>NC_037328.1:35441819-40441819 GCF_002263795.3 Bos taurus | reverse complement strand
TAATGAGATATCACTACACACCTCTTTTTTTATGCCTTCCAATTTTTTTTCTATTTATTATTTATTTATTTTACTTTACAATATTGTATTGGCTTTGCCATACATTGACTTGAATCCACCATGGGTGTACATGTGTTCCCCATCCTGAGCCCTCCTCCCTCCCCATCCCATCCCTCTGGATCATCCCAGTGCACCAGCCCCGAGCACCCTGTATCATGCATTGAACCTGGACTGGTGATTCGTTTCAAATATGATAATTTATATGTTTCAATGCCATTCTTCTATATCATCCCGCCCTCGCCGTCTCCCACAGGGTCCAAAAGACTATTCTATACATCTCACTTCACAATTGCACTCATCTCACATGCTAGTAAAGTAATGCTCAAAATTCTCCAACCCAGGCTTCAGCAATATGTGAACTGTGAACTTCCAGATGTTCAAGCTGGTTTTAGAAAAGGCAGAGGAACCAGAGATCAAATTGCCAACATCCTCTGGATCATCGAAAAAGCAAGAGAGTTCCAGAAAAACATCTATTTCTGTTTTATGACTATGCCAAAGCCTTTGACTGTGTGGATCACAATAAATTGTGGAAAATTCTGAAAGAGATGGGAATACCAGACCACCCGACCTGCCTCTTGAGAAACCTATATGCAGACCAGGAAGCAACAGTTAGAGCTGGACATGGAACAACAGATTGGTTCCAAATAGGAAAAGGAGTACATCAAGGATGTATATTGTCACCCTGCTTATTTAACTTATATGCAGAGTACATCATGAGAAATGCTGGGCTGGAAGAAGCACAAGCTGGAATCAAGATTGCCATGAGAAATATCAATAACCTCAGATATGCAGATGACACCACCCTTATGGCAGAAAGTGAAGAGGAACTAAAAAGTGTCTTGATGAAAGTGAAAGAGGAGAGTGCAAAAGTTTGCTTAAAGCTCAACATTCAGAAAATGAAGATCATGGCTTCTGGTCCCATCACTTCATGGCAAATAGATGGGGAAACAGTGGAAACAGTGTCAGTCTTTGTTTTTTTGGGCTCCAGAATCACTGCAGATGGTGATTGCAGCCATGAAATTAAAAGACACTTACTCCTTGGAAGGAAGATTATGACCAACCTAGATAGCATAATTAAAAGCAGAGACATTACTGTGCCAAAAAAAGGTCCATCTAGTCAAGGCTATGGTTTTTCCAGTGGTCAAGTATGGATGTGAAAGTTGCACCATGAAGAAAGCTAAGCACCTAAGAATTGATGTTTTTGAACTGTGGTGTTGGAGAAGACTCTTGAGAGTCCCTTGGACTGCAAGGAGATCCAACTAGTCCATCCTAAAGGAGATCAGTCCCGGATGTTCTTTGGAAGGAATGATGCTAAAGCTGAAACTCCAGTACTTTGGCCACCTCATGCGAAGAGTTGACTCATTGGAGAAGACTCTGATGCTGGGAGGGATTGGGGGCAGGAGGAGAAGGGGACGACAGAGGATAAGTTGGCTGGATGGCATCACCGACTTGATGGACATGAGTTTGGGTTAACTCCAGGAGTTGGTGATGGACAGGGAGGCCTGGTGTGCTGCAATTCATAGGGTCACAAAGTGTCGGACACGACTGAATGACTGAACTGTACTGATACATCTGTTTCTCTTTTGCTTTCTGCCATACAGGATTATCGTTACCCTCTTTCTAAATTCCATATTTATGCATTAGTATACTTTATTGGTGTTTTTCTTTCTGGCTTATTTCACTCTTTATAATAGGCTCCAGTTCCCACTGCTGGATATACACACCGAGGAAACCAGAATTGAAAGAGACATGTGTACCATAGTGTTCA
This sequence comes from Bos taurus, assembly GCF_002263795.3. Classification (NCBI taxonomy): domain Eukaryota; kingdom Metazoa; phylum Chordata; class Mammalia; order Artiodactyla; family Bovidae; genus Bos; species Bos taurus. The sequence continues at coordinate 40,439,991 of NC_037328.1, read as the reverse complement.
TCACAGCACTATTTATAATAGCCAGGACATGGAAACGACCTAGATGTCCATCAGGAGACGAATGGATAAGAAGGCTGTGGTACATATACACAATGGACTATTACTCAGCCATTAAAAGAATACATTTGCATCAGTTCTAATGAGGTGGATGAAACTGGAGCCTATTATATATACCTCTTATAATGTCTCAAATCCAGAATACTGGATGTGTCAATGTAGGTTCATCCTTGCTAAAAAAAAAAAAAAAAAAAAAAATTACCATTTTGGTTAATTATGTTAGTGGGGCTGCTATCCACATGTAAGGGCAAGGAGGCTATGGGAAATCTGTATTTTTTCTTCTTAATTTGGTTGTAAATCTAAAACTGCTCCAAAAATTAAAATATTTAAAAAAATAAACAGAAGAATGAAATTAACTCATTTAACTCACAGGCCTACTTGCTGTGGGAAGTATCTCATTATATCCCAATGTCTGTGGAGATGCTGGGTCACAAAAGAAAAGTACTTTTTAAAATCATATGATTTTTATACTAAAAAAATTACTTTATAAATTGACAGAATGCTTAGTAATAACCTCCTCTATCAAAAGTTGGCTACAGTGTTATAAAAGCAAAAAGGAATAGGGTATTTACACAAGACATGAGTAGATGCAAAGAAAGCCTCAAGGAAGAAATATTCTTTGTGAATCAAGCTAGTGATACACTTGATAATAAGAAAAATAACTGGCATATAAGTTTAAGAGTGATTTATTGATAGAATAACTACCACTATAAGGACAAGGTAACCATTCCAAAATTCTTTAATATATCATACATAATTTAAAACAATACTAAACTCAGCAACATATGAATTTTAAAAGATGGATGGTGGAGTACTGCCAACTAGCTATGATTAGCTAAGCACCTAAGAATTGACACTTTTAAATTAATAAGGCAAAACATGACCAGGTTTACCTGAAGTTCTTTACAATAAGTAAAATAAACAAGAGAGCTTCACAAAGGCAAAAATAACTCAGTAGGACAAAACATATCACATAAATGATGCATTTTTAAAAATTGAATAATTTTAAAAATTAAAAATTGAATTGAACAATGCAATTCAAAAGACAGTATTTACTTGTTAATAGGTACAATAGTTTCCTATTATATACATATTTTCTCTGTTGATCTTAAACATGGTAGTTGAGCATTAAAGGATACAGTTAATGAGCAAATGGAATTTATATGATAGACTGTGTCTAACTGAATGTCCCACCAGCTGTCCATGTGCAGTTCATTTAGAACGTAATCATGGTTACAGTATTGCTTTCATTATGTTTATAGTTGTCATTTGAATGTACCATGAAATTTCTCAGTTCATAAAATTTTATATTATGCACTAATATGGGTTATCTACTAATATGATGCCTTTGGTTTTATATATCACATATTTTAAATCTAAATTATAATATGGATTATTATAAACTGGTATCCAAAATTTTACCTAGGTAGGAATGAGTTAATCAGTGAAAAATATGAAAGAGCATGTCATATTTTTTTCTGTTGATGTGCTTGTTTACAATCTATAACATAATGATGTGGTTATGTATTTCCAAGTAAGAGATTTCATTACATAATTTTATCACATAACTACACAACTATATCACAGAAGGAAATGGCAACCCACTCCGGTGTTCTTGCCTGGAGAATCCCAGGGATGGGGGAGCCTGGTGGGCTGCCACCTATGGGGTCGCACAGTCGGACACGACTGAAGCGACTTAGCAGCAGCAGCAGCAGCACACAACTACGTGTTCCCACATAATTGTTGTTGTTCAGTAACTCAGTCGTGTCCGACTCTTTGCCACCTCATACTGAAGCATTCTAGGCATCCATGTTCTTCACTATCATTCCTTCTGAATTTGCTCAGACTCACATCCACTGAGTTGATAATGCCATCCAACCACTTCATCCTCTGGCAACCCCCTTCTCTTCCTGCCTCAGTCTTTCCCAGAATCAGGATCTTTTCCAAAGAGCAGGCTCTTTTCATCAGGTGGCCAAAGAATTGGAGCTTCAGCTTCAATATCAGTCCTTCCAATGTATATTCAAGGTTGATTTCTTTTACGATTGACTGCTTTGACCTCCTTGCAGTCCAAGGGACTCTCAAGAGTCTTCTCCAGCACCATAGTTCTAAAGCATCAATTCTTTGATTCTCAGCCTTCTTTATGGCCCAACTCTCACATCAGTACATGACTACTGAAAAAAACCATAGCTTTGTCTATACGGCTTTTGTAGGCAAAGTGATGTCTCTGCTTTTTAATACGCTGTCTATGTTTGTCAAAGCTTTCCATCCAAGGAGCAAGTGCCTTTTAATTTAACGGCTGCAGTTACCATCCAGAGTGATTTTGGAACCCAAGAAAATAAAGTCTGTCACTGTTTCCATTTTTTCTCCAGTTTCCATGAAGTGATGCGACCGAATTCCATGATCTTAACTTATTGAATGTTGAGTCCAACTTTTTCACTTTCCTCTTTCACTTTCATCAAGAAGTTCTTTAGTTCTTCTTTGCTTTCTGCCATAAGGGTGGTGTCATATGCATATCTGAGGTTATTGATATTTCTCCATATATCAATAATTATATTATTAAATTGATAAATTTGTTATTATTATTATTTAGTTTCCTATACTAAATTGTTATTTCAAGAGACTTAATCAAACACTTCCTAAAGATATGTACAAAATGTTCTCCAAAATTGTTATTCTTCACCTTTCTTGTGAGATGTAATAAGGTATTTTAAAAAGGCAACTGTTCAAGAAATATTATGATAATAATATCATAAGTTCAGTTCAGTCACTCAGTTGTGTCCAACTGAGCATGCCAGGCTTCCCTGTCCATCTCCAACTCCCAGGGCTTACTCAAACTCATGCGTATCGAGTCGGTGACATCATCCAGTCGTCTCATCCTTTGTCATTCCCTTCTCTTACTCTCAATCTTTCCCAGCATCAGGGTTTTTTCTAATGAGTGAGTTCTTCACATCAGGTGGCCAAAGTATTGAAGTTTCAGCTTCAACATCAGTCCTTCCAATGAATATTAAGGACTGATTTCCTTTAGGATGGACTTGTTTGAACTCCCTGCAGTCCAAGGGACTTGCATGAGTCTTCTCCAACACCACAGTTCAAAAGCATCAATTTTTTGGTGCTCAGCTTTCTTTATAGTCCAGCTCTCACATCCATACTTGACCACTGGGAAAACCATAGCTTTAACTAGACAGACATTTGTTGGCAAAGTAATGTCTCTGCTTCTTAATATGCTGTCTAGGTTGTCATAGCTTCTCTTTTAAGGAGCAAATGTCTTTTAATTTCATGGCTGCAGTCACCATCTTCAGTGGTTTTTGGAGCCCCCCAAAATAAAGTCTGTCACAGTGTCTACTGTTTCCCCATCTATTTGACAAGCAGTGATGGGGCCGGATGCCATGATCTTCGTTTTCTGAATATTGAGTTTTAAGCCAACTTTTTCACTTTCCTCTTTCACTTTCATCAAGAAGCTCTTTAGTTCTTCTTTGCTTTCTGCCATAAGGGTGGTGTTATCTGCATATCTGAGGTTATTGATATTTCTCCCGGCAATCTCTATTCCAGCTTGTGCTTCATCCAGCCCAGCATTTCACATGATGTATTCTGCATATAAGTTAAATAAGCAGGGTGACAATATACAGCCTTGATATAGTCCTTTCCTAACTTGGAACCAGTCTGTTGTTTCATGTCCGGTTCTAACTGTGGCTTCCTAACATGCATACAGATTTCTCAGGAGGCAGGTCAGGTGGTCCGGTATTTCCATTTCTTTAAGAATTTTCCAAAGTTTGTGGTGATCCTCACAGTCAAAGGCTTTGGCATAGTCAATAAAGCAAAAGTAGATGTTTTGGAACTCTCTTGATTTTTCAATGATACAACGGATGTTGGCAATTTGATCTCTGGTTCCTCTGCCTTTTCTAAATCCAGCTTGAACATCTGGACGTTCACGGTTCTCATACTATTGAAGCTTGACTTGGAGAATTTTGAGTATTATTTTGCTAGCATGTGAGATAAGTGCAATTTTTGTGTGGTAGTATAAATATTCTTTGACATTGCCTTTCTTTGGGACTGGAATGAAAACTGACCTTTTCCAGTCCTGTGGCCACTGCTGAGCTTTCCAAATTTGCTCGCATATTGAGTGCAGTACTTTCACAGCATTGTCTTTTAGGATTTGAAATAGCTCAACTGGAATTTCGTCACCTCCACTAACTTTGTTCATAATGATGCTTCCTAAAGCCCACTTGACTTCCCATTCCAGGATGTCTGACTCTAGGTGAGTGATCACACCATCATGGTTATTTAGGTCATGAAGATCTATTTTGTATAGTTTTTCTGTGTATTCTTGCCACCTCTTCTTAATATTTTCTTTTTCTTTTTGTTCCATAACATTTCTGTCCTTAATTGTGCCCATCTTTTCATGAAATGTTCCCTTGGTATCTCTAATGTTCTTGAAGAGCTCTCTAGTTTTTCCCATTCTGTTGCTTTCCTCTATTTCATTGTATTGATCACTGAGGAAGGCTTTCCTATCTCTCCCTGCTATTCTTTGGAACTCTGCATTTAAATGGGTGTATGTTTCCTTTTCTTCTTTGCCTTTAGCTTCTATTCTTTTCTCAGTTATTTGTAAGGCCTCCTCAGACAATCATTTTGCCCTTTCCCATTTCTTTTCCTTGGAAATGGTCTTGATCACTGCCTCCTGTACAATGTCATAAACCTCCATCCATCATTCTTCAAGCACTCTGTCTATCAGATCTAATCCCTTGAATCTACTTGGCACTTCTACTGTATTAGTTGTAAGGGATTTGATTTAGGTCATACCTGAGTAGTCTAGTGGTTTTCCCTACTTTCTTCAATTTTAGTCTGAATTTTGCAAGTTCATGTTCTGAGTCACAGTCAGCTCCCAATCTTGTTTTTACTGACTGAATAGAGCTTCTCCATCTTTGGCTGCAGAGAATATAATCAATCTGATTTCAGTGTCAACCATCTGGTGATGTCCATGTGTAGAGTCTTCTCTTGTGTTATTAGAAGTGGGTGTTTGTTATGACCAGTGTGTTCTCTTGGCAAAATTGTTATCCTTTGACCTGCTTCATTTTGTACACCAAGGTCAAATTTGCCTGTTACTACAGGTATCTCTTGACTTCGTACTTTTGCATTCCAGCACCTATAATGAAAAGGATATCTTTTTTGTTCATTAGTTCTAGAAGGTGTTGTAGGTCTTCATAGAACCATTCAACTTCAGCTTCTTCGGCATTACTGGTCGGAGCATAGACTTGGATTACTGTGATGTTGAATGGCTTGCCTTGGAAATGAACAGAGATCATTCTGTTGTTTTTGAGATTGCATCCAAGTACAGCATTTTGGATCTTGTTTATTATGATGGCTACTCCATATCTTCTAAGGGATTCTTGCCCATAGTAGTAGATATAATGGTCATCTGAGTTAAATTCAGTCATTCCAGTCCATTTTAGTATGCTGATTCCTAAAATGTCGATGTTAACTCTTGCCGTCTCCTGTTTGACCACTTCCAATTTGCCTTGATTCATGGACCTTACATTCCAGGTTCATAAGCAATATTGTTCTTTCCAGCATCAGACTTTACTTCCATCACCAGTCACATACACAATTGTGTGTTTTTTTGCTTTGGCTCCATCTTTTCATTCTTTCTGTAGTTACTTCTCCACTGATCTCTAGTAGCATATTGGGTGCCTACCGACCTGGTGAGTTCATCTTTCATTGTTCTATCTTTTTGCCTTTTCATGTTGTTTATGGGGTTCTCAAGTCAAGATAATTGAAGCAGTTTGCCATTCACTTCTCCAATGGACCACATTTTGTCAGACCTCTCCACCATGACTCGTTTGTCTTGTGTAGCCCTATAGGGCATGGCTCATAATTTAATTGATTTAGACAAGGCTGTGGTCCACGTGGTCAGTTTGATTAGTTTTCTCTGACTGTGGTTTTTGTTCTGTTGGTTCTCTGATGGAGAAGGATAAGAGGCTTATGGAAACTTCCTGATGGGAGATACTGAATGAGGTGGAAACTTGGTCTTGTTCTGATGGGTGGGGCTGTGCTCAGTAAATCCTTAATCCAATTTACTGTTGATGGGGGGAGGCTGGGGCACTGTGTTCCCTACCTGTTGTTTGACCTGAGGCCAATCTATGGTTGAGTTAATGAAGATAATGGTGACCTCCTTCAAAAGGTTGCATGAATGCACTGCTGCATTGAGTGCCCCTGACCCTGCAGCAGGCCACCACTGACCCATACCTCTACAGGAGACAGAGACATAATATCATATGTGAATGGAAAATAAAGAGTTATGATAACAATCTTTAGTTTTGCATGCCATTTCCCAATATGATATCAACCTAATACACTAATTTTTTTTGTCTGTAATTTTTACCACAATCCCTGATTTTTTTGTTGGAATTTTCTCTTACATGTATGTACACGCTATACACTACTCATGATATTAATGGGTCTCAAGTGTAACCTGAAACTATACAAAATTCTACATTATTCTTCAGTGAATGAGCCACTGATTAGATCCTCAGGTTAATTACATTGGGCTTAATTTTGTGGCTCATTATTACTGGTTTCTGTGAGTTATTTCAGCATCATTATCCCACTGTTTTATACAATGGTCCTATGACCCTGAATATATTTATTACTTTCTTCCCAATAAATATGCAGGGGGTTTTAAAATAGAAGCTTGCCTCTACTTCTGCAAACATTTCTCTGTTATTTCCTTCTAATAATTATCAGGGTATGTTTAAGATAGCAGTCTCCTGGATATTTCTGGGATTTAAACATTTAATCTAGGTCAATATTAGAGCTTTGAAAAATTGGAAAATTCACTTTACTACTTTAATAAACATTCAAGTTTACTATATAGCACTGTTTCAGAGTTTCCTGGATTAAATGTCTATAACACCATAGTGCAACAGGTTCACAATGAATTTTGAAAAAAATATATGGGTATTTTCATATATTAACCAGTTTAAACTCTGATAATCACCTAATATACTAATGACTTCCTAGAATTTAACTGTTGATCAAGTTCCAGTGGTAAACCAATTAAAATACTATGTTTAAGTACTTCCCATTATGTGTGTGTGTACTTTTGAGCTCATGCACACATCCACAGCTAGTAATCAAGTTGTTTAATATTTGGCATATACATATGTGCTAATTGTAATAGTTTAATTATTTGGACTTCCCAGGAGGTGCTAGTGGTAAAGAACCCATCTGCCAATGCAGGAGATGTAAGAAACTCAGATTCGATCCTGGGTGGAGAAGATCTGCTGAAGGAGAGCATGGCCACCCATTCTAGTATTCTTGCCTGGAGAATCCCCATGGACAGACGAACCTGGTGGGCTATAGTTCATAGGCTCACAAAGAGTCAAACATGACTGAAGCCTCTTAGCACACACACAGTGATTTGGAAAGACATCTTCTTTTACATGCTCCATGAAGGGGGGAATTTTAAAATCTGTTATATTTGATTATTCAAAAAGGTTTGTTGAATTAATGCTTTGCTACACTGTATAAAATTGTGACCTTCTTATATTTATGTCTTTAGATATGAGTTCCTTTTGACTGCCACAAAAAAATTAGCAAGTGAAAATGAAGCTCATTATTTATATACAGCCTTGAAATATGGAGTTTAGTACGTTTTCAAAATCACAGAAATATTAATGTCAACATATCTTTCATTTCTCTATAATAACTAAGAGATTCCTACTTATAATAGAGAAGGAAAAGGGAGCTATATCAGTTTATTGAGTACAAACTTTACCTCTGATTTTCCTTAAAACTCTAGGGACCTCCAGAGTTTTTACTTTTGATACAATTATTATTATTATTATTATTTTTACTATTTGCATGTAGTGAATAGCACTCATTATAAGTGTATACCTTGGTAACGTTTGATGAGGATGAGTTTGGTGTATAGTCAAGATAAAGAATTTTCCATCACCCTAGAAAATTTCCTCACTTTTTATCAATAGACACTTCCCACACAGAGGCAACTTTACCCTGATAGATTAGTTTTTCTGATTATGGAATTTCATATAGTTGGAATAATATAGTAGGTATACTTCTAATCTGGTTTCTTTGCTTAAAGATGTATTCATACACTACCATGAACATATCAGTGAATCATTTCTTTGCATCGCTAAATAGTACTTTATTTAATTAGCATATGCCAGTTTGTTTCCTCATTCTTCTCTTTATGTGCATTTTATTTTATTTTTAAAATTAATTTATTTATTTTAACTGGAGGCAAATTACTTTACAATATTGTAGTGGTTTTTGCCATACATTGACATGAATCAGCCATGGGTGCACACGTGTCTCCATCTTGAACCCCCTCCCAAATCCCTCCCCATCCCATCCCTCAGTAGTTGTTTCCTGTTTTGGGCTGTTATAAATAAAGCTGCTGTAATCATTATGATACAAGGCTTTTTATGGACACATGTTTTAAGTTACTGGTATAAATATTTAGCAAGCAATTCTTTGACCATAGAGTAGGTCTATATTTATCTATGGGGCTTCCCTGGTGGCTCAAACGGTAAAGAATCCATGTGCAATGCAGGAAACCTGGGATTGATTCCTGGGTTGGGAAGAGCCCCTGGGGAAGGGCACAAAAATTCACTCCAGTTTTCTTGCCTGGAGAATTCCAGGGACAGATGAGCCTGCAGGCTACAGTTCACAGGGTCATGAATTGTCAGACATGACAGCAACTTTCACTTTCATGCTTATCTATTAGACATTTTCAAATATTTTCCCAAAGTCGTAACATTTTATGGTATCACCAACAATATAAGAAAGGACATGATGTTCCATGTTCTTGGTAACATGGAATTTGATTAGTCTTTCTAATTTTAGCCTTTCTGATAGCAGGCTCTCACTGGAATATTAATGATAGTTAATGATACTAAATGCTTGTTCTCAAAGATTTATGTAACATTGATATTACTTCTTTATTATATGTTGATGCAATTCTCGTGTAAAATTATCTGACTTGTTTTATTTAGTTGGATGTATGTATGTGTGTGAACTTTATCTTAAAGTATAGCCTGCATCCTAGTTAAGAGTTCTTTGGCTTTTCTATTTCATATTATGTAATTTTGGTAACTTAAGCTTTTCAAAGAATTTGTTCAGTTTCTACTACATTTTAAAGTATATTGGCAACTAGTTATTCATTGTATTTCCTTATTAATGTTTAACATCTGTGGAGTCCATCTTTTCCTTTCTTTCTTTTCTTACATTGCTATTGTGTGCTTGAAAAATGTCATCCTTATAAGTCCTATTTTATTTTATTAGTTTTAATAAACATTTTAAACTTATTTTAAGTTTTTTTAAATCATTTTATTGACATATATTTGACATACATTGCATACAAGAGTTACTCTCTTGTGTGTGTTTCTGTGTGTTGAGAAGATTTAAATTGCCATCTATTCCCTTAGAAAATTTCAAGTATTCACCACTGTGACAGTTACCAGGCTATACGTAGATCTCCAGGAAATATTTATACCGTATAACTGAACCTTTGTACCCTATGCACATCTTTCAGTTTCTCCCATACTCTAGACCCTGGCAACCACCATGCTACAATCTGATTTTATGAGTTTGACTTTTTTAGAATTCACATATAAGTGAGTTCATGCAGTGTTTGTCCTTCCATGCCTGACATTTCACTAGCATGATGCTTTGTATATTATTTTCTATTTTACTGATATTTTCATGGTCTATGTTATTTCTTTTCTAAACTAATTTTTGCTTTATTCTGTTCCTTATAATTATTTCTAAAAAAGGAATTTATATCACTTATTTCTCTTAAAATGTATCTTATAAAAATGTAAATTTATTTCCAAGCACTGTTTTAACTTCCTTACACAAATTTTGATTGGATATGCTTTCATAATCACTCAGTCCAATATTTCCTAATATATCTTGTGAATATTTATTTGAGCTATTTTTTTTTTTAAACTAAGTGTGCTGTAAAATTTTCACATGATTTTTTTCACATACTTTGACTTTTTCTAATTATTTCATAATTATTGTTTGGAAGTTTATTTTTTCAGCCAAGAGCATCTTCTTTAATATTCCAGTCTTTTGAAATTTATTAACATGTGTTTTATGAATCAGAATAAATTTTATCATCATATTGTCCCCTGCACAGTTGAAAAGGATTTCACAGTTGTTGGTTGCAGTGTAAATATCACTTAGATCAATGTGGTCAATGAGATGAAGATCACATATAATTTTTTACATGATATTTTGGGCTAATATTCTATCAACTATTGATGAAGATGCATGAAATCTCCGACTGTGTATTTGCCTACTTATCTAGTTCTCCACTAATGCCAGTCTATTTTGCCTTCAAATATTTCTACATAAATTAAATGTATTGCTGTACTTTGTTGTTTAGTTACTAAGTTGTGTTCGGCTCTTTTGTGGCCCCATGAACTGTAGCCCACCAGGCTCCTTTGTCCATGATATTTCCCAAGCAAGAATATTGGAATGGGTTGCCAATTCCTTCTCTAGGGGATCTTCCAAATCCAGGTACAGAACCTGCATCTCTTGTGCCTCCTGCATTGGCAGGCAGATTCACAAACCTAGGCCACTAGAGAAGCCTCAAGAGATTAATTAGATACCAATATAATAATGTAAGTGGGTAATTAACTCTATAAAACTTATCAGATTCCTCTCCAAAATGGTTGTGCCACTTTGAATATTATCAGCAATGTGTTAAGAGTTTCAGTTGCTTAACATTTGGCATTTTAAGTCTTTTAAAAGTTTGATTATTCTAATAAGTATGTTAGTACTTCATGTAGAATTAAAATGTTTACTTCTGTGGTGCCTTAGATTTGAGAATTTTTATGTATATTTTGACCATCTGCATTTCTTTCATAAATGTACTGCCCATTTCATTTACTTGTCATCTTATCATTGAAGGTAAGATATTCTTACATTATTTATATTTGTATCATGCAATATGAGTGTGATGTATTTTATTATAAATATCTTATAATTATATATTCACAATATTATGGGTATAATAGTTATACTTTCATAAACTAGTGTTTAGCAGTTATGTTTATTTTTTGTTCAGTCTCTCAGTCATATCCGACTCTGTGATACCATATACTGCAGCACACCAGGCTTCCGTGTCCTTCACCATCTCCTAGAGTTTGCTCAAACTCATTTCCATTGAGTCGTTTACCCCATCCAACCATCTTGTACTCTGTCGTCCCCTTTTCCTCCTGCCTTCAATCTTTTCCAGCATCAGGATCTTTTCCACTGAGTCAGCTTTTCACATCAGGTGGCCAAAGTATTGAAGCTTCAGCTTCAGCATCAGTCCTTCCAATTAATATTCAGGATTGGTTTCCTGTAGGAGTCACTGTCTTGATCTCTTTGTAGTCCAAGGGACTCTCAAGAGTCTTTTCCAACACTACAGTTTAAAAGCATCACTTCTTGTATGCTCAGCCTTCTTTATGGTCCAACTGTCACATTTGTACATGACTACTGGAAAAATCATAGCTTGACTATGCAGATCTTTATTGGCAAAGTAGTGTCTCTGCTTTTTAATATGCTGTCTATGTTTGTCATAGCTTTTCTTCCAGGAGCAAGCATCTTTTAATTTCATGACTGCTGTTATCATCACAGTGATTTTCAAACCCAGGAAACTAAAGTCTGTCACTGTTCCCATTGTTTCCACATCTATTTGCCGTGCAGTGATGGGACCAGATGCTATGATCATACTTTTTGAATGTTGAGATTTAAGCATGATTTTTCACTCTTCTCTCACCTTCATTAAGATGCTCTTTAGTTTCTCTTCACTTTTTGCCATAGGGTGGTGGATATATGTTTATGTTCATGTTCATTTATATATTATATAAGCCCTGATTTTCTTCCGTGTTTTCTTATCAAATTTTAAAGTTTATCATTGAATTGTCTTGGTTAATTTTTATATAAAGTGAGATTAGAGTTGAAATTCATGTTTTTCCAAATAAATATATAATTATACTCCATATTTGAAAGCTCAGTTATTAGCAGAAAGCATTTATTTGTATAAAATCTTTTTGTGGAACACCCTTATAATTAAATGTTTTCTGTTACCTCCAGTAACGCTGCTTGTCTTGAGCTTGCCTAACCTGATTTTAACCCCACTCCAGTACTCTTGCCTGGAAAATCCCATGGACAGAGGAGCCTGGTAGGCTGCAGTGCAGGCGGTCGCTAAGAGTCAGACACGACTCAGTGACTTCACTTTCACTTTTCACTTTCGTGCACTGGAGGAGGAAATGGCAACCCACTCCAGTGTTCTTGCCTAGAGAATCCCAGGGATGGTGGGACCTGGTGGGCTGCCGTCTTTGGGGTCACACAGAGTCGGACACGACTGAAGTGACTTAGCAGCAACCTGATTTTTAGGACTAATACCCAAAAAAGAGGTCCTAGTCATTATAGGGGACTCAATGCAAAAGTAGGAAGTCAAGAAACACCTGGAGTAACAGGCAAATTTGGCCTTGGAATATGGAATGAAGCAGGGCAAATGCTAATAGAGTTTTGCCAAGAGAACGCACTGGTCATAGCAAACACCCTCTTCCAACAACACAAGAGAAGACTCTACGCATGGACATCACCAGATGGTCAACACCGAAATCAGATTGATTATATTCTTTGCAGCCAAAGATGGAGAAGCTCTATACAGTTACCAAAAACAATACCAGGAGCTGACTGTGGCTCAGATCATGAACACTTTATTGGCAAATTTAGACCTAAATTGAAGAAAGTAGGGAAAACCACTAGACCATTCAAGTGTGACCTAAATCAAATTCTTATGATTATACAGTCATAGTGAAGTCGCTCAGTCATGTCTGACTCTTTGCGACCCCATGGACTGTAACCTATCAGGTTCCTCCATCCATGGGATTTTCCAGGCAAGAGTGCTGGAGTGGATTGCCATTTCCTTCTCCAGGGGATCTTCCTGACCCAGGAATCGAACCCAGGTCTCCCACATTGGAGGCAGACGCTTTACCGTCTGAGCCACCAGGGAAGCCCTGATTATACAGTGGAAGTGAGAAATAGATTTAAGGGACTAGATCTGATAGACAGAGTGCCTGATGAACCATGGACAAAGATTTGTGACATTGTAAAGGAAACAGGTATCAAGACCATCCCCATGGAAAAGAAATACAAAAAAGCAAAATGGCTCTCTGGGGAGGTCTTACAAATAGCTGTGAAAAGAAGAGAAGCAAAAAGCAAAGGAGAAAAGGAAAGATATAAGCATCTGAATGCAGAGTCCAAAGAATACTAAGGAGAAATAAGAAAGCCTTCCTCAGCAATCAATGCTAAGAAATAGAGGAAAACAATAGAATGGGAAAGACTAGAGATCTCTTCAAGATAATTAGAGACATCAAGGGAACATTTCATGCAAAGACGGGCACAATAAAAGACAGAAAAGATATGGACCTAACAGAAGCAGAAGATATTAAGACGAGGTGGCAAGAATACACAAAGAACTGTACAAAAAAGATCTTCACGACCCAGAGAGTCATGATGATATGATCACTCACCTAGAGCCAGACATCCTGGAATGTGAAGTCAAGTGGGCCTTAGGAAGCATCACTATGAACAAAGCTGGTAGAGGTGATGGAATTCCAGTTGAGCTATTTCACATCCTGAAAGATGATGCTGTGAAAGTGCTGCACTCCATATGCCAGCAAATTTGGAAAACTCAGCAGTGGCCACAGGACTGGAAAAGGTCAGTTTTCATTCCAATCCCAAAGAAAGGCAATGCCAAAGAATACTCAAACTACCACACAATTGCACTCATCTCACATGCTAGTAAAGTAATGCTCAAAATTCTCCAGGCCAGGCAGGCTTCAGCAATACATGAACTTTGAAGTTCCAGATGTTTAAGATGGATTTATAAAAGGTAGAGAAACCAGAGATCAAATTGCCAACATCTGCTGGATCATGGAAAAAGCAAGAGAGTTCCAGAAAAACATCTATTTCTACTTTATTGACTATGCCAAAGCCTTTGACTGTGTGGATCACAATAAACTGTGGGAAATTCTGAAAGAGATGGGAATACCAGACCACCTGACCTGCCTCTTGACGAACCTGTATGCAGGTCAGGAAGCAAGTTAGAACTGTACATGGAACAACAGACTGGTTCCAAATAGGAAAAGGAGTACATCAAGGCTGTATATTGTCACCCTGCTTATTTAACTTATATGCAGAGTACATCATGAGAAATGCTGGGCTGGAAGAAGCACAAGCTAGAATCAAGATTTCTGGGAGAAATATCAATAACCTCAGATATGCAGATGACACCACCCTTATGGCAGAAAGTGAAGAGGAACTCAAAAGCCTCTTGATGAAAGTGAAAGAGGAGAGTGAAAAAGCTGACCTAAAGCTCAACATTCAGAAAACTAAGATCATGGTATCTGGTCCCATCACTTCATGGCAAATAGATGGGGAAACAGTGGAAACAGTGTCAGACTTTATTTTTTGGGCTCCAAAATCACTGCAGATGGTGATTGCAGCCATGAAATTAAAAGATGCTTACTCCTTGGAAGGAAAGTTATGACCAACCTAGATAGCATATTGAAAAGCAGAGACATTACTTTGCCAACAAAGGTCCGTCTGGTCAAGGCTATGATTTTGCCAGTGGTCATGTATGAATGTGAGAGTTGGACTGTGAAGAAGGCTGAGTGCCAAAGAATTGATGCTTTTGAACTGTGGTGTTGGAGAAGACTCTTCAGAGTCCCTTGGACAGCAAGGAGATCCAACCAGTCCATCCTAAAGGAGATCAGTCCTGAGTGTTCTTTGGAAGGACTGATGCTAAAGCTGAAACTCCAATACTTTGGCCACCTCATGTGAAGGGTTGACTCATTGGAAAGACCCTGATGCTGGGAGGGATTGGGGGCAGGAGGAGAAGGGGACGACAGAGGATGAAATGGCTGGATGGCACCACTGACTCGATGGACAAGAGTTTGAGTAACTCCGGGAGTTGGTGATGGACAGGGAGGCCTGATGTGCTGCGCTTCATGGGTGTCACAAAGAGTCAGACATGACTGAGCAACTGAACTGAGCTAACCTGATTTAACTTCCAAAATTTCTGTGTTCTTATATCATAAATTTATCTTTTGTAGACATTCTGTAGCAAGGCTTTGTTTTAAAATTCTTTTTTATAATCTCTGCATTTAATAAAGTCAATTAACAATCAATATAATTATTGATAAGTTTGGATTTGTTTATTCCTCTACTGTTTTTCCTCTTTTCTGATATCAGCTTTTTGTCTTTTTCCTTAGTTTCATGTGTTTATTTTTAATCACAACTTTTTCCAAATATTTTGTTGTAATTGTATTCCTTTAATTATATTTTTATAAGTTTTTTTTTATTTTAGTATTAAAATTTTTGCACTATTTTCACTTAAATTATTATAATGTAGTTAGTGTTAATATCATTCTACTTCATATAAAATGTGAAAACTTTACAGAAGTGTAGTTCCATTCATTTACTTCTATCCTTTGAGTTGTTATTGTCATACATTACATGTATATGGCTTATAAATCTTCAAATAGTGTTTCAATGTTTGTTTTAAAAGAGTTATATTTTCTTTAAAAAAGAGAAGAAAAATGAGCAATCATATTTACTCTCAAATTTTTCAAATTTTCAAATTCATTTTTTATTGTTCATTTCTTCCTGAAGACTTGGATTTCCATCTTCTTCTCATTTTTATTCAGGCTAAGAACATGATGTAGTAGGTTTTTACAATGTAGATCTACTGGTAATAAATTATTTAAGTTATATTTAACTGAAATTTTCTTTAGTTTGCCTTTATTTTTGAAGAATACATCAAGAGTATAGAAAAGTATGAGGTAACAGATTTCTCATGTTACAGCTTTGAAATGAATTCATCATAAGACAGAAAAATAATCTTTTCAATAATTCTTTCTAATAGTATTTAATAGCATGAATGCATGCAATATATATAGAAGCACTTACTAGTGTTTTTTATAGTTCTTATCTACTGCTCCTTCTTCTATCTTCTTTTGAATCCAATCTAATCAGGATTTAGTACCTGTTTATTCATTTCAAAAGTTTTCTTGTTAGTCACTAATTGTATCCTTACAAAACTAGTCATCCTTTTTGACCTCTCAGTAGAATTTGAAACAGTAATTTTTGTTTGTTTGTTTGTTTTAAACAAAACATACCTTCATATAGATTTTGAAACAATGTGTTATAATTATCAGTACTTCCCTAACTCCTACTTTTAACCCACTGTTTAATGCTTTTAGTTTTACTTATCTATTCCCATATCTTCTACTTAAGGTTAGATTAACACAGGATCTAATTGTTTTGTCCTCTTTCTTTTCTCTCTGGAGCAGTCTTTATACACTCCTTGCATGCATGTATACTAAGTCACTTCAACCATTCCAACTCTTTGTGACCCCACAGACTGTAACCCTCCAGGACTCTGTCCATGGGATTCTCCAGGTGCAAATACTGGAATGGGTTGCCATGCCCACCTTCAAGGGATCTTCCTGATCCAGGGATCAAACTCATGTCTCTTATGTCTTCTGCATTGGCAAGTAGGATCTTTACCACTAGTGCCACCTGAAAAGCCCCACATGCTCCTTAGATGATCTCATTTTTTTTCTTATGATTTTTGTTTTTATAATCTTTAGATACAGTGCAAAGAGCAGAGCAATTTCTTTATAATAACTTCTTATTTCTGTGCAACAAATTATCAAAACACTTATTGGCTTAGGCAACATTCATTTATTATCTCAGTTTTTGAAGATCAGAACTCTAGCCTTAACTGAATTTTTAGCTCAGAGTCTGACAATGCTGAAATCAATGTTTTCATCCAGCATTTCAACTAGGGAATTATTGACTTCCAGTTACATTAAGGTTGTTGGCAGAATTCATTTTCTCATGGTTGGGTCCTTTAAGTCCAGCTGAACCCTGTCTCTCTTCTGATTTTCACTTGATTAAAGTCAAGCCCATCAGGATTATTTCACCTTTCACTAACTCAGACTCAATGGACTTGAGATTTGCATTAGATCTGAAAATTTCTTCTCTTTTCCATATTCTACTGTCCAGAACAGCCATGTATTCCACCCACACTCAAAGAGGCATGTGCTATACAGGGAATAACACCGGTGAATTCTGCTTACCATGTTGCTCAGCAAATATTGGAAAGTGAACGAATAAAGATCGGGGATTGTGGGGGGAAAATAGTTCATTTTAGTTTTCTTTTTTTATTATTTTCTAAAGTTGTGACTAAAGTAATTGATTTGAGGCTTTTCAGCAGAACCCAATTAAGTCAAATTTTTTGAAAGTGCTGTAATCGACAATATTTTTGATAAAGTTTATTTTCCCAAATTTATTTTTTATCAGTTTTTTCTTTAGGAATCAATTTTAAAGGTAAATTTAATACTAAAAATGTACTTTATATTTACTAAAATAGTTACTATTCCTGGTACTTTTAAATCCTTTGTATATATTCACATTTACATCTGGTATCTTTTTCCCTTTGGTTGAAGAATTTTATTTAACATTTCTTGTTTAAAGACTGCTTTATTGACTTCTTCCAGTATTTGTATGTTTGAAAAAGGATTCAGTTCACTTTGTTACTGAGCTCTAAATGACATACAATAAATCACACTTATTTTTAGCATACAATTTGATGTATTTGACATATTGATACAACTATGAAAAGCCAACACAATCACAATAGTGAACATATATATCATTCTCATTTGTTATTTGTGTGATTATGTATATAGTTAGTTTTAAGTGTATGATCTTGTTTTTTTGTTTCTTATTGGTCGCACCATTTGCTTTCATTTTTAAATCTTAATAGAATTTTGAATTAATTTAATAATTTAATAATTATATTTTATTGCTTTCACTTATCAAAATTTAACTTTAATCAAATTTACATTTATCACAATGAATGTACATTAAGGAAAAAAGTATAATTGCATTTCCTTTCCAGCCTTTAGGACATTTTGCCATATATCTTATTTATACATATACTGTGAACTCCAAAATACATTATTATCTATTTGTTTTAGCAGTCAATTATAATTGAAAATAATTAAATAATAAAAGCAACTATATACTATGCATATCATATATTATATTATTATATTGGTAAGTAATTATTATTATTATATTATTATTATTATATTATTATATATTTATATAATTATTATATTTATATAATATAATATATTATATTATATTATATATATAATTATATATTTATTATATAATTATATATATTATAATTATATATATTATATAATTATATAATATATAAATATTATAATTATATCATTATTATATAATTATATAATAATAATATATTATTATTATATTATTATAATGGTAAGTAATATAGTACATATTACTTACCATTTTTGTGTCCTTCATTCTTTTGTAGAAACCTGTATTTCCACCTGGTGTACTTTTTCTATGTCTGAAGAGCTTACTTGAACATCTCATAGTGCAGGCTTCTTCCAATATATTATTTTCCTTTTCACTTGTCTAAATCATTTTTATTGAATGTACATTTTTGGAAGATATTTTCTATGGTAATGGAGTTCTAGATTGACATTTTATTTCAGGTTTGTAGTACTTTTGCCTAGAAAATCCCATGGACGGAGGAGGCTGGTAGGCTGCAGTCCATGGGGTCGCTAGAGTGGGACACGACTGAGTAACTTCACTTTCACTTCTCACTTTCATGCATCAGAGAAGGAAATGGCAACCCACTCCAGTGTTATTGCCTGGAGAATCCCAGGGACAGGGAAGACTGGTGGGCTGCCGTCTATGGGTCGCACAGAGTCGGACACGACTGAAGCGACTTAGCAGCAGTAGCAGCAGCAGTACATTAAAGATCCTCTTCCTTCTGTATTTCTGGACGGAAATGTGTGTCATAATTATTTTGATTCCTTATATCTAACTGCTTTCTATTTTGACTCCATTAAAGATTTTCTCTTAATAGCTGGTTTTGTACTATTTGAATATGTGTGCATTAGTTTATTTATTTCTTTATTTACATTTATCTTGTTTAGGATCACTGAGCTTTTGGATCTGTGTTACTATATTTTCCATCTAATTTGGAAACTATTCATCCATTATCATTCAAATATTCTTCTGATATCCTTTTGTTTTCTTTCAGGGATAACAACTGTATGCATATAAAGCTGCTTGATGTTGTCCCAAAGCTCAGTGATCTTTCTACATTTTTTAAATTCTATTTTTCTCTCTCTGTATTTTATTTTGGATTTTTTTGTTTCTGTGTGTTCAAGTTCTCTAATATCTTCTTATATAATATCTAGTCTCTTTTTAAACCAATCTGTATTTTTCATTTCACACATAGTTTTCATCACTTAAATTTCAATTTGAATATTTGTCTATATATTCCATGAATCTGTTTAAATTTGTGAGCAGTGGAATACTATTATAATAACTATGTTATCATTTTGTCAACTGTGGATTGAATATAATGTTAGAATATAGTGAAACAATTTTTCTAGGACCAAAATTACACCCTGGGAGTGAGTTAAGCACACTAGGATGCTGCATTAACTCCACCAAACTAATGTGCCATCCCAAATCACCAGAGTCCCTCTCTCCAGTAGGAAATCATAGGAAATCAAATCCTAGGAGAATTTGACTGATTGTACTTAGACATACTAATTATAATACTTAAAGAAAAATGATCCCCAAAGCTTAATTTCTCATGATATGTACAGGTAGAATTTGTCACATGTAGAATGTCAATTTTGGCTTTCATCATATTCTTATATTCTTGTTGTTGTTGACTGTAGAATGACAAAATAACCATTTATCAGCTATTAAGTCAATATGGCAAAGAAATACATTCTTTGAAACTGTCATTTAGATCACTCATCCAAAAATACTTTGAGGGAATAATAAGTTCATGATTGCAATCAAATGTGGCCTATTGAATTTATTTCACATAGCTGCTAATAGCTGTATGCACTCACTAGAGGGAAAATCAAAATGGCACCCTTGATGACTCAGATGGTAAAGAATCTGCCCACAATGCTGGAGAACTGGGTTTGATCTGTGGGTTGGGAAAATCCCCTGAGGAAGGGCATGGCAACCCACTCCAGTATTCTTGCCTGGAGAATCCCATGGACAGACGAGCCTGGTGGGCTACAATCCATGCAGTTGCAAAGAGTTGGACATAATTGAGTGACTAAGCACAGCACAGAGAGAAATCAGCATACAAACACACAAAAATGACTATAAAAATAAGAATAATTGGTACCCAATAAGCTTGAAAATACCGTGTAGTCTATTTAGAGCAAGTAACCATTTAACTACCAAATCATCTACAGATGCTATTTTAAAATAAAAGACATCTGTGAAACAACTAAGTTTCTTTTTTGTTCCCTTATCAATAAAATTCGTTTGAATCACTAAGTGCTTTTTTCAGTACATTGTAAATAGCTCATTAGAAATTTTAAAATTTTGAATGAATATATTTTGTAACCTATTAATTTTATTAGTAACTAGAAGTAAAACAGACAACACAAAATGCGACACATCCAGGACCAGCTCTATATAAAGAGCTTGCTATGTTGCAATGAAAATGTTGAAATAGTTTTTGTAGCACAGATATGATAGGAAAACTGGTTCCAGAGTGTTTAGAACAACTTTGTCAATTTGTTTGCCTTAACATGAATCGGGTTCTTCTTTATAGGCAAACTTATTTGATAGCAGATAAGGAAAACTTTGTACTTCTTATTCCATATTACCTAAATTCATTTGAGAACTCACTCATTTATCAGTTTAAGTAACTGATTATCAAGTTAACCTGGAATGTTACATTTTAAAAACAAACAGATCTGGAATGTTATTTATTTATTGTGTATTTTAATGGCAAATGAGCATTTGTTTTTTTTAGAAAATATGTGCTATATGCATGTGTATCCCTCATTTCATGTATGTCCTTCTAGTGGCATTCAGCAATTATTCATAATATATAATAGAGACATTATACAAAGTAAAGATAGTCTCTTTAATCTCAAGTTTTGCTAGAAATAAATAGTCTATGTTATGATTTTCAACTTTTTAGCTAGAATGCATATTTTTACTAGCATTAAAAAGATTAATATAGGAAATGTGTTCTCTTTTTATTTAAGTTTTATTTTGACATGTTTGGGTAAAGAACATGTATCATGTCATCATTTTACTACTATTATTACTCTAATCTCCATTTTGTTATATTACACTTTGGAATTTTATTTGATAAATTCTATATAAACAAAGTGCTGTTTTGGAGATAAGTCATAACAACTCATAAGAGGAGGGTTAAATTTTCAGAATTTTGTGAGTTGTTGAAATTCACATGAAAAGCTTTAAATCTGCCATGTTATGATTATTTACATCACAGAAACAGACAAATAAAGGAAATCAAAGAGTTCTTTTTCTCCTAATAGGAGAACCAGTTTTTCAATATTTATCAACAAATCACTACAAACACACATGTAAAACAAATCTTTATGTTCTTTATTTCTGGCAGAAAGAATGGCCTCCCCAAAAGGTACTGTATTCTCATTCTTGGAACCTGTGAATATTTTATGTTATATGACAGAAGGGGCTTTGCAATTGTAATTAATATTATGGATCTTAAAATAGTGACTTTATTTTGGATTATCCAGGTTGACACAATCTAATCTCCTAAATCTTAAATCTGAGAACTTTCTCTGACTAGGGGTATGGGAAATGAGACAAAGGGAGGTTTCAGACAAAGTGTGAAAAGAGCTTGACCCACTGTTGCTGGTTTTGAAGATGAAAAGGATCATAGGCCAGGTAATAATGGGAGGCCTGTAGAAGGTGACTCTGATCCCTGGCCAGAAAGGTAACCCTAGTTTTATAACTGCATGGAACTGAACTCTGTCAAAACCTTGAATGGACCTGGAAGGATTCTCTCCTGGAGACTTCTGGAAAGAATCCTAGCAACTGGTTCCTTGATTTCAGCCTGTGAGATGCAGTGCAGAGAAATAAGCCATGTTCCCATGGACTTCTACCTTATAGTACTCTGAGATAATAAATTTTCTATGACAGGAATAGAAAACTAATACTTGCATATACACTTTGTGGCTTAATCAAATTCAAATATTTATTTTAAATTTATAAAATTTGAATAATCTGTGAATGATCTTCACTCATGCCCCATGAGTATTCTTCATAGTTTTTCCAAGGCAGTATTAATGGTCCTAAGTAAGTCTTGACAACCTTATAAAATGTGCTTTTTTATTTGAAAAAAAAAAACATAATCCAGGTATAATGAATTTTTTTCAAAGAGACAAAGATATGTCAATTATTGTGCTGTGCTCAGTAGCTCAGTTGTATCCAACTCTTTGTGATCACTGGACTATAGCCCACCAAGCTCTTTGTCCATGGAATTTTCCAGGCAAGAATACAGGAGTGGGTTGCCATTCCCTCCTTCAGGGGATCTTCTTGACCCAGGGATCAAACCTGAATCTCTTGCAGGTGGATTTTTACCACTGTGCCACATGGGAAGCCACTTCAATTAATGAAGGTACTACAAATTTGATTATGCGTGTTTCAAAGTTACTAAACCACATGTTTCTTAATTATTATTTAAATAACTAAATTATGTTTTAAAAATTATATTAACAGTGTTTCCAGAATTATCTCCAAGCAGTTAATTATTACCACTTACTATCAGTTAAAGCAGGTCTTTAGAATTGTCTTCATGTAGAGGATCTCTGGGTCTCTACAGAGATAACCTAACGTTAAGATATTTAAATTTATTACTATAAAAATGCGTTCATAAAGCACAAGCTAAATTAATATGAATAAGTATGGCACGAGGTTTATATAGTTAAGATTTTAGAATAATTCATAAAATGATAGAGCAGAGACTTTAGAAGGATGGTGCATTTTAATTAAATGATCTACATTAGTTTAGATTTCTAAATACTTACAAGATATGGCAAAAGAAGTCATTTTTAGAACCCTTTGAAATTGGAACATAACTGCAATAATTACATATTTTACAAATATAAAAATATTTAAGTGTATTTAGTAACTTAGTACCCAGTCTTACATACATAATGTATCCAACCCCCCTGTTTACTATGCTAAGGGGAAATATTCATAAAAGAGAGAATGTGTTAAAGAAATAATTTAGAATGATATAAATAAATAATTTAAATAATGGAATTAAAATAATTCACAGATACTCCTCTCTTTGGCAATCTTTTACTTTAAAAATAAAAAATGTATAAAATATAGGTTGAATTAAATTTTCAAAAAATTTGGGGACTTATCACATCTCTTAAGTTTAGTGAGAATATTCTCCCATTAACTAAAGAAATGAGATCTTATTTATATGTGGGTGATGCTGCTGCTCAGTTGTCCAGTTGCATCTAACTCTTTGTGACCCCATGGACTGTAGCCTGCTAGGCTCCTCTGTCTATGGGATTTTTCATGTAAGAATACTAGAGTGGGTTGCCATTTCCTTTGCTGGGTGATCTTCCCCACACAGAGATCGAACCCTCATCTCCTGCATTGGCAGGCAAATTCCACTTTATCACTTACCACTGTATCACCTGGAAAGCCCCTTATTCAGATCAGATCAGATCAGATGAGTTGCTCAGTCGTGTCCGACTCTTTGCAACCCCATGAATCGCAGCACGCCAGGCCTCCCTGTACAAACTGCTGGAGTTCACTGAGACTTACGTCCATCAAGTCAGTGATGCCATCCAGCCATCTCATCCTCTGTTGTCCCCTTCTCCTCTTGCCCCCAATCCCTCCCAGCATCAGAGTCTTTTCCAATGACTCAACTCTTCCCATGAGGTGGCCAAAGTACTGGAGTTTCAGCTTTATGGGGCACAAATAAATTGAACAAAAAATGATTTTGCATGTTAATGCTTTATATACTTGCTTTCCTACATTAAAAATAAATAAATATATATATATATGTATATAATAGGCATTTATATATCATATAGAGTTTATATATATATGTATATTTATGATTTATATTTATATATATATACTCATTCACACACAAAAAATAGAGCTTAGAGGTTTCTTATGGGTGATGAAAAATCATTTGTTTTATATTGATTCAGAATATTTTATTTCAAATACTCATGATCTCAATTAATTAATGAATTTGCTAAGCCTTTTTAAATTAAAAAAAATTTTTGGATATTTTGGATGATCCTTAAATTGCAAGAACAAATCACTAAAATGCACAAAACTTGATGAAATAAAAATATATCTTTTTTAGAATTATGTAATATTTAATGACTACCCATCCATTAAATGAAATTATACCAATGTCTGCTGCTGCTGCTGCTAAGTCGCTTCAGGCATGTCCTACTCTGTGCGACCCCATAGATGGCAGCCCACCAGGCTCCTCTGTCCCTGGGATTCTCCAGGCAAGAACGCTGGAGTGGGTTGCCATTTCCCTCTCCAATGCATGAAAGTGAAAAGTGAAAGTGAAGTCGCTCAGTCATGTCTGACTCGTAGCAACCCCGTGGACTGAAGCCTACCAGGCTCCTCCATCCACGGGATTTTCCAGGCAAGAGTACTTGAGTGGGGTGCCATCGCCTTCTCCGATACCAATGTCTAATTTGTATCATTTCTAAATCTTGAGTTGCTATGTACTTCTAATACACCATTAGATTCCAGATTTGAACAGCAAGTTATTGATTAGAAAGGAATATATTTGAACTTATTTGAGTGATCTTTAAAAATCTCATTTTGAAACACTTCATAGATTGTTAAAGGCATGCTTTTAACATGTTCATAAGCAATAGTCCCTCTAGTCCTCTTCTTTCGTGACAAGACCAAAGAACCTGGATGATGCTAATCTAGAAAGACATTCACAGTTCATGAAAGAATCATCACTGCTAATCAAATCAGAGAGAAAACCCACCACTCTGCACCACTGGAGACATTTCATGTACTGAATATTTCATAAGAAAGGGGCTCTAGCTGAAGCAGAAATTCTCAACAGCTTCAGCTTGCGTGCAAATATTTACTTAAACACTCTAGCATAGTCCAATTGGTGTGCAGCAACACCACCAGTGAGACTGGAGTGATCCTTATAAATTATGGTAATTACATGTGACATGCTTCTTGCTGGGTCTCAACAGCTTGCGTTGGTCCCTCTTGCTTAGCCAGCAATTCCCCACCTTGCATGATAAAGTGGGCAGGGTGCCACAGGAAATCAGATGCAAACACAATGACAAATGTCTGTTTTGACTGCTTAAAATTGAACTCAATTGTTGATTTGCAAAAACATCAAAACACAATCCAGGACTGACACCAAGCCTTTGAGTCAGGAGAATTGGTGTGAGTGTAGAGCTTAAAAAGCCTTAGAAAAGAATACACCAGAGTTTGTCACAAATTGCAATACCAGTTCTTTGTTACAATAAAACACAATGCCCTACTACATTTTTCTCTACCTATTTAAAGAACTTTGCCTCTACATTTGGAAAAAAAATCATGTTCAAAGATTAAAACAAAACAATCATTCTTATTGTTTCAAAAGATAATTTTTGCAATGTCCTGATGACTACCTTGAATGATGAATTTAATCAAAGAAGAAAGTATGAAGACTTATTTAGAAATGAATCATGGTAACTTAAAACAGTTGTAAGTTTTGATAAGAAATTCATTTGCATGAATATCAAAGAATCAGTCCAAGTTGAACTAGTTTATTGTTAAACTTAGAAGTATATGCTACTTCTTAATAACTTCTCAGATTTTATTCCCTTTGGAATTAATCATAGTGACTTCCCTCTATCCTCAGAGTTTTAAAATAAAGCTATCAATCAATTCTTTTACTGTTTATGCAATTCAAATGGAATTTCTCTTCAACATTGGAATATATTTATATATATTGCAATATACATAGTGGATATATATATATATTCCAATATATAGAGGATATAAATTTTAATTGCAATATAATTGTCCTTATTTGGATTCCAGCCTAGAATGAGGCTTTCATATATTAATAAGAAGGACTGATAAGTTAATGGTACAGAGAGAGAAAAATAAAGTATCACATAGTTTAGTGCCTTAAATAACAGGGATATAATAAATATAATAAGATAAAAAATGCATGTTTAAAATAAAAATTATCTGCAACTTTGATACATTAAAAACCCCCCAAATATATAAGGGTAACTGTTAATTGATAGTCCCAATGGTATGGTAATAATAATAATGGTAATAATAATAGAATGGTAATAGGAACTAGAAAAATGAAAACACTGGAAGTCAATTACAGAAAAAAATAAAAATCAAGTTATCAAATTTAAGGTATATGTAATTAACAAGATAAGAATGGATTTCTATATTAAAGCAAATTTTTAGGTACCTATAAGAAACTTTTTGAATATAAGATATGACTGAAAATGGTGTGAAGTGTGAAGGTATAAATTAAAATTAAAATATACCCTATGTCTACGGCAAGAATTTGTAGCAGAGTTAGGCTCCCAATAAAAGCAATTATGCACTGTGTATAAACTTATTTAAAATGTCATCTACTGAAATGTATCACAGAGCTTCCCAGGCAGCTAGGCATAAAGACTAAAGATGCTTTAGACAGAGCTCAAAATTGAATCATGGCCACTAAATTCAGGAAGCTGAGTTTGACATTAGAAGTTTAGCTGATCACCAGAGAAGAGTCACAGTAGAACTCATCTTGGATGCTGTCACTCCTCTCTTTTGTGGATTTTCCTTGTGGAATGGATGGATTCATGGATACTTTCTAGGAAAATGATTAGGCTGAAAGCAGATCTTATGTGATAAATTTGTTTCAGCATTCCATTTGTCCGAGCTATTGGAGTCATCTCTCTAAAAACATAACAGGAAAATTCTGTTATTTCATATTTCATAGGATGACTACACCTTTCTGTTTCTTCTGCTCTGAACACTGACTCTTAAGATGAAATCTTACATATATTCCCTATATTTTTTAAAACATAATTTGGTGAAAATTTTGTGATTCTTTTGGCATGCACTGCACCATCTCACAAGCCATATTTTGTAATTCACTCTATGATGACAGTTGGCAACTTGAGTTTTATTATAGATCGAGAAGCACTGAGATATGATAGGTAATAGTCTTACTAGTATCAACAGTTCCTTGCAAGGCAACCACTACAGATTCTATTAATACAGGGAAGGGGAAACAAACCTTTTCAAACAGGAAAGGAAGGGGTCATTCTAGAAGCAAAGTTTAGGGTTTTATTGTCTCCAGCTTCAACTGATACATCCCTTATAACCTTACCCTGAATTTTAGGGTCTCACATCCTCCCAATGTTTAAGCTTTTAAATAAGAGATCCTGTGAAATTAGGAATCAAACTTGAAACCCACCACCATGAATAGACCTCACACTCTGTGTTCAGAAATCATATACTTCAGCAGATAACAGTTTCTGTTGTCTCAGTTTATTTTACAATATTATAAAATGCATTAATTGCAGGTTTACAACATAGTAATTCAATGTTTTTATAGATTATAGTCTAAACAAAGGCAATGCCAAAGAATGCTCAAACTACTGCAAAATTGAACTCATCTCACATGCTAGTAAAGTTCAAAACTCTTCAAGCCAGGCTTCAGCAATATGTGAACCGTGAACTTCCAGATGTTCAAGATGGATTTAGAAAAGGCAGAGGAACCAGAGATCAAATTGCCAACATCCGATGGATCATTGAAAAAGCAAGAGAGTTCCAGAAAAACATCTATTTCTGCTTTATTGACTATGCCAAAGCCTTTGACTGTGCTGATCATAATAAACTGGAAAATTCTGAAAGAGATGGGAATACCAGACCACCTGAACTGCTTCCTGAGAAATCTGTATGCAGGTCAGGAAGCAACAGTTAGAACTGGACATGGAACAACAGACTGGTTCCAAATAGGAAAAGGAGTGTGTCAAGGCTGTATATTGCCACCCTGCTTATTTAACTTGTATACAGAGTACATCATGAGAAACGCTGGGCTGGAATCAAGATCGCTGGGAGAAATATTAATCTCAGATATGCAGATGGCATCACTCTTATGGCAGAAAACAAAGAAGAACTAAAGAGCCTCTTGATGAAAGTGAAAGAGGAGAGTGAAAATGTTGACTTAAAGCTCAACATGCAAAAAACTAGGATCATGGCATCTGGTCCCATCACTTCATGGCGGATAGATGGGGAAACAGCGGAAACAGTGGCTGATTTTATTTTCTTGGGCTCCAAAATCACTGCAGATGGTGATTGCAGCCATGAAATTAAAAGGCACTTGCTCCTTTGAAGATAAGCAATGACCAACCTACATAGCATATCAAAACACAGAGCTAGTCAAGGCTATAGTTTTTCCTGTAGTCATGTATGGATGTGAGAGTTGGACTATAAAGAAAGCTGAACACCAAAAAATTGATGCTTTTGAACTGTGGTGTTGAAGAAGACTTTTGAGAGTCCCTCAGACTGCAAGGAGCTCAAACCAGTCCATCCTAAAAGAAATCAGTCCTGAATATTCATTGGAATGCTGAAGCTGATACTGCAATACTTTGGCCACCTTATGGGTAGAACTGACTCATTGGAAAAGACCCTAATGCTCGGAAAGATTGACAGCAGGAGGAGAAGGTGACGATAGAGGATGGGATCATTGGATGGGATCACTGACTCAATGGACATGAGTTTGAGTAAGCTCCAGGAATTGGTGATGGACGGGGAAGCCTGGCATGCTGCATTCCATGGGCTCCCAAAGAGTGGGAGACCCTGAGTGACTGAACTGAAACTTATGCAAAGAACTGACTCATTTGAAATGACCCTGATGCTGGGAAAAATAGAAGACAGGAGGAGAAGGGGACCACAGAGGATGAGATGGTTGGATGGCATCACTGAGTCGATGGATGTGAGTTTGAGTAAGCCCTGGGAGCTGGTTATGGACAGGGAAGCCTGGCATGCTGCAGTCCATGGGGTGGCAAAGAGTCGGACATGACTGAGTAACAACTGAACTAAGTTTTTGTTATTTTAATGCTGTCTTCTTTTTCCACAAAATTTCCTTGGACAACTCATTAAAAGTACCACTTGTACTAACTCTCACTCCATCACTGATCTCATTGGAATTCTAGAACAATGTCCTTAAATACTCAAAATATTTATTCATGCAGTTGCCTTATAGGCCCTTCAAATTGTTATATGCAATTTTAAGCTCCTCACCTCATCCTATAATATTGCTATCCTCTCAGTGTTACCTGGCTTAGCAAATGATAGTATCATTTCTCTAATCTCTTAAGAAGATCTAAAAATCTTCAACCTTTTGAACCTCATTTCCTTACTTCTCAGGCTTCTCTGATAGCTCAGTTGGTAAAGAATCCTCCTGTCATGCAGGAGACACTGGTTCAATTCCTGTGTCAGGTAATCTGCTGGAAAAGGGATATGCTACCCACTCCAGTATTTTGGGTTTACCTTGTGGTTCATCTGGTAAAGAATCTCCCTGCAATGTGGGAGACCTGAGTTCAATCCTTGGTTTGGGAAGATCTCTGGAGAAGGGATAGGCTACCCACTCCAGTATTCTGGCCTAGAGAATTCCATGGACTGTACAGTCCATGGGGTTGCAAAGAGTCAGACACGACTGAGCGACTTTCATTCCTTGCTTCTCTACTCTTATCCAATCAATTACTAAAATACTATGTAGTCTATACTATAAATAAAACTCTAATGTTTTTACCTTTGCCTTTTCCACAAATTCCACCTGGTACTGATCATAATCAGTTTATTCTTGAATTACTAAGGATCATAGTTTTATAGTTCTAGTAATAGGAATTACTGAGCATCATAGTTGCTTCTTATTCTCCTATAATTATATTATCTTTATGGGGGAGAGAATAGTACCTCTCTAATATAAATTTTACTCCTTTACTTAAAATACATCTTTTCTAACAATTCTGATGGTGAAGTTGGAAATATTTAACTTGCAAGATACTTCATGACATTGTCTGGGATTAATTAATCAGTGTCATCTTTTATAATTAATCTTTTAATTTCCTATAACTGGACTATTCGGGTAGAGTAATGTTTTATGAAAATAATAAAGGCTTCTTATGCAATTATTATTTTTTACTTGATCTTCCTCTATACTTCATACAGCAGGGAATTCTTTCCTCACTTAGTAGCCTCAAGGTGAGAGATTTTATGTAATGAAAATGACAAGTCTTCATGTTGAGTTTCAAATTGTTTCCTCAATCTTGTAACAGAATTAACACTCTTGGAAATATGGAACTTTGAGTACAAGGGTTAGTTTTACTTTTTTACACCTTTGGGTACTGCTGGTAGTGGTGGTGGTATATGTGTGTGTGTGAAATGAAGAACCATACACTATGAGATAATATAATTTCATGGGTTTATAATTTGGTAAGTTACTATAACCAAAGTTCAGATGTTTGTATTTAGTATCTATGTGCTAAAAGCCTCTAAGCATATAAGCACATGTAGTGAGTATAGTCTTATTCAATATTTATACTAATGACTTTCACAAAGACACATGGTACGTGGCAATAAGATACACAGATGGCACAGAACAGATACATCTGGGACAGGTCCAAACACTGTATGATGGCACAAGCAAAAGAGAAAAAAGGCAATCCATAACAATACCACAGAAATCCCAAACTGCTTTCAAACAAGGGGACGCATTATGACTTAGTAACACTATATACTTCTTTTTTTTATTACTTGCCTTAATTTTACAGGAAAAATGATTACACTTGACATGAATCTTACCACATCCTCTAACAAAAAAGAATACAGCGTCCCATGACCCTTCTGTTATTAACCTGCTTGAAAGGGCTCTGTCTCCATCCAGGTGTATTTCTAATTAGGTGGAGGACAATTCTTAATTGGACTTTCTACCTTAAGCCTGTTACATCAAAATCAGAGGCTTGTTATTTATTGGATTATTTCCTTCATTGCATACTTAGATTAATAGAAGACACAGAGCCAAGTATTTTACATTTGAGTCAAAATCGAAACAAAGTTCTTTAAAGTCCTGTTATTATGACAAATCTCCTATTCACACTAATCAAAAGCACATGTAAACTAATCATACTTTTATGATAACTGCTTTACTCCTTCCAGAGGGAAATATATGAACATTATTATTGTTTTATGGATTTTCTTAAACAATCCCATATCTTTTTTTGGTGAATGCTTCTTATGTAAGGAAAAAGGGTTATCAGTTCAGTTCAGTAGCTAAGTCATGTCTGACTCTTTGTGATCCCATGGACTGCAGCACGCCAGGCCTCCCTGTCCATCACCAATTAATAAAGCTTATGCAAACTCATGTCCATCGTGTCAGTGATGACGTCCAACCATTTCATCCTCTGTCATCCCCTTATTCTCCTGCTTTCAATCTTTCCCAGCATCAGGACCTTTTCCAATGAGTCCAGTTCTTCGCATCATGTGGTTAAAGTATTGGAGCTTCAGCTTCAATGTCAGTCCTTCCAGTGAATATTCAGGACTGTTTCCTTTAGGATTGAGTGGATGGATCTCCTTGCAGTCCAAGGGACTCTCAAGAGTCTTCTCCAACACCACAGTTCAAAAGCATTGACTCTTCAGTGCTCAGGTTCTTTATAGTCCAACTTTCACATCCACACATGACTACTGGAAAAACTATAGCTTTGACTAGACGGACCTTTTTTGGCAAAGGAATACCTCTGCTTTTTAATATGCTGTCTAGTTTGGTCATAGTTTTTCTTCCAAGGAGCAAGCATCTTTTAATTTAATGGCTGCAGTCACCATCTGTACTGATATTGGAGCCCAAGAAAATAGTCTGTCACTGTTTCCACTGTTTCCCCTTCTATTTGCCATGAAGTGATGGGATTGGATGCCATAATCTTAGTTTTCTGAATGTTGAGTTTTAAGCCAACTTTTTCACTTCCATCAAGAGGGTATTTAGTTCTTCACATTCTGTCATAATCTTATGTCACTGAATATCTGAGATTATTGATATTTCTCCCAGCAATCTTCTTTCCAGGTTGTGCTTCTTCCAGCCCAGTGTTTCTCATGATGTACTCTGCATATAAGTTAAATAAGCAGGGTGACAATATACAGTCTTGACATACTCCTTTCCCATTTGGAACCAGTCTGTTGTTCCATGTCCAGTTCTAAATGTTGCCTCTTGACCTGTATACAGATCTCAGGAGGCAGGTCAGGTGTTCTGGTATTCCCACCTCTTGAAGAATTTTCCACAGTTTGTTGTGATCCACATAGTCAAAGGCTTTGGCATAGTCAATAAAGCAGAAATAGATGTTTTTCTGGAACTCTCTTACCTTTTCAATGATCCAGTGGATGTTGGCAATTTGATCTCTGGTTCCTCTGCCTTTTATCTGGAAATTCATGGTTCACATACTGTTGAAGCCTGGTTTGGAGAATTTTGAGCATTACTTACTAGCCTGTGAGATGAGTGCAATTGTGTGGTGGTTTGAGCATTCTTTGGCATTGCCTTTGTTTGGGATTGGAATGAAAACTGATCTTTTCCAGTCCTGTGGCCATTGCAGAGTTTTCCAGATTTGCTGGTATATGGAGTGTAGCACTTTCATAGCATCATCTTTCAGGATTTGAAATAGCTCAACTGGAATTCCATCACTTCCACTAGCTTTGTTCATAGTGGTGCTTCCTAAGGCCCACTTGACTTTGCATTCCATGATCTGGCTCTAGGTGAGTGATCATACCATCATGGTTATCTGGGTCATTTATATATTTTTTGCATAGTATTTCTGTGTATTCTTTCCACCTCCTTTAATATCTTCTTCTTCTGTTAGGTCCATACCATTTCTGTCCTTTATTGTGCTCCTCTTTGCATGATATATTCACATGGTATCTCTAATTTTATTGAAGAAATCTCTAGTCTTTCCTATTGTATTGGTTTCTTCTATTTCTCTGCATTGATCACTGAGAAAGGCTTTCTTAACTCTCCTTGCTATTCTTTGGAACTCTGCATTCAAACGGGTATATTTTTCCTTTTCTTCTTTGCCTTTAGCTTCTCTTCATTTCTCAATTATTTGTAAGGCCTCATCAGACAACCATTTTTCCTTTTTGCATTCCTTTTTCTTGGAGATGGTCTTGATCACTGCCTCCTCTGCAATGTGATGGACCTCTCTCCATAGTTATTCAGGCACTCTATTGGATCTAATCCCTTGTATCATCTGGCACATCCACTGTATAATTGTAAGGGATTTGATTTAGGTCATACCTGAGTAGTCTAGTGGTTTTCCCTACTTTCTTTTTAGTCTGGATTTGGCAATAAGGAGTTCATAACCTGAGCCACTGTCAGCTCCTGTCTTGTTAGTGATGACTATATAGAGCTTCTCCATCTTTGGCTGCAAAGAATATAATCAATCTGATTTTGGTATTGACAATCTGGTGATTTCCATGTGTAGAGTCTTCCCTTGTGTTGTTGGTAGAGGGTGTTTGCTATCATCAGTGCTTTTTCTTGGCAAAATTCTATTAGCCTTTGAGCTGCTTCATTTTGTACATCAAGGATAAATTTGCCTGGTACTCTAGGTATCTCTTGACATCCTACTTTTGCATTCCAGTACCCTATAATGATGAGGACATCTTTTTTGGCTGTTAGTTCTAAAAGGTCTTGTAGGTCTTCATAGAACCATTCAACTTCAACTTCTGCATTACTGGTTGGTGCATAGACTTGGGTTACTGTGATATTGAATGGCTTGCCTTAGAAATGAACAGAGATCATTCTGTCATTTTTGAGACTGTAACTACTGAATCTCGGACTCTTGTTGACTATGATGCCTATTCCAGTTCTTCTAAGGGATTCTTGCCCACAGTAGTATATATAATGGTCATCTGAGTTAAATCAGTCATTCCAGTCCATTTTAGTTCACTTATTCTTAAAATGTCAATATTCACTCTTGCCATCTCTTGTTTGACTGCTTCCAATTTGCCTTGATTCATGGACCTAACATTCAGATTCCTATGCACTATTGATTTTTACAGTTTGGACTTTACTTTCATCACCAGTCAAATTCACAGTTGCATGTTGTTTTTCCTTTGGCTCTGTCTCTTCATTCTTTCTGGAGTTATTTTTCCACTCTTCTCCAGTAGCATGTTGTTTATAAACCAAGTGGTTATAAAGCAAAACAAAAAGAAATCCTTATAAATTGTGTGTGTCCCAGTACAATTTTAGAAAGTTGCAGTTGGAAGTTAAAGTGATGTCTTTATCCAACCCCCATTTTATAAAATGTTCTAACCAGTACAACCACATCATTTTCTAGAACCATCAAGGAAGATACAAAATGAAGATATCCTTCTCATCCCTAGCTCCACTTCTTTGTCAATGCTGAGGGAATTTAAAAGAGACAAGCCTCTTCCATTGAGAAGCTATTTACAAATAGCCCTGACATTGTACAATAGAAAAGCAGAATAGCTAGTTTTAACATTCTTGAGGCAGTTTGTTTTTTATTGTCAACCATTTGCAGAGGATAATTTTATGATCTACGAGTGTACATTAAACATACACACAGCCATACACATATTTCATAGATTTATACTCTCCCATGTAGAGATTTACAAGATATTACAGTCACATTTCATTCATTTGTAAAAAATAATAGCATATAGTTTGTGCCTACACTATTTTTTTTCCTTTTAAAAACAGCTATATTGAGGTATAATTAATAGTTCAACCTTAAATATTTTGCTATAATAAAATTGGAAATTGTGGAATGTATACCAATCCAATATGAAAAATGTCTTTTTTTTTTTTTTGGTAGGTTTTTCCAAACCCTTTCATATTGTTGAAAGCAAAATGAGAAGTCTGAGAAGTATATCAAATCAACTTGCTTCTAATTATTTCAAGAACACCCCCTCCCCAGTAAATAAATACACATCAAATTCATTATCTAGAACAAAGTTGTAATCCCATTTAGAATACATTAAAATTTATATTTCTTCTAAGAATTAGTAATACTCAGTGACTATTGTGTATTAACAATATGCAATGTTGTGTTAGTCATAAAGATCTACCATCTATCTACAGGTCAATATCAAGCACATGAGAAAATATTTTTTACTTGCAAGAGACCTGCTACTTTTTTCTAGAAGTCTCAAGACATGTGGAGGGGAGATGCTAGCTTATTGTCTTATGGACACTGAACTAATAATAGAGTTATATACGGCACCCCACTCCAGTACTCTTGCCTGGAAAATCCCATGGATGGAGGAGCCTGGTGGGCTGCAGTCCATGAGGTCGCCGAGAGTTGGACACGACTCAGTGACTTCACTTTCACACATTGGAGAAGGAAATGGCAACCCACTCCAGTGTTCTTGCCTGGAGAATCCCAGGGAGAGTGGATCCTGGTGGGCTGCCGTCTATGGGGTCACACAGAGTCAGACATGATGGAAGCGACTTAGCAGTAGCAGCAGCATATTCAATGTATTCAGTCATAGTCAACCTGCCTTTTATTTGTATTCATTTGTTGCAGTAACATACACTTTTTTGAAGCCTGTGTTGAACTTTCATGCATTTGAAAAAGTTTTATGATCCTATATTTTTCATTTTCTTGAGTCTAAGGCAAGCTTCCTTAAGCAATCCTCATTTTATGAGATTTCTTCACTTTATATATTTTAGCTCAACTTCTCTGCATGGGTCACTATTTCTTAAAACCCTGCCTGAAATTTACTTCCTAGAAATTAAGCTAAGTCTCCCATTGTTGCTCACAACCAGAGAACACAAAGGCTTCATTAGCTACTCTCTTCTTTAGTTTCTGTTTCAATCAATTTTGCTCCAATCAGGTATACTCTTTTGTAGCCACTGTGATATTCTGACCTGTGAACCCAAGGTGATCTTGGTAGAAACTGCTTTCAATTTAGATGTCTTTCATGCTCTGCAGCTGATTTTTTACTAACTAGAACGTTTTATGTTTATCACAATTGGTCTTTATTATCATTATCAGGTTGTTCACTTTATTCTCTTATAGTGATATAAGATATAGTTATATTTTAACATATATATATATATATATATATAGTTGTATGATTGTATTATTTGTGTGTGTGTGTACATGAATAATAATGTAAAGGTTCACTTGATATTTTATCTCTGAGCAGTTTATATCAACTTTAACTTGGATATACTTCCCATAATTTTGAAGTAGTCACTGAGAGACTTTTGATAAGGTCAAATCTGAACTCTGGGATACATTTCTGGGCCTCTAGCTAAAATTGTATTATATCATGGTCTCTGAACATAGTTAATCATCAATTCTGGAAAAAAAAACACACATACTGCATTCAACTTTCCAATATTTGCAACCTTTTCTCTGGTGCAGCCTTGCCTAGAAAAAATTTAATATTTGAATGCCACTGCTCCTATGTGCCTGGATTAATAATGGCAAGGAAAAGAACCTTTGCTTTATTGAGTCTATAGAGTAGTTTGTTTTATTGAGCCTATAGTGTAGTAATAATTATGCCCACCCCACATGCATTAATAGAGTTTGATGAATAATGGTAAAATATAGGCATTAAAAGTAGACATTTGATAAATAAGATATATGTTTGATCTTTTCTGAAATAGTTTGATACTATATCATACATAATTAAAATGAGCTTAAATTCATATAATAAATATCTTTGTATTTTTCTAGTTAAATTTACATATATGTAAATATTTTGAACTAACAAAATTAGGGAAAGCATATGGAATTTATTAATGAAAATTTCTTTGTTGACAAATTAAATTTATGTAGATAGGCTTCCCTGGTAGCTCAGAGTTTAAAGCGTCTGCCTGCAATGTGGGAGACCTGGGTTCAATTTCTGGGTCGGGAAGATTCCCCTGGAGAAGGAAATGGCAACCCACTCCAGTATTCTTGCCTGGAGAATCCCATGGACGGAGGAGCCTGGTGGGCTACAGTCCACGGGGTTGCAAAGAGTTGGACATGACTGAGTGACTTCACTTCACTAAATTTATATAGATAGCTATTTTTATAATATTTCTACCACTTTTTTTGAAAAAGTAGCTTGCCTTTTAAATAATTTTATTTATTAATTTATTTTTGGCTGTGCTGCTACTGCTGCTGCTAAGTCGCTTCAGTCGTGTCCGACTCTGTGCGACCCCATAGACGGCAGCCCACCAGGCTCCCCCGTCCCTGGGATTCTCCAGGCAAGAACTCTGGAGTGGGTTGCCATTTCCTTCTCCATTGCGTGAAAGTGAAGTTGCTCAGTCGCGACCGACTCATAGCGACCCCATGGAATGCAGCCCACCAGGCTCCTCCATCCATGGGATTTTCCAGGCAAGAGTACTAGAGTGGCTTGCCATTGCCTGTGCTAGGTCATCGTTACTGGACAGGCTTTTCTCTAATTGTGGCAAGTGGTGCCTACTCTCCGGATGTGGTGTGTGAGCTGCCTGTTGTGGCAGCTTCTCTTGTTGCTGAGCATGGGCTCTGAAGCACATGGGCTTAAGTAATTGTGGCTCTCATCAGACTCTAGAGCACAGGCTCAATAGCTGTCATGCACAGGCTTAGTTGCTCCACAGCATCTGGGATCTTCCTGGATTCAGGGATTGAACCAGTGTCTCCTGCATGGGCAGGCAGATTCTTTACCACTGAGCCACCAGGGAAGCCTCTTGTACCACTTTTATAAGATTATTAAAAAGACTTAGTCATGCAATGATTGGCTAATATATTTTCTTTATTGTATATATTATTTTCTTATTTATAGATGATGCTGGAAGGTGTTAATCTTTTTATTTGAATGATAGTATCAGTGTTATTGAATTCAGTATAAAGTTATATTTTAGTGAACTTTTCAAATGTTAGCAACAATAGAAACAAGCTTCCTTACTAGGTGATCTTAACTAGAGCATATACTTTAATAGTTTATGCATGCATATGCTCAAACAATATGTATTCACAAGTGATCATTATTTCCAACAAGTATAACAAACTAGGTGCAGATTTTAGTGACAAATTAGAAATAAAAAACTGAAATTAAGATTCAAATTTATTTAATACAGAATAACAAGGAAACATAACAGTAAACATAGATGTATGATTGCAGACAAAATGTGGCATATTGTAATTTGCATGCCCGTGTGCTCAGTCATATCCAACTTTTTGTGATCCCATTAACTGTATCTCACCAGGCTTCTTTGTCTATTGGATTCTCCAGGCAAGAACACTGAAGTGAGTTGTCATTTCCTCCTCCAAAGGATCTTCCTAACACAGGCATCAAACCTGGGTCTCCTGTGTCTCCTGCATCAGTAAGTGGATTCTTTACCACTGGGCCATGTAGAAAGCCAGCATATTTTAATAGTGGCATGTAAGTGTTAATGATCTTGAAACATGTTGTTTTGATAGTCTTTTATAAAAGCACAACTTTCACTTTTTAAAGGTCTTGAGAAATAAAAATTTTATAGAGAGCACATAATCTTTGTGTAGTGTTCTTTAACAAGACTGTGAAAAATGCAGGTTTATGTAATAGGTATCACCTCCAAAAGTTTCATTGTATCCATTATTTTTATGTGAGGTGAGAATGCTAAGCATGACATATATCTGCTTAACAAATTTTTAAGTGCACAATATTGTGTTGTCAATTATAGACACTATGTTGTATAGTGTATGTCTAGAACATCGTCTTGCATAATCAAAACTTTATATCCATTGAATAGCTCGCTATTTCCCCTTCCCCTTGGCCCTGGCAGCATCATTCTACTCTCTGCATCTGAATTTCACTGTTTTATATTCCATATATAAATGAAATCACACAATTCTTGTCCTTCTGAGACTGGCTTATTTCACTCTGCATGATGTTGTGCAGTTTCATCCATGTTGTTGCGAGTGTCAGGACGTCGCTCTTTTTAAAGGCTGAATAACATCTGATTGTATGTACAAATATACTGGGCTTCTCTGGTAGCTCAGCTGGTAAAGAATCCACCTGCAATGCAGGATATCCCTGTTTGATCCCTGGGTTGGGAAGATCCCCTGGAGGAGGACATGGCAAGCCACTCCAGTCTTCTTGCCTGGAGAATCCATGGAGAGAGGTGCCTGATAGGCTATAGTCCATGGGATCGTAAAGAGTTGGATGCAACTGCGTCACTAAGCACAGCATAGCACACGGATATAGTGCATTTTCTTCATCCAAAGATGAACGTTTAAGTTATTTCCATGTCTTAGCTAATATGAATAATGCTTCACTGAACATAGGCATGCATATAACTCTTTGAGATTCTGATTTCATCTTCTGGATAAATACCCAAGAATTGAATTGCTGGATTGTTTGATAGTTTAATTTTAACATTATGAGGGAGCTACATACTATTTTCCATAGTGGCTGCACCAATTTACATTCCTACCAACAGTGTATAAGTGATCCAATATCTCTACATGCTCTCTTTTGTCTTATTTTTAATAACAGAAGTAAGCCAGAAGGAAAAACACCAATACAGTATACTAACGCATATATATGGAATTTAGAAAGATGGTAACAATAACCCTGTGTACGAGACAGCAAAAGAGACACTGATGTATAGAACAGTCTTATTCTAACAGTTTTATTTATTATTAAAAGTAGCCAGAAGTATAAGATGTATAAACAGTATAAGAAGCAAAAGTGTAGATAAAATAACAGAATTAACAGCTTGCAAATTGCTTGTTGTCATGGGATCTTATGTTGGTTTATGCTTGTGAATTAATCCCATATAGATCATTCTTTAAGGGTAAATATAAATCAAAGGAAAAAAAATCCCATGATGAAAATAAGGGAAGAGAATCCTCATACTCTCTATTCCATGAGTATTTGCTTTAGAGAACTTCTAATTGTGAGCTTTTTCTTTGTTTGAAATGTACATAAATCTTTTTTATGAAAGCTTATGATCCAGGGATGAAAATTCAAGGATCTGGGAACCATATCTTTGACAAGGAATAATCAAGAATGATGATACTTTCTGTGGGAGAAGAGCTGAAATCCTGTAGGCACTTTGCTCCAAGTTGCAAAGCTATCTCCAGTTATGAAGACATGAGTAGTTTATTTTTCTCTCTGTGTGTGTTAGTTGCTCAGTTGTGTCTGACTCTTTATGACACTATGAACTGTAGTCTGCCAGGCTCCTCTGTCCATGAAATTCTCCAGGGAAGAAAACTGAAGTGAGTTGCCATTTACTTCTCCAGGGGATCTTCTGGACCCAGGGATCGAACACAGGTCTCCTGCATTTGTGCAGATTCTTTACCATTCTAAAACACTCTGACTTACCTATTTAACTTGAAACTCAAGAAGACTTGAAATCTTTTAGTTTATTTTTAGTAAGAAAAACATGGATAAATTTAGAATGATTTCTTTTTTTTTCTAACTGTGGTATTCAGTTGTGGGTTTAGGTCTTTCCTCTAAGAGACTTGTCTCTCAGTGTATTTTAATATACACCATAAAGAGCTATCAAGCCATTATTAAAAGAAAACAAATTTAATTTACTTCTAAAACTGTTTATCCTTTTGTGATATGCACAACTTAATCTTCATTTTCTTTTACTAATAAAGCAAATAAAAACCACAATGCAATATCACCTCACAACTGCTATTAATTGAATGACTATTATCAAAGAGACAAAAGAAGTGCTGGCAAAGATTTGGAGATATTAGAATATTTGAACACTATTGGTGGGAAGGTAAATAGGTACAGTCATTATGAAAAACAGTATGGAGGTTCCCCCAAAAATCTAAAGCTACCATATGATCCAGCACTCCCACTTCTGGGTATATAGCTAAAGGAAATTAAATGAGTACATATCAGAGATATCTGCATTCCCATATTCACTACAGCTTTATTCACAGTAGCCCAAATATGGGAATAACTTTAATATTCATTATCTGATAAATGAAGAAAGAAAATGTGGACTATTACTCAACTTTACAAAGATAGAAATCCTGCCACTTTCAACATAGATTAAGTTAGAGAACATTATGCCAAGTGAAATAAGCTAAACAGGGAAAGATAAATACACATGATCTCATTTGTATGTGAAATCTAAAATAATCAGTCTCACAAATGCGGAAAGTATGATTGTCAGGGACTAGGAGTGGATGGGGGGAATGAGAAGATGTTAGTCAAGACGTACATAGTTTCAGTTTTACAAAGTTAATAAATTCTGGGGATCTAATGAACAACAATGTGACCATTTTAACAGTATTGTATTGTGTATAGTTGGCCTTTGATATCCTCAAATTCAGCATCAGTTGATTGAATCTGCAGATGCAGATCAGATCAGATCAGTTGCTCAGTCCTG
Source organism: Bos taurus (assembly GCF_002263795.3). Taxonomy (NCBI): domain Eukaryota; kingdom Metazoa; phylum Chordata; class Mammalia; order Artiodactyla; family Bovidae; genus Bos; species Bos taurus. The sequence continues at coordinate 40,398,626 of NC_037328.1, read as the reverse complement.
TCCAACTCTTTGCGACCCCATGAATCGCAGCACGCCAGGCCTCCCTGTCCATAACCAACTCCCGGAGTTCACTCAGACTCACGTCCATCAAGTCAGTGATGCCATCCAGCCATCTCATCCTCTGTCTTCCCCTTCTCTTCCTGCCCCCAATCCCTCCCAGCATCAGAGTCTTTTCCAATGAGTCAACTCTTCGCATGAGGTGGCCAAAGTCCTGGAGTTTCAGCTTTAGCATCATTCCTTCCAAAGAAATCCCAGGGCTGATCTCCTTCAGAATGGACTGGTTGGATCTCCTTGCAGTCCAAGGGACTCTCAAGAGTCTTCTCCAACACCACAGTTCAAAAGCATCAATTCTTCAGCGTTCAGCCTTCTTCACAGTCCAACTCTCACATCCATACATGACCACAGGAAAAACCATAGCCTTGACTAGACGAACCTTTGTTGGCAAAGTAATGTCTCTGCTTTTGAAATGCTATATCTAGGTTGGTCATAACTTTCCTTCCAAGGAGTAAACGTCTTTTAATTTCATGGCTGCAGTCACCATCTGTAGTGATATTGGAGTCCAGAAAAATAAAGTCTGACACTGTTTCCACGGTTTCCCCATCCATTTCGCATGAAGTAATGGGACCGGATGCCATGATCTTCGTTTTCTGAATGTTGAACTTTAAGCCAACTTTTTCACTCTCCACTTTCACTTTCATCAAGAGGCTTTTGAGTTCCTCTTCACTTTCTGCCATAAGGGTGGTGTCATCTGCATATCTGAGGTTATTGATATTTCTCCCAGCAATCTTGATTCCAGCTTGTGTTTCTTCCAGTCCAGTGTTTCTCATGATGTACTCTGCATATAAGTTAAATAAACAGGGTGACAATATATAGCCTTGACATATTCCTTTTCCTATTTGGAACCAGTCTGTTGTTCCATGTCCAGTTCTAACTGTTGCTTCCTGACCTGCATACACATTTCTCAAGAGGCACAGTATGAAAAGGCAAAATGATAGGATACTGAAAGAGAAACTCCCCAGGCCAGTAGGTGCCCAATATGCTACTGGAGATCAGTGGAGAAATAACTCCAGGAAGAATGAAGGGATGGAGCCAAAGCAAAATCAATACCCAGCTGTGGATGTGACTGGTGATAGAAGCAAGGTCTGATGCTGTAAAGAGCAATATTGCATAGGAACCTGGAATGTCAGGTCCATGAATCAAGGCAAATTGGAAGTGGTCAAACAAGAGATGGCAAGAGTGAATGTCGACATCCTAGGAATCTGCGAACTGAAATGGACTTGAATGGGTGAATTTAACTCAGATGGCCATTATATCTACTACTGTGGGCAGGAATCCCTCAGAAGAAATGGAGTAGAATCGTGGTCAACAAAAGAGTCCGAAATGCAGTACTTGGATGCAATCTCAAAAATGACAGAACGATCTCTGTTCGTTTCCAAAGCAAACCATTCAATATCACAGTAATCCAAGTCTATGCCCCAACCAGAAACGCTGAAGAAGCTGAAGTTGAATGGTTCTATGAAGACCTACAAGACCTTTTAGAGCTAAAAAAAACCCAAAAAGATGTCCTTTTCATTATAGGGGACTGGAATGCAAAAGTAGGAAGTCAAGAAACACCTGGGGTAACAGGCAAATTTGGCCTTGGAATACGGAATGAAGCAGGGCAAAGACTAATAGAGTTTTGCCAAGAAAATGCACTGGTCAAAACAAACACCCTCTTCCAACAACACAAGAGAAGACGCTATACATGGACATCACCAGATGGTCAACACCAAAATCAGATTGATTATATTATTTGCAGCCAAAGATGGAGAAGCTCTATACAGTCAGCAAAAACAAGACCAGAAGCGACTTTGGCTCAGACCATGAACTCCTTATGCCAAATTCAGACTTAAATTGAAGAAAGTAGGGAAAACCACTAGACCATTCAGGTGTGACCTATATCAAATCCGTTATGATTATACAGAGGAAGTGAGAAATAGATTTAAGGGACTAGATCTGATAGATAGAGTGCCTGATGAACTATGGAATGAGGTTCATGACATTGTACAGGAGACAGGGATCAAGACCATTCCCATGGAAAAGAAATGCAAAAAAGCAAAATGGCTGTCTGGGGAGGCCTTACAAATAGCTGTGAAAAGAAGAGAAGCGAAAAGCAAAGGAGAAAAGGAAAGATATAAACATCTGAATGCAGAGTTCCAAAGAATAGCAAGAAGAGATAAGAAAGCCTTCTTCTGCAGATGCAGAACAGTATAATATGAAGAGTCAACTATACTACACCATTTTGTGTAAGAGACTTAAGCATCCCAGAATTTTGGTATCCATGCTGCTGCTATTGCTAAGTTGCTTCAGTCGTGTCCAACTCTGTGCAATCCAAAGGGATCTTGAAACTAGTTCTTTGAGGATATTGAGGAACATCTGAACTTGAATTTTACAAGAAAATAGAGTTCAAGGGTTCTTATCACAAAAAAAAAAAAAAGAGAGAGAGAGAAAGGGAAATGAAAAGAAAGCAAAAACTGTAGAAGGTGATGGATCTGTTAATTAGCTTGATTGTGGATTCATTGTTACACAATGTATATGAACATCTAAACATCAATATTTTAAAAAATATTTAAAATATATTATGCATTTTAACCTGGTGGGCTTCAGTCCATGGGGTCACACAGAGTCAGACATCACTGAATCAACCTAGCACACACACACATGCATTCTTAAAAATAGAATCTAAAGGTTCTAGTAAAAGTATATAAATGCTATTACTATTAATGTTTCAGCCAAAATATGAGGGAAGAAAATTTGTCCCTCTAAATATTTGACAATAAAAAAAAAGTAGCAAGGATGTACACCTTAAATATGTACAATTTATATTTGTCAATTATGCTTCAATAAAATTGGTGAAAATGATTACCCATGACTGATAAAAGCAAAATAGAGATATTATTTTATAATTATTATTGCTTTCTATTAAATAGGATCTTGAAAACTTGCAAAAATTCCAAATTGTGATTAACATTATCAATTAAAAGTTTCCTGATAAATTGCCACAAAAAATAATATTCTCACAATGTCATGATTTTCCATAAAGAGAGGAATATAGCTGTATTTAAATTAGATATTCTATTTGAACTGTCCCCAAATTTTACATTTCACTTTTTGTGTGAAACAAAATTATTAAATGCCATCACAGTCTCTGAATTCTTTACTTCCTTTTATGTATGTCATCAGCATTGTTTATTCTTTGTGGGTTAGTGTCACTTTTCAAAGAGAAACATACTGTAGAGCATTCTGAATTTATGTTTTGCATGACAGAGCACAGAAATGAACAGCATTCATTGCTCTGTGGATTTTGCCCAACTGGTCAAGGTTTGGATTCACTGATTTGGGGCATTTGGCACTATCAATAGTTCGATACAACAGTTTTACTGCCATTACATTCTTTTCTGTAGTTACTTTTTAAAGATCTTGAGAGTCCTTGCTCAAAATTTTATCCTTGCTATTTTTTTATTGTTAAATATTTAGAGGGACAAATTTTCTTCCCTCATATTTTGGCTGAAACATTAATAGTAAAAGCATTTATATAATTTTACTAGAACCTTTAGATTCTATTTTTAAGAATGCATGTGCATGAGTGCTAAGTTGCTACAGTCGTGTCTGACTCTGTGTGACCCCTTGGACTGAAGCCCGCCAGATTAAGAATGCTAACATATTTTAAATATTTTATCTAATACCTATATATGTGTGTATATATGTGTGTGTGTATATATATATATATATATATATACACATACATCTCTCCAAGTTTTACAATGCCACAATTAAAGATAGCTGTGAAAATCAAATAATAATTAGCAATTGATAAAAGATTATCCTTTTCAAAATAGCCATTGCTTGGGAATGTCAGTTTATAAAATCATCTATAATATTTCAAGTGTTTTGAGTGGCCTGTGTGATAGTAAATTGTTGTTTCACCCACTGACACAATAAACAAACAAACAAAAAACTTCAAAATATTTATTACCAAGTTACACAAACTTGAAGGAAGTTTGTTATGAGAGTCAATGAAGATATAGGTAATTAAAAGGCAATATGAATCATATGATTATTACTGTAAAGGGCCATAGACAAATTGTTTATAAAATCATGAAAATTAAATTTATTCCACACTACTGAGGAAATGTATATATCATTTTGACTAAGGCAATAATTAAGTTTAGTTTAAAAATAGGCTAGAAATGAAAAGAGTTAAATGGAAAAAAAACAGATACAAAATTTGTTGAATTTGTATTTTTAAAAACTGTTCCAGGAAAAAAGATTACCATGGAACTTGAATTGGCTAAAAAATAGATTTTCTGGAAAGTTTTGACATAGTTTGTGGTGACAATTTGCAGGTCATTTCTAGGGATAGAGTGGTTATACAGTAAATCATTAAATATAAGTTGGTTGTTGTATAATAAAATAAATTACTAGACAATAAATCTATGAAAACCTGTAAAAGGTTCAAATATCAGAAATAAATTTGAAGAGATAGAAAAAAATATTTTATTCTTAATTGGGATTACTGTACTGCTATTTTTATTCTGTATATTTTATCTCAACTAGTCCGAAACAGCTATTTACTTTTTATTATATAATGATTGTTAAAAGTCATTTTTTGATGTCAAATAAATGACTTTAGGGAGGCTAATTTAAAAGATGAGGATCGTTCCCATTGGTGCTTTTATTCCACAGAATTTTAAATTAAATCATTTAGGGCAGATGACTATAGCAGGGCATCCAATGTCATTCAGAGGTAACTTTTGGAAAAATTATAATACAGCCTTTTAGTCAACACAACAAATGAACTTTGGTTGGGTTTCTTGATCTAGATATTGTACAGTAATAATAGTAGCCATTTATCTTAATTTTGAGTATATAAATACTGAGAGTTAGAAATATTCAATTTATAGTTTAGTATAGATACAAAGTTGAATGCACTTATCACACTTCATTGGTTGAACATTTTATACTTAGAAAAAGTGTTAAGAGTCTTTTTTATTGATTCGCAGGCTAAGCAATTTCATTTTTTGTTTTCATACTTTGACCTACAACCCTAGGATCCATTAGGGCACTACAATAGCAAGGTGTAGACACATCAGCTACAAAGAAATAGAACTAAAACGACACTGTCTCCAGCTAGGGATGCATTAATAGACCTGAGAATTCAAACGTAGAAAAGGCAATTTTTTCCTGCTGGGAAGTGAAGTCCTCAAGAGAGCCATCTCACACTGAAGAACATGATATGAAAATCAATAAGAGCCCTGTTGTGCTACTGATGTGTCCGGGAAGTGTCATTTTATATCTTGCTAGCGGATATCTAAAGGAAGTTAAAGCTACTTTGCTCATAGTAATTGGATGAATCCTTTTTCATCAATGGTCTATTTTGCTGCTCAAAGTAAAAGTAAAATATATTGTGGGATCCAGTCTGAAATGAGATACTATGAAAATAAATTAATATAAAAACTGTTAGGTCTTCACACAAATTCAAGAATGAAATCAATGATGTTTTCCACTCTCAAAATTCGTATAGTTACACATGAATCTCAACAGATAACTATAAATACTGGGATAAATGGCAGGAAATTGTGGTCCGGGAGAAAGTGTATAGTCTAACCAGAGAAAGAAACTTTAAAGGCATCGTTATGAACATCAGAATGATTTGAAGACCTTGAATAGCTCATTTTAAAGATATAATTTTGTAAATGTCTATTGCATTAAAGCTAAAAGAGATATAATGGAAATAATTATATTACTGGAAATAAGATATTTATTCACAGAATTTTTTATTTTTTATGCTACTAAATACCTTACTTTGCCAAATCACTATAATAAAAAGTTTGAGAATTTTATGGCAACTATAAATAGTTTCCCCAAAAGTCACTTGCTAATTATCTCATCATTTCCCTCAAGTATCTGCATCCTATTGAAAATCCTAGTATTCGCTTATTGCTATCTTATGATATTTGTGGAAAGAGGATGAGGAAGGTGAGAGAAGCTATTAAAATTTGAAGTTTATATTTTAGATGTTATTTTCATCTCTTTTTACTTTTACTGTATTCCACAAAAAATTTGAAATGGCTAAGACACAAATTTACATAGATATCCTGAAAAGTTTGAGACGTCTAAATTTGAATGTTTACTAATTTAAATGTGCTTCATTAGTTAGTGGAAAACTCTAGGAATCATAATTCATTATTTTTTCAACAGGCATTTTGTGGGAGATCTGGTTTCGATCCCTGGGTTGGGAAGATCTCCTGGATAAAGGAAAGGCTATCCACTCCAGTATTCTGGCCTAGATAATTCTTTGCACTGTGTAGTTCATGGGGTCACAAAGAGTCAGACAAGACTGAGGAAATTTCACTTTCACTTCTGAGAGACAGCTGTATGAATGTCTCTGTGTAACACACCAGTGTCCATAAACACAAGTATGTGACCTCAAAGGAGAAAATGATTGGGCAAAATTAGTGGAAAGATAAGGGGACAAAGAAGTTTTAAATGAGAAATGGAAGAACTTAAGGATTTAATTTCCTTTAATATTAGAGGTGGTAGTATTGGCAGAACCACCCCTGCTTCTCCATGATGTGGAGCAAGCAGAGGGATTCTACTCCAGCTCTCTTATGGAAGGCTCACCCTGAACATTTTGGTATCTGAAATTCCATGGATCTGTCCCCAAACTAGTAACATCTTTTATTAATTCCAAATATTGATATATGTGTTCTTTCAAATGAGTTTTATAAAATCAAAATATTTTTTAAAAGATCTGAACTCAGATTATGAAATAATAAACATTTTAAATTTTAAGATGCACTTTTTTCTCATTTTAACTATGAAATGAATCCATCCTATAATCAATGATAACTTGGCCTTATCTAATAATTAAGCTAATAGTTTATTTATTTTTCATAAATAACATTGCAATATCATGATCTAGTATGTTATAGCATCTTAGATATGATATATGGAATCTAATTATATACCTGGCAATTAAAACCAATGAATAGCCACATTTATAATCTGATAAACAGTAGCTATAATTTCTGAAAATAGGGACAGAATTTAGATTCTCCTGTACTAGTGCTATTACATATTTCTCCCTCTTTTCCTCTTACTGGTTTTGAATGTTTTGTCTCCATTTCATAAAATCATCTACATGGAAAAAGGGTGTTTCCCAATGTTCATTCTCCTTCATCCTCTCTATTCTCTGTATGGCTGATAATTATATTTCTAAAATAATAATTTTATCATGTCAACCACTTAATAAAGTTTCTCAATTTCTTGTTAGCATCTTCAGGATAAATTTCCAACTCCCAGAATGATACAAATAATTCATCATGATCAGATCGATATAAAACCCTGTCTTTTATTTCTTTCCACTTTCAATATCCACTCCTGTCTCCCTTTACAAAAGTATTTGCATATCCCCAATTATAAAGTTTCCATTTGATTTCACATTTGATTTCTTCAAAAGGTACACTGTCCAACAAATTTTGGACATAATTGATAGCTTTGCATGAATGAGTAAATTGAATTGACAATTAAGGATTAGTCATTTGATGTATCAAAAATATCAAATTAAATATTTATGATATTTCTAAAAACATTGATTTACATATACATATATTATTTAAACTATCACATTTCTTCCATTCATTCCTTATCTTCCCAACCCAGGGACTGAAGCTGTATCTCCTGCATTGCGGGCAGATTCTTTACCATCTGAGCCACCAGGGAAGCCTGGTTTATAAACACATGTGTGTTAACACAAAAACTTAATTATTTTACTCTCTAAAATAAAAATGTGTCTTATTCTAACTTTTATAAAAATTATCCAGTGCTGCGTTATCTGTTCATAACTGTTTTATATACCAATATGATTTTAGTGGTAGCTTTCGTCATGACAAAGAATAAAGCATTTTATTTAGATGATCTTAATTTATATTTCTCTATTTTCTACTACACTATAAAATCCGATCTTGCATGAGCCAACTATGATGTTTTTGCATCTGTATTTTCAACTTCTAGGAAACTGTCTAGTTGGCTGAATTAATGAATTGTGTGTTTTAGCTTTAGTGGATTCTAAACTATAAAGTTGCTGCTTGAATAATGAACATATTCCTCTGTAGCTGATATTTTTAAAAAATTAAATAATTATTTGTTACATGGATATTACTGGCAAGGAGAGGCAAGGAGATTTTTGCTTTAACTATGTTTTAGTGAACATAAAATATTTCAAAATAAGTAATTAAACTGACTCTGAGCTTAAAAGGTAGATATTTTTGTATTATATGAAAATATTTGTGAAAAAGAATGATTAATATATATTGCATTGTCTATTTATATCATCTAAAAAGATTGAGGTTAAGATATACCAATCTTCAATGAAAATGTTACAGTTTAATTAGTGGCATTTGACAGATACTTTCAAAGGTATTTGGCCAAGAATTCTTGAGTAATGATAACTGCTGTCTTCTTTGTTTTTTAATAGTTTTCATTAACATAACTGGTGCTGTGCTTTTCTGTCTAAAATGTCTTAGTGTTTGGCATATTAACAAATCAAAGGAGTGTTTCACAACTAAGTACAATAGCAAGGAGGCTATAGTACAACAAACATTCTCAAATTCTCGTTTTCTATAAAATTCAAAGTAAAAAGAAAGTGAAATTATCAGGTATTTATTTGATGACACACTGAAATAATCATCTGTGTAAGTGATATCAAACAATACTTGTCTTCCTATTTCTGATTTATTTCACTTACTGTAACAGCCTCCAAGTCCATACATGTTGTTGCAAATGGAAAAGTTGTTTTTTTTTTAATAACTGAGTAGTTTTGCATTGTATATATGTATCACATCTTTATCTATTCATCTGTTGATGAACATTTAGGCTACATCCATATCTTGGCAATTGTAAATAATGCTGCTATTAACCTCAGAGTGTACGTGTCTTTTTAATCTTTTTTTTTTTTCCTTGATACATACATACTCAGGAGTTGGGAAGATTCCCTGGAGAAGGGAAAGGCTACCCACTCCAGTATTCTGGCCTGGAGAATTCCATGGACTGTATAGTCCTTGGGGTTGCAAAGAGTTGGACACAACTGAGTGACTTTCACTCACTCACATAACCAGGAGTGGAATTGCTGGATTATATGATAGCTTAATTTTTAGTTTAGTGAGAAACCTTCATAATATTTTCCACAATGGCTGCATCATTTTACATTTTCTTCAACAGTGTGCAAGTGTTCCCTTTTCTCTGCATCCTTACCAACATTTATTATTTGTGTTCTTTTGGATGATAGCCATTCTGAACAGTGTGAGGTGATATCTCCTTGTGGTTTTCTTTTTCTTATATGATTGCTTTGGCTAGGGCATACAATACTATGTTGGATAAAAGTGGTGAAATTGGGCATCTTTGTCTTGTACCTTATCTTAGAGGAAATGCTTTCAGTTTTTCCCCACTGTGTATGATGTTGGCTGTGTTTGTGTCATATATGGCCTTTATTATGTTGAGATATGCCCACTTTCTGGAGTTTTACCATAAAAGGATGGAAAATTTTGTCAAAAAATGTTCTGCATCTATTGAGATGAGTATGATTTTTATTCTTCAATTTGTTAATGAGTCACTTTGATTGATTTGCAGATATTTAAAAAGCTTTGCATCCTTGGAAAAAAATCCCACTGAGGCATGGTGCATGATCCTTTTGATGTATTGTTTTATTCAGTTTACTAATATTTTGTGGAGGATATTTGCATCTATGTTCCTCAGTGATATTGGCCTATAATTCTCTTCTATGGGGTTATCTTTGGTTTTGGTATTAATGTGATCCTGGCCTCATGGAATGATTTAAGAAGTATTCCTTCCTCTACAATTTTTTGCAGATATTTTGAGAATGCTAGTTGGCAGACTACGTGGGTAATCTGTTAGGCTTACCAGTCCAGAGTTAGGCTTGGTTGGCTGTCAGCTGGTGGGGCCTGGGGCCACTGGGACTAGTGCTTTCTCACTAGTAGATGAAATTAAGGTACAGAAAACTCTGTGGCTACTGCCTGCCAACTTGTAGACAAAGCCATATCTTGAGGTTAGTGCCAGACTGCTAGCATGCAGAGCCAGGTCTTGAAGTCTGGCTGCAGGGCCCAACAATCCCAGAGTTAAAGTCAAATTGCTGATGGGGAAGTGGTGGTTCCTTCCAAAGGTGCGTATGGGGTCCAGGCTGTCCTGAACTTTGCATCTACTTGCTAGCTGGAGCCAGGGCAGGGTCTGGCCAGCTGTGGACAAGGTGGGTTAGACAGAAAGGGGCGGGGCACTGGACAGGAAGAGGCAGAGCCTAGACTGAAAGGGCCGGGGATTAGACCAGAAGCTAGGGTTAGGGTTAGGGGACACGCTCTTTTTTTAGGGAGAGGCCGGAAGGGGCGGGGCTTAGACCGGAAGGGGCGGGGTTAGGGTTAAGGTTAGGGTACTGTGGTTTTCTTGCTTCTGATGTGTGCCCTTGGTGGGTGGGGTTGATCAGAGGCTAGAGCAGACTGCTTGGAGGGCAGGACCAGGGCCTGCCCATAAGTGTTGGAGCTGTGTCCTTTCCCTCCGGAGGGCAGGGCTGTGTCCAGAGAAGTGTCCAGGGCTCAGGAAGACTTTAGGCAGCCTGTCTACTGATTAATGTGTTCCTACCCAGTTAGTTGTCTGATATGAAGTGTCTCCACTCTGCACTGTCCAACAACAAGCTATTGAGTGGGGCCAGGTTTGGCTCTAATGTGCCAGAGGGAGGACTCCACAATGGCACCCATCTTCTCCAGTGCCCAGATAGTAGGAGGAGCTTCCAAGAATAGCTGCCTTCAGTATCTGTTTCCTCAGAGTGAGCTGCAATCACTGCCCGCCTCTCCAGGAGACTCACTAAGACCAGCAGGGAAGTTTGGCTCATGCTCCAATCAGACTATTCTGTTTGTTCTGGGTTGTGAGATTTCTGTGCATGCTATAAAAATGAAGTCTCTGTTTCCCTCAGTCCTGAGTGACTCCCAAGATTAAGCCTCGCTGGTCTTCAAAGCCAAATGTGCTAGGAGCTCATATTCCCAGTGGGTTGGATCCCTGGGCTGGGGAGCCTGATGTCGAGCTCAGAACTCTCACTCTTGTGGCAGAACATCTTCAATATATTTATTCTTCAGTTGTGAGATTGCAGCTAGTTAATATGAGATTTAAGTTTATCTTGAGTCCATCTCTCCCACCCATCTTGTTGGGATTCCTTCTTTATGCCTTTAGTAGCAGGAGTTCATTTTCTTAGAGGTTCTGGTCTTTTTCATCAATAGATGTTCTTCAAACAGTAGTGATTTTGGTGTACTCCTGAGAGGAAGTGAACTCAAGGTCTTTCTACCCTGTCATCTTGTTCAATATCCTCTATGATTTTACTGATGTGATCCAGCAAGTTACATATTGAGCTACATGTGATTTTACTAAAATTAATTTTTATTATATAAAACATTAGATACATATGCATGTATATATATATTATAAATATATATTTAAACTGATACATATATATATATATATAATATATTATCCTTGAGTTAGGCAAGAATTGTTACACAACATTTATTATGAGAAAAGATGTTAGTTTCAATAAAAATGACCTCTACTGAGCTAAACCTTGACATTGTAGGTGGTCATAATAGCAGAATAGTAAGGAATTCAGTTTGGCCACCTGATGTGAAGAGCTGACTCAATGGAAAAGATCTTGATGTTGGGAAAGATTGAAGGCAGGGGGAGAAGGCAGCAAGGGAGGATGAGAGGATTGGATGGCATCACTGACTCAGTGGACATGAGTTTGAGCAAACTCCAGGAGACAATGATGGCCAAGGAAGCCCAGCGTGCTGCAGTCCATGGGGTCACTAAGAGTCGGGACACGACTTAGAGACTGAACCACAACAACAATAAGGAATTCACAAGGTATATTACATTTTGTGAAGTGATTTTACTGGAATTGTATTTCTGGTATGGAATCTCTCATTAAAAATACATAGGCATTCCTACAGCTCCACTTTTCTTTCTCAAGATTTATGTTGCTATTTGGGATCTTTTGTGTTTCCATACAAAATGTAAATATTTTGTTCTAGTTGTGTGAAAAATGCCACTGGTAATTTGATAGAAGTTGCACTGAATCTGTAGATTGTTTTAGGCAGCATAGACATCCTCACAATACTGATTCTTCCACTCCTAAGTATGTGATATATCTCTCCATCTGTTTGTGTCATCTTTGATTTCTTTCATCAATGTCTTATGTTTTCTGCATATAGGTCTTTTGTCTCTTTAGGTAGGTTTATTCCTAAGTATTTTAATATTTTTGTTGCTGCAGTAAAAGGATTATTTCCTAAATTTCTTTCTGATTTTTCATTGGTAGTGTATAGGAATGTAAGGGATTTCTGTGTATCAATCTTGTATTAATCTGTGATTTTGCTAAATTCGTATTGATTGACTGTAGTCATTTTTTGGTAATATTCTTATGGTTTTCTCCTTATAGTATCAAGTCATCTGCAAAGAGTGACTGGATTCCAAGCTGGATTCATTGCAGCACCATTTACAATAGCTAGGACACAGAAGCAACCTAGAAGACCATCAACAGATGAATGGGTAAAAAATATTGTGGTACATATATCCAATATTACAATTATAAGAAATGTTGTGTGTGTGTTGTGTGTTAGTTGTTTAGTCATGTCCAACTCTTTGCAACCCCATAGACTGTAGCTGACTCAACCATAAAAAGGATTGAATTTGAGTCAGTTGAATTGATGTAGATGAATCTAGAACCTTTTATACAGACTGAAGTAAATCAGAAACACTAAAAAACAAATATTGAATATTAACACATATATATGGAATCTAGAAAAAAAAATGGTACTGATGAACCTATTTGCAGAGTGGGAATAGAGACGCAGAGAAAGAGAATGGACTTGTGGACACAGTGGGGGAAGGAGAATGTAGGATGAATTGAGATAGTAGCATTGAAATATATATATATATATATATATATATATATAACCATGTGTAAAACTGATAGGTAATGGAAAGCTGCTATAAAACACAGAGAGCTCAACCTGGTACTCTGTGATGTCCTAGGGGGATGAGATGGGGAAAGTGGGAAGGAGAGCTAAAGTGGAAGTGAATATACGTATACTTATGACTGATTCCTATTGTTGTATGGCAAAAACCACACAACACTGTAAAGCAATTATCCTCCAGTTAAAAATATATAGGCATGGAAGCAACCTAGATGTCCATCAGCAGATGAATGGATAAGAAAGCTGTGGTACATATACACAATGGAATATTATTCAGCCATTAAAAAGAATACATTTGAATCAGTTCTAATGAGGTGGATGAAACTGGAGCCTATTATACAGAGTGAAGTAAGCCAGAAGGAAAAACATAAATACAGTATACTAACGCATATATATGGAATTTAGAAAGATGGTACAGTAACCCTGTTTACGAGACAGCAAAAGAGACACTGATGTATGGAACAGTCTTATGGACTCTGTGGGAGAGGGAGAGGGTGGGAAGATTTGGGAGAATGGCAATGAAACATGTAAAATATCATGTAGGAAACGAGTTGCCAGTCCAGGTTCGATGCATGATGCTGGATGCTTGGGGCTGGTGCACTGGGAAGGCCCAGAGGGATGGTATTTGGAGGGAGGAGGGAAGAGGGTTCGGGATGGGGAACACATGTATACCTGTGGCGGATTCATTTTGATATTTGGCAAAACTAATACAATTATGTAAAGTTTAAAAATAAAATAAAATTAGAGAAAAAAAAATAGAAAAAAAAATATATAGGCATGAATAATGACTATCCTTTAAAATCTAAAATGCACTTTCAATTAAGAAAATTTTCTTCCTTATCTTTTGTTTTACTCCACCTCTATTTTATTATTTGAACAGCCTTCCATATGCAAATTGGCCATTGTATTTAATACGAACTTATATTGTGTGGATATTACTGGGCAGGAATTCTGAGTGTCTACATTGGAGTCTATTCTTCCAAAAGTTTCTTGCAATTATTTCCATTGTGGAAATATTTTAGTTTTGCTATTTTTTCACATATTTTTAGTATTTATTTTTAATTGATGATTGCTTTACAATATTGGTTTCATTTCTGTCATACATCGACATGAATTATTCACAGGTGTACCTATGTCTCTTCCTTCTTGAGCCTCCCTCCCGCCTCCTGCCAATTCCCACCCCTCTAGGTTATTACAGAACCCCTGTTTGAGTTCCCTGTATCATACAGCAAATTTCCATTGGCTATCTATTTACACATGTTAGTGTATATGCAAAACTTATAGAGGGTATTTTTGTATCAAATGTTCAGGATGTACAGTTTCATCCACTTTCTATGTGGTTCAAGAGAGAATTCCTTCTTTGTAAGCAGTTGCTGAAAAGTAGGGTTTTAAAATTTGTTTTATTAAGCAATTTTCCCTTTGATAAGAGGGTTGCACTTGAGTGTTCTAGCATTAGGTGAGCACCCCATGGTTTTTAATCACACAGTGGTTTTTCCTTTTCCTTCTCTGTCTGGTTAAAATTTAGGACTCTAAGTTCTGCATTGTGACTTCAGCCTCTGAGATACTAAGGTACTTGTCTTCCAGTTTCAACTTCATTTTTGGTCCTCCTTAATTTGTGGTTCCTTATGCTTAATTATGCAAGTAATATATATGATTTTAGTTATAATAGTTTTCTTTCTCACATAACATCTGCTGCTGCCGCTGCTGCTGCTAAGTCACTTCAGTCATGTCCAACTCTGTGCGACCCCATAGATGGCAGCCCACCAGGCTCCCCTGTCCCTGGGATTCTCCAGGCAAGAACACTGCAGTGGGTTGCCATTTCCTTCTCCAGTGCATGAAAGTGAAAAGTGAAAGGGAAGTCGTTCAGTTGTGTCCGACTCTTATCGGCCCCATGGACTGCAGCCTACCAGGCTCCTCCGCCCATGGGATTTTCCAGGCAAGAGTACTGGAGTGGGTTGCAATTACCTTTTCCTTGGCTAAATGACATATAGTTCGGTTCCAACAACTGCATTTTCCATCTTAAAGTTCTTTCATATGACTGGTGCAGATGTTTGCAATGTTGATTCTGTATTAGTCATTTCTAGAACTGTCTTTTAGACTTTACATATTTTATCATTGCTTCTATTTTAATAGATAACTCTTACCTTGAAGCTGCTCAATGTCTTTGACTAATGAATCTTTTATACTCCAAGCCAGGCTTCAAAAGTATGTGAACCGTGAACTTCCAGATGTTCAAGTTGGACTTAGAAAAGGCAGAGGAAACAGAGATCAAATTGTCAACATATGGTGGATCATCAAGAAAGAAAAAGAGTTCCAGAAAAACATCTACTTCTGCTTTATTGACTATGCAAAGCCTTTGCCGGTGTGGATCACAAACTGTGGAAAATTCTTCAAGAGATGAGAATACCAGACCACCTGATCTGCCTCCTGAGAAATCTGTATGCAGGTCAAGAAGCAACAGTTAGAACTGGACATGGAACAACAGACTGGTTCCAAATAGGAAAAGGAGTACATCAAGGCTGCATATAGTGACCTTTTAACTTATATGCAGAGTACATCATGAGAAATGCTGGCTGGATGAAGCACAAGCTGGAATCAAGATTGTCAGGAGAAATACCAATAACCTCAGATATGCAGATGACACCACCCTTATGGCAGAAAGTGAAATAGAACTAAAAAGTCTCTTGCAATTGAAAGAGGAGAGTGAAAAAGTTGGCTTAAAACTCAACATTCAGAAATCTAAAATTGTGGCATGTGATTCTATCACTTCCCAGAAAATAAATGGGGAAACAGTGGAAAGAGTGACAGACTTTATTTTGGGGGGCTTCAAAATCACTGCAGATGGTGACTGCAGCCATGAAATTAAAAGATGCTTACTCCTTGGAAGAAAAGTTATCATCAATCTAGACACCATATTAAAAAGCAGAGACATTACTTTGCCAACAAAGTTCTGTCTAGTCAAAACTATGGTTTTTCCAGTAGTCATGTATGAATGTGAGAGTTGGACTATAAAGAAAGCTGAGCACTGAAGAATTGATGCTTTTGAACTGTGGTGTTGGAGAAGACTCTTGAGAGTCCCTTGGACAGCAAGGAGTTCCAACCAGTCCATCCTAAAGGAGATCAGTCCTGACCGTTCAATGGAAGGACTGAGGCTGAGGCTGAGGCTGAAATTCCAATACTTTGGCCACCTGATGTGAAGAATTTACTCATTGGAAAAGATCCTGGTGATGGGAAAGATTGAAAGCAGGAGGAGAAAGGGATGACAGAGGATGAGATGGTTGGATGGCATCAATGGACATGAGTTTGAGTAAACTCTGGGAGTTTGTGATGGACAGGGAGGCATGATGTGCTGCAATCCATGGGGTCACAAAGAGTCGGACATGACTAAGTGAACCGAACTTGATCTTTTTTATATAACTTCAAATCTTTATTTGAAGTTTTGATATCCTCAAAAATAGCAAAATCTCAGGTGTTCTACACTTTGAACTTTTCCTGACATTCCTGATGTTTTTAAAGACTAGAGCTTAGTTTTCCTCAAGCTGGCTATTCATTTGACCAAATCTCAGTCCTAAAAATGGGAGAAACTAAACAAGAGGCATACCTAGGCATAGTGTTTTCCACTTTTCTTAAAGATTAAATTATTACTGACTTTTTCAACTTAGTATTGGATTCCCCATAAAAAGTGTAGGATAAAAATTTGATTTTGTTTACTCTGTAGATATTAAAGACACTAAAAGTGTTTGAAGTTGAAGAGTAGGTTTAAAATATTGCAACCAAAGCCATTAAAAATTCATGGTTATTATGATCAGATCAGATCAGTCGCTGAGTCGTGTCTGACTCTTTGCGACCCCATGAATCGCAGCATGCCAGGCCTCCCTGTCCATCACCAACTCCCGAGTTCACTCAAACTCACGTCCATCGAGTTGGCGATGCCATCCAGCCATCTCATCCTCTGTCGTCCCCTTCTCCTCTTGCCCCCAATCCCTCCCAGCATCAGAGTCTTTTCCAGTGAGTCAACTCTTCGCATGAAGTGGCCAAAGTACTGGAGTTTCAGCTTTAGCTGGAATCATTCCTTCCAAAGAAATCCCAGGGCTGATCTCCTTCAGAATGAACTGATTGGATCTCTTTGCAGTCCAAGGGACTCTCAAGAGTCTTCTCCAACACCACAGTAGCACTTATAAAATTGCTATTAGTTCTTGTTGTTGTTCAGCCTCTTAGTCATGTCCAACTCTTTGTGACCCTATAGGCTGCAACACGCCAGGCCTCCCTGTCCTTCACCATCTCACAGAGCTTGCTTAAACTCATGTCCATTGAGTTGGTGATGCCATCTAACCATCTAGTCCACTGTCACTCTCTTCTCCCTCTGCCTTAAACCTTTCTTCAATATACAGTGTGTTAGGTGTTAGTCCTAACACACAGTATATATTAACAGTTTAATTCTCAAGACAACCCTAGTGAATTAGATGTATTATTATCACAACAAATTTTAGATAAACTTAGCACAACTAAGTTCAGAAGAGTCTAAGTTTCACAGAGCTATTAAGTTATGAAGTTAAGTTTTAAATTCTAAGCACAAGATTCAGAATCACACTTAGGTCTAAAAATAACAATATGTGAAAATTGTTTTTACTCATCTAAGACAAAAGAGAGATTGAAGAAATGGAGAGGGACATTTGTAAGACTTTTCATGAAGCTGGTCCTTGAGGAAAAGATAGTCAGTGTAATAGAAAATCAACTAAATCTTCAGAAATAGCTGGGTACAAATCCCCGCTTTAACATCTGATAATGTTGCTATTTTGCATAGTTTATTTAATCTCATTGACCATGACTTATATGTTCTGCACAATAGATATGGCTTTAACAACTTGTAGGTCTCTTGTGAAGATTACAGATTGGTAAATGTGTATCATAAGTGCCATTTTCTTTTTTTCTTTCTAGTGTCACTAATAAACCAATTCACTAATAAACCAATATTTTTAAGATGGGACAGTCTAGGGAGGAGATAATAATTGGATAAAGCTCATCATAGTCAATAGATGATCTGGATTATTAACACTTATCTAGATAAGTAGAAAAACTTCCTAAGGGAGACCTTTATGATATAACTAAATGTTAGATTGATGTCAGGTTTAGTGCATCTTCACTTTCTTTTCTGAAAAGTAATCTACCAATATGTACTTTTTAAAAAATTTACACCTCTTAGTGGAATAATTTCACATCTGGAAGTCAAGCTGGAGACCATGATCCTAGATATGATAAAAAATGTGATGTTCATTACAGCTTTTGAAATAATAAGCAAACAAATATGAACTATAGTAGAAGATTTAAATAGTGATATATAATAGAATATTACACATGAAAATATTTTTGAAAGATTAGATGTATTGTCACTATAATTTAAACTGTATTTTAAGTTATGTGTACATGATTATTACATATATAGTAATACAACAAAATGAAATTAAGACTTCAGAAAGGTATGGAAGAAAAAAAGACAAAGATAGTTTTTGATAAAAATCAAAAAGAAAAGTTGCCTTACTGTTTATCACATCTCTTCTGCTGCTACCATTAATCTTAGTATTCTCTGATAAAAGTGAATTATTGTTCTTGCTCAGAGTCAGGGAACATCATTCCATCACCCTTTCTATAGGAATGAATTTCACTGCACCTGCTTAGATAAAAATTTGCACTCTCAAAAAAATAGAAACATTTCATGCTTCTCTTTATTCATATGATTTGTTTAATTAAAACAGAACCAGTTTAATTATAAAATCTTACTTTGGTTTATTTGCTTAAGATTGTATGATATAATCCAACTTGAAATATCTTCTGATCTCGTTATAAGGTTAAGATTATTTGAACTTTTATTTTATTTGAAAACTCTCTTTAAACTTCTTTTTCCCACTTTGCTGTTAGATGTTATTTTTGTACTTCTATCAGGTCTTCAAAAATCTCCTTTTCACCTTACAATATTCCAGGAGAAGAGTAAAGTGTTATGGGTTGCACATCTAAAAGAAACTGGTACTGTACTGTTTCACATAGCAATTACTATGGTTAACAGCTGCTCAGAGCTATCTTTGAAAGAATCTTTCAGCCTAACATGCCACAAACTGTGTTTTTCTTTTTTTTTGCCTTTTTTTTTTCATCTTCCACTTTTTCTAAGTGTAATATGTTCTAAGTGTAAATGCAAATACATATCAAAATAATCAAATACATGTGTTCTTGGATGCAATCATACTATATACAAAGTAATCTAAAAGATTATTCAGAGATATTATAATTTTAATAGTGACTAAATCAAACTTCCTAAATATCTAAAAATGTGACAGAAATATATAAATATATATTTAACTATAACTTATGGAATAGTTATAAAAACCAGCCATAAAAATAGCCATAAAAACTATCTCATGAAGTGTTCTAAGGAGTTGGGGTATATTTGTAGTAAATTATAATAGTGTATAAAACATCCCCTACAGAATAATAGTAGCCTTCTAAATGTACAAATAACTTTCCAGAGTAAGTCATGGAAAATAGTGATAAGGCATTTTTTAAAAAGGGTAACAATAACCAATTTTGGCTGTTAAGCATGCTGTTGATTTTTACCTTTCTCTTTCTTTTTGTCAAAAAATTCATATTTACTAAATTTACTATGATGGGTCTAAGTGATTAATTTAGAAGAGTAAAAGGCAAAAATTGTGATTTTAAGCCAATAATACCTAAAGAAAATTCTCATTTTTTGAGAAGTGAGCAGAGGAAGAGGGTAAGACTGAGTCTACAAAGTTAACAATTTCTCTGTAATCCCTGGGCTAATGAACTGATGTGATTCCTTCATCTTGAGATCCATGCCTCTTCCCATAGCTAATGGAAAGGAATAAAGATGACTACCCCCTTCTTTTCTGGCTTCAGAAACACAGATGCAAGGTGAATACAGCTATACCTTCTAATGGGAAATAATTTGCACAATTCTATTTATACATTTATATTTAGAATGCAAGACAGATATTCTTCCCTAAAAAAGAAAAAACAAGCAAAAGTTGAGAAACTAAAATCAAAATTATATCAGAACCATGTGCATGCATGTGTGCTAAGTCGGTTATTGTGTCCGACTCTTTGTGATGCTATGGACTGTAGGCCGCCCCCAGGCTCCTCTGTCCATGGGATTCTCCAGGCAAGAATAGTGGAGTGAGTTGCCAACCCTCCTCCAGGGGATCTTCCTGACCCAGGGATCAAACCAGCATCTCTTACATCTCCTGCCTTGGCAAGTGGGTTCTTTACCGCTAGAATCACTATACTTTAATAAAAGCATAGTCTTCTGAAATTAAATATTCCTTAATCCTAAATATTAGAATTGGGTTATTTTAAGAACAAAGGAGCACTAATATATCATTTACAGTTTCCATGCTAAACAGAACCCAATTTCAATCATGAACATATGTTTGAAGGAATCTTTGCTGTTTCAGAGAATGATTCTTATTGCATAATACTCAGTGAGATAAAGCGCAGTTCATTTTTCAGTCAGGTATAGTCATTTGCTTTCAAGTTGATATGGCATAAATGAATTTACACCTGAAAACGTGGCAAAAACCGATTTCATGATTAATTAGTTTCTTTTAGAAACTCAGGCAAATGCTCGATACCACACACTAAAATGGAGAGATAATGACTGACAGAATAGAAAAATATGGGTGTGCATAAATTGTTTCTGACCTGATTTAAAGACTTAAACTGAAAATTTAACATCGAAATGAATATTATAATAATGTGTCACATCCATCATTCTCTCAGCAAGTGTAACATCATCAGGTTTTATCACTGCACGAGTACTAACATTATTTCATTAGATTGAACCTTTGTTTTAGTCAAAGTATACAGTTCCTACAGGCGGAAATATTGTAGCTGTCTCTGAAACCCATTAGTTTTCTTAGTACTGTGTAGATCTTTGCTACATTTTTGAGGTATTTTCATGAACATATAAGGCTGCAACCATTAGATAAAAAGCACAGAATATTGAGAATGACTACTTATTGGGACTTTAGATGTTGATAAAACCCTGAGAGTCATCTGCTTCAATAACTTCATTTGTTAAATTAGAAAACTGAGGTTCAGATGGGTTTATTTCATTGTCATGGTCACATAATGCTTCTTAACAGATCAGTTTCAACATTTGGATGTCCAGACCCCAGATTCATCCTATTTCTTAAAAAAAAAAACAACCTAAAAAGTCCTTTGGTTAAGAGCTTCATATGAACATAAGTTGTCATATGCCATCTAAGTTGATAATTAATTTTTTATACATGCCAACATAAAGTGTTTCTAGTTTATTTTTAACCTTTCAATGTAGAATATTAGTCACTTTTAAAAGTTTTTTTAAAGTTTATTTTAAATTAAAGTTATTTATTTTAAATTAAAAAAGTTTATTTTATTTATTTTTATTTTTTTAAATATAAATATATTTATTTTAATTGGAGGTTCATTACTTTACAATATTGTATTTATTTTGCCATACATACACGTGTTCCCCATCCTGAAAACCCCTCCCTTCTCCCTCCCCATACCATCCATCTGGGTTGTCTCAGTGCACCATTTTAAATTAAATTTATCTGTGTAAGTCATATATATATGACCTGTTTTTGTAATTTTTGCACTAATATCTAAAAGTAGGATTTTTATTACATTCATTTTGTTACAACTTATAAAAATGCTGATGGTTTCTTACTTGGTAATGTAGTAAAGTAGAAACAACAACAACAAAAATCATTCCAATATTTCATTACCAATTATCTCAGTACATTAAATTTAATTTTATGGTGAATTTCATTTTCTTCCTTCCTTCCTTTCTCTTTTCCTCCCTCCCTTTTTTCATCTATCATTTATCTTCCACCAGGACTTCCCTGGTGGCGCAAAGGGTAAAGCGTCTGCATGCAATGTGGGAGACCGGAGTTTGATCCCCGGATCGGGAATATCCCCTGTAGCAGGAAATGGTAACCCACTCCAGTACTCTTGCCATGGATGGAGGAGTCTGGTAGGCTACAGTCCATGGGATTGCAAAGAATCGCACATGACTTAGCAGCTTCACTTCTATCTACCTATTATCCATCTCATCTATCATTTATCTGTTTATCATCTAATTGTCTATCAATCATCTACCTATTTATTCATTCTTGCAATTTTCACCTTTTTTATTTAAAGTAACTCTTAAAAATATTATTTTCTAGCTCATTTTTTATTCAATCATGCTCAAACATTGCTCATTTTCAATGTGCAGAGAAAATGCACATTTTGTTGGAATGAAACTACCAGGAAAAATAGCATGAAAGTCTTCAAAAAGAAATATTCAATGCATAAATACAAACTAAAGGAGTACGTCAAGGCTGTATATTGTCACCCTGTTTATTTAACTTATATGCAGAGTATATCATGACAGTACTGGGCTGGAAGAAGCACAAGCAGGAATCAAGATTGCCGGGAGAAATACCAATAACCTCAGATATGCAGATGACACCACCCTTATGGCAGAAAGTGAAGAGGAACTAAAAAGCCTCTTGATGAAAGTGAAAGAGGAGAGTGAAAAAGTTGGCTTAAAGCTCAACATTCAGAAAACGAAGATCATGGCATCTGGTCCCACCACTTCATGGCAAATAGATGGGGAAAAAGTGTCAGACTTTGTTTGGGCTCCGAAATCACTACAGATGGTGACTGCAGCCATGAAATTAAAAGACACTTACTCCTTGGAAGCAAAGTTATGACCAACCTAGATAGCATATTCAAAAGCAGAGACATTACTTTGCCAATAAAGGTCCATCTAGTCAAGGCTATGTTTTTTCCAGTAGTCATGTATGGATGTGAAAGTTGGACTGTGAAGACAGCTGAGCGCTGAAGAATTGATGTTTTTGAACTGTGGTGTTGAAGAAGACTCTTGAGAGTCCCTTGGACTGCAAGGAGATCCAACAAGTCCATTCTAAAGGAGATCAGTCCCGGGTGTTTTTTGGAAGGAATGATGCTAAAGCTGAAACTCCAGTACTTTGGCCACCTCATGGGAAGAGTTGACTCATTGGAAAAGACTCTGATGCTGGGAGGGATTGGGGGCAGGAGGAGAAGAGGACGACAGAGGATGAGATGGCTGGATGGCATCACCCACTCGATGAACGTGAGTTTGAGTAAACTCCGGGAGTTGTTGATGGACAGGGAGGCCTGGCGTACTGCAATTCATGGGGTTGAAAAGAGGCAGACACGACTGAGAGACTAAACTAAACTGAATATAATAGATTTTTAACAAATAAAATTATGGTAGTAAAATTCTACCAGTGAAACTTATAAATATTTAATGAATAGTGGTAATTTGAAAGAAGGATGTAAAGAAAACCACTTGAGCGTAACATTTTGTACACCCGTGGCAGATTCATGTTGATGTATGGAAAAACAATACAATATTGTAAAGTAATTAGCCTCCAATTAAAATAAATAAATTTAAATTTAAAAAATTACTGGCTAGAAATGGGTTCTTTTTTTTAAATTAATTTTATTTTATTTTTAAACTTTACATAATTGTATTAGTTTTGCCAAATATCAAAATGAATCCACCACAGGTATACATGTGTTCCCCATCCTGAACCCTCCTCCCTCCTCCCTCCCCATACCATCCCTCTGGGTCGTCCCAGGGCACTAGCCCCAAGCATCCAGTATCATGCTTAACTATACAAATATGTCTTCCCAGGTGGGGATAGTGGTAAAAAAATATGCCTGCCCATATAGGAGATGAAAGAGCTGCATATTTGATCATTGGGTTGGGAAGATCCCCTGGAATAGTAAATGGAAATTGACTCTAATATTCTTTCCTGGAAAAGTCCATGAGGCAGAGAAGCTTGATGGGCTACAGTCCATGCAGCTGCAAATAGTCAGACACAACTGAGCAACCAAGCACACACACACAATATTGCTGGCTGGAAATGGGTTCTTATTGTACAAAATTAAATGTTATTAGGCAGAGAAAGATTCTTAACCTAAAATTCCTTATTGAAAAAATGCATTTGGCATCCATTCTGGACATATGAATGTCATTAATACCCATTAGTCCTGCCTTGTGAGACATAGGGATTACCACAGCAAATACACATGGAAGATCATTTAGCTTACAGCTCATAAAGCAGTTAAAATATATTTAGTGACTATAAGATATAGAACACTGGCTTAGATGGATCAGTAGTCTCATTTGATACACTAGTTTTAGCATTTTTACTTTTAGCATACTTTTGAAAGTGCCATTTTACCTCTTATATAATTCCCTTGGGATCATTAGAGAAATATTAACTTGGAAAAGACTTAGTTGTGACTACTTATAACAAACAAGTAGTTCTAAGGACTCAGGACACATTTTAAGATATGAGACTGCTCAAGAAAATACATTATTAGTAACTTTATGATAATGAGATATTGTGTGTGTCCGTGTCCGTATAGGTGAGAAAGAATCATAATTATATAGATTGGTTTGAATCTTCTTATTTCTTACACACTAACAGAACACTAAATTATGGCTTCTTTTATACAAAAATAACAAATGCAAGCAATTAACCTCCACTAAAATGGACTGAAATGGGTGAATTTAACTCAGATGACCATCATATCTACTACTGTAGGCAGGAATCGCTTAGAAGACATGGGGTAGCCATTATAGTCAACAAAAGAGTTGGGAATGCAATACTTGGATGCAGTCTCAAAAACGACAGAATGATCTCTGTTTGTTTCCAAGGCAAGCCATTCAATATCACGGTAATCCAAGTCTATGTCCTGACCAGTAACACAGAAGAAGCTGAAATTGAAAGATTCTGTGAAGATCTAAAAGACCTTTTAAACTAACACCCAAACAGATGTCCTTTTGGTTATAGGGGACTGGAATGCAAAAGTAGGAAGTAAAGAAGCACCTGGAGTACCAGGCAAATTTGGCCTTGGAGTACAGAGTGAAGCAGGGCAAATGCTAATAGAGTTTTGCCAAGAGAATGCCAAGGTCATAACAAACACCTTCTTCCAAAAAAAAAAAACAAGAGAAGACTCTACACATGGACATCACCAGATGGCCAACACCAAAATCAGACTGACTACATTCTTTGCAGCCAAAGATGGAGAAGCTCTATATAGTCAGGAAAACAAGACCAGGAGCTGACTCTGGCTCATATCATGAACTCCTTATTGCCAAGTCAGTCAGTTCAGTTCAGTTGCTCGGTCGTGTCTGACTCTTTGTGACCCCATGAACTACAGCACTCTAGGGCTCCCTGTCCATCACCAAATCCCAGAATTTACCCAAACTATGTCCATTGAGTCCATGATGTCATCTAACCATTTAATCCTCTGTTGTCCTCTTCTCCTCCTGCCTTCAATCTTTCCCAACATCAGGGTCTTTTCAAATGAGTCAGCTCTTTGTATCAGGTGGCCAAAATATTGGAGTTTCAGGTTTAACATCAGTCCTTCTAATGAACACCAAGGACTTATCTCCTTTAGGATGGACTGGTTGGATATCCTTTCAGTCCAAGGGCTCTCAAAAGTCTTCTCCAACACCACACTTCAAAAGCATCAATTCTTCGGTGCTCAGCTTTCTTTATAGACCAATCTGACATCTACACATGACTACTGGAAAAACCATAGCCTTGACTAGATGGACCTTCGTTGACAAAGTAATGTCTCTGATTTTTAATATGCTATCTAGGTTGGAGAAGGCAATGGAACCCCACTCCAGTACTCTTGCCTGGAAAAAATCATGGGTGGAGGAGCCTGGTTGGCTGCAGTCCATGGGGTTGCGAAGACTCAGACACGACTGAGAGAATTCACTTTCACTTTTTGCTTTCATGAAATGGAGAAGGAAATGGCAATAACTCCAGTGTTATTGCCTGGAGAATCCCAGGGACGGCGGAGCCTGCTGGGCTGCCATCTATGGGGTCACACAGAGTCAGAAATGACTGAAGTGACTTAGCAGCAGCAGCAGCAGGTTGGTCATAAGTTTCTTTCCAAGGAGTAAGTGCCTTTTAATTTCATTGCTACACACCATCTCCAGTGATTTTGGAGCCCAAAAAAGTAAAGTGCTTTAAGCCAACATTTTCACTCTCCTCTTTCACTTTCATCAAGAGGCTCTTTAGTTCTTCTTCACTTTTGCCATAAGGGTGATGTCATCTGCATAATTGAGGTTATTGATATTTCTTCCAGCAATCTTGATTCCAGCTCGTGCTTCCTCCAGCCCAGCGTTCCTCATGATGTACTCTGCATATAAGTTAAATAAGCAGGGTGACAATAGACAGCCTTGATGTACTCCTTTTGCTATGTGGAACCAGTCTGTTGTTCTATGTCGAGTTCTAACCGTTGCTTCCTGACCTGCATACAGGTTTCTCAAGAGGCAGGTCAGATGGTCTGGTATTCCCATCACTTTCAGAATTTTCCACAGTTTATTGTGATCCACACAGTCAAAGGCTTTGGCATAGTCAATAAAGCAGAAATAGATGTTTTTCTGGAACTCTCTTGCTTTTCTGATGACCCAGCAAATGTTGGCAATTTGATCTCTGCTTCCTCTGCCTTTTCTAAAACCAGCTTAAACATCTGGAAGTTCATGGTTCACGTATTGCTGAAGCCTGGCTTGGAGAATTTTGAGCATTATTTTACCAGTGTGTGAGATGAGTGCAATTGTGTGGTAGTTTAAGGATTCTTTGGCATTGCCTTTCTTTGGGATTGGAATGAAAACTGACCTTTTCCAGTCCTGTGACCACTGCTGAGGTTGCCAAACTTGCTGACATATTGAGCGTAGCACTTTCACAGCATCATCTTTTAGGATATGAAATAGCTCAAATAGAATTCCATCACTTCCACTAGTTTTCTTCATAGTTATACTTCCTGAGGCCCACTTGACTTTACATTCCAGGATGTCTGGCTCTAGGTGAGTGATCACACCATCATGATTATCTGGGTCATGAAGATCTTTTTTGTACAGTTCTGTGTATTCTTGCCACCTCTTCTTAATATCTTCTGCTTCTGTTAGGTCCATACCATTTCTGTGCTTTACTTAGTCCATCTTTGCATGAAATGTTCCCTTGGTAGCTCTAATTTTTTTGAAGACCTCTAGTCTCTTCCATCCTATTGTTTTCCTCTATTTCTTTGCACTGATCGCTGAGGAAGGCTTTCTTATCTCTGCTTGCTATTCTTTGGAACTCTGCATTCAAATGAGTACATCTTTCCTTTTCTCCTTTCCTTTTTGCTTCTCTTCTTTTCAAAGCTATTTGTAAGCCCTCCTCAGAAAGCCATTTTATTTTTTTGCATTTCTTTTTCTTGAGGATGGTCTTGATCCCTGTCTCCTATGCAGTGTCATGAATCTCTGTCCGTAGCTCATCAGGCACTCTGTCTATCAGATCTAGTCCCTTATGTCTATTTCTCACTTCCACTGTATAATCATAAGGGGTTTGATTTAGGTCATACCTAAATGGTCTAGTGGTTTTTTCCACTACCTTCAATTTAAGTCTGAACTTGGCAATGAGGAGTCCATGATCTGAGCCACAGTCAGCTCCCAGTCTTGTTTTGCTGAGTGTATACAACTTCTCAATCTTTGGCTGCAAAGAATATAGTCAATCTGATTTTGGTGTTGGCCATCTCATGATATCATGTGTAGAGTCCTCTTGTTTTGTTGGAAGAGCATGTTTGCTATGACCAGGGCCATCTCTTGGCAAAACTCTATTAGCCTATGCCCTGTTTCATTCTGTACTCCAAGGCCAAATTTGCCTGTTACTTCAGGTGTTTCTTGACTTCCTACTTTTGCATTCCAATCCCCTTCGATGAAAAGGACATCTGTTTGGGGTGTTAGTTCTAAAAGATCTTGTAGGTCTTCATACAACCGTTCAACTTCAGATTCTTCAGTGTTACTGGTCGGGACGTAGACTAGGATTAACATGATATGATTGGGTTGCCTTGGAAACAAACAGATCATTCTGTCGTTTTTGAGATTGCAAACAAGTACTGCATTTTGGACTCTTTTGTTGACTGTGATGAATACTACATTTCTTCTAAGGGATTCCTTACTGCCAAATTCAGACCTAAAATGAAGAAAGTGGGGAAAACCTCTAGACCATTCAGGTGTGACATAAATCATATCCTGTATGATTACACTGTGGAAGTGAGAAATATATATAAGGGGCTAGATATGATACACAAGGTGCCTGATGAACTTGGATGGAGGTTCATGACATTCTACAGGAGAGAGGGATCAAGACCATCCCAAAGATAAAGAAATGCAAATAGGCAAAATGACTGCCTGAGGAGTCCTTACAAATAGCTATCAAAAGAAGAGAAGCTAAAAGCAAAGGAAAAAAGGAAAGATATAAGCATCTGAATACTGAGTTCCCAAGAATAGCAAGGAGAGATAAGAAAGCCTTCCTCATGATCAGTGCAAAGAAATAGAGGAAAACAACAGAATGGGAAAGACGAGAGGTCTCTTCAAGAAAATTAGAGATACCAAGGGAACATTTTATGCAAAGATGGGCTTGATAAAACACAGAAATGGTATGGACCTAACTGAAGAAGAAGATATTAAGAAGAGGTGGCAAGAATACACAGAAGAACTGTACAAAAAAGATCTCATGACCCAGATAATCACAATGGTGCGATCACTCACCTAAAGGCAGACATCCTGGAATGGAAATCAAGTGGGCCTTAGAAAGCATCACTATGAACAAAGCTAGTGGAGGAGATGGAATTCGAGTTGAGCTATTTCAAATCCTAAAAGATGATGCTATGAAAGTGTTGCACTCAATATGTCCACAAATTTGACAATCTCAGCAGTGGTCACAGGACTGGAAAAGGTCAGTTTTCATTCCAATCCCAAAGAAAGGCAATGCCAAAGAATCCTTAAACTACCACACAATTGCACTCATCTCACACGCTGGTAAAATAATGCTCAAAATTCTCCAAGCCAGGCTTCAGCAATACGTGAACCATGAACTTCCAGATGTTTAAGCTGGTTTTAGAAAAGGCAGAGGAAGCAGAGATCAAATTGCCAACATTTGCTGGGTCATCAGAAAAGCAAGAGAGTTCCAGAAAAACATCTATTTCTGCTTTATTGACTATGCCAAAGCCTTTGACTGTGTGGATCACAAAAAACTGTGGAAAATTCTGAAAGTGATGGGAATATCAGGCCATCTGACCTGCCTCTTGAGAAACCTGTATGCAGGTCAGGAAGCAACGGTTAGAACTCGACATAGAACAACAGACTGGTTCCACATAGCAAAAGGAGTACATCAAGGCTGTCTATTGTCACCCTGCTTATTTAACTTATATGCAGAGTACATCATGAGGAACGCTGGGCTGGAGGAAGCACGAGCTGGAATCAAGATTGCCGGGAGAAATATCAATAACCTAAGATACATAGATAACACCACCTTTATGGCAAAAGTGAAGAAGAACTAAAGAGCGTCTTGATGAAAGTGAAAGAGGAGAGTCAAAAAGATGGCTTAAAGCTCAACATTCAGAAAATGAAGATGATAGCATCTTGTCCCATCATTTCATGGTATTTAAATGGGGAAACAGTGCAAACAGTGGCTGACTTTATTTTGCTGCTGCTACTGCTGCTAAGTCGCTTCAGTCGTGTCCGACTCTGTGCGACCCCATAGACAGCAGCCCACCAGGCTGCCCCATCCCTGGGATTCTCCAGGCAAGAACGCTGGAGTGGGTTGCCATTTCCTTCTCCATGCACAAAAGTGAAAAGTGAAAGTAAAGTCCCTCAGTCGTGTCCGACTCTTCGCGACTCCATGGACTGCAGCCCACCAGGCTCCTCCGTCCATGGGATTTTCCAGGCAAGAGTACTGGAGTGGGTTGCCATTG
The DNA here is from genome assembly GCF_002263795.3 of Bos taurus. Taxonomy (NCBI): domain Eukaryota; kingdom Metazoa; phylum Chordata; class Mammalia; order Artiodactyla; family Bovidae; genus Bos; species Bos taurus. The sequence continues at coordinate 40,368,714 of NC_037328.1, read as the reverse complement.
CCTTGGTGATTGTAGCCATGAAATTAAAAGGCACTTACTTCTTGTAAGGAAAATTATGACCAACTTAAACAGCATATTAAAAAGCAAAGACGTTAGTTTCTCAACGAAGGTCCTTCTAGTAAAAGCTATGGTTTTTCCAGTAGTCATGTATGGATGTGAGAGTTGGACTATAAAGAAAGCTGAGCGCTGAAATATTGTTGGTGGTGTTGGAGAAGATTCTTCAGAGTCCCTTGGACTGCAAGGATATCCAACCAATCCATCCTAAAAGATATTAGTCCTAGGAGTTCATTGGAAGGACTGATGTTGAAGCTGAAGCTCCAATTCTTTGGCCACCTGATGCGGAGACCTGACTTTTTGAAAAGACTCTGATCCTGGGAATAATTGAGGTCAGGAGGAGAAGGGGACAACAAAGGATGAGATAGTTGGATGGGATCACTGACTCAATAGATATGGGTTTGGGTGAACCTGGGAGTTGATGAACAGGGAGGCCTGGTGTTCTGCAGTTCATGGGGTCTCAAAGAGTTGGACATGACTGAGCGATGAACTGAACAGAACTGTCTGATGAAGCCTCACCAGATTGCAACTTAGCAGGAATATTTGGCAGTTAGTACAAACAGGTATTCCGTAGAATATAGAGGACAGTGTATTTCACCTGCCAGTGTTTATGTCAACAAGTATGAAAACAAATACTTTTGACATTTTTTAAGAATTGTATTCCAAATTGTTATATTGTTAAAAGGAGTCTTTAAAATATATATGTGTATGTTCGTAGTTTAAAAAATGACCAACACTCCACAAAGTGCAACTTGAGGTTTATTTGAGTTAACACTTTTTTTTTTAATCCTTTACTATTAGATTACTTTTATTATTATTTTTAAATTTTATTTTATTTTTAAACTTTACAATATTGTATTGCTTTTGCCAAATATCGAAATGAATCCACCACAGGTATACATGTGTTCCCCATCCTGATCCCTCCTCCCTCCTCCCTCCCCATACCATCCCTCTGGGTCGTCCCAGTGCACCAGCCCCAAGCATCCAGTATCGTGCATCGAACCTGGACTGGCGACTCGTTCCATATATGATATTATACGTATTTCAATGCCATTCTCCCAAATCATCCCACCCTCTCCCTTTCCCACAGAGTCCAAAAGACTGTTCTATACATCAGTGTCTCTTTTGCTGTCTCATGTACAGGGTTATTGTTACCATCTTTCTAAAATCCATATATATGCACTATACATCAGTGTCTCTTTTGCTGTCTCATATACAGGGTTATTGTTACCATCTTTCTAAATTCCATATATATGCATTAATATACTGTATTGGTGTTTTTCTTTCTGGCTTACTTCACTCTGTATAATAGGCTCCAGTTTCATCCACCTCATTAGAACAGATTCACATGTATTCTTTTTAATGGCTGAGTAATACTCCATTGTGTATATGTATCACTGCTTTCTTATCCATTCATCTGCTGATGGACATCTAGGTTGCTTCCATGTCCTGGCTATTATAAACAGTGCTGCGATGAACATTGGGGTACATGTGTCTCTTTCCCTTCTGGTTTCCTCAGTGTGTATGCCCAGCAGTGGGATTGCTGGATCATAAGGCAGTTCTATTTCCAGTTTTTTAAGGAATCTCCACACTGTTCTCCATAGTGGCTGTACTAGTTTGCATTCCCACCAACAGTGTAAGAGGGTTCCCTTTTCTCCAAACCCTCTCTAGCATTTATTGCTTGTAGACTTTTGGATCGCCACCATTCTGACTGGCGTGAAATGGTACCTTATAGTGGTTTTGATTTGCATTTCTCTGATAATGAGTGATGTTGAACATCTTTTCATGTGTTTGTTAGCCATCTGTATGTCTTCTTTGGAGAAATGTCTATTTAGTTCTTTGGCCCATTTTTTGATTGGGTCATTTATTTTTCTGGAGTTGAGCTGTAGGAGTTGCTTGTATATTTTTGAGATTAGTTGTTTGTCAGTTGCTTCATTTGCTATTATTTTCTCCCATTCTAAAGGCTGTCTTTTCACCTTGCTTATAGTTTCCTTTGTTGTGCAGAAGCTTTTAAGTTTAATTAGGTCCCATTTGTTTATTTTTAAAAAATACTGTAGTATTTCTTAAATACATAGAAAAGTATGTGTTCCTAAACTATAGTATTCTAGTAGAGTCATAATAGATTAGTTTACAGAGTATAGAGGAAGTTCTCATAAATAATATATAGAAAATTTAAATTATTTAGCAATGTGAAATGTTAATTTGCTTTTTTAAAAAGTAAGTAAATAAATAAATATTTTTGTTTAGAAAGCTAAAAAAAGTGTAGAAATTTTAATCACTGAAATTAAATGTCTGCTAATAATTTATTTAAATTCATTTAAAATTATATTGGCTAAAATTATTAATTACTATAATCAATTTGTTTTTCCAATTACGGTAGATATTTCTATTACTAAACCTTTTATGTTCCAAATGGTTTCAAAAATATATTATTAAAATTCTTTGAATATTTAAGATAGTACAAGAAATATGTTGCATTATTTTAATTAATATATTATAAAATTATAAATGCATATTTAACAATTTCAGGTACAGCTTCATTTTAATTCTTAGTAGTTTGTTCTTTTATAATTTAACTTTTATTTATGAAATGTGTATTTTCAGAAAAATTAATGAATTTTCCCAAGATCACCTAAAGAGTTAAAAAAGCACTTAAATATATTTTTGCTATCTAATTTTGAAATGCTTATTCTACTATACCCTCTGTCGCTCTCACAGAAGTTACCTGTAGAAAAATATACATCTGCTTATTCCTTAATAAAATTGAATATTGCATAGGAGCTCAACACCATCATATTTTAAATGAGAATTAAAATCTTGAATATGTATACATGAAGGCATCATCAGGTAATACTGGTGTAGAATTTATTTCAGAGTGAAAATCTTGAGAAAATAGGTATAGAATATAAAAATAGTTCAGTGAGGTTGAACCAAAAAGATCACATATGTTTAGGCCATAGAATGGCCATGTGTGTCTGGGTGTTAGGGTCAAGGGTGGATGAGAGATGGTATTTATATCATATTAAAGTCCATAGTAACTACCATTTCATTTAAAATGACAGTCAAACACTCTGTGATGACACAAGTCAAATTTCAGAGTTTGAAAACTACCAATTTAAAATGGTCTAAGCAAATTCTATTTCACTATGTCAATAACAATTCTGTTAAAGAGTATTAATAAAATTACTTACTTTACTGAATGGTGTCTTCATCCTTAATTCTCTGGGCTACTAGTTACAGTTACAAAAAATATTTAATACTGTAATTCTTATGTCAATATGGTTTTGAAATAGTGGAAATATTTAAAGCAAAGGAAAATAAATAACTGCTATGTAGTGGGAAATTATTTTATATTGTTATGGGAGTTTAATTCCATAAGCTGTAGCATATTTATTAAATATAAAAGAAAAATAGAACAGTGTGATATAATCCTTTCAGGAAATCATCATAAAAACTGTGGGATGATTGTTTTAAGCACCTCGTATGGAGTTATCAACATATTATTTCTATTTGTCATTGTTTTGTATCTTACTTTTGCTTGATAGAGTAAAATACATTGAATATATAGAATAGCAAAATATATTTTAATCATCAAAAGTGATGAAGACTCAGACATAAGCAATGATCATGGAATATAGGAATAAATTGAGATGAAATGACTGTGATTCATGCTAAAGGCGACATTCAAAATCATATATATAATGGTCTGCATTTTGGAATTTTGCAACTGTGGATGAGAATATGACATTTAATATAGTAATGTAAATGCCTTTAATTCTTATTGATATGTAATTAATTTATGTGGCTATTTAAATTATTAATAATACCTTTAATTAGCAATCACCAATCACTATGTATCATAACCCTTGTAAATATTTTACACATGTGTACACACACATAATTTAATTCACTCAACGTGGGGAGCAATTATTTTTACATAGAATTATTATTTATCTTCATTTAATAATGATACACAAGCATAGAGAAAGTAATTGCCTAACTTTACTAGGGAAATTTGTACCTAGGCAGTATTGATCCATATTTCATGCTCCATATAACACTGCACTGTGCCACTTATTCTAGTTTCTATGTTTCAATTCCTCTTTCAGTATTCTATCATTTTGCCTTTTCATACTGTTCATGGGGTTCTCAAGGGAAGAATACTGAAGTGGTTTTCCATTCCCTTCTCCAGTGGACCACATTCTGTCAGACCTCTTCGCCATAACCCGTCCATATTGGGTGGCCCCACATTGCAAGACTTAGTTTCATTGAGTTAGACAAGGATATGGTCCATGTGATCAGATTGGCTAGTTTTCTGTGATTATGGTTTCAGTGTGTCTGCCTTCTGATGCCCTCTCGCAAAACCTACCATCTTACTTGGGTTTCTCTTCCTTTGGACGTGGGGTCTCCTTACTGCTGCTCCAGCAAAGTGCAGCTGTTGCTTCCTACCTTGGACGAGGGATATCTTCTTACAGCCACCCCTCCTGACCTTGAATGTGCAGTAGCTCCTCTTGGCCCTCCTGTGCCCTCTCAGCCACCACTCCTTGGACATGGGGTAGCTCCTCTCAGCTGCCGCATCTGAACTTGGGTGAGGGGTAGCTCCTCTCAGCCATGCTTCTGCGCTGTCTGTCCACAAATTTGGAAAACTCAGGAGTGGCCACAGGACTGGAAAAGGTCAGTTTTCATTCCAATCCCAAAGAAAAGCTAGGCTAAAGAATGCTCAAACTACTGCACAATTGCACTCATCTCACACACTAGTAAAGCAATGCTCAAAATTCTCCAAGCCAGGCTTCAGCAGTACGTGAACCGTGAACTTCCAGATGTTCAAGCTGGATTTAGAAAAGGCAGAGGAACCAGAGATCACATTGCCAACATTCGCTGCATCATGAAAAAAGCAAGAGAGTTCCAGAATAACACCTATTTCTGCTTTATTGAATATGCCAAAGCCTTTGTGTGGATCACAATAAACTATGGAAAATTCTGAAAGAGATGGGAATACCAGAGCACCTGACCTGCCTCTTGAGAAACCTATACACAGGTCAGGAAGCAACAGTTCAAACTGGACATGGAACAATAGACTGGTTCCAAATAGAAAAAGGAGTACATCAAGGCTGTCTATTGTCACCTGCTTATTTAACTTATATGCAGAGTACATCATGAGAAACGCTGGGCTGGAGAAGCATAAGCTGGAATCAAGATTGCTAGGAGAAATATCAATAACCTCAGATATGCAGATGACACCACCCTTCTGCCAGAAAGTGAAGAGGAACTAAAAAGTCTCTTGATGAAAAGAAAGAGGAGAGTGCAAAAGTTTGCTTAAAGCTCAACATTCAGAAAACGAAGATCATAGCATCTGGCCCCATCACTTCATCGCAAATAGATGGGGAAACAGTGGAAACAGTGTCAGACTTTATTTTTCTGGGCTCCAAAATCACTGCAGATGGTGATTGCAGCCAAGAAATTAAAAGACGCTTGCTCCTTGGAAGGAAAGCTATGACCAACCTAGATAGCGTATTCAAAAGCAGAGACATTGCTTTATCAACAAAGGTCCATCTAGTCAAGGCTATGGTTTTTCCAGTGGTCATGTTTGGATGTGAGAGTTGGACTGTGAAGAAGGCTGAGCACCCAAGAATTGATGCTTTTGAACTGTGGTGTTGGAGAAGACTTTTGAGAGTCCCTTGGACTGCCAGGAGATCCAACAAGTCCATTCTAAAGGAAATCAGTCCTGGGTGTTCATTGGAAGGACTGATACTAAAGCTGAAACTCCAGTACTTTGGCCACCTCATGTGAAGAGTTGAATCATTGGAAAAGACTCTGATGCTGGGAGGGATTGGGGGCAGGAGGAGAAGGGGATAACAGAGGATGAGATGGCTGGATGGCATCACTGACTCGATAGGCATGAGTTTCGGTAAACTCCGGGAGTTGGTAATGGACAGGAGGCCTGGCATGCTGCTATTAATGGGGTTGTAAAGAGTTGGACACGACTGAGCAACTGAACTGAACTGAACTGATATTTAGATTGCTTTTTATGTATCCTACCTATGTTGTTTCTGCAAAGATATTTAACCATTTGACTGACATTTGAAGTATATATTCAATCTATATTGAATCATGTTTACAATATATACACTTATATGTAAAGTTTTAAGATATTTATATCATCAAATTTATGCAATTTTAACCACCTCCTATCAAGATGATAGCTGCCAGCATGCTATGGCAGTGTTCATGTCAGATTCAGGTCTTCTACCAAAGGTAACAGACACACATTTAAAAGCTTTTGCATGGGGTGGCCCCAAGATGGTAAAGCAATAGGACGGGGAAACCACTTTTCTCCCACAAATTCATCAAATGATCAATGGAATGCTGAGCAACTTCCACCAAACAACTTCTGAATGCTGGTGGAGGACACCAGGCACCCGGAAAGGCAGTCCATTTTCTTTGAAATGAGGTAGGACAAAATATAAGACAAAATGAGATTAAAAAAAGTGTTAGGGACAGAGATTCATTCCAGGAAGCTGGTTGTGAAGGAGCAGAAGTTTCCAAATAGCAGGAAATCCTCTGGGTCTGTGGGGAGTTTTGGAATCTCAGAAGGCAACGTAACTGGGAGAAAAACAAAAACAAAAATACAGAATACCCTCCTAACTGAAACTGCCAGAGGAGAAGTAGCCCAGATGCTCACATCCGCCTCCAGTGAGCGGGGTCTGGACAGGGAGACACGGGTTGCATGCCTAAAGTAAGGAGCAGACCTGAATCCCCTGAGGACAATCTGAGGGGCCTAACATGAGATAGCAACCCCAACTGTGGGATAGCCAGAGAGAGGGGGAAAAAAGAGAGACAGAGAGAGAACTTTTCTGAGAAATTGTCTAACCTAACGTACAGCCTGCTCACAGAACAAAGAATTCAGTGAACCAAAGGAAAGCTAGTCGGCTGCATACAGGCCCCTCTCCCACCACTGGAGGCAGCGAGGCAGGCTTGCGACATTCAGAGCCAGAAGGCGAGAGGCAATCTTTGTCCCAGAGACCAGCATCTTCTAGCAAACCATGAGCAGGCTCCCAGTTGCTATCCAAGTCTTCTCGGCATCCTGAACAGTTGACATCTGCCAGGAGGGTCACAGCCTGAGCTCAGCTCACCAGAGGAGACACATGGAACACCTGAGTCAGTGCTCTCACAGTGCACCTGGGAAACCAAGCGGCCAGGATCAGGGAGGTGGTTAAGACGCATGGTCCACCTGGGACAGTGTACTCACCAAGCACCTGGTTGCCTGAATTGCTCAGACCTGGGAAGGGCACAAAACACATGCCCAACCAAGTCTGTGCCCTTGCGGAGTACCCGAGAACTTGAACCTAAGCAGTTCAGAACTGGGAAGTGCACGAAATGCAGGGCCCAATTTGGACAGTACCCCTGCAGAGCAACCTGGAGCCTGAGCAGCATAGACCCACAGTGGGGTGACCCATAGTCACTCACATCCTGCAGTGATTTGGGGCAAACCCAATGTGGTCCATACACTGCAAGCACCCCCACACATGCCAGTGATATTTGCTTGCAGGGTTCCTCACTCCCCACAGCACAACTGAGCAAGTGAGCCTAAATAAATGACCAGCTTTGACCCCTTGTGTCAGGGCAGAAATTAGACACTGAAGAGACTTGCAAACAGAGGAAGCCAAAATAAACAAAGAAGAGGGAATCACTCTGAAAGTGACAAGTGCAACAGATTAAAACACTATAGTTAATGTTGAGCAAGCATTGGAAGGGGCCTATAAAACTTGAGAAGAAGTACAAGCCGAAACAAGGAACTATTTGAAACTGAACTGACCCCACACTGCCCACAATAGCTCCAGAGAAATTCATAGATATATTTTTACTATTATCATTTTTATTTTTTAATTTTTTAGTTCTTTATTACTACTTTAATTTTCATTTTATAATCTACTATTACCTTGCAAGCCCTCTCCCCTTTTGACTCTCCATTTTCTCCCCAGGTCAGCTCTGTCTCCATCCTCCCTCTTCTCTTCTCTGTGTAACTCTGTGAACCTCTCTGGGTGTTCCAGACTGTGGAGAGAACGTAGGGAATTGATTACTGGATTTATTGCTCTCTCTCCCCTTTTGACACCCTCTCTTCTCCTCCTGGTCACCTCTGTCTCTCTCCTCTCTCTTCTCTTCTCTGTGTAACTCTGTGAACTTCTCTGGGTGTCCCTCACTGTGGAGAATCTTTTCACCATTAAACTAGATGTTTTATCATCTGTATTGTATGGATGGAGAAGTCTTGAGGCTACTGTAAGAATAAGACTGAGACCAGAGGCAGGAGGCTTAAATCCAAAACTTGAGAACACCAGAAAACTCCTGATTCCAGGGAAAACTAATTTACAAGAGCTCATTCTCCATACCTACCCTGAAACCAAGCTCTACCCAAGAGCCAACAACTTCCAGAGCAAGACATTTCATGCTAATTCTCCAGCAATGCAGGAACACAGCCCTGAACATTAAAATACAGGCTGTCCAAAGCCATGCCAAACTCACAGACACCCCAAAACTCACCACTGGACACATCACTGCACTCCAGAGAGAAGATATCTAGCTACACCCACCAGAACACAGAAGCAAGCTTTCCTAACCAGGAAAACTTGACAAGCCACTAGTCCAACACCACCCACAGGGAGCAACCTCCACAATAAAGAGGAACCACAAACTTCCAGCCTACAGAAAGTCCACCCCAAACACAACAATCTAAACAAAATGAAAAGGCAGAGAAATAATCAACAGGTAAAGGAAAATTATAAGTGCCCACCAAACCAAACAAAAAAGGAGGGGACAGGGAGTCTACCTGAAAATGAATTCAGAATAATGATAGTAAAGATGGTCCAAAATCTTTGAAAACAAAATGGAGTTACAGAGAAATAGACTAAAGACAAGGATTGAGAAGATGCAAGAAATTTTTCAAAAGGACCTAGAAGAAATAAAAGAGTTCATCAATAATGAATAATGCAATAACTGAGATCAAAAGAACTCTGGAGGGAACCAACAGTAGAATAACTGAGGCAGAAGACAGGATAAGTGAGGTGGAAGATAGAATGGTGGAAATAAATTAAGCAGAGAAGAAAAAAGAATTAAAAGAAATGAAGACAACCTTCATTTGTCTCTGTCATTTGGATCTCTGGGACAATGTTAAACTCCTATGATTTGAATCATAGGAGTCCCAGAAGAAGACAAAAAGAAAGGGCATAAGAAAATACTTGAGGAGATAATAGTTGAAAGCTTCCCTAAAATTGGGGAGGAAATAGCCACCCAGGTCCAAGAAACCCAGAGAGTCAGAAACAGAATAAACCCAAGGTGAAACACCCCAAGACACATATTAATCAAATTAAAGAAGATCAAACACAAAGAGCAAGTATTAAAAGCAGCAAGGGAATAGCAATAAATAACACACAAGGGGATCTCCATAAGGATAACAGCTGATCTTTCAACAGAAAATTTTCAGACCAGAAGGGAATGGCAGGGCATACTTAAAGTGATGAAAGAGAAAAACCCACAACCCAGATTACTGTACCCAGCAAGGATCTCATTCAAATATGAAGGAGAAATCAAAAGCTTTTCAGACAAGCAAAAGCTGTGAGAATTCAGCATCATCAAACCAGCTCTTCAACAAATACTAAAGGATCTTCTCTAGACAGGAAACACAGAAAAGGCTTATAAACTCGAACCCAAAACAACAAAGTAAATGGCAATGGGATCATACTGATCAATAATTACCTTAAATGTAAGTGGGTTGAATGCTCCAGCCAAAAGACAAAGAATTGCGGAATGGATACAAAAACAATACCCCTATATATGCTATCTACAAGAGACCCATCTCAAAACAAGGAACACATACAGACTGAAAATGAAGGGCTGGAAAAATATATTTCATGCAAATAGAGAACAAAAGAAAGCAGTAGTAGCAATACTCATATCAGATAAAATAGACTTTGAAATAAAGGCTGTGAGGAGAGACAAAGAAGGATACTACATAATGATCAAAGGATCAATCAAAGAAGAAGATAGTACAATTATAGATATATATACACCCAACATAAGGGCACCACAATATGTAAGGCAAATGCTGAGAAGTATGAAAGGAGAAATTAACAGTAACACAATAATAGTGGGAGATGTTAATACACCACTCACATCTATGGGTAGATCAACCAAACAGAAAATTAGCAAGGAAACACAAACTTTAAATGATACAATGGGCCAGTTAGAACTAATTGATGTCTATAGGGAATTTCACTCCAAAACAATGAATTTCATCTTTTTCTCAAGTGCACATGGAACATTCTCCAGTATAGATGACATCCTAGGCCATAAATCTAGCCTTGGTAAAGTCAAAATAATTGAAATTATTTTTAAAGCATCTTTTCTGATCCCAATGCAGTAAGATTAGATGTCAACTACAGGAAAGAAAGAAAAAAAAAAAAAACTATTAAAAATATAAACATATGGAGGCTAAACAACACACTTCTGAATAACCAACGAATCACAGAAAAAATCAAAAAAGAAACCAAAATATGCATAGAAATGAATGAAAATGAAAACACAACAACCCAAAACCTATGGGATTCAGTAAAAGCAGTAATAAGGGGAAAGATCATAGCAATGCAAGCTTATTTCAAGAAACAAGAGAAAAATCAAATAACTAACCTAACTTTACACCTAAAGCAACTAGAAAAAGAATAAATGAAGAACCCTGGGGTTAGTAGAAAGAAAGAAATAATAAAATTAGGGCAAAAATAAATGAAAAAAAAAAAAAAGGAGACTATAGCAAAAGTCAAGAAAACTTAAAGCTGGTTCTTTGAGAAGACAAATAAAATAGGTAAACCATTAGCCAGATTCGTTAATAAAAAATGGGAGAAGAATCAAGCCAAAAAATTAGAAATGAAAATGAAGAAATCACAACAGACAACACAGAAATACAAAGGATCATAAGAGACTACTATCAGAAACTATACACCAATAAAATGGACAACTTGGAATAAATGGATGAACTCTTAGAAAAGTATAACCTTCCAAAACTGAACCAGGAAGAAACAGAAAATCTTAACAGACCCATCACAAGCACGGAAATTGAAACTGTGATCAAAAGTTCTCCAACAAACAAAAGCCCAGGACCAGATGGCTTCACAGGTGAATTCTACCATAATTTAGAGAAGAAGTAACACATACCCTATGCAAACTCTTCCAGAAATTTGCAGAGGAAGGTAAATTTCCAAACTCATTCTATGAGGCCACCACCACTCTAATACCAAAACCAGACAAAGATGCCACAAAAAAAGAAAACTACAGACCAATATCACTGATGAACATAGATGCAAAAATCCTCAACAAAATTCTAGCAAACAGAATCCAACAACATATTAAAAAGATCATATGTCATGACCAAGTGGGCTTTATTCCAGGGATGCAAGTATTCTTTAATATTCACAAATCAATCATTGTGATACTCTACACTAAAAAAAAAAAGAAAGATAAAAGCCATATGATTATCTCAATAGATGCAGAGGAAGTCATTAACAAAATTCAGCACCTATTTATGATAAAAGCCCTCCAGAAAGCAGGTGTAGAAGGAACATACTTCAACATCTTTACAAAAGCCCTATATGATAAACCCACAGCAAACATTATCCTCAATGGTGAAAAATTGAAAGGATTTCCCCTAAAGTCAGGAAGAAGACAAGGGTGCCCACTCTCACCACTATTATTCAACATAGTTTTGGAAGTTTTAGCCACAGCAATCAGAGAAGAAAAAGAAATAAAAGGAATCCAGATTAGAAAAGAAGAAGTAAAATGCTTGCTGTTTTCAGATGACATGATCCTCTACATAGAAAACCATAAAGACTCCACCAGAATATTACTAGAACTAATCAATGAATGTAGTAAATTTGCAGGATATAAAATTAACACACAGAAATCCCTTGCATTCCTATACACTATCAATGAGAAAACAGAAAGAGAAATTAAGGAAACAATTCTATTCACCATTGCAATGAAAGGAATAAAATACTTAAGAATAAATCTACCTAAAGAAACAAAAGACTTATATATAAAAAGCTATAAAACATTGATGAAAGAAATCAAAGATGACACAAAAAGATGGAGAAATATATCATTGTTCATGGATCAGAAGAATCAATATAGTGAAAATGAGTATAATACACAAAGCAGTCTATAGATTCAATGCAATCCCTACCAAGCTACAACAGTATTTTTCAGAGATCTAGATCAAATAATTTTACAATTTGTATGGAGATACAAAAAACCTTGAGTAGCCAAAACACTCTTGAGAAAAAAGAATGGAATTGGAGGAATCAACCTGCCTGACTTCAGACTATACTACAAAGCTACAGTCATCAAGACAGTATGGTACTGGCACAAAGACAGAAATATAAATCAATGGAACAAAATAGAAAGCCCAGAAATAAAACCACACACATATGGACATCTTTGCTTTGACAAAGGAGGCAAGAATATACAATGGAGAAAAGACAATCTCTTTAACAAGTGGAAAATATTGGGAAAACTGCTAGGAAACTGGTCAACCACCTGTAAAAGAATGAAACAAGAACACTTTCTAACACCATATACAAAAATAAACTCAAAATGGATTAAAGATCTAAATGTAAGACCGGAAACTATAAACCTCCTAGAAGAAAACATAGGCAAAACACTCTCCGACATAAATCACGGCAGGATCCTCTATGATCCACCTCCTAGAGTAATGGAAATAAAAGCAAAAATAAACAAATGGGACCTAATTAAACTTAAAAGCTTTTGCTCAACGAAGGAAACTATAAGCAAGGTGAAAAGACAGCCTTCAGAAGGGGAGAAAATAATAGCAAATGAAACAACTGACAAAGAATTAATCTCAAAAACATACAAGCAGCTCATGCAGTTCAATACCAGAAAAATAAATGACCCCATCAAAAAATGGGCCAAAGAACTAAACAGACATTTCTACAAAGAAGACATGTAGGTGGCTAACAAACACATGGAAAGATGCTCAACATCACTCATTATCAGAGAAATGCAAATCAAAACTACAATGACGTACCATCTCACACCCATCAAAATGGCTGCTATCAAAAAGTCTACAAACAATAAACATTGGAGAGGATGTGGAGAAAAGGGAACCCTCTTACACTGTTGGTGGGAATGCAAATGAGTACAGCCACTATGGAGAACAGTATGGAGATTTCTTAAAAAACTGGAAATAGAATGGCCATATGACCCAGCAATCCCATGCTGGACATACACACTGAGGAAAGCAGAATTGAAAGAGACATGTGTACCCCAAAGTTCATCACAGCACTGTTTGTAATAGCCAGGACATGGAAGCAACCTAGATGTCCATCAGCAGACAAATGGATAAGAAAGCTGTGGTACATATACACAATGCAATATTACTCAGCCATTAAAAAGAATACATTTGAATCAGCTCTAATGAGGTGGATGAAACTAGAGCCTATAATACAGAGTGAAGTAAGTCAGAAAGAAAAACACCAATACAGTATACTAACACATATATATGGATTTTAGAAAGATGGTAATGATGACCCTATATGTGAGACAGCAAAAGAGACACAGATATAAAATACAGACTTTTGGACTCTGTGGGAGAAGGCAAGGGAGGGATGATTTGAGAAAAGAGCATTAAAACATATTTATTACCATATGTGAAAGAGATCACCAGTCCAAGTCCAATGCATGAAAGAGGGCACTCAAAGCCAGTGCACTAAGACAAGCCTGAGGAGAGGTAGATGAAAGGGGGCTTCAGGGTGGGGGACACATGTACACCCATGGCTGATTAATGTCAATGTATGGCAAACTGGCTCAGAGGTTAAAGCGTCTGCCTGTAATGCAGGAGACCAGGGTTCGATCCCTGGGTCGGGAAGATCCCCTGGAGAAGGAAATGGCAACCCACTCCAGTACGCTTGCCTGGAGAATCCCATGGAGGGAGGAGGCTGGTAGGTTACAGTCCGTGGGGTCGCAAAGAGTCGGACACGATTGAGCGACTTCACTTTCATGGCAAAAGCCACCGCCATATTGTAAAGTAATTAGCATTCAATTAAAATAAATTAATTAATTAAAAAAAAACACCTTTTGCACAACAAGGGAACTACTCATAAGATGAAAACACAACCTACTGGTTGTGAGAAAATACTTGTAAATGATTCGACCAATAAGACTAAGATCCAGAATATATAAACTTCACATAAAACTCAATATCAAAATAATAGCAACCTTACTAAAAAATGGGCAGAATAACTGAACAGTGAAAAGTGAATGTTTTATTCACTCTGTGCTGTACTGTGCTTAGTCGCTCAGTTGTATCTGACTCTTTGCAACTCCATAAACCATAGCCTGCCAGGCTCCTCTGTCCATGGGATTCTCCAGGCAAGAATACTGGAGTGGATTGCCATGCCCTTCTCCAGGGGATCTTCCCAACCCAGCAATCTAACCCAGGTGTTCCATATTGTAGGCAGAATCTTTACCGTCTGAGCCACCCAGAAAGCCCGCCTGAATAGACATTTTCCAAAGAATATAGATGGCCAATAGGTATATGAAAAAATGTTCAACATTGCTCACCAACAAAGAAACACAGGTTAAAATCACAATGAGGTAGCACCTCACAATGATCAGAATGGCCATCATCAAAAAATCTATAAAAAATAAATGTTGGAGAGGGTGTAGAAAAAAGGAACCCTCCTATACTGTTGGTGGGAATATAACTTAGTACAGTCACTATAAAGAATAGTATGAAGGTTCCTTAGAAAACTAAAAATAGAGCTACTATATGATCCAGCAATCCCACTCCTAGGCATATATCCAGAGAAAACCATACTTTGAAAAGATAAATGCACTCCACTGTTCATTGCAGCAGTATTTACAATAGCCAAGACAGGCAAGCAATCTAAATGTCCATTGATATAGGAATGGTCAAGAAGATTTGGTACATATATGCAATGGAATATTACTCAGCCATAAAAGCAAATGAAATAATGCCATTTGCATCAACATGGATGCAGGTAGTGATTGTCATACTGAGTGAAGTAAGTCAAATACAGAAAGACAGATATATGATATTGCTTATATGTGTAATCTAAAAAATGGTACAAATGAACTTAAATACAAAATAGAAATAGAATTACAGATATAGAAAACTAACTTGTGATTATTATATAAGATTATTATATAATCACAAGGGGCTATAAAGTGGGGAGGTATAAATTAGGAGATTGATATTGATGTATACATAGTACTATATATAAAATAGATAACTAATAAGGACCTACTGTATAGCACAAGTAAATCTACTCTATACTCTGTAAAGGCCAATATGAAAAAGAATCTTAAAAAGAGTATATGTACATATATTTATAATTGATTAACTTTGCTATATGCTTGAAACTAACATGACATTGTAAATCAACAAAAACAAAAGCAACAACAATGGCAAACAGAAAGTAAAAGTTCTAATGTAACTGGAATATAAAGAAGTTTCAAGTCAGTGAAAAAGAGACAACTACTTTTTAAATAGGATAAAAAATTTGAATAGCAATTTCTTCAAAGATATACAATGGTCAACAAGCACATAGAAATACTCCAAAGGAAAATACCATCAAAACCAAAATGAGATACCACTTTAAACTTATTATGACAGCTGGAATTAAAAAGTCAGATGATAGCAAGTATTGGTGAAAGTGAAAGTGAAGTTGTTCAGTGGTGTCCGACTTTTCGCAACCCCATGGACTGCAGCCTATCAGGCTCCTCCGTCCATGGGATTTTCCAGGCAAGAGTGCTGGAGTGGGTTGCCATTGCCTCCTCCAATGCATGAAAGTGAAAAGTGAAAGTGAAGTAGCTCAGTTGTGTCTGATTCTTAGCGACCCCATGGACTGCAGCCCACCAGGCTCTGCTGTCCCTAGGATTCTCCAGGCAAGAGTACTGGAGTGGGGTGCCATTGCCTTCTCCAAAGTATTGGTGAGGAAGTAGAAAAAATGTAATTGTTGTACATTGCTCATAGGAGTGTAAATTTGTGTAGCCACTTTTCAAAATAGTTTGGCAGTTCTTCAAAAACTTAAACATAGGATTATTGAGTCAGTAATTCCACACCTACGTATGTATCTAAGATAAATGAAAGCATATTTTCACAAAAAACTTGTGCATGATGTTATTAACAGCATTATTTTCAATAGCTAAAAATGAAAGCAATCAAAATGCCTGCAAACTGATCAAATGGATAAATGAAGTGTGGAATGTCCTCAAAATGGAGTATTATTCAGGCATAAAAAATGATGAAAGTGTTACTACAGCATGAAATCTTGAAAACCTTATGCTAAGTGAAAGAAAAAAAAAACTTAAAAGACCCTGTATTATATGGTTCTTGAGAAGGCAATGGCACCCCACTCCAGTACTCTTGCCTTGAAAATCCCATGGACGTAGGAGCCTGGTGGGCTGCAGTCCAGGGGGTCACGAAGAGTTGGACACCACTGAACGCCTTCCCTTTCACTTTTCACTTTCATGGATTGGAGAAGGAAATGGCAACCCACTCCAGTGTTCTTGTCTGGAGAATCCCAGGGATGGGGGAGCCTGGTGGGCTGCCGTCTATGGGGTCGCACAGAGTTGGACACGACTGAAGCGACTTAGCAGTAGCAGTATATGGTTCTATTCATATGAAATATTAAAAGTAGCCAAATTTATGAAGACAGTCAATTAGTATTTGCCATGAGATGACTGGGGAAAGAGAAAGAAATAGGGACTAAATGCTAAATATGTACAGAATTTATGTTCATAGAAATATTCTGAAAATATATAGTGATAGCTGTTATATAGCACTGAATACTAAGAACTCTTGAAGTGTATATCTTGAAATGATGAATTTTGTGTGTGACATCTATCTAAATCAAAAAAAATATTATACATTTATAAAAAGTACAGATTTTCCCATATACCTCACACTCAGTTTCAAATACAACCAAAATTACATTGTACTTCTAACATTAATATGGTATATTGGTTACAATGAAATAGCTGGCATACTACATCAGTATGAACTATTAATAACATCCATGTTATATTCAAATTCATTTGGTTTTAACATATGTCTTTTTTTCCTGTCCAGGCGAAATTCAGAATTCCACTTTATATTTAACTTTTATATTTAATAATAATATTTTTGTAGGTTTTTCCATGAATGAGACAGTTGCACAGTTTTTCATTTTTTATGATGATCTTGTCAATTTTGAACTGTGTGGATTATTACTCTTTAGTAGAATCCCCTCCATTAAAATTTGTTTGATAAATTTCTCATGATTACATTGAGGTTGAGGTTTGGGGGGAAGACAGTGAAGATAAAGTGGCATTACCCTCACATAATATCAAGGGTGCATGTTATCAAGATATATCTATGAACACTTCTATATGTAATTAGCCACATCTATATTTAGTTAAACATAAAATTAATATAGACCTACCCAACTCCATTCTATTACCATATGGATCATTTTAACCTTATTTCATTTATCTGCTACTTATTATAGTTAGAAACCTACCTGTAACCATGTGCCATCAATTTACTTAATTGTTCAATGCCAGTTAAATATATAGTGGTTTCAGAATCATTAGCTTTTACTTGATTATAAACACATTATTACATATTTAAAGAGTATAAAGTTTCTATAGTCTTTCTTTACCTTCAGTCTGAGATGCTTCTACACATTTAAGAAATTATTAGCTCAGTGTCTTTTTCTCGCTCCTTTCTATGAGATATTCCCCTATGTTTCTAATACAGTTAGACCATTCTGCCATAATCTGCATTCCAGTCTGAGATCTCCTGACCTGCAAAATTATTTTATAATTATATATATTAATGTTCATTCTGTGTGCTGTAGTTTTATTCAGTTCAGTTCAGTTCAGCCGCTCAGTCATGTCCAACTCTTTGCTACCCCATGGACTGCAGCATGCCAGGCTTCCCTGTCCATCACCAATGCCTACTCAAACTCATGTCCATAGAGTCGAAAATGTCATCCAACCAACTCATCCTCTGTCATCCCCTTCTCCTCCTGCCTTCAATCTTTCCCAGTGTCAGGGTCTTTTCAAATGAGTCAGTTCTTCACATCAGGTGGCCAAAGTATTGGAGCTTCAGCTTCAGCATCAGTCCTTCTGATGAATATTCAGGACTGATTTCCTTTAGGATGGACTGGATGGATCTCTTTGCAGTCCAAGGGATTCAAGAGTTTTCTCCAACACCACAGTTCAAAAGTACCAATTCTTTGGCACTCAGCTTTCTTTATAATCCAACACTCACATCCATACATGACTACTGGGGAAACCATAGCTTTGACTAAACGGAACTTTGTTGGCAAAGTAATGTGGCTGATTTTTAATATGCAGACTATGTTGGTCAAACTTTTCTTTCAAGGAGCAAGCATCTTTTAATTTCATGGCTGCAGTCACCATCTTGACAAATGCATAATGTCATGTATCCACTGAGACAGTATTGAACAAATAGTTTCACTATCTTAAAAATATCCCCTGTGCTTCACTTGTTCCATCTTCCTCCTCACTTCAAACCTCTGGCAACTCCTGATATTTTAATCCTGATCTTTTAAATCCAAAGGTATAGTTTCACCTTTTCCAGATTGACATAATATAATCCATATAAAATCTAACCTTTGTATACTATCTTCTTTCATTTAGAAATATGTGTTATAAGACTAAACTGTCTTTTGTAGCTTGGAAAGGCATTTCCTCTCTTCTCTAAATAATACACATTGTATAAATGAATCATTAATTTTTATTTACTTACCCACTCATTGAAAGATACCTTGGTTTCTTGAAGTTTTTACCAATTATGGATAAACATCTATATGTAGATTTTTGTTTGCACATAAGTTTTGTGCTGATTGCTATTGTTTTCAAAAACCCCTAGAGGTAGGGCTTTTTCCAGGGAGTTGTA
Organism: Bos taurus; assembly: GCF_002263795.3. Lineage (NCBI taxonomy): Eukaryota > Metazoa > Chordata > Mammalia > Artiodactyla > Bovidae > Bos > Bos taurus. The sequence goes on along the minus strand of NC_037328.1, from coordinate 40,349,669 downwards.
AGATCAAATAGTAACAAAGTTGGAATGGGGCTTTTCAAAGGACATCAATATATTACCTTTTTCCTGATGATTTTTTTTTTAACAGGCTTCAAAAGAGTCAGCCCTCATGAGCAACACATCAAGGCTCTAGGGATGGGAGATGGAGATTTACTCCAAGTAAAATGCCAGACCCCACTGCTCTTACCAAGGTTTATAGTTTTTCTTGAATAAATGCATTTCATGTTTTCTGTGCTTTTGATTAATTGCAAAAGTCCTGAAATGTTTGATAATTATGGTTTGGCTGTATTTTTTATTTCTTCTACGAGAGAGTGAATTCATAGATATCAACTCCAACTTTTGGGAGTCCTACACTATTTCGGTAATCACTTTTCAAATACATGGCCAAGCATAGCTGACATAAACCAGAAAATATGCTAAAAAAAAATCTTTCTTTCCCTAGACATATTAACTCATTAATAATACACTCTACTATGAGAGACACTTTACTCATTTTCCACTGAGCATTATGGATCACCAGATTTCCAGTCTCTGATAGTAGCTCATGAGCCACCAGATGCCTAGCCCCTATGTCAAAGACGTCTCTTAGTTATAATCACTGTTACTATTTTCAATGGCAGTAACTCACATCTAGATACCAGTTTCTGAATTAGTTATGAAAGACTTGGTATTGCATCATTTTCTTTAACAAATGATTTTCTATCTCACTGGCATAAAATAATATATTTTATTCCTCTTCTACTCCACCCAAAGTATCAAAATTTTGGCAGAGGGAGTTCTTCTCAAGGTAGTCACTCTAGACTCAAGCTGATTAAGGTTGTTGTGACTTAAATAACTCAAAATTGACAAGGGAGGGCGAGACCAACTTGCTCAGAGACATAAAACACTTTTGCTTACACTTCACTGGCAAAAACAAGTCATACATACAAGTTATATGTACATGCCTCTAAAGAGGAGAACTTATAACAAAATAATAGAAATATACTCTCATAACTCTAACAGTTCCTTGTCCTGTTAAAAGTAGACAAGCTAGAAGATTTGCATCTTAATGCCTATTCTGAGCATGTCTTATATCTGTACAGCTATATCAGGAGAGTAGCTATTATTGTAGGTTTGTAGTTCTAAAGATGGAAAAATATGTTTCATTTCCAGTGCTGGCTAAGATATATTGATAGCAATTGCCAGCATGGTGTGTTGAGAAGTGTTGTGAAGCCTCTTCAGGGCTCAGTGGAGAAGATTGCTATGATTGATTAGTATGTTTCAGATAAGCCAAACTATTATAGACATCTGAAATAGGTAGTTCAATCATTCTACTCTCTAGAGCTCTAAGCACACATTGTGAACACTCATGCTTTAGCTCTAGAAGGATAGGAGTGTTTTAAATAAAATATCATGCCAAGTCCTTAGAATATTTTAATAATAGTTATAACAATTATAGTTATCTAAAAGATAGAAATATCTGGCATATCATGGACAGTAAAATGAAATACTACCACATTGACAAATACTCATTCCAAATATCGTCAAGTGTCTGTATATGCAAGAACACATATTTACTAAAATTTAAACTTTGATATGAGTATCTGAAAATGTTTATGTGTGCATAATTAGTGATCATCAGTAGAAGTACATGTGAAATTATTTGGCATCAGCTGAAAATATTGGCTATGCCAAAGCCTTTGACTGTGTGGATCACAATAAACTGGAAAATTCTGAAAGAGATGGGAATACCAGAGGACCTGACCTGCCTCTTGAGAAACCTGTATGCAGGTCAGGAAGTAACAGTTAGAACTGGACATGGACAACAGACTGGTTACAAATAGGAAAAGGAGTACATCAAGGCTGTATATTGTCACCCTGCTTATTTAACTTATATGCAGAGTACATCATGAGAAATGCTGGCTGGAGGAAGCATGGGCTGGAGGAAGCATTAGCTGGAATCAAGATTGCCGGGAGAAATATCAATAACATCAGATATGCAGATGACACCACCCTTATGGCAGAAAGTGAAGAAGAGTTAAAGAGCCTCTTGATGAAAGTGAAAGAGGAGAGTGAAATAGTTGGTTTAAAGCTCAACATTCAGAAAATGAAGATCATGGCATCTGGTCCAATCACTTCATGGCAAATAGATGGGAACAGTGGAAACTGTGTTAGACTTTATTTTTCTGGGCTCCAAAATAACTGCATATGGTGATTGCAGCCATGAAATTAAAAGACACTTACTCTTTGGAAGGAAAGTTATGACCAACCTAGACAGCATATTACAAAACAGAGTCATTACTTTGTCAACAAAGGTCCATTTAGTCAAGGCTATGATTTATCCAGTAGTCATGTATGGATCTGAGAGTTGGACTATAAAGAAAGCTGAGCCCGACGAATTGATGCTTTTGAATGTGGTGTTGGAGAAGACTCTTGAGAGTCCCTTGGACTGCAAGGAGATCCAACCAGTCCATCCTAAAGGAGATAAGTCCTGGATGCTCATTGGAAGGACTGATGTTGAAGCTGAAACTCCAGTACTTTGGCCACCTGATACTGAGAGCTGACTCATTTGACAAGCCCTGATGCTGGGAAAGATTGAGGGAGGGAGGAGAAGGGGACGACAGAGGGTGAGATGGTTGGATGGCATCACCAACTCAATGGACATTTGTTTGGGTGGACTCTCGGAGTTGGTGATGGACAGGGAGGCCTGGTATGCTGGGGTTCATGATGTCACAAAGAGTCGGCACAACTGAGCAACTGAGCTGAACTGAATTGAAGTGTTTCAGTAGGAGGTCTAGAAAAAAACAAACCTTGATGTATAGATCAGTCTTATGGACTCTTATGGAAAGGGAGAGGGTGGGGAGATTTGGGAGAATGGCATTGAAACATGTATAATATCATGTATGAAATGAGTCGCCAGTCCAGGTTCGATGCACGATACTGGATGCTTGGGGCTGGTGCACTGGGACGACCCAGAGGGAGGGTATGGGGAGGGAGGAGGGAGGAGGGTTCAGGATGGGGAGCACGGGTATACCTGTGGCGGATTCATTTTGAATTTTGGCAAAACTAATACAATATTGTAAAGTTTAAAAATAAAATAAAATTTAAAAAAAGAAAAAAAATAAAATCATTAGGAGTGAAGGAGAAAAAAACAAACAAACAAACCTTGAGAGGGTGGGTTTGGAATATTTCAAGGTTACTTTACTTGTCTGACACTGATGCTATAAAGATTCAGCTGGGGTCTGAAACAATATGACTCCTCAGGTGACTCTTTCTTTCTCCATATGATTTCTAAAAATGTTATCTCCAACATGGTGTCTTTCAAGTATGCATAACTCTTATATGTCATCTCAGGGCACCCAAGACATGGGTCTCAAATGAGATATTAAGTTTTAAGCTACATCAAACTTTATGACTTGTAAATCACTGTGCTATATCTTTCACATTTTATTTATCAAGGACATTACAGAAGTCCACCAAATTTCAAGGGAAGGGTACACTAGTATCTCCTTCTCTCTCTCTCTTTTTTTCCTTTTTTTGAAAAATGTCAGTATCATTTTGTAGGAAGATGATGTATGATGGCATATATATCGCTATATATTGGGAAAATATAATCCACAAATGTCCTCCCATTTCACTTTAAAATTACACTCATCCCCGCCAACAAAATTGCCCAGTCCCCTCTTGCTATGGCAACACCTAAGATCTTCAGATGTGAATGAGTCTCCTTAAGTACAGCTGCTGCTCCATGATACCATGGCAATTTTTAGGTTATATTTGATAATTTAGTAATAATAGTTTAAATTATTTATGGAATCATCCAAATAATTTCATAATTTTTAAAAAATCACTAGTATCTTATATTGATTGATTATGTTGATTTTTTGCCTAAAATTTAAACATACTCACATCCACACTCACAATTAGGATGTTATGGTATATACAGAATCATTATCATGTATATCTTTTATATCATTTGGGGAGAGAGGTACAGTGATTTTTAAACTTTCAATAATTTTTTTCACAATTCATTAGACTGCAATTTTTGTTTCTCTGACAGCATTTTTATTAGTAATTTTGTTGTATAACAATACTTTAATCTATAATTGGATATATTTTAATCTATGAAATTTTATAAAATTTTATTTCTATCTGATTTGAGGCTTATATTTTTGCTGTATATTTTGTCATTGTTGTGTCATGGTTTTCTTCTTATTCTATATACTCCCTTAGGGTGATAAGTATAATCAGTTCATATTTTCTAGATAGTCTGTATACCCATGTATATTTGTTGAAATAATGAATTTGTACATACTGTTTTTATACTATATTCTCTAGACCCTATTAAAGAAAAATCTTTGTCCATAATAGCTGTTTGATTTTTAAAAGTTGTTAAATACTTTTGGGGTCTCAATTATTTCAGGTAGTCCTTAACAGAAAATACAAAAAGATATATATTCAAAAGTTTTTTCTTCCATTGTCATTTTTCATAATTGTTACGAAAGGTGACATGAATAGAATGAATAAAGCTGAAAATGTACTTTCCAACCTTCTTGTGTAACAGTTAAAACTTTGATTATTTTCCATCAAAAATGCTTCTTTTTTAGGCTTGTCTGTAAAAGAGAGAATTTGTTTAGTTCACTCATCCACCAAAGCAGAAAATTAGATTACTCTCAAAGACTAATCAGCAGGGAAGAAAGTTATCTATATATCTACAACTGAGTGGAAGTGACTTTGACATAGGAAGTCATGCTGTATCACCACATCGGTAAAATTATCTGGGAAGTAAAAGCATAAAATTGTTCATTAGTATCTTTATGAAATATATGTAATATAAACAAACTAGTTCATTGAAACAGCCTGAAAAATTCCAATAAAAATTAAATTTGTTATAGAGGTATGTGGGCTTCCCAGGTGGTGCTAGCAGTAAAGAATCCATCTGCCAATGCAGGATATGCAAGAGACATAGACATGGATTTGACCCCTGGGTCAGGAAGATCTCATGGAGAAGGAATGACAACCACTCCAGTATTCTTGCCTAAAAAATCCATGGATAGAGGAGCCTAGTGGGCTAGAGTCCATGGGGTCACAAAGAGTCAGACCTGACTGAGCAGGCATGTGCCTATAGAGACATGTAGAAAAACAAGGAAACATGTGAAAACTGAAAGATACTAGGGGAGATATTGAAAGTACAAATGTATGAGGCATAGCACTTAAGTTTTCTATTGCTGTCTTACAAATTACCACAAATGGTGCCTCAATACACATTTATTATCCCACTGTTTCTGTAGGAGAAGAGTCTGGAGATGATTTAGCTCAATCTTCTGTTTAATGTCTCATAAGACTGGAATCAAGAAGTCAGCCTTTCATCTGGAGGCTTGACTAGGAAAGGATCTACTTCTAAACTCACTTGGATAATTGGAGAATTTCACTGTGGCTGCAGGGCTGAGGCCACTGCCTTTTCCTGGATATTAACTGCAGAATGCCCTCTGCAACTAGAAGCCACCTTTGGCAGTTTCAGACCCCTTATAGTTCCTTGCCATGTGACCTTTTCCCTCGGCACTCTCATGACAAAGCAAATTGCATCTACAAAGCTAAGGGAGAAAGTCTACACAGTGAATCTTCTACTAATATAGAATCTTACATAGTTTAATGTAATTATGGATGTGCCCTTCCATCATCTTTGCTGTATTTTCTTGGTAGAAGCAAATCACAGATCCTACATGCATTCAAAGAGAAGAGGTTATAAAGAGATGTGAATACCAGAAATTGCTATGAGCTTAGAGATTTTTTTACACAACATTTGAGGATCAAGTTGAGGAACAGTCATACTATTTCTATAGTGGATGGACCAATTTAGATTCCCACTGATAGCTGTTCAGGGGTTCCCTTATCTTCACATCCTCACCAACACTTATCACTTGTCTTCTTGATGATAGCCATATGATACACTCAAGGTGGTATTTCCCTGCTGGTTAGTGATGTTAAAGAGCTTTTAATGTACCTGTTGGCCATTTGGATGTGTTCTGTAAAAATATGTCTATTTAGTTCATTTGCACAGTTTTTGTTTGATTTTTTTCTTATTAAGTGGTATCATTTCTTTATATATTTTGTATGTTAATGCTTTATGCAATATATGGTTGGCAAATGTATTCCTCCCATTCTGTAGATTTGTTCATTGTTTTGTTTATTTTGCTGTACAGGAGTTTTTTGGAGAGATAGTCTGATCTCTATTTTCAAATGAATGCCTTCATCAAGGCATTTTCAGAGAACTGTCTGTTGATCTAAGTGCTGGACATTTGAGAGTCCTTGCTCCATCTCTTGAAAATCCATATCAATTTCTCAAAGAATTTGACTATTAAAAGAATACAGCATTTAACCAAGGTAGTACAATTTCCTTGGAGAAGGAAATGACAACCTACTCCAGTGTTCTTGCCTGGAGAATCCCAGGGATGGGGGGAGCCTGGTGGGCTGCCGTCTATGGGGTCACACAGAGTCGGACACGACTGAAGCGACTTAGCAGCAGCAGTACAATTTCAGGGGTAAATACGTAGCTCTGAATAGAGTTTTTCACTTAGAATCAATATGGAATACTGAATAAAGCTGGATATCCCAGGTGGTGCTAGTGGTAAAGAATCTGCCTGCCAATGAAGGAGATGCTGGTTTGATCCCTGGGTTGGGGAGATCTCCTGGAGGAGGAAATGGCAACCCCCTCCAGTATTCTTGCCTGGGAAATCCCATGGACAGAGGGGCCGGGCGGGCTACAGTCCATGGGACCTCAAAGAGTCGGACACGACTGACTGACCACACATATGTATAATCATCTTTGGAATCTCCCAGAACAGAATATTCCAGGTTCTCCATTATTCAAAACAAATATCTTCTTTTTAAAGGACTTGCTGAATAAAGCCCAATGACAAATGATGTTACTGACGTGTCACATCACACTTTAGCACATGCTTGAATACCATGGAGGATTAAATATAATATAACACATGTGCACTTCTGTGATATGTCAGCTGTTACAATCTGCAGGGACCATTTCTATTCTACCTAATCACAGATAAATTTTTTCTCAGGTTATTTATTTTTAGTTTCAGAATTTCTGTTTTTTTTTTTTTTTCAGTTTCTATTTCTTTGTTGATATTTACTATCTTTTAAAAATTCTTTTAGACATTTTTTATTATGTTTTACTCTAATTATAAAAAGTGTTTTAAAATTTTTGTCAACTAATTGCAGGAATTATCTGGGAATCTATCTTGGTTGATTGAATTTTACCTTTAGATTGTGTCACTTTTTCATATTTCTTCATTTAAAGAGTAATATGTGATTGTATCCTGGGCATTGTAAATGATACATTGTGGAGATTTTAGATCCTGAACATTTTAATTTTTGTAATTATTTTATAAAATTATTACTTTTATTGGATTCAAAGTGTAAACTCTGTCTTTTGGATAGTGCCCCAAGTCTCCCTTCTTTCTACTGAACTGAGATACTTGGATTCTGTCCCATGCTTACTTGTTTAAGGAGTCACCAAGATGTTTGGGTAGAGTTTATACATAAGAAGTGGACATTTCTCTGACTTCTTTCACATTATCTGTTGTCTTCTCTATTTTCACTAGCTCTGGTTTCCCAAAATTTTGTCCACTGTTTCCTTAAGATATAGACTATGGATTTCACATCAGTGTTATAGCTACCCTATTTAATCAATGCGTTCCCTCAGATTAAAAACATTAAAACCCAATCTAACCTAAGAACATCCTTTTAAAAATGCTTACTTCTCTGTTAACTCCATGATATTCCATGTTTTCCTCTGCCTACAAGTAGTTTTTTTTTTTTTTTAATGCATGTGTGTGTGCATGCGCTCGAATGCACGTGTGTGTTTTGACCAGAATTTATAGTCATTTTGATCAGAATTTTGCCTAGAATTTATAGTTATTGTCCATAGTAGATCTACCCAATGGGAGTTTATATGCCCATAGTAGGATTAGATGTTCCAGGAGCAAAACCAGTGATGAAGGGATGATATTTAGAGTTCCAGAGTCTTTTAGTGCTTTGTCTTTTCAAGAATTCTTCAGTGGCTTAAACTTGATTATATTGTCCTCTTTTCTTTCTGTGTGTGAGATTAAAACCTCCAAAGTAATAGTACTAAGAGTTTACAACTGCCAAAGGGGATGATCCCTTAATATTTTGGTAATATCACTTTGAAATTATATTTTTTAGCCAGTCTCATTATTATAGCAGCTAAAATTTAAACCTTATTCTCAATAGAATAAAGTTTCTTTTTAGTAGGTAAAAAGCTTTACTTTTTATGTTTCATTAAACAAAATTTACTTTTAATTCAGGGAAAACTAGAAATACTGAACATTAGAACACAGTTTCTTTAGAAATGCAAACATGTATCATGAAATGTAAAATATAAATTCAGCTATTTTTAATATTTTTAAAATTAGATGTTATTAAGGTGTCTTAAAAATAGATTATTTAAATGTTGAATAAATTATTTTCATTTTCTCAATACATATTCATCTCTGGAATAGCAATCAAGTATTGCTTTTATAGCAGCAATATGACCATAATGTCAATCCACATACAATTTTAAAATAAAATAATTTGGAAATAGCAAAAAATAGCTTTGATATACTTAGAGTAATTTTAATTTTCCCTAAAGAAAAATTAACTAAATCATAAATAAGTCACTTCCAGTGATGATGCTCCCAAAGTTATTTTATAAAGCATTATAAAAATTATCATTATATTATAATGATATTTATAATGATATTATAAAAATTATCATTCCAGTGATGCTTCTAAAATTATTTTATAAGGCATTGGGTTAATGAATTAATATGCATTTTTCTCTTTATTAGCAAACGTACTATAAAGAAAGCTGAGCACCAAAAAATCGATGTTTTTGAACTGTGGTGTTAGAGAAGATTCTTGAGAGTCCCTTGGACTGCAAGGATATCAAACCAATCCATTCTTAAAGGAAATCAGTCCTGAATATTCATTAGAAGAACTGATGCTGAAGCTGAATCTCCAATACTTTGGCCACCTGATGTGAAGAACTGACTCATTTGAAAAGACCCTGATGCTGGGAGGTATTGGGGGCAGGAGGAGAAGGGGATAACAGAGGATGGGATGGTTGGATGGCATCACCAACTTGATGGGCATGAGTTTGAGCAAGCTCCGTGAATTACTGATGGATCGGGAAGCCTGGCATGCTGCAGTCCGTGGGGTCACAAAGAGTCGGACATGACTGAGCAACTGAACTGAACTAGCAAATATGTATTGAGGACCTTTTTTTTTTTAACAGATTATCCTTTATGGGAAGCTTCAACAGTGATCATATTGACACACCATTAGAAGTTGGCCAAAGATTCAAATATGCTTCTTTGCACTTAGTAAAAGACCTTAAGATGCAGACATTATGTCTGCATTGGGAGTTTCAGGCCTGCTATGATCTTTCTGTTTTTATAGAAAGTCACTTATTTCCTGTCAAAGAGAGATTCTGTGCTCTGGTGCTAATGAGCACTTTATACCACAGACAATAGACTGAAGGACATTTAGTGATATTTCATTCACAAGAATTCTTGATCTAATAAAACTGTTCATCTCGGAACCCACTAGTTCTACTCACAAATAGTTCTATAAGGAAGGTATGCTAATTAAAGATTTTATGTAACTCTTTTCAGAATTACTGAAGATAGCTCAGGGAATTTTTTTAATTATGATGATGCCACAGTATCATGTTAGTAATTATCCAGGGATCAGTAGGAAGCATTGCCGGACTTATAGTATGACAAGCTCTTTCCGTTAGTGTCTTCATTTGAGAAGAATGAGATACCACCAATATCTCAAGAACTGAAACACCAATAATCACCTAAATAAAATTCATAGTTTAAATTAAAGTTCACTCTTGGTGTTATACATTCAGTGGGTTTGAATATCTGTTCATATATTCGTGAATTGATGAGTGACATGTATTTATCAATATAGTATCATATTTATACTATACTGAATAATTTCACCACCCTAAACCTTCTCTGTGCTCCATCTATTCAACCCTCCCATAATGAAATCTTTAAAAAGGCAGTTCTTCTGTTGTGCAAGCCAGATAAATTTAAACAAAGTTACTTAGGGGCAGTAAACTGAATCTACTTCTTTGTAAAATAGGAATAGTATATGTTTTAAATAATTGATATTCTTTCACAATGATATTGGATGATTTTTAAATTATTCATATTTTTCAGATTACTTGTAAAATAATGTTTTCCTCAATTTTAAGACTGACTTCCATCTAAGTAGCAAATTGTCTCTTGCTTATTTTGCTAAGTATATTCTGTAAGGATTTTGAAACAATATTAACTGGCATGTTTATAACAAGTGGAATTCTCTTATGTACAATTTTCTACCATTTTGGTAAGGATATAAAACAGATAAATGCTCCTCCAAACAAAAAGAGACATGTGGTAACAAACATACAATGTTTAAATTTTAATTTATATATACAACTAGATTTTTTAAGGTATGAATTTATTTATTGGTATTCTGAAATTCTGAGAGACTGACATATAAGTTAAAATGAACTATCACCTCATGACATGGGAATTTAAATGAGTTCAGAAAGAAGCATAATCTTGTATGTTTTATTTTATAGTTAATTCAGATTTTAACAAGAGAATCTTTTTTTTTTTTAACAAGAGAATCTTAATAGTTTATAAGTTGCCAGAAAATGGGCATTAAATGTGAAACAAATTACAATTTAAGATGGAGATTTTATGAGATCTGTAGGTCTTTCCATCCAAAAGACAGATGCTATAGTTAAAGATTTTTGCAAAAATCAGTAACCTTTATGAAATCAGTATTATTTTGCTTAACCAAAAAAAGGCTCAAGTTTTTGCATCTACCTCAATTTTGGCATGGAGTTTAACAAAGATAAATGATACTGTGAATAAGAAGAGGCATTTTTTTATTGCTTCACACTTCAGCACATTGAAGTTTTTCCACTTATTTTGCTTTATTAATTGTAAAGAAGATGGCACTTAAGAGCCTGATTACTGCATTGCTAGAAATAGATACATAAACATTTAAGCATTTGAGATTTGAAGAAAATTCCTTAAAAAAAAACACACCAAAACAGCTATTGAAAAAGATAGATAATAAGAACTAAAATGTTTAATTACTAGTATTTTGCTTTATAGTTTAAACTATAAAAAATTTTAAAAACTGCATTCATTGTGGCTACATATGTATTATATATATAGACCTTTTATGTGTGTGATTATATACACACACATACATGTATGTATATATACAAACACATATATAACAAAAATTAGCATTGTGCCTGTGGATTCAGTTCAGTTCAGTTCAGTTCAGTAGTTCAGCTGTGTCTGACTCTTTGCAACCCCATATACTGCATCATGCCAGGCTTCCTTGTCCATCACCAACACCAAGAATTTGTTCATGTTCATTGAGTCCATGGTGCCATCAAACCATCTCATTATCTGCCATCCCCTTTTCCTCCTGCATTCAATCTTTTCCATCATCAGGGTCTTTTCCAATGAGTCAGTTCTTCCCATCAGGTGGCCAAAGCATGGCCTATTTTCACCTATTTTCATTTAAATAACTATGAAGGTTTCAGTAATTTTGCATGTTATATTTTTCCTATTGCTAATTTGTTCTCAATGTTGTGTATTTTTTTATTGATTTATAGAGTAATTGAATAAAATATATTTGCTTTTTTATTTGAATGTCAAAATCAAATGCTTAGCATTTGACTTATATTAATTTATTTTGAACCAACAGACAAAATTTAGGGAAGCAAAATATTACTCAGAATACTTTGTAAAGTATAAGCAAATATTTTTTTCTTTCTGCTATATAACATGACAATAGAGACATTCTAGAATTTGGAATTTTATGTATGCAGGGTGGATTCATTATGATATTTGGCAAAACTAATACAATTATGTAAAGTTTAAAAAGAAAAGAAAAGAAAAGAAAATTAATTTAAAACAGTTTTGGTCCAGGACAGATATATTGTGTGAAAATGGTCAAGGGATGATTTAGATTATTTTTAGATAATTAAAATAAACAAATATTTTAGCAAGATGTAACCATATATTAGAATAACACTGTTTAAAGGACTATGGAGAACAAAACAAAACAAAACACTAAAGTCCATTCAGGTTTTGACTATCTCTGGAGGAAGCATGTAGAACAGAATTTTTTAATATTTTATTTCAGTCTCTGATCTTAATTTACTGCTTTTTTGGCTTTCAACTTGTTTTAAAATGTATTTCGTAGGTTCTGTGTTTATAGAGTCATGATAAATATACAAAAAGCAAGTTTTATGAATAATCATGCAGAACAATGCACTGTATTATTTGGAGAGTTGATGTCTTAAATCTACTTAAAATCAGTATGACTTATGTAACAAATAACTACACAGGTAACGTTTCCTTTTCTTGCAATGTGTAGAACAGTATTAAGATATGTTAATAAAATACTACTTAGTGAAAAATGATGATACTTTCTAAAAAAATATTTTAAGAACATGGAACTTCCTACTTTATATCATATCTAAATCAAAAATGTCAATTAATAATTAAGTGGTAATTTCTGCCATTCCACAAAGACACTTCAGACAATGAATTATTAATCAAATTGATGGTGGAATTTAATGAATAAATTAACAAAATACCTATTTAATTGCATCATCTAACTGTGAATTCATAAAAATTATCTTCTTAAAACTTGAACTTTGCAAGGGATAGAGTGTAACAGTAGCTCATAACTAGCATTATTGTACATTTTACTTAATTTTTGGAAACAAAACAATGACAATTGTGAAAAAAATATTAAAGGTACACCTATACACACAAAGAAAAAAAATTAAATGATAACATTTGCACATAACAAAATAAAGTTTTGAGGTGCGTGTGACTTTTTGACAGAAATGGTAAGTACTTAACAGAAGCAGAAGAGATTAAGGAGGTGACAAGAATGCACAGAAGAACTATACAAAAAAGATCTTAATGACCTAATAATTAAAATAGTGGGGTCACTCACCTGGAGCCAGACGTTCTGAAGTATGAAGTCAAGAGGGCCTTAGGAAGAAATACTATGAACTAAGCCCACGCTTGAGGTCAGGGATGGTGGCCGAGAGGAGCAACCCCACATCCAAGGGGTGGTGGTTGCATGGGTGCAGGACAGCCAAGAGGAGCTACTCCACGTTCAAGGTCAGAAGGGGCAGCTGTGAGGAGATACCACTTGTCCAAGGTAAGAGAAACCCAAGTACAGGAGATACCACTTGTCCAAGGTAAGAGAAACCCAAGTACAGATGGTAGGTGTTGTGAGAGGCATCAGAGGGCAGACACACAAACCATAATCAGAAAACTAGTCAATATAAACATAAGGACCACAGTCTTGTCTAACTCAATGAAACTAAGCCATGCCTTGTGGGGCCACTGAAGACGGGCAGGTCATGGTGGAGAGGTCTGACAGAATGTGGTCCACTGGAGAAGGGAATGACAAATCATTTCAGTATTCTTCCCTTGAGAATCCCATGAACAGTATGAAAAGGCAAAATGATAGGATACTGAAAGAGGAACTCCCCAGGTCGGTAGGTGCCCAATATGCTACTGGAGTGGAAAGATAACTCCATAAAGAATGAAGGGATGGAGCCAAAGCAAAAACAATGCCCAGCTGTGGATGTGACTGGTGATAGAAACAAGGTCTGATGCTGTAAAGAGCAATATTGCATAGGAACCTGGAATGTAAGGTCCATGAATCAAGGCAAATTGGAAGTGGTCAAACAGGAGATGGCAAGAGTGAACATCAACATTCTAGGAATCAGAGAACTAAAATGGACTGGAATGGGTGAATTTAAGGCAGATGACCATTATATCTACTACTGCGGGCAGGAATCCCTCAGAAGAAATGGAGTATTCATCATGGTCAACAAGAGTCCAAAATGCAGTACTTGGATGCAATCTCAAAAACGACAGAATGATCTCTGTTCGTTTCCAAGGCAAACCGTTCAATATCATGATAATCCAAGTCTATGCCCCTACCAGTAACACTGAAGAAGCTGAAGTTGAACGGTTCTATGAAGACCTACAAGACCTTTTAGAACTAACACCCAAAAAAGATGCCCTTTGCATTATAGGGGAATGGGATGCAAAAGTAGGAAGTCAAGAAACACCTGGAGTAACAGGAAAATTTGGCCTTGGATACGGAATGAAGCAGGGCAAAGGCTAACAGAGTTTTGCCAAGAGAACGCACTGGTCATAGCAAACACCCTCTTCCAACAATACAAGAGAAGACTCTATACATGGACATCATCAGATGGTCAACACCGAAATCAGATTCATTATATTCTTTGCAACCAAAGATGGGGAAGCTCTATACAGTCAGCAAAAAACAAGACCGGGAGCTGACCGTGGCTCAGATCCTGAACTCCTTATTGGCAAATTCAGACTTAAATTGAAGAAAGTAGGGAAAACCACTAGACCATTCAGGTATGACCTACATCAAATATCTTATGATTATACAGTGGAAGTGAGAAATAGATTTAAGGGACTAGATCTGATAGATAGAGTGCCTGATGAACTATGGAATGAGGTTCATGACATTGTACAGAAGACAGGTATTAAGACCCTCGCCATGAAAAGAAATGTAAAAAAGCAAAATGGCTGTCCTGGGAGGCCTTACAAATAGCTGTGAAAAGAAGAGAAGCAAAAAGCAAAGGAGAAAAGGAAACATACAAGCATATGAATGTAAAGCTTCAAAGAATACCAAGGAGAGATAAGAAAGCCTTCCTCAGTGGCCAATGCAAAGAAATAGAGAAAAAAAACAGAATGGGAAAGTCTAGAGATTGCTTCAAGAAAATTAGAGATACCAAAGAAACACTTCATGCAAAGGTGGGCTCGATAAAGGACAGAAACGGTATGGACCTAACAGAAGCAGAAGATATTAAGAAGAGGTGGCAAGAATACACAGAAAACTGTACAAAAAAAGATCTTCATGACCAATATAATCACGATGGTGTGATCACTCACCTAGAGCCAGACATCCTGGAATGTGAAGTAAAGTTGGCTTTAGAAAGCATAACTAGGAACAAAGCTAGTGGAGGTGATGGAATTCCAGTTGAGCTCTTTCAAATCCTGAAAGATGATGCTGTGAAAGTGCTGCACTCAATATGCCAGCAAATTTGGAAAACTCAGCAGTGACCACAGGACTGGAAAAGGGCAGTTTTCATTCCAATCTCAAAGGAAGGCAATGCCAAAGAATGCTCAAACTACCACACAATTGCACTCATCTCACATGCTAGTAAAGTAATGCTCAAAATTCTCCAAGCCAGGCTTCAGCAATATGTGAATCGTGAACTTCCAGATGTTCAATCTGGTTTTAGAAAAGGCAGAGGAACCAGAGATCAAATTGACAACATAGCTAGATCATCGAAAAGCAAGAGACTTCCAGAAAAACATCTATTTCTTCTTTATTGACTATGCCAAAGCTTTTGACTGTGTAATTCACAATAAACTGTGGAAAATTCTGATAGAGATGGGCATACCAGACCACCTGACCTGCCTCTTGAGAAACCTATATGCAGACCAGGAAGCAACAGTTAGAACTGGAAATGGAACAATAGACTGGTTCCAAATAGGAAAAGGAATACATCAAGGGTGTCTATTGTCACCCTGCTTATTTAACTTATATGCAGGGTACATCATGAGAAACGCTGGGCTGGAAGAAGCACAAGCTGGAATCAAGATTGCCAGGAGAAATATCAATAACCTCAGATACGCAGATGACACCACCCTTATGGCAGAAAGTGAAGAGAAACTAAAAAGTCTCTTGATGAAAGTGAAAGAGGAGAGTGAAAAAGTTGTGTTAAAGCTCAACATTCAGAAAACTAAGATCATGGCACCTGGTCCCATCACTTCATGGGAAATAGATGGGCAAACAGTGGAAACAGTGTCAGACTCTATTTTTTTGGGCTCCTAAATCACTGTAGATGGTGATTGTAGCCATGAAATTAAAAGATGCTTACTCCTTGGAAGGAAAGTTGTGAATAACCTATATAGCATATTCAAAAGCAGAGACATTGCTTTGCCATAAAGGTCCGTCTAGTCAAGGCTTTGGTTTTTTCAGTGGTCATGTATGGATGTAAGAGTTGGACTGTGAAGAAAGCTGAGCCCCAAAGAATTGATACTTTTGAACTGTGGTGTTGGAGAAGACTCTTGAGAGTCCCTTGGACTGCAAGGAGATCCAACCAGTCCATCCTAAAGGAGATCAATCCTGAATATTCATTGGAAGGACTGATGCTGAAGCTGAAACTCCAATACTTTGGCCACCTCATGCAAAAAGTTGACTCATTGGAAAAGACTGTTGCTGGGAGGGATTTGGGGCAGAAGGAGAAGGGGACGACAGAGGAGGAGATGGCTTGATGGCATCACCGAGTCGATGGACATGAGTTTGGGTGAACTCCGGAGTTTTTGATGGACAGGGAGGCCTGGCCTACTGCAATTCTTGGGGTCACAAAGAGTCGGACATGACTGAGCGACTGAACTGAACTGAACTGAAGCTAATGAAGGTAATGGAATTCCAGCTGAAGTATTTAGACTTAAAAGCTGATGCTGTTCAAGTGCTGCACTCATTATTATCAGCAGATTTGGAAAACTAATCAGTGGCTACAGGACTGGAAGAAGTCAGTTTTCATTACAATCCCAAAGAAAGGGCAATGCCAAAGAATGTTCAAATTACCATTCAACTGCACTCATTTCACATGCTAGTATGGCAATGTGAGGTGATACCTTATTGTAGTTTCACATTTATCTGATAACTAATTATGGTGTGCATTTTTTCATGTGCCTCTTTGTTCCCTGTATGTCTTCTTTGGAGACATGTCTATTTAGGTCTTCTGACTATTTTAATTTGGATTACTTACTGTTTTGATATTGAACTTCATGTGCTGTTTATATATTTTGGAGTTTAATCTCTTGTCAATTGCTTCATTTGTAAATATTTGCCCCCATTCTGAGGGTTGTCTTTTCATTTTGTTTATGGTTTCCTTTGCTGTGCAGAAACTTTTAAGTTTATTTATATTTCATTTGTTCAAATTTGTTTTTATTTTTATTACTCTAGGACATGGATCAAAAAGGATCTTGCTAGGGTTTATGTTAAAGTGTGGTCTGCCTATGTTTTTTTATGAGTTTTATAGTATTTAGTATTACATTTAGATCATTAATCCATTTTAAGCTTAATTTTGTGTATGATGTTAGATGATATTCCAATTTCATTCTTTTATATTTAGCTGTCTGGTTTTCCCAACACCATTTATTGAAGAGACAGTCTTTTCTCTACTGTATATTTTTGCCTTCTTCGTCATAGTTTAGGTGACCATAGGTGTGTAAGTTTAACTCTGGGCTTTCTGTCCTGTTTCACTGATTTATATTTCTGTTATATTTTAATACTATACTATGATGGATACCTTAGCTTTGTGATATAGTCCGAACTCAGGGAGCCTGATCCCTTCAGTTCCGTTTTTTTTTTTTTTTTCCTTAAGATTGCTTTAGTTATTTGTGGGTTCTCTATTGTTTTGTTCTAAGTCTGTGAAAAATGCTCTTGAAAATTTGATAGGGATTGCATTAAACCTGTAGCTTTGGGTAGTGTAGTCATTTTCACAATGTTGTTTCTTCCAATTCGAAAACATGGCATATCTCTCCATCTGTGTCTTCTTTGATTTCTTTCATCAATGTCTTATAATTTTCTAAATATAGGTCTTTCACCTCCTTAGGTCGGTTTGTCTCTAAGCATATTATTCTTTTCACTGCTCTATTAAATGGGACTGTTCTTTTAATTTTGCTTTCTGCTATTTCATTATTAGTGTATAGGGATGCAAGAGATTTTTGTGTATTAATTTTGTATCCTGCAACTTTGCCAAATTCATAAATTAGCTCTGGTAGTTTTAGTGACATCTTAGAATTTTCTATGTACAATATCATGTAATCTACAAATGGTGACTGTTTTGCTTCTTCTTTTCCAATTTGTATTCCCTTTATTTCTTTTCCTTCCCTGATTGCCATGGCTGTTACTTCCAAACTGTGTTGAATAAAAGTGACAAAAGTGAACATCTTGGTCTTATTCCTGATTTGAGAGGAAAGGCTTTCACTTTTCCAACATTAAGATTGATATTTGCTGTGGATTTGTCATATACGACCTTTATTATGCTGGGATAAGTTCCACCTATGCCCATTTTCTTAAGTTTTTACCATAAATGTTCACTGAGTTTTGTCAAAAGCTTTTTCTACATCTACTGAGATATTCATATGGTTTTTATTCTTCAGTTTCTTAATGTAGTGTATCACATGATTGAGTTGCATATATCAAAGAATCTTTGCATCTCTAGGGTGCTTTTTTGGTGGCTCTAACAGTAAACTGTCTGCCTGCAATGCAGGAGACCCAGGTTTGATCCCTGAGTCAGGAAGATGCCCTGGAGAAAGAAATGACAATACACTCCAGTACTTTTGCCTGGAAAATTCCATGGATGGAGGAGACTGGTGGACGAAAGTCCATGGAGTCACAACGAGTCAGACATGACTGAACGACTTCACTTGCTTTTCTTTTCTTTGTATGTCTGGGATAAATCTCAGTTGATCATGATAGACAATCTTTTTAAAGTGCTGTTGGATTCGAGTTGCTAGTATTTTGTTGAGGAATTTTCATCTATGTTCATCTGTGATATTAGCCTATAATTTTCTTTCTTTGTGATATCTTTTTCTGGTTTTCATATCATGGTGATGGTGGCATCATAGAATGAGCTTGAGAGTGTTTCTCCCTCTGCAATTTTTGGGAAGAGTTTGAGTAGGATAAATGTTGGCCTTTCTCTAAATGCTTTATAGAATTCACCTGTGAAACTATATGGTTCTGGACTTTTTTTGCTGCAAGATTTTGATCACAGTTTCAATTTAATTACTTATGATAGGTCTGTTTATATTTTCTATTTCTTCCTGGTTCAATCTTGGAAGGTATACCTCTCTAAGAACTTGCCCATTCTTCCAGGTTGTCTTTTTTTTTTTTTTTTTTTGGCATATAGTTGCCTTGTAGTCTCTCACGATTCTTTGTATTTTGGTGGTGTCAGTTGTGACTTCTCCTTTGTCATTTTTAGTTTTATTGATTTGAGTCATCTCCCTTTTTTTCTTAATGAATCTGGATAAAGGTTTATCAATAACATTTATCTTCTCAAAGAAACAGTTTTTAGTTTCACTGATCTTTGTTATTGCTTTCTACATTTCTATTTAATTTGTTTTTGCTCTTTTCTTTGTGATTTCCTCAGACATGGGGTTTACCAAGAGGATCACAAAGAATTAATCCACGGGTTTTAAAGCTGCACAGAGAGATTTCAGTTCCCTTTCCTTAGATGTATCGCCCCTGTGGGCCACTCTCAGGCATCTGTTCCCCATCCAGGCAAGAAGGACAAAAGCAGTGACTGATTGAGGAACCCAGGCTGATTGAGGCACCTACTTGCTCAGGGATGGGAGAAATAAGGCATCCACAACTAGGACATGTGCAAAGTGCCCACTGTGACAGCAGCCAGCAGGAGATTGCAACATACTGGGGCACAACCAACAGTTATTACCTCCCTGAGTTCTCTTTCCAAACCTGACTGTCTAGCATCCAGCTCCCCACCCTAACAGGAGACACATAGTTCAGTCTGAAGTCATGGACCTTGCCTGCAGTTCTTACTTTGTCTTGCCTTCCACAGGCTGGTTGCTCCACATCTCTCCATTCCCTCAAAAGTCTCTTTTCTGCAACAGCTGATTTCCCCACCAGGAATGGGTTTTTCTCTGTAGTCATATAATCTTAACACAATTATTTAATTTCTTATTGACTTAATATTGGATGATTTTTTTACTTACTATTTTAGACGATCTTGTACTAAATTCTATATTACATCACTTATTTACTCACCAAGTTTCTCTCATACTTACTCCTTAGCAAGAAATACTAAAAATATATGTTGATAAATTTCTTATTAAAATTATATTATTCCTGTGGAAGATCTTGACTTCCTAAAGAATATCATTATCTGTAACTGACAGCTAATTTATTTATCTGTAGAATTTCATTGTATACAGTGTACTGATTAATTTTATGTAGAGTTAAATTCTTTCAAAAATTGATGACAAATATCATTTACATCATTGTTGTTCAGTTGCTAGGTAGTATTCTACTATTTGTGACCCAATGAATTGCAACACCCAAGGCTTTCCTTTCCTTTACTATCTTCCAGAATTTGTTCTCATGTCCACTGAGTCAGTGATGCCAGCCAACCGTCTTATTCTCTATTATCATGTTCTCCTCCTGCCCTCAATCTTTCCCAGCATCAGGGTCTTCTCCAATGAGTAGGCTAATCGCATCACGAAGTCAAAATGTAGGCACTTCAGCTTCAGTATCACTCTTACTAGTGAATATTCAGGGTTGATTTCTTTTAGGATTGACTAGTTTGATCTCCTTGTAGTCCAAGGGACTCTCACAAGGCTTCTCCACAATTCAAAAGCATCAATTCTTCCATGCTTAGCCTTCTTTATGGTCTAGTGCTCACAATGTACATGAGTACTGGAGAAACCATAGCTTTGCCTATACAGACTTTTGTTGGCAAATTGATGTCTCTGCTTTTTAATGTGCTGTCTAGATTTTTCATAGCTTTTTTTTCCCCCCAAGGAGCAAGCATCTTTTAATTCTGTGGTGGAAGTCACTGTCCACAGTGATTTTGGAGCCCAAGAAAATAAAATCTGCCACTGTTTTCACTTTTCCCCCATCTATTTGCCATGAAGTGATGAGACTTGATGCCATGATCTTAGTTTCATGAATGCTGAGTTTTAAACCAGGTCTTTCACTCTCCTCTTTCACCCTCATCAAGAAACTCTTTAGTTCCTCTTCAATTTCTGCCATTAGTGTGGTATCATCTCCATACCTGAAGTTATTGATATTTCCCTTTGTGAGTCATGATTCAAGCTTGTGAGTCATCATGATTCCAGTTTGTGAATCATCTAGCCCAGCATTTCACATGGTGTACTCTACATGTAAGTTAAATAAGCAGGGTGACAATATAAACCCTTGACCTACTCCTTTCCCAATTTTGAACCAAACCATTGTTCCATGTCCAGTTCTAACTGTAGCTTGTTGTCTAACATCAAGGCTTCTCAGGAGACAGGTAAGGTTGTCTGGTATTCTGATCTCTTTAAGAATTTTCCAGTTTGTTGTGATGTCCCTGGTGGCTCAGATGGTAAACAATCCACCGGCAATGCAGGAGACCCAGGTTTGATCTCTGGGTCGGGAAGATCCCCTGGAGAAGGGAATGGAAATCCACTCCAGTATTCTTGTCTGGAGAATCCCATGCACAGAGGAGCCTCCTAGGCTATAGTCCATGGGGGTCGCAGAGTTGGACATGACTGAGCAACTAACACTTTCACTTTCACATAACATAGTCAAAGACTTTCCTGTCATCAATGAAGCAGATGTAGATGTTTTCTGGAATTCCATTACTTTTCCTTTGGTCCAATTGATGTTGGCAATTTGATCTCTGGCTCCTCTGCCTTTTCTAAATGGAGCATGTACATTTGAAAGTTCTTGGTTCATGTATCGCTGAAGCCCAGCTTAAAGGATTTTGATCATTACCTTGCTAGCATAGGAAATGAGTGCAATTGTATGGTGGTTTAAACATTCTTTGGAATTAGAATGAAAACTGACCTTTTCCAGTCTTGTGGCCTCTGTTGAGTTTTCCAAATTTGTTGGCCTATTGAGTAGTGCAATTTAACAGCTCATCTTTTAGGATTTGAAACACCTCAGCTGGAATTCCATCACCTCTACTAGCTTTGTTCCTAGTAATGCTTTCTAAGACCCACTTGACTTCACATCCCAGGAGGTTTGGCTCTAGGTGAGTGACCAAACCATCATGGTTATCCAGATCATCAAGACCTTCTTAGTATAGTTCTTCTGTGTATTCTTGCCACCTCCTCTTAATCTCTGTCCTTTATTATGCACATTCTTGCATGACATTTTCCGTTAGTATCTCCAATTTTCTTGAAGAGATCTCTACTCTTCCCCATTCAATTGTTTTCCTGTATTTCTTTGCATTGCTCATTTAAGAAGATTTTCTTCTCTCTCTTTATTCTTCTCTGGACCTCTGCATTTAATTGGAGATAGCTTTCCCTTTCGCCTTTGTCTTTTTCTCTTCTTTTCTGAGATGTTTGTAAGGCCTCCTCAAACAACCACTTTGCCTTGTTGCATTCCTTTTTCTTTGGGAAGATTTTGGCCACCACCTCCTGTACAATGTTACAAACTTCCATCCATAGTTCTTCAGGCACTCTGTATACCAGATCTTCTCCCTTGAATCTATTAGTTATCTCCACTGTATAAGGGATTTGATTTAGGTCATACCTTAATAGTCTAGTGATTTTCCCTACTTTCTTCAATTGAAGCCTGAATTTTGCAATAAGAGTTCATGATCTGAGCCACAGTCAGCTCCAGGTCTTGTTTCTGCTAACTGTGTAGAGCTCCCCCATCTTCAGCTGCAAAGAACATAATCAATCTGATTTTGGTGTTGACAATCTGTGATGTCCATGTGTAGAATCATGTCTCGTGTTGTTGGAAGAGTGTGTTTGTTATGACCAGTGCAGTCTCTTGGCAAAAATCTGTTAACCTTTACCCTACTTCATTTTATACTTTAATATCAAGCTTGTTTGTTACTCCAGGTATCTCTTGACTTCCTTCTTCAGCATTCCAGTCCCCTATGATGAATAGGATATATTTTTTTGGTGTTAGTTCTAGAAAGTCTTTCAGATATTCATAAACCATTCAAGTTCAACACTTCTGCATTAGTGCTTGGGCCTAGACTTGGATTATTGTCATATTGAGTGGTTTACCTTGGAAGCAAACCAAGATCATTCTTGGTTTTATTTTTATTTTTTTGATATTGCACCCAAGTACTGTATTACAGACTCTTATAACTCAAGGCAATATATTTTGTAAAAGCAAATTAATGATGTGACCTTTTAGGCCTCTTCCAGTTATAAACATTTTTTTTTTCTTCTGTAACATAAATAGTAAAGTATTAGCAAGGGTTGATAAACGTATGTAGGAAGTAGGGTGAGATTTTTATTCATTTTTCAGGAAACAAGTTGATGCCTTTTCAAAAATTCTAGAATATTTAAGTCAGAATAAGTCTCAACAATAATGGGAGCTATCCCAGTCTGCCATTGACCTCTATAATAATGCCACTCTTTCTTTCTCTTGGGTTTTCCACAATTATTTCCTTCAGGAGTGAGGGTCTGATACCTAAGGCAAAAGTCTGCATTCTCTGTGGACGAGCTGTCCCTGTTACAGAACTGCTCTAGTATTCCCTCCAGGCATAATTAATTGGGTGAACTCTTAAAAAGTAGTATTCTTGTAACTGAATTTTTTAGGGTTGATAAAAAGTGACAGGTTTTTTCACAACCCAAAAAGTATAACAAATAAAAAGAATTTTTACCTCAACATATTCACATATTTTCTCATTTTTCTAATGCATTTACATTAGTATGACCTACTCATATGTTTTATATTAAATATACATTGATGTCTAGTCTATATCTTAGACAATGTTTTCCAAAATATAAACTGCAGCTTTATTTCAAGTAGATAATGATGAAGTTTTTTTTTCTTGCAGATTATATTTAAAAGCTTCATGTTTTAAGCCTATAGAATGATTTTGAGGTAATTCAATTTGCTTGTAAATACTAGCAGAAGACATTGGTTCTCTGATACTTAAATGGCTTTTTCAGCAACAAATTCAATCATTTTAAAATAATATACCTCTGGAAAAATGTGTGCATTTTGCCTATTTTGGGATAAAATGCTTTTTATAAGATCATAAAAAGTAGCATGTTTTATGAGATGCTCTTTCAGAAATGTTCAAAGTTTCAAATATATTTGTAGAACAAAGAGATTAACATTTGCAATATCTTATAGGAATTGAATCATTAATATTTCTGGTGTTTTTTATTGTGCTATAATGACAAATGCCAATAAAATGGCATAAATCAGTTATCATAAATGTAAAGGAACACCCTTTATTTGTTATACATAATAAAATGTTTACTATGTGTAAACATTTACATAATAAAATAAACAAATGTTTATCTGCTTTGAAATAGGGCAACCATAAGTCAAAGGTAAAATACTTGTTTCCAAAAGTTCCCTTTGGGTTAAAAAAAAAAATCAAAGAAGTCAATATACAAGAAAATGAAGATAAGTCATTATTGACATATTTTTAATACATTGGAAAAAAGATTACATTTTTTTTTTTCTATTTGTTATTGCTGAGGCTGAATTAGTCTCAATACAATGAATCATGAAAATTTTAATGAATTGTATGGATAATCACAGTGCCTATTGAATTTGGCTTCCTCATTTGTATTTTACATTGCTATATAAATTAATTAATAGTATGCTCTTATTTCCTATATAATGTTTGGAAAGTACAGAGTAATGACACTTCTTTCACTGTTGATATTAATATTTTGTTATCAGACATCTCCTTATGAATCAGTCTTATTACTATTTCATCAATTTTATAGCTCTCTTTCAAAAATCAATTTTCTTTTATTTTGTTTGTGCTTATATTTATTTCTACTCTTATCTTTATTGTTTTCTCCTTTTTTCATTGGTTTTAATATACTTTTCTTTTTCCCTTTAGCATTCTTTACCTTTGATGGAAGCTTTCATAATTGATTTTCAACATTCTTATTTTCTGATGTATAGATTTAGATATAATGTATATCTAATTTACTTTCAAGATGCTTTAGATACAATCTACAATTTTCAGTAACTATATTCTCATTACTGTTCAGATTATAGTAAGTTATGTAATACATTATAATTTATTTTTTGACCTGCTTTTTATTTATAAAAGTGCTGAATACTTTTCAAGCACTTGGGGATTTTCTAGTTATCTTTGCAGTATTATTGTTATCTAATTTATTGCCATGTTGTTAGACAACAAATACATGTAATTTTAATTCTTAAGACATTTTCAGAGTTGTGTTACATCTCTAGACGTGCTGAAAATTTGAAGTATGAGTGTGGATTTGTTGATTTATCAACTTTTTGTTATAAAAATTGAACTTATCTATATGTCTATAAACTTTTAGCATTATATTATATCATGTATACTAATGAAAGGCATTAGTGATAGACTGTGGAGACGTAGACTGAGTTTCCCTTAGAAGATGTAGAACACTTTACAGAGTAGAGGCTATATAATCCGTGTGTGCATGCTAAATCATTTTAGTTGTGTCTGACCCTTGGGACTCCATGCACCATAGCCCACCAGGCTACTCTGTGCAGAAAATTTTCCATAGGCATTATGATAATTATATCATATATACTAATATATATTAGAATATTATATCATTTCAGTGAATTTATCCTTTTACTATTTCATGATGCCTTTTATTTTTCTAATTTTTATAAGAATTTTTTTCCATATCTTTGTCTTGTGTTCCTTAGTCTGTGTATTCAAAGAATATGTTTTTCCATATTTTTTATTTTCAACATTCTGTGCTCTTAATTTAAAATGTGCATGCTATAGACATCATAAAGATGGCTTGTATATTTCAAACTACTCTAAAAGATGAAAGAAGTTGCTAAAAATTGAATATTTGGGGGATATTTTATCTAAAATCTGAATCTAAAAAATTTAGATTTCAATTCCAGATCATTGATTTATCTTTATTTCAATAGTTCAGGACTCACCTGATAACTTATTTACATATAGCATTTAGAACTATGTGAAGTTGAAAAACATTTTAAGAATGATTTTAACCATAATTTAATCATATATTCTTTCTGATGTAGAATCTTCATCATTTTTACATTTATGTATGCATTATATAGGAGGCTTTCCAGGTGGTGCTACTGGTAAAGAACCCACCTACTGATGCAGGAGACATGAGACGTGGGTTGGCTCCCTGAGTTGGAAAGGTCCCATGGAGGAGGGCATGACAACCCACTCCAGGATTCTTGCCTGGAAAATTCCCTGGACAGAGTAGCCTGGTGGGCTATGGTCCCCATGGTCACAAGGGGTCAGACACGATTGAAATGATTTAGCATGCACACATGGATTATATAGCTTCTAGTCTGTAAAGTGTTCTACATCTTCTAAGGGAAATTCAGTCTATGCCTCTGTCAGTGCCTCAATTTCACTCCTTATTTGAAGAAATATGTTATGAGTAAGGTCTTTTCAGAAAGGTTTACATTACTGTTCTCTTCTATTTTTCTATTATGAATGATTTTTGCATTTAAAAAGTATTTTTTTTCAAGTTATAGAAAGATGTCCTAACTAACTCTGTCATGTATTCTGTTACAAAAAAAGTAAGGCTATACACACTGGATAAGATTTTGTACATTATTTTTGGATAATTTACATAAAAACCTCAGTATCAGATGTATTTGGTCAGAAAAAAAATAGTATTGCTTACATTTCTTTAATTTATGATAGTATTAGATTAGTACATAGTTTCTAAATACTTAATTCAAGAAGTTAGCATTTTTCTGACACCCTTAACATCTTCAGTTCAGTTCACTCAGTTGTGTCCGACTCTTTGTCACCCCATGAATCACAGCACGCCAGGCCTCCCTGTCCATCAACAACTCCCAGAGTTCACTCAAACTCATGTCCATCGAGTCGGTGATGCCATCCAGCCATCTAATCCTCTGTCGTCCCCTTCTCCTCCTGCCCCCGATCCCTCCCAGCATCAGGGTCTTTTCCAATGCGTCAACTCTTCGCATGAGGTGGCCAAAGTACTGGAGTTTCAGCTTCAGAATCAGTCTTTCCAATGAATATTCAGGACTGATCTCCTTTAGGATGGATTGGTTGAACCTCCTTGCAGGCCAAGGGACTCTCAAGAGTCTTCTCCAACATGACAGTTCAAAAGCGTCAATTCTTTGGCACTTAGCTTTCTTCATAGTCCAACTCTCACATCCATACATGGCCACTGGAAAAACCATAACGTTGACTAGACGGACCTTTGTTGGCAAAGTAATATCTCTGCTTTTTAATATGCTATCTAGGTTGGTCATAACTTTCCTTCCAAGGAGTAAGCGTCTTTTAATTTCATGGCTTCAATCACCATCTGCAGTGATCCTTAACATCTTGCTTTGATTTAATTTATTAAAGTAGTTCACCAAAGACCTGTTATACTCCATTTGTACAAAATAATTATGTTTCAAGAAGTTAAACGTGAAAGTGAAGTTGGTCAGTCATGTCCGACTCCTTGCAACCCCATGGACTGTAGCCTACCAGGCTCCTCCTTCCATGGGATTTTCCAGGCAACAACTTAAACTATTACTGATACAGTAATAATTTGCTTGTCTGTCAGTTTTTTAACTAAAATATAAAACTCAACCCAATTGTTGGGTTGTGGCCAATTACCTGTGCCTATTACTTCTGGGTTACCTTGGTGGATTTCTGTTCTTTAGGGCTCTGATTGGATACCCCCTAGGAAATTTGTTTTAGATGAGTGTTCAGTCCTGTTCTATCTATTCATAATAATTCTAGATGGGATCCTCTCACCTGGCCAATTAAAAATATCTGCTCTGTGGCTGGCCATAGATTTAAGTTTTCTCTTAGGGTCATTTAAACTCAATCACAGTGATGAGCTAAGACTTAATAAAAAATTAACTTCTCATCTATTAAAAGGAAAACTCCTACAATTATGGGGAGGATCTCCATGGTTAAAACCAGGCTATGGTCATTTAATTTTAAAGGCTCCTCTATGTTGGGAATGGTTAAATCATACCAAAAATGATCAACCTGGTAATTATGAGACAAGACTGGGTGCTTTATGAGCTATGCCTTTTATTACCCTTAGAGAGTTATTGGTAAGGAAATCAGTGGATTTGTGGAACTAATTTATGGCCTTGATATCTACAGGGATGATACGAAGGTGTAGCCTGGGATTCCCATGAATTTAGGGTCATACATGTTAACAAATTACAGGTAACCTCAACCAATCTACCATTGGTATGATCCCAATGGGTCAAAGATCCGTATTCTACTGGTACGACCATTTAGCATTTGTGTGTGTGTGTGTGTGTGTGTGCCTTCATTGGTGTTGGAGGATGTAATTGACCTTATCTAAGCCTTGACAACTTTCATAAGCTTTAAATAATAGTAACCGGGCTATTAGCCTATTAATCATGAGATTTCTATGATGAGAAAAGCAGTGCTACACAACTGCAAGACCCTTGACACCTTACAGCATCTCAGAGAGATATCTACGCTATAATTGAAACTGAAGGCTGTATTTTTGTACCCAATAAATCCTTTAATGTAACACATTCG
Source organism: Bos taurus (assembly GCF_002263795.3). Lineage (NCBI taxonomy): Eukaryota > Metazoa > Chordata > Mammalia > Artiodactyla > Bovidae > Bos > Bos taurus. The sequence continues at coordinate 40,321,294 of NC_037328.1, read as the reverse complement.
AACCACATAAAAAATCAGATTTCTGCTCTAAGTGACCCATTACATAGTCTTGACGATCTTAAAAAAAAAAACTAGTGTGGGAGGATCGTTTCTAAAATATTTACTTTTAATTCCACTAATGTTATTAACTACACCATTTGTATTTTGCTTGTTTCACAAGATTATTATTTCTTGCATTACCAAGTATATGACTGAGCCTTCAAAGGAAATGATGACTAGACTTGAAGCAGTTGATCAAATGTATAGTTTGATATATGATCAATGATTGTAATAGTGTAACTCTAGAAGGCAATGGCAACCCACTCAAGTACTCTTGCCTGGAAAATCCCATGGATGGAGGAGCCTGGCAGGCTGCAGTCCATGGGGTTGAGAAGAGTCAGACACGACTGAGCGTCTTCACTTTTACTTTTCACTTTCATGAATTGGAGAAGGAAATGGCAACCCACCCACTGTTCTTGCCTGGAGAATCCCAGCGACGGGGGGCCTCATGGGCTTCCATCTATGGGGTTGCACAGAGTCAGACATGACTGAAATGATTAGCAGCAGCAGCATGCTTTTATTTAAATTGCTAGACTTTGTTAGCATTTGACTTGAATCCAGCAGACAGAGGATAAAATTTAGTCTTCAGTAAGAGTGTTATTTCTGGAAATTGGAGAGAGTAATATGTACCTTAAAATATCAAGACAAGGAGATTGATCAGTTTGATGTCTCTTCTCTGTGTATATCTATGCCTGTCTGTGTGTGTCTCTCTCTCAAAACTGCATATGCTACTATTTCCATTAAAGTAACTGAATGTCAAAGTGAAATTTTTCATGAGTTCTCAAACAGTGTAAATCTGCCTGTATCAGACTTATTTTAATTAAATATGAGCTTTGAACAATGAAAGCATAATCAAACAATACACAGATGAAGAGTGAAAAGTCAGAAATTGTATCTTTCAACTAAAAAAAAAGTCTGGTATATTCTTATACAAATCGGATAATCACTTCACAGTTATTTTATTTTAAATTTGTTCATTCACATGAACTATGTTTAATCATTTTGACTAAACTGCAAACAAAATTGGGAGTGAAACAGAAAACAGTAAAAAACGTATGCAGCATTGAAAGAATACAAAAGAGTGGCTCATACAGGACAGGATCATCACATCCTGAAGAAATACAAGATACATTCATATTGAACTAGGTGAGAAGTCTAGCCAAATTTAGAACTTCTTAGCATCAGGGAATTTGGTATGAGTGCCAGTGAATATTGAACATAGCTAATTCTTTATTCAGTATTATTTTCACAAATCAGTTCAGTTCAGTTCAGAGCTCAGTCATGTCCAACTCTTTATGACCCCATGGACTGCAGCACACGAGGGCTCCCTGTCCATCACCAACTCCCAGAGTTTACTCAAACTCATGTCCATTGAGTCAGTGATACCTTCCAACCATCTCATCCTCTGTCTTCCCCTTCTCATCCTGCCTTCAATCATTCCCAGCATCAGGGTCTTTTCCAAAGAGTCAGTTATTTGCATCAGGTGGCCAAAGTATTAGAGTTTCAGCTTCAACATCAGTGCTTCCAATGGATATTCAGGACTGATTTCCTTTAGGATGGACTGGTTGGAACTCCTTGCAGTCCAAGGGACTCACAAGAGTCTTCTCCAACACCAGAGTTCAAAAGCATCAATTCTTCAGCACTCAGCTTGCTTTATTGTCCAACTCTAACATCCATACATGACTATTGGGAAAACCATAGCTTTGAATAGATGGACCTTTTTTGGCAAAGTAATGTCTCTGCTTTTTGATATGATGTCTAGTTTGGTCATAACTTTTCTTCCAAGGAACAGGCATCTTTTAATTTCATGGCTGAAGTCACTACCTGCAGTGATTTTGGAAGCCAAATGAATAAAGTCTGTCACTGTTTCCACTGTTTCCCATCTATTTCCCATGAAGTGATGGGACCAGATGCCATGATCTTAGTTTTCTGAATGTTGAGTTTTAAAGCAGCTTTTTCACTCTCCTCTTTGACTTTCATCAAGAGGCTGTTTAGTTCTTCTTCACTTTCTGCCATAAGGGTGGTGTCATCTGCATGTCTGAGTTTATTGATATTTCTCCCAGCAGTTTTGATTCCAGCTTGTGCTTCATCCAATCCAGCATTCCTCATGATGTACTGTGCATATAAGTTAAATAAGCAGGGTGAAAATATACAGCCTTGACGTACTCCTTTTCCTATTTGGAAATAGTCTGTTGTTCCATGTCCAGTTCTAACTGTTGTTCCTGACCTGCATACAGATTTCTCAAGAGGTGGGTCAGGTCCTCTGGTATTCCTATCTCTTGAAGCATTTTCCACAGTTTGTTGTGATCCACACAAAGTCAGAGGCTTTGGCATAGTCAACAAATAGGGGTAGATGTTTTTCTGGAAGTCTCTTGCTTTTTCGATGATCTAATGGATTTTGGCAATTTTATTTATGGGTCCTCTACTTTTTCTAAATACAGCTTGAATATCTGAAAGTTAACAGTTCACATACTGTTGAAGTCCGGCTTGGAGAATTTTGAGCATTACTTTGCTAGCATGTGAGATGAGTGTAATTGTGCGGTAGTTTGGACATTCTTTGACATTGGCTTCCTTTGGGATTGGAATGAAAACTGACGTTTTCCAGTCCTGTGCCCACTGCTGAGTTTTTCAAATTTGCTGGCATATTGAGTTCCACACTTTCACGGCATCATCTTTTAGGATTTGAAATAGCTAAACTGGAATTCCATCACCTCCACTAGTTTTGTTCATAGTTATGGGAAATAGATGGGGAAACAGTGGAAACAGTGTCAGACTTTATTTTTTGGGAGGGCTTCAAAATCACTGCAGATGGTGATTGCAGCCATGAAATTAAAAGATGCTTACTCCTTGGAAGGAAAGTTATGAGCAACCTAGATAGCACATTCAAAAGCAGAGACATTATTTTGCTAACAAATGTCTGTCTAGTCAAGACTATGGTTTTTCCAGTGGTCATGTATGGATGTGAGAGCTGGACTATAAAGAAACCTGAGCGCCAAATAATTGATGCTTTTTAGCTGTGGTGTTGGAGAAGACTCTTGAGAGTCCTGTGGATTGCAAGGAGATCCAACCAGTCCATTCTGAAGGAGATCAGTCCTGGGTGTTCTTTGGAAAGAATGATCCTAAAGCTGAAACTCCAGTACTTTGGCCACCTCATGTGAAGAGTTGATCATTGGAAAAGACTCTGATGCTGGGAGGGATTGGGTGCAGGAGGAGAACGGGACGACAGAGGGTGAGATGGCTGGATGGCATCGCTGACTCAATGGATATGAGTTTGGGTGAACTCCAGGAGTTGGTGATGGACAGGGAGGCCTGGCGTCCTGCACTTCATGGAGTCGCAAAGAGTCGGACATGACTGAGCGACTGAACTGAACTGAACTGATGCTTCCTAAGGCCCACTTGACTTCACATTCCAGGATGTCTGGCTCTAGGTCAGTAATCACACCATCATGATTATCTGGGTCATGAAGACCTTTTTTGTATAGTTCTGTGTATCCTTGCCACTTCTTTTTATATGCTCTTCTTCTGCTAGATCCATACAATTTCTGTCCTTTATTGTTCCCATCTTTGCATGAAATGTTCCCTTGCTATCTCTAATTTTCTTTAAGAGATCTGTAGTCTTTCCCATTCTATTGTTTTTCTCTATGTCTTTGCATCGACCACTGAGGAAGGCTTTCTTATCTGTCCTTGCTATTCTTTGGATCTCTGCATTCAAATGAATATATCTTTCCTTTTCTCCTTTGCCTTTCACTTTTCTTCTTTTCATAGCTATTTTTATGGCCTCCTCAGACAACCATTTTGCTTTTTTGCTTTTATTTTTCTTAGGAATGGTCTTGACCACTGCCTCGTGTACAATATCATGAGCCTCCATTCATAGTTCTTCAGGCACTCTGTCTATCAGATCTATCCCTTAGAATCTATTTCTCACTTTCACTCCATATATCGTAAGGGGTTTGATTTAGGTCATACCTGAATGGTCTAGTGGTTTTCCTTATTTTCTTCAATTTAAGTCTGAATTTGGCATTAAGGAGTTCATGATCTGAGACACAGCTCCTGTTCTTTTTTTTTTTTTTTTTTTTTTGCTGACTGTATAGACCTTCTCCATCTTTGGCTGAAAAGAATATAATTAGTCTGATTTTGGTAATTACCATCTGGTGATGTCCATGTGTAGAGTCTTCTCTTGTCTTGTTGTAAAAGGGTGTTTTCTATCATCGGTGCATTCTCTTTGCAAACATCTGTTTGCTCCTGCACTGCTTCATTATGTACACTAAAGCTAAATTTACCCATTATTCCAGGTATCTTTTGACTTCCTACTTTTGCATTCCAGTCCTGTATAGTGAAAAGGACATCTTTTCTGCGTGTTAGTTCTAAAAGGTCTTGTAGGTCTTCATAGAACTGTTCAACTTCAACTTCTTCAGCATTACTGGTCGGGGCATAGACTTGAATTACTGGATATTGAATGGGTTGCCTTGGAAACAAACAGAGATCATTCTGTCATTTTTGAGATTGCATCCAAGTACTGCATTTTAGACTCTTTTGTTAACTATGATGGCTACTCTTGTTCTTCTAAGGGATTCTTGCCCACAGTAGTAGATATAATGGTCACCTTAGTTAAATTCACCCAATCCAGTTAATTTTAGTTCATTGATTCCTAAAATGTGGACGTGCACGCTTGCCATCTCCTGTTTGACCACTTCCAATTTGCCTTGAGTCATGGACCTAACATTCCAGGTTCCTATGCAATATTGTTCTTTACAGCATCAGACTTTATTTCCATCACCAGTCACATCTACAACTAGGTGTTGTTTTTGCTTTGTCTCCATCCCTTCATTCATTCTGGAGTTATTTCTCCATTGATTTCCAGTAGCATATTGGGGACCTACTGACCTGAGGAGTTCCTCTTTCAGTGTTCTATCTTTTTGCCTTTTCATACTGTTCATGGGTTTCTTGAGGCAAGAATACTGAAGTGGTTTGCCATTCCCTTCTCCAGTGGACCACGTTTTTTCAGAACTTTCCACCATTACCTGTCTGTGTTGGGTGGCCCTGCATGGCATGGCTCATTGTTTCATTGTGTTAGACTAGGCTGTGGTCTATGTGATCAGTTTGGTTAGTTTTCTGTGCAGCTGCTACTCCAGCCTTCATAAGTAAATTAATAGTGTATTATAAAATATATATTAATAACAAAAAGAGTGCAAAGAGTCTTTCTGGAATTACTAATTAAAGTCTCTTATATTCGTCATTTAGTTAATTTCCTGGAATATCCTGAACATTTTTTGGAAGTTTCCCTTTAAGGTTTTAGCACCCAAATACTATTTCTTAAGCAAACCTTCTTAGAATAATGTTTCGAAAGTATTCAGCAAAAAGCTCAAAAATCAAAACAAAGTGACGGAAATATGCTTTAAAAAATTTTATATTAAAGTATAGTTGATTTAAAATGTTGTTTTAGTTTCAAATATATCACAAAGTGATTCAGTTATCCATATTACATATTTGCTTCCCATATATGTTCTTATAGAATGTTGAATACAGTTCCCTGTTCTATATAGTAAGTAGGTCCTATTGATTTCCTATTTTATATATAGTATAGTGTAAATGTTAATCTCAACTTTTCCCTTTTAGTAACCTTAAGTTTGTTTTCTAAGACTGTGAATCTATTTCTGCTTTGTGAACAAGTTCATTTATATCATTTTTAAAATTCCCATATATATGTTGTTATATGATAGTTGCCTTTCTCTAACTTAGTATGATCATCTTTAGTTACATCCTTGTTGCAGCAAATTGAATTGTTTCATTCTTTTTTTATGGCAGGGTAATATTCTACTGTGTATATGTACCATATCTTTATCAGTTTGTGTGTCGATGGGAATTTAGATTCAGTCAATGTCTTGGCTATTGTAAAAAATGCTGTTATGCATATAGGAGTGCATGTATTTTTTGAAGTATGTTTTTCTCCAGATATATGTCCAGGAATTCGATTGATGGATCATATAGTACCTTTATTTTTTTAGTTTTTTAGAAACTTCCACACTATTCTCCATAGTAGCTATACCAGTTTATATTCCCACCAGTAGTATAGGAGGTACCCTTTTCTCTACACTCTCACCAGCATATATTGTTGGTCTACTTTTTGATAATGGCCATTCTCATCAGTTATGACCAAACTACACAGGATATTAAAAAGCAGAGACATTGCTTTATCAACAAAGGTCCGTCTAGTCTAGTTTTTCCAGTAGTCATGTATGGATGTGAAAGTTGGACTATAAAGAAAGCTGAGCACTGAAGAATTGATGCTTTTGAACTGTGGTGTTGGAGAAGACTCTTGAGAGTCCCTTGGACTGCAAGGAGATCCAACCAGTCCATCCTAAAAGATCAGTCCTGGGTATTCATTGGAAGGACTGATTTTGAAGCTGAAACTCCAATATTTTGGCCCCTTATGTGAAGAATTGACTCATTTGTGAAGACCCTGATGCTGGGAAAGATTGAGGGCAGGAGGAGAAGGGGACAACAGAGGATGAGATGGCTGGATGGCATCACCGACTTAATAGACATGGGTTTGGGTAGACTCTAGGAGTTGGTGATGGACAGGGAGGCCTGGTGTGCCTTAGTTTATGGGGTTGCAAAGAGTCAAACAATATTGAGAGACTGAACTGAACTGAACTGATTCTCATCAGTGAGAGCTGATATCCCATTGTATTTTGATTTGTATTTATTTAGTGACAGTGGTGAACATTTTTTCATGTGCTTTTTGACCAGCCACATGCCTTCTTTGAAGAAATGTCTATTTAGATCTGCCCATTTTTTTCATTGGATTCTCTGTTTTTTGATATTGAGCTGCATGAGCTGTTTGTATATTTTGGAGATTAACCCCTTGTCAGTTGCATGGTTTGCAAATAATTTCTCCCATTCTCTGGGCTGTCTGTTTTATTTATTTTTTATTTCTTTCTTTTTCTTTTTTTTTTTTTTGGTGTAGAAGCTTTTAAATTTAATCAGGTCTCATTTATTTATTTTTACTTTCATTTTCATTACTCTGGGAGTTGTATCCAAAAAGACTTTTGCTGATATTTATGTCAGTGTTCTATGTTCTCCTCAAACAGCTTTATAGTATCCACATTAAATTTAGGTCTTTAATCTGTTTTTTTATTTTTGTTTATGGTGTTAGGGAGTGTTCTGATTTCATTCTTTTACATATAGCTGTTCAGTTTTCTTAGCACCACTTATTGGAGAGACTGTCTTTTCTCCATTGTCTATTCTTGTCTTTTTTGTCATAGATTAATTGACCATTGGTGTGTGGTTTATTTATGGGCTTTCTATTCTGCTCCATTGATCTATAATTCTATCTTTGTGCCAGTTGCATAATGTTTTGATTAATGTAGCTTAATAGTATATTCTGAAGTCAGGGCACCCGATTCCTTCAGCTCCATTGTTCTTACTTAAGATGGATTTGGCTGTTTGGGGTCCTTTATGATTCCATACAGATTTTAAGATTTTTTGTTCTAAATCTGCAAGAATCTTGGAGTATGTGTTTAAAATGAATATTTTTAAGTCCTAATAAAGGTCAGGTGAATCATGAACTTCTTATAACTAGTAGTACCTTAATAAGATTTGTGATCTCACTGTGTTGCAGTTTACAATGATTGCATTCCAATCTTTCTAGAAATGTAGGACACTTAGTGAGGAATTAAAGATGATGACATTAGACATGCCCATTTAAATGACTCTTGAGAGTCCCTTGGACTGCAAGGAGATCAAGCCAGTCAATCATAAAGGAAATCAGTCCTGAATATTCATTGGAAGGACTGATACTGAAGCTGAAGCTCCATACTTTGGCCACCTGATGTGAATAACTGACTCATTGGAAAAGACCCTGATGCTGGAAAAGATTGAAGGCAGGAGGAGAAGGGCATGACAGATGATGAGATGGTTGGATGGCATCACTGACTCGAAGGGCATGAGTTTGAGCAAGCTCTGGGAGTTGGTGTTGGAACATGCCAGGGAAGCCTGGCATGCTGCTGTCCATGGGGTTGCAGAGTCGGATGCGACTGAGCGACTGAACTGAACTAATATAAAAGTGAGTAGGATTGAGTCGTTTATTTTTCTGGAATTGAACTGCAGGAATTGCTTGTAAATTTTTGAGATTAGTCCTTTGTCAGTTGCTTCATATGCTATTATTTTCTCCCATTCTGAAGGCTGTCTTTTCACCTTGTTATTGTTTCCTTTATTGTGCAGAAACTTTTAATTGTAATTAGGTCCCATTTGTGTATTTTTGCTTTTATTTCCAATATTCTGCTGTGATTTATGTCCGAGAGTGTTTTGCCTATGTTCTCCTCTAGGAGTTTTATAGTTTCTGGTCTTACGTTTAGATCTTTAATCCATTTTGAGTTTATTTTTGTGTATAGTGTTAGAAAGTGTTCTAGTTTCATTCTTTTACAAGTGGTTGTCCAGTTTTCCCAGCACCACTTGTTAAAGAGATTGTCTGTTCTCCACTGTATATTCTTGCCTTCTTTGTCAAAGATAAGGTGTCCATTGGTGCATGGATTTATCTCTGGACTTTCTATTTTGTTCCATTGGTCTATATTTCTGTCTTTGTGACAGTATCATACTGTCTTGATGACTGTGGCTTTGTAGTAGAACCTGAAGTCAGGCAGGTTGATTCCTCCAGTTCCTTTCTTATTTCTCAAGATTGCTTTGGCTTTTCAAGATTTTTTGTATTTCCATACAAATTGTGAAATTATTTGTTCTAGCTCTGTGAAAAATACCGTTGGTAGATTGATAGGGATTGCATTGAATCTATAGATTGCTTTGGGTATAGGGAGAGGGTGGGATGATTTGGGAGAATGGCTCTGAAACATGTATAATATCATATATGAAACAAATCACCAGTCCATGTTCCATGCATGATACAGGATGCTTGGGGCTGGTGTACTGGGATGACCTAGAGGGATGGTATGGGGAGGAAGATGGGAAGGGGGTTCAGGATGGGGAACACATGTACACCTATGGCAGATTCATGTTGATGTATTGCAAAACCAATACAATATTGTAAAGTGATTAACCTCCAATTAAAATAAATAAATTTATATTAAAAAAAATAAAAGTGAGTAGGAGTCCATGAGCTCGACAGTCTTAGGTGTGTTTCATATGAAGAACAATTTTTTTTTTTTTTAACAAATGAATTGCAGATTTAATAATCCATGGATGCAGATTGTGAAGGGTCTGGTTTAACAATTTAAAGAATAAAATAATTAGTCTCCAATTAAAATAAATAAATTTAAATTTAAAAAAAGAATAGAATTTACTCCTCAAGAAAGTCAAATATTTAAGTCCATTATTGATTTGGTTTTCCTGTAACAATATGTGCACACAATATTTGTACCATTAAGAGAGATCTGTTAAAGTTCTCTGCTTTCAATTGTAGGTTATATGGGGTGTGTCTTTTGGAATTTTCATTGGATTGAAATAAAAGGTAAGATCTGAGAACAATGTAAATGGGGATCCTTGAGACAATTAACATCCATATTGGGCTTCTTGACTCAGGCGTTCCATGCATGCACTTTCAGTGGTGGTTCCTAATCTGAAAAGTGAATCTTATCCAGGCACAGCCCTTACCGATGGAATGTTATCGGAGCTAACTGTGGCCCCAGAATCCTTTGCTGTGAGGAAGACTTTGGTTTTTATTACCATGTGGCTTTTTCTTGCAATAACATCAGATTTTTAAGATGTTGATTTAGCTCCTGTATGTCTCCTTTAGCAATTGAATTTAGACATCTTTAAAGCAAGTTTGAATTTTTAAAGGGAATAACATTTCTGTATGTGTGGATTTTAATTTGGGCTTCAGAATATACATTTACAATATTACATTTACAAAAAGTAAAATTAAAATGTGTTTCATTTGAAAATCAATAGAAATTCAACTGTAGAGTTCAAATTGTATGGTATGGTGAAAACTTAGAGGATAAAATTTCAAATTTATGAATGGTACAGTTATTTATATTTACCAATATGTAATTCCTACAATTTTATTATGAGCATTGTCTCCTAATAATGAGGCAAATATTGAATCAACAATTATCAAATTTTCATCGTTGATGGACTGAGTTATTCCATGATGCAAAGTAAAAACCCCTTTTTTTCTGGAAAATATTCAGGACTCTATGAAACATGGATTAACATATTGCTAATTGAAATATTACTGTAATGGATGCCTTGCACAATATATAACTGTTTAAAGATACATCTTAGTCTAGACAGTTTTGAAGGGCATTAGATGAAAGTTATAAAATCAATGTCAAAAATAATAACATATCAACCTGGATTTGAGTTCAATTTATCTTTTCATGATGGCTATATAAAAAGGAATTATTTGATTTGGGTTTAAGCTAGCAAAGCCTATCGGAGGATGCACATCATATTCTTTTTTTTTTTTTTTTTTTAACTTTTAAACTCTGATGTTGCAGGCTGAGGAAAATAAGGTACACAAAATATGTAGAGTGAAAAATATCTTGCCAGAAGTATTTGGTAATAAAGCCTTTATAAAATTCTCAAGAAAATAAGGAAATCAAGGAGAGATGAACAATGAGCTCTACATAATTTCATTGACTAAATGTTTGTATTGTTTATGGTAATAGTGATGGCTGTAACTAACTCCAGATCTTTAGAGAATTTATTTCTCACTCAAGATAAGACTTAAAATTCAGACATCAAGATATTGTCATATTCTAGAATCACAAAGGGCTTCTGTTTCAGTCAACTGATAAAGAAAATATGGAGAAAGGATATTTATTAACCATTTTTTCATGGGTAAGATACACATCACTTCTGCTTGGACAGCAATTGCAATAATTTGTACCATGACACTAACTAGATGCAAACTAGATGCAAAGGGAACTCTAAATGTAATCTCAGTCCAGTCAATTGTTCCCTTTCCACTGTACTGTTGCATGGGTTCTGGTGTAGAGTTGATTATCTCTTGGTGTCCATTTTAAGCATTATATGGCACTAGAAGACCAACTAGTGTTACTTGGTACCATTGTTCTATAGTGTTTTCTGAGGTTTTGAGAATACTGTGAAATACAATACAATTTGTAAAGTTAAAAAAAAATTAAATTAAATTAAATTTAAAAAAAAGAAAAAAATAATTTCAACATTGTTTGGAAAATAATCTATATAATAGTCATCTGCTTTATATTGATACATATCAAATCTAAAAATAGACAGCATTTCCAAAACATAAATTCTAAAACTGCCCACAAGGGAAAATCTTTTTAAATTTTATTTTCAAAACATTATTTCATGTTAATTAATATATAATTACATAAAATAAAATTGCAAATAATTAAATGATTTGTTCCAAAAATCTAGACATAGGTTTATACCTGTGAAACCACCATCACAATCAAGATAATGTACATGACTCTTCTTCCTCCAAAAGATTCTTCATGCCTCTTTCTAATAGCTTCTTCTCTGAACAACCACTGGTTAAATTTCTGGCAATACAAATTAATTTTCATTTTAAAGAGTTGACTATTAATAAAATAATTTAATAAGTAAGAATTTGTTTGCCATTTTTATGCACCATGGTTCTTTGTAATACATCCATGTTGTGCTATGTATGTAATAAGAATTAATTTTTTTTGTGAAATATGTATTCAAATATTTTCCAAGTTTATTTATTTCATTTCTTCTTAATAGAGTTAAAAAGTTCTTATATGTTCTCCACACAGGTCTTTCAATAGGTCATGATTTGCAAATATTTACTCCCAATCTATAGTTTGTCCTTTCATTCTCTTATCAGTGCCATTCCCCTTGTTAGTGATACACTTTTATGATATAATGCTTCAAAGTCAGAGCATTCCTGTTTCAATTGTCACATTGTATCATGTGATTGAGAATTCTTATAACACACACAAATTAAGCTAATGAATGTAATTAGATTTTACTGCTTTCAGTTCATCATTCATAATATGCTACATGTTGTAACTTATAGTATATTCAAACAGCCAGCCAGCCATTGGGTAATATATTCTCCTCTTTAAGAATGATTCTTTACCTAAAGACAATTTCTAAAGATGATGTGTAGTGATTATTGATCTTTTAAAGCTCTTTATTTCATCAAATACTCATTTAAATTAGTTTCTATGTACTTTATTATACATGCTGGTATGAAAAATTATTCAAATTAAATTGAAGTAACAGCCATTGAAAATTTGAGCTGCTAAAGTCTTTGGGCTTAGGGAGAAAATAGAAGAAAACAGTTCAATGCACACTTTTATCTGCTAGTGCTGTTAAAACAAAAATTTTTAAAGCTGTCTCTCAATGCTTAATTATAAAAAATGCAAAGGAAAAATGAGTAAAAGTCAATTTAGAAGAATGCTTCTGTTCTGTCTTACTATTTTGAGATATTTTCTAACTTCTCATTTCTCTATTCATGTTGAATCACAGGAAAATATTAAAGAACAGTTTGTTCTTTTGGAATAGTGTCTTTATTTCTAAGAATTAAAGTACTATTATAGACATTTGTTTTCTAGGGAATAAAGAAATCAGAAAAGCAGGTGTGGAATATTTACTCTTGTGAAGTTTGTATTTGTTCGGTTTTTCTTTGATAAGAATATGCTGCTGCTGCTGCTGCTAAGTCGCTTCAGTTGTGTCCGACTCTGTGCGACCCCATGGATGGCAGCCCACCAGGCTCCCCATCCCTGGGATTCTCCAGGCAAGAACACTGTAGTGGGTTGCCGTTTCCTTCTCCAGTGCATGAAAGTGAAAAGTGAAAGTGAAGTCGCTCAGTCGTGTCTGATTCTTAGCGACCCCATGGACTGCAGGCCACCAGGCTCCTCCGTCCATGGGATTCTCCAGGCAAGAGTACTGGAGTGGGGTGCCATTGCCTTCTCCATATGCTAAGGTAGAAAATACCCATTTTTTTCAAGCTTTCTATTTATTTCTTACTTGTGTGATTAGAATACCTTTCTTTCTCCTGGAAAAGAATATTCAAATAAAATGCTTGTGGCAACAGCTTGAAATATTTTAGTATTTCCTATATAATCCTTAAATATTTGCCTTTTTACAATTTTATTTTCTATTCACATCTGAATCTCCCTCCCAGGATTTCTTCAAGTTTGTGAAGAAAAGGACAGCAGATCAGAATTCAAATAAATATCTCATGTTCAAGGAATTTCAATTAAATTTCAGTCTTTTGATTGCAATGAATTAAACAACTTAAAATGTTTTTTCTAAGCATTAACAGGGCTATGCTCATTTTGATCTTAAGGTATTATGAATTTATAAATGGCTTATAAATGTAGCATTGGCCTAAGAAAATATCTAAATGTTTTGCATTTATAAAAATCATTCATATCAGAGTCAGTCTTTATATTAAGAAATTTTTATGAGACATGTAAAGACATGTAAATGTCTTTAGATATGTAAATGCATAATTAGCCAAATCAGCCTCAAATGTTATTCAAAGCTCTGGAGAAATTCAAACTACTTAATCCTTCAGAAATAACTTAGAAAGTACTTAAAATGTGTATACCATCCAAAGGAAAGTTTTATGTTCAAGCATTTTGTTCCATTTGTCCAAATGAAACATATTTTTACCTCACCATCAATATTTTACTAATGTAATGCAAAATTTTTTGTCAATAAAATTGAAATGAGTGCCCATTTTGTTATTAAAATATATGCTGGATGATATATATATATATATAATTTTAATGATATATTGAATGACTTCTAATATGAGAGTTGACCTATATATGTGTGTATGGTATATATGTACACTATACATGAGAAAGTAACAGAGACAAAATGTATTTGGTTTTATAATAATATACTAAATATTTAATATTTATTACAAAAAGAAAGTTGAATTCTGTTTCTAGTTTTGTTGCTTCTTGTGTGACCTCGGACAACTTAATTTTCCTAGATATTTGTTTTATTTTATGACATTCATTCATTTTTAAGATATCTAAGTTATGAGTAATACTTTGAAATGTGTTTGTGTGTAAATACATTTTGGCCTTTCGGTAATTTAGTGATGAAGTTAAAAACAAGATGAGATTTTTATAATTAGGAAAACATCTATATAAGAAAAAGTCCCATGACATCACTGCTCTTAAAAGAGAAACTTGGTTTCAAACCTAAGAGCAGAGCTATGTAAGGACTGAAAGTGAACAAAACATATGGAAATAAATCACATGTATTTTGTATTTATGTTTAGAAATAATTATAAAATACATTAATAGCAAAACCAAATCCTTGAATGTTATGAAAAATAGTTGATTTCAGTTTGGGGATTATTTACTTAGATACATAAAATACTAACTCTTTTTAAACATGTTTTCATGTGTTTACTTCACTTGGTATTCTTATCCACGTGTGAGCCGTGACCATTTAATCAGCATGGAGTTATAGAAGTGTGAGCTTCTTGACCTTGTAAATTACTAATTACCATTAAATTGGCCTCAATCAACTTGAGTGTAATTGAAGTAGTATGGTTCTCTGTGTAGGTGAATAGTTTATTGAATGCTTATTTTGTTACATCAAACTGAAAATATTAAATTATAAGCCAGAGTACTTCCTGAATCAATATGAGACATGTCTCAATTATCAATTGTGAGACTTCTCAAACTGCATTGTTTACTTTTTGTGTGTAGCATAGCTAACTATTCATGAGTTAATAGCCAAACAAAAATCAAAGCTATAAGGAGCTTTGCCAGTGGATAACTTCAGGAAAGGATGATTCTAAACTTTTCGAGAACTGATTGTATTTTAAAGAATTAATTTAAATATCAATTATGTATCAATTAACAGACAATACTGCATGTACAATTGTTGGGTAAGATTTTATAACAAAACTCATCATTACTATTTCTACAATTTTAATATCAATTCAGCATTAGAAAACTCACCTATTAAAGATTTCAATATGCAGAATTTTGTGTTAGAATTTTCACTTTAACTATATAAGTTTAACTGAGAATTAGATTAAGTGTCTTACATTTTAGTTTAGTTTAGTTCAGTTCAGTTAAGTTGCTCAGTCGTGTCCGATTCTTTGCGACCCCATGAATCGCAGCACGCCAGGCCTCCCCGTCCATCACCAACTCCCGGAGTTCACTCAAACTCACGTCTATCGAGTCAGTGATGCCATCCAGCCATCTCATCTTCTGTCGTCCCCTTCTCCTCTGGCCTTCAATTTTTCCCATCATCAGGATCTTTTCAAATGAATCAGTTCTTTGCATCTGGTGGCCAAAGTATTGGAGTTTCAGCCTCGGCATCAGTCCTTCCAATGAATAGTCAGGATTGATCTCCTTTTGGATGGACTGGTTGGATCTCCTTGAAGTCCAAGGAACTGTCAAGAGTCTTCTCCAACACCACAGTCCAAAAGCATCAGTTCTTCAGTGCTCAGCTTTCTTTATAGTCCAACTTTCACATCCCTACATGGCTACTGGAAAAACCATAGCTTTGACTAGGCGGACCTTTGTTGTTAAAGTGTTTCTGCTTTTTTATATGCTGTGTAGGTTGGTCATAAGCTTCTCTTCCAAGGAGCAAGTGTCTTTTAATTTCATGGCTGCACCATCTGCAGTGATTTTGGAGCCCAAGAAAACAAAGTCTGTCACTGTTTCCAATATTTTGCCATCTATTTGCCATAAAATGATGGGACTGGATACCATGATCTTAGTTTTCTGAATGTTGAGTTTTAAGCCAACATTTTCACTTTCCTCTTTGACTTTCATTAAGAGGCTCTTTAGGTCTTCTTCACTCTGCCATAAGGGTGGTGTCATCTGCATATCTGAGGTTATTGATATTTCTCCCAGCAATCTTTGCTATGTAGGGCTAAGGGGCATTTTAAGAAATAATTGTGTTCCACTGGGGCATGATGGGAAGGAAGATAGGGATGGTCAAATGTAAATGTGAATGTTTATTTCTTTGTTAATTTCCAATGAGATATGTTTCATGTGTTAGTCTTATTATTTTTAAGAATAGATTACCATACTTTTTGATTTTATAATAGAATATTTATTGGGTATAACATAGGCTCTGATTAAATAACATTTTGCCTGTCATTCTTTTTCATGTGTAGAAAAATTTTAACCTAAGTGTGGAGTGGAAAATCTATAAATATTTCATTGATAATTTTTTAGTTCAGCTCTCTATTCAGGTGCAAATCCAGTATTTGTGCTATGTATTAAAATTAGTAAAACAGTAAATCATCTATAATATGACTGCCTGTCAAGATAAAAGATGTAAAAAACGATTTTTGAAAATTCATTTTTAAGCTTGCTGCACATAATGATATAGTAATTTTTCTTCATTTTGAGCTTAAATGTTTTCCACACTTGATCTATATTTGATAATTACCCTTTGAATTTTGTATGTAAAGAGTAGTTTAATCATAAATTTACTAACTGATCACAAGTTAATATCATATTTGACATATATTTTGAAAAACTATGTAACAATAATAATTTTGGTAAGCAAACGTATGCACAAAGAAACAAGAAAAATGTATACAAATTAGAAGTTTGTGGAGTAATGTCAGAATTTTCCATTCTACTTATGAATATAAAACATTGTGATAATGAGAAATAAAAGCACAAATTTTATTTCAGGAAACTAGAAGAAAACAAAAACAATGAACATAAAATAGAAACACAAAAAAGTTTCTGAGAGCAGTGAAAGCTAAAGGTGCCAAAAGTGTGAAGAGAAAGAAAATTCCACAAATTCAGATCATAAAATAGCCAAAGACGTACAAATTAAGGCTAAATATTATACCTATAGATGCAAAATCTAAATTACTTATTTGTAAGAGCAAGACAGGAAAGTTGAGACCAATATTGGTTCTTCCCTCAATCTAGATGGAATTGCACATGTATCAAGGCACATTTGCATGAATTAATGTTTCTTAGTGGCTATTGGGCAGGAAAGAAATGTTTTGCTGTGAAAAACTCATGGATTCTTTTTCCATGTGGTAGTGAGATAGTACAGTTAGACAAGTTCAGTTGGAAAAAAAGAGTTTTGGAGAATATTCACATAACTTTGAACACTATTCTGTGTCTTCCCTATAGAATAAACTTACTCTATATCACTCTTCCAGAAAACAAAATGATCATTTTCTTAGAAGAAATTAAAGAAAATCACTATATATAAATAGAGAAATATAAAGAAAAAAATGAACACAGCCAAAAATGCAAATACTAAAGAACTATCCTCACATCTTGCCAAATGTTCTATTGAGCCAATGAAAGTAACTGGTGTCTATTTTTTCTATTTAAAACTTAAGAGATATAAGATAAAAGAAAAAGGAATATGGATGACATATATTAGCAGAGTGCAGAAAAGATGTGGAAGGAATAATTAAAATATTATAAAAGTAAAGGAAACATTTGAAAGGATGATATATGGAAAGATAGGTACTAATGAAAGCATAATAAAAGAAATACTAAAAAAATTGAAATGTAAGACTAATAAAGAGCAAAGTAAAAAGAAATATTGAAAAACAAGTGTATGTACCTGAAAAGTTGATCCAACATCCATACAGTTGTCTCCCAAAGAAGAAAATATTAAATGAAAGAGAACAAATACTTACATATGTTATACTATAATTTTTTAAAAATGTAAAACAAACTTTAGAAACACTTGAAGGGCAAAGTGCTTTTCAGTGAAAATCAATTTAGAATGACATACACAAAGAAATAAACTCTTAAAATTATTAGATTTTATTGCAAAGAATCCATTTGCAGTAGGTAGAAATACAGCATTATTTATTAAAAAGATGTCCATATTTCTCTAGTTGTTAAGGAGAGTGCCAGTCTTGCCTTGTTGTCTCAAGTGCCAAAATTTAAAGATTTTTCATTTTTAATGAATTATTATTGTTAGTATTATTACTAAGTGTTGCTTTAAAATAGATGTAGGTTACACGAAGTAAAAGTCACTCAGTCATGTCTGGCTCTTTGAGACCCAATGGGCTATATATTCCATGGAATTCTCCAGTCCAGAATACTGGTGTGGGTAGCTGTTCCCTTCTCCAATGGATCTTCCTAACCCAGGAATCGAATTGGGGTCTCCTGTATGGCAGGTGGATTCTTTACCAACTGAGCTATCAGGGCAGTTATCAGTTACATAAACCTCCATTTTTATTTCCAGGTTCTATTATTGTCTTCTTGATAGTGTATGAAATGTAGATGTAATGAGCAGGCAGTTCTCAGTTTATCTCATGATTAACATGGGAAGAACAACTGGAATAACCCATTTCTCTAACTTTTCAGATACATCATAACAGACATCTCCCTCAGCCCCTTCATGCATAGATCTCACTGGTGACACAAAGTACACTCAAATAGGGACCGCAAACTCCTTCCAGTCCATGAAAACTTTAACAAAAGCATTACTTTCTTTTCTGTCTGTTTGGTGTGACAGTTACCTAGTTTAGGTGTGTCTTTATTTTCTCGTTTATTTCCTTGTTTGCTCACTCTTTCATTTTGCAATCTGCAATTTGTTACTAGTGAGTTTATCAAGAGAAATGTATATTTATTCCAAAACAAAGAACTGAATTTCCATTGCTCAACAAAGTTCTCAGTCAACGTGTAACTTGCAGCAATATGTCTGCCAGTACTTGTCTGTATTGGGCTTCCCATGTGGCACTACTGGTGAAGAGCCTGCCTGACAGTGCTGGGACTTGAGAGACTTGAGTTCAATCCCTGAGTTGGAAGACTCTCTGTGAAAGGATACAGCAGCCCACTCCAGCACTCTTGCCTGGAGAATCCAACAGATAGAGGAGCTTGGCGGGTTACAGTCCTGTACAGGGTCACACAGAATTGGACACGACTTGAGTGATTTAGCACAAATGCATGCATTTACCTATATTACCAATATTTGCTATTGAATTCCATAGTGAGTGAGATTACTAATCTCATGAAAGTCAGAAGACATAGATGCATCAACATTAAGTTAAAAAGACAGTAGTTATTTTGGAAGAGTGCGCCAGAAGATGATGATATATTGAGAATGTATTGGGGAGGTTAAGGAGAGTAGTGCCAGTTCAGTTCAGTTCAGTTCAGTCACTCAGTCATGTCTAACACTCTGTGACCCCATGGACTGCAGCATGCCAAGCCTCCCTGTCCATAATCAACTACCGCAGTCTACTCAAACTCATGTCCATTGAGTTGGTGATGCCATCAAACCGTCTATCCTCTGTCATCCACTTCTCCTCCTGCCCTCAATCTTTACCAACATCAGGGTCTTTTCAAATTAGTCAGCTCTTCATATCAGTTGGCCAAAATATTGGAGATTCAGCTTCAACATCAGTCCTTCCAATGAATACTCAGATCTGATTTCATTTAGGATGGACCCGGTGGCTCTCCTTGCTGTCCAAGGGACTCTCAAGAGTCTTCTCCAATACCACAGTTCAAAGGCACCAATTCTTTGGCACTCAGCTTTCCTTGTAGTCCAACTCTGACATCCATACATGGTTACTGGAAAAACTAGAGCCTTAACTAGACTGACCTTTGTTGGCAAAGTGATGTCTCTGCTTTTTAATATGCTGTCTAGGTTGGTCATAACTTTCCTTCCAAGGAGTAAGTGCCTTTTAATTTCATGGCTGCAATCACCATCTGCAGTGATTTTGGAGCCCTAAAAAATAAGTGTAACACTTTTCCCACTGTTTCCCCATCTATTTCCCATGAAGTGATGGGACTGGATTCCATGATCTCCATTTTCTGAACGTTGAGCTTTCAGCCAACTTTTTCACTCTCCTCTATCACTTTCATCAAGAGGCTCTTTAGTTCTTGTCAATTTCTTCCATAAGGGTAGTGTCATCTGCATATCTGAGGTTATTGATATTTCTCCCAGCAATCTTGATTCCAGCTTGCACTTCATCTAGCCCAGCATTTCTCAGAATGTATTCTGCATATAAGTTAAATAAGCAGGGTGACAATATACAGCCTTGACATACTCCTTTTCCTATTTGGAACCAGTCTGTTGTTCCATGTCCAGTTCTAACTGTTGCTTCCTGACTGGCATATGAGTTTCTCAACAGGTAGGTCAGGTGGTCTGTTATTCCCACCTACGAAGAATTTTCCACAGTTTACTGTGAACTACACATTCAAAGGCTTTTGCTTAGTCAATAAAACAGAAATAGATTTTTTCTGGAACTCTCTTGCTTTTTCGATGATCCAGTGGATGTTGGCAATTTGATCTCTGGTTCCCCTGCCTTTTCTAAAACCAGCTTGAACATCAGGAGGTTCACAGTTCAAGTATTGCTGAATCCTGGCTTGGAAAATTTTGAGCATCACTTTACTAGCATGTGAGATGAGTGCAATTGTGTGGTAGTTTGAGAAATCTTTGGCATTGCCTTTTTTTGTGATTATAATGAAATCTGACCTTTTCCAGTCTTGTGGCCACTGCTGAGTTTTCCAAATTTGCTTGCATATTGAGTGTAGCACTGTCACAGCATCATCTTTCAGGATTTGATATAGCTCAAGTGAAATTCCATCACATCTAATCACGATGGTGTGATCAGTCACCTAGAGCCAGATATCCTGGAATGTGAAGTCAAGTGGGCCTTAGAAAGCATCACTATGAACAAAGCTAGTGGAGGTGATGGAATTCCAGTGGAGCTATTTCAAATCCTGAAAGATGATGCTGTGAAAGTGTTGTACTCAATATGTCAACAAAATTTGGAAGACTCAGCAGTGGCCACAGGACTGGAAAAGGTCAGCTTTCATTCCAATCCCAAAGAAAGGCAATACCAAAGAATGCTCATACTACCGCACAATTGCAGTCATCTCACATGCTAGTAAAGTAATGCTCAAAATTTTCCAAGCCAGGCTTCAGCAATACGTGAACTGTGAACTTCCAGATGTTCAAGCTGGTTTTAGAAAAGGCAGAGGAACCAGAGATCAAATTGGCAACATCCGCTGGATCATTCAAAAAGCAAGAGAGTTCCAGAAAAACATCTATTTCTGCTTTATTGACTATGCCAAAACCTTTGACTGTGTGGCTCATAATAAACTGTGGAAAATTCTGAAAGAGATGGAAATACCAGACCACCTGACCTGCCTCTTGAGAAACTTATATGAAGGTCAGGAAGCAACAGTTAGAACTGGACATGGAACAGACTGGTTCCAAATAGGAAAAGGAGTATGTCAAGGCTCTATATTGTCACCCTGCTTATTTAACTTATATGCAGAGTACATCATGAGAAATGCTGGGCAGAAGAAGCACAAGCTGGATTCCAGATTGCCGGGAGAAATATCAATAACCTCAGGTATGCAGATGACACCACCCTTATGGCAGAAAGTGAAGAGGAACTAAAAAGCCTCTTGATGAAAGTGATAGAGGAGAGTAAAAAAGTTGGCTTAAAGCTCAACATTCAGAAAACAAAAATCATGGCATCCGGTCCCATCACTTCATGGGAAATAGATGGGGAAACAGTGGGAACAGTGTCAGACTTTATTTTTGGGGGCTCCAAAATCACTGCAGATGGTGACTGAAGCCATGAAATTTAAGATGCTTACTTCTTGAAGAAAAATTATGACCACCCTAGATAACATATTAAAAATCAGAGATATTACTTTGCCAACAAAGGTCTGTCTAGTCAAGGCTATGGTTTTTACAGTGGTCATGTATGGATGTGAGAGTTGGACTGTGAAGAAAGCTGAGTGCCAAAGAATTGATGCTTTTGAACTGTGGTGTTGGAGAAGACTCTTGAAAGTCCCATGGACTGCAGGGAGATCCAACCAGTCCATTCTGAAGGAGATCAGCCCTGGGATTTCTTTGGAAGGAATGATGCTAAAGCTGAAACTCCAATACTTTGGCCACCTCATGCAAAGAGTTGACTCATTGGAAAAGACTCTGATGCTGGGAGGGATTGGGGGCAGGAGGAGAAGGGGATGACAGAGGATGAGATGGCTGGATGGCATCACTGACTCGATGGCCGTGAATCTGAGTGAACTCTGGGAGTTGGTGATGGACAGGGAGGCCTGGTGTGCTGCAATTCATGGGGTCACAAAGAGTCAGACACGACTGAGCGACTGAACTGAACTGAACTATAACACTGAATGATATATTGCCTCAAGCAATATTTGACTTAACACAGAAACTAGTTGATTTCGTGGAAACTAAAACACATATCTGGAGAAGGCAATGGCAAACCACTCCAGTACCCTTGCCTGGAAAATCCCATGGATGCAGGTGCGTGATAGGCTGCAGTCCATGGGGTCACTAAGAGTTGGGCACAACTGAGAGTCTTCACTTTCACTTTTCACTTTTCACTTTCATGCATTGGAGAAAGAAATGGCAACCCACTCCAGTGTTCTTGCCTGGAGAATCCCAGGGATGCGGGAGCCTGGTGGGCTGCCATCTCTGGAATCACAGAGTCGGATATGACTAAAGCAACTTAGCAGAGCAGAGCAGAAAACACATATCAGCCAACAAAAAATAAATGTCTATTGAACATATTTTCCTTCTAAGGTGATTCAGAATTAATTGTTTTGTTTATAGATTGACCATGATCATTTACAAATTCTTATGTGAAATCTGTGGAACAAATTGAGTACTTAACAATCTTTATCCTTTTCTGAAGCTTGATAAGAGGTAAGTTTTTTTTTTTTTATCATTTTCTGTAACTTTTTCTGTCACAATTTGTGCAAAATTTAAATTTTAATCATAAAAATCTATAGAAAATTAATGAACACTCTTAGAGATAATTTTACCATTTTATAATAGAATTGTAAAAAAACTGTAAAATGTAGTCTACCTGTCAAACATATTTTAATGAAAAAATTTGAATTATCTTTGTCATAAAAATCACCTGTTCAAAAATTAAAGAAATGCTTAATCAACATTTTGGAGGGATTATTTTGACTTCAAATAATGAGATTTGTAGTTTCTTTAGTTTATTTGTATTTAATTGAATAAATTGCTAGCTTTATCTTCTAAACTAAGCTTAAGAATCCATATTCAAATTAAATTGAGATACAGTGTGTAAGTTCTGTGTAAAACTTGAATTAATAAATTATATATGTATATTCTTTCCAAGTAATTTATTACATATATTCAAAAGACAGAATGATACATAATACATTCAATATTATATTTCTAAATTTGTATAATGTAATCTTCTGGGGTTGGTATGAAAACATATTGACTAGTGTCATATTTTTTCTTACAGTTTGTAATTTTGAATAATTTGTAAGCTGAAATTTGAAAGACAAATTATTAGAGGATGTATTAAATATATAGTCATTACTTGTATCTAAGTTTTTATTGTCTCTGTGTTTCCAACCACCAAATTAATACTATTTTTGGAAAATGTTATTTATTAATGCAGGCATTTTTCTTTAAATTGCTACAGAATTTTGGTTTTGGCCTCATATAATTTGGTATGATATATATAAATAATTAATCAAATATTTTTTCCTTCAGAATATTTGCATTGTATATCCATTTGTTTCTGTCTTTTTTTTGTTTGTTTGTTTGTTTTCAATTCAAAATTTACTTCAGATAGTTTTTAACCCAATAGACATAGGATTAGGGAAGTTTGCAACTTGATAGCATCGTATGTTTGCTAAATTAGTGCCATGATTTTTTTGCACAGGAATTTGTGTGTGCTAATACCTTGATTAGATTCACATTCTCAGGCTAAGTTCTGAAAATTTATCATTGAAGAAGTAAATTTACATTTAAATGTACTGCTGCTACAGCTACAAGTTAAATTCCAATTTAGTCCTGTCAACAAAAATTAAGCTTATATATACAACAGTCTAATGTGATAGAGTGACAATCATGCATGGTGTATATGACTTTGAATCTGATGTTAGTTAATGCTCTCTGAATAGGCAGATAATTATAAGTTACAAGCTGAAGGCTTAGAAACTTGAATGATATTATATAAAAAGTTCTAAATTGAGTTTCCCAAGTTTATGATGAAAAGCTTCATTTGATTAGTTTGTGAATAAAGTGCAGAGAAAAGAAATAATCAGGAAGTAAAAAGTAAAAGAAGGCATGGTGTATAAGATGTAACTGAATTACAAGATTTCAGAGAAATATTCCAGGTAAGTGGTATATTTTCTGTTCATAAAATATTACAAATTATTTTAAAAGGTATGCTTTTGTTTGAGTTTCTATGTCATCAAACATTTCAGGGAGGGAAAACCTTCAAATTCTTATTTGCAAAATTGATGAATGTTCAACAAAAAGTGTAGTTAGCAGAGCATTCTTGTCTGTACTTTGCACAGAAGAAAAGATTATTAAAGTAATTAAATAATTGCAATTAAAATATTTCCCAAATAGTTATGCAAAAGCAGGTCTTTAAAGTGACTGATCACTTGACAGAAATGGCTTTGTTAACTCTTTAGTCAACAGATCATCTGTGCTGTGCTAGTTGTGTCTGACTCTTTTGTGACCCCATGGACTGTAGCCTGCACAGGGCTATGGAGATTCTCCAGGCAAGAATACAGGAGTGGGTTGCCATGTGCTCCTCCAGGGGATCTTCCCAACCCAGGGATTACACCCAGGTCTCCCACATTCAGGCAGATTCTTTATCATCTGAGCCATCAGGGAAGCTCAGTGAATTATTTACTCTAAGAATAAAAGAAGACAAATGTCACGTAACAAAACATCAATGATGCTAAAAGAAATTACCGAAAGAGTTTTTGAAACTTGGGCTAAATTCATACAATATATTTTAGTGGCTGTGCCTTTACTTGATTCCATAGCTGTGTTTAGAATTTATGCAAGTTTGTTGGTTACTACTGGTTTTGTTTTCTTAATCAAATGCTTATGTTCTTGTGCTTTAAAATATGTTAGAGGAAATGAGACCAGCTTGGGAAAGACTGATAACTATCGTAGGGTCAATGAAAGCATTCAGGCTTAAAATAATTTTTTTTTCACTATAAAGCCTATGATTATCCAAGTGAAGGGTCAGAGGACTTGACTAGAGGAGGTATGAAGGATGATAAATTGGAAAAGTGACTTAAAGAGAGAAAATAAATAATGCCAAGAGTTTAGGAGAGGGTTTGTGAATATTCTTAGTTCTTAAATTTACACAGGGCTTCATACAGACTCAGCTGTGTAGGATGTGAACTATATACGGAAGTTAATGTCAATCTTCTTTTAAAATTATAAAGATGGAATATACGTATAAATTTCTATGACTGGAATACAAATTCTGCCTCTAACCTCAGCATTCGGTACACAATTCAACTGCTATCTGGTTATAAGAATACTTCAGTGCTCACAGTTATTTTAGTTGATTATTGTCATTTACCTTTGTGATTCTCTTTCTCTTTCATATTATTTAAAACATGTTTCACTGTATTAATAAAAGCTTTTGTTTCTTGGTACATGTGACACTTTTAAAAATATGTAATTTTGTGTCTGGGAGGATTCTTTTTCTTTCCATTCTATTTTTTCAAATATGGAGAAAACCTATTTCAACCTATACATTTATTAAATCAAGCTACAAATATGAAGATAAAAATGTTTTTAAACAGGCAAAATATTTTGTCTACATAAATGCAAATATTTTTAGCATATTTTTG
This sequence comes from Bos taurus, assembly GCF_002263795.3. Classification (NCBI taxonomy): domain Eukaryota; kingdom Metazoa; phylum Chordata; class Mammalia; order Artiodactyla; family Bovidae; genus Bos; species Bos taurus. The sequence continues at coordinate 40,295,723 of NC_037328.1, read as the reverse complement.
AGAATATATCCAAAATGTTGGAGAATACATAGAAAAAGTTTGTAACTAGTTAGAAAATGAAGACTTCAGCCCCAAACAGCTGTCACTGTAGGTTCTATGGAGAGAGCAGTGGACTGCAGCTGGGACTCTGCTGTCTATGGTGAGCAGCAGAATGGAGACTTTGGAGATAGTCCTCTGGCAAGAAGGGGCATTTTCTAGAAAACACAGGATGAGTCAGAAATGATAAAATTTCAAAACATATTATCAGCAAACAGTGGGTAAAATCATTCAGACTTTGATGTAATGTTAGAAAATTGTAATTTGTATAAGTACTGCATGCTAATTGTGCAACTGAAGCTCTAGAAAATTATAATTTGAATAGTACAAGAGTTAGGTGTTCATGTCTGAACAAAGCAGAGATGAAATTTTAAAAACAGGATAAATAAGATAGTAAAAATGCTATATGGGAAGAAAATACACTGTCTGGATAAAGTACACTATGGAGGCTGAGGAAAATTCTCAGAAAATAAAGCCCTCCCAGAATAAACAGATAAAACACGGAGATGAAAATAGGCAAAGTATAATATAGAAGAGGGATAAGGATGAGTTACTTGAGTACCTGTACTGAGTATTCATCAATTAAAAGAAGCATATCTACAATTAATGTATAATGGAAATTATTTGAGAAAAATGAAACCCAGTGAATGTAAATTGAAAATCTTAACTATTAGCTAGGAAAAATTCATATTTTTATTTTGTGCAAAATCAAACCAAATAAACTCTAGAATAAACACACTGAATAAAGACCATAAAGAAAATATTAACTATTACTACAAAACCCATAAAGTAAAACAAAAGATGTATATGAGAAGCTAAATTTATCTCTATAAAACTAATTTCCTGAACACAATAGGATTATAAAATAACATAGCTTTAAAAAGGTAACCACACATTCCAGTTTGTATTAAATATGAAAAAAAAATTCCTTGAAACTAAGAAACATTAATAGCACATACCTGACTAGTACAGTTTTTCTCCAAAATGTTACTAAAGCATATGTGCATTAGTATAATAGACTTTATACCCTACACTATCTTTTGTAGAGTGACTTGCCATTCCTGTCAATATGCCAGAGACTGAGCACGGAGTGACAAAAGGCTGACCTATTTGAAGCAGAAATGCACTGTGACTATGAGAAACATACATGCTCTAATCGCATTCTCCATGTAGTAATAACTAACTCATTCTAATGTACATCCCTAAAAAAATGTTAAAATAGTAAGCTATTGTCTTTATCAAGCTATGTTTGAGTCCATATTAAAATAAAACTTTATTTTTATTATACCTGATAATCTTGAAAGTCACATTATTTTATATGGCTCAACATGAATATATTGATGTATAAACCGAGACTTGAGTCTCTTAGAATGGTATAACTATCATTTCTTGATTGTTATGTAGTTTGAACAAGCAAATTCTTTTGACAATCCATCTAGATCGAGCTATTATTATATACTGATAAACCAATCTTGTGCACATCTCTGATTACTTTCTATGGATTTATTTCTAAATAAGTAATTTCCAAATTGAAGAGGAAGAATTTAATAGTCTTCTTAAATCACAAACCTAGAAACAAATGGTATATAATATTGATGAAAGCAATAATCTTTTACTTGGTTCTTACATAAATGACAATCTAATGTTCTTTTAATTATATGCTGAATATTGATTTAAAGTGGCTATGAAATAGCATGTTACTGACTAAAGATCATTACTACTGATCAAATGATATTAAAAAAAAACAAAACTCAGTGCTGTTCTTAAATGTCCTAATAAAAATAAAACTTTTTAAAAGACTTGGAATGAAAGTCTTTTAAAAATGTTAGTATTTTGGGGGTTTTGGCTTATAAATTTTTTCTGTATATTCAAATATTCTCATAGTTCCCACAGTTTCAACAACTGACTTTTATTAACATTGTTTTCTGAAATAAATGTCTAAACTAATTGTAATGAATATTAGTGATATTATTGATCCTCAAATTCCTAGAATAAAAAGTTTTTTCAAATTAACCACTTTTGTACATTTCAATGTGGCCTGATGTACTTAGCTTGACTTCAGGGAAACAAGGAAGATAGCATGCAGATATTAAATACCTAGAATGAATAGAGAATCTGAAATTATTTAAGGCTGTGTCTCATATATTAAAGTGTGCTAAAAATTAAAAAAAAAGAAACTTTTTTTACAGAGATACAGAGATAATTTATTTGGAGCAGTACTGCTTCCCTGGTAGCTCAGCTGGTAAAGAATCTGCCTGCAATGGAGGAGGCCCAGGTTTTATCCCTGGGTCAAGAAGATCCCCTGGAGAAGAGATTGGCTACCCACTCCAGTATTCTTGCCTGGAGAATCCCAAGGATAGAGGAACATGGTAGTCTTCAGTTCATGGGGTCGCAAAGAGTTGGACATGACTGAGTGACTCACAATTTATTTTAATCCTGGTGAAAACTCAGTTTTAATGATGAGATGAACATTCAGACAGAACTTCACAAACTGGTACCTATTCTTCAAAGATGCTGGCATCTTTGCATTTGGAACTATTAATATCAGCCAAACAATAATTTCTTTAAGTGTATGGTATCTTTTGGTCACAAAATTCTTGACACAAATTTCTTAAGTGACATTTGAGTTTTACTTGAGCAAAGAAATGATGAGTGGCTTGTTGGTACTAATGCAGTATGCATATCTCAGAAACTCACCTTGCCTCCCTTAATCTAGGGAACTCCCTGATAGCTCAGTTCGTAAAGAATCTGCCTGCAGGGTAGGAGACCCCGGTTCAGTTCCTGGGTCGGGAAGATCCCCTGGAGAAGGAAATGGCAACCCATATCCAGTATTCTTGCCTGGAAAATCCCATGGACATAGCAGCCTTGTGGGCTACAGTCCATGGGGTCACAAGAGTTGGACACGACATAGTGACTAAACCACCATGTAAGGCATTGTAGTGTCCCTTTCTATTGCTGAAGTACAATAACAGACATTTAATTTAATCAAATGCTGTTACTTTATCTATATGGATTAGCTCACTTTGATTATGCCAGTTACCCCTAGGGAAGCCAGTCCTCTGGAAAAGTATACTAAAAAAACAAAGCAAAAACTAGTTGCTTTTTTATCTGGTGTCCATGCTAAGTTCACAATAATTTTAACTGAACTTATTTTTTTGGAATGACCACATTCCTGGCATCAAAGGCTTAAGTAACAAGTAACAGTGATTGAGTTGCAGAAGCAGAAATTGGACACAGAGCAACTAAAGTATTAACATAAGTTTCAGCTAAAGAGCTGTAAGTGTTCAAGTTGAATTACTTGTAACATGACTTACAACAGAAGGATAAATTCTACCTGCATTTTCACAGAAAGCAACAATGGTAATGTATAACCTGATTTGGAAAGAGGCTGTAGTTCTTATGAAAATCAAGCAAGCACAATAAATTGAGGGAGTTAACCAGAAAGGAGATATTACTTCTAGCTTACGCAATATTATTTGCATTTTAAAAATAAATAGAAGGAGAATAATGAAGAGAAATTTACCAAAATTAGAAAACATGAAAAACATATCTTTGATTATTTTTCAACCAGGATGGGAATCTTATTACAGTCACCTTTGCAAACTCTTCTTTTCCTCTCATCTAAAGAAATTTAGACAACTCTTTCTCTCCCCCTTCCTTTACTGCCAGTCATACTGTTTCACTTGCACTTAACAAAGGATATTAGTATAACTCAAATATGATTAGCTAGTAAATATTAACATTTATTCCTTAAATGGTAAAATATGAACATAAACTCTGGTGTATAATAATAGATGTTAAACAGGAAAAAAATCTTAAAGTATTTTATTTCCAATCTGAATTTGTTTGTATCAAAATATAATCTTCATAGCACACCAGTATGTATATACAGGGGTCATTTCTGTTTCTACACATGAAAAGCACATAAAATATTTTCAAGTTAGGAAATATATATAAAATACATTAGCAAATAATGCTAGTACCAACACAACGAAACAGCCATGCTTTGACTTAAATTACTGGTATTCTTCATAATGACTGGTTACTTACTTATTTTCCCTTTCACACAGCTCACCCTATCAACATTGTAAATAGCTTCCCTGACTGTACAGCAAACAAATTATACTTTTTAATACCTTCATCTTATGGGCATAATCAGTAAAAGTTTCTGTCATCATCATCATCATTGTCGTCATCCATACCATGTCTATTTTTCCTTAAAAGCGTATCATACAAAGGTCATATGCCTTTAATATTTTTTCTTTCACTATTGTCATAGACTGAACCGTATCTCCTTCAGATATATATGTCAAAGTCTTAACTCCCAATGTGACTGTGTTTGGATATAGGGCTTTTAAGGAGGTTAAAACTAAAGTTAAAGTTAAATGAAGTCATAGGGATAGGAGCCTAATCTGATAGGACTGGTGTCCTTACAAGAAGAAGAGACAATGGAGATCTCTTTCTTTCCCTATTCTGAAACAGAGGAAAGGCCACGTAAAGACAAATTGAGAAGGCTGTCATTTGCAAGATAGAAGGACACACTAGAACCATCCCTGCTGGCATCTTGATCTTGAGCTTTGAGACTCTAGGAATGATAGTTGTGAATTCACCTAATGTTTATTTTCTATTCTTATAATTTGAGAGAAAACAAAATTTCATTAAATTCAATAAATTATCTATATCTTTTCATGTGTTAGGACAATGCATATAGTTCAACACTTTAAGTATGGTTAAACTTAATATTGAATAATTATAAATATTGCAGAGTTATCAACATAGCATGATGTTTTCAGAACATTTAAATGTATTACATATATGTTTGTTCACCAAGATACTTAGTTCAGTGTTTTTAGGAGGGGCTATATTTTTCTTCCATTTTCTTTTGAAATTAATGTTTTCTTACACATGTACTAACTCTAAGACATTATTGAGAAATCCCAACTGTGTAATATTGACAATATGTTTTACATAGTGGTATTCTCCAATGTGACTGTCTCATGTAGTTCACACAGTAGGTGCTCAAGAACTATTGATCAAATGAAGATAATTTGGAATCTATGAATTAGGTACAAATCTATTTCATGCCTCCCACTTGAATGGAACAGATTAGGATATTTTTCAAACACGCAGGTCAATTTCTTTTGTTCATTTGTAATCTTGTTGAAGTTAATAGACACCATAAGTCACTCTATGGGAGTAAGTAACTCAGTTGAGAAGATGTCTTAACTCTTTTCATATACAATGAAACCATTTGTGTTTTGGAGATTGAGTTACTACCACAAGTTGCTTAGGCACTGGTGGTCATAGGATTTATTAAGGAAGTTTAGGACACTGAACTGACACTTTAGTAAACAGTATTTCATGTTAATACACAGTATAAGAGAAAATGAAAGAGCCAGTATTATATCAATAAACCAGCAATTTTTTTTAGCCAAAATTGTCCATTTTAAAAGAATTTTTGTGTCAAAACATGATTTTCTCACACTACTTTATAGAGTATATGAACAGGTTTAAAAACAAAGCAGAAGATGTACAAAATGTCCTTTGTTTATTGCTTAGAAAAATATTGCCTCCTAATGAAGTAAGACAGAAACCCAAGATATGATAAATGACCCCTAACTCCTGCAACACACACACACACACACACACACACACACACACACACACACACAAGACTCTGTTTCAGAGCAGATAAGATATGACAGGAATGTATTTTTTTTTAAATGAGGGCACATAAAGTAAAAATTTACTCTTCTGTTTCTAAAACCCTGCATTTTACTTTCTTTCTTAAGAAAATCTCATTGCATGTGGAATACACAGACTCAGTGAAGGTGAAGTATACACACATCATATTATATCTCCCTAAGTAGGCAAAAGGAAAGAAAATGCTAGTTTGTTTTTATGTAATAACATGGGATAATGCCATAGTCTTAATCTTGTAAACTAAAATCAATAAAAACATATGGACATTATCACTCAAGAGCTAATGCCAATTTAAAGTTAATACAAAAACATCTATTGATATTTTAATCCCGCTTAATGGCAACAAATTTTTTTCTTAAATTTTAGAAATACAATTCCACATGGCTTTCTTTTTCATTTGTTTTCACTCTCTTGCTTGCTCTCTCCTTCCCTCCCTCTCTTCCTCCATGTTGCACATTTTAGGAGTCAAAATAGAAAAGTCAGTATTTTACCACGTCTCTCACTATGTGCTTAAATTGTAGAAAGATAGTATAAATGCAATTTGGGATTTCCTCATATATAAAATTAAAAATTTCATAGAGACCCAATTCTATATGTACATTCTGTCAGCATCTCCTTATGTACATTTTACTTCTTATTTATTACAGATTCCATGATTTGTCAGCTTAATAATTTCACTACAACTAACTTTGCCTCCCTTAATTTCCTTTTCTTTTGTTACACTTGCTTGTAAATCACCCACTCAGGATGTATCCAACCATTTTTGTTCTCCATATACACATAACAGGGAGCTGTAAAAATGTATAATTTAATTAAGAGTCTTGATCAACTCTTATGTGTTAAGTACCTTTCAAGGCTCTTGGGAGACACAAAATAGCAAAAGAGACAAAAAGATCCCTGATTATATTCTAATGAGGGAGACACATAATAAGTGAGAAAAATTAAGAATTGTTATGATAGTCAAGGGCTTCTCTGGTAGCTCAGCTTGTAAAGAATCTGCCTGCAATCCAGAAGACCCCAGTTCAATTCCTGGGTTGGGAAAATCCCCTGGAGAAGAGTTAGGCTACCCATCCCAGGATTCTTGGGCTTCCCTGGTGGTTCAGATGGTAAAGAACCCACCTCCAATGAGGGAGACCTGAGTTCAATCCCTGGGTTGGAAAGACCCCCTGGAGGACCATGGTAACCCAATCCAGTATTCTTGCCTGGATAATCCCCATGGACAGAGGAGCCTGGTGGGCTACAGTCCATGGGTTTGCAGAGTCGGATGCAACTGAAGTGACTAAGCACAGCACAGCATGTGACAGTTAAATAGACATAGAGTTAAATAGACATAGTGTTAAAAAAAAAAAAAAAAAAAGATAAGGCAAGGAAGGAAAACAGAGTAGAAGAGTGAGTTTAAAGGAGTCTTCATGAGAAGACAAACTTTTTCATAACACCTGAGGTACTTCCTCAGGTGTTCCTCAGGATGTAGGGCTTTGCAAATGTATGTGGAAGAGAAGTACTACCAGAGGAAACAGCAAGTGCAAAATCTCAAGGCAAAAACAGGCCTAGCATGTTTTCAAATTACAAAAATGGTTAAGTGTATTTAACAAGGGAGCAAGGGAAATTGTTATATTTGCTTAAAGTCAGGGAAGTATTAGAACTCAAGGACCTTAGAGGTGTATAAGAACAGCTGCTCACACACACACACACACACACACACACACGGCTTATATGATGTTACTGTGGAGACTATTAGGCTAAAATCTGTAGAGAAAGCCAATAGGCTGGAAATTCAGGCAGGAATTATATAAAATGGACCGCCTTTATGTTTTCTACATTTTCACAGGTGTCTAGAAATGTTAACCTTGAGATTTCAAAGGCATCCCAACAAGCCATCAACCTTCGTGCTTCACAATGATGAGCAACTTAGTAAGAACAGTGAATCACACTAACATGGGCCAATTGCCACATTTCTTTTGCTGTGACGTGTTCTTTGATCTGAAGCAATTATTTGTGGAAAGCAGTGGATAATACATTGCATTCTATGTGTGAATGAATGGCAGAATTTGCAGAAGCGTTGTATGTAGGGAAGGTAAATCTGTACCCAGAGTTCATGTCTATTCCAGTAAGATTATCTCTCTCATGATGGAAGCAATCCAAGATACTCAACCTGCAAATCTGGTAGCCAGCTCATTCCCCTGGGGAATGGTGTCATAACAGGTACTCAATATTGTTTTCTGCTGCTGCCTGGATGGGCATTCAGCAGTGGCTATAGTCAGTTCAGCCTTGATGAATGGAAGTCCATATTGCTGAGACCATGCACCACCTCCCACCATGACTGTTTTGTTCATGAGCCCATTGGAATGACAGGAGTGGCTGGGGAAAGAGGTTGACTGACAGCCATAGAACAAGTCACCCCATTTGCTTGATTATTAAAATCCTCCTCTGCTGAGGTTGTACTCTGATAAGACATAGCAAATATCTTCACAAATTCTGGCCCATTTTGAGAAATATTTCCACATTCCTCTTTCTCCAATCTCTGCATAATCAGCTTTCCAATTATTTTCTTTCAAGTCCCTGACCATCCAGCCAAATCACTTGACCAGAACACAAGAAATGGTATACAGTTGCACATCTGGCTGTTTCTCATTGCTAGCAAAATGAAAAACCAGTTGCACTACTTGAAGTTCTGTGCTAGGAGGATATCCCTTCATCATTGTCCTTCAGGGATATCACAGGAAACAGCCTGAGTGTTGCAGCTCTTCACTTCCTGGTGGTGCCTACATATCACATAGAACTGTCTGTAAACCATCCCAAGTTGTCTTTTCCTCAGTCATCTGACTGTACGGAACTCCCCTTGATGCAGGCTTGGAGAGAGAAGGCAATGTGGCAGGAATTTTTACCAAGGGTATTTGCCCACTTCCTCATGAAACTGCTTTGTCTCTTCAGACATTTCTGCATCCTAGTCTTACACATACCACTTGCATCTGATGATGAAGTGCTGCTGTGCATGTCCAACTTTATTGTGCTTTTATCAGAATATATCCAATTTATGATGGACAGCTTAGGTCACTTGGTAACTTAGGGCCTGCAGTGAATCATTTATTCTGTGCTAAAGGCCAGAGGCCAAAAATTATTTTTGAAAAGGAGAGTAGTTATTCCCAGAAGATGGCCAGACTTTCCCTCCAAATTCTAAGGGTCTGCATGGGATTCAACGATTCATCATAGGAGCTATTTATGCCATGTATGTACTTATGCTATATTTTGATGATAAGCAATTGTAGCCAAATATAAACAATAAGTGAATGTGCTTAAAGAGTATTCATGAGTTTCTTACATTACTGCTGCAACTTTTCTTTAAGTTCAAATTTTTATCAACATATATCATTTATTTTCTCTGCTCATTTCTATCCCATATTAAATTGTTATTTACTTTGATCTTGGTCCTCTTTCTTGAACATAGTAAACATTCAACCTATGTGTGAGAAATCCTTGGGAATAAAATGATTTAGAAGTGTTGGGGAAAATTCATTTAAAAAGGTTTATGCTGTCTTTCCATAGTGTATATTAAAAAGTATGCTTTTCTGATAGTTATTCTTCGTATTTATAAAAATGCTACTTCATTTTGTTTTTCATCAAAGCTGTGGCATCTGCATATACGGTCTTTGGGAGATAGTTTCATTTAAACTTTTACTATGAAAATTTTTTTGTTTTACTTTTTCTAAAATTGGTGGATTCTTTCAAATATTAGGTAAAGTTTTAACAGAATTAGCAAGATAAGCTGTTTTGTATAGTGAGGAGTTTGTTCTGGTGTGGTTGTGTATTGTTTATATTTGTTTTGTTGGTTTCTTATTTCCCAGGTTGCTGATAGAGCTTTGATAGTTTTCTGGGTCACAATTTTGATATCAGTTAAATCTGGCATTTCTAACTTGACATTCTTTATTATCAATAATATTTAGTGAGATTTTGAATAGCTTTGAGAAATCATAGGACAGAATCATCAACTGATTACTACTTCTTGGAATTTACCATGTTTTAGGAAACCAGACCACCTGACCTGCCTCTTGAAAAAACTGTATGCAGGTCAGGAAGCAACAGTTAGAACTGGACATGGAACAACAGACTGGTTCCAAATAGGAAAAGGAGTATGTCCAGGCTGTATATCGTCACCCTGCTTATTTAACTTATATGCAGAGTACATCATGAGAAACGCTGGGCTGGAAGAAGCACAAGCTGGAATCAAGATTGCCGGGAGAAATATCAATAACCTCAGATATGCAGATGACACCACTCTTATGGCAGAAAGTGAAGAGGAACTAAAAAGCCTCTTGATTAAAGTGAAAGAGAAGAGTGAAAAAGGTGGCTTAAAGTTCAACATTCAGAAAACTAAGATCATGGCATCTGGTCCCATCACTTCATGGCAAATAGATGGGAAACAGTGGAAGCAGTGGCTGACTTTATATCTGGGGGCTCCAAAATCACTGCAGATGGTGATTGCAGCCATGGAATTAAAAGACACTTACTCCTTGGAAGAAAAGTTATGACCAACCTAGACACCATATTATAAAAGCAGAGCCATTACTTTGTCAACAAAGGTCCATCTAGTCAAGGGTATGGTTTTTCCAGTAGTTCTATATGGATATGAAAATTGGACTATAAAGAAAGCTGAGAACTGAAGAATTGATGCTTTTGAACTGTGGTATTGAAAATGACTTGAGAATCTGTTGGACTGCAAGGATATTAAACCAGTCCATCCTAAAGAGATCAGTCCTGAATATTCATTGGAAGGACTAATGTTGAGGCCGAAACTCCAATACTTTGGTCACCTGATGTGAAGAACTGATTCATTTGGAAAGACCCTGATGCTGGGGAAGATTGAAGGTGAGAGGAGAAGGGGACAACAGAGGGTGAGATGGTTGATTGCATCACGACTCAATGTACATGAGTTTGGGTAAACTCTGGGAGTTGGTGATGGACAGAGAGGCCTGGCGTGCTGCAGTCCATGGGGTCACAAAGAGTCGGACACAACTGAGCAACTGAACTCAACTCAACTCAACTTACCATAGCCTAGGGTTTCAGGATACTAGAAAATTAGTGTTTATTTTCCTGAATATGTTCACAAATATTTAAAAGATCTGCTAGTACATACACTATTTTTCTGGCCCTATAAAGTTATTTTTACTTAAAAATAACCATTTTTATATACATTTACAGAGTATTTGCTTTAAATTACAACTGGACATTATAATTCATTATTTTTGTTGTTGTTGTTGTTGTTTAGTCCCTAAGTCGTGCCCAACTCTTTTGTGACCCCATGCACTCTAGCCTGCCAGTCTACTCTGTCCATGGAATTTTCCAGGCAAGATTACTCGAGAAAGTTGTAATTTCCTCTTCCAGAAGATTTTCCCAACCCAGGGATCAAACACGCATCTCTGTGTCTCCTGCACTACAGGCAGATTCCTTACCCCTGAGCCACTGGGGCAGCCCATTTTAATGTTGAGCCATTCTTAAATAAAACTAGTACGTTTAAAACTTGCATTTGGTGGTCACTTAGTTCTGGTTGTATTTGATATTATCATACCTCCTCAATTAAGACATCATGATAACTTAAGTAAAATAGGCAAGTGGCTTTCCTGGTTTCTCAGTAGTAAAGAATCCACCTGCCAGTGCAGGAAACATGGATGGCTTTGATCCCTGGGTTGGAAAGATACCCTGGAGAAGGAAATGGCAACCCATTCCAGTATTCTTGACTCAAAAATCCCATCGACAGAGGAGCCTGGCAAGCTAAATTCCATGAAGTCGCAAAGAGTCTGACATGACTTAACAACTAAACAACAGCAAAATAAAGGTGATGAATAGTTATTATTGCCCATGTTTTTATATATAAAAGTAGTTATCTATAAAATCTAATACTAAGCAGATACAAGTTTTCTGCAAGTTGTTTATATTCAAACTACTAGGATTAAACTACTAGGATCAAGATTTCTATTTTGTTATCATCAATTTTTTTTTAATCTCATAGAATGTTGCCTTAAATTTTGGAAATATTTTCAACATTAGATATTGTATTTAGCATTTAGCACGTAATGCATTTAGCATGGGTTTTTATCAATTCATGAAACCAGAAAATGCAGGAATGCACTTGTTTTTATCATTTTTAAAAGATTTTTGTCATTTATGAATATAGTTAGGAATATAAATTTAAAAAAATGCATGTAGCTGGCCTGGGTTTTCTGTCTATTAATGTGTGTGTCTATTTTTAGGTGATTGCTAAATATTCCTTCTATATATAGCTCATTGTAGGCATGCAAATACTCAATAAAATTTTTTATGAGATAATCCATGTAATTAGACTTATTCTGTGTCATAATATACCTTCTTAATCAATGTGCTGTTTAGATTCCTACAAAAATTCTCTTTCTTAAAAATAATTGAGTCCTTTTTTATTTTTTTTAAGGTCAGGAGGATATAGGATAGCAAATACATAGTTAAGTGAATAATGCTTATACTCTGCTATAATTTGAAACATTGTTTAGATGTATCTATTTAAGTTGAGCTTTTTCAGTCTGTATTGTTTTGTTCTCAGCATTATTATAGATAATATTGCAAATATTTATTATAGCTTAATATGTACACCAAACATATGATAACTTAATAGACCTAGCTGATTAAGGTATGTGTGTAAGGAAACAGGGAAATCATATTTTTGCTTGAGTGCTTGGCTGAGGGATAGAGATTATTGTAAGAAAGACTGAGGAAATAGCAAGAGAGACTGTGTGGGGGTATGGATGTGTGTGTAGGGGCAGAGCACAGGAATAAATTTTTGTGATATTGGCATGTAAATTTTATGTGATTGTGAAGTTGTATATGCATGGTCGAGACATAGGAAATAAAGTCAGGATGTGGAAACCATTTGGGCAATAATTTGCCTTTATCAGATTTCACATAGCATTTTAAATTCATGAAACTAGATGGGATGTCTTAAAGACAATTTATAGATAGAGAATGTAAAGAGATCTCAGACAACCACATTTGGAGGTTCCAGAGGAAAGGGGTGTCATGAAAATGGCAATGATAATCCAATCAAGCTGAAGTCTGGGATTCCCAATGGCCAGAGAAAAGTGTGTTTTAGTCAGAATGACATGAACACTGAGGCCAAAGAGTGCGGGTCTGGGGAGTCAGACAAAACAGAGAAATGACCTTTATATTTTGCAATATTAAGGTTATTAGTGTCTTTAATAAGAGGTGATTAATCATAATGAAAAGAAAGAAAACTTTCTTGAAATATTTTAAGAAGAAAATATGAGGATAGTTAGTATATGAGGATAACTAAGAAAACAGTCTAGAAGATAGGAAATGAAATAGTTAAAAAAAAATAATGGACCAATGATCCAGGGAGGGTGTTGTTAGGACAATAGTATTTTTTTATTTTTTCAGAAATTCTTGGAGACAAAGCCTGGGTTAACACTCATGTGTCCCCAGGATTCCTGGGGAGCTGATATTTTATAATTCCATACTATTGCCATTGCTCAACATTCTTTTCAATTTGGCAGTTTAGTTGTTTCAGTAGTGAGGGTCATTCAGGTCTTCTAATTTGAGCGATAGTTTTCTCCCTTGCGTAAAGTTTTATTGGATCACAGCCTCTCATTCCTTTAATTATTGTCCATTCCCGTTTTCATCCTACAGTAGCAGTCGAGAAGTTGTAACAGAGGAGTTATACAACCTACAAAACTGATGATATTTTTCAAACAGTTCTTTATAAAGAAAGATCCCCCATCTCTCAACAACGCATATGACTGCTGTAAATTAAGTGATCTTTTCCACTTCATTCTTTTTTGTAGCTGTATTGTGGTAGTATTTATTTTTCTTTTTTATATTATTAATAGTATATCTTTATATATCATATGGCAGGATTAGAGTCATTTCTACTATGATATGATATCATATCACTTCTACTATGATAAAGTCTACTTGTCACTAGGTAATTTATTTCATTTGCATACTTTTATTATACATATGCATGAATACATGTCTGCCAACATTTTTTATACCCCTGCTTTATTTTCAACTCACTTACTGTCTTCTTTCCATTATATGTTTTGTTTTTGAACTTCATTTTCCTATCACTGATCTAAAAGACAAATAGTATGCTTTTGATCCTATTGTGTATATTCTTGAAATATTAACATGTAATCTTTAATTAACAAAGTTAAAAATGTACCAATATCTGTATTATCTGCTTAAAATACATGGACTTTAGAATATCTTAGTAACTATTTTAACCTTCTTTCATTTACATACAATTATTTTTCATTATTTTAAGTATAGTAGTGTAACCCATAATATTATAGGGTTATTGCCAAAAAAAGGTAACTCTCAAATATTGAATACTACTTCACTGCAAATGTTAGCTAAAAATTTTCCTCTAAGGGCTTAATTTGTTTATAAAAAATTATTTCAGGTGGACGTTTCAGGTGAAGACATGTTTATTTTTGCATCAATGTAATTACCTTGCACACATTTGAAATATCCAAAATACCCATCATGGAGAATTGTATTAGTTTCCAATGTACTCAACCACTTTTTTTTTTTTTTTTTACAAAACTGATGATGATTTACATTCACTTATACCATTTTAATGAGTCTATACCAATTAATGAGCATACAGTTGTGTTCATTTCACGTACTAGTAAGATTATACTCAAAATTCATCAAGCTAGGCTTCAGCTGTACATGAACCAAGGCCTTTACATGTACAAACTGGGGTTAGAAGAGGCAAAGTAACCAGAGATCAAATTGCCAACATTTGCTGGGACATAGAGAAAGCAATGAAACTCCAGAAAAAAAAAAAAGTCAACTTCTGCTTCAACATTCCAAAAATGAAGATCATAGCATCTGGTCCCACCACTTAATGGCAAATAGAAGGGGAAAAAGTAGAAGCAAAGACAGATTTTATTTTCTTGGGCTCCAAAATCACTTCAGACAGTGACTGCAGCCATTAAATTAAAAGATGCTTGCTCCTTGGAAGGAAAGCTTTGACAAACCTAGACAGGAGAACATAGGCAAAACACTCTCTGACATACATCACAGCAGGATCCTCTATGACCCACCTCCCAGAATATTGGAAATAAAAGCAAAAATAAACAAATGGGACCTAATTAACCTTAAAAGCTTCTGCACATCAAAGGAAACTATTAGCAAGGTGAAAAGACAGCCTTCAGAATGGGAGAAAATAATAGCAAATGAAGCAACTGACAAACAACTAATCTCAAAAATATACAAGCAACTCCTACAGCTCAACTCCAGAAAAATAAATGACCCAATCAAAAAATGGGCCAAAGAACTAAATAGACATTTCTCCAAAGAAGACATACAGATGGCTAACAAACACATGAAAAGATGCTCAACATCACTCATTATCAGAGAAATGCAAATCAAAACCACTATGAGGTACCATTTCACACCAGTCAGAATGGCTACGATCCAAAAGTCTACAAATAATAAATGCTGGAGAGGGTGTGGAGAAAAGGGAACCCTCTTACACTGTTGGTGGGAATGCAAACTAGTACAGCCACTATGGAGAACAGTGTGGAGATTCCTTAAAAAACTGGAAATAGAACTGCCTTATGATCCAGCAATCCCACTGCTCGGCATACACACTGAGGACACCAGAAGGGAAAGAGACACGTGTACCCCAGTGTTCAACGCAGCACTGTTTATAATAGCCAGGACATGGAAGCAACCTAGATGTCCATCAGCAGATGAATGGATAAGAAAGCAGTGGTACATATACACAATGGAGTATTACTCAGCCATTAAAAAGAATACATTTGAATCAGTTCTAATGAGGTGGATGAAACTGGAGCCTATTATACAGAGTGAAGTAAGCCAGAAGGAAAAACATAAATACAGTATACTAACGCATATATATGGAATTTAGAAAGATGGTAACAATAACCTGGTGTACGAGATAGCAAAAGAGACACTGATGTATAGAACAGTCTTATGGACTCTGTGGGAGAGGGAGAGGGTGGGAAGATTTGGGAGAGTGACATTGAAACATGTAGAATATCATGTAAGAAACGAGTTGCCAGTCCAGGTTCGATGCGCGATACTGGATGCTTGGGGCTGGTGCACTGGGACGACCCAGAGGGATGGTATGGGGAGGGAGGAGGGAGGAGGGTTCAGGATGGGGAACACATGTATGCCTGTGGCGGATTCGTTTTGATATTTGGCAAAACTAATACAATTATGTAAAGTTTAAAAATAAAATAAAATTTAAAAGAAAAAAAAAAAAAAGCAGAGACATCACTTTGCTGACAAAGGTCTGTATAGTCAAAGCTATGATTATGGATGTGAGAGTTGGACCATGAAGAAGGCTGAGCCCAGAAGAATTAATGTTTTTGAACTGTGGTGCTGGAGAAGACTCCAGTCAATAATAAAGGAAATCAACTCTCAGTATTCATTGGAAGAACTGTTGCTAAAGCTAAAGCTCCAATACTTTGGCTACCTGATATGAAGAGCTGACTCATTGGAAAAGACTGATGCTGAGAAAGCTTGAAGGCAAAAGGAGAAGGGAGTGTCAGAGGATGAGATGGTTTGATAGCACCACTGTCTTGATAGATATGAGTTTGAGCAAACTCCGTGAGATAGTGGAGGACAGAGGAGCTTGGCATGCTGCAGTCCATGAGGTCACAGAGTTGGACATGACTTAGCAACTGAACACAACTGAACAACAACAACAACATACCATTTCAATGAACCTCACTGATTGCAATAAGCCAATATAAGGTACAAGTTACGTTGACAAAAGTGAAAACATATATTAAAATTAAAATCATTTGGCAGTTTTAACTGTGACCCTGTTTTCCAAGACAAATTTACACCTAAATATAAAATTATTACAACATCTTTTCCATCTGATATCTGTATATAAAGATTGATAACAGTTTCTGAAATTACATTGAATGAAATATGTGGACACCAAAGTAAGCATGTTATCACCTTTTAACTGATGGTTATTGACTTCTATGGCATCTCACTGTGAAACATGAGAATTAATGTCCAAGTAAAGAAACACACATAAATACATGCATGTATACACATAAAAATCTATTCTGCACCTTGAGGAACAGGAACAAAAGAGAAGCTTAGAGCAGCAAAACAAAAGACATTGCTGTCAGTTCTTTAGAGTTTATAAGTTTTTGTGATCTCAAGAACATTCCCTTGAGAAACAAGAATGTTAAAATAAAAAATTCCAGGGAAGGAAGATCAAAGGAAAAGGATTAACCACTGAGCAAAGAAGTGGAAGTAAAGTTAAACAGCCTTTCACTAGAATAGTAATAAAATTATTAGTGTAACATTGTAGATATTTCTATTTTTGAAGTTTCCTTCTGTGTATTACTTTTGAACTAATGTTGCAATCAGAAAATAATTCAGAAGATGTTTGAGAAGATAAGTGAAAGACAAATTATAAATAAGATTTCTAAAGAGAGATTAAATATAACCATTGATATTACTTATGTTAAAAAGTATCTGTATTTTCCAAGTATCCTGTGAATATATTATAATTTTAAAAATAATTTCATAATTTAAAAAATAAAAAGAAGATTCCCTAAAAATATTATAAGAAAATACTGCATATAATATCAAGAAAGATTTTTTAAAAGGTAAATAAAATAAATAAAGGCAAAATATGGATCACCAAAATTTACTCCAAAAGAAACACAAATTTTAACATCTAAAAGACTCAAAGAGATTGGAAAGGCAATTAAATATTAATTATTGAAACAAAGACACTAGGACCAACAGTCAATGTTTCCCTAAATTATTTAAACTATTTTAGAGTATGGGCTTCTCTGGTGGCTCAAATGGTAAAGAATCTGCCTTCAGTGCAAGATACCCACGTTCAATTCCTGGGTTGGGAAGATCCCCTGGAGAAGGGTGTGGCAACCCACTCCAGTATTCTTGCCTAGAAGATTTCCATAGACAGTGGAGTCTTGTGGGCTACAATCCATGGGGCCACAAAGAGTCGGGCATGACTGAGAGACTAACACTTTCACTTTCACATTTTCCATTTAAGAACATATAATAATGAAAACTTCCCCAATTGATTTTATATATCAGAATTACATTAATTTCATGACCATAAGCAATAATCATATTTCGAGTTTGTGTGTATGTACTCAATCTCCTTCTTCCCCGAAACTTCTTTCAAACACTTTTTATAACACATATTCTGAAATTCTTCTTTTACTATTGTGGAGTAAAATTCAAAAATTGATTACCTATTCCTATTCACAGCCTGGTGGCTCAGCTGGTAAAGAATCTGCCCTCAATGTGGGAGACCTGGGTTCGATCCCTGGGTTGGAAAGATATCCTGGAGAAGGAAAAGGTTACCTACTCCAGTATTCTGGCCTGGAGAATTTCATGGACTACAGTCCATGGGGGTAACAAAGAGCTGGACACAACCGAGTGACTTTCAGTTTTTACATATAGTCAACAATCAGCATACCATCTGAACTGTAAATAAAGAATACATGTAATTAATAATATATTTCAATATATAAATGCTCAGCTAAAACTTAACTAGAAAATAAGTTTAGGTGTATGTGTTTAGATTTATATGTCTAAATCTTTACAAGAAATCACAGGAAATATATGGTTTCACATGTAGAATCGTAAAGTTGGGCTGGACTATTTATACAAATATCACTATTGTTAATTGAAAGGACTTTAGGAAATAAAAGGCAATCTTCATTTTAAATTAAATGAATTTCAGTTTTTTCTCAATTCCCTGAATATCAATTAATTTAATAATGATTTATTTAAAAACTATCATAGAAGATTTTTTGGCACAGTTAAATATGCATCAAATATAGTTTTATGTGTTAAAACGTGACACTGTGACCAAACAGGCATTTTTCATGAGAAAACATTTCAGTATTAGAAAATATAGAAGTGAAATTCATTATATTAACACACTAAACAAAAACTATGATTTTTGTAATAAATTCTTATAATGTAAATTGAATAATTTCCACAGCTATTCTATAAAAATTCTAAATTAAATTAGAAGTGGTTATCAGATTATAAAAGACTATATGCAGAAGCAACATCAAACATGATTATAACAGTGAATTATGAAATCATCTTTAAGAATATAGGAAATATGTGTTGATATGTTCACTTATCATGTTTTTAATATAAAAATGGGAGTTCAATGTTGAATTCCCAAGAATTTAGATACTAAAATTACACATGAGCAAATACAAACATCTCTATGTGCTAATAAGATAAAAAAAATTATACAGAAATCTCAAGAAACTTTTAAAAAATTTATTAAAATAAATAAAGGGATTTGGTAAAGTGGTTGAATGCCAGGCAAATACACACAGATTAATATTTTGTTTTGTACTATAATAACGGTAACCAACTTGAAATAGAAATAAATTATATTCCAAGTAGTAATAAAATTATACATGTAACAAGGGTATAATATTAATAAAAATGTACATGAAATTTATTGAAACATATATATCAAGAGCTAAACAAATGAAAAGGCTAGTGATAATGGTGGAATTTTGGTTCAGTTAAGTTCAGTCATTCAGTCATGTCTGACTCTTTGCAACCCCATGAACCGCAGCACAGCAGGCCTCCCTGTCCATCACCAACTCCCGGAGGCTACCCAAACTCATGTCCACTGAGCTGGTGATGCCATCCAGCCATCCCATCCTCTGTCATCCCCTTCTCTTCCTGCCCTCAATCTTTTTTGCACCATCAGGGTCTTTTCAAATGAGTCAGCTCTTCGCATTAGGTAGCCAAAGTACTGGAGTTTCAGCTTCAACATCAGTCCTTCCAATGAACACCAGGACTGATTTCCTTTAGGATGGACTGGTTGGATCTCCTTGCAGTCCAAGGGACTCTCAATTTGGAAATTAAATATTCTGTATTTACCCTCAAAATAATAACATGAACATATGTAAGAATCAAAGCTAAATTTGCATAGAAAAATAAGACACATCAAGTGTCAGCACTAAATGCAAATGTATAGAAAAAAGGCATGATTCATTTTAAAGTAATTAAATGACTTCCTGGGAGACTTGAGTAAGTGGAGAATAGCTTGAATCCTCAAGGCACTTATATTTTTATTCCCATTAGTATTATGAACATACTTATATTCTTAGCCTGATAAATGTGCTCCACTTTGCAACGACTTTTCATAGCTTAAAATCTATTGGTACCATCTGATTCTCATGACAGGAAAAAAAAAAAAGTCTGAAATATTATGGGAATGATGTCCATATTCAGTTTTATAATGGAATAAATCACTTACAAGTTTTCCATCCTTCTCAACATTATGCATTTTAAATTACACTTATCTGTGTTATTTGTGATCTAAAAAATATGTTGTTGTTTAGTCACAAAGTCATGACTGGTTCTTTGTGGGCCCACCAGACTCCTCAGTCCATGGGATTTCCCAAGAAAGAATGCTGGAGTTGCTTGCCATTTCCTTCTCCAGGGGATCTTCCAGACCCAAGGATCAAACCCATGTCTCCTACACTGACAGGCAGATTCTTTACCACTGAGCCACTTGCTTATAATATATCTGAAAAGTCTAAGTTTTCAAAATGATTGGTGTTACTTAAAAAAGTACTCAGCACTCCCAGCTTTAGGATTATAGATCTGGATGAATTTTCATTAGTTAAGAATCTGAAATAGAGGAATCCAACAAAGATCCTGATTCTGAATTTATTTAGTTATATTTTGGAAACTGTTATTCAGAGTACTATGAAAATTACTATATCATCACCAGGAATGTCTAATGAGAAGTAACTTTAATACTAGCATGAATGAAATAGTAAAGAACTTGATTAAGCAAAGCCATCAGTGTAAATTGCCCTGAGGATTGGATGAACAAGCACCACAAATGAGGAAGATTTACCCTTTTAATCAGCCAAGTCTACACCTGCAACATTGATTGTGTTATCCAAATGACTGGGCAGCCTTATCAAAATCAAACACAGAGCAATATATAAGGTTCATCAGGCTACATTCTTGAGGTGAATGGAAAAGAAATGTTTTACTAAAATCAGTAAGGAAATTCTAACACAGATCAGAAATACCAATGATGGTTCTGTATTTGACTTTTTTTTTAATGAAAATTGCCTATTGATCAGAGCAAATGCTATACTTTCTACTAATTTAAGGTAATATTAATAATTATCATTTTAAAAAATGATCCTATAATCATGTAGGCTATGAAACCTCTAATACTAAAGACTTTCTTAGAAAATGAGACCACTCTTTCAGAAGCTTGAATTTAAAAATGATTACTTTGGTTTTATATTCATTCTTAAATTAATGTATTTGAAAGATAACACAGCCACTATTGAAATTCTTTGGTTTTATATCTATAAAATTATAGATTTGGAAAAGACTCAAGGAAATATTCTTCTACTGTTAATAATAATTATTTAAAGCATGTCTTTAAGAGATTAGAACTGACTCAGTATCAGGTGATAGAAGATAATTTGTCTTTGTTGGAGATATAGACTTGTAGACTTTAAAGGGAATTTACTTATAATCAGATTCAAGCTTCTCATTCTACATAGATATATTTTAATTAAGATGCTCAGGACTCCTGTACACATTTTGAATCTTTAAAGTAAATTTTCTTGTTTTGTATGCATTTACTAATTATCAATTTCTTTGAACACCAGGTATACACTAAAATATTCCAACCCCAACTTTTCCCTTATGCTTTAGCCCTATATTTTCACCCTTAGTGTCTTTATGTCTGCCTGGCAAATACATTTTCCAACTTTGGTTTTGAATGGTAGCTGTTATGCAAGATCTAGTATTCCTTTCTTATATATTCATTCACTTTGCAGTTATTCATCCATCTACTCTCTACCTAATTAACACCTATTATGAGCTATCTATTCTTCTAGAGACTAAAGTTCTAGAACATAAAACTTCTTTTGTCATACAGCTTATTTTCCAATATGATGCACATACACAAACTGGATAAATAACTCAACTTTGGTATATAAAACAGTGATATGAAGTGAAATGAATAAAGGAAAATAAATTGGAATTCCATTCAGAGGGATGCCAAGTTATCTTATAATTTTAAAAGTGTTGTCAGAGAAAGGACTCACTAGACGATTAAATTTTGAGTCAATTCTTAAGGGATATGGGGAGCAAATTGTAGGGTGAAAAAAATACAATTTTAAGTAGAGGGATTAGGCAATATATAGACCTTTGGCTAAAGGTACTATTGAAGAAATTCTAAGGAGGACAGAAATTTGTAAGCAGGATAATTGAGAGGAAGGTAGTTAGAGATAAAACAAAAGCAAAGATAGAATGACATAATCTGACTTATTCTTAGAGACTAACTCAGTTCAGTCTGTTCCATTTATAATAAATAGAGAAAATTAAGAATGAAAGCCTGAAGAGCAGTTAGACTCCTAGTGTAAAATCCAGGTTCATTTTTGACAAGAGTATTAGTTTTGGAGGTCAAAAAAAGTGTTTGGAATTTGGATATCTTTTGAAGTCCAACTGATAGAAGGTAGAAATTGGAGGTGCATACATGCTCAATCATTCAATCGTGTCCAACTCTTTGCGACCCCATGGACTCCAGCGTGCCAGATTTCTCTGTCCATGGAATTTTTCAGGCAAGAAAATACTGGAGTGGGTTGCCATTTTCTACACTGGAGGATCTTACTGACCCAGGGATTGAACCCATGTCTCCTGCATCTCTTGCACTGGAATGAAGTGCCAAACAGGCAGATGAAACTAAAGAATGATGTTCTTGGGAAATGTTTAGAGTAGCAGAACCAGTTTCATTAGTGGTAGCAGTGTACCTTACTGGAAAATCTTGATTCTCTATTTTCTGATATATGTGGTTACCCTTGAACTCAAGTTTTGGTCAATACTATGTAGCAGATATTGCCAGATATGGCTTCCAAGAGATCTCTTTTAAAATGAGGGTTTACTTATTTATATACTTTTGTACCCCCTCTGCATTTCTCTTCTTCCTGCCTGCAGTACAGACACTATGAATGTATTTCATCTAGGAGGAGGCCCCTTGTGTATGGAAGGTCACACAAAGAATGGTGAAGCTGGAAATCCAAAGGAAATTGGATCCCTGCTGATATCATGAAAATGCCAGGCTACCTATGTTGCCTACCTCCTGACTTCATTTTATTTGAGGGGAAAATATACTCCTGTCCTAATTAAATTACTTTTTTCAGTTTTCTCTTATTAGCAGCCAAGCAACTGCAAAAGCTTACCTAATTCACGCAATCTATTCAACACCTCCATAATCTTTCTCTCTCTGCTGCTGCTGCTGCTAAGTTGCTTCAGTCGTGTCCGACTCTGTGCGACCCATAGACGGCAGCCCACCAGGCTTCCCGTCCCTGGGATTCTCCAGGCAAGAACACTGGAGTGGGTTGCCATTTCCTTCTCCAATGCATAAAAGTGAAAAATGAAAGTGAAGTTCCTCAGTCGTGTCCAACTCTAGCGACCCCATGGACTGCAGCCTACCAGGCTCCTCTGTCCATGGGATTTTCTAGGCAAAAGTACTCCTTAATATTAAAATTTAGAAAATTTTCTACTTTTTGTTTTTTTTCTCTCAATAATCCCTAAGTCAAATAGGATCTGTAGTTCTGTTAATTCTATGACAGTATGTCTTTATAATACAAAACAAAATCAGATCCTAAAATGACAGTTAAGCCTTATAAACAGACTGATTCTCCTGAGACCAATCTACTATTTCTCTTTCACTTTTTCCAGTCTCAAGAGCTAACCATTAAACCTGTTAGAAAAATACAGTTGATAATATTCATTATATCTTGTCAGAGTACAGTCCCATTGTATCCATCTCCAAAAATGCATCCCATTCTATTTTTAAGATCTTCATTTTTATAGAACTTTCAGAGTACTATTAAATTTATCTTACCTATACATCTAGTTACATATTTGTTCTTTTTTTTCTTTTACCAAATAATGTCTTATGAAATTAAGGTCTGTGACTGTCTTTTTAACATCTGAGCATTAAGTGTCTAAAACATGAGTAGGAGTTCCAAATTATTTGCAAAAAAACACACAAAAAACAAAAAACGTGTGTGTGCATATGTCTGTGTGAGTGTATTTCTGTATGCATTGACAGGAAGAAAGAAGAAAATAAAAAAAACCTAAGTGAGCTTTGCACTTGAATATATATGACTCAGTTATAAACCTGATACAGCTGAGCAATCACAGAAATCAGATTTTTTTTCTGAAAATGACTCATTTAAATACCCAACCAAGGAGAGTATGAGTTCCAGATAGAAAACTAGATTAAGGCAGAGAGAAAAACAAAATTACTTTTTTTAACATCAGAATATGCGACTGAAAAATTATACATGTGATATGATTCCAAATAATTTGGTTCAAGAGTTTCATTTCAGGAATATATTCATTGTCTCAAAAACTTGAACTTGTCATGCATGGGGCAAGGCACAATGATGTTAGAATAAGATGCTTGAATTAAAAACAAACAAACAAAAAGACTAGAATGTGATCCAAAATACAACACACGATTTTCACAAGACTGTTTGTTAACTGGATATGAGTTTAAAAATCCAAAAATATATACATCCAAAAATATGTTATTAAACATGTTTTTTTATAATTTATATTTTATAATTATATATATTTTATATATTTTTTATAAATTTTATTTTTTAAAATTATATATATAAATTATATATAAAATTATAATTTTAAAAAATTATAAATTTTATATATTTTTATATATTTTTAATAAATTTTATTTTTAATTATATATATTATATATAATTATAATTTTAAAAATTATAAATTTTATATAATATATATAAATTATATATAATTATAATTTTTAAAAATTATAAATTTTATATAATATATATAAATTATATATATAATTATAATTTTTAAAAATTATAAATTTTATAATTTATAATATATAATATAATAATAATATTAAAAATATTATAATCATATAAATCATTATATTTCCATAACAAGGAATAAATAAATATTTTCTAGATGCCCCCCTCAAAATTAATTAGAAATCCATTTGTAACTGTTGCCCAACTTAGCACACATTTAAACTTAGATCATAGTGGTTATACCAAATATTGATTATTTGAAGTAAGAACATATTTCTGTAATATCATTATCAGATTTCATTTTAAGATTAAGCATTCTCTGATCGTGTCAAAGATTTCTAGTTCTTCTATCTTTTCCAGTGAGTCAAAATTGTGAATTAAGATTTTATACTTGTTAAATATAAAGCATGTGTAAAAATAGAAACCTTTATAGATTCTGCACATAAGGGTGGATATGATATTTCTCCTTCTCTGTCTGACTTATTTCATTCAGTATGACACTCTGTAGGTCCATCCATGTTGCTCCCTTATATGTGATATCTAAAAAGAAATGATAGAAATGAACTTACTTAGAAAGAGACTCACAGACTTAGAAAATGAACTTATGGTTGCAGGGGCAAGAGATAGGGATTTTGGGCAAGTCATGTACACACTGATATATTTAAAATGTATAACCAGCAAAGACCTATTGTAGAGCATATGGAACTCTTCTCAGTGTTATGTGGCAGCCTGGATGGGAGGGTGTGCTTCGGGAAGAATGATGGCTGAGTTCCTCTGCTGTTCACCTGAAACTACCACAGCACTGTTAATTGGCTATATCCCAATACAAAATAGTTTTGATGCTAAAAAATTTTAACATATATATAGAAGCAAGGTCTGATGCTGTAAAGAGCAATATTGCATAGGAACCTGGAATGTCAGGTCCATGAATCAAGGCAAATTGGAAGTGGTCAAACAAGAGATGGCAAGAGTGAATGTCAACATTCTAGGAATCAGCGAACTGAAATGGACTGGAATGGGTGAATTTAACTCGGATGACCATTATATCTACTACTGAGGGCAGGAATCCCTCAGAAGAAATGGAGTGGCCATCATGGTCAACAAAAGAGTCTGAAATGCAGTACTTGGATGCAATCTCAAAAACGACAGAATGATCTCTATCTGTTTCCAAGGCAACCCATTCAATATTGCAGTAATCCAAGTCTATACCCCAACCAGTAATGCTGAAGAAGCTGAAGTTGAATGGTTCTATGAAGACCTACAAGACCTTTTAGAACTAACACCCAAAAAAGATGTCTTTTTCATTATAGGGGACTGGAATGCAAAAGTAGGAAGTCAAGAAACACTTGGAGTAACAGGCAAATTTGGCCTTGGAATACGGAATGAAGCAGGGCAAAGACTAATAGAGTTTTGCCAAGAAAATGCACTGGTCATAACAAACACCCTCTTCCAACAACACAAGAGAAGACTCTATACATGGACATCACCAGATGGTCAACACTGAAATCAGATTGATTATATTCTTTGCAGCCAAAGATGGAGAAGCTCTATACAGTCAGCAAAAACAAGACCAGGAGCTGACTGTGGCTCAGACCATGAATTCCTTATTGCCAAATTCAGACTTAAATTGAAGAAAGTAGGGAAAACCACTAGACCATTCAGGTATGACCTAGATCAAATCCCTTATGATTATACAGTGGAAGTGAGAAATAGATTTAAGGGCCTAGATCTGATAGATAGAGTGCCTGATGAACTATGGAATGAGGTTTGTGACATTGTACAGGAGACAGGGATCAAGACCATCCCCATGGAAAAGAAATGCAAAAAAGCAAAATGGCTGTCTGGGGAGGCCTTACAAATAGCTGTGGAAAGAAGAGAAGTGAAAAGCAAAGAAGAAAAGGAAAGATATAAACATCTGAATGCAGAGTTCCAAAGAATAGCAAGAAGAGATAAGAAAGCCTTCGTCAGTGATCAATGCAAAGAAATAGAGGAAAACAACAGAATGGGAAAGGCTAGGGATCTCTTCAAGAAAATCAGAGATACCAAAGGAACATTTCATGCAAAGATGTGCTTGATAAAGGACAGAAATGGTATGGACCTAACAGAAGCAGAAGTTATTAAGAAGAGATGGCAAGAATACACAGAAGAACTGTACAAAAAAGATCTTCATGACCCAGATAATCACAATGGTGTGATCACTGACCTAGAGACAGACATCCTGGAATGTGAAGTCAAGTGGGCCTTAGAAAGCATCACTACAAACAAAGCTAGTGGAAGTGATGGAATTCCAGTTGAGCTATTCCAAATCCTGAAAGATGATGCTGTGAAAGTGCTGCACTCAATATGCCAGCAAATTTGGAAAACTCAGCAGTGGCCACAGGACTGGAAAAGGTCAGTTTTTATTCCAATCCCAAAGAAAGGCAATGCCAAAGAATGCTCAAACTACCACACAATTGCACTCATCTCACACGCTAGTAAAGTGAAGCTCAAAATTCTCCAAGCCAGGCTTCAGCATTATGTGAACCGTGAACTTCCTGATGTTCAAGCTGGTTTTAGCAAAGGCAGAGTAACCAGAGATCAAATTGCCAACATCTTCTGGATCATGGAAAAAGCAAGAGAGTTCCAGAAAAACATAGATTCTGCTTTATTGACTATGCCAAAGCCTTTGACTGTGTGGATCACAATAAACTGTGGAAAATTCTGAAAGAGATGGGAATACCAGACCACCTGACCTGCCTCTTGAGAAATTTGTATGCAGGTCAGGAAGCAACAGTTAGAACTGGACATGGAACAACAGACTGGTTCCAAATAGGAAAAGGAGTTCGTCAAGGCTGTCTATTGTCACCCTGCTTATTTAACTTATATGCAGAGTACATCATGAGAAACGCTGGACTGGAAGAAACACAAACTGGAATCAAGATTACCGGGAGAAATATCAATAACCTCAGATATGCAGATGACACCACCCTTATGGCAGAAAGTGAAGAGGAACTCAAAAGCCTCTTGATGAAAGTGAAAGAAGAGAGTGAAAAAGTTGGCTTAAAGCTCAGCATTCAGAAAACGAAGATCATGGCATCTGGTCCCACCACTTCATGGGAAATAGATGGGGAATTTCCACTGTTTCAGTGGAAACAGTGTCAGACTTTATTTTTCTGGGCTCCAAAATCAGTACAGATGGTGACTACAGCCATGAAATTAAAAGACGCTTACTCCTTGGAAGGATAGTTATGATCAACCTAGATAGCATATTCAAAAGCAGAGACATTACTTTGCCAACAAAGGTTCGTCTAGTCAAGGCTATGGTTTTTCCTGTGGTCATGTATGGATGTGAGAGTTGAACTTTTAAGAAGCTGAGCACTGAAGAATTGATGCTTTTGAACCGTGGTGTTGGAGAAGACTCTTGAGAGTCCTTTGGACTGCAAGGAGAGCCAACCAGTCCATTCTGAAGGAGATCAGCCCTGGGATTTCTTTGGAAGGAATGATGCTGAAGCTGAAGCTCCAGTACTTTGGCCACCTCATGCGAAGAGTTGACTCATTGGAGAAGACTCTGATGCTGGGAGGGATTGGGGGCAGGAGGAGAAGGGGACGACAGAGAATGAGATGGCTGGGTGGCATCGCTGACTCGATGGACGAAAGTTGATGATGAACAGGGAGGCCTGGCGTGCTGCAGTTCATGGGGTGGCAAAGAGTCGGACACGTCTGAGTGACTGATCTGATCTGAATCAGAATGTGAAACTCTCCCTACAGATTAAGCTAAATGTAAATAGTTGATGAAACACTATGAGCACATTTTTCCAATTAATATTATATTATAATTAATATTATATTATATAATTAATTTTTTATTATAATTAATAATTAATGTTCTATTATAATTAATTTTATATTATATAATCAATTATTAATTATAATTAATTAATATTATATGATAATAGCAATTACTACTGTTCATTTTATATTATATTTCAACTAAATATTTGATGGAAATAGAGGAAATAACCAATTAAATATAAAATTTAGCCAATATAATTACAGTACATTATGGGGAAAACATATATTACTAACTGTTTAGAACTGTTAGAAAGAAAACATTAATGTGCTAAGATGCATTCTTGCTTTGGAATTGTATGCTGTTAAAATTGCAAGTCCTATTTAAAGTTTTTTCTTTTGAAGCTATATTAGCAGTTATTAAATTATTAATCTAGTTTAATGAATTTAATCATGAATTCAGGTACTTAATCATGTTGTTTAAAATTCATTACACCTTACCTTTGCTTAATTTAATTCATAGATTAATGAAAATGTCACAGTTAAAAATATCAGTGATGCACTTGTAGAAATGATTCTGTGTTTTGGTATGGTTTCTTATTTACTCACCAATCTCTTCCTGACAGAACTAAAAACTGTAGCTCAGAGAATTACTTATTAGTTATATATAAAGATAATTCATTATTGGCAAGTTCTATTTGTGCCTATAGGAATTTTCCTGGTTTTATTCTGTCACTGAATATAGGGTTCTTTTTCAGTACCCCAGTGTGATGTCCCTCTAGTATGTGACTGAAGATATTCAGAGGATTAGATTCCCCTAATGGGGTGGATATTTCTACATTTGGACTGTTTTAGCTAGTACACCAAAAAAAAAAAAAATCCAATTTTCAGTTATTTGTCCTACTTTAGATAATTGCAATTTAATACATTATTTTTTAGAACAGTTTTAGGTTCAAAGCAAACTTGAGAGGAAAATACATGTATTTCCTTTATACCCCTTGTCCCACACATGCTTAGTTTACTTGATGTTTTACTCTTGGCAATGTACTTTCTATGACTTGAAACAAGTGTAAATGACAAGAATGGGAATTATAGTATTATATAGAGTATTTCTACTGCCCTAAAAATCTTCTGCACTCTACCTAATCATCTTGTCTATCCCCTACCCCTGGAAAATACCAGGGAGGATTGATAAATCATACAGCAAGTGTATATTTAGTTTTGTAAGAAACTACCAAACTGTTTTCCAAAGTGACTGTACCATTTTTCATTCTCACCAGCAATGAATGAGAGTTACTGTTGCTTCACATCCTCATCAATATTTGATGTTGGTGTTCTGGATCCGAGAGCAAGAAATAATAATCTCATAGTACTTGAGGGAGCTAAATCAGAAGCTGCACTATCATTTCTGTTATGTATAGTCAAATTAAGTCACAAGGACAGACTAAACTCACATCTAGATGTGTGGAGTGTCATAGGGGCAAGAGAAGAAAAGGAATTTATAAGGGTCATTTTTGTATTCTATCAACTACAGTCTACCATGCCATCATATTTTGACAAATCAAACATTATTTGATAAATTTGTTAAAATATAGATAGATTGTGAAAGATTCTATTGGGGAAGAGAACAAAGCAATAACTAATATCTCCAGAAAGAAGGAAGAAACTGGGCCAAATCTGAAATTACACTCAGGTGTAGATGTGTATGGTGGTGAAAGTAAAATCCAATGCTATAAATAATATTATTAATAGGAACCTGGAATATTAGCTGCCTGAACAAAGTAAGGAGAAGGCAATGGCACCCCACTCCAGTACTCTTACCTGTAAAATCCCATGGACAGAGGAGCCTGGTAGGCTACAGTCCATGGGGTCACTAGGAGTCAGACATGACTGAGCAACTTCACTTTCACTTTTCACTTTCATGCATTGAAGAAGGAAATGGCAACCCACTCCAGTGATTTTGCCTGGAGAATCCCAGGGACAGGGGAGCCTGGTGGGCTGCCGTCTCTGGGGTCACAGAGTCGGACACGACTGAAGCGACTTAGCAGCAGAACACAGTAAATTGGACCTGGTCAAGCAGGAGATGGCAAGAGTTCAGTTCAGTTCAGTCTCTCAGCAGTGACTGACTCTGTGATCCCATGAAGCACAGCACACCAGGCCTCCCTGTCCATCACCAACTCACAGAGTCCACCCAAATCCATGTCTATTGTTTTGGTGATGCCATCCAACCATCTCATCCTCTGTCGTCCCCTTCTCCTCCTGCCTTCAAAGTTTCCTAGCATCAGGGTCTTTTCAAGTGAGTCAGCTCTCTGCATCAGGTGGCCAAAGTATTGGAGTTTCAGCTTCAATAGCAGTCCTTCCAATGAGCACCCAGGACTGATCTCCTTTAGGATGGACTGATTGGATCTCCTTGCAGTCCAAGGGACTCTCAAGAGTCTTCTCCACCACCACAGTTCAAAAGCATCAATTCTTGGGCACTCAGCTTTCTTCACAGTCCAACTCTCACATCCATACATGATCACTGGAAAAACTATAGCCTTGACTAGACAGACCTTTGTTGGCAAAGTAATGTCTCTGCTTTTTAATGTGCTGTCTAGGTTGGTCATAACTATCCTTCCAAGGAGCAAGTGTCTTTTAATTTCATGGCTGCAATCACCATCTGCAGTGATTTTGGAGCCCCCATATATAAAGTCACCCACTGCTTCCACTGTTTCCCCATCTATTTGCTATAAAGTGATGGGACCGGATGCCATGATCTTCATTTTCTGAATGTTGAGCTTTAAGTCAACTTTTTCACTTTCCTCTTTCACTTTCATTAAGAGGCTCTTTAGTTCTTCACTTTCTCCCATGAGAGTGATGTCATTTGCATATCTGAGGTTATTGATCTTTCTCCCGGCAATCTTGATTCCAGCTCGTGCTTCCTCCAGCCCAGCGTTTCTCATGATGTACTCTGCATATAAGTTAAATAAGCAGGGTGACAATAGACAGCCTTGACATACTGCTTTTCCTATTTGGAACCAGTCTGCTCTTCCATGTCCAGTTCTAACTGTTGCTTCCTGACCTGCATACAGGTTTCTCAAGAGGCAGGTCAGGTGGTCTGGTATTCCTATCTCTTTCAGAATTTTCCACAGCTTACTGTGATCCACACAGTCAAAGGCTTTGGCATAGTCGATAAAGCAGATAAACATCAAAATCTTAGGAATCAGTGAACTAAAATGGACAGGAATGGTCAGTTTAATTCTAGTGTAGGCAAAAATCTCATAGAAGCAATGGAGTAGCCCTCATAGTCAACAAAAGAGTCTGAAATACAGTACTTGGCTGCAATCTCAAAAATGACAGTATGATCTCTGTTTGTTTCCAAGGCAAACCATTCAACATCACAGTAATCCAAGGATATGCCTCAAACACTGATGCCTTAGAAACTGAAGTTAACCACTTCTATGAAAACCAGAAGACTTTCTAGCACTAACACCAAAAAAAAAAAAAAGATATCCTATTAATCATATGGGGACTGGAATGCAAAAGTAGGAAATCAAGAGATACCTGCAGTAACAGGTAAATTTGGCCTTGGAGTACAAAATGAAGCAGTGCAAAGATTAACAGAGCTTTGCCAAGAGAATGCACTGATCAATAACAAATATATTTTTTCCAACAACACTAGAGATGATCCTACACATGGATATCACCAAATGGTCAATACATAAATCTGATGGATTATATTTTTTTCAGCCAAGAAGAAGAAGCTCTATACAGTCAGCAAGAACAAGACCAGGAGCTGCCTGTAGCTCAGATCATCATCTCCTTATTGAAAAATTCAGGCTTCAACTGAGGAGAGTGGGGGAAACCACTGGGCCATTTAGGTATGACCTAAGTCAAATCCCTTATGATTATACAGTGGAAGTGACAAATAGATTCATGGGATTAGATCTGGCAGACAGAGTGCTTAAAGAAGTACTGACAGAGGTTCATATATTGTACAGAAGGCAGTGACCAGAACTATTCCAGAGAAAAAGAAATGCAAGAAGTTCTAGTGGTTGTGTGAGGAGTCTTAACAAATAACTGAGGAAAGAAGAGAAGCAAAAATGATGGGAGAAAGGGAAAGATATACTCAACTGAATGCAGAGTTCCAGTGAATAGCAAGGAGAGATAAGAAGGCTTTCTTCAATGAACAATGCAAAGAAATAGTGAAAAAATAATAGGATGGGAAAGACTAGAGATATCGTTAAGAAAATTAGAGATATCAAATGAACATTTCATGCAAGGATGGGCATGATAAAGCATGAGGCAGAAGAGCTTAAGAATACACGAAAGAACTGTTCAAAAAAAGTCTTAATGACCTAAATAACCATAATAGAGTGGCCACCCACCTAGAGCAGACATCCTGGAGTGTGAAGTCCAGAGAGCCTTAGGAAGCATTACTATGAACTAAGCTAGTAGAGGTAATGGAATTCCAGCTGAGCTATGTCCACTCCTAAAAAAGGATGTTGTTAAAGTGCTGCACTCAATATGTCAGCAAATTTCAAAACCCTGGCAGTGGCCACAGGACTGGAAAAGGTCAGTTTTCATCCCAATACCAAAGAAGGGCAGTTCTAAAGAATATTTAAACTACCAAAAAATTGCATTCATTTCCCATGCTAATAAGGTTATGCTCAAAATCCTTCAAACTAGTTTTGAGAACTTCCAGATATACATACTGGGTTTAGAAGAGGCAGAGGAACCAGAAATCAAATGGCCAACGTTCATTGGCTCATAGAGAAAGCAAAGAAGTTCCAAAAAATCATCTATTTCTGCTTCATTGATTACACCAAAGCCTTTGACTGTGT
Organism: Bos taurus; assembly: GCF_002263795.3. Classification (NCBI taxonomy): domain Eukaryota; kingdom Metazoa; phylum Chordata; class Mammalia; order Artiodactyla; family Bovidae; genus Bos; species Bos taurus. The sequence continues at coordinate 40,262,491 of NC_037328.1, read as the reverse complement.
GGATCACAACAAACTGGAAAATTCTTAAAGAGATGGGAATACCAGACCACCTTAAATGTCTCCTGAGAAACCTGCATGCAGGTCAAGTAACAGAACCCAATATGGAAAAACAGACTGGTTCTAAATTGGGAAAGTAGTACAAGGCTGTATTTTGTCACCCTGTTTGTTTAAATTGTATGCAAAGTACATCATGCAAAATATGGGGCTGGATGAGTTACAAACTAGAATATCAACCACCTCAGATGTGCAGATTCAATTCAGTCACTCAGTTGTGTCCAACATTTTGTGACCCCATGAACTGCAGCACACCAGGCTTCCTTGCCCAATACCAACTCCTGGAGCTTGAGCAAACTCATGTCCATCTAGTCAGTGATGCCACCCAACCATCTCATCCTCTGTCATCCCTGTCTCCTCAGGCCTTCAATCTTTCCTAACATCAGGGTTTTTTTTCCAATGAATCAGCTCTTCGCATCAGGTGGCCAAAGTATTGGAGCTTCAGCATCAGTCCTTCGAATGAATATTCAAGGTTGATTTCCTTTGGAATTGACTCATTTGATCTCCTTGCAGTCCAAAGGACTCTCAAAAGTCTCTTCGAACAACACAGTTAAAAAGCATCACTTCTTTGGTGCTCAGCTTTCTTTATAGTCTAACTCTCACATCCATACATGACTGCTGGTAAAACCATAGCCTTGACTAAACAGACCTTTGTCAGCAAAGTAATATCCCTGCTTTTTAATATGCTGTCTACCTCATTATACCTGTGGTGGATTAAAAAAAAAAAAAAAGAAAATGAAATGCAAAAAAAAAAAAAAAAAAGTGAAAAAAAAAATATGCTGTCTAGGTTGGTCATAGCTTTTCTTCCAGGGAGCAAGTGTCGTTAAATTTCATGGCTGCAATCACCATCTGCAGTGATTTTGGAGCCCCCACCCCCCAAAATAGTCTGTCACTGTTTCCATTGTTTCACCATCTATTTGCCTTGAAGTTATGGGACTGGATGCCATGATCTGCTTTTTTAATGTTGAGTTTTAAGCCAGCTTTTTCACTCTCTTCACTTGAAATGAAGATGGTACCACACTAATGGCATAAATTGAAGAGGAACTAAAGAGCCTCTTGATGAATATGAAAGAAGAGAGTAAAAAAAATTTCTTAAAACTCAACATTCAGAACCCTAATACCATGGTAATCAATCCTGTCACTTCATGGCAAATATAAAGGGGAAAAGTAGAAGCAGTGACAATTTTTCCTTCTTGGGCTCCAAAATCACTGGAGAAGGTGACTGCAGCCATGAAATTAGAAGACACTTACTTTTTGGAATTAAAGCTAGTATAAACCTAGACAACATATTAAAAAGCAAAGACATCACTTTGCTGATGAACATCTGGATAGTCAAAGCTATGGTCTTTCCAGTGGTCATGTATGGATGTGAGAGCTGCACCAGAAAAAAGGCTAAGCATGGAAGAATTGATGCCTTCGAATTGTGGTGCTGGAGAATACTATTGAGAGTCCCTTCGATAGCAAGGTCAAACTAGTCAACCCTAAAGGAAATCATCCCTGAATATTCATTGGAAGGACTGATGCTGAAGCTGAAGCTCCAATACTTTGGCCACTTGGTTTGAAAAGCCAACTCACTGGAAAAGACTCTGATGTTGGGAGAGATGGAAGATAAAAGGAGAAGAGCACAGCAGAGAATGAGATGGTTGAATAGTATCACTGACTCAATGTATGTGAACCTGGGGAAATTCAGAGAGATAGTTAGGGACAGGGAGGCCTGGCATGCTGCAGTCCCTGGGGTCGCAAAGAGTCAGACTGACTTAGCAACCAAACAATAACAAATACTTATTTAATCATAAATATATCAAGAAGAATAACAAATTTGAACATGGAATAGTAATACAAATAAAAATCAACACTAACTTGGTAGATATAAATCTTTAACATATCTGTCATTGCTTTAAGTGTAAATGTACTAATAACTCCTATTATAAGACTAATATTTTCAGATTGGTTTAAAAAATACATGATGCTTAAAAAATGCACAGGTTACACATAAAGGTGGCTGAAAATAAAAGGACAGAGAAATGCTTTTCAGTAAGTCACTATCGGCAGATAAGCTGGTGAAATAGACTTTAAGGCACAAACATTTCAAGAAAGAGACCATGTGATGGCATGAAGGAGAAAGAGATAATACTTGATGGTAAAAGAATCAATAATCTGAAAAATAATCTGTTTAAATTATGCACACACATTAACACAATCTCAAAATATTTAACAAAAATCAATAAAACTAAAGCTAGTAAAAGGAAAACAGAACACTGAGAGAGAAAAAAACATGAAAAAAATCAGCAATGTGCAGCAGTTCCATGTAACAATTAACAAACCATTTGACATATACAAAACACTGCAACTGACAATGCAAAATACCCATCTTTTTATGTTCATATTGAAAATTTAGAAAAAAATGACAGATTTCTAAAAATGCATACGTTTTAAAAACTGAAAGAAAAAATAATAGAAAATCTGAATTCTCAACATTAATTTAAAAAAGAAAACCATCATTAAAAGACTTCCCTCAAAGAAATATCCAAGTCCAGATATCTTTCTCAATGATTTATTTTAAACATTTGACATGAATCTTGAAGAGTCACTTTTAGATGATAAGAAGGAATAGGAATTGTTGAGGGTTCCCATAAAATTAATGAAGTTTCATTTTCCAGAGCTGAGAAGTACATTAAAGGAATAGAAAAGTAGTCTCTAAGAGTCAGTGGCTGGTCTTACACTTTCATCAAGGCTTTGCTGTTCCTAAGAACTTGTATGGTGCCCACAGCTATGCCCATGGTGGTCTTGTCCATAAACAATTTAACATCAACATCAGACAAGACTCCTCTGGAAACTGAGTGGATCAGTTCAAAACAAGACCAATCCGTATTCATGCACAAATTTAGAGAAAACAGTAATGTTGCCCAAAGACTAAAATAACCAAATATTCTCCTGTCTAGCTGATGCAAATCACTGCTGCTTCTTTACTGATGAGTTTTTCCTCATACTGCTCTTTCTATCTTCTAGATAAGAAATATTAAAATATTAAATTAGAATATTATTCCCACTTTCTGATGGTATCTAATATAGGACAATGCTACACTTCCATAAATCCTCAGGAAATTCTCAGCATAAAAAAATTACTACAAAAGAGAGGGATATGTGTATACCTATGGCTGATTCATGTTGAGGTTTGACAGAAAACAACAAAATTCTGTAAAGCAATTGTCCTTCAATAAAAAAAAATTTTTAAAAATTACTACATAACCAAACACTGTTACTGAGTTACTGTTACTGTCTTTCTGTTACTGAGACACCTATTGATTTCAATGGAGAGCATACACCCTCACTGAAATAAGTTAGCAAACCCAGCTTTATTCAAATACAGTTGTGTTCTTCATAATATTTTTTCTTGAGGGCATTGACATTTTGAATGTGCTTATAAAATGGTGTGAGAGCATGTGAAATGAGATTGTGAAATTGGAGAAAGAAGAATGCCTACAATCCAGAGCCCTGAAGGATTTTAAGGAGGATGATATAATGGTTGCCCTGGATGTTTTATAATTTTATAAGAAATTATATTTTTTGGAAAGCAGACATAAAAGCAGATTTTTCACTGTGCTAGTTTAAGAATGAAGCAAAGTTCATTGCTTACTGATTTTATCTGACTTTAATTTTTGTATTTTAATGGTAAGATTACTTATAAGCTTTACTAGAATCATTGAATTGGTAGGTTGTTTGCATTAAGCAATTCTCTGTCAATTCTGAATACAGTGAATTTTTTTTTTTTTATATATTTGAGGTAAATGAAATAAAAACCAAATAAATCAGCTTCCTTTAAATTTAACTCAATTTTATTTCATACTTGGCATGGCATATAACTGTTAGTTAACAGGTACACCCCTAACCTGGGAACAAAATATTTTTTTAAAAAGTTTTAATCAAATGTCTTCCCTTATTGAACCTGAAAGCTTTACTAATATCTGGAGGTGGAGCACTTACTGGAATGCAAATTCATTTCAGCATGAAAATGATTTTGAACATTCATTACAGTTTCTATTTATAGAAATTTTAACTCTTTCATAAGTTAATGAACAAAATAGCAACTTGACATCTTATAATGTATCACAAGATAAATTGAAGGAGATGTGCTGTTTTCACCTTTCTGATGAAACTAACATGTGATAGATTAAGTGTCAGAGCATTATAATAAATACAAAGGCTGCTGCTGCTGCTAAGTCGCTTCAGTCGTGTCCGACTCTGTGTGACCCCATAGACAGCAGCCCACCAGGCTCTGTCATCCCTGGGATTCTCCAGGCAAGAACACTGGAGTGGGGGGCCATTTCCTTCTCCATTGCGTGAAAGTGAAAAGTGAAAGTGAAGTCGCTCAGTCGCGACTGACTCCTGGCGACCCCATGGACTGTAGCCCACCAGGCTCCTCCATCCATGGGATTTTCTAGGCAAGAGTACTGGAGTGGCTTGCCATTGCCATACAAAGGCTAATAGCCTATTAATCCTACTTGATATGTGATGTACCAAATTAATAAATATTATTTCTGTGTTGCATCTGTTTTTAAATTTTCTTTAGTATCTTTGTTAGTTATAAACTGTAAACTTCATAGAGTTGAAGGTGAGGAAATGGAACTACTTAAATCAATCTACAATTCTCTACTAATGTTCAGTTAATACATTATATTTAACATATAGATATATGTATGATCATGGAACATGCATAGATATGTTTCTATGCTATATATATACACACATCATATATTTCTATGGCATATAATTGTTATAGATATGTTTCTAAGGTATAAATAAATACATACATCATATATTTCTATGTCATGTATTTACCATAAGATCTGTGTATATATATATGGCATAGAAACATATCTATATCTACGGAAGCATACATATATCTATATTATTTTTGCTGTATATTAAAGTAAAAGGCTTCTCCAATGGCTCAACAGGTAAAGAATCTGCCTGCAGTGTAGGAGACACAAGAGACACAAGTTCAATCCCTGGGTTGAGAAGATCCCCTAGAGAGGGAAATGGCAACCCACTCCAGTACTCTTGCCTGGGAAACCCCATGGAGAAAGGAGCCTGGTGGGTTACAATCCAAAGGGTCACAAAGAGTCAGACACGACTGAGCAACTAAGCACAGCACATACAGAGAAAGGGGGAAGCTTGACTGAAGTACTTCCTTGAGAAACTTACTTAAACAATATAGTTTTTAAAACTTCAGCAATCTGAATTTGTCATTATTTATAAATGATAAATATAATGTCTTAAGATAGTACACTTTGTTTTCTTCAAAGTAGAATACTCTGATTATATTAAATATAATTATGGCTTAAAACCGTCTTCCATGTATTTGACATATAATCTCTCAATAAAGAACACACAATATTCATTGAAAGATTATATAGTCAAGGCAATGGTTTTTCCAGTAGTCATGTATGGATGTGGGAGTTGGACTATAAAGAAAGCTGAGTGCTGAAGAATTGATGCTTTTGAACTGTGCTGTCAGAGAAGACTCTTGAGAGTCTCTTGAACTTCAAGGAGATCCAACCAGTTCATCCTGAAGGAGATCAGTCCTGGGTGTTCATTGAAAGGACTGATGTTGAAGCTGAAACTCCAATACTTTGGCTACCTGATGTGAAGAGCTGACTCACTGCAAAAGACCCTGATGCTGGGAAAGATTGAGGGCAGGAGGAGAAGGGGATTACAGAGGATGAGATGGTTGGACGGCATCACCGACTCAATGGACATGGGTTTGGGTAGATTCTGGGAGTTGGTGATGGACAGGGAGGCCTGGTGTGGTGCAGTTCATGGGGTCGAAAAGAGTCAGACATGACTGAGCAACTGAACTGAATTGATATGTCAAATATTACTGATTTGTATGGGATATGTACGTAAGTATGTACATACAGGGCATGTAATCTGATACTTAAACTAAAGATGTGGGGTAATTTTGACATTTAATACTATTTATTAAATACTAATTTATTTATATATAATTAATTTATGTATTAAATATTAATAATTATTAAAATAATAGTCATCTATTTTAAAAGAGAAAGCACATAATGAGTGTAGGAAATCTTTCTGTTCCAAACATTAAGGAAGTGCTCAGAAGAATGATGACAAATATGGTTTTAAATTAAAATGTTTAAGCTGTTGCTTATATCTAATACAGTAAAAACTTATATTTATTAATCCATCTTAAAGACTATGGCAGATCTAAAAACTCATAAATTGAATAAATACTATCCCCCAAAATAATAACTTATTAATGCTTAGGTGTATGTTTGAGATCTCTTTATTCCTAATTAAAAATGATTGAATAAGCATTTCCATTGTGAAATATTTTCAGAAATGAAAATTGTGTTCTTTACTTTGTCAGTCATAAACTGCTGGATATTTGAGATGTTACTGTCACAGAAGCTGTGTTGCCTTACCCTGTAATAATTTTATTTTCTTCCACTTTTATCTTAATCTTATGGCAGGCTTTTACATTTTTGTGATTTCCTAGGACACACTGAAATTTCCATTGTGTTTTAAGGTTTTAGAATTCCAGTACTTTTTGTAGTCAATCTGGGGTCCCACAAATATTTTCATTGCTACAGAGACAATGGGTGACTTTTGAGGGTTAAACTTAAAATTCAAATATAGTTAACTATCCAATTGGCTAAATAAAAGAAATTTTAATGTCTTAGATTCCCAAAACTCTAATCAAAGTGACCTAATTTTAATCTCAAGGAAGCACAATTAGAATATAATTGAAACATCACATGGGAAATTTAATTTATCCTATTAAACCTTGATTCAAAAATTAACATGTGATTAAAGGAAACTGTCAGAGTGAATCATAGAGAATGGAAAGCGTGAAATCAGAGCAACTTATTTAGCAAAATCTTTCCTAAAGAGCGGCTGTGTTCTCAGGATAAGGATAGAATTATTTTAACAGGTGTCATAATTTCCTAGGTGGAATATTTCTCCAAAGTCATTTCTCCTCACTTTAGATTGATGAGTTGTAAACATTCTGTTAATTACTAATTTTGTTTTCCATTTGGGATGATAGTAGAAAGAATTGCCAGTTTGGATAATATAAGAATTACAATTTGCAAAAGTAAAATTTATTTTTACTTTGAAATGAAATGAAATAAAGTTATTTACCTTTAGTATCTTAATGTGTTCTACTGCTATATTTCTTCCCAAAGTATAATCAACTCTAGAATGTAGAAATACCAGTGTCCAGACTACAAAATATGATACATCTACAAAGGAAGTGTCATGTTTAAAGTGAGTCCACTGGTCCTTCTGGCAAAACACTCAAATTTAGTTCTGTACCTATTCTTACACTAGGAATGTGGTCTAAATCCAGGGCTAGTTCACTAAACATGATCCTAGCATTGTAAAAATGCTTCAGAATGAGGGATGTATACAAAGGAAAGGCAGGAGAAAAAATCAGCTTTCAGTGAAGTGCTTATATTATATACTAACAGGTCATTTGAAAACAGTGAATATTTGAAATGACCTTGGTGGAGAGAAATAAATAATTAAATAAATAAAATGTCACAGAGCAGCACAAACTGTCACCCTCCAATGCAAGTCAAACACCTACTCTAATGCATGGCTCTCATGCCCGTAACACAGTTTTGTGAATTGCTTATGTTGATGGTGTGTGGCATGTCATTCACATTTCATGATAAATAATAAAACATCTCTGGTAGCACAGCACTTCCATTATGCTCTCTATTATAGTCTGACCACGTTGAAATTAAATTTCAAATTTAAAATCTACTCTGGCCTATTGCAGTTTTACAACTGAACTTGAATTACTTAGGCTTTGTTCATAGTATTTCTAGAGACCACAAACCAGGGTTTAGTTGTTAACTAATTAGATAATATGTCTGGGTAAAAGACACAGATTAAAATGGATGAAAAATTATAACATTGCTCTGAAAAAAAGACTGATGGATAAATCTGCTTTTCACCTCCAGTACATGTAATATTCTTTTAAATTATCAGTAAAGCTAGTTTCAACTTTATATTGAATACCACATTGAATTTTGTTCTTTGATGCATAAAAAAATCATTTTCCTTCTCATTTTGAGTAATATTTCATCCTTTATCCAATTAGACCAAAGAATTTATGTGGTCCAAATAAACTAGCTGCATATATGAGCGGCAGTATTTCAAGGGGAATATGCCCTCAATGATTTATCAGAAAACCTTGTTAACTTGTAAGAATGATTCATAGGTTGCTGACTGAAAAGCAAAGCAGAGCCTGTGAGAAGAACCAAGTAGAGTGAATTCTGGCTCTTGTATTGGTTTTGGTAACTATCAATACCATTAATTTTGTAACCTTTTTTACTATGAAATCTTTATGAAATATGCCACTACACAATGATGACATATTTATTGTCTTAAACGGCTAAATTTTGTTCTTCTTGATTGAATACTAATTATTAATATTATTATTGCTAATTATTATGATGATTATTATTATTTACAGACATCCCAGATGGTGCTAGTGGTAAAGAATCCACCTGCCAATGCAAGAGATATAAGAGACACTGGTTCGATCCCTAGGTCAGGAAGATTTTCTGGAGAAGGAAATGGCAACCCACTCCACCATTTTTTGCCTGGAAAATTCCATGGGCAGATGAGCCTCATGGGTTAGAGGACATGCGGCCTACTGAATGATTCAGAACTCAGGTTATTATTATTATTTAGTAGACCCTTTACTATGTTGGGAAGAACCCCTGTAGAAGGGAAAGGCCACCCACTCAAGTATTCTGGCCTGGAGAAGTCCATGGACTTCATAGTCCATTGTGTCGCAAAGAGTTGGACATGACTAAGTGACTTTCACTTCACTTCACTTCACTTCACTTACTATGTCCCAGGCATATTGTTAAAAACTTAGCATGCTTAATACGTTGGGATTTTTCACAGCAACACAGTAAGGCTGATGCTCTCATTATTTGCATTTCATCTGTAAGTAAACACAGGTTTATGAAGATTAAGGTGAAACAGGTAGCATGACAGAGCAGCCACCTCATATCTCCAACTTATTTTTCCACTGACTTTAAGTCACTATGCACTGATTTCTCATTTTGCACCCAAATAATTTTTGCTTTCAAACTTAGATTGTGAATGTAGCAAGTGATAGGGCCATATGCGCTTCCCAGGTGGTGCTAGTAGTAAGGAACCCGCCTACCAATGCAGGAGACTTAAGAGAAAGGAGTTCAATCCCTGGGTCGGGAAGATTCCCTGCAGGAGGATATGGCAATGCATTCCAGTATTCTTGCCTGGAGAATCCCGTGGACAGAATAGCATAACAGGCCACAGTCCATAGGTTCACAAAGAGTCAAACCCAACTGAAGTGACTTACATGTTATTCACTCAGTCATGTCCACCTCTTTGGAACCTCATGGACTACAGCCTGCCGGACTCCTCTGTCCATGGAATTCTCCAGGCAAGAATACTGGAATGGATTGCCATTCCTTCCTCCAGGGAAGTGACTTAGCACATAGGTATATATTTGTATATAAAGCACATATGTGTGCATATACCTACATATATTCATATATATACTATATATATACACACACACACATATATATATACACATATATATACTACATATAGTCAAGCTAAGATGAGGCCACTAGGGTGCTTCCTAATTCAATATGACTGTGTCCTTATGAAAAGGAAAAGATTTGTCCATAGAGAAACACGCACACAGGGAGAACATGTGTGAGAGTGAAGGCAGAGTGACACATTTATAAGCCAAGGAAAAAATGGCCAACATACCACCAGAAGCTAGCCAAGAGGCACAAAAATGATCCTCCCTCATAGTCCCAAAAAGGAACCAAGCCTGTCAGCACCTTGATCTCAGACTTCTAATCTTGTAAAACTGTGAAATAATGCACTTCTGTTAAAGATATTTACTTTGTGGTGCTTCATTATAGCAATCTATGTAAACTAACACAAATATGCTGTGTTTTTTTACTTGAATTAAGAAGCATACTATATCATAATGTCTGATGAAAACCTGAGTGCAATTCACTAATATATTTTGTTCAAAACAGCAAATCCATTTTTGGCCTAGGAATCTAAAAGTTAAAAACACAGTATTTAAAAGTGAACATAAACTTTAAAAATCAAGTTATATATAAAAGTCTCCTAATAAAATTAAATTGCTTTTCATTTCTTGATTTTGAAAATTGAACACAATGGCATATTTAATGTCAAGTTTTAACTTACTAAACTGTAGTAAAGAGGTAGTTGTATAGAATTCCATAACTATAGTTTTTCAAAATTAGACATGGTCCTTTTCAAGTATCTAGTTTTCAAAGTGGTTTTGAAATAATGACCTGACACGCAAACATAGTAGCACATTTAAAATTTGTTGAATACAAATAAATAATTATGTTTCTAGGAAAATTATTTAAAAATAGAATAGTGGTTTTAGAAGAAACTGGATTTTCATTTGGACTTAGGTTATTTGCAGGAGACCTGGGTCCCATTCCTGGGTCAGAAGATCCCCTGGACCAAAAAAATGGCTACCCACTCCAATATTCTTGCCTGGAGAATTCCATGGACAGAGTAGCCTGGCAGGCTACAGTTCATGGGGTTGCAAAGAGTCAGACACACCTGAGCAACGTTCACTTCACTAGTTTTTGTTAAAGTCCAAAGCAGTGCTTATTTTCATACCTGAATTGAATTTGGAAAAATTCAGGCTGCTTCCCAACAGTGACCTTTAAGGAAATATTTCTTCCTGGTCTTGGAAAAAAAAAGTCCCTTTTTTGTTGTTGTTGTTATTTTCTGTGGAATATTTCTATGAGTATCTGATCAACAGCACAAGAATCCATACATTAAGAACTATTAAGACTTTCTTAGACTACTGTTGAACAGAGAACTACAATAGAAAAAGAACTTTGCAAAAATCACTAATGAAATATGTAATTCAATTGTTTTCATATTATAGTCTAAAATCTGAAGAATAATATCAACTTCATTTAATTATAAAAGAAAAATTTGTATTTTTCATATTCTTCTTTGTCATTAAGCCAGTTGTTCTCTAGAGAATCTCACTTATTTGAATTACCATTGCCCTTTCTACATGAAGTACTGAATTCACATTCAATTTGTTTAACTTAATAGAAAATATTTATAATACTGAAAATAATTAATCACTCAGAAAGGTACTCAGAACTTTTATTTTTGATCCGAGTGAGTATTTCAAACTAATCTAGGTCACCAACAAGAGTTTCTTCACCTCTGATTCAAAGCTTCTCAATTGTTAGATTTTAAAACCTAACTTAAATAATCAAAGAAAAAAAGTATTTTAATGTCTTAATCTTAACTTTTCATTTTAATGTGCACTCTGGCAACTTACTTTAACAGTTTGAAAAAAATACATTTGCATTTACTTTTTGTAAACAAAAATAGACTATATAGAAATTATACTAGAGTATTAATATTTTACATCAAATATTGTTTAGTGTGCTTTCAACAACAAATATTATACCTGATTTTCTTTTTATTCATTGGGTTATTTCAATCTTCCTTTGTATAGATAAGCCAATTAATAATAATTCACAAGTAATTTTATCAGAAAAACTTATCTTCATGATCATGGCCATACATTTCCTATACTTATGACTTATTTCCATAAGTTACATAAAAGTAGGCTTTTTCTCATTTTATTGTCTTAAAATCAAGTGTAGAAGTCAATACAAAACTTATAAATGTCAGGAATATATGGATAAATTCTGACAAGATCTAGTTTACAGAAACAGCCTTTTAAAATATTACATGTTTTATCTCTGTTTCCTGTGTTCCTGCCACTCTTTCTCTGACTCTCATCTCAATAGAAATGTAAATATTATCTTGTGCTGCAACTTGGTTATTTTGCCAAATTGAAAAAAATATTGACTCCTGTATAAACAGTCCAGACCACCTGACTTGCCTCTTGAGAAACCTATATGCCCGTCAGGAAGCAACAGTTAGAACTGGATGTGGAACAACAGAGTGGTTCCGAATAGGAAAAGGAGTACGTCAAGGCTGTATATTGTCACCCTGCTTATTTAACTTATATGCAGAGTACATCCCATGGACGGAGGAGCCTCGTAGGCTGCAGTCCATGGGGTGGCAAAGAGTTAGACATGACTAAGTGACTTCACTTTCACTTTCATGCATTGAAGGAAATGGCAACCCACTCCAGTGTTCTTGCCTGAAGAATCCCAGAGATGGGGGAGCCTGGTGGGCTGCCGTGTATGGGGTCACACAGAGTCAGACATGACTGAAACAACTTAGCAGCAACAGAGTACATCATGAGAAACGCTGGGCTGGAAGAAGCACAAGCTGGAATCAAGATTGCCAGGAGAAATATCGATAACCTCAGATACGCAGATGATACTACCCTTATGGCAGAAAGTGAAGAGGAACTCAAAAGCCTCTTGATGAAAGTGAAAGTGGAGAGTGAAAAAGTTGGCTTAAAGCTCAACATTCAGAAAACTAAGATCATGGCACCTAGTCCCATCACCTCATGGGAAATAGATGGGCAAACAGTGGAAACAGTATCAGACTTTATTTTTCTGGGCTCCAAAATCACTGCAGATAGTGACTGCAGCCATGAAATTAAAAGACGCTTACTCCTTGGAAGGAAAGTTATGACCAACCTAGATAGAATATTCCAAAGAAAAGACATTACTTTGCCAACAAAGGTCCATCTAGTCAAGGCTATGGTTTTTCCAGTGGTCATGTATGAATGTGAGAGTTGGACTGTGAAGACAGCTGAGCACCAAAGAATTGATGCTTTTGAACTGTGGTGTTGGAGAAGACTCTTGAGAGTCCCTTGGACTGCAAGGAGATCCAACCAGGCCATTCGGAAGGAGATCAGCCCTGGGATTTCTTTAGAATGAATGATGCTAAAGCTGAAGCTCCTGTACTTTGGCCACCTCATGCAAAGAGTTGACTCATTGGAAAAGACTCTGATGCTGGGAAGGATTGGGGACAGGAGGAGAAGGGGACGACAGAGGATGAGATGGCTGGATGGCATCACTGACTCGATGGACATGAGTCTGAGTGAACTCTGGGAGTTGGTGATGGACAGGGAGCCCTGGCGTGCTGTGATTCATGGAGTCTCAAAGAGTCGGACACGACTGAACGACTGAACCAACCAACCAACCTGTATATACATGTTTGCTTATTTATGAAGTAGACAGGTATGACTAAATACCAATTAAAATATCTTTTACTTATGTTTTGTAATTCTATATTTTTATGTAATTCATTAGAATTTAGGAAATCAAAGTAAAATATTTAAACTAGATTTAGATCATATAGAATGAATCCATAAAATATGATAATGGTTTAGCTACTATAGGCTAAATTTTGCAGTGGTAAAAGTAGATCCATAATCACAGTGGCTCTACAAACAAACATCTATTCCCCATTCACATAAAGTTGGACACAGCATCAAGTGATCTCTAGGATAACTGTGCTCCATGATTCTGATTGCTTTAATCTTCAGCCACAAAGTCTCAATAGAAACTGCTTTCCCAGAGCCACAGCACAAACAGAGAGCCCTGTTGTGTTTCACAGGAGCAATAATATACTTTGTCCAGAAGTGACCACATGTTCATTATCGATGAATCAGTTATATTGTCACAATTAAATTATAAAGGCTAAAGAGATATGCCTGGAAATAGAGGTTTTGCTTGGGCAAAAGAAGTCACCATGACAAATCATATTATTATTTCAATTTCACAGGTGAAGGAAAATGGAATCAGAAAACCTAACAACCTCTTTAAGGTTGGACAGTGCTTAATGAAAGAGAATTTTGAAAGGTGTGTATTTTTAAGCCTTGGTTACTCCCACACTCTGTTTAGTTTAAGGATCAAATCTGAAATGAGTAATCCACTGTGGCAGAAATTTACCCCACTGTAACTGAAGACAGATTGTTTTATCCTGGAGTTAAATATATATGTAATTCTCTGACTATAACTAGATATAAATATATGAACAGCTACAGATTCTGATGTTATATATTAGCAGCTACACTGATGACTGTTGCATTTCTCAACATCATGATAAATAGGAAAAGAACAGAAATTCTAAAAATATTGATGCATACCTTTAAACATGTGTCCTGTGTCATTTATATGGAGGGACTCAGACAACTCAACCAAATGCAAAGTAGATTTTAACCCAGAAAGTAGTCCAAAAATGGGGAGAAATTGTATGTATATAATTTATTATATGTGCTATGCTGTGCTTAGTCATTCAGTTGTGTCCGACTCTTAGTGACCCCATGGACCATAGCCTGCTAGGCTCCTCTGTCCATGAGGATTCTCCAGGCAAGAATACTGGAGTGGATTGCTCAGCCCTCCTCCAGGGGATCTTCCCAACCCAGGGATCGAACCCAGGTCTCCAGCATTGCAGGCAGATTATTTTTTATTTTTTTTAACTTTTTTTTAAAAATTAATTAATTTATTTTAATTGGAGGCTAATTACTTTACAATATTGTAGTGGTTTTTGCCATACAATGACATGAATTAGCCATGGGTGTACATGTGTCCTTCATCCTGAACCCGCCTCCTACTTCTTTCCCTATCCCATCCCTCAGGGTCATCCCAGTGCACTGGCCCTGAGAGCCCTGTCTCATGCATTGAAAATAGACTGTCAATCTACTTCACATATGGTAATGAGATAGCTGGATGGCATCACTGACTCGACGGACGTGAATCTGGGTGAATTCCGGGAGTTGGTGACGGACAGGGAGGCCTGGCGTGCTGCGATTCATGGGGTCACAAAGAGTCGGACACGACTGATCGACTGAACTGAATATACATGTTTCAATGCTATTCTCTCAAATCATCCTACCCTTGCCTTCCCCCACAGAGTTCAAAAGTCTATTCTTTACATCTATGGCTCTTTTGCTATGTCATATGTAGGGTCATCATTACCATAATTCCATATATATGCATTAATGTACTCTATTGGTGTTTTTCTTTCTGACTTACTTCACTCTGTATCATCAAGTTTCATCCACCTCATTAGAACTGATTCAAATGCATTCTTTTTAATATCTGAGTAATATTCCATTGTGTATATATACCACAGCTTTCTTATCCATTTGTCTGCCAATGTACATCTAGGTTGCTTCCATGTCCTGGCTATTGTAAACAGTGCTGTGATGAACATTAGGGTACACATGTCTCTTTCAATTTTGGCTTCCTCAGTGTGTATGCCCAGCAGAGGGATTGCTGGGTCATATGGGAGTTCTACTTCCAGTTTTTTTAAGACATCTCCATACTGTTCTCCATAGTGACTGTACTAGTTTGCATTCCCACCAACAGTAAGAGGTTTCCCTATTCTCCACACCCTCTCCAGCATTTATTGTTTGTAGACTTTTTGATCACAGCCATTCTGTTGGGCATGAGATGGTACCTCATTGTAGTTTTTATTTGCATTTCTCTGATGAGTGATGTTGATCATCTTTTCATGTGTTTTAGCCATCCATATGTCTTTGGAGAAATGTCTGTTGAGTTCTTTGGCCCATTTTTTGATTGGGTTGTTTATTTTTCTGGAATTGAGCTGCATGAGCCACTTGTATATTTTTGAGATTAATTCTTTGTCAATTGCTTCTTTTGCTATTATTTTCTCCCATTCTGAAGGGTGTCTTTTCACATTGCTTATAGTTTCCTTCAATGTGCAAAAGCTTTTAAGTTTAATTAGGTCCCATTTGTTTATTTTTGCTTTTATTTCCATTAATCTGGGAGGTGGGTATAGAGGATCCTGCTGTGATTTATGTCAGAGAGTGTTTTGCCTATGTTCCTCTAGGAATTTTATAGTTTCTGGTCTTATATTTAGATCTTTAATCCATTTTGAGTTTATTTTTTTGTATGGTGCTAGAAAGTTTGTAGACTGCAGTCCATGGGGTCGCTAAGAGTTGGACACGACTGAGCGACTTCCCTTTCACTTTTCACTTTCATGCATTGGAGAAGGAAATGGCAACCCACTCCAGTGTTCTTGCCTGGAGAATCCCAGGGATGGTAAAGCCTGGTGGGCTGCTGTCTATGGGGTCGCTAGGAATCAGACACGACTGAGCAACTTCACCTTCACTTCTATGCACTGGAGAAGGAAATGGCAACCCACTCCAGTGTTCTTGCCTGGAGAATCCCAGGGATGGGGGTGCCTGGTGGGCTGCCATCTCTAGGGTTGCACGGAGTCGGACGCGACTGAAGCGACTTAGCAGCAGCAGAAAGTATTTTAGTTTCATTATTTTATAAGTGATTGACCAGTTTCCCCTGCACCACTTGTTAAAGAAATTGTCTTTTCTTCATTGTGGGCAGATTCTTTACCAACTGAGCCACGAGGAAAGCCCAAGAATACTGCTGCTGCTGCTGCTGCTGCAGTCGCTTCATTTGTGTCCGACTCCGTGCGACCCCATAGATGGCAGCCCACCAGGCTCTCCCGTCCCTGGGATTCTCCAGGCAAGTACTGGAGTGGGTTGCCATTTCCTTCTCTAATGCATGAAAGTGGAAAGTGAAGCCGTTCAGTCATGTCCGACTCTTCGCGATCCCATGGACTGCAGCCTACCAGGCTCTTCTGCCCATGGGATTTTCCAGGCAAGAGTACTGGAGTGGGGTGCCATTGCCTTCTCCACCAAGAATGCTGGAGTGGGATAAAACTGACTACATGGTAAATGCTCTGTTTTCCTAAAGTGAAACACTAGGTTTTATGTTTTTTACAGGCCGACCTATACATTTCTGTGTGACCTTTCCCTCAAAATTTAAATGTTGTTTACTAAGAGTTATTTTAGAGTCCCTTGGACTGAAAGGAGGTCCAACCAGTCCATTCTGAAGGAGATCAGCCCTGGGATTTCTTTGGAAGGAATGATGCTAAAGCTGAAACTCCAGTACTTTGGCCACCTCATGCGAAGAGTTGACTCATTGGAGAAGACTCTGATTTTGGGAGGGATTGGGGGCAGGAGGAGAAGGGGACGACAGAGGATAAGATGGCTGGATGGCATCACTGACTCAATGGATGTGAGTCTCAGTGAACTCCGGGAGTTGGTGATGGACAGGGAGGCCTGGCGTGCTGCGATTCATGGGGTTGCAAAGAGTCGGACAGGACTTCGGGACTGATCTGATCTGATACCCTTCAGAGGCTAATTTCCTATGCCTTTAGCTATTTCTTCTATCTACCTCCATACTTCTTAATACCTTGATTAAGATGAAATTTATTGACTTCTACATTTCAAAGAACTTAAAATGGATATCTGCAATGAAAAAATGAGTATTTTATTTGACTCTGCCTTCATATATTCCTTCACCTCTAACAAGTATCAACATATAATTATTTGCTAAATTCAGTGTCTGCCATTTATAAAATCATGATCATGATACACACTTTTTCCACATATGTGTTTCACAATATACTCTGAGGTGGATCAATTCAGTGTGGACAGTTGTGTCCATACTAGTTTTGAGTTGTGAGTTAACTTCTTAAAACTATTGAATTAGTTCTTTGGTGATATGTTCTCTATGTTTTCTCTGGTCTCTCTTTTTTTAGAACTCCTTTTATGTTGATATCAGCTTGCTTATTTGTTTGCTTGTTTTGGTGGATACTTTATCTCCCCCCAACCGAAATCATTGGTTATTCAGTGAAACCATATTTCTAGTGTTCCTTGATTCTTGATATGGTCATGGCAGAATAATTCACCAATGCATTTAAATAAGATAAATGTCTAAACTTGTGTTTTTGCTTGTTTGGAAGACATTCACCATGGAGTTCTATATTCCTTTCCCTTTTGATAACTAGAAATGATGAGCAACCTTGAAAAGTACATATTTAGGATGAGAATGCTACTCTGCCTCTTTAGGTTCCCTCCATAACTTCCTGTAGCCAAATCTGTTACACACTATTGATTATTATATAAAATTGACAGCTGATTTGTTTGAACTATTAACTTATGATGTTTTTGGTTACTACAGTTAAATTCTACTTTAACCAATAATATGTGTATTTTATCCCTTCATTTTTACATTGCTTTATTATTCCAGTCAGATAATGAACACTTTTACTTCTGCTATTATATTTTTAATGAACTCTTTCCTGTTCTTGGATATTCCTTCCTTTTTTTTTTTTTTTTTAATTCTGTAACTTGATAGTTTCTCTGTTTCCTCTAATTTTCTATTTGCTTTAGTTTCTGTATTTATGGTAGAAAATCTTGTTTTCTTTTGCTAGTACTCATTGATCATAAACTTTTCCATAATATTAAAA
Organism: Bos taurus; assembly: GCF_002263795.3. Taxonomy (NCBI): domain Eukaryota; kingdom Metazoa; phylum Chordata; class Mammalia; order Artiodactyla; family Bovidae; genus Bos; species Bos taurus. The sequence continues at coordinate 40,244,143 of NC_037328.1, read as the reverse complement.
ACTGAAATATTGAAAAGCTGAATGGAATCTATGCAATCAAGAGTAAGAGTTTATCTACTGGATTGTTTAATTGCAATGTTAAAGGCTGGAAATCAAGGTTTTCATAACTGAGGATAGGATCTTTTCATTTGCTTCATCTATTTCTCTAAATAGGGAACTTCCAGTCACTTCTAAATGTGGTTCTATTTGTGTCTGGTGGATTTTAATAGCTCTTTTAAAAAGGTTCTTAGGGTCACAACAGGCTGATTTTGGCTTAAGTTTCATATATTGTATGGCAAAACCAATACAATATTGTAAAGTAAAATAATAATAATAAAAAACCAGTTATTTGTAAGACTATTTCCCTAATCATAGACAGGGTTACTGACATCAAGCAAGTAAAAATTCACTAATCCATCGTTAGTAAGAGCGGAAATCTTTTACTCTTCCTAGGAATCAATGTCCAAGGGGAGAGAGAATTTACCAGGACCTGAAGAAAATTGTTGAATGGAAATGGCTATACCACAGTGGTCAGTGTGCTACTGATCAGTATCCAGAAAGGGGGAAAACAGGACAATGGATACCCCTGAGGATATCCAGCTCAGCCTTTCTCTCCTGAGACCAGTTGGTTTTGATGTCCCAAGTTCAGATCCTTTAGATTAGTATCTTCACAAGGGTAAGCAACTTTTTGCCTGTGGAGTAAAAAGGTATGTTGTTGGACTTCACTGCCCTAGGAGGGAATTTAATTATCTAACCATTCATTAAACAGAATTTTGACTAATATTATTGTTTTCAATCCTACCATCTCTTTCAGAATGTATCTTTCTGATAACTATCAAGGCAGAACTAATACAACCAATATCAGTTAATTTACTTTTTTCATGTGTTAAGTTTCTGATTTGTATACAAGCAAATCATTATTTTTTCATTATTTTTTGATGTGTGTGTAATACAGAAGAACATATTTTTAAGTTCTTCAAGAAACCTTTAAAAACGGTTAATGTCTTAAGCAAGAGAGAAACTGGGATTATGCTACATGATTAAGACTACTTAGATTTGAAGCCAGATCATTTAGTTTAAATCTTGTTTTACTTTTTTAATTTATTAGCTGTGTGACTGAGTATCTGCTTATTTTTTGATGTTTAGGTTTCTCACATAAAAATGAAAGAATATGAAATTAACAAGATACTGTATGTTATATTGAGTAAAGTGCCTGGAACACTGATTTAGCAATTACTATATCAATAACCAGATTCATTTTGCTTTGCCTTGTTTTATGTTGGATTATCTGCAGAGAATAGATCACTGGCCACCAGAAATTAATTCAAGGAAGCTCACTCTGGAGTCAGAACTCTAAAGATGTTTGTATTAGTTTCCTACTCTGTTATAATAAATCACCACAAATTCAGTTCCTTTTAAAATAACATGTTTATAATTTTATAGTTCTGTGGGTAAGAAATTTGAAATTGATTTCGTTATACACAATCAATTCTCCCTCAGGTATTGATCTTCCTTCTGGAGATTTTAGGACTCCTTCCCTCCTCTTTTCCAGCTTCCAGAAACCACTTGCATTGATGGGCTTGTGGCCCCTTCTTCAGAGGTAGCAGTGTGGCATCTTCAACTCTCTCTTTGATTCTGACCCTCTGCCTTTTCTTTAAAATATAAGGACTTTTGTTATTATAATGAGCCCACCCAGATAATTTGTGATAATACCCCCTTCTAAATATCCTTAATTTAATCACATCTGCAAAATTCCCTTTGTAATATAAAATAAAATATTTACAGGTTCTAAGGATTAGGACATGGACACTTTGAGTGCCATTATTCTGCCTCTCACAATGTTATTCAATCATACTCTAAACTATCAACTGCTGTAAATGAAACTTCCAGATGCAATTAAGGCTAATTATCAGCTGACCATAAAATAGACTTATTATATTGGATTGTCCTGGATATTGCTAATTTGGCCCTTTAATGATTATTTTTCAGATGACCAGTAAACCATATTAATCTATATGCGGGGTTTCACACAATAGACATCAAATAATTTATCTTTATTTATTCATGTCCTCTAAGAAGTAATACACACATGTACATATACACACACATATACACACTGATACATTTCAAAGATTATATATATTATATATGCATATAGTTTGCTTTTCTCAGAAAATTAACAGAAACTTTTAAGAATAGATTTTAGTTCCAATTTGACTCACTAAGTCTTGAAAATAATTGAGAGGAAGTCACTGTATCAATGAAACATAATCTTCATTTTAATTGTACAAAATACCTGAGTACAGTTTCTGGAAATCCTCAAGAGTTATGTAACTGTTTGGGGGTTAAACAATTATGTTAATAGTAAGTCCTTCTTCCCCATTGACCATATCTCCCCATCACAGCAAATTTTTCTCATTCAAAGATGAAAATCTTCAGGATTCTTAAAACAGAGAATAAATCTTTTCTAGACTAAAGTCATGTAGATTTAAAATCGCATGAATTTCCTCTCAAATTATAAGGAATGTATAATTTGTCATAACCTTAAGTGAAGATAAATATATGGAGTTAATGCCTTATTTATTTATTTATTTTTTATTTTATTTATTTATTTATTTTAATGCCTTATTTATACCACTATACTCTTTTGGTCAGTCGTACAGAGGTGGGATTAATTAAGTTGACCCTTCTGTGCTGTGTTTAGTAGCTCAGTTGTATCTGACTCTGCAACCTTGGACTGTAGCCTGGCAGGCTCCTCTAGACCTGGGGATTCTCCAGGCAAGAATACTGGAGTTGGTTGCCATGCTCTCCTCCAGGGGATCTTCCCAACCCAGGGATGGAGCCCAGGTCTCCCACACTGCAGGCAGATTCTTTACCATCTGAGCCATCAGGGAAGCCCTCTGTTTCTCAGATATAACAACTGCAGGTACAGTTGCAGCTCGAACAGCAACATAACAATAGCTGGACACGACATGCAATGCAACCTGTTAACACAAAGCAGTGTCACCACTATAATCATACAATCCACCGCAACAACCAATGCAGCTGACACTGAAGGCAGCCAGCAAACTCTCCCAATTTTCCAATTTCTTGTAACAAGGTTGGATGATCCTAAAATGTCTGAAACAAAGTACCAGCCCATGGAATGTGAGCTCACAGACTGTGCCCAAGAGCTCCTTCTAATTAAGTGCAGGAAGAGAGCTTGTCCTCAGATAAGGATAAACAGAGGAGATGATAGATTTGGAGTTACGGGCTATGTCGATATTATATCTTTAGTTGTTGTTTTAGAAAATCTAAGTTTAAGAGACTAATAAAGGAAATGAGCCTTCATCAGCTCCTCTTTAATGATCTTTCAATTCACAGACAGTGTCCCCTGTGCTGTATTTGCCAATGAAAGTGGACAACAACAATCTTACATTTGTTTCAGATCAGATCAGATCAGTTACTCAGTCGTGTCCAACTCTTTGTGACCCCATGAATCGCAGCACGCCAAGCCTCTCTTTCCCTCACCAACTCCCGGAGTTCACTCAGACTCACATCCATCGAGTCAGTGATGCCAACCAGCCATCTCATCCTCTGTCGTCCGCTTCTCTTCCTGCCCCCAATCCCTAGGGATTGCAATTTCAAGTCTGTCACTCTTGTTACCTTGTGTGCACTCTGAAGAAAAACAGACAAATATATGTGGTAATCTTTTCCATTTAGCCAGCTTTTACTCCCAGCAGGTAAATGTAGGTAGCAGTGCAGGAATGAACTCTGCTTCCTATGTTGTGACATGCAAAAGGCTCAAAATTAATAGGATACTCCATTTCCAAACTGAAGAGGAAAACTGAAATCTCTGATGAAGCTGCTGTGTATATTTATGAACATTAATGAATAAAAACTGCTTGGATGGTTTACCTAGAAAAAATTTTATTAGTTAATGTTGCCCCACCAAATTTAGGATCTATAAATCACAAACTAACTATTTCTATTTCACCACCCCTACCTATGTCTATATATTAAAAGTTGGGAGAAAAATAAATCAATAAATTTACATGTAATTTTATTACATAACTCTGATGTAAATTTCATTTCCCAGCTACATGTCTTTTGAAAACCATTTTAATTCGTATTATATTTTTGCTGTTTATTTTAATATAGAATTTATTTTTTATGAAAAAGTTTTAGATTCACAGAAAATTGAGCAGAAAGCACAGAATTCCTTTATACACTCTCTCCCACACATGCATAGCCTTCCCACCATCAACAACATCCCAAGTCAGAGAGGAGCATTTGTTACAACTAATGCACCAACATTGACACATACTGTTACCACCCAAAGTCTATAATTTACATTAGGGTTCACTCTAATCTTTGCACATTCTATGGATTAAACAAGTGTATGATGACACATATCTACACTTGTAGGCATACAAAATAGATTCATGGGCCAAAAAAATCATTGCACTCTAATTATTCATCCTTCCTCCTCACCAAAACTCTGCCATTCATTCATCCCTTTTACTGTTTCTATATCTCAACTTCTATGTAACCAAAGGATCAGTGGTTATATAGTTGGAATCACCAGAACTTAGCCTTTTAAAATGGGGCTTCTTTAATTTGCATTTCAGTTTCTTCTGTGTCCTTACTTGGGTTGATAGCTCAGTTAATTTCAGTGTATAGATAACACCAGGGGCTTCCCTAGTGGCTCCGCTGGTAAAGAATCTGCCTGCATTGTGGGAGACCTGGGCTCCATCCTTAGGTTGGGAAGATCCCCTGGAGGACGGCATGGCAACCCTTCAGTATTCTTGTCTGGCGAATCCCCATGGACAGAGGAACCTGACAAGGTACAATCCAGGGGGTCACAAAGTTGAACATGACTGAGTGACTTTCACTTTCACTTTCATGGATATATCACAGTAAGCATTAGGATTTCTATTAATTTTCTGTAAGATATAAAGTAATCTGTTACCTTTATCAATTTAAAATCATTCTATATTTACATTTTATTAATGATATCCATTAAGGATATTAATAATAAAGCTTTGAATCAGGTTATGACTATTTGATTTTAGATTTGATGGTAAATGAAATCACAATACAGTAAATGTTTCATATTTTAAGACATCTGCTTATTTCTGTTAGTAATATAAACACAATGTTTATATAAAATTTTTTGCATTAATACGATGTGTTAGCTACTCTGCAAGTTCTTGATTATCCGCCTTCAAATTTTCCTTGGCTCATAACAAAATGCATTAAATTAATCCTGTGTTGTCTACAATATCCTAACCCCACTTTGGCATTTTGTCTTCTATAATGTATACCAAAGTTTCACTAATAATATTGTGGTTATCCTTCCTAGACATAATTTCAAGTATAATTTAACATTTATTTTTCCAAAAAAAAAATGTGTTATAGGCTATGTGTGTGGATTATCTGAAAATCTCATTTGAACTTTTAAAATAAAGATCCATTATTACTAATTTTCTTAACCCCAGTTCATATATTATAGAATTACAGAACTATTTTATATAAAATAATGGTTCTTGAATCTAAAATAATTTAATGAACACTAATGAGCTATTTCAAATCCTAAAAGATGATGCTGTGAAAGTACTGCATTCAATATATCAGCAAATTTGAAAACTCAGCAGTGACCATAGGACTGGAAAGGTCAGTTTTCATTCCAATCCCAAAGAAAGGCAATGTCAAAGAATGCTCAAACTACTGCACAATTGCACTCATCTCACATGCTAGTAAAGCAATGCTCAAAATTCTCTAAGCCAGGCTTCAGCAATACATGAACTGTGAACTTCCAAATGTTCAAACTGGTTTTAGAAAAGGCAGAGGAACCAGAGATCAAATTGCCAACATCCGCTGATCCGCTGAATCATGGAAAAAGCAAGAGAGCTCCAGGAAAACATCTATTTCTGCTTTATTAACCATGCCAAAGACTTTAGTGTGTGGATCAAAATAAACTGTGGAAAATTCTGAGAGATGGAAATACCAGACCACCAGACCTGCCTCTTGATAAACCTGTATACAGGTTAGGAAGCAACAGTTAGAACTGGACATGGAACAACAGACTGGTTCCAAATAGGAAAAGGAGTATGTCAGGGCTGTATATTGTCATGCAGATTATTTCACTTATATGCAGAGTACATCATGAGAAACGCTGGACTGGATGAAGCACAAGCTGGAATCAAGATTGCCGGGAGAAATATCAATAACCTCAGATATGCAGACGACACCACCTTTATGGCAGAAAGTGAAGAAGAACTAAAAAGACTCTTGATGAAAGTGAAAGAGCAGACTGAAAAAGTTGGCTTAAAGTTCAACATTCAGAAAACGAAGATCATGGCATCTGGTCCCATCACTTCATGGAAAATAAATGAGAAAACAGTGGAACCTTGGCTGACTTTATTTCTTGGGGCTCCAAAATCACTGTAGATGGTAATTGCAGCTATGAAATTAAAAGATGCTTACTCCTTGGAAGGAAAGTTATGACCAACCTAGACAGCATATTAAAAAGCAGAGACATTACTTTGCCAGCAAAGTTCCGTTTAATCAAGACTGCAGTTATTCCAGTAGTCATGTATGGATGTGAGTTTGGACTATAAAGAAAGCTAGCACAGAATTGATGCTTTTAAACTGTGGTGTTGGAGAAGAATCTTGAGAGTCCCTTGGACTTCAAGGAGATCCAACCAGTCCATCCTAAAGGAAATCAGTCCTGGGTTTTCATTGGAAGGACTGATGTTGAAGCTGAAACTCCAATATTTTGGCCACCTGATGTGAAGAGCTGATTCATTTGACAAGACCCTGATGCTGGGAAAGATTGAAGGCAGGAGGAGAAGGGGATGGCAGAGGATGAAATGTTGGATAGCATCACCGACTCAATGGACATGAGTTTGGCAAATTCCAGGAGTTGGTGATGGACAGGAAGCCCTGACCTGCTGTGGTTCATGAGGTCACAAAGAGTAGGGCATGAGTGAGGGACTGAACTGAACTAAATTAACATTCTGAAAAAAATTTGTAATAAATTATGCATAAATTGGGCTTCTCAGGTGGCACTAGTGGTAAAGAACTCACCTGCCAATGCAGGAGACATAAGAGATGCTGGTTAAGTCCCTAGGTTGGGAAGATTTTCTGGAGGAAGGCATGGCAACTCACGCCAGTATTATTACCTGGAGACTCCCACAGACCAGAGGAACCTGATGGGCTATGATTCATAGGGTTGTAAGGAGTCAGATATGACTGAAGCACTTAGAATGTATGCATGAACTATGATATTTTGCTGCTAAATCCAAGGGGTAAATAAATAATTTAATCATTATTATGTAATCAAGCATTCTTTATTATTGATGATGGTGGCTATGTAGTTTTATTATAGATGTTAAGATTCTGATACATCTCATTTGAGAGAAGGAAAAAGCTTCCTTCATGAAAATATTGGGAAGCACCTGAAAACGATGTTTTTCACCTTGGGCCTAGTTATTTGCAACTCATTTATAATTCTTAACCTTCAGAAATTGATATATAACATCTATTCAAAGAGAACTTATTAATGTAACAAGGATCAACCTGGCTCTTGAATTTCAAATGCTATCTTAATTAAATTGGTGTTCTTGTACTACATGTATTTAGGGGCCTGGGATAGAGGTGAGTTCTGTAAATCAAAATATTAATATTGCACATGAATTTTAGTCTATGAAATGCCTCTGCATTCCCAGATACAGAAAGAACTCTTACTATAACTTGTGTTGTCAATACAGTTCACTTTTCCATTGATTGCAAACTTTCTATACATTGTTCACAATTGTACTAATCCTTCACTTTTATTAGTTCACAATAACTATAATGTTATATATTATGGTGCAGAAGTTACATAAAATATATTCTACTCTACATGAGGTTAAAATATGTAATATATTTTATTTTTATATATCAGTGTCAAAAATTAAAAATGCAATGATTTCAAGACAATAGTGCTTTTATTTACTTATATGCATGGTATTAACTGGGTTATAGATATCTGTGATCTGTTCATTGGGTTACTTAATTATAAAGAACCCTAAATGTAAGAACATTAACAGACACTATGGTTGTATATGTGCCTATTGCATGTGCAATATGTATGTAGATGTACATATTAGCTCTCTCTTTTACATGAAATCTAAACAATGGTAAGTTTACACAAGGTTAGGCTGTATACAAATAATAAGACTGTATATACATGAATGAGTTTAGACTGTAAAACTATATAAACTAATATGAATTTAAGTTTCTAGTGTTATAATATCACTCAATCAGAAGAGGTAATAAGTATATTACTTCATTAAATATTCATTAGGTGCTTATAATCGGCTTGTGCTATTGTTATGAAGGCATCAAAGTCAGAAAACAAACTGTTGATGCCAATATGGGGCTTATATTCTAGAAACAAAAGTGACTTTCAAAAAACTTACGTAGTATAAATTGTGCAGTAGTTTGAGCATTCTTTGGCATTGCCTTTATTTGGGATTGGAATTAAAACAGACTTTTTCCAGTCCTGTGCCCACTTCTGAGTTTTCCAAATTTGCTGGCATACTGAGTGCAGCACCTTAAAATCGTCATCTTTTAGGATTTGAAATAGCTCGAATAGAATTCCATCATCTCCACTAGCTTTGTCCATAGAGATGCTTCCTAAAGCCCACTTGACTTTGCTTTCCAGGATGTCTGGCTGTAGGTGAGTGATCTGTGTATTCTTTTTTTTTTTTTAATTTTATTTTATTTTTTAACTTTACAATATTGTATTGGTTTTGGCATATATCAAAATGAATCCGCCACAGGTATACATGTGTTCCCCATCCTGAACCCTCCTCCCACCTCCCTCCTTGACATCTCTACTTAATATTTTTTGCTTCTGTTAGGTTCATACCACTTCTGTCCTTTATTGTGTCCATCTTTGCATGAAAATTTCCCTTGGTATCCCAAATTTTCTGTAAGAGATCTCTAGTCTTTCCCATTCTATTGTTTTCTTTCTTTCTTTGCATTGATCACTGAGGAAGGCTTTATCATCTCTCCTTGCTATTCTTTGGAACTCTGCATTCAGATGGTTATATCTTTCTTTTTCTCCTTTACCTTTTGTATCTTTCCTTTTCTCAGCTATGTGTAAGGCCTCCTCAGGCAACCATTTTGCCTTTTTCCATTTCTTTTTCTTGGGGATGGTCTTGATCACTGCCTCCTGTACAATGTTGTGAACCTCCATCCATAGTTCATCAGACACTCTGTCTATCAGATCTAATCCCCTTGAACCTATTTGTCACTTTCACTATATAATATTAAGGGATTTGATTTAGTTCATACCTGAATGGTCTACTGGTTTCCCTACTTTCTTAAATTTAAGTCTGAATTTGACACTAAGGAGATCATGTTCTGAGCCACAGTCAGCTCCTGGTTTTGTTTTTGCTGACTGTATAGAACTTCTCCATCTTTGGCTGCAAAGAATATAATCAATCTGATTTCAGTATTGACCATCTGGTGATGTCCATGTGTAGAGTCTTCTTTTGTGTTGTGGAAGAGGGTGTTTGTTATGACCAGTGTGTTCTCTTGGCAAAACATTTTTAGCCTTTGCCCTGCTTCATTTTGTACTCCAAGGCCACATTTGCCTGTTACTGCAGGTATCTCTTGACTTCTTACTTGTGCATTCCAATCCCCTATAATGAAAAGGACATCTTTTTTGGGTGATAGTTCTAAAAGGCCTTGCAGGTCTTCATAGAACCATTCAACTTCAGCTTCTGAAGCATTACTGGTCTGGGCATAGACTTGGATTACAGTGATATTGAATGGCTTGCCTTGGAAATGAAGAGATCATTCTGTCATTTTTGAGATTGCCTCTAAGTACTGCATTTCAGACTCTTTTGTTGTCTATGATGGCTACTCCATTTCTTCTAAGGGATTCTTTCCCAAAGTAGTAGATATATTGGTCATCTGAGTTGAATTCACCCATTCCAGTCCATTTTAGTTCACTGATTCTTAAAATGCCAATGTTCACTCTTGCCATCTCCTGTTTGACCAATTCCAATTAGCATTGATTCATGGACCTCACATTCCAGGTTCTTATGCAATACCAGACCACCTGACCCGCCTCCTGAGAAATCTGTATGCAGGTCAAGAAACAACAGTTAGAACTGGACATGGAAGAAAAGAGTGGTTCCAAATCTGGAAAGGAGTATGTCAAGGTTGTATATTGTCACCCTGCTTATTTAACTTATATGCAGAGTACATCATGAGAAATGCTGGGCTGGATGAAGCACAGGCTGGAATAAATATTGCTGGGAGAAATATCAATAACTTCGGATATGCAGGTGACATCACCCTTATGGCAGAAAGTGAAGAAGAAATAAAGAGCCTCTTGATGAAAGTGAAAGAGGAGAGCGAAAATGTTTGCTTAAAAAAAGTTGGCTTAAAAAAGTTGGCTTAAAAAAGTTAGCTCAACTTCCACAACACTAAGATTATGGTATCTTGTCCCATCATTTCATGGCAAATATATGGGGAAACAATGGAAACAGTGACAGACTTTATTTTCTTGGCCTCTGAAATCACTTCAGATGGTGACTGCAGCCATGAAATTAAAAGACTTAAAAAGTTATGATCAACCTAGACAGCTTATTGAAAAGTAGAAATATTACTTTGCCAACAAAAGTCTGTCTAGTCAAAGCTATGTTTTTTTTTCCGTAGACATATATGAATGTAAGTGTTGACTATAAAGAAGTCTGAGCTCCAAAGAATTGATGCTTTTGAACTGTAGTGCTGGAGAAGACTCGAGATCCTTCAACTGCAAACAGATACAACCAGTCCATCCTAAAGCAAATCAGTTCTGAATATTTTGTGGAAGGACTGATGCTGAAGCTGAAACTCCAATACTTTGGCCACCTGGTTTGAAGATCTGACTCATTGTAAAAGAGCCTGATGCTGGGAAAAATTGCAGATGAGAGGAAAAGAGGACAACAGAAGATGAGATGGTTGAATGGTATCACTGACCCTATGGACATGAGTTTGAGTAAGCTCTGGGATTTGGTAATGGGCAGGGAAGCCTGGAGTGCTGCAATCCATGGAGTCGCAAAGCATTGGGCAGGACTGAGTGACTGAACAGAACTGAACTGATGTAGTATACAGTAGTCAGTACAAAAGTGCCAGGAGGGTTGGAGTTTCATAGATATAGGAGGAGATCAGCTGAATGCTCTGAAAATCTTTTTTTATTTTTTTAATTTAATTTAATTTTATTTTTTAACTTTACAATATTGTATTGGTTTTGGCATACATCAAAATGAATCCGCCACAGGTATACATGTGTTCCCCATCCTGAACCCTCCTCCCTCCTCCCTCCCCATAATCTTTATAAAATAAATAGCATTTCTCCTGGCCTTTGAAGAATAATTAAGATTGGGAATGCAGAGAAAAAGCAGATACTGAAACAGTTCAGTGCACACAAAATAAATGACATTAAAAAAAAAAGAAAAAAAAAAAACATAGACAAGAAAGCATAGCATGTAATCTGGGAAAATTATCTATTCAGTTTGATAGTACATGAAGATCTGATTGATATAAAATCATTTTTAAAATTCACATAAATTAAGAAGCCTAAAATTTTTATTCTCTATATCATAATATCATATTCAATGCATTTGCCTAAAAGTCATATATTTTGGTATACATTTAATCAATATTAATATTATTGCAATGTATAGCCAACACAGAAGGAATTCAGTATGGAAGAACCACAAGAATATTTTCAGCAAATTCTGTAAACCACATGACATCCTATATAGATTGTAACTTGTAGTATGTGCATAGACCAATCAGAATGGATGCCAGCTAGTATGCCATACCAGTTTCTAGTGATTCTCAGCATCACATTAAGTTGTAATTTGACTCATTAAGAGTAATTATACCTCATCCAAGTTATACACTAAAGTGCAAGTGTTACTGCTCAGTTATATCTGACTGTGTGTGACCCCATGTGCTGTAGCCCGCCAGGCTCCTCTGTCCATAGGATTCTTCAGGTAAGAATGCTAGTGAAGTGAAAGTCGCTCAGTCATGTCTGATTCTTTGCAACCCCATGACCTGTATAGTCCATGGAATTATCCAGCTCAGAATACTGGAGTGGGTAGCCTTTCCCTTCTCCAGGGATCTTCCCAACCCAGGGATGGAACCCAGATCTCCTGCATTGCAGGCAGATTCTTCAACAGCTGAGCCACTGGAGTGGGTTGCCATTTCCTCCTCCAGGAGATCTTCCAGACCCAGGGATTGAACTTGATCTTCTCCAATGTAGGCAGATTGTTTTGCTGTCTGAGCCACCACAGAAGCCCCCAAGTTATATAAATAAGTACAAAATTAAAAGTTTGAGCTTAATATTTTAATACATATAAATAGGCATTTTGTTTCTAATTACACTATATAATTTATTTCAGTGATTAAAGTGAAAAATTTAATAGATATGAATTAACTTTTTACATCCTGCATAAACCATTCTATTTTCTTGTTGAAGCTCCTTTCCTTCTTATCAAATCACAGAAGTTTATTTTTCTTTTTAAAAAGTAGTCATTAACTGAATTTATATAGTAACATCATTTTGTGAAATAATAGCATTTCCAGTTGACAATAAAAAAGCAAATTAGTCTGTCTAATGCATCTGATTCTTACTGCAGCAGTAATTTTCTAACATCTGGAGCTATACATATTCATTAAATTTCTCTAATATTATAAAGCAAAAGATTATCAACAATTTCTAAAGGGCTGGAAAGAAACAGAGGTTACAAGAAAATTACTGTACTATATTTGGCATTTAAAAAATTGGAGCTATATTTAGTATTTGTACTGCCATAAAAATTTAAAACAAACACTAATAAATAGCTCTTATCAACTTCTTCTTTGGAAGAAAATAACAATTGAAACTTAAGGTATCATTTGGCTTTTTTAATATATAATTGGAGGCAGGTTGCTCTCAATTTCACATCAACCAGGATTGCACTCAGGAATGAATGAGTAATTCCAGTCAATTTGTATATGTGTATGTGTGTGTAACTCAAGAGATAGAGAAGTTTTCTTTGGCAAGGAAATGTTTTTTATATCAAATTTATGTGTGTGTGTGTGTTTTGTCTGTAGGGCTCTAGTATAACAAGATTTGTATATGAGATTTTTACCTCCTTACTTGCTTGGAGTAATAAACTCCTTCACTTTTTTTTTTTTTTTTTTTTTACTGTAGGTATAGAAAGCCATCCTACTTAAGCCAGGTCCTCCTTTGAATGGTCCATGGCAAACAATGATCAAAACAGGGTGTGAAATCCTTGGACACTTACTTCCAAATTAGATATTTTTATATATGAATGTTTACCCCAGGGCTCCCTGTTTTTTTGCTAGAGTTTGCTTCATATACACCCATCACAACTTGAAGCAGAATCTCCCTAATTCTACTTCTCCATCAATTCCTCATTTTTCAATCCTTAATAATAACCTTCACACCAAATGCCAATCAGTGTTTTTTTTTTTTTTTTTTTACTTTACAATACTGTATTGGTTTTGCCATATATCTACATCCCACTACTGGGCATACACACCAAGGAAACCAGAATTGAAAAAGACACTTGTACCCCAATGTTCATTGTAGCACTGTTTATAATAGCCAGGACATGGAAGCAATCAGTGTTTCTTATAAAAAGACCCACATGTTCAGCACACAGAGAACCACATGATTGTCAGTGCTTTCCTTCTGTTTCATACATTCAAAATGGGAATAAGGCCATACAGTATGTGACATACTAGTTTATAAAGAAGAGAATATTGAGGGGAAAAAAAGGAAAAATATAGAGAAAGTACTTAACGTGTAAGGATATGGGCACAAGCTATTCCCACAATGGGAGATAATAACTTCTTTCCTGTCTGTCCCTTGGAGCAACTTTTCAAGGTCCTTCGATTCTACTGAAATAAACCACCAGCAGATCCATTTGTGAGCAGCTCTCATGAGGTAATTTGTATTAGGTCAGGTAAATCAGCTTGTCTTTGTGCAGAGGCAATTATCAATGAACAGTTTACAGGTGCTCAATTGACTTAAATTTACTTAATGATATATATTGCACACCATTTGACAGGCACCTAGTAAACCCTAGAAATACTATGGCCAGATGTTTAAGATACACCTTTGTACTGAAGGAACTCACAGTTTAATCCAGAGAACAACTGTGTAAGCAAATATGATAACTGTTGTAAGAGAAATAATTCCAAGGTAAAGTATAGACACACAAAGGAAGGAGCAATTTATTGTTAACTTTAATGTGTTTATTGATCTGTACTAGCTATTCTTACTCCTTCAACTGTGTGGCTTCTAATTTGCTCTGGATTGGGAAAATGCATCAGTGCTTTTACCACAATATGTATAAAGTTATCAACTATAAATGACATTGTGAGTGAGGTCGGGTCTCACTTCTGAAAAAGCAATTTTTATAAGATATACTTAGTGACACATTTTGAATATTTGAGGAAATTAAAAAGTAACTCTCTGGTTTTCATCTCTATTTCAGTTAGAGGATTTGCTGGAAATTTGAGTTTCATATATAAGTTGTTATTCTACAACTTAATTTTTCACCAGCTTCTGAGGGTGAAAATCCCAGGTTGCCTATGATATTAATCATTAAGCCTAATGGGTTAAGAAAACAAAGAGCTGGAGAATGTAAGAGGAATGCTTCTTCAAACTCCACTGGCTTCTGTGAAGAGGGATTTTCTCTAAACATTTTGGGATTTTGCCTGACCACCTTAGCTTTCCCAAAGAGATGGAATGAATTACCTGCATAATCAAGGTGAGCAAAGAACCATGTAACTTCTTTTCATTTTTCTTTCTTGATATATGACTATTCTTAGAAAGCTTCAACAAGAATTTATTTAAAACTTTGATATGCCAAATACTGTACTTATTGGAATACTGCAGTGACCCCTCATAGAATTTAAGTTGTAGCAGAGTTAGAAAGACAGTAGCAACATAAATAAATAAAATAGAAAGTATGTGGAACTGTGATGAGTGAATGGAAAAAAAACTAAAGCAGAGAAGGAGGTTTGATTCAGGTATGGGAAGGATTGGTAGCTATTTTAAATGTAATAGTTAGGAAAGTTCTTACTGATGTAGCATTTGAGCCAAAAGCTTAAGGGGAGCGAAGGGTTCATATGTTTAGTTATGAGAAGACTATTTCAGATAAGGAAAGAAAACTTGCAAAGACTTTGTAATGGAATCCCACTCAGGAAATTCAAGCAAGAGCAGGAAATTCTGTGAAGTATTCTATTAGGTTTCTCCATGCTAATAAATTTTAAGAAGCTAGCTTACACACATTGAGCAAGAAGGGAAGGAATAGTAACCGTGGCTTCTGTTTGTCATTACAACAATACAAATGCTTAATAAATTCTGTGTTTTTATACGAGGAATATATAATATATGTTGCTTTATATTTAAGACGTTTTAATATATAGTATATTAATATTATACTAATATAAGAAGGTACAATCTTCTAGTTGTAAAATAAATAAGTCATGGGGATGTAATGAACAGCATGATGAATGCGGTTAATATTGTAACAAATATTTGAAAGTTTCTGAGAGTAAATCTTAAAAGTTCTCATGAGAAAAACTTTTTGTTACTATATATGGTGATGGATGTTAACTAGACTTACTGTGATAATTATTGCACAATATATACAAATACTGAATCAATATGTTGTACCTAAAACTAATATAATGTTATATGTCCAAATATTATATATTAAATATTGTGTTTATTAATAATATATCATTAATAGACACTAAATATTATACATTATATAATTATAATTATATATAATTATATTATATATATCATTATATTTAGTATATATAATATAATTATATTATATATTATAATATATTATATCTTTATAATTATATTATTAATATACACTAAATATTAATATAATATTTAATATATAATATTTGGACATATAACATTATATTAGTTTGGGGTACAACATATTGATTCAGTATTTGTATATATTGTGCAATAATTATCACAGTAAGTCTAGTTAACATCCATCACCATATATAGTTACAAAAAGTTTTTCTCATAATGAGAACTTTTAAGATTTACTCTCAGAAACTTTCAAATATTTGATACAATATTAACTTCATTCATCATGCTGTTCATTACATCCCCATGACTTATTTATTTTCAACTCGAAGATTGTACCTTATGACCTCCTTTACCCATCTCATCCACCTTTCATCCTCTAGTAATCACCAATCTTTTTTCTGTATCTATAAGTTTATTTCATTTAACACAACACCTTCAAGTTTCAAGCATGTCACAAATGGCAATGGCAAGATTTTATTCTTTATATATGACTGAAATATACACACATATAAGTATAAATGCATATATATATATGCATTTATTCTACCATGGGACAGAGAATACATTTAGTGTTGCACTTTAGACCAATGTCTATTTTATTAATGCAGCTGTGACATAAATTATCCTTTACCCTTTAAAAATGTTATGGCTTTAAATTATGATTTATTTTAATATGGAATAAATATGTGCTCAGTCACTCAGTCGTGTCCAACTTTTTGTGACCCCATGGACTATAGCCCTCCAAGCTCTCTGTTCATGGGATTCTCCTGGCAATAATACTGAGTAGATTGCCATTTCCTTCTCCAGCAGCTCTTCCCAATCCAGGGATTGAACCCACGTCTCTTAACTTCTCCTGCACTGGCAGGCAGATACTTTACCCCTGCACCATGTGGTAAACCCATACGTATCTGTTTTTAATTCGTATATTTATTCCATCGGTCTTCCCAGGTGGCACAATGGTAAAGAATCCACCTGCTATTGCAGGACACGTAAGAGACATGGGTTTCATCCGTGGGTCGGGAAGAAACCCTGTTGGAGGAAATGGCAACCCATTCCATCATTCTTGCCTGGAGAATCCCATGGACAGAGGAGCCTGGCAGTCTACAGTCCAACACAAAGAGTTGGAAATGCTCACACACACACTCACACATATATGTTCTTTATCCATTTATTCATCAATGATTGATGGTCAATTTAAGGTTGTTTTCATTTCCTAAATATTATAAATAATGCTTTAATAAACATGGTTGTGCATATATATTTTTGATTTAGTGCCTGGATAAATATGTGGAAGTGGAATTTTTGGATCTTATGGTAGCTTCAATTTTAATTATTTGTGAAATCTCCATACTGTTTTCTGTAGTGACTGAAGCAATTTACATTCTCATCAACAGTGCAAAGCCTATGACTGTGGGGATCACAACAAACTGTGGAAAATTCTGAAAGAGATGGGAATACCAGACCACCTGACCTGCGTCCTGAGAAATCTGTATGCAGGTCAAGAAGGAACAGTTAGAACTGGACATGGAACAACAGAATGGTTCCAAATTGGGAAAGGAGTACATCACCCTGCTTATTTAAGTTATTTAACTTATTTAAGTATATCACCCAGCTTATTTAACTTATATGCAAAGTACATCATGAGAAATGCTAGACTGGATGAAGCACAAGCTGGAATCAAAATTGCCAGGACAAATATCAATAATCTCAGATATACAGATGACACCACACTTATGGCAGAAAGAGAGGAAGAACTAAAGAGCCTCTTGTTGAAAACGAAAGAGGAGAGTGAAAAGTTGGCTTAAAACTCAACATTCAGAAAACTAAGATCATGGCATCTGGTCCCATCACTTCATGGCAAATAGATGGGGAAACAATGGAAACAGTGACAGACTTTGTTTTCTTGGGCTCCAAAATCATTGCAGGTGATGACTGCAGCCCTGAAATGAAAAGACACTTGCTGTCTTGAATTCTTGGTATTTCTTGTCCTTTTGATTATAACCATTCTGTCTAATGAAGGGGACATCTTGTTGTCATTTTGACTTGCCTTCCTCTGAAAGTTAGTGATATTGAACATATTTTCATGTACCTATTGACTATCTGTATGTCTACTTTGGAAAAATGTCTATCCAGATCTTCCACTCATTTTAAATCTAATTGTTAGGATTTTTTTTTTTTTTTTTGCTATTGAGCTGTATGAGTTTTAATATATACTTTGGTATTATCCCTTTATTCAGAGTATGGTTGGCAAATATTTTCATTTCATTTCCTTCTTCACTCAATCTATTTTGATATATTAATTGGTTAAAATATAAGGAGAAAATCTAAATCATGCAGATATATAGTTGAGAAAGAGAGTCGTATTTGAATATTTTCACTTGGCTGTTGGAATCCTTTGATACTATAGAAAACATTAAAAATATAATAATGGCAGCTTTTTGAAGGTTAGTTACAAAAGCTAATCTGAAGCTACATGAAAGAAATCTTCCTACATTGCTACATTAAAATCTATTGGTCTCTATAACTTCAAGTGGATTATTTACCATGCATTATTTTGTAATATTATGCAAAGGTCTTTCAGAAAACACTGATTCACAGAATTATAGAGATCTGCCACATGTTACATTTTCATGATATGATATAAAAAATCATATTTTAAAAACTATCAAAAATTTTATAAAAAAGCTTTTAAGTATGATTTTCAATCTAATGTTGATAGATAGAAGTTTTCCAAATATCTAATTTTCATCTGAAAGATCCAAGTTTATCACTGACAGCAAATGCTGTCATATTTTTTAAAAACAACAGTTTTATTTTAGTCATTTTTCCAGAAAAATTATCTGTACAATATGAGGCTAAAAAAAGTGCTTGCTTATCACTCATTGTTTCAAGTGAAAATGGTATTTTATTGAAAAAAAAAAAAAAAAAAAAGACTAGTTCAGCAGGGAACATAAATCACCAAACAAGTTCTTTTTACTCCAGACAAACATTTTGTAATACAGTAGAAGTGTTTTAGTTTTATTTCTTGTTTTGTCAAACAGTGTTAAAAATAGGTTATTCAGGTTAATATTTAATAAAATGAATGGTTTTGCTACTTCATAAAAGATACTCTTAAGTTTTTCTTTTGTTTTAACTGTGAAATTATGGTATTAAAAACTACTTTGACTACTAAGCACTTCTAGTGTCCAAAATTTGATTTGTCCCAAGGTACCATTAATTAAGTCACCATTGTTCATGCTTCATAAGGCAAATATCAACATGGTTAAGAGGGCAAGGAACTACTTTGAAGACAGTTTTTACCTAACATTTTATAACAACGTTTCTCTAAAAATAGTTAGCTAAGAGCCTGGGCCAGATTTACCATTTTGCAATAAAAAGTAAATATCTAGGCTTCATGCTGTATATACTGAATCAGAAACTCCGGAGGAATATGAATTTTTAGCAAGCTTAGAGTTTCTGGCTATGGGTGTTGTTTTTGAGAACCACTCTCCTAGGAGTTCTCTAAACAGTATAGGTCAGAAAAAATTTTCAAACACATTTTGCTACTCAGGCTTCGTTCTGCTTTACCTCTTTTGCTATTTCCTGTCCATCTCTAGGGTAGATCACTAACATGGTAGCATACGCCTGCCTTCAGCAGTTGAATTAATAATACATCTCATCTCTTCAACAAATTCCTCACTGGATATTTCTACAGTTGTTAGGGTTTTCTGCTTGTCTCTCTCACTGGCTCATAGGAAGATTCCTCTTCTGGTATCCTGATAGTTTAGAAGTAAGGAGTGACTGTAGGAGGCAACAAGAGATTGGAGGAGGGAGGAATTTTATTCATCACATTTTTTTCTTCAACCCAGAATTCCTATACCTTAGTGGCAGGCAGATGGATAGCTTGAATAAAGTGTTGAGACAGTTCTCTAGGCATGCCAGAGTATAGCTTATCTCCAACTGTTATTAGAATTCAAGTTTTCTCTTGATAAGTTTCTGGGCATCATACAACAAAGAATGTCTCTAGACACTATTCAGTTGACTATAAATATTTAAAAATAATTTAGGTTATTTCCACCTAGAGCATCCCAAAGTGATTAAATTTCTAGCCTAGTAAAATCTAATCTCACCAGACTTCCCATCTCTGACATCCTTGATTAATGCCCTAAAGAAGACTCTCTTTATGTCTGTATGCTTGATTTCTCTATATTGTCTTTGCTTAATAGAAATCACCCACTGACATTTCTACTGCCTCTGTTAAACAAAGACAGTCCTTTCAATAAGGCCATCTTCTAACTGTGCTTCCATTATGCTCTCTGCCACCACCACACCCATCTATATAATTAACAAATTCCCAAGTCCTCAACTTCTTTACGAACTATAATTTTCACTTCTTAATCTTACATTTCCATATTCTTTTGACTGTTTCACAGTCTCTTCTTATCTTTCTCAAATCAAATTCATTTGATTTCAAGGTTTCAAAAACAAGCTATTTGCTAATGCTAAGCACAAGCATCTCTTCTGATTTCTAGGATCATATGTTGTTGCTGTTCATTCACTAGCCATGTCTGACTCTTTGCTACCCTGTGGACTGCAGCACACCAGTCTCCCGTGTTTTTCATTTTCTCCCAGAGTTTGCTCAAACTCATATCCATTGAGTCAGTGATGCTATCCAACCATCTCATCCTCTGCTTCCACCTTCTCCTTTTGTCTTAAATCTTTCCTATCATCAAGGTCTTTTCCATTGAGTCAGTTCTTTGCATCAGGTGGCCAAAATATTGGCACTTCAGCTTTAGCATGAGTCCTTCCAAAGAATATTCAGGGTTGATTTCCTTTAGGATTGATTCATTTGATCTCCTTGCAGTAGAAGTGACTCTTGAGAGGCTTCACCAGCACCACATTTAAAAAGCATCAATTCTTCACTTTTCAGTTCAGTCGCACAGTCGTGTCCAACTCTTTGCGACCCCATGAGTTGCAGCATGCCAGGCCTCCCTGTCCATCACCAACTCCCAGAGTTCTCCCAAACTCTTGTCCATCAAGTTGGTGATGCCATGCAGCCATCTCATCCTCTGCCGTCCCCTTCTCCTCCTGCCCCCAATCCCTCCCAGCATCAGAGTCTTTTCCAATGGGTCAACAGTTCATGCGAAGTGGCCAAAGTATTGGAGTTTCAACTTTAGCATCAGTCTTTCCAAAGAACACCCAGGACTGATCTCCTTTAGAATGGACTGGTTGGATTTCCTTGCAGTCCAAGGGACTCTCAAGAGTCTTCTCCAACACCACAGTTCGAAAGCATCAATTCTTCGGCACTCAGCTTTCTTCACAGTCCAACTCTCACATCCATACATGACCACTGGAAAAACCATAGCCTTGACTAGACAGACCTTTGTTGATAAAGTGATGTCTCTGCTTTTGAATATGGTGTTTAGGTTGGTCATAACTTTCCTTCCAAGGAGTAAGTGTCTTTTAATTTCATGGCTGCAATCACCATCTGCAGTGATTTTGGAGCCCCCCCAAAATAAATCTGGCACTGTTTCCACTGTTTCCCCATCTATTTGCCATGAAGTGATGGGACCAGATGCCATGATCTTAGTTTTCTGAATGTTGAGGTTTAAGTGTGGAACCTTCTAAATGGACCAGCTCTCACATCCATACATGACTACTGGAAAAACTATAGCTTTGACTATACAGATTTCTGTCAGCAAAGTAATGTCTCTGATTTTTAATATGCTGTCTAGATTTGTTATAGCTTTCCTTCTAAGGAGAGTACATCTTTCGATTTCATGACAGCAGTCATTCAGTGACTTTAGAGCCCAAGAAAATAAAATCTGCCACTGCTTCCATTTCTTTACCCTTCTATTTGGCATGAAGTAATGATAGGTGCCATTACCTTAGTCTTTTTAATGCTGAGTTTTATATCCAACCATAATATTCAATACTCAGATAGCTGTTGCCTTAAAGAATAGTTGTTTGTCCTTTACGAACAGGCTGGGTTAGACGTCATTCATTCATTCATTTGTTTATCCAATATGGATAAATTGTTTACTTTCAGCCATGTCTTATGTAGGAGATAAAGAAATAAGATTTCTCATACTCATAGGTTTAATGTATTGTGAACATTATATCTGTAAAGAGTTAATTGCAATATAGTGTTAGAGAGGGGCTTCCCAGGTGCCTTGGTGGTAAAGAACCCACCTGCCAATGCAAAAGACATATGCGATGCAGCTTCTATCCCTGGGTTGGGAAGAGCCCCTGGAAGAGGGCACAGGCAACCCACTCCAGTATTCTTGCCTGGAGAATCCCATGGATTCCCAGGCTACAGTCCATAACGTTACAAGGAGTTGGACATGACTGAGGCGACTTAGCATGCATACTCACCCCATGACAGATGGTTCTAGAGATAACAGTAAGTTCATACAGAGTGGAACATTTAGTTATATCTTGACAAATCACAAGAGTTATGGAGAGAATGGATCTTGAGATGTATCTTAAAACATAGTTAACAGGTAGTAGCAATGTGGATAGAGAGGGGGATATGTGGAATTGCAGAAGTGCTTTAGCTGCAGTGTTATATCATGAGTATGCTTCTTCCTAGTACTTATTATGGAGAAGGCAATGGCACCCCACTCCAGTACTCTTGCTTGGAAAATCCCATGGACAGAGGAGCCTGGTAGGCTGCAGTCCGTGAGGTCGCTAAGAGTCTGACATGACTGAACGACTTCACTTTCACTTTTTACTTTCATGCATTGAAGAAGGAAATAGCAACCCACTCCAGTGTTCTTGCCTGGAGAATCCCAGGGACAGGGGAGCCTGGTGGGCTGCCGTCTATGGGGTCACACAGACTCAGACACAACTGAAGCGACTTAGCAGCAGCAGCAGCAGCAGTACTTATTAAAATATATTGTATTTGTTCATTGACATTTATATCCTCATGAGAGACTGCACCTTTATTTTTTAATCACTATGAGTGGCGCAAAACATGATACGTTTTAGGCATCAAGTAAATGTGTATAATGAACTAGTGACTTCTTTTAGTTTATGCAAGCTTTTAATAGAGAAACCAGCATCAAAACCTAAGTCTCATTACCTCAGTCAATTTTTAAAAACTGTATTGTACTCTGCATGTACTAGGATTCTGATTTTAAAATGCAACATATATGTATGTCTGTTTATAAGCCATCTTACTATCTGGACTTTAAATGAAGGATTAAAAACTTGCACCAGTAGGTGATTGTCAAAGATTTTACATTTGTGGAAGTTAATATATTCTTTGCTATACCTCAGAATTAATTATTTATGAAGTGAGTGATTCACAATAAAGATGGAATTTACAGCCCAAAAAGAGAATTTTTATCATTCATTGGCTGGAGACCCTTATCCCTTAATGAAAATCTGTAATGTAAAGCATTACATTACATGTGGCATTTTCTGATCACACTTTTAGATGCATTTATAAACATTTAGGAATATAGCACTCTTTAGCTTTTTGAATCAGTTTCTTTATTCCATGCCTGCTTTCATAAATGCTTTTCATTTATTCTCTGTCATGTACCTTTGACTTGTGGTGATATTTATAATAAGCCAATCAGCAAAGGTGACTGACTGAATTGATTTATGCCAGATGGACCTATCCCCTTCACATATAAATGGCATGAACTCCATAAATCTAAGTTCTAAAGGTGTTAGCCAGCCTTAATGAAAGCAGAGATGTTGACCCAAGAAGATGAGCAATAGCTTTCTTCTCTGTTTTTTTATCCTGTAAAGAGCAAGAGGTGTTCTTAGATGTTGCTGATAAAACTTTCTATTATTTCCAGGTTGCCATCTGTTCTATGTGACTTACACATTTTAAACATCTGAATTTATAAGTATTTCTCCAAATTATTAATACTAAGAGACCTTCAGACATTAATTAGTCAACAACTACAAATAATATGACCAATAGTTATTGAGTAACCATTTCATATTGGGAACCTAAGTAAGAAATTTGTGATTTCATTTATTCTTCAGAAAAAACCTTCTGTATCAAATACTAATATGGACAATACATTTAGTGTTTGATGAAACGACAGCATTACAGACACTAAATAAGTTGTTCACAGTTATAGGTGAGGACAGGAGAAAGAATTTAAACTTTCTATTCAAATTCCAGAGCCCAAGCTTTAAAATACTAGGCTGCATGACCTCTCCTTTACTATAGTCCAAACACTGCATATATAAATCCCTGGAGAAGGGAATGGCAAACTGCTCCAGTATTCTTGCTTGGAAAATCCCATGGACAGAGCCTAGTGGACTACAGTCCATGGGGTTGCAAGCAGTCAGACATAAATATATATTTGTAGGAATCTTATACTCTAAAGTGAAAGGGCTACAGTATAATCTAATATAAACTGTATAAGAGAATATATACATATATATTATGAAAGTTCAAATAATTATTGGAAAAAAAGAAAGTATACACAACAGTAGCAGAAAAAGAATTAGGAAAATATTGAAATAATGTATGCAAGAGATGGAAAGGCTATAAGACGGTCAGATACAGATTAGAAATAGGAGCCTCACTAAGGTACTCTTTGTTGTGACAAATAGGTAAAACTTCAGTTCAGTTCAGTTGCTCAGTCATGTCCTACTCTTTGCGACCCCATGAACCTCAGAACGCCAGGCCTCTGTGTCCATCATCAACACCCGGAGTCCACCCAAACCCATGTCCATTGAGTCGGTGATGCCATCCAACCATCTCATCCTCTGTCGTCCCCTTCTCCTCCTGCCCTCAATCTTTCCCAGGATCAGGGACTTTTCAAATGATTCAGCTCTTTGCATCAGGTGGCCAAAGTATTGGAGTTTTAGCTTCAACATCAGTCCTTACAATGAACATCCAGGACTGATCTCTTTTAGGATAGACTGGTTGAATCTCCATGCGGTCCAAGGGACTCTCAAGAGTTTTCTCCAAAACCACAATTCAAAAGCATCAATTCTTCTGTGCTCAGCCTTCTTTAGAGTCCAACTCTCACATCCATACATGACTACTGGAAAAACCATAGCCTTGACTAGACGGACCTTTGTTGATAAAGTAATGTCTCTGCTTTTTAATATGCTATCTAGGTTGGTCATAACTTCCCTTCCAAGGAGCAAGCGTCTTTTAATTTCATGGCTGCAATCACCATCTGCAGTGATTTTAGAGCCCAGAAAAATAAAGTCAGCCACTGTTTCCCCATCTATTTGCCATGAAGTAATGGGACTGGATGCCATGACCTTCATTTTCTGAATGTTGAACTTTAAACCAACTTTTTCACTCTCTTCTTTTACTTTCATCAAAAGGCTCTTTAGTTCTTCGCTTTCTGCCATAAGGGTGGTGTCATCTGCATATCTGAGGTTACTGATATTTCTCCTAGCAATCTTGATTCCAGCTTGTGCTTCCTCCAGCCCAGCATTTCTCATTATGTACTCTACATATAAGTTAAATAAGCTGGGTGACAATATACAGCCCTGACTTACTCCTTCTCCTATTTGGAACCAGTCTGTTGTTCCATGTCCTGTTCTAACTTTTGCTTCCTGACCTGCATACAGATTTCTCAAGAGGCAGGTCAGGTGGTCTCATATTCCCACCTCCTTCAGAATTTTCCACAGTTTATTGTGATCCACACAGTCAAAGGCTTTGGCATAGTCAATAAAGCAGAAATAGATGTTTTTCTGAAACTCTCTTGCTTTTTCGATGATCCAGCAAATGTTGCTAATTTGATCTCTGGTTTCTCTGCCTTTTTTAAAACTGGCTTGAACATCTGGGAGTTCATGGTTCACATATTGCTGAAGCCTGGCTTGGAGAATTTTGAGCATTACTCTACTAGTATAAAGTGATGTTTATAAGCATACTTATTATGCTCATTTTGTTTTCTAAGAAATCTAATAATGGGCAATAATTGCAGTGGCTCTTAATGATTACTGTCAGTATTGGGAATCCATTCCTTATAGACATGTTTCATAAATCAGTTAAAAGAGAATATGGAGACAATCTGACTCATGGAATCTTAAAGACTATTATTAGCAGCATGTTGTAAATAGCCCATGTTCAGAAAAATACTATTTATGAAATTTGTTATTTATTAACATATTATTTCATCTTCCAAATTATCTTACTATAACAATTCTTAGATCTAAAAATTCCAGTTATTGAAATTTTACATATCTATGTATATGTATGTATGTATATAGATAGATAGATAAACACACACACACACACTTAAAAAAGGGAAAGTTCTGATGTTTGTCTTTTGGTAATTATAAGCCATTTCTAGTTCTTAATGAAATACAATTTAAACTATCACTTAACAAAATACCCTGAATTGTCATCTCACTTTTAAAATATTCTGAAGGCTACTTAGGATATTTCATGGCCATATATATTTTGCAATATTCAAGAAACATTTAAAAATATGAAATCTAGCCCTTATCCTATTATGAAGGTCCTAATAAATGATAATAAAGAATATAAATGCTTTCAGACAAAGGCTGCCACCTACAGCCTAGCAGATGATGTAACTCTAGGAGATACCATTCACAGCATCATTTATGTGATGGTTTCACTCCAGACCATCTTCATGGAATATTAAGAGTAAAGGACTTTACAGGAATTTTAGAAGGAAATATAGCACATTTAACATACATTGATACATCAGACTCAAACTTTCTTTTAAAATTTGGACTTTTTATGTAATACAACTTGGTCTCCATTTTAATATTAACCCAAATTTTGTGAAACTGAGCAGATTCATGGACATAGATCTACATTAGCCTTTAACTCTCAACGTGTGTAAGATACCTATACAGATTAAGTGACAAAAGTGAAGAAGTGATAAGGTATTTGTGTCCCAAAAGAGTAGTTGATACTTTTGGAGTGTGTTTTAGCAATTGTTTTGAGCAATAAGTAATATTTGCCTTTCATTTTTGTGACCCTAATATAGCTATAATGAGTAATAAGTATTTTTATATTTGATCAGGGAAATATTAGAGACTACAATAATTACTTTTTTCCATTTGAATTTCCTAGAAAAGAGTTGTTAATAGAAAAAAGCTTGTTTGTGGAAAAAGCTGTTTTCAAATTATTTGAAGAAAAATGTAAAATATCCAGGGCTCTATTTAACATTTGCAAAATGATTCAATAAAAAAGCAAGTCATACATCTCTGAGCTCATGAGAGAATTAAACCACAAACAATACTTTGTTTGTTTCATTTTGACTAAAAGTATAAGTCATTCTAATGGCTAGTTAAATAAGACCAAATAATTACATCTGAATTTGCATAAATCAAGCATTCATTTATGCCCTTTACACTAATGTCTATTTAATGCTTGGTTGTTACTTGTTAACGTTTTACTTGAGAACTTGAGCTCAGTATTGAAAGGGTCATTTTAGACTAATATAAAAGTGTTTAATATTTGGATGATGGGACTAATTATTTTTATTTGAATAAATACTATTTGAGCTAACAAAAGACCTTCATTACAAGATGTGGAAAAGAGTTATTATATTCACATTAGCATTGCCTTTCTTATCCCTTTTACATTCTATCATTAAAAATATGAAGTTCCTGTGCACAGCAGATTTTACATTAAAGCAATTCCAGGTTTTAAAAGTACTTATGTTACAAAATTTATTTCTGAAATATATTTACTGAGTATTTCTTCTAGTTTCCTTGTCCTGGGTAAGTGCACTCTAGGCTCTGCATAAATAAGAGATAGGAGGTGTGAAGAAAGACAAAAGTTTGCCTCATTTGACAGCATTAAATAGTACATATCAGAATAATGCATTAATTCAAATATAGCACCTTCCCTCCAAAAAATGTTACATGCCGGAAACTTTGTCATGTTAGAGTTTGCCTGTAACAGAGTTATATGTAGATTTAAACAGGATGAATCTTAAGATTGAAAAGTGAATCTGAGTTTGTAAATAATTATTCTTACTATCTTTTAGAAAACTTGCACTTAGAAAATATTTTTAAAAAAAACTAGATGTCAATATAAAAGTGCTGATGGAGTAGAAGACAAACCATAACTTTGCTTAGAGTGCTTTTCATGTTTTCATTGCTTTTTTATTTTCTCATTTGTTGTGCTATTCTAATCCTAACTCCACTACATCTTCTATTTAGGAAAACAGTGACTCATTTACATTTGTGTACTAACTATAAGAAAAATAACTGTAATTGAGCTATCATATTACAGAGAAGTTATTTATTCATTTACTTATCATTCAAAAGATAGTTGTAGAGCACTTTAATGAGTCAGATACTGTATCAGTCTCTCATTCATGTCCAACATCCAACTATTTGCAGCCCCGTGGACTGTAGCCCACCAGAATGTAGCCCTTCTGTCCATGGGATTCTCCAGGCAAAAATATTGGGTGGATTGTCATCCCTTACTCCACTGTAGTGGGTTGCCATTCTCTACTCCAGGGAGTCTTCCTGACCCAGAGATCGAACCCAGGGATAGAACCTGCCTTGGCAGGTGGATCCCTTACTACTGGCACCATCTGGGAAAGAAACTGGAGTCTATTATACAGAGTGAAGTAAGTCAGGAAGACAAATACTGCATATTAATGTATATATATATATGGAATTAAGAAACATAGTACCGAGGATCCTAGACTCAGGGCAGCAAGGGAGACACAGATGTAAAGAACATGCTTTTGGACTCAGTGGGAGAAGGAAATGGAATGATTTGAGAGAACAGCATTGAAATATATGCATTACCATATGTAAAATAGATGACCAGTGCGAGTTCAATGCATGAAGCATGGCACCCAAAACCAGAACTTAGGGACAACCTAGAGGGAGAGGATGCAATGGCACCCCACTCCAGTACTCTTGCCTGGAAAATCCCATGGACGGAGAAGCCTGGTAGGCTGCAGTCCATGGGGTCGTTAGAGTCGGACACGACTGAGCGACTTGACTTTCACTTTTCACTTTCATGCATTGGAGAAGGAAATGGCAACCCACTCCAGTGTTCTTGCCTGGAGAATCCCAGGGACAGGGGAGCCTGGTGGGCTGCCGTCTGTGGGGTCACACAGAGTCAGACACGACTGAAGCAACTTAGCAGCAGAGGGATAGGATGAGGAGGCAGGTGGGTGGGGGCTTCAGGATGGGGGAGCACATGTATACATATGATCAATTCATGTTGATGTATGGCAAAAACCATCAAAATATTGTAAATTAATTGTCTTCCAATTAAAATAAACTAATTAACTTAAAATAGTGACTTGAAATACAAAGTTCCTGCCTGTCAGGAGCTGACCCACTAATACAGAAAGAGGAGACCCAATAATACAGAAAGAGGAGAATATGTTTAGTATGTTAAATATTAAGTTCTTAACTGCTCTGATTGAGATATTTGTACAGTGTGATGAGAATCAAGAAAGGTGACATCAATGTCAAATTATAGATTTAAGGTAGGATTTAAAGAATAGATGGAAAGTTGAGAAAAAGAAGGTTGTTTCAAAGGATGGATGAAGTAAGTCAGATAAAGAGAGTGGTAGAGAGTCCCCTGGATGATGAATGATGAGCCCAAGCCAATTTAGTAAGAGGCATGGTGTGTGCCATCATAATGATGGAAATTGGAACTAGGTCAGTAAAATAGGAATGCATGCTCTGGGTAGGATCTATGAAGCTAAAGAAATAGCTTTATGAGGCTTTGTTGTTGTTCAGTTGTATCTGATTCTTTGTCCCCCCATGGACGGCAGCATGACTGGCTTTCCTAGCCACCGTTTCCCAGAAATTGCTCAAACTTGTGTCCTTTAAGTCAGTGGTTCCACCCAACCATCTCATCCCCTGTCACTCCCTTCTCCTCTTGTCTTCAATCTCTCCCAGCCTCAGGGTCTTTTCCAATGAATTACCACTTTACATCAGGTGGCCAAAGTACTAGAGTTTCAGCTTCAGCATCAGTCATTCCAATGAATATTCAGGACTGATTTCCTTTAGAATGAACTGGATCTCCTTGCTGTCCAAGAAACTCTCAAAAGCTTCTTCAACACCTCAACTCAAAAGCATCAATTCTTAGCGCTTGGCCTTCTTTATGGTCCAACACTCACATCCATACGTGACTACTGGAAAAACCATAGCTTTGACTGTACAGACTTTGTTGACAAAGTGATGTCTCTGCTATTGAATATGCTGTTCAGGCTTGTCATAAATTTTCTTCCAAGGAGCAAGCATCTTTTAATTTCATGGATGCAGTCATCAAATACATTGATTTTAGAGCCAAAAAAAAATTAGGTCTGTCACTATTTCCATTTCCCCATCTATACGCCATGAATTTATGGGATCAGATGCCATGATATTAGTTTTCTGAATGTTGAATTTTAAGCAAGTTTTTTCACTCTCCTCTTTCACTTTCATCAAGAGGCTCTTTAGTTTTAATTCACTTTCTGCCATAAGGGTGGTGTCATATGCATATCTGAGGTTGTTGATATTTCTCACAGAAATCTTATTACTGCTTGTACTTCATTGAGCCCAGCATTTCATCAATGCTGTATATTGTCACCCTGCTTATTTAACTTATATGCAGAGTACATCATTAGAAATGCTGGACTGGAGGAAGCACAAGCTGGAATCAAGATTGCCGGCAGAAATATCAATAACCTCAGATACGCAGATGACATCACCCTTATGGCAGAAAGTGAGGAAGAACTAAAGTGCCTCTTGAAAGTGAAAGAGGAGAGTGAAAATATTGGCTTAAAACTCAACATTCAGAAAACTAAGATCATGGCATCTGGTCCCATCATTTCATGGCAAATAGATGGGAAAACAATGGAAACAGTGAGAGATTTTATTTTGAGGGGCTCCAAAATCACTGCAGATAGTGATTGTAGCCGTGAAATTAAAAGACGCTTTCTCCTTTGAAGAAAAGTTATGACCTAGACAGCATGTTAAAATGCAGAGACCTTACTTTGCCAACAAAGGTCTATCTAGTCAAAGCTATGGTTTTTCCAGTAGTCATGTATGGATGTGGGAGTTGGACTATAAAGAAAGTTGAGTGCTGAAGAATTGATGCTTTTGAAGTGTGGTGTTGGAGAAGATTCTTGAGAGTCCCTTGCAGAATAAGGAGATCCAACCAGTTTATACTAAAGGAAATCAGTCCTGAATATCCATTTGAAGGACTGATGATGAAACTGAAACACTGATAGTTTGGCCACCTGATGCCAAGAAATGAGTCATTTGAAAAGACCCTGATGCTGGGAAAGATTGAAGGTGAGAGGAGAAGGGGACAACAGAGGATGAGATGGTTGGACGGCATCACTGACTCAATGGACATGAGTTTGAGTAAGCTCCAGGATTTGGTGATGGACAGGGAAGCCTGGCATGCTGCAGTCCATGGGGTTGCAAAGAGTTGAACACAACTGAGCAACTGAACTGAATTGAACTGAAGCAGGGTGACAATATACAGCCCTGACGTACTCCTTTCCCAATTTAGAACCAGTCTGTTGTTCCATATCTGGTTCTAACTGTTGCTTCTTGACCTGCATACAGGTTTCTCAGGAGGCAGGTAAGGTAGTCAGGTATTCCCATCTCATTAAGAATTTTCCACAGTTTGTTGAGATCCCCACAGTCAAAGGCTTTAGCATAGTCAATGAAGCAGAAGTAGATTTTTTTTTCTGGAATTATCTTGCTTTTTCTATGATCCAATAGATGTTGGCCAACAGATGTAGGCAATTTGATCTCTGGATCCTCTGCCTTTTCTAAATCTATCTTGTACATCTGGAAGTTCTCAATTTACATACTGGTGAAGCGTAGCTTGAAGGATTTTCAGTGTTACTTTGCTAAAATGTGAATTGAATATGCTTGCTCAGTAGTTTGAACATTCTTTGGCATTGCCCTTCTTTGGTATTAGAATAAAAACTAAATTTTTCCAGTCCTGAGTTTTCCAAATTTGATTGCATATTTAATGCAGCACTTTAAGAGCATCCTCTCTTAGGATTGGAAATAGCTCAGCTGGTATTCCTTCACTTCCATAAATGTTTGTAGTGATGCCCTCTTGCCTTCACATTCCAGAATTTCTGGCTCTAGGTGAGTGATCATACCATCATGGCTATCCAGGTATTAAGACCCTTTTTGTTTAGCTCTGCTATATATTCTTGCGAACTCTCCTTAATATCTTCTGTTTCTATAGGTTCATACCATTTCTGTCCTTTATTATGTTCATCTTTGCATGAAATTTTCCTTTGGTATCTCTGATTTTCTTGGAGAGATCTCTAATCTTTCCCATTCTATTTTTTCCTATATTTCTTTCCTCATTTCTTTTTATAGCAGTATCTCTAATGCCATAACATGGATAGGATAGGGGAAAGTTCTGGGGCAGGGGTAGGAGTGGTGACATAAATATACAGCTCCAGAGAGATACTAAGTACAGTATCTCAGAAAAAAATGCAATACGCTTCTAGCCTAAAATATTGGCTTTATAATAATAAGGCCACAGTTCAGTTCAGTTCAGTTGCTCAGTCATGTCCGACTCTTGGCAACCCCATGAACCTCAGCACGTCAGGCCTCCCTATCCATCACCAACTCCCGGAGAGTACCCAAACCCATGTCCATCGAGTTGGTGATGCCATTCAACCATCTCATCATCTGTCATCCCCTTCTCCTGTCCTCAATCTTTCTCAGCATCAGGGTCTTTTCAAATGAGTCAGCTCTTTGCATCAGGTGGCCAGAGTTTCAGCTTCAACATCAGTCCTTCCAATGAACATTCAGGACTGATCTCCTTTAGGATGGACTGGTTGGATCTCCTTGCAGTCCAAGGGACTCTCAAGAGTCTTCTCCAACACCACAGTTCAAAAGTATCAATTCTTCTGTGCTCAGCTTTCTTTATAGTCCAACTCTCACATCCATACAAGACTACTAGAAAACCCATAGCCTTGAGTAGATGGACCTTTGTTGACAAAGTAATGTCTCTGTTTTTTTTAATATAAATTTATTTATGTTAATTGGAGGCTATTTACAATATTGTATTGGTTTTGCCATACAGTCTCTCTGCTTTTTAACATGCTGTCTAGGTTGGTCAAAACTTTCCTTCCAAGGAGTAAGCATCTTTTAATTTCATGGCTGCAATCACCATCTGCAGTGATTTTGGAGCCCCCCAAAATAAAGCCACCTGCTGTTTTCACTGTTTCCCCATCTATTTGCCATGAAGTGATGGGACCAGATGCTATGATCTTAGTTTTCTGAATGTTAAGCTTTAAGCCAACATTTTCACTCTCCTCTTTCACTTTCATCAAGAGGCTCTTTATTTCTTCTTCACTTTCTGCCATAAGGGTGGTGTCATCTGCATATCTGAGGTTATTGATATTTCTCCCGGCAATCTTGATTCCAGCTTGTGCTTCTTCCAGCCCAGCGTTTTTCATGATGTACTCTGCTTAAAAGTTAAATCAGCAGGGCAACAATATACAGCCTTGACGAACTCCTTTTCCTATTTGGAACCAGTCTGTTGTTCCACGTCCAGTTCTAACTGTTACTTCCTGACCTGCATACAGGTTTCTCAAGAGGAAGGTCAGATGGTCTGCTATTCCCATCTCCTTCAGAATTTTCCACAGTTTATTGTGATCCACACAGTCAAAGCCTTTGACATAGTCAATAAAGCAGAATTAGATGCTTTTTTCTGGAACTCTTTTGTGCCAGTACCAAGTTTTGGTTACTATAACTTCATTTGAGTGTAAAGCCAGACTTTTCACTTTTCTCTTAGCAAGAAAGGAAGTGAAGTCAGTTAGTCATGTCTGACTCTTTGGGACCCCATGGACTATAGCTCACCAGGCTCCTCCATCCATCGAATTTTCGAGGCAAGAGTACTGGAGTGGGTTGCCAATAACTTCATAGTATTGTCTGAAGTCTGGTAGTGTTATGCTTCCAGCTTTGATCTTTTACCTCAGGATTGCTTTGGAAATTTTGGGTCTTTTATGATTCCATATGAATTTTAGTATCATTTATTCTAGTTCTGTGGAAAATTTCATGGGTAGTTTGATAGGATCACATAAAGTCTTTAGATTGCTAAATATATTTTCTTAAAATATTATTAATGGATTCATTCATCAAGTTAGAACATTTTAATATTAACTTTGTACACACACATAATACATTTTGTACATACACATGCACATTGAGGGGAAAATACCTCTGTCTTATTGTACAAAAAATATTTTACAGACCTTCATATAAGGTATACTGCTGCTGCTGCTGCTGCTAAGTCACTTCAGTCGTGTCTGATTCTGTGCGACCCCATAGACGGCAGCCCCCCAGGCTACCCTGTCCCTGGGATTCTCCAGGGAAGAACACTGGAGTGGGTTGCCATTTCCTTCTCCAATGCATGAAAGTGAAAAGTGAAAGTGAACTCACTCTAAGAATTTCCAAATGTAGATGTCTATTTTCTATTTTTAATTTATGTTCTATATACTTGCTTTCTTATTACAAACATTTACTTTGAATAATTATTGCTTTTTACCTGTCTATGGTGCTCTATGCTGTCACTAAAAACAGGAACTATTATTTTACTTTTGCAAGTGAATAAACACTGGACAAGTTTTGAAATTTCTCTAAAATATATAATATGTTGCTTTTTATTACACAAATAAAACATCTAAACAGATTTTAAACACAACAGTTTCTTTGTTATCTTCTTAGTTGCTTTATCATGTGGTAGTATAAAGAAAGCTGAGTGCCAAAGAATTGATGCTTTTGAACTGTGGTGTTGGAGAAGACTCTTGAGAGTCCCTTGGACTACAAGGATATCCAACCAGTCCATCCTAAAGGAGATCAGTCCTGGGTGTTCATTGGAAGGAGTGATGTTGAAGCTGAAACTCTGAAACTTTGACCACCTGATGAGAAGAGCTGACTCATTGGAAAAGACCCTAATGCTGGGAAAGATTGAGGGCAGGAGAAGGGGATGACAGATGATGAGATGGTTGGATGGCATCACTGACTTGATGGACATGGGTTTGGGTAGACTCCAGGAGTTGGTGATGGACAGGGAGGCCTGGCGTGCTGTGGTTCATGGGGATGCAAAGTGTCGGACACGACTGAGGTACTGAACTGAACTGAATGTATTTGTCACAATATAGGTAACTAGGCAGGGTGAGAAAGAAATTGGATGGCCCAACAAAGGCAGGTTGAGCTAATTAAATGCCATGAAATATTTATAAGAAGTGACTGACATGACCTCTCTAGGATACTTTTGTAATGATACAGATGGATCATGAGGTCAGGTAGTCATACAGAAGAAGAAATAATTCTATGGAAAAAAAAATTCAACGGTTTAATGACTCAGTTCAGTTCTGTTACTCAGTAGTGTTCAACTCTTTGTGACCCCATGTTCTGCAGCATGCCAGGATCCATCCATCACTATTTCTGAAGCTTTCTCAAATTCATGTCCATCAAGTCCATGATGCCATTCAACCATCTCATCTTCTGTCATCCACTTCTCCTGCTGCCTTCAATCTTGCCCAGCATCAGTGTCTTTTCCAGTGAGTTAGTTCTTTGCATCGGGTGGCCAAAGTATTGAAATTTCAGCTTCAGCATCATTCCTTCCAATGAATATTCAGGGCTGACTTCCTTTAGGATGGACTGGTTGGATGTCCTTTCAGTCCAAGGGACTCTCAAGAGTCTTCTCCAACACCACAGTTCAAAAGCATCAATTCTTCAGTGCTCAGCTTTCTTAATAGTCCAACTCTTGTGACCATACATAGCTACTAGAAAAACCATAGCTTTGACTAGATGGACCTTTGTTGGCAAAGTATTGTCTCTGCTTTTTTGGTTATATCTTGTTTGATAAATATTTTGGCATGGAAATTGTCTAAAATGCTCTTCCTTGTGTTCAAATCTCTAGATAATGTTTAGTGGGATATTTTCCACTTTGAGAATGAATCTAAATCTTTTCACAATATTATTAAAATATATATGTATGTAGTCATACCAGAACTTCGGTTTTTATGTTTATGACTAGTTTTTAAGTCTCCAGGGAAGCTTAGAATAGTATAATCATACTCTTTTATTTTTAAAATAAGAAACATGACACCTAAACATTTTAAGTCACTTTCTCAAGATCAGAGATAGACAAAAAGAAAAATAAGAATTCACCTTCTATCTACTGACTATAGTTATGTTTTACAGCATTGGAGGGATTTTCACATATAGATGGATATGGTAGACTCTTTTATTTGATCATTTCATGATCCTGTTACCAGGTGTTTTCCTTTTGGGGGGCTGAATTATCAATAGTGTGTCTGATTTCTAAAATGAAATAGGTATATCAGTGCCCTGAGTAATGTGATATTTAACTTTATATATTAAAAAAATCAGACTACAATGTACATTTGTACCATGAGAGTAATGAAAAAATCCCCCCAAATAAGATTGTGTATTATTCAATTTTAATATTTCCAAGATTTTAAGTGGTATAAACTCATACTTGTTATTCTTTTGCTGTAAGTTTTTACCTTGAATATTATGTTTTCAAAATCTAACAGACAGTGAATTAGCTAACAACCATATTAAAATAAGCATATGGAGAAACAAAAGAAAAAATATGCACACACACACACACAACTCCATTTTTTGAAACTAATCAATATATTCTGAATGTCAAGTTTAAGAGGTTTAAAAATTATATCTAGTACCATTTCAGTAAGATTGCGTTGAATAACTACAAAATTCATTTGAATGAGTGATGCATAACCAATACTTTTAGCTTCAGAGCTCTTAACATTAATATAATTATGTTATTATTGGTATCAATTTGGGCTAATCATTGAAAACAATCTTATTCAAAAAGTATTCAAGCACTATTTATATTGAAATAATGAAAAGCTCCTAAAGGGACACAATACCAATATGTTTCATTTATAAGGAAATCAATGAGAAGAGATAGAATTTCTAAAGATTTATCTTTGAAGAGCTCAGAGGTAAATTTAAAAGATATTCATGTTGTATAAAATTTTAAATGCTAGAATTACAACTGGTACTTTTCTCACTCATTTTATCAAGAAAGAAATTTTTAAAACTCTAAGAATATTTTGTTTATTTTCTTGAAAATCATTTATGTTTGTATTCATGGTAACATTGTCCATTTCTCTGATCAAGAAATGAAAGTTCTTCAAATATCCAAGGGTTTTGTCACCAACTGCTCAAACAAGTGCTATTTCAAGATTATGTTACTTACTGTGCTGTGAAGTAAGGATTAAAACATTGTCTAAACATGAGTGACTGCAGGTAGAGCTAATGTATTGTCTTTGTGTGATGTACATAGTGTTAATTTTTAAGTGTAGGTACTGAAACACACCTTGTGTTCTTGTTTGTTTATATTGTTTAGCTTTATTTTAACTATGGAAAACAATATGTAGCTCACTCAAAAAAATTAAAAACTGAATTAAAATATCCAGCAATTTCACTTCTCTGGGTATATATCTGAAGGAAGTGAAATTAGTAGATTGAAAAGATATCTGCATCCCTTGTTCACTGCATAATTATTCAGAATAGCCAAGACTTGGAAACAACCTAAGTGTCCACAGATAGATAAATGGATAAATAAGATGTGGCACACACACACACACACACACATATATATAAACAGTGAAATATAATATTATTTAGCCATAAAAAGAAAATACTTCAGCCATTTTCAACAATATGGATAGACGCTAAGGCATTATGCTAAATGAAATAAGCCAGAGAGAAAAGTGGAAATACTGTATACTCTCACTCATATATGGAATTTGAAATGAAAATAAATTTCATAGATACAGAAAACATATTGGTGGTTGCCAGAGGTGAGAGATGGGGTACAGGTGAAATGTGTGAAGGTGGTGAAAATGTCCAAACTTCCAGGTATAAGGTGACTAAGTTCTGGGGCTGTAATATACAGCATGGAGAGCTGGAATGTTTTCACATTTTGGTGTTATCGGCCAACCTTCTATGTATTCCTCAATCCTATTTTCCTATTCTCATAGTTTATAAAGTAAAGGTGAAGATCTATTAGTAGATTTGTAGAGTAAGCAAGAGAGGAAATATGCGTATCATGATGCACATATAATCATTCATCGAGGAGGATATTTCATCTCTAAAGAACGAGTTGGAATTTTTAGCAGTGGCTATAGGATACTCTGTGTGCTCAAAGAATTTGTAGTTGTGAATATTTCATTAGCCAAATATTCAATTTGGCTACTGAAAAACACTTACTTGTGTTTCATATCAATCCATTTTAACTAACTGGAAAATACATTTATTTCTATACAGACAATATCATTAGTTTGAGAAAGAATTTATCAATATTAATGTTTTTAAAATAGAAGGAATACATTTTGTAAAGACCTAATGGAAGAAACACGGTAGAAAGAGTCAAACACATGATGAACATTTGATAATTCAGGCTTCTTGCAAATACACCATAGACCTATTCAGAAGCCTGGGTGTCACCCCACATCAGCCTCTCTTTCCATTCACACTCATAATGGTAGACTATACATGGATCTAGTAATAAAGAGTCTACCTGCCAATGCAAGAGATGGAGGAAATGAGGGTTTGATCTCTGGGGTCAGGAAGATGCCCTGGAGGAGGGCATAGCAATTCACTCCAGTATTCTTGTGTGTGTGTGTGTGTGTGTGTGTGTGTGTGTGTGTGTGTGTTAAGAGCAGTTTTATTGTGATATGGCTCACATATCATACAAATCACCCATTTAAAGTATGCAATTCAATGACTTTTAGTGTATTCACAGATATGAATTTTAAATATATTTGTTGCCTTAAAAAGAAACCGCATGTCATTTAGCTGTCAGCCCACTACCTCCCCACACCTCTCCCTATCCCTCAGTCTTATGAAATCACTTGCAGTCTCCTCTTTCCCTCTTTTGGACTTTTACATGAAAGAAATTGCATGATATGTGACCTTTCTCTTAGCATGATGTTCTCAGTGCTCATTCAGGTTGTAGCAGGTGTCAGCACTTCATTCCTTTTATGGGGAGAGCACTCCTCCACGCATTCTGTTTGTCCAATCCTCTATTGATGGACTTTGTGAGATTTCTACCTTATGGCTTTTATGAATAACTATGCTATAAAATGTTTTTTTGTGTAGACATATTTTTCATTTCTCTTGAGTATATACCTAGTAGTGACATTGTTGTGTCATGTGATAACTCTTTTGTTTATTTGTTTAAGAAACTGAGAGACACAGAGTTTTCCGAAGTGGCAGCACCATTTTGTATTCCCACCAGCCATGCGTGAGAGTTCTAATTTCTCTGTCAACACTTGCTAATATCTGCCTTTTTCATTCTAGACATCATAGTGAATGGGAAGTGATACCTCATGGTTTTGATGTGTATATTCCTGATGACTGATGTTGTATATATTTGTATAACTTCCATTTGCATAGTTTTCTTGGTGGTTGTTGTTGTTCAGTTGCCCAATCATGTCCGACTCTTTGTGACCCTATAAGCTGCAGCACCCCAGGCTTCCCTGTCCTTCACCATCTCCCAGAGTTTGCCAAGTTCATGTTCATTGTATTGATGATGCCATCCAGCCATCTCACATTTTGACGCCCTCTTCTCCTTCCACCTTCCATCTCTCCCAGCATCAGGGCTTTTCCAATGTTGTATATATTTGTATAACTTCCATTTGCATAGTTTCCTTGGAAAAAAGTCTATGCAGGTCCTTTGCCTATTTTAAAATTAAGCTCCTTGTCTGTTTATTATTAAGTTGTAAGAGTTCTTTATATATTCTAGATAAAAGTCCCTCCCTTATCAGACATATGGTTTGAAAAAACTTTCTCCCATTCCATGTGTTGTCTTTTCATTTTTTTGTGAAGAAACTGATAAAGAATTAATCTCAAAAATATTCAAACATCTCCTGCAGCTCAATTCCAGAAAAATAAATGACCCAATCAAAAAATGGGCCAAAGACCTAAACAGACATTTCTCCAAGAAGACATACAGATGGCTAACAAACACATGAAAAGAGGCTCAATATTACTCATTATCAGATAAAAACAAATCAAAACCACAATGAAGTGCCATCTGATGCCAGTCAGAATATCTGCTATCAAAAAATCTACAAACAATAAATGCTGGCGAAGGCACAGAGAAAAGGGAACTCTCTTACACTGTTGGTGGGAATGCAAACTATTACAGCCACTGTGGAGAGCAGTGTGGAGATTCCTCACAAAACTGGAACTAGAACTTCCCTATGACCCAGCAATCCCACTGCTGGGCATATATACCGAGGAAACCAGAATTGAAAGAGACACGTGTACCCCAATGTTTATCACAGCACTGCTTACAATATTTAGGACATGGAAGTAACCTAGATATCCATCAGCAGACAAATGGATAAGAAAAGTGTGGTACATATACATAATGGAATATTACTCAGCTATTGAAAAGAATGCATTTGAATCAGTTCTAATGAAGTGGATGAAACTGGAGCCTTTTATGCAGAGTGAAGTAAGTCAGAAAGAAAAACACCAATACAGTATCTTAACACACATATATGGGATTTAGAAAGATGGTAATGATGACCCTATGTGTGAGACAGCAAAAGAGACACAGATGTAAAGAACAGAATTTTGGACTCTGTGGGAGAAGCAAGGTTGGGATGATTTGAGAGAATAGCATTGAAACATGTATATTATCATATGTGAAATAGATCGCCAGTCCAGGTTTGATGCATGAGACAGGGTTCTTAGGGCTGGTGCACTGGGACAACACTGAGGGAGGGGATGGGATGGGAGGGAGGTAGGAGGGGGGTTCAGGATGGGGGGAACATATGTACACCTATGGCTGATTCATGTCAATGTATGGCAAAAACAACTACCATATTGTAAAGTAATTACCCTCCAATTAAAATAAATTAATTTAAAAAAAAACGACAAAATGTAACAGCTAAAACTAAAAAAAAAAGTAGATCTTCATGACCTTGAATTCAACAAAGCACTCTTAGATGTGACACCAAAAGCATGAGCAACAAAAGAAAAATTAGTAAATTGAACTTCATCAATATTTGAAACTTTCGTACTTCAAAGTGAAGCACACACACACAAAAAATGAAAACACTCCAGTATTCTTGCCTGGAGAATCCCATTCACAGAAAAGCCTGGTGGGCTATAGTCTATGAGGTCACAAATAGTCAGACATGACTGAAATGACTTAGCATGCATAGATATTTTATTTGATTTTATGTATTGAGCTCAGAAAATGTGCTTAAATTTCAAGCATTTCAGTAAAAATGACAAGTAATAAATTTGCCACTTTCTTCCCTAGCAATATAGTACTAAGAATTAAGTAAAATAAAACACTTCATATTTGTTTTATAAGACTAAAATCTCCCTTGTGAAACTTCATTTTGCATATTGTTACCATAATTCACTTTTACGAGGGCTTCTGCATGCATAAATGACACTGATAATATGACTAAATAGGAACATGCTTTTGTGTGCAAATTAATGTTGTTGTCTATTCAAAGAATATTCCTGATTACTCAGCAGTTGATTTTAAGATAGAAGCATGGTTTAATGGTTCAGATAAGTTTAAATTACTTAAATCAGGTTATATTACTTTTGCATGGTATTTTGTACTTTTCAGTGTATTTTCTTCAGTGTATTATCTATTTTTCTGTTTCATCATAAGTAATTTTTCATTAAGAAACATGCATACCATGCATATTTAGCCATTTGCAAATATTGTTCATCATGCTT
Source organism: Bos taurus (assembly GCF_002263795.3). Lineage (NCBI taxonomy): Eukaryota > Metazoa > Chordata > Mammalia > Artiodactyla > Bovidae > Bos > Bos taurus. Next base: position 40,202,598 of record NC_037328.1, on the reverse strand, counting down.
ATAATTTTCCCAAATACTTCAAAAACTAATTTTGTTAATTCAAAATATTCATGTATTTATTAACATCTCTTCAGCTTTTTCACTTTATTTCAAAGTGGATTAATAATAACTACCCAAACTCAAATTATGGCTCTTAAACTTTGATGAATATTAACATTATCCATTAATAGTTTTTCACTTTACATTTCCCATTTTCAATAGACATAGCCCAGGTCTCTGGATAAACTCAGGAATGAATATGTAGGACTAGGAATCTTCATCATTTGAAAACCTACTCTTATTTCTGATGTTGTTTTCAGCTTCCTGGAGAGCTATGATCCAAGGAAGCTGGAGGCTTTGCACAAATCAAACTTATGAGAGACTCCATAAACTAGAATACCAGTGATTGTACTCATAACAGCAAATGTAACTATCAAATAGACCAAAATGCCACTAATTTTCCTCCCTGTTGACTGATCACTGCATTCTCTTCATGTCAAGCACACACACATACACAACGTATTTTATCCATATTGGTATTTAATTATAGGTGGAACTTTCATAATCTGTAGCATATATAGGCTGAAACAAGTTGAGTTGATAATTTATGTAAAGACTGTTGCTTCAACCTATCTCCATCCTGAGATCTTTACTAGAATATATGGCCCTCTTGGGCTAGTGGATACAGTGAATTGTCACTCAAAGGGCTTTTGATCTTGGGATTTGTTTATATCCCAAAAGGAACTGTTGAAAAAGACTGAAAACATCCATACAGTGATAAATCACATTTTATGTATTATAAATATATATTCAGTTCTGATATAAACCTCTGTTTCTCTTGATAGAAACCTAGTGATAATCTGTAAGCACAATTGCCTGATTCATTTTTGCCCTAATCATCAGAAATATGCCATTTATTCATTATTTGAGGCTCTTAATCTAAACTGTGTTGTGTTTAGCTTAAATACTTACTCAGAAAAATATTAAATTATTTAATATTTAACCACTCTATTAAATTACTTAATATTTAACTACTGATATTTATAGAATCTATTTTTCCTTGTGGTATTTTGAAATTTGGTCCACTGCTTAATTAAAATGACTGTGATTCTGTAGCTGTGTCCTCTTAACCTGTAGACTTTATTCTTGTATGTTCTTTATTCTTTGTCATCTTCTACACCTATATTCTCCCATGTCTTGTAGGACCTGGGAGTGATTTTTTAAGTATTCTTTGGCTAGAAGAGTTATATGTTGATTACATGTGAAAAATTGATTCCCCACTTGCTACTCCATTTTGATGTTCACGTGATACCACAAAATGTCCCAGACAGGTAACTTGTTGATGGTGTCATTAATGACATCAAACATATCATGGAGAGGTCAACAAAAATCATAATGTCATACATAGGTTATATATTTTTATAATAATTCAAAGTGAAACATTTGATTATTATATTAGCTCAGCTTGCTATAACAAAATATCATAGAATGGGTGGCTTAAACAACAGACATCTATTTCTCATAGTTATGGAGTCTGGGAAGATCAAGATGTCAGCAGGTTACAGTCTGATGAGAACACTTTTCCTGGCTCAATAATGGCCTCCTTCTTGTTGTGTCTTCACATGGTGGAGAAAGAGGAAAGACTGTACCCTCATAACTTCCTCTAAGCCTAATTACCTTCCAGGGGCCCCACCTTCTTATACTGTTACACTGGGAATTAGGGTTTCAGCATATGAACTTGGAAAGATGTAAACATTTTGTCTACAACAATCATTATTGTAACATACAGATAAGAAAGTGAAGAGTGGTCACCTCTGAAAGCTGCCAATTGATCTGGCACTAACAACTAGAACATAGGGAACTCATGCTGAGCATAGAAATTTCATGGAGCATCAGATGAGAACACAAGGTTATTCTATAAGTATGTCTGCTCACACACAAAAACAAGAAAGTTTTGTGAATTACAGAGGTGACCAAACAACTTCTTTATCTAGTTGACTTGATTATTATTTCTTTACTAATTACAGCTTTAACTCTGACTCATTTCTTCCAGCCGCTAGTTTAAATTAAGATACTTGATTATATAATTATCCTTACCTGTTAAAAACACTCAATTCCAGAAAAACCACCTCTTTCTTGAACCATCTTCAAAACCACATACCACAGTTTAATTCCTTTATAGAGCAGCATGAAATGTCCTCTCACAGAGATTTCTCCCTGTTCTCCATAATGTGAACACCTTCCTTTTTGTTGTGGAAAGTAATAAACCCAACTGTGTTTTGTTAAACATGTGTTCCTAGTGATCTTTAGCCTAGTAGTACATTGCTGATAAATAATAATTTATTGTGCATTATGCTGTATCAAACGTAGGCCAATTTAAAAATAATTAAGTCAATTTTATGCTTTTCTCAAATTAGTGTTATGTAATGACAGAATTCATTAATAAACAGAGACATTATTTTGCTGCCAAAGGTCCATATAGTCAAAGCTATGGTTTTTCCAGCAGTCATGTATGGATATGAGAGTTGGACCAAAAGAAGGCTGAGTGTCAAAGAACTGATGCTTTCGAACTGTGGTGTTTGAGAAGACTCTTGAGAGTCCCTTGGACAGCAAAGAGGTCAAACCAGTCAATCCTAAAGGAAATCATCCCTGAATATTCATTGGAGGGACTGATGCTGAGGCTGAAGTTCCAATACTTTGGCCACCTGATACGAAGAGCTGACTCATTTGAAAAGATACTGATGCTGGGAACGATTGAAGGCAGGAGGAGAAGGAGATGACAGAGGACAAGATGGTTGGATGGCATCACCGGCTCAATTGAAATGAGTTTGAGTAAGCTCTGAGAGAAGGTGAAGGGAAGGGAAACCTGGAGTACTGCAGTCCATGGGGTCACAAAGAGTCAGACATGACTGAGTGACTGAACGACAACAGCAAGAACAATAATAGCAACAGAATTAACCACTTGGGGAAAGCTCATGTGATGTCAAACAGCTTCCAGCCATTAGAAACGAGCTGCATAGAGTAATTTTCTATTTTTAATTTGCCATAAAAAATGTTTATGTTAAAACAATGAATTGCCATTTTTATTATAAGTTCTTAAAAATAATAAAGCACACACATAATCCCCCTTTTAAGAAACTACAAAACCAAATGTGCTAATTCAAAAATATATTGCATTAGAGAGTATATGAAACATATTGGTTTTGGAAAAATATTTTCTTTTTAAAATTCTAGTAACTAAGACATTAAACTGACACAAATAAATAGCTTATTTGTCTCAAGTGTCCAAATGAACTACATAGAAAATCAATTTTGGCTAAACAAAGAACAGATGGTAAATAATGTGTTTACATTAAAATAACTATGATAGTAGTCACAACATAAAAATAAGTACTGGATTTCATTTCCTCAGGCTGAATGTTGTAGACTAGAGAAAAGAATTATCACAAGGGAATGAGAGTAAGTCTCTTATAATTTCCTTTTATTACCCTCAGAGAAACCAGCATTATCAGTATCATAAGCAGATGAGTAAAACAGAGCTTTATAATAACTCATAATAGAAGAAGATAATTTAGAAAAAGCATTAACATTGTCATTTTCTTTGAAATCCTTGAATGTGAATGAAAACAAAGGGGGTTAATAAATATTTTAAATGAATAGTTTATTTAGTTACCTGAACACAAAAGATCTATTATCCAATGGCATAATAGACTGCGTGTGTGTGTTTTGACAGCCCAGCATATTGTTGCAAGCATTCTTCTGCAGAGTTTAAGTTGTCATCCTTACAGTCTTTTGATTTGATCCAAACTCACCAAGGTCTTACAGGTCTTAGCTGAAAAGAATAATGATTACTCAGTGGAGCAAAATAAATGCAAGGCAAAAAGCTATCACAATATTTACAATAATATGTTTTTTTCTATATTCTCATAGTTGCTTAGGGGATTTTTTGGACTGAGAATTTAATGAATTTTTTAATTATCCTATGTAAAAAATTTAATGATTTTTTTCCTGTACTTTTAATCAACTTGGTAATATATTCCTACACTTTTTGAATTTTATATTACCTTGGATCATATCATTTTCTTCTCTTTAATTTTTCACGTCTTTTATTTCCAAAACAAGAGAAGAAGAAAAGGAGGCATCGAATAAGAGGGCAAAACAAGTAAAAGAAAAATAGTAAGAAAGCTAAAGAATAATCACTGATGAACATAGATGCAAAAATCCTTAATAAAATTCTGGAAATCAGAATCCAACAACACATTAAAAAGATCATACACCATGACCAAGTGGGCTTTATCCCAGGGATGCAAGGATTCTTCAATATCCGCAAATCAATCAATGTAATACACCACATTAACAAATTGAAAAATAAAAGCCATATGATTATCTCAATAGATGCAGAGAAAGCCTTTGACAAAAGTCAACATCCATTTATGATAAAAACTCTCCAGAAAGCAGGAATAGAAGGAACATACCTCAACATAATAAAAGCTATATATGACAAACCCAGAGCAAACATCATCCTCAATTGTGAAAAATTGAAAGCATTTCCCCTAAAGTCAGGAATAAGACAAGGGTGCCCACTTTCACCACTACTATTCAACATAGTTTTGGAAGTTTTGGCCACAGCAATCAGAGCAGAAAAAGAAATAAAAGGAATCCAAATTGGAAAAGAAGAAGTAAAACTCTCACTGTGTGCAGATGACATGATCCTCTACATACGAAACCCTAAAGACTCCACCAGAAAATTACTAGAGGTAATCAATGAATATAGTAAAGTTGCAGGATATGAAATCAACACAAAGAGATCCCTTGCATTCCTATACACTAATAATGAGAATATAGAAAGAGAAATTAAGGAAACAATTTGATTCACCATTGCAACAAAAAGAATAAAATACTTAGGAATATATCTACCTAAATAACTAAAGACCTATATATAGAAAACTATAAAACACTAATGAAAGAAATCAAAGAGGACACTAATAGATGGAGAAATGTACCATGTTCATGGATCAGAAGAATCAATATAGTGAAAATGAGTATACTACCCAAAGCAATCTATATATTCAATGCAATCCCTATCAAGCTACCAACGGTATTTTTCACAGAGCTAGAACAAATAATTTCACAATTTGTATGGAAATACAAAAAAACCTTGAATAGCCAAAGCAATCTTGAGAAAGAAGAATGGAACTGGAGGAATCAATGTGCCTGACTTCAGGCTCTACTACAAATCCACAGTCATCAAGACAGTATGGTACTGGCACAAAGACAGAAATATAGACCAATGGAACAAAATAGAAAGCCCAGAGATAAACCCACGCACCTATGGACACCTTATCTTTGACAAAGGAGGCAAGGATATACAATGGAGAAAAGACAATCTCTTTAACAAGTGGTGCTGAAAAAACTGGTCAACCACTTGTAAAAGAATGAAACTAGAACAGATCCAACCAGTCCATTCTGAAGGAGATCAGCCCTGGGAGTTCTTTGGAAGGAATGATGCTAAAGCTGAAACCCCAGTACTTTGGTCACCTCATGCGAAGAGTTGACTCATTGGAAAAGACTCTGATGCTGGGAGGGATTGGGGGCAGGAGGAGAAGGGGACGACAGAGGATGAGATGGCTGGATGGCATCACTGACTCAATGAACGTGAGTCTGGGTGAACTCTGGGAGTTGGTGATGGACAGGGAGGCCTGGCGTGCTGCGATTCATGGGGTTGCAAAGAGTCGGACATGACTGAGTGACTGAACTGAACTGAGAACACTTTCTAAAACCATACACAAAAATAAACTCAAAATGGATTAAAGATCTAAACATAAGACCAGAAACTATAAAACTCTTAGAGGAGAACATAGGCAAAACACTCTCCGACATACTTCACAGCAGGCTCTCTATGACCCACCTCCCAGAATATTGGAAATAAAAGCAAAAATAAACAAATGGGATCTAATTGAAATTAAAAGCTTCTGCACAACAAAATAAACTATAAGCAAGGTGAAAAGACAGCCTTCAGAATGGGAGAAAATAATAGCAACTGAAGCAACTAATCTCAAAAACATACAAGCAACTCTTGCAGCTCAATTCCAGAAAAATAAATGAGCCAATCAAAAAATGAGCCAAAGAACTAAATAGACATTTCTCCAAAGAAGACATACAGATGGCTAACAAAGACAGGAAAAGATGCTCAACATCACTCATTATCAGAGAAATGCAAATCAAAACCACTATGAGGTACCATTTCACGCCAGTCAGAATGGCTGCGATCCAAAAGTCTACACGCAATGACTATTGGAGAGGATGTGGAGAAAAGGGAATGCTCTTACACTGTTGGTGGGAATGCAAATGAGTACAGCCACTATGGAGAACAGTGTGGAGATTCCTTAAAAAACTGGAAATAGAACTGCTATACGACCCAGCAATCCCACTACTGGGCATACACACTGAGGAAACCAGAATTGAAAGAGACATGTGTACCCCAATGTTCATCGCAGCACTGTTTATAATAGCCAGGACATGGAAGCAACCTAGATGTCCATCAGCAGATGAATGGATAAGAAAGCAGTGGTACATATACACAATGGAGTATTACTCAGCCATTAAAAAGAATACATTTGAAACAGTTCTAATGAGGTGGATGAAACTGGAGCCAATTATACAGAGTGAAGAAGTAATCCAGAAAGAAAAACACCAATACAGTATACTAATGCACATATATGGAATTTAGAAAGATGGTAAAGACAACCCTGTATGCGAGAGAGCAAAAGAGACACAGAGGTATAGAACAGTCTTTTGGATTCTATGGGAGAGGGAGCGGGGGATGATTTGGGAGAATGGCATTAAAACATGTATAATATTAAAAAAAAAAAAAAAGAAAGAAAGAAAGCTAAAGAATTATAAAGCAATTTCCTTACAAAGTTTAAAAATATAGTGGTTAGTAGGACATTAAAAAAACGTTATGTATTGTGTATTTTTCTCAAATATGCAGAGCTACCATCCAAAAAAAAAATGAAAAAAAAATCTGTAACTATTTATAATGGAGAATACTGATAATTAAAGAACCTAAAACACTAATAGAAACAGCAGATTTTAACATTTTGCATAGTAAGGAATGCCCAAATACAATATATCTGATTATAATGAAGAAGGAAATGGGACAAGAGAAGCTGGAGATGACAATCTCAGGGAGACAAAAATGAAAAACAGACAACAGTTATATCTTCACCTTAAGATTTGATTACATCTACTAACTTTTTTTGGTAATTTATTTTAATTTAAATCAAGAATTATTTACTTATTTGTATTTTTTTTTCTTTTATATAACATCTTCTCAAACTCCCCTTTCTAAATATGTTATTTTTTCCTTGGCTACTTTTGAGAAAGAACTTTTTCTTTAAGTACATTAACACAGCTGCTTCTCTTTGTACTGTTGTTTAGTCATGTCTGACTTTTGCCAACTCCACAGACTATAGAGCGCTAGGTTCTTCTGTTCATGAGATTCCCCAGGCTAGAATACTGAAGTGAGTTGCCATTTCCTTCTCCGGGGGATCTTCTTGACCCAACGATCAAATTTGCATCACCTGCTTGGCAGGCAGATTCTTTACCACTGAGCCACTAGGTAAACCCATTCTCTTCATACATTTTTTAAAAACAATTTTGTATCATCTCCCTAATGTAAATTCTGGAAACTCTTTCATTTCCTTTCTGTTGATACGTACTATATAATTCCAGTTACTGCTAGAAAATTCTTTCATATCCCACATATTCTAAATGTCCTTTTCCTTGATTCATTTTTCAAGTTCTGACATTATATCACAAAAATAACATAACGACAAAAATAAGCTATTCAAATCATGGAAACTATATATATATATATATATATATATATTTATTAATGTTGTGTTCACTCTTAAAAACAAAAACAAAAACCTCTTCAAGAGGACTTCCTCTGAAGTTCACTGATTAAGCCTCCATGCTTCCACTGCAGGGAACATGGCTTCCATCCCTGGTCAATCCCGCATTCTGCAAGGCCTGACCAAAAAACAAACAACAACAAAATAAAAACCTCTTGAAATCGAAGTATTCCAAACTAACTTTGCAGAGTTGTTTGTAGTATGGATATTCTTTTCTAGTGACTCCTAAAGTCCATAATAAAGTGATCTACTGAATCCCAGGTATTGAGTAGAAATATGCAAATCTCTTTAGGGAGTATCCATTTATATTTGATGTAGGAGGAAGGACTTGAAATGCTAAAAACACAAAGGGAAAGTCTTCCTCACTCTACATATCCTTTGCGGTTTGGTTAGGAGGTTCAATCTGTGGTCTCCCATCTCCATAATATGGACTAAGGGGATACCCATGATTTGGATCATTGCAACAAATGAGAAAGCATGGTAACTCCTCTCTGATTCCTAAAGGTTCCACCAGAAAGATTCACATTTCATAGGTATGCACATTTTATTAAATGAAGCTGGTCATAGGTCTATCAAACTTCAATGTGAGAATATAATTCTAATATTATGAAGATGGTGATTTTGAAATATGTGGCATGTAGCAATTACTTATGACTTCAGAAAGCACCTTAAATGTTAAAAATTCCTTGATGTGAGGCTATTTAATTATATGTCTAAGAAATTTTTTTCTGTACAAATCTAGGTAATAGAGTGTTTAATATGAAAATGCCCAGTTCAAAAACCTTGTTTTTATGTTTAAATATAATACATTACCACTTTTTAAAAATTCAAAAGGAAAAGTATAAATAAGAGTACAAAGATCATTTAAAGTTTCATAACTAAAAAATAACTGAGGTTAACATTTTGGAACATTATTTTGGAATTTTTAACACATACCTTCATTTTCATATAATTCATTTATTGGGCTTGGACTCTCATACTGTTTTTTTACCTGCTTTTATTCATAAGACATCTTTCTATGCTACATGGAATTCTCTTAATAACTATATAATAACAAAGCCTTGCAATTTTGATGGTTTCTGCCGCTTCTGCTGCTACTGCTGTGTTGCTTCAGTCATGTCCAACTCTGTGTGACCCCATAGATAGCAGTCCACCAGGTTCCTCTGTCCCTGGGATTCTTCAGGCAAGAATACTGGAGTGTGGTGGCGTTTCCTTCTCCATGATGGTTTCTGCTGCTGCTGCTAAGTCACTTCAGTTGTGTCTGACTTTGTCGACCCCATAGATGGCAGCCCACCAGGCTCCTCTGTCCCTGGGATTCTCCAGAGAGTGTGTTGCCATTTCCTTCTCCATGATGGTTTCTAATGATGGCAAATTATACAGTAGTGAAAAATCTAATTCCAAGTGAGATGATATGAAGAGGTGGGGCCCTTGGTAGGTGACCAGGTCTTGAGAGCAGAGCCCTCATGAATTTAATTACAGACATTATAAAAAAGATCCCAGGGACTCCCTTCCCCTTCCCATATAAGACACAGGATATCTACTTATCAGGAATTGAGCTCTCACTAGACATTGAATCTGCTGGCACCTTGATCTTGGATTCTCCAGCCAGCAGAACTATGATAAAAAGCATTTCTGTTGTTTAAAGCCATCCAGTCTATCCTATTGCAGAAGTCTGAATGAACTAAGACAAAGTCTATAAATCTATTTCTTGACTTTCTAATCTTTTCTCCTGATCTCTCTGTCCAACTTTACATGAGCATCACATTCTCTTGATTACTGTAGCTTTATGTACACTTCAAAATCAGGCAGAGTTCTCCTGTATAATAAGATAATAAGAGTTCTCTCTCTTATTTTTCAATATTGGTTTGTGTGTGGCAGTCCCTTTGCCTTTCCATATAAATTTAAAAGTAGTTTGTGGAAAAAAAATATTTCTAGGATTTTGATAGGGGTTGTATTGAAACTGTAGGGTCTTTCTTGAAAGGAGGGTAAAAGACTTTGATCATCATGGTAAGGTAGGGCTAATGTTGCATATACACATACGTAACATTACTACAACTGCTCCTTGGAAGGAAAGCAATGAAAAACCTAGACAGCATATTAAAAAGCAGGGACATCACTTTGCTGACAAAGGTCCGTATAGTCAACTGTATGGTTTTTCCAGTAGTCATGTATGGATATGAGAGTCGCATCATAAAGAAGTCTGAGCACTGAAGAAATGATGATATTGAATTGTGGTGCTGGAAAAGACTCTAGAGAGCCTTTGGGTGGCAAGGAGACCAAATCAGTCAATCCTAAAGGAAATCAACCATGAATATTCATTGGAAGGACTGAGGCTGAAACTAAGGCTCCGATACTTGGCTACTTGATGCGAAGAGCCCATTCTTTGCAAAAGAACCAGATGCTGGGAATGATTGAAGGCAGGAGGAGAAGGGAGCAACAGGGAATGAGGTGGTCAGTTGGCATCTCCAACTCAATGGACATGAGTTTGAGCTAACTGTGGGAAATAGTGAAGGACAGGTAATTCTTGTGCACTGCAGTCTGTTGGATTGCAAAAAGTTTAAGAAAATTTAGCAACAAAACAACAACAAACAAATGTTACATAAAAAGGAAAGAGACGAATATATTTGGTACCCAGGTGGCTCATGGAGTACCTCTTTGTATTTCACTGCTGCTGCTGCTAAGTCGCTTCAGTTGTGCCTGACTCTATGCGACCCCATAGATGGAAGCCCAGCAGGCTCCCCCGTCCCTGGGATTCTCCAGGCAAGAACACTGGAGTGGGTTGCCATTTCCTTCTCCAATGCATAAAAGTGAAAAATGAAAGTGAAGTCGCTCAGTAGTGTCCGACTCTTAGCAACCCCATGGACTATGGCCCACCAAGTTCCTCCATCCATGGGATTCTCCAGGCATGAGTACTGGAGTGGGGTGCCATTGCCTTCTCCATTGTATTTCACTACTCGGTACTAATCATTAATGAACATTAGCCAAAGCCTGTGAAAGGCTCAAATCTCTGAGGAATAAGGATCTAGGTCAACTCCCCACAAAAGTTACCTACATCAGCCAAGGTGTTGATTTTGAGAAGAATCTGAAATGGTAATCCAGGAGGAAGATAATAAGTATCACATATATTTACTCCTAGCTGTTAGGTTTAGGGTAGTTTGTCTCACTATTCTTCCCATTACACATTTTTTCCAGTAATGATAAATCAGAATCTTGGAGGATCTGTTATCTAAGGCCAATTTATGTGAAGTGGAGTTGCAGAAAGGTTACCCTGTAGCAACTGCTGTGGTACGTCACACAAATTTTCCTTTAAGGATCAGGGTTGTTTTTCAGTCAATAAGTCATATCAGATTCTTTGTAACCCTTTGAACTGCAAGGATCAGGGAAGATGCCATTTTCTAGGGATGTTGCCAGCTAAAGTTGTCTTGTTTGAATATGACTGTGCGGATCATAACAAACTGTGGGAAATTATTAAAGAGATGAAAATACCAGACCATCTTACTTGTCTCCTTAGAAAACTGTATGCCAGCCAAGAAACAACTGATAGAACCCTGTATGGAAAAACTGACTGGTTCAGGATTGAGAAATGAGTATGTAAAGGATGCTTGTTGCCATCCTGTTTATTTAACTTATATGGACGGCACATATAAGTTCCAGGCTGGATGAGTTACAAGCTGGAATATAGATTGCCAGGAGAAATATCAACAACCTCAGACATGCAGATGAGGTTGCCTGGCAGAAGCAAAGAGAAACCAAAGAACCTCTTGATGAGAGTGAAAGAGGAAAGTGAAAAACCTGGCTGAAAACAAATTATTAAAAAACTAAGATCTTGGCATTCAGCCCCATCATTTCATGGCAAATAGAAGGAGAAAATGTGGAAAGAATGATAGATTTCTTCTTCTTAGGCTGTAAAATCACTGCAGAGGGTGACTGCAGCCATGAAATTAGGAGATGATTGCTTCTTGGCAGGAATGCTATGACAAACCTAGACAGTGTATTAAAAAGCAGAGACATCACTTTGCCGACAAAGGTCTATGTTGTTGAGGCTATGATTTTTCCAATAGTCACGTACAGTTGTGAGAGCTGGGCTGTAAAGAAGGCAGAGCATCAAAGAATTGATGCTTTCAAACTGTGATTTTGGAGAAGACTCTTGAGAGTCCCTTAGACAGCAAAGAGATCAAACCAGTCATTGGAAGGACTGATGCTGAAGCTGAAGCTCCAACACTTTGACCACCTGATGCAAAGAGCTGACTTATTTGAAAAGACCCCAGTGCTGGGAAAGATTGAAGGCAGAAGGAGAAGAGGGTGACGGAGTATAAGATGGCTGGACAGCATCACTGACTCAATGGACACGATCTTGGGCAAACTCCGGGAGATAGTGAAGGACAGGGAAGCCTGGTGTGCTGCAATCCATGGGGTCATGAAGATTCAGACACGACTAGGTGACTGAACAACAAAATTGTCTTTCTCTCAAGGAATTGTCCTCAATCAAAGGAAACTGCCTACACCAAAGTAACACCCATTTGAAAACTAATTCATGTGGGTATAAAACAGTCTGTTCCCTTTGTTTCAATTCTGAACATATTTGAGTTTCAGTTCTTGCTTCACAACTATTTTGCAGAAGTCTTGTTTTCAGTGGAATCACAGTTCAACCTTTTTCTCAACAGGATCTTGTTGCTGATATTCTTTCATCTGTTGTTGTTGAGAGCATTTTTCAGTAACATCCTTCCACATATAAACCTTTTCTCAAGAGACTTCCAGGGAATTAGGTCTCATATAATCTTTTCAGTTATTTTGAGAACTAGTCAATATATTAGAAAGAACATAATTTGCACATGTCTAGCATATAGGAGCTAATACTAAAAAAGTATACACACACAAGAGAAGTTAATTTTCTTTTATTAATTTTATTCATACTTTTACCAAGTACGCTATATATTGTTTAAGCATCTTATAAATATTTGAAGATTACTATTTTTGTAAAATTAGAAGATTACTATTGCTCTCATTAAAGCTCAAGTGTCTTATTTTATAAATTATATTGCCACAAACGTTTATCGAGGGTCAATGTTTATCGATTTTATTACATTTGAAGAAACATACTATCTGTATTCACAATGGCCCTATGAGGTAGAAACTATTACTGTCCCCATAGTACAGATGAATATGGGGGTAAAAGCAAAAACAGGGTTTTCTGTAACTCTTCACACACTTAATAAGGTGGCTGGCCTTGAACCAACTCACTAATCAGGAGTTAGCAAATTTTTTTTCTGTGTAGGAACACAGAGTAAATATTTTAGATTTTGCTAGCTGCATACAGTCACTGTAACAGTATTTAAAAAAATTCCCTACACTTGAAAAATGTCAATATATTTCTAAGTTAATAGGCCACACAAAAACAGGCAGAAGGCTGAATTTGTCCTACAGGCTGTACTTTGTAATCTTTGTGCTATACTGAAAGAAACTACTTTCCTTGCCCCTGGTTACTTGTTATGACAGATCCTATAAGAAATATCTAGCCTCACTATTGAAAGTTCTTTTCACTGATTTATTTTTTGTCCCTGTAAAACTGGAAATAAAAACTGCTGTTAAGCTGCCTTCTATTTATTATTATAAATATAAATATTTAAGTATACAATGCTACAATGCAACTTGAAGTGTTTAAGAGTTGAATGCTAAATGTTTATTTGAAATTTTTTCAAATAATGATGAAAATATGAGTCGATGTCAACCTTTATTGTAATATATGTGCTTTTATTTAACTAAAAGCATAGGCTGATGGTGAAAACATAAGACAATTTATTATATGATTTTATGTCTACACAGAGATAGATTTTTAATCAGAAAAATCAGCAGTCTTTCAAATTAACAACTTCAAGAACCATTTTCAATTAGCAATAATACTTTACAAGCATCCAATTAAATCTCAGTTAAATATTTATCTGAAACATTAAGCATGATGGAATGTCCAATAGGTAAGGTGAAATATTTACATAGTCTGAAGATTTCTGCTGGAGAAAAAAGTAGCTTTGTCCTCAGAAAAGCAAATTTTATTTTATGAACCTAATTTCTGCTAGGCATACAATTTGTATTTACTACTATTTGATTATATATTAAACCAAAAGTCCAATCAAATTGACTTCTATATTTGTAGTATGTATCTACATACACGAGTGTATGCATTCTAAGTTGCTTCAGTTGTGTATATGACTTGCGAACCTATGGACTGTATTATCACCCCATGTCTTGTGACCCTATGGACTGTAGCCCACCAGGATCCTCTGTCCATGGGATTCTGCAGGTAAGAATACTGGAGTGGGTTGCCATGCCCTGCTTCAGGGGATCTTCCTGACCCAAGGATCGAACCCATGTCTCCTAAATCTCCTGCATTGGTAAGCATGTGCTTTATCACTAGCGCCATCTGGGAAGGCTGTTTATACACTCGTGTGTGTGTGTGTGTGTGTGTGTGTGTGCGCATATGTGTATATCTGTGTATATACAGATATTCATACATATTTATAGTTTTGGACTTCCCAGGTGGTGCTAGTGGTGGTAAAACCTGCCTGCCAATGCAGGAGATGTAGGAGACATGGGTTGGATCCCTGGGTCAGGAAGATCACCTGGAGGGAGGAATGGCAACCCACTCCAGTATTTTTGCTTGGAGAATCCCATGGACGGAGGAGCCTGGCAGATTCATAGGATCCTACAGACCATGGGGCTTCAAAGAGCTATACATGACTGAAGCAACTTGGCACACATCACATATATAGAGTTAGACAGTTATATATATATATATATACATACACACACACACACATATATTCGATAGAAACACTTGAACAAAAGATAAGAAAGCCTATAATTAACTATATGCCACAATTTGATTCATCTGTGTACTATGTTAAAGAATAGCAATTATTTTGTAGTAATGCAGTAGAATGGTAAGTTAGTTGATTATTTGTTGTCATTCGGTGGCTCAGTCATGTCCTACTCTGCAACCCCATGGAATGTAGCATGGCAGGCTTCCCTATACTTCACTATCTCCTGGAGCTTGGTTAAACTCATGTCCATTGATTTGGTGAAGCCATCCAATGATCTCATCCTCTGTTGTCCCCATCTCTTCCTTCCTTCAATCTTTCCCAGGGTCTTTTCTAATGGATTGGCACTTTGCATCAGGTAGCCAAAGTATTACAGTTTCAGCATCAGTCATTCCAATGAGTATTCAGGATAGATTTCCTTCAGGATTAACTGGTTTGATCTCCTTGCAGTCCACTGGACTCTCAAGTCTTCTCCAACATCACAATTCAAAAGCATCAATTCTTTGGCACTCTGCCTTCATTTATGGTCCAATCCTAACATCTATACATGACTACTGGAAACGTCATAGCTTTGACTATACAGACCTTTGGCAGCAAAGTAATGTCTCTGCTTTTTAATACATCATGTTTGTCATAGTTTTTTTTTTTTTCCCCCCAAGGAGCAGGTATCTTTTAATTTCATGGCTGCAGTCACCATCTGCAGTGATTCTGGAGCCCAAGAAAAAAAAGTCTGTCTTTCTTTCCATTCTTTCCCCATCTATTTGCCATGGAGTGATGGGACCAGAGGCCCTGATTTTCATTTTTTCAATGTTGAGTTTTAAGCCAGCATTTTCACCTTCCTCTTTCACCTTCATCAAGAGGCTCTTTAATTCCTCTTCACTTTCTTCCATAAAGGTGATGTCATTTGCATATCTGAGGTTATTGATATTCCTCTCAGCAATCTTGATTCCAACTTGTGCTTCATGCAGCCTGGCATTTCATGTGATGTACTCTGCATATAAGTTACATAAGCAGGGTGACAATATACAGCCTTGATGTACTTCTTTCCCAGTTTTGAAACAGTTGTTTCATATCCAGTTCTAATTGCTGCATTTTGACCTGCATACAGGTTTTGCAGGGTCGGGTAAAGTTGTCTGGTACTCCCACCTCTTTAAGAATTTTCCACAGTTTGTTGTGATTCACAGAGTCAAAGGCTTTAGCATAGTCAATGAAGCAGATGTTTTTCTGAAATTCTCTTGTTTTTTTCTATGATCTAATGGATGTTGGTAGTTTGATCTCTGGTTCCTCTACCTTTTCAAAATCCAGTTTGAACATCTGGCAATTCTCAGTTCATGTAACTTTGAAATCTAGCTTGGAGAATTTTGATCATTACTTTGCTAGCATGTGAAATAAGTGCAATTGTGTGGTAGTTTGAGCATTCTTTGGCGTTTCATTCCTTTGGGATTGCATAAAAAACTGACCTTTTCCAGTCCTGTGGCCACTGCTGAGTTTTCCAAATTTGTTGGCGTATTGAGTGCAGCACTTTCACAACATCATTATCTAGGATTTGAAATAGCTCAACTGGAATTCCATTATTTCCACTATCTTTGTTCATATTGATGCTTCCTAAGGCTCACCGGAAAAGACTGATGATGAGAGAGATTGGGGGCAGGAGGAAAGGGGAACGACAGAGGATGAGATGGCTGGATGGCATCACTGACTCAATGGACGTGAGTCTGAGTGAACTCCGGGAGTTGGTGATGGACGGGGAGGCCTGGCGTGCTGCGATTCATGGAGTCGCAAAGAGTTGGACACGACTGAGCGACTGAACTAAATTGAACTGAAGGCCCACTTGACTTTGAACTCAAAGATGCCTGGCTCTAGGGGAGTAAGCACACCATTGTGATTATCTGGGTCATTAAGATCTTTTTTGTATACTTCTTCCATATGTTCTTGCCACCTCTTCTAAATATCTTCTCCTTCTGTTAAGTCCATACCATTTCTGTCCTTTAGTGTGCCCATCTTTGCATGAAATGTTCCTTTGGTATCTCTAATGTTCTTGAAGAAATCTCTAGTCTTTCCTATTCTATTGTTTTCCTCTATTTCTTTGCATTGATCACTTAGGAACGCTTTCTTATCTCTTCTTGCTATTCTTTGGAACTCTGCATTCAGATGGGTATATCTTTCCTTTTCTCTTTTGCTTTTCACTTCTCTTCTTTTCTTAGCTATTTGTAAGGCCTCCTCAGACAACCATTTTGCTTTTTTGCATTTCTTTTTCTTGGGGATGTTTGGATCACTGCCTCCTGTACAATGTTATGAACCTCCATGCATTGTTCTTCAGGCACTCTATCTACCTGATCTAATCCCTTGAATCTATTTCTGACTTCCACTGTATAATTGTAAAGGCTTTGATTTAGGTCATACCTGAATGGTCTAGTGGTTTTCCCTACTTTCTTTAATTTAAGTCTGAATTTTGCAATAAGGTGTTAATGATCTGAGCCACAGTCAGCTCCCAGTCTTATTTCTGCTGACTGTATAGAGCTTCTTCATCTTTGTCTGCAAAGAATATAAGCAATCTGATTTTGGTATTGACCATCTGGTGATGTCCATGTGTAGAGTCTTCTCTTGTGTTGTTGGAAGAGGGTGTTTTTTATGACCAGTGTGTTCTTTTGGCAAAACTCTGTCAACTTTTTACCTGCTTCATTTTTTACTCCAAGGCCAAACTTACGGTTAGTTGATTATACCACCATGTATTAAAAGAAAGACCTATTAAGTAAATGTACTCGTGAAAGGAACATACTGTGATTTGGAAAAGCGTCTGGAAGTCATGTAACCTAACCTAATATGCAAGTTAATCCCTACAATCACTTTATTTTGCAAATTCTTGAATAGCTCAAAGAAAACTAATTCACTGGAAAACATATTCTGTAATCCATAAAGAGAACTTTAAATTTCAGAAGACAATCAAAGAAGCTATTCCCTTCATTTCAGTATTTATCACAACTCCATTGCTTCATTCTAGTAATCTTGAAAAAATAACAAGAATAAAAAGTATCCATTTATATCTTTATCATCCACAGTCCTTGGAGGTGATGTAAAATCCACACAATATTATTATTTTGATTGATATTATGTCAGAGCAAAATTCATATAGAGGGAATGGAGAAATTTCAATTCTGAGAATGATTTGCAGCTTCATTAGCTACATAAATCTCATCACACTTACTTGATGGATCATCATGCATCAGTTGTGACAAGCCCTAAACTCTGTAAACATTCATTTTCATCTGTGAAAACTTAACTTGAAACTAGAGGATCTTTATGAAAATTTCCAACTCATAATTCTCAGGGATGTACATCTGACTTAAAATTCATGAGCAGTTTTCTAATGGAGAAGTCTCTCAGTGTTGAAATGGAGATATTTGTAATTCTTTTCAAGCTCCTAGACAAAAGCTGAATCTCGGTGATTTCACTTCCTCCATCAGCCTGATTAGGTCCATACAATCTTACTCATATAGGCAAACAGGTGTGTCCATGTAAGGATCTTGCTCCTTATAACTTATCTAAAGGTAACTCATGCCACTCACATGTCTGAGGAGCTTACCGACAATTTAAGTAAAGTGCATTCTCTTTGACAATATTTGGAAGTATCATTTTATTGTAATTAGAATTTCATTAGCATAAATTACAAAATGCACAGTTCTATGCATAACTGTTACTCAAATCTAGGCTTCTTTATTTCTGTAGCCCAGAAATAATTACAATGCCTAATGCTTCATTGGTGGCTTTCTACACCACCCCTGGGTTGTTTATTCCTGACACTTCTTTATGTGTGTCTAATTTTATATCTTTTAAAAGGCAATAGAGTGTGGCTAGGAACATGTTTTTAAAATTATAATCATTCTCAGATAACAACTTCAATCAACTCAATCATATATCATAATAGATAGAAAGAGCGTAAAGTCAATACTTACATATGAAAGGCAAGAAATTCTCATAATTTCAATATTAAAGAGTTAAATGACATCTACATGCTAAATTAGAAAAAAATTTTCTTAGTGTTCCTTCTCTGAATATAGGCATTTGAAAGTAACCTAATATATACAATTTTATTTTCATAAAAGAATCACCTCTTGATTTATATTTTGCAACTATTTTATATATTTTATTTCCCTTTCTAAGTAAAACTATTGCACTGATAAGAGATTTTTAATCTTAAGATAACTATGTTTTTCAAAAATTGTTTTTGGAGCAAAAGCATTCCAATGTTACCCAGACATTCATATCATGTTACTTTAAATATTTTCAAAAGTTTTCAGACTTTGGCCCAGGCTATGCTATGTATTATTCCAATAAGACTGAATTTTTTTTGATTGAAATAATGTCATTTATGATATTTAAAAGGGGATATATTTTATCCAGAAAGATATGATTTTCTTCTTTGTATCTTTTGGTGTGCATTATAATCAGACTTACTGGTGCCACAATTTATAAAATATTTATAAACCTAGGAAGCAAATTCTGAATGCCTGCTACAAGAAACTGTCAAGCAAAAACTTTTTTCTAACTAGTTACTAATCCCATAAATGGTGTTTGAAATTAGATAATGGCCAAAGAAAATGATAATATTATTCCTCCAAGCTATTTTTCATGAATAATTTTTACCAGTAATTTTTTTACTGAATGATGAAAAACAGTATACTAAATTAAGGATTTTTTCATAAAATCTCAATATAGATAGAAATTTATTATTGAATGCTTTAATATATTTTAAATGCTTCACGATTTCAGGGAATTGTATAAAAATTATATAAGGAAGATGAATAAGTTGAGCATTATATCTTAATGTATTAATATATGCTGTGTAATTATTATATATTATGTAAAATATTGCCAATATAATACTTTTACAGATTTTAACACATTTAAACCAGTTATTTGATAATAACCTAGTCTTATTTTACAGTTACATGCATGCGTGCTAGGTTGCTTCACTCTTATCCAACTCAGCAACCCTATGGACTGTAGCCCACCAGCTCCTCTGTCCATCGCATTCTGTATGCAAGAACACTGGAGTGGGTTTCTGGGTCCTCCTCAGACCCATCCCAACCCAGGGATTGAACCCATGTCTCTTTAAGTCTCCTGCATTGTCAGGTGGATTCTTTACTACTAACACAACCTGGAAAGCCCATTTTATACTTGAGTATATTTATGTGTTAAGATAAGGCTAACAGAAATTTGCTGATTTGTGTGCTTAAAGTAAGGTAAAATAGTTTGTGTATGGATATAAAGACAAAACATTTCAACAAAAGAGAGATATGAAACCCTGAAATTTGCCAACACTAAATAGTATATGGAAGTCTGGTGTGCTGCAGTTCATGGGGTCACAAAAAGAGATGACTCAGTGACTGAAAAAAACAAAACAAAATATTATATCCAGGACATCAGTGACAAAGGAGTTCAGTTCACTTCAGTCGCTCAGTCGTGTTCGACTCTCTGCAACCCCATGAATCACAGCACGACAGGCCTCCCTGTCCATCAGTAACTCCCGGAATTCACTCAAACTCATGTCCATTGAGTCGATGATGCCATAAAGCCATCTCATCCTCTGTCATCCCCTTCTCCTCCTGCCCCCAATCCCTCCCAGCATCAGAGTCTTTTCCAATGAGTCAACTCTTCGCATGAAGTGGCCAAAGTACTGGAGTTTCAGCTCTAGCATTGGTCCTTCCAAAGAACACCCAGGACTGATTTCCCTTAGAATGAACTGGTTGGATCTCCTTGCAGTCCAAGGGACTCTCAAGAATCTTCTCCAACACCACAGTTCAAAAGCATCAATTCTTTGATGCTCAGCTTTCTTCACAGACCAACTCTCACATCCATACATGACCACTGGAAAAACCATAGCCTTGATTAGACAGACCTTTGTTGGCAAAGTAATGTGTCTGCTTTTCAACATGTTATCTAGGTTGGTCATAACTTTCCTTCCAAGCAGTAAGCGTCTTTTAATTTCATGGCTGCAATCACCATCTGAGGTGATTCTGGAGCCCCAAAAAATAAAGTCTGACACTGTTTCCACTGTTTCCCCATCTATTTCCCATTAAGTGATGGGACCAGATGCCATGATCTTTGTTTTCTGAATGTTGAGCTTTAAGTCAACTTTTTCACTCTCCTCTTTCACTTCCATGAAGAGGCTTTTTAGTTCCTCTTCACTTTCTGCCATAAAGGTGGTGTCATTTGCATATCTGAGGTTATTGATATTTCTCCCAAAAGTCTTAATTCCAGTTTGTGCTTCTTCCAGCCCAGTATTTCTCATGATGTACTCTACATATAATTTAAATAAGCAGGGTGACAATATACAGCCTTGACGTACTCCTTTTCCTATTTGGATTCAGTCTGTTGTTCCATGTCCAGTTCTAACTGTTGCTTCCTGACCTGCATATAGGTTTCTCAAATGGTAGGTCATTGGTCTGGTACTCCCATCTCTTTCAGAATTTTCCACAGTTTATTGTGATCCACACAGTCAAAGGCTTTGGCATAGTTAATAAAGAAGAAATAGATGTTTTTCTGGATGTCTCTTCCTTTTTCCATGATACAGCATTAGGTACAGTTAATCTTTGATTCCAAGATCAGTGTGTTCCATTTCTTGGCCAGTTCTTGGAATTGTGGCAGCTTATATCATGGCTATAGTCTGCTCATCATGTAGTTAACTCTTTCCACCTGTTGGGGTTTTCAGTATCTACAAGATTGTACACAGGGTATCGTTCAGAATGTTATCTACAGCTCTTGAGAGGGAACTAAAGGTTCTTGGCTATACTTAATGACTAAACTTTATTATTTGGTCTCTTTGACTGTTTTCCTCTGTTTCTGCATGTTCTTATTTGTCCAATTCAACGTATTCTTTGGCTAAACTTTTCCGCAGACAAAAGACAGGCAGAGGACATGGGAGGGGACATGGGGAAGGACCATGGAGTCCTGCTCCATTTCAAGAGGAAGCCCATATTCTTTCTGTGTGTGCTAATCCAGTTAAACTGTGACTACAGCCATGCTGCAGCAAACATGGATGGGGAAGAATGGACTTAACACGCTCTCCAG
The DNA here is from genome assembly GCF_002263795.3 of Bos taurus. Classification (NCBI taxonomy): domain Eukaryota; kingdom Metazoa; phylum Chordata; class Mammalia; order Artiodactyla; family Bovidae; genus Bos; species Bos taurus. Next base: position 40,180,817 of record NC_037328.1, on the reverse strand, counting down.
TTTAGGCTATTGCTTATGTTATCACATTCAATGATTAAAGAATCCTTGAGCGATATTTTCATTTCAGCAAGTTGTCTAATTTATTCCAATATTTGGCAGCTCAGTTCTCTCCAGCTCAGCTAAGCCCTGCACAAGAAACTAGCCAATAATTTTTTTTATTAATACATTTATGTTAATTTGGAAATTTTCAAATAAGATGCCTGGGGAAAATGAAGATACAAAGCCTTTATTATCACTAGCTGTGTTTAAGAAATAAGGAGGGGAATTCCCTGGCAGTCTGTTGGTTAGGACTCCAGGATTCCACTGCAGGGGCACGGGTTCATCCCTGGTTGAGGAACTAAGATCCTGCATGTCCTGTAGTGCAGACCAAAAAAAAAAAAGGGTGGGGGGGCAACAAAGAGCTTCATACCAGAGTTTCAGTCTATTATTCATTGATTAAGCAGATGTTACTAATATGTCACCTGTCTCAACACACAGGTCAGATGACATAGTATATGAGGAACACAGGAAGAGCTAATTTGGGAGATGAAGTCAGGGTTAGAATAAGGATCAGTTTCTTTTTAAGTATTCTTTAATTTCGTAACTCATGTAAAGCAGAGAATAACTTAATGTTTTTAAATATAGACTTATGTTCCAAAAATGATTTAACACCTATAAAATATATTTCTGCAAAACTCTCTGCTTAAACATTTATGGGCAGTATTTCCTTGGTCTTCATGTGAATTTTAGAAATGTATAAGTAAATTGTGTTATGTTTCCAGAGATCAAATTGCCAACATATGCTGGATCAATGAAAAAGCAAGAGAGTTCTGGAAAAACATCTATTTCTGCTTTATTGACTATGCCAAAGCCACTGAATGTGTGAATCACAATAAACTGTGGGAAATTCTTCAAGAGATGGGAATACTAGACCATTTGACCTGCCTCTTGAGAAACCTGTATGCCGGTCAGGAAGCAACAGTTAGAACTGGACATGGAACAATGGACTGGTTCCAAATAGGAAAAAGAGTACATCAAGGCTGTATACAGTCACCCTGCTTATTTAAATTATATACAGTGTGTATTATGAGAAACACTGGACTGGAAGAAGCACAAGCTGGAATCAAGATTACTGGGAGCAATATCAATAACCTCAGATATGCAGATGACACCATCTCTATGGCAGAAAGTGAAGAGGAACTAAACAGCCTCTTCATGAAAGTGAAAGAGGAGAGTGAAAAAGTTGGCTTAAAGCTCAACATTCAGAAAATGAAGATCATGGCATCCGACCCCATCTCTTCAATGGCAAATAGATGGAGAAACAGTGGAAACAGAGTCAGACTTTATTTTTGGGGGCTCCAAAATCACTGCAGATGGTGACTGCAACCATGAAATTAAAAGATGCTTACTCCTTGGAAGGAAGGTAATGACCAATCTAGACAACATATTCAAAAGCAGAGACATTACTTTGCCAACAAAGATCCATCTAATCAAGGCTGTGGTTTTTCCAGTTGTCATGTATGGATGTGAGAGTTGAACTGTAAAGAAAGCTGAGCACTGAAGAACTGATGCTTTTGAACTGTGGTGTTGGATAAGATTCTTGAGAGTCCCTTGGACTGCCAGGAGATCCAACCAGTTCCATCCTAAAGGAGATCAATCCTGAGTATCCATTGGAAGGACTGATGTTGAAGCTGAAACTCCAATACTTTGTCAACCTGACAAGAAGAGCTAACTCATTTGAAAAGACCCTGATCCTGGGAAAGATTAAAGGCAGGAGGAGAAGGGGACGACAGTGGATAAGATGGTTGGATGGCATCACTGACTCAATGGACATGAGTTTGAGTAGGCTCCGGGAGTTGGTGATAGACAGGAAGGCCTGGCATGCTGTGGTACATGGGATCGCAGAGTCAGACATAACTGAGTGACTGAACTGAACTGAACTGAATCTGTTTACAAATTAAGTTATCCACTGTTTTATTTCCTATTTTACAAGCAAAATACAAAGCAAATTATACAGACACAAATATACAATCATGATTGCACTATTAGACTAGATATTCACAAGTTATTGAGCAATTCACCCCCCCCCCTTTTTTTTTTTTTTTTGGCTTGCTGTTCCTTATACTGTAACAGAATTTGACAGAAAGACAAATTAAAATGTAGATATTTTGGTCACTTTTCCAACCTCTGTTAGCTAAGTGGCTGCTGTTGTTTACTCACCATATCCTGCCCTTCTATTTATGAGGGCACAAAAATGGGAAATAGAAACAGCTGGATAGGAAAAAGGAAGAAATAGATTTTAGTACAGTCAATCAAACATGTCCTTATTGTTTATTTTGTCAGGAGTTATCAGAGAAAAAAAAATAAGAAAGAAAAGTCAATGAAATGTGGCATGCATTACACCTGTCGATATTAAATTGTAAATAAATAAATAGGCACTAGGGGAAAAAGAAAAAACACCATTTGCCTTTATACACTATGGTGCACCAGAAATGTGATAGTAGAATAAATGCATAACTGCATGAATTATAGGATGAACTAAGACGAATTCATTTACACATTTTTGAAAGTGATTACTGAAGTCTTTAATGTAATCATAAAATGTGTTAGGACATTTGTTACCTGCTTCCCTTTCCAGCCTAGTCTTTTATGTTTTTCTGTTTGATCACTATCCTCCAGTCACAATGGTCATCCTCAAACCTATACAGCTCTTAATCTGGAGCTCACATACCATCTGATCCTGCAATTCTCTATTAGTCCTATATACAAAAGAATTCTCCCATGGGGTCACTGATAGGCAGAATTCTAAGATGGTTCCCAAGATTTCTCACCCCGTCCCACCAGTGTACATGCCTGCATAACTCCCAGAACTACGAATTAGTTTGAGTAACTACCTTCACAACATGATGTTACCTGGCACAGGTGATCTTAAAATGGGAACCTTACCCAGGTGACTTAATCACATGAGCCTTCTAAAAGGGGAGTTTTCCTTCAGCAAGAAGAGGAAGCCAGAGAAATTCATGACAGCTGGCTGAACAAAAGCAAAGATGCATGTTATGAACCGTTGTTGTAAAGACAAAGCATCTAGGAGCTGCTTCTAGAAGCCTGGTTTGTAGACAGTAAGAATTTTTAATTTCAGTTGTAACACCATAAGTGAGTGAATTCTTCCAACAACCAATAAGAATGAAAAAGAACCTGGAATCCCAGATAAGACTTGAAGCCCTGGTCAACATTTTGACTTTATCCTAGTGAGACCCTGAGTGGAGAATCCAGTCTTGTGGTCCCTTGACTTTTGATCTATAGAAACTGCAAGAGAATAAATTTTTATTGCTATAATACTTGTGGTAATCTTCTATGCAGCATAGAATATTAGGAAGCAATGAGTGAAGAACTTTAGTATATCACGAGAAACGCTGGACTGGAAGAAACACAAGCTGGAATCAAGATTGCTGGGAGAAATATCAATAACCTCAGATATGCAAATGACACCACCCTTATGCCAGAAAGTGAAGAGGAACTAAAAAGCCTCTTCATGAAAGTGAAAGAGGAGAGTGAAAAAGTTGGCTTAAAGCTCAACATTCAGAAAACGAAGATCATGGCATCTGGTCCCATCACTTCATGGCAAATAGATGGGGAAACAGTGGAAACAGTGTCAGACTTTATTTTTTGGGGTTCCAAAATCACTGCAGATGGTGACTGCAGCCAAGAAATTAAAAGACGCTTACTCCTTGGAAGGAAAGTTATGACCAAACTAGATAGCATATTCAAAAGCAGAGACATTACTTTGCCAACAAAGGTTGGTCTAGTCAAGGCTACGGTTTTTCCTGTGGTCATGTATGGATGTGAGAGTTGGACTGTGAAGAAGGCTGAGCACCGAAGAATTGATGCTTTTGAACTGTGATGTTGGAGAAAACTCTTGAGAGTCCCTTGGACTGCAAGGAGATCCAACCAGTCCATTCTGAAGGAGATCAGCCCTGGGAGTTCTTTGGAAGGAATGATGCTAAAGCTGAAACTCCAATACTTTGGCCACCTCATGCGAAGAGTTGACTCATTGGAAAAGACTCTGATGCTGGGAGGGATTGGGGGCAGGAGGAGAAGGGGATGACAGAGGATGAGATGGCTGGGTGGCATCACTGACTTGATGGACGTGAGTCTGTGTGAACTCCGGGAATTGGTGATGGACAGGGAGGCCTGGCGTGCTACGATTCATGGGGTCGCAAAGAGTCGGACAGGACTCAGCGACTGAACTGAACTGAACTGAAAAACAATCAACATATCACTGAGGAAAGCAAAAGCAAAAGTAGATTATATCATCATATTCCATGAGAATTTAGGAATATCAGATTACAATTTCACGAAGCAGCAGGTATCATAAACTAGCAAGTGGGAAAAAGTAAAACAATGACGCAATATAAAATAAAAATAATTTATATGAATTGGTAAGATATGTTTATACAGCATCAATGCATGCTTTAAAATAAAATACATAAGCAAAAGAGGGAACATTAAACCCATTAGAATATCTGCATATAATCAGGAGATTTGGAGTTGGGAATCCAAGTAGAGGAATAAATCAAAAACAAGAGAGGAGCTTTGCAAGGAACCTAATAACAATTTTTAATGAACTGAAACATTTTGATTAACTTAGCTGCCAACACATGAAGCGGGGGAAAGGAGAGAGTCAAAAACCAAGAGTCTTACCAATTTTTATCTCTCTAGGACTTTTACTGGAGAAGGCAATGGCAACCCACTCCAGTACTCTTGCCTGGAAAATCCCATGGACGAAGGAGCCTGGTAGGCTGCAGTCCATGGGATCACTAGGAGTCGGACACAACTGAGCGACTTCACTTTCACTTTTCACTTTCATGCATTGGAGAAGGAAATGGCAACCCACTCCAGTGTTCTTGCCTGGAGAATCCCAGGAACGGGGGAGCCTGGTGGGCTGCCTTCTATGGGGTCACACAGAGTCGGACACGACTGAAGCGACTTAGCAGCAGCAGCAGCAGGACTTTTACTTACACCCATGCTGTTTTTGTGAAAAACTCCTACTTGCTCCTAAGAGTCAACTTGAATATTACATTCTCATAGGAGTTTTCCCATATGTTCCACTGAAGTTGCTTCCCTCTATGCAAATACACATTCTTTGGCATATTGTGTTTTTCTTTTCAAAACACAGAACACACTTGTTATAACTTGTGTTTAGTGTGATTGTTTTAAATATCCAATCTTTGGTAACATTTGTGAGAGAGGGACTGTATTTCTTTGCTTACTGATAAATTTCTCTATCAATCATGGTGCTTAAAATATATATTTTAACTATTTTCAAGGAATAATTTAGTACAGTTTGGGCAACCCACTCCAGTATACTTGCCTGAAGAATCCTATGGACAGAGGAACCTGGCGGTCTATAGTCCACAGGGTCACAAATATTCAGACACAGCTAAAGCAACTTAGCACTCATGGTCTTCCCTGGTGGCTCATTAGGTAAAGAATATGTGTGCAGTGCAAGAGCCATGACAGAGGCAGTTTTGATTCCTGGGTCAGGAAGATCCCCTAGAGGAGGAAATGGCAATCCACTCCAGTATTGTTGCCTTCACAAACCCATGGACAAGAGGAGGCTGGTGGGCTACAGTCCAAAAGGTCACAAAGAATCAGACATGACTGAGTTTACACAACAATAATGGAATGAGTCAAAGCTGTCTCTTTATCTCCCCTTTCTAGGAGTAAGTGATTTTTTCACTTCCTAAGAATGATTTTCATATTCCATCTGCTGTTTTTTGTTTACCTCAGAAAAACCTTCCTCTGACTGACAAATGTGAGTCTTGAATCCAAAGATCGAAAGTTACTGTTAATAAGGACCATTAAACCACTGACAACCATGGAAAGTTGTGTTTTGGCACCTCATCTTTTCTCTGTGATGGCAATGAATTTGGATATTGAAAGGACTATTTCAGATACTTGTGTTTAAAATTTAAATACATTCCCATGATGATGTATTTCTAAATTTGCCCTTTTATATTTTTTATTTCTTTACAATGATATAATTTTCCTCTGCCAGAGTCATTTCCTCACAGGTATTTTTATCCTTTCTGTCTGGAATTTACAAGAGTTCTGGCTACTCTAGAAAATGCATTTCTTCTAGAACTGATGAATAACAATTTAAAGAATATCTACTACATATGGGTATTTCTATATAAAAGTTTTGTTATGGTCTATGCTGGAAGAAATAACTCATGCTGTTGATAAGCCCATTATTTACTATGCCAGAAATATTTTTAGTACTTTCTTTTTCTTATTATCCCATTTACAATTGCACAAATGCGTCTTTTTTCCATAAAACCAATTAAATAATATTTCGGATTAAACAAAGTCTAAAAGATATAATCTGGATTGCCACATGGCTCCAGAAAAATAAATAAATAAATAAACATGCATTTCCTAATTAGGATTTTGGATACAAATGGATGTTAGCATAAAAATAGTGAGAAAAATATCTCAAAGAGAATTACTTTTTTTTTTCTAAAAAGTAAACAACCAGAAATGTGATCGAATTTATAAGATAATATATGTCATCTCACCTCTTTAAGTGCTAGGAAATGAGAAGTCTCTTTTTATAAAGTTTTTATCTTTTTTCCTTATTAAATTATTTGAAAACAAAATAAGAAAATGAAGCAATCCTAAAAATAAGGTAACAGTGATGCTTTTAGAATATTCTGAATTCTATTGTAAAGCATCTTAGAGCATTCTATATTCTAGCTCATTACAAAAATATTTCAAAATGCTCATAAGTGCTCATTAACAAATAAGAAATTCATTTTTTTTTAATGAAACCCTAATGAGGAAAGGAACTGTTTCTAAGTAACTATTCTAAGTGTTCTGTCCTATGTTAATATCCCCAATAATAATCCCCTATAGACATCTTCAGCCAATATTAGGAATGAGGTAAATAGGTTTAAATTATTCCATTTGTTCAAGTTTCAAGACTACCATTTGACCAAGAAGTATGCACTTGCCTCGTCTGCACTCAGTCAACAGATGTGAACTGTGAACTGAGTAACTACTATGTTCAGTGATGTACTGTTTTGGTCACCAGAGTGCTGCAGGTGGTATGTGATTCAGTTTATAAGCCTATCTTCTCTCTCTTGAAATTGCAGAGAGTTAGATACTTCTCCTTTATTATAGATATAATTAGATAATTTTCTTAATTATATTAATTATCAGACTTTCTCAACTTTGATTCCCTCTCTGGACAAGTACAGCCTCCATGTAGTCAGAAATGGATAAACAGGTAAATAGTACTAGTTATATATATATATATATATATATATATATACCTTTTATTTACTCTTTTAAATAAATCAGATTATTATCGTTTAAGCACCTAACTCTCCCACTCTTGTGGGGCAGATGTGGATAGTTAAACACATCTCTAATTTTATGTCTGTGGATAAACACAAATTATATAACAAGCACTCTACTTCTGGAGATGTTAAAATATGGCTCAGAGGGCAGCTGGGTGAGGGCTTTTAGACTGCAAATTGGTATGACTTTCTTACAGTTCAAATTGCTTTGAAATTTTAAATGAAATAGAAAAAATAAGAAGAGCCAGTTCACCTTTAACAACATAATAGTTAAGAGCCTAGTGTCTCCACTAAATATTGTTACCAATAAGCCTTGTGCCTTCTGGCTTTCTATAAATCATCCAAGTGACTCATCTTTTTGTTCAGTATATAGCACACAGTAAGTGCAGACCAATTATCTGACTTTAAAAATGGCCCTAGGTCTATTATCTGATGTATTTAAGTTGTGATTCTTACTTGTGCATGAAAAACAAATTACCCACCTGGAAATTTGATAGGAAATCTTTGTAATATAAAGTCAAAACCAAGTTTATACAAAGCATATAGTTACTTTGGAATCTACTTTAAATAAAAGTAAACCCAGACAAGTTTCATTACTTCCCAAATTGGGTCTTGGATCATTTGCTTATACCATTTTGAGTCAGTTAACTATAAGGAAGCATATCACAATTGAAGATAAGCAACTTATTTTCTACATGTAAAAGAATTGCATATTTTTCATCCCTTAAAGATGTTTGTTTTGCTAAAGCATTTTAGTTTGATTTAGAATTTCCTTTAACACATTAGAGTGCCACATTCAAATAAACTTATAATAGAACAACAAAGCAATGAAAAATATTTCATAAGTGAGAAATAAAATGCTTTCATCATTAGTATGGCAACCACTTTCATAACGTTAAGATGTTCAGCCAAATTATTTTTTCTTATTTTTTTATTTTATTTTTTAACTTTACAATATTGTATTGGTTTTGCCATATGTCAACATGAATCTGCCACAGGTATACATGTATTCCCCATCCTGAACCCCCCTCCCTCCTCCCTCCCTGTATCATCCCTCTGGGTCATCCCATTGCACCAGCCCCAAGCATCCAGTATCGTGCATTGAACCTGGACTGGCGACTCGTTTTGTATATGATTTTATACATGTTTCAATGCCATTCTCCCAAATCATCCTATCATCTCCCTCTCCCACAGAGTCCAAAAGACTGTTCTATACATCTGTGTCTCTTTTGCTGTCTCACATACAGGGTTATTGTTACCATCTTTCTAAATTCCATATGTATGTGTTAGTATAGGGGAAGGCAATGGCACCCCACTCCAGTACTCTTGCTTGGAAAATCCCATGGACGGAGGAGCCTGTTAGGCTGCAATCCATGGGGTCGCTAAGAGTCAGACACGACTGAGTGACTTCACTTTCACTTTTCACTTTCATGCATTGGAGAAGGAAATGGCAACCCACTCCAGTGTTCTTGCCTGGAGAATCCCAGGGACGGGGGAGCCTGGTGGGCTGCCATCTGTGGGGTCGCAGAGTCGGACACGACTGAAGTGACTTAGCATATATACACCGTATTGGTGTTTTTCTTTCTGGCTTACTTCACTCTGTATAATAGGCTACAGTTTCATCCACCTCATTAGAACTGATTCAAATGTATTCTTTTTAATGGCTGAATAATACTCCATTGTGTATATGTATCACTGCTTTCTTATCTATTCATCTGCTGATGGACATCTAGGTTGCTTCCATGTCCTGGCTATTATAAACAGTGCTGTAATGAACATTGGGGTACACGTGTCTCTTTCAATTCTGGTTTCCTCAGTGTGTATGCCCAGCAGTGGGGTTGCTGTTATAGAAATAGAACTAGTCATAAGGCAGTTCTATTTCCAGTTTTTTAAGGACTCTCCACACTGTTCTCCATAGTGGCTGTACTAGTTTCCATTCCCACCAACAGTGTAAGAGGGTTCCCTTTTCTCCACATCCTCTCCAGCATTTATTGCTTGTAGACTTTTGGATTGCAGCCATTCTGACTGGCGTGAAATGGTACCTCATTGTGGTTTTGATTTGCATTTCTCTGATAATGAGTGATGTTGAGCATCTTTTCATGTGTTTGTTAGTCATCTGTATGTCTTCTTTGGAGAAATGTCTATTTAGTTCTTTGGCCCATTTTTTGATTGGGTCATTTATTTTTCTGGAATTGAGCTGTAGGAGTTGCTTGTATATTTTTGTGATTAGTAGTTTGTCAGTTGCTTCATTTGCTATTATTTTCTCCCATTCTGAAGGCTGTCTTTTCACCTTGCTTATAATTTCCTTTAGAAAATCAAGCTTTTACAATGTTCGCAAAGTCTGTCTCCTATTGGAATTGGTGAGTGCATGTGAAATTCCCCAGGTGAACTAATAATAAAAGGCAAGAAGAAATTCATAAATGCAAAACTTGACCTGATCTCAGGTAACCTGAATCAGCATTAATTATATCATAGCTCTTAGTGGTTTCCTTAAAAACAAATAGTAATCACTTTAGCAAATATATTCTGAGAGTAAAAGCAAGAAGTAAAGAATAGTGACACTCTTTAAACAATACCTGATGATTCTTTACTGTTAATATTATGATGGTAATGCTGATGGTGGTTGTAGCAGTCATACTAATAGTAATATTTTGGTGATTTAGTGTAGAAAAATTTTAAAAAGAAAGGTAAAAGTAGAACAACCAAGAAAAGAAAGAAGAAGAGAGGAGAATAAGAGAAAGAGAAGAAGGAGAAGAGAAAGAAAAACATGGAGGAATGAAAAAGAAAATGATGAAGTAACTGGCATGAATGTCAATTGCTAGTTATTAGAAAAAATAGTATGCATGTCTTTATTTAGAATCTGTTGCCATTAAAATGATTAAATATATATGAATATTAATTCAATTCATATCAACAAAAATATCCAAGTTATATCAGTATGATTTTCCAGTTGATTAAATTCCATGTTTGATTTAATTGATTGTTTTAAAACCATTAATGTGGTCTTATTGACTATTACTCTTCAGTAATACATTAGACTTGTGATTCTAATTCAGCTATTTTAAATGTACCACAATTTAACAAGAAATACATTGGAGATTTCAAATTTCACTGTGTGAGACACCATCAGTGATCCACCCATATTGACCAGGATTTCCTTTACTATTTCTGAGTTTTATCTCCAAGGATCTAACCCTATTCTTCCTAAAGGGATAACTGCCCTTTCTCTACCAGAGCAGCAGAAAGCTCCAGGAATTGGGAGTTAAGCTCCCCTGGAGCCTGACACCCTTGTTTAAGGTGGAACAAATTCAGGCAAAGCCTACATTCCAGAGCCCCATGCAGAAGTTTCCCATTTCTGTCACTACACTGCTGTCTTTCCTTCTAAGTCCTCTAATCCCCTACTCATGGCCATCAGAAGTGCTTTCTTAGCAAGTCACTTCCACATAAAGCTTTGTCTCGGGTTTGCTTTTAGAGAACTTGACCTAAAACAACTGTAAAACAAATATATGAATTGCATTTTGGCTTTTCTGTGCAAATCAAAAATTTTAAAAATGAATCACAAAGAACAGGAAGTCCTCAAAGTGAATTCATGTATAAGCCCAAATTGATTTAACAATCTCTTCTGTTAGTACTGGCCTGGGTATTTTGGATCCTAGGATATTTTGTGTTTCAGCAGTTCAGAGAAAGAGAGGAAGTTGTTAGCTTTTATTATTACTATAAAATACAAACCCTGAAAATTATAGAGACATCACACTTACAAACTTAAAGTAATGAGATAGTTGGTGATAATTATGGGCATCAATACATTTTAACTACTGTTATACAAAAACAAAATAAATTAATCATTTTAAAGAGAGTTATGTATAACATATGTATGTATGATAGGAATGACTAGATCTGTATTCACACTATTCAATGTGCCATAACTTTTACTTAAAACTTTACATATTTTGATAGAAAAAAATGAAAGTGAACTTGTTTATACATGGAGATATATGCACTGAAATTTTCTGTCTCCTCGACTTACAATGTTAACATTTTTATATTTTTAGCAAACATTCAAAAACATTGTTAATATTTGCATTGGGCACGGTCTATAAAAGCACTTATTTGGACACAGTACATAGTTCTATAATATTTATTAGGAAAGTTGGTGTTATGTGGTTCACATAGTTAGCTTTTAGCCAAGGGTGACAAAGGAATAGGTTTCTAATTCTTACTAGGATTATATAAAGAGTGAGTGAAAATTTGTTTATTCTATGTAATAAGGGAGTCCAGGGATGAATGTGACTACAAACACAGCTGGATCTGTGACTCAATATATATTAATATCAGGGCAGAATTTCTTAAACATTCCTTAGCTCTGCTTCTCCTACCTGCATTCCTATACCTTTGACCTCATTCTCAGGTGGGCTGTTTCTATTTAGTAGTAAAAATGGTGACAAGCAGCAGCACTAAATCCATATTTTCTTAAGTAAGAAATTCTGTAGAGATTGTGTGCTTTATCCTACAAGCTCAACATAAACCCATGTTTGATTTTTATCTGCTTAGGAGGTCAAATAGCAAGCTAATCACTATATTAAAGGGGATATAGGCAATCTAACCTAACCTGAACCTCATATGTAAGAGATGGAGAAGCTGTGTATTCAGAAGAAGGAGGAATAGCTATTACATATATAAAAGCAAAAGATTCCCTGGAGACTGTTAAACCTAGGATGTCACCAGGTTAAAGTCCTGTCTTAAAATTGCCACATAATAGAGTGTTCTCACGTACCTAAGAAATTGATTAGAAGTCAAGCAGAAATCACAAAGGACAAACCCAGGAACTGGAAGAAAATGGTCAATGTATATTGACTCCAAGTTGATGTGTTCAATCTTACTGCAAAAATGTGTAGTTGAGTGAATCTGACCAGATTGAGGCATTTTCTTTCCTTTCTCTCTCTTTTAAACTTCTAAAATGATGTCTCTTATCACCTCTCTTAATATTTTATCTTTATGCACATCAATCTTGATTTTTATCTTTATGCACATCAATGTTGGTTGTAACTTATTTTCAACTTTACATTATTTGTGATGTTGATAGATTTGAGATATTTATTTTGTAATATAAATTATAGATAGTTTATTAATTTATTATTTTACTGATTAATCCACTTTTCTATTTAGCAAATATGTATTTATTAATTGTATACCAAGTTTTGAGAACTATTTTTTAAGGTAGGGAATGCAACATTGTTAGCCCTTATTTCCTCTTCTTAAAGATTTCAATATCTAATACACATAAAATATCTGAGGAAAACTTATATTCCACCATTTTCCCTTTTGTAATTCATGTATCCACACAATATCTGGTACATAGTAAATGCTCCAAATGTTTCATAAATGGATAAATGCAAATATTTAATGTGATTATCAAATGTATTTTCCACACATATATGAAAGCTTCCCTGGTAGTTCAGCTGGTAAGGAATCTACCTGCAATGTAGGAGGCCCCAGTTTGATTCCTGGGTTAGGAAGATCTGCTGGAGAAGGGATAGGCTACCCACTCTACTATTCTTGGGCTTCCCTGCTGGCTCAACTGGTAAATAATTCACCTGCCATGTGGGAGACCTGAATTCAATCCCTGGGTTGGGAAAATCCCCTGGGGAAGGGAACAGCTACCCACTCCAGTATTTTGGCCTAGAGAATTCCATGGACTATACAGTCAGTTCATGGGGTCACAAAGAGATGGATATGACTAAGCGACTTTCACTTCACATATAGGTCATTGAAAATATAGAAAAAATATTTAAAATTTATTTCAATCAAATCATGTGTGTGTGCTAAATCACTTTAGTCATATCTGACACTTTATGACACTATGGACCATTGCCTGCCAGGTTCCTATGTCCATGAGATCCTCCAGGCAAGAATATTGGAGTGGGTTGTCTTGCCCTCTTCCAGGGGATCTTCCCCACCCAGGGCCCAAACCTGCATCTCATGCAACTTCTGCCTTGCAGGCAGATTCTTTACCTCTGAGTCACCAGGGAAGCCCCAGTCAAATCATAATTTTCCTCAAATTAAATGGTTGGACTTAACATTGAAATATATAAATAATTAAATATTTAATTAGGCATCAATATTCTTTTCTCCTTTGTTTTAGAAAGAATTTCATGGAGTGATTTTGAAAGCTTTTGTGATTTCAAAAGTCTGTACAAATTTAAAATGATGAAATTGTTTTTTTTTTTTTAAGAAAATCTAGTGGCATTAGTTTTAGTATTGTATAAAAAATTATTACCAAGACATCTATTTATAGACATCATTAAAAAAGTCCCCTTGATGTCAGCGACATCACAGATATCTGTAATTTCACATTTTGTTTTTCAATTTCTCCTCATATACTTTCAGTTCAGTCAGTTCAGTCACGTCAGACTCTTTGTGACCCCATGAACTATAGCATGCCAAGCCTCCCTGACCATCACCAACTCCTGGAGTTTACTCAAATTCATGTCCATTGAGTTGGTGATGCCATCCAACCATCTCATTCTCTGCAGTCCCCTTCTCCTCCTGCCTTCAATCTTTCCCAGCATCAGGGTTTTTTCCAAATGAGTCAGTTCTTCACACCAGGTGGCCAAAGTATTAGAGCTTCGGCATCAGCATCAGTCCTTGTTGTTGCTGTTCTTTAGTCACCAAGAAGTGTCAGACTTTTTGTGACCCTATGGACTATAGCAGGCCAGGCTGCTCTGTCCATTGGATATAGATGAATGTCAAATTCAAGGAAATAGTTGGGAATTAGCAACTTTGGTATGGTTGATAAATGTTAATACATCACATATATTTCCCAAGATAAGTCATTATGTATATTTTTTAGTTTTAATTCACTGTATCCAGAAGAGAGACCTCACTTCAAGTTCCAAGTGAGGAACTTGGAACTTCCAATCCCAAAGAAAGGCAATGCCAAAGAATGTTCAAACTACTACACAATTGCACTCATCTCACATACTACTCAATGCTCAAAATTCTCCAAGCCAGGCTTCAACACTACATGAACCATGAACTTCCAGATGTTCAAGCTGGTTTTAGAAAAGGCAAAGGAACCAGAGATCAAATTGCCAACATCCGCTGGATCATCAAAAAAGTAAGAGAGTTCAAGAAAAACATCTGTTTCTGCTTTATTGACTATGCCAAAACCTTTGACTGTGTGGATCACCACAAACTGTGGAAAATTCTGAAAGATATGGGAATACCAGACCATCTGACCTGCCTCCTGTGAAATCTGTATGTAGGTCGGGAAGCAACAGTTAGAACTGGATGTGGAACAGAGTAGTTTCAAAAAGGGAAAGCAGTATGTCAAGGCTGTATATTGTCACCCAGCTAATTTAACTTCTATGCAGAGTACATCATAAGAAACACTGGACTGGATGAAGCACAATCTGGAAACAAGATTTCTGGGAGAAATATCAATAACCTCAGATATGCAGATGACACCACTCTTATGGCAGAAAGTGAAGAAGAACTAAAGAGCCTCTTGATGAAAGTGTAAGAGGAGCGTGAAAAAGTTGGCTTAAAACTGAATATTCAGAAAACTAAGACCATGGCATCTGGTCCCATCACTTCATGGCAAATAGATGGGGAAGCAATGCAAATAATGACAGACTTTATTTGTTGAGGCTCTACAATCACTGCAGATGGTAACTACAGCCATGACATTAAAATACACTTACTCCTTGGAAAAAAAAAATTATGACCAACCTAGACAGCATATTAAAAAGCAGAAACATTACTTTGCCAACAAAGGTCCGTCTAGTCAAACCTATGGTATTTCTAGTAGTCATATATGGATGTGAGAGTTGGACTATAGAGAAAGCTGAACACTTAAGAATTGATGGTTTTGAATTGTGGTGTTGGAGAAGATGCTTGAGAATCCCTTGGACTGCATGGAAATCCAACCAGTCCATCCTAAAGGAGATCAGTCCTGAATATTCAATGGAAGAACTGATGCTGAGCCTGAAACTCCAATAACTTGGCCACCTGATATGAAGAACTGACTCATTTGAAAAGACCTTGATGCTGGGAAAAATTGAAGGCAGGAGGAGGAGGGGATGACAGAGGATGAGATGGTTGGATGGCATCACCAACTCAATGGACATGAGTTTGGGTAAACTCCCGGAGTTGGTGATGGACAGGGAGGCCTGGAGTTTTGCAATCCATGGGGTCACAAAAAGTTGGACACAACTGAGTAACCTAACTGAACTGATTCAATGAGAACAGTAAAAATATCTATTTAACTTTTTTTCTTTTGTTTTCTATCTTTCATGCTGGTTCATGTGCTCTCTCTCTCTCTACATTATGTAGGTGGTTTACAAAAGGACAGTCTCAACAGGGAATATTCTTCTATAGAATTTCATGATGTTTACACATGATCATTTCAGTACATCTGGTGAAATATTTGATCTGTAATCAATACTGGAAAATCCCCTTATATGCTTTTCTATTCAATCTCCTGCCTATGTGCTTGCATGCTAAGTTGCTTCAATCGTGTCTGACTCTTTTCGACCCTACAGACAGTAGCCTATCAGGCTCCTTTATCCACAGGATTTTCCAGGTAAGAGTCCTGGAGTGGGTTGTCGTGTCCCCTTCCAGGTGATCTTCTCAACCCAGGGATCAAACCTGTGTTTTTTATGTCTCCTGCATTGGCAGGCGGATTATTTACCATTAGTGCCACCATATGCTGCTGCTGCTAAGTCGCTTCAGTCGTGTCCAACTCTGTTCGACCCTGTAGACGGCAGCCCACCAGGCTCCCCCATCCCTGGGATTCTCAAGGCAAGAACACTGGAGTGGGTTGCCATTTCCTTCTCCAATGCATGAAAGTGAAAAGTGAAAGTGAAGTCGCTCAGTCGTGTCCGACTCTTAGGGAACCCATGGACTGTAGCCCACCAGGCTCCTCCATCCATGGGATTTTCCAGGCAAGAGTACTGGAGTGGGGTGCCATTGCCTAAATTTTTAGATAAGTACAATTGTTGCAGAAAATTTTCCTTTCTAACTAATTTCCTCTGAGTAATTTCATTCTCTTGGTCCTATTTCCAACTCATAGGTGAATGTAGGTAATTCCCGAAAAGCAAACTTTTATGATTAAAAAAGAAAAACAAATATTAAGCATCAATAAAACTGAGATTACTTCATTATTTCAAGTCTTTAAGATCTCTAAAATCAAATTGTTTGTTTAATAACAGCCACTATAATAGCTATATTGATAGCATTTAATTTTAATTGATTTATTCAATTATAATCATTTATTGTGCCTGTTACTGTGTTTAACCTTCCTTTTCTATGAGATATTTAATGTGGTAGGACCCTTAATATTTTTATAAAGCAGAAGAAATGAGAGAAGTAAATAAACAGAAGAAATATGTCTTTTCTGTTTCTGTCCCATGTGACAGCTATACAGATTATAAACTACCTTAGATCAACTAGATTGTCTTACAGAAAATAGAAAATGGCTACAAATCCATATGCATATAAAGAAATTGAGGAAAAATTATAAATTCATGATTTTATGGATGGTCTTAAAATAATCTAAAAATATATATATATTGGAAGGAAATTAGGTAATAACAGAAATCAGTGAGTTATTAACAATAAAATAGGAAACTAGGCAAAGAAGAAAAAAAATTTTTCATGATGACTAAAGGAGACAAAACTATGGCAAACTAAAAAATATAAATTAATGAAATACAATTTTTGTTTTCCTGAGATAAAAGAAAGCTGACATAATACAGTTGTGTCAGTGTTTTGAAATGCTTGTAGTTATGTCAGCACTTCAGCAGGCTTTCACATTTCATCCTTTTCAGTGAGCCATTTCCAGATCACAAGAGTTGACTACTGAAATATGATCATACTTCAGAACAGGTTAATTGTAATTTCATAAGATGTTTTTATAAATCAGAATGCAAACATAGCTAAAACAAGAAGCAGAGAAAAAGACCATGCTGCATAGGCAATGCTGCTAAGTCACTTCAGTCATGTTCAACTCTGTGCAACCCCATAGATGGCGGCCCACCAGGCTCCCCCATTCCTGGGATTCTCCAGGCAAGAACACTGGAGTGGGTTGCCATTTTCTTCTCCAATGCATGAAAGTGAAAAGTGAAAGTGAAGTCGCTCAGTCGTGTCTGACTCTTAGCGACCCCATGGACTGCAGCCTACCAGGCTCCTCCATCCATGGGATTTTCCAGGCAAGAGTACTGGAGGGGGGTGCCATATCATAAATTTAGTAGTTTTATTTTTTAATAATCTGAAAACTATTTTAGTTACAAAACTTCTTGCATATGACATGTAAATTAGAGTTTAATAGGAATGCTAATTATAAAATTATATTTTTATAACTATTAAGGAATGTCTCAAAGAGTTGTGCAAAAGGAGAAATTTTAGAAAAAAAACATAAATACTGATTTCATAAATCATTAAAATCAGAAAATTTAAGATTACAAAAAATCATAAAAAAGAAAATAATAGATTGATAAAAATGTATCTGCATTATAGATAGCAGTTAATAAATTATGTAGGAATAGGAATGCATAATGAATCTAATAGATGGATAGACAAATACTATCTTTTATACCTTGAACTACATAAAGACAAAGATAGTATTTTATTCACAGCTGTATGTTCATATCTTAAGAAAACTTGACAGTAGACAAGGGCTCACCATATAATTGCTAAACAGATGATTGGATCATTGAGTGGATAGTTACTGAGACTTCATTACCTCTGAAACTTTGATATTAATAAAATTAGTTGCTGTTGATGCTGATGTGCTCAGTGTGGCTGACTCTTTGTGACCGCATGGACTGTTGCCCACCAGGTTCCTCTGTCCATGGAATTTTCCAGGCAAGAATACTGTAGTAGGTTGCCATTTCCTTCTCCAAAATTAGTTGAGGGAAAGTCAAATTTCTGAATCTTTTAAGTCAGGAGTCTCCAACATTTTTGGTACCGGTTTTGTGGAAGATAGTTTTTCTATGGGCTGGCAGGGGGTTGGTTTTGGTTTCAACTGCCATTCATGTTCTGCTGTGTGACCCAATTAATAACAGACCATGGACTGGTACTCATCCCTGGCTTAGAGTTTGGGGATCCCTGCTTTAAGATAAGGCCAAAACTCTGATGAATTACTCCACTTAATAAGATTTTTGTCTGTTGCTTGGAAAATTACTTGTTCATGTTTTTCAAACTTGACAATAACTTACCAGTAAGAAGTGTGTGTGTGTGTGTGTGTGTGTGTGTGTGTTAAAAAGTACATAAAGAAGGGTGATACACACTGATATTTATATTTTATTTTATCCAAACATATATGGTTTCAAGAAACAGAATAAAATTCTGTTATTTTGTGTTATATTGTACTTCATTAAAATATTTGATTACAAGTTACCAAATGAATTCCAGACCTGAAAATGAGACCCAATTCCAATTTAGAGCAATTCCTAGATTTTACAATTATGACCAGATATTGTGCATAATCATAAACCAAGTTTTTTGATACCTAGCAGAGCATTTTTCCATCACTATATTCAAAATCCATATTTATACCCAGATGTCAAATAAGCAAATAAATCTGTAAATAAAAATAGAAATTTCACCTACTGAAAGCTCTTAAGCTTGAATACTTCATAAGTAATACTGAATGTGTTTAACTTATTTACTTACTAAATAGTATGTTGCTAAATTGCCAACATCCACTGGATCATCAAAAAAGCAAGAAAGTTCTGGGAAAATATCGATTTCTGCTTTATTGACTATGCCAAAGCCTTTGGCTGTGTGGATCACAATAAACTGTGGAAAATTCTGAAAGAGATGGGAATACCAGACCACCTGACCTGCCTCTTGAGAAACCTGTATGCAGATCAGGAAGCAACAGTTGAACTGGACATGGAACAACAGACTGGTTCCAAATAGGAAAAGGAATTCGTCAAGGTTGTATATTATCATTCTGCTTATTTAACTTCTACGAAGAGTACATCATGAGAAACACTAGGCTGGAAGAAACACAAGCTGGAATCAAGATTGCTGGGAGAAATATCAATAACCTCAGATATGCAGATGACACCACCCTTATGGCAGAAAGTGAAGAGGAACTCAAGAGCCTCTTGATGAAAGTGAAAGTGAAGAGTGAAAAAGTTGGCTTAAAGCTCAACATTCAGAAAACGAAGTTCATGGCATCCAGTCCCATCACTTCATAGGAAATAGATGGGGAAACAATGGAAACAGTGTCAGACTTTGTTTTTTGGGGCTCCAAAATCACTGCAGATGGTGATTGAAGCCATGAAACTAAAAGACGCTTACTCCTTGGAAGAAAAGTTATGACCAAACTAGATAGCATATTGAAAAGCAGAGACATTACTTTATCAACAAAGGTCCATCTAGTCAAGGCTATTGTTTTCCCAGTGGTCATGTATGGATGCGAGTGTTGGACTGTGAAGAAAGCTGAGGGCCGGAGAATTGAAGCTTTTGAACTGTGGTGTTGGAGAAGACTCTTGACAGTCTCTTGACTGCAAGGAGACCCAACCAGTCCATTCTAAAGGAGATTAGCCATGTGTGTTATTTGGAAGGAATGATGCTAAAGCTGAAACTCCAGTACTTTGGCCACCTCATGTGAAGAGTTGACTTATTGGAAAAGACTCTGATGCTGGGAGGGTTTGGGGGCAAGAGGAGAAGGGGACGACAGAGGATGAGATGGCTGGATGGCATCACTGACTGGATGGACGTGAGTTTGAGTGAACTCTGGGAAATGGTGATGGACAGGGAGGCCTGGCGTGCTGTGATTCATGGGGTCACAAAGAGTCGGACATGACTGAGTGACTGAACTGAACTGAAAGGAAACATTAATCATCTCTTCTTCATGCACCCATCCATACAATAATGAAAACCTAAAACTAAAATGCAAAATAGTATTTAAGGCTAGAAATTTAAAATTTCTATTAGAACTTTTGCTGAATTTAGAATACTATATTGTCTCATAATATATATTCTGATAAGGCACTTGGATCAAAACTTCATTTAATAAAACACTCAGTTTCAAAAGAGGTTATCTATGTAATTCATCTATTTATTAACATTCATTTTCTTTTAAAAGAAGTATACCAGTAGACATTTTATTAGTATTTAACTCCTTGACATTTTTATTATAATGCTTGATAAAGATGCTAAAGTATATAATAGTTATAGTATTATTCCTAAAAAATGTGTTAAAGTATCAAATAACACTTTTCAAAGAATGAAGTTTACTAACTCTGTTTGCTTAAAAATTAAAAATATGAGAGAGATTCAATCAAACTTTCAGTTTTATTATTATAGGACTATAACATAACAACCCCACTATCAAAATAAATTGTTTTAGTGTAAGGAGGATTCAATAGTTATTAAGATGAGTTACTAGGTTTTAAATTACAGACTTCTAAAACTTTAATTCCGATCTCTAAAACTTCATTGCAGTTCAGTTACAAAAAATTTTTAAAGAAATGAGACAGTTATACTGCTTGGGTTAATAAAGTGAAAGAAAATCTAATTAAAATAAAATAAATAATGGAAATGAATTATACTAGTAAGTAACATATTATGAAACTGTGTAGAAACTATCAATTATTTTATTGTGTTTGAAACAATATCAATTGTGCAATGATTTTAACTTAGACATTTTAAATTCATATAACAATATTCTAACAAGAGCCCAAGTAAGGTATTTAATGTACATATTATCAGTGCAATGTGTTGCTTTATAATATTGTTTTTAATTAGAATAAAGCCACTAAGTTGGTTTCAAATAGTTTTGAAACTATGACTATACTTTCAGTAAACCTTAGAACTGATGAAGGTAAATTCGTATTTTCTATCTCCAAGAACCAGTGTTCCCTCTGTATTTTGTTGATGAGAGATCCCCTGAGATTTAATACTTAAAGTCAAGTTTGTGATTGTGACACATTCTGCTATACAAGATCATCTGTCTAAAGATAGCAAACTGCAAAGAATTGAGAAATTGATTTTACCAAGTTTTAACTTAATAAAAAACTACCCGATTTCAATCACACTGGAAGGTGAAAGATAAAGTTACTTATTAAGAACTAGATACATTGGAAGTCAAGTAACTGTTTTTCTTTAGAGACAAATACAACTTAAGAAAATGGTCTCTAACAAAACAAAACAAATTTACAGGAAATACAGTGCTATGTCAAATGTGTGTTTTGAAATTCACCAATAAGGAAAACACATAATAATCCTTGAATTATTTTCATTTTTTAGGTCGACAAAGCAAAAGACAATAAATTTCATTTTCATCTTTCTTTGGAAAGAAAGGAGAGATTCCTGGATATCCAATTCTTTCTAAGTGTCTCTCAATATCTCTCTTTCTAATGAAGTATATAGAAACCTTGATCTAGCAAATCATGGTTAATGGACAAGTTTTAATTATAAATAAACTGGAATGTTGTCTCTTCTCAGTGGAACTGTTTCCTAGCCATTGTACCCAAGTCTCTTTCTCCTGAGGAAGTATATTTTCTTCTTTTAGTGGGTTTTCCCTTAGAAAAGTTCAAATAATGTTTCCTTATTCTAGCCACATAAAAGTAGACTTTTAGTAGCTAGTTATGCCCAAATAAAAATTAATATTAGGCAGTTATATATACCTACTGCCCTTGACAGCATTGGGCACTGCTTCTATCATCAGTCTCATTTACAACTCGGTGTTGTTTTTGCTTTGGCTCCATCCCTTCATACTTTCTGGAGTTATTTCTCCACTGATCCCCAGTAGCATATTGGGCACCTACCGACCTGAGGAGTTCATTGTTAAGTGTCCTATCTTTTTGCCTTTTCATACTGTTCATGGGGTTCTCAAGGCAAGAATATGCCCCCAGATAATCATGATGGTGTAATCATTCACCTAGAGCCACATGCCCTGGAATGTAAAGTCAAGTGGGCTGTAGGAAGCATCACTACAAACAAAGCTAGTGGAGGTGATGGAACACCAGTTGAGCATTTTCAAATCCTCAAAGATGACGCTATGAAAGTGCTGCACTAAATATGCCAGCAAATTTGGAAAACTTAGCAGTGGCCACAGGACTGGAAAAGGTCAGTATTCATTCCAGTCGAAAGAAAGGCAATGCCAAAGAATGCTCGAACTACTGCACATTGCACTCATCTCACACGCTAGTAAAGTAATACTTAAAATTCTCCAAGCCAGGCTTCAAAAATACGTGCATTGTGAACTTCCAGATGTTCAAGATGACTTTAGAAAAGGCAGAGGAACCAGAGATCAAATTGTCAACATCCGCTGGATCAGCGAAAAAGCAAGAGAATTACAGACAAAAACAAACAAAACAAAACACTATTTATTCTTTATTGACTATGCCAAAGCCTTTGACTGTGTGGATCACAATAAACTGTGGAAAATTCTGAAGAGATGGGAATACCAAACCATCTGACCTGCCTCTTGAGAAACCTATATGAAGGTGAAGAAGCAACAGTTAGAACTGGACATGGAACAACAGACTGGTTCCAAATAGGAAAAGGAGTACGTCAAGGCTGTATATTGTCACCCTGCTTATTAAACTTATATGCTGAGTACATTCTGAGAAATGCTAGGCTAGATGAAGTGCAAGCTGTAATGAAGATTGCCAGGAGAAGTATCAGTAACCTCAGATATGCAGATGACACTACCCTTATGGCAGAAAGTGAAGAGGAACTAAAGACCCCCTTGATGAAAGTGAAAGAGGAGAGTGAAAAAGTTGACTTAAAACTCAACATTCAGAAAACTAAAATCATGGCATCCAATCCCATCACTTCCTGATAAATAGATGGGGAAACAGTGGAAACAGTGGCTGACTTTATTTTGGGGGGCTCCAAAATCACTGCAGATGGTGATTGCAGCCATGAAATTAAAAGACGCTTACTCCTTGGAAGGAAAATTATGACCAACTTTGAAAGCATATTAAAAAGCAGAGACATTACTTTGCCAACAAAGGTCTGTCTAGTCAAGGCAATGGTTTTTCCAGTAGCCATGTATGGATGTGAGTGTTGGACTATAAATAAAGCTGAGTGCTGAAGAAT
Source organism: Bos taurus (assembly GCF_002263795.3). NCBI lineage: Eukaryota > Metazoa > Chordata > Mammalia > Artiodactyla > Bovidae > Bos > Bos taurus. The sequence continues at coordinate 40,157,412 of NC_037328.1, read as the reverse complement.
TGAAGCTTTTGTACTGTAGTGTTGGAGAATACTCTTGAGAGTCCCTTGGACTGTGAGGAGATCCAACCAGTCCATCCTAAAGGAGATCAGTCCTGGGTGTTCATTGGACGGACTGATGTTGAAGCTGAAACTCCAATACTTTGGCCACCTGATGTGAAGAGCTGACTCATTTGAAAAAGAACCTAATGCTGGGAAAGATTGAGGGCAGGAGGAGAAGGGGACGACAGAGGATGAGATGGTGGGATGGCATCACAGACTCAATGGACGTGGGTTTGGGTGAACTCCGGGAGTTGCTGATGGCGTGCTGTGGTTCATGGGGTCGCATAGAGTCGGACACGACTGAGTGACTGAACTGAACTGCACTGAGTATACAGCTAATCGAAACCATGCTTCTTTAGGTTTTACTGCACACAAATTTTGAGTTAGATTCTTTGTCTCTTGGTGAATTCTTTGTCACTCAATGCCCTTGTTTTGAGCTTTTGCAGACCCTTCAAGAAAGACTGTCCACCAAATGAGCAAAGGACTCTGCTTGTTCAATTACTTAACCAGGGATTATATTGTTATTAGGAGCAGAAATAGAATTTAAACACCTTTCAACTCCTTCCCCCCCCAGAATAGTTACATTATTTTTTTTATAGTTCAAGTTATTTAAATTTTTGAGAGGATAAAAACATCCTGAGAAAAAGAGATTGGAAGAGAGTTACTGATGCATTTTTAATTTTGCACCGTCTAGTGCTTTTTAAAACTAGGAATTTAAAAAAAATAATAGTTATAAAAATACTATTAGAAAATGAAAAATATAGGAGCTTAAGTGATGCACATATAGAGGTTTTGTTTTGTTTTAAATTTTTAGATTAAATGAAACTTTGAGATCCAATGAAAAATAAGAAAAGTAATTCCTAGTAGATACAGTGTTGAACTCCATTGGATAACAAATCAGAACTATCAATTATAACTGTATTCTCCAATAAACCAGTGATTTGTTAATCTTGAGCAAGTAAAATCTGGAATATCAGTTCAGATCAGTCACTCAGTCGTGTTCAACTCTTTGCAAACCCATGAACCACAGCACTCCAGGTCTCCCTGTCCATCAGCAACTCCCAGAGTCCACCCAAACCCATGTCCATTGAGTCGGTGATGCCATCCAACCATCTTGTCCTCTATCATCCCCTTCTCCACACACCCTCAATCTTTCTCAGCATCAGGGTCTTTTTCAAATGAGTGAGCTCTTCGCATCAGGTGGTCAAAGTATTGGAGTTTCAGCTTCAGCATCAGTCATTCCAATGAATATTCAGAACTGATCTAATTTAGGATGGACTGGTTGGATCTCCTAGTAGTCCAAGGGACTCTCAAGAGTCTTCTCCAACACCACAGTTCAAAAGCTTCAATTCTTCAGCACACAGATTTCTTTATAGTCCAACACTCACATCCATACATGACCACTGGAGAAACCAAAGCCTTGACTAGATGGACCTTTGTTGGCAAAGTAATGTCTCTGCTTTTTAATATGCTGTCAAGGTTGGTCATAACTTTCTTCCAAGGAGTAAGCATCTTTTAATTTCATGGCTGCAATCAACATCTGGAGTGATTTTGGAGACCAGAAAAATAAAGTCAGCTGTATAATAAGGATCAATAAAGACACCTGACTTGCTCCACAAAAGAGGTTAATTAACTCATTTTTATGACATTTTTTAATATTCACTACATTAGAAAGTTGGATGGAAGTTGATAAACTGGAAATAATATAAGGGAAAGAATATTACTATAAATGATATCAAAATTTCTTCTAAGAAACTGTATCTGCTGATCATTACACTTCTCATTTACTCTAGTGAATTTATTGAGTTCAGTTCAGTTCAGTCTCTCAGTCGTGTCCCATTTTTTACGACCCCATGAATCGCAACATGCCGGGTCTCCCTGTCCTCGAAAACTCCTGGAGTCTACCCAAACTCATGTCCATTGAGTCTGTGATGCCATCCAACCATCTCATCCTCTGTCGTCTCCCTCTCTTTCTGCCCTCAATCTTTCCCAGCATCAGGGTCTTTTCAAATGAGTCAGCTCTTCCCATCAGGTGGCCAAAGTATTAGAGCTTCAACATCAGTCCATCAAATGAACACCCAGGACTGATCTCCTTTAGCATGGACTGGTTGGATCTCCTAGCAGTCCAAGGGACTCTCAAGAGTCTTCCCCAACACAGTTGTAAAGCATCAATTCTTCAGCACTCAACTTTCTTTATACTCCAACTCTCATATCCAAATATGACCTCTGGAAAACCACAGCCTTGACTACACAGACCTTTATTGACAAAGTAATGTCTCTGCTTTTCAATACGCTATCTAGGTTGGTCATAACTTTTCTTCCAAGGAGTAAGCATCTTTTAATTTCATGGCTGCAGTCACCATCTGCAGTGATTTTGGAGCCCAGAAAAATAAAGTCAGCCACTGTTTCCCTATCTATTTGTCATGAAGTGACAGGACCAGATTCTGTGATCCTAGTTTTCTGAATGTTGAGGTTGAAGACAACTTTTTCACTCTCCTTTTTCACTTTCATCAAGAGGCTTTTTAGTTCCTCTTCACTTTCTGCCATAAGGGTGGTGTCACCTGCATATCTGAGGTTATTGATACTTCTCCCAGCAATCTTGAATCCAGCTCGTGCTTTATCTAGCCCAGCGTTTCTCAGAATGTACTCTGCATATAAGTTAAATAAGCAGGGTGAAAATATACAACCTTGATGTACTCCTTTTCCTATTTGGAACCAGTCTGTTTTCCTATGTCCAGTTCTAACTGTTGCTTCCTGACCTGCGTACAGATTTCTCAAGGGACAGGTCAGGTGGTCTGGTATTCCTATCTCTTGAAGAATTTTTCACAGTTTATTGTGATCCACACAGTCAAAGGCTTTGGCATACTCAATAAAGCAGAAATAGATTTTTTTTTCCTGGAATTCTCTTGCTTTTTTGATGATCCAGCAGATGTTGGCAATTTGATCTCTGGTTCCTCTACCTTTTCTGAATCCATCTTGAACATATGGAAGTTCATGGTTCATGTATTGCTGAATCCTGGCTTGGAGAGTTTTGAACATAACTTGGCTAGCGTATTAGATAAGTGCAATTGTGCAGTAGTCTGAGCATTCTTTGTCATTACCTTTCTTTGTGATTGGAATGAAAACTAACCTGTTCCAGTCCTGTGGCCACTTCTGAGTTTTCCAAATTTGCTGACACATTGAGTGCATCACTTTCACAGCATCATCTGTGGATTAGAAATAGCTCAACTGGAGTTCCATCACCCACACTAGCTTTGTTTGTAGTGATGCTTCCTAAGGCCCACTTGACTTTATATTCCAGGATGTGTGACTCTAGGTGAGTGATCACACCTTCATGATTATCTCGGTTGTGAAGATCTTTCTTGTACAGTTTTCTGTATATTTTTGCCACCTCTTCTTAATATATTCTGCTTGTTTTAGGTCCATAACATTTCTGTCCTTTATGGTGCCCATCTTTGTATGAAAAATTCCCTTGGTATCTCTGATTTTATTCAAGAGATCTCTAGTCTTTCCCATTCTATTGTTTTCATCTATTTCTTTGCACTGATCACTGAGGAAGGCTTTCTTGTCTCTCCTTGCTATTTTTTGGAACTCTGTATTCAAATGGATATATCTTTCCTTTTCTCCTTTGCTTTTCACTTCTCGTCGTTTCACAGCTTTTGTAAGGCCTCCTCAGACAGCCATTTTGCTTTTTTGCATTTCTTCTTCTTGGGGATGGTCTTGCTCCCTGTCTACTGTACAATGCCATGAACTCCGTCCATAGTCATCAGGCACTCTATTTGTCATATCTAGTCCCTTAAATCTATTTCTCACTTCCACTGCATAGTCATAAGGATTTGATTCAGGTCATACCTGAATGTTCTAGTGGTTTTCCCCACTTTCTTCAATTTAAGTCTGAATTTGGCAGTAAGGAGTTCATGATCTGAGCCATAGTCAGCTCCTGGTTTTGTTTTTGCTGGCTGTATAGAGCTTTTCCATTTTTGGCTGCAAAGAATATAATCAGTCTGATTTCGGTGTTGGCCATTTGGTGTCCATGTGTAGAGTCTTCTCTTGTGTGTTGAAAGAGGGTGTTGGCTATGACCAGTACGTTCTCTTTCAAAACTCTATTAGCCTTTGTGGCTAACTCTATTAGCTTCTAAAGCCTGCTTCATTCTGTACTCCAAGGCTAAATTTGCCTGTTACTCCAGGTGTTTATTGACTTCCTACTTTTTCATTCCAGTCCCAAATAATGAAAAGGACATCTTTTGGGGGTGTTAGTTCTAGACGTTTTTGTAGAACCATTCAACTTCAGCTTCTTCAACATTACTGGTTGGGGGATAAACTTGGATTACCATGATATTGAATGATATGCCTTGGAAACGAACAGAGATCATTCTGTCGTTTTTGAGATTGCAGCCAAGTACTGCATTTTGGACTCTTTTGTTGACTATGATGGCTACTCCATTTCTTCCAAGGGATTCTTGCCCACAGTAGTAGATATAATGGTCAACTGAGTTAAATTCCCCCATTCCAGTGCATCTTAGTTCGCTGATTCCAAGAATGTCGACGTTCACTCTTGCCATCTCCTGTTTGACCACTTCCAATTTACATTGATTCATGGACCTAACATTCCAGGTTCCTATGCAATATTGCCCTTTACAGCATCAGACCTTGCTTCTATGACCAGTCACATCCACAACTGGATTTATATATATATATTTTTTTGGCCTAGGCTCTGTCCCTTCATTCTTTCTGGAGTTATTTCTCCACTGATCTCCAGTAGCATATTGAGCACCTACTGACCTGGTAGTTTATCTTTCAGTGGCCTATCTTTTTGCCTTTACATATTGTTCATGGGATTCTCAAGGCAAGAATACTGAAGTCGTTTGCCATTCCCTTCTCTGCTGCTGCTGCTGCTAAGTTGCTTCAGTCATGTCCAACTCTGTCCAACCCTATAGACGGCAGCCCAGCAGGCTCCCCTGTCCCTGGGATTCTCCAAGCAATAACACTGGAGTGGGTTGCTATTACCTTCTCCAATGCATGAAAGTGAAAGTGAAGTCACTCAGGCCTGTCCAACTCTTAGCAACCCCATGGACTGCATCCTACCAGACTCTTCCGTCCATGGGATTTTCCAGGCAAAAGTACTGGAGTGGGCTGCCATTGCCTTCTCCAGTTCCTTTCTCTAGTGGATCACATTCTGCCATACCTCTCTACCATGACCCGTCTGTCTTGGGTGGCCCCACATGGCATGGCTTAGTTTCATTGAGTTAGACAAGGGTGTGGTCCATGTGATCAGATTGGCTAGTTTTCCATGTTGTGGTTTCAGTCTATCTGTCCTCTGATGCCCTTTCTCAGCGCCTACTGTCTTACTGGGGTTTCTCTTACCTTGAATGTGGGGTATCTTCTCTCAGCCGCTCGCTGCGCCAGCACTGCACAGCCACCAGCATCTTAGATTTAATGGAAATAGAAATACATTTTGTATATCTATATTCATTTTTACTACATTAATAATACTATGAGTCAGTCAAAATTCATCAAGATTCAAACATTTTAGCTTTGGTATGTTTCTTAAAATTATATCTTAACGTCTAATACAGATATAATAAAAATAATTACATATTTCATGAAGTAAACAGCTTTATACAGCTATTCCAACTGTTATAATAAAGCCTCAGAATGATTTGATACATGCACAATTTTGGATAAAATTTTTATTAAAATAAAGGACAGTATGCTAAGTATTAAAAGGTATAATTTTTTCAAGTTTTATTTGATTACCTAATATCACTTCTATAGTGAAATACCAGTGTAACTAGTAACACAAAAGTACTACTACTACTACCTTCCAATCACTTTTTTCAGTGTATTAACTAATTTATATTTGAATCTAGATCATTAAAAATTAAACAGAAACAGCAATTCTTTTCACATAATAACTACAGGTAAGTTATAGAACTATAATTTATATTTTAATCCTAATACAATTAACGTGCTTTTTTTTGACAAAAACCACTCTGTAAAGCAAAAAAAATTAGCATTTTTAAATGAGTGAAGAACTTTTGAGAGTATGCCTAGAAGTCTACCACCGAGTTTTTTTTTTTTTTTTTTTGAGGCATATATTTGAATATAATAGTATATTTTAGTCTTACATGTTCACCTCTTATTTGATTAGCAATATAGTTAACATGTATAAGATTTGACGATATTTAATGTGCTTCTAAACCGTATTGTTGACTGCATTGTATTTTAACTTATGTCATAATAAAAAGTATTAAAACTATCTTCTTTGGGACACTTAGGTTCTCCTTTTTCATGATTGTTAAAAACAATGTTATAATAAATAGAAATATTTTAGCACAGTCATGATTGTTTCTTAAAAATAGAATTTAGAAGTGTGATGAATGGATGAAGATGAAGTATTTAAATGCTAATGCATGTATCAATTTATATTATAGATCTATAAGCCATGTATGAGATCATCCTTTTCTCTTGAACAAATGTTAAATAGCAGCTATTCCTTTAAATAATTTTCAGTTTACTAAATTAAAATTATCTCTATTTAAGGTGTGTTTGAATTTTACTTATGGATTTATTCATTGCTTTATACATAAAAAGTATTAATAATTTGTGTTCAATATAATTTTATTTACCAATAATTGTATTGCAACTATATTTCTATTTTGATCATTTTTAAAACAGCTTTTTAAAATTAATTTATTTTAATTGGAGGATAATTACTTTACAATATTGTAGTGGTTTTTGCCATACATCAACATGAATTAATGGAAAATATATTCTGGCTAAGGAACAATTAATATCATCCTCAGAATTGATTTCCTCACAGTGAGAGTATAACTAGGTTTTCTTTCATAAATTTTTGGTTTCTTTTTTTAATAGTTTAAAGTTAAATTCCCCTAGGATTTAATTTGAGGTATTAGCATCAACCATATTTTCCCCACATGCTTAGCCTTTCATCAATCAACATTTCATTGAATTATATATATTTTATGTAAATGATCGTTTATATTTCCAATTATTGAATCCTTAGGAATTTTTCTTAATATATCCATGATTGATCATTATTATTGAACTTTATAATTATTTTTTTAGTCAGAAACTTCATTTTAAAGTACTTGAAATTTATCACTAGCATCATACATAGTAACATTAGAGAACATTGAGTACTCCTACCCACATAGCATTATTTTCATTTTTTCTTTCCAATATTTATAAAATGTCTGATACTTTGTGACTCCTATCATTATGAAACTTCGAGTGTAGGAGAAAAATTCCATATGAAAATAGTAGCTATGAAGCTGAAAATCAAGTTTTTGGGATCAAAAAAATATATGTGCATGATGGTAGGACGTATTTGATGAATGTCCTGGGAAAGATTTTCTAAGAATGCAAAATTTAAGGAAAATTTGAACTGGTACTAGAGTTGGCAGTACTAAATAAATAACTGATAGAAAGAATTCCAGGCAAAGGGAACAGCCTGTGCAAAAGTCTAAAGATAGAAAACAACTTGTTGAAGGAAAGTGAAGGTGACCAATGTATCTACAATTCAGTAGGAAAAGAGGACAGGCTCAAACTGATGTTGGAGATGTATAAAGATAAGGATCGAGATAACTATGGTGTGTATATATATATATATATATAAAATATCCAGTTAAGATTTGTAGCCAAATTTCTTGTTTTGAAATTCCTCTTTGAAAGTATTTTCCCATTGTCTATTTTACAATGAAAGTGCTAGTATACAGAGTTCTTACTCACTTTTTGTTATTTGATTGTGTACTGGATCATCTTCTTTGGATTTATTACACGAATCATGATGATATGATGGCTCAGATAGTAAAGAATCTGCCTGCAATGCAGAAGACTCAAGTTCGATCTCTGTGTAGGGAAGATCCCCTGGAGAAAGGAATAGCAACCCACTCCAGTATTCTTGCCTAGAGAATCCCATGGGCAGAGGAGCCTTGTGGGCTACAGTGCATGGGATCACAGAGTTAGACACGACAGAGTGATTAACACTTTCACTTTCATGCTATCAATAGGTGTCTTTATTTGTTCTTCATGGAAAAGGAAATGGCTTATGTGTTAGATTGTTACCTTGATGTTGAGTGGCAGTTTAAGACATAATCTTGACCATGTTAAGGACACAAATATTTTTTCTTCCCTAATTAGATTTTAATGAGTTTTACCCGAGTTTTCATTTTAATTCTTCAATGATAAATTCTTTAAAAATGCATGTTAGCATTTATTTAAATAATCATGTTTTCCCACTTTGATTTATTGATATCCTTAGTATATTTCAAGCACTGTACAATTTGCTTTCTGGAAAAAAAAAAAAAAAACTTAGTCATGTTTTATTATTCCTTAAATGTCTTTGTGAACTTAAATTTATATTAAGGTTTTCATTTGTTTTGCATAGCACCTGTTCCATTTGTGTTGATCTCTGAGCTTAGAATACCATTAATTTTTCTGAAATAATTGCTAGTTTATTTTTCTATAGGATAAAGTTTGCAATTGATATTAATATATTAAAATCCTGCTTGAGTCAGAATGGCTCCAGGATATTATCTGAAAAAAACAATCCATAAATGTTTCATTAATAGAACAATCAAGAAACTATCCAATTCAGAGTCCCACAAGTTCCAGAAGAGACCTGAATTATTCTGAGGTTAAAATTTGGGAGAATTTAGGTTAGCAAGGCCATATAGCATCAGATGAAAGTAGTGAATACTTCTTATTGTCACTTAGAGTTTGTTGAACACTGTAAAATTTCTAATGTGGAAAAAAACACAAATATCTAAATTCCTTAGATAGTGGATAACTGGCAAAATACCATCAATTAGGAAATCAAACCATACTTTGCAACTAGTTGTACATAACTCCTCTGATACAATATTGGGAGAGATATGTCACTCCCAAAACATACCTTCAAACTGCATGACTACACTAAGGGCTAAACAGAATTACTGCTATCAAAATTACCAATAATTGCCAATGTGAGAGTTTTACTGATTACTTTTTTCTCTAGATGTTTTTAAAAATTCTGCTTGTATTCTAGGTAGGATTAGCTTTCTTTTCCTATATTTATTAGCTATCATCCAGCCACATCTTTATTTTTATTTTATTAACTAATAATTCATCATTTTTCTAATAAATTGGCTTATAAGAACCATCTCTGTAGTGAAAAAAACAAATAATCCAAAAACTTAATAATTCCTTGTCACATGTGTTGCACATACTGTCCTTTGTGTTTTTTTTTTTTTTTTTTTTTGCTTTTTGATGTTATTGGTCATGGTGTTTTACTCACACAGATATTTTATGTAGACAAATTAAAAATATTTCCCTCTGTGTTACTGGATTTTGCAGTCATGCTTAGAAAACCTTCCCCTATTCTAAGATAATAAGCTAAACCCTGTTCTACTTCCACTTATTATAGAGTTTTGCTTTTATAGCATTTGTGGATTGTTCCATCTGAAATGGAAAGCTAGTAGAGATGAAAGAGAAGCCTATACTAACTTTATTATTAGAGTGAGCAATTTGAATTTTTGCACCATAATTCTGGTAACTTTCAACTTTTTTTTAGTATTTTTATATGTTATTTAAATTTTATTACCTAAGATAAAACTCTGAAGTAAATGATGAAAATTGTTTGCCTGCTTCTTGTATTCCTTGTATTCCAGATGTTCAAGCTGGTTTTAGAAAAGGCAGAGGAACCAGAGATCAAATTGCCAACACCTGCTGGATCATGAAAAAAGCAAGAGAGTTCCAGAAAAAACATCTATTTCTGCTTTATTGACTATGCCAAAACCTTTGACTCTGTGGATCACAATAAGATGTGGAAAATTCTGAAAGAGATGGGAATACTAGACCACCTGATCTGCCTCTTGAGAAATCTACATGCAGGTCAGGAAGCAACAGTTAAACTGGACACAGAACAACAGACTGTTTCCAAATAGGAAAAGGAGTACATCGAGGCTGTCTATTGTCACCCTGTTTATTTAACTTATATGCTGAGTACCTCATGAGAAACACTGGAGTGGAAGAAGCACAAGCTGGAATCAAGATTGCTGGGAGAAATATAAATCACCTCAGGTATGCAGATGACACCACCCTTACGGCGGAAAGTGAAGAGGAACTCAAAAGCCTCTTGATGAAAGTGAAAGTGAAGAGTGAAAAAGTTGGCTTAAAGCTCAACATTCAGAAAACCAAGATCATGGCATCTGGTCCCATCACTTCAATGCAAATAAATTGGGAAACAGTGGAGACACTGGCTGACTTTATTTTTCTGGGCTCCAGAATCACTGCAGATGGTGACTGCAGCCATGAAATTAAAAGACGCTTACTCCTTGGAAGGAAAGTTATGACCAAACTAGATAGCATATTGAAAAGCAGAGACATTACTTTGCCAACAAAGGTTTGTCTAGTCAAGGCTATGGTTTTTCCTGTGGTCATGTAAAAGGTCCATCTAGTCAAGGCTATGGTTTTTCCTGTGGTCATGTATGGATGTGAGAGTTGGACTGTGAAGAAAGCTGAGCGCCGAAGAATTGATGCTTTTGAAATGTGGTGTTGGAGAAGACTCTTGAGAGTCCTTTGGACTGCAAGGAGATCCAACCAGTCCATTCTGAAGGAGATCAGCCCTGGGATATCTTTGGAAGGAATGATGCTAAAGCTGAAACTCCAGTACTTTGGCCACCTCATTTGAAGAGTTGACTCATTGGAAAAGACTCTGATGCTGGGAGGGATTGGGGCAGGAGGAAAAGGGAAAAATAGAGAATGAGATGGCTGGATGGCATCACGGACTCAATAGACATGAGTTTGAGTGAACTCCGGGAGTTAATGATGGACAGGGAGGCCTGGCGTGCTGCAATTCATGGGGTTGCAAAGAGATGGACATGACTGAGCAACTGAACTGAACTGAACTGTATTCCTAGGGCATCAACGCTAAAGAACTGTATTGAATTACACACCAACTCAGGTGTTGGAAAATCAGGGTTCTAGTTCTTAACCTGTTGTTTGCTAATTGTTAGACTTTTGACCTAAACCCACTCCAGTATACTTGCTTGAAAAATCCCATGAATAGAGGAGCCTGGTGCACTACAGTCCAAGGAGTCACAAAGAGTTGGACATGACTGAACAACTAAACACAGAAACAAAGATTTTTTACCAGGTCCATCTTCTCATCAGCTTAGAGTTCCTGCACCTTATTTGAAACAAGCCTCTCAAAAACCCAGACAGGATAACGGCTCTTTAAAACTATACTGGGGTTTTTTGTACCTTGAAAAGCTTCAATTAGTAGAAAACTGGCTTCTAGCCCAGCTCTATTGTTTGAGTGCAACTTTCCAGGGAAATTGACCTTGTCTTGCTATGTCTGATAACAGAAACTCATTTGTTTCAAACTCAGGACAGTATCAGTCACTTAATCCTTGCATTATTGGTTTTTGTGTCTGTTTTCATGAAGGACTTGCTTCTATCTCTGGCTTCTGTTATTCACATTGTATTAAGTTGCCAGCTTCACTTTTACTAACATCTCCATTGCATACTAAATTTGCCCAGAATTCTGGAAGTACCTAAGCATCTGAAAGATATCTGAGGCTCTCACATGTTAGTATTTTCTTTGACCATAGAGATCTGCGTTCAGATTCTTTCAGCTGACCAAATATCATTTGCTTTGGAAAACTACCATATGTTCTTCCAAGCTTTTCTTCTTCCAAGGAAAGCATTTCTCCAAGTGTTCCTTGGATTTATGTATTTATTCAAATGTAAAAGTAGAGCTTGGACTAGATAATTTTTGAACTTCCTTTGGTTCTGACAGTATGATTTTACAAATCTATATTTGAATATGTCTTTTTTTTAATATATAGATTTTCACTAGTGCAATTATGATTTTTATTTCTCTTTAAGGAACATAACTCATTTTTGGTATTCCTCTCTTATAGAACCAAAGGATAATATTTTTTTTTTAAATCCCAGGACTTGCATTTTGTAATTTTACACAGTCTACATTAACTAATTTAAACCTACCATAGTTAATTGAATGGAAAAGGTCATTGCTAATTTTCTTGGATATAAAATGTAATTGACAGGCACAATTTAACTTTAAGGAGGTTATACTATGTTTAATAATCCAAAATTAAATTATTCTTATTACTTTATTTTATTTATTTATTTATTTAAATAATAAATTATTTATTATTTATTTATTTAAATTATTCTTATTACTTTATTTTATATATTGTTTTCCATTTTTTCTGTTTTATTCTATAGCAGTACACATATTCTTTCATCAGACCATTTTTTTCCATATAATTTTGCTGAAGATCTGCCTCACTTTATCTCTCTTATTATGGCAAACCAATTAATAATAAACTTCCTGTAATTCAAAGAGGAGGACATTATTAATTAGAAATTTGACCTAATTGATACAGATGTGCTTTTTCAACATCTTCTGAGGCTGCTAATATTTGTCTTGTGGTCCATGTTAGCCAGAATATAACATTGGTTCCTGACAGAGCAGTTGGACTCTAGTGAATGAGAAGCTGAAGAAATAGAAGGAGGAGGAGGGTAAATAGAGGAAAAAAGGAGAGAGAAGGAGAGGGGAAGTAGTAGGAGAGAGAGAGGGAAGGGGGAGAGGAAGAAGAAAAGAAACAATGAGGATATTGTCAAGTTCTTGAATAGAAGAGAAGAAATGTCATTTCATCTTAAAAGTTTTGTTCTGTTCCTAAATGAAAGCCATCATAAAACTTTATATAAAGCATAATTTTTACATAATAACTGCGTGTCACAAGGTTTTCCCCCCTCTTTACAAAAGCAAAAAACTTCAGGGCCCCTTAAACTTGATAAGAAATTTAATTATATTTTGCCATCAGTAATTTATGGTTCCAAATTATACTAAATTGGCAGCTGCTGATGTGAAGTACAAATGAAATCAGACCAATTCTAACCAAATCAGGCATAAAATTATATTTTAATAAACTTTGATTCCACTTCCTGTTACCTTTTTCTTTTTATCATGATAAAGAGAGCTCCATGTGTAATTAGTGTACACAGATGTTGCATTTTATTGCTTGGATAATTTAGAAACCTGACTGTTAAAAGGAAGATATTCACATATGAAGCAGAAACCAATGGAAGTTAAAACATACACACACAATGGTGATGCAAATCAGCTGCTTAAAAAATAAAAAGCCACTGTAGAAGAAACAATATGTTTCTCAACTCTGTTGTATTTCTTTTGTAGGATTAAAAATTTGGCTTCTTGGATAGTTTTGGCATTATTCATATAACAGGAGGAATTAAGATGACATAATGGAGACTGTATACTTTTGGGGAAAAAAGTACAATAAATTCAGGGTATCTATTTTTATAAAAAATGGGAATCTAGAAATGCTGACTAGAAATGTTGATCTGAAATAAATAGACTGTCAGGTATCTCTCCAGCAAAGACAGGTTTGTTCAGGATTAGCAGAGAATTGCAGCTTGGGGTCTGTCACCATGGCAAACCACATTCAAGTCTCCACAAAGCAAGGGAAGGAAAACACATTTCTGGAGAGGAAAAGGAAGTTGGGAGGACCATACTAAACAAAGAGTCCATGGCTTTTCCTTGACTGAGTCCTTGCCAGGAAAGTAAATGAGTCTTTCTTCTCCCTATTGGGTTCTGCTACCATCACAGGCAGAGATAGCTACCCCTTCAGTTCTTTTGGACTCTATTTAACTGAGGTTTCTGTTTATTATTATTATTTTACAATTTTTGCTCATTTTGATCAAAATCTTTCTGTGAAAGCATAGTTGATCGAGTCGTGTGTTCTAGTCTCAGTGAACTTTTGTCTCTCCATGCCAAGAAGGATCCTTTCCAGATGAAATGTTTCAAGTTAGAGGGAAAGTACGCAGATTGGAAACCTATTGGACTCACAGGAAGGAGTAGCACTTTTTATCTAATGTCCATATGTTGGGGATTATCTGAAGTATTACATTATCATTAAGGTTTGGGGAGGAACTTCCAGTAGGACTGGTCCAGATATCTTGAGAAATTAGATGTCATCTGCTTCAATTCCGAGAAATCTTTGTTTTCAGATTACCAGATGATATGCAGATCTAGTCAGTGTTCAGTGTTTCTTTTAGGTTTGTTATGGGAATCCAAGAGACTTGCTTTGAGTTGGGTGGCACAAGGGTTGATTAATAGAACTGAATGGACCTCTCCAGTGAGGTTGAAGGTACTGCATCTGGAGATGCCTTATCCAGTAGAGGAAATCTCCAGGTTGCAAGGTGGGATGATTAAGGACTTTTTCTCCAGAAAGTACACTGTGAAAAGACTGCACAATTAAACTATAGCTATTTTTAATAGAAAAAAATTGGGCCTCTGAAATATTAGAATGTCTCTCCTCAGTTGTAGGTCAAAAGAAGCAGGAGCCAAGTACACTGGGAACTCTGTGACTATCTCAAAAGATGAGAACTGACAAATGTTGCAAGTATGATATTTAGAAGGAAAAATGGCAGTGCTTTTGACCAAGGTATTTGGAGGATCCCTACAAAATTTGAAAGTTAAGACTTTAAAATTTTATTTATTTTTAGTGAAGAACAACTGATCTATAGTAGTGACTTCATTTCAGGTATAGAGCAGAGTGGTGCAGTTATGTGTGTGTGTGTAGCTGCTGTTGTTCAATCACTAAGTCCTGTCCAACTCTTTGCAACCCAATGAACTGCAGTACACCAGGCTTCCCTGTCCTTCACTATCTCCCTGAATTTGCTCAAACCCATGTTCACTGAGTCAGTGATGCCATCCAACCATCTCATCCTCTGTTTCCCCCTTCTCCTCTTGCCCTCAACCTTTCCCAGAATCAGAGTGGGTCTTTTAAAATGAGTTGACTGTTCACATCAGGTGATCAAGTTACTGGAGCTTCAGCTTCAGCACCGGTTTTTCCAATGAATATCAAGGTTGATTTCCTTTAGGATTGACTAGTTTGCTCTCCTTGCTGGCCAAGGGACTCAAGAATCTTCTCCAGCACCATAGTTCAAAAACATTATTTTTTTTGGCATTCAACCTTGTTTATGGTCTGACTCTCACATCGATACCTGCATGACAAGTCGCTTCAGTGTGTCTGACTCTTTGCGACCCCATGGACTATAGTTGGTCAGGCTCCTCTGCCCATGGGATTCTCCAGGCAAGTAACCTGGAGTGGGTTTCCATTTCCTTTTTCCTTCTCCAGGGGATCTTCCTGACCCAGGGGTCCTCATCCATACATGACTACTGGGAAAACCAGAGCTTTGACTAGATGGACCTTTGTTGGCAAAGTGATATCTCTGATTTTTAATACAAACTCCAGGAAGCAACAGTTAGAACTGGATATGGAACAACAGACTGGTTCCAAGTAGGAAAGGGAGTACGTCAAGGCTGTCTATTGTCACCCTGCTTATTTAACTTCTATGCAGAGTACATTCTGAGAAACGCTGGTCTGGAATAAGCACAAGCTGGAATCAAGATTGCTGAGAGAAATATCAATAACCTCAGATATGCAGATGACACCACCCTTATGGAAGAAAGTGAAGAAGAACTAAAGAGCCTCTTGATGAAAGTGAAAGAGGAGAGTGAAAAAGTTGACTTAAAGCTCAACATTCAGAAAACTAAGGTCATGGCATTTGGCCCTATCGCTTAATGATGACTAGATGGGGAAACAGTGGAAACAGTGGCTGACTTTATTTTTCTGGGCTCCAAAATCACTGCAGATGGTGATAGTAGCCATTAAATTAAAAGATCCTTACTCCTTGGAAGGGAAGTTATGACCTACTTAGAAAGCATATTAAAAAGCAAAGACATTACTTTGCCAACAAAGGTCCATCTAGTCAAGGCCATGGTTTTTCCAGTGGTCATGTATGGATGTGAGAGTTGGACTATAAAGAAAGCTGAGCAACCAAAGAATTGATGCTTTTGAACTGTGGTGCTGGAGAAGACTCTTGAGAGTCCCTTGGACTGCAAGGAGATCCAACCAGTCCATCCTAAAGGAGATCAGTCCTGGGTGTTCATTGGATGGACTGATGTTGAAGTTGAAACTCCAATACTTTGGCCACCTGATGCGAAGAGCTGACTCATTTGAAAAGACCCTGATGTTGGACAAGATTGAAGGCAAGAGGAGAAGGGGACGACAGAAGATGAGATGGTTTGATGGCATCATCAACTCAATGGACATGGGTTTGGGTAAGCTCCAGGAATTGGTGATGGACAGAGAGGCCTGGTGTGTTGCAGTCCATGGGGTCACAAAGAGTCAGACATGACCGAGCAACTGAACTGAACTTACTGAACTGAACATACAGAACTTTTGCCACAACAGAAATACTTGGAATCTAATTTCAGCAATAACTAAGTAGCCTGCAAAATCCTCACAGCCAGTACTTAGTTTGGCTTTTGGGAAGCTTAGGACACTCTGGAGCCTATCCAGAGGTAGGTGCAGCCCTTGTTCTGATATTGGCGTTCATAAATATTAAACCTAGATTGGGCAAACTTCAATTTTTCTTTGTCCCTTTAAGGATAAAAACTTTAGCAAGTAGATGCTGTCTTCCTAGAGGAAGCTTGGGAATGGTACAAATTATCCTCATATTGGAACAATAGGGCCCCTAGGAACTTTCTCTCATCCAGAAGAGACTTCATGATTTGCAAAAAAAATGAGACTTTTGATCAAACCCTGAACCATTGCTGTCCAGGTGATTTGTTTTTCTTCCCAAATAAAGGCAAAAAGGTATTGGCTAGCTTCATCAACTGGAATATAAATTATGTACTACATAAATTATATTAAATGATTTACTTCTGATGGGAATGGATGTTAATAATTACGAGGTCTAGGAACAATTGTGTATCAAGGGATAACAATATTGTTTATTGTTTGAAAGTCCTGAGAGTACCTTGAACAGCCAGATCAAACCAGTCAATCCTAAAGGAAATCAATCCTGAATATTCATTGGAAGGACTGATGCTGAAGCGCCAATACTTTGGCCAACTGATGCAAAGAGTCAACTCATTGGAAAAGACTCTGATGATGAGAAAGATTGAAGGTGGGAGGAGAAGGGGGTGACAGAGAATGAGATGGTTGGATGACATCATCAACTCAATGGATATGAGTTTGACCAAACTTAGAGACATAGTGAAGTACAGGGAAGCCTGGTGTGCTGCATGCAGTCCGTGAGGTCACGAAGAGTTGGAGATGACTCAGTGACTGAACAACCTAATCCTTAGATTTTCTCACCAGTAAAAGGCAAGTGTTACAGGGCCTTGTACAAGACATAATGAAGCCTTGAGTCTTGCAATCTTCTATTATGGGCTTAAAGAGCATCTTTCAGGGTATTGCTTAATTCTGAGAAGAGTTTTTGAGAGATCTATTTGAATCTTGATGGGATGTACAATGTGAATATTATCGTAAACAGTTGGAGATTTTTTCAATAGGAAGGATATTAGCTAATTCAAAAGGGATGAATAAACGGTTTCTTCTCCTTTTTCAATGAATCAGCTCTAATACCATCAGAAGCAGAACAAATAGAATATATCAAAGGATCATTTAGTTTAACTAGTTGGTTACTTGGCTGACTACTCTCAAATTAAAAACCTATTTCACCTTTTTCAGAGAAAGGAATTCTGACATGATACTTTTCCAAGAAGTCTCAGCCTAACAAATGGATAAAGAATTAGATAAGGGAAATAAAAGTTTTCATCTCTCAGAGGGCCTAAACAAAAGGAGTTAGGTTCAGAGACATGAACCTCTTGAGGTTCATTAGTGAACCCCACTGTTGGATCTATTTTAGTATACCAAGTCAGGGGTTGTTTATAGTACTGTAGTGGGTTGGGCACTGAAAGTGTGGCTCCAGTGTCAACTAGGGCTGGAAAAGATTCATCCCCAGTCTGGAGAAATGTTTCTGCAAGCTGATTATGAAGGACAACTGGAGAGAACTCCTATAGTTCCTCAGATTCTCATCTTTGAGAATAGGGAGAATCCTGAAAAGGCTAGTTAGAGGGTTCAGTTCAGTTCAGTTGCTCAGTCGTGTCTGACTCTTTGCGACCCCATGAATCGCAGCATGCCAGGCTTCCCTGTCCATCACTAACTCCCGGAGTTCACTCAGACTCATGTCCATCGAGTCAGTGATGCCATCCAGCCATCTCATCCTCTGTCATCCCCTTTTCCTCCTGCCACCAATATCTCCCAGGATCAGAGTCTTTTCCAATGAGTCAACTCTTCACATGAGGTGGCCAAAGTACTGTAGGCTGATTTGCTTCAGAATGGACTGGTTGGATCTCCTTGCAGTCCAAGGGACTCTCAAGAGTCTTCTCCAACACCACAGTTCAAAAGCATCAGTTCTTCAGTGCTCAGCTGTCTTCAAAGACAACTCTCGTATCCATACATGACCACTGGAAAAAACATAGCCTTGACTAGACAGACCTTTGTTGGCAAAGTAATGTCTCTGCTTTTCAGTATGCTATCTAGGTTGGTCATAACTTTCCTTCCAAGGAGTAACCGTCTTTTAATTTCGTGGCTGCAGTCACCATCTGCAGTGATTCTGGAGCCCAGAAAAATAAAGTCTGACACTGTTTCCCCATCTATTTGCCATGAAGTGATGGGACCAGATGCCATGATCTTGGTTTTCTGAATGTTGAGCTTTAAGCCAACTTTTTCACTCTTCACTTTCACTTTCATCAAGAGGCTTTTTAGTTCCTTCACTTTCTGCCATAAGGGTGGTGTCATCTGCATATCTTAGATTATTGATATTTCTCCCAGCAATCTTGATTCCAGCTTGTGTTTAGAGGGTGGACTACATCTAAAGCTTTCAAATTATAACAACCTCTTTTCCAGTGTTCTAGCTCTTTGCAATAATGACAACAACTAAGAGGGTTTCTATTTTGTTTTCTGCTGTTTAGTCATTTCAGTTGTGTCTGACTCTGTGTGACCCTATGGACTGCAGCCTGCCAGGCTCCTCTGTCCATGGGATTCTCTAGGCAAGAATACTAGAATGGGTTGCCATGCCCTCCTCCAGGTGATCTTCCAAACCCAAGGATCAAACCCAGGTCTCCTGCATTCCAGGCAGATTCTTTACCACTGAGTTTAGGAACCTTCATTTGCTAAAGCTGAAGATTAAACATTTTAATAGTTTTCCTTTTACGGGACTCTTCTAGAATATGAGAGAACTGGTTTGCCAGATTGACTCAATCTAGAATCAACATAGCTTACCATTTTATCCTGGTTCTTTTTACTAGAAGGGAAAGGTCCTAGTTCTGTCCATTAATAAACATAGTTAAAACCTTTGTGACTCAGGGAACTCAACTGAGGCCCTGTGACAACTTAGAGGGGTAGGAGGTGGGAATGAGGTTCAAGAGGGAGGTGGCATATGTATACTTATGGCTGATTCATGTTGATGTATGGCAGAAATCAACACAATATTGTAAAGCAATTGTCATTCAATTAAAAATAATTTAATATTTTTTTAAAAAGCTATTAGGATGGAAACCACATCTGAAGGCCAGAATTTTCTTTAAAAACAATCTGGAGTTGATTATAATAGTCATGAAAAACTTCATCAGATTTTTATGTGAAAGCTTGAATTGTTTTCCAATCAACAGGCTTTGAAAAAGCCCTAGGAATTTGCTGTGAAGTCGCTTAGTGATTGTCCAAGCCTGATCATATAATATGTAAGCAGGCTTGTCTCCCAGAGAAGGCAATGGCAACCCACTCCAGTACTTTTGCCTGGCAAATCCCATGGACGGAGAAGCCTGGTAAGCTGCAGTCCATGGAGTGGCTAGAAGTCAGACGCGACTGAGCAACTTCACTTTCACTTTTCCCTTTCATGCATGGGAGAAGGAAGTGGCAACCCACTCCAGTGTTCCTTCCTGGAGAATCCCAGGGATGGGGGAGCCTGGTGGGCTGCGGTCTCTGGGGTCGCACAGAGTCGGACATGACTGAAGCGACTTAGCAGCAGCAGCAGGCTTGTCTCCTAGTTGCAATTCAAGAGAGCTTTCAGGATTTCCCAATAGTATTTTTTATCTGATGCTGGGCCTGGCCTTCATTTACAAGCACATGAACTAGGTGATAAAAGTCAGAGAAACTAGGCTGATAAGAGTTTGAATTACTATATTAAATTTCTCAGCAAATCTGTGAGGAACTAGATTACTTTGAGAAAAATCTTCAACTTTCTCACAGTTCATATTCAGGAAATATGGGAAAGTAAAGGTTTAGTTTCTGTATCCTCACAAGGCTTAATTTTAAAAGGATAGATTCTGACAAATTCAGAGGAAAGAGTAGTAAGGAGAATCTCAGGAAAAAAGGTAAGATTGGTGAGAGAATTATCATGGGGGTATTGAGTACATAAAGGAAGTGTAGGTGATTGGTGAGAGAATTATCATGGGGGTATTGAGTACATGAAGGAAGTGTAGGTGGTGTAGTTGTTGTTTTAGTCACTAAGACATGTCTGACCCTTCTGTGACCTCATGGACTGTAGCCTGCTAGACTCCTCTGTCCATGGGATTTGCCAGGCAAGAATTCTGGAGTGGTTGCAATTTACTTCTCCAGGGGATCTTCCCCACCCAGGGATTGAATTCTCATCTCTTGAATTGCAGGTGGATTCTTTAGCACTGAACCACCTGGAAGCTATAGATAGTATAGTAGGGGAGGAGAAAGATGATGCCATAAGTGGAATCTGACCTTGGGGAACCAAGTAGGAGAGACAAAATGGTGCCAGATATGCAGTCTGAGACAAAGAAGTCAAGTCATTGATATTCTAAAATGCCTTTGGTCAGGTTGGTCCATTTAGTTAGAAATCTCTATGAGGAAGGGCCACAGCTTTTAAGTGTAAAATAAGCCAGGGTCACTGTAAAGGGAGTGCCCTTAAAATATTTAGAAAGCTAGGATCCCGTTTTTCAGTGTTTTTTTTTTTTTTTTTTTGTCTCTCTAAAGTAAAGGAAATTTTTCAGAGAACTCAACAACTCAATTCAAATAATGTAAAAGCTAAAACCAGCCAATTCTGAGAAAACAGCTTGGCCCTAGAGGAGCAAGGCCAAAGACTTTTTCAGCCACTTTCCAGAGAATAGACCCATCCCAAAGGAACAGGTTGATGGCTGAACCAGCACAATTCGGCAAAGCATCCCCTGTTCCTGAAGGAATGGGCTGTTGATTTCTCAGCCAGCTTTGGTTGAAATAGTACATCCACCAGATCAAACCAAAGTGACAAGTGAGTAATCGCATATAGAACCAGGCTTTAACCAAAAACTTGAACCTTAAAATAAATCTCACATAAAGCCTGGAGAACTTCAGATCCAAAAGGGATGTAAGCTCACATCCAAGAGAAAGAAATACCTCAATTTCCAGGGATATCAAGAAAAGAAATTTCAATGAGGTCAACTGTGGGTACCACATCTATTTACTCAAAGACCTGAAGCATTTAGAGATATTCTGTGGTCCACATATGGTTCACCAAATGTTGATCTAAAACAAATAGACTGCCAGTTATTTTCTCCAGCAAAAATGAGTTTATTTGGGATAGGCCAAAAATTAGGGTCTGTAGCCATGGTGAGTCACGTGTAAGTCCCTTCACAACAAGGGAAGAGGAATATTATTATAGCAAGGAAAAGAAAGTCAGGAGGGCTGTAGTAAACAAAGAGTTCATAACTTTTCATTGGCTGAGTCTTCATTAAGAAAGAAGAAGAGTCATTCTTCTTTCTGTTGGGCCCTGCAATGGTCATAAGGCATGATGACCATAGTTCCCTCTTTTTATCTCCCGATCTGTTTAATTGAGGTTTCTACTTATTAATTTTTTTTTATAGAACTAAACTAATGTCAGAGAACTGTAATGCCATCTTTTAAAAATGTGCATACTGTTTGCTTTTTTATTGAAGTATAGTTTATTTTCAACATTGTGTTAGTTTCAAGTGTACAGCAAAGTGACTCACAAACATATACTTTTCTTTAATTATTTTTAATTGAAGGATAATTGCTTTACAGTACTGTATTGGTTTCCAACAAATATCAATGTGAATCAGTCATAGGTTTACCCATGTCCTCTCCCACTTGAGCATCCCTCCCGCCTCCTTCCCTATCCACCCCTACAGGTTGTTACTGAGCCCCAGTTTGAGTTTCCTGAGTCATACAGCAAATTCCCATTGGCTATCTATTTTGCACATGGTAATGTATATTTCATGTTACTCTCTCCATACCTCCTACCCTCTCCTTCCTCCCCCGAGCCAGCTGTGCCCATAAGTCTGTTCTCAATGTCTGTGTCTCCACTAATGCTCTGCAGATAGTTGTTTCATCAATACCATCTTTATAGATTCCATATATATGAGTTAGTATATAATATTTATTTTTCTCTTTCTGACTTGCTTCACTCTGTATAATAGGATATATGTTCATCCACCTCATTAGGACTGATTCAAATGCATTACTTTTTATGGCTGAGTAATATTCCATTGTATATATGTACCACAGCTTCTTTATCCATTAATCTCTCAATGGACATCTAGGCTGCTTCAACATCCTAATTATTATAAATAGAGCTGCAATTAACATTGGGGTACATGTATGATTTTCAATTTTGGCTTCATCAGGGTATATGCCTAGTAGTGGGATTGCTGGGTCATATGGTGGTTTTATTCCTAGTCTTTTAAAGGAATCTCCATACTATACTCTATAGTGGCTCTCTCAATTTACATTCCCATCAACAGTGCAAGAGGGTTCCTTTTTCTCCACGCCCTCTCCAGCATTTATTGTTTATAGAGTTTTTGATGATGGTCATTCTGACTGGTATGAAGTGATATCTTATTGTACTTTTGATTTGCATTTCTCTAAAAATGAGTGATGTTGAGCATCTTTTCATGTCATACACATATATATTCTTTTTCAGATTTTTTCTATTATAGGTTATTACAATATATTGGATATAGTTCCCTGTGTTATCCAACAGGCCCTTGCTGTTTATCTATTTTTTGTGTAATAGCACATATCTGTTCATCCCAAAATCTTAATTTATTGCCTATGACTTTTTTACATTCCATATATAAGTGATATCATATGATAGTCTACTCTTTACATCATTTATATTCACTAGTTCCATAAAGGAAGTTTATCCCATCTATATTGTAAATTACACCAACTGTCCAGGATTCTGGTAGTTTCCATTTCCTGGAGAAACATATAAAGTTAAAGTGTTTGTTAGTTGCTCATTAGTGTCTGACTCTTTGCAACTCCATGGACTGTAGCCCTCCAGGATCCTCTGTCCATGGGATTCTCTAGGCAAGAAAACTAAAGTGGGTTGTCATTCCTTTCTCCAGGAGATCTTCCTGACCCACGGAAAGAATCCAGGTCTCCTGCATTGCAGGCAGATTCTTTACCATCTGAGCTATAGGGAGAAAATTGTAAGGGGCAGTTTAAAAAAATACTGCCCAGGAACTAGAGCTTCGCTATCTCCTTCACTAGTATTATAAATTATCATCACCTTGACATAGCATCTTTCCTCATTGAAGTGATTTAGATGGAGGGGTAACTCAGACCTTTATCTCTGAGGGATCTGCTACCCTGGTGGCATTTGTTCACTATGCTTTTCATAGGCTCAGACTGCTGTACTTGTATAAATTTAAGGAGGAGAACATCAAAACGGTCCTAGTAAATTATCTGGAAACAAATACGCTTTCTGCTCTGTTTTATGGTCGTGATCCTACCTCTTTCTGAAGAACAGAGTCCTTTGACCCACCAAGATATATTTTATTTCTTTCCCAGCTTATCTCTTAGCATAAGGGGTCAAGGCAAAAGGACAGTCGCCATGGCTCGATGTTTACTGGAACTCTTTATATTTTTCCTGGTGAAAGTGTTATCTGCCTGTCAATAGAACTTCTAGACCCATATAACCTTAAACTGTATAGACAGAAAACATGAATTATCTGAGTTGGTCATTAGGAATGATAGTAAGTAGGCCCATTCCTACTTTAACCGTTTGATTCCCAGACTCATGTTGTATTTCTACGGAGAAAACTAATAGTAGAAAGTTTATTGGTGTTTTTAACATTTCAGTTTTGAAACAGCAAAATAAGTATGGTTGTAGTATGTATAATGGGCCACATAGTTTTCTAATTGATTTACCTATAAAATCTTCAGTATTCAAAGCTACCTGTGAGTATCCATATCTTCATTTGTTGGCTGAGAAACTTAATTTTCACAGCTAGTAAACAGTTGAAGGTGACATTTGAAAAGTTTAGCTTCTGAGTTCATGAACCAAATCCCTATGTTACACTATCTCTTAGAAAGCTTTTTATACTATTGTATTAACTAACAATGTTACCTATACTGTGGTTATAAGGGCATAAATTATATAAATCTCAAATATGTCTATAAAGGAATCGGTAACATTTTTACAAATACAACTAATAATATTTTTAAATTCACATGTATTTTGGAATATCAGTGAATAGTATTTCCATTTTTATGAGGACATACAATACCAGATATGCTTTATCAAAATTTAGAAAGATTATCCTATTAATTACTTGTGTTTTATTAGGAAACAATGATTTTATGTTTCTTTACCAGATTTAGGAAATCCATCAAATATGTAGGACAGAAAAACTAAATAAGACACTATTTAGAGTTTTTTTTTTTAATAAATTTTAATGTACAAAGGATAATATGGTAGAGTTATCAATAATTTAAAAGAAAATCCTAATCTGTATTTCATGCAAAGTCATGAAATTTCCAGTTCTCAAATCTTATTGTTCTTAGAATCAAATGTGAGCATTGTAAATATACCTATGCTTGGGCCCTACTACTAGAGGTTCTGAATCCATTGTTCTGGAATTAAGGACAAGGCAATCAATGTTTTTAAATGGTTCCCAGATGATTCTAATATGCAGCTGAAGTTGAGAATTCCTGGATTATGATAAAGTCCATACATCAGATCTAAAATTTTAATATATTTCATGTGATTATATAAAAATATTTCATTGTAATAATAAATGAACTGCTGAGTTAAATGTCAAAAGGTGCAATGTTGCTAATTTGAATATTTTTTACATAGGAGCAAAAACTGTGATTCTACACTAGTTGAGGCTTTAACTTGAGCAACACTGCTGGGTGGCACTCCTTCCAGATGAAAATGAAAAACAAGATGAAGCACTGAAAGAAATATGATTAACATAAAACAATCACAACATACTAAAAACCATTGTGAGGTTACAAAGAGTTAAAGGATGTGAAGAAAATAACAAAAAATAATCCCCTAAATGAGTAATAACTAGATACACTGATTAAGTAAATATGCCTGAATTTGGTGAAAATTATGACACAGTAATTATAAGAGACATTCTCCCAAAAGTACATATTTATGTTAAATGTTATTGGTTTCCTATTCCATTTGAGGAAATAAATAGGAACCTTCAATTTTTGGTAAACTTAGAATTGCACATATCTGCTGACCATTTCACGTAGCTCTATTAAACATTCCTAATTCTATGTGTTGACCAGAATATCTAGAAATTAAAGTTTCATAGCTAATAGAATTGGAAACACCCAACTAGGTGAAGTGTAGGAACTATCTATGTAATGACGTTAAAGCACTTTGAAGACAGTAGTTCATTTGAGCATAAGGGACCTGATAATAGAGACAGCAACAACAACTAGATTTTGAGAGTTAGACACATTAGATTAGCTCTAGTCATGTAAATCTCAAATTTTAACTTATAAAGTTCTCTTTTGTTCAGTCATTTAACTTTTTCTCTAGGGACGTTTCTATCTAAGGCCAACATTTTGATGTTTTCTATTTTGCACCATATCTCAGCCATAGAAAACCTTTTTCTAAAACCAAAAAATAAAGTCCCAAATTATTATTTTTAAAGATAAAAATTTAACAAAAATTTTAAAAACACTAACTTTGAGCATGCCATATTTTTAGGGGATAGTACTCAAAACTAACACATATGCTTTAAAAAAAAACATAAAAAAAAATGAATGTTTAAGTAATGTTTAATATTTCTGAACTTGTTTCCTTATCTGTAAACAAAATATCTACCTCATATAACTATTTTGACATTTTAATTAAGCAATAATCTTGTGTTTAGTACAGTGTCTGAAATATGTTTATTATATATTTAATGTATTATGACTATTATTCATTTTGTCATTATTGATTATAATTGTTTACCACCATATAGACATTTGGTTGGTAAGTAGGAGTCAAGCATTAATATATCAAAAGGTTTCTATGTAGTAGAGAATTTACCAGCCACTCGAGTTACTGATAAGTTTAGGATTTTAAACATTTCAGATGCCTTTAATATTAGCTTTATAATTATAATTCATATACTCCTATAAGTTGTTGTTCAATGTGGCTCAACTCTTGCTTATAAACCTAAAATAAAATAACTTTAGGAAGTGTAATTTTAAGAGTTGGTTTCTTATATTCTTAAGAATTTATTCTTAGGCTAGTTTTAGGGTATTCAAAGTAGCTTTCAATTTTTAAAAATTAATTATTTCAAGAAAGCTACTGTAGATTCAGATTATAACACTGCACTATAATCATGGTTCAGATGGTACTGTTATTCTTAGCTCATACTTTCATTTGTGTATAACTTCATGACAAGTACCTTTCTGGGCTAGAATTTCTCACTCTCCAAGCAAAAAATAGTTGCTGTCTTTTTTTTTTTTTTTCCCTGTAGTTTGTTTGAATAAACAACAATTCACCAACCGCTAGGATAAAAAAGGATGTTTTAGAAATTTGTGAAAAAAATTTTTAACTTGTTTTTCTTTTCTGTTAATAGTCCTTTCAGCTTATATTTGGTTTATAGTTTCATATATAAACTTTTCATAATTTACCATGAAAGTAATATAGTATATTTAAAAAATAGTATAGCAGAAAGTTAGTGAGGTTTTGGTAAAAATTGATGAGATTTTATATGATATTTGTATCTTTAAAGAAGAATTAATAAAGCAAACTACTTATAGAATTTTTTTTTTGTGAACCAATCTGAAATTAAATCCTATATTGAATTTTATTGTTATAAGGTGTCACCTGGACTGTTGATCTCTGGAGAATTAATTCATTTGTGGAAAGACTCCATGAATAGTTCAGCCTGATAGTAGCAGTGGCAGAAGTCCAGAACTATGTCTTACTGGGGCTTTCCAGGTGGCTTAGTGGTAAAGGATTCACCTTCAATTCAGGAGACACAGGATCAATCCTTGGGTTGGGAAGATACCCTAGAGAAGAAAATGGCTACCCATTTCAGTGTTCTTGCCTGGGAAACCCCATGAACAGAGAAGCCTTGCAGGCAACAGTCTATAGGGTTCTCAAAAGAGTCAGACACGATTTAAAGACTAAAAAACAACAGCATGGCATATTGATAAAAGCAGAGGTTTCTGTTTACAAACTGAACACTAAACTGAGAGAGAAAGTTGTGCCTCAGAATTTCCACAGACCCTATGGGCACCATAATGCATACCGGATAAGCAGCCACCAGGCATGCAGAATTTCTGACAGTTGAGCCCTCAATTCTGTGATGGAGTAATGGTGAAAACCATGTTAGTTAGTGAAGTTGAGTCTGCTGATGCACTTTCTACCTTCATGAGCATTTCTGTGGTATTTGTGAAGGAACTTCAAGACTCCCCCATGCAAAAATTGCCCTATAAATAGTAGTTGCTATTTGAAGACTCTGCTTATATTTGCTCTTCTACATATTTGTCTTCAGTGAAACATTTGCTTAAAAATTCAGACCATCTTAAATTTCTTACAAGCTGAAATACCCTGTCCAGATGCTGCTTCCCTGTTTTACAAAGACATGTAGCTGACTGGGAATGGTAATGACTCTATCATGACCTTCTCACCAATTCTGAATGCCTTGTCAAATCTCTACAATGTACTATTGGTTCACTCATAATAATGATAATGAAAATAAAATAATGATAATAGTGCCCAGTTGTAAGTATTTTCATTTTAGTTACTATCTTAATTGTGTCTCAACATAGGATGTATAGTAAGTTCTTGGTCCATAGCCTGTAACAGGTAAAACAATCTCCACTTCCACTCCCAAAGAGGTCTATGTCCTAATTCCCAAAACCTTTGAATATGTTACACTGCATGTAAAGAGAAAATGAAATGAGAGCCAGAATTAAGGTTGCTAATCATCTGACTTTACCGTGGTGAGATTTTCCCGAATTATCTGGGTTGGCTCTAAGAAAGACTCAGCAGGCCTGTGCTAGATTTGAAGATGGAAGGAGAACAGGCAACTCCTAGAAAATGGAAAAGGCAAGGACACAGATTCTCCCCTATAAAGTGAAGAAGAAGTACAATCCTGATGATACCTTGATTTTAATCCATTGAGATCCATTTTGGACTGCTGACTTTGAGACCTGTGAAAAAATAATTTTTTGTTATTTTCAATCACAAAGTCTATGAAAAAATTTTACAGTAGCAACAGGAAACTAATACAGCTCATCTTTACTGAGTCTATTAATGTGCACTATGGGGGAAAGAACAAAAATTATAGAAAAACATAATATTTCCTTAAAATGATTATTTGATAAACCATCAAATATTTTATATGAATTGCATGCAGCCTGACAAATGATTGATGGCTGTTTTGGGTTTTTTTTTTTTTTTTGGAAAGTGGGGCAAAGTACAACTTTGTTCTGAACTGAGGAAATAAAATTTAGAGAAAACACTTGAGACTGTTAATGGGTAAAAGCAGAAGATCCCTGAGAAGTAGGTGATCACCTGACTCCTAAAGAACAAGGCTCCCCAAAGCATGGCGTATTCTAAGAGATGACACCTTTTATGTAATTAGGAAAGCATTTCTACGGCACAGGTTATCTGTTGAATTGATTGATTAATATTTTAGCAACATGGCTTCATTGTTAAGAGTGTGTGTAGGTATCAAAAGTCTGATCATTAGATAAAAATATTTAGGCTTTAGATTACATTTATTAAGTCACACTAAACTTTCCCTTTAATACCTTGTTTCTTTTTCATGGTAGAAACTTTGTCACTAAAACTAGAACCCAGGTATTATAGGCTGAATTCTGACTATGCCAAAATTCATATGTTGAAATCCTAAACCTGAGTACCTCAGAATGTGACAGTGTTTGATGATAGGCTTTTTAAAGAGATAATTAAGTTGACCCTGATTCAGTGTGAATGATGTTATTAAAATAATAAGAAATTTGGATATAAGCATATTGATAGAAGGCCACATGCAGACACAGAGAAGACAACCATCTATAGGCCAAACAGAGAAGCCTGAAACATATACTTCCATCATGGCCTTCAGAAGAAACCAATCTTATTAACAATTTGCTGTCGACTTCTAACTTGAAGAACTATAAGAAAATACACTTCTGTGATTTAAATCACCTAATTTGTGGCAACCTTAGCAAGCTAATATATCAGGTCAAATTTATCATATTCTTTTTAAAATTTATTGTTGCAAAAGTGACCAGAGCAAATTGTGCCATTAATGGAGTTTATTATAACGCATAGCTGCCTAATTAAGTATCTCAGGATCTGGGATATTAAAAAAAGTTACAACAAGGTCACACCAATAGTATAAATTGAAAGGAAAGCAAGACAAAAATACTTAAGATGAGAATATTGTAAGCCTAGGGGTAAATTATATCTTTCAGCACTTTCTGGACAACTTATTTGGAAGAAGATAGCAGTAGCATCGAAAACAGAAGGGAAAGTTTAGTTTAGTCAACTCAGTTGTGTCCGACTCTTTGCGACCCCATGAACTGTAGCCTACCAGGCTCCTCCATCCATGGGATTTTCTAGGCAAGAGTACTGGAGTGGGTTGCCATTTCCTTCTCCAGAAAATCTTCCCAACTCAGGAATTCAACCAGGGTCTCCCATCTTGTAGGCAGATGCTTTACCATCTGATCCACCAGGGAAGAAGGGAAGGTGACTGTAAACTGCCAGCCTGAAATAAGAAACTATAAGTGTGGAACTGGTGGAAAAGTTAGAAGTAGCCCAGAAAAAAGCTAGTGACAGATGCAGCAGCTCATCATGAAGGGAAATTTCTGTTAAATACTTTATTAAAAAATATAACTTTATTCTAGATATCTCCAGTGGGCAGCCAGTGCAGAAAGGTTAAGACA
Organism: Bos taurus; assembly: GCF_002263795.3. Lineage (NCBI taxonomy): Eukaryota > Metazoa > Chordata > Mammalia > Artiodactyla > Bovidae > Bos > Bos taurus. The sequence continues at coordinate 40,127,293 of NC_037328.1, read as the reverse complement.
AAACATATGCTACATTCACTGCATGTGGTAGCGACCAGGCTTTATACATTATGAACAAATAAAATATTGATTGGTTTTATTTCACTTTCACTCTAGATTATGGTTTTCATAGTGCATTTTCCAGGATCAACATTCCAACCCTTGTATTTTCTATGATGCTACTTAAAGTTTATGCTCACTGAAATCAGTACTCATTTCTAAGATGATCATTGGTTTCCTGCTTACCACTATGAGTTTTGTTTGTACAATAAGGTCACTGTTTACAGATGACATAATACATAAAAAACCCCAATGATGCTGCCAGAAAACTATTAGAGTGCATCAATGAATCTGGTAATGCTCACAGAAATCTCTTGCATTTCTATACACTAACAACAAAATATCAGAAAGAGAAATGAAAGAAACAATTCCACTTACCATTACATCAAAAAAAAAATAAATAAAAATGGGACCACAGTATAGAATGGGGAATACAATGCAATATTCTGTAATGGGGAAAATAATCTAAAAAAAGAGAGGATATATGTATATGCATAATTGATTCACTTTGCTTTACACCTGAAACTAACACAACTATTCCTCCAAGAAAAACTACTATTACTATTGTAAGTCAAGTATACTGCAAAAAAAAAAAAAAAAAAATCCTTTTAATTTTAAGCAGATTATAGGGTTCAACTATTTTAGAATTTTCGTTTGTAAAGATGCTTTCTTCATTTTTCAAGTTAACACCACTGACTTATTTTTTTAATTGATTGTTGAATTTTAATTAATTGTTCTAGCAGAATTTTAAAAATATACATCTTTTGGTAGCACTAATCTATTTCCAATTTTCTATTACCAAACATTTAGTGCATATCATTTTACATACATTTCATTCACTTTTGTATAGATATTTGTAAAATAAATTTAGAGAAAAAAAATTTGTTGTTTTCTGTTGCTTTAAAGTATATGCAGACTGTGCTGTTCGTAGTTGCTCAGCCATGTCCAACTCTTTGTGAACCCATGGATTATAGCCTGCCCCCAAGGCTCCTCTGTCCATGGGGATTCTCCAAGCAAGAATATCGGAGTGGGATGCCATGCCCTCTTTCAGGGGTTCTTCCCGACCAGGTATCGAAACCCAGGTCTCCCACATTGAAGACAGATTCTTTACCATCTGAGCCACCAGGGAATATCTAGGTTACATATCTTTTAAACACTTTCATGGCTTCTGATCTCCAAGCTGCCACCTCTCTTACCAAGATAATTGCTATAGCCTCCTAAACAGTGTCTAGCTCCCCAACTCTTTCTCCACTACAACCTAGCCTCACTCCAGTGGCCGAGATACAAAAGCCTTTACTTAAAATCTTCTAAATTATATTGTTTTATTCAAAGAAATTTATGCCTGTTAATTCCCCCTTCATTCACCCCATGTCCTGTATAGGAGTTTTCTTGATGTTTCTTGAGCACACCAGGCCACAGTGCATTTGTATTAGTTGTTTTCTCAGTAACAAATTTGTTTCCTTCTAAACTGTGGAAGGTCAATCTCTCACCCTTTCTAAGTCTATTTTAAATGTCAGCTTCTCAGTCCTGGCTTGATCATATACATGATGACTATCCAGCCCTTCAGTCAACAGTTATTACCTATATTATCCTATTATTTTTTTTCACATTGCCTTTATTTCTTCTTTAATCATTTTATCCCACAAAGATGATTCTATTGGACTACATGTTAAGGAAGCACTGATAAGGGTTGTAGACAGAAACAGAACCAAGCCTGTCACTCTGCACAGGGGGTTCTCATGCAATTTCCTTTTTTTTTTTTTAATATAAATTATTTATTTTAATTGGAGGCTAATTACTTTACAATATTGTATTGGTTTTGCCATACATCAACATCATGGGGTCACAAAGAGTTGGACACGACTGAGCGACTGATCTGATCTGAACATGAATTCCCCAAGGGTGTACACGTGTTCCCCATCCTGAACCCCCCTGCTACCTTCCTACCCATACCATCCCTCTGGGTCGTCCCAGTGCACCAGCCCAGAGCATTCTGTATCATGCATTGAACCTGGACTGGCTATTCATTTCACATATGATATTATACATGTTTCAATGCCATTCTCCCAAATCATCCCACCCTCGCCCTGTCCCACAGAGTCCAAAAGACTGTTCTACACATCTGTGTCTCTTTTGCTGTTTTGTATACAGGGTTATCGTTACCATCTTTCTAAATTCCATATATATGCATTAGTATACTGTATTGGTGTTTTTCTTTCTGGCTTACTTCACTCTGTATAATAGGCTCCAGTTTCATCCACCTCATTAGAACTGATTCAAATGTATTCTTTTTTAATGGCTGAATAATAGTCCAACGTGTATATGTACCACAGCTTTCTTATCCATTCATCTGCGGATGGACATCTAGGTTGCTTCCATGTCCTGGCTATTATAAACTGCTTCAATGAACACTGGGGTACACGTGTCTCTTTCAGTTCTGGTTTCCTCGGTGTGTATGCCCAGCAGTGGGATTCCTGGGTTGTATGGCAGTTCTATTTCCATTTTTTATTTTTTTAAGGAATCTCCACACTGTTCTCCATAGTGGCTGTACTAGTTTGCATTCCCACCAACAGTATAAGAGGGTTCCCTTTCTCCAGACCCTCTCCAGCATTTATTACTTGTAGAGTTTTGGATTGCAGCCATTCTGACTGGCGTGAAATGGTACCTCATTGTGATTTTGATTTGCATTTCTCTGATAATGAGTGATGTTGAGCGTCTTTTCCTGTGTTTGTTAGCCATCTGTATGTCTTCTTTGGAGAAATGTCCATTTAGTTCTTTGGCCCAGTTTTTTATTATATCATTTATTTTTCTGGAATTGAGCTGCAGGAGTTGCTTGTATATTTTTGAGATTAATTATTTGTCAGTTGCTTAATTTGCTATTATTTTCTCCCATTCTGATGGCTGTCTTTTCCCCTTGCTTATAGTTTCCTTTGTTGTGCAGAAGCTTTTAATTTTAATTAGACCCCATTTGTTTATTTTTGCTTTTATTTCCAATATTCTGGGAGGTGGGTCATAGAAGATCCTGCTGTGATATATGTCTGAGAGTGTTTTGCCTATGTTCTCCTCTAGGAGTTTTATAGTTTCCGGTCTTACATTTAGATCTTTAATCCATTTTGAGTTTATTTTTGTGTATGGTGTTAGAAAGTGTTCTAGTTTCATTCTTTTACAAGTGGTTGACCAGTTTTCCCAGCACCACTTGTTAAACAGATTGTCTTTAATCCATTGTATATTCTTGCCTCCTTTGTTAAAGATAAGGTGTCCATATGTGCGTGGATTTATCTCTGGGCTTTCTATTTTCTTCCATTGATCTATATTTCTATCTTTGCACCAGTACCATACTGTCTTGATGACTGTGGCTTTGTAGTAGAGCCTGAAGTCAGGCAAGTTGATTCTTCCAGTTCCATTCTTCTTTCTGAAGATTGCTTTGGCTATTCAAGGTTTTTTGTATTTCCATACAAATTGTGAAATTATTTTCTCTAGCTCTGTGAAAAAATACCATTGGTAGCTTTATAGGGATTGCATTGAATCTATAGATTGCTTTGGATAGTATACTCATTTTCACTATATTGGTTCTTCCAATCCATAAACACAGTATATTTCTCCATCTATTAGTGTCCTCTTTGATTTCTTTCACCAGTGTTTTATAGTTTTCTATATATAGGTCTTTTGTTTCTTTAGGTAGATATATTCCTAAGAATTTTATTCTTTTCATTGCAATGGTCAATGGAATTATTTCCCTAATTTCTCTTTTTATTTTCTCATTATTAGTGTATAGGAATGCAAGGGATTTCTGTGTGTTGATTTTATATCCAGCAACTTTACTATATTCATTGATTAGCTCTAATAATTTTCTGGTGGACTCTTTAGGGTTTTCTATGTAGAGGATCATGTCATCTGCAAACAGTGAGAGTTTTTCATCTTCTTTTCCATTCTGGATTCGTTTTACTTCTTTTTCTGCTCTGATTGCTGTGACCAAAACTTCCAAAACTATGTTGAATAGTAGTGGTGAAAGTGGGCACCCTTGTCTTGTTCCTGACTTTAGGGGAAATGCTTTCAATTTTCACCATTGAGGATAATGTTTGCTGTGGGTTTGTAATATATAGCTTTTATTATGTTGAGGTATGTTCCTTCTATTCCTGCTTTCTGGAGTTTTTATTATACATGGATGTTGACTTTTGTCAAAGCCTTTCTCTGCATCTACTGAGATAATCATATGGATTTTCTTTTTCAGTTTGTTAATGTGGTGTATTACATTGATTGGTTTGCGGATATTGAAGAATCCTGTATCCCTGGGATAAAGCCCACTTGGTCATGATGTATGATCTTTTTAATGTGTTGTTGGATTCTGATTGCTAGAATTTTGTTAAGGATTTTTGGATCTATGTTCATCAGTGATATTGGCCTATAGTTTTCTTTTTTTGTGGCATCTTTGTTCACATTTTGGTATTAGGGTGATGGTGGTCTCATAAAATAAGTTTAAAAGTTTACCTTCCTCTGCAATTTTCTGGAAGAGTTTGAGCAGTATAGGTGTTAGCTTTTCTCTAAATTTTGGTAGAATTCAGCTGTGAAGCCATCTGGACGGGGGCTTTTGTTTGTTGGAAGATTTCTCATTACAGTTTCAATTTCCATGCTTGTGATGGATCTATTAAGATTTTCTATTTCCTCCTGGTCCAGTTTTGGAGAGTTGTACTTGTCTAAGAATTTGTCCATTTCTTCCAAGTTGTCCATTTTATTGGCATATAATTGCTGATCAGATCAGATCAGTCGCTCAGTCATGTCCGTCTCTTTGCAACCCCATGAATCGCAGCACGCCAGGCCTCCCTGTCCATCACCAACTCCCGGAGTTCACCCAGACTCACGTCCATCGAGTCAGTGATGCCATCCAGCCATCTCATCCTCTGTTGTCCCCTTCTCCTCCTGCCCCCAATCGCTCCCAGCATCAGAGTCTTTTCCACTGAGTCAACTTCTCACATGAGGTGGCCAAAGTACTGGAGTTGCAGCTTTAGCATCATTCCTTCCAAAGAAATCCCAGGGCTGATCTCCTTCAGAATGGACTGGTTGGATCTCCTTGCAGTCCAAGGGACTCTCAAGAGTCTTCTCCAACACCACAGTTCAAAAGCATCAATTCTTCATCACTCAGCCTTCTTCACAGTCCAACTCTCACATCCATACATGACCACAGGAAAAAACATAGCCTTGACTAGATGAACCTTTCTTGGCAAAGTAATGTCTCTGCTTTTGAATATGCTATCTAGGTTGGTCATAACTTTCCTTCCAAGGAGTAAGTGTCTTTTAATTTCATGGCTGCAGTCACCATCTGTAGTGATTTTAGAGCCCAGAAAAATAAAGTCTGACACTGTTTCCACTGTTTCCCCATCTATTTCCCATGAAGTGGTGGGACCGGATGCCATGATCTTCGTTTTCTGAATGTTGAGCTTTAAGCCAACTTTTTCACTCTCCACTTTCACTTTCATCAAGAGGCTTTTTAGTTCCTCTTCACTTTCTGCCATAAGGGTGGTGTCATCTGCATATCTGAGGTTATTGATATTTCTCCCGGTGTGCTGATAGTAGTCTCTTACGATCCTTTGTATTTCTGTGTTGTCTTTTGTGATCTCTCCATTTTCATTTCTAATTTTACTAATTTGATTTTTCTCCCTTTGTTTCTTGATGAGTCTGTCTAATGGTCTGTCAATTTTATTGATCCTCTCAAAAAATCAACTTTTGCCTTTGTTGATTTTTGCTATGGTCTCTTTTGTTTCTTTTACATTTATTTCTGCCTTAATTTTTAAGATGTCTTTCCTTCTACTAACCCTGTGGTTCTTCATTTCTTCCTTTTTTAGTTGCTTTAGGTGTCAGATCAGATTAGTCGCTCAGTCATGTCCGACTCTTTGCAACCCCATGAATTGCAGCACACCAGGCCTCCCGGTCCATCACCAACTCCCGGAGTTCACCCAGACTCACGTCCATCGAGTCAGAAATGCCATCCAGCCATCTCATCCTCTGTCATCCCCTTCTCCTCTTGCCCCCAATCCCTCCCAGCATCAGAATCTTTTCCACTGAGTCAACTCTTCGCATGAGATGGCCAAAGTACTGGAGTTTCAGCTTTATCATCATTCCTTCCAAAGAAATCCCAGGGCTGATCTCCTTCAGAATGGGCTGGTTGGATCTCCTTGCAGTCCAAGGGACTCTCAAGAGTCTTCTCTAACACCACAGTTCAAAAGCATCAATTCTTTGGTGCTCAGCCTTCTTCACAATCCAACTCTCACATCCATACATGACCAGGAAAAACCATAGCCTTGACTAGAGAACATATGTTAGCAAAGTAATGTCTCTGTTTTTGAATATGCTGTCTAGGTTGGTCATAACTTTTCTTCCAAGGAGTAAGCATCTTTTAATTTCATGGCTGCAGTCACCATCTGCAGCGATTTTGGAGCCCAGAAAAATAAAGTCTGACACTGTTTCCCCATCTATTTCCCATGAAGTGATGGGACCAGATGCCATGATCTTGGTTTTCTGAATGTTGAGCTTTCAGCCCACTTGTTCACTCTCCACTTTCACTTTCATCAAGAGGCTTTTGAGTTCCTCTTCACTTTCTGCCATAAGCGTGGTGTCATCTGCGTATCTGAGGTTATTGATATTTCTCCCGGCAATCTTGATTCCAGCTTGTGTTTCTTCCAGTCCAGTGTTTCTCATGATGTACCCTGCATATAAATTAAATAAACAGGGTGACAATATACAGGCTTGACGTACTCCTTTTTCTCTTTGGAACCAGTCTGTTGTTCCATGTCCAGTTCGAACTGTTGCTTCCTGACCTGCATACAAATATCTCAAGTGTAGAGTTAGATTATTTATTTGACTTTTTTATTATTTCTTGAGGTATGCCTATATTGCTATGAACCTTCCCCTTAGCACTACTTTTACAGTGTCCCACAGGTTTTGGGTTGTTGTGTTTACATTTTCATTCATTTCTATGCATATTTTGATTTCTTTTTTGATTTCTTCTGTGATTTGGTTATTCAGCAGAATGTTGTTCAGCCTGCATATGTTGGAATTTTTAATAGTTTTTCTCCTGTTCAGTTCAGTTCATTTCAGTCACTCAGTCACGTTCGACTCTTTGCGACCCCATGAATTGCAGCACGCCAGGCCTCCCTGTCGATCACCAACTCCCAGAGTTCACCCAGACTCACATCCATCAAGTCAGTGATGCCATCCAGCCATCTCATCCTCTGTCATTCCCTTCTCCTCCTGCCCCCAATCCCTCCCAGCATCAGAGTCAATTGACATCTAATCTTATTGCATTGTGGTCAGAAAAGATGCTTGGAATGATTTCAATTTTTTGAATTTACCAAGGCTAGATTTATGGCCCAGGATGTGATCTATCCTGGAGAAGGTTACGTGTGCACTTGAGAAAAAGGTGAAATTCATTGTTTTGGGGTGAAATGTCCTATAGATATCAATTAGGTTTAATTGTATCATTTAAATCATCTATCGTATCATTTAAAGTTTGTGTTTCCTTGTTAATTTTCTGTTTAGCTGATCTATCCATAGGTGTGAGTGGGGTATTAAAGTCTCCCGCTGTAATTGTGCTATTGTTAATTTCCCCTTTCATACTTGTTAACATTTGTCTTACATACTGTGGTGCTCCTATGATGAGTGCATATATATTTATAATTGTTATATCTTCTTCTTGGATTTATCCTTTGGTCATTATGTAGTGTCCTTCTTTGTCTCTTTTCACAGCCTTTGTTTTAAAGTCTATTTCATCTGACATGAATATTGCTACTCCTGCTTTCTTTTGGTCTCATTTGTGTGGAATATCTTTTCCCAGCCCTTCACTTTCAGTCTGTATGTGTCCCTTGTTTTGAGGTGGGTCTCCTTTAGACAACATATATGCTGCTGCTACTGCTAAGTTGCTTCAGTCGTGTCCGACTCTGTGCGACCCCAGAGACAGCAGCCCACCAGGCTCTGCCATCCCTGGGATTCTCCAGGCAAGAACACTGGAGTGGGTTGCCATTTCCTTTTCCAATGCATGAAAGTGAAAAGTGAAAGGGAAGTCGCTCAGTCGTGTCTGACTCTTAGCGACCCCATGGACTGCAGCCCATCAGACTTCTCCATCCATAGGATTTTCCAGGCAAGTGTACTGGAGTGGGGTGCCATTGCCTTCTCCATATAGACAACATATAGGGTCTTGTTTTTGTATCCATTCAGCCAGTCTTTGTCTTTTGGTTGGGGCATTCAATCCATTTATGTTTAAGGTAATTATTGATAAGTATGATTCTATTTCCATTTACTTTATTATTTTGGGTTTGAGTTTATACTCCCTTTTTGTGTTTCCTGTCTAGAGAAGATACTTTAGCATTTGTTGGAGAGCTGATTTGGTGGTGCTGAATTCTCTCAGCTTTTGCTTGTCTGTAAAGCTTTTGATTTCTCCTTCATATTTGAATGAGGTCCTTGCTGGGTACAGTAATCTGGGCTGTAAGTTATTTTCTTTCATCACTTTAAGTATGTCCTGCCATTTCCTCCTGTCCTAAAGAATTTCTATTGAAAGAGCAGCTGTTATCCTTATGGGAATCCCCTTGTGTGATATTTGTTGTTTTTCCCTTGCTGCTTTTAATATTTGTTCCTTGTGTTTGATCTTTGTTAATTTGATTAATATGTGTCTTGGGGTGTTTCGCCTTGGGTTCATCTTGTTTGGGACTCTCTGGGTTTCTTGGACTTGGGTGATTATTTCCTTCTCCATCTTAGGGTAGTTTTCAACTATTATCTCAAGTATTTTCTCATGATTTTTCTTTTTGTCTTCTTCTTCTGGGACTCCTATAAGTCAAATGTTGGGGCGTTTAACATTGTCCCAGAGGTCTCTGAGATTGTCCTCATTTCTTTAAATTCATTTTTCTTTTTTCCTCTCTGATTCATTTATTTCTACCATTCTATCGTCTACTTCACTCATCCTATCTTATGCCTACATTATTCTACTATTTGTTCCCTCCAGAGTGTTTTTGATCTCATTTATTGCATTATTCATTATCTATTGACTCTTTTTTATTTCTTCTAGGTCTCTGTTAAACCTTTCTTGCATTTTCTCAATCCTTGTGTCCAGGCTATTTATCTGTGATTCCATTTTGTTTTCAAGATTTTGGATCATTTTCACTATCATTTGGAATCTTTATCAGATAGATTCCCTATCTCTTCCTCTTTTGTTTAGTTTGGTGGGCATTTATCATGTTCCTTTACCTGCTGGGTATTCCTCCGTCTCTTCATTGTGTTTATATTGCTGTGTTTAGAGTGGCCTTTCTGTATTCTAACAGTGTGTGGAGTTCTCTTTATTGTGGAGTTTCCTCACTGTGGGTGGGGTTGTATGGATGGCTTGTCAAGGTTTCCTGGTTAGGAAAGCTTGTGTCTGTGTTCTGGTGGGTGGACCTGGATTTCTTCTCTCCGGAGTGCAATGATGTGGCCAGTAATGAGTTATGAGATGTCAATGGGTTTGGAGTGACTTTGGGCAGCCTATATATTGAAGCTCAGGGCTATGTTCCTGTGTTGCTGGAGAATTTGCATGGTATGTATTGCTCTGGAACTTGTTGGCCTTTGGATGGTGCTTGGTTTCAGTGTAGGTATGGAGGAGTTTGATGAGCTCCTGTCGATTAATGTTCCCTGGAGTCAGGAGTTCTCTGGTGTTCTCAGGACTTGGACTTAATCCTCCTGCTTCTGGTTTTCAGTCTTATTTTTACAGTAGCCTCAAGACTTCTCCATCTATATAGCACCTTTGATAAAGTATCTAGGTTAAAGATGAAAAGTTTCTCCACAGTGAGGCACACCCAGAGAGATTCACAGAGTTACATGGAGACAAGAAGAGGGAGGAGGGAGATAGAAGTGGCCAGGATGAGATGAGGTGAAATCAAAAGAGGAGACAGCAAGCTAGCCAGTAATCACTTCCTTATGTGCACTCCACAGTCTGGACTGCTCAAAGATGTTCACGGAGTTATACAGAGAAAAGGGAGGAAGGAGACAGAGGTGGTCAGGAGGATAAAGGAGGGGAATCAAAAGGAAAGAGACAGATCCAGTAATCAGTTCGCTAATTGTTCTCCACCGTCTGGAACACACAAAGAGATTCACAGAGTTGGGTAGACAAGAGAAGGGGGAGGGGGGAGATAGAGGCGAGCTGGTGGAGAAAAAGGAGAGCCCAAAGGGGGAGAGAGCAGTCAAGCCAGTAATCTTGCTCCCAAGTAAAAATGGGTACTGAAGATTGGGTTCTTAAAGGTACAAAATTGATAACAAATACCAAAAAGCAAAGATTAAAAATCTAGAGTACAGGTTGGATTTTCAAAAATTCAATATTAAAGGAAAAAAACAAACACAAAAATGAAGTCACAAAAATTATAAAATATATATATATATGAAGTTTGCTTTTAAAAATAGGGTCTCTCTCTCTCTCTCTCTCTTTTTTTTTTTTTTTGCAAAGTAATAATAGGTTATAAAAATGAAAATTAAAGGAGCAATAGAGGACTTAAAAATAAAAAAAAATAAAGAATGATAGTAAAAATAGTAAAAATATATCTAGGATTTTCTCTGGTGCTGTTGTGGGCAGTGTGGGGTCAGTTCATTTTTGGATAGTTCCTTGATCTGGCTTATATTTCTCAAGATCTATAGGCCCCTTCCTATGTAGTGGGTACTAACTACAGGGTTTTAAATTATTGCACCTGTCACTTCCAAGGAGGTTCCCTCTGTTTTAGCTTCTTCTGTTTGCTGGTCTCTTCCGTGTCTAATTTCTGCCCTGACACAAGGGGGCATTGGTGGACACTTTTTTAGGTTCAGTTGTTTAGTCGTACGGAGAAGGCAATGGCACCCCACTCCAGTACTCTTGCCTGGAAAATCCCATGGATGGAGGAGCCTGGAAGGCTGCAGTCCATGGGGTCACTGAGGGTCAGACATGACTGAGTGACTTCACTTTCACTTTTCACTTTCATGCATTGGAGAAGGAAATGGCAACCCACTCCAGTGTTCTTGCCTGGAGAATCCCAGGGAAGGATGAGCCTGGTGGGCTGCTGTCTATGGGGTCGCACAAAATCAGACACGACTGAAGCCACTTAGCAGCAGCAGCAGCAGTTCAGTCGTGCTGTGGGGAGGGAGGGACGCTGCAAACAACATTGGTGTATGCTTGCAGTGTCTCAGCCACACTGGATTTGCCCCCGCTCATGGCGTGTGTGTTTTCCCTGTCTACAGTGCTTAGGCTCTAGGTTGCTCTGTCAGGAACTGTCTGAAGCTGGCGCTGGGTTGTATGCATTTCCCAGGTCTAAGCCGCTCAGGTTCAGGTACTTGGGTACTCCTCAAAGGCCCAGACTCGGGCGGGCCTGTGCTTTGTGCCCTTCCCAGGTCCGAGCAGCTCAGGTGACCAGGTGTTTGGCAAGCACAGTCGCTGTGACTTATCACCTCCCCTGTCCCTGCCGCTCAGTTTTCTGGGTATACAACCGGTGCACCTTCTCAGGCAGATGTTGACTGTCCAGAATCCCAAGAAGTCTTGGTTAGCAAAGAGTGCTTGCAGTTTGGTAGATAATGCCTCTCTGAGGCTGCGATTGCCCTCTTCCGGTTCTGTCTGCCCCTGACTGCCTGTCACCAGAGGGGGATGGGCTGGCCTGCAGCCGGCTAGCTCTGCTCAGTCCTTTGTTCTGTGAGCGGGCCTGGCGGTGTCTCAGGTTAGGGATTTTCGCGTGCTAGCTATCCCAGAGTCTGGTTTGCTATCCCAAGTTAGTTCCCTCAGATTGCCCTCGGGTCATTCGGGCTGGGTCCTTACTCCAAGCAATGCAGCCCGTGCCTTCCTGCCCAGCCCCCAATTGCTAGTGGCAGATGCAGGCATCTGTGCTGTTTCTCCACTGGGGGAGTTACCACTGGGCATGTAATCTGTGGGTTTTAATTATTTATTTGTTTTTCCTCCCAGTTATGTTGCCCTCTGTGGCTCCAAGGCTTGCCACAGACTCGGCAGTGAGAGTGTTTCCTGGTGTTTGGAAACTTCTCTCTTTCTGACTCGTTTCCTGGGACGGAGCTCCGTCCCTACCTCTTTTACGATCTCTCTTTTTATCTTTTATATTTTTTCCTACCTCCTTTAGAAGACAATGGGCTGCTTTTCTGGGTGCCTGATGTCCTCTGCTGGCATTCAGAAGTTATTTTGTGGAATTTACTCAGTATTCAAATGTTCTTTTGATGAATTTGTGGGGGAGAAAGTGGTCTCCCTGTACTATTCCTCTGCCATCTTGGGACTGCCCCCTCTCCTATTCTTAAAAAAAAAAAAAAAAAAAATTCATGGAGTCTTTATCACCTTCTATTTAATTTATAATTTATTACAATTTTCTCCCTCATTAAAAGATTCATCGTAACAGGAACTTTTGTCTGTTGTGTTTACTGACTTATCCTAAGCACCAAAACACTGTAATTTATGTACTCAAAAAGTATACAATGAATAATTAATAGGTCGAGTGTTGTGTTCATTTTAAAAGATAATTTTTGAACATTTGTCCTCTACTAAGTCGGGGGCGGGGAGGGGTGGCCGAGAGGAGATACCCAGCTTCCGAGGTTGGGGGTGGCGACCAGAGGAGTCACCCCGCATCCAAGGTCAGGGGTGGCGACGAGAGGAATTGCCCCACATCTGAGGTCAGGGGCTGTGACAAGAAGAGTTGCCCCGCATCCAAGGTCAGGGGCGGTGGCCGGGAGGAGCTACCCCATGCCCCCACGACCGAGGCCAAGGGTGGTGGCCGGGAGGAGCAACCCCAAGCCCGAGGCCAGGGGCGGTGGGCGGGAGGACCAACCCCAAGTACAAGGAGCCGTGGCTGTGCGGGCACAGGAGGGCCTAGAGGAGCTATCCCACATTGAAGGTCAGGAAGAGCAGCAGTGAGGAGATACCCCTCGTCCAAAGTAAGGAGCAATGGCTGTGCTTCGCTGGAGCAGCCGTGAAGAGATACCCAATGCCCAAGGTAAGAGAAACTCAAGTAAGAGGGTAGGTGTTGCAAGAGGGCATCAGAGGGCAGACACACTGAAACCATACTCACAGAAAACAAGTCAATCTAATCACACTATGACCACAGCCTTGTCTAACTCAATGAAACTAAGCCGTGCCTGTGGGGCAACCCAAGATGGGCGGGGCATGGTGGAGAGATCTGACAGAATGTGGTCCACTGGAGAAGGGAATGGCAAACCACTTCAGTATTCTTGCCTTGAGAACCCCATGAACAGTATGAAAAGGCAAAATGATAGGATACTGAAAGAGAAACTCCCCAGGTCAATAGGTGCCCAATATGCTACTGGAGATCAGCAGAGAAATAACTCCAGAAAGAATGAAGGGATGGAGCCAAAGCAAAAACAATACCCAGCTGTGGATGTGACTGGTGATAGAAGCAAGGTCTGATGCTGTAAGAGCAATATTGCATAGGAACCTGGAATGTCAGGTCCATGAATCAAGGCAAATTGGAAGTGATTAAACAAGAGATGGCAAAGGGAACGTTGACATTCTAGGAATCAGTGAACTGAAATGGACTGGAAAGGGTGAATTTAACTCAGATGACCATTATATCTACTACTGCGGGCAGGAATCCCTCAGAAGAAATGGAGTGGCCATAATGGTCAACAAAAGAGTCTGAAATGCAGTACTTGGATGCAATCTCAAAAATGACAGAATGATCTCTGTTCGTTTCTAAGGCAAACCATTCAATATCACAGTAATCCAAGTCTATGCCCCAACCAGTAACACTGAAGTAGCTGAAGTTGAATGGTTCTATGAAGACCTACAAGACCTTTTAGAACTAACACCCAAAAAAGATGTCCTTTTCATTATAGAGGACTGGAATGCCAAAGTAGGAAGTCAAGAAACACCTGGAGTAACAGGCAAATTTGGCCTTGGAATACGGAATGAAGCAGCACAAAGACTAATAGAGTTTTGCCAAGAAAATGCACTGGTCATAACAAACACCCTCTTCCAACAACACAAGAGAAGACTCTACACATGGACATCACCAGATGGTCAACACCAAAATCAGACTGATTATATTCTTTGCAGCCGAAGATGGAGATGCTCTATACAGTCAGCAAAAACAAGACCAGGAGCTGACTATGGCTTAGAAAACGAACTCCTTATTGACAAATTCAGACTTAAATTGAAGAAAGTAGGGAAAACCACTAGACCATTCAGGTATGACCTAAATCAAATCCCTTATGATTATACAGTGGAAGTGAGAAATAGATTTAAGGGCCTAGATCTGATAGATAGAGTGCCTGATGAACTATGGAATGAGGTTCGTGACATTGTTCAGGAGACAGGGATCAAGACCATCCCCATGGAAAAGAAATGCAAAAAAGCAAAATGGCTGTCTGGGGAGGCCTTACAAATAGCTGTGAAAAGAAGAGAAATGAAAAGCAAAGGAGAAAAGGAAAGATATAAGCATCTGAATGCAGAGTTCCGAAGAATAGTAAGAAGAGATAAGACAGCCTTCTTCAGGGATCAATGCAAAAAAATAGAGGAAAACAACAGAATGGGAAATACTAGAGATCTCTCCAAGAAAATTAGAGATACCAAGGGAATATTTCATGCGAAGATGGGCTCAAAAAAGGACAGAAATGGTATGGACCTAACAGAAGCACAAGATATTAAGAAGAGATGGCAAGAATACACAGAAGAACTGTACAAAAAATATCTTCACCACCCAGATAATCACGATTTGGTGATCACTGACCTAGAGCCAGATATCCTGGAATGTGAAGTCAAGTGGGCCTTAGAAAGCATCACTACGAACAAAGCCAGTGGAGGTGATGTAATTTCAGTTGAGCTATTCCAAATCCTCAAAGATGATGCTGTGAAATGATGCACTCAATATGCCAGCAAATTTGGAAAACTCAGCAGGGGCCACAGGACTGGAAAAGGTCAGTTTTCATTCTAATTCCAAAGAAAGGCAATGCCAAAGAATGCTCAAACTACCGCACAATTGCACTCATCTCACACGCTAGTAAAGTAATGCTCAAAATTCTCCAAGCCAGGCTTCAGCAAAATGTGAACTGTGAACTTGAACTGATGTTCAAGCTGGTTTTAGAAAAGGCAGAGGAACCAGAGACCAAATTGCCAACATCCGCTGGATCATGGAAAAAGCAAGAGAGTTCCAGAAAAAGATCTATTTCTGCTTTCTTGACTATGCCAAAGTCTTTGACTGTGTGGATCACAATAAACTGTGGGAAATTCTGAAAGAGATGGGAATACCAGACCACCTGATCTGCCCCTTGAGAAATTTGTATGCAGGTCAGGAAGCAACAGTTAGAACTGGACATTGAACAGCGGACTGGTTCAAAATAGGAAAAGGAGTTCGTCAAGGCTGTATATTGTCACTCTGCTTATTTAACTTATATGCAGAGTACATCATGAGAAACGCTGGACTGGAAGAAACACAAGCTGGAATCAAGATTGCCAGGAGAAATATCAATAACCTCAGATATGCAGATGACACCACCCTTATGGCAGAAAGTGAAGAGGAACTAAAAAGCCTCTTGATGAAGGTGAAAGAGGAGAGTGAAAAAGTTGGCTTAAAGCTCAACATTCAGAAAACGAAGATCATGGCATCTGGTCCCATCACTTCATGGCAAATAGATGGGGAAACAGTGGAAACAGTGTCAGACTTTATTTTTCTGGGCTCCAGAATCACCGCAGATGGTGACTGCAGCCATGAATTTAAAAGACGCTTACTCCTTGGAAGGAAAGTTATGACCAACCTAGATAGCATATTGAAAAGCAGAGACATTACTTTGCCAACAAACGTTCGTCTAGTCAAGGCTATGGTTTTTCCTGGTCATGTATGGATGTGAGAGTTGGACTGTGAAGAAGGCTGAGCGCTGAAGAATTGATGCTCTTGAACTGTGGTGTTAGAGAAGACTCTTGTGAGTCCCTTGGACTGCAAGATCCAACCAGCCCATTCTGAAGGAGATCATCCCTGGGATTTCTTTGGAAGGAATGATGCTAAAGCTGAAACTCCAGTACTTTGGCCACCTTATGCGAAGAGTTGACTAATTGGAAAAGACTCTGATGCTGGGAGGGATTGGGGGCAAGAGGACAAGGGGACGACAGAGGATGAGATGGCTGGATGGCATTTCTGACTCGATGGACGTGAGTCTGAGTGAACTCCAGGAGTTGGTGATGGACAGGGAGGCCTGGTGTGCTGTGATTCATGGGGTCACAAAGAGTCGGACACGACTGAGTGACTGATCTGATCTGACCTGAAGGCTGCAAAAGGAATTATCTCCACACACTCATGAAGATTGTATACTATTAAATATTTCACTCTTTCCACTGAGGAGAAAAGTGAGAGAGAATGAGGCAGACCATATTCAGCATGGAAGTTGGCCATGAAGTCCTGTCATGCCCCCATTAAACATAAGCTTACTACCATGGAAAACTGCCTTCCTGTCAATTCAGTTCAGACTTTCAGTCATGTCCGACTCTTTGTGACCCCACAGACTTCATCACCCCAGGCTTCGCTGTCCATCACCAACTTCCAGACTTTACTCAAACTCATATCCATCAAGTCGGTGATGGCATCCAACCAACTAATCCTCTGTCATCACCTTCTCCTTCCTTCAATCTTTCCCAGCCTTAGAGTCTTTCCTACTGAGTCAATTCTTTGCATCAGGTGGACAAAGTATCTGAGTTTTAGTTTCAGTCCTTCCAATGAATATTCGGGACTGATTTCCTTTAGGATGGACTGCTTGGATCTCCTTGCTGTCCAAGGGACTCTCAAATCTCTTCTCCAACACCACAGTTCAAAAGCATCAATTTTTCGGCACTCAGCTTTGATTGTAGTCCAACTCTCACATCCATACATGACTACTGGAAAAGCTATAGTTTTAAATAGACAGATCTTTGTTGGGGTTCCCTGTTGAGTCAGAGGGTAAAGCATCTACCTGCAATACAGAAGACCCGAGTTCGATCCTAGACTGGGAAGACCCTCTGGAGAATGAAATGGCAACCCACTCCAGTACTCTTGCCTAGAAAATTACATGGATGGAAGAGCCCAGTGGGCTAGAATCCATGGAGTCACAAAGAGTCAGACACGACTGAGCAACATCACTTGTTGTCAAAGTAATGTCTCTGCTTTTTAATATGCTATCTAGGTTGGTCATAACATTTCTTCCAAGGAGCAACCGTCTTTTAATTTCAAGGATGAGGTCACAATCTACAGTGATTTTGGAGCCCCCCAAAATGAAGTCTTTCACTGTTACCCCATCTATTTGCCATGAAGTGATGGGACCATACGCCATGATCTTAGTTTTCTGAATGTTGAGTTTTAAGCCAACGTTTTTCACTCTCTTCACTCACTTTCATCATGAGGCTCTTTAGTTCTTCACTTTCTGCCATAAGGGTGGTGTCATCTGCATATCTGAGGTTGTTGATATTTCTCCTGGCAATCTTGCTTCCAGTTTGTGCTCCATCCAACCTGGCATTTCACATGCTGTACACTGCATATAAGTTAAATAATCAGGGTGACAATATGCAGCCTTGATATACTGCTTTCTGATTGACACCAGTCTGTTGTTCCATGTCCAGTTCTAACTGTTGCTCCTTGACCTACATACACGTTTCTAAGGAGGCAGGTATTCCCATGTCTTGAAGAATTTCCCACAGTTTGTTGTGATCCACACAGTCAAAAGCTTTGGCATAGTCAGTAAAGCAGAAGTAGATAATTTTCTGGAACTCTCTTGCTTTTTCGATTCTCCAACGGATATTGGTAATTTGATCTCTGGTTCTTCTGCTTTTGCTAAATCCAGCTTGAACTCTGGAAGTTCATGGTTCACATACTGATGAAGCCTGACTTGGAGAATTTTGAGTACTAGTTTGCTAGTATGTGAGATAAGTGCAATTGTATTCTAGTTTGAACATTCTTTAGCATTGCCTTTCTTTGGGATTGGAGTGAAAACTGACCTTTTCCAGTCCTATGGCCACTGCTGAGTTTTCCAAATTTGCTGGCATATTGAGTGCACCACTTTCACAGTATCATCTTATAGGATTTGAAATAGCTCAACTGGAATTCCATCACCTCCACTAGCTTTGTTCATACTAATGCTTCCTAAGGCCCACTTGACTTCACATTCCAAGATGTCTGCTTCTAGTTGAGTGACCACACCATCATGGTTTTCTGGGTCATGTATATATTTTTTGTATAGTTCTTCTGTGTATTCTTGCCACAGCTTCCTAATATCTTTTGTTTATGTTAGGTCCATACCATTTCTGTCCTTTATGGTGCCAATCATTGCAGGAAATGGTCCCCTGGTATCTCTCATTTTCTTGAAGAGATCTCTAGTCTTTCCCATTCTGTTGCTTTCCTCCATTTCTTTGCACTGATCACTGAGGAAGGCTTTCTTATCTCTCCTTGCTGTTCTTTGGAACTCTGTATTCAGATGGATATATCTCTCCTTTTCTCCTTTGCCTTTCACTTACCTTCTTTTCATACCTGTTTGTAAGGCATCCTCAGACAAAAATTTTGCCTTTTTGCATTTCTTTTTCTTGGGAAGGTCTTTATCACAGGCTCTTGTACCATGTCAAGAACCTCCATACATAATTATTCAGGCACTCTATCAATTAGTTCTAATCTCTTGAATCTATTTGTCACTTCCACTGTATAATCATAGTTGAATGATTCAGGTGTGACCTGAATTATAGGTCATACCAGAGTGGCCTAGTGGTTTTCCACCCTATCTTTAATTTAAATCTGAATTTGGCAATAAGAAGTTCATGATCTGAGCCACAGTCAGCTCCTGGTCTTGTTTTTGCTGCCTGTATTGAGTTTCTCCATCTTTAGCTGCAAAGAATGTATTCAATCTGATTTCAGTATTGACCATCTGGTGATGTCCATGTGTTGTCTTCTTTTGTGTTGTTGGAAGAGGGGGTTTGCTATGACCAGTGCATTCTCTTGGCAAAATTCTGTTAGCCTTTGCCCTGCTTCGTTTTGTACTCCAAGGCCAAATTTGCCTATTACTCCTGGTATCTCTTGACTTCCTAATTGTGCATTCCACTGCCCTCTAATGAAAAGGACATCTTTTTTAGGTATAGGTCTACAGTGTTTTGTAGGTCTTCATAGAACTGTTCAACTTCTTCAGCATTACTGGTCAGGGCATAGTGAAATCGTTCACTCTTGTCCGACTCTTTGTGACCCCATGGTCTGTAGCCTACCAGGGTCCTCTGTCCAAGGGATTTTCTAGGTAAGAATACTGGAGTGGGCTGCCATTTCCTTGTCCAGGTCAGGGCATAGAGTTGGATTACTGTGGTATGGAATGGTTTGCCTTGGAAATGAACAGATTTCATTCTGTCGTTTTTGAGATTGCTTCCAAGTAGTGCATTTCAGACTCTTTTGTTTACTGTGATGGCTACTCCATTTCTTCTAAGGGATTCTGGCCCGCAGTAGTAGATATAATGTTCATCTGAGTTAAATTCACCCATTCAGTCCATTTTAGTAACTTATTTCTAAAATGTTGATGTTCACTGTTGCTATCTCCTGTTTGACCACATCCAATTTACCTTAATTCATGGACCTAACATTCCAGGTTCTTATTCCATATTGCTTTTTACAACATCAGACTTTGCTTCCATCACCAGTCACATCCACAACTGGGTGTGTTTTTTTTTTGCTTTGGCTGCTTCTCTTCTTTCTTTCTGGAGTTATTTCTCCACTTACCTCCAATAGCATAATGAGTACCTACCAACCTGGGGAGGTCATCTTTCAAGTGTCTTATGTTTTTGCCTTTTCACACTGTTCATGGGGATCTCAAGGCAAGAATACTGAAGTGGTTTGCGATTCCCTTCTCCAGTGGACCACGTCTTGTCAGAACTCTCCATCATAACCCATCCGTCCTGGGTGGCCCTATAGGCATGGCTCATAGTTTCTTTGACTTAGACAAGGCTGTGGTCCATATGATCAGATTAATTTGTTTTCTGTGATTGTGGTTTTCAGTCTATTTGTCTTCTTATGGATAAGGATGAGAGGCCTTTCAAAGCTTGCTGATGGGAGAGACTGACTGAGGGGGAAACTGGGTCTTGTTCTGATGGGTGGAGCCATGCTCGGTAAATCTTTAATCCAATTTCTGTTGAAGAGTAGAGCTATGTTACCTACCTGTTATTTCAGTTCAGTTCAGTTCAGTTCAGTCGCTCAGTCATGTCCAACTCTTTGCGACCCCATGAACCGCAGCAAGCCAGGCTTCCCCATCCATCACATCTCCCAGAGTTAACACAGACTCACGTCCATCGAGTCAGTGATGTCATCCAGCCATGTCATCCTTTGTCATCCCCTTCTGTTCCTGTCCCAAATAACTCCCAGCATCAGAGTCTTTTCCAATGAGTCAACTCTTCACATGAGTGGCCAAAGTACTGGAGTTTCAGCTTTAGCATTATTCCTTCCAAAGAAATCCCAGGGCTGATCTCCTTCAGAATGGACTGGCTAGATTTCCCTGCAGTCCAAGAGACGCTCAAGAGTCTTCTCCAACACCACTGTTCAAAAGCATCAATTCTTCAGCGCTCAGCCTTCTTCACAGTCCAATTCTCACATCCATACATGACCACAGGAAAAACCATAGCCTTGACTAGACGAACCTTTGTTGGCAAAGTAATGTCTCTGCTTTTGAATATGCTATCTAGGTTGGTCATAACTTTCCTTCCAAGGAGTAAGCATCTTTTAAATTCATGGCTGCAGTCACCATCTGCAGTGATTTTGGAGCCCAGAAAAATAAAGTCTGACACTGTTTCCCCATCTATTTCCCATGAAGTAATGGGACCAGATTCCATGATCTTCATTTTCTGAATGTTGAGCTTTCAGCCAACTTGTTCACTCTCCACTTTCACTTTCATCAAGAGGCTTTTTAGTTCCTCTTCACTTTCTGCCATATGGGTGGTGTCATCTGTATATCTGAAGTTATTGATATTTCTCCCAGCAGTCTTGATTCCAGCTTGTGCTTCTTCCAGCCCAGCGTTTCTAATGATATACTCTGCATAGAAGTTAAATAAGCAGGGTGACAATATACAGCCTTGATGTACTCCTCTTCCTATTTGGAACCAGTCTGTTGTTCCATGTCCAGTTCAAACTGTTGCTTCCTGACCTGCATATAGGTTTCTCAAGAGGCAGGTCAGGTGCTCTGTTATTCCCATCTCTTTCAGAATTTCCCACAGTTTATTGTGATCCACACAGTCAAAGGTTTTGGTATAGTCAATAAAGCAGAAATAGATGTTTTTCTGGAACTCTCTTGTTTTTTCCATGATCCGGCAGATGTTGGCAATTTGGTCTCTGGTTCCTCTGCCTTTTCTAAAACCAGTTTGAACATATGGAAGTTCATGGTTCACATTTTGCTGAAGCCTGGCTTGGAGAATTTTGAGCATTACTTTACTAGCATATGAGATGAGGGCAATTGTATGGTACTTTGAGCATTCTTAGGCATTGCCTTTCTTTGGGATTGGAATGGAAACTGACCTTTTCAGTCCTGTGGTCACTGCTGAGTTTTCCAAATTTGCTGGCATATTGAGTGTAGCACTTTCACAGCATCATCTTTCAGGATTTGGAATAGCTCCATTGGAATTCCATCACCTCCACTAGCTTTGTTCATAGTGTTGCTTTCTAAGGCCCACTTGACTTCACACTCTAGGTTGTCTGGCTCTAGGTGAGTGATCTCACCATTGTGATTATCTGGGTCATGAAGATCTTTTTTTGTATAGTGCTTCTGGTATTCTTGTCACCTCCTCTTAATATCTTCTGCTTCTGTTAGGTTCATACCATTTCTTTCCTTTATTGAGCCCATCTTCACATGAAATATTCCCTTGGTATCTCTAATTTTCTTAAAGAGATCTCTAGTCTTTCCCATTCTTTTCTTTTCCTCGATTTCTTTGCATTAATCACTGAGGAAGACTTTCTTATCTCTTCTTGCTATTTTTTGGAAATCTGCATTCAGATTCTTATATCTTTCTTTTTCTCTTTTGCTTTGTACTTCTCTTCTTTTCATGGCTATTTGTAAGGCCTCCTCATATAGCCATTTTGCTTTTTTGCATTTCTTTTCCATGAGGATGGCCTTGATCCCTGTCTCCTGTACAATGTCACGAACCTCAGATCATATTTTGTTAGGCACTCTGTCAGATCTAGTCTCTTAAATCTATTTCTCACTTCCACTGTATAAACATAAGGGATTTGATTCAGGTCATATCTGAATGGTCTAGGGGTTTTCCCTACTGTCTTCAACTTAAGTCTGAATTTGGCAATAAGGAGTTTATGATCTGAGCCACAGTCAGCTCCTGGTCTTGTTTTTGCTGACTGTAGAGAGCTTCTCCATCTTCGGCTGCAAAGAATATAATCAATCTGATTTCAGTGTTGACCATCTGGTGATGTCCATGTGTAGAGTCTTCTCTTGTGTTGTTGGAAGAGGGTGTTTGCTATGACCAGTGCATTTTCTTGGCAAAACTCTATTAGTCTTTGTGCTGCTTCATTCCGTATTCCAAGGCCAAGTTTGCCTGTTACTCCAGGTGTTTCTTGACTTCCTACTTTGGCATTCCAGTCCCCTCTAATGAAAAGAACATTTTTTGGGGGTGTTAGTTCTAAAAGGTCTTGTAGGTCTTCATAGAACCATTCAACTTCAGCTACTTCAGTGTTACTGGTTGGGGCATAGACTTGGATTACTGTGATATTGAATGTTTTGCCTTGGAAACGAACAGAGATCATTCTGTCATTTTTGAGATTGCATCCAAGTACTGCATTTCAGACTCTTTTGTGGACCATGATCCTACTCCATTTCTTCTAAGGGATTCCTGCCTGCAGTAGTAGATATAATGGTCATCTGAGTTAAATTCACCCATTCCAGTCCATTTTAGTTCACTGGTTCCTAGGATGTCGACCTTCACTCTTGCCATCTCCTGTTTGACCACTTTCAATTTGCCTTGATAAATGGACCTGACATTCCAGGTTCCTATGCAATATTGCTCTTCTTCACATCAGACCTTGCTTCTGTCACCAGTCACATCCACAACTGGGTATTGTTTTTGCTTTGGCTCCATCCCTTTCTTTTTTTCTGGAGTTTTTTGTCCTCTGATCTCCAGTAGCGTATTGGGCACCTACTGACCTGGGGAGTTCCTCTTTCAGTATCCTATCATTTTGCCTTTTCATACTGTTCATGGGGTTCTCGAGGCAAGAATACTGAAGTGGTTTACCATTCCCTTCTCCAGTGGACCACATTCTGTCAGACCTCTCCACCATGAACCGCCTGTCTTGGGTGGCCCCATGGGCATGGCTTAGTTTCATTGAGTTAGACAAGGCTGTGGTCCTAGTGTGATTAGATTGACTAGTGTTCTGTGATTATGGTTTCAGTGAGTCTGCCCTTTGATGCCCTCTTGCAACACCTACCATCTTACTTGGGTTTCTCTGACCTTGGGGCCAAACTATGGTGGAGTTAATGAAGATAAAGTAGACCTCCTTCAAAAGGTCACAGTCATGCACTGCTACACTCAGTGCCCCAAACCCTGTAGCAGGCCACTGCCAACCCATGCCTCTGCCAGAGACTCCTGGACACTCTGCAGCAAGTCTTGGTCAATCTCTTTGGGGTCACTACTCCTTTCCCCTGGGTCCTGGTGTGCACAAGTTTGTTTGTACCCTCCAAGAGTCTGTTTCCCCGGTCCTGTGTAAGTTCTAATAGCTCTGTGGTGGAGTTAATGGTGACCTCCTCCAAGAGAGTTTATGCCATACCCAAGTCTGCTGAACCCAGAGCCCCTGCCCCTGCAGCAGACCATTGCGGACCCATACCTCCACAGAAGACAATCAAACACAATTCTGTCTCAGTCTCTGTGGGTTCTCTGGGTCTTGATGTGCACAAGGTTTGTTTGAGTCTTTTGAGCCTCTCTGGTGGGAATGGGTTTTGATCCTAAACACTCCCTCAAGAAGCATCTTAAATTAATAAGATTAGAACTAAGAATGGACTTCCCTCATAGCTCAGTTGGTGAAGAATCTGCCTGCAATGAAGGACAGCTGGGTTCGATTCCTGAGTTGGGAGGATCCCCTGGAGAAGGAAATGGCAACCCACTCCAGTATTCTTGCCTGGAGAATCCCATGGTCAGAGGAGCCTGGCAAGCTGTAGTCCATGGAGTCGCAAAGAGTTGGACAGGACTTAGTGACTGAATGACCACCAGAACTAACAACAGAAAGGTCTTACTGGACCCACTCCTATGACTTATGTCTTAAGATAACAAGATTAGCTGGAAAACCTTTTTTATTTAGGAGAAACATGTCCTTGATAAAGATATATTGTTATATTGACTAAAACAAAGCAATGTAGAAAAAAAGTTTGTGTTTTTCTCCTTGAGAGCCCCAGACCCTTTCTCCTCCTTGAGGACCCTGAACTTTTTATCAGCCTACCTAAGAATTGACTCTCTCAGTGACTGACTGTTTTAGTTTACAGGACTGCCACAACAAAGTAGACCATAGACTAGATGACTTAGACAAGAGAAATCTATTTCCTCATAATTCTGTAGGCTAGAAATCTGAAAGCAAGGTGTTGGCAGTGCTAGTTTCTTCTAAAGTCTCTTTCCTTGGTTTGTAGATAGCAGTCTTTTCTTTTTGTTTTCACACAATCTTCTCTCAGCATATATCACTTTATACAAGGACATAGTCATATGGAGTTAGGATCCACACATTAATAAATTCTTTTTAAGTTAATTACCTCTTTAAGACCCTATCTCTAAATACAACCACATTCTGAAGGACTGGAGGCTAAGACTTCATTATATGAATTTTTATGGAAATATAATTTAGCCATAATGCTGATATAAAATTAGGTTTTTCTTCTTAAGGATGATTATGATGATTCTTCTTGAAAGCGACACAACTTTTATGGTAGGCTTAATTCTAAGATGACCACCAGTGACCCACAGCCCTGTATTATCCCCTCCCCTGAAGTGATGCAACATTTGTGACTTGTTTGTGAACAAGGTGACAAAACCCCTTGATTAGATTACATTGTAGGACAGAGTTGATAGGAGAATCATTTCCACAACTATGTTATACTATAAGACTCTGTCACTTACATACTGTAGCACAAGATTCTCTTGATAGCCATGAAGAATAAAAATTCCATGAATTGTGCAATCATAGAGAAAAACTTTTCCAACAATCTGAGGAAGCTTATAAGCAAATTCTACCTCAATATGAGAACACCATCTGGTTGAAATTTTGATTTTTTGCCTTGTGAAGCTAGAAGCAGAGGAAACCCTGGAAAGCTGGATCTAGACTTCTGGCTTACAGAAACTTGAGATAGTAAATGGGTATTATTTTAAACCACTAGTTTTGTGATAATTTGTTATGCAGGATAGAAAAGGAATAAGCTTCACTTAGTGAGAAGTGAAGCTAGAAGTATGAAAACTTAATAGGCCCTAGAGAGGTCTACCTTTCTGCTGGGTCCTTCACAGTGGATCCTTATGTCCCTTTTTTTTTTTTTTTTTTCCTGTTTTATTACTATCCTTTAGTCAGTCTGGCCTAGTCTTTCCCTAGAGCATATAGGTCATCTCATAATTTTAGGTTTTCCTGAATAGCTTTCTATTCAGGATGTATGTGACTGGTGATAGAAGCAAGGTCCGATGCTGTAAAGAGCAATATGGGATAGGAACCTGGAATGTCAGGTCCATGAATCAAGGCAAATTGGAAGTGGTCAAACAGGAGATGGCAAGAGTGAACATCGACATTCAAGGAATCAGCGAACTAAAATGGGCTGGAATGGGTGAATTTAACTCGGATGACCATTATATCTACTACTGCAGGCAAGAATCCCTTAGAAGAAATGGAGTAGCCATCATGGTCCACAAAAGAGTCTGAAATGCAGTACTT
Source organism: Bos taurus (assembly GCF_002263795.3). Taxonomy (NCBI): domain Eukaryota; kingdom Metazoa; phylum Chordata; class Mammalia; order Artiodactyla; family Bovidae; genus Bos; species Bos taurus. The sequence goes on along the minus strand of NC_037328.1, from coordinate 40,101,401 downwards.
GGATGCAATCTCAAAAATGACAGAATGATCTCTGTTCGTTTCCAAGGCAAACCATTCAATATTACAGTAATCCAAGTCTATGCCCCAACCAGTAACACTGAAGTAGCTGAAGTTGAATGGTTCTATGAAGACCTACAAGACCTTTTAGAACTAACACCCCCAAAAAATGTTCTTTTCATTAGAGGGGACTGGAATGCCAAAGTAGGAAGTCAAGAAACACCTGGAGTAACAGGCAAATTTGGCCTTGGAATACGGAATGAAGCAGCAAAAAGACTAATAGAGTTTTGCCAAGAAAATGCACTGGTCATAGCAAACACCCTCTTCCAACAACACAAGAGAAGACTCTACACATGGACATCATCAGATGGTCAACACCGAAATCAGATTGATTATATTCTTTGCAGCCGAAGATGGAGAAGCTCTCTACAATCAGCAAAAACAAGACCAGGAGCTGACTGTGGCTCAGATCATGAACTCTTTATGCCAAAATCAGACTTAAATTGAAGACAGTAGGGAAAACCCCTAGACCATTCAGGTATGACCTAAATTAAATCCGTTATGATTATACAGTGGAAGTGAGAAATAGATTTAAGGGCCTAGATCTGATAGATAGAGTGCCTGATGAACTATGGAATGAGGTTCGTGACACTGTACAGGAGACAGGGATCAAGACTATCCCCATGGAAAAGAAATGCAAAAAAGCAAAATGGAAGTCTGAGGAGGCTTTACAAATAGCTGTGAAAAGAAGAGAAGTTAAAAGAAAAGGAGAAAAGGAAACATAAGAATCTGAATGCAGAGTTCCAAAGAACAGCAAGAAGAGATAAGAAAGCCTTCCTCAGCGATTAATGCAAAGAAATAGAGGAAAAGAAAAGAAGAGATCTCTTCAAGAAAATTAGAGATACCAAGGGAACATTTCATGCAAAGATGGGCTACATAAAGGACAGAAATGGTATGGAACTAACAGAAGCAGTAGATATTAAGAAGAGGTAGCAGGAATACATAGAATAACTGTACAAAAAAGATCTTCACGTCCAAGATAATCACGATGGTGTGATCACTGACCTAGAGTCAGACATCCTGGAATGTGAAGTCAGGTGGGCCTTGGAAAGCATCACTACGAAGAAAGCTAGTAGAGGTGATGGAATTCCTTTGGAGCTACTTCAAATCCTGAAAAATGATGATGTGAAAGTGCTGCACTCAATATGCCAGCAAATTTGGAAAACTCAGCAGTGGCCACAGGACTGGAAAAGGTCAGTTTTCATTCCAATTCAAAAGAAAGGCAATGCCAAAGAATGCTCAAACTACTGCACAGTTGCACTCCTCTCACACGCTATTAAATTAATGCTCAAAATTCTCCAGGCCAGGCTTCAGCAACACATGAACTGTGAACTTCCTGATGTTCAAGCTGGTTTTAGAAAAGGCAGAGGAACCAGAGACCAAATTGCCAACATCCGCTGGATCATGGAAAAAGCAAGAGAGTTCCAGAAAAACATCTATTTCTGCTTTATTGACTATGTTAAAGCCTTTGACAGTGTAGATCACAAGAAACTGTGGAAAATTCTGAAATAGATGGGAATATCAGAGTTCCTACTTGCCTCTTGAGAAACCTATATGCTGGTCAGGAAGCAACAGTTAGAACTGGACATGGAACAATGGACTGGTTCCAAATAGGAAAAGGAGTACATCAAGACTGTATATTGTCACCCTGCTTATTTAACTTATATGCAAAGTACATCATGAGAAATGCTGGGCTGGAAGAAACACAAGCTGGAATCAAGATTGCGGGCAGAAATATCAATAACCTCAGATATGCGGATAACACCACTCTTATGACAGAAAGTGAAGAGGAACTAAAAAGCCTCTTAATGAAAGTGAAAGTGGAGAGTGAAAAAGTTGGCTGAAAGCTCAACATTCAAAAAACGAAGATCATGGAATCTGGTCCCATCACTCCAGGGGAAATAAATGGGGGAACAGTGGAAACAGTGTCATACTTTATTTTTCTGGGCTCCAAAATCACTGCAGATGGTGTCTGCCACCATGAAATTAAAAGATGCTTACTCCTTGGAAGAAAGGTAATGACCAACCTAGATAGCATATTGAAAAGCAGAGACATTACTTTGCCAACAAAAGTTCATCTAGTCAAGGCTATGGTTTTTCCAGTGGTCATATATGGATGTGAGAGTTGGAAGAAAGCTGTGTGAAGAAAGCTGTGTGAAGAAAGCTGAGCGCCAAAGAAGTAATGCTTTTGAACTGTGGTGTTGGAGAAGACTCTTGAGAGTCCCTTGGACTGCAAGGAGATCCAACCAGTCCATTCTGAAGGAGATCAGCCCTGGGATTTCTTTGGAAGGAATGATGCTAAAGCTGCAACTCCAGTACTTTGGCCACCTCATGCGAAGAGTTGACTAATTGGAAAAGACTCTGATGCTGGGAGGGATTGGGGGCAGGAGGAGAAGGGGACGACAGAGGATGAGATGGCTGGATGGCATCACTGACTCGATGGATGTGAGTCTGAGTCAACTCCAGGAGTTGGTGATGGACAGGGAGACCTGGTGTGCTGCGATTCATGGGGTCACAAAGAGTCAGACATGACTGAGCGACTGAACAGAACTTAACTGAACTGAATAGCTTTCTAATTTGTTTCACTGCCCTATTCTCACTACTTTATGATTCCTTTTGTCAACCTTTCTCACTCAAGTCTCTCCTGGTCATATTTAGTATGGATGGAGTTTGAGGGCTTCCAGTGCTCCAAGGCAGAATTTATATATTGTTTTCCCTTCACCAAAGTTCCTCCCTAATACCATTTTAAATCTGACTCTCTCAGTACTTTTATAGATTTAAAAAAATTGTATATGAAGAATTTTGAAAAATAATTTCAAGCTTGGAAGATAATTTTGCCCCCTCCCCTTTTTTTTAAGTGAGTGAAAGTCACTCAGTCATGTCCTACTTTTTGGGACCCCATGGACTATACAGTCCATAAAATTCTCTAGGCCAGAATGCTGGAGTGGGTAGCCTTTCTCTTCTCCAGAGCATCTTCCCAACCCAGGGATCGAACCCAGGCCTCATGTATTGCAGGTGGATTCTTTACCAGCTGAGCCACAAGGGAAGGCCAAGAATATTGAAGTGGGTAGCCTATCCCTTCTCCAGCAAATCTTCCCAACCCAGGAATCGAACCAGGGTCTCCTGCATTGTAGGCAGATTCTTCACTAACTTAGCTATCAGGGAAGCCCCAACCCCCCTTTTTTAACTGGAGTATAATTGCTTTAAAATGTTGTTAGTTTCTACTGTACAACAATGTGAATCAGCTATATGTAGACATTTATCCCCTAAACATGCCTCAATAATCTTTTTAAAATTTTTATTTTTACTTGAAATACTGACTTTTAAAATATTATTGACAGTGTTTTCTCTTTATGCATATGTGTTTATATATATATATATATATATATATATATATATATATATATATGATTTTAAATTCAGTTACTTTGTTAAGGGATTTCAATGCTTAATAGACTACTGTAATCTATGGGTTAGTTTAGAGCTAGAACTGAAATAAAGTTAAGACCTGAAAATTACAGCCCAACTTGTCAGCATGGAACAAATGTGAATGACAGAGCAGAAAAAAGACTCAGAACAATAAATATCTATATTTGGATACTTTACCACTTTTCATCTATTTCACACTTTTTATTAAAGAGGATCAACTAGTATCAGTGTATAAATTCAGTGACTATGATCTTTATTCCTTAATCTTCAGTGGGTTCTGTCTCCCCCATATCATGCTGAGTTTTTAGAGCTGCTTTATGGGCTATAGAGACATCAAGATAAAATTCTCAGTAGGATTATTTTTAAGTGATTATTTATTTGTTGTAAGTAAGAGGGGAAGGTGCAGTGTCATAGTCTTCACAATGTCTAACCAACACAGGCTGTGTTTTTAAATTAGATGAGCTGTGGATGATGATTTAATCATTATATCTTTGTAAAAGTTTAATATTGAGGTAGCATAAGAAGTATTGATCAAAGCATTATCTGTAACAAAAATGAATCGAATCCCTACACATTCTGTTATCTTAGGGTATGTTATTTTTCCCTGAATGTTTCCAAGCTACCCAGGGATGTCGGATTTGCAAACTCAACAGTGTTTAACATCCTTCTTGATTTCTTATATTGGAGACACTATGAAATATTTTTTAAATCCCATGAATATTAAAAACATATATGGTGTATTAAATAATGTTATGAATTTATGTAGTACTTCATACTTGCAAAGATGGGCTCGATAAAGGACAGAAATGGTATGTACCTAACAAAAGCAGAAGATATTAAGAAGAGGTGGCAAGAATACACAGAAGAACTGTACAAAAAAGATCTTCACGACCCAGATAATCACGATGATGTGATCATTGACCTAGAGCCAGACATCCTGGAATGTGAAATCAAGTGGGCCTTAGAAAGCATCACTACGAACAAAGCTAGTGGAGGTGATGGAATTCCAGTGGAGCTATTCCAAATCCTGAAAGATGATGCTGTGAAAGTACTGCACTCAATATGCCAGCAAATTTGGAAAACTCAGCAGGGGCCACAGGACTGGAAAAGGTCAGTTTTCATTCCAATCCCAAAGAAAGGCAATGCCAAAGAATGCTCAAACTACCGCACAATTGCACTCATCTCACATGCTGGTAAAGTAATGCTCAAAATTCTCCAAGACAGGCTTCAGCAACATGTGAACTGTGAACTTTCTGATGTTCAAGCTGGTTTTAGAAAAGGCAGAGGAACCAGAGACCAAATTGCCAACATCCGCTGGATCGTGGAAAAAGCAAGAGAGTTCCAGAAAAAGATCTATTTCTGCTTTCTTGACTATGCCAAAGTCTTTGACTGTGTGGATCACAATAAACTGTGGGAAATTCTGAAAGAGATGGGAATACCAGACCACCTGATCTGCCTCTTGAGAAATCTGTATGCAGGTCAGGAAGCAACAATTAGAACTGGACATGGAACAACAGACTGGTTCCAAATAGAAAAAGGAGTTCATCAAGGCTGTATATTGTCACCCTGTTTATTTAACTTATATGCAGAGTACATCATGAGAAACGCTGGAATGGAAGAAACACAAGCTGTAATCAAGATTGCTGGGAGAAATATCAGTAACCTCAGATATGCAGATGACACCACCCTTATGGCAGAATGTGAAGAGGAACTAAAAAGCCTCTTGATGAAAGTGAAAGTGGAGAGTGAACAAGTGGGCTTAAAGCTCACATTCAGAAAACGAAGATCATGGCATCTGGTCCCATCACTGCATGGGAAATAGATGGGGAAACAGTGGAAACAGTGTCAGACTTTAATTTTCTGGGCTCAAAAATCACTGCAGATGGTGACTGCAGCCATGAAATTAAAAGATGCTTAATCCTTGGAAGGGAAGTTATGACCAACCTAGATAGCATATTGAAAAGCAGAGACATTACTTTCCCAACAGTTTGGTCTAGTCAAGGCTATGGTTTTTCCTGTGGTCATGTATGGATGTGAGAGTCGGACTGTGAAGAAGGCTGAGCGCCGAAGAATTGATGCTTTTGAACCGTGGTGTTGGAGAAGACTCTTGAGAATCCCTTGGACTGCAAGGAGATCCAACCAGTCCATTCTGAAGGAGATCAGCCCTGGGATTTCTTTGGAAGGAATGATGCTAAAGCTGCAACTCCAGTACTTTGGCCACCTCATGCGAAGAGTTGACTAATTGGAAAAGACTCTGATGCTGGGAGGGATTGGGGGCAGGAGGAGAAGGGGACGACAGAGGATGAGATGGCTGGATGGCATCACTGACTCAATAGACGTGAGTCTGGGTGAACTCCGGGAGTTGGTGATGGACAGGGAGGCCTGGCGTGCTGCGATTCATGGGGTCGCAGAGTCGGACACGACTGAGTGACTGATCTGATATGATGATACACAGTGTCTAAGAATTTGATGTGGATTGGTACGTGGTTTCCACATAAATTACCTACTTTTAATTTTCATGAATTTTGTTAATTTCTTTTGTATTATCATTTATTGGGTCAAATATTGTTTTTACTGGATTTCAACCTTCAAAAGTCTATGTTAAAGTTCTGAAATTAATATAAAAATAAATATTATGTAAGTATGACAGCTATATCTTTGGGTGGCACTGTTGATTGAACTTATTTTAATTCTAATGATATAAGATTGTAAAAATATATACAGCTACATAAATTACATATGTTAAATTTATAACATATAGAGAGAATTTCAATATAATGGCTTTCAGTTTTGAAATATAGCAAGTAGAAAATGAACTGGGTAGTGATAAACAAGTGTGTGCTTATTTTCAAATATTTTAATGTTATCACATTAAAAAATTATTAACAGAGAAAAATGCATTTCTTAAAAGAAAAATAACCCATTATGAGACATAAAGGATAATAAGAATATGAAAATAATGCTTTAGGTAGAAATGAAAAAAATTTATGTTCATTATAAGTGATAGAAACAATATTAAAATACTATTTATCTGATTAGAAATGTTTGGTGCTGATCATATTAAGCCCTTATTTAGCTTTATTTGTACAATTTACTTTGTATTTGATCAGTCTATCTTGTGGTATTTTGGTGAAATATTTCAAGTAAAAATGATTTTAATTGATTATTTTATAGTGACTAACAAACTTTAAGAGAATCCTACTAAAATAAGATAGATCTTTAGATTACAGTTATACAATTACACTTTCATAACTATTTCTTCTGTAGCAAATTATTCTTTGATGTACTTTCTATGAAAATGATCGGGGAGTCTGTAAGGCAAAAGGGTAAAAAATGCATCATGATTCAATGAAGCAGATAAATATATGAACAAATTTAGTGATGTTAAAACACAGGACCCAAGTATAAGGCTATTAATGATTATAGGTTTTAGGATTGCAGACATTAAGTATTCATGAAAACATTTCAAGTACACATTGCCAGAAGGTCACCTCCTTTGAGGTCCAGCTCCCTTTCTACTTATGGGAAATAAATGACTTAGTTAGACCAAAGTTGATCTAATTAAGTTAAATAAATACCTAATTAAAATTTCAACATAAACATAACAGCATATTGTGTGAAGGAATGATGACCTTAAAATTTCAAAACAAAATGATTTAAAAGTTATCTTATTGAATTAGTACATTTGATTCTTTCATCTTTTGGCAAAATGTCCCAGAACTTATACTTTTAAATGAATTTCATAAATTTTAAACCTGGTTAAACTGTTATTAAACCTACCTCCTGAAAGGGAAAGTCTCTCAGTTATGTCCCACTCTTTGTGGCCCCATGGACTATACAATACATGGAATTGTCCAGGCCAGAATACTGGAATAGGTAGCCTTTCCTTTCCTGGTGGATCTTCCCAACCCAGGGAATGAACCCAGGTATCCACATTGCAGGTGGATTCTTTACCAGCTGAGCCACAGGGGAAGCCCAAACGTATCTCCTAAATATTCCTAAGTCTTGTTACAATTTAAGGAGTATATCTTACATAGACCCTCAGCTGCAACTAGCTTCTCTAGTAACTTTTGATTATTGATATATCTAAACTCTAAGGGAAAAACTCTTGTCATTCTGAGAGGTTTTTGTAAGTTTTAATGCAACAACAACTTCATTAAAAGCCATAGATGGAATATCCCTTGTAGTAGAAAAGGTTAAGCTGTATTTCTAGTGCCTGTTTACTTTTATCATATCAACATTAATTGATACTCATCCTTAGATGGAGTATATATTGTCCCAGAGGCCTGAATTCAAATACTGTAATGTTTTCTCTCTTATATTACCAGTAACTCATAAACTTTAGTTCACTAATATTTCCTACAGTTAAAAGTTATTGAGCACTAACTGTTCACAAAACAGTGTTATTATACTCAGAATCAAAAATATAACTTCAAACTAACTATCTAGTATTTCATTAATCCTTAAAGATTATTTTTGTATATATAACTTTAAAAACAACTTTTCACTGGGAAATTTGAACAATTGTACCATTTGAAAGCAATTTTGATCAGTCGTGTCTGACTCTTTGAAATCCCATGGACTGCAGCACGCCAAGCCTCCCTGTCCCTTACGAACTCCCAGAGTTTATGCAAACTCATGTCTGTTGAATTGGTGATGCCATCCAGCCATCTCATCCTCTGTTGTCCCCTTCTCTTCCTGCCTTCAACCTTTCCCAGCATCAGGGTCATTTCAAATAAGTCAATTCTTCGCATGAGGTGGCCAAACTATTGGAGTTTCAGCTTCAGCATCAGTCCTTGCAATGAACATTCAGGACTGATCCCTTTTAGGATGGACTGGTTTGATTTCCTAGCAATTCAAGGGACTCTCAAAAGTCTTCTCCAACACCACAGTTCAAAAGCATTAATTCTTCAGGGACCAGCTTTCTTTATAGTCCAATTCTCATATTCACAATGACTACTGGAAAAACCATAGCAGTGACTAGACAGATCTTTGATGGCAAAGTAATGTCTCTGCTTTTTAATATGCTGTATAGGTTAGTCATAACTTTTCTTCCAAGGAGCAAGTGTAATTCTATGGCTGCAGTCAACATCTGCAGTGATTTCAGAGCCCTGAAAAATAAAGTCTGTCACCATTTTCACTGTTTCCCCATCTATTTGCCATGAAGTGATAGGACCAGATGCCGTGAATTTAGTTTTCTGAATGTTGAGCTTTAAGCCAACTTTTTCACTCTCCTCTTTCACTTTCATCAAGAAAATCTTCTTCTTTACTGTCTGCCATTAGGCTGGTGTCATCTGCATATCTGAAGTTGTTGATATTTCTCCCAGCAATCTTGATTCCAGCTTGTGCTTTATCAAGTCCAGAATTTCTCATAATGTACTCTACATATAAGTTAAAAATACAGGGTGACAATATAAAGCCTTGATATATTACTTTCCCGATTTGGAACCAGTCTGTTGTTCCATGTCCAGTTCTAACTGTTGCTTCTTGACCTGCATATAGATTTCTCAAGAAACATAAAATAACATAATTTTGATGTTAATTAAGCATATTTAGAGATTTTATTTTGTTTTGGTTTTTTAATCGAAATTAGATTTATAATGAATTTTACCTACAACCTGGGCAATATAGGTATTTTCTCTTCTACCACACTATTTTAAAATGAAAAAAGTTAATTAAATATTGTCATTCATTAAAATTTACAGGTCATAAAAGATAGTGCCAAATATCTTATTTATGTAATAAGTTTATTAGGAATTTTGCCTCTAGTGATTTGATTCATATGTAAATTGCCTCAAAGTAAAATTAACCTGTCACTTCTATAATTATTAATTATGCAATTATTTTATAGGCAAGCAAGAGATAAAAAATTAAATATATATAACACCAGAAACCAATTATAATATTATTTGCTATACAAGTAATTATGGTCTTAGTTTCCATTTATTTTACCATATTACTATATTAACATAATATATAATTAAATTTATTAATCATCCATTACATAAAGGAGAGAAGCATGGAACAGCTAAATTAAGGAAACCACAGATCATGGCAGTATTAATTTTGTAATATAATAACTTCAGTGTCAAATCATGGTCTCTGCATTCCTTTGCACCTCCTTTATAGTTTTGTTTATCATAATTCACCATCTAAATTAGGACTTCAACAACACGACAATTCTTGTTTAGTGGAGAAATTTAAGGATTGCAAATAATATACTTTAAAATATATTCTCTTTTTCTTTCCTTTAAAGTGCTCACTGTCTTTATGAATGAAATAAAGTGTAATTAGAATTAATTTTTTGATCATTTAGTATTCTGTTTCTTTTTTATTGAAGTATAATTAATTTACAATATTGTACTAGCCTAGTGGATACAACAAAGTGATTCAGTTTTACATAAACATATTTTTTCAGATTATTTTCCATTATAAGTTTCAATATACAAGACTGAATATATTGATCCCAAAATAGTGGAAACAGTGTCAGGTTTTATTTGTTGGGGCTCCAAAATCACTGCAGTTGGTGATTGCATCCATGAAATTAAAAGACGCTTACTCCTTGGAAGGAAAGTTATGACCAACCTAGATAGCATATTCAAAAGCAGAGACATTACTTTGCCAACAAAGTTCCGTCTAGTCAAGGTTATGCTTTTTCCAGTAGTCATGTATGGATGTGAGAGTTGGACTGTGAAAAAGGCTGAGTGCAGAAGAATTGATGCTTTTGAACTGTGGTGTTGGAGAAGACTCTTGAGAGTTCCTTGGACTGCAAGGAGATCCAACCAGTCCCTCCTAAAGGAGATCAGTCCTGGGTGTTCATTGGAAGTGAAAGTAAAATCGCTCAGTCGTGTCCAACTCTTTGTGACCCCGTGGACTGTAGCCCACCAGGCTCCTCCGTCCATGGGATTCTCCAGGCAAGAATATTGGAGTGGGTTGCCATTTCCTTCTCCAGGGGATCTTCCTGACCCAGGGATTAAACCCAGGTCTCCCACATTGCAGGCAGACGCTTTAACCTCTAAGCCTCCATTTAAGCTGAAACTCCAGTACTTTGGCCATGTCATGTGAAGAGTTGACTCACTGGGAAAGACTCAGATGCTGGGAGGGATTGGGGTCAGGAGGAGAAGGGGACGACAGAGGATGAGATGGCTGGATGGCATCACTGACTGGATGGATGTGAGTCTGGGTGAACTCCGGGAGTTGGTGCTGGACAGGGAGGCCTTGCCTGCTGCAATTCATGGAGTCGCAAAGAGTCGGACACCACTGAGTGACTGAACTGAACTGAATGTTATATAGTAAACCTTCATTGGTTTTCTATTTTATATATAATAAAATAGACATAATAATAACAATCTGTTAATCATACATACCTAATTTATCACTTCTCCAACTTTCCCTTTTGTACGTGCAAGTTTCTTTTCTATGTCTAAAAGTCTATTTCTGTTTTTTAAACAAAATCATTTGTAGTATTTTTTTTTTAGATTCCACATATAAGTGATACCATATAATGTTTGTCTCTCTCTGTGTAACTTACTTCACTTATTATGTTAATCTCTAGATCAATCCATGTTGTCACATATTGCAATATTTAATTCATTTTATGACTGATTAATATAGACATAATTTTAATCACCCATATCGGATTCTGAACTACTACATTAGTGTGGCATGTGGAAGAGTTACTTATGACTTTATTGAAAATCATAAAATATTCAAGTGCCCAAGTCTAAATATGTATTTCTAAAATGAAGCTGAAAAATCATGGGTTAGTCAAACAGGCTTGATTTCAACATAGGAACCTTTTGATTATTAGCTGAATATTAGTTAATTTACCAGCTGAGCCAATTTGATCTTAAAGTTTCACAGATGTAATAATAACTTTAAAATTTTCTGCAAAAATTAGAGATAAAGTACAGGATTCATTTGGGGCATCCATGGTGGCTTAGACAGCAAGGAATCTGCCTGCAGTGCAGGAGACTCAGGTTCAATAACTGGGTAGGGAAAATTCCCTGGAAAAGCAAATGGCAATCCACTCTCCTATTCTTGCCCAGAGAATCCCATGGACAGAGGAGCTTGGCAGGCTACATGGGGTCACAAAGCATCAGACATGACTGAACAACTAGTATTTTCACGCTTTCATGGAAGTCATTTATAGTTGGAAAAAAATAACTCATAGCTACTCTTAATATATTAAACCTGAAGTGTGTAAGTATTAAATTTAGCTGGAGTGATATTGAATATACTACTGGGAAACTAAAATTTTATGTATAATAATTATGTTCTTGCTTTTGTAATAAAATGTATATATACAACATGTAAATAAAGCACAGATATAGCAAAGAACATAAGTTGTAATTAATGCTGGAGATGAATATACATGATCTATTCTAGTTTGTACTAATAGATTCTGAATATCTTTGAAGTTAAAATATTTTTCTTAATATTAAATAGAAATTAAATAGGTTTCATTTCTATATATGTCTATCACATATATATTGCCTAATTTTTCTTAATATAATTCTTTCAGAATCCACTACCCATATGCTAATGTGGAAATTAATAAGCTCAGAATCTCATCTTTAAAGATTTATTGACAAAATTAACATGGCAGATTATGTTTCAGATGATTTAGATTACTCAAGTTTAAACTTTTGTTGTTTGGTCAAGATAATGCAATGAATATAATCTTAAACTTTCAAAGTCATACAGTGAATAATTGTGCCACAGGAAAGGTTTTCTTAAACTTTAGTTTCCTAGGATCAATTAGTTGTGGGTATGTTACACAATTAGCAGACATTATGGGACACAGTTATCATGCTGATTAATTTTTCTGGTCTGCTTCTGTGATCAGTGTCATCAACAGAGAAGGTAGATTGTAACTAAAACAAAATTGCTGTCCTCATTTAGTCAATAAAGAAAGCATAACATATTGCAAAATAGTATTGCTTATTTTTGGGCTTCCCAGGTGGCTCAATGGTACAGATATCACTTGCCAAGCAAGAGATGCGGGTTTGATCCCTAGGTCTGGTAGATCCTCTGGAGAAGGACAACCCTCCAGAATTCTTGCCTGGAGAATCCCCCCAGAGAAGCCTAGAGGGCTACAGTCCATGGGGTCACAAAGCGTCAGACACAACCAAGTGACTAAGCATGCATGTGTTGCTTATTCCCAGAGGAAAATAAACACTTTCTCTTTCAGGACACTATTACTTGATTTTCTTTTTGATTCTTTATTCTGAAAGATGACACCCTGCACCAACTGTAGCTCAGCTCATCTTCCTAAAAATATGCTTGGCCTTCTCAGAAGAATCAAAAATATGTTGCTATTTAAGATCATTTTGTGGTACATTCACTAATTTAAGGACTGTGCATAATGGAAAATGCATTATTTTTACTATTTAATTTAAGATATTTATAATTGGAGACTGTGTGCTTAAAATAGTCATGCAAATTGACATGTAATATGGTCGTAAGAGATTATAGAGTAGCTAGATATAACAAACAAATAAATTATTGAATATATTTTTTTACTTAATTCTCAAAGCCAGCAACTTAATTAGAATTGACTTAATGAAAAGTATTACTTAATTTAGTAAATAATTTAGAGATGCCAAATAGATTCAAGGGATTGGATCTGATACACAGAGTGCCTGAAGAACTATGAATGGAGGTTTGTGAAATCGTACAAGAGGCAGTGATAAAGACCATCTCCAAGAAAAAGAAATGCAAAAAGACAAAATGGTTGTCTGAAGAGGCCTTACAAATAGCTGAGAAAAGAAAAGAAGATATAGGCAAAGGAGAAAAGGAAAGATAAACTCATTTGAATAGAGTTCCAAAGAATAGGAAGGAGAGATAAGAGAGTCTTCCTTAGTGATCAGTGCAAAGAAATAGAGGAAAACAATAGAATGGCAAAGATTAAAGATCTTTTAAAGAAAATTAGATATACCAAGGGAATATTTCATGCAAAGATGGGCACAATAAAGGGCAGAAATGGTATGGACCTAACAGAGGCAAAAGATATTAAGAAGCTGTATACAAGAATACAGAGAAGAACTATACAAAAAAGATCTTCATGACTCAGATAACCACGGTGGTGTGGTCACTCACCAAGAGACAGACATACTGTAATGCAAAGTCAAGTGGGACTCAGGAAGCATCACCACGAACAAAGCTAGTGGAGGTGATGGAATCCCAGTTGAGCTATTTCAAATCCTGAAAGATGATGCTGTGAAAGTGCTGCACTCAATATGCCAGCAAATTTGGAAAACTCAGCAGTGGCCACAGGACTGGAAAAGGTGAGTCTTCATTCCAATCCCAAAGAAAGGCAATGTTAAAGAATGTACAAGCTACAGCACAATTGCATGCCTCCCACATGCTGGCAAAGTATTGCTCAAAATTCTCCAAGCCAGGCTTCAACAGTACATGAAACGTGAATTTCCAGATGTTCAAGTTGGATTTAGAAAAGCAAGAGGTACCAAAGATCAAGTTGCCAACATCTGTTGGATCATAGCAAAAGCGAGAGATTTCCAGAGAAACATCTACTCTGCTTTATTGGCTACTCTAAAGCCTTTGACAGTGTGGGTCACAACAAACTGGAAAATTCTTCAAGAGATGGGAATACCAGACCACCTGACCTGCCGCCTGAGAAAACTATGTAGAGGTCAAGAAGCAACAGTTAGAACTGGACGTGGAACAGCAGACTGGTTCCAAGTTGGGAAAGGAGTACATCAAGGCTGTATATTGTCACCCTGCTTATTTAACTTATATGCAGAATACATCATGCGAAATGCCAGGCTGGATGAAGCACAAGCTGGAATCAAGAGCAGAAAGAAAGATCAATAATCACAGATATGCAGATTACATCACCCTTATGGTAGAAAATAAAGAAGAACTAAAGAGCTTCTTTATGAAAGTGAAAAAGGAAAGTGAAAGTGTTGGCTTAAAATTCAACATTTAGAAAACTAAGATCATGGCATCTGATCCTGTCACTTCATAGCAAATAGATGGGGAAATAATGGAAACAGTAACACACTTTATTATTTATTTATTTATTTTTTTGGCTCCAAGATCATTGCAGATGGTCACTGCAGCCATGGAATTAAAAGACTCTTGCCCCTTGGAAGCAAAGTTATGACTAACCTAGACAGCATAGTAAAATGTAAAGACATTACTTTGCCAACAAAAGTCTGTCTAGTCAAAGCTATGTTTTTTCCAGTAGTCGTGTATGGATGTGAGAGTCAGACTATAAAGAAAGCTAAGTCCCAAAGAATTGATGCCTTTGAACTATGGTGTTGGAGAAGACTCTCGAGAGTCCCTTGGACTGCGTGGAGATTCAACCAGTCCATCCTCAAAGAAGTCAGTCCTGAATGTTCATTTGAAGGACTGATGCTGAAGCTGAAACTCCAGTACTTTGGCCACCTGATAGGAGGAACTGACTCATTGGAAAAGACCCTGTTGCTGGGAAAGATTGAAGGCAGGAAGAGAAGGGGATGACAGAGGATGAGATGGTTGGATGGTATCGCTGACTCAATGGACATGAGTTTGAGTAAGCTCTGAGAGTTGATAATGGACAGGGAGGCCTGGCGTGCTTCAGTCCATGGAGTCGCAAAGAGTCGGACATGACTGAGTGATTGAACTGAACTGAACTTAGAGATGCCAATAATTTATATTTCTTTACCCAACTATTCACCTTGATATATAAAAGAAAAAGTACATTGCTCCACATTTTAAACAGCAAGCACTATTTAGTTGAATAAATACATAATACAAATTGTGAACATGTGTATATCACTATCTTTGTATTCTAATGAAGCAATGAAATAGATTAAATATTTTACCACATGTAAAAATCTTAAGCATAATCAAGTAACCAATATTATGAATGCAACATTTTATTACATAAATCTATTTTAAAATTTGCCCTATAATTAAAATTTATACTATTTTAATCATAGTAGTGAATGTTTTTATTTACTCTAAATTTATTTAATGAAAACTAGAAGTAAGAAAGTATTTTTAGAATTCTCATTTCATGAGTTCAAGAGCAATGATAACCTTAGTACATAAATGGAAGTATAAATATTCCTAGTTATTGGTGATGAGTATTAATTATATTATAAGAGCAGCAGCATTGAATGGTAAATAGATCCTGGGTATGGCAGTTATGAAGACTGATACTTACTGCGAATCTATCACTAAATTATTCCAGTTTCTAAAATAAAGATGGGGAACAAAATAATATGTATAGTCTTTCCTGGATCTAAATTTCTATGATTTTGAGGTTCGCTCATTAAAAAAATTAGCAACAGCTTATTTGTTTTAAACATAAAATATGCAGATAGAGGTTATCCTAAATAAATGAATTTAGTCCTCATTCTTGGGTGCTGATAATGGGTTGACCATTAAGAGACAGTAAAGTAATTAGCCTCCAATTAAAATAAACAAAAGTATAATAAAAAAAGAGACAGTAGAACATGTTTTAATGCAAAATTAGCTTCCTGTTTGTGTTTACCTGTCTATTTCTTTTGAAATGATTTTGTACAGTAGGAATTATATTGTACACATAAATAATTCAATGTTTATCATATATCTCTATGCCAATGCATGTACTGTAGAAACATTTAATGTCAATTTTATATTAATTATGAACAAAGGTACCAGTTGGCTACTAAACACTTTTATTGCAATTATCTTACATGGATGGGTACATTGTAATTAGTTAAAAATTTACTGTCAGAAGTTAAGTGTGCTTATATGTGAAATACAGAACCTAAAACCTTATTTGAATACTGTAGCCAGAAAATCCCTGCAGTTATACTGAAAGGGTACACTTTTAAAAGTCTGGGATATGCAATTCCTTCCTGTATAATCTCGCCTGTGTGTATGACATCTTAACTTGATTTTACCTGTGGTGGATTCATTTTGATATTTGGCAAAACTAATACAATTATGTAAAGTTTAAAAATAAAATAAAATTAGAAAAAAAAATAAATAAATAAATTTTTAGACAAATCTGGGCATAGTGAAGAGTCTGATAGAGTAACCATCATATAAAACCAGAAAAAAAGCAACCACCACACACACACATATAGAAGAAAAAATATCTGAAGAAGAAAAATGAAGCAAGGGCTAGAAGCATTTGAAATGGGAACTGTTCATACTTAGTCCAGAAATAGATCAATCACATTGTCCTCCAGACAATTTTTATCAAATTCAGACCTCAGGACAAAAAAAAAAGGTTGATCTTTTTTTATCATAAAGTCTTGCAGGATATGTGAATGCATTTTCATTAGCACTGGTTCTAAAATTCTTGGTAATTTTGGTGTTATAATTATGGTCAGAATATGTTTCCTTTATTCAACCAGATCCACAGACATGTTCCACCCATTATGAAGTTTTGGTAGCTCCTCTTTGAGTTGTAAGAACAATCAATGTTAACGATTTTGTTTGGCATAAACAAAGCTAGAATCAATTCTATTGATGGAATCTTATGATGTACTTTGTTTTTCATGTTTTTGTTTTGTTTTGTTTTGTTTTGTATCAGAAGCAACAGGAATTATTTTCAGAAAAAGAAGAATTATTCTTATAAAAAAAGCATAGCTAATGGATCAAAATGTAGGTGAGAAACATCACCCCCACAATCCCTTTAAAGGTAAAGCTGCTTTACATGGAGAATTGGAGGCAACACCAGAAATACTATTCTAAGACAGCAATAAAACTCTTTTTAAGCCTGCTGCTGCTGCTGCTAAGTCAATTCAGTCGTGTCCGACTCTGTGCGACCCCATAGAGGGCAGCTCACCAGGCTCCCCCGTCCCTGGGATTCTCCAGGCAAGAAAAGCCTAGGCTAATGTGAATTTTGGAGGGAACCACTCATTAAGAGGGCTTCCCAGGTGGCACTAGTGGTAAAGAAGCCACATGTCAACAGGAGATGTTAAGAGATGTGGGTTTGATCCCTGGGTGGAGAAGATTCTCTGGAGTAGGAAAGAGCAACCCACTCCAGTATTCTTGCCTGGAAAACTCCATGGACAGAGGAGCCTGGTGGGCTACAATCCAGGGGGTGCAAAGAGTTGGACAGTACTGAGCATAAGCACAGATTAAGTATGGCAGCAGACCAAGATAAGACTAAATAGAAATGATTTGGAAAGTTGAATTAAAAACAAAAGTTATACTAAAATAACTAAGAGTTCAGAACATATGTTTGTGTGTATATGTGTTTGTTTAATATATGAATGTAATTACTATATTATTTCTAACAGGAGATTTTCACATTTAGGTGCTGCAAAGTCCTTTTGGAGTCTTAAACCTATATTTCACTAAATAAGAATTTAATATGAAATTTAATTAGGTTTGCATGTACTTATTTAGCCACATTTTCAAGTTAAATTATATACAATTGACTTGATTAAGGCATTAGAATAAAAATAACATTTATTGTCCCCTAATATCAAAAAGAAAGTCTTCCTTGCAGAATAGATTATTCTCATGGAATAAGCACCCATGTCTGAGTTGCCAGGAATAGTAGATGCTTTATGTTTTTCCTATATTAGTCCCAAAAATAAAAAAACAGAAAAATAAGTGTTTGTGTATATTTTCAGATAATAGAATATAATTAAAACCTGAGAGATAAAATATAAATAAATATAATATACTTTTAAATTTTCTTGATGAACTGTTTGAAAATATTAGCAGATAAAATCAAGAAATTTTCCTCTCCTTTTTCTTTCAGTTCAATTTAATTTTTTCTAAAAATCGCCACAGAAAAAATGCTCTTTAGTTTTTCTTGTGGAGAAAATTAAATATAAAATTGAATTATGCACATTCTGCTATATTTTATTTTCTTAATAGTAAAATTAAATAGTCCTTCTTGGTTCATTTCATCTCTCAATGATCTCTCCTGAGGAATTTTAGCATAGATTAAATACAGGACTTTTTGAGGGAAAAGAGAACTCTTTTTGCTTATTATGCTTGCCGTAGTTCCTGTGTATATCTGCTCCTGTTTGTGTCTTCTTTTTTCTTGGAAATATTTTTTAATAAAAGAGAAAATTGCATGTATGAGCAAGACTGAACCAAACTCATTTTGTCCAATGTAAGGGAATGTTGGTGGTATCTCACTAATGCAGGTGAGGAAGTTAAAGCAGATATATATATGAAGTGACAGAAGCATATTAAATTCTTTCCCACAATGAAAATTTAAGTCAGATGACTAGCCTATGCACACATATTAAAAATTTGAAATATTTGCATAACCTTAAAAAGTCTAGACTCCTGTCAGGTAACATTAAGTAGATTACAGATGAGCTTTTATGTGAGATTCCTTAAAATGTTTGTTTTCTTTCATTGTTTTTTAAATCTTGCAGGCAAATTTAATTCTTAACATTTTCAGAAAGACCTGACTAAAGCCAAATCTATACAACCATAATACTTTTCAAACAATGTATACCTGTGAATGCTAAGTCGCTTTAGTTTTGTCCGATTCTGTGTGACCCCATGGACTGTAGGCCGCCAGGCTCCTCTGCCATGGGATTCTCCAGGCAAGAATACTGGAGTGGGTTGCCATGCCCTCCTCTAGGGGATCTTCACAACCTAGGGATAGAACCTGGGTCTCCTGCACTGGCAGGCAGGTTCTTTACCAATAGCGTCACCAATGTACACCTACAACTCTACAATTTAACGGTTCAGTTAATAACTGAAAATCTAGAGACAACAGAACTTTTGGATTATGTAGGGAATGATATCATTATCTTTGATTTGGGAAGAAGATTGGGGGATGACAGCAAACAGTAGTCTTCTAATTTGATTGAAATATTTTCATACTATATAAAATGTGTATTGTCTGAGGACTAAAATGCAATTTTGTCTAGATAACTAAAATAATTTGTCATTTTTTAATAAATATGCTTTAAAAGAGTGATTTGTTTAAAAAGAATATATGTTTTCTTAATATAGATAGAGATTCTTTGTAATAAATCTAGTGATATATCCATATATATTATGGATATATATGATATATTATTGTATATTGTTATATATTATTATATATATTATGTTATATATATTAAATAAATAAATATATATATATATATTATAGATATGCAATTCAGGAGATGCAGATTCAATCTCTGGGTAGGGAAGATCCCCTGGAGGAGTAAATGGCAACCCACACAACTATTCTTGCTGGGAAAATCTCACAAGGGCATCCCAGGCAGGACAGAGGAGCCTGGTGGGTGACTTTCTGTGGAGTCACAAAGAGTTAGACAGGACTGAGTGACTGAGCACACACACACACACACATATGTAAAATCATTTTCTTATCATCAAAGTCCTAAGAGGTGGAGTGTTTCATAAAACATAAGGTTACCTTAGATTTAATGTTAGTGTGTATATGTATCACAGTGTATGTGTGCACAAGTAGCAAATGTCACTGACATGTATAGTGTATTCCTTAAGGTGAGATCCATATATTTTAAAAATAGTATTTCTTTTCAAATAGTAAAAATTCACTATATTAGTCATTGCAATCTAAAGTATCTTTGAAGGAAACAATTCTAAGTACAAAGACTCAATTGTTTGTTTAATTCTGTTTCCATTTTAACATTTTCTTTACCTTTATATTTGTGACTTCTTGCACCAACCTTACTAATGGTATAAAAGATTGAAAACCAAATGCTTATAAAAACTTATAAAACAATTCTACCACTTAGTGACTATATTTCACCCTTAAAAACATAACAGAAAATGATAATTTTCTTAGATTGTATATTTCCTGTAACTTTTGGTGGATGTGTTGCCATTTTTTCTGGATGAAAGGAAACATTGACAAATATAAGAGTTGTTATACTGTTGCAATGCCCATGACCCTAAAATGTGAAATAAGATTAGTTTTAATAATATCTCAAGTTTAATAGAACTATTTAATTTTATTTTTGCCAGTCTTTTGAAGAGAATTCCTACTTAGAGAATATGATACTGTAATTATTCTATTGTAGAAATAACATTTGAGCTACAACTTGGGGAAGTTGGCAAAAAGACTTCATATAGTTTTGAGTAGGCAATTGTGGAACCTAAAAAAAATGATCTGTTTAGATCCCATATTTGGATAATCTTGACGATAACTCAAGTAGAACTCTCAAATGTGGATACATCAATAAACAGAATGCTAATTTATTTTAAAATGAAACTGTAAAAATGAAGGGAAACTGATTTTAATAACATCTGACAAAAACGTATTTTTTTTTTTCTGAATAAGCTACATGGAATTTGAAGGTTGCTTGGTAACAAATCAAAACATGTAAATTGATATATGGTTTAGACCAGTAGGTCTCAAATTAGAACCTGGAGACTCGCTAGGAAATCAAATTTTCAGACTTCATCAATCTAGATGGATCAAAATAAGATAGATACTGAATTAAAACTGAGCCAAAAACTCTAGTTATTCTTCATAGTTCTTTATAGTTGAAGATCTGTGGATGGAAGTTCATGACATTGCACAGGAGGAAATGATCAAGACTAACCCCAAGCAAGAGAAATTCAAAAAGGCAAAATGACTGTCTGAGGAGGCCTTATAAATAGCTGAGAAAAAAAAAAAAAAAAAAGACATGAAAGGTAAAGGAGGAAAGGAAATATATACCTGTTTGAATGCAGAGTTCTAAAGAATAGCAAGGAGAGATAAGAAAGACTTCCTCAGTGATCAATGCAAAGATAGAGGAAAATGACAGAATGGGAAAAACTAGAGATCTCTTCAAGAAAATAGGAGATACTAAGGGAACAGTTCATGCAAAGAGGGCCACAATAAAGGACAGAAATGGTATAGACCTAACAGGAGCAGAAGATATTAAGAGGTGGCAAGAATATAAAGAACTATACAAAAAAGACCCAAATGACCCAGATAACCCCTAAGGTATGATCACTCTCCTAGAGCCAGACTTCCTGGAATGCTAAGTCAAATGGACCTTAGGAAACATCACTACAAACACAGCTAGTGGATGTGATGGAATTCCAGTTGAGCTATTTCAAATTCTAAAAGATGATGCTGTGAAAGTGCTGCACTCGGTATGCCAGCAAATTTGGAAAACTCAGCAGTAGCCATAGGACTGGAAAAGGTCAGTTTTCATCCCAATCCCAAAGAAAGGCAATGCCAAAGAATGTTCAACCTACCACACAATTGCACTCATCTCACGTGCTAGCAAAGAAAGAAAGTGAAGTCACTCAGTCGTGCCCGACTCTTTGCAACCCCATGGATAGTAGCCTGCACCAAGCTCCTCCATCCATGGAATTTTCAAGGCAAGAAGTACTGGAGTGGGTTGCCATTTCCTTCTCCAGGGAATCTTACCAACCCAAGTATCAAACCCAGGTCTCTGACATTGTAGATAGATGCCTTACCATCTGAGCCACCAAGGAAGTCCAATAATGACTAGCAAAGTAATGCTCAAAATACTCCAAGCCAGGCTTCAACAGTACATTAACCATGAACTTCCAGATGTTCAAGCTGCATTTAGAAAAGGCAGAGGAACCAGAAATCAAATTGCCAACATCTGCTGGATCATCAAAAAAGCAAGAGAGTTCCAGAAAAACATCTACTTTTGCTTGATTGACTATGCCAAAGCCTTTGACTGTATGGATCACAACAAACTGTGGACAATTCTTAAAGAGATGGAATACCAGACCTCCTGACCTGCCTCCTGAGAAATCTGTCTGCAGGTCAAGAAGAAACAGTTAGAACTGGACATGGAACAACAGACTGGTTCCAAATCGAGAAAGGAGTACATAAAGGTTATATATTGTCACCTGGATTATTTAACTTATATGCAGAGTACATCATGAGAAATGTTGCAGTGGTTGAAGCACAAGCTGGAATCAAGATTGATGGGAGAAATATCAATAACCTCAGATATGCAGATGACACCACCCTTATGGCAGAAAGCAAAGAAGAACTCAAATGCCTCTTGATGAAAGTGAAAGAGGAGAGTGAAAAAGTTGGCTTAACACTCAACATTCAGAAAACTAAGACCATGGCATCCAGTCCCATCACATCCTGGCAAATAGATGGGGAAACAGTGGAAACAGTGACAGACTATTTTTTTGGGCTCCAAAATCACTGCAGATGGTGATTGCAGCCATGAAATTAAAAGACACTTGCTCCTTGGAAGAAAAGTTATGACCAACCTATACAGCGTATTAAAAAGCAGAGACATTACTTTGCCAACAAAGGTCGGTCTAGTCAAAGTCATAGTTTTTCCAGTAGTGATGTATGGATGTGAGAGTTGGAGTATAAAGAAAGCTAAATGCTACAGAATTGATGCTTTTGAACTGTGGTGTTGGAGAGGAATCTTGAGAGTGCCTTGGACTGCAGGGAGATCAACCAGTCCATGCTAAAGGAAATCAGTCCTGAATATTCATGGGAAGGAACTGATGCTGAAACTGAAACTCCAACAGTTTGGCCACCTGATGTGAAGAATTGACTCATTTGAAATGACCCTGATGCTGGAAACGATTGAAGAAGGGAGGAGAAGGGGAAGAGATAGGATAAGATAGTTAGATGGCATCAGTGACTGGATGGACATGAGTTTTCATAAGCTCTGGAAGTTGGTAATGGACAGGCAAGCCTGGCGTGCTGCATCCATGTAGTCGCAAAGAGTTTGAATATGACTGAGCAACTGAACTGATAAACTCTGGTTAGGTTCTTGAAACCTGTGTTTTAAGAAGTACTCCAATTATTCTTATATATGCTAAGGCTCAGAACGACAGATTTCAGTAGTAAATAATGCCAGATCATATGGATCTGTCAGGCGAGTATATGCTCCTTGGTTCTGTTTCATCACAACAAAGATTTGGAGTGAGGGACATTAAAGCCCTCAATGTGTCACAGCTGTCAGGTCTTGGACAGACCGTGTTATAACTCTCAGGTCTTAAACAGACCGTGTTATATCTCTTAGACAAGTCAGTGTTACAGCTCTGTGTTTCAGCTCTATTTTATTTAGATAATAGCAGGAAAATCCATCCTCGAGGCATGAGGGCATGTCTACCCAAAGACGCGAAGAGAAGAGTGCCCCAGTGTGCAGAAGAGAAAGAGACCCCCAGCCCTTTGGCTCCTCTTTTTATATGTATTTTCTCCCCCTGGGCCTGCCCTATGTAAATTGGGCTAGCCAGAGGTGCTGTTTGTTCTACCTGAGGTCCTCACTCCGGTCCTCAGATATTCCTTTGTTCTATTTTCTCAGGCTTTTCTCTTCCTTGTTTTCTAGCCCCCTCCATTCTGGACTCCTGTTTCCTATTCTAACTACCTAAGAGATCTAAGAGTCCATCTTCACTCCATTATGATATCAGTAATAACGGGCTTATTTATAACTCATCCAAGTCCTTGTTTGCCTTTGATTGACACATTAGCTGTTTGAATAATACGCAAAGGTAGACTTTATTTTGTTATTAAATGTGTTAATAGATTCACTGTATTTGAAGTGAAGATTTGATATAATAACATCTATTTTACACCTTTGTGCTTTGTCACTTGAGTTGTATCTGACTCTTGTGACCCTATGGACTGTAGCCCACCAGGCTCTTCTGTCCAACTAATTCTCTAGGCAAGAATACTAGAATGGGTTTGCCATGCCTTTCTCCAGGGAATATTCCTGACCCAGGGTTCGAGCCTGCATCTCTTACATCTTCTGCATTGGTAGGCAGTTTCTTTACCACTAGAGTCACTTGGGAAGTCCATTTTACACCTTTAGGTGATTGAATATCTTGGTCATGCCCACTAAGTCTTGTTTTGTAGATGACTCTCAGGCTAATTTATATTCACTGTATCTAATAAATTATATAAGCATGTCAGTGGTAATCTCTTTGTTCTCTCTTTCTCTTTCACTCTTTCTCACTTACTGCAATTTGGGGTTTTTGAGAATCTCACAGTCTATGGTTATGAACTTTCTTTTTTTACAAAATATATTAACAGAAAAGATATTTTATAACCTTTAATGAAAAGGACCTGAACCATGTCAAAGCATGGAAAGGCATTCTGTAATAATCACAGAGTCTTATGTAGAAGATTTTTTAAAAAGCAATCACAATCTTTGACTTTGACCATAAATACATCCTTAATAGGGTGCCAGGAAAAATTCATTTTTAATTTAAACTGAGAATGTTAGTAGGTGAGATGGACAAAGATTATCCCTTCAAATTCAACATTGTGAGCTTTCTTCTTTATATCAAGTTTGTATTGTTCATAAGAGTTAAAAATTCATCAAATGTATTTAACTGATTTATCATTATGATATGCAAGTAAAAGTGGTGTCTCAACAGTCTGACTTTATAAACTTTATAGCACCTGCCTTCGTAGTTCTTAATTTGGCATTGGTATTATGGTAATACTGTTGTAGCCACCCATTCTGGGAAACAAACTCACTCAGAAGGACAATGCAGATAGTGGAGTGCAATTTATTACACCCGTGGGCCCAAGGCAGAGTCTCCTCTTAGCCAAGAACCCCGACCAGTTTTTGTGAAAACCCTATATACCTTAAGTGTATGTGCTCAAACTCACCTCCCCAAATTCCTTGAAACTAGTTTGGACAATGGAGAAGACAATGGCAACCCACTCCAGTATTCTTGCCTAGAAAATCCCATGGGCGGAGGAGCCTGGTAGGCTGCAGTGCATGGGGTTGCGAAGAGTCGGACATGACTGAAGTGACTTAGTAGCAGCGGCAGCAGCAGTCTGGACAAGTTAAAAGAGAGATATGCTCAAAGTTAACCCATGATTCATGTGTCATAAACCCAGACAATTAAACAGTGGACACTTATCAATAGGCCTGTGATCATATCCTGATAAGCATAATGGGATTTATGACTTTGTTCTGTTACAGAGATAATTAGTATATTCTTTAGGCGAAGGCGAGTCTAGGTACAAGTCCTGAGGCTCCTTCACCCAGGGGGTATGGTTTTCCAGTTTGTGCATTGTTTCTATAGATACAGGGCACATAGCTCAAAGTCCACAGTCCAGCCCAAGATGGAGTCCGGCTTTCAAGATGGAACCTGTTCTGTCTGTTTCCTCCTTCAATACCAGTTTTGAAAAAAAAAAAAAAACTAAGAATTTATAATTTGAAAGTATAACATTATCAAATAGGTTATGTGCAATTACAAAGACCAGTTACATTTTAATATTCAGCCAAATTTGATTTTCTGAAACCATTTTCTTGGTGAAATTCAATTGGACCTGCTAATTAGTGTAGATACAGCTGTTCTAAAACATGCAACTCATTGCATATATAATATATGAAGCTGCAGATTCAGGTCTCTGACTCATAAAAGTGTCAGTTAAGTGTTTTAAAGGGATATCCAGGAAAATAAAGAATTTATTCTTGGGAGATAACATAGGGTTTCCCCTTTGAAGAAAAGTAGATTGTACTTTGAGCCTACCCTTTGGGATGTTTGTTTGAAATGTTAATTAGAATAACTGGTTTAGGAAGGATTAGGACAAGAGCTAAATGTTGCTGACAGTAAGATATTTTCTCCTGGGAATCTTTCTGTTTTAGTAACTACTGTGGTGTTTAAAGTGGATAAAGCTACTGCATCAGTGCCTGGAAAAAATGTTCCAAAGACCACACCATTTCTGAATGTACCATGATATTCACTATTGAACCAGAAACATTTCATTTTTAAAATTATTAATGTTTCACAAAGTTCCAAAATATAGTATGTGAAAGAGTACTTTACACTAATACCTTTTAGTTAATGATGTGTTTGTTTATCTGACAGTTTCTTTACATAAGCAATGTTATTACTTTATAAAGTGGGCTTTTCCTAAAATGCTATCTGCAGAGACAATACTTTTTAGTTGCTGAAATTCAAATGTACACACTCTAAAAGCAACACCAAATATTTAATTATTCAGTGATTCATTCAAAAATTATTGAGACTTTAATATGGCCCATGTATTTAAAAAATACAAATATGGACTCTGACCTTATGGGATTTATATTTCAGTGACAACAATGATATAGTCATAATACTGTACAATTCATGATTTAATGGAAATAAGTGGAGTAGTGTTATTTATGTAGCTAAAAGGATTTCTAACACTACTTGAGAGGCATCAGAAAAATTTTTCTGAAAAAAGGTATAATCATGAATAAAATATAAACTCTGAGTAAGAATAAGGCAAAGGGTGAAACAAACTGGGACACTGAGAAGAGTCATCTTACAAAGGATCTTTATAATAATAATCTACAATTTTGAGGAGTTTCCCTGATGGCTCAGTGATAAAGAATCTGCTGCTAATGCAGGAGATGTGGGTTCAATCCCTGGAAGATTCCCTGAAGAGCTAAATGCAACCCACTCTAGTATTCTTGCCTGGAAAATCCCATGGACAGAGTAGCCTGGAAGGCTACAGTCTCAGTTCAGTTAAGTTCAGTCACTCAGTCATGTCCGACTCTTTGAGACCCTGTGAATCGCAGCACGCCAGGCCTCCCTGTCCATCACCGACGCCCGGAGTTCACTCAGACTCACGTCCATTGAGCCAGTGATGTCATCCAGCCATCTCATCCTCTGTCGTCCCCTTCTCCTCCTGCCCCCAATTCCTCCCAGCATCAGAGTCTTTTCCAATGAGTCAACTCTTCGCATGAGGTGGCCAAAGTACTGGAGTTTCAGCTTTAGCATCATTCCTTCCAAAGATATCCCAGGGCTGATCTCCTTCAGAATGGGCTGGTTGGATCTCCTTGCAGTCCAAGGGAGTCCAAGAGTCTTCTCCAACACCACAGTTCAAAAGCATCAATTCTTCAATGCTCAGCCTTCTTCACAGTCCAACCCTCACATCCATACATAACCACAGGAAAAACCATAGCCTTGCCTAGATGGACCTTTGTTGGCAAAGTAATGTCTCTGCTTTTCAATATGCTATCTAGCTTGGTCATAACTTTCCTTCCAAGGAGTAAGCGTCTTTTAATTTCATGGCTGCAATCACCATCTGCACTGATTTTGGAGCCCCCCAAAACTAAAGTCTGACACTGTTTCACTGTTTCCCTATCTATTTCCCATGAAGTGATGGGACAAGATGCCATGATCTTCATTTTCTGAATGTTGAGCTTTAAGCCAACTTTTTCACTCTCCACTTTCACTTTCATCAAGAGGCTTTTTGGTTCCTCTTCACTTTCTGCCATAAAGGTGGTGTCATCTGCATATCTGAGGTTCTTGATATTTCTCCCGGCAATCTTGATTCCAGCTTGTGCTTCTTCCAGCCCAGCGTTTCTCATGATGTACTCTGCATATCAGTTACATAAGCAGAGTGACAATATACAGCCTTGATGTACTCCTTTTCCTATTTGGAACCACTCTGTTGTTCCATGTCCAGTTCTAACTGTTGCTTCCTGACCTGCATACAGATTTCTCAAGAGGCAGGTCAGGTGGTCTAGTATTCCCATCTCTTTCAGAATTTCCCACAGTTTATTGTGATCCACACAGTCAAAGGCTTTGGCATAGTCAGTAAGCAGAAATAGATGTTTTTCTGGAACTCTCTTGCTTTTTTGATGATCCAGCAGATGTTGGCAATTTGATCTCTGGTTCCTCCGTCTTTTCTAAAACCAGCTTGAACATCAGGAAGTGCACAGTTTATGTATTGCTGAAGCCTGGCTTGGAGAATTTTGAGCATTACTGTACTAGCTTGTGAGATGAGTGCAATTGTGCGGTAGTTTGACCATTCTTTGGCATTGCCTTTCTTTGGGATTGGAATGAAAACTGACCTTTTCCAGTCCTGTGGCCACTGCTGAGTTTCCCAAATTTACTGGCATATTGAGTGCAGCACTTGCAAAAGAGACACAACTTAGTTACTAAACAACACCAACAGCTTTGAGACAGGCTCTGGGCACACTAATGCCTTTTTCCCATCTGTCCTTTTTACGCCCCAAAATGAAAATCTCCCACATTATTAGGAACCATGTTAGACTTTGTCTCATTAAGTTAACTAAGTATTCAATGAACCCAATAAAAATGGAAACTCAAGAAGTGAAGAAAGTAGATTGGATGGGGCTGTAAAAAAACAAAAGCAAAAAAAAAATAGAAAAAGAAGGAGTTCATGATTAGAGTCAATATTTGATGTGAGCCTCTAAGCATGTCCTTGTGCTATCCACGAAAATAGGAAAATAGAAGGATGGACAATTTCAGTGGGTATGATTAGTATCATTGTGGAAA
Source organism: Bos taurus (assembly GCF_002263795.3). Lineage (NCBI taxonomy): Eukaryota > Metazoa > Chordata > Mammalia > Artiodactyla > Bovidae > Bos > Bos taurus. The sequence goes on along the minus strand of NC_037328.1, from coordinate 40,072,757 downwards.
TGTTAAACTTTAAAAGGTTGCTCAATACTTATTGGGAGTAAGCAGTAAAAACAGTGACAAATAAGAACCTGGAAGTCAGGAAAAAATTAGATTTTTCAGGAAAAAAATTAGACTTTTCTTGAGAATCATCATCATTAATATGATCATTTAAATTCTAATAAAATAATCTAATAATTTGTGGGACAATATCAAATATGGGCAGATATTACTGAACAATATGTTACCAAACCAAACATATCAATGTTAGGAAAGAGAATATTGTATAGAAGAGTCAGAGAAAGGAGATTGAAACTGAATCCTGAGTTTTGCCATCTTCATATGGTAAGGTTTAGGCTGAGTTGACTAAACAATGAGTGAAAGAGTGAATAAATGAATAGCCTATACAAACTAATGGTTTGCAACTCACCTAATTAGTGTGACAAATGAGGCTTGATTATTGACCAAGGGGACTATTGACCAAAGGTCTCCCACTGAGAACTCCCTGGAACTCTTTTAGAGTCAATATTCCTGGCAAATGTCTTGGAGGGTTGAAGACAGAAAGTCAGAAGAGTGCACAAAGTTAGAGAGTCACCTGAGATTCCTGATGCTTGTTTGCATTTTCTTTCTTTTCTTACTCTGTATTGATTATCCTTAAATAAAAGCTTCATGTTAGAATGCACTATAGAGTCTAGTAAATCCTTTCAAATTCCAAACTGGGGGAAAACACATTCATTCTTAATATCTTTGCTGTTAGGTACGGCAATGAAACACTTGCTGGGTCAATAATTTAATCGCAGATACAGGAAGTGAGATGACTTTTTTTTACGATTGTTAACAAATCCAATACAAGTATAATCAAACAAGGATAAACACCAGAACCTGACTAAATTTGTACTATCTAGAGTTTTTCTCCACAATCTGGCTTTTGCTTTGCCAAGCAGAAATAAACATATATCATGGGAATTCATATATTTTTTAGCTTTCAAGTATTTGATGGCAGCACTAATCTCTGTTATATTTCAAGGAATGCATCATTCTTTTGTTACTGAGGTATAATTGGCATGTAACACACTGACTTCAGGTATATGACATAATGATCTGGTATTTGAATATATTACAAAATGAGCTCCATGATAAATGTAGTTAACATTCATCACCAAACTACATACAAAAATTTTTCATATGATGGGGACTTTTAAGGTCTAGTCTCTCAGCAAATTTCAAATATGCAATAATGTTATTAGCTATAGTCATCATGATGGCTATAGCTGAGTGAAAGGGGTCAAAAAGTACAGAGGGATGGTACGGGGAGGGAGGAGGGAGGAGGGTTCAGGATGGGGAACACATGTATACCTGTGGTGGATTCATTTTGATATTTGGCAAAACTAATCCAATTATGTAAAGTTTAAAAATTAAATAAAATTAAAAATAAATAAAAATAAATAAATAAAGTAGAGTGTAGCAGAGTCAATAACTATGTGTTGAATTAATGAATAAATGCAAATTAACAAAAAATAAAGTTACCCATGTGTTATTATATCATGTGTATATATGCAGAAATACTCAATTAAATAGACTTTACGGGTCATAAGATACAAGACCCTGGTGTATTTGAAGAAAGCATTCCATACTGAAAAATAAATTGACTTCTACATTAAAAAAAAAAAAAAAGTACAAATTCCTAGGTATAAAATAAATTATGCTTTCTTAAAAGTATTTACCCTAATAGAACACACTGTGTTAGATGTTAAATTTGGTAACTTCTGTGGAATCAACCTTCTTATGCTTAGTGATTTTCAATGTAAAATATTAACTTTTTGAACACATAATAGGAAGATTACTTCATGTTTAGTTAAGTAAAAAATTATAAAAAAAAAAAATACTTGTACAACTTCATGACCAAACACAAGCAATAAAACAACAAAGAGATTTACACTTTGAATTAGTTGGTTATTTTAAATCCTTTAAATCCTACAAGAAAATATTTTAATTTGATATATAGTAGTAGAAAGGATTTTCTATAGTTGAACAATCTGCATATAACATTGGAATGATCTTTTTTACTCTGATAAAATATAATTGTCAAGGCATGTGTATGTTCAGTCCTGTCTGACTCCTTTCAGCCCTTTGGACTGTAGCCTGCCAGGCTCCTCTGTTCATGGAGTTTATCAGGCAAGGATACTGCTGTGGGTTGCCATTTCCTTCTCTAGGGAATCTTCCTGATCCATGGATCGACCTGCATGTCCTGTGTCTCTTGTATTGCAGGCAGAGTCTTTACCCATTGAGCCTTCAGAGAAACCATAATTGTCAATATGATTATCTAAAAAGTATCTTGAATGATTACTAGGAAATTAAATGTGTGTAATTTTTTTCTTTAGATAAATTAACATTAAAATTTAGAATCCATGTATTTAAATATTGTCACTATTAAAAGAGAAAATAAACAATATATAGCTAAATATATCTACCAGATTTGTAAAAGTTTAAAAAAAATAGAGAATTTATTTTCTTTTTGTTAGAAAAGCTGTAGCATGATCCCTACATATTTATTCTAAAAATATATATTTGTGAATCCATGAACTCTTTGTTATTAACACTAAATTTTGAAAAGTGAAAAGAAGCAACATAGGAAGAGAAAGAGATGCTGAAACAAAAACTAAAGTGTTTCTGCTTTATGAACATAATTACAATATATTATATAAAGCCGTTTTTTAAAAAACACATTAGTATCAATTTCCTTACAGTTTTGATTCTAACATGAGAGTCACTCAACTTTGACATAGGCCTAATTTCTAAAGAAATATGTACTGCCATTGCATTTTTACAACTACTGCATTAATTTATGACTATTTTAAATACAGTTCTATTGTATAGAACTTCAGAGGTACTCCAGAATCTGCTTTGTACCTAAGTTAACTAAGAAACTGCAAAAGATCTAAGATGTTACACTACATGCACAGTTATATATTTATATAAATATTGATAACATAAAACTGCAGATATGGAAATAGATATATTTGTAGATCTATGTGGATACTAGCAGAGATGCCAAGTCTGTAGTCAGAGGCCAGACTTTACTTACAGTAATAGCAATGGGTGGAGGAACATGGCAGCATAGATCTCCCTGTGTTAAGCACCCTGCCCATGTTATGTGTGGGTGTGTTTGTGCTCAGTTGTGTCCGACTCTTTGCAATCCTATGGACTGTCACCCATCAGCTTCCTCTGTACATAGTATTTCCCAGGCAAGAGCACTGGAGTGGGTTGCCATTTCTCTCTGCAGGGGATCTTAATGACTCAGGGACGGAAACTGCATCTCCCACTTGGCAGGCAGATTCTTTACCACTGAGTTACCTAAGCCTGTACTTACAGCAGGGTTTTCTTATAGGAGAATAATATGGAAAAATAAATTGCTGTGCTTACAAGGAAAAGATGACTCTCACTCTCCTCCTGAGAGAGGAAAATAATTATGATCTTCTCAGTATAAACAAATTCTCTCCTCTAACAGAGAGGACACAAAAAATTACTTTGCTAACAAAGGTCTGTCTAGTCTAGGCTATGGTTTTTCCAGTAGTCATGTATGGATGTGAGAATTGGACTATAAAGAAAGCTGAGAGCCAAAGAATTGATGCTTTTGAACTGTGTTGTTGGAGAAGACTCTTGAGAGTCCCTTGGATAGCATGAAGATCAAATCAGTCATTCCTACAGGAAATTAGTCCTAAATATTCACTGGGAGGACTGATGCTGAAGCTGAAGCTCTAATACTTTGGCCACCTGATGCAAAGAACTGACTCATTTGTAAAGACCCTGATGCTGGGAAAGATTAAAGGTAGGAAGTGAAGGGGATGACAGAGGATGAGATGGTTGGATGGCATCACTGACTCGATGGACATGAGTTTGAGCAGGTTCTAGAAGTTAATGAAGGACAGGGAGGCCTGTTGTGTGTTGTGTCCATGGGGTCGCAAAGAGTCAGACAGGACTGAGCCACTGAGCTGAATTGAACAAAAATGAAATGATCCTCGGTCTTAATCCTTTGAAATTTAAATAAATCTCTCCGGGAAGAAGATAAGGTAAATGTCTACATTTTACAACCCAGGGTTTCATCCCTTTGGAATATAAATGCATAGGAAGATAACTTTCTAAATTGCCCTGGAGGTCTACAGGCTGTTCAGTCACCCTTTCTGTTAATCTAGGTCACTACCCTAGAATGCAACCATTTAGTTGTTGGGAGCATAAAGGAAGGTTTATTGTTCTTTGGATTGTATAATAAGGAGACAAATGACATCAAATCTGATACTCAAGGCATGTAAAAAGCAAATGTTTTTGAGGGTAGTTAAACCAAATATTCTCTGTCTTTGTAGCATATCAATCTCCATGTCTCAGGAGGCCAGGGCTTTGCAGAAACACTGAGAAATCCAGGGAAGATTTATCTTCCCACGTTAAACACTTTTTATGCTTTGTGTAATAGCCCTATTTGTATTGATCTGTGAATTCATGAGCATGTAAAAAGCATAAAATGTCTCAAGTCAAACATAATCTCTCATGACTTTCCAAGAATTGGCTTGGTAGAATATTTGCATTGAGAAAGGTTGCAATGAGTTATTTAGACACAGCTTTATTCAGTCCAGATTGTTTTCTATCAGCAATGATGGGGATATATCATACTAATTTCTCAATAGCTATAACCTATCATAGCAATTTACTTCTCACATTATTTTGAAGATTGCTTTTAAGATTTTTGTTTATTATGACAAGTTAATTATTCAGGTTGATTGCTAGGAATGAGATATTATCTTTTAGAAGGAATGAAGAGAGAAAAGTAGGAAGGAGGGAAAGAAAGAAGAAAAACTGCCTGGCAGCTTACAGCAGACAGCTAAAAGTAAGAGCTAGGCTATAATATTCTCAAAGAAATATAAACAGTCTTCACAGAATATCAACAATAATCAAGTAAAGGCACTAATCATTTTAGGTTTTACTTCCCATAAAGACAATTTTCAAAATGTCAATATTAAAGCTAAAATTATCAATAGCATTGATCAAAAAGGTTTTAAAAGATGAAACTATTACAAGTTGATGAGAAATAATTAAATTGTTCAGAATCTTTTAAATGTGAATCATCTATCCTTATTTCTGTTAACCACAATAAGACAAAAATATATTAAAAAAATATGGTCTTCCCTGGTAACTCAGGTCATAAAGAATCTGCCTGCAATGTGGGAGACCTGGGTTGATCCCTGGATCTAGAAGATGCCCTGGAGAAGGGAATGGCTACCCACTCCAATCTACATACATATATCTCATGAGGTTCATAAATCTTATGTGTATACATCATTATAATTTTACAAAGTGGACATAATTGTATAACCTTTACTCTGATCATGTTATAGATGATCAACACCTTAGAAGCCTCATTTATGCCACATCTCAGTCTATCTATCCCTCAACCTCCATCAAATGTAGCCACTATTCTTATGCATATTAGCTTTTATGGAAGTAAATACACACTTGTTGACTATTTAGCTATATATATATATCATAAGCATGTGGAGAACAACTCTCTGATTAAACAGAACCAAGCCACTAGGTTGGCCAAAAAGTTTGTTAGAGTTTTTCCAAAACATCACACGGAAAAAAAAAAAAAAAAAAAAAGTTGGCCAAACCAATATGTAAATATAAGAGTCCTTGTACTCTTCAAAAAAGGACCAACCACTGTACCAACTCTTGTCACTTTTTAGTTCTTTCAGCAAAAATGAGTATTCTAGATGTAACTCTTATTCATGGTTTTCTTTTATTGCTAATAAAAGTAAAGTTATCCAAAGATAAATACTGTGTGATATCACTTATATATGGAGCCAAAAAGATGCACAAACACAGCAAAATGAAAACAGACTCATTTTGCTGTCTCACATACAGGGTTGTCGTTACTATCTTTCTAAATTCCATATATATGCGTTAGTATACTGTATTGGTGTTTTTCTTTCTGGCTTACTTCACTCTGTATAATAGGCTCCAGTTTCACCCACCTCATTAGAACTGATTCAAATGTATTCTTTTTAATGGCTAAGTAATACTCCATTGTGTATATGTACCACAGCTTTCTTATCCATTCATCTGCTGATGGACATCTAGGTTGCTTCCATGGGAGAGGGGGCGGGGATGATTTGGGATAATGGCATTAAAACATGTATAATATCATATAAGAAATGAATTGCCAGTCCAGGTTCGATGCAGGATACAGGAAGCTTGGGGCTGGTGCACTGGGATGACCCAGAGGGATGGTATGGGGAGGGACGTGGGAGGGGGGTTCAGGATGGGGAACACGTGTGCACCCGTGGTGGATTCATGTTGATGTATGGCAAAACCAATATAATATTGTAAAGTAAAAATAAATAAATAAAAGGTGGAAAAAAAAAAAAAGAAAACAGACTCAGAGCTATAGAGGACAAACTGGAGTTTTCTAAAGGAGAAAGGAATGAATGAAATAAGTAAAAGGAAACCAGTAGGTCCAAACCTCCGGTTGTAATTAGTCATAGGAATTAATATACAGCATAAGAAATACGATCAATAATATAATTAATAACTTTTTGGGAAACTGATGATTACTAGACTTATCATGGTGAACCATATCATAATATATGCAAATGTCAAATCACTATGTCATACACCGGAAACTAACATAACCTTGTATACCAACTATGTATTGGGTTGGCCAAACAGTTCATTCAGGTTTTTCTGTAACACAGTATGGAATTTTTTGATCAACCTAATCTATATGACATGAGGGAATAAAAAAAGTAAATTTATCCATCTCCCTTTCTTGGTGGCATTTAGAATGCAGTATTCTGATCTAACTCTGTGCAGGTGACTATTTTGTCCTTAAAAACCATTATTATTGTTTAGTTAAAACAGGTTTCTTGTAATTCTCAGAATGTCTTTTTAAATTTACTAGATGGCTTAAAGAGATTACACCTAGTGAAAGTTTTGTAACTGTTTTATATGTGCGTGTTACTTTGTCAGCTTAGCTTGTGAAAAAAAGTTTGACATTTAACTTTGTCCATTCAAATAGTTATAGCTACTTAAGGAAAATTTTGAGTATAAACCTGACTCTGAATTGACCCTGAAGGTCAGTTGATCTGGAATGTGTTAAATCAACAACTGGATTCCATTTACAACATTTAAAACTCCTTAACAAAATATCAAAACAACTGATTCCAGAAATAGAGTATTACATAGAAAATACTTTTATTTCATATTTGAATTTAATTTCTATGTAATACATTTACTTTGTTTCTTATCATATATGTTTTTCTTTTGTGTATTAGTATAAAGGACTGATTAGCAAAATGAGAAAAATTAAAACATCCATTAATTTTTAAACTATCTCTGATATTTTCATCTTGGGTGTATTTCCTTATTTGACAAATTTATTATATATAATGTGACTGCTATGCTCTTCACCTTTATGATAGAGGTTGTTGATCTTATAGTAAAAACTATTTCCTATAAATATATGAATTTGGACTTCAAGAAATAATAATACATAAATATAAGTGGTATTTATAATATAGTAACAGAAAATTGCAAGTTTCTATGAAAAATTATGATATTGAAACTTATCCTCTTTGTTTACTATATAGTTTTTATTAATAAGCCATGATTCTAAACCTATATGAAAGCCTTATGAAAAAAATCAAAGTAAATAAGGAGAGCCAATGAAATACAAAATAAAAACTGTAGACTAACAGACACATTTTCTATATTCTAGTTTTAAGGTTAACACTTGCTGGCCAGGATAATCTGAAGAAGTTATTTAATGGTCTGAGATCTAATTTCCAAGTTTGTAAAATGGAGATTGATGAAAGTTGTGAATAATCAAGTAAAATAATGTGTCTATAACTACTCTGTATATGATAAGTGATTTAAAAAATATGTTAAAAGTTTGTTTTCAGAAGTGCAGTGTTCATATTATAACTATCATGAGCTTCATTCAACTTAAAAAAAGATTCTTCCTCTTCTAATACATCATTCATTTCCACATATAGTACTTTGAGTTTTCCTCCCTGATTGCAAACTAAAATATCACTGATATCAGTATTAGTTGTACACTTTTATTCTCATACATGAAAGTTATTTTCAATTTCCATTTTGATTCACATATTCTCAAAACTGATAATGTACAAGGCCCAGTGATATTATTACTGGTGACAGTGTATTGTCAGATAAATGACATGTCAGTTTTCATTTATATTTCTGAATGCCTGGCAAAGACTGACAGCTGCACAGAGCTTATAATTTGGTGTCACATTATCTCAATGAATGGAGCAATTTCCATAGGAAAATACATTTGAAATTAAATATCGAACATTCAGATAATGCTTTTACTGATTTAAAGAGAGACTAAGTGTTACAGAGATATAGTTCACAGTTCTGACATTGTTTAAAGAAACAGGGAATGTCAACTTTAAACAATTCAGAGAGATGGTAAGCACTCCATTTTCCTGTGTTAAAGCATTAGATATAGAAATATATTTGAACAACACAGCAGTTATTAAAGAACATTAATCTGGAAAACCAAAGACATTTCTCTAGGCTAATTTTCTGGGAATGATTTTATACACCTCCTATTAGAGCTAGGTTGCCAAGTTTGCTAAAGACTCTGCTAAAAACTGGAAGCTCCAAAAAAGCAATGCATCACCTAAGCTCTCTGGGACCATGGGACTTGCCACTGTTAGGAAATTACCAAATTAGGATAATGAGTGCTGGGTCAAAAGACTACTGCAAAACTGTTGCATAATAGCTGGTTTTTATATTGTGGCAGTTTGGGTATAAAAGGTAAACAACCAAAGAAATGGACACAATGTGTCCTGCTTCTCTTAGCACACAATGCAGATCAAAATTAACATATTGTATAGAGAATTTTGATAGTAGGGATCTAAACTGCATCTGAATTCCAGGTTGTAAGGAAATTTAGAAATTAAGATGTATAGCTTCTTTTTTATATATTGTATAAGTTCCGTTCAGTCGCTCAGTCTGTCCAACTCTTTGCGACCCCATGGACTGCAGCACAACAGGCTTCCCTGTCTATCACCAACTCCGGGAGCCTATTCAAACTCATGTCCATTGAGTCGGTGATGCCATCCAAATATCTCATCCTCTGTCATCCCCTTCTCCTTCTGCCTTCAATTTTTCCCATCATCAGGGTCTTTTCAAATGAGTCAGTTCTTTGCATCAGGTGGCCAAAGTATTGAAGTTTCAGCATCAGTCCTTCCAATGAATATTCAGGACTGATTTCTTTTAGCATGGACTGGTTGGATTTCCTTGCTGTCCAAGGGACTCTCAAGACTCTTGTCCAACACCACAGTTCAAAAGCATCAATTCTTCAGTGCTCAGCTTTCTTTATAGTCCAAATCTCACATGCATACATGACCACTGGAAAAACCATAGCTTTGACTAGACAGACCTTTGTTGGCAAAGTAATGTCTGTGCTTTTTAATATGCTGTCTAGCTTCATAGTAGCTTTTCTCTGAAGGAGCAAGTGTCTTTTAATTTCATGGCTGCAGTCACCATCTCCAGTGATTTTGGAGCCCCCAAAAATTAAGTCTGTCACTGTTTACATTGTTTCCCAATCTATTTGCCATGAAGTGATTGGACCTGATGCCCTAATCTTAGTTTTCTGAATGTTGAGTTTTAAGCCAGCTTTTTCACTCTCCTCTTTCACTTTCATCAAGAGGCCCTTTAGCTCTTCACTTTCTGCCATAAGGGTGGTATCATCTACATATCTGAGGTTATTGATATTTCTCCTGGGAATTTTTATTCCAGCTTGTGCTTCATCCAGCCCAGCATTTCACATGATGTACTCTGCATAAGTGAAATAAGCAGGGTGACAATAGACAGCCTTGATATACTCCTTTCCCAGTTTGGAACCAGTCTGTTGTTCCATGTCCACTTCTTGACCTGCTTCTTGACCTGCATTCAGATTTCTTAGGAGACAGGTCAGGTAGTCTGGTATTCCCATTTCTTGAAGAATTTTCCACAGTTTGTTGTGCTCCACACAGTCAAAGGCTTTGGCATAGTCAATAAAGGAGTAGTTGTTTTTCTGGAACACTTTTGCTTATTCAATGATGCAGCAGATGTTGGCAATTTTATTTCTGGTTCCTCTGCCTTTTCTAAATACAGCTTGAACACCTGGAAGTTCACAGTTCATGTACTGTTGAAACCTGCCTTGGAGAATTGTAAGCATTACTTTGCTAGCATGTGAGATGAGTGTATTTTTTATATATATATATATATATATATATATATGATATATATGATACGAGTTTGGAAAAGCTCCTTGAGCAATCCAGTCCAATTATAGTATCTACTACTACTTTTTTGATGGTATGGTAAATGGATTTATTTTTTTAATTTCAATTTATGATATTTCATTGTTAGTATAAAGTACTATAACTAAATTATGTATATTAATTTTGTATTCAACTAGTTTGCCAAATTCATCAATGAACTCTAATAGTTTTCTGATAGTGTCCTTAGGGTTTTCTGTGTATAGCATCATGTTATCTGCAAACTGTGGTAGTTTTACTTATTCTCTTCCAATTTGGATTCTTTTTCTTCTCTGATTGCCATGGTTAGACTTCCCAAACTGTGATGAATAAAAGTGATGAGAGTGAACATCTTTATCTTGTTTCTGATTTTAGAAGATATGCTTTCAGCTTTTCACTTTCAAGAATGATGCTAACTGTGAGTTTGTCATGTATGACTTTTATTATGTTGGGGTATACTCCCTCTATGCCCACTTTCTGGAGAATTTTTATCATAAATGGATGTTGAATTTCATCAGAAAATTTTTATGCACTTATTGAGGTAATCATGTTTTTTTTTAATTCTTGAAATTGTTAATGTTGTATCACACTGATTGATTTGGGGGTATTGAAAAATCCTTGCATGTCTGAGGTAAATCCCACTTGATTATGGTATATGATTCTTTTACTGTATTTTTGGTTTCAGTTTGCTAGTATTTTTGTATCTATATTTATCAGTGATATCAGCCTTTAATTTTCTTTTTCTTTTCTGTTTTATTTTAGTCTCATTTTGGTATTAAGTTGATGGTGGCCTAAGAGTATGAGTTCGGAAGTTTTTCTTCATCTGCAGTTTTTTTTTTTTCAATTAATGAAGGACAGGTGTAAAATCTTCTTTAAATGTTGCATAGAATTTACCTATGAAGCCATCCGGTCCTGAACTTTTGGTTATTTGGAGTTTTTAATCACAGATTCCATTTCATTACTTGTAATTGGACTGTTCATATTTTCTATTTCTCCCTGGTTTAATCTTGAGAGATTGTGTATTTCTCGGAATTTGCCCATTTCTTTTAGATTTTCCATTTTATTGGCATAGAGTTACTTATGGTAGTCTCTTATGGTCCTTTGTATTTCTGTAGTGTCACTTGTAACTAATCCTTTTTCATTTATAATTGTATTGACTTGGATTCTCTCCCTTTTATTTTTTTTCCTGATAAATCTAGCTTATCTTTTCAAAGAACCAGATTTTAGTTTCATTGATCTAAAATTCCATTTCATTGATCTAAAATTCCATTTTATTTATTTATGCTCTGATCCTCATGATGTTTTTCCTTCTACTAATTTTGGGTTATGTTTGTTTCTCTAGTTGCTTTAAGTGTAACACTTGGTTTTTTATTTGAAATTTGTCTTATTTCCTAAGCTAAGATTTTATTGTTATAAATGTCCCTATAAGCACTGCTTTTTCTGTGTCCTATGCATTTTGGACCATTGTGTTTTAGTTATCATTTGTCACTAGTTTTTGTTTTTGTTTTTTTTCCTTCTCTTTGGCTTCATCAGTGATCCATTGTTTGTTTAGTAACATATTGTTTAGCTTCCACATCTTTGTGATTTTTTAAATATAATTTATTTATTTTAATTAGAGGTTAATTACTTTACAATATTTTATTGGTTTTGCTATACATCAACATGAATCCGCCACAGGCATACACGTGTTCTCCATCCTGAACCCCCCTCCCACCTCCCTCCCCAACCTATCCCTCTGGGTCATCCCAGTGCACCAGCCCCAAGCATCCAGTATCATGCATCGAACCTGGACTGGCAATTCGTTTCATATATGATATTATACATGTTTCAATGCCATTCTCCCTAATCATCCCACCCTCTCCCTCTCCCACAGAGTCCAAAAGACTATTCTATACATCTGTGTCTCTTTTGCTGTCTCGTACACAGGGTTATTGTTACCATCTTTCTAAATTCCATATGTATGCGTTAGTATACTGTATTGGTGTTTTTCTTTCTGGCTTACTTCACTCTGTATAATAGGCTCCAGTTTCATCCACCTCATTAGAACTGATTCAAATGTATTGTTTTTAATGGCTGAGTATTGTGTATATGTACCACAGCTTTCTTATCCATTCATCTGCTGATGGACATCTAGGTTGCTTCCATGTCCTGGCTATTATAAACAGTGCTGTGATGAACATATTTTTCTAATCTCAAAGCATTGTAGTTAGAAAAGATGCTTGATATTGTTTCAATTTTCTTAAATTAATTGAGGCTTCCTTTCTGGCACAAGATATGATCTATCCTGGAGAATATTATGTGTGAACTTGAGAAAAAATATATTCTGCTGCATTTATATAGAATGTTCTGTAAGTATCAAATAAGTCCATTGGTCTCACATGTAATTTATGGCTGGTGTTAATTGATTTTCTGTCTGGATGATCTGTCCATTGATGTAACTGGGGTGTTAAAGTTCCCATTATTTTTGTGTTACTGTCAGTTTTCCTTTTTATGGTTGTTAGTATTCACTTTATATATTGATGTGCACCTATGTTGGGTGATGTATATTTATGACTGTTATATATTCTCCTAGGACTGATCCCTTGATCATTAGGTCATGATCTTCTTTGTCTCTTCTAACAATCTTTATTTTAAACTCTATTTTATCTAATAGAGATCAACTACTCCAGTTTTCTTTTGATTTCCATTTGCATAGAATACTGCTTTTCATCCCCTCACTTTCAACATATATTTGTCTCTAGATATGAATTAGGTCTCTTGTAGACAGTATATATATGGGTCTTATTTTTGTATTCATTCAGCCAGTCTATGTCTTTTGGTTGGCATATTTGATCCATTTACATTTAAGGTAATTATAAATATGTGTGTTCTTATTGCCATTTCGTTAATTGTTTTGGATTTGTTTTATAGGTCTTTTTCTTCTTTTGTTCTCTTATCAATTTAATTTTTTTTAGGTGGAAGACAAGAGTTAATTAACTAGCCTAAGATCCATTTCTTTCCATTATAAAGTACACACTGAGAATAAAAGAAGGTGGATGGTAAGGTTTAAATGCTTTGTAAACCTGATGATATGGACTAATATGAAGACTAATGATATTTGTTAAAAGGAGATTCTTTAACTATGGAATGCTTTTGATATGATTGTCCTAGCTTACAATTTTTTTTTGGTAAAAACAAAACAAAACTAGAAACTATGTAATCTTGGAAAATGCTACTTATCATAAGAAACTGCTTGAACATAAAATGCAGATATGTCACATCCTCAAATTCTTTTTGTTGCATGAAGTAACCTCATTTATATTAGAAAACTTCTATTAATGTTGGCTAGAAAGCACATCTGATGTGGAAAAAAAGACCAGATAGATCACACTCAGAACACCTGGCATCTTTCTACTTTGCCTGGGCCTCTCGATTTCTTGTGTTCTTGAATTATTAGTAACATTTGATATTGATTTGTGCATCTGATTTAGCAAGTCTATCCTTTATTTTCTTAATAGCTCAGTATAGAATATCTTAATCCTAAACAAACTATGAAACATAAATATTACATTTGTTTTGTAAACCTCCTTCAGTTTTAAAACAACAAAAAGCTATTTTTGTTCTAAAACATAAGACTGGCTACTACAGTAAAGTAGGTTTTTAGTCACTACATCTGTTTTGTGAGCCCATGGACTGTAGCCCACCAGACTCCTCTGTCCATGGGATTTTCCAGGCAAGAATACTAGAGTGGGCTGCCATTTCCCATTTCCTTATCCAGGTGATCTTCCTGACCCAGAGATAGAATTCACATCTCCTGCATTGGCAGGCAGATTCTTTACCACCGAGCCACCTTGGAAGCCCATCACAGTAATACTGAATATTTTAAAGAGATCATACTGAAAATTCAAAAATGAATTGGAGAAGAAATGTTGCAACATCAATCTTTTATTTCCAGCATCTTATTTTTTTCAGACTTTGTTCTAATCTCTTTAGGAGCTCATATTCTTGACTATCAGGAACTTGTAATAAAAAATAATTATTTTAGGAAATTGGATTGGCATTGAAACTTGTATTTTCAAAAACTAGTCATTAACAATGATTTTAAAAACCTATCTTTCTTTTCTAAGGAAATATGCAAAGGAGTTTTTAATTTTAAAAGAACTATGAAATATCATTGAAAATAGAAGTAGTTCTAGAGTATAGAAAGAACAGTAGTGAACATTAAACATTAAAATTAACATTAAATTGAAATAAACACAGAATATCTGGAGATGGATCAACCCAGTTTGATGATGTATCAGTAGATTATGGGCTGGAATACATTAGATCTATGATTCAGAAGTTGACTGACTGCAATATAAGTACTAATGTTTAAGACTGCTTCTGGGCATATTCTTGAGTGTGCCTCCAGTGTTCTTGCAAGCATTAATCTTCTCTAATAGCTTATACTTGGAGATACAGGACAAAACTGATTTTTTTTTTTCCAAAATAGAATAAGGTGCAAATAGATAATCTAGGCAGATTCTGTTTGGAATACCATACAGGTAATGTGCTCACCATCTGTTCAAGGTTAAGACAGTCCTCAGTTATCAATCTTGGGTTTTGGGATAAGACTCCAAATGTCAAAAAAACATGCTGGCCCTCTAGAATACATCAAGGAGAAATGGAAATTAAGTAAGCTATTGAAATAGGAACTGGCTGTGGAGAAGAAAAAACCCACATATATAAACTTCAACAAAACTATGGTACTGCTCAGGCTAAATAATGTAGTCATGTTCTATGCTTAGTAGCTCAGTTGTGTCTGACTCTTTGCAACCCCATGGATTGTAGTCTTCCAGGCTCCTCTGTCCATGGGGATTCTCCAGGCCAAACCCTCCCCCAGAATGTAGTCATACTGCTAAGTCACTTCAGTCGTGTCCGACTCTGTGCGATCCCATAGATGGCAGCCCACCAGGCTCCCTCATCCCTGGGATTCTCCAGGCAAGAACACTGGAGTGGGTTGCCATTTCCTTCTCCAGTGCAGGAAAGGGAAAAGTGAAAGTGAAGTCGCTCAGTCGTGTCCGACTCTTAGCAACCCCATTAACTACAGCCTACCAGGCTCCTCCGTCCATGGGATTTTCCAGGCAAGAGTACTGGAATGGGGTGCCACCGCCTTCTCTGGAATGTAGTCATAGGACCACCATAATTTAAAAAAAGGACATCAAGAGAAACAAAGAATAAGTTTGAATTCACTTCTACATGCCAATAGGTCAATTATATGAAGATAACAGATACACATCCTTTAAGATTTATGTTCTAAATTTTAAATAATCCCATTTCTTCAACTTTTGTTATAGGCTATACTTTCCTATATGATATTTTCTTTATTTTTAGAAATTGGCCAAATTCTTTGTAAAACTATGGCACTTAAAAAAGTGAACACGTAACTATCTATTCCATCAAATGATTTCAGCAGCAAAAGTATCCTTTTTTCACAACAGTATGACATGTCTACTCCTCCAAAGAATAATTCTGTGTCTAATAAGAATCCCTTAACTATTTAATTTGTTTGATGAGACTGTTAATGGTTTTCTTATTAAAGCACATTTTTCAACATAAGGCACGATTCAACCTGTTTGCCCTTCACTGTCTCCTATTTTCAGTCTTTTCAAATTCTTCCCAGTATTAGATCAATTAAATGCCATGATGGACTAATAAATGGCTTTTATCAGGGCTCATCATACTTAATTATAATTCTATAGAACAATTACTTGGTCATTAACATCTTTTTCAATGAAGTCTCAGGTTATCTTTATCAGAGTTTCTAATACAGGCTTATAATACAGGATATCCTGACAACATACACTATTGCCTTCCTGTAGGAAATCATCAGCAGAAAACACGTGACACTTGCTGCTAATACTTTGCTATAACTACAGATTTAATACTTAAATATTCAGGTTAAACCTTTGCCCCCTTTAGAGTTTTCAGAGTAACTTGCAGTTCCCCATTTTAACATGATACAGTGGTGCTTATCAATGACCTGTTACCACCTGAAGTTTAGGCATTACTCAATTGGAGATTTATAACCTTTGCTAAAATTATGGTGCCTGTTTCCATAAATGTATTTCTACAAGACACAAGCTTATTTTGTACTCTGACCTCTGCATGTTTCTCTAATCTTCAAATAATACATTTTATTACATTTTTTTTATAGTTGAGATGTAGTATTACTGAATGAGAAACTTTAAAACTGAGACCCAAATTGTAGGTAAGTAGGAAGGGACATCCTTTTCAGTCATTTATCTGAGAAAGAGGTGTTAAAACAAACAGGCTTAAAAATATCCCAAGCAAACAAAACCATTTAAATCACTTAAGCAAAACTAAATCTAACTTACTTCATGAATTTAGTGAAACTTAGGCTATTTCTTATAAATACTCCCTGATAATCATAAAATAAACTTAAATTATCTTCCAAAAATGGTATAATTACTTTCAACCAATCATCTGGAAACCCCCAATGTAATAGCCAATCATTATAAAAATTTCAACCTCTTGTTGTCATATTATAATCTGTCTTATAAAGTCATGTTTCTGAGTTTCAAATTGATTTTTCATTTGAAGGCTCAATCTTTTGTGCACAATAATCTCTTGCTAAATACTGTTTAACTGGTCTGATATTAATTTTTACTTTTTCTAAATTTTTGAAAGATACAAAAACTTGTAGGATTTTAAGTAACTGTGGTACATTTTCATTGGAATTGTATTGTCCACTGCTGTACTCTGACAATATTCTTAGTATCACCAATTTGATTTTTGTGCATGCTGAAAAAAAGTGGAATAAAGTGAAGGTTAGCTGCTCAGTTGTGTCCAACTCTTTGTGACTCCATGTACTGTAGCCCACTTAGGCTCCTCTGCCCATGGAATTCTCCATGCAAGAATACTGGAATGTGTTGCCATGCCCTTCCTTCTCCAGGGGGACTTTCCAACCCAGGAATTGAACTCAGGTCTCCCGCATTGCAGGCAGATTCCTTACCATTTGAGTTACCCAAGGAACTATGCTGGTAAAGGTTATATTTATAAAACAGAGGGTGAAGATATGAGCCTGGAATTTTATCACCAGATTTACCTATGTGACATTCCTTATGTCCTGGAAAATAGTAGTGATATGCTTTTATGGAGTTGAAATATTCATAGAGGACACATTTTGAAAGCAGAACTGTATTATTAAAATCAAGGTTTCTTTTATGTTCTCTAGAGCTATTTTTGTAAAGTATCTCCAACTTAATGTCTTGAAAAAGAGGCTACCTTGTAACATTCTTTTGGTTTTTAAAGCTAACACAAAGTTTTCTAAACTGCTGTTCAAGGGGTGACAGATTAAGAAAAGCAATTTGCCGTACGAAAGCACACTGACAAACAGAATTTCAGTTTCAAGGTGTATTTCATTGCTCATGATAGGTAATAGTTTATTTCTTATTATTTAGTGAATTAAATAGGATTTCTCCTACTAGTAGTATATTAGAAATATAATTGTCCTCTCACCATTTAAGCTTATCAGAACGATGTTCAATACTGAAATCAGACTGATTATATTCTTTGTAGCCAAAGATGGAGAAGCCCTATAAGTCAGCAAATCGAGACCAGGAGCTGACTGTGGCTCAGATCATGAACTCCTTATTGCCAAATTCAGACTTAAACTGAAGAAAGTAGGAAAAACCACTAGACAATTCAGGTATGACCTAAGTCAAATCCCTTACAATTATACAGTGGAAGTGAAAAACATATTCAAGAGATTAGATCTGATAGACTGAGTACCTGAAGAACTATGGATGGAGGTTCATGACATTGTACAGGAGACAGGGATCAAGACCATCCCCAAGAAGAAGAAATATAAAAAAGCAAAATGGCTGTCTGAGGAGGCTTTACAAATAGCTCTGAAAAGAAGGGAAGCGAAAGGCAAAGGAGAAAAGGAAAGGTATACCCATTTGAATGCAGAGACACAAAGAATAGCAAGGAGAGATAAGAAAGTCTTCCTCAGTGATCAGTGCAAAGAAATAGAGGAAAATGATAGAATAGGAAAGACAAGAAATCTCTTCAAGAAAATTAGAGATACCAAGGGAACATTTCATGCAAATATGGGCACAATAAAGGACAGAAATCATAAGGACCTAACAGAAGCAGAAGAAATTAGGAAAAGGTGACAAGAATACACACAAAAACTATACAGAAAAAGATCACGACTCAGATAATCATGATGGTATGATCACTCACCTAGAGCCAGAAATCCTGGAATGTGAAGTCAAGTGGGCCTTAGGAAGCATTACTACAAACAAAGGTAGTGGAGGTGATGGGATTCCAGTTGAACTAACTCAAATCCTAAAAGATGATGCTATGAAAGTGCTGCACTCAACATGTCAGCAAATTTGGAAAACTCAGAAATGGTCACAAGACTGGAAAAGGTCAGTTTTCATTCCAATCCTAAAGAAAGGCAATGCCAACGGATGCCCAAACTACCACACAATTGCACTCATCTCACATGCTAGTAAAGTAATGCTCAAAATTCTCCAAGCCAGGCTTCAACAGTATGTGAACCCTGAACTTCAAGTTGGATTTAGAAAAGGCAGAGAAATCAGACATCAAATTGCCAACATCCATTGGATCATCAAAAAAGCAAGAGCGTTCCAAAATACATCTATTTCTGCTTTATTGACTATGCCAAAGCCTTTGACTGTGCAAATCACAACAAACTGTGGAAAATTCTTCAAGAAATGGGAATACCAGACCACCACCAGGCTTCTTTATCTGCCTCTTGGGAAATCTGTATGCAGGTAAAGAGGTAGCAATTAGAACTGGACCTGGAACAACAGACCGGTTCCAAATTGGGAAAGGAGTATATCAAGGCTGTCTATTGTCACCTTGCTTATTTAACTTATATGCACAGTACATCACGAGAAATGCTGGACTTCATGAAGCACAAGCTGGAATCAAGTTTGCCAGGAGAAATATCAATAACCTCAGATATGCAGATGACTTCGTCCTTATGGAGAAAGCTAAGAAGAACTCAAGAGCTTCTTGCAGAAAGTTTAAGAGGAGAGTGAAAAAGTTGGCTTAAAGCTCAACATTCATAAAACTAAGATCATGACATCTGGTCCCATCACTTCATGGCAAATAGACGGGGAGATAGTGGAAACAGTGACAGACTTTATTTTTGGGGCCCCAAAATTGCTTCATATGGTACCTGATGTGAAGAACTGACTCATTGGAAAAGACCCTGATGCTGGGAAAGATTGAAGGTAGGAGGAGAAGGGGACAACAGAAGATGAGATGGCTGGATGGCATCATTGACTCAATGCACATGAGTTTGAGTAAACTCTGGGAGTTGGTGATGGACTGGGAAGCCTGGCGTGCTGCAGTCCATGGGGTCACAAAGAGTCAGACATGACTGAGTTACTGAACTGAACTTTAACAAAATATTATATAATTTTATGTATTATAAATTACTTTTGCACATTTCAACATTGTGCCTAGCATATGTATCTTTAAAATAGTTCCTGCTCAAAATTCTTATATACAAAAGTGTTGGAATAAAGGTACAAAATGCTTTAGGACAGATTAATGAATTTATTTATATTTCCCCAATTTGCATTTATATAGTATCAGTCAAGTCATAACCTTATTAAATTTTAGAAATTTATGATTTATAAATTATTTTCACTCTTCTTTGATTTTTCAGTATAGCAGATACTTTATGCTTACTATTATCATTGAATAAATGATAAATTTAAGTTCCATATAAAACAGGAAATAAAGTCATAGAACATATCAACAACCAATAAGGATCTTGAGTTCAATTTGAATTTAAAATTGAGAAAATTGAAATGAAGTCTACTAGTAATCAAATGTCTGGAAAATAACTGATGATGACTAGGATGATATTAGCAGTGGAACAAAGAATCCTGAGAAATAGCTAGAGGTCAATAAAGTATCATATATGATGAATTTATAATAATATACTGACCCATATGCTTGTGCATACATATAATCCCTGGTTGCTCAGACAGTAAATAATCTGCCTACAGTGCAGGAGACCTGGGTTTGATCCCTGAGTTGGGAAGACCTCCTGGAGAAGGGAATGGTAACCCACTCCATTATTCTTGCCTGGAGAATCACACAGGCAGAGGAGCCTTGCTGGCTGTAGTCCATGGTGTCTCAAGTAGATGGATACAACTGAGCGACTAATACTTTCATATATATAATACTGCTGTATACACATGTGCATATATATTGTGTACCTATATACTGTAAATACTTACCAAAATATAAATATATACATATATATGCAAGTGTATATTTCCAATTAATATATAAATCTCTCTATATATTGTATATATATATATAATCTTTACACATATATGTATATGTTGGTATGTGTTTGCACTTAATAAGTTCTGATATTTTATACATGTATATTTACATGTTGTAAGATAGCTGACATATATCGCTGTATATTTATACTTAATTGTAAAGAGATGGGAACTAGTATTATTGTCGCATTTTGAAAAAAAAATTGTGGGAATTTAAATAAATTGCTAAAGCACAGAGATTCAAACTGATATCTGGCAACTACAGAGCCACATACATCTATTAACAGCAATGATAGTAAGGAATAAAACAGAAAATGGATTAGATTATATTAATATTATATTTGAATATATCTTGAAAATATTGAATAATACTCTTTATTTTTAAAATATAAATTATGTTAAATTGTATACTGATTTGCATTGTTTATGCTTTTCAAGTTTCAGAATCTTGATTAATTTCTATGGAAGAAGTACAGAAATACAATTATAGTCCATAATAACTATAGTCCCTAAAAGAAAAGATATATTTGGGAAACTTACTGTATAACAATGAAATAATTGCTGAGCTGGTTTTTACAAGACATTAAACACAGAGATATTTATAACTAAGCATGCATCCTGTATGGTCAGATAAGTAGTGACTAG
Organism: Bos taurus; assembly: GCF_002263795.3. NCBI lineage: Eukaryota > Metazoa > Chordata > Mammalia > Artiodactyla > Bovidae > Bos > Bos taurus. The sequence continues at coordinate 40,051,492 of NC_037328.1, read as the reverse complement.
TTTAAAAATAAATATAAGACTTTCATCCTAGGTAATCTGTGGTGGTGGTGGGTTAGTCACCAAGTCATGTCTGACTCTTGTGACCCCACGGACTGTAGCCTGCTAGGCTCCTCTGGCCATGGGACTCTCCAGGAAAGAATACTGGAGTGGGTTGCCATTTCCTTCTCCAAGGGAATCTTCCTACCCAGGGATCGAAATTGGGTCTAATGCATTGCAGGTAGATTCTTTACCAACTGAGATATGAGGGAAGACCCCAGATAAACTGTATTAGTTCAGTCCAGTCGCTCAGTCGTGTCCAACTATTTGCGATCCCATGAATTGCAGCACTCTAGGCCTCCGTGTCCATCACCAACTCCCTGAGTTCACCCAGACTCATGTCTGTTGAGTCGGTGATGCCATCCAGCCATCTCATCCTCTGTCTTCCCCTTTTCCTCCTGCCTCCAATCCCTCCCAGAATCAGAGTCTTTTCCAATGAGTCAACTCTTCACATGAGGTGGCCAAAATATTGGAGTTTCAGCTTTAGCATCATTTCTTCCAAAGAACACCCAGGACTGATCTCCTTTATGAGGGACTGGTTGGAACTCCTTGCAGTCCAAGGGACTCTCAAGAGTCTTCTCCAACACTACAGTTCAAAAGCATCAATTCTTCAGCTCTCAGCTTTCTTCACAGTCCAAATTTCACATCCATACATGACCACTGGAAAAACCATAGCCTTGACTAGATGTACCTGTGTTGGCTAAGTAATGTCTCTGCTTTTGAATATGCTATCTAGGTTGGTCATAACTTTCCTTCCAAGGAGTAAGTGTCTTTTAATTTCATGGCTGCAATCACCATCTGCAGTGATTTTGGAGCCAAAAAACAAATAAGTATCCAAAATTTAAATATAAAAAGCTCTAGTGAGAGGTAAGTAATTTTTAATAAAAAAATATCACATCATGACAGTTTTTCTTTTAATTAATATAAAACAAAGTTACTAAGTCTTCCCTGGTGGCTCAGATGGTAAAAGCATCTGCCTACAGTGCAGAAGACCCAGGTTGAGGTGGGGACTCTGGGTGGGGAATATCCTCTGCAGAAGGAAATGGCAACCTACTGCAGTACTCTTGCCTGGAAAATCCCATGGACAGAGGAGCCTGGTAGGCCACAGTCCATGGGGCCACAAAGAGTCTGACACTGACTTCACTTTACACTTAACAAGTTACAAAGTCAAGCACAGATCTTATTATGTTTGTTTTTTCATTCAGTGAGGCATATATAGAAGACATATAAATAGCATCATCTTTTCACTCTTAAGTAAATTGTGCTTCAGTTCAGTTCAGTTCAGTCGTACAGTCACGTCCGACTCTTTGTGACCCCATGAATCGCAGCACGCCAGGCCTCCCGGTCCATCACCAACTTCCTGAGTTCACCCAAACTCATGTGCGTCCAGTCCGTGATGCCATCCAGCCATCTTACCCTCTGTCATTCCCTTCTCCTCCTGCCCCCAATCCCTCCCAGCATCAGGGTCTTTTCCAATGAGTCAAATCTTCGCATGAGGTGGCCAAAATATTGGAGTTTCAGGCTCAGCATCAATCCTTCCAATGAACACCCAGGACTGTTCTCCTTTAGAACGGACTGGTTGTATTTCTTTGCAGTCCAAGGGACTCTCAAGAGTCTTCTCCAACACCACAGTTCAAAAGCATCAATTCTTCAGCTCTCAGCTTTCTTCACAGTCCAAATTTCACATCCATACATGACCACAGGAAAAACCATAGCCTTGACTAGATGGACCTTTGTTGGCAAAGTGATGTCTCTGCTTTCGAATATGCTATCTAAGTTGGTCATAACTTTCCTTCCAAGGAGTAAGCGTCTTTATATTTCATGGCTGCAATCACCATCTGCAGTGATTTTGGAGCCCAGAAAAATAAAGTAAACCACTGTTTCTACTGTTTCCCCATCTGTTTCCCATGAAGTGATGGGACTGGATGCATGATCTTAGTTTTCTGAATGTTGAGCTTTAAGCCAACTTTTTCACTCTCCTCTTTCACTTTCATCAAGAGGCTTTTAGTTCCTCTTCAGTTTCTGCCATAAGGGTGGTGTCATCTACATATCTGAGGTTATTGATATTTCTCCCAGTGATCTTGATTCCAGCTTGTGCTTCTTCCAGCCCAGCATTTCTCATGATGTACTCTTCATATAAGTTAAATAAGCAGGGTGACAATATACAGCCTTGATGTACTCCTTTTCCTATTTGGAACCAGTCTGTTGTTCCATGTCCTGTTCTAACTATTGCTTCCTGACCTGCATACAGGTTTCTCAAGAGGCAGGTCAGGTGGTCTGGTATTCCCATCTATTTCAGAATTTTCCACAGTTTATTGTGATCCACGCAATGGCTTTGGCATAGTCAATAAAGCAAAAATAGATGTTTTTCTGGAACTCTCTTGTTTTTTTTTTTTTTTTTGATGATCCAGTAGATGTTGGCAATTTGATCTCTTGTTCCTCTGCCTTTTCTAAAACCAGCTTGAACATCTGAAAATTCATGGTTCACGTATTGCTGAAGCCTGGTTTGGAGAATTTTGAGCATTACATTACTAGTGTGTGAGATGAGTGCAATTGTGTGGTAGTTTGAGCATTCTTTGGCATTGCCTTTCTTTGGGGTTGGAATTAAAACTGACCTTTTCCAGTCTTGTGGCCACTGCTGAGTTTTCCAACTTTGCTGGCATGTTGAGTGCAGCACTTTCACAGCATCTTCTTTCAGGATTTGAAATAGCTCCTCTGGAATTCCATCACCTCCACTAGCTTTGTTCTTAGTGATGCTTTCTAAACCCCACCTGACTTCACATTCCAGAACTTCTGGCTCTAGGTGAGTTATCTGGGTCATGAAGATCTTTTTTGTACAGTTCTTCCGTGTATTCTTGCCACCACTTTTTAATGTCTTTTGCTTATGTTAGGTCCATATCATTTATGTCCTTTATTGAGCTCATTTTTGCATGAAATGTTCCCTTGGTATCTCTAATTTTCTTGTGCTTAAGGTGGTCCAATTTTTATCAAACACACAGGAAGCCAAAAAGCTGCTTGTTCTTTACTTCAGAAATGTAAAGATTTCAGTCTAATTTGAAAGATAAGCTCTTTTAATTCACATTCATCTACCTTTCTCATATACAAAAATCCAGGTAGGATATAAGGCACAGAGTAATGTCAATTTACAGTCTTCTTCAATTGCTTAAGTTTTTGGAGCTTCTGAAAGTTAGTGAACATTGCTTAAGATTTCTAAAGTTTTTATATCTGCTGCTGCTGGTAAGTCACTGTGGGACCCAATAGACGTCAGCCCTCCAGGCTCCTCTGTCCCTGGGATTCTCCAGGCAAGAATACTGGAGTGGATTGCCATTTCCTTCTCCAATGCATGCATACATGCTAAGTCGCTCCAGTCGTGTCCAACTCTGTGCGACCCTATGCACAGCAGCCCACTATGCTCCTCTGATATCTATTTTCCTTTTAGTTTTTATTATTATGTCTATTTTTCTTTAAATGTAGTCTACATGATTACACATATTTAAGGAAAAGTTAAAGGTTTAAAATATCAATTCTCACTTCTCTATAATATGCCATGAAAGATACTGTTACTATCATAAAGAGGATAGTTGTTTCAATAAATGGTATTGGAAAAACTGGATATCCAAAGAATGAAATTGGACCATACATAAAAATCAATTCAAAGTGTATTAAAGACAAAGGCCTGAAATCATAACATTTCTAATAGGGAATATATGAAAATATTCTTCTTGACATTGGCTTTGGCATTTTCTTTAAAATGATACCACAAGTTCAGGCAACAAATCAGAAATAATTAAATGTGAAAACAAATTTTTTATTTAAAAATGTATAATAAATGAGCAAAAATGACATAGCTTCATTTTTTAAAAATTTGTGTATTTTCCTAATTTTTGTCTGTCAAGCAGCTTCCTAATGATGTCATAACCAAGTAAAGTTCCTTACCAGATAAAACACTTTTATATGTATAGAAAATGTCTTGACCTTGCATTTAAAAAAAAATAAATGCTTAAAATTTAAGATAATTTTTCCATGGTATTGTTTTCATGGAGCTCTATTACAAATATGATTAATTTCATCAGTTTTTATTTTTTACTCTGTATAGACAAACTACCACACAATTGCACTCATCTAATGCACTAGCAAAGTAATGCTCAAAATTCTCCAAGCCAGGCTTCAGAAATATGTGAACCGTGAACTTCCAGATGTTCAAGCTGGTTTTAGAAAAGGCAGAGGAACCAGAGATCAAATTGCAAACATCCACTGGATCATCAATAAAGCAAGAGAGTTCCAGAAAAAATATATATTTCTGCTTTATTGACTATGCCAAAGCCTTTGACTGTGTGGATCACAATAAACTGTTTAAGATTCTGAAAGAGATGAGAATATCAGACCACCTGACCTGACTCTTGAGAAACCTGTATGCAGTTCAGGAAGCAACAGTTAGAACTGAACATGGAATAATAGACTGGTTCCAAATAGGAAAAGGAGTACATCAAGGCTGTATATTGTCACCCTGCTTATTTAACTTATATGCAGAGTACATCATGAGAAATGCTGGGCTGGAAGAAGCACAAGCTAGAATCAAGATAGCTAGGAGAAATATCAGTAACCTCAGATAAGCAGATAAAACCACCCTTATGGCAGAAAGTGAAGAAGAACTAAAGGGCCTCTTGATGAAAGTGAAAGTGGAGAGTGAAAAAGTTGGCTTAAATTTCAACATTCAGAAAACGAAAAAAAAATAAAAAATAAAGGAAAAAAAAAAGAGAAAACGAAGATCATTGCATCCAGTCCCATCACTTCCTGGCAAATAGATGGGGAAACAGTGGCTGACTTTATTTTTCTGGGTTCCAAAATTACTTCAGACGGTGATTGCAGCCATGAAATTAAAAGACACTTACTCTTTGGAAGGAAGGAAAGTTATGACCAACCTAGACAGCATATTAAAGAGCAAAGACATCACTTTGCCAAAAGAGGTCCATCTAGTCAAGGTTATGTTTTTCCAGTAGTCATGTATGGATGTGAGAGTTGGACTATAACGAAAGCTGAGCATAGAATAATTGATGTTTTTGAACTGTGGTGTTGGAGAAGACTCTTGCAAGTCCCTTGGATTGCAAAGAGATCCAACCAGTCCATCCTAAAGGAGATCAGTCTTGGGTGTTCATTGGAAGGACTGATGTTGAAGCTGAAACTCCAATACTTGGCCACCTGATGCAAAGTGCTGATTCCTTTGAAAATACCCTGATGCTGGGAAAGATTGAGGGCACGATGAGAAGTGGACAATAGAGGATGAGTCTTTTGGATGGCATCACCGACTCAGTGGACATGGGTTTGGGTGGACTCTGGGAGCTGGTGATGGACAGGAAGGTCTTGCGTGCTGTGTTTCATGGGTTTGCAAAGAGTTGGATACAACTGAGTGACTGAACTGAACTGAGACAACTAAAAGTCAAATTTAAAATGATAGTGTGTCATATATTTCTCAAGTCTTTTATATTTTAGGTTAAAAATCAAATCCCAATTCTGCATTAAGCTCATAGTTCAACTCTGTAGATGTTTGGTGAGATCAGGCATCTGTGACCTGGCCACAGATAATGCATTCCTTAGGCCCTAAAATGATTTTAGCTTAACAGTCTCATTTACCTGTACTAGATTCTTATCTCTTGAAGATTAAAATGTAGCTTGCAGTTATCTTCTATCTATGACCATTTCCTCCTTATACCAGGAACAGTATCTAATGCAGCTGAGTCCCTGTCTTCCTTAGGGAGCCACTTTCATGCTAACAACATTGACCCATGTGAGAAAAAAGTATAAAAGTACAGGGAAATGCACTCGGGTGCATGCTGTTAATCTATAGTACTTCATCTTAATATATCTTTTTTGCACAAACTATTTACCCCAGAAAGATTCAAAACATAGATTTTGCATCACATGAACAAGCGACTTCTCTTTCCGAGTAGATAACCACACCTGCAGGTCCTGGCACTTCTTCATCTGCCCATCTAAAGTCCTACATGGTAATAATTGTAAGATTTAAGTTCAAACCCTTGGGCCTCTTAAGATTTCACATTCTGAAGAATATGTGTGGCGGTCTTTTTACTACTAACTTCAATAATGTATAGATCTATAAGTCCTTCTTCCCACTCAATATAAGTAGATATGCACTAATCCTTGATTTCCTACAAGCAGATCAATTAAGGCATAGAACATACAACCTTCAATTGCTCAAGTTCATAGAAATGTTGATTTTGGCCACTGGTCTCTTAGGGAATTATGCGGTCTCAGTCGCAGGAACTCATCATTGAAATTGACTTCTCTCTGTTCTCAGACTTAATGCTATGCCCTCAATTGTTCATTTTTGTCCAATTCTTTGTGGCCCCACAGACTGTAGCTTGCCAGGTTCCTCTGTTCATGGGATTTCCTAGGCAAGAATACTGGAGTGGATTGCCATTTCCTATTCCAAGGGATCTTTCCAACCTATGGATGTAAACTGGTTTCTTACATCTGCTGCATTGGCAGATGGATTCTGTACCACTAGTGCCACCTGGGAAACCCTCACCGTTATGACACAAATTAAATTACTAGACTGTACAGAAGTTTGAACATGTAGACATATATAACACTTTAAAAAGCATGCATTTCCAAAATAATACATATATTTGTATTATAAATAACAAGTATGTCCATTTTTATGGAGTCATTGAATGAAAATTGTCAAGATGATACAATTGACTTGTATTTTGACATTTGCCACCTATATACTGTGGGACTTGAACAGTTATTTTCCTTCTCTGAATTTCAATGTGCCCCCTAAAGTGTGATCAGTAAGTTTGCATCAGCTACTTTATTTAAAGCCTCAAATATTTTATTGTAAGCCTCAAATAAAGTAATGAATAGAATATACCTTTGAAATATAAATTATTAGCCTATGTAAAATATTAAGATGAAAAGTGATTCTCTAGGACATTCAATCTAATCATTTTATCATTAATGAAATTCTACTCCAAGTCTATGAGATATAAAATAAACATTACATTCAACAAACTGGAAAACCTTGAAAGTGACCCTGGGTTCTTGATTTAAGAGTATAAATTTCCTGAACTAAAATGCCATTTCTTCCCCTCACTTTTTATAAATTACAACAACTTAATTCTGAACTATGGTATCTAAAATATCTTATTCTCATATCCAAGATTCTAAGATATGGTATTAAATTCAAATATTATTGAATTATTTTTCTTTAAAAATATTTATTTTGTTTAAATCACAATTGTTATTATTTGTAAACTGGATAACGTATACTGGAATTCTTTGAAGTACAAAATTGATTATGTTTCCACCCCACTCCACCCCTCCCAGAAAAAAATGCTTGCATTCATTGCATGCAGTTCAGATCAGCTCTATTTAACTAGCTGGCTAGGTGTCTAGCTATTAACTTTCACACTGATCATTTACTTTTCACTCATTGGAAGTCTGGCAAATCTGTTGTGTTTGTGATTGAGACTTGCACAGCTGTTACAACAGAAGATTAAGTTGCCCCAACACTAAACCAAATGCTTGATGGCCAAGGTTTTCATATAGCAAAGTGCAGTTTTGTTACATAATTAACAGAATTATATGCAACACTATTTCTGTTTCCTGACTATATATTCTGTCTGAGTTATGAAAGAAATTATAAACTAATTTGTGGAAACAACATCTGTTGTGAACAGGCAAAAAGCTCTAGTAAAAAAGGAATAATTTATTTCCTTCTGTTTTGTAGCTATTTATAAGATCAAGAGAAAATGAAAGGCTTTTCATAGTCTATAGTCCTCTACACAAATATTTGTCTGTGCTTCTATATTCTGAAAAAACACAATACTACAATTTTTGTCATGTTAAGAAAAAAGTAAAATATTCAATTTCCCACAAATTTATTTTGACTTAATATGCAACAGCATGTTAATTTTATCAGCACATTTTGAAAATGATGGAGTACATCTAAATGTACTCTAAAGCATTGTAGTTCTCAGAACACAAAGAAAATGATACAGGTATTTGATAAGTCCTTCACAGATAGGACAATAAATAAATTATCACTCTGAAATTTCTAACTCTGTTCCTTTGAATCCCACTCCTTTCTAGTTCATTCATACAGATTCTATCAATACTTTAAGTGTCTCTTTAAATAAGGTTTGATCCCAAGATTGGGTGAATTATTTCTGGTGTAAAACAAGAGGGATCGGGGATGTGGGATTTTGGTCAAACTATGGAGTGTGTGCCTCATAAAGTCTTCATATTGTGTTATACATTGTTCATACTAAAAAATCACATATCTCTGAATCCCTTGACTGTGTCTACTGGCTGTTATTTTTGTTTAATCTTCAAAAATAATTTATAAAATCATAAAGGAGATAGTCAATTGTATATGTTCATATTTATGTTACTTTATAATTTCTTTCTTCTTTCTGATAAAACTTCTTTTTATCATTTTCTTTCTGTTTGAAGAACTTCCAATAGCCAGTTTTTAGGTCTGTTAGTAAATTCTTTCAGTTTTCCGTCATCTGAGAATGTCTTTATTTCACTTTAATTACTAAAGAATTTTTTTTTTTTCTTGATAGAGAATTCTGGTCTGAGTTCTTTTCTTTTGCTACTTGAATAAGGCTGTGCCACTCCCTTCTGGCCTCCTTGGTTTCAGATTAGAAATCATCAGTGATTAGAATTAGTATCCTCTAAGTTTATGTTCCAATTCTCTCTGGCTGCTTTCACTTTTGTTGTTGTTTGTTTGTCTTTTGTTTTCAAGAATTCAATTATGATACATTTTGGCATAGAATTCTTCAGATTTATTGTTTGAGGTTTGCTTAGTTTCTTAAATCTGTTGAGTCTTGTGCCAAATTTGCCATTTTGGGGCCATTTTCTTCAGATACTCATTCAGTCCAATTCTCTTTCTCAGACATAGATGACACAATATGAGACCTTTTGCTATCATACCATCAATCCTTTAGTCTCTGTCAATTTTTTTTCCAGTCTGTTTTCTTTCAATGATTGAGACTAAAAAAGTCAATTGATTTGTCCTCAACTTCACAGCAAATATATGGGGAAACAACAGAAACAGTGACACTTCATTTTCATGGGCTCCAAAATCACTGCAGATGGTGACTGAACCCATGACATTAAAAGACGCTTGCTCCTTGGAAGAAAAGCTATAACAAACCTAGACAGCATATTTAAAAGCAGAGGCAGTACTTTGCTGACAAAGATCTGTCTAGTCAAAATTATGGTTTTTCCAGTAGTCATGTATGGATGGGAGAGTTGGACCACAAAGAAAGCTGAGCACCAAAGAATTGATGCTTTTGAAATGTGATGGTGGAGAAGACTTTGGAGAGTCCCTTGGACTCTCCAATTCTAAAGGAAATCAGCCCTGAATATTCATTGGAAGGACTGATGCTGAAGCTGAAACTCCAATACTTTGGCCACCTGAGGTGAAGAACTGACTCATTGAAAAAGACCCCAATGCTGGAAAAGATTGAAGGCAGAAAGAGGAGGGGACAACAGGGTATGAGATGGTTGGATGGCATCACAACTCAATGGACATGAGTTTGAGCAAGCTCTGGGAGTTGGTGATGGACAGGGAAGCCTGGTATGCTGCAGTCCATGTGTTGCAAAGAGTCAGACATGATTGAGAGACTGAACTGAACAGACTGGAGGAAATAATAATAAGACTTAAATAAATTGATATAGACTTGGATGGATGACTTCATTTCATATAAATTTAATAAAGATCTCGACTGTCCCAGAATTAATCCACAAATTAAAGATGACCCCCAACAAAATTCCTACAGGGCTTCTCATGGGATCGATGCTGATTTAAATATTCACAGACAAGCATAAATGTTCAAAGATAGTCTGCATAATATTGGAAATGGAAGAGAAAAAAGAAAATGATAAGAATAAAGAGATACTAGAGAATAAAAAGAAAGAGAAGGAAAAACATAGAGATTAAGAAGGAGAAGTAGAGGATACATGCTACTGGAAATCAAGATTTTTAAATCTTGATTTTTTAAATATAAAAAAACAAATTTTATATACCTAAAATTTCTAAGTTTGGTATTTACACAAGTTACTTCAATAGACTAATTGAACATAACAGAGAGCTAAAAACATAATACTTTTAATTCTATAACAATAATAGATTTAAATTAATGTTGCAGGGAAATTAAATATTTATTAAATTTATTGTTATGTATTAAAGACATAACATAAAGACATTAGAAGAATGATGGCATATGTTTTATAGAAACCAAAAATAATTGCATAGAGAAACATATATTCAATGAAAATTTTTATTGAGTATTTGTATAAAAAATTTTACAAATCAATAAGAAAAAGACTAGTGACACTAAAGACCACTGGGGCAAGGATTTAGTCACTTCTCAAAAGATGGTTTCCAAATGGACAGTGGATATATAAAAATGCAAACACAGCAACAATGAATTATACTTCATGATTAAATTGGAGTTCCTTGGTAGCTCAGATGGTAAAGTGTCTGCCTGCAACGTGGGAGACTCGGGTTCGATCCCTGGGTCAGGAAGATCCCTGAGTTGGGAGGATCCTCTGGAGAAGGAACTGGTAACCTATTCCAGTATTCTTGCTGGAAAATCCCATGGATGGAGGAGCCTGGTGGGCTACAGTCAATGGAGTCACAGAGAGTCGAACACAACTGAACAACTAATATTTATACTTTTTGTGATTAGAATACAATCTGTGAATTCATGAGAAGAGGGATCATGCTTATTTGTTGGCACATTATTCTCAGTTTCAAACCTAGTGCATTTACACAGGGTTCAATATTTTTTAAATGTCTGAATTGAATATGGTCTATAGTGTTCAATAAATAGATGTTATTTGTTGAGCAAAATATTTCAAAGCAAATTTACCAAAATGTCTTCTGAAGTAAATAACACATTAATAGTTTTCAACAATTATTTCATAAGACTCTACCAAGAAAAAAATATAATGTGCATTTAAATAGTGATAAATATTTTAAAACCAATTTCCATGGAGCAAATATTTGGAACTATTTACCATAGTTTCATATTAATCTAGTAATGCGTGTTTATTTGTGGGTCACAGATGACTTAAATTTTAATTATTGCCTAGGGTATTGTCAGGGAATGTTTAACAGCAGGATTCCTGTGTGCTGCTTTCTGTCTCTCATAAATCCTCTGTTCCTTATCAGTTCCTGGTAATAGGAATGAGTGGAGCAGCATGCTGCTCCCAGGACTGAGGTCATAGGATGAAACATATGCATGGATTTCCTTCAGTGAACATTCTCTTTACAACAAAACTGCTTAGTCACTACCCTCTTTCTTGAGATATGGATTGTCTTCTGACGTTATGACCATTGTTAATTCCTTGTTCCCTTGATAATGGCTGCTGTATGTTTGGTTGTCTGATCTTTATCATTGTCAAAAGAAATTCCTTGTATAACAGCCTATATATCCTCATAGAAAGATCATTAAAGCACCCTTGCTCCACCAGAGACTTGGGTTACCGTGTTTCTCTCTCTCTCTCTCTCTCTCGCTCCCTCCCTATGGCTAATTCTCTGGAGTGTGGAAACCCGCTGAGGTCACTCTCTTGCCCGGGCTTTCAAGACCTCCTCGAGAGGATGCCCTGTACCTTCGTGAGCAGTACAAGCTCTGTTCTAGGGTTTTATTGGTTCTCTGCATAAACCAGGAAATACTAGCTTCTTTCTCTCTTTCACTTTCTTATCATCCACTCCGGACCACCAGGTTCCGGTCTATTAAAGGACCGCAACAGGGTATGATTTATCTTTTTAGGTCTTATGGAAATAGATCCCTTAGGATACACACAGAAACGCTTATAAACATGTACTAGACCAAGAGAGAGATTTGTAAACACCAGATAAAAATCAAATTTTCTTTTTATCTTCTACTGCTTACTGTATTCATACAATAACTAAGTTAATGCTTGACTTATTAAAGTTACATAAAACTTGTGGATCTCAGTGAGTGTTGGACTCTGTGATCTCTACACTATTTTTATAGCTTAAACAATCCATTATTGTATACTTATGAATTTTGAAAAAGAGTAAAATTTTTTGTATGCAGTATTATATATTCCTTGTTCTCAACCATTTCTACTTTTTTACTAAAAAAAAAAAAGTTTCTCTTGAGGGAATACTTCTTTTTCTTCTTATGCATTAGTTTTTGTATTTTTATTCTTAAGTGAAAGAAATACATATTTACATATTCTTGTAGACTTAACTGTAAACTATGATTGAGCACATAGATATGCATTAATATCTATGTTAGTGTAAATATATTTATTGATAAAATATTTTATTATTTGGATATTTGTTTTATTTTCTATTTTCATTTATCCTTAATAATGTGGATGATATTAGTATTATCATTTATATAACTTATGAAGAGTATGTGGGCAGAGACTCCCAAATTTTAGTGACATGGTTGCATAAAAAAAATTTTATTTTTCTTAATTGATCTAATTTAAAAGACCCATAAATTTGACTAAAAGATAGTAACAAGGATTAAAATAATGCAATTGTAAGCAATTATTGGAGAACTTTTGTAGGATCTCACAGAAGTGGAAAATTTAATAAAAAACACAGATGTCATAAAGCAAACTAGTGACAGATTGATTTTTAAAATTCTACATTTCAGATTTGTCAGGCAGGACAGCTAAACTCTGGTAAAAGAAGAATTTGATATCTGGTGTCTTAAAACAACAGGATTTACCCTTGTACACACTGATTCCAAAACAGATATTCCTGACTTGTAGATGGTCCTCCCTCAAGCAGTGATTAGAAGCAAGGCTGCTTTCATATTATGGTATTTTGCAGTCACTGAACTCATTGGAATTGTGTGGTGTAGGTAGGAAAGAGAGTATATGAATGATTGCATGAGTGGTTTGTGCCTAAATATATGTTATAAATTGATAAAGCCACTACTATAAACATGATTGGGAAATTTATATAAACATTCACAGAATAAGAAATATATAATAAATATGAGAAAAGTACAAATATAATGGTAACAAAGACATAAACTACACATTTTTTATAAAGTTCCTAAGATTAATATCACTTTAATGAGTGTATTTCAAAACTGCTACTAGAAAAATGAACTGATCATCTTTATGACATGAAGTTTGGTGGTTGCCATTACATTTTAAAACAGGAAAACACTTTGACCTGTAAATTTTCCATCTAGGAATCTGTCAAAGAAATAAAGCAGTCGTTAATAAGACTGCAGTTCCAGCGATACTTACTGAAGCAGATTTTATACCAGTGAGAAAAATCAAATCATCAAAAATGATTTAGTACCATTCTTGTTGTTTTTGCTAAATTGTGTCCAACTCTTTGTTATTGTTCATTCACTCAGTCAAGTCTGACTGTTTGCAACCCCATGGACTACAGCACCCCAGGCTTCTCTTGTCCTTCACCATCTCCCAGAGCTTGCTCAAACTCATGTCCATAAGTTGGTGATGCCATCCAACCATCTCATCCTGTTGTCCCCTTCTTCTGCCTTCAATCTTTCCCAGAATCAGGGTCTTTTCTAATGAGTTGGACCTTCACATCATGTAGCCAAATAATTCAGTTTTAACATCAGTCTTTCCAATGAATATTCAGGGTTGATTTCCTTTAGGATTGACTGGTTAGATTTCCTTGCAGTCCAAGGGACTCTCAAGAGTCTTCTCCAGCACCACAGTTTGAAAGCATCGTAGACTAATGCTGAATGATCCCTTGAGCATTATTTTTTGTGACATTAGGGAATTAAAATATATCGGAAAAACTTTAAAAATGAAGAATTTTATAAAATTGTTTGTATTTTTTCCTGACTTGTACTTGTCACTCATCATCAGAGAGTTTTATTATAAAACACATTTTAAAATTTTTACTTGCTACTAAGTCCTTTGGGCTTCCCAGGTGGTAAAGAACCAGCCTGCCTATGCAGGAGATGTAAGAGGCACGGATTTGATCCCCGGGTTTGGAAGATCCCCTGAAGGGGAATCTGCTATCCCCTGGAGGGCATGACAACCCACTCCAGTATTCTTGCCTGAAGAATCCCATGGACAGAAGAGCTTAGTGGGCTATGGTCCCTAGTGTCACAGGGTCAGACACAACTGAAGTGACTTAGCACACTGGTGCACATGTCTTTTGAATTAAGAAACTGTCATGACTATTTTTCATGTATTAAATATTCAGCTCTTAAATTTTGTCCTTTACCTTGAATTTTCTGCAAAATAGCTCTCAGCTAAAAAGAGATATTTAAAATAGACACAATTTAAGCAAATAACAATATTTTAGAAAATTCTATAAATAAGTACTGGCTCCTATTATAACTACTATCTTTTGACACAAAAATTTTAAAGTAATTACTTAAGTAGTAGTGTATCCAAATGTTTAATTATAATGCTACACACTGAAATGTATATCATTTAAAAAGTAACTACTTAAATATTCTTTTCATAAATATCTAAGCATTTAGCTCTGATTGTTTTATCTTTATGCAATAAATATAAAAATGAATTTCCTGAGGCTTCCCTGGAGGCTCCGTGTTAAAGAATCTGCCTGCCAATGCAGGAAACACAAGTTTAATCCCTGATCCAGGAAGATCCCACATGCTGTGGAGCAACCAAACCCATGTGAGGCATATCTAGTGAGCCTGTGCTTGCAAGCCTGGCAGCTAAAACTGTTAAGTCTACTTGCCACACCACCCGAAGCCTGCATGCCCTAGAGTCTGTGCTCTGCAGCAAGAGGAGCCACCACAATGAGAAACTTGAGCAGTGTAGCTAGAGAGTAGCCACTGCTCGCTAAAACTAGAGAAAAGCCTGAACAGCAACGAAGACCCAGAACAGCCAAAAATAAATAAATAAAATTAAAAATGAGTTCCCTTTCAAGAATAAGGTTTAGTAAAAATTGTTTCATGTATTTAAATGTACATTAAAAGCCTAAATTAAACCCAATTTAAATGCAAATAAAAATATATTGCTTTATGTAAAACAGAATTACCAACTGATATGAAATAATTTTGAGAATTATTTTGGATTTATGTGTTATGATTTATGTGATATGAATTTTAACTTGATATTACAGGCTTATATCTGTCCCTTAGTCTAGACAGGTTTATATCTGTCCCTTAGTCTAGCATTCTTTGCATTTTCTTCCTAGCAATATACAGTTAATAAAAACAATGGGTCCTTTGTAATAAAACACCAACATATATAATGTTGCATTTTAATTGCTTTTTACACATTATCCTTTTTGAATTCTAAAGCTTATTAGTTTTATAGAGTGGATTTTTCTCTACCTTCCTTACTATAAGGACAGCTATTTTATCTGAGCCTCAGAGATGTACACCATTTTCCTTTCACCTGAATTTATAAACAAGAACAAATATTTTTTGGCCTCCTTTTTAAGGAAACAAAATTGACTATTTGCCTTACAATCCAACTACATCTGGGTTATTTTCTATAATAACCTGGCACAGAGAAATGGAAAGTGATAGGTCTTTGGGCTGCTTTGATCCAATGAGTGACCATTGCACTATGGAAGATCTCCCAGAGACTTAATCATGTTTGATTTTTTTTTAATTGAATATAGTTGATTTGCAATATTGTGTTAGTGTCAGCTGGACAGCTATAGCAAAGTGATTCGTTTATGCTATATATATATATGTATATATGCATATAAATATTTATTGTTTGATTCTATCCCCTTATATTTTAGTATAAGATATTGAATACAGTTATCTGTGCTATACCATAAATCCTTGTTGTTTGTTTTACATATGCTAGTGCATTTCTGTTAATCCCCTACTCCCAATTTATCCCTTCCCCCTTTGGTAACTATAGGCTTGTTTTCTGTCTGTGAGTCTGTTTCTGTTTTGTCAATAAGTTCATTTGTACTATTTTTTAGATTCCACATATAAATGATATCATATGCTTGTCTTTCTCTGTAAGATTTCACTTAGTATGATAACTTCTAGGTCCACCCATTTTGCTGCAAATGGTATTATTTTATTCTCTTTTATGGCTGAGTAATATTCCATTGAATGTCTATGTATACACACACACATATATATATGGATTGTGTATATATATACACACATATGCCAACATCTTCTTTGATTTTTGGCCATAGTATGTGAGATCTTAGCTCCCTGATCAGGGGTCAAACCCATGTCCCCTGCATTGGGAGTGTGGAGTCTTAACCACTGAACCATAAGGGAAGTCCTATATACTTCTTTATTCAGTCATCTGTTGATGTCCACTTAGGTTGCTTCCACGTCTTGACTATTGTAAATAGTGCTGCTATGAATAGAATTTGAGTTTTTGTATTATCCAGATATATTCCCAGGGGTGGAATTTCTCAATCATGTGGTAACTTGATTTTTAGTTTTATTTTAAATAAACTTAATACTGTTTTCCACAGTGGCTTCACCAGTTTATATTCCCACTAACAGTACAGAAGGGTTCCTTTTTCTTGACACACTCTCCAACATTTATTGTTTTTAAGCTTTTTGATGATGGCCATTCTGACCAAGAAGCTGAGCATCTTTGAACGTGCCTATTTGCCATCTGTGTATCTTCTTTGAAGTTTGTTTGTTTTTTTTTTTTAAATTAAGCCCTTGTTGGTTGCATTATTTGCTAATATGTTTTCCCAGTTCATAGATTGTTTTGTTTTGTTTATGATTTCCTTTGCAGATGCTTATAAGTTTAAATAGGTCCCATTTGTTTATTTCAGGGCTGCAGGCCAGCACTCACCTTCTCCTCTCCAGGCTTTGAAGCTCCTTATCTGTCCTGATGGAATTCCCAGCTGGTGAATGAGGTTCCCAGGGAGGGAGACCTTACCTCCTTCACCACTCTCTTCCAGGGGTACAGACCCTGTCCTGATTCCTCCTCTTCTCCTTTTTCCTTGATCTAACCTTGTTATGTGGTGGTTGTTCCTGCAACTTCTGCAAGATTTCAGTCAGTATTTTGTGAGAATTGTTTCACACATGGACATATTTCTGATGTATTTGTCAGAGGAGGTGAGCTCCACATATTCCTCTACTCTGCCATTTTGATCTCCCCCCGCCTTCCATCAGAGTTTTGCATGTTGTTAAGAGATTATTATAACAGTTTAAACTGCCTTAAGTATAATTTAATTCGCTTGTACATATAAGACATAGACCATATTTAAGAATTTGCTTGATACAGAGCCCCTGTTTGAATTTCCTGAGCCATGCAGCAAATTCTCATTGACTATCTATTTTGCATATGGTAACCTAAGTTTCCATGTTACTCTTTCCATACATGTCACCCTCTCCTCCCCTCTCCCCATGTCCATAAGTCTGTTCTCTATGTTTGTTTCTCCACTGTTGCCCTGTAAATAAATTCTTCAGTACCATTTTTCTACATTCTGTATATATATTTTAGAATACGGTATTTCTCTTTCTCTTTCAGACTCATTTCACTCTGTATAATAGGGATGGTGGGGAGAAGGGAGGGAGTTTCAAAAGGGAGGGGACATATGTATACCTATGGCTGATTCATGTTGAGGTTTGAAAGAAAACAGCAAAATTGTGTAAAGCAATTATCCTTCCATAAAAAATTATTTTAAAAAGTTTGTTTTACTACTCTGACTCTGAAGTACCCTATACATTTTGGCCCAGAGACCATGATTGAACTTGGATCCATTTGGGGTCCAGTTACTTTTACATTATTTCTAAACCTAGTGAACCCAATCAACCACTGTAAATTTATAACACTGTGAACCATCAGAGAACTGGGTAAGTCAGACCGAAATTCCATTATCACAAGAAGAATGAGTTTCAAAAGTCTTCATTCTAGTAAAATATAGAAGTGTCCTGGATCTGTGAGGTGTTGTAGGTGATCTTAGGGAAGAACAATTTCTTCAGATAAGCTTTGTGAATCAGGTTCTTGAAATTTAGGAAAATTATGCAAAGTCTCCTCCAGAAAATGAATAGCTTGATCTCAAAATCTATGATGTGCTTACTCTGTACATAATTCCAGGAATATCATATAAGGTATAATTTGCTACTATTGCATTTCCAGTTGATTTCATAAATATATGAGATAAAATGAACAAATTAGCTTCAGGCAAGGTGTTTCCATGCTTCTTAACATACAGGTGTTGCCAGGTGACACAGTATGCATCCATATTTTATGACTCCTTTTAGAATGGTGAAATCAGATATAAAAATAGATATTTATAAGAGTATACTTGATAGGAAAGTAAAGCACCTGTTACAGTGTAAACTTTTAAAATGCAATCATCTCACCAAAATTTTTAAATGATTTATTTTTTTCTGGTTTGAACATGTTAAGTGAATTTTATTTCTGGTTTGCAAATGGGGTGCTAAAATTAAAATGCCCATTCTCTTCCTAGAAATCAAGCACAAAAAATAATAAAAGAACACATAATTTAACTAGTACAAAGTAAAACACTCAGACAAAATACAAATATATGTGTATATACTTATATATGTGGAGAAGGAAATGGCAACCCACTCCAGTATTCTTGCCTGGAAAACCCCATGGATGGAGAAGCCTGGCAGACTACAGTTTATGGAGTCACAAAGAGTTGGACATGACTGAACAACTTCACTATATATATATATATATATATATATATATATATATATCAAAATAGAGTGATGGTAGTGTAGGAGGTATGCAGGGGAAGGTTAAAGTAAGAAATCATGGAAAGAAATTCAAAGGTAGCATGATGGTTTTTGTTTCACTTTGTTTTAGAAAAAATCATTAGGATGAGTGTTGATTCTTGAGATGAAGATGCTCAACAGACTAAATTTCTTGTTTGGAATAGAGAACATATAGCTGTTGACATCTGGAGTTTCTCTGACCCAGATTGACTCATAGAAGCAAAGATCTATTTATAAATAAAGAATCACACATATATCCATATATGTATAAGTATTCCATCTTTTGACAGAAGAATAGAAAATAATATACATGTTGCAAACAATATCTAGCTGCCCATGTCCATTAACTCAGAAGAGTAAAAGCTAATTTTACTCTTAGATAAGGCCTATTTTATGAGAAAAAAATTTAGTTGGCTTGCAATAATGTGTCAACTCCTCCTTCAATAGACTTCTTACTAACAAATGGTTTAAAAAGAGCTTATGCAATGATGGGTAATTTAAAAGGAAACAATACTTGGTGTACATATAGATGTTTCAGTCCAACAAAAGAAAGAAAGAAGTGGCAGATGAAGTTTCCCCAGGCAGGAATAAAATGCAATTTTATAAAGTCGATTAAAAGTGAGACTATATTTTGTTGTGGATTAAATATACAATTAAGCAATTGCTTCTATGATGGAAGATAATGAGAATTATCTTAAAGAGTTCAGAAAATAGGTTGTGAGAAAACAGATGAGGATGATGATAATGATAGTGATGATGATCATTCTCATTATCAAATTTTACTAACACACTTAACAGTTACTCCAGGAAATCTTAATTGTAGATTAAATACATTAACTAATTAGTACCTCTTAACAACTTTATCAAATATGTACAACTATTATCTGCCATTTTTTGGATGACAAAAGACAGGGACATAGAGATTGAAAGGGTGGTTCACAAGTAAATAATAAAATATAAGTGAGCATTCAGAAACAGGCCCACACATGTACAGTCTCCAAATATGTGAGGAAAGCAATACTGATGTATAGTGGAGAAAGGATGGTCTTTTAAAATAAATAATACTAGGTCAATTGAATACACATAAGAAAAAAAAAATCTGGATTCCTGTCTCAAACCATTCAGGATTATTCAGAGAAAGAGTATCAATAGAATTCAAATGATTTTATGCATTTAGAAATTTAGAAAGGTGGTAATGATGACCCTATATGCAAGAAGTAAAAGAGACACAGATATAAAGAACAGACTTTTGGACTCTGTGGGAGAAAGCCAGGATGGGATGATTTAAAAGAATAGCATTGAAACATGCATATTACCATATGTGAAATAGATCACCAGTCCAAGTTCGATGCATGAAACAGGGTACTCAAAGCTGGTGCACTAGGACAGCACTAAAGGATGGGATGGGGAGGGAGGTGAGAGAGGGGTTCAACATGGGGGGCACATGTACACCCATGGCTGATTCATGTCAATGTACAGCAAAAACCACCTCAATATTTTAAAGTAATTAGCCTCCAATTAACATACATAAATGAATTTTTAAAAATTCAAATTATTTTATGCATTTAAAAGGAGATATGAAGAAATGGTTCACAGTTTATGGAGTCTAAGTCCATGGTCGGCAATGTGCCTAATAGAAACCAAGGAAAGTCAGTGGTATGATTCAGTTGAAAATCAAGGTCTTCAAAGAAGTTCAAAGTTCTTCAACTTTGAGAAACAATGATGTAAATCTCAGTCTGAGGGTAGGAGAAAATGATGTGAGATGTAGGCATAAATGAGGCATGCAAAAGGGGCAAAATCATCTGTCATCTGTTATACTGTTTTTGTTCACTCACTATGTCATTTAAAACTCTTTGGGACCCCATGGACTGCAGCATGTCAAGCTTCTCTGTCCTTCACTATCTGCCAGAGTTAGCTCAAACTCATGTCCATTGAGTCAGTGATGCCATCCAACCATCTCATCCCCTGCTGCCTCTTTCTCCTCTTGCCCTTAATCGTTCCCAGCATCAGGGTCTTTTCTAATGAGTCACTTCTTTGGGTAGCCAAAGTATTGGAGCTTCAGCTTCTGCCTCAGTCCTTCCAATGAATATTCAGGACTGATTTCCTTTAGGATTGACTAGTTTGATCTCCTTGCAGTCCAAGGGACTCTCAAGAGTCTTCTCCAGTACCACGGTTCAAAAGCAGCAATTCTTTGGCACTCAACCCTCTTTATGGTCCAACTCTCACATCCATGACTACTGGAAAAACCATAGCTTAGAATATACAGAATTTTGTCAGCAAAGTGATGTCTCTGCTTTTTAATACGCTGTATAGGTTTGTCATAGTTTTTCTTCCAAGAAGCAAGTGTCTTTAATTTTGTGGCTGCAGTCACTGTCTATAGTGATTTTGGAGCACAAGAAAAGGAAATCTGTCACTATTTTCACTTTTCCCCCGTCTATTAGCCATGAAGTGATGGGATCAGATGCCATGATTTCAGTTTGATGATTCAACATTCAGCAAAATGTTTTAAGCCAGCTTTTCCACTCTTCCTTTTACCTTCACCAAGAAGCTCTTTAGCTCCTCTTCACTTTCTGCCATTATTATGGTGTCATCTGCATATCTAAGGTTGTTGATATTTCTTCTGGCAATCTTGATTCCAGCTTGTGCTTCATCCAGTCTCGTATTTTGGATGATGTACTCTGCATATAAGTTACATAAGCAGGGTGAAAATATATAGCCTTGATATACTCTTTTCTCAATTTTGAACTAGTCCATTGTTCCATGTCTAGTTCTAACTGCTGCTTCTTGATCTGCATACAGATTTCTCAGGAGGCAGGTAAGGTGGTTTGATATTCCCATCTCTGTTCTATACTGGCCCTCAAAGAATAGGGTGATGCACACCCACATTGTGGAGGGCAGTCTACTGAATCCACAAATTCAAATGCTAATCTCATTGAAAAAAAAAACCCTCAGACACACCCATATATAATATTTAATCTGGTAACCCCATGACTAGTCAAGTTGATACATAAAATTAACCATCACACATCTCCTTTAATGAAGGATACCAAAACAGTAAAAGTTATATCTTTTATATATTATGTACCATATATATATATATTACATATACCACATATAGATATATTATATATCCAAAAGATATAAAAATGTTCTTATATTTATTAGCAAAATTAAACAGGGAAATGTTAATTAAAACCACAGTGTGACACTGCTACATACTCATCAGAGCAACTGAAATGAAGAAAAAATATCAAGCGCTGGCAAAACTATGGAGATTCAGTACTCTCCTACACTTTTCAGTTCAATTCAGTTCAGTCGCTCAGTCGTGTCCAACTCTTTGTGACCCCATGAATCGCAGCACGCCAGGCCTCCCTGTCCATCACCAACTCCCGGAGTTCACTCAGACTCACGTCCATCGAGTCAGTGATGCCATCCAGCCATCTCATCCTCTGTCGTCCCCCTTTCCTCCTGCCCCCAATCCCTCCCAGCATCAGAGTCTTTTCCAATGAGTCAAGTCTTCGCATGAGGTGGCCAAAGTACTGGAGTTTCAGCTTTGGCATCATTCCTTCCAAAGAAATACCAGGGCCGATCTCCTTCAGAATGGACTGGTTGGATCTCCTATACTTTTAGGTGAGAATAATTCAGAACTGCTTTACTCGTGCAACAGGAATTCCATACTGAACCCTGTAGTAATGAGAACTTTATTCAAGTCACATGGAGATAAGTGTGCCTCAAATATAAAAGACATAAATAAAATAGTACACTTAAGATCTCTTTTTATAGAAATTGTGAGCAATAATTCTCATAATTTTGATTTCAGAATCCCTTTTCCTCTCTTAAAATTATTGAGGAATATAACTATCTTTTGTTTTACAAGTTATGCTATTAATATTTACTATATTAGATATTAAAATATATTTAAAACATCTATATAGTAATAAATATAAAAATGTCAAATTTATTACATGCTAAATAAATAATTCCATTTAAATATATACATATATATATACCCTTGGGACACTGGAGTAGGCAGAGTGTTTTAAGGAGACTATCAAAAGAACAAATTGACAATAAATACATAAATTTGTGCCTAAAACATTGATCATGAAATGAATGTAATTTGGATGGGAATAGAATACTCAATCACCAGAATGTCTAAAATTAGAACAATGAAAAACCATGTTTTGAAAGTATGCAGTAATACTGTGTGGGTGTATTTTAGACACTCAGTCATGTCCAATTCTTTTGTGACCCCATGGACTGCATCCTGCCAGACTCCTCTGTCCATGGGATTTCCCAGTCAAGAATAATGAGATGGGTTGCTATTTCATTCTCTGAGGAATCTTCCCAACCCAACGATTGAACCCTGTCTTCTGCATTGGTAGGAGAATTCTTTACCACTGAGCACCAGGAAAGCCCATATAAAATAATATCATAGGTCAATAAACTAAATATTTTGTTCACATTTTTAATCCAGAGTTTTGACTTGATAGGCTCTTTTGTGTTTACTTACAATTATTCATGGAAGATTAATTTAATGTTTATCTCATTACAGAAAAAAGTATTTTGCAACTTTAGCACTGTTTTAAGGTAATACAAAGTTATTTGAAAACTTTTAGAACTATTTGGTCCACTAGAAAGTAATTCCATGTTTATTGTTCAATAAAGAAGCAGCATCAGCAGTTGTTAGAGACATAAATCACAAATATAGTTTTTGGGCAGCTACTTATTCAATAGCATATTTTCTGTCATGTCTCTTTGGATGTGTAATATAAATATATAGATTTTAGACACATATATTTGCTTTTGCAGGTGTGACATATGTCATTATCTCTCAATCATACTTCCTATGTGTATTTATTAAGTCTATTAGTAGTTACATGTTTTTGAGTGTGCTCAAATTTATCCAACTCTTTGCAACCCTATCAGCTGTAGCCTGACAAGCTCCTATCTCCATGGGATTTTCCACACAAGAACACTGGAATGAATGGCTATTTCTTCCTCTAAGGGATCTTCATGACCCAGAAAATGAACCCCTGCTATTTGCATCTCCTGTACTGAATGTGGATTCTTTACCAATGAGCCACTGGGGAAGCCCTTATATGCTTTTAGATAAATTCGGATAATCCATCTGTAGATGGTTTAAGTTGAGTAGTGGTTATTTAAGCTAGTGCCTAACATTTTTCAGGTACTGAATAAATGAAAATAACTAGCAATAAAGTTCCTAATAATAAGATGGAAGAATTTTAGGTGAAAGTGATGAAATCACTGGGCTTCCCTGGAAACTCAAATGGTAAATATCTGCTTGCAATTCAGGAGACCAGGCCTTTATCCCTGGATTGAAAAGATACTTTGGAGAAGGGACTAGGAACAAACTCCAGTATTCTTGCCTGGAGAATTCCATGGAAAGAGGAGCCTGGCAGCCTACAGGACCCCTGGCAAGATCACAAAGAGTTGGATGTGACTAACACAAACACACACACACACACACACACACAATCAAATCACTAATGTCAAATATTTTAACATCTTATATAATTTAATAAGATTTAGGTATAATACTATATACCTAAATATATAGTATATGTATAGTATATGTATATACTATATATATATATACATTTAAAATGTATGGTAAGAATAGAAAAGGTAGGTTATAATCTACTAAAACTACTCAGTAATTTCCTTCAGTTCAGTCGCTCAGTCCTGTCTGACTCTTTGTGACTCCATGGACTACAGCACATCAGGCCTCCCTGTCTATACCAACTCTTGGGAACCTACTCAAACTCACATCGATCACGTCAGTGATGACATCCAACAATCTCATCTTCTGTTGTCCCCTTCTCCTCCTGTCTTCAATCTTTCCCAGCATCAGGGTCTTTTCCAATGAATCAGTTCTTCACAGCAGGAGGCCAAAGTATTGGAATTTCAGCTTCAGCATCAGTCCTTCCAATGAATATTCAGGACTGATTTTCTTTAGGATGGACTGGTTAGATCTCCTTGCTGTCCAAGAGACTCTCAAGAGTCTTCTTCAACACCACTGTTCAGAAGCTTCAATTCTTCAGTGCTCAGCTTTCTTTATAGTCCAACTCTCATATCCATACATGATGACTGGAAAAACCATAGCTTTGACTAGACTGACCTTTGTTCACAAAGTAACACCTCTGCTTTTTAATATGCTGTCTAGGTTGGTCATAGCTTTTCTTCCAAGGAGCAAGCTTCTTTTAATTTCATGGCTGCAGTCATTGTCTGCAGTGATTTTGGAGCACAGAAAAATAAAGTCTGTCACTGTTTCAACTGTTTTCCCATCTATTTTTCATGAAGTGATGAGACCAGATGCCATGATCTTAGTTTTCTGAATGTTGAGCTTTAAGCCCACTTTTTTACTCTCCTCCTTCATCAAGAGACTCATTAGTTCTATTTCACTTTCTGCCCTGAGGGTGGTGTCATCTGCTTATCTAAGGTGATCGATATTTCTGCCAGTAATCTTGATTTCACCTTGTGCTTCATCCAGTATAGCATTTCACATCATGTACTCTGCATATAAGTAGTTTCTTAGTAATATGTAAATATACACATTTTGGGAAGCATCAGTTTATTCATATGTATGTACAATAAAAAGTATTGATCTGATCTTAGAGTTGTTCTGTGTATTCTCTCACCTCTTCTTAATATCTTCTGCTTCTGTCAGATCCGTATCATTTCTGTCCTTTATTGTGCCCATCTTTGCATGAAACGTTCTCTTGGTATCTCTAATTTTCTTGAAGAGATCTTTAGTCTTTCCTGTTCTATTGTTTTCCTCTTTTTGTTTGCACTGATCACTGAGGAAGGCATTCTTATCTCTCCTTGCTATTCTTTGGAATACTGCATTCAAATGGGTATATCTTTCCTTTTCTCCTTTGCCTTTTGCTTCTCTTCTTTTCATAGCTATTTGTAAGGTCTCCTCAGACAACCATTTTGCCTTTTTACATTTCTCTTTCTTGTTTATTGTCTTGATCTCTCCCTCCTGTACAATGTTTTGAACCTCTGTCCATAGTTCTTCAGGCACCCTATCAGATCTAATCCCTTGAATCTCTTTGTCACTTCCACTGTATAATCGTAAGGGATTTGATCTAGGTGATGCCTGAATGTTCTAGTGGTTTTCACAACCCAGATAATTGTGATGATGTGATCACTCAAATAGAACCAGACATCCTGGAATGTGAAGTCAGGTGGGACTTAGGAAGAATTACTATGAACAAAGCTAATGGAGGGGATGGAATTCCAGTTGAGCTATTTCAAATGCTAAAAGATGATGGTGTGAAAGTCTGCACTCAATACTTCAGCAAATTTGAAAGACTCAGCAGTGGCCACAGGACTGAAAAAGGTCAGTTTTCATTCCAATCCCAAAGAAAGGCAATGTCAAAAAATGTTCTCACTACCACACAATTGCACTCATCTCACACACTAGCAAAGTAACGCTCAAAATTCTCCAAGCCAGATTTCAACAGTAAGTGAAATATGAACTTCCAGATGTTCAAGATGGATTAAGAAAAAGCAGAAGAACCAGAGATCAAATTGCCAACATCCACTGGATCATCAAAAAAGCAAGAGAGTTCCAGAAAAACATCTATATCTGCCTTATTGACTATGCCAAAGCCTTTGACTGTGTGGATCACAACAGACTGTGGAAAATTCTTCAAGAGATGGGAATACCAGACCATGTGACCTTCCTCCTGAGAAATCTCCATGCAGGTCAAGAAGAAGCAGTTAGAACTGGACATGGAACAATATACTGGTTCCAAATCAGGAAAGGAGTATGTCAAGGCTGTTTGTTGTCCCCTGCTTATTTAACTTATATGCAGAGTACACCATGAGAAATGCTGGACTCAATGAAGCACGAGCTGGAATCAAGATTGCTGGGAGAAATATCAATAATGTCAGATATACAGATGACACCACCCTATGGCAGAAAGTGAAGAGGAACTAAAAAGCCTCTTGATGAAAGTGAAAGTGGAGAGTGAAAAAGCTGACTTAAAGCTCAACATTCAGAAAACTAAGATCATGGCATCTGGTCCCATCACGTTATGACAAATAATGGGGAATCAGTGGAAACAGTGACAGACTTTATTTTTTGGTCTCCAAAATCACTGCAGATGGTAACTGCAGCCATGAAATTAAAAGAAGCTTGCTCCTTGAAAGAAAAGCCATGACCAACCTAGAAAGCATACTAAAAAGCAGAGACATTACTTTGCCAACAAAGGTCCATCTAGTTAAAGCTATCATTTTTCCAGTCGTCATGTATGAATGTGAGAGTTGGACTATAAAGAAAGCTGAGCAGTGAAGAATTGATGCTTTTGCACTGTAGTGTTGGAAAAAACTCTTGAGAGTCCCTTGGAGTGTGAAGAGATTCAACCAGTCCATCCTAAAGGAAATCAGTCCTGAATATTCATTGGAAGGACTGATGCTGAATCTGAATATCCAATACTTTGGCCACCTGATGCAAAGAACTGAGTTTTCTAAAAGATCTGATGCTGGGAAAGATTGAATGCCAGAGTAGAAGGAGACGACAGAGGGTGAGATGTTTAGAAGGCATCATCCACTCAATGGACATAAATTTGAGTAAACTCTGGTAATTGGTGATGGACAGGGAGGCCTGGCGTGCTGTAGTCCATGGCATCACATAGAGTCGGACATAACTGAGCGACTGAACTGATCTTAAAGTTAAAAGGTGCTGCTTGAAACGTCTTAAGTAGCTGCCTAGAGCTCCCTAAAATATTAAAGAGCAAAGATACATGGAGTTGAGTTCAGTACCTCATGTGACTCTAAATTGAAAGTAGTAAGAGTGACTTGTGCAAATGATAATAAATTAAAGTTGTCTACAACCCATTTTGAAAAAGACTCTGAGGCTAAAATAGATTGAGTGCAGAGGGAGAAAGTGGTGACAGAGAATGAGATAGTTGAATGACATAACCGACCTGATGGACATGAGACTGAGCAAACTCCAGGAGTTAGTGAAGGACAGGGAAGCCAGGTGTGCTGCAGTCCATGGTGTCACAAAGATTCAGACATGAGTTAATGACTGAACAACAACACCCGTTTTAAAGAATAAACTGATGTTTGAAATATTTTTTCTTATATCCTATATTCAATTAAGTTTTTGTGAGAAGCAATAGGATTTGAGAATATAAGTGGGTGTCCCACTGAAATAATTCTTCTCTGACATACACCTGAAATCATTTCTTTGCATTACATTTAGACTTTACTTTGTGAGCAGCTCATTGAAGGTGAGAGCCTACATTTCCCTCAAGCCTCTGAAATAAACCCTGCTGTTAGGACCAAACTTCTTAGAGAAACACAATCAATTATCTTCATAATTGTGAGCAGTTTCGTTGTCAAAAGAATAGCAGTAAAGTGTTTCCTGCTAATAGATGTAACATTGTGGGGACTTTCTCTTTTTATTGAAGTGTAATTGATTTACAATATTGTGTTCAGTTCAGTTCAGTCACTCAGTCGTTTCTAGCTGTTTGCGACCCCATGGACTGCAGAATGCCAGGCTTCCCTGTCCATCACCAACTCCCAGAACTTATTCAAATTCATGTCCATTGAGTTGGTGATGCCATCCAACCATCTCATATACAGCATAGTGATCCAGGGATTTAGTTTTTGTAGATTATATTTCACTATAGGTTATTATAAGATATTGAGTATAATTCCCTATGATATACAATAAATCTTTATTACTCATCTATCTTATATAGTGTAGTTTGTATTTGTTAATCCTTTATTCCTAATTTGTCCCTCACCCTGCTTTGGTAACCATAAATTTGCTTTGTTTCTTTTGATACATACACTAAGATAACATGAGCTTTGGCAGAAAAGAAACAAAGGGGTGTCTTATATCAGCCATGAGTGTTTTTTAACTTAGGCACTGTGCTAACTATTGTCAATTACAAATAGCATGTTGCAAAATTACATTATCAAGATTAATCTAAGCTCATATGTTTATTGAAATCTTGCAAATTGCCATTATCAATGCTTCAATAACTTGATTTATGTGTTTAATTTATTTTCTAAACTTCTGAATGCTAATAAGATGAATTCATGATTTATATGTCATATAATTTGGAGATTTCACTGTAAATGTTCATATGTGTGGTAATTTACATACATATTTGGTTAAAATAATTCTATAAAGCATTATATTATAATTGCAAATAAAGACTCCAACCAACTTTTAAGGAAGAGGAAATATTAGATTCAATTTTGGTTTGAGCACAAAACATATAGTCTTCCTATTTTGCTACTTTCACAAAAATAATAGTTGATAAAAGACAATCATAGTAGGAATTATTTCCATATATAAAAATCCTACTCTGAACACTCTTCTCTACCTTACTGTAAACATTTAATATATTTTGGGAAATTTTCATATCAATGCAAATATGTTGAACTCACTGTTTTTATTAAAGTTATCTAATAAAATAATCTCTTTAGCATCACTAGAGAAGTTAAGAGTAGTGTGAACATTAATATAGTGAGATAAGCACAGAAGAAAATTCAAAAACAAAAACCACTTCACAGCTGAATTTAAATTTCTTGGAACTATTTCCAGTCTACCTTGAAAAACAGATTTGGTGGCCAATATTCTAAGCTGCTGTATCAGAATAATGACTACCTAATTTAAATTTAATGATGTTTTTAAGCTTTGAAACATTACTGGACCAAAATATTTTGTTCAAGTTTCCTCCAAGTAACCAACACTATAGTAAATTAAGAGTGAGTAGGAATGAAGTAAAGAATTTTTGACAGCAGTCTAATATTTACCTTTTATTGAAAGTATTTTTATTTTCCCAGGTTTGGGGGTCTTCTATAAATAGAAACTTCCTTTAAATTTTTGAAATCTACATATTTCTTTTTATTATTCAACTGGCATTCTTTTGTGGAAAAGATAAACATTATTATTTTTATTAGGAACTTTGGAAAAGAAAAAAGTTGACAGGAAAAAAATGCATTAAAAACCTAAATATAAATAAAACACAGTAGCTAGCTCATTTCATTAAATAATTGCATTCTGTTTCAAAGCATAGAATTCTTAAACTTGATCTTTGGTTACTTTTCCAACTATATTAGTGAAAGAATATATTAAAAGCCAAAGTTTTCAAGGATATTTTAATTTTTGTAAGATAAAAATAAGTAGCCATTTTGATATTTGGCAAAACTAATACAATTATGTAAAGTTTAAAAATAAAATAAAATTTAAAAAAATAAGGAGTAAAAATTTAACTTTTCCCTCTTGTAAAGTTATTTTTCTGTTGTTGTTGTTCAGTCACTAAGTCGTGTCCACCTCTTTGCAACTGCATGGACTGCAGCACACCAGACTTCCCTGTCCTTCACTATCTCCTGGAGTTTGCTCAAACTCATGTCCATTGAGTTGTTGATGCTATATAACCATTTCATTCTCTGTCACCTCCCTTTTCCTCCTGCCCTCAATATTCCCCAGCATCAGAGTCTCTTCCAATGAATAGGATCTTCTCATCAGATCGTCAAAATATTGGTACTTCAGCATGGTCCTTCCAATGAATATTCAGAGTTGATTTCCTTTAAGACTGACTGGTTTGATCTCCTTGTAGTCCAAGGACTCTCAAAAGCCTTCTCCAGTACCACAATTCGAAAACATCAATTCCTCAGCACTCAGCATTCTTTAGAGTCCAACTCTCATATCCATACATGACTTTTGGAAAAACCATAGCTTTGACTATGCAGGCTTCTGTCAGCAAAGTGATGTCCTTGCCTTTTAATATGCTGTCTAGGTTTGTCATAGCTTTTCTTCCAAGAAGCAAGTGTCTTTTAATTTCATGGCTGCAGTCACTGTATGCAGTGATTTTGGAGCTCAAGGAAATAAAATCTGTCACTGTTTCCACTTTTCCCCCTTCTATTTGCCATGAAGTGATAGAACTGGATGCTGCAATCTTAATGTTTTGAATGTTAAATTTTTAGCCAGTAAATTTATGTATGACCTTGTTAATTATGACCTTGTTAATTAAGTCTCCTCACTGAAGAAACTTGGAGAAGGCAATGGCAACCCACTCCAGAATTCTTGCCTGGAAAATCCCATGGACAGAGGAGCCTGGTAGGCTGCAGTCCATGGGGTCGCTAAGAGTCAGACAAGAATGAGCGACTTCACTTTCACTTTCATGCACTGGAGAAGGAAATGGCAACCCACTCCAGAATTCTTGCCTGGAGAATCCCAGGGACAGCGGACCCTGGTGGGCTGCCGTCTACCGGGTCGCACAGAGTCGAACACGACTGAAGCGATTTAGCAGCAGCAGCAGCACTGTAGAAACTACAGTAAAGTATAGGGGCTCTGATAACATGCTTTTTATCAGAGTATTTTAGTCAATGAAGTTGCTTTGTGACTATTATGTAAATTCAAATGGGGAATTTGAAATGTTGTTAAATGTAATCAAATTTGAAGAATTGTTAGTTAAGATTATGTTCATGATTTATATGAAAAAGATGTGTTTCAGTACTGCCAAATATATTGTTATATTGAATTCTGATTATCAGATGACTCACTGTTAATGATCCCTGATGGTTATGATAATTTTTGTCCTAGGAAAGAACATATAGTGAAATATAAATCATGACCTAGGACTATGTTTCATTTGAAAGAATTGTAGGATCAGAGTGAATAGATTCTTTTAAATGTAATTTTATTTTTAAATGTTTATATTATGGAGTATGAATGAAAGAGTTTTTACAAAATAGCTAACATGAATTGGAAATCATTAATTTTTACTTAAGTTCTTTATAACTGATTAGAGTTACAACTTTTTAATCCACTTTTTGTTTTAACATAAGCATCCTTTAGATGCAGTTAATGAGAAAGATTTTCTACCTTCTTCAAATAAGTATTATGTCCCAAAATCTTTGATTATGGCATTTGTTTATTGATATAGTTACAAAGATTGACTGTTAAAATATAACATGTTTTAGCAACATGGCACACAAACCTTTTACTCTCCCCCCTTTTTTTAAAATCTGACTGAGCTGGAAGAAGAACACGGTTTGGTAGCCTATGGGAGGCATTAAATAATATTACTACTCTTCTCAGGTCATGATTCAGCACTAATACCAGGCCATTCCTTTAGGAAACAGTTTTGACTGGATAGTTTCCTAGCAACAAAAGCATAGGAACACCAGAGGAGGCATCAGTAAAGTGAACCCTTTTGAGGAACTTTGATATTACAGAATCTGAACTGCCTTGTGGGAGTAAGACTCCTTACAGTGGCTGTGACCTTTATCATCTTCTTTTTTTATTTTTCTTTGGAGTCATTACAGCAGCTTTCTACTGACTAGTAACCTATGCCCATGGGATCCTGAGATGTGATGTTTTTTTCCCCTGAGATATAGAAAACAAGAAACAGACGCATACTAAAATGCAGACATATGGTTTTGTGGGTTCTTAACAAGAAACGGGACTACATACTGCCCCTTAAGTCACTGGCATTGACTATTTTTTAAAATCAAGAACATACGCTTATTAACAGATTCACATACACTGTTAATGCCAATTATAAGAAAAAGTAAGACCATTTATTAAGATATTAAGATGGATTTTCAGTTGATTAAATCTTATTATATGATATTCATTTTTGTCTTATGAAGGAAAAACACAAACCTTTCTTGAAATATAAATTGATCAAGTTAATTCCAAAACTCATTTTAAAGTAAATATGTAACAGTTCAACATGTAGTATATTTTTACATTTTCATTTTGCTTTAGATTAAAAACAAAGACACAGTGTTTTCTATTACAAATTTGCCAAGCTTTGGGTCTGTAGTACTTGTGTGGGAAGTTGTTTTGCTTTTATCCTTTATATCATCCGTTTTGGATAAGCATTTACATATAATTTAGATCCACTTTCTTTTTTCAGCTTAAAGCAGTACTCTTGTTCCTTCTATAAGCTATGACACAAATAGATATATCTAGTTGGAGCAGAGCTTATTTTGGTGATCAACACAGCCCAGTCTCAAAAAATTCTCAAATGTTTTCTGTCTTGGGGTTAAAAATCTGAATAAATGCTTTCTCTGCCTCACTTATAATGCAACACATTTCTGGCTATTAAAATTTAGAAGGAGAAATAGGCTGAGAGCTTCCAGAAAAGTGTTCATTTTTCTTGATGAAAGTGAATGATTGGCATTACCACCACACTCCTTGCATTTTTTCCCCTCTGTTCCATCATTCTTTCCACGTTAAGACACAGCAGCTATCTGAAGCCCATGAAGCAATGACTGCAATAATGGTTAGCATTTTTGAGCAGATAAAACAACACCAGCAGCTTCATCTTCCACACTTATTAAGGGAGATAAATGATGCAGTTACTTTTAAGGTTCTTAGTATTTGACTTTCTCTTGGTACAGGTTAGATCTGCTTTACTAATTCAGTATAACTGGTTTGTAATGAAGGGTTGTCTTATTGTTTTGTGTGTATCAGTTTATTCTTGCATAGATGGCCATTTTAAAGAGAGAATTGTGGTTTACTTTAGTTTCTCCAAAGAGCTGCATGGAAGATTAGACACTTGGAAAATATAGTAAATAACTTGATCTTATCTACTCTAGAGCAGGGATTCTCCAGCTCAGCATCATCAACATTGTGCGCTGGCTAACTCTTTGTCAGAGTGGTGAAAGGGGCTGTCCCACGCATGGTAGGATTTTTAGAAGAATTCTTGGTCTCTACCTACTAGATGCCAGTATCATCTCCTTTCCAGATGTGACAGTCTCAAAGTCCTCAGGCCTGCCAAATGTTCTTTGGGGTCAAAAATCAACCCAACTGAGAGCCAGATCCATTGGATATGACACATTGAAAATGAGGAAATTCAACTTCATGCTTTTATACCTTCACTATATTTGGTAAATATTTTCTGTATTGCAGTTACTTTTTAGCATGCATATTTTATTTTGAACTACTGTTTGTAAAATGACATGAAATAAACTTTAAATAATATTTGCAAGGAAATGCTGTGGAGCAATGATTTGTTTATGTGACATAAAAACCATGTTAAAATGAGGCATTGAAGTGAAATAATAGGTGGTTGCTTGGCATTGCATAGTATTCAGAGTTCACAAACTTACAAACTCAAATGACATTGAAGACAAAGTAGGCTAAAGAGGTCTATGAAGCAACTTTAGAATTTATACTCCAATACAGACTAGTAGCATTGGAGGTGAAACAAAGTACATTATCCCAGCTACAAGTATTTAAATGTAAAGACCATTAAACACCTAACAAGCTAAGGAAAAGCTATGTTTAGGTACATTCCAATGCCAGTTTGAGACGTTTAAGTAATTTTGTCTACAGGGTAACACATAACTATTGCAGGACCCCTTCCAGGGCCCTAAACCGGGCTCTTGTCTAACACTCCGAAAAGAAATGTCTGAGGAGAAACGTGCTGACAAAGCAAGAGATTTTATTGGGAAGGGCACCCGGGTGGAGAGCAGTAGGGTAAGGGAACCCAGGAGAACAGCTCTGTCACATGGCTTGCAGTCTTGGGTTTTATGGTGATGGAATTAGTTTCTAGGTTGTCTTTAGCCAGTCATTCTGACTCAGATGTTCACGCCTTGTTCAGCCAAGATGGATGCCAGAGAGAAGGATTCTGGGAGGTGGAGTCTCCTTTTGACCTTTCCCGAACTCTTCAGGTTGGTGGAGGTGTATTAGTTCCCTGTTCCTTACCAGGACCTCCTGTCATAAAACAACTCATGCAAATGGTTACTGTGGTTCCTGGTCAGGGTGGGTGGTTTCAATCAGTGTGCTTCCCCTAACATAAGCATTCCGTGTTAAGCTGAATTCTTTGGCATTGAAAATAAAATCCTCTATTGTCCATGAGTTACCCCATCTGAGAGACCGTACATTAAAATTGCGTTTTAAACTGGGTACCAGTAAAGTAATTTTTTTTTTCACTTAGATAAATGCTAAGATTTCTGTTTTGATTACAGGCAGGCAATAATTCTCAAACCAAACCCACAGATATTCTATTCCATTTCAACAAAATCATAAAATACTTAAATGTCAGATGATGATTTAAAGTTGGCTGTTATTCATTCATTTTTTCTGTGCTTCAATAATAATCACAACAAACTGTGGAGAATTCTTAAAGAGATGAGATTTCCAGACCACCTTATGTGCCTCCTAAGAAACCTGTATGCAGGTCAGAAGCAACATTTAGAACTGGACCTGGAACAACAGACCGGTTCCAAATTGGGAAAAGGAGTATGTAAAGGCTGAATATTGTCATACTGCTTATTTAACTTATATGCAGAGTACATCATGTGAAATCCTGGTCTGGATGAAACACAAGCTGGAATCAAGACTGCTAGGAAAATATGAATAACCTCAGATATCAGATGATACCACCCTTATGTCAGAAAAAAAAGAGGAACTCAGAGCCTCTTAATGCAAGTGAAAGAGAGTGAAAAAGCTGGCTTTAAACTCAACATTCAAAACTCCAAGATCTTGGCATCTGGTCCCATCAATTCATGGCAAATATTTGGGGAAACAATGGCAACAGTGACCTACTTTATTTTCTTGAGTTCCAAAATCACTGTAGATGGTGACTGCTGCCACAAATTTAAAAGATGCTTGCTCCTTGGAAGAAAAGCGCTGACCAACTTAGCACATTGAAAAGCAGAGACATTACTTTGCAGACAAAGGTCTGTCTAGTTAAAGCTATGGTTTTTCCAGTAGTCTATAAGGATGGGAGAGTTGGACAATAAAGAAAGCTGAGCACCGAAGAATTGATGCTTTTGAACTGTGGTGTTAAACTCTTGAGAGTCCCTTGAACTGCAAGAAGATCCAACCAGTCATTTCTTAAGAAAATCAGTCTTGAATATTCATTAGAAGGACTGATGCTAAAGCTGAAGCCCCAATAATTTGGCCACCTGATGTGAAGAACTGACTCATTGGAAAAGACCCTGATGCTGGACACGATTGAAGCAGAAGGAGAAGAGGATGACAGAGGATGAGATGGTTGGATGGCATCACCGATTGGATGGACATGAGTTTGAGCAAGCTCTGGGAGATGGTGATGGGCAGGGAAGCCTGTCAGGCTGTAGTCCACATAGTTGCAAAAAAGTCAGACATGACTGGGTGACTGAACAGCAGCAAATATATTTATCCCTTATCTATTTGGAACCTGTAACTACCTCAGATGCTGAAGTTGCAAAGAATAATAATAAATGATTTTGGTTCTATGACACCTACTGTCAAGTAAAAATGGATGACAGATAAAGAGATACCTATTATGTGGGCCTCCCAAGTGGCACAATGGTAAAGAATTCACCTGGCAGTGCAGGAGATGCAACAGACCTGGTTTGATCCTTGGGTTTGGAAGATTTCCTGGAGAATGAAATGGCAGGCCCCTACAGTATTCTTGCCTGGGCAATTCCACGGGCATAGGATCCTGATGGGCTACAGTCCATGGGGTTTTAAAGAGTCAGACACAATTGAGTAATTGAGCACACAAAATATGTGGTATTATAATAACAGAATTTTTCATAAAGAATTGTAGAAATATGTGAAAAAATGTATACATTCAGCTTTATTGTTGTTTATTTGTTCAAATACAGATAATGGTTAAAAACTTAACTCACTTAGAACTAAAAGCAAAAATATTAATTGATTCAGATAAATCTTAAAGTAAAAATTATGAGACACCTCATTAAAATAAATCATTAATAAATTATTTACCAAATGAGGTTAACCATATAAGGTTCAATTGAAGCATATTGACTCTTATTTCAACATTTTTTATTATTATGCAAAGTTGTGATAGTCAACCAAGGAAAATTACTGTTACTCAAAAAGGGTAGTTAGTTTTTCCTTTATCATTATCCACTACCAGATGAAGCAGGCACAAAGCTAAGAGGTGTGAATTAAAAGATGTTTGATGAATTTATTTTCCTCTTTGTGTGTATTACAGACTGACAACATTGTTTCATGACACACATACATGTGAATAAATATGTTTTCATGATTCATTTGACAGAAATCATTCACCGGACAATTTAGAGAAGTAAGTGTCATGATACAACCTATATTACTGGACTTGTGGAAAACCTGTAAGATTAATCACTCTGTAAGTATGAATTTAATAGTCCTATTTGTCAAGTATATTAGGGACAGGAAGGAGTTTTCTTTTTGCTTTCAACTCTTTCTCATCTAATAGAAACAGGAGAGGGAAATTTTCTTTTAAATCTTAAAAGAAAACTGTGGGTAAGTAGTGATAAACAGAAGCCAGCACCCAAGTCATTCAAGTCTGTCTCAATGGGATATTTAAAACCAAGCTTTGAGGACCCTTTGAAGACCAATAGTCAAAGTTTATAATAATAAAATATGCAACCAAGTGCTATAACTAAAAGTATTTTTAAAAATTGGAGCAGTACAAAGAAGCAAGAAATAAAAAAGGGAGAAAGAGTGGCTTTATAATATATCCAGATACAAATTACAGAATTTCATTCTTGAAGTGTGGTAATAATTTTTAAATGTGTAAGTCAAAAGATATGCTAGTATTTTCAATGTGTCATATAAATGTAAAGGATAAAAAACTGTTTTTTTCTTTTTTCTGGAATAAAAAGAATATAGATCCTACGTGATCATCCCTGATCACAGAAACCTGGACAAATGGAAACTGAGAGCCCTCTTTAGTGAATTTCACAGCCAAATTGGCTAATTTATTTCCCTTCTAAGAAAGATAATTAAACTTCGAAAGAGAGAGGTAGCTGAATGTAATACAAAGTTGAAATCAATAGCTAGGGAAATGCTAGTATGATGAATAACACATCCTAGAATTTCACATTGTTTAATTAAGCATAGGAACACAATACTTTTTACAGCAAGTTGCATGTATCTGGTCAAGTTATTTGAGACTGGAAGATTCAATCAGACATATTTGATGTATTTCAGTAAGTCTGCTAAAATGTTTCTAGATCCCTATAATTTTCAGATTTACTCAAATGGAATACATTGAATCAGAAGTACAGAACCTCTTAGTGACTTTAAACTTTTCTTGGTTGTCTACAATTTTGGGGGCAGTTCTTATTATCCACCTGTAGTGGATATCTTCAAATGTAGTAGGATATGCCAACTGGTTTTAATTGTTTGTTTTGAACTTTGGTTTCCTCAACTTGAAAAATGCATTGTTAGGGTCTGTCGAAGTTTTTTTTTTTCTCACTTTTTCTATAATCTTTTTTTTGTTTTTTTTTTTGGTTACCATAATAAACAGTTGAATACTTGCAGTGCTTAGGCTTCTTCTTCCTTGAATATTAAACAGATTTACAATTCAAAAACGTCCTAAGCCATAAAAGAATAGTAATCGAAGTATGATTGAGGGTTGTTAATGATGTACTTGCTCGCATATAACACCTTTAAAATCATGGAGCTTCCCAGGTGGCACAATGGTAAAGAATCTGCTTGCAATGCAAGAGACTCAAGTGATGCAAGTTTGATCCCTATTTTGGAAAAATCCCCTGGAGAAGAAAATGACTTTGTCTTCCCAGGTGGCACTAGTGGTAAAGAACCTGCTTGACAATGCAGAAGTTGTAAGAATTGTGGGTTTTATCCTGGAAGATTCCCTTTAGGAGGGCATGGCAACCCACTCTATTATTCTTTCCTTCAGTCCAGTTCAGTTCAGTGGCTCAGTCGTGTCTGACTTTTTGCGACCCCATGAATCGCAGCACTCTAGGCCTCCCTGTCCATCACCAACTCCCAGAGTTTACCAAACTCATGTCCATCTAGTCGGTGATGCCATCCAGCCATCTCGTCCTCTGTCGTCCCCTTCTCCTCCTGCCCTCAATCCCTCCCAACATCAGGGTCTTTTCCAATGAGTCAACTTTTTGCATGAGGTGGCCAAAGTATTGGAGTTTCAGCCTCAGCATCAGACCTTCCAAAGAACACCCAGGACTGATCTCCTTCAGAATGGACTGGTTGGATCTCCTTGCAGTCCAAGGGACTCTCAAGAGTCTTCTCCAACACCACAATTCAAAAGCATCAATTCTGCAGTGCTCAGCTTTCTTCACAGCCCAACTCGCACATCCATATGTGACCACTGGAAAAACCATAGCCTTGACTAAATGGACCTCTGTTGGCAAAGTATTGTCTCTGCTTTTCAATGTGCTATCTAGCTTGGTCATAACTTTCCTTCCAAGGAGTAAGTGTCTTTTAATTTCATGGCTGCAATCACCATCTGCAGGGATTTTGGAGCCCCCAAAAATAAAGTCTGACACTGTTTCCACTGTTTCCACATCTAGTTCCCATAAAGTGATGAGACCAGATGCCATGATCTTAGTTTTCTGAATGTTGAGTTTTAAGCCAACTTTTTCATTCTCCTCTTTCACTTTCATCAAGAGACTCTTTGTTTCTTCTTTACTTTCTGCCATAAGGGTGGTGTCATCTTCATATCTGAGGTTATTGATATTTCTCCCGGCAATCTTGATTCCAGCTTGTGCTTCTTTCAGCCCAGTGTTTCTCATGATGTACTCTGCATATAAGTTAAATAAGCAGGGTGACAATATACAGCCTTGACATACTCCATTTCCTATTTGGAACCAGTCTGTGGTTCCATGTCCAGCTCTAACTGTTGCTTCCTGACCTACATATAAGTTTCTCAAGAGGCAGGTCAGGTGGTCTGATATTCCCATCTCTTTCAGAATTTTCCAGTTTATTGTGATCCACACAGTCAAAGGCTTTGGCATAGTCAAATCCCAAAGACAGAGGAGCCTGGAGAGCTCCAGTCCATAGGTTGCTCAGAGATGGACATGACTGAAGCGATTAGCACACTATACCTTAAAAAAATTTTATATAACCAGAAATTATATACTTTACATATAGTTTCAGTGGAAAATTTCTCAATATAAATGAAGATATTTATCTTTGAAGGAAGTTTTTTGTTGTCTTCACTCAACGTTTATCTGATTTCGATTTTCTTTTCTGTTATCAGTTACTGTTTATTGATAGATATCATCTAGGTAGAATGTTTATCTCAGAGTAAAGAGAAATTGCATGCAATAAGGAATGTGACAGTATCTAAACTATTTATAATGTCCTTTGTTTGCTTTGTTGTATTTTTAAATGACATCAGTTTTGGATTTTAGGTATTGTGACACATGTTAATAAAATTCTGTGTTTAGCTATGAAGTTTTTGCATAGTAGTGCTACTATATTAGGAGAAGGCAATGGCAACCCACTCCAGTACTCTTGCCTGAAAAATCCCATATAGGAGCCTGTAGGCTGCAGTCCATGGGGTCGCAAAGAGTTGGACACAACTGAGCGACTTCACTTTCACTTTTCACTTTCATGCATTGGAGAAGGAAATGGCAACCCACTCCATTATTCTTGCCTGGAGAATCCCAGGGATGGGGGAGCCTGGTGGGCTGCCATCTATGGGGTCGCAAAGAGTCAGACACAACTGAAGCGACTTAGCAGCAGCAACAGCAGCTACTATATTAATCTGTAAAAGGGTATAATGGGTTCCAGGGAGAACATAAGTTCTATATATTAAATTCATCAAAATTGTTTTCTTTAAGCCAATCTTAATAAGGAGATTAACTCTTTCAGAAGACTTTTGAGATATTTGCATTTAAATGTCAAGTCACACTGCTAACTGAAAGTTTGTGTGGGCATTCCGGAATTAAAAGGAACAGCTCAAGTGGATAAGCACTTTGCCTCAATATGGACCGATAATGACTCCAGCTATAAAAAAGTAAGAGGAGAGAACCCCTGCCTATCTTTTGTTTTTAATGGAATGTTTGAGTGACAGGATTGCACATTGTCACAATAATGCAAATGCTGCCCTGTACTCATTGACCTTAATCCAAGCACTCCATAATGAACCTCCTTTTCAGTTTGATTACACCATTAGCTGTATTTGAAGCTTGTTAGTTCAAATGCTATTGATTGACTTCAGCTGTGCTTTAGCTGTTTGATATAGTTTTATTTTTTACTCAAAAGGAGTTCTTTATTATAATAGGTAAAAAAAAAAGTTCATCCAATTTTTGTTTTCCAATCAGGACCAATAATATTCCAAAGACGGATAAAGTAAAATAAGACTATAATGCTGCATGTGTGTGTGTGTGTGTGTGTGTGTTAGTTGCTCAGTCATATCTGCCTCTTTGTGACCTCATGGACCATAGCTTGTCAGGTTCCTTTATCCATGGAATTCTCCGGGCAAGCATCCTGGAGTGGTTAGCCAATCCCTTCTCCAGGGGCTATCCCCAACCCAGGGATCAGATCTGGGTCTCCTGCATTGAAGACAGATTTTTTATCCTCTGAATCACCAGGAAAACCCCCATAATGCTACATATTGCAAGTTAATTATGACGTGTGTGTGTGTGTGTGTGTGTGTGTGTGTGTACAGAGAGAGAAAGAGAGAATATGGTCAACTAAATCCATAAATTATATCATAATTGTGATTCTAAAAATATCGTATTCCCTGAGGATTCATGTCTTAACACACACTTATGAAAAAGTTATATCAATAGTTGACACTTTAAGTGTTCAGTTTTTCCCAACTTTTTATTTGAGAATTCTTGAACTATAAAAAAATTGAAGGTACATTAAACATTTCACACAGTTTAACACAGATTAACAAATTGTTAACAATTTGCCAGATTTTGCTACATTTGGTTCCTATATTTATCTATGTATATATTTTTTTCCTTCTTGTTTAAAAAGTTGAGAGTAATTTGCAGACCTCATTATATTTTTCCATTAAATTCTTTAGAATTCATTTGTCCATTACCATGATACCATGATCACTCCCAGGAAATCTGACATGGATGAATAAAT
Organism: Bos taurus; assembly: GCF_002263795.3. Lineage (NCBI taxonomy): Eukaryota > Metazoa > Chordata > Mammalia > Artiodactyla > Bovidae > Bos > Bos taurus. The sequence goes on along the minus strand of NC_037328.1, from coordinate 40,009,957 downwards.
ATACATATTCTTACATATATACACACACACACACACACACATATATGAATAGTTCAGTGATTATTCAATATATATATAATTTTTCCTTTTTCTAATCTCTTTCAAGATGTTAACAGTTTTAATAATCTTGACATTGCCTTATAGAAGGTATTATATTTAATGTATATGATTATTTCAACATTAGATTCAAGATGCAACACACATACACACACACAAATATACTTTGCAAGGATATTTTAAGCAAGATATTTTGTATTTTCCAATGCATCACATCAGAGGACACATACATGTCAGACAGTTTCAGACATTGTCAGCAGTGCTCATTTTGACCACCAATTTAAGGTGATATCCCACAGGTCTTTCTATTTTGAAGATGTACTTTTACTTTTATAACTAATTTGTCATTTGTAGGGGGTGCTATTACTAAGTCGTTTCATCTGGGTTTTTTAATTTATTTGGATACAGCTATTTAAATCCAATATTAAGTCACTTTATATAGGTTTTGCATAGAGCTATGTAAATCATATTCCATCTATAAATTATTTAAAATTATTTAACAAAATTTTATCAATATAATTCTTTTAAATGATCTTAATATATTCTGATATGTAATTTCTCTTTATTTTTTATTTGGAGAAATCCTGCAATTTCAGTTTATATCTTTTCTCCTCCAGGAGTCACTTAATAAAGATACAAATTTCCGCGGGGATGACTCATTTCTTTCTTTTTCTATTAATACATAGTCCATGGCCTTCTGATCAGGTACTTTATTTTTGGAATTTATGGAACTTAATAAGTTTTTATTTAGGTGACTTTGCTATGGTTTATCCAGTGGTCATGTATGGATGTGAGAGTTGGACTGTGAAGAAAGCTGAGCGCTGAAGAATTGATGCTTTTGAACTGTGGTGCTGGAGAAGAATTTTGTGAGTCCCTTGGACTGAAAGGAGATCCAACCAGTCCATCCTAAAGGAGACCAGTCCTGGGTGTTCGACTGGTCTCCTTTAGGATGGACTGGTTGGACATGTCGACTCTGCGACCCCATGGACTGCAGCCTACCAGGTTCCTCTGCCTATGGGATTTTCCAGGCACTGATGCTGAGGCTGAAAGTCCAATACTTTGGCCACCTCATGTGAAGAGTTGACTCATTGGAAAAGATCCTGACGCTGGGAGGGACGACAGAGGATGAGATGGCTGGATGGCATCACCGACTCCATGCACATGAGTCTGGGTGAACTCTGGGAGTTGGTGATGGACAGGGAGGCCTGGTGTGCTGCGATTCATGGGGCCGCAAAGAGTCGGACATGACTGAGTGACTGAACTGAACTGTACGCATATTCAATTCTAGGAGTGACCTACACGCAATTGAATAAAATACAGGAAATGAAAGTATATAAAATAAGGAGAAACAAACAAGACTAAATGTATGAACAGATGAGATACAGTTAGTGCCTCTATTATAGCAGACTTATACAGATGCCAGATTTTTGTCTTAACTGTATAATATTAAGGCAACACTTAAATAGTGAATTGGTGAGACTGACTAAATGTTTCCATAGTTCTCAAACACAATGCCTTAAAATTTTTAAGATTATTTTTACAGTAGAAAAGAAAACAGATGAAAAATTATTATAGAAACTGAAGGAATAGTAAGGGGGTAACAAAAAATATATTAAACTAAGTAATGCATTCTTACTTATAGGTATTTCAGTAAATTATTTCTGAAGTGATTAGCTTCACCATGGCATTGTCAAATTACCTAGTTTCTCAAACTGTATTTAAAATACTTAAGAAATGTTTAATAAAATTATTGACATTAAAATAGAGTAAAAATAGATTGAATAGTATTATGTGGTCATTTAAGCTAATTAATTAAGAATAGTGAGCTTTGCCATGTGATCTGACTGATTTAACCCCACGTCTGATCGGGATCAGGGGCGGCCACCGAGAGAGCCAGACTTCGAAGTCTCAGGAGCGCCAAGAGGAGCTAGCCCACATCCGAAGACAGGGGCAGTGGCCGGGAGGAGCTACCCCACCTCCAAGGAGTGGTGGCTGTGCAGGCACAGGAGGGCCAAAAGGAACTACTCCACGTTCAAGGTCAGGAGGGGTGGCGGTGAGGAGATACCCCTCGTCCAAGGTAAGGAGCAGCGGCTGTGCTTTGCTGGAGCAGCCGTGAAGAGATACACCACGTCCAAGGTAAGAGAAACCCAAGTAAGACAGCAGGTGTTGCAAGAGGGCATCAGAGGGCAGACACACTGAAACCATAAACACAGAAAACCAGTCAATCTAATCACACGGACCACAGCCTTGCTAACTCAATGAAACTAAGCCATGCCTTGTGGGGCGACTCAAGACAGGCAGGGCATGGTGGAGAGGTCTGACGGAATGTGGTCAAGTGGGCCTTAGAAAGCATCACTATGAACAAAGCTAGTGGAGGTGATGGAATTTGAGTTGAGCTCTTTCAAATCCTGAAAGATGATGCTGTGAAAGTGCTGCACTCAATATGCCAGCAAATTTGGAAAACTGAGCAGTGGCCACAGGACTGGAAAAGGTCAGTTTTCATTCCAATCCCAAAGAAAGGCAATGCCAAAGAATGCTCAAACTACTGCACAATTGCACTCATCTCACACGCTAGTAAAGTAATGCTCAAAATTCTCCAAGCCAGGCTTCAGCAATACATGGACCATGAACTTCCAGATGTTCAAGCTGGTTTTAGAAAAGGCAGAGGAACCAGAGACCAAATTGCCAACATCCGCTGGATCATGGAAAAAGCAAGAGAGTTCCAGAAAAACATCTATTTCTGCTTTATTGACTATGCCAAAGCCTTTGACTGTGGAATAATTCAGTAAACTGTGGAAAATTCTTTTTTTTTTTTATTTTATTTTTAAACTTTACAATATTGTATTAGTTTTGCCAAATATCAAAATGAATCCACCACAGGTATACATGTGTTCCCCATCCTGAACCCTCCTCCCTCCTCCCTCCCCATACCATCCCTCTGGGTTGTCCCAGTGCACCAGCCCCAAGCATCCAGTATCGTGCATCAAATCTGGACTGGCGACTCATTTCATACATGATATTATACATGTTTCAATGCCATTCTCCCAAATCTTCCCACCCTCTCCCTCTCCCACAGAGTCCATAAGACTGTTCTGTACATCAGTGTCTCTTTTGCTGTCTCGTACACAGGGTTATTGTTACCATCTTTCTAAATTCCATATGTATGCGTTAGTATACTGTATTGGTGTTTTTCTTTCTGGCTTACTTCACTCTGTATAATAGGCTCCAGTTTCATCCACCTCATTAGAACTGATTCAAATGTATTCTTTTGAATGGCTGAGTAAAGACATGGGAATACCAGACCACCTGACCTGCCACTTGAGAAACCTATATGCAGGTCAGGAAGCAACAGTTAGCACTGGACATGGAACAATGGACTGGTTTCAATTTGGGAAAGGAGTACATCAAGATTGTATATTGTCACCTGCTTATCTAACTTATACGCAGAGTACATCATGTGAAATGCCGGGCTGGATGAAATACAAGCTGGAATCAAGACTGCTAGGAGAAATATCAGTAACTTCTGATATGCAGATGACATCACCCTTATGGGAGAAAGTGAAGAGGAATTCAAGAGCCTCTTGATGAAGGTGAAAGAGAAGAGTGAAAAAGTTTGCTTAAAGGTCAACATTCAAAAAATGAAGATCATGGCATCCGGTCCCATCACATCATGGCAAATAGATGGGGAAACAGTGGAAACAGTGTCAGACTTTATTTTTGGGGGCTCCAAAATCAGTGCAGATGGTGACTGCAGCCATGAAATTAAAAGATGCTTACTCCTTGGAAGGAAAGTTATGACCAACCTAGATAGCATATTGAAAAGCAGAGACATTACTTTGCCAACAAAGGTTTGTCTAGTCAAGGCTATGGTTTTTCCTGTGGTCATGTATGGATGTGAGAGTTGGACTGTGAAGAGGGCTGAGAACCGAAGAATTGATGCTTTTGAACTGTGGTGTTGGAGAAGACTCTTGAGAGTCCCTTGGACTGCAAGGAGATCCAACCAGTCCATTCTGAAGGAGATCAGCCCTGGGATTTCTTTGGAAGGAATGATGCTAAAGCTGAAACTCCAGTACTTTGGCCACATCATACAAAGAGTTGACTCATTGGAAAAGACTCTGATGCTGGGAGGGATTGGGGGCAGAAGGAGAAGGGGACGACAGAGGATGAGATGGCTGGATGGCATCACTGACTCAATGGATGTGAGTCTCAGTGAAGTCTGGGAGTTGGTGATGGACAGGGAGGCCTGGCGTGCTGCAGTTCATGGGGTCTCAAAGAGTCAGACATGACTGAGCAACTGATCCAATCTGATCTGATCTGAAGAAGTAGATAAAACAAACAACTTCAAATTCTATAAGGGTAATTTGAAGATTGATTGGGAGATTAGCCTTTGCTGAAAAATTTTAAATAAAGAAGATAAAATAGCAGGAAAGTAAAATGCAGTTTTGATGTTCAACTTCTCAAAATCCACATATAACATTTTTAAACATATACATAAAACAAGAGAAAATATAGGGCTTGGGCTTTGGAGAGTATCAAATCCTTGCTTGGTCACTACCTGGCGACATTTTATTTACTCTGTGTTTCACCAGCAAATTGGGAATAATAATTATGAAGTGGTCAAAATTAAAATATATTCTGTGAAAAAAAAGACATATTTTCTGGCAAGCATTATGTCCTTAGTAAATAGTAGCTTTAATTATTAAAACAGTAATATGATGAATACATGGGTTTCCCAGGTGGCTCAGTGGAAAAGAATCTGCCTGCCAAGCAGGAGAGGTGAATTCAGTCCCTGGATTGGGAAGATCTCCTGAAGAAAGAAAAAGCACCCCTCTAGTATTTACCTGGGAAATCCCATAGACAGAGGAGTCTCGGGGGTACAGTCCATGGTGTTGTAGAGTCGGGCATGACTGAGTGACTCAACAGCAGCAGTAATAGCAGCAGCAGCATGATGAATACATATACCTACCCTTCAACCCACAAACTACCATACCTTCATTTATTACAAGTCCTTTTAAGTGCCACATACTTTGCTAGGCTTTGAGAATAGAGCAGTGGGTAGGATGGCTTACCTCTGCTCTCTAGTGCTCAGAGTTAGCAAAGGAGAAACAGTCAAAAAATACGTATTAACATAAAATTATATTTGCACAGTTATAAAATATCCTATAAGGAAAAAGAAATACAAGATATTCTTAGAGGCAGTAATAGAGAAATCAAAATGAAAGTATGCTCCAAGACCACATTCATTTGATTTGAACATTTTCATAATTAAGTTTTTCCTGTTCAAGTCCCTCAGCAGTGAAAAAGTGACATTTGTGAATTAATTCTAGTTTAACTTTATTCCCAGTACTATATGTGATATCCAATGGCAAATTCCATATAATACATACTGTTTCAGAGGGAGGAATGTTACTTTAAAACTGGCTGGAATTTAGTTGTTTATAATCCATAGATTAAAAAAGAAAGAACTTTCTTTTATTAAAACATCTTGATTTTTTTCTCTGTCTTTGTTATAGTGATGTTTTTGGCATTCTTATTTTTGGTGATGAGTTCACATAACTAATTTCCTTGGGTATGGCTTTAGACCAGGAAAAAAGTCTGAATTTGCTCTGTATAACAAAGTGTTAGAAGCTCTAAAAATTCCTTGAAGATAACATAGAATAAAACCCAGATAATTTTGAGTGTAGAGATGACTTTTTAGATATAACACCAAAGAGATGATCCATGAAATAAATTATTGGTTAACTGAACTTCATTAAAATTAAAAATGTTTGATCTGTGAGATACAATATTAAGAGAATGAGAGAATAAATCACAGACTGGGAGAAAATATTTATAAAAGTCACAGCTGACAAAGCACTGTTATACACAAAATACAAAGAACCCTAGAAAGTCTTAAACTATCAAAACTCTTATTACTGAATAAAGATAAGCAAGCTCATTTAAAAATTGGCTGAAGATCTTAACATACACCTTACCAAAGAAGATGTTCAGGTGGCAAATAAACATAATGAACAGATGCTTCACATCATTTGTCATCAGGGAAATGCAAATTTAAACAACAATGAGGTAATACTTCACACCCATTAGAATGGCTAATATCTGGAATGCTAGCAATACCAAATCCTGACAAGGATGTGCAGCAACAGCAACTCTGATTCACTGGTGGTGATAATGCAAAATGGTATAGCCATTTGGAAGAAAGTTTGACAGTTTCTTACAAGTTTCTTACAAGTTTCTTACAAAATTCACTGTGTTGTTACTATATAATCCATGAAACATGTGTTCATTAAAACCTGCACATGGATATCTATAGCAACTTTATTCAAAATTGCTAAAACTGGGAGCATTCAAGATATTCTTCAATGGGTGAACAGATAAATAAACTATGGCACATCAGATAGAGGAATACTATTCAGTACTCAAAAATCAAGCCATGAAAAGACATGGAGAAAGCTTAAATATACATTACTAAATGAAAGAAGGAAATCTGAAATGACTACATACTGTATGATTCCAATTATACGAGTTTTGGAAAAGGCAAAACTATGGAGACAGTAAAAAAAAAAGATCAGTGATTGCCAAGGGTTGAGGATAAACAGAGATGAATAAGTGTAACAGAAAGGAAATCTATGACAAACCTAGACAGCATGTTTAAAAGCAGAGACATTACTTTGCCAACAAAGGTCTGTCTTGTCAAAGCTATGGTTTTCCCAGTAGTCATGGATGGATGGGAGAGTTGGACCATAAAGAAAGCAGGGTGCAGAAGAATTGATGCTTTTGAACTGTGTTGTTAAACTCTGAGAATCCCTTGGACTGCAAGGAGATCAAACCAGTCCATCCTAAATGAAATCAGTCCTGAATATTCATTGGAAGGACTGATGCTAAAGCTGAAACTCCAATACTTTGGCCACCTGATGCGAAGAACTGACTCATTTGAATAGACTCTGATACTGGGAAAGATTGAAGGCAGGAGAAGGAGACAACAGAGGATGAGATGGTTGGATGGCATCACCGACTCAATGGACATGAGTTTGAGTAAGCTCTAGGAGTTGGTGATGGACAGGAAGACCTGGCATGCTTCAGTCCATGGAGTTGCAAAGAGTTGGACACAAGTGAGTGACTGAACTGAACTGAAGACTGAACTGGTGATTAACATATATCAATACAGTTGTAAGAAATTTGGTAGTCTGGTGGGACAAGTTGATAACAGGGAAGTCTATGTAAGTGTACAGCAGGTTGTATATGGGAAACCTCTGCATCTTCCTACTCTGAACCTACAACTGCTCTAAAAAATTAAGTCTTAGAAGAATATGGCTAAGGCTAGGACAATGTCCATCTAGGAATAAAAAAATACTTTAATTGGTGGCTTTTGATTTTCTTGATTCCCAAATGGTGTAATATACAGGTGGAACCCCATGCATGTACATATGAACATTCTGTGATCCACTTGGGGAATTTTTGCTGGATGTACCATACATTTCACTCTGCTGGACTAGATACACTGGCTCACAGGGGAAGAAAGCTTTCCCCAAAAGGCATAGAATCCTTAATGCTGTTAGTGTAGTTAGGCATTTGGACTTCTATTGTCAGTATTCTAACAACAAAGAAAAGAATTAAGTTACTGAGAGGGATAATTGTTCTAATTAACATAAAACGGTAGGCTTGCTTCTACAAAATGCCAATAAGTAGGTTAATGTGTGGGACTTAGGTTATCCATGGGAACCATTATTTGAAATTCCCACTTACTGGCATTCACAAATTGGTAATCTTGACAAACACAGCCTGTAAAAATGTAATAACAAAGAGTTTAACGTGTAAGGGAAGAACACTGCATTACTTCACAAAAGAAGCTCACTAAACCTGCAGAAGTATTATTCAAGGCTGAAAAAGGTCTAGAAAGGACTCTTTATTGTTGTTCAGTCACTAAGTTCTGTCCAACTCTTTGCAACTGCATGGACTGTAACACACCGTGCTCCTCTGTCCACTATCTCCAGGAGTTTGTTCGTGTCCATTGACTCAGTGATGCTATCTAACCAACTTATCCTCTGCTGCCTGCTTCTACTTTTGCCTTCAGTCTTTCCCAGCATCAGGGTCTTTTCCAATGAGTCAGTTCTTCACATAGGTGGCCAAAGTATTAGAGCTTCAGCTTCAGCATCAGTCCTTCCAATGAATATTCAGGGTTGATTTCCTTTATAATTGACTGGTTTGATCTCCTTGCAGTCCAGGGGACTATCAAGAGAGTCTTCTTCAGTATCACATTTCAAAAGCATCAGTTCTCTGGTGTTCAATCTTCCTTATGGTCCAACTCTTATATCTGTACATGACTACTGGAAAAACCATGCTATGCTATGCTAAGTCACTTCAGTCGTGTCTGACTGTGTGCCACCCCATAGACGGCAGCCCACCAGGCTCCCCCGTCCCTGGGATTCTCCAGGCAAGAACACTGGAGTGGGCTGCCATTTCCTTCTCCAATGCATGAAAGTGAAAAGTGAAAGTGAAGTCGCTCAGTCGTGTCCAACTCTCAGCGACCCCATGGATCGCAGCCTAACGGGCTCCTCCGTCCATGGGACCCTCCGAGCAAGAGTACTGGAGTGGGGACAGAACTTTGTCAACAAAGTATGTCTCTGCTTTTTAATATACTGGGTAGATTTGTCATAGCTTTCCTTCCAAGTAGCAAGCATTTTTTAATTTCATGGCTGGAGTCACCCTCCACAGTGATTTTGGAGCCCAAGAAACTAAAATCTATCACTGCTTCTATGTTTTCCCCATCTATTTGCCATAAAGTGATGGGACCAGATGCCATGATCTTAGTTTTTTGAATGTTGAGTTTCAGGTCACTTTTTTCAGTCTCCTCTTTCACCCTCGTCACGAGGCTCTTTAGTTCCTCTTTGCTTTCTACCATTAGAGTGGTATCAGTGCATATCTGAAGTTGTTGATATTTCTCCCTGCAACTTGGTTTCCTTTTTATGGGCTTCCTGTGATTTATCCAGCCTGGCATTTCACATGATACATTCTGCATGTAAATTAAATAAACAGGGTGACAATATGTAGCATTGTGGTACTGGTCTTCCAGTTTGGAACCATTCAGTTGTTCGATGTCCAGTTCTGACTGTTCCTTCTTGACCTGCATACAGATTTCTTAGGAAACAGGTAAGGTGGTCCGGTACTCCCATTTTTTTAAGAGTCTTCCACAGTTTGTCCTTTATCATGTCCATTCTTTCACAAAATGTTCCTTTGATAGCACCATTATTTTGAAGAGATCTCTAGTCTTACCTATTCTGTTGTTTTCCTCTATTTGTTTGCATTGTTCACTTAAGAAGGCTTTCTTATCTATCCTTGCTATTATCTGAAATTCCGGATTCAGTTGGGTATATTTTTTCCTTTCTCTTTTGCCTTTTGTGTCTATTCTTTCCTCAGCTATTTGTAAAGCCTCCTCAGACAATCACTTTGCCTTCTTGTGTTTCTTTTTTCTTGAGATTGTTTTGGTCACTGCCTCCTGAACAGGTTTACAGAACTCTGTCTGTAGTTTTTCAGTCACTCTGTCTACCAGATCTAATCCCTTAATCTAGTTGTCACCTCCACTGTATAATAATAATGCTGCTACTGCTTACTGCTAAGTCGCTTCAGTCGTGTCCAACTCTGTGCGACCCCATAGACGGCAGCCCACCAGGCTTCCCCATCCCTGGGATTCTCCAGGCAAGAACACTGGAGTGGGTTTCCATTTCCTTCTTCAATGAATGAAAGTGAAAAGTGAAAGGGAAGTTTCTCAGTCGTATCCAACTTCTAGCGACCCCATGGACTGCAGCCCACCAGGCCCCTCTGTCCATGGGATTTTCCAGGCAAGAGTACTGGAGTGGGTTGCCATTGCTTTCTCTGATAATAATAATAAGGGATTTGATTTAGGTCATATTTGAATGACCTAGTTTTCCTGACTTTCTTCAATTTAAGCCTGAATTTTGTATTAAGGAGCTGACGATCTGAGCCACTCTAGGTCAGCTCTAGGTCTTGTCCTTGCTGACTGTATAGAGCTTTTCCATTTTGCTGCAAAGAACATAATCAATCTGATTTCAGTATTGACCATCTGTTGATATCCATGTGCAAAGTCATCTCTGGGGCTGTTGGAAAAGGGGGTTTGCTATGACCAGTGTGTTCTCTTGGTAAAATTCTGTTAGTCTTCACCCTGCTTCATTTTGTACTTCAAGGTCAAACTTGCCTGCCATTCTGGATATCTCTCTACCATCTACTTTTACATTCCAGTCCCTTATGATGAAAAGGACATCTTTTTTTATGTTAGTTCTAGAAGGTCTTGTAGTTTTTAATATAATTGGTCAACTTCAGCTTCTTTAGCATCAGTGGTCTGAGCAGACTTGGATTACTGTGGTGTTGGGTAGTTTTCCTTAGAAACAAACAAAGATCTTTCTGTTGTTTTTAGATCATACACAAGTACTGCATTTCAGACTCTTTTGTTGACTATGAGGACTACTCCATTTCCTCTAAGAGATTCTTTGTTACAGTAGTAGATGCAACAGTCATCTGAATTAAATTTGCCTGTTCCTGTCCATTTTAGTTCACTGATTCCTAACATGTCAATGTTCACTCTTGCCATCTGCTGCTTGACCATATCCACTTTACCTGTGTAAAAACGTACCACAAGTTAGGTATTTTAATAGTGGAAATTTACTGTCTCACATTTCCTGAGGATGGGAGTCTGAGGTCAAGGTATTACCAGGATTGTTTCTTTCTCTGGGGAAGAATCTATTCCGTGCTTTTCTCCTAGATTCTGGCAGTTACTTGACTAGATGCATCACTGATCTTTGCCTTAATGTTCACACAGTATTCTTCAGCTCAGTTCAGTTCAGTTCAGTCACTCAGTCGTGTCAGACTCTTTGCGACCCCATGAATCACAGCACACCAGGCCTCCCTGTCCATCACCAACTCCTGGAGTTCACCCAGACTCACGTCCATCGAGTCAGTGATACCATCCAGCCATCTCATCCTCTGTCGTCCCCTTCTCCTCCTGCCCCCAATCCCTCCCAGCATCAGTCTTTTCCAATGAGTCAACTCTTCGCATGAGGTGGCCAAAGTACTGGAGTTTCAGCTTTAGCATCATTCCTTCCAAAGAAATCCCAGGGCTGATCTCCTTCAGAATGGACTGGTTGAATCTCCTTGCAGTCCAAGGGACTCTTAAGAGCCTTCTCCAACACCACAGTTCAAAAGTATCAATTCTTCGGTTCTCAGCCTTCTTCACAGTCCAACTCTCACATCCATACATGACCACAGGAAAAACCATAACCTTGACTAGACAGACTTTAGTATTCTTAGATGCCTCTATCTTCAAATTTCTCCTTTTTACTAAAGGACACCAGCCAAATATTATTATGGGTTCAGCCTCTTCCAGTAATACCTCATCTTGACATTATTTCTGCAAAGTCCCTATTTCCAAATTAAGCTACATTATTATGTATTGGGGAACAGAACTTCACTATTTAGTTTAGGGATGGCATAATTCAATCATGAATATGACTCAAATCTAGGGTTTCAGTTTTCTGAGAATATTATTTTTAATCCAAACAATCTCTACATGTTTGGCAATTGCGTGAATCACACAGGAACAGTTAATTGAAAAGATTTACAAGATTCCATAGGTTGTACTCTTGTAAGGGGTTGATAAAGATACAAATATGTTATTGCCAGAAAAAGGGAAGGTGCAAAATCAATAAAGGCCTGAGTGTAAGGGTGGTACCTCTTGCTTTGTGTAGAAAACACTACTGTATCATCTCCTGGTGTATTAATGGGTAAGAAGGCCACTAGAGAGATTTAGAAACTTTGGCAATATCTAAAGAGTCAAAGTTTTGGGAGTTAATCTCTTTTTTCAGGTTCTCACAATCAGGTCCCTGGCTTTGCTCTAATATATCAACCGTGTTTGAACATCCAAATGTCTCTGAAATTCACATTAACAGCCATCTTTTTGCCCCTCTCCACTGTGTCAATTATTTCATTTTTGATTCCATCTTTGTCACTTGGTGCTTCTTAGCATTACTAGTCACATCACAGCTGCTTTTACATTTGCTTCTGAACATCCTGGGCTTGAAATAAAGATATTGAACTACTGTACTCTATATAGTACTCTACAATAGAATACACAAAAATACTTGCAGAGGATGCACAGATATGACAGTGCACATCACACACATTAACTAACTTACATGATTGGGTATGAGAATGCTCATTTGCATCCTTGAAAGTTCACAACTTGAAGGTTTGCTTGTAGGGGACTTACTGTATTCAAGTTCACAGAGCTATTCTCTGGTTCTCGTAATTAACTTTCAATTGTCTAATACTTGCCCTCAGCTCTCATTATCTCCCTATAGGCCATCAGTGAAACTTAGAATAACCATCAATTTCACTGTCCTCGTATTTACCATTTCCCCTTTAATTTCAAATCCCAGAATTATCAGAGGGGCTGGAGCTTCCCCTCTACTGTTGTACCATACCATCCTACATCCAGATAAAACTTTAACATTTTGGCACCACTTTGTACCAAGAGCTGCCTGCGTGCTCTCTACCAGCAGAGATGCGATCCTAATACTCTAAAACACTCAGTGATCCACTCCCCAAACCTCCTCCTAAAACTTCCTCAGGTGACTCCTAGTATAATATATGCCAGGCATTTGGAGACTCCCATACTCAGAAACTGATGTAATTAGGAGTAGAATATAGTCATTGGGGGAGTAATGACTGTGGGGAAAAAAAAATGGGGCAAACTGGAGTTGCGTAGGGGAGCAGTAATGCTGCATTGCAGATCAACTAATGCTGAACTTTAGAGAAAAGATTGTTTGCATGAGAAGTGCCTCACTGGGGCTTGCTTGGTCATGGCTAACAGGTCATTGGCAGTTGAAAAGTGGACTCTCAACTAGCAACACCTTGCTGAGCCATTGACTGAGGAGCCAGACTCAAGAATAACATGGAATTGGCTTGAAAATTGTTGTAGAACTTGAGGATCCAACTAACCACACTCTCCATAGCTGGGCAACTAGCCCTTTCTTGAAGATACATCTGAACAGCACATTCCTGTACCTGACCCAGAGATCAAATCTACATCTCCTGCAGCTCCTGCATTGGCAGACAAATTCTTAACCACTGAGCTACCAGGAAGCATAGTGTAAGTAAGTGCTAGTCACTCAGTCCTGTCAGACTCCTTACAGCCTCATGGACTGTAACCCACCAGGCTCTTCTGTCCATGAAATTCTCCAGGCAAAAGAATTCCAGGCAAGGAAAGCATAACAATTCCTTAATGCTTCTGGGGTTCTTGTGATAATTTAGTTTGAATTGGTAGACTATGTTTTGCAAATAACACCCCCCTCCCACCGACTTCTGCCATTTTGGAGCAAATAAAATAGGTATCAATATCTTACCCCTGTGAGTACATTCATGGGTGATAATTTGTGTAAAGTGTAGCATTTGTTATTCACTAATTCAAAAATTGTGTACTCTTGACTGAAAAGTTACCAAAAAGAGTACTATAATCATGAATAATTTCAGGACTCCTCTATTAAGCTGTTTCATGAACTTGGGAATGTTCAAATAGTGTTGCTGACTTTTTCTTTGTAGAATGCAAAATAACATAGGCTATTTATCTATTTTATTCTGTTTATCAAATAACTGCATTTTTGTTTAAGCAATCTTCCCCTTCGGCCTTTGGTTAATTTCTACTGTGTGAAAATTAAGCAGAAAATTAATAAATTCCTTAAACTTCATTGCAATTTTTTTTTTTTTTTTTTACTACACTCTGCTACAACCCCAAATTTTCAATTTGTTTTTCTTTTACGCATTTGACAAATGGTCCTGAAAGGGTGTTTTTTTTTTTCCTCCTCCCTGTAAACTATATAAAGTATTTCATGATGTCAGATGTAGTGGTATGGAGGATAGATATCTTCTGTTTTAGGCTTTTCTAATCTGGAAAAATGCTTTTACAGTGCTGTCAAATAACCATCACAAACACACTTCTATGGCTAGGGTCTAATAATTTATTAGATTTTAAGAAATTTAAAGACTTTTATTTTCAAGGACTTGGGCAAAGTTAACTAAAACAAAATAGGGAAAATATTCCTTCTGCTTTAAAGTTTGGTGTTTACAACGTCCCATTTCATTCCCACTGGAAATATTTTCCAATTAAAAGTTATTATATAGCAAGTATGCTTCCATGCCTCTCTTTGGTCTTTCTTCTCTAAAAAAGAGAACTAATTTAAATCACCAACATTATCCCCAATATTAAAGATTTACTAGAGGAAATACAAGGTTTTGATTGGGTTTTTAAACTACTCTTTTTTTTTATTGAATACAGTTAACTCCACATTAACCTAAGTGTTCATTTCTTCTGTAGAATGTATTCAGAACAAAATACTCTATTGGTAGAAGAAATAATCCAGCATACTAAGTAGTAGAAAATTTATTTTGTCAGTATTTATTGTCTGGATCAGAAATTATATAAGGGATAGGAAAAGAACTAACACATGATATATTATTAATATCATCTTACTTTACAAGCATACATCATTTACAGAAAGATAAACATATAAACAAATACTGTTTAAGAATATGATATCTGAGGGGAAAAGAGAAATTTTTAGACCTGAAGGACCTAGAATATTATTGTCAAATGAAGTTAATATAGTACCACTCATAGTTCTTGCATTAAGTAATAGTATTGTGCTTAGTTGCTTAGTCATATCTGACTCTTCACAACCCCAGGGACTGTAGCCCACCAGGCTTCTTTGCCTATGGGATTTCCAAGGCAAGAGTACCTGAGTGGGTTGCCAATTCCTCCTCCAGGGGACCTTCCTGACCCCAGGATCAAACCCACATCTTAGCTCCTGCATTGGCATGAGGATTCTTTACCACTGAGCCACCTGGTGATCCCCAAAGTAATACTATAAGAAAGACATTAAATAACTAATGTGATAAAAATATTAATAAAATCATATTTGACTTTACAAAGTTTACATTTAAATGATTGAAAATAATGTAGGAACAATAGAGATTGGCATATATTAATAATAAAAGTCACCAGTAGTTACTTTTAGTCAAGATAGAGCTTAAAGAGAGAAGAGATCATATTTGGGGTATATTCTTGGGAAGAACATACCTGTAGGCCCAAAGAACCTATCCACAGTTAATAATAGATGTTTCCTTATCTTAAGTATCTGTTATTGATAGGTACTTCTACCCTCGGCTCTCACCCATGAAGTGAAGTGAAGTGTTAGTCACTCACTCATGTACAATTCTTTATGACCACATGAACTGTAGACTGTCAGGCTCCTCTCTCCATGAAATTCTCCAGGCAAGAATATTGGAGTGAGTTGTCATTTCCTTCTCCAGTGGATCTTCCTGATTGTGGGATCTAACCAAGATCTTCCACATTGCAGGCAGATTTTTTTACTATCTGGGCCACGGATATATTTTTCTACCTGTGTCCTGTATACTCATTTAAAAATAGATATAAAATAAATTTTGTTACTGACTCCCATCACAGCACACTAATCTATTGTGGTCTATCTTCAACACCCAGCCTACCCTCTATCAATTAAACCATTCTCCCTTTCTGGTATTTTACATATTTGACATTTATCTCTATCTAGCATTTATCTCTATCTAGTGAGGAACCCTTTTGCAACACTGACTTTGAAGACATCTCTGACATTCACAGTTGGTCCTATGAATTGAGGGAATTAAAATAATAGAGAAAATTAAGAGTTGCTTGGTGGGTAAAACATTTCAATATTCTTTTTGGTTATCTTTTTCTTAAAATTGCCCATAGAGTTGCCATGCACTTACACTTATGTATCAAGATGCAGGTTAGTAGTTATCCCTAGCATCCCAATCATTGTTATAAACCTTAGAGATTAAATGGAGTTTAAAGAATTGCCAAAAACCACCAAAGAACTCTCATATTAAGGGAGGAAATGTTTACACAAAGATAATCTCAGTGTGTATTACAGGTGTAGATGTAAAAAGTTGCAGAGGATGTAGGGATAGTAAAAATGAAAAATAGTGAGATAAACTGTGATGGGAGAATGCCAAAAATGTTCAAGGAAATCTTCAGTGGTAAACTAATGGTCTATATATTTGGCCAAAAAAAAGAAAGAAAAGAAAAGATGGAAACGTCTAGTAGCTTGACGTACTTAGGGAACTATATATAATGCACAATTGCTGGGATGTAGTAAGTAAAAGGCTACTGGTGGAAAATGAATCTGGGCTGGCAGAGAGTGGCAAACTTCCCAGGATTGGGTATGTATGGTAAATAATTTGAAATTTATGTATGAAAGATGACAATAAATAATAACAAAACCTACCATGTTTCACTGCCTAAAATGTTATTAGACAGTGCACCAATCGTTTGACAAGTGTTATTTCGTTTAATCTTCAGGAAAACATGTAAGGTCAATATCTCCACTTGGATATTTTGCTTTGTCCTATATTTTTAAAAGGACTCTTAGAAAAATAAAGCTTTGAAACTATTAAATGGCAGATAAAGTAATTTATAACATAGTCTTACTTCCAAATTAGGGTTTTTAAGCCAGCGTTATGGTACACATACTGACAAGATTATATTTGTGTTATGGAAACAGTTCTGGTGGTATAGAAGGAGGGAAAGATTTGTGATATTCTAAACAAGAGGTGCTCAGTATATGAACCAAGCCTGGACAATATGTAAGACAAAGACAGGACACAGATATTTTAGAATACATAGACTATAGGGATTGCAATAATGAATATATTTGCAAATTTCAATAGAAACAGGTAAAAAGGAAAATTAAGCAAATTATTAAGACTACTGAGAAAGTTAGAGAAGGTTTTTCAGTCTGTTTGGGTTGAGACAGAGTCAGTTCAGTTCAATTACTCAGTCGTGTCTGACTCTTTGCAACCCCAGGGACTGCAGCATGCCAGGCTTCTCTGTCCATCACCAACTCCCAGAGCCTACTCAAACTCACGTCCATCATGTCAGTGATGACATCCAACCATCTCATCCTCTGTTGTCACGTTCTTCTCCCGCCTTCAATCTTTCCCAGCATCAGGGTCTTTTCAAATGGGTTGGTTCTTCACATCAGGTGGCCAAAATGTTGGAACTTCAGCTTCAGCATCAGTCTTTCCAATGAATATTCAGGAATGATTTCCTTTAGGATGGACTGGTTGGATCTCCTTGCAGTCCGAGGGACTCTCAAGAGTCTTCTTCATCACAGTTCAAAAGCATCAATTTTTCAGTGCTCAGCTTTCTTTATATTCCACCGCTCACATCCATGCAAGACTACTGGAAAAACCTTAGCTTTGACTAGACGAGCCTTCATTAATAAAGTAATGTCTTTGCTTTTTAATATGCTGTCTAGGTTGGTCATAGCTTTTCTTTCAAGGAACAAGCGTCTTTTAATTGCATGGCTGCAGTCACTATCTGCAGTGATTTTGGAGCCCCCAAAATAAAGTCTGTCACTGTTTCCATTGTTTCCCAATCTATTTGCCATGAACTGTTGGGACCAGATGCCATGATCTTAGTTTTCTGAATGTGAGTTTCAAGACAATTTTTTCACTCTCCTCTTTCATTTTCATCAAGAGGCTCTTTAGTTCTTCTTAGCTTTCTGCCCTAAATG
Organism: Bos taurus; assembly: GCF_002263795.3. Classification (NCBI taxonomy): domain Eukaryota; kingdom Metazoa; phylum Chordata; class Mammalia; order Artiodactyla; family Bovidae; genus Bos; species Bos taurus. The sequence continues at coordinate 39,992,258 of NC_037328.1, read as the reverse complement.
TGGTGTCATCTGCACATCTGAGGTTATTGATATTTCTCCTGCAATCTTGATTCCAGCTTGTGCTTCATCCAGCCTGGCATTTCACATGATGTACTCTGCATGTAAGTTATAATCAGGGTGACAATATACAGCCTTGATGTATTCCTTTCTCGATTTGGAACCATTCTGTTGTTCCATGTCCAGTTCTAACTGTTGCTTCTTGACCTGCAGACAGGTTTCTCAGGAGGCAAGTCACATGGTCTGGTATTCTTATGTCTTTTAGAATTTTCCACAGTTTATTGTGATCCACACAGTCAAAGGCTTTGGCATAGTCAACAAAGCAAAAGTAGATGTTTTTCTGGAACTCTCTTGCTTTATCAATGATTGAGCAGATGTTGGCAATTTAATTTCTGGTTTCTCTGCCTTTTCTAAATCCAGCTTGAACATCTGGAAGTTCACGGTTCATGTATTGTTGAAGCCTGGCTTGGAGAATTTTGAGCATTACTTTGCTAGAGTGTGAAATGAGTCCAATTGTGTGATAGTGAAAGGTTGTTGCTGAACCACGCAAAGACACTGGAATTCTTGGCCTCTGGAGGAAAGGAATTCAATCCAGGGCCAGAGAAGCATGATGGCTCAGAGCTTTGCGAAATAAAGTTTTATTAAAGTATAAAGGAGATAGAGAAAGCTTCTGACATAGGCATCAGAAGGGGGCAGAAAGAGTACCCCCCTTGCTAGTATTAGCAATGGAGTTATATACCCTCCAATTAGTTATTACAGTAAATCAAAAAAATATCTGGAGGTTGTAAAGACCTTACTAGACCTACTCCCATAATTTAAATTTTAAGATAATAGGATTAGACAGAAGGTTTTTTCCAGAGACTGTCCTCAAGCAGGATACATTATTGTTATATATAATCCTAATGAATGTAGAGGGGGAAAAAAAAGTTTGTCCTTTCTTCCTCCTTGAGAATTCCAGACCCCTCTGTCCTTGGGAACCCCTAGACTTCTTATCAACCTGCCTAGGAAATGACTCTCTCAATAGTTTGAACATTCTTTGGCATTCCCCTTCTTTGGGATAGAGTAATGCATAGATATTTATCAAGTGGACCTAGCATTCTACATGAGAAAAATTCAATTTCTTCCCTCAAACAGGGGATTCTGATAGAATAAGACTCTATGTATAAAGTTCTATACACTACTAACAACCACAGTTACTATACACTATAGTTACTTTTGGAGAAGGAAATGGCAACCCACTCCAGTATTCTTGCCTGGGAAATCCCATGGAGAGAGGAACCTGGTGGGCTACAGTCCATGGGGTCACAAAGAGTTGGACATGACTGACTGACTTCACTTTCACTTTTCATAGTTACTTTACACTATACACTAGTAACAACCAACAATGCTTTTTGAAATTACTATTTTGAATGAAATTCATGTTTCTGGTTTGCTTTACTGAACTCATAACATTTAGGAGAGTTCTGTACATAATATTGATATCTGGATTAAAATCAAAATATGGACTTTGTGAACTTAATTTTTTAACATGTGTTTGCTATTGTTCCATTACAATCTGGTATAGTATATAAGACATATTTGGATTGGAAAATAAAACTATCAAACATTTTAAACTATCACCTAAGAAGAAAAATCAATTTTAATTTTGTTTTATATCTGTAAGTAGACAATATTTGCAAATGTAAAGTTTAGCTTGACATGCTTCAAAAGAAAGTAAAGGAAAGTTGAACTTTCTAATACTATATTTCCCATGGATATGGCTGCTATCAAGATTGCTGGGAGAAATATCAATAACCTCAGATATGCAGATGACACCACCCTTATGGCAGAAAGTGAAGAGGAACTCAAAGCCTCTTGATGAAAGTGAAAGTGGAGAGTGAAAAAGTTGGCTTAAAGCTCAACATTCAGAAAACGAAGATCATGGAATCCAGTCCCACCACTTCATGGGAAATAGATGGGGAAACAGTGGAAACAGTGTCAGACTTTATTTTTCTGGGCTCCAAAATCACTGCAGATGGTGATTGCAGCCATGAAATTAAAAGACGCTTACTCCTTGGAAGGAAAGTTATGACCAACCTAGATAGCATATTCAAAAGCAGAGACATTACTTTGCCAACAAAGTTCCGTCTGGTCAAGGCTATGGTTTTTCCTGTGGTCATGTATGGATGTGAGAGTTGGACTGTGAAGAAGGCTGAGGGCCGAAGAATTGATGCTTTTGAACTGTGGTGTTGGAGAAGACTCTTGAGAGTCCCTTGGACTGCAAGGAGATCCAACCAGCCCATTCTGAAGGAGATCAGGCCTGGGATTTCTTTGGAAGGAATGATGCTAAAGCTGAAACTCCAGTACTTTGGCCACCTCATGTGAAGAGCTGACTCATTGGAAAAGACTCTGATGCTGGGAGGGATTGGGGGCAGGAGGAGAAGGGGACGGCAGAGGATGAGATGGCTGGATGGCATCACTGACTCGATGGACGTGAGTCTGGGTGAACTCCGGGAGTTGGCGATGGACAGGGAGGCCTGGCGTGCTGCAGTTCATGAGGTTGCAAAGAGTCAGACATGACTGAGCAAGTGATCTGAACTGAACTGAACTGATGGTGAACATTTTTCTCAGTGTGAGAAAAAAAAAATCTACATTGAATTTGGTGTCTGCTTATGATGTACAAGAGGCAGAGAAAAGAACCCTTTTGCTACTTTTATTTTGAGAAATACATAAATGCACGACTTTCCAGATCCCTAGCCAATAATTCTTATTTTTTGGTAAAGTTTGTGACAATTATTTAGATGATTGATAATCTGCCATTACTACCAATCTACCAATATTCTCTGTTTGAGCCATATGGAATGATTACTATATTTATCTGTTAGAAAAATATCCAATCATTACTTTTTCACTTTTATACAACATGACACACCAATAAGATATAGTACACAATATCTCATGCATATAAAGTACTCATAAATTGAGAAAATTGTGTGGTTGATCCTGAAACTTAGAAACATAAGCTACTTTAATTTATTGACTACAACCTTTGAATTTTTCAGACTCAATCACAGAAAGATTTTCTACATAAATTAAGCTTTAAGTATAATGTAATTATGAACAACATCTTATAGGAATAAGTTTGCTTCTGATAAGTATGATATTTTGAAAATGTTTTTTTAAATTATAAATTTGTAAACTTTGAGTAAATAAATATCTAAATTTTGTAGCTTTGGAACATGTACTTTCAATATACTTTCTGTGATACTGCATCTCATTTCTCTACAATTTAAGGTCAGTCAGTTTTGATAGCTTACAGCAAAGATTGATAACCCTTAATCTTTGTTAAGCTTCTTTATTGAGGACCATCAAGATTTAATTTTTTTAATCTTACCATTTGGTAGATAAATGGCTTATGAGTCTCTTTCTTTTCTAACTTTTCTAATTAATCTAAATGTCATTTGAGAGGGCAGGGAATAAGAGAGCTTTAAAAACGTCTTGTGAGCTAGCTCTTACAAATATGTTTTTTATCAATGTCAATTTCCCCATAATTCCATCTGTGCTAATCCCTAACCCTCTCTACTGTAGTGCTTTAAGTTGTCTTTTGCTTTGATTTATCAGACAACTGACCCTGGCCTAACCCTGTCAGCTTTAGTTCAGAGGAACTCTCACAAAAGATAGGCCTCTGATCTGACAAATTGATTGGTTGCAAGGAATAGTTTAACTGGAAAAGGATCTCCTTAACAAGTGATAAAGCCCTTTGATTCCCCTTTACAGCTCTGGGAATGTGGGCAGAATTTATAAAACATCCAAGAGAAGAAGGAAACCTTATGAGTAATTTGGAAAGCTGAATATAAAGCAATGCAGTAAAAAGCTTTCCAGTTAATGATAGTTCTGAGAGTATCAGTGAGTATATTTTATTTAAAAGCTTTTAGTGGATGTTAATTGAAAAAGATCATTTCCTAATTAGAAAACAAATATTAAAATTCTTTTAGTATTTCCAAGTTAACTTTACTGGAGCATAATGATTAGGTATGTGGATAATGCATTGCAATCTATAGAAAAAATGTTAATTGATTTAGGAATAGGTTGACACCATATTCTTTCCCTCATGAAACTTTTGCACTCTAAACTTCTATGGCACTTTGGTTCTTGTCACATAAGTTTACTGTTAGCAGTCAATATTCTAGTAAAATTTTATCCAAAGCAAGACTTATCATCTCATTCCCATCAGATTTCAAAAAGTAGAAAAACAGAATTTGATAATTTTTTAATCCATGAAAATACTTTAAAAAACATATAAGAAAGATTTATTCTTTAAAGTATTGGACTATTTTAATTATACCACACAGTAATGTTAGAACTGTTTCTACTTTGTGTAATTGACATTTCATTTTTGTTTTATTTTTTCTCCATTATTTCCTTCCCATTTCAGATTTTTATCCTTTCTGTATTCTTATTTAATATAAGGTGTGTATGAAACAAACTGCAGCCTGTATATCTCTTTTATTCCTGGAGACATTTTTGATGCTCTGTTTCTCGTAATGTATACCAAAACCTGACCAAGATCAAGGATGAAAAAATGTATTATATCTTTTGATGGAAAGAGCTACAGCACTGATTCATTATTGGGAGATAATAGAATATATGTCCTCAGTCTTCTGTCCTGCCTAAAATGGAGATAGGAGGTCCAGAGAAGGGAAAGCCATCCTGATGTCAGATGGCTAAAAGTTGTCCATAACAGTAATATCAGAATTGAGAATCCAGCTGTGCAGCAGCAAGGGTTACATAGAAAATTCTATGGCAATCATAATAGCTATCCTAGGATTAGATGACTTTGTATGTTTCCACTGTATCTAGCTTGTATTAATTTCTATTTTTACTCAAGCTTGGTCTTCTGGCCTTCTTGGCAATCATGTTGGCTACATAATAATTTTCTGTCTTATTCTATTTCTGCCAAAGTTGTCTGGAGTTGATGTGAATTTTTTTGTGGATGCCTAATCAGTTATTTCTGGACAAGGGAAATGAAGATTCTAAACTGACAGACCTACATTTTAAGGTTAGATATTAGGAATGATGTTGGCAATGCTTTCCATGAGTGAATACATGTCCATTACTTGGAAAGGCAAGATATGATGTTTTCAATTATTGTTTTAATCTAATTTTTAAGCATTTTGAAAAATATAATAACAGCAAAAATACATAAATAAACTCAGTGAAGCACCTTGGATAGTCTTGCATGTTGTAGTTTTTCAACAATTCTTCAAAAATTTGGCAGCAGCCAACATATGAAATTGCTTATCTCTTTCAAGTCAGATAAAGGATCTAGGGTCAGAAAACTTGACTGGGACTCTATTATGCCATATTTAGATGAAATATCTGGACAATTTGATACTCACTCAATAATTCTGTTTTTCTTTTTTTTTTTTTATGAAAATATTTTAATGAAGTTTTTCCATACAAAGGAGTTATTCACTCACAAAGATGACTTGCATTTTCTTTTTTTTTGTATTGATGTATAGTTGATTTACAATGTTGTGTTAGTTTCAGGTACAGCAAAGGATTCACTTATATAAGTTTCCTTTCAGATTGTTTTCCATTATAGGCTATTACAAAAGATTGAATATAGTTTCCTGTGCTATGCAGTAACACCTTGTTTCTTATCTATTTTATCTAGAGTAGTTTTTATCTGTTAATCGCATACTCTTAATTTATCCCTCCCCTCCCCTCAGTTTCCCCTTTGGTAATGAAGAGTTTGTTTTCTGTGTCTGTGAGTCGGCTTCTGTTTTGTGTATTCATTCATTTGCATTATTTTTTAGATTTCACATATAAGAAATATCATATAATATTTGTCTTTCTCTGTCCAACTCACCTCACTAAGTAAGATATTCTCTGGGTTCATTCATGTTCCTGGAAATGGCAATATTTCATTTTATTTTATGGCTGAGTGATATTCCATTGTGTATGTATATATATGCATCTTCTTCAGCCAGTTGTCTGTTGATGGACACTTCTGTTGTATCTGTGTTTTGGCTATTGCAAATTGGGCTACTGTGAAAATTTGAGTCCATGTGTCTTTTTGAATTAGTGATTTTGTCTTTTCAGATATATACCCAGGATTGGGATTGCTGGATCATATGAAAGGGCTATATTTAGTTTTCTAAATAACCTCTATACTGTTTTTCATAGTGATTCCACCAATCTGCCTTCCCACTAACACTGTAGGAGGGTTCCCTTTTCTCCACATTTTTTCCAGTATTTAAATTATTTGTAGACTTTTTGATAATAGCTATTCTAAGTGTAAGATGATACCTCACTGTGGTTTTGATTTGCATTTCTCTAATAATTAGTGAATTATTTATTAATTAGTAATTAGTGAATGATTAGAGTCTCTTGGACTGCAAGGAGATCCAAGCAGTCCATCCTAAAGGAGTCCTGGGTGTTCATTGGAAGGACTGATGTTGAAGCTAAAGCTCCAATACTTTGGCCACCTGATGCGAAGAGCTGACTCTTTTGAAAAGACCCTGATGCTGCAAAAAAGATTGAGGGCAGGAAGAGAAGGGGATGACAGAGGATGAGATGGCTGGATGGCATCACCGACTCAATGACATGAGTTTGGGTGGACTCTGGGAGTTGGTGATGGACAGGGAGGCCTGGTATGCTGCGGTTCATAGGGTCACAAAGAGTCAGACACAACTGAGTGACTGAACGGAACTAAATAATTAGTGATATGGATGGAGCAAGATGCTTGTTGACCATCTGTTTGTCTTCTTTGGACAAGTATCTCTTTAGCTCTTATGCCTATTATTTTGAATGCACTGTTTATTTTTTGATGTTGAGTTATATTAGTTAGCTGTTTATATATTTTGGAAATTAAGCCTTTGTTGGTCTTTTGGTTGGTTGGTTTAGTCGCTGAGTCATGCCTGACTCTTGTGGATCCCATGGACTGTAGCCTGCCAGGCCCCTCTGTCCATGGGATTCTCCAGGCAAGATTACTGAAGCGGGTTGCCATTTCCTCCTCCAGGGGATCTTCCTAACCCAGGAATTGAACCCCGGTTTCTTGCATTGCAGGCAGATTCTTTACCAACTGAGCTATGAGGGAAGCCCTTGTATGCATTCCATAGGTTATCTTTTAATTTTGATTATGGTTTTCTTTGTTGTGCAGAAAACTTTAAGTTTGACTAGTTCACATTTTAAAAATTTATGTTTTTATTTATTTTACCTTTGGAACTTGATCTAAGAAAATATTGCTATGATTTATGTCCAACAATGTTTTGTCTGTGTCTTCTAGGAGTTTTATGGTGTCATGTCTTACATTTAGGTCTTTAAACCATCCTTAGTTTATTTTTGAGTATGGCATGAAGAAGTGTTCTAATTTCATTGATTTATACTTAGATGTCCAGCTTTCTCTATACCACTTGTAAAAGTTACTTTTATCCATTGTATATATGTACCTCCTTTGTCTTAGATTAACTGACCATAGGTGTATGAATAATTATTGTTTTAAAAATACTTTATATTTCAATATTCTCTATCCCTCTTACTCATTTTTCTAAATGTTCATCATGTTTTAGAAATTACTTAATTTCATAATATTTTTTTCAATATTTTAAATTTCAATATTTTAAAAAATGAATTGTCACTTATAGAAAACCTAATAGTGTAATAATGTGACCATTTAGAGTTCAAAATTTTTAATTACCTATGTCATGTTATTCATAATGCTTTTTTATTTAGTATAAATAAATAAATGCTGGATATTGATTTCACAAAACGGTCAGAAAAAAAGTTTTACAAAAATAAAGCTAGCAAAAGGAAATGCAATCTCATTGATAATATGATCCAGAATCAAGGGAAGTTCTGATTATGTATAGCATTTTGAAATAATATATATAAGAAAACACACAAATGAAAATACAATAGATTGGATTATGACCTTGAATATACTTTGAATTGCCAAGAAAGGTCCGTTTAGTCAAGGTCATGGTTTTTCCAGTAGTCATGTATGGATGTGAGAGTTGGACTATAAAGAAAGATGAGCGCAGAAGAATTGATGCTTTTGAACTCTGGTGTTGGAGAATACTCTTGAGAGTCCCTTGGCCAGCAAGGAGATCCAACCAGTCTATCCTAAAGGAGATCAGTCCTGGGTGTTCATTGGAAGGACTGATGTTGAAGCTCCAATCTTTGGCTACCTGATGCAAAGAACTGACTCTTTTGAAAAGACCCTGATTCTGGGAAACATTGAGGGCAGGTGGAGAAGGGATGACAGAGGATGAGATGGTTGGATGGCATCACCGACTCAATGGACATCAGTTTGGGTAAACTCTGGGAGTTGGTGATGGACACAGAGGCCTGGTGTGCTGCAGTTCATGAGGTCACAAAGAGTCGGACATGACTGAGCAACTGAACTGAACTGAATATTTTGAATATAAAAACACAATTTAGTTTTTTTTTTAATTTTTCTTTGCTGTATTAGATGAAGTTATTTACAGTTATCTAGGAGAAGGCAATGGCACCCCACTCCAGTACTCTTGCTTGGAAAATTCCATGGACGGAGGAGCCTGGTAGGCTGCAGTCCATGGGGTCGCTAGGAGTCGGACACGACTGAGCGACTTCACTTTGACTTTTCACTTTCATGCATTGGAGGAGGAAATGGCAACCCACTCCAGTGTTCTTGCCTGGAGAATCCCGTGGACGGGGGAGCCTGGTGGGCTGCCGTCTATGGGGTTGCACAGAGTCAGACACAACTGAAGTGACTTAGCAGCAGCAGCAGTCTAACTTTCAGAGACTGAGGATTAGAAAGAAGGATAAATATGTAGAACATCAAGCTAAGACACTAAATCCAGAGGGCTCATGGTGCCAGGAGTGCTTGTTTTCTAACATCCCCACTTCATGTGTTTGGAAACTTCACCAAGGACCTCACCACCATTTGACCTTGTTACTACGGGAGTGGAAAATGCCCTTGTACAACTGCCAGCATACAACTCTGTGTGTGTGTGTGTGAGAGAGAGAGAGAGAGTCATTCAGCTGTGTCTTTGTTTTTGCAACCCCATGGACTGTTGCCTGCCAGGCTCCTCTGTCCATGGGATTTTCCAAGCAAGAATACTGGAGTGGGTTGCTATTCGCTTCTTTGGGGATCTTCCCAACCCAGGGATTGAACCCAGGTCTCCTGCATTGCAGAATCTTTACCATCTCAGCATTAGAGGTAAAAAGGTGCTTTTAAAATGTTGCAAGATCCCATTGTAAAGACGTGTACTTCCCTGTACATTTGTGATTAGACTAAAGTCATATTTCTATATGTAATAAGATATAGAGTATGTCTAAATGTAGTAAGAAAGTCTAAAATAGTCATTCATTGATGAACAGTATTTTGGAAAAACTTATTCTGTACATCAATCATTATGATACTTTGGGCTACAAAACTCTGATGGTATTTTATTAAATTTGAAGACTTTTTAGTATATCTATATCTGGATACCACATTTTTATCTCTTAAATGGAAAATTTAATGATCCATTTTTTCAAAGTTGCTATTAACCTCTTTTAAAGCACAGAAATGTAAAATAGACACATTATTAAATGTAAATTTTTAAACAAACTTTTCATTCAACTAATTTTTAAAAGAACTAGCATTTTAGTATACTTTAAAATATTCAAAGTTTTTATTTATAAACTACATTTCAAAAGTTTTCTATCTGATTTTACCACTATAATGTATCATGTTCAATCATTCAGTCATGCTAGCTTTGAGACACATAGTTTCAAGTCAGTTGGGTTATTTTCAGAACAGCATGAAAGAAGAATTTTCACTTTAATCCAAGCTATTTGCTTCATGTAATGTCAATGTATAAATGGCAGTGCTAGCAAAGATTTTGCCAAATACTCTATGATAAACAATGAAGAAAAGGGAAACAATAAAATTATTTTATTTTTTGTTTTGAAATCATCCCACCTAAGGAAGGATTTTGAGGCCATACTCTCTGAACATTTTTAAATGTAGGTTTATCCAGTAGGTGTATACAGATTTATTTATATTTTCTTGTACTACTACAAATGAAAGAGAAATGGCATTTATTTCTGTAGTTCTTGATGATCTTCCAGGTATGTATAGAATGCATCCTGTTCTTCAACATATTACAAAACTATTTCTTTATAATGATGCTGTTAAATATATACATTTGTTCCTTCTACTGAAAATATGTCTTTGGTTACTTAATATCACTAGTTTCACATTTCACTGGAGAGAAAAACATAAATAGCTCTACTATACAGAGTTTGGCCCATGAAATGTTTCCTAACAAGCATTGCCATGTCAAATATAAGTGGATTGGCTTTAGAAGATTAGTCAAACTGCTTTACTATTTACCTGTGAAAATTGAGGTCTAGGGTTCACATAACTAAATGAATTCCCTTACAAAGTATTTCTCCAAGTTGCTAAGTCATAAATAAATGGGCTTTTTTTCAGAAACAAAAGAACATTTTCTTGACTTGTAGCATATATTTTCTGAACTTCTAACATCATTTCCTTAAGATGCATGCCTTTAGATAAAAATATCCATAATAGTAATTTTCAATAATTTTGCTATGCTTTATCTTTGGATCTGAAAGTGTTTTACTGTTTTATTCTATTCTTAATATTGCTGTAAAAAATGAGAGGAGAATATGACTATTATTCTTTTAATAGTGGAGAAATTTTAATCAGGTTTTCAGATGTTTAGTAAGGTTTTTTTCTTTTAATTTTATTTATTTTTAAACTTTACATAATTATATTAGTTTTGCCAAATATCAAAATGAATCCGCCACAGGTATACATGTGTTCCCCATCCTGAACTCGACTCCCTCCCCATACCATCCCTCTGGGTCGTCCTAGTGCACTAGCCCCAAGCATCCAGTATCGTTTATCGAACCTGGACTGGCAACTCATTTCTTACGTGATATTTTACATGTTTCAATGTCATTCTCCCAAATCTTCCCACCCTCTCCCTCTCCCATAGAGTCCATAAGACTGTTCTATACATCAGTGTCTCTTTTGCTGTCTCGTACACTGGGTTATTGTTACCATCTTTCTAAATTCCATATATATGCGTTAGTATACTGTGTTTATGTTTTTCCTTCTGGCTTACTTCACTCTGTATAATAGGCTCCAGTTTCATCCACCTCATTAGAACTGATTCAAATGTATTTTTTTTAATGGCTGAGTAATACTCCATTGTGTATATGTACCACTGCTTTCTTATCCATTCATCTGCTGATGGACATCTAGGTTGCTTCCATGTCCTGGCTATTATAAACAGTGCTGCGATGAACATTGGGGTACACGTGTCTCTTTCCCTTCTGGTTTCCTCAGTGTGTATGCCCAGCAGTGGGATTGCTGGATCATAAGGCAGTTCTTTTTCCAGTTTTTTAAGGAATCTCCACACTGTTCTCCATAGTGGCTGTACTAGTTTGCATTCCCACCAACAGTGTAAGAGGGTTCCATTTTCTCCACACCCTCTCCAGCATTTATTATTTGTAGACTTTTGGATCGCAGCCATTCTGACTGGTGTGAAATGGTACCTCATAGTGGTTTTGATTTGCATTTCTCTGATAATGAGTGATGTTAAGCATCTTTTCATGTGTTTGTTAGCCATCTGTATGTCTTCTTTGGAGAAATGTCTATTTAGTTCTTTGGGCCATTTTTTGATTGGGTCGTTTATTTTTCTGGAGTTGAGCTGTAGGAGTTGCTTGTATATTTTTGAGATTAGTTGTTTGTCAGTTGCTTCATTTGCTATTATTTTCTCCCATTCTGAAGGCTGTCTTTTCACCTTGCTAATAGTTTCCTTTGATGTGCAGAAGCTTTTAAGGTTAATTAGGTCCCATTTGTTTATTTTTGATTTTATTTCCAATATTCTGGGAGGTGGGTCATAGAGGATCCTGCTGTGATGTATGTCAGAGAGTGTTTTGCCTATGTTCTCCTCTAGGAGTTTTACAGTTTCTGGTCTTACGTTTAGATCTTTAATCCATTTTGAGTTTATTTTGGTGTATGGTGTTAGAAAGTGGTCTAGTTTCATTCTTTTACAAGTGGTTGACCAGATTTCCCAGCACCACTTGTTAAAGAGATTGTCTTTAATCCATTGTATATTCTTGCCTCCTTTGTCAAAGATAAGGTGTCCATATGTGCGTGGATTTATCTCTGGGCTTTCTATTTTATTCCATTGATCTATATTTCTGTCTTTGTGCCAGTACCATTTCTGTCTTGATAACTGTGGCTTTGTAGTAGAGCCTGAAGTCAGGTAGGTTGATTCCTCCAGTTCCATTCTTCTTTCTCAAGATCGCTTTGGCTATTCGAGGTTTTAAAGTTGTTTTTTAACATGATTTTTAGAAAGGGATACCAACTAAAGTAAGAATAAGCTAGTATCTGAATAGCCATTGATGACTTAGATAAGCAGATCTTCCACAGAAGCAGCACATATAAATGACAATATTTTTCATATATTGTTCAGCATACTTTACAGATAAAACTCAAACCACTTATGCATCTTAGTAGGGTAACAATACTCTCAAAATTATTAGTCCAAGTTCCCTTGGCCTATAAATGATTACTTTACATATATGATTAACTTATTGACATCTAGAAAAATTTATATTCGCTAGTTGTGCTTGAAAATTATGATTTGGACAATTTTGAATATGATAATATCATAAAGATACTACCATTCCATTTTTTTTTTTTAACCAAAGAATCCTTTTATTTGAGAATAGTTTTAGATTTACAGAAAATTTGCAAAGTTGATACAGACAGTTTCCATATAGCCCACACACCTAATTGCCCCTCCCTCCCCTTTTTTTCTGGGGGGGCAGCCGCTGCACTGCTTGTGGGTTCTTAGTTCCCTGGCCAGGGACAGCACCTGAATCCCCTGCATTGAAAGGCGGTTCTTAACCACTGGACCACTTAAACTGACAATGAGGAAGTCCCTCATTATAAGTTTGAGTTGAGTCGCTCAGTCGTGTCCGACTCTTTGCGACCCCATGGACTGTAGCCCACCAGGCTCCTCTGTCCACAGGATTCTCCAGGCAAGAATACTGGAGTGGGTTGCCATGTCCTTCTCCATACCAGTCCATTCTAAAGGAGATCGGCCCTGGGTGTTCTTTGGAAGGAATGATGCTAAAGCTGAAACTCTAGAACTTTGGCCACCTCATGCGAAGTGTTGACTCATTGGAAAAGACTCTGATGCTGGGAGGGATTGGGGGCAGGAGGAAAAGGGGATGACAGAGGATGAGATGGCTGGATGGCATTACCGACTCTATGGACGTGAGTCTGAGTGAACTCCGGGAGTTGGTGATGGACAGGGAGGCCTGGCGTGATGTGATTCATGGGGTCGCAAAGAGTTGGACACAACTGAGCAACTAAACTGAACTGAACTGAACAGGAATATAAAGCAAGGTTATAAAAATGGGCTTTTTAAAGCATATTTAATAAATTCTGCCTTCTAGTAAATCTTTACCAAGTTGTGTATCTGAAATGGACCTTTTGTGGTCATCTCATCAGATACCTATCTGTTACAAAAAACAAATATGAAATTTCTTGTTCTTGAAAATCTCCAGAAAATTAGAATCATATTCTATTCTTCTAAATAAATGGATACAGATTTCTGAAGAATTTTGTTTTTAATCACAATACATAAAGGGAGTACTTATTACTGATATTTTTAGTCATAAGTTAGACTTCACATCAATTGTTTGCTAATAAATCAAGCAATCTTAATTTTTCTGTTATCACAATTCAAGGAGAAGCCTGAAGACTCACCCTCCAAGAAAAGGAAATAAGCAATTTACAGTCATTGCGTGACTAGTTTTCCCTTGGGCAATGCAATGCTCAGCTGAATGCTGAAGACATTAGACTGTCATGGGAACAAAATGGGATAGGGAAAGTATAGTTAAAAGGTAGAGATAGTTTTATAAAGTTCAATGCCTTTAAGTTTCTCAAAAATAAGAATGTGGCTTGCTGTCATAAGCAGTAAGGAACATGACTGGAGGACATCTTGCTCTTCTAAAATGGCATCAATGAGAAATCAACTTTATAATATGGAGATAACACTACAAATAATACATCTTGTCTTCTACCAGTAATTCAAAGTCCACTGATTTTGCATAAACAATCACAAGCAATTGTTCTATATTCTCATACTGTGTAATATAACATCACACAGCTACAAACTTTTAATGTAATTGAGATAACTTGCACAGCAGACTTATACATATTTAAATTCTTCCAAAAACGATTGCTTTTCTTTTGGAAGAGATTAAAAAAAAACAGTTGCAACTCACATTCACTATTGTTGCAAAATCATTTCCACCTTGGCATTTACCAAGTTATCTCATATTCTGAAACATCAGTACAACATTGTGAAAGGCAATAGCTCCACCACTTTCTAGCTGTTTGAACTGGAATAAGTGAATGAAGTGATTTAACCAACTTGGTTTCTTCAGTTGTTACATGAGGATAATAATGGCATGCTTTGGTGGAACTTGAGTGAAGACTGAGCAGAATTTGGTATCGTGCTACCAGGGAAATAATGAAAAAATAATAACTAGTGGCTATTATCATAAGTGTTTCTTTTATTTGAATTTATGTAGAAAAACATGCATATATTACATAAAGTCAAAGTATTTTAAACTTTTTAAATGTCCCCTTTTTGTTTGTTTCCTCCTAGCCATTCTGCTGCCTTATTTCCCCAGTAGTATTTAGAGATAAGATATATTCACTCTATGCTCTTCTTTGAGTGATAACTCTGCAGAGATTTATATTATATACAACCATATATACATTACTTTTTCAGCTGTACAAAAATAAGATTTTGTTATTTATGTTTTGCTACTCTCTTTTCACTCAAAAATAACTTCGAGACACTTCTCTAGGTCATCTGGAATAGGTCTTATACCTTATTTTAACAACTTCATAATATTCTCATGAATACACATAATTAAGCCTGTAATTCATTGAAAGCTGACATTCACTGGTTTTTAATATCTTTTTTACCCTTGTTAAAATTATATTCTAAAATGTTTAAATTTTAATAATTTTTACTTTTATTTATATGAATTGAAAAATCAGGTTTGAAGTTTCTGTGTTGAAATGCATATGGTTATTTAGTTTTTATTGATGTTCTCAGGTTAAAAACTAGACTAGGATGTAAGATGCACAGGAGTGTCATTGCTGTTTGACAATATATTGTGTGCATACAGTAGAGGATCTGGAATTTTCTGTAACTGTTTAGCATTGCATCATAAATGCTTAGAAGTATGCTTACAATTTATTATGTTTACTACATATTTCTTGAATGAACAAAAGCGATATAATATTTCATACTTTTGCAACTACTACACTAGTATCCATTTTGCTTTATCCCTCCAACTAGTAGATTTTATAACTCTTTTGTAAAATAAAAAAATACATATAAACCTGAGATGAATAAAATCTACCTTATTGTATTTATTTTACATGCTAAGTATATTAGCATTTTTCCATTTTCTTTTGTAATTGGATTGAAATTCTATGAATTATCTATTATTTTATTTATATATTTCTCAATATGGAAGGCTCAGAATAATTGTAGAGATAGTTCTTGATCTTTCAAATGCTTTATTAGTGTATTTTAGGCCTATCATTGTTTATGATATCGTTTGCAAAATAAAAATTTTGTTATTTTTAATTTTTATTATGTATATTTGTATGAATTAACTTATTTAAGCCACTAAAATATTGTAATAAATGTGTACTTATCCTTTGTTAAATGCCATTTAAATTATTCACTTGGGAAATTTAACTTCAGCTTCAGAAAGAAACATGAAGTTCTCATTAGATTAAACTAAAACATTTCAATTTTTTTTTTTTCACTGAATTATATTTATTTAGCCAGGAGCTGCTGTGTTGTTGTTATTTCTGTTGTTCAGTTGCCGTGTCCTGTCTGATTCTTTGTGACTCTCTGAACTGCAGCATGGCAGGCTTCCCTAACTTTCATTATCTCCTGGAGTTTGCTCAAACTCATGTCCATGGAGTTAGTGATGCCATCAAACCATCTCATCCTCTGTCCTCCCCATCCTCTCATGCCTTCAATCTTCCTTAGCATCAGGGTCTCTTCCAATGAGTCAGCTCTTTGCATCAGGTGGTCAAACTATTAGAGCTTCAGCATCAATCCTTCCATTAAACATTCAGGGTTGATTTCCTTTAGGATTGACTGATTTATCTCCTGGCTGTCCAAGGTACCCACAAGAATTTTCTCCAGCACCACATAGTTCAGTTCAGTTCAGTCACTCAGTCATGTCTGACTCCCTGCGACCCCATAGACTACAGCATGCCAGGCTTCCCTGTCCATCACTAACTCCAGAACTGCTCTAACTCATGTCCATCAAGTCGGTAAGGTCATCCAATCATCTCATCCTCTTTCATCCCCTTCTCCTACTACCTTCAGTCTTTCCCAACATCAGGTTTTTTCCAATGAGTCCGTTCTTTGCATCAGGTAGCCAAAGTATTGGAGTTTCAGCTACAGCATCAGTCCTTCCAATGAATATTCAGGACTGGTTTCCTTTAGGATTGACTAGTTGGATCTCCTTGCAGACCAAGGGACTCTCAAGAGTCTTCTCCAACACCATAGTTCAAAAGCATCAATTCTTCTGTGCTCAGCTTTCTCTATAGTCCAAATCTCACATCCATACATGACTACTGGAAAAAACATAGCTTTGAATAGACAGACCATTATTGGCAAAGTAATGTCTCTGCTTTTTAATTTGCTGTCCAAGTTGATTATAGCTTTTCTTCCAAGGAACAAATGTATTTTAATTTTATGGCTTTACTCACCATCTACAGTGATTTTGGAGCCCCCCCAAAATAAAGTCAGCCATTGTTTCCATTGTTTCCCCATCTATTTTCCATGAAGTGATGGGGCCAGATGCCATGATCTTAGTTTTTTGAATGTTGAGTTTTAAGCCAGCTTTTTCACTCTCCTCTTTCACTTTCATCAAGAGGATTTTTAGTTCCTTTTCACTTTCTGTCATAAGGGAGGTATCATCTACATATCTAAGGCAATTGGTATTTATCCCAGCAGTCTTGATTACAACACCACATAAGAAAGCATCAATTCTTTGGCATTCAGCCTTCTTTATGGTCCAAATCTCACATGTACATGACTACTGAAAAAACCATAGCTTTTACTACCTAGACTTCTGTTGGCAAAGTGATGTCTATGCTTTTTAATATGCTGTCTTGGTTTGTCCTAGCTTTTCTTTCAAGGAGAGAGTGTCTTTTATATTCATGGCTGCAGTCATCATTCACAGTGATTTTGGAACCCAAGAAAATAAAATCTGTCACTGATTCCACTGGTGGCTCAGACATTAATGAATCTGCCTGCAGTGTGGGAGACCTGTGTTCACTCCTTGGGTTAGGAAGATCCCCCAGAGAAGGAAATGCCAATCCACTCCAGTATTCTTGCCTGGAGAATTCCATAAACAGAGGAGCCTAGTGGGCTATAGTAGTCCAGGGGGTCATAAAGAGTCAGAAATAATTGAGTAACACTATTTGCCATGAAATGATGGGACCAAATGTCATGATCTTAGCTTTTCGAATGCTGAGTTTTAAGCCAGCCTTTTCATTCCCCTTTTTTGTTGTAATCAAGAGGTTCTTTAGTTCCTCTTCACTTTCTGCTATTAGAGTGTATCAACTGCATCTCTGAGGTTGTTGATACCTCTTCTGGCAATCTTGATTTCAGCTTGTGCTTCAATAACCCTGGCATTTTGCATGATGTACTCTGCATAAAAGTTAAATAAGTAGGGTGGCAGTATACATCCTTGGAGTACTCCTTTCCCAATTTTGAACGAGTGCATTATTCCTTGTAGGATTCTAACTCTTGCTTCTCGATCTGAACACAGGTTTCTCAGGAGGCTGGTCAGGTGGTCTGATATTCTCATCTCTTTAAGGATTTTCCAGTTTGTTGTGATCCACAGTGAAAGGTTTTAACATAGTCAATGTAGCAAAAGTAGATGTTTTCCTGGAATTCCCTTGCTTTTCCTATGATCCAACAGATGTAGGCAATTTGATGTCTTGTTCATCCGCCTTTTCTAAATCCACCTTGCACATCTGGAAGTTCACACATAATGTTGAAGCCTAACTTGAAGGATTTTTAGCCTTCCATTGTTAGTGTGTGAAATGAATGCAATTGTACAGTAATTTGAACATTCTTTGGCATTGCCCTTCTTTGATATTGGAATGAAAACTGACCATTTCGAGTCCTGTGGCCACTATTGAATTTTCCAAATTTGCTAGCATATTGAGTTCAGCACTTAAAAAGCATCATCTTTTAGGATTTGAACTGGCCAGCTGGAATTCTATCATCTCCACTAGTTTTGTTCATAGTAATTCCTTCCTAAGGCCCACTTGACTTCATTCTCCAGGATGTCTGGCTCTGTGTGAGTGGCCATACCATCTCGGTTATCCCAGTCATTTAGACCTTTTTCTGTATAGTCCTTCTATATATTCTTGCTATGTCTTCTTAATCGCTTCTGCTTCTATTAGGTACTTGCCATTTCTGTCCTTTATTGTGCCCAATTTGCATTAAATGTTCCCTTGATATTTCCAGTTTTCTTCAAGAGATCTCTAGTGCTTCCCATTCTATTGATTTCCTCTATTAATTTGCATTGTTCACTTAAGAAGTCTTTCTTACCTCTCATGGTTTATACATCTTTAAGCAATTTAACCAGTCATTTTAAATGAGTTATCAACACAATTGAATCTTAATATGTCTCAATTTATTTTGTCCTTAAGATTAAATGATTTAATTTAAATTAAATGATTTATTTTCTTCATGTCTTTGTTTTTAATTTTATGGAGTCTTCTTATGCAAATAGTGATTGCTAGCTTCATTTTATCTGGAGAAGGCAATGGCACCCCACTCCAGTACTCTTGCCTGGAAAATCCCATGAACAGAAGAACCTGGTAGGCTGCAGTCCATGGGGTCGCTAAGAGTCAGACACGACTGAGCGACTTCTCATTCACTTTTCACTTTCATGCATTGGAGAAGAAAAGGGCACCCCACTCCAGTATTCTTGCTTGGAGAATCCCAGGGACGGAGGAGCCTGGTGGGCTGCCGTCTATGGGGTCGCACAGAGTTGGACACAACTAAAGAGACTTAGCAGCAGCAGCAGCAGCTTCATTTTATCAATGGAAAATCTAGTTTAAAAGATTGTGAATGAAGTTGTATACACTCAGTGAAGTTAATTTATACTTACGTGATATAAATAAATAGAATAAATACAAATGGAAGAAACATTTCTTTGATAAATTATTATTATTTATAATTTGCTTCTAGATTTGTTTTTATAGCATTACTAGTATTTGAATAATGAATTTAAGTTACCATACAATAAGTTAATTTCAAATATAAATTTTTTAAAGAGTTTGTAGAACTAAAATATATACAAATGTAAATACACTGGCACATGTGTGCATACATATATGTATGTGTAAATATATGTATATACACATATTCAGTTTTGATGATACCTAGTAAGAGTGATAATATAGAATTTGAATTAAGAGAATCATTAGCCCATTTTTTCAAATAGCTTCTTGCCATTCATTTTATTTGTGTTTGTTTCAGGGCTGCTACATTGACTCATTTAAAATTTTTCTCTGTGCATTCCTTTAAATACTGTCAGCTAAAATTGCATGTAAAAAGAAATAACATTTCATGAGAAATTAAAATAGTCAAATTAATGCTTTAAACATTGAACAGTATCATTATTTAATAGAATACATAGATGTACTGTGATCATAAGCCTAGGTACTTTTATATACCTAATCCACCCTTCCCCAAAATATCTAGTTACCTTTTATTTTACCTAGCCATAGTTTGATATCTCACATAAGAACTGAATAGACATTTCTGAGACTTCTAAGAATTGTTTTATTTCTTTAGTCATTTTTCATTTCATACATGTTTTTTGAAAATAAGCACTATGTTAATGTTTAGAAATATGAAAGTGAAAGTGAAAGTCGCTCAGTCGTGTCTGACTCTTTGAGACCCCATGGACTGTATAGTCCCTGGAATTCTCCAGGCCAGAATACTGGAGTGGATTGCCATGCCTTCTACCAGGGGATCTTCCCAACCCAGGGATCGAACCCAGGTCTCCCTCATTGCAGGCGGATTCTTTATTAGCTGAGCCATATAGTGTGACCCAAATAGAAATAACCAAGAAGCGTAATATCTAGCATAAATCTAGGTAGACATTGAAAAATATGTTTTATAATATGAAAAAAAGTGATGAAGGAAGAAATAGCATTGCGGTATCAGATTATTTAAAATAGAGACCATATTTAGTGTGGAACCTAAGCGGGAAATACCCTGCAGAAAAGTGAGAGAAAAAAATGTAGGCGTTGATCCTGCTTCCTCTTCTATCTTTCAAGAGGAAACAGCAAAAACCAGTAATAAAGATAAAAATATCAAATAAAGTGAAATAATAATATGGTGAAGGTGGTTTAGTTGCTCAGTCCTGTCCGACAGTTTGTGACCCATGGACTGTAGCCTGCTAGGCTCCTCTGTCCATGGGATTCTCCAGGCAAGAACACTGGAGTGGGCTGCCATTTCCTAATGTGAAACAATAATATAAATGTAAGCATAAATGTAGGATAAATATAAGTGTAAATAAATGAAAGAAATTATTTGTAGTTAAATGGTTAACTGAGCCCAGCTTTCATTTTATCATAAAACAGTGTGATATCATTGATGAAACAGATACTATAAGATTTGTATTAGTCATAGCTCACAGTCAAATGTGGGGAGAATGAATTAGAATCAGTAAGAGTAGAATTATCTACTGTGAAGAATAGAGAAAGCATGAAAAAAGGATATCATGTTTTTATTAACCTGTGAATGTGTACTTGTGTCTATATATAATTTATCTACAAAATGATATATTATTATTATTGTGATCTATCTATAGGAAAATGTGGATATAAAATATACATTAACTTAAAATTATAAACCATAATCATTTTCTTAATAAGCTCCCATTTTGGATTTTTCAAAGCAGGCAATTTTGGGATTGAAACATGCAGGAAAATCAGCTTTCTGGTTAGATAAGATTTTGTCTTAATTTCAAGGCTACGATTAATCCATTAACCATGACTCATGCCAAGCAGTAGGGAATGGATCCAAACAGAAAAATTCTGTTAAATGCATTTAATTTCCAAATCCCATGGAGTTTTCTTTTCAATACCACAGTTATTTACTCAAAGAAACTTTGACATTTACACAAATGTGTGGGATGAACTCTATTCCTCTTACAAACAGAATAACATTTCACTCTAATAATTGATAGTAATAACTCCCAGATGCTAATCAACTCTATTTGAATATTTGATTGTCACAGACACTGACTTTCATCAAAAAAAAAAAAAAAAACTTCACTTGAACATATCTATAGTGCTGAAGAAGCTGAGGTTGAGGGTTCTACGAAGACTGGCAAGACTTTTTCTAACTAACACCCCAAAATGATGTCCTTTTGATTATAGGGAATGGAATGCAAACGTACGAAGTCAAGAAACACCTGGAATAATAGAAAAATTCAGCCTTGGAGTACAGAATGAAGCAGGGTAAAGCTAATAGAGTTTTGCCAAGAGAATGCACTGGGCAGAGCAAACTCCCTCTTCCAACAACACAGGAGAAGACTATACACTTGGACATCACCAGATGCCCAACACTGATCAGATTAATTATATTCTTGCAGCCAAAGATGGAGAAGCTTTATACAGTCAGCAAAAGCATGACCAGGAGCTGCATGTGAGAAATGTGGCTCAGATCATGAAATACTTATTGCCAAATTCAGACTTAAATTGAAGAAAGTGGGGAAAACCACTGGACCATTCAGGTATGACCTAAATCAAATCCCTTATGATTATACAGTGGAAGTGGGAAATAGATGTAAGGGACACTCTGATAGACAGAGTGCCTGAAGAACTATGGACAGAGGTTCATGACATTGTACAGGAGACAGGGAGCAAGATCATCCCCAAGAAAAAGAAATGCAAAATAGCTGTCTGAGGAGGCCTTACAAATAGCTGTGAAAAGAAGAAATGTGAAAAGCAAAGGAGCAAAGGAAAGATATACCCATTTGAATGCAGAGTTCCAAAGAATAGCAAGCACAGATAAGAACTTCCTCAGTGATCAATGCAAAGAAATAGAGGAAAACAATAGAATGGGAAAGACTAGAGATCTCTTCCAGAAAATTAGAAACGCCAAGGGAACATTTCAAGCAAAGATGGGCTCAATAAAGGGCAGAAATGGTATGGACCTAACAGAAGCAGAAGATATTAAGAAAAGGTGGCAAGTATACACAGGAGAACTATAAAAAAAAAATCTTCATGACCCAGATAATCACGATGGTGTGATGACTCACCTAGCATCAAACATCCTGGAATGTGGAGTCAGGTGGGCTTCAGGAAGCATCACTACAAACAAAGCTAGTGTAGCTGATGGAATTCTAGTTGAGCTAATTCAAATCCTAAAAGATGATGCTGTGAAAGTGCTGCATTCAATATGTCAGCAAATTTGGAAAACTCAGCAGTGACCACAGGACTGGAAAAGGTCAGTTTTCATTCCAATCCCAAAGAAGGCAATGCCAAAGAATGCTCAAACTACTGCGCAATTGCACTCATCTCACATGCTAGCAAAGTAATGCTCAAAATTCTCCAAGCCAGGCTTCAGCAATACATGAACCATGAATTTCCAGATGTTCAAGCTGGTTTTAGAAAAAGGCAGAGGAACCAGAAATCAAATTGCCAACATCTGCTGGATCATCGAAAAAGCAAGAGAGTTCCAGAAAAACGTCTA
Organism: Bos taurus; assembly: GCF_002263795.3. Lineage (NCBI taxonomy): Eukaryota > Metazoa > Chordata > Mammalia > Artiodactyla > Bovidae > Bos > Bos taurus. The sequence continues at coordinate 39,969,420 of NC_037328.1, read as the reverse complement.
TTTCTGCCTTATTGACTATGCCAAAGCCTTTGACTGTGTGGATCACAATAAACTGTGGAAAATTCTGAAAGAGATGGGAATACCAGACGACCTGACCTGCCTCTTGAGAACTCTTTATGCAGGTCAAGATGCAACAGTTAAAACTGGACAGAAAACAACAGAGTGGTTCCAAATAGGAAAAGGAGTACATCAAGGCTGTATATTGTGCCCATGCTTATTTAACTTATATGGAGAGTACATCATGAGAAACGCTGGGCTGGAGGAAGCACAAGCTGGATTCAAGATTGCTGGGAGAAATATCAGTAACCTCAGAAATGCATATGATACCACCCTTAAGGCAGAAAGAAAAGAAGAACCAAAGAACCTCTTGATGAAAGTGAAAGAGGGAGGAAAGTGAAAGAGTTGGATTATGGCTCAGCACTCGGAAAACTAAGATAATGGCATCCAATCCCATCGCTTCATGGCGAATAGATGGGGAAACAGTGGAAATAGTGGCTGACTTTATTTGTTTGGGCTCCAAAATCACTGCAGATGGTGACTGCGGCCATGAAATTAAAAGACACTTACTCCTTGCTAGGAAAGTTATGACCCATCTAGATAGTATATGAAAAAGCAGAGACATTACTTTGCCAACAAAAGTCCGTCTAGTCAAGGCTATGTTTTTTCCAGTAGTCATGTATGGATGTGAGAGTTGGACTGTCAAGAAACCTGAGCCCAAAGAATTGATGCTTTTGAACTGTGGTGTTGGAGAAGACTCTTGAGAGTCCTTGGACTGCAAGGAGATCCAACCAGTCCATCCTAACGGAGATCACGTGGGTGTTCATCGGAAGGACTGATGTTGAAGCTGAAACTCCAACACTTTGGCCGCCTGATGTGAAGAGCTGACTCGTTTGAAAAGACCCTGATGCTGGGAAAGATTGAGGGGAGGAAGAGAAGCAGAGGACAGAGGATGATATAGTTGGATGGCATCACCAACTCAATGGACATGAGTTTGCGTAAATTCCAAAAGTTGGTGATGGACAGGGAACCCTGGCATGCTGTGGTTCATGGGGTCACAAAGAGTCGGACACAACTGAGCGACTGAACTGAACTGAACTGATAGCGCCAAAGTGGAGCTTTTATAGTTTTCTTAATAACATATCGTGGTTAAAATAAATTCTGTAAAACAACAAACAAACAAAAATAAAATAAATTCAGTCAATTGTGCTAAAAATTCTTTGAATGTTCCCCAAATGCATTGTACTTTTTAAGCAGTTACTTCCTAGTTAATTCCTTGATATTGACAACATACCTTAAATGTGATATACTTACTGAGTAGTGAAGTCACCTATATTTAATTGAATAGTTATGCTATGTTTCTAATACTAAGCCTACTGCTTTTCATAATTTTTAATAAAACATATAACATTGTTCTAAGGTTTTTGTGTCCCATTCATATTTACAAAAATGTCTTTTTTCCCAATCAATATTATATTGAAAATTAGAAAATTAACAAATTTTCAATACAGTTGTGGTTCGTTTGTATGTATTTTAGTTTTATCATTTCTTCTTCTCATTAGGAAAGTAAAGCCTTTCATATTTTTCTCCGCATTTAGAAAATGTAATTGCATAGTCAATATTCTCTTTTCACATATTTTTGCTTTCTGTAGTATTTGGATTGTTTATCTACTTATTGTCATCCTTGAAAGGAAAAAAAATAATAATAATAATTCTCAGTAATTTCAAACCATGGTCTAGGTTTTGGTCCCTTTTACACCATTGAGGATTCTGAAATATTTTCCTGTTAAACTATCCATGGTTTATGTAACATACACCACATTATGAGTCATATATCTAACTGTGACCATGAGTAGATTTAACAAAATGATAAACCAATCAATTTAAGTAGGTGTTCTTAGAATAATGTTGTACATTTTTTTATTGAATTATAGTTGATTTACAAAATTATGTTAGTTTCAGATTAGTTCCAAAGTGATTCAGCTATATGTTCTCAGATTATTTTCCATTATGTGTTACTATGAGATAATGAATATGTTTCCTTGTGTTATAAAATAAATCTTGATTGCTTAGCCTTTTTATGTAGAATAAATTTGATCAGTCAATCCCACATTCCTAATCTGTCTCTCCTTCCTTCCTTTATTCCTTTGATAAACATAAATGTTTTCTATGTCTAGGTCTGTTTCTGTTTTGTATATGTTAACTTATTAGCTTCTTCTGTGTATTCAGTTCTTCTGTGTATTCTTGCCACCTTTTCTTAATATCTTCTGCTTCTGTTAGATCCATACCATTTCTGCCCTTTATTGAGCCCATCTTTGCATGAAATGTTCCCTTGGTATCTCTACTTTTCTTGAAGAGATCTCTAGTCTTTCCCATTTTATTATTTTCCTCTATATCTTTACATTGGTTGCTGATGAAGGCGTTCTTATTTGTCCTTGCTATTCTTTGGAACTCTGCATTCAAATGGATATATCTTTCCTTTTCTCCTTTGCTTTTCATTTCTCTTCTTTTTACAGCTATTTGTAAGGCCTCCTCAGACAGCTATTTTGCTTTTTTGCATTTCTTTTTCTTGGGGATGGTCTTGTTCTCTGTCTCCTGTACAATGTCATGAACCTCTGTCCATAGTTCTTCAGGCACTCTGTATCAGGTCTAGTCCCTTACATCTATTTCCCATTTCTGCTATATAATCATAAGGGATTTGATTTAGGTCATACCTGAATGGTCCAGTGGTTTTCCCCCTTTCTTCAATTTCAGTCTGAATTTGTCAATAAGGTGTTCATAATCAGAGTCACATTCAGCTCCCAGTCTTATTTTGCTGACTGTATAGTGTTTCTCCATCTTTGGCTGCAAAGATCAATCTGATTTCAGTGTTGGCCATCTGGTGATGTCCATGTGTAGAGTCTTCTCTTCTGTTGTAGAAGTGGGTGAATGATATCATATAATATTTTTGTTCTTGACCTGATTTATTTTCCTAAGTATGACCTCTTGTTTTTGTTCAGTAGCTGAGTCATGTCCAACATTTTGAGACCCCATGAACTGCAACATGCCAGGCCTTTCTGTCTTTCACTCTTTCCCTTAGTAAGCTCAAACTCATGTCCATTGAATCAGAGACACCATCCAACCATCTCTTCCTCTGTTGCCCACTTCTCCTCTTGATCTCAACCTTTCCCAGCATCAGGGTCTTTTGAATTGAGCCAGCCCTTCACATCAGTTAGCCAAAATATTGGAGCTTCAGTTTCAGCATCAGTACTTCCAATGAATATTCAAGGTTGATTTCCCTTAGGATTGACTGGTTTGATCTTTGACCAAGGGACTCAAGAGTCTTCTCCAGTACCACAGTTCAAAAGCATCAATTCTTTGTCACTCAGCTTCCTTTGTGGTCCAACTCTCCCATCCATACATGAATACTGGAAAAACTATAGCTTTGACTAGACAGAGCTTTGTCAGCAAAGTTATGTCTCTGGTTTTTAATATACTGTCTAGGCTTGTCATAGCTATTCTTTCAAGAAGTAAGTGCTTTTTAATTTCATGGCTGCAGTCATTGTCTGCATTGGTTTTGGAGCCCAAGAAAATGAATTCTGACACTGTTTCCACATTTTCTCCATTTATTTGCCATGAAGTTATGGGACTGGATGCTATTATCTTCATTTTTTGAATGTTGCATTTTAAGCCAGATTTTTCCGCTCTCATATTTCAAATTCTTCAAAGGCCCTTAGGTTCCTCTTCACTTTCTGGCATTAAAGTGGTATTGTTTGTTGATATTTCTCTTGGCAATCTTGATTCCAACTTGCGCTTCATCCAGCCTGGCATTTTGCATGATATACTCTGCATATAAGTTAAATAAGCAGGGTGGCAATATACAGTCTTGATGTATTCCTTTCCCAATTATTTATCAGTCTGTTCTATGTCCAGATCCAAATGTTGCTTCTTGTCTTGCATGTAGATTCTCAGGAAGCAGGTAATGTGGTCTGGTATTTCCATTTCTTTAAGAATATTCCATAGTTTGTTGAGATCCACACAGTCAAAGGCTTTGATGTAGTCAGTTAATTAGAAGTAAATTATATATATTTTTGAATTACTTGCTTTTTCTATGATCCAGCATATGTTGACAGTTTGGTTCCTCTGTCTTTTCTAAATCCAGCATGTATTTCTGGAAGTTCTCAGTTCACCAACTCCTGAAGTCTAGCTTGAAGGATTTTGAGCATAGTCTTGCTGGCATGTGAAATGAGTGCAGTTGTACCATAATTTGAACATTACTTGGCATTGCCTTTCATTGGGATTGGAATGAAAACACCTTTTCCAGTCCTGTGGCGATGGCTGAGATTTCCAAATTTGTTTAGCATAATTAGTGCAACCATTTAGCAGCAGCATCTTTCTAGGTTCATTCATTTTTGCTGCAAATGCTATATTTCACTCTATGATTGAGTGATAGTCCCTTGATATGTGTTCAGTTCAATTCAGTTGCTCAGTCATGTCCAACTCTTTGCAACCCCATGAATCACAGCACACCAGGCCTCCGCGTCCATCACCAACTCCCAGAGTTCACTCAAACTCATGTTCATCTAGTCAGTGATGACATCCAGCCATCTCATCCTCTGTCGTCCCCTTCTCCTCCTGCCTCAAATCCCTCCCAGAATCAGAGTCTTTTCCAAGGAGTCAACTCTTCGCATGAGGTGGCCAAAGTATTGGAGTTTCAGCTTTAGCATCAGTCCTTCCAAAGAACACCCAGGACTGATGTCCTTTAGACTGGACTGGTTGGATCTTCTTGCAGCCCAAGGGACTCTCAAGAGTCTTCTCCAACACCACAGTTCAAAAGCATCAATTCTTCAGCACTCAGCTTTCTTCACAGTCCAACTCACATCCATACAAGACCACTGGAAAAATCATAGCCTTGACTAGATGGACCTTTGTTGGCAAAGTAATATCTCTGCTTTTGAAAATGCTATCTAGGTTGGTCATAACTTTCCTTCCAAAGAGTAAGCGTCTTTTAATTTCATGGCTGCAATCACCATCTGCAGTGATTTTAAAGCCCCCCCCCAAAAAGTTTGTCACTGTTTCCACATCTATTTTCCATGGAGTGATGGGACCAGAAGCCATGATCTTAGTTTTCTGAATGTTGGGCTTTAAGCCAACTTTTTCACTCTCCTCTTTCACTTTCATCAAGAGGTTTTTTAGTTCCTCTTAACTTTCTACCATAAGGTGTCATCTGTATATCTGAGGTTATTGCTATTTCTCCCAGCATCTTGATTCCAGCTTGTGTTTCTTCCAGCCCTGCGTTTCTCATGATGTAATCTGCATATAAGTTAAATAAGCAGGGTGACAATATACAGCCTTGATGTACTCCTTTTCCTATTTGGAACCAGTCTGTTGTTCCATGTCCAGTTCTAACTGTTGCTTCCTGACCTGCATATAGGTTTCTCAAGAGGCAGGTCAGGTGGTCTGGTATTCCCATGTCTTTAAGAATTTTCCACAGTTTATTGTGATCCACACAGTCAAAGGATTTGGCATAGTCAATAAAGCTGAAATAGATGTTTTTCTGGAACTCTCTTGCTTATGAGGGATTCCTGCCTGCAGTAGTAGATATAATGGTCATCTGAGTTAAATTCACCCATTCCAGTCCATTTCAGTTCGCTGATTCCTAGAATGTCAACGTTCCCTTTGCCATCTCCTGTTTGACCACTTCCAATTTGCCTTGATTCATGAACCTGACATTCCAGGTTCCTATGCAATATTGCTCTTACAGCATCGGACCTAGCTTCTATCACCAGTCACATCCACGATTGGGTATTGTTTTTGCTTTGGCTCCATTCCTTCATTCTTTCTGGAGTTATTTCTCCACTGATCTCCAGTAGCATATTGGGCACCTACCGACCTGGGGATTTCCTTTCAGTATCCTATCATTTTGCCTTTCATACTGTTCATGTGGTTCTCAAGGCAAGAATACTGAAGTGGTTTGCCATTCCCTTCTTCAGTGGACCACATTCTGTCAGACCTCTCCACCATGACCTGCCTGTCTTAGGTGGCCCCACGGGCATGGCTTAGTTTCATTGAGTTAGACAAAGCTGTGGTCTGTGTGATTAGATTGACTAGATTTCTGTGATTATGGTTTTTATGTCTGCCCTCTGATACCTCTCACAACACCTACCATCTTACTTGGGTTTCTCTTACCTTGGACATGGGATATCTCTTCACAGCTGCTCCAGCAAAGCACAGTCGCTGCTCCTTACCTTGGACGAGGGGTATCTCCTCACAGCTGCCCCTCCTGACCTTGAACGTGGAGTAGCTCCTCTCGGCCCTCCTGTGCCTGTGCAGCCACCACTCCTTGGACTTGGGGTTGCTCCTCTTGGCCGCTCCCCTTGACCTCGGGCATGGGGGTCTCTCCTCTCAGTTGCTCTCCTGACCTTGACATGTGTACCACATCTTAAGACAGTTATATGTTGATGGGAACTTTGATTGTTTCCGTGTGTTGAGTCTTATATGTAGCACCACTAAGAACATTGGAGTGCATGTATTGTGTTGATCAAAAAGTTCATTCAGGGTTTTTTATACCATCTTATGGAAAGATTCAGGACTTTCCTGGTGGCGCAGATGGTAAAGCATCTGCCTATAATGAGGGAGACCTGGGTTTAATCCCTGGGTTGGGAAAATCTCCTGGAGAATGAAATGGCAACCCACTCCAGTATTCTTGCCTGGAAAATCCCATGGACAGAGGAGCCTAGTAGGCTACAGTCCATGGGGTCTCGAAGAGTCGGACATGACTGACTTCACTCACTATGGAAAGATTCAAATGACTTTTGGTCAACCCCAAATCTTTTTGAAATAGAGCTTTTGTCCTTTCCAGGTATACACAGAAGTAGAATTTCTGGATCATATGGGAGCTCAATTTCTAGTTTTTAAGGTTTCTCCATAATGTTTTACATAGGAGTTGCAACCTATATATATAATATATATATATTATATTATATTAGGGCACAATATAATAGGGCTCAATATAATAGGGCTCCCTTTTCCTCACACTTTCCCCAGGATTTATTATTTACTGACTCTTTAATGATAGTCATTCTGACCAGTGTGAGGTGATGCGTCAGTATGATTTTGATTTGCATTTGTCTATAATTAGCAGTATGGAACATCTTTTCATGTGCCTATTGGCAATGTGTATTTCTTCTTTTTATCATGAATGGATGTTGAATCTTATCAAATACTTTTTCCACATCTATTGTGTGGAATAACACAACTTGGTGTGTCACATTGATTGATTTGTGTATTTTGAACCATCTTTGAGGCACTGGGATGAATCTAACTTGATCATGGCATAGGATTCTTTTTATGTATTGTTGGATTTGGTTTGCTAATACTTTTTAGAGAGTTTTGCATCCATATTCATCAACGATATTAGCCTGTTATTTCCACTGTTTGTAGTGTCATTGCCTAATTTTGCTGTCAGGGTGATGGTGGCTTCATATAATGAATTTGGGAGTGTGTACTTCTTTTCAAGCTTTTGGCATAGTTTCAGAATGATAGGTGCAAGTTCTTCTTTATATATTTTGTAGATTTCCCTAGTGAAGCCCTTTGATCCTGGACTTTTGTTTGTAGGGCATTTTATAAACTACAGTCTATTTCACTTCTAGTGATAAATCTGTTCAAATTGTCTATTTCTTATTGACTCAATTTTGGCAGACTATATATTTCTAAAAATTAGATTGTCCAATTTGCTAACATGCAACTGTTTGTAGTATTTTTTAAATTTTTTTTAATTTTTGCAGTATTGATTATTATTTATCCTCTTTTGTTTATTTTGTTTCTCTTTTCTTCCTTCTGAGCCTGGCTAGAGGTATACCAATTTTACTTTTGTCTTTTCAAAAAAATAGCTCTTGGTTTTACTGTTTCTATTTTTTATTTCTGTAATATTTATCTCCTCTCTGATCTTTATTATTTCCATCATTCTCTGACTTTGGATTTTGTTTGTCCTTATTTTTCTAATTCTTTTAGGTGGTCAGTTAGGTTGTTTACTTGAGATTTTTTTCTTGTTTCTTGAGGAAGACATTTTGATATGAACTTCCCTCTTAGAACTGCTTTTGCTACATCCTGTAGATTTTGTAAGGTTGCATTCTTGTATCCTCTGTCTCAAGGTACCTACTGATTTCCTCTTTGATGTCATCATTGACCCACTGATTTTTTTTTTTTTTTTAAGTAGTATGTTATTTAGTCTCCATGGGATCCATTACCACCCCACCACCCCCGTTTTTCCTCTGGGCTTGATTTCTAGTATATTCCATTTTGGTCAAGAAAGATGCTTGAAATAATTTCTGTCCTCTTAAATCTGTTGAGACTTATACCGTGTCCTAGTATATAGTCAATTCTAGAGAATATTCCATGTGTTCTCAAATGGAATGTGCATTTTAGGTTTTTTGAATGTGGAGACCTGTACTTGTAAATTAAGTCTGACTATTCTATTGTGACATTTAGTATCTCTGTTGACCTATTCATTTTCTGTCTAGATGATCTGTCCATAGATACTTTTAGGGTATTAAGGTCTCCTACCATATTTGGATTCTTGTCAGTTTCTTCTTTTACATCTGTTAGCATTTGCTTTGTATAATTAGGTGTTACTGTAGCTAAGACATCACTTTGCCAACAAAAGTTCACACAGTCCAACTATGGTTTTTTCAGTAGTCGTGTATGGATGTGATGGTTGGACCATAAAGAAGGTTGAGTACTGAAAACTTGATGCTTTTGAATTATGGTGCTGCAGAAAATTCTGGAGAGTCCCTTGGACAGCAAAGGAATCAAACCACTCAATCCTAAAGGAAATAAACCCTGAATACTATTGGAAGGTCTGAATATTTATAAAGTTCCAATATTTTGACCATCTTATTCAAAGAGACAACTCATTGGAAATGACCTTGATGCTGGGTAAGACTGAAGGCAAAAGGAGAAGAGGGAGACAGAGGATGAGATGGTTAGATAGCACCACTGATTCAATGGACACGAATTTTAGCAAACTCTGGGAGATATGAATGACAGAGAAGTCTGGCGTGCTGCAGTCCATGGGGTCAAAAAGAGACATGACTTAGAAACAGAACAACAACAACATTTCAGGTACATATACGTCAAAGAGTGTAATATCCTTTCTTGTTTTAATCTCTATTATTGTATAGTGACTTTCATTGTCTTTCTTTATGGACTCTGTCTTAAAGTCTATTTGTCTAATTTGGACATTGCTACTCTTTCTTCTTGTCATTCATATTTTTATGAAAAGTTTTTAACCCACCCTTCAATTTCAACTATGCATGCTTTTCATCCTAAAGTGAATCTCTTCTAGGGAGAATTTTGTAGGTTCTTTTTTTTAAAATCCAATAAACTATTTTATATGTTTTGATCCTGGCATTTGATAGGCATGTAGTTATTGCCATCTTAAACCTTGTTTTCCAGCTGCTTTTTAGTTCTCCTTTGTTCACTTCTTCTTTTTGTTTTTCCTCTTGTTTTTGTTTATGGTTTTCTTTTGCATTATGCTTGAGTTACTTTCTTTTTTAAAAAATATACATATAGTGTGTGCATATATATTTGTGATTAGCCTGGTTTTTGATTATATTAAACCATAACTATATCTACTTGCTTTAGACTTATATAAGTCTATATATATAAGTAAAAGTCTATATTTTTTACTGTTCTCTGTAACATTCTGTTATTTTAATATCCTATTTTACATCTTCATATTTAACTTTTTGCTATTAATTGCAGTCTTAATCACTTTTTCTTCTGGCAGTCTTGATCCAGCTTGTGCTTCATCCAGCCTGGCACTTTGCATCATGCAATCTGCATATAGGTTAAATAACAATATACAGCCTTGACATATTCCTGTCCCAATTTGGAAACAGTCTGTTGTTCCATATCCCGTTCTAACTGTTGCTTCTTGACCTGCATAGGTTTCTCAGGAGACAGGTCAGGTGGTCTGCTATTCCCATCTCTTGAATTTTCCACAGTTTGTTGTGATGCACACTAAGGCTTTGGCATAGTCAATAAAGCAAAAGTAGATGTATTTCTGGAACTGTCTTGCTTTTTCAATGATCCAACATTCAATTGGATGCTGGCAATTTGATCTCTGGTTCCTCTGCCTTTTCTAAATCCAGTTTGAATATCTGGAAGTTCATGGTTCACATACTGTTGAACCCTGGCTTGGAGAATTTTTAACGTTTCTTTACTAGCACGTGGGATGAGTATAATTGTGTGGTAGTTGAAACATTCTATGGGTTTGGAAGGAAAACTAACCTTTCCCAATCCTGTGGCCATGGCTGAGTTTTCCAGATTTGCTGGCCTATTAAGTGCAGCACTTTCACAGCATCATCTTTTAGGATTTGAAATAGCTCAACTGGAATTCAATCATCTCAACTAGTTTTGTGATGCTTCCTAAGATCCAATTACTTCTCATTCCAGGATGTCTGGCTCTAGGTGCATGATCACAACATCAGCATTATCTAGGTCATGTAGATCTTTTCTGTATAGTGCTTCTGTGTATTCTTTCCATTCCTTCTTAATATCTTCTTCTGTTAGGTTCATACCATTTTTATACTTTATTGTGCTCATCTTTGCATGAAATATTCCCTTGGTGTCTCTAATTTTTTCAAAGAGGTCTATAGTCTTTCCCATTCTGTTGTTTTCCTCTAATTCTTTGCATTGATCACTGAGGAAGGCTTTCTTATCTCCTTGCTTTTCTTTGGAACTGTGCATTCAGATGCTTATATCTTTCCTTCTCTTTTGCCTTTAGCTTCTCTTCTTTTCCTAACTATTTCTAAGGCCTCCTGAGGCAACCATTTTGCCTTTTTGCATTTCTCTTTCTTGGGAATAGTGTTGATCCCTGCCTCCTGTACAATGTCACAAACATCCATCCATAGTTCAGGCACTCTGTCTATCAGATCTAATCCCTTGAATCTATTTGTCACTTGCACTGTATAATCATAAGGGATTGGATTTTGGTCATTTCTGAATAGTCTAGTGGTTTTCCCTACTTTCTTAAATTTAAGTCTGAATTTGGCAATAAGAAGTTCATGATCTGAGCCAGTCAGCTCCTGGTCTTGTTTTTGCTGACTGTATAGAGCTTCTCCATCTTTGGCTGCAAATAATATAATCAATCTGATTTCGGTTTTGATCATCTGGTGATGTCCATGTGTAGAATCTTCTCTTGTGTTGTTGGAAGAGGGTGTTTGCTATGACCAGTGCATTTTCTTGGCAAAATTCTGTTAACCTTTGACCTGCTTTGTTTTGTACTCCAAGGCCAAACTTACCTGTTACTCCAGGTGTTTCTTGACTTCCTACTTTTGCATTCCAATCCCCTATAATGAAGGGGACATCTTTTTTAGGTGTTAGTTCTAGAAGGTCTTGTAGGTCTTCATAGAACCATTCAACTTCAGCTTCTTCAGCATTACTGGTCAGGGCATAGGCTTAGATTACTGTCATAGTGAATGGTTTGCCTTGAAATGAAGAGAGACCATTCCATCAGAAAGCAAAGAAGAACTAAAGAGCCTCTTGATGAAAGTAAAAGAGGAGAGTGAAAAAGTTGGCTTAAAACTCAACATTCAGAAAACTAAGATCACTATTTGCCATCACTTCATGGCAAATAGATGGGGAAACAGTGAAAACAGTGATAGACTTTATTTGGGGGGGCTCCAAAATCACTGCTATGGTGAGTGCAGCCATGAAATTAAGACGTTTGCTCCTTGGAAGAAAAGCTATGGTGAACGTAGATAGCATATTAAAAAGCAGTGGCATTACTTTACCAATAATGGTCCATCTATTCAAAGCTGTTTTTTCCAGTAGTCATGTATAGATGTGAGAGTTGGGCTATAAAGAAAGCTGAGCAACAAAGAATTGATGCTTTTTGAACTGTGATGTTGGATAAGACTCTTGAGAGTTCCTTGGACTGCAAGGAGATCCAACCTGTCCATCCTAAAGGAAACTAGTCCTGAATATTCATTGGAAGGACTGATGCTGAAGCTGAAACTCCAATACTTTGGCCACCTGATGTGAAGAACTGACTTACTGGAAAAGACACTGATGCTGGAAAAGTTTGACGATGGGAAGAGAGGGGGACGACAGAGGATGAGATAGTTGGATGGCATCACCGACTCAATGGACATAAGTTTGAGTAGGCTCTGGGAGTTGGTGATAAACAAGGAAGCCTGGCATGCTGCAGTCCATGGGGTTGCATAGAGTCAGACACGACTGAGTGACCAAGCTGAACTGAACTGATAATCACTTTTGCAAACTTTTTGATTTTTTAATTAATTTATTTGTTTTAATTGGAGGATAATTACTTTACAATATTGTGGTGTCTTTTACCATGCATTGACATGAAACAACCATGGGTGCACCTGTGTACCCCCACCCTCCTCCCTCCTCACCCCATCTTTCTATGTTGTCCCAGAGCACTGGCTTTTAGTGCTCTGTTTCATTCATCAAACTTGCACTGTTCATCTATTTTACATATTGTAATATACATATTTATATGATTGTATTTCAGTCTATACCCTGGCTCTTTTAAGTCATCACCAGTCTTTTTATTTTGTGATCTTCTGTACCTTCATATTCACTTATCTAAGTGATCTTCAGTCCTTGCCTACAGTTTCTTGCTTATTTTCTATTTATAGAAAATATTTCAATATTTCTTTTAGGTTAGATTTAGTGATATAGTCTTTTTGGTTTGCTTTGTCTCAGAAATTCTTTATTTCTCCTTCTATTCTAAATGATGATCTTGATGGGTAGAGAATCATACTTTGCAGGCTTTTCCCTTTCAGTACTTTGAATATATCTTGTCATTTCCTTCTGCCTTACACAGTTTCCTGCAGAGAAATCAGTTGATAGACTTGTGGGGATTTCCTTGTAATTAACTCTGTTTTTCTCTTGCTACCTTTAGAATCTTCTTTATGTCTATCTTTTGTCATTTTAATTGTGCCATGTAAGTTAGCACAGTTTAATTATTGTTGTGGATCTGTATGAGTTCATTTTGTTTGAGACCCTCTCTGCTTCCTGTGCCCGGATCTGTTTCTTTCTTTGGGTTTGGGAAATGTTTCAGCTATGATTACTTCAAATACATTTTCGATCCCCTTCTTTCTCTCTTCTCCTTCTGGAATCCCTATTATGTATGAGTGAGTGGGTGAAAGTCTCTCAGTCATGTCTGACTATTTGCGACTCCATAGACAATACCCTGCCAGCCTTCTCTGTCCATGGAATTCTCCAGCAGGAACACTGACGTGGGTTGCTATTCCCCTCTCCAAGGGATCTTCTTGACCCAGGGATTGAACCTGTATCTCCTGCACTGCAGGCAGATTCTTTACCATCTGATACACCAGGGAAGCCCCTCTATTATGTATAGATTGACATTTTATATTATCCCATAGGTTTTCTATTTTGTTTTCTTTTTCCATTTCTCTTTTGTTCTGCTGTTCTGATTGAATGATTTCCATTATTCTATCTTCCAGATAATTTATTTGTTCTTTTGTATTATTTAGTATGCTATTAGTTGCCTCTTGACTGGTTTATATCTCAGGAATTGATTTGCTTAATTTTGATTGGTTCCTCTTTATAGTTATTAGTTCCTTGTTACAGTGATCTGTATTCCTATTGATAACCTCTCTTAATAACTTTAGCATTTGTATTATCTCCTTTTTTAACTTGGGTGCTATTAGTCTGGTGATGTCTCATTATATGTTCTTTCAAGGAATTTGTCTGTTCTTTTCATTGAGAGTAGTTTCTCTCCTTTTTCACGTTATTTACCTTTTCCATCTCTATGAATTTAGGAAAAAAACAGCTTTCTCTGTGGACTTGAAGGGGTGTTATTTTTTGGGAATGTCACTGTGTACACAGTGTGAGTCCAATACTTTTGGTGTAAGGGCTGTTTTTCATATGTATGCCTGTCATGTCTTTCCTCGGAGTGTCTTGGCTGTTATCACCTCGATAGGGGTTTGAATCGTGTTTTGATGACCAGAGACTACCTGGATGTTGACCTGGGACCTTCCTGGGACAGGTTCCTCTATGTAAGGCCTCTCCCCATGAATGTTTGCTCTAAATCCAGCTTTAAGCTGCTATGTGAGGCAGATGTACTGGAACATTCCCATCAAGTGAGGAACCACTGTGTACTCCTCCCCAAGGGCTGTCTAGCATCAGGGATGTGCAATTCTATGATGCCACCTGCCACTTTGTATATGTGCCAACAAAATCCACTGCTGCAGGGAGGATGATGGACTCAGTTATCAGCCTGTCCCTGTCATGTGCATGCTCACAAAACCTTCTGCCATAGGAGTCATATCCTGCTGTGAGTGCACTCGCAGTGGTGCCCTGCTAGTGAACACACATCCCAGTCTGTGCTGTGCTGATAATGGGACTCCAATGGGGGACCTGTGGCTCAACTTCAGCACATTAACAATGGCAGCCCAGATCTAAGCCTTCTACCTGTCTCCATGCAGGTATAACCAATCTTCTCCCAGCTTGCAACCTTATTCAACTTGCATTTCTGGCTGTGAAGTGTAGCCAGGTGGCAGTTGTCACTGTCAGTGTTGGTCTCTCTCCACGCTCATTGCTAGCAAGTTGGCAGGTGAACACACCTCAAAAACAGAGTCAAGGGCCTAGACATCCCAGCAAGCTGGGGGTGAGAGGGTTTCTGCAGAGCAAGGAACTACCAGTGTGGACACTCCCTACTTCTTAGATCCCTCCCAGAGCCACTGGCCCATTCTAATGTCTCCCATTTTTTGTTGTTTTTCTGTTCCACCCAGGTATGCGTAGATCTTCCTTGCAGCTTTGGTTGTTTCTGCCAGTTTCCAGTTGGTTTTCTGTGAGAGTTGTTTCACACATAGATATAATTTTTGATGTATTTGTGGGGGCATTTGAGCTACATATCCTCTTACTCTGCCATCATGACTTCTCCCCCAGAGACTTTTTTCTTCTGTGCATTTTAATGCTTCTTATCAATACATTTTGGAACTCAATAACAATGTATACTTTAGACCTTTGAAGATTATTAAGTAAAGCAAAGATTATCATCCTCCTATCAGAAGTCTGAAAATAGTTATATTTATGAAACAATAAAAATGAATTAAAAGAGTGACTGTAGTGAGTAGAGTAATAATATCTTTATTTTATTAGTTTATAAAATATCTTTCAAATCTACTTGAATTCATCTATTAGTCTAAGATTGAATTGTCTAATGCAATAGCTGCTAGGTACATGTGAACAGTGAGACTAGAAATGCCACTAGTGTGACTGAAGGAATATAATTTTTTATTTTTTTTTATTGTAATTAATTTAATTTAAATTTGAAGCCTGATATTTTATAAAATAGTTTTTTCATTAAACATAAATTTATTGTTTTGGTATGACTACATTTCACTTTAATCATTGCATTCCTGGTGGCTCAGACAGTAAAGAATCTGTCTGGAATGAAGACCTGGGTTTGATCCCTGGGTTAGGAAGATCTTCTAGAGAAGGAAATGGCTACCCACTCCAGTACTCTTGCCTGGAGAATTTCATGTACAGGAGAGTCTGGCAGGCTACACAGTCCATGAGTCACAAAGAATTGAACACAATTGAGTGACTATCACCCAGATGGTTTTATTGTAATGTTTGTCAACCAAACACTGCTATAGTAAGTATCATTGTTTTGCTTCTATTTGAATTATTTTTTAAATTTACTTATTTAACATGTTAATGTGTTTATATGAATAATTCATGTAGACAAGCATAGATTTGGTGATACATACTTAAATTGTTACAGATTTAATATTATATTTATAAATACTGATTATCTTCCAAGTATTTAGTATACTGATTTAATTAAAATGTAAGTAAGTTATTTTTCCCTTGTAGTCAGATTTGTAACTTTAAAACAAACTTCTGATACAGAATTGAATAGGGATATAGAAGTTAGTGCTACAGTCAGAACATTAAAGGAAAAGATACATGAACAAGATATTTGCACATTTCATGAATAATGGAAACTGCCTTATTTGCTGTGGCAGAACAACATAAGAAAGCATTTTGTTTGTTGAGTGAAAATTAAATAAAATAAAGTGAAAAATACTGAGATACTTTAAACAAGTATATAATAAATTTGGTAAGCTTTCTCTCAGCCATCAAAAAAGAATAGGTCAAATTATTTGTGTAAAATTAGAACTAAATGTCTCATAGAAAATTTTAACGATTCTTTAACAGTTGAATATTGTAAGGTGGACCGGCTATAATACAGCTTACAGAATTGGCATAAAATAGAAAATCACTTTTAGAAGGAGAAGAGGTTACATTATATCAGTTATAGACAGCTTCAGGGCTTCCCTGATAGCTCAGTCAGCAAAGAATCTGTCTGCAGTGCAGGAGACCCCTATTTGATTCCTAGATTGGGAAGATCCCTTGGAGAAGAGAAAGGCTACCCACTCCAGTATTGTAGCCTGGAGAATTCCATGGACTATATAGTCCATGGGGTCACAAACAGTCAGCCACAACTGAAAGACTTTCATTTTCACTTTCACACTTTCACTAGACAACTTCAGAAAATTATGAGAGAACAAATATATGGGTGCCAATAGGGAAAAGGGGGAGATGAATTGAGAGATTGATGTATATACACTATTGATACTCAGACAGCAAGAAGATCAAACCAGTCTATCCTAAAGGAAATCAGTCCTGAATATTCATTGGAAGGACTGATGCTGAAACTGGAGCTCCAATACTTTGGCTACCTGACACGAAGAGCCAACTCATTGGAAAATACCAAGATGCTGGGAAAGATTAAGGGTATGAGGAGAAAGGGATGACAACAGATAAGATGGTTGCATGACATCACCGACTCAATGGATATGAGTTTGAGCAAGCTCTGAGAGATAGCAAAGGACAGGGAAGCCTGACATGCTTCAGTCCATGGGGTGCCAAGAGTTGGACACCACTGAGCGACTGAAAAACACCACCACTATTGATACTATGTATAAAATAGATGTGTGTATGTGTTCAGTCACTCAGTCATGTCTGACTCTTGTGACCCCAGGGACTGTAGACTACTAGTCTCCTATTTCCATGGGATTTTCCCAGGCAAGAATGTTAAAGCAGGTTGCCATTTCCTACTCCAGGGAATAGTCCTGATCCAGGGATCAAACCTAAATTTCCTGCAATGGCAAGCAAATTCTTTCCCACTGTGTCACCTGGAAACCCCATAAAATAGCTGACTAATAACATACTGTATAGCACAGGGAACTCTACTCAATGTTCTGTAGTGACCTAGATGGGAAGGGAATCCAAAAAGGAAGGGATATATGTATACATATAGCAAGTTTACTTTGCTGTACAGTAGAAACTGACACAATGTTTTAAAGCAACTCTATTGTAATAAAACTTAAAAACAAAACAAACATAGAAACATGTTTTGCAAAAGGGAATAATGCCAGTTGAGCTAGAAAACAATTGTGTATGGGATACAAAACACTTTTAAAAAATAATATCAAAGATCAACTGATTCAAAATTTGAGAAAAAAATGTTTTCTTTAGCCTTAAATTAGACATGAGATATAAGATATTGCTGTTGTTGTAGTCACTAATTGTGTCAGACTCTTTTGTGACATTATGGACTGTAGCCTGCTAAGATTTTCTGTCCATGGAATTTCCCAGGCAAGAATACTGGAGTGGGTTGCTGTTTTCTTCTCCAGGGGATCTTCCTGCTCCAGGGATCAAACACACATATATAAGATATATTTCAATGAATATTTTTGTTATATTGTATTTCCAATTTTACACGGAAATGCTGACAAATTGTGGCCTATATTTTTGAACCTGTGCCATACATATGTTTGAATTTTAGCATATTTACAAATTTTATTTATTCTCTATAATTTGGCATCAATGAGAGGCTTATTAAATATTTTTAACCCCCATTAATAATTTCACAAAAGAAAGCTTGAGTATATATGTGAGAATTTTGATAAGAACCTTCATTCAAATTTGTATTTTTGTAAAAATTTGTTTGCAAGATTTTATTTTAAGCATCTTTGTTGACAGTTAAGTTTGACTGTTTTCTGTGAGTTGAAGGATGTAATTATTATCTTCAATAGAGAATCCCTGTTTGCTTCTTTAGACAGTCTGAAAGTGGAGTTGATTTAGGATTGATACAAGAAAGCATTTCCAATTATACCATTCCAGATGAAATCAGAAAAGATGCATACTAGAAATTGACACTTAAAATGTGGTTCTTTGTATTGCCAAGTTTATTCTTAGAATTACCATAACACTCAAGCCAAACTATCTTATTGTGCAATAATATAGGCATCAGTTTCCAAATCTAGTTACACTCAGTCGACAGGTAGTTATTTAGGGAGACCATTCACAGGGAGTGATTGGAGTCCCATCTGTTTAAGGACTAGCTGCCAGTAATAGAAAAGATAGGGAATATCCATCATTCTAAGTGAGGGATCAATGGCTGAGAGCATACTGTAAAAAAGCAAGTCAAGAGAGTATTATTTTGTATTGGGGAAAGTTCAGAACGGTATTGACCTTCTCTAAGTCATACAGAATTGGACTTAGGGACACAGTTTTTATTGTGAGTGCTCCACGTTACTTGTTAAAGTCATTAAAACAGCAGTGAGACAAGGCACTTCAATTGTCTACCTATCATCCAAAAAAATAAAAAGTATGTCCATTCAACCACTCTTCAGAGAAAAATAAAAATGTCAAGTTCTGTGTCTCTCAAATCTCTTCTTCAGTATCCTTTGAAGTGAAACACACAATACACATTTAATACTCGAACACAATTTTCTCCTATCAAGCAGAGGGGCTGGCTCCTTGAACAGGATATTGTTCATTCAGTCTTGAAATTATAGAATAGTAAATCAGGAGAGTGCTCAAGATAGCATTCATAAAATCTCAAATTAAATGTGACCTAAGGAAGCTAAGTGACTGCTTTCATCATTAAACAAAATAAGCATAATGAGAACAAAGGTATGACTAGACCTAAATAGTCTTTGATTTAACATATTTTCTTCTTCTACAATAATTCCATGCCAATTAGCCATTATCAAGTGGTTATATAGTTATTATATATTTAGGAAGATATGAATATCTTGTAGCAAACAATAACAAAGTTATGAAACACAATCCTTTGTAAAACATATAATTATTTGATACACAGTGTTCATCCCTCCTCATGCTATACTGAAAAGGCTGAAAACTGAAAAATTCAATTCCTCACAATTTCTTGTAACTAGCATTTCATGTGTTATTAGAGCTCAGTCAGTTGGATGAACTCATACATGTTTTAGAAGTTGACAGTAAGGCAAATACTACACCTTGACAAGCAGCATCATGGAGGTATTTGATTTTCTTTGGTAATATTAGTCAAGGTCAACATCTATGCCTGAATGTTGTGATGCTAGCTTCAATTTTGTTTGGACCTAACAGGCACATTCTACTTGTATACCCAATAACTGTGATAGAATCATACTCATACTTACATTGCAGGTAAAGAGTTCCTCTATCATCAAGTGGTTCCTCTACCAGCAGTGGTTCTTCTTGATTGTGGCAGACTCCTTAACCTTCCAATTTAGTGATATTTTCTGATACATCATTCCTGGATGCCCAATCAATAGAAAGTCTGCTGCTCTAAACTTCTAACAATTTATAACCATATATGTTCCTTTCATATTTTTTTTTCTGCTTAAAATAGTTGGTGAGTTTTTGTTACCTGTAACCAAACCTTAACAAATATAAAATTGTTTGACATATCCGATGCTCACTAAAATATTCAGATAAAAGTATATGAATTAAAATGAATATTAAAAGAATGCTTCATAATGGAAGGAGATTTAAAGTTTGGCTCAAAAACAGTTAAGAATCTGATAGCCTAAGAGATAATAAAATGCCAATTCAGATATGAGAACTAATCTGAATTTATGGTGCAGGAACAAACTTGACTATATCTACTTTCCAACCATGTACTGAATTCCCATTATATGTCAATTAGTATGAATACAGTGGACTTTAATCACTGTAAACAGCAGCTTGAATACAGTGGAGAATACTATGTTTTGGAGAGATGATGAATGCACAGTTGAATTAATAGGAGGGAATGAAAATAAAGTCTTTAAAAAGTGAAGTCTATTGAAAAAAATAGTGTTTGGAGGGTTTGAAAAAGGAGGGACATGATAAAAACAATGTTTAAAACATAGCATGGGCTGTAATATATAAGACAGTAGAGGAGCTTGACTGGAAGGATATTAAGATTAATGATGCTGGAAAGGGAGGCATAAATACAAGATCAAGGTCTTTTAGGAAGAGATGATGTCAATAGCATAGGGATTCATTTTAGTGAGTGGTTAACTTTAGAGGATAAGTATTAATAAAGATTTTTATGTAAGAATCTAATGGAAACTAGACTACAGGTATAAATAAAGAGCTGATGGAAGTAGAAAGAGGGCAAATGCATGTTATATGATATAGCACTTCTCAGAAATGAGAGAAATTCTCTGCTGTCATGGGCTGTAGTGGGGTGGAAAGCTATAGTAATTGGAACTCAGTGAAATAGAAAGTCTTCCGGGGGGAGGGTTATTTGGGGAGTTCATTAGGAAGATATTCAAGGATTTGGACCAGAATAAAGCTGGTGAGTATAAATTTAATAGAGGTCAAGTGTGCCTATAGTATTCTACAGTGCAGTCATGATAACAGAGAAAAGAAATTTAGATACTCTCTAAAAAATGTATGTGAATATGGTAATCCCAGATAATCTGAAAGATGAATAAGGTGAAACAAATGATGATGTTCAGTTTAGTTCAGTTGCTCAGTCGTGTGAGGCTCTTTGTGACCCTATGGACCGCAGCATGCCAGGCTTCCCTGTTTATCACCAACTCCTGGAGCTTATTAAAACTCATGTCAATCTAGTCCATGATGCCATCCAACCATCTCATCCTCTGTCATCCCCTTCTCATCCCTTATTCAATCTTTCCTAGCATTAGGGTCTTGAGTCTGTTCTTCTCATCAGGTGGCCAAAGTACTGGAGCTTCAGCTTCATCATCAGTCCTTCCAAAGAATATTCAGAGTTGATTTCTTTTAGGATTGACTGGTTTGATCTTGAAGTCAAAGGGACTCTGAAGAGTCTTCTCCAACACGACAATTCAAAAGCATCAGTTCTTTGGCACTCAGCTTTCCTTCAGCTTCCTTGCTGGCTCAGATGGTAAAGAATCCACCTGCAATGTCAGATACCTGGGTTTGATTCCTGGGTTGGGGAGATCCCCTGGAGAAGGGAATGGCTACCCACTCCAGTATCTGGTCTGGAAAATTCCATAGACTGTATAGTTCATGAGATCGCAAAGAGTCAGACACTACCAAGTGACTTTCACTTTCAGCTTTCTTTATGGTCCAGCTCTCACATCCATACATTACTACTGGAAAAACCATAGCTTTGACTAAATGGATCTTTGTAGACCAAGTAATGTCTCTGCTTTTTAATAGCTGAGTAGCTTTATCATAGCTTTTCTTCCAAGGAGCAAGTGTCTTTTAATTTCATGACTGTAGTCACCATCTGCAGTGATTTTGGAGCCCAAGAAAATAAAGTCTGTCACTGTTTCCATTGTTCTTCCATCTATTATCCATGAGGTGATGAGACTGGATGCCATGATCTTCGTTTTTTGAATGTTGAGTTTTAAGTCAGCCTTTCCCCTCTCCTCTTTCACTTTCATCAAGAGGCTCTTTAGTTCCTCTTTGCTTTCTGCCATAAGGGTGGTTTCATCTGCATATCTAAGGTTATCGATATTTCTCCCTGCAATCTTGATTCCAGCTTGTGTTCATCCAGTCCAGTATTTCACATGATGTACTCTGCATATAAGTTAAATAAGCAAGGTGACAATATACAACCTTAATGTACTCCTTTCCCAATTTGGAACCATTCTGCTGTTCCATGTCCGGTTCTTACCTGCATACAGCTTTCTCAGGAGGCAAGTAAGGTGGTCTGGTATTCCCATCTCTTTCAGAATTTTCTGCAGTTTATTGTGATTCACACAGTCAAAGGCTTTGGCATAGTCAATGAACCAGAAGTAGATGCTTTTCTGGAACTCTCTTGCTTTTTCGATGATCCAGTGATGTTGGAAATTTGATCTCTACTTCCTCTGCCTTTTCTAAATCTAGCTTAAACATCTTTAAGTTCTCAGTTCACATACTGTTGAAGCATATCTCGGATAATTTTGAGCATTACTTTGCTGACGTGTGAGATGAGTGAGTTTTGTGGTAGTTTGAACATTCATCACATTGCATTGGTATAATTTAGATTTTGCAGCCTTGTTTCAGGTTGGCATATATCTCTATGAGCTCTATAAGGAAATGATTTGTTAATCAAATTAATAGTATACATAAACTAAAGGCTATTTCAAACTATTTAAGATAGAAAGTGGTTTTAGAGCTCTTAAAGCACTTTTGATGCTCCCATTTGCTGTCAAAGAATTGAAATGTTAATCTTAAATAGTTCTTATCTAAGCAGTACAACAATTTCCCCAAGGGACTCTACTAAGTAAGGATTCTTCTCAAGATGTACAGTATAAATTTGATAACATTATTAGGTAGTTAGAATAGGAAAAATGAGTCCAGAATGGTGGTGGCTAAAAGACAAGGAAGGGAAAAGCCCATGAAAATAGAACAAAGGAGGGTCCGAAGACTGGAGTGAGGACCTCAGGTAGAACAAACAGCACTCCTAGCTAGCCAAATTTACATAGGGCAGGCCCAGCAGGAGGAGAAAAAAACATATAAAAAGAGGAGCTTAAGGGCTTGGGGTCTCTATCTCTTTGTGTCTTTTGGGTCAGCATGCCATCATGCCTTGAGTGTGTATTTTCCCTTATTTTCTAAATAAAACTGAGCTGTAACACGGAGCTGTAACACTGATCTGTCTGTGAGCTGTGACACGGTCTGTCCAAGGGCTTTAACATTGGTCCATCACTTCAAATTTTTGTTGTGATGGGATAGAACTGAGGAAATTACACACTCCCCCTACAGTATTAGATTAAAAGTGTATTTAAAAAAAGAAAACTGTAATTTAAGGAGTACCCAATTGTGAAAGAAATTTTCTCCAATTCTTAAAATTATTTATTATACTGTTATAAGAAAAATATTTTATATATACATATTGGGCTTCTTTTGTGGTTCAGACAGTAAAGAATCTGCCTGCAATGCGGGAGACCTGGGTTTGCTCCCTGGTTGGGAAGATCCCCTGGAGATTATAAAGGCTACCCACTCCAGTATTCTTGCCTGGAGAATTCCATGCACAGAGGAGCCTAGCATACTACAGTCCATGGAGTCACAAAGTTGGACACCACTGAGCAACTTTCATATACATACATATATCCATATATTTAGTTTTAATTATTTTTTATTGGCTTGAGCCCTTCTTATTTGAATTTGGAATTTATATTGGGTTGTCCAAAATGTTTGTCTGAGTTTTTCCATAATATCTTCTATAGTATTATATTATAAAACATATTAGAAACTACATTTTTTTGAAAGAGAAAATTATCAAAATATTTTAGTCTTAGGAATAATCAAATAGCATTTTTCATGTTCCCAAGTGAAGTTAAAGATTAGCAAAAACTTGTAACTATTAATTAACAAGTAATAATAACATAGCAATAGCAATATATCATATCTAGAAGATATCAGAAATTTAAATGATTAATAATACTGTATGTGAGACAGTAAAAGAGACACAGATGTATAGAACAGTCTTTTGGACTCTGTGGGAGAGGGAGGGGGGATGATTTGGGAGAATGGCATTGAAACATGTATAATATCATATAAGAAATGAATCGCCAGTCCAGGTTCGATGCAGGATACAGAAAGCTTGGGGCTGATGCACTGGGATGACCCAGAGGGATGGTATGGGGAGGGAGGTGGGAGGAGGGTTCAGGATTAGGAACATGTGTACACCTGTGACAGATTCGTGTTGATGTATGGCAAAACCAATACAATATTATAAAGTAATTAGCCTCTAATTAAAATAAATAAATTTAAATTTAAAAATAATAAATTATATAATTTTGAAAAATTCCAATTAAAATTGAGGGATATTGTTTTTATGTAGTATGTATATATGTAAATAAACAGGGGAGCAAAATACGTAATCATAAAAATACATTTGATTGAATTATGAAAGAGAGAATAAGATGGAAAGTGAATAAAGCATTTTAGATTCTAGTGTATAGAAGGACAGTCCCCTTTCTACAAAGTTATTACTTAACTAGGCAAGGGCTCCATCATTCATAATCAGAGTCTGATATGGCAACCATAGTCTCTCCCTCAAGAACTGATAAAAAAATAGAAATAAAAACATTTCCTTCTCCAGTGGATCTTTCTGACCCAGGGATTTGACCCAAATCTCCTGTGTCTCCTGCACTGGCAGCAGATTCTTTACCACTGAGGCATCTGTGAAGCCCTTCTTAAAGAAGAATCCCTTGTATATAGGATTTGAATTAAGGCTGCAGAGAGGCAAGGATTTGGGCAAAAGAAAGAATATTTCAATTAAGGAGGTTAAAAATCCAGAAATAGTCAGATTAAAACCTCCAAATCAACAAATAATATTTTGTAAGAGTTTCTGTGAATGTAAGAATAGTTTGTGAGCTGAAAGCTTTCAAGTTTAAAACTAATATGAAGTTTAGCAGCAGTATATTAAAAGATGGCTTATAAAGTAAAATGAGGTAGCTGTTTAACCTTTACAGTGATTGATTTTCAGATAATAGGGGGATTGGTTGGTGGTGTTGTTCAGTCACTGTCTTGCCCAACTTTGTGATTCCATGAACTGCAGCATGCCAGGCTTCCCTGTTCTTCACTATCTCCTGGACTTTGCTCAAGTTTGAACAACTTCACAACTCATGTCAGTTGTGTTGGTGATGCCATCTAACCACCTCATCCTCTGTTGCCCCCTTCTCCTGCCCTCAATCTTTCCCTACATCAATGTCTTTTCTAGTGAGTCAGCTTTTTACATCAGGTGGCTTGAGTATTGGAGCTTCAGCTTCAGCATCTGTCTTCCAATGAATATTCAGGGTTGATTTCCTTTCAGTTCAGTTCAGTTCAGTCGCTTAGTCGTGTCTGACTCTTTGCAACCCCATGAATCGCAGCACACCAGGCCTCCCTGTCCATCGCCAACTCCTGGAGTGTACTCAAACTCATGTCCATCGAGTTGGTGATGCCACCCAGCCATCTCATCCTCCATTGTCCCCTTCTCCTCCTGCACCCAGTCCCTCCCAGCATCAGGGTCTTTTCCAATGAGTTAGCTCTTCACATCAGGTGGCCGAAGTATTGGATTTTCAGCTTTAACATCAGCCTTTCCAATGGACACCCAGGACTGATCTCCTTTAGAATGGACTGGTTCGATCTCCTTGCAGGCCAAAGGACTCTCAAGAGTCTTCTTCAACACCACAGTTCAAAAACATCAATTCTTTGGCACTCAGCTTTCTTCACAGTACAACTCTCACATCCATACATGATCACTGGAAAAACCATAGCCTTGACTAGACAGACCTTTGTTGGCAAAGTAATGTCTCTGTTTTTTAATATGCTATCTAGGTTGTTCATAACTTGATCCCCTTGCAGTCCAAGGGACTCTCAAAAGTCTATTTCAGAACCACAGTTCAAAAGCATCAATTTGAGGTTCAGCCTTCTTTATGGTCCAAATCTCACATCCCTACATGATTACTGGAAAAATCATAGCTTTGACTATATGGACCTTTGTCAGCAAAGTGATGTCTCTGCTTTTTAATACACTGTCTGGATTTGTCATAGCTTTTCTTCTAAGGAGCAGGTGTCTTTTAATTTTATAGCTGCAGTCACCATCTACAGTGATTTTGGCCCCCAAAAATAAAATTTGTCACTTTTTCCACTTTTTCCCTTTCTATATACCATCTGTGGGAAGAGAACTTATGAATGAACTTCTTTTAGAATTATCAGAAGCATTTACAAGAAATGACCTTATTTAAGTTTCACTTAGGTCTATGAAATAAGCTAGATTTAGTTTTGTATATGTAATTTAAGTAGTTTTACCTTTTCAGGGAATTTCCACTTCTAGTCTGCATTTTGTATTTTCAGTTCAGTTCAGTTCAGTTGCTCAGTTGTGTCCGACTCGTTGCGACCCCTGAATCGCAGGATGACAGGCCTCCCTGTCCATCACCAACTCCCAGAGTTCACTCAGACTCATGTCCATCACGTCGGTGATGCCATCCAGCCATCTCATCCTCTGTCGTCCCCTTCTCCTTCTGCTCCTAATCCCTCCCAGCATCAGAGTCTTTTCCGATGAGTCAACTCTTCGCATCAGGTGGCCAAAGAACTGGAGTTTTAGCTTTAGCATCATTCCTTCCAAAGAAATCCCAGGGCTGATCTCCTCCAGAATGGACTGGTTGGATCTGCTTGCAGTCCAGGTGTCTCTCAAGAGTCTTCTCCAACACCACAGTTCAAAAGCATCAATTCTTCAGCACTCAGCCTTCTTTACAGCCCAACTCTCACATCCATACATGACCACAGGAAAAACCATAGCCTTGACTAGACGGACCTTTGTTGGCAAAGAAATGTCTCTGCTTTTAAATATTTTAACAAGGAAATAAACTCCAGAAAAATGAATAAAAGAATCTGAGAAATTCAACTTGTTTTAATTCAGCTGAAGATAAAATTAGAACAATACGATCTTGACATTAGGAAACTTAAAGACAAATTTAAATATAAGCAAAGTATAGAGGAGTTAATTTCAGTTCCATTTACTTCATAAAGAGCCTAGTATTAACTAGGCAGTCAGGCAGTTTCCTGGGCTTCGAGAGGCCAAAGAAAAATACACACTATTCCCACAACTATTCTTTCTGTGAAAACCACTGACAAATGTATTGATGGTTTCAATATAACATGGTTAGAAATATGATGGAATAACGCTTAAGAGACAGAACTCAAAAAGAGTGGCACAGAGCAGTTTGGGAATACCAAAATAGGCTTCCAGTAGGGAATGTTACCTTCAATGTTTTGTGAAGAAGTGAGGTCAGATTAGCTAGAGTGGGAGCTACACATGCTAATTTTAGAGACACTAACCACCAAAAATGCTGGCAGGATCCCCTTGAGGCCTCCTAGGACACATCTTCCACTTCTTATCCAGAAGCTGTGATTAGGACAACAAGAACCTCTTTCAGATATCTTTCATAGTTAAGAAACGTATGCCTTTAATTGTAGGCTCACAATATACCTTCTCTATGGTTCCTTTTCCATGCATATGAAATCTGTCTTTGCACTACCTCTTCACAATTGCTCTTTCCTCTATTAAAATATTCCCCTAGGACTCTATGCTCTCTCTACTTCCTCACAGATCTGGAGGTTATTTGCCTGACCTAAAGTAACAGTGAGGCAGTGATTAAGAAGGAGGGAAATATCCTGGTGATTTTGAAACAATTTTTAAACACAGTAATCTTCATAATTCACAAGGGGGAAAAAAAGTATTTTGTGATTATATTATTAGCAGAGAGACAGAGCTTCAGAAATGTAAAATGTCTAGGCATGTGCATCTCCTAAGTGATTATAACCTAGTGAGAACATGGGCTTCTATATGTCTAAGCCTGTGCAAGGATGAAATGAGATGGATCGTCCAAGAAAAGCCTTTCTATTATCACTGCAGACTAGGCAGATGCTGTCAGGTTGTTGAGGTTTGAAAACCTTATCTTCAAATACAAGTGTGTAGATTCTGCCAAATAAAGAATTTTTTATTTCTAAGAGTATGCCATTTCACTTATTTATAGTGAAGGGATTTATCTTAAGAAAACAGAGAGGGCTCAGGGGCCAAGAATATGTTTGAGGCGTCATTTAAGGCCTAGGAAAATAAATATTGCTCAGGAAGAAGAGTGCATAGGTAGTTCAGTGGCAACTCAGGTCCTGGGTGATTCCTGGCTGGAAATCAGCAGACCTGGGTTCCTTTTGCAATGGTTAACACCAACACCATCACCCAACCCATTCCCATCAAAGGTGTAGTAGGTTCCAGTTCAGTTCATTCACTATGTCGTATGTTATATATCAAGGTAGAAGTCCATCTGCACTATAATTAGAGCAGCTCTAGCATCCTAGTGTTTGACAATTACTAGATCCTAATCCACTGAAAACAAAGCCTGAATTCTTGAATGTGTAAGGGAGATCAGGGAAGACGCTTCACCTCCAATAATTGTGAACAACTAGCCTAAAATATCTTCAAGTTGCAGTTCATTTGGGTTAAAAGATTCAGCCAGTCTGTCATGGATTTCTAAGTAGAAATCACAGGTTACCTTAGGGAAATGGTTCATCCTCATTTTGTATCACTGTACTCTTCACATCTATTCTACTACAAGGTTTTTTTGTTTTTTTTTTTAATATGTTAAACAAACTGAATTCCTTCTTATAATGCCATCTTTCCTCACATTTTCTAGGTCTGATATTCTCTCTCTCTCCTTATTTACCTGAGAGACTACTCATTTATCGAAGTTTAGGTGAACAATGTCCCTAGTGAACTATCTCAGGTTGCCGTGGAGAATAGTCTGGCATCAATTCTCCTTTGATATGCTCACTTTATGAATAACTACAGTATAAAATATATTATATTTTATTTTACTTAAATCTGTAAAATAAAAAGTTTTTTTTTTTTTGCCTTGTCAGATAACGTTAAATTTAACATTTTCTTTTTTTTCCCCTTATGTCTTTTGCTTTATTTTTATTTTTTAACTTAACAATATTGTATTGGTTTTGCCATATATCAACATGAATCCACACCAGGTATACACATGTTCTCCATCCTGAACCCTCCTCCCTCCTCCCTCCCCATACCATCCCTCTAGGTCATCCCATTGCACCAGCCCCAAGCATCCAGTATTGTGCATCGAACCTGGAATGGCGACTCGTTTCATATATGATATTATACATACTTCAATGCCATTCTCCCAAATCATCCCACCCTCTCCCTGTCCCATAGAGTCCAAAAGACTGTTCTATACATCAGTGTCTCTTTTGCTGTCTGGTATACAGGTTATTGTTACCATTTTTCTAAATTCCATATATATGCATTAGTATACTGTATTGGTGTTTTTCTTTCTGGCTTACTTCACTCTGTATAATAGGCTCCAGTTTCATCCACCTCATTATAACTGATTCAAATGTTTTCTTTTTAATGGCTGAGTAATACCCCATTGTGTATATGTACCAGTGCTTTCTTATCCATTCATCTGCTGATGGACATCTAGGTTGCTTCCATGTCCTGGCTATCATAAACAGTGCTGCGATGAACATTGGGGTACACGTGTCTCTCTCAATTCTGGTTTCTTCAGTGTGTATGCCCAGCAGTGAGATTGCTGGGTCATAAGGCAGTTCTATTTCCAGTTTTTTTAAGGAATCTCCACACTGTTCTCCATAGTGGCTGTACTAGTTTGCATTGCCACTAAAAGTGTAAGAGGGTTCCCTTTTCTCCACACCCTCTCCAGCATTTATTGCTTGTAGACTTTTGGATCACAGCCATTCTGACTGGCATGAAATGGTACCTCATAGTGGTTTTGATTTGCATTTCTCTGATAATGAGTGATGTTGAGCATCTTTTCATGTGTTTGTTAGCCCTCTGTATGTCTTCTTTGGAGAAATGTCTATTTAGTTCTTTGGCCCATTTTTTGATTGGGTCATTTATTTTTTTGGAATTGAGCTGTAGGAGTTGCTTGTATATTTTTGAGATTAGTTGTTTGTCAGTTGCTTCATTTGCTATTATTTTCTTCCATTCTGAAGGCTGTCTTTTCACCTTGCTTATAGTTTCCTTTGTTGTGCAGAAGCTTTTAAATTTAATTAGGTCCCATTTGTTTATTTTTGCTTTTATTTCCAATATTCTGGGAGGTGGGTCATAGAGGATCCCTCTGTGATGTATGTCGGAGAGTGTTTTGCCTATGTTCTCCTCTAGGAGTTTTATAGTTTCTGTTCTTACATTTAGATCTTTAATCCATTTTGAGTATATTTTTGTGTATGGTGTTAGAAAGTGTTCTAGTTTAATTCTTTTACAAGTGATTGACCAGTTTTCCCAGTACCACTTGTTAAAGAGATTGTCTTTAATCCATTGTATATTCTTGCCTCCTTTGTCAAAGATAAGGTGTCCATAGGTGTGTGGATTTATCTCTGGGCTTTCTATTTTATTCCATTGATCTATATTTCTGTCTTTGTGCCAGTACCATACTGTCTTGATAACTGTGGCTTTGTAGTAGAGCCTGAAGTCAGCAGGTTGATTCCTCCAGTTCCATTCTTCTCATGTATACCTGTGGCAGATTCATTTTGATATTTGGCAAAACTAATACAATTATGTAAAGTTTAAAAATAAAATAAAATTTGAAAAAAAAAAAAGATTGCTTTGGCTATTCAAGGTTTTTTTGTATTTCCATACAAATTGTGAAATTATTTGTTCTAGCTCTGTGAAGAATACCATTGGTACCTGATAGGGATTGCATTGAATCTGTAAATATCTTTGGGTAGTAGACTCATTTTCACTATATTGATTCTTCCAATCTATGAACATGGTACATTTCTCCATCTATTAGTGTCCTCTTTGATTTCTTTCACCAATGTTTTATAGTTTTTTATATATAAGTCTTTTGTTTCTTTAGGTAGATATATTCCTAAGTATTTTATTCTTTTCGTTGCAATGGTGAATGGAATTGTTTCCTTAATTTCTCTTTCTATTTTCTCATCATTAGTGTATAGGAATGTAAGGGATTTCTGTGTGTTGATTTTATATCCTGCAACTTTACTATATTCATTGATTAGTTCTAGTAATTTTCTGGTGCAGTCTTTAGGGTTTTCTATGTAGAGTATCATGTCATCTGCAAACAGAGTTTTACTTCTTCTTTTCCAGTTTGGATTCCTTTTATTTCTTTTTCTGCTCTGATTGCTGTGGCCAAAACTTCCAAAACTATGTTGAATAGTAATGGTGAAAGTGGGCACCCTTGTCTTGTTCCTGACTTTAGGGGAAATGCTTTCAATTTTTCACCATTGAGGATAATGTTTGCTGTGGGTTTGTCATATATAGCTTTTATTATGTTGAGGTATGTTCCTTCTATTCCTGCTTTCTGGAGAGTTTTTATTATAAATGGATGTTGAATTTTGTCAAAGCTTTCTCTACATCTATTGAGATAATCATGTTTTTATTTTTCAATTTGTTAATGTTGTGTATTACACTGATTGATTTGTGGATATTGAAGAATCCTTGCATCCCTGGGATAAAGCCCACTTGGTCATGGTGTATGATCTTTTTAATGTGTTGTTGGATTCTGATTACTAAAATTATATTAAAGATTTTTGCATCTATGTTCATCTGTGATATTGGCCTGTAGTTTTCTTTTTTTGTGGCATCTTTGTCAGGTTTTTGTATTAGGGTGATGGTGGGCTCATAGAATGAATTTGGAAGATTACCTTCCTCTGCAATTTTCTGGAAGAGTTTGTGTAGGATAGGTGTTAGCTCTTCTCTAAATTTTTGGTTGAATTCAGCTGTGAAGCTGTCTGGACCTGGGCTTTTGTTTGCTGGAAGATTTCTGATTACAGTTTCAATGTTCGTGCTTGTGATGGGTATGTTAAGATTTTCTATTTTTTCCTGATCCAGTTTTGGAAATTTGTAATTTTCTAAGAACTTGTCCATTTCTTCCACGTTGTCCATTTTATTGGCATATAATTGCTGATAGTAGTCTCTTATGATCCTTTGTATTTCTGTGTTGTCTGTTGTGATCTCTCCATTTTCATTTCTAATTTTATTGATTTGATTTTTCTCCCTTTGTTTCTTGATGAGTCTGGCTAATGGTTTGTCAATTTTATTTATCCTTTCAAAGAACCAGCTTTTGGCTTTGTTGATTTTTGCTATGGTCTCTTTTGTTTCTTTTGCATTTATTTCTGCCCTAATTTTTAAGATTTCTTTCCTTCTACTAACCCTGGGGTTCTTCATTTCTTCCTTTTCTAGTTGCTTTAGGTGTAGAGTTAGGTTATTTAGTTGATTTTTTTCTTGTTTCTTGAGGTATGCCTGTATTGCTATGAACTTATTATTTTGCATGTATTTTAATACATGTCTAGATTTGAAATAATTTGTATCTCCACCCCTATCAGTAACATGTATTCCATTTTTTAAAAATCAATTTACATTTTCAACAGGGATTCTGATTCATAATGGTACTTCATTCTGATTTGTTAAAATCAACTGTACATATATGGTGAGTGCTACAAACCAAATACAAACATCCAGCTCACTCCCATTATGCTTGTCATATGGTATATTATGTTACAGCAATATATAATTTCTTGTTCTTCATAAGTAAGGTGGTGAAGAAAATCTCAAAGATGGTCAAATATTAGTAGAATCTGATTCAAATTTGATTTTGTAATGGGGAAATTTACTTAACTTCTAATAAGCACTACTTACTCTGAATGTTAAAATTATTGCTCTTTCCTTTGATTAAATGATATGACTTGCAACATATATAAGAAATATAAGACAAAGTAAACATGCTATAAACTACACAAAAGTGTGAAAGTAAAAATGTTAGTTTTTCAGTCATGTCTGACTCTTTATAACCCCATGGACTGAAGTACATTAGGGTCCTCTGTCCATGGAATTCTCCAGATAAAAATACTGGAGTGGGTAGCCATTCCCTTCTCCAAGGGATCTTCCCAACCCAGGATCAAACCTGGGTATCCCACATTGCAAGCAGATTCTTTACCTTCTGAGCCATCAGGGAAGTCCTAAGGAAACTAATAATGTCTCTTCCGTCCAGGGTTCTCTACAATCAACACTGTATGGCCATATAATAAGATAATTTATGCTATTAGGAAAAGTTGTATTCAAACAAATATAAACAGGGTAATGCTAGGAATTTTGTAATTTTTCCCTGTGACAAGTGAACAGTAATCTTAGGGAGCCAAAGATTTTGCCTTTCATCTTTGCTACATGTTTGCTGCTTAGTTTAAAATGTTTAAAAAAGATCCAGTTTCATTATCATCATCCTCCAAATATTAATAAATATTCTGAGTAAGCCATATAACAATAGAACTGAAAAATGTTTTAGGATGAAGATATGAGCAGACTGGGAATACAAATGGGAGATGTTATATACAAATAAAATTCATTTCATAATGTGTTTATGGAATTAGATGGTACAATGCTTTTATATAATTATTGTTATGATAGATATGGGGTAGTTCCTTTTAGAGTAAGTTTTGGCAAGAGATTTAGAACTGAGGTAGAGAATTCAGCAGGGACGTTATATAGACATTGGTTCTGAGTTATCTAGGAGATAAAAGTTTATCCCATCACTAAACTTGCTACATATGCCCAGTCAAATTAACTTCTCAATTACAATGTCTTCATAGCAATTGCAATGAAAGAACTAATACTGCCAACTAGTCTGTTTCCTGCTCACAAAGGATTCCCTGGTGACATAGGCATCTCTATTCTGTATAGATATGGATGACTACAGATGCGAAGGTAGTGATTTATCTTTCTTTATGATTTGTTTACTGCTGGGTTTCAGATTTCAGTTAATACTTTCAAGGAAGAAATCAAGTATGGCACTATGACTAAGTTAATATGACATTTGCACTGATTGTTAGATTTTGTAGTTCTTGGTAGTCTTCAATAATTAAAGATTAATGAAAAATTAAAAGATACTATCTCTCTTACAATATCACTACCAGGTATATTAAAAGGAAAGTAAAATATAAAACTGATTTTTAAAATTAAATTTAACCATTTGTTTTAAATAGTTTGGACACGCATGCATGCATACACATGCACATTCATTAGCTTCACAATCTCATTTATAAGAGTTTTGTAGTCTCTTACTCTTTTCTTGTAGACACTGTCAAGCCTCTATGGGGAAAAAAAGTTTTGTTTAAGGCAAAGTAATAATGGCTTCATTGTACATTTCAATAAAACTTTATTAGAGTCAGATGACAGTCCCTAAATGTGGAATGATCCAGGAAAGATGTGTTTTAGATGGAAGATAATTTCCATGGAGGCAGTCATTTTGTGCCCTCAGTAGCCAATAATTCCAGCGGCCTCAGTCCTGAAGGGGAATCTGGGTAAAATATGACATTATTTGCATTTTGAATCAGTTGAATTCTCTTGTAGAGTAAGTTTAGTACATCTGGGAAGGCATCTCCAGGCATTTTGGTTAGTCTCTTTTTCTGGAGAAACTTAAAAATATAAATTTGATGGGAAAAACTGCAGCCTTCACTACTACAGCTGGTTTCAAGATCCTCACCATTTCCCTCCTCTTATATCAAGTCTATATTCCCCTGATCCTAAGCTCTCACCTCTGCCCATCTAAGTGGCTCACCTGGTGAATTGACCCAGACTTTCATCTCTGTGCTGTGTAATCTTCCAATCACCAACACCTTCTCGTTCTGTGACTGTTGCACTAAGTGACTTAAAATTAAAACAATGAAAATAACATTAGTCAAGGAAGTATGAAGAGATGACCCAGAAGCTCACCTGGATGAAATGATGTGCTGACAAAAGCAAACATTTAACATCTGTGTGTGTTAGTCGCTCAGTCATGTCCAACTCTTTGTGATCCCATGGTCTGCAAGCCGCCAGGTTTCTCTGTCCATGGAATTCTCTAGGCAAGAATACTGGAGTGGGTTGCCATTTCCTTTTTCAGGAGATCTTCCCAACCCAGGGATCAAACCCAGATCTCCCACACTGTAGGCAGATTCTTCACTACCTGAGCCACTGAATCTGCCTGTGTTTAACATCTAGCTCTCGAGGGGGGGGGGGGGGGGAGGGGGAGAAAGAGAGAGAGAGAATAAAAACCCTACTTTAAAGCACTTTCTGATTTCTGTAGTAAAATTCTCCAACCATGGCTAGTATAAACCTACAAATATTGCATAACTGAATGAGAGGTGAAGAAGAGACACATATAACAAGCTTTGATGAGCAAGTCGGAGAACCACACCACTACACCATTGCCCCACGCCAAGTGTCTTCCTGCCTCCTTGCTGTAAAACAGCTGCTGTATTTCTTTCTGATAATTGGAGTCAATAATCTTCCAGGGTAACATCTTCTTTCCTTTCTGCTGGTCCTTTGGCACAAAGAGTCCACATAATTGGGAGGCAGCCCATAGCATAAAGTTTAATTCTTGCTCTATCCAATGATGGAAGACATCCCCCTCTGAGAAAGAAGAATTTTAAATCTTCTCAGGCCAGAATGCAAAGACAGGAAACAAAAAATCCTAATGCATTACAAGGGGTTACCAGACCTTGTGTTACACCTGTTAGGATACAGTGCTATAGAGTTGCCAGTGAGCTTGACAGCTAATCCTCTCAAGGAATCATCTCCAAGCTGGTGCCACCTCCATGTCTTCAAAAGCCTTACACTGCTTTATCAGAATGGCAGATTTTTTTCTATCATATGGGATGCAGAAGAAGTAAATCCCATAATCATGTATGCAACACCACACTTCCTTTTAAAAAATAGTTTCACTGATCTGTATTTGTGTTACATAAGATCCCTTGTCAGTAAATCAAATGCTCTATAAATCTCCAAATTGCAGTACTCTCAGAACTGTGAGAAGGAATGTCAAATCCATGTCTAGAAATATGTATTTATTTTAGTCAAAGTGAATTTGTCCTCCCTGCAGTACAGAAAGAACCAGTATAATCAACTTTAGCAAATGACATCTTTATCTGAGGAGCTGAATTCAGGGTTTACCATTCATTAGCCTCTGTTGCTGGCAAGTTTGACTTTGTTTGGTTAGACCAGACTTGGTGACTAAGCTGTTAGGGCCATGCATATCATCCACTTCTACTCCACAACGTGCCTGTATTCATGAAGCTACTGTAACTGCAGAACCAGCTCAAACTGACTCTATCTTATTTCTAACCTGAATGCTGAGTTTTTTGTTAAAGAAAGCTGAACAAATACATAAATCATGCAGCAATCACATATGCAGAGGAGACAATTTTGAATGAATACCTGCAACCAAAGTTTCACCTCTCCTGTGGAACTAAAGGGCCTAAATATGATCAGAACTTGAAAGTCAGATCCCTTTCAGAAGCAAAAGATTGGTTGTATCAGAAGATACTGTGTCAAAGTCCATTTACTACCTTTACCATAAATGGTTGAGTTCCAAAGCCCTCCAAAGGAAACCTTCAGCATACCAGTCCATCCTCACTCACTTGGAAAAGTTTGAATAGTTCACAGGTCTTGGAGACAAATTTGAGCCCTGCCTCCTGTCTTCTTGCCTGTTGACCTTGCAGTAAAACTCTTTCTTTTCTCAAAGCCTGTGCCATAGTATGGGCTTCCACATGCATCAGAACAGTGGGCCCCTTGCTCTGTAACACCACATGCCAGCCTGCAGTGGTCATTGACAGATTGCTGATATCAACTAGCAGAGTCATTCGGTCTACCTGGTTGTTTTGTGGCTCTTGTATGCTTTCTGGTGGGTGATAACATATGATAAATTTTCACATTTTATGGAAATGACACTCAAATTCAAATATATTCTTACATTTAAAAAACCAACAGTCAAGACCTTTTTAAGACTTAATAGGCCAAATATACTAACAGTTGGAAGCCTCTCTCCATATTAAGCATATCAAATAAAGCTTTGTTAAATAATAAGGATATTTTGTTAGAAAATATTAAAATTATTTTTATAGCTTCACTTATGAAAATATTTGACTATAAGTTACATTAAATTCAGTTAGTTAACTTTTGGCCATCATTTTACCTTTTCAGAAATTGTTCCAAAGTAAGAAAATGGAATTAAAATTGGTTTCAAATATACTGACATACTTAAAAAATTAAAGTAATTTATACTGCATCATATTTCTTTTTGTAGACCTTTCCTCAGTCAGTTCAGTTCAGTTTAGTCGCTCAGTCATGTCCGACTCAGAGACCCCATGAATTGCAGCACACCAGGCCTCCCTGTCCATCACAAACTCCCAGAGTTCACTCAAACTCATGTCCGTCGAGTCGGTGATGCCATCCAGCCATCTCATCCTGTCGTCCCCTTCTTCTCCTGCCCCCAATCCCTCCCAGCATCAGAGTCTTTTCCAATGAGTCAACTCTTTGCATGATGTGGCCAAAGTATTGGAGTTTCAGCTTTAGCATCATTCCTTCCAAAGAACACCCAAGGCTGATCTCCTTTAGAATGGACTGGTTGGATCTCCATGCAGTCCAAGGGACTCTCAAGAGTCTTCTCCAACACCACAGTTCAAAAGCATCAATTCTTCGGTGCTCAGCTTTCATCACAGCCCAACTCTCACATCCATACATGACCACAGGAAAAACCATAGCCTTGACTAGATGAACCTTTGTTGGCAAAGTAATGTCTCTGCTTTTCAATATGCTATGTAGGTTGGTCATAACTTTCCTTCCAAGGAGTAAGCATCTTTTAATTTCATGGCTGAAGTCACCATATGCAGTCTTAGTTTACATTATTTTGGTTGTTAAACTACATTTTGTATTCCAAAGAACATAATTCATTTTTGAAGCCCCAATTTTTTTGTTTGTGTGTTTGTTTTAGAAGGGCATCAATAGTTCAGAGTCCTATGTCCGATATGACTCAGGGGTAGATTATCCTGTTTGCAGGGGTCATGACTTTGGCAAAAATATCAAACCTGAATTTTCTCTTTATAAAAACCCCCTTTTAAATTCTAAAAAGTAATCTTTAAAATATGCATTGGAGAATAATTCATTGTAGTATACTATTATTTTCTGAAGTCGGTTACCCCTTTTTTAGTGGTCTTGAGGTTTCTCTGTTTGTGGGAATAATTACATTCAAAAGTAGGAAGAGTTAACGTAAAAATAGAATGGGTCTGCTCTGAATTCTTTCTTCCTTTGACTTAGCAGTTGTTGGTATCTTTATGATGTAGGTTTGTTTATAGAATTCCTCTGGATGACCTACAGCATACGTGAAGACTTTCACATATATTATAAAACTCTACATAAAAGTGTCTCCAGCTCTATAAACCATATATTACTCATGTTCTGAAAATGCAAAGATGAATAGAGGGAAGAGTTTACTTTGGGGATCAATAGCAATGACAAAAATATAAACTGCACAACACCAGTGTACTTTTAATAGCAATTTCTATAGTTAATCAGCAACATTAAAACATACAAATTAAATCATTGGAAATTATAACTTTATTATATCTTAGCCACAGGCATATTCTACTATATATATGTATATATATACTCTCCACCCTCCATAAGATTTTATGGTTGTTTATGATGACTGGACTAAGGGGGCATACTTTTTGAAGACGACATTTAGAACTTTTGTTCTTTTATGACAAAGTAAAGGTTTTGTCTTCTAATTGTTTAGATATAAAAAGATAAATAGGCTAAAAATAGGGTATGCTAGTAATAGAAATAGTGTTTTAATCTATAAAGTTTCACCCTGTGGATAATTAATAAAAGGTGTGTTCTTAACTACTGTTCCATGTCAGTGCCATGGGAAACTGGTGGCATTAGACACATTGAACATAGAAGAATTTATTGTGAATAGCTAGAAAAAGAACTAGAGATTTCCATATTTATTGTTGTAGAAATTTGTAGTTATAAAGAAATACTATGTGCAACAATCTATAGATTATTTAAAAACTTCTATCTTAAAGAATGAAAAATAGTATATGGGCTTATTAGCAACAAGAAATTTTGCAATTCATATTATATCTATCAAACTATCTAAGATTCTAAATAATTAGCTAATATACTGCAATTAATGGCAATATTCAGAAGATTCTTATTAGAATAGCATTTCTTTGTCATTTACTCATATATTCTACATTCAAAATAATTTTCAAAATATTTATTTGGTGACTTTCATAAATACAAAACAATAAATTGTTTCCTGGGAGGGTTATAAGTAAATCAGCTCAGTTTTATAACTTGGAATAAATTAATATAGTTTATATAAAAAATATATATTATATAAATATAATAAACTTTATAGCTTTTAAATTAATATAGTGGAAATTAAATAATAGACTCTGAATTGACAGTGACACAAATCAGAATGTGATATATCTTATGAATGAAAAAACCGCAAGAAGTTGAAAAGGAAGAATTATTCAAGAATGAGTCAGATAATTAAACTATAAATGAAAAAAGGGGATTTTATGTTGTCACTAAATAACAGGCTCATTTTTAAATTGTAAGATGCTCTAGTGCAAAAGCAGGTAAACAAATACACAAAGATGGGAAAGTTCAGAGTGTTTTAGAAATAGCAAGCTTCAGGATTCATCTTGTGTTTTGAAAAAAAGTAAGTAAATGATGGTTGAGGTCTGACTACTGTCATGATGAGGGGAGAACATTTAACATTATAATAAGGATTTATCTTTATTTATTTGGTCTTGGGAAGTCACTGAAATATTTGAAGGCAAAAAAAGTGTTCTTTTACGTTTTACAAATATTTATTGAAAAACCATTGTGTTGAAAATCCTATAATTTTTTTGAAGATGGGGAAGGCCTCAAAGCAGGCAAAATGTATCCTTCTCCATAAAAAAAAAAAAAAAAAAAGAACTTGTGGTAGGAAGGCTAGTCCATTTTACAGACAACCACAATATAAGAAACGTGACAAGAAGTCTCACAAGAGAAGCACAGAGATACATAGGTGGAAGAATCAGAAAAAGCTTTTTTCAGGATGAATATCTGAGACAAATATCTGAGGATTTTAAAAGTTGATGGGAGGTAGAGAAGAGTGGTGTATTTCGGGTACAAGTAGTAATCTATACAAACTAGCAGAAGGTAAGCTTTCAGGATGATATTAGGTAACAGTTAATGGCTTTAAGGTTAGAGCAAAGGCTGTGTGTAGAGAAACAGAGGGCAATAATTTTGGAAATTGGTGTTTGGCATACTGTACATTTATTTACAGAAGGACTTGGAATAATTCAGTTATTGTAAAATGAGACAATGATGAAAATTAATCTTTTATAAAAATTTAATAATCAAAGAACACATTAGAACTTGAAGAAGTCTTAAAAATGATTATGGGTTTCCTCAATGGCTTAGTGGTAAAGAATCTGCCTGCAATGCAGGAGAATTGGGAGACGCCTGCTTAATCCCTGGATCAGGAAGATCCTCTAGAAGAAAAAATGACAACCCCCTCCAGTAATGTTGCCTAGAAAATCCCAAAGACAGAGGAGCCTTGCAGGCTACAGACCATAGGGTTTCAAAGAGTTGGACAAGGATGAGTAACTGAGCATGCATACAAAGCTGAATCACAGAAGTTTCTCTTAAAACCTAAACAATCAATTAAAAAAAAGACAATACCACTACTACTAGTACCAGTTATGAATGCTTGCTAAAGTTTTTATACAACTTATGTTATAAAAACAGTCCAAAAAAAGGAAAGAAAATATTCTGCAGGCACAAAGTTTAATTTGGAAGTTATTATATAATACATTGGGTAGGGGGTAGGGAAAAGTATATACTGAAAAGAATACAGCCCTTAATTTAACATGTAGTTCAAAAGATAGAAATAACTTTAATAATGGACTAGCATATTCAAAAGCAGAGACATTACTTTGCCAACAAAGGTCCGTCTAGTCAAGGCTATGGTTTATCCAGTAATCATGAATGGATGTGAGAGTTGAACAATAAACAAAGCTGAGCATAGAAGAATTGATGCTTTTGAACTGTGGTGTTGGAGAAGACTCTTGAGAGTCCCTTGGACTGCAAGGAGATCCAACCAGTCCATCCTAAAGGAGATCAGTCCTGGATGTTTTTTGGAAGGAATGATGCTAAAGCTGAAACTCCAGTACTTTGTCCACCTCTTGCGAAGAGTTGACTCATTGGAAAAGACTCTGATGCTGGGAGGGATTGGGGGCAGGAGGAAAAGGGGACGAGAGAGGATGAAATGGCTCGATGACATCACTGACTCGATGGACATGAGTTTGAGTGAACTCTGGGAGTTGGTGATGGACAGGGAGGCCTGGCATGCTGCAATTCATGGGGTCGCAAAGAGTCGGACACGACTGAGCGACTGAACTAAACTGAACAGATACAAAAATTGGATGGACTAATAACGAGAATTACTACTATGGAAAATTAAATTAGAGGTGGTAAGCAGGATTCTCCCTAAATGCAGAATATAGACTAAAAACAAAAGCAAAGAGAGAGCATATGATAAATATGTAGAAATCTAACACAGCTCAAGCATTTCTAATGAAGAATTTTTTAAAGAAATTACCGGAAAAAAATGATGAACTGGAATAGGAAGAAAAAATAAAAATGCTTAAGGTAAAAAAAAAAAAAAAATTCTGAGATAAAGGAGAGGCTGAAATGGGGACAGGGACAGGAATTACAAATATATAGACTAATTATCCACAAAGTATGAAAATCTATATGGTCATTTCAAAAGACAAAGGAGGGAATATACTGTTATCCATCAATCGTATTATCATTCAAGTAGTCTTTTATGGGTGAAAACAAGATAAAGATGTTGTTAGGATAATTAAGGCTTCAGAAAACATCTTATCCACAGGTAAACATCTGAGGCACAAAGGGCATTTATTTTATTTATCACTTTACCACCAGCTAACAGTACCGAACCCTGGTGGCTCAGATGATAAAGAATCCGCTTGCAATTCAAGACACCTGGATTTGATCCCTGGGTCGAGAAGATCCCCTGGAGAAGGGAATGGCTACCCACTCCAGTATTCTTGCCTGGGAAAAATCATGGACAGAGGAGCCTGGAACGCTATAGTCCATGGGGTCACAGAGTCAGACACGACTGAGCAACTAACACTCTCACTTTCACTGTACAAAAAATGTCTCGCTATAACTGCTTTATCGTATGCTATTTAGGGTTCCTGTTGGTTATACTGTAAATGCCTGAGCTGCATTAGATCTTTACATATTTATCATATGCTCTCTCTTCGCTTTCATTTTTATTCTATATTTCTTCCACACTTAGGGAAAAATCTGCTTACCACCCAGAGTAAATATATAAAGTTTCTACAGGGATAATTTCCAGGCCAAAGGAGGGGGGTGGATGGGTGGGAAGCAAGGCAGTGGGGACACAGAGTGCTGTAAGCAGAAGAAGATTGTATTTATTTAATAGAGAAGGACCAGGAAAAACAAAATAAGTAAAGTGGCATGGGAGTCGAAATAGGAAGAAAATGAGAATTCCAAACAAGCTAGCCTCAGTTTCAGTTCAGTTGCTCAGTCCTCTCCTACACTTTGCAACCCCATGAAGCGCAGCA
Organism: Bos taurus; assembly: GCF_002263795.3. Lineage (NCBI taxonomy): Eukaryota > Metazoa > Chordata > Mammalia > Artiodactyla > Bovidae > Bos > Bos taurus. The sequence goes on along the minus strand of NC_037328.1, from coordinate 39,927,207 downwards.
CGCCAGGCCTCCCTGTCCATTACCAACTCCTGGGGTCCACACACACCCTTGTCCACTGAGTCGGTGATGCCATACAATCATCTCATCCTCTGTCGTCTCTTCTCCTCCTGTCCTCAATCTTTCCCAGCATCAGGGTCTTTCCCAATGAGTCAGCTCTTCACATCAGATGGCCAAAGTATTAAAGTTTCAGCTAAAGCTCAGTCCTTCCAATGAATATTCAGGACTGATCTCCTTTAGGATGAACTGGTTGCATCTCCTTGCAGTCCAAGGGACTCTCAAGAATCTTCTCCAACACCACAGTTCAAAAGCATCAATTTTCTGTGCTCAGCTTTCTTTATAGTCCAACTCTCACATCCATACATGACCACTGGAAAAACCATAGCCTTGACTAGACGGACCTTTGTTGACAAAGTAATGTCTCTGCTTTTTAATATGCTGTCTAGCTTGGTCATATCTATCCTTCCAAGGAGTAAGCATCTTTTAATTTCATGGCTGCGATCACAATTTGCAGTGATTTTGGAAACAAATAAAATAAAGTCAGCCACTGTTTCCACTGTTTCCCCGTCTATTTCCCATGAAGTGAAGGGACCAGATGTCATGATCTTAGTTTTCAGAATGTTGAGCTTTAGGCCAACTTTTCATGCTCTTTTTTCATTTTTATCAAGAGGCTATTTAGTTCTTCTTCACTTTCTACCAAAAGGGTGGTGTCATCTGCACATCTGAGGTTATTGATATTTCTCCCGGCGATCTTGATTCCAGCTTGTGCTTCCTCCAGCCCAGTATTTCTCATGATGCACTCTGCATATAAGTTAAATAAACAGGGTGACAGTATACAGCCTTGACATACTCCTTTTCCTATTTGAAAACAGTCTGTTGTTCTATGTCCAGTTCTAACTGTTGCTTCCCGGCCTGCATATAGGTTTCTCAAGAGGCAGGTCAGGTCGTCTGGTATTCCCATCTCTTTCAGAATTTTGCACAGTTTATTGTAATCCACATAGTCAAAGGCTTTGGCATAGTCAATAAAGCAGAAATAGATGTTTTTCTGGAACTCTCTTGCTTTTTTGATGATTCAGCGGATGTTGGCAATTTCATCTCTGGTTCCTCTGCCTTTTCTAAAACCAGCTTGAACATCAGGAAGTTCACGGTTCACCTGTTGCTGAAGCCTGGCTTGGAGAATTTTGAGCATTACTTTACTAGCATGTGAGATGAGTGCAATTGTGTGGTAGTTTGAGCATTCTTTGGCATTGGAATGAAAACTCACATTTCCTTGTCCTGTGGCCACTGCTGAATTTTCCAAATTTGCTGGCATATTGACTGCAGCACTTTCACAGTATCATCTTTCAGGATTTGAAATAACTCTACTGGAATTCCATCACCTCCACTAGCTTTGTTCATAGTGTTGCTTCCTAAGTCCCATTTGACTTCACATTCCAGAATGTCTGGCTCTAGGTGAGTGATCACACCATCGTGATTATGAGGGTCATGAATATTTTTTTGTACAGTTCTTCTGTGTATTCTGCCATCTGTTCTTAATATCTTCTGGGTTTTTTTTTTCCGTACTATTTCTGTCCTTTATCGAGACCATGTTTGCATGAAATATTACTTTGGTATCTCTAAATTTTTTGGAGGGATCTCTAGTCTTTCCCATTCTATTGTTTTCCTCTATTTCTTTGCACTGATCGCTGAGGAAGGCTTTCTTATATCTCCTTGCTAATCTTTGGAACTCTGCATTCAAATGGGTATATGTTTCCTTTTCTCCTTTGCTTTTCACTTCTCTGGTTTTCACAGCTATTTGTAAGGCTTCCTCAGAGAGCCATTTTGCTTTTTTGCATTTCTTTTTCTTGAGGATGGTCTTGATCCCTGTCTCCTGTACATTGTCACCAACCTCCATCCACAGTTCATCAGGCACTCTGTCTATCCGATCTAGTCTCTTAATCTATTTCTCACTTTCACTGTATTAAGGGATTTGATTTAGGTCATACCTAAATGGTCTAGTGATTTTCTCCACTTTCTTCAATTTCAATCTGAATTTGGCAATGAGGAATTCATGATTCGAGCCACAGTCAACTCCAGGTCTTGTTTTTTGCTGACTGTATAGAGCTTCTCCATCTTTGGCTGCAAAGAATATAATCAATCTGATTTTGTTGTTAACCATCTGGTGATGTCCATGTGTAGAGTCTTCTCTTGTGTTCCTTGAAGAGGATGTTTGCTATGACCAGTGCATTCTCTTGATAGAACTCTATTAGCCTTTGCCCTGCTTCATTCTGTTACTCCAAGACCAAATTTGCCTGTTTTTCCAGGTGTTTCTTGACTTCCTATTTTTGCATTCCAGTCCCCTATAATGAAAATGACATCTTTTTTGGGTGTTAGTTCTAGAAGGTCTTGTAGGTCTTCATAGTACTGTTCAACTTCAGCTTCTTCAGCATAATTGGTCAGGGCATAGACTTGATTTACTGTGATATTGAATGGTTTGCCTTGGAAACAAACAGAGATCATTCTGTCGTTTTTGAGATTGCATCCAAGTACTGCATTTCAGAGTCTTTTGTTGACTATGATGGCTACTCCATTTCTTTAGAGATTCCTGCCCCCAGTAGTAGGTATAATGGTTATCTAAGTTAAATTCACCCATTCCCATCCATCTTAGTTCGCTGATTCCTAGAACATTGATGTTCACTCTTGTCATCTCCTGTTTGACCATTTCCTATTTGACTTGATTCATGGACCTGACATTCCAGGTTCCTATGAAATATTGCTCTTTACAGCATTGAACCTTTCTTCTATCACCAGTCCCATCCACAGCTGGGTGTTGTTTTTGCTTTGGCTCCATCCCTTCATTCTTTCTGGAGTTATTTCTCCACTGATCTCCAGTAGCATATTGGGCACCTACCGACCTGGGGAGTTCAACTTTCAGTGGCCTATCTTTTTCACTTTTCGTGCTGTTCATGGGGTTCTCAAGGCAAGAATACTGAAGTGGTTTGCCATTCCCTTCTCCAGTGGACCACATTCTGTCAGACATCTCCACCATGACCCTTCCATCTTGGATGTCCCCACATGGCATGGCTTAGTTTCACTGAGTTAGACCGAGCTGTGGTCCATGTAATCTGATTGGCTAGTTGTCTGTGATTGTGGTTTCACTCTGTCTGTCCTCTAATGCCCTCTCTCAGTGCCTACCGTCCTACTTGGGTTTCTCTTACCTTGGACGTGGGGTATCTCTTCATGGCTGCTTCAGCAAAGCCCCCGACCTTGGAAGTGGGGTAGCTCCTCCCCACCGCACTTCTGTGAAGCCATGGCAGCTGCCGTGCTTCTAGCTAGCTTCAGCGTTCTTCAAATGGGCAACATATTAAACACATTTCTCTCTGCCTTTTGACCTCTGAGCTCTCTTCTCTTAGAGTATATACTTTTTTTTTTTTTCCTATAAGAAAACATATAAATCCTTTTGCTGTTCCTTTGAGATGCAAATGCAAATCTTTTCTAAAAGCTTCCTTTCAACCAGGAATGTCTCTCCCAAGGACCTTGAAGGCATCCCTTTGAAATGCACTCATCCAGGAAGACAGCACCCCCATCTCCCAATTTTTGTGGGAGATTAGGCACCAAACTTCAGCAGATACCTTGCTCCAAGTTATTAACATAAAGCTACCTCATGTCATGAAGGTAGGATAAAGTTTACTTTTAAAGTTTCTACCTGATTTGCATACAGCTATTCTTATCCTAGTATTTGGAAACCAGTGCTAAATGTAAGTCACAGTAATTCTCAAAATACTGTATTTCTTACTGCAGGAACATGTTAGTAGTGAAACCATTAGGAGTCATTTCCAAGGCTCCGAAGTACTCTGGCACCACAGTCCTTTATGTCTCAAAGCAGAAAGGAATTCAGCAAGAGGCAAAGTGATAAATAAGGAGCCATTTATGAAAATAAGACACTGTGAGGCTTACAAGCTGCTGGATAAGAAATGCCAGAAATTCCATGCTCTAGAAATTAGTGTGTTAGTTTTATAAACAAAGGAAAAGTGGAGAGGGGGAGGAGAACTTTCTTTGTCTTTCTTGAGTAGATGTTACATTTTCATCATTCAGTTCAGTTCAGTTGCTCACTTTGTGACCCCATGAACCACAGCACACCAGGCCTCCCTGTCCATCACCAACTCCTGTAGTCCACCCAAAGCCATGTCCATTGAGTTGGTGATGCCATCCAACCATCTCACCCTCTGTCGACCCCTTCTTCTGCCGTCAATCTTTCCCAGAATCTGTCTTTCCCAGTGAGTCAGCTCTTCACATCAGGTGGCCAAAGTTTGGAGTTTCAGCATCAACATCAGTTCTTCCAATGAACACCAGAACTGATCTCCTTTAGAATGGACTGATTGGATCTCCTTGCGGTCCAAGGGACTCTCAAGAGTCTTCTCCAACGCCACAGTTCAAAAGCATCAATTTTTTGGCATTCAGCTTTCTTCACAGTCCAACTCTCACATCCATACATGACCGCTGGAAAAACCATAGCCTTGACTAGACGGACCTTTGTTAGCAAAGTAATGTCTCTGCTTTTGAATATGCTATCTAGGTTGGTCATAACTTTCCTTCCAAGGAGTAAGCATCTTTTAATTTCATGGCTGCAGACACCATCTGCAGTGATTTTGGAGTCCCAAAAAATAAAGTCAGCTACTATTTCCACTGTTTCCCCATCTATTTGCCATGAAACAGTGGGACCTGACGCCATGATCTTAGTTTTCTGAATGTCGAGCCTTAAGCCATCATTTTCACTCTTCTCTTTCACCTTCATCCAGAGGCTTTTTAGTTCTTCACTTTCTGCCATAAGGGTGGTGTCATCTGCATATCTGAGATTATTGATATTTCTCCCAGCAATCTTGATTCCAGCTTGTGCTTCCTCCAGCACAGCATTTCTCATGATGTACTCTGCATATAAGTTAAATAAGCAGGGAGACAAGATACAGCCTTGACATTCTCCTTTTCATCATTAGTTTCTCATTCAAATTGAGCAGAGGAGTTTTCTTTTCCCTAAATGTTCAAGCTAGGTACACAAATTATTCCTTTTATGTGAACATAGAGCATGTTCCAGAGAAGGAAATGGCAACCCACTCCAGTGTTCTTGCCTGGAGAATCCCAGGGACGGTGGAGCCTGGTGGGCTGCCGTCTATGGGGTCGCACAGAGTCAGACACGACTGAAGTGACTTAGCAGCAGCAGCAGCAGCAGAGGATGCTCTGGGGATCATTAACTTACTGAGCTCACTGGGCAAGATGTGGGTCTCATGCCACCATTGTTTTATTGTTTGGGGCACTCCCCATGCTTCTGTTGTATGGTTTTTTGCTAAGCAAGCTTGCTTGGTTTTGTGATTAAACAAACTTGCTTTCTCCAGTAATCATTAACTTACAGGGCTCTCCCATATCTTTCTACTTACAATCTCCTGATGGTTTTGTCTATTTAATCACCTATTTTGTCCCTTTATTCTGTCACTATCATTAATATATGAATGTGCCCTTCCTAGAAGATTAAATCTCTGAAATAAGGGTCTTAATATTAGGAACAGAACTCTACTCAAGTCCAGGCCCAAGAAGTAAGCACTGTGTTATTGCTGATGTTGGTCTCTGGCCAAACTTTCTCTCCACATAAATTTACCTTGAAAAATTGTATGAAGGAAGCTATCAAGACACAGATATAGTAAAATTTTAAGTAATTTAAATAATTAAGAGGGAAACTAGTCAAATTTGGATCCAGACAAAAAGATAGATAGGGAAGTTATTTGCAAGAAAGAGGAGTTTTAATGATTAGAATATGAGATGCTTTGTGGATTATATATGAGTATTATGGGTGTGAGAGTATTGAGTATTTAGTGTAACTGAAAATAAAAAGGACTGGAAAGCAAATGAAGATACAAAGGGGAGAGTAGAGAGTCACTGAGAAAAACATTTTGGATATGGCAGGGTTACAGTTTTTCCAAAAAAAAAAAAAGAACTACTTTCAATGCAGTACATTAAGCCAGTCTACCTTAACTGCACTGTCAAAGAGCCTATTTGGGAAATATTAACACCACTCTGCATATTATTTCCATGGACTTCATTTTCTTTATATTAACTAGTTCATTTTTTTCATGATACAGTTGTTTGTTACTGTTGTTGTTCAGTTGTGCAGTCATAGCTGACTCTTTTCAACCCCATGGACTACAACATGCCATGTCTCCCTGTCCCTCTCCATCTCCCAAAGTTTGCCTAAGTTCACGTCCATTGCATCGGTGATGGCATCTAGTCATCTCATCCTCTGATGCCATCTTCTCCTTCTGCCCTCAATCTTTCCCAGCATCAGGAACTTTTCCAATGAGTCAGCTCTTCAGATTAGGTGACCAAAATAGTGGAGCTTCAACATCAGTCCTTCCAGTGAATATTCAGGGTTGATCTCCATTGAGATTGACTGGTTTGATCTCCTTGCTGTCCAAGGGACTCTCAGGAGTCTTCCCCAGCCCCACAGTTCAAAGGCATCAGTTCTTTAGCACTTGGCATTCTTTATGGCCCAGCTCTCAGAACTGTACAGACCTTTGATGGCAGAGTAATGTCTCTGCTTTTCAACACACTGTCTAGGTTCATCATAGTTTTCCTGCCAAAAAGCCATCATCTTCTGATTTTGTGGCTGCAGTCACCATCCACAGTGATGATACAGTAGCACTCGTTAAATATTATATTTTCAATAGATGTGTTATTTCCCCCTCATAACGTTCCAAATGCCTCATAATGCTATGAACAACATTAAGAAACCTTGTAGAATAATAATCTGACTGAGATTCAGTTTGGGTCTCACCTCATGTGCATTATTTGCCTGGTTTTTTGGGCTATAGCAACCCAACTAAGGAAGCAGAGATACTTAGAAACAATTTGCGCTATGATGTGGAGAGCAGCTGAAGAACCCCTTGGAGCAGTTATTCTTAGGTGCACTTTACAGGGCTTCCCTGGTGGTTCAGATGGTAAAGAATCTGCCTACAGCTCAGGAGATCTGGGTTTGATCCCTAGGTTGGGAAGATCCCCTGGAGAAGGGAGTGGCAACCCACTCCTGTATTCTTGCTTGAACAATTCCAAGGACAGAGAGGCCTAGTGGGCTATAGTTCATGGGATCGCCAAGAGTGGAACATGACTGAGCACCACTTTCACTTTCACTGTGCCAGTCTGCCATTTCCTCGACTGCTAAGTATTGCCTCCTAAAGGCTTCTCCTGATTGTTGCTCTCAGCTGAATGGAACCACCCCAACTTGGAACTTATCCCCTCTACCCCTGTCAGACAGCCTACTGCCAATGATAGACTGGTATGCGGATTCAAAAGTCTAGCCCTCTTGCCTCATGGGGAGGAGAGCAACTGTGTGGTGCTTACGTGTTTAGCCTTCTCCTTATGATTCAGACCAAAGTGAGATTTCATCACTCTCATCTCTTTCTCTTTCCATAACCTGTTCCATTTCATTACTGAAAGGTTTATACTGCAGAGCATTCCCTCAATCAATCTCATGATTCAGAATCTCTACTTCACAAACTGTTCTTGGGAGTTTCACTTGAAAAGATCATTTTTCATATTGATAATGGGCACAACACAAATAGTGTTGTTTTCTCCTACCTAAAACAAGAGACTCTGTGCTCTTACTCCATAACTTCTCTTGGAGCTATTGGGGCACAAAATACTCTGAAGCTCCTATAGCATTTATGAATGAAAGACTGGAAACTAAATTGTAGGGGAATTAATGCACTCTGGGTCAAATTTTACTAATGAGAGAAAGGCTGATATAGGTAAAGTATGCTTTCTTCTTTCTCCCTTGCCTTGTCTTGCCCATGAATTGTTGGAAGATGCAGTCTTCATTTGGCTCTCTAAATAGATCCCTAAACATAATGTGAAATCAAACAGTTTGTCAAAAAGGTGGTTCCCTCTCTCTCTCTCTCTCTCTCTTTCTTTCTCTCTCCTCATTCTTCAGCAAGGGATGCCAGGCTAAATCATAATCTATGTTCAAATTGGTTTTTGGTAATTTTTGTGAATATGAGGATCAAATATTATTTCCACAATGATCACTGTTCTACAGGTAAGATGTAAGAAGGTAAAGAGATAGGAAGATAAAAATAAAAAAAAAGAAAATTCTGGGGAAAAGAAATTTAAAATTGAAGATAATTAAAGGGAATGAGAATAGTGAAGAAAGGAGCTCTCATTTAGAAAAGATACATAAATACATTGCAATAGAAAAACAAGATACATTAGTATATTTCTTATAGATGGAAAACAAATTGACATTGAAATAGGTTCAGACATACATTAGTATGGCTGATGAGAGTGGGTTCCTTGGGATCTCTCTGGGTTAAAAAAAAATGATAATCTGAATAAGAATGCATTTTCCTTGAATTGAGAATTTATGTACAGGGCATTATATATATATATATGAAGGCAATGCCCCAATATAAGAGAGATGCTACCATTCTGAGAAAAACATATGTCCATACTCAACTCATAAGTACTTGCCTGAGCCTTATGGAGACTCAGAGTAAAGATGACACACTTATTTGTTAGAATACACTGATTAGGAGTATAACACTGAACTTCTTTGTAGGCTCTGAATAAGTTCAGCACCATAGAGATTAGTGTACATTTTCTCTGTTTGAGAATAACTATCACAGTATAAGTGAGGAAACAAAAAAAGCTGAATTTAAAGACTTACAACATAGAAGGAAACAGGAAAGAATATAATTTTCAATACACTTAAAGGGGGAAATGATTGAAACTATTTAAGTGGCAGAGGTAATAGCTTTGATAGCAATAGCATTTTTAGTTTCTAAAAGGATATTTACATTTTTATTCTAGTAGTTTTGCTGTTGTTCTTATTTTCTTGTCTGCAGTGAGCATCTATCCTTTAGAGTGAACTGTGTGCTAAGAAACTTTGGGCCACATGAGAGACCCCAGGTGTCCACTAAGAAGCAGGAGATAGCAGTAAAGTAAAAGAGAGGACAGGAGCAATGGAAAATGATAGACATCATGCCAAATTCAACGGAGTGTTTATAAATATAATGAGACATCTGCCAAGGATCTCTACCAAAGGAAAAAGAAAGGCATCCATTGTAAACAGAACTAGTAAATGATATCAAGTAGAAGAGAGACAGTGTAAAGGAAAAGCACTTTCTCATGGCAATTACACTTTTTTATCTGGTCCATTTGAAATTTTCCCTCTATAATCTTCTAAAACATTTTGTGTCAAAGGAAGAGTATTTGATCTTCACATAAAAGAAGGAAGAAGGAAGCTAATTGATACTGTTGTTAGGTTTCCAACATGGAGTCAGAAATATGAAAATCAACGTTCGTTTTAGTCATAGCTAACAAACGTGAGGTAAGGCATGGGGGCATAAACAACCACAGCCAGGACTCCTCATGTGCAGGATTCCTCACATGCAGCTGCAGGAGCTGGGAAAGTGATGCTGTTTAGGCTAATGAGGCAAAACAGAATAAAGGCCAAAATCACAGCAGAGAGTGTCTTAAAAGAACAGCCGTATCTATTATTGTCTCTTTTCCCACCTGGTCTTCAATTGCAGGTTAATGTTTTCTCTGTGCAATCAGTTTGCTTCCCGACAGGGCCCCCTATCATTTTCTGAGTTCAGGACAAGCTGCTATTGATTATTTATTGTGAGTACCCTGTAACTGATAAAAATTGATTTTCTCCATTGTTGGGTCCTGAGGTGAAGTTAACTATGTTCGTCAAATCCCAAATTCCACATTAGATGCAACATCACCCTAAATTGCAAAAGTCCATTTTAACTATCAAACATAACTTGGCTTGGAACTATACAAGTATACAAATTACACACACACACACACACACACACACACACACACATACACATACACATCACTTAGTATAAAGGTATATGATAGTCAAGATGTGAGTAGAAGTTTTGCATGCTAAGTCACGTCGGTGGTGTTCAACTCTTTCTGATCCTATGGACAGTAGCCCACCAGAGGCTCCTCTTTCCATAGGATTCTCCAGGTAAGATTGCTGGAGTGGGTTGTAATTTCCTTTTCCAGGGTTCTTCCCGACCCAGGGATTGAACCCATGACTCTTATGTCTTCTTCATTGGCAGGTGTATTCTTTACCACTGGCACCACCTGAGAAGCCCAGAGGGAGTTTTAAAGGACAATAAATGATTTTTCTTTATCATATTTGAAACAAATTGACTTATAAGATATATGAGATGAACACATGGCTATATTACTGTTAATGCTGTTTTGAAAATGTGGCTTTAGGTTATGGCCAAATGGGCATGCTCCTACTCGGTGTCTGAATAAGAAAGACTTCCATCTTATTCGCTGGTGGAAGTGGACAACTTGGGCTTCTCATGTTGTATCAAAGGTTTTACCACGTAGCTCACTCAAAAGAACATGCTTTTGACAGAAAAGAAATAATAATTACCATATAATAATTAGTAATAATAACAATAACAGTACTAAAACTATAGCAACAAAAATAAATTTTCACAACATCCCTTTTGAGCCTGCAGTGAACATGCTGTGGATATTCCTCTTCCCCCCAGTAAAGTCTGAGGAAAAAAGGAAACTAGAGTTTCACTCCTGAAGTAGAAATGTCCTCCCCTCCCTGGAACCTTGAGGAAGAAGGACTGCTGTCCCTTCCCTCTTCCCCCAAACTGGGCAGCATTCCTCCTGCATGAAGGGGCCTCTGCACAAGCCAAGGACAGATGGTGCGGGCCAGCAGACACAGGACACAGGAAGGGACCCCTGCATGTGGCAGCTGTCCCACCAGCTCTTCCTTCCATCCTACAAGTCTAGCGCAGTGTTCAGGCAAAGCAGCTGAGCAGGAGTCACCTTCCTATCACCCTGAGTACTGTTTCCTTGTGGGATGTTTACAGGACATAAATGTATACACACAAAAACTCCTATTGCGCCTGCATCTTTAGCCTTCTGTTAGCATTTACTTCAACTAGTCTTTGAAAAGAACAGATTTCTAATTTCCTTGAGGTAAACTGCAAGCACATTTTATTGAAATGCTTTTAGTAGGCTCAGTTTCCATCCTAGATTATGTGAATTCTTGAGTTCATCAAAATTTCAAGCCTTCATTTAATTTTAACTCATACTAAAGTAAGGTTTAATGACTGAAGCCACCTTGATTTTCCTATTCTTTTAAATTATAATGAATATATCCTTATGACAAATTCCTCTAGTCTCTTGTTTCTAACAAGCTCTACACAGGAAACTATTTTAAATTTCAAACTTGTGGAGATTTTTGATGCAGTTCAGTGTGAGTAGAAGAATATGAATTATTTTTCATAAACCTAATAACTCAGGTGGAGAACAATATAGCATTATCTTTAATATTTCAACTTAATTACTGTATTGAGTCTCCATTTAACCTGAAGAAAAAATTAGTTAACTCTAGGTAAACTCAGTTGCTTTGGTGCACTTAAGAACTTTTAATTATACTGAGACTTTTTCTTTGTTCTAGTATTCCCACACTGGTACGTAATTTGTAGAGGTTTATGTAATTAGAATATGTGAACAAGTAAATATTCTATGGCCATCTTTGATACTATGCTAGTGAGATATCACTTGCTGCCTCTGGTTTATGCCTTTAGAGCTTATGTTCAGTGTCACCCCTTGAGCTGTAGATAGCCCTGCCATGGTTTTTAGTCATCAGCCCTTGTAACTTCTTCATTTTTCCTCAAGATTCATGAGGATTTGTTAGTCATGTCACCACCTGACATTCTCTCTCCAAGGACAGTTTGAATTTTTCAACTATTTCCTTCTGCCTCTGTGGGGCAGCAGGAGACTTGGGGGTAGGGGGAAGTAACTCAGCTCTCTGCCTAGACATTTTTTAAACTAACATTTCCACTTTTCTTCTTACGCTTCTTAATGTAAACAGAACTTTTGTGAAACTCAGTCTTCTCCAAAAAGTAGAAGCATAGTTGTCTGACAAATATCCCAAACATTTGAGATTGCCATTCTCCCTCCATCAGTGATATTGTGGAGAGAACTAGGGGGAAACTATAGTATAAGGAATAAGCCCAGGATGAGTAAATGATACTTACAAAAAGCCTAGGGTAATAAATTTAAATCAAATCTCAATTCAGAAATAATTTACATACCAAAACTATAAAGCATTAAGGAGGGTAGCAGGAAATATTTGAATAGAGTGAAACAAAGAACAAACAATATAATACGATGAATTTCAAACTTATAAACATTTTTAAGCTTTAAGTTGCTGATAAATCCTTTTAGCTAAGCTAGCATGCCTTCCTTCATTGAAACACAGGGTATTTTTAACTACTGTATTTATTTTTTAAAATTATTTCACTTCTTTCAATGGAAGATGGTTCTGAAATTTGCTTTTGCTTTGTCATTTTGCTGCTGAAATCACTTTACTAATGAATTCCAAAATAAGATATAAAGGAATATCTTAAATTTTTAAAAAAGAAAAATAGATATTTCTAATTTAAAACACATTATACAGCATTTGTTATTTTGCTAATTAAAGAGGAATGCAGCTTAAGTTTCTGGTTCACCGAACCAGTAACTTGAACTTAAGTATACCAGTAGAAACCTGTGGTCCACGGAGTCTTCTTTGACCTTGTCCAAGTCTTAATACCACCTCACTAGACTGAGATTAGCTTTCTTATTTGATGATATAGAACAAATTTAGGGGCTGATCTTGCTCTTTTTAACATTTCTTTTAACATAACATTTTCTGTCTTTTCAGTTGTGCATTTAATGTAACCTACTGTTGGTATATGATCAATTCATGAAGAAGTCTATGTAGCAATTTTGTAAAACAGATATCCAGAATGTCTAAATAGCTAGATCAAACTACATGTGAGGCTATTACAAAAGAAATTTTGGTTTTGTTGCCTCCATAAATGTTTTTAGCAGAAGGAAAAATAATACCCATTATGAAATGGGTTGAAGAAAGCCCAATGAATAAGTTAATAATTTTGCCCAATTCTTTATCTCTAAAGGAAAATGAATACTTCTCCAGCAAACTGCTTTAATCTGGATTTAATAGAGACTCTGATAAGCATGTTTTAGGTGGTCACTTCCATTAAATAAAACCAACATAAAATGTGAATTTAACCAATTTTAGATAATTATATTAAAATCCTTCAGATTACATATGTTACTGAAATTAAATTTAATTTTTTTAGAACATAAGCTTTTGTTTTAAAAATATATATGAGGGAAAGGCTTCCCAGGTGTCTCTGGTAAAATCTGCCTGGCAATACAGGAGATATGGGTTGTTTGATTCCTGGGTTGAGAAGATCTCCTGGAGAGGCAAATGGTGACCCACTTCAGTATTCTTGCCTGGGAAATCCCATGGATAGCAGAGCCTGATTGTCTACAGTCCATGGAGTCACAAAGAATCAGACACAATTTATCAACTAAAACAACCAATTTTGGAGGGAAATTGGAAAATAATATTTCATAAACTGCCATCCAGGTTTATTTTGAATAAGATAAACTTAAAATAGGTATCAAACCAAATTATTATATTATGATTCAGTTTTGTCTAAAATATTTTATTGCCTAAATGTCAGAAATGAGATAAAAATAATTTTATCAGTTTTATTTCAGTTGATGAAACATTTAATTTTTTTTTATTTTAAACTGTAAAAACTATTACACAACCTCTAAATTTTATATAAATAAAATGTATGTAAATTGAAAAAATTATGCAAAATTATTTGAAATACAGACCTATTTTAAAATCATCACATACTTTGCTAGATAAGATTTAAAGATAATTTCCCACTGTAAAGCATAGAGGAGAACTTCAAAAAAAATGGAAATAAATAATCCTTATATGAGTTTTTCTTTGCAAATACATTTAGAAATTTTTGTACTTACTGAGGGACTTCCCTGGTGTCTCAGACGGTGAAGTACCTGCCTACAAGGCAGGAGATGTGGATTCAATCCTTGGGTCGGGAAGATCCCCTGGAGAAGGAAATGGCAACCCATTCCAGTACTCTTGCCTGGAAAATCCCATGGACAGAGGATCTTGATAGGCCCTAGTTCATGGGGTCTCAAAGAGTCGGACATGACTGAGCGACTTCACTTTCACTTTTATACTTACTGAAACTGCTATATCAATTTATTTTATTCTAAAGGATTATTGCATGGTAGTCGTAAAAATTATTTCTTATCACACACATTTTTTTATTATAAATTTCAGAAAAGTGAATATTTAAGATCTATTTTTCTATATAGTTATGAAGCTCAGCAGAGACTTTGGTAAATTTTTTTCATGACATAACAATAAAATTCTAAAATGAACTTTAGTAAGGAAAATGGATTCTAGTAATGTACCATAAAGAACTGGGTAATTGAGCATCAAGATTAGCAAATGCTAAAATATCCAAAGTTTTGACATGCTTCATGAAAGCGAATTATTCTGTAGTGAGTTGTTAATGTAAATTTGACTTTTGAGTGGACCTCCGTAAAAAATCATTTCTTGGAATCACAGAATGTAGAACATTTGAAATCATCTTCAATTTTAGAAAAAAATAAATGCCCATACATTAACAGCATAGTTCAATGCCTCAAAGTTGGTATATGTGGAGAGTAATTTATAAGACCTAGGTAATCTCTCTACCAGGAGGATATTTTTAAAAGTGATAAAGTTTTATGTGATTCATTTTGCCACTTAAATATATATACTCTAGTACATATAGTAACATTTTTGATAATGCATATATTGATAGAATATGTGAATAAAATCTTCCTAAGATATATTTTAATCAGTCATTAACAACTATTTATCTATGACTCAGTGATTAAGACTATTAAAATTAACAGTTACAACACAACCTTTTCACTAATAAATTGATACTGTGAACTCAATCTAAAATTGATTAATAAGATATAGTCCTCATAACTTTTAAAGTTGTATTCATTAATCTACATATATTTTATATTGTCAATTAATAACAATCAAAAGTTATATTTTGAGATTTATAGAAGTATGTGTACTTAAAGTTTCCAGTATTTTAAAAAACACTTAAGTACTGTTTATTAAAATCTTCAAAAATTATTTTTACAAATAAATTACTAATAATTGAGAATGAGAATTTTCCACTAAATATGTCTTTGACAGCATATTTATTATATATTTCAATGTATTTAATATGTATAATGCTTACATAATATATTCAGTTCAGTCACTCAGTTGTGTCTGACTCTTTGTGACCTCATGAACCACAGCACGCCAGGCCTCCCTGTTCATCACCAGTTCCTGGAGTTCACCGAAACCATGTCCATTGAATTGGTGATGACATCCAATCATCTCATCCTCTGTCGTCCCCTTCTCCTCCTGCCCTCAATCTTTCTCAGCATCAGGGTCTTTTCAAATGGGTCAGCTCTTTGCATCAGATGGCCAAAGTATTGGAGTTGTAGCTTCAGCATCAGTCCTTTCAATGAATATTCAGGACTGATTTCCTTTAGGATGGATTGGTTGGATCTCCTTGCACTCCAAGGGACTCTCAAGAGTCTTCTCCAAAACCACAGTTCAAAAGCATCATTCTTCAGCTCACATCCATATATGACTACTGGAAAAACCATAGCCTTGACTAGACCTACCTTTGTTGGCTAAGTAATGTCTCTGCTTTTGAATATGCTGTCAAGGTTGGTCATAACTTTCCTTCCAAGGAGTAAGCGTCTTTTAATTTTATGGCTGCAGTCACCATCTGCAGTGATTTTGGAGCCCCCCAAAATAAGTTTGACACTGTTTCCACTGCTTCCCCATGTATTTGCCATGAAGTGATGGGACCAGATGCCATGATCTTAGTTTTCTGAATGTTGAGCTTTAAGCCGACTTTTTCACTCTCCTCTTTCACTTTCACCAAGAGGCTTTTTAGTTCCTCTTCACTTTCTGCCATAAAGGTGGTGTCATTTGCATATTTGAGGTTGTTGATATTTCTCCTGGAAGTCTTGATTCGAGCTTGTGCTTCTTTCAGCCCAGCATTTCTCATGATGCACACTGCATATAAATTAAATAAGCAGGGTGCCAATATACAGCCTCGATGTACTCCTTTTCCTATTTGGAACCACTCTGTTGTTCCATATCCAGTTCTAACTGTTGCTTTCTGACCTGCATATACGTTTCTCAAGAGGCAGGTCAGGTAGTCTGGTATTCCCATCTCTTTCAGAATTTTCCACAGGTTATTGTGATCCACACAGTCAAAGGCTTTGGCATAGTCAATAAGGCAGAAATAGATGTTTTTCTGGAACTCTCTTGCTTTTTTGATGATCCAGCAAATGTTGGCAATTTGATCTCAGGTTCCTCTGCCTTTTCTAAAACCAGCTTGAATATCTGGAATTTCACAGTTCATGTATTTCTGAATCCTGGCTTGGAGAATATTGAGCATTACTTTACTAGCATGTGAGATGAGTGCAATTGTGCGGTAGTTGGAGCATTCTTTGGTATTGGCTTTGGCAATCCACTCCAGTACTTATTGCCTGGAAAATCCCATGGACAGAGGAGCCTGGTAGGCTACAGTCCATGGGATCGCAAAGAGTCGGACACGACTGAGCGACTTCACTTTCACTTTCACTTTCTTTGGTATTGGAATGAAAACTGACCTTTTCCAGTCCTGTGGCCACTGCTGAGTTTTTCCAAATTTGCTGGCATATTGAGTGCAGCACTATCACAGTATCATCTTTCAGGATTTGAAATAGCTCAACTGGAATTCCATCACCTCCACTAGCTTTGTTCGTAGTGATGCTTTCTAAGGCCCACTGACTTCACATTCCAGGATGTCTGGCTCTAGGTCAGTGATCACACCATCGTGATTTCTGGGTCATGAAGCTCTTTTTTGTACAGTTCTTCTGTATATTCTTTCCATCTCTTCTTAATATCTTCTGCTTCTGTTAGGTCCATGCCATTTCTGTCCTTTATCGAGCCCATCTTTGCATGAAATGTTCCCTTGGTATCTCTAATTTTCATGAAGAGATCTCTAGTCTTTCCCATTCCATTGTTTTCCTCTATTTCTTTGCATTGATGGTTGAGGAAGGCTTTCTTATCTCTCCTTGCTATTCTTTGGAAATCTGCATTCAAATGGGAATATCTTTCCTTTTCTCCTTTGCTTTTTGCTTCTCTTCTTTTCACAGCTATTTGTAAGGCCTCCTCAGAGACTCATTTTGCTTTTGCGCATTTCTTTTCTATGGGAATGATCTTGATCCCTGTCTCCTATACAATGTGATGAACTTCCATCCATTAGTGCATATATAATACTTTGAAATTTGTAATCACCTTTTTTCTCTAATTCCAGAGTTAGTCATTGAAGGTCCTGATATTTTATGATTTAATTGGAAAATTAATTCTCCTGAAACTCCTCAAAAGTGTTTCTTACCTGAAGTATGAATTCAGATAGTTGCATGATATATGGCATCATAAAAAATTTAAGAGTACCAGCTGGACTTGAAACCTGATTAGAGTTTTCACTGAAACCATGTTCTGTTGTTTACCTGATTACCATAATTTACAAATTCAGTTTACACCAAATAGAAAAGTCCTGAAATTGAAATTAAATATACTTAACATTTCTTAGGATTTTCTCAGAATTTACATTCCAAAAACATTTAGGTTTTAGTTATAAGAAATGTAATTTATATGAAATTAGGAGCATTCTTTAATAACAAAGTTAATCCATTATTTTTTTTTAAATAAAAGTATCCAGTACTTGTGAAGTTTACGTTCCCATGAATGTCTAAGAAAATGATGTATTTTAAACTTAAATAGAATTTGAAGAAAGTAAACATAAAATTAGGTTTGGGCAAAACCCTTCCCAGTTGATAAAAAGTCAAATTACTTTGTTAGTATGTTCTTCCTTTGTAAGAATCCTACAAATGAAAGCTTTTTTTTATATTTTCTTTCAGCTTTTGCAAATGATTTCTGTGTAGTTATTATGTGTCTTCTCCCAGTGGGTTAAAATCAAATTCTGCTCTCTCAGTCATGACTCATATATGGCAATACAAATAGCTGCTGGAAAAGTCAGAGGATTATACAATGTTATAGCTCAAAATGACTTAAAAATTATTTGATGCAATTAAATGTTTTCTTTGGATAAATACTTTCATTCCTTCAATCATATGAAAGCAGTCAATTGCCTATTTGAAGCTGGACAGGAGATGTCTTAACTACCTTCCTGTCCTCACCCTTGAAGACACCTACTCCAAGAACACTCTGTAGAAGATAAGATATATCTGAAGATCAGAAAGGTAAGGTACACGTTGATTGTGACACAGCGATACAGGGACAAATCAAGACTGGAAATTCAGTTATCCAGCATCCAAATATATTATCTTCTTCAGGACCTAATGTGAACTAGTGACTCTTTATTCTTACAAAGACTATGTAGCTTCTTATCAGCAGACTGTGTCATAGTTCCTTGAAGTGAGACTCTAGTCTGTGCATGTGTGCTAAGCCCTTCAGTTGTATTAGACTCTTTGCAACCCCACAGATTGTAGCACACCAGACTCCTGTCCATGGAATTCTCCTGGCAAGAATACTGGAGTGGATTGTCATCCCCTTCTTCAGGAGATCTTCCCAACCCAGGGATCAAACCTGCATCTCTTGTATCTACTGTATTGGCATGTGGGTTCTTTACCACAAGTGCCTGGTTGACTCTAGGTCAGGGTATGGCAAAATGGAAACAAAGTAGAAATGAAACATGATACATGATAGAATTTCTCATATATTCTGTGATATATACCACATTGCTTCAAAGTCTGGGGCTAGTGGTTAGAAGTTACAGGTACAGTAATATTGATTAGTATTAGAAAAAAATCTCTTTTGTACTTATATAATACAGTTGGGTTTTGTTTCTCAAGTATCTTGCTCTAGAACTTCATTTATACATTTTCTCAAACTATATTTCCAAAACTGAAATGTGTTTCCTTCTGTGGCAGATGTTGAATTCTTTCCTAACTATTATCTGTTTTTTCCATCTTTTTTTGACTACATTATATCCCATTTTTCTTTTTTGTTTTTTTCTGATGGGAGGAATGCCAAGTGTTCAAGTAAAAAACTACATTTTTCTAATCTCTTTTAAAGTTAGATGTGGCCCTGTGACTTAATTCTACTCAAATGAGATACCAATCAAAGCTGTTAGACATGACTTCCAAGAAGTCTATCCAAAAAAGGAACAGAAAGACCAGTGAGGCATTGTATGTCTTCTCCCCTATGCCTACTCTCTATTAATGCATTTAATAGTACTTGGTATGGACAGGGAAGTGGGAGGGGGGTTCAGGATTGGGAACACCTGTACACCATGGCGGATTTATGTTGATGTATGGCAAAACCAATATAATATTGCAAAGTAATTAGCCTCTAATTAAAATAAATAAATTTAATTAAAAAAAATAGTACTTGTGTCTCTATACCACCCATTTTCAACACAGCAGCTATATTGATCTTTTATAAATATAAATTAGGTGATCTTTTCAGTCTTTCATAATATGACACTTATATTAAAGTAAAATTCCCTTAGCCTGTCACATAAAATTAGTGATGTCTATTCCCTCTATATCTCTCAGAACTCTAACTAGTCTTTTCTTTTCTTGGTTCACTAGGCATTAGAGGCATTAGAATTTTTTCAGGTTTTCATAGGTGCCCAGATCCTTTCTATTCACTTTTCCTGGAATGAATTTCCCCAGACGTGCTGACTCCTTCTTGTCACTAAAATCTCCACTTGACATCTCTTTTAAGAGTACTTCCTTAACCCAGTCTAAAAGAGAAACACCCAATCACTCTATCCTTTTGCACTATTTTCATTCTTTGTTCCCTGAGGTGTTCTCTATGCAATATAGTATTTATTTATTCACTGCTTTCTCTCATGAGGACACAGAGCTTGGTCATTCTGTTCTCTCATGAATTTTAGACTATGATTGACACTCAACAAGCATTTTTCAATAGGATGTATGAATGAACATCCATGTGATTTGATATGACACATCATTTTCTACCTAAAGCCAATAGTTAGCCCTATATGTCTCTTACCAATTCTATGAAAGTGCAAACTCCAACCTGGAGTCATACTCCATGTCTGTTTAATTCTTTAGGGACAATTTTTACAGTAACCTATTGTCTTCATCCCAAAAATCATGTCACAAAATCATTACCTCTTGGCTTAAGGCAAGAACATTTTGTTACTTTCTTCAGCATTTTCCACTTTACAGTTTATTTACCCTCTAATCTTCTTCACTGTCTTGGGAACTCTTTCTTGTATACTAAATACATGTTCTTCCAATATAGCTCCCATTGATTATATGTGTATCCTTGAATAAATATAATATGATTAACATAAATTATATTACATTAAATATCTCTCTAATTCTTTTTTTAATATAAAAACTATGCTTGCAAGATCTACCCATGTTACTTTATTTTAGTACATCTAATTAATCATGTCATAATGCTGCATAGTATTTCATTGAAGGCAAATGCCACAGCATTGTAATTAATTTATCTAGTGATAAAAACTCAATTTTCTGTAATTATTTTCTACTGCTGTGTCTTAAATTTCATATCTAAGCTTCTAATGCAAGCCCAATAATAGCCTAATCATAAGGGGAAAATGATGGCTTTACAACAACAGAATTAAAGATCTGTGCACAATAAAAAAAAAAAAAAACCCATCAATTAAGTTAATGTATGAGTAAATGACTAGAAAAAGATATTTGCAACATGCATAATCCATAAGAGAATGACACTTAAAAGCCTCAAAAAAACTTATACTCCATGGGAAAAAAAAATAAATGGATACAGGATATGAATAAATTTCTACTCTTTTCTCTTAAATTTTCCCTATTTTTCCTACCTATTACATCAGCATTATTTTATAACTATCTCATATATAGTACATATACTGCATATACACAACACTCAACAGTAACTGGCAGATGTATGAACAAATTTGTATACATATATATACACACATATATGAATAAAAGATAAATGACATTATTACAATGGTCTACTATAGACACATAGTTATAAATAAGTCAAGCCTTTAACACAGTTTAAATATATATTAAAATCTTATATATGGCATAGAGAAAATAAAAATTAAAATAGTGTGAATACTATTTAATTCCACATGATCATTAATACAATTTCCACTTAGAAATAGAAATTTTAATAAAGATTATTAGACATCAAAATATCATTAAAATATACTTTCAGGTAATGAAAACTCAATATGTCTACTTCCTTCATGATACATGGTATTTTGTGTATGTGCTTACACGCTCATTTGCTCAGTCATGTCTGACTTGTGAGGCTCCTCTGTCCATGAAATTTTCCAGGGACAAATACTGGAGTGGGTTGTTATTTCCTACTCCGGGGATCTTTGTGACCCAGGGATGGAACCTCCGTCTTTTGAGTCTCTTGCACTGGAGGCAGATTCTTTACCACTGTGCTGCCTGGGAAGGTCTACATCATGCTTTGCATAATCTAAAACACTTTTGGTGTTGCTTGTAGAAATTTAGTTGATTTACAATATTTTATTAGTTTTAGGCGTACAGTAAAGTGAGTTGAATCACATATCTTTTTTCAGATTATTTTCCATTATAGGTTATTATAAGACACCATTCCCTATATCATGGAATAAACCCTTGTCACTCATCAATTTTATATATAGTAGTGTGTTTCTTTTAATCACATACTCCTAATTTTTCCTTCTTTCCCTCTCCCTTTCCTCTTTGGTAACCATAGTTTGTTTTCTGTGTCTGTGAGTCTGTTTCTGTTTTGTAAATAGATTCATTTGAATTATATTTAGATTCTACATTTAAGTGACATCGTATGTTTGTCTTTCTCTGTCTGACTTGCTTCACTAAGAATAATATTCTCTGAGTCTTTCCATGTTGCTGAAAATGGCAATACTTCATACTTTATTATGTGCAAGTACTATTTCATTTTATATACCGCAGTGTTGTATATACCACATCTTATTTACCCATTTATCTGTTGATGAATATTTAGGTTGCTTCCATGACTTGGCTATTGTAAATAACCCTGCTAGGAACATTGGTGTGCATGTATCTTTTGGAATTAGAGTTTTCATCTTTTCTGGATACATACCCAGGAGTGGGATTGATAGATAATATGACAGCTTTATTTTTAGTTTTTAAAAGAACCTCTATACTATTTTCCATACTGTTTACACCAATTTACATTCCCACCAACAGTGCAAGAGGGATCTCTTATTTCCAAATCCTTTCCAGCATTTCTTATTGTGGACTTTTTGATGGTAGCCATTCTGACTGGTGTTGGGTGACACTTCACTGTGGTTTTGATTTGCATTTTTCTGATAACTAGCCATGTGGTGCATATTTTAATGTGCCTGTTAACCATCAGTGTGTTTTCTTTGAACAAGTTTATATTTATGTCTTCTGCACAATTTCTGATTGGGTTGTTTGTTTTTCAATACTGAGCTGTACAAGCTGATTGTATATTTTGGAAATTAATCCCTTTTCAATCTCATTATGAGTGAGGGAGAATTATGTCTTTGTTCATAGTGTTTTGATTACTGTCAAGTCTGGGAGAGTTAAGTCTTTATTCTTTCTCTTCAGGATTGCTTTGGCAATTATGGGTATTTTGTGTTTCCATATAAGTTTTAGAAGTATTTGTTTTAGTTCTGTGAAAAATATGGGTAATTTGATAGGAATCATTAAATCTGTAGATTGCTTTGGGTAGTATGACCATTTTAACAATATTATTTCTTTTAATTCAAGGGTATCTTTCCACTTATTATCTTCAACTTTATCATCTTTTTTATAGTTCTCTGTATATAGGTCTTTCACTAGCTTGGTTAGGTTTATTCCTAGGTATTTTTTTTAAGAAGCTTTTAAATGGGACTTTTTAAACATTCTTTTTCTAATATTCATTGTTAGTGTAAAGAAATGCAACAGATTTGTGTATATTACTGTTATATTCTTCTACCTTGCTGAATTCATTAATTGGCCCTGATAGTTTTGTGTGAAGCCTAGAATTTTTTCTAGAGTATCACATTATCTATATATAATGACAATTTTACTTCTTCCCTTATAATTTGGATATATTTTATTCCTTTGATTGCTGTGTCTAAGATTTTCAATACTGTGTTGAATAGAAGTGGTAAGAGTGGGCATTCTTTTCTTTTTTCCAGAATTTAGCAGAAAAGCTTTCAGTGTTTCACTGTGAAGTACTATGCTGGCTGTGGATTTGTTATAAACAGCTTTTCTTACGTTGATATATGTTCTCCTACTCCCTTTGGTGAGAGTTTTTTAAAATTTATTTATTTATTTATTTTGGGCCATCTGGGTCTTCATTGCTGCATGGGTTTTTCTCTATGTGCGCTGAGTGGGTGTTGTTCTCTAGTTGTGGTACATGGGCTTCTCATTACAGCAGCTTCTCTTGTTGCACAGCATGGGCTCTAGGGTGCGTGGACTTTAGTAGTTGCATCATATGGGCTCAGTAGTTGTGGTTCCCAGGCTCTAGAACACAGGCTCAGTAGTTGTGGCATACGAGTCTAGCCACTTTGCAGAATGTGGGATCTTCCTTGCAGATCAGGGATTGAACCTGTGTCTCTGCATTGGCAGGTGGATTCTTTACCAGTGAGCCACCAGGGAAGGCCCTGGTGAGAGTTTTTAAATATAATTTTTATTGTATATGATTCTAAATTCTGAAAAAAATGGATTATATTTTGGTTATTCATTTTTCTTTTTTATTATGTTTCCCTTAGTATTCAGCAGATTTTTTTGCTTTATTAGTTGGCAGTTCAATCTATTTCATAATCCCCTATATGCCCTTTTAAAACAAAATATCCCTCAGTGTTTAATTCCTGCCCTTTGATCTTGGCTTTGATGAGGCCTTCACTATTAGACGCACCAGCATATATAAAACAGGAGGATATCTTGTGGAATGATGGCACTTGGAACAAATCTCTTTGTCATAGACTTTATTGTAGGTTATTGGGTTTTGTTTTCTTTTCAGTGTATGGCTTGATAGTAACAAAGCTGAAGGAAAAAATAATTTATCAAAGAAGAAAGAAAAATAGTTTTATCTGCAATCATATAAAATTCATTTTTAAGGGAATGTATTTATATAAACAGAAAAGCCAAAGCATTAACAGACAATAGAGCAGGTGATTAACCCTGGATTACATCTTGTATGTTGCTAAGAAAGTCAGTTGGTTTAAAAATTACTAACAATTCATTTTTCTACCAATACCAACCTTCAAAAACTACATTGCAGATAAACTTCATAGCATTTTTTAAAGAAAATATATCATGGCTTTAAAATGAACCTAGATTCTCAGGTCAGCAGTAAAGTAAAGGAAATTACATCTGAAGCAAAGCCCGTATGGAGGTCACTAGCAATCCTCCTAGATGTTTTTCCTAAAATTAAACTACAAATACTGTAAACAATCATGCATGAAACTTGAAGGAAATTTTTCTTACCTAATATGGTGACCCGTGAAGTGACATTCTAAGTCTAAGTGGCACTTTATTCTCAGAAAAATAAGACCCAGACAACATATTTGTATTCAGGAGAGAAACAAGTTACTTTGATGTCAAATAGAGCCAACCGAAAGGAATTTAGTAAAACTCAAACATGTTTACCTAGAGCAGAGAGTCAAGTCTTCTTATCTTCTATGTTACTTCACATAGTGATACTTTTTTGTTGAAAGCTTGAACTTATTTTATTCATTTTTGTGAAAAAGTATTCTTATATATAGTGCTTTTCAGGTGGCTCAGTGGTAAAGAATTCTCCTGCCAATGCAGGAGACACAGTTTTGATCCCTGGGTCCAGAAGATCCCCTGGAGAAGGAAATGGCAACTCACTCCAGTCTTGCCTGTGAAATCTTATGGACAGAGGAGCCCTGCTGGCTTCAGTCCATAGGCTCACAAAAGAGTCAGACACAATGTAGTGAATAAATGACAACAATTCATAAATATATATATATATATGTGTGTATATATATATACACACACACTACTCACATACATATATATACATATTTTATATATATATACATATTATATGTATACATATATACATATATTATATATATAATATATATATATAGAGAGAGAGAGAACACATAATTTAAAGGTACTAAAAAGTGTTCATGGGAAATGAATCTCCCTTCCATTCTTTCCCCAAGCCATGTAGATCCCCCTCCTATAGGCAACCTCTGATACTACATTTTGTATATTCTTCTGAAGAGATTCTATTTCATGTGTTAGGACAGAGGCATGTGGCAGAACAAACTTAGCACTGTTGTAAATCCAGGTACTCTATTCATAGGGGTTATGATGTAAATGACAACCCAAGTTGTTTAAGTGGTAAGGAATCAGCCTGCCAATACAGGAGATGCAAGAGATGCATCAATCCCTGGGTTGGTTAGAGTTTGATCTCTAGTTGAGAAGATCCCCAGGAAGAGAAAATGGCAACCCACTCCAATGTTCTTGCTTGGTAAATCCCATGGACAGAGGAGCCTGGTGGGTTAAAGTCACCTGGCAGGATACAGTCTATATGGTTGCAAAGAGTTGAACATGACTGAATGATTGAGCATGCATACATGATGTAAATGATGTTCATGAAACGGCACAACACAGGAGCTCTGTTATCAACAGAAATACGTATGTAGAGATTAGCATAAGAAACATGGTGTTCTGCATCTATTTTTTCTTGACTTAAAATATATGAAGAGTATTTAGAGTATATATATATTTATGTCATTTTTGGTAGCTGCACAGTATCTCAGTTTATGAATTACTATAATTTATTTAACCTCATGTATTAATGAGTATTTATTTAGTTTCCAAACTTTTTATATTTAAAGCAATGATGCAATAAATAGCTTTATGCTTAATTTTGTGCATATAGTTGTATCTTTATAAGTTCCAAAAATTAGAATTTCTGTGTCAAGGAGCATATGCATTTTTAGTTTTGAAAGATAGTGCCAAACTATTTTGAACAGATTTCATCAATCTATAGGCTCTATGACCAACAGTGCAATTTAAATTTGATCATCGCTCTAATAGACAAAATAATATATCTTGATAAAATTTTAATTTGTATTTCTCTTAGGTTAAAAACTAAAATGGTTGACTGTATTTTCTTTTCTGTAACATATCTTTAGTTAGATTTTCAACACTATTTAATGGTATGTTAATCTTTTCCTAACTGAGTTACCCTACATAAATATTTATATCATTATTTGTATATTGATAATAACAGCATCTGCTCTATAATATTTTTCAAATACTTTCTCATGTTAATCATTTTATTTTGACTTTGTGATGTTTTGGTTTTCCACATTCTTTTAATTTTAGAAAGTCACATTTTTCAACTTTGATGATTTTTGAGTATGTGTCTACTTTAGAAGTCTTTAAACTGAGAATATAAATG
This sequence comes from Bos taurus, assembly GCF_002263795.3. Lineage (NCBI taxonomy): Eukaryota > Metazoa > Chordata > Mammalia > Artiodactyla > Bovidae > Bos > Bos taurus. Next base: position 39,900,797 of record NC_037328.1, on the reverse strand, counting down.
AAATACATCCATTTTCAGTATGTTTGTGACATCTCCTTATTCCTAATATTTTTGGGTAAGGTCTACTTTAGGAATCTAGTCATTAATTTTTATATCTAGTTGCCTCCAAACTTATTATTATGTATGTTTTCCTGACATCAATAAATATTTGTAAACATATGTTTTAGTACCTTTGAGATTATATCTGTTATTTCCATTTTTCATTGATTTTTGTGTGTGTGTGCATTCATGTGCTGCTATATAAATATTACCATGAATTTGTGATTAGTATATAATGACAACTACCTCTTCCTACCATTTTCTTTTCAGTAGTGTCTGTTTTCTTTTTTTTCCTTATTTTTATATGTATTTTATAATTAACTTGCTTATCTCCCTACTCATCCTCAATTATATTATTTTAGAAATATGATTCATAGAGTAACTCAGTGGGATAGGAATCTTTATGACATTAACACTGCCTTTTAGAACAAGGCATGGCATTGCTAAAAGTAATTTTCTTTCAATGCTGAGCCTAGAAAATGAAGAAGCAAGAACGTATACTTTCCTGAAATGAGATGAGATTTAGATTCAACTGAAGCATATAGATTATTTACTAATATGCTTACCTCAAGATAATCATAATAATTATTTTAGAAAGATGACTTTAATAGAAAACTGAGAGTCAATGATATTAATTAATGTACCTGGAGAACATCTGTCTAAGAGTTGATGAACCAGCCCCTTGCTCCTAAAGTTTGCTATTACACTCTATTGCTATATCTATTATTTCTTTTATATTTTTGTATCATCTCTTTATCCATCCATTCACTTATTTTGTGGTATGTTATACATTATTCAAAATCTCAGTACATGTCTTACAAAATATTTCACTGAGTATATCTTTATTAGAGATTAACATTTGTTTATGCCTTTTTCTCTTATTTCAAACATACAGTGGCATAACTATATCATTTGATGAATGTAACCTTAATCTCCATTAAAATATAATATAACCTTAACATCCATCACCCCAGGAAGCTCTTATTTTTCTTTCCAGTCAATCCACACTCCTGATGCAACCACTATTCTGACTTTTTAAAATGTCAATTAACTTTGCCTATTTCAGAATTCCATGTAAATGAAAGCATACACTATGTATTCTGTTGCATAAAGTTTCTTTTATACACTGTAGACCTTTAAATATTCATGCATGTGTGTGTGTATTGGTAGATCCTAGTTTTTACTACTGATTAAGTATATCATTAAGTATAAATAGTCTCTGTTCATTTATCCATTCTTCTATAGATGAACACCTGGCATGTTTCTAGTTTTTGTTTATTATGATTAAAGCTGTTATGAACATTATGTAAACTTTTTGAAGATAAAATTTTCATTTTGTTTCAGTTTTTTAATAATATCTAGGATTAGAATTGCTGGGTTATCATGGAGAATTAAAAGTTGGGACCACCTTATACTCCCACCAGTCATGGATACAGAAAAACCCAGAATAGAGTAGCATAGAGTAGCAATCAGAAGTGCCATCTCATGTGCATATTTTTCAAGTCAACACACCCAGACCCATTACTACTGTTCACTCAGCGACTTATCATGTATTATCTGCATCCAAATTCAGATTTCCTCTACACAAGATGTCTGTGAACTTGCCCATGCCCTAATATCATAAAGCCCAAAGAAAGGAAGCTGGTTTTTTATGTCTTTCTTGACCACTGGTTCTCAACAATTTACAGTTTTGCTCCCCAGGGGACATTTTAGCAATGCCTGGAGTCATGTTTCGCTGTTAAACCTATAGAGGAAGGTTTACCAGCATCTAAGGGGGCCATGGAAGCTTCTAAATATCCTGCAATGTGTAAAACAGTTCCCCCACAATGTCAGTAGTAGAGACTAAATAATCCTGCTTTAGCCTGAAACTTGTTTCTTCATAACTTCCTGTCTCAACATGCTCTCTTCTCAGAAAGATTGACATTGAAAACATGCACTGTTTTTAGGAAATCCACCTCCCACACAGATTGCATCAGAAACAGCTCAACATCTGTGCTTTTGGAATTGTTCTGAATTAACATCAATGCTAAAATTTAGTTCTGTTATAATATTCTTTTCTCTACTGTGAAACAGTGAAACAAAGAACGTTCCCTTCTATCTCTCTTGGTAGTTCCTTTTGTCTTAGCTGTATTTTACTTAACAACCTTTCATAATAAGAATGTAAACAATCTTGCAAGTGAAGCATCTTTTTTGTATCACAAGATTCTGTACATTTGCATAAAGTTTAGAAACAGTCCTCTCTCATATAATATAAGGATGCGCTCTTCCTCCAAGTACAGCTCTCAAAATTAAAGAATCTGTCACAACCATAAAAATACAGTTATAAAAGAGTACTGAAGCTCTTGGATTTGGGGGGACCCTAACCAGATCCCTTGCAGTCCTTCAAATGGAGCAACCAAGGAATTTTTATCATTAAAAAAATGAGTGCTTCCCAAAATGAATTTTTGTATCTTCACTCTTTCAGGACCCTTATTCCTGATCCTCCTCAGTTTTGTGTTGGTGGGAAAGAGTGCTTTTACTGGAAAGCAGGTGGGCCAGTAGTATCCTGCTTTCAGACCCTGACTTTCTTGCAGTCAGCATTTTTGGGGGAAAATGAGGGATTAGATACATAAAAATTAACTTGCAGCTCAGAGACTGGATTTTGAATTGTTTCCATCAGAAACAATAATCAGGCATTTAACAGCCTGGTACACTCTCCTTTTAGATTTGAAGATCTTTCTCATTAGTTTACTTAAAAATTAACAATGAGGTTCTCACTCTGCTAAGCGGTCAGCTAAAAGTGGAGAATAATAATTTTACAGGCTGCAACTCTAAAATCTTTTGTCAATCCCTAATTTTGATTTCTGGTGCTTGTGAAAATTGTTTAATAAAACTAATTTCAGCATTATCTGTTTCCTCTGCTGCTGCTAAGTAGCTTCAGTCGTGTCTGACTCTGTGTGACCCCATAGACGGCAGTCAACCAGACTCCTCTGTCCCTGGGATTCTCCAAGCAAGAGTACGGGAATGGGTTGCCATTTCCTTCTCCAGTCTGTTTCCTCTACTGCTACTCATTTTCTGATCTCTACCTTTTTAATTCCAGTATGATAATTGACTCCAACTGTTCATTTTGATTAATGATTTATCCTGGAATTTCAAACTACACAGTATTGCCTGCCTTAACTTAATCCCAATTCCATAGAAAAGCTATTATCATCTTTTCTTTAAATATCTATTTTATTTAAAAATTGTGATTCTTTTAGTTCATAAGTTTTTGATGTCACTTTCACCATAGTATTAGCCATTTCCCTGGTGACTCAGATTGGCAAAGCCTCTGCCTACAATGCGGGAGACACGCGTTTGATCCCTGGGTCGGGAAGATTCTGTGGAGAAGGACGTGCTAATTCACTCCAGTATTCTTGCCTGGAAAACCCCAGGGACAGAAGAGCCTGGTAGGCTACAGTCCATGGGTCGCAAAGAGTTTGACACGACTGAGCGCCTTCACTTTCTTTCACAATAGTATTGGTTACATACTATCATGTGAGAATAGCAACATGAATGTAAGAAGAATCATTTTTTTCAGTGTTTTAGGAAAGTTAGGGGCAAAACTGTTATTCGTCTTTAGGTATCATCAATTTTATATTATATCTGCTTATTTTTAACTTGCTAGGTCCTGCTTAGTTTTATTATGATCCACTATCACTTGTCTTAAAAAGTTGATGTAGTAAATAAAAGATGAATCCACATTCATCATGTATCTGTGGCCAAAGAGCTTGTTAGAGGTTTTCTGAACGGCAAATGAACTTTTTGGCCAATCCAAAAAGTGCAGCTTTATGCACTTTAAATGTTTTTCCAAAATTTTACTTAAGAAAATTTAACATTACTCAATATATGTTGCTAGCCTCCTTAGAGAAAGGTAACTTGATTAGCGACTCTCAGTCAACACTTATAATTTATAATTTGACAAAAGTCTATCAAAATTAAAAGGGTTAACATATATTCCCTTTTACAAAATAAAAAACAGTAGTTTCCACAGAAAGGCTGATAATCTAAGATTGTAAGTATTTTTAGAACAGGCAACTATGGGCCTCTTAAAGCAAAAGCTGTTGATAGATTTCAGATCAAAGACCCAAGAGAGTATAAAATTAATTTCATATAATTCTCACATCTGAACTCAATCTTAGCCATTAATTAATAGAAAGCAAAAGACCTTTAGCAAAGGATATTTATGAAGAACATTTATTTGTAATATTTCATAAATATTCTTTGTATTCTAGAATTTCACCTATAACATGACTTCATAATTAATGTTAAGTGTTTAGTAATTCACCTTGTGGGATCATAAAATAAACTCCCATGCAAAGAGTCACAAGGAGTCAGACATGACGGAGTACTCATGCATCCACTCAGGCAGAAAAAACATGTTATATTTGAATTATCTTTTATTCCTCTCTAACTCTTTCTCCATTTCTCTAAAGTAGCTATTTTTAGGGATTTTAATATTTTTTCAAATTCCCTAATTCAGCTCAATTGGCAATTATAAGATATTGACTAAGTTTTCTCCTATAATTTTGTTAAATTAAATATTTAATGCAAGCAAAAAAGCATGGGCACCAATACAACAAACACTTGTAACCAACATAGAGTTTAATCATTACAGATATATTTGAAATTCCTTTGTTTATACCTAATTGATCCCAATCCCTCCTATTATTCCAGCGATAACTACTAATGTAAATTTGGTGCCAGCACCGTTTTAAGATTTTTTTCATGTTGTTACATATAGTTCTAGTTTACTATGTTCTGCATTACTTTTAAGAATATACACCTGTTGAAAGAAATTTAATTCACAAACAAGAAAAGGGAGACTTATAAGAGCCAAACAGGATTATGACCTGGGAGACAGACTCTGAGAAATCTCTGATAACGGTCCCTCTGTTAGAAGTGGAAAGCACAGTCACATCAGCTTTCAAGACCAAAGATCACGTGCCAAATGACATGCTGATGTTTATAAAAAGTTTATCAAATATGCACAGTCCAGTTAAGCATATATAAAACAAGCATTCCCTCACAATGTTGGGAAAGAATGTTATTATTTTAAGAAGTTGCATTAGTAACTAGTGTAGAAGAAAATTATTTCTATGTTCAGTATGCACTGGCATCTTTGAAAGGCTTTGGTTTATGTATAATGGAAGACGCACATTGCATATTAGAGATGGAGGGAGGAGATCCAAGTGGACAAAGAGAAAGAACGTTACAATTAAGTTTTCTTGTCCTGTCTTAAAACATAAATTTTGTTTCATCACATCGATACATACAGGCATATGGTAGAGTTTCTCTAGGGTATATATCCAACAGGTGTGTTTGCTGAATTATGGAATAGATTTGTTTCAAATTATTAATATTACTAATAGCTCCCCCAAATGTTTTTCCTCTATATTTACTTTTACTTGTATCAACAACGTTGTTCCATATCCAGGATGAAATTTTATATTGGCGAACTTTTCCATTTTTGTTTATAGAGTGATGGATAAGAAATGATATCTATTTCTTCAATGAATATCACTTTGGTTATTACTGAGTTTTTGCATGTTTTCAAAGATTTATTGGCTATTGGAATTCTCTCCATAACTTGACCGTCTTTATTCTTTGTGTGTGTGTGTGTTTTAAATAATTTGCAGAAGTTATTTACTTTGGATAGTAACTTTTTTTCTGATAGATTTCCATATATGTATATTGAGCTATCAGATTACTATCTGTGTATATGTACATGTATCATAAATATTCTCTCACTCATCTGTTACTTTTCACTTTGTATTTGGTATTTTGGCAAAATTTTTCATTTTTTATTTTCTTCAGAACTTTTCTCATTTAGTTCTCATTGATTTCTGTTGCAAGTACTTCATATCTGAAGGATTACCAGTGTTTTTACAATAATGAAATCATTAAAGTAAATGAAATACAATTCTTGTCATTTCAGTACTTCACTGTCAATCATCCTGCTCCATCTCTTCTCATACAATAAACATCATGGGGGCTTTTTGAGAAGTGTATCATTCAATCCTTCACTCATTTATTCAACAAATTTATGGGAAAAGAACAAACTAGGAGGAAGGAGCAGAAACAGCAGCAGACAAATATAGTGACTTTGAAATTCATTTATTCTTTTCATATTTTACCCTGCATTGTAACTGATGACATCAGTAGTATCTTGCATCTCCTGCATTGGCAGGTGGGTTCTTTACCACTAGCATCACCTGGGAGTATTAGATAGATGGGTATTATTTGAAGATATAAAAGATGTCTCTTCTAATTGGTCTTTGTTTTCTATTTCCCCAGATTCTTGTTAGCATAATGGAAGCTCACTAGAGATATGTGCACTTAGTAGAATGATGTTAAAAAACAATTGACTCTCTGCATTGGATGAAGAGTTTAAGAGGAAACAATCCCATACCACCTATGAGCTAAGATACCACTGTAAGTTTCTGAGGTTTAACTACATTTCAGACACCTTTCTTGAGGCTTAAAATGTCTGGGTATAATTGCTTTTTCACTTAAAGAATTTAAATCTTTGAAAAAATAGACTATAATATTTAATTACAGTTTTGTGGTTAAATTCTATTATTGAGTTTTATATGAGGAATAAATGACATTTCTAAGCTAGAAAAGGAAAAAAAAATGTGCCCTAAAAAGTTCTGAGAAAAAAAAAAAAAAACATAATTAAGCTGAATCTTAAAGGATTAGTGGGGTTTTTTTTGAAGAACAAGGGCAAGATTAAACAGGAGAAAGGACATATCTAACCAAAGTAAAACATACAAAGATACAGAAGCATTCCAATGGAATACTTTTTTAACCAGAGAGCAAGAGATAACCTTTGTTAGAACAGAGAAATGAAATTAAACAATCATTTTTTGAAGTTGCATAGGGATAAATTGAAATTAGAAAGCAATTCTGTATTTAGTGTGAGGTAAAAATAAACAAGCCAAAGTAAGATTATAAAATGGATATAATAAACAACAATAAGTTAAAAACAAATTTCAACCAGCAGTTACCAAAAATAAGATTACAGAGTAAACAATCTAATACTGGGAAGAAAAGCAGTTAAAAAGAGCCAGGCTTGCTTCTTTAAAATACTGGTTAAGAAATGATGCCAGTTTCAGTGGTGAGGACCGTCTTTGTTTTTATGCAAAGTGGGTAAAAAAAGAAGAGTATTTTTCTGGGCTGCTGCCTCCCACGAAAAATCTTACTTGAGAAATTGGAACACAAATTCTTAGTAGATAGCTAGTCAACTCTACCACACTACCTGATTTAATATTTTATCTTTGTTTGCTATCTCTCTTCCCTGTTTGAATATAAGCTTCCAAAAATCAAGGACTACATCAATGAATATTTTATTTTCATTTTGACCAATCAGGCTGGTTCAATCATATCTTATTTTGATATGTAGCTTGGTCAGATCTATTTTATGATTTCAAAAATTGCTACTTATATCTATAGAAAATTCTGCTCAGGGAATTCCCTGGTGGACCAGTGGTTAGGAATCACTGCTTTCATTGGCCAGGCTCAATCCCTGATTGGGGAACTAAGATCCCACAAACTGCAGGGCATGGCCAGAAAGATATGATACTCTGTTCAAATTAACAATTTGATGTTTACAATAATAGCATGATGAGAAGAACAAAATTCTAAGTCATTGTTATTTGTTTTGTTTTATTGGAATATAGTGGATTTATAATGTGTTAGTTCAGGTGTACAGCAAAGTGATTCAGTTATATTTATGCCTATATTTACTCTTTTTAACATTATTTTCTCATCTAGATGGTCACAGAATATTGAGTAGAGTCCCCTGTGCTGTATAATAGGTCCTTGCTGGTTGTATATCTTATATACAACAGTGTGTGTATGTTTATTCCAAGTTCTTGATTAATTTCTCCCACCTACATTTCCCCTTTGATAAACACGTTTGTTTTCAATGTCTGCTTCTGTTTTATAAACAAGTTCATATTTATCATTCATAAAAATTAGATTCCACATATGAGTGATATGCAATATTTATCTCTATCTCCCTTATTTCACTTAGTATAATAATCATTAGGTCCATCCTTGGTTGCTGCAAATGGCATTATTTCATTATTTTTAATGACTGAGTAATATTCCATTGCGTATATGTATCACATCTTTTTATCTATTCATCTTTTGATAGACATTTCAGTTACTTCCATGTCTTTATTACTGTGCTATGCTTTGCTATGCTAAGTCACTTGAGTCGTGTCCGACTCTGTGTGACTCCTAGACGGCAACCCATCAGGCTTCCCCGTCCCTGGAATTCTCCAGGCAAGAACACTGGAGTAGGCTGCCATTTCCTTCTCCAAGGCATGAAAGTGAAAAGAGAAAGTGAAGTCGCTCAGTCGTGTCTGACTCTTAGCAACCCCATGGACTGCAGCCTACCAGGCTCCTCCATCCATGGGATTTTCCAGGCAAGAGTACTGGAGTGGGGTGCCATAGCCTTCTCTTCTTTAGTACTGTAAATAGTGCTAAAAAGTATGCTGAGGTGCATGTATCCTTTCAAACCATGGTTTTCTCCAGATATATGCCCAATAGTGGGTTACTGGATCAAATGGCAGTTCTCTTCAGTTTTTGAAGGAACCTCTATACTGTTTTCCATAGCACCCCACTCCAGTACTCTTGCCTGGAAAATCCCATGGACAGAGGAGCCTGGTAGGCTGCAGTCCATGGGGTTGCTAAGAATCAGACATGACTGAGTGACTTCACTTTCACTTTTCACTTTCATGCATTGGAGAAGGAAATGGCAACCCACTCCAGTGTTCTTGCCTGGAGAATCCCAGGGACGGGAGAGCCTGGTGGGCTGCCATCTACTGGGTCGCACAGAGTCAGACACAACTGAAGTGACTTAGCAGCAGCAGCAGCAGCTATACTGATTTCCATAGTGACTGTGCCGATTTACATTCTCATCAACAGTGTAGGAGGGTTCTCTTTTCTCCACACCCTAACCTGGATTTATTGTTTATAGACATTTTGATCATGGCCATTTTAATTGGTGTGAGGTGATACTTAATTGTAGTTTTGATTTGCATTTCTCTGATTATTAATAATATTGAGCATCTTTTTATGTGCTTTTTGGCCATCTATACACCTTCTTTGGAGAAATGTCTATTTACATCTTCTGCCTAGTTTTTGATTTGATCTTTTTTTTTTCTTTTAACATAGTGCTGCATGAGCTGTTTGTATAATTTGGAGATTAATCCCTTGTCAGTTGCTTCATTTGCAAATATTTTATCCTGCACTGCTTTTTCCTTATGTTTATGGTTTCCTTTGCTGTGTAGAAGCTTTTAAGTTTAAGTTTAGGTCCCATTTGTTTACTTTTATTTTTATTTTCGTTACTCTAGGAGGTGGTTCAAAAAAGATCTTGCTGTGATTTATATCAAAGAGTCTTCTGCCTATGTTTTCCTATAAGAGTTTTATACTGTCTGGCCTTATATTTAAGTCTTTGAACCATTCTGAGTTTATCTTTGTGTATGGTATTAGAGGATGTTCTAATTTCATTCTTTTACATGTAGCTGCCCAATCTTTCCAGCATCACTTATTTTGTTTGCTAGTACTTTGTTGAGAAATTTTATATCTATGTTCATCAGTGATATCGGCCTGTAAATTTCTTTATTGTGGACCATCATGTTTCATTGTATTTGTCTCTTGGTATTTTTTTGATTACTTCTTTGATTTCTTCTCTGATACATTGTTTGTTTAATATATTGTTTAGCCTTCACATGTTTGTGGTTTTTACAATTTTTTCCCTGTAATTTATTTCTAGTCTCATTGCATTGCAGTTGGAAAAGTTGCTTGATATGATGCTTAATTTCAATTTTCTTAAATTACCAAGGCTTGCTTTGTGTCCCAAGATATGATATATCCTAGAGAAAGTCCATGTGCATGTGAGGAAAAGTGTTTTCTGTTGTTTTTGGATGGTATATTCTATGAAGTAAAGTGAAGTGAAAATCGCTCAGTCGTGTCCGACTCTTTGTGACCCCATGGACTACACAGTTGAAGGAATTCTCCAGGCCAGAATACTGGAGTGGGTTGCCTTTCCTTTCTCCAGGGGATCTTCCCAATCCAGTACCGAACCCAGGTTTCTCACATTACAGGTGGATTCTTTACCAGCTGAGCCACAGGGGAAGCCCAGTATATCCTATAAATATCAGTTAAATCCATTGATATGATGTGTCATTTCAGATCTATGTTTCCTTACTGATTTTTTGACAGAATGATCTGTCCATTGATGTAAATAAGGTGTTAAAGTTCTCCACTAATTCTGTGCTGCTGTAAATTTATCTTTCTCACTTTAGTCTGTCAGATCAGATCAGATCAGATCAGTCGCTCGGTTATGTCCGACTCTTTGTGACCCCATGAATCGCAGCACACCAGGCCTCCCTGTCCATCGCAACTCCCGGAGTTCACCCAGACTCATGTCCATCGAGTCAGTGATGCCATCCAGCCATCTCATCCTCTGTTGTCCGCTTCTCCTCTTGCCCCCAATCCCTCCCAGCATCAGAGTCTTTTCCAATGAGTCAACCCTTCTCATGAGGTGGCCAAAGTACTGGAGTTTCAGCTTTAGCATCATTCCTTCCAAAGAACACCCAGGACTGATCTCCTTCAGAATGGACTGGTTGGATCTCCTTGCAGTCCAAGGGACTCTCAAGAGTCTTCTTCAACAACACAGTTCAAAAGCATCCATTCTTCAGCGCTCAGCCTTCTTCACAGTCCAACTCTCACATCCATACATGACCACAAGAAAAACCATAGCCTTGACTAGACGAACCTTTGTTGGCAAAGTAATGTCTCTGCTTTTGATATGCTATCCAGGTTGGTTATAACTTTCCTTCCAAGGAGTAAGCATCTTTTAATTTCATGGCTTCAATCACCATCTGTAGTGACTTTGGAGCCCAGAAAAATAAAGTCTGACACTGTATCCACTGTTCCCCCATCTATTTCCCATGAAGTAGTGGGACCGGATGCCATGATCTTCGTTTTCTGAATGTTCAGCTTTAAGCCAACTCTTTCACTCTCCACTTTCACCTTCATCAAGAGGCTTTTTAGTTCCTCTTCACTTTCTGCCATAAGGGTGGTGTCATCTGCGTATCTGAGGTTATTAATATTTCTCTCGGCAATCTTGATTCCAGCTTGTGTTTTTTCCAGTCCAGCCTTTCTCATGATGTATTCTGCATATAAATTAAATAAACAGGGTGACAATATACAGCCTTGACGTACTCCTTTTCCTATTTGGAACCAGTCTGTTGTTCCATATCCAGTTATAACTGTTGCTTCCTGACCTGCATACACATTTCTCAAGAGGCAGATCAGGTGTTCTGGTATTCCCATCTCTTTCAGAATTTTCCAGTTTATTGTGATCCACACAGTCAAAGACTTTGGCATAGTCAATAAAGCAGAAATAGATGTTTTTCTGGAACTCTCTTGCCTTTTCTATGATCCAGTGTATGTTGGCCATTTGATCTCTGGTTCCTCTGCCTTTTCTAAAACCAGCTTGAACATCAGGAAGTTCACGGTTCACATATTGCTGGAGCCCGGCTTGGAGAATTTTGAGCATTACTTTACTAGTGTGTGAGACAAGTGCAATTGTGGGGTAGTTTGAGCATTCTTTGGCATTGCCTTTCTTTGGGATTGGAATGAAAACTGACCTTTTCCAGTCCTGTGGCCACTGCTGAGTTTTCCAAATTTGCTAGCATAATGAGTGCAGCCCTTTCACAGCATCATCTTTCAGGATTTGGAATAGCTCAACTGGAATTCCATCACCTCCACTAGCTTTGTTCATAGTGATGCTTTCTAAGGCCCATTTGACTTCACATCCCAGGATGTCTGCTCTAGGTCAGTGATCACACCATCGTGATTATCTGGGTTGTGAAGATCTTTTTTGTACAGTTCTTCTGTGTATTCTTGCAACCTCTTCTTAATATCTTCTGCTTCTGTTAGGTCCATACCATTTCTGTCCTTTATCGAGCCCATCTTTGCATGAAATGTTCCTTTGATATCTCTGATTTTCTTGAAGAGATCCCTAGTCTTCTCCATTTTGTTGTTTTCCTCTATTTCTTTGCATTGATCGCTGAGGAAGGCTTTCTTATCTCTTCTTGCTATTCTTTGGAACTCTTCATTCAGATGTTTATATCTCTCCTTTTCTTCTTTGCTTTTTGCTTCTCTTCTTTTCACAGCTATTTGTAAGGCCTCCCCAGACAGCCATTTTGCTTTTTTGCATTTCTTTTCCATGGGGATGGCCTTGATCCCTGTCTCCTGTACAATGTCACGAACCTCATTCCATAGCTCATCAGGCACTCTAACTATCAGATCTAGGCCCGTAAATCTATTTCTCACTTCCACTGTATAATCATAAGGGATTTGATTTAGGTCATACCTGAATGGTCTAGTGGTTTTCCCTATCCTCTTCAATTTAAGTCTGAATTTGGCAATAAGGAGTTCATGGTCTGAGCCACAGTCAGCTCCTGGTCTTGTTTTTGCTGACTGTATAGAGCTTTTCCATCTTTGGCTGCAAAGAATATAATCAATCTGATTTTGGTGTTGACCATCTGGTGATGTCCATGTATAGCGTCTTCTCTTGTGTTGTTGGAAGAGGGTGTTTGTTATGACCAGTGCATTTTCTTGGCGAAACTCAATTAGTCTTTGCCCTGCTTCATTCTGTATTCCAAGGCCAAATTTGCCTGTTATGTTTCTTGGTGTTTCTTGACTTCCTACTTTTGCGTTCCAGTCCCCTATAATGAAAAGGACATCTTTTTTGGGTGTTAGTTCCAAAAGGTCTTGTAGGTCTTCATAGAACCATTCAACTTCAGCTTCTTCAGCATTACTGGTTGTGGCATAGACTTGGATTACTGTGATATTGAATGGTTTGCCTTGGAAACGAACAGAGATCATTCTGTCGTTTTTGAGATTGCATCCAAGTATTGCATTTCAGACTCTTTTGTTGACCATGATGGCTACTCCATTTTCTGAGGGATTCCTGCCCGCAGTAGTAGATATTATGGTCATCTGAGTTAAATTCACCTATTCCAGTCCATTTCAGTTCGCTGATTCCTAGAATGTCGACATTTACTCTTGCCATCTCTTGTTTGACCACTTCCAATTTGCCTTGATTCATGGACCTGACATTCCAGGTTCCTATGCAATATTGCTCTTTACAGCATCAGACCTTGCTTCTATTACCAGTCACATCCACAGCTGGGTATTCTTTTTGCTTTGGCTCCGTCCCGTCATTCTTTCTGAAGTTATTCTTATAAATAGCATATATATAGGTCTTGTTTTTGTACCCATTCACTAGTCTATATTTTTTGATTGAAGAACTTAATTTATTTACATTTAAGGTAATTATCAATATGAATCTTCTTATTGCCATTTTATTACTTGTTTTGGATTTTTTTAGGTGGTCTTTTTTCTTCACTTCCTCTTTGTTCTCTTGTGATTTGTTGTCTATGCTAAGTGATGTTTTTGGATTGCTTTTCCTGTTTTGTGTGTGTGTGTTTAGTGTAGATTTTTGGTTTGTGGTTCCCATGAGGCTCTGATATAGCACTATATGTGTGTACAAGATTGTTTAACCTGCTAATCTCTTAATTTCAAATTCATTCCCAATATCCTGTATTTTATTCTCTTCTCAATTGCTAGTTTTCATATGATATTTTTGTGCATATAACTTCCAAACTTTATTTTGTTTGCCTCTACCAGTGAGCTTCGATTTCATAATTTCCTTGATTTTAACTGTAGCCTTTTCTTTTCCACATAGAGATGTTCCTTTAGGAGTTGTTGTAATGCTGGTTTGATGTTTCTTAAATCTCTTATTTTTTGCTTCTCTGTAAAACTTTTGATTTCTCTGTTGAGCCTGAATGAGATCCTTGCTGGGTAAAGTATACTTTATTGTACATGTTTTCCTTTCATCACTTTACCCTTCTGTAAGTCATTCTTGTTTTAAGTAATATTTTTCTTATATGCAAGCTATTTTATAGTCACAAATAGATGCCTTGAACAAACATAAATGATACCAAATAATTTTTATAAGAAAAGAACAAAACTCTGATTCTCATTTTTCTAACTCTAGGGCTCCCACTATGCTCTTTTCTATTTTATAACTGTCAATTCAAATAAAGCAATTAGAAAAACTTAAGAGAAATTCTATATTATACATTTTTCCTCCCATTGAACAATTTTAACTTGTAATTTGGCATCTCTGAAGTCTTTAAGAAGAAATTATAAAAGCATTAAATTAAAATTATATCAAAGCAGAAAGTAAGTCTTAATTTCTAGATTGCTTTTTCTCAGAATATTATACTGTTTAAAGAAAGATATATTTGTAATTAAAAGCAATGCTAATATCTTTCAAATATGAGAGAATCTAAGTTACTTGTAAGAATATAATATAATTGAATTTGGGTATATTTAATTTGTTAATATAATTAATCACAATTAAATTATTATTTCAGTGGACATAACCATTTCTACCTATAAATTTTTCATTAAGTTTTCTATATAAAACAATATTCTGAGTGAATTATGCCTTCAAGGTGTTCAATAATGCTTATTTCCTAAAATACAGTGTACTTAAATCACCTAATGACCAAAAGCAAGTTAAAAGGTTTTTAAGAAATTTAGATGAACGATTTTAAAATAAAATTAGAACCTAAGGATCTCCTTTGGCTCTTTCTGATTCAAAATATGATAATTTGAATTATCAGCTACAACAGCACTAATTAACATACAGAACCATTTTTTAATATAAATTTATTTATTTTAATTGGAGATTAATTACTTTACAATATTGTATTGGTTTATTCAGCATTTAAATAAACATAAAACACAGATTTTAAATTAAATTAAATTAAATAAACATAAAACACAGATTAAAATCAACATAAAACACAAAGTAGAATGTCCTAAGAAGGTTCTATTCAGAGAGCCTCAGTTATACAAGTGATTTACTTCATAAGCACATTAAACTCTGCTTCTCCCATGTAGCACCTTTTTGTTTTTCATGAGTATGCACATGATTTTACAACTTTCCAAACTCTTTTTGTATATTCCATTTATTTGCCTGCTTTTCCACATTTGACTCTAGTCTTGACTGTAGCTTCTCCACACTTTTGACTCTAGCTTTGGGAACTATGAGTCAATGGATGAGTAATCTTTCTCCTTAAGGAATCAGCTCTGTCTGGTATGAAAAATATCTGTAGAACTAAACTAAGCAATATCAGAGAAAGAGAGGTTACTATAGTGGTAGGTGACCTCATACTTTCAAGAAAAGATGAATCAAAGGAAAGAGAGTGGTTTTTTGGGTTACCCTCAAGAAAAAAATCCAAGAGAAAGTCCAAGTGGACTTTGTAAAATCTTATACCAATCATTTAAGAAAATGGAGCAATGCTGAAGCTTTGAGAAAAATTTATCATATTTATAACTTCTTCAAATGTGTTATTTTTATCATCTATATGTTTCCCTGCAGTGATTAGGAAAACCTCCAAACCTAAAAACCAAAGAGGATTTGTGACCACTGAATAGAGGAAAGGAAGGGATTATGAAATTGAAGTTTAGAACAAGCCTCCCTCAAATGTGCCACTTTTGCACAGGGATTATTTTGAGATAAAGCCAGTCAAGACTTTGTAGGCTCTAGAGAAACTATTGTCCCTCCCTTAACTAAATAAAGTTTGAGTTGGAAATCTTTCCCACAATAAGAGTTATTACCAGAGATAAATTTTATCTGAATGGCTTATATGTATAGCAGTGCAAACATCTATTTACCCAACATCTGCTCTGTTTCTTACCATCTGGTGAATTAGCTTCCTGTCCTTAGAAGCCCTAGGCTCCTATCCCATTCTTTAGTTCAGGATGACACATATACCTGAATTTATCTTTCTGTCTTTGAATCTCTCATGTCTGTGGTGTTTCCATACTTATAAAATTGTTTTATATTTTCCTATTACTCTCTCTCATGTCAATTTAATTCTTAGACCGGAAAGAAGAAGAATATCCAAGGGAAGAGAAAAAGTTTTCTTTTCTTTTTTTTCTTTTTTTCATCCTACACAGGACAAAGTTAGAGTGATTCACATCACATTACAGGCTTTCAAATTTGTACCACAGAATGCCCTTCAGGGTCCATTTAGCAAGTGACTAGGGGTCAAGTATTTTCTTTTTTTTTTTTTTTAAGTATTTTCAACTCTAAGCTTTTCACCATAATCTGTTTATTATATTTATACTTACTGAAATCCATAGTAACACTTCACTTGAAGAAGGTATTTCCTAGCTTCAAATTTTGAAAGCCATGAGTCTTAATGAAGACAAGTAAGTTTATTTTCTGCGATAAAACAAAACAAAACAACTCTGTTCTTAGTTGTTTTCTTTTTCTTTCCCTTAAATTATTTCTTCTCCACCAGAATGCAAATTGTGTGACTTATAAAAAGAGAAAGAAAAAGATTTTATGAAGTAATGATCTTCAATATGAGTTTCACCAAGTGAAAATTTTAAATTATTGTAACCTAGTGAATATTTTCTCATAAAAAATGTCTTTGGTTACAAAGTGTCTACTAATGTTAAAGGTCACTTGATTCCCTCTTTGTGGAGTTTATGATATATGTTGTTATTATGCTAAAACCCAACTGTTTAACAACAAATTGCATATGCAGTCCCAGAGGTATTGTTTAATTATCTTTTATAGGACTATTTTCCTCAGAATTGTCTTACATTGAAATAATGACATTTCAATAATACCAAATCACCTAACAACTGTCAAATATAGCTGTCTTCATTTGTGAACTGCTGTGGGGTATTTAATCAAGGAAAATACACAATTAGACTACATAGATCTCTGTAGACTTTTCTTACAAAAGTGGTTTTCCTCTTTGGGTAAATTTATATACTTAATCCAAGGGAATAATACAAATAAATGGTGTATCATTATCAGTACTCTCAGAACCTCGTATCAGTTTTTGAAAAACTTGCAAATCTGTGAGACTCTGCTAGAGTGATGAACAAATGTTTCTATTCTCCATGTGTACATATTCAATAAACTTATGTTAGAATTCAGAGATTAATATAATTAATTGAAAATTCAAATAGGACATATAGCCACTCTACCTAATATAGTATACACATGAAAGCCAATCTTGTTTTTTCCTGTAGTTTCCTATTTTATTAAAACTGAAATAGAAAGTGCATTAAGGAATCATTGATCATGCTTTCTTTCTTTTTTTTTTTTAATAAGTTCCTGTCAGTATATTGATTTTTCAAGTTGGTTGTAAATATTAGACAACTACACTAAAGTTTAATAACATTTTATCAATTTCACATAAATATTGAGATTTTTATTAAGGTTATTGGTTTGTCATATAACATTGCAACATTGCCAAATTACATAGTTAAATCTATCCTTCTACAACATGGAACAGCTTTTTAGCAGTCATTTAAAGGGCTTTGAAGATATGCCCTAAATAAAACTGATACTTATCAGTCAATTTTCAATTAGCCAACACATAAAAGTCATTTTATTTTTTGACATCTTGATTTCTTAAAAGGGAAAACACAATACTTTTATTTTAAAGTAAGCTGAGAAAAATACACTTTAAGATCTTACTATAATCTTTTGTAGCAACCTAAAGGCATGAAATGTGTAGAGTGTGAATTAGATAAATGTATGAATAGTGAGTAACTTTATAATATTAAAATATGTTCTCTATTTGCTGTAATAGATATCTGTAAGAATTCAGTAAATGGATAATATGTGATAAAAGAAATTCAATATGTAATAAAGTGTTTGCTCTTATATATTGTCTATTGGAGTTCTTCCCAAAAGGTTTATAATTTATCAGGATTGTCCCCTGCTCCATGACACTTTGTCAGTATCTTCAAATAGATAGATGGAATCTATAAGCACTGATGGCAGATTAACAGATGAAAAAATATACCTAAGTCTTTTTCATTGTTCCTTCCTTTAAACTAAACCTTGACGATTTTTCATATTACATGATCAGATTTTATCTTGTTATTCTTTAAAGGTCAGAATAAAAAGGAGAATAATTGAAAATATAAACATATCATGTAAAAAATAGTAGCCGATATATTTCTCAATTTCCTACCTTCCTTAATTTGTTATACTGAAAATATAACAAATTAAGGAAGGTAATATAAACGTATTTTTAAAATATTTAAACATATTTTAAAAATATAAAAGGGAGTAAATAAAACAAACCAGAATATGGAAAAAAAAAAAAAACAACACCCAATGTTCCTAGACATACACATTACACGGAAGCAACGCCTACCAAGCTCCTCTGTCCAAGGGGTTTTCCAGGCAATAGTACTGGAGTGGATTGCCATTTCCTTCTCCAGGGGATCTTCCTGACCCAGGGTTCAAACCCAGGTCTCCTGCATTGTAGATCTTCCCGACCAAGGGTTCAAACCCGGGTCTCCTGCATTGTAGACAGATGCTTTACCATCTAAGCCACCAGGGAAGTCCTTCTCATGTAACGAGTACTTTGGAAAAGACATTTCTGTGATGATGAGAAATTCCTATCTCTTCATGTTGGCTATGAACAGCTGAAACATAGCTGGTGCAATGGAAAAACTGAGTTTTAGGCTTATTTAATTTTGTGTAATTTTAATTTAAATAGCCACATGTGGATAATACCTACCATGTCAGACAGTTTAGTGTTCTCTTTGATAGCTAATATCTATCATCTATTTTTTTTTCTTTTGAGGGCAATAAAATCCTGATGACCAAAAAAACAAAATAGCTGTGTTTATAGAAATCATGCAAGATATTCCTTGCTACTATCCATGACTCATTCCCTTTCCTCTTTTGCCTGGTTCATGGCTCTTAGCTTGTTTTTATGCCATCCATTGCACGAATCACATTTCTATTGAGGATGTGTAAGTGCTTTATGCAAAGATGAGCTCGATAAAGGACAGAAATGGTATGGACCTAACAGAAGCAGAAGATATTAAGAAGAAATGGCAAGAATACACAGAAGAACTATACAAAAAAGATCTTCACAACCCAGATAATCACGATGGTGTGATCACTGACCTAGAGGCAGACATCCTGGAATGTGAAGTCAAGTGGGCCTTAGAAAGCATCACTACGAACAAAGCTAGTGGAGGTGATGGAATTCCAGTTGAGCTATTCCAAATCCTGAAAGATGATGCTGTGAAAGTGCTGCACTCAATATGCCAGCAAATTTGGAAAACTCAGCAGTGGCCACAGGACTGGAAAAGGTCAGTTTTCATTCCAATCCCAAAGAAAGGCAATGCCAAAGAATGCTCAAACTACCCCACAATTGCACTCGTCTCACACACTAGTAAAGTAATGCTCAAAATTCTCCAAGCCGGGCTCCAGCAATATGTGAACCGTGAATTTCCTGATGTTCAAGCTGGTTTTAGAAAAGGCAGAGGAACCAGAGATCAAATTGCCAACATCCATAGGATCATAGAAAAAGCAAGTGAGTTCCAGAAAAACATCTATTTCTGCTTTATTGACTATGCCAAAGCCTTTGACTGTGTGTATCACAATAAACTGTGGAAAATTCTTCAAGAGATGGGAATACCAGACCACCTGATCTGCCTCTTGAGAAATGTGTATGCAGGTCAGGAAGCAACAGTTAGAACTGGACATGGAACAACAGGCTGGTTCCAAATAGGAAAAGGAGTTCATCAAGGCTGTATATTGTCACCCTGCTTATTTAACTTATATGCAGAGTACATCATGAGAAAGGCTGGACTGGAAGAAACACAAGCTGGAATCAAGATTGCCGGGAGAAAAATCAGTAACCTCAGATATGCAGATGACACCACCCTTATGGCAGAAAGTGAAGAGGAACTAAAAAGGCTCTTGATGAAAGTGAAAGTGGAGAGTGAAAAAGTTGGCTTAAAGCTCAACATTCAGAAAACGAAGATCATGGCATCCAGTCCCACCACGTCATGGGAAATAGATGGGGAAACAGTGGAAACAGTGTCAGACTTTATTTTTCTGGGCTCCAAAATCACTACAGATGGTGACTGCAGCCATGAAATTAAAAGACGCTTACTCCTTGGAAGGAAAGTTATGACCAACCTCGACAGCATATTAAAAAGCAGAGACATTACTTTGCCAACAAAGGTTCATCTAGTCAAGGCTATCATTTTTCCAGGGTATGGATTCATGTATGGATTCAGTGTATCCATTCATGTATGAATGTGAGAGTTGGCCTGTGAAGAAAGCTGAGCGCTGAAGAATTTATGCTTTTGATGTGGTCTTGGAGAAGACTCTTGAGAGTTCCTTGGACTGCAAGGAGATCCAACCTCTCCAGTCTAAAGGAAATCAGTCCTGGGTTTTCATTGTAAGGATTGATGCAAAAGCTGAAACTCCAATACCTTGGCCACCTCATGTGAAAAGTTGACTCATTGGAGAAGACTCTGATGCTGGAAGGGATTGGGAGCAGGAGAAGGGGACGACAGAGGATGAGATGGCTGGATGGCATCACGGACTCGATGGACGTGAGTTTGAGTGAACTCTGGGAGTTGGTGATGGACAGGGAGGCCTGGCATGCTGTGATTCATGGGGTTGCAAAGAGTCGGACATGACTGAGTGACTGAACTGAACTTACTGAATCATGATATACCATGTATGATACATGTATGATGCATCATGGTGAAGCATCAATATTTCATAAGCCCTTTGGAAGGCACATGACATTTATAAGAATTCCATGTAATTTTCTTATGACAGGACCTACATATTATTCAACATTGAATCTGGCACCCTGAGGAGAGAAGACAATGGTTATAGAAAAAAAAAAAGGAAAATTACCCAATTGAAATCTATTCAAAAATCTAAGAAGCTCAGGAAATATCAAAGTCATTGAAAACTACATCAAAATATATAATTAAATTGTATCAAGCCATTGAAAAAGATAAAATATTAAAAGCAGTTGAAAAATGTATATACTAGTTCCTCAGAAACAAAAATAATGATAGTAAGACATTTCTCTGAAAAATAAAACAAAACAAGCATAGACTGTAGAGCAGCATGTTTGAAAAACAAAAAAAAAAATGAAACAAAACAAAATAAAACCCTGCCAATTTGTTATTCTCCATGGTGAGAAATTAAGTGAGATCATTTAAAATCAGAGGAAAATAAAAACTTTTTCATGAGCTAAATTATTCATGACCAGCAGGATTACATTATAAGATGATGTAATGGAAATCCTTCAAGTAGAAAAAAATTGTGAGTTAGAATCTGGACTTCCATAAAGGAATGAGAGTACCAGATACAGTAACTACATGGACCAACATAAAAACTCTTTTTTCATATTCAAATCTTATTAAAAGATAATCAGTGTTTAAAGCAAAATAGTAACCACATGTTTCACGGTGTTATTAACTCACGTAGAAGAAAAAAATTATGACAACAGTATCAAGTTCATTTAAGAAGAAATAAACATGTCTCTATCAGAGAAATTAAATTATTAGGAAAGACCATGACAGAGAAACAAAACTCTTAGTCCAGTATGGCTTTTCTGGTGAATTCTGCTACTTTTAAAAAATATATTTGCATTTTAATCAATGGTTTAGGTATAAACACAGGTGTCTCAAGTAGTAAAGTGTCAGCCTGCAATGCAGGAGACCCAGGTTGGATCCCTTGCTCAGGACGATCCCCTGAAGAATGGATAGGCTACCCACTCCGGTATTCATGGGCTTCCCTGGTGGCTCAGCTGGTAAAGAATATGCCTGCAATGTGGGAGACCTGGGTTTGAACCCTGGGTTGAGAAGATCCCCTGGAGGAGGGCATGACAAACCACTCCAGTATTCTTGCCTGGAGAATTCCATGGACAGAACAGCCAGGTGGATTACAGTCCATGGGGTTGCAAAGAGTCAGAAACAGCTGAGCGACTGCCATGTTTACTTTTTGTATGTGACTATAGGCCCACATTTCCTGTGTACTGGGAATTATGCCCCAAGTGTCTTTCACTGCCCTTTAATTTTTGTTTTAAGTAATAGGCTTTATTTTTTAGAAGGTCTACATTAATAGAAAAGTTGAACAGGTATTAGAAAAAGTTCCCAATCTGTGCCTCTTCCCCTCTATAGTTTTTCCTATTACTAAAATTTGCATTAGTGTACTACCTTTGTCACAACTGATAAATCACTTTAGTTCAGTTGCTCAGTCATGTCTGACTCTTTACAATCCCATGAACCGCAGCAAGCCACGCCTCCCTGTCCATCACAGACTCCCAGAGTTTACTCAAACTCATGTCCATTGAGTCGGTGATGCCAACCAACCACCTCATCCTCTGTCATCCCCTTCTCCTCCTGCCTTCAACCTTTCCCAGAATATGGGTCTTTTCAAATGAGTCAGCTCTTCTCATCAGGTGGCCAAAGTATTGGAGTTTCAGCTTCAACATCAAGCCTTCCAATGAACACTCAGGCCTGATCTCCTTTAGGGTGAACTGGTTGGATCTCCTTGCAGTCCAAGGGACTCTCAAGAGTCTTCTCCAACACCACAGTTCAAAAGCATCAGTTCTTCAGCCCTCAGTTTTCTTTATAGTCCAACTCTTACATCCATACATGACTACTGGAAAACAACTGATAAATATTGATATATTATTATTAACTTAGATTCATAGTCTATACTAAGTTCATTCTTTACATTTCTGTGGGCTTTGTCAAATGCATATTGCCATGTAGCTACCTTCTGAACATCAAATCAAAATAGTTCACTATTCCAATTACCCCCCATGCTTCATTTATTTTTATCACTGAATAATAGTCCATTGATTGATGTACCACAATTTGCTTATCCATTCATCTATTAAAAGCCATCTCAGTTGCTTTCCGTTTTTGGCAAATTTAAATAAAGCTGCTATAAACATTCATGTGTAGGTCTCTGCCTGAACATACATTTCCAGTTCAGTTGAATGGGTATGGTAAGATATGTTTAGCTTTTTAGGCAACTGCCAAGTTATCTTCTAAAGTGTATGTATTATTAATGCCATTTTGCATTCCCATCTGTGATAAATGAGATTTCTTTGCTCCACATCCTCAATTGCACTTGGTATTGCCAGTGTTTTGGATTTTCACCACTCTAATACACGTATTGTGATATTTCCTTGATGTTTAATTTACAGTTCCTTAATGTCATAAACTCTTGAACACTTTCTCATATGGTTAATTGCAATCTGTACTTCTTTAGTGAAGGGTCTGTTCAGATCTTTCCCAATTTTTATTTAGGATTTTGGTTCTTCATTGTTGAGTTCTGAGTTCTCTGCATCTTTTGAATAAAAGTCCTGTATAAGATACGTACTGTACTTAGTCACTCAGTTGTATCCAGCTCTTTCCAGCCCCTGCCTTCCAGCCCCACCAGGCTTCTCTGTCCTTGGGGATTCTTGAGGCAAGAATACTGGAGTGGGTTACCATGCCCTCCTCCAGAGGATCTTCCTAGCCCGGGGGTTGAACCCATTCTCACACATTGCAATTAGATTCTTTACCCATGTGAGCCACCAGGGAAGCCCAAGTCAGATATGTTTTTTGCAAATATTTCCAAATATTTCCCTCAGTCGGTAACTGTATTTTCATTATCTTAGTAGTGTCAATCACATAGCAGAAGTTTTAATTTATAATAAAGTCCAATTTATCATTGTTTTCTTTGGTGTATCAAGCAGTTTTTAACTTTCAAGATGGTCCACAATTAGCCTCTTGCATTCATTAATTACCATTTAAAAGTTCCTACTGGTTACTGGTTCCAGCAGTTTCTTCTCCCAGATCTTCTGTCTGACCTTAAATCTATAAAATTTCCAGAAGAAAAGCCACAGATTGACAGTAACAATTTTCAAAATACACATCTGATGAAGGCCTATATCCAAATTATATGAAAAACACTTAAAATTCAGCCAAAAAAATTAAAAATTGGGCTAAATAGCTTAACAGACACCTCACTAAAGATGATATACAGATGGCAAATAAGCATATAAGATGTTCCAAATTAAATGTCATCGGGAAAATGAGGTTAAAAGAACTATGAAATACAACTACACACTTATTAGAATGGCAAAAAAACTGAGCACAAAACACAGGAAATGCTAACAAGGATGTGGAGTGAGAAAACCTCCCATTCACTACAGGTGGGAAAGTAAAATGGTACAGACACTTTGGAAGACAGTCTGATATTTTCTCAAAAAACTCAGAATATTTTTTTTCCAAACCAAAAATTCCTTGGTATCATTTACCCAAAAGAATGGAAAACTGTATCCACAAACAAGCCACCAAAAAACCTACACATGGATGTTTCTAGCAGTTTTATTAAAAATTGCCACAACTTGAAATCAATCATGGTATTCTTCAGGAAGTGAATGGATAAATTGGGATATAGTCAGACAATGGAATATTATTCAGTGGTAAAAAGATGTGAGTGACCAAGCCATGAAAAGACTTGGAGGAAACTTAAATGCCTATTACTGAGTGAGAGAAGCCAATCAAAAAGGCTACGTACTGTATGATTCCAACTATATGACTGTTTGGAAAAGCCATAAAATTTGAAGACAATTTAAAAAAAAAACAAAAAATTAGTGGCTGCTAGACTTAGTAGAGGCAAAGATGGGTGACTAGGCAGAACACAGATTTTTAGAATATTGAAAATATTCTGTATTACACCATACTGATGGATATATCGGAGAAGGCAATGGCACCCCACTCCAGTGTTCTTGCCTGGAGAATCCCAGGGATGGGGGTGCCTGGTGGGCTGCCGTCTATGGGGTCGCACAGAGTCGGACACAACTGAAGTGACTTAGCAGCAGCAGCAGATGGATATATGCCATCATCATGTGTCCAAATCCATAAACTCTGCAATACTAAGTGAAAAGTAATGTCCACTGTAGACTCTGAGTAATCATGATGTGTCCATGCAGGTTCAATTGTTGTAATAACTACTGCTCTGGTTTGGATGGTGACAATGGAGAAGACTATGCATGTGTGGGAGCAGAATTTAGAAGGAAAATGTCTATATCTTCCCCTGTATTTTATGGTGAATCTAATACTGCTCTAAATGCATAAAGTATTTATAAAAAAATAAATAAACTATACTATTACTCTATTTCTCATCTTCAACTTGTAGGTAGCCATCCAAGAGAAATGAAAGCATATATTTATAAAAAGACTGTACACTAAGATTCATTGTGTCTTTATTTGAAATAGACCTGAAGTGGAAATATTCCAGCAGGTTTATAAATTTTGGTGGAGCTATTCCACAGACTAGTACTCATAAAGCATGGAAAGAACTATGGACATACAAAGTAGCATGGATGAATTTCCAAATAATCATGCCAAGTGAATAAAACCAACCAAAAAGGAGTATAACCTCTATTATTCCATTTGTATGAATTTCTATAAGATACAAACTAATCTCCAGTGTCATCAAGGGAATCAGTTGTTTTCTTGGGATGTGGGTGAGTGAGTGAGTGAAGTCGCTCAATCATGTCTGACTCTTTGCGACCCCATGGACTGTAGCCTACCAGGCGCCTCTGTCCATGGGATTTTCCAGGCAAGAATAATGGAGTGGGTTGCCATTTCCTTCTCCAGAAGATCTTCCCAACCCAGGGATTGAACCCAGGTCTCCCGCATTGTAGGCAGACTCTTTACCGTCTGAGCCACCAGGGATGTGGGAGCAGGCATAATTGGAAGGATGAATTTTAAAAAGCCACGAGGATGTGTTTTGGATTGTTGGCATGTTCATTGTCTTGATTGTGCTGATGGTTTAAGGGGTAGATAAGTCAAAATATATCAAACTGTGTACTTTCAACATGTGCAATAAATGTAAGTCAATTACAACTCTATAAAGAGGTTAAAAATGTGAAAATTTAGGATGCATCTTGAATATGAAATAAATTTAAATAAGTATATATGTTTGAAGTGAGTCTGGATTCACAATCTAAACCAGAACTTGTTTTGTAAGGCCTCCTTTTACTCCACAAATTAAAATGCAAGTATCTTTGAGGGAAATAATGAGGAGTTCAGGCCCCAAGATATTACTCTCTGAATGTAATCCTGACTTTAGAATGAAAAATAAATTAGGTTACTTTGAAATGATATGGAAAGCAATGACAAAGAGGCAGTATGAACATTAAGCAGAAAGTGAATCTTAGTATGAGAGAAAGAGACTCACAGATGCTAGCCTCACTGCTAGCACAACAGAGTGGATGACTCTGATTGGATGCAGGAAAATAACCTATTCCAGAAGATTTGAGAGAGATGGGTCTTAAAAATAGAAGACTTCTTTATTTGCTCATCTCTAATATCCTACATACTAAAAGATAATCTGTGTGTATCAGGTATGTTCTGACAACTTCCTACATCAACATGAAGAGCTAAAAATATTGGTGATTCAGATTACGTATAACCTCTTTAAAAAAAAAAGAAAACCCAATGATAGAATATCACACTTGTACAATCGGAATCTGGAAAATTGGTACTATGTATTTCAATTTGTCACTTGTCAACAGTTATGTCTTCTGGCAAAATGAAATTTAAAAACTGACCTCATCTTTGTGAAAGATGAGTGAAGAACTCCAAGTTGCGTAAATTTTAAAATTTTTTGAAATTCTGTAATAAGATTGAGTTATTAAGGGCATAGGCATGCAGAATCAATTTAGTATTTAATATTATCAGATATATCAGTTTATTTAATACTTTAAATGTTTTTTGAGCATATCGAGTGGTTGACTGGAGTTTCCTTAAATTATACAATAGCTTTTTTATAAATTTAAAATGTTCATTCAAAACACATATCACTTATTTTAAAATGTTTTCTTTAAAATCTCTGACAGTCATTTTTTGGGGGAGGTGGGATTGAACTCTATCATTAAATGAAATCCCAGAGGTGGAGAAGTGACTGGCACTGAGGATGAAAGGAGGAAAGGGTAGAAGTCTGTAGAATATTAAGATGGGAAATGTATAGGTTCCTTACTTTTATAAGGAAGAGACTGAAGTGGCTCAAAACAGACATGATTATTATCCTAGTTGTACCAGTTACAAGCAGGGCTACCTTGGGAGGATGCTGTAGCCCCTCTAATTTTATCTACTACTCAGCAAGATGAGGAAAATAATCATTGCCTCATGCATAATTTTCATTTTGCAGGGAAAATAAGTGTCCTTGTGATAGACCCAAAGCATTCTGCATATGCAAGAGATGCTAGCAAAGGCAGCTCCTTTTTCAATTTTGAATTTTCTTGCTCTTTAAATTGTTTCTGTTTTTATGTTTTTGTAAATACGGTTTTTAAGGATTCACTAATGCTGAAATGTATAAATTCATTTTTTTTAATATTAATGCTCTGTCCTGTGACCTTGCTAAATTTACTTCATAATTCTGATAATTTGTTTTCCATATCACTTGGATTTTCCCATGTTTATAATGTTGCCATCCCAAAATCGATACTTTTGTTTTTTCAATTCTGAACTTATGATTTTTTTTCTTGCCTTATTTTACATGATAAGAATTCTATTATAAATAGTAAAAGAAAATAAATGAGACTGGACATCTTTTCTTACTTTCCAAATCTAAGCAAAAGAGTTTGTTTCACCATTAAATGGCATGTCGCCTATAGAATTTTCATGTCCAATTTTTTTTTCAAGGAAATTGATAAAATAATTTCATGACAGACTGAAATTACTTTCATACAAACACTCAGAAAAGTTTTAGAGTTGTAAATATATATGTCAATAATTTATGATTTATTGGAAAATAGAGTAAGGAACAAATAATATCCTTGACTA
The DNA here is from genome assembly GCF_002263795.3 of Bos taurus. Lineage (NCBI taxonomy): Eukaryota > Metazoa > Chordata > Mammalia > Artiodactyla > Bovidae > Bos > Bos taurus. Next base: position 39,872,975 of record NC_037328.1, on the reverse strand, counting down.
ATATGTGGTTCTTCTATGGGTGGGAAGTTTTTGTATTTTTCTGAATTTTGAGTTTTTCTAATACTTATTAATGCTATTCCTTAATAACATTATGTAAACATACTTAATATATATATATTTGTAATGTTAACAAATATCAACATAAATTATTTCTAAAAACTAAAGATAAAACTTCAAAATTGAGAGAATACTCCAGCAGATACTGCTATTGCTCTCCCGTATCCTCTTCAGTCACCAACCCTTGTGTTTACACTGGCACACTTTCCTCAGGGTACTGAGACCTATTTTTCCTATGGACTGCAAAAGTGGTTATTCCTGGACAGTAGCACCCTTTGCATCTTTACTTTAGCTCTTAAATAATGACTGGAGGGTGAGGAAGAGTTAATGTACTGTTGCTTTTACCCCTTGATGGGGTATGGTCCCCAGAGTCCCTAGCTGCTTGCTTCCCTGAAATAGTGAGTACAAGCTAACTTCATAGTATTATGGCTTCCTTCCCTTTCTGAGGCCCCACCTTCTACCATTTACAAGGGTAATTCTTAAATAAATCATGTTCACACGAATCATATCAGTGTCGGCTTCTGGAGACCAAATGTGATAGTGTGGCCATTTTTACTTTTTAGCCAATAAGCAGGCCATGGACAGAGGAGCCTGTGGGCTATAATCCACAGAGTCGCAAAAGTGTTGGACATAATTTAGTGCCTGCACAAGACAAAGCAAAGACATGTGTACCAACAATAGACTGATGTTTTCCATCAGGCAGTATTTTGCTAAGCTCATTTCTGGAATGCTCCATTTTATGAGTTTGTTAAAGATATTAACTGAAGGTAGTGCAAGAAAAAAATGATGATCTATCAACATTTATTGATTATGTAGCCAACTGATGCTCCAATTGTTAATATTATCACAAAAATATTATGTCATTTACAATTCTCAGAATGAACATAGAGGTAAAGATCTCTGTGTTTCCAAATTGCTCTTCAATAATTTTAAGTTATAGGTTTATAAAATTGTCTTTATATTTCACTATTAAATACTAGGAAATAGGCATAATGTTTCATTTATTTAGAATTCAGTACATGTTTTTCAAAAATTATTATTATTTTTTTAATCAATGAAGATGTGAAGGAGCAGACAGGTCTGGATTTGTGACTTGTGTAGCCTTGAGAGCTAACAGACAAAACTGAGTCTCAAAGCCATAAATCTAGAATCAAAACAATTCACAGCACTGGAGTGCTTGGTCAGCTCTATGCTTCTATTTCATATAGATACTACCTAAAACTATAATAAAACCAGAATAAATGAAATCCTTTTTCTCTTATTTTAATAATAAGAGTAAACCTCATCTGGATGTATTTTGGCATTAGTGATTTATCATCATACTTTGAGAGCTTAAAATTGATATGTTGATTGATGACAAAAGGTTGACATTCCTTAGTTTTGACTAATGTCTATGTTGGAGGTAATAACAGTCAGTGCTTCCCTGGTGCATTTCTGGCTCCAGTGATATCTCCAAAGCATCCTGCTAACAGATTGACAGTAAGCTAATTTTAAGCCTTAAGATAATGTCATTTGAAAGCCAACAGAATGTCAAGCTTGTAGTATATCATGAAACTGAAGTGAGTCATGGGAAAAATTCTTTAAGTGAAAGAAATAGAAATAATTCTGAGAAGACTATTTTAATTTGTACAAAATATTTGGATGTCTCAATAGTGGAATCAAATATTTCTGACTTTATCTTATAAAGGTTCATATATGTTCACATTATAAAATATATATAAAGGTCAGTAAACCTCTTCTTTTACACTGCAGTTACATATTTTTAATACAGCACACCAAAATGCCCCATTATCCACTTCCCTATATATATTGAAGTCTCATTTTTGTAATGTGATTTTTTTCTTAATATGTTTCTTTACTACAGTATGAAATTTCCATAATTGGAATACCAATTTAACTGTAATATTTTTTAATTGAAAGTATATGAACTAAAAATAGCAAAATGGAATATATCTTCAAGAAATTCTCTTTATCTTTCTGCACATAAAAGATCCCTCCAACAGTCTAATTAGTAATTGTGTTAACAGCTTTGGGAAAGTATTAAAGCACTACAGTTTTTGGTAGGACTTACAAATAGTGGTAGTTATTTTATAAATATGTAAATTAACTGCTTGTTATTAGATTCTAGTGGGTAATTCTAGGTGAAGGAGTAAATAAATAGTATGTGTATATTAAAGAAGTTAAAATTACAGAATTATGCAAACTATCTAATATGTCCTTTAAACTGTTCTAGTTTTATACTTTTATATAAATAGAATATATATAGAAAAGAATAGTTGGCAAAATGTGTTCAACTGTGCAAGTTTTTACCTTCAAAATTTAAAGCAATATGCTGCATGTAAGTTCAAATAGTTCAAAAAGCAATCAAATTTAGATATACATACAACCTTGTCCAAAGCAGTGCTCCAAAGACCCAATCTTTAATGTGCAGTATGATCTAATTTTTCTCTCTGATGGCATGCCTCCCTTCTCTAGTTCTCTTGCTGGCTTCTGGCCTGCTTAGCTGCCTTTCTCTTCTTTTCTAGAAGTTGTGGAACACTCCTTTGCCTTAGGGCATTTCCACTAACCTTTCCCCCTGTCCTGAACTCTATTTACTGAGACAAAGCCACATCTCTGTCCTATCTAAGTGAAAACTTTCTCAACCCTTATATTTAAAATTACAACCTGTTATTCCCTCCTGGCATTTCTAAATTATTTTTCCATTCTATTTTTCCGTAGCACTTATCTTCCCTTTACATGTTGAAAAATTTATGTACAAATTTTGGTCATTGCTTAGTCTGCCTCACTCACTAGAATATAGCTCCTTGAAAATAGGGTTCGTTTTAAACAAATATTTCATGAACTGTGAATACAGTACATAGAACATAGTGGATGTTCAAATAAATGTCAAATGAACAACTGGATTGAACAAATAACCAAATAAAAAGAGCAAAGCTTAAATCGAATAATATAAACATGATTATATCTTAGGTTTTCTTATCCTAGGGGCTTGATATTATATGAACTGCCTACTTCCATCAGGCTATTCATAAACTAAAGGTAAATAAATATTCAGACTGAGATTATTCACTCATTTTCCTGCACATTCATTTCCAGTAGCTTCATGATTAATCAAACATGTACTCTTAGAGAATACTTTGAGGAGCAAGGCTTCCATTTCATTGTGGTTTGACCTATAAGTTGAAGAGCTGGAGAAACTATACAAGAGGGTCTCAAGTACTTTAATCATGGATTTACAAGCATTAAATTCTTTCTTATGAATGTGTTGGTGCTTTCACATTTTTCTAACTGAAAACATTCCACAGTACATTAGAGATCCCCAATCCTGGTTCAATGCTGTTTCTAGTTAATGACTGTGTATGATTCACATAGAGTGAGTTGCAAGGTGATATGTAAGTAATTTTTGATATGGATGTGAAAAATAACTTTGAGATATGAGAAAATAGGTAGGCCAATTGAAAGAGAGTTTTTGAAAAGGTCTGAAGAATTAAAAGAGCATGTTGTGTTTAGGAAATGGTGAATACTCCAGAAGAATTAGTTCTCAGAGTGTTTGCTAGGAGCAGTGGAAGATTAATCAGGAAGAGTAAAGTATGAGGAGAATTTTATGCCAAGCTATACTTGTACTGGATTAACAAGTGCTCTTAAGCACAAGAAGGTGAGGACTAATTGGGTAGAACTTGAAACAACTGATTTATTTTTTGACAAGCATGTTTTTATCACACCACATTTATTTTGTATAAGAGTTTTACTTGTACATTGTTGTTTCATGTTTATGTTGGATATAAAGGTGTAAATTAGAAAAAAGATATAAGGTACATTTAAAGACAAAGTTTGAAAATACAATAAATTTGAGATTCATAAATGCAGAAATAAATTAGTAAACTTATTGTTATAACAGAGACAGATAGTGAGACTTGTCTTCTTTGAATACTATCAGTCTCAAGATATTTGAAAAATGCCATGAAAAGTGTCTTTAATAATTATTTATTCATTATGGTAACATTCATCAGGGAACACAGATTTGTTAATATTTTACAGGTGCTTATAAAACACTCAGTTAATTAAGAATAGAGGATATAATCAAATGTGGTACATGAATAGAGAGATAAAACATCTCTAAATGAAATATAGATAGATGCATAGATATATAGCTAAGTAGGTAGTTAGATCAGTTCAGTTCAGTTCAGTCGCTCAGTCGTGTCTGACTCTTTGCGACCCCATGAATCCCAGCACGCCAGGCTTCCCTGTCCATCACCAACTCTCGGAGTTCACTCAGAAGTGATGCCATCCAGCCATCTCATCCTCTGTTGTCCCCTTCTCCTCCTGCCCCCAATCCCTCCCAGCATCAGAGTCTTTTCCAATGAGTCAACTCTTCGCATGAGGTGGCCAAAGTACCGGAGTTTCAGCTTAACATCATTCCTTCCAAAGAACACCCAGGGCTGATCTCCTTCAGAATGGTCTGGTTGGATCTCCTTGCAGTCCAAGGGACTCTCAAGAGTCTTCTCCAACACCACAGTTCAAAAGCATCAATTCTTCGGCGCTCAGCCTTCTTCACAGTCCAACTCTCACATCCATACATCACCACAGGAGTGGTCATGTAGGTAGTTAGATAGGAGATAGTAAAGAATAGGAGTTTGGAGTCAAATATCAAGTTCAGTACTTGGTTAAATCCTTTTAAGAGCTATATATCCTTCTGTATTTCACAGTTTAAATCACTTAGTATCTGATGTGAGAATTCTTCAGAGTTTCATTAAATCACAGAATGTTGTAATAATGCAAATCACTACTATTTGATGACCAAATACTTAATTAAGTAGTCCTGCCAGGGAATTTTTAATAATTTTTGCATAGAATGCATTATGTGATTTCAGCATTACTTTTAAAAAAGAAGTGAATTTTCTTCCTAGTGGAATCAGAATAAAATTATACCATCTAACCAAAATTGTCAAAAAAGAATTAAGTCAGAAAAGAGAATCAAAACTTTCTCAGTTTTGCTTGTGTTAGAGTGTCAGGGTATGTAAATAAACAAATAAATAAATAAACAAAACCAAAGTAACCACAGAAAGAAAAATATTAATTTTGCAGAAAGTATTACACATGTAAAATCATGCATGAGCATCAGCTAGTATAAATAATATAAAAGAGATTACATTATTGATGAAAAAGACCAGGTTAATATAATATATATTGAATATCTTTAAAGAGAAGGCCTTACAGAAATCAACATATAAAAGGAAAATATGTAGAATCGAATATGATTTATTAGGCAAAATAGAAACCAAACAAAATCTTGGGGGAAGTGATTTTAACATGGTCTGTTAGTCCCTCAATCACGTCCAACTCTTTGGGACCCCATGGACTGTAACCCACCATGGCTCCTTTGTCCATGCAATTCTCCAGGCAAGAATACCAGAGTGGGTGGTCATTTCCTTCCCCAGGGGATCTTCCAAACCCAGGGATTGAAACTATATCTCTTATGTTTCCTGCATTGGCAGGAGAGTTATATTCTTTTACTGCTAGAGCCACCTGGGAGCCTATATGTGATGATCAAATAATGTTATAAACATGCACACAGATTTCTAGTGTGCTGAAAGGTACAGAAAGTTAAACACTCTTCTGTTTTTCACTAGGATGGAGTAACAAATTTATTTCTATAATAAACAACTAAAAAGTTAACAAACTGTATAAATAATTGTTCTCAGACATTAGAAAACAGTGATCATTGACAATGATCCCTAATAGAAAAAATTATATATATAAATTATAAGCGAGTCATACTATTTCCCCAGTTTACTGCTGTAAGTTGTCAGGTCAGAGTAGGTACATAGAAACTCAATAGAGCCAAGAATTTTCTCTGAGTTGAGGAGACAGAGTTGAGTACTCAGGAAGTCATAAATAGCTTGACTTTTTAGACCAAAGTGGAGAGAATCCACCTGCCAATGCAGGAAACACAGGAGACATGGGTTTGATCCCTGGGTTGGGAAGATACCCTGGAGTAGGAAATAGCAACCCACTCCAGTATTCTTGCCTGAAAAATTCCATGGACAGGGGAGGAAGAATCTGGAAGGCTAGAGTCTACTGGCTCGCAATGAATCAGACATGACTGAGCTACTGAGCATGTGAGCACAGAGGTGTAGGCAATGCAATAAGAAGGCTGCAAGGGGCAGAGCCCCAAATTTCTACAAAGATTCTGTTCAAGTCTATAACTGAATATGATAAATAAATGAAAAAAGCATAATCAATCTATGGGGAAAGTTCTATGAATATAAAGGTAAATAGAGTTTATTTAGGAGGAAAGAGTAGAGATGATAGAAAGTATTTCAAAAATAAAGACCAATTTTTTTTTTAATTTGATCAACCCACAGATTTAAGATTAACAAACTTTAAACTCAATAAATGTGAGGAAAGCTCCATGTTGGTGTGTCATATACACAATTCATGAAATAAGAAATAAATAGATGCTCTCAAAAGCAACTGGAGAAAAGCCACATTATATACAGAAAAAGAAAGACAACAAAGGCAGCAAATTTTTTTTTTTTTTTGAGAAACAATGAAAATAAGAAGACACTGGAGCAACAGCTTCAAATGTAAAAACAAAAAGGAAATACTAAATATATAAAAGGCATTTTAAAAAATATACATGAAAATAGCCCTTTTCAGACATAAAAAGGAGCTGAAGGAAATAATCACTGAGGGATCTGTACTTTAAAAAATTAATAAATAAAGGAAGATCTTTAGGTATAAAAAATGTACTAGATGCAATTCTACATCTACACAAAGGAATCAAAAGCAAAAGAGTGTATGTTTATACAAGTAAATGATGCTTTGGGAGCTATGGCTCAGAGGGTAAAGAGTCTTCCTGCAGTACAGGAGACCCAGGTTAGATCCCTGGGTAGGGAAGATCACCTGGGGAAGGAAATGGCAACCCACTCCAGTATTCTTGCCTAGAAAATCCAAAGGACGGAGGAGCCTGGTGGGTTACAGTCCATAGCGTCTCAAAGAGTCAGACATGTCTGAGTGACTTCTGCTACTGCTGCTGCTAAGTCACTTTAGTCATGTCTGACTCTGTGCGACCCCATAGACGGCAGCCCACCAGGCTCCGCCGTCCCTGGGAGCCTCCAGGCAAGAACACTGGAGTGGGTTGCCATTGCCTTCTCCAATGCAGGAAAGTGAAAAGTGAAAGTGAAGTCGCTGAGTCTTGTCTGACTCTTAGCGACCCCATGGACTGTGGCCCATCAGGCTCATCCATCCATGGGATTTTCCAGGCAAGAGTACTGGAGTGGGGTGCCATTGCCTTCTCCAGAGTGACTTCACATACAAGTAAATAAAATGCCCTAGGTTTCCTTAATTTTAAATAGCTTCAAATGTGAGTAAAAGCAAACAAAAATGTATTTTGGAATTTATATTACATATCAGTCAGTCAGTTCAGTCGCTCAGTCGTGTCCAACTCTTTGCCACCCTGTGACTTGGGGCATGCCAGGCCTCCCTGTCCATCACCAACTCCCGGAGTTCACACAAACTCATGTCCATCGAGTCGATGATGCCATCCAGCCATCTCATTCTCTGTCATCCCTTCTCCTCCTGCCCCCAATCCCTCCCAGCATCAGAGTATTTTCCAATGAGTCAATACTTCGCATGAGGTGGCCAAAGTATTGGAGCTTCAGCTTTAGCATCAGTCCTTCCAAAGAACACCCAGGATTGATCTCCTTTAGAATGGACTGGTTGGATCTCCTTGCAGTCCAATGGGCCCTCAAGAGTCTTCTCCAACACCACAGTTTAAAAGTATCAATTCTTTGGTGCTCAACTTTCTTCACAGTCCAACTTTCACATCAATACATGACCACAGGAAAAACCATAGCCTTGACTAGACGGACCTTTGTTGGCAAAGTAATGTCTTTGCTTTTTAATATGCTGCCTAGATTGATCATAACTTTCCTTTCAAGGAGTAAGTGTCTTTTAATTTCATGGCTGCAATCACCATCTGCAGTGATTTTGGAGCCAAGAAAAATAAAGTCATCCACTATTTCCACTGTTTTCCCATCTATTTCCATGAAGTGATGGGACCGGATGCCATAATCTTGGTTTTCTGAATGTTGAGCGTTAAGCCAACATTTTCACTCTCCTCTTTGACTTTCATCAAGAGTCTCTCTAGTTCTTCTTTGTTATCTGCCATAAGGGTGGTGTCATCTGCATATCTGAAGTCATTGATATTTCTCCCAGCAACCTTGATTCCAGCTTGTACTTGTTCCAGCCCAGTGTTTCTCATGATGTAATCTGCATATAAGTTAAATTAGCAGAATGACAATATACAGCCTTTATGAACTCCTCTTCCTATTTGGAACCAGTCTGTTGTTCCATGTCCAGTTCTAACTGTTGCTTCCTGACCTGCATATAGGTTTCTCAAGAGGCAGATCAGGTGGTCTGGTATGCCCATCTCTTTCAGAATTTTCCACAGTTTACTGTGATCCACACAGTCAAAAGCTTTGGCACAGTCAATAAAGCAGAAGTAGATGTTTTTCTGAAACTCTTGCTTTTTCAATGATCCAGTGGATGTTGGCAATTTGATATCTGGCTCCTCTGCTTTTTCTAAAACCAGCTTGAACATCTGGAAGTTCATGGTTCACATATTGCTGAAGCTTTGCTGGGAGAATTTTGAGCATTACTTTTCTAGTGTGTGAGATGAGTGCAATTGTGTGGAAATTTGAGCATTATTTGAAATTGCCTTTCTTAGGTATTGGAATGAAAACTGACCTTTTCTAGTCCTATGGCCACTGCTGAGTTTTCCAAATTTGCTGGCATATTGAGTGCAGCACTTTCACAGCATCATCTTTTAGAATTTGAAGAAGCTCAGCTGGAATTCCATCACCTCCACTAGCTTTGTTCGTAGTGATGCTCCCTAAGGCCCACTTGACTTCACAATCCTGGATGTCTGGCTCTAGGTGAGTGATCACACCATCGTGATTATCTGGGTTGTGAAGATCTTTTTGGTATAGTTTTTGCTATAGTTTTATTCTGTGTATTCTTGCCACCTCTTCTTAATATCTTCTTCTTCTGTTATGTCCATACCATTTCAGTCCTTTATCGAGCCCATCTTTGCATGAAATGTTCCCTTGGTATCTCTAATTTTCTTGAAGAGGTCTCTAGTCTTTCCCATTCTATTGTTTTCCTCTATTTCTTTGCATTGTTCACTGAGGAATGCTTTCTTATTTCTCCTTGCTATTCTTTGGAACTCTGCATTCAAATGGGTTTATCTTTCCTTTTCTCCTTTTCTTTTCACTTCTCTTCTTTTCACAGCTGCTTGCAAGGCTTCCTCAGAAAGCCAATTTGCTTTTTCGCATTTCATTTTCTTGGGGAATGAAAGGGTCTTGCTCCCGTCTCCTGTACAATGTCACAAACTGCCATCCATAGTTCATCAGGCACTCTGCCTAATAGATCTAGTTCCTTAAATCTAAGGCAGAACGAGCAGCAGATGTGCTTTGCTGGAGCAGACATGAAGAGATACCCCACGTCCAAGGTAAGAGAAACTGAAGTAAGATGGTAGACACTGAGAGAAGGATTCAGAGGGCAGACAGACTGAAACCATAATCACAGAAAACTAGCCAATCTGGTTACATGGACTGCAGCCTTACCTAACTCAATGAAACAAAGCCATGTCATGTGGGACCACCTAAGCTGTATGGGTCGTGGTGGAAAGGTCTGACAGAATGAGGTCCACTAGAGAAGGGAATGGCAAACCACTTCAGTATTTTTGCCTTGAGAACACCATGAACAGTATGAAAAGGCAAAAACATAAGACACTGAAAGATGAACTACTAGGTCAGTATGTGCCCAGTTTGCTAATGGAGTTCAGTGGAGAAATAATTCCAGAAATAATGAAGGGATAGAGACAAAGCAAAAACAACACCCAGTTGTGGATGAGACTGGTGACAGAAGCAAGGTCCAATGCCATAAAGAGCAATATTGCATAGCAACCTGGAGTGTTAGGTCCATGAATCAAGGCAAATTGGAAGTGGTCAAACAGGAGATGGCAAGAGTGAACGTCGACATTCTAGGAATCAGCAAACTAAGATGGACTGGAATGGGTGAATTTAGCTCAGATGACCATTATATCTACTACTGTGGGCAGGAATCCCTTGGAAGAAATGGAGTAGCCATCATAGTCAACAGAAGAGTCCAAAATGCAGTACTTGGATGCAATCTCAAAAACGACAGAATGATCTCTGTTCGTTTCCAAGGCAAACCATTCAATATTATGGTAATCCAAGTCTATGCCCAGACCAGTAATGCTGAAGAAGCTGAAGTTGAACGGTTCTATGAAGAACTACAAGACTGTCTAAAACTAGCTCCCCCAAAAGGTGTCCTTTTCATTATAGGGGACTGGAATGAAAAAGTAGGAAGTCAAGAAACACCTGGAATAACAGGCAAATTTGGCCTTGGAGTACAGAATTAAAGATAAAATGAAGCAGGGGAAAAGGCTACAGAGTCTTGCCAAGAGAACACACTGGTCGTAGAAAATACCCTCTTCCAAGAACACAAGAAAAGACTCTACACATGGAGATCACCAGATGGTCAACACTGAAATCAGATTGATTATATTTTTTGAAGCCAAAGATGGAGAAGCTCTATACAGTCAGCAAATACTAGACCAGGAGCTGGCTGTGGCTCAAATCATGAACTCCTTATTGCCAAATTCAGACTTAAACTGAAGAAAGTGGGGAAAACAATTAGTTCATTCAGGTATGACCTAAGTCAAAGTCCTTATGATCTGACTTATAAGAAATGTTAAAATACGTTTTTCAAGAAGAAAATGGTATTTCAGAAACTCAGACTGTATCTAAAAAAGCAAGAGTGTGGGAATAGAAATAAAGATACAATAAGATATTTTTTCTTATTCTTTACTGATATAATACATACCTGTTCAAAATAGTAATGGCAACAATGTATTTTGTGATTATATAATACATTAAGCAAAATGAGTATACTGTTAAAACATTATTTTGTAAGGTACATGGATTATGCATGAGGTAGCAAAGGACTATTTGAGAGAGAATTCGATTACTACTAAATGTACTTTCAATACTCTAGGGCAACCACTAAACAAACTTTTTAATAAACAATTATAATTGATATGATAAGAGAAGAGATAAAATGGAATTATATTAAATTTTCAATTAAAACCAGAAAAGGCAGAAAGTAATGGGAGGATAAAATGGGAACAATTAACAAGTTCAGTTAAGTTCAGTCACACAGTCGTGTCCAACTCTTTGTGACCCCAAGGACTGCAGCATGCCAGGTATCCCTCTCCATCACGAACTCCTGGAGCTTACTCAAACTCATGTCCATTGAGTCAGTGATGCCATCCAACCATGTCATCCTCTTTCGTCCCCTTCTCCTCCCACCTTCAATCTTTCCCAACGTCGGGGTCTTTTCTGGTGAGTCAGCTCTTCACATCAGGTGGCCAAAGTACTGGAGTTTCAGCTTTAGCATCATTCCTTCCAAAGAACACCCAGGACTGATCTCCTTCAGAATGGACTGGTTGGATCTCCTTGCAGTCCAAGGGACTCTCAAGAGTCTTCTTCAACAACACAGTTCAAAAGCATCAATACTTTGGCTCTCGGCCTTCTTCACAGTCCAACTCTCACATCCATACATGACCACAGGAAAAACCATAGCCTTGACTAGACGAACCTTTGTTGGCAAAGTAATGTCTCTGCTTTTGAATATGCTATCTAGGTTTGTCATAACCTTCCTTCCAAGGAGTAAGCGTCTTTTAATTTCATGGCTGCAATCACCATCTGCAGTGATTTTGGAGCCCCCCAAAATAAAGTCTGACACTGTTTCCCCATCTATTTCCCATGAAGTGGTGGGACTGGATGCCATGATCTTCGTTTTCTGAATGTTGAGCTTTAAGCCAACTTTTCACTCTCCACTTTCACTTTCATCAGGAGGCTTTTGAGTTCCTCTTCACTTTCTGCCATTAGGGTGGTGTCATCTGCATATCTGAGGTTACTGATATTTCTCCTGGCAATGTTGATTCCAGCTTGTGTTTCTTCCAGCCCAGCGTTTCTCATGATGTACTCTGCATATAAATTAAATAAACAGGGTGACAATATACAGCCTTGATGTACTCCTTTTCCTATTTCGAACCAGTCTGTTGTTCCATGTCCAGTTCTAACTGTTGCTTCCTGACCTGCATATAAATTTCTCAAGATGCAGATAAGGTGGTCTGGTATTCCTATCTCTTGAAGAATTTTCAACAGTTTATTGTGATCCACACAGTCAAAGGCTTTGGCATAGTCAATAAAGCAGAAATAGATGTTTTTCTGGAACTTTCTTGCTTTTTCTATGCTCCAGCGGATGTTGGCCATTTGATCTCTGGTTTCCTCTGCCTTTTCTAAAACCAGCTTGAACATCAGGAAGTTCACGGTTCACATATTGCTGAAGACTGGCTTGGAGAATTTTGAGCATTACTTTACTAGCGTGTGAGATGAGTGCAATTGTGTGGTAGTTTGAGCATTCTTTGGCATTGCCTTTCTTTGGGATTGGAATGAAAACTGACCTTTTCCAGTCCTGTGGCCACTGCTGAGTTTTCCAAATTTGCTGGCATATTGAGTGCAGCACTTTCACAGCATCATCTTTCAGGATTTGGAATAGCTCAACTGGAATTCCATCACCTCCACTAGCTTTGTTCATAGTGATGCTTTCTAAGGCCCATTTGACTTCACATTCCAGGATGTCTGGCTCTAGGTCAGTGATCACACCATCGTGACTATCTGGGTTGTGAAGATCTTTTTTTGTACAGTTCTTCTGTGTATTCTTGCCACCTCTTATTAATATCTTCTGCTTCTGTTATGTCCATACCATTTCTGTCCTTTATCGAGCTTATCTTTGCATGAAATGTTCCTCTGGTATCTCTGATTTTCTTGAAGCAATCCCTAGTCTTTCCCATTCTGTTGTTTTCCTCTATTTTTTTTTTGCATTGATCGCTGAAGAAGGCTTTCTTATCTCTTCTTGCTATTCTTTGGAACTCTGCATTCAGATGTTTATATCTCTCCTTTTCTCCTTGGCTTTTCGTTTCTCTTCTTTTCACAGCTATTTGTAAGGCCTCCCCAGACAGCCATTTTGCTTTTTTGCATTTCTTTTCCATGGGGATGGCCTTGATCCCTGTCTCCTGTACAATGTCACGAACCTCATTCCATAGCTCATCAGGCACTCTAACTATCAGATCTAGGCCCGTAAATCTATTTCTCACTTCCACTGTATAATCATAAGGGATTTGATTTAGGTCATACCTGAATGGTCTAGTGGTTTTCCCTACTTTCTTCAATTTAAGTCTGAATTTGGCAATAAGGAGTTCATGGTCTGAGCCACAGTCAGCTCCTGGTCTTGTTTTTGCTGACTGTATAGAGCTTTTCCATCTTTAGCTTCAAAGAATATAATCAATCTGATATCGGTGTTGACCATCTGGTGATGTCCATGTATAGCATCTTCTCTTGTGTTGTCGGAAGAGAATGTTTGTTATGACCAGTGCGTTTTCTTGGCAAAACTCTATTAGTCTTTGCCCTGCTTCATTCTGTATTCCAAGGCCAAACTTGCCTGTTACTCCAGGTGTTTCTTGACTTCCTACTTTTGCGTTCCAGTCCCCTATAATGAAAAGGACATCTTTTTTGGGTGTTAGTTCTAAAAGGTCTTGCAGGTCTTCACAGAACCATTCAACTTCAGCTTCTTCAGTGTTACTGGTTGGGACATAGACTTGGATTACTCTGACATGATTTAGGAGTCCCCAAAAATAAAGTCCATCCCTGTTTCCATTGTTTCCCCATCTATTTGCCATGAATGATTGGAACAGTTGCCATGATCTTAGTTTTCTGAATGTTGAGTTTTAAGCCAACTTTTTCAATAGGAGTATTTCACTTTCAAGAGGCTCTTTAGCTTTCCTTTCTTTCTTTCTTTTTTTTTTCCAGCTTTTCACTTTCTACCATAAGGGTGGTGTCATCTGCATATCTGAGGTTATTGATATTTCTCCCAGCAATCTTGATTCCAGCTTGTGCTTCATCCAGTCCAGCATTTCTCATGATGTACACTGCATATAAGTTAAAATAGCAGAGTGACAATATGTAGCCTTGACACACTCCTTTCCTGATTTGGAACCAGTCTCTTGTTCCATTTGCAGTTCTAACTGTTGCTTCTTGACCTGCATACAGATTTCTCAGGAGGCAGGGCAGGTGGTCTGGTATTCTCATCTCTTTCAGAATTTTTCACAGTTTAATGTGATCCCCACAGTCAAAGGCTTTGGCATAGTCAATAAAGCAGTAGATATATTTCTGAAACTTTCTTGCTTTTTTGATGATCAGACGGATGTTGGCAATCTGATCTCTTATTCTTCTGCATTTCTAAATCCAGCTTCAACATCTGGAAGCTCTTAGTTCATGTACTGTTGAAGCCTGGCTTGGAGAATTTTACCATTACTTTATTAGCCCTTGAGATGAGTGCAATTGCGTGGTAGTTTGAACATGGTTTGGCTCTGCCTTTGTTTGGGATTGGAATGAAAATTGACCTTTTCCAGTCCTGTGACTACTGCTCAGTTTTCCAGATTTGCTGGCATACTGAATGCAGCAGCTTCACAGCATCATCTTTTAGGATTTGAAGTAGCTCAGCTGGAATTTTATCACCTCTACTAGCTTTGTTCAGAGTGATGCTTCCTAAGGCCCACTTGACTTCATCTTCCAGGATGGCTGCCTCTAGGTGAGTGATCATACCATTGTGGTTATCTGGGTCATGAAGGTCTTTTTTGTATAGTTCTTCTGTGTATTCTTGCCACCTCTTTTAATATCTTCTTCTCTTAGGTCCATACCATTTCTGTCCTTAATTGTGCCCATCTTTGCATGAAACATTCCCTTGGTATCTCTAATTTTCTTGAAGAGTTTTCTAGTCTTTCCCATTCTATTTCCCTCTATTTCTTTGCATTGATCACTGAGGAAGGCTTTCTTATCTCTCCTTGGTATTCTTTGGAACTCTGCATTCCAATGGATATGCCTTTCCCATTCTCCTTTGCCTTTTGCATCTCCTCTTTTTTCAGCTGTTTGTAGGGCCTCCTCTGACAACTGTTTTGCCTTTTTGCCTTTTTTTTTGGGGGGGGGGGGGGAGGTGAGGGATGGTCTTGATCAATTGTGAACAAGTAAAACATACTGAAATTATAAGGTAGATATTAATCCAACTTTGTTAATAATTATTTTAAATGTGGATGTTTTAAATATACCAACTCTAAACAGAGGCTTTCAGAGTGGAAAGAAATATATAATCCTGAAGAATCTTAGTTTATATATAAATCTAGTTTATATATAAAACACTTGTAGATTAAAATTAAGGAAATAGGAAAAAACATTTTATGTAAACACTAAACAAAATAAATCTAGGCTAGCTATATTAATTTAAACAAGCACATCAGAACAATAGGAACTTTCAGGAAAAAAAGAGGCATATTATGTAATGATAGAAGTGTCAATTCTGTAGTAAGACATGACAATCACTAGGATATATGCCCCAAAGACCAGCATACTAAAATATATGAGACAAAAACAAAGAGATTCACAAGGAGAAATAAACAAATCCAATATTAGAGTTGCAGGCTTCAACACTTCTCATAATATAACAGATAGATGCAGCACACAGAAAACCAGTGAGACTATATTTGAACTGAACAACACCATTAGTCACCTGAACCTAATTGACATTTATAGACTGCTTTATCCAACAACAGTAGGATGCACAACCTTTTCAAGCTCACATGGAACATTTACCAAGATAGACCACAATCTGGGCCATAAAACACACCTAAATCAATTTGAAAGGATAGAAATCTTACAAAGTATGTTCTCAGAGCACAGTGGAATTAAACTAGAAATCAATAACAGAGAAATAGCTGAAAAATCACAAAATACTTGGAGTTAAACAGGAAACTTAAATATGCCATGGCCAAACAAGTCTTAAGAGAAATAAATAATAGACCAAAATGAGTATAGAGCATATGGAAATTATAATTATTCATTAAATATATAACTTTAAAAAATAAGGGTACTCTATTAATCAAAATGACTCTAAATTGGGAAAAAATTTGAATACACAAATGTAAACCAAATAGATACTAGATTTAAACACAACCATATGAATAATCATATTAAATGTAAATGTTCTAAAGACTGTAGTTTAAAGGCAAAAATTGTCAAGTTAGATTATAAAGCAGCAAGATTCAATTACTTGCTACCTATAATATCTGAATGTGGTCCAGTGGAGAAGGGCAAGGCAAACCATTTCAGTATTCTTGCCTTGAGAACACCATGAACAGTATGAAAAGGCAAAAACATAAGACACTGAAAGATGAACTCCCCAGGTTGGTAGGTGCCCAATATGCTATTGGAGATCAGTAGAGAAATAACTCCAGAAATAATGAAGGGATGGAGCCAAAGCAAAATCAATACCCAGTTGTGGATGTGACTGGTGATAGAAACGAGGTCCAATGCCGTATTCAAGGCAAATTGGAAGTGGTCAAACAGGAGATGGCAAGAGTGAACGTCGACATTCTAGGAATCAGCAAACTAAGATGGACTGGAATGGGTGAATTTAGCTCAGATGACCATTATATCTACTACTGTGGGCAGGAATCCCTTGGAAGAAATGGAGTAGCCATCATAGTCAACAAAAGAGTCCAAAACGCAGTACTTGGATGCAATCTCAAAAACGACAGAATGATCTCTGTTCGTTTCCAAGGCAAACCATTCAATATTATGGTAATCCAAGTCTATGCCCAGACCAGTAATGCTGAAGAAGCTGAAGTTGAACAGTTCTATGAAGAACTACAAGACGTTCTAAAACTAACACCCCCAAAAGATGTCCTTTTCATTATAGGGGACTGGAATGAAAAAGTAGGAAGTCAAGAAACACCTGGAATAACAGGCAAATTTGGCCTTGGAGTACAGAATGAAGGATAAAATGAAGCAGGGAAAAGGCTAATAGAGTTCTGCCAAGAGAAAGCATTGGTCATAGCAAACACCATCTTCCAAGAACACAAGAGAAGACTCTACACATGGAGATCACCAGATGGTCAACACTGAAATCAGATTGATTATATTCTTTGAAACCAAAGATGGAGAAGTTCTATACAGTCAGCAAATACAAGACCAGGAGCTGGCTGTGGCTCAAATCATGAACTCCTTATTGCCAAATTCAGACTTAAATTGAAGAAAGTGGGGAAAACCAATAGACTATTAAGGTATGACCTAAATAAAATGCCTTATAAATTTAAGGAACTAGATCTGATAAACAGAGTGCCTGATGAACTGTGGATAGAGGTTTGTCACATTGTACAGGAGACAGGAATCAAGACCATCACCAAGAAAAAGAAATGCAAAAAAGCAAAATGGCTGTCTGAGGAGGCCTTACAAATAGCTGTGAAAAGGAGAACTGAAAAGCAAGGACAAAAGGAAAGATATGCACATTTTACTGCAGAGTTCTAAAGAATAGCAAGGAGAGATAAGAAAGCCTTCCTCAGTGATCAGTGCAAAGAAATAGAGGACAACAATAGAATGGGACATAGAAGGTGATGGCACCCCACTCCAATACTCTTGCCTGGAAAAACCCATGGATGGAGGAGCCTGGTAGGCTACAGTTCATGGAGTCGCACAGAGTCAGACATGACTGAAGCTACTTAGCAGCAGCAGCAGCAGCAGCATAGAATGGGAAAGCCTAGAGATCTCTTCAAGAAAATTAGAGATACCAAGGGAACATTTCATACAAAGATGGGTTCAGTAAAGGACCAAAATGGTATGGATCTAACAGAAGTATAAGATATTAAGAAGAGGTGGCAAGAATACACAAAAGAACGGTCCAAAACAATCTTCACAACCCAGATAATAACGATGGTGTGATCACTCACACTCAAATAGAGCCAGCCATCCTGGAATGTGAAGTCAAGTGGGCCTTAGGAAGCATCACTATGAACAAAGTTAGTGGAGGTGATGGAATTCCACTTAAAATTAAAACATGATGCTGTGAAAGTGCTGCACTCAATATAGCATCAAATCTGGAAAACTGAGTAGTGGTCACAGGACTAGAAAAGGTCAGTTTTCATTCCAATCCCAAAGAAAGGCAATGCCAAAGAATGCTCAAACTCCTGCATAATTGCACTCATCTCACATGCTAGTAAACTGATGCTCAAAATTTTCCAAGCCAGGCTTTAACAGTAAGTGAACTGTGAACATCCAGATGTTGAAGCTGGTTTTAGAAAAGGTAGAGGAACCAGAGATCAAATTACCAACATCCGCTGGATCATCGAAAAAGCAAGAGAGTTCCAGAAAAACATCTACTTCTGCTTTATTGACTATGTCAAAGCCTTTGATTGTGTGGATCACAATAAACGGTGAAAAATTCTGAAAGAGATAGGAATACCAGACCACCTGACCCGCCTCTTGAGAAACCTATATGCAGGTCAGGAAGCAACAGTTAGAACTGGACATGGAACAACAGACTGGTTCCAAATAGGAAAAGGAATACGTCAAGGCTGTATATTGTCACCCTGCTTATTTAACTTATATGCAGAATACATCATGAGAAATGCTAGGCTGGAGGAAGCACAAGCTGGAGGAATCAAGATTGCTGGGATAAATATCAATAACCTCAGATATCCAGATGACACCACCCTTATGGCAGAAAGTAAAGAAGAACTAAAGAGCCTCTTGATGAAAGTGAAAGAGAGTGATAAAGTTAGCTTAAAGCTCAACATTCAGAAAACTAAGATCATGGCATCTGGTCCTCACTTCATGGGACATCTATAGATGGGGAAACAGTGGATACAGTGACAGACTTTATTTTTCTGGGCTCCAAAATCACTACAGATGGTGATTGCAGCCATGAAATTAAAAGACGCTTACTCCTTGGAAGGAAAGTTATGACCAACTTAGACAGCATATTAAAAAGCAGAGACATTACTTTGTCAAAGAAGGTCCAGCTAGTCAAGCCTATGGTTTTTCCAGTGGTGATGTAGGGATGTGAGAGTTGTACAATAAAGAATGATGAGAGCCAAGAATTGATGCTTCTGAGCTGTGGTGTTGGAAAAGACTCTTGAAAGTCCCTTGGACTGCAAGGAGATCCAACCAGTTCATCCTAAAGCAGCTCAGTCCTAGGTGTTCATTGGAAGGACTGATGTTAAAACTGAAACTAGAATAACTTTGGCCACCTAATGCAAAGAGCTGACTCATTTGAAAAGACCCTGATGCTGGGAAAGATTGAGGGCAGGAGGAGAAGGGGACGACAGAGGATGAGATGGTTGGATGGCATCAGTGAGTCAATGGACACAGATTTGGGTATACTCCCGGAGTTGTTAATGGACAGGGAGACCTGGGGTGCTGTGGTTCATGGGGTCACAAAGAGTCAGACAAGACTGAGCGACTGAACTGAACTGATAGTGTCAGAAGGAAATTAAAGCAAGTGGTTGAATTAAAGAAATTAAATTGAATCACGAGTGCATCTGAATGAATGCAAAATTGGAATGGAAAAAATGTACAATGGTAGTGGGAAAATATATACAATGTAAAAACTAATCAGTATAAATCAGTTGAAAATGAAATCATCGATGTTAAAAATTAATGGAGAAATATACCATGTTTACAGTGTGTGTCTTTTTCTTGTCATCTGTATTTACTCTTTTGATGCTTTGTCCATAATAGGCAATTCATCAAAAATGGACCTTCCTAGTTTTTTCATAATCTATGCTCTATCTTTTCTATCACATCTCCAATTTGAGAAGTGAAATATTCTAGAAAAGAAGTATAGCAGTTGGTGGTATTTTGAGAGATGAACTTGGCATAATTGTTTCCTTACCTTTATGTCATAAAATCTAAGAAAACCATACTTTTACCACACTACTGAAGTTTTATGAATCTGTTTAAAATTGTACATGGTTGAAATTGGTTCATCATATACCAAAGTAGCATAGTGAAAACATCATGTCAAGATAAGGAAACTTAGTACAGTATAGCTATCATTTCTGAGTAATAAGAAACAGGGGTGTTCTCTACACTACACTGCATGTAGGACTACATTCAGGTAGCATAGAGTCCAAATAAAGGAAGATGAAAAAATAAAGATATATCTGTAGCTTTTTGTGACCCATTTCCCAATTTAGAAGACAATTTTTCTATATGAATGTTTTGATTCTTTTTATCTTTTTAACATCCCAAGCCCTCTGAGCTGTCAGTGACTAGTTTTATTTGCAGAATGACAGCATGTTTGTGACCTCATTTCACAAAATCTAGAATTAGACTATGCTCAGTCACTTCCGTTGTGTCTGACTCTTTGTGAGTCAGAGAGTATGGACTGTAGCCTGTCAGGCTCCTCTGTCCATGGGATTCTCCAGATAAGAATACTGGAGTGGGTTGCCATGCCCTCCTCCAGGGGATCTTCCAACCCTGGGATCAAACCCAGGTCTCTTATGTCTCCTACATTGGCAGGCAGGTTTTTTACCACTAGTGCCACCTGGGAACTCCGTGGATTTATTCTGTTTCCTTTATTTACACTTATTTTCCTGATGTAACCATGGGAAAACTTGTCTAACCATCCATTTTCTCATTTTTAAAATTGAAACAATAAAAATAACTTATTCATTGTATTATAGACTTAATTCTCTAAGTAAAAACAAAACTGCATGATGCCTGGCATAATAAATATGCAATAAATAATAACCATTTCCCCCTAGTAGATTCCATTATATTGGGAACATCATTGCCAATAAAATGTCATTTCTAGCAGTAAATGCCTATATTCACAATTGCAGTTTCTATTTTTGGTTTCTATCTTAACCTACAGTGTTGTTTTACCATGAAAAAGCCATACCATCTTCAGATAATAAGTGCCTAAAAGTTATAGTTACATCCTGAGACCAAAGAGGTATAAATTTAGCTCTGACTGCATCCTTGCATTAGAAAGGACTGGTTGAAGATAAATTGGTGTATTAGCATATTAAGTGTGACTAGGAAAATTCAATTGTCAAACACAGTTTCTGTGATTATTATTTAGAAATTGAAGTAGCAGAGCAAAATTTGCCACCACATAATGTTTTTCTTTGGTGTGTGGAAAGGAAACCAAAATATAATTTGTATTGCTAAGACAGCTCTGTAAAATAAAGCCCAGATGTCACTGAGGAATTGTGACTTGTGTGTGTCACAGCCTGGATGGAATCTGACCTCTTGATCACTTAATATTCTCACAAAGGCATCCAGAAACTCAAGATAGTTATTGGACATGTACCCTAAGAAAAATCATGATTCCTTAGGGACAACTGTTTCCTGACTTGCATCCTAGCCAATCACAGGGAGGCAACTTTAAGAACCCTTGAGATTTTTGTCTCAATCAGCCTTTGACTCTTTTCTCTTCCCTGGAACACTCTTTCAGTTATACCAGAATCTGAGTCTTTCAAATTTTAATTCTTAAGACCCTAGTAAACTATTTTCTTATAAATACACTTCTGCATTTTGGGGGGAGATCAAGAGGTATGAGTACTAATTTAGTTTGAATATTTTTAAGAAACAGATGACTCGATAAGTCCTTTTTTTCACCTCCCTCTGAGTTTCCTAAAGAATTGAGATAAAGGGCCTGTTCCCTGAATAGAACTATGCCAGCGATATCTCCAAAGAATATGCTAGATGTGGTGAGGGAAACCCACCAGGGCTTGGAGATCTGAGGACACTCTGTCCTGTTGCCTCTGGACAGCCCACCCAACATGTGTTTACCAAACCTTTGCTTTTCCATCTCTGTATGAATTGTCTTCCCCTCCTTTGACATTCCAAACCCCTGCCCCAGCATCCTCTCTTATCTTCCACTGAAGAATGTATTTAATGTGAGCATTTCTGCCATTTTGGCAAGTTACTCAAAATTCCTCAGTCTCTTTCATGTATAAATACTATGAAACTTTTGTGTAATTTTTGCCTGTCAGTCTGTCTCGTGTGTGCATGTGTGGTCAGTTACTTTTCATGTCTGACTCTTTGCAAACCCATTTACTGCAGCCCACCAGGCTCCTCTGTCCATGGGATTCTCCCAATAATACTGGAGTGGGTTGCTGTGCCCTCCTCCAAGGAATCTTTCTAACCCAAGGATGGAACCTGAATCTCCTGTGTTTCCTGTATTGCAATTTGCCCATGAGCCACCAGGGAAACTGCAATTTGCCTCATGTCAACTTAATTCTTAGATCAGTCAGAAGAATCTTGAAAGGTAGAGGGAAAATCTCTTCCTCCCCGACATTGGAATACTATCAGAATGCAAAGGTCAATTATTTATAGTCAGGAGCACTGGTTATTGTTTCAAATTATTTGGCGTCAACCTTGTGATGAGATGGATTTTTTCCCAATAATTTCTTTGGCTGCTGTTTTTATCCCTGGCTTAGAAACAAAGCTTCTTTTTCTCATTTTTTTTTTTTTTAAACCACAGTGGTATTGCCTACAGAAAGGAAAAAAGCTTCTTTTCAGATACATTTTCTTCACTTGAGATCCTTAGTTATAGGAAAGGCATTTTGTTACCTTTTCATGCTCTCTGTCATATATAGATAGAGTAGTAAATATTTAACAACACACTCCAGAAAAAAAGCCTTGATTTGTGGTGTTTGCTGATGTGTGTGGAGGAAATGCACCCACTAGACCAATTTCAAGTTACCAATGTAATGCTGTAGAACTCAAAGTTAGGAAGAGATGTCTGGCAAATTGAATCTTGTGAACCACTGCAACTCAAATCTAACACAACGCCATGTGTGTGTGTTAAGCTTTGATATGCCAGGATTTGTTTCAAAAACTGGGGAGAGAGCAGAGTATGATAAAAAAAATCTCTTGTAATACGTTCACTCTATCCAGAATACAGATATTAAATTGTAAATGGATCAGTGCATCAAATAATTTTCAAAGCACTAATAAAATAAAGGTAAATATAAACAAATTCAGTTCAGTTCAGTCAATCAGTCTTGTTCAACTCTTTGCGACCTGAAGGACTGCAGCATGCCAGGCCTCCCTGTCCATTACCAACTCCAGGAGTTTACTCAAACTCATGTCCATTGAGTCGGTGATGCCATTCAATCATCTCATCCTCTGTCATACCATTCTCCTCATGCCTTCAGTCTTTCCCAGCATCAAGGTCTTTGCCAAGGAGTCAGTTCTTCGGATCAGGTGGCCAAAGTATTGGAATTTCAGCTTCAGCATCAGTCCTTCCAATGAACATTCAGGACTTATTTCTTTAGGATGAACTGGTTGGATCTCCTTGCAGTCCAAGGGACACTCAAGAGTCTTCTCCACACCACAGTTCAAAAGCATCAGTTCTTTGGTGCTCAGCTTTCTTCACAGTCCAACTCTCACATCCATACATGACTCCTGGAAAAAACACAGCTTTGACTAGATGGACCTTTTTTGGCAAAGTAATGTCTCTGCTTTTTAATAAGCTGTCTAGGTGGGTCATAACTTTTCTTCCAAGGAGCAGGCGTCTTTTAAGTTCATGGCTGCAGTCACTATCTACAGTGATTTTGGAGACCCAAAAACTAAATTCTGTCACTGTTTCTGTTGTTTCCCCATCTATTTGCCATGAAGTGATGGGGCCAGATGCCATGAGCTTAGTTTTCTGCATGTTCAGTTTTAAGCCGTTTTCACTCTCTTCTTTCACCTTCATCAAGAGGCTCTTTAGTTCTTCTTCGCTTTCTGCCATAAGGGTGGTATCATCTGCATATCTGAGGTTATTGATATTTCTCCCAGCAATCTTGATTCCAGCTTTTGCTTCATCCAGTCCAGCATTTCTTGTGATGTACTCTGCATATAATTTAAATAAGCAGGGTGAAAATATACAGCCTTGACATACTCCTTTCCTGATTTGGAACCAGTCTGTTGTTTCCTGTTCAGTTCTAACTGTAGCTTCTTGACCTGCATACGGATTTCTCAGGAGGCAGGTAAGGTGGTCTGATATTCCTATGTCTTGAATTTTTCACAGTTTTTGTGGTCTACACAGTCAAAGGCTTTGGCATAGTCAATAAAGAAGAAGTAGATTTTTTTCTGGAACTCTCTTGCTTTTTCAGTGATCCAGCGAATGTTGAGAATTTGATATCTGGTTCCTCTGTCTTTTCTAAATCCAGCTTGAAAATCTAGAAGTTCCTGATTCACGTACTACTGAAGCCTGGACTGGAGGATTTTGAGCATTACTTTACTAGCATGTGAGATCTGAGCATTCTTTGACATTGCCTTTGTTTGGGACTGGAATGAAAACTGACCTTTTCCAGTCCTGTGGCCACTGCTGAGTTTTCCAAATTTGCTGGCATATTGAGTGTAGCACTTTTACAGCATCATCTTTCAGGATTTGAAATAGCTCAGCTAGAATTTCATCACCTACACTAGCTTTGTTTGTACTGATACTCCCTAAGGCCCACTTGACTTCACATTCCAGGATGTCTGGCTCTAGGTTAGTGATCACACCATCATGATTATCAATCATGAAGATCTTTTTTGTACAGTTTTGTGTATTCTTGCCACCTATGCTTAATATCTTCTTCTTCTGTTAGGTCCATACCATTTCTGTCCTTTATTATGCTTATCGTTGCATGAAAAATTCCCTTGGTATCTTTAATTTTCTTGAAGTGATCTCTAGTCTTTCCCATTCTATTGTTTTCCTCTATTTCTTTGCATTGATCACTGAGGAAGACTGTGTTATCTCTCCTTGCTATTCTTTGGAACTCTACATTCAAATGGGTACTTCTTTCCTTTTCTCCTTTGCCTTTTGCTTCTTGTCTTTTCTCAGCTATTTGGAAGGCCTCCTCAAACAACCATTTTGCCTTTTTGCATTTCTTTTTAGGGAAAGACCATTTAGGGATGGTCTTGATTCCTGCCTCCTGTACTATGTCATGAACCTCCATCCGTAGTTCTTCAGGCACTCTATCAGATATAATCTCTTGAATATATTCATCACTTCCACTGTTTATATAAATGTAAATATAAGTAAAGGAAAATAATAATATAAAGATGTGATAGACAGTGACTTGGGGGTTTTGATGGTCAAGGATTGTCTTCAGATAGTTACAGCAGTAAAGCCCTTTTTGTTAAAGTGACATTTGAACTCAAACTTATTTGAAAGCAAGGAACAAACTACAAAGTGTTGAGAGCAATATGCTCAAACTAGCCCTGAGGTGAGAACATGACTCAAACATCGGTGTGTTTGAGGAGCAGAAATAAGCTTGGGGTGACAGTTGAGAAATGAGAGAGGAGAGATGTAAAAGATAAAGTTGAAGAAATAGGGCAGAATACATGAGACCCAGTTGAGTGTGATACACAACATGAATTTTAGTGCTGGAAGGCCAGAGTATATTAGCGTGGAACATTTGCCCCTAGAGGAACACTTATAAGGACAGATCAGAAATGTGTAAGGATATCTATATTTGGCAGTGAAGGAGACATCAAGTTGACACAGAATTCCTGACTTTCATTAATAGTTTCTTACACTATCTAACATTAAGATAATGAGTTTGAAACACTTCTATGGATGTCTCCAGATTTTGATGAACAAGCAAAAGTTTTATTTCATACACAGATAAAAATTTAGGACTCTTCCAACTGCTAAAGGCAAATCATGTTCCGATTGTCCTACATGAAAATGGAACTCTGTATCTACACAATGAACACAGAGACTCGTGTTTGGTCACATGTTGCATTCCCAATATTTTTTATCAAAAATTATTTTCATTTATTAACATAAATGTCTTATGAGACAGTCAGAATAGCTTATTATTTTAATTTAATCTTTCAAAATCATAATGAAAAAAGTGAGGGTCAAGGAATTGTATATAATACCTGGACCTTATAGGATATGATTTCAAATCTTATCTTTTCTACTTCTTACCCATGTTAATTATATAATACACATGCTTTCATTTTGGACATCTTAATATTTTTTTCAGTGATGGTGATCTCAGATATAAAATAATGGAACTTATGGATAAGGAAGATCTGTAACATACATACAATGAAATATTACTCAGTTATTAAAAAGGAACAAAACTGTACCATTTTTAGAGACATGGATATGCCTAGAGACTGTCATAGGCTTCCCAGGTGGTGCTAGTGGTAAAGAACCCACCTGCCAATGCACGAAACTTAAAGAGATGTGGGTTTGATCCCTGGGTTGGGAAGATACCCTGGAGGAGGGCATAGTAACCCACTCCAGTATTACTTCCTGGAGAATCCCATGGAGCCTAATAGGCTAGTCTATAGGGTAGCAAAGAGTCAGACACAACTGGAGTGACTTAGCATGCATGCACAGAGACTGTTATACAAAGTAAAGTAAGTCAGAAAGAACAAAGCAAATATCATAAATTAAGGCATATATGTAGAATCCAGAGAGATGATACAGATGATATTTGCAAAGCAGAAATAAAGAAACAGATATAGAAAGCAAAAGTATGGAAACCAAGAAGGGAAGAGGAGATTGGGATTGACATATGTACACTACTGTGTATAAAATGGATAACTAATAAGAATCTACTGAATACCACAGGGAACTCTACTCAATGCTGTGTGGTGGTCTAAACGGGAAGGAAATCTGAAAAAGAGGGGATGTATGTGTATGTATAGCTGATTCACTTAACTCTACAGTAGAAGCAAACACAACACTGCAAAGCAACTATATTCCAATAAGAATTAATTTAAAAAATAAAATAGTGGAATTTAACAAACCGGTTAAAATGGATTAATCATTAGGTTTATAATCTGCTAAATCATGGTTGAGAAGTTTTCTTCACAACACTCTTCATCTATACACTTCTTTCTGTGAATTTTGGCTTTGTGAATATTCATAAATTATTTTAATTAATAAGAACTTTTCAATATTTAAATTATCCTATAGAGTATTGAGTCATATCCACAGAAGGAGGAGTGATTTTCTACCTCAGTGCTCAGTTTTATGTAAAATATGTTAGAAACGTTTTATTTCAGTGCAGAAATAGCCTTCACTTAGAAACTTATCAGTGCCATTTTGACAGCTGTGCTCTATGCTGCAGTATTTCAATATCATGTATTTAAATTGTCTTGATTGTCCTTCAAAAATATAAGTGCTCAAAAGATTTATTCATTAATGAGAATAATTGAAAGACATGACTAAGCAACTAATACTTTCACAGGGAAAAAATAGATGTTGTGAATTATTTTGTTTCTTAATCTGTGATATTAGATATTGTTGTTTAGACACTAAGTCATATTCAACTCTTTTGCAACTTATGGACTGTATCCTTCCAGGCTCCTCTCTCCATGTGACTTCCCAGGCAAGAATACAGGAAGGGGTTGCCATTTCCTCCTCCAGAGGATATTCCTGACCCAGGCACCAAATCTGCATCTCCTGCATTGTGGGCAGATTCTTTACCACTCAGCCAACAGGAAAGCCATGATATTAGGTAGCAATTGTAAAATAAGTGTTATCTATTTATATATTACCTACCTCTAGTCTGCACTAAATATAGATACAATGCTTGATGCAATACCATACAAACATTTTTGATACTAGGAGAAGGAGAACTTTGCACTTTTCATGACTGCCTAGCCTGCTTAAATCCACTGCTTCCTACTTCCTCTTAACTTTGAGAAAAAAAGAGTTTGTAATCTGAATGTTTAGAGTCTAGGTTATCTACCAACCAGGCTATATTTCACAAGCAGAAAAATGTCACTGTTAATTTTCAATGTTAGAAATTAAATGGTACTTTGATTTTCATTCAGAGATTTTCATTTATATGTAGATTTTCCTTGAAGCCCTCTTGAAAGCTGCAATATAACTGGCAGACTGCATTCAGGAATTCTTTGACTGACCTCTGAACCAAATGCTATTATAATAACACAAAAAATACCCTAGAACTCTATATGTGGATTTGTGATATCCTCAGGGGAACAGTTGTCAAAATGGAGGATAATTTGCATGCCTTCAAGAAGTTCATGTTTAATTTGGAGGGTGTAGAGTTCCTCTGGTGACTCAGATGGTAAAGAATCTGCCTGCAATGAAGGAGAGCCACATTCAATCCCTTGGTCAGGAAGATTCCCTGGAGAAGGGAATAGCTACCCACTCTAGTATTCTTGCCTGGAGAATTCCATGAATAGAGGAGCCTGGTGGGCTACAGTCCATGGGGTCACAAAGAGTTGGACATGACTCAGCAAATAACACATACATACCTAATATAATATTTCTCTATAGGTAGCAAATTATAGAAAAGCATATTTCCTTCTGCTCAAGTGTACAAAACAAGAGAAATATTTCAACTGGATATGAAATTTGACTTTGACCCTAAATGGAGAATGAAGTTTTTATGGATGTAGAATAAGAAAAAACAAAAGAAGAAGAAACAAAAATAGGATAAAGGAAGCAATTTTGAGCAAATGTTTGAATGTACATGGCTATTTAAAAAATCAGGGGAAGATGACATAAGGATTGGGATATGAAGTAATGACTCAAGAAATATGCTGGTTATGTAAGAAAACAAGTTTAGGGTAATAATAATGTACAAAAATTGAGAGAAAGAAGTAAAGTAAAGAAAACTCAAGTTTTCCTATGTGATAGAGATCATGTTGAATCCCAAATAGGAAATTAAAGAAGACAAGCATGTTCAGAAGATGGCTTATAAAAAATTTATTTTTGAGTGTTGAAAAAATTTTTTATTCAAGTAGAGTTGATTTACAATATTATAATAGTTTCAGCATAAAGATTAAATATTTTATATGTTATACTCCATATAAATTATTACAAAATAATGTCTATATTTCCTTGTGCTGTACAGCATATTTTTGGTGCTTTTTTACCTTATGCATAAATTATTTCATATCTCTTGATCCAACCCCTCTCTTGCTCCTTCCCCTTTTCTCTCTACCCGCTAGCAACTACTAGTTTGTTCTCTATATTCGTGATTCTGTATCTGTTTAATAAAATAAAACTTATTCATTTGTTTTATTTTTTAGATGTGACATTTAAGAAGTAGCATCAAGGATTTGTATTTCTCCTACTGATTTATCTCATTGAACATGATACTCTCTAGGTCCACCCATGATGTTACAAAAGGCAGAATTTCATTTGTTTTTATAGCAGAGTAATATTACATTGTAAAATATACCAAATCTTGTTTATCCATTCATCTGTTGGTGGACACTTAAGTTGTTCCCATATCTTGGCTATTACAAATAAGGCTGCTATGGATATTTATTTTCAGATTAGTTTTGTTTTCTTGGGATATAAACCCAGGAATGGAATTACTGGATCATATAGGAGTTATATTTTAAGTTTTTTAAGGAACTTTCACTGTTTTCCACAGTGATTGCACCAATTTACATGTCCACAAACAATGTACAAGAATTCTCTTTGTCCACATCCTCAACAGCATTTGTTATTTGTGGACTTTTTTTGATGATGGCTATTCAGACAGGTGTGAGGTGATATTTCATTGTGGTTTTTATTTGAATTTCTCTGATGATAGCAATATTGAACACTTTTTCATGTGCCTGTGGGTTATCTGCTTATCTTCTTTTTTTATTATAAATTTATTTATTTTAATTGGAGGCTAATTTTTCATGTTGATGTATGGCAAAACCAATACAATATTGTAAAATAATTATCTGCTTATCTTCTTTAGAAAAATGTTTATTCAGATCTTCTCATTTTTATCCAGATAGATTTTTTTTTTTTGGATATAGACTTGCATGAGTTATTTATATACTTTAGATCCTAATCTCTTATTCATCATATCCATTTGAAGGTATTTTCTCCAATTCAAAATATTATCTTTTTATTTTGTTGATGGTTTCCTTTGCTGTGCAAAAGTTTTTAAGTTTAATTTGGTCTCATTTGTTTTTATTTCTTTTGTCTTAGAAGACAGGTCCAAAAAAATACTGCTATGATTTATATCAAAGAGTGTTCTGCCTATGTTTTCTTTTATGAGTTCATGGCTTTTGGTCATACATTTAGATGTTTAAACAATTTTAATTTTTTTTTTTGTACATGGTTTTAAAAACTGTTCTAATATCATTCTTTTAATGTAGCTGTCCAGTTTTCCTAGCATCATTTATTGAAGAGACTATCTTTTCTCCATCGTATAGTCTTTGCTCCTTTGTTTTAGATTAATTGATCATAATTGTGTGGGCTTATTTCTGGGCTATCTATTCTGTTTCATTGATCTAGGAGTCAGTTTTTGTGCCAGTACTATACTGTTTCAATTACTGTAGCTTTGCAGTATAGTCTGAAGTCAAGGAGAATGATACAGCTTTGTTCTTTTCAAGATTGCTTTGGTAATTTGAGGTCTTTTGTGGTTCAATATAAATTTTAGGATTTTTTTTTTCTAGTATGGTAAAAAAATGTCATAGGTATTTTGATAGGGATTACATTAAATCTGTATTATCTTTGTGTAGTATGGACATATTAATAATATTAATTCTTCATCCAAGATTAAGGGATATTTTCCATTTCTTTGTATCATCTTCAATTCCTCCATCAATGTATATATTTTTCAGAATATAAAAATTTCACCTCCCTGGTTAAGTATATTCTTCAGTATTTTATTCATTTTGATGTGATTCTAAATGGCATTGGTTTACTTTGCTCTCTCTTTCTGATAGTTCATTTTAGTATATAGAAAAACAATAGACTTTAGTAGTTTAATCTTGTATTCTATGAGCTTACTAGATTCATTTATTAGTTCTAAAAGATTTTTTTACTATATGTGTTATCATGTCATCTGAAAATAGTGACAGTTTTACTTATGCTGTCTCCAGTTAGTTTTTAGTGTGGATTGTTACACATGTATATGTATTTTTGATTTGGTCACATCAGGAGGTGAGTATTGTATCCTCCAACTACACTATCTCGATATCCTCTGGTTTATGAAAAACTTAAAGATTTGTTTGAGGAATTGGTATGAAACTAAGTGAAGAAGGGTGGTAGACAGTTGAAAATGAGTACCTGTTCAACTGAAGATAGGTTTTAAGATATGAACTTAAAAGTCATCATGTTATAGCAAATATATAGTAAGCTGGGAAAGTATATTCTGAAAATGCAACATAAAGCAGATGTTTGGTGAATTATGGCTTAAAATATACCCTTTGTTTCTGCAAAACATACTACTAATATTTTGAATTGAAAGATGGAAAAGAAAGAGGGAAGAGATGTAAATAAAGCCCTTGTAGACTTACTGGTTCTCCTTTCCAACATTCAAATAACATACACAGGGGTAGGAAATGAGCATCAAACAAAAGTATCACCTGATAAAAATAAACTGAAGCAGTTGATCTACCCCTCTGATAGGACAATAGCAATATATTTCTGAGCCTTTGAGGTGGCAAAATCAGAATCTCCCCATGTAAAACTGTCTCCCCATATAAATACATCTGAGGAGCTCGAATGTTTTTTAGGAGTACAGACTAATATGAATGTGGAACCATACCCTGAGCATAAGATTGGGTCATTCATTCCTGCAGGAACATTCTTTGTCCTTAGTATTTGTGCACAGTAAAAGTGCAGAAATTTATTTCCAATGCCTATTTCACACCTGTATCAGCATGGCCACATATTTTAAACAATAAATAAGCATACTGTATTGCTCCTAAACTCCAGGAGAGAGTATCTTAACACCATGACAGAACATCATGCCATCCACTAGTAAACACCTGGATATATAATAGAGACCCTAAAAGAGAAACTAAATTACCCACTAATCAGAGCAGGTGGTATTTTTCTCATTGCACTGTGCAATATTATTGATTGTACTACACTGTTTATTCCTTCAACTCTAAGGTTGGGTTACTCCCATCTTGCATATTGTTAACAGCTGTCAGTATAGGGAGTATTTATTTGCCATGAAATTAATAGTCTATATGGAAGTTTTCCTAGAGTACTGTGCATAAAATAAAAGTAGAATATTGTTGACATAACTAACTATGGATGTCATAATGAAAAAGATAATAAGAAATAAAAACATTAAATGTATCATTTCTTACAATTATTCATTTTACAACTTACAGTTCTTAACAGCAATGAATGAATATAGACTATATGTCATGATATTGCAGAAAACCTTATTGGCTGATTTCCCTCAAATACCAAATGTCTTTTTTTTTTTTTTAAATCTTCCTGGTCCTCAAAGCAGCATAAAGCTTTCTCAGGTAGTTAAGCATGTGCTTTGCTAGTTCAGAGACAGAAAATGATAATGTCACAGAAGATAACCAGAATATACTTACTAAGTGATGAGTGATATATTTGTACCTTTATAAGAATTAACAGGATAAAAATGTCTTTGGAGAAATTAGATTATGGATAAAATAGTAAATTAAATATACCCAACCCTTGTTATTGTTGTTTAGTCACTGAGTCGTGTCTAACCCTTGCAACTCCATAGACTGTAACCTGTCAGGCTCCTCTACCCATGGAATTTCCCAGGCAAGAATACTTGGATGGGTTACCATTTCCTTCTCCAGGAGTTCTTCCCAAACCAGGGATCTAACCCACATCTGGTGCCTCCTGCATTGCAGGTGGATTTTTTACCACTGAGCCACCAGGAAAGCCTGTCCATTGTTATAAATTAATTTTATTCCATGGACACTGATATAAAAGTTGCTGCTGCTGCTGCTAAGTCGCTTCAGTCATGTCCGACTCTGTGTGACCCCATAGATGGCAGCCCACCAGGCTCCGTCATCCCTGGGATTCTCCAGGCAAGAACACTGGAGTGGGTTGCCATTTCCTTCTCCAATGCACGAAAGTGAAAAGTGAAAGTGAAGTCGCTCAGTCTTGTCCGACTCTTAGCAACCCCATGGACTGCAGCCTACCAGGCTCCTCCATCCATGGGATTTTCCAGGCAAGATTACTGGAGTGGGGTGCCATTGCCTTCTCTGTCCTTATCTCTAGCCTCTTCTATTCTCTCAGAATATCTCTGCATATTCTCTCAAAATAAAATATGCATATTTTAACACTTTGGTAATATGATTCTTATACATACTAACACTTGAGAACTTCTGATATGAAAACAGATTTTTGCTATTTCTGGCTTGTTTTCCCTGCTGAGTGATTTTTATGACTCAGTAAGCATTGAATATAAATCTCAGAAGACCGTAATCTCTGTAAAATGAGAAACACTAACTATACAAGATCCCCAAGTAAGAGGCAAAGGTCATCATCAAAACAAGCAAGAGAAGTGGTTTAATAAAAAGTCTAAGTAGAAGGACAGTTGAGGTAACTTAGAACCATGAGAAAGAGTAAGTAAGGCACAGTGAAAATTGGTTTGATTGTGGCTTGCAGGTAGATTGGATTGGTGTGTTGAGAGTAGGGAAAGAGAAAAAGAAATATAGGAGGGCTGATCAGCTATAAGACTTTTCAAGGAAAATGGCAAAAATAGAATATTTTATCAGTAAAGTTCAATGGTATGGGAAAGAAATGTTGAAAAAATAACTTCAAATAAGAAAATCAAGAATAAAATACCTAGAAAGTAGAAAAGAGTTGCTGAGAAATCTTCCTATATTATATAAGAATGAATGAATAGGCAATGAAACTCATGCATCATTAAATTGTCGTTTATTTGGGGAGCAAGTACAGAGACCTGAAAAGTAGCTCACTATAATGTTGGATGTGAAACATTGTAAAAGTTATATCACTACAAGAAATAGAGCAAGTTAGGCTGTTGAAATGCAGCCTCAATGTGTGAAATATAATAAATGAAATAATGTTTTGTACCAGCAGTCAACAAATGCACATTACACAGAAGAGTCTCCTTCTTATAGAGTAGGTGAATAGTATTATGAGGGCTTACTGCCCACAAGTATGAGTTATAGGAAACTGACTGATTTGCAATAAATTACTTTGATAGGGAAGTGCCCTGGCATTTAGGGGGCAAGCAATTAATCCTCTATAACTGAGAAGGCTGTATTTTAGAGAACAGTGAGTAGGGGAATGACAAAGTTTTTCTAACTAAATTCCATAACTTCAGAGCCTATCTAGTAATACCTAGATCTTGCTTAGATCCACCCATAAATATTAAAAAAAAAAAAAACTTTTCTTTTTCACTAAAATCCAGATCATGAAACTCTATGTAAGTTGAGCAACTAAATATAGGAAAGTACGGCTGTAGTTCTTAGAGAAGAATTAGAGCTTCAGACATGTGGGCACTGATTGCCTAGCTATTTGCTTTCAGTCATTATGTGGTTCCTCTTGTGTGTACCTGATACATAATATGATACGTTAGTTCATATCATTGTGCTTATGAGAAGTGAACCTAATTTATAAAAATTGACATCACATATATGAAATTATAAGTTTATTTTGAAAGAATAATGAAGAAATTATCAAATCTGATGTCTATTCTGCCTTACTGTCCATGAAGGTGTTTGAACTTGATGAGTATATGTAACTGACCATGGTAGGGAACCATTTTATGTCATAAGAAGTTTTGAAGTTGTATATAGTCGCATTCTGTGCATCATCAAAAATCACCCTATTTAACCCATAGCTGTTAAATAATATAAAGAAGTGGAATTTTGAATATTTTACTTGTTGGGACTCAGTTGGACTTTCTTGAAAAAGTCATTTTAAAACCATAATGATTGAACTTAATCTTTCAGTTCTCCACAACACAAATATCCTAATCTTTATAGGAATAGGAAATAAGCCTAATATATATCTTTCCTTATAATCAAGTTAAAATATTATTTAAAAGGTATGTTCAGATGCAATCAATAGGAATTTGCAATTAGGGTTATCTGATATTTGCTGTTATGTTTGAGTATTTCAAGGAAATTCCTATGTATCTTAAAATAATTCTCTAGAGTTGGAGGCTGAAGAAAATATGTACATCTCTGAAATGAAATTATAAATTTGGGAGAAAAATAAGTCAGCATGCCCATTCCTATTTACATAAATTTTTTGCATTTTAAAATATAGGCATAACATAGGCAGTCTTTCAAATGTAAAATAAACTTTATTATTTAACTTCTATTAATATATAAACCCTTTGAATCATGAAACAAAATCATTTGTATTGTGCTATTATCAGAAAAAAAATTCTGCATGATATTCTTTGATTTTGTTGAGATTCATCTTATGGATAAGATAATAATCTTCTTTTGTAAATAATCTACATATTCTATAGATTTGGCTTATTGTATTATAACAATGAAATCAATCTAGGCAAATAGCACATCATCTAAATTACATTTTTAAACTAGGAACTCTATTGCTTAAGAAAGAAAATTTTCTTCTTAAAGTAAATCTCAGTACTTCATCATACCTATCATGTAGATATTTGAAAAATACTTATAAAAACACACACTGTGTAATATTTACATTTATTATATTACTAAATTATGTATTTCAGTAAACCTGTGTTACAAGATACTTTTCATTGTACTTTAGAAAAGAAATAGAAAATATTATTTCTGTTTATAACTATTTCAACAGGGATTACATGCATGCTCATTTCTGCTTATAGAACAATAATTCTTAGAGATACTACATGGAAAAAAAACCACACAACCAAAAAATAAAAACTTTAAAGAATGCTTTCTATAGAATATAACTTATCAAAAGAAGGTAAAATATTTTTCTCTTTTATTTCACAAGGCATAAACTTCCTAAGCTAGATGGTAAAAATTAGATACTTTGTGTTTCTCCAAGGAAAAAATGATTACAATAAAATCAGCCTAAATCAATCCAACATCCTTTTAGGAATAATCTATGAACAGTATATTCTGCACATAAATAACTGCTACAAGGGTATTAAAATAAATATTGAAAGTATAAAAAAAGAAATGTGAAAAGGTTACAAGCTTGTTTTTACAAAATCAGTTTATATATTTGCTGTAAATGAGATATATTATGTCAAGAAGCTTAATCTTTGAAAAGATAAGTTGATATTTTTCTGTGCAAGACAAAGCAAAAATATCATCACAAGTATAAATGATTAGCATTTTAATTTTTGCATTTATATTATATTCACCAGGACTAAGACTAAGGTATGCTAAATTTATGTAAGCATGCTGCTCTATCAGGAAATATTTTGTCAAGATGCATTTGCAGGACAATACTTTATATGGAACACAATTGGAGACATATAGTATCTCACACACATTTATCTGTTTTATCTCTTTCCTTATATTTTCTGATAGTATATGAAAATTGTATATAGTACTATTTAATAGTATGAAAAATTGATTATTTTCTTTCCTTCCAATATCCCCTGTCTAGCTCAGTGTTCTTCCTAGTATACAAATATGATAAATCATCTCCCCATAAAAGCCATTAGAGATGCTCCACTGATGCTTAAGATAAAAACTATAGTATGTAGCCAGTCATAGGCCTTTCATTTCTGACCCTTGCCTAAAACAGCTGAGCTAATTTATTGCCACACATATTTAAGGATGCATATATAAAAACATACACATGCTGATATTTACAATCCACAAAGTACATTGTCCCACTTACTGATCTTTGCATAACCTTCTCTTGATTGTCCATCTAGTGTAAGCTTTAAGAATCATCTCAAAGTGCAATTTGGTGGGAGGAAAGTTTGGCCATTCATTACACTGTAACTGCACTATCTATTTGTTTGGCTACTTCCCTATTCATAGCTTTGTCCAAATACTATCATACTATCTTGTGATTAATTTGTTTTTCTCCTCACCCTGTGAAAAATAAGAGTGGAGTGTTATATGTCTTACTTAACATTCCAGTGGCAGAAACAGCAGAGATACTCTAAAACATGAGAACATTGTGAATACATATTTATTAAGCACCTCGTTTTCTCCTCCCAATACCTATATGTGTGGTTATTATCACTGTAACATTACAAATGAAAGAAATATTTAAAGTTACATTAATAATGGGAGGTGTGGCCCCAGTTTGGGATCATTTTGAAGTTCTTTTGATCTTATATCACATTGCTAAATTACAGTAACTGAATAAAATTTAGCAATTTATTTCACTTGTTATATTGTTTCACTGGATGCTGTTGGAACTAACTCTCCCATATTGCTCTGAACTATATACTGTTTGCAAAATCATGGTACTTCTTAGGTAAGGCAAAACTGTAGTCCTGGTTAAAGGCAGTAAATCAAGGCTGATCCACTTATCTGTCTGTGATTTATGATGGATGAACTCTTTTTCCATGGATGTTTGAGCAAAGTTGTTTCACTCACCCACAGATGATTTATTTTGGGTGATCCACTTGTCCAATGAAGATTTATTACATAGGATCCACTATCCAGTGTGATTAAGTATGTGCAGTTGGCTTGTCCAGAGGTAAGCAAGGAAAAACCCAGACACACATGCACATTCTATCCCAATCTGAAATCGCCAAATCTAAGTAAAATCAGGAAAGTAAGGCCTCAACTTGTGAGATTATAGATGGCCCCTTTGCAATATGTAAATTTTCCTTATATCACTCCTTTATAATGGAAATACTCAATTATTAAAAGAATTTTCAGTATTAATTGCGTAAATTACTATTTTAAGTAAAATGTTGAATAAGTAATGTTCTGATATTAGTTCAGAAATTCATAAGTGGATTTTATAATGTCTGATTAAGCATTATGTGCATTATGTTGTTCAGTATGTGAACAAATGTTTTCAATAAAGCATGCATTTTACATTAGGAAAGCATTATATTTTAATTGTATCTATTTTTCAAGAGAATCGAATGACCAATTCTTGTTACTTGTCAGCTTTTAAAAAAAAATACTTTTTCCCCCCAAAATTCACAGCTGTATCTACCTTTCTATATATTTTTTTTCTGTGATATACATATCTTCCACATCTCTCTGTAGAGTTTTATCCAGTTGTTGAAGAGATTCTATCACCAAAATTTTAAACTCATTTAGAATTTGGTTTTGTTCCTTTTAAAGATAATCTCATTCTGAATATTTCTCTCAGATATTTAAGCCCTTAGAGCTGAGGCAGATCCATTGATAGCTGCTATATGAGCTAAGGTAAAAGTTGATTATTATTCGGTCATTCACCATAACGGTGAATGCAATTGGACTTAGCTTGTCAACGATGATTTCATAAGGTGTCGGGTCAAAAATATAAAGAAATCAATACAAATCATCGCTATCCTTTCCCTTTGTCTACTTGACCTCATTATCTAAGATAAGAGGATACTGACTGAGGCTAGTAGCACTTCACTTCGGAACACTGCTGATCCTGATTGCTCCAGTTACTTATGTTTGCCTGGATGATGGCAATTTGATTCACATTGCATTCTAATTTCTTCTCAAGATTCCATGTAATAATAATCTATCTTCACTTTCTGTGTCTATATAAGTATCTATATCTTTATCCACATTTCTTTCTATTTATCTGTCTTTAAATTTTTCTTGTAAAACATAGTATAAATGCTTTCTTTTAGGTTTCAAAAGCTGACTTTCATAATACCTCAAAATTGTTCATAATTACAATGGTAAGTTGCTGACTCCTTAAAAATCTTAGTA
Organism: Bos taurus; assembly: GCF_002263795.3. NCBI lineage: Eukaryota > Metazoa > Chordata > Mammalia > Artiodactyla > Bovidae > Bos > Bos taurus. The sequence goes on along the minus strand of NC_037328.1, from coordinate 39,834,426 downwards.
CTTGTTGAACTTGTTCTAGTTTTTCTAGAATTTCAATATTATAGTCTTTTTATTTGTGCTTCCTTTCAATATTTCTGTTACAGTTCACTGGAGGTCGGGCAATGTTATTTCCTAATCTTCATAACAACAGAGCCATAATAAAAAGGAAAAACATTAACCTCTGCCTTTATACTTTTCTGCATGGTGTATTTCCTGTTAATTATAGGAATTTAAAAAAATGGCTTTTAGAAAAAAAGAAAGCTTTGCTTCTCTTTGCATATTCTAGCTTGAGTTTTTTTCAATTATGCCATTATTCCACTGAATCCGTACTCTCAAGAAATGAATATTCTACAAGCATTTTGTTTTGATCACAGCTCTCAGAAATGCTTTTTATTTACTTATGAAGGTTCCTTTTCTTTTCTTTTTTAAAAAATTAACATTTTAATTTTTAGAACGGTTTAAGGTTTGCAGAGAAATAAGTGGGAACTACAGATAGTTCCCTTATACTTCCTGTCTCCACCCACATATCATCTGCCCAATATCAATAGCCTGCATTAGGCTGGTACATTTGTTACAAATGATGAGACTACATTGAGACATTATTACTACCCAAAGTTTATAGTTTGCATGACGCTTTGCTCTTTGTGCTGTGCATTCTATGAGTTTTGACAAATATGTAAGGACATGTATCTACCATTACAACCTCACACACAATAGTTTCATTGCCTTAAAAATATCATTGCTGTACCTATTATCTCTACCCTTGCCTCAAACCCTTGATAACCACCATCTTCTATTGCCTCCATAGTTTGCTTTTTCTAGAATGCCATATGTTGGAATCACACAGCATGCAGACTTTTCAAATTAATTTTTTTCAGCTATCAATATTCATTTAATGTTTCACCAAAGCTTCCTAAGTGGTGCTAGTGTTAAAGAACCCACCTGTCAGGGCAGGAGATATAAGAGACACAGACGGGTTTGATCCCTGGATCAGGAAGATCCCCTGGAGGAGGGCATGGCAACTCACTCCAGTATTCCTGCCTGGAGAATCCCATGGACAGAGGAACCTGGGGGGCTACAGTCCAGAAGGTCACAAAGAGTCTAATACAAATGAAGTGACTTAACACACATGCACTCATGGCTTTCCATGACTTGATAAATAATTTCTGTCTCTCTTTATCCCCTGTGTGCTTTTAAAACATATTTTGGAGCAGTTCTACACACAAAAAATTTGAGGAGAATGTACAAAGACTTCCCAGACACCCCCTGTTCTGACATTTTGTTACAATTGATGAATCAAATTTGACATATTATAATTCAGTTCAGTTCAGTCGCTCAGTCGTGTCCGACTCTTTGCGACCCCAACTCAAATGCTATTCTTTTCTAGAGACACAGTGAAAGTGAAGTGAAGTCGCTCAGTCGTGTCCGACTCTTTGCGACCCCATAGACTGTAGCCTTCCAGGCGCCTCTGTCCATGGGATTTTCCAGGCAATACTACTGAAGTGGGTTGCCATTTCCTTCTCCAGGGGATCTTCCCAACCCAGGGCTCAAACCTGGGTCTCCCACATTTTAGACAGATGCTTTACCATCTGAGCCACTAGGGAAGTCCCCAAGAGACACAGTCACACCCCCAAAAAATGTTTTGCTAGCTCTCTGGACATCCCTTGGTTCAGTCAAGTTGACACATAAAATTAACCATTACAACGTTCCAGAAAAATGGTACTTGATATGAACTTTGGTCCTACGTAAATAACTTCCTATTCTCTGTCTATAAATGTGGCTATGTGAGGAAGTGTTGGCAGGCATAATTGCAATATTTTATGATCATGAGGGGAATTTCAAAATGATGAAGATGCCTAAGCATAGATACAGAAAGTAATCTGGGAATTTGAACAGTATTTCTGATTTATCCATCTTTGAAAACACACAATCTCCATATTTCTTGTCGTGAGAGATGATAATCTACTTACTGTTTGTTTAAGCAGCATCTAAGAGAATCCAACTGATCTAAATATCCATCTATAAGGTAATGGGGAAAGAAAATATAGTTTATCTTCATGAAACTTTTTGCTTTGCTAAAAGGATTGAAAGATATGTCATTTAGTTGTATGAAGGAAAGATACAAAGTTTATGATACATTTACATAAACATACATATCATATACATCAATAAACATGTATCCTAATGAGTACATGTATATAAATATATTTTATATGTATAAAGCCATATAATGTGCATTAGATGGCATAGGATATTATTTGGAGAAATCGACACTAAATAGACAACAGTGATTATGTCAGTAGAACGAGTGGTGGGGGTTAGGATAGGAGTTGTTCAAAGTTGTCACAACATTAACCTATCACTTAGAAAATACATAACATATTAAAGTAAAAGGCATAATTTAAATAATCATAGAAGAATAGACAATTTTGAAATATACTTAATATAAAATACTCAAAAGATGAAAATGCCACAAGATAACTTTGTAGAAATTAGCAGATTGCACACCATAGAATGCTTAGGGCTGAGATTAAAGTAGGAAGAGAATCTTCTCTATGTGTCTGTGAAGCAAATGTTTTTAATCAGCTCCACAGAGATTTGACAATCCATCTTGTCTGAGTTATTAGGAAATGCGAAGCCTGCCTAACTCTCAGGCACCCATCAACCTCTGCCCACCATTAACTTTTTATTTGATATTTCAACTTAAAATACCCTAGGCTATATTTGTCTTTAACAGTTGAAAAGTTCAGGGTTAAGATAAGAGACAAGATAGTACTTTAATTATTTAGGTACCATTTAATATGATAAAATATCAATTTACCAAATGGTACCCTAGAGGCCTAAAAAAATTAATACATTTTCTAGAAGTGTCTAAATTAATCCCAGGGTATACTTAATAAAGTCTAAGTCACTATTTCAATGATTCTATAAATTGTGGAAGGAATTAATTTTTGTTAACACATTTAGTGGAAAGAACCTTTGTTATGGCTTTGTTAACTGTTAGACCTTTTAAAACATTAATTGTTAACATTGTATCAGGACTTTATTTGTTAACACTTTTTTTTTTCAAGTTAATAGCTAATACTATTTAAGTTGTGGGCAAAATATGAATTATTACTAGCCTCATGGTCATCATATTATTTTACAGGCGAGATTGAATCCCTGCAGCTCAATTTTGCTGTTCATTGTTGTTGCTCAGTTGCTCAGTCATGTCCAACTCTGTGACCGCAACTCAACTGACAAACTTGTTTTAAAATTTTCTAAGGACATATGAATTCTGCTGCAACTATCTGGAAACTGCAAGTGTATCGATTGCATGTTGCAACTGGTTGGATCTGTGTTATATAAAGAAGCCAAGTAGTGTTAGAATTAAATAAATATAATTTTAAAACACATGAAAGAGGTGATTATAATTACTTGTATAAACCATTAATACAGTCCTAATATTTAACAACCTTTATATGTGTGTGTACTCAGTCATGTCTGACTCATTGTGACTCCATGAACTGTAGGCTGCTGGGCACTTCTTTCCATGGAATTTTCCAGGAAAAATTACTGGAGTGATCTTCCTACTCCAGGAGATCTTCCTGACCCAGGGGTCAAACTCACATCTTTTGTGTCTCCTGCATTAGCAGGTGGATTCTTTACTGTGCCACCTGGCAAGCCCAACCTATTACATACTTGATAGTATATAGATACTACTTTGATTATTTTGATTTTATAATTTTCTGTACATCATAATTATCCAAACTAATTTTTTAAAGGAATTATAGAGGCTCTGTAAAATATCAGTAGCTTGCAATGTAAATTTATATAATAGCTTCTATTTATATATTTGGTATTAGTAAACCAGTTACTCAGGTGGATTCAGTTCTCTTTCCACAACATATTCTCTACATCTCTATCATCTCTCCAGTCTAGCAGCCTACCTTGAAGATCTTGAACTTGCCAGGCTTCACAATTTCATGTCAACTCGCTGAAACAGAAATTTCCATTTTCTTCTCCCTTTCCCTTTCTCTTTCCCTTTCTTGGTTCCTCTCTCTCCAGCTCTCTCTCAATATATATATATATATATATATATATATATATATATATGTATATGATATAAACATCTGAATGCAGAGTTCGAAAGAATAGCAAAAAGAGATAAAAAAGCCTTCTTCAGCGATCAATGCAAAGAAATAGAGGAAAACAACAGAATGGGAAAGAGTAGAGATCTCTTCAAGAAAATCAGAGATACTAAAGGAACATTTCATGCAAAGATGGCTCGATAAAGGACAGAAATGGTATGGACCTAACAGAAGCAGAAGATATTAAGAAGAGATGGCAAGAATACACAGAACTGTATAAAAAAGATCTTCACAACCCAGATAATCACGATGGTGTGATCACTGAACTAGAGCCAGACATCCTGGAATGTGAAGTCAAGTGGGCCTTAGAAAGCATCACTACGAACAAAGCTAGTGGAGGTGATAGAATTCCAGTTGAGCTATTCCAAATCCTGAAAGATGACGCTGTGAAAGTGCTGCACTCAACATGCCAGCAAATTTGGAAAACTCAGCAGTGGCCACAGGACTGGAAAAGGTCAGTTTTCATTCCAATCCCAAAGAAAGGCAATGCCAAAGAATGCTCAAACTACTGCATAATTTCACTCGTCTCACATGCTAGTAAAGTAATGCTCAAAATTCTCCAAGCCGGGCTCCAGCAATATGTGAACCGTGAACTTCCTGATGTTCAAGCTGGTTTTAGAAAAGGCAGAGAAACCAGAGATCAAATTGCCAACATCCGCTGGATCATCGAAAAAGCCAGAGAGTTCCAGAGAAACATCTATTTCAGCTTTATTGACTATGCCAAAGCCTTTGACTGTGTGGATCACAATAAACTGTGAAAAATTCTGAAATAGATGGGAATACCAACCACCTGACCTGCCTCTTGAGAAATTTGTATGCAGGTCAGGAAGCAACAGTTAGAACTGGACATGGAACAACAGACTGGTTCCAAATAGGAAAAGGAGTAGGTCAAGGCTGTATATTGCCACCCTGTTTATTTAACTTATATGCAGAGTACATCATGAGAAACACTGGACTGGAAGAAGCACAAGCTGGAATCAAGATTGCAGAGAGAAATATCAATAACCTCAGATATGCAGATGACACCACCCTCATGGCAGAAAGTGAAAAGGAACTAAAAAGCTTCTTGATGAAAGTGAAAGAGGAGAGTGAAAAAGTTGGCTTACAGCTCAACATTCAGAAAACTAAGATCATGGCATCTGGTCTCATCACTTCATGGGAAATAGATGGGGAAACAGTGGAAACAGTGTCAGACTTTAATTTTCTGGGCTCAAAAATCACTGCAGATGGTAACTGCAGCCATGAAATTAAAGGATGCTTACTCCTTGGAAGGAAAGTTATGACCAACCTAGATAGCATATTCAAAAGCAGAGACATTACTTTGCCAACACAGGTTCGTCTAGTCAAGGCTATGGTTTTTCCTGTGGTCATGTATGGATGTGAGAGTTGGACTGTGAAGAAGGCAGAGCGCCGAAGAATTGATGCTTTTGAACTGTGGTGTGGAGAAGACTCTTGAGAGTCTATTGGACTGCAAGGAGATCCAACCAGTCAATTGTGAAGAAGATCAGCCCTGGGATTTATTTGGAAGGAATGATGCTAAAGCTGAAACTCTAGTACTTTGGCCACCTCATGTGAAGAGTTAACTCATTGGAAAAGACTCTGATTCTGGGAAGGATTAGGGACAAGAGGAGAAGGGGACGACAGAGGATGAGATGGCTGGATGGCATCACTGACTTGACGGACGTGAGTCTGAGTAAACTCCAGGAGTTGGTGATGGACTGGGAGGCCTGGCATGCTGCGATTCATGGGTTCGCAAAGAGTCGGACACGACTGAGCGACTGATCTGATCTGATGTATATGAAAGATAGATTTTATACACAGAGACACATGTGTACCTGTGTGTGTGTGTAACGCATACAACCTCTTATTTGTTCTGTTTCTTCCAAAACACAAAATCTCCTGTGGCAAATTCTTCCCATGTTTTAGAATACGATTTTTCAACTCCTTTTCATGAATATTTAACCTCTCATCTTCTTTCTGCTGTATCTACCTTTTGTGTTTATTCTCTCATCATACATATTTAATAGTACCATGCCAAGTAATTCACCATTTCTTGACATCCTATGATCTTGTGTTGCATTGTTGAATGACTTTATTCACTTGTTACTTTTGTCATTCATTTTTACATACAAACATAGCATTAAGGAATTGCAATTTGCTAAAAACTGAACTCATTTCAGTGCTTAAGGAAGTTAAGCCTCACTTATGCATGTGCCAGACAGAAGGAATAAATTCTATCTCCTTCTGGTCAAAACTGTGCAATAAGATGGCCATTAGACTCTTGTGTCTAAGGAGCATTTGGAATGTGTCTAGTCTGGATTAAAATGTGCTGCAATTGTAAAATACATACTTGACTTCAAAACTTAGTAGCAAATAGTAGTTAAAATGTATTAATTACTTCTCTGTTTTCTTTTACTCTTTTTATTGTGGCCATTAGAAAATACAAAGTTACGTATGTGACTTGTATCTTTGACTTTTATTGAGTAGTGCTGGCCTAGACCTTCTTTCCGTCCTCATCCACATATCCTTTCCTTTCCATTTACCATTCACATTGTGTGAGACTTATTTCATTGTGTCACTTCATCTATAAATCAATAGTTATTATGTTATATTATAAATTTTGGAAATATATTCTAAATTTCTCTTTGGGAAAAATTATCACTTATATATGCTTAGCAAATATTATACACCCAGGAAATTTTTGCCATATTAATCTTGTTAATGAATAAAACTGTGCATATTTCACACAGAGTGACAAAGGAATCTTATAGAAATGTTGCAAATCACTTTTCTTTTCCTGGTTAAAGAGGTATTTTCTGTATCTGAATTCTCTTCTTTTGTAATGATCTGACAAGTTCTCATTCCATGTAGTCTTCAAATAATAGTATGGATGTTTGCTTTAATTCCTGGAGAACAACTCATACTAAATTATATTCAATTTCTTTGAGTCTGCAATCATGAATTAAGCACCTACTATATGTATGGCTCTATTTTAAGCAGTGGAGGTAAGACAGAGAGAAAATATCCCTGCTCTCTTTGATTTAAATTTTAGATATAGTACACAGGTAAGAATAAGAAAACAAACAGCACAAAGTGCTTCAAAGACAATAAAATAAGGAAGCAGCATTGGATTTTTTGATTAGGAAAAGCATTTCTGATGAATTGAGATTTGGGCTGTGGACCCTTGTGATAGAAAGAAATACTCATATGATGATGTGGGTAGAGAGTATTATAGATAGATGAAAGATCAATTTATCGGGGCCCTAAATCATGAATAGGCTTGGCTAAGTGTGAGGAATAGCAAGGAAACCAATATGGCTGAATTAAAGTGGATGAGAGTGAGTAGGGTGAAAAATGAGGTCAGAGAAGTGGTCAGTTCTAGTTCAAGTGCAGCCTTGTACACAAGGCAAGCAGTTTAGATTATTTTATAAGGACAATGGAAAGGTATTAGAGTGTATGGAGCATGCAGGCAACATGACTGATGTACCATTTAAGTAAATCATTCTATTGCACAAAAAATGGATTTGATGCAGTAAGTATAGCTTGTCAGAATTAGTGAGACACTTTAGCAAGATTGTTTCAGCAAAAACAAGTGAAAAATCATCTAATGTCCTGGAAAATGAAGTTTGCAGAGGAGATGGAAAGCAGAGATTATGGTTTTGTACATCATTTTATTCTTTGCTCAAAACATAGTATCTGGTACAAAGTAACCAAAGGTAGCTTCTTTTGGTTTAGTGTATACACAGTGTTCCAAATCCCAGTTAAAGCACTTTAAATATATATAATTTATATTCATATTTAATAATTATTAGGCAAAGTATTATATTTTTTTTTAATTTCACAAAAGGAAATACTAAGTCTAGGAAAGCTTACTGAGTTATTTTCTTACCATCAAGTTGTCAGGTTGTTCAGATGGAATTCCTCAGGAAATGTGAAACTATTACCACAACTGTTACCTGCCTTTTGCCAAATAACTTATTGGATGAACACATGTAAGTCTGAGGAGCAGATTTTAAATTTATATGCTGTGATTTACACCTGCAGAAAGGTGCAACTTTACATATTTTGGAGAACAGGAGGTTCTATCCAGGCTTTCTCTCATCTGTACCATGATGTGCCACTATTTCTGCTTTTTTCCTCCCTTGTGCTGCTGCAGGATCCCTGGTGAGTCATTCAGTCCTTATAGTTAAAGTGAGAACCTAGGCACAGACCCCCTCACCTTTCAAATTATTCCTCAAAATGTCTCAAGTGTCTATGTTTTCATGACAGATTTTTTTTTTTTCTTTTCTTGAGCAAGATTTTACAGGGTGGGGTTCCTTGGTCCCTTCTCTGAATTTAACAATTTTTCATTTTATTCTAAAGCTTCTGATATTCTTCAGAATTGCTCACCCCTACACCAAGCAAAATAATATCTTTCTCCAGACAACAGGAATTTCCTCCATCATACCCTATGTGACTTCTCAATAAGCAAAGAAGCTTTCTGAATCCTCTACCATTTGGCATGTTGATATATATTACTTTTTCCTTCGCTACTTAAACCAGTCAATCCTAAAGGAAATCAGTCTTGAATATTCATTGGAAGGACTGATACTGAAGCTTAAACTCCAGTACTTTGGCCACATGATGCGAAGAGCTGACTCATTTGAAAAGACCCTGATGCTGGGAAAGATTGAGGGCAGGAGGAGAAGGGGACGACAGAGGATGAGATGGTTGTATGGCATCACCGACTCAATGGACATGAGTTTGAGTAAACTCCGGGAGTTGGTGATGGACAGGGAGGCCTCGTGTGCCGCAGGTCACAGAGTCGGACATGACTGAGTGACAGAGCTGAACTGAACTGAACTGAAACCTAAGACAATTTAAAAATTTACTTGCTTTTTTAAAAAATTAATAATTAGTTAATCTATTCATTTAAAAATTAAAAACTTAGCTGTAACATTTTTTTTCTCAACTGAAGTAATATATTCCTTATCTTAATGGCTTAATAGTTTTAAATTTGCAAGGCAAAATAATAACAATAATCAAACAGGAACAACAATAATAATAATAAATTTTTTACTTTAAAAATCAGTGGATAGTTTTTTAAATACCTTCTACACTGTGGATGAGCATTGTGCCTCTGTTTCACTGTTTTGCTTTTTCTTTAAATATTAGGGGATCAATGATTCTGTGTTCATTTGAATTTAAAATTTTTATCTCAGCTTTTTATTTGTTGTAATTACCATTGGCTTGGGGCTTCCTAGTGGCTCAGCTGGTAAAGAATCCACCTGCAATGCTGGGGATGCAGGTTAGATTCCTGGGTCAGGAATATCCCCTGGAGAAGGGCATGGCAACCCACTCCAGTATTCTTGCCTGAAGAATCCCATGGACAGAGAAACCTTGTGGGCTACAGTCCATAGGGTCACAAAGAGTCAGACATAACTGAAGCGATTGAGCAGGCACACAAGCACCATTTGTTTAAAAAAGTCTGCCCCATTACTTTGGAAAAAGTGGTGTGTTGAATGTTTAAAAACACTATTCATTCCCTGAGTCAGTACTTGAGTAGTGGAAATAGTCTGCCTGTCCATGATTTATATCCAATTAACAGTTTTAGGGTCTGAATGAAAGTACTAATATTTATTGTCTGTTACTTTCAGCAACCAAGGAGTTAGAAGGGAACATTAGCTGGTACTGATGCTCTTCCTAATGAATAATCCTTAAATGTGATCAAGGACTCTCTCCAGCTTGCTCTGTAGGTTGACCTAAGGTTAGAGCATCCTCATCTAATGGTTACTTGCAGTCACTTTGTTCTGTAGCTATTTCTAATTATACTTCTACATAAAACTATTCTCATCAGCACTTTATCTTTCAAGACCATAGTTTCTTGGTGACATACTGTCATTTTTCTAGTGGCATAAGATTCATTCATTTTGAAACACTTTTTTAACCCAGTGAAGTTAGGGATTGAGCATGTGCATGCGTGCCTGCTCAGTCATGCCCAACTCTTTGTGACCCATGGACTGTAACCTGCCAAGTTCCTCTGTCCATGGCATTTTCCAGGTAAGAATACCAAAACAGGTTGCTACTTCAGAAGATCCAGGGGTTCTTTCTGAGCCAGGGATCAAATCTGCATCTCTTGTATTTCCTTTATTGGAGGCAGATATCTGACAACTGCACCAGAATTTAGAAATAGGACAGAGAAAAAGCTATTTGTACCTATTTTTCAATCTTGATCTATTCTCCAGATGATTTTGTTTTTCCTTCTAATATCAAAAATGTGAACTTTTCTCTTAACTGTTTAAAATGTTTTATTACCCCATGGTAATAACCAAAGGCAGAGGAACCAGAGATCAAATTGCCAACATTGTATCATAGAAAAAACAAGAGAATTCCAGAAAAAACATCTACTTCTGCTTTATTGTCTACGCCAAAGTCTTTAACTGTGTAGGTCACAACAAACTATGGAAAATTCTTCAAGATATGGGAATACCAGAATACCTTACCTGCCTCCTGAGAAATCTGTATGTGGATCAAGAAGCAACAGTTAGAACCGAACATGGAACAACAGACTTGTTCCAAATAGGGAAAAGAGTATATCAAGGCTGTACATTGTCATCCTGATTATTTAACTTATATGTACAGTGCATCATGAGAAATGTCAGGCTGGATGAAGCACAAACTGGAATCAAGATTCCTGGGAGAAATATCAATAACCTCTGATATGCAGATAATGTTACTCTTATGGCAGAAAGTGAAGAGGAACCAAAGAGCCTTCTGATGAAAGTGAAAGAATGAAAAAGGTGACTTAAAACTCAACATTCAAAAAAAAAAAAAAAAACTCAACATTCAAACAATGAAGATCATCCGGTCCCATCACTTTATGGCAAATAGATGGGGAAACAATGGAAACAGTGACAGACTTTATATTTGGGGGCTCCAAAATTCCTGCAGATGGTGACTGCAGCCATGAAATTCAAAGAAACTTGCTCCTTGCAAGAAAAGCTATGACCAACCTAGACAGCATATTAAAAGGCAGAGACATTACTTTTCTGACAAAGGTCTGTCTAGTCAGACAGACCTAGCTATGGTTTTTCCAGTAGTCACACATGGATGTGAGGTTTGGACTATAAAGAAAGCTGAACACCGAAGAATTGATGCTATTGAACTGCCGTGTTTAGAAGGCTTTTGAGGGTCCCTTGGACTGCAAGGAGATCAAACCTGTGAATCCCAAAGGAAATCAGTCCTGAATTTTCTTTGGACGGGCTGACGCTGAAGCTGAAACTCCAATACTTTGATCACCTGATGCAAAGAACTGACTCCTTGGAAAAGACTCTGATGCTGCAAAAGATTGAAGGCAGGAGGAGAAGGGGACGACAGAGGATGAGATAGTTGGATGGCATCACGGACTTGATGGACATGAGTTTGAGCAAGCTCTGGGAGTTAGTAATGGACAGGGAAGCCTGGCTTGCTGCAGTCCATGGGGTCTCAAAGAGTCGGATGTTACTGAGTGACTGAACTGAACTGAATAACCAAATTTATTAATACATCATACAAAGCTCTTTGTGATTTTTCCTACTGCTTTCGCTTAAACTCCTATCAGACTCAACTCTCCCTCTTATGTTACTTGCAGTGAACTATAGACTTTATAATATTTTAAATCAATTTGCTCTTTCTTATCTTTTATAGCAGTATTTTTTGCCTGCTATTTGCCTGGCTTGAATTTCCTCAAGTTTTATGACACAACTATAATGTCAATCTGACATTATAGGATGAATTCTTTGACTTTTCTCTCAACCTAATGAGGTGTCTTCTCTGTGCAATTTTAACATCTTAGGCATATATCTATTTCAAAGCTTGTTATTATATTATGTTGTAATTTTTTACATAAATGTCTCCTTGCTAGATTGTTAGCTCCTTAAACAAAGCCTGTACCTTAGTTATCTTCAGAGTTTCAGTGCCTGGAGTCTTACAATATACTGGGTAAAACATTACTGAATAATTTAATAAGCCATGACATAGTCATGAAATATTGCATATATTTTAAGAGTATCAGCACAGGAGGATATAAAACAATATCTCAGTAACAACTGATTTCAGAAATACTGTATCATACCAAAATTAATCATAGGAGTTTCACTTTAGGCCAGGCTCTACTTTGGGTTTTCTTTGTGGAGACAAAGAATGACTTTTAATGAAAACTGAAAAGGATAATTAAATAACTCTGAGGAGTTACCTTCACTGATTATACTAGCTTAGACATCTCTCATCTTTAAAGAAATTTTCTTAAAATTTAGTCATCTTACACCTCTTCTCTGGAATTTCTTTGAATTTTCTTCCTCTAGACCAATGCTTTATGTATGTCTTATTAAAACAAAGGAGAAACAACTGCATTTTATATGGTTTAAAATATTTCCCAATAACATAAATCATTTTTCATTGATAAAGATCATATTTCTCATTCTCTAAATGGCTAAATTTGACTTTTCATAGTCAACTCCATTTATAACTAAGTTTATCAAAACATGTCTTTCTATACTTACTAAAGTTGTGAATTTCTCATTTGCCAGTAAACTTCTTATCTAAGAAAAAACTATATATATATACTTATCTATTAATATAATATCAGTCTCTTTTGAAAAGAAGAATTTTTATCAGTGATCACAAATGCTTCAAATGTTAAAAAGTTAAAGTATGCTTTGATAAACAGCCTTTATAATACAGATTATTCCGTGATCATGTATTAATGATATATGGGCATTCTACTCCAGATCCATGAATAAAGTTTCAATCTTAAGCATACTAAAATTAATTAAGCAATTAACTGGCATTCTCATGGTCAAAGTGAAACTCTTACATAGGTTTCACAGCATCTGTATTTTAGAGTCCACTGTTATCTGTCAACAAGAATACACACCTCAATTGTTTATGTTAATCACTTCCATTACAAATTTGTGGTAGACGATCAGCTTGTTCCTCTATCAAATTTAAAAGATCACTTCAAAGAAGTTTCATAACTGGCAAGTGGGAACGTGATTATATCACCTATCAATGATAAATGATAACTGAGATTATTAGAAATTAGTTTGAGTAGAGAAACTTGTCAAGGTGTAAAAACATATCTAATACTGTATGGTTTTGTGCTGACATTTATTGTCAAGAAATATTTTTTATTTTTTCTTCATATAGTTTTCCAATATTATAGCCTTTCAGCAATTATTATATGCCCATTTTTATCCATGGTTTGATATTGAGTTCACTACAGTTGTAACAGAAATCTTGGAGAATAAGGAAAGGAAGATATAACACTGACAGTGGAGAAATTCAATGACATTTTGAATGTCAAACTGTCTACTCTACTCTGTTAATACTGAACCTCTGGATTTGGCAAGTAGAATTTTATCCAGAGTGCACAATGAAAGATCTAACAATTCCTCAATGCTCTTCTTGCCCCCAGTTATGGTCTAAGTGCTTTCAGATGTCAATTCATCATTAAAATTATATTTGCCCTTTAAATAGGAGTAGAAGTAACAATTTTTTCAGAGAAGTGAATTAATTCACACAAGGTTAGACTCATAGGGTCAAATGTTCAGTTCAGTTCAGTCACTCAGTCACGTTCAACTCTCTGCAACCCCATGGGTTGCAGCACTCCAGGCTTCCCTGTCCATCACCAACTCCCAGGGTTTACCCAAACTCATGTCCATTGAGTCAGTGATGCCATCCAACCATCTCATCCTCTGTCATTCACTTCTCCTGCCTTCAATCTTTCCCAGCATTGATAGCTTGTGAACAATGTTGGATTCGTGATCTCCAAAGTAGAAGATTTGGCTTTGGGACCAGGGACTAGAATTGATTGCTCAAGATGTTTTGTGTGGCAGAGTTGTATTAAAGTAAGAAAAGGGACAGAGAAAGCTTCTGACATAGACATCAGAAGTGGGATGCAGAGTGCTCCCCTAACTAGTGTTAGCAATAGAGTTATATACTTTTTAAATTAGTTATTACAATAAATCAAAAGAATATCTCAAGGTTGTAAAAATTTTACCAGACCCACTCCCACAATTTACATTTTAGGATAGCCGGATTAGAATTTAACAATAGAAAGATCCTACCAGACTAACTCCCATAATATACATTCTAAGATATCAGGATTAGTCCCAAGGTTTTCTGAAAGGAGAAACTGTCCTCAAGCAGGATACATTGTTGTCATATAATCCTTAGTACAGAGTTTAAATTTAGTTGTTTGTTGTGTAATCATCAGTTCTGGGCTTAAAGAAAAAAATGTTTTATGTAACTAAGACTAAGGAATGTAGAGAAATAAAAATAAAGTTGGTCCTTTCCTCTGCCTCAAGAACCCCAGATCCCTCTCTTCCCAGGGACCCCCGGACTTCTTATCAACCTGCCTAGGAATTGACTCTTTCAGCATCAGGGCCTTTTCCAATGAGTCAGTTATTCACATCAGGTGGGCAACGTATTGGAACTTCAGCTTCCGCATCAGTCATTCCAATGAGTATTCAGGACTGATTTCCTTCAGGATTGACTGGTTTGAATTAAGAATTTAATAGGGTGAATGGTAGAATTAAGGATTTGAAGAAGCTAGAGGATCCATCTCCAGAAATTGTGATCTTATATATTAAACCAAACTCTCCCTCCACTTTACAGATGATACAAGTTATGTCAGTAAAAAGAGAATACTATCTTCAAACTATTGATAATAGTTTACTTTTTAATGCAAATTTTTGAGTAATAAATAAAAGAAAATCAATTTATAACTAATGGAACAACAATAATGAATTATGGTTAACCTCCCTCTCTGAAGGAAATCACTGCTTTGAAATTTGTTAGCAAATTGCAACATATATTCTAAATAGCTCTTAAATATTACATTTAAATATCATTCTAGAGTATATTTTATATATCACTAACATTCAGTAAGTTTCAAATGGAGAAAAATTCACATTGTTTTTAATTTTCTTTTACCCCATAACCTTTTGATTAAAACTCTACTTTTGACTATTAGCCCATTATAGTGCACAGCTGCTCAGTCCAGCTCTTGGCAATGCCATGGACTGTAGCCCATCAGACTACTCTGTCCATTGGATTTTCCAGGGAATAATACTGGAGTGGGTAGCCATTCCCTATTCCAGGGGATCTTCCTACCCCTGGAATCGAACCAGTGACACTTGAGTCTCCTTCTCTGGCATGCAGACTAGCTCACTATACTCTAAAAGATAAATGAAAATAAGCAGTGATTTGATGAGCACTCCTGTTCTGATAATGATGAGATTGCATCATCGATCATATTATTTTGATAATGTTTAACAGAGAATTCAAATCTACAGACAGGCTTGCATATAAGGGACTTTCTTCTTTTTATATCCATCTGTCATCGCAGTTCAAATTCACAAACACACACACACATACACACACTTTCCAAAAATTTACCTACTTTTCCATAGTATCTTATTTTCAAATTTTATTTATTTATTTTAATTGGAGGCCAATTAATTTACAGTATTATAGTGGTTTTGCCATACATTGACATGAATCAGCCATAGGTGTACATGTGTTCTCCATCCCGAGCCCTCTTCCCACCTCCCTCCCCAACCCATCCCTCTGGGTCATCCCAGTGTACCAGCCCCGAGCACCCTGTCTCATGCACTGAACCTGGACTTGTGATCTGTTTCACATATGATAATATACACATTTCAATGCTGTTCTCTCAAGTCATTTCACCCTCACCTTCTCTCACAGAGTCCAAAAGATTGTTCTATACATCTGTGTCTCTTTTGCTGTCTAAAAGAGTTTTCATTATCATCTTTCTAAATTCCATATATATGTGTTAGTATACTGTGTTGGTGTTTTTCTTTCTGGTTTACTTCACTCTGTATAATAGGCTCCAGTTTCATCCACCTCATTAGAACTGATTCAAATGTATTCTTTTTAATGGCTGAATAATATTCCATTGTGTATATGTACCACTGCTTTCTTATCCATTTGTCTGCTGATGGACATCTAGGTTGCTTCCATGTCCTGGCTATTATAAATAGTGCTGTGATGAACACTGGGGTACATGTGTCTCTTTCAATTCTGGTTTCCTCAGTGTGTATGCCCAGCAGTGGGATTGCTGAGTTGTATGGCAGTTCTAATTCCAGTTTTTTAAGCAATCTCCACACTGTTCTCCATAGTGGCTGAACTAGTTTGCATTCCCACCAACAGTGTAAGAAGGTGGGATTTTTCTTTTTTCCACACCCTCTTCAGCATTTATTGTTTGTAGACTTTTGGATAGCAGCCATTATGACTGGCATGAAATGGTACCTCATAGTGGTTTTGATTTGCATTTCTCTGATAATGAGTGATGTTGAGCATCTTTTCATGTGTTTGTTAGCCATCTGTATGTCTTCTATGGAGAAATGTCTGTTTAGTTCTTTGGCCCATTTTTTGATTGGGTCATTTATTTTTATGGAATTGAGCTGCAGGAGTTGCTTATATATTTTTTGAGATTAATTCTTTGTCAGTTGCTTCATTTGCTATTATTTTCTCCCATTCTGAAGGCTGCCATTTCACCTTGCTTAGAGTTTCCTTCGTTGTTCAAAAGCTTTTAAGTTTAACTAGGTCCCACTTGTTCATTTTTGCTTTTATTTCTGTTACTCTGGGAGGTGGTTCATAGAGGATCCTGCTGTGATTTATGTCGGAGAGTGTTTTGCCTATGTTTTCCTCTAGGAGTTTTATAGTTTCTGGTCTTATGTTTAGATTGTTAATCCATTTTGAGTTTATTTTTGTGTATGGTATTAAAAAGTATTCTAGATTCATTCTTTTACAAGTGGTTGACCGGTTTTCCCAGCACAACTTGCTAAAGAGATTGTCTTTTCTCCATTGTATATTCTTGCCTCCTTTGTTGAAGTTAAGGTGTCCATAGGTGCATAGATTTATCTCTGGGCTTTCTATTTTGTTCCATTGATCTATAGTTCTGTCTTTGTGCCAGTACCATACTGTCTTGATGACTGTAGCTTTGTAGTAGAGCCTGAAGTCAGGCAGGTTGACTCCTCCAGTTCCATTCTTCTTTCTCAAGATTGCTTTGGCTATTTGAGTTTTTTTTTTTTTTTCTATTTCCATACAAACTGTGAAATTATTTGTTCTAGTTCTTTGAAAAATACTGTTGGTAGCTTGATAGGGGTTGCATTGAATCTATAGATTGCTTTGCATAGTATACTCATTTTCACTATATTGGTTCTTCCAATCCATGAAGATGGTATATTTCTCCATCTATTTGTGTCATCTTTGATTTCTATCATCAGTGTTTTATAGTTTTCTATATATAGGTCTTTTGTTTCTTTAGGTTAGGTAGATATATTCCTAAGTATTTTATTCTTTTTGTTGCAATGGTGAATGGAATTCTTTCCTTAATTTCTCTTTCTGCTTTCTCATTGTTAGTGTATAGGAATGCAAGGGATTGGTCTGTGTTAATTTTATATCCTGCAACTTTACTATAATCATTGATTAGCTCTAGCAATTTTCTGGTGGCGTCTTTAGGCTTTTCTATGTAGAAGATCATGTCATCTGTAAACAGTGAGAGTTTTACTTCTTCTTTGCCAATCTGGATTCGTTTTATTTCTTTTTCTGCTCTGATTGCTGTGGCCAAACTTCCAAAACTATGTTGAATAGTAGTGGTGAGAGTGGGAACCCTTGTCTTGTTCCTGACTTAGGGGAAATGCTTTCATTTTTCACCATTGAGGATAATGTTTGCTGTGGGTTTATCATATATAGCTTTTATTATGTTGAGGTATGTTCCTTCTATTCCTGCTCTTTGGAAGGTTTTTAATCATAAATGGATGTTGAATTTTATCAAAGGCTTTCTCTGCATCTGTTGAGATAATCATATGATTTTTATCTTTCGATTTGTTAATGTGGTGTATTACATTGATTGATTTGTGGATATGGAAGAATCCTTGCATCCCTAGGATAAAGCCCACTTGGTCATGATGTATGATCTTTTTAATATGTTCTTGGATTCTGTTTGCTAGAATTTTGTTAAGGATTTTTGCATCTATGTTCATCAGTGATATTGGCCTGTAGTTTTCTTTTTCTGTGGCATCTTTTGGTATTAGGGTGATGGTGGGGTCATAGAATGAGTTTGGAAGTTTACCTTCCTCTGCAATATTCTGGAAGTTTGAGTAGGATAGGTGTTAGCTCTTCTCTAAATTTTTGGTAGAATTCAGCTGTGAATCTGTCTGGTCCTTGGCTTTTGTTGCTGGAAGATTTCTTCTTATGGTTTCAATTTCCATGCTTGTGATGGATCTGTTAAGATTTTCTATTTCTTCCTGGTTCAGTTTTATAAAGTTGTACTTTTCTAAGAATTCATCCATTTCTTCCAAATTGTCCATTTTATTAGCATATAGTTGCAATAGTAGTCTCTTATGATCCTTTGTATTTCTGTGTTTTCTTTTGTGATTTCTCCATTTTCATTTCTATTTTTGTTGATTTGATTCTTCTCCCTTTGTTTCTTGAAGAGTCTGGCTAATGGTTTGTCAATTGTTAATGTAAATATTCACATTTTTAATGCTTCATAAAATTTCTATTAACTTTATATATTTCATAGATATATAGAATTATTTTCTAGTGTATATAAATCTATTGAACTAAAAGTAAAAAAACATAGAACAAAACTAGAAAAGACAAAGTATAAAAGTGAATTAACTAAAAGTCTATTTTTTATTTTGACTGGAAAAAACAGAAAATTAGATTTATATAAACATGCAGCAATTTTATAAACTTATTTTCTTGCATTTGATTGTATTGCATTGTGCTTTCAAGGAAGATCATATCTAGTTTGACCTCTATCAAATTTCAGAGCATCCAGTTTTTTTCAATGCCATTATGTTTTCTCTTCCTATGACTTAATGTCTTTTTTCATGTTCTCCATTGTTTATAAGATTTCTAAAATTATTATATAATTGTAATTCTTCATCATTAAGATGATGAAGAATTGGAGTAGATTATCTGACTTCCCCTTAAAAACCACAGAGTTAAACTGCATTGTTATTTGTTTTATGTCTTCTCAATCTGTAGTTATACTCACAGCATAGATAGATATCTCTTCTTCTCTGAATGAGTGAAATTTCTTATGCTGGAAACAGGAATCAAAATGAATTATTCATATCAAAACAGTACAAGGAACTCTAAAATGAAAATTATGAAATTTCTACTATGAAAATACTTATGGAAAATTTAATCACTTTGTTCTGCGTGACATCAGAATAAGGAGGAGGGGACAGAGGGGAGCACAGTTTATGTGACCCATGGAACCAAAAGAGAGCGAAGATTGCATTGGTGAACCAAAAAAGCAGTACTCTCTGGTGAGTCCTCTGGTCTCCGAAGATATCTTGCCTACCTGATCACCAAGCATGTTTCTGACATATGGTGCTATGGTCTGTATGTCAGGACTCATGGTGGTGTTGCTGGTAAAGGATCTACCTGCCAATGCAGGAAATGCAAGAGATGTGGATTCGATCCCTGGTTACAAATTGGCAACCCACTCCAGAATTCTTGCCTGAACAATTATATGGACAGAAGAGCCTGGTGGGCTATATAGTCCATGGGGTCTCAAAGAGTCTGAAATGACTGAAGTGAGTAAGCACATTAACAAATGATGGAAACTTGATCATTAACCCCATTCTCATCTTAATCTTTAGTGGCATAGTGTAATCTTTTGAGAAAAGAATTTCAAATTATTTACTTTCTTCTTATTTGCAAGGCTTTTTCATAAAAAGTAGTCTTTATGTTTACTGAGAAGCATGTTTTTGTAATCATATATTTATTTTTTTAATTTTATTTTATTTTTAAACTTTACAATATTGTGTTAGTTTTGCCAAAATTCCATCGACAATGATTTCAAATAGATTTTTAGATTTTATACATATGGCATGTTTCAGATGCAATTGATCCTTTTAAAATAAATATTACATATGATATGACTATATGATATTACATATCATATATTTATTTATGTATAAAATCTAAAAATCTATTTGAAATCATTGTCGATGGAGTTTACTGATATTTTGGAAAGTCAAAATTTACAAAATGAATTAACATATATTTAGTAGATTATGTTGTTTCTTAAACATATACCAATGTTATTAACTAATGGAAGAGAGGGTCACAGTGGTTGAATTGTACAATAAAGCCCTGTCAGCAAAAAATACACACATGTATACTATTGACATACACATGTATATATACATAGATATGTTTTAAAATATGGCATTTATTATAATTTACTATTATTCAGGTATGGTGAGGCCAACATAAGACTACTGCTACTGAAAAGAGAGTTTGTTACTATCAGTTTCTTAGAAGAGGGGGAATACCACAGCATGCAGGACCACATGAGGAAGCACCAGGATAGATCAAGAGGCAGAAGGTGCAAATAGAAAGCATGGCAAGAGCCTTTGTTATGGCTTCCACAGGAAAAGCAAGGGAAGACAGGGTAACCAGATTTATGATTGGCTTTTTTTGAATAAATTTCAGTGTGTTCAGGGATGTAGAGATTGTTTCGAGTCGCCTGGTGTCTGGCTGGTGGGTAAAAAGGCAAAAGATAAGGGCAAAAGATAGTGGTTCAAAGAGTGAGAGTTCCAGAAAGATGGTAACTGGCTAGTGTGTATTTTGAATTGGTTGATTGGCAAGAGTCCTTGGCCTCTGTAAATATCTCTCTTAATCAAAATAAGCTTTATCAGAATACACATTTTTTTGTTTCTTTCACCATTAACTACCACAGGGAGGCATTCAAAATAATTAATATTGATTAATCAATAGTATCAGTAACATAAGCATTTAAATGTAGCCACATATCTACTTATATACCTTTTCTCCTAAAGAATTATTACATGACCTCTGAGTATATTAAGGAAAAATTGACACTCATTTGGAAATGAGATTAAAGAAATAATGTGAAGTAGGAAAATACAAATGAAGATGAGAATAATTTGTATGTAAGTACAAGATTTAAACATATTTGCATTTTAAAAGCAGGGGTTTATTTTAAAAATTTCTCTAGAAGAGTTATTTAAGAGTTTTAAAAGGTTTCTGAAACCTAAGGGAATTAACACAAAAAATTCTTAAATCTCAGGAAGTCTGGAGGTCTTTTGATTTTAAACCATTGTTAAGGTTTTGGTTGTAAGACTCCATCTTTGTTACCCTTTGGATGCTTCTTAGTTTCCATTCATTAAATTGGCAGAGAAGAGGAGCTTCTTCATTAACTAAAATTGAAACAGCTTTACATTTCTATTTGAATGCTCAATACATTTCCAAATAAAATGCTAAAGTGTCCTTCTGTTTTCTAATATAGTAAAAATGCTTAAGTTCTAATCAAGAGAACAGTGCTTGAATTAGTGATTCAAAAAAACCTGAATGTGCTTTCTTTTCTTTTTTTAAAAACTGTATTTTAAATTATCTTGAGTGTTTACAAGCTCCAATTTTAATATTTATTATGATGTAAATACAGGGCAAGAAGTGAAAAGGTATCATTAGAATAGCTATAACAAACTCATTATTTAAAAATAACAGTTTTCATTTCTCTATTGTAATTTAGACTGTTTTCAAAAATTTCTGCCACAAAAAAATGACTTAAGTATCACAATAAAGGACATTAAAATTTTAAATGAAATTTGGACTACACATAATCACAAAATTTAATTGAAAATAAGAAAAAATGAATTTTTATATTTTGAAATATGTTAAAATTGAGTGAAATTATAAGAAAGTTTTCAAATTAATTTTGCAAAGTTCAGGAAGTTTAAGTGAGATACATAAGAGCAGTGCTACCCTCAAACCTATAGGCAGGTCAGGAAGCAATAGTTAGAAGTGGACATGGAACAACAGACTGGTTCCAAATAGGAAAAGGAGTACATCAAGGCTGTATGTTGTCACCCTGTTTATTTAACTTATATGCAGAGTACATCATGAGAAATGCTGGGCTGGAAGAAGCACAAGCTGGAATCCAGATTGCTGGGAGAAATATCAAGAAACTCAGATATGCAGAAGACACCACCCATATGGCAGAAAGTGAAGAGGAACTAAAAAGCCTCTTGATGAAAGTGAATGTGGAGAGTGAAAAAGTTGGCTTAAAGCTCAACATTCAGAAAACAAAGATCATGGCGTCTGGTCCTATCACTTCATGGGAAATAGATGGGGAAACAGTAGAAACAGTGTCAGACTTTATTTTTGGGGGCTCCAAAATCACTGCAGATGGTGACTGCAGCCATGAAATTAAAGGATGCTTACTCCTTGGAAGGAAAGTTATGACCAACCTAGATAGCACATTCAAAAACAAAGACATTACTTTGCCAACAAAGGTCCGTCTAGTCAAGGCTATGGTTTTTCCAGTAGTCATGTATGGATGTGAGAGTTGGACTGTGAAGAAAGCTGAGCATCGAAGAATTGATGCTTTTGAACTGTGGTGTTGGAGAAGACTCTTGAGAGTCCCTTGGACTTCAAGGAGATCCAACCAGCCCATTCTGAAGGAGATCAGCCCTGGGTGTTCTTTGGAAGGAATGACGCTAAAGCTGTAACTCCAGTACTTTGGCCACCTCATGTGAAGAGTTGACTCATTGGAAAAGACTCTGATGCTGGGAGGGATTGGGGGCAGGAGGAAAAGGGGATGACAGAGGATGAGATGGCTGGATGGCATCACCGACTCTGTGGACGTGAGTTTGAGTGAATTCCAGGAGTTGTTGATGGACAGGGAGGCCTGGTGTGCTGCGATTCATGGGGTCACAAAGAGTCGGACATGACTGAACAACTGAACTGAACTGAACTGATCCTCAAATCTCAAGCCTGTTATCTCTTCCTTAGACCAGGGATAACAAATAGATTTTAAAGCAGTGCCAATTCTAATTCACTGATACTTTCTGCCAAGGACACTGAATTGAAAGTTTTTCCAGACCTCTGTGATCTGAGGGAATGTATGCTGTGATAGACAAATGCTTTGCCATGGGTGTGGGCCAAGAATGGCTCTATACAGTTGTCACTCCTCCATTAACAGAAGCATAATAGAAGAGCCAAGACAGGAGAGAGACACAACAGCTATAATGCAGAAGATGCTGAGAAGTGACATTTTTAGAGATTTCTCCTTCATGGGATGGTGATTATTGAAAAGTTAAAGATGAGTAAAATGCTTTCTAACAATCAGGAGTTTACAAGATGTAGAGACTATCAGTTACTAAACAAATAATCAAAATGATACCAGTGGCTTAGAACAGTATTTGTGTATTTCTTACTCACATTGTTGCTTGAAATCTCCAGGATCTGCAGGGTTTTTTCACAGCTCTGCTATATAATATCTATATCCTGGAATGAAATCAAAATGATCAACCCCAGGGACCTGCTGAAACTGCCAAATGACTGTTAAAGTTTTTGCTCAGAATTGGCAGACTGTTACTTCTGCTTTCATTTCCTTGGCCAAAACAGCAAATCACAGTCCCTTTCTGATGTTAAGGTAGCAAAGCAACAGACTCCTCCCAAAGAAGGAAATGAAGTCACACAGCAAGGATCAGAACTATATACACATAATAGGCAGCTTTTGGCAGTGCATCATTAGTGAGGTCAATCCGTTCAGTTCAGTTGCTCAGTCACCTCAGACTCTTTGCAACCCCACGGACTGCAGCAAGCCAGGCTTCCTTATCCATCACCAACTCTCAGAGCTTACTCAAACTCACGTCCACTGAGTCCGTGATGCCATCCAGCCATCTCATCCACTGTTGTCCCTTTCTCCTGCCTTCAATCTTTCCCAGCATTAGGGTCTTTTCCAGTGAGTCAGTTCTTTGCATCAGGTGGCCAAATTATTGGAGTTTAAGCTTCAGTATCAGTCCTTCAATAAATGAATATTCAGGACTGATTTCCTTTAGGATTGATTGGTTGGATCTCGGTGCAGTCCAAGGGACTCTCAAGAATCTTCTCCAACACCACAATTCAAAAGCATCAATTCTTCAGTGTTCAGCTATCTTTATGGTCCAACTCTCACATCCATATATGCCTACTGGAAAAACCGTAGCTTTGACTAGATGGACCTGTGTTGGCAAAGTAATGTCTCTCCTTAATATGTTGTCTTGGTTGGTCATAGCTTTTCTTCTAAGGAGCAAGCCTCTTTTAATTTCATGGCTGCAGTCACCATCTGCAGCAATTTTGAAGCTCAAGAAAATAAAGTCTATCACTGTTTCCATTGTTTCCCCATCTATCTGCCATGAAATGATGGAACTGGATGCTATGATCTTTGTTTTTTGAGTGTTGAGTTTTAAGCCAACTTTTTGACTCCTCTTTCACTTTCATCAAGAAGCTCTTTAGTTCTTCTTTGCTTTTTGCCAGACAGGCAAGGCTGTAGGCCGAACTCGGCTGACCCTGACTGCCTGCGGCCCTCCCCCAGATTGGCACTTTCCAGGCAGCCTCCTTCCTGGGCTTCTGTGGCAAAACATGAAGCTGCCCACCCTCCCTGCGGCCCCCAGGACCCCCATAGGCCCCTGAAACATACAGAAATACAGACTTTGCTGTCTTGGCTCCCTCTGTCTGGACTTCGTCTCACCCTCTGGTCCTTGGCCACAGCTGGTTAGCCTGAGGATGGGCCCATCACCCAGCCCCATCCCCCTGCGCTGGTGCAAGATCCCCCAGAAGCTGCCCCTTAGCACAGACACTGGGCATCGTCAGTCAGGAGATCACATGGGAGGCCCCACGGCCCAGGAAGTCTCACCTCAACTGTTTCTCCCATGGCCCTGAGGCTGAAGTAGCTGCCAGCCATTGTCCCTGGGGTCTGGAGCCTCTGGCCTACTGCTTCCAGCGCGAGGTGCACAGCGTAGGCCTCCACAATGGGCCACACACGCTCAAGGGGCTCCCGACGGCCCCGGGTCCTGCCACAGTGCCTTCTGGGTGATGGTCCAGCAGCTGCTCTGAATGGATCTCAGAGGCAGAGATAATAGCCGAGTATATATATAATAGTGTAATAATCTATCAGTGTAAACACTGATGCTTAATTTTCCCCTCCAAAAGCTAATGTTATAAAGAACATAGCCATATATGTCCTTCATGAGACTGATTCCAAATTTTATTGGACTCTATACCTGTAGATGGTCTGATTTTTATCGTCATCTTATTCCAAAATTTGAAACACGGGGCAAAATGTTCTGGTGCCCCACATTTCTTTTTTTTTTCCCCCCAGCTTTCTGGAATTTGATATTTTAATAATGTGAAGTGGTGTGTCGCATATTTAAACCGACTGTTTCTAACTTTGTTAGTGTTGCTCTTGGTTTTCTTGCCATTTTTCAGTTAGTTAGCAGCAGTTTCTGTATATTGTAGATGGTCAGTGCTGCCACTGTCAGATGCTCTATCTTTTCCAAATGTCCCTTGTTACCTCTGTCATCCATAACCTTTTTTACCTCACCCTTACATGCAGTCAGCCACTGAGAATTGCTTGTTCTATATCACCAACCCTCTAAAATCTATCTTCTTCCATCCATTCCCCTCTCCCTATGTTCTAATTCAGTGGACATGAATTTGAACAAACTCTAGCAGATAGTGGAAGACAGGGGAGCCTGGCATGCTGCAGTTGGTGGGGTCACAAAGAGTCAGACATGATTTAGTGGCTAAATAATAACAAATCATTTATTGCTGGACTACTATAGTAACTTATTACATTTTTTCCTGTCTATTCATACCATACATCTTTGATATATCTACTACAGTGCAACCAAAGTAATGGTCTTGTACTAAATAATAATAATAATGGTAACAAAATAATCATTTATTTAGTATTTACAAAACATATTTTAAGTTTTCTACATATATTTACTAATGGAATCTTCAAAACAATCCTATGATGGATGTTACATTAAGATTTTCATTAAGATTTCAGCCAAGTAAACTGAAATTTTGCCCTGTAGTGAGTGTTAAGACTGTGGAATCTAGCACCATATTGCTAGATACTATTTATTGTTTGTATATTGCCTCTCAAACCAAAATTCTAATCATGTCATCCTACAAGTTAAAAAGAATTCATATTGTGACATTCCTTTTGGCATTACAGGTGTTTCAAGTCTCTCCTCTGCTTATATTCTAGCCTCAACCTGTTGTGTTTCTTCTGTTTCTGAAGATCAATGTTGAGGGCACTTTCTCTTGACTCATGTTTTATGCTTGTTCTTTCTACCTGGAATTCTCCCTTCTCTTCCAACTCCATCTGGTTAAGGTTTATTTAACATTCAGACATAACAGAAATCACTTTCTCTAGAAAATCTCCCTTTGTACACAGTGAGTGCTTGCCTTATGTGTCTTCATAGTCCTTTGAACACTGCTTTACAAAGAAGATATCTCAGTATATTTTAATTATCTGACAGCCTTTCGTCCTGATTACTAGGCTTTAAACTTTACAACGATAAAGATCCTGTTTTACTTTTCACTTATGATCCCCAAACTAACACTATTCCCATCACATAGCAGGCACTCTAGAAAATGTCATCATGGAAAAAAAAGAAAAGAAAAGGAAGATTATATTTAAATATAACCACAGCCAACATCTAAAGTTATATAAGTGATTTGAAAAGTTACACAAAAGTGCTCCATCATGTGAAAGAGGGTCTGTAGAACAGTAACACAATCAATAACAAAGGCACAAATGAGGAAAATGGGTGGATATCAGGGTAAGGGTAAGAAGGAAGGTGGTCTGCTGCTGAAACATGCTTTCTGCTTGAGAGCTCAGGCCAGGGTCCAGTAGAAGCATGAATTGTGTCTTTTATGTTCTGTTTGTCTGACCTGGATAAAAGACATTGTCATGTAGGAGTTGGCCGAAGGACATCAGCATATGCCTTTTTCAAATTAGGGCAGACTGCCAGAATCAGTCCCATTTACTTGTCCTTGCAAACATGATGTGAAACACATACATATTCCTCTTCAGACTCATGAGTCTTCAGCCTGCTCTGAGCCAGAGACTGAGCAGAGTCCACCTGGACCTCTGCGCTGCCGTGCTGTCCATCATATGTCAGGTCTCTTTATTTTCTTTTAACATCTCTACCAACTGCAGAGTGAAAACACAAATAACCCTGGATATGCCGGTTGTCCTTTTTAAATCTGCTTGCTACTTTAAAATAATTATGTTCAAAATGGAAAGATTTATTTCCAAGTATGACAAATCTGGTAATAATTTTTAAAAAGTATTTTTTGTTAACTGGTTAAATAAAGTCAAATTTTGTCTTCTGAGCTATGGATCTCTCTTGAAGAAAATTTAATGAAAACTGAATCTGCTATAGTATAGAAAAGAGAGTTGGCAGCTTCAATATTTCCTGCTGGATGACCAGCCTCATATCCAGCTATTACCCTAAATATGCTGCAAATGTCAATGACACCCTAACTAGCCAAGAATCTCCTACTTGGTCAGTAGGAAAGTCAGATGGAAGATAAAATTAGTTGTTTACAAAAGTAAATTTTCATTCACTAAAACCTGTGATTCATACAATTTGACATATTATTACAGGCTATTTTGTTTTCTTTTTTTTTTTTTCAGTTTTATTGATATATAACTGACATAGAACATAGTATAAGTTTTAAGATATATATATTATGATTTTATATATGTATATGTTGCTAAATGATTACCACAGTATGGTTAGTTGACACAGCCATCACTTTACATAGTTACAGTTTTGTGTGTGTAGTGTGCATGTGTGTGTGTGTGTGTGTATGTGTGTGATGAGAACTTTTAACATCCTCCTGCTTAGTAACTTTCAAATATACAGTAAGGTGTTGTTGTCTCTTGTCACCATTCATTCCCATGTACATTAAATTCCTAATATTTATTCATCTTATAACTGGAGATTTGTACCCTTAAAATATTTTTCTTTGCCATTCTCATCTTTCTTTTGGGGGGATGGCAGAGATAATTTTTGGAGCATCATTAATGGTCTTGCAAGTTTTGTATAAATATTGTAGTCATTATAAAAATTAATTGCTAATCAGTTTTGAGAAAGTTATGCTTATTCTCTTGGACAATATTTTCATGA
Source organism: Bos taurus (assembly GCF_002263795.3). Taxonomy (NCBI): domain Eukaryota; kingdom Metazoa; phylum Chordata; class Mammalia; order Artiodactyla; family Bovidae; genus Bos; species Bos taurus. Next base: position 39,806,309 of record NC_037328.1, on the reverse strand, counting down.
CATATATCAAAGCAATCTTCCACTAGAATGAAACCACCCTAAAGCAGATACATTCCAAATAAATAGTTCAATTTAAAGATGAAAAGAACAAGATTTTCTTGATAGATCATTAAAAAAGATGCTGCCGTGGCTGTTTTGGAGAACAGCCACGTGGAGACCAGTTGACACATCATTCCAGCCCACATTCTTTTACTTTGAATACAGTGACCCTCAGAATCATCTTGAGATTTTTTCCCCTGAACACTTACCTCTCAATTCATTACTGTCTTTACTGTCTTTCAAGAGAATCAAGTAGTCACATGCTGGAAAGTTGATTATATTTTATTCTTTCTTTCTTGATGGTGGGGTGAGAAAGAATTGTGTTTATGAGATAGTCACACATTCACTGTAACCCCCTGCCTTTTCGCTGTGGATTCCTCATGCTGATGGATCAGAATCCAAAAAATAAAAGGATTTCCTATCCTGAAAGAGTTAATAGAACATTCTTAATTTGATATGCTCAGGTTACTGCTATATAATTAGGATAGTGAACCTACTGTCTGGAATGCAAGAATTATTGGGGGCATTTACTTGTGACTCCATTTCTTGTGATAACAGTGAATGGGCAATTGAAGCAACCATAGAGTAATAAAAACAAGATAAAACAGGAAATGAGATACCTCAGGGATTAAAGCATAAATCGTCTCACCAGTCAAGGTAGCTAAGTCATTGGAATGCTGGCCAGGAGAAAGAGGATTTTAAAATAGATAGTATTGAAGGAAAATGATGAATATAAAATATGATCTTGGGTCTAGCCACAGCTATAAGAATAGCTTTTGTTCATCATCTTATATTATTAGAGCTTGATTCTAGCTTTCACCTGTTAGCATGAGTATTAAGTATCTACATCAAGGACTCAATGTAGAACACATGTAGAACAGAAAAAAAAAAAAAAAAAGGATCCCAAGACATATACAAATAAATGATGCTCCACAGTCCACACTAGTTTGTGGGAAACTGTAATAGATTTTGGAGAACGAAATGGCAAGTCACTCCAGTATTCTTGCCTGGAGAATCCCAGGCACGGAGGAGCCTGGTGAGCTGCCGTCTATGGGGTTGCACAGTCAGACAGGACTGAAGTGACTTAGCAGTAGCAGCAGAAGTAATAGATTTTTCCCAACACCTAAACAGATTACCATCTTAAAAGCACATTTGTTCTCCTGTTCTTGAGAGCTTTGTTGAACTGAGAGGTTGTTCAATAGCAACTGGGTAGAGAGCAAGGGAGACTCGGCTTCTCAGAAGGCTTAGGGAATCCTCAGCCCATTTTCCCCCAATACCTGGGGCTTCTACCTCTTTCTTTTCTCACACTCTTAATTGGCTCATAAGTGTTTTCTGGGGTCACCTCCCAAATAAATTTTCTGCACCTACCTCTATATCTCAGATCTTTCTTTGGGAGAACTCAAAGAGGTGATTAACAACAATCAGCTCTGCTGTAGTGGATACCTAGGGCCCCTTTAAGAGGCAGTGCATCCACTCTCCCACTGCCCTGCAGGTTCATTGCTAGATATTCACAGCTGTGCTATCTGGGGAGATTTACCACTCTTCTCCAACAGACAGAGCGGGAGCTGCTTGTCCTCACCCTGTACCTCAGCAAATGAACTGGCATTGCGGCAGGGCAGATTCTGTTGTGTCGTTTTTCTTCTAGAGCCTCTTTGTGGTGTCAGCCTGAAATTAGTCTACAGAGGAGACACACACTTAGGAGATGCAGGTTTGCTTGTGTGGTTAGCGCCTTCCCCCCCTTCCCCCACCCCATCGGCTTTATCCCTTACAGTTTTCTCAGGGCACTCCCAAAAAAAGTCTCTTGAGTAGATTAAGAAGAAGAAGAAGAAAAAACAAACAAACAAACAAAAAAAACACTAGCACAGACTTTGTATCTAGAGAAGCTGATCTAAAACACAGGATGCTTCAACTGAGCCAGGATTTGATGTGTTTGGGCACCTCAGGCCCTAGACAGAGATTTTCTGTGTACAAACAAGGAAAAGAGCTCAGAAGGAAGCAAGGGCAGGTAGAAAACCTTTGTTCTGTGAGGAGGCTTATGTTTGCTATGCCAAGGTGTTAAACTCTAAGGGGAAGCAGTGGTCTAATTTGCAAGAGCTTTGGAGAATTCAGAAGCAGGGAACTTGTGTGTATGTTCAGAAAGGTGCAAGGTTCCAATAAGAAATGGCTTGGGTGTGCTAATACAGGACTTTGGGTAGCCTGGTAGAGTTTCTGAAGTACATTTCCTTTAAAAGTAGAATTCTTTTGCACCCATGGGCAACAAGTAACTGGTGTTGGTTTTAATTAGCCTTGTAGAGTTCTGTGAATACAGCATGAATAGGAACTGCAGAATACTCCCTGTGTATATAAGAGTAAACAAAATATAATATAGAAAGCCACTAGACAGAAAGAGGCATGAAGGAAGAGAACAAAGAACTTAGTAAAGAACAAAGAACTTAGTAACCTGCTGCTGCTACCGCTAAGTCACTTCAGTTGTGTCCGACTCTGTGCGACCCCATAGACGGCAGCCCACCAGGCTCCCCCGTACCTGGGATTCTCCAGGCAAGAACACTGGAGTGGGTTGCCATCTCCTTCTCCAATGCATGAAAGTGCAAAGTGAAAGTGAAGTCGTTCAGTCGTGTCCGACTCTTAGCGACCCCATGGACTGCAGCCTACCAGGCTCCTCCGCCCATGGGATTTTCCAGGCAAGAGTACTGGAGTGCGTTGCCATTGCCTTCTCCGACTTAGTAACCTACATGAAATCAAAACTAAGGGCCAGAAAAAGTAATCAAGGTCAGCTCAATAGATGACAGCTGGGGAATCTTGCCCTGCTCACCCCCTGAAAACATGGGTTGGAGTACTGAAATACTCACCTCAATGCTGATGAAAATTGGAGAAAAATAGAAATTCCTTAATTTTAACCAAGCTATAAACAGACCTTTATTTTATTCACACGGTTATGATCATGAGATATATTCTTCTAATGCCATAATTAGTTCATAATATAAATAGACACCAAATTGAGATTTAAATGCATTAAAATCAAACCAAACTAAAAAGGCAACATCTATTATTATTAGGCTGGTGATGTCAAGGTATAGCAAACACAAAAATTGAGAGCAAATGACAGTAAACTTTGGACAGTATTTATAATAAATGTTTTCAGATATGTATGCTTTAATGATCAAATAGCTATATGTCTAGAAAGGAAACATTAGAGTCTGAATAAACAACATTCAAGGAGAAAAACTTTAATATTTTATATTTATGTTGTGATTTGCTATTTAAAATTTACTTTTTCAGTACTAGTTGATTGAATCCTCACTATATTAACAGATGAATTAAGGGCAGTTATATATTTTTCACGCTGAGAAATTAGGCCTTAGTTGAGAGTAGGAGAATTATAATTTTTATTTGTCAAAATCATCTTTTTATAGTTAACCTCCATTGGTATTTCCAAAATATTATATCTCTTGCTCTTTTGCCATATTGCTTTGTGTTGGTAGTAAATTGCTTGGACAAACTATACAGTATAGAATGACTGTTCCTCAAATAAATTGTCAGAGTATACTAAAGGAGACTATAATATTTAACACAAATATAGTACATTTTGTTTTCCTTTGTGATTTAAACTTTTGCTGTTTTGGACATAACTCTGTAGGAAACTTGGTTTTCAAAATAAAGGCTATTATTAAGTTCTTTTAATTAGCTAAAATTATATCAGTTAGTTCAGTTCAGTTCAGTCACTCAGTCATGTCTGACTCTTTGCGACCCCATGAATCGCAGCACACCAGGCCTCCCTGTCCATCACCAACTCCTGGAGTTCACTCAGACTCACGTCCATCAAGTCAGTGATGTCATCCAGCCATCTCATCCTCTGTCATCACCTTCTCCTCCTGCCCCCAATCCCTCCCAGTATCAGAGTCTTTTCCAATGAGTCAACTCTTTGCATGAGGTGGCCAAAGTACTGGAGTTTCAGCTTTAACATCATTCCTTCCAAAGAAATCCCAGGGCTGATCTCCTTCAGAATGGACTGATTGGATCTCCTTGCAGTCCAAGGGACTCTCAAGAGTCTTCTCCAACACCACAGTTCAAAAGCATCAATTCTTCAGTGCTCAGCTTTCTTCACAGTCCAACTCTCACATCCGTACATGACCACTGGAAAAACCATAGCCTTGACTAGACAGAACTTTGTTGGCAAAGTCATGTCTCTGCTTTTCAATATGCTATTTAAGTTGGTCGTAACTTTCCTTTCAAGGAGTAAGCGTCTTTTAATTTCATGGCTGCCATCACCATCTGCAGTGATTTTGGAGCCCCCAAAAATAAAGTCAGCCACTGTTTCCCCTGTTTCCCCATCTATTTGCCATGAAGTAATGGGACCAGATGCCATGGTCTTTGTTTTCTGAATGTTGAGCTTTAAGCCGACTTTTCCACTCTCCTTTTTCACTTTCATCAAGAGGCTTTTTAGTTCCTCTTCACTGAAGAAAGTAGGGAAAACCACTGGACCATTCAGGTATGACCTAAATCAAATCCCTTATGATTATACAGTTAAAAGTATATACAGACATACAAATCAGAAGCATTTTTAAAAACTTTTTGTTGGAGTATAGTTGTTTTACAATATTTTCTTAAGTTTCAGGTGTACAACAAAGTGAATCAGTTGTACATATACATGAATGCACTCTTTTTTTTATTTTCCCATAAAGGCCATTACAGAGTATTGAGCAGAGTCCCTTGTGCTATACAGTAGGTCCTTATTAATTATGTATTTTATGTATAGTAGCATGTATATGTCAACCCCAACCTCCCCAATTTATTTCTCCCCACCTTGCCACCTGGTAACCATAAGTTTGTTTTCTACATCTGTATCTTTGTTTCTACTTTGTAGGTAACTTTATCTGTAACTGTTTCTTAGATACCATGCCTGTGTAAGTGATCTCTGCTGATATTTGTCTTTGTCTGAGCTACTTCACTCAGTATGACAATCTCTAGCTCAATCCATTTTGCTGCTAATAGCATTATATATATATATTTATAGCTGAGTATTATTCCATCATACATATGTAACATCTTCTTTATTTATTCCTCTGTTGATGGACATTTAGGTTGCTTCCCTGTAAATAGTTCTACAATGAACACTGGGATTCCTGTATTTTTTTTTTTTTTAATTACAATTTTCTCCTAATATATGCCCAGGAGTGGGATTACTGGATCATATGGTAGATTTATTTTTATATTTTTAAGGACTCTCCATAGTGTTCTCCAAAGTGGTTGTACCAGTTTACACTCCTACCAACAGTGTAGGAGGGGTCCCTTTTATCCACACTCTCTCCAGAATTTATTGTTTGTAGATTTTTTGATAATGACCATTCTAACTAGTGTGAGGTGGTATCTTCATTGTAGTTTTGATTTACATTCCTCTAATAATTATTGACATTGAGCATCTTTTCCTGTGCACTTAATCATCTGTATATCTTCTTTGGAAAAATGTCTATTTAGGTCTTCTGTACATTTTTTTTTTTTTTTAGATTGGGTTGTTTGTTTTTTTGATGTTGAACTACATAAGCAGTTTGTATATTTAAGAAATTAATCCCTTCTTGGTGGCTTAATTTGCATATATTTTCTTTCATTTCAAAGGTTGTCCTTCCATTTTGTTTATGGTTTCCTTTGCGGTTCAAGAGCTTTTAAGTTTAATTAGGTCCCATTTGTTTACTTTTGTTTTTGTTTTCATTACTCTAGGAGGTGGATTGAAAAAGGTCTTGCTGCAGTTGATATCAGAGAGTGTTCTGCCTACCTCTTCCTCTAGGAATTTTATAGTGTCTGGTCTTACATTTAGGTCTTTAATCCATTTTGATTTTATTTTTATACAGGTGTTAGGTTTTCTATTGTCATTCTTTTAATGTAGCTGTCCAGTTCCCAGCACCACTTATTGAAGCAGCTGTCTTTTTTCCATTGTATATTCTTGCCTCCTTTATTATACATTAGGTGACCATAGGCTTGCGGGTTTTATCTCTGGGCTTTCTATCCTGTTTTACTGATCTATATTTCTGTTTTTGTGCCAATGCCATATTGTTTTGATGACTGTACCTTTGGAATATAGTCTGAAGTCAGGGAGCCTGATTCCTCTAGCTCTGTTTTTCTTTCTCAAAATTGCTTTAGCTGTTCACATTCTTTTATGTTTCCTTACAAACTGAAAAATATTTTGTTCCAATTCTGTGAGAAATGCCATTGGTAATTTGAGAGATTGCATTAAATCTGTAGATTGCTTTGGGTAGTATAGTCATTTTCACAGTATTGTTCCTTCCAGTCTAAGAACATGGTGTATCTCTCCATCTATTTGTGTCATCTTTTATTTCATTTATCAACATCTTGCACTTTTCAGAGTACAGATTTTTGTCTCCTTAGGTAGGTTTATTCATATGTATTTTATTCTTCTTGATGCTATGATAAAAGGGATTGTTTCCTAAATTCATTATTGACTGAGGGATTTTTGCAGAAAGATTATGTTTATAAGATGCTTTTTGAATTACAACTCATGTATGGTTTACTTATCTGACAGTGTTTAAGGCAGTAATATCTTAATCTTCTAAAATTACCTTATTTATTGTATTTTTACTTAATGCTAACATTTAGTTCAATAATAATAACAGAAATAACATATATTATAATCATAGCTAAGTAGAATAAAAAATAATTAAATTTCTATGCTTCACCAAACCTTAGGAAAAGGAGTGTTAAAAGATCAAATGATTTTCTACATTGATTGGGAAGTTTGAATGGCTTGTAAATATTAAAGTTTCAGAACTGCAGTTCATGAGTTTGCTGTATAGCAGTTTCTTATGTGACAGAAACACAATGTTTGATGGAGTGCTTAAATCACTTCACTCACCACTGAACTGAAACTAAGAAGAAACATCTGTATGGTACAAAGTGACACAACTCAAACACTGCAGGAATAGAAATGAAGATGATTCATCATATCATAATCAAAAAGTGAGTTTGTACAATATAATTATCTTAATTGGTGTTAGTTAAAATTGAGGCCTAAATTTCCCAACTGTATTAAATTGCAACAAGTTAATTACGGAAAAGTTCAGAGAAATTTTAACCCCAACAAACATGACTGCACCTGCAGCTCTCCTTCTATAAATTCACACATTTAAAATATTGACTTGATATTTAAAGGTCTGTCCTGTAGGACATGAGTTTGGATAAACTCCAGGAGTTAGTGATGGATAGGGAGGCCTGGCATGCTGTGGTTCATGGGGTCACAAAGAGTTGGACATGACTGAGTAACTGAACTGAACTGAACTGAACCTATAGGAAAGAAATTATATAGTAGCATTATTATTTGGCATGTGAATATATTAGTGTTTTGAATCAGATTTTCCTTCTGTATACCATAACTTATTTCTTATATGCTATTACATGCACCAGTATCAAAGTGCTTTATATACTTAAAAGTTCCCAAAAGCTATTATGTTAAGACTATTATACAACTACAGTATTTTAGCCCCAAATCAATAAAACATCTTTATATTTAAATCAAGTTGTTTGTCCTACTATGATTTCTTCTTTTTCTCATTCCTGTTGCCACTTAAAAACCCTTTGTTTTGAGATAGTTTCACATTTAAAGGAGAATTTGCAAGAAATATATGAAGAATTTTTATAAAATCTTCCTTAAGATTTCTTTAACATTTTATAGTATTTGCTTTATCATTTTCTCTCAATACATCCATGTATATTATTGTTTGGTCAGTTGTTTGAGAGTAGGTTGATACCACCATTTCCAAAATAAATGTTTGCATTTGTTTACCAGAAACAAGGGCACTGTCTTATATAACCATGATACAATTATCAAAGCCATAAAATTTGTATTGATAAAATACTATTATCTAGTTATTGAGGCATTATTCAGATGTCACAAACTGTTCCAATAGTATTCTCCTTTGCAAAATATTGGTTTTTTTCCCCCCTAGGCCAGGATTGAATCCAGTGTAGCACACTGTATTTAATTGTTATATCTCTTTAGTTTGCTCTAATCTGGCATGTTTTCTCAGATTTTGCCTTTCAAAAACTTGACATCTTTGAAAACTATAAACCAATTATTTTAAAGAATTGTGGTGATGGTGGTAGTTTGGTCATCTCAAATTAAAGAATTATAATGGGCCAATTATTTTGTAAAATATCCTCAATTTGGCTTTGTCTGATGTACACTTACGATTAAGTTCAGGTTATTCAGTTTGGCAGAAATATCACAAAAGTGATGATGCATTCCTGTTCTTAGTGCAACATAGCAGGTAATGATAATTTGGCATTTTTAAATAGGCTAGCTTAAAGATAATTTTACTTTTGCTATAATTCCTGTACCAGTATTATTCTTCACAGGATGTAGAGGAGAATCCCATGGACAGAGCAGCCTGGCAGGCTACAATCCATGGGGTCGCAAGAGTTGGACATGACTTTTCGACTAAACCACCACCACCACCACTGTGTGATTACATTTGTTACTTATTGGGAATCCAAGACTTTTATGTTCTTTGATAGAATGGATACTATATTTATGGTTTTTCCTTTATAAACTTTTATCTTTTCTATTATTCCAGATGCTTATTTGAAATCATTATTTATTAGTTGTTATTGTCTCTCTCTCAGACTTTTTTGATTTATCATTGAACTTGGCCTTACCATGTACTTCTGTTTTGTCTTCCATCACTAATATATGGAACTACACTTAAAATAATAAAAAAAAGAAACAAACCTCCTACACAGCTTCACTTTCTCTTGACGCCTCCCCCATATGTTTTCTAGATATGATTTCCCTTCTTAAAGATAAGAAGATCTAAATCCCTTATTCAGTAGACCAGTTGCTCAGAAACAAAAAAAACTTGTTTGTTTTTTTTTTATTTATAATATTTATTTATAAAACTTGTGGAATATCAGAATAAATTTCAGATAATCTAAAATCTCAGAAAATGTTTCCCAAGAATCTTTATTTCTTTGGACGTAGTTGCTTTACATTGCTTTGTCAGTTTCTACTGTACAGCAAAGTGAATCAGCCATCTGTATACATATATCCCCTCTTTTTTTCTTTCTTTCCTATTTAGGTCACTACAGAGCACTGAGTAAAATTCCCTTTGTTATACCATAGGTTCTCATTAGTTATCTATTTTATACATAGTAGTATATATAAAGCTGAAACTTTGTTACTTTGGCCACCTCATGCGCAATGGAAAAGACTCTGATGCTGGGAGGGATTGGGGGCAGGAGGAGAAGGGGACGACAGAGGATGAGATGGCTGGATAGCATCACTGACTCGATGGACATGAGTTTGAGTGAACTCTGGGAGTTGGTGATGGACAGGGAGGCCTGGCGTGCTGCGATTCATGGGGTTGCAAAGAGTTGGACATGACTGAGGGACTGAACTGAACTGAACTGAGTGTATATATGGAGCTTCCCTGGATCAGAGATTAAAGCGTCTGCCTGCAATGCGGGAGACCCAGATTCGATCCCTGGGTCTGGAAGATCCCCTGGAGAAGGAAATGGCAATCCACTCCAGTATTCTTGCCTGGAACACCCCATGGATGGAGAAGCCTGGTAGGCTACAGTCCAGGGGGTCGCAAAGAGTCGGACACGACTGAGCGCCTTCACTTTCACTTTTCACTTTTCAGTGTATGTAAATCAATCTTAATCTCCCAACTCATTCCACACCCTGCTTCCTCCTTGGTATCTATACAGTTGTTCTTTATGTCTATGTCTCTATTTCTGCTTAGCAAATAAGATCATCTTTAACATTTTTTTCTAGATTCCATATATATGTGTTAATAATATACAATATTTGTTTTTCACTTTCTGACTTACTTCACTCTCTACAACAGTCTCTAGGTCCATCCATGTCTCTGCAAAAGACACAAATTTAGGGGTTTTTATGGCAGAGTAATGTTCCATTGTATATATGTACCACATCTTCTTTATTCATTCCTCTGTTGATAGACATTTAAGTTGCTTCCATACCCTAGCTACTGTAAATAGTGCTCAGGGAACATTGGGGTGCATGTATCTTTCTGAATTATGGGTTTCTTTGGGTATATGCCCAGAAGTGATATTGCTGGGTAAATTGGTACTTCTATTGTTGGTGTCTTAAGGAACTACCATACTGTTTTCGTAGTGGCTGTACCTAAAAATCTATCTTAAATGTGTTTTCCCTGAAATCTATGTATGGAAAATATTGCATCTAATTGAATAATTTATAGGTTGGTAGTGGATTATGTCTTTGAGTCATACACAGATTACTCACTTGTTGCCTTAGGAAGCATCACTACGAACAAAGCTAGTGGAGGTGCTGCAATTCCAGATGAGCTATTTCAAATCCTAAAAGATGATGTTATGAAAGTGCTGCACTAAATATGCCAGCAAATATGGAAAACTCAACAGTGGCCACAGGACTGGAAAAGGTCAGTTTTCATTACAATCCCAAAGAAAGGCAATGCCAAAGAATTCTCAAAGTGAAAGTGAAGTCACTTAGTCGTGTCCAGCTCTTTGTGACCCCGTGGCCTGTAGCCTACCAGGATCCTCAGTCCATGGGATTTTCCAGGCAAGAATACTAGAATGGCTTGCCATTTCCTTCTCCAGGGAATCTTCCTGACGCAGGGATCGAACCCAGGTCTCCTGCATTGTAGGCAGACGCTTTAACCTCTGAGCCACCAGGGAAGCCCAAAAAGAATTCTCAAAGTAGCATATAGTTGCACTCACCTCACAGGCAAGTAAAGTCATGGTCAAAAGTCTTGAAACCAGGCTTCAACAGTAGGTGAACTAGAACTTCCAGATATTCAAGCTAGATTTAGAAAAGGCAGAGGAACAACAAATCAAATTGCCAACATCTGTTGGATCATCAAAAAATCATGAGAGTTTCAGAAAAACATCTACTGCTGCTTTATAGACTATGCCAAAGCCTTTGACTGTGTGGATCACAACAAATTGTGGAAAATTCTTAAAGAGACAATAACCCTGTGTACGAGACAGCAAAAGAGACACTGATGTATAGAACAGTCTTATGGACTCTGTTGGAGAGGGAAAGGGTGAGAAGATTTGGGAGAATGGCATTGAAACATGTATAATATCATGTATGAAATGAGTTGCCAGCCCAGGTTCGATGCACGATACTGGATGCTTGGGGCTAGTGCACTGGGACGACCCAGAGGGATGGTATGGGGAGGGAGGAGGGTTCAGGATGGGGAACACATGTATACCTGTGGCAGATTCATTTTGATATTTGGCAAAACTAATACAATTTTGTAAAGTTTAAAAATAAAATAAAATTAAAAAAAAATAGAGATGGTAATACCAGACCACCTGACATGCCTCCTGAGAAATCTGTATGCAGGTCAAGATGCAACAGTTAGAACTGGACATGGAACAACAGACTGGTTCCAAATTGGGAAAGGAGTATGTCAAGGCTGTATATTGTCACCCTGCTTATTTAACTTATATGCAGAGTACATCATGAGAAACGCTGGGCTGGAAGAAGCTCAAGCTGGAATCAGTATTGCTGGGAGAAATATCAATAACCTCAGATATGCAGATGACACCACCCTTATGGCAGAAAGTGAAGAAGAACTAAAGAGTCTTTTGATGAAAGTGAAAGAGGAGAGTGAAAAAGTTGGCTTAAAACTCAATAGTCAGAAAACTAAGGTCATGCCATCCAGTCCCATCACTTCAAAGCAAATAGATGGGGAAATAATGGAAACAGTGTCAGACTTTATTTTTCTTGGGCTTCAAAGTCACTGCAGATGGTGACTGCAGCCAAGTTAAAAGATGCTTGTTCCTTGGAAGAAAAGCTGTGACCAACCTAGACAGCATATTAAAAACCAGTGACATTACTTTGCCAACAAATATCTATCTAGTCAAAGGTATGTTTTTCCAGTAGTCATGTATGAAAGTGAGAGTTGGACTATAAATAAACCTGAGCGCTGAAGAATTGATGCTTTTGAACTGTAGTGTTGGAGAAGACTTTTGAGAGTCCCTTGGACTGCAAGGAGACCCAACCAGTCCATACTGAGGAGATCAATCCTGAATATTCATTGGAAGAACTGATGCTGAAGCTGAAGCTCCAATACTTTGGCCACCTGATGCAAAGAACTGACTCATTGGAAAAGACCCTGATACTGGGAAAGATTGAAGGTGGGAGGAGAAGGGGATGACAGAGGATGAGATGGTTGAATGGCATCACTGACTCAGTGGACATGAGTTTGTGTAAGCTCTGGGAATTGGTGATGGAAAGGAAAGCCTAGTGTGCTGTGTAGTTCATGGGGTTGCAAAGAATCAGACATGACTGAGTGACTAAATTGAACTGAACTGAGTTGTTTAAAGTGAATTGAGTTCAAGAATGTCATTTCTCTTTTATCTACATCAAATCAAGTCACAGTCCTGCTGCAGTGTAGTTGATGTTTGAGATTACTACCACCAATGTTCTTTTAATTACTTCCTTCCTTTTGGTTAGCTGCAAGCCATGTTCATTTAAGATGATGACAAATATGTATGACTTGTTGAACTTTAGACCTAAGTAACTGATCCAAGACTATCTCTGTGTTTAAGATAGTTCCTTTTGCTCTTTAATCTCATCATTTAAATTCCCTAAGGCAAATGAATATTAACAAATATTTTTCATTTTAATTGTTCTCCGTAAGAGTCATTTCAGTAACTACCCAATATAAAATAAGCAGTGTCAATTTGAGAGTATCTATCTCATGACATACACTAATTTTCAGGGGGAACTTGGTAACTCACCAAATGGTCTTGAGAATAAAAATGTAGCTGCTATTATGTATAATTTCTAAAAGTCATCATACTCTTCTACTTTGTTAAAAATCAATCCAGCTTTATTCTACACTCCATGGTTTAGGAAATCCCCCTCTTTATTTTTCTTTCTCCTTGGGAATAATTGACCTGCTGTGTATAAGACACACTCTTGTTAATTGTGTCAAGGGCTTGAAATAATTGAAAGAGTATCATTCCTGTAAAAAATGATCTTACATTTTAGTGACTCAGTTGCTTATACTTGGTATTTGATGCCTAATGTGTCCTCCTCAGTTCCTCTTAGCCAGATAGAACATCTGTCTCTCAGCTCTTGTGAGGCTTGTGCTTAGCAGACCTGCCCTCTTCTCCAGAAATTTGCTTTCAGACAAATAGCACCCACTTCAGCAGGAGTTCTGTGCCACCCTACCCTACCCTTATTTTGAGGACACATGTTGGCCAGTGACTTATTGGAGTAAGGGTTCATTGCAACTTGTGGCAAGGTGACCATTGACTTTTTGATATAGTTTGTGTTCTACAAATTCCATATGGGATCAAACTAAAGGTAATCCATAGCTGAGATGACATTATTACTTAAACTTTGTCTCCAGACCTTTTATTGTATAATTCCCCTGCCCCACATCCTAATAAGCCACATGAAAAAAAAAAAAAAATTCTCTATCTTAGACTCTTCTTCTAGGAAACTTGACCTAAGACAGTGCATACCAGGAGACATCCTAGGAAATAACTAACCCCCGAGAATGTGACTCTGGATGACAATGAGAATCTCATCACTGCTTGTACATGGAGCATTCACAGTCCTTGGAATGCTCTAGAAGTATAATTGCTAAAATCTCATCTGTGATGGACTAGAATAGGATAAAGTGAAAAGAGGATGCACTAACAATTCAGTGTCTCAGGTTTTTGAGAGATATAACAATTATAAGCATAGTAGAACTGTATGGCAATTGCTAAGTGCCAATGATTAATCTGAGAGAGTGATGGTGTCTCAACTCCATTAATCAACATTTTAAAGTTATTAATGAATGTCAGAATTCCTCCTTGGCAGTTTTTAAAGAGACACTTATCTCCTGCAGCTAGAGGGTGAACACAACTTGGTGTCAAGAATATTGCATTAAATTATAAAAGTGGTAGAAATTTGGAGATGTCTGTATTCTCAGCCTAGATGCATCCCGTATGCCAGAGACAACACCATGAGAGGAAAGGAGGATGGTATGAGATTCGGGATGAATATCCTTAAATGCTTAGGTGCCCATTGGAAGATAATTACAATGCTTTGCTTAAAGATTAGTAAGATGTCTTAACTGACGTAATTTATTGGCAAAACAATTGTTCCTTTCTTTAGGATCTGCCCCACATTCTCTCCTTGGTAGAAGACCAATATCTATGGGAAATCATAACATGACCAAACTGGGGATCAGTATTTTAAGGGTGCTGAATTAGATCTGTGTGCATGTACTTTAAAACTGGATAATTTTTAAAATATCTGAGTACTTTCCTGAACTTGAGATTTAATGCTCTAGAAAGAATATTTAGAGTCAGTTCTGATACACTGCTAGGATGGCCTCTGGAAGTTAAAAAAATAGAAATGGCCCACATTAAACAAAATGAGGCTTGCTGAAAAAGGTGCAGGCAGAGAATGGAGGAAGGGAAAAACAGACTTAGAGAAATAAATATACTAAAATGTGAGACACAAGAAACTATCTGCTACAGCTGTTCCTATTCACAACAGGTTGAAACTGCATTTGCAATGACTCAGCGAAGGCTGATTAAGAGGAGCACTGATATCACAGGGAAGATTGGTAATGGATATTTTCTGTAAAATGATGCTGAAAGTAGGAGATACTGTTGTAGAATTGGGCTCCTATTTATAATTGGTCAGAGTATGGTCTCTGAATAGAAGACTGTTGGAAATACTTTACTTGCAAAGGAAAGTTGGTCATGATTTCTTTTATGAGCAACAAAGCTATAAGGACATGTCCGACATATAGGATCCTGCATAATGTCACCTTAATCCTTTGGAACTACTTAATGGAAGAAGAAGTGAGGTGGAGAGCACATGACTATGGGATCCTCTGGTTCTATCATAGACTATATTCTGCAGATGCTGCTTTCCTAGTAATAGCACAGTTAGTGGTGCTACTGGGACTCCAGCATGGAGATGATCCTTTGCAAAGATAGTGAACTATGAGGGAATATATGTGGAAAAGGACCCATTGAATGCTTCAGTATTTTGGTATTTGAGGTACACAGAAGAAATTATAAAGACTTTGCAATTGGATGTTCATAGTTCAGTGCTTTTGACATATTAAAAGGAGAAAATGACCAGCTCAGGTCAGTCAATTACTGATCCCTTCTTATCATTTTAGACTCTGATTTCATGTCATTTCTCTAAAGAGAACTTCTTTGACCTATAAAATAGCCATGGAGATTCATCTCTCAGATTTGACCTCAAGAGCTCATAGGGAACAAAGCTAAATGACATTCTTTAGCTACGATATATTCTATTTATTGTGTGTTCCTGAGTACATTCTCCTTGAAGGGTACTTCCAACCAATGACTGAGTACAGTGAACGAATTATAACTCAACTATTCTTTTTGCTTGTGGTAAGATTCTCTTAATGGCATACATTAAGCTACTTGACTCAAAACTACAAAAACTCAAGAATATTTATGCAAGAAATATTTTGTATGTATTTGTAACTTTAATTTCTCTATCAGAGAAAAGGAAAAAGATGTATTTTTTATATAAAATGTATTTTTTTAATTCACTATTTCTCTTTAACATTATCTGATTCACATTGTATAGCCTATCAAGTAAATTTGTTTAGACAAACCATTTGATCTCATGACATGTTCAACAATGACATCAGGAGAGAAGAGGGGATGAGTTCTACATTTCATCAGTGTGATGTCCTGATGCAAATAGATGAGTTCTCTGTATAAATTGAAAATGACATGGCCAAATGGTTTGAGAGATTGAGAAAAATAAGTATGTACTTGGCTATGTTAGATTCAAACTGAGCAGGGAAAGACATCCTGATGACCATATTTGTCCAATCTATTTGTCTAGTTAATCAAATTAATGGAATTGAAAAGATTTGAAATAGGCTTTCTAGCATATAGTGAAAATGGAAGTGGTAAGTTCTCAGTTGTGTCCAACTCTTTGTGAGGCTATGGACTATAGCCTGCCAGGTAACTGCCATGGAATTCTCCAGGTAAGAAAACGAGTGGGTAGCCATTCACTTCTCCAGGGGATCATCTCAACCCTTGGATAAAACCCAGGTGTCCTGCATTGCAGGCAGATTCTTTATCATCTGAGCAACTGAAAATTATAGTAGTATTTATATATTTGCCCAAAAAGAAGATATAAGAAACATTAAGATTTTTTCACAAATGGCCAAAACCATAATTTTGACAAAAATGTTTTTCTGAAATGTACTAAATGTATAAAGATAACTATATTTTGTATAATAAAAAATCCTATGGCTGATTCATGTTGATGTTTGACAGAAAACAACAAAATTCTGTAAATCAGTTATCCTTTAATTAAAAATAAATTATGAAATAAAAAATTATAAAATTTAAAAAAGTGGATTGAATATCAGAGTGTACTCAGATAAAAGGAGAAATAATAACTGAAAAGCAGATCCAAAGGACTTATCCAGAAGGTACCTCAAGAAGTCAGAGAAACAAAATAGGAGGTACGAGTCATGGCAAGTAGAATAAAAGTCTATAGCAAATGTTTAATCAAAATTTCACAAGGCAATAATGTAACAATTTAAATTTGAAAAAAGAATTCTACTCAATGAGGAAATGGCTTAAAATTTATAGAACTGTTGAATTCCAAATACCAGGATCCATCCCTCACTTACAAGTAAAAAGAAATTCATATTTGGAAGTATTCCAGAAAAAGTAAAGGATAGTGTAGTTAAGAGACAGCAGGAAAGCCAGAGAACAGCCGTTGGAATAAAAGCTGATGTATGAACCCAAACAAGGTAGCTAGAAGACAGTGGAATATTATCTACAAATGTGCCATAAAAATTAACAATCCACCTGAGATTCTATATCTGGAATCCCTAACCTTCAAGAATAAGAGGAAATTTCTATATCTGGAGTCCCCAATCATCAAGAACATTTGGAAAATAAAGCTATTCCCATGAGAAGGCGATGGCACCCCACTCCAGTACTCTTGCCTGGAAAATCCCATGGATGGAGGAGCCTGGTGGGCTGAAGTCCATGGGGTCATGAAGAGTCTGACACGACTGAGTGACTTCACTTTCACTTTTTACTTTCATGCATTGGAGAAGGAAATGGCAACCCACTCCAGTGTTCTTGCCTGGAGAATCCCAGGGACGGGGGAGCCTGGTGGTGCCGTCTATGGGGTCGCACAGAGTTGGACACGACTGAAGCGACTTAGTAGCAGCAGCAGCCAAATAAAAACTGAAAGAGTTTATCACCAATTTATCTTACCATAGAAAATTCCAGAGTTTATAATTCAGACATGAGGAAATACCATGACACCAGGTAGAAGGGCTGAAGGCAAAAATTCAAGAGCAAAAAATACTGGGAAATAAGTGTTAGGGAAGATGAAACAGGATATATGGTCAAAGAATTTTTTTGTGTGTGGAATTTTTTTTATTTTTATTTAAGATAAGAGATACCAAATCATATATGAGTACTAATAACAAGGATTGAGTACTGAGGAAGACAACAAAATGATGAAATAGGAGCTGAGAGTGTTACGTGATTATGATCCAAAAAGACAAAGGAAGGCATTGTGTATTTTGAAAGTGGAAAGTATGTTGTCTGATTTAAAAGTGGGAAGATGATCAGGTTATAGAAACTGACAGATTCTCTTTTCATTTTCCTCCTTTATTCTTCCTTTCTACCTTTTGAGCAGCTCAGGAGTTCAAAATAAGAGAAAGAGAATCTGTGGTTTGAGTGGAGTGAAGAAAGTGGTGTAAGAGGAGAAGTGAGGATTTTCTTGAGAGGAAAGTAAGGTTAGCAAACTGTTGATAATCCTTTTCTTTCTTTCTTTCCTGGCCTCTCTGTCCATTACTCTCACAGATTTCTTGCAAGCAGTCTTCCTTTAATTTCCAGGAGTTATATCTTCTTGGGGCTTCCCTGTGATAGCTCAGTTGGTAAAGAATCTGCCTGCAACGTAGGAGACCCCAGTTAAATTCCTGGGTCGGGAAGATCCACTGGAGCAGGAATAGGCTACCCACTCCAGTATTCTTGGGCTTCCCTTATGGCTCAGCTGGTAAAGAGTCTGCCTAAAATGTGGGAGACCTGGGTTCAATCCCTGGGTTGGGAAGATCCCCTGGAGAACGTAAAGGCTACCCATTCCAGCATTCTGGGCAGGAGAATACCAAGGACTATATAGTCCATAGGGTCACAAAGAGAAATATCTTCTTTCACTGGTAATCTTTCCATGTTTATCTCCAGGTCAGAGCTCTGCTGTGATTTTTATACTAAGCTTCAAATTAATACCTTATTGCCTTCCTTGAAACCATTCTGCAGTGATACCAAATTATCTAAGCCAAGCTCCTTTCCATAGTGTGTCCCTCAAATGAATCAGTTGCTACTTTTCTTCCACTTCCCTTTGCTCCAGTTATTTCTCATGCCTGGGATCTCTGCTGCTGCTGCTGCTGCTAAGTCCCTTCAGTTATGTCCAACTCTGTGTGACCCCATATACATCAGCCCACCAAGCTCCCCCGTCCCTGGGATTCTCCAGGCAAGAACACTGGAGTGGGTTGCCATTTCCTTCTCCAATGCCTGAAAATGAAAAGTGAAAGTGAAGTCGCTCAGTCGTGTCTGACTCTTCACGACCCCATGGACTTCAGCCCACCAGGCTCCTCCATCCATGGGATTTTCCAGGCAATAGTACTGGAGTGGAGTGCCATCGCCTTCTCCGCCTGGGATCTCTAATTCTTCACAACTCCCACTTTCCATTCCTCACCAGTAACTACCTGGTCAAAGGCCTTAAGCTTTAATAGATACACCTCTTGTGCTGTGCTGTGCTAAGTCATGTCTGACTCTTTGTAACCCCATGTACTGTAGCCCACCAGGCTCCTCTGTCCAGAGAATTCTCTAGGCAAGAACACTGGAGTGGATTGCCGTGCACTTCTCCAGGGGATCTTCCCAACCCAGGGATTGAACCTAGGTCTCCGGCATTGCAGGCAGATTCTTTAATGTCTGAGCCAGGGAAGCCCTAGATACATATCTAGACTCAGTATTTTCCAACTGAAGCAAGTTATATGGCCATCAAGAGTAATGACTCTGTATTACTTAATATTGGATATAGGACTATGCTTGGTCATTTAATAATTTGGCCTTGGGAAAAATTTTGAATTTCTCTACTAAATTTGTCATTAATTAAATGTTACTAGCAAGAGTGTTTGCTATGAATATCGTAAAGTTTGTAAAATATAAATTATGTGTCTGGCAGATGGTTCAAGGAATATCGATTATTTTTATAAAAGATTTTTTTAATTTAAATTTATTTATTTTAATTGGAGACTAATTACTTTACAATATTGTATTGGTTTTGCCATACATCAACTTGAATCCACCACGGGTGTACGCATGTTACCCATCTTGAACCCCCCACCCACCTCCCTCCCCGTACCATCCCTCTGGGTCATCCCAGTGCACCAGCCCCAAGCATCCTGTATCCGGCATTGATGGATGAAGCTGGAGCCTAAAAAAGTTTTAAAATGCATTTATTACAGTTTATATTCTTCTGTATGAACATATTTACAAACATGCCTTCTTCCCTGTTTCTTCACATCCTACTGAATTACCTATTGAAATATACCCCATTAGTTCTGGGATGCAGCACAATAATATTTTTAAAGTGTGAGCTGGCCCCCTTTCTACTCATTGTTGCCTAAAAATAATTTACAATGAATTAAATTTGGGAAACTGATTTGAACATTTAAATGATGAATGAGTTGTTGGAATTATTCTCAGACATATTAACCAAGAATGAGAATTGATGTCCTTCTTCTCTCAACTTTGTCTATAGAAATGGGATATAATATTTATGTATATAATATATAGACAATAAATACAAATGATTTATAGTTTTAGTTTGTATTCATTTCTTGAAAAATATGAAAAATATGGTAGTATATTTGTACCTTTTGCTTACATGATAATATGTCCTTTTCAATAGTAAATTATATCATCAATAAATTCCTCCTTCTCATTTGAGGTATAAAATTTGCTTTGTACTGCTTTATGCTTAAAATGTTTAAGTGCTCACTAAAAATTCTTACCATATATTACTGCTAAATTATGATTATGTTAAAAATCCTACTGAAGCTATTGTTTCATTACGACTACTATTGAAATGTTTCCCATTATAATGTACTTTATATACTAAAATCAAAGACATTTTCTGGGGAAAAATATTTTTCCCTCTAATAACTCCTGCTTATTATGCTACTATATATTTAATGATTCCCTTTTCAAAAATACTAAAATTCTAATTTTCATTAGAATTACTAGAATATATTTATATTTTCCCAAATATTAAATTCATATTAAAGGATGCACTTAAAAATAAGAACCCAGTTCATTTCTGAAATTCAGTTCAGTTCAGTTGCTCAGTCGTGTCTGACTCTTTGCAACCCCAATGAATCGCAGCACGCCAGGCCTCCCTGTCCATCACCAACTCCTGGAGTTTACCCAAACTCATGTCCATCGAGTGGGTGATGCCATCCAGCCATCTCATCCACTGTGGTCCCCTTCTCCTCCTGCCCCCAATCCCTCCCAGCATCAGAATCTTTTCCAATGAGTCAACTCTTCACATGAGGTGGCCAAAGTATTGGAGTTTCAGCTTTAGCATCAGTCCTTCCAATGAACACCCAGGACTGATCTCCTTTAGAATGGACTGGTTGGATCTCCGTGCAGTCCAAGGGACTCTCAAGAGTCTTCTCCAACACATATTAAAGGATGAACTTAAAAATAACCCAGTACATTTCTGAAATTAGGTAATGTTATTTCTGTTATAATGTTTTTGTATACTTTTAATAAAAATGTATATATTTAAGATGTACAACATGATTTAATATATATATATATACTTAGTACAGATATTACTCCAGTCAAGCTAATTTACATATCATCCCTTCACATAGGTTCCATTTGTGTGTATGATGAATGCACTTAATCTACTCTTAACATGTTTCTAGTGCTCACTGTTAATGTTTTTAATCTCTTTTTGCCTTATTTTTATTCAATGCTAACATTTAGTTTTCCTTTTTTTTTTTTCAAATTTTTATTGGAATATAGTTGATTTACAACATTCTGTTAGTTTCAGATGTACAGCAAAGTCAATCATTCATACATATACATGCATCCACCCTTTTTAAAAATATATTATTTTCCCATATAGGCTGTTACAGAGTATTGAGTAGAATTCCCTGTACTATACAGTAGGTTCTTATTTGTTATCATTTTTATATATAGTAGTTTATATATGTCAATCCCAATTTATCAATTTATCCCTCCCCCTTATTGCATGGTAACCATAAGTAATTTTTCTGTTTTGTAACTAAGTACATTTGCACCATTATTTTAGGTTCCACATATAAGTGATATGATATGATATTTGGCTTTCTGTGCCTGACTTGCGTCACTGAGTGAAGTAAGTCAAGTAAGTAAGACTTACTTCACTGAAGTGAAGTGAAGGTCTATCAGTGAAGGTCCATCACTTCCTCAGTGAAGTGAACTCTAGGTCCATCCATATTGCTGCAGATGGCATTATTTTGTGCTTTTTTATGGCTGAGTAATATTCTGTTGTATACACATATTTCATCTTTATCCATTCCTCTGTTGATGGCATTTAGGTTGCTTCCATGTCCTGGCTACCATAAAGATAGAAAGTCCAGAGATAAACCCATGCATCTGTGGTTACCTAATTTATGACAAAGAATATTTTCCTCTTTAAAAATAATAATTTTGAACATATATTTTTAATATGACAAGCTAAGAATATCTTTGGTACATGGAATACCACTCTAATAGGCAGTGCCATTATCTACACTACCTTCTGTTGCCTATAATACATCAATATAAAGATCTGAAACCTATAACCCATTTAACCTTTATCTACTGTTTTAATTAAATGGGCATTAGTATCTTGCAACCTCAAGTAAGGTCCATGGCTAACACAGAATCCTATCAACGCAATTAAACTTTAAAATCCAAACAAGCTTATTAGACCTTATATTAGGCATACATTCCAGCCAATTAAACTCTATGGTAGAGGAATGAGATAAATTAATATACCCATGCTTATAATGAAAACACTATGCATTGTTAAATGTATGTGTGATTAAAATCAGTAATAAGTAATATTAATTTAGTTCTAACAATTTCTAGTTATTTTGTTTTTTTTGCTAAAGACCTCGTGGTAAATATTAATCATATCACTGAGAACTTTTTGTTGACAACTGGAATTATCATTAATTGAACAAGTTCTCATTCTCATTAATTTCCTTATTGATTTAGCTTGTTGTCAAATATCTCTTCTTTGCTCATATACCTGTTCAAAATCTTTAAGTAACCCTGTTTAAAGCTCAATGTATGGGAAAGTTTCTATTTTCAACATGCTCTATGATATCTGTCTCTTGTAGAGTTTTGTATGCCTTCCACAAACTCACTTTACATGGATTTATCTTTTTGTTTATTGGTGTATTGTGTTGCCATTCTAATATCTGGATACATCAGAAACCTGTAGGACAGAATATTCATTTAGAATTTTTAAGAAAGGAAAATTCGTATGTGCTTTGAGTGGGGCTAGAAACTGTTCTCTCATTTGCTCCACAATGGGAAGCTTCTCATAAAACAATATTTGATAGCCATTTTGCAAGTAGTCATGATTTTGATGTCTAATTACTTTTAAGTCTAATTTCATGTAATATTGTATATCACTGTTTATTCAGTTTCCATGCTGTTCACAACACTTGGACAGCAGTTGTACACTCTTTGCACCAGGAATTGTCCTTAAAATTAGTGAAATGTTCTATTTTAGTTTAATAATTCAATGTTGTCATTACAGGGAAAAAAAGGCAAATTCAGAAGCTATTTTCTATTGTTACCTATTTTCACACCTGTGGTCTATTTTTTTTTCTAATTTCTGAATTTATGCATGGAGGCAAAAATTTCTATCAACACAATAGTTATTCCATAGTGTGATGTCTGAGTAAAAAAGAATACATTAATAAATAAATCTGTGTTGTAAAATGTTACTCTGACTTTACGCTTTGAAGCATACATTTTCAGTAATGACTACACTCTAAAAGAAAGACTGCACTGTGAAGAAGGAAGGCAGTCATAATTTCTCAAATGTCAGTTTTATTCTTGTTTAACGATTACTTTCACTGACAGAAAAACTACTTTATAGAACTCTGAAATATAGTCAAACTTTTTTTCTTTTTTTTTAACATTGGTAGGAAAGGTCTAACAGATAGACAGAACACTTCACTTAGACACAGTACTATTTTAACCACTTTAAGTGTACATTTCAACAGTGTTATGTATATTCATGTTCTGGTGTAACCAATATCACCAACCAAAATTCTCATCTTGCAAAAGTGAAATTATGTATCCACTAAAGAGCAACTTCCCATCACCCGGCTTCTCTCCCCTCATCTACTGATAACCACTATTCTGCTTTATTTTTCTGTAATTCTATCCTCCTTTCCCCACATCCTAGTCTCTGGATAATCATCATCTGGTTCGCTGTTCTCTGTTACTATGAATGTGGCTCTATTTTTTTTTTCAGATTCCCCATATAAATGAGATCATACAATATTTGTCTATTTTTATCTAGCTTATTTCACTTAGCATAAAGTCTTACAAGTTCACCCGTATTGTCATTCTTGTTGTATTTCTTTGAGAAAGTCATTCCGTTTTCTTAGGTATATAGGGAGATTGATTATTCTTGGTTGAAAGATTTCACAAAAAGATAGTTTATTTAGAAATTGTTCTTAGTACTGATTATATTTTTGTGTATATTCACATACATGCACAAACATTAGTTTGTATATTCAAGTATATTCATATTTTGGAAGCATTTTGTTTATTGAAGTATGTAAGAATGCACTGTGCTAGTGTCAGACTTTATTTTTCTGGGCTCCAAAATCACTGCAGGTGGTGACTGCAGCCATGAAATTAAAAGACGGTTACTCCTTGGAAGAATAGTTATGACCAACCTAGATAGCATATTCAAAAGCAGAGACATTACTTTGCCAACAAAGGTCCGTCTAGACAAGGCTATGGTTTTTCCTGTGGTCATGTATGGATGTGAGTTGGACTGTGAAGAAGGCTGAGTGCCAAAGAATTGATGCTTTTGAACTGTGGTGTTGGAGAAGACTCTTGAGAGTCCCTTGGACTGCAAGGAGATCCAACCAGTCCATTCTGAAGGAGATCAGCCCTGGGATTTCTTTGTAAGGAATGATGCTAAAGCTGAAACTCCAGTACTTTGGCCACCTCATGCGAAGAGTTGACTCATTGGAAAAGACTCTGATGCTGGGAGGGATTGGGGGCAAGAGGAGAAGGGGACAATAGAGGATGAGATGGCTGGATGGCATCACCCACTTGATGGACATGAGTTTGGGTAAACTCTGGGAGTTGGTGATGGACAGGGAGGCCTGGCGTGCTGTGATTCATGGGGTCGCAAAGAGTCAGACACGACTGAGCAACTGATCTGATCTGAATGTCTCTGCAGGTAAACATTTAGATCTATTTTAATATAAAATACAAAATGGTTCAATATATTGGAATCATGCCCAAATTAGTCATTTTACATTTTGTAGTTTTTCTTTTTTTTTTTTAATTTAATTTTATTTTTTAACTTTACAATATTGTATTGGTTTTGCCATATATCGAAATGAATCCACCACAGGTATAGGGGTTCAGGATGGGGTAGACATTTTGTAGTTTTATACTGACATCATCAAAATAGCATTTTAAACAATGATCAGTTCAGTTCAGGCGCTTAGTTGTGTCCAAAGCTTTGTGACCCCATGAATCGCAGCATGCCAGGCCTCCCTGTCCAGCACCAACTCCAAGAGTAAACCCAAACCCATATCCATCTCGTTGATGATGTCATCCAACCATCTTATCCTCTGCCGTCCCCTTCTCCTCCTGCCCTCAATCTTTCCAAGCATCAGGGTCTTTTCAAATGAATCAGCTCTTCACATCAGGTGGCCAAAATATTGGCGTTTCAGTTTCAACATCAGTCCTTCCAATGAGCACCCAGGACCGATCTCCTTTAGGATGAACTAGCTGGATCTCCTTGCAGTCCAAGGGACCCTCAAGAGTCTTCTCCAACACTACAGTTCAAAATCATCAATTCTTCCATGCTCAGCTTTATTTATAGTCCAACTCTGATATTCATACATGACCACTGGGTAAAACAGGGCCTTGACTAGACAGACCTTTGTTGGCAAAGTAATGTCTCTGCTTTTGAATATGCTATCTAGGTTGGTCATAACTTTCCTTCCAAGGAGTAAGCGTCTTTTAATTTCATTGCTGCAGTCAACATCTGCAGTGATTTTAGAGCCCCAAAAAATAAAGTCAGCCACTGTTTCCCCATCTGTCTGCCATGAAGTGATGGGACCAGATGCCATGATCTTAGTTTTCTGAATTTTGAGCTTTAAGCCAACTTTTTCACTATCCTCTTTCATTTTCACCAAGAGGCTCTTTAGTTCTTCTTCACTTTCTGCCATAAGGGTGGTGTCATCTACAAATCAGAGGGTATTGATATTTCTTCTGGCAACCTTGAGTCCAGCTAGTGCTTCCTCCAGCCCAGCTTTTCTCATGATGTACTCTGCATATAAGTTAAATAAACTTTGATGTACTCCTTCTTCTATTTGGAACCAGTCTGTTGTTCCATGTCCAGTTTGAACTGTTGCTTCCTGACCTGCATACAGGTTTCTCAAGAGGCAGCTAAGGTGGTCTGGTATTCCCATCTTTTGAAGAATTTTCCACAGTTTATTGTGATCCACACAGTCAAAGGCTTTGGCATAGTCAATAAAGCAAAAGTAGATGTTTTTCTGGAACTCTCGCTTTTTCCATGATCCAGTGGATCCTGGCAATTTGATCTCTGGTTCCTCTGCCTTTTCTGAAACCAGCTTGAACGTCTGGAAGTTCTTGGTTCACGTATTGCTGAAGCCTTGCTTGGAGAATTTTGAGCATTACTTTACTAGCGTGTGAGATGAGTGAAATTATGCAATAGTTTGAGCATTCTTTGGCATTGCTTTTCTTTGGGATTGGGGTGAAAACTGACCTTTTCCAGTCCTGTGGCCACTGCTGAGTTGTCGAAATTTGCTGGCGTATTGAGTGCAGCACTTTCACAGCATCATCTTTCAGGATTTGAAATAGCTCAACTGGAATCCCATCACCTCCACTGGCTTTGTTCATAGTGATGCTTCCTAATGCCCACTTGACTTCACATTCCAGGATGTCTGGCTCTAGGTGAGTGATCACACCATCGTTATTTTCTGGGTGGTGAAGATCTTTCTTTTGCAGTTCTTCTGTGTATTCTTGCCACCTCTTCTTAATAATTTCTGCTTCTGTTAGGTCCCTACCATTTCTGTCCTTTATTGAGCCTATCTTTGCATGAAATGTTCCCTTGGTATCTTTAATTTTCTTGAAGAGATCTCTAGTCTTGCCCATCCTATTGTTTTCCTCTATTTCTTTGCATTGATCGCTGAGGAAGGCTTTCTTATCTCTCCTTGCTATTCTTTGGAACTCTGCATTCAAATGGGTATATCTTTTCTTTTCTCCTTTTCTTTTCATTTCTCGTCTTTTCACAGCTATTTGTAAGGCCTCCTCAGACAGCCATTTTGCTTTTTTGCTTTTCTTTGTCTTGTATTCTTATTTATTTAAAAGCAATATCTATGGTTTTAAGTCTTTGCAATTTTTTAAGAAAACGTAATTAACATCTGTTGGAAATCTAGATTTTCATGAGACATTTTAAATATTTTTTAAATTCTAAAGACAAAAATTGTTTTAGATAAATGTTAATATTTTAAAATTATTCAGTTCAGTTCAGTTGCTCAGTCGTGTCTGACTCTTTGAGACCCCATGAACTGCAGCACGCCAGGCCTCCCTGTCCATCACCTACTCCCAGATTCCACCCAAACCCTTGTACATTGAGTCAGTGATGCCATTAAACCATCTCATCCTCTGTTGTCCCCTTTTCCTCCTGCCCTCAATCTTTCCCAGCATCAGGGTCTTTTCCAGTGAGTTAGCTCTTCACATCAGGTGGCCGAAGTATTGGAGTTTCAGCTTCAACATTGGTCCTTCCAATGAACACCCAGGACTGATCTCCTTTAGGATGGACTGGTTGGATCTCCTTGCAGTCCAAGGGACTCTCAAGAGTCTTATCCAACACCACAGTTCAAAAGCACTGATTCTTCAGCACTCAGCTTTCTTTATGGTCCAACTCTCACATCCATACATGACCACTGGAAAAACCATTGCCTTGACTAGATGGATCTTTGTTGACAAACAGTCTCTCCTTTTTAATATACTATCTAGGTCGGTCATAACTTTCCTTCCTTGGAGTAAGTGTCTTTTAATTTCATGGCTGCAATCACCATCTGCAGTGATTTTGTAGCCCAGAAATTTTTATTTAAATTACAGGTGACTGTTAAACAATGTAGAGTTTTATTTAACTCCCCTCATCAAAAAGTCCAAGTAAAGTATAATTCTCCCTCAGTATCCTTAGGGTGATTGATTTCAGAACCTACTGTGCATATTAAAATTTATGAATGCTAAAGTCTTATAGTTGGCCCTGTGTTCTGAGTTTCCACATCCCATCCATATAAAATGTAATACCATGTTTATTAAAAAAAAAAAAAATCCTAAACATACCTGGGCAGTTTAAACCCTTTATACTCAAGGGTCAACTGCAGCTGAAATAGAATTTTATTTTTTATTATGTATTTTATTTTAAGTATTTTATTTTAAGTAATTTAATAATTAATTAACAATTAATTAATTAAGTCTTATTTTAAATTATGGATCAAGTAATGATATCATAAGTTAGAATACTAAACAAATGTTAACAATATCACTTGAATGTGCTATACTACCAAAAGCCTGTAGATTTGGATTTGATCCCAACAGACTAACTTCAGTGTTTATCTTTAAACTATTTTGCTATATGGTTTGTTTTAATGTATATCGTCAACTCATGTTCTCAACTGCAAAGAACTACTCATATGTAAGGCAATATTGGTTTGACACTATTTGAAATAATATGATTTGATTGGATGAATTATCTATCAAACGAATTCTAAACAATTATGCCCTACATTCTTTTGTAGGGCAACTGCACCAATCAAGAATAGAAGTTGGGATAATGATGAAAACAAAGCTGCAGTTTTTTTTCCCCTACATCTCTGGAAATGTAAGAGCCAGAAATCTATAAGTGAAAGTAAGACACACTGCAGAACATCAAAAAACAGTTTATAATTTTTTAGACCAAACAAGGAGAGAAAATGCTAAAACTGTTGATATTCTTTGATGTTATAAAAGCTGGCCTCAAGTGAAATAAAGTATATTCATTTATGGAGAAAATTATGCGGTAAAGTAGAAATAAAGATAAAAATTCTAACATGGTTTTAAAATACATCTATATTTCTCTATTATGATTGATTTGAAATGTGGTTAAAGAAATTGATCCATTGATTTTAGCAATGTGAAGGAAAAATATCATTTGTGTGGTTGTTGTATTTGTGCTTCTTGTATTTTAAAACACTTAAAACATTTTTTTTGTATTGGAGGGGCACTTGTATTTTAAAGCACTTAAATTTTTTTTTTATATTGGAATATAGCTTATGATTAACAATGTTGTGATAGTTTCAGGTGAACAGCAAAGGGACTCAGCCATACAAATATATATATCTGAAAGTGAAAGTGTTAGTCATTCAGTCTGTCCAACTCTTTTCTACCTTATGGACTGTAGCCTGCCAGGCTCCTCTGTCCATGGGATTCTCCAGGCAAGAATACTGGAGAGGGTTGCCATTCCCTTCTCCAGGGGATCTTCCCCATCCAGAGATCAAACCTGAGTCCCCTGCAGACGAATTCCTTACCAATGTGAGCCACCAGACCCTGGTAGCTCAGATTCATGTATCTATTCTCCCCCAGACTCCCCTCCCAATCAGGCTGATGCATAACAATGAGCAGAGCTCCATGTGCTGTACAGTTCTTATTGGGCATCCATTTTAAATATAGCAGTGTGTAAGAAAGCAATTTTTATTTAATCAGATGTGCTAACTAATATTCATAGAAATAATGAGAGTCAGGCCTATGACAGACATTTATTTGTTTGATTTTATTTTATGCTTACCTGGAATCCCATCCTTTCCTTTGGTGAAAATATTTGTAAACCTTTGAATGACATGTACTCAATTTACTCTTCCTTTTGATCACAGTGACTGGTTCAGTGTGATTTAAGCTGATCAAATGGAGTTGAATCTGGGAAGCGGACACATTTCAGAGAGGAGGGGCCCCATATTACGGAGCTATTTCAAGAAAATGTGAACTTTGGATTGCTGGTGGCTTTGATGCTTACTACCCGGAGTGAGTTAATCTAAAAGATGGAGAGAGAGACCCCAGATAATATTGTTTCAATCCCTAAAATCATCTGTATTTAAAATTGTTTTTGAAATTTTATGTTTAAATTATATGAGAGAACAAATTTCAACTCTTGCTTAAGATATTGTTAAAGTTCTCTCATTGCAACTGAAAGAAGTATCAATTCATGATTTATAGAATAAGCCTGACCTGAAAATTTACTTTGTGCCGACGAAAGTAATACCTCATAGAATAGGGCTTGTGATTTTGGGGTCTCCATATTCTCAGCAAGATTTATAAAGGGCTCCAAAATCACTACAGATGGTGACTGCAGCCATGAAATTAAAAGACGCTTACTCCTCAGAAGAATAGTTATGACCAACCTAGATAGCATATTCAAAAGCAGAGACATTACTTTGTCAACAAAGGTCCGTTTAGTCAAGGCTATAGTTTTTCCAGTGGTCATGTATGGATGTGAGAGTTGAACTGTGAAGAAAGCTGAGCGCTGAAGAATTAATGCTTTTGAAGTGTGGTGTTGGAGAAGACTCTTGAGAGTCCCTTGGACTGCAAGGAGATTCAACCAGTCCATTCTAAAGGAGATCAGCCCTGGGATTTCTTTGTAAGGAATGATGCTAAAGCTGAAACTCCAGTACTTTGGCCACCTCATGTGAAGAGTTGACTCATTGGAAAAGACTCTGATGCTGGGAGGGATTGGGGGCAGGAGGAGAAGGGGACGACAGAGGATGAGATGGCTAGACGGCATCACCGCCTCAATGAACATAAGTTTGAGTGAACTCTGGGAGTTGATGATGGACAGGGAGGCCTGGTGTGCTGTGATTCATGGGGTCACAAAGAGTCGGACACGACTGAGCAACTGAACTGAACTGAAACAAAGTTAGGATCTAACTTTTGCATATTTTGCATTGGTTTTTCTTCTTTTCTTGACAAGATCTTGGCTAATTTTGCCATATTATTTAGTGCTAAAACGATGCTTTCCATGTATTAGAATCACTGTGAGAATCTGATTTCTCATAGTAATTTCTCAGAATCAATTTCTTGGCAAAAATGTTTTACGTGTTTGTATTTTTAATGTCTAATCCTCATAATACATGTTATTTTCATATATGCCCCCTGCTGATTTCCTCCTTCCTGTTATTGTTTATACCAGGGATTCCATTTTTGTGGAAATGTTGCTTTCTCACTCACAAGAGACACGTGTACCCCAATGTTCATCGAAGCACTGTTTATAATAGCCAGGGCATGGAAGCAACCTAGATGTCCATCAGCAGACGAATGAATGAGAAAGCTGTGGTATATATACACAATGGAGTATTACTCAGCCATTAAAAAGTTTAAAAAAAAAAAAAAAAGAATGCTTTTGAATCCATTCTAATGAGGTGGATGAAACTGAAGCCTATTATACAGAGTGAAATAAGCCAGAAAGAAAAACACCAACACAGTATAATAACTTATATATATGGAATTTAGAAAGATGGTAATGATAACCCTGTATGCGAGATAGTAAAAGAGACACAGATGGATAGAACAGTCTTTTGTACTCTGTGGGAGAGGGCAAA
This sequence comes from Bos taurus, assembly GCF_002263795.3. Classification (NCBI taxonomy): domain Eukaryota; kingdom Metazoa; phylum Chordata; class Mammalia; order Artiodactyla; family Bovidae; genus Bos; species Bos taurus. Next base: position 39,775,299 of record NC_037328.1, on the reverse strand, counting down.
GGTGGGATGATTTGGGAGAATGGCATTGAAACATGTATATTATCATATGTGAAATAAATTGCTAGTCCAGGTTCAATGCATGATACAGAATGCTCGGGGCTGGTGCACAAGGATGACCCAGAAGGATGGGATGGGGAGGGAGTTAGGAGGGGGATTCATGATGGGGAACACATGTACACCTGTGACAGATTCATGTTGATGTATGGCAAAACCAATACAATATTGTAAAGTAATTAGTCTCCAGTTCTAATAAATAAATTTATATTTTAAAAAATAATTTTTTAATCTGCTTTCTCTGCCTTTGGTTACAAGTATTGTTGTGATATGAGTAGTAACTTCAAGGTTATCAATAAAAGATATCCCTCATTAAACATAAAACTGTACCATATGCTACTATTTTATAGAAGATAGTAAAATTTTGCTAGGATTTTATAAGAATTTGATGTTATTAGAAAATTGTTCCATGATGTCATGGGGCTATAATGTTACTAAATTACCTCAGTAAATTGACATTATACATCATGTCAAAGAATAATTAGAGTGTGCTTGTATACAGGTCTTAGGAGTTTCAATTTGGCTATAAATGATAATGCTAGAAAGATTCTAGGAAGTAGCTGAATAGGAAAGTAGAGGATTATAAAGTCATCTATTGTAAATACTTTTAAAAGAAGCAAAGAAAGTAAATAATAAAAAGCAGAGAAAGAAGGCTAGAATAAAAAAAAAAACTGAAATCATTGAAGTTATGGAGACTGAGATATATGTGGAATTACTCAAGCCCACAGTGACTGTAAACAGGGTAAAAGTTGGGAGATTATGCAAAAAGAATCATTTGAGGAACTTTAACTGGCTTATTAAAAAATCCCCTTTGAACTTCAATGCTACAGAAAGGATATTGTGGCAATAAAAATGATTCTAGTCAATGAAAAAAACTTAAGCTAGTCATGAGAAATAGCTCAAAATAAGCACTGAATATTTTTGAGACCATTTGAATGAACCACACAATTGATATAAGGATATAGACATTTTTAAATAAATTAATTCAGTGTTTCTGTTAACACACTTTCATACTGTGATGAAATGTATTTGTCTACATATATTTAGTCCTTTGGAAATCTGTGCTTATTGAAGAAGTTTTTTACATTTTTACTATACTATTTAAAGTGTGTTTTTATAATAGAATTATTCAGTGACAACAGATCTCCTATAATTGCCTTAATATTTAACAGTAAATTGATATAATTCTGTATGGAGCTTTAAATACTTACCAAGCATTGAGAGTGGCTTTTGTTTTGTACAAAGATTTAAGTAGTAATTTTCTACACCAAATAAATTAACATTATTCATGGTTTAAAACTCGTAAACCAAGTAGCTATTGAGTGAAGGTAAAAAAATGTTTTGAAATATTAGGAGAAAACAGTTAAACTATTTATGATTTATTAAATAAGTATATAAGAGGGTCCATGTATTACATGAGCAGAGAAAATACAACAGAAGGTAGAAAATAATAAGCACAAAGTAGAAAAATTTTGGAGAAGGCAATGGCATCCCACTCCAGTACTCTTGCCTGGAAAATCCCACGGATGAAGGAGCCTGGTAGGCTGCAGTCCATAGGGTAGCTGAAGGTCGGACACGATTGAGTGATTTCCCTTTCACTTTTCACTTTCATGCATTGGAGAAGGAAATGGCAACCCACTCCAGTGTTCTTGCCTGGAGAATCCCAGGGACGGGGTAGCCTGGTGGGCTGCCGTCTCTGGGGTCGCACAGAGTTGGACACGACTGAAGCGACTTAGCAGCAGCAGTAGCAGCAGAAAAATTTTAAACGCTGTGGTTTCCAAAGCAAGATGAAGATTTTTTTTGAATGAGATTCAGGGAGAATTCTTGAAGGAAAGACATCTGAACTTGTTTTTAAGTTGTGTACTATTAAAGGATGAGACAATAAACTGAAATCAGGCAGAGGGAAAACTCTAGACTATTACAGAGACAGTAAAAGTTTAGGATATTTTGGAAAATTATGATATGTCACTTAGGAATTGGGCTATAGCTTTTGATGTTAATAAACTAACAAGATAAACAACTTAATAGTGTTCAGATCTTTCATTTTCTAAAGTATCAGTCTAAGAGGTTTGTAGACATTTTGTCAGTACAAATACAAATTCTAGACTGTGTACCTATATATAGGCTAAGTGTTTAGCCTATATATATATAAATATATATAATATAAATAAACATATATACATGATACAGAGTTTTATCCTCATTATATATTCTCCAGAACCACTGCATATGTTTTATCCATATACAGTGGATAAAGAGGCTAGTTTTTCAATTTGTAATATCAAAAAGAACTAAATTGCCAAAAAGAATAACTTAAAATATCAGTGAGAACTGAAGATTGAATAAAATCTGAGACATTATTGTGATAACATACTTTCTTACATTTTTAAAAATTATAATAATAAGAATAAAACATAGTTTGTAAATTGTAATTTGCTGTAAGCACTCTAATTTTGAGAAAGTCATAGGAAAAAGTGCTGACTAGGCAATCTGATGCTTTTAGCCAAATAAGTGAATGCATTCATTATAACCGGTGGCTGATCAATACGAAATTTGTTTAGAGCAATATTGCTTAATCCTCAGTGTACATTGGAATACTTTGGAGAACTTTTAAAATCCATTGGTCAAACTACATAGCAGACCAATTATATAATATTCTGAAAGTAGCACCCAAGTATGAGTATTTTCAAATCTCAGGTGTTTTCAATATCAAGCCACAGATGGAAACTACTAATTTTCAGAATAAGTTAACCAATAAAATGGTTGATAACAACCATAGTTTTCCATCTATGGTTATGAAAAGTCTTATTTTCTTTTATGGATAGGAAAGGATTGTTATGTACTTAAGCAATTATCTAACTAGTAACCTTCAAGAGATGGAAATACCAGACCACCTTACCTGTCTCCTGAGAAATCTGTATGCAGGTCAAGAAGCAACAGTTAGAACTGGACAAGTAACAGTGGACTGGTTCCAAATTGGGAAATGAGTATATTAAGACTTTATATTGTCACCCTGATTATTTAATATATATGCACATTATATGTATATATATATATATTTAATATATATGTGTAATATATATAAATACAGAGTACATCATATAAAATACTGGGCTGGATGAAGCACAAGCTAGGATCAAGATTGCTGAGAGAAATATTAATAACCTCAGATATGAAGATGACACCACCCTTATGGCAGAAAGTGAAGAGGAACTAGAGAGCCTCTTGATGAAAGTGAAAGAGGAGAATGAAAAAGCTGGCTTAAAACTCAGTATTCAGAAAACAAAGATCATGGCATCTGGTCTCATCATTTCATGGCAAATAGATGGGGAAGCAATCGAAAGAGTGACAGACTTTATTTTATTTATTTATTTATTTTTTGTTCCAACATTACTGCAGATGATGGCTGCAGCCATGAAATTAAAAGATGCTTGCTCCTTGGAAGAAAAGCTGTGACCAACCTAGACAGCATATTAAAAAGTACAGACATTACTTTACCAACAACATCTAGTCAGAGCTATGGTATTTCCAGTAGTCATATATGGATGTGAGAGCTGGGCCATAAAGAAAGCTGAGCACTGAAGAATTGATGTTTTTGAGTTCTGGTGTTGGAGAAGACTCTTAAGAGTCCCTTGGACTGCAAGGAAATCAAACCAGTTAATCCTAAAGGCAATCAGTCCTGAATATTCATTGAAAAGACTGATGCTGAATCTCCAATACTTTGGCCACCGGATGCAAAGAACTGACTCATTGGAAAAGACCCTAATGCTGGGAAAGACTGAAGGCAGGAGAAGGGGCCGACAGAGAACAAGACGGTTGGATAGCATCACGGATTCAATGGACATGAGTTTGAGTAAGCTCTGAGAGTTGGTGATGGATAGGGAAGCCTCGCCCGCTGCAGCCCATGGGGTCACAAAGAGTCAGACATGACTGAGTGAGTGAACTGCACTGCTGAACTAGTAACCAATTGATTTAGTGATATTTTTATCATATTTACATGGTCCCCTGATTGTTAATATTCTATAAGCTTTTTCCCTCATGCTCTGTATGGCATGTCATTTCAGAGGGATATGTCTCAATATAGTTTCCTTGTGAGCTCTACTCTTTTGTAAACATATAGTCTAATAAGAACTTATACTGGGAATTGAACTATATTGGAAAGCAAATCTACTTTATTTTAATTAAAATATGAATTAAATTGTAACCAAATATAATAAAAATTTAAAGATTATTGTCATTGTGATTCCAAATAAAATTAAATAATTTATTTCCTAGCCTAGATTTCTGTTTTGCAAGAGGACTTCCTTTGTTTGCTTCCCTTCTGTAATATCAAGTTTAATTTATTCAAGTTTTAATATTATTAAAAGCTTTGTTCATTATGTTTGCACATCATACAGATTGAAAATAGACAGCTAATATATATGCTTGTCTATGGTTCAACATACCTTGTACCTGCTTTATATGTACATATTTGTATTGGTATATATATATATATGTGTGTGTGTGTGGTATATATATATATATATATATATATATATATCCTCACACAAGGATAAATATATTCCTATATTTTTCTCTCTATGGAATTCTCTAGGCAAGAATACTGGAGTGCATAGCTGTTCCATTCTCCAGGGGATCTTCCCAACTCGGGGATTTTTTTTTTTTAATAGATCTGTATATTTGTTTTTTTCAACTTTATTAAGGTGTGGTTGGTAAATTGTAATATATTAAAATAAGCTATTTTACATATGGATACATTGTGAAAGTGTTCCCACCACTGATTTTATTTATCCATCCTTAAGCTCACATATTTACTTGTTTTCTTTTAGTTTTCTTATTTTTTGTGAAAATCCGTAGTTCTGTCATTTTAGATAATTTCACTTTAGGAATATAGTACCGTCAAGAATAATTCCTATCCTATGCATTAGATCCTCAGACTTTATTTTTAACTGAAAGTTTGTATCCTTTAACCAGCATCTGTCTGTTTCTTATACTCCCAAATCCCCACCCTGGCAACCACGAATTTACTCTCTTTTTCTGTAAGTTTGACTTTTTTTTAGGTATCTGAGTGATACAATACCATACATTTGACTCTGGAAAAATGCAGGGGTTAGGAACTCAGACTCCTACCAAAATCTAAGTCAAAAATCTAAGTATCACTTTGTAATTGTCCATCCACATCAGTGATTCAACATTTATAGAGTCAACCAACCACAGACTATGTAGTACTTAACAGTTATTGAAAAAAAAATTTATGAATGGATAAGCACAGTTCAAACCCATGTTGTTCAAGTGTCAATAGCATATATTACTCTGAGATATTTCAATTAGAATAATGGCCTGAAGTTTCATTCATGTTATCACAAATGGCAGGATGTTCTTCTTTTTCTAAGGGTAGATAATATTCCCTTGTGTGTATGCTGCTGCAGCTGCTAAGCAAATATATGTCACCTTTACTTTTTCCATTCATTGGCTGGCAGACAAACACTTAGATGATGTTTGGGTGTTGTGAATAACACATCAATGAACATGGGAGTACAGATACATCATCACAATAGTGATTTCATTATCTTTGTGTGTGTGTGTGTGTATATATATATGTATATATATTCAAAAGTGGTACTACTGGATCGTATGGTTTCTATTTTTAATTTTTTGAAGATTCTCCATATTTTTTTCCATAGTGGCTGGTCAAGTTGGCATTCTTATCATGTGTACAAGGTTTGTCTTTTCTCTGCATTCTCACCAGTATTTATATTTATTTCTTTAATAGTCATTTTGTTCAGGTGTAAGGTGACATTTCATTATGGCTTTGATTTGCATTTACCTGATGATTAGTGATATTGAGCGTTTTTCATGTATGCCTTCTATGGAAAAATGTCTGTTCACTTTTCTTTGCCCATTTTGGGATTGTTTTTCTACTATTGAGTTGTATGGAGAAGACAATGGCACCCCACTCCAGTACTCTTGCCTGGAAAATCCCATGGATGGAGGAGCCTGGTAGGCTGCAGTTCGTGGGGTTGCTAAGAGTCGCATACGATTGAGCGACTTCACTTTCACTTTTCAGTTTCATGCACTGGAGAAGGAAATGGCAACCCACTCCAGTGTTCTTGCCTGGAGAATCCCAGGGACAAGGGAGCCTGGTGGGCTGCCGTCTGTGGGGTCGCACAGAGTCGGACATGACTGAAGTGACTTAGCATTGAGTTGTATGCATTCCTTATGTATGTTAGATACTCATTCCTTAATGGATATACTGGTTTATGGATATTTTCTCCTATTCCATAGATTGACTTTTCATTTTGTAATTTTTTGTGCAGAACTTTTTATTCTGATGTAGTTGCAACAATTTTCACTTGTGTTGCCTTTACTTTTGTGTCAAACCCACCCCCACCCTCCAAATAAATCATTGCCAAGTACAATATGAAGGAGCCTACTTTGTGTTTTCTTCCAGAAGTTTTAGTTTTAAGTCTTATGTTTAAGTCTTTAATCCATTTGATTAGATTTTTGTGTGTGATTTAAATAGGGGTCCAGTTTTATTCTTTTTTTTGTAGGTATTTAATTTTCACAATACCAATTATGAAGAGACTATTCTTCCCCATTGTATATATGTTCTTGGTTCTTTATGGTAAAGTAGTTGACCATATATGCATGAGTTTAATTTTTGGTTCTCTGTTCTGTTAATCTATGAGTCTGTTTTTATGCCATTACCTATCCTTTTGATTATTATAGCTTTAAAATATTGTTTAAAAATCAGAAAGTATAGGCTCCAGATTTGTTCTACTTTCTCAAGACTACTTTGGCTATTTGGGGTCATTTGTGGACTGACATGGATTTTAGGATTGATTTTTCTCTTTTTGTGAAAAATATGGAATTTTAATAGGAATTAAATTTGTAGATTGCTTAGGGTAATATGGACATTTTAAAAAATATTAATTTTTCTAATTCATGAGTATGGAATATCTTTCCATTTATTTGTAGCTTCTTTGATTTCTTTCATCAACATTTTATAATTTATAGGATACAGATCTTTTACCTCCTTGGCTAAACTTATTTTTGTTTAATTATTTGTGATACTTTTAATGAAATTGTGTTCTTAGTCTTTCTTTTTGATACTTTTTTTTAGTGTATAGAAATATAATTGCTATTTTATATTGACTTATATCCTGAAACTTTACTGAATTAACAGTAGTAACAATTTTCTAGTGGAATCATCTAGTGGTTTCCATTTACACGGAATATCCTTTTTTTTTTTAAATCTTTTTATTTGTGTGCCCTTGAAGCTGAAGTGAGTTTCTTGTAGGCACTATAAAGTTGGTTCTTTTTTTTTTTTAATTTATTCAACCACTCTATGTCTTGATTGGAGAACTTGACCTAAATATAATTAAAGCAATTACTGAAAAGTGTGTACCTATGATTGTCATTTTCTTAATTATTGTCTGGCTCCTTTGTAATTTATTTTTTTTTAATCTCTTATTCATAATTTGATGATTTTATGTAATGGTATACTTTGATTCCTTTTTCTTTGTATTTTGTATATCTACTCTAGGCTTTTGCCTTATGGTGTCATAAGCCTTACAAAAAATAATTTATGTGTATAGTCTGTTTTAAGCTGGAACAACTTGACTTGGTGTATAAATGTTCTGTTTTGAAACTCTTCCCCTACATTTTATGTTTTTGTCCCAATTTACATATTTCCACTAACAAATTGTTAATTATTTTTAACACTTTTATCTTTAATATTCATACTATAGTAATAAGCTATTTACCCACAACCATTATAGGGACTTCCCTGGCTCAGACGGTAAAAGCATCTGCCTGCAATGTGGGAGACTGGGTTCGATCCCTGGGTTGGGAGGATCCCCTGGAGAAGGAAATGGCAACCCACTCCAGTACTCTTGTCTGGAAAATCCCATGGACGGAGAAGCCTGGTAGGCTACAGTACGTGGGGTCACAAAGAGTCGGACACGACTGAGTGACTTCACTTTCACTTTTCACTTCATTATAACATTGGAGTTCAGTTCAGTTCAGTCGCTCAGTCATGTCCAACTCTTTGCAACCCCACAGACTGCAGCACACTAGGCCGCCCTGTCCATCACCAACTCCCAGAATTTACTCAAACTCATGTCCATTTAGTCGGTGATACCATCCAACCATTTCATCCTCTGTTATCCCCTTCTCCTCCTGCCCTCAATCTTACCCAGCATTAGGGTCTTTTCCAATGAGTCAGGTCTTCACAGAAGGTGGCCAAAGTATTGGAGTTTCAGCTTCAACATCAGTCCTTCCAGTGAACACCCAGGACTGATCTCCTTTAGGATGGACTGGTTGGATCTCCTTGCAGTCTAAGGGACTCTCAAGAGTCTTTTCCAACACCACAGTTCAAAAGCATCAATTCTTAGGTGCTCAGCTTTCTTTATAGTCCAACTCTCACATCCATACATGACTGCTGGAAAAACCATATCTTTGACTAGACGGACCTTTGTTGGCAAAGTAATGTCTCTGCTTTTTAATATGCTATCTAGGTTTGTCATAGCTTTTCTTCCGAGGAACAAGCGTCTTTTAATTTCATGGCTGCAGTCACCATCTGCAGTGATTTTGGAGCTCCCAAAAATAAAGTCTCTCACTGCTTTCCCATCTTTTTGCCATCAAGTGATGTGATGCGACCAGAAGCCATGATCTTAGTTTTCTGAATGTTGAATTTTAAGCCAACTTTTTCACTCTTCTCTTTACTTTAATCAAGAGGCTCTTTTGTTCTTCTTTGCTTTCTGCCATAAGGATGGTGTCATTGTCTGAATTTAAATACATATTTGCTTTAGCAGTGAGTTTTATACTTTCCACTTTTCATGTTACTAATTAGAATCCTTTTATTTCTCATTGAAGAATTTCCATTAACATTTTGTGTAAGGCTGATGTACTGATGCTGTCTTTCAACTTTTGTTTATAAAATTATTTAATTCTAAAGGTCAACTTTGTTAGATGGCTTTTTTCCCCTCTTCTGTTATACTCTTATTTCTTTCTCATTTTCTTTTTTTTTAGTACTTTGAATATATTATCCCACTATGCAAATTTCAGCTAAAAAGTCTGCCAAAAGTCTTATGGAGGTTTCCTTGTATTGTTGTTGTTCAGTCATTAATCATGTCGGACTCTTTGCCACCCCATGGACTGCAACTCGCCAAGCTTCCAGTCCTTCTCTACCCCCTGAGTTTGCTTAAACTTATGTCCATTGAGTCAGTGATGCCATCCAACCATCTCATCCTCTGTTGCCCACTTCTCCTCCTCTCTGAATCTTTCCCAGCATCAGGATCTTTTCCAAAGAGTCAGCTCTTCACACCAGGTGGCCAAAGTATTGGAGCTTCAGCATCAGTCCTTCCAATGAATATTCAGGGTCGATTTCCTTTAGAATTGACTGATTCAATTTCCTTGCAGTCAAAGGGACTCTCAAGAGTCCTCTCCAGAACTACAGTTCAAAAGCATCAGTTCTTTGGTGCTCAGTCTTTTTTTGTGATCCAGCGCTCACATCCATACATGACTACTGGAAAAACCACAGCTTTAACTAGATGGACCTTTGTCAGGAAAGTGATGGCTCTGCTTTATAATATGCTGTCTAGGTTTGCTATAGCTTTTCTTCCAAGGAGCAAGCATCTTAGTTTCACAGCTGCAGTCACTGTCTGCAGTAGAGCCCAAGAAAATGAAATCTACCACTATTCTCATTTTTTTCCCCTATATATTTGCCATGAAGTGATGGGAGCAATGCCATGATCTTCAGTTTTTTGAATGTTGAGTTTTAAGCCAGCTTTTTCACTCTCTTCTTTCACCCTCATTAAGATGCTCTTTATTTCCTCTTCATTTTCTGCCATTAGAATGTTACTATTTGCATATCTGAGGTTTTTGGTATTTCTCCTGCCACTCTTGATTCCAGGTTATGATTCATCCAGCCAGGCATTTCACATAATATACTCTGCATATAAGTTAAATAGCAGGGTGACAATATATAGCCTTGACATACTCCTTTCCCAATTTTGAACTAGTTTGCTGCTCCATGTCCAGTTCTAAGTGTTGCTTCTTTTGCTGCATACAGGTTTCTCTTACAGGAGACAGGTAAGGTGGTGCAGTATTCCAAATCAACTTTTTCTTGCTGCTTTAAGATCCTCTCCTTGTTTTTAGTTTTTGACAGTTTAATTACATTGTGTCTTGATGTCAGTCTCTAGTTTTATCTTATTTGATAGTTTTGGGTTTTCTGGATTTTTATGTCTATTTCCTTTCCCAGGCTTTGATAATTTTCAGCCATTAATTCTTTGAATAAGCTCTCTGCCTCTTTGTCTGTCTTTTCTCTTTCTGAGACCCATATATACATATATTGGCCTGTTTGATGTGATTCCTGAACCCCCTTAAGATATTATCATTCTTTTTGCTTCTCTGATAAGAGTTCTGTATCTTTCATTTTGATAATCCTTTCTTTTGCTTGATTTATTCTATTGTTGATCCCCTTTATTGAATTTTTAGTACAATTACCTCTAAAATTTGTGTTTTATACATTTAAATATTTAGTATCTCTTTGTTGAAGGAGGAAATGGCAACCCACTCCAGTGTTCTTGCTTGGATAATTCCATTGACAGAGGAGCCTGGCAGGCTACAGTCCATGCAGTTGCAGAGCATTGGACATGACTGACCATACATACATATGTACACATCTTTTCACTGAAATTACCACTTTTTCATGCATTGGTCTCCTGATCTCAATGGGAATCTTTATGACTATTATGTTGAACTGTCTATCAGGTAAAGAATTTATCTCCGTCTCATTAAGATCAGTTTTTCTGAGGACTAAGTTTTTGTTTGGATCACATCCTTGTGTTTTCTGTTTTGTTTTGTTTGTTTGTTTCTTTCTTTCTTTTTTTTTACTATATTGGTTTCTTTGTGTTAGATAGAATAACTACCTGATGACCCTCTTGGTTGTCTCTCAAACATTTGTAACTATTCAGTCTACCCTCTTTGTTCTTAGAGGCTCCCGGTAGTTGAAGATGTGTTTCAACCCATCAGTGTCTCAAAGAGGAGGATCACAGTTAGCACTTAGATGAAGGTAATCAGAAACTAGATTCTAAAATAGGAGCTGAGAAGAAATCCAGTCAAATTTCTTGCGGGAAGGAGTTGGAAGTTGACTGTTTTTTCCTGCTCTTTCTGCACTAAGCTCAGATGTATAGCCATTAGAGGTGCTCTTGTGCCCCTTTAGAAACTCTTTGTTTCCTATAGTCCTGTGGGACTGGTGAGTGCAAGCCATGTTGACTATCAGAGCTTGGTGATTTGCTGGTCCATCTCTCAAGTGGCAGCCACAAAACCTGGGAGACTATATATATATATATATATATATACATATATATATATAAAGATAATATATATAAAGACATATATACACATATATAATATATATAAAGACAAGATAAATATATATATATATATATATATATATAAATTGCCTTTTGGAGAGATGCTGATCTGGTTTTATTATTGCAGTGAGCACAGGAAGAAGGTAGGGCAAGTGCCCACCAGCCCTTTTGGGATCTGGGGAGGACAGTAGTAAGAACCTAGATACAAGATGATTAGAAATAGAATCCACAGGCAGCATGTTGTAAAGTAAATGGTCAAAGCCCTTCCAGAAGAAGACTGGCAAGTAGCCATTTTCCTGTGCTTCCTCTATATTAAGTCCTGGAGGAATAGCTGTGGCAATAGCTCATTCACCCTCTACAAACTCTTTCTTTGCTGTTAATACACTCCTATTTGATTCCTGAACACAATCCCCATTGGCTTTCAGAGCCAGATATTTTGGAGGCCCTTCCCCTCAGAGGAAAGCTTTTTTTTTTAATTAGAGCCTAATTACTTTACAATATTGTATTGGTTTTGCCATACTTCAGCATGAATCTGCCACAGGTGTACACCAGTTCCCAATCCTGAACCCCCTTCCCACCTCCCTCCCCATACCATCCCTCTGGGTCATCCCAGTGTACCAGCCCCAAGCATCCTGTATTCTGCATCGAACCTGGACTGGCAATTCATTTCTTATATGGTATTATACATGTTTCAATGCCATTCTCCCAAATCATCCCACCCTCCCTCTCCCACAGAGTCCAAAAGACTGTTCTATACATCTGTGTCTCTTTTGCTGTCTTGCATACAGGGTTATCATTACGATCTTTCTAAATTCCATATATATGCGTTAGTATACTGTATTGGTGTTTTTCTTTCTGGCTTACTTCAGTCTGTATAATGGGCTCCAGTTTAATCCACCTCATTAGAATTGATTCAAATGTATTCTTTTTAATGGCTGAGTAATATTCCATTGTGTGTATGTACCACAGCTTTCTTATCCATTCATCTGCTGATGGACATCTAGGTTGCCTCCATGTCCTGGCTATTATAAACAGTGCAGCGATGAACACTGAGGTATACATGTCTCTTTCAATTCTGGTTTCCTTGCTGTGTATGCCCAGCAGTGGGATTGCTGGGTCGTATGGCAGTTCTATTTCCAGTTTTTAAAGGAATCTCTACACTTTTCTCCATAGTGGCTGCACTAGTTTGCATTCCCACCAACAGTGTAAGAGTGTTCCCTTTTCTCCACATCCTCTCCTTCTAACAGTTTTGAAGCTAAATGTGCAACCCAAATCCTTCACTCCTTTGAAGTTTGGAGTTGAGTCTTCTCTCTGGAATTTATAGCATCATGTGATAGTGTGTCTCATCTTTCTTGTTTGATACAGGTATTTTCTTAGTCATCTGATATGCAGGAGGAGTCTCTCCGCTTATCTCTTAATTTCTCACAGGGAGAATTGCTTGCTCCATATGTAGCTGTACATTTTGAGATGGTTTGTGGGAGGAAGAAAATTCAGGTTTCTACTCTTGGTCTTCCCTGGTGGCTCAGAAGGTAAAGAATCTGCCTGCAATGCAAGAGACCCTGGTTTGATCCTCCGGGTGGGAAGATACTCTGGAGAAGGGGTATGGCAACCCACTACAGTATTCTTACCTGGCAAATTCCATGGACAGAGGAGCTTGGTGATCTAGAGTCCATGGGATCGAAAGTGTTGGACATGACTGAACAACTAACACACACTCTTGGTATAGAATCTTTGATTTATACAGTGAAATAAATTTGTTATCCCCTATTTCTAATCATACACAGCATCGAAAGGAAATGTCAAAACTATCCTTGTACCCCAGTGTTGTTGTTCAGTCACCCAGTCATGTCTGACTCTGCAAAGCATGGACTGCAACAGTGCCATGCCTCCCTGTCCCTCACCATCTCTGTAAGTTTGACCAAGTTCATGTCCATTACACCAGTGATGCCAGGCAGCCATCTCATCCTCTGATAACCTCTTCTCCTTCTTCCCTCAATTTTTCCCAGCATCGGGCATTTTTCTAATAAATTGTTTGTTCGAATGATGTGACCAAAATACTGGAGCTTCAGCATCAGTCCTTCCAGTGAGTATTCAGGATTGACTTCCCTTAAGATTGACTTGTTTGATCTCCTTGCTGTCCAAGGGACTCTCAAGAGTCTTCTCCAGCACCACAGTTCAAAGGCATAATTCTTTGGCACTCTGCCTTCTTTAGGGTCCTGCTCTTACAACCATACACTATCAATGGGAAGACCATAGCCTTGTCCATGGAATCCTCCAGACAAGAATACTGGATTGGGTTGCCATGCCCTCCTCCAGGGTATCTTCCCAACCCATGGCTCAAACCTGTGTCTCTTACATCCCCCGCACTTGCAGGCAGATTCTTTACCACTATTGCCACTTGGGAAGCCCATTGTATTCCAGATACATTTCTAAATGATTGCTTTCTACTAAAACTACCTGATTCAGTTCTTTATCTTTCACTTTAACCTAGTCACAAATATTTGTTAAATGGCATATATTTGTTTAAGGCCTTGGGTATAAAATGAGAAATAAAAGAAATGTAGATTCTGCTCTTATGATATTGAAAGTATGCTAGTGATGTTTCATAACCATCCACTGAAATGGAACCATGAAGCAGTATAACTTTTATTTGTATCTATAAATCTGTTTTGACTTCATTGTTTCAGCATATTTATCTTTATAAATAGGTTTATTAACCTAATATTAAGATATTCTCACATTTTCTAAACAGCCAGCCTTGAGTAAGATAGTATGTGAAAACAAAGGATGTCATTCCATGTAGTCTTTGAAAATGCCAAATACCGATTTTAAAACATTGCTATGAACAAGCCACAGAATTGATAATCCATATAAGAGATTTCAATATAGGGTATTTCAGAGTCTTGCTTGTTATATGAAACGAGATATACACTTTGGTTTGAAAAAATTCCTGAAGTTGAGCTAAATTTGTTTAAGTATTCTTTACTGTGTACTATTCTGTCAGTCTTAGCATCTCAGAAGGTACCAAATTATTCCAGCAGTGTATGGAATGCACCCTGAGTAAAGCCTATGATAACAACACAAAGGCATTATGTGTGTGTATATATTTATTTCTTATATGTAAATAATTGTATAATTTTTTGAGTTAACTGTGAAGTGGTAAGTATGTTATGAGAAGAAATAAACCCTCATTTTTTTTTCTTTAATGAGTAAACATACCATTAGGAAACTTAAGTTGTAATACACTTTTAAAGTTTTATAATAGTACTATCACTATAATGATAAAGGAAAACATAAGAAGAAATGATCATCTTTAACAATCAGGGTCAGGAGTGGCTTCATAGAGGAAGCACAATTTAAACTGGGTCTTGAATAGTGATTATGAATTTATTGGACAGCAAAGGTAGCATGAAATGCACATGAAGAATTTTTATTTTGTGGAATGTGAAATCTTTAGTATTTAGGAATATGACATCTGAAAATGCTCAGCCTGCTACTGAAAACATGAAATTAGTGTGAAGCTGAGGAAAGGTTAGTTATGAGAAATATGAGTTTCATCATTTTACAGCAGACACTAGCTACCGCAAGAAGAGTAAAGACATCAGTTGGTGATCTGTTAGAAGAGAGGTTAGCAAGCTGTGAAACATGAACCAGATTTGGCCTGCTGCTTGTTTTGAAAATAAAATTTTATTGGAACACAGTAACATTCATTTGCAATTTGTGATGATAAAAATATTAACTATCTAAGCCTTTAAAAAAAGTTGCCAACCACAAATGCAGATGGATTGCTAGAAGAGGATCTTGTTTTGAAAGAGGATACATCAATACTGGAGTTAAAGGTGGCATGGAACGGTCAGAAAAATAAACAACACAACCAGAAAGAATTCAGGGAAATTAACAGAAAACAAAGTAGAAGTAGAAAATGGTCTTTACTTATCATGGTAGAGAATTCTAGTATGAATTGACCCCAGTGGATTCTGTAAACATGTAAGGAGGGTTTTGAGGGAAAAAATAAGTTTTGGTCACACTAAGGAATAAATGGGAATTGAATAATATTATTAAGAAGTTTAGCAGTGAAAGGGGAAAAAAGTATTTTAACTACTTGACTGATCAAGTAATGGAATTCTATTTATTAATTTATTTAACTTATTTGTTGGTGAAGTGTAGAGCATGTTGTAAAGTTAAGTCAATATGCCAAAGAATAAATAAAGAAAAAGAAAGGAGAGAGTGTTGATAATTAGAAAAAAAAAAATTTAATAGAGGTAAGAACAAAGAAATCTAGTATAAAGTTTGGAAAATTAGCTTGATTAAGAAAATATGTATCTTTTACTACAGAGGAACTGAGCTGACAAGTATACAGAGTGTTATATAGATGAATTTAGAAGCAGTGGAATGAGAAGATGGTCATATGTGTGTAGTATTCTTTTCTTATCTGTAGTTCACGTAGCTAATTCATTTGCTTAGATTAGAAGGTGGTGGCCTCGAGGGAAGCAATAAACTATTCTGAAGGACAAAACAGAACCTATTCAACTTGGGTTGAAAATAGAAACCTACGGTCACATCAATGCATATGAAAATCAATTATTTTAATACTGTCAAAATGATTCATTTTCTTCATGGGATAACATTAAGTGAAGTTCTGGGAATTTCAGTTAGCTGAGTAAGTGTACTGCATTCATGAGGAAGGCCTAACACAGAAACCCATCTTCTTTGTTAGAGAAGAAAAATGTTGAAATCACACCATTAAAAGATCCACCCTTCGTCCTGTGTCCATATGGTGATAACTCTGTAGTGTTTTAATATTTGCTCTTGGAAAGAGGGGAACTTATGTACTTTATATATAACTCATACAAATACTCTCAGAGTCTCATTTTATAAATTATTATTATTTTGGTGGTTGTATTCCTAGCAGTGGTTAGTTTTCTCATACACATGTACTGATCAGCTAAACACTGATGGTACCTTTTGCAGATCACAGATGTTTTCTTGGTGTGTATTACTCTGTCATGTGAACTGCCACTTGACCTTCTTGGGACTTAAACTTTTGTTTCAAATATGTTTGGAGTGATGATGACCTTAGCCATGAAAAGTATGATACATTGGTTTTAATAAATTGCTATTAAAATATTTTGGATTTAAAAATTTAACCAAAAACTATAAAACTCTTAGAGGAGAACATAGGCAAAACACTCTCTGACATACATCACAGCAGGATCCTCTATGACCCACCTCCCAGAATATTGGAAATAAAAGCAAAAATAAACAAATGGGACCTAATTAAACTTAAAAGCCTCTGCACAACAAAGGAAACTATAAGCAAGGTGAAAAGGCAGCCTTCAGAATGGGAGAAAATAATAGCAAATGAAGCAACTGACAAACAACTAATCTCAAAAATATACAAGCAACTCCTATAGCTCAACTCCAGAAAAATAAATGACCCAATCAAAAAATGGGCCAAAGAACTAAATAGACATTTCTCCAAAGAAGATATACAGATGGCTAACAAACACATGAAAAGATGCTCAACATCACTCATTATCAGAGAAATGCAAATCAAAACCACAATGAGGTACCATTTCACGCCAGTCAGAATGGCTGCCATCGAAAAGTCTACAAGCAATAAATGCTGGAGAGGGTGTGGAGAAAAGGGAACCCTCTTACACTGTTGGTGGGAATGCAAACTAGTACAGCCACTATGGAGAACAGTGTGGAGATTTCTTAAAAAACTGGAAATAGAACTGCCTTATGATCCAGCAATCCCACTGCTGGGCATACACACTGAGGAAACCAGAAATGAAAGAGACACGTGTACCCCAATGTTCATCACAGCACAGTTTATAATAGCCAGGACATGGAAGCAACCTAGATATCCATCAACAGACGAATGGATAAAAAAGCTGTGGTACATATACACAATGGAGTATTACTCAGCCATTAAAAAGAATACATTTGAATCAGTTCTAATGAGGTGGATGAAACTGGAGCCTATTATACAGAGTGAAGTAAGCCAGAAAGAAAAACACCAATACAGTATACTAACACAAATATATGGAATTTAGAAAGATGGTAGCAATAACCCTGTATATGAGACAGCAAAAGAGACACTGATGTATAGAACAGTCTTTTGGACTCTGTGGGAGAGGGAGAGGGTGGGATGATTTGGGAGAATGGCATTGGAACATGTATAATATCATATATGAAATGAGTCGCCAGTCCAGGTTCGATGCACGATACTGGATGCTTGGGGCTGGTGAACTGGGATGACCCAGAGGGATGGTATGGGGAGGGAGGAGGGAGGAGGGTTCAGGATGGGAAACACATGTATACCTGTGGCGGATTCATTTCGATATATGGCAAAACAAATACAATATTGTAAAGTTAAAAAATAAAATAAATTAAAAAAAAACAACAACAAAAAATTTTAACCAAGACAGTATCAATATTGCTAGAACTGCCTAAAATACTGAAAAATCATATTTTAAACTATACTAAATGCTAGTTTATTAATGTTGATAGGTTATATTAATAATCAGCAACAACAACAAACAGCCTTTAGTAAAGCTACAATAGTGATAACTGAAGTTGTAATCAATGTATCAGAAGTTAAGAAATTAGATTAACTAATAAGTTAGTAAATTTGAACTCTTTATACATATACTTTGGAATTATACCTAAGAATTGATGATTTTGAACTGTGGTGTTGGAGAAGACTCTTGAGAGTCCCTTGGACTGCAAGGAGATCCAACCAGTCCATTCTGAAGGAGATCAGCCCTGGGTGTTCTTTGGAAGGAATGATGCTAAAGCTGAAACTCCAGTACTTTGGCCACCTCATGTGAAGAGTTGACTCATTGGGAAAGACTCTAATGTTGGGAGGGATTGGGGGCAGGAGGAGAAGGGGACGACAGAGGATGAGATGGCTGGATGGTATCACCGACTCGATGGATGTGAGTTTAAGTGAACTCCGGGAGATGGTGATAGACAGGGAGGCCTGGCGTGCTGCGATTCATGGGGTCACAAGGAATCAGACACAACTGAGCGACTGAACTGAACTGTAGTGAACTGATACCCATACATATATATATAAATATATATACATATGACTTTTTACTCTATACATGTTAATCCTTATAATAGTTTTAGTTAATTATCATTGAACAGATGGAAGTATTCTTCTAAGGGATGATATTTTTAAGGTAAATATATTTCAATAATACCTTTAACCATTATTTTTTTTTAATATTCTGTAGATGCATTGCTTTTAAGAATAACCATCTCATCTTTTCAAACTAAGGTGTTGATTGTTCTAATTTTGAGTATAAAATAGAGC
This sequence comes from Bos taurus, assembly GCF_002263795.3. Lineage (NCBI taxonomy): Eukaryota > Metazoa > Chordata > Mammalia > Artiodactyla > Bovidae > Bos > Bos taurus. Next base: position 39,756,537 of record NC_037328.1, on the reverse strand, counting down.
TAGTGAGGGAAGGCAACACCAAGCAGACAATGCCAGCATGTATTCAATTATAATAATTTGTAAGGTGATGATGAAATGAACTCGATTTTTTAGGCATATGACTGTGTTGTGTACAGTTAAGAGTGCAGTTAATCTGAAAAACAAACATAAAGTAAACTGCCATCTATGATGCTGTTTTTGTAAGAGTGTAAAATTTTTAAAGCAAGGACCAAGTTTTATCATATTTTATAGATATTTTTAAAATAGTAAACAATTTATATATCTCCTTCATTAATTCATATCTGTAATCATTGGCTGATAAATTAAGTAATAATTTATTAATTATGCAAAACTTTGAGATAGAAATCCAGCAATATTTCAGTTTTATTCTATAAATTATCTTCAGTAAGTGAAGAATGTCTCTATAAGACTTTAATGACAATATTTGAGAAAGAAAATTTAAATTAAAATTAATATTTTAGATAAATAATTGTAATAATAGTAAAGAACTAATTTAAGAATAAGAAAGCTAAATCATGGTAAGACTACTTAATACCTTTAATAAACATTAAGATGTTATTTTGCACATATAAAACTATTTTATTGATATTGATAATATTCTCAAAATAATGTCTTTTAACTATTTCAAGCAATGAATATTTCAGAAATTTAGAATGTCATAAAATTTGTTTTACTTTGAGAAACTGTCTTTGTAACATCTCTTCATTTGTATTACAAAAACCTTTGTCACTATGCGTTCAATAAAGAGAAAATCAGTCTAGATTTTGAGGACAAATTGTCATGATCACTGATCACCTATTTAGCTATTTAGCTCTATTTGACATTTGAGATATTAAGAGAGATATATGTATAAACTTGTAATCTTTTTAAAATCTACATTTTGGAAAAAACTATTCTGGAATTCTAAATTTCAGTAACTAATAGTTATAAAAGTGACAGCTAAGTGCAAAGTTCGCTACAATCAGTTCAGTTCAGTCGCTAAGCCATGTCCGAATCTTTGTGACCCCATGAATTGCAGCACGCCAGGCCTCCCTGTCCATCACCAACTCCCGGAGTTTACCCAAACTCGTGTCCATCGAGTCGGTGATGACATTCAGCCATTTCATCCTCTGTCGTCCCCTTCTTGTCCTGCCCCCAGTCCCTCCCAGCATCAGGGTCTTTTCCAAATGAGTCAACTCTTTGCATGAGGTGGCCAAAATATTGGAGTTACAGCTTCAGCATCAGTCTTTCCAATGAACACCCAGGACTGATCTCCTTTAGGATGGACTGGTTGGAACTCCTTGCAGTCCAAGGGGCTCTCAAGACTCTTCTCCAACACCACAGTTCAAAAGCATCAATTCTTCGGTGCTCAGCTTTCTTCACAGTCCAAATCTAACATCCATACATGACTACTGGAGAATCCATTGCCTTGACTAGACGGACCTTTATTGGCAAAGTAATGTCTCTGCTTTTGAATATGCTATCCAGGTTGGTCATAACACTTCTTCCAAGGAGTAAGCGTCTTTTAATTTCATGGCTTCCATCACTATCTGCAGTGATTTTGGAGCCCCCCTAAAATAAATTCTGACACTTTTTCCACTGTTTCCCCATCTGTCTGCCATGAAGTGATGGGACCAGATGCCATGATCTTAGTTTTCTGAATGTTGAGCTGTAAGCCAACTTTTTCACTCTCCTCTTTCACTTTCATCAAGAGACTTTTTAGTTCCTCTTCAGTTTATGCTAAAACACTGGTGTCATCTGCGTATCTGAGGTTATTAATATTTCTCCTGGCAATCTTAATTTCAACTTGTGCCTCTTCCAGCCCAGTGTTTCTCATGATGTACTCTGCATATAAGTTAAATAAGCAGGGTGACAATATACAGCCTTGACGTACTCCTTTTCCTATTTGGAACCAGTCTGTTGTTCCATGTCCAGTTCTAACTGTTGCTTCCTGACATGCATATAGGTTTCTCAAGAAGAGAATGCAAGAAATCTATTTCTAAAGATGGTATTCCATCTCTTTCAGAATTTCCACAGTTTATTGTGATCCACACAGTCAAAGGCTCTGGCATAGTCAATAAAGCAGAAATAGATGTTTTTCTGGAACTCTCTTGCTTTTTCCATGATCCAGTGGATGTTGGCAATTTGATCTCTGGTTCTTCTGCCTTTTCTAAAACCAGCTGAACATCTGGAAGTTCAGGGTTCACGTATTGCTGAAGCATGGCTTGAAGAATATTGAACATCACTTTACTAGTGTATGAGATGAGTGCAATTATGTGGTAGTTTGAGCATTCTTTGGCACTGCCTTTCTTTGGGATTGGAATGAAAACGGACCTTTTCCAGTCCTGTGGCCACTGCTGAGTTTTCCAAATTTGCTCGCATATTGAGTCCAGCACTTTCACAGCATCATCTTTCAGGATTTGAAATAGCTCAATTGGAACTCCATTACCTCCACTAGCTGTGTTCCTAGTGATGCTTTCTAAGGCCCACTTGACATCACATTCCAGGATGTCTGGCTCTAGGTGAGTGATGACACCATCGTGATTATCTGGGTTGTGAAGCTCTTTTTTGTACAGTTCTTCTGTGTATTCTTGCCATCTATTCTTAGTATATTCTGCTTCTGTTAGATCCATATCATTTCTGTCCTTTATCAAGCCCATCTTTGCATGAAATGTTCCCTTGGTATCTCTAATTTTCTTGAAGGGATCTCTATTCTTTCCCATTCTGCTGTTTTCCTCTATTTCTTTGCACTGATCACTGAGGAAGGCTTTCTTATCTCTTCTTGCTATTCTTTGGAACTCTGCATTCAGATGAGTGTATCTTTCCTTTTCTCCTTTGCTTTTCACTTCTCTTCTTTTCACAGCTATTTGTAAGACCTCCCCAGACAGCCATTTTGCTTTTTTGCATTTCTTTTCCATGGGGATGGTCTTGATCCCTGTCTCCTGTACAATGTCACAAACCTCATTCCATAGTTCATCAGGCACTGTATCTATCAGATCTAGTCCCTTAAATCTATTGCTCACTTCCACTGTATAATCATAAGGGATTTGATTTAGGTCATACCTGAATGGTCTAGTGGTTTTCCCTACTTTCTTCAATTTCAGTCTGAATTTGGCAATAAGGAGTTCATGATCTGAGGCACAGTCAGCTTCTGGTCTTGTTTTGGTTGACTGTATAGAGCTTCTCCATCTTTGGCTGCAAAGAATATAATCAATCTGATTTCAGTGTTGACCATCTGGTGATGTCCATGTGTAGAGTCTTCTCTTGTGTTGTTGGAAGAGGGTGTTATGACCAGTGCATTTTCTTGGCAAAACTCTATTAATCTTTGCCCTGCTTCATTGTGTATTCCAAGGCCAAATTTGCCTGTTACTCCAGGTGTTTCTTGACTTCCTACTTTTTCATTCCAGTCCCCAATAATGAAAAGGACATCTTTTGGGGGTATTAGTTCTAGACGTTTTTGTAGGTCTTCATAGAACCATTCAACTTCAGCTTCTTCAACGTTACTGGTTGGGGGATAAACTTGGATTACCATGATATTGAATGATTTGCCTTGGAAACGAACAGAGATCATTCTGTCGTTTTTGAGATTGCATCCAAGTACTGTATTTTGGACTCTTTTGTTGACCATGATGGCTACTCCATTTCTTCTGAAGGATTCCTGCCCGCAGTAGATATAAGGTATAATAATGTATAATTAAATATAAATTATTTTGTGTCATTCATTATTACTGGATTTATATATGCAGGTTTTGTATATGTGCTTGTATTTTCTGGTGAAATAGAATCTCTACTACTTTGCCCCTATCTTTGTCAGTCTGGGTTATTGTTCTGCCACAGTTTGTTTATAGATTACAGTAATTCTCATATGTTGAGCATCAAATAATAATTGTTAATTAAGTGAATGAGTGATGTTTTTCTAATTGTAGGTTTTTATATAAAGATATTAATGTTAATCATGTCAATACTCTGGAACAATGTGGGGATAATTTATTCTTTTTGATCTTATGAAAAGTCCTTTATCTAGTTATGAGATACTAAATACTGGGCTAGAAGAAAGAGAAGAGAGATTTGAAATTGATATGGAGAGAAAGATAGGTTGTTGTTCAGTTGCTCAATCAAGTCCGACTCTGCGACCCCATAGACTGCAGCACACCAGGCTTCCCTGTCCTTCACAATCTTGCTTAGCTTGTTCAAAATTATATCCATTGAGTCAATGATGCCATCCAGACATCTCATCCTCTGTCTCCCCCTTCTCCTCCTGCCCTCAATTTTTCACAGCATCAGGATCTTTTTCAGTGAATCTGCTCTTCACATCAAATGGCCAAAGTATTGGAGTTTCAGCTTCAGCATGAGTCCTTCCAATGAATATTCAGAATTGATTTCCTTTAGGATTGACTGGTTTGATCTTTTTGCTGTCCAAGTGACTCTCAATATCTTCTCCAGCTCCACAGTTTGAAAGCATCAATTCTTTAGTGCTCAGCCTTCTTTATAGTTCAACTCTCACATGTATACATGACTACTGGAAAAACCATAGCTTTGATTATATATACAGACCTTTGTCAGCAAAGTGATGTCTCTGCTTTTTAATATTTTGTCTAGGTTTGTCATATATCTTCTTTCAAGGAGCAAGTGTCTTTTAATTTAGTGGCTGCAGTTACCATCCATAGTAATTTTGGAGCCCGAGAAAATAAAGTCTATCACTGTTTCCAATTTTTCCCATCTATTTGCCATGAAGTGATGGGACTGGATGTCATGATCTTAGTTTTTTGAATGTTGAATTTTAAGCCAGTTTTTTTTTTCACTCTCGTCTTTAACTTTCATCAAGTGGCTCTTTGCCATTCTGTTGTTTTCCTCTGTTTTTTTTTTTTTTTTTTTTTGCATTGTTTACTCAAGAAAGCTTTCTTATCTCTCCTTGCTATTCTTTGGAACTCTGCATTCAGATGGGTATATCTTTCCTTTTCTTCTTTGCCTTTTACTTATCTTTTTGGGCTTCCCTGGGTGGCTCAGCTGGTAAAGAATCCACCTGCAATGTGGGAAAGCTGGGTTTGATCACTGGGTTCAGAAGATCCCCTGGAGATAACAGCTTCCCATTCCAGTATTCTGACCTGGAGAACTGCATGGACTGTTCCGTGGGGTCACAAAGAGTCAGACATGACTGAGTGACTCACTTTTCACTTTCTTTCTCTTCTTCCCTCAGCTATTTGTAAGGCCTCCTTAGACAACCATTTTGCCTTTTTGTGTTTCTTTTTCCTGGGGATGGTTTTGGTTAATGCCTCCTGTACAATGTTATGAACTTTGGTCCATAGTTCACATGCAGTCTATTAGATCTAATTCCTTGATTCTATTTGTCACTTACACTGTATAATCATAAGGGATTTGATTTAGGTCATACCTGAATGGTGTAGTGATTTTCCCTACTTTCTTCAATTTAAGTCTGAATTTTCCAATAAGGAGTTCATAATTTGAGCCACTGTCAGCTCCCGGTCTTGTTTTTTGCTGACTGTATAGAGCTTATCCATCTTCAGCTGCAAAGAAAGAATATAATCAATCTAATACTTGTGTTGACCATCTGGTGATGTCCATGTATAGAGTCATCTCTTGTGTTGTTAGAAGAGGGTGTTTGCTGTGACTTGTGTGTTCTCTTGGCAAAACTCTGTTAGCCTTTGCCCTGCTTCATTTGTACTCCAAGGTCAAACTTGCCTGTTACTCCAAGTATCTTTTCTTTTCTTTTTCTTTTTTATCTGGAAGGTCTAGGTCTTGTAGGTCTTCATAGAATTGTTCAACTTCATCTTCTTTGGCATTAGTGGTTGGAGCATAGGCTTGGATTACTGTGATATTGAATGGTTTGCCTTAGAAACAAACTGAGATCATTCTGTCATTTTTGAGTTGCATGCAAGTACTCCAAGTTCAAGGTCAGGAGGGGCAGCTGTGAGAAGATACCCCTCGTCCAAGGTAAGAGAAACCCAAGTAAGACGGTAGGTATTGCGAGAGGCATTAGAAGGCAGACACACAAAGAATATTCACAGAAAACCAGTCAATCTAGTCACACAGACCACAGCTTTGTCTAACTCAATGAAACTAATCGATGCCACGTGGGGCCACCCAGACAGGTGGGTCATGGTGGAGAGTTCTGACAGAATGTGGTCCACTGGAGAAGCGAATGGCAAACCACTTCAGTATTCTTGCCTTCAGAACCCCATGAACAGTATGAAAAGGCAAAAAGATAGGATACTGAAAGAGGAACTCCCCAGGTAGGTAGGTACCCAATATGCTACTGGAGATCAGTGGAGAAATAACAAACAAAAAATGAAGGGATTGAGCCAAAGCAAAAACAATATCCAGTTGTGGCTATGACTGGTGATAGAAGTAAGGTCTGATGCTGTAAAGAGAAATATCACATAGGAACCTAAAATGTCAGGTCCATGAACCAAGGCAAATTGGAAGTGGTCAAACAGGAGATGGCAGGAGTGAACATCGACATTCTAGGAATCAGCAAACTAAAATGGACTGGAATGGGTGAATTTAACTCACCCATCTACCCATAAAGTAGATGACCATTATATCTACTACTAAGGGCAGGAATCCCTTAGAAGAAATGGAGTAGCCATCATGGTAAACAAAGTCCGAAATGTAGTACTTGGATGCAATCTCAAAAACAACAGAATGATCTCTGTTTGTTTCCAAGCAAACCATTCAATATGACAGTAATCCAAGTCTATGCCCCAACCAGTAACACTGAAGAAGCTGAAGTTGAACACTTCTATGAAGCCCTACAAGACCTTTTAGAACTAACACCCAAAAAAGATGTCCTTTTCATTATAGGGGACTGGAATGCAAAAGTAGGAAGTCAAGAAACACCTGGAGTAACAGGCAAATTTGGCCTTGGAATACGGAATGAAGCAGGGCAAAGACTAATAGAGTTTCGCCAAGAAAATGCACTGGTCATAACAAACACCCTCTTCCAACAACACAAGAGAAGACTCTACACATGGACATCACCAGATGGTCAACACCGAAATCAGATTGATTATATTCTTTGCAGCCAAAGATGGAGAAGCTCTATACAGTCAACCAAAACAAGACCAGAAGCTGACTGTGCCTCAGATCATGAACTCCTTATTGCCAAATTCAGACTGAAATTGAAGAAAGTAGGGAAAACCACTAGACCATTTAAGTATGACCTAAATCAAATCCCTTATGATTATACAGTGGAAGTGTGAAATGGATTTAAGGGACTAGATCTGATAGAGTGCCTGAAGAACTATGAATGGGGGTTTGTGACATTGTACAGGAGATAGGGATCAAGACCATCCCCATGGAAAAGAAATGCAAAAAAAACCAAAATGGCTGTCTGTGGAGGTGTTACAAATAGCTGTGAAAAGAAGAGAAGCAAAAAGCAAAGGAGAAAATGAAAGATACAAGCATCTGAATGCAGAATTCCAAAGAATAGCAAGGAAAGATACAAAAGCCTTCCTCAGCGATCAACACAAAAACAGACAAAAACAACAAAATGGGAAAGACTAGAGATGCCTTCAAGAAAATTAGAGATACCAAGGGAACATTTCATGCAAAGATGGGCTCAATAAAGGACAGAAATGGTATAGACCTAACAGAAGCAGAAGATAATAGAAGAGGTGGCAAGAAAACACAGAACTGTACAAAAAAGATCTTCACGACCAAGATAATTACAATGGTGTGATCACTCCCCTAGAGCCAGACATCCTGGAATGTGAAGTCAAGTAGGCTTAGAAAGCATCACTAGGAACACAGCTAGTGGAGGTGATGGAATTCCAGTTGACCTATTTCAAATCCTGAAAGATGATGCTTTGAAAGTTCTGCATTCAATATGCCAGCAAATTTGGAAAACTCAGCAGTGGCCACAGGACTGGAAAAGGTCAGTTTTCATTCCCATCGCAAAGAAAGGCAATGCCAAAGACGCTCAAACTACGGCACAATTGCACTCATCTCACACGCTAGTAAAATAATACTCAAAATTCTCCAAGCCAGGCTTCAGCAATATGTGAACCCTGAACTTTCAAATGTTTAAGCTGGTTTTAGAAAAGGCAGAGGAACCAGAGATCAAATTGCCACCATCCACTGGATCATGGAAAAAGGAAGAGAATTCCAGACAAACATCTATTTCTGCTTTATTGACTATGCCAAAGCCTTTGACTGTGTGGATCACAATAACTGTGGAAAATTCTGAAAGAGATGGGAATACCAGACCACCGGATCTGCCTCTTTAGAAACCTATATGCAGGTCAAGAAGCAACAGAATTGGACATGGAACAACAGACGGGTTCCAAATAGGAAAAGGAGTACGTCAAGGCTGTATATTGTCACCCTGCTTCTTTAACTCATATGCAGGTTACATCGTGAGAAACCCTGGGCTGGAAGAAGCTCAAGCTTGAATCAAGATTGCTGGGAGAAATATCAATACCTCAGATATGCAGATGACACCACCCTGATGGCAGAAAGTGAAGAAGAACTAAAAAGTCTCTGATGAAAGTGAAAGAGGAGAGTGAAAAATTGGCTTAAAGCTCAGCATTCAGAAAACGAAGATCATGGCATCTGGTCCGATCACTTCATGGGAAATAGATGGGGAAACTGTGGAAATAGTGTCAGACTTTATTTTTTGGGGCTCCAAAAATCACTGCAGATGGTGATTGCAGCCATGAAATTAAAAGATGCTTACTCCTTGAAAGGAAAGTTATGACCAACCTAGATAGCATAATCAGAAGCAGAGACATTACTTTCCCAACAAAGGTCGGTCTAGTCAAGGCTGTGGTTTTTCCTGTGGTCATGTATGGATGTGAGATTTGGACTGTGAAGAAAGCTGAGCGCTGAAAAATTGATGCTTTTGAACTGTGGTGTTGAAGAAGACTCTTGAGAATCCCTTGGACTGCAAGGAGATCCAACCAGTCCATTCTAAAAGAGATCAGTCCTGGATGTTCTCTGGAAAGACTTATGCTAAAACTGAAACTCCAATACTTTGGCCACCTCATATGAAGTGTTGATTCATTGGAAAAGACTCTGATGCTGGGAGGGTTTGGGGGTGGAGAAGGGGACGACCTAGAATGAGATGGCTAGATGGCATCACCGACTCGATGGACATGAGTTTGTGTAAACTCCCAGAGATGGTGATGGGCTGGGAGGCCTGGCGTGCTGCGGTTCATGGGGTCCCAAAGAGTCGGACACGACTGAACAACTGAACTGAACTGAACTGCATTTCAAACTCTTTTATTGACTATGAGGGCAATTCATTTATTTTAAGGGATTCTTTCCCACAGTAGTAGACATAATGGTCATCTGAATTAAATTCACCCATTCCAGTCCACTGCTTCCTAAAATTTCAGTGTTCCCTCTCGACACATCTGTTTGACCACATCCAAATTACCTTGATTCATGGACGTCACATTCCAGGTGCCCTTGCAATACTGTTCTTTACAGAATTGAACTTTACTTTCACCATCAAATACATCCACAGCTGGGCTATGTTTCCCTTTTGGCTTAGGCTTTTCATTCCTTCTGGAGCTATTTCTCTGCTTTTACCTAGTAGCATATTGAACACGTGTTGACCTGCGGGTTTCATCTTTCAGTGTCATATATCTTTGCCTTTCATAGTGTTTATGGGATTCTCAAGCCAAGAATGCTGATATGGTTTGATATTCCCTTCTCCAGTGGATCACATTTTATCAGAACTCTCCATCATGACCTGTCCCTGTATGGCATAGTTCATAGTTTCATTGAGTAACACAAGCTGTGATCCACGTGATCATTTTGGTTAGTGTTCTGTGATTGTGGTTTTCATTCTGTCAGCCCTCTGGTGGATGAGGATAAGGAGTTTGTGCAAGTTTCCTGATGGGAAGGACTGGCTGTGGGGAAGCTGGGTCTTGCTCTGGTGGGCAGGGCCAGGCCAGTAAATCTTTAATCCAATTTTATGTTGATGGGCAGGGCTGTGCTCCCTCCCTTTAGTTTGGCCTGAGGTTAAAGACCTCCAAGAGGTCTATGCCAGCCTGCTGTGCCTCCGAGGACACCTGTGCCTCCCAGGACACCTGCCCCTGACCCTGTGGCAGGTCACTGTTGTCTCATGACCCGTGCCTCCACCAGAGACTCCCAAACACTGACAGGCAGGTCTGCTTCCACGTCTTGTCTATGGTTAGTAGTGCTGCAATGAATATTGGGGTACATGTGTCTTTCTGAGTTATGATTTTCTCAGGGTATATGTCTAGTAGTGGGATTGCTGGGTCATATGGTAGTTCTATGTTTAGTTTTCTAAGGAATTTCCATACTGTTCTCCATAGTGGCAGTACCAATTTACAGTCCATAAACGTAAGAGAGTTTCCTTTTCTCCGTACCCTCTCCAGCAATAAATAAATTCTTGCTGGTGTAAAGTGGTATCTCTTTGTAGTTTTGATTTGCATTTCTCTAATAATTACTGATGTTGAGCCTCTTTTTATGTGTATATTGGCCATCAGTATTTCATCTTTGGAGAAATATCTATTTAATGTTTATTCATTTTCATTCATGTTTATTGTTTATTTCACATTTTTAGATTGTACATATAAGTGAAATAATACCCTAGCTGCAGGGTCCTGGGGATCCTGAATGGTGTAAACCTACTGGTAGGCAGAATCATGGTCCAGGGGGCTCCAGGGCTAATGCCAGTCCACTGTAAATGAGGCTGGTTTCCAGGGCATCTGTCTTTATGTCCTGGTTGTCCCAGAGTTGGTGTTGGCCAGTTGTTGGCATGGCCAGGTCCCAGGGAGTCCTAGGATTGGTCCCCAGGCACTGATGGGTGAGGCCAGGTCTCAGGGCTAGTGCTGGCCCACTGGTGGGTAAAACTTGGTCCTGGGATCTCTGGCTATGAGTCCCAGGAACCCCAGAGCTTCTGTCAGCCCACAAGTGTGTGGTACTGGGCCCTGGATTCTCTAGTGGCTGGAACTTCTTCCCAGGGAAGCTAGAGGCTCAGGGGTCTTATGGCAGCTTCATGCTGGTAGGGACAGGTCCCAGTGCTGACACACTAGAGGGAAAATTCCACAATGATCCCTGACAGGGCTATTGTCCTTATGCTAAAATAAGTTCCCCAAAATTGCTACTGTATGTGACTATGTCTCCAGGTTGAGTTCCAGTTGTCTCCTGCTTCTCCAAGATGTCATTCAGAATCAGCAAGTGATGCTGACCCAGGACCCTTTTAAACTACTGCTTCTGCCCTGGCTCTCAAAGTATGTAAGATTTTTGTGTACCCCTAAGAGTGGAGTCTCTCTTTCCTACAGTCCCCTGGCTCTCGTAAATGTAAGCCCCACAGGCCTTCAAAGCCAAATGTTATGGAGGTTTGTCTTCCAGGTACAGGACCCCAGGGTTGCAAAGCCTGACAGGGAGTTTGAATCCCTTGCTCTTTGTGGAGAAACTCAGTAATTATAGTTATCCTACTCTTTGTGGATTGCCTATCCCAGGTTTTTTGTTTTGACCCCTCTTGTCCCCATCTCATTGTGGTTTCATCTTTATATCTTTAGTTATAGAAGATATATCTTACTAATCTTCAGGTTACTCTCATTGGCAGTTGTAATTTTGGTGTGTCTATTGAAAGAGATGAGCTCAGAGTCTTTCTACTCTGCCATCTTGGCCACTCTCCCAAAAGATATTTTCTTAATGAGCTACAGATATGAGATGTGACTGGAGTAAATTATATGTGTCCTGTTACAATATTCACACTATTGCAATTACCTCAAACATCAGCACTTCGTTTTGCTGAGCATTGGATAGAGAGGAGATCCTTCTCAGAACTGGTACCCTTGAAAAGGACTTGCAGGCAAATATTAAATATTTTCATTTCTACTAATAATTATATTCTTTTTAATTTCCACTTTATTTGTTGCTTGAACATGTAAATATAAATACATTGCCTATGTTGGTTTTGTACTGCAGACTTGCTAAGCTAATGTTTTAGTTCTAGTAGCTCTTCTGAAGATTCTGTCAGATTTTCTATATGGATAATAATGTCCCCCGTGGATAATGATAATTTTACCTATTTCTCTTCAAAAGTGGAAAGTTTTGCTCCTTATTGTGCCAGGTGGAACCTTTAGTACAGTGAGATAGAAGTGGCAAAATCCTGGTGTTATTTTTTATCTCATGAAAAAAAAATCATTTAACATTTCATCAGTAAGAATGGTAGAGCTTATTTTTTTCATAGGTGAGTTTTGCTTGGCACAGCTGTTCCTGTTTGTTGATTTTTTTTACAAAATTGGAATATCTTATTTTTTCAATTTTTTATGCATGCATTTAGATATTCATAATTGTGTTGTAGCTATTGTTAAGGCGGATTATATAGTTTGATTTTAGAATGTTTCCTATGTCCTCTTTTTGTTTCACCATTTCTATTGAGAATTTTGTATGATTTAATTGAATTAATTTTCTTCACATATTAGGTATAATTCTAGTTTAGGTAGTTATTTGATTAATTATAGCATGCATCTTTAATTTATCATGGTCTACCTTTAAGTAATATTATAGAAACTTACATATAGATTGAATTTACAACAAATTAATTGCTTTTCTACTTTCCTTATCTTTTGTGCTATTGCCATACATTTTAACTTTACATTTTGTGAACCACACACCGCAGTATTTGTTTGTTTGTTTGTTTAAAATTACCTTAATATATTTAACAAAATGCCTTATATATTGTCTAACCTAGTTTCTATTTCTAGTTGTCTTTATTGTGAAGCTGCATATTTCCATCTGGTATTTGTTTTTCATTTGTCTGAAAGACATCCCGTAAGTTCTCTTGTAGTGTGGTCAGCTGGTGACTAATCCTGAAAAATTATTCATTTTTCCTTTGTATTTGACAGATATTTTTGCTGGTATAGGATAGATAGGCAACAAATTCTTTTTTTCAGTTTCCTTTTGTTTTCTTTCATTCTTTTAAAGATTTTGCAACATTGTCTTCTCACTTGCATTGCTTTCAATAAGGAACTTGCTGTCATCTGTTTATCTATTCCTCTGTACATATTTTTTTTTCTTCTAGCTGCATTAAAATATTTTACTTGCCAATATTTTGCTAAGTTTTATTAGGATTTATCTTGGTGTAGTTTTCTTCATTTATTTGTCTTTGACCTGATGACTCAATGGTAAAAAAAAAAAAAAAAAAATCTGCCTGCAGTGCAGGAGATCCAGGTTTGATCCCTGGTCAGGAAGGTCCTTTGAAGAAGGGAATGGCAACCCACTCCAATATTCTTACCTGGAAGATCCCACTGACAGAGGAGCCCAGAAGGCTACAGTCCATGGGATTGCATAGTCAGACATGACTGAGCAACTAACACTTTTTTACCTGACCTTTTTAGAATGAGTTGTAATTTTCATCAAGTTTGTAAAATGTCCATATTTCTCCAAATATAGTTTTTTTTTCTGTTTTACTGTTCATTAATTGTGTAATTCACTGATTACACTTGTATTAAGGCACTTGGTGTGATCCCACAATTCACTGACACTATGATAATGTTTTCAAATTTTCTCTTCTGTGTTGATTTTGGAAAATTTCTGCTGCTGAATCTTAAATTCACTAATCTTATTTTCTGAAAAGTCTAAATTATCCTTGGTCCTATTCAGTGTATTTTTCCACTTACACATTATATTTTCATACCCAGAAGTAAAGTTTGATTAATAATATACTTTTGATGCCTTTTCTTATTAGACATATGGAAATAAGTTTTAATAATATTTTAATAACTTTGGTAATTCTAACAACAATGCAAAGTCTAGTTGAGTTTCCATCAATTGGTTTATCTTCATATTATGGGTTGAATTGACATTTCTTAGATAATTTTGGTGGATGGTAGATGTCTTGTGTTTGCCTTTGTTGAGTGCCTTGTGTACTTCTATATATTCTTGAGCTTATTGTCTGTAATGCAGTAAAGTTGTATACAACACGTTTGGTGTTTTGGTCTTGCTTTTAAGATTTGATAGATACAGTTAGAGCAGTGCTCAGCCTAAGGCTTATTCGTCCCCACTGCTGAGTCAATGCCCCTATGAATCTTGAGGTTTTCCAATATCTTGTGGTAAAGAATGCTAGTCCCAACCCTACATTAGTAAAACAAAAACAAAACAGTTACCATTAATTCTTTCAGGTAGTTCTATCTTCAACCTAAGGTGTTTCCCTAAACAAAGATGGTAGTCAGTTGAACGCTTCAGGGGGAACATCTATAGATCTACTTACAGCTCATTGTATGTTGATGCCTCTATACCTTTCAGATTTATTTCCTCAATTCAGGGAGCCTCTCAGTCTCTTCCTGTGCTCTGCTTTGTAATGCTGTATCATGAAAACACTCTCAAAGGCAATAAAAAGATGTGATTGTTGGGCTCAATTCATTTGTTTCTATATCTCTGGAATCACTTTTTTCTTATCTGTTGAGTATTTTACAGGCATTTTTTATGTTTATCCTTTTTGTTTTTCTTTCAGTCGTCATTTTAACTACATTAGTTGTCTTCATACACAGGTAGAGCACTAGAGTAAAATGAATCAACTAAAATTTATTAAATATAAATTATAAATATAAACTCATAAGAAACCTTAAAATATTCTTAAAATCTCAATATTTGTATGTAATATGTATGTATATATTTGTATGGTTATAGAAACTTCTAATCATAAAGAATTATCAAGTTATGATCACTTTTGTAGAATTAAAATATTGTATATCATTAATTAGTTGAGGTATACCTTTTTTCCTATAGTCAAAGTGGTAGTAAGGGGATCTCTAAGCAAACGTTTGATGTGAGGCTTATTTACATTTTAGTAATTCAGACAGTCAAAGTCAGGAGTTCTTGAAAAATGTACAGTTTAATTTGTTTTTTCTCTTTGTGGATATTGCATATCATTTTATAAACATAATTTTAAGAAAATTATAAATTTAAGAATATTTATTTATGTTCTTAACCATGCAATAATTCAAATATGTTTATCTTAGATAGGATTTTCTGATTATATATCTAAATCCTAACAAAAGAGGGATGGAAATCAATACAGAGGGACTCTGAATTGAGGTTTTTGATACCAACATTAGAACAGTATGTGGGCTATTAGGGATTTTATAGTATATTCCAATTAGTAAAATCATCCCATGGAGTCTATAAATGGCTTTCAAGAAAAGCAGATCCACAAGTCTGATCAAACAGCAGCAGGTGTTGAAGCACTTTACATGTGTCTGAACAGCAGGTATTTCTTCTCCCCACACTAGGACATTAATGTTATGAGGAAGGTGCTTGCAGTAGGACTGAGAGCCCTGTTCCATTTTCCTGCTTTTCTTCCAACAAGTCTCTGAGAATGCTGATTTATTATGTGAGCTAGACAGAATTCTAAATACCTTGATGACTTTATCTTTCTTCCATCCCACAGATTTAGTAATATATTTATCACTCTGACTTCTCACAAGGAATCTTACACTGTTCCTTTCTGATGTTTCCTGTTAAGGTGCAGTGAGACTTTGGTGTCAGCAAAATGTTTGAGGGGAGTTTTGGGCATATATCAGGGGCTTCCCTGACTGCCTAACTTTCTCCTTCCTGGGCTTTCCCCCCTCAGTTTTTGGCTATGTTAAGATCCCTAACTACATCCCAAGTCAGTAAAACTGTGAGTTTCTATGTGAGTTTAATGGCATTAAAAGGAAAAGGTGTAAATGTAAATCTCACTCAATGTGGTTCACTTTTTCAGGGGTTAAATGACCTCCAAGTTTTGCTTGGTTTTGACTCTCTACAATGACCTTATTTTTGTTTGAATATATCTATTTTTGAAATTGTAATTGCTGCTGGAGTATTAGTCAATTAAAAGCTTCTCTACCATTATCGGAACTAGATTTCCAGGGATTATTCTTTATTTTATTCTTTTTACATGTGATATTATATTCCTTTTGGTCTGAAATAACATATTGTCTGGAATTTTTGTGCGGTAATTTGTTTTGGAATCTAAAGGTAGATTTCTAAGTGTTGTTTTCAGTGTTTGGACATCTACATGATTTAGAGCTGCTCTATGGGCTATTTTTTCATATCCAAAAAAAAAAAAATGCGCAAGCATAGAGTGATTAGCTTCAGTCATTACTAAAATTATCTATTTCTTAATAAAGCCAGTTAGTGCATTGTGATGAAAAAAGGGTGAATTTTAGGGTAAAATGTAAGGAAGTGTGGTATGTAAAAACTGCTTGAACACAAAAATTAATACCCTTCTGAATAACAAGACATATGTGCTCCAGCTTCCATTATTTATTAGATGTATGCATTAAATCAGTTCAATATCACATCTGAGCAAAGGTTCTCAATTATTTACTCCAGTAATGAATAGTCTTGATGCCCATGGTGGACAGCTGGGCAAAACACCTCAGATGCGTTAATCAGGCAAAATAAAAGGTACATCCTAAAGAGTCATTTTGAACCAGAAATGAGCATACTACCAACTGCCATCCTTGGCTGCAGGAAAAGTCTTGCTTTAAAGAACAAAAACTTAAAGTTGGGAAAGAAAATATTTCCTGAAGTTTTGTACCACAAGCTTGCTATAAAATATTGCAGATATATTTTCATAAATGATATGATCTACAAGTCCAAAATGATATAATTTCAAGTGATCCCCAAATGATGCTCCTTGTGGCTAGAAAAGTATGAAATGTCAGGGTTCCAGTAATTTAAAAGTAAGGTAACAGGTAAGATACCAGGCAAAGGGAACAGCAGTTATATTCTCCACAATCAACTTCCAGAATGCAGAATGCAAGTATGTCACAAGCTGGAACTGAGCCATCACCTATTAAAAATACCAGTTGCCTCTATCCTCAGTCTTATAGCCTGAATTCCCAGATTGGTTTGGCAAGCAGTTTCCAGAATTACATACTAATTCTGTACTACCAAGGGAAATATAATTAATTGTATTTAGGAATCATTGATACATTTCTATAATTCACATCTTTGTATTTCTTACAAAAACCAATTCAAGAAGAAGTTTTACACAAATGAAACTGAATTTAAGTAGAGGTTAATATTTTATTGATAGTTCACTACTGATGTAACTTAGCAAAAGTAATGGCTATATGGTTTTGTTGGGGGAGTATGTAATTTCCTTGATTCTGTCTCATCACAACAAAAATTTGAAGTGACAGACCAGGGTTACAGCTTTACAGCCCTTGGACAGACCAGTGTTACAGCTCTCAGATGGACCAGTGTTACAATTCCGTGTTACAGTTCAGTTTTATTTAGAAAGTAAAGGAAAATACATGCTCAAGATGTGAGAGCATGCCAATCCAAAAGATGCAAAAAGAAGAGAGGCCCTCAGCCCAATTTTGACTCCTTTTTTTATATGTCTTTCGCCTCCCCTTGGGCCTGACCTATATAAGTTGGGCTAGCCAGGAGTGCCGTTTGTTCTACCTGAGGCCTTCACTCCAGTCCTCGGACCTTCCTTTGTTCTATTTTTGCAGGCTTTTCTCTTCCTTTTCTTTTAGCCACTGCCATTCTGGACTCCTTTTCCCTATTCTAACAAGCTAACAGTTTCTGTTTAGACTTTATGGATGTTAGTGATTCATAAATACTGTACAGTTCAATTCAGTCACTCTGTCGTGTCTGACTCTTTTCGACCAACTGGACTGCAGCACTCCAGACCTCCCTGTCCATCACCAACTCCCAGAGTTTACTCAAACTCATGTCCATTGAGTCAGTGATGCCATCCAACCATCTCATCTTCAGTCATCCCCTTCTCCTCCTGCCTTCAATCTTTCTCAACATCAGGGTCTTTTCCAATGGGTCAGTTCTGCTCATCAGGTGGCCAAAGTATTGGAGTTTCAGCTTTAGCACCAGTCCTTCCAAAGAATATTCAGGACTGATTTCCTTTAGGATGGACTGGTTGGATCTCTTTGCAGTCCAAGGGACTCTCAAGAGTCTTCTCCAACACCACAGTTCAAAAGCATCAATTCTTCGGCACTCAGCTTTCTTTGTAGTCCAATTCTTACATTCATACATGACTACTGGAAAAACCATAGCTTTGACTAGATGGACCTTTGTTGGCAAAGTAATGTCTGCTTTTTAATATACTATTTAACATATATTATTTAATATATAGTATTTAATAAAAATACTGTCCAGTGTGTCACAATACCACAGTAGTAACAATTAAGATGAGTTTCTAATTCTCCAGCAAATATGTGTTTTTAATTTATGAAGAATAACTGTCCACTTTTAAGCTTACCTTTTGTGTTTATACTGTAAATAAGTGCTATTTAGGTAATTCATTATGGCTGGAGAAATAAAGCAATTTTATGGAAGAGATTCTACCTTGCTATATACAGTGATACCACCTTGTGTATAGATATTAGAGTTGGATCTTCAAAATCTACTAGAACTAATAAGTGAATTTAGCAGTTTGCAGGATACAAGGACAATGTGCAGAATCAATTTTATCTCTATAAATTCACAAAAAAGTTGTGAATGACTTTAGTAAACCACTGCTACTGCTGCTGCTGCTGCTGCTAAGTCGCTTCAGTCGTGTCTGACTCTGTGCGACCCCATAGACAGCAGCCCACCAGGCTCCCCCTGCCCTGGGATTCTCCAGGCAAGAATACTGGAGTGGGTTGCCATTTCCTTCTCCAATGCATGAAAGTGAAAAGTGAAAGTGAAGTCTCTCAGTCATGTCCGACTCTTCGCGACCCCATGGACTGCAGCCTACCAGCCTCCTCCATCCATGGGATTTTCCAGGCAAGAGTACTGGAGTGGGGTGCCATCACGTTCTCCAAGTAAACCACTACCAAATACAATAGCATAAATACATTTTGTAATAAATCTAATAAAAGTTGTGCAAGTCTTTAAGACAAAACATTAGAGGGTGGGTGGGAGAAATTAAAGATGACAAGTAAATGTAGAGATATTCTACAGTCATTAGTTATGTTGCATGGGGGAAGCCAATTCTGACTCCATGTGGGAACTGTTTCTTTGACTTGTTTTTCATTGCTTTCGTTATTATAATCATTCTGAATGGTCTGCCTCAGAGAATCCTGCTGCTCTGCCTGACTGTTAAGCTAACGTGCCCATCTAGTCAAAGTCATTGTTTTTCCAGTAGTTATGTATGGATGTGAGATTTGGACCATAAACAAAGCTGAGTGCTGAAGAATTGATTCTTTTGAACTGTGGTGTTGGAGAAGACTCTTGAGAGTCCCTTGGACTGCAAGGAGATCCAACCAGTCCATCCTAAAGGAAATCAGTCCTGAATATTCATTGAAAGGACTGATGCTGAAGCTGAAGCTCCAATACTTTGGCCAGATGATCCGAAGAACTAACTCTTTGGAAAAGAACCTGATCCTGGGAAAGATTGAAAGCAGGAAGAAAAGGGGACGACTGAAGATGAGATGTTTGGATGGCATCACGCACTCTATAGACATGAATTTGAGCAAATTCCAGGAGTTTTGATGGAGCAGAAAGCCTGGCGTGTTGCATGCAATCTGTGGGGTCGCAAAGAGTTGGACACCACTGAGTAAGTGAACTGAACTGATTAATGCATAAAATATATGTATGAGAATCTATACATATCTGCAAAATCAACATCATAGTTATACCCAGAAACAAATATACACAAAATGCAGAAAGCAAGTCATGTTATCATGGGTTATTTTGCACAATAAATAGACTTGACCGTCTTGTAGCTTTTCCCCGTTGCTGAACTTCAGCTCAATTTTTTGTCTGATTTTCATGAAGAAGACAATTTATTTGGTCCTTCTAATATTGCATGTAGCTCAAGCCCATCACTATATTTTGAGCACTTAATGAGACATTTGATTATACAATGGTTGACATGTTCTCTGATCACTCTGGACTCTTCCCTAAAGTGGAAAAGGTACTCACCCACCAACTGGACCATCTGCCATGAAGCAGGAAACTTGTTAGGCTCTAGAGGTGTAACTCTAGAGGGGGTTGTTAAAGTCGGACACGACTGAGTGACTTCACTTTCACTTTTTCACTTTCATGCATTGGAGAAGGAAATGGCAACCCATTCCAGTGTTCTTGCCTGGAGAATCCCAGGGATGGGGGAGCCTGGTGGGCTGCCGTCTATGGGGTCACACAGAGTCGGACACAACTGAAGTGACATAGCAGCAGCAGCAGCAGCAGGGGTGTAGTCATAAACAATAAATGTTGTCCTTGTTTTTATATATTAAAAAAGAGCAACTAATATAATATTTAGTATAAAATGAAAGTATTGAAGGTTATTAAAAAATAACATTGGAAGATTTAGAAAAGGCCATATTAAGGAAGACGTATTAGTGAATAGCGGTTATCTTAAAATATCAAAAAAAAAAAAAAAAGTGAAGGATGCAGGCAGAAACAGAAGGAAGAAACAATCTTGAATATTACAAAAATTAGAATTAATTCCATAGAGTTTTAGAGCATTACTGCTTCTGACTGACTGCTAATTTTGACACCACCCATCCTCTGGGGTTTTGCTTTCAAGATTATTTTCTGGTGCCTGGGATGGGTTATACAGACACCAGAGTCAGCTAAGACTGAGCCCTGCTTTCTCTTGGTTCTTCTCATTCTCTGACAATTAACTTGTTCATGCTCAGATTCTCATAAGGTAATATAAAAGGGTTATTGCTAATTATTAAGCATTATGTAAGGGTAAATATGGTACTTATAAATTTAATCCATTTATATAATCTGCATTGTTGAAAGATAATGTTAACCAAAAAATATTTCAGAAAATATAAACTTGTACTTTAGAGTTTCAGTATACAAACCAAAGAATCACAATAGTAGATAAATAACATAACATCAAAATTTTAAAGGAGAACCTTGAATACATTTTGCAAATAAAGTACTGACAAACCAAAAATTAGACTAGTTAGAAGACATTCTTACGTATTTTATTTCTAACATTTCCCTTTCATGAATAGTTTTTCATATTATTAAAAGTTGGTGAGTATAATATGTTTTTTTTAAGGTTATTTTACTGACTATTTCCATTACTGCGAAATAGAATGTGAGCCGAAGCTGGAAACAGCCTTTACATGGTTTACTGTAAAAGAGATATCCCACTACTGCTGACACTAATGCAAGCTTTTCTCACACATTGGCTGGGTAAGCTGAAAACTCACATAAAATACACATTTTAGGAGTTTCATGGGGATCAAAGCAAGTGGTAAAATTCTTCTGTTAAATGAATGAATACATTTGAAATGTGTTTCAATCTTCTTCAACATAATTTTTCTTGGTGGGTAAAGTCATAACAGCAAGAAAGGTTCATTGCTCTTATTCATTAACATGCATTTATTGGGTACTTACCCTGTCAGAATATAAAGACATGACATAGGCTACAGAAAGAAACTGACTTCAAAATAGACAGTTCACTGTACAACAACACAACATGTAACTGCAGTGATAGAAGTGCTGTGAAATAAGGGATGGGAGTGCTTATCTTAGATCTCCATGACAAGAAAAAGCATCACAGAAGGATAAGCAGATGGGCATACTCAACAGAAAAATATTTTCAAGATGTGAAAACAGCTGTGTGAAAATGAAAAGAAAAAAAAAAAACTGCTGTGTTTTGTTTACAGTGCAAGTAAAATCTATATAAAACTGATAATTTAATTTTTGAAAAGTATTAATATCTACCATTGGCTCTTTAATTTTTTCTATTTCTTATTCTCCTTTAAAATCTAATTAAAAAAATATAAACCCTGCTGAACTGAACCTGACTTTCTTTAAGCAAAGCAGCTCCGCATGTTACCATACCTAGCAGACATAAACAGTTCACAAATTGTTCCTACTGAGCAGAGAAACCTCAGGCACCCCACAATCTGACTTGTTAAGACTCTTTGTTAGTGGTTTCTATCTATTTTAATTTGTATAAATATTACTTTTTCATCCTCAATATTTTACTTTGCTAATTTATATTTTTCCTTTAATATATTATGCAATTTCTCTTTTAATTAATTTGTCTGTAATATCAATATTCAATATATTATTGTGTAATTATTACACACTTGTTTGTGTACCTACATATCAGGAGCTCAGCTGAGCTGGAGAGAGTCAGAGGGTCAGAAGAGTCTATTAAAGCAAACAAGAAGCCAAATTGAAGTGAATAAGCCTGCAGTCACTTACTCTGATAGTAAAAACAAGAGGTTAAAACTGCAGAAAGGACTATCCCCTTCCTCCCTTTCCCTTTTTCTCCTGTGGAACAGGAGACATTGAGGCCAGGGGAAGGGCAAGGACAGAGAGCTAGGGATGTAAGCATACTGAAGAGAAGAGTGTTTAAGATCCTTCCTCCTCCTCCTTCATAGACAGGCCTTAGTAGAGAAGTCTGGACAGGGCTTGGCCAATGGCGTCAGATAAGGAGACCTGGAAATAAAGGAGCCTAGGCTATGAATGCAAATATGTATAGGAGCATGACTGACTGAGTCCTTGATGGCAGCATCTCTTTTCAAGACTGCAATGCACTGGCTGTGCACCAAGTCTGGCTGAGAGGCGGCTTCCCCCTCCCCACTCCCTCACCTCCCCTAAAGGCCTGCCTGGTAAAGGCTCTATAAGTGTCAATGAGCACGCCTAAAAAATGATGTGCATAGATGTCCACCTGGAGGTGGACTCAACTCTATTTAGTGTTTTAAGGCCTGAACAAGAAATAGGTTACCTCAGCATAGGCCCAAATGAGTTGGACTTTGAAATTCTTTCACAAAAACTGAGTAATTTGTCTGAGGTAACAAAGGATCATAATAAAATAATTCTGAGCAGAATAATGGGGCCTGCCTGAAGGACTGAACGTAACCCTGAATCCCAACATCTTCCAAGCAAGAAAATAAAAGTCACATATCCCCTCTGGATTAATTTTAGAGAGCAAATATAAAACAAGTGTTTAATTAAGTTCCTATATGAATCATTTTTATCTGGCCCAGTGCATTGAGTTAGGCACAGGACCACTCTGGCCAGTAAGTTGAAGCTGACCTGACCTGAGTGTCTCTCAGGGATAAGACCATCAGGATCATTAGGGTATGTACACAAGAAGTATAATCCCAGATGAAATGCTTGGTGTCCCTGGAAAGAGAGAGTTTACAGTCCTAGGGCACTTGAAACAGGACATTCATGAATCATGTAGTTAGGGTAGCAGGCCCTCAATGTGACCTCCTGTCATGGAGCCTCCTGCTCTGGGCTCCCAGTCCATTTCCCATAATTCAATTCAGTTTGGCCCTTGATTTCTGAGGCCATTAATTTTAAATAGTGTTGTTTGCCCATGATGTCAATTAAGATGCCTTACTAGTATGAATGATATCTGGAAGTATTTTGTATGGAAAGTGCAGAACTATCTCATAATTAGTTAGCACTGCCATGTGTGATCAGTAGGCTCAGCATTTAATCCAAACTTGAATCCAAAGTACCCACAGCAGTGTGGGTAGGCAGCACTGGGAGGTCTTTTTCAGATGGAGGGAATTTTCAAGAATAAGCCTGAAAAACAAAGATAGCTATTATCCTCCCCTTTCCCCCACTCCTCCCGTTACTGGGGCTTTAGTTTATTTTGTATTATTATAGGTGTATCTCATCTAAGAGTCTTTTGCCCTACTCACTTAGCTAGCTGTATGGTGATGTGTCTCTCATTTATTAAGCAACATTTTACAATAGAAAATAAACTGGTTTTTTTCCCAGACCTTTTGCCTGGAAGGGTTTTATGCATGAAAGGGT
Organism: Bos taurus; assembly: GCF_002263795.3. Lineage (NCBI taxonomy): Eukaryota > Metazoa > Chordata > Mammalia > Artiodactyla > Bovidae > Bos > Bos taurus. The sequence continues at coordinate 39,732,876 of NC_037328.1, read as the reverse complement.
TTTATGCAGTCATGACGTATGACTGAATTCTTACAAGTGAAGCATAGTTTGAAATACTATGCATGACTACCAGACCTTGTTCATTGAAAGGAAGAAAGGGAAGAAAGGGAGGAAGGAGAGAGAAGGGAGAAAAGAAGGAAGGAAGGACAGAAGAAAAAAAAAAAAACATGCAATATGCCTTCCTCATCTACTGCTAGAATGGCAAGGACTCTGAAGACCTAGAGGAAATAAAAAGGAAAGAACTGAGTTCCATTGGTCTCTGCTATTAAGAGTCCCTCCTTAGTATCTAACTACAAACCTCCATATTAGATAGCCATTGAAATTTGGATGTCATTAATACAACTGTTAGCCTATTTTGAATAATTCCTCCATCCCACCAAAATCTATAAATTAGGTAAGAGTATGAACAATTTAACAAAATATTTGTATAAAATATGAAAAAAAAAACACATTAAAAATTTGCAATGTCATTTAGAAGTGCAATGGAGATGTCCTTAAATGTTGAGAAATAAGAACACACAGACAAAAAGTCCAGTGAGGTCACAATTGAGATGAATTTGGAAAACCTAATAATACATTGAAACGAGTTAACTAATGTTGATATCAGATACTTCTTAGGTGCCAGATATTGCTTTATGGGCTTAAATATCATTGACTCTTACTGTACTGTTTTGCTGAGGAGGAAAGTTGTCAGTGGAGGGTTACATACATGGGTAGTAAACTGAGGTTATGAGGCAGATAAGCAGACTCAACACTGGATTTGTACTCGCTATGTTTTCATGGGAAATAGATGGGGAAACAGTGGAAACAGTGTCAGACTTTATTTTTCTGGGCTCCAAAATCACTACAGATGATGACTGCAGCCATGACATTAAAAGACGCTTACTCCTTGGAAGGAAAGTTATGACCAACCAAATAGCATATTCAAAAGCAGAGACATTACTTTGCCAACAAAGGTCCAACTAGTCAAGGCTATGGTTTTTCCTGTGGTCATGTATGGATGTGAGAGTTGGACTGTGAAGAAGGCTGAGCGCCGAAGAATTGATGCTTTTGAACTGTGATGTTGAAGAAGACTCTTGCGAGTCCCTTGGACTGCAAGGAGATCCAACCAGTCCATTCTGAAGGAGATCAGCCCTGGGATTTCTTTGGAAGGAATGATGCTGAAGCTGAAACTCCAGTACTTTGGCCATTTCATGCAAAGTGTTGACTCATTGGAAAAGACTCTAATGCTGGGAGGGATTGGGGGCAGGAGGAGAAGGGGACGACAGAGGATGAGATGGCTGGATGGCATCACTGACTCGATGGACGTGAGTCTGAGTGAACTCCAGGAGTTTGTGATGGACAGGGAGGCCTGGCGTGCTGCGATTCATGGGGTTGCGAAGAGTTGGACACGACTGAGCGACTGATCTGATCTGATGTTTTAATCAGATTGAGCTAGTTAAAAAAGAAAAGGAAGAATATTACTTGTTAGAGGAAAACATATATGCAAATAGTTTATGCTCAATGGGTTAAAATATTCCAGGACAAAAAGCTGCAGTATTTTTTAAACATTTTATTGTATATTGGAGTATAGGTGATTAACAATGTTATGATAGTTTCAGGCGGACAGCCAAGGAACTTAACCATATATACACATATATCCATTCTCTCCCAAATTCTTCTCCCCGCCAGGCTGCCACATAACATTCAGCAGAGTTCCCTCTACTATATAGTAGGACCTTGTAGGTTATCCGTTTTAAATATAGCAGTGCGTACATGTGAGTTCTAAACTAGCTAATTATCTTTTTTGCCATTATGCCTCCTTGGCAACCATAAATTTGTTCTCTAAATCTGTGAGTCTATTTCTGTTTTAAATAAGTTCATTTGTATTATTTCTTTCTAGGTTCTGCATATAAAGGATGTTATATGATATTTCTCTTTCTCTGTCTTTTACGTCACTCACTATGATGATACCTAGGTTCATCCATTGCTTCTGTAAATGGCATTACTTTATTCTTTTTCATGACTGATATCCCATTGTACATATGTACCGTATTTTCTTTATCCATTCCTCTATGAATGAGTATTTAGGTTGCTTCCATGTTTTGGCTATTGTAGACAGTGATGCAATGAACACTGGGGCATGTAGGAGGCTTCAGTATTGCTGGAAAAAATAACATAGCAGGATTATCACTGATGTATAGAGATAGGAAAGTAAGAAAAGGCTGAATAAAGAAATTGGAACTTTATTAAGAAGCTATACTTAGCAACCAAAATATTTTAACTGGTTGAATAATTTAGAAATTCTTCTGATAAGCAACTCAGAGGATGAATTGAAAGTTACCCAATTAAATAAATAAGGAGCAGTTAGACAGAACACTCTGGAATAAATTACAGAAAGATCCTCTATGACTTATGTCCTAGAGTAATGAAAAGAAAAACAAAAATAAACAAATGGTACCTAATCAAACTTCAAAGTTTTTGTACAGCAAAGGAAACTATAAACAAGGTCAAAAGACAGCCCTCAGAATGGGAAAAAATAATAGCAAATGAAACAAAGGACAAAGGATTAACCTCCAAAATATACAAGCAGCTCATGCAACTCAATACCAGGAAAACAACCCAGTCAAAACATGGGCAGAAGCCCTAAACAAACATTTCTCTAAATAAGACATATAGGTGGCTAATAAACACATGAAAAGATGCTCAACATCACTCATTATTATGAAGAAGGAATGTGCAGGGCCTGGACTCAATCTTAGGCCTGTTCATGCTGATCATGCTCAGCCATCTTTCCAATGGACTCTGTGTTTAGTGCCTATGAAAACAACAACAAAAGGATACGACCCCCTCCAGACAGGGGAACCTTGAAGATCGTATCTAGGTTACTCATTGCCTAAGAGAAAACATACACTAATCACCCCTTCCTCCAGACTGGCCATAAATTTTTCTGTATCTATCGGAGTGTAACCTCGGGTTTATTGATTATTGGCTACTTGTTTGACTGTTTGAGCACATGAGCACATAGCACATGAATGATGGGGTTATTGTGATTGTATTTTCCTTGGTTTATGTAAGTCTCAAGGAATTTGGAGTGGTGGGTTCAGACACGTACTCATGGGGTATAAAAGATTTTCACAAATGCTGGTCGGGGTCCTTGGCTAAGAGGAGACTCTGCTTTAGGCCCACCAGTGTAATAAACTGCACTCCACTATCTAAATTGTCCTTCTGAGTGAGTTTGTTTCCCGAAACGCGTGGCTACAACAATTAGAGAAATGCAAATCAAAACTACACTGAGGTATCATTTCACACAGATCAGAACGGCCATCATCAAAATGTCTACAAACAATAAATACAAGAGAGGGTGTGGAGAAATGGGAACCCTCTTACACTGATGGTGGGAATGCAAACTGATACAACCACTATGGAGAACAGTAAACAGATTCCTTAGAAAACTAGAAATAAAACTACCAAAACTACCATCCAGCAATCCCATTACTGGGCATATACCCTGAGGAAACCATAATTGAAAAAATACCCCAGTGTTCATTGTAGCACTATTTACAATAGCAAGGACATGGAAGCAACCTAGATGTCCATCAACAGATGAATGGATTTTTTTTAAAAAAAAGGTGGTATATATACACAGTGGAATACTACTTAGCTATAAAAAGCAATGCATTTGAGTTGGTTCTAATGATGTAGACAAATCTAGAACCCATTACACAAAATGAAGTAAGTCAGAAAGAAAAAAGCAAATGTTGTATATTAAAGTATATGTATGGAATTTAGAAAGATAGTACTGATGAACCTATTTGCAGAGCAACCGTGGTTGTAGAGAACAGACGTGGACATGAGGGAGAAGGAGAGGATGGAACGAATGGAGAGAGTACCATGAATGCATACACATTACCATATGTGAAACAGATAGTAAGTGGGAATTTGCTGTATGGCTCAGGGAACTCAAAACTGGTGCTCTGTTGACAACCTAGAGGGGTGGGATGAGGCGGGAGGTTCAAGAGGAAGGAGACATATGTATAGTTATGGCTGATTCATGTTGATGTATGGCAAAAACCAACATAGTATTGTAAAGAAATCATCCTTCAATTAAAAATAAAGAAGTTAAAAAAATTAATGAAAAATTATTTACCAATTGTGATAGTGCTATGACAAAAGCAAGCAAGGGGTTAAGACAGCAGTAGAAAGTGGAAACCCTGACACAGTGAAATTTCATCTCAAATAGACTGTTTAGAAATTTGCTGTATCATGCATGTCAAAATCTGTCACCACTAGCAATACAATGAAAAAGAATGCATTAATTCTAAATCTTAACATGCACATGAGTGTCCAGATTGTTTTAAGAAACTATTTTAGATCACAGCTTGCATTACTTTGTAGTTTTTTCTGAAACAGGTGAAGATAATGGGACAAACTCAAATGTTTTATTTTTTGAAAGGTTTCTAAGAGTTTAACTTTTTTTATTGAGAGGACACGAGTTTTAGAAGAGAAATTCACACCTTGCAAGACTTTAAGCCATTTTCTCATCCAGTAATCTAGCAAAATGATTTAGGCAGCTGTAGGCTAGTCACACTCACATGACCTGAATATCATGACTTTAATAAGAGCTTTTTCTTTTTTCAACCTAATTCACTGTCCTGAAATGAATGAATGAGATTGTGTTAATATATAACCCTCCTGCTAATGAACATTCAAATCCCTCAAGGCCTAGAACCATTTGACAGTCGTCTGAATCTTATATACTCTAAGACTTCATTAGCTGATATCATAACTTCCAAGGATGTAAATGCTGTTACTGGCAATTTTTCTGCCAAAGCATCACTCATTGGTATTTTGAATTGGAAAGATTGCTTCTCTAGGGAAAATTTCTCAATGGATAGTTGGCCATATTATATGAAAAATGATTCAAGGTCATTTTTAAATCATAATATAATACTGATTAAGTCAGCTTTTCCAATGACAAGAGAAAATTCAGATGACTTTTAAATCAGGTAGATTGTGTTTTTAATTACCATTTCTTTGTTAATATTTAGCCTTAGGAATTTCTTTTATTAAATGTAAAACACAAAATGTTTACTATGTGCAACTATCAGTTCAGTTCAGTTGCTCAGTAGTGTTAAACTCTTTGTAACCCCATGGACTGCAGCATGCCAGGCCTCCCTGTCCATCACCAGCTCCTGGGGTTTACTCAAACTCATGTCCATTGAGTTGGTGATGCCATCCAACCATCTCATCCTCTGTCACTCCCTTTTCCTCCCACCTTCAATCTTTTCCCAGCATCAGGGTCTTTTCAAATGAGTCAATTCTTCACATCATGTGGCCAAAATATTGGCGTTTCAGCTTTAGCATCAGTCCTCCAATGAATATTCTGGACTGATTTCCTTTAGGAAGGACTGGTTGGATCTCCTTGCAGCCCAAGAGACTCTCAAGAGTCTTCAACAATACCACAGTTCAAAAGCATCAATTCTTTGGTTCACAGCCTTCTTTATGGTCCAAATCTTACATCCATACATGACTACTAGAAAACCATAGCCTTGACTAGATGGAAATTTGTTGGCAAAGTAATGTCTCTGCTTTTTAATATGCTGTCTAGGTTGGTCATAACTTTTCTTCCAAGGAGTAAGTGCCTTTAATTTCATGGTTGCATGTTCTATGTACAACTATAGAAACTAACAAAATAAAAATTTTATATACCTACAGCTGAAGTTAAACTAACAAAAGTATTCTAAGAAAGCTTTTTAAATTGCTCTATTTAAAATACATAGAGAAAAATAAAACAAAATATATTAATATAAATTTAGAATATGTTAGATATACACATGTGTATGTGTCTATATACATATTATATATGTGTGCATGTATATTTGTGCATATATATACATATATATAAATAAAAAATAACTACAGTTTTGTCCAAAAACATATCACCCCCTCCTTCATGAGATACACTCTTCTGAGCTTAGAAATCTTATCACCATGTGTGTTTTTATTTTCATTATATGTATAAAGACATATGTGTGTTTATGTACACATTTGCATTTTCATTTTTATGAAGCTTTCATGCATGATAAACACAAAAAAAGAATATGGGCACTATGTGTGTGCCTATGTGTGTGTTTAAAATGATGTAAATACTATGTATGGCAAAATTATTTTGTGTAAAACTCCTCTACCAAAAGTTCTTACAAGTGTTTATTGTCTTTTATCCTAACCCTTATTTCACACTATATGATGAGTACTTCTATTTTACTCACATTTTCTTTCAGTGATATTGAAATTGAGCATCTATTTTTTTCCAGTGATATTCTTTCTGTGTCTTGCCTGTTAGGATACCATGCTGAGTTTCCTTTGGAGCTTTTATGTTTTTACTTCTCTGTATTCGTACCAATCAAATTGCTTAGAGTGCTTACATAGCTTCAGTTTCACAACTCCAGTAACTCTTTTCTCTCTTGACCTTTCACGCATGCTATTGCTATTCCTGCCGTCAGTTCTGTTACATAAAGTAAATAGAAAACCAGAGGGATGAGAACTGATGTATCTCCTAACTTAGTACTATCGCTGCTGGGAGCTTTCCTGTGAACTATACCCTATGACACATTTTATTAGCCACTTTTCCTCACAGTTGTGCCAAAGAAAGTTTAGAGCAGAAGAGCTATAAGCTTTGTGGGTCATGCAACACAGAAGGAACAGGTGTCTGTCATAACAGCATCACCGTTGTCAACAACAAATATATACATATGCAGAGACATAATACACATACCCAAATAAGTAGTTAAATGATAATTCTCTCCAGTTCTTCTCCTGTATTTTTACAGTTTTGATTATAATAGATAATGGTAATCATGCCTAAGACTTTATTTTGATTACTGTTTTGAGTAGTTATGTGCTTTGTGTAAATAAACAAACAAATAATCATATGGATATAAACATAAATTTGGATGTTTACATAAAGGTCTAAAATTTAAGTAAATTTGAATGTTTAAATATAAAATATCATGCCTAAGTTTGCATTCTGCATCCCAGTTTTATTCTGCTATATAACAGTTGGTCATAGACCATAATGGAAAAGTAGAAGAAAGAATGTGTACACATCAGCACAACTGACCATTTCTTTAAGCCTGCTACGTGTTCCAGAACCAGGATCTCAAACTCCTCCATGTTTGCTGCAGTCATGCTTTCTAAGCAAAAATACATGGGATTGCAATTTTCTGACTCCCTCCCCTTACTATTATTCCTACACCATTAAATTCACCTTCTCACTGTGTATACACATGCACACACACACACACACACACAATCCACCCCACTGGAGGAATATGTTTGCAGAAACATCCCCCTTCAATATATTAGAGCTCTTAGTCAGCACAGTCACTCAGTCCTGTCTGACTCTTTCGCAGCCACTTGAACTGCAGCACGCCAGGCCTCCCTGCCCATCACCAACAGCCAGAGTTTGCTCAAACTCATGTCCATCGAGTTGGTGATGCCATCCAACCATCTCATCCTCTATTGTCCCCTTCGCCTCCTGCCTTTAATCTTTCCCAGCATCAGAGTCTTTTCCAATGAGTCAGTTCTTTGCATCAGGTGGCCAAAGTATTGGAGTTTTAGCTTCAGCATCAGTCCTTCCAATGAATATTCAGGACTGAGTTCCATTAGGATGGACTAGTTGGATCTCCATGCTGTCCAAGAAACTCTCAAGAGTCTTTTCCAACACCACAGTTCAAAAGCATAAATTCTTTGATGCTCAGCCTTCTTCATGGTCCAAATCTCATCCATACATGACTACTGGAAAAACCATAGCCTTAACTAGATGGACCTTTTTTGGCAAAGTAATATCTCTGCTTTTTAATATGCTGTCTAGGTTGGTCACAGCTTTTCTTCCAAGGAGCAAGCATCTTTTAATTTCATGGCTGCAGTCACCATCTGCAGTGATTTTGGAGCCCCAAAAAATAAAGTCTGTCACTGTTTCCATTGTTTCCCCATCTATTTGCCATAAACTGATGGTACCGGATGCCATATCTTAGTTTTCTGAATGTTGAGTTTTAAGCCAACTTTTTCACTCTCCTCTTTCACCTTCATCAAGAAGCTCTTTAGTTCTTCTTCGCTTTCTGCCATAAGGGTGGTGTCATCTGCATATCTGAGATTATTGGTTATTGATTATTTCTCCAGGCAATCTTGATTACAGCTTGTGTTTCATCCAGGCTGGCATTTCTCATGATGTACTCTGCGTATAAGTTAAATAATCAGGGTGACAATATGCAGCCTTGATGTACTCCTTTCCCAATTTGGAACCACTCTGTTATTCCATGTTTTGTTCTAACTCTTGCTTCTTGACCTGCATACAGATTTCTCTTTACTCAGCCTAAAGGTGATGTTAGGCCATTTTCCTTGGTATGTTGGGTTGAATAATCTTATAGTGATTCATTGGTGAGGCTCAAAAAATCATAACAGAGAATATTCTTGCCTCTATTCCTGGAGTACATACAAGTTTGATTTTCAGATTTAAAGTATTTAAGAATTTCTTGTGAAGAGAAGGAATCTAGATTGCAGAATAGGAGGATATGCAGCTCACCTCCCTGCACAAACACGTCAAAAATACGTCTGCAGGCAGAACAATTCTCACAGAATACTAACTAGAAATTGGAAGAAGAACTCCTCTACAGCCAAAGCTGCAAGAAGTATCACCACACAATCAGGTAGGACAGAAAATTAAAAGGCAGAGGTTCCTGACCCTGAGAGGGATCTGAAAAGATGAGAAGGTCTACATGAGTGGACCTTTGCCTTAGGGAGTGATCCTGTTGGGCCACAGTCTGGGTGTCCCAGTCCTGGTGTCCTGTGCAAAGGAGAAAGGCTTCCTTGGATACGGGGAGGAAACACTGAAAGACAGAAGGGCTGGAGAAGCCTAGACTGTAGCCACAAGTAGAGTGCATATGCTGACTTACCAGTTAGCAGAGCAGAGAGAGTCTTGAACTGATGGCTATTGCCTTGCCACTCTCCTAGTCCCCAATTCAAACAGGGTGAACACTCGGGCTCCAAGTGCCTCATGCAACAGCTTGGCATGAGACCTGGGCCAAATATAGAAAAAGAATCAGTCTAACTAAGCAGAAATAGCCTGGGGGAGGGCATGGGAGCTCTGTCCTTGATACACTGAAGCTTAGTACTGGACCTGGGACAGACAGGTCCTAGGAAAAAACTCCCAAAGAGGCAGCCTGGATCTCTAGCAGCAGAGAAGACATGTCAGTTCCTACAGCCACATCAGCCTGACTCCACACCCCAGACTAATGAATGCTCTGGCCTTATGCTGTGCCCAAAATACCCCTTCACTATGTCTAGGTGGGACACAGCAGGGGAAAGGACATGAACTGCAAATAAAGGTCCAGACCTGGACGTCTTCACTGCGAATTCTACCATATAAAGAAGGGCTTACACCTACTGGATGGATGTAGAGAATATTATCCTTAGTGAAGTAAGTCAGACAGAGAAAGACAAATATTGTATGATATCATTTATATGAGGAATCTAAAAGAAAATAAAATGAATCTGCATACAAAACAGAAACATTGAAAACAAACTTACAATTCCCAAAGGAGAAGGATTGGGAGGGATAAATTAAGAAGAAGGGATTAACAGATTCAGTTCAGTTCAGTTCAGTCGCTCAGTCATGTCCAACTCTTTGCCACCCCATGAATCACAGCATGCCAGGCCTCCCTGTCCATCACCAACTCCTGGAGTTCACTCAGACTCACGTCCATTGAGTCAGTGATGCCATCTAGCCATCTCATCCTCTGTCGTCCTTTTCTCCTCCTGCCCCCAATCCCTCCCAGCATCAGAGTCTTTTCCTATGAGTCAACTCTTCGCATGAGGTGACCAAAATACTGGAGTTTCAGTTTTAGCATCATTCCTTCCAAAGAAATCCCAGGGCTGATCTCCTTCAGAATGGACTGGTTGGATCTCCTTGCAGTCCAAGGGACTCTCAAGAGTCTTCTCCAACACCACAGTTCAAAAGCATCAATTCTTCAGTGCTCAGCCTTCTTCACAGTCCAACTCTCACATCCATACATGACCACAGGAAAAACTATAGCTGCCGGGGTCCAGCCCCAGTGGATCCAGGGAATTCGAAGGGAAGATGGCTTCAGTGATCAAGATACAATAGAATTAAAGATATAAAGAGTGGTTAAATAAGGATAGCTCAGTGAGAAATTTCAGTGGAGAAAAGAGGCTGAATACCTTGGTTTACATGGAAAGCCAATAAAATTCCAAGACAAGGAATTTGCATCACCTACGTAGGCTGCAGGCATCCTCCTGTTCTCCCGAAGGAGAGAAGACACTAAGGCCTCCCCGGTCAGATCTTAGAAGCCCAGGCAAAATTAGCAGGCTTGACGAGCCCTCACATTCCAGATGGGAATTCAGCCAGAAGGTGAGAGAAAGAACGACATGGTGAGACCAAGCTTGGTGAGCAAGGCCCGCACTTTATTTTCCAAAGTAGTTTTTATACCTTAAATTGTGCATAGAGGATAATAGGGGAAGGGGTAGAGTCATGCAAGGACAGCAGTCCTTGATCCCTATGGAAGCCAGGCTTTCAAAAGTTTAGGTGATTTACATCATTATCTGGCCAGGAGGCCTGTTAACATTTTATGACCCTTTCTTCAGAAAACTTATTTTTCTCTAAAGGTGATTATTCTAAAGTCAGGTGCCACCCTCTGAAAGCATTAGATAAAGTTGCATTCCTATAGGGCAAAGGTGTGGTGGGCTATAACGAGAAAAGAATTAACTCAAGGGTCCAAGTTTACAAACATTAAAGCTACTACTTACATTCTTATACACCAATTATATTAATCAATACACTCCCAGGGACACAGTAGGTAAGCGATATGGAAACTTAGCAGCAAACATTGGTCCAACAAGTGAAAAACCCTTCACCAATACAATTTCTAATCAATCTTTTAACTGCTCAAAGGAATCTGTATTTAGACAGTTTAGAACATCTCATGCCTGTCTCATGGTTGGGAGGCTCTGAACAATCACATGTGGCCGAAAGAACCTGTTCAGGCAGGCTAGAGAACTTCCAAAGGAGTTTGTTGGTTGAAACATTCTTGTCACGCCCAGGAACTTTACTAACTGGAGCTGTAAGTTAACTCTTTTTCAGAGAGAGAGAGATGGTGATGGGGGACAGCTCCCCTAAAGTCAGACATGTAGGTGAGAGCACAAAGCAGTAAAGTAGGCAGACTCTGGTTTTGGGGGTAGATGCTCAAGAATTTCCAGGGGGACTCCTGAGGCTCGATCCCGCCTTTGTGCATGCCAAGCCTCCTTCCTCATGACCTTTGCCACGGGTGGAGTTCCTCACGCTGGCTCCCGGCACATAGCCTTGACTAGACGGACCTTTGTTGGCAAAGTAATGTCTCTGCTTCTCAATATGCTATCTAGGTTGGTCATAACTTTCCTTCCAAGGAGTAAGCATCTTTTAATTTCATGGCTGCAGTCACCATCTGCAGTGACTTTGGAGCCCAAAAAAATACAATCTGACACTGTTTCCGTTTCCCCATATATTTCCCATGAAGTGATGGGACCAGATGCTTTGATCTTCATTTTCTGAATGTTGAGTGTTAAGCCAACATTTTCACTCTCCTCTTTCACCTTCATCAAGAGGCTTTTGAGTTCCTCTTCACTTTCTGCCCTACGGGTGGTGTCATCTGCATATCTGAGGTTATTGATATTTCTCCCTGCAATCTTGATTCCAGCTTGTGCTTCTTCCAGCCAAGTGTTTCTCATGATGTACTCTGCATATAAGTTAAATAAGCAGGGTGGAGAGGTCTGACAGAATGTAGTCCACTGGAGAAGGGAATGGCAAACCACTTCAGTATTCTTGCCTTGAGAACCCCATGAACAGTATGAAAAGGCAAATTGATATGATACTGAAAGAGGAACTCCCCAGGTCAGTAGGTGCCCAATATGCTACTGGAGATCAGTGGAGAAATAACTCCAGAAAGAATGAAGGGATGGAGCCAAAGCAAAAACAAAACCCAGTTGTGGATGTGACTGGTGACAGAAGCAAGGTCCGATGCTGTAAAGAGCAATATTGGATAGGAACATGGAATGTCAGGTCCATGCATCAAGGCAAATTGGAAGTGGTCAAACAAGAGATGGCAAGAGTGAACGTCGACATTCTAGGAATCAGCAAACTAAAATGGACTGGAATGGGTGAATTTAACTCAGATGACCATTATATCTACTACCGTGGGCAGGATCCCTCAGAAGAAATGGAGTGGCCATCATGGTCAACAAAAGAGTTCGAAATTCAGTACTTGGATGCAATCTCAAAAACGACAGAATGATCTGTTACCTTTTAAGGCAAACTATTCAATATCACAGTAATCCAAGTCTATGCCCCAACCAGTAATGCTGAAGAAGCTGAACGGTTCTATGAAGACCTACAAGAACTATTAGAACACCCAAAAAAGATGTCCTTTTCATCATAGGGGTCTGGAATGTAAAAGTAAGACATCAAGAAACACCTGGAGTAACAGGCAAATTTGGCCTTGGAATACGGAATGAAGCAGGGCAAAGACTAATAGAGTTTTGCCAAGAAAATGCACTGGTCATAGCAAACACCCTCTTCCAAAAACACAAGAGAAGACTCTACACATGGACATCACCAGATGGTCAACACCAAAATCAGATTGATTAACAGATTAAAAGCTATTATATATAAAATAGGTAAGCAGCAAGGATTTACTATACAGCACAGGAAATTTGGAATTCCATTTGAATGCACAGTTTCAAAGAATAGCAAAGAAAGATAAGAAAGCCTTCCTCAGTGATCAGTGCAAAGAAATAGAGGAAAGCAATAGAATGGGGAAGACTAGAGATCTCCTCAAGAAAATTAGAGATACCAAGGGAACATTTCATGCAAAGATGGGCTCGATAAAGGACAGAAGTGGTATGGACCTAACAGAAGCAGAAGATATTAAGAAGAGGTGGCAAGAATACACAGAAGAACTGTACAAAAAAGATCTTCACAATCCAGATAATCACGATGATATGATCACTCACCTAGTGCCAGACATCGTGGAATGGGAAGTCAAGTGGGCCTTAGGAAGCATCACTATGAACAAAGCTAGTGGAGGTAATGGAATTCCAGTTGAGCTATTTCAAATCCTAAAAGGTGATGCTGTGAAAGTGCTACACTCAATATGCCAGCAAATTTGGAAAACTCAGCAGTGGCCACAGGACTGGAAAAGGTCAGTTTTCATTCCAATCCCAAAGAAAGACAATGCCAAAGAATGTTCAAACTACTGACAATTGCACTTCTCTCACACACTTCAAAGTAATGCTCAAACTTCTCCAAGCCAGGCTTCAACAGTATGTGAACCCTGAAATTCCAGATGTTCAAGCTGGATATAGAAAAGGCAGAGGAACCAGAGATCAAATTGCCAACATCTGCTGGATCATTGAAAGCAAGAGAGTTCCAGAAAAACATCTACTTCTGCTTTATTGGCTATGTCAAAGCCTTTGTGTGGATCCCAACAAACTGGAAAATTCAAGAAATGGGAATACCAGACCACCTGACCTGCCTCCTGAGAAATCTGTATGCAGGTCAAGAAGCCAAAGAAGTACTCTTGGAATAGACTGGTTCCAAATTGGAAGGCTGTATATTGGTCAGCCTGCTTATTTAACTTATATGCAGAGCACATCATGAGAAACACTGGTCTGGATGAAGCACAAGCTGGAATTAAGATTGCCAGGAGAAATATCAATAACCTCAGATTTATAGATGACACCAGCCCTATGGCAGAAACTTAAGAATAACTAAAGAGCCTCTTGATGAAAGTGAAAGAGGAGAGTGAAAAACTTGATTTAAAATTCAACATTCAGAAAACAAAGATCTGGTCCCTTCACTTCATGACAAATAGATGGAGAAACAATGGAAACAGTGACAGACTCTAGATGCTTACTCCTTGGAAGGAAAGTTATGACCAACCTAGATAGCATATTCAAAAGCAGAGACATTACTTTGCCAACAAAGGTCCGTCTAGTCAAGGCTATATGCTCATGTATGGATGTGAAAGTTGGACTGTGAAGAAACTGGGCGCTGAAGAATTGATGCTTTTGAACTGTGGTTTTGGAGAACACTCTTGAGAGTCCCTTGGACTGCAAGGAGATTCAACTAGTCCATTCTGAAGGAGATCAGCCCTGGGATTTCTTTGGAAGGAATGATGCTAAAGCTGAAACTCCAGTACTTTGGTCACCTCATGCGAAGTGTTAACTCATTGGAAAAGACTCTGATGCTGGGAGGAATTGGGGGCAGGAGGAGAAGGGAACGACAGAGGATGAGATGGCTAGATGGCATCACTGACTTGATTGACGCGAGTCTGAGTGAACTCCAGGAGTTGCTGATGGACAGGGAGGCCTGGTGTGCTACGGTTCATGAGGTCGCAAAGAGTTGGACACGACTGAGCGACTGAAATGAACTGAACTGAAAATCAGTGCAGATTGTTACTGCAACCATGAAATTAAAAAACTCTTACTCCTTGGAAGAAAATTTATGACTAACCTAGACAGCATATTAAAAAGCAGAGACATTACTTTCCCAACAATTTTCCATCTAGTCAAGGCTATGGTTTTTCCAGTAGTCATGTATGGATGCGAGAGTCGGACTATAAAGAAAGCTGTGTGCCAAAGAATTGATCCTTTTGAACTGCGGTGTTAGAGAAGACTCTTGAGAGTCCCTTGGACTGCAAGGAGATCCAACCAGTCCTTCCTAAAGGAAATCGGTCCAGAATATTCATTGGAAGGACTGATGCTGAAGCCGAAACTGCAATACTTTGGCCACCTGATGCGAAGAGCTGACTCATTTGAAAAGCCCCTGATGCTGGGAAAGATAGAGGGCAGGAGGAGAAGGGGAAAACAGAGGATGAGATGGTTGGATGGCATCACCAACTCAATGGACATTAGTTTGAGTAAACTCTGGGAGTTGGTGATGGACAGGGAGGCTTGGTTTGCTTCAGTCCATTGGGTCACACAGAGTCGGACATGACTGAACAACTGAACTGACTGACAGGAAATTTTACCCAATATCTTTTATACTATACATACACCTGAAACTGACACAATATTGTAACTTAAATATACTTTGATTAATATATATGAAAAATAATATTTTGGAGTACTACATAAAAAAGCACATTCTGTCATCTCAATTCCATCTTTTCTATCACAGAGATTTTGAATTAATTCTGTAATAAAACTAAAGGAAACCTTTCTTTAAAGAGTTTCTCCAGGTAAATATTAATAATAATTTTAGATAAGAATGATTTAGTGACCCTAATTGGGGAGGGACATCTCATCTTGTAGACAGGTATCCCATGAACTATACTCCTAGAAGACAATAGAAAGTGAAAGAGAACACAGGTTCCAAAAGATAATTTCTAAAGATTCCAAATGAAGAATTTGCCTACAAATAGTTTTTAAGGTAATTGCTAATCCCTCCTGCACATTCAAAATGCCACCACTGATAATGTGCAGTTATATTTTTAGATGCTATTTTCTTTTACCTTCTCTTTGAAGGCAGTGATTTTTAATTTTGTGTGGGGAAGGTTGGATGTAGACAGAGGGTAGATCTGAACTTAAAAAATATATATAATTTATGTGGTAATATCTAGTTAAAAAAATAATCAAATCCTACTGATTTTACATAGCAGAAGTTTACCTAGAGCTAAATTTATATGGGAATGTACTCCAACATATGAAATGTTTATTCTGTAATAACAGTATTTAATATCAATGCTTACCTATGGAATAAAAATTATTTCATAAAAATTTGTAAAATTTCCATATAAATATATCCATATCTCAAAATATATCATATTTATTATTTTTTAAAATTATTCTTTAACACCAAAAACATTTTATATCGGGGTATAGCCAGTGGGGCTTCCCAGGTGCCTCCAATGGTAAAAATCCTGCTTGCCAATGCAGGAGACATAAAGTAATTCTCTATGGAACCAGTGAGAAACTTAAATTAATTAAGAAATATGTTTGCCATTTGTTTGAGACAAAAGCTACACATGTACACACAAATACAGTGAAGGTAATCGTACAATAGTATGCACTTTTTACAAATTCTTGGAAAAGTTAATACAGAAATGAGACTAAGTAAGATTATATGTACAACCTACATGATTTAATATGGATTGAGGATGCACATCTGAAAAGTCTTTTGTTTTGCCCAGGAGTCAGTTCTTGTGACAATTTCACCCTCCCTTAATCATATAAATTTTCTTCTAGTTTGTGGTAAATTATTAAAATTATAATTTTATGATTTTTTCCAAGAATTCCTCACAATTTTTCCAAAAATAAAAATTAACATTTAGTCAAACCAAGTAAACAATGATAAATAATATTGGAAAGAAAAAAATTGGAAAGAAATTTTATATTACCAATTTATAAAACACATTCTTCTCTTTTAGGCAAACATTTAGAGATTAACAACAAAATCTCTCTCTGGTAAATAGCAAATTTTTCTTCTTAATTATGTAACTATTACTTTAAAAGAACTCTAAAGGAAATATCCCAATAAGTTTGATATAGATGTTCTTGTACTTTCATTTCTTTGAAAGTGTACAGACATTTTAAACAATTATAATATACTTTGTAGTATATACACATGAAGATAAATAATAGCCTGCATTTTATATTTCTGCTAGTGTTCTTGCCTGGAGACTCCCAGGGATGGGGGAGCCTGGTGGGTTGCCGTCTATGGGGTCACACAGAGTCGGACACAACTGAAGTGACTTAGCAGCAGCAGCAGTGGTAGCAGATTATAAAAATGCCAGACTCAATATTATTTTCCAATTAAAGAAATACTCAAACTTAATTATAACCTTTTGTCTCATTTTCCACTCTTCATTCAGTTGGTGTGTTTGTTCCAAACATTTTATTTAAAATTTATATGAGAGAGCAAAAGAGACACAGATGTATAGAACAGTCTTTTGGACTCTGTGGGGGAGGGAGAGGGTGGGATGTTTGGCAGAATGGCATTGAAACATGTATAATATCATATACATGACATTATATACATGAATCATCAGTATTCATATACATGAATTGCCAGTCCAGGTTCAATGCAGGATACAGGATGCTAGGGGCTGGTGCACTGGGACGACCCAGAGGGATGGTACTGGGAGGGAGGAGGGAGGGGGGTTCAGGATAGGGAACACGTGTACACCCATGGCGGATTCATATTGATGTATGGCAAAACCAATACAATGTTGTAAAGTAATTAGCCTCCAATTAAAATAAATAAATTTAAATTTAAAAATAAATAAATAAATAAAATTAAATAAAATTTCTTAGAACATACAGAAAAAAATGAAAGCATTAAAATAAGAGTCACATATATATCCTATTCCTTTATACCTAAGTTGTTAATGTTGTCCACATTAACTTTATTCCTCTTTCTCTTTTTATGAATAGAGTTCTGGATACAGTATAGATGTATACATGGTTCTGGTTACATCATTTGAAATTAACCTATGAACATTGTGCTATGTCACTTCTAGTTACTTTAACTTTTATCTCTAAAGAAAAAAAGTGCATTTTCCTATTTAATCAAAATACACTCAATAACTTTAAAGCAATTGTTGTCCAGTTGCTCATTTGCACCCAACTCTTTGCGACCCGTGGACTGCAGCACCCCACGCTTCCCTGTCCTTCACCAAATCTCGGAGCTTGCTCAAACTCATGTCCATTGAGTTGGTGATGCCATCCAACCATCTCGTCTTCTGTCATCCCCTTCTGCCTTCAATCTTTCCCAGAATCAGGGTCTTTTCTAATGAGTTGTCTCTTCACATCATGTGGCCAAGTATTGGAGCTTCAGCATCAGTCCTTCCAATGAATTCATTCAGGATTGATTCCCTTTAGGATTGAATGGTTTGATCTACATGCAGTGTAAGGGACTGTGAAGAGTTTCATCCAACACAACATTTCAAAAGTATCAATTCTTCAGTGCTCAGCTTTCTTTATGGTACAACTCCCACATCCATACATGACTACTGGAAAAACCATAGCATTGACTCTATGGATCTTTGTTGGCAAAGTAATATCTCTGCCTTTTAATGTGCTGTCTATGTTTTTCAGGGCTTCCCTGATTGCTCAGTTGATAAACAATTTTTCTGCAATGCAGGAGACCCTGGTTCTATTCCTGAATTGAGAAGATCTGCTGGAGAAAGGATAGGCTACGCACTCCAGTATTCTGGCCTGGAGAATTCCATACACGGACTGTATAGTCCATGGGGTCACAGAAAGTCAGGCACCACTGAGCAACTTTCACTTTCATTTTCTTTAGGTTTGTAATAGCTTTAAAGCAAAGCAATATAATTATCTAATAAGTAGTTATATTAAGAGTTTCCTGTTGACCCAATAATGTCTTTATGTATGGTTTATAATTGCTTGTTTTTAAATCCAGAGTCCATCCAAGGATCATGCATTGCATTTAGTTAGCATTTTTCTTTTCTCCTTTGATCTCTTTAATTTCTCTTTTTAATTTGTTTTCTTTGATCTCCTTTAAAATAGAACAGTTCCCTTGATTATCTGTTTTTTTTTTCTGTCATTGATATCTTAGAGAGCTGAAGTTTTTGTGAGTGTGTATATGTCCCAATTTGAATTTACTATTTCCTTGTTTAGATTAAACATCTTTTGTCAAGAGTTAAGTAGGAATGGTGTGTCATTTTCAGCTCATCACATAAGTAAGACCATAAAGTCATTTTGCAATATTATTTTAGATATTAAGCTTTATTACTTGATTTAAGGTGGTATCCTCCAGATGTCTTCATTGTAAATGTTTATTTTTACAATATTAATTAGTAATTGCATTACTAAATATGAAGTTACTAAAATCATTGATGATGTCTAAATGAGACAACAGCTGTTTGAAAAGTGTTAATGTTCTATATCATTCTTTCAACATGGGGCATTTTTCTGTATAGAAGAGATTTTCTCTTCTGAAATTTTGCATGTGTGCCATATTTTTTGTTCAATTCACTGTAATCTACCTATGATTGCTATTTATCACTAATTATCTTAAATTTGGAATGTGGGGTTCCTTTAAGATGCTTTCTGTCATTTAATCTTCTGAATTATTAGCACCAATAAAGACTCATCATTTAGAGTGACATGGCATTTAGAAAAAAATTGTGGGCAACCAGACCTATACTCATGTTTTGGGGTTGCATTGTTTCTAGGCTCTTCAGTGGACTAAGCTAATGAAAGTAAGTTATTGCTTTTAACTCTAATTTTAACCAATATCACCATGTTCTTTTCTTCCTTGTCTCTCCATTTTGTATTTTCCATAGTAACAGTGAGAACTTTGTTATTCATTAACACCAGCATACTTACTCATTTACTGTAATTTGACCCCACATATTTGTAAAGAGGCAGTTCTCACTTTTGCTGGGGTTGTGTTGGCCAAGCCCAACAGGAAACAACAAACACACAGGACTCATTTTAAACTTTGAAAGAGATTTCCTGCTTAAAATTGTTTAAATAGAATCCAAATTGCATTAGCAAGCAATGATTACAAATATCTTTAATAAAATGAGAAAGAAAATATCAGCAAAGAAATATAAATTATAAAACTCAAAAATAGAGCAGCTGAAAAATAATCTCAATGGATGGACTCAATAGTAGAATGGAGATGGCAGATTTACTCTTTACTCATCATTGAACTTGAATCATTTACTCATGATTGAACTCATCAATAAAACTTACTCAATACTGAACAATAGAGAGACTAGACAAAAAATGAACATATTAGGGACCAGTGGAACTATGACAAAAGAACTAACATTTGTCTCATTAGAGTCCAAGAGGAGCAGAAAAAAGAGTGAAATTGAATAATTTTTAAACAAGTAGTTTCTAAACTCTTCTCAGATTTAGTAAAGGCCTAAACAAACAAATTTAAGAGGCTAAGTAAAACTCAAAGGAAAACAAATCCAGAGAAAACGAAAACACATTATAATTAAACTTCTAAAGTTTACTTCTACAGCAAAGAAAAATACCTTGAAAACAGCCAGAGAGAAATGATGCAAATCATCTGCTTCATGAATAATTATAGACCTCTCTGGTGGTACAAATTTCTCTAAGTTTTTCTGTAAATGACTAGCAAAATCTAGTGGAAGAGTCTTGAAGCCCTATCATAAATATAATACTCTTTCATAAGCAAAAATAAAAAAGAAGTAAGTCTTATCCAGTTGAGGAACACCAGAGAAAGGACAGATGGAGGGAAGGAAGAAAGTCAAAGAAGCAAATGCAGAGCATAGATCAGTTACAGAAAAAGATTTTTCAGACAAAGGAACCAAAATGAAAAGGCAGAATAACTGTAGGGTTAGGATTTGTAGAAAATAATGGAACAATACACACATTTACTTTTCTAAGATCTTACACAAATCTTTATGATAGTTGAAAAATTTTATCAAATGTACATACCTTCTTTACTGGAAGGATGAGAATACTGCAAGATGAATGCCCTTTAAAAATTACCCCTTCATTTTCTAATTATTTCATAACTAGTTTTATTTATTTTAATTAAGCTCCCAATAAAGGACAGAGTTCACTTTCCATGGACATGTATAAAACAGTCTTTGTTGGTTTTATATCTTGAATTAAACCAGTATCATATTCTTTAGGAACAAAAGTGTTGTATACATTTGTTTCTGTTCAGTGTGAGTTCTGTCTGTCTAGCTATCTAGTTGGTTTCTCATCTCCCCTTGGACACCATTCTCCTTGATATGGTAATCTTTTGGACTCCAATTTGTTCCATCAAAGGAGTGGATCTTCTGGTTGCAAAATTCCATGCAACTTCTGGGTGCAGAATTCCTTACCTTTGCATGAGGCAAGGAATATGTTGGGCTGTAAACAGAAAACAAGCTTAAGAGTACTTTTCCAAACTTCTGGGGAATAGGGAAAATACTTCTTTAAATTATTAATATCAGTTGACAAGGAAAGCATGTGGATGACCCAACAGTTCTGGGTACTCAGTGGCCTCATCTTTTTTTGGTCAATCTAAATAAGAAGGCCTGTTTTCACTTGCATTAAGATAGGAAAAATGTAAATTATATGGCATGGTGGTTTCCCTTCCCATATTGGGGAGAAAAAGACCCTAATTCCTTGCCTCTTTCAGAGTGACTAATGCAGCTACTCTCCATCCTTTTGCCTTCATAAAGTGGCACAGGCTTTTACTAAGTTTTACTAATAATCAATCACTCCTTGATCAAGTATCTTTGTCAAGTCTTTTCTTTTTCTATCTTCATGGTATATGGATGATAAGGGACTCATGTAGGAGGAATCTGGGCCAAGAAGTGAAATGGACTCAGGGCTGGGACATGAAATATACAAACCTTTTTCATCAAAGTAGGTGATTCACTACCAGGGAAATGAATGATGTCCCCCACAACTTTTTTTTTCCAGGGAAATCCACTAATGAGGGGAAACTGCATATAAAAGGCCATCACCTTCTTTAATGAGTCCTACTTAAAGCAAGGAAGGATAAAGTGACCCAGGTGCTATGGAGTCAGTAAGGACAGTAGAGAAAGGAGAGTCTAAGAAATAGTGGATGTTTGCTCAGCCATGCCTGACTCTTTGCAACTGAATGGACTATAGTCCATCAGGGTCTTTTGTCCACAGAATTTTCCAGGCAAGACTCTTTGCAATTGAATGGACTATAGCCCACCAGGGTCTTCTGTCCACAGAATTTTCCAGGCAAGAATGCTGGAATGGGTTGTCATTTCCTTCTCCAGGGGATTTTCCCGACCCATGGATTGAACCCACGCCTCTTGCATTAGCAGGTGGATTCTTTACCACTGAGCCACCTGAGAAGCCCCCTGAGAAAAAGTGCCTTTAATTTTTATATTTCCTCTTCCATTTTTTAGAGTATTTTATTTTTGCTTTCAAAATCAGTTTTACTTTTTTTCTTACAATGATATCCCTTAAATATCAATCATTTTTCTGCTTGGGATGAGACTGAAGACTCCAGCAAATAGATTAATTTATTCAAACCAAAAGAGTTGTCCTTAAACCAATGAAAGACCAGATTCTCTTATACCCATTCAAAATATGATAGAAAGATAGAAGGTATTAAAAAAAAAAGACCTATGGGTAACATTTCTGGTTTTTCACATTTTCCAACCATATGATGATTTGATGGCATTTAAAAACCTGTATTGCCATACTTATTCAAGAGTAAAATCTTGATTTTGGAGAGTGGTTCATTCTGTTAGTATTCCAAAAGAGCAGAGAGGTAGAAGGGAATGCACTCATATAAACTATATATATATATACACACACACATATATATTATATATAATACATTCATAGAAACTATATATACATATATATATATATATATATATATATACATAAAGCATATATATAAATAAAGCATAAAATTTAGGATCTCTTATCTGACTGTTGTGTGGCCACAGAGCTTCAGATGCTCTGTTAAGATCAGGGACTGCCAGTCATCCACCTTTATCACCATCATTGTTTGTGAAAGACAATAAATAACAAAGTTTTCTTTCAACCCAGGACACTAACAAAAGGAAATAAAACAATTTCATTATTGCATAAGCACTAAGCCAAAATGTTGAATGCATCACAGACAATTCTCTAAGAGGTTGCAAAGATAGATATCTCACCCAGAGTAGCCAGAGAGACATAACCCATTACACACATGTTCTCAAGATAAATAATACCTGGTCTTCAAGTAAGAGGAGTTGACAGCACCATTTATTACACATAGTTTATCCTAAATTCACCCCATAATTGGGGTGACCATCTGTGTTAGCTGGGTTTATCGAAAGGAAAAACAATCTTCTTGTTTCCTTATGATAAGTGGTAGTTTTGCAACTTGGAGCACATTCTCCACAAAAATTAGGGCCCCACCCTCCCAGAGAAACTGGGGGATCAGAGCCCTGTCTTCCTTAATGAGTACATTTCAAAGGGATGACTGCCAGGTCCTTGAGAGAGACACTCATGGGTCTTAAAGCTGAGGAGAGACTTATTTAACTTTAAAAAGATTTGCATATATTTCAGAGACAGCTAAGAACTTACTACTATAAATTTTCTAAAGAAAATTCTCTAAGAAAATGCAATCTCTTCCCTTATTTTTAAGAGAGAATTAACTCTATTATTTTTAATTTTGTCTTTGCTCATACAAAGCCAGCAGACAAGATATCTTCTTTCTACTTGGGGGAGGGGAGCACATCCTATTTTGTTTTATATTTATATGTATACTTTTTATGCACATATTTTTTTTTACAATACTAGACTTTTTAAATCTCAGAAACATGTTGTGGAAAAGAAGCAAGTTCCAAAAGAGTGCTCACTTTATGGTTCTATTTGTAGAAGGTCCATAACCTGGTGACTGATGTGACAGAAATAGAGTGATTGTCCGTGGGGCACGAAATGGGTGAGTAGGAACTAACTTCAGTTGAGGAAATATTCCATATCTTGTTTTGAATGATGAGTGTACAGGTTATACAAATGTCAGAACTCAAATATCTAATGTTTTCAGATTTTAATATATGTACATTATATCTTAGTTTTAAAACATTTTATTTTAGAATGAAGCTGATGCCAATTTCCCTAGTATTTCTATCATTGCCTTTACATTTGGCTTTGTATTATTATGCAGAAACCATGTGCTCCTATTAAAGTGATAAGGAATTTAAAGGCAGATACTATGTCTTCCTTACTCCCATTTTTTCTTTTAACACTTGATACATGTTATATGTATCAAGTATTCAATGACCATTTGCTCTGTTTAATTTATGATATTTTTCATTGATAGACATTAAAGTACAAATTTCACAAAGTAGGTGGACTGTTTCATTCATTATTTGTTCATCCATCATTCATGTTTTATTTTCTCCTTAAATATTTCCTGAGCATGTATGATATGCCAAAGTCTGTTAATCACAGTTATATGAAGGTGAATCAGACAAACATGTAGACTGTCATGATGAGATTAAGTACAGTGACCTGAACACAATTTTTCCCTGGTGTCACATTTTCTACCATAGTCCTATATCAAGAAATTCCAATTTATGTTTGAAAGGTTTTAATGGTTTTTAATAGATAAGCCCAACCTGCATAGATTATAGAAAATTTTATGCACTATCAAGTTAAAATGTATCTATCTCTTTTGAAAGAGATAACTGTTCTTAAGGAGTGTATATATATATATATATATATATATATATATATATATATATCTCCAATTATGCTTACTTGTACATGAAAAATTTTAGTAAAAAAATCACATGAAAATGACAGCAGTTTGTGCAATTTGATATGCTTACAGCTTTATCTGATTAAATTTAGACCACAAAATTGTTCCCCATTGCAATTTGTGTAACTGCAATTCTAACAAATAATCTGTTGTTGGGAAGTAAAAAGTACATGTGACTGCAAAATTTCTTGTATTTCATTCAGATTTGCAGTGTAAGTTACACTAAACTGAATAAGCCAACAATATTGGACAGCTGTTATAATGCTTAGCATGTCCTAAAGATATACCAATACAGGATCTTATTGCAGAAACAAGCATGTGTTAATGATTTTCATTAATCACCCATTAGTCAAGCATTATGATCAATTTGAAGCATTGTCTTTCTGAAGGACAGATCAAGCAACAAAGATTCTGGAAATAATAGAAAACTCATTTAATCCTCATTTCAATTCTGAATCAGAGATAGTGTCATCCACGTACTTTATCAATGATACTTTCTAAATCTCAGACAGTGCCATGGAGCACAATGATGGAATACCGATTTAGATATATCTTGACCCTAAAGGTGATTCTCTCATACTGTTTCATGCTATTTATTCCTGTCTTTATCAACAAACATTTAAAAATTAGAAGTATGTTACAACATTGTGGAAGAAATTGGCATGCAAGAAAAATGTTGACATCATATTAAAAAACATTCTGTAAATATCTAATGTGAAATAGGAAAAAAAATGTCTATTACAAACAGAATTAGATTTAAAAGAAGCAACTGAACCAGTATCTATGTATTTGTTATTACATCCAAAGTACTAGTTGACTTAGATATGTGTGATTTAATCTGTTTTTGGAGTATTCAGTTAAGTTCAGTTACTCGGTCATGTCCAGCTATCTGCAACCCCATGGGCTTAGCACAACAGGCTTCCCATCACCAACTCCAGGAGCTTGCTCAAACTCAAGTCCATCAAGTCAGTGATGCAATCCAACCGTCTCATCTTCTGTTGTCCCCTTCTCCTCCTGCCTTCAATCTTTCCCAGCATCAGGGTCTTTTCCAATGAATCAGTTCTTCACATCAGGAGTCCAAAATATTGGAGTTCCAGCTTCAGCATCAGTCCTTCCAATGAATATTCAGGACTGATTTCCTTTAGGATTGTTGGTTGGATCTCCTTGCTGTTCAAGGGAGTCTCTCAAGAGTCTTCTCCAACACCATAATTCAAAAGTATAAATTCTTCAGTGCTCAGCCTTCATTATGGCCCAAATCTCACATCCATACATGACTACTGGAAAAACCATGGCTTAGACAATACTAACTTTTGTTGGTAGAGTATGCTGTCTAGGTTGGTCATAACTTTCCTTCCAAGGAGCAGATGTCATAATTTTATGGCTGCAGTCACCATCTGCAGTGATTTTGGATCCAAAGAAAATAAAGTCTGTCACTATTTCCATTGTTTCCCCATCTATTTGCCATGAAGTGATGGACCAGATATCATGATCTTATTTTTATGAATATTGAGTTTCAAGCCAGCTTTTTGAATCTCCTCTTTGACTTTCATCAAGAGGTTCTTTAGTTATTCTTCGCTTTCTGCCATAAGGGTGGTGTCATCTGCATTTGTCTTTGGTTATTGATATTTCTCCTTGCAGTCTTGATTCCAGCTTATGTTTCATCCAGTCTGGTATTTCACATGATATACTTTACACAAAAGATGAATAAGTAAGTTGACAATATCCAGCCTTGCTCAATTTGGAACCAGTTCATTGTTCTATGTCCCCTTCTAACTGTTGCTTCTTTACCTCCATACAGGTTTCTTAGGATGTGGGTAAGGTGGTTTAGTATTCCTATATCTTTCAGAATTTTCCACAGTTTATTGTAATCCACACAGTCAAAGGCTTTGTCGTAGTAAATGAAGAAGAAGTAGTTTTTTTTTGTTTTTGTTTTTCCTGGAATTCTCTTACTTTTTCTATGATCCAACAGATGTTGGCAACTTGTTCTCTGTCTCCTCTGATTTTTCTAAATCCAGCTTGATGTGTTAATGATGTGAACATCTGGAAATTTATGGTTCACATACTGTTGAAACCTAGCTTGGAGAATTTTGAGCACTACTTTGCTAACATATGAGATGAGTGCAATTGTGTGGTAGTTTGAATGTTTTTTGGCATTGCCTTTCTTTGAGATTGGAATGAAAACTGACCTTTCCTAACCCTGTGGCCACTGCTGAATTTTCCAAATTTGCTGGTATACTGAGTGCAGCATTTTCACAGCATCATCTTTTAGGATTTGAAATAGCTCAGCTAGAATTTCATCACCGCGAAGAGCTTTGTTTGTAGTGATGCTTCCTAAGGCCCGGTTCACTTCGCATTCCAGGATGTCTGGCTCTAGGTGTTTGATCACACCATTGTGGTTATCTGGATCACTATCATCTTTTTTGTATAGTTCTTCTGTGTATTCTTACCACCTCTTCTTAGTATCTTCTGCTTCTGTTATGTCCGTATCGTTTCTTTACTTAATTTTGCCCATCTTTGCATGAAATGGTCTCTTGGTATCTCTAATGTTCTTAAAGTGATCTCTCTTCTTTCCCATTCTATTGTTTTCCTCTATTTCTTTTCTTGGAAAAAAATGTATTGGAAAAAAAGTAAAATGTAAATTACTTTTCTTTAAATGTATTAAATACATTTAAATAGATTTCAGACAGTCATTTTCCCCACCTGGAAATAATCAACAGTCTTTCTAAATCCTAAGTATATTTCATATATATAAAAGAAAACCACATGTTCTTGTTGAGCTTTTATTCTCATCATGTGAAGAAAAAGAAGAACAGGTCTGACTAAATTTCATCCTCTCACAAAGCTCAAAATTATTTTCAGAATTATCACAGCATTCACTCAGTTTCCTTATTACCTCACAGTTCTAGTACACATGTATGCCAGATTGAGGAGAAAACTTCATATATTCCAAAATAAACTCTAAATGAATAAATATTTAACAATGAATTTATGGCAAAAATTACCTAATATGCACATTTGGCATATCCTATGTGTCACATATATTTTAACTATGTTTGAAGCAAAAATTTATAGTTCAAATAAGAAACTGCATTTAAAATGTATTACATTTAAAAATTATTTGTCATATTTTATTTTGCATGAATAATAATGTATAATAATTTTGTACTCCCAATTTGGTCCAGACATTTGAATAGTCAGAGTGTATCACTGTATACAAAGTTAAATTTTGGGGTGGACTTAAAATATACCCGGTGCCAGCCCATGTCTTTCTTGGTATACCTCCCATTCACCATCACTCTCCTTTAAGTTAAGCATCACAGTTGAAAGAGTAAGTGGCCACTCAATCATTATTTGTTCCAGCATTATTTTTCTTCTAGATGCAAATACATTCAGAAGAGAGGATATGGGGCAAGAAACTGTGAATGAAAGAAAGAATAGTTTGAACAATTATCTGGTAGACCAACTTGGGGATAAATTCAAAGTATCTCAGTGAAATTCTGTACTCATGAGTGGAGAGAGCATGACACTACATCTTAACAATAAATTTATAGAATAGTCCATATATATAAATTGCATTTTAAATAATTAAGTCTCCAAAAAGAAGCAAATTAGTTGTTATTTCAGAAACTCCTATACATTGGTGTTTTCAGTGGTCCTCCAAAATCTAAGCTTCTTCACGGTAAGCATATTAAAATACATAGTATTTAAAATAAATAAATTTTTTTCGTCAGAAATAAAGATCTGAAATGTGGTGCTCTAAATGTGGTGACTGTATATCCAATAAATAGTGTGATTTCCCCTTAATTCTTCTTATATTTTCCTAGTTTTTATAACCAGATGTTTGCCTGAACTCTGGGCAATCCACAGACCCATTAAATTTATATGGTAAAACTCAGTTAATATGGCATTTGATTTTCAGATCTTGCTGTTGCTATTCCCCATAAGGTTTGTACTTTGTTACTTCTGAACCTGGCTCAAAGCTTATCTATAGTGAAACCTTCCTCCATAAAACAGATTTTTGTAAATACCTCAAAAATTCAATTATACTTCCCAAATATCTTTTACCATGTTATCAACATCCTAGATCATACCTATTGGAAAGCAGCCATCCTAGATCAGACCTAAGGTGCCAAACAACAGTGTACAGATAATCATTTTGGTGAGCAGCACAATGTAGAATTAGTTCCATCTGTTGTCTTTCCTAGACACATGCTTGCAATTATTATAACTACATTTTTCCTAATCCTAAATTTGCCTAAAGGCTACCGCAACTACTGATTTACTCACTATTTTTTATATGCCAAAAAAAAACTAAATTAAAAAAAATTATAGTATTGTGCAGAAACATATATTTCAGAAAGTAAGCAGATGGAAAATAATCATATGAAAAGATGATCAATCAATCATTGGTAAATTCAAAAAGATGATCAATCAATGGTAAATTCAAATTAAAATCACTATGAGTTAGTTCTGCATGACTAATAACAAAACAAAGGCAATATTATTAAGTGTTATTGAACATGGAGAGTAACTGACATTGCCATGCATTTCTACTGTGATAAAATTGCTATAGCTTTCTGGGAAAACAATTTGATGTGGATTAATTTCCCAAGCCTGCTGTAACCATGTACTGTAAACATGGTTATTTAAAGTAACAGAATTTATTCTTATGGTTCTGGAGGACCTCCAGTAGAGTTGCTTTTTACTAAAGACTCTGTTCCATGCCTCTCTCTTAGCTTCAGCTGATTGCCCACACTCCATGGCATTACTTGGATTAAAGATCCATCACTTCAGTCCATGCCTCCATCTTCACATGGCTTTCTCACTGTGTATCTCTGTACAGATTTCCACTTTTTATAATGACAACAGTCATTGGATTAGGGCCTATCCTAATAACCACACAACACAACAAAAAAGAAGACTCTACACATGGACAGCATTAGATGGTCAATACCAAAATCAGATTGATTATATTCTTTGAAGCCATAGATGGAGAAGCTCTATACAGTCATCAAAAACAAGACAGGGAGTTGACAGTGACTCAGATCATGAACTCCTTATTGGCAAATTCAGACTTAAATTGAAGAAAGTAGGGAAAACAACTAGACCATTCAGGTATAACCTAAATCAAATCCCTTATGATTATACAGTGGAAGTAACAAATAGATTCAAGAGATTAGATACGATAGACAGAGTACCTGGAGAACTATGGATGGATGTTCATGACATTGTACATGGATCAAGACCATCCCCAAGAAAAATAAATGCAGAAAGGCAAAATGGATGTCTGAGAAGGCCTTACAAAGAGCTATGAATAGAAGAGAAGTGAAAGGCAAAGGTGAAAAGGAAAGATATACCCATTTGAATGCAGAGTTCCAAAGGATAGCAAAGAGAGATGAGAAAGCC
The DNA here is from genome assembly GCF_002263795.3 of Bos taurus. Classification (NCBI taxonomy): domain Eukaryota; kingdom Metazoa; phylum Chordata; class Mammalia; order Artiodactyla; family Bovidae; genus Bos; species Bos taurus. Next base: position 39,703,193 of record NC_037328.1, on the reverse strand, counting down.
TTTCTCAGTGATCAATGAAAAGAAATAGAGGAAAACAATAGAATGAGAAAGTCTAGAAGTCTCTTCAAGAAAATTAGAGATACCAAGGGAACATTTCACGCAAAGATGGGCTCAATAAAGATAGAAATGGTGTGGATCTAACAGAAGCAGAAAATATTAACAAGAGGTGGCAAGAATACACAGAAGAAATACACAAAAAAGACCTTCATGACCCAGATAATCATGATGATGCAATCACCAACCTAGAGCCAGACATTCTGGAATGCAAAGTCAAGTAGGCCTTAGGAAGCACCATTACAAACAAAACTAGTGGAGGTGATGGAATTTCAGTTGAGCTATTTCAAATCCTGGAAGATGATGCTGTGAAAGTACTGCACTCAGTATGCCAGCAAATTTGGAAAACTCAGCAGTGGCCACAGGACTGGAAAGGGTCAGGTTTCATTCCAATCCCAAAGAAAGGTAATGCCAAAGAAGGCTCAAACTACCACACAATTGCACTCCTCTCACACGCTAGTAAAGTAATGCTCAAAATTCTCCAAGCCAGGCTTCAACAATACATGAACCATGAAGTTCCAGATGTTCAAGCTGGTTTTAGAAAAGGCAGAGGAACCAAAGATCAAACTGTCAACATCCAGTGGATCATCAAAAATCAAGGCAGTTCCAGTAAAATATCTATTTCTACTTCATTGACTATGCCAAAGCCTTTGATTGTGTGGACCACAACAAACTGTGGAAAATTCTGAAGGAGATGAGAATAACAGAGAACCTGACCTGCCTCCTGAGAAATCTGTATACAGGTCAAGAAGCAACAGTTAGAACTGGACATGGAACAATAGACTGGTTCCAAATCGGGAAAGGAATATGTCAAGGCTATATATTGTCACCCTGCTTATTTAAATTATATGCAGAGTATATCATGTGAAATGCCAGTGGGGATGAAGCTCAAGATGGGATCAAGATTGCCTGGAGAAATGTCAATAACCTCAGATATGCAGATGATACCACCCTTATGGAAGAAAGTGAAGAGGAACTAAAGAGCCTCTTGATGAAAGTGAAAGAAGAGAGTGAAAAAGTTGGCTTAAAACTCAACATTCAGAAAATGGTGATGATGGCATCTGGTCCCATCACTTCATGGGAAATAGATGGGGAAATAGTGGAAACACTGAGAGATTTTATTATTTTGGGCTCCAAAATCACTGCAGATGGTGACTACAGCCATGAAATTAAAAGATGCTTACTCCTTGGAAGGAAAGTTATGACCAACCTACACAGCATATTAAAATGCAAGGACATTACTTTGCCAACAAAGATCCATGTGGTCAAAGCTATGGTTTTTCCAATAGTCATGTATGGATGTGAGAGTTGGACTATAAAGAAAGCTGAGCGCCGAAGAATTGATGCTTTTGAACTGTGGTGTTGGAGAAGACTCTTGAGAGTCTTTGGCTTGCAAGGAGATCCAAGCAGCCAATCCTAAAGGAAACCCATCCTGATTATTCATTGGAAGGACTGATGCTGAAGCTGAAACTCCAATACTTTGGCCACCTGATGCAAAGAACCAACTCATTGGAAAAGACTCCAATTCTGGGAAAGATTGAAGGTGGGAGGAGAAGGGGATGACAGAGGATGAGATGATTGGATGGCATCACAGACTCAATGGACATGAGTTTGAGTTAACACCAGGGGTTGGTGATCGACAGGGAGGCCTGGTATGCTGCAGTCCATGGGGTTGCAAAGAGTGGGACACAACTGAGCAACTGAACTGAACTAATAACCACATTTTAACTTGATTACCTCTATAATGTCCTTAATTACAAAAAATGTTACAATACTCACAGACAGACACACACACACATATATAAGTATATATATATATATATACACATATATATAGGTGTATATATATATATACATAGACACAATTCAACTACTAATAGGCAATTTTAATGTTAAAAATATAGATATCATAAAACCTAGTAATTCCTCTCAAAGATATTTAACCAAGATAAATAAAAAACTCACATTCACACAAAAATATTTGCATATATATTTATAGCAGAATTTATTGATAATCATTCAAACTGTAAGAAGCTCAGCTTTCTATCAACCGGTAAACTCATAGAGCAAGATAGGTACACACAATGGAATACTTGTCAGCAATACACTGAAATTTAGTACTTTCACAAAACAACCTAAAGGTGCATCTTAAATGCATTTTACTAAGTCAAATTAGCCAGATCCAAAAGTTTACATAATATTCCACTTATATGCCATAAGGAAAAGTTGAAATTATAGGGATGGGATTATCTCATTATTGTTTAAGGTTGCTGTTGGTCAAAGGGTTTTTTCTACTCATTCACAGCATGAGCATTTGGTGATCATGGTCCATTTTCTGTGATGATCATGGCTTCACATCTTTGTGCAAACCCATAGAGCTCCACACTACAATGAATGATCTTTAATATGCAGTAATTAAAAAAATCAACCAAGATTTGTCAGGGGGGAGGGAATGATCTTAATCAATGCTATGAAAAATTAAACATTATTACAGATCAATCCCACAACATTATATGATGAAGGTGAAAAGAATAATCTAAGTAATTTTGAAAAGGAATATTTCATACTGTAAGGCAAAAGACAGAAAAAGAGCTAATTACAAAACCAATTATTCTAGATTGTGTGTGTATATATATATATATATATATATATATATGTATGTATACTTCTCACAGGGTTTTGAGTTAACAGTCTTAAAATGATATATGCATATTCTTTTTTTTCCAGTTTCACTGAGAAATAATTGACACATCACTGTGTGAGTTAAGGCATACAGCACAATGGTTTGATTTACATATATTGTGAAGTGATTACTATAATAAGCTTAGCTAACATTCATCTTCTCATATAGCTCAGTAAAAAGAAAAGAAATAGAAAAGAAAAACTTTTTTCTGCTTGTGATGAGAACTCTTAAGATTTACTGTCTTAACAAATTTTCTATATGTCCTACAGCAGTCCTATCTATATGGATCATGTTGTACATTATGTCCCTAGGACATATTTATCTTATACCTGAATATTTGCACCTTTTGACTACTTTCCTTCAGGTCTCCCTACCCCACCATCCACTTCTGTTAACCATGGGTCCAATCTCTTTTCCTTTGGGTTTGTTTTAATTTCCACATGTGAGATGATACACTATTTCTCTTTCTCTGTCTTATTTCACTTAGCATAATGTCAAGGTACATCCATGTTGTCACAACTGTATGGTTTCCTAATTTTGTATGACAATGTTATTGCATTACACACACACACACACATATACATACCACAATTTCTGTATGCATCGATTCATTAACAGATACTTAGTTTGCTTCTATGCCTTTGCTGTTGTAAATAATGCAGATAATGAACATGGAGGTAGAGATATCTTTTTACCTTATTTTTTATATTTCCTTTAGATATATTCCCAAAAGTGGAATGGCTGAATCATGTGGTATACCTATGTTTTTAGTTTTCTTGAGGATCTTCTATATTGTTTTTTTCATAGTGGCTGTACCAATTTACATTTTCATCAACAGTGTATGAGAGTTCCCCTTTTTTCAAACCCGTGTGTGTGTGTGTGTTGAGTTGCCTCAGTCATGTCTGACTCTTTGAGACACTATGAACTGGTAGCCCACCAGGTTTCTCTGTTCATGGACTTCTCCAGGCAAGAATACTGGAGTGGGTTGCGGTGCCCTCCTCCAGAAGATCTTCCTGATGCAGGGGTGGAACCCGCGTCTCTTACATCTCCTGAATTGGCAAGCGGGTTCTTTGCCACTAGCACCATCTGGGAAACCCTTTCAAATTCTCTCCCCTCATTTATTATCTGTTTTAAATGATAGCCATTCTGACAGACTTGAGGTGATATCTCATTGTGGTTTTAATTTGCATTTTCCTGAATGGCTAGTGATGTCGTTTGGTATCAATATGCTTTGACTTTTTATCATGTTCTTTTGTGTAATTAGTACAGATTTTTTTTTTTTCCTTTGTGGTTACTGTGAGACTTAACATGAGCTATCTTATAGCAACCTATTTTAAACTGATGACAACTTCAATACAACTTGTAAATTTCCACTTTAATTGCTCCTCCCACTCACATTTTGGGTTATTGCTATTGCCAATTTACATGTTTTTAATAAAATAACTAATAACAGATTATTGTAACTATGTTTATTTTTAAGTGTTTCTTAACCTTTAAACTAGAACTATAAGTGAATTATTCACTGCTATTACCAAACTGAAAAATTGAACGTCTATGTATTTACCATTTCTAGTGGGATTTGCTCTACTTTTTTATGTTTTTATGTTAATTGGCATTCTTTTACTTTCACTGAAAGATTTCACTTTAGTGGTCTGTTGGTAATGAATTCCCTCAGCTTTTGTTTATGTAGGAAAGTCTTTATCCCTTCTTAGTTTCTGAAGGACAACCTTGATGAGTATAGAATTCTTAGTTAACAGTTATTTTCTTTCAATATTTTGAATATATTATTCCATTCTCTCCAGGCCTGAAAAGTTTCTGTTGTAAAATCTGCTAATATTAATGTGGGAATCCACCTTGTTTATAACTTCTCTCTTAACTTTTACAGTTTTAAAAATTCTACTTGCCTTTTGGCAATTTAATTATAATATATCTCAAAGTAGCCCTATTTGAGTTCATCCTATTTTGAATCTTTTGGATCTCACAAATATGAATGTCCATTTCTCTCCCAAGATTTGAGGAGTTTTCAGCCATTGCTGCTTTAACTATGGATTCTGCCCCTTTTTCTTTATCCTATCCTTTTCAAATTCCCATAAGGAAAATATTTTTTCTTTGTGTCCCATAATTCTCACACACTTGTCACTCTTTCTATTCTATTTTTTAAATTTTTGTTCCTCTAACAAATTTCCAGGGTCCCATCCAGGTTTCTGATCCTTTCATTTGTATGGTCAATTCTACTTTTGAAAATTTTGACTGAATTATGCACTTCAGTTAATATATTTTTCAAGTCTACCATCTGGTTGTTTGTTGTTTTGATGGTTGTTATTTCCTTGTTGAACCGCTTGTTTTGTTTGTTCATTGTCTAATTTCCTTACTTAGTTGTCCATATATTCTAGTTCACTGAATTTTTAAAAGAGATTTATTCTAAATTTTTTATCTGATATATCTATTTCTTTAGAGTCAATTATTGGAGCTTTATTAATGTCCTTTGATGATTCTTATTTACCTGATTTTCATGATCCTTGATTTCTTACTTTAATATCTACACATTTGATTAATCAGTGTTTCTTCCAGATTTTACTAGTTTTCTTTGGCAGAGACAGTTCTTTGCCAGTCAATTCTGTTTGGTTTCCTGGGTGTATCTTATGATAATGTCCTTAGGCAGCTGGAGTTTGCTATGATGGTCTGTTATAAGGCAAGTCAACTGCTCAAGTTCTGAAGTTGGAGATTGCAGAGTGTGCCACTAGCTGAGAACAGTTGTATAAGGCTACTGGCTTGGTTCCCTACCAAAGTAAGGCTAGGGGATGGGCTTTGTGGGTTGCCTGGATTCTCTGGTCAGACTTACTAGATGGTGAAAGCTGTGTGCTATACTCCCTAGTGGACAGGGCTATAGATTAGCTTCCCTGCTCTGTTAGAGGAGCAGTAAAGGACCCAGACCCTGTGCAGCTAGTTCATTATTTGGGCACTCAACCAGGCCAAAGTGTGTGCAGTGAATTTTCTGCTCAGGTGAGGTCACCAGTTTTTCTCTGCACATGTAGAAAGCTACAAGATGTGCTTTCTGTTTATGTGCCACTGTACATAGGGCTATGAAATCAGCTGTACAGCCTCCCATGTGTTCTGCTTAGGTTCCCTGGTTGAACAGGCTGACGGCTGTATTCAGGAATGAGGAAGGCTACAGATTAGATTTACTGCCAAAAGACAGAGGAAAAAGAAACTCTAGACCAGTAAAGCTCTTTGTTGTCTTACCTCAAGCTGACCCAAGTCCCAAGTTTCCTGACAGCCTAGGGCACTGTCTTTGCTCTGCAAACAATTTATTGGCTCTGCATGCCCAACTCTTAGCTTGAATTAAGAGTTGGCCGCACAGATTTCATTTTTTTTTCATTAATTTTTCTGGTTAGATGGGGCTGAAAATCACAGCAGATGGGGCTATGCCTTAGCTATCTTACCTGGCCATGAAGAGGAGGGCCCACTGTAGGCCATTCTGTTTTCCAAAAGGCTCTCCTGTTGGGAGGAGCTAGACAGGACCTTCAGCCTTGGCTGTGAACTAATCCCCCTGTGTGTGCATAGCAGAGGGACCCTTCATGCCTGGTGATGACTTTGCTCTAGGGGCAGTCAGTCCTATCCACCTGCCTCTAGATGGGACTGGAGTGTTGCTAGGCTACAGAACTTCCAGGTGTTGCTGCCAACTTCTGGTCAACTATGGTCAGAAAATACCCTCCACAGTAGGTGGGGTTGTGACTCAGTTACTTACATGGATGTGGGTGAATCAGGCTCTCAGTTCAGTTCAGTTCAGTTCAGTCGCTCAGTCGTGTCCGACTCTTTGCGACCCCATGAATCGCAGCACGCCAGGCCTCCCTGTCCATCACCAACCCCCGGAGTTCACTCAGACTCATGTCCATTGAGCCAGTGATGCCATCCAGCCATCTCATCCTGTCGTCCCCTTCTCCTCCTGCCCCCAATCCCTCCCAGCATCAGAGTCTTTTCCAATGAGTCAACTCTTTGCATGAGGTGGCCAAAGTACTGGAGTTTCAGCTTTAGCATCATTCCCTCCAAAGAAATCCCAGGGCTGATCTCCTTTAGAATGGACTGGTTGGATCTCCTTGCAGTCCAAGGGACTCTCAAGAGTCTTCTCCAACACCACAGTTTAAAAGCAACAATTCTTCAGCACTCAGCTTTCTTCACAGACCAACTCTCACATCCATACATGACCACAGGAAAAACTATGGCCTTGACTAGACGGACCTTTGTTGGCAAAGTAATGTCTCTGCTTTTGAATATGCTATCTAGGTTGGTCATAACTTTCCTTCCAAGGAGTAAGCATCTTTTAATTTCATGGCTGCAGTCACCATCTGCAGTGATTTTGGAGCCCAAAAAAATAAAGTCTGGAACTGTTTCCACTGTTTCCCCATCTATTACCCATGAAGTGATGGGACTGGATGCCATGATCTTTGTTTTCTAAATCAGGCTCTAGGACTGGTCAAATTCTTCATTTGAGAATCTGAATTAGGCAGTTCTGAATCCTGTTGAATTCCCTGATCAGAGGGTACCACCAGCTTGGTACTGCAAATTACCAAGGCTACAGGAATAAACTTGGTCTGTCAAGACACCTGTACTAGTTTTTGCAAGTCCTGAAGATTCTCCTGCAATCCCTGTGGAGCGAGATCAGAGCAGGGCCTCCCACAAAATGATCAACAAATCTAGGGGTACTGGTTGTCTGCCCTAGGTTCCCTTTTCACACTGGAGGCACCATATACTCAGGGGAGACCTCTTCCCGTGGTGCTGTGCTGGCACAGAGAAGGGTCAACATGGTTAACATGTATCTAGCTTTTTTTCTTACATACTAATGTAGTCTGTCTTGATCTCTATGGTGTGGGTGTTTAGTTGTTCAGTCATGTCCGACTCTTTGCAACACCATGGACTGTAGACTGCCAGGCATTTCTGTCCATGGGAACTCTCCAGGCAAGAATACTGGACTGGTTTGCCAGGAACTCCTTCAAAAGATCTTCCCAACCCAGGTATCAAACCCAGGTCTCCTGTATTCCAAGTGGATTCTTTATCATCTGAGCCACCAGGGAAGCCCAAGAAAACTGGAGTGGGAGCCTGGCCCTTCTCCAGGGGATCTTCCCTACCCAGGAATAGAATACTATGGTGCAGGAGGATGCATAAGCCTCACCGCTGTGTTCTAGTATTCTCTCAGTGGTGCCTTGTTTTAGGGTATTTCTTAGTTGTTGTTCTTCTTAGGAAGAAAATAAAAAACAACCTGTGTCACATTCTTAGTGATGTCATAGTTCTATGTATATGTTAAGATTAAATATTAACTACATAATGAATAATAAAATTATTAATAATATAGTTCCTAATTTTAATTTGTATGATAAAAATACAAGTTAGATATATTAAATAATTCATTGTTAAATCACAGTAAATGAAAATATGGAGCAAAAATTTGTACTCAAAATCCATTTACTTATAGTATCCATAACTTTGTCAGAATTAATTGTTCTGGCAATACTAGAATATGTTGAGAAGTAGGTTATTTTAGTGATCAAACAAGCAGTCAAATGAGTATATCTCTATATAATGTATAATTAGATATCTGCTGCTTCTATTGGTTAAATTTGATGTAAAGTTGGGAGTCAGTAGAAATACTGGATTTAATTAGAAAGGTATTTTATGACTGATTGCTTATTCCTTGGCTGAAACATTCTAAATTTTTACTCTGTTATTTTAAATAAACAAGGTTTGAAAGACTGAGAAAATTGTTGCCTGACTCTAAAATTAATTATTCTCAGATAGTGCTTAGTAAAGGATGGAAAATAAAAGCAAAAGCCTGTTGCCAAGCATTAATAGACACAAAATAAAGTAGATTAATAATGTTCAATTTTCTTGTTAAATACCACACTAGTAAATAAATGAAGTATGAATGTGGTATATGATATTATTAGGACTTAAAATATGAATAATAAAAGAAAAGGAGAGTTTTAAAGAAATATAATATGGAAAGCAAGGAGTTCCTAGCATTTTTTCCCCTTTCTTTTAGCTTTATGTTACTCAGTGTAAGTGTGAGATGAGGAAACATAGTATAGCTGCCACTATGTGTGTTGAAATAACAGAATTTTGTTAGTCCTAAAAATTATAGGACAGGCATCCAGATCCACCTAAGATAAAGGAGGCACACTTCATCTAATCTTTCCCAATGATTACAACAATGACTGAGCAGAATATATAAAGCAACTACCTATAGATCCTAAAAAGTAAATAGTTGCAGGCAAATTTTGGAAATTAAAATTCAAAGAACAACCAGTACAGTGGTCAATTCCTGAACAACCAATACAGTGGTTAATTTCTTTTTCTAGTTTATTTCATTTCTCTCCTTTCTATTCTTTGGATCTCTGCATTCAAATGGGTATGCTTCTGCTGCTAAGTCACTACAGTTGTGTCCAACTCTGCGTGACCACATAGACGGCAGCCCACCAGGCTCCCCAGTCCCTGGGATTCTCCAGGCAAGAACACTGGAGTGGGTTGCCATTTCCTTCTCCAATGCATGAAAGTGAAAAGTGAAAGTGAAGTCATTCAGTCATGTCTGACTCTTCGAAACCCCTTGGACCACAGCCTACCAGGCTCCTCCGCCCATGGGATTTTCCAGGCAAGAGTACTGGAGTGCGGTGCCATTGCCTTCTCTGTCAAATGGGTATACCTTTCCTTTTCTCCTTTCCTTTTCACTTACCTTCTTTTCACAGCTATTTGTAAGGCCTCCTCAGACAGCCATTTTGCTCTTTTGCATTTATTTTTCTTGGGGATGGTCTTGACTCCTGTCTCCTGTACAATATCACAAACCTCCGTCCATAGTTCATCAGGCACTCGTCTATCAGATCTAGTCCCTTAAATCTATTTTTCACTTCCACTGTGTAGTCATAAGGGATTTGATTTAGGTCATACCTGAATGGTCTAGTGGTTTTCTCCACTTTCTTAAATTTCAGTCTGAATTTGGTAATTAATTTAATGCTATTTAATACTGCATGAGCCAAACTGAATGGATTTTGTTCCAGCCTCAGATGGTGAGATTAGTCAGAAAGACTGGCAGAGGGTAATATTTTTATGGAAATTTGCCAGGAGCTAAGGTGGTATAGGAAAAGTTGTAAAGTTGGTTGAGAGATACTTTTCCGTTTTCATTTAACTATTTAAATGAAATATTTAACGTTTTATTTAATTAAATATTTAACTATTTAAAATTAAATATTTAACTATTTAAATGAAACATTTAACATTTCATTTAACACTTTTTGTTCCAGGAAGTCTTGTTAATGGTGTTTGCATAACAAGCAATCTTAGATGATAGAGACAGTATCCTGAAGCTTTTTCTACTCTTGAGAAAAGATTGGGCATATTTATCAGTAACACCTTTGTAGTATTTTTAGTTTTATAAGATTAGGTTTCCTTTTCTATAGAACAAGCCCACTGCCTGTATGAGATTCACTGGTGGCTCAGTGGTAAAAAAAAAATCCACCTGCAATGCAGGAAAGATCTGCAGGAGATGTATGTTCAATCCCTGGTCTAAGATCCCTTGGAGGAGGAAATGGCAACCCACTCCAGTATTTTTGCCTAGAAAATCCCATGGCCAGTGGAATCTGGCTGGCTACAGTCCATGGAGTCACAAAATAGTCAGACATGACTTAATAACTCTACAACAACACATAACGGCCTGTACAGTTATCTATGTGTTAGCCTCTGTCTTACATGAAGGACCTTTGGGGACAAGGTGCATCATATTGAATATGTATTGAATATGAAGCTCATGTTGCCTGCTGTGCTGTAAACAATACATTCTTTTGTCTCTGTCACCAATCCATGTGTTCTGCAAACACTTATAAAAGTGTGGTAGGCTAATGTTTTTAGCTTTCAAGTAGTATTTTTAGCTTATAAACTCAATGGACACAAGTTTGAGCAAACTCAGGGAGATAGTGATGGACAGAGAAGCCTAATTTGCTGCAGTTCATGGAGTCGCAAAGAGTTGGACACAACTTAGTGAGTGAACTACAACAAGGGTAAACTCTCAGATCCTTTACTGTTCCAGATAAATAGAAACACAAAACTGAAGGACTTACACTATCAGATTTTAAGACTCACTGTAAAGATATCGTAATTAGTACAATGTGATTGTGGTGAAAGGAAAGACATATAGATGAATGGAAAATAACATAGTGTCCAGAAGAAGAACCATTTATGTGTGGGAAATTTATATTTAAATTAAACTTTTAATTTTGAAATGATTATAGCTTTAGAAACAGAACGAATTATATAAAGTAGTACAAAGAAATCTGTATGTCTTTGATCAAATTGTTCCAAATAGTAAATATAATTTTAAAAATACTTGTAAAATTATAGCCTAATAATTATAGCATTATAATTATAGTATAACAACCTAGATATTGCCACTGATGGAGTCAGGATGTAGAACATTTCTATCACCATAACCACTCTCCATGTTGACCTTTTGTAACCTTTACTTCTCTCACATCTCCACCTACTTGTTAACTCTTGGCTTAACTATTACTATTAGTTACTATTCACTTCTCTATTTCTATAATTTTGTTATTTTAAATGTAATATTGATAGAATAATACAGTATGTCACCATTTGGACTTGGTTTCTTTACATGTAATATAATTTTATAGAGATACATCTGGGTGTTTTGTTTTATCAATAATTTCTTCCTTTTTATTACTGAGTAGTATTCCTTGTTGGAGAAGGCAATGGCACCCCACTCCAGGACTTTTGCCTGGAAAATCCCATGGATGGAGGAGCCTGGTGGGCTCCAGTCCATGGGGTCGCTAAGAGTCGGGCACGACTGAGCGACTTCACTTTTACTTTTCACTTTCATGCACTGGAGAAGGAAATGGCAACCCACTCCAGTGTTCTTGCCTGGGGAATCCCAGGGACGGGGAAGGCTGGTGGGCTACCGTCTATGGGGTCACACAGAGTCGGACACGACTGAAGTTACTTAGCATTAGTATTCCATGTATGGATACCACTGTTTAGCCATTCATTTGTTAAATATTTTACTTCTTTCCCTTTTTTAACTATTATGATAGCCATAAGCATTTGTTTACATGAAAATAGATTTTTCTTACATATTTCCGGGATAACTGTTTAAGAGTGCAATTGCTGGGTTGTATGGTAGTTGCATGCTTAGTTTTTTGTTTCATATGATTCAAGGACATTTTAAAGTCATATATGCAAATCATTCTGCTAATCACACTAGCAAAGGATCAATGTAAAAGCACTCCACAATTCTTCAACTGTCAATTTTAAAGAATTTGTTATAGTGGTTGAAAGGCACAAACTCATATTTTTGCCAGTGGGTAAGTTGTACAGAACTTCATAAGCATGACCACAGGATTGGCAGAACCTTGCAGACCCCAAAGAACACTGTTAGGGCAAGGACAGGAAGTGTGTGCATGTGTTGAGGCAGAAGGGATCAGTGTTACTGGTCCAGGTACAGTGTTAGTGATCTGGCAAGACAGTAATGGTGGGGCTTACAGTTTAAGAATATATAAAGTAGCTTAAAAATTATAAAGCTATAGCACATGATTTTTCACCTAATTACTAGAAAACTGAGGAAAGCACTTAGCTTTGAATAAAGTAACATAATAACAGGAGAGCACTTTTACTAAGCTACAAAAATTTTTATCTAATGCATATTCAGAAAGATTTTGTAATACAAGGAGGAATATTGATCATTAAGAATGGGTTCTATAAGAAAATCACTTACTAAGTTAGCAAAAGTATAGTCCATAAAAGGAAATATCAATAAACTCTTCTCTATGAAAGACTTTAACTTTTACAAAAATAAATAAATAAATAAAGCTGTGGGAAAATTTTAGAATATAGGCATAAAGACCTCTTAGACTTTGTCATATGAAAAAAACTAAGAGAATGAAAACATAAACTGAAAGTGTGGAAAAAAAATAATCAAGCCTTATATTCAACAAAAATTAGATCTTGGAATGTACAAAGAACGTTTAACAGTTGAAAAAAGACTTCAACAACTGAATTTAAAAAATGAGCAAAAGGCAGGAATAGGCAAACAAAACCTAGAAATTACTGACTTTTTCAGAATGGTTTTATGGCATTCCAACAAAAACTTGGCATTGAGTGCAAAGCTTCCACTGAAAGAATGCAAAGGATCCTGGACAGGTAGACTATGCTTTTGGTATCAGGTCTAAGAATGTTTGCTTAGCATTACATCTGAAGTTGTTCTCCTATGATTTTTTTTTTGTCTAAATCTACTTGTAATTTTACATTTATGTTCATAATTCATTTTGAGTTCATTTTTGTTCTGACTTAATATTTGTTGCTTTAGGTTGAGCTCAGCTAGTTTTAGCATCATTTGTTTTAAAGAATATCTGTCTCTCATTGAGTTCTTTTCCACCTTCTTCAAAAATAATTGGGGCATATTTATATAGATCTATCCCTGGGTTCTCCATTCTCTTCCATTAATCTTTATGTATCCTTCCACCAGTGCTATACAATCTTTTTGTTGTTGTTGTTATCAAATACTTTGGTAAGTTGTATGAAGTCTTCCCTGATTTGGCCCTGATTACTGTAGTTATATAAAAAGTGTTTAAATAAAGTATACTCATTCCTTACACTTAAATATTTTTTTTTCCCAAAATTGGCTTGACTATTCTAGTTTCTTTGCATTTCTATATAAATTTTCGAATGACCTCATCTATGTAACAAAAACAAAAATAAAAACCTTGCAGAGATTTTTATATAAACTATGTTAAACCTAGGTATTAATTGGGGGTAATCAAAATCATTATACCTTTGAATGTTCCAAACCAAAACCAAAATTCCCTTCCCATTTATTTAAATATGCTTCAATTTCCTTCATCTTTCTCGTGAACATGTTTTGTTAGTTTTACATTTCTGTATTTCATTCTCTTTGAAGTAATTATTGATGTAATTATAAAAGCAAATTACAATATTGGTATTCACTTGTTAATTGCAAGTGTATAGAAACAGTTGAGTTTTCATGTGTTTTTCTTGTATCCTGGGATCTTTTTTAATTTATCTACTGTTTCTAGGTTTGTTTCTGTTATTTTTTAGATTCCTTGAGATTATCTACATAGACAGTGATACCACCTACAAACAGGGATAGTTTTACTTCTGTCTGTGTCTTTCATAACCTTTTCTTGTTATATTGCAGTAGCTAGAACTTCCAACATTATGTTGAATAAGAAGTGTTGAAAGTGAACTTGTTGGTTTGTTCCCAGTCTTTTGGGAAAAGCAGCCAGTGTTTCACCATTAAATGTTAGCTATAGTGGTTTTTTTTTTTTTTTTTTTTGAAGACGCTCCTTATTACTTTGAGAAAGTACCCTTCTGTTCCTGTTTTTTTGGGTTTTCATCATGGTTATGAAGTTTTGTTAAAAAGGTTTTACTTCATCAATTGATATTATTGTCTGATTCCTAATTCTCTTTCTGTAGTTTGATGTGCTGTGCTAAGTTGTTTCAGTTGTGTCTGACTTTTTGTGACCCTATGAACTGTAGCCTGCCAAGCTCCTCTGTCCATGGGATTCTCTAGGCAAGAGTACTGGAGTGGATTGCCATTTCCTTCTCGGGTGGATCTTCTCATTCCAGACAGTGAACCCACGTCACTTATGTCTCCAGCATTAGCAGGTGGTTTCTTTACCACTAGGGTCACCTTGGAAGCCCTTTTTAGTTTCATAGTTTACATTGATGGTGTTTCAAATATTGGAGAAGTTTCTACCCCTAAGATAAAACCATTTGCTCATAGCATACAATTATATTCATATGATTATTCATATAATGTGATTTTAATTTGCTAATATTTGGAAAGAATCTTTTCATCTATATTCATAAGGGTATTGTTCTGTAGTTTTGTTTTTCTTTTTTGCTATATTGTTCAATCACTCAGTCATGTCCGACTCTTTGCAACACCGTAGACTGCGGCACTCCAGGCTTTCCTGTCCTTCACTATCTCGGAGTTTGCTCAAACTCATGTTCAATGAGTCAGTGATGCTATCCAATCATTGAGTCAATGATGCTATCCAATAATCTCATCCTCTGTCATCCCCTTCTCCTCTTGACCTCAATCTTTCTCAACATCAGGGTCTTTTCCAATGAGTAGGCTCTTCACATCAGGTGACCGAAATATTGGAACTTCAGCTTCAGCAAGCATTCAGGAAGCATTCAGTCCTTCCAATAAATATTCAGGACTGATTTCCTTTAGGATGGACTGATTGGATCTCTTTGAAGTCCAAGGGACTCGCAAGAGTCTTCTCTAGTGCCACAGTTCGAAAGCATCAATTCTTCTGTGCTGAGCCTTCTTTATGGTCCACCTCTCATACTCATGAGACTTCCCTGGTGGCTCAGATGGTAAAGCGTCTGCTTACAATGCTGGAGACCTGGATTCAATCCCTGGGTCAGGAAGATCTCCTGGAGAAGGAAACGGCAACCCACTCCAGTATTCTTGCCTGGAAAATCCCATGGACATAGGAGCCTGGTAGGCTACAGTCCATAGGGTCACAAAGAGTCAGAAAAGACTTAGAGATTTCACTTTCACTTCTACTCATACACAACTAGTGGAAAACCATTGCTTTGACTATACAGACATTTGTTGGCAAAGTGATGTCTCTGCTTTTTAATATGCTGTCTAGATTGGTCGTAACTTTTGTTCCAAGGAGCAAGTGTCCTTTAATTTCATGGCTTGAGTCATGGTCTGCAGTGATGTTGGAGCCCAAGAAAAGAAAATCTGTCACTTTTTTTCCTCATCTGTTTGCCATGAAGTGATGGGACAGGATGCCATGACCTTAGATTTTTGAATGTTAAATTATATGCCAGCTTTTTCACTATCTCTCTTTCATCAAAAGGCTCTTTAGTTCCTCTTTGCTTTCTGCCATTAGGGTGATGCCATCTGCATATCTGAGGTCATTTATATGTCTCCCAGCAATCTTGATTCCAGCCTGAGCTTCATCCAGCCCAGAATTTTGTATGATGTACTCTACATATAAGTTAAATACATATGGTGATAACATACAGCCTTGATGTACTCCTTTCCCAATTTTGAACCAGTCCGTTGTTCCACGTCTGGTTCTAACTGCTGCTTCTTCCCTGCAAACAGGTTTCTCAGGAGGCAGGTAGAGTGGTCTGATATTCCCATCTCTTTTAGAGTTTTCCACAAGTTGTTGTGACCCACACATTCAAATACTTTAGCTTAATCAGTGAAGCAGAAGGAGATGTTTTTCTGGAATTCCCTTGTTTTTTCTGTGATCCAACAGATATTGTCAATTTGATCTCTGGTTCCTGTGCCTTTTCTAAATCCACCTTGTACATCAGGAAGTTCCTGGTTCACATACTGTTGAAGCCTAGCTTGAAGCATTTTGATCATTACCTGGCTAGGATGTGAAATGAGTACAGTTTGTTTGCTTATTGTACTCTATGTACTATCCAAATTATGTATTTCATATTTGATGAGTTGTAGGATTTTGCAATTTATGAGTAATTAATGCATTTTATCTAAGATGTTAAATTTGTGTGTGTGAAAATTTTCAAAGTATTCTATTTTTACCTTTTTGATATCTTCAGCATCTATAGTAATATCCTCTCTTTCATTTCTTTTATTGGTAATCTAGCCTTCTCTCATACTTTCAGTCTTACTAGAGGTTTATAAACTTTTTTGAACTTTTAAAATTACGAGCTCTCTACTACTTTTCTATATTTAATATCTGTTTTTAATTCCATTGACATAATTTCTTGTATTTAGTTTCATTCATCTTGCTTTGGTTTATTTTGCTCTTTCTATATATTTTTGAGCTGGTATCTTAGAGTACTGATTTGAGATTTCTCCTCTTTTCTAATATATGTGTCTATTGCTAGAAATTTACCACTTAACAATGCTTTAGCTAAGTCCCATAAATTCTGATATGTTGTGTTAACATTTTCATTTTCAGTCAGTTCAAAGTATTATTTGATTTTCCTTGAGACTTTCTATTTGATCCATGGATTATTGTTAAAATATGTTTTTTTGTTTCCAATTCTTTAGATTTTTTTTTATTCATCCTTATGTTATTTAAGTTTGATTCCATTGGATTTCAAGAACAGACTTTGTATGATTTCTATTATTTTAAATTTAGATTTTTTTTTTTTAACAACCAAAGGAGTAGATATCTCATAAATGGAGCCTTTGTACATTCTAACTTACACTGGTTCTAACTTACACTGGGATAAACTAATAGGTGAGTGGGAGCAGGAGTAAAAGGCATTCATATATTATTTAATAATGAAAAAGTGTTAATCTACCAAGAAGACCTAGCAATTGTAATTATGTATACACCAAGCAACAGAGCTGCAACATATGCAAAATAAAACTGATATAATTGAAAAGAAAATTATGCAGATCCAAATTTATAGTTTAATACTTCAACATCTCTGTATCAAAATTTAATAGATCTAGGCATATAATTATCGATAGTATGTTAGTCAGGTTCTCCAGAGAAACAGAACAGAATGAAAGAGAGAGGAAGGAAAAGAAAGATAGATTTATCTTAAGGAATTGGCCCAGTGATTGTGGAGACATGGTGAGTACAAAGTCTAATGGGTTATATCAGTAGACTAGGCACTCAGGGAAGAATTGCAGTTCTAGTGTAAAGACAGTCTGCTAGCAGAAGTCCTTCTGGCTATGAGGAAGTCATTCTTTGTTCTATTAAAGCTTTCTACTATAGATTGGATGAGGCCTACTCACATTATAAAGAACAATGTGTTTTATACAAAGTCTACTGGTTTAAATGTTAATCAGAAATCTTCACAGAACATCCAGAATAATATTTCACCAAGCATCTGGGTACTATGGCTCAGACAAGTTGACATATAAAATTAACCATCATGAAGAGTTCAGAATGCTGCTGCTAAGTCGCTTCAGTCGTGTCTGACTCTGTGCGACCCCATAGACAGCAACCCACCAGGCTCCGCCGTCCCTGGGATTCTCCAGGCAAGAACACTGGAGTGGGCTGCCATTTCCTTCTCCAATGCATGAAAGTGAAAAGTGAAAGTGAAGTCGCTCAGTCGTGCCCAACTCTTAGCGACCCCATGGACTGCAGCCTACCAGGCTCCTCCATCAATGGGATTTTCCAGGCAAGAGTACTGAAGAGTTCAAAATAGCTTATCATTTCTTTCTATTTTATTTTGATTTGGTGTTTTCAAATTAATATCTATATTCTATATGCAGTAGTTTAAAGGTACATATATTTCACAGCTCATATGTATCTTCAGAAGTTCATGGCACTTAGACAATGGGGTTCAAGTGGAATACATGATACATTTACTAATCCCCCTTTACTTCCAAAGGATATTTTCACTTGATCAAGCATGTATTGATAATTATTTTCTATTAGTTTCTGAAAAATATTTTACTGCACCTTTTTGACTTCCTTCATGCCTTTTGAAAAGTTTAATGTCAAATTTTTCCTTTATGGATATGATGTCATTTTTCACTGGCTATTGTCATGATAGTTTCCTTTGTCATTTGTTTTAAGAAGTTCAGCCACATAGTGTGGCAAAGATTTGTGTTTTAAATATTAGACTTTTTGTTATATTCCCATAGGTAGATGAGGGTCTGTTAATTTTTTAGTATGTATTACCTCTCTTTTTTCATATTATATGTTTTATTATACTCTTTTAGTTCATTGATTCTTTCCTTTTTTCCTTTCTATTTGATATTTTGCCTATCCATTTTAGATTTGTGTATATAAGTTCCTAAGTTTCCACTTGATTCTCCTTTATTTCTTCTATTTCTATATTGAGATGTTGTGTTTCTTAAGATTTTTGTTTCATGTGTATTCATAATTGATCACTGAAGCATTTTCATGATGAATGATTTGAAATATATGTTGAATAATACTTACATCTCTGCAATGTTGGTGTTGGCATCAGTTTAGTGTCTTTGTTTTTTAGATTGATATTTTCCTGGTTGTTAGTGTGAAGAGTAATTTTCCATAGGAACTTGAATATTTTTATATTGTGTTATGAGAGTCTGCTGCTGCTGCTGCTAAGTTGCATCAGTCATGTCTGACTCTGTGCAACCCCATAGACGGCAGCCCACCAGGCTCCTCTGTCCCTGGGATTCTCCAGGCAAGAACGCTAGAGTGTCTAGATCTTACTTAAATCTTCATTTTAACTAACTTTTGATGATTTTTTTTTTCCTGGCAGAGTAAGGGGACTGTCCCATTTCTGGTAGGTGACCTCAGATGATACTATAGATGGGGTTCCTTATTACTGCTAAGCTGGAGTTGAAGTTTCAGCTTCTCACATGGTACCTACTGACACTGTGGTTGGAGTGGTCTTGTTTGTACTTGCTACCAGATGATTTTGAAAGTCCTATCTATTAAGCTGGTCTGACACCAACCCAGAATAGAGATGAAGGAAACACTTATTACTGTCAGTGGAGGTAGATGTCTAGGCTACTCATGTGTTCTCCAATTACACTGTGGCAATGGGGAATGTCTTATTAGCCATGGATGGTGATGGAAGACTTGGCTTTATCCTTCGCCTTTTCTGATACCACCCAAACTGTGGCATTGTGAGCCTCAGTGTACCTCATTTAGCTCTTTTTGGTGTGTCTGGAACCAGGGCTACTGTTTTCCTTTGTTGTTTTGTTAAAGTCGTTATTGTTTAAAATTTTTATGTCCTATTAGGCTTTCGCTTTCATCATTGTTTGACTGCAGAGAGCAGGCTTTTGTTTTACCAATATGTGTGGGGATGAAGCTCAAATATACTTCATATTGAAAGAAAAGAAGTGTAGTCTTTTAATGGAATGATAGTAAAACAACTACATATTTTTGCATAACTATAAAAATACATACTTAAACATGAATTATAAAACTATAAAAATTTTATTGAAAGATGGAATAAAAGTATAAACGGGTTAAGTAATAGATTCATTTTTTAAAATTTTACTTTATTTTATATTGAAGTATGGGCTTTCTTTGTAGCTCAGCTGGTAAAGAGTCCACCTGCAATGCAGGAGATGTGGGTTTGATTTCTGAATTGGGAAGGTCTCCAGGAGAAGGGAAAGACTACCCATTCCAGTATTCTGGCTTGGAGAATTACGTGGATTGTGATGTCCATGGGGTCACAAAGAGTGGGACACGACTAACCCACTTTCACTTTTCATAGTTGATTTACAAAGTTGTGTTAGTTTCAGGCACACAGCTAAGTGGTTCAGTTATATATCTGAAAAAGATTTTATATATATAAATTTATAAAATCTGAAAAACATATATATGTACATACATAAAATATTTTCAGATTTTCCCCATGTAGGTTATTACAGAATATTGAGTAGAGTGTCTGGTGCTATACAGTAACCCCATTGATTATCTATTTTATATATAATAGTATATATATTAATCCAAAATTACAAATGTATCCTTCCTCCCCATGTTTCCCCCAACTTCAGCAACCACAAGTCTGCTTTTGAAGTCTGTGAGTCTATTCCAGTTTGGCAAATAAGTTCAGTAGGATATATATTTTTTTAAGATTCAACATATAAAGGATATCATATATTTGTCTTTCTCTGACTTACCTCATTTAGTATGGTAATCTCGAGGTTTATCCATCTTGCTGCAAATGACATTATTTCATTCTTTTTTATGTCTAAACATTCCATAGTTTGTATGTATCATGTCTTCTTTATCCATTCATCTGTCAGTGGACATTTAGGTTGCTTCCATGTCTTGACTGTTGTACACAGTGCTGCAGTGAACATTGGGGTGCATGGAGCTTTTCAAATTATGGTTTTTCTCTGAATGTACCCCTGGGAGTGGAATTGATAGACTGTATAGTAGCTCTGGCTATATACTATAGTAGCAATGGTACCCAACTCCAGTACTCTTGCCTGGAAAATCCCATGGACGGAGGAGCCTGGTAGGCTGCAGTCCATGGCGTCGCTAAGAGTCAGACATGACTGAGTGACTTCACTTTCACTTTTCACTTTCATGCATTGGAGAAGGAAATGGCAACCCACTCCAGTGTTCTTGCCTGGAGAATCCCAGGGACTGGGGAGCCTGGTGGGCTGCCATCTATGGGGTTGCACAGAGTCAGACACAACTGAAGCGACTTAGCAGCAGCAGCATAGTAGCTCTATTTTTTAGTTTTTTTATGGAACAATACTGTTCTGGTTGTACCAATTTATATTCCACCAACTGTAGAAGGTTTATTTTTCTCCACACTCTCCCAGAATTTATTGTTCATAAGATTTTTGATGCCACCTCATGCAAAGAGTTGACTCATTGGAAAAGACTCTGATGCTGGGAGGGATTGGGGGCAAGAGGAGAAGGGGACAACAGAGGGTGAGATGGCTGGATGGCATCACAGACTCAATGGACGTGAGTCTGAGTGAACTCCGGGAGTTGGTGATGGACAGGGAGGCCTGGCGTGCTGCAATTCATGGGGTTGCAAAGAGTCGGACACGACTGAGCGGCTGATCTGATCTGATCTGATCTGACTTGTGATATCTCATTGTAGTTTGATTTACATTTATCTAATAATTAGCAGTGTTGAGCTTTTCATGTGCCTATTAGCCATTATGTCTTCTTTGGAGAAATGTCTATTTAAATCTTCTGCCCATTTTTAGATTGGGCTGTTTGCTTTTTTGATATTGAGCTACATGAGCTGATTGTATACTTTGGGGATTAATCCCTTGGGGGGTGCTTCATTTATAGCTATACAGTAAGTCATCTATATATGAACCTTCAAGTTGCAAACATGCATTCACATGTCCAATCATGTAAGTTGCTCGTGTGTCTGGTACTCTACATTGTCATGTGTGTGTATCTTCTACAAGTGGTTCTCCTTTTTTTTTATTCTTTACTGTAAGTACTGTATAGAATACAGTAGTATAGTGTATATCAATCCCAAGATGTCCCAAAGCAACAGTGAAAGCAGTGGTGATGGATCTGGTACTACTGTAATTTTTAAGCTGCTGTACTATAAGATTAAAAATGTTTATTTTTTGTGTTTGTTTTCAATGTATATTTGTGTGAAAAGTATTGTAAACCTACTACAGTACTATTTAGCTGATTGTGTTAGTTGGGTACCTAGGCTAATTTTGTTGGACTTACAAGCGTGCTCTTAGAATGGAACTTGTTTGTATATAAGGGAAGTACTATATTCTCCTATCCTGTAGTTTGTCTTTTTGTTTAGTTTCTTTTGCTGTACAGAAACTTTGAAGTTTAAATAGGTCCAATTGTTTTTGTTTATATTTTCATTACTGTAGGAGGTGGATCTAGAAAAATATTGCTGTGATTTCTATCAGTGTTCTGCCTATGTATTCCTTTAAGAGTTTTGTAGTATCTGGACTTAAATTTAGGTCTTTAACCCATTTTGAGTTTATTTTTGTGTATGGTGTTAAAGAAATGTTCTGCTTCTTTCACATGTAGCGATCCAGTTTTCCCAGCACCACTCATTGAAGAGATTGTCTTTTTGCTATTGTATATTTTTGCATTCTTTGTCATAGATTAATTGAGCATAAGTCTGTGGGTTTATTTCTGTGATTTCTATCCTATTCCATTGATCTATATTTCTGGTTTTGTGCCAATACCATACTGTTTTGATGACTATATTTTGCAATATAGTCTAAAGTCAAGGAGCCTGATTCTTCCAGCTCCATTTTTCTTAAGATTGCTTTGGCTATTTGGGATCTTTTGTGTATCCATACAAATTATAAAATATTTTGTTCTAGTTTTGTGAAAAATGAAATTAATAATTTGAAGGGATTGTATTGAGTCTGTAGATTGCTTTTGGTAGTATACTATTTTGATAATATTGACTTTTCCAGTCAAAAACCATTACATATCTTTCCCTCTGTCATCTTTGATTGCTTTCATCAGCATCTTTTAGCATTTGAGATACAGATCTTTTGTCTCCTTAAAATGAAAGCGTTAGTTTCTCAGTCATGACCAATTCTGTATGACCCCAAGGACTGTAATACGCCAGGCTCCTCTGTCCAGGGAATTCTCCAGGCAAGAACACTGAAGTAGGTAGCCATTCCCTTCTGCAGGAGATCTTCTTGACCCAGGGATGGAACCTGGGTGATACTGCATTTCAGGCAGATCCTTTACCATCTGAGCCACCAGGAAAGCCTATTTTTATCTCCTTAGTTAGGTTTATTCCTAGGAATTTTATTCCTTTTGATGAAATGTTAAATGGAATTATTTCCTTAATCACACTTTCTGATCTTTTGTTGCTAATGTATAGAAATACAACAGATTTCTCTATTAACTTTGTATACTGCAACTACTAAATTTATCAATGAGCTCTAGTAGTTTTCTGGTCACAGCTTTAGGCTCTTCTATGTATAGTATCAAGTCATCTACAAACAGTGACAGTTTCACTTCTTTTTTACTTTGGATTTGTTTTCTTCTGATTGTCATTGCTAGGACTTTCAAAACTATGTTGAATAAAAGTGGTGAGAGTGGACAAGAGAACCTCTGCATCACCCACCTGTCAGATATAGGATTTGATTATATTGTGAAAGTCCTCCTCCTACCATTGTGACTTCTTTTATTTGGAGGTAAAATATTTGTTTGGTAGGTTCCCCTCTTTGGTGTCAATGGTTATTCAGTACTTAATTGTGATTTTGTGCCTTCATGAGAGGAGGTGAGGTCAATTCTTTATACTCTGCCATCTGATTAAGAATCAGAAAATAGATTCTTAGATACAAA
This sequence comes from Bos taurus, assembly GCF_002263795.3. Lineage (NCBI taxonomy): Eukaryota > Metazoa > Chordata > Mammalia > Artiodactyla > Bovidae > Bos > Bos taurus. The sequence continues at coordinate 39,679,715 of NC_037328.1, read as the reverse complement.
AATAAATGCACAATCCATATGAGAAAAAATACAAAGGTTAAACTTCATGCAAACTTAAAACTTACTGTTTCCTAGCATCATAAAGGGAATGAAAAACAAGCTACCTATTAGAATATATTTGCAATTACTTATACACAAATGACTTATATAAAGTATATTTAACATTTTCAGAACTAAGCAATAATAATGGAGAAGGAAATTTCAACACACTTCCATATTCTTACCTGAAGAATTCCATAGACAGAGGAGCATGGTGGGATATAGTCCATGGGGTCACAAAGAGTCAGACTGAGCAGCCTTCTGTCACTCACTCAAGCAACAATAAAGCAAAAAGAAAGCAACAAAGATGAGCCAAAGATTTGAATAAATAGTTCATAAAAATTTTAAGCAGTTGATAGGATGCTCAAAATTATTAGTCATTAGGAGCATGCAAATTAATGCCATGACAATATGCCTATTAGATTGGCTGAAGTGAAAAATCAATAAAACTGACAATCAAGTACTGCCTAGAATGCAGAGTAACTTGAAACTTCATATATTGCTGATAACAATGAAAGATGGTGGAAATCAGTTTAGCAGTTTCAAAAAATGTTATACATTCACTTACATATGACTCAACAATCCTACTTCCAAGTATTGATTTTAAAAATTACCTACAAAAATTCTTGTTCATAAAAAAATAACAAACCTGTGCATGAATGATTATAGCACCATTATTCTTTATTAAGAGCATGGAGACATCTCAAAGTTCTTCCAGATGTTCAAGCTGGTTTTAGAAAAGGCAGAGGAACCAGAGATCAAATTGCCAACATCTGCTGGATCATCGAAAAAGCAAGAGAGTTCCAGAAAAACATCTATTTCTGCTTTATTGACTATGCCAAAGCCTTTCACTGTGTGGATCACAATAAACTGTGGAAAATTCTGAAAGAGATGGGAACACCAGACCACCTGACCTGCCTCTTAAGAAACCTATATGCAGGTCAGGAAGCAACAGTTAGAACTGGACATGGAACAACAGACTGGTTCCAAATAGGAAAAGAGGTATGTCAAGGCTGTATATTGTCACCCTGCTTATTTAACTTCTATGCAAAGTACATCATGAGAAACCCTGGGCTGGAAGAAGCACAAGCTGGAATGAAGATTGCCGGGAGAAATATCAATAACCTCAGATATGCAGATGATACCACCCTTATGGCAGAAAGTTAAGAGGAACTAAAAAGTCTCTTGATGAAAGTGAAAGAAGAGAGTGAAAAAGTTGGCTTAAAGCTCAACACTCTGAAAACGAAGATCATGGCATTTGGTCCCATAACTTCATGGCACATAGATGGGGAAACAGTGTCAGACTTTATTTTTTGGGGCTCCAAAATCACTGCAGATGGTGATTGCAGCTGTGAAATTAAAAGATGCTTACTCCTTGGAAGGAAAGTTATGACCAACCTAGATAGCGTATTGAAAAGCAGAGATATTACTTTGCCAACAAAGGTTTGTCTAGTCAAGGCTATGGTTTTTCCTGTGGTCATGTATGGATGTGAGAGTTGGACTGTGAAGAAAACTGAGTGCCGAAGAATTGATGCTTTTGAACTGTGGTGTTGGAGAAGACTCTTGAGAGTCCCTTGGACTGCAAGGAGATCCAACCTGTCCATTCTAAAGGAGATCAGTCCTGTGTGTTCATTGGAGGGACTGATGCTGAAACTCCAATACTTTGGCCACCTCATGTGAAGAGTTGACTCATTGGAAAAGACCCTGATTCTGGGAGGGATTGGGGGCAGGAGGAGAAGGGGACGACAGAGGATGAGGTGGCTGGATGGCATCACCAACTCGATGGACATGAGTTTGAATGAACTCCGGGAGTTGGTGTTGGACAGGGAGGCCTGGCGTGCTGCGATTCATGGGGTCTCAAAGAGTCGGACACGACTGAGAAACTGAACTGAACTGAAATAATGTGAAGTGAGAAACCAGTAATGAAACATCCAGACAGTGGGATACTATTCAACAGTGTAACAAATGATGTGACACAATGTGGGTAAGTTTCAAACATATGCTGTGTGAAAAAAGCAAGGCTCAAAAGGGTACACACTAGATTGTTCTAGTTTTAGGACATTCATCAAAATTCAAGAATAAGATTGTTTTCACATTTAGAGGGAGTGAAAAATGGAAAGGCTATTGCTTACATTGTAATGTATTCTCAATGCTGAGAGCAGCTGAAAGTTTCTGTGATATCCCTTATTGAGCAACACCTGCTTCAGAAAGTTCATTCAACAAAACCATTTAGATTCATTGTAGATACAAAGCTGTTATTCCTCTCACACATATCCTAGCTTGATAATGTGATACTGAAATAAACAATTTAAATAATGAATAGTGGTTGTTAATATGATTTGTGGTTTTAGGATTATTGATGGATGATAGGATTTGTGGGAAAGTATATCACTGTAAGATAATTTTAGTTTAAAGACAGGTGGCTCAGTGGTAAAGAATCTGCCTGCCAATGCAGGAGATACGGGTTTGATCTTAGGTTGGGAAGACCTCCCCCCTGGAGAAGGAAAGGGTAGCCCACTCCAATATCCTGGCCTGGAAAATCCCATGGACTTGTATCACATGGACCGCAGCCCACCAGAGGAGACTGACAGAGTATAGTCTATGGGTTGCAGAAGGAGTTGGACACAATTTAGTGACTAACCAACCACAAAGACAACCAAGTGAAGTTTTGGTTTAAAAGAATAAGCATTTAAAAATTTCACAGATGTCGCACCTGATTTGCCTACTTCTTAAAGTACTTTAGATTTTTGTGAGAATGGAAGTTATTTACTCTGTTGTGTTATTCAAGATAAGATAAGCAAAGTCAATGATTTACTAATTCATAAAGACTTAAGTATATATTGTATGTCTACAGACCTGCAAATTTAGTGTTATCATAACATAGTTATAGCATGTATGATCTGCCAAGTAAAAAAGGAATAATGCAATAGAATGTAAGAATTTAAATTACCAAATTGAAGTCAAAGGAGAACAAAGTAATTTATAGCTGAATATTTCTACTCATAAGCAGGCGTTCTTTCACAGTTTAGCAGGGTTTACAATGTAGAAAAGTGATTCATAAAGCAGAAATTGGTCTTACTATGAAAATAGGTACTATTGCTGATAAAACACTACAGGAATAGTGAATTGAAAACAAAGCTTAGCTATTTTTGTGAAAATTCATGGTGTGTTTTGCAAAAGTCTAATTGAGACTTACAAACTTGAAAACAACTCCCTTTTGACAACATCCTCATCTTGGATATTACAAAAACACTGAAATGAATGGAATGTGTCTTCATATGTGTTAATTAGATTTGTTACTGCACACTGTTCATCTTTATAGGGGTCCAGTGGCTACCAGGAATATCAACTTTCAACATTTGACATAGTCATATTGTTCTTTAATCTCTCACCTTACCGCTACTATTCTGTAGCACAATATTTTTCTCTTACTATATTTTCATTGTGGATTCTGAAATACAGATAGAAATGATCCTAGAAATTAAAAATTGAGCAGATATTTTTATCTTATTTTTACAGCTTCCTTCAAAAAATAAATTAAAAACAAAATAATTTATTAGAAAATTTCCTAGTCACCTGTTAGCATTGGATAGTATTGGAAATTCTCTTAGCGTTTTTATGTATCAAGTGCCTAAGAATTGATTATTGCCACAGTAAAGAAGTTACTGTGTTTCATAGATACATACCCATATACATTTTAAGTAGATGGATAGAAAGATGCAGGTAAAGTACCTTTCACTCACCTTTATTAAGTATAAATGTTTTTTTCTGAGAGAAGAAGAAAAGATTTAAAATAAGTGACCCAACACTGGACAACTACATGTAAACAACGATATAACATTTTCTCATGCCATATACAAAAATAAACCCAAAATTGTTTAAAGACCTGGAACCATAAAACTCGCAGAAGATTAAACAGAAAACTCTTTAACATAAATTGTAATGATGGTTTTTTGGATCTGTCTCCTAAGGCAAAAAGAAATAAAAACAAAAAAATTAGATGTAACTAAACAGCTTTTGCACAGCAAAGGAACCAACAGCAAAATGAAAATTTATGGAATGGGAGAAAATATTTGTAAACGAAGTGAATGACAGAGATTACTATCCAAAATAGATATAAATAGCTTATAAAACTCAATATCAAAAAAAAGAACCCAATCAAAACTCTACAGAAGACATCATAGACAGTTCTTTACAAAAGACATGTAGATGGCTAAGAGGCACATGAAAAGATGTTCAACATTTCTACTTATTAGAGAAATGCAAATCAAAACAATACTTAGGTGTCACCTCGGACCTGTCAGAATGGCTATCATCAAAAAGTGTACAAGTAAATGTTAGATATGATGGGATTTTATAGGAAACAATTCTATAGATGTTTGCAAGACTATCCAAATGCCAGCTCTTGTTCTTTTTGGCTGTGTTGTCTCAACCATTTTCTTGTACTCCTCTAACTTTTGACTTCATTGTTTATAACAGAAAATATAATGTTGGTTATTGCATTTATATAATAATTGAAAGATATACTAAATTATAAATACACACACACATATATCACTTCACCAATAATCTGACCTATGGGAAATGGTCAAGGTTAGAACCTATTTTTATAGTTGTCCCATCAGTTGTAGTTAAAGCACTCTGAACTTTTCTTCTGTCAGTAATATCCAGAAAGTCCTAGAGTAACTTTATGTTAGCATCTAGATTAATATGACTATTTTTAACATAGATTTTACTGAAAAATAAAATGTAGGTTTTTATATAGTGTTCAGCTTAAAAATACAAGGATATTAAAAGGATATAAAGTATAACTAAATAAGGTGAAGAGGTTTTTGATGGTAATGATAATCATGATATTTCTATTTCTAGTTTTATGTTTTTATATTTCATTTAAATAATATGTATTAATTACTATTATAATAATATAGCAAAACATAAATAGAAATTACCTATAAAATCATACTATCATTTTCTGTAATAAAGGGCTTAGGAAAAAAGTCCTTTAACTCCAGCACACAAATATGTTCTTAAAAAAACTATTACTTGTTAAAGGACATAATACTAATGTGCCATTTGTACATAACAACAACCTACAAAATCATTATACTTTGAAGGGGCATCTAAAGCATTCTTTAATGACATATCAAGGTTAACTGTTTGAACCATCTAAAACCATCTCCTTCTTGCTGACTGCACAATATTTATCTTGACAGATGTCAGCTTCATAATGCTTGTGAGAAGTTTGTGGCTTTCATTACCTGGATTTACAATAGTGTGCAACAGAGGCTTAAATTGCACTATGAGCCATGACAGCTGGCAAAAAACATGCCAGAGGACAACTTTTTCAAACCTAGAAAGCTCAGCAGAAGCTTAGTGGAGTCATAGAAAAATATAAAACTTGGAAAGCCTGGAGAAAAAAGAAACAATAAGCAGAAAGAAAAAGCAGAAGAGGAGGGCTATACCTCCAGATTCCTGTATTGACATCATATGTGAAGATGGATAGAGAGGATTAGTGTTAGTGGAATATGAACAAAAAATGATTCCAAATATGTGCAGAGTATGTGAATATTAATTGAATGTTTCAATGGATATTTTATTATCATACAGGTTTATAAATTGATTGCTTATCTGCCAATAAAGAAGGAACTGCATCCAAGTCTCAAAAAATTCCCATGAAAACAGGTAGATGCAACTTTCCAGGTAGTCTTGGCATATTTAAACTTTGTAGAAGAATGAGGATCATGATTTACATCGTTATAGGAAACTGAGGTTCTAAGAAATAAAGGATATTCTACTAGGTAACAAGGTAGAAATAAATTATGAAGTAGAGTTTATTAATCCTATTTGAAAATAATAAGAATATGCTACTCTGGGTGTCAGTGAAATATTCTCATTTTTTTTTTTAATGACAGTAAAGGTAAACCTTCCTTTCTTCAATTTGGGGCTAATTATGAGCAACACTATACTTAAAATAGGTTTGACATTATCTATCTTTAAATTTCATTTAAAACATTCTGCAATATTATGACATGGTACTAATCATGATAATCAGAGCTATAATATATTTTTTAAGCACACTCATGCACAACATTTCATTTAACCTTTGGTTCCTTTGAGAGTCATTAGAAACAACTAATATATTAGTACTACTTCTTTCCTCTTTCTCAACTCACACAGTAACACAATTTTTGAGGTTTACTGATGTATCAGATGCTTCATATTTATTTACAAAAGGCAGTAAAATACACGGCAAAAGGATTTAAAGTTTTTAAAAGTGTATTTGCAACCTACCTATGTAGTTTAAAAATGGAGTAAATACAGATATAAAAGTGGTACTATATAATGTTCCTATTGTAGAGGATTTTATACTTTAATTCGTGCTGGAAACTCTATGCAAATAAACCAATTGAAATGTATTATAAATAACATATAGCAGATTCCTTGGTGGCTCAGCTGTAAAGAATCTTCATGCAATTCAGGAGATCTGGGAGATGTGGATTCAGTCCATGGGTCAGGAAGATCCCCTGAAGAAGGAAATGGCAACCCACTCCAGTATTCTCGCCTGGAGAATCCCATGGAAAGAGGAGCCTGGTGGGCTACAGTCCATGGGGTTGCAAAGACTCAGACATGACTGAGGCGACTGAATCACATGAGGACATACACATAAATAACATAAGATTTACTAGCACAGGAGCTGAGACATGCACACGTGCACATGATTGAGGAAAATAAAGATGGCCCTTGAATTAGTCAGGGTTCTCCAGAGAAACAGAACCATAGGATGAGTATATATACAGAAGGAGAAGGAGCAATTTTAAGGGAACTGACTCATATAACTGAAAACTAGAAAGTGCCAAATCTTCCTGGAAGTTCTAGAGACCTAGAAAGATGAGACTGCAGTTTGAGCCTGAAAAGAATCTGAAAGCAGTATTAGTGACTCAGTCATGTCTGACTCTTTGTGACCCAATGGACTGTAGCCATCAGGCTCCTCTGTCCATTGAATTCTCCAGGCAAGAATACTGGAGTGGGTTGCCATTTCCATCTCCAGGGGATCTTCCTGACCCAGGGACTGAACTCAGGTCTCCTGCATTGCAGGCAGATTCTTTACCATCTGAGCCACGAGGGAAGCAGAATTCCCCCTTTTCAGGGACTTTTCTTCTGCTGCTAAATTGCTTCAGTCGTGTCTGTCTCTGAGAGCCTATGGACTGTAGCCCGCCAAGCTCCTCTGTCCATGGAATTCTCCAGGCAAGAATACTGAAGGTGACAGCCATTGCCTTCTCCAGGGGATTTTCCTGATTCAGTGATTGAAACCCCAGGGATAAGGGGTGCCACCTACTTCAGTTCAGTTCAGTTCCTCAGTCGTGTCCGACTCTTTGCGACCCCATGAATCCCAGCACGACAGGCCTCCCTGTCCATCACCAACTCCAGGAGTTCACTCAGACTCACATCCATCGAGTCAGTGATGCCATCCAGCCATCTCATCCTCTGTCATCCCCTTTTCCTCCTGCCTTCAATCCCTCCCAGCATCAGAGTCTTTTCCAATGAGTCAACTCTTCGCATGAGGTGGCCAAAGTACTGGAGTTTCAGCTTTAGCATCATTCCTTCCAAAGAGATCCCAGGGCTGATCTCCTTCAGAAGGACTGGTTGGAACTCCTTGCAGTCCAAGGGACTCTCAAGAGTCTTCTCCAACACCACAGTTTAAAAGCAACAATTCTTCGGCACTCAGCTTTCTTCACAGACCAACTCTCACATCCATACATGACCACTGGAAAAACCAGAGCCTTGACTAGATGGACCTTTGTTGGCAAAGTAATGTCTCTGCTTTTAAATATGCTATCTAGGTTGGCCATAACTTTTCTTCCGAGGAGTAAGCATCTTTTAATTTCATGGCTGCAATCACCATCTGCAGTGATTTTGGAGCCCCCCAAAATAAAGTCTGACACTGTTTCCCCTTCTATTTCCCATAAAGTCATGGGACTAGATGCCATGATCTTCGTTTTCTGAATGTTGAGCTTTAAGCCAACTTTTTCACTCTCCACTTTCACTTTCATCAAGAGGCTTTTTAGTTCCTCTTCACTTTCTGCCATAAGGCTGGTGTCATCTACATATCTGAGGTTATTGATATTTCTCCCCGCAATCTTGATTCCAGCTTGTACTTCTTCCAGCCCAACGTTTCTCATGATGTACTCTGCATATAAGTTAAATAGGCAGGGTGACAATATACAGATTTGACGTACTCCTTTTCCTATTTGGAACCAGTCTGTTTTTCCATGTCCAGTTGTAACTGTTGCTTTCTGACCTACATATAGGTTTCTCAAGGGGCAGGTCAGATGATCTGGCAGTCCCATCTCTTTCAGAATCTTAAACAGTTTATTGTGATCCACACAGTCAAAGGCTTTGGCATAGTCAATAAAGCAGAAATAGATGTTTTTCTGGAACTCTCTTGCTTTTTCCATGATCCTGCGGATGTTGGCCACCTACTGGGCAGTTGAATGTCTGCATATAATTTTATAGTCAGACCTTCATATATGCAGTCCTGCATCCACAAATTCAAGCCAACCACAGATCATGTAGTACTACACTATATATTTATTGGAAAAAATCCACATACAGATGAACTCACACAGTTAACTTTTGTTTTTCAAGTGAAAACTGTAGTCTTTTGTTGTTGTTGTTAGGGCCTTCAACTGATGAATGAGGCCTGCCTATCCTATGGAGAATCACTTGCTTTACTCAAAATCTAGGAAATCAAATGTTAATATTGACATCAACATCTGACTGGTGTTTGACCAAATATCTGAGTCCCTGGCCTATCTCACCATTTAAACTAATCATCACAATCTTTCTATAGGTTGTTTTTGCTTGGTTTGTTTTTGTTTGTTTTTAATTAGTTCACAAAATGTGAGTGTAGAAATTGGGTATATAGCTCTAGGACTTAGACAACTACTTACTATTTCTTACCTATATATTAAATATATTCAATAACTTATTTTGTAAAGTTTAGCTGTTTATACCTCCAAACATAACTAACCAGATAAAGGACAGGGCACTCATTTTAAGCAATATACATAATTTGAGAAGCCCAGTAGTTATTGTGATTACTGGAATTCTACATTAATAAGAAATAACAAACAATATTCTGAAAATTTTGCTTTTTCAGTAATGGCATCATACCATAAACCCTAATTATATTGTTAGGATAATTCAATGGCAAGAAATATATTTTTTCCCTATTGGATAGTGTCATTGATTTTAAAGGGCATTTTTCAAGAATGTCCATATATATATATATATATATATATATATAAATATAAATACTCTTCAAAAACTAAGAAAACTTGTGTATTTTATCATAATAATTAGTTGAAATGCTCACTTTAAAAATAGGGACATCCATATCTGATTAAAATGGCAAAACCATTAGGAGCTCTCTCCCAACAAACAACCATAATGACTATTTTGCACAATAGGCAACACAGCACTGCTCTCATTGAGAGAAGGAAAAGCTGTTAAACAACTCTGTAACTTCAGTTTTATGCCTAGGGATACTTTCTAGAGTATAGCTAGCCCAAATAAACCAGGAAATCACACTGAGTTGAAGCCACAGAGATCAATGTTCAGTGATCTGAACACTGAGGCATCTGGACTTTATGAGGCAAAGAATTGTAGAATTATAAAAAGAAGATGCTCTAAGGATATGCATAGAATTCATCCTCTGTCTAGCTAGTACTGATGAAAAGTTATAGAAGGAGCCTCTATAAAGCCAACTATTTCAAAACCGAAGGGGGGGAATAAATAAATGGAAGAGAAAAGGAAAGAAAGGGGGAAAAAAAGGAAACTACTTTAGAAAGAAAAACTATCTGAGAGCTATTGAGCTACATAATTGCTTAAGTTTAGACAGACCTATCCTGGAGGAGGGCATGGCAACCCACTGCAATATTCTTGCCTGGAGAGTCCTATGGACAGAGGAGCCTGGTAGGTTACAGCCCATAGGGCCACAAAGAGTTAGATGTGACTAAAGTCACTTAGCACAGCAGACAGAACTATTCAAATTTCCATGAGCTGAAGGACATAGATGTTATTATCTCACCAACCACTCATTGCTGAATATATCCTCCAGCCTACTTGACCAGGAAGTATAACCAGAACACACAGGAAGCTATGGGTCCTATCCAGTAGCCCTGCTTACAGGAGCACTTGAACAGAAAGCATGCCCCATGGCTTCTCCCACCTGCAGAGCAAAATAAGTGGAATGTATCGCACACTCCTGCCTGATTTGAGTCCCCACACAATGATCCATATAGACCCTGAGTCATATCCTGCTGCCCTACCTGTTCAGTAAAGCTAATTCATAGCCCTATCTATTAGTGAATATAGTAACTAGTTACAACCATCAAACCTGACCAGACGATACAGGCAACTCTGGAGCCTATCCTACAATCCTACTTGTGTAAAAAGCCAAGCCAGCAGTTCTGTCCAACTTTCCTCAGTGTAGCACATCCTTCCCACCCCAACCTAAAGTTCAAACAGTTTCCTCACCCAAGAGATCATAATAGTAAGCTCCACCTGCCTAAGGACATTACCTGAAGACACCCCAAAATCCAAACTAAACAGACTGGTAAAGAGTTATCTCTATAAAAGCAAACCTATAAAGACTGAAAGAGAAACCTGATTACTCAAATGCCCAAATAAAAGTGTAAGGAATCAAGGATCATAAGAACCAAACAAAGCTAATAAAAATCTGATTTCAAGAAATAGAGATGTATAAATTGTCAGACAAAGAATTTAGAAAATCCTCTTAAAGAAATTTAGTGAACTAAAGAACACACAGACTGAAAACTAAATGAAAATAGGAAAGCAATACATGCATAAAGTGAGATGTTTAACAAAGTGATTGTTGCTGTCGTTTAGTTAGTAAGTCATGTCTGACTCTTTGTGTGGCTCTATGGACTATACTTTCACTTTTCACTTTCATGCATTGGAGAAGGAAATGGCAACCCACTCCAGTGTTCTTGCCTGGAGAATCCCAGGGATGGGGGAGCGTGGTGGGCTGCCGTCTATGGGGTCACACAGAGTCGAACACGACTGAAGTGACTTAGCAGCAGCAGCAGCATGGACTATAGCTCACCCAGCTCCTCTGTCCATGAGATTCCACAGGCAAGAATATTGGAGTAGATTGCAATTTATTTCCTTCTTCAAGGGACATTCCCCTTCCAGGGATCAAACCCACATCTCCTGCATTGGCAGGCAGATTCTTTACTGCTGAGCCATCATGGAAGCCCTGACAAAGTGATTGTTGTGGTTCAGTTGCTAAGTTGTATCTGACTCTTCGTGATCCCATGAAGTGCAGCATGCCAGGTTACCCTGTCTGTTACTATCACTATCAAAGTGATAGAAATCATCAATAATAAATAAACCTAGAAATTCTAGGGTTGAAAAATACAACTAAACTAAAGAATTCAGTAGGGTTTCCAAAGCAAATTTGACCAGGCATAAGAAAGTATCAGCAACCAGGAGGAACATATATTAGAAATTATCTATTCAGAAGCGCAAAAATAAAAAGAAATAATAATTTAAAAAAAGTAAAGAAAGCCTACAAGATTAACAGGACAAAATGAAAAGAAACAATAGTGAATTATGGGCATTCCAGGGGAAGAGAGAGACTGAAAGTACATTTTAAACAATGATGGCTGAAATCTTTCTGAATTTTGGAAGATAAATGGACATCCAGACCGATGGAAGCCCAAAAGACATGGAACAGTTAAATATAGAGTTACACCAGAACACAACAGAGTTGGCCCTCAATATCTTGCAAAGTCCACATCCAAGGATATGTAACATGTGCTTATGTCATTTTGTATATGGAACTTAAGCATCAGAAAATTTCGGCATCTGCAAGGGGTCTTTGAACAAAATTCCTGCCCAGATACCAAGGGATTACTGCATAATTAAACTGCCAAAAGTCATAGATAGAATAACCAATTCAATCTTGAGAATGAAGAAACAACCCTCCAAATGGGAAAAAAAATATTTGCAATCAAGGCAACTGACAAGAGATTAATCTCCAAAATTATTTTAAACTTAAATGGGCCATGATGAACTTTAATAAAATGCAGAAATTTTCCATTTGAATTCAAAAGTAAGGCTAACTTATCTGCTTATAATAAATACATGCATCTTAAATAATAAAACCAGCTAATGATAAAGTAAAAGAATAAGATATCATAAACAAGCCAATAGTAATAGAAGGTTACTAGAATTATGTAGTTGATTATATTATCAGACAAATGATACCGGGTAACACTATGGACAATTACAACAGGCACATATATTTCTTAGGGCATGATAAATTCATCAAGAAGACATAACAATCCTTTAAAACCTAATAATAGAACTTTAAGATAAAAAAGTAACAACATAAATCTAAGCTGGAAATAGCCAATGCTAATGTTATTATTGAAAAGTCTAACATATCATTTGTAGCATATTTGAAAACTTTTTACCAAACACCCCAAAACAGAATATATTTGAACATGAAGTATTATTCATAGACAGTGTACAAATTGATAATTATAGATACCTATATCAAGACCATCCCCATGGAAAAAAAGTGCAAAAAAGCAAAATGGCTGTCTGGGGAGGCCTTACAAATAGCTGTGAAAAGAAGACAAGTGAGAAGCAAAGGAGAAAAGGAAAGATATAAGCATCTGAATGCAGAGTTCCAAAGAATAGCAAGGAGAGATAAGAAAGCCTTCCTCAGCAATCAATGCAAAGAAATAGAGGAAAACAACAGAATGGGAAAGACTAGAGATGTCCTCAAGAAAATTAGAGATACCAAGGGAATATTTCATGCAAAGATGAGCTCGATAAAGGACAGAAATAGTACGGACCTAACAGAAGCAGAAGATATTAAGAAGAGATGGCAAGAATACACAGAAGAACTGTACAAAAAAGAGCTTCACGACTCAGATAATCACGATGGTGTGATCACTGACCTAGAGCCAGACATCCTGGAATGTGAAGTCAAGTGGGCCTTAGAAAGCATCACTACAAACAAAGCTAGTGGAGGTGATGGAATTCCAGTTGAGCTCTTTCAAATCCTGAAAGATGATGCTGTGAAAGTGCTGCACTCAATATGCCAGCAAATTTGGAAAACTCAGCAGTGGCCACAGGACTGGAAAAGGTCAGTTTTCATTCCAATCCCAAAGAAAGGCAATGCCAAAGAATGCTCAAACTACCACACAATTGCACTCATCTCTCACGCTAGTAAAGTAATGCTCAAAATTCTCCAAGCCAGGCTTCAGCAATATGTGAACCGTGAACTTCCTGATGTTCAAGCTGGTTTTAGAAAAGGCAGAGGAACCAGAGATCAAATTGCCAACATCCGCTGGATCATTGAAAAAGCAAGAGAGTTCCAGAAAAACATCTATTTCTGCTTTATTGACTATGCCAAAGCCTTTCACTGTGTGGATCACAATAAACTGTGGAAAATTCTGAAAGAGATGGGAATACCAGACCATCTGATCTGCCTCTTGAGAAATCTGTATGCAGGTCAGGAAGCAACAGTTAGAACTGGACATGGAACAACAGACTGGTTCCAAATAGGAAAAGGAGTACATCAAGGCTGTATATTGTCACCCTACTTATTTAACTTATATGCAGAGTACATCATGAGAAACGTTGGGGTGGAGGAAGCACAAGCTGAAATCAAGATTGCCAGGAGAAATATCAATACCTCAGATATGCAGATGACACCAGCCTTATGGCAGAAAGTGAAGAGGAACTAAAAAGCCACTTGATGAAAGTGAAATAGATGGGGAAACAGTGGAAACAGTGTCAGACTTTATTTTTCTGGGTTCCAAAATCACTGCAGATGGTGACTGCAGCCATGAAATTAAAAGACGCTTACTCCTTGGAAGGAAAGTTATGACCAACCTAGACAGCATATTGAAAAGCAGAGACATTACTTTGCCAACAAAGGTAAGTCTAGTCAAGACTATGGTTTTTCCAGTGGTCATGTATGGATGTGAGAGTTGGACTGTGAAGAAGGCTGAGCGCTGAAAAATTGATGCTTTTGAACTGTGGTGTTTGAGAAGACTCTTGAGAGTCCCTTGGACTGCAAGGAGATCCAACCATCCATCCTAAAGGAGATCAGTCCTGGGTGTTCTTTAGAAGGACTGATGCTAAAGCTGAAACTCCAGTACTTTGGCCACCTCATGTGAAGAGTTGACTCATTGGAAAAGACCTGATGCTGGGAGGGATTGCGGACAGGAGGAGAAGGGGACGACAGAGGATGAGAAGACTGGATGGCATCACCAACTCAATGGACATGAGTTTGAGTGATCTCCAGGAGTTCGTGATGGACAGGGAGCCCTGGTATGCTGTGATTCATGCGGTCGCAAAGAGTCGGAAACGAATGAGTGACTGAACTGAACTAGACTATATCCAGAGATCCCCTGCAAGGTGGAACTAAAGATGCCTTACAAAGGACTTTGCCTATTATTGAGTCTTGTCCCAATTTTCTTACTTGCCTTCTAATTTTTTTTTTCACCAGAAGTCTTCTTAATAAATTATTTATACATGAATGCTCATCTTGGGATCCCCGCTGATATGATCTAATAAAGAAGACATTCTTTGGTGCTATTCATGAGCCTCCTAGGTAAAAGTAAGAAAATTCCCATTAGAACTAGACAAGGTTTGCAATAAAATGGAATTTATTGGCAGAGGTGCCTCTGGACTGTCAAGGATGACATAATGCCTTATGTCTCTCCTTTGTATCAACCCAAATTATCTCTTGTCGAATAGAGTTAATGCCACACAGTGCTTGGGGGTGAGGTGGGAAAGGCAAGTATTCACATCACCAACAAAGAATATCTGAAACCAACTGCTTACGAGATAGAAAATAACAGTGATTGGCTTGATTATTAAACTGCTGAGGGAGGGGAAGTATTTTCTGTGTGTATTTAATACTCTTTTCTCTTCCCAATATACCTCTATAGAAAAATACATATTGAGATATACTTTAGATACTGGCTTTATTGAAGGACCTAGAACAGACTTCATTGTGCATTACAGGCACTTATTAAATACTTGTTTATTCATTTTTCCTTTTGAATAGTAGTAAAATGTGCTTAAAATAGAAAGAAATAAGATGACTAAAAGCATCTGGTAGACATCTGTTAAACCAGTAGATATTCATATAATTTGTTACTTGAAAGAAATTAATGTTTTACATGATATTTAGGTAATAGAATCAACAAAGCTCTTGTAGCCAAATTATAGAAACTGATATTTAGAAAATGAGAAGGCAGTACTAAGAAAGCAATAGGTTGAGTTTTATGTGGTTGCTTGATTTTACTTTGGATTGAAAGCTTTTTTGATTGCTTTTACTTAAACCTATTATGAGGCAGCCTATCAACATAAAGTATATGCAGAGATTTGGGGGAGTCAACAAATAAAATATCTGCATTTTACAGAACATATATTTTTGAAAATTTTATCTATCATAGTTATGTTTTTTTTTACCAATAAATATTCCACAAGGTGTTCAAATAATTATTTTCTATTAATATGAAAATCAACTGAACAAGAAAATAAAAAATACCTCTCCTAGAGGAAATTACAACCAGTATTGATCTTAAATCAATACTAAATATAAATTTGACTTCTCTACTCCTGGGATTATAACTAAGATATAAACAACATCAATAACCACAAATATAATAAAAAATATTGTGAAATGACCCCTGACTGGCATAACATGTTCAATTACATGATGTCTTGAAGGTAAAATATTATGAAGGTGACAGTGACGACGATGATGATGGTAAGCACAGAGAGAGAAGGTGGGGAAGAAAGAGCACTGGAGAAGGGTGGAGGAGAAAGGGAAAACAGACAAGGACAAAGAGAAAATGTAAGAAACATGGACAAAGGTGGGGGGTGGGGAGGCGGGGTAGGGGAATAAGTAGGGGAGAAACAAAGAGAAAAAGAAACATTTCATGTAATTTTAGTTGAACCCTTCAGAAATTACTTTATTGGTCATTAAGAGTTTAGAAACTTGTATTTAATTTCACTCAGCATATACATGATGGTTTTTTAAAGTGGGAAACAGAAAACATATAGTTAAGACAGCTTAATAATGTCAGAGTCAGAAGATAAACACCAACATATATCAATACAGATCCATATATCTATATGTATATATTCATATAGATATACCCTTACATATTATTTATAAGTGTATAGACACAGGATTATATGGATTCTTCTATAATAAACCATGTTTTTCCTTCATTATTTTTCAGAAGACTCACGCAATTTTGTACCCAGCTTTTGAAAGGATTACTTATTTTACCTGTCATGAAAACTAGATTCAGTAACTCTCTTCTCATTTTTTCTCATATGTAAATGGAGTATGACTTCACCCATAGCAGTGATGTGAAAGGTTTTTAATGTTTTGACATCAACAATTGGTAGGGAAATTTCTGAGGAGTATGGACAATATGTGGCACATAACACACAAAGGGTAAATGTCTCCTGGGGTGGCCTTTCAGCCATTGTGCTGGTAAATTAAGCCAAACCTGGCATAAGTGTTATGAGAGAGCTAATGTAAATTGAAAAGTGATAAAAACACTAGTAAATGGCTATTTTTCAAGATAAATACACAAAGTTAGCAAGAGATACAAATATGTATAATTTTTCATGAAATATGCAAAATACTTTTTTTAGTTTGGCTTCCACAAAGTTAATTTATCTTCAGAAAGAATAGTTCTTTCTTCCTGCAAGGTTCAATAATATAAACTCTATTGAATACAAAGGTCAAGGAATGCTGGGTGTGGGAGACAATGATAAAAGAAGAAATGGCATCAGTGCTTAATACTCTAAACTTCCAAGCTAGGTACAAAATTCAGAGATTCTCAGAACCTAAGCATTCTTCCTTAGCAAAACTCTGATTGGGGACCATTGAGATATTGATTAACATATCTGCTTGTCCAAAAGATCAAGCTGCACTTAGCTTGACCCCGAGAATTCTTTTCTTGTTTTTACAAAGTAAGTTTATAGTGTCCTGTTGAGTGTCACCGTATCTGAATAAGCAAGATATATGTTCCTTTTTCTGAGGTTTGGGCCCTCTTTTAGTCTGTATCTTCCAAGTCCTTTCAAATTCAGGTTATATTTGAGCTTCCTTGGTGGCTCAGTGGTAAAGAATCCACCTGCCAACACAGGAGACAGGTGTTCGATCCCTGACCCAGGAAGATCCCACATGCCACGGGGAAATTAAGTCCGTGCTTCACAACTACTGAGCCTGTGCTCTAGTGTCCAGGAGTCATAACTACTGAGCCCATGTGCCACAACTACTGAATGCCCCTGCACGCCCTAGAGCCTATGCTCTGAAACAATAGAAGCCACCCCAGTGAGAAGCCCATGCACCGCGACTACAAAGTAGCCCCCCCTCGCTGCAACTAGAGAAAAGCCCACACAGCAGCAGCAAAGATTCAGCACAACCAAAAGCAATAAATAAATTTTTAAAAATTCAGTTTATAGTTTCATCAATCTGTTTAATTCCGTTTATATGAAATTTATTTCCTTGAACACATGTAGCACTATTAGAAATTAAAGCATATATCAAACTAAAGTAATTATGAAGTAAAATTTAACTTTAATCACAGTTTCAGTTCAGTTCAGCTCAGTCACTCAGTCGTGTCCGACTCTTTGTGACCCCATGAATCACAGCACGCCAGGCCTCCCTGTCCATCACCAACTCCCAGAGTTCACTCAGACTCACACCCATTGAGTCAGTGATGCCATCCAGCCATCTCATCCTCTGTCGTCCCCTTCTCCTGCCCGCAATCCCTCCCAGCATCAGGTCTTTTCCAATGAGTCAACCCTTTGCATGAGGTAGCCAGAGTACTGGAGTTTCAGCTTTAGCATCATTCCTTCCAAAGAGATCCCAGGGCTGATCTCCTTCAGAATGGACTGGTTGGATCTCCTTGCAGTCCAAGGGACTCTGAAGAGTTTTCTCCAACACCACAGTTCAAAAGCATCAATTCTTCGGCGCTCAACTTTCTTCACAGTCTAACTCTGACATCCATACATGACTACTGGAAAAACCATAGCCTTGACTAGACGGACCTTTGTTGGGAAAGTAATGTCTCTGCTTTTCAATATGCTACGGTTTAGGACAATTCATCTTTGTTCTATAAATATTACATATTAATATAGGTTTACTTTTTGCTAAGGATGATATTGGGACTTTATGCAAATCTTGTTTTCCTTATTACACGTTAAACCAAAATATGTTCAGTGTCTAATTCTAAATTTTTATCATATTGAATTAAAAGCCTATAAACTATTTATTTTCTTCTAGAAGATAAAAGTAGATTCTAGAAAAAATTTGTGCCATTTTAAGCTCAATTCCAAGAGTGAAAAATTACTCAGAAGAGTTTAAGAATTAGGCTCAAAAATTTAATTAACCAAAAGTTATTTAAAAAAATTAAGGACTTGTGTGTTGAAAGGATATGCATATTCTATCACAGGTTTAGAAGTACAGGGATTCTAAAAGTAGCAAGGTATCCTAAATTGAAATTTTAAACTATAAGAGTAATAGTCAAGGTTTTTGAATGTCTGGTTCTGTAATTAAATCCAATTGTGAGACTAAAGGGGGAAAAAACGAAAACCTTGAATATGCCTTGTTTTAACAATAAACCATTCTAGATGATTAAAATATTTAATGTGGAAGACGTTGACAAAGTAGCAACATTCATATAGCATTTGCAAATACATATATAATATATGTGAAGCAGAAAAACAACTTCAGTAATTTTTGTGTACAGTAAATTTAATACTATGATGTTCAGAAAAAGGAAAAATGTATGCTGGGCTGGATGAAGTACAAGTTGGAATCAAGATTGCTGGGAGAAATATCAATAAGTTCAGATACACAGGTGACACCACTCTTATGGAAGAAAGTGAAGAAGAACTAAAGAGCTTCTTGATGAAAATGAAAGAGGAGAGTTAAAAAGTTGGCTTAAAGCTCAGCATTTAGAAAACTAAGATCATGGCATCCAATCCCATCACTTCATAGATGGGAAAACAGTGGCAGACTTTATTTTTGGGGGCTCCAAAATAACTACAGATGGTGACTTCAGCCATGAAATTAAAAGACACTCCTTGGAAGGAAATTTATGACCAACCTAGATAGCATATTCAAAAGCAGAGACATTACTTTGCCAACAAAGGTCCATCTAGTTAAGGCTATGGTTTTTCCAGTAGTCATGTATGGATGTGAGAGTTGGACTATAAAGAAAGCTGACTGTAGGAGAATTGATGCTTTTGAACTGTGGTGTTGGAAAAGACTCTTGAGAGTCACTTGGACTGCAAGGAGATCCAATCAGTCCATCCTAAAGGATATCAGTCATGGGTGTTCATTGGAAGCACTGATGCTGAAGCTGAAACTCCAATACTTTGGCCACCTGATACAAAGAGCTGACTCATTTGAAAAGACCCTAATGCTGGGAAAGATTGAAGGCAGGAGGAGAAGGGGATGACAGAGGATGAGATGGTTGGATGGCATCACTGACTCAATGAATAAACTCTTGGAGTTGATGATGGACAGGAAGGCCTGGCATGCTGCAGTCCATAGGGTTGCAAAGAGTTGGACACGACTGAATGACTGAACTGAACTGAGGACACCTATATTTATTTAAAGCTACATTAATGTTAAAAATACTGACTTTCAAACTAACTCAACTTGACTACTTTCTCAATTCCATTTTATATTGTCTATTTTAAAAGTCTATGCACAGTTCACCCTCAATATTAAAATGCTTTTAGATTAAAGCAATGGCACCCCACTCCAGTACTCTTGCCTGGAAAACCCCATGGACGGAGGAAACTGGTAGGCTGCAGTCCATGGGGTCGCTAAGAGTCATACACGACTGAGTGACTTCACTTTCGCTTTTCATTTTCATGCATTGGAGAAAGAAATGGCAACCCACTCCAGTGTTCTTGCCTGGAGAATCCCAGGAACGGGGGAGCCTGGTGGGCTGCCGTCTATGGGGTTGCACAGAGTCGGACACGACTGAAGCAACTTAGCAGCAGCAGCAGCAGTTTATTATAAGTGTGTAATTTATTAATTTATCATTTTGTAAGGGAGACAAATTGTGCTTATGATCTATATTTATACAGCTAATGTTGAGTTGCCAGAGTTGTGTGATAGCAACAGGGCTATTAAATGTGTTAATACACAAAATATTCATTAAATTTCCTAATATTTATGTAAATGAAATCCATATTATGAGTTGCACAAAACACACAATGCCCTCTAAGTTACTTTACCAATCAAATTTCTGGGAGTAGGATTGCAAAGTAATTTCTGTGCCAAGAAAATTGCATATAAATATTCTCCTTCAGAACTTTTTTTAATCAAAATAACATAGTAGCAGGTAGGTGAAAGACTGAGTCTAAATATATTTTCTAGAAGTAATAAAAAAAAGTGCAAGACTCACAATGATATGGACACTTATTCCATATGATATACTTTTTTGCTTGTGTTATTTATTACAAGTGCTATTTTTATGAAATATTAAACTTTT
Organism: Bos taurus; assembly: GCF_002263795.3. Classification (NCBI taxonomy): domain Eukaryota; kingdom Metazoa; phylum Chordata; class Mammalia; order Artiodactyla; family Bovidae; genus Bos; species Bos taurus. The sequence goes on along the minus strand of NC_037328.1, from coordinate 39,659,085 downwards.
ACTTGCTCTGGAATATATGGTACCATTAAATGCTTTTAAGCAAAATATTCTATAAAATAATGATTGTTCCTACATTTTGCCAAACATGTGGATAAAATAAAAAGAAATACAGTTAATCATGCAACTGTTATTAAGCAGGTGGCAATTTGGCATCATGCAGAGAAACCATCTGGTTGATTGACTGAAATTTCACTTTTCATAGATCTCCCCATAGCATATAAATGTCAAAGATTCCCAACATTTCTGAGACACTGTGCTATCATTTTAAAATACAGTGATGTACTAAGTATATTTTATTACCGTAAATAAGCTATTTTAAATATTTCCCAGGTCTTAACTGAGATTTTTCTCTTTCTATTTTGCAGGTATGATACCTTGGAAAATAAATAATTTTCTATTTTATTTAATTGTATTCTATTCATGTTTAATTCCTCACTTTTTGCCTTGAATCAGACCTGTAGGCATCAGTGACTACTTTATATTAATATTATTATATAGTTTCAATAACTGACTGCTACTCCCCCTCAACAGAGAGATTTAAACTTATTTAATATACCTTTACATGTCTGTCCTTCTACATTCTGGAAAATACCCTATATTTCTAACATCTAACTGGAGTACTTGTAAACTAATAAACAGTTGACCCTGGAACAGCACTGTTTTTTTTAGCATGTCAACACCTGTACCCATGGCAGATTACTTCCAGAATCAGTCATGAATACCAAAATCTCCATGTGCTCATGTTCCATAGTCAGCCCTCCTTCCACAACCAGATTTATCCAACAGTAAATTTTCTAATACTATGTTTATTGAAAAAAAATTGTGTGTAAAGGGACCCACACAGTTCAAACCAGTGATTTTCATGTTTAAACTATGTATTCCTTACACTTACTTTATATATATGTATAGAAAATAAAATATATTCTAAATGTCTCATTTATATAAAATGTTTTTTACATTACATATACGTAAAGTCACTACTAAAAGTCAGAGAATATGAGAGAATCAGAGAATATAAACCAACAGTAGCACATCTGAAAAACAACCATAATTAACTTATGGAAAACATACACTCAAATAAGGGTTTATATCTACATGTGCACACACACACATTTTAGTTCTGAACCAAATAAGGCTCATATATTAGATACTCTTTCAGAATGTACTTTTTTCCCATAAAATTTTGAGCGTATTTTGCAATAGTAATTCCTTTGTAAATATTTTTTTTTACTCTTAAAGGGAAAAATACAAGTTACTGTGTTTTTTTTTTTATTTTTTTTTATCACATTGCATATTCTGTTACAGGGAGATAGGAAGAAGAGTTTTTAATATTGAAGTAAAATTGACTTCCCATATAATACATGCTTTAATTTAAAAGTATTTTCTCCCTTTACCATTTATCTACATACTTGAAGGATGTGCCATTCTCCTACAATAAAGTATATGTTTCTTTGCATGAAAAATGGCTCTATATCGTATTTATCTTTGCATTTCCTATTAAGGCATAGAGTAGCTGATGCAGTTTTTTTTATTAAATAAAAAAAATACCACCCTGTTCTAGTTGTTGAATGCATATATTTATATGAAAATTAGATATTTTCTTTCATTATTCCAAGTGTAACCCAGTCTACCTGATTTTTGGAAACATACTTGTTTGTATTCATTGTGGAGCTAGCAAACTATTTATACTACTTTGCTAACACGACTGTGTCTGTTTTTAAACAGTAGATCATTGCTACTTTTAATTATTACTGTTTTTAAACAGTGGATGTTTATTATGCTCAATAACTGTTATTAAAAATCAAAGGACACTATGATACAAATGAAAACAATATGGATCTTAAGATGTCTAGGAATAATTCAGTTCAGTTCAGTTCAGTCGCTCAGTCATGTCCGACTCTTTGCGACCCCATGAATCGCAGCAAGCCAGGCCTCCCTGTCCATCACCAACTCCCAGAGTTCACTCAGACTCAGGTCCATCGAGTCAGTGATGCCATCCAGCCATCTCATCCTCTGTTGTCCCCTTCTCCTCCTGCCCCCAATCCCTCCCAGCATCAGAGTCTTTTCCAATGAATCAACTCTTCGCATGAGGTGGCCAAAGTACTGGTGTTTCACCAAAGTACTGGTTTAGCATCATTCCTTCCAAAGAAATCCTAGGGCTGATCTCCTTCAGAACGGACTGGTTGGATCTCCTTGCAGTCCAAGGGACTCTCAAGAGTCTTCTCCAACACCACAGTTCAAAAGCATCAATTCTTCGGCGCTCAGCTTTCTTCACAGTCCAACTCTCACATCCATACATGACCACTGGAAAAACCATAGCCTTGACTAGACAAACCTTTGTTGGCAAAGTAATGTCTCTGCTTTTAAATATGCTATGTAGGTTGGTCATAACTTTTCTTCCAAGGAGTAAGCGTTTTTTAATTTCATGGCTGTAGTCACCATCTGCAGTTATTTTGGAGCCCCCAAAACTAAAGTCTGACACTGTTTCCACTGTTTCCCCATCTATTTCCCATGAAGTGATGAGACCAGATGCCTTGATGTTCGTTTTCTGAATGTTGAGCTTTAAGCCAACTTTTTCACTCTCCACATTCACTTTCATCAAGAGGCTTTTTAGTTCCTCTTCACTTTCTGCCATATGGGTGGTGTCATCTGCATATCTGAGGTTATTGATATTTCTCCTGGCAATCTTGATTCCAGCTTGTGCTTCTTCCAGCCAAGCATTTCTCATGATGTACTCTGCATGAAAATAAGCAGGGTGACAATATGAATAATTATAAGCAAACAAATTGGACAATCCAGAAGAAATAGAAAAATATCTAGAAACATACAAATTTCCAAGATTGAAACATGAAGAAATGGAAAATCTGGATAAACTGGATACTAGTAACAAGATTGAATCAGTAATCACAAAACTCACAACAAAGCTCCATGACCATTATGATTCAACAGTGAATTCTATCAAACATTTAGAGATTTTATAACTATACTTCTCAAACTATTCCAAAAAATGAAGAGGAAAGAACATTCCTGAAGTCATTTTATAAGACCAGCTTTACCCTGAAGCCAAAACCAGACAAAAAAGCTACACATAAAAAATTACAGGCACATTTGCACTCATCTCACACGCTAGTAAAGTAATGCTCAAAATTTTCCAAGCCAGGCTTCAGCAATACGTGAATTATGAACTTCCAGCTGTTCAAGCTGATTTTAGAAAAGGCAGAGGAACCAGAGACCAAATTGCTAACATCTGCTGGATCATGGAAAAAGCATTAAAGTTCCAGAAAAACATCTATTTCTGCTTTATTGACTATGCCAAAGCCTTTGACTGTGTGGATCACAATAAACTGTGGAAAATTCTGAAAGAGATGGGAATACCAGACCACCTGATCTGCCTCTTGAGAAATGTGTATGCAGGTCAGGAAGCAACAGTTAGAACTGGACATGGAACAGCAGACTCATTCCAAATAGGAGAAGGATTACGTCAAGGCTGTATATTGTCACCCTGCTTATTTAACTTCTACGCAGAGTACATCATGAGAAATGCTGGGCTGGAAGAAGCACAAGCTGGAGTCAAGAATGCCAGGAGAAATATCAATAACCTCAGATATGCAGATGACACCATCCTTATGGCAGAAAGTGAAGAGGAACTAAAAAGCCTCTTGATGAGGAGAGTGAAAAAGTTGGCTTAAAACTAAACATTCAGAAAACGAAGATCATGGCATCTGGTCTCATCACTTAATGGGAAATAGATAGGGAAACAGTGGAAACAGTGTCAGACTTTATTTTTTTTGGCTCCCAAATCACTGCAGATGGTGATTGCAGCCATGAAATTAAAAGACGCTTACTCCTTGGAAGAAAAGTTATGACCAACCTAGATAACATATTCAAAAGCAGAGACATTACTTTGCCAACAAAGGTCCGTCTAGTCAAGGCTATGGTTTTTCCAGTGGTCATATATGGATGTGAGAGTTGGACTGTGAAGAAGGCTGAGCACTGAAGAATTGATGCTTTTGAACTCTGGTGTTGGAGAAGACTCTTGAGAGCCCATTGGACTGCAAGGAGATCCAACCAGTCCATTCTGAAGGAGATCAGTCCTGGGTGTTCTTTGGAAGAAATGATGCTAAAGCTGAAACTCCAGTACTTTGGCCACCTCATGCGAAGAGTTGACTCATTGGAAAAGACTCTAATGCTGGGAGGGATTGGGGGCAGAAGGAAAAGGGGATGACAGAGGATGAGATGGCTGGATGGCATCACCGACTCGATGGACGTGAGTCTGAGCGAACACTGGGAGTCGGTGATGGACAGGGAGGCCTGGCGTGCTGCAATTCATGGGGTCGCAAAGAGTCAGACGCGACTGAGCGACTGAACTAAACTGAACTGATCCATGATGAACTTAATGCAAAAGTTCTCAGCAAAATATTAGATACCAATTCAACAATTCATTACAAAACTGGTATAGCATAATAAAGTAGGATATCAAAGATACAGGATGGTTCAGTTCTGTTCAGTAGTACAGTCATGCCCAACTGTTTGTGACCCCGTTGACCGCAGCATGCCAGACTTCCCTGTTAGTCACCAACTCCCGGAGCCTACTCAAATTCATTTCCATTACATCGGTGATGCCATCCAACCATTTCATCCCCTGTCGCCCCCTTCTCCTCCCAACTTCATTCTTTCCCAGCATCAGGGTCTTTCAAATGAGTCAGCTCTTCACATCAGGTGGCCAAAATATTGGAGTTTCAGCTTCCAATGAATATTCAGGACTGATTTCCTTTAGGATGGACTGGTTGGATATCCTTGCAGTTAACATCCATAAACCAATGTAATATACTACAATAACAAAATGAAAGATAAAAATCATATGGTCATCTCAAGGGATGCAGAAAAACTCATTTGGCTAATTTCAATATATAGTTATGATAAAAACCATTTATGAGTTATAGAGGGGATGTACCTTTATATCATAAAGGACATATATGATAAAACCACAGCTAATATTATACTCAACATTAAAAGACTGAAAGCCTTTTATTGACAATGAGGAACAAGAAAAGGATACACACCATTGCCTTTCTTATTTGACATAGTATTGGAAATAATAACTAGAGTCCCTAGGCAAGAAAAAAAAAGGGCATCAATTTAAAGGAAGATGTAAAACTGTCACTGTTTAGATGACATGATAACATATATAGAAAATCCTAAAATCTCTACCAAAAACCTGTAACCAATTCAGTAAAGTTGCAGGATACAAGTTAACACACAGAAATATGTTGCATTTTTACACATTAATGACAAGAGTTTCAGAAAGAGAACTAAAGAAAACAATGCCATTTATAATTTTATAAAAAGTAATAGAATGCTTAGGAATAAATTTAAACAAGGAGGCAGAATACCTAAATTTTGAAAACCATAAGACATTGATGAAGTAAATTTAATAAGACAAAAAATGGAAAAATACACTATGCTTATTGGTTAGAAGAGTTAATTGTTAAAATGTCCATACTGCCCAAAGTATAATTATTAAATTTCTTTAAATGTTGATAGAATTCACTAGTGAATCACCATGATCCTGGACCTTTGTTTGTTGTGAGTTTTGTAATGACTGATTAAATCTTGTTAATAGTAACCAGTCTTTCCCCAGATTTTCCATTTCTTCATGATTCAGTCTTGGAAATTTGTGTTTCTACAGATTCAATGTAATTCCTATGAATACACCAAAGGCATTTTTCACAGTACTAGAACAAATAATCCTAAGATTTGTATGGAGCCACAAGATACCTTGAATAGTCAAAGCAATCTTGAGAAAGAACAAAGTTAGAGGAATCACACTCTGTGATTTCAAACTATACTACAAAGCTGTAATAATCAAAACAGTATGGCACTGACACAAAACAGACACATAGATGAACAGCACAGAATAGAGAGCCCAAAATTAGATCCATGCATATACAGCCAATTAAACTACAATGAAGGAGGCAAGACTATATAATGAGGAAAAAACCCATGTATTCATCAAATAGTATTGAGAACCCACTCAGCTACATGCCAAAGAATGAAATTGGGCCACTATTTTATGCCACATACAAAACTTAAAATGAATAAATTCTTGAATGTAAAATCTGAAACCATAAAACTCTTAAGAGAAAACATAGGTGGTAAGCTCCTTGACACTGGACTTTGAAATAATTTTTGCATCTGATTCCATAGGCAAGGGCAACAAAAGCAGAAACAAACAGGACTTCATTAAGCTAAAAATCTTTTGTATAATGAAGGAAACCATCAACAAATTAAATGGCAACCTACTGAATGGGAGGGGAAGTTTTCAAATGATATATCTGATGAGAGGGTTAATATCCAAGAGGTATAAAGGAGTCGTGCAACTCAGTGTTCAAATAGTTTGGTTAAAATATGAGCAGAGGAATTGAATATGTATTTTTTCAAAGAAAGACATATGTATATGGCCCATAAACCTCTGAAAAGATGTTCAACATCACTAATCACCAAGACAAGAAAGTGCAAATCAAAATTACAGTTAGATACCACTTCATATCTGTCAAAATGGCCATTATAAAATAAAAAGACAAAAAGAAAACGAAAAAGTGAGAGAGAATGTGGAAAAAGAGGAAACTTTGAATAGTGTTGTTTGGCATATAAATTGATGAAGCCACTATGGAAAACAGTGTGTTGTTCTTCAAAGATTAAAAATAGAACTACTTTATGTGCAACAATTCCCACTTCTTGGTATTTATGTGAAGGAAACTAAAACACTTATTTGAAAAGATATATGCACCCTTATGTTCACTGCAGTGTTATTTACAATAGGCAAGACATGGAGGCAAGCTAAGTGTTCAAGGATAGATGAATGAATCTGTATCTATACATATATGTGTATGTATACATACACACCTACATATATAAAATGGAACATAATTCATTCATAAAAAGGATGAAACCTTACCATTATTACAACTTAGATAGACCTGAAATATTACATGAAAATAAGTCAAGCAGAGTAAAATAAGTCAGACAAATACAAATAGCATGTGATTTCACTTATATGTGGAATTTAAAAAAATTGAACCCAAATGAACAAACCCTAAACCCTGCAAAACTATACTTATAGACAGAGCACATACTTGTGGCTGCCAGAGAAGAGGAGGTTTGGGGATAGTAAAAATGAATTGGGGGTGGTGTTAGGACATATAAATTTTCAATTATAAAGTACATACTTCATGGGTATATGATCTACACCATGGGGAATATAGTCAATAATAGTTTCTTAACTTTGTATGATGACAAATAATAACTAGACTTATGGTGGTGATTCTTTCTTAATATAAATAGACATAGAATTACTATGGTGTAAACATGAATGTAGTGTAATATTGTATGTCAATTATATTTGAATAAAAATTAAATATGGCATTTTTCATATGTTGCATACAATAAATACTTAATAATCCTTTCCCTATCTTTGAATGATGATCAACATTTGAAATTAATTTTCATTATATATATATATTATATGCTAGAAAATATTTTCTTCTTCAATATGATTTAATCATATAATAATGGATCACCTAAATGATAAATCTTATAGGATTTATCTTTTAAAATTTTATAAAATGTATATTCTATGCCATGTTCCTCAGAATCAAATGAGTTGATATTGTATAATTAAGAATATGAAGTAGGTAGATTGGAGTGGAATAAAAAGATGCAATCAGCAAAATGAACAAGTGGGTAAGAAGGCCAAACTATGTTTACATGAAAAATCAATTCAAAAGAGAGGCTATGTTTAATATCTTTAAACTTTGTACCTAGCTTGGAAGTTTAAAATATTAAGCAGTGACTGTGTTTCTTCTTTAGATAATCCTAATAGTGAAGTAGTGAAATCATATAGCTATTTTAATTTGCGTTTTCCTGAAGACATACTATGTGAAGCATCTTTTCATACATGTATTTGCCATTTCTACATCTTTATTGGTGAAGCATTTGTCAAGTTTTTGGCTCATTTTTTAAATGGGGTTCTTTGTTTTCTTATTGTTGAATCTTAAGACATCTCTGTATATTTTGGATAATAGTTCTTTATCACATGAGTCTTTTACAAATATTTTCTCCGGGGTGTATCCAAGAAAATGCACTGGTCATAGCAAACACCCTCTTGCAACAACACAAGAGAAGACTCTACACATGGACATCACCAGATGGTCAACACCAAAATCAGATTGATTATATTCTTTGCAGCCAAAGATGGAGAAGCTCTATACAGTCAACACAAACAAGACCAGGAGCTGACCGTGGCTCAAATCATGAAATGCTTATTACCAAATTTAGACTTAAATTGAAGAAAGTAGGGAAAACCACTAGACCATTCAGGTATGACCTAAATAAAATCCCTTATGGTTATACAGTGGAAGTGAGCAATAGATTTAAGGGCCTAGATCTGATAGATAGAGTGCCTGATAAATTATGGAATGAGGTTCCTGACATTGTACAGGAGACAGGGATCAAGACCAACCCCATGGAAAAGAAATGCAAAAAAAAGTAAAATGGGTGTCTGGGGAGGCCTTACAAATAGCTGTGAAAAGAAGAGAAGTGAAAAGCAAAGGAGAAAAGGAAAGATATAAGCATCTGAATGCAGAGTTCCAAAGAATAACAAGAAGAGATAAGAAAGCCTTCCTCAGCGATCAATGCAAAGAAATAAAGGAAAACAACAGAATGGGAAAGCCTAGAGATCTCCTCAAGAAAATTAGAGATACCAAGGGAACATTTTATGCAAAGATGGGCTCGATAAAGGACAGAAATAGTATGGACCTAACAGAAGCAGAAGATATTAAGAAGAGGTGGCAAGAATACACAGAAGAACTGTACAAAAAAGATCTTCATGACCAGATAATCACATTGGTGTGATCATTGACCTAGAGCCAGATATCCTGGAATGTGAAGTCAAGTGGGCCCTAGAAAGCATCACTATGAACAAAGCTAGTGGAGGTGATGGAATTCCAGTTGAGCTATTCCAAATCCTGAAAGATGATGCTGTGAAAGTGCTGCACTCAATATGCCAGCAAATTTGGCAATCCCAAAGAAAGGCAATGCCAAAGAATGCTGAAACTACCACACAATTGCACTCATCTCACATGCTAATAAAGTAATGCTCAAAATTCTCTAAGCTAGGCTTCAGCAATACGTGAATCGTGAACTTCCTGAAGTTCAAGCTGGTTTTAGAAAAGGCAGAGGAACCAGAGTTCAAATTGCCAACATCCACTGGATCATGGAAAAAGCAAGAGTTCCAGAAAAACATCTATTTCTTCTTTATTGACTATGCCAAAGCCTTTGACTGTGTGGATCACAATAAACTGGAAATTCTGAAAGAGATGGGAATACCAGACCACCTGATCTGCCTCTTGAGAAATCTGTTTGCAGGTCAGGAAGCAACAGTAAGAACTGGGCATGGAACAACAGACTGGTTCCAAATAGGAAAAGGAGTACGTCAAGGCTGTATATTGTCACCTTGATTATTTAACTTATATGCAGAGTACATCATGAGAAACGCTGGACTGGAAGAAACACAAGCTGGAATCAAGATTGCCGGGAGAAATATCAATAACCTCAGATATGCAGATGACACCACCCTTATGGAAGTGAAGAGGAACTAAAAAGCCTCTTGATGAAAGCGAAAGAGGAGAGTGAAAAAGTTGGCTTAAAGCTCAACATTCAGAAAATGAAGGTCATGGCATCTGGTCCCATCACTTCATGGGAAATAGATGGGGAAACAGTGGAAAAAGTGTCAGACTATTTTCTGGGTGCTCCAAAATCACTGCAGATGGTGACTACAGCCATGAAATTAAAGACGCTTACTCCTTGGAAGGAAAGTTATGACCAACCTAGATAGCATATTTAAAAGCAGAGACATTACTTTGCCAACAAAGGTTCGTCTAGTCAAGGCTATGGTTTTTCCAGTGGTCATGTATGGATGTGAGAGTTGGACTGTGAAGAAGGCTGAGCACCGAAGAATTGATGCTTTTGAACTGTGGTGTTGGAGAAGACTCTTGAGAGTCCCTTGGACTGCAAGGAGATCCAACCAGTCCATTCTGAAGGAGATCAGCCCTGGGATTTCTTTGGAAGGAATGATGCTAAAGCTGAGACTCCAGTACTTTGGCCACTTCATGTGAAGAGTTGACTCATTGGAAAAGACTCTGATGCTGGGAAGGGTTGGGGGGCAGGAGGAGAAGGCAACGACAGAGGATGAGATGGCTGAATGGCATCACTGACTCAATGGATGTTAGTCTGAGTGAACTCTGGGAGTTGGTGATGGACAGGGAGGCCTGGCGTGCTGCGATTCATGGGGTCGCAAAGAGTCGGACAGCAGTGAGCGACTGAACTGAACCAACTGAACTGGGTGTAGCCCATCTTCTGATTTTCTTGACATAGTCTAGGTAGGGCAGAAATTTTTAATTTTTATGAAGTCCAGTTCAAAAAAATTTTTTTCATGGATCATGCCTTTGTCATTGTTATCTAAATAGTTATCATCATACCCAGGGTCATCTACCCAAGGTTCTCCCCTATATTATCTTCTAGGAGTTTTATAACTTTGAATTTTATAATACATTTAGGTGTGATCTACTTTAAGTTAGTTTTTATTAGGGCATATAATCTGTATCTAGATTTATTATTTTTTTTAATATGGATGGCCAGTTGTTTGAGCACCATTTGTTGAAAAGACTATCTTTGCTCCATTGTATTACTTTTTCTCCTTTGTCAAAGATCAGTTGACTACATTTAAAGATTCTGTTTCTGGACTCTCTTTTCTGTTCCACTGACCTATTTGTTCTTTCACCAATACCACACAGTTTTGATAACTGTAAGTCTTAAAGTCAAGCAATGTCAGTTCTCCAACTTTTTTCTCTTTAAGTTATTGTGTTGGCTATTCTTTTATTTTTGTATATATACCCTAGAATCAGCTTGTGCATTATGATAACATGCTAGGATTTTTACTCAGATTTCAAAGAATATATAGACGATGTTAGTTATAGGCTTTATGTAAATATTATTTAACAAGTTTAAGAAGTTCAATTCTATTCCCTGTTTGCTCAGAGTTTTTAATCATGAATAGGTTTGGATTTTGTCAAATGATTTTCTACAGATGTAATCATATTATTTTTCTTTTAATACTGTTGATTTACTTTTAATTGTTGAATAAACCTAGCATACCTATGATAAATCCTGGCATAATAAACTTTTGAATAAGTATTTACTATAAATTTTAGTAATGATTATTTGGAATGTAAGTGGAATAAGAAATGGAGCCTTTATTTGTATAATTACAATGACAAAGAGTATACTAGAGAAGGGAATAACCACCCACTCCAGTATTCTTGCATGGAGAATTCCATGGACAGAAGAGCCTGGTGGGCTATATAGTCCATGCAGTCACAAGAGTCAGACATGACCGAGCAACTAACACTTTTTTCAGGGTATACTAAGAATGGTTCACTCATTATTTAATCATTTCTTACTATTGGCCCATTATCAGTCTTCTCAATTTTATATAGGATAATAATGAAACTGAAAAAAGTTTGTTACTTGAAAAAGGTTAAGAAAATTAAAAGAATGTGATGTGATTAAAAATAAAGATCATCTTATTGCAAAATATTTTTTATTCTGTTAGATTGAAAATATTAAGATAAAACTGATCTAATATTATATTTACACTTAAATAACTGGCATATGTTTTAATTTAAACATGTTGAATCACATAAACGTGTGTGTGCACTTATGTAAGTATTTACATATAAATGTGTATAAATGAGTTTCCCTATGGAAATCATATAAAATATGATTTGTATATACAATAAATTGAGCATGTTTAAGTGAATATTTTCTGCTGCTGCTATTATTGCTATTGTTGTGTTAATATTATTGAATCCTATAGATGCAATGAAAAGAAATCCTAATTCCATTTGTGGTTTAAACTAATGGTCTTTAAAGTCTTTCCTCCCATTCTGATTTTCTCCTGTTTAATAAAAAGCATGTGAATAAAAAAATAAATAAATAAATAAATAAATAAAAGCATGTGAATAATGTTACACTGTAGAGGTGAACATCTCCTTGCTAAAAAAGGTAATGTACAGTTTTTCCTCCTCAAAATGATATGTACTGCAAAGTTCATCTATTTTACATTTAGAAATTAAGATATTTATTTCAGTGAAAAGAAATTCTTTCTTCATACTCTATATATTATAATAGAATTGTTTCAGTCAAAAAGCAATTTAAGTCAGGAACATATTGAACTGTAATTAAAGATTTATGATTCCATTAAAAGGTAATATTATAGTTAATCCCAAATAATAAAACACTTCATAAAAGTTCAGTGCTGTACTCAAGCAGGAATACAAACAACAAGTTTTCTCCAACATTTGCTGGGCTTGTGATTCTACAGAAATATTAACACTTGAATTTCAGTAGTATATCAGACTGATTTTAGATTTGACTGTGGAATTATGATTATCTTTCTCTGCATATGTGTGCAGAATATATTTATTAGATAACTGGATACCCTTTGAAAAATATTGTGCTTTCTTTTCAATGTATTTCAATCTAATTCTTAAAAGGATAATTGATTCCTGGTCAAGATGATAGAGGTTTCTGGTCAAGATAATTCAATGCCCTTTTTTAGCTCTAAATATATAAAAATGAAATATTATAAATATAACCAGGCTGGTAAAAAAGGAGTGGACAAAACAAATATAGTGTTGAAACCATCCTTGATCATAAATACACAGAGATGATCAAGATTTGGTCCAGATATGAAAAGGCCAACATGCTTCCCAAGTAAGAAGAGAAAAAGAGGATCATTGCTTAAATATAAGAATTGGCAATCAAGCTCCCTATCTCAGCAAATGAGGCTAGTAATAGTACTGAAGAACTACCACTTCAACAGAATGTCATATTTAGTAAGCAGAAATACCAAAGGTGATGGGGCATATTGATACTAAAATTTTACCCAGTTTGTCTTAAATCAGATTTAACTGGAAAATCTGTATTTTATCTGATGACCATATTTTTGAAGCTGCAGTTTAACGAAACACTTATAGTTTCAAATCTGGGAAAAAAAAATCACTATGTCTGTGTTTAAATTTGACTCCCTAATAACACCTTAGAGTTAAAAACCCAAAATTTTATTAATTTCATAAGGCTATAAAATTTCATCAAAAGTCTTAAATTTTAAAGACTAGTAGGTCACAGAACAGAAAACTAGTAAACTTCTTGTTAGGACATAATGAAGAAATTCAAAACAAAGACAAATAAAAATTATAAATATGTTAAAAAGAACTCTTTTTCAAATAAAAAAGCATCAAATTCTAAAATGTGAAAGAAAAATAAAAGCTACCAGTAAAAGCAAATATTCAATTAGTATGTAAATTAAATATAGATGAAAATGACTTTATAAAATGTCTAAAGAAGAGATTAGATTCCATATATTTGGGATGTTCAAGTATTTATATAAAAAATTTTAAAGACAAAAGGTATTATGAAATGCAGAATGAAATAAGTTTATGATTTCAAAAAAAGAGTTGAAAAATTTGGAAATAAATAATTAAACATATGTGTGTTTGTATTCCTTTAAATAGAAGCACAATAGACAAAAAAGATGCCAGGAATACAAAGAACTATACAAAAAAAGGTCTTAATAACCTGGATACCATGATCGTGTGAACTCTCACATAGAGCCAGGCATCCTGGAATGTGAAGTCAGGTGGGCCTTAAGAAACTTTACTATGAACAAACTAGTGGAGGTGATGGAATTCTAGCTGAGCTATTAAAAATCATAAAAGATGATGCTGTTAAAATGCTGCACTCAATATGTCAGTAAATTTGGAAAACTCAGAAGTGGCCACAGGACTGGAAAAGGTCAATTTTCATTCCAATCCCCAAAAAAGGAAAATGCCAAAGAATGTTCAAACTATCGCCCAATTGCACTTATTTCACATGCTAACAAGGTTATGGTCAAAATCTTTCAATCCTTGCTTCAGCATTACATGAACTAAAAACTTCCAGATGAACAAGCTGTATTTAGAAAAGGCAGAGGAACCAGAGATCAAGTTGCCAGCATTCACCATATTATAGAGAAAGCAAGGGAATTTCAGGAAAACACCTGCTTCTTTGACCGTGCTAAAGCTTTTGACTGTGTGGATCACAACAAACTGGAAAATTCTTAAACAGATGGGAATACCAGACAACCTGACCTGCCTCCTGAGAACCTGTATGCAGGTAAAGAAGCAAGAGTTAGAACCAGACATGGAACAACAGGACTGGTTCAAAATTGGGGAAAAAAGTACATCAAGGCTGTATACTGTCACTCTGCTTATTTAACTAATACACAGAATACATCATGTGAAATGCCAGGCTGGATGAATCACAAGCTGGAATCAAGATTGCTGGGAGAAACATCAACAACCTCAGTTATGCACATGATACCACTCTAATGGAAGAAATGAAGAGAAACTAAAGAGCCTCTTAATGACTGTGAAAGAGCAGAGTGGAAAAGCTTGCTTCAAATTCAATACTCAGAAACCTAAGATCATGGCATCTGGGCCCAATACTTCATGAGAAATGGTGGGGGGAATGGAAACAGTGATAGACTTTATTTTCTTGGGCTCCAAATTCACAGCAAATGGTGACTGCAGCCTTGTAATTAAAAAATGCTTGTTCCTTGGAAGGAAAGCTATGACAAATGTAGGTAGTATATTTTAAAAAGCAGAGACATCACTTTGCCAACAAAGATCTGTATAGTCAAAGGTATGGCTTTTCTAGTAGTTATTTACAAATGTGAGAGTTGGACCATAAGAAAGGCTGCACTTCAAAGATTTAATTCTTTCAAATTATGGTGATGTAGAAGTCTCTTCAGAGTCCCTTGGACTGCAAGGAGACCAAATCAGTCAACCCTAAAGAAAATCAACACTGAATATTTATTGGAAGGAGTGATGCAGAAACTCCAATACTTTGGTCACCTGATGTGAAGAGCCAACTCATTGGAAAAGACTCAGAGGCTGGGAAATATTGAGTGCAGGAGGAGAAGGGCCTGGCAAAGTGTGGCTGGATAGTATCACTGACCCAATGGGCGTGAGTTTGAAAAAACTCTGGAGATACTGAAGATCAGGGAAGACTGGCATGCTGCAGTTCATGGGGTTGCAAGGAATTGGAGATAACTTAGCTAGTAAACAACAACAAATTGATTTTTTTTTTCTTACCAGTTGCAAAGAATATCTGAAGCAATGCTGAAAAAAATAGCTTAAACCTAGGATAGTAGCTAAACTTTAACTCAAAACTGAGAAAAAAAAAAAAAATCAAGATTGCATTTTGAGCTCTACAATGACTAAGCCAGCTATCTAACCATCAATAAATATAAAATAAAACTAGTAAAAAGGATCTTATTTAGCAAGACTATAGAACCTTAGAAGTACTGACTAGATTAAGATAATATCCTAGGTAGGCCTGGAATTCTAAAGTGGCTCATGCTTGTGCTCAGTCACTCTGTTGTGCCTGACTCTTTGCGACCCTATGAACTATAGCCCACCAGACTCCTCTGTTCATGGAATTTTTAGGTAAGAATACTGGAGTAGGTTTCCATGCCCTCCTACAAGGTATCTTCTCTACCCAGGAATCAAACCTGTGTCTCCTGTGTCTCCTATATTGCAGGCAGATTCTTTACCACTGAACCACAGGAAAAGTCCCAAGTAGAGCTATATTTTTTTACATTTTCATGGGGTATGTGGCCTTTTCATTGTCTTTTCTTTCATTTCTTTCAGAAATCTCCTAAAATCAAGAAGGATAGAAATATAAATTAAAAGCTTCTGCATAACAAAGGAAACTATAAGCAAGGCGAAAAGACAGCCTTCAGAATGGGAGAAAATAATAGCAAATGAAGCAACTGACAAAGAATTAATCTCAAAAAATATACAAGCAACTCCTGCAGCTCAATTCCAGAAAAATAAACGACCCAATCAAAAAATGGGCCAAAGAACTAAATAGACATTTCTCCAAAGAAGACATACAGATGGCTAACAAACACATGAAAAGATGCTCAACATCATTCATTATCAGAGAAATGCAAATCAAAACCACAATGAGGTACCATTTCACGCCAGTCAGAATGGCTGCTATCCAAAAGTCTACAAGCAATAAATGCTGGAGAGGATGTGGATAAAAGGGAACCCTCTTACACTGTTGGTGGGAATGCAAAATAGTACAGCCACTATGGAGAACAGTGTGGAGATTCCTTAAAAAACTGGAAATAGAACTGCCATATGACCCAGCAATCCCACTGCTGGGCATACACACCGAGGAAACCAGAATTGAAAGAGACACGTGTACCCCAATGTTCATCACAGCACTGTTTATAATAGCCAGGACATGGAAGCAACCTAGATGTCCATCAACAGACGAATGGATAAAAAAGCTGTGGTACATATACACAATGGAATATTACTCAAGCATTAAAAGAAATACATTTTAATCAGTTCTAATGAGGTGGATGAAACTGGAGCCTATAGAGAGTAAAGTAAGCCAGAAAGAAAAACACCCATACAGTATACTAACGCATATATATGGAATTTAGAAAGATGGTAACGATAACCCTGTTTGAGAGACAGCAAAAGAGACACAGATGTATAGAACAGTCTTTTGGACTCTGTGGGAGAGGGCAAGGGTGGAATGATTTGGGGGAATGGAATTGAAACATGTATAATATCATATGTGAAATGAATCACCATTCCAGGCTTGATGCATAATACAGGATGCTCGGGGCTGGTGCACTGGGATGACCCAGAGGGATGGTATGGGGAGGGAGGGGGTTCAGGATGGGGAACACATGTACACCCATGACGGATTCATGATGTATGGCAAAGCCAATACAATATTGTAAAGTAATTAGCCTCCAATTAAAATAAATACATTTATATTAAAAAATAAAATAAATTAATTAAAAAATATATAAAATGCAATGTATATTTGGAACAATAACAGGAAGAGTTGTATATTCTGACATTATTATATGGAATAAGTCTGCTAAATGGAGGCCAATTTATTCATAGATAATGGTTTGGAAAGATGTCAACAAAAGGTACCCATGGCTGAAAACTTCACACAAGTATGATTGAGGCATTTCTCCAAATTAAGTGAGACAGTTTGAGATTCAAAACCAAAATTGCTTATTTGAAACAGGGGACATATATTATGGCTGTGACAGTGTTTCCTCTTTCCAACCTCATTTGGCATGAAAAAGCAGCAGGAAGGTTTCTATGTATGAGTAATTTCAAAGAGAAGTAATTAAAGAAAGCATGTTCTGCCGGCAAGCTGGCTGGTAGGGGAGAACTATGTTACATTATAAGCAGTAGCCTATAAGCAGCTGACTGTTGGCAGAAATTAAGACTAAGAGACTATACTTAAATAGTTGCTTTCGTTTCAAAAACAAAATCTTTCCTGTACTATTATATCACCCTAGTTGTTCTGATCAATGTTAGTTAGGAACTAATTACATTATTTGAATACAAGTAAAATGAAAAATATCAACCATAGAATCAATAAGACATATGGACAAAAGAAAATAATGAACATCCAAATGGTTGTACTCATCAGAAAGGAAAAAAAAAAAAACAATACTGAGAAATGTAAGCACTGTGACCAAAAATTTCATTACACTTTTAGAAAATATATAATAAAACAATGTCATTTTACTTTTGTGAAATTAGAGTATAAAACAGACATAAAATTTTAAGGGGCAATATATCAAACTAGAGAAATTAATGAAGCTCTGAGAAAAACCATAACAGAAAAATCTGTCTTAGAGGAAAAAAATTACCTGAGGTAGCACAAAGGATGCAATATGGGGCATGAAAGAGAGAAGTGAAAAAATTCACAAAATAAAAAAAAAATAGATAAATAAATAAAAGAGGAAAAATGACATGAAGTTCAAGAACATTTTTGATGAGAAAGTATTGAAATCAGGAAATTGAAAAGACATACTTGGTCTTCAGAAAAAAATCGAGTAACCAACATAAAGCTATTTAATTTCCAAACTTTTCACGAATTAAAGGGAAAAGTGAGGAAGTTTCACAGATGTAATTACATTCTGCAATAAGTTGACTTTAGGCTAATAAAAGGAAGTTTATCTTGTGTGAGCATGATCAATTCAGTTGATCCTCTGAAAGAATGCTTAGTGATAAAAGACAGACTCTCTTTCCTGAAGCAAGCTTTATCCAGATGCAAGAAAATGAATCTTTCCAACAATGCATTAAGTTGAAGAGGATCCCAAATCCTTTGGTTAACACTGCAAAGATAATATAATTGTGCATGTTTGCTGTAATTCAGAATTATTAAGCAAAAATATGATGTGGTCATCATCAACTCAATGGACATGAGGTTGAGAAATAGTGAAGGAATGTGCTACAGTCCATGTGGTTGCAGAGAGTCAGACACAACTGAGTAAATGAACAAAATGATGTGGTCATATTGAATCTAACCAACACAAAAACTGTATTGAACTGAGTAGAAAGCTGAAAACTGTTTTCTATAATATTTACCTTCTAGCATAAAGGAGTTTCCTGTTCATTAACTTACTTTGCTCAATAGTTTTTATCTCTTTTCCTTCACTTTTCTGAATTTTTATCAAGCTATTCAATCTATGAGTTATATGTTTTTGCAAAAATGAACTGATATGATATTTGTAGCATAAAATAGCCATATAAAATGTTAATGAGTTACAAAAAAATTACTTTCCATAAGTCTGAAATTCATCAAATTGCCAACATCCATTGGATTATAGAAAAAGCAAGAGAACTCCAGAGAAAGATCTACTTCTGCTTCATGGACTATGCTAAAGGCTTTGACTGTGTGGATCACAATAAACTGTGGAAAATTCTTCAAGATGGAAATACCAGACCGCCTTACCTGTCTCCTGATAAATCTGTATGCAGGTCAAGAAGCAACAATTAGAATCGAACATGGAACAATGGACTGGTTCCAAATTGGAAAGGAGTACATCAAGGCTGTATATTGTCACCCTGCTTATTTAAATTATATGCAGAGTACATCATACAAAATGTTGGACTGGATAAAGCACAAGCTGGAATCAAGATTGCCAGGAGAAATATCAATAACATCAGATATGCAGATGACACCAAGTTTACGGCAGAAAGCAAAAAGGAACTAAAGAGCCTCTTGATGAAAGTGAAAGAGGAGAGTGGAAAAGGTGGCTTAAAACTCAACATTCAAAAAACAAGAATTATTGCATCTAGTCCCATCAATTCATGGCAAATAGATGTGGAAGCAATGGAAACAGTGAGAGACTTTATTTTCTTAGACTCCAAAATCACTGCAGATGATGACTGTGGCCATGAAATTAAAAGATGTTTGCTCCTTGGAAGAAAAGCTATAACAAACCTAGACAGCAGGTTAAAAAGCAGATGCATTAGTTTGCCGACAAAGGCCCAGCTAGCCAAAGCTATGGATTTTCCAGTAGTAATGTATGGATGTGAGAGTTGGACCATAAAGCTGAGCACCAAAGAGCTGATGTTTTTCAACTGTGGTGTTGGAGAAAACTCGAGAATCCCTTGGACTGCAAGATCAAACCAGTCAATCCTAAAGGATCAGTCCTGAATATTCATTGGAAGAACTGATGCTGAAGCTAAAGCTCCAATATTTTGCCAGCTGATGTGAAGAACTGACTCATTGGAAAAGACCCTGATGCTGGGAAAGATAGAAGGCAGTAGGTGAAGGGGACTACAGAGGATGAGATAGAAGGATGGCATCACCAACTCAATGGACATGAGTTCAAGCAAGCTCTGGGAGTTGGTGATGGGCAGGGAAGCCTGGCAAACTGCAGTCCATGGGGTCACAAAGAGTCAGACACAGATGAGTGACTGAATGTAACTGGTCTGAAATTCATAATTTAGATATTCATGTTTTCTATAATTTTATAACTTTTATGTCAGAAACACTGGTGCATAAAAAATTGAAATGATACATGGAATGGAAAAACATGCTCAATATTTCTTAATATATGCTCAAATTTCACATGTTTTTGAATGTATTTGTAGAGAACACATCATATCTTTGATGTTTCCAGAAAGTTTAAAGACAATAAATGTGTGATGTACAGAAATGGGCACTCTTTGCTGACGCACTGATGATATAATGTAAATGTATTTATACAATATCTCATTAAGATTTCCAATGTTTCGATAGTCATAGTCATTATTTGTTTTATTTTTGAGGAATATGGGATTTTAAATTGTTTCAGAGCAGCTGTTCAAAGAAGCCACTTAAGTAGTGAAGGTTATTACTGACAGTCTCAGCATGATGATTGCATTACTGTGTGCTGGAATATGATTTTGAAAAATGAGAAGTACTCTATCTAGGAAGAGAAGAATGACTTGCTGTTTGTTTTTGAATAACTCAGCCTGCCACATGTTAGGTTGGAATAGATACAAAAATCTTATAATGATTATTGAAACCCCAGTAAAAAGTCGCATTAAAGTAAACTACAGGATATCTAAGATTTGATATGTATTTGTCGAACATTTGACAGAATTTTGAAAAGTGAAAAAAAAAATCAATGGACTAAGATCCTCACATGTGACTGTTACCAAAGATATTTTATGATCATAACTTATTTCCTTCATTTCTAGAATGAGTACAGTTCAGGTTCTTCTTCCTGTCTTTTGATTGTTTTCCAGGAGTGTGTGATAATTTTTATTCTAACAGTTCAAAGTTTATTTTAAATATGTTAGGAAGATACAGAACATACACTACTGTTATAAACTATTGTGAAAGCCAATTTCTCCTTTTAATAAATATTGCTTGATGTAATAATATTATGTGCATGCATGTATGCTAAGTCACTTTAGTCATGTCTGACTCTTTCTGACCCCGTGGACTGTAATCTGCCAAGCTCCTCTGTCCATGGTATTCTCCAGGCAGGAATACTGGAGTGGGTTGCCCTCTTCCAGAGGATCTTCCTACCCAGGGATCGAACCTAGGTCTCTTCTGTGTCCTGCATTAGCAGGCAGGTTCTTTACCACTAATGCCACCTGGAAAGCCCAATCATATTATGTGTGTGTGAAGTTGCTCTGTCGTGTCCAACTCTTTGCGACCCTGTGGACTGTAACCCAACAGGCTCCTCTGTCCACGGGATTCTCCAGGCAAGAATACTGGAGTGGATTGCCATTTCCTTCTCCAGAGGATCTTCCCAACCCAGGGATCGAAACCGGGTCTCCTGCATTGCAGGTAGACGCTTTAGCCTCTGAGCCACCAGGGAAGCCTAAAAGGTGTTGGCATTCCCACACTGGGGGTCAAACCCAGGCCGCCTGGGTGAAAACCAGGAATCCTAATGGTATGCATCTATACGTTTATGCATGCAAGCTGCATCCAAATGGTCAAGCAATTAAGTTTACTAAATGGTTTAACATTATGATGTATACTATTGTAGGCTAATTTTACAATCATTCAAACTAGTTTAGATATTCCTTCCAGATTCTATATTTTGGCATATCCAAGAAAGATAAATGTTACCTATATCTTTTATATATATAAATGATTTACATATAAAGAAATCATATGTATTTTTTCCAAGGTAAGAAATACATAATACCACTTCAGGGTGCAAATGTAGAATGACACTGAAGGATGAATACATTACTCTCTTTTCCTCTCTCCAATCTTCCACCTTACCCACTAATCCCAGAGTTCCCTGTAGTACTAGTTGAAATATTTTTTGCAACTTCATTTCAATTCAAAATTGTTTTTTTCTCCAATCTTAAGACAATCCCTGTTCAGTTTCCTACACAAATATCTTTTTCCTGGAGTCTTTGCACCAGCAAATCTGGTCAGTGACTCAAAAACATATAAAATGCACATATATATGGATACACCCACTTCTTAAACACACAGACATAAATATGACACACCCATGTTTTGTTGCTTATCTTCACCCTAAAAGTATTTTCATGTATGCTGAGTGTGTCTTGGGGAATGGGGAATAGTGCTACTTAGCCTAGAGTCTTCCTCTGGCATATACAATGTTTTCATGATTGGATACTTTCTAATTAGTGCAATTCTGGAAAAAAGTAAGTATAACATAAAGGAGTTGGTTCTTTGAATCATGTGGCCAAAGTATTGCAGCTTTGTGCTACAGTCCATGGGGTCACAACGAGTTGGACATGACTTAGTGACTGAACAACAGTACCATAAATAGTAATGATGAATGACAGGTCAGGTAAAGGAATAAAGCATAAATAAAGCTGGCTTTTTTGTTCTCTGACTTTCAAAAAACTTTTTATTTAGTTTTAGAATAGACCGTTTTTACTATATGGTTGCCACAAGCCATGTGCAGCTACATATATTTAAATTTGTATTAATTAAATTTGGGCTTTGGACCCCTTGCACTGTGGCCCGCCCAGCTCCTCTGTCCATGGAATTTTCCAGGCAAGAATACTGGAGTGGGTTGCCATTTCCTTCTCCAGGAGATCTTCCCAACCCAGTGATCAAAACCAGGTCTCCTGCATTGCAGGCAGATTCTTTACTAACTGAGCTACCAGGGAATTCCCCTATATTTAAATTTGTATTAATTAATTTTAAGTTAAATTTAAAGCAGTTTAAATTGAAATTTAAAATTTCAAACCTCCCTAGGCAATGGCACCCCACTCCAGTACTCTTGCCTGGAAAATCCCATGGACGGAGGAGCCTGGTGAACTGCAGTCCATGGGGTCGCGAAGAGTCGGACATGACTGAGCAACTTTGCTTTCACTTTTCACTTTCATGCATTGGAGAAGGAAATGGCAACCCATTCCAGTGTTCTTGCCTGGAGAGTCCCAGGGACGGGGGAGCCTGGTGGGCTGCCGTCTATGGGGTCACACAGAGTTGGACACGACTGAAGCAACTTAGCAGCAGCAGCAGGCATATTTCAAATGCACAGAAACCACACAAACTACCACACTGAATTTTCAGATTATAGAACACCTTCCTATCAAAGAAAATTCTATTGGAAAGTATTAGAGGTAAAATGCCAGGCTAATGCTGTCCTTTAGACATGTTTATCTTTAATTGAATTTTGCCATATCTGAGTGATTGTTCAGAAGTTTTAATCTCAAGGAAAGGTGCTCAGCAGAAGGATGGTTGGTGATGGTATTTAAAACACATTGAGTACCTAAAATTATTTTCATTTTAAAAGAAAGGCAAGCATTGACCATCCTGAAAAAGTCAAACTACATAAACAGATATTGGTTAAAAAAAAAAATCTAATTTTTGGAGTAAATTGCCTTTGTTTAAAAATATATTAGTTAAAATTAATAAATAAGTACAAAGAACAACTACAAATCATTCAACTGTTCCCAAGATACTTCTATTAAATTACAATTACTAGGTAGAAAAGCACAGCTCTTACATGTTCAGTTGTCCCACTGCAGCTCTGTGCAAACAAAAAGGATTACTGCTGAACTATGTATGTGTATGTGTAACTGTATATGTACATAAAACATATATATATACACTACATATATAAATCTTGGGTAGCAAGACATTTAGGACTATATATAGGCATGGACACGTTAACATAAATATATAGCAGATATAGTGGATCACAATAAACTGTGGAAAATTCTGAAAGAGATGGGAATATCAGACCACCTGACCTGCCCCTTGAGAAATTTGTATGCAGGTCAGGAAGCAACAGTTAGAACTGGACATGGAACAGCAGACTCATTCCAAATAGGCAAAGGAGTACGTCAAGGCTGTATATTGTCACCCTGCTTATTTAACTTCTATGCAGAGTACATCATGAGACATGCTGGGCTGGAAGAAGCACAAGCTGGAGTCAAGATTGCCAGGAGAAATATCAATAACCTCAGATATGCAGATGACACCACCCTTATGGCAGAAAGTGAAGAGCAACTAAAAAGCCTCTTGATGAAGGTGAAAGAGGAGAGTGAAAAAGTTGACTTAAAACTCAACATTCAGAAAACTAAAATCATGGCATCTGGTCCCATCACTTCATGGGAAATAGATGGGGAAACAGTGGAAACAGTGTCAGACTTTATTTTTCTGGGCTCCAAAATCACTGCAGATGGTGACAGCAGCCATTAAATTAAAAGATGCTTACTCCTTGGAAGGAAAGTTATGACCAACCTAAATAGCATACTGAAAAGCAGAGACATTACTTTGCCAACAAAGGTCCGTCTAGTCAAGGCTATGGTTTTCCAGTGGTCATGTATGGATGTGAGAGTTGGACTATGAAGAAAGCTGAGAGCCAAAGAATTGATGCTTTTGAACTGTGGTGTTGGAGAAGACTCTTGAGAGTCCCTTGGACTGCAAGGAGATCCAACCAGTCTTTTCTGAAGGAGGTCAGCCCTGGGATTTTTTTGGAGGCAATGATGCTAAAGCTGAAACTCCAGGACTTTGTCCACCTCATGTGAAGAG
This sequence comes from Bos taurus, assembly GCF_002263795.3. Taxonomy (NCBI): domain Eukaryota; kingdom Metazoa; phylum Chordata; class Mammalia; order Artiodactyla; family Bovidae; genus Bos; species Bos taurus. The sequence continues at coordinate 39,634,611 of NC_037328.1, read as the reverse complement.
TTGACTCATTGGAAAAGACTTTGATGCTGGGAGAGATTGAGGGGCAGGAGGAGAAAGAGACGACAGAGGATGAGATGGCTGGATGGCATCACTGACTCGATGGATGTGAGTCTGAGTGAACTCCGGGAGTTGGTGATGGACAGGGAGGCCTGGTGTGCTGCGATTCATGGGATCGCAAAGAGTTGGACCCGACTGAGTGACTGAACTGAACTGACTGAACTGATAGCAGATACATATCAGTACACATGTGCTACACTTGTTAACCTCAATTCTGACAAAATGTGGTCCACTGGAGAAGGGAATGGCAAACCACTTCAGTATTCTTGCCTTGAGAACCCCATGAACAGTATGAAAAGGTAAAAAGATATCACACTGAAAGATGAACTCCTAAGGTTGGTAGATACCCAATATACTATTGCAGAAGAGTGGAGAAATAACTCCAGAGAGAATAAATAGAAGGAGCCAAAGTGAAAACAGCACCTAGTTGTGGATGTGACTGGTGATGGAAGTAAAGTCCGATGCTGTAAAGAACAATATTGCATAGGAATCTGGCAAGTTAGGTCCATGAACCAAGGTCAATTGAAAGTGGTCAAACAGGAGACGGCAAGAGTGGACATCGACATTTTAGGAATTGGTGAACTAAAATGGACTGGAATGGGTGAATTTTAATTCAGATGACCATTATATCTAATACTGTGGGCAAGAATCCCTTAGAATAAATGGAGTTGCCCTCATAGTCAACAAGAGTTTGAAATGCAGTACTTGGGAACTATCTCAAAAATGACAGAATGAACTCTGTTCATTTCCAAGGCAAACCATTCAATATTACTGTAATCTAAGTCTATGTTCCAATCACTAATGCCAAAGAAGCTGAAGCTGGAATGAAAAAGTCAGAAGTCAGGAGATCCCTAGAGTAGTAATAGGCAAGTTTGGCCTTGGAATACAAAATGAAGCAGGGCAAAGTCTAAGGCTTTTGCCAAGAGAAGGTACTGGTCAGAGCAAACATCTTCTTCCAACAACACAAGAGATGATTCTACACATGGACATCACCAGATGGTCAATACAAAAATCAGATTGATTATATTATTTGCAGCCAAAGATGGAGAAACTCTATACAGTTGACAAAAATGAAACCAGGAGCAGGATGTGGCTCAGATCATGATTTCATTATTGCAAAATTCAGACTTAATTTGAAGAAAGTAAGGAAATCCACTAGACCATTCAGATATGACCTAAATCAAATCCCTTATGATTATACAGTGGAAGTGGTAAATAGATTCAAGGGATTAGATTTGATAGACAAGAGTGTCTGAAGAACTACTGAAAGAGGTTCATGACATTGCAAGGAGGCAGTGATAAAGACTATCCCCAAGAAAAAGAAATTCAAAAAGGCAAAATGGTTGTTTGAGGAGGTCTTACAAATAGCTATGAAAAGAGGAGAAACTAAAGGCAAAGGAGAAAAGGAAAGATATACCCATTTGAATGCAGAGTTCCAAAGAATGAGCAAGGAGAGATAAGAAAGGCTTTCTCAGTGATCAATGCAAAGAAATAGAAGGAAATAGAATGGGAAAGACTAGAGAACTCTTCAAGAAAATTAGAGATACCAAGGGAACCTTTCATGTACAACAGGCACAAGGACAGAATGGCATGGACCTAACAGAAGCAGAAGGTATAAGAAGAGGTGGCAACAATACACAGAAGAACTATTCGAGAAAGATCTTAATGACCCAGATAACCATGAAGGTATGATCACTCATCTAGAGCCAGACATCCTGGAATGCAAAGTGATGTGGGCCTTAGGAAGCATCACTATGAACAAAGCTAGTGGAGGTGATGGAATTCCCATTGAGCTATTTCAAATCCTAAAAGATGATGCTGTGAAAGTGCTGCACTCAATATGTCAGCAAATTTGAAAACATCAGCAGTGGCTACAGGACTGGAAAAGGTCAGTTTTCATTCCAATCCCAAAGAAAGGCAATGTCAGAGTGTTCAAAGTAATACTCAAAATTCTTGAAGCCAGGCTTCAACAGTACGAGAACTGAAAACTTCCAGACGTTCAAGCTGGATTTAGAAAAGGCAGAGGACAACATTTGTTGCCAACATCTGTTGGATGTTGCCAACATCTGTTGGATCATATAAGAAGTAAGAAAGTTCAAGAAAAACAGCTGCTTTATTGACTACATCAAAGACTTTGACTGTGTGGATCACAGTGAATTATTGAAAATTGTTCAAGAGATGGGAATACCAGACCACCTCACCTTCCTCTTGAGAAGTCTGTATGCAGGTCAATATGCAACGGTTAGAACCGAACGTGGAACAACAGACTGATTTCAAATTTGGAAAGGAGTGTGTCAAGGCTGTATATTGTCACCCTGTTTGTTTAACGTATATGCAAAGTACATCATGCAAAATGCCAGGCTGGATGAAGCACAATCTGGAATCAAGACTGCTGAGAGAAATATCAATAACCTCAGATGTGCAGATGACACCTCCTTTATGAAAGAAAGGGAAGAGGAACTAAAAAGTCTCTTGATGAAAGTAAAGAGGAGAGTGAAAAATTTGGCTTAAAACTCAGCATTCAGGGAACTAAGGTCATAATATATGGCCTTATCACTTCATGGAAAATAGATGGGGAAACAATGGAAACAGTGACAGACTTTATTTTCTTAGGATCCAAAATCACTGCACATGGTGACAGCAGCCATGAAATTAAAATATGATTGCTCTTTGGAAGAAAAGCTATTATCAACCTAGACAGCATGTTAAAAAGCAGAGACATTACATTGCTGACAAAGGTCCATCTAGTCAAGGCTATGGTTTTTCTAGTGGTCATGTATGGATGTGAGAGTTGGACTGTGAAGAAAGCTGAGTGCTGAAGAAATGATGCTTTTGAACTGTGGTGTTGGAGAAGACTCTTGAGATTCCCTTGGACTGCAAGGAGATTCAACCAGTCAATCCTAAAGGAAATCAGTCCTGAATGTTCATTGGAAGTTCTGATGCTAAAGCTGAAGCTCCAATACTTTTGCCACCTGAAATGAAGAACTGTTTGATTTGAAAAGACCCTGATGCTGGGAAAGATTGAAGGCAAAAGGAGAAGGGGACAACAGAGGATGAGATGGTTGGATGGCATCACCAGCTCAGTGGACATGACTTTGAGCAATCTCCAGAAGTTGGAGATAGATAGGGAAGCTGGTGTGCTGCAGGTCCATGGGGTTTCAAAGAGTCAGACATGACTGAACATCTGAACTGAACTGAACTGAACTGATTTCCCCTCTTCACCATTAAATTATGTCTTTGATTTAAAGTATGCACTATAGTTTGTTTTTTTTTTTTATAACAATTATATCAAAAAGGTAAAGCAATTCTATATTATTGGAGTATTATGTACACATAAATATCACAATATTTTTTAATCTCATACTTAAACAAAATATGTATAGTATTACAAATTTTGTTGTTCCTCTTCTTGATCTTAGACCTAGTGGGGCTTTATTTAAAACTGACCATACATTCATTCTTTTATGACTGTTCCTTCTAGATCTTAAAGATATTTCTATTCCCATCATTTAAAGTTCTCAGTTTTTGTTCCTATTAGTCCTTATTTTGCAAAATAACCAGCAATTTTAATCTCTTGTCACCTGTTTTTTGGTTTTCTCTACCAATTTTCATTTGCAAGTTTCAAATTGATAAAGGTATGTAAGATTCATGAGTGATAAATAGCTAGATGCTACATGAATGATGTATATAACTGCTGGATTCACATTATGATTCATATACATGCACATATATGCATGTGTGTATATTTATAAGCATATATATGTATGTATATGTTAAATATGTATAGAAGAATGTAAAAATGTGATCTTTCTTCCCTCTTTAACCTCAACTTGATGCCAGATATCAGTAATCATTTTCCTTGAATCAAAATGTAGGTTTGAAAAAATTAAACTTATCTATTTTGTACCGAGCATAGTTTAACATATTTTAACATAGCATAAGAAGACAAAATCAGGTAGTCAAATGGAAGAGGAAAGATTTTTAAAATGTAAGTTAAGATAATCCTCTTTTCCCCCCAAACTCTTCATGTTATTTTCATCTCCTACACTAATACTCTGATCTTCTCTCCTGATTTCAAGAGTGGGGCTGACCCTGGATGGAGGAGTCTTACGATAATGCCCTCAAGCTAGTGATGAGTTTGTTTCCTACCCTGTATTTTATACTTCTCTTCTGGGTTAGGGGAAGACTCCTCCTGCAATTTCCATACTATAAAGATATTCTTAATCTTCAACATACAATTGTGGTATAATAAGGATCAGAAGGAAAGTATAACATATTGATGATATTTTTAAAAAACATGACACATTGACATCAGGAGTGGAAACAGGCAGGTTGGGAGAGCATATGTGAAAACACTAATGGAGGAAGAAAATTAGAACTGAGAAAAAGCTAAAGAATTACTGCAAGTATGGTGAGAACCATTTGGGCCTTGTTACACTAAAAGCTAAGGGAAACTACTTGTATTAGCCAGACTTTTCCAAATAAACTGAACCAATACAAGATAGGTGGGTACATAGGTAGGTAGATAGAAAGATAATTTATAATGAGGGATTGGCTCACACATTTATGAAACCTAAGCCCCATGATCTGCTGTTTGCACACTGGAAGGCAATGAAAGACAATGGAAAAGCTCCAGTCCAAACTTAAAGGTCTGAGAACTCAGGAGTCTGTGGTGTAAGTCCCAATCCGTATCTGAAAGTCAGAGGACCAGGAGAACCGATATGCAAGGGCAGGAGAAGACAGATGTCTCAGCTCAAGCTGAGAACAAATTCACCCTTTCTCTGACTTTCTGTTCTATTTGGGCCCTCAGCAGTTTGGATGAAGCTCACCCTCAGTGAGGGTGATCTCCTCAAGTTAGTCTAATGATCAAACACTAATCTCTTCTGGAAATACCCTCACAGACACACTTAGAAGCTATTGAGGCATCACTTAGTCAAACTGACACATAAAAGTAATCAGACTACTGAATGTTTTTCTAAGTAAAGTAACAGGCTCAGATTTTTATTTGAACACTGTGGGATTAGTTGGAAAAATCTTAAATCTCTTATGTTTCCAAGTGGAGAGAGTTTAACAAATTTAGTTGAGTAAAGAGTTTACTTTCTAATTTCTAGAATAGTGAGGGTATCAATGTTTTCAATAATACTTAGCTCTATAATAAAAATTCCTACTCAGATACTCATCATGATTTCACCAAGTTTTAATCAGAATCATAAGTTTGGCCTTAGCCAGCCAATAATGTACTGATGATAACTGAAGGTACCAGAATTGTGATTGGACTTCATAAATTCATATATGTATTCACGCTTGCTTGCTCATTATTCTCTTAGTCATGTCCAACTCTGCGATCCCATGGACTGTAGACCACCAGGCTCCTCTGACCCTAGGATTTCCTAGGCAAGAATACTGGAGTGGGTTACCATTGCCTTCTCCATCGTATATGTATGTACAAGATTAAATGGTTTTCTCGTAAATATATACTGTGTTGGTATGATAATTAGAGCATGACATTTAAGTGCTGAGGAAAAAATAAGGAAAGAGTGCATGTCTATAAAAACATCACAATCTACTGGCTAAGAAATTTCAGAATAAGGAATATTATAAAACAACAGAAAGGAATCAATGCAGAGGCTGCAGGACACTATGAAAGTGAAAGTCAGTTATGTATGACTCTTTGCAAGTCCATGAATGTAGCCTGCCAAGCTCCTCTGTCCATGGAATTCTCCAGGCTAGACTATTGGAATGGGTAGCCATTCCCTTCTCCAGGGGATCTTCCCAACCCAGGGATCAAATCCAGGTCTCCCACATTGCAGGCAGATGAAGATTCTTTACTGCCTGAGCCACCAGGCAAGGACACTATGAGAAGGGGACAAAACCCAGATTATTGGGATAGTAAAAGTTCTTTAGAGGAAGTAATTTTTGAATCAATTTATTTGACTAGCAAAGAATATTGTGGGTAAAATTAGAGAAGAAAATTGAGACACTAGGAACAATATGTTTAAGAGTAAAAAAATGTGGCGTATTTTGAGAAAAGCAGGTAATTTCACATCAATGAACTACAAGTGAAAAGAGGAACAATGTTATCTGTCTGTTGAGTAATTAGGAGGGCAATCTATCTTGACAAGTCAAGCAACAGAATATACTATTTCATATAGATTGCAAGCCCTTATAAGACTGATTTGTATGAAAACAAATGCTATATTTAGAAGAATGACCATAGAATACATAGTCAAATTGGTTATTTTTTTAATTTCATAAGAGCAGTCTGTTTTGCTTTATATCAAAATTATATAAATTTAGTTATCTATGAATAATTTTATGAATTTACTATAATGATCTTTGAAATGATTTTAAAATTGCTTGCTCTATGAAAAGTTCAAAATAGTAGGTGGTTAGAACATTAGCTATGTTTTTTCATATTATATATAATTCATTTGTCTCATAACATGCATTTCAGCCTCCTATGAGCTCTAGGAATGTAAAATGGCTCATTTAACATAGTTAAAGTTGAAATATATTTATGGAACTGTTATATTTATGGCCATTTTTAAATAAATTCAGTATTAAACACTTGTTAACAGAATCATGAGTAGAAATTTGGCTTGTCTTTTCTTTGAAAAGATGAAAAAGAAACAATTCATGGCAAACATTTTCTAATGTACACACAAACAGAAATTTTATCTAACTGGAAGGATTTCCCTTAGAAATCATGGTAATTGTATTTAATGTTCTGGAAACAAATTTTGAATGAGATTCTCTGTGCTCTTGGATGCAAAATCTATTTTCCCCACAATTTCAGTGCTTTTATGCTTTATCACCAATGCCCAAATCTCATTTTCTCCTCCACTATAGTAGTAAAATACTGACTTTCCAAGCCTTTCTGATTGATAGGGGTGGGCCATGTGGCACAATTCTGGATAATAAGGTATAAGCAAAAACTTTCTGGGGAATGTCTTACACAAGTTTTAATCATTTATTTATTTTTCCTAAACAGGAAAGAGACACATATGGCCTGTTCTATTGATTTTCCCCTTGCTTTCAACACCAATGTGTTGCAACATCATGCTTAAGGACAAAGGTAAATGTCCATTACCTTTTACCATAAATGGATATTTAATATTATTAGAAACTGCCCAACTATTTCCAAAAGGGACTGACTGCATCATTTCATATCCCACTAATAATGTATGAGAGTTACAGTTGCTCACCATTCTTACAAACACTTGGCATTTTCAGTATTTTCAAAAATTCCTATTTTAGTTATTCTATTGGGTATCTGAAAGTAAGCCATAGTGGTTTTAATTTGTAATTTCCTAGTGACTAATGGTTTAGAGAATCTTTTCATGGGCTTATGGATTAAGTGTATGCTGTTTGAATCTTTTGCCCACTTTTTAATTGAGTTGCTTGAATTATTACTGAGTGGTATATGTTACTCACATATTTTGCTATTGACATTCTTGTGCGAGTTTTTTTGTGAATATGTATTTATTTTTCTTTGATAAAATACTTGGAACTGGGATTGCTGGTCATAAAGCAGATGTACATTTAGACCTAAGAAACTGATAGAATTATTTTTCAAAGTGGTGTTTCAGATAGTTCTCCATGGGTTTCTCATATTTCTGCATTTTTTCCCAACAAAGACAATGACAGCCTTTGTTAAGATAATCTTACATATCTTTATGTATATTAAGATATATGTGTATGTATATATGTGTGTGTGTGCATGTGTATGTATATATATATACACACACACATATACTCTCCCTCCAGATTCATTAATTATGTGAAGTGAAAGTTGCTCAGTCATGTCTGACTCTGTGATCCCATGGACTGTGCAGTCCATGGAATTCTCCAGGCCGGAATACTGGTATGGGTAGCCTTTTCCTTCTCTAGGAGATCTCCCGAACCCAGGGATTAAACTCAGGTCTCCCGCATTGCAGGAGGATTCTTTACCAGCTGAGCCACAAGGGATGCCCTTAATTAATTATACAGTATGAAAATATGACTTCCTTAGGGGCAGGGGTCAGTCAAGTTGAGTGTACATTATAAAATAATTAAGTTCTCTAAGTCTATAAATTCCTCAGTTGTGACACAACCCACTGGGCCCATCCATTTGGTTTTCTCTGCACTGTTTTAATGGCACTCTGTAGTCAGAATAAACTTATGAAAACATAATTATTATGCTGCTTGCTGTACCATGAGTAATAGAGTATATACGACCAAATATCTCACATTTTCTGCTAGCATTCTAGAAACAGTAAAATTCTAAAATGTTAAATTGCAAGTTATGGTAAGTCTCAGACCACTCATAGTTCTTTGCAACTGACTATGCTGTTTTACACACTTGCACATACATAATGGTACTGAATATATTCTTTCCCAAATTTGATGTTTACTGTAATTTTAAATACTTATATAAAAATTCTAAGTTGATATATTTATTACTAAAGCCTTAAAATTTTCATTGTCATGTTTCTGACATGAAGACCAGTCATTTCATCATTGTTTTCCTTATATGTAACATCCAAATACAGGAGGTAAGTTTCTTAACATTGGTCTTGTCAATGATTATTTTGGATTTAACACCAAAAGCTAAGGCAAACAAGAAGTGGGAATACATCAATCTAAAAAATGCTTCTGCTTAGCAAAGGAAACCATCAACAAAATGAAAAGGCAATCTATGGAATAGGGGAAGGTATTTGTAACACATCTTCTAAGTGGTTAGTATCCAAAATATATAAGAAACTTATACAATTTGGTAGCAAAAAATATAAAATAACTCCCCTGAAATGGGCTTAGGATGAATAGACACTTTTCTCAAAAAGACATGTAAATGGCCAATGAGTATATAAAAAGATTCTCAACATCACTAATCAGCCAGGAAATGCAAATCAATACCATAATGAAATATTATCTCACATCATTAGGGTGCTATTATCAAAAAGACAACAGAGAAAAATGATGGTGAAGATGTAGAGAAAAGGGAACCCTTGTGCACTGCTGTTGGGGATATAAATTGGTACAGCCACAATGGAAAACAATATGGAGGCTTCTCAATAAATTAATAATAGAGTTACCGTATGGTCTAGCAACTTTACTTTTGAGTATATTTTCAAAAGAAACAAAATCATTACCTGGAAGAAATATCTCTACTCCATGTTCACTGCACCATTTTTCACAATAGCCAAGATATGGAAAAAACCTAATTGTCTATCAATAGATGAATGCATTAAGAATGTGAAACACAAAACTTCCCAACCACCCTTCCCAGTGGTTGAGAATCAGCCTGCCAATGCAGGGGATACAGGTCCCTGGTCCGGGAAGATTCCACATGCCATGGGCAACTAACCCCATGAGCCACAACTACTGAGCTCACAGTCTAGAGACCATGAACCGCAGCTGCTGAAGCCCATGCACCCAGAGCCCATGTTCTGCAACAAGTGAAGCTGCCACCTGTGTACTGCAGGGAAGAGCAGCTGCCATTCACTGCAACTAGAGAAAGCCTGCATGCAGCAGTGAAGACCCAGTGCAGCCAAAAAGATAAATAATTTTTGAAAGAATGTGATATATACACAGAGAGGAATATAATTCAGCCTTCAAAAAGAAGGAAATCATGTCATTTTCAATAACATGGATGATCATGAGGAGCACTATGCTAATTGAAATATGCCAGAAAGACAAAGTCAAATGCTGCATGGTATCACTTCTCCTTGGAATGAGAAAAAGAAAAGTTGATCTCATAGAAACAGAGGTAAAAAAGAGATTACCAGAGGCTACGAAGAGGTGTAAACTTTTACTTACAAGATAAATAAGGTCTGAATATCTAATATATACCCTGGTGACTATCATTGACACTATATTATATAATTATAATTTGCTAAGAAAGTAGATCTTAAATGTTCTAAAAAATGTTTTAATTAAATATGTTTAATGATATGCTAATTAACCCAATGGGGGAATTGAAAAAAATGTATTTATGACATTAGCTTTTAGTATTTAGGTGTATATCTTTGACTGTATAAATTGTCTATTTCTCTCCTGTATTACAAACTATAATCAAAGAATCAAACTCTCAAGAAATCTTCTAATATCTATCATGGGACCATTCCCAAGAGTATATCCTCAATGTTATTTTGAAAACTAAAAGAACATACAACTTTAATTTTCACCTTGTTAAAAAATAATCATGATGAAGAGGATAAAGGAAGAGAAAATATTATACTAATTAAAAATTGGAAATGAGGGTTTTAGGAGAACAAAATATGTTTAACATGTATAACATCAAAAATGATTGAGTAATATAAAGTGAGAATGTAAAGAATTTCAGGGACAAAATCATCAAACTCTCTGATTATAATATTGTAAAATGAGTCTCTGACAGAACAAAAAATAAAATGCATTTCTAGTTTTTCTTTACTTTTTAAAATATTTGTTTTGAAATATCTTATAAACAACCTACATAAAAACATGAGCTGTATCTTAAGCTTTTTTCCTCCCCTTTGGTACCTAGCATGAGTCCCAGAATTCAGCCTAATAATCACCTAATGTAAGAATAAATTAACAAATGAATAGATAAATGAGTGAATATTGTTTGATTGGACTTCCTTGGTGGCACAGTGGTAAAGAATTCACCTGCTAATGCAGGAGACATGGGTTTGATCCCTAAGTCAGGAAGATCCCTTGGAAAAGGAAATGACAAGTCCCTCCAGTATTCTTGCCTGGGAAATCTGATGGACAGAGGACCCTGCTGGGCTACAGTCCATGGGGTCGCAAATGAGTTGGATATGACTTAGTGACTAAACAACAGCAATTATTTGGTTAGAAGGATATTGAAATATGACATTTGGTTGTTATATACAACTTCAAGGTAAATATACTGATAAAAGTAATCTAGATAGAATGCACATTGCCTTTCTTTGGGATTTTTACTTACTCTATCCCTATCACTCACTCCTCATCCCTAGATCTCAGGAAACAACTCTTGAATTGCTTAGGCTCTACTCTGAAAATGAAACAGGACCATTAAATTCTTCTAGCTACAACATTCTGGGTTCTGTACTTTTATTCCCATGAAAAACAGCACTTCAAAACCAAATGGGCTTCCTTGGTGGCTCAGTGGTAAAGAATCCACCTGCCAATGCAAGAGACACAGGTTTTAATCCCTGGTCCAGGAAGATTACACATGCCGTGGAGCTACTAAGTCCCTGTGCCACAACTATTGAGCCTGTGCTCTAGAGCCCATGTGCCGCAGCTACTGAAGTCTGTGTACCCTAGATCCCATCCTCCGCAACAAGAGACGCCACTGCAATGAGAAGCCCATGCATAGCAATGAAGAACAACTCTGGCTTGCTGCAACTAGAGAAAAGCCCATGCGGCAATAAAGACCCAACACATCCAAAAATAAGTAAAAAATAAATAAATAAAAATCATTAAAAAAAAACACAAATGTTAATTAAAATAATTCAGAGTGTGTTACTTGAATCCTTCAAATCATTAACCTGCTTGGACACCGGGATAGGCAAAGCACTTGCACTAATTAAATATGATGAGAGCCTCAAACTTTCTACATATAAAAGGAAATTTGAGTGCTTGAGAGCTGTGACATTTATGAGACTTAGGAAAACAAAATTAAGGACACAGGAGAATCTTCTCAAATATATGAACTTGCTCAGAAAGGATGAAGTATATTGTCCCATTTCCCATTAGTATTTGCCTGCTGAAATTTGACATTTAAAAAAAATTAACAAGTTTAAGATGTTCTGACTTACATTACCATTAGTTAATCTTCCATGGACCCTGGAAAAGAGTCACTTGAAAATGTCACATATCCAGACAAAAAATTACTCAAGCTGCATGGATGTTGTACAGTATAAAGGGGAAAGTTGAAAGAGGTAAGCATGCAAATATCTGCCTTGAGGACAAAATGTTAATAATGAAAATTTTCTTTCCCTCTTAATATGTCCCCTTGAAAAGCCATAGAGATTGTGTTTGCAAGAAATCCAGGTTTTCTAGCAGAACATTCACAACAAAAACAGCAAGCAACTATTTTGCAATCTAAGGCTTGCTTCCTTATTTAAAAAAGACATTTGACTTTCTTATTCACAACTTTTCTTACTTTTTAAAAAATTGCATTGTAAAAATATTCTGATGTGCACATTTTCATTTCCCAGAAACTTAGAAATATCATGCCTGTGATAGTTCTTTGCCTTTATGGAGATTTATGAGTACCGGGATACTTAGAATCGTTTTTCAATCAACTTTAGAATTCCTTTCACAGAAGAGGTACCTCGATGAGGTTTCCTCTCCTGGAAGTATTCATCATGAATTTGTTGTGACCATCAGTTAAGCCAGCCTCTTCATAAAACTGTCTGCAAATGCAAGCCTACTTAGGGGTGATACAGCTTATGTTTCCAAAGACCCTAATCAAAAACTTTAATATAAGTAAAAATAAAATCAAATGATGCCCCAACCATACAGTATCACCTCATACATATCACACTAACTCCATAACTGTACTTTTTATATTTCTTTTATAAGGTAATCCTCATAGTGAACCAATTTTCAAGATACCTTGGTCTTGGCGGCTTTCTTTAATATATATGTCACTTTGAGTGCATCCTTACACTAAATCTTGACATCATGGATGCCATTAGAAACTAGGAAACAAACCTGTGTCCTGGGAGTCATAAAACTGAAAGGATATATCAAATACATGATGTTTTTTACCCTTTCTCTTATTATATTCTCCCCATAATTAAGCCTGCAGGACTCAGAATTCTGTAGCATATTTAAACATTAGTCCAGTATTGCTTTGGTTACTCACAATAGCAGATTATATAACAATCCTACAGGGACATAAATAAAGAATCAGAATCAAAACTCCTGGGAAGTTGAGGGCTATAAGGCATTTGCAAAGTCTTTTCTTTTCTGTTTTATTCCTTTCCTGAAACTCAGAGCTACAGGTACTTTTATGTCACAAATAACTTACACTTAACTTTTACATCTTTGTGTTTCAGGCAGGTTTCAGTCAGTACACAGCATTTTTTTCCCACTGGATTTTGTTTTTAAATTAAGACTTCTAAAGTACCTCAGATTAGATGGACTTCCTTGACTTCACTATTCTTCAAATGAAACAAAAAAAAATTAGTTCTTGGAATCCATTTATGGCTTCCTTTTTGATAAACACTAAACATCAGTCAAATCTATTCAGAAAACACCGTCTAAAATAAAAATTTGAGAAAAAAAAAAGCTGCCATTGGTTGACTGTGACAGTAAAAATGTCATATAAGCATTAATTACTATATCGTATAAAATTATACAGTGATTCTTCCATATGTATTTATTAACTTACTCATATTTAAGAAAAAATAATTATAATTATTTAAATTAATTTAACATTTCTGAATTCAGAGTATCCTCATAATGACAGTTATTTTTCTCATGTAACTATTTTTAAACCCCCCAAAAAATTAATTCTTCAAAATGTCTTTTCTAACCCTGGACACAAAATTTTTTATCTCATTACTTGAGCCTTCTATTCCCCAATTCACTCTTATTGCTCTTTCTTGAAAATACTTGATAGCTCTTCATCACCCCCAAATTAAAGATCAAACATGTTACCGTGGTATAAAAAAGCTTTTCATTAATTGCTATCACATCCTGCCACGTGGTCACAGTTTACCTGTGTTTCTATGCCATTAACTGCATGAAATCACTTACTCTTCCTTCAGCTATTAACATAGGTCAATTGTGCCATCCTACCCACCTATATCAGGCAGTTAGGGTTACCATAACAAATACCACAGATTGGGTGGCTGAAACACCAGAAATTTATTTTCTCACAGGTCTAAAATCTCAAAGCCCAGTATCTAAATGTCAGTATGTTTGGTTTCTCCTGAGGATTCCTTCTTTGGCTTGCAGAAGCCATCTTCTCACTCTTTCATAACCTTTTCTCTGTTGTCTCTTTAGTGTATCCAAATTTCCTCTTCTTATAAAGACAGCAGTCAGATTGGATTTAGGTTCATCCATATGATCTCATTTGAACTTGACTACATCCAAACAGGTCACATTATGACATACTAGCGGTTAAGGCTTCAACAAAATGGGTATTTTTTTTTTCCGCATGGGTGTTTTTTTTTTTTCCCCATGGCTTGGGGTGGTGGGCTTGGGGCACAGAAGTCAACCTATAACAAAATGCTTCTGTAACTATACATTTTTCTTTTTCCTTTTCCTTTTTCCTATTTCATTAGCAAATAAGCTTTTTCATAAAACTATCAAGTTCCAAAGAGATTAGTCACAAAAAGACAAACTAAACCGAAAAATGTCTTCCTAGCTTAACAATTGGAGGAAAAGAATTCTTTTCTAAATGATATTTCATTAGAGTTGGATGCATAAGAGTAAAACCTATTGGTGTATCTTAATAATAATCTAATAAAAATTGTATCAAGTTCACCTAAAAAGATACTTAGGCTTTCTGAACTCTTTTGTTAGTGACTGCTCAGGTGCAAAGTCATGTCCAACTCTTTGCCACCCCATAGACTGTAACTGCTCCAGGCTTTTCTGTCCATGGGATTTCTCAGGCAAGACTATTGTTGCCATTTCCTTTTCCAGGGGATTTCCCAACCCAGGGATTGAACCCACATCTCCTCCACTGGCAGGCGTATCTCATCATTGAGCCATCAGGGAAGCCCTGTTTTGTTAGCAAACTAGCTAAAATGAGCAAAGCAAATATTGCTTTCTATTCTAGATACTAGATAAAAGTGTGACAATCCATAAGAATACAATATGGGTTATTTATAGCAGACCTTATAGCATATTCCTTGAGAATATTTATGACAGCACATTCCTAGAACTTGGAGGGAAAAAAATCAAAATTAACTGTAAAAATTCTGACAGTGATTTCAGTTGGCCAGGGTCTTAGCTTCAGCCTTTACTCATTCTTAATATTTTCATCACAGTCTACTTGCTCTATTAGGTAATTTGTTATAGCACTGTATTATGAGTCTTAAGTAAATAAATGCTTAATTCAATATTTGATCAGTGTCTTTTTTGCTCACATTATTATATATGCAGTATTTTCCTTCCAAGATTCACTGACAGTAATATCTAATTATAACTAATTTTTCACTATGATTGCTTGAATGCATACAGTTAAGACAAATAGGCAAATCTCTTTCACCAATACTCTCCAATTGTATATACCCTAAAAGACTATGGATCATATCAATTAATAGAATAACAACATAAGGGAAACCAATAAAAAATCCCTTAATTACTTATATGCTAATTTTTGTTACTGTTATAGTCAGAGATCCCTATGTGACTAAGCTCTGCATTGGAGATTCACTGATTACAAGGAAAACATACAATTCTCCTAATAAGGAAAGTATTCCTTCTTCAGTAAAGAATTAACTGAAGCTTTTTTAGGGGAAGAAAAAATAAAATCATTGAGTGTTATACAGAGGTATGCTTATCAAATGGATTATCTAGTAATGCCAAATTTCTCACTGATATGTATATTGATCAAAACTTCAATAACCACCTGCACACCTCCTCATAGTCCAATACTGCATCCAGGAGACAGAATGAAGATGGACATTCATGATTATCACACTCAAGCTTCAGGCTGGCTGAGAGGGAAACAAAAAAGAATGGTTTTCCTCCAGTGAGCTTTTCTTTAAGCATTGTATAACAGGGCTTCCCAGGTGGCTCAGTGGTAAAAATCCAGCTGCTAGTTCAGGAGATGTGGGTTTGACCCCTGGGTCAGGAGGATCCCCTGGAGAAGGAAATGGCAACCCACTCCAGTATTCTTGCCTGGGAAATCCCATGGACAGAGAATCCTGGTAAGCTACAGTCCATGGGGTCACAAAAGAGACTAATAAGACTTAGTGAATAAAACAACAATAAGAAATAGGTGCAAAATCTATCACATTTTTACTGAGGCAATCTATCAAACTCTAAAAATATTACAATTAACTAGTCAGCCAAGTTCTTCCTCCTTATCCTAGGCACAGACTGAGAAAAAAAATCAAATATTTCTAAATGATATTTTATTAGAGTTGGAAGCAGCAGAGTATAATCCATTGGTATATTTTTAAAATAATCTAATAAAATTGTATCATATCCATCTAAAAAGGTATTTTGGCTGTGTTCTTCCTACATATACATTCCCATGTGCATTTACTTAGTCATACCTGAAGATACAGATTTCCCTTGCTATCCGAAAGTGGAGTGTTCCTACGAAATCTTTTTTAAACTGAAATGGCCTAAAGTAAAGAAGCAAGTATCTTAGAACATATCTTGCTAATGAATGCACAAAATAAATCAAGATAAAGCACAGATGCTCACAGACACAAATCAAAGTTGAGCTGCTGAGTGTACTTTCTAGGGAAGTACAGGGGAAGGGGCTCAGTGGTGCCCCTCACTGCTGGGAGTACATGCTTTTGCTTTAACAGCTCCTGACAAGATAAATGCTGAACTCTGTTTTCACTTTTTGGCTTTGTGTGTGTGTGCGTGAAAGTGAAAATCCTCTTCCGATTTCTTTCCATTAGCAGAAACTAGTACTAATTAGGTGTTTCCTAAAGTAAAGTGGCATAAATCAAGCTTTCAAAGAGGGGGCTTGTATTCCCAGCCATTTTACTGACTTTAGCTTTTTACTTTTCCCATTCACCAAACTGAGGTAGCTTAGATCTCACAGAATGTCCCTTAAGTTATAGGGATAAGCATATGCTACTGCTGCAATCATAGCCAATTGAAAGTGACTGTACAACTCTACTTGCATTCTTTATTCAGAAATTTTCACATTCATCTCAGTATCTCCTCAACATAGGAATTGTCTTAAGTATCAGTGTTTACTGAGTGACATCTCTTATCTTGAATTGACATGGAACTTTCTGTATTCTACACCCACAGATTTTTACATAGCCGTAATTAACAATTGTCTCGTTCAACATCTTTCATATTTTCATGTTTATTTATAAATTGTTCAACTCAAGAAAATTATATCTGTAAATAATATCCCTTTCTCATCATCACAAGTCACCAGCTTATGCTAATAATAATTCTATTTTCTACTTATCTCATTTTTATCTCCTTTTCAACAAAGATATTTGGGTGAGATAGGTTGCAGTGGTGCAAGTAGACAGTATGGTAAATATAAAAGTTATACTGCTACTAAAATTTTATTGTTAACCTGCCTTCTGCTTTCTCTCTAGAGCAGTACCTTTTTATTTTTAACAAAAATATATTTTTGAAAAGTTATATGAAAATATTTTTCCTTAAGATATCTCCAAGATATCTGATGTAACAATAGTAACCGACACTAATATGAAGAAAAGAAAACATAATTTTGAATAATTACTTTCAATTAAAATTAATATCATATGACAGTGAGCCCATGGACAGTGACCCCATGCAGTCCATAGAATTCTCCAGGCCAGAATACTGGAGTGGGTAACATTTCCCATCTCCAGGGGATCTTACCAGCCCAGGGATCAAACCCAGGTCTCCTGCATCGCAGGTGGATTCTTTACCAGCTGAATCACAAGGGAAACCCAATATCATATGAATATGACTTAAATACTGGAATTCAATAGAACCTTTGATTTTGTTTTCTTTAAAATTAAGGCAAATAACACATTTTAGTAAATAAAAAAGCATAATATGAATAGTTGAACAAATTTAATTAAAATACTGAAATTCTTAAAAATTAGAAATGCCGTTTAAACTTTTATACCAGGGAAATTTTCACTAACAAGAAAGAAATGAGTGTGACATTGGAGAAAGGGGTTAAAACTATAAATTTATAATTCCATGTGCTTTATTGAAGCTTCTTTTAAAAAATATTGATAGTATACAGGTTTACTGAGATGATTTTCCACTTTATTGACTATGCCAAAGACTTTGACTGTGTGGATCACAATAAACTGTGGAAAATTCTGAAAGAGATGGGAATACCAGACTACCTGACCTGCCTCTTGAGAAATTTGTATGCAGGTCAGGAAGCAACAGTTAGAACTGGGCATGGAACAACAGACTGGTTCCAAAAGGAAAAGGAGTATGTCAAGGCTGTATATTGTCACCCTGCTTATTTAACTTCTATGCAGAGTACATCATGAGAAACGCTGGGCTGGAAGAAGCACAGCTGGAATCAAGATTGCCAGGAGAAATATCAATAACCTCAGATATTCAGATGACACCACCCTTATGGCAGAAAGTGAAGAGGAACTAAAGAGTCTCTTGATGAAAGTGAAAGTGGAGAGTGAAAAATTTGACTTAAAGCTCAACATTCAGAAAACGAAGATCATGGCGTCTGGTCCCATCACTTCATGGGAAATAGATGGGGAAACAGTGGAAACAGTGTCAGATTTTATTTTTCTGGGCTCCAAAATCACTGCAGATGGTGACTGCAGCCATGAAATTAAAAGATGCTTACTCCTCGGAAGGCAAGTTATGACCAACCTAGATAGCATATTGAAAAGCAGAGACATTACTTTGCCAACAAAGGTTCGTCTAGTCAAGGCTATGGTTTTTCCAGTGATCATGTATGGATGTGAGAGTTGGACTGTGAAGAAAGCTGAGAGCCGAAGAATAGATGCTTTTGGATTGTGGAGTTGGAGAAGACTCTTGAGAGTCCCTTGGACTGCACGGATATCCAACCAGTTCATTCTCAAGATCAGTCCTGGGTGTTCTTTGGAAGGAATGATGCTAAAGCTGAAACTCCAGTACTTTGTCCAATCTCATGCGAAGAGTTGACTCATTGGAAAAGACTCTGATGCTGGGAGGGATTGAGGGCAGGAGAAATAGGGGACGACAGAGGATGAGATGGCTGGAAGGCATCACCGACTCAATGGACATGAGTTTTGAGTGAGCTCCGGGAGTTGGTGATGGACAGGGAGGCCTGGTGTGCTGCAATTCATGGGGTTGCAAAGAGTCGGATACGACTGAGCTACTGAACTGAACTGAGATGATTTTAAACTTGAAAATAATTTTAAAATGGTAATTTTACAGAAGAAATTAAGAGCATTGTAAGCCAACTTTATTTCAATAATTTTATTTAAAAAAGGGGAAAAAAAGGGCAAATTTGCTCTCATGTCTTAACAGCTAGAAGTCCTTATCAGCCTATTCATTCCTACTACAGCCCATCACAGAAAACAAAAGCCATGTCAGATTAACAATGAAGTCTGAAAAAACATCACTGATTTCCCACTGCTGAAAATGTCAATCGTGTAATAATAAAGTGAACAGAAAAAAAAATTTTTTTAAACACTATATTAAAAAAAAATGACGCTTTACATTTCTTACATTTTTGTCAGCAAAGAATCATCACTGGTATCCATTTATGGAGTGTTTTATACAAGAAAATATTTCAGAAAAGATGTCTACTTGAAACACCTGTATTTTTCTCCTCCTAAAAATAGTCAACATTATTCTAAATGTATGTTTTTAGACTGAACATAGGCTGGAAAACAGGGCTAATTACTCTCTCAGTAAACAAATCTTATATTGAAAATGTTGTCAAATATAGACATTATGATGAAAGTAGTTTTAAAATCCTTCAAATAAGATATTTTGCTTTTGTTAATACTTTCAAATAAGTATCCTTGTTTGATCATTATAATAATTGTTAGGAATGATTGGATAATTAATTAATTGCTGAAAATCACGTGTTGTGCTAAGTCACTTCAGTCCAGTCCAACTCTTTGTAAACTATGGACTCTAACCCATCAGGCTCCTCTGTCCATGGAATTCTCCAGATAAGAATACTGGAGTGGGTTGCCATTTCCTTCTCCAGGGGATCTTCCCCACCCAGGGATCAAACCTGTGTCTCTCATGTCTCCTGCATTTACAAGGGGATTCTTTACCACTAGTGCTGCCTGGGAAACGCAAAACCATAGTCTAGCTTAAAATAGAAGCAAAATATGATCTCTGTGTCAATTCTATGTTCAGAGACTATATTTTTCCCCTGAGAAAAGTGAAGCCAGGAAGCTCTCTGAATAGATGAAAATTAAGTCAGAATCACCAATTTACAGCTAAAATCTGAGATATTTTGGAGCAAGGAATGATGTAGGTGGAATCTTTCAGCCTACCCTCTCACTCTTGAATAGTTCAAGGGTTCTTTCAAACATATGCATAAACAGAAATACAAATGCAAGCTGTGAATATATGAAATACAGTTAAATTAGCTATGCTTTAGAAGAAAAAGGATTTTGAGTTTAGTTTTCTAGAAAGGAGAAAACCATAACGAAGAGAGGTCTAATCTCTATTCAAATAGTTCCTGGAATGCTTTACATTTTAAAAGAGCAATGATATAAAGAGATATACAGAATTTTTTGTCATTCAAATTTTATAATTTTAGGTTATTTTAAGTGAAAAGATAAAGAAATAGGTCAAATTCTAGTACTTCATTCTGTTAGATATTCCTTCGGAGAGTGGTTATCAGAGTGATACATATGTATCTCAAAATACACTACTGATAATCAATCAAATGCATTTTGACCAGCCCATGATGCTGGTGTAGGGCAAATTGTCATTCTTTCTAGCTATAATGCCATTGCTTATCTTCCATCCTTTGTCCCACTACTGCTGAGCTATTGCCACAATAACCATTTTGAGTGTGCCTGAAACATCTGTCATGATGCCATTATTTTTTACTCCAGCTTCCCTATCTTTTATTTTTGTATTAAGTTCTCAAAAATTGCTTGGGTAGAGAAAATGTTTCTTGAAATGAAAGCACCACAATTTTTTGTCTCTTCACATCATAATATTGTGTGTGTGTGTGTGTGTGTGTGTGTGTGTGTGTGTGTTTCCCTTTACAGCCCTCTTGGCAGTTTCCAGAATTGGTACTTTGACTATTTTAATAAAATATAATTTTGTCCTTCCTTGGTCTTATTCTGTTGCCACATTTGCAGGGAATGGAAAATATTCTAGGTTCCAATGCTCTAGTCTAATATCTTCAGAGTAATTTTTAAAAGAACACTTTTGGAAAAGTGAATGCATGTCCCCTCCTTTATAATATCAAGTGTTTCTGCCATCTTCCTGCTATTTACTATAATGATCTGCAATCCATTTGCATGGATAAAATATGACCCTGGTTGGATTAAAGTCAACTTGATATTTATTAACTTGTATTTCAAATATAAAGACATATTTCACTAATTAATATTTCATGAAGGATTATGGTACACTGACCAGTCTTTCTATTAAGTTATGTTGTAATGGACTTCCCTGGTAGCTCAGATGGTAAAGAATCATCTGTAATGCAGGAAACCTGGCTTCAGTCCTTGGGTCTGGAAGAACCCCTGGAGAAGGGAATGGCCACCTATTCCAATATTCTTGCCTGAAGAATGTCAGGGACAGAGGAGCCTGGAGAGCTACAGTCCATGGGGTCCCAAACAGTGGGAGACAACTGAAGCAATGGAACATGCAAAACCAGCCTTCCTAATATTACAAGTAGTTATTATGTTGAAACAATGTATTTATTAAAGGAGATCTTATAAGTGTAAAAATAAGCTGACAAAGAGCACAGAATAATTAGTTTGAAGACTGTGTGAAAGCTATGCAGGAATATAATTATTTATAGTTGTGGAATAAATCCCATGGATGGAGGAGCCTGGTAGGCTGCAGTCCATGGGGTCGCTAAGAGTCGGACATGACTGAGCGACTTCACTTTCACTTTTCACTTTCATGCATTGGAGAAGGAAATGGCAACCCACTCCAGTGTTCTTGCCTGGAGAATCCCAGGGACAGGGGAGCCTGGTGGGCTGCCGTCTATGGGGTCGCACAGAGTCGGACATGACTGAAGCGACTTAGCAGCAGCAGTAGCAGCAGCATAAGTTCTTAAGGGTTTGCTATGCTTCACAATTGACCATTTTAAATTCTTTAAACATAGTATCTGTAATAAGCAATCTGAGGTATTCTGTCAGTATACAATACAACTTTAATAATATGCAAACCAAAATGCTATGTGCCTTCCACCTATAAAAGTTTCATTAGCATACCAGAATAATAACATTTGTGACTCAACTGAAAGTTCATATTATCCCTGTTCCTTCCATCTTGATTTGAAGCAAATATGTATACAGCGTAAACTCTTTCATTTTAAAAATTCCACCTCATTTTTCAACTTTATTCCTGTATCCCCTTTATCAACACTGTCTTATAGTTTCATCTTAGCTCTCTAGCTATGTAGACAAAAAAGGTTCTTTATTTATGCCTTTGCCATCATCTCAAAATAATATAAAAAATATAGTAGAAATTCTATAGGTCAGCTGCTGTAGTTTTATTTTTAATATTTTTGCTGTAACAAAATAATAATAAATTACTTGAGATAAATGCCCCCTTTAAAACTGGATTTAAGATAATATAAGTCAAGGTATCTTAACACAGCCTATTCTACTATGAATGCACAAAAGCCAGAAGATTCTCTATAAAATTCTTTGGAAATAGACATGAAGCCTGTGGCAATTTTCTTGAAAACTATTTCCCTCATGAAAAATTGTCAATAATGTGGGCATGCCATAGCTGATCTTACCCAAACATGCCTGCTACTGAAGTTATGATTTCAAAATCCTAAAGACCCATTTGCTTCTCCCTGGTAATTCTCACTCAGTAGATAAATGACTCCATTTTCCCCACTACAAACCCAGCTATGTTTGTTCTTCTGAAAGGAATCTTGTTAAATCTGAGTCTGATTTATCCTCTCATTTGCCTCAATTCCAGGTTTTTTTGTTTTAGCAATAATAAATATTTTGCTGGCCTCCACTGTCCCTGACATAATCTTTTTATTATTTCTTCTTCATGTTTTATATAAAAACATGTTTAATTAGGATTATGACCCACTTATAGACTCAGGATAACTTAATAACCTGGTGCATGTAGTAAAATTGCTTTGTTCGTAACACTTTATTACATTTTACAATTAAAATATATTTTATTTTGAGGTGGGTGTTTGCTTAGATTTCTTACTCATTGCTATAATTGGGGAAAGCAGGTATAGAAAAAAGCAAAAAGTAATATGTGTATGGGAGCATTGGTGAATAGGGCAGTAGCTATGTTCTTATAATAAGATAAATATCATTCAGTTCAGTTCAGCTCAGTCACTCAGTCATGTCCGACTCTTTGTGACCCCATGAACCACAGGATGCCAGGCCTCCCTGTCCATCATCAACTCCCAGAGCCTACCCAAACTCATGTCCATTGAGTCAGTGATGCCATTCAGCCATCTCATCCTCTGCCGTCCCCTTCTCCTCCTGCCCCCCATCCCTCCCAGCATCAGGGTCTTTTCAAATGAGTCAGCTCTTCGCATCAGGTGGCCAAAGTATTGTAGTTTCAGCTTCAACATTAGTTCTTCCAATGAACACCCAAAACTGATCTCCTTTAGGATGGACTGGTTGGATTTCTTTGCAGTCCAAGTGACGCGCAAGAGTCTGCTCCAACACCACAGTTCAAAAGCATCAATTCTTCAGTACTCAGCTTTCTTCACAGTCCAACTCTCACACCCATACATGACTACTAGAAAAACCACAGCCTTGACTACACAGACCTTTGTTGACAAAGTAATGTCTCTGCTCTTTAATATGCTGTCTAGGTTGATCATAACTTTCCTTCCAAGCAGTAAGTGTCTTTTAATTTCATGGCTGCAATCACCATCTGCAATGATTTTGAAGCCCAAAAAAATAAAGTCAGCCACTGTTTCTACTGTTTCCCATCTATGTGCTATGAAATGATGGGACTGGATACCATGATCTTAGTTTTCTGAATATTGAACTTTAAGCCAACTTTTTCACTCTCCTCTTTCACTTTTATCAAGAGGCTTTTTAGTTCTTCTTCACTTTCTGCCATAAGGGTGGTGTCATCTGCATATCTGAGGTTATTGATATTTCACCTGGGAATCTTGATTCCAGCTTGTGCTTCCTCCAGCCCAGCATCTCTCATGATGTACTCTGCATATAAGTTAAATAAGCAGGTTGACATAAGATAAAAATTATGTGACTCAAGCTTAAAAAAAAATATTTTGGGACAGCTAGCTATGTTTTCATTCCTCAGAATCCCTCAATATACCTAATGGTCAATAGATTTAATATCATACTCTGCATTAGATTTCTCAGGAAAGCGTTCTCCCATTCCTACGGCTAAATTTTATTCAGAGATGATCCAATACATTCTGTCCCAATCAGTGGTTTCCCATTTCAAGTGCATTTTAGAAACTCCTACAAAATGGAATCTCGAAGTATGATCCCTAGACCAGCAGTTTTAGCATCAACTAAGAATTTGTTAAACATGCAAATTTGTCAGCCCTACCATACAATTCCTCTACTTCATGGCAAAAAGATGAGGAAAAAGTAGAAACAGTGACTGATTTTATTTTCTTTGTTCCAAAATCACTGTGGACACTGACTGCAGCCATGGAATTAAAAGATGCTTGTCTTTGGAAGGAAATCTATGACAAAAATAGACACCATGTTAAAAAGCAGATATCACTTTGCTGACAAAAGTCCATATGGTCAAAGCTATGGTTTTTCCGGTAGTCAAGTACAGCTGTGAGAGTTGGACCATACCCAAGGCTGAATGTTAAAGAGCTTTTGAATTGTGGTGCTGGAGAAGACTCTTGACAATCCCCTGGACTGCAAGGAGATTAAATCAGTCAATCCCAAAGGAAATGAGTCCTGAATATTCATTGGAAGGACTTATGCTGAGGCTGAAGCTTCAAAACTTTGGCCACCTGATGCAAAGAGCCAACTTATTGGAAAAGAGCTTCATACTGGGAAAGATTGAGGGCAAGAAGAGAATGGGGTGACAGAGGATGAGATGGTTGGATGGCATCACCAAATCAGTGGACATGAGTTTGAGAAAATTCTAAGAGATAGTGAAGGACAGGGAAGGCTGGCATGCAGTAGTCCATGGGGCTGCAAAAAGGCAGACACAACTTCATGAATGAACAACTGTGCCTCCTCAGAGACTCAGGATAGGGTTCAGTAATCTGTGTTTTTAAAACTCTGCAGATGATTCCAATACATGTTGATGTGTGAAATAATGGAAATAATTAGATTGTTCTAAATATGATCTGCCATGCCTACTCCAGGCTAAAACTATCAGGGATAAGACCATCCCTGTAAATCTCATCAACATCTCTAGTCATACAGTGTAGTGATTAGCAGAATAATCCTTGGATTTTATCTGCTATGTTCTAGAATTGTTCAAATGTTTTAATTTCTCTTACTGCATTTTCTGCATCTGTACAATGAGTATATTAAGATTTTTCTCCTAGAGTTATCTTAAAGAGCAAGGAATAAGGATTAAAGAGCTATGTCTAAACTCTTCAAAGAAATTCCTACACAAAGAAAATCAAAATACTTATTGTAATACAGATAAATGCATTTTTATTGTTAACATAATCATCTTCCCAATTATTCTCACTGAATAAGATATGAATATCTTACTCTTGCATTAGATATTCCTAGTTTATAAACTAATATTCACTATTGAATTTTTCTTTGTGTCATGGGAGGAATTGTTGTTTAATCTCTAAGTCATATCTGATTCTTTTGTGACCCAATAGACTGTAGCCTGCCAGGCTCCTCTGTCCATAGGATTTCCCAGGTAAGAATACTGGAGTGAGTTGCCATTTCTTTCTCCAGGGGATCTTCCTAACCCAGGGATCAATCCCACATCTCCTGCATTGGCAGGCAGATTTTTACCACTGAGCCACTAGGGAAATCCAGGAGGAAAGAATATTGACATTTAATTTACTATAGTTTTGTTTTCCTATTTTAGAAGAAGTTAGATATTCTACAAAAGGTTTTCAAAATTTTAAAATAACAATTCTATAAAATATACCTTATTCACTCAACTAACTGAAATATCACAAATAATATTATATATAATTTATTCTCTTTTATATCCCATATATGTAGTCTACATATTTTTTTACATCTAGGTAAAATACTCTGCTGCTACTGCTACTGACAAGTCGCTTCAGTCGTGTCTGACTCTGTGCGACCCCATAGACGGCAGCCCATCAGACTCCCCCCGTCCCTGGGATTCTCCAGGCAAGAATACTGGAGTGGGTTGCCACTTCCTCCTCCAATGCATGAAAGTGAAAAGTGAAAGTGAAGTCACTCGGTCGTGTCTGACCCTCAGCGACCCCACGAACTGCAGCCCACCAGGCTCCTCCATCCATGGGATTTTCCAGGCAAGAGTACTGGAGTGGGTGCCATTGCCTTCTCTGAAATACTCTGCTACAATCTCCTATATAATTAATATAGGCAGTATGAAGAACTCTGTTTAAGCTAAATATAATTCGGTAAGAATATTTAACAACTGCCAGTTTATACCACATTAGATATCATAAAGATCTTGTCCAATATGATAATTGATTTTTCTTTGTTTCTCCACAACTCTTTATAATTATGTTATCATATTACATTATAATTATATTTCTATTCTTCCCACTCTGACAAAAAATTGAGTTATTGTAGAACACAAACCATTTATACTCCCTAGCATAAAATACACATTGATTGCAAGCATGGTTAGATATCAGAAACCACTTTTTTTCTGCTTTTATATTACTGCTCAACTTATAACTACATTGTTTCTGGTTTAAATGATTACCAATTAGCACTACATACACATACACACACACACACACACACACACACACACACACACACACACACACATATATATATATAATATGAATACATATATAAAAATGGGGTTTGATTTTTATTGTTTTTATATTCAAAATTGTTTTGTCCTATGGGTATATAGTTAAAATGTGTACTAAAAAGAGCAAATTTTCAACACAATGAAGCAAAGGATTTTGAACTTTAAGTACTATATATTATCTTTTTTCTTATGATTTATATATTCATACAACTGTTAAAGAATTGTTGAGGTAATATTGATTTGATCAGACAGATCCTTTATTGTAATTAACATGAAACTATTGATGCCAAGCTTTTCTTTTGTGGTCCTACAAATTTTTATTTCTCTTAATACATTCAAAAATGTGCCAAAAGATTTTCCAAGCATTTCTGCATTAAAATATATGTCAGTTTCCATAAGTGCATCTTGAAATATCTATTTTTCTCTGTTAATCATTTGCAAGTACAGATTCACTTGCTTGTCAATGCCTGTTACTTTTTGGCTTATCAACCTAACAAAAATATACTTAATAAGAATATTAAGAGACTATCTTCTTACAGCAAACACAATTTTTTTTAAATAATCATGATCCTCTTATTTATTTCCTTCATGATTACTGATAAAATGGGGAAAAAATGACCTTTTCTGGCTGACTGCCCAGTGAATTCTGCACTCAGACATTGAAGGCAGCTTTGATTGTGTTTTGATGTTTTCACCAACCTATTACTGTATTGACTTGATGGCAGCCCAAACATACATTTGTGATCTCATTTTTCTCTAGCGGTTTTTTCCACTCAATCAGACATGTACACAAATATCCATAGGACATAAGAATGCTTTTACCTGAAGCAAATCTCTTAGGAATAGTGTCATGCAAGAACCTCTTTTTGAAAGACTGCAGTCTTCAGTTTGTGCCAAATATTTTTCTCTCCTCAGTGAATGACACTGAAATTAATGCCAGAAAGAAACAGTGCATTATGAATAAATGCCAAATGTCCCCATAGTGCTAAACATTGAGTAGTAATTGTGTCTCTTTTGATAAAGACCATAAGATTTTTTGTGATCTATTTGCTTTATTAATATGTTTCAACTGTCCCTTAATTAGCATTAAGAAATATTCCTAGCTAATGTCATGGAAGGTCAAAACTTTGTCTCTTTCAGAGAAACAACACCCATATCAGAGTTGTATTTCCTTGGTTCTCCTCTATAGTCCACTATTATTTTAGAATTGGAAGGAAAGGAGTATTGCAATTAAATTATAGCAAAGATCTAGATGTTGTTATTACTAAAAACTGAAAGATTTTAAAATAGAACCGGAGCAGTCATTCCAGAGGAAGTGCCTTGCATGTCCTATTTTCTATACCTCTGAACAGGCCTAAGTTCCAACAGTATGCAAAGTAAGCAAAGGTACTAAAATACCTATTGAAAGGACTGATAAATGAACCACTTCACCTGATCTACCAATGAAGTACAAATCTAGCTTTACCTCATCTTTCACCATTTAACATCTCATCTGGCTGATTA
The DNA here is from genome assembly GCF_002263795.3 of Bos taurus. Taxonomy (NCBI): domain Eukaryota; kingdom Metazoa; phylum Chordata; class Mammalia; order Artiodactyla; family Bovidae; genus Bos; species Bos taurus. The sequence continues at coordinate 39,606,384 of NC_037328.1, read as the reverse complement.
TCTTCTTATGCACCAATGAACTCTTCTAAAAAAGCAAGCTATCTTCTTTCTCTCTTTTCTCTCATAAAAATCCTGAGCTTCTCTCATGTAATTGGGACACCATGTGGGCTTCTATCTAAATCTATGTACCTAAATTGTGATCATTTATTCCAAATAAACATGTTGCCTCTAGAATTGTACTTTTGTTCTCTAAGTTGACAAAAAATTTTAGAAATCCTCTTTCTGATAACCACACCACCCCCACAACATGCTGTTAAAAATTACTTATTAATGCTATTTTATTTTTATTGCTGAGTTCATGAAAATTCAAATCCTTTAAAAGCATTAAAGTTTGATGTGCATTTATCAAAGGCTTATTCTTCATTATTACAAAAGACCTCACCTCTAATTTGTACAGTTGTTCAAATTATATCTTTCTGAAAGTGTTTCCTTTATTTCTAAACACATTTTACCAATACTAATTTTAATTTGCTCTTATAATGCATTCATGGATGGGAGTCTTTCTTTAAATAATCATCATGAAATTTCTAAAATATGTTCAATTTAATCACTTTCAGCATTTTCTTATATCAATACAATTATGCATGGCTCAAAGAGTCAGACGTGACTGAGCGACTGAACTGAACTGAACTGAACTGATGCATGTCCTTTCTCCTCTGTATTGTGTCTATTCCACTCCATGTAAAGAAAGATGAATAATATTGTTTTGAATTGAATATTAATGGATGTTTAATTAACAGAATGTTTCTGTTAAGTATCTTTTAGACTATGCCAAAGACTGTGAGAGTCATAAGCTTCAAAAAGATGCATTCTCACTTCTATGGGGATAAAATAAACTTCTAGGATGTTATCATACATGGAAGAATGTGATCCTCCCTGTATCACATTCATTTGGAGAGCAGGGAAGAGGAAGACCCTCTAGTACAGAGGGATAGTCAGTGAGATAGTTTTAGAGGCTAACTTTAAAGCATCATTAGAATTTTAATTTATCACTAGAGAAAAAAATGAAGAAAGATATGGCATCGCAGTTTGAGGGACTGATATAAAACTATGGATGTAGAAAGTTATAGAACAATATCACTCAAAGTAGTCCAGGTGGTTAGAATACATGATATGGAATTTTATGCTATCCTATATGCATATAACCTTTTCCATATTAAAACCCTATTCACTAATATTCAGCTATTATATACTACTTTTCCGATGCCTCATTCCTGTGCTTACCTTTCATACACATGCTAACTTATGCATGTCCTTCTTAAGTGGGATTTTGAAACAGGACACAATATATAATAGGTTAAATCTCACAGAGTAAGGCTGTTCCCTTTCTTGCTCTGGATGCCATGATCAATTAGCCCTAATACATATTTTAATCATTTTATTAGCTGTATTATCAGAGTACATCAATAAAAATTCCAGGATAATTTTTTTTCTTATCCCTTCCCCTACCTGCTGTTAAACTCAGTCTCACCACTTACAGAGTATTTTTTACATTTATTTGATTTTTTATTGCTAAATTTAACTTTGTATAATTTGTCCTCTATAGCAGCAGGCTTGCCAACTTTTTTCTGATTTTCTTTTTAGGTATTCTTATGCAAGTTATTTTTAAAAAGTATTTGGCTCAACTATTAATAGCTATTTAAAGAAAATATCAAAGATCTCAATAAAGAACATCCACAAAGTTGTCTCAATCTTTCAATAAAGCTAGAGTATATATAATTTTTAAATAATGACAAATTCACTGAGTTGTAAGTGCTCCTTTAAATTTTAACATGATTTCTATATTAAAAATAGACTTTTTTCCTATGGAATTATCTTGAGCTATTAATCTTAAAATTTCATGTTTAACTATCATCTCTATAAACTGTGAATTATAAATCACCATTTAATGATAGGTTCAATGAATATGAAATATGTACATTATCTTCTATAGATAAATACTGGCACCACCTAGAGATTAAATTTCAATGAAACAGTTTTCAAATGTTTCTGTTCCTTGAAATGATTTTATTTTTTTTTTCCTTTTCTTTTTTGGTATACAGGAAAACAATAAAGTAGAATACTACTACTTTCATTTTATATTCTGTGTATCACATTGCAAATATTAGGCCTTTTCTTTCCAGATATTCTTCTTATAATGGTATCACAAAAGTATTTGCTCCATAACCTATTTCTCTGTCAAAATGTGGTTCTAACTAGCAAACTGTTATTTTTAACACAGACTTTTTTTTTTTGCTCTATTCAGAAATCTATATCTAACTTCCTGTTAGAAAAATTATCTTAATGCATTTGAGGCCATACAGTCAAAACTTAGTGGACGACTGTCTTGCTCAGTCTATTCTTCCTTCTAAAGGCAACATTCAGCATTCAGCTATAATACACTTTTTTTTCTGTTTCTGTTGTCAAATTTTTGAATAATAATCTTCAGAGCTCTGACAGAATAGCAAACTTCTCTCATTTCTTCCCACTACTGAAAAAATAGACATATCCTCACAGTCTAAGTTAACCGCAAGGCATTTCCCAAAAATCATTAACAGAAAATCTCATTTCCAATTAGTGGGTTTGAGAAATTAAGTGAAAAGGTATATGTGGGGCTATGCTGCATTTTAATGACCAATAATAACTTACATGTATAAATTACTAGGATATAATCTGCTTGTATTATTTGGGTTTAAGAGTCACTCAGTCTTTGCTCCAAGAACATGATGCCATCAAGTTTTAAAGCCAAAGTTTCTTTGTTATGTCAGGGAAGGTACTAACATTTTGCTTCTTTGAAAAATTGTCACTTCCAGTTTTCTCTCAACATGTAGTCACAGCATCATCTCTTCATGGAATAATTTACAGCACCAATATGAGCCATTTTTTTTCCATGAAGCAGTTAAAACAACAGAAACATACAGAAGGACAAGTGAACTACTTCATATCTTTATTGATATCATAAAAAGGCTTGAAGAAACAAGGGAAAATCTCTAGTTAAATTATTGCAGCACTAAGGTCCTTAACTCTAATTCTCTCTACTTTATTTTTAGTACAAAAAGGGGTTGCAACTATATCTCCATGAAATCAAAACACTGTTCTTATGTAAAAGCAAAACCAGTCAATTTATTCACTTAACAGCGTATAATAAACAACCCAAAATACGATTGAATTGACTGAATTTTGAGGATGACATTTGGATAACTCCAGAAATTTTTTGTTGAAAATATTTAGTATGCACTTCCATTTAATTAAATAATGCTGTTAAGAGTTTTTTTTTTTTTTAATGGAATCTAGGTAGTTAAGATCCAAATGTAATACCAGTGGCAAATTTTGCTCATTCCAACATGATTAGAAAACTGTGTAGTAAGCTCCTTCTGTCAACAAGTAAATGTAGCACGTGAAGTTCTAGGAGTGACAATTCTAGCAATACCATATGTTTTACCATCTGGATGATAGTGTGTGGCCCATGTAGTGGTACACAGTTTTACTTAATTTCTAAACAGAAACTCTCAGATTTTGTGAAGTAATTACCATTAATACAAGCCAAAATTACTGACAAATCGGTGGGAAGAATTATACGATGTGACTTGATGCTTGCCTTTATAAAGTAACAACAACAACAAAAAGTTAACAAAGCACAGTTTCATGTCCTAAATTTAGCATATAACATATTACAATGTGTAGTTCACAACTCCATTTTCATGTAATTCACTTGGTAATTTAAAATTTTTAAAATATGTTTAAGGACTTGCTAGGTTTTGATGAAGCCATTAAAACAGTGTAAAACTATTATGTATGGTAGATTATTGGGTACAGTTTTTTGGTTTTTTTTTTTTTTGGGCTGCTCTGGGTGGCTTGCAGAATCTTAGTTCCCCAATCAGGGATTGAACCAGGGCCCTGGGCAGTGAAATCACAGAGTGCTAACCACTGGGCAGCTGGGGAACTCCCTTGAGCACAAAAGCTCATAATTAAATTGTTAATATTTTCAAACATTTATCTTGAATGTTTCATTTTCACTTGCACATCCTCATTTATTTTTTGATATGATAGTGTTTTTTATGCTTCTGAAGAATAATGCTACAAATTCAAAACATGTTTACAGGAGGAGGGAAAGTATTCTGGTATGGAATAAGCTACATGTATCCATGCACCAGTGCTGTAACATCTAAACTGGATTTTCCAAGAAATCTTTAAAATGAATGTTTTATTTAAAACCATGGATCTTGTCATGTAATAGAAACATTTCCAGTCAAATTGATTAATTAGTGTCTCTTACACAATTAAAATTCTGCCATTCCTGTAGTTCCTGTATGCCTTCTGGTACATATCTAATATGAATTTGATTGACTGAAAGATACTACCTGTCAAATGAATCTGGTGGAAACAGAATTAAGAAAAGGGAAATAAAGTCCTACATGAGCAAAGTGGCTCAGATCTTGACTAGGCTAAACTGGCATGTATCCATTTGAAGCAACAAATTTAATTTCAACTCAGAGAGGAGAGAATTATATTTTATAAACGTCAAAGGGCTAAAACAAAAATAGTTTAAGATGTAAAATAATATATAACTTTATATTATATATTTAAAGATATAAAATAGCAAACAGAATTCAGCAACACATCAAAAAGCTCATACACCATGAAAAGTTTGGTTTATCCAGAAATGCAAGGATTCTTCAATATACACAAGTCAATCAATGTGATACACCATATTAACAAATTGAAATATAAAAACCATATGATAATCTTTTCAAGATCTCTTCAAGAAAATCAGAGATACCAACAGAACATTTCATTCAGATGGGCACAATAAAGGAAAGAAATGGTATGGACCTAACAGAAGCAGAAGATATTGAGAAGAGGTGGCAAAAATACACAGAACTACTATACAAAAAAGATCTTCATGACCTAGATAACCAGAATGGTGTGATCACTCACTGAGAGCCAGACATCCTGGAATGTGAAGTCAAGTGGGCATCAGGAAGCATTACCATGAACAAAGGTCTTGGAGGTGATGGAATTCCAGTTGAGCTATTTCAAATCCTGAAAGATGATGCTGTGAAAGTGCTGCACTCAATATGCTAGCAGATCTGGAAACCTCAGCAGTGGCCATGGGACTGGAAAAGGTCAGTTTTCATTCCAGTCACAAAGAAAGGCATTGCCAAAGGATTTCAAACTACTGAACACTTGCACTCATCTCACAGATTGGCAAAGTAATGCTCAAAATCCTCCAAGACAGGCTTCAACAGTACATGAACCATGAACTTCCAGATGTTCAAGATGGATTTAGAAAAAGCAGAAGAACCAGTGATCAAATTGCCAACATTGTATCACTGAAAAAGCAAGAGAGTTCCAGAAGAAAACAAAATCTACTTTTGCTTTCTTGACTACGCCAAAGCCTTTTACTGTGTATCACAACAAACTGTGACAAATTCTTGAAGAGATGGGAATACCAGACCACTTTACCTGCCTCCTGAGAAATCTGTATGCAGGTAAAGAAGCAATAGTTAGAACTGGACATGGAATAACAGACCGATCCCAAATCAGAAAAGGAGTACATCAAGGCTGTGTATTGTCACCCTGCCAATTTAACTTATATGCAGAGTACATCATGCAAAATTCTGGGCTGGATGAAGCACAAGCTGGAATCAGGGTTGCCATAAGAAATATCAATAACCTCAGATATGCACATGACACCACCATTATGGCAGAAAATGAAGAGAAACTAAATAGCTTCCTGATGAAAGTGAAAGAGGAGAGTGAAAAAGTTGGATTAGAACTCAACATTCAGAAAACTGAGATAATAGCCTCTGGCCCCATCACTTTATGGCAAATAGATGGGGAAACAATGGAAACAGTGAGAGACTTTACTTTTTGGGGCTCCAAAATTATGCAGAGGATGACTGCAGCTATGAAATTTTTAAAAAAGCTTGCTTCTTGGAAGAAAACCTATGACCAACCTAGACAGCATATTAAAAAACAGAGACATTACTTTGCTAACAAAGGTCCATCTAGTCAAGGCTATGGTTTTTCCAGTAGTCATGTATGGATCTGAGAGTTGGACTGTAAAGAAAGCTGAGCACCAAAGAATTAATGCTTTTGAATTGTGATGTTGAAGACTCTTGAGAGTCCCTTGGACTGCAAGATGATCAAACCAGTAAATCCTAATGGTAATCAGGCCTGAATATTCCTTGGAAGGATTAATGCTGAAACTGAAGCTCCAATACTTTGGCTACCTGATGTGAAGAACTGACTCATGGAAAAGACCCTGAGCTGGGAAAGATTGAAGGTGGGAGAAGGGGATTACAGAGACTGAGCTGATTGGATGGCATCACTGACTTAATGGTCATGAGTTTGAATAAGCTCCAGAAGTTGGTGATGGACAGGGAAGCCTGGTGTACTGCAGTCCATGGGGTCACAAAGAGTTGGACACTACTTAGTGACTGAACTTATAATTATTAATCTCAATAGATGTGGGAAAAGCCTTTGACAAAATTCAGCACCCTTTTATGATTAAAACTCTTCAAAAAATGGGCATAGAAGCAACCTACCTCAGCATAGTAAAGGCCATACATGATAAGCCTACAGCAAACATTATTCTCAATGTTGAAAATCTGAAAGCATCCCCCCTAAGATCAGGATCAAGACAAGGGTGTCCTCTATACCATTATTATTCAACATAGTTCTAGAAGTCTTAGCTACAGCAATCAGAGAAGAAAAAGAAATAAAAGGAATCCAGATTGGAAAAGAAGAAGTACAGCTCTCATTGTTTACAGAGGCCATGGTACTGTACATTAAAAAAGCCCTAAAGATAGTATCAGAAAATTACTAGGGCTAACCAGTAAATTTAGCCAAGTTTCAGGATACAAAATCAATATACCAAAATCACTTGCATCTCTATATACTAACAATGAAAAATCAGAAAGAGAAATTAAGGAATCAATCCCATTCACCATTGCAGCCAAAATAATTAAATATCTAGGAATAAACTCACCTAAGGAGAGAAAAGAACTGTACTCAGAAAATTATGACACTGATGAAAGAAATTAAAGATGACATAAACAGATGGAGAGATATTCCATGTTCCTGGGTAGGAAGAATCAATATTGTGAAAATGACTATATTACCAAATACAATCTAAAGTTTCAATGCAATCCCTACCAAATTACCAGTGGCATTTTTCTCAGAACTAGAACAAAACATTTCACAAATCTCATGGAAACAAGAAAGACCTCTAGTATACAAAGCAGTCTTGAGAAAGAACAATGGAACTGGGGAAATCAACCTTCCAGATTTCAGATTATACTACAAATCTACAGTCATCAAGACAATATGATACTGGCACAAAAATAGCAATATAGACCAATGGAACAAGATAGAAAGTCCAGAAATAAATCCATGCAGCAATGGGTACCTTATTTTTGACAAAGGAGGCAACAATATACAATGGGGCAAAGGCAGCCTCTTCAATAAAGGGTGCTGGGAAAACTGGGCAGCTGCATGTAAAAGAATGAAATGTGAACTCTTCCTAACACCATACACAAAGATAAACTCAAAATGCATTAAAGACCTACATGTAAGATCAGAAACTATAAAACTCTTAGAGGAAAACATAGGCAGAACACTCGATGACATAAATCAAAGCAAGATCCTCTATGACCCATCCCCTAGAGTAACAGAAATAAAAACAAAAATAAACAAGTGGGTCCTGTTTAAACTTAAAAGCTTTTGCATAGCAAAGTAAATGATAAGCAAGGTGAAAAGACAACCCTGAAAATGGGAGAAAATAATGGCAAATGAAACAGCTGATAAAGGATTAACTTCCAAAATATACAAGCAGCTCATATGACTCCATGCCAGAAAAACAACTAACCCAATCAAAAAGTGGGGAAAAGACCCAAAGACATTTCTCCAAAGACCTACAGATGGCTAACAAACACATGAAAAGATGCTCAACATTGCTGACTATTGGAGAAATGCAAATCACAACTACAATAAGATATCACCTCACACCAGTCAGAATGGCCATCATCAAAAAGTCTACAAATGATACATGCTGGAGAGGGTTTGGAGAAAAGGGAACACTCTTGCACTGCTGGTGGGAATGTAAATTGATACAGCCACTATGGAAGACAGTATGGAGATGCCTTAAAAAACTAGGAATAAAACTACCATATGACCCAGCAAACCCACTCCTAGGCATATACCCTGAGGAAACCAAAATAGAAAAAGAAACATGTATCCCATTGTTCACTGCAGCACTATTTACAATAGCTAGAACATTGAAGTAACCTTGATGTCCATTGGCAGATGAATGGATAAATAAGATAAGGCACATGTGCACAATGGAATATTACTCAGACATAAAAAGGAACACATTTGAATCAGTTCTAATGAGGTCCATGAACCTAGAACCAATTATACAGAGTGAAGTTAATCAGAAAGAGAAAGATAAATATATTCTAATGCATATATGTGAAATCTAGAGAAATGGTACTGAAGAATTTATTTACAGGGCAGCAATTTAAAAAGCACAGACATTACTTTGCCAACAAAGGTCTGTCTAGTCAAGGCTATGGTTTGTCCAGTGGTCATATATGTATGTGAGAGTTGGACTGTGAAGAAAGCTGAGAGCCGCAGAATTGATGCTTTTGAACTGTGGTGTTGGACAAGACTCTTGAGAGTCCCTTGGACTGCAAGGAGATCCAATCAGTCTGTTCTAAAGGAGATCAGTCTTGGGTGTTCATTGGAAGGACTGATGCTAAAGCTGAAACTCCAATACTTTGGCCACCTCATGCGAAGAGTTGACTTATTGGAAAAGACTCTGATGCTGGGAGGGATTGGGGGCAGGAGGAGAAGGGGAAGACAGAGGATGAGATGGCTGGATGGCATCACCTACTCGACGGATGTGAGTCTCAGTGAACTCCAGGAGTTGGTGGTAGACAGGGAGGCCTGGCGTGCTGTGATTCAAGGGGTCACAAAGAGTCGGACATGACTGAGCAACTGAACTGAACTGAACTGAATGAAGAAACAGACATAAAGAATCGACTTATGGACATGGGGAGAGGGGAGGAGAGGGTGAGATGTGTGAAAAGAGTAACATGGAAATTTACATTACCATATGTAAAATAGATAGCCAATGGGAAATTGCTGTATGGCTCAGGAAACACAAACAGGGGCTCTGTATCAACCTAGAGGGGTGGTATGGGGAGGGAGATGGAAGGGAGATTCAAAAGGGAGGGGATATATGTATACCTATGGCTTATTCATGTTGCAGTTTGACAGAAAACAATGAAATTCTGTAAAGCAATTATCCTTTGATAAAAAAATTAATCAAAAATATATAAAATAATATAGAGAAAAACAAGGATTGGAGACATAAATAGTACATAATATAGGGATTTAGAGCAATTTAATTGGACTGTGATCATCCTAACATATTAAACCATAGGTTATGCAGCAGCAATAAGTATCTGTTGATAATGAGGAGAGAATTAGCACACATACATCAGTACAATATTTGCAAAGGCAAAGAAAATCTTTACAGTTGTATCAGATAACGTAAGGGCATTGTTTAAAGCTGACCCCCCCCCCCCCCCCGTATCTGATTCTTGATGTTGTGTTAATTTTACATTTTCTCTCTTTACAGACATTGCTAATTTGAACACAGGAATGTCACTGCTCCTAGCATAGTCAAGCAGATCATTTCTATTACACAGTGAAATGGTGACAGTAAGATAGCCTGACAGTATCTGTGTGTGGCATAAATTAAAATAAGTGAAGCTGTTTCCACTGTGGAGGACATATTTTATATCATATATGTCAAAAATGTAATGTCAATATTGTAGTATGTCACCTATCTATCATTTTTCACATTTCTGTGCAGGGTGAGATAATTATGAATAATCTCATAGACGTGAATATTTTGGACAAGCTCCAACAGATCTGGTCTCAACCTAATTTTCAACTCAAGCTCTCCTTTCTCTTCAATCTTCTTAACTAGAAAAACTGCCTGGCTGCTGCTTTAGCAACCATAAATTCATATTAATGTCCATATCATATTATTGTCCTACAAGTTTAGAATGGTTGGTGAAATTCAAGGCCATCTAGTTAATTTGCAGAAACTAGTAAAAATAAAAATGTGAAATTCCTTGTTAGAAAAGCAGAGGGAGAGTGCTGTTAAAGGTAATAAATATAAAGTTTTTCCCATTCTTCCATGATGTGCATCTCAAATTGTTATTGCATTTTTTATTTACGATATAATGCCATTATAGGTAAAAATGAAAAGTTAGATAATTAGCATGAGTTTTATCATTATCTTTATACTGTGTAATGTTGTTTAGTTGCTAATTCATGTCCAACTCTTTACAACCACATGGCCTGCCAGGCTCCCCTGTACATGTGAATTCCCAGGCAAGAATACTGGAGTGGGTTGCCATTTCCTTCTCCAGGGGAATCTTCCTGACCCAGAGATCAAACCCACATCTCCTGCATTGCAGGCAGATTCTGTACCATTGAGCCACTGGGGAAGCCCCGTATTGTGTAATGTAAATTCTAAATCCCTGAAATCACACAATTTGTATGTTATAGCTCACACAAGCATATGCATTTTGTATGAACAGGGGAAACACTGCAGAAATCTAACTCCACTGCTTTATTTTACCTCTCTACCTCTGGCTCACCGATAGGTAAGAAGGGACTGAAAGGTAAAGGAAACCATGGATTGTTCTTTCCTTTTTCTTCCATGTCATCATTTTCAGCATAAATGGTTAGCTAACACAGGGAGGTAACACGAGTAAGAAAGAGTATGTGTGCTGTGTGTGCTTAGTTGCTCAGTTGTGTCTGACTCTTGCAAGCCCATAGACTGTAGCCTGCCAGGCTCCTCTGTCCATGGGATTCCCCAGGCAAGAATACTGGAGTGGGTTGCCATTTCCTTCTCCAAAGAAATAATATATTGACCCTCTAATTGTGTGTCTTAGAACACCAAGAACATCAAGTCTTCAAAGCTAGTTTGGTCCAAGTGAAAAGTCTGACTCTCAAGGCTATCATTGCCCTTGCTTACTTGGCTATAGATGAATTACGTCAATTTGTTTTGAGTCACACAGAACTTCTGTGCACCTTGGGTCCTCTGGAATTCTCTGCTCATGGGACACTGTGAACTACGTATGTGAATGGAATGAGACGGAATAGTGGATATGCAAACTTCATGCATATCTTCTGCTCACACAGGTGATTCATTGTCCCATCATTCTTCACTTACAGAACACAAGTTTAAAGATAAAATCATTTAGAATTTTAAATATGATGACTGCAGATTATTAAAGCAAGTGTGGCACCCTTCTAAGTGCAAGGCTCAGTGTGACAATACTGGTCACATACACATGAAGTTGGCCCTGGTTAAAAGCCAAACACTTTTGGAAGTCCCAATAGGATATTTGTCCCCAGATTTTTGTGTTTTACCATAATATGTTCATGATTATCAATTAACTTTTGAAGTCAGAAAAATTCAGTACATATAGACCTTTCAAAAGTTGTTCATGGAGCTGTCTGATAAACAGACAGCTCATACTTATTTATGTGAGAAGTAATCAGAGTTATTTATGTAAGAAATCATAAATCATATTTCTTTATATGAGAATTTCATAGGTACTTTAAAAATATCTATATTATACATGTTATTTAAAATATTTATATAATACATGTTATTTAGACTTCTTTTGTAGAACTGAAATACATTTGGCTCTTGAACAAAGCAGGGGTGAGGGGTGCTGACCTCCTACATTGTCAAAAACCTGAATGTAATTTTGTACCCCACCAAAACTTAACTACTAATAGTCCACTGTAGACCAGAAACCTTACCGATAGCATAGACAGTCAGTTCATACTTATTCTGTACATTATATGTATTATATATACTGTGATCTTATAATAAAATAATCAAAACAAAATGTTATGAAAATCATAAGAAGAGAAAATATATTTACACTATTCTACTGAATTATTGATACTATAAACTTACATCATCTGTTTGTAAGATGAAATGTCAGTCATTACCTATATCAATATTGCACATGTAACACAAAACAGGTATATGTTATACACATTACTAACACTAGATATCAAAAATGAAAAGGTAATGTGAAAAAGAAATTCTCATTTACAGGTATAACAATTCATGCACTGATAAGGAAAAAGCAGAAATAGGATTGCTTTATGTAGCCTGGTGTAATCAATATGATTGCTTCACAGTAACCTAACCTATGCACTAATGAATGCATTATTATAAAATTTTATGGCATACAGTATTACAGTTATAAGTATTAGAAATATGTTTACCATTTTTTGTAAACACATTCTTGTGATAATATGTTGATAATACATTTTTTTTCCCCAGCTACGAGAGAGGCATATTGAACATGAATGTCAGTCTTTGAAAGCAAAGTTATAAAGACCGAACATGCATACGTGTGTGTGTGTGTGTGTATAAACTAACACATTATTTACTTTATATTAAATACAACTCACCTTACACATATGTAAGACTAGACTACTATCTACATATATATTACACATTCATTATGCAACTTAAAATATTTCTAGGCTACCTGATTCATCTATGAGGTTTTCAAATTGTCAAAAATCTCCAAAATTTTTTCAAATATCTTTTTTGATAAAGATCCACATATTAGTGGATCCACACAATTCAAAGCCATGTTGTTGAAGTGTCAATAGTATTGTGTTTCTTCATATATACATGCACATATACAGATTAAAATTATTTTTAAGGAAAATTACTTATAGTGAATATTAACATTTAAAATTTTTAACACTGGTTAACACTTAAAAAATGAAAATTAACAGAATTTAACTGAAAGCAGTCCTTAATAAGTAAAAACAAATAAATGCAAGAGAATGTAACTTCATTTGAATAGAAAAAGTAGAGCAAACAATGCCAACATTAACTCATCAGTTGTCCCATACAACACAATGAACATATAAGGGAGCTTTAAATCTTAAGAAGAATCCTAGCTGTTCTGCAAGGATCAACTGGATGATGAATGTGCAGATTTCTATTTGCAGCCACATCTCAAATCCTGATGTATGTCAACAAACAAGTAAAACAGATGTTATCCAAGCTGCCTATGGAGTCAAGAACAGATGGGCTGGATGTGTTGCATGAGAACAAAAAAATATACCTGAACTGTGACCTCAGAGAGTGGATTCCCGTTGGCCAAATCTATTTTATAATAGGATGAAAATTATTGGGCATAAAAAAGAAGAATAGAGTTTGGAGCTGACAAAGCTGTTAAGCTGTGGTCAAAAAGAACTGATTTACTGTACAAAATCTACAGTGATGGAAGGGTAAAAACATACAAGGGAGTGTATATGAAATCAGTATTAAGTGTGTATAAACTATTGAGTAAGTGACACTCTATTCATCATAAAACATACTTTACTAAAAAACATCTTAGTACAATTAGGGTAATTATAATAACTAAAACTCCTATCTATTCCAAATCTATCTCAAACTATGTAATGCCGTCAAAGCATTAGTTTTGTACACTTTTATAAAAAACCTATGACATGTCATATCTTCTCAGAAATCTGAAAGGTTTAAAAATCATGCATATGCCCACAGATAGACAAATATTTCTCAGAAACAAAGCCAAAAGAATACAATTAACATTCATGGTATCAGGCCTTCCCTGGTAGTTCAAGGACTAGGACTTTGCACTCGCAATGCAGAGGCCCCAGATTGGATCTCTAAACAGGGAACTAGATCCCATGTGCTGCAACTAAGAGTTCACTTGCAGCAACTAAAAGATTCCATAGTGCTGCAACAAAGAAGGAAGATCCTGTGTACTGCACTAAGACCCAGTGGAGACAAATAAATACTAAAAATCACATAGTATTACTCATTTAAAGCATTTCCAAACATTAATACAAATAAATTATCAGTCAAAGGAAGAAAATAATAGTCTTCAATCTATGCTATTTATCTTCGATGTCATCAACTGTCCTCAGGCAGAGTCTTCCATTTCACCTACTTTTTCAAGTGTCCCCCTTCCTACAGTCTGCTACCATCTTTAAGCTCTCTATCAGGTTGCCAGTAAGTCACACTCTAATACCCTCTACCTCAAGCTGGCACAAGTCAAGGAGTTCTCTTTGGAGCCCTCAGTAGGCCATCTCACAACACAGGTGCTTCTTAATTATCTGGAGCTACAGGACTCTAGGGTTTTCCCTGGTGGCTCAGACAGTAAAGAGTCTTCCTGCAATGCAGCAGACTTGGGTTCAATCCCTTGGTCGGTAAGATCCCCTTAAGGAGGGAATGGCAACCCACTCCAATATTCTTCTGTCGAGAATCCCCATGGACAGAGGAGTCTGGTGGGCTACAGCCCACAGGATAGAAAAGAGTTGGACATGACTGAGAAACTAAGCATAGCCCAAAGCACAGGACTAAAGAATTGTTCCCCAGCTAGATAATCTGGACACTATCCACCTTGATTCTATAATGAGCCTAAGAAAGAACAGCCCACCATTTTTTATATATACTCCACCCCCCTGCACCAAAGGCATCAAGCCTCCAAGGTCATCATCAGTTCAGTTCAGTTGCTCAGTAGTGTCTAACACTTTGTAACCCCATGGACTTCAGTATGCCAGGCTTCCCTGTTCGTCACCAACTCCCCGGAGCTTAAACTCATGTCCATTGAGTCCATGATGCCATCCAACCATCTCATCCTCTGTCATCCCCTTCTCTGCCCACCTTCAATCTTTCCCAGCATCAGGGTCTTTTCATGTGTGTCAGTTCTTCACATCAGGTAGCCAAAGTATTGGAACTTCAGCATCAGTCCTTCCAGTGAATATTCAGGACTGATTTTCTTTAGGATGGACTGGTTGGGTCTCCTTTCTGTCCAAGGGACTCTCAAGAGTCTTTCCCAACACTACAGGTCACCATTGGCATACCTATTTCCATAACACCCTAAAATTGCCCTGAAATAATATATCTGATAACTTTTCCTCTCCTCACAATCTCAAATACAGTCTTCTCTGGAGAATAAGACTTGGGGCCAACAAATTCTCTATCTCCTTCTTCTGCATTCTTAGTATTATAGTCACTTTCTTGCTCTAGAGGAAACCTGAGGGCTTGCTTATAGTCTGAACAAGTCAGATCCTACTCAACTTTCAACTCCTGCCTTTCCAAAGATAACAACTAAAAATTTCAGGCAAATACAAGAAAATCACTCATCTGAATGCACTAAGACAACAAAAAACAAGGAGGAAAATTCTGGAAGAGAATGGAAATTGGAGAGAAAGGAATGATACAGAGCGAGTTACTCATTTTTAAGGCTTTAACCTCAAGATTAGATGAGATCAGAATCACTAGTGAATGTAAATCTGATAGAAAACCTAAAGTCAAATGAAACAGCAGACTAACTTGTAAATAAGCAAAGCCCCTAAAATGTCAGGAGGGAATTGGAAGGAGAATTGCAAGAGCAGGGAGCCCCAGATTCTACCTACAAACTCTTCCTGATTCTCTGGCTGATCTTGAGACCATGCATTCAAAAGACAGACTGGGATTTGATGAATTAAAATGAAGTGTTGAGTAAGAAGGATAAAATATATTCAGCTACAAAAGATGTTTGAGATTGAGAAATATATGACTAAATGACTCAAGTCCAAATTTTGTGTGTGTGTGTCACTGTAGGCAATTTAGAGGAGAAGTCAATGGCACCCCACTCCAGTGCTCTTGCCTGGAAAATCCCATGGACGCAGGAGCCTGGTAGGCTGCAGTCCATGGGGTCGCTAAGAGTCGGACACAACTGAGCGACTTCACTTTCACTCTTCACTTTCATGCATTGGAGGAGGAAATGGCAACCCACTCCAGTGTTCTTGCCTGGAGAATCCCAGGGACGGGGGAGCCTGGTGGGCTGCTGTCTATGGGGTCAGACACAACTGAAGCGACTTAGCAGCAGTGCAGCAGCAGGCAATTTAGAATGTGCACATTATCTGTTCTTCATAAATGAATATTATGCTACTTATTGATAGACTTTGAGTTATTTTTTGTGATTGATAAGTGTACATGGTATATTTGCAAATAACTTTTATAATTTAACTCCTAAATCATAAACCTAATATGTTCAAAATACAGTTCTATATATTTAGAGATCATGGAAAACACTAAATTTCCACAAGATGCAAACATCTATGGAAAAAAATAGTAATTAACAGCTAGATAAACAGCCCAAGAAGGAGAAAGATACAGAGATTTTAAATGTCATTATCACATTTGTAAAAATAAATAAAATTGAAAACATCTCAAATTTAGAGGGATAAAGGAGAAACATATAAATGTCTAATTGAGATCAGTATATTTAATTTCATATCAATGATCTGTATTGTGCTTCTAAACTATCTTAATATAATGTTAGTCAAGCTAACACTGTAAAGCAAATTCAATACTTCCATAGGTAAATCCATAATTATATACCAGGGAGATATAGGATGCACATATCAGCTATATATATATATATATATATAAATTATGCATATGTGCTGCACTTAGTCACTAAGTTGTGTCCAACTTCTTGCAACCCCACAGACTGTCCACTCATCTGTCCACTGGGGATTCTCCAGGTAAGAATACTAGAGTGGGTTGCCATGCCCTCCTCCAGGGGATCTTCCCAAATCAGGGATGAAACCCAGGTCTCCCACATTGCAGATGAATTCTTTACCAGCTGAGCTAGCAGGGAAGCCCAAATTATGAATATATACACCTGTATATTTGCATATTTCTGTTTCTTCAAAAACATGTTAAAAAACTAAGACAAGTATTAATACATATTTCTTGTTTCTAAATATTTAGTCTATATTATAGGTTGCAAGGAGTTGAACATTACTGGGTGACTTTCACTTTCACGTCTTCACTTTCAAGGCTAATTTACTTGCCAGAAATAATATCCTATAAGTTAAAATATCATTTTGCCTTTTCTTCAAATTTTAAACTAGAATTATATTAGATACAGACTAAAGCTAGGAATGTCACTCAAGTGCACTCAGTGGCACTCAGTGGCACTCAAGTGTCACTCATTGGCACTCAAGCCAGTCAATCATTATTTGTTTCTTTTGGTTTCACAATTAATTTGAATGACTGAGAAAGCAATCAGTTGTTTTCATCTGCCAGATTTGAGCTGGAAAGAGACTGTACATTTTCCCTATCTTCTGAAACAACATTAAATTTGGTTTCCTAAGGCTTACAATGAGCTGAATACAAGTCGCATTGAAGTTGAATACAATTTAAATGACAGCTGAAAGTGTGAGCTACACACAGCATGTTGTCTAAATAAATCAGTAACCTTATAATCAGGGACTACTTGCACTTTTCAAAGGCCAAATATCATTACTTCACAATTGGTATGATTTTCCTCTCCAGTAAAATTTACAATTTTTTTCAAGTGCAGATTTGTAAGAGCACTTAGAAAGACAATGTTCAAGGCGACTTTTTACCATATAATCTTCTTGATTGAGGGTTACCTTTAGCTCTTTCAAACTCTTCATCTTGAGACATTTAGTCATCAGGAAGGTGTTGACAACTTTTAAAATTTAATTTGTCAAGATAACATATTGTTGACATTTCATCTTACAATTCCCACTTTAATTTTAGGAATTTGACAGAAAATTGACCCTCAATATAGGCAATCTGAGTTTATCCTGGGCTTGGAAGCCTACTGGTTTAGACCGTTCTGCATCCACCTATAAAACAGAGCTATGCTTTGTGAAAGGCAGGAGAAAACTGATAACTGAGCATGTACAATCTGTCAGCTGTTTTTTTGCGAATTATTCATAGTATTTTGTTTAATTTCTTTCATGACATGTCATTACCCACCCATCTTTATTGCCTTATTAGCAGAGATTAGGGTTTTTTAAACTGATATCTACCCTATTTCAAAGTACAAATAATTTGTACCAAACCAAGCTATCTCCAAAGGAAGGGTTGTTAAAATTTATTTTGTTTTCCTGTTTATATTGGCATAAATTCCTTTTCTATATGTTGAAAATACTATATTTCAACAAATAAATCATACAAACTTAATACCTCTTAAACGAGACACACAGAATCTGTTAGAAAAATGTGAAAGAACAGTGGTCAACTCTGGTGGCTCAGACAGTAAAGAATCTGCCTGCAATATAGGGCACACGGCTTCAATTCCTAGATAAGGAAGATCCCCTGGTGGAGGAAATGACACCCCACTCCAGTATTCTTGCCTGGAGAACTCCATGGACAGAGAAGCCTGGTGGGCTACAGTCCATGGGGCTGCAAAGAGTCCAACATGACTGAGCAACTAACTAGCAGTGATCAACCCTATGCCCCTGCATAGAATTTCCTATCAATATATATTACAAAAGCAAAACTTTTATAACAGAAAATGAAGCAAGCCATTTAGATTTTAACATCACCTTAAACACTTCAAAACAGTAACTGATCTTCCTATTCTGTTATTTAATTTGGCACGTTCCAGTTAAAATTCTTACCCCTGTAAATTGTAGATAGGTAAAGGTTTAAAATAATCTTAACAAATGAAGAATTTCTAATCATTAGAGGTCTAAATGCTAACTAAACTTACTAGAAGCTTAAGAAAATCATTATTAAAAGTGATAGACAGCACAGACCACCACAACACTGTAAAGAATTATCCTCCAATTAAAAAAAAAAATTTATGGATAGATCAAAGTATGAGTTGACTTTTCTTTTTTAAAGTATTTTGCTAGGTTAAATTAGATACTGTGCCATAAATGAGGCTGGCATAGATCAATACCACTAGAAATTAAAGTTACTAAATGGCATTAATGTTTGCTATTTTATCATTTAGTTTAAACATTATGGTAGTGGAACAAAAGTTCTAAATGTATTTCTTATCTGTACTTAAACTTCCAGTTAAAGATTATTCCTTACTTCTTTCATTCGTTCAGCCAATTCAGGGCAGACACTATTGTAAGCACTGAATAGTCAATGGATTCAAGAGGTTATAGTAAGTGGGAAACAATGCAATTAATGAAGAAAAACAAATTAAGTACTATAAGTTGTGAAGATTTCAATGGGAAAAAAATAGCTTGGGTGTATTTCAGAATAAACTTGAGAGAGGTTTAAGTTTACACGTTAACTGTCTTTTAAAATGCTGTCATTTATTTAGTTTGATGTTTTGTATTATCATGTGTTTTGTCTTTTGTTTGATAGCACTTTTGCCATCTTCTTTCAGTGATTGTCAGGAAACCTACTAGACTGTGAGGTTAAGAATTAAAAGCTAACAGCAGATAATCAGATTTTTATCTATCCATTATGGAAACACTTGATTATTTTTGTTGGGAATGTGCTATCCAATGCTTCCAAGATAAATACTGAAAATATTTGGAATTAATAAGGGTCAAAAAAAAAAAAACTGTTGTATTTTAAGATTCAACAAGTCATTAAATATCTACAACAACAATAATGGTTGCCATTTATTGTATATATGACATGGTGCCTGTGTGTCAGACACTTTGCTAGGATACTTATTACAAGCACATATACACACACTAAGGTTATATAAACACACATACATGAAGAATACCTATCGTTGAAATACCAGAAGTTAGATATAATTATCTCTATTTAAAAGATGATAATGTTAATATTTAGAAAGGTTGAGTTATCTGCCTAAGATAACATAACTCTAAAGTGGTTGAGCTACATTTGAATTCAAGTTTTGGGGGGAAAAATGCATATTTTTATAAGCTACAATATGCCAATGTTCCTCTTTAACATTCTAATTTAGGCCAAAAACAGAATTTGAATTTAAATTTTGTCTCCTCATCTATATTTTCATCTCTAACCTATTCGTTTGGTTCTGACTTCATACTTCTCCACAAAATTTCCATCTGTTAGCTGATACACAGTATGCCCAAATCCAATACCATTGTAAGTCTTTTCTGTCTCCACACTACATTTACCCTTTGTCTCAGTCTTCACTATCTAAATGCCAACTATATTCTTCTAGTTGCTCATGCCAAAATTCTTGAAATCACCCTTGAACTCATTCTCTTACACCTCATATTAATTCTGGAATCCCACACTTTCAGATTTCTCTTAAAAGTATGACTTGAATCTGACAGCTACCTGTTATCTCTATCCTTGAACTAAACTAAGCCACTATGATCTTCACCCAGGATACTGAAAAAGCCCTTGATTTATCTCTCTGCTATGCTACCCTCAGTCAGGTCTCCATGTAATATCTCGCCTCTGGCCACATAACACACCATCTGCTGCTAATATCCCTATCATTTACTCTGCTCCATCCTCACTGGTCAAATGGCTTCCAATGTTAACAACCAAGCATTCTCATACTTCAGGACCCTTATATTTTACCTTCCTTGAGCACACTTCTCCCTAAAGTATACATGACAGGCTTATTTATTTCTGAACTTTTTTCAAAAAAATCACTCTATTACAGAGGCCTCATTTATAAAGTGGTACCATTCTATATAAAATATATTTTGAATGCATGAATTATTTGAAACAGAGGATCATAATTATCATTTGACTTCCACTACTCTGGAAGATTGGGCCAGTTTTCCTTGCAAGACTTCATTTCACTTTAGAGGCACTTCCTATAACAAACACTGCTTTGACGGACAAAGTATAAGAATGAGATAGGTCCCATGTCATTAGAGAAGTTGAAAGGATCTCAGAGTTCTCAATTTATTGGGATTATTCTTGAATAATAAGATGTAGCAGAGGTAGCCATTCCCCCAGCACTGCTCCAGCTTCCCACTCCCTCTGCATTGGCAGAGCCCACCACCCAAGTAAACCCAGATGAGGTAAAGACACCCATCACACTGGAGTTATGGGCAGTGACATGAGCAATAGCACAGGCAGTCGCAGTGACCCTGCAGGCATAAGCAGTAACAACTAGGGCAACAGGCAACACCTCTAGCAAAAATGGTGAGAGTAGAAACTGTCAAGTCTCAAATAAAGTCAGAGGCAGCTTAGGCAAGATAAATAAAGGAGAAAGAAAAGCTTACACTATAAAATAATTTACTCAAAAATAAAGGCTTCACTGGTTTCAAATAGGAAAAGGAGTTGTTAAGGCTGTATATTGTCACCCTGTTTATTTAACTTATATGCAGAGTACATCATGAGAAATGCTGGACTGGAAGAAATACAAGCTGGAATCAAGATTGCCGGGAGAAATATCAATAACCTCAGATATGCAGATGACACCACCCTTATGGCAGAAAGTGAAGAGGAACTAAAAAGCCTCTTGATGAAAGTGAAAGAGGAGAGTGAGAAAGTTGGCTTAAAGCTCAACATTCAGAAAATGAAGATCATGGCATCCGGTCCCATCACTTCATGGGAAATAGATGGGGAAACAGTGGAAATAGTGTCAGACTATTTTTCTGGGCTCCAAAATCACTACAGATGGTGACTGCAGCCATGAAATTAAAAGACGCTTACTCCTTGGAAGGAAAGTTATGACCAACCTAGATAGCATATTCAAAAGCAGAGACATTACTTTGCCAACAAAGGTTCGTCTAATCAAAGCTATGGTTTTTCCTGTGGTCATGTATGGATGTGAGAGTTGGACTGTGAAGAAGGCTGAGCGCTGAAGAATTGATGCTTTTGAACTGTGGTGTTGGAGAAGACTCTTGAGAGTCCCTTGGACTGAAAGGAGATCCAACCAGTCCATTCTGAAGATCAGCTCTGGGATTTCTTTGGAAGGAATGATGCTAAAGCTGAAACTCCAGTACTTTGCCCACCTCATGCGAAGAGTTGACTCATTGGAAAAGACTCTGATGCTGGGAGGGATTGGGGGCAGGAGGAAAAGGGGACGACAGAGGATGAGATGACTGGATGGCATCACTGACTCGATGGACGTGAGTCTGGGTGAACTCCGGGAGTTGGTGATGGACAGGGAGGCCTGGCGTACTGCGATTCATGGGATCGCAAAGAGTCGGACACGACTGAGTGACTGATCTGATCTGATCTGATCTGATTACTAACCTTTAAATTATTAGAATCAAGTAAAAAAAAAAAAAAAAGTCTTTACCTAAAGAAGATAGCTATTTACTATTTCAAATGTGCCAGCAGAGGGACAACTTATCAAACGCCATGAAAAACTGTAACATGGTATCACCAAAAGGACAATTCTCCAGAAACCAAACTTAAAGTCACAGAATATTCTACTCTAACTGATAGAAAATTCAAAAAGCTGTCAAAAAGAAAAACCCTGAACTACATGAAAATTAACAAAGGTAGTTAAATGAACTCAGAAATAAAATTAACAGAAGAAATGCTTTAAAAAAAAAAAAAAGGATTGAAACATTCATGGAGAAAAGAAGCAAAAATAAATTCTGTAGCTGAAAAACTCAATGACTGACATGAAGAACACATTAGCATTGAAAAGAGAGCACACCATCTGGAAGAGAGAATTAGTGATCCTGAAGATAGCAATCTGTAAATGAAGCAGGTAAAAGAGAAATAAAATCTGAAACATATGAGGAAATTCTATAAGAAAATTCTATAAGAACTATCCAAATTTATTAGGAAGGGCAACATAAGAATAATAGATAATCCCAAAAGAAGAAGAAAAGTAGAAGGGATCAGTAAGTTTATTTTTAAGATAGCTGAGAATTTCCAAATCTGGGAAAGGGGTTGGATTTCCAAATCCATAAAGCGAAGAAAACATCTAATTACCACGACACAAAAAAAGTTCTTCTCCAAGACATAGTAAAACTATCAAAAGTCAGTTACAAATAAAGGGTTTTAAAGGCATGGGGGGATTACAGTAACCTACAAAGGAACTCCTACTAGGCTATCAGCATATTTCTCAGCAAAAACTCTACAGACCAGACCGTAGAAACACATACTCAAAATACTGAAAGAGAAACGCTGTCAGCCAAGAAAATTCTATACAGCAAAGTTATCTTTTAGATATGCAAAAAAAAAAAAAAAAAAGGTAATAATGAAGGCTTTCCCAGGAAGACAAAATCTGAGGGAGTTCATCACCACTATACCTGCCTTACAAGAAATATTTGAATGAGCTCTTTTACCAGAAGTGAAAAAGGCAAAAGTACATAAAACTTTGAAAAGAATTTTGCTCTCTGTGAGAAAATTGAAACTATAACAGAATAGGTTGCTAAACATAAATATAAGTTGTTAAACATATAACATAAAGGGTAAGGGGTAAAGCAACACAAATAAATAAAGTGCTATACTCAATACACTAGCAAATTTGGAAAACTCAGCAGTGGCAAAGGGCTGTAAGAGATCAGTTTTTATTTCAATCCCAAAGAAGGGCAATGCCAAAGAATGTTCAAACTACTGCACAATTGCACTCATTTCAAATGCTATCATAATAATGCTCAAAATTATCCAAGCTTATGTTCAACAGTACATGAACTGAAGACATCCAGATATTCAAGCTGGATTTAGAAAAGGCAGAGGAACCAGAGATCAAATTGCCAACATCTGTTGGACCATAGAAAAAGCAAGGGAATTCCAGCAACACATCTACTTCTGCTTTATTGACTATGCTAAAGGCTTTGACTGTGCAGATCGGAACAAACTGTGAAGGTTTCTTAAAGAGATGGAAATAGCACACCACCGACCTACCTCCTGAAAAACTTGAATGCAGGTCGAGAAGCAACAGTTAGAACTGGACATGGAAAAATGGACTGGTTACAAATTGGGATAGGAGTATGTCAAGGCTATAATTTTTCACCCTGCTTACTTAACTTATAGGCAGAGTGCATCATGAGAAACGCTGAGCTGGAGGAAGTTCAAGCTGGAATCAAGATTGCCAGAAGAAATATCAATAACCTCAGATATGCAGATGACATCACCCTTATGGCTGAAAGCAAAGAGGAACTATTGAGTCTCTTGGTGGTGAAAGAGAAGGGTGAAAAAGCCGGCTTAAAACTCAACATTCAGAAAACTCAGATCATGGCATTTGGTCCCATTACTTCATGGCAAATATATGGGGAAACAACTGAAATAGTGACAGGCTTTATTTTCTTCGGTTCCAGAATTAACGCAGATGGTGGCTGCAGCCATGAAATTAAACGATGTTTGCTCCTTGGAAGAAAAGCTCTGACCATCCTAGACAGCATATTTAGAAGCAGAGACATTGCTTTGCCAACGAAGGTCCATATAGTCAAAGCTATGGTTTTTCCAGTAGGCATGGATGGGTGTGAGATTTGGACCATAAAGAAGGCTGAGTGCTGAATAATTGATGTTTTTGAACTGTGGTGTTGGAGAAGACTCTTGAGAGTCTCTTGGACTGCAAGGAGATCCAACCAGTCAATCCTAAAGGAAATCAACTCTGAATATTCTTTGGAAGGACTGATGCTGAAGGACTTTAGCCACATGATGCAAAGAACTTACTCATTAGAAAAGACTCTGATGCTGGGAAAGATTGAAGGCAGGAGGAGGAAGGGACAACTTAGGATGAGATACTTGGATGGCATCACTGACTCAGTGGACATTTTTGAGCAAGCTCTGGGAGATGGTGATGAACAGGGAAGCCTGGTGTGCTGCAGTGCATGAGGTTGCAAAATGGCAGATGCTTCTTAGTAACTGAACAACACTACTTTAAATTGGTAATGAACTCATAACATTCACACAAATAATTTGAGACAAGAAAAACATTAAAGACGGACAGGACAGGATCTATATAGATGAATTAAGATAGTTCAGTTCAGTTCAGTTGTTCAATCATGCCCGACTCTGTGACCCCATGAATTGCAGCACACCAGGCCTCCCTGTCCATCACCAGCTCGCAGAGTTCACTCAGACTCCGTCCACCGAGTCGGTGATGCCATCCAGCCATCTCATCCTCTGTCTTCCCCTTCTCCTCTTGCCCCCAATCCCTCCCAGCATCAGAGTCTTTTTCAATGAGTCAACTCTTCACATGAGGTGCCAAAGTTCTGGACTTTCAGCTTTAGCATCATTCCTTCCAAAGAACACCCAGAACTGATCTCCTTCAGAATGGACTGGTTGTATCTCCTTGCAGTCCAAAGGATTCTCAAGAGTCTTCTCCAACACCACAGTTCAAAAGCATCAATTCTTCGGTGATCAGTTTTCTTCACAGTCCAACTCTCACATCCATACATGATCACTGGAAAAACTATAGCCTTGACTACATGGACCTTTGTTGGCAAAGTAATGTCTCTGCTTTTGAATATGCTATCTAGGTTGGTCATAACTTTCCTTCTAAAGAGTAAGCATCCCTTAATTTCATGGCTGCAATCACCATCTGCAGGGATTTTGGAGCCCAAAAAAATAAAGTCTGATGCTGTTTCCACTCTTTCCCTATCTATTTCCCATGAAGTGATGGGACCAGATGCCATGATCTTAGTTTTCTGAATGTTGAGCTTTAAGCCAAATTTTTCACTCTCCTCTTTCACTTTTATCAAGAGGCTTTTTAGTTCTTCTTCACTTTCTGCCGTAAGGGTGGTGTCAGCTGCATATCTGAGGTTATCAATATTTTTCCCAGCAATCTTGATTCCAGCTTGTATTTCTTCCAGCCCAGCATTTCTCATGATGTACTCTGCATATAAGTTAAATAAGCAGGGTAACAATGTACAGCCTTGACGTACTCCTTTTCCTATTTGGAACCAGTTGTTCCATATCCAGTTCTAACTGTTGCTTCCTGACCTGCATATAGGTTTCTCAAGAGGCAGGTCAGGTGGTCTGGTATTCCCATTTCTTTCAGAATTTTTCCACAGTCTATTGTGATCCACACAGTCAAAGGCTTTGGCATAGTCAATAAAGCAGAAATAGATGTTTTTTCTGGAACTCTCTTGCTTTTTCGATGATCCAACAGATGTTGGCAATTTCATCTCTGGTTCCTCTGCCTTTTCTAAAACCAGCTTGAACATCAGGAAGTTCCATGGTTCACGTATTGCTGAAGCCCGGCTTGGAGAATTTTGAGCATTACTTTACTAGCATGTGAGATGAGTGCAATTGTGTGGTAGTTTGAGCATTCTTTGGCATTGCCTTTCTTTGGGATTGGAAAGAAAACTAAACTTTTCCAGTCCTGTGGCCACTGCTGAGTTTTCCAAATTTGCTGGCATATTGAATGCAGCATTTTCACAGCAACATCTTTCAGGATTTGAAATAGCTCAACTGGAATTCCATCACCTCTACTAGCTCTGTTCGTAGTGATGCTTTCTAAGGCCAACTTGACTTCACATTCCAGGATGTCTGGCTCTAGGTGAGTGATCATACCATCGTGATTATCTTGGTCATGAAGATCGTTTTTGTACAGTTCTTTTGGGGGGTTGGGGGTGGCGGCAAGAATACTGGAGTGGGTTGCCATTCCCTTTTCCAGGAGATCCCCCTGACCCATGGATTGAACCTGGGTCTCCCACATTGTAGGCAGATGTTTTACCCTCTGAACCACCAGGGAAGGTGAATTAAGATAAGATATAATCATTTTAAAAGGACAATTTTTTCTATGAGATATTTTATATAATCATGATATTAATTAATGTGTGCTAAAATGCTGTAGTCAGTTTGACTTTTTGTGACACTATGGATTGTAATCCACCAGGCTCCAGGCAAGAATACTGGAGTCAGCTGCCATTTCCTTCTCCAGAGGATCTGCCTGACACAGGATTGAACCTATGGTTCTTATGTCTCTTGCATTGGGAAGCGGGCTCTTTGCCACTAGTACTACTTGGGAAGCTCTATTAATAGTAACTGCACAACGTAAATCTAAAGCAGAGACTCAAAGCATAAAAAAGCATTTTTTGGAGTGTAATCAATATGGCAGAGTAAGAGGATGTAGAGTTCAAGTAATCCCACAAATGCAACAAAAATATATCTACATGTGTAGCAACAGTCATAGAAACCTGAATGGAAACCCACAGAGGAGCTCTTATACAACTAAGGCTACAAGAAAGATAAAAATGTGATTAGGTAGGATTAGAAGAAAAGTATTACCTCAGGATATATGTCCCTGGTAGGAGACCACAACAAAAAGGGAGATAACAAGGGTGATCACTTGCCTTGGGGAGTGAGAAGGTCAAGCCAGAGACTGAGTGTCCCAGTCACAGAGCCCTACCTATGGGAAATAGGCATCCTTGGCTGCTTGGAGAAAGGCTGGGAGGGAACAAAAGTATGAAGAAAGCTAGACTCCACTTGCAAGGATTGTGCAGGTACTAGCTTGCCTCCAGATAGGATGAAGAAATGTGTGTCCTAGTGGCTGCCACCTTGCTGTGTGCCACACTGTGAGCCAATTGTGTGCCCAGTCTCCATTCACTCCATGCCACACCTTGGTATCAGACCTGGGGCAAATCATGGCCTAGGAAAATACTTGATCTAGGAATGCAGAGGTTACCCAGGGACCTGGAGTATAGCCTGGGTATGGTGGCAGTGACCGTTGTTAGCACCTATTCAAATAGTGCCCCAGAAGCAGCTCAGACTTCTGGCTGCAACATGGCTGCTTAAATCCCCACACCACCATGTTGTCTTTCCCAGATTGAGCCAATCATATAGTCCAGCCTTGCCCACCCCACACCACAGCCTAACACTATATCCAGGGTCACTATGACAGGGGAAAAGACAGGACCATGGGCTGTGGGTGAGCACAGCTGACACAGGCACACACACACCTACACGGGCAGCACATCAGGCCCCTATAAGTGAATTAGCCCACTTACCTGTGAGCAAATCAGTACTACCCTCTGAGGCAAAGGCCTCAGTACAAGGAAAAGGTTAAATGCATACTTAAAGAGAACAGGGCCAGCTTGACTGGAAACTTTAGGACTTCCACTACAGAAACTTGGAAGCAAACCATGCCCTTGACAGAATGATGATGACTACCTCACATTCTGCATAAGCTCTAGCTCCTCCATCACCAGCCACATCTGCTGACAAGGTGAAAGTAGGCAGCAGACCCTAAGCAAAGTCATGACTGGCATCTAAATCAAATCCAGCCCTTTCAACAACAGCATTGTGAAAATATAGTCCACATAGAGACACTCTCACATAAGAATACCCATTTAAGCTAACAGTGGATAACTGTTTAACCTAAATTTGTAGTGACAGGGAAAGACTACTGAAAGAGCAAGAGAAAGTCCTTGAAAAATTATGAAAATAATGAGTGATGAAAGAGAGATAAGCAGTCTACCAGACAAAGTATTCAAAACGTTGATAATAAAAATGCTAACTGAATTAGGAAAAAGAATTAATCTAAGTACAGATTGTTTTCATAAGGAAATAGAAAATATAAAGAACTGACTGAAAAAGAGAATTAAATATCTGAGATAAAAAGCACTATAAAAGCAATAAATAGCAGATGAAATGACACAGAAGGACATATAAGTAATTTGGAAGGTAAAAGGATGAAATTCACCCAATCAAAATGGCAGAAAAATAAAATTTAGAAAAAGCAACATATGAGATCACATTAAACATATCAACATTTGCAATATAGAGGTTTAAGAAGGAGAAAGAGGAGGTTATAAAAAATAGATTTGAAGAAATTATGGCTAAAAATGTTCCAAAGCTAAAGAAGGAAACAAATATCCAGGAAGCACAGAGGATCCCAAACAATATGAACACAAATGATCCACAAAATATATCATAATTAAATGCCAAGCATTAAAAATAGAATTCTAAAGGCATCAAGAGAAAGACAAAGAGTAAGGTACCCTTCATAAGTCAATCAGCTGATTTCTCTCCAAAAACTTTGCATGCCAGAAGGAAGTGGCATAATAAATTCAAAGTGCCAAAAAAGGAAAATTTTTCAACCTAGGAAATTCTAACTAGCAATATTATCACTTAGAATAGAAGAAGAAAACTGTTCTCAGATGAGCAAAAACTAAAAGAAATACTAAGCCTATATAAAAGGAAATGTTGCAGGGTCTTTCAATAGAAAAGATCAAGAATCTATAGAAAAGGGAAAATTCCTGTAGGAAAGGAAAATGTGTATTAAGAATGCTGAGACAACGGCTGTAACAAATACAAAGAAGGGCATTACATAATTAAAAAGATAACAATGCAAGAAGAGGATATTACACTCATTAACATATACAAATCCAATACAGGAACACCTATATATATATAAAGCAAGTAACACACAAAATGAAAGAAACCGGCAATAATACAATAAAAGTAGGGGAACTTAATGCCCCATTGACATCATTAGAAAGTTCAGACAGAAAATCATTATGGTAACAGAGGTTCTAAATGACACAATAGACTCAGCTCAGTTCAGTTCAGTCGCTCAGTCGTGTCCGACTCTTTGCAACCCCATGAATCGCAGCACACCAGGCCTCCCTGTCCATCACCAACTCCTGGAGTTCACTCAAACTCATGTCCATTGAGTCAGTGATGCCATCTAGCCATCTCATCCTCTGTCGTCCCCTTTTCCTCCTGCCCCCAATCCCTCCCAGCATCAGAGTCTTTTCCAATGAGTCAATTCTTCGCATGAGGTGGCCAAAGTATTGGAATTTTAGCTTTAGCATCATTCCTTCCAATGAACACCCAAGACTGATCTCCTTCAAAATGGACTGGTTGGATCTCCTTGGCGCTCAGCTTTCTTCACAGTCCAATTCTCACATCCATACATGACTACTGGAAAAACTATAGCCTTGACTAGACGGACCTTTGTTGGCAAAGTAATGTCTCTGCTTTTTAATATGCTATCTAGGTTTGTCATAACCCTAGCTAATTGATATCTACAGGATACTATATTCTTTTCAAGTATGCATGGAATATTCTCCAATGTAGATTACATATTAAATTACAAAACAAGCCTCAGCAAATTTAGGAGAATAGAAATTAGATAAAGCATTTTTTTTTTTTTTGACCACACAATTTGAAACTCAAAATCAACCACATAAAGAAATGGGAAAAGCAAAAAAACACATGGAGACTAAATAGCATGTGACTAGAAAATGAATGAGTCAATGACAGAATCAAAAAGGGGACAAGAAAATACTTCTAGACAAATCAAATGGAAACAAAAATAGTCCAAAGGCTATAGGATGCAGCAAAAGCAGCTCTATTGAGAAAATTCATAGTAATACAGTCCTTCCTCAAGAAACAAGAAAAATCTCAAACTAACCTATCACCTACAAAAATTAGAAAAAGAAGAACCAACAAAGCCCAAAGTCAGCAGAAGAAAGGAAATAAAAATCAGAAAAGAAATAAATAAAACAGAGATCTTAAAAAAGTACAAAGTATTAAAGAAACCAAGAACAATTTTGTTTTTTGTTGTTTTTTTTTTTTAAGAGATAATAATTTTTTTAGCCAGGTTCACTAAGAATAGAGGACCCAAATAAACAAAATAAGAAATAAAAGAGGAGAAATAACCACCACAAAAATACAAAAATTCATGAAAACACTATGAATATGCCAACAGATTGACATATCTGTATATCAAAAGATTGTCATTGACAATCTATGTCAACAGATTGCATAATATAAAAGAAATGAATAAACTTCCACAAATATTTACCTCCCAATACTAACTGAAGAGAGAACAGACAATTTCAATAGACAGACAATTATAAGTGAAATTAAATTTGTAATTTAAAAAGCACCCAGCAAAAAAGTTCAGGGCCAGATGGCTTCAGGGGGAAGTCTATCAAATATATAAAAAATAATTAGTACCTATCCATCTCACACTAGACCAAAAAACTGAAGAGGAGTGAACACTCCCAAATTCATTGTATGAAGACACTATTACCCTGATGCCAAAACAAGACAAAGACACTACAAATAAAGAAAAGTACAGGCCAATATCTTTGATGGATATATACACAAAAATCCTTAGCAAAATATTAGCACACTAAATTATTTGATATATAAAAAGGATCATATGTTATGATCAAGTGAGGTATATTCCAGGAATGCAAGGCTGGTTCAATATCCACAAGTTAATAAACCACAGTAATGAAAGGATAGAAATTCCATGATCATCTCAATAGACACAGAAAAAACATTTGACAAAATTAAGCATCCATTCATGATTCAAAGTGCATAAAGGGGTAACATATTTCAATATAATAGAGGCCATTTACACTAATTCCAGTCAATAATCAACAATGGAAAGCTGAGAGATTTCCTACTAAATTAAGTAAGATGGAGAAATTTAACACTTTCCCAATATCTATTAATGGAGTTCTAGAAGTCCTACCTAGACAAGGAAAAGAAATGAAACATAAAAAAATTGGAAGGAAACTAGTATAAAACAGTCACCAGTTGCAGATTACACAATACTACACAGACAGTAATCATAAGTCTCCATTCAAAAACTATAAGCCTAAAAAATGATTTTAGCAAGGCTGAAGGATAAAAGATTAATACACAGAAATTTGTTTCACATCTATAACTGATAACTAAATATGAAAAAGAGAATGCAAAAGAAAATACAATACTGTCTATACTTTCACCAAAATAATAAAATGCCTAGGAATAAACTTAAGGAGATGAAAGACCTACACTGTGAAAACTATAAAACATTGATGAAGGAAATTAAAGATGATCCAAAGAAATGCAACCATACCCCATGCTCTTGGTTGGAAGAATTAACATTTTTAAGATGGCCTTACTACCAAAAGAAATCTACAGGTTTGATATAATTTCTATCAAAATATCCCTGATATTTTTCAAATAATTTTTTTTTAAAATCTTAAAATTTATACATAACAATGAAAGGCCAAAATTGTCAAAGAAATCCTGAAGAAAAGAACAAAGGAGGAGGTAAAATGCCCTTGGACTTTGGGCTATACTACAAAGCCACAGTAATCAAAACAGTATAGCACTGGCACAAAAACAGACATCAGATCAGATCAGATCAGATCAGTCGCTCAATCGTGTCCGACTCTTTGTGACCCTATGAATCGCAGCACACCAGGCCTCCCTGTCCATCACCAACTCCCGGAGTTCACTGAGACGCACGTCCAAAACAGACATATATACCATGAAACAGAATAGAGAGTCCAGAAATAAACCTATACCCCTATGGTAAATTAATGTATGACAAAGGCTGCAGGAATTATACAAAGGAGAAAATCCAGTCTTTTCAACAAGTGGTTTTGGGAAAATTGGACAGCTCAATGTAAATCAATGAAGTTAGAACATTCCCTCACAACTTATACAAACATAACCTCAAAGTGGTTTAAGGACCTAAATTTAAGACCTTAAACCAGGAAACTCCTAGAAGAGAACATAGGCAAAACTCTCTTTGATATAACTTGTAGCAATAATTTCTTGCATATGTGTCCCAAGGCAAAAGAAGTGAAAACAAAAATTAACAGATGGTTCCTAATTAAATTTAAAAGCTTTTGCTCAGGGAAGGAAACCATCAACAAAACAAAAACCCTAAAGAATAGGAGCAAAATATTTCTAAATGATGTGACAGACAACCTATTAATTAATATCCAAAATATACACTTAGTTTATATAATGACATCAACAGAACAAACAATGCAGTCAAAAAATTGGGCAGAAGACCTGAACAGGTATTTCTCCAAAGAAGATATACAAATGGCTAATAGACACACTAAAAGATGCTCAGTTAGTAGAGAAATGAAAATCAAATCCACAATGAGAAACCAATTCACACCTGACAGAATGGCTCTCATTAAAAAGTCTAAAACCACTAATTTGAAAAGATACACATACTCCTGTATTCATAGCAGCACTATTTACGACAGCCAAGACATGGAAGAAGCCCAAGAGCTCTAACATGACTGTTTTTAGAATATGTGGCATATATTACAATGGAATTCATCCCTTGTATCACCCAGATGATAATTTTGTAGTATTTAATATGTATAAAACATCATCCCTCTTTCCTATCTTCAGTTAAGATCTGGTAACTCAGACGGTAAAAAATCTGCCTGCAATGCAGGAGACCCAGGTTCAATCCCTGGGTTGGGACAATCCCCTGGAGAAGGTAGTGGCAACCTACTTAAGTATTCTTGCCTGGTGAATCCCATAGACAGAAGAGCCTGGTGGGCTACAGTCCATGGGGTCACAAAGAGTCAGACATGACTGAGCGACTATTTCACTTTCTTTCTTTTCCTATCTTCATGTTTGTCTTCTGCACTTCAGTGAAATTCTTGAGTATAATTTCTGTTCCTTTTACCTTAGAATTCTGAGAATCAGTCACAGAAGATAGTCATTAGGCACTTTTTTCACCAAATGCATGAAGTTAGATAATATGTTGAAAGATTATTTTTACCTAATAAAGGAAGTCTGATTTATAAAAAGAAAAGGGTAAAACTTTACTTTAAAATTGTTCCAGGAAGAACAGATAATATTTAGTAAATCATTTCTGGGTTTTCTGATTTCATATAAGTGGGAGTTTTTTGATAAATAGTGGAGAGAAGAGAAAAATAAATTTGAATCCATAGCTTATATACTCAAGGAATCCACTGTGACAAAACAAATGTTAATAAAGCAAAGTGTGAGGGAGATGACATGAGTTATGCATTTGATTTAAATATTATTGCATTTTGAAATCCATGGCAACCATGTAGAAGCTAATTTGGATAACATGGGTTAAGTTCAATAACAACTGAGGAAAATAACAAATTTTCTCTTATGTAAAAATGTTATACTCTCAAACACACACAAAAAAACGCAGAATATGCCAATATGAACATAGCAACATATAAATCTAAGGAGACACAGTAATATAATTTATCAACATTCCAGTGGTTAAATAATAGTTACTGGACACCACCAGCTCTTATAGCTCTGTATATTTGAATGTTGTTATCAAACCACTAGAGTGCATATTAATGTTTCAGTGAAATTAAATTTCTATATTGGAGAAACAAATGTTTACAGAAAATGTAACATTGTGAAAACAAAGGAAAGTTTTTTCATTCTTACAGATAATTCCAGGTAGTAAAATAATTGTATTAAGCGTTCTGAAGAAAAGAAATTACTATTAAATATAATGTACAACAATGTTATAGACTGAATTATGTTTCCCCTAAATTCACATGTTGAAGCCAAAATGCCTCATGTGACTATATTTTGGGGAAGGGCCTATAACTGCATAGTAAAGTTTAAGTGAGGTCAGTAAGAGTGTGGCCTTAATCCAATAGGACTGATGTCCCTACACAAAGAGGAAGAGACATGAGGCACTTCTTTCTCCACAGAGTGCACAGAAGAAAGCTCATATAAAGACAAGGGGAGTAGTAGCAAACTGCAAGCAGAGAAGAGAGGTCTTACCAAAGCCAGATCTTCTGAGACTTTAATCTTGAACTTTTAGAATTCAGAAATGTGGCGGAAAATATGTTTCTATTCTTTAAAAAGCCACCCAGTCTATGGCATTGTTACAGAAGCCTGTGCTGATGACTATGCCAAAGGTTTTGACTGTGTGGATCACAATAAACTTTGGAAAATTCTGAAAGAGATGGGAATACCAGATCACCTGATCTGCCTCTTGAGAAATTTGTATGCAGGTCAGGAAGCAACAGTTAGAACTGGACATGGAACAACAGACTGGTTCCAAATAGGAAAAGGAGTTCATCAAGGCTGTATATTGTCACCCTGCTTATTTAACTTATATGCAGAGTACATCATGAGAAATGCTGGACTGGAAGAAACACAAGCTGGAATCAAGATTGCCGGGAGAAATATCAATAACCTCAGATATGCACATGACACCACCCTTATGGCAGAAAGTGAAGAGGAACTCAAAAGCCTCTTGATGAAAGTGAATGTGGAGAGTGAAAAAGTTGGCTTAAAGCTCAACATTAAGAAAACAAAGATCATGGCATTCGGTCCCACCACTTCATGGGAAATAGATAGGGAAACAGTGGAAACAGTGTCAGACTTTATTTTTCTGGGCTCCAAAATCACTCTGGATGTTGACTGCAGCCATGAAATTAAAAGACGCTTATTCTTTGGAAGGAAAGTTATGACCAACCTAGATAGCATATTCAAAAGCAGAGACATTACTTTGCCAACAAAGGTTCGTCTAGTCAAGGCTATGGTTTTTCCTGTGGTCATGTATGGATGTGAGAGTTGGACTGTGAAGAAGGCTGAGCGCTGAAGAATTGATGCTTTTGAACTGTGGTGTTGGAGAAGACTCTTGAGAGTCCCTTGGACTGCAAGGAGATCCAACCAGTCCATTCTGAAGGAGATCAGCCCTGGGATTTCTTTGGAAGGAATGATGCTAAAGCTGAAACTCCAGTAGTTTGTCCACATCATGCGAAGAGTTGACTCATTGGAAAAGACTCTGATGCTGGGAGGGATTGGGGGCAGGAGGAGAAGGGGACGGCAGAGACTGAGACGGCTGGATGGCATCACTGACTCGATGGACGTGAGTCTGAGTGAACTCCAGGAGTTGGTGATGGACAGGGAGGCCTGGCATGCTGCGATTCATGGGGTCGCAAAGAGTCGGACATGACTGAGCGACTGATCTGATCTGATCTGATCTGTGCTAATGAAACCTAACAATTACTTCTTTTCTCTCTACAGAAAATCATCATATATTATGAGAGTATCTCATTAGAGAATGCCATGACATAGGTGGAGAATAACATTCACATACCTCATCACCCATCCCAAAATCAGAGAGGAGAGAACAGGTTCTCAAACAAGCAGTTATTTCAAGGAAAATGTCAAGATGGCTGGGTTAAGACAGCAGGATTTCTTTTCTGAGGGTAACTACAAGCTAAAACAAACAAAGGGAAACTATGAAATGTGCACAAAAATAAAATGAGCAAAGGAGAAAGCTAAAAATCCATGAAAATATACTGAATGAAAGAAAATGCTTCTCTCTTTAAAAAAAAAATACTATAAGAATCCTATGGCTGATTCATGTTGAGATTTGACAGAAAACAGGAAAATTCTCCAAAGCAATTATCCTTTAAATTAATTAAAAAATACTATAAGAATCCACAAATATTTAGACAATATTTAACTCAGGTTTTTAA
Organism: Bos taurus; assembly: GCF_002263795.3. Taxonomy (NCBI): domain Eukaryota; kingdom Metazoa; phylum Chordata; class Mammalia; order Artiodactyla; family Bovidae; genus Bos; species Bos taurus. Next base: position 39,570,456 of record NC_037328.1, on the reverse strand, counting down.
CAACAGCCAAGGAGATATTGTATCTATAAAAACTATGAGCAATTGAAATGACTTGAGTTTTAGGTAAAACTACACAAGCTGGAATTAATACTGCCAGGAGACATACCAATAAGTGCAGATGGGCAGATGACCACCACCCTTATGGCAGAAAGTGAAGAGGAACTAAAGAGCCTCTTAATTAAGGTGAAAGAGGAAAGTGAAAAAACTGACTTAAAACTCAACAGTCAAAAAACTAAGATCATGGCATCTGGTCCCATCACTTCATGTCAAATATATGGGGAACAGTGGAAACAGTGACAGACGTTATTTTCTCAGGCTCCAAAATCACTACAGATGGTGACTTCAGCCATGAAATTGAAATTGCTCCTTGGAAGAAAAGCTTTGACAAACTAGACAGCATATTAGAAAGCAGAGACATTACTTTACTGGCAAAGGTCCATGTAATCAAAGCTATGGTTTTTTCAGTCATCATGTATGGATGTGAGAGTTGGACCATAAAGAAGTCTGAGCACCAAAGAATTGATGCTTTTGAACTGTGGTGTTGGAGAAGACTCTTGAAGAGTCTCTTGGATTGCAAGGAGATCAAACATGTCAATCTTAAAAGAAATCAATACTGAATACTCATTGGAAGGACGGATGCTGAAGCTGAAGCTCCACTATTTTGGCCACCTATGCAAAAAGCCAACACATTGGAAAACACCATGATGCTGGGCAAGTTTGTAGGCAGGAGGAGAAGAGGACTACAGAGCATGTGATTATTGGATGGTGTCAATGGGCATGATTTTGAGCAAGCTCCAGGAGATGGTGAAAGACAGGGAAACCTGGCATACTGCAGTCCATGGGTCACAAAGAGTTGAATATGACTGAGCGACTGAAAAACAACATTTGGAGATAAAAACAAAATTGTCTATTATAAATTATAATGAAACCAAGGAAAAAACGGCATGTGCAGAAAAATTAGTATAAAAATGTTGAAGAATTTGAAACATTCTTCAGAACTAAGGTAATATAAAGCAAATAAAGACACTAATTAAATTTTTAAAGTAAAATTTAAGAAAACCTGGGAGCAGAATCAAAAATCCCATTTATTTACTATAGAACTAGCTAGATTCAAGGAAGAAATAGTAAGTTTAATGGAAAGGAAATAATATGAGACTTGAATGCTAAGAAAAATCAACTTTTTTTGATAGGCAAAAATTAACATTCATGTTTTGATATCTAAATATATTCTTTTTATTTAATTAAACTATGAAGTAAGTTTCTAAAAGCTTTCAATCAGAAAAAAAGATAAAACTAAAAATGAAGCAAAAATCACCTTGGCCTATATAATTATTTGAAATACAAAATACCACAACTTTAAAAAAGAATGTGGCCTATAGTAATATAATTATTCAGGTAGTCACAAAACTCTGAGAGATACAGAAAATCATTTTTAGAATATTGGTAAACAGAGACATTTCTTTCTGAATAAAAGTTAAGTCCAGTGGTCATGTATGGATGTGAGAGTTGGACTGTGAAGAAAGCTAAGTGCCGAAGAATTGATGTTTTTGAACTGTGGTGCTGGAGAAGACTCTTGAGAGTCCCTTGGACTGTAAGGAGATCCAACCAGTCCATCCTAAAGGAGATTAGTCCTGGGTATTCTTTGAATGACTGATGCTAAAGTTGAAACTTCAATACTTTGGCCACCTCATGTGAAGAGTTGACTCATTGGAAAAGACTCTGATGCTGGGAGGGATTGGGGGCAGGAGGAGAAGGGGATGACAGAGGATGAGATGGCTGGATGGCATCACCGACTCGATGGATATGAGTTTGAATGAACTCCAGGAGTTGGTGATGGACAGGGAGCCCTGGCGTGCTGCAATTCGTGGGGTCACAAAGAGTCGGACACGACTGAGTGACTGAACTGAACTGAATGTGGTATTATGTTAACCTGGATGTGAAACAAAACCAAAAAACACAAGCACACACATAAAAATAATTAGGGAAGATTCAAATCATGGGGTAAAAGAAAGTCAGTGTCTAATGTAGCTAGTTTAAATGATCAACTAACATCACCATCACCACCACCATTCAGATTATATCAACAAAATGCCGTGAATTATGGTCATGAGAATATGCTAAAATTTAATTCATGAAGTTAGACTGATGGTATCACATTTGATTTTACTTCAACTTTGACAGCAAATAGGAAATTTTTTTTTTAGGTTTATTAAAGATAACCACTAGCAGGTTAGTAGGATGTATGCTTTCAAAAAATCTACAAATCTATATCATCAAAAGAAGAGATTGAAAATAAAGAGAAAAGAGTGAAAAGCGAGGAGTCAGATGATATAACACAAACCTAAGAAAAAGAATACCAACTAATTTATAATCTCTCATAGGATAGAATATTGTATAATTATTAAGGGTTGTGAGTTGCAATCCAAGATAAAAAGGGTCACATATTTATTGATAATTAAAGCACATAATAAATCTTTATATTCAATCTAATTGTTTCAAAAATACATCATAGTTGATAACAATGACTATTATTGTTGACTATAGAATGAATGACTATAGAATGAAAGTAATCATGATTTATGGAATTGTGTAATTTACTTTTCATTAATTTTTCCTGGTGGCTCAGTGGTAAAGAATCCAGGAGAACTGTAAAGAATGCAAGAGATGTGACTTCAATCCCTGAGTTGAGAAGATCCCCCGGAGGAGGAAATGGCAACCCGCTCCAGTATTCTTGCCAGAAAAATCTGATTGATAAAGTAACCTGGCAGTCTACAGTCAAGATGTCACAAAGAGTTGAACATGACTGAGCAACTAAGCACACACACACATATAATTAATTTTCCAAATACTACTATGAAATAGGAACAATTAGATCTGTGATGAAGATGTGATAAATCAACACAAGAGAGTTTCTGAAATTTGGCAATGTTCACACACCTAGAAAGTTTTAGAGTACAATTCTAAATTATGACTGTTTTCCTACAGTCTAGCAGTTTCAACTCTAGTAGTTAGGAAGACTGTTAGTAACTGCTAGGTTGCCTCTACTCAAAAGAAATTAGAGCAGAAAATGGAGTCAAGTTGAGAACATTCCGAGTAAACAAAGAGTGGAAGTCTCTATGGCACTAGGAGTTTAATCAAAACCTCTGCCAAGCACAGGGTGAACAATAAGCTACTATACCCATAGCAACTTATAGGAAACAAGGAATAAAATAAAATATGGAAGTATGTATCTGCATCTAAGGTTGCATACTCTCAGGAGTGATCAAAGTGATTCAAGAGGAAAAATATAATCTGTTAGTTATAGAGTGAAAGTGGGACAAAATAACAACTTCCTGTGATTAAAAGAAAAAAAAAAAATATATATATATATACAGGAAAAGGAGTACATCAAGGTTGTATATTATCACCCTGCTTATTTAACTTATATGCAGAGTACATCATGAGAAATGCTGGACTGGAAGAAACACAAGCTGGAATCAAGATTGCCGGGAGAAATATCAATAACCTCAGATATGCAGATAACACCACCCTTATGGCAGAAACTGAAGAGGAACTCAAGAGCCTCTTGATGAAAGTGAATGTGGAGAGTGAAAAATTTGGCTTAAAGCTCAACATTCAGAAAACAAAGATCATGGCATCCGGTCCCATTACTTCATGGGAAATAGATGGGGAAACAGTGGAAACAGTGTCAGACTTTATTTTTTTGGGCTCCAAAATCACTGCAGATGGTGACTGCAGCCATGAAATTAAAAGACGCTTACTCCTTGGAAGGAAAGTTATGACCAGCCTAGATAGCATATTCAAAAGCAGAGACATTACTTTGCCAACAAAGTTCGTTTAGTCAAGGCTATGGTGTTTCCTGTGGTCATGTATGGATGTGAGAGTTGGACTGTGAAGAAAGCTGAATGCCGAAGAATTGATGCTTTTGAACTGTGGTGTTGGAGAAGACTCTTGAGAGTCCCTTGGACTGCAAAGAGATCCAACCAGTCCATTCTGAAAGAGATCAGCCCTGGGATTTCTTTGGAGGGAATGATGCTGAAGCTGAAACTCCAGTACTTTGGCCACCTCATACGAAGTGTTGACTCATTGGAAAAGACTCTGATGCTGGGAGGGATTGGGGGCAGGAGGAGAAGGGGATGACAGAGGATGAGATGGCTGGATGGCATCACTGACTCGATGGACGTGAATCTGAGTGAACTCTGGGAGTTGGTGATGGACAGGGAGGCCTGGCTTGTTGCGATTCATGGGGTCTCGAAGAGTCGGACACAACTGAATGACTGAACTGAACTTATACATGCGCACACACTCATACAATTGTGCAGGGTAGAACATAACTTGCTAAAGGCTTTGCTAGGATTAAGTATAACCTTAGACTTGTAAGTGACATACATCAGTCTGGGGAACTTCTTAAAGAACCAGGCTGAAAGACTAAAATAAACAAACAAAAAATCAGAGGCTATGTACTGCAGGGAAAGAGATTTCATGTAGAAAGTTTAGCCAAGCCATTATACAAACACATAAAATGACCATGAAAAGATCACTTTCAGGGGTTGAGTGTCCAGGGTAGCCATATTATCAAAAATATCCAAATTTCAACAAAACATAAAAGACATATAATTTAATAGGAAGGTGTGGCTCTTATACAGGAAAAACATCAGGTAATAAAATTTATTTTTGAAGAAGCCCTGTTAAACTTGATTAAAGACTTCAAATCAGCTATTATAAATATGTTCAAATAACTAAAGGAGACTTCGCTAAAAAAACATAAGACATGATGACAGTATGGCATTAAATAAGGTATGTCAAAAGAGTAAAAATTTATAAAAAAGAATTTAATGAAAATCCTGTGGTTGAAAATGAAAATTTTAAAATATATTAGTAGACTTCACAGTAATTTAAGCTGTTAGAAAAGTAGCAAGCTTGAGAAAATAAATATATAGAAATGATACAGACTGAAGAACAAAGAGATTAAAAAGAATAAAGAAAATTTAAAAGAACCTCAGAAAATTTTGAATGCCATAGTTCATCAACATATATGCAATGAGAGTATCAGATGGAAAGGAGAGAGAGAAAGAACATAAAAATACTCAAAGAAATAACAGCTGAAAACTTTCCAAATTTGATAAAAAAAAAAAAAAAAGTAATGTGTACATCCAAGATTTTCAATGAATTCCAGTAGGATCAACATGAAAGAACCATTCTCAGAAATATCATATTAAAAAATACTGACAAAGAAAAAAAAAAAAAAACATAAAAGGAACCTTAATAAGATTAAACCTGACTGTGTATCAAAATGGGGGGGGGGGGGGGCGGTGGGAAGGCACTTTAATTATATATTGTAAGTAGTGAAAGTAAAAAAAAAAAAAAAAAAACTCAAAAATATTAGATTTAGCTAAACTGTATTTTAGAAATATAGGTGGAATAAAGATATTCCATGTTAGCAAAAGCTGAAAAAATTTGTCACTGGTATTCTACTAGCCAAGAAATACTAAAGAGAGTTCTTCATGCTAAAATTGACTACAATACTGGGTGAAATAAGTCATAAACAGAAAGACAAATATTATATGATATCAATTATATGTGGAATTTATAAAAAAAGAAAAATGGTACAAATCAGCTTATTTACACAGCAGAAGTAGAGTCACAGATACAGCAAACAAAATTATGGTTACCAGGACAGAAGGAGGGAGAGGGATAAACAAGGAGACTGAGACCGACATGTATACAGTAGATGCAGTACACCTACTGTAGAGCACAGGGGAACTCCACTCAGTACTTTGTAATGGCCTATATGGGAACAAAGTCTTAAAACACAGTGGATATTTGTATGTGTTTAGCTGGTTCACTTTGCTGTACACCTGTAACACAATACTGTAAATCAACTATGCTCCAATAATTTTTTTTTAAAAAACACAAATTTTGCTGATCAAAAAAAAAAATGAGTACAGAAAATAACTAAAATTTATGCAAAAAAGTTTAAGTAATGTTGAGTAAGGTAATTATGTATGTAATTATAAAATACATAAAAATTGTATATTTCTTTATTCTTAATTGACTTAAAAAGTAAATATATAAAATATATATCTAATTGTACTTTTAAATTTGTTTATAATATATAGAAATGTATTATATCATACAGTAAGAACACAGAAGTGGTGATGGGGAGGTAAAGATATATTTGAATAAGGAAATCACACAAGAAAATAACTCACAGGAGAAAATCCACAGAAATCAAAATGGTAGATAAAAATATATAACAGATTTTGTAAGTGTATACTCACTCTCCATACTGCTGCTGCTGCTGCTGCTAAGTCACTTCAATCGTGTCTGACTGTGTGCAACCCCATAGACAGCAGCCCACCAGGCCCTGCTGTCCCTGGGATTCTCCAGGCAAGAACACTGGAGAGGGTTTCCATTTCCTTCTCCAATGCGTGAAAGTGAAGTCGTTCAGTCGTGTCCGACCCTCAGCGACCCCATGGACTGCAGCCTACCAGGCTCCTCGGTTCATGGTACTCTCCAGGCAAGAGTACTGGAGTGGGGTGCCATTGCCTTCTCCACTCTCCTTACAACTTGCAGCTTATTTGAAATATAGTATGATATAAAGTAATAATAATGATGATCTCTTGTTGATTTTGTAACATATGAAAGGAATGTATATTAAAATAATAGCACAAAGAGGAGGGCTGGAAAATACTATAAAAAGCAAAAGTTATTTTAAAATTGAGTTTTAATTTTTAAAACAGAGGTTTTATATGTCTAAAATATATCCAAGAGGTTAAGATGTTTAACTTAAGCCCTAAAATAATAAGCAATAACACACTAGTAAAGTAATGCTCAAGATTCTCCAAGCCATGCTTCAGCAATATGTGAACTGTGCACTTCCAGATGTTTAAGCTGGTTTTAGAAAAGGCAGAGGAACCAGAGACCAAATTGTTAACATCCGCTGGATCATCAAAAAACCAAAAGAGTTCCAGAAACGCATCTATTTCTGCTTTACTGACTATGCCAAAGCCTTTGACTGTGTGGATCACAATAAACTGTGGAAAATTCTGAAAGAGATGGGAATACCAGACCACCTGACCTGCCTCTTGAGAAATCTGTATGCAGGTCAGGAAACAACAGTTAGAACTGGACATGGAACAACAGACTGGTTCCAAATAGAAAAAGGAGTACATCAAGGCTGTATATTGTCACCCTGCTTATTTATCTTATATGCAGAGTACATCATGAGAAACACTGGGCTTGAAGAAGCACAAGCTGGAATTAAGATTGCCGGGAGAAATACTAATAACCTCAGATATGCAGATGACACCACCCTTATGGCAGAAAGTGAAGAGGAACTCAAAAGCCTCTTGATGAAAGTGAAAGAGAAGAGTGAAAAAGTTGGCTTAAAGCTCAACATTCAGAAAACAAAGATCATGGTATCTGGTCCCATCACTTCATGGGAAATAGATGAGGAAACAGTGAAAACAGTGTCAGACTTTATTTTTGGGCTCCAAAATCACTGCAGATGGCAATTGTAGCCATGAAATTAAAAGACACTTACTCCTTGGAAGGAAAGTTATGACCAACCTAGACAGCATATTAAAAAGCAGAGACATTACTTTGCCAACAAAGGTCCATCTAGTTAAGGCTATGGTTTTTCCAGTGGTCATGGATGGATGAGAAAGTTGGGCTGTGAAGAAAGCTGAGCGCAGAAGAATTGATACTTTTGAACTGTGGTGTTGGAGAAGAGTCTTGAGAGTCCCTTGGACTGCAAGGAGATCCAGCCAGTCCATCCTAAAGATCAGTTCTGGGTATTCATTGGAAGGACTGATGCTGAGGCTGAAACTCCAGTACTTTGGCCACCTCATGTGAAGAGTTGACTCATTGGAAAAGACCCTCATGCTGGGAGGGATTGTGGGCAGATAGAGAAGGGGACAACAGAGGATGAGATGGTTGGATGGCATCACCGACTTGATGGACATGAATTTGGGTAAACTCTGGGAGTTGGTGATGGACAGGGAGGCCTTGCGTGCTGAGATTCACAGGGTTGCAAAGAGTTGGACACAACTGAGCGACTGAACTGAACTAAACTGAAAGTAATTAAAATCTATACATAGAACTACTAAAGGTATGAATATGTTATACTAGCAAATATTCATTTAATAAAGAAGGCATTAAAGTTAAACAGGGGAATTAAAAGTCATGAGACACATAGAAAACTATAATCACATGACAGATGTTGATTCTACCATATTATTAATGACGACAAATGTAAGTTGCAAAACTCATGAAGCAAAAACTGGCAGAATTTGAGAATAATAGAAAATGCAAAATTAAAGCTAAAGAATTCAGTTCTCTATTTTCAATAATAAATAGAATAATTATGCAGAAGATCAAAATAAAATGGAAGACTGAATAATTGAAATTCCAACTAGAGCTAATGGATCATCCAACAACACTTCAACCAACAGTAGAATACACATTTTTTAAGGTGCACATGGAGCATTCTCCGTAAGAGAATGGCCATCTACCACAAGTTAGGCTATAACACAAGCCTTAATAAATTTGAAGAGATTGAAATCATACAAAGTATGTTTTCTGATGACAGTGGAATAAAATTAGGAATCAATTAGCTTGTTTAAATAGATTGAAATTAGAAACTAGAAGAACATTTAGGAAAAAAACTTAAAAACTAACAATGAAAAATTCAAAATTCAAAAATAAAATTTAGAAGATCACTATATAAAATCCAAGTACCAAAACAATTATGAATAAATATACCAAAGGAGTACAAGACTCCTACACTAAAATTTCCATAGCATTATTAAAAGTAATTAAATTAAAACCTAGATGTCCATCAGCAGATGAATGGATAAGAAAGCTGTGGTACATATACACAATGGAGTATTACTCAGCCATTAAAAAGAATACATTTGAATCAGTTCTAATGAGGTGGATGAAACTGGAGCCTATTATACAGAGTGAAGTAAGCCAGAAGGAAAAACACCAATACAGTATACTAATGCATATATATGGAATTTAGAAAGATGGTAACAATAACCTTGTGTACAAGACAGCAAAAGAGACACTGATGTATAGAACAGTCTTATGGGCTCTGTGGGAGAGGGAGAGGGAGAGGGTGGGAAGATTTGGGAGAATGGCATTGAAACATGTGAAACGTCATGTATGAAACGAGATGCCAGTCCAGGTTCAATGCACGATGCTGGATGCTTGGGGCTGGTGCACTGGGACGACCCAGAGGGATGGTGTGGGGAGGGAGGAGGGTTCAGGATGGGGAACACATGTATACTAATTAAATAATTTTCTATTAAAGAAAAAAGAAAAAAAAAAAAAAAAGAATACTGGAGTGGGTAGCTATTCCCTTCTCCATTGGATCTTCCTGACCCAGGAATCAAACCCAGGTCTCCCACATTGCATGCGGTTTCTTCACCCTCTGAGCCACCAGGGAAGCCCCACTTAGGTGACAATATGCTAGGGTGAAAAAATTCCTAGTTGGAAATCTGAATATTAGGTCTTCTATGTTGAAAACTGTGCCTATAAATAAATTCCATGTAGATGTTCTAAAAAAAAAAAAAAAAAAAAAGTAATTAAAGAAGACTTTTAAAATAATTGCAAAAACATCCTACATTAATGGATTGGAAGACTTAATATTGTTAAGATGACTATATTCTTCAAAGTCGTCTACAAATTCAACAATCAGAAATACAAGGCTGACAAATCACAGCTATTATTTTTTGTAGAAACTTGCACACTGGACTCCAAGATTAATATGAAAATGAAAGGAGTTTAAAATGGCCAAAATAATCTTGAAACAAATATGTTGGTGAAATCATACTTCCAGATAGCAAAAATTGCTAGAAAACTTCAGGAACATGACAATGTGGTACTCACACATGGACAGACACATAGAAATTGTAATAGAATTTAGAATTCAGAACAAATCCTAACATTAGTAACTGATTGATTTCTGGCAAGTGGAAAGATATTACTTCTCAGCAAATAGTGATGGAACAATTGAATATTCACATGTAAACCAGTTAACCAAGTCCTTATTTACACTATACATAGAATTTAACTGTAAATGGAATACAGACCGAAATGTAAGAGCTTAAAACTATAAAACTCTTCAAAGGATACATGATCTTGATTAAGGAAATGGTTTTCTAGTTATGACAGCAAAAGCACATGTGACAAAAATAATAACGTTAAACTACATGAAAACTTAAAACATTGTGCTGAAGATAGTATCATTAAGAAAATAAAAGATAAACCCACAGCCATATTTATAAGCCATATATCTGATGGTGGACTGTTACCCAGAATATTCAAAACACAACTCAATAATAAAAATTCAGGTTACCCAATTAATTGGACATCCCAGGTGGCTCAGTGGTAAACAATCCACCTGCCAAGCAGGAGATGTGGGTTCAGTCCTTGGGTCAGGAAGATCCCCTGGAGAAGGAAACGGCTTCCCACTCCAGTATTCTTGCCTAGGAAATCCCACAGACAGAAGGAGCCTGGCTGTCCACAGTCCATCGGGTTGCAAAGAATCAAAAATGATGTAGCAACTAAACAGCAGCAGCATCAAGGTGCCCAGCACTATATCTGATGCTGGATGGTGGACTGATATCCAGAATATTTAAAACACAACTCAGTAATAAAAACATATTACCCAATTAATAAATGACACTGTCTTTGTATAATTTTTCCTCTTAAAGATGATAAATGAAAAATGAGTTTATGATTTTATTACAATATTACTCACCATTCGGTTAAGTCCAGTTCAGTCGCTCAGTCGTATCCGACTCTTTGCGACCCCATGAATCACAGCACACCAGGCCTCTCTGTCACCAGAACACCACCAGAACACCAACACCCGGAGTTCACTCAGACTCATGTCCATCGAGTCAGTGATGCCATCCAGCCATCTTATCCTCTGTCGTCCCCTTCTCCTCCTGCCCCCAAACCCTCCTAGCATCAGAGTCTTTTCCAATGAGTCAATGAGTGTACAGTACTTTGAATGAGGTGGCCAAAGTACTGGAGTTTCAGCCTCAGCATCAATCCTTCCAAAGAACACCCAGGACTGATCTCCTTCAGAATGGACTGGTTGGATCTCCTTGCAGTCCAAGGGACTCTCAAGAGTCTTCTCCAACACCACAGTTCAAAAGCATCAATTATTCGGTGCTCAGCTTTCTTCACAGTCCAACTCTCACATTCATACATGACCACTGGAAAAACCATAGTCCTGACTAGACAGACCTTTGTTGGCAAAGTGATGTGTCTGCTTTTGAATATGCTATCTAGGTTGGTCATAACTTTTCATCCAAGGAGTAAGCGTCTTTTAATTTCATGGCTGCAGTCACCATCTGCAGTGATTTTGGAGCCCCAAAAGTGAAGTCTGACACTGTTTCCACTGTTTCCCCATCTATTTCCCATGAAGTGATGGGACCGGATGCCATGATCTTCATTTTCTGAATGTTGAGTTTTAAGTCAACTTTTTCATTCTCCACTTTCACTTTCATCAAGAGGCTTTTGAGTTCCTCTTCACTTTCTGCCATAAGGGTGGTGCCATCTGCATATCTGAGGTTATTAGTATTTCTCCCGGCAATCTTGATTACAGCTTGTGCTTCTTCCAGCCCAGTGTTTCTCATGATGTACTCTGCATATAAGTTAAATAAGCAGGGTGACAATATACAGCCTTGACGTATTCCTTTTCCTATTTGGAACCAGTCTGTTGTTCCATGTCCAGTTCTAACTGTAGCTTCCTGACCTGCATACAGATTTCTCAAGAGGCAGGTCAGGTGGTCTGGTATTCCCATCTCTTTCAGAATTTTTCACAGTTTATTGTGATCCACACAGTCAAAGACTTTGGCATAGTTAATAAAGCAGAAATAGATGTTTTTCTGGAACTCTCTTGCTTTTTCCATGATCCAGCAGATGTTGTAAATTTGATCTCTGGTTCCTCTGCCTTTTCTAAAATCAGCTTGAACATCTGGAAGTTCACGGTTCATGTATTGCTTAAGCCTGGCTTGGAGAATTTTGAGCATTACTTTACTAGCGTGTGAGATGAGTGCAATTGTGCGGTAGTTTGAGCATTCTTTGGCATTGCCTTTCTTTGGATTGGAATGAAAACTGACCTTTACCAATCCTGTGGTCACTGCTGAGTTTTCCAAATTTGCTGGCATATTGAGTGCAGCACTTTCACAGCATCATCTTTCAGGATTTGGAATAGCTCAACTGGAATTCCATCACCTCCACTAGCTTTGTTCGTAGTGATGCTTTCTAAGGCCCACTTGACTTTACATTCCAGGATGTCTGGCTCTAGGTGAGTGATCATACCATCATGATTATCTTGGTCGTGAAGATCTTTTTTGTACAGTTCTTCTGTGTATTCCTGCCACCTCTTGTTAATATCTTCTGCTTCTCTTAGGTCCATACCATTTCTGTGTTTTATGTAGCCCATCTTTGCATGAAATGTTCCCTTGGTATCTCTAATTTTCTTGAGGAGATCTCTAGTCTCTCCCATTCTGTTGTTTTCCTCTATTTCTTTGCACTGATCGCTGAGGAAGGCTTTCTTATCTCTTCTTGCTATTCTTTGGAACTCTGCATTCAGATGTGCATATGTTTCCTTTTCTCCTTTGCTTTTCACTTTTCTTTTCACAGCTTTTTGTAAGGCCTCTTCAGACTGCCATTTTGCTTTTTTCATTTCTTTTCCATGGGGATGGTCTTGATCCCTGTCCCCTGTACAATATCACGAACCTCCATCCATAGTTAATCAGGCACTCTATCTTGCCGGGAGCTGGCGAGAGACATTCCACTCGTGACAAAGGTCATGAGGAAGGAGGCTCGGCATACGCAAAGGTGGGATCGAGCCTCGGGAGTCCCCCCGGATATTATCGAGCATCTTCCCCCAAAAACCAGAGTCTGCCTACTTCACTGCTTTGTGCTCTCACCTCTGACTTTACTGGGGGCTGTCCCCCACCACCATCTCGCTCTCTCTGTCAAAGAGTTAACTTGCAGCTCCAATTAATAAAGTTCCTGGGCAACTAGGAGTGTTTAAATCCAAACCCCTCAGATGGCTCTCTAACTCGCCTGACAAGTTTATCCGGACTCCTGCAGCTATGCATACGATTGTTTACAGTCTCCTAGCCTCCAGAGGCACGGGAAGCTTAAGATATTCAAATAGCTTAGAGCCTCTCAGAGAGTTAGAAATTGTCAGAATAAAACTAGTAAAAGATTTCATTGATGAACCAATGCTTGTTGCCAAGTTTTCACATCCCCTGAATTGTATCCTTGAATGTGTACTAATTAATATTGTTGGTATGTAGAAAAAATAAGTAGTGGCATTGGTGTTAGTAACTTTAGACCCTTACGGTAATAAATTCTTTCCTTTGTTGTAAACCCATTACACATCTGCCCTATAGGAATGCAATTTTATCTTCGGAAGATTGCGCCAAACCTTAAAATAATTACTCTTGGAGAAAATAAGTCTTACGGTTGATAAGTCTTTGTCAAGAGTCATAAAATGTTAATAGGCCTTCTGGCCAGAAGATGATGTAAATCACCTAAACAATTTGTATACAATAAATTTGCAGGAAAGAAACCCTGGTTTTTGATAAGGATCAAAAACTGCTGACTTTGCATCCCCTATTATCCTCTATGTGTAACTTAGGGTATAAAAGCCCCTGTTGAAAATAAAGCTTCGGGCCTTGCTCACCAACACTTGGTCTCCCCATGTCATTTTTCTCCTTAACCTCCAGCTGAGTCTCCATCTGGAGCGCGGATATCCTCTGCAACCATTTATTTGCCTGGGCTTCTAAGACCCACTCGAGAAGGTGTCTAAGGTGGGGCACCTTCCGCTATTCGAGAGGGCGCCTGCAGCCTCCGTGGTCAGAGCTAACCTGGTGTCACGGGTTATATTGATTTTCCACGTAAACCAAGCTACTCAGCTTCTGAATTTTCCTACTGAGCTATCCTCATTCTATCACTCTTTATATCTCTAATTAACATTTGAATAGGTCGCCTAAGCCGTCTCCCCTTCGAATACCCTGGATCAGCCGGGGCTGGACCCTGGCACTATCTATCATATCTAGTCCCTTAAATCTATTTCTCACTTCCACTGTAAAATCATAAGGGATTTGATTTAGGTCATACCTGAAAGGTCTAGTGGTTTTCCCTACTTTCTTCAATTTGGCAATAAGGAGTACATGATCTGAGCCACAGTCAGCTCCTGGTCTTGTTTTTGCTGACTGTATAGAGCTTCTCCATCTTTGGCTGCAAAGAATATAATCAATCTGATTTTGGTGTTGACCATCTGGTGATGTCCATGTGTAGAGCCTTCTCTTGTGTTGTTGGAAGAGGGTGTTTGCTATGACCAGTGCATTTTCTTGGCAAAACTCTATTAGTGTTTGCCCTGCTTTATTCCTTATTCCAAGGCCAAATTTGTCTGTTACTCCAGGTAATTATTCACCATTAGGGAAATTCAAATCAAAACCACAATGAGATAAAACTTCATACTCACCAGGATAACTACAATCAAAAAGATAAATAACAAACTTTGATAAGGATGTAAAATAATTGTAACCCTTACAATATTACAGAAAACATTAAATGGTTCTGGCCTTTGGAAAACTATTTTGACAAGTTCTTCAATTAGTTAAACCGAGTTACCCTATTAACCTTCCCACTCTCAGGTATATATTTTGTAGTGAAGCCATTCAGTTGTGTCTGACTCTTTGAACCCATGGATTATAGCCTACCAAGCTTCTCCATTCATGGGATTTTCCAGGCAAGAGTACTGAAGAGGGTTGCTATGCCCCACTCCAAGGGATCTTCCTGACCCAGGGATTGAACCTGGATCTCCCCCATTGCAGGCAGACTCTTTACCATCTGAGCCACAGGGAAGCTCTATATATAGAGAGAGCTCCATTTTGTGAATCTTCATATGCAGTTAACTTTTATCAATACTACTATCAATATTTATAATTTGTTCAAACACCACATTTTAAGTAATGTTCATATGAAATTAAGTCATTTTTTGGTGCTATATATATATATATATATGATACATCATATATGATATATATAATATATGATTTTATGGTTATATATATATGAAACAAACATGTGCACACAAAATCTTGTTCACACCTGTTCATAACACCATTATTTATACTAGTCAAAAATAACTCAAATGTACATCAGCTAAGGAATGCATCAATAAAGTGTAGCATATCTGTCTAACAGAATTTTATTGTTGTTCAGTCCCTAAGTCATGTCCAACTCTTTGAGACCCCATGGAATGTAGCATACCAGCCTTCTCTGTCTCTTTCACTATCTTTTGGAGTTTGCTCAAATTCATGTCCATTGAGTCGATGATGCAGGTGCTGGTACATGATATAGCATGAACCCTAAAATCATTACAGTAAAAGAAAGCACTCACAAAAAATTATTATTGCATGATTTCTCTTATATTAAAAGTCCAGAATAGGCAAATATTGAGGCATAGAAAGGAGATGAGCATTTATGTAGATGCAGGGAGCAGGAGGAGAGATTGCTAATAGGTAGATATTTACTTTGGGAATGACAAAAATGTTCTAAACCTATTGTGGTGATTTTTATAAAGGTCTTCTTAAAATGTAATAAAATCATTGAATTATGTACTCTAAATTATTGAATTTTATGATACATGAATATCTGTCAATGTAGATGTTAAAAAGTATGTAATTATGATACTGTTATTAATTTTCAAGTTGAATATACTATCAGTGACAAAGTAAAATAATTTAGTAATGTTGTTGATGTCCTTTATTCAAGGGAAAGCAACATAGTTGGGGAATGACAGTGCCTCACAAACAAGTTTAGCACTCACTCCAATGGATTTTGGATTTTGGATAAGATTGAGTATTATAGGGACTTCCTCAATGGATCAGCGGCTGCCTGCAAAGTATTTTAGAGAGTTAGAACCACAATGTGGAAACAGGTCATGATTGGCTGGAAGGTCAGGAATTTCCTTGTAAGATTGGTAGATTCTATTTTCTGGGGTAAGGAACTAGCTAAACCTGAGTTAGAGGACTGTGATGAGTTTATGTTAGGTTTCAGTTACCATGATTTCTTTTAAGTGCAGGCTAACTTATGTTTGGATTGGTAAGGTAGTCTGGACCACTTACATGGCCTCCATTTTGTGAGTCTCCATATGTAATTAACTTTCATCAATACTAACTATTCATCAATGTCACAATCAATATTTATAACATGCTCAAACACCATGTTTTAAGTAATGTTTACATGAAATTAAGTCATTGACATGACTTTGTAAATCTTTTCTCTCTCACTGTACCAATTTTATTTTGATATCATTAAATGTGTAATGGTTACAAAAATAAATTAAAAAGTAGCTTATTCTTTGATAATACCCACTTTCATTTGAAGTGTGAAATGTAAAAGATAATATTTTATAATAGTTTATAATTTAAAATTATGTGAGTGACATTATTTGAGAATGTAATATTGATTCAATACTGATGTAATTTAAAAATAATATATTTGTTCTGAATGTTTAATACAAAACTTATATAATTAAGAATGTCAAAAAATGCCACCTAACCACAAGCTGACTTTAAGCCATTAAATCTTTTAAAGAAAGTAAACTATATGAATTAGATATCTTTCTTTTCTTCTTCAAAGTTCTAATATATAGGATAAGGAAATTAAACTTCAGTTAATACTGCTTTTATATTCATTCTTCTGCTTTACTCTGAATTTAACAAAATGAAATGAGAGTGAATACAGTGTTGGAAGAGGTAACTGATATTCTTACCCATGGTTTTACTTTTCATACTGTGACTTGTTCATTTATCTGTTGTTTAACAGGCTTAATCATCCCTAGTGAATTCTGTTGGTATTTTGGGTTAATAGACTTTTTATGTTTCATTAAGCATTTATAAATTTTATAGGTTTTCAAAATAACTAGGTTGGAATTTATTCACACTCATGCTCAACTAATTATTTATTTTACCTTATTCATTTATTTTACCTTTTCCATAATAGACAGTGATTTTAAATTACTCTGTTTTCTGATCTTTTTTACTAGTATCCCACACATTAGGTTTTCCCAGTTGCTCAACGAAACATAGGTACATCATATTTTGACTCAATACCAGAGGTCGTACTAGACAGAAAAGTGAGTCTGATACTTCTGAGTATAATTTCTGAATCTTGCAAAAAGATAGGGGAAAAGACAAATCAAGAGGAAACACAGCAGAAGAAACAAAGAGAAAGGGATATACCTCTTAAGACAAGAGATACAAAGAGAGCAAATGAGGAATAAAGGTTATAAGTAAATAAAATGATCACAATGACAAATTGATTTAAACATGAATTTAAACATAGGCATAGAGGATCTTACAGTATGAAGGGAGGTAGTAGGAGATTATTCTACTCTCATCAACTTGAAGCATATTTTACTGAAATGCTGCTTCAAAAGAAATATAAAACAATTGCAACAACCACAAAATTAGATTTTAAGATAAAATTTAGCTAAGAGATATTAGTGTAAAACTGTTTCTGCTAAGTGGTGTAATAGTTGGTCATTAATGATAAAAAGCAAGACAACAATTTAAGAATAAACACTTCTTCACTGACATTCTTCCTATTTCAGTTTTTCTTTATTTGAGAAAGTAATCTTACAATTTCTGAGTTATTTTAATTTTGTTTTGTTGGTTTTATTTTATTTAGAACAACTCTACCTCCACCTTTTTTTCACCATATCTTATTTAATTTTAGAAATAAGAAAGATAGAATGAACAAAACCTGCTATGCATGTTTACCACAGATAAATAGAGTTAAATTAAGTGTCACATCTCCACTGAACCATCTATGAGTGAGTAGGAGGTACATTTGCTGTAAGCCACAATAAGCACAGTTCAGAAATGAATATCAGTGTGCTTATCAGTAATTTTAGTGAACATATTCACAACTAAGTCACACATAGCTACGAAAAAATGTTCAATTTGAGTCAAATAACTGAAAAATTATTTTTAAAATTTTGGTTACAGTTCATTAATCCTGAAGCAGTGTACTTTAAATTACCCTCAAGGAAATAGCAGATTTATATTAACTTACATAGAAAGAATAAATAATGAAAGGAAAGTATACCTTGGATTACATTTTTACATACATGACCACATGAATTGTTAATTTGAAAATGAATAATCCATGAACAAAATAGAAGACTAAGCCTTATAGAGATTTTGAATGACTTTAGAGCTTTCAACTATTAATAAAAAAATGAAACAGTCATTAAAATCTGCTGTATGTAATATTAAAGCCACAAAAACATTTACCTGATAAAGGCACATAAATGCAGGAAGTAATACCCTAAAATTTTTATTAGAGCTATAGGAATTGAGTAATTGACCATTAATAGACAACCAAGTCGACTTCAGCTTGCCCTTATACAGTTTAAGGCCCTAATAGGTCTCCCATGTTAGTTCTGAGATTACTTCTCAATTTCCATTACAAAGTGGGTACATACAATCTGATCATCTGTTGGGTTTCATATTCTCTATCAAGAAAATAACCAAATATACACTCTTACCTTAATTTGCTTTGCTGACTATCATGTGCATGTATATCAAAAACTCCTGGTTTTCCAGTGCTTCTGATCTAAAACCTCACAGATTTTTACTGATATTGTACCTTGCCCCTGAAGGAGACACAGATACAAGACATAAGAAGAAACATGGTAAAAATTCAGCAGAAGGGTAAATTAAAACTCAAAGTTAGATAACAGCAAGAGAATGTCAATAATGATACACAATGACTGAATTTAAATGATGAAATAGATAAAATATCTTAGAAAATATAACAAAATTTAACATAAGAAAATTGGTTTCAAAAAAACGAAAATGAGACTCAGGCAATATAAATGATTTATTTATCATCACAAAATGATAGGGTGATTGATATAAAAGGAATCTAATTTTAGATCATTTGACATCACACAATTTGTTATTTTCCAAAATACACTTGAAAGAAAAAAATTTTTGTAAGAGTCAATTTTCATAATAGTGTTTTCTTCTCCTGGGGACATTATATCTTTGCTTTCATTTCTGAGAAGTAATCTATTCCCCCATGTATTTTTTTGATTTTAATCAATCATTGCCTTATTTTATTACATTAATTTACAGGGTTAATTCTCATGTAAAGAATTAAACTGATAATTTACTTTGTTATAGTTGCTTTGTGCTGCTGCTAAGTCACTTCTGTCATGTCCGACTCTGTGTGACCCCATAGACGCCAGCCCACCAGACTCCTCCGTCCCTGGGATCCTCCAGGCAAGAATACTGGAGTGGGTTGCCATTGCCTTCTCCGAGTTGCTTTGTAATGTTGACTAATACTTTTGTCTACTTACATTGTAGGTAAGATTCAAGAACATCCTCTTTCATTAATCTAACAGTGTTACAGTTTTACAGTGTTAAAAGACAGTGTTACAGTTTAATTGGCTTTTTGTGCTTTTGTTTTTTTGGTAAGATAGTGATTCCTAAATCTTTGTTCTCTTTCATCTTAAAAGTTCCTCAATATCCCCTGTTCATTATTTTTCCTCTTAATATCTGTTCTCCAAAGTATCTTTTTCCCTCTGTTTCCTGATAGTGATGCTTTTTAAAGATTTTCTCAGGTTCACCTCATTTAAAAATCTTTCCCCTATAATATTTATATTGATCTACCAGAACTTCTTTCCTATATTTTCACAGATCAGTATTGTCATAAACTGGTATTCCAGAAGCGCAAACATATTTAATTGCTTCAGATTTTTTCCTCACATGTTTTAGTATTTATGTTTTGAGAAATATTATTTATAATTGTCATTAATGTTTATTTTAGACCTAATATTACATAGGCTATACAGTCTAGCATTTCCATAGTGTTAATCTCATTATAAGGTTACTATGGATCATATGTAAAATAATTTATTGTACAAGGGGAATATTTTCAAAATGATTAACTCAGATGGATATATTCAGAGGATTTCAAGGTACACAAATTGAAATAAGAATACAGTTTTCACAAGAATAACTAATGAAAATGAATACAAACTATACCTTATGCTGTAAAGAGATTACTAGATAGCTCAGCAATGCATTCTTGATCTTACTTGTTATTCTAGAAAATCACTAATCTTTTATAAAATGAAAGATAAGTACCATAGCTTTTGGAAATAAATCATAAAATACAAATGTAGCAATATGAACATCATCTGAGGGATAAAGAAGAATTTAAAAATTCTATTTACTACTGATTTGTGAAAAATATTTGCATAGGTAAGAATTTTTTTCTAATTTATAAATAATTAGGAATCCATCTTAATTGGTAAAACTATAACTGACATGAAAATTAGTGAAACACTTTTTTCATCCTCCAGAATTCCATTTTTTTTTTAATTTTTATTTTAAAATGGAGTATAGCCTGTCAACAATGTTGAGTTAGTTTCAGGTGGGTAGCAAAAGGACTCATACATACACACACACATACACACACACATACACACACACAAACACACACACATATACACATTATTTTCAAACTCCCCTCCCATCTAGGTTTCCACATAACATTGAGCAGAGTTCCCTGTGCAATACAATAGGACCTTGTTATCCATTTTAAGACTGTCATACTGAGTGAAGTAGAACAGAGAAGGAGAAATACCATATGACATCCCTTATATGTGGAATCTAAAAAAGAAATGATACAAATGAACTTACAAAATAGAAACAGACTTACGGAGTTGGAGAAAGAACTTATGGTTACCAGGGGAAGAATGGAAGAAAGGGACAGTTAGGGAGTCTGAGATCAACATATACACATTGCTATATTTAAAATTCCATGTTTTGATATCTTGCTGAAGTATTTGATTAAAGATAGGCTGAAAACTTGTAAGGAGATGGAAGACAAATTTATATATCTTTGAAATAAATATCTTTAATCTTAAGTAACCATTATCAACACACTGCAAAGATATTCAACACAGAGTGAAAAATTCGGCATTAGTAAACATGAGTTTGAGCAAGCTCTGGGAGTTGGTGATGGACAGGGAAGCCTGGTATGGTGCAGTCCATGAGGTCGCAAATAGTCAGAAATGACTGAGCAACTAAACTGAAAGATTCATGGTAAGCAAGGGCTATAATTTATTTATTTATGATACTTTGCTTCAAAAAAGGCATGTTATCATTTTATGAATTCATGTAAGCCTGGTGATTACTTCTGACTATGTCTCATTAAAAACAAAAGGCCATGCCTTCAGAAAGAGATCAAGATGGCAGAGTAGGACACTGGACTTACCTACCCTCATGAACATATCAAAATTATAAATACATATATAGAACAACTTTCCCTGAAATTGACCTGGGAACTAGCAGAATAGCCTTCCTACAACAAAAGCTATAAAGAAAAGAACAACACAGACTTTGCACAAGAGGCAGTCTGGTCAGGAAATGTACCTCTAGCAGGGGACAAGAAAGAAGAGACTTATCACAACCTTGGGGATCTTACCTGAGGGTCTTCATATTAGGGACTCCATCTCTGGAGTCCAATACCAGGAAGACAAGCCCATTAGTTGGTTTGAAAACCAGTGAGACTTACTGGAGGGATATAAGAAACCAAGATTCATTGTTAAGAGCACATACTTAGACTTGTTTACTTCCAGTCACAGTGCAGAGGAAGTAAACCAAAAATTGTCTGGGGCTAGCTCAGATGGTAAAGAATCTGCCTGCAATGCAGGAGACACGGGTTCAATCCCTGGGCTGGGAAGACCCTCTGGAGAAGGTAATGACAACCCACTCC
This sequence comes from Bos taurus, assembly GCF_002263795.3. NCBI lineage: Eukaryota > Metazoa > Chordata > Mammalia > Artiodactyla > Bovidae > Bos > Bos taurus. The sequence continues at coordinate 39,548,610 of NC_037328.1, read as the reverse complement.
AGTATTCTTGCCTGAAGAATCCTATGGACAGAGGGAGCCTGGTGGGCCACAGTCCATGGGGTTGCAAAGAGTCAGACCTGACTGAACAAGTGACACTGGCCAACCTACCAGGACCACCCCAGTGGGTCCCCCAGCCCACACATGGCTCCTGTTCCAGCACCTCTTTCTCCAGTGCTGCTCCCCACTAAGACAAAAGCTACCTTTGACACTAGAATGAAAAATATCCAGGTCAGACCCAGGCCCTTTCTCTGGCTAGGACGTGTCTTGGTGTCCACACTTTGAAAGGAGTGAAGCTAGTTCCAGGGCAGAGACCAGCGCACACAGGGCAAAGTCCCATGTGCATGTGGGTAGGAGTGGGGGCCATTCAGTGGTGGGGTACCAATCCCTCCAGCCCCAATCCAGCTACCAACTAAAGTGTACACACCAGGGGAAAACGTAAAACCAGAACTAATACAGTTCCAAGCCCTCACGCCCCTGCCATGTCCCAGACAAAGGTAGGGCCTGCCATAACATAGGGGAGAAACTTACTCAGGCCTCCTGCTCCAGCCCCTTGAGCCCTGATCATGCACCACATGGTGATGGCCACTAAACTTAAGAGAAGCCCCTGCTTGCAGCTGGCTCAGCTCTAGCATCTCCAACTCCAACCCTACCTCCCACCAGTGTGGAGGTTACCAGTCACATTGGGGGAAGACACAGACCATGCTCACTAAGGGTAAGCTCTTCCACTGAAGTCCTTGGACACCTGCAGACTATGTAGGTGTTTTTCACACAAGGACATCACCTCAAGACTTGGATAGATAAATGTTTCACCTAATTTCACAGAGACAAAGTCAAACAAAATGAGAAATGAAGATGCATATGCATAAAATGAAAGAATGAGAGAAAACCCTGAAAAAAACCCTAATTAAATAGATAAATAATTTATCTTAGGCTGGGGAAAATAAAAGATAAAGACAAGAGTACAACAACTGTAATGAAAAAATATAGGCAATGTAGATGAATACACAAGTAATGTGGAAGACAAAATAATGGAAATAACCTAATCAGAACAGCATAAAGGATAAAAGAATTAAAATGAGTACAGTTTAAGGACAGAGGATGAGATGGTTGGATGGCATCCCGATGCAATGGACATGAACTTGGGCAAGCTCCAGGAGATGGTGAGGGACAGGGAGGCCCGGCTGCTACAGTCTACAGGGTCACGAAGATTCAGACATGACTGGGTGACTGAACGACAAAAACATAGTTTAAGGAATTTCCAAGACAACATTAAGCATGCCAGCATTTGCATTATTGGTGTCCCAGAAGAAGAAAAGAGAAAAATGAAGAAGATATATTTCATGAGACAATGGCTGAAAATTTCCAGAACCTGAAGAAAGGAACAGATACCCTGGAAAAGGAATCATACAGTCTCAAGCAAGAAAAACCCAAAAAAGCACCACAATTATCATAATTAAAATGATAGAAGTTAAAAATACAGCACTTCTAAAGACAGCAAGAGAAAACAAGGAACTACATACTGGGGAACTTCCATTAAGCTATTAGCTAATTTTTAAGCAGAAATTTGCAGGCCAATATACTGGAAAAATATAGATGCTAAAATCCTCAAGAAAACATTAGCAAGCAAAAATGAACAATAATGAACAATATATACAAAGCATTATACATAAGAATAAAGAAGGATATATTCCAGGGATGCAAGGATGGTTCAGTATCCACAAATCAATGTGATAAGCCATGTTAACAAAAGGAGAAATAAAAATCAGATGATCAAATGTACCAAAAAGGTCTTAATGACCTGGAAAACCACATTGGTGTGATTACTCACCTAGTGCCAGACACCCTGGAGTGTGAAGTCAAGTGGGCCTTAGGAAGTATCACTATGAACAAAGCTAGTGGAGGTGATGGAATTCTGGCTGAGCTATTTCAAATCCTAAAAGATGATGCTGTTAAAGTGCCGCACACAACATGCTAGCAAATTGGGAAACTGAGCAGTGACCACAAGACTGGAAAATGTCAGTTTTCACTTGAATTTCAAAGAAGGGCAATGCAAAAGAATGTTCAAACACCATACAACTGCACTCATTTCACATGCTAGCAAGGTAACGCTTGAAATCCTTCAAGGTAGGCTTCAACAGTACATGAACCAAGAGCTTCCAGATGTTCTTGCTGGATTTAGAAAGGGCAGAAGAATCAGAGATCAAATTACCAACATTCATTGGATCATAGATAAAGCAAGCAAATTTCAGAGAAACATTGAAGTCTGCTTCACTGACTATGCTAAAGCCTTTGACTGTGGGAATCACAGCAAACTGCGGAAAATTCTTAAAGACATGGGAATACCAGACCACTTTATCTGCCTCCTGAGAAACCTATGTGTAGATCAAGAACCAACACTTAGAACCGGACATGGAACAATAGACTGGTTCAAAACTGGGAAAGGAGTATGTCAAGGCTGTATACTATCACCCCACTCATTTAACTTATATGCAGAGTACAATATATCATGTGAAATGCTGGGCTGGATGATGCACAAGGTGTAATCAAGATTGCTGGGAGAAATATCAATAACCTCAGATATGCAGATGACACCACCCTTATGGCAGAAAGCAAAGAAGAAGTAAAGAGCCTCTTGATGAAAGTGGAAAAGGAGAATGAGAAAGCTGCCTTAAAACTCAACATTTGAAAAATGAAGATCATGGCATCCAGTTCCATCATTTCATGGCAAATAGATGGGGGAAAAATGAAATCAGTGACAGACTTAATTTTCTCGGGCTCCAAAATCACAGCAGATGGTGAGTATAGCCATGAAGTTAAAAGACACTTGCTCCTTGGAAGAAAAACTATGACAAACCTAGGCAGCATATTAAAAAACAGAGATATTACTGTGCTGACAAAAGTCTGTATAGTCAAAGCTATGGTTTTTCCAGTAGTTGTGTACAGATATGAGTGTTGGACCATAAAGATTGAGTGCTAAAAAACTGATGCTTTCGAACTGTGGTGTTGGAGAAGACTCTTGAGATTCCCTTGGATAGCAAGGAGATTAAACCGGCCAATCCTAAAGGGCATCAATCCTGAATATTCATTGGTAAGACTGATGCTGAAGCTGAACCTCTGATACTTTGGCCACCTGATCCAAAGAGCCAACTCATTGGAAAAGACCTTGATGATAGGACAGATTGAGGGAAGGATGAGAAGGGGGCAAAAGAGAATGATATGGTTGGATGGCATCATTGACTCAATGGATGTGAGTTTCAGCAAACTCTGGGAGGCAGTGAGGAACAGGGAAGCCTGTTGTGCTGCAGTCTATGGGGTCACAAAGTCAGACATGACTGAGCAATGGAACAATAACAACATCTCAATAGATGCAAAAAAAATCTTTAGACATAATTCAACATCCATTTATGACAAAAACTCTAAACAAAGTGAGTACAGTAAAGGCACTGCATAAAAGCATTCAAGTTGCAAACTTTGAAAATGTGGATGTGTGTTCGCATGCCTAGTCATGTAAGATAGTTTGTGTCTAGCATATATCCTCCACAAGTGGTTGTGCTTTGTGTACTCTACTGTACAGTACTATATAGAGTACAGTAGTAGAGCATCTTTATTTCAAGGCTAGGATGTCCAGAAGCAAATATAAAGCAGTGATGATGTAGCTGGTACTACTATACTTCTTAGGTACTGTACTGTAACATTTAAAATGTTTTATTTTTGTGTTTGTTTTTATGTATTGTTTGTGTGAAAAGTATTATAAACTATTACAATGCAGTATTATATAGTCAATTGTGTTAGTTGAGTACCTAGGCTAACTTTGTTGGACTTAAGAACAAATTGGACTTACAAATGGTCTCTTTGAACAGAACTAGTTCGTATGAAGGGAAATTACTGTATAGAAGAAACATGCATACATGCATGCAAGCTTCAGTCATGTCTGACTCTTTGTGACCCCATGGACTGTAGCCTATCAGGCTTCTCTGCCCATGGAACTTTTCCAACAAGAATACTGGAGTGGGTTGCCATATCCTCTTCCATGGGATCTTCCCAACCCAGGTATTGAACCTGTGTCTCTTGGATTGAAGGTGGGTTCTTTACCACTGACACACCAGGGAAGCCCTTGATAAAATATAACATTTTGCAGCCATTTTGACCCAAGGGTCCTTTCGGGAATGTAACAGTGTATATTTATTTCAAATATGAATTTTAGATTTGTTATCAAATAATAAAATCAACACTGGTGGAGGGAAATAAATAATAGTCTCCTTGGGATACCTTTAAGAAAATAATTATTTTAGTTATTTTATTCAGAGATCATCTTAAGTTCTATAAAATCCCAGAACTAAATTTTACATTATTTACAACTTCTAGAGGTCTTTTCTGTTCCTGATTTCCAACCAGCCCATTTTATGGTAAATGAACATTAGAAATGTGGAGTCTATATTTTTTCAGTATGATAGCAGACATTAAAATACGGGAAAAATTCATGACGTTGGTCTCAGTTATTATTGGGTATGATACCAAAGCACAGATAACAAAGAAAAGTAGACAAGTGAGGCTACAAACTAAAATGTTTCTGCACAGCAAAGAAAATAACAGTATGAGAACATAACCTATGGAATAGGAGAAAATATTTCCAAACCCTGTATTTGATGAAGGGTTACTATTCAAATGTATAAAGAATTCTTATAGCTCCATAGCCAAAACAAACAAACAAACAAACAAGCATTTCTCCAACAAGATAGTCCAATACCCAACAGGCATACGTAAAAATGCTCAACATAACTAATACAAATAAAGGGGAATGCAAATGAAAATCACAATGAGTCATCTCCTCATACCTGTTAGAAGGGCCATTATTTTTTTAAAAAAGGAAAAAAAGGAAAAGAAAACAAGTTTTGGTGAGTATGTGGATAAATTGGACCCCTCATATACTATTGGTAGAAATGTAAAATTGTGCAGTTGCCCTGGAGAACAGTAAGGAGGTTCCTCGAAATTAAAAATAGAACTATCATGTATGATCTAGCAATCCTACTCTGGGTATATATCCAAAAGAACTGTAATCATGATCTTGAAATGGTATCTGCGCTTCTCTGTTCACTACCATCCAACCATCTCCTCCTCTGTCGATGGCATCACCGACTCGAAGGACATGAGACTGAGCAAGCTTCAGGAGTAGGTGATGGACAGGGACCCCTGGCGTGCTGCAGTCCATGGGGTCGCAAAGAGTCAGACACAACTGAGCAGCTGAACTGATGTTTACTACAGCAATATTCATGAATACCAAGAAATGTAAACAAATATCTGTCAATAGATAAATAAATATAATGTCTTAGCCATTTAAGAAGTAAATCCTATCTCTATTTTCTACATTCTTTTTGTCTTGCCTAGGCATGCTTTGAAAGAATATGAATATAGCTATTTCACTGATTGATTATAATATTCCTTGATAGATTGACTCTTAATGGCTTATAAATAATCCCTATCCAATCCCCCTGATTCTCAAGTGTAGGATAACTGATAAAGACTTGAATTATTTCAGATCAGAGAAATAGCTGGATAATTCCTACTGCTGGAGCTTCAGGATCTACTGATTTCTATCTTTAATTAGATTCTGATCTTATAACACTATTACTGACTTGATTCCATTCTTTGGACATGTTTTTAAAATCAGTTTTCCTTTGAGGTCCTCTTTGCAGTTCATCCTGTAATTTCAAACATACAGCAAATTTTCTTGCTTCCTAGACACAACCTGTTGTATACACTTTGCTAACAGTTGTCCCCATTAACTTCTTCCTCCTGAATTGTGCCTCTTGCTTCCATCCCTACTAATTTTTTTAAAATTTTATTTAATTTTTAAACTTTACATAGTTGTATTAGTTTTGCCAAATCCCTACTAATTTGTCTTAAAGTCACTATGTCTGAAACTGGCAGAGGACAATCAAAGGACTTATCTCTAAGCACTGTTTTTAGAGGCAGCGACATGAGATTCTAGGAGTTGGGACAGTGGCAGTAACCCAGTTAATAAGAAACTGCAGAGAAAGGTAAGAGCAGAACTGACAAGCCTAGCTTGCTGAGTACTGAACTAGGAGTTCTTATAGTGTGTGTGTGTGCTCAGTCATTTCTGACTCTTTGTGACCCTATGGACTGTAGCCCGCCAGGCTTCTCTGTTCATGGAATTTTCCAGGCAAGAATACTGGAGCAGGTTTCTATTTCCTTCTCCATCTTATAGCTAGAGGGGTTAGAATAAAGTACAGGCTGAATCTTAACAGAGTCTTGAACAAAAATATACTATTTTACTACATTTGATTTAATGTCATCCTGCCAGAGCATACTTGACAAAGGTGTGAGGACAGCTCTGTGCCTGTAAAGAGAACAGGCAGAGGTGTGACTATCTCCGTTTGACTCATGAGGAGGCAGAGAACAAAACTATCTGGTCTGAGTCAAGGCTGATGTTTTTAAGAGCAGCTATTTATATTCTCTATATCATAGTTTTATATGTAAATGTTTTCTTTAAAATAACAGTCACAGGAACATTGAGTTTGCTTCTAAACTTGTAGACTTTTTAAATATTCATAAAAGAAGGTAACTTGTTAGCAATGTTTATTTGAGGTAATCTATAAAGACAATCCGGGCACTTCTCCCCACATCTAAGATCAATAAAACAGATGCTACAGAATGTCTTTGGGGGATGTGATTGATTCATTGATTTTTCAATATTTTAACATTCCTTTAAATCTATTGTATTAACTCTATACAGTTCCCACTAAATTTGGTCTATTACATTTTATTGAAGCTACATAAATTGACTTTAACTACTGAGCATCCTCTTTTCCCACAAAGCAGTTAGAAGAAAAAAAAAATTTTGAGAATTCAATGAAAATTACAATAATTACCAACTGCATGCTACTATAAAAATACATTCTGCCCCTGACTTAATGTGTCACTTAGTCATATCTTAAGTCTTGACATATTTCCTGTGGGTGGAAAATTAATTCTGACTACTTAATTTAATACTATACTATTTTAGAATGATGTTTTTAAGTACATATGCTACTGTTATTCTTTTGAAAACTTTATTCCTTTAGTTTTATTAGTGTGGACATACCTGCTATTATTGTAAAGTTTACATAAAATGATCTTTCTACATTATGGTTTGTCTTAGGATTTAAATAGTAGTTTTTTTTTTTTTCTTTTTCTTTTTTTCTTTTAATATACATTTATCTATTTTAATTGGAGGTTAATTACTTTACAATATTGTATTGGTTTTGCCATACATCAACATGCATCTGCCACGGGTATACACGTGTTCCCCATTCTGACCCCCTCCCACCTCCCTCCCCATACCATCCCTCTGGGTCATCCCAGTGCACCAGCCCCAAGCTTCCTGTATCCTGCATCAAATCTGGACTGGCGATTTGCTTCTTATATGATATTATACATGTTTTAATGCCTTTCTCCCACATCATTCCCCCCCCCGACACCCCACAGACTCCAAAAGCCTGTTCTATACATCAGTGTCTCTTTTTCTGTCTCGCATACAGGGTTGTCGTTGCCATCTTTCTAAATTCCATATATATGCATTAGTATACTGTATTGGTGTTTTTCTTTCTGGCTTATACAATGGAGAAAAGACAATCTCTTTAACAAGTGGTGCTGGGAAAACTGGTCAACCACTTGTAAAAGAATGAAACTAGAACACTTTCTAACATCATACACAAAAATAAACTCAAAATGGATTAAAGATCTAAATGTAAGACCAGAAACTATAAAACTCCTAGAGGAGAGAACATAGGCAAAACACTCTCCGACATACATCACAGCAGGATCCTCTATGACCCACCTCCCAGAATATTGGAAATTAAAGCAAAAATAAACAAATGAGACCTAATTAAACTTAAAAGCTTCTGCACCACAAAGGAAACTATAAGCAAGGTGAAAAGACAGCCTTCAGAATGGGAGAAAATAATAGCAAATGAAGCAACTGACAAACAACTAATCTCAAAAATATACAAGCAACTCCTGCAGCTCAATTCCAGAAAAATAAATGACCCAATCAAAAAATGGGCCCAAGAACTGAATGTTTTTTTTTATAATATAATAATACTGAGTCTTAACTTGAAATTTTATATGTGCCAACATAATTTTTAGTTATAAGAAAGTGACAATACACTGAAATATTTGATAATGCCTATTTTTTTGGATACTTCTAAAATGACTTAAATCTAATTTATAGCAATAAGCTTCCATGTTAATTCTGATTTTTAATATTAGTGTTCAGATATTTTAATGAATATGTTTAATTCTTGGAATTTGATTCACTGAAAAATTTTGAAACTTTTCTCAATCCTAGACCAGAAACATAAATTTTAGGATACCTGACTTTCTTATGATGCCCTTTATCTTATTTTTCACGAGATACTGTTTCAAAAGAGGTAAATAGAACTTAAGCAGATATGTTATTTGGTTAGCTTCATCCATAAAGACAATGGCTATGTTTTATTATAACAAAACATAGATAAGTATAAACTCATATTCTCTTTTTCACATATTTTACTAGTGTTACTTTATAAAGACAGCTGTAACTGCAAATTTCAGAGAAGCAAATTTCTACTCCTAAGAAAACTGCTTTGTTTTCTACTTATTTTTAATATCTTTCTTCAGGCTAATATTTGAGACCATAACAACTGCTGACACCTTGCAAAACACTTTGAAATAGCAACACAAAAATACCATATTATAGTCAGTATGATGCTATCAAGTGTAAATGGTAAAACATTCTATTAGTAAGTTCTGCTGCTGCTGCTACTAAGTCGCTTCAGTCCTGTCTGACTCTATGAGACCCCATAGACGGCAGTTCACCAGGCTCCCCCATCCCTGGGATTCTTCAGGCAAGAACACTGGAGTGGGTTGCCATTTTCTTCTCCATAGTAAGTTTTAATATAGTATAAATCTCCTACTTAGAATGAGAATGTATTTCTAAATATTAACTATGGATCATATAATTCTGGATAGCAACTATTCAAAGACTTTCATGATATCATGTAATTAACATAATAAAGAGATTTCATTTATATTACATTTAATGTATGTACAGGGCTTCCCAGGTGACACTAAGGTAAAGAACCTGCTTGTCAATGCAGGAGATGCAAGAGACACAGGTTAGATCCCTAGATCAGGACCATCACCTGGAGGAGAAAATGGCAACCCACTCCAGTATTCTTGCCTGGAAAAATCCATGGACAAAAGAGCCTGACAGGCTACAGTCCATGGAGTTGTCAAGAGTCTAACACAACTGAGCAATTGAGCACACACATAACCATGTAGTTTGATTTTTTATTTTTTTTATTTTTTTTTCTTCTTCCAATTTTATTTTATTTTTAAACTTTACATAATTGTATTAGTTTTGCCAAATATCAAAATGAATCCACCACAGGTATACATGTGTTCCCCATCCCGAACCCTCCTCCCTCCTCCCTCCCCATACCATCCCTCTGGGCCGTCCCAGTGCACCAGCCCCAAGCATCCAGCATCGTGCATCGAACCTGGACTGGCAACTCGTTTCCTACATGATATTTTACATGTTTCATTGCCATTCTCCCAAATCTTCCCACCCTCTCCCTCTCCCACAGAGTCCATAAGACTGTTCTATACATCAGTGTCTCTTTTGCTGTCTCGTACACTGGGTTATTGTTACCATCTTTCTAAATTCCATATATATGCGTTAGTATACTGTATTTATGTTTTTCCTTCTGGCTTACTTCACTCTGTATAATAGGCTCCAGTTTCATCCACCTCATTAGAACTGATTCAAATGTATTCTTTTTAATGGCTGAGTAATACTCCATTGTGTATATGTACCACAGCTTTCTTATCCATTCATCTGCTGATGGACATCTAGGTTGCTTCCATGTCTTGGCTATTATAAACAGTGCTGCGATGAACATTGGGGTACACGTGTCTCTTTCCCTTCTGGTTTCCTCAGTGTGTATGCCCAGCAGTGGGGTTGCTGGATCATAAGGCAGTTCTATTTCCAGTTTTTTAAGGAATCTCCACACTGTTCTCCATAGTGGCTGTACTAGTTTGCATTCTAAGAAATGTATGCTTTATTAAGACCAAGGCAATTGTGATCAATTGGTTATCACAGGTATACATCCCCATAATGACTTTTACTGGTATTAACGGTAATTTTAAAGGAAAGCTTTTACTTGAAGTTACAAGTTTGAAGACTGTGGCACAAATTATTCATTTAGATATCTAAAATATTGCTAAGTACACAAAAATGCACATGAAAGAACTATACTTAATATTTTATTAGCATATTAAAAAACGTAAACTATGATCATTAGATGGAGAAGGCAATGGCACCTCACTCCAGTACTCCTGCCTGGAAAATCCCATGGACAGAGGAGCGTGGAAGGCTGCAGTCCATGGGGTTGCTGAGGGTCAGACACTACTGAGCGACTTTACTTTCACTTTTCACTTTCATGCATTAGAGAAGGAAATGGCAGCCCACTCCAGTGTTCTTGCCTGGAGAATCCCAGGGACGGGGGAGCCTGGTGGGCTGCTGTCTGTGGGGTCACACAGAGTTGGACACGACTGAAGCAACTTAGCAGCAGCAGCATGGTCGTTAGAGACCATACTTCTGCTTGCAAAGGTTTCATAAACAAAAACTCCATCTCTCTTATTTCAATTTTACCTATTAATATAGTAAATTTTTATCTTAAATTATACTTACACAAATTTAAAAAAAATACATCTATTGTAATACTGAGGTCTGGCATTAAAAACTGGATAATCAATTAACTTGATGAACTCTACAAATCTTCAAAAACCCATTATACTTTATTTTTACTAGAAGTAAACCTGGCATCACACAATGAAATGTAATATAAGCAGGCTGAATCCAGATGTTCAATCAAGATGCAAAATGGTTGATCTGCAGAAAAGGTATGTGATTCATGTGCTTTGACTCAAAGCTTTAGAATGGTTAGATTAAATCAAGGGAGGTAGGAAAACTGTCAGTATGAATGCTGAGTTATATTTTTCCCAGCCAATACTTGGAGCATTCTGTGGGCAGTACAGCAATCAAATGAACCAATAGAACTGTTGTTAGTGGCTTTGCATTCATGCCCTACTAATGAAAATTGATAAAAAGACAGTATGCAAAGGGGATATAAAGGTTTGAAATCTAAATTGAACAAATTAGCAGAGAAAGTTAATAATCTGCAAACACCAATCAATGCCCCAAAGGAATAAACTGCTAGCATTGACTGAGTCATTACATGAAACTCAAAGAAAATGACACACTCTAAAAATTTTGTAGCAGTGGGAGAGAAAGGAAGGTAAAGTTTTGTGACTTTAATTAGAAACCAGTGAGAGCTATACATGCTCCATAAGAATCAAATTTACCTCAAGTGTTAGGGAAATTGACCAGGTAGTCTACCTGAAAAACGATAATTCCAGTCTTTAAATTGAATGTAAGATGTAGTTAGTTAATTCCTCAGAAAAAAGGGCAAAAGACCATCTACACTCTGGGGTATTTTATATGTTTGTTTGCTTTTTGTTTTTTTTGCCTGGTTTTCAGGAAAAGTATGTTTCAAAGCTGCCAATGATTTAATAAATGAAAAGTGATTTCTGATTTACTTTGCAGAAATATTAATCCAGGTCATTTTCTCTCCTGTATAATTTTTACAGGATAATAAAACTCTAGGGGAATTAATGAATTGCAGTAACAAATGAGCAATTAAAAATATATCTGCCCTTGCAAATAGACTATTATTTTTACCTACTTTTTCCAATGTTATCATTTTAATTCATTCTTCATTCTAGACTTAAGTAATGCCCAAAGAGTGCTCAAACTTTATAGGTATCATGCACAGATGTAAAAACTAATTAAAACTCATTGAGAAGTTAACATTTGAAAAATATACTCTATCAAAACACCAACTTTTTGGAACGTACTTTAAATACACAAATACAAACACATTCTGTCACACACACAGTGGCAAACATTGGCCTTATGAAAGAGATAGGATGCTTGTGCTTCAAAGAAATGATCTTTCTATAAGCACAGGAAACAATTTCCCTGGGAATGTATGATCATTCAGATTCAGGCAAGGAGAAGCTTGGTTTTAAGTGCTGGTAATTTCTTCCTACATAAAAATTTTCAGTGTTGAATTGAATGTGTAAGCATGATTCTAAAAGCCGAGAAATCATTGAATTGAAACAATGCCAATCAAAAATGTGTCATAACTTTCTTTAGAAACATGTTTATATATACTCGGAATAAATGATTAAAGAGATTATAGTGATTAAAAATTTCTGCTTACCAAGACTTTATTAAATTTGTATTTTTATGACACATTCTTAATGGAAAGATACATTTATTTGATTCTTTTATCAACAATTTATTTCAGTTCAGTATTATTATTATACCACTATTCCATTAACATTAATTTCTTAGCTGCCTTTGGAAGTAAAACAATACTTAAAATTGTGTACATGGCATGAAGCATGAATAAGGAAACACATAGCAAAAGCATTTGTAAATACACTCAACTGCTATTCTGCTTGTTCTTCTGCCCCAAAAGAAGAAAATTTTACATAAAACTAGCAAGACAAAGATTGACAAGGAAGTTAAGCCCTGAGGTTGTAAAACCAACATATGATAGCACCTAAATCACCAGTCCCCAAACCATGACTAATTTCAATACGAGATTCAAGTAAACTTTCAGACGATATGGCTGAACCACCTTGAGTATGTTTTTAAAAATGTATGTTAAATAAATTATCATCAATATGCTACTAAGTTTACCAAAGAGAGCTATATTTTAATTAATTACAAATGGTTATTCTGTTCATTATTACAAAATAAATGTACATTTCAGATTTGAAAAAACAGACTATAGGCACAAAAATCACAGGAATTTTCTTAACTTCCCTGTAACCTGCAACAACACAGCATTTTTATGAGCATGAAAGTTGCTGTCATGTCTGACTCTTTGTGACCCCATGGACTGTAACCTACCAGGCTCCTCTGTCCATGGAATTTTCCAGGCAATAATACTGGAGTGAGTATTGCTTCTCCAGGGGATCTTCCCATCCCAGGGATCAAACCCAGGTCTTCTGCATTGCAAGTGGATTCTTTACCATCTGATCTACTGGAAAGATATACAGTTTCTTACTTCCAGTTACTCTATATTTATTTGATCACAGCACTATAAATTGGCTTGTCATTTTTTAAAAATCTATTTTATTTAGCTTGTAATGGGCTTTTATAATACTCAGTGTAATTTTTATGACTGAGAAAATTATATCAAGGGGGTAATATTATGAAGCACTTAGATACAATGTGAAACTACAATAACTTTATCTCTTACTTGTCTGTAGCCATTTCATTTTTGTAAAGTAGAAGGGAAATTACTTATGCCTATTAAAAAAGAAAAAATCTCCAAAAGGAAAGATAAATAATTGATAAGCTATTTCCCTATGAAAGAGTAATGAGAAAAATGCCATATGGCTTGATGATGGGATGTGAGTCAGAAAGCTTCAAATTCTTTTGGAGGAAAACAAATTTCCTCTAACAAATGTATAGAACATTAGCTGCTTATGTTGCAAATAAATTTTAAAAACCTAATATTTTAGAGTCTGTGAACTTAGTAACCACCTGACATAATTGAACATAAACATTTTATATTTTCTTTGTCTTCTGAAGTATTTTTAACATAAACATGTTGAAAAATAAAAATGAAATAATTTTTAATTTCTTTTTTACTCTACTACAAGCTGATAGCATCATTGTCTAATTTTACTTTTTTGAAGGAAACATCTTTGTATGGGTCAAGTGTACATATGTATAAATAGGAATTGTTTTATGAGAGTGTAAAGATGGAATTTGCAATCTTGTTTTTCCAAATGCCTTATATTCTAAGTTACTTATCTGGAATCTAATTGGAAAATCATTAAAAATTAGCACCACTAATCATTCAAATATTCCTTTTAACAGTTGTCCAAGAACCATAGTGTTTCTGTCCTTCATAATTAATGTAATGAATACTAATTTTTGTTTAGTATATTAACTATATTTGTTTGTGTGTGTCTGTGCATGGATGCGTGTTTATCCATGTGTGAATTTTGGTATCAACAGTACATAAAATTATTTCTCTCTAATTTGTGAACTTGCCTAATTATTTGAAAGTATAGACCTTACCTCAGAAACCAAGTCCAAATTCAGTGTCCAAATATAATACAAATAATGTTTGCATTATAAACGCAAAGGCTCAACGTGCCAAAAACTCTGTAAAATTTAAAGGTAAGAATTTTCAAGTTGAATCTCTAAGTTCTAATGACACAGGCCAGAAGAAAAGCCCAAGTATGTGTGAAGCTATAATACAAAGTAACTAATTAGGATACAGAGTACGATGGTTGTTATATATACACACTTAAAACTTTGGAATAAAAGCTGAGAAATAAAGGATTATTAAATGACACTAATGTACATATTTTGCAACTATTTAACATCATCAGTAGATAATCACTTTGAGTAAAGAGGGACAATAAATACATATTTTTACCAAAAAGTAAGAGGGCAGGCCTCAGTTTTTAAAAAAGAGAGATAAATGATTTATTAAGTAACTCTGGGGGGAAAAAGTGACTATTCACAAGAAGGGCAAAATGCAACCATAAGATTTAGTTTCTTATTTCTTATCCAAAGAGAGAATGAAATACCAATAGCCATTACTATTTAGATTCTCAAGAAAATAAAATTATAAAAATATACATGTCAATTTTCATGTATTTATTTGATAGATTTTTTGTAGAACTATTTTAGAGTTACAGAAAAAGAAATAGAGAAAATAAACAGGTATACAATTTACTCTTGGCAATATATCCGAATTATCTGAACTCCCCTACCAGACCACTTAAACCAGAATTATCTGGGCAAAAATGTAGGCATGGATATTCTTAAAAACAGTTTCTGAGATCTATCCCTATACATGAATTTCTAGTTAATGACAACAAATTTAATATACAAAATTAATATTATTTCCTTCTGAGACATCAATAAACATTACAAAGTCGAATGGAACAAGTGAGAAAATGGCAGCAAAAATATTAGAAACTTTAATAGACAAGTAGACAAGTAGCAGATAGACAAGTAGCAACTTCTTTAACAGGTCAGAAGAAATTAAAGGCAGCACCAGAGGGATGCAGTAAGCTAAGCCTTTCTTGAACCTGAGGAAGCCCAGGAGTAGAAGAGTCCTGGGAACTAAACCAAGGGTTCAAATGGAGCCGAATGAAAGTAAAAGCATTGATTGAAAGTCCATCAGAACATGGGCTTCATTTTTTATGAAAACCTTTTAAAAATACTAAAATTCAAATACTCTTAAAACCTATAAGGAGTCATAGTTGTATAAAGTCATAGAAAAATTATACAAAACCATTTACCTTAGGGTAAAGTACAGTTAATGGTTGTAAACTATGAAGAAGACATTCTACTTTTACCCTTACACTTCCACCATATTGGAATATTTTATAGGAACATATTTTATGTGTATTTTTTTAATTTAAATTTATTTATTTTAATTGCAGGCTAATTACTTTACAAAATTGTATTGGTTTTGCCATATATCAACATGCATCCACCACAGGTGTACACGTGTTCCCCATCCTGAACCCCCCTCCCACCTCCCTCCCCATACCATCCCTCTGGGTCATCCCAGTGCACCAGCCCCAAGCATCCTGTATCCTGCATCGAACCTGGACTGGCGATTCATTTCTTATATGATATTATACATGTTTCAATGCCATTCTCCCAAATGTGTAATTTAATTAATATTCTAAAGAGACTAAATCTTGCTAATGTTCATTGTTTTGAAACTAGGGTTCTATATTTCCTATTGAAATTTCAAGGAATGAACTTCTAAAGTTTATATCTCTTTTACTGGATTGTAATATAATGACATGTAAGTCATTATTTATGAGTATAGTGAATACTGTTTGCTTGCTTATGATTAAAAAATTTAGGAGACTGTGTTGTGATATTCTACCCAAATCCTTTTGTTACGGACCAAATGTTTGTGCACCCTATCAGATTCATACGTTCAAATGCTAACCCCCAATATGATGGCATTTGGAGGTACAACATTTGTGAGGTAATTAGGGTTAAATTATGTCATGAGGGTGGAGTCCCCATTATGGGATTAACACTCCTATGTAATGGGAAAATATCTTTCTCTGCATGCACTACCCTTTTTCTGTCATCCCATCCAGGGATGATCTTGACTGCAGAGACTAATTTTAATCCAGAACACAAGCCTTTCTGGGGCAGGCTATACACTATGGTTAACTGATAAAAGCCTAGACATCAACCTCCATTATGCAACCATGAAAAGTCATTCTAGGCTTAAGCTGTTTGTGGAGTTTTGGACTTCTGTCAAAGCTTAACTCCATGTATGCAATCCTACTTCCTTTCCACAGCTTTTATCCCAAGGACACTTATGCACATTAACTGCAACTCAGAGTCTGTATCCTGGAATCTCATATGGAGAGGTTCACCTTTAAGAGGTTAAAGATGTTTTTCAAATATTTAAGATAATTTTGCTGCTACTTTGTTTCTCCTCTATTTAGACTGTTATGATAAAACACAGCATTCATCAAAAGTTAACATTTTATGGATTATCAGAACCTAATCAAAGAGATGTTTTCATTCATTAAATGTATCTCTCAAAGTAAGTTTAATTTTTAAAGCAGTAACAGTTTGGTATACTCTATGTGAACCGTGAACTCCCTGATGTTCAAGCTGGTTTTAGAAAAGGCAGAGGAGCCAGAGATCAAATTGCCAACATCCACTGGATCATGGAAAAAGTAAGAGAGTTCCAGAAAAACATCGATTTCTGCTTTATTGACTATGCCGAAGCCTTTGACTGTGTGGATCACAATAAACTATGGAAAATTCTGAAAGAGATGGTAATACCAGACCACCTGATCTGCCTCTTGAGAAATCTGTATGCAGGTCAGGAAGCAACAGTTAGAACTGGACATGGAACACAGACTGATTCCAAAGGAGTTCATCAAGGCTGTATATTGTCACCCTGTTTGTTTAACTTATATGCAGAGTACATCATGAGAAACGCTGGACTGGAAGAAACACAAGCTGGAATCAAGATTGTTGGGAGAAATATCAATAACCTCAGATATGCAGATGACACCACCCTTATGGCAGAAAGTGAAGAGGAACTCAAAAGCCTCTTGATGAAAGTGAATGTGGAGAGTGAAAAAGTTGGCTTAAAGCTCAAAACGAAGATCATGGCATCTGGTCCCATCACTTCATGGGAAATAGATGGGGAAACAGTGGAAACAGTGTCAGACTTTATTTTTCTGGGCTCCAAAATCACTACAGATGGTGATTGCAGCCATGAAATTAAAAGACGCTTACTCCTTGGATGAAAAGTTATGACCAACCTAGATAGCATATTGAAAAGCAGAAACATCACTTTGCCAACAAAGGTCCGTCTAGTCAAGGCTATGGTTTTTCCTGTGGTCATGTATGGATGTAAGAGTTGGACTGTGAAGAAGGCTGAGTGCCGAAGAATTGATGCTTTTGAACTGTGGTGTTGGAGAAGACTCTTGAGAGTCCCTTGGACTGCAAGGAGATCCAACCAGTCCATTCTGAAGGAGATCAGCCCCGGGATTTCTTTGGAAGGAATGATGCTAAAGCTGAAACTCCAGTACTTTGGCCACCTCATGCGAAGAGTTGACTCATTGGAAAAGACTCTGATGCTGGGAAGGTTTGGGGGAAGGAGGAAAAGGGGACAACAGAGGATGAGATGGCTGGATGGCATCACTGACTCGATGGACGTGAGTCTGAGTGAACTCCGGGAGTTGGTGATGGACAGGGAGGCTTGGTGTGCTGCGATTCATGGGGTCGCAAAAAGTCGGACACGACTGAGTGACTGATCTGATCTGATCTGATACACCTTACAAAGGTCCATCTAGTCAAGGCTATGGTTTTTCCAGTGGTCATGTATGGATGTGAGAGTTGGACTGTGAAGAAAGCTGAGCACCAAATAATTGATGCTTTTGAACTGTGGTGTTGGAGAAGACTCTTCAGAGTCCCTGGGACTGCAAGGAGAGCCAACCAGTCCATCCTAAAGGAGATTAGTCCTGGGTATTCATTGAAAGGACTGATGCTGAAGCTGAAACTCCAGTATTTTGGCCACCTCATTCTTTTAATCTATGAAAATATATGTGTCCTTTAGTTTTTTTTTTCTTTTTTTACAATTGTTTTTAGAGACTATTGGCCAAATACTGTGCTAAGATATCATTAGTGCTGTCTTCCAGATCTTTTTTTGTCAGATTTGCTAACTGCTATAAACAATGATGTAGGTCACATGAGAAGTGTTTGATGCCTGTGGATAGTTTTCCCTAAGACTGACACGCCCTATGGAAGTTTTTCAGTATTTGTATCTCGCAGCACGACTGCTCTGTGTTTAGGGATTAGACAACTTTCTTCCAAGATTATTTTGAAATATGTTGTATAAAAAAACCTTATATAAACAATATTATAGCTTGAAATCTACTGTTATCTTGTTAACAGATTAGTGCACATGTGTTTCTTCCTCATAATTCACAATGAGACAAACATTGTTCTATATTTTTGTTAAGTTCCTTTGGAAAATTAAGCCGGTTGACTGTGCAAGCAATTGTCAAGAGCTATAAATGCTACACCATAAAAGCCCTCTTTTGGAACCAAACCTGATTTTTCTTAACTGGCAACAGACTTTCACAGTTATCAGAGATTATACATTTTGGATTTTTGTATCAAGCATCTATTCTTATTATTTACAGTTTTCATGAATCTTAAACTACAATTCCCAATTTTAATACAAAGATAATATGGAAGGATAATTTTATCCTTATTAACTTGTAAGAAATAATAATAATGTTCATATTTTGATTTTAAAAATTGAAAGCTATGCAGGAATATAATTATTTATAGTTGTGGAATAAATCCCATGGATGGAGGAGCCTGGTAGGCTGCAGTCCATGGGGTCGCTAAGAGTCGGACACGACTGAGCGACTTCACTTTCACTTTTCACTTTCATGCATTGGAGAAGGAAATGGCAACCCACTCCAGTGTTCTTGCCTGGAGGATCCCAGGGATGGGGGAGCCTGTTGGGCTGCCATCTATGGGGTCGCACAGAGTCGGACATGACTGCTGCGACTTATCAGCAGCAATCTTTAACAATTTATTAAATAGAATTGAATTATAAACAGAATGTCTGTATAACCTAGGCTGGCTTATATAACTATGTGAAAACATTTGAAACTTACCTATAAAATGTGAAAAATACCTATCAGGAGGAATTTTGTAAAGCTTAAATGTAATAATATGTGTAAAGCAATTAGCAAAGTTCCATGCATAGGATAGGCATTCAAGAAATAAAAAGTGTTATTTGGCTTAGGGATTATAATAATTTTACAAATTTTATGCATAATTTTGATGATTAATTTTAATGTATTTTCCATCATATACAGTAGGGAGTATTTCATATTTCCAAATTTAAATATTAGTAAAGTGTTAAAATTTGATTCAATAATAAATAGACAAAGCAGGAAAAATCATTAAACCTTATTTCTTATGCAAATTGAGACAATAAAATATCATGGAAGAAATATGGCTGAATATGTATATGAGCAGAATGCAATGAATTACTGCAAAATATAAATTATCCAGACTAGTGTTATCTTCACTGCAAGATCTACAGGAAAAGAAGTTTAATCATCCAGAAGC
The DNA here is from genome assembly GCF_002263795.3 of Bos taurus. Classification (NCBI taxonomy): domain Eukaryota; kingdom Metazoa; phylum Chordata; class Mammalia; order Artiodactyla; family Bovidae; genus Bos; species Bos taurus. The sequence goes on along the minus strand of NC_037328.1, from coordinate 39,528,818 downwards.
CTAAACTTGTAAAAGCCAACGTTAGACCTTTATATTCAGGAAGTAAAACCCCTGGCTCTGTCTTTAAGTATAGATAAAATGAAGGGATGGTTATATAAATGATTACTATGATAAGTGTCGGAGAAGGCAATGGCACCCGACTCCAGTACTCTTGCTTGGAAAATCCCACGGACGGAGGAGCCTGGTAGGCTGCAGTCCATGGGGTCAGGAAGAGTCGGACACTACTGAGCAACTTCACTTTCACTTTTCACTTTCATGCATTGGAGAAGGAAATGGCAACCCACTCCAGTATTCTTGCCTGGAGAATCCCAGGGACAGAGGAGCCTGGTGGGCTGTCATTTATGGGGTCGCACAGAGTCAGACATGACTGAAGTGACTTAGCAGCATAATAAGTGTATTCACTGTTGCTGCTGCTGCTGCTGCTGCTAAGTCGCTTCAGTCGTGTCCGACTCTGTGTGACCCCATAGACAGCAGTCCACTAGGCTCCTCTGTCCCTGGGATTCTCCAGGTAAGAATACTGGAGTGGGTTGCCATTTCCTTCTCTAATGCATGAAAGTGAAAAGTGAAAGTGAAGTCGCTCAGTCGTGCCTGACTCTTAGCGACCCCATGGACTGCAGCCTACCAGGCTCCTCTGTCTTTGGGATTTTCCAGGCAAGAGTATTGGAGTGGGGTGCCACTGCCTTCTCTGAAGTGTATTCACTGCTGCTGCTGCTAAGACCCTTCAGTCGTGTCCGACTCTGTGTGATCCCACAGACGGCAACCCACCAGGCTCCCTCGTTCCTGGGATTCTCCAGGCAAGAATACTGGAGTGGGCTGCCATTTCCTTCTCCAATGCAGGAAAGTGAAAAGTGAAAGTGAAGTCAGTCAGTCGTGTCAGACTCTTAGCGACCCCATGGATTGCAGCCTACCAGGCTCCTCCGTCCATGGGGTTTTCCAGGCAAGAGTACTGGAGTGGGGTGCCATTGCCTTCTTCAAGTGTATTCACCAAACACATGCAATTATATGTTGAATTTAAATTATCTGATTGTATAATGGGTATCAAATCAGACACATAATTGACATATCAGCGATTTCTCTCTTCTGCATATAAAATCAGAGTGGATAATGAGAATTATGTTGTTTTTGGTTGTCAATATACATATTATAATACTTTTAAAGAACTTGATATACATTTATAATACTAGTGATTAAATTTTATAACATATGGTTGATAAATACAACTAGATCATATATTTGAAAGTTATCAAATGGCAAGCAAGGGGAATCATTGCTAGTGGATTGTTAAGTAACCAGTGGCATGCTTTAGATTGATCAAGGATAATTTCCACTATGATTCATGTTCCAGAAAATCAAAACTTTAATATTTTCAAAATATATTATTATACTGAAATGATATATAAATATTTTTGCAAATGATTTTATAGTTCGTGATTTCAAAAATACATCTTACACTAAAGGATTTTTCTCTATGAGTGGATGTTCAGCAATACAGACCTCTTTTTTTCAGTAAATATATGTCATAACATCAAATGTTTCAGCACACGGAGTAAAACTCTCTGGGTCTATGTGGATGGCACCATCTGTTTAGTCAACATTATGCAACCATAAGTTTAAATTTATTTTTAAAAAACCTCAACTAATGTCTTACAATTGCTTTCTTGTTTTTGTGTGAGTTCAGTGTACCCTAAGGGATTTAACCTAAGTACTACATCTCAATTGCAAAGACAGGTGAGGGATCAGTTCAGTTGCTCAGTCATGTCTGACTCTGCGACCCCATGGACTGCAGCATGCCAGGCTTCCCTGTCCATCACCAACTCCCTGGAGCTTACTCAAACTCATGTCCATCGAGTTGGTGATGCCAACCCACTATCGTATCCTCTGTTGTCCCCTTCTCCTCCCATATTCAATCTTTCCCAGCATCAGGGTCTTTTCAAACGAGTCAATTATTCACATCAGGTGGCCAAGTATTAGAGTTTCAGCTTCAGCATCAGTCCTTTCAATGAATATTCAGAACTGATTTCCTTTAGGATTGACAGGTTGGATCCCCTTGCAGTCCAAGGGACTCCCAAAAATCTTCTCCGACACCACAGTTCAAAAGCATCAATACCTCAGTGCTCAACCTTCTTTATAGTCCAGCTCTTACATCCATACATGATGATTGGAAAAACCATAGCTTTGACTAGACAGACCTTTGTTGGCAAAGTAATGTCTCTGCTTTTCAGTATGCTGTCTAAGTTGGTCATAGCTTTTCTTTCAAGGAGCAAGCGTCTTGTAGTTTCATGGCTGCAGTCACCATCTGCAGTGATTTTGGAGCCCAAGAAAATAGTCTCTCACTGTTTCCACTCTTTCACCATTTATTTGGCATGAAGTGATGGGACCAGATGCCATGATCTTAGTTTTCTGAATGTTGAATTTCAAGCCAGCTTTTTTGCTCTCTTCTTTCACATTCATCAAGAGGCTCTTTAGTTCTTCTTTGCTTTCTGTCATAAGGGTGGTGTCATCTAATATCTGAAATTATTGATATTTCTCCTGGCAATCTTGATTCCAGCTTGTGCTTTATCCAGCCCAGCTTTTCTTATGATGTACTCTGCATTTAAGTTAAATAATCAGGGTGACAATACACAGCCTCGCCGTACTCCTTTCCCAATTTGGAACCAGTCTGTTGTTCTATGTCCAGTTCTAACTGTTGCTTCTTGACCTGCATACAGATTTCTCAGGTGGCAGATCAGGTGGTGTGCTATTCCCATCTTTTTAAGAATTTTAAACAGTTTGTTGTGATCCACATAGTCAAAGGCTTTGGCATAGTCAATAAAGCAGAAGTAGATGTTTTTCTGGAATTCTCTCACTTTTTAGATGATCCAATGGGTATTGACAATTTGATCTCTGGTTCCTCTGGCTTTTCTAAATCCAGCTTGAAAACCTGGTTTTCAATGGTTCACATACTATTGAAGTCTGGCTTGGAAAATTTTGAGCGTTACTTTGCTAGCGTGTGAGATGAGTGCAATAGTGCAGTAGTTTGAACATTCTTGGCATTACCTTTCTTTGGGACTGGAATGAAAACTGACCTTTTCCAGTCCTGTGACCACTGCTCAATTTTCCAGATTTGCTGCCATATTGATTGCAGTACTTTCACAGCATCATCTTTTAATTTCAACTGGAATTCCATCACCTCCACTAGCTTTGTTTGTAGTGATGCTTCCTAAGGTCCACTTGACTTTGCATTCTAGGATGTCTGCCTTCTAGGTAAGTGATCACACCATCATGGTTATCTAGGTCAAGAAGACATTTTCTGTATAGTTCTTCTGTGTATTCTTTCCACCTCTTCTTAATATCTTATGCTTCTGTTAGGTCCACACTGTTTCTGTCCTTTATTGTGCCCATCTTTGCATGAAATGTTCCCTTGGTATCTCTCATTTTCCTGAAAGGATCTCTAGTCTTTCCCATTCTATTGTTTTCCTCTTTTTCTTTGCATTGATCTCTGAGGAAGGTTTTCTTATCTTTCCTTGCTATTCTTTGGAACTCTGCATTCAAATAGGTATATATTTTCTTTTCTCCTTTGCCTTTAGCTTGTCTTCTTTTTATAGCTATTTGTAAGGCCTCCTCAGGCAACCATTTTCCCTTTTTGCATTTCTTTTTCTTTTTTTATGTAAATTTATTTATTTTAATTGGAGGCTAAGATGCATTTCTTTTTCTTGGGGATGGTCTTGATCCCTGCCTCCTGTACATTGTCATGAACCTCCATCCATGGTTCTTCAGGCACTCTATCAGATCTAATCCCTTGAAGCTATTTGTCACTTCCATTGTATAATTATAAGGGATTTGATTTAGGTCATAGTCTAGTGGTTTTCCCTACTTTTTTCAATTTAATTCTCAATTTGGCAATAAGGAGTTCATGATCTGAGCCACAGTCGGTCCTGGTCTTGTTTTTGCTGACTGTATAGAGCTTCTCCATCTTTGGCTGCATAGAATGTAACCAATCTTATTTCTGTGTTGACCATCTGATAATTTCCATGTGTAGAGTCTTCTCTTGTGTTGTTGGAACAAGGTGTTTGCTATGACCAGTGCATTCTCAGGGCAAAACTCTGTTAGCCAAGAGTTCTGTACTCCAAGGCCAAACTTGCCTGTTACTCCAGGTGTCTCTTCACTTCCTACTTTCACATTCCAGTTCCCTATAATGAAAAGGACATCTTTTTGGGGTGTTAGTTCTAGAAGGTCTTGTATGTCCTTACAGAACTGTTCAGTCTCAGCTTCTTCAGCATTACTGGTTGGGGCATAGACTTGGATTACTCTGATATTGAATGGTTGCATTGGAAATGAACAGAGATTATTCTGTCATTTTTGAGATTGAACTCAAGTACTGCATTTCAGACTCTTGTTGACTATGAAGAATATTCCATTTCTTCTAAGGGATTCTTGCCCATGGTAGTAGGCAAGGTAGTGGTCATTTGAGTTAAATTCACCCATTCCACTCCATTTTAGCTCACTGATTCCTAAAATGTCAGTATTCGCTCTTGTCATCTCCTTTTTGACCACTTCCAGTTTACCTTGATTCATGGACCTAACATTCCAGTCTTCTATGCAATACTGTTCTATTCAGTATTCAATCAACAGTCTTATCCACAACTGTAAAATAATTAGCCTCCAATTAAATTAATTAATTAAAAAAAAAGAAAAAAAAATCAGAGTTGCCTCTACATACACTAAGGTCACAATACAAGATGTTGCTTTGTGAGTTTAAGTAAGCTCCAGGACTTGGTGATGGACAGGGAAGCCTGGTGTCCTGCAGTCCATAGGGTCACAAAGTGTTGGACATGACTGACAGATGTAACTGAACTGATCACATCCATACAAGACTACTGGAAAAGCATAGCTTTGATTATATGGACCTTTATCAGTAAAGAAATGTCTCTTTTTAAAAAATATACTATCTACATTTGTGATAGCTTTTCTTTCAAGGAGCAAGAGTCTTTTAATATCATGTTTGCTGTCACCATCCACAGTGATTTTTGAGCCCAAGAAAATACAGTCTGTCACTTTTTCCATTGTTCCCCCATCTATTTGCCATGAAGTGATGGGACTGGATGCCAAGATCCAGTTTCTTGAATGTTGAGTTTTAAGCCAGCTTTTTCATTCTCCTCTTTCACCTTTATCAAGAGTCTCTTTAATTCCACTTCAATTTCTGCCATAAGGGTGTTGTCATCTGCATATCTAAAGTTATTGATACTTTTCCTGGAAATTTTGATTCCATCTTGTGCTTCACCCAGCCTGGCATTTCACATGATATACTCTTCTATAAGTTAAATAAGCAGGGTGCCAGTATATAGCCTTAAGAGAAATGAAAACATGTCCACATAGTCTTATTTGAAATAAGCACAGCAAGTTTCTTCATAATTGCCAGAAACTAGAATGACTAAATATTTATCAGCACTAAATATATAAAAAGTTGTGGTAGGTATGAACTAATAGTCAAGAATCCACCTGCCAATACAGGGGATGCAGGAGACAAGGATTTGATGCCCAGGTGGGAAGATCCCCTGGAGGAGGAAACAGCAACCCACTCCAGTATTCCTGATGGACAGTCTCATGGACAGAGTAGCCTGGCTGGCTACAGTCCACAGGGTCGCAGAGTCAGACACAACTGAACGTAAGCATTTCATTTTACTGTATTGAATAATTCTTGAGCACATATTGATGTCACATTTTATCATATTCAACATTTACTAGACATGTATACTGAACACCAGAAATTCCAAACTAAGATTTAGAATATAATTTTACTGTTTTCTCATTATTATCATATTTTAGGTGTTATAATTCATTTTATAACAGTATAATTCCTAAGTCAGAAATTGCATCTCTATAATTTTCTGTAGGAAAATATACATATTGCACTGTTCTTTTCAAGATACCATTCTAAAGAACATCTTAGATCAAAGGAAGACTAGAAACTGTGTTTAAGTATTTGCCTAATTAATCTGTTAACTCTGAAGTTTCTGTACAAAAGGATGTAATAGAATTCCTTCAGAAATTTCACAATTTGGTCAACAAGCAAATGCAGGATGTCATATTTTACCTTGCCATAAAATTTCAGGAAATTAATATCTGTGGAATGAAATAATTGAATGCCAGGGCAAGTTTCTACATACCCTGCAGTACCCCAAACAGCAGGAAGCTATTATCCCTTTTGTTGAAAAATTGAGATTCTTAAAGAGTGTATTATTGTTAAATGTAACCATGAAAAAGCTATACTATTTCCAGATCTGAACTTTACCATCTATCTGACAGTACAATAGCATTTATATTTCTTCTTTTAATTTTTGAATTTGTAAAATAGGAATACTTATTTGTACTTTAAAGTCTTTGAAGATCACATAAAATTATAAATGTGAATATATTTTGATACTACTTTCATACACAATGAGTGTGAAGTCTGTCTATAGAAAAAAAAAAGTTGAATTCATTAAGAAAAAATGATTTTGTTAATTTTATAAAGCCAAGAATCACAAACGTTTATGATATTAGTAACATACTCAATTCTAAGTTTTAAAATTAGTTCTTAAATTAGGAGCTTAGAACTTAACAGCATAGTTCTTAATGTTTTGTAGACGATTAAAATAGGTAAAATTAAAATAGGTAAAAATATTACAGTATATTAGGACTTTTTTAGCCAATGTACTTATATTTTTTTACTATTGAAATTGAAAAAAAAGTATGTAAATTTTCAATTAAGTTGTTTTAGACTTTTAAAAAATTTACCAAATAACAAAGATAAACTTTGTCAGCATGTCAAGATGATGGACCAAAGAAAAGAGTGAATGATTAATTGATGGATTGATTTATAGGTATATATTTAACAAATACTCTATGCCTGGCATAGTATGTGTTTCAGGTACTGGGAATAGATCAGTGACCAAACTGACAGAAATACCTGCCCTCTGTAAGCTTATATGCCAATGCAGGAAAAAACAGATAAAATTAAAAATATGTATGGTATGATTCATTGTAATAACCTTACTAATATGAAACCACCAAAGACAGTAGTAATTATAATCTCTGTTGGAGATTTCAAAACAAGATGATATGAAGAAACACTAGTTCCTAATATAAAAGCCATGGGAATCCATGGAAGCTATGCATGTCTTGATACAAACAATCAAGTGTGAGAACAAGATGATGTTGGCTGACTCTCAGGATGAACTACAGCTGCTGCGTTACCCAGTTGTTTAGTTGCTAAGTCGTGTCTGACTCTTGCGACCCCATGGACCATAGCCTACCGGGCTCCTCTATCCATGGGATTCCCTAGGCAAGGATACTGGAATGGATTGCTATTTCCTTCTCCAGAAGAAACAAGCCAAGCTACTGAAAATGCAGGCCCTGTGAAGATATTAATGTGTCTTACTTCCAGAGGGTTCATTTCTATCACATCACATCCATATCCAGTCAAACTTGTTATAAAAGGCAGCAAGTTGACTGTGAGATTTCTTAGGAAAAGAATGTAAAATTGAAGGATGATTCATTGTTGTCGCTTATACTTTTCCCTTTTATGCTTCTGCCTACCAAAAGTATAAGTCTGTTTTCTCAGTTTCTGGTATACACTGTGCTTACTTTCATTAAATCTTTTGCCAGGTCTAAAAATAATTGAAATTTGCTATTGCCCTTTAGAAACTTTAAAGTCAGTGTGTACTATTTCTAGCATTTGGATCCTCTCAAGGATCTATTCCTCCTGTGTTATTTTTCTGGTTTCTTTTCCTTGGCATACTTAGTAATTTTTTCTTTTAATCTCATCTGAAACATTTGTATAAAAGATCACAGAGGCTCTGGATGAAGAAGTTTTTTTCTCACTCTGTCCTCTGTTAGGCAAAGGAATCCCTCAACTAATGCAGAGACCAAGATGACTTGAGTCAAGTGTCAAACCTTGTAAGCCCCATTCTACCTCTGGTTTGAGCTTAATCTTTGGATCAAGACTTTAGGGGTCCTCAGCTGAGAGCCTGTGAATTTTACTTGGGCCACTTCTGTTTGTCCATTTTTCCCTCCATATCACAAGAATAGCAAAAGGTCCTCTCAGCTTTTTTGTCACTTTCTGCTGGTTTTCTTAGCTTTTCATCCTAAGCAGCTTAAGAATCACAAATGCTTGTGAAGGGAATCAGTACACAGACCCGAGTTTAATTGTCTGAACCTCCTGCTTTCTAGGATCTTGAACCTGCAAGTCCTCCAAGCCCAGTTTCAGGCTTCTTGCCTGTGACATAATATAATACTATATGTATATTAGTCTCTGATCCTGGTTCCTGCTAATATTTGGTGTCTGACCCTGGTTCCTGACACAGAGCTCCTAAAATCCTTATAATTTCCTGAGTGACCAAGTGGAACTCCTAACTAAATCTCCTGGACTTCCCTGGATGATAGGAGTGTCTTTTGTTCTAAAGAGGCAACTGTTGGATGGGGCTGCTCACTACTAGAAAGATCAGGTCATGACTAGAAGGAGAAGCTTCCAAATTTCAGCCCTACCCATGCTCCATCCTCTGAAGAGGAGAGTAGGGTTGGAAAATGGGTTAGCAATTAATCAAGCCTGATGAAGCCTTCACAAAAGTCCCTAAAGTATGAGAATCAGAGCTTCCAGGTCTGTGAACACATCTAAGTGCTGGGAAAGTGTTATAACTCACTGGGACAGATAATCCTGCTTCTCAACCCTTGCAGACCATTCTCTATATATTTCTTCACCTGTCTGTTCATTTGTGTCCTTTATTATATCCTTTTGAAAATGAAAGTGTTAGTCACTCAGTCATGTCTGACTCTTTGCAACCTCATGGACTGTGGCCCAACAGGTTTCTCTGCCCTTGGGATTGTCCAGGCAAGAATACTGGAATGTGTTGCCACTCCCTTCTCCAGGGGATCTTCCAACCCAGGAATAGAACCCAGGTCTCCTGCACTGAAGGCAGATTCTTTACCATCTCAGCTACCAGGGAAGCCTGGTAAATAAACTGTTTATGTACTGTCTGAGCTACCTTTGTAAGCAGTGGTAAATAAACTGTTTTCCTGGGTCCTGTGAGCCATCTAGCAAATTATAAAACTTGAGGAGGGATAGTGGGAACCTCCAATTTCTTTCCAGTGGGACAGAAGTTATTGGTAACCTGGGGATCTGAAAAACTTGCAATTAAGGTTTCAAGTGTAGAAGAACTGGGCAATCAATTGGTGAACTCTGGTTAGTGTCAAATGGAATCAAATTATAGGACACCCAGATGGTATCAGAGAATTGCAGAGTGTGAGAAAAAAACCTACACATTTGGTAACCAAGTGGGGAAGTGAAGTGTGAGAGTCAGGTGTATTGTTCTGTATATTGCTGCATTCTATTTTCTTGTTGTTTTTGTCGTTCAGGTGCTAAGTCATGTCTGACTCTTTTTGTGACCTCATGGACAGCAGCAAGTCAGGCTTTCCTGTTCTTCACTACCTTCCAGAGTTTGCTCAAATTCATGTCCACTGAATACGTGATGCTATCTAACCACCTCATCCTCTGCCACCCACTTCTCCTTTTGCTTCAGACTTTCCTAGCATCAGGGTCTTTTCCAATGAGTCGGCTCTTCGCATCCAGTGGCCAAAGTATTGGAGCCTCAACATCAGCATCATTCCTTCCAGTGAATATTCAGCGTTGATTTCCTTTAGGATTGACTGGTTTGATCTCCTTGCATCCCAAGGGAATCTCAAGAGTCTTATCCAGCACTACAATTTGAAAGCATCAGTTCTTTAGGATTCAGGCTTCTTTATGGTTCAATTGCACATTCATACATGGCTATTGGAAAAACCATAGAATTAACTATATGGACTTAAGTCAGCAAAGTGATGTCTCTGCCTTTTAATGTGCTGTCTAGGTTTGGCATAGCTTTCCTTCCAAGGATCAAGCTTTTTGTAATTTCATGGCTCCAGTCACTATCTGCAGCGATTTTGGAACCAAAGAAAATAAACTCTGTCACCATTTCTACTGTTTCCCCATCTATTTGCATGAAGTGATGGGGCTGGATGCCATGATCCAGTTTTTTGACTTGAGTTTTAAGCCAGCTTTTTCACTCTCTTCTTTCACCTTCATTGAGAGGTTATTTAGTTCTTCTTTGCTTTCTGCCATTAGAATTGTATCATCTGCACATCTGAGGTTATTGATATTTCTCCAGGCAGTCTTAATTCTAGATTTTGATTCAATTCATCCTGACATTTGGCAGGATGTACTCTGCATATAACTTAAATAAGCAAGGTTACAATATACAGCCTTGTACTCCTTTTCCAATTTGAACTCGCACATTGTTCCATGTAAGCTTCTAACTGTTTTTTCTTGACCTGCATAACAGTTTCTCAGGAGACAGGTATGGTCTAGTTTTCATTCGACTTTCAGTTAAGTTCATTTCAGTCACTCAGTTGTGTCCAACTCTTTGCTACCCCGTGGATTGCACCACACCAGGCCTCCCTGCCTATCACCAACTCTTGAAGTTTACCAAAACTCATGACCATTGAGTCGGTGATGCCATCCAACCATCTTATCCTCTGTTGTCCCCTTCTCCTCCTGCCCTCATTCTTTCCCAGCATCGGGGTCTTTTAACATGAGTCAGCTCTCCGCATCAGGTGGCCAAAGTATTGGAGTTTCAGCTTCAACATCAGTCCTTCCAATGAACACCCAGGACTGATCTCCTTTAGGATGGACTGGCTGGATCTCCTTGCAGTCCAAGACACTCTCAAGAGTCTTCTCCAACACTACAGTTCAAAAGCATCAATTCTTCAGCACTCAGCTTTCTTTATAATCCAAATCTCACATCCATCTATGACTACTAGAAAAATGATAGCCTTGACTAGATGGACCATTGTTGGCAAAATAATGTCTCTCCTTATAATATGTTGTCTAGGTTGGTCATAACTTAGCTTCCAATGAGTAAGCGTCCTTTACTTTCATGGCTGCAGTCACCATCTGCAGTGATTAAGGAGCCCCCAAAAATAAAGTCTGACACTGTTGCCACTGTTTCCTCATCTATTTGCCATGAAGTGATGGGACCAGATGCCATGATCTTAGTTTTCTGAATGTTGAGCTTTAAGCCAAATTTTTCACTCTCCTCTTTCACTTTCACCAAGAGGCTCTTTAGTTCTTCTTCACTTTCTGCCATAAGAGTGGTGTCATCTGCATATCTGAAGTTGTTGATATTTCTCCAGGCAATCTTGATTACAGCTTGTGCTTCTTCCAGCCCAGCTTTTCTCCTGATGTACTCTACATATAATTTAAATAAGCAGGGTGACAATATACAGCCTTTACGTACTCCTTTTCCTATTTGGAACCAGTCTGTTGTTCCATGTCCAGTTCTAACTATTGCTTCCTGACCTGCATACAGATTTCTCAAGAGACAGGTCAGGTGGTCCCCATCTCTTTCAGAATTTTCCAGTTTATTGTGATCTATGCAGTCAAACGCCTTGGCATAGTCAATAAAGCAGAAATAGATGTTTTTCTGAAACTCTCTTGGTTTTTCCATGATCCAGCAGATGTTGGCCATTTGATCTCTGCTTCCTCTGCCTTTTCTAAATCCAGCTTGAACATCTGGAAATTCACGGTTCACATATTGCTGAAGCCTGGCTTGGAGAATCTTAAGGAATACTTTGCTAGCGTGTGAGATGAATGCAATTGTACGGTAGTTTGAGCATTCTTTGGCATTGTCTTTCTTTTGGGATTGGAATGAAAACTGACATTTTCCAGTCCTGTGGCCACTGCTGCATTTTCCAAATTTGCTGGAATATTGAGTGTAGCACTTTCACAGCACCAACATTTAGGATTTGAAATAGCTCAACTGGAATTCCATCACCTTGCTAGGTTTGTTCGAAGTGATACTTTCTAAGGCCCTCTTGACTCCACATTCTAGGAGGTCTGGCTCTAGATAAGTGATCACACCATCGTGATTATCTGGGTCATGAAGATCTTTTTTGTACAGTTCTTCTGTGTATTCTTGCCACCTCTTCTTAATATCTTCTGTTTTGTTTTGTCCATGCCATTTCTGTCCTTTACTGAATACATCTTTGCATGAAATATTCTGTTGGTGTCTCTAATTTTCTTGAAGAGATCTCTAGCCTTTCCTATTCTATTATTTTCCTCTGTTTCTTTGCATTGATCACTGAGGAAGGCTTTCTTATCTCTCCTTGCTATTCTTTGGAACTCTGCATTCAGATGCTTATATATTTCCTTTTCTCCTTTGTTTTTCCCCTCTTTTCTTTTCACAGCTATTTGTAAGGCCTTCTCAGACTGCCAGTTTGCTTTTTTGCATTTCTTTTTCTTGGGGATAGTCTTGATCCCTGTCTCCTGTACAGTGTCACAAACCTCCATCCATAGTTCATCAGGCACTCTGTCTATCAGATCTAGGCCCTTAAATCTACTTGTCATTTCCACTGAATAATCATAAGGAATTTGATTTAGGTCATACCTGAATGGTGTAGTGGTTTTCCCCACTTTCTTCAATTTAAGTCTGAATTTGGCAAAAAGGAGTTCATGATTTGAGCCACACTCAGCTCCTGGTCTTGTTTTTGCTGACTATATAGAGCTTCTCCATCTTTGGCTGCAAAGGATATAATCAATCTGATTTTGATGTTGGCCATCTGTTGATGTCCATGTGTAGATTCTTATCTTGTGTTGTTGGAAGAGGGTGTTTGCTATGGCCGGTGCATTCTCTTGGCAGAACTCTGTTAGCCTTTGCCCTGCTTCTTCCGTATTCCAAGGCCAAATTGGCCTGTTACTCCAGGTGTTTCTTGACTTCCTACTTTTGTATTCCAATCCCCTATAATGAAAAGGACATCTATTTTGCGTGTTAGTTCTAAAAGGTCTTGTAGTTCTTCATAGAACTGTTCAATTTCAGCTTCTTCAGCATTACTGGTCAGGGCATAGACTTGGATTACCCTGATATTGAATGGTTTGCCTTGGAAACGAACAGAGGTCATTCTGTCATTTTTGAGATTGCACCCAAGTACTATATTTTGGACTCTTTTGTTGACTGTGATGGCTACTACATTTCTTCTAATGGATTCCTGCCATATCTACAGTTGTAGATATGATGGTCATCTGAGTTAAATTCACCCATTCCAGTCCATTTTAGTTTGCTGATTCCTAGAATGTCGACGTTCACTCTTGCCATCTCCTGTTTGACCACCTCCAATTAATTTGCTTTGATTCGTGGACCTAACATTCCAGGTTCCTATGCAATATTGCTCTTTACAGCATCAGACCTTGCTTGTATCACCAGTCACACCCACAACTGGGTATTGCTTTTGCTTTGGCTCCATCCCTTCATTCTTTGGAGTTATTTCTCCACTGATCTCCAGTAGCTTATTGTTCACCTACCAACCTGGGGAGTTCATCATTCAGTGTCCTATGTTTTTGCCTTTTCATACTGTTTATGGGGTTTTCAAGGCATTAATACTGAAGTGGTTTGCCATTCTCTTCTCCAGTGGACTACGTTTTGTCAGAACTCTCCACCAAGACCCATCCATCTTGGGTGGTCCTACACCTCATGGCTTAGTTTCATTGAGTTAGATAAGGCTGTGGTCCATGTGATCACATTGGCTAGTTTTCTGTGAATATGGTTTCAGTCTGTCTGCCCTCTGATGCCCTCTTCAGTGCCTACTGTCTTACTTGGGTTTCTCTTACCTTGGACGTGGGGTATCTCTTCACGGCTGCTCCAGCAAAGCACAGCCGCTGCCACTTACTTTGGACGTGGGGTATCTCCTCTCAGCTGCTCACCAGTCCAGTGCTGCACAGCTGCTGCTGGCCGCTCCAGAGCCCATTCTACTTTATTTATTTATTTTTATTTAGAGGCTAATTACTTTACAATATTGTATTGGTTTTGCCTTACATCAACATGATTCCGCCACAGGTGTACACGTGTTCCCAATCCTGAACTCCTCTCCCACCTCCCTCCCCGTACCATCCCTCTGGGTCATCCCAGTGCACCAGCCCTAAGCTTCCTGTATCCTGCATCGAACCTGGACTGGTGATTTGTTTCTTATATGATATTGTACATGTTTCAGTGCCATTCTCCCAAATCATCCCCCACTCCCTCTCCCACAGAGTCCAAAAGACTGTTCTATACATCTGTGTCTCTTTGGCTGTCTCACATACAGGGTTATCGTTCAAATTCCTCAAAGGAGTGCTTGCATGTACAATGTTTGGGTTCATCTCCAAGAACTATCCTTTCTTCCAGGATCATGACCCCTCAAATTCTGAATGTCACAGAATTTCTGGGATGCTGTCAAAAATACTTTCCCCGTTTTATACAACTATAGTTGTTCTCAATGAATAAATGGTTTTGCTATAAGCTATATTGGAAAAATCAAAAGTACTATAAGCTATATTGGAAAAATCGAAAGTACTATAAGCTATATTGGAAAAATCGAAAATCAAAAGTCTAGAGTGTTTATAAAGTAAACACTATAGTTCAGAACTCATGTTGCCAGAAGAGATGATGCTAGCAGAATTTCTCACAAAATGCTTAAAAACTCTAATAATATGCATGATAATGGGAAGATATGTGACAGGAAAGGCATAGAAAGAAATGTGTAATTAATTTCTCCTCCCAAAGGCTTTACTTTCATTTTTTAATGTCAGATCATATGAACAAGAATTTTAACACAGGGCAAAGGAAATTTCATTTTAATTTTCCATACACTATAACCCTGTTAGACTTTTGAAAAAGTGTCACACCATCATTAATTAGCATTTTAGCTTTTTTCCTGTAAGCATAATTAGGAGACTTTAGTGAGCTAGGATAGCTCAAAGTGGTATCTGAAAAAGAGCAAAGAATTAGCAATGGCATCCTCTTTGTTTTACCTGGCATTGCTGGGTAGGAGTCACCCTTTCTTTCCTAATTCAATTGTCTTTACTCTAAATCAGTTTCATGCTTCCTTCTTCTAACAACTGCTCATGATTACGTTCAGGCTCATGCTAATAATTGTTCCACTGGAGCATAAGTGCAAGCTTCTCATTGACAGAGTGAGCATTATTTTCTATCACATAGAGACCTCTTTGAAACTTTAAACCCATCATAAGTATTCATTGGCTACCTTAAAGACACATTATTTTTAGAAATTTCCAGGGAAATTTTCTAATCTCCACCAAAGGACCCTTACATTTTTCAGGCAAACCACCTCAAATATATGCTAAATAATTAAAACTCTTTTCCTTACAAAATAAAGTATAGCACACATATTTTTAACTGGCAAAACTTTGTCTCAAAGCATCCATTTCTTTTTTAAAGCTATAAATCTAACGGTATTTTGAAAAGCAGTTCATATTGTTTTGTTTTTGTGGGTTTTGTTTTATAAATTACTTACTGACCAAAAAACCCAAAAGTGTTAACTGTGTGCTTGGAATCTCTCTCTCTCTCTCTTTTTTTTTTTTCTTAAGTAAATATATTCTTGCTATGGGAATACTCAAAAAGACTTGAACTGTGTGGGATTTTACAGGTGCAAAACACATCACATTGAATACCATCAACGAAGGGCTAATGGGAAATAATTTGACAAATGTCTGTTTCTCTCTTTGAATCCAGAATCTAAACTCTAGTGAAAGTTGTTTAAATTTCAAAATTGTATAATATGCCTTCACCTCATTTATATTCCTACATAGTTATGCAGTTTCAAATAGCATAATATAACACTCATACAGTCCTAAGTATGTGATGTTTTCCCACATAGATTTCCATTTCTGTATAAGTATTGATGAAATATAACTTCTTATTCATAAGGTTAGTTTTCCTAATCTAATAACAAGTAACTAGTAGAACTCTGGCATGCCTACAGAGACAAGCAGAATTCTTTCTTAAGCATCATCTTCCTTTAAAAGTAATTACTGTGTGATTACCTTTCTGGAAAGGACTTCCCTGGTGGTGCAAGTGGTAAAGAACCTGCCTGCAATGCAGGAGACATAAGACATACAAGTTCGACTCCCAGGTTGGGAAGATCCCCTAGAGAAGGGCATGGCCACCCACTGCAGTGTTCTTGCCTAGAGAATCCTATGGACAGAGGAGCCTAGCAGGCTACAATCCATGAGGTCGCAAAGAGGTGGACATGACTGAAGTGACTTGGCATGCATACACCCTTCTGGAAAATCAGTGACATGTGGGTCAAAATACCTAAATATACAACATTTGCTTTTTAAAAAATTGTTTTCATAATATTTTTATGTTTCTGTATTGTAAATATTAAATAATAGGGTATATTATAAATAACATAGAGAGCCAGGTTCATGGCGTTAGTGGTAAAGAACCTGTCTGCAAAGGCAGGAAACCTGAGACCCGGGTTTGATCCCTGGGTTGGGAAGATCCTCTGGAGAAGGAAATGGTAACCCACTCTGGTATCTTTGCCTGGAAAATCCAATGAAAAGAGGAACCTGATGGGCTACAGTCCAAGTGGTCACAAAGAGTCAGACACAACTAAAGCAACTTAGCACATAAATAGTATAGAATTTCACACAAAGAAATAAGGCAATCACCTGAATAATTTAGGCTTAAAAGAACTCTTTGTTCCCAATTTTTATAATGTATTTTGGTAAGAGGTTTTGTTTTGTTATGTTTTGGGGTTTTTTTTTGGGGGGGGGGGGGGGACCTAGATTCAGTAATTTATTTTCTTAATTCTCTTAATTTAATTCATTTGCATTCTTCATTGTTGTACTGGCAACCCCAAACTCAGGCATTAGAAGTATTAATTATAGTTCCTCACACAGAGGGAAAGAGAATTTACTGGAATACTGTAAACCTGTTTTCCATTTCTGGAATATTTCCATTTTGTGTTTCTCTGAGGATTGTAATTTCAGTGTCAATAAATCATATTAGGTAATGATGATAAAGTAAATGCTCTGGTTTCTGTTGACTCAGCTTTATATGTAGGAGGATTAATAACTTCTTTTGTAATGATTGAGGTTTATTGATATCTTTTCTCACGTATCATTTAGAACTGTTTTGCAATACACTGAAAAATTTTGAAAATCTTATAATGCCAACTAATTTCTGCTTTCAAATGGTATAAGTTGTGTCTTTCAGATTAAATGACACTTTTTTTAATGGAAAAAACAATCTAGTCAGCTGGATTACAACAGTTGGTTTGACTTCTGTGCTGTTTTGAATTATTTGACATCAGATAAAATAGACTAAATTCACTAGTTTACCTGATGCTATAAGTAGCCAAAAAACCACTGGTCTAAATAAATTACTTCAGAGATCTGTATGAGTTGAAAATTTTGCCTTTGTTGGTTGAATGCCCTGGGATTCTGGGCACTCTCTCAAACCAAGAAATTCAAGCGGTTATGATAATGTTGCTGCCTCTTCACTGCCTTATAATCACACTTAATTAGTTGCAGCAGCTGGTAGTAGCTGGCATGCTTGAATAGCTCTCCTTACTTCACAACAATTGGCTATTTGTTCAGCAAGTAAAAAGAACTCAGTATGAGAAATGAACAGAATATAACTATGCAGTAGCTGTTGTTGTACCAATTATTTTATTCTCTTTACCTTTTCCACTAGAGAATTTGTCCATTTTAAACAGATGAAATGGTGTATTATTTTTTCAGGTAAATAAACTATAAAGTGTGTGTATATATATATATTAATATATTCAGTATATATGTATTTAGTAATTATATTTTAAAATGTGTAAATTAAATTTAGAGATGTGAAATCCAAAGATTGTTTTTGGCTACTGAAAGTTGTTTATTTTCCAGATGCTTGTTTCAGTGAAGAAGTATATATTCAATATATTTTTACAAAGAAAGAAGGCCTTGGTCATGTAACCATGTTTTCTAGACATAAAAGATATAATATGGACTTCTTGAAGGTTCCCATTGAAATATTTTATTTAAAATCTCATATTAAAATAAAAACATATATAAATGTATTTATATACAATAAACTAGTAATAAATATATATACATTACTAGTTTACCTTATATACACAGAAAGACTTGGAACTTTTGCTAACAGTGTGAAACAATATGGCATTTAAAAACAAATGAAAGTTTGTCTATCAGTGTCATCTTATCTCAAAATGACATTTGCTTTTTTCTTTTTGGATTAATTAAATTAATACTTATTTTTTATATCTAAAAATGTTTAATAACTAAGATAATTCATTACTGCAATTGATATTCTGTTTCAAATGGTTTTCAAGGAGTCTTAGTAAGTCTTGTTCCTTTGGATTTCCTTTTATATATTCTGTAATATAATTTTACAAAATAGAGATATTGTCTGATTTGGACAGAAAAAAATTTTTTTTAATTTTTTAAATTTTATTTTATTTTTAAACTTTACAATATTGTGTTAGTTTTGCCAAATATCGAAATGAATCCGCCACAGGTATACCCACATTCCCCATCCTGAACCCTCCTCCCTCCTCCCTCCCCTACCCTCCCTCTGGGTTGTCCCAGTGCACCAGCACCAAGCATCCAGTACCGTGCATCGAACCTGGACTGGCGACTCGTTTCATACATGATATTATACATGTTTCAATGCTATTCTCCCAAATCTCCCCACCCTCTCCCTCTCCCACAGAGTCCATAAGACTGATTTATACATTGGTGTCTCTTTTGCAGTCTCGTACACAGGGTTATTGTTACCATCTTTCTAAATTCCATATATATGCGTTAGTATACTGTATTGGTGTTTTTCTTTCTGGCTTACTTCACCCTGTATAATAGGTTCCAGTTTCAGCCATCTCAGAACTGATTCAAATGTATTCTTTTTAATGGCTGAGTAATACTCCATTGTGTATATGTACCACTGCTTTCTTATCCATTCATCTGCTGATGGACATCTAGGTTGCTTCCATGTCCTGGCTATTATAAACAGTGCTGTGATGAACTTTGGGGTACACGTGTCTCTTTCCCTTCTGGTTTCCTCAGTGTGCCCAGCAGTGGGATTGCTGGGTCATAAGGCAGTTCTATTTCCAGATTTTTAAGGAATCTCCACACTGTTCTCCATAGTGGCTGTACTAGTTTGCATTCCCACCAAAAGTGTAAGAGGGTTCCCTTTTCTCCACACCCTCTCCAGCATTTATTGCTTGTAGACTTTTGGATCGCAGCTATTCTGACTGGCGTGAAATGGTACCTCATAGTGGTTTTGATTTGCATTTCTCTGATAATGAGTGATGTTGAGCATCTTTTCATGTGTTTGTTAGCCATTGTATGTCTTCTTTGGAGAAATGTCTGTTTAGTTCTTTGGCCCATTTTTTGATTGGGTCATTTATTTTTCTGGAGTTGAGCTGTAGGAGTTGCTTGTATATTTTTGAGATTAGTTGTTGGTCAGTTGCTTCATTTGCTATTATTTTCTCCCATTCTGAAGGCTGCCTTTTCACCTTGCTAATAGTTTCCTTTGTTGTGCAGAAGCTTTTAAGATTTAGACAGAAAAAAATCTTAAAATTGTTATGCATTTTTGTAATAGCAAATCCTGAAAGATGATGCTGTGAAAATGCTGCATTCAATATGCCAGCAAATTTGGAAAAATTCAGCAGTGGCCACAGGACTGGAAAAGGTCAGTTTTCATTCCAATCCCAAAGAAAGGCAATGCCAAAGAATGCTCAAACTACTGCACAATTGCACTCATCTCACACGTTAGTAAAGTAATGCTCAAAATTCTCCAAGCCAGGCTTCAGCAATACGTGAACCATGAACTTGCAGATGTTCAAGCTGGTTTCAGAAAAGGCAGAGCAACCAGAGACAAAATTGCCAACATCCACTGGATCATGGAAAAAGCAAGAGAGTTCCAGAAAATCATCTATTTCTGCTTTATTGACTATGCCAAAGCCTTTGACTGTGTGGATCACAATAAACGGGGAAAAATTCTGAAAGAGATGGGAACACCAGACCATCTGACCTGCCTCTTGAGAAACCTATATGCAGGTGAGGAAACAACAGTTAGAACTGGACATGGAACAACAGACTGGTTCCAAATAGGAAAAGGAGGACGTAAAGGCTGTATATTGTCACCCTGCTTATTTAACTTATATGCAGAGTAGATCATGAGAAACCCTGGACTGGAAGAAGCACAAGCTGGAATCAATATTGCCGGGAGACATATCAATAACCTCAGATATGCAGATGACATCACCCTTATGGCAGAAAGTGAAGAGGAACTAAAAAGCCTCTTGATGAAAGTGAAAGTGGAGAGTGAAAAAGTTGGCTTAAAGCTCAACATTCAGAAAATGAAGATCATGGCATCTAGTCCCATCACTTCATGGCAAATAGATGGGGAAACAGTGGAAACAGTGTCAGACTTCATTTTTTTGGGCTCCAAAATCACTGCAGATGGTGACTGCAGCCATGAAATTAAAAGATGCTTACTCATTGGAAGGAAAGTTATGACCAATCTAGATAGCATATTGAAAAACAGAGGCACTACTTTGCCAACAAAGGTCTGTCTAGTCAAGGCTATGGTTTTTCCAGTGGTCATGTATGGATGTGAGAGTTGGACTGTGTAGAAGGCTGAGTGCCAAAGAATTGATGCTTTTAAACTGTGGTGTTGGAGAAGACTCTTGAGAGTCCCTTGGACTGCATGGAGATCCAACCAGTCCATTCTGAAGGAGATCAGCCCTGGGATTTCTTTGGAAGGAATGATGCTAAAGCTGAAACTCCAGTACTTTATCCACCTCATGCGAAGAGTGGACTCATTGGAAAAGACTCTGATGCTGGGAGGGATTGGGGGCAGGAGGAGAAGGGGACGACAGAGGATGAGATGGCTGGATGGCATCACTGACTCATTGGACATGAGTCTAAGTGAACTCCGGGAGTTGGTAATGGACAGGGAGGCCTGGCTTGCTGCGATTCATGGGTTCGCAAAGAGTCAGACACGACTGAGCAACTGAACTAAACTGAACCCTAGATAGCACTTTCAAAAGCAGAGACATTACTTTGCCAACAAAGCTCCTTCTAGTCAAGGCTATGGTTTTTCCAGTGGTCATGTATGGATGGGAGAGTCAGGCTGTGAAGAACACTGAGCTCCAAAGAACTGATTATTCTGAACTGTGGTATTAGAGAAGACTCTTGAGAGTCTTCTTGAGAGACTGAACTGAACTGAACTGAAGCAATGCAGTAGTGTGCACATGGTTTCCTTTACTGTGCAAAAGCTTGAGTTTGATTAGCTTAAGTTCAGTTCAGTTCAGTTCAGTCGCTCAGTCGTGTCCAACTCTTTGCAACACCATGAATCACAGCACGCCAGGCCTCCCTGTCCTTCACCAACTCCCGGAGTTCATTCAAATTCATGTGCATTGAGTCGCTGATGCCATCCAGCCATCTCATCCTCTGTCGTCCCCTTCTCCTCCTTCCCCCAATCCCTCTCAGCATCAGGGTCTTTTCCAATGTGTCAACTCTTCGCATGAGGTGGCCAGAATATTGGAGTTTCAGCTTCAGCATCAGTCCTTCCAATGAACACCCAGGACTGATCTCCTTTAGGATGAACTGTTTGGATCTCCTTGCAGCCCATCAATTCTTCAGTGCTCAGCTTTCTTCACATTCCAACTCTCACATCCATACTCACCCACTGGAAAAACCATAGCCTTGACTAGACAGACCTTTGTTGGCAAAGTAATATCTCTGCTTTTGAATATGGTATCTAGGTTGGTCATAACTTTTCATGAAGTGATGGGACCAGATGCCATGATCTTTGTTTTCTGAATGTTGAGCTTTAAGCCAACTTTTTCACTCTCCTCTTTCACTTTCATCAAGAGGCTTTTTAGTTCCTCTTCACTTTCTGCAATAAGGGTGGTGTCATCTGCATATCTGAGGTTATTGACATTTCTCCCAGCAATCTTGTTTTCAGCTCATGCTTCTTCCAGCCCAGGATTTCTCATGATATACTCTGCATATAAGTTAAATAGGTAGGGTGACAATATACAGCCTTGACATACTCCTTTTCCTATTTGGAACCAGTCTATTGTTCCATGTCCAATTCTAACTGTTTCTTCCTGACCTGCCTATAGGTTTCTCAAGAGCTTATGTTTATTTTTGCTTTTATTTCTATTGCCTTGGGGAGACTGACCTGTGAAACCAATGGTATGATTAATGTCAGAGAATGTTTTGTCTGTGTTCTCCTCTAAGAATTTTATTGTATCGTGTCTTATATTTAAGCCTTTAAGACATTTTTAGCTTATTTTTGTATACGGTGTAACAGTGTGTTCTAAATTCATTGATCTACATATGGCTATCCAACTTTCTCAGCATCTCTTGAGATGATTAGCTAATTTTAAATACCAAAACAATCAGATAGCATTGCAACCTTTATTAAGCTAATTTTTGCATAAGGAAACTAAAGACTTTGTAGATAAATTTGTCTAGGTGAAGTGCCTACAGTACAACAGGTTTACATTTAAAATTTCTTTTCATTTATTCAGAATTTACAGGACTTTTGAGTAAACAATTTTTGGATATCTATTATTTATGTTGTGTCAGATAAAGACTGATATGTTGGAAATATTCCACATACCTGACCATAGAGCAATATAAAATATTTAACATAAATTGATAAACCAGAATCCATATACTTTTGGTATAAAATTTTTTAGAAAGAAATTCACAACGTAAATAAAATTAAACTGAACTCTAAAAAATATATCAGATTAAACACCAGTACCAGATATTAATACTTAACATACCACTATTGTAAATGGAAGAGTGGCAAAGGAATAGATGATATGGCAAATGATTAGATATGCTCAGTCATGTCCAACCCTTTGCGACCACATGGACTGTAGCCTACCAGGCTCTCCCCTCCATGGGATTCTCCAGGCAAGAGTACTGGAGTGGGTTGCCATTTCCTTCTCCAATATTAACATAGTTGAGCTGTATTAGTATTACATATCATATTTTAAACTACATTATATTAGATATATCAACATGGGTTAAACTACCAAAGAGATTTATATAAAGAGTATAACTATTGATAGACCTTGGCTTGCAACCTGGAGAAGCACAAATTCTTCAATTAGTGATTTTTGAAGTTTTTGGAAAAAATAGTGAAACATGAAAGCTTAAAATGAAACATGTGCTGTGCTTAATTGCTCAGTTGTGTCCGACTTTTTGCGACCTCAAGGACTATAGTCTGCCAAGCTCCTCTATCCATAGAATTCTCTAGGAAAGAATACTGGAGTGGGTAGCCATGCCCTTCTACAGGGAATCTTCCCAACCCAGGGATCAAACTCAGGTCTTCTGCGTTGCAGGCAGATTCCTTACAAACTTAGATGTAGGGTGAAGTGAAAGATAATATAAAGGGGGAAAGTTACATTATTTATAAAAATATATAGGATATGTTTGTGTCCACATGACATAAAAAATTTCTTTAAAAATATGAAAGATGCACAGACCATATGCACACATTTTTATGAATTTATACTTAACTAATTATATATGTTTATTCTGTATCATTATGTAGAAAATGAAAATGTATAATTTGAGGAAGGTGTTTACAACATGCATAATTGAGTAAAAGGTACTAAATTAAACATAAAACACTTAAAGATAGATTAAGGCTTAGATTTCTTAGTAAGAGTACAGTACAAATGAAAACCACAGTCAAGTAATATCTAAATCTGTCAGTATTGCAATCAAGATGTATCAAGTGTAGAAGAAACAACAGAATAATCAGAATCTTATATATACTTTAGTGGAATGGTAAATCTGAACATGAAAAAAATACAGTTGAAGATGCTCCAACTGGATGACAAAGCCAATACACTCCTAGATTTTCTTAGAAAAATGATATTCAAACTGTGAGACTACTGACTCAAAGAAAGAAGTATATATTTCCAGGTAACTCAGACAAACACACACACACACACATACATACACACACACACACACATAGAAACAAACATGATTATAAGGAAATTTAGTGAAAAGGAAGTAAACCTTACCATTGACATTTTGCCTGCATATTTTGTCCTATTGTGTTTTATTTCCTTATTCCATTTTATTCTTTTAGGTGATGTTTATGGTTATTAAATTGATTTACTAATACAGAAATTGGTCACAACATCAATCTTGAAAAGCATTTCGCAAGATTGAAAAGCATTTCTCAAGAGAGATTATTGCATCTGTAAAAACTCATAGCTCCAATGTTTTAATAGCAAAATCCTATGGGTTGAGGGTGTTAAGTGTCCAATAATAGATTAATGAATAAATAAATTGTTTTTATTCATGAATCAAATGCTATATATCAATAAAAATTAATGAGTTGCAACTACATATGTCCACATGGATGGATTCCAAGAAAATTAAAATTGAACGTAAGAAGTAAAAGACAGTTTCCAGTTGTGAAATTCAAACATAATCATACTTGAAAATATGTATTTTAGCAATAAGTAAATAAGATATAAAATTAAGGGAAACCAATTAAATGACAAACAGAACATGAAATACGTAGTTTTGTGGGTGACAGGAAAGAGAGAAAGGATGGGTGTGGTAAAAGTTCTGCAAAGCTAGAATTGCCTTTGCTAAAGGCAAAAATGATATTAAAAGACTGCAAACTTCTGTTGTTAAGCTGAGTGGTAAGAACATTAGTGCTTAATTCTTATTAAACTAATTCAGTTCAGTTCCATTCAGTCGCTCAGTTGTGTCCGACTTTTTGCGACCCCATGAATCACAGCACTCCAGGCCACCCCGTCCATCACCATCTCTCAGAGTTCACTCAAACTCACGTCCATCGAGTCGGTGATGCCATCCAGCCATCTCATCCTCTGTCATCCCCTTTTCCTCCTGCCCCCAATCCCTCCCAGAATCAGAGTCTTTTCCAATGAGTCAACTCTTCGCATGAGGTGGCCAAATACTGGAGTTTCAGCTTCAGCATCATTTCTTCCAAAGAAATCCCAGGGCTGATCTCCTTTAGGATGGACTGGTTGGATCTCCTTGCAGTCCAAGGGACTCTCAAGAGTCTTCTCCAACATCACAGTTCAAAAGCATCAATTCTTTGGCACTCAGCTTTCTTCTCAGTCCAACTCTCGCATCCATACATGACCACTGGAAAAACCAGAGCCTTGACTAGATGGACCTTTGTTGGCAAAGTAATGTCTCTGCTTTTGAATATGCTATCTAGGTTGGTCATAACTCTCCTTCCAAGGAGTAAGCATCTTTTAATTTCATGGCTGTGGTCACCATCTGCAGTGATTTTGGAGCCCAAAAAAATGAAGTCTGACACTGTTTCCACTGTTTCCCTGTCTATTTCCCATGAAGTGATGGGACCGGATGTCATGATCTTCATTTTCTGAATGTTGAGCTTTAAGCCAACTTTTTCACTCTCCTCTTTCACTCTCATCAAGAGGCTTTTGAGTTCATCTTCACTTTCTGCCATAAGGGTGGTGTCATCCACATATCTGAGGTTATTGATATTTCTCCCGGCAAACTTGATTCCAGCTTGTGCTTCTTCCAGTCCAGGGTTTCCATGATCTACTCTGTATATAAGTTAAACAAACAGGGTGACAATATACAGCCTTGACCTACTCCTTTTCCTATTTGGAACCAGTCTGTTGTTCCATGTCCAGTTCTAACTGTTGCTTCCTGACCTGCATACAGATTTCTCAAGAGGCAGATCAAGTGGACTGGTATTCCCATCTCTTTCAGAATTTTCCACAGTTTATTGTGATCCACACAGTCAAAGGCTTTGGCATAGTCAATAAAGCAGAAATAGATGTTTTTCTGGAACTCTCTTGCTTTTTTGGGATCCAGCGGATGTTGGCAATTTTGTCTCTGGTTGCTCTGCCTTTTCTAAAACCAGCTTGAATATCTGGAATTTCACAATTCACATATTGCTGAAGCCTGACTTGGAGAATTTTGAACATTACTAGTGTGTGAGATGAATGCAATTGTATGGTAGTTTGAACATTCTTTGGCATTGCGTTTCTTTGGGATTGGAATGAAAACTGACCTTTTCCAGTCCTGTGGCCACTGCTGAGTTTTCCAGATTTGCTGGTGTAGTGAGTGCCACACTTTCACAGCATGATCTTTCAGGATTTGAAATAACTCAACTGGAATTCCATCACCTCCACTAGCTTTGTTCGTAGTGATGCTTTCTAAGGCCCACGTGACTTCACATTCCAGGACTTCTAGCTCTAGGTGTGTGATCACACCATCGTGATTATCTTGGTCATGAAGGTCTTTTTTGTACAGTTCTTCTGTGTATTCTTGCCACCTCTTCTTAATATCTTCTGCTTCTGTTAGGTCTATACCATTTCTGTCCTTTATCGAGCCCATCTTTGCAAGAAATGTTCCTTTGGTATCTCTAATTTTCTTGAAGAGATCTCTAGTCTTTCCCATTCTGTTGTTTTCCTCTATTTTTTTGCATTGATTGCTGAGGAAGGCTTTCTTATCTCTTCTGGGTATTCTTTGGAACTCTGCATTCAGGTGCTTATATCTTTCCTTTTCTCCTTTGCTTTTCACTTCTCTTCTTTTTACAGCTATTAGTAAGGCCTCCCCAGACAGCCATTTTGCTTTTTTGCTTTTCTTTTCCATGGGGATGGTTTTGATCCCTGTCTCCTGTACAATGTCACCAACCTCAGTCCATAGTTCATCAGGCATTCTATCTATCAGATATAGTCCTTTAAATCTATTTCTCACTTCCACTGTATAATCATAAGGGATTTGATTTAGGTCATATCTGAATGGTCTAGTGGTTTTCCCTACTTTCTTCAACTTCAGTCTGAATTTGGCAATAAGGAGTTCATGGTCTGAGCCACAGTCAGCTCCTGGTCTTGTTTTTGCTGACTGTGTAGAGTTTCTCCATCTTTGGCTGCAAAGAATATAATCAATCTGATTTCGGTGTTGACCATCTGGTGATGTCCATGTGTAGAGTCTTCTCTTGTGTTGTTGGAAGAGGCTGTTTGCTACGACCAGTGTATTCTCTTGGCAAAATTATATTAGCCTTTGCCCTGCTTCATTTCATATTCTGCCAGGAGCCAGCATATTGCATATTGAGTGCATATTGCAAATTGCATATTGAGTGCAGCACTTTCCACAGCATCATCTTTCAGGATCTGGAATAGCTCAACTGGAATTCTATCACTGCCGGGAGCCAGTGTGAGGAGCTCCACCCATGACAAAGGTCATGAGGAAGGAGGCTCGGCATACGCCCTATAGGAATGCAGCTTTGTCCAGTGCTTTTTTGGAGGCTGGTACCTGACTTTGGAATAATCACCTTTAGAGAAAGATAAGTTTCTTAAAATGTTAACAGGCCTCCTGGCCAGAAGATGATGTAATTCACCTGAACTTTTGCATATGATAAGTTTGAAAGCCTGGCTTCGATTACGACCAGGAACTGCTGTCCTTCCATGACTCCACCCCTTCCCCCATTATCTTCTATGCACAACTTAAGGTATAAAAACTACTTTGGAAAATAAAGTGCGGGCCTTTTTCACCAAAACTTGGTCTCACCATGTCGTTCTTTCTCTCACCTTCTGGCTGAATTATTCAGCCTCTTTTCTCCACTGAATTTCCTCACTGAGCTATCCTTATTTCAGCCTCTTTTCTTCACTGAATTTTCCTACTGAGCTATCCTTATTCTATTACTCTTTATATCTTTAATTAACGTTTAATTAAGCAGTTGTTTCCTGATCCTTGCCGACGCCATCCCCACTTCGAATTCCCTGGATCCACTGGGTCTGGACCCCGGCAATATTCCAAGGCCAAATTTGCCTGTTACTCCAGGTGTTTCTTGACTTCCTACTTTTGCATTCCAGTCCCCTATAATGAAAAGGACATCTTTTTTGGGTGTTAGTTCTAAAAGGTCTTGTAGATCTTCATAAAACCGTTCAACTTCATCTTCTTCAGCATTACTGGTTGGGGCATAGACTTGTATTACTGTAATATTGAATGGTTTGCCTTGGAAACGAACACAGGTCATTCTGTCGTTTTTGAGATTGCATCCAAGTACTGCATTTCGGACTCTTGTTGTCCATGATGGCTACTCCATTTCTTCTAAGGGATTCCTGCCCGCAGTAATAGATATAATGGTCATCTAAGTTAAATTCAGCCATTCCAGTCCATTTTATTTTTGCTGATTCCTAGAATGTCGACGTTCATTCTTGCCATCTCCTGTTTGATCACTTCCAATTTGCCTTGATTCATGAACATAACATTCCAGGTTCCTATGCAATATTGTTCTTTACAGCATCGGACCTTGCTTGTATCACCAGTCACATCCACAACTGGGTATTGTTTTTGCTTCGGCTCCATCCCTTCATTCTTTCTGGAGTTATTTCTCCACTGATCTGCAGTAGCATAATGGGTACCTACTGACCTGTATTAGTCAGTAAACTGACTAAGTAATTATAACTAAATTATAATATTTAATTAATTTCCACTTATAATTAATGTGAGTGGAGAAAATGTCATAAATCAGTTTGGATTTATATATAAGCAAAGATACTCCACATCAGGGAAACGTAAATTAAAACAATGGGATAGCACTACATATCTATTTTAATAGTTGAAATTCAATATACTGACAACACCAAATGCAGGTAAGGATGCAGAGCAACAGGAATTCTCATTCATTGCTGGAAGAAATGTCAATTGATGCAGTTATTTGAGCATGGCATTTGGTGTTTTCTTACAAAATTAAACAGGCTCATCCTATAATCTAGCAATTGTGCTTTTGGGTTTTTACAAAAGAAATTGAAAATGCATGTCCACAAAAAACTTGCATGTGAATGCTTTTATCAGTTTTATTTGTAATAAACTTGGGAGCAATCGAATGATCAAACAAGTAGGTGAATGCATAAATTGTGATATATGCAATGGAATATTATTCAGTGCTGAAAATAAATAGTCTATTGAGGCTTTAAAAGACAAGCAGGAATCTTAAATACATATTGCTAAGTGAAGAAGCCAATCTGAAAAGGCTACATAGTATATGATTCCAACTATATAACATTCGAGACAAGGGAAAATTGTGGAGAAAGTTTATAGAAGGTCTATATAAGAATTTTAACTTATATTCAGAGTACATCATGAGAAATGCTAGGCAGGAGGAAGCATAAGCTGGAATCAAGATTGCTGGGAGAAATATCAATAACCTCAGATATGCAGATGACACCACCCTTACGGCAGAAAGTGAAGAACTAAAGAGCCTCCTGAAGAAAGTGAAAGGGGAGAGTGAAAAAGTTGGCTTAAAGATCATGGCATCTGATCCCACCACTTCATGGGAAATAGATTGGGAAACAGTGGAAACAATGGCTGACTTTATTTTTCTGGGCTCCAAAATCACTGCAGATGGTGATTGCAGCCATGAAATTAAAAGACACTTACTCCTTGGATGGAAACTTATGACCAACCTAGATAGCATATTCAAAAGCAGAGACATTACTTTGCCAACAAAGGTCCATCTAGTCAAGGCTCTGGTTTTTCCAGTGGTCATGTATGGATGTGAGAGTTGGACTGTGAAGAAATCTGAATGCTGAAGAACTGATGTTTTTGAACTGTGGTGTTGGAGAAGACTCTTGAGAGTCCCTTGGACTGCAAGGAGATCCAACCAGTCCATCCTAAAGGAGATCAGTCCTGGGTGTTCATTGGAAGGACTGATTTGACGCTGAAACTCCAATACGTTGGCCACCTGATGCAAGGAGCTTACTCATTTGAAAAAGACCCTGATGCTTGGAATGACTGAGGGCAGGAGAAGGTGACGACAGAGGATGAGATGGTTGGATGGCATCACCGACTTGATGGACATGAGTTTGAGTATGCTCCATGGACAGGGAAGCCTGGGGTGCTGTGGTTCATGGGGTTGCAAAGAATTGGACACGACTAAGCAACTGAACTGAACTGACATAAGAATTAAGTAGCAAAATACAGTAACAATTTCTTTAATCCAAAATATAGAAATTATGATAATGTGATAGGGGAATTTTCTATGAACAAAGCTCGTGGAGGTGATGGAATTCCAGTTGAGCTATTTCAAATCCTGAAAGATGATGCTGTGAAAGGGCTGCACTCAATATGCCAGTAAATTTGGAAAACTCAGCAGTGGCCACAGGACTGGAAAAGGTCAGTTTTCATTCTAATCCCAAAGAAAGGCAATGCTAAAGAATGCTCAAACTACCGTACAAATGCACTCATCTCACAGGCTAGTAAAGTAATGCTCAAAATTCTCCAAGCCAGGCTTCAGCAATATGTGAACCATGAACTTCCAGATGTTCAAGCTGGTTTTAGAAAAGGCAGAGCAACCAGAGACAAAATTGCCAACATCTGCTGGATCATGGAAAAAGCAAGAGAGTTCCAGAAAAACATCTATTTCTGCTTTATTGACTATGCCAAAGCCTTTGATTGTGTGGATCACAATAAACTGTGGAAAAATCTGAAAGAGATGGGAATACCAGACCACCTGATCTGCCTCTTGAGAAATTTGTATGCAGGTCAGGAAGCAACAGTTAGAACTGGATATGGAACAACTGGCTCCAAATAGGAAAAGGAGTACGTCAAGGCTGTATATTGTCACCCTGCTTATTTAACTTATATGCAGAGTAGATCATGAGAAACCCTGGACTGGAAGAAGCACAAGCTGGAATCAAGATTGCCGGGAGAAATATCAATAACCTCAGATATGCAGATGACACCACTCTTATGGCAGAAAGTGAAGAGGAACTAAAAAGCCTCTTGATGAAGTTGAAAGAGGAGAGTGAAAAAGCTGGCTTAAAGTTCAAAATTCAGAACACAAAATCATGGCATCTGGTCCCATCACTTCATGGGAACTAGATGGGGAAACAGTGGAAACAGTGTCAGACTGTATTTTTGGGGGCTTGAAAATCACTGCAGATGGTGACTGCAGCCATGAAATTAAAAGACGCTTACTCCTTGGATGAAAAGTTATGACCAACCTAGATAGCATATTGAAAAGCAGAGACATCACTTTGCCAACAAAGGTCCGTCTAGTCAAGGCTATAGTTTTTCCTGTGGTCATGTGTGGATGTGAGATTTGGACTGTGAAGAAGGCTGAGTGCTGAAGAATTGGTGCTTTTTAACTGTGTTGTTGGAGAAGA
Organism: Bos taurus; assembly: GCF_002263795.3. NCBI lineage: Eukaryota > Metazoa > Chordata > Mammalia > Artiodactyla > Bovidae > Bos > Bos taurus. The sequence goes on along the minus strand of NC_037328.1, from coordinate 39,497,813 downwards.
CTCTTGAGAGTCCCTTGGACTGCAAGGAGATCCAACCAGTCCATTCTGAAGGAGATCAGCCCTGGGATTTCTTTGGAGGGAATGATGCTGAAGCTGAAACTCCAGTACTTTGGCCACCTCATGCGAAGAGTTGACTCATTGGAAAAGACTCTGATGCTGGGAGGGATTGGGGGCAGGAGGAAAAGGGGACGACAGAGGATGAGATGGCTGGATGGCATCACCGACTCGATGGACGTGAGTCTGAGTGAACTCCGGGAGTTGGTGATGGACAGCGAGGCCTGGCCTGCTGCTATTCATCGGGTCGCAAAGAGTCGGACATGACTGAGGTACTGAACTGACTGACCCACTATTCTTAAATTGATTAGAAATTATATCATTAATCATGAAATTCTAAAAACCTGCAAATTTTGAGAGAGAAAAGATAATGCATTTTAATAGCTAACACAATACTGCCTATGAATGTAGTTAAGTGAGCAGTTTTTGGCACTAAATAGGTTAGTGAGGGTTAAGCATCATCAAACAATATAAAAAAAAAAATAAAGTTTCTTAGGAAATTAGCCATGGGAAAAATCTGAAAATAGTTTCCTGAGCATGGGACTAAGTTGGAAAAAAATCTTGATTTGAGAGATTGCCTGGCATACATGAGGAGAACTAAAAGGAAGCTACTATAACTGAAGCATAGTGAGCAAGGCAGAGTCAGAGAGAGTGATCAGAGAGGTAATAGGGTCATCTCAGTCACTTTCTGGAGACTAGCCAAGTGCTTTGCCTTCTTTTCTCTAAATGGAATGGAAACAACCTGCAGGGTTTCAAACATAGTGACAGGTTCTAATAAGTTTTTAAAGATAAATCTGCCTTCTGTGCTGAATGTGAAGTCAGCATGCAGGGAGCATGTGGATAAAAGTAGAAGAAAAGCCTGTTTTAGGACATATAGCATTAATGCACCAGAAGAAGGCAGAAGCTTACAGCAGAGTAAGGAGCAAGTGGACATGATGAGCTGTCCTTGGATTCTAGATACATCTTAGAACTAGTCAGGGTATTATGGTGGTGGCAATTGCACAGACCTTCATCATTATCGACTGGTCACGTAAGGGTAGATAATTTAAAAAGATAAACTTTCATCATGACTAGTGAGTTGCCTTTGTTGTAAAAAATTAAAATGTGTAGTTTATTATCATCTGTGTGAGCTAGGTTTGTCACATTGACAAATTTAATTTTGGAATTTTACAATCATTTTGAAGTTTAACTTTCAATATTTTGAGGTGTTAACAATATCAGCTTGACTTTTAGCTCATTAAAAGTCTTTGTGTTTCTGTTATTACATGCCATGAGATGGTCTTTTTCACCAGGAGTGTCACTAGCACCATAATTAACATAACTACTCCTAACCTGAGATCATTAAGATGCATTTTGCTTCACATTGGAAATCTATGTATTGTTCATCTTAAAAGTCAACATATGTTTTTTTTTGTTAATGAACTGAAGTGGTATGGGATTTCTAATTTACTTAAAACGAATACCTATTTTCTTTCAAGTGTCTGACTCTAAGAGAAATCTACTTCAGGGCACATTTCAAGGTACATTAAACACCATCAACTTTATCCACACAATGCTTTTATTATTGGAACATTAAATGATCCCCTCCTCAATCTGAGCACAGCATCTAGTCTCTGTAGAAATGAGCAGTTAACAGAAATCTTTCCTATAAATGGAATAGATGAACTGTATCTAGGTTAAATAATAATTATTTCATACATAAAAGGTTAGTTCAACCTTCAGAGCACCTTTGTGTTTAGGTAGTAACTTGCTCCCAATACTAGAGAAAATCTGGATCCTATAAAAATAATTGATAATGTGATTTGAAAGAATCACTTTTGAGCATCTTTACCTGTCAACATTCTTATATGATGAATTATAATATTTGGCCATAATTCTCTTGATGATACCTTGGTGGCATATTGCAATTATATATCACATGAGAGCCACTACTATGCTGTGCTTTAAGATAAATTTCACCTTATAAAACTAACCTAAGTACCAAAATTTAAATATTTCTTTCCTGAGAACTGTATTTGGAGTGAGATATAGCACCTTAATTTTAGAAATCACCACAAAGGTTGTGTGCATGAAATTACTATATATGTAAGGAATTTTAGATGTCATATCAAAACTTTTACATAAGGGATGTGGTAACTAACACCAAATGATATGATGTGGCTTCCCTAAGGTCATGCACACAGTAACATCATTAGAAGTAAATCCATCTATCCTGAGCCCATATTCTGTGCTCCTTGAGTGATGCACAGTGTACCTTCTGGATTTCAGTATCATTTCTAAATTTGTCTATGACATTATAAAACAATTTTCTATTTTGTAGCTCAACATCAAAAATATTATTCAACATTGATGCAAATAATTTCAATAAAATATAATAAACTATTATAAATAAAATAAAATATGTTAATGAACATATTTTTAGTTATTTCCTCATAGGTTTACATGCTTTAGAATTCATCAGTTCTGTTGCATGCAATTAATTCTTTGACAAGAAGGATTTTTAAATCTAATACAAATGACTTTCAGTCAAAGTGAATATCTGGGGAGATTTGGTTAAATTAAATTCTAATGTAGCATAACAAATCTAAACCAAAAAAAAAAAAAAACTGTTAAATAAAACCTTGTCAGAGACTATATGAAAATGATATTGAGTTGGACAGTTAAATACGTATTTTGTGCACATCATACTGAGGAAAAGGCTAGAAAATGTTGATGAAGGGCCATATGTGACAAGCCCACAGCTAATATCATATTCAACAACTGTAAATTTCTCCTCTCATATCAGAAATCATATTCAATAGTGAAAAGCTGTAAGTTTCCCCTCTAAGATCAGGAATAGAATAAGAATGCCCACTCTTGCCACTTTTATCCAACATAGTATTGAAAGTCTTAGCCAGAGGAGTTAGGCCAAAAACAAAACCAAAAACAAAAAATGAAGTTAGAGAAGTTGCAGGATACAGAATCAGTATACGGAAATCTGTTCATTTCTGTACACGAATAACAAAATATTTAAAACAGAAATTAAGACTATAATCCCATTCACAGTTGCATTAAAAACAATAAAATACCTAGGAATACATTTAACAGAGAAGGTAAAAGACCTTTCCCTGAAAACCATGACACTGATGAAAGAAATTGAAGAATACACAAATGACTGGAAAGATGTTTCATGTTCATGGATTTGAGGAATTAATGTCATTACAATGGTCATACAACACAAAGCAATCTACAGATTGAATGCAATTCCACTCAAAATTCCAATGGCAATTTTTAAGAAATAGAACAGATGATCATAAAACCTTCATAGAATCACAAAATACCCTGAATAGTCAAAGCAATGCTGAGAAAAAGAACAAACCCAGAGGCATCGCACTCCCTGATTTCAAACTATACTACAAAGCTAGCATAACAAATTAGTATGGAAGATGCATAAAAACAGACACACAGATCAATGAAACAGAATAAAGAGTCTAGGAATAAACCCACACCTATATGGTCAATTAACTTATAACAAAGAAGCCAGGGATATACAATGGGGAAAGGACAGTATCTTTCTTTAATAAATGGTGTTGGAAAAACTGGACAGCCATATGCAAAGAATAAAACCTACCTTGTATATACTCAAAATTCAACTCAAAATGGGTCAAAGATTTGAATATAAGATCTGAAATCTCTTACAATCTATGAAGTAAAATCATTGTCCAAGTGGAGTAGGTGTCCTAGGCTAGTGTTTGTTCTTTATGTCAAAAGTTCAGAAGTAGCTGAAGTAAACCCAGTGAATTATTGAAGTATTAATGAATAAAAGTTTATTGTGCACACATCAAGAAGACAGTTGCTGATCCAAAAATACTCAAACCAAAACATGGAATGAGTCACAGGACTATACTGTTATAAAGCAGTATGTAGTGAGGAGACGATGATTGTTTATTCTTCATAGTGATTGGTTATAATAGAATTCTCTTAAGTGACAGGGAATCGGTCAATGGTTGATCCATGAGAAACCTTGAGAAACAAAGTTTTGCTTATGATTTCCAGAAGTGTAAATTAGGAATAACCCAGGTCAAGTAGGTCTTGTAAAATAAATTGTTTTGTTTGTATGACTAAACTGATTTTGTCTACTCAGGGAATTTTCGAGATTGGTTTCTGCTTGCTTTGTACTTTAAAAATTGTCCCCTATTGGTCATTCTTTTTTTGATAGCAGTCTGAGAGTGTGACCAATCAGTAGAACCTTATTCTCAGTCACCAGCATTGATATAGTTGGGCCAAAAAAAATCACATATTTGCTCTTTTAGTTGGTTGGGGAGTCAAGCCAGAGGGCCATGAAGTCACCATCTTCATCATTTGTGGGGTTATTGTTCATTTCATCCAGTTGTCTGATCCTGATGGATAAAGTTTGGCACATGAGTGGCTTCTGACAGGCGTAAAAAGCTTTGAGAGGATACAAAGCACTAGAGAGTAATACAATGACTTAATGAGACTAATAGCCAAGGATTGAAAAATTCCCCAGAGCAGAAATTTATAGGAGCCAAGCTTTAACCAATTAAATAGAGCTCTTTAAAAAATATCACATGTGCATAATATATACACATAGACATACAAAAACATATAGCAATTGCAAACAGAGATCTTATAGCTTTTGTTTTAAAAATTTGACTCATGTCTCAGGTACAAAATTCAAAAGAATAGTTGGATCTATTTTGTGTTTCTAGTATATGGATTAAGTGAAAGTTATTTGCTCAGATGGTCAAAGTTTTATACTAAAGATTTTTTATTTGCATATTAAAAGGATCACAGTTGAGCTATTTTTTTCAGTTACTTTGTCTTTTAGAAGCTTCTGCATATCAAAGAATTCATTATATTGTTTCTGAGGGCTTAGGAATCCTTTATTTTAAGGGTGCCCAATAAGGTGGACTCATCCAAGTTAAGGTTTCTCCAAAGTAGCCACTACAATTCCAAATTTTGCAAAAGATCACCTGTTTTCGAAAAAGGCACAAGATTCTGGTCCATAGACCAGGGGGAGCCTATCTTTGCCATTAGATTCCCTAAGATGTCTTAACTATGAGGGTCCTGTTTTTTAACAGCTGTTTCAAAACATAGGGAATCACGTATGTTCCCCATCTCCCACCACTGCCCCATAGCCTTTTGAATAGAATATGACTTTACAAACTTCAAGAACAAAAAAATACAGCATGTACAATAGGATTTTTGAAGCAATAGAGTTATGAAATAAAATTATGAAAATGCACACACACAAGAGACAGTTCTTGAACTAGCAGCATTCAAACTGAAACGTGGAATGAGGTTAAGGGGTATATTATCACAAAGCAGTTTATATAGTGAAGAGATGGTGACTTTAAGTAACTGGTTAATTAAATTTTTCTTAAGTGATAGAGAATTAGTGATTATCTCAATATCAACCTTGGGAAGCATTTAAAGCTTTGCTCATGATTTCCAGAGGCAGAAACAAGGAATGACACAGGTCAAGTAGCCTTGTAAAATAAGCTAAATTAGGCTTTATTTATGTTAGCAGAAGAGAGTTTGGAGACAACCTCCTTCTGTGGGCCTAGGTTCTTGTAAGTACATAAAGAAGAATCTGAGGTCTTACCCATTGCAAGAGAGTTTATTGAATACTAGGAAAGAGAAAGAGAGATCACCTCAAGAGAGAGGTGGGTCAGACTGAGGAATACAATGGTCCCAGAAAGCTGGGATGTAGAGTTTTTAAGGCAAGGTTTTTGGCATAATTCAGGAGGTCTTTGACAACCTTGATTGACAGCTAAGGTTATATAACAAGAGGCTTTATTGTGTATAATTTAGTAATTCAGTAATTATAATTCCCATAATTCAGTCTGTTATAATTAGATGTATGTATTCATAGAATGACTTCCCTGGTGGCTCAGCCGGTAAACAACCTGACTGCAATAAGGGAGACCCAGGTGGGATCCTTGGGTGGGGAAGATCACCTGAAGAAGGTCATGGCAACCCACTCAGTATTCTTGCCTAGAGAATTCCATGGACAGAGGAGCCTGGCAGGCTACAGTCTACAGGATCACAAAGAATCAGACACTAGCGAGCCACTAAGTACAAACACACAATGAGTCCCAACAGGCTTCCTAGGTGGTGCCAGTTGTAAAGAACCCACCTGCCAATGCAGGAGAAATAAGAGGCTGTGGGTTCAGTCCCTGGGTTGGGAAGATCCCCTGGAGGAGAGCATGGCAACCCACTTCAGTCTTCTTGCCTGGAAAATGCCATGGACAAAGGAACCTGGAGGGATACAGTCCATGAGGTTGCAAGAGTGGGACATGACTGAAGTGACTTAGCATGCACATGCTCAATTGAGTCCAATAGCCTCCAAAGGTTATAAGTACATGATAGTGTAAGGCGTGTACATGTACCAGAGTAGGGAATGTCCCTCCAGTTGGTCAGTGGGGTTTTTTCCCTTCCCCTAACTGTTTTGAAGTACTGATGGGGACGTGTTTGGGTGGGGTTGGTAATAGATTGGCAGGATTAGGCAGCTATTGGATATCCAGCTGATGAGGCCAACTCTCTTTGCTCCTGGCTAACATTTATAAGACTAAACTGAGTTTGTCTGGGCAACAAATTTTGGAGACTGGTCTCCATTTGTTTCTGATTTTAACTTTGGTCAGATAATAAGAAGAGCATCAGTTCAGTTCATTTTTTTAAATTTTTGTTTTATTTTTAAACTTTACAATATTGTATTGGTTTTGCCAAATATCGAAATGAATCTGCCACAGGTATAAATCAGTTCAGTTCAGTTCATTTCAGTAGCTCAGTCGTGTCCGACTCTTTGCGACCCCATGAATTGCAGCATGCTAGGCCTCCCTGTCCATCACCAACTCCCAGAGTTCACTCAAATTCATGTCCATCGAGTCGGTGATGCCATCCAGCCATCCCATCCTCTGTCGTCCCTTTCTCCTCCTGCCCCTAATCCCTCCCAGCATCAGGGTCTTTTGCAATGAGTCAACTCTTTGCATGAGGTGGCCAAAGTACTGGAGTTTCAGCCTCAGCATCAGTCCTTCCAAAGAACACCCTGGACTGATCTCCTTTAGAATGGACTGGTTGGATCTCCTTGCAGTCCAAGGGACTCTCAAGAGTCTTCTCCAACACCACAGTTCAAAAGCATCAATTCTTTGGCACTCAGCTTTCTTCACAGCCCAACTCTCACAGCCATACATGACCACGGGAAAAACCATAGCCTTGACTAGACAGACCTTTGTTGGCAAAGTAATGTCTTTGGTTTTGAATATGCTATCTAGGTTGGTCATAACTTTCCTTCCAAGGAGTAAGCATCTTTTAAATTCATGGCTGGAATCACCATCAGCCATGATTTTGGAGCCACAAAAAATAAAGTCAGCCACTGTTTCCACTGTTTCCCCATCTATTTCCCATGAAGTGATGGGACCGGATGCCATGATCTTCATTTTCTGAATGTTGAGCTTTAAGCCAACTTTTTCACTCTCCTCTTTCACTTTCATCAAGAGACTTTTGAGTTCCTCTTCACTTTCTGCCATAAGGGTGGTGTCATCTGCATATCTGAGGTTATTGATATTTCTCCCAGCAATCTTGATTCCAGCTTGTGTTTCTTCCAGCCCAACGTTTCTCTGGATGTACTCTGGATATAAGTTAAATAAGCAAGGTGATAATATACAGCCTTGACATACTCTTTTTTCCTATTTGGAACCAGTCTGTTGTTCCATGTCCAGTTCTAACTGTTGCTTCCTGACATGCATATAGGTTTCTCAAAAGGCAGGTCAGGTGGTCTGGTACTATCTCTTGAAGAATTTTCCACAGTTTATTGTGATCCACACAGTCAAAGGCTTTGGCATAGTCAATAAAGCGGAAATAGATGTTTTTCTGGAACTCTCTTGCTTTTTCGATGATCCAGCGTATGTTGGCAATTTGATCTCTGATTCCTCTGCCTTTTCTAAAACCAGCTTGAACATCTGGAAGTTCATGGTTCATGTATTGCTGAAGCCTGGCTTGGAGAATTTTGAGCATACAAGCAGGGAAAAGGCATCTGCCCCCTTCAGAATCAGCAGGCTTTGTGTAATAGCCAGAATTCTGGAAACAGAGCTGCTTTTAGGAACCAGTGTTTTCTTGCAAACTGAGAATGCCAGTGTGAAAGCACAAGACAGGAACAAGCCGGTGGAGGCTCCCTGGCAGCTAGACTTGCTGAGGACTCAGAGCTTCTGATATGAATGTGGAAGTGAGAACTGCTGTTGTGTGGCTTCTGGTGGGAACAACAGCCTGAATTTCCTGATAAAATACATACTCAGAGTGCTTAATGAATGCTTAAGACTTGAAAGACAATCTTACCTCCACTCTTAGCATCTTAAAAATGCTAACACAGCAATTTGCTTATTCCTGATACTCATTCAATTAAAATTCAACAGTTTATTTTTCTTCTTATTTTGAAATGATTTTAACCTTATAATAATGTAGCAAAGATACAACCGTATTTTTTCTTGAATAATCTGAGGCTGTTTCTGACATAAATGTCTCATTTCTCATGAATACATTACTACAGATGAGCATATTATCCTATATCACTATATAATCACTGAAATCAGGAAATTAACAGTGATTCATGACTATCATGTGATCCTTAGTGTTCTTTCGAGTTTCAGTTGTTGCAAATGCTCTTTATACCAACAGGAGGCAATTCAGATTAAACATTCTATTTAGTTATCATGTCTCCTTATTCTCTTTTAATCCATAGTAGCTCATCAGTTGTGCTTTTTGAGATTCCTGACTATGACATTTTTGACAATTATGGGGCAGTTGATTTTTAAAATGTTCATTGATTGAGGGTTCATTTATATTTTATTAGATTCAGCTCATGCATTTTTGCCAGAAATATGACAGGTTTGATATTGTTTTCTTCTCATTGCTTTTAGTCAGGTGTTACATGATTTTGATTTGTTCCTTTATTGTTGATATTAAATTCATTCCCCTGATTTAGGTAGTGACTAACAATCTTTATTGTAAAGTTACTTTTGCCGTTTGCAGGGAAAAGTCTTTTACCACCTTTACTAACATAGATAATTTACCATTAAATAACACAGATTTACCCATTTAAAAGTACAATTCAATGACTTTTTTTGTTGTTGTTGTTCTTTTTCTTTTTTTAAATTTTATTTTATTTTTAAACTTTACAGTATTGTGTTAGTTTTGCCAAATATCGAAATGAATCTGCCACAGGTATACATGTGTTCCCCATCCTAAACCCTCCTCCCTCCTCCCTCCCCATACCATCCCTCTGGGTCGTCCCAGTGCACCAGCCCCAAGCATCCAGTATCGTGCATCAAACCTGGACTGGCGATTCGTTTCATACATGATAGTATACATGCTTCAATGCCATTCTCCCAAATATTCCCACCCTCTCCCTCTCCCTCTCCCACAGAGCCTATAAGACTGTTCGATACATCAGTGTCTCTTTTGCTGTCTTGTACACAAGGTTATTGTTACCATCTTTCTAAATTCCATATATATGCGTTAGTATACTGTATTGGTGTTTTTCTTTCTGGCTTACTTCACTCTGTATAATAGGTTCCAGTTTCAGCCACCTTATTAGAACTGATTCAAATGTATTCTTTTTAATGGCTGAGTAATACTCCATTGTGTATATGTACCACTGCTTTCTTATCCATTCATCTGCTGATGGATATCTAGGTTGCTTCCATGTCCTGGCTATTATAAACAGTGCTGCGATGAATATTGCGGTACATGTGTCTCTTTCCCTTCTGGTTTCCTCAGTGTGTATGCCCAGCAGTGGGATTGCTGGGTCATAAGGCAGTTCTATTTCCAGTTTTTTAAGGAATCTCCACACTGTTCTCCAGAGTGGCTGTACTAGTTTGCATTCCAACCAGCAGTGTAAGAGGGTTCCCTTTTCTCCACACCCTCTCCAGCATTTATTGCTTGTAGACTTTTGGATCGCAGCCATTCTGACTGGCGTGAAATGGTACCTCATAGTGGTTTTGATTTGCATTTCTTTGATAATGAGTGATTTTGAGCATCTTTTCATGTGTTTGTTAGCCATCTGTATGTATTCTTTGGAGAAATATCTATTTAGTTCTTTGGCCCATTTTTTGATTGGGTCATTTATTTTTCTGGAGTTGAGCTGTAGGAGTTGCTTGTATATTTTTGAGATTAGTTGTTTGTCAGTTGCTTCATTTGCTATTATTTTCTCCCATTCTGAAGGCTGCCTTTTCACCTTGCTTATAGTTTCCTTTGTTGTGCAGAAGGCTTTTAAGTTTAATTAGGTCCCATTTGTTTATTTTTGCTTTTATTTCCAATATTCTGAGAGGTGGGTCATAGAGGATCCTGCTGTGATGTATGTCAGAGAGTGTTTTGCCTATGTTCTCCTCTAGGAGTTTTATAGTTTCTGGTCTTACATTGAGATCTTTAATCCATTTTGAGTTTATTTTTGTGTATGATGTTAGAAAGTGTTCTAGTTTCATTCTTTTACAAGTGGTTGACCAGTTTTCCCAGCACCACTTGTTAAAGAGATTGTCTTCAATCCATTGTATATTCTTGCCTCCTTTGTCAAAGATAAGGTATCCATATGTGCGTGGATTTATCTCTGGGCTTTCTATTTTGTTCCATTGATCTATATTTCTGCCTTTGTGCCAGTACCATACTGTCTTGATGACTGTGGCTTTTTAGCAGAGCCTGAAGTCAGGTAGGTTGATTCCTCCAGTTCCATTCTTCTTTCTCAAGATAGCTTTGGCTATTCGAGGTTTTTTGTATTTCCATGCAAATTGTGAAATTATTTGTTCTAGCTCTGTGAAGAATACCATTGGTAGCTTGATAGGGATTGCATTGAATCTATAAATTGCTTTGGGTAGTATACTCATTTTCACTATATTGATTCTTCCAATCCATGAACATGGTATATTTCTCCATCTATTAGTGTCCTCTTTGATTTCTTTCACCAGTGTTTTATAGTTTTCTATATATAGGTCTTTAGTTTCTTTAGGTAGATATATTCCTAAGTATTTTATTCTGTCCATTGCAATGGTGAATGGAATTGTTTCCTTAATTTCTCTTTCTGTTTTCTCATTATTAGTGTATAGGAATGCAAGGGATTTCTGTGTGTTGATTTTATATCCTGCAACTTTACTATAATCATTGATTATTTTTAGTAATTTTCTGGTGGAGTCTTTAGGGTTTTCTTTGTAGAGGATCATGTCATCTGCAAATAGTGAGAGTTTTACTTCTTCTTTTCCAATTTGGATTCCTTTTATTTCTTTTTCTGCTCTGATTGCTGTGGCCAAAACTTCCAAAACTATGTTGAGTAGTAATGGTGAAAGTGGGCACCCTTGTCTTGTTCCTGACTTTAGAGGAAATGCTTTCAATTTTTCACCATTGAGGATAATGTTTGCAGTGGGTTTGTCATATATAGCTTTTATTATGTTGAGGTATGGTCCTTCTATTCCTGCTTTCTGGAGGGTTTTTATCATAAATGGATGTTGAATTTTGTCAAAGGCTTTCTCTGCATCTATTGAGATAATCATATGTTTTTTATTTTTCAATTTGTTAATGTGCTGTATTACATTGATTGATTTGCAGATATTGAAGAATCCTTGCATCCCTGGGATAAAGCCCACTTGGTCATGGTGTATGATCTCTTTAACGTGTTGTTGGATTCTGATTGCTAGAATTTTGTTAAGGATTTTTGCATCTATGTTCATCAGTGATATTGGCCTGTAGTTTTCTTTTTTTGTGGGATCTTTGTCAGGTTTTGGTATTAGGGTGATGGTGGCCTCATAGAATGAGTTTGGAAGTTTACCTTCCTCTGCAATTTTTTGGAAGAGTTTGAGCAGGATAGGTGTTAGCTCTTCTCTAAATTTTTTGTAGAGTTCAGCTGTGAAGCCGTCTGGACCTGGGCTTTTGTTTGCTGGAAGATTTTTGATTACAGTTTCAATTTCCGTGCTTGTGATTGGTCTGTTAAGATTTTCTATTTCTTCCTGGTCCAGTTTGGGAAAGTTGTACTTTTCTAAGAATTTGTCCATTTCTTCCACGTTGTCCATTTATTGGCATATAATTGTTGATAGTAGTCTCTTATGATCCTTTGTATTTCTGTGTTGTCTGTTGTGGTCTCTCCATTTTCATTTCTAATTTTATTGATTTGATTTTTCTCCCTTTGTTTCTTGATGAGTCTGGCTAATGGTTTGTCAATTTTATTTATCCTTTCAAAGAACCAGCTTTTGGCTTTGTTGATTTTTGCTATGGTCTCTTTTGTTTCTTTTGCATTTATTTCTGCTCTAATTTTTAAGATTTCTTTCCTTCTACTAACCCTGGGTTTCTTCATTTCTTCCTTTTCTAGTTGCTTTAGGTGTAGAGTTAGGTTATTTATTTGACTTTTTTCTTGTTTCTTGAGGTATGCCTGTATTGCTATGAACTTTCCCCTTAGGACTGCTTTTACAGTGTCCCACAGGTTTTGGGTTGTTGTGTTTTCATTTTCATTCATTTCTATGCAAATTTTGATTTCTTTTTTGATTTCTTCTGTGATTTGTTGGTTATTCAGCAGCGTGTTGTTCAGCCTCCATATGTTGGAATTTTTAATAGTTTTTCTCCTGTAATTGAGATCTAATCTTAACTGCATTGTGGTCAGAAAAGATGCTTGGAATGATTTCTATTTTTTTGAATTTACCAAGGCTAGATTTATAGCCCAGGATGTGATCTATCCTGGAGAAGGTTCCATGTGCGCTTGAGAAAAAGGTGAAATTCATTGTTTTGGGATGAAATGTCCTATAGATATCAATTAGGTCTTTCTCAGAGCTGTGAAACTATTAGCACAGCCCACTTTTAAAGTATTTCTGTTACCTCCCCCAAAAGATCCTTATGCACACTTTTAGTCCATTTTTGTTTCACTCCTAGCTCGAGGTAACCACTGATCTACTCTTTTCCCCCTAAAGTTTGCCTTCCTAGATATTTCTATGAAACCATACAAGATGTAGTCTTTGTTGGAAAAAACTGTGAGACTTGTCAGCATAATTTTCTTCATCAAACTTTCATAGTTTTATGGACTCATTGATGTTTAATGGCAAATGTATCTAAAGTCAATATGCTTTCACTGAATGACAGAGTAATGGGAATATTTTCAGACTTAGTTGCAATCTATGTATCTTCGGTGTCGTGTATGTTCAGATCATCTGTCTATATTTGGGTTTTTATTTCCTCTTGTTGAATTTCAAATGTGTGCTCAGTTGTATCTGACTCTTTGCAACTCAGTGGACTGCAGCCTGACAGACTCTGCTGTTTATGGGATTTTCCAGGCAAGAATACTAGAATGTGTTGCCATCTATCATTTTTTATTCCTCTTGGATCATGCTTTTGCTGTTATATCTAAAAACATCACCAAATCAAGATCATTTAGATTTTCTCCTAGGTTCTATTTTAAATGTTTTATATTTTGGCTTTTACATGTATATCTTTGATCTAATGGAGATTTTTTTTGTAGAGTGTAAGGTCTGTTTCTAATTTTTTTTAATTTTCTCTGATTTTTTCTTTACTCTTTGACAAAGATCAGTGGACTATATGTTTATGAGTCTGTTTCTGGGTTTTCTATTCTATTCCATTGATCTATGTGTATATTCTTTCACCAATATTATGTTGTCATGATTACTGCAGCTTTTTAACAAGTCTTGAAAGCAAGTACTAGGTCCCTTCAACTTTATTCTTCAATATTATGTTGACTATTCTTATTGTTTTTGCATATCTACATAAATTTTAGAATCAACTTTTCAATATCTCCAAAATAGCTCACTAGGATTTTGATTGTGGTTGCATTGAATCTATAGTTCAAGTTGGAGAGAAACAACATTTCAACATTTGTGTCTTTCGATACATAGAAAAAACAATGCTCCATTTATTTAGATATTTTAAAAAATTCCTTTCTTCAGTGTTCTGTAGTTTTCTGCTTGAAAAACCTAATATTTTTTTTAGATTTCTAAGTAACAATTTCATTTTCACTGTTATTGTCAATGATACTTTTTAAAATTTTCAATTCTTTTTGTTGCTGACATTTCAAAAAGCAATGGATTTTGTATATGGCCCATGTATGAATTGACATTGCCAACTCACTGCTTTATTTCCAGAACTTTTAATTTATTTATTTACTTTTTTGATTCTTTGGTTTTTCTACATAGACAGTCTTGCCCTATATGAATAAAGACAGGTATTCTTCTTTCCTAACTATATATATATATATATATATATATATACTCCATTTCCTCTTGTCTTATTGTATTAGCTCTTTTAATATTACGTAGGAAAACAGTGTTTAGAGAAGACTTTCCTGCCTTGTTCCTAGTTCTTAGGGGAGAAGAGTTTAATTTCCCATCTTAACTCTAAAGTAGACCAGTTTGTGTTTGTGTGTGTGTGTGTGTGTGTGTAATTTTTTTTTATTAAGTTAAGGAAGTTCACCTTTTAGTTTCTGGAAAGATTTTTCTGTTTTTTTCATGAAGGGGTATTGCAGTTTGTCAATGCTTTTTATACTATAGGATTTTGTCATTGGTTTGGTCAAAAAGTTCACTTGGGTTTTTCCATGCCATCTTAAAAGAAAACTCAAAGGAACTTTTTGGCCAATCCAATATTTAGTATGATAAATTGGTACTACAATGTTTGTGTCACAAAAGTTGATTGAACCTTGGATTTGTGGAATAAAAACTTGGTTTTGATATAATATCTTGTTTTGTATTTCTGAATTTGATTTGCTCACATTTTGTTCAATGTTTTCCTCTCAATATTCAAGAGAGAGATTGGACTATCAGATCAGATCAGATCACATCAGATGCTCAGTCATATCCAACTCTTTGCAACCCCATGAATTGCAGCACGCCAGGCCTCCCTGTCCATCACCAACTCTCGGAGTTCACTCAGACTCACATCCATCGAGTCAATGATGTCATCCAGCCATCTCATCATCTGTCGTCCCCTTCTCCTCCTGCCCCCAATCCCTCCCAGCATCAGAGTCTTTTCCAATGAGTCAACTCTTCACATGAGGTGGCCAAAGTACTGGAGTTTCAGCTTTAGCATCATTCCTTCCAAAGAAATCCCAGGGCTGATCTCCTTCAGAATGGACTGGTTGGATCTCCTTGCAGTCCAAGGGACTCTCAAGAGTCTTCTCCAACACCACAGTTCAAAAGCATCAATTCTTCGGTGCTCAGCCTTCTTCACAGTCCAACTCTCACATCCATACATGACCACAGGACAAACCATAGCCTTGACTAGACGAACCTTTGTTGGCAAAGTAATGTCTCTGCTTTTGAATATGCTATCTAGGTTGGTCATAACTTTCCTTCCAAGGAGTAAGCGTCTTTTAATTTCATGGCTGCAGTCACCATTTGTAGTGATTTTGGAGCCCAGAAAAATAAAGTCTGACACTGTTTCCACTGTTTCTCCATCTATTTCCCATGAAGTGGTGGGACCGGATGCCATGATCTTCATTTTCTGAATGTTGAGCTTTAAGCCAACTTTTTCACTCTCCTCTTTCACTTTCATCAAGAGGTTTTTGAGTTCCTCTTCACTTTCTGCCATAACGGTGGTGTCATCTGCATATCTGAGGCTATTGATATTTCTCCCAGCAATCTTGATTCCAGCTTGTGTTTCTTCCAGTCCAGCGTTTCTCATGATGTACTCTGCATATAAGTTAAATAAACAGGGTGACAATATACAGCCTTGATGAACTCCTTTTCCTATTTGGAACCAGTTTGTTGTTCCATGTCCAGTTCTAACTGTTGCTTTCTGACCTGCATACAAATTTCTCAAGAGGCAGATCAGGTGGTCTGGTATTCCCATCTCTTTCAGAATTGTCCATAGTTTATTGTGATCCACACAAAGATTTTGGCATAGTCAATAAAGCAGAAATCGATGTTTTTCTGGAACTCTCTTGCTTTTTCTATGATCCAGTGAATGTTGGCAATTTGATCTCTGATTCCTCTGCCTTTTCTAAAACCAGCTTGAACATCTGGAAGTTCGTGGTTCACATATTGCTGAACCCTGCCTTGGAGAGTTTTGAGCATTACTTTACTAGCATGTAAATTGCACTTTGTGCAATTTTGCGGTAGTTTGAGCATTCTTTGGCATTGCCTTTCTTTGGGATTGAAATGAAAACGGACCTTTTCCAGTCCTTTGGTCACTGCTGAGTTTTCCAAATTTGCTGGCATATTGCGTGCAGCACTTTCACAGCATCATCTTTCAGGATTTTGAATAACTCAACTGGAATTCCATCACCTCCACTGGCTTTGTTCATAGTGATGCTTTCTAAGGCCCACTTGACTCACATTCCAGGATGTCTGGCTCTAGGTCAGTGATCACACGATTGTGATTATTTGGGTCGTGAAGATCTTTTTTGTACATTTCTTCTGTGTATTCTTGCCATCTCTTGTTAATATCTTCTGCTTCTGTTAGGTCCATACCATTTTTGTCCTTTATTGAGCTCATCTTTGCATGAAATGTTCCTTTGGTATCTCTGATTTTCTTGAAGTTTTCTTATTATGTCTTTATATGATTTTAATATATAATACTAGCCTCATAAAATTTAGTTAGAAGAAATTCTCTCTTTTACCGTCTAGGAGCTTGCTATTATTTCTTTGTTAACTTTGGTAGATTTCACCTACACAATCTTTAGTCCAGTACTCTATATTGTTGGGGGAGTTTAAATTATTTTCATTAATTTAATAGATAAAAAGCTATTCAGATTAATTATCTTACTGTAAGTTTTAATAGTTTCTATTTTTCAATAACTTTGTCAGCTTCATCCATGTTATGAATTCTTGGGACATAATGTTTCTTGAAATATTCCCTTATTTTTCTCCTAATGTCCATTGGATTAGTAGGAATGACCCCTTTTAATTTTTTGATATTTATAACCTGTGCCTCATTTTTTTCCCCTAGTAGTTAACCTGGTTAGAGGATTATCAATTTCATTAGCTTATTGAATAAAACAGTATTTGGTTTCATTTGTTTTCTCTACCATTTCCCTTAATTTAATAGATTTCTGCTCTTCTTTTTCTTGTACCCATTCTGCTATTTCCTTTACATTTAATTTTATTCATCTACTTTACCAAAATGTAAGGTAGATACATGCATATAATACCATAAATTTCCCTGTAAGTACTTTTATTTTTGTATCCCCAGAATACTCCTCTTTCATGGAATTTTCCAGGCAAGAATACAGAATCAGGTTGCCATTTCCTACTCCAGGGGATCTTCCTGAACCAGGGATTGAACCTGAGTCTCTTATGCCTCACGTACTAGCAGGCTGATTCTTTACCACTGCATCACCTGAAAAACCCAACTATACTAGTATACTATAGTAATGTGGATAAATAGATGCATATACCTTTTTGAATTAGTACTTTTAAATTCTTTGGATAAATTCTGAGAAGAGGAATAGCTAGATCATATGGTAATTCTATTCTTAATTTTTTGAATAATCTCCATACTATCTTACACAGTATGTCTGCCTCCATTTATATTCCAATAAACCATGTATGAGGATTATTTTCTTCACATCCTTGCCAAAACATTGTTTTTTTGATCATTCTTGTAGATGTGAGGTGAAATCTCACTGTGGTTTTGATTCATATTAGTGATGCAAATGAAATGATTAGTGATGCTGAATATCTTTTCATTTGCCTGTTGATTGTCTGCATGTCTTCTGTGGAGAACTGTCTATTCATTTCTTTTGCCCATTTTAAAAATCAGTTTTTTTTGTTGCTGTCATTGAATTGTCTGTGTTCTTTATATATTATGGATTGGCTTGCTTGTAAAGTTGCTCAGTCATGTCCAGCTCTTTGCAACCCCATAGACTGTAGCCTACCAGGTTCCTCTATCCATGGAATTTTCCAGGCAAGAGTACTGGAGTGGGTTGCCATTTCCTTCTCCAGAGGGTGTTCCCAACCAAGGTATCAAACCTGGGTCTCCTGCATTGCAGGCAGACACTTTACCGTCTGAGAACCAGGGAAGCTTGTGGACATTATGGATATTAACCCCTTATTATATATACGATTTGCAAATATTTTCTCCCATTTAGTAGATATATACATATATATATATATATATTTTTACTTTATCTTTACCAATTTATTTACTGTTGCTTCTTTTTTTATATATTTATTTATTTATTTATTTATTATTTTTTTCTAAATTTTTAAAAGAAAATCCATCCTGAACCCTCCTCCCTCCTCCCTCCCCATATCATCCCTCTGGGTCGTCCCAGTGCACCAGTCCCAAGCATCCAGCATCGTGCATTGAACCTGGACTGGCATCTCGTTTCGTACATGACATTTCACATGTTTCAATGCCATTCTCCCAAATCTTGCCACCCTCTCCCTCTCCCACAGAGTCCATAAGCCTGTTCTATATATATTTTTTTAATTAATGGTTTCTTTTGCTGTGTAGTAGCTTTATATTTTGAGGTAATCCTATTGATTTATTTTTGCTTTTGTTTTCCTTGCCTGAAGAGAAATATCTAGAAAGATAAGACTATTGAGGAGTATACTGTCTATTTTTTCTTCTACTATTTTTATGGTTTTAGGAATCAACTTATATTAAAAATCTATAGTAATCAAATCAGCATAGTTCTGGAAGATACATAAATGGAACAAAACTGGGAGCCTAGAAACAAGCCCAGGGATAGATGGACATTCAAAAAAAAAAGAAAGAAAAGAAAAGAAAGAGAGAGAAAGAGAGAAAAAAGAGAGAAAGAAAGAAACTAGGCCACTGTCTCACACCATACACAACAATAAACTCAAAATGGATTAAAAACTGTTCTTATTTTAAAAAGAAATGATGATAGATTTGAAGGGGAGGTAACGTCTACAATTATTTACTAATGATGTTACTAACTACATGAAAATCTAATAGATCAACAAATCACTATGACTAAACTGAGAATTCAACAAACTTGGCAAAGACAAAATCAACTTTCAAAAAGCTATGGCATATACTTCCTTCAGCAATAGCCCACTAGAATACATGATGTGACAGATAACTCTAGATTCCTAAAATGTCTATAAATCAACATTTGAAAATATAAATCTAGGACTTTTGGATCTACCATGTATGTCCCAAGACCATATTTTCCTTGGGCTGCTCCCTGCAGTGTTTGAGTATAGTAAATATTCCTATAGGTAAACTTTGGCTTGAGGACTACCCATTAGCCTTCTAAGACTTTCTCAAAAGAGTGGTAAGGTATGATATTCTACTTATAAAATCTTATCTTCCTTTTTTGCTGCCTGAGAGTTTTTATTGTTTACTTCTGCATCTGAGGTTAGTCAATAAGATGTACTGAGAACAGTGAGTTATTCTTGACCCTAGAAATGCTTTTCTCTGTGATTATGCCAACTGTGTTTTCTAATTTATGGTCATTGGATTAAACTCCTATTTTCACACAGAGATTGAGGGATTGAGGCCAGTATTCCTGGGTAGTTCTATTTGAAAGGGATGGGATGGATCTAAGATCCTTGCTCTAAGTGTCTTTCACTTTGGGGTTGTAAAACTAGCAAGAGAGCTATTGAAAGGAATAGAGAAAGAATGTACAGTTATGTATAATATGAAATAAATACTTCTTAAAAAGTCAAGTCAGAGGCCTAGAGTTGGAAGAATCCTTTCTAACATTTAGTCGTACTGAGGGGGACATCAAAGCCATTTTAACCACTAGTGGCTCAGAGGTTAAAGTGTCTGCCTGGAATGCAGGAGACCCGGGTTTGATCCCTGAGTCGGGAAAATCCCCTGGAGAAGGAAATGGCAACCAACTCCAGTACTCTTGCTTGTAGAATCCCATGGGGGAGGAACGTGGTGGGCTACAGTCCATAGGGTCGCAGAGTCAGACACAAATGAGTGACTTCAACACTCACTCACTCACAGAAAAATTGAATTTAACAACATTTTAACATAGTATACTAAAGATGGGTAAACATCCACTTAACTGAGTGTATAAAAACATGAGATTAAATGACACTAATTATGTAGCTTTGATAACTTACCACATGTTCCAGGAAAGAATTTTTCAAAAGTTTGATATACTTTTGAAAATATATGATCTTGAAAACATAAAGGTTTTTCCTGGGGTATTTTTTGAGTTACATGGATTCCCTCTTTCTTGGTTTGTGAAAAAATAGAAGAGATTGGAGATACTATATCATTGGCATCTTCCTTGATCTATATTCAGGAATCTTAAGTTTCATAGTATCTCTCTACTTCATCTCAGTCAAGATTTATTACCCATTAGTTTATATTTTATTAAGATCTAAGGTGTATCAGTTCAGTTCAGTTCAGTTCAGTCACTCAGTCATGTCTGACTCTTTGCAACCCCATGAATCACAGCACGTCAGGCCTTCCTGTCCATACCAACTCTCGGAGTTCACTCAAACTCATGTCCATAGAGTTGGTGATACCATCCAACCATCGAATCCTCTGTCATCCCCTTCTCCTCCTGCCCCCAATCCCTCCAGCATCCAGGTTAAAATCTATTTTTTTCTGAAAACACTAAAATTATATGTATACTTTCATGTATAGTTATACAGTTTTCATCTGTTAAATTGTCTTAAATTTAGATTAACATTATTACAATATAAATCTTAGAATACTTTAATAAATATCCATATTATTAGTTACTATAAGAGCCTTCCATAGATTAGTTCAATGTATATCACAAGTGAATCCCTATAGAATAACACTTTAAAAACTAGCAAAAAAAAAAAAAAAATAGCTCTGTTACTATAAATATATCACAAGTTCAAATGGAAATTTATATATTTTGTCTTCCCCAAAAGCAGTTCAAAGAGACTTGCTATCAACATGCTCTGCTTAGATTCCAATTGAAATTCAAGTTCAGATTAGGAGCTACTTAATTTTCAATATTTTGATTATTAAAAGACTTCTATAACATTTACTGAGGCTATATGTATTCTTTTTTTTTTTCAGAGTTTAGACTGACCTTCGTTGCCAAAGTAATGTCTCTGCTTTTCAGTATGATGTATAGGTTGGCCATAGCTTTTCTTCCAAGGAGCAAGTGTCTTTTAATTTCATGGCTGAGGTCACCATCTGCAGTGATTTTGGAGCCCAAGAAAATAAAGTCTCATTGTTTCCACTGTTTCCCCATCTATTTGGCATGAAGTGATGGGACCAGATGCCATGATCTTAGTTTTCTGAATGTTGAGTTTTAAGCCAGCCTTTTCACTCTCCTCTTCCACTTTCATCCAGAGGCTCTTTAGTTCTTCACTTTGTGCCATAAGGGTGGTGTCATCTGCATATCTGAAGTTATTGATTATTTCTCCCTGCAATCTTGATTCCAACTTGTGCTTCATCTAGCCTGGCATTTTGCTTGATGTACTCTGCATATAATCTAAATATATATACTCTGCATATAAGTGCACCAGAAGACCCTATTTTAAAGTCATATAATTATCCCTTACATCACAATTGGCAACAGCATAACATAATCTAAATAATGGATGAAAAAATCCCACCGAGGTGTGCTCATGCTTTTATTTTTTTTCTTTTCTTTTTTTTAAATTTTATTTTATTTTTTTAACTTTACAATATTGTATTGGTTTTGCCAAATATTGAAATGAATCCGCCACAGGTATACATGTGTTCCCCATCCTGAACCCTCCTCCCTCCTCCCTCCCCATACCATCCCTCTGGGTCGTCCCAGTGCACCAGCTCCAACATACATCACAGCAGGATCCTCTATGACCCACCTCCCAAAATATTAGAAATAAAAGCAAAAATAAACAAATGGGACCTAATTAAACTTAAAAGCTTCTACACAACAAAGGAAACTATAAGCAAGGTGAAAAGACAGCCTTCAGAATGGGAGAAAATAATAGCAAATGAAGCAACTGACAAACAACTAATCTCAAAAATATACAAGCAACTCCTACAGCTCAACTCCAGAAAAATAAATGACCCAATCAAAAAATGGGCCAAAGAACTAAACAGACATTTCTCCAAAGGAGACATACAGATGGCTAACAAACACATGAAAAGATGTTCAACATCACTCATTATCAGAGAAATGCAAATCAAAACCACTATGAGGTACCATTTCACACCAGTCAGAATGGCTGCGATCCAAACGTCTACAAGCAATAAATGCTGGAGAGGGTGTGGAGAAAAGGGAACCCTCTTACACTGTTGGTGGGAGTGCTCATGCTTTTAAACTGAATGTCCCAACTGGGCCCCTCTACCCCTAAGATTGTTCTACACTGATTTATGTTGCTTTCTGCTGCCCCTTGAAAAAGCTACAAAGACTCCCCACCCTAAATTACAGATCTTGCCCCAACCCCAAGTAGAACACCCCAAGATCCTGTTTTCCAAACAATGATCTTGGGAAAAGGGGTAAAGTCATTCTATCTCTCTCCAAGACACAAAGGCATTGGACACACTGACTATCATTTTACATAAACAGTGCTTAAGATTAGACCCTCTACAGTCTCCTCACTGAGATTAATGAGGAAAGACTCCCTGCCAGGTCTTAATTGAGGCATTGAATGTCCACTGAAGAAGCTGAGGGTTAGCCAGGAAAACAGAGGTGTGAGTGTGCACTCAGCTACTGGTTGGATGACCCTGTCACATGGGTCAGTGTGCCTTTGAGTGAGACTTGTGAAGGAAAAGTACTATTCCCTTTCAGTTTGATGTCAGAAGTGTTCCTTCTCTCAGAGAGCCCAATAGCACACCCTAGAGGGTTGACGCTGCCAGCTGCCAGCCCCTTCTCTGCTGGATTTCTTCCTGCTGTCAGTCTTCATCCCACATCCCCATAGGGTATCACAGATTCCATCCATGAAGACTGGAAAATGGTTGGGGTTATTTTTATTTGACTCCCCCAAGACACCTGAGGAGGTTTCTCAGCTCATTTGAGATTACATATCTCCTGGTCAATGCCCATTTGCAAGTACTGCTACTGACTGACATGACAAGAGTTGTTATTGTTCAGTCACTAAGTCATGTCTGACTCCTTGCCACCCCCATGGACTGCAGTATGCCAGGCTTCCCTGCCCTTCACTATCTCCTGAGTTTGCTCAGACTCGTCTCCATTGAGTCCGTGATGCCATCCAATTGTTTCATCCTCTGCTACTGCGGCTGCTGCTAAGTCCCTTCAGTCGTGTCCGACTCTGTGTGACCCCATAGACGGCAGCCCAACAGGCTCCCCCATCCCTGAGATTCTCCAGGCAAGAATACTGGAGTGGGTTGCCATTTCCTTCTCTAATGCTTGAAAGTGAAAGTGAAAGTGAAATCGCCAAGTCGTGCCTGACTCCTAGCAACCCCATGGACTGCAGCCCACCAGGCTCCTCCGTCCATGGGATTATCCATGCAAGAGTACTGCAGTGGGGTGCCATTGCCTTCATCCTCTATTGCCCCCTTATTCTCCTGCCCTCAATCTTTCCCAGCATCAGGGTCTTTTCCAAAGACTGGGCTCTTTGCATCAGGTGAACAAGAGTGCCCTCTTAAAATTACATTGTCATCTAATATATATTTTAAAGTTAAACCTGAGCCCACCATTGCTGTCCTAGATGTAGACATCAGCCCTTCTGTGGTTGAATGGGGGACTCAAAAAAGGAAGCTCCCTAGTCCCAGCAGAGACTACTCAGGGACCACCAAGAGCTTGTTGGATAACATTAAAAGAGAGAAGGGGGGGAAAAGCTTCTAGAAAAACAAGCTTTTCTAAAAGATTTTGCTTAGGGGAGAAAAAACAAGGTTGGGGGAGGTGATATGAGGACTGATTACATTGTGGTGGGGTGTCCTAGGCACCAGGCCCCATTCACCTTCCCCCTTTCCCTCTTATCAATCAGAGGTAACAACTACAAACCATGATTTTTAGGTAGCTAAAAGCCAAAGGGGGTGGGGAAACTGTGAAAAAGCAAAGTCTAACAAACATAATGCTAGCCCTAAATTTCTTATCAATTTAAAAAACAAATTTCTAAATACAAGGGAAGGAAATAAAAGATAATTAAATGAACATATATCTTAATATAAAAATAAAAGAAATTGTATATGTATGTATAATATATTACTAAACAGTGTTCTATAATTTGTTATAATGGGAAATCCAAAATTTATATACTAGAAGAACTTATGTAACAAGAGATGAAATAGACACTGATTGGCTTTTGTTCTAGCATAACTTTAACATTTCCTAAAAATGTATCAATTAACAAGCATCATGGATTTAACACTAAGCTCAGATTATAATTATACCAGAGAGTCCCCTAAATTTAAACATCTACCTTTTATAATCTTAAGAATGTAACTAAATAGAAAGCAGAGGGAAAAATTAATATGCCTCACTTTAACTGTAGTGTTGGCTAAATTTCCCACAGTCATGAATTTCCCACAGATATTCATTACACTAAATATCTTACATTGGTCAGAGATGCTCTGAAACAATAAATAATTAAGATTAAAGTAAGTCTTTAACAGTTACCAACTGGCTTCATAAAATAAGACTCTGTGATCCTCCAGTTAAAATATCTAATGGGACCCAGAGTAAGTCAAAACAGGGCTTCAATGATTAAAATTTATTATTCAAAACCTAATAAATAAAAGGGTGATTATCTCCACTGCTTCTCCATTTGACAGCTCAATTTCACCTGTTCTAAATCTGAAAAAAAAAAAAAAAAAAGTAAACAATTAGTGACTCCTAATGGATTACTACAACCCTAACTCTATGATTCCATCTGTCAAGGCCCCCATACCCAATACTCAGTATTATTAAAATTACTGATTCTATTCCAAAAACAATGGGTAAATATTTTGCTTTTACAAGTTGACTGATGCATTCTATTCAACACCTATTTCAACAGCCTCTCAACTTCAGTTTGCCTTCACCTCCAAAGGGACAGAGTGTTCCCTTTCCAGACTCCCTGGGGACATACTTCATCAGCTTTGCCATCACATACAATCTCTGCAGACAAGATCTTAGCTACATCCTCCTTTCTGCAGGAGGACAGGTATGACAGTACACAGAACATCCTCCTTCAAGGAGATTTGTTTGACATACTCATTAAGGACACATAAAGTCCAACATCTTTTGGTCCTTTTTTGAGTTCTGATGGCAACATGTTCCTCATTTACAAGTCTTACTTACAGATTAAAATCCACAGTCACCCCTACCAGTGCCCTCAAAAAACTGCGTCACTATAGAGACTTTGGCAGTCTCTTCTCATTGCCTCCTGGAGTCTCTGGTCATTTATGATGACCATAAATTGCCCCAGGGCTTCTGATGCAAAAAAAGGAAGAGAAACAAAACCTGCCCCTCTTGGCCTCGTTCTATACTCCAAAAAATGACTGCCTACCTCCTGGTCTTTCTTGGAAATAGAAGCTCTCACAGACCCTGAATCTGTCACCCTTAGTACCCAGCATTTTGTTACACATTGGATCATGGAAACAGCACCCCACTCACTTGGCACAGCTACAGGCACAGCTACCTCCTAAGACAGGAGGACGTTAGATCTGGACCCGTTGGCATATTTCACCTTCATGAGGGGGTGGCTCCCCCTCTCATCAGTTCCTTGCCAGATGTCAGGGTGTTGGAGGAGGTCATCCCTCCCTCTAGCACCTTGGCAGCCTGGGGAGCCCCTTGAGACTCACTGAGTGAACAAGAGTGGGAGTTCATGGGCTATATGAAGGCACTGATCTCAAATGATGCAGCTCAGTGGGATGTTTCTGCTTTCCACCCACTTGCCAGAATGTTTGTAGCAAAGGACAGGACCTAGAAACCAGATGCTAGGCCAAACTTCAGGCAGTCATCTTAGTGATAGATGCTCAGGCTAACACTGACCCCATCTTCACCTATATAATGAAGTGTTGGGCTACTGCCTAAAAATTGTGCCCTTTAGGGGAGGAAAAGCCCCATCTGGGAATCTCTTGCTTCACATGTACCCAAAATACAAATAAATATCAGTGAAGTAAGTCAGAAAGGAAAACACCAATACAGTATAATTAATGCATATATACGGAATTTAGAAAGATGGTAATGATGACCCTATAGGCAAGACAGCAAAAGAGACACAGATGTAAAGAACAGACTTTTGGACTCTGTGGGAGAAGGTGAGGGTGGGATGATTTGAGAGAATAGTATTGAAATATGTATATTACCATATGTGAAATAGATGATCAGTCCAAGTTCAATGTATGAAGCAGGGCACTCAAAGCCTGTGCACTGGGACAACCCAGAGGGATGGGATGGGGAGGAATGTGGGAGGGACAGGGGAAAAACATGTACAGCCATGGCTGATCCATGTCAATGTATGGCAAAAGCCAACACAGTGTTGTAAAGTAATTAGCCTCCAATTAAAATAAATAATTAAAAAAAAAATCACAGTTGCCACTACATACACTTAGGCCACAATACAAGGTGTTGCTTTGTGATTCTTTATACAGAGAGTATAAGGAAACTCCTATTCCCTCTAGAGTTAGAGATGTTATTGGTAGGACACACGACATATTTCACTTGCTAAAATACATGTTAGGCTCTTGAAGGGCTTCCCTGGAGGCTCAGTTGGTAAAGAATCTGTGTGCAATGCAGGAGACCCCAGTTCCATTCCTGGGGCCAGAAGATACACTGGAGAAGGGATAGGCTACCCACTCCAGTATTCTTGGGCTTCCCTGGTGGCTCAGATGGTAAAGAATCTGCCTGCAATATGAGAGAACGGTGGTCAATCCCTGGGTTGGAAGATCCCCTGGAGGAGGGCATGGCAAACCCTCCAGCATTCTTGCCTGGAAAATCTCCAAGGACAGAAGAGCCTGCTGGGCTGCAGTCCATGGGGTTGCAAAGAGTCAGACATAACTTAAGTACAGCACACAGCACACAGGCTCTTGGAAAAGGCATTCCAAAGAACTTTAAAGTCCCTAATAGATCCCAAATAGCTAGTTTAATGGTATCAAACGATTGATTTTCAAATTCCAGTTAGCAATAAACCCCTGAAATTTTTTATCTTGTTCCAGACCTTAACCTAATTTTATAAATTTTCATCTTATCCCTATCCCATGAAGACTGGAAGCTAGATCCAGGTACCTACTTTCCTAGAACTCATTAACCATAGATTGTTTCATAGACCAACCAGGCAGATACTCATCTGATGTGGGACCCATCCGAACTTAAACTTTCACCAAAAACAAACACGCCATCAGGTTGGGCTTATTGCTGCCAGCCTAGGTACTTTCACTGGTTTACAATGAAGAGGCCCTTATCAACTCCGGTGGGTTCCCACTCAGAAAGGATTCCACAGTTCGAGACTCCAGATAACATCACCTTGGCCCCCAAATCTCACCTCTGCAGATGCCCTCACCTCAGATGATATCATCCCAATCCAAGACCTCACTGTGGGGATGGCTTGACCTCCTGTGCTAGAGATGACTTTAGCTCTTACATTAAAATCAGCACCTCAGTAATGCCCATGGTTCTATGAGGCACAAATTGGACACAGGATGTATTTCTTCTAAAATCACTGTCTGCTTGTCCCACAATTCTAGTATACTTCTTATTGTTTAGTCACCAGAAAGTGAAAGTGTCAATCACTCAATCCTGTCCAACTCTTTGCGACCTCATGCACTGTAGCCTGCCAGGCTCCTCTGTCTATTCAGGCAAGAATACTGGAGTGGGTAGCCATTCCCTTCTCCAGGGGATCTTCCTGACCCAGGGATTGAACCCAGGTCTCCTGTATTGCAGGCAAATTCTTTATTGTCTGAGCTACCAAGTCATGTCTAACTCATTAGCAACCCTCTGTCCATGGGATTTCCCAGGCAAGAATACTAGAGTAGGTTGCCATTTCCTTCTCCAGGGGATCTTCCCAATCCAGGGATTGAACCTGTGTCTCCTATATTGGCAGGGGGATTCTTTATCTCTGAGCCACCAAGGAGGCCCAATATACTCCATGCTTTCTGCTAAAACATATACCTGTATACTTAATAAGGCATTTAGTAGAGGTTCCTAAAATTCATGAAGATTATTGTTTTCCCCAGGAGGTACCTGACTCATATCACTCAATCTCTTGACTCTCTGAAGAGAGGACCACCCACTCTAGGATGTCTTTTCCTCCTAACCCCTCCAGCTTTCTACCACAAACCCTCACCTTGCATCTCCACCCCTGACCACCACGACACTCTTTTCCCTTAGTTATGCACAACACCACATTCTAACAAGTACATTATACTCTAAATGATGGCACCTTTGGGTTTTATAATGGCCCCAAATCAAAGACATAGCATCTCATATATTTTTCCTTGCTGACTCTTCAGTGTGTTTTCCCTAATGAAACCATAATTCACTGGGGATTCCCATAGTTATTTATTCTCTGGGTACTGCCCTATTTCCAACAACTCAAGGACTAGAGGTAAAACATGGTATTTATTCCTATCTTAATAGAACTTGTCATAGCCACAGGAGCCAGCCACCAGCTTTGGCACCAGTACAGCAGCCTTTGTCAAACAAAATAAAATCATAAATGTCAACCAGCAGCTTTCCACAACTCTCTCAGATCAGATTCAAAGGCTGTAAGAAATATTGTTCCTTATACAACAGGCCTATGAGTCTCTAGCCCAAGTGGTGAGGGATAACAGACTGGCTCTCGACTACTTGCTAGTCAAGAAAAGAGGGTTTTGTATTATTCAGGGTACCTCCTCTTGTATGGACATTTTGAATCTGGACAGGTAAAGAACAAACTATAAGGAATAAGTAAAGAGATAATGATTTTTCATAACATAACTAAAATCTTCCAATAAATTCTCTTAAAATCAGAAATGTCTGTCCTATTGTCTATGGTTGACCATGTGCAATGCTTGGTTGTCAACTGGGTTCTCTGTTGTCACTTTTATCAAAGTTGCCTTTGGTGGCTAAATCAAAATGTCTCACCTTTAACATCTCCACAGCCTAGGTAACAAGTGTTATCCATTCCATTTTAGCTTAAATTTCATGTTTTCCTGAATATCAACATCCTTACAAATAGGCTGTGAGCACCCCACCCAGGGCAGCAGTGTGATAAAGCTGGACCCAGCCACAAGTTCCCTTTCCCTTCCCTGACTATGACCTCAAGATGCTCAAACATGCCAAAGGTATCTTCTCATGACTTTTGCTTAACACACCACCCCCAGGAAAGGCACTTGCCATGGGTTTTCTTTCTATTTCTTCCCCACCTGCTTGGTAGAGTCTCTCCATTTACTTTACCAAGTCTGACTCTCTCAGCGGCCCCCTGCATGGCATGCTGAGCCTCCTCCATCTAGGATATGGATATAATGGATCTCTTTCACTATTGAATGCCTCTCTAGGATGTTGTTATATGTTTGCCCCTGATGGATCATTAAAAATATTTTTAGTAACACAAGTATTCCCTATGTCACAGTTCTGCATCACTTATACTTCAATCCCTTCCTCACAGAGAACATCATTTTTGACTAATTAACAATTTCACTTCAAAAAAAAAAAAAGTGAATAGCAACCTTATGTAAGTTATAGTAGAGATTTGTGTTTTGTTTTTTTCTTTTTTGTGGCCAGCACATATCAAGTGCTGGAGATATTTTTAAAGCATGCTTTTAGATTAAAGATGAAAATATGGACATCCAATTTTATATCTACCTCCCTTGAAATTGCATTAAAACTTTGGTAAAGGAAGTTTAAAATAGAAGAAAAGTTAAAATGAAGAAAGAAACATAAATTGCATTTTGGAAGTGATTAGCAGATAAAAACACACAAGCTTGTGCAGACCTATCCAAACTGAGATTTCAGTAGAAGCAAATGAACCCTAGGAAGGACAGGAATTAGTTCTTTCCTTAAAAAGAAGTTCTTTCCTGCTAAGGGCAAGCTAAAAAGTAAGACTGGAGAACCCTGTATCTTTTCCCACTGCACAGCAATTTCCATCTATATTGAATATATACAATTTATGGAGATGCTGAAACTGAGAGACTAGACTCTAGGACTCAAGCTTGCTGAGAGTTGAAGGAGTTCATAGTGACACAGAATAAAGTACAATATACTAAGCAGTGAGAGTCCCAGCAGGTTAACCCTATAAATTCCACCAGTATGACCTCTAGGCTTAATTTAGTCAGAATTCAATCAGAGAAGCTATTCACTAAGTATAACAATTTATCCATTTTACTTTTCAAGTTTACTGCCCATCTGTTGGCACCTCCCTTTTTTCCTAGTGGCTCACTTGTAATGGCTGCATCAATGGGTTCCATGTTTTCAGCTTAGGTTGGGTTGGGCCAATTTGCATCCCAGAAAGGAGGTCAGAGGGAGGGATGAGTGAGTCTGAGGTTTGTTATTTCCTTGGCTCCCTCCTTGGAGAACCACTCCTGTATGGTGGCCTCAAAGTTTGTCTCCATCAAGCTTTCTGACAGTATTCTGCTATCCCTCCCATGCCTCTTATCCTTGAGCCAAAGATGGTCACAGCTTGCCCACTGTAAGCTCTAGATTAATGCAGCATCTTTGTGTGGGACAGCTACACAACATTCCTTTTATAATAAACCCTCAACAAAATAAGAAGTTTCAAATGTGTGAAATATGTTTTCTGATCTGTTTCACTGTTTAGCTATTGTTTCTCCACTGCTGATATGTAAGTGAGCTGATAACAGAGCTAACATAATTTTATGACTTTTAAAAAAATAAATATTTAAAGCTCCAACTTTGTATCTAAGAACATCCTTAGGCTATCATAGGCTTTAACATTTTATACTTGGTGATTTTCTGAGTAGCCTGAAATTTTCAGTTTAACTTCCTTTTTCCAAGGGTTTTGTAAAAGCAAATATACAAGTAAAACCAGACATTAAAAAAAAAAAAAAAAAAACCTTTAAAGTATAGACAGTTATGTTTAATCTAATTGCCTTTTGCAGGGTCAAAGAATGCAACAAATTAAGTCTTATTTTAGGAATTTCATGAGAGTTTCATTTTGGTCTTATATGACCAGTTTATACAAATATTCCACAGATATTTAAAAAAACTAGAGATATGTTCTCTTTGAAGAATGCTAGCATTTCAGAGGAAAAGGAAACAGAGAGAGTGAATTGACAATAAAAGAAAAGGAACAAGATGGGCACAAAAATGGATAAAATGGAAAGATTCAAAAAGGGACCGAGGAAGAGACATGGAATAAACAAGTATTAATACATAGACACAAAGACTGTAAAATAAATTCAAAGGTAGACAGAGAAGTATGTGTGCATGCATGTGTGTGTAAGTGAGAGAGAGAGAGAAAGTTAGAAGTTTATTGATCACTGTGTCAATAGACCAGTTTCAGATCCTGACTCTGATCTATATCAGCCATGTAACTGTTTTAGGTTTCACTCCATAAGCATATAAAATGGGAATAGCTAGTATACATCCCAGAAGTTCTATGCCATAATCCATGCTAGAAGAGAACCTATCATTGAACACAAATAGATATCTTCTAATAATATACTTACTCTGATATTTTATGGTCATGTACTTTCCCTTATGATCTATTAAGGACTAAATGTAGTATTTTGAATTTTGCACTAACTTTGATGTTTAACAATTTTATTAGTTTCCTAGGACTGATGTTACAAATGTACTATAAACTGAGAGACTTAAAACAATAGAAATTTATTCTCTCATAACTCTGAAGAATGGAGGTTTAAAATCAAGATATTGGCAGAGCCATGTTCACTTCAGTCTCAAGGGGATGGATCCTTCCTTGTCTCTCCCAGATTCTGGAAATCCCTAGTGTTCCTTGATTTGTGACAGCATAACTCTAATCTCTGCCCTGGTCTTCACATGGCCATCTTATTCTTATGTGTCTCTTGTCTGTTTCCTCTCCTCTTGTAAGTGTCCTCTAAAAGGACATGAGCCCAAGTTAGAACCTACCTTAATGCAGAATGATCATACCTTAACTTGATTACATCCACAAAGATCCTGTTTCAAATGAGTCATAATCAAAGGGACTGGGGTTTAAAATGTAAACATATCTTTTTTGGAAGACATAATTTAACCTGTAATAAATAGTAATATATGTTATTTTTCATTTCTAATATACTTTGATCTATATATTTTGATGCATAATGTCTTAATTGGTGTATATTATGCTTTTCCAGATTCTTCACTATATATAATACAAATAAATAGATATATTAATTGAACTACTGGGCTCCCCAGTAGCTCAGATGGTAAAGCATCTGCCTGTAATGCAGGAGACCCGGGTTCAATCCCTGGGTTGGGAAGATCCTCTGGAGAAAGAAATGGCAACCCATTCCAGTATGC
Source organism: Bos taurus (assembly GCF_002263795.3). Lineage (NCBI taxonomy): Eukaryota > Metazoa > Chordata > Mammalia > Artiodactyla > Bovidae > Bos > Bos taurus. Next base: position 39,465,517 of record NC_037328.1, on the reverse strand, counting down.
TTGCCTGGAAAATTCCATGGACAAAGGAGCCTGGCGGGCTATAGTTCACGGGGTCACAAAGAGTCAGACATGACTGTGTAACTAACACAATACACACAACTTAACTAATTCTTATACTCAAGCTAACCACTGCTAAGAAATTTAAACATAAGTCCAGGATACAAAGGACAGCCTGAATCATCATATAGTATCAGAAATTAAGAAGGTGTTAAAAAATCCAAACAAAATAAAGATAACCCAGTGATGAACATTTCAAAGGGACACAGAGCCAACTCAAAGAGTTCCAATGGCCAAAGGTGAAAAATTTTAATAAAAATAAAAAGTAGTGTTGGGTTTTCACACAAAATATATTAAAAATATCTATGAGTAGAGTGCATATTGATAAATAAATGATTGAATACATAAATGGGTAAAAGAGACAGATCTCTTTTAGAGAAAAAACAATAAATCTGAGCAAAGTATAAACTCTAGCTAATAATACTGTACCAATATTGGTTCATTAATTGTGACAAATGTGGCATATTAATATAGAATGTCAATAATAGGAAGACATCAGTTGGAATACATAGAGACTCTGGATTACCTTGACAATCATTCTGTAAATCTAAAATTATGCTAAAATAAAATTTATTCATAAAAAACTAAAGTGAAGCTACTCTAAAGATATGTTAGCATTCAGTTCAGTTCAGTTCAGTTTCTGTCTGACTCTTTGCAACCCCATGAACTGCAGCACACCAGGCTTCCCTGTCCATCACCAACTCCTGGAGTTTACCAAAACTCATGTCAATTGAGTTGGTGATGCCATCCAACCATCTCATCCTCTGATATCTGCTTCTCCTGCCCTCAATCTTTCCCACCATCAGGGTCTTTTCAAATGAGTCAGCTCTTCACATCAGGTGGCCAAAGTATCGAAGTTTCAGCTTCAACATCAGTCCTTCCGATGAACACCCAGGGCTGATTTCCTTTAGGATGGACTGGTTGGATCTCCTTGCAGTCCAAGGGACTCTCAAGAGTCTTCTCCAACACCACAGTTCAAAAGCATCAATTCCTCGGTGCTCAGCTTTCTTTATAGTCCAACTCTCATATCCATACATGACCACTGGAAAAACCATAGCCTTGACTAGACAGACCTTTGTTGGCAAAGTAATGTCTCTGCTCTTCAATATGCTATCTAGGTTTGTCATAACTTTTATTTCAAGGAGTAAGCATATTTGAATTTCATGGCTGGAATCACCATCTGCAGTGATTTTGGAGCCCCCCAAAATTTCCACTGTTTCCCCATCTATTTCCCATGAAGTGATGGGATCGGATGCCATGATCTTAGTTTTCTGAATGTTGAGCTTCAAGTCAATCTTTTCATTCTCCTCTTTCATTTTTATCAAGAGGCTCTTTAGTTCTTCACTTTCTGCCATAAGGGTGGTGTCATCTGTATATCTGAGGTTATTGATATTAACATTAACAAAATAAAATACCGTAAATTAGAAATTATACCTAGTTAGAAAACATAGGAGTATTAACCAGTGACTAAAGAGAAATAAAAGGGAAATTTAAAATATATTTTGCCTCTTGCAAAATCTGGCATAGTCACTGTTTCTCTGAAGATGTCACCCAAGAGTTCTCAGGAAATGTTGAAAATTACTGGATAAAATATTAGAAGATTAGTTTCAATATATGTTTTATCTTATTCTTTTTATTATTACATCCATTTGTAAATGAATTTTACATTTCAGGAAGAAATAAGTGCTCTGATTATTTTTCAGAATTCTTATAAGACTACAGTCAGAAATATGCTTAAATTTCACTTTATTTCCATTCCACAGAAAATACAGGAAATACTTGTCTTGGTCTCTTCCTTCCATTTTACTCAGTTGTTTTTATTTTTTTCTTTTTCCTTTCTCTACCTGAGGAAAAAGAAATCTAGGATTGGACTCATTAGAGTGCAAACAAGTCTATATTCTAGGAAGTTTTAGCATAAGCATTATGAATGGTACACTGATTTTGAATTTTCTTTGTTAAAGCAACTAAGCTGTAATTTCAAGGTACTTTTCTATAAATTAACTATCTCATCAACACAATGCTCTCTTTTAGCAAGAAAAATAAGCTAGAGGGAAGAGCAATGGTGGAAGAGCAAAATCAGTTGCCGAAAAGTGTTTTAAAAAATGACTATCAAATCAAAATTAGATGGCTGCACAGCTTTTTCATTTGTAAAATTAGGTCAAGATAATGGAAGAACATGAATGTTTCTTGTTCTTCTTTTAAAATAAAACACATGCAAAATTTACATTCACCATAAACTGTAACAGCTGGGAGGGACAGTACTTGAAATCAACCTTCACCACTAATGAGTTCATCAGGTTCTCTCTGTGAATTTGCAACTACTTTTTAATTTTAATGTAACATGCCTTTTCCTCTTTAGTGTCTATGATCTTCCCTTTATAAAAGTTTTATTTTAGGGTGTCTCGAGGAGAGCTTGTATGACTTTCTATCAGCAAAGGGCCTGGTGAGGCCTTCAGTATAAAAGGATTGAAGAGTCTAATTTGAAACAGATGAATTGCAGCATTTGTTCGATAATTTGCCAGGACACATTTCAACTCACTTTCAAACAGTGATCAACACATAACTAATTGAGTGGTGCTATGAAGTTGAAAACTGCAGTGAGTTCTCTATTGGCTTTCCTGAGGTTGTAACTTTTAAATTAACCACATGAAAGGGCAGGAAGCATCAAGGTGACTGTGAGATAAAGTATAAAACACTACCAGGAACACATGTACACCCATGGCTGATTCTTCTGAATGTATGGCAAAAACCACCACAATACTGTAAAGTAATTAGCCTCCAATTAAAATAAATAATTTAAAAAGTTATTCAAATGAAAAAAAAAAAAAAAACCCACCACCTATTTTGTGTGTGTAATACAAAGAAATTTATATATAAAGGAACAACTTAACTTATTCAATATTTTGAATTTGATATGCACAATATTTCTTGCATATATAGTCACAAGAAAGAAGAATTTTGTCTAATATATATGAAGTGAAAAAATAATTCACTATTTAGATGCATGTTTACACTGCTCTGACAATTTTCATCAGTGATTTGGTTTAAGTTATCTTTAATTTAGAATTACAAGCTCCGACTATTGCTTGATTTTATAAATAATTGAGTATAATTTTATTTTATAGGAGAATCCCTAGCATCAGTCACTTCTGCCATGGACTGATCATCACGGTGGAACAGAAACCCATGAATGATTTGTATAATACATATAAATATTATGACAACAAATAAAACACCCTTCAATGAAATTGCTAAAATTTTAACCCAATATAAAATTTTATAGGAGTTACATTTCAGATCAGTACTCAAAAAAATAAAACGGCTTTAGTTACTAGGGTGTGCCATTACAGAAGCACTTTTATTGAATTATCATGTTGCCTAAGACTATGTATCCTATATTATTTTACATGGAAAGGGGTCATGGTAAGCTTATGCCATTGTATTTCTAGGGTTAAATTTGTGCACTAGCATCCTGGCTAAGAGAGTCTTATGGGCTTTGAAATTGATTAAGTTTGTATGAAAATTTGATGTGAATATTTTTAAGAACAGGTAATGAAGGCTATTTTACAAGACACATGCAAAATGAAACTTGAGCTTCCGGCTCTCAATAGGATGAATTCAATTCCAGGATGTATGGCGAGACCTCCTATTTGGAGAGAACCTACACTCAGTGCTTCCCACCTCTTCCCTCACAGCTGCTGCAGCCTATACCTGGGCCACGGTGTGTCAGGCAGGGTTCTTGTAATCCAGCAGTCCTCGGTTGAATATTGTGTATAATTATTATCTCCAGGAATGTCAGCGATCTTCTAAACACCCCAGACTTCATTTCCTTTTGCTGTTATTATCTTTTTGCTGTTGCTGTTTATCTGGTAATTACGGTTAATGATATTTAACTCATGTGATTGCCAGGGTCTTCCCTCAGAGCTCAGTTGGTAAAGAATCTGCCTGCAAATAGGAGACCACAGTTGGATTCCTGGGTCAGGAAGATCCCCTGGAAAAGGGATAGACTACCCACTCCAGTATTCATGGGCTTCCTGCCAGGAACACTAATTGTAAAAATATAAAGTTCTTGCCATTGTACTTCTTAAGAGCTTAGAAGTGATTAGTAGAATTATTAGAGATAAAACTGTTGTCAATAGTTATGCAATAAATATATTCATAATTTTAAACTATTACCTCCATAAGGTAATAATTATCTCATATTATAAACTATGTGACTTCCCTGGTGGCTCAGTGGTAAAAAAAAAAAAACAAAAAACATGCCTGCCACTGCAGGCAATGCAAGAGATGCAGGCTCGATTCCTGGGTCGGCACTATCCCCTAGAGTAGGAAATGGTAATACACTCTGGTATTCTTGCTTGGGAAATCCGATGGACAGAAGGAGCCTGGAAGCCTACAGCTACAAAACAGTTGGACACAGCCTAGCCTAAACAACAGCAATAATTAAATTCTTCCTGCGTTGTACTTGGTAAAATTTATAACATAGATTCCTTGCAAAAGAAAAAAAAAAACTTGTTTTTTTTATATTCCCATCACTAATTAATGGCTTTAATATAGTTGTCGGTATGTTTTCCCTCCTCATTAAACAGTGGTGTGTTGAAAGTATAAATTGTTTTTTGATTTTACAGATGAAGTTTGGAGTTTGGTCCAGATCATACTAATAAATTACAGGAAGTTATGTTAAAACATAACAGTGAAGTTAGACTGTGAGGAAGGCTGAGCGCTGAAGAACTGATGCTTTTGAATTGTGGCGTTGGAGAAGACTCTTGAGAGTCCCTTGGACTGCAAGGATATCCAACCAGTCCATTCTCAAGGAAATCAGCCCTGGGATTTCTTTGGAAGGAATGATGCTAAAGCTGAAACTCCAGTACTTTGGCCACCTCATTCGAAGAGTTGACTCATTGGAAAAGACTCTGATGCTGGGAGGGATTGGGGGCAAGCAGAGAAGGGGACGACAGAGGATGAGATGGCTGGATGGCATCACTGACTTGATGGACGTGAGTCTGAGTGAACTCCGGGAGTTGGTGATGGACAGGGAGGCCTGGCGTGCTGCGATTCATGTATTTATGAGGTCGCAAAGAGTTGGACACGACTGAGCGACTGATCTGATCTGATCTGATGTTAAAACCCTATCAAATTACAAATGAATTTAAACAAAATATTTCAGAGTATTATGAGAATCAATATTTTTTTTCTCTCGAATCATTATCTTTAGTGGACAAAAGAATGTTTTATATAACTGTCTACATATTTGGTAAGTGTCTATCATTTGATGCAATGCTTTTAGTAAAGTCAAACATGCATTAAGATAGATGTTTGAAAACAAATTTTAAAATATAAATATCCTTCCACATGGCTCCAAAGTGCTAACTGCCTTTGCACTGCAATTGTTAATAGGTAAATTAGAAATAGTTATATTTAAATATAAAATTGTATATTATTATAAATTAATATTATATTAAAATGGGTGAAGTTATAGATAAAGTGATGTTATAACTTCCAACAGTCTTAATAGAGTGTGAAGAAAAACAGCTTGTAAGACTTAAGTGATGTGACAACCATCCCCAAACATGACAGTTCATGGTGGCTCTTCACAGCTGTTTTTAGCAGTTATCCTGTAAAATTTACTTGCAAGCAGGTTCTCATATATAAGTGAAGCTAAAAAAAAAAAAATTATCTTCATGGTTTTCCTCTCTTTCAGCATATGTTAGAGTTGAGTGGCAAAGGCATTTTTCCAGATGATAAACAGTTTGCTTTTTTAAACGTTTGGGTACCTCTTAAGCATATCATATTTGTGGGATAAAATATTGTTTACTAAATATATTTTGCAATTTTATTTTCCCCATTAGGCTAACATACAGAACAAGTGCTTTTTAATTAAACTTACCAGGTACCCCATTAGTCTTTTCTTGCTGTTTGAAATCTTACTTTATATATATTTATTTTTTCAATCTAATTGGCTTAGTTATAAACTCTATATTTTAAAACTCCCATAACATTCAATAAAGTCTAACACCTATCCCATTTATAAAGGTGAAGCGTGTCAGTTGGTAAGCCAAAATCTGAACTCCTAATACAGTGCCAGTGCCCTGAAGCTTCAGATTGAAGGTAGCTTACCTCTTGAGCGGAGAAGGCAATGGCACCCCACTCCAGTACTCTTGCCCGGAAAATCCCATGGATGGAGGAGCCTGGTAGGCTACAGTCCATAAGGACACTAAGAGTCAGACAGGACTGAGCAACTTCACTTTCACTTTTCGCTTTCATGCATTGGAGAAGGAAATGGCAATGGTACTCCACTCCAGTACTCTTGCCTGGAGAATCCCAGGGATGGGGGAGCCTGGTGGGCTGCTGTTCGTGGGGTCACACAGAGTCAGACATGACTGAAGTGACTTAGAAGCAGCAGCAGCAGTACCTCTTGGGACTTTATCTTATTCATGACACATTGAGTGAAATCTCAGGAAATTACTATAGTTTGACTTTTCAGATTTTTAGAGCAAGCAAAAACATACACAAAAGCATCTAAATATTTTTAGAAATATAACTCAGTGGAATTAGGATATAAGGATTTAACTTAATGTTCCTGAGTGTTTAAGACAAAATTTCTTAGGTAGTAAACTTCTATTATATCTTTTAAACCTTACATAACTTATAATCTAGTTATATGTTTATTTTACAGATGAAATAAAAAATGTCTGAGAATTTAGATAAGTTGCTCAAGCTGACACAACCCATGGTTGCATTTTTACAATCTGGATCCCACTGATTCTAGAAATTAACATGGCTACTGATACCTTTTCTACACTGACATACTGCCTTTTTGTGTAAAAAAAAAAAAAGATGAAGAGGAAATAGAGCATAATCTAAACAAACTAGGTAAATTCATTGTACATTACATTTTTAGCATAAACATAAAGTAGTAGCTTCCGTCTCCATAGGCAGAAAAACCACATGACACTCCCTGTGATAAGCAAGTCTTTAGTCAGGGTTATGCAAAGTAGGTAGTACCATCAAATGATACAAGGAAATGTCTTTTATTCTGCTTTTAATGTGATCTGATCTGAATGTGACTTACTGTGGAATTCAGACCTCTAAGACTATGCTTTGTATTTTCCTAGTATTTCCGAGTAAGCTAACAACAAGAAGTATGTCTATGTTGCTCACTTACTTGCTTATTTCAAATCACACATGGTGAACCATCTCCCAAGAAACCATTGGAAACCACAGAATATTGCTTTGTGAAAAGATTGCTGCAGTCCTTACTTACTACTCTACTTAGAGCTCTTAAAGACATGCCAACATACAATATAAATCTAGGTATTTGTTGATTTGATTCTTGTTTATTTTAGAGCATTCTTCAATTTATATATGATAAAATATGTAAGAATCTGGAGCCAGAATGCCAGGTTTTGAATACAGGCTCAGTGACTTACTGTGTGTGTCAGGAAAGTTACTTAGCCTCTCTATTCTTCAGTTTTCACTTTGGTAAACTGAGGATACCTTTTATCACTTTGGTAAAATAAGGATAAAAATATGGATATTTGTAATTTGTTTGCAAAGAACATTTAGAATAGTTCATGAAAAATAAGTCCAAGGATATTAGGGGTATTTAAAGCATATATATGGAGTATACTTACTGGTAAAAGAAACACACCCATGTTCACCAGGTAACTTAGGAAATTCATACTGATATCTTAGCAAACTCCCATATTCTTGCCACAAATCCCACCTTTTTCCTTTCCTCCAACTAAGAGGATTCATTAATTAAAGATAATATGTTAATTATTCCATTGCTTTTCTTTACTGTAAGCACATAGATATGCATACATTAAACAATCTATAGCAATATATATATATATATATTTTTTGTCCTTCAGTTGCTAGTTCATTCCAGTCACTCAGTAGTGTCTGACTCTTTGCGACCACATGGACTGCAGCACCCCAGGCCTCCCTGTCCATAACCAAAACTCCTGGGGCCTACTCAAACACATGAGATTCTCATTGGTGATGTCATCCAACCATCTCATCTTCTGTCGTTCTTTTCTCCCACCTTCAATCTTTTCCCAGCAGCAGGGTCAGTTCTTCATTTCAGGTGCCCAAAGATTTGGAGTTTCAGCTCCAGCATCAGTCCTTCCAATGAATATTCAGGACTGATTTCCTCTAGAATTCACTGGTTGGATCTCCTTGCAGTCCAAGGGACTCTCAAGAGTCTTCTCCAACACCACACTTCAAAAGCATCAATTATTTGGCACTCAGCTTTCTTTATAGTCCAACTCTCACATCCATACATGACTACTGGAAAAAACACAGCCCTGACTACATCAACATTTGTTGGCAAAGTAATGTCTCTGCTTTTTAATATGCTGTCTAGACTGTTCATAGCTTTTCTTCCAAGGAGAAGCATGAGTTAATTTCATGGCTGCAGTCACCATCTGCAGTGATTTTGGAGCCCGAAAAAGTAAAATCTGTCATTGTTTCCCCATCTATTTCCCACAGAGTGATGGGACCAGATGCCATGATCTTAGTTTTCTGAATGTTGAGTTTAAGGCCAACATTTTTACTTTCCTTTTCAATTTCATTAAGAGGCTCTGTAGTTCTTCTTCGCATTCTGCCATAAGGATGGTGTCATCTGCATATCTGAGGTTATTGATACTCTTTTCCTAATTTGGAATCAGTCTGTTGTTCCATGTCCAGTTCTAACTGTTGCATCTTGACCTCTATACAGATATCCTAGGAGTCAGGTCAGGTGGTCTTGAATTCCCATCTCTCGAAGAATTTTCCACAATTTGTTGTGATCCACACAAAGGCTTTGGGACAGTCAAGAAAGCATAAGTAGATGATTTTCTGCAACTCTCTTGCTTTTTTGATGATCCAGTGGGTGTTGGCAATTTGATCTCTGGTTCCTTTGCCTTTTCTAAATCCAGCGTGAACATCTGTAAGTTCATGGCTCACGTACTGTTGAAGTCTGGCTTGGAGAATTTTAATGCTTTCACAGCATCATCTTTTAGGATTCAAAATAGCTCAACTGGAAGTCCATAACCTCCACAAACTTTGCTCAGAGTGATGATTCCTAAGGCCCACTTGACTTCACATTCCAGAATGTCTGGCTTAGGTGAGTGATCACACCATCGTGATTATCTGGATCACTAAGATCTTTTTTTGTATAGTTCTTATGTGTATTCTTGCCACTTATTCTTAATGTCTTCTGCTTCTATTATGTCCATTCATTTCTGTCCTTTATTGTGCCCATCTTTGTATGAAATGTTCCCTTGGTATCTCTAATTTGCTTGAAAAGATCTCTAGTCTAGTCCATTCTATTTGTTTGCCTCTCTTTCTTTGCACTGATCACTGAGGAAGTCTTTCTTATCTCTCCTTGCTATTCTTTGGAACTCTGCATTCAAATGTACATAGATATGCATACATTAAACAATGTATAGCAACTACAATCATTTTTCTGTTCTTCAGTTGCTAAGTCATGTCCAGTTCTTTTCATTCGCACAGACTGCAGCATGCCAGGCTCCATGTCCATTCAGAAGCAAGCATCTTTTAATTTAATGCCTGTAGTCACCATCTCTGTTCTTTTCCAAGGCAAACCATTAAATATCACAGTACTCCAAGTCTATGCCCCAACCAGTAATGCTGAAGAAGCTGAAGTTGAACAGTTCTATGAAGACGTACAAGACCTTTTAGAACTAATACCCAAAAGATATGTGCTTTTCATTATAGGGGACTGGAATGCAAAAGTAGGAAGTCAAGAAACACCTGGAGTAACAGGCAAATTTGGCCTTGGAATACAGAATGAAGCAGGGCAAAGAAAAATAGAGTTTTGCAAAGAAAATGCACTGTTCATAGCAAACACCCTCTTCCAACAACACAAGAGAAGACTCTACACATGGACATCACCAGATGGTCAACACTGAAATCAGATTGATTATATTCTTTGTAGCCAAAGATGGAGAGGTTCTATACCGTCAACAAAAACAAGACCAGGAGCTGACTGTGGCTCAGAAAATGAACTCCTTATTGCCAAATTCACACTTAAATTGAAGAAAGTAGGGAAAATCACTAGACCATTCAGGTATAACCTAAATCAAATCCCTTATGATTATACAGTGGAAGTGAGAAATAGATTTAAGGACCTAGATCTGATAGATAGAGTGCCTGATGAACTATGGACGGAGGTTCCTGACATTGTACAGGAGATAGGGATCAAGACCATCCCCATGGAAAAGGAATGCAAAAAAGCAAAATGGCTCTCTGGGGAGGCCTTACAAATAGCTATGAAAAGAAGAGAAGTGAAAAGCAAAAGAGAAAAGGAAAGATAAAAGCATCTGAATGCAGAGTTCCAAAGAATAGCAAGGAGACATAAGAAAGCCTTCCTCAGCGATCAATGCAAAGAAATAGAGGAAAACAACAGAATGGGAAAGACTAGAGATGTCTTCAAGAAAATTAGAGATACCAAGGGAACACTTCTTGCAAAGATGGGCTCGATAAAGGACAGAAATGGTATGGACCTAACAGAAGCAGAAGACATTAAGAGGAGGTGGCAAGAATACACGGAAGAACTGTACAAAAAAGATCTTCATGACCCAGATAATCACGATGGTGTGATTATCCTAGAGCCTAGAGCCAGACATCCTGGAATGTGAAGTCAAGTGGGCCTTAGAAAGCATCACTACAAACAAAGCTAGTGGAGGTGATGGAATTCCAGTTGAGCTCTTTCAAATCCTGAAAGATGATGCTGTGAAAGTGCTGCACTCAATATGCCAGCAAATTTGGAAAACTCAGCAGTGGCCACAGGACTAGAAAAGGTCAGTATTCATTCCAATCCCAAAAAAGGACCTAACAGAAGCAGAAGACATTAAGAGGAGGTGGCAAGAATACACGGAAGAACTGTACAAAAAAGATCTTCATGACCCAGATAATCACGATGGTGTGATTATCCTAGAGCCTAGAGCCAGACATCCTGGAATGTGAAGTCAAGTGGGCCTTAGAAAGCATCACTACAAACAAAGCTAGTGGAGGTGATGGAATTCCAGTTGAGCTCTTTCAAATCCTGAAAGATGATGCTGTGAAAGTGCTGCACTCAATATGCCAGCAAATTTGGAAAACTCAGCAGTGGCCACAGGACTAGAAAAGGTCAGTATTCATTCCAATCCCAAAAAAGGCAATGCCAAAGAATGCTCAAACTACTGCACAATTGCACTCATCTTGCACGCTAGTAAAGTAATGCTCAAAATTCTCCAAGCCAGGCTTCAGCACTACATGAACCGTGAACTTCCAGATGTTCAAGCTGGTTTTAGAAAAGGCAGAGGAACCAGAGATCAAATTGTCAACATCCGCTGAATCATCAAAAAAGCACGAGAGTTCCAGAAAAACATCTATTTCTTCTTTACTAACTATGCCAAAGCCTTTGACTGTGTGGATCACAATAAACTGCAGAAAATTCTGAAAGAGATGGGAATATCAGACCACCTGACCTGCCTCTGAGAAATTTGTATGCAGGTCAGGAAGCAACAGTTAGCACTGGACATGGAACAACAGACTGGTTACAAATAGGAAAAGAAGTACATCAAGGCTGTATATTGTCACCCTGCTTATTTAACTTGTATGCAGAGTACATCATGAGAAACGCTGGGCTGGAAGAAGCACAAGCTGGAATCAAGATTTTCGGGAGAAATATCAATAACCTCAGATATGCAGATGACACCACCCTTATGGCAGAAAGCGAAGAGGAACTAAAAAGCCTCTTGATAAAAGTGAAAGAGGAGAGTGAAAAAGTTGGCTTAAAGCTCAACATTCAGAAAACAAAGATCATGGCATCTGGTCCCATCACTTCATGGGAAATAGATGGGGAAACAGTGGAAACAGTGTCACATCTTATTTTTTTGGGCTCCAAAATCACGGCAGATGGTGATTGCAGCCATGAAATTAAAAGATACTTACTCCTTGGAAGGAAAGTTATGACCAACCTGCTGCTAAGTCGCTTCAGTCATGTCCGACTCTGTGTGACCCCATAGACGGCACCCACCAGGCTCCCCCATCCCTGGGATTCTCCAGGCAAGAACACTGGAGTGGGTTGCCATTTCCTTCTCCAATGCATGAAAGTGAAAAGTCAAAGTGAAGTCTCTCAGTCGTGTCCAACTCCTAGCGACCCCATGGACTGCAGCCTACCAGGCTCCTCCATCCATGGGATTTTCCAGGCAAGAGTACTGGAATGGGGTGTCATTGACTTCTCCAATGACCAACCTAGATAGCATATTCAAAAGCTATCTAGGAAAGCTATCTATCAAAAAAGGAAGTCAAGAAACACCTGGAGTAACAGGCAAATTTGGCCTTGGAATACAGAATGAAGCAGGGCAAAGAAAAATAGAGTTTTGCAAAGAAAATGCACTGTTCATAGCAAACACCCTCTTCCAACAACACAAGAGAAGACTCTACACATGGACATCACCAGATGGTCAACACTGAAATCAGATTGATTATATTCTTTGTAGCCAAAGATGGAGAGGTTCTATACCGTCAACAAAAACAAGACCAGGAGCTGACTGTGGCTCAGAAAATGAACTCCTTATTGCCAAATTCACACTTAAATTGAAGAAAGTAGGGAAAATCACTAGACCATTCAGGTATAACCTAAATCAAATCCCTTATGATTATACAGTGGAAGTGAGAAATAGATTTAAGGACCTAGATCTGATAGATAGAGTGCCTGATGAACTATGGACGGAGGTTCCTGACATTGTACAGGAGATAGGGATCAAGACCATCCCCATGGAAAAGGAATGCAAAAAAGCAAAATGGCTCTCTGGGGAGGCCTTACAAATAGCTATGAAAAGAAGAGAAGTGAAAAGCAAAAGAGAAAAGGAAAGATAAAAGCATCTGAATGCAGAGTTCCAAAGAATAGCAAGGAGACATAAGAAAGCCTTCCTCAGCGATCAATGCAAAGAAATAGAGGAAAACAACAGAATGGGAAAGACTAGAGATGTCTTCAAGAAAATTAGAGATACCAAGGGAACACTTCTTGCAAAGATGGGCTCGATAAAGGACAGAAATGGTATGGACCTAACAGAAGCAGAAGACATTAAGAGGAGGTGGCAAGAATACACGGAAGAACTGTACAAAAAAGATCTTCATGACCCAGATAATCACGATGGTGTGATTATCCTAGAGCCTAGAGCCAGACATCCTGGAATGTGAAGTCAAGTGGGCCTTAGAAAGCATCACTACAAACAAAGCTAGTGGAGGTGATGGAATTCCAGCTGAGCTCTTTCAAATCCTGAAAGATGATGCTGTGAAAGTGCTGCACTCAATATGCCAGCAAATTTGGAAAACTCAGCAGTGGCCACAGGACTAGAAAAGGTCAGTATTCATTCCAATCCCAAAAAAGGACCTAACAGAAGCAGAAGACATTAAGAGGAGGTGGCAAGAATACACGGAAGAACTGTACAAAAAAGATCTTCATGACCCAGATAATCACGATGGTGTGATTATCCTAGAGCCTAGAGCCAGACATCCTGGAATGTGAAGTCAAGTGGGCCTTAGAAAGCATCACTACAAACAAAGCTAGTGGAGGTGATGGAATTCCAGTTGAGCTCTTTCAAATCCTGAAAGATGATGCTGTGAAAGTGCTGCACTCAATATGCCAGCAAATTTGGAAAACTCAGCAGTGGCCACAGGACTAGAAAAGGTCAGTATTCATTCCAATCCCAAAAAAGGCAATGCCAAAGAATGCTCAAACTACTGCACAATTGCACTCATCTTGCACGCTAGTAAAGTAATGCTCAAAATTCTCCAAGCCAGGCTTCAGCACTACATGAACCGTGAACTTCCAGATGTTCAAGCTGGTTTTAGAAAAGGCAGAGGAACCAGAGATCAAATTGTCAACATCCGCTGAATCATCAAAAAAGCACGAGAGTTCCAGAAAAACATCTATTTCTTCTTTACTAACTATGCCAAAGCCTTTGACTGTGTGGATCACAATAAACTGCAGAAAATTCTGAAAGAGATGGGAATATCAGACCACCTGACCTGCCTCTGAGAAATTTGTATGCAGGTCAGGAAGCAACAGTTAGCACTGGACATGGAACAACAGACTGGTTACAAATAGGAAAAGAAGTACATCAAGGCTGTATATTGTCACCCTGCTTATTTAACTTGTATGCAGAGTACATCATGAGAAACGCTGGGCTGGAAGAAGCACAAGCTGGAATCAAGATTTTCGGGAGAAATATCAATAACCTCAGATATGCAGATGACACCACCCTTATGGCAGAAAGCGAAGAGGAACTAAAAAGCCTCTTGATAAAAGTGAAAGAGGAGAGTGAAAAAGTTGGCTTAAAGCTCAACATTCAGAAAACAAAGATCATGGCATCTGGTCCCATCACTTCATGGGAAATAGATGGGGAAACAGTGGAAACAGTGTCACATCTTATTTTTTTGGGCTCCAAAATCACGGCAGATGGTGATTGCAGCCATGAAATTAAAAGATACTTACTCCTTGGAAGGAAAGTTATGACCAACCTGCTGCTAAGTCGCTTCAGTCATGTCCGACTCTGTGTGACCCCATAGACGGCACCCACCAGGCTCCCCCATCCCTGGGATTCTCCAGGCAAGAACACTGGAGTGGGTTGCCATTTCCTTCTCCAATGCATGAAAGTGAAAAGTCAAAGTGAAGTCTCTCAGTCGTGTCCAACTCCTAGCGACCCCATGGACTGCAGCCTACCAGGCTCCTCCATCCATGGGATTTTCCAGGCAAGAGTACTGGAATGGGGTGTCATTGACTTCTCCAATGACCAACCTAGATAGCATATTCAAAAGCAGAGACATTACCTTGCCAACAAAGGTTCATCTAGTCAAGGCTATGGTTTTTCCTGTGGTCATGTATGGATGTGAGAGTTGGACTGTGAAGAAGGCTGAGTGCCAAAGAATTGATGCTTTTGAACTGTGATGTTGGAGAAGACTCTTGAGAGTCCCTTGGACTGCAAGGAGATCCAACCAGTCCATTCTGAAGGAGACCAGCCCTGGGATTTCTTTGGAAGGAATGATGCTAAAGCTGAAACTCCAGTACTTTGGCCACCTCATGCGAAGAGTTGACTCATTGGAAAAGACTTTAATGCTGGGAAGGGTTGGGGGCAGGA
Source organism: Bos taurus (assembly GCF_002263795.3). Taxonomy (NCBI): domain Eukaryota; kingdom Metazoa; phylum Chordata; class Mammalia; order Artiodactyla; family Bovidae; genus Bos; species Bos taurus. The sequence continues at coordinate 39,450,323 of NC_037328.1, read as the reverse complement.
CGAGAAGGGGACGACAGAGGATGAGATGGCTGGATGGCATCACTGACTCGATGGACATGAGTCTGAGTGAACTCCGGCAGTTGGTGATGGACAGGGAGGCCTGGCATGCTGTGATTCATGGGGTCACAAAGGGACACGACTGAGCGACTGAACTGAACTGAACTGAAATGAGTCACCATCTGCAGTGATTTGGGAGCCCAAGAAAATCAAAGCTGTCAATAATTCCACTTTTTTCAATCTTTGCCATGAACTGGTGGATCGGATGCCATGATCTTAGTTTTTTGAATGCTGAATTTTAAGCCAGGTTTTTCACTATCCTCTTCACCTTCCTAAGAAGCTCTTTGGTTCTTCCTCACTTTCTACCATTAGAGTGGTATCATCAGCATAACTGAGGTGGTTGATAATTCTCCTGGAAATCTTAATTCCAGTTTGTGAACCATCCAGCCTAAAATTTTGTGTGATGTACTCTGGATATAAGTTAAATATGGAGGGTGACAATATACAGCTTTGACGTTGTCCTTTCCAATTTGGAACAAGTCCATTTTTCCACGTCCAGTTCCAACTGTTGCTTCTTGACTTGCATATAGGTTTCTCAGGAGACAGGTAAGGTGGTCTGGTATACCTATATATTTAATAATTTTCCACAGTTTGTTGTGATCCACACAGACAAAGGCTTTAGCATAGTCAATGAAGCAGAAGTAGTTGTTTTTCTGGAATCCCCTTGCTTTTTCTTTTTTTTTATTTATTTATTTATTTTACTTTACAATATTGTATTGGTTTTGCCATACATCATCATGAATCCGCCACGGGTGTATACATGTTCCCAATCCTGAACCCTCCTCCCACCTCCCTCCCCATAACATCCCTCTGGGTCATTCCAGTCCACCAGCCCCAAGCTTCCTGTATCCTGCATCAAACCTGGACTGGCGATTCATTTCTTATATGATATTATACATATTTTAATGATATAGTGAATGTTGGCAATTTGATCTCTGGTTCCTCTGACTTTTCTAAACCAAGCTGTACATCTGGGAGTTCTCAATTCCTGTACTGCCTGAAGGATTTTTGAGTATAATCTTGCGGGTATGTTAAAAAAGCACAATTGTGTGGTAGTTTGAACATTCTTTGGCATTGCCTTTCTTTGGGATTGGAATGAAAACTGATCTTTTCCAGTCCTCTAGCCACTACTAAGTTTTCCAAATTTGCTGGCACATTGAGTAGAGCACGTTAACAGCATCAACTTTGAGGATTGTAAATAGATAAGCTGAAATTCCATCCCCTCCACTAGTTTTGTTTGTAGTAATTCTTCCTAAAGCCCATTTGACTTCACACTCCATGATATCTGGCTCTATGTGAGTGACCACATAATTGTGGTTACCAGGGTCATTAAGACTTTATCTGTACAGTTCTTCTGTATATTCTTGCCACCTCTTCTAATCTCTTTTGCTTCTGTTAGATCTTTACCATTTCTGTCCTTTATCATGCCCATCCTTGAATGAAATGTTCCCTTGATAACTCCAATTTTCTTGAAGAGATCTTTTGTCTTTCCCACTATATTGTTTTCCTCTATTTTTTATTTTTTGCATTATTCACTTAGAAAGGCCTTCTTATCTCTCCTTGCTATTCTCTGGAACTGTGCGTTTAGTTGGGTATGCCTTTTCCTTTCTTCCTTGCCTTTTGTTTCTCTTCTTTTCTCAGCTATTTGTAAAGCCTCCTCAGACAACCACTTTGCCTTCTTGCATTTATTTTTATTTGGGATGGTTTTGGTCATTGCTGCCTGTACAATATTACAAAGGTCTGTTCATAGTTCTTCAGGCCCTCTGTCTACCAGATCTATCTATTTGTCACCTCCACTGTATAATTATAAGGGATTTAATTAGGTCATACCTGTATGGCCTAGTGGTTTTCTCTACTGTCTTCAATCTAAGCCTGAATTTTGCAATAACCATCTCATGATATGAGCCACAGTCAGCTCCAGGTCTTGTTTTTCACTCACTATATAGAGCTTCTCCATCTTCAGCTGCAAAGAACATAATTAATCTGATTTTGGTATTGACCAAATATCTGGTGATGTCCATGTGTAGAGTCGCCTCTTGTGTTGTTGGAAGAGAATGTTTGCTATGGGTAAACTCTGTTAGCCTTTGTCCTGCTCCATTTTGTACTCCAAGGCTAAACCTGTCTGTTACTTCAGATATCTCTTGACTTCCTATTTTTGCATTCCAATCCCCTATAATGAAAAGGACATCATTTTTGGTGTTAGTTCTAGAAGGTCTTGATAGAGCTATTTAACTTTGGCTTCTTTGGCATTACTACTTGAGACACAGGTTTGCATTACTTTGATGTTAATGGTTTGCCTTTCAACAAATAGAAATGAACCAAGATCATTCTGTCATTTTTGCCTCAAGTACTGCATTTCAGACTCTTTTGTTGACAATGAGGGCTACTCTAGTTCTAAGGAATTTTTGCCCACAGTAGTAGATATAATGGTCATCTGAATTAAATTCTCCCATTCTCATCCATTTTAGTTCACTGATTTCTAAGATATCTATATTCCCTCTTACCATCTTTACCTTGACCATGTCCCTTTTACCTTCCTTCATGGGCCTAACATTCCAGGTTTCTATGTAAGATTGTTCTTTCTTTCTATGCAAGTAAATCAGCATCAGACTTTACTTTCACCACCAGACACGTCAACAACTGAGCATCATTTCTGCTTTGATCCAGCCTCTTCATTCTTTCTGGAGCTATTAGTAGTTGCTCTTTGCTCTTCCCTGGTAACATATTGGACACCTTTCAACCTGAAGAGCTCATATTCCAGTGTCATGTCTTTTAATCTTTTCATATTGCTCATGGGGTTCTTGTGGCAAGGACACAGAAGTGGTTTGCCATTCCCTCATCCAGTAGACCATGTTTTTTCATAACTCTCCATCGTGACCTGCCAGTCTTGCATGGCCCTGCATAGCATGGCTCATAGCTTCACTGAGATATGCAAGCCCCTTTGCCACAATAAGGCTTAAAGTTGAAACCAAATTAGACAAATCAGCCTTACAGATTCTCTAGGCAAGAATACTAGAGTGGGTTGCCATACCCTGCTCCAGGAGATCTTCCTAACCTAGGGATCAAACCTGAATCTTTTACCTCTCCTGCACTGGGAGGTGGGTTCTTTACCACTAGCACCACCTGGGAAACACATATATCATTTACTTGATCACATTTTTTGAAATTTCAAACAGGAATTCATGGATTATGTGCAACTAAATTGGGAATACTCTATGCTTAACTCTAGGAATCCCTAGAAAAAGACTGACTTTAACTTTTGGCCATGAAAGGGAGAGTGGGAAAACCTAGCTGGCTAATGATTTGTAACGTTCTACTTAAACTCTAAAACTGCCCTGGTAGCCCCCAGGTCCAACTGGCTTATTGATGACCTCTCAGGAGAAAAAGAAACAATAGGGGAATATACAGAAATCTGAATTTTCTAAACATACCAATTAAAATAGAGGGATTGTCAGAGTGGATTAAAAAAGAGAGAGAGAGAGAGAGAATCTAACTGTATTTTTTTCTACCTAATACCCATTTTAAATATAAACATTCTAATAGATTCAGAGTAAAAAAAAAAAAAATTTAAATGGAGCAAATTTAAAAGCAAAGGGGGAATAGCTGTAACAATTTCAGACAAAACAGATTTCAGAAGAAGGAAGATTATCAAGTATAAAGGACATTCTTCAAGATGATGTAACAATACAAAACAGAATGTTGCATTTCTAAGATGTTGAAACTAAATTCTCTTAGAAGTATCAGACTTGGCATATATCAAATGTGATTCAAATATGAGGGAATGAATCTAATACTTGAAATTATAATTTCTTCAGAATTTAATAATGAAACATCAAAACAAAAATATTCACATTATAAATAAACCTAGTCACATTCTCTGTCATCTGCATCCACATTACCAACTGACTTTGTCAAAAACAGCATGGTTTTCATTATTTCCTGACTAGATTCTACAATTGTATTACATTTATCAGCCAGCTAAAGTTACATGGATAATTCATAGATGTATCCCATTGTCATACTTAGGAAGAAGGCATTTGACATAATTACTTTTTTTTTTTTTTTAACCTGGGTTCTCTCTTCAGGATAATTTTATTGAATTTTGCAACTAAAAAGGACAAAGAGTAAATTCTTATTCTGTATCACCCCAGAGCAATGACAACCAGTTTGCCTAATGAAGCAGTTCTGACACTCAGAAGATTCCCTGAAATCAAGGTTATGTGGGCTTTTTAATAATACTTCAGTCTCTTCATGCACTAGAGGATGGGGTCACAGAGCATTACAACCATTTAACATAATCCTATTCTGTATCTTAAAATCTTTAAAAATATCTATTATACAGTATTAATGCTATTTTAGAATTTGAGATACAACAAATGACTTTCTAACTTACAAAATGAGGAGGAAAAGGAAGAAAGAAAACTCTATGTCCTTTAAAATCAAGTATCTTTCATACACTGTTATATATTACACATTTTGATAAGTATTCAGATTATACACTAAACAATTTTTGCATCAAAGAGTTACTTTAATTTAGAACTCTCTTCTGGGAATAATTGTATTCCATGCATACTTACATGTTTTACATGATAGAGACTGTTTCTTAGTTTTATCTGGGGGTTTGTTAGAACACCTACCTAATCAGAGTTTTTTAGATATATCTATGATTGGAGCATATTATGATGTACACTGAAAATAATTATATTTCCAACTAATAATTTATATGTGTGAAATAATTTTGTGGGTTTTTAAAGTACTAAGATTATCTAAACTATATAAATACAAAATAGATATACATTATAGTTAATAAATATAAACAAATATTATAGTAATGGGACATGATGACAGCGGCAGCTTCACTGCACAGCAGCTACTGTGAGGAGACATCCTGTGTACAAGGGCAAAGGAGAAGCCCCAGCAAAATGGTACTGTAAGTCACTTCAGTCGTGTCCAACTCTGTGCGACCCCATAGACAGCAGCCCACTAGGCTCCCCCGTCCCTGGGATTGTTAAGGCAAGAACACTGGAGTGGGTCACCATTTCCTTCTCCAATGCATGAAAGTGAAAAGTGAAAGTGAAGTCGTTCAGTCGTGTCCAACTCTTCGTGACCCCATGGACTGCAGCCTACCAGGCTCCTCCGTCCATGGGATTTTCAAGGCAAGAGTACTGGAGTGCGGTGCCATTGCCTTCTCTGAGCAAAATGGTAGTAGGGGTGAAATCGCATTTAGAATCAAACCCCATACTCATCAGAAATGCTCAGAGGGCTCAAACATACCTTGTGTGCACCAAGACCCAGAGACCCAACAGAGACTGAGACAGAACTGTATCTTGGTGTCTCCTGAGGAGGTATGAGTGAGCAGTGGACTGTGCAGGGCAGGGACTCTGCATGCAGTAGACCTGGGTATGGCATAAGCCCTCCTGGAGGAGGTCACCATTAACCCCACCATAGAGCTGCCAGACTTACACAGGACTGGGGAAATGGACTTTTGGAGGGCACAAACAGAACAATGTATGCACCAGAACCCACAGGAGAAAGGAACCATGACCCCACAAAAGACTGACCCAGACTTGCCTGTGCAGGTCCAGGAATCTCGGCAGAGGCATAGGTTGGTGGTGACCTGCTGCAGGGTTGGGGGCACTGAGTATAGCAGTGCCTGCATGGGACCTTTTGAAGGAGGTCATCATTATCTTAATTACTTCCACCATAGTTTGGCCTCAAGTCAAATAACAGGGACAGAACACAGCCCTGCCCTTCAACAGAAAATTGGATTAAAGATTTATTGAGCATGGCCCTGCCCATCAGAACAAACCCAGTTTCCCCCTCAGTCAGTCTCTCCCGTCAGAAAGCTTCCATAAGCCTCTCATCCTTCTCCATCAGAGGGCAGGCAGACTGAAAACCACAATCAAAGAAAACTAACCAGTCTGATCACATGGAACACAGCCATGTCGAACTCAGTGAAACTATGAGTCATGCCCTGTAGGGCCACCCAAGACAGACAGGTCATGGTGGAGAGTTCTGGCAAAACATGGTCCATTGGAAATGGGAATGGCAAACCACTTCAGTATTCTTGCCTTAAGAACCCCATGAGCAGTATGAAAAGGCAAAAAGATAGGAAAATGAAAGATGGACTCCCCAAGTCAGCAGGTGCCCAATATGCTACTGGATATCAGTGGAGAAATAACTCCAGAGGAATGAAGAGACAGAGCCAAAGCAAAAACAACACCCAGCTGCAGATGTGACTGGTGATAAAGTAAAATTCGATGCTGTAAAGAGCAATATTACATGGGAACCTGGAATGTTAGGTCCATGAATCAAGGCAAATTGGAAGTAGTCGAACAGGAGATGGCAAGAGTGAACATCAACATTTTAGGAATCAGTGAACTAAAATGGACTGGAATGACTGGATTTAACTCTCATGACCATTATATCTAATACAGTGGGCAAGAATCCATTAGAAGAAATGGAGTAGCCATTATAGTCAACAAAAGAGTTCGAAATGCAGTATTTGGATGTAATATCAAAAACAACAGAATGATCTCTGTTCATTCCCAATGCAAACCATTCAATATCACAGTAATCCAAGTCTATGACCCAACCAGTAATGCTGAAGAAGTTGAGGCTGAACAGTTCTATAAAGACATACAAAACCTTCTAGAACTAATACCCAAAAAAGATGTCCATTTCATTACAGGGGACTGAATGCAAAAGCAGAAAATAAAAAAAATACCTGGAATAACAGGCAACTTAGGCCTTGGAGTACAAAATGAAGCAGGCCAAAGGCTAAAAGAGTTTTTCCAAGAGAATGCACTGGTCATAGCAAACACCCTCTTCCAACAACACAAGAGACGATTCTACACATGGAGATAACCAGATGGTCAATACCAAAATCAGACTTATTATATTCTTTGCAGCCAAATATGGATAAGCTCTATACAACCAGCAAAAACAAGACCAGGAGCTGACTGTGGCCCAGATCATGGACTCTTTATTGCAAATTCAGACTTAAATTGAAGAAAGTAGGGGAAACCACTAGACCATTCAGGTATAACCTAAATCAAATCCCTTACGATTATACAGTGGAAGTGACAAATAGATTCAAGGGATTAGATCTGATAGACAGAGTACCTGAAGAACTATGGATGGAGGTTGGTGACATTGTACAGGAGACAGGGATCAAGATGACCCCCAAGAAAAAGAAATGCAAAAAGGCAAAATGATCATATGAGGAGGCCTTACAAATATCTATGAAAAGAAGACGAGCTAGAGGAAAAGGAGAAAAGGAAAGATATACCCATTTGAATGCAGAGTTCCAAAGAATAGCAAGAGAGATAAGAAAGCCTTTCTCAGTGATCAGTGCAAAGAAATAGAGGAAAACAATAGAATGGACTAGACTAGAGATCTCTTCAAGAAAATTAGAGATACCAAGGGAACATTTCATGCAAAGATGGGCACAATAAAGGGCAGAAATGGTATGGACATAATAGAAGCAGATGATATTAAGAAAAAGTGGCAAGAATACACAGAAGAGCTATACGAAAAAGATCTTCATGACCCAGATAATCACAATGATGTGATCACTCACTTAGAGCCAGACATCTTGGAATGCAAAGTGAAGTGGGCCTTAGGAAGCAGCACTATGAAGAAAGCTAGTAGAGGTGATGGGATTCCAGTTGAGCTATTTCAAATCCTGAAAGATGATGCTGTGAAATTGCTCCACTCAAATTGGAAACAAATTTGAAACAAAATTGCCAGCAAATTTGGAAACCTCAGCAGTGGCCACAGGACTGGAAAAGGTCAGTTTTCATTCCAATCCCAAAGAAAGGCAATGCCAAAGAACGCTCAGACTACCGCACAATTGCACTCATCTCACACGCTATCAAAGTAATGCTTAAAATTCTCCAAACCAGGCTTCAATAGTACATGAACCATGAACTTGCAGATGTTCAAGCTGGTTTTAGAAAAGGCAAAGGAACCAGAGATCAAATTGCCAACATCTGTTGGCAATGTTCATCGAAAAAGCAAAAGAGTTCCAGAAAATCATCTACTTCTGCTTTATAGACTATACCAAAGCCTTTGACTGTGTGGATCACAAAAAACTGGAAAATTCTTCAAGAGATGGGAATACCAGACCACCTGACCTTCCTCCTGAGAAATCTGTATAGAGGTCAAGAAGCAACAGTTAGAACTGAACATTGAACAACAGACTGGTTCCAAATTGGGAAAGGTGTACATCAAGGCTGTAATAGTCACCCTGCTTGTTTATCTTATATGCAGAGTACATCATGAGAAATACTGGACTGAATGAAGCACAAGCTGGAATCAAGATTGCCAAGAGAAATATCAATAACCTCAGATATGCAGATGACAGCACCCTTATGGCAGAAAGCAAAGAAGAACTACAGAGCCTCTTGATGAAAGTGAAAGAGGAGAGTGAAAAAGTTGGCTTAAAACTCAACATTCAGGAAACTAAGATCATGGCGTCTGGTCCCATCACTTCATGGCAAATAGATGGGGAAACAATGGAAACAGTGACAGACTTTATTTTTGGGAGCTCCAAAATCACTGCAGATGGTGACTGCAGCCATGAAATTAAAAGACACTTGCTCCTTGGAAGAAAAGTTATAACTAACCTAGACAGCATATTAAAAAGCAGAGATATTACTTTACCAACAAAAATCTGTCTAGTCCAAGCTATGGTTTTTCCAGTAGTCATATATGGATGTAAGGGTTGTATTACAAAGAAAGCTGATCGCCAAAGAATTGATGTTTATGAACTGTGGTGTTGGAGAAGACTCTTGAGAGTCCCTTGGACAGCAAGGAGATCCAACCAGTCAATTCTAAGAGAAGTCAGTCCTGAATATTCATTGAAAGGACTGATGCTGAAGTCATTTCCAGTAATTTGGCCACCTGATGTGAAGAACTGATTCATTTGCAAAGACCCTGCTGCTGGAAAAGATTGAAGGCAGGAGGAGAAGGAGACAACAGAGGATTACATGTTTCGATGCCATCACCAAATCAATGGACGTGAGTTTGTGTAAACTCCAGGATTTGGTGATGGACAGGGAAGCCTGGTGTGCTGTGGTCCATGGGGTCGCAAGGAGTCAGACACGACTGAGTGAGTGAACTGAACTGATGACAGATGACAGTGATAAATGAAAAAATTTCAAAAGTCAATTTATGTAGCAATAGGCCATTTCATGCAGCATATTTAAAAACTCAAATAAATAAATTAAAAGATTATAGTATTTTATGATAAGAGCAAATGGAGGAATTATGTCTTCTTTCATCTTCTTCTAAAATTCTAGATGAAATTAAAAAGGCTATGTCCAATTTAATCTGTTAAGCAAAAGTCTACCTTGATTCCTCAATGTGAGTTTTGTCTCTCGACTTTTGTTTATTCCTGTGAAAGGAGGGAGTGGGGAAAGGAAGTGAGGGGAAAAGGGAAGCCGAGGCCAGGATGAAGGGAGCTGTTTTAATAGGGAAAACAGGGCATGAGATCCGCAAGCATTTTAATGGTTAGGCAGAAAAGTGCTTTTCTTTTATTGGGGGAAGTAAACTAAACTAGAGATAACCAGGTATTGGGAAGTGGGATGAGTGAAGGTGACATGATGTGACAGTAGACCACAGAATGTTTGAACCTGGTCAGTCTATTCTTAGAAGTGCCTGTAAGAAAGGCCTGGATGCTGGCTTAAGGTGAGGTTGTGTCAAAGTACATGGCCCTGAAACAAGGGAAATACATCTGAAGTTTTCATTTTTTTGAACAGGCATTTTATTCCAATTGACCAGTGGGGACAAAAGAGTTCAGCTCATCGTGTCTGAAGCACAGCAGCATGATATGTGTCTGACCTCTTCATAGGTAACTGAGAGGATATTCATGAGTCATATCTAAATAAGACGGGAAGGGTAGTTCCTTGCAGGGAGACCTCTTTATCCTTGCTCTTTGCCAAGAGCACAGGGCTAAAGCCAAATTCAATTTTGTCACATCTACAATTCAAAATGTATAAAACTGCTGATTTAAAATCAAACTCACTATTTTCTTCCTACTAATCAATCTCCAAACTCAGTAACACTCTCACCCAGTTGTTCAATCCAGAAATCTGTAAATTACCACTTGACTTCTCTTCCTACAAACAGCCTCTCACTCTATACAGAATCTATCCTCCCACTTAGTACATTTTAAATTTGTAAATATCTTTCTATCTCAATATCACCCCCCCCCCCTTTCTAAGCTATTATCACTTCTCACCTGCACTGCTGTAGCAACCTTTAGTCTAGAGTTTTCCCTCATTTTATTCTCTCCAGTATAATTGATGACACCACCCTTATGGCAGAACTTGAAGAGGAACTCAAAAGCCTCTTGATGAAAGTGAAAGAAGAGCGTGAAAAAGTTGGCTTAAAGCTCAACATTCAGAAAACAAAGATCATGGCATCTGGTCCCATCACTTCATGGGAAATAGATGGGGAAACAGTGGAAACAGTGTCAAACTTTCTGTTTTGGGGCTCCAAAATCACTGCAGATGGTGATTGCAGCCATGAAATTAAAAGATGCTTACTCCTTGGAAGGAAAGTTATGACCAACCTAGATAGCACATTGAAAAGCAGAGACATTACTTTGCCAACAAAGGTCTGTCTAGTCAAGGCTATGGTTTATCCAGTAATCATGTATGGATGTGGGAGTTGGACTGTGAAGAAAGCTGAGCACCAAAGAATTGATGCTTTTGAACTGTGGTGTTGGAGAAGACTCTTGAGAGTTCCTTGGACTCCAAGGAGATCCAACCAGTCCATTCTAAAGGAGATCAGTCCTGGGTGTTCTTTGGAAGGAATGATGCTAAAGCTGAAACTCCAGTACTTTGGCCACCTCATGCAAAGAGTTGACTCATTGGAAAAGATTCTGATGTTGGGAGGGATTGGGGGCAGAAGGAAAAGGGGACAACAGAGGATGAGATGGCTGGATGGCATCACCAACTCGATGGACGTGAGTCTGAGTGAACTCCGGGAGTTGGTGATGGACAGGGAGGCCTGGAGTGCTACGATTCATGGGTCGCAAAGAGTCAGACATGACTGAGCAACTGAACTGAACTGAACTGATAATTAGATTATTTTTTAAATACAACTAAACCTCAGGCACTACTGTGTTGAAATCTTCCTTGTTTATATCTGATCTTCAGATACTGACCAAAACCTTTAACATAACTACATGAAACCTGGTCTTCTTAACATTCACACCTTTTTCATTTCACTCTCCCCATCATTCTCCATATATTGTACAAACACCTCAACAAGGTTTCCAGCTTCCTGTCACCTGGACTCTTTCTACCTTCATTTCTTGCCATTACTCATCCCACCTTATAACCAGTGTGTCAACTCTACTATACTTGTGTCTGTACCCAGGCTTAGGTCTGTTGATTTGCCTTTTCTCAGATAACTTACACAAAATAGTCTCTATCTTCAAATGCAAAACTTTTGCATTTTTCTATTCTTGATTATTTTTTATTATAATCATTTTAAAACTTTGGGCGGATAAGTTGTATCTGTGCTGTGCACTACTTGGTATTTAGTATAGACTGAAAAATGCATTGTAGAAACAAGATTGTCAAAAGGGTGTGCCTGATTAAGTATACAAAAAATGTAAAATATCTACCTACCTATCTTCAAATATTTACACATGGCAGTTCCCAGTAGAAAATAGTTGTTTTAAAATATCAACAATTTCATTGATGAAAAATGAAATAAACTAGCTAGATTCTGCTGATATCTCACACTCAGTTCAGTCCAGTCACTCAGTCATGTCCAACTTTTTGTAACCCAATGGACTGCAGCACTCCAGGCTTCCACATCCATTACCAACTCCCAGAGCTTGCTCAAACTCATGTGCATGGGGCCGGTGATGCCATCCAACCATGTCAGCCTCTGTCGTCCCCTTCTCCTCCTGCCTTCAATCTTTCCCAGTATCAGAGTCTTTTCCAATGAGTCAGTTCTTCACATCTGGTGGCCAAAGTATTAGAGCTTCAGCATCAGTCCTTGTTGTTGTTGTTTAGTCATAAAGTCATGTCTGACTTTTTGTGCCCCATGGACTATAGCCTGACAGGCTCCTCTGTCCATTGGATATAGATGAATATAAATTCAAGGAGAAACAGAAATAATGAGTCAGCCCTTCTCATCAGGTGGCCAAAGTATTGGCCTTTCAGCTATCTCTTATAGTTATTTAATTTAGTATATTACACTTTAAAATGAAAACATCATAATTTATGAACATGTATTTCAGCTGCATAATAATTAATGTTATTTTTGTAGACAAACCTGTATCTAATTATACAATTATTTAACTCACGATAAATAGATTCTATTGTACACCAAGGGCCAGCTATTTCCTTTAAACAGTTGCTCAAATGAGAGACCAGAAGTCTTTAGGGAAATAATTTTTGCATATAACAAGGCATACAGTGTTTAAAAACTTGAAATAAAAATTGTATATAAATAAGCATATGCAAAAATCTGATTGTACATAAACATTCTTCAAAATGAATGAATCATTTAAAATATTATTTCAGGCAATAATAGTTTTTAAGCATATTTTAAAATTATATTTTTAAGAATAAGAGGACTAACACTAACATTATATCTCCCAAAATTGTAAATAGGAATAAATTTTTGATTGGCTTATTCTTAGAAAATAATTTATTTATGAATGAAAGCTAACTTTATAGTTTTTTTTTTAGATGTAAATATTTCTCCCAAAATATACTAAACTGAAGGTAATACTGTAAGAAGATGTGACCAATTAAAAGATTAATTGCTAACCAGAAAATAATTCTACTTTCCTGATCTCATTTTTATCTCATTATCTTGGTTTCACTTCACCAGCAAAGGTCCATCTAGTCAAAGCTATGGTTTTTCCAGTAGTCATGAATGGATGTGAGAGTTGGACCATAAAGAAAGCTGAGCATGGAAGAATTGATGCTTTTGAACTGTGGTATTGGAGAAGACTCCTGAGAGTCCCTTGGACTGCAAGGAGATCCAACCAGTCCATCCTAAAGGGTATTAGTCCTGAATATTCATTGGAAGGACTGATGCTAAAGCTGAAACTCCAACACTTTGGCCACCCAATGAGAAGAATTGACTCATTGTAAAAGACCCTGATTCTGGGAAAGGAGAAGGCGATGTCAGAGGATGAGATGGTTGGAAGCCATCACCGACTCAATGGACATGAGTTTGACTAGGCTCCGGGAGTTGGTGATGGACAGGGAAGCCTGGCCTGCTGCAATCCATAGGGTCAAAAAGAGTCAGAATACGACTGAGTGACTGTACTGAACTGACTGGTCTCATTTTTATATGACTATTGAGTATATGAACATGCCCAATTAAAATATAAATTCAAGATAATAATTTCAGTAAAATCTTTGGCAATAATTATGTGACCTTTTGGCATCCCTGATGGCTCAGTTGGTAAAGGATCCGCCTGCAATGCAGGAGACCCCAGTTCGATTCCTAGGTTGGGAAGAATCACTAGGGAAGGGACAGGCTACCCTTTCCAGTATTCTTGGGCTTCCCTGTGGCTCAGCTGATAAAGAATCTGCCAGTAGTGTGGGTGACCAGGATTGGATCCCTGGGTTGGGAAGATCCCCTGGAGAAGGGTAAGGATATCCACTCTAGTATTATGGCCTAGAGAATCAGACATGACTGAGTAACTTTCATTTTCTTTCATGTGATCTTTTATAAAACTTCTTATGAGAATCAGTTTATCCCATAGGAGATATAAAGGAGAGTTTGTTGGAATGTATATGGGTGTAATTCTTTTTTTCCAGATTGTGAGTAATCTTTTTTAAAGCCCTCATTGTGATATTTTGGTATTCCATGTTAATCTCTTAGGATCTCAGTTTCCTGGGGTCATTGTGGAAATACATAAACATGTACTAAAAAGTATACATATATATTTTTCTATTTCTTTGCTAGAGCTTATGGCACAATGAAAGCAAAATTTAAGCAAAATGTCGAGAAGTCCTAATAAGGCCTGTAAACTGAAATTGGTTTATTTCCGTTTATTTTTCCCTAAGCTATTGTAAGTCTTGCAGAATATCTTTTCAAAAGTCAAATGGGAAGATGCATATCATTAGCTTGGGACTATATGCACAATAAGTTCAAACCCATTATGTTGGTCAATAAACATTTGTCAATTTAATGGTAAAATGTTAGTTGAATTTTTGACAGTTTATGATATTAGTGCACATCCTCAAATCCTTTGTACATTGTTTTCAAGAATCTTAAAAATAAGTTTATTTACAAAAGTTTCCTTTCTGTATCTTATTCTCTTTTAAATTGCAGTTGAATTGGTAGATGTTATATTAGGTTTTTACTAACCAGATAACTTTTATAATACTAAATTATTACCACCTAACTAATCAGAGAAATTAAACTGAATATATTATATTTTATCTTTATTTCTTCCTCCCTCAAGTAATAATTTCTTTCTTTTAAAAATATATGTGCAATATTTTTACTTCAGCCAGATGATCAAGATCAGCATCAATGCAAAGTTACATTGATAGTGTATACTCTGTGTGATGAGATGAAAAGAACACTTTTCCTCTGTGATCTTCTGCCCTAAAACACATAACCCTGTCTAGTGATAAGCAAAAAACAAAATAGAAGAAAAATTTCAATTGAGGGAACGTCTACAAAATACCTGAACCATACCCCTGACAAAGGCATTAAAACAAGGAAATGCTGAGAAAATGTTACGGCCCAGAGAATTCTAAGGAGATGTGGTTATAAAATGTTATATGACATCCTGGTTAAGATTCTGGGACAAAAGAAAGACATTTGGTAAAACTAAGAAAATCTGAATAAAGTGTGCCCTTTAGTTAATAATAGAATATCAATATTTATTCAATACTTGTAACACATTTCCCTTGCCAATATAAAGTGTAAATACTTAGAGGAACTGGGTTCTAGTTTTTAATAAACTTTTGCAAGAAGAAAAAATATTTCTATTTTTCAGTTTCTATAAAATTTGATCATTGCTTCTTGGCCTAAGTGCATACACAAGTTGTTGTTCAGTCGCTCAGTCTTGTCAGACTTTTTGTGACCCCACGGACTGCAGCAGGCCAGGCTTCTCTGTCCATCACCAACTCCTGGAGCTTGCTTAAACTCATGTCCATCAAGTCATTGATACCAAGGTCCTGTCATCCCCTTCTCCTCCTGCCTTCAATCTTTCCCAGCATCAGGGTCTTTTCTAAAGAGTCAGTTCTTCACATCAGATGGCCAAAGTACTGGAGTTTCAGCTTCAGCATCAGTCCTTCCAGTGAATATTCAGGACTGATTTCCTTTAAGATTGATTGGTTTGATCTCCTTGCAGTCCAAGGGAGTCTCAAGAATCTTCTCCAACACCACAGTTCAAAAGCATCAATTCTTCAGTGTTCAGCTTTCTTTATAGTCCGACTCTCACATCCATTCATGACTACTGCAAAAACCATAGCTTTGACTATACAGATCTTTGTTGGCATACACAAGTAACCATGTGTATATACATATGTGATATTTAAAGTGCAAATAGAAATACATTTTAATAAAAAATTTATTAAGAATTAGTCAAAGCAACCATAATTTTCTTTCAAAAAATGAATTATTTCATCTTTGATTTTAATCAATAAATATTTGTAGAATGGACATCCCCTCTATTCATCCAACTTTGAGTAAACTCCAGGAGTTGGTGATGGACAGGGAGGCCTGGCGTGCCACAATCCGTGGGGTTGCAAAGATTCGAACACGAATGAGTGACTGAACTGAACTGAACTAAAGTACTCATCCAAACTACAAGCCTGCAAATATCCGTATATACTTACAGTCAACATTGTACCTGTTATAATTATGTAATTAATAAACTATTCTCTTTAAATGCTTATTCTCAGGTGCTTTGCTGGCTTCTCCTCATGTGCTAGTTTTCTAAATGCCGTAATATCCCAGGATTGTCTCTATTCTGTTTCCTGTTGACTTGATCTCTATGCTAATGATTTTGTATTTATATTTAACTATGTCCTTTGTTTTACACAATTTGTGGCTTCTTTTTTGAGCATCATTTCATAATAATACAAATGCTTACTTCAGATGCTCAATGTGGTTGTCTAACTGGTGTGATAAATGTCATGTAGAAAACAGACCACTTAATTTTCTTTTCCCAGGTCTCCACCCCCATCTCCTTTATTTGATATCATGAGCTTTCCAATTATTTGGGCCAAAATTCTCTCTACTCTTCATTCAGTTTACCTGCAAACCTCATCCTTTCCAATTTTAAGATGTATCTCAAATCTGACCACATCTCACAATCACCATATCTACCCCTCTGATATTATCTACCAAAGCCTTTCACCTGACTCTTATAATACTATATTTCATTTCTTGCTTCAGTTTGCTCCTAACAGCCAAGTTGTTCTCAGTACAACAGCTAGAGAAATAGTTGTATTACTCCCCTGCTTAAAACTTTAAATGCCTTAACACACATACAGAATAAAATCTAACTTTTTATGGTAAACTAAAAAATATAAATGAAGAATTCCCTTCTCACCTTTCTGAAACTTCTTCTATAATGCTTCCTTCTCCCAATCCTTCCTGGGTACAATACTAGCACTTCGTCTTATTCCTAGATCATCAAGTTTGTTCCTATCCAAGAATTTGACTCTTGTTTTCTCCTCTTCAGGGACCTATCTTTTCCCAGAGCTCCATGGTTCACTGTCACTTGATTCTGGTTTCTCTTTTCAAAAAAAAAGAAAAAAAAAATATATATATATATTTTAACTAATTTGGGGGATTTTGCTGTTGTGTTTTTGCTAAGTTGTGTCTCACTCTGTGCAACCTCATGGACTGTAGCATGACAGGCTCCTCTGTCTTCTACTATCTCTTGGAGTTTGCTCAAATTCATGCTCACTTAGTCATCATCTGAGATAGACCTTCCCAAATATTGGGGTTATTTAGTTGGGAAGTCGTGTCTGACTCTTTGCAACCCCATAGACTGTAGCCTGCCAGGGTACTCTGTCCATGGGATTTTTCCAGGCAAGAACTGGAGTCAGTTAAGTTTAGTTCAGTTGCTCAGTTGTGTCCAATTCTTTGAGACCCCATGGACTGCAGCACGCTAGGCCTCCCTGTCCATCACCAACTCCTGGAGCCTAGTCAAACTCATGTCCATCGTGTCGGCTTCTCCTCCCACCTTCAATCTTTCCCAGCATCAGGGTCTTTTCCAATGAGTCGGTTCTTCACATCAGGTAGTCAAAGTACTGGAGTTTCAGCATCAGTCCTTCCAGTGAATATTCAGGACTGATTTCCTTTAGGATAGACTGATTGGATCTCCTTTCAGTCCAAGGGACTCTCAAGAGTGAAGACACCAGAGTTCAAAAGCATCAATTCTTTGACGCTTAGCTTTCTTTATGGTCCAACTCTCACATCCATTTATGACTACTGGAAAAACCATAGCTTTCATAGCTTTTCTTCCAAGGAGCAGCGTCTTTTAAATTCATGGCTGCAGTCACCATCTTGTAGTGATTTTGGAGGCCTCAAAAATAAAGTCTGTCAGTGTTACCATTGTTTCCCAATCTATTTGCCATGAAGTGATAGGACTGGGTGCCATGATCTTAGTTTTCTAAATGTTGAGTTTTAATCCAATACTGGAATAGGTTGCCATTTCATCCTCAAGGGGATCTTCCTGACCCAGAGATTAAACCTAGGTCTCCTGCATTGTAAGTGGATTCTTTACCAACTGAGCTACCAAGTAACCCTTATCTAAAATTAGCCCACTACAACTCTATTAAACTCTGAAATTATACTTTTTTTTTTTCCCTTATGGCAATTTTCACAAACCAAAATTTTATTTTATTTAATCACGGTTTTATCAAATGACTATAAAAAGAAGCTCCATTACAGCTTGGCTTTCCCTGTTTATTTCTTTCCCATTTTTGTTCTTTTTTTTTTTTTCATATCTCCCTTTCTCTCTCCTCCTCCCTCCCTCCTTTCCTTCCATCATCTTTTCCTGTTATCATGACTTTTTTCTTTTTTTTTTAATTTTATTTTATTTTTAAACTTTACATAATTGTATTAGTTTTGCCAAATATCAAAATGAATCCGCCACAGGTATACATGTGTTCCCCATCCTGAACCCTCCTCCCTCCTCCCACCCCATACCATCCCTCTGGGTCGTCCCAGTGCACTAGCCCCAAGCATCCAGTATCGTGCTTCGAACCTGGACTGGCAACTCGTTTCTTACACGATATTTTACATGTTTCAATGCCATTCTCCCAAATCTTCCCACCCTCTCCCTCTCCCACAGAGTCCATAAGACTGTTCTATACATCAGTGTCTCTTTTGCTGTCTCGTACACCAGGTTATTGTTACCATCTTTCTAAATTCCATATATATGTGTTAGTATACTGTGTTGGTGTTTTTCCTTCTGGCTTACTTCATTCTGTATAATAGGCTCCAGTTTCATCCACCTCATTAGAACTGATTCAAATGTATTCTTTTTAATGGCTGAGTAATTGCTTCTTTTTCTTTATTTATTTTTTTTTTTTAACATTTCCTTCTAGCAATTCATTAATCTCTCTCTAACACTAAGGCCATTACAAACACAATCACATATTCTTGCTTACACACATCATATACTTTAAAAAAAAATCCATGATGATGAATCATTAAGTGAAACTGGTTTTAATACACATGAAAGAAGTAATCTAATGATGACATAATTTTAAAAAACATATTATTATAGCTAACTCAACTCTTCAACAATTCCAGTCATTCTGTATTTTTAGACAAAATAAATCAAAGTGAATTTACACATGCAAACATACAAAAAAATGTATAATATACCTATTAAAAGATTAATAAAATTGTAGTCAATTTTAAATCACACAGTTTTTAGAAGGAAATGTAGCTAATTCACTTTAGAAAGTTCAAGACATAACTACTATAAGAAATCTCTAGCCAGGCTCACACAACATTAACCACTCTAAATCATTTTTGATCTTTTAAAAATAAATGTTCACTAAAGCATGTTGATAAAAAAAGGATAATGGTTATGACATAAATTATACAGAAAGCATTTGGAAGATAAATAGTATTTATGAGCTTTGAAAATAAAATAATCATTTATGGTATAGCATTTAGAATCTAATTTTCATGAGTAATTATCCCATTCTTTTTACCCTAACTCCAAAATCTATGTACAAAATTAAAGAAAAAAGTGGGGAAGAAAAAAAAACAACACCTGATAGACTCTTAATTACTCTCTCAAGCATGAAAGGAGAAATAAAAAGCACTGCCAGAAATCATTAATTTTCCCTTTTCCCAATAATGGCTATTGCATATCCCTATCAACAGTATACAAATATATTAGAGACAATCCTGAATTTTGCCAGTTATAAATAAAAATGAACTTATTGATATAGGGGACAAAGTCTAGCTAGACCAGTAACATTTTAAGAATGGAATTTGATAGCCTTTTTTGGTCATGTTCAAATACTTTATGTAGTTGAGGTAAACACACAAAAACATATTTTATGGAAAAATGTTCTATGCATTTACTGAAAATCATACTTATACAGAATGAAAGCTATCTAAATGCTTATGTGTTCTCTTTATACTATATTAATCTATCTAAATGTATATGTACTTTCCACCTGCTAAGAAGAACACTGTAGGCTCAAAGGAGCCAGAGTCAGACAGCACACACCTTTAGGGATACAATATGTTAGGGAAGTTATATGATAGGAAAACACACAAACACACACATCACACACACACACACACACCACACACACACACACCACACACACACACACCACACACACCACACACACACACACACACAAACACACACAGCCTGGTTTAGGTTGAGTTGAGGATTTAGTATAAGGTGGTAGAGGAAAGCCTTTCATAAAGTGATAATTGAAGTGGGACAAAAATAAAGTGAGGAGATGAATTTTTATTAATCTGGGAAAAGGCTCCGAGCAAAAAACACCTCTCCAAAGTGTCAATTAGCTCATGATGTTTTTCTTAACATTTTCTTTAGCTTAATTTATTAGAATTTATAGCAGTTTAATTCGAAATTGAGTGTCTATTCTCATTAAATTGGTTAATCAATTGTGATGTCTTAAATAAACTTTACTTAATTTAACACATAAGACCATCTGGACATTATGCTTTATAAGAGAGGGAGAAAGACTTTTGGTAATTAATTAAATATCATCAGTTCAGTTCAGTTGCTCAGTCGTGTCCGACTCTTTGCAACCCCATGAATCGCAGCACACCAGGCCTCCCTGTCCATCACCAACTCTGAGTTCACCCAAACTCATGTCCATTGAGTCAGTGATGATATCCAACCATCTCATCCTCTGTCGTCCCCTTCTCCTCCTGCCCTCAATCTTTCAGAGCATGAGGGTCTTTTCAAATGAGTCAGCTCTTTGCATCAGTTGTCCAAAGTATTGGAGTTTCAGCTTCAGCATCAGTCCTTCCAATGAACACCCAGGACTGATCTCCTTTAGGATGGACTGGTTGGATATCCTTGCAGTCCAAGGGACTCTCAAACGTATTCTGCAACACCACAGTTCAAAAGCATTAGTTCTTCAGTGCTCAGCTTTCTTTATAGTCCAACTCTCACATCCATACATGACCACTGGAAAAACCATAGCCTTGACTAGACGGACCTTTGTTGACAAATTAATGTCTCTGCTTTTTAATATGCTGTCTAGGTTGGTCATAACTTTGCTTCCAAGGAGTAAGCGTCTTTTAATTTCATGGCTGCAATCACCATCTGCAGTGATTTTGGAGCCCAGAAAAATAGTCAGCTACTGTTTCCACTGTTTCCCCATCTATTTCCCATGAAGTGATGGGACCAGATGCCATGATCTTCATTTTCTGAATGTTGAGCTTTAAGCCCACTTTTTCACGCTCTTCTTTCACTTTCATCAAGAGGCTCTTTAGTTCTTCTTCACTTTCTGCCATAACGGTGGTGTCATCTGCATATCTGAGGTTATTGATATTTCTCCCGGCAATCTTGATTCCAGCTTATGATTCATCCAGCCCAGCGTTTTTCATGATGTACTCTGCATATAAGTTAAATAAGCAGGGTGACAATATACAGCCTTGACGAACTCCTTTTCCTATTTGGAACCAGTCTGTTGTTCCATGTCCAGTTCTAACTGTTGCTTCCTGATCTGCATACAGGTTTCTCAAGAGGCAGGTCAGGTGGTCTGGTATTCCCATCTTTTTCAGAATTTTCCACAGTTTATTGTGATCCACACAGTCAAAGGCTTTGGCATAGTCAATAAAGCAAAAATAGATGTTTTTCTGGAACTCACTTGCTCTTTCAATGATCCAGCGGATGTTGGCAATTTTATCTCTGGTTCCTCTGCCTTTTCTAAAACCAGCTTGAACATCTGAAAGTTCAGGGTTCACGTATTGCTGAAGCCTGGTTTGGAGAATTTTAAGCATTACTTTACTAGCTTGTGAGATGAATGCAACTGTGTGGTAGTTTGAGAAATCTTTGGCATTGTCTTTCTTTGGGATTGGAATGAAAACTGACCTTTTCCAGTCCTGAGGTTTCCAAATTTGTTGGCATATTGACTGCAGCACTTTCCACAGCATTATCTTTCAGGATTTGAAATAGCTTATCTGGAATTCCATCTGCAGATATTTAGTTTCTAGCAGTACAGTCACATAACTAAACAGAGTCAAATATCATGAACAATTTGATCATGAGAATAGTAGATCTCTATTTCAACCCACGTCACCTCATCCTCAGCACCATTCCTCAAATACAGACATTTTAAATAATTTTAATTATAAGAATTATAATATAATTTTAAGTATTAATAACATAAAACTCCTGTTTCACTTCATCCCACCAACAATCAAAGAATTATTTTGAAGCAAATATGAAAAACATTAGTTTCCTTTAACTATTTTGGCTGCAGATAAGATCTGAAATTTATCTCTGAATTTAGATCTGAATTTGTATCTCTGCAGATAAGAACTGAATTTTAAACAATTAAAATACCATCACATACATAAATAATACTTTAAAAATATAATTAAATATTCAAGAAAGTTTTCACAATCTGTTTCCTCAACATTTTAAAAAATTATTCAAATTGGGATTCAAACCATGTTCATGCCTTGCAATTGGTTACTTTTGTCTCTTAACCTCTATTAAATCTTAGGTTTCCCACATACACCCCTAACACAGACAGTGTCCTTTGTTTTACAAAATTACTCTCTATCTAAATTTTATTGGTTGCTTCCTTGTGATTTTGTATCACTTAGTAATATTTGATCTGAAAACTTCAGTCTAAGGTGGTTAGGACCTTGTTAGATCTGATTACAGAACAAAGTTTGACCAACATTTTCTATTAAGGGACAGATTGTATGCATTTTTGCCCATAACGTCTTTGCCAATTCCACTCAGTTCTGCTGTTGTAGTATGAAAGCTACCTCAGACAGCATGTAAATGAAAGATGGGACTATTAGCCAACAAAACTTTGTTTGCAAAGGCAGAAGGCAGGTAGGATTTGACCCATGGACCATAGTTTGCTGACCCACAATTTATACAGACTTTTAATATGCAGGCAGCTAAAGCCAACTTTACACTAATGGTATGCTTATCAACAATATATTGGTAATTGGTATATTGAAGGAAAAAAAGTAATATAATAATTATCTTTTAATCTATTATTAAATTATCATACAGTTTTTTCCTTATTACAAAACAAAAACTTAATATAGGCTTATAAACTATACACAAAGTAGAGTTTGAGGGCAATATGAGACTGTTTAGACTAGGGTCCCCATTTATGAAGAAAATTTTGTTGTTACTGCTGTTTAATCACTACGCTGCATCCTACTCTTTTGCAACCCCATGGACTCTAGCCTGCCAGGCTTTCTGTCCATGGGATTCTCCAGGCAAAAATATTGGAGTGGGTTGCCATTTCCTCCTCCAGGGGACCTTCCCAACCCAGGGTTGAAACTAGCATCTCCTGCATTTGCAGACAGGTTTTTTAATCATTGAGCCACCAGGGAAGCCCCCATCAATAAAACAACTGATGCCAAATAGATAAAATTACTTGCTAATAGGAACTTAAGAGTTATAAAAATTACTGACACATTACACTAATATGTTTTAATTTACCTGAAACTTGGAAATTTTTATTTTAAAAATCCCTCATTTTTTCCCATCTAAAACAGTTTTTCTCAAATATTTTTCTTCATATGAATATTCATTCAAATATAAAAACAAGGTGCAAGCACTCTCTCTGCACAGAAATGTCTTTATGCAAAATTCATTAATGAGATGAAATTTTAGATGGCAATGGCACCCCACTCCAGTACTCTTGCCTGGCAAATCCCATGGACAGAGGAGCCTGGTGGGCTGCAGTTCATGGGGTTGCTAGGAGTCGGATACGACTGAGTGACTTCATTTTCACTTTTCACTTTCATACATTAGAGAAGGAAATGGCAACCCACTCCAGTATTCTTGCCTCGAGGATCCCAGGGACAGGGGAGCCTGGTGGGCTGCCATCTATGGGGTCACACAGATTCAGACACGACTGAAGAAACTTAGTAGTAGTAGTAGTAAGGTGTCTTCCTAACAGCTGCTCTGAAAGCATGCATTTTGGGGCAACTGAGATCATATAAACCATTCTATATTATAATTAACAAGTAATTCCCAGTATTGTCACAGTTCAATTATTTAGACACACAAAAAAATGGCAACATTTCTTTGCAGTGCTTTGAATATAGCTGTGTGATGTCATCATCTCTCCATAAATTTTCACAAAATGTTGAATATATTTGCTTAGTTGTCAAAATTATGACACTTCCAAGACAAAGAAGATGAAAGAACACTGAACATGGCCACAGTTGTGGATTTTTAAACAAAAGAGTGAATCTCAAACAAGGATAAAGGAACAGCATGATTTCACAGTAAAAAGTGGAAAATATGTCTCTATACTCATACCAAATGAAAATATTTAATGTAAGACCATAAAAAATATTTTATTAAGTATTTATTATTGTGATGCTATCCATAACTAATACTTTAAATGATTATATATATGTTTATGTATATTAATACATGTAGTTCATATATTCTTATACATGATTATATATGTTTGAACACAATATATATGTGTATATGTATACAAAAATATGTATATACAACATGTAAACAAACAATATATCACTCAGTGATATATTGAGTCTATTCAGTGAAAAATTGAATCCATTCTTTAGTAACAGTGGGTATCTGTTTTACAATATGACGGATTTTCTCACCTTTAGAACATGGAGCATTTTAGATGTCAGAATCAGAGATAATACTTGCATGCCTGAGTGTTTCCCTGTATTTCTACAATAGTGGAAGCCTTGGATCATAGAGTATCCTTATTTTGAGAAACTGAGTCTCAAAGAAGTTTAACAATGGATCCAGACAACATAACTAGGTAATAAAATGGTTCATCCTGGTAATTGGTTCCAAGGGTAGTTTTTCCCATTTTATATTGCTAAGTTTTAGACCATATTTCTAATTGGAATCCTGTGTTTCAGAAGTAGATAAAGATCATTATTCTGATTGATCGTATTTGTTGAGCTAAAAATATTTAATTAGGTGGTCATGTATGGATGTGAAAGTTGGACTGTGAAGAAGGCTGAGCGCCGAAGAATTGATGCTTTTGAACTGTGGTGTTGGAGAAGACTCTTGAGACTCCCTTGGACTGCAAGGAGATCCAACCAGCCCATTCCGAAGGAGATCAGCTCTGGTATTTCTTTGGAAGGAATAATGCTAAAGCTGAAACTCCAGTACTTTGGCCACCTCATGTGAAGAGTTGGCTCATTGGAAAAGACTCTGATGCTGGGAGGGATTTGGGGGCAGGAGGAGAAGGGGACGGCAGAGGATGAGATGGCTGGATGGCATCGTTGACTTGATGGACGTGAGTCTGAGTGAACTCCGGGAGTTGGTGATGGACAGGGAGGCCTGGCGTGCTGTGATTCATGGGGTCACAAAGAGTCAGACGCAATTGAGCCACTGAACTGAATTGAACTGAAACCCACTGTTTAAAGAATCTGCCTGACAATGCAGGAGACACAGAAAACTGGCATTCAATCCCTGGGTCAGGAAGTTTCCCAGGAGGAGAAAATGACAACCCACTATAGTATTCTTGCCTGGAAAATCCAATGGATAGAGAAGCCTGATAAGCTACAGTCTATGGGGTCACAAAGAGGTGGACAAAGCTGAGCATGCACACAAACCCATTGCTTAGATATGAAGGTGCAGACATTTGTTTTGACACTGATACGGTCTATTACTAAAGAGTCAATGTCAGGTGCTTTGCTTAACTTCTACAGGCACAAGCTATTCTTGAGGTCCAATACCAATTTTCTTTTTTTTAATGCTATGTGAGTCCATTTAGTTGAAGTTAAAAAGAAGGCAAACCTTAGCTGCAAAAAAAAGAAAAGAATCAGTGATTGTCATTTTCTGGGATTGGGACAGAGACTGATTGCAAAGAAGCATAAGGAAATGCCTTGGGATGATGGAAATATTTACTTTCATTATGGTAACACTAGAAAGGACTGTGTACAGAATGCAATGACTGCTCACTTAAAATAAATTAATTTTATATGTTTACCTCAATAAAATTAATTTAAAATAGATTATTAGTAGTAGTTCTATGTATATTTCAAAGCACAATTTTGATTAAAAATAAGTTAAATTCTCAATTTAAAAAACTGTAAACTTTCTTATATTCTCCTTTTAAGTAAGATACATTTTTATATTTTTGTATTGTTATATATACTTCATTGAATACCCATAGTTTTCCCTCTAATAAATTTGACATATTTCTTGTTTAACTTCTTGGATATTCTATGTGTTTGTTTGCTATTGTGAATGATGGCTTTTTGAAAAACAATAGACTTCTTTTTTGAGCAGTGTCAGATTTATAGAAAATGAGCAAAACACACAGAAAGTGACACTATTTCTAGTTCCTTTCCCCTTCTTCGTTTCCCCTGTTAGTAACATGTTGCATTAGTACAGTGCATTTGTTACAAAGGATGAGACAATATTAATATGCTATTCTTTTTTACAGCTTTAGTTGAGATATAATTGACATATAATGTATAAGATTAAAGTGTACAACATGATGATTTGCTTCATGTATATGTTGGGAAGTGATTACTGAATATTTTAGTTAACATATCCAGCACCTTACATAATTCCTTGCATATGTGTGTGTGCATGTGTGTGTGTGTGTGGAGAACATTTAAGTTCTATTCTCTTAGCAACTGAAAATCTGAATAGATCAATAAGAATTAAGGAAATTGAAACCATAATCAAAATCTTCCCAACAAAAGAAAAACCTAAGATGAGTTGGTTTCACTAGTGCATTCTACCAAATATTTAAAGACAAATTAATGCCAATCCTTCTCAAATTCTTCCCAAAAATTTGAACAAAAGGAAATAATACAAAATTTATTTTATAAGGCCATAATTATCCTGATACCATAGCCAGATAAGAGTACTACAGAAAAAAGAAAACTGTAAGTCAACATCCCTAAATGAGTAGATGCAAAAGTCCCCCCAAAAATAGCAGCAAACCAAATTCAACAACACACTGAAAGAATCATAAGTCATGATCAAGTGTGGGTATGTCCCTCAAATGCAAGGATGGTTCAAAATATGCAAATCAGTACTGTGATACACCACATTAACAAAACGAAGGATAAAAATCATTGGACAATTTCAATAGATGCAGAAAAAACATTTGAGAACATTCAAGATCTTTCATAAAAATATTATCAACAAATTAGGTACAGAACACAACTCAACATAATAAAGGCCGTACATGATAAAGTGAAGTCGCTCAGTCATGTCCGACTCTTTGCGACCCTATGGACTGCATCCTCCCAGGCTCCTCTGTCCTTGGGATTTTCCAGGCAAGAGTACTGGAGTGGGTTGCCACTGCCTTCTCCAGGGGATCTTCACAACTCAGGGATTGAACCCGGGTCTCCCACATTGCAGGCAGACGCTTTACTGTCTAAGCCACCAGGGAAGCCCATGATAAACCCACAGGTAAAATCATATGTGACAGTGAAAAGCAGAAAGATTTTCCTCCAAAATCAGAAACAAGTCAAGAATGCCCACTCTTACCACTCTTACTTAACTTTGCACGGAAAGTCCTAACTCTAGCAATTAGGCAAGGGGGAAAAAAAAGGAAATGCCAATTGAGTGCATTTAGGAAACGCATAGAACACCAAGCAGTAAAAATTGGCAAAAGCAAACTTTATCCGCACATATCATTTTCAAAC
Source organism: Bos taurus (assembly GCF_002263795.3). Lineage (NCBI taxonomy): Eukaryota > Metazoa > Chordata > Mammalia > Artiodactyla > Bovidae > Bos > Bos taurus. The sequence goes on along the minus strand of NC_037328.1, from coordinate 39,422,927 downwards.
TACAGAAAATAGAAGATGAAATAAGTCCTGAAAAAAAGAAAATCAAAATATCACCTTATATTTGGAAGTTCAAAGATGAGAACTATGTCTAACTTCTCAGAAATCCTGCAAGCAAAAAGAGAGTGGAGTAAAATATTTAAAGTGTTGAGAGATAAAAACACCAACCTGTAACCAACCTATTATGCCAATTTTGTAACCTGTGAAATTGTCCTTCAAATGTGAAGGAAAAGATTAAGACTTTCTTGAACAAAAAAAATTGAAGACATTTGTTGCTAGTAGGCCTGTCTTATAAGAAATATTAAAATAAGTCCTTTGTAGGGATAGAAAATAATACAGATAGTCTTGAAATCCACAAAAAAAAAAAAAAAAAAAAAAGAGGAAGAGTATAGAAGAAGGAATAAGTGAAGATAAAATAACAACTTTTATTTTTCTTTTTCTTAATTGATCTAACAGATGAACAGTTTGTACAAAATAATTTAGCAAAGTATTTGATTATGTATGTTTATGTCTTTGGTGGTGGTTTACTCGCTAAGTCGCATCTGACTCTTGTGACCCCACAGACTGTAAACTGCCAGGATCCTGTGTCCCTGGTACTTTCCAGGCAAGAATACTGGAGTGGGTTGCCCTGCCCTCTTCCAGAGGATCTTCCTAATCCATGGATCAAACCCAGGTCTCTCGCACTGCAGGGCGGATTCTGTACCGACTGAAATATGAGGGAAGCCCATGTATGCTTATACATGTAAATATATGCAAGCTCAATCATTTCAGTCATGTCTGACTCCAGGGGATCTTCCCAGCCCAGGAGTCAAACCCAGGTATCTTACATTGCAGGCAGATTCTCTACCAACTGAGCCATGAGGAAAGCCCATGCATGCTTATACATGTATATATATGCAAACTCAGTCACTTCAGTCATCTCTGACTTTTTATGACTCTATGGACTGTAGCCTGCCAGACTGTAGCCTCTGTCCATGGAATTCCCCAGTCAAGAATACTGGAGTGGGTTGTCCTGCCCTCCTCCAGGGATCTTCCCAATCCAGGGATCAAACCCAGGTCTCCCCCATTGCAGGGCAGATTCTTTACCACTGAGCCACCTAGACAGCCCTATGTATATATATTTATATAATGTATACTTATGTATGTTTATGTATAAGTAAAATAAATTACAACTATGATAACAAGGACTGGGGGGAAACTTAAGAATTTTGTTACTATAAGGCACTCACACCACCTCCGATGTGGTATATACCTTCTTCCCTCTATATCCATAGGTGATTGGTTTGAGACCTTCTGAAGATGTCAACATTTGGGAATGCTCAAATTCCTTACATAAAATAATATTGTATTTGCATCTAACCTATTAAAATCCCCCTGTACCCTTTAAATTTTCTCTGAACTACTTAGAAGACCTAATACAGTATAAATGCCATATAAATTGTTGCTGGCCCATAGCAAGTTCCATTTTTGTTTTTTGAAACTTTCTGGATTTTTTCCCAAATATAATTCTTGGATGCAGAACCAGTGAATACAAAAAGCCAATTGTATAAGTGTTAGTGTTAGTTTCTCAGTCGTGCCTGACTCTTTGCGACCCCATGGACTACAGCCCACCAGGGTCCTCTGTCCATGAGATTTCTCAGGCAAGGATACTGGAGTGGGTCGCCATTTCCTTCTCCAGGGAACCAACTGAATAGTATTATTGAAAAGTAGACTTATGTTAGTTGTAAATGTATATTGCAAAATGGGAGGCAACCACTAAACAAGAAGTATAATGGAAATACTAAAATAGGACAGAAATGAAATCACACAAAATGCTCAATTAAAACAACAAAAATCAACAAAAGAGTAGAAGAAAAAGAATATTCTCTCTCCCAGCAGCTTCTTCCAACATTTTAATATTTTTACTCAGATTCATACACTTCATTCTCACTTTTGTTCATTTTCATATTTGAGTAGCCTTATCTAATTTTTTGTCTTACTGAGAAACCAGAAATGGAACTATTGATTATTTTTTTTTTTTTTTTGCCAAATGGAACTATGATTCTTTATCAAATTTATTTTCATATTTTGTTTCAAATTGAAAGAATGAAAGTACTTAATAAAATCATGAAATCATATTTAAAATATCCAATTATAAAAATGAGTTAATTAACTTGAAGGAAAAATATTTAGGAAACAAAACTTTTTTTTTAATTGATAAAGAAATGTCAGCTGTCAGATCAGATCAGATCAGATCAGTTGCTCAGTCATGTCCCACTCTTTGCGACCCCATGAATAAAAGCACGCCAGCCCTCCCTGTCCATCACCAACTCCCGGAGTTCACTCAGACTCATGTCCATCGAGTCAGTGATGCCATCCAGCCATCTCATCCTCTGTCGTCCCCTTCTCCTCCTGCCCCCAATCCCTCCCAGCATCAAAGTCTTTTCCAATGAGTCAACTCTTTGCATGAGGTGGCCAAGGTACTGAAGTTTCAGCTTTAGCATCAGTCCTTCCAAAGAAATCCCAGGGCTGATCTCCTTCAGAATGGACTGGTTGGATCTCCTTGCAGTCCAAGGGAGTCTCAAGAGTCTTCTCCAACACCACAGTTCAAAAGCATCAATTCTTTGGTGCTCAGCCTTCTTCACAGTCCAACTCTCACATCCATACATGACCACAGGAAAAACCATAGCCTTGACTAGACGAACCTTTGTTGGTAAAGTAATGTCTCTGCTTTTGAATATGCTATCTAGGTTGGTCATAACTTTCCTTCTAAGGAGTTAGTGTCTTTTAATTTCATGGCTGCAGTCACCATCTCTAGTGATTTTGGAGCCCAGAAAAATAAAGTCTGACACTGTTTCCACTGTTTCCCCATCTATTTCCCATGAAGTGATGGGACCGGATGCCATGATCTTCGTTTTCTGAATGTTGAGCTTTAAGCCAACTTTTTCACTCTCCACTTTCACTTTCATCAAGAGGCTTTTGAGTTCCTCTTCACTTTGTGCCATAAGGGTGGTGTCATCTGCATATCTGAGGTTATTGATATTTCTCCCAGCAATCTTGATTCCAGCTTGTGTTACTTCCAGTCCAGCGTTTCTCATGATGTACTCTGCATATAAGTTAAATAAGCAGGGTGACAATATACAGCCTGACGAATTCCTTTTCCTATTTGGAACCAGTCTGTTGTTCCATGTCCAGTTCTAACTGTTGCTTCCTGACCTGCATACTAATTTCTCAAGAGGCAGATCAGGTGGTCTGGTATTCCGATCTCTTTCAGAATTTTCCACAGTTTATTGTGATCCACACAGTCAAAGGCTTTGGCATAGTCAATAAAGCAGAAATAGATGTTTTTCTGGAACTCTCGTGCTTTTTCCATGATCCAGCAGATGTTGGCAATTTGAACTCTGGTTCCTTGCCTTTTCTAAATCCAGCTTGAACATCAGGAAGTTCATGGTTCACATATTGCCTGGCTTGGAAAATTTTGAGCATTACTTTACTAGCGTGTGAGATGAGTGCAATTGTATGGTAGTTTGAGCATTCTTTGGCATAGCCTTTCTTTGGGATTGGAATGAAAACTGACATTTTCCAGTCCTGTGGCCACTGATGAGTTTTCCAAATTGCTGGCATATTGAGTGCAGCAGTTTCACAGCATCATCTTTCAGGATTTGAAAGAGCTCCACTGGAATTCCATCACCTCCACTAGCTTTGTTCGTAGTGATGTAAGAAATGATAAACATAGATATTATAAATAAAACATCTCAAATAACATAAATTTTAAATCAAATCTTGAATGTTTCATTTGCTTAAATCATTGATATTTATATTAAAAAAAAAAAAACTTCCCAACCCATTAAATAATCAGCAAAATAAATTTCAATTAGATAAAAAATAGTAACATAGTAGGAAGAGAAATAAATGTGTTAAGCTATGATGTGCTTTACATGATTTTATGTCAGGTAATTTGCCATTTTCAGACTTTATCAAAAAAGAACATGTCAGTTACAGGAAATTTTTGTCAGTGAGCCACAATAAAACATGACTTTGATGCACAGCAGATGGTGTTGTAGTGGATTGTCTAATTATTTCAATTAGATACACTTTTTAAAATGTAAAGTGGTCACAAAGAAAGATAAAAAATGAAACAATAGAATTCCAGAAACAAAACTGATATCATTAGGTGAGTCAATTCAGCTTTAAAACATCTGTAAAAGCACTAATTTATTAACTTCTAACCTGAGGAAATCAAGTGATCAAAAAGATAAATGTAAAATCCACTTTAGTAAAGACATTACTTTGCAAATTTAGGGAAAATATAATTAGAAAATCATTTAATAAGTAATGTTAATTAAATAATCTAATATTATTTGAATAAATAACTTAATAAATCTCTATAATAGGCTATTTTAATAGATAGAATAAATATAGAATTTTAAATATAGAATTCCTTTAAATATAGAATTCTTAGTTGTCTGAGACCAGTACAAATACAGAGGTGAAATATATTCTGGTGAATAAAGAACATGGAAATCCAAAATTATGTAAATTTGATAGTTTTAATCTATGAATAAAAACAATTCCTACAAGATACTATAAAAACAAAATTAATACTGAAATGGAAAAAAAATGCCCACTTTGGAAATTATTTTGTGAAGTCAAACTCCTATAAGCCTAATATTATGAAATGCCTCCTTCCCTGACCCCGGTATTTGAAAATGGCACAAGTGGAAATGGTATACCTTTGTTGTTGAATTTTGACAAATCATTTTTTAAAAAGAACAAAGGAAATGCTTTTTTTCCTGTTTGCTATTTTTTTCTACTTGAAAATACACAAAATTAATTATTGAAGAAATATATAAATCAAGACATAATAATTCAAGTATCTTCTAAAGTGTGTTAAAAGTTTTAACACTTTGTTATCATATGAGAGTGCCCAACATTAACAATTTTCAGCCCTACCACTATTCAAAATGTGAAGACATTCATCCTGATGGAAGGTCCCCTTGCACTCTGGTGAATTCCATATATGTCTATAAGATAAATTCAGTTAATAGAGAACTCAACAGACTAAATTGTCAGAAGCTTATTTTTGGTAAAGTGGCACATAAAAATGCAACTAATATTTACTTATTTAAATATTTTTAAAATATTTATTTAAATATTTCTGGATTTTAGTTATTTTGTCAGCAAATTAGTCACAGATTATAACTGAAGAACAAATGTGCAAAGTTCATAAACCTAGAATTTTTATCCTTTGACAAAACATTAAGAAGAATTTAAAATGCAAAATGATCATAGTGAAACATCCAAAATAAATCATCTAAGTGCAACATAATAGTTATATATTTATAGTCTTATTTATTTCATATTGTAGTACTGATAATACAATATAAACAATACAAATCTCGCAAAACTGAAATTGGGATTACTAGGAGGTGGATAAGCATCCAGTTTGACAAAATCTTGTTAACAGTGATGAAACAAAACCCATTGCACAGCATAGGTATCCATAAGCCATAAGTAACCAGGAGGGCAGACAATACAGGTTTTAAGGAAGTTGACTGGATTTTTCCACTTAAAAGAAGACTAAGTACATTTCCTTCTTTACTAATAGAGTTGGGCATTATTTCACATGTTAACTGGTTAAGTTACACTTGATCATTTGTCAAGTGACCATATACACCTACGTCTTTTTATGAGCCCTCTATTCTGTTTCATTAATCTATTTTTGCCCAATACCACAATCTTAATTTTGAGACTATACAGAGACTTGATATGCAATACAAGTTTCCACTTTAATTTTCCTTCAAAAGTGTCATACCTATATTTGGCACTTGCATTTCACTATAAACTAGAATCAGTTATATTGGAATTGTCAGTTTGAATTGCATTGAAATTATTGATAAATTTTCAGTAAATTGACAGCTTTACAATAAAGAATTTTTTAAACAATGGCTGTGCTATATCTGAAGAACTTTTTAGGTCTTATTTTTCAATGTGTTTCTTTGTTTTCCACATAGACACTTTTAGAGAGTTTTTCTTTGATTTAATAGAAATTTATTAGAAATAAGTATATTGTTTTCCATGTTATATTTTTAACAGCTTCCTAAGGGTATAATTGATACACAAAGAACTGAACAAATTTAGTGTGTACAATTTGATAAGTTTGGGCATATGCAAATACCCATGGTATCATCACCACAATCAGGGTATTAAACATATCCAACACCTCCCAAAGTTTCCTTGTGTTCCTTTGTTTGATGTGTGTATGTATGTCAAAATCATAACATGAAATCTATGCATTTAACAAATTTTGAAACTCAAAATGCCACATTGTTAATAATATGCACTACATCATACAGCAAACCTCTAGGATTTATTTCACCTAGTATAAATGAAATTCTCTATCCTTAGAACAAGAATTCCACATTTCCCTTCAATTCTTTTGGCTATATACCCAGAAGTAGAGTTTCTATATCATACAGTAACTCTATTTTAAATGTTTTTGAGCAATATTAATGCTGTTTGCCGTAGCTGCTGCACCATTTTATGTCATATGAGAGTAAGAAGTACAAAAGATCAGATAGATCTTTCATCTGACATTTCAACCTCAGAAGTTCAAAGCACCATTTTAATAGATACTATTCACAGTTTGAGAGCCTTATCTTCCACCTACTGAGGAATATTTTCTTACAAAAGGTAGCATGACTTGCATGCAAGTAGGAATGAACACATATCAAAATTTTACATAACATTAATATTGATTCAAAGGAGAATTCAATGAATGCACATAAAATACTTAATCATGAAAGCTGAAATGAATTTTCAACTAGATGCAAAACAGAACAATATCCACAAATGAACAATCACAATTAACTTGTATGCAGTAAAATGCAAGTACTTTTATAGAAAATAATATCTTATTTTCTACAGTTATCATCTTATAAAGTATTTTAACCAAATAACCAAAAAGCTGTCCAAACTGATCACATGGATCACAGCCTTGTCTAATTCAATGAAACTATGAGCCATGTCATATAGGGTCACTGAAGATGGACTGGGTTATGGTGGAGAGTTCTGACAAAATGTGGTTCATTGGTGAAGGGAATATCAAACCACTTCAGCATTCTTGCCTTGAGAACCCCATGAGCAGTATGAAAAAACAAAAATATATGACACTGAAAGATGAACTTCCCAGGTCATCAGGTGCCTAATATGCTATTGGAGAATAACAGAGAAATAGCTCCAGAAGGAATGAAGGGGCTGATCCAAAATAGAAACAACACCCAGTTGTGGATGTGTCTGGTGGTGAAAGTAAAATCTGATGCTGTTAAAAGCAACATTATATAGGAACCTGGAATGTTAGGTCCATGAATCAAGGTAAATTTGAAGTGGTCACACAAGAGACGGCAAGAGTGAACATAGACATTTTAGGAATCAGTGAACTAAAATGGACTGGAATGAGTGAATTTAATTCAGATGATCATTATATCTACTACTGTGGGAAAGAATTCCTTAGAAGAAGTGGAGCATTCCTCATAGTCAACGAGAGAGTCTGAAATGCAGTACTCGTGTGCAATCTCAAAAACAACAGAATGACCTCTGTTCATTTCCAAGGCAAACCATTCAATATCACAGTAATCCAAGCCAATGCTTCAACCATTATGCTTAAAGAAGCTGATTGAATGGTTCTATGAAAACCTACATGACCTTCTAAACACACATGTACACACAAAGATGTCCTTTTCATCACAGAGGACTGGAATGAAAAAGTAGGAAGTCAAGAAATACCCGGAGTAACAGGCAAGTGTGGCTTTGGAGTATAAAATGAAGCAGGGCAAAGGGTAAAAGAGTTTTTCCAAGACAATGCACTGGTCAGAGCAAACACCCTCTTCCAACAACACAAGAGACAACTCTACACATGATGACCATCACCAGATGGTCAATACCAAAATCAGAATGATTATATTCTTTGTAGCCAAAGATGGAGAAACTCTATACAGTCAGCACACACAAGACTGGAACTGTGGCTCAGATCATGAAATCCTCATTGCAAAATTCAGACTTAAATTGAAGAAGTAGGGAACACTACCTGGCCATTCAGGTATGACCTAAAGCAAATACCTTATGATTATACAGTGGAAGTGACAAATAGATTCAAGGGATTAGATCTGATAGAGTGCCTGAAGAACTATGGACAGAGGCTTATAGCATTGTACAGGATGCTTTGATCAAAACCATTCCCAAGAAAAAGAAATGAAAAAGGCAAAATGGTTATCTGAAGAGACCTTACAAATAGCTGAAAAAAGAAGACAAGTGATAGGCAAAGGAAAAAATGAAAAATATACACATCTGAATGCAGATTTCCAAAGAATAGCAAGGAGAGATAAGAAAGCCTTCCTCAGTGATCAGTGCAAAGAAACAGAGGAAAACAACAGAATGGGAAAGACTAGAGATCTCTTCAAGAAAATTAGAGATACCAGGGAACATTTCATGCAAAGATGGGCACAATAAAGGACAGAAATGGTATGGACCTAACAGAAGCAGAAGATATTAAGAAGAGGTGGCAAGAATACACAGAAGAACTATACAAAAGAGATGTTAATGACCCAGATAATCACGATGGTGTGATCACTCACCTAAAGTCAGACATCCTGGAATGCAAAGTTAAGTGGACCTTAGGAAGCATCACTGTAAACAAAGCTAGTGGTGGTGATGGAATTCCAACTGAGCTATTTCAAATCCTAAAAGATGATGCTGTGAAAGTGCTGCAGTCAATATGCCAGCACATTTGGAAAGCTCAGCAGTGGCCACAAGGCTGGAAAAGATCAATTTTCATTCCAACCCCAAAGAAAAGCAATGCCAAAGAATGTTAAAACTACTGCACAGTTACACTCATTTCACACACTAGCAAAGTAATGTTCAAAACTCTCCAGGATAGGCTTCAGCAGTATGTGAACTGATAACTTCCAGATGTTCAAGATGGATTTAGAAAAGCAGAGGAACTAGAGATCAAATCACCAACATCCGTAGTATCATAGAAAAAAACAAGAGAGTTCCAGAAAAACATCTGCTTTATTGACTACGCCAAAGCCTTTGACTGTGTGGATCACAACAAACTGCGGAAAATTATGAAAGAAATGGGAATACCAGATTACCTTACCTGGCTCCTAAGAAACCTGATTGCAGGTCTAGAAGCAAGAGTTAGAACCAGACATGGAAAAACAGACAGGTTTTGAATTGGGAAAGGAGTATGTCAAGGCTGTATATTGTCACCATGCTTATTTAACTTATATGAAGAATACATCATGAGAAAGTCTGGGCTGGATGAAACACAAGCTGGAATCAAGATTGCTGGGAGAAATATCAATAACCTCCACAGATGACACCATCCTTATGGCAGAAAGCGAAGAGGAACAAAAGAGCTTCTTGATGAAGGTGAAAGAGGAGAGTAAAAAGGCTGGCTTAAAACTCAACATTCAGAAAACTAAAATCATGGCATCAGGTCCCATCACTTTATAGCAAATAGATGGGGAAACAATGGAAGACTTTATTTTCTTGGGCTCCAAAATCACAGCAGATGATGACTGCAACCATTAAATTAAGAGACACTTGTTCTTTGGAAGAAAAGTTATGACCAACTTAGACAGCATATTAAAAAGCAGAGACATTACTATGCTGACAAAGGTCCACACAATCAAAGTTACGGTTTTTCCAGTAGTCATTATGGATGTGGAGATCTGTATCATAAAGAAGTCTTAGCACCAAAGAATTAATGCTTTTGAACTGTGGTGCTGGAGAAGATCCTTGAGAATGAATCCCTTGGACTGCAAGGAGATCCAACCAGTTAATCCTAAAGGAAATCAATTCTGAATATTCATTGGAAGGACTGATGTTGAGACTCAACCTCCAATACTTTGGCCACCTGATGTGAAGATCCAACTCATAAGAAAAGACCCTGAGGAAGGGAAAGACTGAAAGGAGGTGGAGAGGGTGACAAGAGAGGATGAGAAGGTAGGATGACATCACTGACTCAATGGATATGAGTTTGAACAAGCTCCAGGATTTGGTGGACAGCAGGGAAACCTGGAGTGCTACAGTCCATGGGTCACAGAGTCAGACACAACTGAGCCACTCTACAACAACAAAGTATTTTAAGACAATGGAAAGTGGCAGTAAAGTAGTGTTGCCTTAGAGATACCAAACAATAATCTCATTTGCCTATTTCAGTTTTTCTCAATTTTTCCTAAAACATCTGGTGGAAATAGGTTATGCTATCCACACACCACACTAGAATTTCAGTGCTAATACTTGGGCTTCTGCTCTCCATATCATCTGAATTTTCTGTGCCCCCAAACCTTCTACATGTTCAGAGTTGCTTTCTGACACTTTGTCAGATCTCCAATCATTTGATCATTAACTCTCATGACAATCTTTTCCCCACAAGATGGATTCCAAATATCATGTTTCCAAAGTTTTCATAGCATAATTCTTACTAAGAGAAAACTTTAGTACTCTTATGTCTTTAGATTTGTTTGTACACCATTTTTCCAACACATATTCACCTTCCATTGTTAGTTTATTTCAACCCAGTCGCTTGTGGGACACTAAGTCTCCACTGAGCCCAGTGAATTCATTACTTGTCACCCAGTGCAGAGGCTCTGAATGAGTTTTAACCTTTGTTTTGTTTTGTGTTTTTCTTTTTTTCTTTTTACTTTACAATATTGTATTGGTTTTGCCATACATCAACATGAATTCACCATGGGTGTACATGTGTTCCCCATCCTGAACCCCCCTCCCACCTCCCTTCCCATCCCATCCCTCTGGGTCATCCCAGTGCACCAGCCCCAAGCATCCTGTATCCTGCATCGAACCTGGACTGGCAATTCATTTCACATATGATAATATACTTGTTTCAATGCCATTCTCCCAAACCATCCCACCCTCACCCTCTCCCACAGAGTCTAAAAGACTGTTCTATACATCTGTGTCTCTTTTGCTGTCTCACCTATACGGTTATCGTTACCATCTTTCTAGATTCTATATATATGTGTTAGTATACTGTATTGGTGTTTTTCTTTCTGGCTTACTTCACTCTGGATAATAGGCTCCAGTTTTATCCACCTCATTAGAACTGATTCAAATGTATTCTTTTTAATGGCTGAGTAATACTCCATTGTGTATATGTACCACAGCTTTCTTATCTATTCATCTGCTGATGGACATCTAGGTTGCTTCCATGTCCTGGCTATCATAAACAGTGCTGCGATGAACATTGGGGTACACGTGTCTCTTTCAATTCTGGTTTCCTTAGTGTGTATGCCCAGCAGTGGGATTGCTGGGTTATATGGCAATTCTATTTCCAGTTTTTTAAGGAATCTCCACACTGTTCTCCATAGTGGCTGTACTAGTTTGCATTCCCACCAACAGTGTAAGAGGGTTCCCTTTTCTCCACACCTTCTCCAGCATTTATTGCTTGTAGACTTTTGGATCGCAGCCATTCTGACTGGTGTGAAATGGTGCCTCATAGTAGTTTTGATTTGTATTTCTCTGATAATGAGTGATGTTGGGCATCTTTTCATGTGTTTGTTAGCCATCTGTATGTCTTCTTTGGAGAAATGTCTGTTTAGTTCTTTGGCCCATTTTTTGATTGGGTTGTTTATTTTTTTGGAATTGAGCTGCAGGAGTTGCTTGTATATTTTTGAGATTAGTTGTCTGTCGGTTGCTTTGTTTGCTATTATTTCCTCCCATTCTGAAGGCTGTCTTTTCACCTTGCTTATAGTTTCCTTTGTTGTGCAGAGTTTTAACCTTTGGATCTTTCTCTGCTGCTGGAATCACTCCACATGAAATAAACCCCTGCCTTGTTAACAGATATTAATTACTGCTATGGAATTCATAAAACACTGTTTCATTAAGTATATAGATCTTAGGAAAACAGCTAGATGAGTCTTTACATATGTCTACATTTGTGTAACCATGATCTAAGTCAAGTGAGAAATGTTTACAGCAACCCAGAAAACTTCCATATGCCTCTCCCAATCATGTGGCCAAACATAATTAATAGAAAAGACCATTCTTTCCCCCATTCACTGTCAAAGAGATGATGACACATATGTAGCCAATTTTTTTATTAATACTTTTATTGGTCTTTTTATTTTCCACAGCTGTACAACAGTTTTAATTCATATAATTTTCTGAGATTGATATCTGATAGTAAAATCTTCTAGATTTGTTCCTCTAGAGATTGCTTTGGTTTCAGAATCTTTATTGATCTTGCTGTGAATCTATAATTTGTGGGAAACATATTTTTACAATAATATACTTCATGTCAATATACACAGTATTTTCCTTTATCTACTTAGGCCTTATTAAAATTTTCCTCAATCATGGTTTCTAGATTTCAATGTAGAAGTGTTGAAAATAGTTCATTAAATTTGTCCTTTGGCATTTGCAACCACAAATACTATTTTAATATGTGTCTATTGTGTTTTTTATACAGTGTTTGATGCATACAAATTAGGACTGCTATTTATTCTTGTTGGATGCATCCTGGTGTCTGATTTTACTACTAGATTTTTGGTGGTACGTTTATATGGCACAACTTTTCCATTCCTTTGCTTTCAAGTTTTCCACATCTTTGTATTTAAAGTGTATCTCTTATAAACATCATAGTTGGGTTTTAGTTTGTCTTTTTATTTATTTTCCCAGTCTGGCAATCTGTTTTATGGTGGACTATTGCATCAGTATGTGGTATCAGTATGTGGTAACTTGTTCTGTCTTACCTATTTACAGCACTAGTTTTTTCCTTTGATACCTTACTTCTTTCCTTCTATTACATTAGCCAGGTGTTTTCATATTAGTTCACTTTACTCATCTTGAGTGTCACAATTCCTTCTTTTTCCTTTAGTTGATAACCTAGAGATTACAAGAAAAAAAAATTTATCACTTTCTGAGCAATGAAAGAATGCTTTAAAAATTTAACTTACCTCCCCCTTCCTATTTTAGAGGTTACTGTTACTATGCAGAAATACTTAACAAGGCAGGCCTGAAGCTTCTGTCTTTGGAAGGGCCTGCTTCACTGCATCTGTAAACAGATTCTGAAATGCTCCCTAACTGATAAGTTGTTTCTCTGTGCTACAGTGTGATTCATAGTGAACATCTGCTTTTTTCTGAGAGTCTAGTAGTTGAGCAAAGTATGCCCACATGAAAAGTTCCCAATAAAAAAAGCCTAAACTCCGAGACTCAGATGGACCTCTCTGGGCAGAAGCACTGCACTGCGAAGCTGTATTTTATTTGCTACAGGGTTGGGATACCCTGTGTAATTTCCCATGTCAGGAAGAGAGTGTAGGAAGACTGCAAATGGATTGTTCCATACTCTGCTTATCTTTTTCCCTTGCTGAACCATCTGTGTATCTGATGTTACTATGTACTATGCTGCTGTGCTTCTGAAATCAACCTGAGCAACAGGGCCAACTATGCTGAGACCATGAATACTTCAAGTGACTTATTATAGATGTGGGTAAGGCAATGGCACCCCACTCCAGTACTCTTGCCGGAAAAATCCCATGGGTGGAAGAGCCTGGTAGCCTGCAGTCCATGGGGTCGCTAAGAGTCCGACACGACTGAGCGACTTCACTTTCACTTTTCACTTTCATGCATTGGAGAAGGAAATGGCAACCCGATCCAGTGCTCTTGCCTGGAGAATCCCAGGGATGGGGGAGCCTGGTGGGCTGCTGTCTGTGGGGTCGCACAGAGTCGGACACGACTGAAGCGACTTAGCCGTAGCCGTAGTCTTAGGAATCCTTTAGAAGAAATGGAGTATTCCTCATAGTCAACAAAATAGTCTGAAATGCAGTACTTAAGTGCAATCTCAAAAATAACAGAATGATCTCTGTTCATTTCCAAGGCAAACCATTCAGTATCATAGTAATCCAGGTCAATGCCCCAACTACTATGCTGAAGAAGCTAAAGTTGAATGGTTCTATGAAGACCTACATGGCCTTCTAGAACTAACACACATACACAAAAAGATGTCAGTTTCATCACAGAGGACTGGAATTCAAAAGTAGGAAGTCAAGAAATACCTGGAGTAACAAGCAAGTTTGGCCTTGGAGTATAAAATGAAGCAGGGCAAAGGCTACAAGAGTTTTTCCAAGACAACGCACTGGTCATAGCAAACATCCCCTTCCAGCAACACAAGAGATGACCCTACACATGATGACCATCACAAGATGGTCAATACCAAAATAAGAATGATTATATTTTTTGTAGCCAAAGATGCAGAAGCTCTATACAGTCAGCATAAACAAGACTGGGAATTGACTGTGGCTCAGATCATGAAATCCTCATTGCAAAAGTCAGACTTAAATTGAAGAAGTAGGGAACACCCCTTGACCATTCAGGTATGACCTAACTCAAATACCTTATGATTATACAGTGGTAGTGACAAATCGATTCAAGGGATTAGATCTGATAGACAGAGTGCCTGAAGAACTATGGACAGAGGTTCTTGACGCTGTACAGGAAGCGGTGATCAAAATGATCCCCAAGAAAAAAATGCCAAAAGACAAAATGGTTGTCTGAGGAGGAATTACAAACAACTGAGAGAAGAAGAGAAGCTAAAGGCAAAGGAGATAAGGAGAGATAGACCCATCTGAATGAAGAATTCCAATGAGAATAGCGAAGAGAGACAAGAAAGCCTTCCTCAGTGATCAAAGCAAAGAAATAGAGAGAAACAATTGAATGGTGGACTAGAGATCTCAAGATAATTAGAGATGCCAAGGGAACATTTCATGCAAAGATGGGCACAATAAAGACAGAAATGGTATGGACCTAACTGAAGCAGAGGTATTAAAAAGAGGTGGCAAGAATACACAGAAGAACTATATAAAAAAGATCTTCATGACCCAGATAACCATGAAGGTGTGATCACTCACCTAGAGCCACACATTCTGGAGTGCAAAAGGAAGTGGGCCTTAGGAAACATCACTACAAAATATGCTAGTGTGGATGATGGAATTCCAGTTGAGTTATTTCAAATCCCAAAAGATGATGCTGTTAAAGTGCTACACTCAATATGTCAGCAAATTTGGAAAGCTCAGCAGTGGCCACAGGACTGGAAAAGGTCAGTTTTTATTCCAATCCCAAAGAAAGAAAATGCCAAAGAATGTTCAAACTACTGCACTATTAGAGTCATCTCACACACTAACAAAGTGATGCTCAAAATTCTCCAAGCCAGGCTTCAACAGTACATGAACACAGAATTTCCAGATGTTCAAGCTGGATTTAGAAAATGCAGAGGAACCAGAGATCAAATTGCCAACATCTGTTGGATTATCGAAAAAGAGTTCCAGAAAATACATCTACTTGTGCTTTACTAACTATCCCAAAGCCTTTGACAGTTTGGATCACAACAAACTGTAGAAAATTTTGAAAAAGATGGGAATACCAGACCACCTGACCTGCCTCCCGAGAAATCTGTGCAGGTCAAGAAACAATAATTAGGACTGAACATGGAACAATGGACTGGTTCCAAATTGGGAAAGCTGTATATTGTCACCTATCTTATTTAACTTACGTACAGAGTACATCAAGCAAAGTGCTGGGTCGGATGAAGCAAGAACTGGAATCAAGATTATCAGGAGAAATATCAATAACCTCAGATATGCAGAAAGTGAAGGGGAACTTAAGAGCCTCTTGATGACAGTGAAAGAGGAGAGTGAAATACCTGGCTTAAAACTCAACATTCAAAAAATGAAGATCATGGCATCTGGTCCCATCACTTCATGGCAAATAGATGGGGAAACAATGGAAACAGTGAGAAACTTTTTTTCTTGGGCTCCAAAATCACTGCAGATTGTGACTGCAGCCCTGAAATCAAAAGACGCTTGCTCCTTGGGAGGAAAGCTATGACTAACCTAGACAGCATATTAAAAAGCAGAGACATTACTTTGCTGACCATAATCTGTCTAGTCAAAGCTATGGTTTTCCCAGAGTTATGTATGGATGTGAGAGTTGGACTATAAAGAAAGCTGAGTACCAAAGAATTGATGCTTTTGAACTGCGGTCTTGCAGAAGACTCTTGAGTGTCCCTTGGACCTCAAGGAGATCAAACCAGTCAATCCTAAAGGAAATCAATCCTGAATATTCAAGAATTGATGCTGAAGCTGTAACTCCAACACTTTGGCCACCTGTTGTGAAGAACAGACTCACTGGAAAAGACCCCTGGGAAAAATTGAGGACAAGAGGAAAAAGGAACGACGGAGGATGAGATTGCATCACTGACTCAATGGACATGAGTTTGAGCAAGCTCTGGGATTTGGTGATGGACAGGGAAGCCTGGCATGCTGCAGTCCATGGGGTCACAAAAAGTTGGACACGTCAGCACGATTGAACTGAACTGAGTCTTAGGAAACTCCTAGGCAATTACCATATATGTTATTTCCACATATGTCTTAGACTCCTTAAGACTTTACTTAAAAAGAAGGATGTTATTTCATTCTTCCTTTGCTGTTCTTTCATATATTTCCTATGGATTCATCTGGGATCAGTTTTCTTCTGCCAGAACTCTAATAGTCCCTTATTACATACCTGTTCCTTGGTTTTCATTTATTCTGAAAATGTTATTATTTTACCTTTAAGAAAAACATATTTGCTAGTATAGGATTCTAGGCTAGTAGATTTGTTTTCCAGCACTATTGAAACTAATGATGAATTTTCTCCAATAGTTTTCAAACTTTTATTTTTGTCTCTATCAGCAGTTTGACTATGATAAAGCCTATATGTGAGTTCCTTTTATTTGTCCTATTTGAAGTTTAAATAATTGATTGAATCCATAGTTTGATGTATTCAATCAGCATTTGAAAATCTTTAACCAGTGTTTTAATAAATATTTGTCTTCTCATCTCTCTCTATTCTCTTTCTAAGACTTCAGCTACACAGAGATGAGAACTTTTTCCCATGCCCCATACATCTTTATAGCCTTTTCTGTACTTTGCATACTTTTTGATTCTGGGCTTATGATTATTTCTATGGATGATATAAATGTAAGTTTTACGTGCTTTTTTTAATCACTTCATATTAACTCACCCCACTGTCTGCTTGGGCTATAAACTCACATTTAAACGGTAATAGAAATTATGTCCATGGAGACCCACTTGGTTCCTTGTTTCCATCTCTCTTATTGCTCCTTCCCTGCCAAAATGTGAGTCCTTGTTATTTTGTTATATTCTCATTTTTAAAGAAATCTGTCACTTTAGTAACCATTTCCTTGACTTTGATTTTTCTTAGTATATATTATGATTAACTATGCATAGATACAGAGTTGGCATTTAAATTACCTATGAATAGTTCTTTATAAACATTTCCAAGCATTTCATATTTTTATTCTTAATTTTCTCATTGATTAGGAAATCTTCTTCTTTTATGCTGAGGAAAGATACACAAGTGCCATTTTCATCTAACTGAAAATACTGAAAGTATCACATATTTCTTTTTAATTGTCAAGATTTTGAAAATTCAGATGCATTTATAAAACCATCTGTAATCCTCTATTCTAAATTAGCTCAGTTAATTAATGTGCCACATTAATTTTCTAAGAGTTGGCATTGATCATCTGAAATGCCCACATAGTCAAAAAGAACTAAATGAGAAAACATACATTGGTTACTAGACACTAGTTTTTTTAAAAAAGCCTTAAAAGTTCTATTTTGTAACTACACTGAAGAGATGAAGTGAATTTATACATTGCATTCTATAAATATGATGACTTTGATCATCTGTTTTCTCCTAGTTTATCATATTCAATACCTTCAAATGTTAATTATTAAATGTAAAGATACCCCAAAATGAAAACAAAAAGTAGATAGTTTTGATCAATTTTGTACATGGACATATGTTATTTATATACCTCATATAAGAACTTCAATCTGGAATCCATTTTGGATACTATCTGAGTAACATAATTATGAGTCTGTACTCTCAAGCTCTTATTATTTATAAGTCAAATTTTCAAAGTGTCGATTTTATATCAATCATATAAAACTTTTATCACAGAAATATATAATATATACTTTTTGAAATGATTATAAAATACTTCCTCAAAATGACTAAAAACTACTTAGATTATAAAGTACATAAAATTCATAATCTGCCTTGCAAAAATAAGGACCTAACTATTGATTTACCAAAATATCTACCTTACACCAACTGAAATAAATCTAAAGAAACAAACCACAGATGATCAAAGTTAAAAACAAAGAAGAGGTTCAAACTCACTCAAATTTCCATGATTTGAGCCAAATTGTAAATAAACCACAATGCCATGCCAACATGCCATCCTAGGCTTTTGATCTTTGAGGACATCTTCCTTACTCTACTTGAACTCTGATATCCAGTCCCATGGAGTATTCCTTTCAGCCTGCTCTGTCTTCACCCTGCAACAGTCCACTCTCCATCACATGGATATCCTTTTCATCTCAATCACTTATAATAGCCTGTCCCTTACCCTTTGCCCCTTATGGATACATTATTTGCTCTGTCTGACCATGATGTCTTTAGCCAGGCTACCCTCTCATGAAAAAGATGTTCTTAATATATTCAATCTCTGACCTCCATACACCAGGCTGTCTCTCCAACTGGATACAACTTTCTTCACTTTGGCTTTTGCTGCCCTGCATTAGGCTTTGTCACCACTGTTAATCTCTTTCTTAGTCTTCTCAGATTTCAACACAGCAATCTGCAAACCATGCTCCTCTCCAACTCAGTATAGTCAGCTATCTTTCATGGCCTTACCTAGTATCTTTAGGATGGAATTTTTCTTGATTGGATGATAGCAATATATCAATATTCACTTCCAGATTTTGGTGGTTGTATTGTGGTTATATAGAACAATATCCTTATTCATTGGAGAAGGAAATGGCAAACCACTCCCGTATTCTTGCTGGGATAATCTCATGGACAGAGGAGCCTGATGGGCTACAGTTCATGGGGTCACAAAGAGTCAGACATGACTGAGTGACTAAACCACCACATCCTTATTTATACACAAAATAATACTGAAGTATTTGAAAATAATGGGCTTCCCTGGTGGCTCAGGCAATAAAGAATCTGCCTGCAATGCAGAAGACCTGACTTTGATCCCTGGGTCAGGAAGATCCCCTGGAGGAGGAAATGACAACCCACTCCAGTATTCTTGCCTGGAGAATCTCATAGAGAGGAGCCTACTGGGCTGTAGTCCATGGGCTCTCAAAGAGTCAGACACAACTACATGACTTTAACTTTCATTGAAAATGATAAGCATCATTTTTTTAGCTTGATTTCAAACAATTCAGAGGAGTTAAGAGAAAATAAAGAAAGTGTTTACTAGACAATACAAAATATTTAGACTGTTGCTACAATTAAACAGATCATGTATGCTGCAACTAAAGATCCCACATGTTTAAACAAAGATCGAAGACCATGCATGCCACAATTAAGACCCGGCACAGCCAAATAAATAATTTTTTTAAATAAAATAGCTATGCTAGTTTTGCAGAACACAGTAAGTAGAATAGCATCCTTTAATTTCCAGAGGCTCTTTGCCAAGCATTTTCTCTCTGTGCAACTTAGTTTCAGACCTGTGATGTCTTGACGGTAAAAACTCAATACTACAAGCTAACGAACTGCTACTTTTGTCTCTCTAGCTTCATGTAATAACCAAAATTGCTGCTGTTTTTCCTTCTCCAGCATTAACCATCTAACCGGGCAAACTTTGAATTCCCAGCTTCTAATCTTATGTATTTAATTAAATTCAAACTATGACTTCCTTGTACTTGTTAATGAACCCATGGATAACCAGCTATAAAACTCAGCTCATCTTTCCATGGACCTCGCCTCTCCAGAGTTTTAGCCTTTCTAGCCCATGTTGTTTTAACTGCTCTTTGATGTCTCTCAACAGAAGATTCTCTTTAGTGGGAATGATGTTTTCCTTTACTATTCCATATGACCTAAAACTGAAAGTGCCATTTTCTAGAAATTTTAATTCATTTTCACCAAAAAGAAATGTGGCTTCTTAAGGCTTCCAATAAAATATTACTTTACTTATCACGGTATACATTAACAGTTTTCAATTGTTTTCAAGTCTTTCCTAGAGAGAAAATTTTATAAAAGTAAAATATAGCAAAATCTAATTTTATTTATGATATAATATTAAAGCATCATTTTGGAGATTCAATCCTGCAAGAAAGATACATGTTGAGAGGTTCTCAGGTCTCATTAGTTGTAAAGAATCTGCCTGCCAATGCAGGAGACTTGAGAGACTTGGATTCAGTCCCTGGGTTGGGAAAATCCTCTGGAGAATGAAATGGTAACCCACTCCAGTAATGCTGCCTGGAAAATCTTATGGACAAAGGAGCTTGGTAGACTACAGCCTGTGGGGTCACAAAGAGATGAACACGACTGAGTGACTAAACAACAATATATGTGAGAAAAAAATAGGAATACATTAGTGTACACATGCACATCTTTTTAACATTACATTATAAGCAGTGTTCTCATTTGAATTTTTAAATATTTTATATTTACTGTATCTCAGTTTTGTTCATTTCTCTTAGGGTTTCTAGACTTGGTAAAAACAATAAAAATTGATAAATCCACAAAAAATTGGGACATACTTAAATTTAAAAACAACTATTTTGTTTAATTAAAATTCAAATTTAACTGAGAATGTCTATTAAACCTACCCCTTCTTTAAGGTCAGGAATATACATTGGTGAGAGGAAAATAAGTTTTAGGAAGACAGTGGGTAAAGTTATTTTAAATATAAACAGAAAATGTCAGAAAAATATCTGATAGTTAATGAACTCAAATGATAGAGATGATCCAAGAGAATAAAAATGCCATTCTGCAGAACACAGTGGGATTTCTAAAACTTTCAGTTCAGTTCAGTTCAGTCAGTCAGTTGTGTCTGACTCTTTGTGATCTCATGAATCGCAGCACGCCAGGCCTCCCTGTCCATCACCAACTCCCAGAATTCACCCAAACTCATGTGCATCGAGTTGGTGATGCCATCCAGCCATCTCATCCTCTGTCGTCCCCTTCTCCTCCTGCCCCCAATCCCTCAGGGTCTTTTCCAATGAGTCAACTCTTTGCATGAGGTGGCCAAAGTATTGGAGTTTCAAATTGTCAAGAAAACCCCAGAAAAAAAAAAAAAACTCAGTGTATCTAATAAAACATATTATATTGCTATCTAAATGCCAAACCCCACATCTTTTCAGGGTTAAGTATATTTTAGTAAAAACAGAAATATGTTCCCAAGTACAATCTAATTTGACACTCACAGGTGTAGATAAATGAGATCATAAACTGGGGTGAGGATGAATGGGCAGAAGTAAAAGCAATTTCTGTAAGGTTATAGCATGTTAATTACCTGCTATACTGGCATGAAATAACAGTTAACTTAATTGATGGGCATTTTAACTGATTTGTCTTTCATTAGGTATGCTAACTTATAAGGTTGTAGTTTCCTTTAGTCTGTTAGTTTTGCATCAAGTAACTTTGTATTACAGACAAATTTAGGTTAATAAACTAACAAGAATTAATTTCCATTTATGCTACCATTGTTTACAAGGGAAGACTTTAAAACCAACATTCATGGAATATTCTAATTTTTAACTCTATTCTTGAGCAGACTGTCAAGGACTTTTTTTCCTATATTCAAGAAAATAGTTTCTTAAACACTTTTCCTGCTTCTAGGTTTTTTTTTTTTTCCCCCTTTTAGTTCAATTGTTTTATACAATTCATTTATTTTGAATTTCCTATGGCACACTTTCTAATTGTTTTCTTCACTCTTATAGTTCCAAATACCAGCGCACCCTTACATATCAACAACTCACTGAGAAAATATACAGGTGTGAAATTTACATCTTCCTTTTTCTCCTCTTGAAAAACATATATAATAAAATCCTTTCACTCTCTCACACTTTTATGCTCTGCATAATTTTCTCCAGAGGTGAGCGAATGTGAGACATTTATACAGGCATAAGGTATACAGTGAAATAAGCACGAGCTTTTTTTTGCTGGTTTATATAATCTGTTTCCCATGCATTATTGTATTTTAACGAGAAAGTGTAAAATTTGTTACTATATTCAGATGAGAATCTAAGTATTACAGGTTAAGTGACTGGCCCAAAGTCACACAGGAGAAATTAAATTTGATTTTACAATAATTTCAAATACTTAGGTTTATTTAGAGGTCTCTGACCACACTGAATATAGTTCCAAAGTCAATAGCTGAATTTAACTAGATTGAAATTAGAGTTTCCCATAATCCCTGTATTCGAGTGGGAGGGTTGTCACGTAAATGAGTGTACAAAACTTTCCAGGGCCAAACCTACATGTCTGTATATTTTATATCAAATGTATTAAGCATCTGTGCAAAGACAGTTACTCATTAATTCCATTAATACCATATATTCTCTCAAACAGCCATGAATGGCCATATAAAATGTGTAAGGTGCCTGCATAAAATGCATATTTGCCCCTTGAGAAGGTTCTGAGAGAAAAGAGGGTAAAATTAATTTACTCTGAAAAATATTTCCCTAGCCTTAACAATTTTCTGTCATGTCAAGAACCTATCTATACACTTGGGGAGGGAAAAAAGAATTAATAGTAGTGATAAAAGATCATACCTATGTAGATAGCTCTGATGCAAAGAAATGGAGATCAAACCAATCATTTAAGTACTCAAGATGAAAAGACACATTCTTTCACTTTCAATATTTTGTACACACTTCCCTTTGCCTGGAACTCTTCTTCCTTGAATATCCATGTGATTTTCCCTTCACTTTTCCAGGTAAGAGCTGTAATATCACCCTACTAAACTTGTAGCTACCACATTCAGCTCCTATCTCCGTTCTCTATGACCCACAGTGCTATCTCATACACTATATATTCTCTACCATAAAAGCTCAATAAGCACATTCATTTTTGTCTTTCCTTATTCACTACTATTTTATCAGTACCTTGATAAGTGTCTAGTATAAAATAGTTGCTCAATAAAAATTTAAATTAAGGAAAACTTTAGAACAGAGGGGAGATTAGAAGGCATGAAAAAATGATTCAAAAGGAATTCAGAGGGAATTATAAGATTTCCTTTAAAATTACCAAAAAAAAAAAAAAAAGGATTCATAGGTGGTCAATCCTGAAAACGGTTTTGAATTATAAGAGTGACCAATGTTTAATCACAGCTTATTCACTCCATTAATGAGGGAGGGATCCCTGCCCAAGGGGTTGTGGGATGGCCAAACACACTATACCTGACCCTGGAAAGACATGTATGCCACAGCCAAAGGGAGAGGACACCAAACACCACACAGGAGACATAGGGGTTACACTTGGGAAGAGAGTGAACTAGGGTCTGGGGAAGGTAAACTTTGGAGTACTGATAAAGTGGTCCCTGGTCCCCACAGGAGGAACTGATTGCTGTTATTTGAATAATTTGGTGGGCTGAAACCCACTCCTCAGGGATAAATAGGTATATCTTGCTTTGTGCTTTTAGTAAGGAGGCCTGTTTGGTTAGGGGACCTTTCTGCAGGAGCAGAGGGAAAGAGAACGTGTGATTAGGTCACTCAAAGTCCTCCCAATTTTACCAAATAACAAGGTAGTACATTTTATCAGCCTTAAATTTAGACTTTATATCACAAGCTGATACAATAAGCTGCTTACATTTTTCTATATATTGTCTGTTTCAGCTTCAGGAAAGGAAGTTCAGGGGTGGGTTAGGTGAGGCAAATTTAGTATCTCCTGTGAGTTATCATCAGCAATGGATTTTTCACAGCCAGTAGTCTACACTGAATATGTCACAGTTGTCTTCTGTTAACTTAGACTTGAGAATAAGGGAGGGAAGCAGGAAAAAGAATGCTGCCAACTATTTTTTTTTTTGCAATTTTTCCTTTTAAAGAACTAGTGTCTCTTTTTAAAGGGTGTTGTCCTTAGACTTATTCTTTAACATTAATGCTAGAAGGGAAATGCAAGCCAAAACCACAATGAGACATCACCTCACACCTATCAGAATCGCTATCATCAAAAAGAATACAAATAGCCAATGTTGTGGAGAAAATGGAACCTGTGCAAGCCATTGATGGGAATGTAAATTATTGCAGCATTATGGAGGTTCCCCAAAAAACTAAAAATGGAATCATGGTATGACCCAGCATGTCCATTTCTGGGTATCTTAAAAATAGCAAAGACATTCATTTGAAAAGATACATTCACCCCAGTGTTCACAGCAGCATTATTTACAATTCCCAAGACATAGAAGCAACCTAAGTATCCATAAACAGATGAGTGGATAAAAAAGATGTGGTGTATATATGTATATATATATATATATATATAAACATGTAGTATACACACACACACACACACAGTGGAATGTACAGTTCAGTTCTGTTGTTCAGTCATGTCCAACTCTTTGTGACCCCATGGACTGCAACACACCAGGCTTCCCTGTCCATTACCAACTCCCAGAGTTTGCTCAAACTCAAGTCCATCAACTTGGTGATGCCATCCAATATCAACCTTAAAAATGAAATTTTGCCATTTGCAGCAACATGAATATACTTATAGGGTATTATGTTGAGTGACATAAATCTGGCAAAGACAAATATGATATCACTTAAACATGAAATCTAAATAATACAATAAATTAATGAATATAATAAAAAAAGAAGCAGAACCACAGATATAGAAAACAAACTAGTGGTTACCAGTGAAGAGAGGAAAGGAGGATGGGTAATGTAGGGTTAGGGGGTTAAGTACAAGCTATTATGTATAAAATACCTACAGGATATATTGTACAAAACAAGAATATAGTCAGTATTTTAGAGTAACTGTGCTGTTGCTGCTGCTAAGTCATTTCAGTTGTGTCTGACTCTGTGCAACCCTTTAGACAGCAGCCCACCAGGCTCCCCCATCCCTGGGATTCTCCAGGGAAGAACACTGGAGTGGGTTGCCATTTCCTTCTCCAATGCATGAAAGTGAAAAGTGAAAGTGAAGTCGCTCATTTGTGTTCGACTCTTAGTGACCCCATGGACTATAGCCCACCAGGCTCCTCCTTCCAAGGGATTTTCCAGGCAAGAGTACTGGAGTGGGGTGCCATTGCCTTCTCTGAATACCTATAAATGGAGTATAATCTTTAAACTCATGACTCAACTTATTATACATCTGAAACTTACATAATATTGTACATCAACTATACTTCAGTAGTTGATATATAAATAAAACAGTAAAAAATAAAACATTAATGCTTAAAAGAATAGAGCACCTTTTGAATTTTTACATTGGAAAACTGTCTCATCCACAAACTTAAAAATCCAGAAGATTTATTTTTGTATGTGTGATGACAATGAAAAATAATTACATAGGTAAATTTTTAGAAAACATAACATCTCTTTTATACTTTTAAAATAGCTACTTAAATAGAATTCTGCTGAAATAGATATTAAACAAAATAAATGCTGAATGGGGGGAAATGAGTTATTCAATGGAAGATACTAAATAATGAACTGTGTTAGATATAGTATAATATTCATAATTATTATAAAATCAATGTAAAAATGTTTTATAAAAGGTTTTAATATTCATCATTAGATTTCTCTTTCCTTTCCTTGTCAAGTAAACTAAATTTGCAAAATTAATCATTTTACCTAGAACACAGTCACTACACATGTGTAAAGCTGAGTATTTGAATAATTTAAGCAAGTTTAAAAGTATATATTTGATATATATTTATATATATATATTCAGACACTCATCATTATATCTGGTTATTTTTATGTATATAAAGTGTAAATTTACAGAGATAATACACACTCCCATTTCTGAAATAAATCCACCTCAATATTAATATTTATATACCTTGGTATAGGATTATGGATCATTTTATTTTTGTTATTATAGTTTTATGCACTTTTTTTAAATTTATTTTTTTAATTTAAATTTATTTATTTTAATTGGAGGCTAATTACTTTACAATATTGTATTGGTTTTACATACATTTCATGGCAAGTAGATGGAAAAACAGTGGAAACAGTGGCTGACTATTTTTTTGGTTCCAAAATTACTGCAGATGGTGATTGCACCCATGAAATTAAAAGACACTTACTCCTTGGAAGGAAAGTTATGACCAACCGAGACAGCATATTAAAAAGCAGAGACATTACTTGTCAACAAAGGTCCATCTAGTCAAGGCTATGGTTTTTCCAGTAGTCATGTATGGATGTGAGAGTTGGACTGTGAAGAAAGCTGAGCACCAAAGAATTGATGCTTTTGAACTATGATGTTGGAGAAGACTCTTGAGAATCCCTTGGACTGCAAGGAGATCCAACCAGTCCATCCAAAAGGAGATCAGTCCTGGGTGTTCATTGGAGGGACTGATGTTGAAGCTGAAATTCCAACACTTTGGCCACCTGATGCAAAGAGCTGACTCATTTGAAAAGACCCTGATGCTGAGAAAGATTGAGGGCTGGAGGAGAAGGGGATAACAGAGGATGAGATGGTTGGATGGGCATCACCAACTCAATGGACATGGGTTTGGGTGAACTCCGGGAGTTGGTGATGGACAGGGAGGCCTCGTGTGCTGCAGTTCATGGGGTCGCAAAGAGTCAGACACAACTGAGCGACTGAACTGAACTGAACATACATTTCAATAAGAAACATGTTTTAACTTTACAAGCAGAAAAAGGCTATGTGTGTTTTTAAATAATTCTTGCAAATATTTTGAAAAGAAAATTTCGTCTTCATCTGCTGCCTCAATTTTTGTTCAAGTCCCTTCTGCCTGAGTTCTTAAATCTATGGTGGAGAGGGCTTGTTTACATAACCCCTGATGAAGTTATCTTGGTATAAGGTCAATATTATTCACTTCATCATTTCCCATCTCTGCTCCTTCCACTCCATCCCAAATATATATATATATATATATAAAAGCACAAATTTTAAAATCCGTTTTCAAAGTTCCAAGAGTTGACATTACTTAATGGAAGCTCAGGGGACCTGAGGATAACAAAACATTAAGAATAGGGAATTTTTACAGCTGAGAGCAGCTGATTCAGGATCTCTAGGGAATAATTGCTTTTCCAGAGACTCCTTTCTCCCTCCCATGTTTGCTTGTGTGACTTGGTGCTTTGCTCAGAGATGCTTTATTTAATGAAATGTGTGACTTTCACAGCTTGTGCATTGTGAGAAGTGCTTCTCACCACATGAATTCTGTTGCATTGCTGTGCTTGACAGTTTTAAAAAATAATTTTTTTTTTACCTACAAGCAATTTCTGAAATACCCTTAAACTCTTTTTCTTTTTCTCTTAATTTTTAATAAAAAAGAAAAAAGAAACATGGTAGTCATAACAGGACTGACTTAACTACAAAGTTTTACTAAAACCAACATGCTGTGTTACCCAATAATTAATTTACTCACAAGGTAAGTACTATTTTGGGGAACACAGGTATACCTGTGGTTGATTCATTTCGATATTTGGCAAAACTAATACAATATTGTAAAGTTTAAAAATAAAAAAAAAAGAAAAAACTTTGGCATTATTTCTCATTTATTAGCTATCAACCTAAAAATTAGTAAAACAAATCAATGTCTCTCATTCAGTTGAAGATTCAATGGCTGAACTCCCTGTGTAATGGAGTCCAAAAGCAGCCAGATACAAAAATAAGAAAAAGGAGGCAGGTTGGCAGATGCAGAAATTAAGATTTTTTTGAGAGACTACTCTATTTCTTTTATCCAGCCCATCTTTGCATGAAATGTTCCCTTGGTATCTCTAATTTTCTTGAAGAGATGTCTAGTCTTTCTGACTCTATTGTTTTCCTCTATTTCTTTGCATTGATCACTTAGGAAGGCTTTCTTATCTCTCCTTGCTATTCTTTGGAACTCTGCATTCAGATGCTTATATCTTTCCTTTTCTCCTGCGCTTTTTGCTTCCCTTCTTTTCACAGCTATTTGTAAGGCCTCCTCAGACAGCCATTTTGCTTTCTTGCATTTCTTTTTCGTGGGTATGGTCTTGATTCCTGTCTCCTGTACAATGTCACAAACCCCCATCCATAGTTCATCAGGCACTGTATCAGATCTTGTCCCTTAAATCTATTTCTCACTTCCACTATATAGTCATAAGGGATTTGATTTAGGTCATACCTGAATGGTCTAGTGGTTTTCCCTACTTTATTCAATTAAAGTCTGAATTTGTCAATAAGGAATTCACGATCTGAGCCACAGTCAGCTCCCAGTCTTGTTTTTGCTGACTGTACAGAGCTTCTCCATCTTCGGCTGAAAAGAATATGATCAATCTGATTTTGGTGTCGACCATCTGGTGATGTCCATGTGTAGAGTCTTCTCTGTGTTGTTGGAAGAGGGTGTTTGCTATAACCAGTGCTTTCTCTTGGCCAAACTCTTGGCAAAACTAATAAGCCTTTGCCCTGCTTCACTCTGTACTCCAAAGTCAAATTGGCCTGTTTCTCCAGGTGTTTCTTGACTTCCTACTTTTGCATTCCAATCCCCTAAACACAGTCATGTCCAACTCTTTGCAACCCCATGGACTATACATTCTATGGAATTCTCCAGGCCAGAATAGTGGAGTGGGTAGTCTTTCCCTTCTCCAGGGGATCTTCCCAACCCAGGGATTGAACTCAGGTCTCCCTCATGGCAGGCAGAATCTTTACAGGCTGAGCCACAAGGGAAGTTCTCCTATATACAGTAGAACTGTACAAAAAAGATCTTCATGACCAAGATAATCACGATGGTGTGAGCACTCACCTAGAGACAGACATCCTGGAATGTGAAGTCAAGTGGGCCTTAGGAAGCATCACTACGAACAAAGCTAGTGGAGGTGATGGAATTCCAGTGGAGCTCTTTCAAATCCTGAAAGATGATGCTGTGAAAGTGCTGCACTCAATATGCCAGCAAATTTGGAAAACTCAGCACTGGGCACAGGACTGGAAGAGGTCAGTTTTCATTCCAATCCCAAAGAAAGGCAATGCCAAAGAATGCTCAAACTACCACACAGTTGCACTCATCTCACATGCTAGTAAGTGATGCTTAAAATTCTCCAAGTCAAGCTTCAGCAATACGTGAACTGTGAACTTCCAAATGTTCAAGCTGGTTTTAGAATAGGCAGAGGAACCAGAGATCAAATTGCCAACATCTGCTGGATCATCAAAAAACCAAGAGAGTTCCAGAAACGCATCTATTTCTGTTTTACTGACTATGCCAAAGCCTTTGACTGTGTGGATCACAATAAACTGTGGAAAATTCTGAAAGAGATGGGAATACCAGACCACCTGATCTGCCTCTTGAGAAACCTGTATGGAAGGTCAGGAAGCAACAGTTAGAACTGGACCTGGAACAACAGACTGGTTCCAAATAGGAAAAGGAGTATGTCAAGGCTGTATATTGTCACCCTGCTTATTTAACTTATATGCAGAGTACGTCATGAGAAAAGCTGGGCTGGAAGAAGCACAAGCTGGAATCAAGATTGCCGGGAGAAATATCAATAACCTCAGATATGCAGATGACACCACCTTTATGGCAGAAAGTGAAGAAGAACTGTTGGGCTTCTTGATGAAAGTAAAAAAGGAGAGTGAAAAAGTTGGCTTAAAGCTTCATACTGCTTTGCTTTATGCTTCATACTGCTCTATTATTTTAAATGATTCTCAAACAAAATTCAGAAAACTAAGATCATGGCATCTGGTCCCATCACTTCATAGCAAATAGATGGGGAAACAGTGGAAACAGTGTCAGACTTTATTTTTCTGGGCTCCAAAATCACTGTAGATGGTGATTGTAGCCATGAAATTAAAGGACACTTACTCCTTGGAATGAAAGTTATGACCAACCTAGACAGTATATTAAAAAGCAGAGACATTACATTACTTTGTCAACAAAGGTCTATTCAAGGCTATATTTTTTCCAGTGGTCATGTATGGATGTAAGAGTTAGACTATAAAGAAAACTAAGCACCGAAGAATTGATGCTTTTGAACTCTGGGGTTGCAGAAGACTCTTGAGAATCCCTTGGACTGCAAGGAGGTCTAAGCAGTCCATCCTAAAGGAGATGAGTCCTGGGTGTTCATTGGAAGGACTGATGTTGAAGCTGAAACTCCAATACTTTGGCCACCTGATGCAAAGAGCTGACTCATTGGAAAAGACCCTGATGCTGAGAAAGATTGAGGGCAGGAGGAGAAGGGGATGACAGAGGATGAGATGGTTGGATGGCATCACCGACTCAATGGACATGGGTTTGGGTGAAATCTGGGAGTTGGTGATAGACAGGGAGGCCTGGCGTGCTGGGGTTCATAGGGTTACAAGGAGTCGGAAACGACTGAGTGACTGTACTGAACTGAACTGAACACTATTTCTAATACTTAAAGCACTAGTTATTAGGTTGCAATATGACAATTCTAAAAATGAACTATGAGGCAACTAGGTGCTCTGATTCTTCAGGAAAACTCGCTAAAATCTGAACTCACATTGCCCAGGAAATTCTAATATTGTTTCTACTGTCTAATAGGAGTAAAAGTCAGAATATTTGGGAGGAGGATGATAAAGTGAGATATCCAGTACAAATGTAATTTTCACCATATTAAGATATTTTTCTCCATTTGAAAGATTAAAAATTATTATACCCATAGGCCCTATTGTCCAGGCCAATACCCTTTTTATATAGGCCTTAAAATGCCCACCCGCATCCACAGATACAATCAAAATGAAATCCACCAAATGTCACGTCATCCTTACTTGTTTGTCAGCATGAGCGTAAACAACCTCTCTGCTTACCCATTCATTTCTGAGCACTCATTCCCGTCTGTCTAACTCACCATGGTAGCTGATTAGTCTCCTCTCCCCAGCCTCTTCCCCTACTTTGTTCTCTGGATTGTCTGCTCATCAAATACCATATATTCTCAAACTCATTTCTGAATTTTCCCTTCACATATTCCTTCAGTGAAATAGTTTTCCTCTTTGATATAACATTCCCTGCAGTCCTTTCAATAAGAAGCTACTTTTTCACACACCATGTATCGTACACTTGAGACCAGGACTGGTATCCTCTTTGCTCTCCATTGTTTCTTCCAGATCACTATTTCTTCTGTCATGGAAGTTCTCAACATTTAGCTTTTTAGCTTCATACTGCTCTATTATTTTAAATGATTCTCAACCAAAGTCTCAGGCATTACTCCCTTCATTATAGACTTTTCCTGGTAGTCCATGGAACTTAACTTCAACTTTATTCTATGTTACTTCAGTACTCTTTGTGTATCTCAGCTTGCTCCTTAACATATTCAACTCCAAAGACTTTTCCTTTACTTTATCTTATCATTGTCACACTCTGCATACCGACATTATCATAAACTCTCTTGAATCACTAATTTAAACTTCCTACTATAATATGTTCTCAACATCAAAAAAGTCAAATATAGTGATCTTGCAGATCTTGCTATCTGATTTTCAGTAGGCTATTTGACGTCTGTTCATCACATGTTAAATAAACATAATTGTTCTTTTAATATATAGATATAAGGAATAAGTTAGTTAATTCTTATAAAATGCTTCAAACAGGGACTTCTCTCATGGCTCAATGGTAAAGAATTTACCAGCCAATGCAGGAGACATGGGTTCAATCTCTGGTCCAAGAAGATCCCACACTCTGCAAAGGAACTAAGGCCACATGCCACAGCTGTTAAGCCTGTTCCCTAGAGCCTGGGAGCCACAACTGCTGAGCCCATGCAGCACGACAACTGTAGCCCATGCACCCTAGAGCCCATGCTCCACAATAGAAGTCACTGCAACGAGAAGCCCATACACCGCAACAAGAGAGTAGCCCCTGTTCCCAGTGACTAGAGAAAAGTCCACGCAGCAACAAAGACTCACCATAGCCAAAATATAATAAATATTTTTTTAATGTATTAAGAAAATGCTTACAGTAATTCCTGGAACATTCCAGATGTGCTTTAAATATTAACAATCACTGTTATTAGTATCATGATAACTTTCTAATCTTTACTATCCTTTTGTTATTCTTTCCTTATTTTATTTCATGATCACTATCTTTAAATCGTCACTCTACACTACCCAGAACACCTGCTTAGTTTTTGTTTTTGTTGTTCCCAGGAACTATGCTCTTCCAACAGTACAACATCAATTTCATTCTACTCAGGGAAAGTGTCTGACTCTTTGTGACCCCATGAACTATACAGTCCATGGAATTCTCCAGGCCAGAATACTGGAGTGGGTAGCTTTTCTCTTCTCCAGGGGATCTTCCCAACCCAGGGATTGAACCCAGGGCTCCCACATTGTAGGCGGATTCTTTACCAGCTGAGCCACAAAACATTCCTCAAATCTCTTGTTCCCATCTCACTTTCAGCTGGTGTGTCTGAGGGATGGCATCTTTCTGCCATCAAATTCATAAAATATTTATAGTTGTGGTATACATATTTTCCTTCCATTCCTTCATTTATCTACTATGTTCTACTTATTTCTATATTAGGGATTTCTCTTTAGTGACTGTTTCTTTTGATTTTTTCCCACTTATTAATGGAATCATGTTTGTATTTATTCAAACAGGCTCCAGAGAAAACATACAAATTGATCCTAAACACATGAAAAGATGGTCAAATTCATCATGAAAATGCTAATCAAAATCACAATGAAATACCACTTTACATTCACTAGAGTAGGTAAGATCAAAAAGTCAGATAGTAGCAAGTGTTCCTGAGGATATGGAGAAATCAGAACCCTCATGCACCACTGATGGTAATATAAAATGATACTACTCTGTTGAAAAGAGTTTGCCAGTCACTCAAACAATTCAACAGTTACCATAAGACCCAGAAATTCCACCCCCAGATATAAACTCAAGAGAAACAAAATCAAATCAACATAAAAATTTGTATGTAACTGTTATAGCAGAATTACTCATAGTAGCCAAAGGTGGAAACAACCCAAATGTCTATCAAT
The DNA here is from genome assembly GCF_002263795.3 of Bos taurus. Taxonomy (NCBI): domain Eukaryota; kingdom Metazoa; phylum Chordata; class Mammalia; order Artiodactyla; family Bovidae; genus Bos; species Bos taurus. Next base: position 39,389,969 of record NC_037328.1, on the reverse strand, counting down.
GAATAAATAAAGGAGCAAAATGTGTTATGAAAATACAGTGGAGTGCTATCTAGGCATAAGAATAAAACATTAATACATACATGTACATCATAAATGAACTTTGAAAATGTTATGCTAAATGAAAAAAAAAAAGCTAGTAGCAATAGATCACATATGATTTCATTTGTATGAGATGTTCAGAACTTGGATTTCTATTAAGATGTTTATTGGCGGCTGCCTATGGCTGGGTGAGGGAGGTAGTGTGAGGTACAGAAGGTCAGTGCTAACCATACAGGGTTTCTTTTGGGCATAGTAAAATGCTCTCAAATTACCTCTGGTGATGATTGTACATATCTGTGAATATACTAAAAACAGCTGAGTTGCATGTTTTAAACTGGTAAATTATAAAGTGAATTCTATCTCAAAATTGCTAAAAATATATCTAAAATATGTTTCTTTCTATCCATAGCACAGTCCAATCCACTATCCTATTTTATTTCATACTGTAATAACCTAGTATTTTTTAACTTATATTCTTGACTATTCCAAAGATCTTTCTACACAGCATTCAGAGTGCATGTTAAATAAATGTTAATTAAATCCCATCACATGAATGCTTAAAAACATTTCAGTGTCTGTCACATCCAAGATGGAAAGCAATCTTCATAAAAAAAACATGAAGACCACATACGATCTTACTTCTACCTAACTTTCCAAAGTCATATGAAATCAAGCTTGCATTTTGCTCTATACACGTTGGCAGTCACATTCTAAATCTCTGAGCACAGCACACTCTTCTATCCTCCCACTTGCCTCTTTAACCAGGACCCTTTCTTATTCATCTTACTTTATTTCAATTCCTCAGATGTGGCTGCCCTGATCACAAAATTTGAATTGGTCTCCCATTAAATTATCCCTTTAATATCTTGAAAAATAGCCTAATTTGTGGACCTTTTTACATTTGATCTAACTTTTAAATGTCTACACCATTAATTGATAGAAGCAACCTGCTTAGAATTTATTCCCATACCATACCTTTAAAATTGGGGGAGTGGAGGAAAGAGAAAAAAGAATGAAAAAGAAAGAAGAGATATGAAGGGAAGAAGGAGGGGAAGAATTTATGAAAAAGAAAAGAAAGCAATTTAACAAAATACTAATTAACAAACATAAAAGAGAGAGTTTTTAATAAATGTAGGTTCATTATGCTATACTTCCAATTTTTCACTGTCTGGATAATTGAAAAATAAGAGATTGGAGAAATGAATTCTCATACACATAATTCAAAAGATATAAGCTCTAATATAAAAGGACACTGTTCATTTTAAAGTTACTAAAATAATGTCTGGCTTTTAACAGTCCTCAAAAGTAGTTGCTGAATAACTAAATGCACACTGCTCAAATTCTGTTACTTAATGATTGATGTGAATCAGTTTTCCTTAGAGTGTAGAACCAAGAGATTTTTGTTCTTCTTGAATGGTGTGCTTCCCTAAATCAAGTTATAAAAATCAAATTTGACATCTTGACTTCAACTTACCTTAACTATAGGGTTTAAAGTGAAATATAATCAAATTCAGAATTGGTATTAACTCATTTGTGATCAAATATCTGCTTATATATATATATATATATATATATATATATATATATAATTGTTATGCTCATGTAAGCAAGTGTGACTGAAAATTGCCATTCCAATTTTTCTTGATATATATCAGTTCAGTTCAGTTGCTCTGTGTCCGACTCCTCCCTGTCCATCACTAACTCCCAGAGTTTACTCAAACTCATGTCCATTGAGTTGGTGATGTCATCCAACCATCTCATCTTCTGTTGCCCCCTTCTCCTCTCGCCTTCAATCTTTCCCAGCATCAGGGACTTTTCAAATGAGTCAGCTCTTCATCAGGTGGCCAAAGGATTGGAGTTTCAGCTTCAGCATCAGTCCTTCCAATGAATATTCAGGACTGATTTCCTTTAGGATGGACTGGTTAGATCTCCCTGAAGTCCAAGGGACTCTCAGGAGTCTTCTCCAACACCACAGTTCAAAAGCATCAATTCTTTGGTGCTCAGCTTTCTTTATTGTCCAACTCTCACATACATACATGACTACTGGAAAAACCATAGCCTTGACTAGATGGACCTTTGTTGGCAAAGTAATATCTCTGCTTTTTGATATGCTGTCTAGGTTGGTCACAACTTTTCTTCCAAGGGTAAGCATCTTTTAATTTCATGGCTGCGGTCACCATCTGTAGTGATTTTGGAGCCCAAAAAAATAAAGTCAGCCACTGTTTCCACTGTTTCTCCATCTATTTCCCATGAAGTGATGGGACCAGATGCCATGACCAGGGAAACCCAAATATGTATATCAAATTACCTCAAATCTCAGTGCCTTATAACTACATATTAAGTTCAAAATTTTGTAGGTCAGAACTTTAGAAAAGTTGGGCAGGAAGTATTCACTTGAGGCCTCTCATAAAATTGTCATAAGATGTCAATGGAGTTGAAGTCTGAAGGTTTGCCTTATTTGCACATTCAAGGTGACTCACTCCCAAATGGCCGTTGGGCCAGGTTGTCAGTCAGAATGTCTATATGTGACTTCTCCAACCTGAAGATTTTAAAATTGTCTGTCTTTTTGTAGGATAGCTTATTTCCTTTGGCTGAAGCTTTAACAAGGCTCCTAATGGTTATTTGAATTTCAAAACTGGATTCACTGAGAGCAGTCACTTAAAATTGCATTCCTCCAACTTTAATCTTAGACTGAGTATTAATATAGTTTAAGTCAGTTGGAGGGGAATATTTGGAGATCCATCCTCTCAGCTTCAGTAGTATACCTAAGACTTTGTGTCAGAGACTGGCTCAGAGCTAAAGATTGCCTCCCTTTGTAAATCCAAAGGCACCTTCTGATCACCTCACTGAGGGTATTTTACAAGAGACATCCATCAAGACCCTCAGTCTCCCTCCAGCTTCTTCAGAAATCTTTTCCACAATGTGTATCAAACATTTGCCATGGACCTCACAGCAGCATAAACTGGAAAAGGTATTTTCATTGGTAGAAATACAGGAAAACATTTGGGAACTGAGGATATGGAGAAAGTTTTAAAACTGAAAGTTGATCTCATGGCTAGCAGTGTAGTCTCAGGGGTTCCCAAGAAAGTTCCCTTGTTGTTTGGCAGAGAAAAATAACTAGGGAGAAGAAGGTTGGAGGTTCTGGAATTCCATCTCACTTAAATACATATTGGGGTATTTCATAGGGTTTAAGAAAATTTTCTGCTACTAACTTTTTGAAACCACTCATGTGATAAAAATCAGTTCATTTCTAAGCATATCAGGATATGGTCAAGTAGTTTAAAACCCTCAGAAAGTTCACATTTCTTCTTTACTCTTTCGATCTGATTTAGAGATTAATGCTTAGCTGTGCCTCTGGTGTTGCAAAGGGAAATGCTGTCAAGTTACATTGTTTGCTGTCATTTAACCCAACATTTCAGGTTGGCATTTTGCACAGCTATAACTTCAAAGCTGATATTTCACAAAAATCGTAAAGAAATAGATGTCTTCTCCATTATATACATTTTGTAAAGGTTAAGTGCATAGAGTCTCACTTTTACGGTAATTCTTGAATTGATAACAAAGTTACTCCCTTTTTTAAGAGATGTCAACCATAATACATGGTTCATTAAAAAATGACCCTCTGTCTTTTTTGCTCTTAACATCTTTTTTTAGCATTTTAAATAAAAACCAATGCCACCTGCAAAATTTATTGTCATGATTTTTCTATGTAACAATCAAGCACCATAATTCAAGTCTTACCCCACCTAAAATGATTTTTCTATAAACATTAAACCACTTACTGAGGTTTAGATATGCATGCTCATGAATGTCTACCTTTGACCAACCACAAAAGATGACTTAGTGTAAAGCACACAGTGCTAGTCACCTCCCATAATGTGAAAATCAGATACTAGCTAATTGTTTATAATTCAGATGACACTGGAATATATTACATTTTTTTGTAAAATGCTATCAAATGCAATGTTGTAAACCTATATAGATAATATATAGATTTACTGTGAAGATTTCTATTCCTAAATCACAAGTTGGAAGTATCTTAAATTACACAGAAAATCCACACACACACTGGTTTAAATAAATGACTGAGTACTTTGAAGCTCAACCTTAATAAATAAATAACATGTTGACTTCAACATTGCTTAGTATATTCTAGTTCTGTGACAGACTTTGTCCTGTTGAGGTCCTGGAAATGAACGTGAATGAATGTATTTACTAAAGCATATTGATGTTAAAAGCTCTAAATGAAGCTGTTTAAATTTTTTATGTAAATGACATTGAAATAAAATCCTCTTTTGAACACTGCACCTATGCGTTTGTATAAGTTTGCTATATGTCTTTCTCTCTTTGGTCACTGATTGACCCAATTGTGGTAATTTAGATTTGTGCCACTGTGGAACAGGGTAGATGACAGTAGTGATGCTTTACAGACTATTATTACTTAAATGGCTAATGTAAATTTAGATTGGTGTAACACAGTTTTTAATTAGTGAAAATATCAGTGTAAACTACATTTCCTTACATGTCAGCATAAGAAAGTAAGCTGACATCTACCAACTAATTAGCTTATTATTTATCCTTCTCAAGACTTGCATTTACTTCCTCAAAATACTTGATACTTTAAGCAGTCATTTATTTTTCTGTATCAGGAAATGTGGGGAGTTTCTGAGCAAAATTGACATGATTACTTCCTAAAATACTTTTATTTTTGAAAATGTTGACTGACATTGAATAGGTATCTTTTCTGTGATCTGAACAAATAGCTATGCTATGATCTACCCTTTTGACTTTTATTACACCCAGGCATGTCCTCCTCTACTCAAAACTGCAGCTTTCCTCCCCAAAATTCAAGAGCAAGGTGAAAGCTAACTTTTTCTATACTCTACTCTCTTAAGCAAGGTATTTGCATGATTAAATGGAATTCTGAAAAAAATGATAAAAATTCATGATTTTTAATCTCTAAAAATGTTGGAAGTCTTTATTTCATTATCATTATGCTCAGGATGGAAACTATTAGTAATGGTTTCACATATACTTTTCAAATGGACACTATACAGTAGAAATAAACTGTCAATTATATCAGCCACAGTGTGGTCCATGAGAACTCTGGCTATTTGTTTGACTGAGTTTGAAGCAGTTCTGATAAACATTTCTTAACCAAAAAGCTGGAATTTTGCTTTTTTCCACTTAAATGACTTTCACACCAAGTCTCACCTTATACCAATAACGAAGAGGGATTTTATATTTTATTTTTAAACTTAAGTAAAACTGTGACAATTTTAAATACTTAATTTTATCCTTTCTTTTCATAACTCCTTAATAGCTATAAACACTATATAATGATTAGTATTTTTACAGGAAATAAACTCCAGTATAATGACTCCAGAAAATACTGATCCTCCAAGCAAAGGCTCATGTTTGAAATATGCATGCTTATGAAAAATAATTTCTAAAAATCTACAGAAAAGTGTGAAATTTCCTCATATAAACTGGTTCAGAATCAAATCAGTCACTGAATCTTTTCTGCACAAATGTTGCAGCTCTTTGAAAAGAATGAAACTCAGAAAATTCTTTGGACAGGATAAACTAGATTAATTTACAGATTTCATAATAGAAATCTGTCATTTTAAGCTTCTGTTATAGTCTCTATTTACCTATCATTTTCCTAAGTAAAATAGGAAATAGGCTTATTTTCCTAAGTCAGAGGAATGATCAGGGGTTCTAAATATTGTTTTTGTGTATGGATACTGAGCAATACAGACCCAATTCTCATCACTTATTCTACACAAGCAAAAAATGAGCAAAGAACCAGTACACCAATTACAGGCTCTGAAAAAAAAAAAAAGAAAAATTATACTAAGCATGATTTCTAATGTAGTTGTTTTGGGGATTGAAACAGGTGATATCAAATGTAATAAATATTTACATTGGCAAATTGAAAGTATTTCCCAGCATATGTTATCTTACCTCTTCTTCAAGTAAAGTTTATGAAATCCGAGTTGAAAAAATGATTAAAGTATAAAATACATGTCTCATTTTTAGTTATAACAACAAAAAGGATTTACTTTAATTTGTAGGCATTAAAATAGTGTCTTTGGATCATATACAATGGTATAGAAAATGTTCGCAGCATACTGTTAAAGAGGTAAAGAATGTAAACTTTATAGATATTGACAATTTGGTGTGTATGAATACACTGTACTTTGTGACAGCACTGCAATTTCCTTATAGTATTAGTATTTTTAAACTTTCTACCTATTTTGTACTTTGGCTTAGAGCTATTTGGGAATTAGGCTGAAACAAAATAAAGAACTTAGTTATAAGAAAGAAAGCAGTAAAGTAAGAAATACAAGCAGTGATCATTAGTAGAATGTGACAAGGAGGGGAACTATGACACATTTCTGCAACTTTTGAACAGTTCTTTACAGAGATCAGTGATTCTAAGGAAAGGTGAGAGAAAAACTGAAAATTCTACATTTACTCAGTTTGAGGGATTACATAATATTAGTTACATATTATTCAAATAGTGACCCCTGAAAGCTGGGGAAACTAGACTCATGCGCATTGCATGAAAATCACGAAGCAGTTTTGTCTGGCACCAGATAGCCCAAAAGCAAACTGCTTGAAACACTTTATCCATTATCCCATTATAGTAATCTAATTTATAAAAGCTAGAATGTTATATTATTTCAGTTCATGTCCTCCATTTATTTTCTAGTTACTGAACAACAAGACTTTTTGTCCCTAAATCATGAGCAATAACTATTTAACTTCAGATTTTCCCTGATTTTACTTGTCATTTTTTTAAATAAAACAATAATCATGGAGCAGACATGATCTAATCTTGGCCTCTATTTTATATATCTAAAGCAAGGCTTATATGAAAATACATTGATTTTTTTGATGTCCAGTTTGAAATACATCAGAAGTAGAACAAATCTCACACATACACACACACAAACACAGGAAAAACTCCAGGAAATTGGCAGAATTATACAACCAAAGATGCAAGAGAGATTGCCACATAATTGGGTAGGACTTCTTCCCACCCACCCACCCTCCCAAAAAAAAAGGCATCAGAAAGGGACTGGTGACCCTAGGAAGAATATGTAAAGAGCATAGGCAAGCCCTCACCCTGGGAAGTTCCCCTGACTACTACAAGGTCCACCGGGACAGACAGAGAGCCTGGAGGAGTCTGGACTTTCCACTAGAGGAGTGGGCATGTGTTGGCTTGCTAGAAATCAGGGTAGAGAAAGATAGGCACTGACAGCTACCACTTTGCCACACTTCCTAGCAAAAACTCATGTTGGGCAGGGCTGCTAGTATGCCCAGTGGCTAAGCATTGAATCTCAGGCTCTGGGAGATGATTTGGTGTTAGTGTAACTGTGTGCAGAAAGCCAGGATGGCATTGATTGTGATTTAGGTTAAAACTCGGAACCCATTGTCAGCTTGTGAACAGTGGGGGTGGGTCCCATAGAAACAGACTGTGTTGGTATGTTCACCAGGTGGTGTTGTGGAATCACAGGTTTCCAGCAGATAGCCTCTGGGGAGGAACATGCAGTGGCTCCTTTCCTAGCAGGAGCTCTCTGCTTCCCACCTCACACCCCAACTTGGAGTAGGATCAGGGGCAAACAGTTCCTTTGAAGTCACAGTGGCAGCCCAGGTCCCAGGCAGTAGCACAACCACCTTGTTTCCGGCAGTCACAGTGCTCTAGCCGCAGTCCCCAACCTAGCATTAGGTCTGAGATGAACACAACAAAGAAAGGGACACAATCTCGGGCTGCTGATAGGAAGAACTGTGGATGCCTACAAGGGCAGTGCATAGGTTCCCTGTGACTACACAGGCCTCACTTGCTCCCATGCTCACTTCCTTTGATACAGAATATGCACTTAAAGACATATTTATTGAACTGGACCCTTAAGACTTCTAATCCAACAATTGGGGAGGAGACTTCACCCCCAAAATGGCTGTGACAGCCATGGAGCAAAGAGGAGGCCCCATCCAAAATCTGGTACTGAAAGGTTGTTGTTGAATCACTCAAAGACGCCCGGATTCTTGGCCCCTGGAGGAGAAGAATTCAATCCGGGGCCAGAGACGAGGCTTGATCACTCAGAACTTTTGTGTAATAAAGTTTTATCAAAGTATAAAAGAGATAGAGAAAGCTTCTGACATAGGCATCAGAAGGGGACAGAAAGAGCACCCCCCTGCTAGTCTTCAGCTGAATGTTATGTAGTCACTAGCAGTCTGTTAATGAAAGAAAGGAATGTCTTAAAACTCAGAATGGCACCAGGCCCCTCACCCATAAGATGCATTTTGGGATAATCTTGGCACTAAATGGTTTATCCTGGGCCACAAAATGATTAACTTGAATTTGAAGAAGGGCAGACCACCATACAAATAGTTTCATTTACATAGATTAGGGGAACAATATCTGAGTATAACATACTGGTTTGTCAAGTAGGTTCTGAGCCAAGAGGGGGAACTGACTTGAAGACAGAGTCTGGGGTAAATGCATAGCGCATTAGCATAGCTTAAGACAAACATTTCCATAAGAAAAAGGCATTGGTTATCTCTAGGTTTGAGAATAGTTAACTTCAGGTGAAACCAGGTGTCATTATGGCAACACAGTATTTTAAGAGAAACCTCCTATTAAATTCGTATAGAGAAGGAAAAAATATCGCTTAGTTTGTTTCCTCCTGCCTCTTAAGAGAGATAAAAATGTCTGACACTTGCAGGCTATTTCCTCCATTTGGAGACCCCTGGCCTTCCTGCCTGTTACCCTCTCAGTACAGGCTCTGGATGCCAGAACCTGGACACCAATCACACTCTTTATCAAGGACACACTGAGTTAAAACATGATTGGCATCCATACCAAGAATAGCCCTTCCACAAAAACACTGCACTCACCCAGTCTGCATAAGGCCACTTCTCCCCCTGCCCCCTCCCTCCAAACGCTGATGACTTCAGCCTATTCCCAAACAGTACTAGTCTGATACTCTGTATGTAAGTGAGTCACAAATACACAAAAATAAATTTGAATGAGGAGTTGAAAAAAAGAAAAAGAAAAAGAAAAAACTCTTTCCAGATCACAGTAGGAAGCTGTATCTCAAGTCACAGAGACAGAGAAAGTTAAGTGAAATGAAAAAGCAGATGAGCTACTCCATTAAAAAGGAACAATATCCTGAAAGAACAAATAAGAAAACAGAATTCAACAGTCTAGACCCTAAGTTCAAAAAAGAGGTAATGAAATGCTTAAGAAATTAAGATTATTAGAGAAATGCAGATCACTAAAATAGGAAGCTGGAAACTATAAAGAGGAATCACTGAAAAGTTAGACAACTCAGTTGCTGAGATAAAAACCAATGTAGAAGCAATGAGTAGCAGAGTAAATGACACAGAATGAATAAGTGGTCTGAAAGTTAGAATAATGAAAAACACCCAACCAGAACAGGAGATAGAAAGAATAAGGGAAAGAAAAGCAACGTATGAGATCCATGGGATAATACAAAGCATGCCAACCTATATATAATATGTGTTCCAGAAGGAGAAGAGAGAAAGAAAGGGATTGAAAATGTATTTGAAGTAATTATGGCTAAAAAATTCCCAAGCCTAAAGGAAACAGATGTCTAGGTTCAGGAAACACAGAGTGTCCTAAACAAGATAACCTCAAAAAGACTCACACCAATATATGCTATAATTAAAATGGCAAAAGATAAAGAGAGAGAGGATTCTAAAGGAAACAGGAGAAAACCTGATTCAGTTATTAAAAAAAAAAAAAAAAAACACCATAAGCCTATCAACTAACTTCTCTGCAGAAACTTTTCCAGTCAGAAGGAAGTGGCATGACACATTCAAAATTAAAATTTACCTTGATAGAAATTATTTCAGGTGACTTATTGACCATAACTCTATGAAACTCAAAATCAACCACAGGTGAAGAAAACAGAAAAAGAGAAAAATCATATGAAATTACACGAAATACTAGAAAATTAATGGGTTAAATTAAAGAGGAAATCATGTCACCTCAAGACAATTGATAATGATAATATAACCTAACAAAATCTATGCAGCAAAAGTAGTTCTAAAGGGAAATTAATGATATAGCCATTAAGAAACAAGAAAAATTCCAAACAACCTAACCTACCCTGTAAAAGAATTCAGTTCAGTTCAGTCACTCAGTTGAGTCCAACTCTTTGAGACCCCATGGACTGCAGCACTCCAGGCTTCCCTGTCCATCATCAACTCCTGGAGTTTACTCAAACTCATGTCCATTCAGTTGGTGATGCCATCCAACCATTTCATCCTCTGTCATCCCCTTCTCCTCCCACCTCCAATCTTTCCCAGCATCAGGGTCTTTTCAAATGATTCAGTTCTTCACATCAGGTGGCAAAAGTATTGGAGTTTCAGCTTCAACATCAGTCTTTCCAATGAATATTCAGGACTGATTTCCTTTAGGATGGACTGGTTGGATCTCCTTGCAGTCCAAGGGACTCTCAAGAGTTGTTTCCAACACCACAGTTCAAAAGCATCAATTCTTCGGTGCTCAGCTTTCTTCATAGTCCAACTCTCACATCCATATATGACTACTGGAAAAACCATAGCTTTGACTAGATGTACCAATGCTGGCAAAGTAATGTCTCTGCTTTTTAATATGCTGTCTAGGTTGATCATGGCTTTTCTTCCAAGGAGCAAGTGTCTGTTAATTTCATGGCTGCAGTCAACATCTGCAGTGATTTTGGAGGCCCCCCCCCTCAAAAATAAAGTCTGTCATTGTTTCCATTGTTTTCCCATCTATTTTCTATGAAGTGATGGGACCAGTTGCCACGATCTTAGTTTTCTGAAAGTTGAGCTTTAAGCCAACTTTTTCATTCTCCTCTTTCAAGAGGCTCTTTAGTTCTTCTTTGCTTTCTGCCATAAGGGTGGTGTTATCTGTATATCTGAGGTTATTGATATTTCTCCTAGCAATCTTGATTCCAGCTTGTGCTTCTTCCAGTCCAGCATTTCTCATGATGTAATCTGCTTATAAGTTAAATAAGCAGTGTGACAATATACAGCCTTGATGCACTCCTTTCCCAATTAGGAACGAGTCTGTTGTTCCATGTCCAGTTCTAACTGTTGCTTCTTGACCTGCATACAGATTTCTCAAGAGCAGGTCAGGTTGTCTGGTATTCATATCTCTTGAAGAATTTTTCAGTTTGTTGTGATCCACACAGTCAAAGGCTTTGGCGTAGTCAATAAAGCAGAAGTAGATGTTTTTCTGGAACTCTATTGCTTTTTCAGTGAGCCAATGGATGTTTACAATTTGATCTCTTATTCCTCTGTCTTGTTTAAATCCAGCTTGAACATCTGGAAATTCACAGTTCATGTACTATTGAAGCCTGACTTGGAGAATTTTGAGCATTATGTTGCTAACGTGTGAATTGTAAAAGAATTAGAAAAGAACAAATCCCAAAGTCAGCAGAAAGAAGGAAATAAAGATCAGAGAGAAAACAAAAGCTTCTGAACAGCAAAGGAAACCATAAACGAGAGGAAAAGACAATTCTCAGGATGGGAGAAAGTATTTGCAAATGAAGCAATTGTCAAAAGATTAATCTCCAAAACTTACAAAAAGCTCATACAATTCAATATCAAATAAACAAGCAACCCAATGAAAAATGAAAAAAAATGAGCAGGAGACCTAAACAGAGACATCTCCAGTGATATACAGATACCCAACACTACATGAAAGGTGCTCAACATGACTAATTGTTGAGAAATGCAAATCAAAACTATGATGAGGTACTACCTCACATCAGTCAGAATGGCCATAATTAATAAGTCTACAAGTAATAAAATTCGGAGAGTGTGTGGATAAAAGGGAACCCTCTACACATATAAGGTTAATTAATCTACAACAGAAAAGGAAAGAATATACAATGCAGAAAAGACAATTTCTTCAATAAATAGCATTAGGAAAACAGGACAGCTTCATGTGAAAGAATAAAACTAGACCATTTTTTTATATTATATACAAAACAAGCAACCCCCTCCCCAACACACACACACACAGAACGGGTTAGGACTTAATTGTAAGATCAGAAACCATGGATCTTCCAGAAGAAAACATAGGCTGTATGCTCTTTCACAACAATTTTAGTAATATGTTTGGTAACATCTCTTCAGGCAGGGACAACTAAAGCAAAAACAAACAAATGGGAGAAAATCAATCTAAAAAGTTTTTGTACAGTGAAGTAAACAATTGACAAAACAGAAAGGCTGTCTACTGGATGGGAGAAGATAGTTGTCAGCTATATGTCCCATAAGGGGTTGATATCCAAAATATATAAAACTCAAACAACTTCACATTTTTTAAAAATCCAATTTAAAAATGGACAGAGGAACTGAATAGGCATTACTCTGAAGACATGCATGTGGTCAATAGGCACAGGAACAGATGTTTAACAGCATCTGGTTCCTGGAGTCCAGCTCCAGCAGCCAGGAATTCAACCTGAAGGGGTGAGTGGTGTCGGCAAGAAAGAAACTGAGGCAGCCTCTCAGTTTTCTTGGACTGCCTATTTATTTCAAGCTTATGGTTCTCTTTTATACTTTTATAAAAGCATTAAGTGAGAGGTTTGATATGTTTAGTTCCCATGGACCCAGATTTATTTTTCTCCAAAAATCATTGTTGCCCCTCAAAAGGAGTTCCTTCCTCAGCAATTCTCTTATCTACTTTTACCTAATGTCTGGGCTGCCTACCACATTCCTCAGTTTAATTCTTATCTTTCTAAGTCCTGTTTGCCTCTAGTATCCTAAGCTCACTATTTCTTAGAAAGGGCTTCTACCTAATAATATCTCTGAAGTCCCTAATTTCTATAAGCTATAGTAGAATATGCTAACATTACAGCAATCCTTAAATGTTTAGCTTCTAACTATTTTAATTATTCCTAAGCCCTAAATTCAGCAAACTCCTTTGCCATAAACTTTTCTCACAAATGGACTTCAGATAGCAATCCCTCCCATGGCCTCAAGCTGCGGCCTGTGTGCTCACCCTGGAGCACTTTTTTGCAAAAGTCCTTGAACAAATGTCAGTGATTAACTCTATGAATTATTCTTTGAACACAGCTGCAGAAGGCTTTATGTCTTCTCATCAGATCAGATCAGTCGCTCAGTCATGTCCGACTCTTTGCAACCCCATGAATCGCAGCACGCCAGGCTTCCCTGTCCATCACCAACTCCTGGAGTTCACTCACACTCACGTCCATTGAGTCAGTGATGCCATCCAGCCATCTCATCCTCTGTCGTCCCCTTCTCCTCCTGCCCCCAATCCCTCCCAGCATCAGAGTCTTTTCCAATGAGTCAACTCTTTGCATGAGGTGGCCAAAGTACTGGAGTTTCAGCTTTAGCATCATTCCTTCCAAAGAAATCCCAGGGCTGATCTCCTTCAGAACGGACTGGTTGGATCTCCTTGCAGTCCAAGGGACTCTCAAGAATCTTCTCCAACACCACAGTTCAAAAGCATCATGCTGGGAGGGATTGGGGGCAAGAGGAGAAGGGGACCACAGAGGATGAGATGGCTGGATGACATTACCGACTCAATGGACGTGAGTTTGAGTAAACTCCAGGAGTTGGTGATGGACAGGGAGGCCTGGCGTGCTGCGATTCATGGGGTCGCAAACAGTCGGACACAACTGAGCAACTGAACTGAACTGATGTTATGTAATTTATAAATATATTAAATCACTATGTTGTACACCTGAAATCACTGTAGTATAATATTGCAAGTCAACTACCCTTCAGTTTAAAAACTTAAAAAAAAAAAAAGAATGAGATTACTCACAATTGCTTCTCCATCTAAATTGATGTTTATTGGTGCCTGGTATAATTCTTTAGTGAAATTGTTACTCATTGACTCTGAAGATACATGGCAACAGGTTTATTGATTCTAGATCCATAAAAAATATATCTAAATATATGTTAAATACTTATACAAAATTCCTAAAACACACCAAGCAAAAATTAAATGTAGCAAAAAAGAAAAAAAGAGAGAGAGAGAGAAAGAAAATTATAGAGTCAATACAGTAAATGCTATACTTCCCTATCTTCATTTTTATATTAGATTTTGGAAGATTAGTTCTCATTCAAATTTAATTCTTTGTTGTCTTACCAAAGATTTAGGTATTTTCTAAATCCTTTAATGGCTTTGACTATATTCTGTGACTTCAAGCTAACACAAACATGTTTTAACTTGTTTCTTTTTAACTGTTGATTTAGTGAGCTGTTTCTTTAACTATCTTGTTTTATCTACATCAGATGAAAAAAAGCAGGACCAGGCTGTCAGGGTAACTGGATTTCAGACCTGCATCTGATACTAACTAGTGTTATTATTCAGAGGTCTCAGATTGTTTTCACCTGAATAAAGGTTGCCAAACTAGATTTTATCTAGAGACTCTAGCATCTTTAACATTCTATAGTTAGGTTCTCCATTATTTCTCCTTCATTCACACATCAGATTATAATCTTTCTCTAAGCAATAGAAGAAAATAGAAACTATAAGCAACTTCATTTTCTGTTAAATATTGAATTCGCTCTAGACAATAATGATATCTATCTTTTGGGAAAATGCCATCTTTTCTCTCATTAATGAGCACTCACTTTAGCTAAAGCTTTGTGTAATCTAACTCCTCAGACATGATGTCTTTGCTTTATTAATGATTAGAAACAGCTTCAGATAGAAATCTATGCAGATTTTGAATGGAAAACTATTCAAAATCATTAATCATTTACAAAAGAAATATTTTGTTAATAAATTTGCAAAGAGCAAACGATTATTATCAGCTAGTGTCAGGCAAATAAGAACATCTTAAAATGATGTTTTTTCCCCACAATACATTTTTATCTAGTGTATTTTGAAATTTAAAGGCAATGCCATGTTTTAAAGATTAGTTGAAAGACTGAATTCCTTTTAAATCCAAATTAAAATCATAATCTATTTTGGAAACTATTGATCTGAATATTAAGTAAAGTATTATCTGAATATTAAGTAAAGAGTCTGACACAACTGAGTGACTGAACTGAACTGAACTGAAAGAAATATTACCTTGAAGAATTTGTTGGGATAACAAAATAAGAGAAAAATTATTTTATTTTTCCATGTTTCTATTGGAGATGATTGTGATAGGCTAGCAGGGCATGCTGATCATCTGTTGATAGAAGACTGCTGGCTTAGCTCTCTGGTTGTTGGCACCTGTCCTCACTACAGATAGCCAGTTGCAGGCTCACTTACCACAACTTTCAGAAAGGTGCTATCCGTATTCCACTTCATTTCAACATGTTAATAAATTATCTGACACCTCCCATACCTAATCTACAAACTCACACGTGATAAAGTGAGTCCACCTGCTTGATTCAGGTTGCAGTTGATACAATCTGAGTCATGAGAAAGGATGCAAGAGGCAGTGTTGTAAGAGAATCCATAGTCAACAGCAGAGGCAGGCCCCATGTGGGATTCATCTGAAGGGAATGGTGGAAAACCAAATTTAGGAAATAAAGACCTGCTATCTCATGCCAGAATAGTGAAGTGCAAGAAACTGAAATGTAACCAGAACGTCAGAGGGTGTCTACAAGTGCCTAGGACCTTAGCTATACTTGGAAGGTAAAGCAAGGATTATTTACAGACTGGGACACAGGGTCAGGAAAATGAAGATTAGGAGCAAGGGGAGAGAGAGAATGTTAATTAAAAAAAAAATAGAGTAAGGAAATATTGGTTTGCCCGAATCATTCCTTTGAACTTTTCTGTAACATCTTACAGAAAAACCTGAACAAACTTTTTGGACAGCCCAGTACATCACAGACACACACAATATTAGATAATAATAAGTAAAACTTAAAGCAACAAAAGACTAAATAACATAGTGCAGTATGGTTACAATATTAAGCAGCACAGCAGACAGGAAAGGCCTCATGGAGAAGGCAGTATTTATATTAAGACCCAAAAGAGGTGACAGACCCAGCCACGGCTTTGCCGTGTACCTGAGATGAGCGGACCAGGCAAAGACAACAGCAAATGCAAAAACTGAGGTAGAGTGTGTCCTGAGTGATGAAGGAAGAGTATGGAGGCCATTGTGGCTGGAGCTAAATGAGCAAGGTAGAAAAAGTAAGAGACGAGTTTACTCAGTCATGTTTTGGGATAGTTATGTTTGAATAATGCAGAAAAACCATTGGTGGGTTCTGAGCAGAAATGTAGGCTAACAATATATTTGAAACGTGGTACTATTGGGCTACACCCTTCAGGCCTGAAAGCTTTGTACTTGTTCAGCTTCAAGACTGAAAAAAGAGCCCAGAGACAGTGACAGGTGCATCATGGATCCGGGAAACTTACTTATCTGAAGGAAAAGGTCCTGAAGTGATGCTCTCATTGTATGCACAGCGGAGAGGCAGGAATCAGCAGCAATCCTCACTAATGGGGGAGGAAACTAAAATTTACAGAGGGAATTGACATCAGGTTGGCTCATCAATTACCAGGGAAACCACATGCAAGTACATAGGGAGTATTGATGAAGCCCTATAATTGGGAGGATTGTATGGTCATGTGAGTGAAGCAGGACCTAATGGAGCAAGGGATGTACAGAGAGCAAGAGAACAGTCATCTCCACCATACAAGTGCTCTAACTACTTGCTAAGAAGAGGCTTCATGGACCTGGCCAATGATTTAATCATGTCCCCACACCCCAGGTTACATATATTCCACTGTGGAGTTACAGTGTCCTAGACATTTCAGAGATAAAATCAAGTTTCACTGAAGTGTAACTAAAGTTTCACTAAAGTGTAAAGTGGTTCTAAATAGGAAAAGGAGTATGTCAAGACTGTATATTGTCACCCTGTTATTTAACTTACATGCAGAGTACATCATGAGAAAAGCTGGACTGGAGGAAGCACAAGCTGGAATCAAGATTGCAGGGAGAAATATCAATAACCTCAGATATGCAGATGACACCACACTATGGAAGAAAGTGAAGAAGAACTAAAGAGCCTCTTGATGAAAGTGAAAGAAGAGAGTGAAAAAGTTGGCTTAAAGCTTAACATTCAGAAAACTAAGATCATGGCATCTGGCTCCATCCCTTCATGGCAAATAGATGGGGAAACAGTGGCTAACTTTATATTTTGGGGCTCCAAAATCACTGCAGATGGTGATTGCAGCCATGAAATTAAAAGACACTTACTCCTTGGAAGCAAAGTTATGACCAACCTAGACAGCATATTAAAAAGCAGAGATGTTACTTTGTCAACAAAGGTCCATCTAGTCAAGGCTATGGTTAATCCAGTACTCATTTATGGATGTAAGAGTTGGACTATAAAGAAAGCTGAACACAGAAAAATTGATGCGTTTGAACTGTGGTGTTGGAGAAAACTCTTGAGAGTCCCTTGGACTGCAAAGAGATCCAACCAGTACATCCTAAAGGAGATCAGTCCTGAGTGTTCATTGGAAGGACTGATGCTGAAACTGAAACTCCCAATACTTTGGCTACCTGATGCGAAGAGCTGACTCATTTGAAAAGACCCGGATGCTGGGAAAGACTGAGGACAGGAAGAGAAGGGGACGACAGAGGATGAGGTGGTTGTATGGCATCACCAACTCAATGGACATGGGTTTGGGTAGACTCTGACAGTTGGTGATGGACAGGGAGGCCTGGTGTGCTGCAGTTCATGGGGTTGCAAAGACTCAGACATGACTGAACAACTGAACTGAACTGAAAGTGTAATTATTATATGAGACAAACAGGTTTCAAGACTCATGAGAGAATATGGAAAAGATAGAATGTGTCTGCAGTAGTCTTACGGATTTGCAAAAGAAGTCAGTTTGATAAGAAATTCAGTTCAGTGAAAATATATGACTACATAACAAGTCATATTTTTACCTAGAGCTTAACGGAAACTATAAGTTAAAATGAGATTGAAAGTAATTGAATTCTAGTTCACTTTCAGGGGAGATTTTCTATCATTAAGCGCTTCACTGGCAATAAAATTTTGAATGAAAAGAGAAAAATTCATTCCATTTTTAAAGAAAAAATATTCAAGGACATAAAAATTCATAAACATGTGCAAAAACTTCTCTATCCTACCATCTGGGAAATTATAAAGATCATTTTAAACAAATTCTATTGCAGGTGGTAGAGCTGAAAACTTGTGGCATTTTTATAGTTATAAAAGCAATAAATGGTATATTCACAGAATATGCAGAAATATAAGCATGCCATTTATTTATAGTCTTATCTGTAATTTGCTTTAGTTTAGAATTGTATGAAAACAGCTGTTAGAGATAAGCATGTACTGAAAGAATAAACTGTATCACATGACTGTAATATATCCTTTCTTTATTAAAAATAAGAGTTCTGAAGTAATATTGATATATACACTTGCTGTGAATTCATGCAGTCCTTTTAATATTAAGCTGTTAATATTCATTGGCTTATAGATGTTTTCACATTTCACATTGATTCTTTTTCTGCTTGTGCTAAACCAACTGTTATAAACTTGGATTTATTTATAAAAACACCTTCCTCTTGGTTAGAGACAATCAGAATTTAGGTTGTAATGGCATTTCATACCTCTTTTTAATCCCTGTGGAGAAGGAAGTCTCAAGTTGACCTTCATGTACCTATTTAAGGAAGGCTATTATTGAGCTGCTGTACTTGATAAGGTGATCTAATTCCACAAGAATAGTAGAAGTGAAGAGAGGGTAATCATATTTGAAAGAGGGTAGATTCATTCATCCAACAGGAAATAGAGAAGAGCCAAGCAATATTAGGGATAATGTTCTCATTTAGCACAAGGTGAAAAAGCTTGAAAAAGTGACACCAGTTCAAATTCGTCCAAGAACAAAATTTTTATATTAATTTAAATGTAAACAAAGACTAAACTCCACAGTCTCTATACTACAATTGGTCACGATCCTAACAAGCAAGCAACTGACTTGTATCAAATTGGAGATTTCTATTAGAATACACAGGCATATATCTTTCATTTATAATAAATTTAAACTACAATTATAAAATAGACATCAATTGGGGTCAGTATGAGTTAAAATGACAAATGCTGCTGAAGAAACAAAGAGAACACTAATGTAAGTGCTTTTCTTTCTTTAATCTTTATTTGATCTGTATGCATTGGATTTCTAAACAGGTGGCTAACATCATAGAAACTTGTGATGATAATAATAGATTTAACAGAGAATAATACTAGAGAGCTTCCAGAAGCTTAAAAAATCTTAAATTAGAATCCTAAATCTAGTTAATTCAACACAGGGTGTTTCAACCTTCTCAAGAAGCTGTTTCCTTCATAGGTATGGTCAGTAATCACCCACTAGAATGTAAGCGTTCATCCTTAACTAACCTCTCTCTTAAATTACACCTACTCTTCGAATATATGCCAGTATTCATTGTATTAGATTGTGTGAATAAAAAGCAGTAATGTATATTTTCTTCCCTTATAAGAAATATTCTGGTGGAAATAACTATAAACAATAAAACACAAGTATTCTTACATCCTTATAAAGATAAGTACATTGTATTGTGGGATTTTCTTCAGTAAAGGTTAGTGATTAATGGATTGGTGTCAGCTTGCCCAGACAAATGTTACTAAGCTGCTGGACTTACATTATGACTGTATTATCAAGTGGGTGAAAGCACTGAAAAGAAATCAGATAAAAATGAGACTGACTTAGGAGGAAATGATTGGTTAGTTGACAGAAATCTTAAAATATTAAATGGATCTAGAGTTCTCATTGCAATTCTAAGGCAAATAGTTTGAAAAAACATTCTTGTACATATTCTCAATCAACTAATTGACATAAAAAAGGAAATGTTTATTGTTATTTTCTTAATATGTATTCAAATAATATAGAAATATAGATACACTAATTTTAGAATAATTTTAATTTTAATGTGATTATATTTAGTTATCACAAATACATTTATTTAATAGAGTAAGCCTCTTTGATTATTATAGGCTCTGAATATTTCTAGGCTTCTTCAAGTATAAAATATTTTAAAATCACTTTAATATTCAGATCCATAATTCATTAGTGGGCAGGCCCTCTGTCATCATTTTATCCCATACCCAGTAGCACTCATTAATAAATAATAATCAAACTTAGAAATGAAAGGGAAAAGTGATTTCATGTCCTTTCAATATCATACCAGAACACTGCCTAACAAAATCACCTAAGGATTATTTATTTAGAGGATCTAATTTGTTTAACTTGAAGTTGCTATTGATTAGAAAGCAAATGCTACATTAGGGGTTAATTTGTAGAGAACTAATGTGAAAATGATTATTTGTTTGGTAGAGAAGGTATTTCTAAAAGTGCCCATTTAGGACACTGACAACTTTTGGATCTCATGAAGCAATCTTTGATTTTTAAATATTTATTTTATTGAAGTATAGTTGATGTACAATATTGTGTCAATTTCTGTTGTATAGCAAAGCGATTCAGCTATATATATGACATATTATTTTTCATATTCCTTTTCATTACAGTTTACCAAACTCCCAATCCATTCCTCCCCTATCCTACTTTGGCAGCTACAGCTCTGTTCTCTATGTCTGTGAGTCTATTTCTGTTTTGTAGATAAGTTTGTTTAAGTCAGATGTTAGATTCCATATATCAGTAATATCATGTGGTATTTATCTTTGTGTGACTGAATTTAGTATGATAATCTCTAGGTCCATCCATGTTGGCGTAAATGGCATTATTTCATCCTTTTAATGGCTGAGTAGAATTCCATTGTACACATATGCCACATCTTCCATATTCCTTCAGTTTTTGGCAGACATTTAGATTGCTTTCATGTCTTGGCTATTGCAAACAGTGCTGGTATGAACATAGGTGTGCATGTACCTTTTTTAATTACAGTTTTGTCTGGAATATGCAGAGGAATGGGATTGCTGAACATATAGAAACTCTATTTTTGTTTTTTTGAGGAATCTTCAGACTGTTTTCCATAGTGGGTGTACCAATTTACATTCCCACTAACAGTGTAGAAGTGTTCCTTTTTCTTCATAGAGCAGTCTTATTATACCATTCTTTCTTTTCCATTTATATATTTATTTTAAACAAAGATTTTTGCCCTCCTGATTCCATTCTTAACAAGTTAAGTAAAATTTAGTCATTACTAACAAAGTACTTCCATAAGAATCATGTTTTTAACTCTTGGAGAATTAAAGTCTTGCCATTTCTTCAGACAGTCCAAGGGAACAATTAGCATGTGATATTGCTTTCATGTAATATATCTTATGAACACAACTTATAACGATTTTAGCTTATTTTACTTCAAAAATATTACCACAAACTTATCAGCTAAACACAACACAAATTTATCTCACTGTTTTCATTGGTCAGAAGTGTGGCATATCATAGCTGGGTACTGTGCTGAAGGTTTCACATGGTGGAAACTGAGAAGTCATCTGGGGCTCAACAGCCTCTTCCAGACCTATTCAGATGGTTGGTATAACTCAAGTTCTTACAGCTGTAGGACTCAGGACCCTATTTTCTTGCTGGATCTCAAACAAGGGTTGTTTTTGGATCCTAGTAGGTGCCTACCATTCTTGCCATTTGGTCTTTTGTACATTATGGCATTTGTTCCTTCATAAGATCATATTTGTTGCTTCCAAATTTTGTCTTTCTCTGTCCCTTATCTGTAGACCATATAACTAAGCCAAACTGACTCAATCTGCTTTGTGATTAACTGCTCTTGTGCTTCAATTAGGTACTTACTATTTCTGTCCCCTAGTGGCATAAAGTGAAGAGTAACTAAAGAGCCACTTGATGACAGTGAAAAAGAGTGAAAAACCTGGCTTGAAATTCAACATTCAAAAAGCTAATTTCATGTCATCTGGTCTCATCACTTCATGGTAGATAGAAAGGGTAAAGGAAGAAACAGGGACAGACTTTATTTTCTTGGTCTCTATCATCATTGTGGACCATGACTGCAGCCATGAAATTAAAAGATACTTGCTCTTTGGAAGGAAAGCTACGACAAACCTAGATAGCATATTAAAAAGCAGAGACATTACTTTGCCCACAAAGTTCCATATAGTTAAAGCTATGGTTTTTCCAGTAGTCATGTACAGATATGAGAGTTGGACCATAAGGAAGGCTGACTGCCAAAGAACTGATACTTCAAACTATGGTGTTGGAGAAGACTCGAGAGTCCCTTGTACTGCAAGGAGATCAAACCAGTCAATCCAAAAGAAAATCAACACTGAATATTCATGGGAAAGATTGTTGCTGAAGTTGAAGCTCCAATACTTTGGCCACCTGATGCAAAAAGCCAACTAATTAGAAAAGACCCTGATGCTGGGAAAGATTGAAGGCAGGAGAAGAGGATGACAGAGGACAAGACGGTTAGACAGCATCACCGACTCAATAGACATGAGTCTGAACAAACTCCAAGAGATAGTGGAAGACAGAGGAGCCTGAAGTGCTAGTCCATTGTGTCACAAAGAGTCAGACATGACTAAGTGACTGAACAACAAAGATTAGCCTGAAGTCAATTCATCTGTATTCTTAATTACATCTGCAAAATTTCCTTTCAAACTGTAATGTATCACAGGAATGATATCTGACATTTCTGTTCACGTTCAAGATAAGTAGATGAGGTAATGTATGTGTTAAATAATTCAATGGGGGCAGTTGTTTCACAGTGTATTATATGTGTATATTAAATAATCACATTATGCATGTTAAATATCTTATTATTTCATTTGTCACTTCAATTCAGTTCAGTCACTCAATTGTGTCAGACTCTTTGCAACCCCATGAACTGCAGCACACCAGGCCTCCCTGTCTATCACCAACTCCAGGAGTTTATTCAAACTCATGCCCGTTGAGTCCACGATGCCATCCAACCATCTCATCCTCTGTCAGTTACACCTCAATAAAGATGAAGAAAAGACAGTGTGGTTTAAAGACAGACAAATAGATCAATGGAACAGAATAGTTCAGAATTATGCATATGGTCAAGTGATCTTTGAAAGGAATGCAGTAAACAAAATCCTCTTTTGCCAATGGTACTAGAATAGATGGTATTCATATGCACAGCAAACTTCTATACATTGTACTGCACACAAATGTTTAATTTAAAATGGATTAAAGACTTAATTGTACAATTTAAAACTATAAAGCTTCTGGAAGCAAACAAGAGGAATTTTTGTTAGGTAGGCCATCTCATGCGAAGAGTAGACTCATTGGAAAAGACTCTGATGCTGGGAGGGATTGGGGGCAGGAGGAGAAGGGGATGACAGAGGATGAGATGACTGGATGGCATCACTGACTCGATGGATGTGAGTCTGAGTGAACTCCGGCAGTTGGTGATGGACAGGGAGGCCTGGCGTGCTGCGATTCATGGGGCTGCAAAGAGTCGGACACGACTGAGCAATTGAACTGAACTGACCTGAACAGAAAGATTTCTTAGGTAAGACACTAAAATCATGAGCTATAGTGGAATACACTGGAGCTCTCTATCTATACAGCTCTTGTGTCTCTTGCTGTATTTGTCTTCCTAGACTACCACTTCTTCAACCCAGCAAATTCACTGTGCTCCATCTGAATGTCTCCTCTCTGTAATACAGCTCACTCTCATGGGAGTAAACTGGGGCAATCATATGACTCACCCTCATTCATGTCCTTTCTTTCAGAGATTACTGTCTTTCATTGTCTGATGCCCACTGTCCTAAAAACTACTGTTCCATATATTTTTATTTGTTGATTAAGTGGGAAGATAAATCCTGTCTCGGTTACTGCATCTCCTACTTTAGATTCTCGGGTCTCTCCATTTTCTTGTATCTGGCTCTTTTCATCTTCCTTTTGTATAGTATCCTGCAGCAGCCTCTGCTGCAATTTTGAATTCTGGTGCTACCACTGATCTCTAGGCACCTCAGTTTCATTATCTACAAAATAGGAACAATAATAGTATCTAACAGGCTTGAGTGTGGCAAGGATTAAGTGAGATAATAAGTTTAAAGCTCTTATTATTCTCTTATTGGCTTTTCCTAGCTAAGGTTTTTACCCTTTTTAATCTTATATTCCATCCACCTAAGAAGATTAGTGATACTAGGATTTCTGCAGGGATATAGGGGCTGCTATTTGAGATCAGTCATGATTAACAAATTGGTAAACACTTTTTAAGTTTTCCGATGATATTTATTACAATGTATGTCCCTAGTGGCAAATGGAAACTTGGAAAACCCAATTTGATGGTCTGTGATGATCTGTGTGAGAGATACTCATGTTTTTCACTATGAGATAAATGGTTGAGATATTGGAAAATAGCATGGATTTTTTGTGTTAAAGGTAATGGCAAGGGAGAAATAAATGAAAATGTCTATGTCTGGCCCATTTATAAGAGGGAGAATAAAAGTAAAATGGGGGTAAAAACAAAATCAGATTTGAAATGGATCAAAGAGATGTAAATCAAGTGATGAAATTTTAAATTAAGTGAGAAATTCAAGTGGATACATCAAGGAAACAAAATTTATGAGTCTGCAGCTCAGTATATAGGTCCCAGCTGGATAAAGTGAAATTATCCTATATATAGGTAATATTTAAATTCATGACATAATAACACAGAAGGTAGGTGGTCAAAGACTCATAAAAATATAGTTCTTAGCCAATACCCAAGATAAATAATAATTCTATTGATATAAATATATATACTTTATATAAAATAAACCAAATCTTGGATATACTTTCAGAAAAAAAGAACAAATCACTACTCACAATTTACTAGGCATTGTGGTTTTGGATTAATGGACAAGTTCTGAACAATGTGTGTGGAAACATTCTCAGAAGTCATTTGCTTTGGGGGCTCCTCAGTTTCACACATAAAATATGTTTACATGCCTTACTACTATTCTACAGTCAGCTATTCTCCAAAAAATCTATAAACTCTCAAGTGTACTGTACAATAAGCAATCTAGGCCTACTAACAGACCCAAATAAAAAGGCATTTCTTTCTAACTAGAGAATACCACCCCTACCTTTCCACTAGTAAATACCCTATCATGTTTAGGAACAGAGTCTTAGATCAGTTGCTTGTACCCTGGATCTCAGAGAAAGGAAATACTGCTGTTATTATCTTCCTATATAATTTAAAGCCACTTTCACTTTTTTCCCTGGCCAGTGATTTTTCACCATTAGTGTGTTTCAAATCACTCTTCCTAAATATTTTCTCATTTGGATGTTATGGGGGCATCATGTATATAGGTTTTACTTCATTTAATTATATTAATGAATATACAAATTCTTATTACATCACATAGACATGACAGAGAAATTTAAAAGTCACACTATTATGTTTTGTTTCATCTCCATAGAAATCGTACCTTTCCCCATATTCTCAGTAGCGAGGTTAGCAACTAGAGGCCATTATTCAGGAAAGTGCAGATTCTCTCTGACTTATGAATATAAGCATATCCTGAATATCATACCATAAACTTTCACCGATATAGGTTTTCAGAACCATATGACATTGTCCATGCCTCCCCACATAGAGGGCTTCCCTGGTGGCTCAGTGGTAAAGAATCTGCCTGCCATGCAGGGGACCTGGGTTTGATCCATGGGTTGGGAAGATCCCCTGGAGGAGGAAATGGCTACCCACCCAGTATTCTTGACTGGAGAATTCCATGAACAGAGGAGCCTGGTGGGCTACAGTCAATGGAGTCACAAAGAGCAGGACATGACTGAGCAACTAACACTTCAGCTCCCCACATAGGGACAGCATGGCATTGATTCTTTATGTATTCAATCTCAGTTGAATAATAGGAGGGGGGATTTTTCTCTTTATCTTTGGTACCTGGAACAATAGCAAACCAGGATCTTGCCCCTGTGGCATCTTTTCATAGGTTAGGCTTTCCAAAGTAAAGTATCCTTAAAAATAGACCACTTTAATCTGGGGCATTAACATTGCTTACTACAGATCCTCTAAAACACCAGAATCCATTCTGTCCTTCCTTAAGAGAAGGAATAAGCCCTCTGTCAGAATTATTAATGAGTTTTGTGTTTTATTAGTTTACTAGCATGCCTAGACAACTTATAAATTATTCATCATCTTCCCTAAATGGCTGCTGATGTGTCTCCTGAAATAATTTTCCCATTATACTCTTAGAACCATGAGACACTAAACTAAAAGTTGTACCACATTTTGCCTAACATGTCTGTTCTCATCAAGTCACCACATATATTGTTATCAGGGTGGTTTTGACAAAGGATAGGCTGGATACATGTGCAGTAGAATTGTGGAGTGCATTAACTCTCCACTGGGCAGAGTGTAAACCTAAATACAGCTTATTATGAGTTACCATAAATGGGACATATACATCTCAAAAAGATAGTCATTTGTGATATGTCTGCCAAATAAACCTGAAATCTTTTTCTCCTGAGACTACCTCATTTCCATGTGGCTTCTCTAAAAAGTCATTTAATCTATATTCCCATTTAGTATATCAAAGAAGCAAGTCAAGTCCTAACCTTATGGGAAAATGACATCAATTGGCTTCTCATCATACTCATTTCAAATCCATGTCATATGCAGAAGCTAAGCATATTAGCTTCTAATATGTGATATACTCTAAAAGAAACAAAGTAGCAAATACTTCCTATGTATCATGAATTCAATATTAGTTCTAATTAATTGAATCATCAGGGTGCTGTGTGACCATATTTTTTCTCCAAATTATCCAGACTGAGCTTTTAGGCAGAACACATAAGTCAGCATAAGTCAATTTCCATTCTTTGTACAAAACAAGTGAGATTTTTTTCCCAACATTTTCCAATAATGAATATGAGGTCTTAGAGACAGCTAGAAGAATTATTCTATTTCTCTGAGACACTTTATGGGAATAAAGTTACTGCATCTTTCCCTGAAATTACAACCTATATATGGATGTTCTTCATATTTCCCATAAATTTATTTTTCTTTTTATTACATGTTTTAATTCATACACTTCTTACTGGAGGGCTCTGATTGGACAAAGTGCTTATCTAAACAAAGACATAAGTGTCAAAAATAATTGCTACAAAAAGTCCAGCTTTTACCTCTTTCCAGGAGGAAGTCTTAAGACTTGAATAAAAATTACAAGACTGTCCTTAGCACTTGGTAATGGGGACAGAGTCATAGTTACATCTAAAACAGCTACAAGGGCCAGAATTCTGTCTTAACCTAAAGTTAATTTAGGGATACTTTCTGATTTCTGTCAGCCTTCCTCAGTGATCAGTACAAAGAAATAGAGGAAAACAATAGAATGGGAAAGAATAGAGATCTCTTCAAGAAATAGAGATACCAAGGGAACATTTCATGCAAAGATGGGCTCAATAAAGGACAGAAATAGTATGGACCTAACAGAAGCAGAAGATACTAAGAAAAGGTGGCAAGAATACACAGAACTGTACTAAAAAGATCTTCATGATCCAGATAATCATGATGGTGTGATCACTCACCTAGAGCCAGACATCCTGGAATGTGAAGTCAAGTGGGCCTTAAGAAGCATCACTATGAACAAAGCTAGTGGAGGTGATGGCATTCCAGTTGAGCTATTTAAATCCTAAAATGTGATGCTGTGAAAGTGCCACACTCAATATGCCAGGAAATTTGGAAGAATCAGCAGTGACTACAGGACTGGAAAAGGCCAGTTTTCATTCCGATCCCAAAGAAACGCAAAGCCAAAGAATGCTCAGACTACTGCACAATGCACTTATCTCACATGCTAGCAAAGTAATGCTTAAAATTCTCCAAGCCAGGCTTCAATAGTACATGAACCTTGAACTTCCAGATGTTCAAGCTGGATTTAGAAGAGGCAGAGGAACCAGAGATCAAATTGCCAACATTCATTGGCTCATCAAAAAACCAAGGGTTCCAGAAAAACATCTATTTCTGCCTTATTGACTATGCCAAAGCCCTTGACTGTGTAGATCACCACAAACTGTGGAAAATTCTTAAAGAGATGGGAATGCCAGACCACCTGACCTGCCTTCTAAGAAATCTGTGTGAAGATCAAAAAGTATCAGTTAGAATTGGACATGGAACAACAGACTCGTTCCTAATTGGGAAAGGAGTATGGCAAGGCTTATTCATCACCCTGCTTATTTAACATATATGCAGAGTACATCATGAGAAATGATGGACTGGATGAAGCACAAGCTGGAATCAAGATTGCCAGGAGAAATGTCAGTAACCTCAGATATGCAGAAGATACCTCACTCATGGCAGAAAGAAAAAAAAAACTAAAGAGCCTCTTGATGAAAGTAAAATAGAAGAGTGAAAAACTTGGCTTAAAACTCAACATTCAGAAAACTAAGATCATGGCATCTGGTCTCATCACTTAATGTGAAATAGAAGGGGCAACAGTGGAAACAGTGACAAAGTTTATTTTATCGGGCTCCAAAATCACTGCAGATGGTGACTGCAACCATGAAATTAAAGGATGCTTGCTCCTTGGAAGAAAGCCATGACCAACCTAGATAGCATATTAAAAAGCAGAGACATTACTTTGCCAAGAAATTTCCATCTAGTCAAAGCTATGGTTTTTCCAGTAGTCATGTATGGATGTGAGATTTGGACTATAAAGAAAGCTGAGCGCCAAAGAATTGATGCTTTTGAACTATGATGTTGGAGACAACTCTTGAGAGTTCCTTGGATTATTGCAAAGAGATCCAACCAGTCCATCCTAAAGGAAATCAGTCCTGACTATTCATTGCAAGGACTGATGCGAAAATGAAACTACAATACTTTGGCCACCTGATGTGAAGAACTGACTCATTTGCAAAGACCCTGATGCTGGGAAAGATTGACTGTGGGAGGAGAAGGGGATGACAGGATGAGATGGTTGGATCGCATCACCGACTCAATGTATACGAGTTTGAGTAAACTCTGGAGTTGGTGATGGGCAGGGAAGCCTGGTGTGCTGCAGTCCATGGCGTCCCAAAGAGTCAGACACGACCGAGCAACTGAATTGAACTGAACTGAGTAAATTGTATATTCAATGAAATCACAATTCACAGTATATTAAGGAATAGGATATAAATCTGTTTAATATATTTTCTCGTTATGACCATACATTGATAACAGTAAAGTTTGTATGTTGATCAAAAGAAATACAGGCTGGTACAGAAATTTGCTAGCCTATTTGTTATTCCAAACTTTAATTATATTTTCCACAGATGCTTATGAAACTGAATAAATAAAACAGAGTGAAATGGGTTGTGCTAGTGGTAGAGAACTTGCCTGCTAATTCAGGAGATATAAAAGACATGGATTCAACCAGTGGATCAGGAAGACCCCCTGGAGGAGGGCATGCTAACCCACTCCAGTATTCTTTCCTGGAAAATCCCGTGGACAGAGGAGCCTGGTGGGCTATAGTCCATGGAGTCGCAGAGTTGGACATGACTGAAGTGACTTAGCATACACAGAGTGAAAAAAAGTCTCGATTCTAAACAATACCCATTTGTCGTCCCCTAAAGCTCCTGATAGGAGTCCATGTATTTCAACAAAGTGCTGGTTCCTGAGAAATAAGAATTTTACACAGTGGCATCTTAAGGACATTTCTTTCCTATTGGCAGGAGCTGAGAGCAGTCTCTTATCACATTAGTGGTTTCACTTGACTTGAGGTTGAACCCTACTCAGCCTGAGCATTGTTGTCATTGTTGTTTAGTCACTCAGTCATGTCCAATTCTTTGAGACCAGCTTGCCAGGCTTCCCTGTCCTTCACCATCTCCTGGAGCTTGCTCAAACTCATGTCCATTGAGTCGGTGATGCCATCCAACTATCTCATCCTCTGTCGTCCCCTTCTCCTCCTGCCTTCAATCTTTCTCAGAATCAGGGTCTTTTCCAATGAATCATCTCTCTGCGTCAGGTGGCCAAAGTATTGGAGCTTCAGCTTCAGCATCAGTCCCTCCAATGAATATTCAGGTTTGATTTCCTTTAGAATTGACTTATTTGATCTCCTTGCAGTCCAAGGGACTCTCAAGAGTCTTCTCCAATACCACAGTTCAAAAGCATTGATTCTTTGGTGCTCAGCCTTCTTTATGATCCAGCTCTTACATCTATACATGACTACTGGAAAAACCATAGCTTTGACTACATGGACTTTTATTGACAAAGTAATGTCTCTGCTTTTGCATATCCTGTCTAGATTTGTCATAGCTTTTCTTCCAAAGAGCAAGCATCTTTTAACTTCATGGCTGTAGTCATGGTCCACATTGATTTTGAAGCCCAAGAAAATAAAGTCTGTCATTGTTTCCCCATCTATGTGTCATGAAATAATAGGACTGGATGCCATGATCTTAGTTTTCTGAATGTTGAGTTTTAAGCCAGCTTTTTCACTCTCCTCCTTCATTTTCATCAAAAAGCTTTTAGCTCCTTTTTGCTTTCTGCCATAAGGGTGGTGTCATCTGCATATCTGAGGTTGTTGGTATTTCTCCCGGCAATCTTGATTCCAGCTTGTGCTTCACCCAGCCTGGCATTTTGCATGATGTACTCTACACATAAGTTAAATAATCAGGGTGACAAGCCCGAACATACCCATGCCTATTCATTTTATGAGATCAAATAACTAATTGGATCTGATCTAGGTATCTCCATAGTTTTCCATCTGTTTTCTTATCTGGCAATTTGGTCCTTTTGGAGGGCATCTACATGAATTACCTTCATCATTTCTATAAATTACCAAAGATACTTCCATAACTGAGTAATTCAAACAGGAGTAGAGTTTGTTATCTCACTAGCTAGACTTCTTTATCAACCTGTACTGTAAGGCCACTGGCTATAACACAGGGTCAACAAAGTTCCAAATGCTGTTCTCAGTGTGGGAGCCTAATTCCACCCATGCCTGATGAATAAACTGCTCCCAGCTTCAAGTAGTATTAACTCTGTCTTGTCCTTCCCCAGTAAGGTTTTATACTTTCTGTCAAGTATATTGCAGCCAGTTTCCGAAACACCTATTCAACTCTTAATTTTAAAACACTAATGTGGGCCAAACAGCATGATTAGCTTTTCTGAAAAGGAAATATCATCTTCAAACTATTCTGGGATAAGGACAGGGTGGGCCTTCAAGGACTCTATCATAGAACTCTGAAAGCAGTGAAGAAACCAGGCTTCAAATGTGTGAACTCATAATGAAATACCAGCTCCATTTTATCAATGAGCATAGCTACTCTCTCTATTGGACTTTCTCCAACATTACCTAAAACATGATAGATATTTATGGTCTCAGAATTATCTGACATCCTTCAGTGGCAATAGCACTTTCCTTCAACACCCAATAACAAATTAGAAAGTGTCTTTCAAAGAATCTATAAAAATAGCTGTGTCAGGCTATTTTAGAGCTCAAAACACAAGAAGTTTTGGATGAATTCATTTCTGCCAAAGAATTCAGTCTACATAAAGCTCTGATCACAAGCATATTTAAAATCTTATGAGCCATTATAATGTACTACTGAGAGTTCCTGAATAACTGTCTTTTGTTAATCTTTTTTTCCCCCCTCTGCTCAGAACCCAATCCCAATTTTGATTTCATTTTTGGCAACCTTATAAGTAATAGCCAGCAAAATTCCTAAGTGGGAAATGGGATTCATCTGAACCCAAATAGCCATGGCAGATGCTTGGAATACTTTTAAATGGTGAGGTTGGAAAACTAAAATATTTCTAATATTTTCAGGGACATCTATGGTTGTCATATCCATGGCACACTTAGTTACTCAGAATTTCACAGATTGAACCAAACTTTGATGTTTTTCCAGATTCTTCACCAGTCTTTCTTTGTCAGATGTATGCCTCCAGTCCTTAACCTGTCATGTATTTTTATTTCCATGAAGAGTCAACAATCATGGTATCATCAGCATCAGATGAAAACTGTACTAGTAAAGTCATATATCTTGACTCTAGACAATAATGGTATAATGCACGTCATTCATACATGTACAACTGTGACATCTTGTGCTGGATTCAGGCTCCATTGCACACTTTCTTAACCCTTTTATTAAGTTTTTTTTCTTTTTTCTGATACACAATTAAGGAATTGGTATTTGTTTTACTTTTTTTTTAATGGAAAACGTAAAAAGTTATTGCTGTTTGGTCAAGAATTAAACACAGGAAGTTTAATAATTGAGGCAATTTGGTATAAATAAAAATATAAATATAAATTTTAGACTTTTCAAGTGGGCTTTTTTCTCTTTTGTAATATCAAGAAATTTAGTTGTACTATATTCATCTTCAAACTATATCAATTTTTTCTAAAAAGTGTGCATGATAATACATCTTACTTTGCAACTATACTATAAAAATTAGAGAGAATTTCTGGAAAGTATGTGTTCCAATACAGTAGACACTCCCCAAAAGTTTGTTACTATTGCTATTAATGTGTGCATCCATGCTCAGTTGCTCAGTCATGTCTGGCTTTTTGCAACGTTATGGACTGTAGCACCCCGGGCTCCTCTGTCCATGGGATTCTCCAGACAAGAATATAAGACTGGGTTTCCAAGCCCTTCTTCAGGGGATCTTCCCAACCCAGGGATCAGACCCACGTCTCCTGAACATGGATTCTCCTGCAGGTGGATTCTTCACCCACTGAACCACCTGGGAAGCCCCTGGTGGGCTATCAGTTGGTGGGTGGGCTATTGCTATCAATAAACTAAAGTAATACTTACAGGGGATAAAATAGGATAGACTATTCAGAAATAATTACTTGGTGGATTGAGCTAAATAGCTAGTCAATTATTTTGTTATACAGATATTAAAAAGACAGGATCAATTGGACATTTTAATTAAATAAATATAGATTATATTGGTATCTGAAATCACAGAGTAAAATACTAACTTTGTTGCTCATATTTTAAGCCAAGTACATGTATTTACTTCAGTGATTTTCTTTGGTATGTAAACTGGCTATAAATTTGTGGCCTTTTTTTATAGTATTACAGTCTGACACAAATTAATATTCTGAAAGGGCACAAATATTTTTAAAAGATATTTCTAGTAATTGATCATTTTTACTTTTATTTCTCACATTAAAAAAATGATTAAAATATTTTGAAGTGAGGTCATATCATACCTATATAACTCCTTGATACTGTTTTAAATAATTGATATAAGAAGGAATTATAAGGATTCTGCAAAGGAAAGTCTTTTTAAAAATAATAACTAACAGATTTCTGCCTGCTTTTAATTACATACAAAATTTAGGTTTCACAGTTAATTCCAAAAGGAGGGAGCCTGTTTCTTGATCTCCTTCCTCTCACACAAACACATTTTCCTGCCTCTATCCAGGCAGGCATGAGTGGCAACAATAGAGTAAAGAAGAATGTTAGTACCAGGGACTCTAGCCAGTTACACATCAAATATGGTACAACACAGACATCTTCTAATTAACAAAGTAATTAAGAAGAGTCTCTTGCTCATACCTCATTTTCTCTGGCAACTGTGGTTGCTGACACTCCAGTGAACTTCTGGCTTACTAGTAGCAAATTTTGACCTTTGAGTTTCTGCAGATTACTGGGCACACAAGAGTCAGATGATAATAGTTTATTCTCCTTTTGTGCCTGGGCATTATTCATTGTGCGCTTTGTTGCTCTTTATTCCTCTTGAGCAACTGTAGCAACTTCTGCCACCGAGGCTGATTCTTAATGACAAGGAAGAATCTATTTCACACTCCTGACTCAGTTCATCTTAATAAAAACTTGCTGGTAGCAAACTGATATTTCTGAGATTACTTTGATCATAGAATTAAAAATAATTTTCAATAATACTCTTTCTAAAATATTTTACAATTACTAGTAGATAAATTTATACTCAAATTTATATGATAATTGTTAATGGATATATTTTGTTATGTTTTAAAACACTAACTGCATTATGCATTAAATACATAAAACTATATTATAGCTAATGTCACTAAAAGTTATCTTAGATGAAAATATAATAGGATTATCTCTAAACATAATAATATTTTTAAAAAGGGATTTTTGTGTTTGTATCACATTATAATCCACTCCTGAGTAAAATAGAGAATTAAACATGAATGTATAAAAGTATGAAAGAATGCATCTAAAACTATAGTTCTCCTTTTTCACAATGCTAACAATTTTATAGGGGTATAAACCAAAGAGGAGAAGGCAGTGGCACCCCACTCCAGTGCTCTTGCCTGGATTATCCCATGGACGGAGGAGCCTGGTGGGCTGCAGTCCATGGGGTCGCTAAGAGTCGGACACGACTGAGCGACTTCGCTTTCACTTTTCACTTTCATGCACTGGAGAAGGAAATGGCAAGCCACTCCAGTGTTCTTGCCTGGAGAATCCCAGGGACAGGGGAGCCTGGTGGGCTGCCGTCTATGGGGTCGCACAGAGTCGGACACGACTGAAGCGACTTAGCAGCAGCAGCATAAACCAAAGAAAAGCAAAGAAATAAAGAAAGAAAAGATATTTGGGAGACATACAATTTGTCGTTTTTAAAAAAATCAAATTAAAAAAAAAAAAAAAAAAAACTACTGGGGAACAGAAACAGGAAAAATGGAATTTCTGTCCCTAGAACTGATTTCTTCCAAGTACTTTTTTTATCTCTTTCACTAAGGAAATAAGTAGCCTGTCACTTGATTTGGAAAGACAGATGTTGACTTTTATACAAATGAAAAGTCATAAACTTCTACATGTTTGGAGAAGTGCAGTTTAAATTCAAGTTGTATAAAAACCCAGAGGCTGTATCCCTCCTAAACTAGAAAATTCCAGAGGTCTTTTGAATCTGAGAGTCACCATTTCAGCCTGTGCCTCCCTTGGAATACCATCAGGCAGTTCTTGGATGGCAGGAAAAGCAGCCTCAGTTCATCAGCACATGGCACTCCCAGTTCTCTAGAAGAAGAGGAGCAGTTCTCCTTACTTTATCAGACAAAGGAAAAAAGAATTTCTTTACAAGTCCTTTCCTGGATGAAGAAAATGTCACAATGACTGGGAACTGGGGACGGAGGAGAGCAGAGAGACAGACACCATTTAAATAAGCAGTCACTGAACCGGATCTGCTATGAAAATTTCTTCCACAAATAAGTTTGTGTGTTAGTCGCTCAGTTGTGTGCCACTCTTTGCAACCCCATGGACCTGCAACCTTTGCAATCCGCCAGGCTCCTCTGTCCATGGGAATTTTCCAGGCAACAATACTGGGGTATTCTTCGGTAGATATTCCTGTCTCCATGGGATTTCCCAAGAAAGGGATCAAATTCAGGTTTCCTGCATTGCAGGCAGATATTTCACTGTCTGAGACCCATATTAAAAGCATAAAATTTGGTCTCTGCATTTGTGAACATTACTTTCAAGAGAAAAGATACATCTACAGCAAACAAGTATTCAAGTTCTAAAATGAGCAATAGAGGAAAATGACGTATATATTTTTGAAACAAAATATTATATATGAAAAATCAATTGTTCTGCCTTTGGCTCAGATGTTTCCAAGTCTTCAGTTCAGTTTAGTTCAGTCACTTAGTCATGTCCAACTCTTTGCAACCCCATGGAGTGCAGCACATCAGGCTTCCCTGTCCGTGACCAACTCCCAGAGCTTGCTCAAACTCATGTCCATCGAGTCAATGATGGCAACCAACCATCTCATCCCCTTTTATCCCCTTTTCCTCCAGCCTTCAATCTTTTCCAGCATCAGGGTCTTTTCAAATGAGTCTGTTCTTCACATCACATGGCCAAAGAATGGGAGCTTCAGCTTCAGCATCAGTCCTTCCAACGAATATTCAGGACTGATTTCCTTTAGGATGGGCTGGTTGGATGTCCTTGCAGTCCAAGGGACTCTCAAGAGTCTTCTCCAACACCACAGCTCAAAAGCATCAGTTCTTCAGTGCTCAGCAGTTTTTGTGGTCCAGCTCTCACATCCATAAATGACTACTGGAAAAACCATAGCTTTAACTAGATGGACCTTTCTTGGCAAAGTAACATCTCTACTTTTAAATATGCTGTCTAGGTTGGTCATGGCTTTTCTTCCAAGGAGAAAGTATCTTTTAATTTCATGGCTGAAGTCACCATCTGCAGTGATTTTGAAGCTCAAGAAAATAAAGTCTGTGACTCTTTCTATTGTTTCCCCAACCATTTGCCATGAAGTGATGGGACCGGATGCCATGATCTGATTTTTTGAATGGTGAGTTGTAAGCCAGTATTTTCACTCTCCTCTTTCACTTTCATCAAGAGGCTCTATAGTTCCTCTTCACTTTTTGCCTTAAGGGTGGCATATCTGAGGTTATTGATATTTCTCCTGGTAATCTTGATTCTAGCTCATGCTTCATCCAGTCTGTCTTTTCTCAAGATGTACTCTGCATATCAGTTACATAAGCAAGGTGACAAATAAGCCTTGACGTACTCTTTTTCCAATTTGGAACCAGTTCATGGCTGGTTCTAACTTGCTTCTTGACCTGCATACAGATTTCTCAGGAGGAAGGTAAGATGGTCTGATATTCCCATCTCTTTAGGAATTTTCCACAGTTTGTTGTCATTCACACAGTCAAAGATTTTAGCACAGTCGGTGAAGAAGTAGATGTTTTTCTGGAACTCTCTTGCTTTTTCTATGATCCTACAGATGTTGGAAATTTAATCTTGGGTTCCTCTGTTTTTTCTAAGCAGCTTGTACATCTGGAAGTTCTCAGTTCACATACCATTCAAGCCTAGTTTAGAGAATTTTTAGCATTACTTTGCTAGTGTGTTAAATGAGTGCAACTGTGTGGTAGTTTGAACATTCTTTAACATTGCTTTTCTTTGTGATTGGAATGAGAACTGACCTTTTCCAATCCTGTGACCACTGCTGAGTTTTCCAAATTTGCTGTCATATTGAGTGCAGCACTTTCACAGCATCATCTTTTAGGATTTGAAATAGCTCAACTGGAATTCCATCACCTCCACTAGCTTTGTTAGTAGTGATGCTTCCTAAGGCCCACTTGGCCTCAAACCCCAGGAAGTCTGGCTCTAGGTGAGTGATCACACCACCATGGTTGTCTGGGTCATTAAGATCTTTTTTGTATAGCTCTTCTGTGTAATCTTGCCACCTCTTCTTAATATCTTCTGCTCTATTAGATCCATACCATTTCTGTCTTTTATTGTGCCCATCTTTGCATGAAATATTCCCTTGGTATATCTAATTTTCTTGGTATAAATAATTTTCTAGTATTTCCCATTCTATTGTTTTCCTCTCCTTCTTTGCATTGGTCACTTAGGAAACCTTTCTTATCTCTCCTTGCTATTCTTTGAAAGTCTGCATTCAAATGGGTATGTCTTTCCCTTTTTCCTTGCCTTTTGTTTCTCTTCTTATCTCAGCTATTTGTAAGGCCTCCTCAGACAACCCTTTGCCCTTTTGCATTTCTTTTTCTTTGGGTTGGTTTTGATCACAGCCTCCTGTACAATGTTATGAACCTCTGTCCATAGTTCTTCGGGCACTCTGTTTATCAGATCTAATCCTTTGAATCTATTTGTCACTTCTACTGTATAATCGTAAGGGATTTGATTTAGGTAATACCTGAATGGCCTAATGGTTTTCCCTACTTTCTTCAATTTAAGTCTGAATTTTGCAATAAGGAGTTCATGATCTAGCCACCGTCAGCTCCTGGTCTTGTTTCCACTAACTGTATGGAGCTTCTTTTCTTTGGCTGCAAAGAATGTAATCAGTCTTATTTTGGTATTGACCATCTGATGATGTCCATGTGTAGAGTCTTCTCTTGGGTTGTTGGAAGAGTCTGTTTGCTATGACTGGTGCATTCTCTTGGCAAAACTCTGTTAGCTTTTGCCCTGCTTCATTTTGTACTCCAAGGTCAAACTTGCCTATTACTCCAGGTATCTCTTGACCACCTACTTTTGCATTCCAGTCCCCTATGATGAAAAGGACATTCTTTTCAGTTGTTAGTTCTTAAAGTTCTTGTAGGTGCTCATAGAGCCATTCAGCTTCAGCTTCTTTGGCATTATTGGTTGGGGCATAGATTTGGATTACTGTGATCCTGAATGGTTTGGCTTGGAAATGAGCAGAGATCATCCTGTCATTTTTGAGACTAGACCCAAGTATTGCATTTTGAACTATTTTGTTGACTATGAGGGCTACTCCAAATTCATCTACTTGAAGCATACAAAGCTTTAGGAAAGGAAAATTATTTTCTGATGAAAATTACTAATCAGAAATTACAGTCTGTGCAATGGCATCTATTTGGTTTTATTATTGAGCAGTTAAGCAAAACACATAATTAGTCAATCAGGTGAGCACAGAAGGAGCTGATCTCAGCAAGATCCACTCTTCAGTCTTTCATCAGTTACTGTGAATAAGAGTCCTCTAGGATTGCAGCACACTGTGTATGCAAAGAAGGACTACCCCATTGTGTTTCTGTGTGGCTTCATTTCCAAAGGGTGAAAAAAATAAAAATCACTCTGTACACTGTAACATAGCCTTCAGTATTTGGCACTGTGCAGTCTTTCAGATTCCTAAACAAAAAAGGCACATTTTATTAAGAACAGACAGTAAAAACTGGTTTTCAACTTGTTGGAAGCAAAAAGTGAGCTTATTGATTTATAAAGTAGAAAAAGAATGATCCAATGCTAATGTCTGATTCAAAAATTAGATCAAACATTATTTACAAATACTAATTATATTCAAGTAAAATTTGACCTGTGATGAGCTAATACAAAAATAGAAATTTAGCATGCATAAAATATCATTATAAGAAATGAATAAGAGCAATTTTTCCACTTTGTTTTTCTTTTGTGTTAGTATTTCCCTAAATAAGGTTCCTAAGGTACTAATTTCAAAGGAACTGCAGAAATCATCCCAGAAAGAAAGAGGATGGTGGAGTGAAGGAGGGAGGAAAGCAGAGAGAGAGAGAAGGAAAGAAGTAACCAACTGAAAAAGAGAAAAAGCAATGTTTGAGAATCAAACAATGTAGTCTATGAAGTTAGTGTTTTCCCATCAAATAAGAAAAAATTTATAGTACCTTGGATGCTACTGTGGACATAGTACAACCCCACAAATATTTCTTGATTTCTTGGCTTAAGGTAGTATGCCTTGATTTGTTTTTTCACACACACACACACACACACACAAAAACAAACTAGTACTGGAGATCCTTCCATGGGATATGTACACTGCCATACAAAGAAAAATGTTCTTTGTTCAATAGACAGGACCTCATTTATTTGCTTTATTTAGTTTTCTATCTCTAATCCAAAGGAGTAGGCATCTAGCAGTTGGCCAAAATACTATTAAATGAGTGAATCTATTAAACTTAGAAAATTACATGTAGATAATCTCTTCTCTGGGGTTCCCTGGTGGCTCAGCAGTAAAGAATCTGCCTGCAATGCAGGAGACCCAGGTTTGATCCCTGGATCAGGAAGATCCCTGGAGAAAGGCATGTCTACCCACTCCAGTGTTCTTGCCTGGAGAATCTCATGGACTGAGGAGCCTGGCAGGCTACAGCCTATGGGGTCACAAAGAGTTAGACATGACTGAGTGATTTAGCACACAGAATCTCTTCTTTAAAAACACACAAGACTATAAATTACATGTTTAAAAATTAAGTGCCCAAAAGCATATTTTTATTTTATATAATGTTCCAGTTTTTAGCATTTACATGACCTAGGTGATAAAACAGTGCATCTCAGGGGATTGCTCTTTATTTAGAATCATATTATGATTCAGGATCTTTTTTACATAACCTCAAGTATTCAGGTTTATACTATAAAGAAAGCTGAGCTCTGAAGAATTGATGCTTTTGAACTGTGGTGTTGGAGAAGACTCCTGAGAGTCCCTTGGACTGCAAGGAGATCCAACCAGTCCATCCTAAAGGAAATCAGTCCTGAGTATTCACTGGAAGGACTGTTGCTGAAGCTGAAACTCCAATACTTTGGCCACCTGATGCAAAGAACTGACTCATTTGAAAAGATCCTGATTCTGGGAAAGATTGAAGGCAGGAGGAGAAGGGGATGACAGAGGATAAGATGGTTGGATGGCATCACCTACTCAATGGACAAAAGTTTGGGTAAACTCTGGGAGTTGGCAAGGGACAGGGAGGCCTGGCGTGCTGCAGTCCATGGGGTCGCAAAGAGTCAGACGTGACTGAGCAACTGAATAGCATGCGGATCTCTGTGGCCTCATTGCCTCTGAGATATCTGTTACCTTTGCCTGTCCACTTGGCCTTCAGGTCCAGTGGGTCTCTGGTTCTTCTGTACAGTCTCTTTTCCTGCACAGTGACTGGTCCTTATTTCATATCAGGAGGGACATAGAATTCACAATTTAGGTGGAAGAGAATTGCCAATAAATTGAGACTGGATTTGCATAGCTAACACACTGTTTTTATTTGAATCACGTGTTTATATGGTAGGCTTTTAGGAGGCTGATGGAAATTATTATGGAGTCACTAATGATTCTAATTGTTGTTGTTTAGTCGCTAAGTCAAGTTGGACTCTTTTGCAACCCCATGGATTGTAGCCCACCAGGCTCCTCTACCTGTTGGATTTCCCAGGCAAGAATATTGAAGGAGGTGGTCCTTTCCTTCTCTAGGACATCTTCCCAGCCCAGGGATCAAACTCACATCTCCTGCATTGGCAGGCAGATTCTTTACCACTGAACCACCAGGAAAGCCCAATAATTGTAACGACACTCTAATTTTCTTTCCCAACTTTCTAAAAAGAAGTTTCAGTTTTGTTCTAAGTTGCATTACAATGTCTTAAATAAGATGAATCTTTTTTTTTTTTAACAAAACAAGAGCAGCTTTTGACACATAACAGTTTCTAGAGAGAATTTTCCTGAATTCCAATGATTTTATTTTGACAGTTAACTTCTATTAAAGACAACTGGTATTAAGTACATGTTTCTTTGAAAATAAATTTATTGACATGTAAAACTTTACTATGCAAGTTACTGCTGTTAAGAACAAAATTAAATAACAGCATAGGTAGTACTGAGATTGAGTAAAACAACAAATATCTTGTGATATCAGCTGTGATTTGGGAAAATTTTAAATGAAGTAACTGAACAACTTGTGGTTTTGAATTGGAGAACTACATCCCCAAATTTATCTAGGCAATCCAATTTCTTTAAATTAAATCACATATTTTAAATAACTATTCACGTTTTCTCCTTCATAATCATAATTATGATTGAAGATGTGTGGTGTAGTGGAAAGAGAGGCAGTCGTGGACTCAAGGTCTCTATTCTCTCTGAATATTTCTGAATATTTATCAAGCTTAGTTCTGCCATTCAATATGAAACATCAATAAGTCTCTCAACATCTTGTAATTTCTTCTACCCTTCAGACTTGCACTTTTCTTCAAAAGGATTCCTTTAAAAAGCATATTGATAAATGAAGGTACTTGGATCTGTGTCATTTAATTTTCAGACCATGTTCTGAAATTTACAAGATTCTGTGATGGTAGAGATGGAGGAGTTAGCAACAAAGATAAAGGACTTTTCCACCTCCTCCACTCCCTTTCAACCTGAACAGTTTCACTATTTATGCATTTTAAAGATTTTATTAGATAAAAGTATCCCAGAATTAAATTTGAAAGCTTTGAATTAGACATTTCCAACGGTCTTAACCAACTTAAAAAAGGGAAGAAGTATATTCTATTATTTAATACTATTTTCAACCATTAGATCTAATAAATATACTTTTCTGTTGATGTAATTAGGATAATGTATTAAAAAATTTGAATGATTGCAATACATGTATTCCGGAGAAGGCAATGGCAACCACTCCAGTATTCTTGCCTGGGAAATCCCATGGACGGAGGGGCCTGGTGGGCTGCAGTCCATGGGGTCGCTAGGAGTTGGACACGACTGAGCGACTT
The DNA here is from genome assembly GCF_002263795.3 of Bos taurus. NCBI lineage: Eukaryota > Metazoa > Chordata > Mammalia > Artiodactyla > Bovidae > Bos > Bos taurus. The sequence goes on along the minus strand of NC_037328.1, from coordinate 39,348,106 downwards.
CACTTTATTTTTTCACTTTCATGCATTGGAGAAGGAAATGGCAACCCACTCCAGTGTTCTTGCCTGGAGAATCCCAGGGACGGGGGAGCCTGGTGGGCTGCCGTCTATGGGGTCGCACAGAGTCGGACATGACTGAAGTGACTTAGCAGCAGCAGCAACACATGTACTCACCCTTAAAATATATAGATTACTTCTTTAGAAAAAAAAGATGCTACAGGTTACCATAAACTGTGCATTTCACAGTTCGTTCCTGGGAAATGAATGCAGAGTTGTCTAGTTAAAGAAACTCTCCAGTAAAATCACAGACAACAGGTTTATATTAACACTTTTACCGAAAGGTTATTTGTTTTCTCTCAGATTTTTTATCTAGGACCAAAAAAAAAAAAAAATCTCATTCAAAAGTTCTACCATCAGTAACATGAAGCAATTGAAATAGATTCAGATTCATTTTTCAGAGGTTTTCAAAAAATAATAAAATGTACTTTGGCATATCTTCAGAGCAAATCTATTTAAACTCGAGAGAGCACTTATCTCTTTTTTCCCCCAAGGCAATACCCTCGGATACTGAGTAGAACAGCATACAGCAATTACCATCATATTAAAACGACAAAATTTAGCTTCTAAAAGGGTTAGAGGACCTGGATATGAAAGAAAAAGAGATTTAAACACACACAGACACATAATGCAAAGCCATTTACCATTCGTTTCTGAACACAGGAGAGTTTAAAGATGCATTAAAGAATCTGAATGTAGGTTTTGCTATCATTTATGACAGGTGTCTAGGAAAATAGCAAGATTTTGATTTTGATTTAAACTTTGCAAGGATAATAAGTCTTTTCAGATAAAAATATATTTATTAACGTAACTAGTAAATATTTTAATATGCTTTATTTTTAAGCACTTTTAAAATTATTGAAAATATGAGAAGATGGTACATACACCCCCTCACTGAATTTAAGTACGACATTAATGATACTATGTATGTTTGTTACTATGTATGTTTGTTGAAATTAATGAACCAATATTGCTACAATACTATTACCTACTTCATTCAGATTACCTGAGTTTTTACCTAAGATATCACATTAAATTTACTTGTGTCCCCTTAGGTTTTTCTTGGATGTGACAGTTCCTCAGACTTTCCTGTTTTTGAATGTGATTTTGCAGGATTCCCTCTACTGGAATTTGTTTGATGTTTTTCTCATGGTCAGATTGAATTTATGATTTATTTGGGAGAAGACCGCAACTATAAAGTATTTTTGTCCATAATATTGAGACATACTATCAACATGATTTATCACTGTTGATACTGCCCTTGATCACCTGGTTGTGATATTCTCCACTGCAAAGTTACTCATTTCCTTTTCATATTTTCATACTGTACTTTTTGGAAGGAAATCTCTACACAGAGCTCACACTTCAAGAGTGGGTTGCATGAATCTCCTCCTTGAGGGGGAAGAATCTACATAAATTAAATGAAATTTTTCTAACAGAGAGATTTGTTTTCCCAGTTATTTATTTATCAGATTATTTGAATTATTCATATTTATATGAGCTCAGACAAGTATACTCAGATCAGTATACTGGTCTTATACTTTGAGTTATAATCCAATACTATTTTATCTTACTGCTTAAACTGTTCCAGTTTTGGTCACTGGGATCTCTGGTTGACCCTTATTTCTCTTTGAAATACTGCCATAAATATAGGGATTTTTTTTTCTTATTGAGCATTTTCTTAATTTCTGGCAACATGAGGTTCCTGTTGCATAGACTCTGTCTCAGTTCTAGATTTAGATAATTCTCCGATAGCTCTGGGTCCTTTTTTGAACAATAATAAAAACCAAGATATGTGCATAGATATCCACATTGCTACTGGATGTTGCTAGTATTGTGAGGCTGTCTTGGTTGGCACAACAAGGAAATATATGTGTACATATACGTATTTCTTTAAGTATTTTATATGCAAATATGTGTATCTATGTTAAGCTAACTGTGAGTTCATAGAATCTCCAACTATAATCCATGATGCTACAAATCATTTTAGCCCCGTCCCCTTGTTGGTCTGCAAACTCAATCAAACTGTGAGAAACCTGCCTCCCACAATCTGCCATCCATTAACTTAGCTGTTCGTTTCCAGGATACATGTACAGTAGCGATACAATTTTTAACTTACTACCCCTGGAAGGGCTTCCAGGTGGTGCTGGTAGTAAAGAACCTGCCTGCCAATGCAGGAGACAGAAGAGACATGAATTTGATCCTGGGGTAGGGAAGATACCCTGGAGGAGGAAATGGCAACCCACCCCAATATTCTTATCTGGAGAATCCCATGGACAGACGAGGCTGGTGTACTACAGTCCATGGAGTTGCAAAGTGTCCGACACAAATGAAGGAACTTAGCATGCATGCATGTGTACCCCTGGAAGGCTTTGCCAATGGCTCAGTGGTAAAGAATCCACCTGCAGTGCAGGGGACATAGGAGATATGGGCTCAGTCCTCGAGTCGAGAAGAACCCCTGCAGGAGGAAATGACAACCTATGCCCATATACTTGCTTGGAAAATCTCACTGGCAGAAAAGCCTGGCGGGCTACAGTCCATGGGGTTGCAAAAGAGTCAGACAGGACAGTACCCCTAGAAACAACCTTTTTAATCATGGTATAAAGCTTAGCTTCAGCTTCTTTGTTTCAATCTTACAGATTCCACTCATTTCCAAAGTTTCTCTAAGGCTCTATCTTTTCCCATATCCACTTTGGTGAGATTGTTTCATGCTTTTGTAATACAGCTAGCTTATTCAGTCACATTCTGAATACCATCCTGTGATCTTCTACCCCCTAAAGGATATTTAATTTGCATACATTAAAGTATATCCTGCAAAGTTCCATGTCTGTGCTCAGTCATGTCTGAATGCTTGTGACCCAAGAAAATGTACCCTTCCAGGCTTCTCTGTTCATAAGATTTTCCTGGCAAGAATACTGGAGTGGGTTGCTATTTCCTTCTCCAGGAGATCTTCCTGACCCAAGGATGGAACCCAGGTCTCCTGCATCTTCTCAGTTGCAGGTGGATTCTTTACTGCTGAGCCACCAGGGAAACAGTAAAGTTCCATGGGTTTTGACTAATGCACAATGTCATGTATCCTTCATTATAGTATCATACGGAATAGTTTCACCATATAAGAATTCCATTGCATCTTATCCATGGTCTGCAGAAACCACACATGTTAATCATCTCTACAGTTATGCCTTTCCCATAATATCACATAATTGGAATCTTTTAGTATATAGATTTTTTGACAGCCTTTTAAACTTTGAAATATGCATTTAGGTGTATCTATGTCTTTCCTTGACTTGATAGCTCATTTTTAAATGCTGAGTAATATACTAGTGGTATGGATGTACGGAAGGGGAAAAAGTAGAAGCAGTGACAGATTTTATTTCCTTGGGTTCCAAGATCACTGTGAATGGTGACTGCAGCCACGAAATTAAAACATGCTTGCTCCTCCGTAGGAAAGCTATGACAAACCTAGACAGCACGTTAAAAGCAGAGACGTTACTTTGTCAACAAAGTCCATCTACTCAAGGCTATGGTTTTTCCAGTAGTCATGTATGGATGTGAGAGTCGGACTATAAAGAAAGCTGAACTCTGAAAAATTGAAGCTTTTGAATTGTGGTGCTGGAGGAGACTCTTGAGAGTCCCTTGGACTGAAAGGACATCAAACCAGTCAATCTTAAAGGAAATCAATCCTGATTATTCAATGGAAGGACAGATGCTGAAGCTGAACTACAATACTTTGGCCACCTGATGCATTGATTGGAAAAGATCCTGATATTGGGAAAGATTGATGGCAGAAAAAGAAGGAGTGACAGAGGAAGAGATAGTTAGCATCACCAAATCAATGGATATGTATTTGAACAAATTTAGAGAAATGGTGAAGTATAGGGAAGCATGGCATGCTGTAGTCCATGGGGTCACAAAGAGTCGGACATGACTTAGCAATTGAACAACAAATGGATGTACCATATTATGTTTCTTCTTTTTCTTATTGAAGGGCATCTGGTTTGCTTCACTTATGGTGTTTAGGGATAAAGCGTCTACATACATTCCTATGTAGAACATAAGTTTCTGTGTGGACATGTTTTCAAATGTTTTAAGTGAATGTCTAGGAACATGGTTATAAGACTGTTGAATTTTTTAAGTAACTACCAAACTGTCTACCAAAGTGGCTGAACCATTTTACATTTCCTTACTCCATATTTTCCCCAGGAATTGGTAGTTAGTATTGTCAGTATAGTAGGCAGAATAATTAATTGCCCTTTAGTATATGCCAGATAAGGCTCTTATAAAATACTTTACAATAGAGAGTAGGCTTTTGGTGTGGAAAATATGCTGGGAGTATTTTCTTTGATGGTTACTGTTTCCAAACTTCTGCCTCTGATTCTTCTTGGCTCTTTTTCTTGAAAACCTGGTGGGGTTCATTAAAATAAATCCATGAAAGTGTGGGAACCTCCTAAGATTGGAAACTGCAGAAGTTTCTCACTCTCATGTTGGTCTACAATCCTCATCATTGGACTATTCCAATCAGTGTATGTCCAAGTTGGCAGATCTCAGCAGTGATTTTGTGTATTTACCTGTCAGGTTCTGGAGCATAAGAATGATTCAAAGTTGGGAAAGGAGTACATCAAGGCTATTTATTGACACCCTGCTCATTTAACAGTGCCTCATATATGAAATGTTGAGCTGGATGAATCACAAAGTGGAATCAAGACGCCAGGAGAAATATCAGTGACCTCAGATATGCAGATGACACCACCCTAATGGCAGAAAGTGAAGAGGAACTAAAGAGCCTCTTAATGAAGGTAAAAAAGGACAGTGAAAAAGCTGACTTGAAACTCAACATTCAAAAAACAAAGATCATGGCATCCAGTCCCATCACTTCATTGCAAATAGATGGTGAAAAAATGAAAACAATGATAGACTTTATTTTCTTGGGCTCCCAAATCACTGTGGATGTTGACTGCAGACACAAAATTAAAATATGTTTGCTCCTTGGAAGCAAAGCTATGACAAACCTAGAGAGTGTATTAAAAAGCAGAGGCATCACTTTGCTAGCAAAGGTCCAGATAGTCAAAGAGCTATGGTTTTTCCAGTAGTAATGTAGGGTTGTGAAAGTTGGACTGTAAGAAGCCTGAAAACCGAAGAACTGATGCTTTTGAACTGTAGTGTTGGATAAGACTCTTGGGAGTCCTTGGACATCAAGGAGATCAAACCAGCCAATCCTAAAGGAAATCAACCCTGAATATTCATTGGAAGGACAGTTGCTGAAGCCCCAATACTTTGGCCACCTGATTCAAAGAACTGACTCTTTGGAAAAGACCCTGATGATGGGAAAGATTAGGAGCAGGAGAAGAAGGGGACAACAGAAGACTAGATCTTTGGATAGCGTCACTGACTCAATGAACATGAATTTGTGCAAACTCCAGGTGATAGTGAAGGAAAGGGAAGACCTGTCATACTACAGTCCATGGGATCGCAAAGAGTTGGACATGACCAAGCAACTGAACAACACAGCAGCAACAATTTGCACTTTAGTTTCATCTGTCTAACAGGTAAGAAAGGTTGTTAATTTTCAGTTTATTCAGCTTTTATCTTGTTGTAGGATGAAGGGCTTCTCCAGTGGCTCAGCTGTAAAAGAATCTGCCTGCAATGCAGGAGACTCGGGATATGGGGAAACAATGGAAACAGTGACAGATTTTATTTTCTTGGGCTCCAAAATCACTGCAGATGGTGACTGCAGCCATGAAATTAAAAGATGCTTGTTCCTAGGAAGAAAAGCTAGGGTCAACCTAGACAGCATATTAAAAATCAGAGATATTACTTTGCCAACAAATGTCCATATAGTCAGTTATGGTTTTTCCAGTGGTCATGAAGGGATGTGAGAGTTGGACCATAAAGAAGGCTGAGTGTCAGAGAATTGATGCTTTTGAACTTTGGTGCTGGAGAAGATTCTTGAGAGTTCCTTGGACTGCAAAGAAATCAAACTGGTCAATCCTAAAGGAAATCAATCCTGAATATGCATTGGAACAACTGATGTTGAAGTCTTTCCATGGGATCTCAAAGAGTCAGACACGACTGAGCGACTGAACAACAATAGAAGGACACGTGGGTTTGATCCCTGGGTCGGGAAGATCCCCAGGAGGAGGGCTTGGCAACACATTCCAGTATTCTTGCCTGGAGAATTCCGTCAACAGAGGAATCTGGTGGGACATGGTCCATAGCGTCACAATGTCCAACACGACTGAAGCGACTGAGTACCAGGATGAAGGTGACTACTTCCAATTTTTAACACATAGAAACTAGAACTGAATCAGCTTTTTTTTTTTTTTTTTTGCTATTTCCTAATGCATTTTCTGATATTCTTCATCTCTGTAGTCCATTGAATCTTTTTTCTCTCACAAAATCCCTTTCATATCCATCACTAAATCTGGCTCTTTTTTGAAGCATGTAAAGACATGAACCTTCCCACATATCTTTCAATTCATTTTCAGTGTAAAGTACCCTGAATTATGATCTAAATTAATCACTTAGTTCCCTGTGCCTTGGTTTTCTAATTTATAAAATAAAGGGTATATTAGTTTACAAAATGATGCTAGATTATATGTTTTCTTCCATTGCTAACATTCCATGTAAAGTTGTATATAAAGCAAAGTTTTGAAAATGGAATTCAGTTTGAATCTTTTAAGGCAATGGATCTCAAAATACAATTATTGAAATAGCAGCATCAGCATTATCTGGGGACTTTTAAGAAATACAGTCTTGGCTTCCACACAGGAACTAAAGAATAAGAAATTCTGCAGGTAGGACCCAGGATTCTTTTTTTTTTTAAGTAGCCTTCCAGGTATAATGGGCTTCGCTGGTGGCTCAGCCGGTAAAGTTTCTGTCTGCAATGGAGGAGACCCGTTTCCATCCCTGAGTTGTGAAGATACCCTGGAGAAGGAAATGGCAACCCACTCAAGTACTCTTGCCTGGAAAATACCGTGGATGGAGGAGCCTGGTGGGCTATAGTCCATGGGGTCACAAAGAGTTGAACTTGACTTCACTTTCACTTTCCGGGTATATTGGATACAAGCTACATTTGAGAACCACTGCTTAAGACAATGTATTCTTTTAGATAATTCTACTTTTAATTTTTCTGTAAATTAAATAATTATAATTTATTATTGTAAGTTATTACATATTTAATTAATTTATTATTTAGCATATTACATGTTTAATTAAAATAATTAACTTACATTTACTAATTTCTACCTGTTTGAGATTTCAGTCCATGGGGTCTCAAAGAGTCTGACATGACTTAGCAACTAAATGCACACACACACCATGTCTGAGTAAGTCAGTGAGTGAGTGAAGTTGCTCAGCCGTGTCTGACTCTTTGGGACCCCATGGACTATAGCCTACAACGCTCCTCCATTCATGGGATTCTCCAGGCAAGGGTACTGGAGTGGGTTGCCATTTCCTTCTCCAGAGGATCTTCGCCACCCAGGGATTGAACCCCAGTCTGCCGCATTGTAGGCAGATGCTTTACCGCCATCTGAGCCAACAGGGAAGTCCACACACCATGTCTAGACCAATGATTTTCTATATAAAATCTTTGGAGAACAAAGTAATAATGATTAAGACTATGTTCTCAGTTTTGTCCAAAGAACATCTAGAGCAGATTTGACTATGATGTTTGTTAAATATGTAGATTTCAGGGTTAGAAAACCAAATCAAAATTGGAACCCAAGTATAGATAGGCTCAAAAAGCTAGAGCAGCCCTGGATTCTGTAAAGTCAGGTCATTTTAAAATCGATTCAAAATATTCAGAGAGAGTTTCTATTGGCCCTTTGTAATAAATACTGTTAATTTACTGTGGGAAAGGTATCAATCTCCTTGGTCGACTGAGCTGTAAAAATTTATTAATACATACATGATTTTAGATTAACAGTAATGGTGTCCAAATATACAATAGAATTTAAGTTGTATAAATGAGATAAAATCCTGAAAATATTAATCTCCTACATGGTTAGCATGTAAAACATTAAATAGAGTAGAAGGGTAAGTATTTGTATTTTAAAAACTGGTTCACTTCTCCAAAGACCAATAATAAGACACTGAGGAATATTTCTATCAAAATGTAATTTGAAATAATAGTAAATATAACCACTGCATTTTATACTATCATATAAGAAACCTAAACTGGGAGTCAGTGACATATAAAAAGTAACCATGGTTTTTCATCCTTTCAATTTCTGGGTGTGTGTGTTCTGAGGAAAACCAAAGTATATTTAAGACTGACTTGTTTTGTGATCTTTTAATCTTGTGCTATAGGGATGGGTTTCCTGTAGTGATGGTAGCTAAATTGAGAGTCACTGTTTACTTTTAGGATTCCACTGATTTTTCCACATCTGTTTTATGTGTCACAATGAGTAAAGCAATACTTGGTTTGCAAAAGGGTGAATTAAGAGCTATGCAAAATCTACAGTAGCAAAATGTTGATCTTTAAAAAAAAAAAGCTAGTAGTCTTCCTATCAGTATTTAGAACAATTTCTGGATTATGAATGGAAAAAAAACTACAATTAAATATGTAACAAATTGTTTAATTAATATAACATTTACCTTAGATAAGATTATGAATGTAAATATACTAAGACCTAAAATGAATGAACTAACAGACATTGTAATTACTTTCTAAACTAATGAGTAAAAGATGAAAAAGTATAATTCAGGCTTTTGATTCTATGTCTGACAAGATAATATCTCATTTGAATGATTCAGAGAAAGAGAAAAAAAGGTCTTTTAAGAAATCTTGTGACCTGTGGACCTTGTCTTCCCTTGGGAGGATAGCCAAATATTTGATGGATCATTGGTTTAATAGTTAATTCCAGGAGGAGTCTTTCCTGAAAAAGTGGTACCATTAGCTCCAGACTTCTCAGTGTTCATTTTCCTTGCAGCAGGGGAAGTAAAGCAACTAGTTGCTAAGTTCAGTAGAAGACATTGGTCATGGAACCCTTCCTCTGTCTTGGTAGAATAATAAGACTACAGAGCAGACTGTTTCTTTGTTCTATAGGGACAGGCTCTGTTACTGGAAGTAGAGACCTGCCAAGGCTCAGTTCTGTCAATTCTAAGAAGGTAAATATGTTAAATTCTATTCTTTGTATTAGAAAGCACAATTTTCCAAAAATAGAAATCATGCAATCTTGTTGTTGTGTTGGTCACTTTGTCGTGTCCTACTCTTTCTGACCCCACAGACTGGAACCCTCCAGGATCCTCTGTCCATAGAATTCTCCAGATGAGAATACTAGAGTGGGTTGCCATGCTCTTCTCCAGGGTATCTTCCTGACCCAGGGATCAAACCTATGTCTCCCTCATTGCAGGCAGATTCTTTACTGTTTGAGCTACCCGGAAAGTTCCATGCAATCTTACCTGAATATAATAATTACACCCCATCCCTTTTTCGAAATACTTCTTCATGTAACTTTCAAAGAACCCATTTTTCTTCCTTTTTTTCCTTTTCCTCTATCTTAACATTTTTATATGAACTGTAAGAAATATTTAAATGGATTTTACCATATAATTGGAATTCACCTTAGAATTATGTACTTTTTCGTCTTATCTCTTGTAATATCCTGTTCTCTGGACACTTTTTGTTGTTGTTGTTGTTGTTGCTTACTTTCTTTTTTTCCCCAAACTTATTTATTTTTAATCGAAGGAAAATTGGTTCACAGTATTGTGTTGGCCTCTGCTATACATCAACATGAGTCTGCCATAGGTATACATATGTCCCCTCCCTCGTTAATCTCCCTCCCTATTTGCAGGGCAAGAATGGAGATGCAGACATAGAGAACAGACTTATGGACATGAGTGGAGGGGAGGAAGAAGAGGGTGGGATGAATGGAGAGAGTAACATGGAAGCATATACACTACCATGTGTAAAATAGATAACCAATGAGATATGCTGTATGACTCAGGGAACTCAAACCAGGGCTCTGGATCCTTTTCACAGAGACTTGCAGTGAATGATTCCTGATTTTTCCTTATGACTGAGCAAATCCACTGGAATCAAGTTTCTACCTTCTTATGTGTACACTAGTATACTGAAAACTTCCCTTCACATTTGAGATCAAGTAATGTGCACAAGGAGCTTCCCTAGTGGCTCAGATGGTAAAGAATCTGCCTGCTATGTGGGAGACATAGGTTCCATTCCTGGGTGGGGAAGATCCCCTGGAGATGGGAATGGCAATCCACTCCACTATTCTTGCCTGGAGAATTCGAAACACAGAGGAGACTTTCGAGCTACCCTCCCTCCATGGGGTCGCAAAGAGTCAAACATGACTGAGCAACTAACACACACACACACACATACACACACACATAATGTGCACACATTTGTTAGGAAACTAAATATCAGGACATTTTTATAGTGTCATTCCTCTTTCTTTAGATTATATATGACTCAATAGACTTGTCCCATTAAGAAAACTAGTGAAAATACTTGTTATAATTCCAGTGCTGCCCCATTCTGTGATCCAATGTAACAGAATCCATTAGGAAGGAAAAGTCACATTTGACCACTTGATGTGTAAGGACAAATAAATTAAGATCCACCAGCATGATTAAAACTGGTTCCACTTTGTGAAATCCCTTATGCTAGTTAATAGCTTCATGATAACCTCAAACTAAAAAACTGCATAATTATATTAAACAATTTCTTATCTTTCTGCTCATATCCAGTCAGTTAACATTTGTTCTACCCAAACAGAGTTTCTTGCAATTGCCTTGCCCCTGTTTGATCCCAAGCTTCCCTGATAGCTCAGCTGGTAAAGAATCTGCCTGCAATGTGAGAGACCAAAATTCAATCCCTGGGTCCAGAAGGTCCCCTAAAGAACAAAAGGCTACCCACTCCAGTATTCTTGGGCTTCCCTTGTGGCTCAGCTGGTAAAGAACCTGCCTGCAATGCAGGAGACCTGGGTTTGATCCCTGAGTTGAGAAGATCCCCTGGAGAAGGGAAAGGCTACCCACTCCAGTATTCTGACCCGGAGCATTCCATGGACTGTATAGTTTACGGGGTTGCAAAGAATCAGACAGGACTGAGCAACTTTCACTTTCACATTTCAATTGTTTACTCTCACTGCCATTTCTGTAGTTCAGATCTTCTATTATTTCTCATCTATAGTTTTTAATTATTCTTACTTCATTCCCCACTGCCTACAGAAAATCAGTGCTTCCATCATATTTTAATCCGATGTCAGAGTTATTTTTCTAAAAGAAAAATAAACCAACTATCTTCATAAACACATGTACTGATTCTCAGTTTGCTATATACAAAATGAAATGAAAATTTTAATTCCAGTATACAATATTGTTTACTAGTCAATTGCACATCTACTTTCAGTTTTATTCCAAGTCTGTATGTCCCTATATTCTATCCCTTTAATCTTACTGTTCCTCAAACATCTTTTAATTTCTCTAAATTTCCATAGAAATAACTTGCTTGGCCTGGTTGAATGTAGTCATCCTTCAAAAACAAGTTTAAATATGATCCCCTAATCTCTGCCCCAGTGGCAACCCACTCCAGTAACTCTTGCTTGGAAAATCCCATGGACGGATGAGCCTGCTGGGCTGAAGTCCATAGGGTCACTAAGAGTCGGACACGACTGAGTGACTTCACTTTCACTTTTCACTTTCATGCATTGGAGAAGGAAATGGCAACCCACTCCAGTGTTCTTGCCTGGAGAATCCCAGGGACAGGGGAGCCTGGTGGGCTGCTGTCTCTGGGGTCGCACAGAGTCGGACACGACTGAAGCGACTTAGCAGCAGCAGCAGCAGCAATCTCTGCCCCTTCCTTTGTAACTTCATAGTATTTTACACTTTTCTCATCATATTTTGATACTTTGTTTTCACAGCTGTATCTTGTACTAGAACATGATTTCATTAAGGACAAAGACCATGCTATGTCATTCCATATCTTGGCTTACAATAAGTAATTTTTTAAAAAAGAAAAAAACAAGGTATGTATTGTTTCCTTAATTATAGGTCCAATTTATAGGAAGTCTTGATTATAGATAGTATGTTCTAAATCTTCCTGTGACATGCATTTACCATAAATTCACATATTCTAGTTTTGAGTCAAAAATAGAGTCAATATAATTATTTTTTTAATTAATTTTAAAATTAATATTTGAATGTTGAGATTTCTGGTTTAAGCAGTAAGTTAAGCTCATGAAGGCTAAGAAAGCTCCATGCATATCCTCACATGTTTTCCCATAACAACTAATTTAAATGCAATAAAAATGTCCGCTTTGTTGTTTACAAGCAACTAGGGGCTTGGATTCTTTCATTCAGAGCCACTAGAGACTCTAGATAAAGTACTAGAATAAACAATTTAATGAATAAATAATTAACACACAATTAAAAAGTTATTAAAAGAGACTGGCATTAGATATCTATGTATTGAAAGTCTCATAAGTCTCCTGTAGATTAGCATTTAATCTCTTATCTCTATTATTAATATTGGCTAATGGCATTTTTAGTCTTAACTAAGAAAAATTTTATATTATTGTTTCTTCTAATATCAAATCCAACTAAAATTGCTTAATTTTTGTATATATACTTTAGAGCAATATTGCTGAATTATTTTTGCATTTTATTTTGAAAACTATTTCTAGATAAAAAACTACTAACGGTGACAAGCATAATAGTCTCATAAAAATTCTTACAATTGGCTCTTGAGTTGTAATGAGCTTATGGTCCCAGAAATTCTGGAATATAGTGAGCAAATTATGATTCTACATTCTAGACACTTTAATTTCTTAAATAACTTCCTAATAAAATAGTTTATAGGAGTATCTCTCGTAACTGTACTCTTTCAATGCCACCGTGACAAATTTAGGATATATATCCCAAGTACTTGTCCAAATTTTAAGACTTGTTTATTTCATCAGTATGGTACTCTTCATAAAGTAAGTTTTAGCTTCCTAAGATCCTAGGTAAAATTATTTAAACATAACTATTTGGATGATTCATGTCTTCATTCATTTAAGAAGTTACAAGATTTAGGAAACGATTCTGAAATGATTCCTCAATAACTTCATATTCCAAGGAAAATGTTACATTTTTTCTTAAATAATCCATTTCTCAAATCCTTGGGGTCAAATTTCTAGGAAAATTTGCTATTTTATTTTATCAAATGTATGTGTCTTTTAAAAAGAAAAAAGATAAACTCTCATAAGTCTACTTAAACACACACATGGGTGAAGTGAAATGTTACAGTATGATTGGAAAACAAATTGTTAAATACATCATTGCTCTATTTTGTCAATGTCATTAAATATAAAGTAAAACAGTATAAAGAACATCAAAACTGCTACCTAGCACTTTGATATAATTACTTCCATTTTTTCATTGGTATGACTGTGACTAGCAAGGCTCATTAATAATTCCAGGGAAATAAAAATAAAATCTGGGTAATAAAGTCTAGTTTTTGTTTTTCCTTTTTGCTTAGTCTAGTTTCACTTGCTTATAGGATGTCATATGCAGAAGCCTTGCACTGGTACCTAGATCAGAGTTCTTAATGCAAAGTGCTGCACCGACACCTCAGCTCTGCAACTCTGTGCAGAAATGCCAGGCAGAACACCTCAATTCAAGACAGCAGCAGAAGGCTGTGTGTAGAGATACTGCACCCGGCACTGTGATCTGGAGCATGAGCAGAACAATTGTGCCCGACGGGTGTCTGCTTTCTGGTCAAGGAATAAAACTTTTATTTGCTTCTGAACCTAGCTTTGTCTCATTCTATTGGATTAAGCAACATTGAGCAGAAGGATACTTGGGGGCCAACTTGGGACAGTTGGTAATATAAATGTGAATATAAAATGCTCAAGAGTCTTAGTAAAGTCATTTACAAAAAAGATACATTATTTTTTTACCATTCTTTTGTTATTTACATAAACAATTCTACATTATCACCCTTTAAACATGTAATTATTATGTAGCAACTGACTCTGTACATGTCTTTATAAAGTTATTAATTATCAATGATGTTATTGATAATCTGTGGATTGTACAAGTATTTAAAATAGGTTATTTAGGCCTTATTTTCTCCAGTATAAATGTTTTATCACTACCAACTGTTTTTACTGTACTAGAATCTACCTAAATTGTACAGAGAGTAAGAAAAGATAAATTAGGTATAATTTGAGTAATTGTTCTGCGACAATGCCTTGGAAGCATTAGAGTTCCTAGTCCTTTGTTCTTACTTATGTTAACTTATATTGTCAGTGAAATTTGACTTTTTAAATAAAAGTCTATGTGTATAATTACAAGAAGCAATATGTATTTTCTTAATAGCGTCTATGACATCTTGTTTGGGTTAATTGGTATATTGATTTGATAAACCTTTTAGGACAAATACCTAAGTGAAAGAATAATGAACATGATTTTTCTCCTTTGAAGGAGTCTCCTTCAAAGGAAAAAAAAAAAGGAGAGAAAAAGCTAAAGACTTTGTAATAAAGCAATCTGAAAAACACTTCAATTTTTAAGAACAGAAATATCAAAATTTAGGAATTTTGTTGTTTGGATTTTTTTTTTCTGTTATATCTAAAGCCTCTCTTACTTTTTTCAGCTCTAGTAAATATTGTATTTCCCACTAATATATGTGTGTGAGTGTGAGTTCAGAGGGAAGGAAAACAGCGGCTAACATCATCTGACACATGTGGCCCTCTGAGCTTGTACAAATGTTAGGTTTAAGATTATAACATGTGGTGTGCAATTAGAAAATAGCAATAGGTAAACGCATTCTGTTTGGGAAAATGCATTGTTTGGGGAAAAGAAAGTGGTTTGGATTAGAATAATTAGGTTTAAATTGCAGCATTGCTACCAGTAGTTGTTAGATCTTGGAAAATGAATAAGCTTATATGTTAACTTTCAGTTCATTTGCTCAGTCGTGTCCAACTCTTCACGACCCCATGAACCACAGCACGCCAGACTTCCCTGTCCATCACCAACTCCTGGAGTTTACCCAAACTCATGTCCATTGAGTCAGTGATGCCATCCAACCATCTCATCCTCTGTTGTCCCCTTCTCCTCCTGCCCTCAATCTTTCCCAGCATCAGAGTCTTTTCAAATGAGTCAGCTGTTCGCATCAGGTGGCCAAAGTATTGGAGTTTCAGCTTCAACATCAGTCCTTCCAGTGAACACCCAGGACCCAGCTCCTTTCGAATGGACTGGTTGGATATCCTTGCAGTCCAAGGGACTCTCAAGAGCCTTCTCCAACATCACAGTTCAAAAGCATCAGTTCTTCGGCACTCAGGTTTCTTTACTCATTCGGAAAAGAAGAAGAATAACAGATAACTCAGAGGATTGTTATTAAGATTAAATGAAAGTGTATCAGATCACCAGAACATTGCCTGGTGCATTGTTTGTCATCAGTAAATACATATTCCTTTCTTACTTCTAAAAGCAAAGAAAAGCATGGTAATTTTTTAAAAGATTGTTGCATAAATCTTCTATAAAATTCTGTAAAGTTTCATATTGCTTTTCAAACTGTGCATGAAGGTAGATGATTATAACTGTTAGCTGACAAATGCAGATTCTCTGGTGATTTCCCTGTAGAAATTTTTATTCATAAAATGGAATAAATGACTAGTATTGTTCCTTTCATAAAAGTTCATTTGGGGAAATATTTATTTTGGAAAAGGTATTGTTATTGTTGCTGCTATTGTTGTTTGGGAGAAAAATGTGCCTTTCATATGCTAGTAAGCTGTCTGTAGATATGCAAAGTACTGGAGCTGAGGTGAACAAGTAGGTGATTTATTCAGCTCCATGAGTTATCTAGGATTCCCTGGTGGTTCAGATGGTGAAGAATCTACCTGCAATATGGGAGACCTGGGTTGGGAAGATCCCCTGGAGAAACAAATACTCACTCCAGTTATTCTTGCCTGGAGAATTCCATACAGAGGAGCCTGGTGGGCTACAGTCCATGGGGTCACAAAGAGTTGAACACGACTGAGTGACTAAGCACAGCACACTGAGTTACCTACACAAAGCAAGTAAAAACATGAACCTATTTTTGGATTACTATTACTGCTGTTATTGTTTTTCTTCAATTAAGTGTATGTTCAATAAAGAAATTGTTATTGCTTTACCTTAACTAGGGAAATTAATCAAATGAATGTTTTGCTCATACTGGCTTTCTGTCCTGAAATTTTACCAAAAACTGGAGTAGGGAGGATTGAGTGCAATGACTTTGGTGAAGTTGGAAAGGAGGGATCAAAAGTCTGGAAGTCTGATGCAGCTGGAATTTTCAAGACAGACTGTCAGAGTAGGAAGCTATACAGAGGAAAGGCAAGTAGAAATCTGTTTAGTTATACCATAGACCTTGGCTGAGTAATAACTCAAGTGTCATAGGGTAAGATTCAATTAAACCAAGAAAAGAAGAAATACCAAAACCCTATAAACCAAAAAGCTACTACAACACATAAATTTAGGAAATATCCAAGTTTGACAAAACTGGAAATAGCATACCATATTGAGCACACAGACTTTAGCAAAGATTCCATGTCATGTGGTTTAGGAGTATAATTAAACTGACCCTGAAGCTTAGTCTAGATTCAAACTAATGATACTTATTTATAAAAATAAATATAAAAAACATATTATTTATAAGATGTGAAAAAATCTAACTGAGCTACAAATACATTTACTGCCAACAAGAACAAAACTAAACATTCTTAAAGGAAAACAGTTAAGATTCATATATTCAACAATAAAATTCAACTCAAAACAAATTTTTATTAGGTAAAACAATAACATCCATTATCATGAAAAAAATCAATAAATATAAGAGAACAGAAAAAATGAATATAATGTGGTCATAAAATAGCTATGATAAATATGTATAGAATTTTAAAGAAAACTATAAACATAAGAAAGAAAACAAATTATTAAAAAAGAAAAAAATGAAATTTTGTGTTTAGAAAAACCTGAAATGAAAAGTCATCACTGGTGAGCATAATAGCAGATTAGACATTATAAAGAAAAAGATACTAAAACTTAGGTAGATCAACAGAGGTAATTCAAAATAAAATATGACAGAGGCTGAAAGTGACTAGAAATTCAGTAATCTGAAGTAAAATAAGTAACTTGACATATATGAAATTGTAACCTGGGGCAAGATGGGGAAGAAAAAATTTCACACCAGTCAGAATGGCTGCGATCCAAAAGTCTACAAGCAATAAATGCTGGAGAGGGTGTGGAGAAAAGGGAACTCTCTTACACTGTTGGTGGGAATGCAAACTAGTACAGCCACTATGGAGAACAGTGTGGAGATTCCTTAAAAAACTGGAAATAGAACTGCCTTATGATCCAGCAATCCCACTGCTGGGCATACACACTGAGGAAACCAGAAGGGGAAGAGACACGTGTACCCCAATGTTCATTGCAGCACTGTTTATAATAGCCAGGACATGGAAGCAACCTAGATGCCCATCAGCAGATGAATGGATAAGAAAGCAGTGGTACATACACACAATGGAGTATTACTCAGCCATTAAAAAGAATACATTTGAATCAGTTCTAATGAGATGGAAGAAACTGGAACCTATTATACAGAGTGAAGTAAGCCAGAAAGAAAAACACCAATACAGTATACTAACGCATATATATGGAATTTAGAAAGATGGTAACAATAACCCTGTGTACGAGACTTCAAAAGAGACACCGATGTATAGATCAGTCTTATGGACTCTGTGGGAGAGGGAGAGGGTGGGGAGATTTGGGAGAATAGCATTGAAACATGTATATTATCATGTATGAAACGAGTCGCCAGTCCAGGTTCAATACACGGTACTGGATGCTTGGGCCTGGTACACTGGGAGGACCCAGAGGGAGGGTAGGGGAGGGAGGAGGGAGGAGGGTTCAGGATGGGGAACGAGGGTATACCTGTGGCGGATTCATTTCGATATTTGGCAAAACTAATACAATATTGTAAAGTTTAAAAATAAAATAAAATTTAAAAAAAAAAGAAATAATGAGCAAATATCATCTAGTTTTAGAACCAATATAAATCAAGAACAAGAAATTCAGCAAAATTAGAGTAGGATAAAAAATTTTTAAATGAATTCTGGGCATCATGATAAAAATTCTTAAAACCAATAGTCAAAAGAAAACCTTAATAGTAGCCATAAAGAAAGATAATTATGTACAGGGAAACAAATATTAAAAAAAAAAAAAATAGCTCACTTCCCATTGGAAAAAATGCTACTCAGAAGACAATGCAATAAATTATTAGCAGATTTAAATACTTTAAAATTTCAACTCAGAAAGTTATACTTGGAAAAATAAATCAAACATAAAGGTGAAATGAAACATTTTCAGAAAAACAAATTTGAGAAAGTTCACAATATAGAAAATATTCAAGACATTCTATAATCTAAAGGAAGCCTATTTCAGATAAACACTCAAATTTTTAGAAAGAAATTGAAAGTTTTACTAATGATAACAATGTGAATAAATATAAAATTCTCTTCTCACTAAAAATAAAGCTTGCTTCAAACATATTTGGCTCTTAAAGCAAAACCAAACCAATGTGCAGTGAAAGTTATAAGTAAAAATAATTCCAATGACTTTCCTAGCATAGAGGACAGGGGAAAAACAGAATGATATTTTGTAATTTTTTTTAAATTTAGTATTACTATTTTTGATCAATGGAACAGAGAACACAGAAATAAATGCATCAATACATGTGCAACTAATTTACAACAAAAGAACCTAGAATACACAATAAGGAAAGGAAAAAAAATGATACTGAATCTTTATCTTACACCATTAACAAAAAAGTCAACTCAAAATGAATTACTGACTTGAAAGAACCTAAGACCTAAATCCATAAAACTTCTAGAAGAAGACTAAAGCAGTAACTCCTTCCCACTGGTCTTGGCAATAATTTTTAAATTTGACACCAAAAACAAAAGCAACGGAGGCTAAATTAAACAAGTGGGATTACTCAAAAATTTCTGCGCAATGAAGGAAATCATCAACAAACTGAAAAGCTAACCTATGAAATAGGAAAAATATATTTGCAAGTCATTTATCTGATAAGGGGTTAATATAAAAAATATAGGAAGAACTCAGACAACTCAGTAGCCCAAAAAACAATCAATCAGTTGTAGTGTTTTTGGATTTTAGAAAAAGATGCTGCTGCTGCTAAGTCACTTCAGTCATGTCCGACTCTGTGACCCTATGGATGGCAGCCCACCAGGCTCCCCTGTCCCTGGGATTCTCCAGGCAAGAACACTGGAGTGGGTTGCCATTTCCTTCTCCAATGCATGAAAGTGAAAAGTGAAAGGGAAGTCACTCAGTCGTGTCCGACTCTTTGCAACCCCATGGACTGCAGCCTACCAGGCTCCTCTGTCCATGGGATTCGCCAGGCATGAGGACTGGAGTGGGGTACCATCACCTTCTCTGTTTAGAAAAAGCAGTATCATACTATTTGAAGGTACACTGTGATTTTAAGAAGTATACATTGTAAACCTCAAATATGAAGGTGATAGCACCCTAACGGCAGAAAGTGAAGAGGAACTAAAGAGCCTCTTGATGAAGGTGAAAGAGGAGAGTAAAAAAGCTGGCTTAAAACTCAACACTCAAAATACTAAGATCATGGCTTCTGGTCCCATTACTTCATGGCAAATAGGGGTAAAAATGGAAACAGTGACAGATTTTATTTTCTTGGGCTCCAAAGTCACTGTGGGTGGGTGACTGTAGCCATGAAATTAAAAGGCTCCTTGGAAGAAAAACTATAACAAACTTAGACAGCATATTAAAAAGCAGAGACATCACTTTGCCAACAAAGGTTCATATAGTCAAAGCTATGGTTTTGCCAAATTTCATGTATGGATGTAAGAGCTAGACCATGAAGAAGGCTGATTGCTGAAGAACTGATGCTTTCAAACTGCGGTGCTGGAGAAAATTCTCCATTGGACTGCAAGGAGATCAAAGCAGTCAATGCTAAAGGAAATCAACTCTCAATATTGATTGGAGGGACTGATGCCAAAGCTGAAGCTCCAATACTTTGGCCACCTGATACAAAGAGCTGACTCACTGGAAAAGACCCTGATGCTGGGAAAGATAGAAGGCAGGAGGAGAAGGGGATGACAGAGGATGAGATGCAAACTCTGGGAGATTGTGAAGGACAGGGAAGCCTGACATGCTGCAGTCCATGGGATCGCACAGAGTCAGACACAACTGAGCGACTGAACAACAACACACACGCATACACATTACACAATGGAACATTACTCAGCCATAGAAAAGAAGGAAATCTTGCCATTTGCAACAACATGGATAAAACCTGAGGGTTTTATGCTAAGTGAGGTAAGTCAGACAGAAAGAGGTAAATACTGTATGATTTTACCTACATGTGGAATCTAAAAAGCAAAATAAATAAACAAAATGAACATCACAGATCAGAGAACAAATACCAGAAGGAAAGACAGTTAAGGAGTGGCTGAAATGAGGAAAGGATGTCAATAGTATGGTGATAGACACTAGCTTATTGTGGTGATCACTTTGTAGTGAATACAAATAACAGGCTATAATGCTGTACACATGAAATTTATACAATATATATAACACCTGCAGAGAAGGCAATGGCACCCCACTCCAGTACTCTTGCCTGGAAAATCCCATGGACAGAGGAGCTGGTAAGCTGCAGTCCATGGGGTCGCTAGGAGTCGGAGACGACTGAGCAACTTCACTTTCACTTTTCACTTTCATGTATTAGAGAAGGAAAAGGCAACCCACTCCAGTGTTCTTGCCTGGAGAATCCCAGGGACAGGGGAGCCTGGTGGGCTGCCATCTCTGCGGTCGCACAGAGTCGGACACGACTGAAGCGACTTAGCAGCAGCAGCATATAACAACTGTACCCTAGTCAAAAATTAAATATTTGTGATATTCAAATGATAACAGCATTTGAAAATAATAGGTAAGCCACAGACTCAAAGAAAATGCTTGTGATATACCTATATGACAAAGGACTTATATCCAAAATATGTACAGACTTTTTTAATTCAGAAAAAAAAAATGGGACTTATTTAATTCAGGAAAAAAAAAAAATATGGGCCACAATGAAGCTGGTGCACAAATATTCATAACCATGTTATTTGTAAAGCAAAAACTGGAAACAAATTGAATATCTGTCAACTGGTGAATGTATAAATAAACCAAGCTACATACATATAATGAGATAGCACTTTGTAATAAAAAGTATGAACTTCTGATATTACAACAATAATGATGAAATTCAAAACATTATACTGAAAATAACAAACCAGGCACAACCAGACACAAAGTAGTACATACTGTTTCCATTTATATGAAATTCTAGACTTGGACTAAACCTATATCTCTGATAGAGATCAGATAAGGATTGTCTGAGATGTGAAGACCCCATCGATTGACTACATCAGGGAATCAGAAAACTTTTTATTTTTTTAATATAAATTTATTTATTTTAATTGGGGTCTAATTACTCTACAATATTGTATTGGTTTTGCCATACATCAATATGAATTTGCCACGGGTGTACACGTGTTCCCCATCCTGAACCCCACTCCCACCTCCCTCTCTCTGGACTCTTTGGGAGAGGAAACTTTTTAAACTTACAGAAATATTCTAGATTTTGATTAGGGGCAGAAGTTAGACAAGCACATGCAGTTGTTAAATGTAAAACATGAATCCATGATCTTAAAACAACTATTTTATTGTATGAAAATTTACTTTATGAAAGTTATGTCATAATTCACTTATAAAAAAGATGATTCAAACTTTGGTTAACCATTTACTATATATCATCTATAATTTGTGACTGTCATAAGATACTGACACTCTTGGTTGTAAACTCTCAGGCAAATGAATATGTAGTGGAAATAAGTCACAGACAGGGTTCTATAGAAGACATGTTCTGCTATGAAGACATATTATAATGCAAAGTCCGTTATCTTTGAATTTAAAGAGATCTGAGTTCAAAACTGCACACTTTGTATTGAATAAACAAACATTAAAATTTCATGATTTTCTGTTTGTTCACCTACAGAATTTGGATAACAATTTTTATCCTATAGGTTTGTTTTCACTATGAAGTTTCTCTTTTTCTCTGAACTGTTGAAAGTGAAAGTCAAAGTAAAAGTGAAAAGTTGCTCAGTTGTGTCCGATTCTTTGCGACCCCATGGACTATATCCCTCCAGGCTCCTCTGTCCATGGAATTCTCCAGATGAGAATACTGGAGTAGGTTGTCATTCCCTTTGCCAGGGGATCTTCCTTACCAGGGATCGAACCTGGGTCTCCTGCATTGCAGGCAGATTCTTAACCATCTGAGCCACAAGGGAAGACTACTTAACTCTTATCACCTCACATTTCTGAGATAGGCAAGTCCAGACTGTATTGTTACATTGCAGGACATCAGGTACACCAAACTGGGCCCCATTAGAACAAAACTCTACCATTCTCTTCCAACAACCTGTGATGAGAAATAATGTCAACATTTTCTTTTTGAGATGGAAAAGTACTTAAATGATTATATATCTGGAATTAAAGAGAACTCATTCTCTTTCATTTATGGCTTACAAGGGAATAGAAAAGTTATGCTCAGAATTCTTTTTAACTACTTAAGTTTTTTCAAGACTAAAACAATAAAAATTTAAAAAAAAAAAAAAAAGAGAGAGAGAGAGCGAGAAAATTAAGTATTCTTTCTTGAGAGGTACCTTCCACTTTGAAAGGAGTGTGAGTTCAGAATAAGACCCAGGAAGAGGGATAGTGATTGTAGTCAGTTTCTCAGACCAGACTGAAGTTTAGACATTCTAGAAGATGAGTTAGAAAGGAAAAAACAGAAAAAAGGAAAACAGTTCCTTTGTAAGAAAATAAACAGGGATTGTGGGGAAAAGACCAGCCAGGGATCAAAACTGCACATTTCACTGGGAAGTCTTAACAGAAAACTGAATATATTGGTAGAGAGATGTAAAGAGTTATTAAAGCAGAAAGGAAATTGAATAATAACATATGTGAGGCACTAGCACAGTGCCTAATTAGCTGTACAATAAATATGACTTCCTTCTTTCCTGGTCTTACTTGTGCTTAATCATCACACTGCAACTAACAAGAACCTAAATCAGAGGGAGGGTGAGAGCCCATTGGGACAGAAGGAAGCAAGATTGTTGTTTCTAATGTGTGAGTGAGGAGGCACCATGACATCAGATACTGGGTAATCGCATTTTGGCTGCTCATTTGTGCTCTGGGGCAATGCTGTTAAACCAAGAAGTTGGAAGCTGGAGCCCATGGTTTGAAAACATGGAAAGAATTAAAATTTCCATATTATTGAGATTTAAATTGCAGGGATCTTAGAGGAAGCCTTTTTTCATGACAGATTCCCCAAAGGTTCTCAGCTAATAAATCACCGATAGAGCTCAGGGAGCCTACCTAGATTCCCAATCCCACCATTATTCCAGTTTAGTTCATTTAAGGTAGAATTGTTTTTGAGATCACACTTTTCTGCAAAATTTTTCAAAACTTGTTGATGAAATAGGTTACATCTTGAAGCCTTGGGGAAAGGTTTATTTTTTTATTCCCCTTTCACTATGTTTGTTATTGTTCAATCACTAAGTCCTGTTCAATCATTTGCAACCCTATTAATTTAAGCATACCAGGCTTCCCTGTCCTCCGGTATCTCCACAAGTTTGTTCAGATTATCATGTCCACTGAGTCAGTGATCCTATCCAACCATCTTGTCCTCTGTTGCCCCTTTCTCCTATGTTTACCTATTACTAAAATGCAAGCAAATAATGGAAATAAGTTTCAAACATGCAAAGTATATCTTTTCTTTTAAAGAATTGCATATTGTTACCATCAGAAATGGCAACCCACTCCAGTATTCCTGCCTGGAGAATCCCTGGGCCATGGCCATGGGATAGCAAAGAGTCGGACACGACTTAGTGACTTCAGTTTCACCATCAGAAAAGGGGCTTCCCTGGTGGCTCAGTAGTAAAGAATCTACCTGCAATGTGGGAGACCTGGATTTGATCCCTGAATCAGGATGATCCCATGGAGAAGGGAATGACAACCCAGTCTAGATTTACTTTAGATGAATATCCTTAATGGAACATGACTTTTCCCCCTATTTATAAAGGCTTTCCTGGTAGCTCAGTTGGTAAAGAATCCACCTGCAAAGCAGGAGACCCTGATTTGATTCCTGGGTTGAGAAGGTCCCCTGGAGAAGGAATAGACTACTCACTCCAATATCCATGGGCTTCCTTGATGGCTCAGATGGTAAAGAATCCATCGGCAATTTGTAAGAACCTGGGTTCAACCCGTGGCTTGGGAGGATCCCCTGGAGGAGGGTGTGGCAACCCACTCCAGTATTCTTGCCTGGAGAATCCCCATGGACAAAAGAGCCTGACAGGCTACAGTCCCTGGGGTCGAAAGAGTCAGATACAACTGAGCAACTAAGCCCAGAACAGCACCATCAGAAAGTAGGAAGAAATCTACATTTGTATTGCTAAATTAGTAACTTTTAGACAGATTGTGGTGTCACTTTCAAAGCCATAGTGCAGCATAAATAATATCCTGCTGTTTTCACCTCATCTGTGTAATGCAGTCTGCAAAGTGCATTGAACAAATGATGCAACAGTTCCATAAATATGTTGACATCACCTAAAGTACACAGCTGTTCTGTTCTACAGAAAAAAGTACTCACTCATCCAAACATTTTTTGAAAACTAATTTCACAAGGGCTTGTGTAGGAAATTATTTTGCTTTTGATACTTTACATTTAAATAAAAATACTAAAAATCATCTTAAACCAAGTCTTCATAAAAAGTATCTCTGTGTACCCATAGTCAGGGCTGCTTCTCGACAAGGACACAATTATGTTGTTTTGCCTTTTCAGATGTTTTACTCTATGTTTTCTAATGGTGTCATACTTTATTAACAAGCCTTAATTAGAGATGCAAATTAGTGAAAATGGCATAAAAATTGCTATGATTATATGTAAAGTCAATGTAATCATTAAATTTAATTATTTTTTCAATTCAGTTATATTTTAGTTGTGTTATTCATCAAATATTACATGAATTTGTCAACTAAAAAATGATCCACAATGTGAGAACTATGAGTTAAGTTTTATTTGGGGGCAAAATGAGGACTGCAGCCAAGGAGACAGCACCTCAGACAGCTCTGAGAAACTGTTCCAAAGAGGTAGTGAAAAAAGGTCAATATATAAGATTGTGTTCAATGCAGTCCAGCATTTATTTCACAAAAGGCTTTCTGGTAGTCACAAGGAGCTGATGTCATCATAAAAGGATTTAGTGCTTTTCTAGATATGAGGAGATAAAAGGACTGGGATCAAGAAATTCCTGAAAATATTTACCTATCTAAAGACCTGTTCTACCAGTTTCCCTGGAGCCCTAAGTGCCTCATTCTCCATGCTTAATTCCCTTCAGGGTGTGCAGAAGGTCAACAGCTGCATCAGCACAGGATCCAATCTCCTCAGAGGCAGATAGCAAATGCCCTTGGCTAGTGCCAATTTGTAGTTGACAAGTTTTTGGAGACTATAAGTTCATTTAGCTATAAATAATTCACATAATAATAAATAATCAATAGTTTTCTTATCAGAGAAGGCAATGGCACCCCACTCCAGTACTCTTGCCTGGAGAATCCCATGGACGGAGGAGCCTGGTAGGCTGCAGTCCATGGGGTCGCTAAGAGTCGGAGACGACTGAGGGACTTCACTTTCACTTTTCACTTTCATACATTGGAGAAGGAAATGGCAACCCACTCCAGTGTTCTTGCCTGGAGAATCCCAGGGACAGGGGAGCCTGGTAGGCTGCCATCCATGGGGTCACACAGTCAGACACGACTAAAGCGCCTTAGCAGCAGCAGTAGCAGCAGCAGCAGTTTTCTTATGGTTATACATAAAGTGAATTTGGGGACTGATTTGCTTTGGAAACAATTTTAAGCACTTCATTCAGGAAAAATAAATAAGCAAATAAGTATCTTGAGTAGGGTACATATAAAATATTGAAGTATTAAGTATTCTAGATAAGTTGAGAATTTTTTACATTTAGTCAATTGCCAGCATTTATAAGATCCTTAGCTATGGTAACATCTACATAAAGCTTTATTTTTTTAAATTCTGCCTTATTCAATGACAAAATGAAAAAGAAATTTGAACAAAATTCTTGTGATGTGAGGGACAGCTTATGCCAAGAGCAAAATTGGACTCAATCTGCATTGAAATGCAAATCTCAGAGCTATTTGCAAAATCTGAATATCTGAAAATATGGATGGAATTCAGATAAGATAATATTAGAAGAAGGTGAACAAGACAAATCATTCTCAAGACAGTGTTGTTAAGGACTAGAATGTAGACAGAATGTGATGTGCAGAACTAAATCTGGGGAAAATGTTACCAGATATTTTCACAGTTTAGATTGACTCTTGTTCTTTTTTATTCCATGCCTGACCTGAGTAAATATTGAATTCTTAATAAATAAATGAACTATATTGATATAAATCCATGGTAAAACCAGCTTAGCAGATATTTAGTCCATTGTCTGGGTGAGGAAAGTTTGGAAGATTAGATAAACTAGATGCAGGGGAATAAGAAATGCAAGTAATCTTCATAGTGGATGATAGACCACTGGAGAACAATTTTTAGAAAAGCACACTTAAGCTGCAGCCTGGAGATAGCATGTTTTATATATGTGTTGTGTGCTGTGCTGTGCTAAGTTGCTTCAGTCGTGTCTGATTCTTTGTGACTCTATGGACTGTAGCCAGTCAGGTTCCTCTGTCCATGGGATTCTCCAGGCAAGAGCACAGGAGTGAGTGACCATGTCCTCCTCCAGGGGATCTTTCTGATCCAGGGATTGAACCCATGTCTCTTATGTCTCTTGCTTTGGAAGGCTGATCTTTACCACTAGTGCCACCTGGGGAGCCCCACTTTGTGTATATGTTCAGTAATCAAATGTTTAGTTAGTGATCAATATGTAGTGAATGGTTATGTTTTGCTGGGATTCTTAGAATGTTTTTATTTTTTTTTTCTCTATTTCAGATTTGGCGGGTGCTTCCCAGGTGATGCTAGTGGTAAAGAATCCTTCTGCCAATACAGAAGACCCAGGTTATATCTCTGGGTCAGGAAGATCCCTTGGAGAAGGAAATGACAACACACTTCAGATTTAGATAGAAATTAAAATCAAAGATATTAATAGGAATTTCACTAAAAATTCAGATTTGTTTTCTACATCAAGTTTAAGTTTGGATTTTGAAAGTAAGAACACTCTATGAGTAATGTCATTTACATACAATGAGAACAATTATTTTCCGGAAATTCCCATGTATCATCTGCTCATTTATAACTCTGAAGAAGAATCAGGACATCAATATATAATTTTGAGTAGGTCTTTGAATTCCACATTTCTAAAATTCTCATTGATTTTTTAACTTGAATTTCTATATAGAATTAGAGTGACATAGAACTCACTGCTTTGGAAAACTACGACCAGATTAAATTTGTTCTGTATGGTTATTAGGGGATATATACCTTAACTAAATTGTGACTGCTTTGCTAAATATCTTGAGGTAGTGAATATTTAAGACTTAGTAAAAAGTATAAAGTTAAATTTATTATCCTAGAGACTAGAACTAAGACTAAGATTTGAAAAATAGAGTTAATAAATTTCCCCTCAACATAAGGAAGAACTTTTAGCAATGAAACCTATCCAAGCATAGAGAAGGCTGCATCTCAAGTAGTCAGTTCCCTGTCATTGGATTATTTGAGAAGAAGCCAGATATATGACTCTCATTTGGGGATGGTGTGCATCTAGTGAGAAGGGAGATTATGTGACCTTTAAGGTCCCTTCAAATCCTGTTATGAGTATAAGTAGATGCCTGACTGAAACTAGTTTAACACACATGATGATGCTAAAATACCAGTACGGTCAAATCCAGCCAAAGAGAGAATAAACTGAAGGCACCATTGTGATTGTGGAAAACAAGTATATTTTCTAAACTCTGGTAGCAATGAGTTGCAGAGTAAGTTACTGCTATGAATCAGTCTTTGGCATGAAGGAGACACAATGATTTAGTGCTTCAACATCAGTCCATATGGAGTTACTTATCAAATGGCAGCAACTGCTGTAAAGCATGCTAGAATGAATCTGCTGCCTACTACACAAGCACTGTGTAATGTCACTGTCAGTTGCAGAGTGTTTCTACATGTAACAACAACAAAGAAAAAAGTGACATAGAGATTTGCTACCTCCTATCATTGCTTGGATTGTAGAATTTAGCTAAATTCATCTTTCAGTTGTCAAAGAAAAAAGAAGATTGACATTAGGACTAAACATATTAAAAATGAAAAGTAAATAGTATTATTCTTTAGCTTTGATCAGAAAGTATAAACGAGGATAGGTAAGATAGAGAGACATTCTAGGATAGGTACAAAACAAAACCGAGATGAACTTTCAAATCTTCACTACAAGATTGTTCACCCAAAGATGTCTCTGAGAGGTTGATCTCTATGGATATAAATCAATGAGCTTTCTGGCTTCTGGCTTCTGTTTCAGTTCAGTTCAGTCGCTCAGTCTTATCCAATTCTTTGCAACCCCATGGACTATAGCACACCAGGCCTCCCTGTCCATCACCAACTCCCAGAGTTCACTCAAACTCATGTCCATTGAGTCAGTGATCCCATCCAACTATCTCATCCTCTGTCATCCCCGTCTCCTCCTGCCTTCAATCTTTCTCAGCTTTTCAAATGAGACAGCTCTTCGCATCAGGTGGCCAAAGTATTGGAGTTTCAGCTTCAACATCAGTCCTTCCAATAAATATTCAGGACTGATTTCCTTTAGGATAGACTGATTGGATCTCCTTGCAGTTCAAGGGACTCTCAAGAGTCTTCTCCAACACCACAGGTCAAAAGCACCAATTCTTTGCCACTCAGCTTTCTTTATAGTTCAACTCTCACATCCATACATGACTACTAGAAAAACCATAGCCTTGACTAGACAGATCTTTGTTGGCAAAGTAATGTCTCTGCTTTTGAATATGCTGTCTAGGTTGGTCATAACTCTCCTTCCAAGGAGCAAGTGTCTGTTGATTTCATGGCTACAGTCACCATCTGCAATGATTTTGGAGCCCCAAAATATAAAGTCTTCTGTTTGGAAGACTTCTGTTTGGAATCTGATAATAGGATCATTGGCAGGGAGGTAGAAGGAGGAAATAGAAGCCAGATTAATTATCACCCTAGCTTCCACCTGCAAGGTTGCTTCACTTGATTGAGTGCATGATCTAGGGTACCAGCTTCTGTAGCATGGCCATCTCCCCTTAGCCTCTTTGTTTTTGGTTCCAGGTAACTTCTTCTTCTGGGCTTAGGCATGGAAAATGACTCTTTCTGTTAATGTTACTAGCTCTTTTGTGTGTGTTAGTCACTCAGTCATGTCGACTTTTTGCAATTCCATGGACTGTAGTCCTCCAGGCTCCTCCATCCATGGGATTCTCCAGGCAAGAATACTGGAGTGAATTGCCATTCCCTTCTCTAGAGGATCTTCCTGACCCAGGATTCAAACATGGATCTCCCACATCATAGGCAGATCCTTTACTGACTGAGCTACAGGGGAAGCCTACCCAACTGCAGTATGACCTTGCAGTAGCTCTTGGGCACTGCACATTTAATACTACCCCAACTTTCTCTGCATGGGGCTTCCCAGGTGGCACTAGTGGTAATGAATCCATCTGCCAGTGCAGAATACATAAGATAGACAGGTTTGATCCCTGGGTTGGGAAGACCCCCTGGAGGAGGGTATGGCAACCCACTCCAGTATTCTTGCCTGGAGAATCCCATAGTCAGAGGAGCCTGGCAGGCTACAGTCCATAAACAGTCAGACACAACTAAAATGACTTAGCATGCACGTGTGCATTCTCTTCATATCTTTATAAATAATTCCTTAACTAAACCCTGTGCAAATGACCAACATGTAGCTTGTTCTCTGTTTCCTTCCAGGTCTCTGGCCTTTGCAACTTGTTCCTTCTTCAAGTTTTATTTGGGCACTTAGGCTTTCACAGATGTTTTAGGCAAATTCTTATCTCCCATATAGGGTAAAGTTTCCTCTGTCCATGGTATTCTCCAGGCAAGAATACTGGAGTGGGTAGCCATTTCCTTCTCCAGGGGCTCTTCCTGACCCAGGAAGTGAATGTGGGTCTCCTGCACTGCCGGCAGATTCTTTACCATCTGAGCCACCAGGGAAGCCTACCCTACTGGAGTATGTCCTCATCTTAACCTAATTATATTTACAGACTTTCTTTTCAAATAAGATCCAATTCTGTGGTTCCAAGAAGGTCTTGAATTTGGAGCACACTATCTAGTTCAATATTCATTGGAAGTACTGATGCTGAAGCTGAAGCTCCAATCCTTTGTCTCCCTGATACAAAGAGCCGACTCATTGGAAAAGACTCTGATGCTAGGAAAGACTAAAGACAGAAGGAAAAGGGGACAACAGAGGATGAGATGGTTGGATGGCATTATCAACTCAATGAACATGAGTTTGAGCAAACTCCAGGAGACAGTGAAGGACAGGGAAGCCTAGGGTGTTGCAGTCCATGGGGTTCCAAAGATTTAGACACAACCGAACAACTGAACAACAACAAATCTAGTTCAATATAGAATGTATTAAATAAGTAATTTTAACATATATTTTATATTTTTTTATCCTAGGCTCAAAGTGTTTAGACTGTTTATTGAATATTCCTGGAGAAAATTATATTGTCAGCTGAAAGAAAAGTACAACATTGATTATTTTTATGGTAACTGAAAATAATTTGGATCTTGCCTGCAATGCAGAAGACCCAGGTTAGATCCCTGGATCAGGGAGATCCCCTGGAGAGGGAATCATTACACACTGCAGTATTCTTGCCTAGAAAATTCCATGGACAGAGGAGGCTGGTAGGCTCTGGTCCATGGGATCACAAAGAATCAGACATGACTGAGCAAATAACACTTTCACTTTCAGGCTCTAAATTCGGTAAGACTGGTCCTTTATAATAAGAGTTGAAGAGACACAGAGACATGAACACAGAGACATGTGGAAGGTGATGTGAAGACACGGGAAAAGACCATATGAAGATAGGGCAGAAACTGGAGTCTCATACAGTCTCATACCTAGAAGCTGAGGAACACCAAAGAAGGCCAGAAACCACCCAAAGCTAGAAAAAGGCAAAGAAAATTTCTCCCCTAGAGTCTTCAAGGAAAAGTATGGCCTTGCTGACAATTTGATTTCAAATTTCTATCCTCTCAACCTGTGAAAGAACAAATTTCTATTGTTTAAGCCACCCCAACTGTACTGTTTTACAGCAGCCTTGGAAACTAATACAGATGCCTATTTAATATAAATATTATTCCACTTGCTTCTTTAAAAAAGACAATGGTAATTTTGAATCTATTCGAGAAAAAGTTTTATTTTCAACTGAATTTATAGTGTTTTGCCAGTATACAAAAGGAAGATACAATGATTATTTTTACATAAATTAGTTTTCATTTTGTTATTCAGGTTGATAATCCTTTGTCACTATTTAATTGTGGTAAAATATCTAATATTTACATGTTTGCAAATCATCCCACATTTAGTAATAGATGTACTTAGCTAAATCACATTCCTTACATGTTTTTTAAAAGCTTGAGTTAGCTCAAGTTATTAGGAAGAATCCTTTGGAAGAGGAAATGGCAACCCACTCCAGTATTCTTGCCTGGGAAATCCCAAGGACAGAGGAACCTGAAAGGCTACAGTCCATGGGGCAATAAAGAGTCGAACATGACTGAGCACACACACAAGCATACACATTAGGAAGAATAGTGTTTTATAAGATACTGTGCATAGAAAAATATGTAATTGTTCTACATATTTCAAAATTAAAAGCAATACTTAAATAATATTATGTGGAAGTAAATTACATATTTTTTATTTAGTCAACTTTAATTTACACTAACATTTTAACTTTTTCCATTACTTCCATAAGTCATAATAGAATTTTTAAAACCTATAGTCTGTATTGTTTAAAAAAAAAGGGGGGGCTTGCTGAAATTGTAAAATTTTTGAGAGCAATTAAAAATTTTTATGGTTGCTTGAAATACTAATTCCTACTGAAGCAATAGTTGTTTGACATTAATGTTATTCTAACAATGTTATTTTGTAGTTAATTTTTCTTCTGCATAAGTAGTATAGAAATGAAAAAACAACACAAACCAGATTTCATTATTTGACAAGAGATAGCAGAGAGTAACCACAACTTTTTAATTAAATCTATGTGAGGAGAAATATACTAAAATACATTTACTGATTATTAGGATATAAACACCAATTATAAAATTCAATTTGGCAGAATCTCAGTTGATAAACAAGTTATGTTAATGAAATCACAGTCCTAGTAAGCTCACCAGGCTCTTCTGTCCATAGGATTCCCCAAACAAGACTAGAGTAGGTTGCCATCTCCTTCTCCAGGGGATCTGCCTGCATGTGTGGTTCCTTGACTGAAGGTACTGTTGCCTACACAAATGCAAAATTCCCAAAGTTAATTCTCAGAGCACCGCTGACATCAGTCATCATCAAACATCAAGTTAAGCTGGGTGATAGCTGATATAAAGATATAAATGAGAAGAAAGTAAAATGTTACATCATAAGTCAACCTTGACTCCTAAAATGATTTCCTGTCACAGTGAGATTTCTATGTATAGATCTGTTTTTAGATCTGTGCCACCTCAAAAAAAAAATCTAGACAGTTTTTAGACTCAAACTTAGGAAAAAAAAAACTAACTAAAACCTTTGGATATCAATAAACTGTTAAATGGGTGGTCAAAAATATACTGGGTTATTTTGTAGTGGGGCACCAGCTGTAAAAAATAACAATTTGAGTCACTGTAGAGATAGGAAATATAATGTAACAGCAGAGACAAGATGACAGTTTGATGCGAAAAAATCCATCAGCCCACATGCTTTGTGTGACATTGATTCTATGGAGTGGCTCTAACCTATCTATCTAGTGGAAATTTTATGAACTCAGACAACCAGCACTTTGAACTTTATGGATAGAATGGCAGAACTGAAAAAAAATTTGGATTTATTCAATGATATTTCAATTTTCAGTTTCCATGATTTATTAACCTAACAAGAATACACAATCAAATACCAAATAATGCTGATACTATTCTCAGGTGAAAAATAAGCTGCTATGGATCTTCAAAGAAACAGAGGACCTAAGCGATTAGAAACATGCAGCGTTCCTTCTACTTATCACAAAATGTCCTGCTATAAAAAGATGCCCGATATAGTTAGACAGTCCTCTAAATGTCAAGCTAAACAGTATTTCCATTTAAAATATCATTCATTTATTAAAAAACAGTAATATTATGTTCAAATAATTGGTGCTCTATAACAAGAATAGAAAGGTGAAATGGACATAATTCTGATAGCAAGAACTAACCACTTATTGTATCAGCAACCAAAATACAATGATTGATGTTTGAGAAATAAGTGAAGTCCAGAAAAGCATGACCTTTGAAGCCAAAATTCTTAAGTTTGTATCCTGATGTTTTTCCCTGCTATGTTGCTTCATATAAATTACTAAAACTTTACAAGCTTCTTTCACATTTATAAAATGGAAGGAAATATTAGTACCTAGCGCATAGGATGGAGGAGCCTAGTAGGCTGCAGTCCATGGGGTCCCTAAGAGTCAGACACGACTGAGCGACTTCACTTTCACTTTTCACTTTCATGCATTGGAGAAGGAAATGGCAACCCACTCCAGTGTTCTTGCCTGGAGAATCCCAGGGACAGGGGAGCCTGGTGAGCTGCCGTCTATGAGGTTGCACATGACTGAAGCGACTTAGAAGAAGCAGCAGCACATAGGATATTAAGAAGATTAAATAATTTAATATGTGTAATTTGATGTAAACAAGACCTAGCATATAATAACAAAGTTCTTAATAATTGTCAGCTGTGACTGGTGTTTGTGTAAAAAGATTAATAATAATGGTTTAGAGAGGGAGATTTTGAGCACAAATGTAGGGCTACCTGATTCTTTAATGAGAGATAATTTGAAAATAATTCCAGGGAAATCCCTGCTTCTCCTGGAATCTTGAAAAAAAAGTAGTAGTAATTTCTCAGGATTATAACTCAGCAGCCTTTTCAGTGGAGGGAACAGCATGTTCAAAGGTAAATAAGTGAGAATTTGAAAAATAATAATTTTAGTGGAAACACTTATGAGGAAATCCATTTAATACATTTACCCTAATTAACTGATAGCCTTCTCTATATGAAAAAATACTGAGTAGTACTCACAGATGTTAAAGGTTTATGATTCAGTAAATCACACTAAGTATATATACACACTTTTTCCTGCATTTTAAACTGTGTCATGGAAAGCACTTGGTTTTCTGTTTCCGTCACTAGCAAGTATTATGGTAACTATGTAATTAACTTCAAATAAATAGTTGTTATGATAAATAAATGATTTGTAAATAGTTGACAAAGGTGTACAATTTTAAAAATTATTTTTAATTATATGTGAAAAGATAATATTCACATATTAGAAAGTTAATCATAAACATCTATAGTAAATCTGGAAAACAATTGTCTTACTTATAAATTTCATCATAATCCAGATTTTTCCACTTTTAGTTTATCTAAAGAAGAGTAAAAATGTTGAAAACTGTTTTCTAGATTATTTATCATAACAACTATTTATTTTGAACTCAGTTGATTGACATATAGCTCAGAAGAAAAAGAATCTGCCTGCAACTCAGGAGACTCGGGTTTGATCCTGGGTTGGGACACAATGTATTTTGTGTGTGGTTGGAGCTTGAATTCTCACTCTGCAGTATGTAATCCAACATTGCCTAAATTTGCACTTAATTCTTAAGATCCTTGAGGGCAGGAGCGTCTATTCTGTTGTCCACTGCAATTAGCTAATTCACATAGGAAATCTTGATTGACTTAAAGAGCTCATACTTCCTATTTTCTGTCACTAAATTATGGTGTCAGAGAGACCAGAAACTCCTTATCTGGAATAGACATACACACACACACACACACGCGTGCACACACATACACAGGATGGTGCTAAGTGTTACATGAACAAAATCATAAATTTTGAGTAGGATAAGTACTTAATACTCCTGCCTGGAAAAATCCCATGGACGGAGGAGCCTGGTAGGCTGCAGTCTGTGGGGTCGGTGAGGGACGGACACGACTGAGCGACTTCACTTTCACTTTTAACATTCATGCATTGGAGAAGGAAATGGCAACCCACTCCTGTGTTCTTGCCTGGAGAATCCCAGTGACGGGGGAGCCTGGTGGGCTGCCGTCTGTGGGGTCACACAGAGTCGGACACAACTGAAGTGACTTAGCAGCAGCTACTTAATACATGTCACTCAGTTCAGTTCAGTCGCTCAGTCGTGTCCGACTCTTTGCGACCCCATGAATTGCAGCACGTCAGGCCTCCCTGTCCATCACCTGTCCATCAACTCCGAGTTCACTCAAACTCACGTCCATCGAGTCGGTGATGCCATCCAGCCATCTCATCCTCTGTCGTCCCCTTCTCCTCCTGCCCCCAATCCCTCCCAGCATCAGAGTCTCTTCCAATGAGTCAACTCTTTGCATGAGGTGGCCAAAGTACTGGAGTCTAAGCTTTAGCATCATTTCTTCCAAAGAACACCCAGGACTGATCTGCTTTAGAATGGACTGGTTGGACCTCCTTGCAGTCCAAAGAACTCTCAAGAGTCTTCTCCAACTCCACAGTTCAAAAGCATCAATTCTTTGGTGCTCAGCTTTCTTCACAGTCCAACTCTCACATCCGTACATGACTACTAGAAAAACCATAGCCTTGACTAGATGGACCTTTGTTGGCAAAGTAATGTCTCTGCTTTTGAATATGCTATCTAGGTTAGTCATAGCTTTTCTTCCAAGTAGTAAGCGTCTTTTAATATCATGGCTGCAATCACCATCTGCAGTGATTTTGGAGCCCCAAAACATAAAGTCTGACACTGTTTCCATTGTTTCCCCATCTATTTCCCATGAAGTGATGGGACCGGATGCCATGATCTTCGTTTTCTGAATGTTGAGCTTTAAGCCAACTTTTTCACTCTCCTCTTTCACTTTCATCAAGAGGCTTTTGAGTTCCTCTTCACTTTCTGCCATAAGGGTGGTGTCATTTGCATATCTGAGGTTATTGATATTTCCCCCGGCAATCCTGATTCCAGCTTGTGCTTCTTCCAGCCCAGCGTTTCTCATGATATACTCTGTATATAAGTTAAACAAGCAGGGTGACAATATACAGCCTTGATGTACTCCTTTTCCTATTTGGAATCAGTCTGTTGTTCCATGTTCAGTTCTAACTGTTGCTTCCTGACCTGCATACAGATTTCTCAAGAGGCAGGTCAGGTGGTCTGGTATTCCCATCTCTTTCAGAATTTTCCACAGTTTATTGTGATCCATACAGTCAAAGGCTTTGGCATAGTCAATAAAGCAGAAATAGATGTTTTTCTGGAACTCTCATGCTTTTATTATGATCCAGTGGATGTTGGCAATTTGATCTCTCATTCCTCTGCCTCTTCTTAAACCAGCTTGAACATCTGGAAGTTCATGGTTCACGTATTGCTGAAGCCTGGCTTGGAGAATTTTGAGCGTTACTTTACTAGCGTGTGAGATGAGTGCAATTGTGCAGTCGTTTGAGCATTCTTTGGCATTGCCTTTCTTTGGGATTGGAATGAAAACTGACCTTTTCCAGTCCTGTGGCCACTGCTCAGTTTTCCAAATTTGCTGGCATATTGAGTGCAACACTTTCACAGCATCATCTTTCAGGATTTGAAATAGCTCCACTGGAATTTCATCACCTCCACTAGCTGTGTTCGTAGTGATTCTTTCTAAGGCCCACTTGACTTCACGTTCCAGGATATCTGGCTCTAGGTTGAGTGATCACACCATTGTAATTTCCTTGGTCATGAAGATCTTTTTTGTACAGTTCTTCTGTGTATTCTTGGCACCTCTTCTTAGTATCTTCTGCTTCTGTTAGGTCCATACCATTTTTGTCCTTTATTGAGCCCATCTTTGCATGAAATGTTCCCTTGGTATCCCTAACTTTCTTGAAGAGATCTCTAGTCTTTACCATTCTGTTGTTTTCCTCTGTTTCTTTGCATTGATCGCTGAAGAAGGCTTTCTTATCTCTTCTCACTATTCTTTGGAACTCTGCATTCAGATGCTTATATCTTTCTTTTTTTCCTTTGCTTTTCACTTTTCTTCTTTTCACAGCTATTTGTAAGGCCTCCACAGACAGCCATTTTGCTTTTTTGCATTTCTTTTAAATGTCACTAGCCATAGCAATTATACACAAGTACCAATGTCTGTATTCTTGCCTAGAGAATTCCATGGACAGAGGTGCCTGGCAGTCTAACACTTATGGGGTCATAAAGAGTCAGACACAACTGAATGACTAACACACACACACACAAACCCCTCCAAATGAAGGCACCTGGGCTGAAATACAGCTTTGCATGAGAGCCTGGGGACTGAGTCTTAGTCTGCAGTCCCTTCAGCGACTGCAGTGCACTGGCTGGGCCCCAGTTCTGCTTCGAGGGCAGCTTTCTACCAGAGATCCGCCTCATAGACTTTGTAATTGCCTATACCCAGGCAGATATCACACAATGTATTTTGTGTGTGGTTGGAGCTTGAATTCTCACTCTGTAGTATGTAATCCAACATTGCCTAAATTTGCATTTAATTCTTAAGATCCTTGAGGGCAGGAGCATCTATTCTGTTTCCCACTGTGCTAATTCAAGTAAGATATCTTGATTGACTTAAGGAGCTCATACTTCCTATTTTCTGTCACTAAATTATGGCATCAGAGGGACCAGAAACTCTTTATCTGGAATAGACATACACACATGCACACACACACACACACACATAGGATGGTGCTAAGTGTTACATTAACAAAATCATACATTTTGAGTAGGATAAGTACTTAA
Source organism: Bos taurus (assembly GCF_002263795.3). Taxonomy (NCBI): domain Eukaryota; kingdom Metazoa; phylum Chordata; class Mammalia; order Artiodactyla; family Bovidae; genus Bos; species Bos taurus. Next base: position 39,310,023 of record NC_037328.1, on the reverse strand, counting down.
TAAATGTCACTAGCCATAGCAATTATACACAAATACCAGTGTCTAAATATTAGAGAATAATATAATTCAGTTAATTTAGAAAGATAATAAGAAATGAATTACAGAAACCTGTTTCACCTGAGTAGTCAGAATTCTTAGCATCTATTGAATTTTCTATGCTCAATATCTTTATTCTAGGAATGATTCGGAGAAGGCAATGGCAGGCACCCCACTCCAGTACTCTTGCCTGGAAAATCCCATGGACAGAGGAGCCTGGTAGGCTGCAGACCATGGGGTTGCTAGAGTCGGACACGACTGAGGACTTCACTTTCACTTTTCACTTTCCTGCATTGGAGAAGGAAATGGCAAGCCACTCCAGTGTTCTTGCCTGGAGAATCCCAGGGATGGGGGAGTCTGGTGGGCTGCTGTCTCTAGGGTCGCACAGAACCAGACACGATTGAAGCGACTTAGCAGTAGCAGCAGCAGCAGGAATGATTAGAAATTGCTTTTCTTTCACTACATAATTGTCTGAGAAAATGCATAACATCAAACACCATTAGATCAAAATTTGGGGAAAAGGTAATACTTCTTCATGTACATAAAGAAGACAGTACAAGAAGAAAAGTGTCTTATTCTGGCAAATTGAAGTACATTTAATGCTTTCAAGTCAACTGTCATTGATGAAATGCCTGCTACTAAACAAGGAAAGTTATCATAATGAAATCTATGCTGTTTGTGAATTTCCAAAGTGATCTTCAAGAGAAAAGGTTTTTACTGTAATCAGTAAAATAATGATGCCTTCCCTTACATTCAGTCTATATATTGTTTTACTTTAATTCCATAAAGAATTCCTGTATGTCCAACGTCTTCTTTTCTTCCATCAGAACTCCCACAAAGAGGCAGCCAGGGAAAGAAAGATATATTTTATTTGTATTTATGAGATGTTAATCAGATACGAAGGAAAACTGCCTAAATCCATTTTTTTAAAGTGGAGATTACCAAGGAGTGTTAACAAATCATAGGCAGATAGATTCCTAATACACTGAACTGTAACATTATTGCATTAAAATTACTGAGTAGATATATTTGGATGATTAATCACATAATCAGTTTTTTTTTTACTTAATTCCTTAATGTATACTTTTGTTGGATATGTAGACTTTTTAATATAGAAGATTTTTGTTTTGTTTTATTCTTAATTCCATGCTTTGCATAATGGTAGTCAGCTTTATTTTGAGGTTTTGAGGTTTTATTTGGAGTTCTAAAGAACTCCATTACTAGAAGGAATTCTCTGGCCACCTTCTGTTCAATTTTGTTCCTCAAGGAAATATTTGTTTGTTTGTTTTTGCTTTTTTTTTTTAATCATACCATTGTTTTTGAGTAGTGTCCAAAATATTTAAATATGCAATTTCATATTGGCTCCCTTTCTAACAGTCTCAGCCCTAAACTTATTATCCAACACATCAGAGTATCTAAAGGAAATGGAAAAATTTTTCAGATATACAGACCTGCTTTTATTGATCCAGTTGTTCTTAATTTGGTTTTGTTTGTAATTAATGATATTAAAATTTCAGAAATCATTTTTCCCCAGTAAATGTTACACAACATTTTTTGCAAGCAAAATGTCTATATCTGCATAAATTTGACTTTGTGAGATTTCTATGGGCATTCTTTCAGTGTAATCTCCATAGCATCTTGTCACATCTATGGCAGTAATTTGCATATTATAAATGCTTAATAGGTTCTGATTTGTTTATGAGTAAGGTTATATTCCTGATCTGACTAAAAATGTTTCCTTATTGATACCATACTGTACTTGAAATAACACTATCAGAAATTTAGATTTATATTTGGTATCAGCTAAAATTTTTACAACTCAAAGCCTCATTTTATCCACTGGGAATTAGTGTATGATTCATCTTATACAAGTTGAATTTATGTTTACGTGTTTTGCTCTTTTCAAATTGCCCAAGTGTTTTAGAAAAGAAACTAAGGAATCAGCGTAATTCTTAAAGAAACAAAACTATAAAAATAGTCTTGTCAACTTACCAAGATTCTTTTAAGAGATCCTTTTAAGAGCTGAATTACTGCAAGCTAATTTTATGATGGATGAAACCATCACATCATATAAAATAAATCATTTTTTTCCCTTTGACAGAAATTCCTTTTTAGTTCTTATCTAGTGAAAAGAAACTCAGTGAACACAAAATGTATCCATCAGTTCCACTTTCTGAAAAACTAAACCTAAGGTACTTAGAAAAATCATTTCAAAGATCAGGGATATGTAAGATCAGATTACAAGAGAGTGTTTATTTAGTTTGGCACTTAAAAGTAATTGATTTACTAGTAACATCACTCTGATTAGTTGGAAGGGAATTAGAATCTCCCACTCTCGTGATTTGTGACAAAAAAAAAAAAGAGAGAGAGAGAGACAGAGAACTAGTCCTGAGGTACAGCAAGTATGAACCACCAAGGCAGTCTAGGGATTTAGATAGCTTTGGTTTGATCAGTGTCTATGTCGGACTGGTTTCTAAAAATACTTTTGGTATTAACCCTCCTCAGGGAAAATAAAGTGTATTTTCTAGATTTATTTTTTTGCACCTTTGTGAGGATTAGTCTCTTGTTATTATATTAAAAGTATAAGATTTCCTTCCCTTTAAAGTTTAAAATTCTGGTTTCATGAGCTCTAACTTTTCTTTTTTTTTTTCTTCTTTTTTTTTAAAAATATATTTTATTTTTAAACTTTACAAATTGTATTAGTTTTGCCAAATATCAAAATGAATCTGCCACAGGTATACATGTGTTCCCCATCCTGAACCCTCCTCCCTCCTCCCACCCCATACCATCCCTCTGGGTCGTCCCAGTGCACTAGCCCCAAGCATCCAGTATCGTGCATCGAACCTGGACTGGCAACTCGTTTCATACATGATATTATACATGTTTCAATGCCATTCTCCCAAATCTTCCCACCCTCTCCCTCTGCAACAGAGTCCATAAGACTGTTCTATACATCAGCGTCTCTTTTGCTGTCTCGTACACAGGGTTATTGTTACCATCTTTCTAAATTCCATATATATGCATTAGTATACTGTATTGGTGTTTCTCTTTCTGGCTTACTTCACTCTGTATAATAGGCTCTAGTTTCATCCACCTCATTAGAACTGATTCAAATGTATTCTTTTTAATGGCTGAGTAATACTCCATTGTGTATATGTACCACTGCTTTCTTATCCATTCACCTGCTGATGGACATCTAGGTTGCTTCCATGTCCTGGCTATTATAAACAGTGCTGCGATGAACATTGGGGTACATGTGTCTCTTTCCGTTCTGGTTTCCTCAGTGTGTATGCCCAGTAGTGGGATTGCTGGATCATAAGGCAGTTCTATTTCCAGTTTTTTAAGGAATCTCCACATTGTTCTCCATAGTGGCTGTACTAGTTTGCATTCCCACCAACAGTGTAAGAGGGTTCCCTTTTCTCCACACCCTCTCCAGCATTTATTGTTTGTAGACTTTTGGATCACAGCCATTCTGACTGGTGTGAAATGGAACCTCATAGTGGTTTTGATTTGCATTTCTCTGATAATGAGTGATGTTGAACATCTTTTCATGTGTTTGTTAGCCATCTGTATGTCTTCTTTGGAGAAATGTCTGTTTAGTTCTTTGGCCCATTTTTTGATTGGGTCATTTATTTTTCTGGAGTTGAACTGTAGGAGTTGCTTGTATATTTTTGAGATTAGTTGTTTGTCAGTTGCTTCATTTGCTATTATTTCCTCCCATTCTGAAGGCTGTCTTTTCACCTTGCTAATAGTTTCCTTTGATGTACAGAAGCTTTTAAGTTTAATTAGGTCCCATTTGTTTATTTTTGCTTTTATTTCCAATATTCTGGGAGGTGGGTCATAGAGGATCCTGCTGTGATGTATGTCAGAGAGTGTTTTGCCTATGTTCTCCTCTAAGAGTTTTATAGTTTCTGGTCTTACGTTTAGATCTTTAATCCATTTTGAGTATATTTTTGTGTATGGTGTTAGAAAGTGTTCTAGTTTCATTCTTTTACAAGTGGTTGACCAGTTTTCCCATCACCACTTGTTAAAGAGATTGTCTTTAATCCATTGTATATTCTTGCCTCCTTTGTCAAAGATAAGGTGTCCATATGTGCATGGATTTATCTCTGGGCTTTCTATTTTGTTCCATTGATCTATATTTCTGTCTTTGTGCCAGTACCATACTGTCTTGATAACTGTGGCTTTGTAGTAGAGCCTGAAGTCAGGTAGGTTGATTCCTCCAGTTCCATTCTTCTTTCTCAAGATAGCTTTGGCTATTCGAGGTTTTTTGTATTTCCAAACAAATTGTGAAATTATTTGTTCTAGCTCTGTGAAGAATACCATTGGTAGCTTGATAGGGATTGCATTGAATCTATAAATTGCTTTGGGTAGTATACTCATTTTCACTATATTGATTCTTCCAATCCATGAACATGGTATATTTCTCCATCTGTTAGTGTCCTCTTTGATTTCTTTCACCAGTGTTTTATAGTTTTCTATGTATAGGTCTTTAGTTTCTTTAGGTATATATATTCCCTAAGTATTTTATTCTTTCCGTTGCAATGGTGAATGGAATTGTTTTCTTATTTTCTCTTTCTGTTTTCTCATTATTAGTGTATAGGAATGCAAGGGATTTCTGTGTGTTGATTTTATATCCTGCAACTTTACTATAATCATTGATTAGTTCTGGTAATTTTCTGGTGGTCTGACACAGTATTCACAGCAATATTCCAAAATTACAGGTAGACATCAGAAGTATAAGGGTAGTCTTCTCTTAATTTCAATGAAGTCATAAGGGTAAAGTTCTGATCAAATTAAGTTACAGGTATAACTTCTTTACCTACCTGATTACCATGATGTCGACTAAGTCCTCTCAGAATCACGTTGAAAGTGTAGAGCTTGTGTAGATTATTCCTAGGTCACTGTGCACCTTTTGCTAATTTACAGAGTATTTCACTCCCACTCTCAACCCATCACTCAACCTTTTCCTCTAAAAGACCTAGAAAATCTAACACAATACTCAATAAGAAAAGTTGGAGAACTCACTAACTACTGCATTTCAAGATTTTACTAGAAAACTGCAACAGTCACGATAGTGTGTTGTTTGTGAAAGAATCAGCACAGTATATCAGAGGAACAAAATATAGAGCCCCAGAATAGACCCACAAGAATACAGTCAACTGGTCTTTGGTAAAGACTCAAAGCAATTCAGTGTAGAAAGGACGATCTTTTCAGCAAATGATACTAGACCAGTGGGACATTCATATGTTAAAAAGAATGAAATAAGACACAAAACATAGACTTTTCCCCCAAATTAAGTCAAAATGCATTATAAAGCCAAAATTGTAAAACACAAAATCGTAAATTGCTAGAAGGAAACAGAAAAGATCTAGATGGCCATAGGTTTAGCAATGAGTTTTTGAATACAGAAAAGCTTTTCAATGAGTTGAATATTACTCACATTAAAGATTTCCTCTGTGAGAAAAACACTGTTAAAAATATAATAACAAGCCATAGTCCATAAGAAAGTATTTGCAACAAAACACATTTCTGATAAAGTAATTGTACCCAAAATACAAAAAGATCCCTCAAAAATAAAGCTCAACCGTAAAAAATACAACTCAATTAAGATATTAAAATATGGACAAAAGACCTAGAGATACTTCACCAAATGAAATATATAAATGGCAGATAAGCATATGAAGAAATTCTCAATGGTATTTATCATTAGGGAATTGCAAATAAAAGAATGGGATGTCACTACACACCAATTAGAATGTTTAAAGGTTTAAAGTAAAAAAAAAAAAAAAAGATGATATCAATAGCTGGCGAAGATACAGAACAAGAAATTTTTTTCACAGATAATAGTGGTAATCCACTCCTGATATTTGTACAATTTATTACAAAGCTAAACATAGTCTTAATGTGCAATCCACCTAAGTGTTTATCCAACAAATTTGAAAACTTGTATCAACACAAAAATCTGCACACAAATTTTTATAGCATCTTTATTTTTATTCCTCATGAACTGTCAACAACCATGATGCCCTTCAATGGGTAAGTGGATAAACTGAGGTATTATTATTCAATGAAAAACAAAAAACAAAAATGAATTGTCCAATCATGAAAATGCATGAGTGAATCTAATGATTCATTGTTAACTGAAAGAAGCGAATTTAAGAAATTACCCACTCTATGATCTCAATTATATGATATTCTGGAAAAGGCAAAATCTATATTGAGAATAAAAAGATAGTGTTTAACATGGGATTTAGGGATAGAAGAGTGAAGGTTGAATAGGTGAGACACAAGAGAAATTTTAGGGCGTGGAGATTATCTTTCAGGACACTGTAGTGGTAGATATATGACACTGTTTAGTTGCTAAGTCGTGTCCAGCTCTTTTACAGCCCCAGGACTGTAGCTTGTCAGGCTCTTCTGTCCATGGGATTTCCCAGGCAAGAATACTGCAGTGGGTTGCCATTTGCTCCTCCAGGGGGTCTTCCTGACCCAGGGATTTCACTTGTGTCCCTTGTGTCTCCTGCATTGGCAGGTAGACTGTTTACTGCTGAGCCAGCTGAGAAGCCTATATATACATATACATATATACATGTATTCTTTCTTTTTTAGATTCTTTTTAAAATTTAATTATATTTTTAACTGGAAGATAATTACTTTACAATCCATTTTAGATTATTTTCTCTTATAGATTACCACAGAATATTGAATAGAATTCCTTGTGCTATACGTGTTGGTTATATATCTTATATATAGTAATGTGTGTATGTTCATTCCAGGCTCCTGATTTTTCCCTTCCCACTAAGTCACTCCTTTGGTAACCAGAAGTTTGTTTTCAAAATCTGTAATTCTGTTTCTGTTTTGCAAATAAGTTCATTTGTATAATATTTTTTAAAAGTTAGATTCCACAGGCATGATTATATATGATACTTTTCTTTGCCTGACTTACTTCACTTAGTATGAAAATCTCTAGGTCTATCCATGTTGCTACAAATGCCATTATTTTATTCTTTTTATGGGTGAATAATATTCCATTGTATATATGTACCACATCTTCTTTCTCCATTCTTCTGTCAATGGATATTTAGGCTGCTTAAATTTCTTGGCTCTTGCAAATAGAGCTGCAGTGAACACTAGGATGCATATATCTTTTTAGATTATGGTTTTTTCTGGATATATGCCTCTGGGTGGGATTGCTGGATCATATGATAGTTCTATTTTTAGTTTTTCAAGGAATCTCCACCCCATTCTCCATAGTGGCTATATCAATTTACATTCCCACCACAGTGTAGGAAGGTTCCCTTTTCTCCACATCCTATACAGCATTTATTATTTGTGGACTTTTTGATAATGGCCATTCAGCCTGGTGTGAGGTGATACCTCATTGTAGTTTTTCTTTGCATTTCTCTGATAATTAGTGATGTTGACCATCTTCTCAAATGTTTTTTGGCAATCTGTATGTCTTCTTTAGAGAAATGTTGATTTAGATCTTTTGCCCTTTTTTTGATTGTTTTATTTGTTGTTGTTTTTTTTTTTCTTTTTGTTTTTGACAGAACTGTGAGGGCTGTTTGTATATTTTGGAGATTAATCCTTTAATTGTTCCTTCTTTGCTTCTTTTGCAAATATTTTTTCCCACTCTGTGTATTTGTCTTTTTCTGATTTTTTTTAAATTGTTTCCTTGCTGTGCAGAAGCTTTTAAGTTTCCAGTGTTTATTTTTGTTTTTATTTTCATTACTCTAGGAGGTGGGTCAAAAAGAATATTTCTGCAATTTAGGTCAAAAATTTAGGTCAGTGTTTTGCCTGTTTTCCTCTAAGAGTGTCTCAACATTTAGGTCTTTATTCCATTTTGAGTTTATTTTTGTGAATGGTTTTATGAAAATATCATAATTTTATTCTTTTCCATGTAGCTGTCCAGTTTTCCTAGCACCACTTATTGAAGAGACTGCCTTTTACTTCATATATTCTTGATTCCTTTGTCATAGATTAATAGACCATAGGTTCATGGATTTATTTCTGGGCTTCTATCTTGTTTAATTAATCTATATTTTTGTTTTTGTGCCAATATCATGCAGTTTTTGATCACCGTAGATTTGCATTATAGTCTTACATCAGGGAGAATGATTCCTCCAGCTGTGTTCTTCTTTATCAAGATTTTTTTTGTTATTTGGTTTTTTGTGTGTCTCCATACACATTATAAATGTTTTTCTGTTCTAGTTTTGTGAAAAATACCATTGGTGATTTGATAGGGATTTCACTGAATCTGTAGATTATCTTGTATGGTCATTTTGACAATATTGATTCCTTCCATCTTAGATCATGGTATATATTTCCACCTGTTTGTGTCATCTTTTATTTCTCTCATCAGTGTCATAATTTTTGGAGAACAGATCTTTGGTTTCCTTAGGTAGGTTCATTCCGAGGTATTTTACTCTTTTTGATGCAATGTTAAGTGGAATAATTTCCTTAATTTCTCTTTCTGATCTTTCATTCTTAGTGTATGGAAATGCAAGAGATGCCTGTGTATTAATTTGTATGCTACAACTTTACTCCTTTCACTGATAGCTTTATTAGTTTTCTAGTAGCATCATTAGGATTTTCTATGTGTAAGATGATGCCATCTGCAACAGTGTCAACAGAAGTAAGAGTTAGGGAAATACCTAACTTTAGATGGAATACAGACTGAAACGTTGCAATCTAACTGTGTTATAAACAAGTGAAACAACCTCACTAACAGTGGCAGGTGGGGAGAGAGGTGCTGATCCAAGTTATTTTAGAAATAAATAGTGTCTGAAAAAATAAGAGTGAAGACTGTATATAAGTAAGTTTAGGTTACCAATTCTGATACTACTATGCATAAGTATTTTAGAATCACATAATTAAGTAAATGTGTAGCAGATGTTGAGAACCAAGCTCTCACTACTAGACTGGAAGGTTACAAGAGTAGAGGAGGAGCTAAGAATGAACCATGTGGCAATGGATTCGAGCTAGAGACATCCATATGAACTCTTATTTAGGCTAACAGATACAGAGAATTATGGAAATATTTATAAACAATGAACATATCTAGTATGCAGAACTTTGTTTCTATTACCACTTTTTAATAAAAGAATCCCAGGCTCCTCAGACAAATGACAAATTTGAGAACTAAGGCAGGACAAATATAAAATGAGCCTCAACATCCTATAATGCCAGAAAGGAGAGAAGTGCAAAAGCACTTCCTTTGATGGAACATATTAAAGGGACATAGGAGCAAAGTAAAAGAGTCCTCAAAAGCCAAAGCTAAAATAATTTGCATAAAGAAGGAAGTACTGAATCATAATCCAAATAATAAATATCAATGAATCCACACTGATTTAAAGAAGTGATTCAATAAATAAATAAATAATTTGGGAGAAGAGCTAAAACTTGTGCCAAAAAATTCCAAATAACTTATGCAAATATTCAACCCTCAAGGATGTAGAGTATGACTGCACACTCCAAGTATGGACTGAATAGTGTCATTTATTTCTCAGAGTACTGTAAAGGGGAAATAAAAAGAACATCTTTATGGTAAAGGAACTTCACAAATACTACCACAGCAAGGTGATCAATGTCAACATCAACAGTGATAAGTCATGTTGAAAGTATGTGCCATTGACATGATGTGGTAAAAAGGTACTCTACCTCTGTGGTCTATCTTTCAAAAACCCATAAGCCCAGTCTAACCATGACAAGCATTCTAGAAAATACTTGATCACTGCACTTCAACTCTGTCAAGGTAATCAATAACATAAGCACCTTCTAAGAAATTGTCACAAGCAAGTCTAACCTAAAGACATGGTGATTAAATTTGATGTGGTATCCTGGATAGGATTCTGAAACAGAAAGGATACTGAGTAAAAAGTAAGGAAATCTGAGTAATAAAGTAAACAATTTAGTTAATAAGAATATATCAGTATTGGTTTATCAATTATAACTAATATGCTAAAGTTTGAAATCAATAAAAAGCAAAATTGTGTTTGGGCTCAATTAAGGGAAATCTCTACTATTTTCACAAATTTTCTGTAAATCTGAAACTGTTTCAAGAAAAACTTGATTATAAACACTCGATAAGTACATTGGAAGATCCATTATTTATCCTGCTGCTCGCTCTATAATTTGTGTTTTAGAGTAAACAAATTATTGATAAGAAAAAGTTTCTTTACATAGAACTATTCTAATTTTTCAATAAGGAGGAGATATAAAATAACAATGTGATAATTCTGTAATACTTAATATAAGAATAGATGTAATGATATCAGTGTCTGTTAATATAATTATCCCTTGGTATCCAAGGGGGATTGGTCTAGGACCCTTTCAGATACCAAAAACCACGAATGCTCAGGTCCCGTGTTTAAAATGCTGTAATATTTGCATATAGCTTACACACATCCTCGTATACACTTAAAATAATTTTGAAATTACTCATTGCAATGTAAATGCTATGTAAATAGTTGTAAATATAGTGTAAACGCTATGGAAATTGTTGCTTGTGAGCAGCAAATTCAAGTTTTCCTTTTTTGGGACTTTCTGGAATTGTCTTTCAAATATTTTCCATGTATGTTTCATTGAATCCACACATGTAAAACCTGAGGATGGAGAGTGCCAACTATCTTAAAAACAGACCCAATCAATTACTACATAGCTCCTAATTAATGACCACCACCTGGAATTGTTGGGCTACAGTCCATAGGGTTGCAAAGAATTGCACATGACTGAGCACATATACACACACATGCAGAGTTATTCTTAAACAAAAATTGAAAAAAAAAATCCAATAGGTAAAAATATGAAATAAATTTTTATACAAAATATTTATGAAAATATAAAATATAAATGAAATGTGGAGATATAAGATTGAGTTAAATGAAAGCATGAAGATGTAGTTAAACTTTTTCAGATTGTAAGGACCCTATGAAAAACATCATCCAAGTTCTTCAACAAAATGTTCAAGGGGAACAAAAGTTATCAAGGAGAGCTCTATAGAATAAAATAAATTTCAGAGATATATAATCAATTGCAACATTTAAAGTTTATGAGATCCTGATTAAAACAATTCTAAGCCATTAAATAATAAACATACATACTGAATAAAGATCACATATGCACACACTTATGAAACATTTAAGTTTGAACACTATTTGAAGATATTAAATTGAATTATAGGTCAAAAATGTTGAGATATCCGAAATTTCATGTCACATATCCTATTAGTGTTGAATTGCTTTAAAAATCTCATTTTTTTAGGAACATATAATGTAGTAGCTCATTTTCTTAAATAGAATTCTTATTATAAATGCATATTATAAAATATTACACATAAAATGACTTAATAATTGTTGAAACTTTATGATGAGTTCATACACATTTGTTATGCTATTCTGTGTACTTTACAAATGTATAAACTTCCTCATAATTATAAATTTAAAAAATTAATGAATATAGTGTAAGTCCCTGGGAGCCTTTTTAATATTTTATAAACACACTTTGCTACTACTAACTACCATAGCATAATAATTGGCTCTGATTATAATAGAATCAGACTTCTGTATAAATTGATTATTAAAAATAATTTAATGCATTCACAAGCATATTTTATACACACATGCATACAAAAGTGGTGTAGACAAGAAAACACTTACTATTTAACTTTGATTTGCTCTAATAAATTAGGAATGATTCTAGAAAAATCATGTGTAAGTGTGCAACATTCTTATAATTCAGTACTTCTTTTTTTAAATATATGCTTCTGTTCTTTTTGTCATTTGACCTCCTCTATGTCAACATATATCAAACTGTTACCTAGAATACAAAATTATTATTTATTATTAAAAATGATCTTTTCCTAATATTTATTGTTTTCCTCTACATACCTGATTCATGCCTTTTCATGTTGCCTTTGAATTCTTTTTGTATGTTTCTTAAACATTAATACTCTCCAGCATTGTAGTCTCAGATCCTTCTCTTTTTATACTCTGGTCTCCCTGGCCTGATATCTAATAATTAATGGTTCTCAAATCCATATCACCAGCATAAGTGTTGTTCTTGATTTTAAAACTCTCCTAAACAGCATCTCTAACTGGGTTCTAATTAGTTATTGTTCTAAGAGTTAGAACCACGTATGGAACAACTGATTGATTCAGGATTGAGAAAGGACTATGACAGGGTTGTATGTTGTCACCCGGTTTATTTAACCTATATGCTGAACACATGAGAAAGGCGGACCAGATGAGTTACAAGCTGGAATCAAGATAGGTAGGAGAAATATACACAACCTCAGATATGTGGATCATTCCACTCTAATGTCAGAAAGCAAAGAGGAACTGAAGAGCCTCTTGATGAGGGTGAAGAGGAAGGTGAAAAAGCCAGCTTAAAACTAAATATTAGAAAATTAAGATTGTGGCATCTGGCTCTATTCAGTTCAGTTCAGTTCAGTTCAGTCTCTCAGTAGTGTCTGACTCTTTGTGACCCCATGAATTGCAGCACACCAGGCCTCCCTGTCCATCACCAACTCCCACAGTTCACTCAAACTCATGTCCATCAAGTTGGTGATGCCATCCAGCCATCTCATCCTCTGTCATCCCCTTCTCCTCCTGCCCCCAATCCCTCCCAGCATCAGGGTCTTTTCCAGTGAGTCAACTCTTCGCATAAGATGGCCAAAGTACTGGAGTTTCAGCTTCAGCATCAGTCCTTCCAATGAACACCCAGGACTGATCTCCTCTAGGATGGACTGGTTGGATCTCCTTGCAGTCCAAGGGACTCGCAAGAGTCTTCTCCAGCACCATAGTTCAAAAGCATCAATTCTTTAGTGCTCAGCTTTCTTCACAGTCCAACTCTCACATCCATACATGACTACTGGAAAAACCATAGCCTTGACTAGACAGATCTTTGTTGACAAAGTAATATCTCTGCTTTTGAGTATGCTATCTAGGTTAGTTATAACTTTCCTTCCAAGGAGTAAGCGTCTTTTAATTTCAAGGCTGCAGTCACCATCTGCAGTGATTTTGGAGCCCCAAAAAATAAAGTCTGACTCTATTACTTCATGGCAAATAGATTGGGAAAAGGTGGAAGTAGTGATAGATTTCCTCTTCTTGGACTCTAAAATCACTGCAGATGGTGACTGCAGCCATGAAATCAGAAGATGATTGCTTCTTGACAGGAAACCTGTGACAAACCTAGACAGTGTATTCAAAAATAGAGATATTACTCTGCCTTTGTCCATATAATCTAGTCTATGGTCTTTTCAGTGGTCACATAAAGTTGTGAGAGCTAGACCAAAAGGAAGGCAGAGAACCAAAGAACGATGCTTTTGAACTGTCATGCTGGAGAAGACTCCTGAGAGTCTCTTGGACAGCAAGGAGATCAAGCTAGTCAATCTTAAAGGAAATCAATCCTGAATACTCATTGGAAGAACTGATGCTAAAGCTGAAAGTCTAGGAAATTAGGATTTTTTGCAACATACTATAGGAAACTCTTGCACATGTGCATGTGCTCATGCTATGCTCAGTCACCCAGTAGTGTCTCAGTCTTTGCAACCCTATGAACTAGAGCCCACCAGGCTTCTCTGTCCATGGGATTCTCCAAGAATACTGGAGTGGATTGCCATTTCCTTCTCCAGAGGATTTTTCCCAACCTAGAGATTGGATTCTTGTCTCTTGTGTCTCCTACGTTGGCTGAGAGATTCTTTAACGTTGTCACCACCTGGGAAGTCCCTTGTGTGAAGTTTGAAAGTCACTCAGTCGTGTCTGACTCTTTGCGACCCCATGGACTGTACAGTCCACGGAATTCTCCAGGCCAGAATACTGGAGTGGGTAGCCTTTCCCTTCTCCAGGGGATCTTCCCAACCCAGGGATCAAGCCCTGGTCTCCCGCATTGCAGGTGGATTCTTTACCAGCTGAGCCACAAGGAAAGCCCTTAACTGGATTTAAACCCTCCTTCTCCACAGAGGAGCTCATTAACCTCTGTTGTCTCTGTTGTGTTCCAGTTGGTGGTGGCAGACTCAGGTAAAATCTTTGATATTTCAACCAGAAAATGTCTGGGGCTTGATTGGAAAGCAAGTGGGTTCTGCTGTTGTTTAACTGAAGATTCAGATGAATTCTGCTTCAGGCAATTTTAATAAGATATTTGTTTTATGAAGCAAAATAATGATCTCCTGCATTGTAGGCAGATTCTTTACCATCTGAGCCACCAGGAAAGCTCCAACTAACAAATATTTTTTTATTTTTAATTGTCAAAAATTGACTCTTCATACAAGTAAAAATGTGGGAAAATAGGTGATCTGCCTTTATTAATTAACCTACAATATTATTTTTTAAATTTCTCTTAGATACTTCATTAAATGAGGATATTTTTGATCTGCCTTAGTCATTACTTTTTGTTTTTGTTTTTTGTTGTTGTTGTTTTGGTTTTTTTTTTTTTTTTGCTTTTTCATGGGAAGTAGACTTATGAAATGTAATTTTATATGCTTTTCATTTATGGATAACAACCTATCTTTCCCTTTGGAAGGTTAGTAGAGGAGAAAACAGAAGCAACAAAGTAGTTTAAAAACAAGCATCATTTCACAGACTCATAATGCCATCTTGTTTTTTGTTTTGACTTCTAATGAGTTTTACTTTGTAGATATGGATAATCTGCAATATTAGAAGAGCAGTGTTAAAGTTTTTCTAAAACTAATCACTTGTGCTTATAACTGTCACACCACTACTATTTGTCATAAGAAAATTCCCAAGGTTTTCCTTATTTGTTACTTTTGCTTTTAGTGGCTCAGATGGTAAAGAATTTGTCTGCAGTGCAGGAGACCCAGTTTCGGTCCCTGGGTTGGGAAGATCCCCTGGAGAAGGAAATGGCAACCCACTTCAATATTCTTGCCTGGCGAATTCCATGGACAGAGGAGCCTGGTGGGCTACAGGCCATGTGATCACAAAGAGTCAGATGCAATTGAGTGACTAACACTTTCCTAACGTTAGAGTAATGAATAGAAGCAAACAATCAAAACTACTGAGATCAGTGTAGGTATATATCACATTTCATAAACATATAAATGGTTACAGTCAAATAGTTTCACATAAAAGGTCAAATAATTCAGTTGCATAAGAAAGGGAAAAAATTTTTAAATCTCATATGGAACATGTCATCTTATTCCTGTTAAAGAATGTACATCCATATCTGTGATGAGGTAAAAACTCTCTCAGCATTAAAACCCACAGTGAAAATATTAGTAAACTGGTACACCTAGAAAATTTATCATTTTTTTTTTCCATTAGAGTTCCCATGGAAACTTGACAAGAAGGTGATATAAAGGAACAGGATAAAGAGTAAGAATAGAAAATGAACATTTATAGTATTTGATACTATATCAAATACTATAGTATTGGAAGGATGTGGTGACAGCATCTAAATATGTTATGGTGACACCATCTTGGGTGACACTTTAAAGCTGAAGAAGATCAGAATCATCAGGTGGATGCTGTTTAACAAATAACACCTTATGTTTTCTAGTCTGAATAATTTGAAAATGTAAAACAAGACAGATGGTTAAATAAAAACAGAACAATAGAGTTGAGTTTTCTGTCACTGACAAAGACATATTTTCAGAGTAACACTATTTTTTTAAATGCAGATGAAATGATTTGAACTTTTAATAATAAAGAATTGTTTACTTGTATCTTTCAGTTTTGTGCCACAATCTATTGTAGATAATTAGAAAAGAAGTAAAATGTCATATCAATGGTTTATGAATACTTTCAAAGCCCCTTTATTTTAACTTGACTTATTAACTAACTCTTAAACCTTATCACTTATTAACTTCAAGTTATAATTTTTGTTTGTGCCAAAATAGAATAGCATCAGTTCCTGTCTATAGCCATTTATCTCCAACTGAGCCTTGTCATCAGTAAGATCATAAGCCTTATGCAGAGCCAAAAACATCATGGTCTAAATAAAATAATGTAGGAAAAGAATTACAGCACTCTTGACCATTAAACTCTAAGTTTTGATCTAGAGATTCTATGTTACATTAATTTTTAGGGTACTCAAAAAATGTTTGTAACATGCCAGCCATATGATAAGCACTGTATTATTTACTAGAAATGAATATTGCTTCCAACTCCCACAAGGAACTTACAGCATACTGAGGCAGATGCAGATGTTGTTTTGTTCAGTCACTATGTCCTGTTCAACTCTGTAACTCCACGGACTGCAGAACTCCAGGTTTCCCTTCACTATCTCACAGAGCTTGCTCAAACTCATATCCATCAAGTCAGTAATGTCATTCAACCACCTCTTCCTCTGTCACTATCTTCTCCTACTATCCTCAATATTTTCCAGTATCAGGGTTTCTTCCAATGGGTTGGCACTTTCCATCAAGTGGCCAAAGTATTGGAGCTTCTGCTTCAGCATCAGTCCTTCCAATGAATATTCAGGGGTGATTTCCTTTAAGATTGACTGCTTTGATCTCCCTGTTGTCCCAGGAAGTCTCAAGAGTCTTGTTGTTTTTGCTGTTCAGTTGCTCAGTGGTGTCCGACTCCTTGTGACCCCATGTACTGCAGTATGCCAGGTTTCTCTGTCCTTCACTATTTTCCATAATTTGCTCAAACTTATGCCCATTGCATCGCTGATGCCATTCAACTATCTCATCCTCTATCATCCCTTTCTCCTCCTACCTTCAATCTTTTCCATGATCAGCGTCTTTTCCAGTGAGTTGGCTCTTCACATGAAGTGGTCCAAGTATTCAAGCTTCAGTTTCAGCATCAGTCCTTCAAATGAATATTCAGGGTTTATTTCCTTTAAGATTGACTGGATTGATCTCCCTATTGTCCAAGGGACTCTCAAGAGTCTTCTCCAACACCACAGTTCCAAGGAGTCAGTTCTTTGGCACTAGCTTTCTCTATTGTCCCACTCGCTCATCCATACATGACTACTGGAAAAACTATAGCTTTGAGCACAATGACCTTTGTCAACAAAGTGATGTCTCTGCTTTTAAATACACTGCCTAGATTTGTTATTGCTTTTCTCCCAAGGAGCAAGTGTCTTTGAATTTCATGACTGTAGTCACCATCCACAGTGATTTTGGAGCCCAAGAAAATAAAGACTGTCACTGTTTCCATTGTTTCCCCATCTATTTGCTATGAAGCAATGGGGCCAGATGTCATGATCTTAGTTTTTTGAATGTTGAGTTATAAACCAGCTTTTTCATTCTACTCTTTCACTTTCATCAAGAGGCTCTTTAGTTCCTCTTCACTTTCTACCATAAAGGTGGTGTCATCTGCATATCTGAGGTTATTGATATTTATCCAGGCAATCTTGATTCTAGCTTGTGCTTCATCCAGCCCTGCATTCTGCATGAAGTAATCTGCATATAAGTTTTATAAGCAAGGTGACAATATACAGCCTTGAAGTACTCCTTTCCCAAATTGGAACCAGTCCATTGTTCCATGTCTGGTACTAACTGTTGCTTCTTGACAAGCACACAAGTTTCTAAGGAGACAAGTAAGGTGGTCTGGTATTCCTATCTCTTTAAGAATTTTCCCATCTCTTTAAGAGACAGAGGCTCTGGCAGCAGCAGTCCTGAAGGAAATCGTCATTAGCTCCACTATAGAGTCTCTGGGAAGGCGACTCACAAACTGGAGAACAATATACCAAAGAAATTCTCAGACTTCTGCAAAAGTTTTAGGCCCCAAAACCTACTTCCCAACCTGGGGATCCAGCAAAGAGACTGAGAATCCCCAGGGAATTTGACTTTGAAGGTCAGCAGGATCTGATTACAGAACTGCCACAGGACTGGGTAAACAGAGACTCTCAGAGGCACAAACAAACCCTTGTGTGCAACAGGACCCAGGAAAAAGGAGCAGTGACCCCACAAAATATTGAGCCAGACTTGTCTGTGTGTGCTTGGGAGCTGCTGGTGGAGGTGTGGGTCCACAGTGGCCTACCACATGGTCAAGGACATTGACTACAATAGTCCTGAGATGCCCAGCATCCTCGCATAAGTCCTTTGAAAGAGGTGGCCATTAGTGCCATTACCACACTGCCTCAACCATCAGCCAAAAATTGGATTAAAGACTCACTCAGCATGGCCTTGCCCACAAAAACTAGATCCATAGCCCATCCCTTCCATCAGGAAGCCTACACAAGCCTCTTATTCTCATTCATCAGAAGGCAGACAGAATGAAAACCATGATCACAGAAAACTAGACAAACTGATCACATGGATCAAGCCTCTAACTCAATGAAACTATGAGCCATGCCATGCAGGGCCAAGATAGATGGGTCATGGTGAAGAGTTCTGATAAAACGTGTTCCATTGGAGGAGGGAATGGCAAACCACTTCAGCATTCTTGCCTTGAAAACTCCATGCATAGTACGAAAAGGCAAAAAGATATGACACTAAAAGATGAATCCCCTCAGGTTGGTAGATATCCAATATGTTACTAGAAAAGAGCAGAGAAATAAGCTCCAGAAGGAATGAAGAGGCTGAACCAAAACAGAAGCAATGCCCATCTGAGAATGTGTCTGGTGTTAAAAGCAGAGTCCTATGCTGTAAAGAGTCTGAAATGCAGTACATGAGTCCAATCTCAAAAATTACAGAATGATCTCTGTTTCCAAGGCAAACCATTCAGTATCATAGTAATCCAAGTCTATGCCCCAACCATTAATGCCAAAGAAGCTGAAGTTGAACGTTCTATGAAAACATGCAAGACCTTCTAGAACTAACATCAAAAAAAGATATCCTTTTCCTCATAGGTGATTGGAATGCAAAAGTAGGAAGTCAAGAGACACATAAGTAACAGAAAAGTTTGGCCTTGGAGTACAAAAAGAAGCAGGGCAAAGGTTAACAGAGTTTTGCCAAAAGAATGCCCTGGTCATAACAAACACCCTCTTCCAACAGCACAAGAGACAACCCTACACATGGATATCACCAGATAGTCAATACCATAATAAGATTGACTATATTTTTTGTAGCCAAAGATGAAGAAGTTCTATACAGTTAGCGAAAACAAGATCAGGAGCTGACTATGGCTCAGATCATGAACTTCTTATTGCCAAATTCAGATTTAAATTGAAGAACATAGGGAAAACCACTAGGCATTCAGGTATGACCTAAATCAAATCCCTTATGATTATACCGTAGAAGTGAGAAATAGATTCAAGGGATTAGATCTGATAGACAGTGTCTGAAGAACTATGGACAGAGGTTTGCATCATTGTACAGGAGAGAGTGTTCAAAAACATCTCTAAGAAAAAGAATGCAAAAAGACAAAATGGTTGCCTGAGGAGGCCTTACAAAGAGCTTAGAAAAGAAGAGAAGTGAAAGGAAAAGGAGAAAAGGAAAGATATATCCATTTGAATGCGGAGTTCCAAAGAATAGCAAGGAGAGATAAGAAAGGCTTCCTAAGTGAACAATGCAAAAAAAAAAAAAAGGAAAACAATAGAATGGGAAACACTAGAGTACTCTTCAAGAAAATTAGAGATACTGAAGGGACATCTCATGAAAAGATTGGTACAATAAAGGACAGAAATAGTATGGACCTAACAGAAGCAGAAGATATTAAGAAGAGGTGGCAAGAACACACAGAACTATACCAGAAAAGATCTCAATGACCTGATAATGACGATGGTATGATCACTCACTTAGAGCAGGACATCCTGGAGTACGCAATCAAGGGGGCCATATGAAGTATCACTACAAACAAAGCTAGTGGAGGTGATGTAATTCCAGTTGAGCTATTTAAAATCCTAAAAGATGATTCTGTGAAAGTGCTGCACTCAATATGCCAGCAATTTAGAAAACTCGGCAGTGGCCACAGAACTGGAAAAGGTCAGTTCTCATTCCAATCCCAAAGAAGGGCAACGTCAAAGAATGCTCAAACTACTGCACAATTTTACTCATTTCACATGCTAGCAAAGTAATGCTGAAAATCTTTCAAGCTAGGCTACAATAGTATATGAAGTGAGAACTTCCAAACGTACAAGGTGGATTTAGAAAAGGCAGAGGTATGAGAGATCAAATTGCCAAAATCTATTGGATCATAAAAAAAGCTAGAGAATTCCAGAAAGACATCTACTTCTGCTCCATTGACTATATTAAAGCCTTTGACTGTGTGGTGGTGGTGGTTTAGTTGCTAAGTCATATCTGACTCTTGTGATCCCATGGACTGTAGCCCGCCAGGCTTCTCTGTCCATGGGATTTTCCAGGCAAGAATATGGGAGTGGATTGCCATTTCCTTCTCCAGGGGATCCTCTCGACCCAGGAATCAAACCCCGGTCTCCTGCATTGCAGGTAGATTCTTTACCAACTGAGCAATGAGGATTACAGCAAATTGTGGAAAATTTTTAAAGAGATAGGAATACCAGAAACCTTAGGTCCCATCTGTGAAACCTGTCTTCAGGTTAAGAAGCAACAGTTAGAATCAGACATGGAACAACGGATTGGTTCAAAATTGGGATAGGAGCACATCAAGGCTGTAGTTGCTTTCCTGATTATTTAACTTATATGAAGAGTACATCATATGAAATGCCAGGATGGATGAAGCACAAGCTGGAACAAGTTTGCCAGGAGAAATACCAATAACATCAGGTATACAGATAACACCACCCTTATGGCAGAGTGAAGAGGAACTAAAGGGCCTCTTGATGAAGGTGAAAGAGGAGAGTGAAAAATCTGGCTTAAAACTGAACATTCAAAAAACTAAATCATGGCATCTGGTCCCATTACTTCACAGCAAAGAGATGGGGAAACAATGAAAACAGTGACACACTTTATTATGGGGGGCTCTAAAATCACTGTGAACTCTGACTGCCGCCGTGAAATTAAAAGATGCTTGCTCCTTGGAAGAAAAGCAATGACAACCTAGACAGTGTATTAAAAAGCACAGAAATTACTTTGCTTTCAAAGGTCTGTATTGTCAAAGCTATGTGTTTTGTTTTGTTTTTTTTTTTCCAGTAGTCATATATGGATATGAGATCTGGATGATAAAAAAGGCTGAGAGCCAAAGAATTGATTCCTTAGAACTGTGGTACTGGAGAAGATTCTTGAGAGTCCCTTGGACAGCAAGGATATAAAACCAGTCAATCTTAAAGGAATCAACACTAAATATTCATTGGAAGGACTGATACCAAAGCTGAAGCTTCAGTACTTTGGCCTGGCCACCTGATATGAAAAGCCTACTCAGTGGAAAAGATTCTTATGCTGGGAAAGACTGAAGGTAGGAGGAGGAGTGTGTGACAGAGGATAAGACGGTTGGATGACATCACCAACTCGATGGACATGAGTTTGAGCAAATAATGAGTTTGGGAAATAATGAAGGACAGGGAAGCTTGGCATGCTGCAGTCCATGGGGTCACAAAGAGTTGGACATGACTGAGCATCTGAACAACAACAACAAGAATCTTCCACAGTTTGTTGTGATCCGCACAGTCAATGACTTTGGCATAGTCAACGAAGCTTAAGCAGATGTTTTCTTGGAACTCTCTTGCTTTTTCGATGATCCAACTGATGTTGGCAATTTGATCTCTGTTTCCTCTGCCTTTTCTAAATCCATCTTGAGCATTTGAAAGTTCTCAGTTCATGTACTGTTGAAGCCTAGCTTGAAGGATTTTGAGCATTACCTTGCTAGCATGTGAAATTGACACAATGCTGTAGTTTGAACATTCTCTGGCATTTCCCTTCTTTGGCAGTGGAACAAAAACTGACCATTTCCAGTCCTGTGGCCACTGATGAGTTTTCCAAATTTGCTGGCCCATTGAATGCAATACTTTAATAGCATGTCTTTTAGGATTTGAAATATCTCAGCTGGAATTACATCACCTCCACTGAGTTTGTTCATAGTAATATTTCCTAAGGCTCACTTGACTTCACATTCCAGGATGTATGGCTCTAGGTGAGTGACCCCACCATCCTAGTTATCTCGGTCATTAAGGTCTTTATTGTATAGTCTTTCTGTGTATTCTCGCCACCTCTTCTTAGTCTCTTCTACTTCTGTTAGGTCCTTTCTGAGTCTTTCCTTTATTGTGCCCACCTTTTCATGAAATATTCCCTTGGTAGCTCCAATTTTCTCAAATAGATCTAAAGTCTTTCCCATTCTATTGTTTTCCTCTTCTTTACATTGTTCATTTAAGAAGGCTGTATTATCTCTCCTTGCTATTCTTTGGAACTCTGCATTCAGTTAAGTATATCTTCAGATTTCACCTTTGCCTTTCATTTCTCTTCTTTTCTCAGCTATTTGTAAGACAACCAATTTGCCTTCTTACCTTTCTTTTTCTTTGGATGGTTTTTGCCACCACCTCCTGTACAATATTAGAAACTACATTCATGGTTCTTCAGGCACTCTATATACAAGATCTGATCCCCTGAATCTATTCATCACATCCACGTATACCCACTGGGGATTTGATTTAAATCATACCTGAATAGTCTTTTTTCATGGGCATGGTCTTGATCCCTGTCTCCCATACAAGGATCAATGCAAAAAGTACTCAATGCAAAAAAGAAAAATGGCTATCTGAGGAGGCCTTAAAAATAGCTGAGAAAAGAAGAGAAGTGAAAAGCAAAGGGAAAAAGGAAAGATATCCCCATTTGAATGCAGACTTCCAAAGAATAGCAAGGAGAGATAAGAAAGCCTTCTTCAGTGATCAGTGTAAAAAAATAGAGGAAAACAATAGAATGGGAAAGACTAGAGATCTCTTAAAGAAAATTAGAAACAAGGGAACATTTCATCCAATGATGGGCTCAATAAAGGACAGAAATGGTATGAACTTAACAGAAGCACAAAATATTAAGAAGAGGTAGCAAGAATACACAGAAGAACTATACAAAAAAGATCTTCATGAACAAGATAATCATGATGGCATGATCACTCACCTAGAGCCAGATATCCTGGAATGTGAAGTCAAGTGGGCCTTAGAAAGCATCACTATGAACAAAACTAGTGGAGGTGATAGCATTCCAGTTAAGCTATTTCAAATCCTAAAAGATGATCCTGTGAAAGTGTTGCCCTCAATATGCCAGCAAATTTGGAAAACTGAGCAGTGGCCACAGGACTGGAAAAAGTCAGTTTTCATCCCAATCTCAAAGAAAGGCAATGCCAAAGAATGCTCAAACTACTGCACAATTGCACTCATCTCACATGCTAGTATAGTAATGCTCAAAATTCTCCAAGCCAGGCTTCAGCAATACGTGAACCATGAACTTCCAGATGTTCAAGCTGGTTTTAGAAAAGGCAGAGGAACCAGAGATCAAATTGCCAACATCCACTGGATCATCAAAAAAGCAAGAGATTTCCAGAAAAACATCTATTTCTGCATTATTGACTATGCCAAAGCCTTTGACTGTGTGGATCACAATAAACTGTGGAAAATTCTGAAAGAGATGGGAATACCAGACCATCTGTCCTGCCTCTTGAAAAACTTATATGCAGGTCAGGAAGCAACAGTTAGAACTGGACAGGGAACAACAAACTGGTTCCAAATAGGAAAAGGAGTATGTCAAGGCTATATATTGTCACCCTGCTTGTTTAACTTATATGCAGAATACATCATGAGAAATGCTGGGCTGGAAGAAGCACAAGCTGGAATCAAGATTGCCAGGAGAAATATCAATAACCTCAGATATGCAGATGACACCATCCTTATGGCAGAAAGTGAAGAGGAACTAAAAAACCTCTTGATGAAAGTGAAAGTGGAGAGTAAAAAAGTTGACTTAAAGCTCAACATTCAGAAAATGAAGATCATGGCATCTGGTCCCATCACTTTGTGGGAAATAGATGAGGAAACAGTGGAAACAGTGTCAGACTTTATGTTTTGGGGCTCCAAAATCACTGAAGATGGTGATTGCAGCCATGAAATTAAAAGACGCTTACTCCTTGAAGGAAAGTTATGACTAACCTAGATAGCATTTTCAAAAGCAGATATATTACTTTGCCAACAAAGGTCTTTGTAGTCAAGGCTATAGTTTTTCCAGTGGTCATGTATGGATGTGAGAGTTGACTGAAGAAAGCTGAGCACCGAAGAACTGATGCTTTTGAACTGTGGTGTTGAAGAAGACTCTTGCGAGTCCCTTGGACTACAAGGAGGTCCAACCAGTCCATCCTAAAGGAGATCAGTCCTGGGTGTTCATTGGAAGGACTGCTGCTAAAGCTGAAACTCCAGTACTTTGGCCACCTCATGCAAAGAGTTGACTCATTGGAAAAGACTCTGATGCTGGGAGGGATTAGGGGCAGGAGGAGAAGGGGACGACAGAGGATGAGATGGCTGGATGGCATCACCGACTTGATGGACATGAGTTTGAGTGAACTGTGGGAGTTGGTGATGGACAGGGAGGCCTGGTGTGCTGCGATTCATGGGGTCACAAAGAGTCAGACACGACTGAGCAACTAAACTGAACTGAACTGAATGTTACCAAGCAAGGGCTCATACGCCCATGTTAGAAAAAAATAAATAAACTCTTCAAACTTATCAGGACCTTGGGTACCCTTCTGGGTACAAATTATTTCCCTGTTCTCTATTGGAAGTAGGCTTCATTCAGCCCTATCGGCTTCCCTGATGTTGCTCAGATGGTAAAGAATCTGCCTGCAATTCAGAAGACACAGGTTCAATCCCTGGGTGAGGAAGATCTCCTGGAGAAGTGAATGACAACCCAGTCCAGAATTCTTGCCTGGAGAATTCCATGGATAGAGGAGCCTGGTAGGCTGCTGTCCATGGGATCACAAAGAGTCTGACACAACTGAGCAACTAACACTAACCAACTAAACCCCCTTGAACTTCCCTGAGTTCCAAAGGGAAAATTCAAGCAATTGTTTATCAGGGAAGAAAGAGAATGCAGAAACAAAGGAGGGGTGGTCAAGAAATAATAGTGCAGCAATGAATATATATATATATATGCTGTTGCTGCTGTTGCTAAGTTGCTTCAGTCGTGTCCGACTCTGTGTGACCCCAGAGATGGCAGCCCACCAGGCTCCACTGTCCCTGGGATTCTCCAGGCAAGAACAGTGGAGTGGGTTGCCAGTTCCTTCTCCATATATATATATATATATATATATATATATATTATTTATAACAATATTTTTGAGTTCTTGTGTAGAAACTAAAGCCCCCACCCAGGTGAAGGATTGTCATGTCAGGCTGAACTCAAGATTTCTGGAATACACCCTGTTACCTCACCGCCGCCCACTCAGAAGAAAGTCTGCACAAAATGGAAGATAACAAAGATTCGGACATGACCTCCCCACCAATGATTTTTACTTTAAAAATTTTCATGGTTGAGCAGAATCTTCAGAGTTGGTTTTCAAACACTAGTCCACCTTCTCCCCAGGTTGCCCACCTCCTGAGTTAAGCAACTTTTCCTTTCCAACCAACACTCATCTTGCCAGTATTGGCTTTCAAGTGGTAAGCAGCTGAACCTGAGCTTGATACCACTCTGATACTGGGTTTTTACAGCAAATTAAGGGTATCCTTGTAAGGCACAAACAAGGAGAATGGAAAACTCATGTTCAAAATACCAACTTCCTGGTGGATTTCAGGCAATGGTTTTCAGGGACAGTGTTAGGAGGGAGGATCATAGGATGCCTGGCCTTCTTCTGACTGGTTGGTGGTTAGGTAACAGGGCGATGTTTCAGGAATCTCAACTTCCTGGTTCCAACCAGTCTGAGGTCTGTGTTTTGTGGTCAGCATGAAATCACCATCTTCCACTGAGGGCAGGGGTGGTATCTTAATTTCTCTAGAACAACTCAAAGATACGCATTGGATTGTTATTTACATCCCTTCCAGAGGAACTAGGAGTTCTATGACTATTTCATAATCATTAACTGCCTGTGCCTGCTCTATGGAACTCTGGGAAGGCCTAAGAGACTAAAGGTTTTTGCTTGTTTTTTCCCTACAAACAAGAAACAGGGGACACAGAGAGGTTTTTGTACCCAGGAAAGCCCCATGTGGTCCTGCTTGGTTTCAATCCCCTCTTTTCTTTGATACTTTTCAATTCTGAAGGCAATAAGGGTGGTTCAAGAAAAGGAATAAAGTTCTGAGTAGAGAGGTTAATCACAAACACAGTAAGAGAAGTCAGTTTTAGGGGCACTCAATTTCACTCACACATCATATAGAAGTTTATAGCTCTCAGGCTTTCCAATCTACTGAGGAGGTTGTTCAATAGACTGTTCATATAATATGATAAGTGCAAACAAAGAGGATTGAGCAGGATGACAAAAGAACCAAAAAACGAGGCACTCCCAACTCTGACCAGGGCTTAAAGAAGGTTCCTAGCTTATGATATTGGATTCCTGATCTCCAAAGAAGATTTAGCTTCAGGACCAGGGACCAGGTTTGATCACTCAAGAGCTTTTGCATAGCAGAGTTTTATTAAAATGAAAAAGGACAGAGAATGCTTCTGATATAGACATCAGAAGGGGGATGAAGAGTACCTCCCTAGTTAGTCTTATCAAGGCCTTATATACTTTTACCAGACCCACTCCTACAACATACATCTTAAATAAACAAGATTAGAACTAAAAATAGAAAGATCTTACCAGACCCACTCCCACAGCATCTTAAGATAACAAGGTTAGTCAGAAGGTTCCTGTGAAGAAAGAGAAACATGTATTTTGTCCTTGAGCAAGATACATTGCTATTATATAATCCTTAGTACAGAGTTTAAGATGAGTTGTTTTGTTGTGTAATCATTAGCTCTGGGCTTAAAGAAAATAATCTCTTACTGACTAAGACTAAGGAATGTAGAAAAAAAAAGAAGTTTGTCCTTTTCTCCTTCTTGAGGGCCCTGGACCCCTTTCTCCTTGAAGGCCCCAGACTCCTTATTAACCTACCTAAGAATTAGTTCTCTCACTAGAACAGAGATTCTCAGCTGGGTTTTGACATAAGTGCTGGGGATGTTTATGATAAAATTTGCCCACTTTGAGTTTTCCTAGTTTTGATCCAATGAACCTTCTCTCCCTCTCTCTCTTTTTTAAACCTACTTTTCTAGCAATGCTCCCTGGGAACATGGCTGCCTATAGTGATGATTCAATCAATTTTGCCTATGTAATGAAGTCTCCACTAAAAATAGTCAAAAAGAGGAGTTCAGAACAATTGCACATGCCATTGTCCCAGGCCCCAAACTCCATGAGGATAGAAGTACCTTTGTTTATTCACCTTATTTATCTCTTCATCTGGCTGTGGGTTCACTGACTGTTGTTCAGTCACCAAGTCATGTTTGACTTTTTGCAAGGCTCCCCTGTCCTACACCATTCTCCAGAGTTTGCCCAAGTTTATGGCCATTGAATTACTAATGCCACCAATTCCTTTGTAGTGAACCAAAAGTCTAGTGAATATATAGGTATCCTTAGTTCTGTGAGCAATTCTATGAAATTTATCAAACTTCAGGAACATGTTGTGGGATTCTCCAGTCTATAGTCAGTGGGTCAGAAGCACAGGATAACAATGTGGGTTTGTGATTGGCACCTGAAGTTAAGGCAGTCTTATGAAACTGAGCCCTTAACTTGTAGAACTGAAACAGGAGGGAGGGTGCAGGGCACAACTGTTGAAAGAATGACATAACCCAAGAACACAACATCTGCCTGCAATGCAGGAGACCCGGGTTGAATCCCTGAGTTGGAAAGATCCCCTAAAGAAGGAAATGACATCCCACTCCAGTATTCTTGCCTGGAGAATTCCACGAACAGAGAAGCTTGGTGGGCTATAGTGCTTGGGGTCACAAAGAGTTGGACACAACTGAGTGACTAACACACTTAAGGACACAACATAAACCAGTTAGAATCAAATGGGTCCAAGATGCAGACAAGTCAACCTCTGACCAAACATGGATCCTCAATCAGCACGCTAAATGACATACCCAGAGATACCATGACAGTTCCAAGGCACCATCAAAAGACCAAAAACTGGACATGTGGCCTAATTCCTGGAAATCTCTACCCCCTTCCCCAAAATAACCCTTCCCCTCATTAGCCTATCTATCACTTTGTCTCTCACTGAATTCTTTCTTCAATGAGACATCAAGAACCAGAACTTCATTAGGTCTGCGAACTTAGTTGGAAGGCTGTGGGCTTTGGCTGGGTTCAAGTCCCAGCACCTGGGTTCAAGTCCCAATCTGAGGTAAATGGCTTCAGAATCTGGTGGTATTTCCAGATGGAGAGTGTTAGAATTGAGTTGAATCATAGGACAGTTGGCTGTCCTTGTTGCTTGGTTGTGTGAGGACACCCTCCTCCATATTTAAAGTGGTGATCAAACAATAAAGCCCAATCAATATATGTTAGTTGGACACAGTGAAAAAATACTATACTAAGGGATACAGATGAGAAACTAGTAACTACAATAGAGTATGCAATAATTATGATAGTGGAAGTACAGTATTATCATATTTAGAAAGACTTAATAACATAAATTGAAGTGATATCTAGCCTAGGATTTGAAAAGAAAAAACCTTGAGTTAGACAAAGATTGTTGTGAGAGTCAGGAAAAATGATGTTCTAAATTAAGAGAAAAGGATATGATGAGGTCAGCACTGAAAGAGCATACGATGTTAGGACAACTACAGAAGTCTGGTGAACATGGAGTTGTAGAGGACAAGAGGTGGCTCTGAAGGAGAGGAGTGGAAATGAGTTAAATAGGATAAAATATCCTCAAAGACTTGCAAGCCACATTGACAAATTGAAATCCATATTGCAATAATGTGGAATTGCTCTAGTGTCAAAAATTATGGAATGTTACAATCATATTTAAATCTTACAACCATAACCCTGGCTGTAGTGTGAAGAATTGCTTGGTGCAAAGATTAATTTGGCCAGGAGTCCAAATGACATTTGCTGAATGGCCTGAACTCTGGGAAAGTTGTTGCAGTGGATTAAAAAAATTGATTTATACTTCTCAGAAACATTAGGTTTATCATTACATGAATTTATGTATTTGAGGAAAATACCTATTATGTTTCAGAAACAGTAAAAGTTCTTGGTATCTTTATAATAGAAAACTACAATATTTCAGTCTCCTTTTCTCAACTGTGAAATCAGGATTCTACTACCAATATTAATATAAACAGTACTTGTTTTGCTCTTAAGACATCTTAGAGGAGCTCATATTTAAATATTTTCTCAACGTATAGTTAAGACATGGACATAGCAAAATTAAGGGGATGACATGACTTTTTCTGGTAAGAGGGAAGTTTTAGCACAAATAATATACAAGCATCAAATATAAAATGGAAACTACAATCTAGGCACTATCAGCAAAATAACTGTGATGTAGGTTAGAAAAATAAATGAGGCCAGTTTGTAGACAATCTTGATATTAGTCAGAAATTTTTCATTTAATCTTGTAGACAATTAGTAACCGGTGAATTTTATGAGAATAGCACAGAATGTGCTTACTACAGAAGAATCACTTCTCAGTTTTACAAGAAAAAAGATGAATTGAGATTATTTTATATATTAGAAGTAGAATAATTCTAACTGAAAATGTTTCATTTTGCCTTAGTCTGAAGATTTCTGAAGTGAAATGAAAAAAATAAAGATTATTAAAATGGTGAGGACGTGAATATGTGTCAAAAGTATTTGAGAAGGTACCAAACCTTCTGTTACTGTAAATAGAGGGAAGGCAGAGACAAAGGAAAAGATCTGAATCTCCTGCCAAAGTTTTTCTAGGGCTAAAGTTTTTCTAGGCTAAAGTTTTCTGGGCTGCTGTCCTGGATAGTGATAGGAGGGTGTAAAGGGTGTGAGTTAAATAAAGGGTGTATGAACATTGAAAGAGGACAACCTGTTGAGACATGGTGATTTGACAGTGGTTTGTAAAACCCTTAGGAAACAAGGGTTTTGCTGAGTCTTCCATGAGAAAGAGCAGGTGGGGTAACAATCATGATCTTTGGGGCAACTAGAATTTTATTCTTCGCCATAACATTTATTTGGGTCTGTGTAAAAGACTCAGTACTTCAGATGGAAAATGGTTGAAGAAAACCTATTTTGAAAGCTGTCAATGTTATGGGGAAAGTTGAATTAAAAAATGCAAGTGGTTAACCCAAGTTGTAGCAATGCTTGAAAATGAGAATAAATTCCAAACTACTTCATCACTTCCAATTTATTTCAAATGAAGAGAAAGGAAATAATTCAAGTTACAATCTGTAGAGCAAACTCTGATAGATAATTGAGCCCAACTTGATTCCTTTTAGAGTCTCTCATAATGTGCACACTGTATAGAATATTTTAAATTTGATCATGGTTTGGGGTCATTTAATGACTGAATTCTGTAAAGCTAATTTAATTATGATAAATTTCATTTAACTTGTATAAAACATGAAATACAACTACTGTTTATTAATCTTTTGCTTTTAGCTTAATTGACATGTCTGGTATTTTACGAGTAAATCATTCCACTAAATTGTTCAGATTTCCCATAATGAAAAGATCTTTATCCACATCCCTCTAATGCAGCAGTAATATAGATAACACAGTGCAGTGTAAATCCTGACAGTTTTTTCTTTCTTTTTTGTAATGCAAGTGCCTGACTTAAGCTTTAATTGCCGTGGCATCCACTTCAAAGGGGCAACCGCTTCAAAGCCAGCTATCGCGAATAAACACCCGGCCAGCCACATAACTAGATAAAGAGCTCAGCTGCCTCCCGCACTGAGGCTCCTTTGTTTTAGAGATCTTGGTTGATTTCCATAACTGACCAGTTGGGCCACTTGTTTTTCTCTTCCTGAGGCTTAAATTCTCTCTCTCTCCTGTTTTAAATTCATCAATAAAGAGTGATCCTGAAATTCTAGGCTCCCACTCTCAACCCCAATAAGAGCAGAACCCCACACCTGCTACCTTACTGTGCGGCCCCAAGCTTGCTGTGTAATTTCCAGGTCCTGTCAGTGACAAATCTTTATTTTTTTAATGTTTCCTAATGGTTAGCACTGAAAGGCCTCTTGCAATCATAATTCAAAACTAAGCGCTAGTCCAATACCACTGGTTATTGATAGGCTGAAACTAAAACAAAACACCTGTATATGACTCAATAGAAAACATTTGCATCTTCAGACTACAGATAAAATTTTACACTTTAAAAATATCCCATTTGGGGGTATAATTTTTCTAGTTTTTAATAAGCTATACAAAAACTGATTTTTAACAGTATAATTTTAAAATGTGAGACTTAATTATGGGAAATTCTATGATGTAAGAAAAACTTGAAATATAAATTAAAAAGTAACACAACAAAAGAAAAAGCTGTATACCTACGAAGAGCATAAACACAGTACCAATTCAGCAGATGTGTATGTTCAGAGTATTTTTTAAAAGATGCTGCTGAATCCATAATACTGTATGCTTTCTCTTTTTAAAAAAATGTTCTACTGAAAACAACAGCAACAAAAACTATCAAGATACTGTGAGGTCAGCTTAGCCAACTTTATCCCTCCCTTGGATATTAAGAAAAACAAAAATATAGTATTGCTGGGGTTTTTTGTCTCCAGTAAAGGTGGAAATAGTCAAAGGGGAGAAGAAATTTATAAGAGGCATCAAAGTTAAAACATAAGCCAGTTTCAAATTTGTGACAACTTGGTAGTAAAATCCTACCTGAATATCAGTAGAAATGTCCATGTCATCAGGTACAAATCTGAATTCCTCCATCTACTATAAATGGGAGATAAGGAAGGGAGAGTTGTTTGTTCATGAACCCCTTTGGCAATGTTTTATCAGCTGTTTTTGTGCACAGAAATTACCAAAAAAGCTTTTTAAATATAACTTTGTGTTCCCAGCTTCTCCACTGTGGTGTATTTGTCACTGATGTTGTCTAAGATATGCATTTTAACAAGTTCCCTAGTTGATTCTTCTTTCCTGTTAGTTCAAACAGTAAAGAATCTGCCTGCAGTGCAGGAGACCAGAGTTCAATCCCCGGGTCAGGAAGATCCCCTGGAGCAGGGAATGGCAACCCACTCCAGTATTACTGCTTTGAGAATCTCATGGACAGAGAGCCTGGTGGGCTACAGTCCATGGGTTGCAAAGAGTCGGACACACTGAGCACCTAAAACTAACACACGCACACACTAGTTGATTCCATTGTGATACCAGCCCAGAGTCAAGAGACACAAGTAAAAAATAAATAAATAAGAATAAATAGCCAAGACTTCAACATTTCTGGAATCCCACCTTTTATCCCTATAAAGCGGGTCCATTCTCATACTCATCTTAAAGTTTACAGAGTGGTGATAATAATAGCTGAAATATATTAAGGTGTCCAGGCTTCCCAAGTGGCTCAGTGGTAAAGAATCTGCCTGCCAAGCAGGAGATGTGGATTTGATCCCTGGATTTGGAAGATTCCCTGGAGAAGGAAATGGCAACCCACTCCAGTATTCTTGTCTGGGAAATCCCATGGACAGAGGAGCCTGACAAGCTACAGTCCATGGGGTAGCAGAGTCAGGCACAATTTAACAACTAAACAGCACCAGCATTAAGGTGTCTGCATCCCCAGCACTGCTCCAGGCACTTTATGAGCTCTTTTAATCCCTAAACCAACTCTAAGATGCATGTTCTGTTATTATCACCCTCATTTAGAAGATTAAGTAAATGGAAGCTGAGAGACTTTAAACAGTCTGTTGAAAGTCACACTTCTCCTAAATGGAAAAGCAAGAATTCTAGCCTAATTGAACTAAAATGTGAGTTGTTAATTATGATGCTGTTTTGTGACAGCAAGTAAAGTGAAAGTAGAAAAGGAGAATAGAGAAGGTGGCTGGTGATGTGGTTTTCCTATCATATCAATTATCTGCCTCTGCATTCCCAGGTTTTGTCTTCCTGTTACCTTCAGTAAAGGGAACCACTGGGTGGAAGACTGCAGGGCAAGAGAAAGAAAAAACTAAGGTATTCTCCTTCCATTTTAGGGTCTCTAAAATGATTGTGTCATTTCCATGATCTTACTCAGACCTGACACCTCTGATGTGAATTAAGCCAATACTAGGTGGTATTAACTTCTGGCCTCTGATAATATCACCTAGTACTTTTATTCTTCTTATCCCAGGATGCAGCTTCCTACAGTTATGAATCACTCTGTTCTTCACCATTTATAGCTTATCTTTCCTTGTTTTACTAACTGTACCCAATTCCTGCGTTTGCTCTCTTGAACTACTTGGTATGAGCTTTGTTTTCCTGATAAGGCAATCAGGTCAGTTCAGTTGCTCGGTTGTGTCCCACTCTCTGCAATCCCATGGATAAGGAAATATGGTGGTGTAAAAATAAAATTAAAATTGATGAAATTAAATTTAAAGTAAAAAATACTGATCACAAAATGATAGCAACATTCCCTTATGTTTTATTTATGATACGAAAGGTTATCCTTCTATAACACCTGACAATTCATCCACTAAAATAAGCCCTTTGTCATTAAAACAAGAATTAGCAAAATTGTAAATTAAGAAACATCATTAGTTTAGAAAAATGAGAAATTAAAAATCTCTTGTCTCCTCAGACTCTACAAAAGCTCTTCTCCTCAAATCTCTGTTAATGACCAGTAATATTTTTCTTGTTTGTTTCTTTTTTTTTTTTCTTTTTTTTTGGTATTTAGTGAATTTTCAGAGTTCTGGGAAAACATAGCTGACAGACCACAAGCATTTATAGATGCCTCTTTCCCAGAGGCAAATCACTCAATATCACAGTAATCCAAGTCTATGCCCCAACCAGTAATGCTGAAGAAGCTGAAGTTGAACGGTTCTATGAAGACCTACAAGACCTTTTAGAACTAACACCCAAAAAAGATGTCCTTTTCATTATAGGGGACTGGAATGCAAAAGTAGGAAGTCAAGAAACACCTGGAGTAATAGGTAAATTTGGCTGTGGAATGCAGAATGAAGCAGGGCAAAGGCTAATAGAGTTTTGCCAAGAGAACGCACTGGTCATAGCAAACACCCTCTTCCAACAACACAAGAGAAGACTACACATGGACATCACCAGATGGTCAACACCGAAATCAGATTGATTATATTCTTTGCAGCCAACGATGGAGAAGCTATATATAGTCAGCAAAAACAAGACTAGGGGCTGACTGTGGCTCAGATCATGAACTCCTTATTGCCAAATTCAGACTAAAATTGAAGAAAGTAGGGAAAACCACTAGACCATTCAGGTATGACTTAAATCAAATCCCTTATGATTATACAGTGGAAGTGAGAAATAGAATGAAGGGACTAGATCTGATAGAGTGCCTGATGAGCTATGGAATGAGGTTCGTGACATTGTACAGGAGACAGGGATCAAGACCATCCCCATGGAAAAGAAATGCAAAAAAGCAAAATGGCTGTCTGAAGAGGACTTACAAATAGCTGTGAAAAGAAGAGAAGTGAAAAGCAAAGAATAGCAAGAAGAGATAAGAAAGCCTTCCTCAGCAATCAATGCAAAGAAATAGAGGAAACAACAGAATGGGAAAGACTAGAGATCTCTTCAATAAAGTTAGAGATACCAATAGAATATTTCATGCAAAGATGGGCTCAATAAAGGACAGAAATGGCATGGACCTAACAGAAGCAGAAGATATTAAGAAGAGGTAGCAAGAATACATGAAAGAACTGTACAAAAAAAATCTTCACGATCAAAATAATCAAGATGGTATGATCACTGACCTAGAGCCAGACATCCTGGAATGTGAAGTCAAGTGGGCCTTAGAAAAAAACTATGAACAAAGCTAGTGGAGGTGATGGAATTCCAGTTGAGCTATTTCAAATCCTAAAAGATGATGCTGTGAAAGTGCTGCAGTCAATATGCCAGCACATTTGGAAAACTCAGCAGTGGCCACAGGACTGGAAAAGGTCAGTTTTCATTCCAATCCCAAAGAAAGGCAATGCCAAAGAATGCTCAAACTACCGCACAATTGCACTCATCTCACACGCTAGTAAAGTAATGCTCAAAATTTTCCAAGCCAGGCTTCAGCAATACATGAACCATGAACTTCCAGATGTTAAAGCTGATTTTAGAAAAGGCAGAGGAACCAGAGATCAAATTGCCAACATCTGCCAGATCATTGAAAAAGCAAGAGAGTTCCAGAAAAACATTTATTTCTGCTTTATTGACTATGCCAAAGCCTTTGACTGTGTGGATCACAATAAACTGGAAAATTCTTCAAGAGATGGGAATACCAGACCACCTGATCTGCCTCTTGAGAAATTTGTATGCAGGTCAGGAAGCAACAGTTAGAACTGGACATGGAACAACAGACTGGTTCCAAATAGGAAAAGGAGCACATCAAGGCTGTATATTGTCACCCTGCTTGTTTAACTTATATGCAGATTACATCATGAGAAATGCTGGGCTGGAAGAAGCACAAGCCAGAATCAAGATTGCCAGGAAAAATATCAATAACCTCAGATATGCAGATGACACCACCATTATGGTAGAAAGTGAAAAGGAACTAAAAAGCTTCTTGATGAAAGTGAAAGAAGAGAGTGAAAAAGTTGACTTAAAGCTCAACATTCAGAAAAGACCATGGCATCTGGTCCCATCACTTCATGGAAATAGATGGGGAAACAGTGGAAACAGTGTCAGACTTTATTTTGGGGGGCTCCAAAATCACTGCAGATGGTGATTGCAACCATGAAATTAAAAGACGCTTATTCCTTGGAAGGAAAGTTGTGACCAACTTAGATAGTATATTGAAAAGCAGAGACATTACTTTGCCAACAAAGGTCCGTCTAGTCAAGGCTATGATTTTTCTATTGTGGTCATGTATGGATGTATGGATGTGAAGAAGGCTGAGTGCCAAAGAATTGATGCTTTTGAACTGTGGTGTTGGAGAAGACTCTTGAGAGTCCCTTGGACTGCAAAGAGATACAACCAGTCCATTCTAAAGGAGATCAGTCCTGGGTGTTCTTTGGAAGGATTGATACTAAGGCTGAAACTCCAGTACTTTGGCCACCTCATGCGAAGAGTTGACTTATTGGAAAAGACTCTGATGCTGGGAGGGATTGGGGGCAGGAGGAGAAGGGGACAACAGAGGATGAGATGGCTGGATGACATCACTGACTTGATGGACGTGAGTTTGAGTGAACTCTGGGAGTTGGTGATGGACAGGGAGGCCTGGCATGCTGCAATTCATGGGGTCACAAAGAGTGGGACACGACTGAGCGACTGAACTGAACTGAACACTATATGAGTAATACAAGAGGGTATATCCACAATAAGTGAAGACATCATGAAAAAGAAATTTCAATAATTTTGGAAGTTTAAAAGTGATTATTGGAGAGCTATTTTTATTAAACAAAGCAAAATGGAAAGTAAATTAGTAAATAAATAAATAAAATAGCTACAGCGACTATAGAAAGGGAATCCAAGAAGAAGCTACCACTGAGGGGCTCTGATCCTGGTGGCACATGATAAAGGGCTAAAATCTAATAGATTGATGGGGACCCTGGTTTAGGATCTAGAATCCTAATTTACCATCTTAGGACTCTACTCCCACTCATTCAGCAGGAAACCACAGTTGTAATGTGGGAGTAATTGTACTAAAGTTATATAAGCAAAGAGAGGGGGACTTCCTGGCAGTCCAGGGGTTAAGACTTTGCCTTCCAATTCAGTGTGTGCAGGCTTGATCCCTGGTCATAGAGCTAAGATCCCACATGCCTCATGGCCAAAAAAAACACAAAATATAAAGCAGAAGCAATATTGCAACAAATTCAACAAAGACTTTAAAAAATGGTCCACATCAAAAAAAAAAAAAAAAATCTTTAATAAAAAAAGAAAAGAGAAGAATAGAGACAGTGTGAGGCTGGTGCTCAAAACAAGGGTCTAGGTAGAAATCTGGAAACTGAATTATGAAATTATCAACCATATTCTCTCCCTGCTCCCAGGAAACCAGTAGCAAGAATTGTATCCCCTAGGCAAGAGACCCTAAGGGGTTGTGGCCACTGATAAGTGCGGAGGAACACTTTTGTGAAAACCTGGCTTATTAACTTTCATTAAAGCCCACAAAAATAGTAGGAGATAAGATCTGAGTGCATACTAGGGAAAGATTAGATAGGAATGCTTTGCAGTCTATTGACCCTTCAAATTCACTCACAACCCTTGCCCACACTGCCTTAAAACCTAGAAGTCAAACGTATATATACTGTATCAATAGGTTTTCTTGCTATTTGGTCTGACTAATTGGGAATACGGAGAAGGCAATGGCACCCCACTCCAGTACTCTTGCCTCGAAACTCCCATAGACGGAGGAGCCTGGTAGGCTACAGTCTATGGGGTCGAGAAGAGTCGGACGCAACTGAGCGACTTCACTTTCACTTTTCACTTTCATGCATTGAAGAAGAAAATGGCAACCCACTCCAGTGTTCTTGCCTGGAGAATCCCAGGGATGGCGGAGCCTGGTGGGCTGCCGTCTCTGGAGACGCACAAAGTCGGACACAACTGAAGTGACTTAGCAGCAGCAATTGGGGATAGGGCATCTCTGAGAGGTCTGAGGATGGAAGGAAAGGGAAGCAACTAAGTCTGACAATATTACATTGTCATAATATTGTGCTGTGTGACAATTAGGAACAGCTATTAAAGTTGTATAAATAAGAATAGTCTATGAGTCATTCCATACATATAAAAACTAAGAGTAACATGTTGTCCTGCATATGAGAATGGAGCTCAGTAGCTAAGAGAATTTGAAATGGTTGACACCTACAAAACTATTATAAAATGTGGAGAGAGTTGATTTTTGTTTGTTCATCCATTGATTTTGATTAGAAAATTCTTGCAGAATAAAGTTTGAAAATGTCTTTTATACAAGGGAATTTCATTAGTGGTAGTACCTGCTAATATTTTATTTCCTTTACTAAGATAATTAATAGATAGGTAACAGTCCAATGGTCTTCTCTTGTGGCTAAGCTGGTAAAGAATCCACCTACAATAAGGGAGACCTGGGTTCGATCCATGGGTTGGGAAGATCCCCTGGAGAAGAGAAAAGCTACCCACTCCAGTATTCTGGCCTGGAGAATGCCATGAACTGTATAGTCTATGGGGTCACAAGGAGTCGGACACTGAGTAACTTTCACTTTTACTTTCTTTCACTAACAGTCCAATATTTGAATATTGTATCTTGCAAGCTATTGCCATTATTTTCTACTACATATTAGCTTTTCCCTTTGCCATACTCCATGTTCTTTAACCTTGCCTCAGTCTGTCCAGGCATATTATTTTATTTTCCAGAAATCTGTAAAATAAAATTCAGCAGTTATATTAATAATGTGGTTTAGTTGCTAAGTCAAGTCCAATTCTTATGACTCCATGGACCATAGCCTGCCAGGCTTTTCTGTCCATGGGATTTTTCATGCAAGAATACTGGAGTGGGTTGCCATTTCCTTCTCCAGGGGATCGTCCCGACCCAGGGATCGAACACGGGTCTCTTATACTGCAGGCAGATTCTTTATATACCTTATTATTAGCATTTGGTAACAAGCCTGATGACCCTTAAAAAGATTCACATGTAAAAAAAGCAGGACTATAGCATGAAATTGTTATCTCTGTCCTAATTCAAGTATTTTTTTCTTTCTCTAGTAATCTGTATCATAATTTATTAACTATTGTAAGAGACTGAGGAAGTAAAAAAGAGTATATAATCAATGAATAAAATTCAAAACAATTCTCTTATGTTTCTATTCCATGCAAGAACCACCTGCTGCTGCTGCTGCAAAGTCACTTTAGTCATGTCCGACTCTGTGTGACCCCATAGACGGCAGCCCACCAGGCTCCCCACTGGGATTCTGCAGGCAAGAACACTGGAGTGGGTTGTCATTTCCTTCTCCAATGCAGGAAAGTGAAAAGTGAAAGTGAAGTCGCTCAGTCGTGTCCAACTCTTCGAGACCCCATGGACTGCAGCCTACCAGGCTCCTCCGTCCATGGGATTTTCCAAGCAGGAGTACTGGAGTGGGGTGCCATTGACTTCTCCGATGAACCACCTACATGTAGAATAGAATTTTTAAAAATTAGGGCCACTTTTTGTTTATTTTCCATTGTCTAGGTTGTTGTTTAAAATGTGGAGAAAAATCTTAAAACCACTTATTTGCTAGATATTTAAACAACTCCATAGACAAGCCTTGTATATTTTTTCAGCCTTAAAATTCAAAATAGTTCTGCTTATAATTAGTTGAGTTATGATTAATGGTTCTAAGGAACCAATATACTTATAAAGAAGTTTACCACTGTAGAGAGTTATAAGGAATAATGATAATTTAAAAATATTTTAAAGATCGTTATTCAGGGCCAAAACCTTAAGAAACTCCACATTATTAAAAAAGATATTAACAGTATATACATTTTTAAAAAGCTGAGTATTTGTGATTTATTATATTTATCATTGCTTAGTATACTATCAGAACAGTATCAAAATAAATGGCACATTAAACTAAGTGTATTTTTCTTATATTATTTGATTACATAGTAATCAGGAAATTCATTGTAATGGCTTCCTTTTACAATAAAAACACTTTGTTCTCCACATGACCACATAACACTTAAGTTCCTTTTTCAGAAAGCACTTATACAATATCTGAAGATCATAAGTGAATTCTGGTCAAGTAGTAAAGACTACATTTTTAATGGATATATTAAAAAATTCATCAACATTATTCTGAATTTTTAAGAGGAAACAAAATTTATATGTTTTAAAACCTCTAAGGTTGCAAAATGTTTGCTTAATCTAGTTTTGATTTAGTATTATAATTTGGCATTGATTCAAATTTAATGCCATGCTCACAATTTTTCTATGAAAGTTGATTTTTTTATTGATGTCTGCTGATTTGTAAAATGACAAGATTTATTGGAAGATGTCTCAGTCTTTGTCATAGATTATTTCAAAAATGGCTTCAATCATCTCCTATTTTAACTACCTTTTGCAATTGGACTTTGCTGGGCTTCTCATCAGGTGGGAGTTTATACTATTCTATGGTTGCATGAGGATTAGCCTTGTGACCACTGTAGACAATGGAATGTAGCAGAACTGATGACGCACCAGTTCTGAGTTTAGGTGTTGTTCTTCCCTCTCAGAATCCTGCTGCCAGCATGTGATTCAACAGTAGAGAACCTACTGCTGCTGTTGCTGCTAAGCCACTTCAGTGTCCGACTCTGTGCGACCCCATAGATGGCAGCCCACCAGGCTCCCCTGTCCCTGGGATTCTCCAGGCAAGAACATTGGAGTGGGTTGCCATTTCCTTCTCCAATGCAGGAAAGTGAAAAGTGAAAGTGAAGTCGCTCAGTCGTGTCCGACTCTTCGAGACCCCATGGACTGCAGCCTACCAGGCTCCTCCGTCCATGGGATTTTCCAGGCAAGATTACTGGAGTGGGGTGCCATTGCCTTCTCCGGAGAACCTACTAGATGAAGACAAATGGCTCAGTCATTCCTATCACTCATACTGATTGCCAGCTAATCCCTAACATATGAGGGAGACCATATCAGACCTTACTCTGCCAACTGGCTATAAATGTCATGAATGAGTCCAGTAGAAATTAGCTGAGGCTAGTTCAGATCCAAGGAACTATCTAACTGACTGATAGACTTGTGAGCAATAATAAGGGGTTGCTGTTTGAAAGTATTAAATTGTGGAGTGCTTTATTGTACAGCAAGATAAATATGACACAGCTCCATAAGAAACCCATGAAATACTTTTCTTGGTACCTCTGCAATCAAAACAAAATGGGCTATTGTGAATTCTACTGTGTGATAAAATTATGATAGAGCTGAGAAAGAATACATAAAGATTTGAACACTCTAAAAGCTTTCATTTATTTGGGAACCCACCAAATTTGGTACCTTAATTGTGAAACTGAAAAACTGAAGGATTTGTCATAACTCCCGTTACTGGAAAAAATGGAAGTATATATGTTGAGAAAATCATAGAATACTGGATCCAAGAACACTGTAGATAGTTTGAAGGAGTTACAGATAAATAAAAAACAAAATTGATATGCTAGAAAATGGGCTCATTATACTGAAAAGGGGGGTACAGATAGACATTTTTATCATTATTTTGTTTTTGGATCCTATAACAATTAAGTAAAAATTCAGATATGTTCCTTTAACAAAGAGTTTATTCTCTTCAAAGTTGCTTTTCAAACTGTCAAATATATTCTTGAGAGTTAATAAAAAATATATTCTATGCATTCTCATTTTAACTCGAAAATACATCTTAAAGTCAGATTTACATACTACAGAAATGCTTTTTCCTAATACTGCTACCTCTGACTTACTGGTTATGGTCACACTCATTGGGAATTCTAGTATCAACGTATTTTTAATCTCCATTTTTTAAATGTGTTTTCTGAAGAAGCCCATCTAGTTTCACATGGATATTTCAGGACAGTGAAAACTAGAATGAGTGTGGGGAAAATATCTGAAGTTCAACACATCTGTTTATCCTTTCAATCAAGGACTTTTCCTTTAATTTGTTTCATAATGAGGGATCCATACCAAATATCTTGGAGACAGGTCATGTCACTACAGAAATATAAAAATTTACTTGAATGATTTTGTGAATTGTGCAAAGATGCCCTGTCTAGTGCTTACCATACATACATACTTTCATCAAGACTGGCTTGAAATTAGTAAACAGGATTCAAGAAGATACACTGTGAGACAGAAAATCTGGAATCTAGACTTTTCTGTGATCATGTAAAATTACTATTGACAAACAAGTTTAAACTATAGACTTGAGAATATAAATAAGTAAATAACAGGTCTTAGTAATTTAAAAATTTCAGAGCAAAATTACATGAACTGAAAGATCAAGAGGAAAGGTCCTCTGGTGAAACAGGACAATATGCAATTAAAAAGAGAGTTCCAAGAATCATAAATTTATGACTGAAAACTGGATGCCAATTGCTTTTGTAGATAACTATTAAT
Source organism: Bos taurus (assembly GCF_002263795.3). NCBI lineage: Eukaryota > Metazoa > Chordata > Mammalia > Artiodactyla > Bovidae > Bos > Bos taurus. The sequence goes on along the minus strand of NC_037328.1, from coordinate 39,268,146 downwards.
AGAATTTTGGAGAAGGAAATGGCAACCCACTCCAGTGTTCTTGTCTGGAGAATCCCAGGGACTGGGAAGCCTGGTGGGCTGCCGTCTATGGGGTCTCACAGAGTCGGACACGACTGAAGCGACTTAGCAGCAGTAGCAGTAGCATTAATAGAATGTGAAGAAGGCTGAGCACCGAAGAATTGATGCTTTTAAACTGTGGTGTTGGAGAAGACTCTTGAGAGTCCCTTGGACTGCAAGGAGATTCAACCAGTCCATTCTGAAGGAGATCAGCCCTGGGATTTCTTTGGAAGAAATGATGCTAAAGCTGAAACTCCAGTACTTTGGCCACCTCATGCAAAGAGTTGACTCATTGGAAAAGACTCTGATGCTGGGAGGGCTTGGGGGCAGGAGGAGAAGGGGACGACAGAGGATGAGGTGGCTGGATGGCATCACTGACTCGATGGACGTGAGTCTGAGTGAACTCCGGGAGTTGGTGATGTACAGGGAGGCCTGGCGTGCTGAGATTCATGGGGTCGCAAAGAGTCAGACATGACTGAGCGACTGATCTGATCTGATCTGATTAATAGAATTATGTGTTCATTAGTGATTGCCAGTGAGAAAGTAGACTAGTTGATTGACATAGAGCAAAAAATAACACACAAATTGGAAAAAAATGGACTTAATTAACAAAAAACATATTTCTATTTCTATTGTCAAACTGTTTTATTTTCCAAATAATCTAAAGTAAGAGACTGTATACAATATGGCATTGTGTATAATTAAGCACATATGTTGTTATTTCACTTTCAGTATTTATGATTAACGGAGAAGAATATCTCATCAAATGCTTTTGCTTATTAGCTTCATGCTGCTGCTAAGTCACTTCAGTCGAGTTCGACTCTGTGCAACCCCATAGATGGCAGCCCACCAGGCTCTCCCATCCCCGGTATCCTCCAGGCAAGAACATTGGAGTGGGTTGCCATTTCCTTCTCCAATTATTAGCTTCATATCCGGTTTATTTATTTCAGTCTTGTGGCATGAATTTAATATTAATGTATATGATACAGTTTACATATATTTCTCTTAATCTCCAAGTAAGGATAGTGTATTGCAAGTTTTCTACAGCTCTTGGTTTGGATCACTGTTCCATATATGAATATTGCAAGTATATCAGTAACTCTAATCAGAAGAAAACAAACTCTAAATAGAAGACAATTCTCAAGTCACACACAACTCTTGGATCAAAGATAACTTCAAGAGACATGTGTATTCAATAAGAATATTTTGAAAAATATCCGAAAATGTTAACTCTTCTACCTTGCTTACTAAATGCATGCTATGAAATCAATGAACCTAGAAATGCTATAGACCATTCTTCTAAATGACTTCTATTTTAATAAGTGATAACCCTAGAGAGCAATTATTATTCAGAAAGGCAATCTACAGTATCCAGGGATTAATATGAACTGTGATTAATGTGACTGTAATCAAGCATTGTGTAATACAGAGATTTCAATCTGAGTTTTTAAATAAGCTTACTTTCTCATCATAACTAAAATCAAACATCAACTTTAAACATTAAAGTTGAAATAAAATGTAAGGCAAAGGATGAACTTTGAACCAGAAACTATATTTTTTATCAAGTTACGTTTAACTTATTAAAGATATTTTTTTCACCTTTTGCCTTGCAAAAAGGCTAGTAAAAGGAAAGAGAAACATAGCACAGTAGGGCAGTTCACAAGAAACTTTTTAAAGGAAATGATGGCAAATCATTGTATAAAAATGTTTTTAAGAAGACTCAAACACAAGATACTCTTGTGTTTCTACTTTAAGCAAAAATACAACTTAAAGACTTAATTCTCCCTGTTGAAAATAAGGGAATACACTTCCCTCCCTCAACTTGTTCTTTGAACATTTACTTGAGAAAACTTGTAAGTGCTTTCTCCTGTTTGAAATGTGTATAAATCCTTCTGAAGACTAGATTGGCCTTTTGTCAGCTTTATGACCCAGGAATGTCTTTCTCAAGGACCTGCAAACTTAGCTTTGAAATGCAAACTTCAAGAGAGTTTCTCTCAGTTTCTGTGGGAAGGTAGGAGCCTAACTTCAGTGGGAGCCTTACCCTAAGCTGCAAAACTTCCTCCTGGTAAAGACAGGAAAAGATACAAAACCAACTAATTAAAGCAGACATTGACCCCACCAATGGTCGCCCCAGTTATCAGGTAATGTTATGTGAACTGTGTGAAAAATAGTTCTTTCACATCTTTTGGGTTTCCCCGGTGGTTCAGATGGTAAAGAAACTGCCTGCAATGGTGGAGACCTGGGTTCAGTTGATCCCTGGGTTGGGAAGATCCCCTGGAGGAGGGCATGGCAACCCACTCCAATATTCTTGCCTGGAGAATCCCATGGACGGAGAAGCCTGGCAAGTTATGTCCATAGTGTCTCAAAGAGACACAATTGAGTGACTAAGCACAGCATATCCTTTTACTTGAGAACTAGTTATTGTTTATCTTGAAAGCATACATGTAGTGGGTTGCATCTGTTTGGATATATAAGGGCATAATCTTTGCTGTCTTTGCAACCTCTGAGCTGACTGTTATGGGCATCATATTCTGGTTTAACAATTCTTCAACAATAAAGGTGTTCTTTCCCTACCACCATTGTTGAAAGGATTTCTAAGGTAGGAGATAATGTTTTGTTTCTAACCATCATTCTGTGGTACTATCTAACACTCAACTCAGTACTTTAGCCACACTGCAGACTCCTTGATGACTGAAGGTGGAAAGGGAGGTGAAGCATGGGAGAGGTGGCATGGGCAGGTAAGAAATGTCAGACTCCTAGAAACTATGCTTGGGATACTTGGGAGGGTAATTCTCTGTAGAGGAGACTCCAGAAAAATTAAATTAATTTTAATTTTTTAATTAAATTAAAAAACTAATTAATTAAAAAATTAATTAGGCAGAGATGCCTAACACATGGAACACTTTGGAAAAATTTTAAATTATAACACATATGTTAAATATTTTATGTTCAATATAGTTACAGTATTATATTTTAATTATACATAGCCTTACACTTGTAGAAGGAAAAAACTGCAGAAAGTGTATTTAACAATGGCATTTACTAAAATAACCAAATTTCTCAAGTTAAAAAGTATTGCTTTCATTTCCCTTTTCTCCCTTAGTTCATTTTGATTCCCACTCCTTAAAAATAAGTCCTGGATTTCCCTCATGGTCCAGTGGGTAAAATCCCTCACTCCCAATGCAGGGGGCTGAAGTTCAGTCCCTGGTCAGGGAACTAGGTCCCACATACTACAACTAAGAGTTTGTAAGACGCTGCTAAAAGGGAAAAGACCCTGTATGCCTCAATGAAGATCCTATGTGCCTCAAATGAGACCTGGCATAGCCAAATATATATATATATATATTATATATACATATATAATTTCTGAATAGGCAGCAAGCACATTATGGAAGCTTTAACATAAAATAAGTTTTTATTTTATTTTTAAGATAATTAAAAAATCACAGTTTGTGATACATGGTTCAATTATATATTCAAAAAACTATGTATATGTTTTAGTGTATGTATCTGAGTGCTAGTTAAAGACAAATGATTGCACAGTATAACAGGTAATATTAAGTGTAAGTAAGTTCAGGCTAGGGAAACAAACTTAGTAATTACAAATTGTCCTTTTCTTCTTGTATTGATCCTTCTACAATGGGATGGCCAAGACACCTGCTTTTTCTTCTCAAATTCTCCATGTTTTTCCCACTAATGAATTTTTGATATTGTCTAAATTATTATAGCCATGAAGAAACTAGTCTCATCCATAGATCAGATGGAAGTACATGATTTTCTTTTACTTCTTAGAATTTTCATGTATCTATTTTAATTGATGGTTTACTATCTTAATTGATGGCACACCCTGTTGTCTGCAGCACACAAAAAAAGATATTCTCAAGCTCTAGGCTCTTTACCATCCATGGCTCTTTGCAAATATCAAGTGTTCACTATGTGAACTACCCTCTAGGATGAAAATTATTATAAGGAATTAAAAAAACCTTTCCATTATTGCAATTAGATTTGGAAAAACTAGGTAAAGCAACATATTTGTTCTTGAATTCTGCTTTGGGCTATTGCAAATGGAGGAGATATAAGGATTATTTTGTCACATTTGTCAGAAAGATAAAAGGTCAGATTTAACCAAATCAATAAAAGTCATTTTTCACTGAAAACAATTTGACATTCATAATGGTCATTATAATCCAAAACAAACCAGCTACAAATAACAGAAGGAATTGAAGCACTGTAGGGACAAAATACAGAAGGAAGAATTTGGTTGAATTTTATATTTTTATTTGATTAGTCCAGTAAAATATGCTATTACCCCTTCAACTCTGGAACATCACAGGTGAACAATTTATATAGAATGTCCCAGTCATTGCTATTTGTCCTCACTTCAAGACCATATTTGAGTTTTTGAAAGAATTATTTTACCTTATAAATCACAGTAGAACTGCTTAGGTGATTTCTTTTGTGAATACAAATATTCAGATAAAATGGTCACAGTATCAAATTTCAAGCTATAAGTTCTTAAACACTAATAGGAAATATTTTTAATGTTCCATGTCCATTAAATTATATGGTCTATGTAGTTTTAAAAGAGGAATTTATTCTGAATAATTTGTTATATAATAAAATGTATAATAACATATGTGTCACCAAATATTTATGGCAAAATAAAGTAACATTTAAGCGTATTAGAACTATAAAATATTAAACATCTTATTTACATGTTATTTATGTGTAATATAATGGTTTTATAATTGTATTAATTCCTTTAACATCAGATATTAACACCAAAGGCTTCCTAAAAGCTTGGACCAATCATTCTCTACAAGCCCTAATAGTCTCATTTTGTCAGATACATATTTTTGTAGGAGTTCTAGTCATGGAAGGCTTCCCTGGTGGCTCAGATGGTAAAGAATCTGCCTGTAATGTAGGAGACCTGGGCTCCCACAATGTTTGATCCCTGGGCTGGGAAGATCCTCTGGAGAAGGGAATGGCTATCCACTCCAGTATTCTTGCCTGGAGAATTCCATGGACATAGGAGCCTGGTGTGCTACAGTCCATGGGGTCACAAAGAGTTGGACACAACTGAGTGGCTAACACTTTCACTTTCACTTTATTTCCAATCATAGAAGATAAATCAGGAATGGGAGAAGGTTTGGTCCAAGTCCATACCTATAAGGCCAGTCTCCTTGGTTAAAAAAGCAAAACAAAACAAAAGTGATATTTAAATCTCAAACCAATGGAATATACATAATCTTTATTCATATATAATATATTATATATATTAAAAAGAGACAAAATGAAGCAAATTGTTTTATAGTGAGGCTATATAAAATCATGCAATTCACTTCTGACTTTTTTAAACCTGTTTATAGGAAACTGCTATAGTTGAAACCATTAAAAACATGCCCACTTATGCATTCATTTGTAGAATCCCAATTTCCTGGAACAGCTTGTTTTCATCATTTCTCACATTTCAAAGACTCTATTACATGAGGACAAGAATATTGGTTATATTAATGAATTAACAGAGAGAGGATTGGAATTTGAGCTTTCAGTGAGAAATGGAGTTGAGATACTAAAACTGGCATTCATTCAAATAAAATTAAAATTATGAAATTAATTTTACAACAGAAATTGTGCTTAAAGGTATAGGATATTTATACATTGAAAACTAAAATTTAGTTTGCATGATTCAGGAAAGGTCATTGATCAAGCTGCAGAAAACTATATCTTATACTGTTTGTTAGAAAAACATTACAACAAATATTTTCTAAAAAAGATTTTCATTTTGTCAGTAAAAAACTCATATACCAGTGGTAGGGTTTAATGGAAGCTTTAATTTTGGAATTGACTACATAGTTGGTAATGAAACCATATACAAGGCCCTGTGTCTCTGTCATTTGAAATAAAAGGCTTTTGCTTTAGTCTCCCAGGCCTCCATTGAGTCTCTAAAAGCTGACTTAAAAGTTAATGATTATAAAATATGAAGATGCAGAAATAAAGAATAGCTGTTGGGCTAGAAAACTGGTTATAATTTGAACTATAAATCTATCACATAGCAGAATCACTGAACTCGTAGTTCACTGAAAGATATATATAAAGACCTGACATATATTTCTAAGTTGATTTTACAGAAAGCAGACTCTCACCATATGAAAACTACTGACCACAAGAACATAGAGCCTAGACTGGTTGAAACCAGAGGTTGATGCAGCATAAAACTTTACCTTGATTACAACCAACTTGAGAATTGTGCACAATCTGATCACATATCCTGTAGCCCCCTCCCTCACACTGTCTTTAAAACCCCTTCCCTGAAAGTCATTGGGGATTTCTGGTGTCAAGCATGAGCTGCCTGTTCTCCTTGCTTGGTGCCTGCAATAAAAGCTGTACTTTACTTCACCACAACCTATGCCAGTAGATTGGCTTTATTGTACAAGGGTGAGTGGATATAAGTTTGGTTCAGTAACAGTCATAACATTAAAAATATAGAGAATAGACTTGTGGACACAGTGAGAAAGGAAAGAGTGGGACAAATTGAGAGAATAGCATGGAAACACATTACCGTACATAAAATAGATGGCAAGTGAGAATTTGCCGTGTGACACACAGAGCTCAGTCCAGTGTTCTGTGACAATCTAAAGAGATGGGATTCAGATGGAGATGGGGCAGTTATGAGGGAGGGGACATATGTATACCTGTGGCTGATTCATGTTTTTGTATGTCAGAAACCAATACAATATTGTAAAGCAATTATTCTCCAATTTTAAAAAATTAGAAATATACATATATATTTTAAGATTTGATTCCTTTATTTAGTAAGTACATTATATCAAGGTGTCTCCCAAATAAACTCCTTGAGTAATCAATATTATATTAGATCTTTCCAACTGAAACACATAATAAAGGGTGGAGAACAAATAACCAACAAAGTAAAACTGTGAGTGGTACTATATTCAAACTGGAATAAGAGATGGCTATATATTGTCACCCTGTTTATTTAACTTCTATGCAGAGTACATCATGAGAAGTGCTGGACTGGAAGAAACACAAGCTGGAATCAAGATTGCCGGGAGAAATATCAATAACCTCAGATATACAGATGACACCACCCTTATGGCAGAAAGTGAAGAGGAACTCAAAAGCCTCTTGATGAAAGTGAAAGTGGAGAGTGCAAAAGTTGGCTTAAAGCTCAACATTCAGAAAACGAAGATCATGGCATCTGGTCCCACCACTTCATGGGAAATAGATGGGGAAACAGTGGAAACAGTGTCAGACTTTATTTTTCTGGGCTCCAAAATCACTGTGGATGGTGACTGCAGCCATGAAATTAAAAGATGCTTACTCCTTGGAAGGAAAGTTATGACCAACCTAGATAGCATATTCAAAAGCAGAGACATTACTTTGCCAACAAAGGTCCATCTAGTCAAGGCTATGGTTTTTCCTGTGGTCATGTATGGATGTGAGAGTTGGACTGTGAAGAAGGCTGGGCCCCGAAGAATTGATGCTTTTGAACTGTGGTGTTGGAGAAGACTCTTGAGAGTCCCTTGGACTGCAAGGAGATCCAACCAGTCCATTCTGAAGGAGATCAGCCCTGGGATTTCTTTGGAAGGAATGATGCTAAAGCTGAAACTCCAGTACTTTGGCAGCCTCATGCAAAGAGTTGACTCATTGGAAAAGACTCTGATGCTGGGAGGGATTGGGGCCAGGAGGAGAAGGGGATGACAGATGATGAGATGGCTGGATGGCATCACTGACTCGATGGATGTGAGTCTCAGTGAACTCCGGGAGTTGGTGATGGACAGGGAGGCCTGGCATGCTGTGATTCATGGGGTCGCAAAGAGTCGGACATGACTGAGTGACTGATCTGATCTGATGAAGTAATAGGCTCAGTTTTTCCCCTATAGATCATTACCTGAGTTTGAAAATTATTGTGAAAAAAGTAATTCCTTTCCCTCAAAATAGGTACCCTTACAGTTATTCTGAAATAAGTTATAATTGATTCTGTCATTTCTTTATTGTGTTAACATTGAAAATATTGTTTTCTATCCCAGAATCTTATTTTCTTGGCTGTAAAGTAAAAACTAGGGACTAAATGTTGGTGTTTCATAAGGATGGATAGTAATGTTGTTTTAAGAAAGAAAGGAAGGGAGGGCAGGAAGGAAGAAAGAAAAGAAGGGTATATCACTTTACCTTAAAGTAAAAAACACCCAGAAAAAATGTTTAACAATTAACTTCTTAAAATACTACCAGCACATTCAGTTAATTCTAAAATGCAATTTCACAGTATCTATCTCTATCTATCTATTAAACTGACAACCAGATTAAAATTTTTGATTTGTTTAAAATCTAGATTGAATAGTTGATATTATTAAAAATATTTCTTGTCTCCTTAGCCCAATAAATTCTTTTGGCAATTAGACAAAATGAGAAAAGTCTTTAAATCAAATTGTTTTCTAGGCTGCATTTGATATCTGAAAGCTCTTTCCTTGATTCACTCTTTTCATAAATTGATGTCTCAGTATAGAATTAAATATAACAGAAAATGTCAGTGTAGTCACTGATACATTTTGTACAAATAGAGCTCCATTACCTGCCTCTCCCAGCACAAATTATCAGCCATTAACTCTAAAACATTTTGCTTTTTATTTTATTTAACTGCATTGTATCTTTAAGCTTTATGTTTTACTTTTGTTATTTTATGTCAGTAGAAAAAAACTTAAATGATTGAAAAATCAGGTTTCTTCCTTGGCCCTTTTTTCTTACATGTTATTTACTGATTCAGTTTTTCTTCACTTGTGATCTATTTGTATTCAGAACAGAACAGAATGCCTCTCATATTGCTAGGAATAGGGATTTTCCATCACATTACCTCTGTATTTAGAGAATTCCACTAAGCCCCCCAAAAGCAGAGAATTGATTTTTAAGATCTTGATGTTAACTCTCTGGATTTATACAACATCAATTTATCAGTTATTTTTTACATTATGTTTTTCCTTTTTTCTTCTTTGCCAAAACTTCATGACCTACTCTCTGAAAAACTTTTGTCTGCATAATACTGTATTTCCTGTAGCATTATAAGACTTTAGGCCACAATCATTTGTAGTGTTAGTTCTTTTTTAATAATATATTTAAAACAACACCAAACAATCTACACTCCGTTTACCCGCTTTAGACATACCCGATCTATCCCCTTTGGAAGCAGTAAACGTCAAGAAAAACAAGTAGGCCATGATTTCCAGGCATACAGCTAGTATACAAGGGTTACTATGCCAGCAGAATAGGCTCAGTTTTATCCCAAATCTGTGATTCTTCCTATGAAGCAATGGCCATCACATAGAATAGGTAAGGTGACATGGATTTATAAACAGTGTTGTTTATTTGCAATAGCTGACTAGTTTTGTAGGAGATGTCATAAGTGTGCAAGAATTAAAACTCAGCATTTTATTTTTAATTCCAAGAAAAACACTTCCCACTATAGAAGCAATCTCATTCTTTGTTATCCCAACCTTTATTTTAATCACTTTCACTTTATTTAATCACTTTCCCAGGACTTCTTTGTAAATGAAGTTAGCTCTGAATCCTGTTTAGAGATATTTTTTCCTAATAAGGTTTCTATTTGTGGCATAAAATTTGGAATTAGTAATCAACAGAAGATAAGTGGTTTTGTCTTTGCTTCTTTGTTCTATCCTCCTCCTCCTCCTCCTAAGTTGCTTCAGTCATGTCCGACTCTGTGCGACCCCATAGACAGCAACCCACCAGGCTCCCCCGTCCCTGGGATTCTCCAGGCAAGAACACTGGAGTGGCTTGCCATTTCCTTCTCCAATGCATGAAAGTGAAAAGTGAAAGTGAAGTTGCTCAGTTGTGTCTGACTCTTAGCGACCCCATGGACTCAGGCCTACCAGGCTCCTCCATCCATGGGATTTTCCAGGTAAGAGTACTGGAGTGGGGTGCCATTGCCTTCTCCACTTTGTTCTATAACCCAAAGCATTTCTAGTTTATCCTGGTTTTATGATGAGAAAATAGTAATATTACACAGCCCTTCTGTCTAAAATTACCAGGGTAATTTTAGCATAGCATGTAAAATTTTTGTTTTCTAAGTATCCATCCCTACTTTTCTCTCCAAAAAACTTATGGTGTTATTCTATATTAATTTTGCCACCTATCACTTGAGACAGCACAAATAATTGATTTGTCAAGTAAGACTGATAGAAACAAAACATCTTGCTTTGTATCAAACTTTACTAATAATTTGCTGTGTGGAGGCAATCAATAGGTTCAGATGATGTAGAGAGGAATCTAGGACATCCAGAGAAGCTGCCCGGGTCATACAGAAATGTGCCCTCTATGCCAGGAAAATAGATGAAGACTCTGGGTGAGGTTATAGCAGGAGGAGTGGATGAGTTTTCAAACACCTCTAGTTTTATCCCAGAGAGTTACATAGTTTCCATTAGCATCTGCAGGAAGCCTTAGCCTATGGACCAGAAGATAACTGGGCTCTCTTTTCTTTACCAGTCCTCAACAGGAGACATTCCACTACTGGTATTTCAGAGATAAAGCCTTTTCCTCTTAGCAAATATCATTGATGTTTTAACCTTGACATTGAATGGCAGTGATTAGGTCTAATCATCCCTCTTTTCTCCTCAATGAATGCACAACAGGCCAGCTGCTGTCTATAGCTGTTTCATGAGAATTATAATTTTGATTTGAATATCATAAATTTTCCAGAGCAAATATGTATGACCCTATGATATACAAACGGAGAAGGCAATGGCAACCCACTCCAGTACTCTTGCCTGGAAAAAATCCCATGGACAGAGGAGCCTGGTGGGCTGCAGTCCATGGGGTCTCTAGGAGTCGGACACGACTGATCGACTTCACTTTCACTTTTCACTTTCATGCATTGGAGAAGGAAATGGCAAGCCACTCCAGTGTTCTTGCCTGGAGAATCCCAGGGACGGGGGAGCCTGGTGGGCTGCCGTCTCTGGGGTCGCACAGAGTCGGACACGACTGAAGCGACTTAGCAGCAGCAGCAGCATGATATACAAAGAGAACATCCAGCTCAGGTTTGTCATTTGTCCCACCCTGCAATGATCTAGTCTCTGCCTTTATCTCTCTCTCTGGTTGTATTTCCTGCTACATTCTTCCTCATTCTGCATCCTCCATATCAAATGACCTTGCCCCTGCCCATTTGCGGTTCCTCCACAGCAACAATGTCACATGTTTCCGTGCCTTTTGTCTTGATCTTTTCTCTGACAGGAACAAACTTCAACCAGTTTTCTCTGACCCACTGATTCCAGTTCTTCTCTGGGGTTAGCACAGTCATCACCTAACCTAGAAAGTCTTCCCTCTGATCTCAATATGAGAAATGATAACCTTTCTCAGACTCCCTGCAACCCATGCCAATCTTTACTGATATATTTACCACATTCTAACATTTCTCGTGATGTGCTTTCTTGTCTTAGTATTGCTGCATTCCTAAGAGCTAATCTATATTGTCACAATTAATATTGTAGTTTCATAAGTAACAATAGGAAGTGAAAGAAAGTGAAGTTGTTCAGTCGGGTCCAACTCTGAGACCCCATAGACTGTAGCCTACCAGGTTCCTCCTCCAATTTTTCAGGCAAGAGAACTGGAGTGGGTTGCCATTTCCTTCTCCGGGGAATTTTCCTGACCAGGGATCTAACCTGGGTCTCCCACATTGCAGCCAGACACATTACCATCTGAGCCACGAGGAAAGCCCTAAATCTCAATCAGATCAGATCAGTCGCTTAGTCTTGTCCGACTCTTTGCGACCCCATGAATTGCAGCACGCCAGGCTTCCCTGTCCATCACCAACTCCCAGAGTTCACTGAGACTCAAGTCCATCGAGTCAGTGATGCCATCCAGCCATCTCATCCTCTGTTGTCCCCTTCTCCTCTTGCCCCCAATCCCTCCCAGCATCAGAGTCTTTTCCAATGAGTCAACTCTTCACATGAGGTGGCCAAAGTACTGGAGTTTCAGCTTTAGCATCATTCCTTCCAAAGAAATCCCAGGGCTAATCTCCTTCAGAATGCACTGGTTGGATCTCCTTGCAGTCCAAGGGACTCTCAAGAGTCTTCTCCAACACCACAGTTCAAAAGCATCAATTCTTCGGTGCTCAGCCTTCTTCACAGTCCAACTCTAACATCCATACACGACCACAGGAAAAACCATAGCCTTGACTAGACAGACCTTTGTTGGCAAAGTAATGTCTCTGCTTTTGAATGTGCTATCTAGGTTGGTCATAACTTTCCTTCCAAGGAGTAAGTGTCTTTTAATTTCATGGTTGCAGTCATCATCTGCACTGATTTTGGAGCCCAGAAAAATAAAGCCCGACACTGTTTCCACTGTTTCCCCATCTATTTCCCATGAAGTGATGGGACCAGATGCCAAGATCTTCGTTTTCTGAATGTTGAGCTTTAAGCCAACTTTTTCACTCTCCACTTTCACTTTCATCAAGAGGCTTTTGAGTTCCTCTTCACTTTCTGCCATAAGGGTGGTGTCATCTGTATATCTGAGGTTATTGATATTTCTCCCAGCAATCTTGATTCCAGCTTGTGTTTCTTCCAGTCCAGAGTTTCTCATGATGTACTCTGCATATAAGTTAAATAAACAGGGTGACAATATACAGCCTTGACGAACTCCTTTTCCTATTTGGAACCAGTCTGTTGTTCCATGTCCAGTTCTAACTGTTGCTTCCTGACCTGCATACAAATTTCTCAAGAGGCAGATCAGGTGGGGTGGTATTCCCATCTCTTTCAGAATTTTCCACAGTTTATTGTGATCCACACAGTCAAAGGCTTTGGCATAGTCAATAAGGCAGAAATAACAATAAGAAGTTCTAAATTACTAAATAAACAACTACATAATGAAAAAAAAAAAAAAAAAAAAACAACACTGCTCTCTAAAACAGTCATTTTACAAAATCTTGCAAGATACTGGTGATGCATTAGCAATTAAGATAACCAGAACTTTGCTTTCACTGGATGGCGTAGTATAATATTTCCCAGTAAGTTTTCTACCAGCCATCTATGTCAGGATCCTTTGGGTAGGGAGGAAACTAATCAAAATTTAGGCCAACATGAGGACAAAAAAAATTAGAATATCTAAGGATAGATCCTAGCAATCTGTACTTTTCTGAGAATTTCCAAGACTGATTATTATGTAGACAAGAGGTTTGAGAATCTCAGGTTTACTATGAGATTAGATTCTAAATATATTTCAGCAAACTGGAAACAAACTGTAGGTTAAATTTCACTGTATCAAAGCAATTAGGTCAGGACAAATGTACCTATACCAATTACAGAATTCCATCAGAGTCACAGTAAAAGTAATCTGTGCTATAAAAGGAAGCACACACAGGCACACATATACACTTACAAACATACATACACATTTTTTTCCTGCAAGCATCACAAGTGTTCAAAATTACACATATTTCTCAGTACTTGGTAAATCCTGCTGCTGCTGCTGCTAAGTCACTTCAGTCGTGTCCGACTCTGTGTGACCCCATAGACGGCAGCCCACCAGGCTCCCCCGTCTCTGGGATTCTCCAGGCAAGAACACTGGAGTGGATTGCCATTTCCTTCTCCAGTGCAGGAAAGTGAAAAGTGAAGCCACTCAGTTGTGTCCGACCCTCCAGCGACCCCATGGACTGCAGCCTTCCAGGCTCCTCCATCCATATTTGACTACTTATAAAACAATAAAGGCTCTGAATGCTCTTGAAATATTTTTATGTTTATTGACGGTATCAGTCATTATAATCATTACAATGAGTTGTATACCAACCTGCATTGCTTTTAATTGTTTCGTATATACATGTGCCTTTTCTCCCCATGATTGGCCATTCCTTGAAATCAAGGATTAAATACACTTTTTAATTCCTTTTGCCCATAGCAAATGAATAAATCAGAGAATATCAAAACCAAGCACAAAAAAATTTCAAGAATAAAGTTTTTTCTACTATTAAATAACAAAATATAATATACAGATGATGAAGCATCCAGTTAGGATTTGTTAATTAGCTTAGAATAGTATGTTTAGAAATATACCAATTTTATATGCAACATGGTTTCTACATTCTTATAATATTTTCTTACACCATTGTTCAGAAATTGGAAGAGTACATTTTCAGTGGCTTAAGCGCATTGCAGTTACATGAGAAAGAACTAAACATCCAGGATTATGGGAAAGATATACCCTAACTATCAGCAAGAGGATGTTCATAGGGATTTTTTCTGAAGGTGCAGTTTTATTTTTTCAGTAGGATATAAGATATAGGAATTACTCAGCTCAGTAATTTGTTTTTCAAGAAGGCCTCAAATTTTTTATTCTTCAAGCAGTTTTTATGGCAACTGTAATATCATAATCACAGGATTGTGCTATAAGTTTTTCTCAAGTTTCTTCAAAGAGCCCAGTTTTAACTGATCTTCCAGCTGGATTCATGCACACCTGATGCTTTGTAGTTTATATAATAATGAGTGTTTGGCTTTTTCTAGCTAACTCCAAAATATACATTGATAAATGTGAATAATGTATATAATTGATAAAAACAATTTATATTAACATGATGTGTATGAAATATTTTAGCATTCAGTGGCAAAGTCACTTAGACTTTTAGAAGTTCAGAATTATAAAAATATTTTCTTTTATTTATATTCATCATATGTATTAAACATTTACTGAATTTCAGGTTCTAAACAAAGCATGATAATGATAGAAATATGAATGATGTATATTTTATATATTCAAGGGAACTCAGAGCTTATTAAGTGAATTAGAATAAGTAGTCAACAGTGTTTTTAGAAGCAAAAGGAGGTTAACATAAAAATAGAAATTAACATAAATTATGGTATACACATTTTGAAAGATATTTGTTTTAAGTTTTAATTTCTTTTTAAAAATTAGAAATAATTCAAAAATGCAAGAAATGTTTATCAGATTACAGACAATATATCACAGTGCTGTCTGAATTCTATTAATAGGTCTTCAAGATGTAATAACTATTACTACTATTACTTGAGAAGTCTGCAGCAAAAGTAGAGGAATTTTATCTAGAATTAAAGAAAAATAAAATAGGACACGTGCATGTGATATTCTCGGTGGCAGTTGGGAGGTACAGAAAGCATGCCACGTAATTATAAGGAAAATATGTAGGAAAAGACTTCAGAGAAACTTTATTTTAACAAGAGACTGAGGATAAATTCTTTGTAGATAATATCTCTATGATCTAATAAATGAATCCTAAGCTTTTGTGTACATCTCATAATCTTTTCAGGAAGGTAGACACCTGGACCACTTCATTTTACTTTGTATGTATTAATGCATTATTTTTCCCCAAGAAAGAGAATATGGGATGGACAAGATTACCTAATATACACTGGTCAGTAGTACAGGAACCATATAAATAAGTAGAATAAAAGCATCAAAATCATTAGTAACAACTCATACATGGACATGACTGTCCATAACTAATTAGGTGAACTGATGGTATAATGTGTAGCTTGAAAAAATATGTTTCCTTTTGGAACATAACCATATCTTTGTGATAAACAGTGTATGTACTGGTTTGAAGGTAGGTGTGAGCATCAGAATTGGAGAGCTATCCTGTTCTGGGAAAGTAAGGAGTAGCATATATTTGTGTTTGTTCCAAACTGTGCATGCAGATCAAATTTTTATCAGTCACACTGGGAATACTAAGACACATTAGACAACTCTTTTATAATGCTAAAATTCTTTCTCCAAAAAAAGAAAAAATAGTTCTTTGATTACTTATCTTCATAAAACAATGATACTTCCTATCAATTTATTTAAACAAAACAAAAAGTATATGAGAATAAATTTGGCAGAATTCTGCTGTTTAAATATTCTGCCAAGGTTTTATTGGCAGGTACTTTGCTATTAACTGCGCCAAGAGGAACAGCAGGTATTTCCCCTGCCTGTCTTTTGCAGGGGCTCTAAGTTCTCTAGTCATTTTACATTTTATCAAAGCTTTTCATATTACTCTAAAAAATTGTAAAAATTCACATTTTACATTACTGTTTTACATGATCTTTAGAAATAATGGTTACATTTTCAAGAACTAAACTCAATGTATTTCTGGCTTTCAAGTTATAGACTTTTTTCCCCTTTGGAATTAATTTTCATTGCTAGATTGTTTTGCTTTTTTCAAGGCAACATTGATACTTTTTGCTGCCATGCTTCAAGAGGATTTAAGTATATCGCCATTCAACTAGGTTTAAGTGAGATGTGCAAAGCTGCTGAAGAATGTATGTTTTAGTCTATGAAATATTGATGTAAGATAAAGTCTGGTTTAACACTAAAAGGATATTCAGACAAAGAGATATGGATTTTCAATAGCTCTGGAAACTAGGTATGTTGATCAAACATATCAAAGGTTCCAGAAGTTTTTATTGATTAAAGCAGGGAAGAGACCTTGAGAACTATTAATGGAGTCTGGACCCTATACAAGGGGTGACTATAACCCTTTGTTACTGTATCTACAGATTTACTTTAGGTGCACAGGTTCTTAACTAATTAAAGAGAAAGAAATTTTTTCTTACTAAAGGAACATAATACTTTCTGAATCATATTCCTATAATCAGCACTCCAATTAGAACTTCTCTTTCCTTATCTATTTTAAGATTACATTTGCTATACAAATAAGTTCAGTTCAGTTGCTCAGACTTGCCTGACTCTGCAACCCCATGAATTGCAGCACCCCAGGGCTCGCTGTCCATCACCAACTCCCAGAGTTCACTGAGACTCACGTCCATCGAGTCGGTGATGCCATCCAGCTATCTCATCCTCTGTCATACCCTTCTCATCCTGCCCCCAATCCCTCCCAGCATCAGGGTCTTTTCCAATGAGTCAACTCTTCGCATGAGGCTGCCAAAGTACTGGAGTTTCAGCTTTAGCATCATTCCTTCCAAAGAAATCCCAGGGCTGATCTCCTTTAGAATGGACTGGTTGGATCTCCTTGCAGTCCAAGGGACTCTCAAGAGTCTTCTCCAACACCACAGTTCAAAAGCATCAATTTTTTGGTGTTCAGCTTTCTTCATAGTCCAAATCTCACATCCATGCATGACTACCAGAAAAACCATAGCCTTGACTAGACGGACCTTTGTTGGCAAAGTAATGTCTCTGCTTTTCAATATGCTATCTAGGTTGGTCATAACTTTCCTTCCAAGGAGTAAGCGTCTTTTAATTTCATGGCTGCAGTCACCATCCACAGTGATTTTGGAGCCCAGAAAAATAAAGTCTGACACTGTTTCCACTGTTTCCCCATCTATTTCCCATGAAGTGGTGGGACCGGATGCCATGATCTTCATTTTCTGAATGTTGAGCTTTAAGCCAACTTTTTCACCCTCCACTTTCACTTTCATCAAGAGGCTTTTGAGTTCCTCTTCACTTTCTGCCATAAGGGTGGTGTCATCTGTACATCTGAGGTTATTGATATTTCTCCCAGCAATCTTGATTCCAGCTTGTGCTATACAAATAGTACTACATAATATTATTTGCATTACCATAATTTGAGATGCTACAAAGTGAAAAACATAGGAAAAGAGAGAGGAACAATAAGGATTCAGTGTTGTTTTATACTTTATATATACTTTATATATGGGAAACTTCTGTATGTTGTGCTGTGTGCTTAGTTACTCAATTGTGTCTGACTCTTTGAGACCCCATGGACTGTAGCCTTCCAGGCTTCTCTGTCCATGAGATTCTCCAGGCAAGAATACTGGAGTGGGTTGTCATTTCTTCCTCCAGAGGTTCTTCCCAACAAAGGGACAGAACCTGCATTTCCTGTGTCTCCGAATTCTTTACCCACTCAACCTTCAGGGAAGCCCTATGGGAAACTTCTAGTTCTCCAAAAATAATCTTCCATATAGCCTGAGCTAAGCATGCAGGGAAAGAACTTTGTAGTACAACAGAGCCTGTTTAAATATACAACTGCCAAACAATAGAAAGTAGCTACAAACTTTTAGTAACACTGAAGTAAGAAACAAAAATTTAACTTTACTTTAGATAGTGAGAGGTGCCAGTATGATTCCAGCATATGAGACTGCATAAAATGTAAAAAAAAAAAAAAAAGT
Source organism: Bos taurus (assembly GCF_002263795.3). NCBI lineage: Eukaryota > Metazoa > Chordata > Mammalia > Artiodactyla > Bovidae > Bos > Bos taurus. The sequence goes on along the minus strand of NC_037328.1, from coordinate 39,249,976 downwards.
TTTTTAATTTAAGAGTTAAGTTTTAACTTAAACTAACAAACATGGAAATGTGAAAAATTCAAATGCATAAGTTAAGGGAACTATTGCTTTTTGAAAAGCAAAAGAAAGCCCTGTTTTAAAATAAGTTTTAAAAACAGTAACTGAAGAACACTTTCAAATCACTTGCTTATGTTAATAATTAAGGAAAGAAATATCTTTAAAATTGTAAGAGAAAAAAATGTAAAAGAATGAACTTATAGACCCCAGAGACTCAAAATCAAGCATGGAGACATGAAGAAATTGTGATTAAATTGCTTAAAATCAATGATGAAGAAAAGTCTTAAAAGTAGCCAGAGAAAAGTGACACATTATCTATAAAAAAAGATGACAGCACAATGCTCATCAGAAACAATGAATGTGAGAAGACACTTAAGCAAATTCTTTCAAATACTTAAAGAAAAAAAAATCTTCCAAATACAAAGGTAAAATTAAGTTTTTTTAAAACATGCAAAAGATGAAACAATGAATATGAATTTAGACATAGAAAAGCTGAAGCAATGCAGCTGACTCACAGTCCAAAAACTGATTAAGTCCTTCAGGAAGAAACAATTTATACCAGATGTAAAATGGATCGCCACAAAAGAAGGGAGAATAGAAGAAATGGTAACTATGAGTAAATATGACTGTTTTTTCTTATTATTTAAATCTCTTTAAAAAATAATTGACTATTGAAACAAAAATAATAATAATGGGACTTATGTGTAGAAGTAAAATGTATGACATTAATAGGACAAAAGTTAGAAGGGGAGGATTGAAACAGACTATTTTCTCAAATTAAAATATTCCATTCTCTAAATAAAATTGTCTTGTTCTTAAATAGTAACTTCTAAAACACTCATTCCAACGGAAGCAAACCAACTGATATGATAATATTCATTATGTATCATTTCTATATAATTAAAATATTTCAAGTTCCCCAAACTTAAAAGAGTTGTTCAGATGTTAGTATCCAAAGAGAAGGGCTAATGTATACCACACCATACCAGAAATAAATCACATGCTCTTAAAAAAAAACTAAAAATAGAGTGACCATTTGATCCAGTAGTCCTATTCCCAGGTATATATCTGGAAAAGATGAACAGACTAATTTGAATGCACCCCAATGTTCAAAGCAGCACTATTTACAGTTGCCAAGTGGTGGATGCAACCTATATGCCCAATAACATATGAATGGATAAAGAAAATGTGGTATACATGGTATACAAACACATACAAAGTGGAATATAAGTTATAAAAAGTGAAATAAAGCTTTTTGCAGCAACATGAATAGACCTAGAAATCATAATACTGTATAAGTCAGACAGAGACAAAACATATGATATTGCTTATATGTGGAATCTAAAAACATGATATAAGTTGAACTTATTTATAAAACAGAAATAGATTCACAGATATAGAAAACAAATCTCTGGTTACCAAAGGGAAAAGGTCGAGGGAGGGATAAATTATGAGTTGTGATTAACATATCAGATCAGATCAGATCAGATCAGATGAGTAGCTCAGTCGTGTCTGACTCTTTGCCACCCCATGAATCGAAGCATGCCAGGCCTCCCTGTCCATCATCAACTTCCAGAGTTCACTGAGACTCATGTCCATCGAGTCAGTGATGCCATCCAGCCATCTCATACTCTGTCATCCCCTTCTCCTGCCCCCAATCCCTCCCAGCATCAGAGTCTTTTCCAATGAGTCAACTCTTTGCATGAGGTGGCCAAAGTACTGGAGTTTCAGCTTTAGCATTAGTCCTAAAGAAATACCAGGGCTGATCTCCTTTAGAATGGACTGGTTGGATCTCCTTGCAGTCCAAGGGACTCTCAAGAGTCTTCTCCAACGCCACGGTTCAAAAGCATCAATTCTTCGGTGCTCAGCCTTCTTCACAGTCCAACTCTCACATCCATACCTGACCACAGGAAAAACCATAGCCTTGACTAGACGAACCTTTGTTGGCAAAGTAATGTCTCTGTTTTTCAATATGCTATCTAGGTTGGTCATAACTTTCCTTTCAAGGAGTAAGTGTCTTTTAATTTCATGGCTGCAGTCACCATCTGCACTGATTTTGGAGCCCAGAAAAATAAAGCCTGACACTGTTTCCACTGGTTCCCCATCTGTTTCCCATAAAGTGATGGGACCGGATGCCATGATCTTCGTTTTCTGAATGTTGAGCTTTAAGCCAACTTTTTCACTCTCCACTTTCACCTTCATCAAGAGGCTTTTTAGTTCCTCTTCACTTTCTGCCATAAGGCTGGTGTCATCTGCATAACTGAGGTTATTGATATTTCTCCCAGCAATCTTGATTCCAGCTTGTGTTTCTTCCAGTCCAGAGTTTCTCATGATGTACTCTGCATATAAGTTAAATAAACAGGGTGACAATATACAGCCTTGACGTACTCCTTTTCCTATTTGGAACCAGTCTGTTGTTCCCGGTCCAGTTCTAACTGTTGCTTCCTGACCTGCATACAAATTTCTCAAGAGGCAGATCAGGTGGGGTGGTATTCCCATCTCTTGAAGAATTTTCCAGTTTATTGTGATCCACACAGTCAAAGGCTTTGGCATAGTCAATAAAGCAGAAACGGATGCTTTTCTGGAACTCTCTTGCTTTTTCCATGATCCAGCAGATGTTGGCAATTTGATCTCTGGTTCCTCTGCCTTTTCTAAAACCAGCTTGAACATCAGGAAGTTCACGGTTCACATATTGCTGAAGCCTGGCTAGGAGAATTTTGAGCATTACTTTACTAGCGTGTGAGATGAGTGCAATTGTGCAGTAGTTTGAGCATTCTTTGGCATTGCCTTTCTTTGGGATTGGAATGAAAACTGACCTTTTCCAGTCCTGTGGCCACTGCTGAGTTTTCCAAATGTGCTGGCATATTGACTGCAGCACTTTCACAGCATCATCTTTCAGGACCTGGAACAGCTCAACCGGAATTCCATCACCTGCACTAGCTTTGTTCCTAGTTTTTTTCTAAGGCCCACTTGACTTCACATTCCAGGATGTCTGGCTCTAGGTCAGTGATCACACCATCATGATTATCTGGGTTGTGAAGCTCTTTTTTGTACAGTTCTGTGTATTCTTGCCATCTCTTCTTAATATCTTCTGCTTCTGTTAGGTCCATACCATTTCTGTCCTTTATCGAGCCCATCTTTGCATGAAATGTTCCTTTGGTATCTCTGATTTTCTTGAAGGGATCCCTAGTCTTTTCCATTCTGTTGTTTTCCTCTATTTCTTTGCACTGATCACTGAGGAAGGCTTTCTTATCTCTTCTTGCTATTCTTTGGAACTCTGCATTCAGATGTTTATATCTTTCCTTTTATCCTTTGCTTTTCACTTCTCTTGTTTTCACAGCTATTTGTAAGGCCTCCCCAGACAGCCATTTTGCTTTTCTGCATTTCTTTTCCATGGGGATGGTCTTGATCCCTGTCTCCTATACAATGTCACAAACCTCATTCCATAGTTCATCAGGCACTCTGTCTATTAGATCTAGGCCCTTAAATCTATTTCTCACTTCCACTGTATAATCATAAGGGATTTGATTTAGATCACACCTGAATGGTCTAGTGGTTTTCCCTAATTTCTTCAATTTAAGTCTGATTTTGGCAATAAGGAGTTCATGGTCTGAGCCACAGTCAGCTCCTGGTCTTATTTTTGCTGACTGTATAGAGCTTCTCCATCTTTGGCTGCAAAGAATATAATCAATCTGATTTTCATTGTTAGTGATGTCCATGTATAGAGTCTTCTCTTGTGTTGTTGGAAGAGGGTGTTTGTTATGACCAGTGCATTTTCTTGCAAAACTCTATTAGTCTTTGCCCTGCTTCATTCCGTATTCCAAGGCCAAATTTGCCTGTTACTCCAGGTGTTTCTTGACTTCCTACTTTTGCATTCCAGTCCCCTATAATGAAAAGGACATCTTTTTTGGGTGTTAGTTCTAAAAGGTTTTGTAGATCTTCATAGAACTGTTCAACTTCAGGACCAACCCCACTTCCAAGGAGCCGTGGCTGTGCGGGCGCAGGAGGGCCTAGAGCAGCTATCCCACATTGAAGGTTCGAAGGGCGGCAGTGAGGAGATACCCCTCGTCCAAGGTAAGGAGCAACGGCTGTGCTTTGCTTGAGCAGCCGTGAAGAGATACCCCACGCCCAAGGTAAGAGAAACTCAAGTAAGACAGTAGGTGTTGCAAGAGGGCATCAGAAGGCAAACACACTGAATCCATACTCACAGAAAAATAGTCAATCTAATCACACTAGGACCACACCTTTGTCTAACTCAATGAAATGAAGCCATGCCTGCGGGGCAACCCAAGAATGGCAGGTCATGGTGGAGAGGTCTGACAGAATGCAGTCCACTGGAAAAGGGAATGGCAAACCACTTCAGTATTCTTGCCTTGAGAACCCCATGAACAGTATGAAAAGGCAAAATGATAGGATACTGAAAGAGGAACTCCCCAGGTCAGTAGGTGCCCAATATGCTACTGGAGATCAGTGGAGAAATAACTCCAGAAAGAATGAAGGGATGGAATGAAAGCAAAAAGAATACCCAACTGTGGGTGTGACTGGTGACAGAAGCAAGGTCTGATGCTGTAAGAGCAATATTGCATAGGAACCTGGAATGTCAGGTCCATGAATCAAGGCAAATTGGAAGTGGTCAAACAGGAGATGGCAAGAGTGAATGTTGACATTCTAGGAATCAGCGAACTGAAATGGACTGGAATGGGTGAATTTAACTCAGATGACCATTATATCTACTACTGCAGGCAGGAATCCCTTAGAAGAAATGGAGTGGCCATCATGGTCAACAAAAGAGTCTGAAATGCAGTACTTGGATGCAATCTCAAAAACGACAGAATGATCTCTGTTCGTTTCCAAAGCAAACCATTCTATATCACAGTAATCCAAGTCTATGCCCCAACCTGTAATGCTGAAGAAGATTAACATATGCACATTACTAAATATAAAATAAACAATAAGGATCTGCTGTATAGTGTGGGGACTTATATTCAACATCTTGTAATAACGTTGTATTACACAATAATAATAATCTCAGATAATCACGATGGTGTGATCACTGACCTAGAGCCAGACATCCTGGAATGTGAAGTCAAGTGGGCCTTAGAAAGCATCACTACGAACAAAGCTAGTGGAGGTGATGGAATTCTGGTTGAGCTGTTCCAGGTCCTGAAAGATGATGCTGTGAAAGTGCTGCAGTCAATATGCCAGCACATTTGGAAAACTCAGCAGTGGCCACAGGACTGGGAAAAGTCTGTTTTCATTCCAACCCCAAAGAAAGGCAATGCCAAAGAATGCTCAAACTACTGCACAATTGCACTCATCTCACACGCTAGTAAAGTAATGCTCAAAATTCTCCTAGCCAGGCTTCAGCAATATGTGAACCGTGAACTTCCTGATGTTCAAGCTGGTTTTAGAAAAGGCAGAGGAATGAGAGATCAAATTGCCAACATCCGCTGGATCATGGAAAAAGCAAGAGAGTTCCAGAAAAGCATCCGTTTCTGCTTTATTGACTATGCCAAAGCCTTTGACTGTGTGGATCACAATAAACTGGAAAATTCTTCAAGAGATGGGAATACCACCCCACCTGATCTGCCTCTTGAGAAATTTGTATGCAGGTCAGGAAGCAACAGTTAGAACTGGACCGGGAACAACAGACTGGTTCCAAATAGGAAAAGGAGTACGTCAAGGCTGTATATTGTCACCCTGTTTATTTAACTTATATGCAGAGTACATCATGAGAAACTCTGGACTGGAAGAAACACAAGCTGGAATCAAGATTGCCGGGAGAAATATCAATAACCTCAGTTATGCAGATGACACCAGCCTTATGGCAGAAAGTAAAGAGGAACTAAAAAGCCTCTTGATGAAAGTGAAAGTGGAGAGTGAAAAAGTTGGCTTAAAGCTCAACATTCAGAAAACGAAGATCATGGCATCCGGTCCCATCACTTTATGGGAAACAGATGGGGAACCAGTGGAAACAGTGTCAGGCTTTATTTTTCTGGGCTCCAAAATCAGTGCATCCATGTCCTGGCTATTATAAACAGTGCTGTGATGAACATTGGGATAGAACAGTCTTTTGGACTCTGTGGGAGAGGGAGAGGGTGGGATGATTTGTGAGAATGGCATTGGAATATGTATAATATCATATATGAAACGAGTCACCAGTCCGGTTCAATGCATGATACTGGATGCTTGGGGCTGGTGCACTGGGACGACCCAGAGGGATGGTATGGGGAGGGAGGAGAAGGAGGAGGGTTCAGGATGGGGAACACCTGTATACCTGTGGCAGATTCATTTTAATGTATGGCAAAACCATTACAATATTGTAAAGTTAAATAAAATAAAATTAAAAAAAAAAAAACCATCACTGCAGATGCTGATTGCAGCCATGAAATTAAAAGAGGCTTACTCCTTGGAAGGAAAGTTATGACCAACCTAGATAGCATATTCAAAAGCAGAGACATTACTTTGCAAACAAAGGTCTGTCTAGTCAAGGCTATGGTTTTTCCTGTGGTCATGTATGGATGTGAGAGTTGGACTGTGAAGAAGGCTGAGCACCAAAGAATTGATGCTTTTGAACTGTGGTGTTGGAGAAGACTCTTGAGAGTCACTTGGACTGCAAGGCGATCCAACCAGTCCATTCTGAAGGAGATCAGCCCTGGGATTTCTTTGTAAGGAATGATGGTAAAGCTGAAACTCCAGTACTTTGGCCACCTCATGCGAAGAGTTGACTCATTGGAAAAGACTCTGATGCTGGGAGGGATTGGGGGCAAGAGGAGAAGGGGACGACAGAGGATGAGATGGCTGGATGGCATCACTGACTCGATGGACATGAGTCTCAGTGAACTCTGGGAGTTGGTGAAGGACAGGGAGGCCTGGCGTGCAGCGATTCATGGGGTTGCAAAGAGTCGGACACGACTGAGGGACTGATCTGGTCTGGTCTGGTCTATATAATGGAAAATAATCTGAAGAAATGAATATACATATGTACATATATATATATATATGCATAACTGAATCAGTTTGTTGTATGTTTGGGATACAGCATTGTAAGTCAGCTACACTTTGTTTTTGTTTTTTTAATGTATACACACACACCCACAACAAAGAAAGCATGCAACAGAGTGCCATTTGTATTTTTTTTAGTTCATTTTTTCTTTTAGTCATTTGACATTTCTGAATTGTGGCCTTTATCTTAGTGTTGTTTAATTTTTAACAACGTCTTTACTTTTTTTTCATAATAACATTTTGAATATCAAAATGTATAGATATAGTTTACCTTTACTAAGAGCAATGATTAGTAGCATTATCTGAAACACAGACCACTGGTCTTTAAATTTTTCCACTTTTAATAGAAATGTGAATTTAAAATTTTCTCTTAAATATATAATTAAGTAATCCAAATTCTGTCATAAATGTAGCTGACATCTCACACTTGGGAGACAATAAGAAGTAAACACAATGGAAAAGGAGAACACACACTCAGTCTAAAGAAAGCTGGGTATCAGGATATTGTTTTTATGTAAGATTGCTGGCCTGGCATTTATATATATATATATATTTTTTTTTTTTCTTCCAAAGAAGCTGAAAAGATGGTATCTTTATGTGACTTACCATGAATTTTACAGGTTGATAATGTTAAAATTTATATGCTATGGATCAAAATACTATAGGCCAAATGAATGTGATATTTTCTGCTTTTTTTTTTTAAACAATAATTCCTTTGTCTAAGTTGAACATTAGGCTTTCATTCTTTGGAATATAAATATTTAGAAATACATATTTGGAAAAATATTTTTTAAATATGTTATGACAAAAGGAAGTCAACAAGAGTGGATACTCTAGTACAATTATTTAGCACTTTTTTATTTTTTATTTTTTATGGTACAGCTCTTTATTTGAGCTGGCCTTTCAGTGTGTGTGTGTGTGTTTTTTTAATCTACTTTCTGAAAAGACTTTTGAAATTGACTTTCTCTTTGTTGCTTATTACAGGACCTATATCATAGACCTTCAGTGAAGCTTTCTGCCTCACTGCACCACTTTCACAGACTGTATTAAAAAGGAGTGAGGCTTTTTTCCCTTCTTTTCCCCTAACCCTTTCCATGTGTGGACAAAGAACTCCTTTGAAGGAAACCTACTGATCTCAACCTCTCATGAAAAAAAATTGATTGTGCTTTTCTTCTTTTCCCACAAGCCTCATAAATCATGAAGTTATTGTTACCAATATCATTATTTTAGGACAGTTGTGTACAAATCTGAAAATCAAGTTGATAAGAGTGTGGTTCCAAATATAGAAACCATCTAGATTTCCTGTGCTTTAAAGAAAGGTGGTATCTTAACTTTGAAATTCTCAATAAAAAACTTTATTGCTTCTTCTCTTAGTATTAAATTGCCTTTGGGTAAAAATATATAAATAGTAAGTTCAACAAAATATCAATAAATGCTATGGTTTGAAATAATGTTTATCACATTTAAAGTTGATGATATGAATCATATGGTACAAGTATATATAATTATATCCTATATAACTGTAGTTTATAATTTGCAGGTAAGGGTACAACCTAAATCAACTAAGAGAATAAAAGCTAGCAATGGTTTTAGTGTCTATCATGACATAGTAGGCTTTTAAAGATACCACAAGTGATTATTTCACTTAGCTTTCTCATTTTATTAAATGTTTAAATCACTAATCCAGATACTAGTGTACTGTCATTAAAGACTCACAGAGAGAGTTGGATTTGTCCCTTTATATATTTATTTATATCTTGTGATAGAGATAGAGACAAATCTTTGGATCTCTTTTGATAAGTCTGAACTTGACTTATTTATGGAAGAAAACATCCTGAAGGCAGATGCAATTTTTTTAAAAAAGCATTCACTTTGGAAATTCAGTGGTAACTTAGAAGTAGCTATATATACATTCAATGAAAGAAAGAGAAAAATGAATAATTTGCAGAAAAATTTGAGCACCCAAACCTCAATTTATACACTGTATAAACTACAGCATCATTGTCTATTATGTCTTCATTTTTTTCAACCATCAATAAAAAATTAAACACTAAAACAATTGAAAAGACATTTCAACTTCATGTTAGGGCAACTAGTACAAGACTAACCCTCCTAACAAGGATCAATCATAAAGCCTAGGAAAATGCACAAGGCAGACAACATTCAAGGGGTGAAAATTCTTGAGAGAAGAAAGTCATACCAAGCCGGGTTCTTTAGCCTCATCCCTTGAATGATTTTTCAAGTCACAACAGGAATAGTAAAGGCTTAGGGAAAGTGATATCCAAGGTATTACTGAGTTAACAGTAGTGAAGTTATACTGTGAGATAGCCAGGTAGACTGAAACATAACAGGAAAGTCAGCGCTTTATACTTATGAGACTACAATTGTGTTTCAGATTTGCTCATAAAATATAAGTTTGCTAAAGCTGCCCTAACAAAATACCCCACTGGGTGGCTTGAACATCAGACGTTTGTTTTCTCACACTTCTGGATTCTGGAAGTCCAAGATCAAGGTGCCAGCAAAGTTGGATTTTTCTGAGGCCTCTCTCTTTTACTCTCAGAGGGTTGCCTTTTTGCTATCTCTTTACATGGTCATCCCTCTGGGCACGCACATCCCTGATCCCTCTCTCTTCTTGTAAGCATTGCAGCCATATAGAATGAGGGCTCCACCCTAAGAGCCTCACTTTAACTTAATCATCTCTTTAAAGATCTTAACTCCAAATAAGGTTACGTTGTGAGGTACTGAGCCCTGGGACTTAGACATAGGAATTTGGGGGACACAATTCAGCCCATAATAAAAATGAAAATGTTAGTCACTCAGTCATGGCTGACTCTTTGCAACCCCATGGACTGTAGCCCATCAGGTTCCTTTGTCAGTGACTTTCTCCAGACAAAAACACTAGAGTGTATAGATATTCCCTTCTGCAGGGGATCTTCCTCATCCAGGGATCGAAACTGGGTCTCCCACATTGCAGGTAGTTGCAGGTAGATTCTTTACTGTCTGAGCCACCAGGGAAGCCCCAACCCATAATAAGGTATTTGTTCATTCTTAAGCCACCTTTTCAAACAGTGATACACACAAAGCAGAAAGCAGTAGTTTTGTGGGTGAAGTGCTCCACAAAGATTTCAGCAGTCTTACAATGCCGAGGTGACAGAAGTTGGAATTCAGCTCCCACCAAGACAAAGTTTTTTTTTTTTTTTTTTAATAGTTAACAGGAAAAAAAGAAAACAGACAGGGAGCAAGAAAAAAAGAGGGGGGTATTAGAGGGAGAGAGAGATTAAGTTGAAATCACATGATAGCTAAAACCAAGAATTATTCTTCAGGAGGAAAGGTAATTGAAAATAACCATCAGTAACACAGCTTAACAAACACTGTTACCTAGAACAAGGTGGTCTTTAAGCTCTCTATTTCCCAGAAAAACATTAAATCCTTTTGAGATGAAGATAACATAAGTCAGAGCCTTGTCAACTTTCATTAAAGAGTTTCTGACATTCAAAAAGAGATCATAGGCATTCCAAAGGAGGAGACCCTAAAGGAGCCAGATGAAACACATTAGTTAATGTTTCTGTGTCTACCAAAAGAGATTGAGGAATGCTGGCTTCAGCTCCAAAATGGAAAACCTTAGAAGTCACTACTGCAATATTTACAAGCAAAGCTTAGACTGAAAAGTGGTAAATTCCTTTGACCTACTGGAGAACTGAGATTGAAGGGCAAACTGCCATCCTCAAACCTGGAAATTCACAGTTCAGATCTGCTTACTTGGACCAGAAGCCACTGGAGTTACAAACACTGGTAGATTCCTGTATGGTGATTATCATACACGGTAAATTCGTAAGGCTGGGTGTGAGAGATTCTTGGAGCTGCAGTCTTGTGTTCAGTCACTAAGTCATGTACAACTCTTTGGGACCCCTTGAACAGACCCCACTAGGCTCTTCTGTCCAAGGGATTCTCCAGGCAAGAATACTGGAGTGGGTTGCCATTTCCTCTTCCAGGGGATTTTCCTGACCCAAGGATCCAACCCTCCTGCATCAACAGGCAGATTTTTTTACCACTGAGCCACCTGGGAAGCCACAGTCTTAGGGAACACTCATACTTTAATCAATTTTACCTCAAGGAAACACACAGGGTTCTCAAGGTCAGGAGCCAAAAAAGATCCGTTACGACTAGCAGCAGCAGGAGAAGAGTAGTCATCGTAGAATACAGTACAAGCGGAGCATTCTCTTTAACAAAGGCCTTCTCTGGAGGAGAAAGACTTGTTCAGAGTCTAATTCCATCTAGAAGAAGAGCATTCTTCACATTCAAACAACCTCTAGTCTTTCTGTTTTTCCCTTTCAATCTTGCAGGAAAAAAAATACTGTATCAAAAAAGAAATACTTATAAAAGTTATAGACCAGAAACACAGGCTCAATAAAAGAATAAGATTTATTTATAAGATTGTAGAATGGCTCTTCTCCCCAACATTTTGCCACAGTAGCAACAGGATTAAAATATAGCGTAACAGAAAAGGGATATTAGATGAAAACTAGGGAAATCTGAATAAAGTATAGACTTTAGTTGGTAATATGTTAATATCAGTATTGGTTCATTAAGTTGAACAGAAGCACCATATTCATGTAAAGGTTAAGGGTATTGAGACTCTGTACTACCTCTACATTTTATCTATAAATTTAAAAGTGTTTTTAAACACAAAATTTCTATTTCAATTTTTTAAAGTATCAGTTCAGTTCAGTCACTCATGTGACTCTTTGCGACCCCATGAATCGAAGCACGGCAGGCCTCCCTGTCTATCACCAACTCCCGGAGTTCACCCAAACTCATGGGAATCGAGTCGGTGATGCCATCCAGCCACCTCATCCTCTGTCATCCCCTTCTCCTCCTGCCGCCAATCCCTCCCAGAATCAGGGTCTTTTCCAATGAGTCAACTCTTCGCATGAGGTGGCCAAAGTACTGGAGTTTCAACTTCAGCATCAGTCCTTCCAATGAACACCAGTCCTTTAGGTTGGACTGGTTGGATCTCCTTGCAGTCCAAGGGACTCTCAAGAGTCTTCTCCAACACCACAGTTCAAAAGCATCAATTCTTCTGTGCTCAGCCTTCTTCACAGTCCAACTCTCACATCTATACATGACCACTGGAAAAAACCATAGCCTTGACTAGGTGAACCTTTGTTGGCAAAGTAATGCCTCTGCTTTTGAATATGCTATCTAGGTTGGTCATAACTTTCCTTCCAAGGAGTAAGCATCTTTTAATTTCATGGCTGCAGTCACCATCTGCACTGATTTTGGAGCGCCATAAAATAAAGTCTGACACTGTTTCCACTGTTTCCCCATCTATTCCCATGAAGTGATGGGACCAGATGCCATGATCTTCGTTTTCTGAATGTTGAGCTTTAAGCCAACTTTTTCACTCTCCTCTTTCACTTTCATCAAGAGGCTCTTTAGTTCCTCTTCACTTTCTGCCATAAGGGTGGTGTCATCTGCATAGCTGAGGTTATTGATATTTCTCCTGGCAATCTTGATTCCAGCTTGTGCTTCTTCCAGCCCAGAGTTTCTCATGATGTACTCTGCATATAAGTTAAATAAGCAGGGTGACAATATACAGCCTTGACATACTCTTTCTCCTATTTGGAACCAGTCTGTTGTTCCCGGTCCAGTTCTAACTGTTGCTTCCTGACCTGCATATAGGTTTCTCAAGAGGCAGGTCAGGTGGTCTGGTATTCCCATCTCTTAAAGAATTTTCCACAGTTCATTATGATCGACACACTCAAAGGCTTTGGCATAGTCAATAAAGCAGAAATAAATGTTTTTCTAGAAGTCTCTTGCTTTTTTGATGATCCAGCAGATGCTGGCAATTTGATCTCTGGTTCCTCTGCCTTTTCTAAAACCAGCTTGAACATCTGGAAGTTGATGGTTCACGTATTGCTGAAGCCTGGCTTGGATAATTTTGAGCATTACTTTACTAGCGTGTGAGATGAGTGCAATTGTGCAGTAGTTTGAGCATTGTTTGGCATTGCCTTTCTTTGGGATTGGAATGAAAACTGACCTTTTCCAGTCTGTGGCCACTGCTGAGTTTTCCAAATTTGCTTGCCTATTGACTATGTCATATACAGCTTTAATTTAAAAGAGTTAAATAGAAATTCTAAAACTCAAAAATCAGAAATATAACTAGGATGTATCAATAATACACTAGACATTAAAAAAAGGATTAATAAACTAGAAAACTGCTTAGGAAAAAATATACCAATTGAAGCACAGAGAGAAAAAAGGCAGGAGATTCAGAAAGAGTATAAAAACAAATGAAACATAGTATAAAAATCTAATACATGGAAATTGGAATCTATAAACAGAGACGAGATTAACAGATAAAATTCACCAGGTAAAATATACAAAAGGACCTCTAATATACAGGAAAAAAATTCTAATTATTTCCAATTGATATATAGACATATTATAGAAAGACTTCTGAAAACCAATGAAAGAAATCCTATATGAGTCAGAAAGGTGGATCCATTACTTCCAAAAAAGCAACAATAAAAATGAGAAAAGAGTTTTAAGATAAATTTTGTAAGAAAAAATCCAACTTTTCATAAGGGGAAAAATCTGTCCACTTATAATTCTATAATCAATGAGGTATCCATCAAGAATTAAAGCAAAATAAGGCACTTTAAAATTAACAAATTAACAAAAACTGTCAGTAGGAGACCTGTGCTACAAAAGTATGTATTTATATATTATGTATTCATTTATACATGTGAAAGTTTGTGAAAGTGCAACTTACATCCTGAGGAATGAAGGGAAAGCATTAGGAAAGGGGAAAAAAGCACTAGTTTTCTTTAAGTCACTTAAAATATCTGACTTTAAAGCAAAATTTAAAATATTTTATGTTTTTAAAAATTATAGTTAAAAAAATATGACAAATATATAAAATGAAGATGGGAAGAGCTTATATGTTTTAAAGGTTTTCAATTTTGACTTAAAGTGATATAATATTAACCCTCAATTGAGTATGAAAATTCAAGGATGCATAGTGTAACACCAATAGGTATAGATAAAAATGCCGATAAATATATTAAAATGGAATTTTGATAAAAATTATACAAAAGGACATGGAAGAGAGAACAGAGAAATCAAAAATAGTTGAAAAGTGAAAAAATGGTAATATAGTAGATCTAAATTCAACATCAATAGTTAATATTATATGCTAACATTCTGAATATGCCAGTTAAACAGCAGAGATTGTTTTTGTTGTTCAGTTGCTAAGTCATGTCCAATTCTTTGCCACCCCATGGACTGCAGCCAGTCCTCTCTGTTCTTCACTATCTCCTGGAATTTGTTCAAATTCACGTCCATTAAGTCAGTGATGCTATCTCACCTTCTCATCCTCTGCCACCCCTTCTCCTTGCCTTCTACCTTTCCCAGCAGCAGATTATCAAATGAATGAATAAGTCATGCTGCCTATGAAATATACACTTAAAATACAAATACAGATAGTTTGAAAGTAATAGAGTGGAAAAAGATCTGTCTGGTTGTTAGAATGAGAAAGCTGAAGGTGCTAGTTTAGCATCAAATAAAATAGATTTCAAGACAAAGAGACTGAGTTCTTGGTTTGGGGACTCCAGCTCTGCAGTTTTACCATTCTGTTTGTTCCAAGCTCTAGATATTCACAGGATGTGCTTTAGGTGTCATACCAGACACCACTTCATCCTTATGAAACATTTAAAGCCAAAACAAACAAAACAGAGGGGTGTAGATACTTTAACAAATTGTGTTTGGCCAACTTGGTAGCCACATGTAAAAGTATATAGTTATTATTTACCACACAATGTGTATTAAGAAGAACTACAAATTAATCAGAAATTTTTGAAGTTACAAAACCAAGGGCAAAGTTTTGGAACACAAAAACCAGTTTTAAACCAAAAGGCATGCGTTATGTTTGCAATTGTCATGTTTATTCATAATAATCTGATGCATCCATAAGATTTCTGGAGCAGAGACTATTATATTTACATAATAATAGTTGCACTGAGTCTCCTTTGGCCTAATTCTTTCCCCTAGAGCAGTGTGACTAGAACTAGATGTCACCTATACACAATGGGGTATGTGCTGAATGTGAAAAACACCACAAAAATTAATCTGCATACCTGTGTACACACTGTCCTTTTCCCATCCTTGAAGGAAGGAGAAAAACTTTTATCCCTTTGGAAGATTCTGTTTTCATATTACACTTTTTGGAATGTAAATAAATCTCTCCTGGGGAAAGATAAGAATATTGTCTTTAGCTTTGCAACTCAGGGACGTCTCACTGAAAAGGGATATTACTTTTCAACCCTTTGAAAGTAAATGCATACTTCCAGAGTTAGATAAATTTCTCTTGGGTTCTCATGGTTGTACATTAACTTCTGAGACTCACTTTTTTAGACTAGGTTCCAAGCTTCACTAAGATTTTTCTCAGAAAGCATGAACTATGCAGAAATATATAAATATATTCTCTACAATCCCATATCATAAAAATTAATAACATTGATAACCTAAAAATCAAAATTCTTCCATCAGAAAATAGATAAGGAAAATAAAACTATACAGTTTTCAATATAAAGATTTATTACTGTTTTAAACCATACTGATCTTAGTCTAAATTTTAAGGCGAGTTTATCATATAATTCCTAATACAGGAGTCATTGAATAAGGCCAGTGCTTTGATTTATCTGAAATTAGTAGACATAACTCAACATGCAAGGAATATTTAAAATCCTCAAATTAATTTATTCCCATATCTCATGACACTAGCCTTTTAAAGTTATTTTATTTATAAGCACTCACATGTACATATATCATTTTCAGTCAGAGTGGAAATGTTTTGATTCACCATATTTCAGTTAGAGGGAAGGTATTAAAAGATAATTTCAGAAAATTATTGCTTACTATTTTGATTTTAAAAATTATAATCTTATTTAATTTACTATTAAAAACTATCTTACTAAAAAGTCCACAGTGGTAGCACAGTCATTTTCAAAATTTAAGTCATAGGAAAAAAATTAAAGTATTTTCAAAGTTGATTTCTGAATCAGAACTGATGACTTCACTCAAGATACCATCTTATAGTAGATTGACCAAGTAGAACAATTGAAAGGCTGTTTTCTCAACCTGAGCAGTACATTAGTTTTCCTAGAGAGATCTTTTTAAATTATCAATGCCTATCTCACCCAGAATTTATTGGTTACATTACCTGAATGGATGGAGTCTCGGTAATGGTATACTTAAATACTCCCCTAAGTACCAAAGAATTCCTCAATAGCTCAGTAGGTAAAGAGCCTAGCCGCTTCCCTGGTGGCTCAGAGGTTAAAGCGTCTGCCTGCAATGAGGGAGAACTGAGTTCGACTCCTGGGTCAGGAAGATCCCCTGGAGAAGGAAATGGCAACCCACTCCAATATTCTTGCCTGGAAAATCCCAGGGAGGGAGAAGCCTGGTGGGCTACAATCCATGGGGTGCCAAAGAGTCGGACAGGACTGAGTGACTTCACTTTCACTTTCTTTCTTTAGAGTCTTGCTAAAATCCGATATTACGATTAAGGATTAAGTCCAGTTGTATGTAAGAAAATTCTAAATGATAGTGACTGAAGATTGAAGGCTTTTTTTTTTTCCGCTCAAATAACTAGAAAAATGGATGTAGGTCAATGTGAATCTGTTCTTTCCTTTATAGTCAGTTTACAGCTTCAGTTCATGAAGTCTGAATTTTAGCCAGGAAGAAAAAAGAAACGTTGAAGACAAAAAGTACCAGCCAAATTAATCTGTCTTCTGAAACTTTCTGGGAGAGTCAGATATCAGCATTCATTTATGCACTTTTGACCCCTATTTGTTCAGAAGGTGCTAAAAAATACAGTATTTCAACAGGGTACAATGTCGCCTACAAAATTTAGATATGCTTCAGTTCAGTTCAGTTCAGTCGCTCAATCCTGTCGGACTCTTTGTGACCCCATGAATTGCAGCACGGCAGGCTTCCCTGTCCATCACCAACTCCCGGGGTTCACTCAAACTCACTTCCATCGAGTTGGTGATGCCATCCAGCCATCTCATCCTCTGTCGTCCCCTTCTCCTCCTGCCCCAAATCCCCCCCAGCATCAGAGTCTTTTCCAATGAGTCAACTCTTCACATGAGGTGGCCAAAGTACTGCAGTTTCAGCTTCCGCATCATTCCTTCCAAAGAACACCCAGGGCTGATCTCCTTTAGAATGGACTTGTTGGATCCCCTTGCAGTCCAAGGGACTCTCAAGAGTCTTCTCCAGCACGACAGTTCAAAAGCATCAATTCTCCTGTGCTCAGCTTTCTTCACAGTCCAGCTCTCACATCTATACATGACCATTGGAAAAACCAGTGCTAGGTTATCATAGATACCAGTCTTTGTTATTCCTGTAGTGATGTTCTATGAGGTCTATCCCTCCACTGTTCTGAAGTTATACTTAAAATATAAAACAACAAATGAAGTAATAAAAAAAAGAAAAAATATAAAATTATATATCTATTCATCAAAAAAACATATCTATATGAAAGATAACCCATGTCATAAGTAAAAGTATATCAAATTCATAACAATTTCATTTCTCATGACAGTGAAAATGTATTTGAAAATGTAAATAATAGCTCAGAACAATATTTTAATAGATCATTACAAAAATTGCTGTTATTAAAGAACCAAATAACCTAACAGTGTCTTTAGCTTCAAATCATTTTATTTACAGACTCATTAAGTTTTACCAAGGTAAATTTGGAAGTGAGACAAAACTGGTTCCTAATGTATGGGACTGGTATTGGGTATAAAACTTTAAACTGTTACAACTGAAGACAACAGTGGCCTGATATGTAAAGACAGTAAATCCTCTGTGTTCCATTAGTTTATGCTGACCATAGTCCAATTTACCATGTGTTACAGAACATAATTTCTTGTCTCAGCATACCTTACAAATTAGAAAGTTTTGTAATTATCTCCCAACAGAGTGGAATTAATTCAGAGCAAACTACTGAAAGCTAATGACTGCATGATCAGGTAATCTTATTGTTTGAGCAAACAATGATAATATGCTTTTAAATTTCACTTAACTTTGCTTTAATTAATGTATATCTAATAGAAAAAAATTTTCACTCTTTGGAAGGTTATTAGTTTTTATTTCCTTCTGTGGAATTTTAATATGATAGAAAAGCCAACTTTTATAACTACTGCTATACTCCATAAATAATGAATACTTTACTTTGCATAATCCAAAATTCTCTATATAAATATGATATGATTGAATCTTCTGTGCACAAACTCTTTGATATTTTAAAAGAGTTAAATTTGAACAGATTTCAGATTTCATTAAATTGACCCACTAAGTTGCAAAGGATGGGAATTTTGTTATTCATTGGAACTAATCTCTTCATTATTATTATAAAGTTCTCTAATTTGAATATAATTTTTCAGAGACACAGTTAATGAATAATTTTATAAAATACTAAATTAACAAAAGTTAATTATTATACTCACAAGGATATATTGAAGTGTTTTACAGTATTGTGTCATGCAGGGTGTTTTATTACACTATTGCTTGATAGATTAGAAAACATGTTCAATACTGGAAGAGGTCTTTTACTTGGCGACTTAGCTATTATTTTAAATACATGACTAAAAAGCAGTATTACTTTAAAAAAATACTATGAACAAAAGCATAATAACTCAACTATAATAGGGAATAAATTATTATATTTCAATATTATTTTCCTGGCCATAAGGACTAAAAACCCTGAACTTTATGCCTAGTTTATTATTCTTCATTAAAGGGCACTAAGTGAAATTCAATTTTTTAAGCAATGACAACATAGTAGAGATCATCCACCTTCTAATGATAATCTACTTCAGGGTTATGAGCTGAGCACTTTCATTTATGCAATGGCACCCCACTCCAGTACTCTTGCCTGGAAAATGCCATGGACAGAGGAGCCTGGGAGGCTACAGTCCTTGGGGTCACTAAGAGTCGGACATGACTGAGCAACTTCACTTTCACTTTTCACTTTCATGCACTGGACAAGGAAATGGCAAGCCACTCCAGTGTTCTTGCCTGGAGAATCCCAGGGACGGTGGAGCCTGGTAGGCTGCCATCTACGGGGTCACACAGAGGCAAACACGACTGAAGTGACTTAGCATAGCATAGCATAGCATGATATCACAGGCTTCCCTAGTGGCTCAGAGGTTAAAGCGTCTGCCTGCAATGCAGGAGACCTGGGTTCGATCCCTGGGTTGGGAAGATTCCCTGGAGAAGGAAATGGCAAACCACTCCAGTATTCTTGCCTGGAGAATCCCATGGACGGAGAAGCCTGGTGGACTACGGTCCACAGGGTTGCAAAGAGTCGGATAGGACTAAGCGATATCATAATGCAATTACAGTAGAAGTGAAACAAATTAAAACAAAACAAACAAAAACTCAACTAGGTGCAATAAAGACAGCATTTTCTAGATGATATAAATCAGGTAGGGGAGTAGTGCCTGATGAATCTGAGGGGAAAAAAGTAAAATTAAACCAACAATTAGGAAATAGT
This sequence comes from Bos taurus, assembly GCF_002263795.3. Lineage (NCBI taxonomy): Eukaryota > Metazoa > Chordata > Mammalia > Artiodactyla > Bovidae > Bos > Bos taurus. The sequence continues at coordinate 39,230,373 of NC_037328.1, read as the reverse complement.
TCTGACCTGCTGAACCCTGGAGAGGGCAAAAACCCCCAAGTAAGGTAAATCCAAGTCAGAAGTATGGCTGAAAAAAAAAAAAAAAAAGAATCGAGTCTGCATATCTCATCCTTCTCTTTTCTCCTTTGGCATTTCAGGCCTTTGTTTTTCATCAGATAAATCAATATCAATTGTGAAAGCTATCTTTGAGATAGCCACTCTTTCTGTAACTATTAATGATATGACTGATGATTTTGGAAAGTTCTTCTATCAGTGTGTTATCACCTCAAACCTAATGTATAACAAACAAGCATGAAACCTCAGTAGCATACTATTATACAGTATGTGTTTACTTCTCACAAGTCTGGGTATTAGCTGGGAGCTTTGGTTGATCTCTGTCAGCCTTGTTCTTGTGTCAAAGGGTCAGCTGAGTCATTTTGAACTAGGACATCTATATATGTTTCTCCTCCTTGGGTGACCAGCAGGCAAGTTGGGGATCTTCTCTTCACTGTGATGGCACAAGAATAGGAGACAAAAATCCAGTTACACAAATCTTTTTCAATGCTCCTTGCATCTGATCTGCTGATATCCTATTGGCCACAACATAATGAGTGGAGGGACAGGGGATTAGGTACAGCTGCAAATTTACAAGGCAAAGGTCAAGGATAGAGAAATTAGAGGAGACTTGAGTTCAATGTTGAAATCTACTACATATCTAAGGGGAGATTTCCATCTTGAAAAAATCAGAGTATGATAAAGAGATTCATAAGCACACATGTATTATGCACATTAAAAAGTACAAAGTTCTCTAAACAAGTTATAGAAGCTGGTGGTAATACTGTCATGGTAGACAGCATTCCCTGGTAGCTCAGCTTGTAAAGAATCTGCCTGTAATGCAGGAGATCCCAGTTCCATCCATGAGTTGGGAAGATCCCCTGGAGGAGGGTGTGACAACCCACTCCAGTATTCTTGCCTGGAGTATTCCCATGGACAGAGAAGCCTAGAGGTTGTATTCCATTGGATCACAAAGAGTCAGACACGACTGAGACTGAGTGACTAAGCACAGGCATCATTCTGACAATTAGTATAATGGAGGCGCCTCTTTTTTCTGTGAGTAAAGAAAGTATGGTGATACACAAAAGGTAGAAATAGAAATGAGTAAAATAGCTCAAGTAACAGAAGCTGGGATATGACAAGAAAAGGAAACAAAACTGATTAGTAAAAATATATTTATACTATAGAGGAAAATAAGTGAGATTATTTTCTTATTTGAAAATACATGAATTGCAAGTCATAATATATGTTCAGGATAATCAAAATTCATTATAGATTAGATAAAAAATGACCTGAATTTGGTTCAGTTCAGTTCAGTTGCTCAGTCGTGTCCTACTCTTTTCAACCCCATGAATTGCAGCACGCCAGGCCTCCCTGTCCATCACCAACTCCCAGAGTTCACTCAAACTCATGTCCTTCGAGTCGGTGATGCCATTCAGCCATTTCATCCTCTGTCGTCCCCTTCTCCTCCTGCCCCCAAACCCTCTCAGCATCAGGGTCTTTTCCAATGAGTTAACTCTTCTCATGAGGTGGCCAAAGTATTGGAGTTTCAGCTTCAGCATCAGACCTTCCAATGAACACTTAGGACTGATCTCCTTTAGGATGGACTGGTTGAATCTCCTTGCAGTCCAAGGGACTCTCAAGAGTCTTCTCCAACACCACAATTCAAAAGAATTTGGTTAGCTTTATACTAAAACATATGACTGAAACACACTTCCCAAATTTTCACAATTTCAGACATGACAAATGGTGATCACCAGGAAGAGACTTAAAAAATTACTTTAGCCACCATTTAATTGAAGTCATTAAGTAAGTTCTACTTGGTTGCTTTTAAATGTACTGACTAATTTCTAATTTTTTTCTGGATTATTGATTTAATGAGTTCAAATATGTTGTCAATCATTCAAGATCTCCTAGAAAATAAAGCAGCAAATATTCTCTTTTTACTAATTTTTAAATTTTAAGGAAATCAACCAATGCACTATTTTAGAGGTAAACATACATTGTTGATCTTAAAAAAAAAAAAAAAAAACCTAAAATGTATCTTTAAATACAAATTATATTCCAAAAGTTTCACAAATATCTAAGAATTGTTTTATTTCTAATAAGTGGACCATATCTGTGCCATAAGAAAAAGCTCCACATAAATCTTTCAGCTCACTTTATTTTAGCTAAATTAGCTGCACTGTTCTTCTAGATTAGATTAAAAAGTCACTCATTCCTGTCTGACTCTTTGCTATCCCATGGACTGTACAGTCTGTAGAATTCTCCAGGCCACTGGAGTGGGTAGCTATTCTGTTTTCCAGGGCATCTTCCCAATCCAGGGATCAAACCCAGGTCTCCCACATTACAGGCAGATACTTTACCAGCTGAGCCACAAGGGAAGCCTGTGAATACTAGAGTGGATAGCCTGTTCCTTCTGCAGCGGATCTTCCCAACCCAGAATCAAACCTGGGTCTCCTGCATTGCAAGTGGATTCTTTACCAGATGAGGTACCAGGGAACCCCTATCTGTGCTGTAAGAAAAAAGCTCCACATTCATCTTTCAGCTCACTTTATTTTAGCTATATTAGCTGCACTGTTCTTAATTAAACATTTAAACAAATTAGGAATTAAACAAATTAGGAATTAAACAAATTAGGAATCTGAGAAGCATAAAAAGAATGTATTTCCTAAATTTTTCTGTTTGATTAGTGAAGTGAGAAAATTAATCACTATTAAGAAAATTCATTTTTTAATTCATCAGAAGTTGTGAAATAGTCAGAAAAACTTCATAAATTAAGGTTCATGTAGCTTTTTCATTTGTATGTTTTTCATATGTAGCTTTTTCATATGTACATCTGTATGTTGATAGGTAGATATTACAAAAATATAACAATGTAGCCACACCTATCAAATGATTGGAAGTCATTTATAAGCAAATGATATAAGTGTCCAAACTCTTTTGTGTAAGAAAATATTTCTTCTGATGATGGTGAAAATGAAACGGGAATTAAGAGAGAAAATGTGCCATGAATACTTTGCAAAAGGATCAAAGTTAGTGTTTAAGAGAAATGGAAATGTCCTAAAGGCTTACTAAACTAATTCCTTTCTAAATCCAGAAATAAATGAAAAATAAAGTCACAGAAATTTAAATCCAAAATGGAGCTTGGAGAAAATTTAGTCTAATTCTCTAACTAAAAAGTGAATTACATTCAAGTTTCACTGACAGGGTCACAAATGAGGACCACGACCAGAATCCAGTCTCTCTCTCTTTTTTTTTTTTTTTCAGAATCCAGTCTCTTATTCCCCAGCTTTATGCCATTTCTGCAGCTCCACACTAGCCTTGAGAGGAAAGGATCCTAGAGGTTATTAATGCACTATGTTCTGTTGCTTACTCTTGGGACTTTAAATCTGTAAGAATGGGAGGGGACTGATGTCACAGCTGACTAGACAAATCTGAGAAAATACATACATTTTTTTTTTTTCTGTGAGCTACTTCCAGAGAAATTATTTTTACAGAGAATTTTTGATACAAGCAAATGTAGCATGAAAGTCAGAATGTGGCAGGCACCCAGGGTTGTCACTCCACCCAGATAGCAGACATGTCAACACATCTTGATTTCCTCTGTAATTAGAGAGATTTAGTCCATTAACCACTTGAATGCCCAATGGGCAACTAATATATTCATAAGGCAGCACAGGTAGCAATAAATGAATTCTGAAAAATTACTGTTAAAAATAAAGCAAACTATGTTCAAGGTACAGGATTTCTTCCAAAGTACTTAAAGAGTACAGCTACCAGAACAGATTGCTGGTCAATTTAGGTGAACCAAACATTAGTCAGTTCTGGTGAAAATAAGGCATCTGACTAAACTAATTGCATGTTTATCTAACTTGATAGTTATAAATGCAATCATTCCATCATTCAATCAACAGTTTAATTTAAATATATTTTTCTTTCATTTTTCTTATTGCAAAAGTAATGTACATTTATTTCAAAATATGTAAAAATATCATGAAAATAAAATCATCTGTGATCTGGAGTGAAAAATTCTTCAAGAGATGGGAATACCAGACTACCTGACCTGCCTTTTGAGAAACCTATATGCAGGTCAGGAGGCAACAGTTAGAACTGGACATGGAGTAACAGACTGGTTCCAAATAGGAAAAGGAGTACATCAAGACTGTATACTGTTACCCTGCTTATTTAACTTATATGCAGAGTACATCATAAGAAATGCTGGGCTGGAAGAAGCACAGGGTGGAATCAAGATTGCCAGGAGAAATATCAATAACCTCAGATTTGCAGATGACACCACCCTTATGGCAGAAAGTGAAAAGGAAGTAAAAAGCCTCTTGATGAAAGTGAAAGAGGAGAGTGAAAAAGCTGGCTTAAAGCTCAGCATTCAGAAAATGAAAATCATGGCATCTAGTCCCATCACTTCATGGGAAATAGATGGGGAAACAGTGGAAACAGTGTCAGACTTTATTTTTCTGGGCTCCAAAATCACTGCAGATGGTGACTGCAGCCATGAAATTAAAAGATGCTTACTCCTTGGAATAAAGGTATGACCAACTTAGATAGGATACTGAAAAGCAGAGAAATTACTTTGCCAACAAATTTCCATCTAGTCAAGGCTATGGGTTTTCCAGTGGTCATGTATGGATGTGAGAGTTGGACTGTGAAGAAAGCTGAGCACCGAAGAATTGATGCTTTTGAACTGTGGTGTTGGAGAAGACTCTTGAGAGTCCCTTGGACTGCAAGGAGATCCAACCAGTCCATTCTAAAGGAGATCTGGGTGTTCTTTGGAAGGAATGATGCTAAAGCTGAAACTCCAGTACTCTGGCCACCTCATGTGAAGAGTTGACTCATTGGAAAAGACTCTGATGCTGGGAGGGATTGGAGCCAGGAGGAGAAGGGGACGACAGAGGATGAGATGGCTGGATGGCATCACCGACTCGATGGACGTGAGTTTGAGTGAACTCCGTGAGTTGGTGATGGACAGGGAGGCCTCAGTTCTCTTTATATTATTAACATTTTAATATATATGTTTCCAAGCATTTTTTCTCACATATATATGTTATATACTGTTTAAATAATCTAAAAGTTTTACTGTAACATAAAGTATCTTTCTGTCAATAACTTTCTAAAAACAAGTTTGATGTCTTTATATTGTGAATGAAATGATTTACTCAATTTCCCACCTCTATGTATACATATAAGTAATTTCTTTTGAGATAAAGACTACATTTTTAAAAGCGTGTGATATGCATAATTCTTCCAATAGTAAAAAATCAGTATGTTGAATTGTCTAAGAAAGAAAGGAATAGATACTGACATTTTGAATTCTATTTTAGTGCCTGCCTAACTCTTTCTGACTAACTCGCCCAACTCTTTGCGACCCTATGGACTGAAGCCCTCCAGGCTTCTCAGTCCATGGAATTTTCCAGGCAATAATAGTAGAGTGGGTTGCCATTTCCTTCTCAGGGGATCTTCCCAACCCAAAGATTGCATCTCCTGTATTGGCAAGCGGGTTCTTTACCAGCTGATCCTCTGGAGTAGGACTACTTTAAACTTGAATAAATAATTTAATATTGAAGGATATTTCTTGAGAGGTTTCGATTTTGAAACCAAAGCATCATGTATTCTTGTTGTTGTTCAGTTTTTCAGTCCTGTCTGACTCTTTGCAAACACATGGACTGCAGCTCGCCATGCTTCCCCGTCCTTCACTGTCTACCAGGGTTTGCTCAAACTCATGTCCATTGACTCAGTGAAGCTATCCAATAATCTCATCATCTGTTGCCCCCTTCTCCTTCTGCCGTCAGTCTTTTGCAAGATCAGGGTCTGTTCCAACGGGTCGGCATCAGGTGACCAAAGTATTGAAGCTTCAGTTTCAGCATCAGTCCTTCTGATGAATTTTCACAGTTGATTTCCTTTAGGATGGACTGGTTTGATCTCCTTGATGTCCAAGGGACTCTTCTCAAGAGTCTTATCCTTCACCACTGTTTGAAAGCATCTATTATTCAGTGCTCAGCTTTCTTTATGGTTCAGCTCTCACATCTGTAAATGACTATTGGGAAAACCATAGCTTTGCCTAGATTGGTCTTTGTCAGCAAAGTGATGTCTCTGCTTTTTTAATAAGCTGTCTAGATTTGTCATAGCTTTCTTCCAAGGAGCAAGCATCTTTTAATTTCATGTCTGCAGTCACTATCTGTGTTGATTTTGGAGCCCAAGAAAATAACTTCTATCACTGTCTCCTTTTGTTTGCCATGTCCCCATCTGTCTGCCATGAAGTGATGGGACCAGATGCCATGATCTTAGTTTTGTGAATTTTGAGTTTTAAGCCAGCTTTTTCACTTTACTCTTTCACCTTCATCAAGAGGCTTTTTAGTTCCTCTTTGCTTTCTGACATTAAGGTGGTGTCATCTGCATATCTCAGGTTATTGCTCTTTCTCCTGGCAATCTTGATTCTAGCTTGAGCTTCGTCCAGCGTGGCATTTCACATGATGTACTCTGCATATAAGTTAAATAAGCATGGTGACAACATACAGTCTTGATGTACTCCTTTCCCAATTTTAAACCAGTCTGTTGTTCCATGTCTGGTTCTAACTGTTGCTTCTTGATCTGTATACAGGTTTCTTAGGGGGCAGGTAAGGTGGTCTGGTATTCCTATCTCTGAGACTTTTTCATAGTTTGTTGCTTATGCTCTTTATTTTTCTACATTTTTCCCATGAAAGAAAGTTTTGGACTCTTGTGAAAATTATAGCTAATAATGCATGAATAGCAGAGGTAGAAGGTTAATGAAAATGGACTCATTGAAAAAGATTTAGATTTTTGTGTCCTGAAACAGCTGTGTGTTTGGTAAGAGGTGAAAATATTTATATAATATTTACATAACAAAAACTTCAATAGAAAATTTTCATTTAACTTTTGACCTAATGAAAGGCAAATATTATCACATTAATACTACTGCTATATAGATACAAAAGTCATAGTTGGGTGTATTAAATAAACCTTTTGATGGCATACAGGTTGTAAAAGGAGAAGTTAGCAGTCAAACAATTGATTCTGTATTTCTGTGGTTATCACTTCCATACTGAGAGGAACTAAGGCAATGTTACCTCCCTCTTTCCTCCTAGTTTTGGTGATGGAAGTTAAAGTTATTAAAACTTATACAGCCTTCCAAAATATTGTCTATCTTGAAGCATATCTATGTACACTTGAAAAGATGTGTATACTACTGTTTTTGAATGTAGTATTCTAATGACAGTTAGGGCTTTCCTGGTGGCTCAGCTGGTAAAGAATCTGCCTGCAATGCGGGAGGTCACATTCCAGCTTCAAGTGATACTACTTAATGCGTTATATAATAATCTTAAAAAAGCATAGTTCCATCTTTCCCTCTTGACTTTTAGCTATGTTTCTCATATATTTTATTGCTGTTTATATTAATAGTCTTGGGAAAGTGAAAGTGAAGCCACTCAGTCATGTCAGACTCTTTGTGACCCCATAGACTGTAGCCTACCACACTCCTCAGTCCATGGAATTTTTCAGGCAAGAGTACTGGAGCGGGTTGCCATTTCCTTCTGCAAATAACCTCGGGAGTTCCTTTTAATTTTTAAAATTGAGCAATGCATTTTTAAAAAATGATTTATTTTCTCCAGAATACCTAAACATTTAGAGGTAAGAAATGATCTCATGGTATGTCTATTGTATTCCCAGAAATAAAAATAATGAAACACATTTAAGCATATCTAAAAAGGAGGAAAGTGTGTTATTTCAATCAATTCCAGTAGTCTTTGAGTAAAGACACACGAAGAAGGGGAAAATATGAGATGGTTTTTTGATAGACAAATACATTCCAATTTTCAATAAGAGGAATATAGAGGCCATACCATGAGTTGAAGAGTATTGTAGTGGTCTCATAACAAAAATTCAAACATAATTATATATGTCAACTCCTAAGGAGTTGGAACTTTCTGTTTTTCCTGCTTCTTTTTTTAGAAAAAAACTAAACTCCTCAAAATGGTCCTCACTTATTAAATTCCATTCTCATCCTTCCAACTATAAAGAGGAAAACTCTTGCCGCCATCTTTGAGTCTTCTTTCTCCCACATAATATGTTTGTTTCATCTGGAATTCATTTAAGTTCCATATTAAATATTCAACTCTTCAATTCAACCATTTTTTGAATCCATTTCAGTTTGGGCTTTGTTATTACTATTCCACCCAAAATAGCTTTTTTTCAAAGATCTTTTGCCAATAAATATTCTTTGTGTGTTTGTGAAGTTTTTCTCTTGGTGTGCAATCTATCACTCCATTTTCTTGATTGTGGTCTAGTCTGCCTTATTCTTTTTTTTAGCTGATTCCTTCTCAAATGTGTAGCTTCTAAATATGGGAGTTACAAGAATTCAATCCCTAAGATGCTTTCATAGCTATATATTATCCATCCTTCTATTTTTCATATCTATAGCACTTAATTTTTATTTCCAGATTCATCTATTGAGCTTCCTTATTAATATTCTTCTTTGATATTCAATAGGTGTCTCATATTTTTAAAACCCAACTCACATCTCTCCCTCCCACTTCATCTCTGAAACCTGATCTTGACACAGTCTTCTTAAAGGTCTCACTGATTTTTTTTTTTCTCTCATACCTTACACTAGTTTCATCGACAATTTGTACATGCCTGAATTCAAGGTATATTTTGAATCAGACTATTTCCTCCCACTTCTACCACTGTTGCCAACATTACTAATATCTATCCTATGGATTGTTGTAGTAGCCTTCTTAATAGTTTCTTTGCTTCCTCTCAGTACTCACCTAAAGGCTATTCTCAATACAGCCACCGCGGCTAAGTCACTTCAGTCGTGTCCGACTCTGTGCGACCCCATAAACGGCAGCCCACCAGGCTCCCCCGTCCCTGGGATTCTCCAGGCAAGAATACTCGTGGGTTGCCATTGCCTTCTTCAATGCATGAAAGTAAAAAGTGAAAGTGAAGTCGCTCAGTCGTGTCCAACTCTTCTCTACCCCCATGGACTGCAGCCTACCAGGCTCCTCCGTCCATGGGATTTTCCAGGCAAGAGTACTAGAGTGGGTTGCCATTGCCTTTTCCTTTTCAATACAGCTGTCAGCGGAAATTCTTTTCAAACGTAGAATAAGTCATGGTATCCATTAATTCTAAACCCTCTGATGAGTTAAAATTTTACTCAGTAAAAGCAAGCTCCTCACAAAAGCCTGGAGTAATCCAACAGCAGCCTGTGATCTAGCCCCCAGTTACATTTCTGCAGCTTCCACTCCTCTGTCTCTTGGTCTGCCTTTCCCAGTACAATTGTCTTCTTTATGTATTTTTAACTCTTCAGCATGTTTCAGCTGTTGGTTCTTATCGTTTGAAGTTTTCTCTGCTTGGAATAATCTTCTCAATATCTACTTGTTTCACTCCTTCAATATACTTTCTGTATATTTTGACCCAATGTCACCTAATTAGAGCATTTACATAAAATCATAGACTTTATCCTCTACCCTGTTTCCCTCCCTCCTTTTTTTTTTTTGTTATTGATAATATTTATCTTCTGACATACTATGCATTTCTTGCTTATTTTCTATACAATCATTGAAAAGTAAGCTTCAAGATAGCAGAATTTTCTTCCCATTTTGTTAAATAATATAATTCCAGTAACTAGAATAGAGTACTGGTGGGTGATCAAAAAAACTTGGTAGAATTACTAAATGAATGATATTTTTATCTTTTGTATCTTAAATTAAATAACTTGAGACTAAAATTAATTTATAAAGAAACAGAACCTTATTGATACTAAAAGAATGTAGAAATTTAAAAAAATAAATTTTATAAATTAAAATAGGAGAAAGAAAGTTCTCAGATAATTGTGGTAGACAGAATATTGACCCCCAAAGATATCTGTCCTAACTCCTAAAATCCAAAAATATTATGTTATATGCCAATAGAGACTTCTCAAACATCATTATATGATTTCTTAAAACTGAGAATCTTTCCTAAATTAAGTCAGAAAGAGATGTGCCAATGAATGAAGCATCAGAGAGTTTGTGACACTGAGGATGAAAGAACACAAAGAATGTGTGAGGTCTCTAGAAATTGAAAAAGCAGCAAATATACTCTCCTCTTAGAGCTCCTGAAAGGAGTATGGTTTATTATAATTTGGTCCAGTAGACTTTTGTCAGAATTTTGACCTAGGCATATAAAGAAGACATCTTTAGTGTAGAATCTGTTCTGGTTGAGGAGAATATATTTTAATATATCAATACTTTCTAAACTACTGCATAAACAAAATGGAATTTATCCCCCCAAATGCCCAGAGGTCTAGTTTTTTAATTTAACAGGGTGATTTATAAAGTTTCTGGAGAATTAAGCATGAAAAGACAGAAGAAAAAAAAAAGATTTACAATAAAAGGATTTAAACTTCTAGCCTTTCACATATGAAAACTGTTAGGAAAATAAATTAACTGAAACATTTTGACATTGATTAATAAAATGATGAAAAGAAATAATAAGCAGAACAGAGAGTGCAGAAATAGACCCAAAAATGTGACTTTCTAACATGATAAATTAGGTATTTTAAACATTGAAGGAAAAGCAGAAAATCAGTTATTCAACACAAATTATTAGTTCAAACATCTTTAGCAATCTGGAAAAACAGATTTCAATCTCATGTATTTTATAAAAATTAAACCTAGATGTGTAAAATGAAAAGAAATACATAAAATTACTGAAAAGCAAACACACACAAAATAAACAAATCTTAGGCTGTACAAACTCCACTTGGAGGAATTTGTTGTCTCACTAAGCATAAAGCAAAAGGGTGGTTAATCTGAGTTTATAAAGCAAAATAAATGCTAAAAGAATAAAAACTTCTTCAAGACAAAAATGTTACCAATAAAGTTCATCAGTTTTGCAAATGAAAAATAACTTCTGTTTAGATCAACCATATCATTCCCATATGTAGCATCACCATAGCATCTTTTGTGGTAGAAGCTGGTTAACAAGAGATCCTAAAGAAAGTGAACATAATGGCCATTTGAAAGCATACCCCTTTTTAGATAAGAAATTCATTGCTTTCGGGTTTTCTTTATCCATGAACCATAGTGAATGTACAGTAAGTATGAGTGTAAATGTCAACAGGTTTTAGAAAAGGCAAGAATACAAAACAGAAAAGAGAGCAGTAAGTTCAACTGGAAGCCAAAGGAAATATTTCTCCCTTTTCATATATGGGAAAAAAATAATAGAAAATAGCTCTCCTAAGAAATTAAAAAAAAAAAATGCTGTCAAAACCCATCTGTAAGAGAGAGAAAAAAATAGTCAGACCAGAATTATACATGGGGTTGTCACTGAGTAATCATGAGATTTTGTCAGAGAGGCAATTACCAAACAACACTCAGGAGGTATTTTCTGTCTGATTATTTCGAAAGTTGTCAGTCAGATTTTAGTATGAGATGAGTTTATGTACCATGGCCAACAGAAAGAAGAAACTCTCAGTTTATATTTTGGTATCTTTGCCATAAACTGGGGGGTTTCTTCTGGACTTTGTGAATGTATTATACAGTTTATAAAAATAGCCCCAGAGAGAAGATTTGAGAACAAAGAGGAGGAAGCCCTTACATCATAGCAGCTGACCACTGAACTTGAGAAGTTGGGAAAACTCTGCCTTCTGCTTTAAAGTGAGTTTTACTGGCTAACTGGGTATTGGTCGTTCTCATTCATTTTCATGAATATTCTTAAGGCAACTCCTTTCTCACAAGAACATCAGGTAAAAAATGCATTTTAATCAAGGACCATAATCCCAAAGCTTGAGAATGGTTTATTTGAGGCTGAAAATCTATAGCTGTTTGTGACTAAGGATTCACGTGTAAGTCTAAATTGAATGTAATAGGGGACTAGCCCTTGAAGCCTTTCTCACTATCCATTGTTGACAACAGTCAATCGTGTCCAGTAAGGTAAGCATTCATGAAATTGTAGCTGACCTTGTGATTTTGAGGATAGCCCTCACTCAGGAAGAAGACAGGCATTGTTCTGCTATAGAGCAATTCTGTCCTAAGGAAAACATTCAGGATAAGCATAACTGTAACTCTTTAAAAGGCTTATAGTCCCTATGGTGAAAAATGAAAGAAAATTATGAATTCCTTTTTAATTCAAATATTAATGAGGAGGGAGTATAAGGTCACTGATAATACTGAATAAAAGATGGAATATCCAGGAAAGAGACTCATACAATGTTCTGAGAATTTGAGGAAATAAAGAGAAACTTTCAGTGTAGGCTTAGAGAATTCTAATCCAAGATACCAGAGAACTTGATATGAAAAAGAAAATAAGAATTGACTAGAAGATTGATTAACTGATTGATTGACTGCGGTAGTACAAATTAATGTTTCTTTAATGAGAAACATTGATACAGAAAGGCTATCAGGGAAATTTGAGAAGTGTTTTAGTAGAAGTTCAGTTCAGTTCAGTTCAGTTCAGTCACTCAGTCGTGTCTGACTCTTTTCGACCTCATGAATTGCAGCACGCCAGGCCTCCCTGTCCATCACCAACTCCTGGAGTTCACTGAGACTCACATCCATCGACCCAGTGATGCCATCCAGACATCTCATCCTCTGTCGTCCCCTTCTCCTCCTGCCCCCAATCCCTCCCAGCATGAGTCAACTCTTCGCATGAGGTGGCCAAAGTACTGGAGTTTCAGCTTTAGCATCATTCCTTCCAAAGAAATCCCAGGGCTGATCTCCTTCAGAATGGACTGGTTGGATATCCTTGCAGTCCAAGGGACTCTCAAGAGTCTTCTCCAACACCACAGTTCAAAAGCATCAATTCTTCGGCGCTCAGCCTTCTTCACAGTCCAACTCTCACATCCATACATGACCACAGGAAAAACCATAGCCTTGACTAGACGGACCTTTGTTGGCAAAGTAATGTCTCTGCTTTTGAATGTGCTATCTAGGTTGGTCATAACTTTGCTTCCAAGGAGTAAGTGTCTTTTAATTTCATGGCTGCAGTCACCATCTGCACTGATTTTGGAGCCCAGGAAAATAAAGTCTGACACTGTTTCCACTGTTTCCCCATTTATTTCCCATGAAGTGATGGGACCAGATTCCATGATCTTTGTTTTCTGAATGTTGAGCTTTAAGCCAACTTTTTCACTCTCCTCTTTCACTTTCATCAAGAGGCTTTTTAGTTCCTCTTCACTTTCTGCCATAAGGGTGGTGTCATCTGCATATCTGAGGTTATTGATATTTCTCCCGGCAATCTTGATTCCAGTGTGTTCTTCCAGCCCAGCGTTTCTCATGATGTACTCTGCATATAAGTTAAATAAACAGGGTGACAATATACAGTCTTGACAAACTCCTTTTCCTATTTGGAACCAGTCTGTTGTTCCATGTCCAGTTCTAACTGTTGCTTCCTGACCTGCATACAGATTTCTCAAGAGGCAGGTCAGGTGGTCTGGTATTCCCATCTCTTTCAGAATTTCCCACAGTTTATTGTGATCCACACAGTCAAAGGCTTTGGCATAGTCAATAAAGCAGAAATAGATGTATCCTAAATGAATTGATATATTGGATAAATATGAATTATCAGGTGTTAAGAACAAAAATGGGCAATAGAGAAGGAAGGATCCCTAGCAATATGGTCGCCTGGAGAATAGATTCTGAGAAATACATGAATTAAGTCAGAATCATCTAGCATTCCTCTTCAGGAGAAAATTCTAACTAGACTCTATCTGTGGTGAAACGGGCTTCCCCAGTGGTTCAGTCAGTAAATAATCCACCTGCAATGAGACTGCCTGTAATACAGGAGAACTGGGTTCAATCCCTGGGTTGGGAAGATCCACTGGAGAAGGAAATGTCAACCGACTCCAGTAATCTGATAAAATAGATTACCTACCTAAACTTAACAAACGAGGTTTCATTCTACTGTATAATAAATAGAAAAGTAATTTTGTACATGCATATCAGTCTATTATAGAATCACCTATCCTCCAAAAAGGAAACTATAGGGAAAAGACAAAGTCTGGTAAAACCCAGAAAACTTTTGGTGGGCCTCAATCTCCAGCTCTGTGATAGTGAGCTGCTAGCCTTAGATTCCACTAAGTAAGTAAGTGTTAGTTGCTCAGTCATGCCCGACTCTTTGAGACCCCATGGACTGCAGCCCACCAGGCTCCACTGTCCATGAGATCCATGGAATTTTCCAGGCAAGGATGCTGCAGTGGGTTGCCATTTCCTTGTCCAGGGGCTCTTCACAACCCAGGGATCAAACCCGGGTCTCCTGCACTGCAGGCAGATTCTTTACTGACTGAGCTACAAGGGAAGCCCATTGAAGTATGCTAAATACAGAAGTCCCAATTTGGTCTAGTGGTAATAATGAAAGTAATGAAGCATAAATGTCAAGAAAATTTCCCCAAGCTGCCCTAAAGGGGAAGCCATTGGTTGTGCATTTTGGGCATTACTGCAATCTGGATTTAGAGTTGATTGAACTTTTTTTCTTTTTTAATAGACCTTTCTTCCCAGAGAATCTAGTTAATTTCATGAGACAATTTTATTTTTTTTAATTCTGCCCAATTTGCCATTGTGTATTTCTGTATACCTGTGTGAATTCTTTGTTCACTTGCTAAAATTTCAAAGCCTTTGATTCATAAAACCATGCATTTACATTTAATAAGCTCCTTTTTCTTTTCTTGGAAATTTTTGCAAATACTGATGAGCTACCATAATAATTTCAGTTAATGGTTTGGTTTGCCAAACAATACAGGTGAATTATCATTTTCCTTAAATTTTAGCAAGTTAAAAAGAACAAAAGCAGCCAACCACCTCCACAGTAATTTCATAGATATTTTCTGTGTTTAGGAGTTTATGAAAAAAATGCTTTCCTTTAGTCAGCTTTTTCCCCCTTTTGTTTTATATATAATTAGGTGTCACAGGTATTAGTCCAGTAAACTTCACAGATACTCTGCTAAGTATACTCTTTGTGGAGCAGCTGGCAAGTGATTTGTATACTTGTTGAGACCTAGTTTTACTACTCGAATTTTCTGTGGGTTATTTTTCCATTTTGTTATGTTGCCTAATTACAAAGATATTTATTAAAAGCATAAGTATATTGATTTATTCCCATATAGGATTATAAGAATGTTATATAATTTCAATTAAAGTCTCTGAATATTTTTGAGCCTCTCAGAAAGTGGTGACTCTTTTACTGAATTTTGGAAAACATAGGTACGTACTACAGGGACCCCTGTGTTTTCCAGGCAAGAATACAAGAGCGGATTTTCATTTCCTACTCCAGGGGATATTCCTGACCCAGGGATTGAACCTGCCTCTCCTGCATTGGCAGGTGGATCCTTTACCAACTGCACCGCATGGGAAGCCCTGTATAAATTGAAAGCAGCAATAAAAAAAAGGAATGGCAGATATTTTCCATATGAAGAGTAGTCAGACCATTCAGAGGTGATTAGGCTTAAATAATAAGGCAAGGAAGCCTCTCCAACTTGGCTTATATATTGGTTTCATTGTGACCAAGTAAAGGAACTTAACTTTAAATGATTGATTAGTAAATACATTTACAGAGGGTCAGCCTGATATGATTAAGATTTTAATAAATGTTGTATGGTAATAGCATAGAATAAATATTATTTTCAATTGTCTATAAATGACACAGTGTATGTTTGCCACTAGCCTAAGCAACTATAGTCATAGAACTAAGTCTTTGGTTAAAAACCAGCATCCCACATGTGTGGGAGAGAGGCACTCCCAACAGAGGAAAAGATGATGTACTGGTTTAACAATCAGCTCTCCAAAACAAAACAAAACCAAGTAAAACAAATAACCAACTGAAATACATATTTGTAGTGTTCACTGACTTCTATGGTGTAAATTCTCCTTCATGAACGATTTCAAGCTACTAAGAGAAAAACATCTTTTGTTTCACTGCCTATTCTAAAGCCTTTGACCATGTGGATCACAACAAACTGTGGAAAATTCTTAAAAGACGGGAATACCAAACTACCTTACCTGTCTCCTGAGAAAATTGTTTGCAGGTCAAGATGCAATATTTAGAATTGGACATGGAACAATGGACTAGTACAAAATTGGGAAAGGAATACCTCAAGGCTGTATATTGTCACACTGCTTATTTAACTTATATGCAGAGCACATCATGTGAGATGGTGGGCTGGATAAGGCACAAACTGGAGTCAAGAGTTCAGGGAGAAATATCAATAACCTCAGATATGCAGATGACACCACTCTTATGGCAGAAAGTGAAGAAGAACTAAAGAGCCTCTTGACGAAAGTGAAAGAGGAGAGTGAAAAAGTTGGCTTAAAACTCAACATTCAAAAAACTAAGATCATTGTATCCAGTCCCATCATTTCTTGGCAGATAGATGGGGCAACAATGGAAACAGTGATAGACTTTATTTTCTTGGGCTCCAAAATCACTGCAAATGGTGACTGCAGACATGAAATTGAAAGAAACTTGCTCCTTGGATGAAAAGCTATGACAAACTTGGACAGCATATTAAAAAACAGACACATCACTTTGCCAACAAAGGTCCACCTGGTCAAGGCTGTGGTTTTCCCAGTAGTCATGTACAGATGTGAGACTTGGACCATAAAGAAGACTGAGTGCTGAAAAATTGATGCTTTTGAACTGTGGTGTTGAAGAAGAATCTTGAGAGTCCCTTGGACAAGAAGCGAGATCAAACAAGGATCTCAATCTTAAAGGAAATCAACTCCTGAATTTTCATTGGAAGGACTGATGTTGATGCTGAAACTCCAACCTTATGCAAAGAGCCAACTCTTTGGAAAAGACCCTGATGCTGGGAAAGATTGAGGGCAGGAGGAGAAGGGGGCAACAGAGGATGAGACTGTTGGATGGCATCAATGACTCAATGGACATGAGTTTGAGAAAACTCAGGGAGATAGTGAAGGACAGAGAAGCCTGGCATGCTGCAGTCCATGGGGTTTCAACGAGGCAGATATATATATATATATATACATATATATATACACACACACATTTTTTGACTATGCCAAAGCCTTTGACTATGTGAATCACAATAAACTGTGGAAAATTCTGAAAGAGATGGGAATACCAGACCACCTGATCTGCCTCTTGAAAAATTTGTATGCAGGTCAGGAAGCAACAGTTAGAACTGGACATGGAACAACAGACTGGTTCCAAATAGGGAAAGGAGTTCGTCAAGGCTGTATATTGTCACCCTGTTTATTTAACTTATATGCAGAGTACATCATGAGAAACGCTGGACTGGAAGAAACACAAGCTGGAATCAATAATGCCGGGAGAAATATCAATAACCTCAGATATGCAGATGACACCACCCTTATGGCAGAAAGTGAAGAGGAACTCAAAAGCCTCTTGATGAAAGTGAAAGTGGAGAGTGAAAAAGTTGGCTTAAAGCTCAACATTCAGAAAACGAGGATCATGGTCTCTGGTCCCATCACTTCATGGGAAATAGATGGGGAAACAGTGGAAACAGTGTCAGACTTTATTTTTCTGGGCTCCAAAATCAGTGCAGATGGTGACTGCAGCCATGAAATTAAAAGACGCTTACTCCTTGGAAGGAAGGTTATGACCAACCTAGATAGCATATTCAAAAGCAGAGACATTACTTTGCCAACAAAGGTTTGTCTAGTCAAGGCTATGGTTTTTCCTGTGGTCATGTATGGATGTGAGAGTTGGACTGTGAAGAAAGCTGAGCGCTGAAGAATGGATACTTTTGAACTATGGTGTTGGAGAAGACTCTTGAGAGTCCCTTGGCTTGCAGGGAGATCCAACCAGTCCGTTCTGAAGGAGATCAGCCCTGGGATTTCTTTGGAAGGAATGATGCTAAAGCTGAAACTCCAGTACTTTGGCCACCTCATGCGAAGAGTTGACTCATTGGAAAAGACTCTGATGCTGGGAGCGATTGGGGGCAGGAGAAGAAGAGGGAGACAGAGGATGAGATGGCTGGATGGCATCACTGACTCGATAGACGTGAGTCTAAGTGAACTCCGGGAGTTGGTGATGGACAGGGAGGCCTGGCGTGCTGGGATTCATGGGGTCACAAA
Source organism: Bos taurus (assembly GCF_002263795.3). Classification (NCBI taxonomy): domain Eukaryota; kingdom Metazoa; phylum Chordata; class Mammalia; order Artiodactyla; family Bovidae; genus Bos; species Bos taurus. The sequence continues at coordinate 39,212,275 of NC_037328.1, read as the reverse complement.
GAATTGGACACGACTGTGCGGCTGATCTGATCTGATATATACATATATCCCAAATGCTATGTTGGCACATTTTTGCTTTCTAAAATAAATACAGTAATTGTAGTAATGTTAATAATTTTATACATGTATTTCCAGGTTAAAATATGATGATTAAAATCCTTCTTTGATAAGAAATAATTTTCTGAGCAAGGCATTTATTACCTCACACTGTCAGTATTGTCACATTGAAAATGAAGGGAGGCTTCACGTTCTCTAAACTAAAATAATGTAAGATCATCTCTAGTTCTATAATCTATATTCTCCAAGAAAATTAATACAATAATTTATAAAGATTCTTTGAGCTGATACTACATACTAAGCCATAAACTAAGCACTAGTGACACAGAAGAATAAGACTCGATACATAGGACCTGGTTAATAGGCACCCTCATCTAAAGCAGTTGTTAAAATGTACTCACTGTACCCAAGTTACAGTGTGGGTATACAGTGGCGGGATGATTTATTCCATCAAGAAGATGGCCTAGAGGGGATGTTTTATAGAGGAGGTAGTGCTTGAGCACTTTAAGAAAGAGGAGTAAAATTCACAAAAGGGTCATATATCTCAACTTTTGTTACCTTTTTTAAAAAACCAAACCCCCTCCAACCATACAAAAAACAATATACCTAGTACATGTATAGAAGGCATAGTTAACATATCAATAATCCATATGGCTCTATTTTATATTCAAATTATTTTCAGTATCCTCAAATGTCATTTATTTTCAAAATAATAAATAATTAAGGCGCTTAGAGAACTTACATGTTAATTGTTTGTATAAAAAATTCTATGGTATACTTCTCCCAAATCTAGAATTTTATTAAATTGTTGAGCTAATTACTTCATTTTAATTAAGTATAATACATTTTTGCAAACTCATCAAGTAACACATATACCTAAGAAAATTAGGTAGAGAAAAGTCCCCTAAGTTTTCCAAGTTCAAGGTCTTTTGTATGAACAGAGAAATCGGAATGTGACTGAAATGTACTAGAATTTTTTTTTAAATAGCTTTTATAACTTGTGCAGCTGAACCTAAAAACTACTCGTTTCACTTTAGTTTACTTGACCTTTCAGCTTCCCTAAACCTTGAGGGCCACTACTTCCTTCCATGTTCAGTCCACATTTTCTCTCATACCAGCATCTCTTTTGATCAGTTCCTCAGGGTTCATCTTGTCAGGAAGAACACTATATGCTGGGGTGTCTCAAATTTGTTTTTGAATTTGTACTCTCACATACACCACTGCCTCCTCAGGCCATCTCCTCTATTCTCATGGCTTCAGTTATTAAGTATGTGAGGAAAGAGACAGCTCCAGTTTTTTTTTTCCCATATGTTCTTCTGTATTTCTCATATAGTCAAAAATCTCACTCACCATACTCTGCCCAGCAAAGTGCTTATCTTCATTTATTTCTTCTAACAGAAAATCACGCCCCATGAAGAAGTGTCTAGGCATCCAGACAATGTTCTTGTTCTTGCTCCTCATTTGTTATGTGTTTAATCCAGCTCCAAAACAGGTTTGTTCAATGTCAAACAATGTTTGTTCATATCAAAACAAATACATAAGCATATGCAAGTACATTTGCCTTTTGGACACTACAAAAGACACGTAATTAAGAGCAAGGTTACGAAGAATAAAGCTATTTCAGTTTGAAGTGGTTTGTTGATCTAGTAGCATCAAGAGGAACTATAGGAGTTGTAATTGCTACCATTTTGCCCATCACCATAATTTAAATATGCGATCTCGTTGAATCTTCACATGAAGATATATTTTATATCTTTAAATGATTTTACTTTCCCACTGCTTCTCTCATTTTATTAGATAATACAAGGATATTCACAATTACACATAAAACCCATTAAATCAAATGGCCTTTTTTCCATCACTAGATTTCAGTGAATCTTAGGTTGATATTTTTTCCCCAGTAATTCCTATCTCTCCACTTTCTGGACCTCTGTGAATGCAGGAATACCTAGTCCCCAGCACAAAGCCCATGTATCCCATACCTCTCGTTTTCCAGTGCTCAGTTCTCAAACTGAGTCATCTAAGCTCTCCATAAAAACCTTACTAAGGATTTTTTCACAAATGTCAATATAAACTTTCACTCAGCTTTAATTACAGTTACGTGTTTTAAATTCAAAAAGGAGCGTGCCTGCATGCTCAGTCACTTCAGACTCTTTGAAACACTGTGGACTGTGGCTCGCCAGGCTCCTCTGTCCATGGGATTTTTCCAGGCAAGAATAATGGAGTGGGTAGTCATACCCTCACCCTAGGGGATCTTCCCACCCAGGTACTGAACCCATGTCTCCTGCACTGCAGGCAGATTCTTTACCTCTGAGCCACTGGGAAGCTTTGATTACAAGGTAAGTTGAAAACAGACAATTTTTCATTAAAAAAAAGTTTCGTATGTTTTTTGGTGTTTAAAATAGTAATATATCTGGGAAATACACTTGTAAACAGGCTGTGACTTTCTAGGATAGTGTGTGACATGATGATTAAACAGAAGTGACTTGAATCATAGATATATTAATCTAGATTTGATGTTGGTTCATAATCTGTTTATAAAATTTAAAATCAATATAATTTGTCTTGAGAAAACAAAATTGTATGTTTCCTTTCCATGTCCATAAAATGAACAGGCTTCTACATCCACAGGATTTTCCAGGCAAGATATTGGAGTGGGTTGCCATTTCCTTCTCCAGGGGATCTTCCCAACCCAGGGATTAAACCCGGCTCTCCCTCACTGCAGGCAGACTCTTTACCATCTGAGCCACCTCCATCTCCACAGCGATTCTGGGAGTCCTAGTTACAGTGTTCTCTTAATGTCATAAAATGCTACAGGAGTATGTCATGATCAGATCATATTATTTTAATGCAATAGCTTGTTAAATTCTATTTCCACCTTCTCACTTTATTTCTTCATTCATTTTTGATCTTGTGATATTTTATGAGATATATCTGGCCATGACAACTACGAACTAAAATCCTTTTGATTGTTTTCCATTGTCCTCAAAATAAAGACCAAATTCTTTCCTTGGACTTTAAAACCCTGACTTATTTGATATTGCTTCCCTGTCTTTTGCTTTGTTCTGTAACACTCATATGAAATCCCTCTACACTCAGCTACCATGAATTTTTTTCAGTTCTTCTACCTGTGCCATTTCCTTATCCCAAGGCCATCCATACATACAGTCCTATCAGCAAAAATGTATTTTCTTGACTTCTAGCTCACTTCTGCTTAAGCTAACAAGTAGTATTTGTTTCAGGTCTCAACTTTCCCTAACTTCCTTTCTTTCTGAACTGTGACTCTTTTGATTCTAACATCTGTTTTTACTTTGGAGAACTCACAGTTTTTTTGTTTTTTTTTTAAATGAATGCCTTTCCTCATAAATCTGCCTTAACTTAAAATATCCTATAATTAAAAAATGAGTTTTAATTAGTTTAAATAAACTAGTTTCATATTTATATATAATTTAACATATTTTTTTTTACTAAAAGTATGTGAAAATTGTTATTTTAGAGCATATACAAAAATATTTTGATTGTGTTATATGTTGTGAAGGAAGTGCTGACAAGAGAGCCAGGGAAAGAAGAGAGGGAGCAAGCAAGAGAGGGAGGAAGAGAAAATGCTTTGCAATTTTTAATTTTCAAGAAAATAAAAACAATAAACTAAGCATTTTTTATGCCAGAGAACTTCTATGTTCATACTGAAGTGTGAGGTTTACTTGTTAGAACAGTTTAAATCAGGCTTACAGCAATGATGGTTAAACACAGCTGCCAACAGCCACTTCCTAACAGAAGTTCACATAGAAGATGATGCATGATTTCCCTTAGAAGATTGTCTTCAACTCAGCAAAATTTGGCCCATTTAATGTACAGTATTTAATATATATTGATCCAAAATGCACATTTCTTCCAAGAATAATGGAGTGAAGAAATAAAGCAATAAGAAGAGATGACTCAAAACCAAGAAATACTTTTTAACTGAAATATTGAAAAATGAAGGAAGGTATTTGTATTTGCTAAAATGTCCAGAAGTTATTAATTATCAAATTCTCTTTGAAAATAGAAAAGACTCTATGATTATCCCCAGGGGAAAATGTTTGTGGTTTTGACATATGCATTAATTGTTTCAAATCAAATATATAATGCATACACTATATGCTTCTTGGTACATTTTTGGACTTAAGTAATTAACATACTTTCCTGAAATCCTAGATATGCTCTTAGAGAATAGATTATTTTTATTTTAACATTTGCAAAAAATATTATTAATCTCTAACTTCAAGAAATTTTAAATTTGAATCCAGTCATATGTACAACATCCTCACATTTTTCTCTTATTTTCCCGTTTAAATGCTTATGGACTAATTGAAACCAAAAGAGAGGGAAATGGAAGTTGAAAGTAAGGTGCTTTGCAATGAATGCATATTTTTTAAATCCACCAGGTTATAGTACATTCATTTTAGCATGAGTATTTGTTGGTTATATAGTAGGATTCTTGATATTTGAGAAAAAGTAATAAGGAAAATAGCAATGAGGACAGATGACAACAGCTCTCTAATATATCACATCCTAATGGCACCCCACTCCAGTACTCTTGCCTGGAAAATCCCATGGATGGAGGAGCCTGGTAGGCTCAGCGACTTCACTTTCAATTTTCACTTTCATGCATTGGAGAAGGAAATGGCAACCTACTCCAGTGTTCTTGCCTGGAGAATCCCAGGGACAGGGGAACCTGGTTGGCTGCCGTCTATAGGGTCGCACAGAGTCGGACACGACTGATGTAACTTAGCAAGCTTGAAAATCTAAGAATTTTTCAGGGAAAATATTGTCTTGGAACTCGAGTGCTAAATCATGCTGAATTAGAATGTTCAGTTCAGTTCAGTTCAGTGGCTCAGTCATGTCCGACTCTTTGCAACCCCATGAATCGCAGCACACCAGGCCTCCCTGTCCATCACCAACACCCAGAGTTCACTCAGACTTCCATCCATCGAGTCAGTGATACCATCCAGCCATCTCATCCTCTGTCGTCCCCTTCTCCTCCTGCCCTCAATCCCTCCCAGCATCAGAGTCTTTTCCAATGAGTCAACTCTTGCATGAGGTGGCCAAAGTATTGGAGTTTCAGCTTTAGCATCATTCCTTCCAAAGAAATTCCAGGGTTGATCTCCTTCAGAATGGACTGGTTGGATCTCCTTGCAGTCCAAGGGACTCTCAAGAGTCTTCTCCAACACCACAGTTCAAAGTATCAATTCTTCGGCACTCAGCTTTCTTCACAGTCCAACTCTCACATCCATACATGACCACTGGAAAAACCATCGCCTTGACTAGACGGACCTTTGTTGGCAAAGTAATGTCTCTGCTTTTGAATATGCTATCTAGGTTGGTCATAACTTTGCTTCCAAGGAGTAAGTGTCTTTTAATTTCATGGCTGCAGTCACCATCTGCACTGATTTTGGAGCCCAAAAAAATAAAGTCTGACACTGTTTCCACTGTTTCCCCATCTATTTCCCATGAAGTGATGGGACCAGATGCCATGATCTTCGTTTTCTGAATGTTGAGTTTTAAGCCAACTTTTTCACTCTTCTTTCTCTTTCATCAAGAGACTTTTAGTTCCTCTTCACTTTCTGCCATAAGGATGGTGTCATCTGCATAGCTAAGGTTATTGATATTTCTCCCGGCAATTTTGATTCCAGCTTGTGCTTCTTCCAGCCCAGAGTGTCTCATGATGTACTCTGCATCTAAGTTAAATAAGCAGGGTGACAATATACAGCCTTGACGTCCTCCTTTTCCTATTTGGAACCAGTCTGTTGTTCCATGTCCAGTTATAACTGTTGCTTCCTGATCTGTGTACAAATTTCTCAAGAGGCAGGTCAGGTGGTCTAGTATTCCCACCTCTTTCAGAATTTTCCACAGTTTATTGTGATCCACACAGTCAAAGGCTTTGGCATAGTCAATAAAGCAGAAATAGATGTTTTTCTGGAACTCTCTTGCTTTTTCCATGATCCAGCGGATGTTGGCAATTTGGTCTCTGGTTCCTCTGCCTTTCCTAAAACCAGCTTGAACAACTGGAAGTTCACGGTTCACGTATTGCTGAAGCCTGGCTTGGAGAATTTTGAGCATTACTTTACTAGTGTGTGAGATGAGTGCAATTGTGCTGTAGTTTGAGCTTTCTTTGTTAGTGACATACAAATAAGCAACTTTGGTCTAAAATCTCCTTGCACATAAGTCTTGTGCAACAAAACATGAAGTCAATACAAATTTTAAATTAAAAAAATTGAAATTTAAAATAAAATCAGACAAATGGCTAATATATAATGACACAGATAATGCTGTTTTGGTAAAGCAAACTTGAACTTCAAAACATGAAGAGTACAGACAGCCACCACAGTCTGTCTATCTATGTACAGTCAGTTATACTACAAGGTTTATTTTAAAAATGCAGATTTGTCTCAAGATGAATGCTATAATAAGCAATAATAAAAATGTAACATAAATTTAATGTTTGCTTATAGGATACTCCCATGAAAACCATTACATGAATGCAGAAAACTGTAATGGGCTAAGCTCCAACAAATAGAGTATGCATTTAAAACATCCCCCAGCCACCTCAGTCCAACTTATTTGTTCTGAGACACACACCCATCCACATGTGGTGTTATAATTTTCCATCTGTTTACAAAGAAGCCCCTTTTAACTGCTTCACAGTAAGTCCAAAGCTGCAATCCTTTGGTGCTCACTTCTACACTCAACACTTCAGGTATATTCCTAAGGTAAACTACCTTATATGTTGTAGTATTTGTGTATTTCTTAACCATTCCCCTCCCCCACCCCCCACCACCAATGGGTAAAACTGCTTTTATTATCTTCTTATATTTTTAGTTGTCATTGACAAAGTTTTTTAGTGTTATGACCCTAATATGTAGTGATTTTGCATAGAGAAGTGATTTTTAAAAACATATATGTTACATTACAGGCTTCTCTGGTGACTCAGTGGTAAAGAATCCGCCTGCAATGCAGGAGCTGCAGGAGATGCTGGTTTGATCCCTGGGTCGAGAAGATCCCCTGTAGGAGAGCATGGCAACCCACCTCGGATTCTTGCCTGGAGAATCCCATGGACAGAGGAGCCTGGCGGGCTACAGTTCATAGATCACAAAGAGTCAAATATGAATGAAGCTACTTGGCAGGCACGTATACATGTTACACTACAGAACTGACTGTCTTGGACAACTCAGTTCTCTTATCTCATTTCTATATTCCAAGTCCCCATGAAATTTTTACAAATTTAGGGCACTATGACTTGTGGTCTTCACCAGGAAGGAAGGCATGATTTATATATTTAGTCCACTTTAATTTTCTGCATTTGCCTAATAAAATTAAAATATTGTATTTGGCCCCCACAAAATTCACAGATACACTCAGGACCAAATGGCAGTACTTGACTAAAAAATAGTTACATTAATGAATGATTAAGATCATTTGATTGCTATCTTAGTGATTAATTTTTTTTTTAGATTGTCTTCCAAATTTAAATACAACAGGCTGAAATTCTCTATATTCTCAAGTTTCACAAGCCATCATCTTGCATATTCTGAAGTGGTCTGGATTTCAGAAATATCTCATTAGATTTTCAAAACATAGTAACAAAAGAAGCAACAGGTCATTCTTCTGACTGTAACTGTATTTTCATAGTTAATTCTAGATTAACCACATCTAGAAAGATAGAGATGACCATTACTGTTTTAATTAGCTTGAGCTCCTATTAACAAAATACCACAGATGGTGGTTCAAATAACAAAAATATAGTTCTCACAGTTCTGGATGCTTGGAAGTCCAAGATCAAAGTGCTGACTCAGTTCTCAATAAGGGCCTGCTATCTGGTTTGCAGTCAAATACCTTCTGGTTTATCTTCACTTGGTAAAAGAAGCTCTCTCATGTCCTTCCTTTTCTTGTAAAAGCGCTAATCCCATCACGAAGGCTCCGTTCTCATTACCTCCATCTACCTGTCAATTTGTTGTTGTTGTCTGGTCAGTAAGACATGTCTGACTCTTTGCCATCCCATGGTCTGTAGCCTGCCAGGCTCCTCTGTCCTTAAGATTTCCTCGGTAAGAATACTGGGGTGGGTTGTCATTTCCTTCTCCAGAGGATCTTCCCTACCCTGAGACTGAATTCACATCTCCTATTTGGCAGGTGGATTCTTTACCAAGCAGGCTTCCCAGGTAGCTCAGTGGTAACCTATCAATACTTGCCTCCCAAATGCTCCACCTCCTAATGCCACCACATTGAGGGTTATGGCTTCTCCATTATGAATTTTGGGGGATACATTCAGTACCTAACACTTCCTTTTCTAGCTCTTATCTTCATCGACCTCTGAATTAAAAATATCACTAACTTCCTAGATTTTGGATTCATATGTTATCTGGTTTATATGCATCATTTATATCAGCCACGGTCATCATATTTTTTCAAAAATTTTAATTTATATATCATCCTATACTCTGAGAAGAAACATATGCTTCAGGACATTGACGTTTCTGTAATGTGTATATAATCTGACAGGTTTTAAAACTTACACACTCTTCAAAACTATCAGGAAAAATAGTTGTGTCAGCTTGAATTAATTACTCTAATTTTGTTTACCTCAACTTGCCCATAGGTACTTAATGTTTATGAGAATAATTCATGCTGTATAAGTAGAGCAACTGGTAAGATAAAAGTGATGAGATCAGAACAGGAGAAAAAAATGGAAATGGTAACTACAATTAATTGGAAGAAAGCTCAGTGCAAAAGTATGTCTACAGGAGACAAGAAATAAGGTTATCAAGTTAAAGTTGAGATAGGAAATAAAGGACTTTGGGTGGTGTTTAAAACCCACCACTATGGCAGTAGTAGAGATGAGTCACATGGAGATATGTCTTCAATGATATCATCAATATGTTGCAAGTAATTCCCCCAACTAAAGCTGTCTGTGCAAGCTAGGCCACTTCAGTCATGTCGGACTCTTTGTGACCCCATGGACTATAGCCCTCCAGGCTCCTCTATCCATGGGGATTCTCCAAGCAAGAATACTGAGTGGGTTGCCATGCCCTCCTCCAGGGGATCTTCCCAACCTAGGAATGGAATCCAGGTCTCCTACGTTGCAGGCAGACCGTTTACCAGGGAAGCCACCACATGGGAAGTCCTGAAAGACCTTAACATTTCCTTGTACAGAGTTGCTTCTGAGATGATTTAATTGACCTTAATTATAAAATGTACCCATAGATCAGTGTTACTCAGGGTAGAAGTAGTGATAATAATAGATTATCCATTTTAAAACATAGCATTCAAGTCAGAGAATTGCTATTTTTGTGAATAGCAAGGAATCAAAGAAAAAACTTCACAAAATCTATTGCTGAAGTAGAGGTTTTATATCTAAATTTAGGTTCCTTTTCAGTATATTTTACTGAAGAAAATGGACTTTATCTATGTAAAATGTACTTTATCTATCTAAAATCATACTATGTTTGAATAATAAGAGAAAACTGAAAACTTGCTTTTATAATTTCTGAAATAAATCATTGAATTTCCAAATAAATTGCGTATCAAATATTTATGCCAATCCAATAATATAAAAAGTAATTTTTGACGGAAGTTGTTAATTAGTAATGATTAGATTTCTTTGGAAGGAATGATGCTGAAGCTGAATCTCTAGTACTTTGGTCACCTCATGCGAAGAGTTGACTCATTGGAAAAGACCCTGATGCTGGGAGGGATTGGGGGCAGGAGGAGAAGGGGACGACAGAGGATGAGATGGCTGGACGGCATCACCGACTCGATGGACGTGAGTCTGGGTGAACTCTGGGAGTTGGTAATGGACAGGGAGGCCTGGAGTGCTGCGATTCATAGGGTCGCAAAGAGTGAGACATGACTGAGCGACTGAACTGAACTGAGTACCTAGACATATATTAACATGGATCATAGTTCACAGCTACAGAAAATCTTAAAAGATAATTAGATAGGATTAACATGTAAATCACTCAAATTACTACCCATAAGCCTGTGGCAGAAAGTTTCCTGTCACAAATTGTGAAGTATGCCGACAAGAATTCATTTTTCATAGGCTTTAAAGTATTACATAATCCATATGTCTTCATGAAGCCTCAAACTGTAGGCCTAGAATGACCTCAAAAATACAAATATTAAAGCATGTTTCACCCATCAGAAAATAACATGCATACCAGCACTTTGAAAGGACAGGGTATTCCTAATATGTTAAATCATGAATTTTCTAGAAAATGACCAACTAAACAACAAAAATTAGATAGCTTACCATGGGCTATTTCAAAGCAAGAGACAAAGAAAGAAGGTTAAATTGTAAGAGCTATGTTTTAGCAAAAAAAGATATATGTGTATAAATGCATAAAATTGAATGTTTGGCTATATCTGCATAACAATAATTGTAACAGAATCTGGCCTCTCCTGTGTCTACATTCACCTGCCCCAACTTCTTCTGATTATTTTCTTTTCTACTGTAAGCAGTAATGGTTTAAATTTCCGTTTGAAAATGTAACTTTTTTTTAACATTAATTTTTTTTAATGTTTTGAGTTCTAAGACTAGTCTTTTTAACCATATAAAGTCAATTTCATAGTATGTTCTGCCTTTTTAGATTATTATTTTTCAGTACCTAAGGAATTTAATATTTACTGCTTAAAAACAGTGACAATTGTGGCAGACAAGAACACAAGACTAGTATTAGGTAAGGTGAATTTAGGTTGAGTAAGAACAGACACCACAGATAATGAGAATGCTATGGAAAATGGAAATATTATTTATGTAGCTCAAAAGTCTCAGGATATCCCAGCATTGAAGGCATGCCCTAAGCTTCAGTGATCACTAAATGTTAAACTGATTGGAAGTCAAGTAGAAGTCAAGCTTTTAGTCAAAATGCCCAGCTTGCATGGGATCTGACAACAGCTTTCAGGGTCTCTTCAAACTGGTTGTTACTGACAAATAGCTCTGAATCCACTTCATATTCATTTTTGCTTTTCTTAGAAGCAGAGCATGAATTAAGGTAAAATCAGTCTACACCTCTTGCTCAGAATTAATGCCAAAGTGAGTTCAACTTTTAGGGAAAGCAAAAATCCCTCTCTTTCTCTCTCTCACACAGACACACATACAACTCATATACACATACACAAAGAGCCAAGAGCTTCTTAGTTTGGGAGAGTCTATATAGTAATGTTAGGTAATTCATATTCTTTATATGTATATGGAAAATAAATGAATTCAAGTCTTAGGAAGGTTCATTGACTTGGCTAATGTCACAGAGGAAATGAGAGTTGTTTTCACTTGTGACAACTCTCAATAAGTGGCTCAATGAAAGAGTCTTACATTCAAATTTTATTTACAAAGTTTTATCTGACCTATACAATAATTCATACTACAAAAGTTTTTGTCATTATGACAAACATGGCTTTGTCATTATGAAAAAGTATGTCCATAATAAAAATAGGAGTGTTGTTGTTCAGTCACTCAGTCACGTTTGACTTTTTGTGAGCTCATGGATTGTAGCACGCCAGGCTTCCCTGTCCTTCACTATCTCCTGGATTTGCTCCAATTCAAGTACATTGAGTAGATGATGCCATCCAACCATCTTATCTTCTCTTGCCCTCTTCTCTTCCTGCCCTCAATCTTTCCCAGGATCAGGGTATTGTCCAATGAATCCACTCTTCGCATCAGGTGGCCAAAGTATTGGAGCTTCAGCAATTAGCATCAGTCCTTCCAATGAATATTCATGGTTAATTTCCTTTAGGATTCACTGGTTTGATCTCCTTGCTGTACAAGGGACTCTCAAGAGTCTTCTCCAACACCACATTTTGAAAGCATTAATTCTTTGGCACTCTGCCTTCTTTATGCTCCAACTCTCACATCCACACATGATTACTAGAAAAACCATAGCTTTGACTATATGGACCTTTGTTGGCAAACAGTTGTCTCTGTTTTTTAATATGCTGTCTAGGTTTGTCATAGCTTTTCTTCCAAGTGGTAAGCGTCATGTCTGCAATCCTGGGTATGCAGTGATTTTGGAGCCCAAGAAAATAAAATCTGTCACTATTTCCAATATTCCCCATTTATTTGCTATGAAGTGATGGCACTGGATGCCATGATCTTTGTTTTGTGAATGTTGAGTTTTAAGCCAACTTTTTCACTGTCCTCTTTCACTTCATCAAGAGGCTCTTTAGTTCTTCTCCACTTGCTGCCTTAAGGGTGGTGTCATCTGCATATCTGAGGTTATTGATATTTCTCCTGGCAATGTTGACTCCAGCTTGTGCTTCATCCAGTTCAGCGTTTCTCATGATGTACTCTGCATATAAGGTAAATAAGCAGGGTGACAACATACAGCCTTGACTGTACTCCTTTCTTGATTTGGAACCAGTCTGTGGTTCCATGTCCAGTTCTAACTGTTACTTCTTGACCTGCATACAGGTTTCTCAGGAGGCAGGTAATGTGATCTGGTATTCCCATCTCTTGAAGAATTTTCCACAGTTTGCTGTGACTCACGCAGTCAAAGGTTTTAGCATAGTCAATAAAGCAGAAGTAAATGTTTTGCTGGAATTCTTTTGATTTTTCTATGATCCAATGGATTTGGGCAATATGATTTCTAGTTTCTCTACCTTTTCTAAATCCAGCTTGTACATCTTAATGTTCTTAGTTCATTTACTGTTGAAGCTTAGCTTGAAGGATTTTGAGCGTTGTTTTGCTTGCATATGAAATGGGTACAATTGTGCAGTAGTTTGAACATACTTTGACATTTCCCTTCTTTGAGATTGGAATGAAAACGGACCTTTTCCAGTCCTCTGACCACTGCCAAGTTTTCCAAATTTGCTGGCATATTGAGTGCAGCACTTTTAACAGCATTATCCTTTAGGATTTGAAATAGCTCAGCTGGAATTCCATCACCTCCTCTAGCTTTATTCATAGTAATGCTTCCTAAGGCCCACTTAACTCAACAGTCCAGGGTGTCTGGCTCTAGGTGAGTGACCACACCATCATGTTTATCTGGGTAATTAAGACATTTGTTGTATAGTTCTTCTGTGTATTCTCGCTACCTCTTCTTAATATCTTCTACTTCTATGAGGTCCTTACCATTTCAGTCCTTTATCACACCCATCCTTTCATGAATTGTCCCTTGATATCTCTAATTTTCTTGAAGAAATCTCTAGTCTTTTCCTTTCTATTGTCTTCCTCTATTTCTTTGCATTGTTCATTTCAGAAGGCCTTCTTATCTCACCTTGCTATTCCCTGGAACTCCACATTCAGTTGTGTATATCTTTCCCTTTTCTCTCTTGCTTTTTGCTTCTCTTCTTTCCTCAGCTATTTGTCTTCTTTTTTTTTTTTAACTAATTAACTTGTTTTAATTAGAGGCTAATTACTTTATAATATTGTAGTGGTTTTTGCCATACGTTGACATGAATCAGCCATGGGTATACATGTGTTCCCAATCCTCAGCTATTTGTAAAACCTCCTCAGACAACCAATTTCCCTTCTTCATGTCTTTTTCTTTGGAATGGTTTTGGTCACTGACTCCTGCACAGTATTATGAACCTCCATCCATAGTTCTTCAGGCTCTTTACCAGATCTAATCCCTTGAATTTATTTGCCACCTCCACTGTATAATGATAAGGGATTCGATTTAGGTCAAACTTGAAATGCCCAGTGGCTTTCCTTACTTTCTTCAACTTACGCCTACATTCGCAATAAGGGGCTCATGATACAAGGCACAGTCAGCTCCAGGTCTTGTTTTTGCTGACTGCATAGAGCTTCTCCATCTTTGGTTGTAAAGAATAAAGTTAATCTGATTTCAGTATTGACCATTTGGTGATATCCATGTGTAGAGTCGTCTTTTGTGTTGTTCAAAGAGGGTGTTTGCTATGACCAGTGTGGTCTCTTGGCAAAACTCTGTTAGCCTTCGCCCTGCTTCATTTTGTACTCCAAGGCCAAACTTTCCTGTTAGTCCAGGTATCTCTTGCTCCCTCTTAAATATTGTAATTTATTGGAAAACAAAATAACCTTTTTTCAAAATATGAGGACATGTAAAATAGTTACTGAGGCAATGTTCAATTTAAAAAGAACAATTTCAAGATTCTTTGAAGTAAAAGTTAAATGCATACTCGGAGTAAGACATTAATAGTAATAATCTTCATGAGTTTATTTTCCAACACAATTTTTTCAAATTCAACGTAGATTATATAGAAGCTGATAACTTAAAATACTGGAAAATACAAATATCTCTAAGAAAAGGCAAATTGCTAAAATGAACCTAACTGAATACTGTAGAGTTTTAAAATTCTAAATACTTTAATATTTTGATTTCTGCACAATTTGATGGCATTTATAGTTGAAACGATATAGCAAAAACTAAAGAGCGGTAAAGTTTCTGTGTTTTTAGTATTATATACCTAACCAGCATTTTCTCATTTTAAATGTCATGTTTTCATTGGCTGACAAGTGTATTGCCTTGTTCCTACATTGACAGAATTCTAGTTTTGGTTGATTGTACTGATTTCTTAACTTTGAGGTTTCTTTCTTTTTCTACTTTCATGGCATTGGCAATTACATCCAAAACAATATTGTGTGCACAGGTAATTATCACCTTGTTGCTATTGTTAATTTTATATTTGCCACCACGTAACAGAACAGTCTTATTTGAAGCTATGCCAGTAATCATTTCCCTTGGGTAAAGTCATACAGTCCATGTATTTTAGCACTGAGGTCATCTAAATTATTATTGAGACATTGTTGAATCTTAGAGGACAAGGAAAAATTAGCCAAAAACTTACAGATAGTTCTAACTGATAAAAGGTAGACTAAAGATCCTCAGCTCAGAGTGGCACAAATGGTTGGATAAAATCAAAGGGTCAGGAGAAAATAAAATCATGATTTCCCAGAGGATGAATTGGAGGAAAATGATTCTTAGGTGAAGAAATAAACCAATGGATTAATCACTCAAATTGGGGTCCAGATAGATAGTCATCCTGCCTTGTTAACCCACGTCAAGTAATTTATACATCATTAAGTCTGGGTCTAAAATGCTTTTAAGTAATTGGTATTAGAAAACAATGCACAAGTTAAATAATTGACTATAAGTCCAAGATTAACTTGGTCCAACACATACATGTGCTAACAGAGCTATGTTTATCTAACATGCGTGTATAGCAGAGGCGTGGGGAATCTCTGAATGTTAGTTGAGGTTCATTATGAAATACTAGCAGAAAAAAAATTGAGACACTAACTCTTCAAAAGATTAGATGAAAAGAGATTGTTAAAAAAGAAAAAAACTGAAATGATGTCAACGCAGTCTCCTCAGTTTGCTTTATCGAATTCATTTTGTTACAGATAGCACAAAGAAAACATCATATATTTCTAGTCTGTCTGAGTCAGGTTTAGTTGGATCATATGTTATCTGTCAAACTACAAACCTATCCAATTGTGACCCAAAGCTTCAGATAGAATTTCTATCACGGAGTCATCTAATAATACTTTATTTGAAATAGGCTTTCAGGACCTGGCCTCAAACTCAGTTACAAATACACCCAAGTCGGCACCTGCCATGTGAATCATGTTTGTTGCTGGTTTCCAGCAAATCTGCTCACTGGCACCTCCACCACTATTGTTTTAAATATAGAATTGATTTGCCTTCATTTTGATCAATGAATTAGTTTGACTCAGTAACACAGTAAGCAATCTACAAAGGGAACTAGTTCCTTTCTAGTTCAACCACAGTTTCAGTTACTTCTGTGAAAGTATTCAAATTTACTTTATGAAGGGGACTGGAAAATATTTTATTTCCTCTTTGTAAAGGGTCTTAGAATCACTCATTTTACTTATACAAAGTCAAAGGCACCTTGACTTTGCAATCTTTTAATGACTGTAATTCTCTATTTTTATACAAATAATACATTTTTGGTATTGTGCTCAGAGCTATTCCGAATGCTTAATTTTATAAATCAATTGCAGTTCTGTTATAGTATATTTTCATTTGAAACAAGTCTCTTGTGAAGATAAGGGAAATTCAAATCCTTTAAGTAAGAAGGAAGCTTGATACCACCTGAATCCTTGTAGAACAAACTGAGTGCTGTAATCAATGCTGGTTATTATAGAGCTAATGATGATGGATCAGTTGATGGTAGCATTTCTAAGAAGACACACACCTTGACCAAAGAGTGTTTTATGCGCAGTCACTGTTTCACTCATTGAGGCAATACAGTCGCATTGTGAAAAAACACGATGATACTCATGGGGAATAAAAGCCAGATGCTACCCAGCTCTACACAGAAGAGTTTCTTGATTAGAAAACCCCTACTTAGAAAATACCTACTTAATTTGGTTTGTTTCATAGGAAATGATAAACATTATGTTAGAAAGAAAAACCTAATTATTGAGATGTATTTTACTTAATCCTTTAAACAGACCATAAAATTTGCATTTTTGTTACTACTATATAAATGAGAAATTGGGCTTCCCTGATAGCTCAGTTGGTAAAGAATTTGCCTGCAATGCAAGAGACCCTGGTTCAATTCCTGGGTCGGGACCATCCTCTGGAGAAGGGATAGGCTACTCACTCCAGTGTTCTTGGGCTTCTTTTGTGGCTCAGCTGGTAAAGAATCCACCTGGAATGTGGAAGACCTGGGTTCGATCCCTGGGTTGGTAAGATCCCCTGAAGAAGGGAAAGGTTGCATACTTCAGTATTCTGGCCTGGAGAATTAAATGGATTCTACAGTCCATGGGGTCACAAAGAGTCAGACAAATAAAAATAAAAGACTAAAAAGATGTAATACAATTTGTATGAAATTATACAATGGATTGGGATATGGTTGAGATTTGAACCCAGATTTATCTGGTCTTAGGCTAGACTGTTTTCCACCTATGACAGTGCATTAGCCTGAACAGAATAATTGAACAGAATACATAGATAACAAACTGCTTCCTCAGTCAGTTAAGTCACTCAGTCGTGTCCAACTATTTGCAACCCCATGGACTGCAGCATGCCAGGCTTCCCTGTCCATTGCCAACTCCCGGAGTTTACTCAAACTCATGTCCATTGAGTTGGTGATGCCATCCAGCCATCTCATCCTCTGTCGCCCCCTTCTTCTCCTACCTTCAATCTTTCCCAGTATCAGGGTCTTTTTAAATGAGTCAGTTCTTTTCATCAGGTGGCCAAAGTATTGGAGTTTCAGCTTCAGCATCAGTCCTTCCAATGAATATTCAGGACTGATTTCCTTTAGGATGGACTGGTTGGATAACCTTGCTATCCAAGGAACTCTCAAGAGTCTTCTCCAATACCACAGTTCAAAAGCATCAATTCTTTGGTGCTCAGCTTTCTTTATAGTCCAACTCTCACGTCCGTACATGACTAGTGGAAAAACCATAGCTTTGACTAGATAGATCTTCGTTGGCAAAGTAATATCTCTGCTTTTTAAAATGCTGTCAGACGTGACTAAGCAGCTTTCACTTTCAATGGGAGCCCATGTTTATTAAAATAATTATTTTTAAAAAATAAATTCAACTTTAAAATAAAATTGAAAATAAAAATAAATAAATAAATAAATTAATAAAATGCTGTCTAGGTTGGTCATAGCTTTGCTTCCAAGAAGTAAACGTCTTTTAATTTCATGGCTGCAGTCACCATCTGCAGTGATGTTCAAGCCAAAAAAAAATAAAGTCAGCCACTGTTTCCACTGTTTCCCCATCCATTTGCCATGAAGTGATGGGATCAGATGCCATGATCTTAGTTTCCTGGATGTTGAGTTTTAAGCCAACTTTTTCACTCTCCTCTTAAACTTTCATCAAGAGGCTCTTTAGTTCTTCTTCACTTTCTGCCATAAGGGTGGTGTCATCTGCGTATCTGAGGTTATTGATATTTCTCCTGGCAATGTTAACTCCAGCTTGTGCTTCATCCAGTTCAGCATTTTTCCTGATGTACTCTGCATATAAGGTAAATATGCAGGGTGACAATATATAGCCTTGACATATTGCTTTCCCTATTTGGAACCAGTCTGTTGTTCCATGTCCAGTTCTAACTGTTGCTTCCTGACCTGCATGCAGATTTCTGAAGAGACAGGTCAGGTGGTATGGTATTCCCATCTCTTTAAGAATTTTCCAGAGTTTGTTGTAGTCCACACAGTCAAAGGTTTTGGCATAGTCAATAAAGCAGAGATAGATGCTTTTCTGGAACTCTCTTGCTTTTTGCATAATTGCAAAGGAATACCCGAAGAGACTCCAAACATTACTAAAAAAAGTATTTGAATTTACAATGCACAGATCTAATTGAATATAAGGGAGTTATGTAAACAGTATACACATTCATTATTTGAACTCATAAAATAAGCTTATATAAAAAACCCATCAGTCCATCAGTTTAATGGGCTTCGCATGTGACTCAGTGGTAAAGATTCTGCCTGCCAAGCAGGAGACAGAGGTTTGATCCCTGGGTCAAGAAGATCCCCTGGTGGAAGAAACTGCAACCCTCTCCAGTATTCTTGCCTGGGACAACCCCATGGACAGAGGAGCCTGAAGAGGTACAGTCCATGGAGTCTCAAAACTGTCAGACAGGACTTAGTGACTAAACAACAACAACAGTATATCCAATACTGTTCTTGAACTCTTAGAGAAACACAGGAATATATATAATCTATACCTGTGAGGTTTCTAGATATAAAAAATCAAAGGGAAAAATGACATTAGTGATGATAAATTCAGTATAAAGATTAATATTTGCTTGAGGAATATTTTAAACTGTGTTACTTAATATTTTAAAAATAATAATCAGAATACACAAAATTAAAATACTATTAATACACAAAGAATGATAAGACAAAAGTTCATTTTTATTCAAAATGTAGTTTGAAAAAAGCGTATGTTCAAAATAGTTTATAATGTGAAAGAATTATTTTTGGTGTATATATCTAGCAGGACAATTACATGTAAACTCTCTTGGTACTGATTCTAATACTTATTCTTTGATTTTTCTGAATGTTACTTAATTTTGATAAGAAATATATAGGCAAACTTTAAAGTATATATATGTGAAAATTTTTCCTAAAAAGCATTTTGGGGTTTCTAATAAATACATTTAACACATCTTCAGCTTTCTGTCTCAGAAAACAGACAAAGCAAAGCACATGGGTCAGTAAATGCCATGAATGCCACTCATGAATGTATGAATACAACCAACCACATGCATAATACACAGCTCCTGCCAAAATGCAAAAGATGCTCTTTTGAATTAATACAATTTTTTGGTAGAAATATTGAAAACATCTACTTTCTGCCTTCCATCCTAGACTGCCAATCATACATGAGCTTTTCCTTTATCTCCAAAGTTTCCAGAATATACACTAAATCCTTTTCAGGCTCAGATTCTTTAAAATAGTTTTCCAGAGGCAGAGGAGAAAGTTGGAGAAGCTGTGAGAATTATGGATGGATAGAGAAAAACTAAAAGATATAAGGTAGAGGCTAAAAACTGTAATCTGTAAGACCTAGGAATTTCAGCAAAGGAATAGACAATTCAACCTAACATATGCACAAAAACATTCAAAAAGAAACTCAAGATACTCTTTCCCTGTGCTATATAAAATTGATACATTTTCAGATTGATAGGATTTTAGACTTAGCCTAGATCAAGTATTCTCTTACAATGAATACAAAACCTGATAATGATGAATGCCTAAGAAAGAGGAATAGATAGACCAGGAAAGAGGAAATGAGTTGAACTTTAGGGGCACCCTTACATTTTCACCATCATTATCTTAAAGACTTGTTATTTTTATTTCCTCTGGGATAATTTGAATATTTCAAATAAGCTAGGAAACTTTACTTAGAATTATCAATAAATAACAGGGAGTCATTTCAAATCCTCTTGGAATAGGAAGAGTGTAGACATGTAAACAGACGGGTAATTAACTCAGCAGATCTCTATTTAAATAAAAAGAAATAAATCTACATAGACTAGCTTATTGACGGTAGATCTAAAAATCCATCATTTGTTAGGAGGCTTATCTAATGGCTCCAAAGGGGAGTTGTAATTCATTCAGTAGAAAGAAGTAATTTTAGGGAAATTAGCTAAATAAAAATTAAAAGACTAATGTAGCCACACATTATTACTAGTTCCCATGGAGATTTTATGTGGATCTGTTTAACCCACAGTGATGATCAGGCCTTAAGATTGAAAAGAAGAATAAGGAAGAAAGAAAGAAAAATAGCAGTCTTTATCCTCTATGAAAAATTTATTCATATTTTAATCCCAGAATCATGCAAGACACTATGAAAATATATCTTGATTTTCCCAGAATATGGAACAGATGACTAATACCTCATGGTTTTTCTAACAGTGGCATGATCAGGTATCACACAACTTTATTTCATACATTTACTAAAAATATTTGCTTTTAAGATCTTGAAAATTAGTCTAATACTTAAAATGTCTCTGTAATTCCTGTAAATCATTTTATTCTAAGCAATCTTTGTAATGTATTTCATTATATTACACAATAGAAATTCTTGTGATATAAAATATATGTTGCTCATTAATATTCAAAATCAAAAATAACTCAACTCTGATTACATGTGGACAATATATTTCTCTTCATGTTTTATTCTAACAGTTAATTCCATAATTCATAATATTGTGTTTTAAATCTTATAGTATAAAACAAAAACCGCAAGCGTTTCTTGTTTTAAAATTTAATGTTACCCTCATTTTCCATCATGAATAATAGGTTGTGGGGTATAATTTAAACACTAGTAGAAGATCACTATCTAAACCTGAATCAAAAAAAAACAAACTTAAAAATATGCTCTTTTCCTAAGCAGTCTACTTTCTGAAAATTCATCATAAGAAATTAATTATTTATATGGAAGGACTAGTTTTAATAATGCAGATATTCAATATAGAATTATTTATAAGAATAAAAATTAGAGATTAACTAAATATGTAATCAGTGGGAAATGGTTTAGTAAATTATGTAATAGCTACAAAGAGAAATTTAGACATGCAAAATCTTTCAAAAAACATAAAAAGCATATGTTTGATATCACTAAATAACTGTGATGACATGTGCATGGTAGCAAATGCTAACATAAACATGAAAAGAGTAATTTTGTAAGGTTGATGAAATAGCACTAATCTTCCCCACACAAATAATCACTTGCTATTATATGACTGTGGCAATGAAATCTGATAAAACTGTACTCCATAACTGCTATAAGGGGTGGAAATCAATGTTATCATGTTTTGTATTAGATAAATCATCCATAACCTACATGCCAAATAACAAACATGAATGTATTGATTCACTTTGGCATTAAGTCCTTGTCAAGCAAGAATACAATTATTTCAATCCATTATCTTTCTTATAAGGAATAAATTAACATTTTTTGTGAAAGTTATATGTTTGGTAAACTTCCATCTTCCATTTTTTATTTTGCAACTCCAGTTTCATAAATTCCAACTTTTGTATCACGTAAATAATGCTAGAAAGGACCATGTGCTGCCTGCCTTAATTTAAATGCTCAACTGTTTCTGTTTCTGCAGCTTTTCTATGGATGAAGGATAGCAGGCTATATAATTACAGAAGTGGCATTTATGACCGCAGGCTCTCAGTATTGTGTAATCGTATCATGCCGTGTGATATATTAAATGTAAGGTTAGCAAAAGCATGCAGGCTATACTTAAAGTCAACAAGAGGCCATCAACCTGGAAGAAAAAACAGTGACTATGGCATGAATTATGACACATCAGACTATGTGAGGTAGCCTCTTTCAACCACAGCCATTAACAGCTTGTGAAAATACCATTAAAGGAATCATTTCAAAATGGTAATATTTATCAAGCGCAGACAGATACTTATGGTGTTCACAGGATTTGGAACATTCTTGCTGGAATTTCACTGACTGTTGTGAAACAGAACTGAACCACAAAGACTTTTGCAGCACTTCTCCCCATGCCTATTTTTATTTTATTCTTCACTAAATTTGATATTTGATCAAATGAGTGCTGTATGTAATTAAGAACACAGAATTCTAAGTCTTATGTGGCTTCCACTTTCCGGTGTGAACTGGGACATGACCTTTAACATGGCCGCAATTTTCTCATTTAGGAAACAAATTAAAGAAATTTATTTATGGTATCCTTTAACAGATAATGCTTTAACTAGGATATCTCTTGTGTTCCATAGCTGTGACAATCCCTTGGCCTTCTTTATTATTGTTTTTTTGAAGCTTTATGCATTCATGCTTGTTTTCATTTTGTTAGCTACTATCCCAAAACAGAGGCAGAGAATGAGAGAAATATCAAAAATGTATTTGTATGGGGTACATATGGAATCTTTAAGGTGAAGAAAGAAAAATGTAAGAGTAAAAATTAAACAATAAGGAAATCAGAATTTATGAATAACTTAGCGCTATAAGAACTCAATTTCCTAGCTTTGTTACATCTCAAAGCAGGACAAAATCACAGGAAATGAAGGCTGTATTTTGGAAGGTGAAGAGTAACTTCCCACGCACCACCACAGGAATTGTGTTGTGAAGAGTACAACAACACCCACCACCACTTTCCCCTCCAGATCACCTAGATTAGAGATAATCACTGTTCACTTTTATCAGTGGAGGTAACCTAACTGATTCATCTTTTTAGGAAGAGGAAAATGATTACTAATTTGAACAGCACTAAGAATACCCACTGGCCAAGGTGGTGCAATTGGTAAAGAATCTGACAACCAATGCAGGAAACTCAAGGGACGCATGTTTGATCCCTATACTATAAGATTAGAATGTTCCACAGTTGGTTAAATGGAAAGGTCTTGAAGAAAAATTTTCAAAAATTAGGTCATAATTCATATTCCTATTCTCTCTAAAGTCTGAAATTTTTAAAGAAAGCTATTTGTATTCTCTCAGATGTTTTTCATTTGAAATGTTCTTGTGTTTTTGTTAGACAAGCTGTGGTCCGTGTGATCAGATTGGCTAGTTGTCTGTGATTGTGGTGTCAGTCTGTCTGCCTTCTGATGCCCTCTCTCAGCACCTACCGTCTTACTTGGGTTTCTCTTACCTTGGACGTTGGGTATCTCTTCAAGGCTGCTCCAGCAAAGCGCATCCGCTGCTCCTTACCTTGGACATGGGGTAGCTCCTGCACAATGCAGCTGCTGCTCCTACATTTTAAAAAGCAGAGACATTACTTTGTCAATAAAGGTCTGTCTAGTCAAGGCTGTGGTTTTTCCAGTAGTCATGTATGGATGTGAGTTGGACTATAAAGAAAGCTAAGCACCAAAGAATTGATGCTTTTGAACTGTAGTGTTGGAGAAGACTCTTGAGAGTCCCTTGGACTGCAAGGAGATCCAACCAGTCCAACCTAAAGGAAATCAGTCCTGGGTTCTTTGGAGGGACTGATGTTGAAGCTGAAACTCCAGTACTTTGGCCACCTGATGCAAAGAGCTGACTCATTTGAAAAGACCCTGATGCTGGGAAAGATTGAGGACAGGAGGAGAAGGGGACAACAGAGGATGAGATGGTTGGATGGCATCACTGACTCAGTGGGCATGAGTCTGGGTGAACTCTGGAAGTTGGTGATGGACAGGGAGGCCTGGCATGCTGTGGTTCACGGGGTCTCAAAGAGTCGGGCACAACTGAGTGACTGAACTGAACTGAACTGTGTTTTTGTTGGTTCAGGTGGACAATTTTATACAATTTTAGTTAATTATAGTCCCTCGAATACTATTTAACATTATTTCTTTGAATGATTTTTCAGTCTTTTTTTTTTTTTTTCAAATAATCATTTCACCCAGAATTTTCTCTAAAATCCTATGGCTGCTGCTGTAAATCTATGTTTTGCATCTATTTCTTTGAAATAAGATCTTGATTCTTTGTATCTTCTGAACTTAATCTTGGAGGATTTATCTCCTTGCAGCCAAAGAATATAAATAAAGAATTGCATTATTCCACTTCATTTGGCTTTAAGAGATTTCAAATCAAAACAACAATTAGGTATGTCTCCATCCTTTTTCCGGACTGCCTCTAAAGCTGTGTTTACGTGAGGACAATATTTAACCAAAAGGGCAAAAGAATCATTAGTTAAGCAAAAGTAATATATTGATATAATTCTCCCTTTTTTCCCCATAAAAACTAATTAAACAGGTATAAGACTTCTGAAGGATAAATGCAACTTGCCTCTCAATTCAAGTGAAGACAGACTTTTAGCAATCCCTTTTCTTGTGTGTGTGATCTTTAGAATTTTGGGGGCTTCCCCAGTGGCTCAGCTCGTAAAGAACATGTCTGCTAATGCAGGAGACATAAGAGACACAGATTCCATCGCTGGGTTGGGAAAATTCCCTGAAGAAGGAAAAGGCAACCCGCTCTAGTATTCTTGCCTGGAGAATGCCATGGACAGAGGAACCTGGTAGGCTAGAGGCCACAGAGTCTCAAAGAGTCAGACATGACTGAGCATGTACATCTTTAAAATGCTTAAATATATTTTCTTAAGGCTCCTTTTATTTAAAAGAGAATACAAGGTGACTTTTTATACTTAATTATGTGTACAATGGAATAACCAAATAATGGGAAAAAATTTTTTTGCTTGATTTAAAATCTTCTGGTTATCTGATTATCAGTTTAAATCAACTCTGCGTCCAGCTTTTATAACTGAGCAGTGCCTTTTAACTACTTAATGACTCTGGTTTCTATCCTAAACTGCAAAGCTGAGATGTATCTTTAAAAAAGCCTCAAAGCCTCAATTCAACAAAGGAATTTCCTAGAGAACCAATCTAGTCCTGGACTGTGTTACTGTTGTTGCCAAAAGGGATCATTTATGAGAAGATATATTACCTTTTCTGACGCTGTCTCTAGAGGAATAATAGATCCTCATATATCTTAATGGCTTTTTATGCCCTATAGTATTTCAATGTACTTACCAGGAAGGCTTTAATTTATTCCTCAGCTTGACTAAACTTTAATTTTCCTCCTAATTCTAGGGCCCGTTGGCTTCCTTTTTCTTTGAGCATTTACTTTAGAAATTTTTCTAATAGTAAATTCTTGTTCTATCCCTTTGAGATGTGCATATTCTTGCAAGCTTCTTGCTAGCATCACAGCCCAGGAGTGTATTTTTCGAGGACCCAGGGTCTGGCTGTCTTTATAACTGAAGGAAGAAGTGCTATATAATGCAGCTTCAGTGGGTGGGTAAGTATCCTAAGTTCAATTAGCAAATGCAGATGGCCTGATCACAGGAAAAAAAAAGAAAAAATCCAAACTCAGGACTAACTCAAGGTGCTGGAAATGTCCTACCAATAGACTTCTTTCCTTTTTTTTTTTTTTAAAGTCAAAAAATTCTAATTTGAACTATTTTAAGTCAGGGACAGGCTGTATTTTTGTTACAACAGCCCAAATTAAGATACCTATAGCCTACATTTTCAATAGGAAGAACAGTGAAATCTCCAGCAATACTCTTCAACTAACTCATTCCAGTGCTTTGTTTCAGCAGAGCTGAATTTTAGACTCACTTAGGGCCTTTTTTCTCTACAGCAATAGCCTTGAATAAAGTCTTCTTGGCCTGTTCAGTTTTGTCCAGTACAGATGGTCCTTGACTTGCAAAAGTTCACCTTACAATATTATCAACTTACAATGGGTTTATGAAGAACAAATCCCATTGTAAGTTAAAGATGATGTGTACAGGTTTTACTGTGACAGTGTCAAAATCCTCTGTGTTCCATTTCCTACATTACAATTGTTTTGTGAGCAACATTTTTATAGCAAAGTTCTTTTAGTTCTCATTCTGAGAAAGATATACCCCAAGAGGCATAAAATTCACAAAAATTTCTTACATTTTAATAATGCTCTGAAGTCCTAACAGTGATTTCACTTATTTCCAGAGACTACTCCAAGGTGACCAAAGAAATCTAAATCCCCACTACATCTCCTTATGCAGCCTGAGAATTGAGTGAAGCTAGAGATCGGTCCTCTACCTGAGTTGAATGGACTCTTATGTTAAAAGCATGGACCAATTTACATTTTTACTGAAAACTCAGAGTTGACCTTAGCTCCAAAGAGGCTAAGGTTATCTCAGGGCTAAAAGGCAAGTTACAAAATATTCTCAGTGAGGGGGGAAAGAAATCCCCAAACATAACACTTCTTTGAAGGCAGTTTATTGATCCCTTTTTGTTACTAAATTTACTCTCAGGTGAAATACACTTCCATGTGTTATTAAATGAAACAATTTAGAAAAATTGGTAACTTTAATCAAGGAAAGGAGTAGCCATTTGCTCTATTTCTAATTAGCCCCAATATATTTTATTAGCAGAAGGTTTGGGTCAAGAGGAAAATTTAAAACAGAGGGTGAATATGAAATGATCCATAGGCAAAGAAAAACAAAGGTGAACAGATGGGGAGAGGACTGAGTGCGAAGAGTGGGTGAGTAGTAAGAATAATTAGCAAAACAATATCCTTGTGATTAAGGCCCTGGTGGCTGAGCTTTTTGGCCCCTTTCAAAATCTGCAGATTTTTTTCTTTTCTCAAATACTTTAAGAAGTCTTTTTTCATCCAGAAAGCACATATTTTATTGCAGTGCCCTGAGGAACTAGTTACCAAAATCTTTCTGCTGAAAACACCTTTCCTGAACTATTTGATCAGTGCAAATACAACTATTTGTTCTCTCACTTGGTTTCATAACTAAGACAGTAGACAAATAATATCAGGTGTGAAAAAGACATGCTGGGGCAAATGAAAGGGAATGCTAGTTATACTGGAATCATAGCCATAGTCTCAACTACTGTTTTATTTTATTTTAAATGCCATTTACTTCTATTAAAATGTTGGAAAAAAAAATAAAATGTTGGAGACTATTATAAAATAGTTCCTTTACTCATAAAATTATACTAGGAATTTAAAGACACATTTTACAATTTTAAAAAAAAGTATATTTTTACTATTCTCACACAGACTAGATATTTTAAAATAAGGAATATGACTACTCTCAATGTCCTTTTACAAATACAAATGCTGAAATATTTTGCTCTCCCCTATATTTATCACCTAGCACCATCATCATGTGATAAACTTTAATAAATGAAACCTTTATAGAAGACATAGCAAAAGATTATTCATATCCAATATTTATAATTTCAAATTATAGATTATTATTGATGAAAGTGAAAGTGGAGAGTGAAAAAGTTGGCTTAAAGCTCAACATTCAGCAAATGAAGATCATGGCATCCGGTCCCATCACTTCATGGGAAATAGATGGGGAAACAGTGGAAACAGTGTCAGACTTTATTTTTCTGGGCTCCAAAATCACTGTGGATGGTGACTGCAGCCATGAAATTAAAAGACGCTTACTCCTTGGGAGGAAAGTTATGTCCAACCTAGATAGCATATTCCAAAGCAGAGACATTACTTTGCCAACAAAGGTCCATTTAGTCAAGGCTATGGTTTTTCCTGTGGTCATGTATGGATGTGAGAGTTGGACTGTGAAGAAGGCTGAGCGCCGAAGAATTGATGCTTTTGAACTGTGGTGTTGCAGAAGACTCTTGAGAGTCCCTTGGACTGCAAGGAGATCCAACCAGTCCATTCTGAAGGAGATCAGCCCTGGGCTTTCTTTGGAAGGAATGATGCTAAAGCTGAAACTCCAGAACTTTGGCCACTTCATGCAAAGAGTTGACTCATGGGAAAAGACTCTGATGCTGGGAGGGATTGGGGGAAGGAGGAGAAGGGGACGACAGAGGATGAGATGGCTGGATGGCATCACTGACTCGATGGACATGAGTCTGAGTGAACTCTGGGAGTTGGTGATGGACAGGGACGCCTGGCGTGCTGTGATTCATGGGGTTGCAAGGAGTCGGACACGACTGAGCAACTGATCTGATGTGATCTTATATAAAAACCATAATTGACATTATAATATTGGGATGAGTCAGTTTCAGGAAATGAAATAACATGTCACTGATTATGCATTTAATTTAAAAGCAAATTCTTGTTTCGGTTCATATTTAACATTTGCTTGGTCTTACAGTGTCATGAACATCTTACTCATACTAACTTTTTACTTTCTTAGATTAGATAGCAGTGGATGTAGTGACATTTGAATGCCCACAAGAATATATTCCAAAGAAACTTTTAAAATCTGTTTTGAGCAATATAACTTCTGCTGAAATTATTTTATTAGATCAACTATTACCTTAGCAGGTATTTGAGCAGGGCTAAAGACAGTAAGGTGATGGCACCCCACTCCAGTACTCTTGCCTGGAAAATCCCATGGACGGAGGAGCCTGGTAGGCTGCAGTCCATGGGGTCGCGAAGAGTCGGACACGACTGAGCAACTTCACTTTCACTTTTCACTTTCCTGCATTGGAGATGGATATGGCAACCCAGTCCAGTGTTCTTGCCTTGAGAATCCCAGGGACGGGGGAGCCTGGTGGGCTGCAGTCTATGGGGTCGCACAGAGTCGGACACGACTCAAGTGATTTGGCAGCAGCAGGAAAGACAGTAAAAGTGTTTAAGCAAGGCATACATTTCCATCATAATACTGATGTAAAAAGATACATGGCCTAAGAATTGAATTCCAGTAATCAACAGTTTTGCAATGAGTCTGTCTCACATTTTTGAGCCTAGACTAAGTGCAGAAGTAGTTGGTATCAATATAGATTTGAAGAGAGTAAATTAAATACACTGAAACATTTAGATCTAAAGAGATAGTGACAAACTGTCTAGTGACTTTCTGCATTATAATTACAAACCAACCATTATAATTACAAATCACTATGTTAATTAATTGATAACATTTGACTTCATTGAGTTATTGCTATTGACCTAGAAATTGAAAATAACAGCAACAAAAAAGAAAAGATAAACAAAAACAAAAACAAAAAGATACCTTAGCCCTAGGCCAACCTCTGCATAGAAGTAACTGTGCAATCTTGGAAAAGTTGTCTAATCTTTATAAGCTTCATTTCCTTTTCTGCAAAACAAGAGTCATGATTGGTTGATCATTAGTACCTTTTAATATTTAACATGCAAGTGGAATTTAAAAATATTGTCTTTACAAAAAGGCCATAAAATTCTCAGGAATTAGTGGCTTCCCTGGTGGCTTCGTCGGTAAAGAACCTGCCTGCAGTGTGGGAGTCCTAGGTTTGATCCATGGGTCAGCAAGATCCTCTGGAGAAGGAAATGGCAACCCACTCTAGTACTCTTGCTTGGAGAATTCCATGGACAGGGGAGCCTGGGGGCTACAGTCCATGTGGTCACAAACAGTTGGACACGACTGAGAAACTAACTTTCACTTTCATTTATTACAACTAATCACATATGACAAAGATCTTAATTAATGAGTTCATTCATAATGCACACTTGCTGTGAACCATAGGAATGAAAAAAAAGAAGTCTGTATGACCTTTTAAAAAATAATAATTTTCATAATTAAAATTTCAATTTAATATTAAGGGAAAAACACACACATACAAAGCTTCTATCTAGTGTTAAGGATATGTATACATTCACACAGTCCAAAATCACCCATCCAAATTTTTATGTTCATCACTGAAGGCAATGAGTGAACTTAATTTTCCCATTGTTTATCACTCCCAGAATAAGCCATATAGATCTATGTGAAAGTGAAAGTGAAAATTAGTCACTCAGTCATGTCATTGAGTTCTCTGATTCCATAGCCAGAGGAGTCTGGTGGGCTACCGTCCATGGGGTCACAAACAGTTGGACATGACTGAGTGACTAACTTTCAGACATATGCAAAAGACCACATTAATTTATATGAGCACTGGGGGTGTGAACTGAAGCAAAGGTTGGACTGGAAAAAGTCAAACAGGCAAAGAAGGCTTTATTCAATGCTACTGTATTAGGAGATAAAGGCCAGAACTGAGTCTGAGCTCAACTTCACTAAAACAAGGTGTAGAGAGTTTTAAGAGCTGGGGTGGGGAGATCAGAGGGCATCTGTGTTTACTAACTGATAATATTTGTATACATGCTCCTAGCTTCATGACAGAGGGTAGTTTAGACTTGAAGCATGATATAGGGCGGTTATCTTGCTTGACTATAGTATTTCAAAGAGATGACTCTCAGCATCTTGAGAAAGACATTCCTGAAATACAAAACTGGAAAAAACTAAAAAAAAAAAAAAAAAAAAAATTACATCTTAAAGGGATAGAGAAATGATTTACAAGTTTTCTAAAGTAAACTTACTCTCACAGGTCAGGGGCCTACAGTGAGAAAAATGTCTGTCTGTAATTTAGTCAAGCTGAAGATAATGTTAAGGCCATCTTGGTTGGGTGACTTTGATTTGGCAGAAAAATTAGTACTTTAGGATCTATCAAGAGCAGTTCTTACTATATTTTCTTAGCCATATTTTTGAAAAGAGGATTTGACTCATGAGTCATCAATTCAGTTCAGTTCAGTTCAGTTCAGTTGCTCAGTCGTGTTGTACTATTTGAGATCCCATGGAATGCAGCACCCCAGGCCTCTCTGTCCACCACCAACTCCTGGAGTTTACTCAAACTCACGTCCATCGAGTTGGTGATGCCATCCAACCATCTCATCCTTTGTCGTCCCCTTCTCCTCCTGTCTTTCCCAGCACCAGGGTCTTTTCAGATGAGTAAGCTCTTTGCATCAAGTGGCCAAAGTACTGGAGTTTCAGCTTCAACATCAGTCCTTCCAATGAATATTCAGAACTGATTTCCTTTAGGATGAACTGGTTGGATCTCCTTGTAGTCCAGGGGACTCTCAAGAGTCTTCTCCAACACCACAGTTCAAGCACCAATTCTTCAGCACTCAGCTTTCTTTATAGTCCAACTCTCACATCCATACATGACTACTGGAAAAACCATAGCCTTGACAAGATGGACCTTGGTTGGCAAAGTAATGTCTCTGCTTTTTAATATGCTGTCTATGTTGGTCATAGCTTTGCTTCCAAGGAGTAAGCGTCTTTTAATTTCATGGCTGCAGTCACCATCTGCAGTGATGTTTGAGCCCCCAAAAATGAAGTCAGGCACTGTTTATACTATTTTCCCATCTATTTGCCATGAAGTGATGGGACCAGATGCAATGATCTTCATTTTCTGAATGTTGAGCTTTAAACCAACTTTTTCACTCTCTTTCACTTTCATCAAGAGGCTCTTTAGTTCTTCTTCACTTTCTACCATAAGGGTAGTGTCATCTGCATATCTGAGGTTATTGATATTTCTCCCAGCGATCTTGATTCCAACTTGTGCTTCATCCAGCCCAGCATTTCTTATGATGTACTCTGCACATAAGTTAAATAAGCAGGGTGACAATATACAGCCTTGATGTACTCCTTTCCAGATTTGGAACCAGTCTGTTGTTCCATGTCCAGTTCTAACTGTTGCTTCCTGACCTGCATACAGATTTCTCAAGAGGCAGGTCAGGTAGTCTGGTATTCCCATCTCTTTCAGAATTTTCCACAGTTTGTGATGATGCACACAGTCAAAGGCTTTGGCATAGTCAATAAAGCAGAGATAGATGTTTTTTCTGGAACTCTCTTGCTTTTTCAATGATCCGATGGATGTTGGCAATTTGATCTCTGGTTCCTCTGCCTTTAATTATTTTTAAATTAGCATAGCTGTGTTTTTATCTCATCTTGTGCTTTTAATATATCCACTTTCGTTATGTGTACACTTTCATTTTTCTCTTTCCTTATAGAAACTAAGGAGGGTTAAGTAAGTTAGAAACATTAATCTCATTAGTTTGTACATTACAGTGATGGGCTAAAAGAAGCCAACCCTTTTGTTTAAGCCAATTAAAATGAGACTGTAGCTGATCTTTGGACAATACAGGGGTTACAGTGGCTGATCCTCCACACAAACATTTGCATATAACTGTATAAACATTTGCATATAGCTTTACAGAAGGCTGCCTTCTGTATCTGTGGTCCTACAACTTAGGTGCCAACTAACTGTTCATTATGAAGTACTGTAATACATATTTAGCAAAAAAAAAATTGTGCATAAGTGAACCTGTGCACTTCAAATTCATGTTTTTCAAGGGTCAACTGTATAAGCTATGACATCTTTCATGAGTGTAAAGGGCTCCCCAGTGTGGCCCATTGCTTCATAATCATGAGCTGTGTGTGTGACCATGAATGTGTGTGATATGTATAAGCAAAAGATGCAAATGACAGCCATTTCTAATCGCTGCTGCTGCTGCTGCTGCTGCTGCTAAGTCACTTCAGTCGTGTCTGACTCAGTGCGACCCCAGATGGCAGCCCATTAGGCTCCTCTGTCCCTGGGATTCTCCAGGCAAGAACACTGGAGTGGGTTGCCATTTCCTTCTCCAATGCATGAAAGTGAAAAGTGAAAGTGAAGTTGCTCAGTCGTGCCTGACTCTTAGCAACCCCATGGGCTGCAGCCTACCAGGCTCCTCCGTCCATGGGATTTTCCAGGCAAGAGTACTGGAGTGGGTTGCCATTGCCTTCTCCTTCTAATCGCTAAGAAACACATTTTTCCCAAGAAACAAGACAACAGAAAATGTAAAGACAAAATGCCTTCATTTAGCTATTTATTTTGTGGAAACAATTTTTTTTGTATCTTACTTTTCAAAATACTGTGGTCACTATAAGAGAAAATTACATTATTTTTTAAGATATAAAATCAATTTGTTTTTAAATATCATCCACAACATGATGGGAAAATACTATTACCTATTTGATTGAAAACAAACAGAGCCTCTGTTCAGCTAGCTAATCAATGATAGGCCAAAATTTCTTCACTTTGAAGATATATATTTTCTTCTTTTCTATCTGAACACCTTTAATCACCAGCAGAGAACTTGATTGCAGCTTATTTGTAAAATATTGAATTTTAGAAAATTCTTTGGTCAGTTAAATATTTTGATCCATAAACTTCTCTGCTGCCAAACCCTTCCTTGTTCTGCTTATGTTCTCATTCTTTGCGATGGCTGAGCAGAGAAATAATGATGGTTATGTATGACCAGAGGTAGAAAGGAAAGGCAGATAGGAACACCTTCATATTCTTCCTCATAACAGGATTGTAAATTTTAGATTGCCCTAAAGAGAATTTCTGGTTGTTCTAGAGAGGATCTGTCAGTATAATAGACAGAAGTCCTATAAACAGCCTGGTCATTGGCACTTTAACTTACTCCAGGTTTGAAAATCTCTAACTCCAGTGACAGCTCCATCTCTCTTTGAAGAGAAATCAAAGTTGTGAAGTGTGAACAAACAACTGACAACATAAAATTCACTTTACTTGCACTTGAAATATTAGTGGGTAATATAAGTGCTGTGAAATTTTGATATACCAATGGTGGAACTACTTAATAATAGAAAAATAAAATCAAGAGCTTTATTTTAAGGAAAAAAATTCCCTGGAAGTGGAACATTTTTTGCAAATTTATTTCTTTTACAATAAAACTTGATGTGTTATACCCCTTCTAGAGGGTTTCTAAAATGGAAGCAATACTTTTTAAAATCTGATTTTATTTATTTATTTATTTAAGTTGAAGGATAACTGCTTTACAGAATTTTGTTGTTTTTGACCAAATAGCAACATGAATTAGTCATAGATAAACATATGTCTTAAAGCAATACTTCTGATGTTGTGATTTTGTCATAATTACATAAGCTATCTGAATCTTATTCAATTTCATATGAAGACATTTATGAACAACAGCAAAAATGCTTACTTGTCATTTAATACTGTTCTTTCACCGTATAAATTGAGAAACCAATTTATAAAATAAAGTGGAACATATAGTGTCATATTTATAGAAATGAGTAGTTCGGATGTACTCCTCTACATTTTTCCAGATTATGAAAAACGTCACAGCTTTAGATAACAAGAAGCAGGGTCAATTGACATTAACTTGTGATCCGTGCAGCCTGAGTGATTCCCTGCTGATAAACATTGTTCCAAGCAACAGCAAAATTTGGGAAGGGCAGCCTACATACTGTGTTTGTGTCAATTCAAACTACCTCTGAGAGTTTGTCAATACAGTTCAATAGGAAAGTTAAATGAGATGGAAGGATTCCAATGATTACATGGTTGATTCAAACAAAATGAAGATATCACTTTTGTTTCTAAAATATAAAATGGAGATGGAGTGGGGGAAAAGGGAAGGGAATGCTTATCTAAATGATCCAGCTTGCCTTCATATTTTTCTAAAATCACTCTCTCCTCATTCAACATTTTCACCATTTTGTATCCGTGCTTATCTGGGGTGAATTTTTTAAGTTAATTTTTTGTTTGACACAATAAGAATTATATTAATACTGCAGTTATATATGGACTTATAATCAACACATTTATAATATATCTAATTTTGAAATGATTCCCAAGTGCTAAAACAGTCTATACAAGATTAAGCAAATATTCTTCTCTGCTTAATATAAAAAATGCAACCATTTCACCAGCTGTGTGAAGCTTAACTATTAAATAACACTTACAAGCTATAGCTTGTGTACAGTCAAAAAGCAAGAGTTAAGACAGGATTTGGAACAACAGACTGGTTCTAAATTGGGAAAGGAGTACGTCAAGGATGTATATCATCACCCTGCTTATTTAACTTATATGCAGAGTACTTCATGAGAAATGCTGAACCGGATGAAGCACAAGCTGGAATCAAGATTGCCAGGAGAAATATCAATAACCTCAGATATGCAGATGACACCACCCTGATGGCAGAAAACAAAGAACTAAAAAGCCTCTTAATGAAAGTGAAAGAGGAGAGTGAAAAAGCTGGCTTAAAACTCAACATTAAAAAAAAAAAAAAAAGACCATGGCATCTGATCTCATAAGTTCATTTCAGTTCAGTTCAGTTCTGTTGCTCAGTCCTGTCCGACTCTTTACAACCCCATGAATTGCAACACGCCAGGCCTCCCTGTCCATCACCATCGCCTGGAGTTCACTCAAACTCACGTCCATCGTGTAGGTGATGCCATCCAGCCATCTCATCCTCTGTTGTCCCCTTCTCCTCCTGCCCCCAATCCCTCCCAACATCAGAGTCTTTTCCAATGAGTCAACTCTTCAAATGAGGTGACCAAAGTACTGTAGTTTCAGCTTTAGCATCATTTCTTCCAAAGAACACCCAGGGCTGATCTCTTTTAGAATGGGCTGGTTGGATCTCCTTGCAGTCCAAGGGACTCTCAAGAGTCTTCTCCAACACCACAGTTCAAAAGCATCAATTCTTT
Source organism: Bos taurus (assembly GCF_002263795.3). Taxonomy (NCBI): domain Eukaryota; kingdom Metazoa; phylum Chordata; class Mammalia; order Artiodactyla; family Bovidae; genus Bos; species Bos taurus. The sequence continues at coordinate 39,177,059 of NC_037328.1, read as the reverse complement.
GGCGCTCAGCTTTCTTCACAGTCCAACTCTCACATCCATATATGACCACAGGAAAAACCATAGCCTTGACTAGACGGACCTTTATTGGCAAAGTAATATCTCTGCTTTTGAATATGCTATCTAGGTTGGTCATAACTTTTTTTTCAAGGAGTAAGCGTCTTTTAATTTCATGGCTGCAGTCACCATCTGCAGTGATTTTGGAGCCCCCAAAAATAAAGTCTGATACTGTTTCCACTGTTTCCCCATCTATTTCCCATGAAGTGATAGGATCAGATGCCATGATCTTCATTTTCTGAATATTGAGCTTTAAGCCAAGTTTTTCACTCTCCAAGAGGCTTTTTAGTTCCTCTTCACTTTCTGCCATAGGGTGGTGTCATCTGCATGTCTGAGGTTATTGATATTTCTCCCGGCAATCTTGATTCCAGCTTGTGCTTCATTCAGCCCAGCGTTTCTCATGATGTACTCTATAAGCAGGGTAACAGTATATAGCCTTGAGGTACTCCTTTTCCTATTTGGAACCAGTCTGTTGTTCCATGTCCAGTTCTAACTGTTGCTTCCTGACCTGCATATAGGTTTCTCAAGAGGCAGGTCAGGTGATCTGGTATTCACATTTCTTTCAGAATTTTCCACAGTTTATTGTGATCCACAACTTCATGGCAAATAGATGGGGATAAAATAGAAACAGTGACAGACTTTACTTTCTTGGGCTCCAAAATCACTGCAGATTGTGATTGCAGCCACGAAAATAAAAGACACTTGCTCCTTGAAAGGACAGCTATGACAATCCTAGATAGCACGTTAAAAAACAGAGACATCATTTTGCCAACATAGGTCCATATAGTCAAAGTCATGGTTTTTCCAGTCGTCATATATGGATGTGAGAGCTGGACCATAAAAAAGGCTGAGCACTGAAGAATTAATACTTCTCAACTGTGGTACTGGAAAAGACTCCTGAGAATCCTTTGGACAGCAAACCAGTCAATCCTAAAGGAAATTAACCCTGAATGTTCATTGGAAGGACTGATGCTGAAGCTCAAACTCTAATATTTTGCCCACCTGATGCAAATAGTCAACTCATTAGAAAAGACCCTGATACTGGGAAAGATTGAGGGCACGAAGGGAAGAGGGTGAAAGAGTTCAATAGCCTCATCGACTCAATGGACATGAGTTTGAGCAAACTCCAGGAGACAGTAAAGGACAGAGAAGCCTGGCATGCTGTGGTCCATAGGGTTACAAAGAGTCAGACATGATAATTGATTGAACAACAACAAGCTATAGCATTTAACCAACTGATTTTTATGGTAAAGTTTAGATTTTATAATTTTGTTTATTCCAAATTTTTCCCTTGAAACTAGATAATATAACAATTCTAATGTAATCATTACATATTTTTGCTATACAAATTTTATTTTTATTTACCTAGTGGTCTATTACTTTAAGTTCCTTATTTTGTTAGAGGATCCATCATCTTAGCTTTAGAGAGGCAGCCTGTCTTTCCAAAGCTTTTTTCATAGTCCATTCTTCTCTCTGTCTTGAAACTCCATCCAGGTTTCCCATTACTGAAACTACTGACCATAATCTACTCACTATTGAACATAATCTGTCTGCTGAAGGCTTGACCTTCATTTATTTTAATAGAACATCTAAGTTTTGCTTGGTTGTCTTAATCATTTTTATTTTTGCATATAGAGAGAATTAAAATGTAAGTGATACATTCTTCAGTTCAGTTCAGTTGCTCAGTTGTGTCCGACTCTTTGCGACCCCATGAATCGCAGCATGCCAGGCCTCCCTGTCCAATACATTCTTAAGATATTACAAATTTACATTTTGAAAATCTGGCTTAAAGATCCCCAAACAATTTTAATGTAAAGGACCAAGAGATCCTGTAGAGACTCTCCTGTCCCAGAATCACTGGAGAGAGATGGTTGGATAGTAGCTTCAGCTCACCTCTTCCCACTATCCAAGCAAGAATCTGCTTTAACTTCTTTTACATGTTGGTCTTAATATTTGCAGTTTCATTTTTGCAAGGAGTTGTTCAGCTCACCAAGACTGAAATAATATGTTTGGCTGATACATATTATGCACTTCTGCATAATATTCAGAAGAAATCATATTTGGTTTTTATTATGCAAATGTATATACTTAAAATATAAACACTATTGTTAAGGATACTATTTCTTGTGTAATGGCTTTTAGCTTCAAGAAAATTCAGCCTGGATCCACCTTCTACCAAATATGGGGGGAAAGAGGAAAAAAAAACTCTTCTTTCTCTGAATAGATTCTCATATTAGGAGAGCACAATGGCTCAGTAATCAAAAAATGGTGGAGATATCCTAAAGTTAAATTTATATCCATCTAGCACAATTTATTAGGATAGCTCCACCATTTTCTGATTACTGAGCCATTGTGTTCTCTCTGGTGACTCACACATTCAGGACTGCAAGCAAAATTGTTCACAGCATAGTTTGAGGCAGTGAAGTATCATGCTTAGAAAGGGGATAGTCACTTTAGGGAAAAAACTGGGTTTTATTTTAAATATCTGACCCTGAGCAGTTTAAAAGAATATCTTTATGCCTCATTTTCCTCATCTGTTTACAGGGAAAATCATTCTTATGTTTTCAAGTTGTGTGTGTAGTCATTGTCTAAACCAAGTTAAGTATTGCATAAATTACAGCTGTTAATTCTCAGTTACATAATGACAAATAGATATTCAGCTGCTTTGTTTGTTTTTGGCTTAGAAATAACACACATGTTAGCTTTTCCCAACAAGTTTGCTCAGTTTTTTAAAATATGCATTGTATAAATGGAAAATGGTGTTTGTTTTTAAAATGGCCTTTCTTTTGAATGACCTGAAGCAAATGAACTTTTGGATATGCTGTAAAAATTATGAAATGAATTTGACTATTCAAATATAACCAATTTTCTACTTTTGTAACAAAATCTAGAGCCAAATGGAAAAGAAAGTCAATAACAAGTACTAGAGACAAAGTTTTTAAGATAATGTTAAGAATAAATTGCCTTAAACCTTAACATGTTTTTTGAAGTTGGAGTGGAAAAGTTTATGCTAATTCAAAATGCAAGCACTAATATTATTTGGTAGCTTCAGGTAGGAAAAAATGCATTAATTTATTCTATTTTCTTCAGAAACATTAAAAGTGAATTTTAAAGTCACTTAAAGTAGCATCATCAGTGAATCGTTTTATTAAGAAAACTATTCCCCTCTAATTTTGACTATCTTGCTAAAGTCTGGATCTCCTTCCTTCTAAATAATGACTGCACCATAATGGGTTATTAATTTTAATTAAACTCACTGGGCTAAATTGTATTGTTGGGAAATTATTCTGAACTTCTCTAGTAAATACAGATTAGCTTACCTGCATATGTGAGAGCAGAATGTGGCCCTTTGTGATAAGAGTTATAAATTAGTAGTTTGAAAGACGGGTTAGCTCATATATTTTTATTTTAGCTAGTATGTTTGTAATACTTGGTTTTCTTAATTATTTCAGATCTAACATTACAACCTGAAAATACCCTCTTAATAGGTCACATATGTGATATAATTTTATAGCATTAAAAAAGGAATCATCCTACATACAACAGAAAATACCTTGAATATTTTGGTTTAGGACCAAAAGCTTCTATCAGAAAAATGGTCTTCTGAGATGGAGTTATATACTTTGAGATATTATTTAGCAAATTTAATAAAAAACATTAAACAAAATTGCAATGATCAATCTCCAAGCAAGTTTATCAGATTGCTCTCATGACAAATCAAAGAAAGTGTACTGGAGGAGACTCCACAGATGACTCAATAAGAGTCTGAGAGCATTAAAGGTAAATATCATCAGCTGAAATTTAGACTGTACTTGCCAGAGATGGACACTTCTAAAAAATGTCTTCCACTTATTCAGAATAAAGAACACCCTTAAAAGGAGATGAGATGCTGAATTTTGTAGCAAGTCCAATCAGAAAATAAGTACAGCTTCCAAAGTCACGCTTAAAATATGCTGCTGCTGCTGCTACTAAGTCGCTTCAGTCGTGTCCGACTCTGTGGGACCCCATAGATGGCAGCCCACCAGACTCCCCCATCCCTGGGATTCTCCAGGCAAGAACACTGGAGTGGGTTGCCATTTCCTTCTCCAATGCATGAAAGTGAAAAGTGAAAGTGAAGTCGTTCAGTCGTGTCCGACTCTTAGCGACCCCATGGACTGTAGCCCACCAGGCTCCTCCATCCATGGGATTTTCCAGGCAAGAGTACTGGAGTGGGGTGCCATCACCTTCTCCGTAAAATATGCTAGTTCTAAAGAAATTACTTACACTGAATATTGGTTGAATTAAATAAGAAATATTTTCACAAATACTGTAATTTGCAAGTTACTTATATGTACAGAGTATTCTGGTCCTTCTAAGAAAGAAAATAAACCATCCCATTAGTTTTGAATCAAAACTTACTGAGGAGAAAGTATTCCCCAGCAACCCACTCTGGTATTCTTGCCTGGAAAATCCCATGGACATAGGAGCCTGGGGGGCTACAGTCCATAGGGTCACAAAGAGTCAGACATGACTGAGAAACACTTTCACTTTCACTTTCTTGCACTATAGCAAATGTATTGAGACTGAAATGGTTGTATACCTCAGAATATTATTAATTTGTATACTAACTCTATGAAGGCATATTATTCTATAATGATCTTTTAAAGAAAAGCACAAGATGGGACTAATGCCCAGAGCATTTTGTAATAACATCCAATACAAAAATATCACCTACCAACCAGTACAGTGATGCCCTTGAAGCAAAGCAGGCAAGGATTGGCTGATTGACAGCAGAAACAAAGTTGTGAGGCAGAAACTCATAACTAATCCTGCTGCAGAGAGTACCTTAGAGAATCCTACACCCATAGGGTGGAGCAATGCAATTATTCTAAAGCAAAATGCTTCCATTCTCTTAGTGAATTTTCTAGTTACTCTCAGTGATTTATTTACAAACTGTATTTAATCACTCTCATGTAAGTTATGGTTAGCTGTACATATCCTGAAGGGGAAAAATATGTTGTATTTTATTTCTATGAAAACCAGTTGGTGGATGCTGTTCACAGGCCAGACTACGAAGGTAATTTTGTTTGTGGACCAAAAAGAGAAAATACTGAGAAAGAATTTCAACCTCTCCAATTTGTTTTTGTTTGTTTGTTGTTGTTGTTCAGTTGCTAAGCTGTGTCTGACTCTTTGTGACCCCATGGACTGCAGCACGCCAGACTTCCTGTCTTTCACCATCTCATCGAGTTTGCTCAAACTCATGTCCATTGACTCAGTGATGCCATCCAACCATCTCATTCTCTGTTGTCCCCTTCTCCTCATGCCCTCCATCTTTCCCAATGTTAGAAGTCTTTCCAGTGAGTCAACTCTTCACATCAAAGTATTGGAGCTCCAGCTTCAGCATCAGTCCTTCCAATGAATATTCAGGACTGATTTCCTTTAAGATTGATAGGTTTGATCTCCTTGCAGTCCAAGGGACTCTTAAAAGTCTTCCCCAGCACCACAGTTCGAAAGCATCAATTCCTTGGTGCTCATCTTTCTTTATAGTCCAACTCTCACATCCATACATGACCACTGGAAAAACCATAGCTTTGACTAGACAGAACTCTGTTGGCAAAGTAATGTCTCTGCTTTTTAATATGCTGTCTAGGTTGGTTATAACTTTCCTTCCAAAGAGCAAGAGTCTTAATTTCATGGCTGCAATCACCATCTGCAGTGATTTTGGGGCCCCAAAAAATAGTCTGTCACCTTTTCCACAGTTTCCCCATCTGTTTGCCATAAAGCAATGGGACTAGATGCCATAATCTTAGTTTTCTGAATGTTGAGTTTTAAGTTAACTTGTTAACTCTCCTCTTTCACTTTCTGCCATAAGGGTGGTGTCATCTGTATATTGATATTTCTCCATGCACTCTTGGTTCCAGCTTGTGCTTCATTCAGTTCAGCATTTCTCCTGATGTACTCTGCATATAAATTAAATAAGCAGAGTGACAATATACAGCCTTGAAGTACTCCTTTCCTGATTTGGAAACAGTCTGTTGTTCCATGTCCAGTTCTAACTGTTGCTTCTTTACTTGCATACAGATTTCTCAGGAGGCAGGTCAGGTGGACTGGTATTCCCATCTCTTTAAGAGTTTTCCAGTTTGTTGTGATGCACACAGTCAAAGGCTTTGGCATAGTCAATAAAGCAGAAATAGATGTTTTTCTGGAACTCTCTTGTTTTTTTTTGATGATTCAACATATATTGGCAGTTGATCTCTGGTTCCTCTGCCTTTTCTAAAACCAGCTTGAACATCTGGAAGTTCACGGTTCATGTACTGTTGAAGCCTGGCTTGATGATAAACTTGAGAGGATAAGTTTAAAGAGGTAAAGTTGTATGAAAAACAACAACACCACCAAGTGAGAACTTCCTGACTATCCTTGTATTTTGTGCAATTCTGTGAAGTACAGGATCTTCAAGTCTCTTTTCACTCAAAAAATATACTTTAAAATAGTTTCATTTATTAATCAAGGGAGGAGTCAGAACTTGAGTTGAGACTTCATTTGCAGCCCCAGTATCTTTTCCCTCCACAGTCTTGAAACCTTAGTATCTCACAGGGCCATAGACATATATGAGCTCTAATGCTGAAGGATGGATATGATTTTTATTGTTCAACATCCACTAGGGGAACAGGGTTTTATTTCCACTAGAATGTTTGAAATGACTAGCTAGAAACTATTTATCTACTCCTTATTTATTCTGATGATGATTTAGTTAAGAAATATATTGTTAAAGTCCTTTGTTCCAACTACCTTGAAGTCACCAATCCAGTGAATTGGATGAGTAATCAAACTGAAATCTTCAGCTTATATGACTCAAAGAACTAACATCAAACGTACTCTACAAACAATGTCCTCTTCTTGCTATACATTTTAAATTAAGAAGCTTGAAGCATTTTTCATAGCAATAGTCAAAACACCCTCTCACCTCCCCCACTATCGTCTCCTTATAACCTGTTAAAATAACACTGTCTGCAATTATGGCATCATTTGTTATGCATGATATAATAGACTGCAAATATAAAGAGGTATTATCATTACTTTTGTCCTTTGTTCTTTCAGGCCAGAATATTGCATACTTCTTTACTTTGACATTTATTGCTTTTAGATTGGTAATAGAATGGTTTGTGTTGCTCATTATCTTGAATGATGATAATATTAGAAGTTGGGGAGTCTGTGTTCTCTGTTAAGTAAAGACTTTGTATAATTTAACAAAGGTTATTACTGGACAATTACCCAGAATACCATTCAAGTCTAATAAAGTATAGTCATATCCAGTCTTAAAGAGAATATTTACTATGGTTTCTAGGAAATTGGATCAAGTAGTATTCATATATATTTTTTGCTGTTACTTTTCATAAGTTCACCCTGTTTCATAGGTAAAATTACAGTGAGACAATTTGCCTGTAATAGTAGATGAAATAAAATAAAATGTAAAATTTTCAGGTTCTGAATTATAAAGATTTATCTTATTCCATAAAATATATATATTATATATATATATATATATATATAGAGAGAGAGAGAGAGAGAGAGGGAGAGAGAGAGAGAGAGAGGAGTTAAATCTTAGTCTCTTACAGTATTAAAAATCAATGTCCTATTCTCTCTACTGACATTGTTCTGGGTGAGGAATGTCCATGTCCTTCATAGCTTTAACCAAACATTTCACAAAATTCAAATGGAAAAAAAATGGACTTGGGTCAGAAAGAAAGATATTTTTCTACAGGGAGCTAAACTGGTCATATCTATCAAAAATGTATGTTTCTATGTAACATTGACAAATAATATATGAAAAGAAATAAGAAGAGCTAAATCTCTGACTCCTAAAGAAAGCAATCGATGACTTCATATTAGAGATTCAAGAGAAAAAACTAATTTGAAAAGTGACACATGTTAAAGTATGTTGGCCAGAGGTCTGGCATGGGACTAGTCACCTATTTTTTAATCACCTAATTTTCTCAAGTGGGCAGAATGTTTCCATGAATTTGACCCTGATATTATTATTATTCATTTAGTATATTGGAAGGTAGTTTAAGGTGGATTCCATTTTAGTCTATGTAGGAATATGAGGAATGTGGAGAAAAATCAAGCCAAAACTTCTAGAAACAAAACTGGCATGCATGATGACTCTTAACACACTAGGCCTCTTGGGCCAAAGTTGTCAAAAGAAATAAAATTTGTAGCCTTTGATAAGTCAAAAATCTTAATATTTATAAGATTATATTCTTTTAAGTAGAACTTTATCCATTTGGGATGTTATAGTTGTTAATTAATAGATATTTCATTTACTTGCTATTTCTAATTCATTGATGAAATGTTTTCTTTTTAATATTTGTTCTAAATACTTGTACTGCTGCTGCTGCTGCTGCTGCTGCTAAGTCGATTCAGTCATGTCCGACTCTGTGCGACCCCATAGACAGCAGCCCACCGGCTCCCCCATCCCTGGGATTCTCCAGGCAAGAACACTGGAGTGGGTTGCCATTTCCTTCTCCAAAGCAGGAAAGTAAAACGTGAAAGTGAAGTCGCTCAGTCGTGTCCGACTCTCAGCAACCCCATGAACTGCAGCCCACCAGGCTCCTCCATCCATGGGACTTTCCAGGCAAGAGTACTGCAGTGGGGTGCCATTGCCTTCTAGAAATATTTATACTAAATTTCTTTTTAATATTTGTACTAAAATATACTATGCTATGCTAAGTCACTTCAGTCATGTCCGACTCTGTGCGACCCCATAGACGGCAGCCCACCAGGCTCCCCCGTCCCTGGGATTCTCCAGGCAAGAACACTGGAGTGGGTTGCCATTTCCTTCTCCAGTGCATGAAAGTGAAAAGTGAAAGTGAAGGTGCTCAGTCGTGTCCGACTCTTAGCGACCCCATGGACTGCAGCCTACCAGGCTCCTCCGTCCATGGGATTTTCCAGGCAAGAGTACTGGAGTGGGGTGCCATTGCCTTCTAGAAACATTTTTGAATTGCCCTATTCAGAAAATTTGCTATATATAATACTTCAGTGCAGTGGTTTGTTCTGTCATGAGGAAATTTATTTTAAAAGAATATATGAAAGAGAAAACCCATGCCAGTATTCTTATCTGGGAAATCCCATGGACAGAGGACCCTGGTGGGCTAGAGTTCACAGGGTCACAAAGAGTTGAGCACGACTGAGAGACTGAGCATGAGACTTTCATGATATGAAAGAAGATAAATTTATTTTGTTGAATTCATCTGGTAGCCACGAAGTGTCCAAATATAATTGCGATCACTATATCTGAACATAGCTTTCCATCAAGATATTGAACGAGTCAAGAATGTCAAAATTTTAAACTGCAATTCAAAGTGTATGTGGAATTGTTTTATCAAAAATTGCATGTCAGTCAAACAAATTTTGAATAGTGTAGTTTATTATTTTCTTTCCTTAAGGAATACCATAACAACTGAAACTTAAGGTACCAAAACCTATCTGTATGGGAGATTATGTGCAATAGTCTCAGGACTTAATTACTATTGAACAAAAATATTTAAAGGAAAAAGGTATGTGTTGATTCGACTTAAGTCACATACCATCTGATCACTGTCTTGTTCAATGTGCACTGAACCAATGCAAAGAGAAAACATTTTTTATAGTATGATTCCATAACAGATGTCTTGCGAAGCATCATGCTAATGGAAAATGTTCTGGAAATTGAACTATATGATATATCTGGGGGTAGTTTAGAACCAACTTATGGTTACCCCCCACCCCCAGAGTAACCATAAGTTAGTTCTCTGTGAGTCTGTTTCTGTTCTGTAAATAAGGGTTTTATTGTTTCATTTTATACATAAAAAATTAAAACAGACATATTTAGTAATTTTTCCAAGGGCATTTGGCCCATGAATGGCACATCAATTTTCAAATATAAAGAATGATACACAATCAGTGATAATAGCCACTATACTATATAGCTCTCTATATGAGGGCAGTAGTAGTATGGTTTGAAAATAATTACTAATTTAATAATTTAGAGGATATATTATCCAGCTTCAGTCTTTTACCTGTATTTCAAATACATCTATTAAACCACCTGTTAAAACTTTCTACCTACTTGTGGTATAGGCATATTTGGATATATCATTTTCTCTCAATTTGCCCCTAATGTATTTTGTATCTTAGTGTTACCATTCTCCACCAAGGTACTGATCTACATGCCTCAAAGGCTTTTCACACTCCTTGCCTTGAACATATGCCTAATCAGTCTCAACATTCTGAATAATATATCCTCAATTATTAATCTATTAATCAATTTCTAACCATACTACTACTGCCCTCATTTATTTCCTCATTAGTTTTTCTTAGACCTCCACAAAAATGCCTTAACCAGTATGCTGCTTCCATGTTTTTCTTCCTCAATTATTTTCTCCATATATTTTTCAAAGAAAATCTTTCAAATTTCAAATTGGCCTTGTCAGTTCCTCTCACCTGCAGATTGGAAGGTAAGTAAATTAAATTTATACCTCCATTATCTTTCTTGTTAATCTCTACTTCACATCACCTACTCCAAGGAAACTGTGTTCCCTGCCTTTGTATTTCTCACAGAAATCCTTTGTTTTCTCCTGCCATAATTGGTCTGGGTGATTTTTGTGTATTCGTCAGAACTCTGATCAAATATCAAATCCTAGAGGATGTTGTTTTCATTGCTTTATCCCACATTTCTAGGCTTGGTCCTCTTAATATCCAATAAAAACTAATGTATTTTCCTTACAGAGGTTAAATCCATCTGTTAATATTTCTAGACTCTGAAATCTTTGAGGATAGAGACTGTGACATTATTATTTTTTAATCCACTGTGAAGAAAGCCGAGCACCAAAGAATTGATGCTTTTGAACTGTGGTGTTGGAGAAGACTCTTGAGAGTCCCTTGGACTGCAAGGCGATCCAACCAGTCCATTCTGAAGGAGATCAGCCCTGGGATTTCTTTGGAAGGAATGATGCTAAAGCTGAAACGCCAGTACTTTGGCCACCTCATGCGAAGAGTTGACTCATTGGAAAAGACTCTGATGCTGGGAGGGATTGGGGGCAGGAGAAAAAGGGGACAACAGAGAATGAGATGGCTGGATGGCATCATCAACTCAATGCACATGAGTTTGAGTGAACTCCAGGAGTTGGTGATGACAGGGAGGCCTGGAGTGCTGCGATTCATGGGATCGCAAAGAGTCAGACACGACTGAGCGACTGAACTGAACTGACTGACTTCCCAGTTCACTACCTGGTGTTTGTAACTATTTGATAATTAAATAATGAGTGTTGAATGAAACCATGCCTTGATGAATAAACAATAAGAGCAGAAATAATAATATATATCATTTTTAACACATATTAAGAGTATTTATAGGCTGAAAATTTCTTAAATGAGTCTAACTTCTCTCAGATTGTTCTATAACAATATTTTATGAAGTTTCCTTTTTAAAGTGATTCAATGTAGGTTTTTTTTTTTTATTTCTTTCTTTTTCTTTTTTTTTTGAGCTGTCACACACACAGTGTAGCAGACTTTTTTTTTTTTTTTTGGCGAGGGGAGCTGTCAATAATGTAAACAGAGTAATGTGTATTTTGTGGCATTTGAGCTTTCATGCATGCTCAGTCACTCAGTTGTGTCTGACTCTTTGAAGACCCATGGATTATAGCCCTCCAAACTCCTCTGTCCATGGAAAATTTCCAGACAAGAATACTGGAAAGTGTTGTCATTTCCTACTCCTAGGGAATCTTCTTGACCCAAGGATCAAACCATGTCTCCTGAATTGGCAGGCAGATTCTTTACCACTGAGCCAACTAGGAAGCCTTGTTGTATATATAAACTTTGATTTAAATCAGTTTTCAAAAAAATGGAATAAATTCTACATTTTATCTTACTGTATCTCATTCTCCAGTTTAATGTCGAGGTTTAATATTGCCTTTCAAGCCAAATTCTTTTGATTTAAAACCTTGTTTTCCCCTGACAAGTGAAGTGTTCTTGGGCAATTTACTTAACTTTTATATGAATTCCCTAAACTACAAATAGGAATGTTAATAAACTTTCCACAAAAAGTTGTTGCAATAGTTGAAGATTATTTGAATCTCTGTGTTCTTTGAAATACCATAGAATCTTTTAACAGGCCAATTAGCATTCATAATAGTGTGTCATTTTATAATTAGTCAATGAATATTGACTAAGTTATCATTGCTGTTATCATATAGATTAAATGAATTTTAAAATTCAAAAATAGTTACCATTCAAGTAAATTACTATACTGTTAAAGTGATACCTTAAAAACCTTGAGGACCTAAAGAATTGCAAATTCCTGACATAAACTCTCCTAAAGTAATTCCTCATTTATTTATTTATTTAAACTTTTTATTTTGTATTGGAATATAACCGGTGCACAATGTTGTGATACTTTCAGGTGGACAGCAAAGGGACTTAGCCATAAGCATACATGTATCTAATCCTCTGCAAAGTCCCCTCTCATCCAGGCTGCCACATAACATTGAGCAGAGTTCCCTATGCCATACAGTAGGCTCCTGTTGGTTAACCATTTAAATATAGCAGTGTATAACTCCTCACTTATTGTTTTAACATTTTAGTTTTCTTTTTACTCTCAGCTGTCAGTTTTTGCTACTGTCATTATCTTAAATTCTAACATCATTTTCTGCCAATGAGTGCATTTAGGTATACACACAGTTAAACGAGTTGAGATTATGACTGCTTGATCTACAAAGGGATCAGCAGGCGAGGAACTGACCAAATGCAGGTGTCCTGCGCAGTTTGTTGAATGGCTGTTTACTTCAACTAGCTTAGGAAATAGTCAGATAAGATGTGATGCAGGGGCCACAGTAAAATAAAAGAAGCTTTAGTAAATGTGAATTTGAAATCCATGTTAATCCTTATTATTCACATAAGTAATTAATTTATGTGAATAATATGTTTTATATTAAATCACATGCACTTACATTTGTGCATGTGTGTGTATATATCAGTTCAGTTCAGTCACTCAGTTGTGTCTGACTCTTTGCGACCCCATGAACTGCAGCACACCAGGCCTCCCAGTCCATTACCAACTCCTGGAGTTTACCCAAACTCATGTCCATCGAGTCAATGATGCCATCCAGCCATCCCATCCTCTGTCATCCCCTTCTCCTCCTGCCCCCAATCCCTCCCAGCATCAGTGTCTTTTCCAATGAGTCAACTCTTCACATGAGGTGGCCAAAGTATTGGAGTTTCAGCTTCAGCATCAGTCCTTCCAATGAACAGCCAGGACTGATCTCCTTTAGGATGGACTGGTTGGGTCTCCTTGCAGTCCAAGTGACTCTCAAGAGTCTTCTCCAACATCACAGTTCAAAAGCATCATTTCTTCAGCACTCATTTTCTTCACAGTCCAATTCTCACATCCATACATGACCACTAAAAAAACCATAGCCTTGACTAGATGGACCTTTGTTGACAAAGTAATGTCTCGGCTTTTTAATATGCTATCGAGAGGGTGGCAAGATTTGGCAGAATGGCATTGAAACATGTGAAATGTCATGTATGAAACGAGATGCCAGTCCAGGTTCAATGCACGATGCTGGATGCTTGGGACTGGTGCACTGGGACGACCCAGAGGGATGGTATGGGGAGGGAGGAGGGAGGAGGGTTCAGGATGGATTTTCTTTAAAAAAAAAAAAAAAAAAGAATATTAGCTTACCCTGACTAAGTGCTCAATAATTATGGTGACTGAATGTTGTTGATTCCAGAGTCTGAATTCCTAACTACCACAATCTCTTAAATGGCTTTCTGTATGTATTTCCCTATTTTTTCATAAAATAAAATTCTTTTCTTATTTTAAGACGTATGTGCCCAGAAACACCACCAACAAAGAAGCTGATAAAAAAAATGGGCATAGGACTTGACTAGACATTTCTCCAAAGAAGATAACACAAATGGTCAACAAGCACATGAAAAATGCTCTTGATATAAATTTTCGTTAGGGAAACACAAATAAAACACAATGAGACACCATTTCACACCCATCAGGATGGCTATAGTAAAAGAAATTAGAAAACATCAAGTGTTGGCAAGGATATAGAGGAGTTGGAATGCTTGGGCACTGCTTCTGGGAATGTAAAATGATGCAGATGCTGTGAAAATGGCAAGGCAGCCCTCGAAAAATGAAAAAAAAAAATAATAATAATTTGCCATCTAGGTTGGTCATAACTTTCCTTCCAAGGAGTAAGTGTCTTTTAATTTCATGGCTGCAGTCACCATCTGCAGTGATTTTGGAGCCCCAAAAAATAAAGTCTGCCACTGTTTCCACTGTTTCCCCATCTATTTCCCATGAAATGATGGGACCAGATGCCATGATCTTAATTTTCTGAATGTTGAGCTTTAAGACAACTTTTTCACTTTCCTCTTTCACTTTCATCAGTTATTTTTATTTTAGTTTCCTATAACTCTATCATCATTATCCAAAAAAGTTTAACAAATTGAAATGGAAACTTTTAGAAGAAAATGGAATCCACTTTCATTTCTTCAAGACCTGACTTGTCTCAGGAATTGATCTATTTCTGGAAATTATATTCATTCACCTGTGATATTTATTCCGCTCCCAATTTTAAAGTTTGTGAAGCCATCAGCTCTGTGGTGCTCTATGCCTGAGAATTCTCCCTGCTGGCCAGCTCCCATGGGAGCCTGCTTGGCATGTACTGTCTAATTCCACAGTCATTTCATTTCCTGTTTTCCCATTTCTGGCAGCCTTTGATTGTTAACAGCCATTTCAACAGTGAAGGAAAAGAAACATAAAAAAAAAAAATGAAAAGGAAATTTGTGTATTGGTTTATTAGTGTTGCTAATAAAATCTTTTGGGTAAAATACATTACAATTTATGATTCACTCTACTTTGTAATCATAACTAGAATTTGGTCATCTGTATCATCTGAAAAGGGGCTTTCTAGATAGCTCAGCTGGTAAAGAATCCACCTGCAATGTGGGCAACCTGGGTTTGACCCCTGGGTTGGGAAGACCCCCTGGAGGAGGTCATGGCAACCCACTCCAGTATTCTTGCCTGGAGAATCCCCATGGACAGAGGAGTCTGTGAAGCAACAGACCATGGGGTTGACAGACCATGGGGTCACAGAGTTGGACACGACTGAGAGACTAAGGATAGCACATCATCTGAAAAACTGGGCATCAACACAAGTGCAACAGACAGAAAGTTAAGGTATATTTTTAAAGAATCATCTCTTCTTTTTTTGCTTATATCAGAAATCAACAGCTAGATATTCTAATGTATTTTCTTTTAAGTTAATTTTGAAAGAAGTATTTGTGCATACAATAATTATAAGAACAATGAGAAAATAACCAGTATTTCCTATCAATGCTGAGCTTTAATTTTTTTCAGTGGCTCACATTAACTTTTATTTTATTACCCACTTTGAAATATTTGAGACATTACAATCAGAGTTAACTTTATTCCATGGAAATTTTGGAACTCCCATATTTTGAGACAGGTTTATGGTAGGAGATGTGGGAAATAAGCCTCTTTCTTTAAGTTATGCTGTTTTTGTTTTTTTTTTTTTTTTTTCACTATTCCTAAAGCTTAATTTCGGAGAAGGCAATGGCACCCCACTCCAGTACTTTTGCCTGGAAAATCCCATAGATGGAGGAGCCTGGTAGGCTGCAGTCCGTGGGGTCGCTAGAGTCGAACACGACTGAGCAACTTCACTTTCACTTTTCACTTTCCTGCACTGGAGAAGGAAATGGCAACCCACTCCAGTGTTCTTGCCTGGAGAATCCCAGGGACGGGGGAACCTGGTGGGCTGCCGTCTATGGGGTCGCACAGAGTTAGACACGACTAAAGCGACGCAGCAGCAGCAGCAGCAAACCTTAATTTGTTGCCATTATTGTTGTTCAATCTTAAGTCATGTCTGATTCTTTGCAACCACATGGACTGACTGAAGAACAACAGGCTCCCCTTCCTTTGCTATCTCCCAGTTTGCTCAAATTCATGTACATTGAGTTGGTGATGCTATCTAACCATCTCATCCCCTTCTCCTCCGGCACTCAATCTTTCCCAGAATCAGGGCCTAGTGAGTCACTAGAAAAGGTGGCCAATGTATTGGAGCTTCAGCTTTAGCATCAGTCTTTTCAATGAATATTCAGGGTTGATTTCCTTTAGGACTGACTGATTTGATCTCCTTTGTGTCCAAGGGGCTCTCAAGAGTCTTCTCCAACACCACAGTTCAAAAGCATCAGTTCTTCAGTGCTCAGTCTTCTTTGTGGTCCAACTCTTACATCGCACATGACTACTGGAAAAGCATTAGCTTTGACTATATGGACCTTTGTCAGCAAAGTAATGTTTCTGCTTTTACTTTGCTGTCTAGGTTTGCCATAGTTTTTCTTCCAAAGAGCAAGCAACTTTTAATTTCATGGCTGCAATCACCATCTGCAGTGATTTTGGAAACCAAGAAAATAAAGTCTGTCACACTTCCACCTTTCTCCTTCTATTAGCCATGAAGTTATCTTAGCTTTTTTCTAATGTTGAATTTCAAGCTAAATTTTTACTCTACTCTTTCACCCTCATCAAAAGGCTCTTTAGTTCCTCTTCACTTTCTGCCATTAGAGTGGAATCATCTATGAGCGTGCATTTCTCTGACATAGCAAATAAATAAATAGAGGAGGAAATATAGTTAACTGGTGATATTTTCTTGGCCTACCTGATGACAGCCACTTTGTTTTATAGGTGTTTTCTCATTGTATTACCTCATTCTTCTGATAGGGAGTCAACAGAACCAGTAAATTTATACAGGCTAAAGTTATGTTCTTCAGTTCTATGTTTACATCTCTCCCAAATGGCTCTGTGCAGCCTCCATAAGCTTGTAACACATTTTTAAGTAACCTCCTAATCATTTTTTAGGGCAGCACATATAAAAACAATAACACTCAAATGAGGATTTTTATCCTTTCCCATATCATTCTCTTAATAGACTGAGATGTACAATTTTTGATTTGCAAGTTATCAGAACATTTTGTACTTTGCTTATTTATCATGGGAAATACACTTGATAATATAATCTTAAAGGAAGTGGCTGAAATATTTTGACACATAAAGGATGATGATGGTAACCATTTAGAAAATTTGAAGTGTAAAGAACCCAT
This sequence comes from Bos taurus, assembly GCF_002263795.3. Lineage (NCBI taxonomy): Eukaryota > Metazoa > Chordata > Mammalia > Artiodactyla > Bovidae > Bos > Bos taurus. Next base: position 39,159,857 of record NC_037328.1, on the reverse strand, counting down.
GTGCCAATGCAGAAGACATAAGAGAAGTAGGTTCCATCCTTGGGTTGGGAAGGTCCTGTGGAGGAGGGTATGGCAACCCATGGAGAATGTCATGGACAGAGGAGCTTGGTGTGCTGTAGTCCATGGGGTCGCAAAGAGTGGGACACGACTGAAGTGACTTAGCACAGGCACCATAGATACTGGAAGAAGATGAAGACAGAGCAATATTTAGTTAATAAAAAAAATAATGCACCCAGTAAAATAAGAAACATTTAGATTATAACCATTATCTAAGGCAGTTTATCACACTTAAGTCATAAATTTGTACTATAAATATCTATAAGATTAAAAAAAAATGAAAATCAACTTATTCAGTTGTAACCTTCACATTTATATGTGAAATTTAGTGCCATATAAATAAGTATAAGCACACTCTGAATGAAGTAACTTGTTATTTTGACTTATGCCTTAATACACATCATCAAACAATAAATGTAAATCTAAATCAAAATCTAATCTAATCTAAAATCCCAACCCAGGGATTGAACCTGCATCCCCTGAACTGGCAGCCAGATTCTTTACCACTGAATGACCAGGGAAGCCCTTCCTAGCTAAATTCTATCATGGCTTTATAGTCTGACTTACATATATTTTTCACTTTTAATTTTATTTTTAAAACTTATTTATTATACACAAGACATTCAGAATTGGATTAAATACAATCCTTGTTCCATTTATAGTTTATTTTCATTTAGTTGATTTTTAATTTAATCATTTCTGATAATGTAATTAAAAATTATAACTCACTGCCAAAAGCAATATTTAGTACAGTGAAGTAAGGAAAGAGGTTTTTTTTTTTTTTTTCAAGAATGGTACCAGTTGAGTTGGAGTTTCACGTAGGGAAATACGTATCTTGATTCCTACTTCACACCATACACAACTATAGATATGTCTAAGACAAGAGAAAATATTTCAAAGATATCAGAGCAAACTATTTGTATATATTTTATTACTAAAACACCATTCAATGTGAATAGGCAATAAATGGAGCAAAAAAAAAAAAAAGTATTTGCAATACAGATTAGTGAGGAAGGAGTCAGATATAGAAAGCAAATGAACAAGAAAAAGAAACTCAATAAAAAAATGGCACAAGACTCACATAAACCTTTTACAAAAGAGTATATTAAATGAACAATAAAAGAATGGAAAGAAATTAAACTTCATCAGTGATAAGGAGAATGAAAATTCAAACCATAAAGTAATGCCCATTAGACACAATGCCTAAAGTGTTAAAAAAAAAAAATCTAACAAAGATATGGAGTATGACAGTGGAACATGAGAATATAAATGACTATGTTTGTGGAAAATTATTTGGCAGCATCTACTAAATTCAGTTGTTGGCTTAAAGCTCAACATTCAGAAAACTAAGATCATGGCATCCAGTCCCATCACTTCACAGCAAATAGATGGGGAAACAGTGGAAACAGTGTCTGACTTTATTTTGGGGTGCTCCAAAATCACTGCAGATGGTGATTGCAGCCATGAAATGTAAAGGTGCTTACTCCTTGAAAGAAAAGTTATGACCAACCTAGACAGCATATCAAAAAGCTGTTGATTGTCAACAAAGGTTCATCTAGTCAAGGCTATGGTTTATCCAGTGGTCATGTATGGATGTGAGAGTTGGTCTATAAAGAAAGCTGAGCGCAAAAGAATTGATTCTTTTAAACTGTGGTGGTGGAGAAGACTCTTGAGAGTTCCTTGGACTGCAAGGAGATCCAACCAGTCCATCCTAAAAGAAATCAGTCCTGAATATTCATTGGAAGGACTGATGCTGAAGCTGAAACTCCAATACTTTGGCCACCTGATGCAAAGAACTGACTCATTGGAAAAGACCCTGATGCTGGGAAAGATTGAGAGTGAGAGGAGAAGGGGATGACAGAGGATGAGTTGGTTGGATGGCATCACTGACTCAATGGACATGAGTTTGAGTAAGCTCCAGAAGTTGATGATGGACAGGAAGGCCAGGCGTGCTGCAGTCTATGGGACCCCAAAGAGTCAGACATGACTGAGTGACTGAACTAAACTGAACTAAATTCAGAGGTGTGCAGATCCTATGACCCAGCCATTATTCTTTTGTATATATGTTAAGCATATATACACATACCCATGTTCATCAAAAACAAGTGTGAGCATCATTTATACAGACACCGTTTATAATAGGACACGTGTACCACAATGTTAATCGCAGCACTGTTTATAATAGCCAGGACATGGAAGCAACCTAGATGTCCATCAGCAGATGAATGGATAAGAAAGCTGTGGCACATATACACAATGGAGTATTACTCAGCCATTAAAAAGAATACATTTGAATCAGTTCTAATGAGGTGGATGAAATTGGAGCCTGTTATACACAGTGAAGTAAGCCAGAAAGAAAAACACCAATACAGTATACTAATGCATATATATGGAATTTAGAAAGATGGTAACAATAACCCTGTATGTGTGACAGCAAAAGAGTCACTGATGTATAGAACAGTCTTTTGGACTCTGTGGGAGAGGGAGAGGGTGGGATGATTTGGGAGAATGGCATTGAAACATGTATAATATCATATATGAAACGACTTGCCAGTCCAGGTTCGATGCACGATACTGAATGCTTGGGGCTGGTGCACTGGGACGACCCAGAGGGATGGTATGGGGAGGGAGGAGGGTTCAGGATGGGGAACACATGTATACCTGTGGCAGATTCATGTTGATATATGGCAAAACCAATACAATATTGTAAAGTTAAAAATAAAATATATATTAAAAAAAAAGAAACTAAGCTAGGCCTTTTCATAGAAAAGCAAATACATTTTGGTATATTCTCACAAATAAATTAAAAGATGCTTGTTCCTTGGAAGGAAAGCTATGACAAACCTAGACAGTGTATTAAAAAGCAGAGACATTACTTTGCTGATAAGGCCTGTATAGTCGAAGCTACAGGTTTTCCAGTAGTCATGTGCTGATGTGAGAGTTAGACCACAAAGAAGTAAAAGCAGTGCTAAGGGGAAGGTTCATAGCTTTACAAGCTTACCTCAAGAAACAAGAGAAAAATCAAATAAATAACCTAACTTAATACCTAAAGCAACAAGAAAAAGAAGAAATGAAGAACCCCAGGGTTAGTAGAAGGAAAGCAATCGTAAAAACTAAGGCAGAAACAATGAAAAAGAAACAAAGGAGACTATAGCAAAAATCAGCAAAACTAAATAAAGTCTGGTTCTTAGAAGATAAATAAAATATACAAACCACAGCCAGACACGTCAAGAAAATAGGGAGGAGAATCAAATTAAAATTAGAAATGAAAATGGAGAAATCAAAACAGACAACACAAAAAAATACAAAGGATCATAAGAGACTACTATCAGCAACTATATGACAATAAAATCAACAATTTGGAAGAAATAGACAAATTCTTAGAAAAGTATAACCTTCCAAAACTGAACCAGGAAGAAATATAAAATCTTAACAGATCCATCACAAGCACAGAAATTGAAACTGTAATTAAAAAATCTTCCAACAAACAAAAGCCCAGGACCATATGGCTTCACAGGTGAATTCTACTAAAAAATTTTTTTCCTTTCTTTCTTTTTTTTTTTTTTTTTGCCAGGTCTTGGCATAGTCTTTGTTTATTTTTATTTTATTTTATTTTTTAACTTTACAATATTGTATTGGTTTTGCCATATATCGAAATGAATCCACCACAGGTATACACGTGTTCCCCATCCTGAACACTCCTCCCTCCTCCCTCCCTGTACCATCCCTCTGGGTCGTCCCAGTGCACCAGCCCCAAGCATCCTGTATCGTAGAGAAAGGCTAACCTATATCCTTCTCAAACTCTTACAGAAAATTACAGAGTAAGGTTACTCCCAGACTCATTCTATGAGGCCACCATCACGCTAATACAAAAACCAGACAAAGATGCTACACAAAAAGAAAACTACAGGTCAATATCACTGATGAACATGGATGCAAAATCCTCAACAAAATTCTAGCAAACAGAATCCAACAACATATTAAAAATATCGTACGTCATGACCAAGTGGGCTTTACCCCAGGGATGCAAGGATTCTTCAATATTTGCAAATCAATCAATGTGATATACCAATTTAACAAATTGAAGGATAAAATCCATATGATTAACTCAATAGATGCTGAGAAAGCGTTTGACAAAATTCAACACCCATTTATGATAAAAACTCTCCAGAAAGAAGGCATAGAAGGAACATCAATTCAGTTCAGTCACTCAGTCGTGTCCAAATCTTTGCGACCCCATGAATCACAGCACACCAGGACTCCCTGTCCATCACCAACTCCCGAAGTGTACCCAAACTTATGTCCATCGAGTAGATGATGCCATCCAGCCATCTCATCCTCTGTTGTCCCCTTCTCCTCCTGCCCCCAATCCTTCCCAGCATCAGTCTTTTCCAATGAGTCAGCTCTTCGCATAAGGTGGCCAAAGTGTTGGAGTTTCAGCTTCAGCATCAATCCTTCCAATGAACACCCAGAACTGATCTCCTTTAGGATGGACTGGCTAGATCTCCTCACAGTCCAAGGGACTCTCAAGAGTCTTCTCCAGCACCATAGTTCAAAAGCATCAATACTACGGTGCTCAGCCTTCTTCACAGTCCAACTCTCACATTCATACATGACTACTGGAAAAACCATAGCCTTCATTAGATGGACCTTTTTTGGCAAAGTAATGTCTCTGCTTTTGAATACGCTATCTAGGTTGGTCATAACTTTCCTTCCAAGGAGTAAGCGTCTTTTAATTTCATGGCTGCAGTCACCATCTGCAGTGATTTTGGAGCTCCCAAAAATAAAGTCTGACACTGTTTCCACTGTTTCCCCATCTATTTCCCATGAAGTGATGGGACTGGATGCCATGATCTTCATTTTCTGAATGTTGAGCTTTAAGCCAACTTTTTCACTCTCCTCTTTCACTTTCATCAAGAAGCTTTTTAGTTCCTCTTCAACTTTCTGTCATAAGGGTAGCATCATCTGCATATCTGAGGTTATTGATATTTCTCCCAGCAATCTTGATTCCAGTTTTTGCTTCTTCCAGCCAAGCGTTTCTCATGATGTACTCTGCATATATGTTAAAAAAAAGCATGGTGACAATATATAGCCTTGACATACTCTTCCTATTTGGAACCAGTCTGTTGTTCCATGTCCAGTTCTAACTGTTGCTTCCTGACCTGCATACAGATTTCTCAAGAGGCAGGTCAGGTGGTTTGGTATTGCCATCTTTTTCAGAATTTTCCACAGTTTATTGTGATCCACACAGTCAAAGGCTTTGGCATAGTCAATAAAGCAGAAATAGATTTTTCTGGAACTCTCTTGCTTTTTTGATGATAAAGCAGATATTGGCAATTTGATCTCTGGTTCTTCTGCCTTTTCTAAAACCAAATTGAACATCTGGAAGTTCTGGTGAATTTTGAGCATACTTTACTAACATGTGACATGAATGCAATTGTGCGGTAGTTTGAGCATTCTTTGGCATTGCCTATCTTTGGGATTGGAATGAAAACTGACCTTTTCCAGTCCTGTGGCCACTGCTGAGTTTTCCAAATTTGCAGGCATATTGAGGGCAGCACTTTCATAGCATCATCTTTAAGGATTTGAAATAGCTCAACTGGAATTCCATCACCTCCACTAGCTTTGTTCGTAGTGATGCTTTCTAAGGCCAACTTGACTTCACATTCCAGGATGCCTGGCTCTAGGTGAGTGATCACACCATCATGATTGTCTGGGTCATGAAGATCTTTTTGTACAGTTCTTCTGTGTATTCTTGCCACCTTGTCTTAATATCTTCTGCTACTGTTAGGTCCATACCATTTCTGTCCTTTATCGAGCCCATCTTTGCATGAAATGTTCCTTTGGTATCTCTAATTTTCTTGAAGAGATCTCTAGTCTCTCCCATTCTGTTTTTTTACTCTATTTCTTTGCATTGATCGCTGAGGAAGGCTTTCTTATCTCTCCTTGCTATTCTTTGGAACTCTGCATTCAGATGCTTATGTCTTTCCTTTTCTCCTTTGCTTTTCGCTTCTCTTCTTTTCACAGCTATTTGTAAGGCCTCCTCAGACAGCCATCTTGCTTTTTTGCATTTCTTTTTCTTAGGGATGGTCTTGATCCCTGTCTCCTGTACAGTGTCACGAACCTCCATCCATAGTTCATCAGGCACTCTATCAGATCTAGTTCCTTAAATCTATTTCTCACTTCCACTATATAATCATAAGCGATTTGATTTAGGCCATATCTGAATGGTCTAGTGGTTTTCCCCACTTTCTTTAAGTCTGAACTTGGCAATAATGAGTTCAGGATCTGAGCCACAGTCAGCTCCCAGTCTTGTTTGTGCTGACTATATAGAGCTTCTCCATCTTTGGCCACAGAGAATATAATCAATCTAATTTCGGTGTTGACCCTCTGGTGATGTCCATGTGTAGAGTCTTCTCTTGTGTTGTTGGAAGAGGGTGTTTGCTATGACCAGTGTGTCTCTTGGCAAAACTCTATTAACCTTTGCCCTGCTTCATTCCTTACTTCAAGGCCAAATTTGCCTGTTACCCCAGCTGTTTCTTGACTTTCTACTTTTGCATTACAGTCCCCTATAATGCAAAGCACATCTTTTTTGGGTGTTAGTTCTACAAGGTTTGGAGATCATCATAGAACCATTCAGCTTCTGCAGTGTTACTGGTTGGGGCATAGACTTGGATTACTGTGATATTGAATGGTTTGCCTTGGAAACGAACAGAGATCATTCTGTCATTTTTGAGATTGCATCCAATTACTGCATTTTGGACTCTTTTGTTGACCATGATCACTACTCCATTTCTCCTAAGGGATTCCTGCCCACAGTAGTAGATATAATGGTCATCTGAGTTAAATTCACCCATTCCAGTCCATTTGAGTTCGCTGATTCCTAGAATGTTGATGTTCACTCTTACCATCTCCTGTTTGACCACTTCCAATTTGCCTTGATTCATGGACCTGACATTCCAGGTTCCTATGCAATATTGCTCTTTACAGCATTGGACCTTGCTTCTATCACCAGTCACATCCACCACTGGGTATTGTTTTTGCTTTGGCTCCATCCCTTCATTCTTTCTAGAGTTATTTCTCCACTGATCTCTAGTAGCATATTGGACACTTACTGACCTGGGGATTTCCTCCTTCAGTATCCTATTTTGCCTTTTCATACTGTTCATGGGGTTCTCCAGGCAAGAATACTGAAGTGGTTTTCCATTCCCTTCTCCAGTGGGCTACATTCTGTCAGACCTCTCCACCAAGATCCATCCATCTTGGGTGGCCCCACATGGCATGGCTTAGTTTCATTGAGTTAGACAAGGCTGTGGTCCCACATCTGAGGTCAGGGGCAGCAACTGAGAGGAGCTACCCTATGTATGAGGACAGGGACAGCCGCCAAGAGGAGCTACCCCACATCTGAATTCAGGGACAGTGGCCAAGAGGAGCTACCCCACATCCAAGGAGCGGCAGCTGCACGGGCACAAATGGGCCAAGAGGCGCTACTCCACCTTCAAGGTCAGGAGGGGAGACCTCGTCCAAGGTAAGGAGCAGCGGTTACACTTTGCTGGAGAAGCCATGAAGAGATACCCCACGTCCAAGGTAAGAGAAACCCAAGTAAGATGGTAGATGTTGCAAGAGGGCATCATAGGGCAGACACACTGAAACCATAATCACAGAAAATTAGCCAATCTGATTACACGGACCACAACCTTGTCTAACTCAATGAAACTAAGAAGGAACATAGCTTAACATAATAAAAGCTATACAGAATAAACCCACAGCAATCATCCTCAATGGCAAAAAATTTAAAGCATTTCCCCTAAAGTCAGGAGCAAAACAAAGGTGCCCACTCTCACCACTACTATTCAACATAGTTTTGGAAGTTTTAGCCACAGAAATAAGAGAACAAAGAGAAATAAAAGGAATCTAGATTGGAAAAGAAGAAGTAAAACTCAATGTCTGCAGATGACATGATCCTTTACATAGAAAACCCTAAACTCTCCACCAGAAAATTGCTAGAGCTAATCAATGAATACAGTAAAGTTACAGGATATAAAATTAATACTCAAAAATACCTTGCATTCCTATACACTAACAATGAGAAAACAGAAAGTGAAATTAAGGAAACAATCCCATTCACCATTGTGATTAAAAGAATAAAATACTTAGGAATAAATCTACCTGGAAAAACAAAAGGTCTATATATAGAAAACTGTAAAACACTGATGAAAGAAATCAAAAGTGACACAAAGAGATGGAAAAATATACCTTTCTATGGATCAGAATAATCAATGCAATGAAAATAAGTATTCTATCCAAAGAAATCTATAGATTCAATGCAATCCTTATCAAGCTACCAAGGGTATTTTTTCACAGAACTACAACAAATAATTTAACAATTTGTATGGAAATACAAAAAACCTTAAGTAGCCAAAGCAATCTTGAGAAAGAAGAATGGAACTGGAGGAATCCATTTGCGTGACTTCAGACTATACTACAAATCTACAGTCATCAAGACAGTATGATACTGGCACAAAGACAGAAATATGGATCAATGGAACAAAATAGAAAGCCCAGAGATAAATCCACGCACCTATGGACACCTCATCATTGACAAAGGAGGCAAAAATATATGATGGATAAAAGACAATCTCTTTAACAACTGGTGCTGGGAAAACTGGTCAGCCACCTATAAAAGAATGAAACCAGAACACTTTCTAACACCATACACAAAAATAAACTCAAAATGGATTAAAGATCTAAATGTAAAAACAGAAACTATAAAACTCCTAGAGGAAAAAATAGGCAAAACACTCTCTGACATAAATCAGAGCAAGATCCTCTATGACTCGCCTCCCAGAGTAATGGAAATAAAAGCAAAAATAAACAAATGGGACCTAATTAAACTTAAAATCTTTTGCACAATGAAGGAAACTATAAGTAAGGTGAAAAGACAGCCTTCAGAGTGGGAGAAAATAATAGTAAATGAAGCAACTGACAAATAATTAATCTCAAAAATATACAAGCAGCTCATGCAGCTCAATACCAGGAAAATAAACGACCCAATCAAAAAATGGGCCAAAGAACTAAACAGACATTTCTCCAAAGAAGACATACAGATGGCTAACAAACACATGAAAATATGCTCAACATCACTCATTATCAGAGAAATGCAAATAAAAACCACAATGAGGTACCATCTCATGCCAGTCAGAATGGCTGCTATTAAAAAGTTTACAAATAAATGCTGGAGAGGGTATGGGAAAAAGGCACCCCTCTTACACTGTTGGTTTGAATGCAAACTAGTACAGCCACTATGGAGAACAGTGTGGAGATTCCTTAAAAAACTGAAAATAGAACTGCCATCAGTTCAGTTCAGTTCAGTCGCTCAGTCATGTCTGACTCTTTGCAACACCATGAATTGCAGCTTGCCAGACCTCCCTGTCCATCACCAACTCCCGGAGTCTGCTCAAACTCATGTCCATAGAGTAGGTGGTAGGACCCAGCAATCCCACTCATGGGCATGCACACTGAGAAAACCAGAATTGAAAGAGACACATGTTAATTGAAAGGGACCCCAATTATCATCGCAGCACTGTTTACAATAGCCAGGATATGGAAGAAACCTAGATGTCCATCAGCAGATGAATGGATAAGAAAGTTGTGGGAAATATACAATAGAATATTACTCAGCTATTAAAAAGAATGCATTTGAATCAGTTCTAATGAAGTGGATGAAACTGGAACCTATTATACAGAGTGAAGTAAGTCAGAACAAAAAACACCAATACAGTATATTAACACATATATATGGAATTTAGAAAGATGATAATGACAACCCTATATGCAAGACAGCAAAAGAGACACTGAACAGACTCTGGACTCTGTGGGAGAAGGCGAGGGTGGGATGCTTTGAGAGAATAGCATTGAAACCTGTATATTACTATATGTGAAATAGTTCACCAATCCAAGTTCAATGAATGAAACAGGGCACTCAAAGCTGGTGCACTGGGACAAACCAGAGGGATGGGGTGGGGAGGGAGGTGGAAAGGGTTTGGGATGGAGGATACATGTGCACCCATGGTTGATTCCTGTCAGTGTATAGCAAAAACCACAATATTATAATTAGCCTCCAATTAAAATATTTTTTTTTAAGAAGGCATGCATGCATGCTAAGTCACTTCAGTTATGTCTCACCCTTTGCAACGCTATGGACTGTAGCTCACTAAACTTTTCTGTCCATGGGATTCTCCAGGGAAGAATACTGGAGTGGGTAGCTGTTTCCTCCTCCAGGATATCTTCCCAACCCAGGGATAGAACCCATATCTCTTACATCTCCTGCTGAGTGCAGAAGAATTGATGCCTTCGAATTGTGGTGCTGGAGAAGACTCTTGGGAGTCCCTTGGACAGCAAGTAGATTAAACCAGTCAGTCCTAAAGGAAATCAGTCATGGATATTCATTGGAAAAACTGATGCTGAAGCTGAAGCTCCGGTACTTTGACCACCTGACGTGAAGAAATGACTCACTGGAAAAGACCCTGATGCTGGGAAATGCTGAAGGCAGGAGGAGAAGGGAATGACAGAGGATGAGATGGTTGAATGGCATCACTGACTAGATGGACATGAGTTGTAACACACTTTGGGAGTTGGTGATGGACAGGGAAGCTGGCATGGTAGCAAGGAGTTGGGCATGCATACTGGATGACTGTACAACAAGACAAATAAATTATGCATCAACAATTAGCCCTTTATAGCAACACCTCAAAAATGTGGACTGGGACTTCCTTGGTGATCCAGTGATTAAAAGTTCACCTTGCAATTCAGGGAATGCAGGTTCAGTCCTGGATTGGGGAACTAAGATCCCACATGCCACAGAGCAACTAAGCCCATGCACCACAGCTACTGAGCCTGTGCACTCTGGAGCCTTTGTGCCACAACTGAAGAGGCAAAATGCTACAACTACTGAAGTCCCTGTGCTCTGAAGGCCTCATGACACCATTAGGGAGCCCATGTGGCCACAACTACTGAGCCTGAGCCACAACTAGCAACTGTGCACTGCAAGGAAAGATCCCTCATGACACAATGAAGATCCTGCAGGGTGCAACTGAGACCCAGTGCAGACAAATAAACAAATATTAAAAAATATAGATTCATCTCACAAGTCTAATTTGAGGGGGGGAAAAAGCAGATACTAGAGTACATATTGTATGACTTTTATTATATATATTACAAAACCGAGCAAAAACTAATCCATGATGTTAGCAGTCAGGAAAAAAGTTTACTTACCCTTGGTGGGAATAAGAGAGAAAGACTGAGAGAAAGCATGAGGGAATTGCTAGTTTACTCTTAATATTCAATTTCTTAATCTGAATGAGAGTTAGAAGGGTGTGTATAGTTTGTAAAAACCCACTGGACTATGTATTTGTGACAGTGTACTTTTCTATAACAAGTTTACATTTCAATACAGAGTTTAAGGAAATAAAGAAAGGATTTGGGCAAACCTGTATCTAATCCTCGGAGAAGGTGATGGCACCCCACTCCAGTACTCTTGCCTGGAAAATCCCATGGATGGAGGAGCCTGGTAGGCTGCAGTCCATGGGGTCATGAAGAGTCGGATACGACTGAGCACCTTCACTTTCACTTTTCACTTTCATGCATTGGAGAAGGAAATGGCAACCCACTCCAGTGCTTTTGCCTGGAGAATCCCAGGGACTGGGGAGCCCGGTGGGCTGCCATCTATGGGGTCGCACAGAGTCGGACACGACTGAAGCGACTTAGCTGCAGCAGCAGCAGCAGCATATCTAATCCTAGGTACTCACACAAGCTTTTTTCCTAAGTCTCACAAGCTGAGATATTCATCATTCAGAATCCTGTCACCTTTCTTATTTATGGAGTTTTATTTGTATTTCTATGTGTGCCTAGAGTTTATTTTTCAGTTCAGTTCAGTCGCTCAGTTGTGTCTGACTCTTTGCGACCCCATGAACTGCAGCACACCAGGCCTCCCTGTCCATCATCAACTCCCGGAGTCCACCCAAACCCATGTCCACTGAGTCAGTGATGCCATCCAACCATCTTATCCTCTTTCATCCCCCTCTCCTCCTGCCCTCAATCTTTCCCAGAATCAGGGTCCTTTCAAATGAGTCAGCTCTTTACATCTGGTGGCCAAAGTATTAGAGTTTCAGCTTCAACATCAGTCCTTCCAATGAACACCCAGAACTGATCTCCTTTAGGATGGACTGGTTGGATCTCCTTGCAGTCCAAGGGACTCTCAAGAGTCTTCTCCAACACCACAGTTCAAAAGCATCAACTCTTCTGCACTCACCTTTCCTCACAGTCCAACTCTCACATCCATACATGACCACTGGAAAAACTATAGCCTGACTAGACGGACCTTTGTTGGCAAAGTAATGTTTCTGCTTTTTAATATGCTGTCTAGGTTGGTCATAACTTTCCTTCCAAGGAGTAAGCGTCTTTTAATTTCATGGCTGCAATCACCATCTGCAGTGATTTTGGAGCCCAGAAAAATAAAGTCAGCCACTGTTTCCCATCTATTTGCCATGAGGTGATGGGACAGGATGCCATGATCTTAGTTTTCTGAATGTTGCGCTTTAAGCCAACTTTTTCACTCTCCTCTTTCACTGTCATCAAGAGGCTCTTTAGCTCTTCTTCACTTTCTACCATAAGATTGGTGTCATCTGCATATCTGAGGTTATTGATATTTCTCCCCGCAATCTTGTTTCTCATGATATATAGAAAGTATATCACATTTCCTATGTGAAAATCAGTTTTCTAATAATATCGTTTAATAATATTCATAAGAAGTCAGCAAAGTACAGGGATAGAACGTAGCTCACAAATAATTTAAATATTTATGCATATGCTTATACTTAAAAAAAGTTTATTCATAAAAAATAGTTTATTTTTAGGTATAATCATATACATAAATATTTAAATTATTTGTGAGCTACGTTCTATCCCTGTACTTTGCTGACTTCTTATGAATATTATTAAACGATATTATTAGAAAACTGATTTTCACATAGGAAATGTGATATACTTTCTATTTAAATTCTGTTCAAATTAAACTACATATCAATACTAATTAAAAGAAGTAAACAGTTTTCGAAATAAAAAAGCTATAGCTTCCAATTTTTACTAAGTTACTCTTGCATCATGCACAGACAGAATGAACATTCATTTTCTAGGCCATAATACTCAGACTCTTATTGCTTATAACCACTAGAAACATTGAAAGACATAATTTGACTTATGGTTCATATAAATTCAAGCAATAAGAAACCTGTTGAATCTGGTTTTAGTATACATAAAACTGAAGCTAACTTCTTAATTAATTACAAATAGTGCTGCCCTTTATTTACTTCGATGAGCTCATACTGATGCATTCTGAGCATAATTTCTAAATGATAGCTGTTGTATTCCTGTTATTACCTTTTTAGTCTCATGAGGATAATAACAGTCTATAGTCATCATCATCATTAAAAAGAAATATCTCTATTTCTTAGAAAAGAGAAAGGAGAACTAGCATAAGTACTGAAATACTAAATTCACAGATGGGAAAATGTTATATCTTAATCTACCTTTGACATAATGGGTCCTGAACAAGAGCCTTAGAACCATAGAAAAGTTCTTTATTCCTAGGGGTAACATTTTCAAGGCTGGTTGGTGATGGAAATAGTTTCATTTGTTGGGAAATAGTGTTCCTTTGAATATTTTTTACACCTGCAGAAACTGAAAACATATTTACTTCTGTAGGAATTTGCCTGAAATATTATAATTCATTAAGAAATGCCTGAATGAAACATAGTTCATTTCACAAACCTTCATTTTTATGTTGAATTCAAAGTGGAAAAAGCTCTTCATAATTAAACACATCTGACTTCATTTTGTCAATACAACCTTTCTATTTCCAAGTGAACAAAAATCTCTAAATATGATATAAAAAGAAGTATTTTAATCTTTTTAAAAAATCTGTTCAAACCCGCATCAGCAAGTAGTGAAGATTCCTATTTATGTATACTCTTTTATGAAATTTCTATTAGGCTCTTCTTAAAAATTCATATCAAATAGTTTAAGAATTGGTATTCAGTTGCCAAGTGGTGTCCAACTCTTTGTGACCCCATGGACTATAACCACCAGGCTTCTCTGTCCTTCACTATCTCTCAGAGTTTGCTCAGACTCACATCCAACTTCAAACTCATGTCAAATTCATGTTTAAAGATAAGACACTTTACTCCGTGTGGTAAAGCTTTTCCTATGTAGATTTTTCCTTCCTCTGTTTTTGTATCCTGTTGATAATATGTTCTTTTAACAGGGAGACATGCTGATAGATTAGATTATTTGTTTTTGAATTATGCTTCAGTTTTTTAAGCAAATATATAGAGATTACTCCTATAAATGTGATACTAAGTGTGGACAGATATCTACTTTTTAACATATTTGAGTTTTCTAAGACACTAATTTTTTTCAAATTGGAGTCATATCTTTAATTACAGTACTGTTTTTAATTTGATGGATGATAATGCTTTAATGGAGAAGGAAATGGCAGCCCACTCCAGTGTTCTTGCCTGGAGAATCCCAGGGACGGGGGAGCCTTGTGGGCTGCTGTCTATGGGGTCACACAGAGTCGGACACGACTGAAGCGACTTCACACACACACACACACACAATGCATTAATAGAGAAGGAAATGGCAGCCCTCTCCAGTGTTCTTGCCTGGAGAATCCCATGGACAGAGGAGCATGGTGAGCTACAGTCCATGGGGTCAGAAAGAGGCAGACACGACTGAGTGACTAAACAATAACAATGCATTAAGAACCATCTTATCATGTTAGCATGCAGTCATTTTTTATAACAGTCTGTTCTGATTCGGTATGACAAACCTGGAGATGATCCACCATGGATCCTGGAATGCTGAGGTAGCACAAAGGATTAGACTGGCAAATCAGAAATACAAGAAGTGGAGGTCTTACCCAGTATCAACTGTGTTAATGCTTCAATGACACAAGGAACTACAGGGCAGAGAAGATGCAAGGAGAGGTCTAGTACCCTCAGGTCTATCTGGCCCTTTCTCTCCTCATCAGAATGCACTCCAGCCCTGAGTAATTACAAATCTATATTACTTACACAAAACCTGCCATTTCAGCATGAACCATCCTATTTAATACTAAGATAGTTTCATAGCTTTTGTGACATTTTCAAGAAAGACCTGGGCCATAAACACAAAGTTCTAAGTTTGTTTAAAATAGGCAACCTTAGAGTAGGAACATTCTGCTACAAAGATTACACATCCAAAGACTCTTTGGCTAACAATTATCACTGGTTAATTTTCAGAGTACTCTGTTTTTAGAGGGTCTACAGAGGAGTGTTGAAGTGTCTCCTTCCTTAGTTATTTGTCGGGAGATTCTGCCCTTGTAAAAGGAGAGAATGGAGTGAATGCTAATTGTTTATTACTTTCTCTTAAGCAGTATCAGATGGGGAGGAGTGTCAATTGAAGTAATGGAAGGTAGTAGTGAAAAGAGAAGGAGTTTGACTAGGAGACAACACACCAAAAAGAGGTATAAGGATTTAGGAAAGAGAAAGAAAGTCACACGGGAGAGCTTTTGCCTATTTCAAAACTCTATCTATACCCCAATATCTGTATAAAAATACTTATGGTACTGTCACCACCCCGGGAAGAGTTTAGTGCCATGTTTTTCTTTCATTATTGAAATTGCTTTAGTTTGTTAAATAGTTTTCTTGATGAATTTTACTTAGGACTTCAAATCATACACCAAGGTACTAAAAACATAATGGAACTGCTGTGTAAAATGAATGAATTTTATATTTTGCCAGGCCAGCAGTCACTGAAATGATCAAGAACATTCTGCTATCACTCCGTTGAGACATGATATATGTCAATTTAAATTCTTTACTCAAAAAAACACATGTATGCCAATGTTCACTGCAGCACTATTTATAATAGCTAGATCTTAGAAGCAGCCTAGATGTCTATCAACAGATAAATGGATATATACAGTGGGATATTAGACATAAAAGGGAATGAAATTGAGTCAGTTGAAGTGATATGGATGAACCTAGAACTGTCATACAGTGTGAAGGAAGTCAGAAGGAGAAAAACAAATATATTAATGCATGGAATCTAGAAAAATGGTACTGATGAACCTATTTGCAAAGCAGGAATAGAGATACAGAGAGAATGGACTTGTTGACACAGAGGGGGAAGGAGTGGGTGGGATGAACTGAGATGATAGCATTGACATGTATACACGTCCATGTGTAAAATAGCTAGCTAGTAGGATGCTGCTGTATAGCACATGTAGCTCAGCTCAGTGCTCTGTGATGACATAGATGGATGGAATGGGGTGGGGGGCAGGTAGTGGGAGGAAGGCTCAACAGGGAGGCGATATATGTATACACATGGCTGATTCACAAAGTTTTATGGCAGCAACTAACACAACATTGTAAATTATATTCCAATAAAGAGAAAAAACAAAAAACCAATTAAATATGAGAATATACAATTATAAAATATAAATTATACCTAAAACCATTTGGTTAATGTACTTCATGTGGTTGGGTATCTTAAATGGTATTAAGATCATGTCTGAGTAAAAGCAGTGAAGGAATATCATTCTTGAGTATAACATGACTTATAAATTTCCCTTAAGAACAAAATTTGGTGTTTAACAGAGAAAATATAATCAGATTAGTCTACATATGCAGACTATCTACATAAATTTTCACTATGCCCAAATGCTATCTGAAGTCGCTGCCAGATATAAATCATCCCCTTCCTTTCTTAGTAATGCAGAAGCATATTATTAAATTCCTAGAGTAATTCTGGGGAGAGACTCAGCAGTAAGCTGTCTGCAGGCAACACTCTGAGCAGCTGGAAAAATTAATGCCTTGATCCTGAAAGTGGAGCAGGAGGTCCAGGAAGCATAATGTTCACTCCACTCTTTTATCAAAATAAAAAACAAAGACCTTCAGAAAATACCAGCTATTTATAACCAGAAATTCTGTTTCACAACTGCTATTCATATAAAAGATACATATCAGGAAGATTTGGACACTTAAGTCATATAATGGAGTCTTTTTGAGTACTGCAAACACATTTTCTCATTACTGTTCTTCATATTCAGTTTTGGTTGTGATTAAGATTACAGGACATAGAATATTTACCTAGTGTGGTGGTGAGTTGTATGTATCACCCTGGAGGATGTTTTTGAGTGAGATTAATTTTTAAATCCATAAACTTTTAAACTGACTTCCATAAAGTGAGAGGACCTCATCTAATCAGTTGAAGATCTGAGTAGAGCAAAGGACGAGCCTCCCTGAGCATGAGGGAATGCTCCATTTGACTTCCCTCAGATTAGAATTGCATCATCAAGTCTCCTGGGTGTCCAGGCTTCCAGCCCATACTACAGATCGGGACTTGTCAGCCTCCATAATGACATGAGCCAATTACTCATGAAAAATTTCCTTGTATGTACATATATATGCTACTCCTGTTGGTTCTATTTCTCTGGAGAAATGTGTTTAATAGATCTCATTCTGGGATTTCCCTGGTGGCTCAGATGGTAAAGAAGCCCCTTACAATGCAGGAGATCCAGGTTTGATCCTTGGGTCAAAAAGATTCCCTGAAGTAGGAAATGGCAACCCACTCCAGTATTCTTGCCTGGATAATTCCATGGATAAAGGAACCTGGCGGGCTATAGTCCATGGGGTCACAGAGTTGAACACCACTGATCTAGTTTAAAAATTGACCTATTGATAAAAGTTAGGAAATTATCACTGATTTTTATGTAATTATCTTTCATCTTATTTTTGCACTAATATTACATGCCAACTAGATATTTCTGCAAAACTAATTTGGGATTTAGTACAAAGATATTCTAAACTTCTTTTTATTTGTCATGTGAGTGCTCTTTAATAAAATTATATCAAAAATAGATGACTTAGATTTGAGTGGAATAAAAGAGGACAATGTCAGGAACTTTAAAATACCTCAAATGTTAGTTTTATTCTTCTACTTTATTATGTTTCCCAAAGACTGGAGTATAGTTCTTTTAGTGAAATTATAAAGCTGTCAACTCAATTGAAAACACATATTCTTAATGCTATAGTGCTTTGTCTATAAGGTCTCACTAGTTCATTTCCGTAAATATTTATCTATATCTATTATTTTGCAGGTTCTGTCTAAGGAATTGAAATACATTTGTAAATAAAGTATATCTCTGATTTAGTGCTTATGCTGAAGTGAACTCTAGTAAAAATATGGGTTCATTTACAGTTTTATTGGCTTTGATCCCTGGGTTGGGAAGATCCCCTGGAGAAGGAAATGGCTACCCACTCCAGCATTCTTGCCTGGAGAACCCCATGAGCCTGGTGTGCTATAGTCTATGGGATCGCAAAGAGTTGGACATGACTGAACAACTAATACACATAATTTTATTATTAGCCTATTTTAAAATTAAATTTGTTTAGCTTTATCATTAATCTCATGATAAGCTTCCTTTTACTTTTTTACATAATATCTTCTAATGTCTTCCCATTGAAATTCTGAATAAAATGCAATATATAAATATATTCATCTGACATCTGCCCATATCTCCACTTTTACACCACTCTTTGCTTTTTATGTTCCACTTATACTTTTTTTCTTCAATTTTTCTGACATAATGATCTTGGTATCAGAATATTCTATCTTCTTTCTACCTATAATACTCTCCATTATAGCTATCTCCTTATTCATTTAGCTAAAACTACTTATTCTCCAGACACATCTTAAATCGTCACCTCTTCCAGAAGTTTCCTGGTCTATATTAACACTTTCATCTAGAAGGTACTTTTTGAATGCACATGACACCCTTTAAATTGTGTATATTATGTCCTCTTTGCTAATTGCAAGTTACCTCACTGCAAAAAAAAATGTATCTGTTTATTCACCAGTGTATTCCCAATGCATGGTGGCATGGTTAATTCTAAAAAATTAATTGCAAGTATATGACAAGAGTCTTATAAACCAAGGTACAGCCTACAATAAAGTTGTTACTTCCAGTTGTTAATCTACAAAATGCTATAATAATCACATTTATATTTGTCTCATATCCAATATATTCCAAGGGACCTTAATAAATAACTTATGGAATCTAGATTCAAATAATATTAATGAATGTCAATGCTTAACACATTTCTCTAGGATACCAGGATAACAATACTGAAAGAAAAAAAGAGCTTGTTTTAAATCAACCAACCTGACTCCTGATTATTGTTTTTTTCTTCAAATGCCCATAAACCAGAGCATAATAAATATTTGAGAAATGTGTGTCATACCTATTTTAAATTTGTCATCCTTTATTTTACAGAATATAATAGGGTCTATTTTTGGAAACTATAACTGTGCATTTCGAATTATTCTGTAGGGTGTTTCATGTACTACAAAAAAAAATAGTTTGAAGGTAATTATAAGTTAACATCATTCTTACAACATTAGGAGACTTTAAGCAATTTTAGATCAATTAGTTGCTATCATAAAATCTGCTCTACACAATTAATAATTTAGTCATGTTAAGCATTATGTTGTTCTCTATGTAAATTAGTCTTAGGCTTCTTCCAGAATAAAAGCTTTGTTGTATATCTATGCTCCCTACAGGACTGATGTGTGTTGCGTGTGTGAGCAGCTCTCAGTAATGTCTTCCAGGCCTCAGATTCTATCAGTCTGCCCTCCCCTCCCTCCTCCATCCACACTGACGTTGCTGCTGTCTCTTGTACATGACAAGCCTGGTCCTCTCTTGAGGCCACTGCTCTTACTCTCCCCTCTACCTAATGGAGTTTTCCCCCAAATATCCATGTGGTTTGCTGATATCTACTGAAACTCCACATTATCAGACGGGCCTTCCTATAATAATAACCTTGTCTAAAATGCTTAATATTTATCCAGTCTTGTTTTTGTCCTGAATAGTTTTCACCATGCAGCATATCATGTGTTTATTATCTGTTTACTCCGTGTTTCTCCAAGATAGAGTGGGAACTCCAAGAGGACAGGAAACTCACTTCTTATTGCTCTATCACTTGTGCCTAGAACAGTGACCTGCGTGAGGATCTTCCTGACCCAGGTATCAAACCCAGGTCTCCTGCATTGCAGCCAGATTCTTTACCATCTGAGCTACAGGGAAGTCCCAGTTCAAAGTAGCAAAAGTGAAAAATTCAGTTTTATTGCTTTTATTCCTTTGACCATTATTACTTTATATTATCAATGGAGATACCTTTTCACTAAGAACTGTAGTGCAAAACATGATACACAACTTTGATTCCTCTCCAGAATTCTATGTCTGTTTCTAATCATAGCTGCTGATCATTTCCTGGGTCACATCATAAATGCAATTAGTGGTTTATTTTTCAAAATAACTCAGACTAAATCTCTGGATTCAATTAACCACTGAATCCTGATCCTGGTAGTAACTCATTCAAACTTTTTATGCAAGGCAGTTTAGTATTATCTGCAAAATAACTAGCAAGAAAATCAAATTCATTTTGCTAATATAGCGTGGCACAGAGAATTGGAGAATATGACAGAATTGTGAGTAGTCTAACTGAAATGGATTTGAGAAGCTTAAAAGTTACCAAATTTTCCCAGTAATAAGTAGGTTTCATATTATACAAGCAGAGCCTTCAATAACACTGACCAATGAATAAACATAACAAAACAAAGTCATAATTAGAGAACAACCATGTGGTTGCTAGAGGAGAGATGAAAAGGGGAGGAGAGAAATGAATGAGGGAGATTAAAAGCTATAAGTTTCCAGTTGCAAAATAAATCAGTAATGGGTATGAAGTGTACAGTGGGAAGAATAGTCAATAATTATGCAATATCTTTGTATGGTGACATATGGTAACCACTTATTGTGGTGATCATTTTGAAATGTATAGAAATATCAAATCACTATGCAATTGGAACTAACATAGAGTTATAGGTAAATTATACTTTAAAAAAAAAAAAAAACAAGGAAACATAAGGGGAAAAAAAGATTAGGTCTGTGGTTACCAGAGGAAGGGTTTGAGGGGTAGTGGGATTGGATGAAGGCAGCTGAAAGGTATAGACTTCCAGTTATAACATACACCAGTACTAGGGATGCAATGTACAACGCTAAAAATATAATCAACATTGTGTGTGTGTGCTGTGTGCTCAGTCGTGCCCTATTCTTTGTGACCCCATGGACTGCAGCCTGCCAGGCTCTTCAGGAAAATCTGTGGAATTTTTCCAGGCAAGTATACTGGAGCAGGTTAACATTTCCTGCTTCAGGGGATATTCCTGGCCCAGTGATCGAATCCTTGTCTCTTGTATCTCCTCCATCGGCAGGCGGATTCTTTACCACTGGGCCACCTGGGAAGTCATAATTAACATTGTTATATGTTATATAAGAATGTTGTCAATAAAACAAATCCTGAGTTCTCATCACAAGGAAAAAAATTGTTTCCTATTTCTTTTATTTTGAATCTATATGACATAATAAATGTTCACTAAACTTATTGTGAACAAATTCATTTCATTATATATGTAAGTCAAATCATTATGCTATATATCTTAAACTTTTATGTGCTATATTTCAATTACATCTCAATTAAACTGAAAGAAATAATACTGACCATGTCTTTGCCTCTATATAGAAACAAAATCTAGCTGTATTTTACACCAACTCTTTCATTTTAAAATGATTGTAGAAATATCACACAGAAATAGTTGAAATCAAGTAAAACTACTTTCTCTTCATTTACATTTTTCATTTGTTTTCTTCTTAAATAAGATTCATAAAACATCAAAAAATATGACCTCTATGGTACAGAAATAAAAATGCTATTATATATATAATTATAGTTCTTGTGCATTAAAAACATTTTGCAAGCATTGAATTGGATGGTTTAAGTGTAAATGAATCAGAACAGCTGAAGTTAGGTTTTTCTTCCAGTGTTTACTAATAAAAGAACACAATAATAGTTAAGATGTGTGCTTAGTTGCTCAGTTGTGTCTGACTCTGTAATCCCATGGACTGTATCCTGCCAGGCTCCTTTGTCCATGGGGATTCTCTAGGCAAGAAAACTGGAGTGGGCTTACTTGCCCTCCTCCAGGGGATCTTCCCAACCCAGGGATTGAACCCAAGTCTCCTACATTGCAGGCAGATTCTTTGCCTACTGAGCCACCAGAGAAGCCCAAGAATCCTGGAGTGAGTAGTGTACCCCTTCTCCAGGGGATCTTCCTCACCCAGGAATCAAACCAGGTATCCCTCAATGTAGGCAGATTTTTTACCAGCATTACCTTACCAGATTCTTTAACTCAGCGTTAGGCTTCCCTGAGTTACCAGGGAAGTTCAGGAAGTAAGTAAGTAAGATACTTATTCATAATTTGAGTAGGTATTTCCATTATATTTGGAAACACAAATACACATGGTTATTCTGCTTTTCAGCAGAAGATAAATTGTCAAGTAAGTCCTTTATTTATTTATTTATTTTTCTTGGCCATAGTGTGCTATGAAGGATCTTAGTTCCCTGACCAGGGATTGAATTTGTGCCCCTTTCAGGGAAGTGTGGAGCCTTGACCACTGGACCACCAGGGAAGTCCCCAAATAAGTCAATTTCTATGGCTAAAGTAATCCATAGAATTTCTTATAAAGCATTCAGTTTGAAACTAAGGAATCACCTTCATTAGAAATCTCTTTTCGTGGAGTTGGTCTTAGTCTCTTAAACATAATGATGCCTTGACAATAAAACTGTATTTGATAGTTAGCTAGTAGACTCCTATTTCAGGTAATATTTAATATAAGAAAGTTTACCTCCACTTATTACAGTGGAAGGTTTAATTCACAGCTAGTATTAATTGCATTATAGGTATTTCATTCTAATTTTAAAAAATTTCAGCAATAATTGCATTGAGAATGTTAATTAATATTTTAGGCTTACATATCCTCTCCAGTCCATTTAGCTTCTAAAATAAATTTCCACTTTTTCTACTTTTTGTTATGGTTGAAAATAATACTGGAAATTTTACTGTGTGTAGTCAGGGAAAATGTTCATCAAGCAGTCATAATTCACAGAGCACCTTTCTCCCCACCCTCCCAACTCCCATCCCAGAAGCATGTACTGTATTTCCCTGCATAGCTATCTAATCAACAGCTCTAATGCATATGAGTTCAGCATCAATTGATATTTACTATAAACTATAAGGATATTAACTTGCCTGGAGAATCCCAGGGACGGGGGAGCCTGGTGGGATGCCGTCTCGGGTCGCACAGAGTTGGACACGACTGAAGCAACTTAGCAGCAGCAGCATAAGGATACTAAAAAGAGTATGCTTCATCACCAGTTATTAAAATTAGGAATTTCAGAGTCTTGGAAGTTACAAGGTCCATTTCTCGCCAGTTCAAATATTTCCATTATCATGTATAGCCTCCCTTCTTAAACCTATAGGTTTGGTAAGTATAGTGTTGGAAATAAAATAATTGGGTAGGGATTCAAGAACTAAACATATTTCCTATTATTATTATTATTATTTTTACCTTTCTACTTTTAAAGTAACTACCAGCTCTTTAGGAATAGTTATGGATGGCATCTAGGCAATTTTTTTATTAAAAAAAAATCTTGAACTCTAGCTGAAACATATCTCAAATAAGTCCAATGTCCAAAGAATACCTTGTCCTTCCTCCTGCTTTTTTGCTTCCTGGAATAATCAACACTATTAAAGAAGGGGCCAGTTTATAGACCCGATTTCAGAAGTCATAAACTAGAAAGTAAAAATAAAACTCTAATGCTAGTTAAATTGGAAACAGAACCATTGAAAGAATGAACAATTCTGACTCAAAAATTATGAAATTAATATTTGCTATTTTTCCTTCAGATCATACAATTAGAGATTATTAAAATTAAGGGTTTCAGAAATTTTCTACTTTGACTTTTTACTTTTGTAAGGAAAGAAATTAAAGAAATTACTTTTTTTTTCTTCATAGCTAGTATTCAAAAAATTTATTGACTGTGTAATATATTGTGTTATGGTCTAAATGTTTGTGCTCCCTCAAAATTAATATGTTGAAATACTAACACCCAATGTGACAGTATCAGCAAGGAGAGTCTTTGGAAGGTGACTAAGTTGTGAGGGTGGAGCCCTCACATGACTGAGATTAGTGACCTTATAAGAGAGATCTCACAGAGTTCCCTTGCCCCTTCACCACCAGAGAATTTCAGAAGTCACCTGATTTTAGACCTCTAGCCTCCCCCACTCCAGTACTCTTGCCTGGAAAATCCCATGGACGGAGGAGCCTGGTAGGCTGTAGTCCATGAGGTTGCTAAGATCGGACACGACTGAGCGACTTCACTTTCACTTTTCACTTTCATGCATTGGAGAAGGAAATGGCAACCCACTCCAGTGTTCTTGCCTGGAGAATCCCAGGGACGAGGGAGCCTGGTGGACTGTCATCTATGGGGTTGCACAGAGTCGGACACAACTGAAGCGAGTTGTTTATAAGCCATTCAGTCTATCTTATTTTGTTGTAGTAGCCCAAACAAAGACAGTATGGGACACTCTCTTAAAGACTCTCTCTATCTATATGTATGTATGTATGTATATACATATATATATATATACATATATATATGTGTGTGTGTGTGTGTGTATATATATATATATATATATATACGGTTTTTCCAGTGGTCATGTATGGATGTGAGAGTTGGACTGTGAAGAAAGCTGAGTGCTTTGGTGCTGAGAATTGGTGCTTTTGAACTGTGGTGTTGGAGAAGACTCTTGAGAGTCCCTTGGACTGCAAGGAGATCCAACCAGTCCATTCTAAAGGAGATCAGCCCTGGGTGTTCTTTGGAAGGATGATGCTAAAGCTGAAACTTCAGTACTTTGGCCACCTCATGCGAAGAGTTGACTCACTGGAAAAGACTCTGATGCTGGGAGGGATTGGGGGCAAGAGGAGAAGGGGACAACAGAGGACGAGATGGCTGGATGGAATCACCTACTCGACATGGGTGAACTCCGGGAGTTGGTGATGGACAGGGAGGCCTGGCATGCTGCAATTCATGGGGTCGCAAAGAGTCAGACACGACTGAGTGACTGAAATGAACTGAACTGAACTGATATATATATATATATATATATATATGTATATAAAATATCATCCTCTTGTGGATGAATGTTTAGAAGGAAGCTGTGATGTTCAGCTTTTGAGTAAAATTGAATTGGTACAGTAAAAATGTGTGCATTCTTTTTGTATTTTTAAAATTAAGCTACTCTAACAATAAACTGTACAACATTTCTGAACATTTCTGTTTAGATCTGACAACAAGTTCGTTTTCTCCAGTATTGTTGCCATTGGCCTTCTTTGATTCTCTTTGCCCTTGGAATCCAATATTCTCTGACTCTAGGTGCCTTGCTCAGAACCCAGTCTTGCCTACCTCAAAGGCTCTATTCCTGTCAGACTTGCCTTGATTTTCTTCAGAGCTGATTAGGCTAGATTGGAGGCCAGGAGATCAACTGGTAGTCTTCTGCAATAAGCAAGGAACTAAATGGATGAAAGATTGAACTGAGTCGTGATGAAGGTCAAAGAGAGGATGTTAAATATTGTAGGTGTTAAGAAGAGAGACGGTGCTAAGCTTTCACCACTCCCTACCCCCAACACACACACACACACACACACACACACCACTACTGAGTCTTCAGGGGATTAAATAACCTCAACTGGGTAGCCATAGAGGAATCAAAAGAATATATCATCACTTTGCTGGCCTACTGTATTACCCTGTAAACTGGCATCTTTAGGAATCGGTAATCTGTAGCTACTTCTAATGGCAATAAAACATTTAAAATGGGTTCTTGTCCAGAAAAACACTGAATAAGTCCTTTAAGAATAGTTGAAAGATCCCAGATAAAACTCTCTTTTCTCCCTCTGTCAGAACTCATGAGCCACTCCAAAAACCTTCAGTAAATATTTTTAAAAAGAATAATACATTTAAATAATTAGGGGGCTTGAACAGATTTTGAATTAGCAGCTATAATTATAACCAGCTTGCAGTATAACCAAGTGCTTAAAAGGTAGCACAAAGGAGACACTCTCCCAAGGGTCTAAATGGACAGCTATTCGGAAATGTGTGAAATGGTGATGATTCTAGTCTTGTCTGCTCCCTGCAGATGGTATTAAATGCCTATGCAGTACATAAGGAGACCATAAAGAGAAATAACCCTTTAAACAGATATCAGTGTATGAGTGGGTGCTAGACAAGCATGCATTTACAAGTAAAATGAATCTGTCTGCCACTTATTTGATACCATTTGCAGGGATATCAAAAGTGATGCCATTATCCCACAGATGACTTGTTCTGGGCATTGTATCATTTATGTAAAAGAGATGGCACATCTCCCTTAACAGCATGTCTGGTAGGTGTGGATAGCTTTCAGCCAACCAAAGTTTTACAGTAAATTTCAGATGGTCTGCATGAAAAGGACTTGTGTCTCTTGGCAGCCACAATAGAGGCATCTGCTGCTTTGTTTAAGTCTGCCTTTTCCTTCTTCCTTTCTACATTTTTTTTTTTTTTTTTTTTTGTAGTCACCATGGTAAGTCTCAATTAACCAATCATAAATATTATGGCTGTTATGGATATGATTTTGATTACTTAGGAGTTGTCCCTCTGGTCCGTAAATTGGTGACCTTGTTGATTTGATAGTCTGTATCTGTGTAGCAAATTTCATTTTCGCCCTCACTCACAGAGCCAAACAAGGTTCAGTGTAGCTGTAGCAGCATTTCTAACTAATTAGAGTGGGACTTAGGAAAAACTTACAATATGCTTGTGTTTATGAAGGAAACTTTAGGGCTTAATCTTATTATTATCAATATTATACATCAAGTTTCAGCTCTAGAAGAACTAAAAAATATAACTCCCTCCAAAACATCTAACTCCCAGCTAGCTCAGTGAATTACCACAAAATTTTTAGCTTTGGACCTGTACAGTCCAATGTTTAAAATAATAGGCATGTTATTTAAGTGCAGGATGTTAAAAATGGGTGGGAAGGAAATAACGCTGCGTAACACAATGAGGATCAAGAGCTTTAGACTGCATCTGAAATGGTGCATCTTTTCTATAAAGATAAAATTTTACATAAGCAAAAGCTATATTTGAAAAGTTAAACATCTAAGATTTACATGGTGATTCAGTCATAGTTAAGGAGCAAGATGCATGGAAAAGTCCTAATAGTAGTATAATATATTCACCAGAAAAACTGATGTGACTGAAGTCCCATGTAGGAAAAAGAAGGAAGATAATTATGATTTTGCTGCATGCAGTAATACTTGCTGACATCTATGAAGTACTTTCTAAGTGACAAGCACTATACTAAATACTTTATATATTTTATGTTGTTTAAAACTCTCAATTAAGGATATAGATATTCCAATTACCCCTTTTATCATTAAGGGAACTAAGGCAGCGAGAGTAATGCTTAAAGTCATTACTAATCAGATCACATTTGGAATAATTGCATCTGTTTGGGAATAACAAAATGGAATATAGAGGAAGATGAGTATGTTCAGAGAAGTGAGAGGAGGGGACTTAAATTTTTTTTTTAAATGTTCATGTTACTTTTGTATGAGTTATTATCTACCTCCTCTACTAGATGGTGAATTCATGAGCCCAGGGCCAGATCTGCTTGGTTTAAGGTTGTATTTTAAATGTCTAGCACAATCCTTGGCACAGAGTAGGTACTCAGTATATTAAAACTTTCTGGCAGACTTAATAAAGCCAAATGTCCTTGCACAGACAATACTTTGGTATCCAGGATAGCTGTCATGATATTATTTAAGAGCTTTTCCGTGGAAGATTAGATTTGTTCTGCATGCTAGTGGTAGGAAGGAAACAGAGGAGAAATTTGAATTAAAAGTATTTTAATAGTGATTGTTGCCCCCCAAAAGTAGATGGAATGAGAAGCTGCTATTTCACTGTCACTGGGTGTTCCAGCATAATTTGGGTATCACTTTTCAAGGGTAGGGAAAAGCTACTTTAATGGCAATAGGTGTCTGAGGCATTTAAGGTCATTTGGCTCAGATGGTAAAGCGTCTGCCTATAATATGGGAGACCCGGGTTCGATCCCTGGGTCCGGAAGATCCCCTGGAGAAGGAAATGGCAACCCACTCCAGTACTCTTGCCTGGAAAATTCCACGGACAGAGGAGCCTGGATACAGCCCATGGGGTCACAGAGAGTTGGACACAACTGAGCGACATCCCTTTCTTTCTTTCTTTCTATAGACTGAAATGGGTTTCCCTGGTAGCTCATCTGGTTAAGAATCCACCTGCCATGCCGGAGAGCCTGGTTCAATTCCTGGGTAGGGAAGATCCCCTGGAGAAGGGATAGGCTACTCACTCCAGTATTCTTGGGCTTCCCCTGGAGGCTCAGATGGTAACAAATCCACCTGCAGTGCAGGAGACCTGGGTTCAGTCCCTGGGTTGGGAAGATCCCCTGGAGGAGGGCATGGCAACCCACTCCAGTATTTTTGCTTGGAGAATCCCCATGGACAGAGAAGCTTGGTGGCCTACAGTCCATATGGTCACAGAGTTGGACACAACTGAGTGACTGAGCACAGCAAGCACAGCATAGACTGAAATCCCCTGCTTTTAGTTTGCATTCTAGAGAGGTAGGAAATATCTAAAGGCTTGTTGAATCTTTGAGGAACAGTTTGGTGGTATTTTGAGTTTGAATTAAGAAAGTATTTATTTGTAACAATTATATCAATAAAAATCATTAATATAGCAAAATCATTTGGTAACAAAGTAAATAAAACAGATCCTCCAATACAGTGGCATAAGTGAGTGTTTTATTTTTATGAGAATAATTTAAGAGGACTGTTCAGGAACTGTCAGATAAATATTAGTGTAATTACTACAGAATTGCTAATTGCATATAATTAATGCCTAAGGCTATACATGTGAATCTGTGTGATTTTTATGTGTATCACGCAAATTATAAGTCAAATGAATACTCTTTTCCCTTCAGGTATGAAAGTGAAAGTGAAAGTTGTTCAGCTGTGTCCTACTCTTTGTGACCCAATGGACTATATAGTCCATGGAATTCTCCAGCCCAGAATACTAGAGTGGGTAGCCTTCCCCTTCTCTTGGGGAGCTTCCCAACCCAGGAATCAAACCCAGATCTCCCACATTGCAGGTGGATTCTTTACCAACTGAGCTATGAAGGAAGCCCTTTGCGACCCCGCGAGCCCATGGACTGTAGCCTGTCAGGCTCCTCTGCCCATGGAATTCTCCAGGCAAGAATACTGGAATGAGTCTTCTCCAGGGGATCTTCCCAACCCAGGGATCAAGCCCAGGTCTCCCGGATTGCAGGCAGATCCTTTACTGTCTGAGCCACTAGGGAAGCCCTCCCTCCAGGTACACATTACACAAACACAGACACAGATAAATCATCATATTCAACCAATACATTTTAGTATGTCATATAGTTTATATATTATGTCAAACATTTCTATTTTTATAAAATCAGTAGGAAAAGACCAAAATGAGATATGCATATGGAAATCTGCCTCAATAGGCGGCATTCTACATCTGGCAAAGAGAATTATGAGATATGCCTTTTTTAAACATAATGATTTGTGGAAAGTATTTGGTGCAAAGATTTCAAAAATAATAAGAGTAAACACTACAGTTCTAAGAATTCCAATATGTAACTTTTACTGTAAAGGATATGGGAAAATTTTAGTAAAGTTTGGAGAATCAGTCCTAAAGAATATAAAAATTGGACAATTGACTGATTATTTTGGGCTTATCAAATTGGATTTACTCATTTGTAGAAAGATCCAAATAAAGAGAATAATAGTATACAATTTTAAATGTTCTGTGTTGTATTTAATGCAGAAGAATTAAATGTCTATATGTTCAAGACTATATTCTACCTAAAATTTGCATTTTTCATACTTCTAACACAGCTTCATACAGATATTTGGTGTTATAAATAGTTAAACTCTTGTATAGCTATTTTTTCAGACAATGTAGTGATTACACAAAAGTCACACACAAAAAAAGATTTGTCAAGTTTCTTTAGCTATACTTTCACCACCTATGGAAATTTAGTTTTTTTCTTTTCATCAAATATATATTAATTGCTTGGAAACTCTCAGAACCTTTGTAAATGCTGACGACATGGAAAGGAATAAGTCAAATTGTCCACGCCTTTAAAGATTTCAAAGTCTTCTGGGGATTATAGACTGAGTGTCCAAAGAGTATACTGCAAAAAAAAAAAAAAAAAACCACTATAATAAATATTCAAATTATTGTATCAGAATGTCCATAGAAGAAATAGTTTTCATTGACTGGTGAAGAATGCAATGGAGTTGGTTAGGAAGAAGAAAGGTGATATTTGAGTTTGATCTAAAACAATAAGCAGAAATTTACAAGGGAGATAAATATAAAAGCATAAAATGCTTAAATTGTTCGAAAAACACAAGGAGCATGAACTTCCAAGAAGCATAGGAAACCTGGGTCACTATATTAGCATATAAGATGGCTAGAGCCAAAATGAATACACACATAGGAGATGAGGACTATAGATGTTAACCTGCAGAGCATTTAATGCAAGAATCAGAGGATTTTATTTAGAAGAACTTATAGTTCATCCAATTATTTTGAAAGCTGAGGTTGGTCATTCTAGAGAAGACCTAAAGTGGAGGAACTGTGGAAACAATAGGCCAGAAATCAGCACTGTGATACAGTTTGCAAGTAAGTGATTATAAGACATCAGCCATGACTGTGGCCAAGCTTTTCAACAGTCATGTACAACATGGTATGATGGTATTGAATCAGTTTAGTTAAGCAAAAGTAACCTTTCACAGACTTTTTTTTCCTGTGCTATTCCAGGTTAGCTTGGCCAAAGAGAAATTACATGAGATTTTAAAGCAATAAGCATTATGTTCTCAAAGTTAGAGTGAGGCACCAAGGACCATTTCTGCTCATGCATGTTGTCATTAACCTCCCCTTCTTCACATCTTGTTTATACCCTCTCCCTCGTCCCAGAACCCATGCTACATGTTTTAGGTTTCTGTTCAACTGGAACAAGTTTTAGAATCAATTCATTTTCTGGCAATCTATTGCTGAATAAGAAGTCACCCCAATAATTAATGACATAAAACAGCAGCCATGTTATTGTATCTGCAAGTTTGTGGTTCAGGAGTTTGGGCAGCACATAGTGGGGACAGCTTGTCTTTATACCATAAGGACTGGGACTCAGGTGGAGCAGTTCAAATGCCAGGATATGGCTGGGATGGTTGAACTAGATCATATATCTTGGTTCTTGGTTCTGGCTGCCATATAGATCCTACACTTCTTCATATCATCTTTGCTAGAGCCTGATATATTCAAGGGAAGCTTATTACTCATTGTTTTAGTCCCTAGACTAGAATGGATAGAAAAGCCATAAGTCTGCTTCTTTTTCTCTGGGCTTTTCCGTTGTCCATGCAGCATCTCCATGTGGACTTCCTCATTGTCTGGTGGTCTAATTACAGTCAGACCTAAAGCAAGCATTCCAAGGGACCTGGGTGGAAGTTGCAAAACTTCTAATGGACTAGCACAGAAGTCCCAGGATATCATTTCCACTCTCTTTTATTATTCAAACTTAACTAAAGCTAGTACAGGCACAGGGAGGAACTCTGCATCTCAATGAGAGGAATAACAACAAGGATTCAACCATCTTTAATCAGCAATCTTTAATTTACTTTTGGAGTTAACAAAAGTTATGTATAGGCAAAGATAAAGAGTGAGGAATGACTGAGATTTACAAATCGATTGAATAATTACCTCATTAGTGGACAATGAGGTTAATGCTGGTCTCTGTGGGCTAAGCTTGAGATCTATCTAGCACTAAACTTTAGGTCAATGCATAGAGATCAAACACCAGTTATCCATGTTTAGATGCATAGAGATCAAACACCTTCATTATTCTCATGTATAAGACATAGGATGAGAGAGAAGGCAAGTTTCACTTCAAGGGAACCATTTAGGTATTCCTTAACATACATTTTTTAAAAATTTTCTGGAGTATAGTTGATTTACAAATTTGTGATATTTTCAGGTGGATGGCAAAGTGAATCAGTTATACATATATCCTTTTTTTTTTTAATATTCTTTTCCCACACAGGTCCTTAAAGAATATCGAGATAAGTTCCCTGAGCTATTCAGTAGGTCCCTATTAGTCATCTATTTCATATGCTTTTTATTATAATCTTTTGAAATTCAGGCCAGACTTCTTGCTGAAGGCAGTTCCTGCATGGAAAGAGGTCTGAATTCTAGTTACGTAGGTCTCTGTAGGATACATAAGCAAAAAGTTGACTTGTGGATGTAAAGGCCATAGTCCCAGATCATATGATAAAAATGAGAAACTCCTCTTCATCTGAACATTGAAGGGGATGGTGAGCATGGGTGGAGGGAGTGGGAATGCTGCTGCTGAAGCAACTCTGTGATATCCTCCCTTAGAACTGCTGATTGCTGAAGCTACAGCAGTTGCAAAAATAAAGTAGGATCACATATGAATCAGCTATTTGAAATGAGGAATGCAGTGGAAGTCCAGAAACCTGAGGGGAAATAGAGAAAACGGGCTTGCTGCTGGAAAGAACAGAGATGGGATCAAAAAAAATTCCGTTTCTATTCCTTGCTTGACTTTCTGAGTCTTAACTTCCTACTCTATGAAATAAAGGGATCAGCCAGAGATCACTAATAGTACTCTCAATTCCAAAAGTCCATAAATGGCTTAGGGAAATATAAGAAGTCAATTCCTGGCTAAGTTAAATGTGAATATAACACCAACACGACATGTGTCATATATTCATATAATTGTATGACTTAGCTTATCTAGATGACCTTTACCTCTTCTCCTTTAAGTAATGATAAACCTGAGATTTTTCAGGAGCAATCTTATTTTTAAAATTTTAATTATGCCTCCCTACTATGTGGCTCAGCAATAAAGAATCCACCTGCCAGTGCAGGAGCTGCAGGTTCAATCCTTGGGTTGGGAAGTTCTCCTGGAGAGAAAAATGGCTTCCCACTCCAGTATTCTTGCCTGGGAAATCCCATGGACAGAGGAGCCTGGCAGGCTACAGTCCATGGATTCACTAAGAGTCAGACACGACTGAATGACCAAAGGACAGCAATAACTATTCAGACCACGTATCTGAGCATTAAGTGTAAATTTTTAAATAAACACATCTTTACCAAGACTCCATGCTCAAAAAGGTCAAGTTGCAGGTAAGGAATGTTTGTCTTTAAACAATGGTATATGAAAAGTTGTGCTGTTGACCAATGGAAAAGAAAAAACAACAACAAAAATGTTAAAAACAGAGAAACAAGGAATCATGAGATAGGGCACGTGTTATCCTGCCCAGTTGCTTCAGTCATGTCCGATTCTTTGCAACCTCTTGGACTGTAACCCACCAGCTCTTCTGTCCATGGAATTCTCCAGGCAAGAATGCTGGAGTAGCTTGCCATTTCCTGCTCCAAGGGATCTGCCTGACCCAGGGACAGAACCCTCGTCTCTTGTGTCTCCAAATTGGCAGGAGGATTCTTTATCACTAGCACCACCTGGGAAGTATATTAAATGCCAAATAGATAAATGACTTCCTACTAACAAATGGCTATGAAAACTATATTTCAATTCATCAAAGCCAGTGTCTTTTGATTTCTGTAATGTTTATGGAAAGTATTACCTTGGCTTTTGGAAAATATTACAGAGTAAGATGTTTCCTGCTTTGCTACATACTGATAGTCTTTTTTTCCTTTTTTTTTTTTCCCCCAAAATGTTGAATTATTCTCTAAAAGTTTATAGAATGGGAGTATTTAACTCAATGTTAATACATGTTTTATGTGAGTTTAACAGAAGTAAATAGTCTCAATTTTGCGATGGAAAAATACAAACAAGAGAGTGACTATGTGATTCTCCCATGTTCACTAACAAAAATTCTTGTCAAGTAATACTATATCTTTTTTCACAAACGTTGACAAAACTATTCCTGAGGTTTGATTATATACTTAGAAAAAACTGTCATATTTTAGCTGATAAAAAGATTATATATTCTAGAAAAAACTGTCATATTTTAGCTGATAAAAATATGCATAGAAATCCTTCAGAATGCATGCTAATTTTGGCCCTTGTATGAGACCTGCAGCTGGTTTTCATAAGAACTGCAATAAGCATGGTTTGGGAATAGTCCTGCTGCCAATAGTGGAACTAAAATGAGATTCATCTTTTCCTGTTAAACTATTCAGGCATTTAATCCCAGCATAGTTGACGTTAAAGTAGACAAAGGAATAACCAGGACAGGGGAAAAAGAAAATGTAATATCCACTGACTCTATGAAATGCCAGTATCACAAGGTATAGTAGGAGACCTTCAAAAGCAAATGATAAATGTGTACCTTTGTCAAGTTCTTATGGGTATGGTCAAGGTCTCTCTGGTCATTTCTTTAAAAGACAGTTTTCTTTTCAGAATG
The DNA here is from genome assembly GCF_002263795.3 of Bos taurus. Classification (NCBI taxonomy): domain Eukaryota; kingdom Metazoa; phylum Chordata; class Mammalia; order Artiodactyla; family Bovidae; genus Bos; species Bos taurus. Next base: position 39,125,266 of record NC_037328.1, on the reverse strand, counting down.
AGAGGTTGAAGAATCATCTTCTTCTTTGGGGAACTTGAAGGAAAGGCTATTTTTAGGGGTAGTTATAGCAAAGCTTGCTTTGTACCTAACAGGATGAGTTACACACATTTTCATAGTCTCATGTAGCCCTATAACATAATAATGTGACAATATATGTAATTACATGCATGTAATGTGACACGATCAGACATTTTGTTATAGATAAAAAGGCATAGATTAATAGGCAATCAGATCAGATCACATCAGTCGCTCAGTCGTGTCCGACTCTTTGCAACCCCATGAATCATAGCACGCCAGGCCTCCCTGTCCATCACCAACTCCCGGAGTTCACTCAGACTCACGTCCATCGAGTCAGTGATGCCATCCAGCCATCTCATCCTCTGTCGTCCCCTTCTCCTCCTACACCAGCATCAGGGTCTTTCCCAATGAATCAACACTTCGCATGAGGTGGCCAAAGTACTGCAGTTTCAGCTTTAGCATCATTCCTTCCAAAGAAATCCCAGGGCTGATCTCCTTTAGAATGGACTGGTTGGATCTCCTTGCAGTCCAAGGGACTCTCAAGAGTCTTCTCCAACACCACAGTTCAAAAGCATCAATTCTTCGGCGCTCAGCCTTCTTCACAGTCCAACTCTCACATCCATACATGACCACAGGAAAAACCATAGCCTTGACTAGACGAACCTTTGTTGGCAAAGTAATGTCTCTGCTTTTGAATATGCTATCTAGGTTGGTCATAACTTTCCTTCCAAGGAGTAAGCGTCTTTTAATTTCATGACTGCAGTCACCATCTGTAGTGATTTTGGAGCCCAGAAAAACAAAGTCTGCCACTGTTTCCACTGTTTCCCCATCTATTTCCCATGAAGTGGTGGGACAGATGCTTATAAATTCTTGGGGACAATTATTAAAGTCATAAAAGTAAAATGGAGAAATAATAATATAATTCTGTCAATAAATTATACTCCTCAACAAGGTAACACAGATAACCATTCAGATAGGTCAAGACAAAAGATTATTCTTTTTAACTAAAATATGTTGTTCTCTGAATTAATAAATTATTAGCTCCCATTTCACTGTATTGTTGCTAAAACTGGAATAGATTTATTTTCATGACATTTGAGGTTAGGATGAAAGAAACAGAACACAAAAGAAAAATTAAGTATTTAAAAATTAAGTTTATCCCTGACCAAAATTTTTATGGTGATGGCATAAAATCCAAGACCATTTTCACCACCACTGCCTTCATCTGTGTCAAAGTCCCCTCAACTGTAACTTCACTTTTTTTATATAACCCTGTATGTGAGACAACAAAAGAAACACAGATGTATAGAACAGTTTTTTGGACTCTGTGGGAGAGGGTGAGAGTGGGATGATTTGGGAGAATGGCATTGAAACATGTATAATATCATATAAGAAACGAATCACCAGTCCAGGTTCAATGCAGGATACAGGATGCTTGGGGCTGGTGCACTGGGATGACCCAGAGGGATGGTACGGGGAGGGAGGTGGGAGGGGCGTTCAGGTTGGGGAACACATGTACACCCGTGGTGGATTCATGTTGATGTATGGCTAAACCAATACAATATTGTAAAGTAATTAGCCTCCAATTAAAATAAATAAATCTATATTTTTTAAAAAATGAATACTGACATTATAGAATCACTACTAATATTGGGACAGATGACTGAAATGAAAATTTCCTCTTTTTGAGGGTGCAAAAAGAATGTTCTTAATGGTCTGAAATAAATGATTTGCCGAGACTGTGTGTACATGGGCACAATAGTCTTTTCAGCAGCAGACAGAAAAGCGTGCCAGGCTCATAAATCTGAGGAAACAAAAGGAGAAAAACACCTCAGAAAAAACAACCCCACCAAATCAAACAATGAACAATTCTCTCTTACTTGGAACAGAAATGTAATATGGATGACAATAATATTACATGCAAAATGTGCATAAAAACTTGCTTCTAGCATAGGGAATTGCATTCCACTACAGATATTCTTTTGTCCATTCATTTTACATTGTAAAAATTGAAGTGATTCTAGACTTAACACTTTCAAAGTCTCCAAATAGCCAAGACTGAGTTGTGTTAGTATTAAAAGCACAGCTATTCTACATGAATAAAAATACCAACATAGGAAATAATGTCTCAGTGCCCTCCAGCCAAAGATAACCAACAATCGACCTATAGCTGAACAAGTTCCAATGAGGCAGATCACACACCATGGGGTACCACGGGGTGTCAGTAAGAGGGTTTCTGAGAGGGCTTACCACAGGATTTGTGCTTTTGTTAGATGATGACTTGTTGCGGGGGGGGGGGGGGATCTTTGAAGAAGCATCAGTTCACTTTGGAGCAAATGATGTAAAGAAGCAGGGGTAATTCTATGATTACATATCTAATTAATCTTGACTAAGAGGAAGGATAAAAGTGAAAGAGGAGAGTGAAAAAGTTGGCTTAAAACTCAATGTTCAAAAAACTAAGATCATGGCCTATGGTCCAATCACTTGATGGCAAATAGATAGGGAAACAATGGAAACAGTGAGAGACTTTATTTTGGGGGGCTCCAAAATCACTAAAGATGGTGACTGCAGCCATGAAATTAAAAGACACTTGCTCCTTGGAAGGAAGTTATGACCAACCTAGACCGCATATTAAGAAACAGAGACATTACTTCACCAACAAAGGTCCATCTAGTCAAAGCTATGGTTTTCCCAGTAGTCATGTATGGATGTGAGAGTTGGACTATAAAGAAGGCTAAGCACTGAAGAATTGATGCTTTTGAACTGTGGTGTTGGAGAAGACTCTTGAGAGTCCCTTGGACTGCAAGGAGATCCAACCAGTCCATCCTAAAGGAACTCAGTCCTGAATATTCATTGGAAGGACTGATGCTGAAGCTGAACTCCAATACTTTGGCCACCTGATGCAAAGGGCCAACTCATTGGAAAATACCCTGATGCTGGGAAAGACTGAAGGCAAAAGGAGTATAAGGCAGCAGGGAATGAGATGGTTGGGTGGCATCACTGACTCAATGGACATGAATTTGAGCAAACTTCAGGAGATAGTGAAGGACAGGAAAACCTGGCATGCTGCAGTCCATAGGGTTGCAAAGAGTTGAACACAACTTGGCAACTGAACAATAACCACAACAAAAGTATTGGCTGGGCTCTCATGATACTTGGAAGTGGAGAGTACTGTGTGTAAGAGGGGATGGGAGGTGCTTGAATACAGTCACAAAGTGGTCTCTTTTTGTGTGTCATTTCATTGTCTTAGAGTGGCCTTGGTTGGTGTTTTGGTGTTCTGGATCATTTACAGGATTGAAAACCTCTTGATCTGCAGCTTTAAGTGCCAGACTAGTTCCCTGCTGTAAAGGGAGCTTTCTCATTCTCAGGTGTAATATTTAGTTAATCATAAGGTAATAGATAAAAGTAGTCTGAAAAGCACACACACACACATACTGAGTGAATCATTAAATGGACTTTAAAAATAATTTTAAACACAGTAATTTATTTTATAGAGCCCTTATGTAGTATATGCTTTAGGCCAGGAACTTTCTAAATATTGTTTCATTCAGTCTCCATAAAATAGGTATTACTGCTATCTCAATTCTAAATATCAGGAAACTGAAGCACAGAGAGATTAAACAGTTTGAGCAAAGATGCACAACTAGTAGGTAGTAAAGCTGAAATTTAAAACTGGGAAGCTGGCTTCAAAGTTTAATCTCATTACTGCCATGCCGTGCTACTATTAAAAGCTAATTCTACTTTTCTAGACTGTAATTTTCACATTTTACATGTAGATTATGAGGAAAAATTTGAACCTACCACCAACCTACTAAAAATTTGTTTTCCTTTACCTATGACCACTCCCACCTCCTGCTCATCACTGATGTTCTAAACCTTAACACACTTCAGAGTGACTTGAAGAAATGAGATAGCACAGGCTACTCTGGGTTAAACTGTTGTACCAGCTATTTCTCAACCCATAAGATGGATGAATAGGGACAGGCCAAGCAGAGGACAGAAAGGAAACTGAGCTAAGAGAGATCAGCCTGACCTAACCCCATGAGAACAAAAGTTTGCTGTATGAATTACTTCTACTTGTCAATTTTTCCTCATTTTATTTTAATTTAAGGTTTCAATACAGCTATTCAGCTTTCAGTTCAGTTCAGTCACTAAGTTGTGTCCGAATCTTTGTGACCCAATGGAATGCAGCACACCAGGCCTCGCTGTCCATCACCAACTCCTGGAGTTTACTCAAACTCATGTCCATCTAGTTGGTGATGCCATCCAACCATCTCATCCTCTGTCATACCCTTCTCCTCTCACCTTCAAACTTTGCCAGCATCAGGGTCTTTTCAAATGAGTCAGCTCTTTGCATAAGGTGGCCAACGTATTGGAGTTTCAGCTTCAGCATCAGTCTTTCCAATGAATATTCAGGACTGATTTCCTTTAGGATGGATTGGTTGGATCTCCTTTCAGTCCAAGGGACTCTCAGGCGTCTTCTCCAACATCACAATTCGAAAGCATCAATTCTTCAGCTCTCAGCTTTCTTTATAGTCCAACTCACACATCCATACATGACTATTGGAAAAACCATAGCCTTGACTAGACAGACCCTTTGTTGGCAAAGTAATGTCTCTGCTTTTTAATATCCTGTTTAGGTTGGTCATAACTTTCTTCCAAGGAGTAAGTGTCTTTTAATTTCATGGCTGCAATCACCATCTGCAGTGATTTTGGAGCCCCCCAAAATAAAGTCTGACACTGTTTCCACTGTTTTGCCACCTATTTGCCAACAAATAGGGGACCAGATGCCATGATCTTCGTTTTCTGAATGTTCAGCTTTAAGCCAACTTTTTCACTCTCCTCTTTCACTTTCATCAAGACGCTCTTTAGTGCTTCTTCACTTTCTGCCATAAGGGTGGTGCCATCTGCATATCTGAGATTATTGATATTTCTCCCAGCAATCTTGATTCCAGCCTATGCTTCCTCTAGCCCAGTGTTTCTCATGATGTACTCTGCATATAAGTTAAATAAAGTGAAAGTGAAGTCGCTCAGTTGTGTCCGACTCTTTGCGACCCCGTGGACAGTAGCCTACCAGGCTCCTCTGTCCATGGGATTTTCCAGGCAGGAGTACTGGAGTGGGGTGCCATTGCCATCTCCCAGGGGATCTTCCTGACCCAGGGATTGAACCTGGGTCTTCCTCATTGAAGGCTGACTTTTTACTCTCTAAGCCACCAGGGAAGCCCTGGTTAAGTTAAATAAGCAGGGTGACAATATACAGCTTTGACGTACTCCTTTTCCTATTTGGAACCAGTCTGTTGTTCCACATCCAGTTCTAACTGTTGCTTCCTGACCTGAATACACATTTCTCACAGGTAGCTCAGGTTGTCTGGTATTCCCATCTCTTTCAGAATTTTCCAGTTTATTGTGATCCACACAGTCAAAGGCTTTGGCATAGTCAATAAAGCAGAAGTAGATGTTCTTCTGGAACTCTCTTGCTTTTCCCATGTTTCACTGGATGTTGGCAATTTGATCTCTGGTTCGTTCCTCTGCCTTTTCCAAAACCAGCTTGAACATCTGGAAGTTCATGGTTCACGTATTGCTGAAGCTTGGCTTGGAGAATTTTGAGCATTACTTTGTTAGTATATGAGAAGAGTGCAATTGTGTGGTAGTTTGAGCATTCTTTGGCATTGCCATTGAAATAAAAACTGACCTTTTCCAGTCCTGTGGCCACTGCTGAGTTTTCCAAATTTGCTGGCATATTGAGGGCAGCATTTTAATACCATTTTTCTTTTTGGATTTGAAATAGCTCAACTGGAATTCCATCACCTCCACTAGCTTTGTTCACAGTGATGCTTCCTGAGGACCATTTGACCTCACATTCCAGGATGTCTGGCCCTAGGTGAGTGATCCCACCATCGTGATTATCTGGGTTGTAAAGATCTTTTTTGCATAGTTCGTCTGTGTATTCTTGCCACCTCTTCTTAATATCTTCTGCTTCTGTTAGGTTCATACAATTTCTGTCCTTTATTGAGCCCACCTTTGCATGAAATGTTCCCTTGGTATCTCTGATGTTCTTGAAGAGATCTCTAGTCTTTCCCATTCTATTGTTTTCTTCTGTGTCTTTGCACTGATTACTGAGGAAGGCTTTCTCATCACTCCATGCTATTCTTTGGAACTCTGCATTCAAATGGGTATATCTTTCCTTTTCTCCTTTGCTTTTCACTTCTTTTCTTTTCACAGCTATTTGTAAGGCCTCCTCAGACAGCCATTTTGCTTCTTTGCATTTCTGTTTCTTGGGGATGGTTTTGATCACTGTCACCTGTACAGTGTCACAAACCTCTATCCATAGTTCATCAGGCACTTTGTCTATCAGATCTAGTCCCTTAAATCAATTTCTCACTTCCACTGTATAAACATAAGGGGTTTGATTTAGGTCATACCTGAATGGTCTAGTGGTTTTCCCCACTTTCTTCAATTTAAGTCTGAATTTGGCAAAAAGGATTTCATGATCTGAGCCACAGTCAGCTCTTGGTCTTGTTTTTGCTGACTGTGTAGAGCGTCTCCATCTTTGGCTGCATAGAATATAATCAATCTGATTTCAGTGTTGACCATCTGGTGATGTCCATGTGTATAGTCTTCTCCTGTGTTGTTGGAAGAGGGTGTTTGAAATTACCAGTGCATTCTCTTGACATAACTCTATTAGCCTTTGCCCTGCTTCATTCTGTACTCCAAGGCCAAATTTGCCTGTTATTCCAGGTTTTTTTGACTTCCTACTTTTGCATTCCAGTCCCCTATAATGAAAAGGACATCTTTTTTGGGTGCTACTTCTAGCAGGTCTTGTAGGTCTTCTGAGAACTGTTCAACTTCAGTTTCTTCAGCGTTACTGGTTGGGGCATAGACTTGAATTACCATGATATTGAATGGTTTGCCTTGGAAACAAATAGAGATCATTCTGTTATTTTTGAGACTGCATCCAAGTACTGCATTTCAGACTCTTCTGTTGACTATGATGGCTACTCCATTTCTTCTAAGGGATTCTTGCCCACAATAGTAGATATAATGGTCATCTGAGAAAATTCACCTATTCCAGTCCATTTTAGTTTGCTGATTCTCAACTGACGTTCACTCTTGCCAACTCCTGTTTGACCACCTCTAATTTGCCTTGATTCATGCACCTAACATTCCAGGTTCCTATGCAATATTACTCTTTACAGCATCCGACCTTGCTTCTATCACCAGTCACATCTACAACTGGGTGTTGTTTTTGCTTTGGCTCCATCTCCTTATTCTTTCTGGAATTATTTCTTCACTGATCTCCAGTAGCATATTGGGCACCTACCAACCTGGGGAGTTCATCTTTCAGTGTCCTATTTTTTTGCCTTTTCATACTGTTTATGGGGTTCTCAAGGCAGGAATACTGAAGTGGTTTGCCATTCCCTTCTCCAGTGGACCACATTCTGTCAGAACTCTCCACCACGACCCGTCCATCTTGGGTGGCCCTACATGGCATGGCTCATAGTTTCACTCAATTAGACAAGGCTGTGGTTCATGTGATTAGATTGATTAGTTTTCTGTGATTTCTGTGTTTCTGTGTTTTCTGTGATTTCTGTGTTTCTGTGGGTTTTCAGTCTGTCTGCCCTCTGATGGAGAAGGATAAGAGGATTATGGAAGCTTCCTGATTGGATAGACTGACTGAGGAAGATACTAGATCTTGTTCTGATGGGCGGGGCCATGCTCTGTAAATCTTTAATACAATTTTCTGTTGATGGGTGGAACTGTGTTATCTCCCTGCTATTTACCTGAGGCCAAACTATGGTGGAGGTGATGAAGATAATGGTGACCTCCCTCAAAAGATCCCATGCATGTACTGCTACAGTCCATGCCCCCAACCCTGTAGCAGGTCACCAGGGACCCACACCTTCACTAGAGACTCCCAGACACCCACAGGCAAGTCTCCTGTGGGAGTCACTGTTCCTTTCTCCTGGGTCCTGTTGCACAAGGTTCTGTTGTGCCTTCCAAGAGTCCTATTCTGCCTTCCCCAATCACAATTAGAAAGTCATCTAATGATTATAAGACAGTCATCTAGTTACTATTAGATAGTCACCATCATTCTGTGCTTCCAAACCTCTGTGGATATCAGTGATATTTATTTATCTGGTTTGAAATAAAAATAAAACTAAGGCCTGGGGCATGAGCCTGTGCTCCTAGCACAACTGCAGCTTCTATAGAGCCCATCTATCCACTCTGTCCTTTATATGCCAATATTTTTACTTATTTATTAGCAATTACAGATATGCAGATGACACCACCCTTATGGCAGAAAGTGAAGAAGAACTAAAGAGCCTCTTGATGAAAGTGAAAGAGGACAGTGAAAAAGTTGGCTTAAAACTCAACATTCAGAAAACTAAGATTATGGCATCTGGTCCCATCACTTCATGGGAAATAGATGGGGAAACAGTGGCTGACTTTATTTTGGGGGGCTCCAAAATCACTACAGATGGTGACTGCAGCCATGAAATTAAAAGGTGCTTGCTCCTTGGAAGAAAAGTTATGATCAACCTAGACAGAATATTAAAAAGCAGAGACATTACTTTACCAAAAAAGGCCCATCTAGTCAAAACTATGGTTTTTCCAGTAATCACCTATGGATGTGCAAGTTGGACTATAAAGAAAGCTGAGCACTGAAGAATTTATGCTTTTGAACTGTGATTTTGGAGAAGACCCTTGAGAGTCCCTTGGACTGCAAGGAGATCCAACCAGTCCATCCTAAAGGAAATCAGTCCTGAATATTCTTTGGAAGGATGGATGCTGAAGCTGCAACTCCAATACTTGGCCACCTGATGTGAAGAACTGACTCATTTGAAAAGACCCTGATGCTGGGAAAGGTTGAAGGTGAGAGGAGAAGGGGACAACAGTGGATGAGATGGTTGGATTTCATCACTGAGGCAATAGACATGAGTTTGAATAGGCTCTGGGTGTTGGTGATGGACAGGGAAGCCTGGCATGCTGCATTCCACAGGCTCACAGAGAGTCAGACACGACTGTACGACTGAACTGAACTGAACTGAATGAACTACAAAGCTTGTCCATAATGGTAATGCAATATTGATTCCCTTAAATAAAATTTCAGATCACTCATTGAGACCCATGCATTCTGGAAATGCATGCATTTTACAGGAACACTTAAGGTGCTTCAGGTTGTGATACAACACTTACAAACTGTCGGCACCAGCTCTTGACTTTGCATCCTCCTCAGATGTAATCGTTGAGGCCTTCCATTGGGATCCTCAATTCACCACACTTCCTGTGAACATGGAATAAGGCATGTTAATATACTTCTCGAATTTGTTCTGAAAGTCACCTGTAGCCTAAAGCTTAACTGATGACTTTAGAATAAGCATTAAACACATGGGGTCGCTAAGAGTTGGGCACCTCTGAGAGACTTCACTTTCACTTTCATGCATTGGAGAAGGAAATGGCAACCCACTCCAGTGTTCTTGCCTGGAGAATCCTAGGGATCGGGGAGCCTGGTGGGCTGCTGTCTATGGGGTCGCACAGAGTCAGACACGACTAAAGTGACTTAGCAGCAGCATGCCTAATATCAATCATAACAGATCACTACCATGTCTGACATTTTTCCAGACACTAGAAATAAACAGGAACAAAGTAGCAAAAGACCCAACCCTTCTTGAGTTTTCACTTTAAGAAGTAATTATATTAGCTAGAGTAGCTAACAAACCCCCAAATATATAATGACTCAAACAAAATATCACATACAGATAAATTGTCAAAAGAGTTATTCTGGGTTCAAGGTGGAGGTAGGGCTACTTTGCTGAACACATCCATTCAACATGTGGCTTTAAGATATTTCTGGGATACAGTATCCAGTAGGCAAAGGAAAATAAATAAATGTGGAATCTTTGTATGCCTTTATATTCTAAAATCAGTATTCTTTACTTCTCCTGCTATTCCATTGGATAGAACAAGTATTGTCCTTAGACAAGAGAATGTAGGACCTCTGTCTCAAGCCCTTCACCCCATGAGGCCCATGCTCTAGGGTGCCTTCTTCATAATTATATAAGGCCCTGGTTGCCTGGGACTGGCATGGAACTGGCCAGAAGTCCTGCCTAAGTAGATAGGCATATATAGACTTTGATGTCTAAGTATACCTAGACTAGGTCCTCTGTGAACTTTCATCTCCAGTTCTCACCTTGGGTCATCCTGTGATCCTCTGCCTCATGTGCAAGGAAAACTGGATGCTTCAAAAAGCTCCAGAACTTAAGTCTATGAGATCATTGTGAATCCAGTGCCCAGGTTTTAGTTTCAGGAAGGCAGCCTGATGAGCAAATCACTCCCATTAGCTCTTGTGGTATTTCTTTGCAGGGTTGCCTAAAATTAAGGTGACTAAATTAGTTGGCATACTGATGCTGGGTGAATGTCACTCAGATTAGACATATGCTGAGTTAGAGATCTAGACCACCTACAGCTAGCACCAACAGTTGGGCTTGAACCACACATATGAGCCCATGCATCAGTTGTCACTTGTCCACATTGTGACTATGGTGCTGATGCTTGTCTGTAGCATCCACGGGTGGTAAGTAGTGGAAGAAGGTGTCTTTTATTCTGTAAGCTCCATTCTGATGGTACCTAGTACCACATGTCAGGCTATCCCTTAGAAGTGTCTACACCCATGTCTTTCAAATGATTTTGAGATTTTTGTTCCACAATGATAATTTTGTTCCTATGATTCTTGCCTTCTTGCCTCCAATAGACATTGTGGCACTATGCTCATCCAAGTCAGCCTTAAGCCCTGCCAGATGGACATTTCTCAGATAGATGTAGCTTCTTTTTTTGCTCGACCCATTGGTCCCTTATCTATCCTCTCCACTGGTAATAGTATATGGAAGCCAGTGATGTACTCAACATTCTAAGAGATCATACTCCAGGAATATAGTGATTATGATGTAAAGGCTTTAAGAGAAGGCATGGTTAGAAGATGTACTATTATCCTTTCCAAATGGTAACTTTAAAATGATCAGAAAATGAATTATCTTTCATACTAGTCTATATTCCCTGGATAATTCTTGCATTTGTCATCACCAATGAGACACAATAAGAATTTCTGAGAAAGTCATTGAAAGCTGGTAGTCTCTAACAGGGTTTCCCAGGTGGTGCAAGTGGTCAAGAACCTGCCTGCCGATGCAGAAGGTGCAAGAGACACGAGTTCAATTACTGGTTTGGGAAGATCCCTTGGAGGAGGGCATGGCAACCCGTTCCAGTATTCTTGCCTGGAGAATCTCCATGGATAGAGGAGCCTGGAGGGCTATAGTCCATAGGGTCACAAAGAGTTGGACATGACTGAAGTGACTTACCATGGCCATAGTCTCTAACAGCATGATGGATAATGCAGTGTTGTGGTAAAGACCGATGCTGAAGCTGAAGCTCCAATATTTGACCATCCAATGCAAAGAACTGACTCATTGGAAAAGACCCTGTTGCTGAGAAAGATTGAAGGCAGGAGGAGATGGGGACAACTGAAGGTGAGATGGTTGGATAGCATCACTGACTCGATGGACATGAGTTTGAGCAAACTCTGGGAGTTGGTGATGGGCAGGCAAGCCTGGTGTGTTGCAGTCCATGGGGTCACAAAGAGACGGACATGGCTAAGTGACTGAACTGAACTGAAGTAAAGGTGAAATAGGCATTAAACAAATGGAGTTAGAAAAATTAGATGCAAGAGGAATATATATGGTTTAAATACAAATAGGTTCTATAAAGCCATGGAATCATTAGTAATCATACTGTTGCTACTTTTTTCTCACAATATGAGATAAGAAATTAGTCAGGAATGTCACATTTGACAATAAAGAGCCCAGAAGGGCCTCTTAATCTGAGCAAGAGGAGATGGTACCTGGACCCTGTACAGATTCATTCCATGTACTTATTGGACAATAAGCCAACTCAGAAGTAACTATGCTTTACTAATTATTCTAAATTTTCACTGATAAATTATCATATCTCACATAGGCCCATGGATTCAATAACACACTTTTTCTTTTTCTCATTAAACTTTTTTTTAATGGGTCTCAAATTCTGTGACAGATTTTTGGTCAAGTTGTTTTCATTAAAAAATACTGATTTTAAAAACTAATAACTTAAAAAATGGCCACACACAAAACATATGGTCCACAAAACATTCTCCTTTCCTTCTGAAGGTTTTACGGTACATTGTGATCATTAACCAGTCTTTTACAATTAAATTTAAATGGCCAATTGAGACAAACAGTTCTGAGACCATTCTTCCACCACTTATTAAGACTGGGGTGGCAGGTATTGGGGATAATATTCATTTAGCCTTCTGAGCTTTCTGGGCAGACTTGGTGACCTTGCCAGCTCTGGCTGCCTTCTTGTCCAATGCTTTGATGACACGCACAGTGACTGTCTATCTCATGTCACTCACAGCAAAACGGCCCAGGGGAGGATATTCAGAGAATCTCTCGACACACATGGGCTTGCTAAGAACCATATCAACAATGGCAGCATCACCAGATTTCAAGAATTTAGGGCCATCTTTCAGCTTTTTGCCAGAACGACGATCAATTTTCTCCTTCAGCTCAGCAAACTTGCAAGCGATGTGAGCAGGGTGACAGTCCAGCACAGGTGCATATCCAGCACTGATTTGGCCTGGATGGTTCAAAATAATCACCTGAGCTTTGAAGCCAGCTGCTTCCATTGGTGGGTCATTTTTGCTGTCAGCAGTCACATTCCCACAACGAACATCTCTGACAGATATGTTCTTGACATTGAAGCCCAGACTGTCCCCAGGAAGGGCTTCACTCAATGCTTCATGGTGCGTTTCTACAGACTTCACTTCAGTTGATACATTGACTGGAGCAAAGATGACCACCATGCCAGGTTTGAGAACACCAGTCTCCACATGACCCACAGGGACAGTACCAATACCACCAATTTTATAGACATCCTGGAGTGGCAAACACAAGGGTTTGTCAGTTGAGTGAATTGGTGGCAGGAGGCAACTGAGAGCTTCAAGCAGGATGATTCCACTGGCATTGCCATTTTTATGGGTGACTTTCCATCCCTTGAACCATGGCATGTTAGCACTTGGCTCCAGCATGTTGTCCCCATTCCAGCCAGAAACTGGCACAAATGCTACTGTGTTGGGGTTGTAGCCAATTTTCTTAATGTAGGTGCTGACTTCCTTAACAATTTCCTCTTATCTCTTCTGGCTGTAGAGTAGCTCAGAGGAATCCATTTTGTTAACTCCAACAATTAGCTGTTTTACACTCAGAGTGTAAGCCAGAAGGGCATGCTCACGGGTCTGCTGGTTCTTGGAGATACTGGCTTCAAATGCACCAACACCAGCAACAACAATCAGTACAGCACAGTCAGCCTGGGATGTGCCTGTAATCCTGTTTTTAATGAAATCTCTGTGTCCTGGGGCATGAATGATAGTAAATCTGTCCTCAAATTTCCACAAGGAGACATCAATGGTGATACCATGCTCACGTTCAGCTTTCAGTTTGTCCAGGACCCAGGCATACTTGAAGGAGCCCTTTCCCATCTTGGCAGCCTCCTGCTTGAACTTTTCAATAGTTCTCTTGTCGATCCCGCCACATTCATAGATCAGATGGCTAGTCGTGGTAGACTTCCCTGAATCTACATGCCCAATGACAACGATGTTGTTGTGGGTTTTCCCTTCCCATTTTTGCTTAGGTTTAACAGTGGTTTTCATGACACTTGTGTCCTGGAGGCAAACCCGTTGCCAAAAAGTGTGCCAATAACACACTTTTAGTCAAATTGTTTAGATAAGGGCCCCACAAAAATATTTCCCTGGGTCTTTTTTATTTTTTCCAACAGTGGCTATGACTAGAATTCATTCACATGGACACACCTAATTACAAGGGTGAATGGAAATGTAGTTCTTAAGGTACTAAGCTAAGTCAAGCAAGAATAGAAAGTATTTGTGTGGAGTGTGTATGTGTGCATGGCTAGCAATTCTATTACTGAGAGTTAGATGATGAACATGTAAGTTATTGAGTATGTTACAGTGTAAAATGTGTTTTAAAGAAAAAGTTGAAATGAGAGATGGGAGTGTCTAATTTATGTTAGACTCTTAATAATGCTTAATAGTGGGAGTAAAGCCATGTTCATCATAAGACTAGTTTTGATCTTATTTTGCCCATAATGCATTACTTTCTTATCTTCATATAAACTTGTATCTATAATGAATTATTCTCTTCTTTGCTTACTTTATTTCAATTCATTGTTTAGAGTCCAGGACAATCAGCATTTATTCAATCAAGCTCTCTTTTCTCACTGATTATTCCCTCTAGTTTCCTGAGCAATTTTGTTTATGCTTTAACCATTCTACCTACCTCATTCTGTACTGTATCACACTGAATAGTGCATATTCCTTGAAGACAGGATTCATCACTTACTTTTTAATCTTTGAATCCCATAATGCTTACTGTTGACTTAAGTTTAGGAAGTCCTCTACAAATGTTTGCTGAATTGACTTTTAGGCCTGTTCACCTTGAAAAGGTGGGGCGTCCCAGGCGGTGCTAGTGGTAAAGAACCTGCCTGCCAATACAAGAGAAATAAGAAATGTGAGTTTGATCCCTGGGTCCGGAAGATCCCCTGGAGGAGGACACAGCCACTCACTCCAGTATTCTTGTCTGGAGAACCCATGGACGGAGGAGGAGCCTTGGAAGATATAGTCCATAGAGTCGCAGAGTCGCACATGACTGAAGCAACTTAGCACAGCACAGCACAGCACCTTGGAAAGGTAGCAAAGGCTCAGCTATTAGTAAGCAATTGTGTCTTAAGAAAATTCATACAACTGAGTTTTGGATGTTTTGGAGTAAAGGAATAAATCATTTTAGTTCAGTTCAGTCATTCAGTCGTGTCCGACTTTTTGCGACCCCATGAATTGCAGCACGCCAGGCCTCCCTGTCCATCACCAAGTCCCGGAGTTCACTCAGACTCACGTCCATCGACTCAGTGATGCAACCAAACAATCTCATCCTCTGTCGTCCCCTTCTCCTCTGCCCACAATCCACCCCAGCATCAGGGTCTTTTCCAGTGAGTCAACTCTTCGCTTGAGGTGGCCAAAGTACTGGAGTTTCAGCTTTAGCATCATTCCTTCCAAAGAAATCCCAGGGCTGATCTCCTTCAGAATGGACTGGTTGGATCTCCTTGCAGGCCAAGGGACTCTCAAGAGTCTTCTCCAACACCACAGTTGTATCAGTTCTTTGGTGCTCAGCTTTCCTTACAGTCCAACTCTCATATCCATACATGACCACCGGAAAAACCATAGGCTTGACTAGACAGACCTTTGTTGGCAAAGTAATGTCTCTGCTTTCCAATATGCTATCTAGGTTGGTCATAACTTTTCTTCTAAGGAGTAAGCGTCTTTTAATTTCATGGCTGCAATCACCATCTGCAGTGATTTGGGAGCCCAGAAAAATAAAGTCTGACATTGTTTCCACTGTTTCCCCATCTATTTCCCAAGAAGTGATGGGACTGGATGCCATGATTTTCGCTTTCTGAATGTTGAGCTTTAAGCCAACTTTTTCACTCTCCTCTTTCACTTTCACTTTCATCAAGAGGTTTTTAGTTCCTCTTCACTTTTTGCCATAAGGGTGGTGTCATCTGCATATCTGAGGTTATTGATATTTCTCCCAGCAATCTTGATCCCAGCTTGTGCTTTTTCCAGTCCAGCGTTTCTCATAATGTACTCTACATATAAGTTAAATAAGCAGCGTGACAATATACAGCCTTGATGTACTCCTTTTCCTATTTGGAACCAGTCCGTTGTTCCATGTCCAGTTCTAACTGTTGCTTCCTGACCTGCATACAGGTTTCTCAAGAGGCAGGTCAGGTGGTCTGGTATTCCCATCTCTTTCAGAATTTTCCACGGTTGACTGTGATCCACCCAGTCAAAGGCTTTGGTATAGTCAATAAAGCAGAAATAGATGCTTTTCTGGAACTCTCTTGCTTTTTCGATGATCCAGTGGATGTTGGCAATTTGATCTCTGGTTCCTCTGCCTTTTCTAAAACCAGCTTGAACATCAGGAAGTTCATGGTTCACATATTGCTGAAGCTTGGCTTGGAGAATTTTGAGCATTACTTTACTAGCGCGTGAGATGAGTGCATTTGTATGGTAGTTTGAGCATTCTTTGGCATTGCCTTTCTTTGGGATTGGAATGAAAACTGACCTTTTCCAGTCCTGTGGCCACTGCTGAGTTTTCCAAATTTGCTGGCATATTGAGTGCAGTGCTTTCACAGCATCATCTTTCAGAATTTGAAATAGCTCAACTGGAATTCTATCACCTCCACTAGCTTTGTTCGTAGTGATGCTTTCTAAGGCCCACTTGACTTCACATTCCAGGATGTCTGGCTCTAGGTAAGTGATCACACCGTTGTGATTATCTGGGTTGTGAAGATCTTTTTTGTACAGTTCTTCTTTGTATTCTTGCCACCTCTTGTTAATATCCTCTGCTTTTGTTGGGTCCATACCATTTCTGTATAAATCATTTAGAATGAACTAATTTAAAATATTTCTTAATTGTCAGCTACCATGGAGTTAGCCAAGAAAAATTAATTTTTACTCCTTTGTTTTTCAAAGGCCTTTGCATTTAGGATTAACTGAACATAAAAAAAGAAAATCTTAGAGAAAGTATACATCAAAATTTTATAGACATTTTTCTGATGCTTAGTACATAATGGTGTATTATCAGCCTGGCCCATTACTTTAAATCACTAAACAGCCATTAACATTTTAATAAAATAAAATGTCCCTGTCTATCTACAAATAAAATTGCTGGGGAATTCATAGGCACTTGAATTCTAATTTAGGAAAGCTGATTTCAAAATGCCAAAATGATTACAAATCTTATAAAAGTATTTAGAAACACAAGGATGAGGATGGGAGCCTATCTTGTGAACAAGGAAGAAATTTCAGGTCAATAACTGGAAAACTCGTTTTCAAACCCTTTTGCCAGGACTGAATATAGAAGTTTTGACAGAGGCTTGAGGACCATGGGACAGCTAGAAATTCTGATTCTTTCCCTTTTCCTCAGCTTTCCTATGAACTACAACTGGTGAAAAGGAAGGGGCATTAGCACTTAATCTGTAGTTCCTGACATCACAGGATACATAGCAGCTGACCCAGAGGATGGTGTTCCCCAAGATGGGACCTACAGTTTCAAAATTAATGGCAAACTGATCCACACTGGAAATTTCTTGATAAGTCTCCAAAAATCTCTCAGATGCAGCAAATTGCACTTCGACTCCAGTGTCGGAGGGTTTACTTGGAACAATGCACACAAGCCCTTTCATCCTGAAACAGAACTTCTCTGAAATATTTAAAAGGAATTCAGTAGGATTTGGTCCATTGGTGAACTTAGATCACAGTTAACAGGAGCACCATTTTTCCCTTGACTAATTTCTGCATTTACTATATTTTATTCAAATTGTTATTATATTATTAATCTATTTGCCTTAAAGGGGGAGAGCATTGAAATTACCACTTTACTCCTTTGTTTGATGGAGACTATGAAATGCTTTTTCCTTCTATCATCTCATCCTTAAATTATTGGCTATAGTATGACTACAACATGGACCCTGATGCCAATCTTCTCTATTACTTGGGAAGCCTACAATGCTCCATACTCATTAGAATGTTTGATATTCCAAATAGCAGTCAGTACTGAGTCTCACAGATAACTTCCAAGCTCAGCCCCTTCATTATCTCTGCTTAACATTTGGTTTCTCAGCTTGGTGCTATGTGCCTGGCATTTGTTTCTTTCCTTTTATAGCTATATGAAGTTTGTATGCATGCCCAGAGACCTGCTAGCAGCAGACCTATTTTGAAAGAAAAATAAGGTAAATAAATTAACTTTGATCTTTTTATACCATATTCAATGTACCATCTTAAGGTTGATAGAAGCAAAATCACAGATACATCTTTTGAATTTCATGTTTATGAAATATGGAGATTGTGGCTTAGGGGGAGTGGTAAAATAGGTGGAGGAGGTGGCTGATAAAGAAGAAGCCTGTTTAAGAAAGTAGGGCTGGGGCTTCCTTGGTGGCTCAAGAGTAAAGAATCTGCCTGCCAATGAAGGAGACATGGGTTTAGGTTTGATCTCTGATCCAGATAGATACCACATGCCATCAAGCAACTAAGCCCTGCACCATAAACCATTGAGCCTGTGCTCTAGAGCCTGGAGCTGCAACTATTGAAGCCCATGCATGCTAGAGCCTGTGCTCCACGACAAGTGAAGCCATGCAATGAGAAACCTGAGCGCTGCAACTAGAGAGTAGCCCCCAGTCACCACAACTAGAGAAAAGTCAGCATAGCAACAAAGATTCACACAGCCAAAAATAAATGAATAAATACAATTATAATTAAAAAAAAAAAAGAAAGAAAGTCGGACTGGAGAAAGACTTGGAGAAGACACTGGTCACCTGGTGAATGAAAAAGGGGTGTGACTTCTACGGCAGCAGTGGACAAAAGGCGGGGAAGTTTACCTACAAAATCTCTATGTTACACCTGAGCTAGCAAGGAAATGTAACATTTGAAGCTACATTTACTGAGTTAAAAGAGAAAAAAATATAACAGAGACAAAAATCTGAGTTAGATACTCCTTCTTTTTTTAGTGGGAACAAGACCAAAATATTACAAAAAGCAGAAATATTTACAGTAAAAATTATCAATAACTTGACCTAATGGAGATTTAAGTGCATATTTGCATTGCATAGATTAATCAAGTTTATAGTCACTTTCCAGAAAAAAATATCATAATCTGATAGTTTATTTTGCCATATAGTTAATTTTGCCAAACATGCTATATTTATTTTCAAATATATCTTTTTATTGTGATTGTTACTAAAAACTGGCTTAAAATGCAGCATCATTTACTAACAAAAATATCGCCCCTCACTACATGGTTACTTTCCAATGATATTTTGCTAGAAAATTGTATCTACAAGTGCACATCTGAAAGAGACAGTTAATTCAATTGCATCTGTTTCAGGCTGCGGACCTTTTTATCTGGAACTTCCTAAAAATGGACATTTGAAATAGTGTTCAATGTATTTCAATATTAATGTTAGTTAAAATATTTTGTTAAAATTTAAGTCAGTTCTGTAGTATGAACTCACAGAAAAATTCATTCTTATTTTCTATTTCCTACTTCTGCTGCTGCTGCTAAGTCGCTTCAGTCGTGTGTGACTCTGTGCAACCCCATAGACAGCAGCCCACCAGCCTCTTCCGTCCCTGGGATTCTCCAGGCAAGAATATTGGAGTGGGCTGCCATTTCTTTCGCTCAGTCGCTTCAGTCGTGTCCGACTCTGTGTGAACCCATGGACTGCAGCCCACCAGCCTCTTCCGTCCCTGGGATTCTCCAGGCAAGAATATTGGAGTGGGTTGCCATTTCTTTCGCTCAGTCGCTTCAGTCGTGTCCGACTCTGTGTGAACCCATGGACTGCAGCCCACGAGGCTCCTCCGTCCCTGGGATTCCCCAGGCAAGAAGACTAGAGTGGGCTGCCATTTCCCTCTCCATATAGTACTAAGTGTGTAATTTTTTAATTACCCAAAAAAAGGCATTAATTTAACACTACATTTTTAGTAGTTTGGCTGACATTCAGTTCACTTCAGTTGCTCAGTCGTGTCCAACTCTTTGAGACTCCATGAATCACAGCACGCCAGGCCTCCCTGTCCATATCAACTTCTGGAGTTTACTCAAACTCATGTCCATCGAGTTGGTGATTTCATCCAGTCATCTCATCCTTTGTCGTCCCCTGCTCCTCCTGCCCCCAGTCCCTCCCAGCATCAGAGTCTTTTCGAATGAGTCAACTCTTCGCATGAGGTGGCCAAAGTATTGGAGTTTCAGCTTTAGCATCAGCCCTTCCAAAGAACACCCAGGACTGATCTCCTTTAGAATGGACTGGTTGGATCTCCTTGCAGTCCAAGGGACTCTCAAGAGTCTTCTCCAACACCACAGTTCAAAAGCATCAATTCTTCAGTGCTCAGCTTTTTTCACAGTCCAACTCTCACATCCATACATGACCACTGGAAAAACTGTATCCTTGACTAGACAGACCTTTGTTGGCAAAGTAATGTCTCTACTTTTTAATATGCAATCTAGGCCGGTCATAACTTTCCTTCCAAGGAGTATGCGTCTTTTAATTTCATTGCTGCTATCACCATCTGCAGTGATTTTGGAGCCCACCAAAATAAAGTCTGACACTGTTTCCACTGTTTCCCCATCTATTTCCTATGAAGTGATGGGACCAGATGCCATGATCTTTGTTTTCTGAATGTTGAGCTTTAAGCCAACTTTTTCACTCTCCTCTTTCACTTTTATCAAGAGGCTTTTTAGTTCCTCTTCACTTTCTGCCATAAAGGTGGTGTCATCTGCATATCTGAGGTTATTGATATTTTTCCTGGCAATCTTGATTCCAGCTTGTGCTTCCTCCAGCCCAGCGTTTCTGATGATGTACTCTGCATATAAGTTACATAAGCAGAGTGACAATATACAGCCTTGACATACTCCTTTTCCTATTTGGAACCAGTCTATTGTTCCATGTCCAGTTCTAACTGTTGCTTCCTGACCTGCATACAGGTTTTCTCAAGAGGCAGGTCAGGCGGTCTGGTATTCCCATCTCTTTCAGAATTTTCCACAGTTGATTGTGATCCACACAGTCAAAGGCTTTGGCATAGTCAATAAAGCAGAAATAGATGTTTTTCTGGAACTCTCTTCCATTTTCCATGATACAGCTGATGTTGGCAATTTGATCTCTGGTTCTTCTGCCTTTTCTAAAACCAGCTTGAACATCTGGAAGTTCACGGTTCATGTATTGCTGAAGCCTGGCTTGGAGAATTTTGAGCATTACTTTACTAGCGTGTCAGGTGAGTGCAATTGCACAGTAGTTTGAGCATTCTTTGGCATTTCCTTTCTTTGCAATTGGAATGAAAACTGACCTTTTCCAGTCCTGTGGCCACTGCTGAGTTTTCCAAATTTGCTGGCATATTGAGTGCAGCACTTTCACAACATCATCTTTCAGCATTTGAAATAGCTCAACTGGAATTCTATCACCTCCACTAGCTTTGTTCATAGTGATGCTTTCTAAGACCCACTTGACTTCACATTCCAGGATGTCTGGCTCTAGATGAGTGATCACACCATTGTAATTATCTGGGTCATGAAGATCTTTGTTGTACAGTTCTTCTGTGTATTCTTGCCACCTCTTTTTAATATCTTCTACTTCTGTTCAGTTCAGTTCAGTTCAGTTCAGTCGCTCAGTCATGTCCAACTCTTTATGATCCCATGAATAGCAGCACACTAGGCCTCCCTGTCCATCACCAACTCCCGGAGTTCACTGAGACTCATGTCCATCGAGTCAGTGATGCCATCCAGCCATCTCATCCTCTGTTGTCCCCTTCTCCTGCTGCCCCCAGTCCCTCCCAGCATCAGAGTCTTTTCCAATGAGTCAACTCTTTTCATGAGGTGGCCAAAGTACTGGAGTTTCAGCTTTAGCATCATTCCTTCCAAAGAACACCCAGGGCTGATCTCCTTTAGAATGGACTGGTTCGATGTCCTTGCAGTCTAAGGGACTCTCAAGAGTCTTCTCCAACACCACAGTTCAAAAGCATCAATTCTTCGGCGCTCAGCCTTCTTCACAGTCCAACTCTCACATCCATACATGACCACTGGAAAAACCATAGCCTTGACTATACAGACCTTTTTTCGCAAAGTAATGTCTCTGCTTTTCAAGATGCTATCTAGGTTGGTCATAACTTTCCTTCCAAGGAGTAAGCATCTTTCAATTTCATGGCTGCAATCACCATCTGCAGTGATTTTGGAGCCCAGAAAAATAAAGTCTGACACTGTTTCCACTGTTTCCCCATCTATTTCCCATGAAGTGACGGGACCATATGCCATGATCTTCGTTTTCTGAATGTTGAGCTTCAAGCCAACTTTTTCACTCTCCTCTTTCACTTTCATCAAGAGGCTTTTTAGTTTCTCTTCACTTTCTGCCATAAGGTTGGTGTCATCTGCATATCTGAGTTTATTGATATTTCTCCTAGCAATCTTGATTCCAGCTTATATCTGCTTCTGTTAGGTCCATGCTATTTCTGTCCTTTATCAAGCCCATCTTTGCATGAAATATTCCCTTGGTATCTCTAATTTTCTTGAAGAGATCTCTAGTCTTTCCCATTCTGTTGTTTTCCTCTATTTCTTTGCATTGATTGCTGAGGAAGGCTTTCTTATCTCTTCTTGCTGTTGTTTGGAACTCTGCATTCGGATGCTTATATCTTTCCTTTTCTCCTTTGGTTTTCACTTCTTTTCTTTTCACAGCTATTTGTAAGGCCTCCCCAGACAGCCATTTTGCTTTTTTGCATTTCTTTTCCATGGGGATGGTGTTGATCCCTTTCTCCTGTACAATGTCGCTAACCTCTGTCCATTGTTTATCAGGCACTCTGTCTATCAGATCTAATCCCTCAAATCTATTTCTCACTTCCACTGTATAATCATAGGGGATTTGATTTAGGTCATACCTGAATGGTCTAGTGGTTTTCCCCACTTTCTTCAATTTAAGTCTGAATTTGGCAATAAGGAGTTCATGATCTGAGCCACAGTCAGCTCCTAGTCTTGTTTTTGCTGAGTGTATAGAACTTCTCCATACACTCCATACACTCTCCATTCTTTTGGCTGCAAAGAATATAATCTATCTGATTTTGGTGTTGATCATCTAGTGATATCCATGTGAACTTTAAATCATTATAAAGAGGCTCAAACACATTTTTATTAATCACAATAGGAACCATTATAATCAACACATTTCTGCCAATGTGAAATAAATTTATTTATTCCTGTAGGATAAAAATCTGTGTTTCAGGATTCGACAGACTCTTGCAAAGCATTTTATACCTCCTGCCATTTGTGGAAGCATTTTCCCTGCAAAGATTTGCCAAGATGCTTGAAGAAGTGGTAGTCGATTGGTGAGAGGCCTGGTTAATATGGTGGAGTAGGTAAAACTTCACAGCCCAATTCAGTCAACTTCTGAAGCATTGGTTGTGCTATGTGCAGTTGGGCATTGTCATGGAGAAGAATTGGGACCATACTATTGATCAATGCCATCCACAGGAGTTGCAGTTTTCAGTGTATCTCATTGATCTGTGAAGCATACTTCTCAGATGTAATGGTTTCCCTGGGGTTCAGAAAGCTGTAGTTGATCAGACTTGCAGCAGAGGACCAAGCAGTGACCATGTGTGAGTTTGATGCGAGTTTGGCTTTGGGAAGTGCTTTGGAGCTTCTTAGTCCAACCACTGAGCTGGTCATTGATGGTTATCAAAAATCCACTTTTTATTGCATGTCACAATCTGATGTAGAAATGGTTTATTGTTTTTGTGTAGAATAAGAGAAGACAAAATGATAATTTTTTTGAGGTTTCTGTCAGCTCATGAGGCACCCACTTATTGAACTTTTTCACCTTTTCAATTTGCTTCAAATGCTGGGTTCTTTGGCATCTTCTCTTGTAGTTATAAGAGGATCAACTTCGATGATCCTTTCAGTTGGTCGTTGTCAACTTCCAATGGCTGGCCACAATGCTCCTCATCTTCAAGTCTCTCATCTCCTTTGAAAAACTTCTTGAAGCACCACAGCACTATACATTCACTAGCAGTTTCTGGGCCAAATGTGTTATTGATGTTGTGAGTTGTCTCTTCTGCTTTATGATCCATTTGAACTCAAATAAGAAAATTGCTCAAATTTGCTTTTTGTCTAACTTCATTTCCTTAGTCTAAAATAAATATAAAATAAACAGCAAGTAATAAGTCATTAGCAAAAAATAAATAAAGCAAGAAATGTGCATTAAAATAATGTATAGCATAACCATATTTATTTATGAATGTATTCCAGTATCAAAAGGCAAAGTTCAACCATTCAAAACTGCAATTACTTTTGCATCAACCTAATAAATACTTCCCAGGTGGTGCTAATGGTTAAGAACCCACCTGCCAATGCAGGAGACATAAAAGATGTGGGTTCGATCCCTGGGTCAGAAATATCCCCTGGAGAAGGGAATGGCAACCCATTCCAATATTCTTGCCTGGCGAATCCCATGGACAGAGAAGCCTGGCAGGCTATAGTCCATAGAGTTGCAAAGACTCAGACAAGACTGAAGAGACTTAGCACACAATAAATGCTTAGAAAAACTATAATATGTGTATATATGCATATATATATTAATTCCCTATGTAACTGCATTTTCTGAACTGTGTGGCTTTATAGAAGATGAAAAGCAAAAAATGTGAAATTTTTAATACACTCTATTGTATGCAGCAGTTTTGAGTTCACAGCATAGTAAATTATAGAGATTTAGAAATTATAGAGATAATTCAATATAATTCTAGAAGTTATAGAGATTTCTATATACCCACCCTGTTGTCCCTATGTATGCATAGCCTTCCTCACTATCAAAATTCCACACTAGAGTGGTACATTTGTTGCAGATGATGAACTCACATTGACATATCATCACCCAAAGTCCACAGTTCACAACAGGGTTCACTGTTAGTTTTGTACATTCTGTGGGTTTGGACAAAAGTTTAACATGTGTACACCAGTATAGTATCAGAGTAGTATTACTATTCTAAAAGCCCTCTGTGCCCTGCCTATTTATCCCTCCCTCCCTCACAGTTAAGCTCTGACTACCACTAACTCTTTTACTGTTTCTACAGCTTTGACTTTTCCCAAATGTTTTATAGTTGATATCATACACTATGTACCTTTTCAGACTGTTTTAATTACTTAGTAATGTACTTATGAATCTTCCATATCTTTTCATGGCTTGAAGCACATTTATTTCAGCTTAAAAAAATCATTCCATCATATATTTCCAGGGGCACAACTGCTGCATTATATGGTAAGAGTATATTTAGTTTGTAAGAAACAGCTGAACTGTCTTCTAAAGTGGCTGTACCATTTTGTATTCCCAACAGTAATAAATAAGAGTTACCATTGCTCCCTACTCTTGCTAGCATTTGGTGTTAGTGTTTTGGATTATAGTCATTTTAATAGATGTGTTGTGATATCTCTGCTGTGTTTCAATTTTTAATTCCTTGACGGCATATGATACTGAGTATCTATTCATATGCTCATTTGCCATCTGCATATTTGCTTTGGTGTGTTGTCTATTCAGATCTTTGTTGTTGCAACCCCAAGGATTGCAGCCCACCAGGCCCCTGTGTTCATGAGATTCTTCAGGCAAGATACTGGAGTGGGTTTCCATTTCCTTTTCCAGTTCAGATCATAGGTCAATTCTAAATTGGATTATTTCTTGCTTATTGTTCAATTTAACAGTTCTTTGTATATTTTGCATAGCAGCCTTTTATCAAATTGGTCTTTTGAAATATTTTCTCCCAAATTTTGGCTTTTCTTCTCATTCTTCTCATACTCTCTCTTCAAATATCCTTTGAAGAGAGGGAATATTAAATGTTAATTAAGTCCACCTTATCAATTCATTTCTCCATGGATTGTGCTTTTTGTGATGTATCAAAAAGAGGTATCATCATACTCATAGGATCACAACTAACTGTGTGGATCACAACAAACTGTGTGGATCACAACACACAGTGGAAAATTCTTAAAGAGATGCATTACCTGCCTTGCCTTACCCACCTTACCTTCCTCCTGAGGAATCTGTATGCAGATCAAGAAGCAACAGTTAGAACTGAACATAGAACAACATACTGGTTCCAAATTGGGAAAGGAGTACATCAAGACTGTATATTGCCACCCTGCTTATATGCAGAGTACATGATGCAAAATGAATGATGGAAGCATCATGCTTCCAGCACAAGCTGGAATTGAGATTGCCGGGAGACATCAGTAACCTCAGATATGCAGATAACACCATCCTTAGAGCAGAAAGTGAAGACGAACTAAAGAGCCTCTTGATGAAAGTGAAAAAGGAGAGGGGAAAAGATGGATTAAAACTGAACATTCAGAAAACTAAGATCATGGCATCCAGTATCATCACTTCATGGCAAATAGATGAGGAAACACTAGAAACAGTGAGACTATTTTTTTGAGCTTCAAAATCACTGTAGGTGGTGACTGCAGCCATGAAATTAAGAGACACTTTCTCCTTGGAAGAAAAGCTATGACCAACCTAGACGGCATATTAAAAGCAGAGACAGTACTTTGCCAACAAATGTCCATCTAATAAAAACTGTGGTTTTCCCAGTAGTCATGTATGGATGTGAGAGTTGGGCCATAAGGAAAGTTGAGCATTGAAGAATTGATCCTTTTGAACTGTGATTTTGGAGAAGACTCTTGAGAGTCCCTTGGACTACAAGGAGATCCAACGAGTCAATCCTAAAAGAAATCAGTCCTTAGTATTCATTGGAAGAACTGAGGATGAAGATGAAACTCCAATACTTTGGCCACCTGATGCAAAGAACTGACTCATTGGAAAACACCCTGATGCTAGGAAAGATTGAAGGTGGGAGGAGAAAGGGACGACAGAGGATGAGATGTTTGGATAGTATCACTGACTCAATGGACATGAGTTTGAATAGGCTCTGGGAGTTGGTGATGGACAGGGAAGTCTGGTGTGCTACAGTCCATTGGGTCATGATAGCTTACGGTGAATGGATTCAGATTTGTGATCTCTGAAGGAGAAGATTTAGCTTTGGGACCAGAGACCAGGCTTGACCACTCAGGGCTTCTGTGTGGCACAAGTTTTATTACAGTGAAAAGTGACAGAGAAAGCTTCTGACATAGACATCAGAAGAGGATGGAGGTGCCCCACCTGCTAGTCTTTAGCAAGGGAATTATATACCTTTAAATTGGTTATTATGATAAATCAAAAGAATGTCTCAAGTTTGTGAAAATTTTATCAGACCCACTCCCACAATTTACACTTTAAGATAACAGAATTAGAATGTAACAATAGAAAGATCCTACTAGATCCACTCCCATAATTTACATTCTAAGATATCAGGATTAATCAAAAGTTTTCAGAAAGGAGAAACTGTCCTCAAGCAGGGTACACTGTTGTTATATAATCCCTAGATGGAACGTTATGACCAACCTAGATAGCATATTAAAAAGCAGAGACATTACTTTGCCAACAAAGGTTCGTCTAGTCAAGGCTATGGTTTTTCCTGTGGTCATGTATGGATGTGAGAGTTGGACTGTGAAGAAGGCTGAGCACCGAAGAATTGATGCTTTTGAACTGTGGTGTTGGAGAAGACTCTTGAGAGTCCCTTGGACTGCAAGGAGATCCAACCAGTCCATTCTGAAGGAGATCAGCCCTGGGTGTTCTTTGGAAGGAATGATGCTAAAGCTGAAACTCCAGTACTTTGGCCACCTCATGCAAAGAGTTGACTCATTGGAAAAGACTGATGCTGGGAGGGATTGGGGGCAGGAAGAGAAGGGGATGACAGAGGATGAGATGGCTGGATGGCATCACCGACTCAATGGACATGAATTTGAGTGAACTCCGGGAGTTGATGATGGACAGGGAGGCCTAGCGTGCTACGATTCATGGGGTTGCAAAGAGTCGGACACGACTGAGTGACTGAACTGAACTGAACTGACAGAGTTTAAACTGAGTTGTTTGTTGTGTAATCATCAGCTCTGAGCTTAAAGAAAAAAAAAACGCTTTATGTGACTAAGACTAAGAAAAGTAGAGGGGGAAAAAAAAGTTTCTCCTTTCCTTCTCTTTGAGAACCCCAGAATCCTATCTTCACTTCAAGAGCCCCAGATCCCTTTCTCCTCCTCAGATACCCCAGACTTCTTATCAACCTGCCTAGGAATTGACTCTCTCAGTCACAAAGAGTCAGACACGACTGAGCAATTGAACTGAACTGATACTCACAGGAAAAACCTTGGATCAGACCTAGGGTTTTCTCCCAAGTTCACCTGTTTTTTACACATTAATGTCCAGTTGTTTCAGCATTATTTGCTGAAAAAAAACTGTAATTGCTCTATTGTTTTGCCTTGGCTTTTTTGTCAAAGATCAGTTGACCATATTTATGTGGGGCTATTTCTATGCATTCTATTTTATTCTGTAGATTTACAGGCTTCCCCACTGGCTTAGTGGTAAAGAATCTGTCTGTAATGCAGGAGATGCAGGAAACATAGTTTCAATCCCTGAATCAGGAAGATCCTCTAGAGAAGGACTCATGTCCATCAAGTCGGTGATGCCATCCAACCATCTCATCCTCTGTCGTCCCCTTCTCTTCCTGCCTTCAATCTTTCCCAGCATCTGGGTCTTTTCCAGTGAGTCAGTTTTTTGTATCATGTGGCCAAATTATTGGAGTTTCAGCTTCAGCATCAGTTCTTCCAATGAATATTCAGGGCTGATTTCCTTCAGGATTGACTGGTTTGATCTCCTTGCAGTCCAAGGGACTCTCAAGAGTCTTCTACAACACCAGAGTTTGAAAACATCAATTCTTAGGTGCTCAGTTTTCTTTATGATCCAACTCTCACATCTATATATGACTACCGGAAAAAGCATAGCTTTGACTGTATGGAATTTTGACTCAAGGTTATGTCTCTGCTTTTTAATATGCTCTCTAGCTTAGGCATAGCTTTCCTTCCAAGAAGCAAGCGTCTTTTCATTTCATAGCTGCAGTCACCATCTGCAGTGATTTTGGAGTCCAAGAAAATAAAGTCTCTCACTGCTTCCACTGTTTCCCCATCTATTTGCCATGAAGTGATGGGACTGGATGCCAGGATCTTAGTTTTTTGAATGTTGAGTTTTAAGCCAACTTTTTCACTTTCCTCTTTCACTCTCATCAAGAGGTTCTTTAGTTCCTCTTCACTTTCTGCCGTAAAGGTGGTGTCATCTGCGTATCTGAGGTTATTGATATTTCTCCTGGCAGTCTTGATTTCAGCTTGTGCTTCATCCAGGCCGGCATTTTGCATGATGTAATCTGCATGCAAGTTACATATGCAGGGTAACAATATACAGCCTTGATGTACTCCTTTCCCAATTTGGAACCAGTTCATTTTTCCATGCCCAATTCTAACTGTTGTTCCTTGACCTGTATTACAGATTTCTCAAGAAAGTTTAGAAGTAGTGCATCAGTATAGTTTAGAAGCTTAGAAGTAGTACATCAATATCCACAAAATAACCTAACCAAATTTTAGGTTATTGCATTGAATCTATAGATTTTTATGGGTAAAACTTACATCTCAAGTCTATTTGTGAAAATTTAATATTTCTCCATTTATTGATTCTTTGATATATCTCTTTAGAGTTTTGTAATTTTCCTCCTACAGATCTTAAATATGTTTAATTATACTCATACCTAAGTGTTTTATATTTGAGGTTCTCATATAAATAGTATTACATTTTAATATGAAATTCCACTTGCTTATTGCTCATACATAGAAAAATGATCAACTGTTGTATATCAACCTTATATTCTTCAGTCTTGGTATAACTACTCATTATTTTGAGTAGTCATTTTGTTCATTCTTTTGGGTTTTCTATGTATTCAAGGTTATCTGAAAACAAAGAGAATTTCTTTTCCCAGTCTGTATATATTCTATTTCCTTTTTCTGTCTTACTGCATTTTCCAGGTGTATTCCTACAATGTTGAAAAGCAGTGGTGACAAAGAACACCCTTGCCTTGTTCCAAATCTTAGTGGGGAAATTATAAATTTCTTACCGTTCAGTATGATGTTACCTTTAAGTATTTTGTAGAGGATCTTTATCAATTTGAGGAAATCCCCTTCTATTACTAGTTTGCAGAGTTTTTTTATGAATGGGTATTAGATTTTTTCAAATGATTTTTCTATATCTATTGATATGATTATGTAATTTTCTCCACTATCCTTTGATGTAATAGATTACCTTAATTGGTTTTAAAATGCTGAACCAAGACTGCAATACCTGGGACAAATCCACTTGAGCATTGTGCATAATTTTTTTATACATTATTAAGTTTTATTTGTTAATGTTTCATTGTGAATTTTTATATCAATGTTCATGTGAAATATTGTTATATAGTTTTCTTGTAATGTCTTTGTTTTGGTATTAGGGTAATTCTGACTTCATAGAATTGGTTTCCCTGGGGCTTCAGATGGTAAAGAATCTGCCTGCAGTGCAGGAGACCCAAGTTTGATCCTTGGATCGGGAAGATTCCCTGGAGAAGGGAATGGGTATCCACTCTAGTATTCTTGCCTGGAGAATCCCATGGACAGAGAAGCCTGGTGGGCTACAGTCCTTGGGGTGGCAAAGAGTCAGACACGACTGAGTAACTAACACAGGGAGGGATTTCATAGAATGAGGTAGGGACTATTCACTCTGTTAAGATGAAGACAGTATTAGAGTATTAAGAATGGAGGTTTTATCATTCAAAAGTATTTGTATTTTTCTATTTGATCAAAGTTTGTGGCTAATAAACCTGGATTAAAGTCAGAAAATTATGTTCTTGGATTCTCCCCTTCTCAAGTTTTCCATAGTAAGAAAACAGCAAATCACCCTTCCCTATAGGTGAGCCCTGATTTTAAAAATTATATGAGTGATCATAAAAGGATTATTTTTTTCTTTACACACTTCATGTCATTCACTAAATGACACATACTTGATAACCATAAACTTTTATAGAGGACCTTTTTTTATCTTCAGCTTATACTGAATAGCTAAATATTAAAACTATCTTTGCAAGAAGTTAAAAAAATAATTCTTATGTAACAAAACAATGTGGGCTTTCCTGGTGACTCTGTGGTAAAGAACCTGCCTGCCAATGCAGGAGACAATGGTTTTATTCCTGGGTTGGGAAGATTCCCTGGAGAAGGAAATGGCACTCCACTCCACTCCAGTATTCTTGCGGGAAATTCCATGGACAGAGGAGTCTGACGAGTTACAATCCATGCGGTCGCAAAAGTGTCAGACAGAACTTAACGACTAAAGAAATAAAAATTAGGTGTTTTTATAGCACAAAATAATTTCCTTCTGCTTGTTTTCATTTGTTTCCTAAAATATTTTCCCAGCCCTTTTGAACATATTAGTTAAAAATTTAGGTTATAGTTTTAGATCCTGTAGCTAATGGCAACATCTTATAAAACTGAATTTAATTAATGATCATGACTTCTTCTCTAACTATGGGGTGATTCCCAGACAAGAATTAGAGAAATAAGGGACCCTTAGGAAGAAAACCAAAAATAATAACTTTAGAGAAAATCTTTTAGGGAAGCAATATTAAGACAATAAGTCCTGATTGTTTGGAAACATTCTTAAAGTTGGGTTCCAAGGATATTAAGTCATTACAATTTTTTCTTATATTAGCATGAATTTAGAGCATGATACATTTCATAGGGCTAAAGGAGTTAGACTATCACAATTATTTCCACAGCACATGAACACACATGTGTGCATACTCACATGCACTCACATATACATATATCACGCACATTCCATGAAAATTCCCATTCATATCCTCTTTAGTCCCCATTAGGAAAGAGCGCTGACTGCCTTAATGAAACCAAACCTAGAACTTCTAAGTTTGGCTATGGCCATGCTGGGAGAGAACTCTGTAGCTTACATAGCAGCACTGGCCAACAGAACTTTCTGTGATGATGGAAACATTATGTTATGTATAAATATTATATATATAATATATGTTATAATATATGTATATATGATATATTGTGTATATATATATATATATATCATATATAATATATGTTATAATATATATGTAATATTTAATACTATAGCACTAGCTGTATGTGGCTAACAGAGTATGTGGAGTGTGACTAAGAATGACAGAAATAGAGCTTAAATTTCATTTAATTATATTAATTTAAACTAAAATTTATAAAGTAGCAAGTGGCTAGCAGTTACCATATTGACAGAATAATATATAGACTCTATACTTTCTTTATGATTTCCCCAGGAGTGAGTTCCTGCTTTATTGCTCTATCACATGGTACTTAACTCTGGCTACACATTATAGTAGCCTAGGGAGTTTTAAAAATATCAACTTTTCAGCATCATGACGATTTTATAGGGAATCTAAGGCTCAGAGTAATTGCTGAAGCCCAAGTGTGGACTCACAAATCTTTCCTTATCTCTATTAGTACAGGTACAACCATTTAAACTAGAAGCTATTCAAAGCCTTGTGATAACAGGATGAGAATAGGCTGAGAAGATGCATCTATCCCAATCAGTGATTCTCAAAATGTGTTCACTGGGATCCTAGATCCATAGAGGAGAGGAGAAATTTTGCTATCAAATAATCTGGGATATTTGAAATAAGATTCCAAATAAAGAAATCAAACTTCATTATAGAATTTCTCAGAAAGTTTAAATACTAATGTATCAACCATTTCTAAGAAGAATAAGGATTCCCCTGGTGGCTCATATGGTAAAGAATCTGCCTGCAATGCAGGAGATCTGGGTTTGATCCCTGGGTTGGGAATATCCACTGGAGAAGAGATGGCTACCCACTCCAGTATTCTTGCCTGGGAAATCCCATGGACAGAGGAACTTGATAGGCTAGAGTCCATAGGGTCGCAAAAAGTCAGACACAACTGAGTGACTAACACACTTTTCAAGAAGGATAAGGTGTATCAAGGTGGCCTTTTTTCTTACAATTTTCTTGGCCAGGATTTATGTCTAGAGTAGTGTTTCACTGATTATACCTTGAAAACAAAAAATATTGGTAAAGTGGCTTATGAAGTAAATAAATTCTCCTATTACCAAACTGAAAGATCAAGGTCTGATTTTACTAAAAGAATGGGCAAATTTGCTCACGATATTCATGCTAATTTCATTTTAGCTGATTCCCTCAGTAGACACTGACTGATTATATTCAAATGCTTGGTTTCAAGTCCAGGTTCTAGAGTTTAGTTCAGCTCAGTCTTTCAGTCGTGTCCGACTCTTTGCGACCCCATTAACCACAGCACGCCAGGCCTCCCTGTCCATCAACAACTCCCGGAGTCCACCCAAACCCATGTCCATTGAGTCGGAAATGGCCAAAATTGCAATCTTGCTTCTACCATACTCAAGAAACTATGAGTGATCTGAAATTTTACTCTGCTTGCAGGCTAACAACTTAGCCTGTCACAGTGTCATCATTAGTGGAGAAAGACATGAAACTATTGAGTCAAAGACAGAGGACTTTTTATTGCAAAGCACAGAAGCCATCATGAACTTCATGTTCAATGTGTTCCCCTTCACCCTGGGCCCAGAGTGCCATGCTGAGAGGTACAAATAGATGCTATATAAACAGTAGGTTCACATCATAGTGAGGAACTCAAACCTTAAGAAGTCCCTATCTTATGAGTTGTTGGTTTCAAACCTGCCCCAAATGTTCCCTGTACAGAGACATTATCATAATTTTCCCAGTCTGAAAACAAATCTTTTGCTCTGGAGAAAGATGTTGCTATTTCTATCTTCCAAAGCTGTTTGCTATACCAACATCCTTGAATAGAGTGTTGCTATTGTTCAGTTACTCAGTCATGTCCGACCCTTTGCTATCCCATGGACTATATAGCACATCAAGCTTTCTTGTCCTTCACTGTCTCCCGGAGTTTGCTTAAATTCATGTCCATTGAGTTGATGATGCCACCCAACCATCTCATCCTCTGTCACCTCCTTCTCCTCCTGCCTTCAATCTTTCCCAGCATCAGGGTCTTCTCCAGTGAGTTGACTCTTCACACCAGGTGGCCAAAGTATTGAAGTTTCAGCTTCAACAGTAGTCTTTCCAATGAATACTCAGGGTTTATTTCCTTCAGGATTGACTCTTTTGGTCTCCTTGCTGTACAAAGGACTCTCAAGAGTCTTCTCCAACACCACAGTTTAAAAGCATCAATTCTTTGGTGCTCAGCTTTCTTTATGATCCAATTCTCACATCTATACATGACTATTGGAAAAACCATAGCTTTGACTGTATGGACCTTTGTCAGCAAAGGGATGTCTCTCCTTTTTAACATGCTGTCTAGGTTTGTCATAGCTTTTCTTCCAAGGAGTAAATGTCTTTTAATTTCATGGCTGCACTCACCATCTGCAGTGATTCGGGAGACCAAGAAAATAAAGTCTGTCACTGTTTCCATTGTTTTCCCATCTATTTTCCATGAAGTTGTAGAACTGGATTCCATGATCTTCGTTTTATCAATGTTGAGTTTTAAGCCAACTTTTTCACTCTCCTCTTTTACCTTCATCAAGAAGCTTTTCAGTTTCTCTTTGCTTTCTGCCATTAGGGTGCTGCCATCCTTGAACAGATAGTTTGGAACAAAAAATATCCATGTTTCTCCACAAAAAGTGCAGAGATTCAGAAAGACCATGGAGAGGTGCTTTCCAACATTATTCACTGGCTGCAATACATCTCTAAATTTCAATCAAATAATCATTGAAATAGCAATCACATCTGCTTTACAGAATTTTTCAATATATTAAATTGTTCCAGTGCTAGAAAGTACATCTAGCTCAACAAAAAATTAAATTTCTGTATAAATCTATAAAAAGGTCTTCTTGTTTTGCTCAATGGTATCATTTTATTTATTATCAAACACTTATTTATATTTATTAGCTACAGTAAACTCTTACTTTCTTATTGCATAAAAAGAACATCAATGCAGAAACCCTCCTCTCTTTCTCTTTCCTTTCAATTCTTTCCCAGATATCATCCAGAACCCTAGAACCTTACATGTAGCTCTGACATCAGAAAGATAGAACACACCCACTGCGGTTTTACTCATTTTGTGAAGTCACTACTTGTTCTTGGATATCAAAGCCTATTGTGCCCAGATCCATGATGAGGACCTGGTATTTCCAGCTGACCTTTGAAATTTTTAGAATTAAAAGTATCAACAGGAAAAAACAAACAATGTCTTTCTTTCTCAAACACTTTAGTCACAGCAACTTCTGCTATGATTTTAAGAACATGCATCTGAATCCAGTTTCAACACTGAAATTTTGCTTTATTTATAACTTTATCCTTAAGAGAGTATAGGAACTTTAATGGGATCTGAAAGAGAAGTGTCATAAAAAAGGTGTAAAGAGCATATCCAAGTTAATATCTTAAAATGTTTTCTGTTGTATATGGAAAGGATCTGGAGACAGAGAACTTACCCTGCATTGTCTGAATGGAACCACTGTAATCACAAGGGTCCTTATAAGAGGGAAGCTAAAGGAGAAATGCTAAAAAAAAAAAAAAAAAAAAAAAAGGCAAGATGATCACAGAAGCAGAGAGAGAGAGAGGGAGTGTCCATTGCTGGCTTTAAAAATGCAAAATGTTGCCATGAACCAAAGAATACAGTTGTCTCACAGAAGCTTATACATGAAAAAAAGGCAAGGAAATGGATTTTTCCCTAGAACTTCCAGAAGGTAACCCTCCAGATTCTTTGATTTTAGGACTTTTAACCCCTGTAACTGTAAGATAGTAAATTTGTGTTGATTTAAGCCCCTAAATGTGTGGAATTCATTAAAGTAGCAGTAAAAACAAATATAGCATGCTTGTTTTGTAAGACTCTGGCCAAGAACATAATAATACCATGGTAGCTGTGCTTTAAAAAATAGTTCTCCAATTTTGTCTCCAATTTTAGTCTTATATTACATGTTCTATAGAAGAAAGATGGGGAAAGGAGCAAAGCGTCTGGATATTCTAACCTTAAAAATCTGTTGTGGCAAACAGGAGAATGCATCACTCCAATCCTATTCAGGATAGGCCTTTGTGGTAAGTGCCATTGCCCTGATACAAGGTGGCAGTCTCAGTTTCCACCGCTCACTGAGGGCGTGCTGGTTTGGCCTGATAGAGGACAGAACTACCCTGGTCCTTGCCGTGATTCAGACATTTGAAACATACAATGCAAATAACAGATATAAGGACTGAGGCATTGGATGTTGTCACTAAGATGCATTTATTCCTGCAGGCAGATAACAAAAAGTTGAAGGCAAGTACTAAGAACTGAAAACAGTATGAGAACCAGAGTCTCTGGGAATACAAAGATGCTCCATCTCACACAGCAGACAAATAGAAAAAGGTGAAGGTCAGCATAAGAATTTTAGTCAAAGTGGCTGAATTTCAAAGATCTTTGAAACAACTGAGGTAGGTCTGTTATGCCAAAGTCAGGACCCAAATTAGGAAAAGTTGGGCCTTTGACACATTATTTGAGGACATCTGTGTGACTGCCTCCAAAGACTCTGACTCCTCATATTTTTCTAAACCACTTGAAACAAAGAACTGATCTATCCTGCCTCTCTCTGTTTACAGTTGGCACTTACTTCAGGAAGAAAATACAGATACTGTTTCTCACAGGCATAGTTGCTACCTTATGGACATACCCCCACTTTTTCTCCTGAAGACTGGTGGTTAGAGTTAAGTGGTTGCATAACCCAGCCATGCCATGCTGGGGCTAATAGGAAAGCAGAGAGACTAGATCCTAAAGTCAGTGCTGGAAAAAAAAAGCATTTATCACTAGGAACAGTGAAACAGAGATCTGAGGGTGCCTGATGGAAAGAACTAAGCAGTTTGTTGACTCAGGGCACCATCTCAGTAAACAGGATTTAACTCCCTAACAGAGCACACTGCAAACTTGATGGATCTAGAAACTTAGAAAACGTAATGGCCCACACTGAGAGAGATTAAAATGCCTACATAGCCAACATAGATAGGAAAGGGATTAAAGGTCAAGGAAATTGGGCACACTGGAAGGGCTTACAACATGGCTCAGTGGTAAAGAATTCGCCTTCCAATGCCAGTCACGTGGGCTCAATTCCCGAGCTGCGAAGATCCTGTGGAGAACAAAATGGTAACCCACTCTAATGTTCTTGCCTGGAAATCCCATGGACAGAAGTGTCTAGTGAAGCTACAGCCCAGGGGGTTACAAAAAAGTCAGACACAACCTAGTGACTAAACGACAACAATGATTATGTGAGGTCACTCAAGAATTATGAGAACATTCAGATAATTTTATTCCATGGCCTCCAAATTGCACCATTCACAAAGTCTGTCAGAAACACACTCATGAGAAAAATACTTCATGGCAGGACAGTTAGGAACTTCAGTTGCAGGTCTCCTCTCCAGGTCAGGGCTAACGGTAGACAGGCTGTCACACACTTGGCTTGCTGAAAGCAAAGAGAACAATGATATGATCCCAAAGAAGCAGGGTCCAGGTATCTATGTTGAAACTGAAAGTTGATCAGTCGTGTCCAACTCTTTGCAACCCCATAAACTATACAGTCCATGGAATTCTCCAGGCCAAGATACTGGAGTGGGTAGCCTTTCCCTTCTCCAGGGGATCTTCCTAACCCAGGGATCAAACCCAGGTCTCCCACATTGCAGGCAGATTCTTTACCAGTTGTGCCACCAGGGAAGCCCAAGAATACTGGAGTGGGTAGCCTATCCCTTCTCCAGCAGATCTTCCCAACCCAGGAATTGAACCAGGGCCTTCCACATTGCAGGCAGATTCTTTACCAACTGAGCTATCAGGGAAGAAATCAGAGGAGTTGTAATGATCATAATCATAGACAGATTGGAGAGGCTCCCTTGTCTAAGGGCACCTAACACATACAGAGCCATGGGGATGTTTCAAGGGCCATGGTGTCCCTAGGGATCAAATAAATGGCAGCTAACAAATATACCACTAAAATGTGTGTTTTAGGGGTGGGGGTGGGTGGGTGTGTATAGATGATGAGCCAAAAGCTGAAAGCAGTCACTCCAATAAAAACTAAAATACTTTGTCCAGTTTCCAAATCTGAGATGTTTTCAAACCTGGGCCAGAACATGCTGACTGGTTAGATGACCTGAATCCCAAATGAAGGACCCCAAATACCATATCCAACATATACTGTTATGATTCCCCCAGACCTTCCTCAAATGGAAGGCTACCAATGGCTACTTACTGCAGTGATTATAGCCTGGGTTAGGAGGAGTTTCAGAGAATATTGGACACAGTTTTCAGTTGACATTGACACTTGCAGACTTCAAGATTTATCATGGCCCCTGGTAAGAGTGGGAACATGTGTCAAACAATAAATGAAGTCTTGGTCTTAATCCAGCCTACCCTAGGTGACTTGGGTCTATAAATCCAAGCTTTGATCATCTGTATGGTCCCCAGATGCATTTGGGGGCAGATTTACACAGTCGGTAGTTTTAGTAATGCTCACACTGGATCCTGGGGCAAGGGGGTAAAAGCTATAACAGTGATGAGGGCCAAGAGTAAGCCTCTGAAACTGCCTCTATGATTAGGATTGAATAGTATCCCTTCTGGGGGAATAGGCCACAGAGAAAAAGTAGAGATGAATGATATGCCATAAGCCTTCAAAAGTATAAGGGAATTTATTTTAATCATATTTCTTTTTTAAATTGAAGTATAGTTGATTTATAATATTATGTTAGTTTAGGTGTACAACACAGTGCTTCAATATTTTTATAGATAAACTCCATTCAAAGTTATTATAAAATATTGGATATACTCCCTGTGCTGTACAATATATCCTGGTAGCTTATTTCATACATAGTTTTTGCCTTTTAATCCCCTATCCCTATTTTTCACCTTCCCACTTCCTTCTTCCCACTAGTAACCACTAGTTTGATCTCTACATCTGTGAGTCTCTTTTATTATATTCATTCATTGGTTCTATATTTATTTTATTTTTTAACTTTACAATATAGTATTGGTTTTGCCATATATCAACATGATATATTGGTTCTATATTTTAGATTCCACATGTAAGTTATAACGCATAGATTTGTCTTTCTTGTTCTGATTTATATCCCTAGGAATAATATCCTCTCTACCCATTCATGTTGTTGCAAATGGCAGAATTTCATTTTTAATGCTGACTAATTTTCCACTGCAGATGGTGACTGTAGCCATGAAATTAAAAGACACTTATTCCTTGGAAGAAAAGTTATGACCAACCTAGACAGCATATTAAAAAGCAGAGATATTACTTTGCCAACAAAGCTTCGTCTAGTCAAGGCTATGGTTTTTCCAGTAGTCATGTATGGATATGAGAGTTGGACTATAAAGAAAGGAGAGCACTGAAGAATTGATGCTTTTGAACTGTGGTGTTGGAGAAGACTCTTGAGAGTCCCATGGACTGCAAGGAGATCCAACCAGTCCATTCTGAAGGAGATCAGCCCTGGGTGTTCATTGGAAGGACTGATGCTAAAGCTGAAACTCCAGTACTTTGGCCACCTGATGTGAAGAACTGACTCACGTGAAAAGACCCTGAATCTGGGAAAGATTGAAGGCAAGAGGAGAAGGGGATGACAGAGGATAAGATGGTTGGATGGCGTCACCGACTTAATGGACATGAGTTTGAGTAAACTCCAGGAGTTGGTGATGGACAGGGAGGCCTGGGGTGCTGCAGTCCACGGGGTTGCAAAGAATCAGACATGACTAAGTGACTAAACTGAATTTTCCATTACATGTATGTTTATATCCAATACTTTGGCCACCTGATATGAAGAGCTGACTCATTGGAAAAGACTGATGCTGAGAAAGATTGGATGCAGGAGGAGATGGGTATGACAGAGGATGAGATGGTTGGATGGCATCACTGATACAATGGACATGAGTTTGAGCAAACTCTGGGAGATGGCGAAGGAAAGGGAAGCCTGGCATGCTCCAGTCCATGGGGTCACAAAGAGTTGGACACAACTTAGTGACTGAACAATACAATATAATAATACAATACAATACAAACAATACAATCACTCTTTATCCATTCATCTGTTGATGGACACTTAGATTACTTCCATATCTTGTCTATGATCATTGGGGTGCATGTGTATATATTTTCAAATTAGTGCCTTTGTTCTCTTCAAATATTTACCAAGGAGTAGAATTGTTGCATCATATGGTATTTTATTTTTAGTTTTTTGAGGAAACTCCATACTGGTTCTCACAGTGGCTGTTCCAATTTACATTCCCACCAATAGTATATGAGGGTTCTTTTTTTTTTTTTTTCTCTCCACATCCTCAGCAACATTTGTTAATTGTAGACAGTTTCATGATAGCCATTTTGACAGGTATGAGGTGATATCTCATTGTGGTTTTAATCCATAAATCTGGACTCTGCCAAACTTGAATTGACCATGAAGAGTCAGTATAGACCACCACAAAATCAATTAAATTGTAGGTTTAATCACAACTGAACTGTCAGATCTGATGCAGTATTGTTACTAGGGCAGATTAATAGAGCCTCAGAAACCTATTAAGCAGTCAATGATTTAGAGTTTCCTTGTTTATCAGGAAAGAAAATCAACAAAATTCACATTCACTTAGAATGTACTACAACATTTATTAGATTTGCCCTATGACTGAACACAGTAATCAAAGTATATGCACCAACCAGTAACACTGAAGAAGCTGAAGCTGAACGGTTCTATGAAGACCTATAAGACCTTTTAGAACTAACACCCAAAAAGATGTCCTTTTCATTATAGGGGACTGGAATGCAAAAGTAGGAAGTCAAGAAACACCTGGAGTAACAGGAAAATTTGGCCTTGGAATATGGAATGAAGCAGGGCAAAGACTAATAGAGTTTTGCCAAGAATATGCACTGCTCATAGCAAACACCTTCTTCCAACAACACAAGAGAAGACTCTACACATGGACATCACCAGATGGTCAACACCGAAATCAGATTGATTATACTCTTTGCAGCCAAAGATGGAGAAGCTCTATACAGTCAGCAAAAACAAGACCAGGAGGTGACTGTGGCTCAGACCATGAACTCCTTATTGCCAAATTCAGACTGAAATTGAAGAAAGTAGGGAAAACCACTAGACCATTAAAGTATGACCTAAATCAAATCCCTTATGATTATACAGTGGAAGTGAGAAATAGATTTAAGGGCCTAGATCTGATAGATAGAGTGCCTGATAAATTATGGAATGAGGTTCGTGACATTGTACAGGAGACAGGGATCAAGACCATCCCCATGGAAAAGAAATGCAAAAAAGCAAAATGGCTGTCTGGGGAGACCTTACAAATAGCTGTGAAAAGAAGAGAAGTGAAAAGCAAAGGAGAAAAGGAAAGATATAAGCATCTGAATGCAGAGTTCCAAAGAATAGCAGGGGTGGTAAGAAAGCCTTCCCCAGCGATCAGTGCAAAGAAATAGAGGAAAACAACAGAATGGGAAAGACTAGAGATCTCTTCAAGAAAATTAGAGATTCCAAGGGGACATTTCATGCAAAGATGGGCTCAATAAAGGACAGAAATGGTATGGATCTAATAGAAGCAGAAGATATTAAGAAGAGGTGGCAAGAATACACAGAACTGTACAAAAAAGATCTTCATGACCAAGGAAATCACAATGGTGTGATCACTCAACCTAGAGCCAGATATCCTGGAATGTGAAGTCAAGTGGGCCTTAGAAAGCATCACTACAAACAAAGCTAGTGGAGGTGATGGAATGCCAGTTGAGCTATTTCAAATCCTGAAAGATGATTCTGTGAAAGTGCTGCACTCAATATGCCAGCAAATTTGGAAAACTGAGCAGTGGCCACAGGACTGGAAAAGGTCAGTTTTCATTCCAATCCCAAAGAAAGGCAATGCCAAAGAATGCTCAAACTACCACACAATTGCACTCATCTCACATGCTAGTAAAGTAATGCTCAAAATTCTCCAAGCCAGGCTTCAGCAGTACATGAACAATGAACTTCCTGATGTTCAAGCTGGTTTTAGAAAAGGCAGAGGAACCTGAGATCAATTGCCAATATCCACTGGATCATGGAAAAAGCAAGAGAGTTCCAGAAAAACATCTATTTCTGCTTTCTTGACTATGCCAAAGCCTTTGACTGTGTGGATCACAATAAACTGTGGAAAATTCTGAAAGAGATGGGAATACCAGACCACCTGACCTGCCTCTTGAGAAATCTGTATGCAAGTCAGGAAGCAACAGTTAGAACTGGACATGGAACAACAGACTTGTTCCAAATAGGAAAAGGAGTATGTCAAGGCTGTATATTGTCACCCTGCTTATTTAACTTATATGCAGAGTACATCATGAGAAACGCTGGGCTGGAAGAAGCACAAGCTGGAATCAAGATTGCCAGGAGAAATATCAATAACCTCAGCTATGCAGATGACACCACCCTTATGGCAGAAAGTGAAGAGGAACTCAAAAGCCTCTTGATGAAAGTGAAAGTTGAGAGTGACATAGTTGGCTTAAAGCTCAACATTCAGAAACGAAGATCATGGCATCCAGTCCCATCACTGCATGGGAAATAGATGGGGAAACAGTGGAAACAGTGTCAGACTTTATTTTTTTGGGCTCCAAAATCACTGCAGATGGTGACTGCAGCCATGAAATTAAAAGATGCTTACTCCTTGGAAGGAGAGTTATGACCAACCTAGATAGCATATTCCAAAGCAGAGACATTACTTTGCCAACAAAGGTTCATCTAGTCAAGGGTATGGTTTTTCCTGTGGTCATGTATGGATGTGAGAGTTGGACTGTGAAGAAGGCTGAGCGCTGAAGAATTGATGCTTTTGAACTGTGGTGTTTGAGAAGACTCTTGAGAGTCCCTTGGACTGCAAGGAGACCCAACCAGTCCATTCTGAAGGAGATCAGCCCTGGGATTTCTTTGGAGGGAATGATGCTGAAGCTGAAACTCCAGTACTTTGACCACTCATACGAAGAGTTGACCCATTGGAAAAGACTCTGATGCTGGGAGGAATTGGGGGCAGGAGGAGAAGGGGATGACAGAGGATGAGATGGCTGGATGGCATCACCGACTCGATGGACGTCAGTCTGAGTGAACTCCGGGAGTTGGTGATGGACAGGGAGGTCTGGCGTGCTGTGATTCATGGGGTGGCAAAGAATCGGACACGACTGAGTGACTGAACTGAACTGAACTGATGGCTGAACACTCTATCCTCTTAATATATCTCCAAAAGATATTTTCACAAAATATCATGTTGATTCACTAAAATAATAATTAGGCAAGATGAGCAAGAGGTGTCTATGTGATTATTTTAAATGACATTAGCTCCTAAAGTTGGGAGTTAAACAACATGATGAATTAGGAATCTATTACTTCAACAAGAAGAAAAAAAATTAGAAGACCAATATTCAGGGGCATGCCAATCCCTCCACTTCAAAACAAAGGACACTTTGTTGTATCTTTCATCTCTTTGTACCAAAAATGAAGCTCATTGCTCAGAAGGCCTCTAAAATTGTACAAATACCATATTCCATACCTAGAAATTGTCTTCTGGCCCAGAAATAGGGTTATATAGGAGGCTTCCAGTTTGAATGAGACCTGGAGCAAAGAAGGTCTAGCACCAGGTCATGCTGCAGTGCAAGCAGTCCTACCACTCAGACCATATGATCCGGCACACCATACTGTGTTAGAGATTTCAGTGGTGGAAAATATTCATTGTGGACCTTATGGAGAGTACCACTGGAAAAATCACAAATGGAGCCCTGGGTTCCTGGACTAAAACCATGTCAACTCTAGCAGAGAATTACATATGTTTTAAAATATAGCTACTGGCATGATGCTGGGCCCTGGTAGAATTGGAACTTTGGGGCCATAAATAAACAGGAAGCCTACTTTACACTGAAAAAGCCATGTGGAAGGAGTCCCATAAACATAGAATCTACAAGTCACATTCACCTTCAGTAAGATAGCAGCCTGATAGAACATTAGAATTACCTGATGTAGGTGTAGCTGAAGTACTATCTCAGAGTATATAACTGAATGAATTGGGTAAGCAGTCATAGTTATGAATGAACAGCAATTCTGACCTGAAAAGAGTCAGAATCTTAAGGAATGCTGCCAAGGCTTCAGAATCTTAAGGAATGAGGTCTGGATCATTCTATGAGGTAAGCTATCAAGATTAACAGAAGTTTGGCAAGGAAAATTTATTGTAGATAGTAGTGAGTGCCAGTTCCAGTCTCGAGACCAACTGCAGGAGGGTCTTTGACCCTCTTATTCCAAGTTTTCCCTCAGGAAAAAAATCTCATCAGTGCTTGAATGAATTGAATCTGTGTGGAGAGGTTACGCTACATGGCCCAAAGAGTGGACTGCGGCAGAAATGAGCCACACAGATCCTTGCTTGTTAATGAGTGTTGACTATCTGGTGGCCTCTAGCTGTTAACTCATTCAAAATGTTCATCTCAGATTTCAAAGCAAAGTTGTTTCTGCTTTAGAGTGACTTTCAACCAATGATTGTTTAAGGTGGTGCTCATTGAACAGCAATTCTGATTTGAACCTAGCCATTCTCTCTCCACACAGGATTCCTCTAATTGGTCTCTAATTGGGCTAAAAAAGACTTTGAAGAGTCAACAACAAGGTCTGATGACTATCTCATCCTGTCCTGCTTCCCCTCC
Organism: Bos taurus; assembly: GCF_002263795.3. Taxonomy (NCBI): domain Eukaryota; kingdom Metazoa; phylum Chordata; class Mammalia; order Artiodactyla; family Bovidae; genus Bos; species Bos taurus. The sequence continues at coordinate 39,080,917 of NC_037328.1, read as the reverse complement.
TTTCCTTCCATGGATGTTACTCATAAAATCTTTCACACACCTAACTTGATCTTGTCATCTGCTTCCCAGAGAATCCAGCTTGCCTCAACTAGCCAGTCTTCATACATTCTCTGATGTCCTAAGGAAAGATCTTTTAGAAGATTTTAATACCATAACACTTTGCAACTAGATTAATAGGAAGTGATATGGGAATGATAATTTTTTTATATCCTGATAAAGCAAGACATTCTAGACACTCTTGTGATTGATAACTATACTGTCAACAGAGGATGAAAGATATCAAAAGGAAGACTTACGACTGAATAGTCAAGCTACTAGCTTTCAATTTACTATGTAAAAGTGCCATAATCTCATAACCTTGTATTAACAGCTGTCTTCTAGTAAAGAAGAGAAAAAAAAAAAAAAATGTGCTTATGATTAACACCTACAAATTGAGAGAGGTATAAATTTTAAGCACAACAAAGATAGAGGAAAAATATATTCTGATCTTTATCTTGATTCCATGAATCATTTTAAACAGAAATGCATGATTTCCAAATAAGTGAAATACAAATTAATACAAAAAATAATTTTGAGATAATAAAATAGCTCTTAATATTGAGTATTCGGTTCAGTTCAGTTCAGTCGCTCAGTCATGTCCGACTCTTTGCCACCCCATGAATCGCAGCATGCCAGGCCTCCCTGTCCATCACCAACTCCCAGAGTTCACTCAGACTCACGTCCGTCGAGTCAGTGATGCCATCCAGCCATCTCATCCTCTGTTGTCCCCTTCTCCTCCTGCCCCCAATCCCTCCCAGCATTGGAGTCTTTTCCAATGAGTCAACTCTTTGCATGAGTGGCCAAAGTACTGGAGTTTCAGCTTTAGCATCATTCCTTCCAAAGAAATCCCAGGGCTGATCTCCTTTAGGATGGACTGGTTGGATCTCCTTGCAGTCCAAGGGACTCTCAAGAGTCTTCTCCAACACCACAGTTCAAAAGCATCAATTCTTCGGCTCTCAGCTTTCTTCACAGTCCAACTCTCACATCCATACATGACCACTGGAAAAACCATAGCCTTGACTAGATGAACCTTTGTTGGTAAAGTAATGTCTCTGCTTTTCAATATGCTATTAGACAATATAAAATTGATTTGAAATATGCTAGGGTCTAGTGCTTATTCTTCCTGTGAAAACAAAAGAAAATTTCTTTTGTTCTCTTGTGGTTATAATGAGTAGAATTTATTATACTCAGAAAGAACACATGTTCACAGAAATTATGCCCTTTATAATTTTGTTGCACATTTTATTACCATGCCTTCAGTGGTATTTATCATTTCATGGACAATTGGCAGTTTAAAAGGTTCAAACATTAATATTTTAATTCATCTACAGACTTATTTCAGAAATGAGCTATATACAATGTGGGTTCCCTATTACATCTTCCCTTGAGCAAATATCAGTGTCAACATGTAACTATCTTTTACAGTTTTACCTCTTCTTGAGAATGGATATTTGGCATTTGATTATTTCAACAGAGAGATTTTATTTGAAAAATTAGAGCTGTCGGTATTGACATCATCAAAGGAGTGAATTAAATTAGGTTTTGAACATGAGTTTAGTCACACTAATTTTAGGATAGTCAAAAATTTTATTCACTATTGCATTTAAAAGTGAACATAATCCAGTGTGAGAACAAAGTTGTAAAGGTCAATATATTAATAAAAAGAAATTTTCCTTTACTTGAGTATATTCTTCAAGACATTCAATCTTTTTGAATTTGACAGCTTCTACATGATAAATGTAAACTTTACATGACAGGCTTGCCATAGATTAATTATTTTTGTTCACCAGCTTCCTATTAGTTCATTATAGCTTGCATTTGTAACAAAAGATTAAAGGTGTTGGATCCATTTATTCAGAACCAGACAAAAAAGTAAAGTGGTAATTTACTTGAGAAGTAAACTCTAGTAGAAAATGGTTATTTAAGGGGGCTATTGATCAACTCACTCCCTGCCTCAGAGAAGGCAGTATTATTAATACACAGGGTAGTTCACTAGACTCAGAAAGTAATTAAATCCTAAAACTGGAAAGTGGTAGAATCTCTCTTCTTAGAAACCTTTGAGACTAGAGTAGATATTTTCCTTTGGGTGTCTTTTAGCTCTATAATTCTTTGATGATGAGATGATTGTGGTATTTCTTTTTTGAGATCATTTTAGCAGATCCATCTATTGCAACTGATAGGAATGCAACTTTTTAAAGTTAATTAATAGATTTTGTCAAAGCTGTTTTAGATTTACAGAAAAATTAAGCAGAAAGTACGGAGAATTCTTGGACTTTCCAGGTGCCTCAGTGGTAAAAAATCCACCTACCAATGCAGAAGATGTGGGTTTAATCCCTAGGTCAGGAAGATCCCCTGGAGAAGGAAATGACCACCTACTCCAGTATTCTTGCCTGGGAAATCCAATGGATAGAAGAGCCTGGTGGGCTATAGTCCATAGCATCACAAAAGAGTTGAACATGACTTAGCCACAACAACAGCAATAACCCAGTTCTTATATGGCTCATCTTCTCTACGGGCTACACAGTTTCCCCTGTTATCATTTTAAATTAGTGTGGCACATTTGTTACAACTGATGAATAAATATTGATATATTATTACTAATTGAAGTCCTTAGTTTACATTAGAGTTCAGTTCTATATGTTTTAAAAAATGCATAATGTCATGAACTCACGCTTAAAGTTTCTTACAGAACAGTTTCACCACCTTAAAAATCCCTTGCATGCCACATATTTGTTCCTTCTCTGGCAATCATTGTTTTTACTGCTTCTATAAGTTTTCCTTTCCTATAACACCATACAGTGAATTCATATCACATTGTCATTTTTAGACCAGCACTACCTTTCCAGGGCTGAATCCCCCCATCCCTATTTTGGGTATTAGTGCACCTTTCAAACAGAAAGTCAAAAATGTTAAAGAGTTTGTGCTGTATTGCATTAATGATTAAGGATAATAATCATAATAAAGAGCATTACATTCTACATAGATGAACAAATACGGGTTTGAATTACAACCTACATCAAGATATGGCTTTTATATGTAAGTGTATATTTTGTGGCTTTCCAGGTGGCTCAGTGGTAAAGAATCTGCCTACTAATGCAGGAGACACAGGAGATGTAGGTTCAATCCCTGGGTCGGGAAGATTTCCTGGAGTAGGAAATGACAGTATTCTTGCTCCATGGGCAGAGGAACCTGATGGGGTACAGTCCATGGGTCACAAAGAGTCAGACACAAATGATCATGCATGCATATACATTTTCACTGGGTATATTTAAGCTGCTAAGGATTGCTTTTGACTTTTTAGTATCTAACATCTGTGTGAAAACAGATTCAATTTTTCTATTAAGTTTATATACAACCTGAAGCAAAATATTGCTAATATATCAGCTACATTGTGTATGATCTTTCTCAGGTTTGCTCCCTGTAGTGGAAATCAGCATCAACTTATTATTCAGATCCCCTTTAAATATTTTTTTTCTTACAATTGTTTTAATAAAAAATAAGGGACCCTTTTGTCCCCTGATTTTTGATGGTGATGTCAGTTGATGACTATATTGGCTACAGAAATGAATCACATTTACGTTGTTCTCTAGTCATGAGACCAGAAGAGGAAATCTGTGATCATCAGCATCTAAGTTAATTTTTCACTCTAGAATCATTAAAGTTGCAATATCTTTATCATTTTAGAAATACAGTACAGTGTACAAAATATAGAAGTATTGTGAGTACTAATTTATATTCCTCGTGGTTAAGTAGAATAGCTGCAGAAAGGCAGAATGATACTTTTTCCCCTCATGCCCTTTCCTGAAAAGGTTTTCCAGAAATTATGGAGATTTGAGACTGAAAAGTAAAGCTCTTTTGAAAAAAAAATCCATACTTTCCATTCCTGCAGTGAATAAAGCCAAACACTTCTTGGCACACAATTGGTAACAGGGAAGGGAAGATGGAGCAAACTGGAATAGCATGTAACAGATCCATGTAGAAAACTAAGTACATGAAAGTTACACTGTTTCTTAGAAAATATAATCAACTGTAAATTCCCTGAAGAGATGCTTGCAGTTGGCCCAGTTGCTCCTATCTTGTCATAGAACTAAAAGACACTTTTGGCTATGATAGATAGAATATTCTTCATAGAAGAATAGGAGCTAGCCAGTAAGTATTTCTAACAGACAGAAGAAAAAAAATAGCCAATCATTTATTTCTCTCTTTGCTAGTTATGTTTTAAATACTATTATAAATGTCTATATAAAATTTTATTTTTAATATTTTCATTAACTCTATAAAGAAGGCCCTAGCATTATACCCATTTTACAGGTGATGAAACTGCTCTCATTTACCTTTTTTTCAGGGACAGTCCAAGAAAGAAGTGGTACTCAAATTAAAACAATCTCAAGCTAGAGGCTGAGAGCACTAGAGTGTTGCCTATCTTTTCTTTATTTCATTATCTTCTTTGTTAAACAGATGAATATATTTCAGAAATATATACATATTTAAAACTGATATGGATCTTTAAAAGAGGGTTATGTGCTATCTTAGTTGCTCAGTCATGTCTGACTCTTTGCAACCCTATGGACTGTAACCCACCAGGCTCCTCTGTCCACGGGGATTCTCCAGGCAAGAATACTGGAGTGAGTTGCCATGCCCTCCTCCAGGGAGTCTTCCCAACCCAGGGATCAAACCCAGGTTTCCCGCATTGCAGGTGGATTCTTTACTATCTGAGTCACCAGGGAAGCCCAAAAGAGTGTTATAGAAGTAATTATTTAATTTCAAAGCAGATGAGGTAAACTGATATGATCAAAGGATTACTATGTCCTCTTAAAATTCAGGTCTCATTCTTATGCCATACATTTTTCATAGGATCTCCTCTCTAGAAGATCAATAAAGCACCCATTCTACTTATCATAAAGTTATTTCTTAATTTAAAGGGCATTAGTTAGACACATTAGTTAGGGCATTAGTCTTTCCCAGTAGCTCAGTCGGTAAAGAATCTGCCTGCCGTGCAGGAGACCTGGGTTCAATCACTGGATCGGGAAGATCCCCTGGAAAGGGAAGTGCCCACTCCAGTATTATTGCCTGGAAAATCGCGTGGACAGAGGAACCTGGTGGGCTATAGTCATGGGGTCACAAGAGTCAGACATGACTTGGCAACTAAACCACCACAGTTAGTCACATAATGCTTAAAACTCAGATGGTTTTACATTTTGTTAGCTATCTGCTTCTTTCCAAGGTAGTGATTTAGAAAAATCTTTTAAACTGCTATTTGTAGAAGGATTAAAAAATTAATGAGAAGTGAACCTCTGAAGGTTCTTGACATCTCAAACTGAAATTCTTATAAAAATGTATTTTATTTCTTTTTCTGCAGAATTTATCATTTTCCCTCTTTCTTTTTCAGCTACAAATGTTAGGAATCTTTGTGATCTATACAGATTTTATGACAACAGATCATAGGAATATACAGTACCAAATGTCAAGGAGCTACACAGTCCCAAGACCTGATTCCTCCCTTCAATGAGTTGATCATTCATTTAGCAAGATGGTGTGTATGCAAACAAAAATGAAAGCGACAACAAAAAGAAGACATAAGAAATAAATTTTTATTCATAACTAGGGGCAGCAAATTTTTTTTCTGTAGAGGTCCAGATGCTATATATTTTAGGGTTTATGGGCCTTATATTGTCTCTTTCTTATATTCAACTTTTTATTATATATCTTTAAAAATGTAAAAAACATTCTTAGCTCCTGGGATATTGAATTAAAAAACATTGGCAGATCAGATTGGCCTATGGGTCATAGTTTTGCCAATGTCTGACCTATAACAATATTTTTAGAACAGTGCATTTCTACTATCAACAATGAAGCTCGAGACAATGAACTAATAATCAAATAACTAATAATTAAAGATCTTCACTTGTACATATACAACACATGAGACCTATGTATTAATAATAAAATCTTTCCCATCTAGCATTAGGGTACAGTCAAGCTAAACTCTGTAATATGCCCTTATGAAATAAAAAGTTAGCGAAGAAAATCTCTAAGTGTGTACACACATGTACACATTCAACTTGTCACAAAAGCTCAGGACAAAAGTCGTCTTTCTTTTTATGCCATAAGAAATGTTCCATTCCAATACTCTTGCTCATAAATTTTCCACTCACTAGTGTACTACTCGGAGTACTCTTGTCTGGAAAATCCCATGGCCGGAGGAGCCTGGTGGGCTGCAGTCCATGGGGTTGCGAAGAGTTGCACAAGACTGAGCGACTTCACTTTCACTTTTCACTTTCATGCATTGGAGAAGGAAATGGCAAGCCACTGCAGTGTTCTTGCCTGGAGAATCCCAGGGACGGGGGAGCCTGGTGGGCTGCCGTCTATGGGGTCGCAGAGAGTCGGACACGACTGAAGTGACTTAGCAGCAGCAGCAGCACTGTACTACTTTTGTGATTTTGTTCTGATTTCCCAGTGCACCTTTTATTAGAAATAAGAAACTAAAAATTATTAAAAATATTTAATAAAGACTTCAATAATGGCCACAAAAAGTAGAGTGAAAACAGAAAAAGAAAATAAAGTCTTACAGATGTAAATAAAGCTACGCTATAAATTGTTTGTTGTTGTTTAGTCTCTAAATCATGTCTGACTCTTTGTGACCATAGACTGCAGTCTGCCAGGCTCCTCTGTCCATGAGATTTCCCAGGCAAAATTACCACAGTGGGTTGCCATTTCCTTCTCCGGGGGATTTTCCTGACCCAGGGATCAAATATGCATCTCCTAAATTGGCAGGTGTTTTTGTTGTTGTTTTACCACTGAGCCACCAGGGAAGCCCTCCTATAAATTACAGTAAAATAATACTGTTCATATTGATGACTTTATTCTAAAGTGAAATTATGTTCATTAGCTTTTTTAAAAAATATAGGATAGTGTCCAATAATGTTCAGAAAGACTTCAATTACAAGAATTATGACATTTGGAGTTATTATGTAATAAACCCAGAGATAACCTTTGAATCCTCATCTCTGCATTCACACAGTCAAATGTGTTGTCAAGGTCCTTCCAAACACATTTTCAAATCAATTTTCTCTTTTCCATTTCCACCACTATATTTAGATTTTCTCTTAAGGAACAGTTATAACTGTTTTTTAAATGATTATCTGACTAGAGTCTCTCTGAGACTCTAATTTTTCTTCCATTTACCTATCTGAATTAAATATCTAAAACAAAGATCTGATCTAGTTGTTTCTCATCATAAGTACTTTCAATGGCTCTGCATTTTCTACAGGATCAAGTCCAATCTTCCTAGTATACATTCAAACTTGGCCCAACCCATCTCCCTTGGCTTGGTCCCCACCCATCTTTTCATACAGGCTCTGAACCAGGTAGCTTCAATTCTTCCCACAAGCACCCCCTGCTTTTCCCTGTCTGCTAAATTTCATTTCCTGCTTCCCTACCTGTAACTCATCTAGTGAGTCATCTTTCAACACATGACTGTCATCTTATATTTTTGAAAGCTTTTTTGACAACCCTAGATTGAAACCATTATTATCTCCTTTCTCTCCTATAATAGTTTGTTTGTACAATTAGTGCAGCCATTTGTCAAACTATCTTTTATTTATTTGTGTGCACATCTCCCTCACCAGACTATGAGGTCTTCTATGAGATTATCTATTTTTACCTTCAGGTTTCTAGCACAGTCCTGGCACAATTAATCAATGATATTGAGTTGAATTAATTGGTGTGTCTGGATGCTTATAACCAGGACAAAGTGTGTGTCTGTGTAGAAAGAAATCTGATTAGGTGTTAGACTTATGGACCAAAGCAAAATTTATTACTCAAAATAATAATTTTCTGCTGATCAAATAAAACTGAAATTATATATTGAGACTTTAATCATTTTTGGTTAGAAACTTCGTCTCATTAAAATACAAATCCCTCTAAAAGTGGAGTGATATGTTAAACTGTTATTAGGGATTTAGTCCAGAGAGTCAATCATATAATATACATTGTAGGGGAAAGGTAAAAACTGGGAGAGTTCTAGGCTCCTATATAAAGTTGATTATAATGGTTATTTTTTGTGCCAACTTGGCTAAGCCATGGTACACAGACCTTTGGTCAAAAACCAGTCTTGATGTTTCTGTGAAGGTATTTTTTTAGATGAGATTAACATTTAAATCAGTGAACTTTTAGTAAAGGAGATTACTCTCCATAATGTGGATATACATCAATCAGTTGAAGGCCTTAAGAGAAAAAAAATCTGATGTTCCCTGAAAAAGAGGGAATTCTGCCTCAGTGGACTGGGGCTGCAATGTCAATTCTTCTTTGGGTCTCCAGTCTGCTGCCTGAGCTGCAGGGTTTGGACTTGCCAGCCTTCAAGATAATGTAAAGGGGAAAGTGGGTTACTAAATACTCAAAAGACTTTTTTTTAATAGTCACCATTAAAGCTAGTCATGCACAAGGCTGATTTCTAACACAGAACTTTTGAAAGCAAATGTGGAACTTCAAAATAAAGCAAATGTCAAGTATCATAATATAAATCTCAGATAACATTTTACCTTGTTTTACAGTTTCTCTTCAGAACAATTGGCCTATACATGTTATGTCATTTTTCTTCCAAGTAAAATTTTGATATTTTTATGTGGTCAATTTATAATATCTAAGGGAGAATTACACATTTTATAGGCTGTATTCTCAAACTGGTTAGGTGGCATCCTGTTGCTAATGTCATTAACATTTATTATTTTCTTTCTAATATCCTACAAATCTCTTAGGTTCCAGTATTGTTTATTTTTCTAGTAACTGCTTTAGCAGAAACTAGCTTATATGTACTTAATTTATTTTAACAAAAGATTATTCAAAATGAGATACTTTCTCAGAATCAGTATTTTCAGTTATAAATTTTTATCAGGAAATAAGAATGTCTTTACAGTTTAATGAAAGTATCAAGTTAGTTTCATTTGCAAAAGCAAATCAAACGGTAGTTATAATCTTAGGAACATAGTACATTTCTTAGTGTATACTTCTTCTAGAAGACCTGTGCTTTCTATATATTGTATAATTATCAGTAGCCTCATTAGAGCTAACATAGTTCCATTACTGAAATAATTTACATTTTCCTTTTCAGTCTATTTCCATCATTCACACAACCTTAGAAGTAAAGTATCTCATAGCATCATCTGGCTCATTTTCCAAATTCCCACACTCTGGCAATGAAATTACCCAAGACTCTGACTCCTCATCTCATTTTAGAGTCATCCAAAAGCAAGGATTTCCCAAGCTTGATAAGATTGTATATCATCCAGCTTAAAGCCCTACAAATCTTTACAGCATGAGATGAAATGTATATGTAGATCTGTATGCACCTGTATAAACGTATGCACTTTAAACTTGTTAATACAAATTTAACAGATATAAATGGAAGTTTCCAATTAATTATTTTTGTTTGTTTTTTGACATGATAATAAAAAAATGACAACTTTCTGATATAGACAGTCTCTCAGCAATATCTCACGCATAAAATGCTTGAACATTTCCTGTGAAAAGAAGCTCATTGCCTCACAGGAAGGTTAAGGCTGAACTGTCCTTAGAGCTTTAGAAAATTGTGTCATATATTAAGTATAATGGTTTAACTCTATACCCTACATTGGACCACTCCCAAACTGTTCTGCAACCATTGAAATTTCCTTGAGTTAATCTACCATGCCCACACAGGATTATACTGGAATCATTTAAAATTCCTAAGCAAATCATTTTGGAAACTGGTTCAGATTTCCATTCCATAATCCAGGCTGTATTCATTTCTATAATCTTCATAATTGAATTTCAAGTCTTTAATTTTTTGCTTCTACTGCCATCTTATCTATAAGATTATCTACCTGGTATAGATTCTCTATCTTAGTTCTTGACCTGTAGCATTCTGCCTTGACTGGCAGATAAGTCAGGGTTCAGCTTTAGGAAACAGAATAGATTGCAGGTACTTTCAAAGAATGGGGCTTAATAGAGTATTAGGTACTTATAAAATTATTAGAAGACCTGGAGCACAGAATTTTACTCTAGCCTTCGCTTTTCAAGGAGCTGCAATTTCTATCATAATCAGGGAGACGGGAAATCACGTGGTCAATACTAGAACTTGGGTTCAGGATCAAAACCCCATCTGTGTTGTATTATTAAGTTTGGGCCAAATCATGTTGCAATAAAGAACAACCTAAAAATCTCATTAGGCTAAAATGATAAAACCTTATTTCTTACTCATACAAAGTTCACTCTAGATTATGGAAATTCTCCCAGATTGTGATCTCCTATGAGATGTTTCATTCATAGTTGCATCTTTTTATAAATATGGACATATATGAACCCCATGGCAGGGGGAAAAACAGATTAAAAAATAATTTAACAGTTCTTAAATAATTTCTCCCCAAAATTATATATGGTGTATTTTACTCATCAGCCAAAGCAAGTCACATGAGTATGTCTAACTTCTAGTTGGCAGGGAAATTTATCCACACCTTTGTTCTGGAAGGAAAATGTTTAACAATATTGGTGAACAGTACTAATGACTAACATAGTATGCCTTTTTAATGCCCCCAAATCTAAATTAATTGCATCATTTAAGCTGACAGTCAAGAGCTTCTTGGCATTCATGATAGTCTCTACATGAGGTCCAGATATAGTTACTCTTGATCCCGTGCTTTTATAAACTAAAAGGCAAATAGTGTGCCAAAACACCCAATTTGTAGGAGTGGACAAGATTATTTCAATGAACACTTCCATTCTGAGAGGAGAAGAATGGGATACACATGGAAGATACTCTCCTGTAGCAATTTAGAATTCCCAATGGACTATTCCTTCATTACGCCCCTTCTCTGCTCAGGAGAAATAGCTCCTCCTCCTGACTCTGTGGTCACTGAGAAATTCTTCCTTTGCCATTTTCCTTCTCAGAACTGGCATTACAACTAGGAACTGGGGAAATATACTTTCTTTGTGACTGAGCAATTTTCTCAGACCAGTTTCTGCTTATACTAGTTTGTGAGCCAAAGTTTCCCTTAATTCTTCAGCTAGAGATTACTTTTAATTTAGATTTTATTCCTTTTGATAGAAAACCTCTTGAAAAAATTTAGTAGACTATTTGAGTCCAATCAAAAACAAGTGATAATAGTCAAATGCAGAGTTCCTCTTAGAAAATTGTTTTAAAATTTGTAGTATTTATTTAATTTCTGTCCCATGACCATCTCTCTCTTTTGACCAGTTGTGATTCTATGTGCTTTGATTGTGGTAGCTCTGTAATTGAGACATTCCTTAATCTCTTTTCCTTGAGACATTTTAACTAATTAAAAGATTTACTCAGCCACAATTTTAATTGGATCTTAAACCTGAGATAGATTAATCCATTCAGAGATTAAAATAACAGATGTGGTGGCCAGCTAATTTGACTTGTGTGATTCAAAGCCTCCTTTAGTTTTTACATGTACTGTTAAGGGCTAAGAAAGGTTCTTTCAATACCACAAACCCCCAAGTTTATAGTTTATCTCTCTTCCATTTTATTCTTGCTTGTAAAACTGTCCAATTCTTTTCTGAACTTACTTCTTTCATATAATACCTTCCAACCACAGTCAATAGTAATCAATACACACAACCCATATTCACTTTGCTATCATCTTCGTTTAGACCTGAAAGGTCATTAAGTATGTGATATCCTTCCCTGTTAACTCAGAAGTCCATTTAACAAATTATTTCCAGCAATGAATAGCATGGACTGTTAGTTTTTGGACTCCAGTCTCCTCAACAGTTCTGCCCAAGTCAATGTTACCTATTTTAGGCTTTGTTATTACATTCCAAGCCTGTTGTCAATTTCTGCAGTGTTGAGACTAATTTAGGTCCTGCAATAGTAACAAATAATTCCAAAATCATGATGATATAAAACAATGGGGGAAAAAATCCAAAACAAAAATGATGATATGTTTCTTACCAGACAAGATCTACTGCAAATCTGGAAGAGTCACTAGGGCGACTGTCACACATGTGACGGCTGAACATTCTAACTGCTCTGTAACACACAGTTCCACCTTTGCTGTGACCAAAAGAAGAGAAAAAATAAGGAACTACATACCAGTTTGTATATGCTTCAACATGGGAGTGATATATATGCCACTTCCTTCACATTCTATTGAGCCAAACATGTAACATAACTTTGCCTGTTTCAAGAGGTTAATGATGTGAAAACTTACCACATGTTTGGAAGAAGAACGCGTGAACTATTGGTGTTCAGCATGAGTGAATAATACAACTGTGACATAGGAGTAAGGGAGCTCTTCCTGTTGCCTTTGTAATTGCTCTTTGCTGCAGTAGTCACTGAAAACTTGAGCCCAAAACAACCCATCTGTTTTTGCTTGCTAAGTCACCTTAGTAATGTCTGACTCTTTGAGACCCTATGGACTGTAGCTAACCAGGCTCTCCTGTCCAAGGGATTCTCCAGGCAAAAATATTGAGTGGATTTCCATGTCCTTCACCAGGGGTCTTCCCAACCCAGGGATTAAACCCAAGCCTCTTAGGTCTCCTGCATTGGCAGGTGGGTTCTTTAAAACTAACTCCAGCTGGGAAGCACTTGGGGGCACATACAGTTTTAAAGAATAAACAAAATAATCCAATATCTGCAGTAGGAATATGACATTTTCTTTAATTTTGCCCTCAAACTTTTACATATAACAACTTTATTTGAGGGAATCTTATCTGAAAGAGAAACTGAGAACAGTGGGATTTAGCTTCCTAAAACCTCAAGACTAGGATAGCATACCAGAAGAACTTTGGACTGGAAGCTGACTGCCAAACCACCATATGATTGCCCCATATTTTATGATCTCTGTCCTCTAGCATCTAGAGTTCCATAGCTCTGTCTAATCTCGCCACCTGATAGGGAAAAGCATGTGACAAACAAGTCTAATTCCGTTTCTCTAAAAACTTTTCAGATATTTGGCTCCCTCAAGATTCCCTTTGCTCACAGCTCAACATTCTCAATTACTTTCACTGCTTCTCATTCATTTCTTCACCATTTTGTTTATCCAAATCTGAATCCATATAGCTTGTCAGTAACATCCATCTTAAGAGGTAGAACCAAAACTTAAAAATTTTTTGAAGGAAACAGTTCATAAAGAGAAAGTATACAATGTTTTCTACTCATTACCTGAAATCTATAAGTTATATTATTTCTTCTGGAAATAGAAAGTGAAGGTGAAGTTGCTCAGTTGTGTCCGACTCTTTGCGACCCCATGGACTATAGCCTACCATGCTCTTCCGTCCCTGGGATTTTCCAGGCAACAGTACTGGAATGGGTTGCCATTTCCTTCTTCAGTCTGGAAATAGAACTAGCCCTCAATTAAATACTCTTTTCTATACTATTTTATCTGCTACTTCGTGGGAAAAAAATGAAAATCTTTGAGAAGTCTGGAGTGGGATAAGGGGTATAATGGGCTATAACACCAACCTCTATCTTCTGCCACCCCTGTTACCACATCATCATTAGGCTGCCTTTTAGTTTCTCTGGAGTTGGAGAGAAGTATGAAGAGGAGACAAGTTTGAAGTCAGGAGAGGTTGTATTTGCCAGATACCAAATTTTCTCTGGATGGGATATTGTTTATACCTGACTCTCCCTGGGCTTCCTGAGTATTCAGAGTATTTAGCTGAGCATCTACTTACATGACTCTGCAGAGATTTCTCTCTTTTATCATGGGGGATCTCTTTCCTGTAGTTCACTAATTCAGACATTTACTGTGACTGGAAGTGTGACCTTCTTCAGTCCTGGTTTTCTGAAATCTGCACTATTAATCTCTACCTGTTGAAATTCATTTGCTGCTTTAATCTGACCTCTTCATCAAAGCTACTTTAACAACTCAAAGCTGATTATTTTCCCAAATGACCCATATCTGGACTATGAGAAACACCCTCACTGCCTCAGCAAATTCTGGGAAGGCAGATGATTCATGATATTATTTCTTACCCCTTCCCTTTCCTTAGGCAGAACAGCTAGTTAGCAATCATTTCTCACCATTTTGCTTTTCCAGTGTCAGTCTCACTTAGTATTTGACCCATAAAGATTCAAAGAGTTACAGGAAATTTCTCTAAATGATCAATTTTAAGATCCTATTGCTATGCACAAGTGAAGAGAAAAAAGAAGGCCAGGGTCAGGTGACAACAGACTAAGTAATGCACAAAGTAGTTTTTATCCTCAATTTGGAGTAAGGATATCATACTTGAATGCCTTGAATTTTTCTTATAGTCTCTCCTGTAGTCTCTCTGACTATAAGATTCAGCAAATCCTTTCCCTGATTTTTATTTTTTAATTTCTCTCATATTTTCATTTACATGTCTAACTATGGTCAGAATGTTCTTTATAATTTTTCCAAGACCTTTTCCATGGATAAGCCATATTCTTTCAAAATTTTCATCACTTTCAAATTATCAGTCAGATACTATTTGCTGGTTAGAATGAAATAAACATTACTCCTTCCTGATATTGCTTCTTTCACATTCCAACAGTGAAATTCCAGTGAGGATAATTGCATAACAAATGACATGCTTAGAACATACTAAAATTTCTAGATGAAGGTAGGATCATTGGAGCTCACATCTTCCATCATTATTATATGATCTGCATACATAATAATTGTTGGAAAAAATATTTTATCTTTTCATTATGGCCAGACTGTCAATACATCAGGGCTACTCATAGTGACAATGCATAAGTGAAAATGAAATAAGGAGCTTGTGTTAGAATGCAATTAAATTTGCTACCTTCATTGATAAACACTTGTTATTAAAAAAAAAAAAAAAAAAGTCAGGTGACCTAAACACTGTGCTTAATGGCTTACATGATTTTCACTTTGGCATAAATTTCTATGAAATGAAGCAGGAATGTATGGTCCTTGCCCACCCCCACCACCTGTCCTCTGCCTTTTACTTGCGCAAAACTTTAGTCCAAGAATAAGTTTAATTGGAGAAGTGAGAAATGCTGAAACAAAGGAAAGCAGTCAAGAAAGACTAAATAATAACAATGTAGTCATTAAGCATGGTTCAGGATGTTTAGTTCTTCCTCAAGGGCTATAGA
Organism: Bos taurus; assembly: GCF_002263795.3. Classification (NCBI taxonomy): domain Eukaryota; kingdom Metazoa; phylum Chordata; class Mammalia; order Artiodactyla; family Bovidae; genus Bos; species Bos taurus. The sequence continues at coordinate 39,065,796 of NC_037328.1, read as the reverse complement.
TAACACTCTGAGCCATATCTTGTGAGTTATCTTATAGATACTAAAACTCCAGGTGGAAGAGTTCACTCCATGATGACCAGACTGTACTCAGGACTTGAGCTGCCACAATTCTGAGAATAGATTGCAAATAAATGGGAACAAGTGCACCCCAGAACTGAAGAGTAACTGTACCTAAAACAACCAAGATGATGCTGGTCAGACCACTGATGACCAACTTGAAGATGACTGTTAGAGATGACTGTGCTGTTTCTGCATGTAACCCCCCTCCCACTCCCAACTCTGTCTATAAATGCTCTCACCCCCTGCTTGTCATGGGCGGGAGAGGAGTTGACCTTTGGACAGATTTCTGCCACCCTCCCCGACCAGTTGCCGGCATCTGAAATAAAGCTAAGTTTCCTTTCCACCAACGTGGTGGACTGTTTATTGGCTTTTGAGCAGCGAGAAGGCAGACCCACCACACTCTTTCAGTAACAATTATCAACCAGTGAAGTTGCTCAATTGTGTCCAACTCTTCGCGATCCCATGGACTGCAGCCTACCAGACTCCTCCTTCCATGGAATTTTCCAGGCAAGAGTACTGGAGTGGGTTGCCATTTTCTTCTCTAGGGGATCTTCCTGGCCCAGGGATCGAACCCAGGTCTCCTGCATTGCAGGCAGAGGCTCTACTCTCTGAGCTACCAGGGAAACCCAATTATGCACAGGTAACAAATAGTTCATGGATGTGCCTCATCACAGTGTGAAACACGCTGATCTAAGGGTTCAGTACCACTTCAATTTAACTTTCCTTTAACCTCACAAGGTAAAATTGAATGAATTCCTAAAGACAAACATGCATGAAGCCATGCATGTGTGCCCAGTAACCTCATAAGACATTTACTAGGGATTTCATGAAATTTTAGAGCTACTCACTTCTTGAGGACCACCTCCCAAAACAAATTTAGACTGTTAATGAAGATCATCAGTGTTTGAAGACTGGTTATGCTAACATAACAGAAAAAAAAAAAAAAAAACCTTTTATGAAGATCAAGAAATCTCTCACTTTGCCCTTGAATTTAAAACATTATTACAATTAATTGTGTTTAAAAGAAATGGAGAAAAATAGAATTCAAATTGTTATTAGGTAGGATGACATGTTTAAATTTTGTTTCCAACAGCAATTTCATAAAAAGCCTGGAGACACAGTTAATGAGCTAAAAATGCATCTAAAAATTTGGCAGCCTTCAAGATTTGTAGTCCCTGTACCTTATAACTAAAAGAAAACACCAGTTATCTCAGATTGTTCTGATTTTAAAGTTAAATAGAAGCTAGGAAAATACCAACCAGCCACCTGATTATTGGAAATAATTTATTTAATGTTAAAAATGCCATGCTGCTTTGAGAAAACAGCAGTAGCACATCCCACATGAAAATTATTAAGATATTTCTTTTCTAATGTTATTGTTACTGTCTTCTCTGATTTCAGCCACAGCCCCAGTTCTCTCTGACTCTGATTTATGTGGAGGCTAACCTGAGACTAACCCTGTCAGCCTTAACTCTAAGCCAGCCTTTAAGATTATGAGGCTCTGATCTGTTACATTCCCAAGAAGAAAAGTTTAACTGAGGACCATTTTCTCTGACAAGTGATGAAGCCATGCTCCTTTCAGGTTACACCAAATCCAAGGTTTGGCACAAATAGAGAAAGAAAACACAATATGAACTAAGGTGACAACCGAAGTAGAAAACTGTATACAAGAAAGCCAGAGAAGACAAAGGAAAGGAGAAAAAAAACATAGGTTGCCTAGAAGCAATCAATTCTTATTTTTTTAAAGCTTAGAGTCTAGAAGAGTAATTAGCATCAGGGCCAGATCAATTTTCCTAGACACAGTATTTTATTAGACTGCTACACAGCAGCATACTAATTAAAACTGATTGCTCTAATTAGAATCCCATTAATAACAAGAAAGGCGATGTCAGGTGTATCACTATATCCACAGCAACTTGACTCATCAAGTGCTCCTGCACTCAAGCAGTTGCTTTTCTTGTCTTTTTTTTTTTTTTTGAACTAAGAAAGGAAGAGAACAAATGTGGTACAGGGGTGGTGTGAAGGGAGAGTAAGCTCTATAGGACTGTAGCAGTGAGGACCTTCAAAAAAGAATTAGTAAAGTCCAAACACTAGAGACATTTTCAGTAAATAAGCATTTCAAAAACTAAGACTAAACTAAGAACCTAAATTCTTTGGACACTGGTTGTTATTGTTGAGTCGCTAACTCATGTCCAACTCTTTGTGACCCCGTAGACTACAGCACACTAGGCTTCCCTGTCCTTCACTATCTCCCAGAGTTCCTCAAATTCATGTCAATTGAGTCAGTGATGTCATCCAACCATCTCATTCTCTACCACCCCCTTCTCTTCTGCCCTCAATCTTTCCCAGCATCAGGGTCTTTTCCAATGAGTCAGCTCTTCACATCAAGTGGCCAAAGTATTGGAGTTTCAGCTTCAGCATCAGTTCTTCCAATGAATATTCAGGGATGATTTCCTTTAGGATTGACTGATCTCCCTGCTGTCCAAGGTTCTCAAGAGCCTTCTCCAGCACAACAATTAGGAAGCATTAATTCTTTGGCGGCAGCCTTCTTTATGGTCCAACTCTCACATCCATTCATGACTAATGGAAAAACCATAACTTTGACTCTACGAACCTTTGTTGGCAAAGTGATGTCTCTGCTTTTTAGTACATTGTCTAGGTTTATCATAGCTTTTCTTCCAAGAAGCAAGAGTCTTAAAATTTCATGTCTGCAGTCATTATCCTCAGTGATTTTGGAGTCCAGGAAAATAAAGTCTGTCACTGTTTAAACATTTTCCCCATCTGTTTGGCATGAAGTGATGGGACCGGATGCCATGAACTTCCTTTTTGAATGTTGAGTTTCAAGCCAGCTCTTTCACTCTCTTTTTTTGCCCTCATCAAGAGACTCTTTAGTTCCTCTTTGCTTTCTGCCTTTAGAATGGTATCATCTGCATATCTAAGGTTGTTGATATTCCTCTCAGCAATCTTGATTCCTGGTTAAGCTTCATCTAGCCCAGCATTTTGCATTGAAGTTGAATAAGCAGGGTGACAATATACAGCCTGGAAGTCCTCCTTTCCCATTTTGAATCAGTCCATAGCTCCATGTCTGATTCTAACTGTTCCTCTTTGACCTGCATACCAGTTTCTTAGGAGATATGTAAGGTTATCTGGTATTCTCATCTCCACAAGAATTTTCCATAGTTTACTATGACCCACACAAGTCAAAGGCTTTAGCATAGTCAGTGAAGCAGAAGTAGGTGCTTTTCTGGAATTTCCTTGCTTTTTCTATGATCCAATAGATGTTGGCAATTTGATCTCTGGTTTCTCTGCCTTTTCTAAAACAAGCTTGTACATCCGGAAGATCTTGGTTCACTTAAGCTGAAGGAGAGCTTGAGGGATTTTGAGCATATACCTTGCTAGCATGTGAAATGAGAACAATTGTACAGTATTTTGAACATTCTTTGGTATTGCCTTTCTTTGGGATTAGAATGAAAACTGACCTTTTCCAGTCTTGTGGCCACTGCTGAGCTTTCCAAATTGCTGCCATTATGAGTGCAGCATCATCTTTTAGGATTTGAAACCGTTCAGAAGGAATTCTATCACCTCCATTAATTTTGCTCCTAGTAATGCTTCCTAAGGCCCACTTGACTTTGCACTCCAGGATGTCTGGCTCTAGGTGAGTGATCACATCATTGTGGTCATCTGGGTCATTAAGATCATTTTAATATAGTTCTCTGTATTCTTGCCACCTCTTCTTAATATCTTCTGCTTCTGTTAGATCTTTTATCATTTCTGTCCTTTATTGTGCCCATCTTTACATGAAATGTTGCCTTGATATCTCCAAATTTCTTGAAGTGATCTCTAGTCTTTCCCATTCTGTTATTTTCCTCTATTTCCTTGCTTTGCTCACTTAAGAAGGCCTTCTTATCTCTCCTTGCTATCTCTGGAATACTGCATTCAGTTGGGTATATCATTCCCCTCCTCCTTTGCATTTTGCTGCTCTTCTTTTCTCAGCTATTTATAAAGCCTCCTCAGACAATCAATCAGCTTCTTGTATTTTTTTTTCCCTTTGGAATTGTTTTGATCACCACTTCCTGTACAGTTACCAACCTCTGTTCATAGTTCTTCACGCACTCTGTCTACAAGATCTAATCCCTTGAATCTATTTGTCACTTCCACTGTATAATCATAAGGGTTTTGATTTAGGTTATACCTAGATCAAATCAATCCTACTTCCTTCAATTTAAGACTGTATTTTGCAATAAGGAGCTCATGATCTGAGCCATGGTAGCTCCAAGTCTTCTTTTGCTGATTGTATAGAGCTTCTCCATCTTTGGCTGCAAAGAATGTAATCAATCTGATTGTAGTATTGACCACTTGGTAATGTCCACAGGTAGAGTCATCTCTTGTATAGGAAGAGGCTGTTTCCTATGACCAGTGTGTTCTCTTGGCAAAACTCTGTTAGCCTTTGCCCTGCTTCATTTTGTACTCCAAGGCCAACTTACCTGTTATTTTAGATATCTCTTGACTTCTTACTTTTGCATTCCAGTCTCCTATGGTTAAAAAGATATCTTATTTTGTTGTTAGTTCTACAAAATCTTATAGGTCAACAGAGAACTGGTCAACTTCAGCTTCTTCCCAAAAGTGGTTGGGGCATAGACTTGGATTACCAGGATGTTGCATGATTTGCCTTGAAAACAAATCGAGATCTCCCTATTGTTTTTGAGATTGCACCCAAGTACTTCATTTTATAGTGCTCCATTCACTGTGATGACTACCCCATTTTTCTACAGGGTTCTTGCCCACAGTAGTAGATATAACGGTTATCTGATTTAATTCCCCCATCCATGTTTATTTTACTTCACTGATTCCTAAAATGTCAAAGTTCACTTTTGCCACCTCCTGTTTGACTATGTCAAACACCCTGTTCCAACAACACAAGAGAAGACCCTACACATGGACATCACCAGATGGTCAACACTGAAATCAGATTGATTATATTCTTTGCAGTCAAACACAGAGAGACTCTTTACAGTTAGCAAAAACAAGACCGGAACTCACTGTGGCTCAGATCATGAAATTCTTTTTGCCAAATTCAGACTTAAATTGAAGAAAGTAGGGAAAACCACTAGATCATTCAGGTATGACCTAAATCAAATCCCTTATGATTATACAGTGGAAGTGAGAAATAGATTTAAGGGCCTAGATCTGATAGAGTGCCTGATGAACTATGGACGGAGGTTCATGACATTCTACAGGAGACAGGAATCAAGACCATCCCCATGGAAAAGAAATGTAAAAAAGCAATGTGGTTGTCTGATGAGGCCTTACTAATAGCTGTGAAAAGAAGAGAAGTGAAAAGCAAAGGAGAAAAGGAAAGATATAAGCATCTAAATGCAGACTTTCAAAGAATAGCAAGGAGAGATAAGAAAGCCTTCCCCAGTGATCAATGCAAAGAAATGGAGGAAAACAATAGAATGGGAAAGACTAGAGATCTCTTCAAAAGAATTAGAGATACCAAGGGAACATTTCATGCAAAGATGGGCTCAATAAAGGACAGAAATGGTATGGACCTAACAGAAGCAGAATATATTAAGAAGAGATGGCAAGAATACACAGAAGAACCTTACAAAAAAAAGATCTTCATGACCAAGATAATCACGATGGTGTAATCACTCACTGAGAGCCCGATATCCGGGAATGTGAATTCAAGTGGGCCTTAGAAAGCATCACTACGAACAAAGCTAGTGGAGGTGATAGAATTCCAGTAGAGCTATTTCAAATCCTGAAAGATGATTCTGTGAAAGTGCTGCACTCAATATGCCAGCAGATTTGGAAAACTCAGCAGTGGCCACAGGACTGGAAAAGGTCAGTTTTCATTCCAATCCCAAAGAAAGGCAATGCCAAAGAATGCTCAAACTACTGCACAATTGCACTCATCTCACATGCTAGTAAACTAATTCTCAAAATTCTCCAAGCCAGGCTTCAGCAATATGTAAACCATGAACTTCCAGATGTTCAATTTGGTTTTAGAAAAGGCAGAGGAACCAGAGATCAAAAAGCTGACATCCTCTGGATCAAAGAAAAAGCAAGAGAGTTCCAGAAAAACATCTATTTCTGCTTTATTGACTATGCCAAAGCCTTTGACTCTGTGTGGATCACAATAAACTGTGGAAAACTCTGAAAGAGATGGGAATACCAGACAACCTGAGCTGCCTCTTGAGAAATCTGTACGCAGGTCAGGAAGCAACAGTTAGAACTGGACATGGAACAACAGACTGGTTCCAAATAGGAAAAGGAGTACGTCAAGGCTGTATATTGTCACCCTGCTTATTTAACTTATATGCAGAGTACATCATGAGAAACGCTGGGCGGGAAGAAGCACAAGCTGGAATCAAGATTGCCGGGAGAAATATCAACAACCTCAGATATGCAGATGACACCACCCTTATGGCAGAAAGTGAAGAGGAACTCAAAGGCCTCTTGATGAAAGTGAAAGAGGAGAGTGAAAAAGTTGGCTTAAAGCTCAACATTCAGAAAATGAAGATCATGGAATCTGGCTCCATCACTCCATGGGAAATAGATGGGGAAACAGTGGAAACAGTGTCAGACTTTATTTTTCTGGGCTCCAAAATCACTGCAGATGGTGATTGCAGCCATGAAATTAAAAGACGCTTACTCCTTGGCAGGAAAGTTATGACCAACCTAGATACAATATTCAAAAGCAGAGACAATACTTTGCCAACAATGGTCTATCTAGTCAAGGCTATGGTTTTTCCAGTGGTCATGGATGGATGTGAGTGTTGGATTGTGAAGAAGGCTGAGCACCAAAGAATTGATGCTTTTGAACTGTGGTGTTGGAGAAGACTCTTGAGAGTCCCTTGGACTGTAAGTAGACCCTACCAGTCCATTCTAAAGGAGATCAGTCCTGGGTGTTCATTGGAAGGACTGATGCTAAAGCTGAAACTCCAATACTTTGGCCACCTCATGCAAAGAATTGACTCAATTGAAAAGACCCTGATGCTGGGAGGGATTGGGGGCAGGAGGAGAAGGGGACGACAGAGGATGAAATGGCTGGATGGCATCACCGACTCGAATGACATGAGTTTGGGTTAACTCTGGGAGTTGATGATGGACAGGGAGGCCTGGCATGCTGCGATTCATGGGGTCACAAAGAGTCGGACATGACTGAGGGACTGAACTGAACTGAATTTACCTTGATTCATGAACCTAACATTCCAGGTTCCTATACAATATTGTCTTTACAGCATCAAACTTTACATTTACCAGAAGATACATCCACAACTGAGTGTCATTCTGCTTTGGCCCAGCCATTGCATTCTTTCTGGAGGTATTAGTGATTGTCTTCTGCTCCTCCCCACCCAGTAGCATTTTGGACACCTTCTGACCTGAGGTGCTCATCTTTCAGTATCTTTTCTTTTTACCTTTTTATACTGTTCATGGGGTTCTTGAAGCAAGAATACCGACATGATTTGCCACTCCCTTCTCCAGTGGACTACATTTTTTTTAGAATTCTCCACCATGACCCATGCATCTTGGGTGGCCCTGCATGGCATGGTTCATAGCTTCATTGAGTTACACAAAGCTGTGATCCACGTGATCATTTTGTTTAGCTTTCTGTGATTGTGGCTTTTGTTCTGGAGCCTGTATGATTGTATTTCTTGCTTCTTCTGTTTGCTCTCTGACAGAGGAGAATAAGAGGCCTATGCAAGCTTTCTGATGGCAACCAAGATGGCAGAGTAGACACACATGCCCTCATCTTCTCCTGCAAGAACACCAAATTTGGAACTAGCTTTTGAACAACAATTGACTGGAGGATGTTAGAACCTACCAAAGAAAGATTCACTACATTTAATGACAAAGGAGAAGCCACAACAAGATGGTAGGAGAGATGTAATCAGGTTGAAATAAAATCCCACACCCCCCAGGTGAATGACTCACAAGCTGGAGAATAAAAATATCAGAGAAGTTCTCACACTTTTGCAGAGATTCTAGGCCCCACATCAGACTTCCCAACCTGGGGATCAAATTTTGAAGGACAGCAGAATTTGATTATGGAACTTCCACAGAAGTGAAGAAACAGAGACTTTTGGAGGGCACAAGCAAAACCTTGTGTGCACTAGGGCCCAGGAGAAAAAAGCAATGACCCCACAAGAGACTGAGCCAGGCCTTCCTGTGAGTGTTTAAAGGTTTCCTGCAGAGGCCTAGATTGACAGTAACCTGGTGTAGGGACAGAGGCACTGGTCACAGAGGCACTGGTCGCAGCAGTCCTGGAAGGTGTGTGTTGGCATAAACCCTCTTGGAATTCACCATTAGACCTACCAAAGAGCCTGTAGACTCCAGGATTGGGTCACTCCAGGCCAAGCAACCAACAGGGAGAGAGCACAACCTCACCCATCAGCCTACAGTTGAATTAAAGATTTACTGAGTGTGGCCCTGCCCACCAGAGCAAGACCCAGTTTTCCCCACAGCCAGTCTCTCCCATCAGGAAACTTGTACAAGACTCTTATCCTCATCCATCAGTGGATACCTGTAGGACAATAATAAATTCTAATTATCATTCTGAATAAATTAATTTCATTTCTTTTATAAATAGCATGATAAAAAGACAAAGATGAAATTACAGTAGTTTTTTCACAATTGTAATAATATACTCATAGTTTTATACAGACTATTATTTCAGATTTTAACTTTGAAAAAAATATTCAAGTTCTGTTTTCTCTTAACACTTAGAAACCACTCTTCCCTCTACCAAAAACAACAACAACAACAAATACACATATATGAGAATACAACTGGGGAGACTCATACCAACAGGATATAATTCAAATAATTATTGAATACATTCTTACTGAGTCTGTCCATCTGCCAAACACTTTTCCAGGTGACAGAGATGCAACCTTTGTCAAATTTATTTTCATAGGAGGAGCAACAGTGAAAGAAAAGCAACAAAGAAACAAACCAAAAAATTCATATAAGCCCTTTTTCTCGACTAAATTCTGTTTCAGCAGCCCCTAAGGAGGACCTGGATTTCCTTGAACTCCTGTACTCCTTCCACTTCTGTCTTCCCATCTGTTACATAGTCATTCATGGTTTGGAGATAGATATGGGCTATTAACCAGGATCTATGCATTTCCAAGCTGTAGTCCATGGGGTCGCAAAGAGTCAGACACAACTGAGTAACTGAACTGAACTGAACTTATGCATTTTCATACTTTATTGAGTGATCAGTTCAGTTCAGTCACTCAGTTGTGTCTGACTCTTTACAACCCCATGGACTGCAGCACACCAGGCTTCCCTGTCCATCACCAACTCCTGGAGCTTACTCAAACTCATGTCCATTTGAGTAGGTGATACCATCCAAACAGCTCATCCTCTGTCTTCTGCTTCTCTTCCCACCTTCAATCTTTCCCAGAATCAGGATCTTTTCCAATGAGTCAGTTCTTCACATCAATTGTCAAAGTACTGGAGTTTCAGCTTCAGCATCAGTCCTTCCAATGAACAGTCAGGACTGATTTCCTTTAGGATAGACTGGTTGGATCTCCTTGCTGTCCAAAAACTCTCCAGAGTCTTCTCCAACACCACAAACGCATCAGTTCTTTGGTGCTCAGTTTTCTTTATAGTCCAACTCTCACATCCATACATGACCACTGGAAAAACCATAGCTTTGACTAGACAGACCTTTGTTGGTAAAGTAATGTCTCTGCTTTTTAATATGCTGTCTAGGTTGATAAGTTTCCTTCCAAGGAGCAAACATCTTTTAATTTCATGGCTTAAATCACCATCTGCAGTGATTTTGGAGCCAAATAAAATAAAGTCTCACTGTCTCCATTGTTTCCCCATCTATTTGCCATGAAGTGATGGGACCAGATGCCATGATCTTAGTTTTCTGAAAGTTGAGTTAATGGCAACTTCTTCACTCTCCTCTTTCACTTTCATCAAGAGGCTCGTTAGTTCTTCTTCACTTTCTGCCATAAGTTGGTGTCATCTGCATATCTGAGGTTATTGATATTTCTCCCAGCAATCTTGATTCCAGCTTGTGCTTCATCCAGTCCACCATTTCTCATGATGTACTCTGCATATAAGTTAAATAAACAGGGTGACAATATACAGCCTTGACATACTCCTTTCCAGATTTGGAACCAGTCTGTTGTTACATGTCCAGTTCTAACTGTTGCTTCCTGACCTGCATACAGATTTCTCAAGAGGCAGGTCAGGTGGTCTGGTATTCTCATCTCTTTCAGAATTTTCCACAGTTTGTTGTGATCCACACAGTCAAAGGCTTTGGCATAGTCAATAAAACAGAAGTAGATGTTTTTCTCTCTTGCTTCTTTGATGATCCGACTGATGTTGGCAATTTGATCCTCCAACATTTCTCTAACTTACTACACTAACTTCCTGGCCTGTTGTACCAATGTCTCTTGGGTACCTAGAACTCTCATAAACATAAAGGGTGCTGCAGTCATGTCTGACTCTGTGCGACCCCAGAAATGGCAGCCCACCAGGCTCCCCCATCCCTGGGATTCTCAAGGCAAGAACACTGGAGTGGGTTGCCATTTCCTTCTCCAATGCATGAAAGTGAAAAGTGAAAAGTGAAAGTGAAGTCACTTAGTCGTGTCCAACTTTTAGCAACCCCATGGACTGCAGCCCACCAGGCTCCTCTGTCCATGGGATTTTCAAGGCAAGAGTACAGGAGTGGGGTGCCATTGCCTTCTCCGCCTAGAACTCTCAGTCACTAGCATTTTAAGGACATCCTAATTTCCACAATTGCTATATTATATATTTGTACTACATGATATACCCTATCTCTGCCCTCCTTTTTTCCCTTATTAAAAAGAACTTCTTTGTATTGCGCACTCTGAGGTATATACACCACACCATTCTACAAGTTTCAAAGCTCAGCCTAGAGTTTTTCTGCATTTTTTTCTGTCCATTTTTAAATTGTCTTCAGGAAAGGGAGAGTGGGATATTTTAAGTTTCCTTCTAAATCATTGCGCACCATTCATTCCCAGTAGATTTCTCTCCTACAGGTTTGGTCACTTTTCTTTTTTCAGATGACAAGATGGGCTTTATAATTCACTACTTGAAATCAGTTTTTATATAATGTATACTATAAATATGTGTCTTATATGTTTCAGAAAGTCTCAATTTCTTATGTATATGTGTGTCAAGATCTGTGTATTTAATAGAGTATTCTAACCATGTAAAAGACAAACTCCAAATATCAATGGCTTAACTCAAGTAAACGAAGATTATTTGCTTTTTGTGTTACATTCCTGTCTAGGTTGGATAATGAGGAATAGGAAGGAAAAGGGATTTTGCTAAGCAGTTATTCAGATTTCACAGTTTATTCCACCCTGTGGTGCCACCATCCTCAACTCCAACCCTGGATATACAGAATGGAGGGATAGATGGTGGGTAATATCTGATGGATTTTCATGTGTCAGGCCCAGAAGCAGCATACCACATGTCTACCCACGTTACATTCACCAAAGCTCAGAAACATGTTTCCAATTTAACTGAAAGACAAGCGCCCTTTGTTTATATGGCTAGAAAAGAGAGGGAAAACACGCAAGCACTAGATTTCTCTGCCACATTCTATCATCAAATATATTTTTGCTCTTTTCTATCCACACATAGAATACTGTCTTTCCCTTACCCAAAGAAAAAATCTTCACATTTTACTTCACCTTTGCATTCAGCTGAAAAACCAGAAATTTTAGATGTGTTATTCCGTCATCTATAATGCTGGTTATCTGCTCTCCCTGCAACCGCACACTGAAAATTCAGTGACAGGTTAGGAATAAGATATCCTTAGGAGATAACTGAAACTAGGATTGAGTGAACCTTGTCTGGTACTTCTGAGACTTATAAGTTATTTGGTTTAAAATTCCATTTACCAGAAAAACATGTGAAGTTCTTTTTAGACACAAGAATTAAATTTTCTTTATATTTGCTTCTTTGCCTCTATGCTTCTCTCTCTCATTTGGCTGGAAATAACACTGATGTTATAAGGTGTGAACAAGAGAAAGCTACCTTTCATGTAATCTTTGACCCAAGTCTGGGTCTTTATGAATCTTTAGTGGTGAAAAATTCCCCACTCTATTGCCTCCTATATAATATTTAGAAGACAGTTTCCTTTATTTTTGCTTTCAAACCATTCAATTCGTAATTCTCTTCTGTAGTCATCACTTGTTGAAAAACTGCTAAAAAGCCAGTATCAATAGTCACTAACTCTTTTTTCCCAGTCAATTTCTTTAGTGATGCTAGCTCAATAGGTGTATAGATTGTTTTTAACATTATGTTAACCAAGTTTTCAGAAACTGAAACTTGATTGAAATAAAGAGACATTTATTTTAAGTTTGTTAGGGTTGCTGCTTGGGAGACACAGATTCAAGAAGCACTAAAATTGTGTTTCTCCAAACTACAAAATTGGAGGAGGGTCATAAAGACAAGGGCTTCCCTGTTGGCTCAGCTAGTAATGAATCTGCCTGTAATGTGGTAGACTTGGGTTTGATCCCTGGGTTAGGAAGATCCCCTAGAGAAGGGCATGGCCACTCACTCCAGTATTCTGGCCTGGAGAAGTCCAGGGACTGTATAGTCCATGGGGTCACAAAGAGTGGGACAGGACTGAGCAACTTTCACTTTCACTTTCTTAAAGGCAAAAACTGAAAGGTCACACAGTACATGAACTGGCAAGAAAGTGCTTCTTAAACAAAGATTGGTTGGGGTCCAAAATGGTTGCATAGTTAAAACAACCTTGAGACATGGATTAAGTGTGTGCTTAGTCATGTTCAACTCTTTTCGACACCATGGACTCTAGCCTGCCAGGCTCCTCTGTCCATGGGGATTCTACGGTATAGAATACTGGAGTTGGTTGCTCTTTCCCTTTTCCAGGGGATCTTTCCAACCCAGGGATTGATCCTAGGTATTGCATTGCACGTGGATTTGTTACCATCTGAGCAACCAGGGAAGCCCAAGAATACTGGAATAAATAGCTTATTCCTTCTCCAGGGGAACTTCCTGACCCGGGAATCGAACTGAGAATTCCTGCATTGCAGGTAGATTCTTTTTTTTTTTTTTTTTTTTTTATTTTTAAACTTTACATAACTGTATTAGTTTTGCCCATAGATTCTTTACCAGCATAAAGTTCACAGAAAGTTCAAGTTATCAATGGTGCAGGGATGCATCTGAGACTAGATCCTCAGTTCATATTTTATTTTATAAAATTTCTGTGTGTAAAATTTCCACAGCTCTATTTTGTATGCCTGAACTAAGATTAATCCATTATGATTTCAATCAGTCATAAATTAATAGAGGCAACATTTTTATCAAGGATTCTGATATGTCATTAACATATGTATCACTGTATTTCCTCTCTGTGTTTTGCTCACCTGGACTTCCCTGGTGGCTCAGTCGGTAAAGAGTCCTCCTGCAATGTGGAAGACCTGAGTTTGATCCCTGGGTTGGGAAGATCCCCTGGAGGAAGGCATGGCAACCCACTCTAATATTCTTGCCTGGAGAATCCCCATGGACAGAGGAGCCTGATGGGCTACAGTCCATGGAGTTGCAAAGAGTTGGACACAACGGAACAACTAAGCACAGCCCACACTGTATTTTCCCTCTGTGTTTTGCTCCCTTAGACAATTATGCCATTACCATATGGTTTGAGGGTTCTTTATAGTAGCACGCTACTTTAAGATTTTAGTTTTAGTATTATCTGTATGCTGTTTTATCAAGTAGCCCCCAAAGCTCAGGAACCTATGTCACCGATGGTTTGCCTTATGATCACGTCTTTCTTTTGCCTTTTTATTTTCACACATAGAAAATTCTCTCTGAAGGAGATGATCCCAAATTCCATCTTTGGTTCCAGATGAAAGACTATAGTAGAGGTGTTCTGTTGTTCAGTCATATCTATTGGGTCATATGTGGCTCCTTTTGGAACAGCATCTTCCAAAAAGAGTCAGTTAGGTAGGGAAGAGCTACAGTGTTCCATAGAATCATTTAGGAACCCTGGCATTTTAATTTTGGTCACTATGATTTTCAATGTTGTCTCCATACCTGCCATGCAATGGGAAAATGGAATAGAATTTTACACATAGGATTTTTATGAGCCTTGAAGTAGTCTGTATCATTTTATATATCTTTCACTGGCTAGAACTCAGTTTTGTATTACTACTCTAAAGGATATGAGAGACATTAAGGAGGACTGAACATAGTAAGACGAGAAAAAAACACAATCTGATGAGCATTGCTTGTCCTATTAGCTCATAAATGTAAGCATTTTCTATTTCAACAAACACAGATGTACATTTCAAAAATATTTATTGTCTTTTGAGGAAACACAAGACAACATTTGGAAAAAAAATTGGAGTCAAATTGAAGAACAAGTTTATCAGAAAACCCCTTCATGGATCCTATGTCTCAATAAAATTTTACTCAAATTAAATTTTTTTTATTATTCTCATAGCAGCATGAGGGTGTTTTAGAATTTTTACCATAGTGCTTCTAACCCCAAATATGATTCTTTTTTTTAAATATAAATTTATTTATTTTAATTGGAGGTTAATTACTTTACAATATTGTATTGGTTTTGCCATACATCAACATGAATCCACCACAGGTATACACGTGTTCCCCATCCCGAACCCCCCTCACTCCTCCCTCCCCGTACCATCCCTCTTTAAAAATTGTACCACATAGCTTCAAGAGAAGCAACATTGAAAACAATCAGAGTGGAAAAAGTGATGAAAAATTTGAAAGGGTTTGTTTCCTGATGGAGCTTGTGTCAGCTCTCATAGAAAGGAGTGTGGCTGTGTTGGAAATAGACTGAAATACACTGAAAGCAGACTGCTAGGTTGAGTAAAACCCAGCAAATTAAAGACGGGCTTGTGCAATATTGAAGAAATCTTGGCCAAAGCTTAAATAAGAATAGACGTGTGTGATGAGGCAGGAGGGCCCAGGATTTATTTATGACCCGAAGGTTAAGTCCTTGAGACATCAAAGAAATTAAAACTGAACTTAAGTCTCAAAGGACTATTCATTAACAAGAGACCACAATTGATCTGACATCCAGAAGGGTTCACATTTTTACTCTTTATTTCTATACTGTTTCCTTAGTAAATCTCACATCTATCAGCAGATGCCTACTCATATGTTTGTAGGCATTTTACTATGCTCCACAGTTCTATTATCTCTTTTTAAGATAACAAGGCATACTTATATGTTGCTTGATGTCTCTGGAATCCATATTCTCAAATTGATCATCCAGAGATTCATCCTTTCCTGGAGTCAAGGCTGGAGAGGGTTATATTCTCAATGTTAGGGTTATCAGTGGGGCTTCCAACAAAGATGTAGATGCTAATATTTCATTTCTAAATTTCTAAATATCAGTATATCATTTTTATATCATAATTTTGCCACCATAGGAAGCCATTACAAATTCTTCATGAAATTTTTTCAGTAAGTTAAGTTCCTTATCTACAAAATTCTGGTCTACCTTGCCAGCAACTGAGTAAAAAACAGCACCCAAGTCCATGCGTTTATAGCTCTTACTTCAGCCCAGGAGACCTTTCTGTGTAATGGAGATAAATGGGCCTTCTACGGACAGATATGTTTTATTCAAACCAATTACATATCTCTGTATTTCGTTTACCCTGCTTTCTCAGGGTCAGACAGCTACATTCAAACTCTGAATCTAGCAATTCGGTAAGTTGATGGGAATAAAATGGAGAGTTAAACATAGCAGTTTCATGTGACCTTCAGACAATATTATTAGTAGGAATTTCAAGGACCTCATGGGATACTACCTTCCAAGGGTTATTTGAAAATAAGGTTGAATTGTTCTACAGAACACTTCTAAGACTCATGTAAGCATGATATGTATTTAATATTGTATAGATAAAAAGATCTCAGTTGCCCTTGCACTTTATTTCTCCTCTAATCTTGAATGTTTATAGTCACAGAGAATGTGTAGAAACTTTATATTTTAACTTTTTCCCTAGTAATTATGAGTTCACTTGATAATAAATCCTGGATAACCATTAGGAACCTGGCACTCTAAAGCACAAAACTGACAAGTATTTTTGCACATAAAATTTATTTAGATAAGATGGAATATAGGACAACAGAAAATAATCAATTTTTAAAAGTTTATCTGTACCTTTCCCTTTCCATTAAACATCTTAAAAATTGTGTTTTATATATATAGTTAGGACAATGTTTTATATCCTATAATAAGTTTTCAAGTTTTCAAATGCATCTGTGACTTACTTACACTTGCATCTTTTTAAATGCCTAGTTTAGTGCCTGGAATATAATAATACTCAATTAAATTATAACTAAAGGAAAAGTATGGAAGGAAAGAAGGAAAGAGGGGGGAAGGAAGGGGATATTAGAGGAGTTGGAGAGAAGAGGAAAATGAAGAAAAGCTTTTAAAATAGAAAAAAATTTTCTTTAAATATATTTATTTTAAAATTATTATTTACTTTCTTTCCACCACATAATTAGTCATTTCTGAATTCTGCAAGTATGATGTTATTCTAAATATCTAGGTCTAATTTTTAAAAGGAAATTATGTGGTACTCTAGTATTTCATAGTTGCTAAATTATTCCAAATATAAATTTTAAAAAAGCAACTCAACAGTGATTTTATAAGGTTTCCAAATGCAATTTGTGGGCCAAAGGATTCTTACCAAAACCAACTGTAATTGTAAATCATTTTCACTATCAGATTTTTCAACAGAACAAAGATAAATGCTAAGATGTATGTAATGTTTGAAGGAAATCAATGATTTGAAATCATGGTTCACCAGCTAAAAACTAATATTTGTCTAATAGACATCTCAAACTTACATTTCTAAGGTAAACTGTGGATTTTTTCTCAATATCCTGGATTTACTCAGAATATTGAAAATCACAACTGATAGCAAAAATACACAGCTTCTCAAAAATGTTGACCTTAATTTTAAATGTGTACCAGTGTTTCCTCCTCTTGCTGCTGTCTCATTATTTACAGGTTCCTTCAAATCAGTAGTCTTCATGTTTAGAGTTATGCTTTAATTCTCACAGGAGAATTTAATAAATTATATGTAATAGTATAATGTATACACATTTATATATGTACTTTTTATTTCCTCACTTTGTCAAATGCTTGTAATCAGGATTTGGAATTTAGAAGACTGTACAAATTTTTCAAGAAAAGCCAGGAAAATGTTCCTGTTTGAATACTTTTAGTTGGATTATTTTATTTAGTCATCTCCAAATATTAAATATCTAATATGTGTTATTTAATGTGCAAGATTGAAGATGAAATAGTAAATAAGATAGACATTGTATAGACGCTGATGGAGCTTACCTTTTAGCTGGAAAGACGATCAGTTAATCAAGAAAATGCAATGAGGTATGACAGGAATACATTTGGAAAGTGCTGGATGTTTTAAGAACACAAATTAGAAGTTTGGTATTAAGCCCATGCTCAGTCATTCAGTAGTGTCCTCTTCATATTAAAATAAAATACAGGCAATTAGCACTTACGTAGGCTGGTGATACTATTAGGCATTTATATGATTAAGTATAGAAATTTGAATTGAATCAGGTGCAGTAGAGGAACACTACTTTCTGTGCTTTTATAACACTGAATATTTCTCAAGCAGTGTGTCTTTCAGTTTTCTATAAGAATCAAATAAAAATGTTTCATTTTTTTTTTTACTTTAAAATGATACCACTCTCAAATGATTAACTTACATTTTATTACTAAATAACTATCCAGTAATAGAGTTGCGTGGATTGCCTATACATAGAGCATGGTAATAATGTTCAGGACAGTCAGAATCAATATTTAAAAAAAAAAAAAAAAGAATCTTGGAACTTCTCTGGTGGTCCAGTGGCTAAGACTCTGAGCAACCAATGTAGGGGTTCTGGGCTCAATCCCTGGTCAGGGAAATAGATCCCACATGCTGCAACTGAAAAATCCTGCATGCCACAACTAAGATGGAAGATCCTGAGTGCCACAGCTAAGACCTGGGTCAGCCAAGTAAATAAATAAATTAAAAACAAATATATATATATATATATTTAATCTCAAAGTACCTCTGATCTAGAGAATAATACCACAGCTTTAAGTGTGAAAGCATATTTGTGACAACCTATAATGAATTTGGTCTGCAAAAACACTGAATCACTATGCTGTACATCTGAAACTAACACAATATTGTAAATCACTTTCAGTAAAAAAAAAGGAGTAAAAGCAATATTCAAACTTATATGAATTATTTAAAGATTAATGAAATTGATATTTAACTTTTACTGAAGCATAACATACACCTAAAAAAAGTACAAAGTTATGTTTGCAACTCAAGTGAAAGTGAAAGTTGCTCAGTAGTGTCCAACTCTTTGAGACATAGGAATTCTCCAGACCAGAATACTGGAATGGGTAGCCGTTCCCTTCTCCAGGGTATCTTCCCAACCCAGGGATTGAACCCAGGCCTCCCACATTGCAGGTGGATTCTTTACCAGCTGAGTCACCAGGGAAGCCCAAGAATACTGGAGTGGGTAGCCTATCTCTTCTCCAGCAGATCTTCCCGACCCAGGAATCAAACTCAAGAGCTTTGCACAAAGTGAACATCCCCATGAAAATAGCCCTCACATGAAGAAATATGTGACTGGTACCTGAAAACCCCCAAGTATTACCTTGAAGTCACTATCTTTCACCCAGAGGAAGCCAATGTCATTACTTCTATGAGCAGAGTTTGATTTTTGCCTATTTTGATACTTAGAGAAAAAGTAGAATCCTTTAGCATATATATATCTTTTCGTCTTGCTTCTTTGGCTCAAATCATTTTTTTGTGTGTTTTTCAAATGTTGCTACTGTATCAATAGTTCATTCTCATTGCTGTTTTAGTGTTCATTTTACTAATTACAACATAATTCATCTATTGTACTGTTGATGAACATCTGGGTTCTTTCCAGTTCTGATTCTTATAAATAGAATTTCTAAGAACATTATAATGCATGCACTTTGTGAATAAATATACACATTTCTGTTAGGTATGTATCCCTAAGACAGAAAATGTTGCTAATAAACTATGATGGTGGCAGTAGATTCTTTCAGGCAATAATGAACCATACAGAGGGCCTTTATCTCTGACTGAATCCTCTATTCTATTTTCAAAACTTTCAGAGGCTTTTGAGTATACACAGCTTGAGTATGACCCAAGGCCAAACAGGAACTTTTCCAAATCCTGGCAGCAGTCTGGATTTAAATCAGAATCAGAATCACCTCCAGGTGGCAGGACATAAAGGCAATGTTTAATAAAACTTCTCCCTAAGTTATTTGACATTTTGTCAGATATCAGAGTCCAGGAAGCAACACAGAGAATATAAAAGGCTAAATCAAAGAAACTTTGTGTTTTTAAACTTTAGGAAAAGAAAATCAAATAAGTTACTAAATCACTTGAGCCCCCAGGCCAAGCTCTGGATAGAAACTTGAAAAGGTTAGTGCATTTTCTTCACAGTTTTTAAAGGCACATTGATTGACGATTAATCGTTCACAATCAAAGTACTTATTTCATGAATAGACAACCATCACTGGGACGGGCTTTCTATATCTCTTAAAAAGAATCAAAAGAGAGACTAAGGAATTCGCATTCTGAAAATGATTACAGTGTTTTCTTTGGACACACAGGACGTACATAGAAGTAGCTTGAAATACTGAAGGAAATTACTTGGACATTTTTAGATTTTAAATGGTGACCAGGGAGTAGTAGCTTTTGTTCAGTTTCATCAGTGTTTGCAGGATACACACCAGTAAAACACAAAAGAAAAATAAAGAGTTGTTTTTAAAAAAAGTCATCTGGCAGAAAAAATGAGAAACTTTGTATGGGATACTTTTCCTTTAATTCACTCATCTGTATCTAAACCTCCTCTCTATATTTTTGTGTTGTTGTTTAGTCGCTAAGTCCAGTCCAAATCTTTGTGACCACATGGACTGTAGCCTGCCAGTATCCCCTGTCCATGGGATTTTCCAGGCAAAAATCCTGGAGTGGGTTGCCATTTCCTTATCTATGTTTGGGGGACTTTGTAAGTCTACATGAGAGGTAAAGCTTATGATAGAAACTGAAAATTCTGAATAGTCACTTTTCCCAGTCTTCTCTGTAGTGTTAGTGTGAACATAAGACCTAGATCTTCCAGTAAAATCTAAAAGTCTATCCTGGACTGTGAATTAGGAACAATGACTTAGTGCTTCCTAAATGCCACCCACAGTGGTAAAAACAGCAACAAATTTCCCAAAGAAGGACTTGGAATTTGCTGTCACAACATTCAGGGTCCAGTGTAGACAGCGGAAGTGTTATCAAGTTAGGGTGTGTGTTGCTACTAAAGAACTGCACCCTCACTATATTAGGTCTGCAGTTTAATTTTAGGTACACCCAGGCTGCTTAGTCTTTTAGAATCTTCTTTGAGCTACAACATATTATTTTGATAAATTAATTTTCTAGTAAACACAGCCAAAGCCATTTCTGTGTGGCTTGCAACTGCGAACCATTGGTCATGGGGTGAGGGTGGTCAAATTCTGATGACTCGCTTTCAAAATGTACAAACTATTTGGGAGATAAATCTTAATTTCATAATTCAAAACAATTTTCATTTTTCCAAAGAGTAATGTGTTGTATTATTTCTGCCTGCTCTAGCCCTTAATCAAACACTCAATAAAAATTGATGATAAACATAATGTGATTATAGGCTAGAAGTTCTATCTCAAGTATCTTCTGAAACAAATATTATTTAGACATTAGAATATTATTTTTCATTGATTAAAAAATGAGTAGACTGAAGTCTTAAGTGTATCTCAATACATTTCTTTCTTTCTTTTTTTTTTTTTAAGTTAAAGAGCAGTCAGAGAATAGTAGCACCAGAAAAAGAGCACTTATTTTATATACCATTACTTAACAACAGAGCCACAAAACTCTGACAGCTATAAATGACTGTTCTGTTACCAAAGGAAAACTGTATGTTAATAAGTTTATGTTTATAAAGTTTAGAATGTTTTCTAGAAGGGTATTCTGTAAAAATTGCTCTCTAGTGAAGTTAAAGAATGCCAGGAACAAAAATCTTCTTCCTAAGGCAAGGTAATTCTCCTGAGTAAATAAAAATACCTACGGCAGTGAAGACAAATTATGATGACATTTTATAACACAAAGAAGCTTCCTTTAAAATGTAAGGTTTGCACAAACCCTTTAGAAAGCCACTGAAAAGGTCGACTTTTTGTCATTCAGTGGTTTTTCGCTACAGAGCAGTGACAAATTGGTGTGTTGTAATCAGTCATAGGGATGTACTACAGGTAATTTGTTACAAACAATATTTAAGGTACCACAGTTTGTGAATGATCCACTTTTTTATGAATTACAGTCTGGTCAAGGTTATCCCAATAAATAACATCACTCTCACTTACATCTCAAACACCATCTAGAGAAGGACCAGGTATTTCATGGGTATTTTATTCTTCATATATGGCATTGGGGAAGGAATGTTGAGAACTATGGAATTTTAGTACTATTTAATAGATAAAAGATGTTAGGGAATTTAGGAATCTATCTAAATCTCTTAAATTTTAGAAGTTAAAAGTAGCAAAATACACATCCCAAAATGTGCCACATTGTCCTCTGCATTATTTTGAGCTAAAGGCAATCAAAACCAAGCAGACTCAGGAAAAGCTTTTTATCTCCCCCCTTAACTGCTTAAAAGAATTCAGAAAGGAGACATGTATCAGGAAGAGAACTATTACCAGAAATAACTTTCTATATCTAAAAGACTTATCTGTATAGCAAGACAAATTATTTATCTAACATTTACTCTTCTCATCTTCCTGTGAATTGTCTTCTTTCCCTTTGAACCTCAAGACCTCATCCCTTTCCTTAACTCAGGATGGTTTATAAAATTCAATTGCCTGACTACCTTGGAATCTCATATCTTTGTGGGGCTTCTGGACATATGAAATTAAATGTTCTTTTTTTTTTTTTCTTTTACTCTCTTTTGAGTCAATTTAATTATTAAGTCTGCCAAATAACCACAATAAACTGGAAAATTCTGAAAGAGATGGGAATACCAGACCACATGACCTGCTTCCTGAGAAATTTGTATGCAGGTCAGGAAGCAACAGTTAGAACTGGACATGGAACAACAGACTGGTTCCAAATAGGAAAGGGAGTACATCAAGGCTGTATATGTCACCCTGCTTATTTAACTTCTATGCAGAGCACATCATCAGAAACGCTGGGCTGGAAGAAGCACAAGCTGGAATCAAGATTGCAAGGAGAAATATCAATAACCTCAGATATAGAGATGACACCACACTTATGGCAGAAAGTGGAGAAGAACAAAAGAGCCTCTTGAAGAAAGTGAAAGAGGAGAGTGAAAAAGTTGGCTTAAAGCTCAACATTCAGAAAACAAAGATCATGGCATCTGGTCCCATCACAGCACTTCATGCAATAGATGGGGACACAGTGGAAACAGTGGCTGACTTTATTTTGGGGGGCTGCAAGTAATATACTTACTCCTTGGAAGGAAAGTTATGACCAACTTAGACAGCATATTAAAAAGCAGAGACATTACTATGCCAACGAAGGTCCGTCTAGTCAAGGCTATGGTTTTTCCAGTGGTCATGTATGGATGTGAGAGTTGGACTATAAAGAAAGCTGAGCCCAGAAGAATTGATGCTTTTGAACTGTGGTGTCGGAGAAGATGCTTAAGAGTCCCTTGGACTGCAAGGAGATCCAACCAGTCCATCCTAAGGGAGATCAGTCCTGGGTGTTCATTGGAAGGACTGATGTTGAAGCTGAAACTCCAATACTTTGGCCACCTGATGTGAAGAGCTGACTCATTTGAAAAGACCTTGATGCTGGGAAAGATTGAAGGCAGGAGGAGAAGGGGACGACAGAGGATGAGATGGTTGGATGGCATCACTGACTCAAAGGACATGAGTTTGGGTGGACTCTGGGAGTTGGTGATGGACAGCGAGGCCTGGTGTGCTGCAGTTCATGGGATCGCAAAGAGTCAGACATGACTGAGCGACTGAATTGAACTGAACTGAAATAACCTAGAAGAAGGGAAATTTTTTCCTCCCCATTTAAGTATTGAAAACAAAATTTAAAATAAATTTTGATAAGATATTAAAATGTAGTTTCATGTAACAAAAATGAAGGGAAAATATTCTAAAGTTATTTTCCCTAAAATATAAATTAAAAAATTGCCAACATAAAAGGCCAAACAAACAAAACAGATTAATTCATAATTAAGTTTATTTAACTTAGCTTTGTCAAACTCATAATCGAGTTTATTTAACTTAGTTTTGTAAAGAACAGAAACAAATTGGTAATATGATGGAATCTGATGAGCTATTGGATTAATTATGAGCATAAAAAAGAAAAGCATGACAAAGCTTAAAATTAATTAAAATTATTATAAAATTTGATTGTATAATTTTTATGTTATTAGTAAATTATTAACTTTCTGGCTATGATCATCAACAAATAGCTCTAGAACATATTCAACTCTTTTATCTAGTTATTTTTAAGTATGACTCTTGCCCCCACATCAAACAATTAATAACTGGATTACAGAATTTATATCAAATAATAAAACAAAAGCCAGAGAGAAATTAGCAGCAAACCAAAAACCCTTGGACAATGTTACTATCAAAGATAACCATTAAATATATTGATAAATTTCCAAAGATAAGCAGGTAGGAACAAACACCACTAGTATAAGCCCTGTATACTGTACTTTCATTGTCTGTGTAGTAGAAACAAGAGTAGCAAGAAGCAGAAGAAAGCAATGGGACATCTCACAGGAAACTCTCCAGTAGACACAAGTATTCACTGGAAAGCATTACACACCAAATAAGGAACAGTCACTGAAAATGAGAGTGACTTTACCCAACTAAAATTCTAAAAATAGTTAAGTACAAAAAGCCCATGGATATGTCTGATGGAGCTGGAGTCATGTAACCTATTTCAACTCTAGAAAATATCTAACTAGAAACCCTTCTCAGACAGAAATTGCTGGCAATAGAGCAAAATTGACAAGATATAACATACAAAAGGAAAAGAAGGTCTAGATAAAGCTGAGAAATAGGAATGGATCAGAAAACTCAGAGAACAAACTACCGTATCTTCAGACACTCTATGAAATCAAGAGAGGAGGAAGCTCTGTGAGGTTAGAAAAGCTCTCCTGAACTACACCCCATGGAAGTAACAACTGCAGGACATGGGTTTCTTTTTGAGGAAATTCAAGTACTCTTAAACTGATCATGGCAGTTATTTCAAATATCTGTAAATATGCTAAAAATCATTAGTTTATAAATTTTAAATGGATGAAATGTACGGTAAGTGAATTATATCTCAGTAGAGTTGCTTTTTTCTTTTGAAGAGAAAACAAACAAACAAAACGTGACTAATAGGTGAAGATTCAACATACAATAGCATATAATACGGAGAAGGTGATGGCACCTTACTCCAGTCCTCTTACCTGGCAAATCCCATGGACGGAGGAGCCTGGTAGGCTGCAGTCCATGGGGTCGCTAAGAGTCGGACACGACTGAGCGACTTTACTTTCACTTTTCACCTTAATGCCTTGGAGAAGGAAATGGCAACCCACTCCAGTGTTCTTGCCTGGAGAATCCCAGGGACGGGGGAGCCTGGTGGGCTGCCTTTTATGGGGTCGCACAAAGTCAGACATGACTGAAGCGACTTAGCAGCAGCAGCATATAATAGCAATTGATTGCTATATGTAGCAAGATTGCTGCATATAATAGCAATCTCTGAGGAAGAAAGGATGGAAAACAAATGCAAAAATCTTTAATTAAGAAAAAGTTCACTGAAATAATTAGAAAAAGATTTGAAAGTACATATTGAAAGAGCCCACACTTTTTTGAAAACAGTGACAAAAGTATTTTTGATTGTTAAACATGCAGAGGAAACATTCATAGAAGATGAAGCTATAAAAATTTTTTGATGGGCCACAAGCTGGAATCAAGATTGCTGGGAGAAATATCAATAACCTCAGATATGCAGATGACACCACCCTTATGGCAGAAAGTGAAGAGGAACTCAAAAGCCTCTTGATGAAAGTGAAAGAGGAGAGTGGAAAAGTTGGCCTAAAGCTCAACATTCAGAAAACTAAGATCATGGCATCTAGTCCCATCACTTCATGGCAAATAGATGGGGAAACAGTAGAAACAGCGTCAGACTTTATTTTTTTGGGCTCCAAAATCACTGCAGATGGTGATTGCAGCCATGAAATTAAAAGACGCTTACTCCTTGGAAGGAAAGTTATGACCAACCTAGATAGCATATTCAAAAGCAGAGATATTACTTTGCCAACAAAGGTCCATCTAGTCAAGGCTATGGTCTTTCCAGTGGTCATATATGGATGTGAGAGTTGGACTGTGAAGAAAGCTGAGCACCAAAGAATTGATGCTTTTGAACTGTGGTGCTGGAGAAGACTCTGCTAGTCCCTTGGACTGCAAGGAGATCCAACCAGTCCATCCTAAAGGAGACCCAACCAGTCCATCCTAAAGGAGACCAGTCCTGGGTGTTCATTAGAAGGACTGATGCTGAGGCTGAAAATCCAATACTTTGGCCACCTTATGCGAAGAGCTGACTCATTGGAAAACACCCTGATGCTGGGAGGGATTGGGAGCAGGAGGAGAAGGGGACGACAGAGGATGAGATGGCTGGATGGCATTACCGACTCAATGCACATGAGTTTGGCTGAACTCCAGGAGTTGGTGATGGACAGGGAGGCCTGGCGTGCTGCGATTCATGGGGTCACAAAGAGTCAGACACAACTGAGTGACTGAACTGAACTGAAGGGTCAAAGAGCATATTGGAAAGGACTCAACCTAGAAGCTGAGGAACAGTGAAAAATGGGAACAGACAGAACACAGATTCAGCAGTCTCAAAATGTAATCTACAGACTGACAACCTCTGCATTACCTACTAAGTCAGAATTTCCAAGAGTTGAGCTCATAAATTTATGTTTTAACAAGTCTACAGGTGATTCTTATGATTGGTCAAATTTGAAAAACACTGATTAGATGTAGAGAAATAATGACCTGGAAATCTGGGGTTTCATGTAGTGTCTGACATTGACAGAGACACCTGTCACTAAGGGATTAGTTCACGTGCTCTGGAGTCAGATAGAAGTGGTGACACTGTAAGATTCGAATAAGGAAGAATAGACAGTTTCTCTCATATATGCTAGAGTAAGGCTCCCTTGAGATTCCTATAGATGGAGGATAAGAAGCCTATTCTATGTAAAAAGAGGATATATCTACAACATGAAAAGAAGTAGACCAAATGGAAAATACAACTTTACATGTATGTAGTGTGGTTAAAGAGTAAAAGTCAGCTACTGTTAAGCTGTAAACTATCCTAATTTTACTGTTTTCAGAGATAAAGTTCTTTTTTTTTTTAAGTTTCATTTTTCTTTTTTTTTTTACATTTTTTTAAATTTTATTTTATTTTTAAACTTCACATAATTGTATTAGTTTTGCCAAATATAAGTGATTAGAACACATTAAATAAGCCCCTTCTGAAGAACTGCATTTTTAACATGATTGTCTTTGTTGGTAATTTATTCAGGATAATGAAATCAATACTTTCAGGAGTTATTTCTCCACTGATCTCCAGAAGCATATCGGGCACCTATTGAGCTGGGGAGTTCATCTTTCAGTGTTCTATTTTTTTTTGACTTTTCATACTGTTCATGGGGTTCTCAAGGCTAGAATACTGAAGTGGTTTGCCATTCCCTTCTTAAGTGTACCACATTTTGTCATAACTCTCCACCATGACCAGTCTGTCTTGGGTGGCCCTACACAGCATGGCTCATAGTTTCACTGAATTAGACAAGACTGGGGTCCATGTGATCAGATTGGTTAGGTTCCTGTGATTGTGGTTTTCAGTCTGTCTGCCCTCTGATGAAGAAGGATAAAAGGCTATGGAGCATCCTGATGGGAGAGACTGACTGAGGGGGAAACTGGGTCTTGTTCTGATAGATGGGGCCATGCTCTGATGCTGTAAAGAGCAATATTTCATAGGAACCTGGAACGTTAGGCCCATAAATCAAGGCAAACTGAAAATGGTCAAACAGGAGATGGCAAAAGTGAACATCAACATTTAGGAATCAGCAAACTAAAATGGACTGGACTGGGTGAATTTAACTCAGATGATCATTATATCTACTACTGTGGGCAAGAATCCCTTAGAAGAAATGGAGTAGCCATCACATTTAACAAAAGAGCCCAAAATGCAGTATTTGGATGTAATCTGAAAAACAACAGAATGATCTCTGCTCATTTCCAAGGAAAATCATTCAATATCACAGTACTCCAAGTCTATGCCCCGACCATAATGCTGAAGAAGCTGAAGTAGAATGGTTCATGAAGACCTACAAGACCTTCTAAAATTAACACCCAAAAAAGATGTCCTTTTCATTATAGGGGACTGGAATGAAAAAGTAGGAAGTCAAGAAATACCTGGAGGAACAGGCAAATTTGGCCTTGGAGTACAGAATGAAGCAGGGCAAAGGCTAACAGAGTTTTGCCAAGAGAACGCACTGGTCATAGCAAACACCCTGTTCCAAAAACACAAGAGACGAATCTACACATAGACATCACCGGATGGTTAATACCAAAATCAGACTGATTCAAGCTGGTTTTAGAAAAGGCAGAGGAACCAGAGATCAAATTGCCAACATCTGCTGGATCATAGAAAAAGCAAGAGAGTTCCAGAAAAACATCTACTTCTGCTTTATTGACTATGCCAAAGCCTTTGACTGTGTGGATCACAATAAACTGTGGAAAATTCTGAAAGAGATGGGAATACCAGACCACCTGACCTGCCTCTTGAAAAATCTGTATGCATGTCAGGAAGCAACAGTTAGAACTGGACATGGAACACAGACTGGTTCCAAACAGGAAAAGGAGTTCGTCAAGGCTGTAAATTGTCACCCTGTTTATTTAACTTATATGCAGAGGACATCATGAGAAACGCTGGCCTGGAAGAAACACAAGCTGGAATCAAGATTGCTGGGAGAAATATCAATAACCTCAGATATGCAGATGACACCACCCTTATGGCAGAAAGTGAAGAGGAACTCAAAAGCCTCTTGATGAAAGTGAAAGTGGAGAGTGCAAAAGTTGGCTTAAAGCTCAACATTCAGAAAACGAAGATCATGACATCCAGTCCCATCACTTCATGGGAAATAGATGGGGAAACATTGGAAACAGTGTCAGACTTTATTTTTCTGGGCTCCAAAATCAGTGCAGATGATGACTGTAGCCATGAAATTAAAAGATGCTTACTCCTTGGGAGGAAAGTTATGTCCAACCTAGATAGTATATTCAAAAGCAGAGACATTACTTTGCCCACAAAAGTTCGTCTAGTCAAGGCTACGGTTTTTCCTGTGGCCATGTATGGATGTTGGATTTGGACTGTGAAGAAGGCTGAGCGCCGAAGAATTGATGCTTTTGAACTGTGGTGTTGGAGAAGACTCTGCGAGTCCCTTGGACTGCAAGGAGATCCAACCAGTCCATTCTGAAGGAGATCAGCCCTGGGATTTCTTTGGAAGGCATGATGCTAAAGCTGAAACTCCAGTACTTTGGCCACCTGATGCGAAGAGTCAACTCATTGGAAAAGACTTTGATGCTGGGAGGGATTGGGGGCAGGAGGAGAAGGGGATGACAGAGGATGAGATGGCTGGATGGCATCACTGAGTTGATGGACGTGAGTCTGAGTGAACTCTGGGAGTTGGTGAGGGACAGGGAGGCCTAGCGTGCTGCGATTCATGGGGTTGCAAAGAGTCGGACATGAGTGAGCGACTGATCTGATCTGATCTAATATTCTTTGCAGGCAAAGATGGAGAAGCTCCATGCTGCTGCTGCTCCTAAGTCGCTTCATTCGTGTCTGACTCTGTGCGACCCCATAGACGGCAGCCCACCAGGCTCTTCCGTCCCTGGGATGCTCCAGGCAAGAACACTGGACCGGGTTGCCATTTCCTTCTCCAATCCAGGAAAGTGAAAAGTGAAAGTGAAGCCTCTCAGTCGTGTCCGACTTTTTGCGACCCCATGGACTGCAGCCCACCAGGCTCCTCCATCCATGGGGTTTACAAGGTAAGTGTACTGGAGTGGGTTGCTTTTGCCTTCTCTGGGAGAAACTCCAAAAAGTCAGCAAAAACAAGATCAGGAGCTGACTGTGGCTCAGATCATGAAATCCTTATTGCCAAATTCAGACTTAAAGTGAAGAAAAGTGGGGAAAACCACTAGACCATTTAGGTATGACCTAAATCAAATCCCTTATGATTATACAGTGGAAGTGATAAAAAGTTCAAGGGATTAGATCTGAATAATAGAGTGCCTGATGAACTGTGGACAGAGGTTTGTGACATTGTACAAGAGGCAAGGATCAAACCATCCCCAAGAAAAAGAAGTGCAAAAAGGAAAAAATGGTTGTCTGAGGAGGCCTTACAAATAGCTGTGAAAGAAGAGAAGCAAAAGGCAAAGGAGAAAAGGAAAGATATAAGCATCTGAATGCAGAGTTCCAAAGAATAGCAGGGAGAGATAAGAAAGCCTTCCTCAGTGATCAATGCAAATGAAGGAAAACAATAGAATGGGAAAGACTAGAGATCTCTTCAAGAAAGCTAGAGATATCAAGAGAACATTTCATGCAAAGATGGGCACAACAAAGGATAGAAATTGTATGCACCTAACAGAAGCAGAAGATATTAAGAAGAGGTGGCAAGAATACACAGAAGAACTATATAAAAAATATGTTCACAACCCAGATAATCACGATGGTATGATCACTCACTTAGAAGCAGACATCCTGGAATGCAAAGTCAAGTGAGCCTTAGGAAGCATTACTATGAACACAGCCAGTGGATATGATGAAATTCCAGCTGAGCTATTTAAAATCCTAAAAAATGATGCTGTGAAAGTGCTGCACTCAATATGCCAGCAAATTTGGAAAACACAGCAGTGGCCACAGGACTGAAAAAGGTAAGTTTTCTTTCCAATCCCAAATAAAGGCAATGCCAAAGGATGCTCAAATTACTGCACAATTGCACTCATCTCACACGCTAGTAAAGTAATGCTCAAAATTCTCCAAGCCAGGCTCAACAGTACATGAACCATGAACTTCCAGATGTCCAAGCTTGATTTACAAAAGGCAGAGGAACCAGAGATCAAATTGCCAACATTTGTCAGGTCATTGAAAAAGCAAGAGAGTTCCAGAAAAGCATCTACTTCTCCTTTATTGACTATGCCAAAGCCTTTGACTGTGTGGATCACAATAAACTGTGGAAAAATCTGAAAGAGATGGGAATACCAGACCACTTTATGTGCCTCCTGAGAAATCTGTATGCAGGTCAAGAAGCAACAGTTAGAACTGGAATTGGAACAACAGACTGGTTCCAAATCAGGAAAAGATTAGGTCAAGGCTGTATATTGTCACTCTGCTTATTTAACTTATATGCAGAATACATCATGAGAAATGCTGGGCTGGATGAAGCACAAGCTGGAATTAAGATTGCCGAGAGAAATATCAATAACCTCAGACATACAGTGACACCAGTCTTATGACAGAAAGCAAAGAATAACTAAAGTGCCTCTTGATGAAAGTGAAAGAGGAGAGTGAAAAAGTTGGCTTATATCTCAACATTTAGAAAACTAAGATGATGGCATCTGGTCCCATCACTTCATGGCAAATACATGGGAAAACAATGGAAATAGTGACCGACTTTATTTTGGGGGGCTCCAAAATCACTGCAGATGGTGATTGCAGCCAGAAATTAAAAGACACTTGCTCCTTGGATGGAAAGCTATGACCAATCTAGACAGCATATTAAAAAGCAGAGACATTACTTTGCCAACAAAGGTCCATCTACTCAAAGCCATGGTTTTTCCAGTAGTTATGTATGGATGTGAGAGTTGATGCTTTTGAACTGTGGTGCTGGAGAAGACTCTTGAGAGTCACTTGGACTGCGAGGAGATCCAACAAATCCATCCTAAAGGAAATCAGTCCTGAATATTCTTTGGAAGGACTGATGCTCAAGCTGAAACTCCAATAGTTTGGCTACCTGATGTGAAGAATTGACTCATTTGAAATGACCCTCAAGCTGGGAAAGATTGAAGGCAGGAGGAGAAGGGGATGACAGAGGATGAGATGGTTGAATTGCATCACCAAATCAATGGACATGAGTTTGAATAAACTCCAGGAGTTGACACTGGACAGGGAGGCCTGGTGTGCTGCAGTCCATGGGGTCGCAGAGTCGAACACGAGTGAGCAACTGAACTGAACTGCACTGAATGTGATCAATATTGGTTAAATAGTCATTCTCAAACTAATTGGCTTAAATTTGTTTGTTTTTTCTTTCAAATTTTCAATAGTCATTTTGTTCAGTTTTAAAACTGATTCAAATGTAATTATTATATCAGATCAGATCAGTCGCTCAGTCATGTCCGACTCTTTGCCACCCCATGAATCACAGCACGCCAGGCCTCCCTGTCCATCATCAACTCCCAGCGTTCATTCAGACTCACGTCCATTGAGTCAGCGATGCCATCCAGCCATCTCATCCTCTGTTGTCCCCTTCTCCTCCTGCCCCCAATCCCTCCCAGCATCACAGTCTTTTCCAGTGAGTCAACTCTTCACATGAGGTGGCCAAAGTACAGGAGTTTCAGCTTTAGCATCATTCCTTCCAAAGAAATCCCAGGGCTGATCTCCTTTAGGATGGACTGGTTGGATCTCCTTGCAGTCCAAGGGACTCTCAAGAGTCTTCTCCAACACCACACTTCAAAAGCATCAATTCTTCGGTGCTCAGCCTTCTTCACAGTCCAACTCTCACATACATGCATGACTACTGGAAAAACCATAGCCTTGACTAGACGAACCTTGTGGGCAAAGTAATGTCTCTGCTTTTGAATATGCTATCTAGGTTGGTCATAACTTTTCTTCCAAGGAGTAAGCGTCTTTTCATTTCATGGCTGCAATCACCATCTGCAGTGATTTTGGAGCCCAGAAAAATAAAGTCTGACACTATTTCCACTGTTTCCCCATCTATTTCCCTTGAAGTTCTGGGACCGGATGCCATGATCTTCGTTTTCTGAATGTTGAGCTTTAAGCCAACTTTTGCACTCTCCTCTTTCACTTTCATCAAGAGGCTTTTGAGTCCCTCTTCACTTTCTGCCATAAAGGTGGTGTCATCTGCATATCTGAGGTTATTGGTATTTCTCCCGGCAATCTTGATTCCAGCTTGTGTTTCTTCCAGTCCAGCTTTTCTCATGATGTCCTCTGCATATAAGTTAAATAAACAGGGTGACATATACAGCCTTGATGTACTCCCTTTCCTATTTGGAACTAGTCTGTTGTTCCATGTCTAGTTCTAACTGTTGCTTGCTGACCTGCATACACATTTCTCAAGAGGCAGATCAGGTTATATAAGTCCCCTAAATCCTGAGAATAATTCCATTAAGACAATTTTTCCACAAAGACTGGGCAATTTAACTCAGATTTCAGAACTTAGATTGTGTGGAATTATGGGACAGGTCTTGTCAACTGAAAGCCAGCTTTCCTATAAAAGGAAAAAAAGGATTTGTTATTCTGATAATGGCAAATAAGGAAGCCTGAATGTAATTTTAATATCTCTCTTTAATATATCACTCTTTTCTCCCTGTAAGCTAATTAGTTATGTATTGATACTTATTATTTTAAATGATGTACATGTTTAAACACAAGTTCTCAGAAAATCAGTTTTCTTCATAACTGGATCCTTTATATGACGGAACTGAATTCAAAAGTATTACACATTATTCAAATGCTCTCGTATATGCAAAACGAATATGAATGCATGATTATCTACTGAATGTGTCTAATGTCAAGCCCTTCTAAACATTGGATTCAGTTAATTGGGAATTTTCATTTTTCTCTAATGGAAAAGGTGGGGCAGGATGAGTAAATAGAGCTGTATCTTTGTGTATACATTTTCATTGGCTTTGTTTTTGCTAATCTTTAAGCAATATAGGAATATAGCCCTTGTGACCTATTTCTTAGCACATTTAGTTTGTTACAGCCTTTAAAGCCTGGTTTCTAGTTCTAATTTCTGTTGTTGTCGTTCCTTCCTAGAGATCTGAAGAATATTCTTTATGCTTTGACAGGGAAGACATTTAGAGTTCCCTTTTTCCTTCCTTCACTCTTTCCTATTATTTTCTTTCACTGCCATGATTTTCCCTCCAAACCAACCTCCCTAAGAATATGGGGTTATGTTCCTCCCCTTCTCCATTTCAAGTTTAGGTAATTTATTAAAAAAAAAAAAAAGAGTTTAGTAAAGTTTAGTCATGATTTTATAAAAAAAGAACAAACCTGAATCTGTATTGAATCTATTTCCCTGGCTCTAAACTTTGTGCTCTGTTGCCCCGTGCTTAGCCTTGCTGACTCTGCATCTCTGTAAGATAATGTTGTTTATAGACTGAAATATACATGATGACCAAGTGATCTGCCTTCCAGAATTGAACTTTGAAGATATGACACTTTTGCATTCCTAAAGAGATAAAAAGTTACAGAACGGAAAATAACAATTGTCTTGTTGGAGGTTTACAGAAACATTGTGCCCAGACCTAAGAGGACAGCTAAATAACAGAGATTATCACTTTCCCTGTGAAGTCTGGTAAAGTTTGCAGTAGCAACCACACCTCCTCCCATTTTAGTATAAAGGAATCCTGAATTGTAACTTGGGTTAAATGGTGCTTTGGGACACTAGTGCATGGTCTTCTCAGTCTGCTGGCTTCCTGAATAAAGTCACCGTTTATTTTCCAGCACCTCATCTCTCGATTTACTGGCCTGTTATGCAGCAACATGCTTTCTAGGTAGCACAAGTGATAATGAACCCTCCTGCCAATGCAGGACACATAAGAGATGCAGGTTTGATCCCTGGGTCAGGAAGATTCCCTGGAGGAGGGCATAGCAACCCACTCCAATATTCTTACCTGGAGAATCCCATGGACAGAGGAGCCTGGTGGGCCTCAATCCATGGTGTCGCAAAAAGTTGGGCACAACAGAAATGACTTAGCATGCATGCAACATCAAGTATAAGCATGGGCTCAATGACAATTTTGTCTTTGAATATGCTCAGAAAAGTGAAGAGAAAAGGATTAGGGCTAAGATGAGGATAAAACAAACAAGCAAAAAACTAAGACGCTTATGCCCCTGGTAATTTGTCAATTGCACTAATAACTAAGAGATAATGACATTGATAAGCAGTGCTCAAGAAGCAGTGAAGAGGCAGAATAAACTGTAATAAATGGATTAAAAGATGCATGAACCAGAAAGTAATGTAACTGGGTGAATCAGACTAAGTAGGGTGGTCTAGAAAGCATGTCCCTTGCAAGTGGAACAACTACAGCAAAGTTTTGGCATGTGGAAACTGCAGAAAGCAAAGACCACTGCCTTCATGCTACTAATGATTTATGGTTAACCTTAGACTAGGAATTTTTTTTTTCCGAGGAGGCAACGGCGACCCACTTCAGTATTCTTGCCTGGAAAATCCCATGGATGGAGGAGCCTGGGGGGCTGTGGTTCATGCGGTCGCTAAGAGTCGGACACGACTGAGCAACTTCACTTTCACTTTTCACTTTCATGCATTGGAGAAGGAAATGGCAACCCACTCCAGTGTTCTTGCCTGGAGGATCCCAGGGACGGGGGAGCCTGGTGGGCTGCTGTCTATGGGGTCGCACAGAGTCGAACACAACTGAAACGCCTTAGCAGCAGCAGCAGGAAAATTTTTTAAATCACTCTGAATAAACCATGAAGACAAAAAAATGCATCTGTGGAAAGAACTCAGCCCATGAATCATCAGTTTAACTCTGTTCCAGATTCATTTTTTCCTCTATTATTTGACAAATAGTTCAAACTAAATAGAGCTCTGATATAAGAGCTACTGCAAATAAAAGTCCTACTTACTTTTGAGGTTTACTGTTTGATAGGCTCACGTCTGTCTAAATATAGCTTATTGAGTTAAATTAATAGACAAAGATGCTGCATTGGTTCTGAATTGTTAGGAAAATGGCCAGCATTAAACTGATCATATATATACAGAATGAAATAACATAGTCATGCATATAATCATATATATTATATATAATTAGGCATATAATTATGTATCATATATATGTATTTGTACATACACTTTTTCCAGATTATAATTTCAAAATTTTATGGTTAAGATTCAAAATAATACATATTGACCGTATCAAATATATTAAAGTATAATCCTAAACAATAGGTGATTTTAATACTGTACTTTTAAAATAATACTTCTTTAGAGGGATTATATTAAGCTGAAAATGATTACCAGAGGGAATTTTGTGTTTATACTTACAGAAATTACACATAGAAAAGCATATAATTTCCTATCATATTTGATAAGCATAAACAAGACAGATTATTGAAACAAATGCTCATTAATGCTCCTAGAAGCAATATTAAGAATGACTTTCACATTGATAGGATATGATTCGAAATTAAATTAAAGAAATTTTGTTGACCCAATCAAAAAATGGGTCAAAGATCTAAATAGACATTTCTCCAAAGAAGACATACAGATGGCTAACAAACACATGAAAAGATGCTCAACATCACTCATTATCAGAGAAATGCAAATCAAAACCACAATGAGGTACCATTTCATGCCAGTCAGAATGGCTGTGATCCAAAAGTCTACAAGCAATAAATTCTGGAGAGGGTGTGGAGAAAAGGGAACCCTCTTACACTGTTGGTGGGAATGCAAACTAGTACAGCCACTATGGAGAACAGTGTGGAGATTCCTTAAAAAACTGGAAATAGAACTGCCTTATGACCCAGCAATCCCACTGCTGGGCATACACACTGAGGAAACCAGAAGGGAAAGAGACACGTGTACCCCAATGTTCATCGCAGCACTGTTTATAATAGCCAGGACATGGAAGCAACCTAGATGTCCATCAGCAGATGAATGGATAAGAAAGCAGTGGTACATATATGCAATGGAGTATTACTCAGCCATTAAAAAGAATACATTTGAATCAGTTCTAATGAGGTGGATGAAATTGGAGCCTGTTATACACAGTGAAGTAAGCCAGAAAGAAAAACACCAATACAGTATACTAACGCATATATATGCAATTTAGAAAGATGGTAACAATAACCCTGTATAAGAGACAGCAAAAGAGACACTGATGTATAGAACAGTCTTTTGGAATCTGTGGGAGAGGGAGAGGGTGGGATGATTTGGGAGAATGGCATTGAAACATGTATAATATCATATATGAAAAGAGTCTCCAGTCCAGGTTCAATGCTTGGGGCTGGTGCACTGGGACGACCCAGAGGGATGGTACGGGGAGGGAGGAGGGTTCAGGATGGGGAACATGTGTATACCTGTGGCAGATTCATGTTGATATATGGCAAAACCAATACAATATTGTAAAGTTAAAAAGTAAAATTAAAAAAAAATATTACCCCATAAAACAAACAAAAAAAAAACAAGAAAGAAAGAAATTTTGTGACATTAAGAATGGTTAAATGCAATCATCATTACAATTTTTACTTCTTTAATTTGTATGTTGTTGCTAAGTCACTTCAGTCATGTCCGACTCTGTGTGACCCCATAGACAGCAGCCCACCAGGATCCCCCGTCCCTGGGATTCTCTAGGCAAGAATACTAGAGTAGGCTGCCATTTCCTTCTCCAATGCATGAAAGTGAAAAGTGAAAGGGAAGCCGCTCAATCGTGTCCGACTCTTCGTGACCCCACGGACTGCAGCCTACCAGGCTCCTCCATCCATGGGATTTTCCAGGCAAGAGTACTGGAGTGGGATGCCATATCTCAAAAGCTAAGAAAATGAAATTAAAATTATTCATGAAAGTCTATTGGTTGGGATATGATCTGTTAAAGAGAATTTTTTATATTGTTTTTCTCTAATAAATATTACCAGGATTTAAAATCAAAAGAAGAAACTCCATGAAAATAAAACATGTGAATTTTGGCAGGTGTAAACTATCTTGAAAAAGTTCACATATACATTCCACTCTTGCAATCAAACCAAAAATCTCTGTACTTTCAAAATTTTCTAACCTTTCAGGTTAAAGCACAAATGTGAGCATATGGATAGGGTATTATACTAGGACAGCTTTTAAAATTCTGTAACTTATTCACAGGGTGTGTGAACTGCCTAGAATTTTTGGAAATAAGAGACTCAGAGTCACTCCCTTTTATAAATCAGGACAAAGGGAACTTCAGAATTTGAGTAAATTGCTCAAGGTCACATAGAAACTGAGTCAGTGGCATCAGCATAAAACTCCAAGTAACTTTCACAGTGTTACAAGGAAGTTTTTCCTTAAAAGTCCTGATAGATGACCAGGCAGTTACTTATAAGTCTCTCTGGTAGATATAAAGTGTTTCATAATAGAAGTAAATCTGCAATATTCTGCAGGCAACTCTAAATTTAACAGAAATACTGGGTTGGCCAAAAACTTCATTTGGTTTTTTTCCCTGAATGAACTTTATGATTGAGCCAATATTTTGCTTATCTATTATTGCTATAAGAAATTTAAAAGAATAAATGATATTGATGCAAATCTTTGAGATATTATTTTTAAGAGTTACAGTTCCTTTGAAATTGGCAAAACATGTTAATATTCTAAGACAGGATATAATCTTACTTTATTTAAATATTGCTTATTATAAACATGATGGTCAGTTTATAGAACATTTAACAAAAATTTAAGGCAAATTTATAGCAAGATCAATTCTGATTTATTATATGTAAATGTACATAATATTCATTTAAACTTAAGTTTTAAAATTAAGATATATATTAAATTTTCTGTGCTTTAGAATATGGGGCCTTATGGCTATGATCGAGGTGTACTAAATTTCCCAATAGGAACACAATCTCCATTTAAACAAAAGAATGCCACAGACCCTACAAAGATCCTAATTATTTTCTACTTGTGCCTTCAGCTCCGACCCCAGTGGTTTCAAAGAAATATATGGTAATAAGTGAGAAGTTGCCTGGGCTTTATAAAATGAATTATCATTCACAGTATATTTAAAGGAATTTTAACTCTACTAGGGCTTCCCTTGTGGTTCAGTTGTAAAGAATACTCCTGCCAATGCAAGAGACATGGGGTTGGATCCCTGGGTGGGGAAGATTCCCCTGGAGAAGGAAATAGCGACCCGCTCCAGTATTCTTGCCTGGGAAATCTCGTGGACAGAGGAGCTTGGCAGGCACCAGTCTGCTGCTGCTGCTGCTAAGTCGCTGCTGCTTAGTCACCTCTATGCGACCCTATGGACAGCAGCCCACCAGGCTCCTCTGTCCACAAGATTCTCTAGGCTAGAGTACTGGCATGGGTTGCCATTTTCTTCTCCAAGGTAACAGTCTATGTAGTCGCAAAGGAGTCAGACCCAATTTAGCGACTAAAAACAACAAAACAATAAATAGTTGAAGAGACTCTATAGTATTCCAAAAGGACATGGAAATAACTAGCCTAAGCAATCTCTTCTATCATATAATACAAATGATTGTGTGTACCTGTTGATACAGATTTCTAAAAAAAACTATCAAATGGCAATTTGTACACACATACACAAAACAAATTAGCATAAGAAAATGTAGAATTTGCAAAACATAGTATTCAGTTTGCAGAACAATGTAATTTGACTTACTTTACTGAACTGTATATTGAAATGGTTAGGATAGTAAGTTTTGTGAAATATGTTTTTTAACAAAATGTATAATTAAACAGTGTGTTCATAAATGCTGCTTATTGAGGAGTTTTATTTGAATAGATAATTCAGCTCAAAATTTAAAAAAAAAAAAGCCAGATTGAAACAAAATGTCTTGAATAATATATGTTAACTTTTTAAAATTTATTTTAAAGATAAATACTTCACAAAACAAGTTATATGCTGAGACATTGATAAAAGCCATAATGGTCATTAAAAAGAGTAATTGTTAAAGACTTCCAATACCTTATCTTAATGTCTAAATTAGGTGGTTTCAGTCTGAGAGCTAATGAAAATGGAATTGTTTTAGAGGTTAATGCATTCTGGTGGTATATATTAAAATATTCAGGGACCACATGTTGATCAAAAATTACTAACAGGATGCCATGCCAGTGAATCATTTACATGGTAATCAACTGAGCCACGGGCAGCAAATAGCATGCCCTAATGCCCAACTCTTATTTATCTGAATGTCACAGGTGCTATCCATTCCATGATGTTTCAGAAAACTACATGAATATACCATATGCATATAAGATGTGCTGGAAAAATAAGAACACCAAATGGTTTCCTATTATTTCCCATGAGTGCAAATGACAGCTTAATATATAACTGCTTCCTGGGAAGAGTCTTGATATGATGTTTATTTATCTA
This sequence comes from Bos taurus, assembly GCF_002263795.3. Classification (NCBI taxonomy): domain Eukaryota; kingdom Metazoa; phylum Chordata; class Mammalia; order Artiodactyla; family Bovidae; genus Bos; species Bos taurus. Next base: position 39,026,273 of record NC_037328.1, on the reverse strand, counting down.
GAAATAATCTCTTCACCTTTTCCCCAAGCTTATTCTTTGTTTACTTGATTTTAAAGTCACACTGAGCTGCCATTACCATAACCTTGCATCAATCAATTACATAAACTATGCTTGTTATACTTAAAATGTCATTTTGGAATGATTCCAATTTGAGTTTCTGTGTATTTTAATCCGTATTGTATTATTGTTATGAGTTGAATTGTGCACTCCCCCAAAAGATATCAGATCAGATCAGATCAGTCGCTCAGTCGTGTCCGACTCTTTGCAAACCCATGAATCGCAGCACATCAGGCCTCTCTGTCCATCACCAACTCCCGGAGTTCACTCAGACTCACGTCCATAGAGTCAGTGATGCCATCCAGCCATCTCATCCTCTGTTGTCCCCTTCTCCTCCTGGCCCCAATCCCTCCCAGCATCAGAGTCTTTTACAATGAGTCAACTCTTCGCATGAGGTGGCCAAAGTACTGGAGTTTCAGCTTTAGCATCAGTCCTTCCAATGAACACCCAGGACTGATGTCCTTTAGGATGGACTGGTTGGATCTCCTTGCAGTCCAAGGGACTCTCAAGAGTCTTCTCCAACACCACACTTCAAAAGCATCAATTCTTCAGCGCTCAGCCTTCTTCACAGTCCAACTCTCACATCCATGCATGACTACTGGAAAAACCATAGCCTTGACTAGACGAACCATTGTTGGCAAAGTAATGTCTCTGCTTTTGAATATGCTATCTAGGTTGGTCATAACTTTCGTTCCAAGGAGTAAGCGTCTTTTCATTTCATGGCTGCAGTCACCATCTGCAGTGATTTTGGAGCTCAGAAAAATAAAGTCTGACACTGTTTCCACTGTTTCCCCATCTATTTCCCATGAAGTGATGGGACCAGATGCCATGATCCTCGTTTTCTGAATGCTGAGCTTTAAGCCAACTTTTGCACTCTCCACTTTCACTTTCATCAAGAGGCTTTTGAGTTCCTCTTCACTTTCTGCCATAAGGGTGGTGTCATCTGCATATCTGAGGTTATTGATATTTCTCCCGGCAATCTTGATTCCAGCTTGTGTTTCTTCCAGCCCAGTATTTCTCATGATGTACTCTGCATGGAAGTTAAATCAGCAGGGTGACAATATACAGCCTTGACGTACTCCTTTTCCTATTTGGAACCAGTCTGTTGTTCCATGTCCAGTTCTAACTGTTGCTTCCTCACCTGCATATAGGTTTCTCAAGAGGCAGGTCAGGTGGTCTGGTATTCCTATCTGTTGAAGAATTTTCCACAGTTTACTGTGATCCACACAGTCGTGGCCTTTGGCATAGTCAATAAAGCAGAAATAGATGTTTTTCTGGAACTCTCTTGCTTTTTCCATGATCCAGTGGATGTTGGCAATTGATCTCTGGTTCCTATTCCTTTTCTAAAACCAGCTTGAACATCTTGAAGTTCACAGTTCACATATTGCTGAAGCCTGGTTTGGAGAATTTTGAGCATTACTTTACTAGCATGTGAGATGAGTGCAATTGTGCAGTAGTTTGAGCATTCTTTGGCATTGCTTTTCTTTGGGATTGGAATGAAAACTGACCTTTTCCAGTCCTGTGGCCACTGCTGAGCTTTCCAAATTTGCTGGCATATTGAGTGCAGCACTTTCACAGCATCATCTTTCAGGATTTGGAATAGCTTACTGGAATTCTATCACCTCCACTAGCTTTGTTCGTAGTGATGCTTTCTAAGGCCCACTTGACTGTACATTCCAGGATGTCTGGCTCTAAGTCAGTGGTCACACCATCATGATTATCTGGATCGTGAATATCTTTTTTGTACAGTTCTTCTGTGTTTTCTTGCCATCTCTTCTTAATATCTTCTGCTTCTCTTAGGTCCATACCATTTCTGTCCTTTATCGAGCCCATCTTTGCATGAAATATTCCTTTGGTGTCTCTGATTTTCTTGAAGAGATCTCTAGTCTTTCCCATTCTGTTGTTTTCCTCTATTTCTTTTTTTTGCTGAAGAAGGCTTTCTTATCTCTTCTTGCTATTCTTTGGAACTCTGCATTCAGATGTTTATATCTTTCCTTTTCTCCTTTGCTTTTCGCTTCTCTTCTTTTCACAGCTATTTGTAAGGCCTCCCAAGGCAGCCATTTTGCATTTCTTTTTGATCCCTGTCCCGTACAATGTCACAAACCTCATTCCATAGTTCATCAGGCACTCTATCAGATCTAGGCCCTTAAATCTATTTCTCACTTCCATTGTATAATCATAAGGGATTTGATTTAGGTCATACCTGAATGGTCTAGTGGTTTTCCCTTCTTTCTTCAATTTAAGTCTGAATTTGGCAATAAGGAGTTCATGGTCTGAGCCACAGTCAGCTCCTGGTCTTGTTTTTGCTGATTGTATAGAGCTTCTCCATCTTTGGCTGCAAAGAATATAATCAATCTGATTTTGGTGTTGACCATCCCGTGATGTCCATGTATAGAGTCTTCTCTGTGTTGTTGGAAGAGGGTGTTTGTTATGACCAGTGCATTTTCTTGGCAAAACTCTATTAGTCTTTGCCCTGCTTCATTCTGTATTCCATGGCCAAATTTGCCTGTTACTCCAGGTGTTTCTTGACTTCTTACTTTTGCATTCCAGTCCCCTGTAATGAAAAGGACATCTTTTTTTGTTGTTACTTCTAAAAGGTCTTGTAGGTCTTCATAGTACCATTAAACTTCAGCTTCTTCAGCGTTATTGGTTGGGGCATAGACTTGGATTACTGTGATATTGAATGGTTTGCCTTGGAAACGAACAGAGATCATTCTGTCGTTTTTGAGATTGCATCCAAGTACTGCATTTCAGACTCTTTTTTGACCATGATGGCTACTCCATTTCTTCTGAGGGATTCTTGCCCACAGTAGTAGATATAATGGTCATCTAAGTTAAATTCACCATTCCAGTCCATTTCAGTTCGCTGATTCCTAGAATGTCGACATTCACTCTTGTCATCTATTTGACCACTTTCAGTTTGCCTTGATTCATGGACCTGACATTCCAGGTTCCTATGCAATATTGCTCTTTACAGCATTGGACCTTGCTTCTATCACCAGTCACATCCATAGCTGGGTATTGTTTTTGCTTTGGCTCCATCCCTTCATTCTTTCTGGAGTTATTTCTCCACTGATCTCCAGTAGCATATTGGGCACCTACTGACCTTGGGAGTTTCTCTTTCAGTATCCTATCATTTTGCCTTTTCATGCGTTTCATGGGGTTCTCAAGGCAAGAATACTGATCTTAACCACTGCCATTTCAGAAGGTAACATTTAGAAGCGGGTCATTGCAAATGTAATCAGTAATTTCAATAAGAGAGGTCATACCAGTGAAAGGTGAGCCCTTAACACAATATAACCAGTGTCTTTATAAGAAAGAAGAAACCAAAACAGAGGGAGAATATCATTTGATGACAGAGGTAGAAATTGGAGTGGATTTAGCTGCAAAGTAAGAAATGCCAAGGGCGGATGGCCATCTCCAGAAGCTTGGCAGAAGCAAGGAAAGATTTTGCCCTACAGATTTCAGAGGGAGCCTGGCCCTGCTTTTTGGAAATCTAGCCTCCAGAACTGTGAGACAATAAACTTATCTTAATTTAATCCACCCCACTATTTGTGGTGCTTCTTTATATCAGCCTCAGGAAATTAATGCAGTCATACAGGCCAAATAGGCAGAGAAAGTAAGTATTAAAGAGAGATGAGGTGAAAGAGGGAAAGAATCTTTGTGTCTCTATTTTTTACACACAGTAGAATTCTTTTAAAAAGATCACAGTTCTCTTGAAATTATTTCTGAAGCTCATTTAAAAATAGTGATTAAGAAGTCTCTATTCCCTCTATCTGATATCCAAATTATGCTTTGCAATTTACTTAATTACTGAGCTACATTAACACTAACATTATAATACAAAAATGAAGTAACAACCCTGATGGAAGAACTCAGGCCCTTCATGTGAATATGAGTTGGTTATGGGAAAGAGTTACCATGAGAATTTCACATAATTTTGGCTCATTTTTCAAACACCTTTACACTTGAGTTTTGGCTATTAATTGTGTTTCAAAAATAGGTTAAATCCAGGAAGGATTCTAGAAATTATTTAAAGTGATCATTTCATTTTGTAGTTGAGTACATTTAGATCTTGCTTTGGTCAAATACTCGATGCATGAAAGCCCCAGAACTTGAAACCCCTACCTTAACTCCTAGGACACAATTCTATTTTGCTTATTACATCCCTTTATTCCCACTTCTTGAAATAATAATCATAATAGCACAAAAAGGGGTATTCAGTCAACAACAATCTCAGGCACAGATTCAGATATACAAAAAATGGTTCTATTTTTCTATAACTGAATCATTCTTTTTTTCAATTTCAGGCTCCCATTCTGTGTTATATTCACATAATATGAAGTTTAAAAGACAAAAAGTATATCACTTGTATTTGAACTTAGGGAGAAAAAAAGGAAGCAATATGGTAAATACAAGAAAATCCTATCAAAAAATAATTTGAAAACAAAGATCATTGGGAAAGAAAATATCAATAAGGGTGTCTTGCAAATCAAATAATAACAACTAGACAAAAAGCATTGTCCTTTATGCATACATGTTTCTGACTAGTCAAATTTCTTCACAATTTCTTCTGAAATTTTAGAATTTCAGAATTATCTAATCTTAGAAATAAAATAATAGAAGAATCTTGCAGATCTAGCTTACAACTAATATGGAAAGAGATTATAGTTTTATTTCATACAATTACATAAAGGGAATCCAAAGTGTGTGGCTGGAGTGGACAGTACAGTTACAGATTATTTGAGAAATACAAGGGAATGGAATAATCTACTAAAATTAATACTCTGTTTAGTGTTTTGTTTTTTTTTAAAATAATAGTCCTTAAGTTTCCCGTTTTTGGCTTAATGGGTAGGGAAGCCCAAATTCTGAAATTTTAATCAAACTCATGGCCTCCCATAGCAGGTGTTCACTCTTTGATAAGAATAGCATTTAATGATTCATATTTAGGGCCACCACTAAAGTCTTGTTCTTTACAATTGGCAAAGTGGTAAGTGAGAGAAGAAATAGTGAATTTTAAAAATAAACCTTTAATTTTATAATAATTTTACATTTGCAGGAAAAAAAATGAATACAGTAGAGAGTTTCCATATATCCCAAACCCAGTTTCCCATATTGCTAACATCTGACATTAGTATGGCATATTTCTCCAAATAACGAGACAAAGTTTACATTTTACTATTAACTTAAATCCATACTTTCTTCAGACTTCCTGAGTTTTTAGTGTAATGTACTTTTTCTTGCTATTCCAAGATCACATACAGTATACCACATTACATTCAGTCATCGCATCTTACTTTCCTCCTGATTGTGACACTTTTTCTAACTTTGCTCTTGATTTCACAGTTTTGAGAAAACTGCTCAGGCATTAGGTAGAATGCCACTCAACTGGTGTTTGTCAGATATTTCTCCCATGATTAGGCTGAGATTGTGTGCCATTATCATCACGTTGTATTAAGGATTCATGCAATCCATACGATTTAACTGGTGCTGACCTTGATCACCTGGTGAAGGTAGAGTTTACTGTTTATCAGGCTTCTCCACTGTGAAGTTATTCTTTTTCCCTTTTCCACACAGTTATCTTTAAAAGAAGTCACTAGATGCATCCCTATGGTAATAGCTGGAGAGTTATGTCATAGCTTCTTAAGGAGGAGGTGGGTGTCTAAATACATTATTTGAAAATTGGGGGGGTTCCAAATTCAAGAGATTCAAGAGATTTTTCCATTAGTCTCATTTTTAATTTATTTAATCATTTTTTCTATAATAATAGACTCATAGATATTTATTTTATACTTATTTATTTTATGATATGATAGTATTACTTTTGGAGTTACTAGAGAACAGGGACTATTTTATTCATCTTCATAACCCAAGCAAGCACTTGGACTGCAAAATTTTAAATAATCAGTAAAAATTCTTTTGATGAATTATGACAGGAGAGAGACACAAATAATCAACACATGCAAAACAGTAGAATATATGCAGTGTTAACCCTACATATGGAAAAATGGGAGGAGTCTCAACTCATCCTAGAAGGGAACAAGTTAGAGAAAGCTTTGAACATGTACTTTGGACATGAAATAAGTTCTGAAAAATAGGAGTCAGTACAGTGATGAACTGTGAAAAATGAAAATTTAAAATATATATTATGTATATATATACATAATATATATGCCTTTATACTATATGATTTTGTATTTATATATTATATTTATGTGTATGTATAGTATAAATGGCAACCCACTCCAGTATTCTTGCCTGAAGAATCCCATGGACAGAGGAGCCTGGCGGGCTACGGTCCACGGGGTCGCAAAGAGTTGGATAGGACTGAGCGACTTCACTTTCACTATAGTATAAGTACATATAGGATAAAGTATGATCCATCTGGAAAACTGTGTAAATGTGCTTGGCATAGGTGAAGTTTGGGCCCCATAGATAAAAGTACAAAAAGAAACTGGAGAATCAGGCAGAGCCTAGATGGTGAGAAACCGGTATAGGTCATTTTTCCTGACAGCAATGAAAAGTTATTGAAGACTTTAATAGGGAGAGCTGTAGGTTAATGAATGCCTTTCAGAAAATCTTCAGAAAGAAACACAACATATTCATGCTTTGAATGAATATGTACATGTTTGGTACAAAAATGAGTTGCTTGTTGTGAATTATTACTTAATTTATTAAGTGAAAATTGTATGATATAGGCAGAAAAAAGAAAATTATTCTAAAGAATGACTATGAATATGCTTTAAGATTAGTCAAAGGCTTTAACAAGAAGCAATGCTTTAGTTATTCTGATAAAAGTATCAGAACCCTACCATACTCCATGGATTAGACACAGAAGATGGATTAGAGGCTCCATGGATTAGAAACAGAAGATGGATCTAGATTGACTTGCAAAATCATAAAATATTTTATGACCTGAAATTTGCTAATCAATGGAAACAAGTCTATGGAATCTCCTGCCTGACTCAAAGAACTACCTTTTGACTAAAACATATAACACACACACACACACACACACAGACACAAACACACACACATACACATACACACACAAACTTTTCTTTCATTTTGGCATTTTGCTGTCTTATTCTAACTTCCATTCTCCCCCAAGTACTATACCAAGAGACATCCTAAATCAAGCAGGTGAGAAATTAGCAAGAGATATGGAAGGAATCAGCCTATGAATGTAACATTCTCCTTTATTTAGAGGTGACTGTTCTTTACAGTTTCATCTTTTATAAGGTCTTGGCAACTTATGCATTCCACATTAAAAATTGAAATGTTTCCAAGTAGTTCAGGCCTTTATTTGATATCTTGACACCTAAGATATTTCATAGTTGTTCACCAATTTCCAAAATCAATGAATCTAATCAATACCAAAATAGCATTTATTTTCTACATCAGCTTGGAAAAAAGGGAAATTAAAATACTCTAAGCAAAAGAAATTATCACTCTGTTCAACATGAAAAGATAGGGATAATTGAATATTCTAATATTTGCAAATGTTAGAGGGTAAAAAGCAAAAAACAGAAAAGAAAGTTAAAAAAGTAATTTAGGTTACATACTACTTTTTTAAGTGGTTGCTCCCATATCACTCCCTGTAGCAAACACTGTTGGTGTTCAATTCAGATTCCTTTCTATCTCCTTTTGACTCTGTAAATGTGCCCCCTTCTTTCTTTGAGGTTTTTTTGCTTTTTGCGGCCCACATCTTCGATTTTCTTTAGGGTGCTCTTCAGAGGTTGCTGGACCTATTTGACCTCACAGTACAGAGCTAGAAGCCTGGGAGTTATGACCCAGTTAACCAATGACTTCAGGGTTTGGAACTTTGAAACTGCAATTCCATCATCTGAAGTGTAATTCACACTAGAGTCACCCTCCAGGATCAGGAGAAGCAAACCTCTGTGGAACTGTGCCTGACCCACAGTCTTGCTGGGCTTCTTTCCCTTTCTTGTCCTGCTTGCTATATTCTCCTCTATTTTCTCTAGGAAGAAATTTCTTTAAAAGTGTGGTCAAAAGTTTGGATATTTGAAAGATGAAACTACTGAAGCCTTTACATAGGCTTCACTATGCAGAACTTTAAAAATTCAATAGAAAGAAGAGAAAAATACCAAATATAGATGATGATGTTTATTCTACACCTATTTAGAAGCAAACGTTTTGGTACACAATCCAGATCGCTCCCTCAGATCCTGGAACTCATTTCCCCCAATTCCATAACTGAGGCACTCTCCATGACTACTTTGTCCAAGGATAAAGCCCTCCCTTCCTTAGGGGAATTCAGCTTCCAATAATGGATTGATGTATAGGTACAAAGAAAAAAGCCCTCTCTTTAATTTGGAATATCTCTAAAAATCTCAGCCTCAGACATCCCTGAGAGGTTAGCTGAGTTCACTTTTGTAACTTCACTACAGTTTAACTTCTTTCTCTGACCAATCTTGCTTTGTTCATTCTTTTACAGGAATTATTCCCACAAGTACCTCATTGTAAGTCACTTGCATGACTATGCCCGTTCCAAAGAGAATATCCATTCAAATACAAGGTCTTGGATTCCTAATGGGTCATAGTAGAGAAGGGGTGCCTGATTATAAGATAAATAGAAAAGATGCTCTTGAAGCTTTTCTTTATAATCTGAGTTCTGTTATATTTTCCAGTAGTCATGTATGGATGTGAGAGTTGGACCATCAGGAAAGCTGAGCACTGAAGAGCTGATGCTTTTGAACTGTGGTGTTAGAGAAGACTCTTGAGAGTCCCTTGGACTGAAAGGAGATCAAACTCGTCAATCCTAAAGGAAACCAGTCCTGAATATTCACTGGAAGAACTGATGGTGAAGCTGACTTCGGCCACCTGATGTGAAGAGCTGACCCTGATGCTGGGAAAAATTGAGGGCAGGAGGAGAAGGGGATGAAAGAGGATGAGATGGTTGGATGGCATCACCAACTTGGTGGACATGAGTTTGAGCAAGCTCCATTAGTTGGTGATGGACAGGGAAGCCTGTCGTGCTACAGTCATGGGGTCGCAAAGAGTCGGACATGACTGAGCAACTGAACTGAACTGAACTCTGTTATATTTACACAGAGTGATAAACTTGCACCAGCAGAACAGCAATTTATCATAAGATGGAATGGTACATCTTGGATTAGACATGAACAGAGTTAGAAAGCTCAAGTAAAATGCATAAGCAGATGGCCCAGAGAACTTGACATTTTTCTTGCATTTATCTTCAACTCAAGCTTAGGAGACAAGTCAGGAAGGAGAGTATCCCTAATGACCAACTGATGGAAAAGGAAAAGTTTGACTTTGTTGACAAAATATTTAGCTCAGATATGAGTACAACAGAGTATGATTTCAATATCTCAGCACTTGAAAAGCAACATTGAGCAAAAACTTCCCAAATGCTATAGCTTTGGAAGATGCACCTGGTCATCAACTTTGTGTGGAAAATGGCATGAAGAAAGACTATACAAAGACTAACGGGCAGTGTTTAGTCGGTCAGGGAATCTGGAAGAAAAATAATGGAAAATTGAGAACAAAAAATCCTAGGGAAGAGGCATGTAAAGAGATCCATTATACTGAGCACAGAGTGTGAAGATCTTACGTCGCATACAAACATGTCTCCAGAAAGCCACTGAAGGTTTCTCAAACAACCAAGTAGATGTAACAATAGGCAGTTGATACCAGCCAAATACTTTCATGATCCACCTCAACACTGTGCACTGGCCCATGGCAGCATGAATAGGATGTGGGAATAGATGTAACAACATAAGCTCTCATTCACCAAGGTCATTTTAGTTATTGCTATTACCAAACTTCTATTGCTATTACTAAACTTGTTAATGAGGTTGACCAAAAATGTCAGCATCCCTAAGAACAACTAGTCATTTGGTGACAGGCTGATTACATTGAACCCACATATCCTGCAAGGGATGGCAAATCATCTAGTTTGCTTATTCTTCCCACAAGGCCTTCTCCAGCACCACTTACCCAAGGCTTTCAGAGTGCTTGACTCATCAGCATAGTATCCTCCATCATATCTAATTTGGGACAGTGATCTGTTTTAGAGCAAATGAGATTCAGCAGTGGGCACATAGCCAGAGGATTCATGAGTCATTTCACATATCATACTGCTTAGAAGTTGCAGTTGACAAAATGATAAACAACCTTTAGAGCTGCAGCCTTGGAGAGAAAACTCTAAGAGAATAGGAAACCATCCCCCAAGAAATAGTGTATGCCCTAAATCAATGACAATTATATGGTGTTGTATGTCTAATAGGTAGAATACATGAGTTCAAGAACCACAGTATGAAAGTAGAAGTAACTCTCTTCATGCCCAGTGAACCTGCTTAGAGAATTTGCACATCTCTGCAACCCCAGGCTCTTTGGGTCAAGCTGCTTTAGATTGCAGAGTGGGAAAGGATGCAGCAAAAATTCTATCAACAAAATATGTCATATCTATACAATGGAATATTATTTAGCAATAAAAAGAGAAGTAACTTTGAAGATATCGTGCTAAGTGAAGAAAAGTCACAAAAGGTCACATATTGTATAATTCTTTTATAGGAATTTTGATGAATAGTTACTCTGATCTTCTCTTGCATAGCAGGTATAATTATAAGTATAAACTTACTTAACAACCATGTTACATACTGGACTGTATGATCTATTAAGATGGGTGTCATATCTGCCTTGTTTACTCCAGGAATCTGCAATTTCTTCCACAGCACCTAATACATAGAGGAAACACAATGAGTATGTATTGAATAATCCATATATTAAAAAAACCCTGCACATTGTTACAACAGTTTGCACCTGATAGAAAACACTTCAGTTACATATTTTTACTAAGATATCATTTTTTGATGTAATGTAACTAAATTTCAGATTTATAAGTATTTCTAGGTACTGGTTAAACTAAGTGATGGAATTGTGGCCTAAAACTATAAAGTTTAATTAAAACTGTTTTCATTCAAGTTGAAAATTTTTCACAATCTAGCTTTTAGAGTCCTCAAATCAATGTGATGTGTCAGTGTATTTTGTAGGGTTGTAAATGAAATGCTCTGTGAAATGTCTGATAAGAGTGTGTTGCCAGTAAAGATGAGATTAGAGTGAAGCCATCAGGGATACAACAAAATCTGCCAATTCTACAGGAGGAGAACAAGCATATCTATTCCTGTGCAGTTATATAAATAAATATGCACAAACACACATGATACTGTAAACACTGAAAGCTAGCATGTTTCACCTAAGGAAATAGCTGTTTCCTAACACATCTAATCAAAAGAATCTTATGGTGAGATAATAAAAATGAGGATGACCAACATATACTATATAGATATTATATTTATTCAGTAAAGAAAAAAATTAAAAAGTCTTTTTAAGCTTATTGATTTCCATAAATTCCTTGATCATTTCATTATTTAGAGAATAAAAATCTCAAAGAATGAAGACTAGACATCTATATTTTTACAAAACTCCCATGTGATCTTGAATTTCAGATAATTTTATCTCTACTGATCTAATGTAACTTCTCCACTGTTATCAACAATGGCTACTTCTTTTAATTAATTTATTCAGTAATTTTTTATTTGATATATTCATTGGTCAGTTCTAATGCAAAAAGTAGCATTTTCCCTCCCTCTATGGAGGTATGATGTAGGCTGCCTCTGAGATAGAGTCACAATTTCTAAATAATTAAAGAAGGACCATGTTAGCCAGCAGGTGAATCATATAGATAGAAAGTGTATATGAGAGAGAAACACAGAAGTAAACTTTCCCTAGGCCCTTCTAAACACTAAAGAGGAAAAGGAGCACCTTAGCCAGTGATCTGACTTGTTCAGCACATATGGTCAAATAGTTGCAGCAGGCTATCTTCAGTTCTGTTCAGTTCGGCCGCTCAGTTGTGTCCTACTCTTTGTGACCCCATGAATTGCAGCATGCCAGGCCTCCCTGTGCATCACCAACTCCCGGAGTTCACTCAGACTCACGCCCATCGAGTCAGTGATGCCATCCAGCCATCTCATCCTCTGTCATCCCCTTCTCCTCCTGCCCCTAATCCCTCCCAGAATCAGAGTCTTTTCCAATGAGTCAAATCTTCTCATGAGGTGGCCAAAGTACTGGAGTTTCAGCTTTAGCATCATTTCTTCTAAAGAAATCCCAGGGCTGATCTCCTTCAGAATGGACTGGTTGGATCTCCTTGCAGTCCAAGGGACTCTCAAGAGTCTTCTCCAACACCACAGTTCAAATGCATCAATTATTCAGCACTCAGCTTTCTTCACAGTCCAACTCTCACATCCATACATGACCACTGGAAAAACCATAGCCTTGACTAGATGAACCTTTGTTGGCAAAGTAATGTCTCTGCTTTTCAATATGCTATCTAGGTTGGTCATAACTTTCCTTCCAAGGAGTAAGCATCTTTTAATTTCATGGCTGCAGTCACCATCTGCAGTGATTTTGGAGCCCCAAAAAATAAAGTCTGACACTATTTCCACTGTTTCCCCATCTATTTCCCATGAAGTGATGGGACCAGATGCCATGATCTTCGTTTTCTGAATGTTGAGTTTTAAGCCAAGCTTTTCACTCTCCTCTTTCACTTTCATCAAGAGGCTTTTTAGTTCCTCTTCACTTTCTGCCATAAGGGTCGTGTCATCTGCATATCTGAGGTTATTGATATTTCTCCAGCAATCTTGATTCCAGCTCGTGCTTCTTCCAGCCCAGCATTTCTCATGATGTACTCTGCATAGAAGTTAAATAAGCAGGGTGACAATATACAGCCTTGACGTACTCCTTTTCCTATTTGGAACCTATTTGGAACCTGTTGTTCCCTGTCCAGTTCTAACTGTTGCTTCCTGACCTGCATACAGGTCTCTCAAGAGGCAGGTAGGTGGTCTGGTATTCCCATCTCTTCAGAATTTTCCGCAGTTTATTGTGATCCACACAGTCAAAGGCTTTGGCATAGTTAAGAAGCAGAAATAGATGTTTTTCTGGAACTCTCTTGCTTTTGCCATGATCCAGCAGATGTTGGCAATTTGATCTCTGGTTCCTCTGCCTTTTCTAAAACCAACTTGAACATCTGGAAGTTCACGGTTCACGTACTGCTGAAGACTGGCTTGGAGAATTTTGAGCATTACTTTACTAGCGTGTGAGATAAGTGCAATTGTATGATAGTTTGAGCATTCTTTGGCATTGCCTTTCTTTGGGATTGGAATGAAAACTGACCTTTTCCAGTCCTGTGGCCACTGATGAGTTTTCCAAATTTGCTGGCATATTGAGTGCAGCACTTTGACTGCATCATCTTTCAGGATTTGAAATATCTCAACTGGAATTCCATCACCTCCACTAGCTTTTTTCGTAGTGATTCTTTCTAAGGCCCATTTGACTTCACACGCTAGGATGTCTGGCTCTAGGTGAGTGATCACACCATCGTGATTATCTTGGTCGTGAAGATATTTTTTGTATAGTTCTTCTGTGTATTCCTGCCACTTCTTCTTAATATCTACTGTTTCTGTTAGGTCCATACCATTTCTATCCTTTATAGAGCCCATCTTTGCATGAAATATTCCCTTCGTATCTCTAACTTTATTGAAGAGATCTCTAGTCTTTCCCATTCTGTCATTTTCCTCTATTCCTTTGCATTGGTCTCTGAGGAAGGCTTTCTTATCTCTTCTTGCTATTCTTTGGAACTCTGCATTCAGATGCTTTTATCTTTCCTCTTCTCTTTTGCTTTTCACTTCTCTTCTTTTCACAGCTATTTGTAAGGCCTCCTCAGACAGCCATTTTGCTTTTTTGCATTTCTTTTCCATGGGGATGGTCTTGATGCCTGTCTCCTGTACAATGTCACGAACTTCATTCCGTAGTTCATCAGGCACTCTATCCATCAGATCTAGGCCCTTCAATCTATTTCTCACTTCCACTGTATAATCATAAGGGATTTGATTTAGGTCATACCTGAATAATCTAGTGGTTTTCCCTACTTTCTTCAATTTAAGTCTGAATTTGGCAATAAGGAGTTCATGATCTGGGCCACAGTCAGCTCCTGGTCTTATTTTGTTGACTATATAGAACTTCTCCATCTTTGGCTGCAAAGAATATAATCAATCTGATTTCAGTGTTGCCCATCTGGTGATGTCCATGTGTAGAGTCTTCTTTTGTGTTGTTGGAAGAAGGTGTTTGCTATGACCAGTGCATTTTCTTGGCAAAACTCTATTAGCCTTTGCCCTGCTTCATTCCGTATTCCAAGGCCAAATTTGCTTGTTACTCCAGGTGTTTCTTGACTTCCTACTTTTGCATTCCATTCCCCTATAATGAAAAGGACATCTTTTTTGGTTGTTACTTCTAAAAGGTCTTGTAGGTCTTCATAGAACCATTCAACTTCAGCTTCTTCAGCATTACTGGTTGGGGCATAGACTTGGATTACTGTGATATTGAATGGTTTGCCTTGGAAATGAACAGAGATCATTCTGTCGTTTTTGAGATTGCATCCAAGCACTGCATTTCGGACTCTTTTGTTGACCATGATGGCTACTCCATTTCTTCTAAGGGATTCCTGCCACAGTAGTAGATATAATGGTCTTCTGAGTTAAATTCACCCATTCCAGTCCATTTTAGTGTTCTGATTCCTAGAATGTCAACGTTCACTCTTGCCATCTCCTGTTTGACCACTTCCAATTTGCCTTGATTCATGGACCTGACATTCCAGGTTCCTATGCAATATTGCTCTTTATAGCATCAGACCTTGCTTCTATCACCAGTCACATCCACAACTGGGTATTGTTTTTGCTTCGGCTCCATCCCTTCATTCTTTCTGGAGTTATTTCTCCACTGATCTCCAGTAGCATATTGTGCACCTACTGACTTTGGGAGTTCCTCTTTCAATATCCTATCATTTTGCCTTTTCATATTGTTCATGGGATTCTCAAGGCAAGAATACTGAAGTGATTTGCCATTCCCTTCTCCAGTGGACCACATTCTGTCAGACCTCTCTACCATGACCCTCCTGTCTTGGGTGGCACCACGGGCATGGCTTAGTTTCATTGAGTTAGACAAGGCTGTGGTCCTAGTGTGATTAGATTGACTAGTTTTCTGTGATTATGGTTTCAGTGTGCAGGCTATCTTACTTGGATGTGTTTAAAGATATCTTCATCTCCTTGATACATTTATTGTCCAGTGTCTAGATCAGGATTATAATTTGAATTATCATGGAAGTCCTTTATTTATTTATTATTATTTTTGGCCACACCATGTAGCATGCAGGATCTTAGTTCCCTCACCAAAGATAGAACCCACAACCCCTGCAGTGGAAGTGTGGAATGTTAACCACTGTATTGCCAGGGAAGTCAAAGTCCAATTTTTATAGAGAGAACATGACCATGAGAATGCAGAAAATCCCATGGACAGAGGAGCCTGGTGGGCTATAGTCTATGGAGTCACATAAGAGTCTGACATGACTTAGCAAGTAAATAATGAGCTTTTCAGGCTGAACTTTTGATTCTCTTTCATGGAGTGTTAAAAAATCATCATTTTAAAATTAGAAACTGCCATTGAAAATGTTTCTTTATTCACTCAATATTGAAAGATATTTCCATAATACTGGAAATCATGATAGATGACAAGAAAAATAAACAAAATGACCATTGTCCCCACCCTAACTGAGCTTATGCTTTAGTGAGGAACGTAGACAGCTGCTGCTGCTGCTAAGTCGCTTCAGTCATGTCTGACTCTGTGTGACCCCATGGACTGCAGCCCACCAGGCTCGCAGTCCATGGGATACTCTAGGTAAGAACAATGGAGTGGGTTGCCATTTCTTCCTCCAATGCACGAAAGTGAAAAGTCAAAGCCAAGTCGCTCAGTCGTGTCCGACTCTTAGCGACCCCATGGACTGCAGCCTACCAGGCTCCTCCGTCCATAGGATTTTCCGGGCAAGAGTACTGGAGTGGGGTGCCATTGCCTTCTCCAAGACAGCTAAGCAAGCACATACAGTAAAGTGTGATGAGTACTATGACAAGAGAATTCGAGATCTTATGGTGAGTTTATTTCAGGGACATGTAATGTATTTATATTTTTAAAAATGGGATCAAGGAATATTTTTTGGAGAAATTCCATTAACCTGAGCTGAGGTAATAGCTAGACAGGTGAAGGAGAAAGAGTGTAGTGAGACCATGAGGGGGAATAACATGGGCAAAGATTTTGAGTTGAGAAACAGCAAAATATTTTCAAGAAAATAAAAAAAGATCAGTATTCTGAAGTAGAGTGCCAATGTGGTGGGGACTTGTGAAAGATAATTATAGAGAGTCAGGTAGAAGCCAAATCATACTGGTTCATAGAAAACTAAATTAAGGAACAGACATTATCCTGGTTATAGCGTTTGAGCAGGAGAGTTATATGATCAAAATTCAACCTCGAAATCTCCCTCTGAAGAATATTCTGTGCAAAGAAAACCTCAGTAACATGCTTGAAGGTATGACAATATGGAGTTGTGATATGTTTAGAGATATGTGATATTTGATATGTTTAGAGATATGTCATATGTGATATGTTTATGTGATATGTTTAGGAGTTGACAATGTAAAAGAGATACATACTAAGTTAGATATTTCTATCTGTGGGTAGTGATACATCTTACTTTACAAGCATAAATCATCATCTTGGTTTTATATACTTATCTTGTGAACTTGGTAAATGTGTGTATGTTCTTGGCAGCTGAATGATATATTAACTTTTGAGGTATTGGTATAGTGAAGTTTCTTAGTAAGGGAACTAAACTCTTGGCTTAATATATATCAATGTGATTAGTGGATTTATTAAATCCTTAGAAAGAGTCTGCTGATCTTGTCCCAGACAGTTTTATATATATATATATATATATATATATATATATATATATATATATATATAAATATAATTGTTAGGACTCTAAATAGCTTTCATTAAATAAAATATACTGTAACCAAAGAAAAATGGTTAAAGCTAAATGAATAATGAATATTTCATGACTTGAGATAAAAGGTAAAATAGGGAATTTTTTTATGAAGTCAACTTTTATTTTAGTCAGCATTGTCTCTTTTCATTTATTTATGGTAGTGGAAAACATAAAAGTAGATCCTGGAGGTCAAGTTATCTAGATAAATGATTGCTTCTTACAGAGATTTATAAGAATTTTCAAATGACATAATACTGTATAGAAATCTTTCAAGCAGAACTGTGCTCTATTAAAAGTTTATTGAATGATTTTCATTGATAAAGAAATAAAAGAAAAAAAACTTTAGTAGGGAAAAATCTCACTAAATAACTACCCAATGCATGCCCAAAGATTTTCATTTTAAAGTAGACACTAAGCCTCATTCAATCTGGTCCTCTACACCCACATTCTCCTCGCTATGACTTTCTAGGACAGGACAACAGCCTTTGCTCCAGCCCCTTCTCAACTCTTTGTCCCAAAAACTTTTATCTCCTCTAATTAAGTATAATAAGATTCTAGGAAAATCAAAATCAAATTTTCATTGACGAAAGTTTCCAAGCCTTTAATACAAAAAACAAAGTTTTAAGTACAAAACAAAGAGCTCTCTATACTGAATACATGATGAAAAGATTAACACACTCTGGTTTTCCCCATACCAGAGTCAAAAGTTTTCAAGAGAAAGGTTAAAATATTGTTACGATTATGTTTTAGAAGGTAGAATGTTGGCTCACACTTGAACAATTTTTTTTTTCGTAGAGGGGAATTATGGTCCCTAAGTATTCATAGGGACCATAAGTCTCCTCCATGGGGGGGGGGGGGGGGGGGCGGGAATTGTACAATCTTATCTAAGAAAGAAAAAAATAGGCTTGCTGTCACATGTATAAAATGCTCAGTTTGACTTAAACAACAGAACCCCAAATTTTCAAATACTTAGAAACAAGGTAATTTTACCAAGAGAATTTTTGGCATGCAATATATGTGTCATTTCCTTTTTCTCTGTCTCTTTTAACTGTAACATGTTTGACCTTGAAAATGCTTTTGATCAAAAAGCATAATTCCCCTTTGATGAGAATGTCTTTCTGAGATGTACTCCTCTCTGAGCAGGGTAATATGTTCTCTTCACAGGGAGCAGCTTGGATTCTGTCTAGGAGAAAAGAAAAAACTGTGTTTCTGTTACTGACCATGCCTAGGGAAAACTGTTTTTCAAAGACAAAGGCAATATCAAGGCAATGAAACTTTTGGCAGCCATCATGAGCTTCAAGCAGTGTCTTGTATTCAACTGCTGAATAGACACTACACTAAAGCATTAGAGAGTTTTTTTAGTTTTGTTTTGTTTTGTGTTTTGATGACAGCTGCCACTTCATCTATCAGCCATTATAGGAATAACATTGGAGCATTCATTTAGTTTTCTAGATGAAGGTCTAAATCCTTGTTAGTTCTGATTTCCCTGAAAAAGGTAAAGTTTTGGCAACATTGCAGAACAGCACTGAAAAAAGCCACATATAAAAAACTTCTTGTTTTCCCTAATGAATAAAATTAAAATAGTGATGAGTATTTTTGGTGTTCCAATTTCTTTCTGTGAAACTGCTGATGGTTGTTGACAATTATGGTTTTATTTGGTGTGAGAGAGTGCAAGCTCAATTAGTACTTGTTTCTGCCTCTGACATGCATATGAAGAAGACAATAAGAACTCAGGAAAGTCAACATTTTTGAAAAGTGAGAAAGGGGATGAAATTATTAGTGTTTCAAGGTTGAGTTCTACCACTATTTGAACTTGAAGAGTCAACTTGTCAGTCATTAATTATATATTAATAATGTGTTTAGGTGTAATTTTTGTAAATACTTTATATTTTCACTTCATTTTGATTTGCTGTTCACTAAAGGATTGCTTTATCCAAATGCTTTATTGGATATTATAATAGGAATAGATGAAGGCTGTTTTGATTGTTAAAAGGAAAATTAGGTCTATACATCATTGAGAAGTTTAAACTCTTCTCTTACCCATCTATATCAATAGAGCTCCAGTGTCAGCCACTGCTTTTTGAAATACATTTTAAGAAGTGAAGATCAGACAGTTTTTCAACAAAGAGTAAGTTTTCTCTGAGAAAGGGATACAGAGGAAGGATTTACCTTTATAGGGAAAAAAATTAAAAAATAAAAGCAATAATATATGTAAGAGTTCTTTGGAACCAAGCTTAATCTTCACAGCTATATTTCTACTTGTACCCAAAATTAGTCTGGGGTATTAATTAATTAATTAATCACTCAGTGATTCAACAAAATATTACTTATTTGTTCACTGCTTCAAAAATTCATCCTAGTCTTACATATATTTTCTACATAGACACTCATATCATTTGTAAACAAGAACTGTTTTATTTCTTCCTTCCCAATCTCCATATCTTTTATTTCCTTTTCTCATCTTATTTCATTGGTTAGGATTTCCAGTACAATATTGAAAAGGAGTAGTGAAAAAGAACATTCTTGCCTTGTTCCTGATCTAAGTGGGAATCCAGTTATATTTTTAATGTATTCCCCAACAATTATTGTTGCTATGCATTGTTATTATACAGAAATGTGATAAAGAATTACTTGACAGTAAAAAGCTAGTTATAGATTGTGGCAGATTACAAAGTAGTCACTGTAATACAAAAAAAAAAAAAAAAGAAGCAGCTTAAAAAATGAACTAGAAATTGTAAGTTTCCATTTTGAATATTTTTAAGATTATTAAAACATTGCCAGGCATACAAAAATAAGTTTCTAAAAATAATTTAGAAAACACCAGACTCCTTTCTTGACTTCAACTTTCTTTTAATACTTTTTATTTACTATTATGTTCATTTAAAATTAAATTCATCATAAAAAAATTTTTTTAATTAGAAAAGCCAGCAAAAAGAAGTTACCTACTAACCAGAAGACAACTTCTCTGGTACTACCTTATTTTGTTTTAAGAGTTTTCTGTGTATATTTGAGGCAGATCTTTTTCAAATGGTTATTGTTTTATAACCAATTCCCTATTATTCAACTAGTTCCCTACTATTAAGCTGAAATTTACAAACACTAGTTTACTTTTTAAGCTTTTTCTTTTTCTTTTTTTTTATGGTATTAAATTCTCTAATAATTTTTACTATCTTTGAATATTTATATTGATTTCAAATTTTTGAAATTTTATATACAATGACAATAAAAATAATTGATTTGGGAAACACTTTCAGGAAAACAAAACTACCAAAATCATACTAGCAAATTAAAAATAGGCATATAATACACCATTGACTATAATACTTGCAACACTTGGGAAAAAAGATCTGAAGATCTCTATTTTTAACTGAATCTTAGTTTCAATAAAATTATACTGGTCAACCAACTTGTTTTCACCAACTTATTGACCTTGTCCTTTTGGGCCAAATTACCTGAGGCTTCATGCACTGAGCATGAACACAATAAAACCAGATTCATATTTGAAAAAGTTTATTTTAAGATCATTTAGAAAATTGATTAGAGGGAAATAAAATAAACATGTCTGAAATACAAATATAAATTCTATTATACTTATCAAAATGCAAGTAAAGGCCTGAATTAAAATTTTGAGAAGAGATATAAAAGAAGGTAAAAATACATGACACATTGGAAATATAAGATTTATAGGATAAAAAAGAAGTAGAAAAAGACAATGTTTGAGTTTCTTAAATGGGCAATATGCAAATTTCAGTGCTATTAACTGGAAATGATTTCAGAGGAAAGATGATGAGTTCAGGTGTGAACTCTGAATTTGCATTGTTTATCATTTATTCCCAAGAGCACTTTAACAGATGGTTTAGCTCATCTCTTTTAATCCCTGAAAAGAGATATGGGCTAGAGATATTTATTCTAGAATCAAGAGCATAAGACTGGGAGATAAACTAATGAGCAGGTAAGGACCTAAGGACAGCATACAGTGTGTAAGACGAAAAGAGAATGGAAACTTAAAGAACAACTCATTTAAAGAGTTAAATATAAAAACTTATGAAGAGTTTGACAAGAAACAACAAAAGATGTTAGAAATTAGAATTAAAAGATAGGCTAAGGAAGAAGAAAAATCTAATGGTGAGCATATGATAATTTGGGCTTCCCAGGTGGCATGTTAGTAAAGAATTTGCCTGCCAATGCAGGAGACGCAGGAGACCTGGGTTCAATTCCTGGGTCTGGAAGATCCCCTGCAGGAGGAAATGGCAATCCACTTCAATATTCTTTCCCAAAAAATTCCATGGACAGAGGACCCTGGGAGGTTGCAGTCCATGGGGTCACAAAGAGACATGACTGAGTGACTAAGGATGCATGCATATGATAATTCTGTCACATGTACAGTTGACCCTTGAACAATGCAGGAGTTAGAGGGACTCATCCTCCAAGCAGCTGAAAATCCAATTATAACTTATGGTTGGTCCTCTGCATCTGCTTTTTATCTACATCAGTCAATTCAACCAACTGTGGATTGCATAGTACTGTAATATTTACTATTGAGAAAATCCATTTATAAGTGGACCCATGCAGTTCAAACCCATGTTGCTTTAGGCTATAGTTTTTGTAACTAAAGGCTGTAGTTTTAGGCTGTAGCCTTTTTGTATAGGCTGAACTATACAAAAAGCTCAAGTAAGAAAAGTGTTACAAAAGAACATCTTTTATCCCTGATCTCATGATTTCATGTGAAGAAACAGCTCTTAAAGTGATCTTCCTGGCTTTTCTTTCCCCAGAGAAAAGTGAGTTGGAAAAAGGAACCTGCAGATAGGTCTGACCTTCTATTCCCTGCCATGGCAAAAATTCTTATCCCTGTTTGGGAGGCTTACAGCTTGGGATACATCTGATTCACGGAGGTGTTAGAAAGCCTATTTGACTGCACACAGAATCCGTGCCCTTCAACTTAGATACTGTAAGTGATAATGTTGACATTTTAATCTCCCTTTTCACTGACCCATGTCCTATTTTCTAAAATGTTTCAGAACTCAGGCATGAAAGATAAGCCTGTTACATATCAACTGGTTCAAACATCAATAATAAAAATTGAATACTGTTCATCCATTTAATGGAGAAGGAAATGGCAACCCACTCCGGTGTTCTTGCCTGGAGAATCCCAGGGACGGGGCATCCTGATGGGCTGCCGTCTATGGGGTTGCAGAGAGTCGGACACGATTGAAGTGACTCAGCAGCAGCAGTATCCATCTAATGTAGGTATAGTGTGGTTACAAATAACCATGAAATCATAATTACATCAGTTTTATTGGACTGGTTGTGGGTGAAGTCAGACGGTTATGTGTTAAAAGTGATGATGAGAAAAATGGGTTATTTTTCCAAGACTGTTGGGTTATTTTTCCAAGACTGTTGACTTTGAAAGAAAAGAAATAGTGTGCTTGCTAAGGAGGACTTAGTGTTGAGAGAATTATGTGGCTTGGCTGTTGTTATTACCCTTATGCACAGACCATGGTGTGTTTAAAGCTTTAGGGAAGAACCAGAGGAACGTGTATGAACCAGAGCGTCTTTAATACAGTGTGGTCCTTGCAATGATGAGAGGACATAAATTTCAGAACACAGGTAAACAGGGCAGATGTGACTGAAATGAGAGCAAGGCAGATGAGGACAGGTTTACATGAACAGAGCACTAGGAATGCAAGGACAAATAGGACACGAGCCTTGCTTTCAAGGAGCTCCATTTGGGGGTTGAGGGAAACAAACTTCATCAAGCCAATCATAAGACAAGTTGTAGATTTGACAATTCAGCCACTCTGCAGTAAAGTGACTCTTACCTAATATCTGAGAGTTCACTGATTTTCTTCTAGAAAATAAAACTAGAGAACAATTTTCTGATGCAGCCTCTATACGAAGTTAGTTTAAAACTTAAGAGCCATATCACTCAAATTACTGTTTTTAAACTTTATATAAGTCTTTTAAAGCTTTTACAATATCTTGCTTTAATATTGTTCATAAATACTCAAGAAGGAATATATTACTGTTAAAGAGTGCACATTTAGCCTAGATAACTTCTGGATTGGAGGTTTTAGCATTTTTGTGGGATTTCTGTCCAGGGCACATAAAACAGGAGAATAAATTTGTTTTGGAAATGTTCTGAATCTGAAGTATCTTCACAAAAACTACGATGTATATAATCAAGACACTTGTCTGCCAAAGTCTGACTGTTTATTTTGGCTTGCACATGAATGTGTAAAAGGCAGCTGTGATAAAAAGGAAAGAATACAACAAAATAAAACAAAACACTAAATGTGAATGTAAGGCTGGTCTGAGTCCAGCTTCACATTTCATAATGTGACCTCTGATAGGATGCTTAATTTTTTCTTTCAGCTTCTTAATTTGTAAACTGGAGAGGGGAAAGGAGAATGAAAGGCAGTTTTTGCTCATCACTAACATTGCTTACTAGGTTCTACTGGAGGATGTATTTATTAGAGAGCAAGGAAAAGACTCTGATGCTGGGAGGAATTGGGGGCAGGAGGAGAAGGGGACGACAGAGGATGAGATGGCTGGATGGCATCGCTGACTCGATGGACGTGAGTCTGGGTGAACTCCGGGAGTTGGTGATGGACAGGGAGGCCTGGTGTGCTGAGATTCATGGGGTTGCAAAGAGTCGGACACGACTGAGCGACTGATCTGATATGGTCTGAAACATAGTGGTGAAGAGTAGAGTTTGGAGGCAGACTTCCTAAGTTTGAGATTTGGTTCCACCATTGAAAAGTCATGTGATCAGGTTAGTTGCTTAAGTTCTTTATGCCAATGTTGACTGATCTGTAAAATGTCAATAATAGCAAAGGTGTATGATTCATTTGCAATATTTTGTGATTATTAAATGGAATAATATATAGAAGCACTGAGAACTGTGCCTGAAACATGATAAAAAGTACATAAATATAAGCTATTTTATAATTCACCTCATATTGTGGTTGTAAAAACCAAATGATATAATATAAAAAAAAAATCCCTTCTTAGCATAGTGCCTCACAGATAATAAACTCATGATAAATGGTACCTATGTCTTACAATAAAATTTGATTGACAATATTGTCATTAGGTAGTATTTGTTTCTGTTTGTAAGATCAAAGAAATTGAAACTATAAAATTCTAAGAAACTTTGAAATATTGAGAAGTAAAATCCAGACTCCAAATCCTACTCTAAATATTTTTTTTAATTTTATTTTATTTAACTTTACAATATTGTATTGGTTTTGCCATATATCAAAATGAATCTGCCACAGGTATACATGTGTTCCCTATCCTGAACTCTAAATATTAAACAACAACAACAAACCTATGCTTCATCCATTATTGATTTATTCTATATGAATGATTCAAAATTCAATAATATCTATTTCACGGTGTTATTATAAAGATTTAGTGCTTTGTAAACACAGGAACTGTATCAATTTAAAGTGTTGTTACATCCCATGAAAAAGTCTATACTCTCAAGTTATACCTACCATAATATTCCAAGAGAATATGCAGTCTAGGTGTTGACCACAATTTATGATATCACAGCATGGAATTTATCAAAGTCGCTTCTAATTTTGAAGAGAATTCAAAGAACCTGATGAGATGATTCCTGTAAATCTACTTTATACATAGTCTTATAGGCATCAGAACTGGTGTAGAACATGAATATTATGGCTTCTGTGTGAGGTAGACTGATGAGTATTTTTTTCTCCACCAAACCAAAACAGATTTGTTCATTTAAATAAATAATACATCAATGTATGTGAAAAGGAGATTCACACCAAAATGTATAAAGTATCTGCAAAATAAATCCATGAAAATTATATTGTAAGGAAAACTGACAATAAAATCCAGAGCAATATAAATGGAGGAAGTAATATAAAACAATGCATACCTTCATAAATTGAAACTCAGCTAATTATAAATGTGCCTAATTCACTAGCAAGTTAAAAGGAATTTATTTTAACTAGTTTATAATATAAGCCTGGAAAAATTGTGGATTTTAAATTTCAATATACATTTTATTTTCTATAAATATTACAGTTAACATATCTATAAAGTTAACAATAGCCAAGAAAAATGATTCCTAGTAAACTTAGTATCAAGAATTATTGAGTGCAAATTAACCATACAGAATTCATAAGTGGTATAATTAGTTTTTAATTAATAATCCACTTGACCTTTTAGGAAGTACATGACACTTCTTTATTGCTGAATCACACTAGAGATAAGTAGGAGCTATTATTCAATATTTGCACCAGGTGGCAAATAGCCTGAATGATTAGTTGTCACATTTAGTTTGCTTGAAAAGCAAATACTTTTCCCTACCAGTATTATTAAAAGAACTTGTAGTTTATCTGAAAAGAATTAACTAGTGGTTTGAAATTTAAAGAATGCTAAACCATTTTTAGAATTATGAAATCATGAAATCCAAATGATTAAAAGTAATCATTTTGAAGAAGAACATTTCAATTGATTATAAATTTTAGAGTTTATAAATATTTCAGAAAGGAACCTCGAATTACTCAAATTAGTCATATTTAGCATTAAGGTGGAGGTCCTTGTAGTTGTGGTTTTCCCTTGACATACATTGTAAAGTGTGCTCATACTGTGATTTTTTTTTTAGTATTTAAAGAATCACCTTTATCAACTATGTCTTAGAATCCATAAGCATTTACTGATATAACAGTGCATTCTCAGAAAGCACATGGAAGCTGGAAGGACTATGTTTAGTGCCATCAGTTCAGTTCAGTTCAGTCGCTCAGTCATGTCCGACTCTTCGTGACCCCATGAATCGCAGCACGCCAGGCCTCCCTGTCCACCACCAACTCCTGGAGTTCACCCAGACTCACATCCATCGAGTCAGTGATGCCATCCTGCCATCTCATCCTCTGTCGTCCCCTCCTCCTCCTGCCCCCAATCCTGCCCAGCATCAGAGTCTTTTCCAATGAATCAACTCTTCACATGAGGTGGCCAAAGTACTGGAGTTTCAGCTTTAGCATCATTCCTTCCAAAGAAATCCTAGGGCTGATCTCCTTCAGAATGGACTGTTTGGATCTCCTTGCAGTGCAAGGGACTCTCAAGAGTCTTCTCCAACTCCACAGTCCAAAAGCATCAATTCCTCCATGCTCAGCCTTCTTCACAGGCCAACTCTCACATCCATACATGACCACAGGAAAAACCATAGCCTTGACTAGATGGACCTTTGTTGGCAAAGCAATGTCTCTGCTTTTGAATATGCTATCTAGGTTGGTCATAACTTTCCTTCCAAGGAGTATGCGTCTTTTAATTTCATGGCTGCAGTCACCATCTGCAGTGATTTTGGAGCCCGAAAAAATAAACTCTGACACTGTTTCCACTGTTTCCCCATCTATTTCCCATGGAGTGGTGGGACCGGATGCCATGATCTTTGTTTTCTGAATGTTGAGCTTTAAGCCAACTTTTTCACTCTCCTCTTTCACTTTCATCAAGAGGCTTTTTAGTTCCTCTTCACTTTCTGCCATAAGGGTGGTGTCATCTGCATATCTGAGGGTATTGATATTTCTCCCAGCAATCTTGATTCCAGCTTGTGCTTCTTCCAGTTCAGCGTTTCTCATGATGTACTCTGCATATAAGTTAAATAAACAGGGTGACGGTATACGGCCTTGACGTACTCCTTTTCCTATTTGGAACCAGTCTGTTGTTCCATGTCCAGTTCTCACTGTTGCTTCCTGACCTGCATACAGGTCTCTCAAGAGGCAGGTCAGGTGGTCTGGTATTCCCATCTCTTTCAGAATTTTCCACAGTTTATTGTGATCCACACAGTCAAAGGCTTTGGCATAGTCAAGAAAGAAGAAATAGATGTTTTTCTGGAACTCTCTTGCTTTTGCCATGACCCAGCAGATGTTGGCAATTTGATCTCTGGTTCCTCTGCCTTTTCTAAAACCAGTTTGAACATCTGGAAGTTCACGGTTCACGTATTGTTGAAGCCTGGCTTGGAGAATTTTGAGCATTACTTTACTAGCATGTGAGATGAGTGCAATTGTGCAGTAGTTTGAGCATTCTTTGGCATTGCCTTTCTTTGGGATTGGAATGAAAACTGACCTTTTCCAGTCCTGTGGCCACTGCTGAGTTTTCCAAATGTGCTGGCATATTGACTGCAGCACTTTCACAGCATCATCTTTCAGGATTTGAAATATCTCAACTGGAATTCCATCACCTCCACTAGCTTTGTTCGTAGTGATGCTTTCTAAGGCCCACTTGACTTCACATTCCAGGATGTCTGGCTCTAGATGAGTGATCATATCATCGTGATTATCTGGGTTGTGAAGATCTTTTTTGTACAGTTCTTCTGTGTATTCTTGCCACCTCTTCTTAATATCTTCTGCTTCTGTTAGGTCCATACCATTTCTGTCCTTTATCGAGCCTATTCTTGCATGAAATGTCCCCTTGGTATCTCTAACTTTATTGAAGAGATCTCTAGTCTTTCCCAATCAGTTGTTTTCCTCTATTTCTTTGCATTGGTCTCTGAGGAAGGCTTTCTTATCTCTTCTTGCTATTCTTTGGAACTCTGCATTCAAGTGGGTATATCTTTCCTTTTCTCCTCTGCTTTTCACTTCTCTTCTTTTCACAGCTATTTGTAAGGCCTCCCCAGACAGCTATTTTGCTTTTTTGCATTTCTTTTCCATGGGGATGGTCTTGATCCCTGTCTCCTGTACAATGTCACGAACCTCATTCCATAGTTCATCAGGCACTCTATCTATCAGATCTAGGCCCTTAAATCTATTTCTCACTTCCACTGTATAATCATAAGGGATTTGATTTAGTGCCATCACAGAAGCATAAAACCTCAGACTAGAAAAAAACAAACAAAAACAAGGATCCTGATAAAATCTCTTTCCTTTCCTCCAATTCAATGTTTCAGTTACATTTTTCTAGTCTGAATTGTTTAAAAACTTTACCTAGAATAGTTTTGCAATTCTATCTGTGTATCTACTTATCACTTATCTACTTACCTATCTATATTAATTGTAGCATGGATTCAATTTTTCTTGCTTCTAATTTAAATGTCTCAATGCCTGAAGCAAGATTTGCTTCCAGATTATTTCATTAGGTGAGTCAACAATCCTTTCAGATAATAAGTGCTAATATAGATAAATATACTTCCAGTGGTTCACAACAAAAAGAGTAATAATATATAAAATTAGACTATATATATAGTTTAATGATAGAGCACTAACTTTCTAACACTGAGCCTTGTGAAAACATTACATTGCTTCTGAAAAACAAATGTTTCAGCAGTTCAAAATATGTACTGTGAAAAACCTCATTAATGTTTGGCTTTTTATTATCAGAGAAACACTTCTTTACAGTTTGGCCTATGCCAATTTTATTTTTCATATGTCTAAAGAACTTCCTCTCATATTCCACCCTTGCCAAGCTTCCTTGGGCTATGCTGGCCATGATGGGCATGCCCATTGATGTCTCCACCCCCACTGGCCTGCATGGGCACTTGTGCTCCAGGGAAACCTTGGGAAAAGATGCTGTGGGAGGAACACAAGCAGAGGTGGGGCTAAAACCACAGCTGAGGTTCTGCTCAATAACCACCTCACCAACCAGTGGGCAGACATCAGAAGGAAGAGAAGCTACAATCCTACAGCCTGTGGAAAGAAGACCATGAACTCAATAAGTTAGACAAAGTGAGGCTATAGAGAAATCTGTTGCAAATGAAGGAGCAAGGTAAAAACCTATAAGATCAACTAAACGAGGTGATAGGCAATCTATCTTCAAAAAGAATTCAGAATAGTGATAATTAAGATGATCCAAGATCTTAGAAAAATAACTGAGGCATGGATTGAGAAGATACAAGAAATATTTAACAAAGGCCCAGAAGCACTAAAGAAAAAGTAAAGGGAGATGAACTATACAACAATGGAAATGAAAAATACTCTACAAGGAATACATAGCAGAATAACTGAGGCAGAAGAACAGATAAGTGTGCTGGAAGACAAAATAGTGGCAACCACTGCTGCAGACAGAATAAATGAAAAGAAAATAAATTGGGACAGTCTTTGAGACAACATTAAACATGACAACATTAAAATTATAGGAGGTCCCAAGAAGAAGAGAAAGAGAAAGGACCTGAGAAAATATTTGAAGAGATTATAATGAAACACTTACCTAAAGTGGGAAAGGAAATAGCCACTCAAATTCAGGAAGTTCAGAGTCCCATATAGGATAAATCCAAAGAGGAGCACACCATGGCACATAGTAATCTAACTTAACAAAATTTAAATACAAAGAAAAAATATTAAAAGCAAGAAATAACATACAAGGAATTGCCATAAGGTTATTAACTGATTATTCAGCAGAAAATCTGCAGGCCAGAAGGGAGTGTCAGAAAATATGAACAGAACCAGTCACAAGTACTGAAATAAAATGTGTGATTAAAAAACTCTCAACAAACAAAAGGCCAGGATCAGACAACTTCACAGGAGAATTCTTTCAAACATTTAGAGAAGAGTTAACACCTACCTTCTGAAAATTCCAAAACATTGCAGAGGAAGAAACACTCCCAAGCTCATTCTATGAGACCACCATCACCCTTTTGCCAAAATCAAAGATATCAAAAATAAAATTACAGGCCAATATCACTGATGAGCATAGATGCAAAAATCCTGAACAAAATACTAGCAAACCAAATTTATCCCAGGGGTGCAAGGATTCTTCAATATATGCAAAATAATTAATGTGATATACCACATAAACAAATTGAAGAATAAAAGCCATAAGATCATCTCAGTAGATGCAAAAAGAGATTCGGACAAAATTTAACACCCATTTATGATAAAAATTCTCCAGAAAGTGGTTTTAGAGGAAACCTACTTTTTTTTTTTAAACTGGTTTATTTTATTTTATTTTTTTAATTTAAATTTATTTATTTCAATTGGAGGCTAATTACTTTACAATATTGTATTGGTTTTGCCATACATCAACATGAATCCGCCACGGGTGTACACATGCTCCCCATCCTCAACCCCCCTCCCACCTCCCTCCCCATACCATCCCTCTGGGTAATCCCAGTGCACCAGCCCCAAGCACCCTGTGTCCTGCATCAAACCTGGACTGGCGATTCGTTTCTTATATGATATTATACATGTTTCAATGCCATCCTCCCAAATCATCCCCCCTCTCCCTCTCCCACACAGTCCAAAAGACTGTTCTATACATCAGTGTCTCTTTTGCTGTCTCACATAGTGTTCTCATTACCATCTTTCTAAATTCCATATATATGTGTTAGTATACTGTATTGGTGTTTTTCTTTCTGGCTTACTTCACTCTGTAGAACGGGCTCCAGTTTCATCCACCTCATTAGAACTGATTCAAATGTATTCTTTTTAATGGCTGAGTAATACTCCATTGCATATATGTACCACTGCTTTCTTATCCATTCATCTGCTGATGGACATCTAGGTTGCTTCCATGTCCTGGCCTTTATAAACAGTGCTGCGATGAACATTGGGGTACAGTGTCTCTTTCAATTCTGGTTTCCTTGGTGTGTATGCCCAACAGTGGGATTGCTGGGTCATAAGGCAGTTCTATTTCCAGTTTTTTAAGGAATCTCCACACTGTTCTCCATAGTGGCTGTACTAGTTTGCATTCCCACCAACAGTGTAAGAGGGTTCCCTTTTCTCCACACCCTCTCCAGCTTGTAGACTTTTGGATCACAGCCATTCTGACTGGCATGAAATGGTACCTCAATGTGGTTTTGATTTGCATTTCTCTGATAATGAGTGATGTTGAGCATCTTTTCATGTGTTTGTTAGCCATCTGTATGTCTTCTTTGGAGAAATGTCTATTTAGTTCTTTGGCCCATTTTTTGATTGGGTCATTTATTTTTCTAGAATTGAGCTGCAGGAGTTGCTTGTATATTTTTGAGATTAGTTGTTTGTCAGTTGCTTCATTTGCTATTATTTTCTCCCATTCTGAAGGCTGTCTTTTTACCTTGCTTATAGCTTCCTTTGTTGTGCAGAAGCATTTAATTTTAATTAGGTCCCATTTGTTTATTTTTGCTTTTATTTCCAGTATTCTGGGAGGTGGATCACAGAGGATCCTGCAGTGATTTATGTCGGAGAGTGTTTTGCCTATGTTCTCCTCTAAGAGTTTTATAGTTTCTGGTCTTATGTTTAGATCTTTAATCCATTTTGAGTTTATTTTTGTGTATGGTGTTAGAAAGTGTTCTAGTTTCATTCTTTTACAAGTAGTTGACCAGTTTTCCCAGCACCACTTGTTAAAGAGATTGTCTTTCCTCCATTGTATTTTCTTGCCTCCTTTGTCAAAGATAAGGTGTCCATAGGTGCATGGATTTATCTCTGGGCTTTCTATTTTGTTCCATTGATCTATATTTCTGTCTTTGTGCCAGTACCATACTGTCTTGATGGCTGTGGCTTTGTAGTAGAGCCTGAAGTCAGGCAGGTTGATTCCTCCAGCTCCATTCTTCTTTCTTAAGATTGCTTTGGCTATTTGAGCCTTTTTGTATTTCCATAAAAATTGTAAAATTATTTGCAAAAATCCTTAACAAAATTCTAGCAATCAGAATCCAACAACACATTAAAAATATCATACACCATGACCAAGTGGGCTTTATCCCAGGGATGCAAGGATTCTTCAATATCTGCAAATCAATCAGTGTAATACACCACAGTAACAAATTGAAAAATAAAAGCCATATGATTATCTCAATAGATGCAGAGGAAGCTTTTGACAAAATTCAACATCCATTTATGATAAAAACCTTCCAGAAGGCAGGAATAGAAGGAACATCAGATCAGATCAGATCAGATTAGTCGCTCAGTCGTGTCCGATTCTTTGTGACCCTATGAATCGCAGCACGCCAGACCTCCCTGTCCATCACCAACTCCCGGAATTCACTCAGACTCACGTCCATCGAGTCGGTGATGCCATCCAGCCATCTCATCCTCTGTCGTCCCCTTCTCCTCCTGCCCCCAATCCCTCCCAGCATCAGAGTCTTTTCCAATGAGTCAACTCTTCGCATGAGGTGGCCAAAGTACTGGAGTTTCAGCTTTAGCATCATTCCTTCCAAAGAAATCCTACCTTAACATAATAAAAGCTATATATGATAAACCCACAAGAAACCCACTTTAAATAATAAAGGCCATATATGACAAACTTATAGCTAACATCATACTCAATGGTGACAAGCTGAAAGCATTTCCTCTAAGACCAGAAATAAGACAAGGATGTTCACTCTCACCACTTTTATTTAACACAGTTTTGGAAGACTTAGCCATGGCTATCAGAGAAGTAAAAGAAATAAAAGGAATCCAGATAGGAAAATAAGAAGTAAAAGTAACACTGTTTGCAGATGACATGATATTATACAAAAATCCTAAAACTGCTACCAGAAAACTGCTAAAGCTCATCTATGAATTTTGTAAAGTTGTAGGATACAAAATTCATACACAAAAATCTCTTGCATTCCTATATACTAACAACAAAATATCAGAAAGATAAAATAAGAAAACAATCCCATGTGTCATCACAACAAAAATAATAAAATATCCAGGAATAAACCTACCTAAGGAGGCAAAAGACCTGTACTCAAAAAACTATAAGATACTGAAGAAATCATAGATGACACAAACAGATATATCATGTCCTTGGATGGGAAGAATCAATATTATGAAAATGACTATGGTACCTAAAGTAATCTACAGATTCAGTGCAATTCCTATCAAATCATCAATAACATTTTTCACAGAATTAGAACAAATAATTTTACACTTTGTATGGAAAAACAAAAGATCCTGAATAGCCAAAACAATCTTGAGAAAGAAAAATGGAGTTGGAGGAATCAGGCTTCCGGATTTCAGAATATACTATAACGTTACACTCATAAAAAGATCATGGTATTGATACAAAAACAGAAACATAGTTCAATGGAACAGGATAAAAAGTCCAGAGATAAACCCACACATCTATGGTCACCTGATCTATGAGAAAATAGGCAAGAATATAGAATGGAGAAAAAACAATCTCTTCAACAAGTGGTGCTGGGAAAAATGGACAGCTACATGTAAAATGATGAAATTAAAATATTTCCTAATACTATAAATAAACATAAAATCAAAATGGATTAAAGATCTAAATGTAAGGTTGGATACTAAAAAAAAAAATTAAGAGGAAAACATAGGCAGAACTTTCTTTGACATAAATTGCAGCAAGATCTTTTTCAATCCATTGACTTGAGTAATGAAAATAAAGACAACAACAAATGAATGGGACCTAATTAAACTTAAATGCTTTTGCATAGCAAGAGATATCATAAACAAGACAAAAAGACAACCTGCAGAATGGGAGAAAATAACTGAAAATAAAGGAACTAACAAGTGGCTAATCTCCGAAATACACAAACAATTCACATAGCTCAATATCAAAAAATCAAACAACTCTATCAAAAAGTCAAGCAAGTCAATCAAAAAACGGGCAGAATATCTAGGCATTTCTCCAAAGAAGACAAACAGCTGACCAAAAAGCACATGAAAAGGTGCTCAACATCACTAATTATTCAGTTCAGTCTGCAATGACATATCACCTCACACTGGTCAGAACAGCCATCATGAAAATCTACAAATATTAAATGCTGGAGATGGTGTGGAGAAAAGTGAACTCTCCTAAACTTTTGAGAATATAAATTGGTACAGCCACTATGGAGAATACTATGGAAATTTCCTCAAAAAACTAAAAATAGAGCTACCATATGATCCAGCAATCCCACTCCTGGACATATATCCAGAGAACACCAAAAGTCAAAAGGATGCATGCACCCTGATGTTCATTGCAGCAGCATTTGCAATAGCCAATACGCGGAAGTAATCTAAAGGTCCAATGACAGAGGAGTGGATAAAGGTGCGGTGCATATATACAGTGGAAGATTCCTCAGCCATAAAAAGATACCATTTACAGCAACATGGGTGGACATAGAGATTGTCATACTGAGTGAAGTAAGTCAGAAAAAGACAAATATCATATGATACTGCTTGTATGTGGAATCTAAACAAGGTACAATGAACTTATGTACAAAACAGCAGTAGAGTTACAGATGTAGAAAACAAACTTGTGGTTATCAGGGGTTAAGGGGAGAGGAATGTATGAAAAGACTGGGATTGACATATACAGACTATCATATATAAAATAGAAAATAAAGACCTTGTATATAGCACATGGAACTTTACTTAATATTCTGTAATGGCCTATATGGGAAAAGATCTAAAAAAGACTGGATATATGTATACATATATAACTGATTCACTTTGCTGTACACCTGAAACTAACCCAGTGTTGTAAATCAACTATACTGCAATAATTTTTTCTTTAAAGAGGGGAGGTAACAATTTAGGAAGGGAAGCCTGGAGTGCTGCAGCCATGGGGTCGCAAAGAGTCAGACATGACTGAGCGACTAAACTAAACTGAACTGATGAACATAAATGGGATTTAAAAATACTGAGTGTTGTATCTCATTCAGTTTCACAATGAATTGTTGTTATTATTATTTACAATCTGTCCCATAAAATTTAAAGCATCTTGCACAATTAGATGATCAACATGTATTAACAATTTATCCATTGTTATTAGGTTCTTATTGCTGCTGTAACAAATTACCACAGACTTAGAAGCTCAGATGAACACAAATTTACTGTTTTACAGTTCAGTAGGTTAGAAGTCCAACCCAAATCTCACTCAGCTGAAATCTTGGTGTTGGCAGGGCTGCATTCCCTGCCAGAGTTTCTAGGTAAGAATCACTTCCTTGCCTTTTCCAACTACTAGATGCTGCCCTTGTTTCTCAGATCATGGCTCCTTCTTGCATCCTCAAAGCAGAAACTCAACAATATTGCATCTCTGATCCTTTTTCCTTAGACATATCTCCCTCTGACTCTGAACTCAGCTGAGAAACTAAACTGTTTCTGCAGATTGAGGTGTGGACATATTGGGGAGCAGTGCATGGTATTATTCTGCCTCCCATATTCATGTTAAAGACATAAAGTTAAGATGATTTTTAAACTATATATTTCTTTCTGTGAAGACCCCAAAACATTGCATAAGACTTGTAAGCCACAGTTCTGTATACTGACTATAACCCAAGCGATTCACCTATTTTAGGGAAAATCATGGTGGAACATAATCAACTGGCCAAGTAGGGAGTCAGTTATTTTAGGTATCTTTATAATGACTTAATCAGAAAGGCACTGCAATTAGCTAACTTCCCACTGGGCATAATCCTAGCTGACTCTTAATGTATTTCACACTGATCATAATGTTTTAATGTGTACTTTATCTAATGCTTTTCTCCTTAAACATCAAAAAACTTTACAAATACAAGCCAAATCTCAGTATTCATAGTCTCCAAAATATTAATTTCAGCATGTCAATGCTCACATCAAAAACACTGAACATTTCTAAATTTTCAACAAGAAAGAAATGGTTTTAGCCTTAGATGAGCTCCTCATCTGTGAGTATATCCTTAGCAGCTGAAAGGAAGTAATTTAATTAAGAACAACAAAAAGGGATCAAGTTTCTTGGTGTATTAGTTTGATGGAGCTGCTATAACAAAATACCACAAATTGAGTGGCTTAAAACAAAAGAAAGTTATTAGCTCACAGTTTGGAGGCTCCAGGTCTGAGATCAAGGTGTCAACAGGGTTGATTGCTCCTGAAGTATGTGAGAAATAATCTGTTCCATGTTTCTTACATAATTTCTGGTGGTTTTGCTGTCACTCTTCGATGTAGAAGCATCACTCCAATCTCTACCTTCATCTTCGCATGGCATTCTTTCTCTATTCATTGATGTTATTGTTCAGTCACTCAGTCATGTCCACCTCTATGTGACCACATGGACTGCATGCCGGGCTTCCCTGTCCATCACCATCTCCCGGAGCTTGCTCAAATTTATGTCCATTGAGTCAGTGGTGCCATCCAGCCATCTCATCCTCTGTTGTCCCCTTCTCCTCCTGCCTTCAATCTTGCAGGCATCAGGTGGCCAAAGTATTAGAGCTTCAGCTTCAGCATCAGTACTTCCAATTAATATTCAGGGTTGATTTCTTTTAAGATTGACTGGTCTGATCTTCTTGCTGTCCAAGGAACTCAAGAGTCTTTTCCAGCACCACAGTTTGAAGGCATTAATTCTTCAGTGCTTAGCCTTTTTTAGTGTCCAACTCTCATACCTGTACATGATTATTGGAAAAAACCTAGCTTTGACTATTGGGACCTTTGTTGGCAAAGTAATGTCTCTGCTTTTTAATATGCTGTCTAGGTTTGCCATTGCCTTTCCTCCAAGGACCAAGCATCCTTTAATTACATGGCAGTGATTTTGGAGCCCAAGAAAATGAAGTCTGTCACCCTTTCAATTGTTTCCCCATCTATTTGCCATGAAATGATGGGACTGGATGCCATGATCTTAGTTTTTTGAATGCTGAGTTTTAAGCCAGCTTTTTCCCTCTCCTCTTTCACTTTCATCAAGAGGCTTTTTAATTGCTCTTCACTTTCTGCCATAAGGATGGAGTCATCTGCATATCTGAGGTTATTGATATTTCTTCTGGCAATTTTGATTCCAGCTTGTGCTTCAACCATCCTGGCATTTTGCATAATGTGCCCTGCATCTAAGTTAGATAAGCAGGATAATAATATACAGCCTTGATGTATACTCCTTCCCAATTTTGACTCCATCCAATTTTGTTCCATGTCCAGTTTTAACTGTTGTTTCTTGACATACATACAGGTTTCACAGGAGGCAGGTAAGGTGGTCTGGGATTCCCATCTCTAAGAATTTCCCACAGTTTGTTGTGATTTACACAGTCAAAGGTTTTAGTATGGTCAATGAAGCAGAAGTAGATGTTTTTCTGGAATTCTCTAGCCTTTCCTATGATCCAATCTATCTCCAAACTTCCCCCCTTTAAAAGGACAGCAGTCATATTGGGTCAGAGTTCACTCTCATGATCTCATCTTATCCTGATTACCTCTATAAAGATCTTGTTTCTAAAAAAGGTCACTTCTTGAGATACTGAGG
This sequence comes from Bos taurus, assembly GCF_002263795.3. NCBI lineage: Eukaryota > Metazoa > Chordata > Mammalia > Artiodactyla > Bovidae > Bos > Bos taurus. The sequence continues at coordinate 38,989,228 of NC_037328.1, read as the reverse complement.
ATTAGGATTTCACCGTGAGAATTTGTAAGGTCACACAATTTCAACTCATAATACTTGCTATTACATATTGACTTTTATGTATAGGTGCCTCCTGGCATTATTGTCAGGCACAATGTCTGAGATACAGAAATTAAATTTCATTGAGTTGAAACTCTCATGAAGCAAAATGGGCATGCAAAATACAGTATAGGAAAATTATGAAGCCGCAATTCTTCAGATCCAGAATTTTATGTCATGGATACTATCCATATTCAAGCACTCAAAAATTTCATGATTACTGCTATGAGCTCTTTGGAGTAGGTCACTTTAATTGCTTCATTTAGAACTGATAAAAAGCTGCTTTCAGCTGCCTAATACACTACAAATAAAATCTGAATACACAGTGCAGAGTGTAGCTTAACTCATGACAGCAGTCAACCCCAACTAAGTCATATTTTTCATGTCACAGGCAATAAACAAAGCACACAAATCAAACAGCAGTGAAACTAAGAAGCCCTACCCTTTAAATTACTGACAGCAAAATTTCTCATCACTTCCCTACCAAAGTTGAAGAACAAAGGAACTGATATACAAAGTTAGAAAATGTCAATCCATGAGATAACAGGAATGGCTTAAAGTCAGATTCTTATCTAATGCAGTATTTTGTCTCTGCTAAGGATTAGTTCAAAAAAGACCTAGTCATCTGTCATGTACTACATAAACCTCAAAATAGCTTAAATATTTTTAATTTCAACTCATACCTTAAACTGAAACTAAAGTCACTCAGTCCTGACCGACTCTTTGCAACCCCATGGACTGTAGCCTACCAGGCTTCTCTGTCCATGGGATTTCCCAGGCAAGAGTACTGGAGTGGATGAGTGGATTGCCAGTTCCTTCTCCTTGGTCAACCATTTATTTAGACACTCAGCAAATATTTATTGAGCATCTACCATATATCAAGCATTCTCCAAAGTTCCATTAGACATCTAATAAACAAAATCTTTATTGACAAAGAACTTAGTTTATTTAATTATTCTAAACAAAATTACTTCTTTCCAGTGTCTAGGAATGCACTCCCATCAATAGATTGTAATTTCTTCTACTGCTTATTTTGACATAATTCTTACAGTTATTTGGAAAACATATACGTGTGTGTATATATATTTATATTATATATATATATATATATATATATATGTAAATTAGCCTGGAATGAAGCACAGAGAGACAAGAAGGAAATAAATAAAATGCATGTGATTCTAAGAGACCTGAAGATCAAAATAAGAACATCAAACATAAGATTTAATTGGAGATTTAGTATGAAAAGACAGAGGAAAAAGGAAAAGGAAATGTTTAAAATACTGTTAATTCTCCAAAGTTTGTGAAAGACAAAAATCATGATACTCAAGAGCCATATTATATTCAAAGTAGTATAAAGAAAAATAAATTCATTTAGACTACTTGAAATAAAACATTCTAAAGCAAAGATAAAATCTTGAAGGTATAAGAAAGACCATTGAAAATATGCTTCCCAAGAGCAATAGGAAAAATTATAAATGCTAAATTTTATTGAGTGCATAAAATACATAAGGTATTTTACAGATACTATGGTTTATTTAGTTAACTCTATGACACAAACTTTTTTTTTTCCTTTTGCAGGTGAATACACTGAATGATGAAAATTTACTTAATTTATCCCAAATTCCCCAGATACTAGGAATGAGAATCCAGATTTGAGCCAACAAATTTTGGCCCCAGTAGTTAGGCTCTTAATCACTATTATCTTTTCCTGTGCATGGAAATTCGGGTGACAGCTGAGAGAAGTGCTATCCCAATTAAGTAATGATCAAAATAGTGTTTCAACAACAAGGCAAATAATATTTTCATGAGAAAAAAAAAAAAAAACCTGAAGGAATCTGAGTGTCAACAGATAGAAAGAGCTAAAAGACTTAGTTTACATTGAGCACGAATCTAGTAGAAATATGAATTAAAAATAAAAAGGTGACCAAAAACATTGTGGTACACTTGCATTGTTTGCATAAAATAGCAAAATAAATATTAAATTTGAAAAAATTTTAAAGTAGAAATGTAGATTCATCAGTTGTAATAAATGTACTACTCTAGTTGGGGATGGAGAAGGCACTAGCACCCCACTCCAGTACTCTTTGCCTGGAAAATCCCAAGGATGGAGGAGCCTGGAAGGCTGCAGTCTATGGGGTCGCTGAGGGTCTGATACGACTGAGCGTCTTCACTTTCGCTTTTCACTTTCATGCATTGGAGAAGGAAATGGCAACCCACTCCAGTGTTCTTGCCTGGAGAATCCCAGGGATGGGGGAACCTGGTGGGCTGCCACGTATGGGGTCGCACAGAGTTGGACACGACTGAAGCGACTTAGCAGCAGCAGCAGTGGGGGATACGTGGCAAGAATACACAGAAGAACTGCACAAAAAAGATCTTCACGACCCAGATAATCACAATGGTGTGATCACTCACGTAGAGCCAGACATCCTGGAATGTGAAGTCAAGTGGGCCTTAGGAAACATCACTACGAACAAAGCTGGTGGAGGTGATGGAATTCCAGTGGAGCTATTTCAAATCCTGAAAGATGATGCTGTGAAAGTGCTGTACTCAATATGCCAGCAAATTTGGAAAACTCAGCAGTGGCCACAGGACTGGAAAAGGGCACTTTTCATTTCGATCCCAAAGAAAGGTAATGCCAAAGAATGTTCAAACTACCATACAATTGCACTCATCTCACACGCTAGTAAAGTAATGCTCAAAATTCTCCAAGCCAGGCTTCAGCAGTACGTGAACTGTGAACATCCAGATATTCAAGCTGGTTTTAGAAAAGGCAGAGGAACCAGAGATCAAATTGCCAACATCCGCTGGATCATCGAAAAAGCCAAGAGAGTTCCAGAAAACATCTATTTCTGCTTAATTGACTATGCCAAAGCCTTTGACTGTGTGGATCACAAGAAACTGTGGAAAATTCTGAAAGAGATGGGAATACCAGACCACCTGACCTGCCTCCTGAGAAACCTGTATGCAGGTTAGGAAGTAACAGTGAGAACTGGACATGGAACAACAGACTGGTTCCAAATAGGAAAAGGAGTACATCAAGGCTGTGTACTGTCACCCTGCTTATTTAACTTCTATGCAGAGTACATCATGAGAAACGCTGGACTGAAAGAAACACAAGCTGGAATCAAGATTGCTGGGAGAAATATCAATAACCTCAGATATGCAGATGACACCACCCTTATGGCAGAAAGTGAAGAAGAACTTCTTTATGAAGTTCTTTATGAAGAAGAACTCTTGATGAAAGTGAAAGAGGAGAGTGAAAAACTTGGCTTAAAGCTCAACATTCAGAAAACGAAAATCATGGCATCTGGTCCCATCACATCATGGCAAGTAGATGGGGAAACAGTGGAAACAAACAGTGGCTGTCTTTATTTTTCTGGGCTCCAAAATCACTGCAGATGGCGATTGCAGCCATGAAATTAAAAGACGCTTACTCCTTGGAAGGAAAGTTATGACCAAACTAGACACCATATTAAAAAGCAGAGACATTACTTTACCAACAAAGGTCCATCTAGTCAAGGCTATGGTTTTTCCAGGGGTCATGTATGGATGTGAGAGTCAGACTATAAAGAAAGCTGAGCACTGAAGAATTGATGCTTTTGAACTGTGGTGTTAGAGAAGACTCTTGAGAGTTCCTTGGACTGCAAGGGAATCCAACCAGTCCATCCTAAAGGAGATCAGTCCTGGGTGTTCACTGGAAGGAATGATGTTGAAGCTGAAACTCCAATACTTTGGCCACTGATGGGAAGAGCTGACTCATTTGAAAAGACCCTGATGCTGGGAAAGATTGAGGGCAGGAGGAGAAGGGGATGACAGAGGATGAGATGGCTGGATGGCATCACCGACTCGAATGACATGGGTTTGGGTGATCTCCGGTAGTTGATGATGGACAGGGAGGCCTGGCATGCTGCAGTTCATGGTGTCGCAAAGAATCGGACATGACTAAACAACTGAACTGAACTGAACTGAGTGGAGGATACTAATCAATAGGAGATGTTATGCATGTGTGTGGGTTGGGGAGTGGAAATGTAGGAAAAGCTCTGTATCATCCTTTCAATTATGCTGTGAACCTAAAACTGCTCTAAACAAATAAAGTTTTTTTTTTTAAGTGAGGGCTTCCCTGGTGGTTCAGATGGTAAAGAATCTGCCCACAGTATGGGAGACCTAGGGTTCAATCCCTGGGTTGTGAACCTAAAACTGCTCTAAATAAATAAAGCCTTTTTAAAAAGTCATTCTAAAATACTGGACACTGATAGCTTGCAATATTAAAAGAGAGGGTAAATAGTCTATGGAGGATTCAAAATATCCACAAATTCTTTCCAGCTTCACCCATCAAAAAAGAGTCTATTTCTCTACTTTTTGAATCTGACTGACCTTATGATCTACAGCTAAAGTGATAATGATGGAATGGGAGGTCTTGCAACTTGCATTCTCACTCTCTTGCTGCCCTGAAATCTCCCTTTAAAGATGCTCTGGATTCCCAACCTGAAGATGAAAGATTTTAACAGACAAATAGATGGTCTATTAAGGATGAAGGAGTCATTGAATCAGAATTTTTAAAAATTCAATTCACTGTTATCACAATTCTTAATGCATATGCAAGTAATAAAAGAATATATTCTTAGAATTCAAGGAATTATTGTAAAATCAACCATAATGGTGAGAGTTTCAAGACATCTTTCTTAAAAAAAAGACAAATAGAATATATATTACTTATTGATTGTTACCCATCTGCCTGTATGTGCCAGTTCTTTAATCTTACACCTATTCTGATTAGACATATATGCCATAAGGTTTATAAATGATTTCACATCATTCTCATTGACAAAGTGTTAAATTTTTAAATAATGCACTAAACAAGTTTTATCACATGGACATGTATAGAACTCAATGCTTTCAAATTTGTGGCACTAGAGAAGATTCTTGAGAATCCCTTGGACTGCAAGGAGATCAAAGCAGTCAATCCTAAAGGAAATCAGTCCTGAATATTCATTGGAAGGACTGGATGCTGAAATTGAAGCTTCAGTACTTTGACCACCGGATGTGAAGAGCCAGTTCATTGGAAAAGACCTTGATGCTTGGGAAAGGTTGAAGGCAAAAGGAGAAGGGGGTGATGGAGAATGAGATGATTAGATAGCATCACTGACTCAAACGCGGGGAGATGATGGAAGACAGAGCCTGGTGTGCTGCAGTCCATGGGTCACAAAGAATGAGACACGACTTAGCAAGCTAAAAACACCACCACCTTAAGGCCTATTCTTCCTCAGCATAAATAGTTTTTAATAAAAAATATCCCATGTATTTGCCATAAAGCAAGTTTTAATAAATTGTAAAAATTAGTGTCATATAGATTATATTTGTTGATCATGATGAAATTAACTTAGAACTATATACTGACACATAAACTAAGCAATAAAACAAATATTTGGACTTTTAAAAACATACTCACAAGCAATGTATGAGTCAAAGAGCAAACATTAATGAAAATTTAAATATAGTTAGATGCTAATTCACTTTGTTATAGAGCAGAAACTAACACAACATGGTAAAGCAACTATATGCCAATAAAAATCAATACAAAATAAAAATACATAAATTAATTAAATAAGATAATAAATATTGTTAGATGAAAAAAATCAAAAAAATTGAAAAACAAATTTTACTGAAGTCCAATGGGCTTCCGTGGTGGCTTAGACAGTAAAGAATCTGCCTGCGAAAAAAAAAAAGACCTGGATTTGATCACTGGGTGGGAAAGGTTCTCTGGATTAGGGAATGGCAACCCACTCCAGTATTCTTGCCTGGAGAATCCATGGACAGAGGAGGGCTACAGTCCATGGGGTTACAAAGAGTTGGACATGACTGAATGACTAACAGTTTCACTTTCAAATAGTAATAATAATCATCATATTGGGTTTTTTTTAAGTTAGTTTAATATTAGAAGCACATTTAAGGTAATTTATCACATTGTCAGATTAAAGAGGAAACACATTTTATCATCTCAATATATGAATATAAACATTCGGGTAAAATAAATGTAGTGATAAAACTATAAGTAAACTGAGAATACAGAGTCTTGATGTAAGAGATTAAGGGAAAAATCTGTAATAGTACTTGATGGGAAAATTTTAAGTATTTCTTTTGAGAAAAGAGACTACATATAACAGTGCAGATTGTCTACCTCACAAATCCAAGGATAGGAGAAAACAATATTATGGAAGGGAAATACACATATACAGAAAAAATGATCTATGACTTAAAATGTATTACACAGATAAATGAGAAAGTTAGATACTGCTTGCCTAGCTGTTATAATTTTTAAAGCAATTTAAATGGATATATACTCTTTATCATGTTAAAAAAATGAATCCTAGATAGAATAAAGTATTATATATGAAAAATATAACTAACATATTTAGGTGAAAATACATTGGTAAACTCTGAATAAAGAAGGATTTTTAAAACAAGACACAAAAAGTACAGAAAAGGCAGACAAATACTTCCAAAATCAGCTATATTATACTTAAGAAATTATGTATCAGTAAATACAGAAGAGTGAGAAAATGTAGTTGCAACAGCTACAACTGATAGAGCGTAGCATACTGGCATTCAGAATATACAAAGGAAACAAATTCAATAAAATTTCCAGTTGTAATTGGATAAATTCCAATATATAAATGGACAAAATCTTTTTTTTTTTTTTTTTTCTGCATTCTGGTGATATTTATTTCTGTGACTCTTTGGTATTGCATTAAAGTTCCTATTAGTTTTTGTTTTCATTACTGAGTTTGTTTTTTTATTTATTTATTTTTTAATGTGAAGGATAATTGCTTTACAGAATTTTGCTGTTTTCTGCCAAACATCAGCATGAACCAGCCACAGATATATATATATATCTCCCTTCCCTCTTGAATTTCTGGCCCATCTCCCTCCCCATCCCACACACCTCTAGGTTGTTAAAGAGCCCCTGTTTGAGCTCCCTGAATCATACAGCAAATTCCCATTGGCTATGTATTTTACGTATAGTACTGTACGTTTCCATGTTATCCTCTCCATAAATGTCACCCTCTCCTTCCTCCCTGCTCACCCTCACCCACCTCACCATGTCTGTAAGTCTGTTCTCTATGTCTGTGTCTCCATTCCTGCCCTGGAAACAATTTCATCAGTGCTATCTTTCTAGATTCCATACATATGTGTTAGTATATGATATTTGTCTCTCTTTCTGATTTATTTCACTCTGTATCATAGGCTCTAGGTTCATCCATCTCATTAGAACTGACTCAAGTGTGTTCCTTTTATGGCTGAGTAATATTCCATCACATATACATAACACAGCTTCTGTATCCATTCATCTGTCGATGGACATCTAGGTTGCTTTCATGTTCCAGCTACTGTAAATAGTGCTGCAATGAACACTGGGGTACATGCGACTTTTTCAATTCTGGTTTCCTCAGGGTATATGCCTAGGAGTGGGATTGCTGGGTCATATGGTGCTTTTAGTCCTAGTTTTTTTTTTTTTAAGGAATCTCTATACTATATTCCATAGTGGGTGTATCAATTTATATTCCCACCAACAATGTAAGAATGTTCCTTATTCTCTACACCCTCTCCAACATTTATTGTTTGTAGACTTTTTGATGATGGGCATTCTGATTGGTGTGAGAAAATATCTCATTGTAGTTTTGATTTGCGTTTCTTTAATAGCGAGTGATGCTGAGTATCTTTTCATGTGCTTGTTAGTTATCTGTACATCTTCTTTGGGAAAATGTCTATTTAGGTCTTTTCCCCACTTTTTGATTGGGTTGATTGTTTATCTGGTATTGAGTTGCATGAGCTGCTTGTATATTTTGGAAATTAACCCTTTGTCAGTGGTTTCATTTGCTGTTATTTTCTCCCATTCTGAGGGTTCTTTTCACCTTGTTTGGACAAACACTATTAATGAACTTTTACAGAAGATGATGAACAAATTGAAAATAAAAATCTACCAGATAATACAATTTCATGCTTATCAGATAAATAAGAAAGCTTTTATAATCTGTCAGTTCCAAGAATATGTAATGTGATAGCACAGTCATCCTCTGATATTGTAAATATAAATTGGCACAACCATTTTAGAAATAAATGTAAATTTTTCTAATATATTTGAAGATATGCTTACCAGAAAACTCAGCAATCTCACACTTGGGATATTTGAGATGTACTTTATCATAGTATTCTATATATTATGTGTCTCCTACAAAGTACTCACAAAAAGTTTTCTCTAATATTATATCTTTTTACTTTTTAGGATAACATATCCATTAGCCAGAATGGAAAAACATTCTGTGTATGACTCAATATATTGATAGAAGCATTGTCCATGACACAAAATATCTGTGTTCATTGTTAAGATAATAGAGTGAGAAATGAATAAAATCATATAATGGAATATTACTCAGCAGCTAAAATGAATTAAGTAGAGTTATTTGTATCAACATAAATTCAAAAACATAATTTTGAAAAAAAAAAAAATACAGGTTTCAAAAAAATACATACAATCTTAAAAACACCCACCTCCTGAGAAACCTAAATGCAGGTCAATATGCAACAATTAGAACCAGACAAGGAAAACGGACTGGTTCAAAATTGAGAAAGGAGTATGTCAAGGCTACTTATTGTCACCCTGCTTATTGAACTTACATGCAGAGTACATCATGTGAAATGCTGGACTAGATGACTCAAAGCTGAAATCATGATTGCCAGGAGAAATATCAACAACCTCAAATATGCAAATGATAACCACTCTAGGGCAGAAGTTGAGGAGGAATTAAAGAGCTGTTTGATGAGGGTAAGAGAAGAGAATGGTAAAAGCTGGCTTAAAATTCAACACTCAAAAAATCAAGATCATGGCATCTAGCCCATCATTTCATGGCAAATAGATGAAGAGGAGGTGGAAAGAGTGAAAGATTTATTTTTTCAGGCTCCAAAATCACTGTGGACAGTGACTGCAGCCACAAAATTAAGAGATGCTTGCTCCTTGGAAGAAAAGCTATGAAAAACTTGGACAGCATATTAAAAAGTACAGACATACACTTTGCCAACAAAAGTCCATATATTTAACACTATGTTTTTTCCAGTAGTCATATATGGGTGTGAGATTTGGACCATAAACTAGGCTGAATGCCAAAGTATTAATGCCTTTGAATGCAGTGCTAGAGAGGACACATGAGAGTTCTTTGGATAGCGAGGTGATCAAACCAGTCAATCCTAAAGGAAATCATTCCTGAATATTCACTGAAAGGAGTGATGCTGAAGTTGAAACTCCAATACTTTGGACACCTGGTACAAAGAGACCCTGATGCTGGGAAAGATTGAAGTAGGAAGAGAGGGGGCAACAGAGGATGAGTTGGTTGGATGGCATCACTGACTCAATGGACATGAGTTTAAGCAAACTCCTAGAGATAGTGAAGGACAGGAAAGCCTGTGTGACAGTTCATGTAGTTGCTCAGAGTCAGATGTGACTTAGCAACTGAACAAAACCAAAAATGAACAATTTGTCTGTTAAGGATAAATATACATGTAATGCAACTATAATATAAAGCAAAAATAAGATAAATTCTCCAGTTCACAAGAAAGAAATATGTCTTTAGGAATGGATATGCAAAAAAATCAGCTTACATTTTGTAATATTTATGTATTTTATTTGGCTGTGTTTGGCACACAGGATCTTTCACTGAGGACTCTCTAGTTGTGACATATGGGCTTGGTTGTTCTGTGGCATGTAGGATTTTAGTTCCCCAACAATGGATTAAACCTGTGTATCCTTCATTGCAAGGCCAGTTCTTAACCACTTGGACCACTAGGGAAGCCCCAAACATCAGCTTATTGACTAGAGTCTTCTCAAACTAAAAACTGGCTCTGTATGTGTTTAATTGGTTATATTTTTTATCTTATTTATGCAATACACATTTTTAACATACAGTAAGACATTTAATTAATATTCCACTTCCAGTTCAGTTGCTCACTCATGTCCAGCTCTTTGTGACCCCATGAACTGCAGCACGTCAGGCCTCCCTGTCCATCACCAACTCCCGGAGTCTACACAAACCCATATCCATTGAGTCGGTGATGCCATCCGGCCATCTCTTCCTCTGTTGTCCCCTTCTCCTCCTGACCTCAATCTTTCCCAGCATCAGGGTCTTTACAAATGAGTCAGCTCTTCACATCAGGTGGCCAAACTACTGGAGTTTCAGCTTCAACATCAGTCCTTCCAAAGAACACCCAGGACTGATCTTTAGGATGGACTGGTTGTATCTCCTTGTAGTCCAAGGGACTCTCAAGAGTCTTCTCCAACACCACAGTTCAAAAGCATCAATTCTTCAGGGCTCAGCTTTCTTTATAGTCCAGCTCTCACATCTATACATGACTACTGGAAAAACCATATCTTTGACTAGAAGGACCTTTGTTGGTAAAGTAATGTCTCTGCTTTTTAACATGCTGCCTAGGTTGGTCATAACTTTCCTTTCAGAGAGTAAGCATCTTTTAATTTCATGGGTTCAATCACCATCTGCAGTGATTTTGAAGCCCCCAAAAATAAAGTCAGCCACTGTTTCCCCATCTATCTGCCATGAAGTGATGGGACCAGATGCCATGATCTTAACTTTCTGAATGTTAAGCTTTAAGCCAACTTCTTCACTCTCCTCTTTCACTTTCATCAAGAGGCTCTTTAGTTCTTCTTCACTTGTGTCATCTGCATATCTGAGGTTATTGATATTTCTCCTGGCAATCTTGATTCCAGCTTGTGCTTCTTCCAGCCCAGCCTTTCTCATGATGTACTCTGCATATAAGCTAAATCAGCAGGGTGACAATATACATCCTTGACGTACTCCTTTTCCTATTTGGAACCAGTCTGTTGTTCCATGTCCAGTTCTCACTGTTGCTTCCTGACCTGCATACAGGTTTCTCAGGAGGCAGGCCAGGTGGTCTGGTATTCCCATCTCTTTCAGAATTTTCCACAGTTTATTGTGATCCACACAGTCAAAGTCTTTTGCATAGTCAATTAAGCAGAAATAGATGTTTTCCTGGAACTCTCTTGCTTTTTTGATGATCCAGTGGATGTTGGTAATTTGACCTCTGGTTCTTCTGTCTTTTCTAAAACCAGCTTGAACATCTGGAAGTTCACCATTCACATATTGCTGAAGCCTGGCTTGGAGAATTTTGAGCTTACTTTACTAGCATGTGAGATGAGTGCAACTGTGTGGTAGTTTGAGCATTCTTTGGCATTGCCTTTCTTTGGGATTAGAATGAAAACTGATCTTTTCCAGTCCTGTGGCCACTGCTGAGTTTTCCAAACATGCTGGCATATTGAGTTCAGGACTTTCACAGCATCATCATTTAGGATTTGAAATAGCTCAACTGGAATTCCATCATCTCCACTAGCTTTGTTCATAGTGATGCTTCCTAAGGCCCACTTGACTTCACATTCCAGATTTCTGGCTCTAGGTGAGTGTGAGTGATCACATCATTGTGATTATTTTATCATAAATAAAAAGGATTATATAATCATAACTACCTAAATATTATAAGTATTCAGTTACATCAACATACCCATAAAATGTAATTTTGTCCAAACATAAAACATTTATGAAAGCTCGATTGAGAATTAATTATAATACAATTTCTGTGATTACAAAAAAAGCATATATAGTGTGAAATTGATTGTGTAAGATTATGTATCAGTTTTTTTATCTATGAGACACATTTATATGTTATAAAATCTCCATCAAAGATAACCACTGCTTTTTGTTTGAGTACTAAATGTTAGATTCTTTGTAACACTTTCGTGTATTGTTTCAACTTACACAAAAACCATATTGTATTTACAGCCAAGGAGAAAAAAAAACTCTCTTTTATTTTTGAAATGATTCAAACTCTTAGTTTCACTTAAATGCATGCATACAAATATATACACACACATATATCCCCCCCAAATGCATATCTAAATGGTAAGATGAGGCCCATTATTCAAAATTCATCCACTTTATTTGCTAAGATGTCACAATTCCAGCTGGACAGAACTGGATGTGATTCCATCTCTAATGTCTGCTTGGGTTTCATAGGTGGCACTAGAGGTAAAAACCCACCTGCCAATATAGGAGACATAAGAAATGTAGTTCAACCCCTGAGTCAGGAAGATCCCCTGGAGGAGGTCATGGTAACCCATTTCAATATTCTTGCCTGGAGAATCACAGAGGAGCCTAGCAGGCTATAGTCTATAGGGTCGCAAAGAGTTGGACACGAGAGAAGTGGCTTAGCACGCACACATTACCATCTGCTAGCTGTAAGACCCTGAACCATACATTCAACTTATTTTTGCTTTTACCGTTTGGCCTAATACTTGTTATTCTATTTGCATATATGTTAATAAGAATAGTCATTCTTCAACTATTACCTTGTAGATGGGTAAATATCAAAACTATGCAGTTTAAATCTAAAATTCATGACATTGTATAACCATAGTCATAGCTTGCTTGGTTTTATGTAAAAGAAAATGCAACATTATAAAATTTTAGTGGATTACAAATGTGGCCACAACAAGTTTTGAAGACTGACTCTTGATCTTAATCATAAATATTGTGTATGTTGCCAAGATACTCATTTATATATCAAAACACATATAAGATGTCTGCATAAAACATATGAAAAGTCTTACATAGGAAAAGCATTATTTGCCCATCATCAAAGTCTCCAATAAAATCAAGTGATTCAGTGGAATATCCTATAATGATTAAGCCTACATGGAGCATCAAAATAGTTAAGCAATTCAGTGGCCAGTCTTCCCAGATATTTGGCATCATGTGCAATAAACAACTGGCTGATTAAAGACAATTTTGAGTAAATTCACTGAACGAGCCAGAAGTATTCTATTTTCAGAATATAGACTGACATATTTCTCTTTTTTTTAATTTAAATTTATTTATTTTAATTAGAGGCTAATTACTTTATAATATTGTATTGATTTTGCCATACATCAACATGAATCCACCACATATTATTAATTATCCTTCTCCGTCTCAGCTTTCTGGAAAGGAAGGGGAATTGACCCAGATATGTTTATTCCATCAAGGATACTGCTAAGTCTTTATAAATGATAATTTCATTCTGTGGATCAAGCAATCAACTAATGGAGAATGGAAAGTGAAATCAAAACATGACAGAGAAATCAGTATTTGGGAGGACAGAAAGAGATAGAGAGAGAGAGATGAGGCAGGAAGAGGGAGGGAAGGGAAGGAAAAGGAGAAGAAAAGAAAGGAGAGGACAGGATAAAAGGAAGAAATAGAGAAAGGAAAAAAAAAAAAAAAACTAAAGTCCCAGGCAGTCAATTAGCTTGGAAAACACATCTTATGCTGATAAACTGAAACTTTGTAGGAGATTTCTTTTGATGTAGATTTTAATGATTGCTTTCATACATCAAGGTTTCTTTTTTTTTTTTTTCAGTCTATATTCAGATACTTTTTAAAAATTCTGTAGAAAAGGATTGCATATGAATTTAAATGGAAAATCCATGCTGGGACTGGAAACATCAACATTGCAAATGTTATGTCAACATGAACAGGTTCTTAATTTTCCAAGGCCAACTTTCACAACTCTAATTGCTTTGGGCATAAAATTCAGAAAGGCAGAAACATCTTAGGTTAGCAGTGTTCTTGGCATGAACAGTTGAACTGTTGATAGCATAGGGTTTCTCTGTAGAATTTCAGAGTCAGTTTGCTTAGAAATATACATATGTCTAATTTAACACTTTTCCTGGTACCAAAAGAGAATATATCTCATGTGGGAGTGTGTGTCCTGATTTTAAAAGACAGAAAGTGCAGAATTTCAGAAAGACCCCAATTCTTCCTCCAAGATCCTATTCACACTGAGTTTTCCTAAATTCCAAAATTGGTACATTTTTCAGGCCCATTGGGAATGAAAAGGAACTGAATGAAATAGAGTGATTAATCAAGTCTATAAAGAAGAGATGTAGTCTGTTTTATATATATAGTTTACTAATTAAATTCTTCTAAATAATACATCTCTTTTAGCTTTTCTCTCCCTCTTCCTCTTTTTTTTCCCCCCCTTCCTGGTAATTTAGTTCTAAAGACATATGTGGACAGAACAAAGTAGACATTCGAGCAGGTGGGTGTGAGGAGAAGCCATAGTGATCTAGTGTTGTGTTACAGTGTGAGTGGTGGATCAAGGTTGTTTGGGTCAAGGTACCAAAGCCTCAGCAAAGGAAGATGAGGTACACAGGAGGGAAATCCCAGCACAGGGAAAGCCCAAGGGAGTTGAGAAAGGCATGAGTGAGATAAAGTCTGCATGGTGTTACAGCCTGAATTGGGTGAAATGGCATCCATAGCAACCTGGCATAAGATGCTGGTGTGCATCTGGAAAGAGGAGGCCAGTCCCTACAAGGGACAGTCTGCTGGATGGTGTCAATGCCAGAGCAGGGTGGGATGTATGTCCGTGCATGGGGTGGGGACTGCCTGGTCTCAGGAATCATAACTCAAACAGGACAAGGAAGGTGCCCACAAAGCAGCACCACCTGGCCTGGGGTGTCAGTGCCTGAGCAGAAGCACATCCACTTGGCAAGGATGGGGTAGGCCAGTCCACCTCAAGGTGTCAGAGTCCAGATAAGATGAATGAAGAAGACAGACCCATGAAAAGAAGTCAGGGTGCAGGTTTTCAGATCACGAGCATTCTGATGAAGGCGTACCCATAGCACAGAGTGTCAGAGCCTGAGCAGGACAAAGTCAGTTTCCATGCAGTGGGTACAAGCTGACATGAGGTTCAGGAGCCCAGTCATGGTAAGGAGAGTGTCTGCATGGGGGAGGCACAGCACGGAGGGTGGGAGTCCTAGTGAATGAAAAGGGCATCAGCTTGGAAGGGTGTGGTGGTAGAGATGGGAGACCGGTTGCATGCAGAAAGAATAATTAAATTCTTAATATACTAAGTGTAATGGAAACCAAGTTTGTCACTATTGGGAAAGGGAGTTAGAAGTAAGAAAACACAGGAAAGTAAAATGAACCCTGAATGGTTGAATTAGAATCAGAGACATCAATGCTAAGTCAGTGATTTTGATGGATAGAGAGATGGGAATAAAACAAATATAAAGGGGCATATGTTATGTGCATGTGTATGTTACGTATATGGTATTTATTTACACATAATTAAGTGTGTAAATATAATGCAAATGCATTTATTTCCTACTCTGTCCACTGAGAGGATGGGAGATGCAAAACCGCAATAACAATGAGCGTATCTGGTGCTGAGTGTTGGCTTCTAAACACAGTTCTCCATGAAAAGGAATAAAGGCTCTTTAGAGAAATACTTGATTCTAGGCTGAGGCACAGAACATACAAGGTGAGCCAGCAATATCTGTCTATGCCAAAAAGCAAGGAAATACTCAAAAAAAAAAAAAATGGCAGGTACCTGTTAAAAGGAAGCAACAGATCATGGCTTGAGAGGGCTCCCACTGGTCATCAGGGACAATATGAACATCAAAATAAAAGCTGGTAGTAAGATCAAAATCCACTGAATAAAATGGGAAATGATAAATCCATAGTGATATTCATTAGTTAAATGTTCAATGAATTTATTTACATTGATTCAGAATAATTGCCCACAAAATCAATTTTAATTATAGTAGGGAAAGCAGTAACTTTACATTGGAAAAGCCTGACACACTATTTTAATACACTGAATAAACTGAACATCATGTTCCAAATTATATTCCACCTTATAGGATGCAAAGAAGAGCACAGCATCATTTCTCTAATTATTCAACAAATGACTCATAACCTGAATCTTAATATAAGAAAATATCAAACCCAAACTAGGGTGCATTCTACAATAACTTTAAAAGTACCAACATAAGGAAAGACAGAGAAATCTTTCTAAATGGGACATGAACACTAAATGTAATATGTAACTTGGAGCTGGGTTCACTTGCCATAAAGTACATTACTGAGACTATTAGTTTAACTTCTATAAGTCTGATGATTAGACAGTGAGAGTGTATCAAATATCAATATCTTAATTTTGAAAATTATCAGGTTATTATAAAATAAAATGTCCCAGTTTGTAGCAAAGTATTTTTGAGAGTTATGGCCATCAAGTTAAGAAGTCAAGGGAAAAAATCTAAACTTGACATTGATTAGTCTTTCTTATTCATACTGAAAATTTCTAAAAATATTTTGAAATACATATTTATATCTGTCTTGTATGATGACAGTCCTAAATGGAGTTGCACTCACTAGAACCTCTTTCTGCTCTAGATCTGCTTATTCATCCATTTAAGTCAAGATCCCTTAAGTCTCATTTTTCATTTCAAATGCATGTAGATAAAGTCTTACTGGTTGAAGTGTGCTTGGGTTCTTCTCCATGTTGACTTCATATTACAAAATATGACTCTTCTAAAACCTATTTTTGGAAGAAATCTGCAAGCCTACTCAAAAGGAAAAAATATATATCCCTGATCCTTTCTCATGTGATGTTGTCATAAGGTAAAAGTATTGAGGAAAAAAAAAATCAAGGGAAATAGAAATTTGCATAATAAGAAATCAGTTCAGTTCAGTCGCTCAGTCATGTCTGACTCTTTGTGACCCCATGGACTGCAGCACACCAGGCATCCCTGTCCATTACCAACTCCCAGAATTTGCTCAAACTCATGTCCATTGAGTTGGTGATGCCATCCAACCATCACATCCTCTGTCATCCCCTTCTGCTCCCACCTTCAATCTTTCCCAGCACCACGGTCTTTTCAAACGAGCCAGTT
Source organism: Bos taurus (assembly GCF_002263795.3). Classification (NCBI taxonomy): domain Eukaryota; kingdom Metazoa; phylum Chordata; class Mammalia; order Artiodactyla; family Bovidae; genus Bos; species Bos taurus. The sequence continues at coordinate 38,972,376 of NC_037328.1, read as the reverse complement.
CTTTGCTTCAGTTGGCCAAAGTATTGGAGTTTCAGCTTCAACATCAGTTCTTCCAATGAATATTCAAGACTGGTTTCCTTTAGGATGGACTGGTTGGATCTGCTTGCAGTCCAAGGGACTCAAGAGTCTTCTCCAACACCACAGTTCAAAAGCATCAGTTCTTCGGCACTCAGCCTTCTTCACAATCCAACTCTCACATCCATACATGACTACTGGAAAAACCATAGCCTTGACTAGATGGACCTTTATTGGCAAAGTAATGTCTCTGCTTTTGAATATGCTGTCTAGGTTTCTCATACCTTTTCTCCCAAGGAGCAAGAGTCTTTTAATTTCATGGCAGCAGTCACCATCTGCAGTGACTTTAGAGCACACAAAAAAAATAAAGTCTGTCACTGTTTCCACTGTTTCCCCATCTATTTGCCATGAAGTGATGGGACCAGATGCCATGATCCTAGTTTTCTGAATATTGAGCTTTAAGCCAACTTTTTCACTCTCCTCTTTCACGTTCATCAAGAGGCTCTTTAGTTCTTCTTCGTTTCCTGCCATAAGAAATACATGATATAAATTCTAATATTCATAAAATAATAAAAAGTGAAAAATCCAATCCACTACATAGACTATTAGTCAACAAAGTCCCAAGCATCCAGATATAAATATTCACATGATAGCACAAATTGTTCTTTGATCTAGTTGTCTTGAACTTTAGAACAAAATATAACAAAACTTTCAAGGGAGCAAAATAACAATGTCTAGAAATAATATATTAACCTATTCAATATAATATTAAGGTGAGTTGGAGAACCCAGGAACTTAATTTTAGAAAGATGTTACTTACCAGAACATATCAGCAATCTTCAAACATCTGAAGCAGTCTCATGGGGAAGAAGAATTAGGACTACTAAATGAAAATTATAGAAAGACAGATCTCCACCCAGTTTAAAAGAAAAGCAAAAGTTTAATTGTTCAAAAATGTAAGAGGCTGCTTTGCAAGTGATTAGTTGACTAGAATATTCAAAGTACAGATAACTGCTTCATAAAGGGATCAGATAGACCAGATGCTCTATTAAACTCCTACAGGAAAACATAGGTACAACATTCTTTGACGTAAATTGCAGCAATACTTTTTTGGATCCATCTCCTAAAGTAAGGGAAAAATAAATAAATAAGACCTAATTACACTCAAAAATCTTTGGCACAGCAAAGGAACCTATAAACAAACATTTAAGACTATCTTTGGGTTGGGAGAAAATATCTGTGAATGAAGTGACTGACAAGGAATTAATCATCAAAATATATAAACAGCTCATGCAGCTCAATATAAAAAAAGAAAAAAGTAACCCAATCAAAAAATGGGCAAAAGATCTTAATAGACATATCTCCAAAGAAGACATACAAATGGACAAAAAGCACATTAAAATATGTTCCAAATGGCTAATTATTAGAGAAGTGCAAATTGAAGCTACAATGAGATATCACCTCACACTAGTCATAATGGCCATCATCAAAAAGTCTATACATAATAAATGCTGGAAAAAGTGTGAAGAAAAGGGAACCCTCCTGCACTGTTGGTGGGAATGTAAATTGGCACAGCCACTATGGAAGATAATACAAAGATTTCTCAAAAAATGAAAAATACACTTACCATGTGATCATGAAATTCCACACCTGAGCATATATCCAGAAAAGATGAAACTCTAATCAGAAAAGATACATGTACCCCAATATTCATAGCAGCACTATTTATGCAACTTAAATGTCCATTGACAAATGAATAAAGAAGATGTTGTATATAATATATGTGTGTGTATATGAATATACCACATGGAATACACAATGCAATACTACTCATCCATAAAGAAAGATTATTCAGTCACAAAAAAGAAAAAATAATGCCACTTGAAGCAATATGGATGGACCTAGAGCTTATCATACTAAGTGTAATAAGTCAGACAGAGAAAGACAAACACCATATGATATCACTTACATCTGGAATGTAAAAATTACCATTACAAATGAACTTATTTACAAAGAGAAATATACTTACAGGCATAGAAAACAAACTTATGGTTACCAAAGAGGAAGGCAGTAGAATAAATTCTAGATATGGGATTAAGATAGATACACTACTATAAATAAAATAAACAGCAAGTACCTATGGCATGCCACACGGAATTATATTCAACATAGTATAATAACCTATAATGGAAAAGGATCTGAAAAATAATATATAAATAGATATATTTATCTACATATACATATGGACATATATACCTGAATCACTTTATTGTACACCTGAATCTAACAGAACATTGTAAACCAACTATAATTCAGTAAAAAAAGTTAAACTGTTTGAGAACATTGTAAAGAAAAATGGGGGGTTAAATAGCAGTTGATCACAAAGAATCTGTGATACATAAATTCATTTTCAATATTATAATTCTATAATTTTATGTATTCAACTATCAGAAATAAGCTAATAACTCCAAAGTTCATATATCAATGTGACCTTAGAAGGTATACATCACATATTTGATTGCTAAAAGTTATCATACAAATGTGGTCAGTTTTTTCTAAAAATAATTTCTCTTACAAAGATAAACTATGGCCAAACTTCATAAATGTCCAGAAATAAGTCTGTAAATGATAAACTCAAGAGAAATTATATACTGGAGGGCAGACATTGCTCGAAAGGAAATGCGTTTTTCTTAGTATATTATGTTCATAGGATCACCACATCGAGCAATATTCATTGTTCTACAGCTAGTCAATTTCGCATTGCAGTAACGTGGGCAAAAACTATTTTTACAATATTTTTTATTGTAGAAGAGTGCGTCTGTTTCTTTAATCATCATTTAGAAAATGACTCCCAAGGACAGGCATGTTTGGGAAATCAGAGCATGACAAATTGCATTACATCTTCTGATCAAGCAATGGATTTAAAAAAACAGGTAAGCAGGTGTCTTTAGGCAATTTGCATTTAATAACTAATTTATTTGGTGAAGTATTATTTAGAATGTGTATAATTTATCATTAGTACACCAAATACTGCCCAAATTGTGTTAAGATAAAAGTCTATGTACCTATGACAACAAATGTACCATAAAAAATTAAATTATTTCATTCTTATAATGTTTTCCTGACATAACACTGTGTATATGGAAGCATATGAATGACTAGATGAGTTTGTCTCTTGTCATCTGAATATCTGCATAATAAGCTGAACATTTCCTTAAAGCTAAAACATCCTCTATCTATCTATTTACTTACCTACCTATCATCTATCTACCTACCATATATAAGAAAATTCCTTAGCCAAGAATGTATGTCTGGATTGGAAATATGGTTTATGGATTTAATAATTTGAAATGTGCGTGCACGCGTGCTCAGTCACTTCAGTCGTGTCCGACTCTCTGCAACCCCATGGAGCACGGCCCACCAGGCTCCTCTGTCCACAGGATTCTCCATGCAAGAGTACTGGAGTGGGTTGCCATTTCCTTCTCCAGTGATAAAGTATGAAGTGAGTGAAGTGAGTAAAGTGAAGTCACTCAGTCATGTCCGACTCTTTGCGACCCCATGGACTGTAGCCGACCAGGCCCCTCCATCCATGGGATTTTCCAGGCAAGTGTACTGGAGTGGATTGTCATTTCCTTCTCCAATAATGTGAAATGTATACATATATATATGGTTGAAATTGAAGACTCATAAATCCACAGGAGGTGAAATTAGAATAAAAATGACAAGGAGGCAAATTCAACTCAAATTTAGAATAATTTATGATGATGAAAGTTTATGATAGAGGGTTCTCATACAATGGAATAACCACCAAGAAGCTGACCTGTTGTTGTTGCTTATTTGCTGTCATCTCTGATTCTTTTGCAACCCCATGGACTGTAACCAGCCAGGCTCCTCTTTCCCAGGCAAGAATACTGGAACGAGTTGTCATTTCCTTTCTCCAAAGGGATCTTCCCAATTCACATGAACCATGTAAGAGACCCTTGTGCTATTTGCTGTGCTTAGTCAATCAGCTGTGTCCAACTCTTTGCAACCCCATAGACTGTAGCCATCCGGGCTCCTCTGTCCATGGGGATTCTCCAGGCAAGAATACTACAGTTGGTTGCCATGCCCTCCTCCAGGGGATTTTCCCAATCCAGGGATCAAACCCAGGTGGATTCTTTACCAGCTGAGCTACTAGGGAAGTCCTTAGTTTCTGATACACTGAGCATTCAGCAGTGTTTATAACTAAATTGGAAATGGATACTAATTCAGAAAAAGATTACTTCAAGGCCTCATTTTTCATTAAGCCATTGAGCAAGCATCAGATTTACAGAAGAAAGAAGATGGATGATCTTGAAACAGTCCATTTGATTTGTAAGTGTTCATAGAGTTAATTTTTTTGGTAAATATTCACATGGATATGAAAATTTTCAGTTCTGAGCTATTATGAAATGTCTACCCCTATAATACTTTCAAAAGTTTCTTCTCAATATTATTATATCCAAACTCTCTACAATCTGGCATAAGATTTTGCATTCCTTATATAAGAACTAGTATAAGCCTTGATATCTGACTACTTCAGAGTAGATGTCTGCCTACTTCAGAGGATTTATGAAATCCTGGTCCCAATTATACCACTTAATGTTGAAATGCTGAAAGAAACACAGAATTTTCCATTGGGTAGATACAACAGAAATTAGTGCATGATGGGTATTTTGCCATACAAAGACACCTTGAGGTGTCTGATCATTTGTTGACTCATGGTCAGGCATTTGATCATCACCAGAATATAGTAGGAGAGTTTTCTCAAAATGAATCTATTGAAGATGTCACAGCCTTCGCTGAAATCAAATAGGACTCCTCAGTAACTCTCTTATTTACCACAGGTTCCAAGTAGCATTTCAATCTCCTGATAACTCTAATATCTAGCCAGTCATTGGATTCAAGTGAGTAAATAGTAATATTATATTCTAAACCTCCTGGGAGAATTTATTTTGTTCTGGGATCAAATAAAACCTTAAAGCTTTGCTGATTAATCCGAGAAAACATCTAAAATGGGTAAACACTTACTCCAGCAACCATCTCTTTCTTAGTGGTTGGTAAGCAAAAGATTTTTTATCTTGAAGAGGTTAACAAGAATATCCTAGAACACTGAAAAGTTATAGTACAAGTATCTTATGCTATTTGTACCTTACCTATATATATCTCAACTCCTGTTCAGTTCAGTTCAGTTGCTCAGTCATATCTGACTCTCTGAAACCCCGAGGACTGCAGCATGCCATGCTTCCCTGTCCATCACCAACTCCCAGAGTCCACTCAAAATTTAATTTTAAGACATAATAATTAAAGCTAACACTTATTCTCTCCTGCTATGTGCCAGTTACTCTTTTAAATGTCTAAGTACTTCAAATCTATTAACTCATTGGATCTCCAAAATAACTCTATGGGATAGTCACTATTATTAACTACATATTATAGATAAGAGACAAGAAATACAAAAACCCATCCCAAGTCATATAGCTAGTAAGTAGTGGAGCTCAGTTTAGACCACAGAAGTTCATCCTTATTCCTTTCTCTTTTAAAACTTTATTTCTCTTTATTTTTCTTTCCCATTTCTTGCCTCTATTTACTCCACTACATGGGACTTGTAACATATTTCTTTGAAAACATGATAGTTTAATTTTGTCTTAGCACACACTTCATGGCATCCTATATAAACCTTCCTTTTCATTACTTACAGAAAGCAAATGACTGCAAGAGTGTAGTCTGTAGCCTGAGTTATTATCCTTTATTCTCTATTAGCTTCATTTTGGATTAATATCATAAATTCACCATGAAAAGTAAGCAAATTAATCACAAGAATATTGTCAACATAAGAAAAACATATCAATAAATTTTTCCCAGTTAAAAATGATATACTTACTTTCTTAGTGTATTGGGAAGATTGTAATATAACCACCAAATATCACTGGAAAAGTTTTTCCCTGAAAACTCTTAGAATGAAACCTTATGGCATATCTTGACAATAGATGCTTACTTATACCTAACAGGTTCTTGAATTTTTTTTACTCCCTTGTTTCCATCATTAAGTATTCCCAGCTCTGTTTTCTGTGAGTATCACAAGATACAAGAACTAGGGCATTTTTTTTTTCAGTGAACAGCATAGACTACTCCCTGTCTCTTGACCTTTCCCTGCATTAAACTGTCAACCTTCTGAACAGAGAGTGACTTGGGTTTTCACAAGTGTAGTCAAGAAAACTCCTGTGATGGATAAGGGATTAGCACTAGTGACAAGTTGATGGTAACATACTCCTTGTCCTGGAATATTATGTTTAGTGCCTCACTGAGTCATAATAAGCTGAAAATCTCCTTCAACCCTTCCCCCATCATCTGCCAAAACTGAGGTATAATCACTCACCCATTGCTTAGGCTGCTGCTGCTGCTGCTAAGTTGCATCAGTCGTGTCTGACTCTGTGCGACCCCATAGACAGCAGCCCACCAGGCTCCCCCATCCTTGGGGGAGCCTGGTGTTCTCCAGCAAGAACACTGGAGTGGGTTGCCATTTCTTTCTCCAATGCATGAAAGTGAAAAGTGAAAGGGAAGTTGCTCAGTCCTGTCCAACTCTTCGCGAGCCCATGGACTGCAGCCTACCAGGCTCCTCCATCCATGGGATTTTCCAGGCAAGAGTATTGGAGTGGGGTGCCATTGCCTTCTCCCATTGCTTAGGCAGTGACAGGTAATTAAAATGGTATCATACAAATAGGATGAGAAAGTGTGAATTCCTGTCAAAGAAAAACAACTTGCAAAATACTTCAGAGCACATCTTGTTTTAAATTTCAATCAAGCTTGATAGAACAAATGTTTACAAGAGAACTAAGCTATCCATGTTAAAAGACGAATATCAGCAAATGTTTATAAGCAAATATATAACCTATTTATATTCATTAGTGTTCAAATACAGAAAATGTATTTTGAATGTTTACTGAGCAATAAGCACTGAATAGGGTTTCTGTGGTGGCTTAGGAGTAAAGAATCTGCCTGCCAATGCAGGAGACATGAGTTCAATCCCTGGGTCAGGAAGATCCCCTGGAGAAGGAAATGGCAACCCACTTCAGCATTCTTGCCTGGGAAATCCCATGAATAGAGGAGCGTAGCAGGCTAAAGTCCACGGGCTAGCAAAGAATCAGACACGACTTAGGGACTAAAAAACAACAAAGCACTGTATACATCCTATCAGTTCAGTTCAGTCACTCAGTCCTGTCCGACTCTTCTTGACCCTATAAATCGCAGCGCACCAGGCCTCCCTGTCCATCACCAACTCCCGGAGTTCACCCAAACCCGTGTCCATCGAGTCAGTGATGCCATCCAACCATCTCATCCTCTGTCGTCCCCTTCTCCTCCTGCCCTCATCTTTCCTAGCAACAGGGTCTTTTCCATTGAGTCAGATCTTCCCATCAGGTGGCCAAAGTATTGGAGTTTCAGCTTCAACATCAGTCCTTCCAATGAACACTCAGGACTGATCTCCTTTAGGATGGACTGGTTGGATTCCCTTGCAGTCCAAGGGACTCTCAAGAGTCTTCTCCAATACCACAGTTCAAAAGCATCAGTTTTTCAGCACTCAGCTTTCTTTATAGTTCAACTCTCACATCCATACATGACCACTGGAATAAACCATAGCCTTGACTAGGCAGACCTTTGTTGGCAAAGTAATGTCTCTGCTTTTTAACATGCTGTCTAGGTTGGTCATAACTTTCCTTCCAAGGAGTAAGCGTCTTATAATTTCATGGCTGCAATCACTATCTGCAGTGATTTTGGAGCCCAGAAAAACAAGTCAGCCTCTGTTTCCCCTGTTTCCCCATCTATTTGCCATGAAGTGATGGGACCAGATGCCATGATCTTTGTTTTCTGAATGTTGAGCTTTAAGCCAACTTTTTCACTCTCCTCTTTCACTTTCATCAAGAGGCTCTTCTGTTCTTCTTCACTTTCTGCCATAAGGGTGGTGTCATCTGCATATCTGGGGTTATTGATATTTCTCCCAGCAATCTTAATCTAGCTTGTGCTTCCTCCAGCCCAGCGTTTCTCATGATGTACTCTGCATATAAGTTAAATAAGCAGGGTGACGATATACAGCCTTGACGTACTCCTTTTCCTATTTGGAACCAGTCTGTTGTTCCACGTCCATTTCTAACTGTTGCTTCCTGACCTGCATACAGGTTTCTCAAGAGGCAGGTCAGGTGGTCTGGTATTCCCATCTCTTTCAGAATTTCCCACAGTTTATTGTGATCCACACAGTCAAAGCCTTTGGCATAGTCAAGAAAACAGAAATAGATGTTTTTCTGGAACTCTCTTGCTTTTTTGATGATCCAGTGGATGTTGGCAATTTGATCCTCTGGCCCTTAAAAAAAAAAAGTCAATTATGATTGACTTTAGATTGGTAAGGTTTCAGGTGATTTTTAAAATACGTACTTCTAAGTTTTTACAATTTTTTTACATATATAAAAAACACTAAATTTTAAAACTATGAAATATATAAATATACAAGCAGTCTTTTATTTCATAAAGTTTATAGCCTGCTAAAGGGGTATGACTCAGTGGCAGAGTATGCTTAGCAAGCATGAGACCCTGGGTTCAATCCCCTATACCCCCATTATTTTGAGCTTCCCTTGTGGCTCAGATGGTAAAGAATCTGCCAACAATGAAGGAGAGACCCAGGTTCAATCCCTGGGTCGGGAAGATCCCCTGGAGAAGGGCATGGCTACCCACTCCAGTATTCTTCCCTGGAGAATTCCATGGACAGAGGAGCCTGGAGGGCTACAGTCCGCAGGATCTCAAAGAGGTAGACATGACTGAGTGACTAATACTTTCACATAAAGACTCCAAAGGGAGTATAAATGGTTACTGATTATTAGCTAATTTGTATTTTAATGTCTATCAAAAATGAGGACAGACTGTGCATTTCCCTAAATAACAATGTTGCAAGAATAGGCTTCAGGTAGGACCAAAATTCTGGCCTTTTAGAAAATGGTACATTTGGAAAACAACCCAGGTGTCCTCTCTGATTGGGAACTCTAAGTCTTTTATTCTCACTGGAATTCTTGTCACTATTAACTGAGGGAAAATCGACCTTTGGTTCACATATATCCAGTAAGCACTCAGGAATACTCCTCTGTTGAGCAAGGAGGTAGAGAGCCAGTTTCTTGATTACTTGACAGGGGCCAATAGCACATGTAAAACCCTCACCCTATGAGGATGCAAAGGAAAATTCTTGAGGAATGTGATGGTGTCTTTGTAACCGTCAGGTGTCATCCCTGGCAGAAGTAGCACCCTATTGGAACCTAAAGGCAAAGGAATCTTTCCAAACTGCAAGATATGTCACTGCGTCGTTGGCTCTGTGCAGCTATCTCTGTAAGGTATTTTTTCATTCTCACTTAGTTTAAGTGAACATATGTCTTTAGGCTGTGAGTGTTAGTACCTTTCCAGCAGTTATATCACTATGTCATTGGGAAAACAGCACACTTGAAATGGAACTTATATTTGTTTTTGTCTTTATAACAAGAACAGTAAAAAAAAAAAAAACAGAAAACTCTAGCCTTTTGAATCATTTAATCTACTGTTTATCCATATGTTTATCTCTGTGGTGGATGATTATTAATTGCCTTCACAGAAGCATCCCACATTCTCCTTTTAACCACCTTGATTTCAATTTTTTCAAGTTGAATGTGTGCCAAATCCCGCAGTGTCATGTGTAAGTTATCCTAAACCAAGTGGACATTCCATCCCTCTGCCATCATGACTGGTTTAACAGTAAACCAACTGGTTTGAGTGATCCAGTCCACTCAAAATGAAATTCATGATGCTATCTGGGAATACTGGTAAAAGACATTCATTCTCGTTTCTAAAAATAAATAATGAAGAGACAAGTAGACCAGGAGCTTTGGGAAGCCTTTAGGACCACAAAGAGAGTCCACCTAGGTATAAAGCAAAATAACTGAAAATTTGAAAAAAACAAGAAAGAAACTGAGTTCCATGTTAAATAATAGTTGAATTTTCTTAACTTGGAAAATAAAAACCATCTATAATTTACATACATTACTAATATTAGATAAGACTCTGAGAAATTTAAAATATCCAGTCACCTTCAGTTGAAAGTAAAAATTTAAATCTAAATCAGTAGTAGATGAGTATTCTTGAATCAAAGCTAGATATTATTTAGTGTGTGTACCAAGTGCACATGTAGTACAAGCTTGTTTATGCTTCATTTCTTGATTAACTTGAATTTTTATTTCTTTGGGGATATGCAAAGACATTTGAGCTATAAGAATTCATTGTTGTCATATGTCTCATTTGTTTCATTTCTATTTTTGAGACACATAATAGTTTTTAGATAATATTAGGAATTCTAATATGAAAGCAAGCTATTATTATATCTTAAAATCTCAGACTTGACATCAGAAAAAGCTTTGCTTCAATTAGTAATAACTTTTCTGTTTGCTTGTACACTTACACATGTCCCCTTGGCCACAAAATGTTGCTCAGAATGTCACTTCGTTTGTATAATTTCTCCTTACCTCCCACAAATGTCTAAAAAAAAAAGACTTCTTCATCCAGCTCCCTACAGAATTTGATGAGTATATTCTATTTATTTGCCGACCTGCCTCTCTCTCCTTCTGGAACACAAGATTTTTGATGGCAGGAATTATATTTCAATATATATATTCAATATATATTTCAATATATGAAATATATATATTCATATATATTTAAATATTTCCAGTGTTTGCTATTGTTCCTGACACATAATAGACATTCAGTAAATAACTGTTAAGTGATGTTAAGAGTAGATTTACACAGTGAGCCCTGATTTATCTGTTTTGATTGGGCTCATATAGTGAAGAAACTACCATGGAAGTCTGCTCTTTTATATTATAAACATAGCCTTTCTATAGTGTGAACATAGCCTGAGCTTAAGTTTGTTTTGCTATTTCAGGGAAGAATATATCACAGGCTAAAGAAGGTAAAGTCTCTATCCTAAGTCTGTATTTAAGTAAGTTTCAACCAGTAAGATACAACTGATTTTTTTAACAAAATCATTTTTGTTAGTAACTTGTTAGGTCTCAGGCATTCTTTTACTGCAGCTTTCTAGACCTAAAAACAATGTTAAATTAGAAAAGCCAGGCACCTATGAGAAGTTTTACTTTCCTGCCCCAAGCCAGCCATGTAGAGAGACTGCATGGGGAGAGAGCTCCTTTGTTAGCCTCAGTTTTAGAGTGTTCTTAACTCAGGCACCACACAAAGGAGTGAGAAAGCCATTTTGGACATTTCGGCCCCAGTGAACTGATGTGTAGAAGAATCAAGGGATTCATTTGACAGTCAGAACCAAAAGCTCTCTATCTATCTCTGGTAACTCAAACCACAACTCTATCTGGGCCCTGCTCAATTTTCTGACTCCCAGAATTTTGAGAATATTAGAGCTGTTGTTGCTTCATGTCTAGGAAACTAGAAAATGAGACAAAAGAAGAAACCTGCATGAATCATACTTTGGACCAAGATATTATTTTAGTACCAGTGATTATTCTCTAACATGGTATTCATCAATCATTTCCTTCTAGTCATCTAGAAAAGAAGGTAGCTTCATGAAGACATGACACGTACTTTGGATCTATGGACCAATCTTAATAGGAAATAAAGCTTCTAAGACATCTGAAATATAACAGATGGCCTGCCAGATCTAGTCAGGGCTTGTCCTTGCTTACACAACAAAACTAGTGTTCCTTTGTTGCAAAAAGACTCATTTATATGTGTTAAACAGTGCCCCAATGGTTTCAATATTTTTTTAGGAAACAATGCAATCAATATAGAAGAAACAGAGATAGTTTAGTAAATGACATACAACATGAATTAATGTATATAGGAACATCTCAAAATTCTGGGTATTTCTAAATTTTTCAGTTTTTAATAGTAAAAATACAGTGGTAGTAGCTAGTCCATATCATGTATACTGTAGAAAATACCCTATGCTTTTCTAGCAAAAGAAAAGAAACATGAACAGGGTTTTTCAATTAAAAAAAAAAAAAACTTTATTTTTTTAAACAAGGTTTCTTTGTAATTTAATTTCTTTGTAACAAATCATGTTGGTATTATTCAAAATGTCCGAGTAAACCCTATGTAAACAGCCCCTTCCCTGTGTATGTATATCTTATAGAGCTTCTAAGTTTTTTCAACATCTGGTAGTGTATGAATTGACAAGATATTTCAAATACCATATATAAATAAGCATTCCCAAAACAAATATTGAGTAAAGAGCTATTATTTACCAAGCACTATAGACAGTGTGTTAAAAAGCAAAGACATCACTTTGCTGACAAAGGTCCATACAGTCAAAGCCATGGTCTTTCCAGTAGTCACGTACAGAGAGCTGCCACAATAAAGAACTGCACAATAAAGAAGGTGGAGTACCGAAGAATTGATGCTTTTGAACTGTAGTGCTGGAGAAGACGCTTAACAGTCCGTTGAAAATCAAGATCAAATCAGTCAATCTTAAAGGAAATCAACCCTGAATACTCTTTGGAAAGATGGATGCTGAAGCTGAAGCTTCAATACTTTGGCCAACTGATGTGAACAGCTGGCTCATTGGAAAAGATCCTAATGCCAGGAAAGATTGAAGGGAGAAGGAGAAGAGGGTGCAGAGGATGAGATGGTTAGATGGCATCACCAATTCATTGAACATGAACTTGGGCAAACTCCAGGAGATGGTGAAGGACAGGGAAACCTGGGGTGCTGCAGTCTATGGGGTCACAAAGAGTCTGACACAACTTGGTGACTGAACAACAACAACAAAGCACTGTTCCAGGAGCTTAGGATACAAGTGTGAGCAAAACAAAGGTCTTGTCCTACCTAATGTAGTTTAGAACCTAATGTAAGATTTAGATGTTACCCATAATCCATTGGAAAAGAAAAGCTGCAAAGGAAGTAGGCAAGAAGAGCTTTGCAATATGAGTGTTGAGGAAGGCTTGCTATAGAAGTGACCTTTCATCTGAGGTCTGATGGATGACAAAGCATTGCCCTAATCTGAGGAGCTGGGGCATTGACTAGTGTTCTAGGCTAGTAATGAATATATGAAAGGCCAATATGTGGGAGAAAGCACAAAACACTCAAGTAATTAAAGGATTCAGGCTGATACATAGAGAACTGAGTCATTTAAGGCAGGACTATAGAAATAGGGGCCAGACCTCACATGGCCAGTATGATCTACAAGGATTTAATTTTATGTTCCATAAGAAATGTGCAAAGCTATGGTTAGAATGAGAGCAATATAGGAGGAGAATATAGAAAGAGAAGAGAAGGGGATCTTGAGCACCCTGGTATTTGAAGGTTAGATAAAAAAGCAGGAGCCAGCAAAGATACTGGCAAAGTGTGGCCAGGGAGATCAGAGTAAACCCAGAACAGTGACATAAAATTGAAAAGAAAATAGAAGTTCAAGAAAATGAGTGCACTCAGCCTTGTCAAATGCTGCTGAAAGATTAAATACGCATTGGCTGCACTATCTTGAAATCACCTGTTACCTTAGTGAGAGGTCTTAAGGAGGTTGGGAAGTAGTGATGTGAAATCTAGATTAGACTGAGTTGAAGGATACATCTGTGATTAAGAACTGAAGACAGAATACACAGACAATGCTTGGGAAATTTAGATGTGGAAAAGAGACAATAAATGGAGAAGTGGTGAAGGGAAATATGGGAATTAGGAGGTTGTAGATATATCTGTTTATGGAATGTGTGTGTTTTAAGATGAGAATAGCTAGTGACGATTCAATGTTCCATGACAAGGACTCATTTGGGAGGAATATGCTGAAGATATAAAAATGAGAAGAGTATCTCTAGAGTAAGGATCAAGAAAAAGCAGACAGGAACTAAAAACAGGGTGTAGGCAAATGTTTGACATACTATACTTACGTATACAGTTTATATTTTCAGACAATGTATATTTACACCCTTAAGCCCCTTCCCAAGTCCTTAGAATCAAATTAGAAAACTACTGTATTTAAATTGCTATGAGAAAATTCACATCTCCATTGTTATAGGAACAGATTTTGTCCATGAAAAATGCAAATTAACACATTCAATTATGAATATGTTTTTCATAAAACAATGCAATGATTCAAGATATTTAATAAAGACACAGTGAATTGTAGTTCTAATGAAAGTAAAATTTTTGGAAAATCCGTACAGCTTTCCATAAGCTGGTATTGCTCATTAAATCATAGTTTGATTAACAATTTATTTCTATTAAAAATGTTTTAAATCCAAGTTACTTCATATTCATAAGAAAATAATGCCCATTTCCTTATTACTTAAACTAAATAAGAAAACCAAATTGAGTTATTTTCTCTTTTATTTCATAGTTGTACAAAGAAGACAGATTAAAATTGCTTCTTATCCAGCAACAAAAAGGAATATAAGTCCTTTTTTAGTTTAAATATTAGTCTAAGTAATAGAGCCTGACGGGCTACAGTCCATAGAGCCACAAAGAGTTGGACATGACTGAAGTGACCTAGCATACACAGCATCAGAGATGAATTCTAGAAACTACATGTGAGCAGAAATGTGAATGTTGGTTATAGTGCTTATACGCTTTTTAATCAAGCTATACACTTAAAAATTATTGTATTTTATTGTACATAAATTATAACTCAATAAAATTGCACTTGATTATTTCCATTAAAATTCAATAGCAAAAGGGATTTGTTAATTTTAATCAATCTTTTTTTTTTTTTTGGTACTTATTACTTTCCAAAAAAAGACCAGACCTCTTCAGAAAATTAGGCTTATTTTTTGCTGGCATCCTCTCTTCACCAGCCTGTATTATCTGAGGTCACATTTTTATTGTGGGCATTGAGTCACTTCAAAGAGTCCCCAGGAATATTCCAGAATCAAGTAAGAGATTGTTCTGTTGCATGAATGCATGCTAAGTCACTTCAGTCCTGTCTGGCTCTTTGCAACTCCATGGACTGTACCCGCCAGGCTCCTCTGTCCATGGAATTCTCCAGGCAAGGGTACTGGTATCTGCAAACAAATACATCAGCTGTGTTTCCACTCCCTCAGTCTCCACATTCAGCCACCTTTTCTAACTATCCTGGCAGCTTTGGTACCACTGCCTCCCCCTCAAGAAGAGTCTGATTCTACACTAAGTTGGCTTACTTGTAGGGAAGTAAAAGAGAGGTGCCCTCATGTTTGCCAAACTTTCCCATTTATGAAGCAGTCTCAACCTTTCAGTTGCATATAATGGTTGAGATTACTTCACTCTGCACTGCTGCTGTCACAGCCTATTAACCTCTGATTAGTCTTTCTTTAGACCTAGTCATCCTGAACACAGGGAACACTCCAAGTATACTAATACAAGTCCACCTCTTTAGCTATCTCTTTCTATTCAAGGATAAGCCTCGTCTCAGTTTGACTTTCTGTGGGAACACTTGTTGCCTTTGAGAAAAACTATCATCCCCTAAGAGCAAAGTGTGTACTCACCTATGGATCTAAACACAACAATTGCATCAGAACTGAATAGTCCAATTGCAGTACAATTTCTGTTATCCAGACACATCTCTACATACTAACTGGTGTTGAGCTCTATTTACAATAACAATTCTTTTTTAGCTACCTCTTCAGGAAAAGATGCTGATTCAGCCTAAGTATTATCCTACTTTCCCAACTTTTTCACCTTCTCATCTCAAATACACACCACACACCAGAACAGACAGAGTTTATAAGTTAATACCTTATACTCCACACAAAGAAGACAAAGCTACCTCTTTATCTCCAAGTCTCTGACACATAGCTGTGGCTCAACCATTAAGGGTATTCCACATTATTGAATGATTGGATTTCAATTTCTAAATCTGAAACACATGTTCCTATGCTTTCACTGTTTCTTCAACAATCTTGGGCAATGTTATCTGTGAGTTTAAGTAGGTCTCCTTATGACACACTTTCCCATGCACATCCCCTCAAAAGATAACTTTTTACAAATTTAAAACTCAAAGTTATATTTCTTAGAGAGACAAAGCTTCTTTAAATCTTTATTTTTTTTAATTCATCCAATGAGTTTTTTTTTTAATTTATTTATTTTAATTGGAGGCTAATTACTTTACAATATTGTAGTGGTTTTTACCATACATTGACATGACTCAGCCATGGATGTACATGTGTTCCCCATCCTGAACCCTGCTCCTACCTCCCTCCCCATCCCATCCTTAAGGGTCATCCCAGTGCACCAGCCCTGAGCACCCTGTATCATGCATCGAACCTGGACTGGTGATCTGTTTCACATACGATAATACACATGTTTCAATGTTATTCTCCCAAATCATCCCCCCTTCTCCCTCTCCCACAGAATCCAAAAGACTGTTCTATACATCTGTGTCTCTTTTGCTGTCTCACATATAGGGTCATCATTACCATTTCCAAATTCCATATATATGCGTTAGTATACTGCATTGGTGTTTTTCTTTCTGGCTTACTTCACTCTGTATAATAGGCTCCAGTTTCATCCACCTCATTAGAACGGATTCAAATGTATTCTTTTTAATGGCTGAGTAATATTCCATTGTGTATATGTACCACAGCTTTCTTTAAATCTTTAAATAATACTTTTTACAAGTTTCTGCCTCTAAATAAATTTTACATTCTGAGGGAAGAATTTCAGATAGATTATTCTGTTGTAAAAACAAAAACTCATATTGTTATAGCTTCCATAATCAGTTCAAACCTTTTTTGAACTGATATATTAAGTATATCTTGCCCCATCCCTACTCTCCAAAATGATGACAACAGATGATTTATTAATTGAATATGTTAATCATGAGATTTTGAAGCAGAAAAGAGGAAGAAAACAAATAGAAACCTTAAATGACAAAGGAAAATGAATAAAAGAAAAGATGGACAAAAAAGAGGAAAAAAGGAATTGATGAAGAAAAAGGAGGATTTAAAAGTAGAGAGTAAGACCACAAAAGGGAAAAGAGTGGGAAGATGATCCTGAATGAAACATATTTAAATTTGCTTTAGTGGCTCAGTTGGTAAAGAATCTGTCCACAATGTAGGAGACCCAGATTTGATCCACAAGTCTGGAAGATTTCCTGGAGAAGGAAATGGCAACCCACCCCAGTATTCTTGCCAGGAGAATTCCATGGACAGAGAAGTCCAGCAGGCTACAGTCCACGGGATCGCAAAAAGTCAGACACAACTATGCAACTAACTTTTCATTTCATTTTTCCAATATACTTCATACAACATCTTCACATCTATGCAGTTTTCAATAAAAGGCTCTAAACCCACCTTCAGGAGTTTGCTTTTCTCAATTTTAATCAACAAGCCAAGCAACAAAACACATATTTAAAAAACAAATGTATTTTTCTCAGATTAATTCTTTCACAGCACAATGTCTGGAATATGCACAATAAATCTACAGCTACAATTTCTCCTTTGTGGCCCTGATTTCATTAATATTGTTATCAGCAGCAATGAAAAGAGATCTAGCTTGATACTTAAAAAAATGAATAATAACATAACAATTAACACATATGCATTAGATACCGTGTGAAGCACTTTATACACTTTATTGTTAATGATCTTCTCAACAATACTGTCAGGTTAATACAGTTGAGAAAACTGAGATTCACAGAGATTGAGCAAAATGACCACAATTCTACAACAGATATCAGGATCTAGTCTGTCTGATGTCACATCAACACACTTTCCGCTACACCATTGGAGATTTTTGGAAATTTATCAACCATTATTTCCTATCTCATTGGGATACCTACACTATTTCTGATGTTCTTTGTAATTTTCACTCTCCATGTACTACAATTTTTTTCTTATCATTTATCCTGAAAATCTAAAAAAGTCCTTGGGTTTGCTGATTATCAGTTCCTGTCTAAAGCTAGGGTGATTTTGGAAACAGTCACAAGCATGGCTCTGACTTAGTTTGTGCAAAAAAAATCCTACAATACACTGCAACTGGCCACATCTGGATGCTTTCCCTCTACTTATTATGGGTCACAATGTCACATCTAAATTCCTAGTCACATTATTGATAAGACTTTTCTTGCTACACACATTCCCTAAACACTTTGCTACTGGACTACATTCTGCCTGAACACGTGGGTTCTTAGGATTCTTGGCAGGATTTCAAAGACAGGATCAGACAGTCTTCTGTGGGACAGAAAAATGT
Source organism: Bos taurus (assembly GCF_002263795.3). Classification (NCBI taxonomy): domain Eukaryota; kingdom Metazoa; phylum Chordata; class Mammalia; order Artiodactyla; family Bovidae; genus Bos; species Bos taurus. The sequence continues at coordinate 38,954,160 of NC_037328.1, read as the reverse complement.
GATCTTATGAAGCCTGTTTCTACAGAGTCACACAGACAAACAGACACACAAAGATAGATGGCAGGACTGGAGATGTCAAGAGTCATTTCTGAGGGGGAGAAAAGTTCCCTCTGAATCATACATCTGCTTGGCCAGACAAATTTCTATTCAAAAATCAAAGAAATGAATTTGAAGCTCTTGGCAGAAAGCCTTTGAATGCTCTACAGCTAATTTCCCAAGATAATAGCAGGCATTGTATCATGTTTGTTTGGTCCTTAACACATAAAACCACAAACTCGGTTTTGTTTTGTTTTGTTTTTTAATAGAAAAAATGGTTAAGTTAAAAGTTACTGCCTTCTTTTGCTGAAGGGGTAAAAAGGATATAGGTTTTTAATTTTCTTTCATGAACTGAAAACTATTTCAAAGTATGAAGTACTCCAAGTATAATAGAAAGGAAATGAACAGAGGCCTTAAACTGCTATCTCTTTTTGTTTTGACACAACCACAATTGAACATGGCATTCAGTGTATTTTACAATAGTGGAACAGAAGAATACAGTAGTAATGAACAGTGCTTAACACAGTCTGTCTCATTTTTCAAGACAGAAATGTCCTGTAGAACGAATTTAAAGAAATGAAATTTTGTAAAAAAGGAAATCAAAGGGAAAAGTTGGACATAAACTGTGACCCTTCTAGGTTTCTGAAGCTGTAAAGGAGACAAAAGTAAAAGGAAGAAAAAAAATTCTATATAAAAGTGGTTGGTAAGCACCCTGTTTAAGAGAGAAAATATTTGAACAAGAGCTATATTAACACTTGCCTGGATCCTTACTACTTATAACAAAGTCTAGAAATGAAGGAAAGAAAAAATAAAAGGTAATAATGGAAAAAACTGAAGGAAGGAGAAAAAAATAAGTTGCAGAAAATATAGGAAGTTTTGATGTTTTTAAAGCTAAAATGTGCATATGGGGAGAAATAAGGAGAACACATCATCATCACATGTCAGTTCAGTCTCTCAGTCGTGTCTGACTCTTTGCAACCCCATGAACTGCAGCACACCAGGCCTCCCTGTCCATCACCAATTCCCGGAGCCTACTCAAACTCATGTCCATTGAGTCGGTGATGCCATTCAACCATCTCATCCTGTCGTCCCCTTCTCCTCCCACCTTCAATCTTTCCCAGCATCAGGGTCTTTTCAAATGAGTCAGCTCTTCGCATCAAGTGGCCAAAGTATTGGAGTTTCAGTTTCAACATCAGTCCTTCCAATGAACACCCAGGACTGATCTTCTTTAGGATGGACTGGTTGGATCTCCTTGCAGTCCAAGGAACTCTCAAGAGTCTTCTCCAACACCACAGTTCAAAAGCATCAATTCTTTGGCACTCAGCTTTCTTTATAGTCCAACTCTCACATCCATACATGACTACTGGAAAAACCATAGCCTTGACTAGACGGACCTTTGTTGGCAAAGTATCATTGCTTGCCTAAAAATTCTTCATCTACGTAAAAAAGATAAATTTGCACAGCTTTACTAACCTCACAGATAATTCCTAATTGTACCCCAAAACCAGTTGTTCCTACAAGCACAGTAACTATCTACTCCTGGATGAGCCCACAAGCAACTTTAAACAATGGAGTTACATTATACTTAATGGAGTAGGAAGAGACTTAAATTTTTTCTTATGGACAATTGAATACTTAACAAATTTAATTGATGTAGAGTCCTGACAGTTGAGAAATTTTATATCTGTAAACAAACTCAGAGTTCATTTAGTCATAGAATCTCACAAAACTAGAACTGAAAGAAGGGTTATCTCAAGTGTATTCCCATATCAGTATGGATTTTTCTATATTATGTCACCATTAGGTGATCTTCAAGACTATGTTTGAAAACACACTTATTTTCAACTTTTTCACTCTGTAAATAGCAAAGATAAAACCCAAGGAAGATGAATATTTTGCTTTTACCCCCATAGATGCTCATTTATAGATAAGACAGATCCTTAAGAGTCAAATGGATCTTGAAGATATTGAACTGTAATCTGCATTAAAAAGGTTGATCCACTGCAGAGCGTTGCATAACTTGACTTTACTAATTTACACTGTAATTTCCCAAGACCATTGAAGTTTTGTTCTTGTTTTGATGAATTCAGAGGGTAGAGAGGGTGGCAGGAGGTGGGGAAAGAAGTTGAAAGACTCGTTTTCCTCAGAATATATTTTGGAAACATTGATCTAAGTGGCTTTTTCAAACATATACTATATACAACCTAAATCTCAACACTCTCAGATATTAGTCTTGAATCATGTGTTTTTGTACTTTCATTGGGTGTGAAATATTAGCCTTTGATCATTTTCTATATAAAAAATTTTAGAATTTCCATGACCTCAATCAAATTCCTTCTAAGACTCCTTGGGGTTCTTTCCTCACGGATGGATAAGCTGCAAACATTGGTTTGAAGAAAATAACATAGTGGGCTGGGGGGGATTGTTTATATGGTTCTCGGCTTCAAATGATCTCCCTACAACTGCTTGAACTTGACTAATCAGAGGCTGATTTAATGCATTTGAAAATAGAAGTCGTGTCCAGAAAGCTTTAGCTCACATGTCATCCATGCCTCTGTATTCCAACTGACAAAAATTGTATAAGGAGAGACCTGAGCAATTTTTCAAAATAATGGTTAATGGGTATCTAGAAAAAGTAATAAGGAACCAGACATGGAACAAGATAGGGGGGAATAAAGATACAGAAAAGGAACCAAAGAAAATACCAACTTAAATTCTGCCTAGGTCACCACTGTGACCTAATATGCTGATTCATTAATTAAAATTCTGCTCTTCAAAGAATCTTCAAAGTGTTCAGAATGTGTCTTCAGTTGAGGGGCCAAATTTTGATATAGTACTATGTGAGGGTTTTTATCTGAAATAAATATTTTTGATCTTTTTAAAAGCATTTGTCACTTCGCCATTCTAGGGAGTAAAGATATCTTACAAAATGCATTTTGATATTAAAAGATAAGAACAAAATCTATCAAATATTAGGAAACCATAATGAGCCACTTATTCAACTCCACATAACCAGAAAACAACTTTCTTATTTTTTCTAATCTTATTCAATAAGAAATTATCTGTTGTTCCCTTTTTCTTTGACAATTGGCCATAACAGCAGTCACAAAAAAGAACAACTTCCTCAGAAACAAAAAGCTTCTTTATTCCTTATAAATGAGATTTGGTGACCAAAGAAGAGCATAAATCAAAGATCAGAAGTCTTACTATAAGAAACTGTGGAAGTGAACATATAATGAAAAAATATTTCCTTTCAGCTGGAATAATCATGAAAAGTGGCATCCTTCAACAATGTAGAAAATATGAATAAAAATTCCCTAAGAAGAGTATATTTGATCTGTACTACCCTGATTCCAATATAAAGCCCTGGTTCCAACAATAACATCTGCTACTGGTCATTGCCTGTTTTGAATCATTATTGCCCTAGAAACAAAAGAAATGGCATTGAATGACTTGCTTATTCAGCAACTCGAAATATTAAAAATGATTTGGCTAATTCATATGGTGTCTGACTCACATGCTTATTCCTTAATTTCTCCTTTAATTCAGTATTCACTGATTAAGTATGTGTTCTTACAGAAGCCCAGCCTTAAGTCTACAACAGCTTAACTGTGCTTGAAATCTTCCCTAAGAGCTCTGAGTGAAAGAAAAATATTGTTCTAATTTATCTTATAATGAGAACAGCCAATATGTGATGACAGCCAGAGGAAATCTTACATTGACATGAAGTGCTTTATTTCAAGATTTAATTTTTACCTCAAAAACATGCATTTGCCTGGCTGTTCCAAGTGTTTTAGAAAAGGACTCACTTCAAGTGTCTGTAAACTGATTTCACAAGACACATGGTGACATTTAGGTCCCTTGGTAAATGCAAGAACTTATCTTAATACCAGGCGTGGCACTGAAAGCCAGCTTTGTAAACTGGACTGTACTTGTCATTTCTTGTCATTCCCACATTAGGATTTATGACTCCTGTAGCAGACATGAGAAGAAGCAAGGCAATTTGGAGCCAACAGTCTAAAGACATAACATAGATGGCATCTCTTCTATCATAATCAGGCAGAATGTACATCACAAAAGAAAGGGGACATTAATAATTTTGGTATATTCTCCCTTTCATTTTTGTTCCTGTTTCTATGCTGTTTACATCACCAGCTGGGAAGAAGGAAATTGTTATTGTAGATATCTTATATATAACAAAGAGAATTTTTCTTTTTTTTTAAACAAGTCAAACATTTCAGATATTTCCTTCTGGCAGATTTGTTTTCATTTCCCTAGCAAACATTTACTCCCAGTTTGAAGACTGAAATAGACATTAACATTATTTTTTGGTGACCATAGCTGTGTTTTTGGCTAGTTTGTGTCAAAAAGAAAAGAGCCAAAACAAAATAACTGAGCATAAAAATGAAACAAAATGAAGCAAATTTATGTTTAAAAGTAGTTTAGAGAAAATGCTACCAATGTGGAAGAAGAAAAAAGAGGAAGCAATTATACGAACATGAATATTACATCTAAAACACCTCCAGGAATTTAAGTTCCACTGATATTAGTATGCCATTTTCCATATCACTCTCTTGCTCTTTTCTTTGGCCTCTCTCCCATCAGGTGCAATCCTTTGCTCATACTTGGGTCTCCACATTTTTTCCAGTAAAACCTGAAAATCACAACTAAAGAAGAGAACCTGCTGGATTCCTTGGTGGCTCAGTGCTAAAGAATTGGCCTGCCAATAGAGAAGACACAAGTTTGATTCCTGGTCTAGAAGATCCCACATGCTGCAGAGCAATTAAACCCATGCACCACAACTACTGAGCCTGTACTCTAGAGCCCGGGAGCTACACCTACAAAAGCCCACACACTCTAGAGCCCGTGCCCCGCAACATAAGAACCCACCACAAAGAAAAGCCTGCCCAGCGCTACTAGGGAAAAGCTCACTCAGCAGCAAACACCTAGCACAGCCAAAAATAAATACATTTTTAAGATTATTTCTTTAAATGAATCAGACCCTGTCTTGCCCAGGCTTGCAAATAGATCATATTTGGTAGCAAAATTATCTCCTTTGCAAAGGATTTCATGGAGCCCTAATGCTATGAGATGTTAATATTTTTTATCAAAAACAAGAAGCACCTGGAGCCATCCCATCTATTACAGAATGATATAGTAAGAAAAGAATCTGGTAGAATAAAAGAGATCATTCTGAGTTTGGTGTAATGGTGGGAATATCAAATAGACACATGAATTTGGCTAGACATTAATTTTCTAAAGATATCTACCAAAATGGATATTGAATAGGAGTTTGCATTCCAGCAGAAGTAGATCTTGAGATAGTATTAGATGCAGGTAGTTTTATTAGGAAGAGATCCTATTAAAGGAGTAGGAAAGTGACAAAGGAAAGGGAAGACAATATAGCATTACCCTGAGACTTACTTCTGGGGAACAATGAGCATGGCTTTATTGATAGAACAAAAACTTCAGACTTATCCCATTGGATAGCTGAGAAAGATGGTGAATTGACGCACCAAACATTGTCAGTCATTGGTTAAACTGCTACCGGTTATTTTTCCTGCCAAAATAATTTCTTGGCACTACTGTTTTAGCAGAAAGGAACTCCATATCCATGGATAACCCTCAGACTGAGACATGCAGAAACTAGCAGTTGGAAACAAGAGCAGGGTGCAATAAATGTTATGGTTGTGAGGAATATGGCAAGGCAATGATAGCTCGTGCCAGAGAGTCAGTGGTATACTGAAGCCAGCTTGCGCTCACTTTCAAAATCTGATTGTGCATATCCTTCCATAAGTCCCCAGTCAGTGGCTTCGCATGGGTAGTTTGGAATCAGCTGTGGTGGAAGGAATAACACCATAGAAATGTGTACATTTGCAAATTCCCTTTTTATTTTTTTCTATTTTGAGAATGTGCTGCTAAATATGTATGAACACACCACTGCATAGAATAATATTTACTGAATACTACAAGAGGTAAAAACTATGCCAGATAATTTTGTAAGTTATTTTATCTTTAATATTTCCACTAAGACTACAGAAAAAAAATTATAAAAACATGAGTTTCAACAAGCTTTGACACAAATTTGGTGTTTTCAAAATACTTCTGAACTTTAGTAATTACAATAAATAATGTCTAAAATAATCACAAAGATGAGAAACTAGATAACCTTGTTCCAGGTGAAATACTCTGCTAAGTGCAGAATATGAGGACAGTGGAAGAGGCGTGAGAATTGACCAAGAACAAAAGTGGGGAGATGCAAATGGTCTCCTGGAGCCTGTGAGGAGATGGCAAGATAATCTAGGCAATAGTACTAGGCATTTTTATGACAGTGCTGGCTTCTTTCAGAAGTTTGCAGCTAATCACAGTGAAGCTGTATTATGTATTATGTAAAGGAAAAGCATCAAGTCGATGGCTCAAAGAGATAATCAATATTAAAATGTCACTTTTTTTTTGATTTGTGGTTGCAAGAGGCAGGGTGGGGATGGGTGGGACTGAAATAAGTGAGTCAAAATGTACAATCTCCAGTTATAAAATAAACATATCATGGGATGTAATATACAACATGGTGACTATAGTCAATAATACTTTGTTGCATATTTGAAAGTTTTTAAGAGAGTAAATCTTCAAAGTTCTCATCACAAGAAAAAATTTCTTAGCTATATAATGACAGATATTAACTAGACTTATTGTGGTAATTATTTCACAATATATACAAATTTCGAATCATTATGTCATACACTTGAAACTAATATAATGTTGTATGTCAGTTATATCTCTGTGGAATAGAGAATACCTCTATGGAATTATACCTCTATTTTTAAAAGTCGCTTTTTTATGATTCTGCTAGTCTAGATTCTTTCAGGGTAATATCAGAACTTTCCTCTCTAATGGTTTAAAAATGGCCAAAGTTTAGCATTTTATATTTATTTAATTTTTGTCAGAATTTGAGCAAGATATGTTTTTTAGTTTCCTAGATCATGGCATCCGGTCCCATCACTTCATGGGAAATAGATGGGAAACAGTGGAAACAGTGTCAGACTTTATTTTTTTGGGCTCCCAAATCACTGCAGATGGTGATTACAGCCATGAAATTAAAAGATGCTCACTCCTTGGAAGGAAAGTTGTGACCAACCTAGATAGCATATTAAAAAGCAGAGACATTACTTTGCCAACAAAGGTCTGTCTAGTCAAGGCTATGGTTTTTCCAGTGGTCATGTATGGATGTGAGAGTTGGACTGTGAAGAAAGCTGAGTGATGAAGAATTGATGCTTTTGGACTGTGGTGTTGGAGAAGACTCTTGAGAGTCCCTTGGACTGCAAGGAGATCCAACCAGTCCATTCTAAAGGAGATCAGTCCTGAGGTGTTCTTTGGAAGGACTGATGCTAGAGCTGAAACTCTAATACTTTGGCCACCTCATGCGAAGAGTTGACTCATTGGAAAAGACTCTGATGCTGAGAGGGATTGGGGGCAGGAGGAGAAGGGGATGACAGAAGATGAGATGGCATCACCAACTGGATGTACATGAGTCTGAGTAAACTCTGGGAGTTGGTGATGGACAGGGAGGCCTGGTGTGCTGTGATTCATGGGGTCGCAAAGAGTCAGACATGACTGAGCAACTAAACTGAACTGAACAGACATTACTACCATACGTATTAATATCATTCTGATCTGCACACAATCGTCACTAATAATTGCTTTGCCAACAGAAGCAACTACATTGTCCATTACGTGCCATGTCTCAGGATATTAGCTTTCTGCAAGCAATAAGCCCTCTATTTCAGATTCCATTTCTTAACTTAAATTTTTATAATTGTTATAGAACAATTTTAGCACTCTATTTTAATTAGGCAGAAACTAATACCATATTAAATTCCAAAATAGTCAATAAATGAAAAGCATTAGTAGAGACGGAAAGGTTTCTAAAATGCCTTCAATAAATTTAAACAATTTTTAAATATCTGGAGCACTTTTCAAAATTTTGTTTGAATGATCTTCTCACAAGTTATTTGAATCCATTGCACCCTATTCTGAAAAGATATTCAAATGCTCAAACCACATTACATTTTATACAGGATATTAAAAAAATATATAGAAAATTCTGAAGTAACTTCCAAAACAATTAGGACTTCCCTAGTGGCTCAGACAGTAAAGCATCTTGCTTACAATGCAGGAGACCTGGGTTCAATCCCTGGGTCAGGAAGATCCTCTGGAGAAGGAAATGGCAACCCACTCCAGTACTCTTGCCTGGAAAATCCCATGGACAGAGGAGCATGGTGGGCTACAGTCCATGGAGTTGCAAAGAGTCAGACACAACTCCAAAACAATACCTGCAAACAAAAGTATCCACTATAGTGTAACTTTGAATTTAGGGTTGACAGACACTGACATAGCAAACTCTGCAAAATTCTTAAGGTCGAAGTCTATTTTCAGCAGCAGCAACAGCAGCAGGAGAGGGACTGATGACAGGGAAAATACAACTTGGCTGGCGTTCCTACTGCTACACCAAGGAGATACGTTGGTGAATCTGGAGCTTATTCTTGAGCAAACTCCCCTTAGGAGAAATACTTAGCCTAAGAGGTTCTAGGTTCATATTTTACTATACTTAGGACTTAACTCATCTCAGAAAAACCCATAAGGATCTCAGTTATTCATTTCACTTTGCCCCTGGAGATGGCAAACAGTGGGCAAAAAATTCCCAGTTGTTGATTAAAAAAAAAAAACAAAACACTCCCAGGCAGCTAAATGGCTGCCTAGTTTGAATCAGATATTATTAAATGCATTCAGTTTTCCATGATTTTTTGCATGATTCTCCTGCTGTGGGGCATGTAATTGACAGACAACCTGAGGTGCTACACTCTGAAGCCATTGCAGCTACACTGAGACCACGCTTCCCCCAGGCTGCTCTCAGCAAATTACTGAGTATGATAAGGATACTAAAACAGTTTCAGTCCTACAAGAGGTGTGATTCCTCACTTGAGGGCCTTTGGCTTAAGGATTCCACCGTGGGCCTATCCAAACTTTCTCAGAAACATACTATAATCTGAGATTCTTTCTACACAACCCTTCCTTCTCCTTCATAGGGGTCAGACCTGTGTGATGGTCTTATAGGTTCACCGTCACCTCCTCTGACTCCATTCCCTTTTCCCTTATAGACACTTTCCCCAAATAAATCCAAAATGTATAATCCTGCCTTAGCACCTGCCTCTCAGAGGACACAAATTCACTGAGGACACACAAATTCACTCTAAAGACACAAATGGTACTGAGAGTGGCCAACAAAACAAACAACAACATTTAGAGTTAGGACTCAGTGCACAGTAGGCAAAGGAGATGGATGAGGTATAGATAGTCTCTGGCACAACAGCTAAAACTTTGACTGGTGATGACCTGGGCAAGGTTCAGTGGAGAGGAATGTGTAGGTCCAATGATCCATGCATATGATAGAGTTTACTGGTTATTATTAATATGTATTGATAGCCTGCAGAGAGATAATGAGAAACTGAAGACCAATGACAAGTAGTGAATGGTCAAATTTAACATAGGTAATCAAGAAACTGAACCGTTGATAGACTTGCAGAGCTCCAGAGGTATTTGAACCTCATTTAGACAGATCAATTTTGTTCAGATCAGAGCCCTGGTAATAAAAGTGTGGGATTCTGAGTAATGGTATAGAGACATTTGGATAAAGTCCTCTGAGGATATTGGCTTGAGAAAGCTGGCCTACCTTTCCAGAATGAGAGCAAGCATTTTCCCAATTCTGGAGGACATTTCAATTATATCTCCCCCAAATGGCAACAAATGCCCCACTCAGGAACTGTCCAAGATCAAGGTTATTATAAATGTTCAGTGAGAAAATGATCAGCATCAGTTATAAGTTCCACATGCTCCCCTCTTCAAGCCAGAGCTGATGGAAGGAGAGGCAGTCACCAGGCTGGCATCATGGATATCCATGGGAATGATGGGACCAGGGTATAAAAGCAAAATAGCACACAGTTTTACTGTGTGATTGTTTCCCTAATTTCAAACAATAATGCAGAATAATTAATATAAATCATCATATTTGTAGACAAAGCCATGTTATATACAAATATAACTAAGTAATGTTATACATAAAAGTAATAACAGGTTTATAAACAAATCAATGCAATTTTTATTAAGACAGAAGAGGAGAGCCATGAATAAGATGATTACATGTGTAGAGAAATATGCCTTTACTCAGATTAAAAAAAGAAAGTTCTAAAAAATTGTCAACAAAGTAACATAAATATTTAGCATTTCTTGGAAGAGTTTGGACCTGTAGTCTGCATAATTCAAGTTATATAATTCAATGCAAATATGTTTCTTAAATTATTTAGACACCTGTTACTTGGTAAGCCTAACTGGAGAAAGACTAATATTGATATTTATCATTCAGGTTAAACTGTAGTGTAAAAAGAATGCTGGCCAAACTTAGATGGAACAATTCACTTTGAGTGTGTTCTTTTCTGGCTTCTAATTAAATGATGCATTTAAAAAGATGATGAATTCATACATCATAGTTGATGTTTCAAAAATAAGGCTGCTGTAGTTAAACAATAAAACTCTAAGTGGTAGTGGCTGGAGGAGACATTCAATATTTTATCACAGGAAATATAATTAAGTCAATGACATCTGTGCAATGGAAGAGATATTCTCAGTTTAGATTCATTTTGGAAGCTGTTCTCATCTTGCCAAGACTGAGGATCTATAAAGATCCTCCTACCATGTAGCTTAGTTTAGTCCAGTGGGAGGCTGAGCCTTATCATGAGCAGAAAGCAGAGACAGGAGCCCAGAAGCCAGCATTTGGTAGACAACATGCTTTGGAGGAGGGCAAGTCCACTTGGACAGTTTTAGAGGAGAAACTGTCCTCTAGAGTTTTAGAGGAGTTTTATACATAGCGTTACATGCGGGCTAAGTCACTTCAGTTGTGTCTAACTCTGATCCCATGAACTGTAGCCTGCCAGGGCTCTCTGTTCATGGGATTTTCCAGGCAAGAATACTGGAGTGGGTTGCCATTTCCTTCTCCAGAGGATCTTCCCAACCCAAGGACTGAACCCATGTCTTTTATGTCTCCTACATTAGCAGGCAGATTCTTTACCGCTAGGGTCAGTGCAAATGTAATTGCAGTTTCAGACCATGAATTGCTAATCATTATAACTAGGCTCAAACACATCTTTATTAATCAAAATAGGAAAAATTACAATGGAAAGAGTAACAATCAACATATTTTTGCCAACGAGAAATAAGTTGCTTCATTCCTGTAGCATAAAAATCCATGCTTTAGGATTCAGTGAGGTCTTAGAAAGCATTGTCTGCCTCCTGCTAGCTGTGGAAGCATTTTCCCTGCAAAAAGTCGTCAAGGTGCTTGAAGAAGCGGTAGTTGGTTGGTGAGAGGTCAGGTGAAAATGGAGGATGAGGTAAAACTTTGTAGCCCAATTTGTTCAACTTTTGAAGCGTTTGTTGTGTGATGTATAGTCTGGAGTTGTGGAGAAAAATTGGGCCCTTTCTGCTGACCAATGCTGGCTGCAGGCATTGCAGTTTTGGTGCATCTCTCAACTTGCTGAGCATACTTCTCAGATGCAGTAGTTTCCCCAGGATTCAGAAAGCTGTAGTGGATCAGACCAGCAGCAGACCACCAAACAGTTATCATGACCTTTTTCTGTTGTTCAAGTTTGCTTTTGGGAAGTGCTTTGGAGCTTCTTCTGAGTCCAACCACTGAGCTGGTCATCACCAATTGTCATAAAAAATCCACTTTTTGTCACATGTCACAATAGGATTGAGAAATGGTTCATTGTTTTAGCATAGAATAAGAGAAGACAACACTTCAAAATGACTTTTTTTTTTTTTTTTTTGAGGTCTCTGTCAACCCATGAAGTACCCACTTACTGAGCTTTTTCACCTTTTCAATTTGCTTCAAATGCTGGGTTCTTTGGCAACTTCTCATATAGCTGTAAGAGGATCAGCTTCAATGATCTTCTCAATTGGTCCTTCTCAAATTTCCATGGCCAGCTGCTGTGCTCCTCATCCTTAGCCATTTGACCTTGGGAAAATCATATAGTCTATATAGTTCTCTTTCAATTTAAAATTTCATTTGAGTGATGGAGAGAATATTAATGAATTCTGTTGTTATTCAACCATTGAATTGTGTCCCTCCCAAATCCATATGTTGAACTCCTAACCTTCACTACTCAGAATGTGACATTATTTGGTGATAGGCTTTTTACAGAGATAATCAAGTTTAAATGAGTTCATAAGTATATGTCCTTAGTCCAAGATGATCACTGTCCTTATACAAAAGAGAAAATTTTAACAGAGACACACACAGGGGGAGAGTAAGTGAAGAAACTTAGGAAAAAGATGTCCATCTATAAGTCAGGAAGAGAGGCTTGGAACATATCCTTCCCTAACAGCCCTCCAAAACAACCATGCCAACACCTTTACTTTGGACCTCTAGTCTCCAGAACCATGAGGAAATAAGTTTCTGCTGTGTAAGTCATCTAGTTTGTGGTATTTTATCATGGAAATCCTGAGAGTACTGTTGGTAAAGAGAGAGCGCTATAAAATTTATCCCAGCCATGTGGTTGTCATCAAATTGTCCTACCTAATACTAGAGCAGAGATCAGTCATTCTTCTGTAAAAGGGAATACTTTAGGCTTTGTAGGCTATGTGCCACTTCTGCAGTATATTTTATTTTAATCTTTTAAAAGTGGAGTCTTATATCATAGGCAAGATTCTTAGGATCTTTTTCAATAAATTCTAAAATGCCATTCAGATGCATGTTACAAATATTATCAGTCTATTTCAATATTTTTTTTCAGTTATTTAAACAAAATATTATTTATCAATCAATCCTCAACTCTTTACCCACAATAGTTCTGGTAAGGCCTTAATCTCTTTTTTTTCTATCTTTTATCAACTATGAAAATTTATTTTTGAAGAAATATTTCAATGTTATAGTTGAATTTTAAGTGATATTGCTGACCAAAAAAAATTCTTCTATGTTTAGAGTAACATTTATTGTGACAGTTTGATCCACCCTTCCCAAATACACATGATTTAACAAGCTTAGTATCAACATGCCAGTAGGTTTTGCCCTCAATTCAGAATTAGCTATTTTGATTCCTCAGTGATGCCAAAGTATACTTTAGGCAAAAAAAAAAAAAACCCTGTGATTAATATAGCCTATAAAAGACTTTACAGATCAAAGCTCCAGAACCACTTCAAAACTATATAGTCCAATAAGCATAAGCTAGGCAGTTTGTGTGCTAATAAAAAAACTGAATTTGTTTCTAAGTACTGAAATTATAATTGCAGCCTTGGTACTCACTACTATTTTTTAGGAAATCAGTTATTAGGTTTATGAAGTGATAAATAGCACCTTCTACTGCTAAAGTGACAAATCCTTATTCTTTATAAATCTATCTGTAGGCATTTAAAAAAAAAAACTGTCTTTCTGAATGCAAAAACATTCACATTTAATTCTAATCAAGGTTCAATTGTGAAGATGAAAATAGAAATTTATTGTTGGCCAGTGAGTAAACTAGCACACAATTTTTTAAATCAGCAGATATTTCCTCCTTTATCTGTGAACATCTTGTCTGATTTGCTTCCAATTCCATTTTTTCTTCTTCTGTGAACAGCAAACATGTCATTTCTATCATTCTCCTGCTGGTGGCCTTCTGGAAGATGATTGAATTACCCAATCTTTGGAAGGAACAAGCTGTTTTATGTCTCGAGTGCCACGGATTTTGTAGATTCTCTTGCTCTGAGGTCTCTCTCAGGTTATTACAGATTTTAAGCTACTTTCACTGAGTAATGTTCTCCTGAAGGAAATGAAGGAATGAAGACTCTGGCTGCATGCAGTTCTCCCAGGCACAAAATCGCAATGACGAGCTTTTCCTACATCTTAATGAAAGATGGAAATTGTGAGAAATAATTCAGGGTTTCTCAAACTAGCTAAGAGACTATCTGCACCAAATTCCCCTCTGTTATTTAATAAACTACAGGCTTTAATTCTGACCCTAGATCTTCTGAATCAAGATCTCCAAAAGGTAGTCCCATGTGCTAGTATTCTGTTGCTTCTAACAAATTACCACAGTTTAGTGGTTTAAAACAAAACACACAAAAAATGAGGCTCTTATTATCACATATCATCACATAGTTTCTGAGGATCAGGAGAGGAGGCACAGTTTAGCTGAGTACTCTGCTCAGGGTCTCATGGGTTGAAATCAAAGCATCATTCAGACTATCTACCTTGCTAACGTTCAAGGTCCTCTACCAGCTTAAACCCTGTTGGAGGAGTTCAAATTCTTGAGATTCTGCCTATAGGACTGAGTCTCAGTTTATTAAGAGCTGTTGACTGGAGACCACTCCCAGTTTCTAGAGGCAGCCTGCAGTCGTGGCCTTCCCATAGGCAGTTCACAACAGGGTTGTTTGCTTCCTCAAAGCCAAAAGGAGACCCTTTCTCAACAATCTGCTAAGATAGAGTCTAAATCCTAAGTATAGAGTCATAACTCTAAAACAAAGCTCCCAAGATTCCATAACCTAATCCCTAGTACTAGTGAATATGTTGAGATATCACTTCAATGATTATTATTCTATATAGCACATTTGATCTTAAGATAGGATGATTATTGACATGGACATGATTTAAATCCCACAAGCCCTGTTATAAACAGAGAGTTTTCTCTACCTAATGGTAGAAGAGGAGGCAAGAGAGATTGGAAGCACAAGAAGGGACTCCAACATGCCACTGGTAGAGATAAATGAGACCATGAGAAAGAACGACAGCAGTCCCCAGGAGCAAAGACCAAGTTCTGACTGATAGCAGGGAAATGGGGGCCTCAAAAACTGGATTCTGCCAACAGCACAAATGACCGTGGATGTGGATTCTTTCCCTATTCTTTGGTTAGAAGCAAATCACAGGTTCTGTCTTTACTCAAAGAGAGGGGACTACTTCAGTGGGAGTAATTCTTAACCTGGAGCCTCCAAAAAATAAATAAAATCTTGCTGACAAATTTACTTTAGTCCAGTGAGACCTATTTTTTGGCTTCTGAACTCTCAGATTATAAGATGATAAATTTGTGTTGTTTTGAGTCACAAAGTTTGTAGTAGTTTATTCCATCAGCAAAAGTAATTTAATATATCATTCTTGTCCCTTAAGATCTGAATAATTTTTTTCTGAGTCAAATTACAAATACTCCCTCTCTATTCTTGTAAAGCTTAGTTTATAACAATTGTATCATACTTCGTGCATGATGCTCTCAATTATCTAAATTCAAACTCTGCTTATCTCCAACTGTTAGCTACTCAAGGGCAGGAATAGTACTGTAAACAACTCTACATCTGGCCGTAACTAACACAAGGCCCTACTAGCCACTGGTGCTCCATATTTATTGAAAAAAAAATCATAGTTGACTATTTTACAACAGAAGACAATTTCCGTGATAAAACTTATGACAAAACAGTGTTAAAATTTGTCTCTAAAAGAGACAGATTCAAATTTTCTTTGATATGGCATTATTTAAACTTTTCCTAGAGGTCTATGCAAAAAGAATAACTGCAAACATGTCCTTAAAAAAATGAAGTCAATTCTATTAATTGCAGGTTTTTTTTTTTTTTTATGCCAGTCACTTGTGCTAAGAAAAAAATGCATTCTATTTACAGTAAAGATGAGGAATATATTCAAATAACTGAATCCCATAGATCTTAATCTAGTTTAAATTTGAATCCTCAATGGCTGTAGAGTTGCCATATCTTTTATAGGGTTCTCTGTTCTTTTGGTCACTGAAAGTGATCAGAACGTCCTTAAAGTTTTTTACAAACTAACACCGGTGCTCTTTTCTCCCCTTTATGTTAGTACTCTTTTGTATACTTTTGTGTCACTCTATTGCTCTCTAGTAGTGTTTTATAACATCTCTGCAGGCTGCTATTCTCTCCTTTGCAGCATTTGATCCTGAACACAAGCTTCTCAAGTGGTGCTAATAGCAAACAATCTGCCTGCCAATTCAGGAGATGTATGAACCACAGATTCAACCCCTGGGTCTGGAAGATCCCCTGGAGGAGGGCACAGCAACCCACTCCAGTATTCTTGCCTAGAGAATCCCATGAACAGAGGAGTCTGGTGGGCTACAGTCCATGGGGTCACAGAGTCAGACATGACAGAAGTGACTTAGCACAGAACGGCACATCCTGAACATTAGAGGCTGAAGCTCCCTTAATTTAACAAGCCAAATTAACACTCAGTTTTACTATTTGCCAGAGAGCACAATTTTCAAGATTCAAGTATTAGAAAAATAAAACAGAATTTTTCATATGTCCTTAATTTCTTCATTGAAACTCCCTTAATCTATTTGTCTTGATGAAATATCACTTTCCTCTAAGGATATACTTCCCTTGATACTCTTTTGTGATAGTCAACCTTATGTGTCAACTTAACTGGGTCATAGGGAGCCAAGTTATTTGGTAAAATACTATATGGATTATGTCTGTGAGGGTGTATCTGAATAAGATTAATATTTGAATCAGTAGACTAGAGCAGATTGTCCTGCCCAATGTGAGTGGGCCTAATCTAATCCACTGAAGTTCTGAGCAGAACAACAAGGCTGATGAAAGAGAGTTTGTTCTTCATCTGACTATTGAGCTTAGACATCTGTCTCCTTCTGCACTTAGACTGGAATTTATGCTATTGACCCTGTTGCTTCTCAGATGTTTAGGTGCAAATAAATTGCACCATTGACTGTCCTGGTTCTCCAGCTTTCTGATTGCAGATCTTGTAATCTCTCAGCCTCCATAAAATTTTGAGTCAATTTCAAGAAAGAAAGAGAGAGAGAGAGAAAGAAGGAGAGAGGGGGAAAAAGGGAGTGAGAAAGAACCTTTTGGTTCTGTTCTTCTAGAAAACCTTGATTAATGCACCTTTCAATTAAAAGCTACACTCTCTTTGACACTCTACACACTTTAGAAAAATTGCCAAGAGAGTAGATCCTGAAAATTCTCATCTCAATGAAATAAAAGAAAAAAAAATTTTTTTTACTTACATGAGGTAATGAATGTTGATTAAACTTGTAGTGGCAATCATTTTTCAGCATATATAAGTTATTATGCTGTACCCCTTAAACTTACTCTGTGCTACATGTCAATTAGATCTCAATAAAAATGAAAGAAAAAAGTGGAGTTCATTTCCTTATGTTCTCTAGTACTACTCTCAGATCATTACTTCATCTTCATATTAAAAATTTCTGCATTTTTGGAATTATTGCCATTCTGTTGCAATATCCTCTCTTTCTTTTTCTCTCTTAAATATTGTCATTTCCCAAACTCCCCTTCCTCATAATAAGTAAATGGAGAAGTTAGGATTTTGTTCTCTGTTTTCCTCTGCACCCCAATATTATTAACATTCAGGTTCTTTCTTTCAACATTTCAGCATTCAATTTCTTGACTTTTTTACTGCCAGAGATTTTTTTTTTTCCCCTTGATTTTACTCCATCATTGTCCCTTTCTCTTGCTGACTACAAATTGGCACTTGTCATCTGCCTCTACAAGTATTAAATCACAAGCTGCTGTAACTGCTGACTTTCAACACACCTTGAAAAGATCTCAGGGTGGAGATCAAGAATGAGACACCCTGTGCTCTGGGGAAAACTGGCAGAACAGGCCTTCAGATAGATATTTTTAGAAGAGTTTATAAACCTAATTCTTGCATCTGCTTATATATAGAAAGACACTAACTCTGTCCCTCATGACTAACAGTAAACTTCATGAAACTAGCAGGATCCTTCTGTAGAAATGTGTGCTTGATTGCGTGTACCTCCCACTTCACCAAAATCACTTACACTGACATTGCCCCCTACTGCTTTGGAGCAATTTCCCAGAGTTATCTGAAATGCTATTTCCCACCTAGAGTCCTCATTTTGTCCCCCAGTGAAGTTTAACTCACAACTTTCACATTGTGCATTTTTTTTCAGTTGACACTCTCAACAGGCATCCCATAACTCTATGACATTAAGAAGTAAGCATCAGTGATCACACTCCCAGGTCTTCAGATCACATGGAGAGCTGTGGGTTTACAAGTTGATCAGGGTGGCTCTGTTTCCAAAAGCAGGACAGAAATTTAATTTGGGCAGCTCTGCTTCAAATATCTGTGACTCTTTAGGAATCAAATTAAATTAGATATATGACACTTCTCAAGACCTAAACTAATCATTGATATACAGATATTTCTGCTTACATGTCATTGGCCAATTCAAACACAACATTAATGGAGCACAAAAGTATATTCCATCCACAGTGTCAGAGGAGGTGAGAACAAATATTTGCTTGAACAATAATCCAAACCATTACATCTTTCACAGATAAACTTTTTGATGTGTCATCATATGGAAATATTCTAGTTTAAAAATAAAGGAAACGTTTTCTTGTAATCAAGACCTATTGTCCATCATACTAAGTCAAGTGCTTCCCAATGCATCTTTATATGTAGAAATCTCCAATACCCTAAAATCTCTAATATTTCACAAGTTATCATTTGTTTCATATTTTTATTTTTTAACTTAAATACTTTTAATATCAATTTTTTTGTTCTACAGTTTTTCCTTACCAGTAACAAGACAAGCCTCAACTTAGAATTTAAAAATTGCCTGATTTCTCCATATCTGTATCTAGGTTATTGATTGGGTAAGAGAAAAATCATGCAATGGTATAGGTTATGTCTCCTGTATATTCTAATTTTTCCTATATCCTCAACATTTCCAGGAATTCATATAATCTACAAGAGTAAGTTTTTTCTATGTTTTTCTCAAAGTCTGTGTCCTCTTAAAGTTTGTATATATGATTTACCAAAAAAATTAATCTTGTTGTCTATTTCTCCTGTGCTGCCCCACTCTTCATCGTCTTTATTCCAGTCTGAGAAGGTGGGAAGTTTTTTTATGAATTATTCAACATAGTGATAGGGCTGTTAGTAGGAATTGCATTTTTAAGTTGTTTAGCACATTAACCGATGTGATTAGTATTAATTTGCTTTTCTTTTCCACTGGAATCTTAAAATCTGAGATTTTGGATGTATATTTAAAGAAAAAGGACAAAGTAAACCATTTGTTTGTAATTTTGTTGAGGCCTTAGACTGTCTAGGCAAAAGGATCTAACTACAAGTCCATATCCTACATCAGTCAAGTTCTGCACTTGAATTTGAGAGTAGCATAATAGAGTTTTAAACAGTGATTTCTTTTACCTGAATTTATCAGCTATGAACTTTTTCCTTTAAGTATCTAGGGAATAATAAGTATCTATGAGAAAACAAAGTCAGATGATCCTATGTCTCAATTCTCTCTGTTTCTCTGTTTCTATCTTCTTCTCAAACAATTGCCTTTTATCAAAAGATGAACGTACCTTCTACTCCACAAAGTATAAGCTATCAAAATGACACTTTCAATTTCTCACCACAGCGTCTATGACTTTTCCTGAATGTCTACCCACTGTGGGCTCTACGCCTTTTTACTAGGGAAGACCTCCCTTACTACCCATCACTCCAACTTCCACATGCATACAATTTAAGCCTTCACATAGTTTCTATCAGATTCTAAACGTCACTTTTTTCTTTTCTACAACAACATCAACCCCATAAATACTTCATAAATTACATTTTATGCTCAACTTCTATCCTTTTGCTCCCTTCCATTTAAAACTTTAAAATACATCTTCTACATTCATGTTTCTAATTCATCTACAACTACAAAATTTCAAGGACAGGTTTCTCTTACTACCACACTGCTGAAGTTATTTATTTCATGATCAGCAATGATTTCTTTTTTGCTAGGGAAACTTTGTAATGCTTATCTTCATGAATTCCTAGTAGCTTGGACACTGTCAACAACCTACAGTCTTGAAACTTTGTCTTCATGTGTCTTTGTGACACTCTGTTTTTCTCGTCCCCCTCCCCATTCTATTTCTAACCATATTACAATCACATTTATTGACGTTTCTTCCATTCATAACCCCAAGGTTGTGTTTCTTATCATCTCTTTTCTGACAATAGCCTCTCCCTGACATTGTGTTATGCACCTCCTCTTTAGCTAGTATCTATATTAACAAGTTGTTAGAAGAGAGACAATGCATCATTGTGGTTAAAATTACGTGATACTTGAGTTCAAATCAGAACTGCATCACTTGCAAACCGTGTAAACTCAGGAAAAACAATTTCAGTGTGTGTGTGTGTGTGTGTGTGTAATTTCAATAAACCTTAAACTTACCATTTGTGAAATGAGGCTAATAACTGCATACCTATTTCAAAACATTGTTGCATTAAATATATATCTCCATTGGAACCAGGTCTGCAACATTTAATTACTGGATAGGTGACATGTATTGTGATTAACTATTAGAGCTCTGTCTCCAGCTCAAATGTACTTTTAAGCTCAAGAGCTCAATATTCAAAGGATATTTACTAGAAACCTCCAAATGTAATTCCCCAGTCATTTTAAATTTAATATATCCAAAACTGCACTTTTCTTCTTCTTCACTAAACCTCTTTCATATCCCATAATATTATCTTCCTTAGTTATTTGTGCCATCGCCTACCTGTTTGATCAAGCCAGACCAAGACATTTTACTAGGTTTTTTCAGCTCCCACATCCAATCAGTCATATTTCTTGTCAACTTTTCAATATAAATTTTTTCCTAATCTATTTTTCAAAGTTTCATATTTCAAAAATATATCTTGAACTACTAGATATTCTAGGTATTTTCCTATGCATAGAAAATACATGACAAATAAAAATAGCACCCTATGGAACTTAGAGTCAAATGAAAAATAAAATTTAAATGATATTACAAATAAATGTAAACTTATATCTATATCTCTCTAATCGTCTAGTCTTGTTGAACTACCTAATTCAGGTCATCATTACCTCTTACCTTGACTATTTTCTATGGGTCCTTGTTCCTTTCAGTTTCTTCATACTTGCCCCATTTTTCAGTTCTTATCAGATGATCTGATTAGATTAAACTCAAATTTAAGTACATCATTCAACTGCTAAAACCCCTTCCCACTGTCCTTATGAAAATATTAAATTATTTAACAAGTGTTTACATGGTTCAATATAATCTCATTTTTATCACCTCCTTGGTCTCAATATATATATATATATATATATATATATATATATTTTTTTTTTTTTTTTTTTTTTAGATTACCTTCTTGGCCCATTTTTAAGCACTCTTCCACTCACACTATGGTCCAATTATAATAAAGTTATTTTAGTCCATGGAAAACACCACATCTCCCCTTGGCTAGTGGGCAGCTCACAAGCTGCACCGTGTCCCTGCAACTTCTTGCTCACACTCCTCCCATCACTGGCTACATTCCCTACATGCCCCATTCCAAACAGCTTCCCACAGCTATGCCTAATTCATTTTCATTCTTCAGGTTTCAAATTCAAGCCAATATTGGGTTATTTACTTTTTTGCTCATTAAAACTACATGATACTTTCTATTATAATAGAACTTAACACAGAAGCTTTTTAACTTACTATTTGGTTGTGTGTTTTCCTCACTAAAAAATCATAAGCAACTTGAGGGCAAAACCATCTTTGCTGTATATCCTGTCAGATTTTTGCACAGTGCATGGCACATATTATGCATTCAATATATACTTTGAGTATAAAATACTTTGGTATAAAATTAAAATAAATAATAAAGAAAGGAATATTCTGAAGCAGACGCAAACCAAACATTTTGATGGTACATTGAGAGGCCAGGCCTCTCCAGAGTTTGGAGCTAGCTGTATATGTTGGAAACAGAAAAAAAAAAAAATGCCATAGCTGGCACACACTGGGTGCTCAATAAATATTTCTCAGGTGGAAAACTAGGAAAGAGCACTTAAAAGTGGTTAAAATCAAAAGGAAAAATTAAGGCTGATTCCAAAGCAAACAGGAAAACATTGAAGGATTTCAAGCAATGTCATGCTAGAAATAGATATTTGATAGCAATATTCATCACTGACTTGGTGCAGACATGTTCAAGATTTGTACCTTATATTTTGCATATATATTTCCATTTAATCTTTTGAACAGGTGAGAAATAGAGATGTATAAATTTTAAGTTTATATTTATGCAATCACAAAATTAGCATGATATAACAAAGGAATTCAAACTCAGAGTCCAAATTCTGAGTCCAAAGAATGTTACTTACCACAGGTGGGTTAGAGAAAGCATGTCAAGAGCCATTTCAGCAATCTAGATATGAAAAGCCAAAGGTCTATGTTAGGGTGATGACAATGAAAATGGAGAACTATAACAGGATAAAATTAAAAGTTTTAAGCGATGGGTTATAAACAATGAAGGTGGAAAATAAGTTTTTAAAATAACATGATGCTATTTTTCAGAAAGTAAAATCATTCTTAACAACTTTAAAATTGATCAGTTAATTTACATTTTTGGATGTTCAATATTTAATTTTATTTTTAAAGTATTAATACATAGTAATACTAAAATTCTTAATGAGGGGTTTTTTTGGTAAGATCTATTTAACTATCTAACATAATGCTTATATTGTCTCATAAAATAATATAGAATTTTACCTACCAGCAACTCAATATTTTTCTAATGTTATTGACCTAATTCAACTTTTTCATTCAGTCTTTTCAATACCAATGATTGTGGAGTAATGAATTTCTAGGACAGAGGCTTCAGAACAGAAGCCCCAGAGGCACAAAATGTATCTTTATCATTCAGAAACAGAATAATAGAGGGGCAGTATATTTAGAGGGCTTTTAACATCCTTAATCTACAAAAAGATAAAGACTCAACTAAGAAGTTTTCTAATATTTTTCTTTCCTTGACTATTTTCCTAGATATGTCCTCTATAAAACAGACCCTTCTTTCATCAGCTCTAGAAAAACAATGTGGCAACCTTGCACTAGTTCTGATTCTCCAAGAAGTAAATGTCAGATTGGAATTAGACACACAAGAGGTTTGCATTGTAAATGTCCATGACAGAAAAGTTAGAGAGTCAGAGAAAGTAAGAAGAACTATAAGATTATGATGTGTGTCTGGTCTTTGGAAGTAAAAAGAGAAAGTGTTAGTGGCTCAGTCATGTCCAGTTCCTTGCAATCCCATGAACTGTAGCCCTCCAGGCTCCTCTGTCTATGGAATTCTCCTGACAAGAAATACTGGAGTGGATAGCTATTCCTTTCTCCCTGGGGTCTTCCCAACCCAGGGACCAACCCTGTGTCACCTGCATTGCAGGCAGATTCTTTACTGTCTGAGCCACTAGGGAAGCCCCTTCACAAGGACAGACAGGGAAGAAAGAAGGATTGTGAGGAAAGAGTCTCAGAATACAGCATAGTTCTAACAACATCTTGGCCAGACTGATGAGGAATTTTGGATCCAAAGTCATCACTCAGAAAAATCCCATATTTCATAGGACTGGGCCTGCCTTAGTGTCCATCCTGTTCTTAGTCATTAGCTGCAAGCATCCCATGGGAAGTATAGGCTCAGAGCAAACAGCACATAGCAAAACTTCTAATTTTGTCACTAAATTAAAGATCTTGTTCTACTCTTTTCTGGTTGTCATAGTCTCTAATGAGAAGCTTACAGAATTTTAAATTTTATTTCCTTCTATGCAATGTGTTAGGCTTCCCTGGTGGCTCAAACGGTAAATAATCCATCTGCAATGTGGAAGACCTGGAATTGATCCCTGGGTTGGGAGATCCCCTGGAGGAGGGCATGGTTGCTTGCCAGTACAAGGAATATAAAAGACATGCATTTGATCCCTGGGTTGGGAAGATCCCTTGGAGTAGAAAATGGCTCTGCTCTCCAGTGCTCTTGCCTGGAAAATTCCATGGGTAAAGAATCCTGTCAGGCTACAGTCCATGGAACCGCCAAGAGTCAGACACAACTGAGTGACCAAGCATACGTGGACCCCCCATGAAAGTATGAATTGATTTTCCAGCAGAAATGTTATAGACTAGAAGGATATGGCACAATACAACCAAAGTTCTAAAAGATACAAAGCTTATAGCCAAGAATACTTTATCCAGAAATTTTATCATTCAGAATTGAAGGAGAAATAAGTAGTTTCTCAAATAAGCAAAACTGAAAGAGCTTACCACCACTAAACAAATCATATAAGAAATGCTAAGGGATTTCTATAAGTATAAAAGAAAAAATCATAATTAGAACTAAAAAAAATATTTGAAAGGAAAATACTCACTAGTGAAAGCAAACATATAGTAAAGGTAGTGAATCAATCACCTACAAAGCTAGCATGATGAAGGTTAAAAGACAAAAGTAGTGAGATCAACTATAAGTACAATAGTTAAGGGATACACATTAAAAAAGATGTGAAATATGACATCAAAAGTAGAAAAGATGGGAACGAGGAGTAAAAATGTAGTGTTTTCAGAATGCATTTGAACTTGTGACTTTAACTTTTAAGTTCATTAACTTAAAATAGACTGCTGTATACATAGCTTATTATTACCCACCTCATGGTAACTACAAACCAAAAACCGATAGTAGATGCACAGAAAAATAAGGAGAAAGGAATCCATACATTACACTAAAGAAAATTATCAAACCACAAAGGAAGAGAGTACGAGAAGAAAAAAGGCATAGAGCATAAAATACAACCAGAGAACAATGAACAAAATTGCAACATGGGCTTTCCTGATGGCTCAGTGGGTAAATAATCTGCCTGCAATGCAAGAGACACCGGAGACACAGATTTCAATCCTTGGGTCAGAAAGAACCCCTGGAGTACAAAATGGGAACCCACTCCAGCATTCTTGCCTGGAAAATTCTATGAACAGAGGAGCCTGGTAGGCTATAGTTCATAGGGTCACAAAGAGTTGGACATGACTGAGCACACACCCATACATATACACGCTGTGTAAGTTTAAGGTGCACTGTTGCTGCTGCTAAGTTGCTTCAGTCGTGTCCAACTCTGTGCCACCCTAGAGACGGCAGCCCACCAGGCTCTCCCGTCCCTGGAATTCTCCAGTCAAGAACACTGGAGTGGCTTGCCATTTCCTTCTCCAATACATGAAAGTGAAAAGTCAAAGTGAAGTCCCTCAGTCATGTTGACTCTTAGCGACCGCATGGACTGCAGCCTACCAGCATAATGATTTTACTTACATAAATCATGAAGTGACTATCACCATAAATTTAGTGAATATCCATCATCTCATATAGATATAAAAGAAAAATATTTTCCTTATAATGATAATTCTTAGGGTTTATTATCAACATCTTTCATAGACAATATTTAGCAGTGTTACTATTATATTAATCATGAACACTACATCCCTAGTAATTATTTATAGTGGAAGTTTGTATCTTTTGACAACCTTCATCATCATGCAAAGATATTACTTTATTATTTGCTCTATTTCCCACACTGTACTTCATTTATTTCTCAATTGTTAATTTCCCTCAATTATTTCACTGATCCTCCCAGCCCCCTCCCCTCTAACAATCACCTGTTTATTCTCTTATCTATTTTGTTTTGTATTGTTATTATTATTCATTTGTTTTGTTACTTATAAGTAAAATCACAATCTATAGCATCATAATACATGGAGTCCAAAATCGAACACATCAGTCCAAGTGTGATCATACCAGTAAAAATAATGGAGAATTACCATGTCTTTCACACACTAGCTACTACACATTTCTATCAGAGCTTCCCCAAATGGGCTACCTTTTTTAAAATTTCCACATGTAATCATATTAGGAAATAAATCTAGCTGAGTTTGTCACTTGACAACTTTACATTGAGCTGCAAACTTTTAAATCTATATGTTTTTGTCAATAAATCATATTTATTTGTCATATGAAGTTGTTAAACAGATGGCAAATAAATATTGCCTATAGCTTGGTAGTTATAATCAGAACTAATAGTCCCCTTTTCTAATAAAGAGAGGCTTGGATTATTTGAGTATCTCCTATACTAGTCTCTGTGCTAAATGTCTTCATAATTATTTAATTATCACTTCAGCATGTCACAATTGGCGCAATTATTACCATTTTAAAAGAACAGATGAAGATCAAACAGAAATTGAGTTGAATGCATTAAAAGTAGTGTGTAGAGAACAAAAATGAATTTAGGTCTGTGTGGCTACAAAAAGCATGCTTCTTCTATTGTTACACAAACAAATACAAAGATTTGAAATTAGGGCATAATGAATCTTAATATTAAATTTTCTGGATGTTCTACAGCCAAATATAACCATACTTTTATTGCAAGATAGTTAAACTAAATACCTAAATATCTTATACAAACCCGCAATGGAATTACCAGCTGAATTCTATTGACAGAGATGGATGGGATCATACGATTAACTGTTTAACAGAGGGTATGAAGAAACTTACTGTAAAACCTATTAATTATGAAAAGGTGAAAGAGGTCCAACAGGGACAGGATGAAAATCCTGCAGTCTTCCAAAGGATATTAGAGGAGGTTTTTAGGAAGTATACAAATGTGGATCTCTCCTCCCCTGAGGGATGGGTCCTTTTGACTATGCATTTAATAGCTCAGTCTGCCCCAGACATCAGGCACAAAATTCAGAAAGCAACTGCTGGTCCTCAAACTCCAATGCATGATTTACTCCAATTGGCTTATTCAGTTTTCAATAATAAGGATATGGCTGAAAAGACTGAACGCATCCAGAGAAATATGCAAGAGACCCAAATGATTGCAATGGCTCTGTCTGCTCAAAGAGCACCAACTAGGAGGCTGCCTTTTCTGGGCCAATCTATCTGGTCCTGGCAGACCACAAGGCCCATGGGTACCCATACAAGACTGGTGTATCATGTGTAGACAAAAGGCACCCTGGGGGAAGGACTGTGGTCAATGTGTCTTTTGCAAGCAGCCAGGGCATTGTCAGAGTGAATGCCCCAGATGCCGGAGAGCAACGGTGGCCCCTCAGACATTGATGGTTTTGCAATCAGAAAACTAACGGGACCCGAGGCTGAAAGTGGCTCTGCCTAGAGATACTGTCTACATAACTAATGTTCAGCCTTGGGTGATCATTGATGTGGCTGGCCACTTATAGACACTGGTGCAACCTTCTCAGTCTTAACCCAAAGGATTGGAAACCTTAACAATCATAAGGAATATGTAATGGGTTTGTCAGGGAAGAAACAGGGACACACTTTCCTAGAGCCCATTTTGTGCAATGCTAGTGGTCAGTTGTTTTTACATTCATTTCTATTTGTGCCTCATTGCCCCATCCCTTTAATAGGAAGAGATTTATTAACTAAGTTATGGGCCACTCTGTTTCTGGAAGAGCAAAGGAACCACCCTCATCGCCAAATGATTTTAACAGAAAACAGAAAGAGACAGATTGAATCTAAAATTGAAATAGAAGACATAATAGGCCCTGGAATGTAGAATATCAAGGTTCCAGATCTGGCCAAAGAGGTCCAGCCAGTGGTTACTATACAAGAGCCTCAAGAAATGACTGTTCACTGTAGAGGACATCAGTCTCAGATTCCCAGGTCTGAAATTGGAAAAGAAAATCACCAAGCTGACCAAGAAACAAAGAAAGCAGATTACATACCAACAGATAAAACACAGGCAGTTTTAAAAGCCCTAGGCTTGATAGAGGAAATGCCACAACTTTGCTATACCAAGAAAGAAAACTGGGCTAAACATAAGGGGTTAATAAGTCTAAGGGGATGGTATATGTTAGATGAAAAGATTATGATTCCACAGGCTCAGCAATGGAAGGTAATCAAGGCTTTATATGAAACTTGGAGAAGGAAATGGCAACCCACTCCAATATTCTTGCCTGGAGAACTCCATGGAGAAAGGAGCCTAGTGGGCTCCAGTCCATGGGGTCACAAAGAGTAGGATACTACTGAGTGACTAATACACTTTCTATCAGAATGCATTGCTCTTCCCACTTCATACAATTTCAGCCTAGATCAACCTCTTTATTTAGATGCCCATCACACACACACACACACACACATCTAAAGCAAGCTTGTGTATGTAACTAGTTTTAATTAAACTAAGAGAAAATATGATTTACATGTTATCAAGAAAATAAAATTTAAATTGAATATAAGTATGCATGTTCTCTGGAGAAATAGGGAAAATTTTGGACACTGAGTATTCAATAATGCCAAGGAATTATGCTTTGCTGCAAATTTGATAATAAAATTGTGGTTATTATATATATCAAGAGACCTTATCAACCTAGACCAACCTTTTTGTTTAGACATCCATCACATGCATGCACGCACACTCGCACACACACACACACACATCTTAAACAAGCTTTTGTATGTAACTAGTTTCAATTAAACCAAGAAAAAATATAATTTACATATTATCAAGGCAACCGATTTTAAATTGAATATGAGCTTCCCTGGTGTCTCAGATGCTAAAGAATCTGCCTTCAATGCAGAAGACCCAGATTTGACCCCTGGGATGGGAAGATTCCCGTGAAGAAGGGAATGGCTACCCACTCTAGTATTCTTGCTTGGGAAATCCCATGGACAGAGGATCCTGGTGGGCTACAGTCCATGGGGTCACAAAGACTCGGATACCACTGAATGACTAACACTTTCACTTTTTCATAAGTATCTGTGTTCTCTTAAGAAAGAGAGAAGATTTGCACACTGACTATTTGATAATGCCCAGGAATTATGTTTTGTTGCAAATGAGATAATTGTGATTATTATATATATCAAGAGACCTTATCTTATAGACATATATGCTGATGAATATAGAATAAATGATATACTGGGATTTGGTTTAAAATGGTCCAACTGAGGGGACAGAGAATGAGTGAGTGCATAGACAAAACATGTGTTGTTAATTGTTGATGCTAGGAGATGAGTACATGGGGGAGTATATCATACTATGTTTTCTTCTTTGTTATGTTTGAAAATTTGTCTACCAAAAGTTCTTAAATAAATAACTTTCTTTAAAATTTAATGAATTAAAAAAGATACCTCAAGCATTCCCTGTCTTTGAAGTCCAGTTCCTCATGTTTCTTGACCCTTATCTTTCTTTTTCTCTTTGCTGCTACTTCCTTCTCTCTTTTTCTCTCAGTAACAACAAAAACACACAAATGCTTACATTTTATCATGAAGAACCATATATTTATTCCAGTTCTCAGCTCAGACCTTCATTTAAACATCCAAAGACTGAGGTCAAGTACTGTAAACAGGAGCTAACATTTAGGACTGACTGTGTGCCAGACTATTCTAAATACTTTACATACATCACGTCATTCAATCTTCACCATTCTCCTATGATAATGTGACTATTACAATACTCCCTATTACTGTTGAGGAAGCTCTGACACAAGAGATTAAAGAACTTGTCAGAACCACAAGTAGAAGTAGTGGAGCAGCCAGAAGTAGTGGAACTGGGATTTGAACCCAGGCAATATGGGCTTCCCTGGTGGCCCAGTGGTAAAGAAACTGCTTGCAGCACGGGAGAAGTGGGTTTGATCCCTGGGTTGAGAAGAACCCCTGGAGAAGGAAATGGAAACCCACGTCAGTATTTTTGCCTGGGAAAACTCATGGATAGAGGGGCCTGGCAGGCTACAGTCCATGGGGTTGCAAAGAGTCAACACCATTTAGTGACTAAGCCACCACCACCACAGTGATTCCAATCAACCATCATGCAACACTATCACTGTATTTGGAAGACTGTAGATAGGCAATTAATTCCAAGAGAAAGTCCACGTGGGGTGAAAATAGGGAGGATTTAGTTTTGTCTATCTAGTTATATACTCACTTTGTTGATAGCTAGTAATACATTACCTAGAAACACCATTCAGATTCAGTATCACTTATATTCTAGAAGTGAAGTCTCTCAGTCGTGTCCAATTCTTTGCGACCCCATGGACACCAGGCTCCTCTGTCCATGGGATTTTCTAGGCAAGAGTACTGGAGTGGGTTGCCATTCCCTTCTCCAGGAGATCGTCCCAATCCAGGGATTGAACCCGGGTCTCCCACATTGTAGGCAGACGCTTTACCGTCTGAGCCACCAAGGAAGTCCCAACTTATATCCTAACAGATAGTCTAAACTTGTTTCTAAAAGCTCCTTTCAGCATTTTCATCTCATATAGTTCAAAACTCTCAAGTTTACACTGCATCATATTCTTATTTTACATATTATATTAGGATAATTCATGAGTGAGGAGAACTATTTACCAGAATAGACAGGCTTTCAACCTCCATTACCTTCAGAACTACTGAAGGCAAGCCAGTCCCTTAGGTTATACTATTACATTGCAATGCTAATTAGTTTATAATAAATGTAATAAACTTTCACAAATGTGAAGTGCATGGAGCCATGTTTCATTGAATCAGTTATGCTGTCTGAGCATTGATAACTCAATTCATAGTTGATTATGTACTTCAGCTTTTAATTTGTCTATTTTGAAAATGTTTACATGTCCTCATAATTTTAATAAGTAATTATAGTGCTTTTTTGGTATTTTATGTAACATTCATTATATGCAGCCATTATAAGGACTACATAAGGTCAGAGACAGAGCTATAATATATAGCTTAGAAAAGATTTATCTAGGTGATAAAGTGATTTGTATATGTTTCAGTTTTAGAGTTTCTGGTATCAGTGTCTCAGAGAAATGAAGTGGAAGACAGATGATTAGTTGATATTTCCAGGAGATTTTTTTTACTGTAGAAAATGTTGCAAGTGTTCTTTGCAAAGTCATTTTTCCCCCATAGTTACGAATGAAACAATTCAAAAATGTGTGCAATAATTCTTACTCCATTCTTCACCACCTATTTGATTACTAATATCAACTCTGATTTAAATTATGGCCAAAATATTGACATTACTCCAAAGAGACCAGTTATCCCTTATAAGATCAGGTCAGTTCAGTTCAGTCACTCAGTTGTGTCTGACTCTTTGCAACCTCATGAACTGCAGCACGCCAGGCCTCCCTATCCATCACCAACTTCTAGACTCTACCCAAACCCATGCCCACTGAGTTGGTGATGCCATCCAACCATCTCATCCTCTGTTGTCCCCTTCTCCTCCTGCCTTCAATCTTTCCCAACATCAGGGTCTTTTCAAATGAGTCAGCTCTTTGCATCAGGTGGCCAAAGTATAGGAGTTTCAGCTTCAACATCAGTCCTTCCAATGAACACCCAGGACTGGTCTCCTTTAGGATGGACTGGTTGGATCTCCTTGCAGTCCAAGGGACTCTCAAGAGTCTTCTCCAACACCACAGTTCAAAAGCATCAATTCTTTGGCTATCGACTATTATTTTATTTATTTTTTCCCTGCTTTTTTTCTGCTATTACTGAACAATTGCTTGTCAAAATAAATTCTTAGCTTATTCAACTCTGAAAATTTTCTCTAATTTTCCTCTACCCTCTTTCTTTGATTCTTTTATTACAATTTTTCCTCCTGATGTGCACATGTTGTGTATCTTAAAGTTGAAAATTTGACTTTTATTTTCCAGCTTTCCACTTACTTACCCAAAACGACATGTGGATGATTTTAGCAGTCATCTCTTTCTGTTTGACTTCAGTATCTAAGTTCTCATGTTTTTGGAGAAGGCAATGGCACCCCACTCTAGTACTCTTGCCTGGAAAATCCCATGGATGGAGGAGCCTAGTAGGAGTCATTTATTATTACCCGCCCATAGGTAATTCCCTCTTAGATATCATGTCACTAGCAGAAACTTAGTTGAGAACTATTTTAAAGTAAATTTTTTACTAAAGTACAATATACATACCTAAACAAACAAACAAACCATAACTGCATGGCTTAATGGACTTCTATAATGGGAGTCTGAGGATCTGTGGAGCACACATGTGAAGAAATAGTATATCAGTAACATCAATGAACCCCTGTAGTTCTCACTATTAGTTGTTATTCCTTTAAAAATAATCACTAACTTGGCTTCTAACAAGGTAGAATAACTTTGCCTTTATTTGTACTTGATTTAAATAGAATTGTAAAGTACATACTCTTGTGTGATGGTCCCCTTTCACTCACCTTATGTTTAAGATATCCACTATGCTGTTGAGTATAGTTGCAATTTGTTCATATTCACTACTAAGTAGCATCCCATTGAATTAATATACAAACTTTTAAAATCTATTTTTTAAAGGAGATATTATTTTTGTTGTTTTTTTTTGTTTTTATTATTATTATTATTTACTTTACAATATTGTATTGGTTTTGCCATACATCAACATGCATCCACCATGGGTGTACACGTGTTCCCCATCCTGAATCCCCCTCCCACCTCCCTCCCCATACCATCCCTCTGGGTCATCCCAGTGCACCAGTCCCAAGCTTCCTGTATCCTGCATTGAACCTGGACTGGAGGCTCATTTCTTATATGATATTATACATGTTTTAATGCCATTCTCCCATGGTAGGTGGATGCTTGGACAGTTTCCAGATTGGGACTACTATGGATACTGCTGATATAAAGATTAGTATATATGTCTGGGAAGCATAAAACACTTCTGTCATTTCACTGCACCTAATAGTAGCCCTGGGATTTCTTTGGAGGGAATGATGCTAAAGCTGAAACTCCAGTACTTTGGCCACCTCATGCGAAGAGTTGACTCATTGGAAAAGACTCTGATGCTGGGAGGGATCGGGGGCAAGAGGAGAAGGGGACGACAAAGGATGAGATGGCTGGATGGCATCACTGACTCGATGGACATGAGTCTCAGTGAACTCCGGGAGTTGGTGATGGACAGGGAGGCCTGGCAATTCATGGGGTCGCAAAGAATCGGACATGACTGAGCAACTGATCTGATCTGATCTGAATAGTAGATGTACTTGGTCATGGAGGATATATATATTCCATTTTAATAAATATTACCAAATACTGCTCCACAATGGTTGAACCAATTTACAGTTTGATCCAATGTGTGTATTATATTTGTAGAGCTAACATTTTTGAAATACTTTTCCACTCCTCCATTGCAATCAATAGCACCAAAATTCTGAAATCACAAGCAGCTAGTTGGGATTTTGGTGTTCTCACAGAAGATGAGTACACATCCTTCTATTCCACCATCAAGGTCTTTAGATAGTTAGATGTTTTTAGAAACAGATTTTATGATCTCATGGAAAGTCAAAATTTTTTAATTCCTTTATGTGTATGTCCTCTATGAGTTATTCAGCAAACATTTTTCATCTTTTATCAGATCCCTCAAATAGTTGGCATGATTACTACAAAAGTTACACAAAAGTATTGATATTATGGGGAAAGAGAACATACTAACCTAGATCAGTACTCCTGGTGCTGAACTATAAACTATGAGTGTCTGTGAAACTGGAGAAAATATGATTAACAACCTGTGTTTTATGGTAATTTGACATTGCTACAATGCCCCAGAAAGTTTTAATTATTCTGATAAAGAATTTATATTCAATTTTATAAAACTGTTGCTCACAATGGATTAAAAGGAGGAAAGGAAAACTGGCCTGGTCTTCTCTCCAGACAGTTTAAGAAGAACGAGCCTAGAGAGTAAAGTTGAAGCTAGATTGTAAAGGGGATTGAATGACATGCTAGATTATTTAAACTTTATCCTATATTAAGGTCTTTGAAATCAGAATAGCCAAATGCACATGATGGAGAATTTTGGCAGCAATACAAAGTGATGTCAAAGGAAAGATATAATGGTGGCAGAAAAACCTGTTAGAAACTGATTCAGTGATTTGGGTAAGTAATAATGAAAACTTGGGGAATGCAGATAGAGAAAAGCAGATCTGAAAATAATTTTAGAGGTAGAATTTACTGAACTTGACAAATACATTGGAAGGCAGGGATGATATGAAGGTGGAAGTGTTAAATATAACATTTCCATATTAAAAGATAGTTAGCAGAAGATACATAAGGAAGAAAAATGTTTGATTTAAAACATTTCAAGTTTGAGTTGATTGTGGAATTTGAAGGTAAAAAAACAGAAATACATCTCTAGAGTTGAGAAATGGCATCTGGATGCAGAGAGTGAAGCAGAAGACCTCAGGGTGTATATAACAATTACATTCCTGGGTGCAAATGAGACTGCTTCCAGGTGAGGTGTATATTGTGAAAAAAACTGATCTGAGTGTAAAACTCTCCTTCCACATTCACTGAAAAGATAGGCACTGCTCAAGAGTGCCAACATTAACAAGTGAGCTGAAGGAGAATACTTAACAAAACAGGTGAAGAATTTAAAAAAAAAATCCAAGTTAAAAGAAATAGTGGAGGTGGGGTGTCGGGGGAGAGATTTTGCAAGAAGAGAATGGTCTATGGGAATGTGAATGCAGTGAAGGTAATTACTCTTTTAAGAAGCACACTGTAGTAAAAGAAAGAGTTTAGATAGTAGCTTAAGTAGAAAAAAAAAAAAAAAGGAAACATCTTCTTGTGGATGAATACAATTGAAGCAAATCTGTAAACTTAGGAGAAGAAGCCAGTGGAGATGAACAGCGAGAAAGTATGAGTTCCAATACCAATTTTTTAATACATTTCCACAGGAGCCTTCCTGATAGAGATTGCTTCTTATTCATATATTACTATGGTCTAGTCCAGGCCTCTTAATACCTACTTGTTATCTTTTTTTTTTTTAAACATGTAACTCGTGACTTCTTTATTTAAAATAATGGATGATTTATGACATACCAGTTACTGCATGTTCTCAACTCAAATTCCTAAAGTGTAGTGGTAGCAATTCACTTCTCTGCTCAAAGATTCTTTAGCCTCCTGTTAAACTCTGCTCCCAAAACAAACTTTTCACTTGGTTCCAAAACAACCTAATATTTCAATCATTGAAATGTATCCTGCATGGGTCCTTCCATGCTATTTTGCCATCTCAATGTGTTCTTGACCTTTTTTTTAATCAATATCTATATTATTTTATAGACTTCCTTTTTTAGATTGATTTTATATGTACAGAAAAACTGAGTGCAAAATGCATAGGGTTTCCATATACACTCTCAACACCCTACATACAGTTTCTCCTGTAATAAACATCTTACATTAGCCTGGTACACTTTTTGCAATTGGTGATCCAATATTGACATATTATTATTAATTAAAGTTCATGGCTTTGCATTGTAGTTTGCTCTTTGTCTTGTATACTCAAAGTTTTGTGACATGTATACACAATTATAGTATCTTGCAGAATAATAGCACTGTCCTTAACATCTGTGCTCCACCTATTAATCCCTTCCTCCGTCCCCCTGAACTCTTGAAAATCACCAAGGTTTATACAGTTTCCATAGTTATGCCTTTTTCATGATGTCATATATCAGAAGTCACACAATATGTAGCCTTTTCAGATTGGCTTCCTTAACTTATTAATATGCACTGAAGGTTTCTCAATGTCTGTTTAAAACATAAGGCTTAAGCTATCAACATGGGCTTGATTACTCTTTCTTTTAGCAATGAACACCATTTCATTGTCTGGGTGTACCACACTACACTTATCCACTCACCTATTGAAATACATCTTGGTTTTGTTTCCAAAATCTGGCAATTATGAATAAAGCTGCTTTAAACATTTGTGTGAAAGATTTTGTGTGTAGTTTTTCCAACTCATCTGGGTAAAGTACAGTTCAGTTCAGTCGCTCAGTTGTGTCCGACTCTTTGCGACCCCATGAATCGCAGCATGCCAGGCCTCCCTGTCCATCACCAACTCCCGGAGTTCATTCAAACTCACATCCATCGAGTCGGTGATGCCATCCAGCCATCACATCCTCTGTCGTCCCATTCTCCTCTTGTCCCCAATCCCTCCAATCATCAGGGTCTTTTCCAATGAGTCAACTCTTCGCATAAGGTGGCCAAAGTATTGGAGTTTCAGCTTTAGCATCATTCCTTCCAAAGAACACCCAGGACTGATCTCCTTTAGAATGGACTGATTGAATCTCCTTGCAGTCGAAGGGACTCTCAAGAGTCTTCTCCAATGAAGTATCACAATTGCTGGATAATGTGCAATGATATATTTAGCTATTAAGAAACTGCAAAACTGTCTTCTAAGGTGGCTATATCATTTTTCTATTCCAGTAAGCAATGAATGAAAGTTCCTATTCTCATTCTCAGCAACATTTGGTGTGTCAGTGTTTTGGAATTTGGTCATTCTAATAGGTTTGTAGTGGTATCTCATTATTCTTTTAATATGCATTTCCCTGATGACATGTGATGCTGAGCACATTTTAACATGTTTATTTGGCATCTATATATATCCAAGGTAAGGAGCAATGGCTGCTCTTTGCTGGCGCAGCCATGAAGAGATACCCCATGACCAAGGTAAGAGAAACCCAAGTAAGACGGTAGGTGTTACAAGAGGGCATCAGAGGGCAAACACACTGAAACCATACTCACAGAAAACTAGTCAATCTAATCACACTAGGACCAGAGCCTTGTCTAACTCAATGAAACTAAGCCATGCCCGTGGGGCAACCCAAGATGGGCGGGTCATGTTGGAGAGATCTGACAGAATGTGGTCCACTGGAGAAGGGAATGGCAAACCACTTCAGTATTCTTGCCTTGAGAACCCCATGAACAGTATGAAAAGGCAAAATGATAGGATACTGAAAGAGAAACTCCCCAGGTCAGTAGGTGCCCAATATGCTACTGGAGATTAGTGGAGAAATAACTTCAGAAAGAATGAAGGGATGGAGCCAAAGCAAAAAGAATACCCAGCTGTAGATGTGACTGGTGATAGAAGCAGGTCTGATGCTGTAAAGAGCAATATGGCATAGGAACCTGAAATGTCAGGTCCATTAATCAAGGCAAAGTGGAAGTGGTCAAACAGGAGATGGCAAGAGTGAATGTTGACATTCTAGGAATCAGCGAACTGAAATGGACTGGAATGGGTGAATTTAACTCAGATGACCATTATATCTACTACTGTGGCAGGAATCCCTTAGAAGAAATGGAGTGGCCATCATGGTCAACAAAAGAGTCTAAAATGCAGTACTTGGATGCAATCTCAAAAATGACAGAATGATCACTGTTCGTTTCCAAGGCAAACCATTCAGTATCACAGTAATCCAAATCTATGCTCCAACCAGTAACGCTGAAGAAGCTGAAGTTGAACAGTTCTATGAAGACCTACAAGACCTTTTAGAACTAACACCCAAAAAAGATGTCCTTTTCATTATAGGGAACTGGAATGCAAAAGTAGGAAGTCAAGAAACACCTGGAGTAACAGACAAATTTGGCCTTGGAATACGGAATGAGGCAGGGCAAAGACTAATAGAGTTTTGCCAAGAAAATGCACTTGTCATAACAAACACTCTCTTCCAACAACACAAGAGAAGACTCCAAACATGGACATCACCAGATGGTCAACACCGAAATCAGATTGAATATCTTCTTTGCAGCCAAAGATGGAGAAGCTCTATACAGTCAGCAAAAACAAGACCAGGAGCTGACTGTGGCTCAGACCATGAACTCTTTATTGCCAAATTCAGACTTAAATTGAAGAAAGTAGGAAAAACCACTAGACCATTCAGATATGACCTAAATCAAATCCCTTATGATTATACAGTGGAAGTGAGAAATAGATTGAAGGGCCCAGATCTGATAGATAGAGTGCCTGATGAACTATGGAATGAGGTTTGTGACACTGTACACGAGACAGGCATCAAGACCATCCCCATGGAAAAGAAATGCAAAAAAGCAAAATGGCTCTCTGGGGAGGCCTTAAAAATAGCTGTGAAAAGAAGAGAAGCGAAAAGTAAAGGAGAAAAGGAAAGATATAAATATCTGAATGCAGAGTTCCAAAGAATAGCAAGAAGAGATAAGAAAGCCTTCTTCAGCGATCAATGCAAAGAAATAGAGGGAAACAACAGAATGGGAAAGACTAGGGATCTCTTCAAGAAAATCAGAGATATCAAAGGAGTATTTCATGCAAAGATGGGCTCAATAAATGACAGAAATGGTATGGACCTAACAGAAGCAGAAGATATTAAGAAGAGATGGCAAGAATATACAGAAGAACTGTACAAAAAAGATCTTCACGACCCAGATAGTCATGATGGTGTGATCACTGACCTAGAGCCCGACATCCTGCAATGTGAATTCAACTGGGCCTTAGAAAGCATCACTACAAACAAAGCTAGTGGAGGTGATGGAATTCCAGTTGAGCTATTCCAAATCCTGAAAGATGATGCTGTGAAAGTGCTACACTCAATATGCCAGCAAATTTGGAAAACTCAGCAGTGGCCACAGGACTGGAAAAGGTCAGTTTTCATTCCTATCACAAAGAAAGGCAATGCCAAAGAATGCTCAAACTACCACACAATTGCACTCATCCTACACGCTAGTAAAGTAATGCTCAAAATTCTCCAAGCCAGGCTTCAGCAATATGTGAACCGTGAACTTCCTGATGTTCAAGCTGGTTTTAGAAAAGGCAGAGGAACCAGAGATCAAATTGCCAACATCCGCTGGATCATGGAAAAAGCAAGAGAGTTCCAGAAAAACATCTATTTCTGCTTTCTTAACTATGCCAAAGCCTCTGACTGTGTGGATCACAATAAACTGTGGAAAATTCTGAAAGAGATGGGAATACCAGACCACCTGATCTGACTCTTGAGAAATTTGTATGCAGGTCAGGATGCAACAGTTAGAACTGAACATGGAACAACAGACTGGTTCCAAATAGGAAAAGGAGTAAGTCAAGGCTGTATATTGTCACCCTGCTTATTTAACTTCTATGCAGAGTACATCATGAGAAACGCTGGACTGGAAGAAACACAAGCTGGAATCAAGATTGCTGAGAGAAATATCAATAACCTCAGATATGCAGATGACACCACCCTTATGGCAGAAAGTCAAGAGGAACTCAAAAACCTCTTGATGAAAGTGAAAGTGGAGAGTGAAAAAGTTGGCTTAAAGCTCAACATTCAGAAAACGAAGATCATGGCATCTGGTCCCAGAACTTCATGGGAAAGAGATGGGGAAACAGTGGAAACAGTGTCAGACTTTATTTTTCTGGTCTCCAAAATCACTACAGATGGTGACTGCAGCCATGAAATTAAAAGACGCTTACTCCTTGGAAGAAAAGTTATGACCAACCTAGATAGCATATTCAAAAGCAGAGATATTACTTTGCCAACAAAGGTTCGTCTAGTCAAGGCTATGGTTTTTCCAGTGGTCATGTATGGAGGTGAGAGTTGGACTGTGAAGAAGGCTGAGCGCCGAAGAATTGATGCTTTTGAACTGTGGTGTTGGAGAAGACTCTTGAGAGTCCCTTGGACTGCAAGGAGATCCAACCAGTCCATTCTGAAGGAGATCAGCCCTGGGATTTCTTTGGAAGGAATGATGCTAAAGCTGAAACTCCAGGACTTTGGCCACCTCATGTGAAGAGTTGACTCATTGAAAAAGACCCTGACGCTGGGAGGGACTGGGGACAAGAGGAGAAGGGGACGACAGAGGATGAGATGGCTGGATGGCATCACTGACTCGATGGACTGAGCCTCAGTGAACTCTGGAAGTTGGTGATAGACAGGGAGGCCTGGCGTGCTGCGATCCATGGGGTCGCAAAGAGTTGGACACGACTGAGTGACTGATCTGATCTGATATATCTTCTTTGGTGAGGTGTCTGCGGAAATCTTTGCCCATCTATAAATTGGGTCATTTGTTTTCTCACTGTTGAGTTTTAAGTGTTATTTGTATATTCTTAATGCCAGTCTTTTAAGTCCTTTAAAAGAGACATTTTTCCAGAGACATTTTTGCAGAGACACTTTTCCAAATATGTGACTTGTATTTTCATTTATGTAATGGTGTTTTTTTCAGAGCAATTTTAATTTCATGAAGCCAAACTCTCAATTCTTTTTTCTTTCATGGATAATGCTTTGGATATTGTATTTAGAAAGTCACTGTGAAATGCAAGGTCATCTAGATATTCATACTATTTTCCAGGAGTTTTATAGCTTTGCATTTTACATTTAGGTCTGTGTTCTATTTTGAATTCTTTTTTGTGAAAGGAATAAGGTGTGTGTCTAGGTTTATTTATTAATATATTTATGCTTGTGGTTATCCTGTTTTTTCCAATGGTATTGAAAAGACTGTCCTTTCTTCATTGAATCACTCTTGCCACAGATCAGGTGACTATATTTGTGTTCTATTCCACTGATCTATTTGTGTTTCATTAATACTGCACTGTCTTGGCTTTATAGTTAAAGTAGAGCAGATCAGTCTTCTGACTTGATTTTTCTTTAATGTTTTACTGTCTATTTTGGATCTTTTGCCTTTCCCTATAAACTTTAAAATCAATTTATCAATGCCCACAAAACAATTTGCACAATTTTGATTGAAATTGCATTCAATCTATAGATCAATTTGGAAAGAACCAAGATTTTAATGATATCAATATATAATTTATCATTTCTGTTGTCATTGTTCAGTTTCTCAGTCATGTCTGATGTTTTGAAACCCCATGGACTGCAGCATGCCAGGCTTCCCTGTTGTTCACCATCTCCTGGAGCTTGCTCAAACTCATGTTCATTGAGTAAGTGATGCAATCCAACCATCTTGTTCTATGTCATCACTTCAATTATCAAATCTACTTTTAAACCACTGAGGAAGAGCATAGAATAATGGAAAATGTCAAATACTATAGTCAGAAATTTTGGATTTATGCTTTGGATGCACTACTTTGATTAGTACCATTTTGAACACATAACTTACCCTCTTTGAACTTTGTCTTTTATCTGTAAAATATCTAAACAAAGCTAGTGGAGGTGATGGAATTGCACACACTAGTAAAGTAATGCTTAAAATTCTCCAAGCCAGGCTTCAACAATACATGAACTGTAAACTTCCAGATGTTCAAGCTGGTTTTAGAAAAGGCAGAGGAACCAGAGATCAAATTGCCAACATCTGCTGGATCATTGAAAAGGCAAGAGAGTTCCAGAAAAACATCTATTTCTGCTTTCTTAACTATGCCAAAGCCTTGGACTGCATGGATCACAAGAAACTGTGGAAAATTCTGAAAGAGATGGGAATACCAGACCACCTGACCTGACTCTTGAGAAACCTGTATGCAGGTCAGGAAGCAACAGTGAGAACTGGACATGGAACAACAGACTGGTTCCAAATAGGAAAAGGAGTAAGTCAAGGCTGTATATTGTCACCCTGCTTATTTAAATTAAATGCGGAGTACATCATGAGAAATGCTGGGCTGGAAGAAACACAAGCTGGAATCAAGATTGCTGAGAGAAATATCAATAACTTCAGATATGCAGATGACACCACCCTTATGGCAGAAAGTCAAGAGGAACTAAAAAGCCTCTTGATGAAAGTGAAAGAGGAGAGTGAAAAGGTTGGCTTAAAGCTCAACATTCAGAAAACGAAGATCATGGCATCTGGTCCCAGAACTTCGTGGGAAATAGATGGGGAAACAGTGGAAACAGTGTCAGACTTTATGTTTTTGGGCTCCAAAATCACTGCAGATGGTGAATACAGTCATGAAATTAAAAGATACTTACTCCTTGGAAGGAAAGTTATGACCAACCTAGATAGCATATTCAAAAGCAGAGACATTACTTTGCTAACAAAGGTTCATCTAGTCAAGGGTATGGTTTTTCCAGTGGTCATGTATGGATGTGATAGTTGGACAGTGAAGAAAGCTGAGTGCCTAAGAATTTATGCTTTTGAACTGTGGTGTTGGAGAAGACTCTTGAGAGTCCCTTGGACTGCAAGGAGATCCACCTAGTCCATCCTAAAGGAGATCAGTCCTGGGTGTTCATTGGAAGGACTGATGCTGAAGCTGAAACTCCAAATTTGGCCACCTCATGTGAAGAGTTGACTCAT
The DNA here is from genome assembly GCF_002263795.3 of Bos taurus. Classification (NCBI taxonomy): domain Eukaryota; kingdom Metazoa; phylum Chordata; class Mammalia; order Artiodactyla; family Bovidae; genus Bos; species Bos taurus. The sequence goes on along the minus strand of NC_037328.1, from coordinate 38,912,340 downwards.
TGGAAAAAAACCTGATGATTGGAGGGATTGAGAGCAAGAGGAGAAGGGGACGACAGAGGATGAGATGGCTGGATGGCATCACCAACTCGATGGACATGAATTTGGGTAAACTCCGGGAGTTGGTGATGGACAGGGAGGCCTGGTGTGCTGCGATTCATGGGGTCACAAAGAGTCAGACGAGACTGAGTGACTGAAATGAGTGACTGAACTCAGTGGTACAAGTTAGGTGGAAAGTGAAAATAAAGAAGAAAGAGAGAGAGAGAGAGAGAGAGAGAGACAGAAAGGAAGGAAGGAAGAAAGAATGGAAAGACAAAAAGGGAGGAAGAAAGCAAGAGAGAAAGAGAGATAGGTTGAAGATAGCCAATAGGGACAGGCAGATATTTCTTCTCCCTGCTCCCTAACAGCTAAGACATAACATGGAAACAAATTGAACTCTTGCTAAGACTTGAATCTTAAAATACTGACCAAAATGTCTGGGCAGTTAGAATATATTCATGGAATCATTCAGTTCAGTTCAGTTCAGTTCAGTCACTCAGTTGTGTCCAACTCTTTGCGACCCCATAAATCGCAGCACGCCAAGCCTCCCTGTCCATCACCAACTCCCAGAGTTCACTGAGACTTACATCCATAGAGTCAGTGATGCCACCCAGCCATCTCATCCTCTGTCATCCCCTTCTCCTCCTGCCCCCAATCCCTCCCAGCATCAGAGTCTTTTCCAATGAGTCAACTCTTCACATGAGGTGGCCAAAGTCCTGGAGTTTCAGCTTTAGCATCATTCCTTCCAAAGAAATCCCAGGGCTGATCTCCTTCAGAATGGACTGGCTGGATCTCCTTGCAGTCCAAGGGACTCTCAAGAGTCTTCTCCAACACCACAGTTCAAAAGCATCTATTCTTTGGTGCTCAGCCTTCCAACTCTCACATCCATACATGACCACTGGAAAAACCATAGCCTTGACTAGATGGACCTTTGTTGGCAAAGTAATGTCTCTGCTTTTGAATATGCTATATAGGTTGGTCATAACTTTTCTTCCAAGGAGTAAGTGTCTTTTAATTTCATGGCTGCAATCACCATCTGTAGTGATTTTGGAGACCAGAAAAATAAAGTCTGACACTGTTTCCACTGTTTCCCCATCTATTTCCCATGAAGTGATGGGACCAGATGCCATGATCTTCATTTTCTGAATGTTGAGCTTTAAGCCAACTTTTTCACTCTCCACTTTCACTTTCATCAAGAGGCTTTTTAGTTCCTCTTGACTTTCTGCCAAAAGGGTGGTGTTATCTGCATATCTGATGTTATTGATATTTCTCCCGGCAATCTTGATTCCAGCTTGTGCTTCTTCCAGTCCAGTGTTTCTCATGATGTACTCTGCATAGAAGTCAAATAAGCAGGGTGAAAATATACAGCCTTGACTTACTCCTTTTCCTATTTAGAACCAGTCTGTTGTTCCATTTCTAGTTCTAACTGTTGCTTCCTGACATGCATACAAATTTCTCAAGAGTCAGGTCAGGTGGTCTGGTATTCCCATCTCTTTCAGAATTTTCCAGTTTCTTGTGGTCCACACAGTCAAAGGCTTTGGCATAGTCAATAAAGCAGAAATAGATGTTTTTCTGGAACTCTCTTGCTTTTTCCATGATCCAGCAGATGTTGGCAATTTGATCTCTGGTTCCTCTGCCTTTTCTAAAACCAGCTTGAACATCAGGAAGTTCACGGTTCACATATTGCTGAAGCCTGGTTTGGAGAATTTTGAACATTACTTTACTAGCGTGTGAAATGAGTGCAATTGTGCGGTAGTTTGAGCATTCTTTGGCATTGCCTTTCTTTGTAATAGGAATGAAAACTGACCTTTTCCAGTCCTGTGGCCACTGCTGAATTTTCCAAATTTGCTGGCATATTGAGTGCAGCACTTTCACAATATCATCTTTCAGGATTCGAAATAGCTCAACTGGAATTCCTTCATCTATTATAGATGAATCTAAAATCAGTAAAACTCTTTTGAGTATTAAGACATTAGAATATCAATCTTGCAAAGGAAAAAAAATGTTAACTGAATTAAAATTTAGATTTACATAAAAGCAAAACCTATGGGGCTGTACTTATAACTGGATAGAATATGTTATGGGTTGATTTGTATTACCTACAAATATACATTGAAATCCTAACCTCCAATATCTCACCCTTATTCACGGTGAATTTTTTTTGGAAACAGGGTCATTGCATATGGAATTAGTCAAGTCAGGATGAGGCCATTTCATTAACATGTTGTTTAGTCTCTACATGGTTTTATGTTTTTCTTCCTTCTTCTTGGTATTGCTTTCTAGTTTCATATCATTGAGGTCAGTAAAAATGCTTGGTATAATTTCTATACTCTTAAATTTGTTGTGACTCTTTTGTAGCCTAGCATGTGATGTATCCTGGATAATGTGCCATATGTACTGAAAAAGAATGTGTGTTTTGCTGTTTTGGGTTGAAATGTTCTATAGTTATCTATAAAATTAGCTTGGTCTAATGTGCCATTTAAGGCCACTGTTTAATTATTGATTTCCTGTCTGGAATGATCTATCCATTGAAGGAAGTGGGTTGTTAAAGTCCCCTACTATTACTGTCATTGTCTCCCTTTATATCTGTTAATATTTCTTTATGCATTTAACTGCTCTTATATTAGATGCTTATGTTTATGAGTGTTATATTCCCTTCTTGTGTTGGACCTTTAATCATATACAATGACCTTCTTTGTCTTTTGTTTAGACATTTTTTTAAGTCTACCTTGTCTGATAAGAATATTAGTACCCCAACATTCTTTTTGTTTCCATTTACATGCAATATTTTTTTCCCTTACCTTCAGTCAATGTGTATTGAGCTCTAAAGAGAATTTTTGTGAACAGCATAATGATGGGTCTTCTTTTTTATTCAGTCAGCCATCTTATGTCTTTTGATTAGAGCACTTAGTCTATTGATGTTTAAAATTATTATTGATACTAGACCACTTTCTAACACCATACACAAAAATAAACTCAAAATGGATTAAAGATCTAAACGTAAGACCAGAAACTATAAAACTCCTAGAGGAGAACATAGGCAAAACACTCTCCGACATATATCACAGCAGGATCCTCTATGACCCACCTCCCAGAATATTGGAAATAAAAGCAAAAGTAAACAAATGGGACCTAATTAACCTTAAAAGCTTCTGCACATCAAAGGAAACTATTAGCAAGGTGAAAAGACAGCCTTCATAATGGGAGAAAATAATAGCAAATGAAGCAACCGACAAACAACTAATCTCAAAAATATACAAGCAACTCCTACAGCTCAACTCCAGAAAAATAAATGACCCAATCAAAAAATGGGCCAAAGAACTAAATAGACATTTCTCCAAAGAAGACATACAGATGGCTAACAAACACATGAAAAGATGCTCAACATCACTCATTATCAGAGAAATGCAAATCAAAACCACTATGAGGTACCATTTCACACCAGTCAGAATGGCTGCCATCCAAAAGTCTACAAATAATAAATGCTGGAGAGGGTGTGGAGAAAAGGGAACCCTCTTACCCTGTTGGTGGGAATGCAAACTAGTACAGCCACTATGGAGAACAGTGTGGAGATTCCTTAAAAAACTGGAAATAGAACTGCCTTATGACCCAGCAATCCCACTGCTGGGCATACACACTGAGGAAACCAGAAGGGAAAGAGACACGTGTACCTCAATGTTCATCGCAGCACTGTTTATAATAGCCAGGACATGAAAGCAACCTAGATGTCCATCAGCAGATGAATGGATAAGAAAGCAGTGGTACATATACACAATGGAGTATTACTCAGCCATTAAAAAGAATACATTTGAATCAGTTCTAATGAGGTGGATGAAACTGGAGCCTATTATACAGAGTGAAGTAAGCCAGAAGGAAAAACATAAATACAGTATACTAACGCATATATATGGAATTTAGAAAGATGGTAACAATAACCCGGTGTACGAGACAGCAAAAGAGACACTGATGTATAGAACAGTCTTATGGACTCTGTGGGAGAGGGAGAGGGTGGGAAGATTTGGGAGAATGGCATTGAAACATGTAAAATATCATGTAAGAAACGAGTTGCCAGTCCAGGTTCGATGCACGATACTGGATGCTTGGGGCTAGTGCACTGGGACGACCCAGAGGGATGGTATGGGGAGGGAGGAGGGAGGAGGGTTCAGGATGGGGAACACATGTATACCTGTGGCAGATTCATTTTGATATTTGGCAAAACTAATACAATTATGTAAAGTTTAAAAATAAAATAAAATTAGAAAAAAAATTATTATTGATACAAACATTGCCATTCTGTTACCTGTTTTCTGGTTGATTTTTCAATTCTTCTCTGTTCTTTCCTTAACTAGTCTCTTCCCTTGTGGCTTGATCATTTTCTTTAGTGTTACATTTGGGCTTTCTCCCTAGTTCTTGCTTATATATTGTAGGTTTTTTGATTTTTGGTTACCATAGTTCAGTTCAGTGTCGTTCAGTCGTGTCTGATTTTTGCAACCCCATGGACTGCAGCACACTAGTCCTCCCTGTGCTTTGTCAACTCCTGGAGTTTACCCAAACAAATGTCCACTGAGTCAGTGATGCCATCAAACCATCTCATCCTTTGTCATCCCCTTCTGCTCCCACCTTCAATCTTTCCCAGCATAAGGTCTTTGCAAATGAGTCAGTTCTTTGAATCAGGTGGCCAAAGTACTGGAGTTTCAGCATCACACTTTCCATTGAATATTCAGTACTGATTTCCTTTAGGAAAGACTGGTTGGATCTCCTTGCAGTACAAGGGACTCTCAAGAGTCTTCTCCAACACCACAGTTCAAAAGCATCAATTCTTTGGCACTCAGCTTTCTTCACAGGCCAACTCTCACATCCATACATGACTACTGGAAAAACCATAGACTTGACTAGATGGACCTTTGTTGGCAAAGTAATCTCTCTGCTTTTGAATATGCTGTGTAGGTTGGTCATAGCTTTTCTTTCAAGGAGTAAGCGTCTTTTAATTTCATGCATGCAGTCACAACCTGCAGTTATTTTGGAGCCCAAAAGAGTAAAGTCTGCCACTGTTTCCACTGTTTCCCCATCTATTTGCCATGAAGTGATGGGACCATATGTCATCATCTTAGTTCTCTGAATGTTGAGCTTTAAGCCAACTTTTTCACTCTCCTCTTTCACTTTCATCAAGAGGCTCTTCAGTTCTTCTTCACTTTCTGCCATAAGTATGGTGTCATCTGCATATCTAAGGTTATTGATATTTCTCCTGACAATCTTGATTCCAGCTTGTGCTTCATCCAGCATGGCATTTTGCATGAAATATTCTGCACATAAGTTAAATAAGCAGGGTGACAATATACAGCCTTGACGTACTCCTTTTCCTATCTGAAACCAGTCTGTTGTTGCATGTCCAGTTCTAACTGTTGCTTCCTGACCTGCATACAGGTTTCTCAAGAGGCAGCTTAGGTGGTCTGGTATTCCCATCTCTTACAGAATTTTCCACAGCTTATTTGTGATCCACAAAGTCAAAGGCTATGGCATAGTCAATAAAGCAGAAATAGATGTTTTTCTGGAACTCTCTTGCTTTTTAGATGATCCAGCAGATGTTGGCAGTTTGATCTCTGGTTCCTCTGCCTTTTCTAAAACCAGCTTGAACATCTGGAAGTTGATGGTTCACGTATTGCTGAAGCCTGGCTTGGAGAATTTTGAGCATTACTTTTTTAATATGTGAGATGAATGCAATTGTGAGGTAGTTTGAGCATTCTTTGGCATTGTCTTTCTTTGGGATTGGAATCAAAACTGACCCTTTCCAGTCCTGTGGCCACAGCTGAGTTTTCCAAATTTGCTGGCATATTGAGTGCAGCACTTTCACAGCATCATCTTTCAGGATTTGGAATAGCTCAACTGGAATTCCATCACCTCCACTAGCTTTGTTCGTAGTGATGCTTTCTAAGGCCCAATTGAATTCACATTGCAGGATGTCTGGCTCTAGGTCAGTGATCACACCATCGTGATTATCTGGGTCATGAAGATCTTTTTTGTAGAGTTCTTCTGTGTATTCTTGCCACCTCTTCTTAATATATTCTCTTTCTATTAGGTCCATAACATTTCTGCCCTTTATTCAGCCCATCTTTGCATGAAATATTCCCTTGTTATCTCTAATGTTCTTGAAGAGATCTCTAGTCTTTCCCACTCTGTTGTTCTCCTCTATTTCTTTGCATTGACCACTAAGGAAGGCTTTCTTATCTCTCCTTGCTAGTCTTTGGAACTCTCCATTCAAATGGGTATATCTTTTGTTTTCTCCTTTGCTTTTGTCTTCTCTTCTTTTCACAGCTGTTTGTAAGGCCTCCCCAGACAGCCATTTTGCTTTTTTGCATTTCTTTTCCATGGGGATGATCTTGATCCCTGTCTCCTGTACAATGTCACGAACCTCCATTCATAGTTCATCAGGCACTCTATCTATCAGATCTAGGCCCTTCAGTCTATTTCTCACTTCCATTGTATAATCATAAGGGATTTGATTTAGGTCATATCTGAATGGTCTAGTGGTTTTTCCCACTTTCTTCAATTTAAGTCTGAATTTGGCAATAAGGATTTCATGATCTGAGCCACAGTCAGCTCCTGGTCTTGCCTTTGTTGACTGTATAGAGCTTCTCCATCTTTGGCTGCAAAGAATATAAGCAGTCTGTTTTTGATGTTGACGAATCTGGTGATGTCCATGTATCGAGTCTTCTCTTGTCCTGTTGGAAGAGGGTGTTTGCTATGACTAGTGCATTCTCTTGGCAAAACTCTATGAGCCTTTGCCCTGCTTCATTCTGTACTCCAAGGCCAAATTTTCCTGTTACTCCACGTGTTTCTTGACTTCCTACTTTTGCATTCCAGTTTCCTATAATGAAAATGACATCTTTTTGGGGTGTTAATTCTAAAAGGTGTTGTAGGTCTTCATAGAATCGTTCAACTTCAGCTTCTTTAGCATTGCTGGCTGGGCATAGGCTTGGATTACCATGATATTGAATGGTTTGCCTTGGAAATGAACAGAGATCATTCTGTCATTTTTGAGATTGCATCTAAGTACTGCATTTCGGACTCTTTTGTTGACCGTAATGGCTACTCCATTTCTTCTAAGGGATTCCTGCCCACAGTAGTAGATATAATGGTCATTTGAGTTAAATTCACCCATTCCAGTTCAGTTTAGTTTGCTGATTCCTAAAATGTCGACATTCACTCTTGCCATCTCCTGTTTGACCACTTCCAGTTTGCCTTGATTCGTGGACCTGACATTCCTGGTGCCTATGCAATATTGCTCTTTATCGCATCAGACCTTGCTTCCATCACCAGTCACATCCACAACTGGGTGTTGCTTTTGCTTTGGTTCTGTCTCTTCATTCTTTCTGAAGTAATATCTCTACTGATATCCAGTAGCATGTTGTGCACCTACAGATCTGGGGAGGTCATCTTTCAGTCCTATCTTTTTACCTTTTCATACTGTTCATGGGGTTCTCAAGCAAGAATACTGAAGTGGTTTGCCATTCCCTTCTCCAGTGGACCACATTTTGTCAGAGCTCTCCACCATGACCCGTCCATCTTGCGAGGCCCTATGCAGCATGACTCATAGTTTCATTGATTAAACAAGGCTGTGGTCCATGTGATTAGATTGGTTAGTTTTCTGTGATTGTCGTTTTCAGTCTGTCTACCCTCTGATGGAAAAGGATAAAAGGCTTATGGAAGCTTCCTGATGGGAGAGACTGACTAAGGGGGAAACTAGGTCTTGTCCTGATGGGTAGGGCCATGCTCAGTAAATCTTTAATACAATTTTCTGTTGATGGGTGGAAGTGTGCTCCCTCCCTACTATTTACCTGGGGCCAAACCTTGGTGGAGGTAATGAAGATAATGGTGACCTCCTTCAAAAATCCCATGCATGTACTGCTACACTCAGTGTCCCCAACCCTGCAGCAGGCCACCACCAGCCCACACCTCCACTGGAGACTCCTGGACACTCACAGGCAAGTCTGGATCAGTCTCTTGTTGTCACTGCTCCTTTCTCCTGGGTCATGGTGCACAAGGTTCTGTTTATGCCCTCCAAGAGTCTATTTCCCAGTCCTAAGTTCTGGCAGCTCTATGATGGGGTTAACAGCAACCTCCTCCAAGAGGGCTTATGCCATACCCAAGTCTGCTGCACCCAGAGCCTCTGTCCCTGTGGCAGTCCACTGCTGACCCATACCTCCACAGCAGACACTCAAACACAGTTCCGTCTCTGTCTCTGTGGGTCCCTGGGTCCTGGTGCACACAAAGTTTGTTTGAGCCCTCTGAGCATCTCTGGCAGAAATTGGGTTTGATTCTAAATGTGAATTCACCCCTCCTACCATCTTGCTGGGGATTCTCCTTTGACCTTGGATGTGGGGTATCTCCTCATAGCCGCTCCAGAACCTACCAACTTACTGGGGTCTCTCTGACCTTGGACATGGGGTATCTCTTCACGGCTGCTCCAGTGAAGTGCAGCCACTGCTCCTGACCTTGAATATGGGGTATTGCCTCAGGTCCACCTCTCCTGACCTTGGACATGGGGTATCTCCTCTTGGCCACTTCAGAGTCACGCAGCCACCGCTCACCATAGAGTTCATATAAATTGGTTACCATAGAGTTCATATACATTGACTTATTTTAAACTCATAATCACTGAAGTTAAACACATTTTAAAATATCTACATGTTTTATTTTCCATTCCCATGTTTTATTTTATTCCCATGTCATAAAACATTCCCATGTTTTATTTTATTCCCATGTCATATTTTATATCTTCATGCTTATTCCTTAGCTGTTTATTGTATAGTAGTCAAAATTGATTTCAAATTTTTGTCTTTTAACCTTTATACCAGCTTATTTAAATGATTAAACCATTGACTTTCCTATATATGTACCTTTCCCAGGGTGATTTTCCCTTTATATAATTTCTTATTTATTAATTTAGCTTTTTCTTTTTCATTTAGTAAAAAGACTATTTAATATTTCTTTTAAGTTTGATTTAGTGTTTATGAACTCTTTTCATTTTTTGGAAGAGCTTGTTTGAGAAGCTCTTTATTTCTCTTTCAGTTCTGAATGACAAACGTGCTGGATAGAGCATCTCAGATTGTAGGATTTTTCCTTTCAATACTTTAAATACATTATGTTATTCTCTTCTGTAAAGTTTTTGCTGAATAATCAGTTGGTAGACCGTTCCTTTGATGTGACTGTTTTCTCTTGTTGCCTTTAAAATTCTCTAACTTCTGCCACTTCAATATGATATAACTTACTGTGGGTCTCTTTGGGTTTATCTTGTCTGGGACTCTCTGCTTCCTGTACTTGGATATCTATTTCCTTCTTCAGGTTCAAGAACTTTTTTAGCCATAATTTCATCAAATACATTTTCTACCCCTTTCTCTCTTCTCCACCTATGCCTCCTACAGTGTGAATATTTATGCACTTAATGTCTCAAACATCCCTTAAACTGTCCTCATTTTTTAAAGTTTGTTTTTCTTACACTGTTGGTGGGAATGCAAACTAGTACAGCCACTATGGAGAACAGTGTGAAGATTCCTTAAAAAACTGGAAATAGAACTGCCATACGACCCAGCAATCCCACTGGGCATACACACCAAGGAAACCAGAATTGAAAGAGACACGTGTAACCCAATGTTCATCGCAGAACAGTTTATAATAGCCAGAACATGGAAGCAACCTAGATGTCCATCAGCAGATGAATGGATAAGAAAGAAGTGGTACATATACACAATGGAGTATTACTCAGCCATTAAAAAGAATACATTTGTATCAGTTCTAATGAGGTGGATGAAACTGGAGCCTATTATACAGAGTGAAGTAAGCCAGAAAGAAAAACACCAATACAGTATACTAACGCATATATATGGAATTTAGAAAAATGGTAACGATAACCCTGTATGTGAGACAGCATAAGAGACACATGTATAGAACAGTCTTTTGGACTCCATGGGAGTGGGAGAGGGTGGGATGATTTGGGAGAATGGCATTGAAACATTATAATATCATATATGAAATGAATTTCCAGACCAGGCTTGATGCATGATACAGGATGCTTGGGGCTGGTGCATTGCGATGACCCAGAGGGATGGTACAGGGAGGGAGGTGGGAAGGGGGTTCAAGATGGGGAACACGTGTACACCCATGGCAGATTCATGTTGATGTACGGCAAAACCAATACAATATTGTAAAGTAATTAGCCTCCAATTAAAATAAATAAATTTATATTAAAAATAATAAAAAAAATAAAGTTTGTTTTTCTTTTTGCTGTTTTGATTGGGTGATTTCCATTATTCTATTTTCTCAGTCAGTATGCATTCTTCTGTCACCTAATCTGTTGTTAGTTTCTTCTGGTGCATTTTCATTTCAGTTATCATATTATTCAGCTCTGACTGGATTTTTCAAAAAATTTTCTAGTTCTTTGTTGTTATTCTCACTGTGTTCATCTGTTTTTTTCGCAAGTTCAGTTAGCAATCTTATAACTATTGCTTTGAACTCTTCATCAGGTAAATGATTTACCTTCATTCTGTTAGTTTTTGTTTGTCTGTTTCAGAACTTTTAAATTGTAATTTCATTTGAAACATATTCCTTTATCTTCTTATCTTGTTTAACTTTTTCTCTCTCTATGAAATTAGGTGAAACAGTTATCTTTCCTGGTATTGAAGGTTTGTCCTTGTGTGAAAGGGTCCCTAAGCTATCTACATGTACCCAGTGGCTTTGTGAGAAAGCTAGATCTGAAGTGAGCACAGGCTATATCTTCCCCTGGGATACACTGACAACTCACATTAATGGGAGGTAGGGCTAGAGTTGGAGGGCCTAAACCAGAGCCAGGCGCAAACAGGGGCTTCTCCTATGCTCAGTGGCCATCACCACCTTATTAGGAGGCAAGGGCGGAGCCTGAGGGACTGGATCAGGATCCCTGAGGGAGCTGGGTTTCTCCTGGGTGTGACTGCAATCTCCACTTTGGCTAGGTACAAGGCTGAGGCCTGAGGGCCTGGGGTCGCACTTCTGTGCTGGTTTCATTTTTCCCTGGTGAGTGCACCTTGGTTAGAGGCTGGGTCAGGATCAGAGGGGTTGGAGCCACATTACTCGGTTGCTTGTGGTCCCTCTCAAGTATGTACAGGGACATATGTGCTGGCAATCTTCATGGTCAGAAGTAGGTCTAGGGCTTGAGCTGGCTCCTTTTCCTCTAAATGTGCACACTCTCATGGGCAATGGTAGCCAGTGCCTTAGTGGGGAGAAGTACTGGACCAAGACTAGCTGGAATAGGGGCCTGGCACAGGCTGGAGCATGTGCCAGGGCTGTCCTGGAAGTTGGCCAGAGCCCCAGCTAGTTTTTAATCTTTTGCCTCTGTGCTATGACAGGGGGAAAACAAATTTGTGCATGCACTCTTCAAGAGCAGAGTCTTAGGTTTTCACAGCCCTTTTAGTCAACCCCACTGGTTTCCAACCTAGCTAAGGAGCTAAGGGGACTCACCTTCCCTTTATCAGTCCCCAGGCTGGGGCTTCTAAAATATGGCTCAAATACCTTGCTTCCAAGAGAGGATCCCTGAGCCTATGATACCTCACTATTCTTCTGGATCCCCTACTAGGGTGCTGGTCCTTAAATTGCTTCCCCTCCCTACCTAACTAGACTCTGTGGATCTTTCTTTACTGCCTCGTTTGTAGAAGAGCCATTCTGCTAATCCTCAGGTCGATTTCAGCAATAGTTGTTCTATATGTACCGGTATTTTTAAATGTGCTTGTGAAAGGAGGTAAATTCAGCATCCTCCCACTCTGCCTTCTTGATTTGCAGAGATTGAATGTTTGCAGTTGTAAACCAAAGAATACTGAAGAATGCCTGAAAGCCATCAGAATCAAAGAAAAGAGTCAAGGAAGAATTCTCCTACAGATTTCAGAGGATCATGCCCTACCAACATCTTGATTTAGGACTTCTAGCTTCTAGAAGTGCGATACAATATCTTTTTGTTTTTATCCACTTTAGATGTGTGGTAATTTGTTAAGGTAGCCCTGAGAAACTGATACAAAATATTTTTTTTAATGGTAAACTCAAAAACTGTAGAGTATTGTGGTTGCTCTTAACACTGTTTGACAGATTAAGACGTGCACAACATCAGATTCCTAAGTTTTAGTTCAAGTGATGGGCTTGTATCTAGGAGCTTCCTATGATGGTGTTAAAACAGTTATTATCACCTATACTCACAGGCAGCTGAAAACCAAATGTAGACATGAATCCTCTAAGTTGCTGATTTATAATGACAGTTGAATTTGAAGGCAAGCACTATCATTTTCTATAAGGTATGGTGAGTGAAGTGAAGTCGCTCAGTCCAGTCTGACTCTTTGCAACCCCATGAACTGTAGCCCACCAGGCTCCTCCATCCATGGAATTTTCTAGGCAAGAGTACTGGAGTGGGTTGCCATTTCCTTCTCCAGGGGATCTTCCCCACCCAGGGATCAAACCCGGATCTCCCACACTGTGGGCAGATGCTTTACCATCTGAGCCACCGGGGAATCCCATAAGGTATGGTACTGTTTTGGAAAAACTAGAATCATGAAACCTTGAAAGAATATATTTGAACATCTGAACAGCATGGGATACTCTCTGAACAATAGCAACAAAAGGCCCCTTCTCTGAAAATCTTTTCTTCTCTTGTTTAAAATCTTATCAGAAAAAAAAAAAAGAAAATCATAATGCTTTCCCCACCACTCCTATCTCTTTTAACTCTAGAGATGTAACAATAATTAGGATAGGATTCAGTAAAATAGTAAGATTTCACCAAAGATAAATGACTGTGCACTAAAATAACCTCAGAATTTGCTAATTTTACCAAGAAATTTGTGAGTGATATGAGAAATTTAAAAATGCCTTTATTTTGAAAAGGATTTAGTGACTCCTCTCTGGAGCCTTTATTTGGATATCAGGGGATTCTGAACTCATGCTGTTAACATTCCCAGTTCTTGAAGAAGATGCTCACCAAGTGGAAAAGTTCCTACATGTCTACTTGCTCTGTGAAGAGTTATTATGGTGAAAATAACAAAGATAAAGTCCTAGAACTCACTTTTTTTTTACAAAAATAATAAATCATATGGTACATCACAAAACTGGGAAAATGATAGAGACGAGTAGCACCACTGAGACTTGAAAGATAAATGTATCTTGACTGCTGTATGGGTCTTTGAAAAGGGGAATAAATTTTTATAAGCTTAATCAGGGAATTACTCCAAATTATAATTACACTTCCAGATGTGGTCCAAATACCAGAACAATTTAATACAATTCATGAATCTCCCATGTTTTGGAAAGACATGTGAAAATGACAGAGAGCTAGAAATAAATCCCATAAAAATGTATATGTTTCAAGTCTTAGGCATGTTAGGACATTTACTCCAAAATGAAAGGTTAAGTTGCTTCACTCTCACTCTCTGCAATTAAGAAAGACAATATTTAGAAAGTATCTTTGTGGTTTCAAAGAACATAAACTACATTTGGTGATCCATTGAGATGTATCTGCAGATGTCCTTGAAACTTGTAGTCTTTAATTGGATCCCCACCTCATCCAAGAAGACTCTCCTGTGTGATACAGTCTACCAACTAAGAAGCTCTGTGTCTAGGCCCATTAAGACTTGATAGAAGTCAGTGGTCCTTGAAAATCTCTGGTGTATAAGAAAGTTGGTATGCCAGCTGAAACCCTGAAGATTTGGTTGTATGCCTTATTTATCAGTTAACTCTCCATCTTAGCAAAATCCTGTTTGATTTGCTGAGAAACACTCATAGAGCCTGACCAAATTACTAAGGAATAAAAGGTGACCACAGCAGTGGCCACAGGACTGGAAAAGGTCAGTTTTCATTCCAATCCCAAAGAAAGACAATGCCAAAGAATGCTCAAACTACCACACAATTGCACACATCTCACACACTAGCAAAGTAAAGCGTAAAATTCTCCAAGCCAGTCTTTAACACTTCAAATCTGTGAACTTCCAGTTGTTCAAGCTGGATTTAGAAAAGGCAGAGGAACCAGAGATCAAGTTGCCAACATCCACTGGATCATCAAAGAAGCAAGAGAGTTCCAGAAAAACATCTACTTCTGCTTTATTGTCTATGCCAAAGCCTTTGACTGTGTGGTTCACAACAAACTGTAGCAAATTCTGAAAGAGATGGGAATAGCAGACCACCTTATCTGCCTCCTGAGAAATCTGTATGCAAGTCAAGAAGCAACAGAACTGGACATGGAACAACAGACTGGTTCCAAATTGGGAAAGGAGTACATAAAGGCTATATATTGTCACCCTGATTATTTAACTTATATGCAGAGTACATCATGCAAAATGCTGGGCTAGATGAAGCACAAGCTGGAATCAAGATTGCCAGATAAATATCAGTAACTTCAGATACACAGATGAAACCAACTTTACAGTAGAAAGCAAAGAAATAAAGAGCCTCCTGATGAAAGTGAAAGAGGAGAGTGAAAAAGCTGGCTTAAAATTCAACATTCAGAAAGCTAAGATCATGGTATCTGGTCCCATCACTTCATGGCAAATAAATGGGGAAACAATGGAAACACTGACAGACTTTATTTTCTTGGGCTCCAAAATCACTGCAGATGGTGACTGCAGCCTTGAAATTAAAAGATGCTTGCTCCCTGGAAGAAAAGTTATGACCAACCTAGACAGCATTTTAAAAGGCAGTCATTACTTTGCCAACAAATTTCCATCTAGTCAAAGCTATGGTTTTTCCAGTAGTCATGTATGGATGTGAGAGTTGGACTGTGAAGAAAGCTGAGCGCCAAAGAACTGATGCTTTTGAACTGTGGTGTTGGAGAAGACTCTTGAGAGCCCCTTGGACAGCAGGGACATCCAACCAGTCCATCCTAAAAAAAATCAGTCCTGAATATTCATTGGAAGGACTGATGCTGAAGTTGAAATGCCAATACTTTGGCCACCTGATGTGAAGAACTGACTCACTGGAAAAGATCCTGATGCTGGGAAAGATTTAAGGCAGGAGGAGAAGGGGATGACAGAGGATGAAATGGTTGGATGGCATCACTGACTCAATGGACATGAGGAATTGGTGATGGACAGGGAAGCTTGGCATACTGCAATTCATGGGGTCGCGAAGAGTCAGACAGGCTGAGTGACTGAACTGAACTGAACTGAATACATACAAAATAGGGCACAGTCTTATGCAGAAAATGTTCATAATTGGCACTGGAAATTTCCTCATGTTTCCAAAGTATGTATTCCAGCTATAATTCAACTCTCCATCAATAGAAACTAGCAACACAAACCCATGAGTATTCTCTGACATTAGTTGCCCAAAGAAAAAGTAAACATAGTAAACTAAACCTAATGAGTTTATACAAAGTGCTGGCAACACAGATATGGACTTCTAGGACATCATCTCAAAATGGCGGTGGTGGTTTAGTCACTAAGTCACGTCTGACTCTTGCAACCCCATGGACTGGGAGTCTACCAGGCTCCTCTGTCCATAGGATTCTCCAGCCAAGAATACTGGGTTGGGTTGCCATTTCCTTCTCCAAGGGATCTTCCCAACCCAAGAATTGAACCCAGGTCTCCTGCATTAAGGCATATTCTTTATTGACTGAGCTACTAGGAAAGCCCTTATCTCAAAATAGGCACATTAAAAATATATATTTAGGTATTATGTTTGTGTTCACATTCAGTAGTTTGCAATTTTGTAAAAAAAAAAAAAAAAAAAATCTTAATAATCAAATGAAAAGATAAATCAATTTGTGCATTTCCATCACCATACTTTCTCATTCACTGTAGTGCCTGCTCAATGAGCTCATGGAAAAGCATCTCTAGCAATAGAGGAGGTAAATGCATGGGCCTGCACAACAGACTTACCCTCATTAATTCAATCAATCACTAATGTTAGTGCAAGATTTTTCCTTGGCAGCTATCAGCAATGTAACCCCTTTAAGTTTCCTAAAATTATACAGTTGGGAAAGCCAAAGTTACTTGATGGCAGGTTGATTATATTGGCACTCCACCTATAGAAATTGGATTAACATTTTTTTCTTCACTAAAATAAACAATTCTAGTTAAGTGCATTTCTTATCTGTCATTGTTCCTTTATCACTACTAACATTAGACAAACTAAATGCCTTATATACAATTAGAGTATTATATAAACATTGATTCTAATCAAGTAACTTGGAGAATTGCTTAATTAGTGGCAAGAAATTAAATGATTCTTTTATGCCCAAGGTCTCACCGTGTACCATATCACACAAAAGTGGTTACCCTTAAGGAAAAGTAGAATGGTGTAGTGTTATAATACAGAGCACTATAGAATCTATATAATTCATTCTTTCTCATATAATAAGTTTCCTGAGAAAAAAGAGCATTTTCATACTAATTTTGTATATCCAGTCTTGTACACAAAATGGATGCTAAAGAGAATGCTGGTCAAAATTAAATAAATCAATTAAAATTACTTTGCATTAGTAGACATAAAATAAGATTACAACCCATTAAAAATGAGATCGGTATCATAAAATATCCAGAAATACTAATCAAAGTTGTTTTTGGGGGGTTTTGCGTAAAAATGGTGCTTTGTTGGTATGGTTACAGAGAATTCACTGTTTCTTTCAAATAATCAGCTATATTTAAAAGCTGTTTTAACACTCTTTTTTACAAAGAACTAAGCATTCTGCCCTTTACAATGACAAATGCTTTATACAATTGAATTATATCCAAGCCACTGATTTCATTTTGATAACTGTCTTTCCAAAACCATTTGCAAAGCATGTGTTTTTACAGTTCTCAAAGAATTGACATTCTGGTGAGGAACAGTAATTTGATGATCCTAAAATGTAAGGTTTTCAGCTTCTAATTTCCTGGCTAGATTTATTTTTGTTTATTTTATTTTAGTGGTAAGGATAGATTTAGTCAAACCTAAAATATTTTTTTCTTATTGGTGATTACTAATATATCTTTTTTTTTTTTTTCATTTCAAAAGATTAGTAGGGCTGCTATGTGGCTACATAACTTTAACTGATTCATCCACTTAAGGAAGACTCAGAAGTTGCAGTCTCTGAGCTCAGCATAGAATTAGTACACACTAAAAATAAAACAGAGTGCCAAAAAAAAAAAGGCTCAGTCCTTCAGATACTGAATCAGTCATCGTCTTCTAAAAGCAAGGCAAACAAATTATTATAAGCACTGCAAATAGAGCATGCTTAAAAATATTCTGAAAAGTACAAAGCAAATTTCTTGAATACAGCCCAGATTTGATAACTTTCGTTGATGTCAGGGGAAGAAATTTTCCTCTATCTTTCTAGGTTCTTCTGGCTGGTCTAAGAATTAAATCAACATGAGATAGATTAACAGGAAAAAAAAACCAAAATCAAACAAAAGTTTAGTAACCTGTGTATGTGGGAGACACCCAGGAAAACTGAGTAACTCATCAAAGTGACTGAAATATTTACCTTAAATACTTCAGCTAAAGACAAAAGAGGATGTTAGGAAGTAGTAGATTGGGATTTCGAAGGGGAGAAAGGTTATTGACAGGAGATGGAAAAGCAAATGTTTGGTAAACAAGTGTTTGCTAGGCCATACAGAGACAATGGGACAAAGAGAAGAATTTTAACAAATAGACCCTGCTAGGTTCCTCCCTGCTACACACTTAGTTTTTACTATAGTTATCTATGGTGATAGCGTTTGCCCTGAATCAGGTCTTCTATCTATATTCTTCAGGCAGTTCTGGAAGGCCACAGTTTCTTCCTGAATCATTTGGGCCTTGACTGTTCTCAGCTCAAAATGATCTACATGCCAAAAGAGACATTTTGGGGTGGGAAATTTTGCTCCCCTATAATACGTCAAATTTTTAAAAACTAAATATCATGCTATTTAGAGAACAAGCAAATTTATAAAATCTGCAGAAAGCAGTCTAGTCTCTAACTTTAAGAAATTCAATATATTTTTAGTGAATCAATGAACATGATTATAATAACAAAATTAAATGAAAGATTTAATCATTTTTCCGGAAGTTTTGCACTTGTAATAGTTTATAATATTGTTAGAACACACTGTCTAATCTTTTGTTTCCATTTTTCTAAGAGTTTTATAACAAGTTTGGACTCATTCAAATTATCTCATCACTATTATACCTTTATTGTTTCTTTAGATTTCTGGTAGAATAATTATTCAGAGTTTTAAAACCTGAAATAAGCTGAATTTTTATAGTCTACCAATGAAGAGAGCATGCTCACTGTGAGGATTTACCTTATCCACATTTTTCTCCAATCAATAAAACTGTTGAGTAGAATTTTAAAATATTGTCTGTGTTCAGAAGTTATAGTGATAATTCAGGTCAAATAAAATCAATTACTTGTAAACAATACTTGTAATTTATTTGGATTTTGAAACATTTTGAAAGCAGCTCTTTTTCCTGTTTCCTGTTTGCCCATTTCTATTCCCCCCTAACCTTAAAGGAACCTAATTATAGGAACAAGGTCACTAAGCAATTTAACCTAAACTCCTGAATTATGGTCTCCTGAGTGTACACAATGCCTTGCCTAACTTGTTGATCCTTTTCCTAGATTAAAAGAAGTAAGAATGAAGAATTAAATAGTTAAAGAATGACTAGTATTCAACCCTGCAAAGAGATTTTAGCAGGCAGATCATGTGAGCAAGATAACATATGAAGAAAGAGCCAATCTGCATGCAATGGAGAATGATGTACAAACTTCTAACTGTCATAGCTGAGCAGAGCCATTCTTGAGACATGAGTCCACCTTTTACCCAGATTGCCAGCTTTTCTTATTAAAGCAACTTTCCACCAACACTTACCTCTCATGTTGGCTTTTGAGTAGCAAGAAACCGAACCTGAATTCAGTAAAAATTTTAAAAATGTTTTTGCTTTGTATGAAATGTGACCTTCAAGAAATAACACCCAAAAGAGATGTCCTTTTCATTATAGGGGACTGGAATGCAAAAGTAGGAAGTCAAGAAACACCTGGAGTAACAGACAAATTTGGCCTTGGAGTACAGAATGAAGCAGGGCAAAGGGTAATAGAGTTCTGCCAAAAGAATGCACTGGTCATAGCAAACACCCTCTTCCAACAACACAAGAGAAGACTCTGCACATGGGCATCACCAGATGGTCGACACCAAAATCAGATTGACTATATTCTTTGCAGCCAAAGACAGAGAAGCTCTATACAGTGGGCAAAAACAAGACTGGAAGCTGACTGTGGCTCAGATCATGAACTCCTTATTCCCAAACTCAGACTTAAATTGAAGAAAGTAGGGAAAACCACTAGACCATTCAGGTATGACCTAAATTAAATCCCTTATGACTATACGGTGGAAGGGAGAAATAGATTGAAGGGACTAGATCTGATAGAGTGCCTGATGAACTATGGACGGAGGCTCATGACATTGTACAGGAGACAGGGATCAAGACCATCCCCAAGAAAAAGAAATGCAAAAAAGCAAAATGGCTGTCTGGGGAGGGCTTACAAATGGCTGTGAAAAGAAGAGAAGTGAAAAGCAAAGGAGAAAAGGAAAGATATACCCATTTGAATGCAGAGTTCCAAAGAATAGCAAGGAGAGATAAGAAAGCCTTCCTCAGTGATCAATGCAAAGAAATAGAGGAAAACAATAGAATCAGAAAGACTAGAGATCTCTTCAAGAACATTAGAGATGCCAAGGGAACATTTCATGCAAAGATGGGCTCACTAAAGGGAAGAAATGGTATGGACCTAACAGAAGCAGAAGATATTAAGAAGAGGTGGCAAGAATACACAGAAGAATTGTACAAAAAGGATCTTCATGACCCAGTAATCACGATGATGTGATCACTCACCTAGAGCCAGACATCCTGGAATGTGAAGTCAAGTGGATTTAGAAAGCATCACTATGAACAAAGCTAGTGGAAGTGATGGAATTCCAATAGAACTATTCCAAATCCTGAAAGATGATGCTGTGAAAGTGCTGCACTCAATATGCCAGCAAATTTGGAAAACTCAGCAGTGGCCACAGGACTGGAAAAGGTCAGTTTTCATTCCAATCCCAAAGAAAAGCAATGCCAAAGAATGCTCAAACTACTGCATAATTGCACTCATCTCACACTCTAGTAAAGTAAGCCTCAAAATTCTCCAAGCCAGGCTTCAGCAATACGTGAACTGTGAACTTCAAGATGTTCAAGTTGGTTTTAGAAAAGGCAAAGGAACCAGAGATCAAATTGCCAACATCCACTGGATCATCGAAAAAGCAAGAGAGTTCCAGAAAAACATCTATTTCTGCTTTATTGACTATGCCAAAGCCTCTGACTGTGTGGATCACAATAAACTGTGGGAAATTCTGAAAGAGATGGGAATACCAGGCCACCTGACCTACCTCTTGAGAAACCTGTATGAGGGTCAGGAAGCAACAGTTAGAACTGGACATGGACCAACAGACTGGTTCCAAATAGGAAAAGGAGTACGTCAAGGCTGTATATTGTCACCCTACTTATTTAACTTATATACAGAGTACATCATGAGAAACTCTGGGCTGGAGGAAGCACAGACTGGAATCAAGGTTGTTGGGAGAAATGTCAATAACCTCAGATATGCGTATGACACCACCCTTATGGCAGAAAGTGAAGAAGAACTAAAGAGCCTCTTGATGAAGGTGAAAGAGAAGAGTGAAAAAGTTGGCTTAAAGCTCAGCATTCAGAAAAATAAGATCATGGCTTCTAGTCCCATCACTTCATGGCAAATAGATGGAGAAACAGTGGAAACAGTGGCTGACTTTATTTTTCTGGGCTCCAAAATCACTGTGGATGGTGATTGCAGCCATGAAATTAAAAGACGCTTAACTCCTTTGAAGGAAGGTTATGACCAACTTAGACAGCATATTGAAAAGCAGAGACATTATTTTGCCAACAAAGGTCCATCTAGTCAAGGCTATGGTTTTTCCAGTGGTCATGTATGGATGTGAGAGTTGGACTCTGAAGAAGGCTGAGTGCCGAAGAATTGATGCTTTTCAACCGTGGAGTTGGAGAAGACTCTTTAGAGTCCCTTGGACTGCAAGGAGACCCAACCAATCCATCCTAAAGGAGATCAGTCCTGGGTGTTCATTGAAAGGACTGACGTTGAAGCTGAAATTCCAATACTTTGGCCACCTGATGTGAAGAGCTGATTCATTGGAAAAGACTCTGATGCTGGGAAAGATTGAGGGTAGGAGGAGAAGGAGATGACAGAGGATGAGATGGTTGGATGGCATCACCAACTCAATGGACATGGGTTTGAGTGGACTCTGGGAGTTGGTGATGGACAGGGAGTCCTGGCGTGCTGCAGTTCATAGGGTCACAAAGAGTCGGACATGACTGAGCAACTGAACTGAACTGAAGCATTACAGAACACAAATGAATAATAGTTTCTTCCATGACCTTAATAAATAGAAAGAAATCTTCAAAGCAGATTTTTTTTTTTATTCTAAGATCAAAAATGCTGAGAACTCCACGGTAAGTATTTGTTACTATTGTAAATATAAAGAAGCATTATTTCTTAGGACCTCTAAAATTTCAGACTGATAATTATTTTTTCTAAGATTTTTATAGCCTGATCCTCAGTTGCCTGTAGTTCAATAACCAAAATAATTGGTTTCAACCAAAAATTAATACTTTGCCTTTTATCCTAGTACTATAATTTAATTTCATTTTAAATGCTATTTCTTAGGAGTAATCCATGATCAGTCTTTTCAATGGCATATTTTATCTATCAGTTGAGTATTTTAACATCAGATATTTACATTTCCTCCCAGACTGACACAGAGTAAAGTCTGAGAAAAATATTATTTTTAACCTTCAAAGTGTAAATAAGAAACTGTTAAAATTAAGTTTTTGACAGTGTGATCATCATTCTCTAATGCATTTGGGTTTTTTTTTTTTTTTCCCATGAAAGCATTTTCATTTCTATTTATTTATGATTCTGATGTCTCACATTGCATCAAAAAATAAAGAAAAAAGTAGCGTGAGTCCAAGTGGTTGTTACTGGTCCTTTTCTATAATATAGCACCATTTGAAATAGAAATTCTCTTCTTTTCTCCTTTCAGTTCTACAATAATACTGAATTTTAAATATTCAGATCAGTGGTATTTATTACTGTGAAGTAAATGTAGCTTGCAGGTTGAACATCCTGTTTTAACTTATTAAACTGATAAGTAACAACAGATGGAAGTGCTGGAAATGTTTCCACTACATATTTTATTTGAGCAATACATTTATCATTATTGCTTTTAGCAGAGCAATGAAAACTGAAAGTTTTCCCCTGAAGCAGGTCTTAAAATTTCTCTAGTTTCCTTGAGTAACTCTGCTGTAGATAAAAAGATAAGAAACTATAAATTTTTTGGTGCTAGTAGTGAAAGGGACTCATTCTGAGTCAAAAATATTTGACCTTAAATATGTACATGTTGTCTTATAATTTAAATTATCATATAAAATATTATTTTATAAACCTTATATATTACATCAGTATATTTCATATCAAACTTAAATGTGTAATTTTACTGAAATATATTATCTCAGTCTACAGTGACATTTTCAAAGAAGAAATAACAGATGACTATAAAAATCAATCTACCCTGTAATCTGAGAAAAGTACCTACAAACTATAACAGAGTTACAGTCTTCACTTACAAGGCTGAATCATAGCATCTTAAAGTTTGAATTCCATGTTTATACTGGAAACAATGAATCAACTGGTAAATGTGAGCTGCAGAAACCTAAATGCAGTCTTCAGGAACGAATGTCTTATTCAAGATATTTTTCTAAATTGTGTAATCACCATATCAAGTACATAGTGACTGTGAAGAACATGTACTGCCAGCTTTTTGTGTGTGTGCATAGCATCCTTGATATTTTCACAATAGCCTTCTAATTGGAGAAGGAAATGGCAACCCACTCCAATATTCTTGCCTGGAGAGTCCTGTGAACAAAGGAGCCTGGTGGGCTACAGTCCTTGGGGTCACACAGAGTCGGACATGACTGAAGAGACTTAGCGCAACACAGGACAACACAGCACAGCCTTCTAATAAATTATGGATAAACCCAATCAGAAAAGAATGAAATGCATGACTATAACCAGAATTTCAGAGAAAAAAAAATCAATGAAAAAGATAAGATGTGCTTAGCAACTCCATTTGCCCTTCCCCACAGTATTCATTCCCCCACAGTATTCCAACTTACACCATGCTCCAGGTGGCCAACATGTTGAAATATATAATCAGATCTCCTGCACTCTTTCAGCTGGGGAAGCCTGGGGGATTCTGGAGGTAGAGATGAGAGCAAGGTCAAGGCTTTGCTGACCCCAATTCTCTTCCTTTGAAGCCATTTCAGGCTGGCTGTGCCCCCTTGAAAAGAGGGCACTACCGAACTCAAAATGGCCTACTCTACACAATTCCTTTTGGTTCTGAAAACCTCTCCTATCCTACATCACTGCTATACCTAGAAAGGCTAACATTTGCTTCTGTTAGCAAGCTTCTAGGATTTTGTACCAATCTTTGTGTTTTTCAAGGCTCCCAGTCATTGCTTTTTAATTTGGCACCTTATAAATAAACCATCTTCAAATTATCTTAATATGAATGTGCTATTTTCTGATACAGCCATTAATATCAGGAGTGTCCTAAAAAACTTACCCTTAAAATGAGATTATGAGATTTGGTTGGTTATATAATCCAGGGGCTCATAGATAACCTCTATTCTGGGGAAAAGTAGGATACAAGTAACCTATGGCATGACATGGCATCAGTGCTCAAATTTTTACTGCGAGTAACATTGGATAAATATAGTTGGAGGAAACAGCATTGTGAGATTGAGTGCTTTGACACTATTCAATAGAAAAGACAGTGATTTTAAAGTTCAAATGTTCACCTGATATCTTCTAATGCCCCTAGAGAATTAATATAAGGCAAAGAGAAATATGAAACTATGTGAAACCAAAAATACATGTAGAACAACAAAATGTGTGACAACTTTCATGAAGACTCTTATTTTCTCTAGTCAGAAGGAACACATGGCTGAGACCATGTATAGGAATGTATAATAAGAGCTGGAGTTTCAGCACCAATTAAATGCCCAACTCCTCCACTGGAAGGGAAGGAGCAGGATGCAGACAACTAAACAGATATTAATGAGATCTTGAAACTTTAACTCCCCCTAAACCTTCCTCCATCTGAAAAAAAATCACTCCATCCTCAACTCCTGGTTGCATCTGGGACAATTAGCTTCATAAGATAACAAAATTTTTTTTAGAAATTTCTTCTCTTTTTCCCCTTTTGTCCAGATGTACAATAAGATTTATATCCCAGAATTTTCCAGACAGTGTGGTCTATTCTAGGAGAAGATGATATACATATATATATGTATGTATATACCACATGAGTTAAAATGTTCCACAAATATAAACTTTGGGATCTGTGTGGTATTTGGTTATAAATGTGTTAGACCACACGTAGAATTTAAGGATCAGTTCAGTTCAGTTCAGTCGCTCAGTTCTGTCTGACTCTTTGCGACCCCATGGACTGCAGTACACCAGGTCTCCCTGTTCATCGTCAACTCCCAGAGTTTACCCAAACTCATGTCCATCGAGTCAGTGATGCCATCCAACCATCTCATCCTCTGTCATCCCCTTCTTCTCCTGCCTTTAATCTTTCCCAGCATCAGGGTCTTTTCAAATGAGTCAATTCTTCCAATCAGGTGGCCAAAGTATTGGAGTTTCGGCTTCAGAATCAGTCCTTCCAATGAATATTCACTAATGATTTCCTTTAAGATGGACAAGTTGGATCTCCTTGAAGTCCAAGGGACTTTCAAGAGTCTTCTCCAAGTCCACAGTTCAAAAGCATCAACTCTTCAGTGCTCAGCTTTCTGTATAGTCCAAGTCGCACATCCATACATGACCACGGGAAAAACCATAGCTTTCCTAGACAGACCTTTGTTGGTAAAGTAATATCTCTGCTTTTTAATATGCTGTCTAGGTTGGTCATAACTTTCCTTCCAAGGAGCAAGGGTCTTTTAATTTCATGGCTGCAGTCACCATCTGTGGTGATTTTGGAGCACAAAAAAAATACAGTCTGTCACTGTTTCCATTGTTTCCCCATATATTTGCCATGAAGTGATGGGACTGGATGCCATGATCTTAGTTTTCTCAATGTTGAGTTTTAAGCCAACTTTTTCACTCTCCTCTTTCACTTTCATCAAGAGGCTCTTTAGTTCTTCTTCGCTTTCTAATTAATGGCATGGATCCTTTCACATTGGTTTCAGAATTTATTGTGTAGGCTAGGCTTGAGCACTTATGTGTGATGTTAATATTCTACTAGGTTGGCTAATCTAAGCTTTCTCTCAACAAAGACCTATCATTAATGAAATTGAAAGGCAAAAAAAAAAAAATACAATTCCACATTATACTGTAATGCAAAGTCTTAATTCTTAAGGAAATACACTTGGAATAGATCTTTTAAGTGGAATCTTTTTGGTGATTGCCTAGCCATATTCTCTTAGGATATCTGGGAGGACATTCTCTCAACAAGACATTAAGAAATGCTTTCATGATGGAGGTATGAACATTCTTGATCTGTCTGGTGCTTATATTCTGTAGGCCAGAGATGAGAGTGTGAGATGCTACAGTGAAAATTGACTCTGTGACCTCAATGGTAAAAATGGGATTCTAGAGTGGTAGAAAATGTGAGCACAGAAGCCATAAGGAGAAAATGCCTGTGGCTACAATACTGGTCTTTTTAAATTTATTTATTTATTTGGCTGTGCCAGGTCTTAGTTGCATCATGAGGAATCTTCTGTTGCTGTGCACAGGCTTAATTTCTCTTCAGCACGTGGGATCTTAGTTCCCTGACTAGGAATCAAACTCAAGTGCTCTGCATTGCAAAGTAGATTCTCAACCACCGAATCACTAGAGAAATCCCTACAATAGTGTTTGATCCATGGAAATCTATTGCTAATTACTCATACCCTCAGAAGCTAAATAAATTGATTCCTAGAAATCTACTAAGTGCTTCTTAACATATATAGGATGATAAATTCTAGATTTGCTGAGAAAATTCTGACCCAAACTGCTATTTGGAGATTCACAGCTTTGTTACTACACCAAAGTCAGTTTCCGTTCAGTTCAGTCGCTCAGTCATGTCCGACTCTTTACGATCCCATGAACTGCAGCACGCCAGGCCTCCCTGTCCATTACCAACTCCCGGAGTTCACTCAAACTCACATCCATCAAGTTGGTTAAGACAGAGCTTTCCCCATGAAAAACACTGAAGCTGTTCAGTTTGAAAATTAAACCTCCATCCAATTCCTCAAATGGACCCATTACCATTTTCCAAAATGATTTTAAAAAGAGAAATATCCATACTTCATAATCTTTCAATTACTGACTCTGAACTCATGCTTATCCTCAAAAACCCAAAATATTTTTATATTTTACTAATCAGAGTGACTCTTGGGTTGTCCTAGCAGTGGCTTCAGAACATGCAGTAAAAATAGAATATATTTAATTATCAAGAAAGAGTCTTATCTTTGTTCCATAGTATATGGAGAAAGTATATTTTGTAGAAAGAATAAAATTCCCTGTTATCTCATCTCTTCCTGGAAATAGTAAACCATTCCTGGGGGAAATTATAGAGATTAGTGCCACAGTCAAGGATTTGACATGTGCAGGGGTTGTGATTCCTAGCATAGCACCAGTGAACTAGCCTGTTTGGTCACTGCCAAGACTTGATGGATCGTAGAGAATAACAGAAGATAATTAAAAACTTAATCAAGTACTAATGTCAATTGCAGTTATGATTCCAGATTAGGTATCTCTATAGGTACAACTCAACATAAGTTTAGCACTTGTATATAGTAAGTAATTAATTTTCTAACAAAGTTTGTAAGCAAAATAATAAACGGTTTGCATTTCCATGTCAGAGAATACTGTGTAACTTTACTGTCTTGCCACAGGTCTATGTCAACTCTTTAGCTTCCTTTAATATAGAGAATTTGTTAATTAACTAAAGCTCTGGAGAGCTTATTAAGACAAACATGTGCCCGAAGGTAGGGAAGCAACTACAAATACTCACGAGTCTGCCCTGTTGGTGTAGTTTCCAGGAGTCTAGTAGCTTGGATTATGTCAGAATATTCTCTCTAAAGTAAAAGATAGAACCAGTCTCAAAAGAATAAGCACAATGTTTTGTAGATGTCTATGGATTTTAGAGGCAAAATATCCTGTATTGGTTATTTTGGCACCTAATGTGCCTGTTATCAGTGTGATCTGGAGACAGAAATTTCACATTATCAGATTTAGATTATAGTATAATTTTGCTTCTACTAGGCATAATGACCCAGCAGTTCAAGTGGTTTCAGAATTGTCTTTAGCATACAGATGCTATATGAAGCTCTGGTGATCCCAGAAAGAAAACCAGAAAAATCCCTAGAATAAGACCATGTCCTCCTCTTTTGGCAAATGTTCTACATTAGAAAAGCAGCTCCAGACTTGTGACTGGGCCCTTGTACAGACCAAGTGACTGAACATGAGATATCTAATGACCACATGAACCAAATTGCCTATTATGATAATTCAACAAACCTTAGCTTTGGATTTCAACAGGCAGTATTCCCATATAAAGTAAAAGTAAGATATACAAAGTAAAGCTCTAGCAGGCCCTGAAGACATGTGTGAACCACACAAGCAAATAACTAAGAACCATGGCACCTGTGTACAGAGGAGCCTGGGAGGCTACAGTCCATGGGGTTGCAAAATAGTCAGACACAAGTGAGCATGAACACTACTTAGTAAACTAGTACCAAATGGAGGTATTAATATATGACTAGCCCTCTACAATCCCCCTCAAAAATGGGCCTCAAAGGCAATGGAAAGGAGTATGGAGATGGCTCTCCATGCAGTAGAAGGAAGAATAGCCTCACTTAAGTCTATTGGAACAGAACTTAGAACAAAGTCAGAAAGCTAATGAACACGCAGTCTAGTAAAAGATAAATAAGGAAGAATGTCACAATCATAAAAAGATTAATCATTTACAAAGAATTAGTCTGCAAGAAAGAAAAAAGACCCTCTCCTAATCTTAAATAAAACAAAAAGCAAATGTTTTTTAAAATATAGAGAAAATATATGAGAATTCCAAGTTAATAATTTCAATAGTTTCATTGTATTCAATGTTACAGTACTGAATAAGCCATGGTTCATTATCATATAGGGGCAAGATTTCTGAATAAGACCACCTTAACATTCTGAGCACTTTCTTAGCTCTTCTAGATAAGTGATTGCTTAGGGCATTTGCAGGGTCATGACAAGGTTCTTGAACTCAGGGTCATTTCAAGGCCTACAATTAGGACAGCCCAATTATCTGGTGACTTAAATGACCCAAGTTTTACCAAGGCCGATGCCAACTTCAGTCCTTCTTAGTGTTTATCTCCTATAATTAATACTTTTATAATTAAGTAGCTTAAACTTTTTCTCTGATTATTAAAGGACTCAAAAATCTGTCAAAGGTCACAACATTTATCAAAAATCTGCATTCATTTATTAGGATTAGAAAATATTTAACCCATTAAAAGTAAAAAAAAAAAAAATTAAGAAATACCATGAAAATCATTAAAAAGGAATATGTCTGTCCAGACACAGATTTTCTAAAAATATTTCCTTTTTACTTGTCTAACAGAGAAGTCCTTTCTTTCATAGAAAAGCATAAGTTGAGCATAGGGGGAAGCCGTCATTATGCCTTTTTAAATTCATTTTCAACATACACAAATAAAGAAGAAGTATTCATACTCTGTCTTGCATGGTAAGTTAGAATTCCTTCATTCGTTTATAAAAATTATTTGGCTTGAACTGTACATATGGTTCAGGATAAGCAGTTGGGGAGGCAGGAATGTTGGAGAGACTATACAAACTCTGTTCGTGCCCTTGAACATCCTAGAACCTAGTGAAGACTGCCTGGAACCTGCTCTGAGGTAAATCGCTATCCCACAAGCAGTTAAACTCATAACTCCCTCAAGCAGGTGCACTCACTGGTACACAGGCAGCACTTAGCTCTGCCAATTGTTGTGTCCAGGCTCTGTTCTTCCTCAGGTGAGAGCAGGCAAAGTACTCTGCAGCCTGAACACTCAACACAAATCCCCAGGACTTGTAAATATAATAGTAAATAATCTTTACTAGATTTCTAAAATCTAGAGATCATTTGCATGTGATTTTCCTGGCCCTCTCACTACACAGGAACACACTTTGGAATTCTGGCTGTTATTCAGCATTGTACTTTTAGAAAAGCTTAACTTCCACTCAAAATAAATAAATTTAAAAGCATAATAATGGAACAAGAGCTTGTAAAAGTGTTTAATAAGTTTTCAGCTAAAAAGTGGTGTTCAATTTGATTGGTCTAACTCTGTGGTTAGGAATTTGAATGAAAGCATATTCTGGGGAACATCTTCAGATTTCAAGGTCATCTAACTAGATTCCTAACAGTTCTTCAGTGAACAGTATCAGGTCTTACAAATTTGCTTCAGAAAATATTTTTACATTTTTATCATCAAAAATTGGACCTAAAGGTTTTAATGAGTGGTTTAGTTTTAGACTGTGAATTTTTTTTTTTCCCTGAAAGTCATCAAACTGATACATGCATCAGGAATTTATATCAGGGACTTTCCTGGCAGTCCAGTGGTTAAGACTCTACATTTCTGCTGCAGAGGGAGCGGGTTTGATCCCTGGCTGGGGAACTAAGATACTGCTTGCTGTGCAGCCGTGCAGCATGCTGTACAGCCAAAAAAGAAAAGGAAATTTATAACCAAATATTCATAACACTGTCAGTAACATTCTCAGGCCCTTTAGTGTAGAGCTTGAAGTACACAATGGTGGGAACATGATGATATCAAGACCTCAGATCATTTTGTTTCCAGGGGCTATAAGGATAAAAATCCTAAGATTTCATTTGGTTGATCAGATGCAGAGAATAAACTATGAAAATACAATGGAACTATTGAAATTATTAACTTGGAATTCTCATATATTTTTCTGCACTCATAAATTATGTCCTCCCTGAATAATAAAATATTCTTTTTGTTTTAAATTGTATAGATAATTTGCATATGTGTGTGTGTGTATGCTCAGTCATGTCTGACTCTTTGTGACTCCATGCACTATAACCCACCAGATTCCTCTGTCCATGGAATTTTCCAGGCAAGAAAAATGGGTTGCCATTTCCTACTCCAGAGGGTCTTCCAACCCAAGGATCAAACTCACAGCTCTCATGTATCCTGCATTGATACATTAATTCTTTATGACTGTACCACCTGTGAAGCCTTGCATGTGGATACAATGTGTTAAGTGGCTAAATTATACAATGTAAAACATATCAGTGATTATTAGAAACAGCTTTTTTCAAATTTCCCAACTTACCAACTATGAATCCATTTGCAAAAATTTTTAAATTTGTAACAAATCTAGGCAATCCTTGAAACTCTCACCCATTTTTTAAATTCTTAGTAAATAGAACCAGCTGTGATTTTGATGGCCATGAAAGTAGATATAATACCTTTTCTTCTTTCTCTTACATTCTTCTATATATTTCTATGTTCAACAAATATAAAGATGTGTTCCCAAGTTATTTGTAATATAGCTATAATGTTTCACAAGGCTTCTTCCATAATGTCCTAGGGTTAATATTCCTATTTGGAAGGAAAGGATGTTGAGGAGAAAAGGATTTGTTTGCTTACCTACAGAAAAATTTTTACTTCTGGTGCTTCCACAGATAGATGATAATACACAACAACAATATGAAGTGCTTATTTCCTAGGAAAACATGTAGAAAATATTTTAAATAATTTAAAATATATAAAAAGAATATACTTTTACTATTTAATGATTTTGATCTGGTTAATTTAGGAATAAAAGATAAATTTACCATGTCTTTGATGGAAAACAAACACACACCTCAAGTTTTAAACTAAAAGTTTTAAAATCACTTTTATTAAGAAATTCAACATATACTTAAAGTGTCATAAAAGTAGGAATGAAAACAAAAAGAAACAAAGGAATGTTAATAAAACCAACACATGTAAAACAAGTACATGCCTTGTATAAAGTCAAAAGATAGAAAGTTTTTTTTTTTATTTTTACAGGCAGCTGAAATGGAGATTTCCAGTCTTCCTTCCCAAAGATTCTGAGTCTTTAGATGTCTTGACCTTGACAGGCCATAGTTGATGCAACTGGCCATTTACCAATATGGTTCAGGGCACAGAATCATAGAAGCACAAGAAATGACCTAGTGAAACTCCGGACACATCCCCAGATATACTCCTTTTTAACTCCCATTGTGTGACATCCCCCTAATAATACTTTATGTCAATTACCATTAGTTATTTCTGATATTATAGGAGTCCCTGTTTTTGTTTACTGGTTCATTGTCAAGAACAGGAGCTGAAAGCAATTTGTTTCTACTCACAACACCCAATTCAGTAAAATTCTTTGTCCTCTGGATGACTGAAATATTACCTCCCTGAAAACCACAATCCTCAAAGATATTAATAGGAACTACTCCTATCTCCAACATGTAATGCATGGAGCTGTTCATATTAGCTTTTAGGGATTCTCCAACAGAAAATAAACAGCTAGTTCATTATACAATAGCCTCCTTGGGGATCAGTGCCTTACCCCTACAAAGTGTTGCCCCTAAGCTAGAGCTTTGACTAAGCTTTTAGCAGTATATTCAATCATCCTTCCCTGGTGGCTCAGATGGTAAAATGTCTGCCTACAATGTGGGAGACCCGAATTCAATCCCTGGGTCGGGAAGATCTCCTGTAGAAGAAAATGGCAACCTACTCCAGTGTTCTTGCCTGGAAAATCCCATGGATGGAGGAGCCTGGTAAGCTACAGTCCATGGAGTCACAAAGAGTTGGAAACAACTGAACAATTTCACTTTCTTTCTTTCCATCATCCTAGTTCAGTTGCTCAGTTGTGTCCAACTCTTTGCCACCCATGGACTGCAGCATGCCAGGTTTCCCTGTCCATCACCAAATCCCAGAGCTTGCTAAACCTCATGTCCATTGAGTCAGTGATGCCATCCAACCACCTCATTCTCTGTCATCCCTTTCTCCTACTGCCTTCAATCTTTCCCAGCATCAGGGTCTTTTCTAATGAGTCAGTGCTTTGTATCAAGTGACCTAAGTATTGGAGCTTCAGCTTCAGCGTCAGTCCTTCCAATGAATATTCAGGGTTGATTTCCTTTAGGATTGACTAGTTCGATGTCCTTCCAGTTTAAGGGACTCTCAAGAGTCTTCTCCAACACCACAGTTCAGAAGCATCAATTCTTTGGTGCTCAGTTTTCTTTATGGTCCAACTCTCACATCCATACATGACTACTGGAAGAACCATAGCTCTGACTAGATGGATCACTTTTGAAAAAGTAATGTCTCTGCTTTTTCATATGTTGTCTAGGTTGGTCATAGCTTTTCTTCCAAGGAGCAAGCATCTTTTAATTTCATGGCTGCAGTCACCATCTACAGTGATTCTGAAACTCAAGAAAATGAAATCTCACTGTTTCCATTGTTTACCCATTTTTTGGCCATGAAGTGATGGGCCAGATGCCATGATCTTAGTTTTCTCAGTGTTGAGTTTTAAGTCAGATTTTTCGCTCTCCTCTTTCACTTTCATCAAGAGGCTCTTTAGTTCCTCTTTGCTTTCTGCCCTTAGTGTAGTGTTATCTGCATATCTGAGGTTATTGATATTTCCCCTGGAATCTTGATTCCAGTTTGTACTTCATCGAGCCTGGC
Organism: Bos taurus; assembly: GCF_002263795.3. Lineage (NCBI taxonomy): Eukaryota > Metazoa > Chordata > Mammalia > Artiodactyla > Bovidae > Bos > Bos taurus. The sequence continues at coordinate 38,879,514 of NC_037328.1, read as the reverse complement.
ATTTCACTGAATACAAAAGGCCTAAAGACCTGTCTCTCACCCCATTCAATCCTCTCCTCACTCTACTGTCCCATTTCCAACTATTATTCTGCTTTCTGTCACTAGAGATTAATTTGCAGTAGAATTTAACATTACGTACTGATTTTAGCCTGATTTCATTCACTCATCATAGCTAGTTTCAGAATCATTCATTTTGTAAATAGGTATTAATAATACATTTCTTCTGATTGCAGAATAGTGTTCCAATATTACAGTTTGCTTATTCATTAACCTGTAGATGATGTTTATCTTATTTCCAGTTTTTGAACCTTACAAATAAAGTTTTCATAAATATCTGTGTATAAGTCTTGGTATGGACTATGCTTTCATTTATATATGTGGATGCTAATGTACATGAAATTTTTTAAATTCCAATTTTTGAATGTTAAAAATGTATAAAATTCTGAAAGTTTTTTAAATACATTGATACTGTATACTGAACCAAATATTAAAGTAATATTCTAAATGCTTCTAGTAGGGAGGCAAAGAGGAGGTTATACAATCCAAGTGATCTCAGAATTCCTACCTGAAACTCTTGAAGCCAAACTAAAATGTCTTTGAAGTTTGAGGGATAAATTACTTTCAATTTAAAATTCTATTCCAAGTCAAGATATCATTAAAGATTGGGAGTAAAGTTTAGAATTTTATCAACAATAAGATGACTGATACAGATTTGTTCAGCTTTATTTTAATTTTGTACCTACTGTAACAGCATAATTATAATAGCTCTCCTTCACTTTTTCTTCATAAACATTAAATATTCAGAAATTCTGCCTTATATGCTCCATAAGGAAAATACTAATGTTATGTTTCTGCACCACAGTCACATAAACCATCAAAGAAGACTCAGAATTCAAGAAACAGAAGATAATGAGGAAAGTAATGAAGAGAATTTATAGTATGACTGATTAGAAAAGGAATTACCAAAAAGGGGATTTTTGCTTTTGGAAATATTCAAACAGTCATAATAGCTATCTACCTTGGGTTTTGTAGAGAAATCTATGGGAAGTCTAGATTTGGTAAAGAAAATCTTCTGTTCTAAAATAACAGTTCTTTGGTTATAGTTTATAAATGTCTGCTTCTTTAATTGATGCTAATGTCAATGTTAATAACTTACATTTAAAGTTAGCATGCATTTTCCCTTTATTCTGAAGCAATATTGAAGAGTTTCAATAAGACTGAGTAAAACTTTTTAAAAGTTATGGAATAGTGAATATAGACTAGGGAAACAGATATGAAAGAGATATCAAAGTTTGTCTGCCCTTAATAATGATAACAGAATTACATTTGTGTTCTCTTACCATGCTTCTCTGATGGCCAATGAAGCTTATTGGCAAAAATACAAGATTATATATAATTATCTCTTAAGTAATAACTGCCTATATGAATATTAAACCTGTGACTTTGATGATATGTGTTGCTGCTAAGTTGCTTCAGTCATGTCCGACTCTGTGTGACCCCATAGATGGCAGCCCACCAGGCTCCACTGTCCCTGGGATTCTCCAGGCAAGAATGCTGGAATGGGTTGCCATTTCCTCCTCCAATGCATGAAAGTGAAAAGTGAAAGTGAAGTCGCTCAGTCGTGTCTGACTCTTCGAAACCCCATGGACTGCAGCCTACCAAGCTCCTCCGTCCATGGGATTTTCCAGGCAAGAGTACTGGAGTGCGGTGCCATTGATGATATGTGTTACACTCATTCAAAAGAATTTAACAAACTCAATGGTTAAAATTTTAGTCTCTATAATTAGAAAGCTTATCATAAGTCATTTAAAAAATCAAATTGAAATTCCCATTTAAAAATAAAGATATACTGAATCATCAAATTTGTCTAAAGACTTGTGTAACCATTCAATTAAAAAATAGGATTCTCATGAAGAGGGAATTTTATTCGTGCTTAGTTCAAATACATTCATTCAAAAATTACTTATTAAACACCAAGGATATTCCAAACATAGGGTGGCTGTGTCAATCAGGAGAAAAAACTACCCTAAACTTCAGATGGGAAAATGTCAGACAGTAAGTGAAAGATATAAATAGTCATGTAGTTTTAGACTCTGAAATGGGAAAGTTCAGAGTTTGAAAATCACTTGAATTTTCACCTATGAAACTACAAAAACAGTCATAAAGGAGAGGATCTGAAGATTCACAGGGGCTCCATAAACATCACTTGGATGGCTTTAACTTTTAAATTTATGTGCAGAAAAGGGATAGTGACATAAAACCAAGCACAAATATGAAAGAAACATGAGCCTGTGAGAACAGTGCCAGAAAACACAGAATCAACTGATGTTTGTGGATAAACATCTGTTGGATCATCAAAAAAGTAAGTTGAGTTCCAGAAAAACATCTTCTGCTTTATTGACTACACCAAAAACTGTGACCATATGGATCACAACAAACTGTGGAAGATTCTTCAAGAGATGGGAATACCAGACCACCTGACCTGCCTCTTGAGAAATCTGTATGTAGGTCAAGAAGCAACAGTTAGAATGGACATGGAACAACAGACTGGTTCCAAATCAGGAAAGGAGTACATCAAGGCTTTATATTGTCACCCTTCTTATTTAACTTATATGCAGAGTACATCATGTGAAATGCTGGGCTGGATGAAGCATAAGCTGAAATCAAGATTGCTGGGAGAAATATCAACAACCTCAGATATGCAGATGAAATCACCCTTATGGCAGAAAGCGAAGAACTAAAGAGCTTCTTGATGAAAGTGAAAGAGGAGAGTGAAAATGTTGGCTTAAAACTCAACAGTGAGAAAACTAAGATCATGGCATCCATTCCCATCTCTTCATGGCAAATAGATGGGGAAACAATGGAAACAGTGAGAGACTTTATTATGGGGGGCTCCAAAGTCACTGCAGATAGTGACTGCAGCTCTGAAATCAAAAGACGCTTGCTCCTTAGAAGAAAAGCTATGACCAACTTAGACAGCATATTAAAAAGCAGAGGCATTACTTGGCCAACAAAGGTCTATCTAGTCAAAGCTATGGTTTTTCCAGTAGTCATGTATGGATGTGAGAGTTGGACTATAAAGAAAGCTGAGCACCAAAGAATTGATGCTTTTGAACTTTGGTGTTGGAGAAGACTCTTGAGAGTCCCTTGTACTGCAAGGAGATCCAATGAGTCAATCTTAAAAGAAATCAAACCTGAATATTCATTGGAAGGACTGATGCTGAAACGCCAATACTTTGGCCACCTGATTGGAAGACTGAAGGCGGGAGGACAAGGGGACAACAGAGGATGAGATTGGTGGATGGCATCACTGACTCAATGGACGGAAGTTTGAGTAAGCTCCAGGTGTTGGTGATGGACAGTGAAGCCTGGCATGCTGCAATACATGGGGTCATGAAGAGTTGGACATGACTGAGTGACTGAACTGACTGACTGTGAATAAATTGCATAAGGACAATAAAAAATTTTTAAGTTATGTTTATATCCAGAGCAAGAACAAAGAGAATTCACCTGTAATTTTTCTGGCAAGATTTTATAAATTGAACAAGTGACACAAAATTGGATTCAGAAAGTTCTATTTACTTCCATATTCTCTGACCAGAAAAATAATTTTTAGCCTGGAGAAGGTTGAATAAGTATTGGTAAAAGCAATTGACCCTGAAGATATGTAAAGAGATGATAAGATAGCATTTAGCTTCTCTAAATGATTTCAAGTCTCCTGGCCTAAAAAGATTACATACTAGAGTATGGTAAAAACTTATAGATGAGATAGTAAACTATAGGAACAGAAATTTCTTATCTTCCAGCCACCAGAGAAAATAGGAGATGTGACCAGGAATCAAGAGTTATTAATGTTTAGTCTTGACTTTCAGAATGAAAAGAAGAGATAGGGACTGGACGAATGTATTACTATAATTTGTGTGTTTTCACACTGCTCTGAGCCAGTAGTCAGGCCATTAATATATTCATACTTCTGGGATTGTTGCAGATGGAAAGCAGAGTTTTTGATCAGTGGCTCAAGTCTTTTGTGAAAACCTACATTCCTTGAAGAGAGGATGTTGGTTTTCAGATGCCACTCATACTCACAAAATATTCTTCAACAATTCCTAGCCTCCCAGGTATTCAGTTTGAGGCCATATGACTAGTACAAGCTAATGAATTAAGAGTAGAAGCCATATATTTTATTTCTAGACCAAGGCAGTTAAAAGCCAAATTCTTCCTCTCATTCTCTCTCTCTACTTGCCCCAAGTTGTGATGGTGGCAGAATAAGATGGAAGAAGTCTGGTTCCTTGTGTGACTAGACAGAGAACAGCCTCTGACAACTCACATCAGATATTATGTGGATAAAATACAGCCTTTTTGTTGTATTAATCTACTCGTATTTTATGGTATCTTAAAGTAGCTAACATTAATTTCCTTGCTCTCTGAGTATAGTTATTCATTTAATGAAAAAGTTTACAGAAAGATAAAGCTTTAGACATTGATAGACTAGAATTTCAATTTCACTTATATTAAGAAGTTTTGTCAGCTGTGTGTTTTGACTTCATCCTTAGGCTGGCATCCTTCATGTTAGCAAAGTAGGTATAAGCAGTTCTAGGCCTCACTTCTGCATGTCTCATTATCCAGAGCAGGAGAAAGAGACTTCTTTTTTCTCAACCTAACATTCTATCCAATCAAAGAATATCTATTATCTGATTGAACTGTCCATGAACCAAGGACAGTGACATACATAGTTAAATTATGATAACTAGCTTCAACTAACCAAGCCTAAAGAAGATGATGAGTCAACTGCTCCCAACCTCCTAGCTGGTACAAGTCAAGGGGAAGCTGGAATGAAAGAATGAAAGAAGCAGCAGTGAAATATACTAAATATACTAAACATACTAAATATACTAAACAGGTCTTAGATATCCTTAGATCATTTTATTTTCTTATTGAAAATGTCCATAATGATTTAATAGCAAATTTAGTAGATTCATAAACCTTGTAAAGAAAGTCATTATGTTAGACCAACCCCAAGCACTGGTCCATGGCCTATTAGGAACCAGATGCACAGCAGGAGGTGAGCAGTGCGAGCACAGCTTTATCTGTATTTATAGCCACTCTCCATCACTTTCATTACTGCCAAGTTCTGCCTCCTGCTCAAAACACTCAATAAATGTAATGCACTCGAATTATCCCTAAACCATCCCCTGCCATCCCCTCCACCCCACAGTCTGTGGGAAAATTGTGTTCCACAAAACTGGTTCCAGATGCCAAAATGGTTGGGGACCACTGTGTTAGAGAGTACAATCAAGGTTCAGCGTAATGAATAATGGTTCAAGTCTAACAGCGTAAATACTTCTTAAATAGAAATTTTAAAACTATTATGTAAGATATTAGTAAGAACCTGTATTAGATTTTTAAAAATTATACAAATATAGGTCCAGATAGGTAAAGATTAATACTAGTACCTGTGACGGAGAAGGCAATTGGCACCCCACTCCAGTACTCCTGCCTGGAAAATCCCATGGATGGAGGAGCCTGGAAGGCTGCAGTCCATGGAATTGCTGAGGGTCAGACACGACTGAGCGGCTTCACTTTCACTTTTCACTTTCATGCACTGGAGAAGGAAATGGCAACCCACTCCAATGTTCTTGCCTGGAGAATCCCAGGGACGGGGGAGCCTGGTGGGCTGCCGTCTATGGGGTCACACAGAGTCGGACACGACTGAAGTGACTTAGCAGCAGCAGCACCTGTGAAATATTTGGGGGTTATAGCTTAATAGGAAACACAATCAATCAGCAATGTGATGAGATCATCCAACAAAGTCAATGATAAAATGAACAAATGGACATAGAAAATCTGCAATGATATAATGAAAAATCTCATGTTACTCTATATAAATGAGACCACTCTTGGAGTCTGTATAAAATTCTGAGAGTCACAATTTAAGAGGAATATTGAAATATCAATATCATCTGGAGGAGAAGAAGCAAATTAATTAGAGAATTGGAAGCTATATCCATTTTGGAGTAGTTGAGAATGCTTAGCCATGAAAAGAGGGGCTTAAGAAGAATTTATTGACTGTCTTCAGACTTCTGAAATGCTATATATTCATGCACATACAACTTGTTTGGAAGGAATCACTAGGACAAAAGAATTGAAACACATACACACACAAAACAGATTTCAACAATATACAGAGAAGGCTTTTGTAACAGTCATAGATATGCAGGAATGAAAGAGGATGCCTCAGGGCAGAAAGCTTTCTCAACACCAGGGTGAGTTGAAGTAGAAATTAGTTTTTAACTTGTCAGATGTGATATGGAGAAGATACAAGCCTGCAATGATAGTTGAACAAGATAATTTTTATAATCCCTTTAATGTCAGTGTTTCTAGGATAATATGAAATAAGCTAGATTTCACTACTCTGTAGAAGTGGTCTATTTTAAAGCTTAATTCCCTAAAGAGACTGCAATTCCACCATATAGCTTCAGAGAAACAGAAAGAAAATGTCAACTTTAAACAATCTCTCCTTTTCCAGCTCATGAGAGATTTCATAAATTTTATGATTTCAAAGGACACAGAGAACATGTCATATTTCCATTAAGAAAAAATTTTGTAAGTTAGTATCAACTCATGAAATGTCACTTTTCTTCTTAACTGTAATGACAACATTGGCTAAAATAGAGTGTTTTTAAAGAACTCTATCCATATCATTGGTTTAAGAATAAAGTGTCTCCAAAGGCCTTCACTCAGGGAGGAACAACTCAGAGTGATAAAATCAAGCCAAGAGAACAGTGGATAATTTCTAAGAGCAGTGCATTCACCTTGAGAAATCATCAGCCTCACTTTGACATTTCTAAATATGATCAATTAATCTGGAATACATTTTCTACAGCTCTTCTCCTTTACCCTAAAATAAAAAGTGAAAAACAAAAAGCATAGCATCAATTTGTGGCACTGTGCTTCTTTTGTCTGGGGTGAAGCCACCAAACATGTAATTTAAGGTCTTACATAAATTTAGATAGCAGGACTAAATGAAAATGAAGCTCTTATTAATGGAAAATAATCTCATTGCAATAAACAGACAAAATCAAATTTATAATACATACATATTCTCTATACCAAGAGGTATCTACTGAAAGCCCTTTATCTAAAGTATCTATAAACTACTAACACTTTTCAAGAGATCTTTAAAAACACCAAAGGTATTCTGAAAAAAATTTAAGTTTACAAATGTGAAAGAATTTCCCATAAAACTATATAATCTTCCTACAACCAATTTTTTTCAGGGATACATTGTTTTCATAAAGTTAACACTGCCTCTTCCTGCGCTTCTGTGTAATGTCTAAAAGGCATTACTCTTTGGAAGCTGTCTAACAGCTTTTGTGAAATAAACTGGTAGATTCCATTAGTCTAAACAACCTTCCTAATTTTTGAAGGAAATTTTGAAGACTTCACATTTTATAAAAAGTGAACTATTTAAGGTCACATATTATAAATTCTACTTGTTTTCAAAAGGACTGATTTAAGAATAAAAAAGAAGAAAAATTGCCCTCTTAATCTCCCACAAGCTGCTTTGCAAGGAATATTTCCTTTTTCAATAACAATTTACTGGAAATTTTTATTATTTTTTTTATAAACAGGGGAAATATTCAAGAGCTATTCTTTGAAAAGTACAAATAAATGATAACTTTGACTTTCAAGGGCTTCCCTGGTGGCTCAGGGCTTCCCTGATGGCTCAGACAATAAAGAATCAACCTGAATGCAAGAGATTTGGGTTAGATCCATTGGTGGGGAAGATCCCATGGAGAAGGAAATGGCAACTCCCTCCAGTATTCTTGCCTGAAGAATGCTATGGACAGAGGAGCCTGGAGGGCTACAGCCCATGGGGTTGCAGAGTCAGAGGATTTAGCACCTAACACATTTGGCTTTGCAAAGCATTGACATGGATTTAGAATGAAACTTACTGAATACATTGAATTACTTCCCAAATTGCTAAAACTGAGTGTTAATTCTATTTTTTCAACCCAAATTTTGATGAATTACATTGTTGAATAGCTATGTTTAGACATTTTTCAACTAGTTTTACAAAAGCAGGAAAAAATTCATACATTTGACAACTTAATAACATGGACAATTGTAAATTTCTTGTTCATTTAGGTACTATCTAATAGGGTTTTTTAAATTATTTTAATTGGAGTCTTTAAGTTTGTGATATTATTCATCAATGTAACAACAAAAATATTTTATTTAAACTACTCAAGGCACATTTCTAGGACATCTGACTTTTAGTCCCTTGACATCAACTTTAATCTGGAGTAGATGAGTGAGGAACTTATTGTCTCAGGGCCAATTCAGCTGTGTAAAGGAAAAAAGGCTTATGCTAGGTAGGACCTATCCAAACCTGAAGAGCTCTTGCTCTGGCTAATGAGAAAAATACTGCCTAATTCAAGCATATTGTTTTTACATAGGAATTTAAAAATTTTCCAAAAGAAGCCTCAACTTAGATTTTTTGTGTAAAATTTCTCAATTTTGCAATATTAGAACCTATATCAAGATTTCCAAAACACTATGCAGAACAATGTTATGAGAACTAAATAAAACACATTTGTAGCTAAAGGAAACTTCACTTCAGTCTACAAGTGAATGGTTCATATCTATGGTCTGGAGAACGCACAGGTAATCAAGAAAAGAGAATCAATTTTTATTTTCAGATTCCTTCTTCATGTTCTTCCCTCCTTTCACACCTTATTCTCCAAACACTACCTCTTTTTCCATCCTTAGCTTAAACGGTAAAGAATCTGCCTGCAGTGCAGGAGATGCAGGTTCAGTCTCTGGGTTGGAAAGATCCCCTGGAGAAGGACATGGCAACCCACTCAAGTATTCTTGCCTGAAGAATCCCATGGCCAGAGGAGCCTGAAGGGCTACAGTCCATGGAGTCGCAAAGTGTCGAATATGACTGAGTGACTAACACTTTCAACCCATCTCAGCATGTCCTTCTTCTTTGAGGAAAAACAACTAAAACTTTAGGAACATAGAAAGAAATATACTAGAAAACCAACTCTGAGCTATTGAAATAGGCACTAGAGTCCACTATGATTCATTTGCTAAGGGTAAGTCATAGCTCTCTCCAAATGTTTCTACCTGGGCCTAGAATTAACTTTAATTGTGTGACACAACCTTTAGTTGTAAAACACAAGAACTAGAAAAACCTTAAGTATGAATAAAAATTATATGAGACATCTTAGATATAAGAAGTGGTAAATTAGGCAAGACCAAAAAACTGCTCCAATCTAATGAGAATGTGTTCACCTTGATTTCCAATTCAGTTTGTAAACAAACATCATAAAACATAGGAAAATAAGGAACAACTTCCCAGTACTTAGGAAGACATAGGATTACTTAGGAAGTAATCTCTAATTACTTAGGAAGATGTAACTGAAAGTTTGGTAGTGAAAGAAATCCCCAGGAGAGTAAGAACTGATAGTAAAAGGCCAAAGCCCCATGTTTGTTGTCTTGTCTTTATTTAGCCAGAAAAAGTCTTGATTATAATACTTGCTAAGCCAGTTACTTTCCTCCCTAATATAAGAATTACAGATAGGAATTACAGTCCTAATTTTAACAGGTCACATGTAGAGACAAGAGTTACCTAAAAGAGAATTAGAATTATTTTTTAAGGTTGAAAATTAAAGAAATACACAGCAAGGACGAAAGGAGTTTTGCAAAAGAAAGAATTTTATTAGAGTAAGCAAAGAAAGCCTTGTATATGAGAGACACTCAGAGTAGAACATGAGGGAAAGTACACTTGTTCACATAGCTAAAGCAGTACCATTGCAGATTCAGAAAATTAATGAATTCATGATTTGGTTGAGAGGACTATTTTACAGGATTGGAGGGATTTGTGACGGGACACAATAAATATTGAGGCTGATGTGATGAACAAGGGTCAGGAGGTAAGTTGTAAATACCAAATTTCACCTAAGAAGTTCAAACTTTATTTAGAAATTAGGTTTGGCCACCAGGAATTTCTGTGAAGAATTAGAAACAACCACAGCTTAATTTGAATTTTCAGAAAATACATGGTGAACCACTTATTAGAAAGACAGAATTTCAAACTTTTCCAAACTGGATTGGCAAAAGCACAAATCAGTTGACTTTTAATACAGACTGAAGGTCCATCTGCTCAGGCTAGCCCACCCAAAGGTGCATACTGAATATCATTGCTTGTTGGTGCATGTGTGCCTTTAGAATTGTTCTTTTAAAAACTTGTGTATTTGCCAAAGCAAACTGCTCTAAGGACACGTAAAAGATATCTTTTATAAGAAAAATAATTTTGCATATTTACATATAAAATCCACTCAGCATTCTTTAAACGTTATTGAAATATAGTTCTTTTGCAGTATTATTCACTTCAGATTATTACATAGTTATTTGAAATTTGCATAATTTATGAAATTATCACCACAATAAGTCTAGAAACCATTTATCCTCATAAAAATTTATTATAATATTACTGACCACACACTTTATGCTGTGTATTACACCCCCTGGCTTATTTATTTTATAACTGGAAATTTGTACCTTCACTTAATCTTCTTCACTTATGTTGCCTCTTCACCCTTCTCCCCTCTAGGAATAACAATAATCTCTGTATCTATCAATATAAATCCATTTTCATTTTGGTTTGTTTGTTTTGTTAGATTCTGCATATAAGTGAGATCATGTGGTATTTATCATTCTCAGTCTGACATTTCACTTAGCATAATACACTATGCTGCTGCTGCTGCTGCTAAGTCGCTTCAGTTGTGTCCGACTCTGTGCAGCCCCATAGACAGCAGCCCACCAGGCTCCCCCGTCCCTGGGATTCTCCAGGCAAGAACACTGGAGTGGGTTGCCATTTCCTTCTCCAATGCATGAAAGTGAAAAGTGAAAGGGAAGTCGCTCAGTCGTGTCCGACTCTTAGCCACCCCATGGACTGCAGCCTACCAGGCTCCTCCATTCATGGGATTTTCCAGGCAAGAGTACTGGAGTGCAGTGCCATTGCCTTCTCCGTAATACACTCTAGATCCATTCATATTCTTGCAAGTGACAAGATTTCATTTTTTTATGGCTGAATAATATATGTATCTATATATATATAATCTTCTTTATCTATCAAAGGACACTTAATTTGCTTCCATATCCTGACCATTGTAACTAAGGCTAAAATAAACATCGCTGTGCATATATATTTTCCAATTAGTGTTTTTGTTTTCTTATGGTAAATACCCAGAAATGAAATTGCTGGATCATATGGCAGTTCTATCTTCATTTTTTTGAGAAATATCCATAATGGCTACACCAATTTACAGTCCCACCTACAGTGCATAAGAATTCTCTTTTTTCGCATCCTTGCTAACACTTGTTATTTGATCTCTTTTTTATTCTGACAGGTGTGAGGTGGTATCTCATTGTGGTTTAATTTACATTTCCCTGATGATTAGTGATCTTGAGGACTTTTTCATGTGCCTGTTGGTCACCTGCAATTGTTTTCTTTGAAAAAATATCTACACAGGTCTTCTGCCCATTTTTTTTAATTTGATGTTGAGCTCTATGAGTTCTGTGTGTATTTTGGATATTAACACCTATTGGATATATTGTTTGCAAATATCTTCTTCCATTCATAGTCTGTCTTTTCATTCTGTTGGTATTTTCCTTTGCTGCACAAAATCTTTTCAGTTTGATACTGTCCCACTTGCTATTAATGGCTTTATTCCCTTACCTGTGGAGACACACCCAAAAAATGTTGCTAAGACCAATATTAAAGATGTGTGTGCATGCTAAGTAGCTTCAGTGGTGCCCAGCTCTTTGCAATTCTATGGACTGTAGCCTGCCAGGTTCCTCTGTCTATGGGATTCTCTAGGCAAGAATACCAGAATGGGTTGCCACGCTCTCCTCCAGGGTATCTTCCCAACCCAGAGAATGAACTTGCATCTCCTGCATTACAGGTGGATTCTTTACAGTTGAGCCACCAGGGAAGCCCATTAAAGATGTACTGCCTATCTTTTCTTCTAAGAGTTTTATGGTGTCAGGTCCTTGTCTTTTATCCATTTTGACTTCATGTTTGTATATGGAGTGAGAATATAGTCCAGTTTGATTCTTTTACATATAGCTATACAGTTTTCTCAATGTTTTACTGAAGAAGCTATCTTTTCCTCACTGTATATTCTTGTCTACTTTGTCATAGAATAATTGACCATATAAATGTGGGTTTATTTCTGGGTTCTCAATTCCGTTCTATCAAGCTGTATGTCTGCTTTTGTGCCAATGTCATACTGTTTTAATTACTGAAGCTTTATAGTACTATTTGAAATTAGGGAGCAATTTGTTCTTTTTTCTCAAGATTGCTTTGGCTATTTGTGATCTTTCCCATTTCCACATAGCCTGCATTTTTTTTAAGCTATAACTCATAGACTTTTATTAATTAATTAATTTATTACTTTTGCTGTTCTGGATCTTTGCTACTCTGCAGGCTTTTCTCTAGTTGCAGCAAGCATGAGCTGCTCTCTAGTTGCTGTGTATAGGCTTCTCATTACTGTGGATTCTCTTGTTGTATAGCACAGGCTCTAGGGTGTGCAGGCTTCAATAGGTGTGGCACATGGGCCCACCAGTTGGTTCCCAGGCTCTAGAGTGACAGGCTCAATAGCGGTGTCACACGGGCTTAGTTGCTCCTCGACAGGAAGGATCCTCCCAGACCAGGGATCAAAACCATTGCCTGAACTGGCTTGCAGATTCTTTATCACCAAGCCACCAGGGAAACCCCATATAACTGTTAGAATTATTTGTTCTAGTTCTGTGAGAAATGCCTCAGGTATTTATATAAGGATTACATTGAATCTGTAGATTGCCTTGAGGGTTATAGCTATTTTAACAATATTAACTATTTCAATCCATGAGCATGATATAACTTTCTACTTGTTTTTGTCATTTACAATTTATTTTATCATTGTTTGTGATTATGACAAACCTATAGCAAATATCACATTCAATGTGAAAAACTGAAAGCATCCCTCTAAAATCAAGAAGAAGATGAGGATGTCCACTCTAGCTATTTTTATTCCACATAGTTTTAGAAGTCTTAGCCAGAGCAATCAGAGAAGAAAAGGAAATAAAAGGAATCTCGATTGTAAAGGAAAAAGTAAAACTGCCACTGTTTGCAGATGACATGATACTATACAGAAAAAATCCTAAAGATGCTACCAGAAAACTACTAGAGCTTATCAGTGAATTCTATAAAGTTGAAGGACATAAAATCAATATACAGAAGTCTGTTGCATTTCTAACAACAAAGATCAGAAAGAGAATTTAAGGAAACATTTACTACCACATCAAAAAGAATAAAATATGTAGGAATAATTCTACCTGAGGAGGCAAGAGACCTGTACTCAAAAGACTGCAAGACACTAATGAAAGAGATTAAAGGCTACATAAAAAGATGGAAAGATACACTGTGTTCTTGGAATGGAAGAATCAATATTGTCAAAATGACTATACTACTCAAGGAAATCTTCAGATTCAATGCAATCCCTATCAAATTACCAGGGGCATTTTTCAAAGACTGACTAGCCTCAGTTTTTTAAATTCTTTTTCTCTTTTCAACCTGGATGATTTCGACTACTGTGTCTTCCAGATCACCAGTCTATTAGTTTGCATCATTCAATCTACATTGCTTATAGTTTTTTTTTTTTCAATTTCAGTTATTGTGTTCTCCAGTTCTGCTTGTTTTTTTTTTTTTTAATATAATTTCTAACTCTTTGTTGAAATTTTCAGTGTCTTCATCCATCCTTCCCCTGAGTTCAGTGATCATCTTTATGAGCATTACATTGCACTCCTTATTGAGTAGATTGAATTTGAATAGAAGAGTTTAAGACTGCTGTAGGCCCGCTATGGCCAAGATCAAATCCCTGTTCAGCTGCATGTTGTCCACAGGGCACAGGTCTAGTACAAGACCATTGGAAGGTGGAGCTGGGTCCTTGTGTAACCATCTGCATGGCCTGGCAGGGCTTGGTCTGGTGCCCGCCTGCTGGAGGGTAGGACTAGGTCACCGCACAGCTGCTTGTGCACTCTGCGGGTGCTCTGGACTTGTGCCAATCCACTGGAGGGAGGGGCTGGTTCCCCACATGACTGTCTATGTGGCCCAATAAGGGGGTTTGAGGGCTTCCCTGATAGCTCACTTGGTAAAGAATCCACCTGCAATGCAGGATACCCCAGTTCAGTTCCTGGGCTGGGAAGATCCACTGGAGGGAAGATAGGCTATCCACTCCAGTATTCTTGGGCTTCCCTTGTGGCTCAGTGGGTAAAGAATCTGCCTGCAATGCAGGAGACCTGGGTTCAATCCCTGGGTTGGGAAGATCCCCTGGAAAAGGGAAAGGCTACCTACTCCAGTATTCTGCCTGGAGAATTCCATGGAGTGTATAGACCATGGAGTTGAAAAGAGTTGGCCATGACTGAGCAACTTTCACTTTCAAGGAGGTTTGATACTGGTACCAGTCTGCTGGAGGATAGGGCCAGATTTCCATGCAGTTGTCTGTATGACTCAGGTGGGCTCAGGGCTGGTGCTGTCTTGCTGGTGTGTGGGGCTAGTCCCTGATAATACTAGACTGGAAGGAGGGTTCCAAATTGTTGCTTTCCAGCACTGATGTTATGGTAAAATGAGTTCCCCAAAATGGCTGCCTCCAGTGTCTACAGGACTTCCCAGGTGGCTCAGTGGTAAAGAAGCTGCCTGCCAATGCAGGAGACACAAGAGACACAGGTTTGATCCATTAGGAAGATTCCCTGGAGTAGGCAATGGCAACCAACTCCACTATTCTTGCTGGAAAATCCCATGGATAGTGGGGCCTGGCAAACTACATTCCATAAGGTCGCAAAGAGCTCGACACGACTGAACATGCACTCACAAATGCATGAACCAGTGCCTCCAACCTTGGGGAAGTCCCAGTTGCCTCCTATCTCTTCAGGAGGCTCTCCAAGATTAGTAAGTGCCTCTGATACAGGCTTCTTTTAAATCATCACCTTTGTACTAGGACTCAGATCATGTGAGATTTTACATGCACCCTTTAAGGGAAGAGTCTGTTTCCTAGAGCACTCCATCCTCCCAACCATAAGCCCTGCTGGTTTGCAAAACCAGATGTTCAGGTGATCTTCCAGTGATCTTCCCTGGGCTGGGGAGTCCAATATGAGGCTCAAACCTCTTTGAAGAAGTCCTGTACAGCCCCCATTTGTGGATTGTCAAACTGGAGGGTTTTGGTCGTGTTGATACTGCACATCTGCTCCTTCTACCCATTGAACTTTGGTTCCTTCTTTATGTCTTTGCTGCTGCTGCTGCTGCTGCTGCTACTAAGTCACTTCAGTTGTGTCTGACTCTTTGCAACCCCATAGATGGCAGCCCACCACGCTCCCCCATCCCTGGGATTCTCCAGGCAAGAACACTGGAGTGGGTTGCCATTTCCTTCTCCAATGCATGAACGTTAAAAGTGAAAGTGAAGTCGCTCAGTCATGTCTGACTCTTAGCGACCCCATGGACCACAGCCCACCAAGCTCCTCCGTCCATGGGATTTTCCAGGCAAGAGTATTGGAGTGGGGTGCCACTGCCTTCTCCATCTTTATGTCTTTAGTTGTGGAAAGTCTTTTCCCATGCATAGTTGCTCTGTAAGTGGTTGCAATTTTGATGCATTCCTGGGAGGAGGTGAGTTCAGTGAAATCTTGACCTTCTCTCCTCCACTCAACATTTTTAATTACAGTCCATTTTACCCATCAGATACCTTATTTTTCAATGCACTTCTTAAACTCTCAAAAGAAAAAATAAAAAAGCACTAACCTGATAATTATGAGGAGGAAAATAATTCACCCAAAAGCATAAAATTAAGATTAAATTTCTAATATAAGAATTACTATTTGTTTTACTTCTGAGGAAATGCTCTTTACTCTTTTTTATCTGTAAGACTATACACAGAATTTACATTTAGTTCATACACAAAAGTTGATCTGGACAACATAAATCCAATTTTGTCAAATAAACTACAGATTTTTGATAAGACAGTGATATTTGACACAACATATAGTTTGGATTTTAAAAATGGAATTCATGTATTTTCAGAGAGTGATAGAGAAGAGAAGGTCAGAAATCTTTCTATCTACACATATACACACACTTTTAAGGGATCTGGGCAGGTGCTTTAAATGTTTTCTTCAAGAAGGTATGAGGTTCTAATTTATATATAAGATACTCTCTTTCACACCAGTGATACATGTCGAGCTGCATATAACTTATTTCTGTAAGCAACATTTTGTGACTGTTCATAACATACTCTGTTAATGTGTCTCAGTTTGAAGTTACTCCATAGACCAACCTAAGATGTTGTTACCTTTTGCTTCCTTGGTTTTTAGTGCATCGTCTACAAGGGAACATTGCTCTACCTTGAGATATCTCTGGGTCATGTATGTTACCTGCCATCTGTTTGCCACATCATGCTTGCTAAACATTCTTTACATTTTAATGCCAAATCGTGATCATGTTCTAAAACTGACTATGTATTACACTTCCTGAAGATGAGAAATGAGACATGAAGCTACAGATAGTTCTAGAACAGTTTCTTCTCCTTCCAAACTAACGCTTCTTCCCAATTAAATTTCCATAATCAACTCTAAGGGAGTAAGTCCCAAAACCACTATTAATAGAAATTTGTGTATGTTAGTCATTCAGTCATGTCTGACTCTTTGAGAAGCCATGAACTGTAGCCCACCAGGCTTCTCTGTTCATGGGATTCTCCAGACAAGAATATGGTAGTAGGTTGCCATTTCCTTCTCAGCTTGAAGCTCTGAAACCCTAATTTGTATGTTGTTGTTGAATTGCTAAGTTGTGTCCAACTCTTTTGTGATCCTAGAGATTTTACCCCCACCAGGCTCCTTCTGTCCATGGGGTTTTCCAGGCAAGAATACTGGAGTAGGTTGCCATTTCCTTCTCCAGGAGATCTTCCTGACTCAGAAATTGAACCCACATCTCCTGCACTTGCAGATGGATTCTTTATGACTGAACTACCATAGATACACCCCCTGAATGTATACAGGCTGACAGACCTTCAGAAAGTAACTTAACCTTCTGAGTTTCAGTTACATAAATAAGAATTGTAATAATATATTGTCTTAATGAGACGGGTTGTTGTAAGAATTAAATGAGATGTGTATATAGAATATTTACTACAATATTGGCACAGAGTAAAGACAATAGTATTATTAACTAACATAAAGAAATAGATCTAAAAGGTAACTGCATGTCTTTAGAATGATATTATTTAACATTACAAGATAATAGTTTGAGAAGTTCCAAAAGGGATATTTCCTAACTAACTCATGTGGATATTCAAGGAAATTTGAAAACCCACCCTTCTTTGGAAAGAAAAGTGAAAGTGTTAGTCATTCAGTTGTGTCTGACTCTTTGACCCCGTGGACTGTAGTACACCAGGCTCTTCTGTCCATAGAATTTCCCAGGCAAGGATACTGGAGTGGGTTGTCATTCCCTTCTCCAGGGGATCTTCCTGACTCAGGGATGGAATCAGGATCTCCTGCATTGCAGGCAGATTCTTTACCATCTGAGCCACTAAGGAAGCCCTTTAAGAAGGAAAGCTGCACCCAATGTAACATGAGAAGCATTCATTTGTAGAATATTTATTGAGCAATTACTTTATGTAGGCCCTAGTGTGGGAAAGTTGTCAGCAATTTCTCCTTTCCTTTAAAGCATGTGTAATTTATTGTGATGTGCACAAATGCAACTGAAATTCAAGTGATAAGAAATTAAGAGAATATTCCAAAGGAAAGAACACACTTGCAACAGATGTAAAGGAAAATATGCTATAGGAATAGTGAGCAGAACAACACAACTGGAGGATTTTCAAGGTTGAGGCTGGCTACATGGAAGGAGCTTGAATATAAAGACTAAACATCTGGATTGTATACTGTGAGAAATAGAGCACTACTAAAGATCCAAAGCTGAACAGTGATGGGCTCAATCTGACTTTAAGGAAAATTGATCTGACAGTGATGCTTAGGACCCAGTAAAGTGGATAAAGGCTGCAGACATGGAAATCAGGTGGAAAGCTAATGCATTAGTTCAATGAAGAAATAATAAAAGACTGAAAAAGGTTGGTGTCCATCAGAATAAAAACTTCAGAAGGATTCTTTTTTAAAAAATCAATAAACTTAATGACTGATTAGCTATGAAGAAAGAAATTAAAGGTGGCTGCTACTGTCTTTAGGTACCATATGAACAAGCCAACTCAGACATAATGATCTTTGATGGAAATTATTAGCAAGAACTAGCATCATCCAGTACACACCATGTGCCAGACACCCTTCCAGTTGTCACATACATTAACTTATTTAGATTCACAACAATACCATGAGTTGTGTTATTATTGTACTTTTTTTTTTTTTTTTTTTTTTTAGCTAACACCTGGGGGAGAGAGAGGTTAAATGAAAAAACTAAAACCTCAGAACCAATATGCAACAATGCCAGATTTGAACCCAAGGTGCTTGGCTCCAAGGTAAAATAAATGGCTTTTGATACTACACATGCTGCTCCTCACCATTTCTATAGGAAAGACAACACATTGCTATCATCAGATATAATGCTCACAAAAACAATCCCTTTCTAATATTGGTTAGTATTTGTACAATACTCCTTCCTTCCAAGATTCTACTTCAAAACTCAGTTCCCAAGACCATACCCATGAAATAAGGCCAGTTGAAAATTATATTTTATTCTTATCTTTTTTCTAATCTAGTCAATGCCAAAGAGATGAAAAGCTGTCAAATGCAATAATTGGAAACAGTGGTTTAATACTGGCAGCATAATTACAGAAAGTTAGACATGTCAGATTTCATGAGTCGTCTGAAATAAAAGATTCTCATGTAAAGACCTTTAACTTTTCCATATTTTATGCCACAATGTTGATTTTTATAGTTTATTTTGTTTCAAAAATAATTAGAGGTTCAGAATCAGTGACTCACCAGAATTTATTAGTAAAGGGCAATGCTCCTAGCTGTGGAGTGCAGTTATAGCCCACAGGATATTAGACATGAAGTGATTAAGGAATAATTTCTTGGAACTGCTATACCCCTGTGGGAAGAGGAGAGAGCTATGCTTGATGTTATTACAGTGTTATGCAAATGGGATCTGATTTCAATTTAGTCTCCAGGTTGTAACTGACATTTCCCAGTTCAACATGTTCCTTCCCTCATCTCTGAATAGAACACCAGATATGGCCTACAGTGCAAAGATGCTTAAATTAAAGACAGAGTGTTAGAATGGCATGCAGAAATTGGGCAGCCAACCAATATTTTTTCATCTACATGGGAAAATCACTTTGTGACCAAAATTTAAATGGTAACATCTCTTTAATTTAGAAAAAGTTTTTATGTGCACACACACACATACACACACAGAATCCTATTTAATTCTCATAATATATGTATCATGTATATGCTAGTATTATCATCACATTACAGATAAAGAAACTGAAACATTAGAATATTAAGTAACTTTACGAAGTCACATAACTTGTAAGTGGCAGAATCAGGATGAAAAATATAGGTAATTTGACTTCAAAGTAGATACTTTATAGCCACTTATCACAGCAAATTGCAACAAAGCAAACCTTTCAAATATATTCACAGAACTTTCATAAAGTACTCTTTGAATGTTTACCAATGAAAAGACTCATGAAATCTACCATCTGTATTAAGGACCCTGAAAGAAGATATCCTAGCCAGAATACTGAGACAAGATTTCAAAGGCACAGCAAAAATGATTTTCAGAACTGGGCAATGCAACAAGGAATCCAAACCATCCCAGAATCAACACTGACCCTTCAATTACGTGGATTTAGAGTCATTACCTAATGTTGATGAGATGGAAATAAAAGTTTCCATTCCAGGATTTGAGGAAGGTACTCTCAATGAATTATTTTAAGAATTTCTGACTTCCTTGTAAAAGAATCCTTGTAGAGACCAATAAGCCTCCATTATAGAAATCTGTATTAACACAAAGTCTGTCTAGATCTAGTAAAGAATATATACATAAATAATTCAAATTTTTTATTCTAACTTTAGAATTTGTATTAGAAAAAAAAAAGAATTTGTATTAGTACTTAATGCTAACTTTAGTATTTTTATTCCAACTTTAGAACACCATAGAATAGTGATCTTTGCACAGTTTTTAATCCCATAGGAATAGAAATTGGTCAGTGTTCTGAAACCAGTTATTAATTATGGACATATTAGAATCAAACCCACCTGGCAAAGTCTGGATCTTAACATTTCATAAAAGAAATTCACCATTTTAGGGATTGGTAGTAATTTATGTTTTCAGAGTGAAAATACACTAAAAAGGACCATTTACACTAAAAAAGGACCATTGGGGGGGTCCTTTAGGTTGTGAAGATTCCTCAATGAAAAGTCACTGCAAAGTTTAATAATGCTTCACAACACTAAGCTATAAAAAAAATGAGAGAAACGATATTTAGTATTTGGCTTATGCTTTTGCGTTTTCCTGAGATAAGTTCATTGATTAACTGTCAGGTAGAACTGACCCTCTCTCTATTTCATAATGAAGCACAGGCTTTGAGAAGGAACTTGACTAGATGCAGCAGCCAGTACTGGACACCTGGTGTCCTCCATGTAATGCTATTTAAGATTTAATATTCAACCTGATTGTAAACATTCCATCAACTATTGGGATTGTTTTGTTGCAGCCATCTGCCTGGAACAGTAATTTCCCTCTGAAGAGAGGGGTCTACTTACTGCCCATCATGTTGGAACATGTTTAATCCTGAGACAAGACATCAAACGGGATGGCAGGAAAAAAACATGAGGCTGAGGACAGGGATGGGACATAGACAGTTGAGATAGGGTGATGTTTAGGAAGAATCCCACTGACATTGGCAAGTGGGTGACCTTCTGTTATTGGAGGCCTTCTTGGGGTGACACAATGATTCAGATTTGGTGCTGGAGTCTGATGGTTACAAAAATAATAAACACAAGTAAGTGAAATTTAAATTTGTACTTGTAATATGTTATAATGTTTTATAAAAAGTCACAGCCTGGTCTCAGCTGTGCTCTTGGGGATAAAAGGAAACTTGCTTTCCTTCCAGAAGTCAGATAGGCAGCATCAGTGGTACTCACCACTGGGGGATGACTGTGCCAACAGGGCAGCATGAATAGAGGCAGAAGAGGCAACAGCTGGGACCACTCAAGAAGGCTGGAGCAGAAGATCTGAGGATGTTATGAGCATCAGAAACCTGAAAAAAATCACGAGAAAATCTAGAACAGTCTTGGAGGCATGCAATTTGTGTCTATTATTCTAATGCTTTTACTGAAAGAATTTAATATAAAATAAAATTGTTTTTTTCATTACAGATTTGTGAGTCCAGTTTATACAGATGATGATGATGGTAGTGATGGTGGTGGTGGTGATAGAGTTAAACAAATATTCCAGACTTCACTAAGTTATAAGCTCCCATTTCCCTTAAATATGTGAATCATGATTGCTTACTTTTCAACCAGATTTTTAATATTCTACCAGATTCCAGTACCTAAGTGTTTGTGAGGGTTTTTAAAGAATACTTACATGTTTCCCAGATTCACTCTCTTTTTTCACTATCTTAGCCACGAGTCAAGCTTGTGATAACCACTCCCACTTCCAGAGTCCATCTCCTATTATCTTGAAGCGGGGAACCCAAAAACCAATGCTGCTTTGCCTGTACCACACAGTCCCTCATGGCAGCACCAGCCCTTTTTTGATTCCCCAGAATGACAGTAAACCAGACTACAACATACACACGGATTTTCCAGAGGCTTTGTAATAGTACAAAGGAATTACAAAGCTGAGGATTTAAACCCGGACCCTAACTGTGGCATCCTCACAACCTTAAGTTCCTTCATTAGTCATTTCTTCTATTTGGCAGCCCCCCATGACCTGGTGCCATCATATGCACCCTTCCTAGAATAAGTTCTCAGAAACATGTCTCCCTCCCCTTGGGATCCAAGCTCCAACTACCTGAACCCCAAAAAGGAAACATTTCCCTCCAATATGCCAGTCTGAGGCTTGTCACTCACATTCCACATTTTTTCCCCTTGGGTTAAAATCTCCCCTGGATACTTGCAATACGAATGCATAGTTTTCCCTACCCTTAAACAATATGGATTGGCTTTGCCTAAAGTTGCCGTTAAATCAATTCATCAGAATCTAACAGTTTTCTGTCATTTCTCTAGCAGGATTATTCATTCTTAAATACCACTTCAAATGGTACTTTGACAGTCAGAGTAAGCTTTAGAATTAAGAGTCTCTCTCATTACACAATGTGAATATATGTCCCCATATTCTGGCTGTCAGTTTTTGGTCTCCACTTCTGGCAACTCTATGAGATGTGTTCAATTATTATACTTATAGATAAAGACACTTTATACAGCTTGCCCAAAGTGAAACAGTTAGTATGTAAGGAATCTGTGATTCATCCCCAGGTAGAATGACTTCAGAACCTTCTGTCTCAACCACTATTCTAAAACTGTTTTAAAAAAGAATTCTCCAAGATGATGTGTTCTAAACACCTATTTAGAAAAGAAAAATTACTTTCCAGAAGAAACAATCCAGCACTCTTCCAATAGCCTTTGGACCATGAAGAATAATTCTTTATTTTCTTAGGTTCATTAAATTGCTTACTTGTGACTCATTATGGCAAAAAATAATAAGATAATTGGAGGCAATGATTATTAGAATTTCAACTCTATCGGTAGCGAAAAATACAGTTCAGGGACCAGAATAAGAAGAATTATTCCTTGTAAACATCTATGATAGGCTGCTTCTATGTTCCATGGAGTAACAGCTCAACATTACTCTCATTTAGAGACCTAGATTTTATAGAATATCACTGGAAACCATAACAGAAGGATAAGGGAGAAGCAGACAATTTCATGAGAGGTGATACATGTCACTATTGCACACATTTCACTGGCCAAAGCAAATAACATGGTGAATCAGCACTCATGTTTACCACATGGTCTTTTCCACTAAATATTGGGGAAAAGAAAGAATGATTTTACACAAAGACTTGTCCCTCAGATGTGCTAGTACACGTATCACAAAAAGTAGAACATAGTTCTCAAATTTATGATCTGTCGGCCACTTAGGAAAAGGTGGCTAACCAACTTCAAAAGCCAATAGTAAAATTACTAGCATCTTTCCTTTCTTCCTTTTTTCCAATCAGTAGGAATAGACTGGCAGCTTCTACACCAGGCTTTAGGAATATAAAGATGAAATGACCTAGTTTGTTCCCTCATGGTACTTTATGGTCTAGGAGAAGTAGAAAACATCTCTCTATTCAAGAAAATATCTCTGCCCCATGATAGAACTAGAAATTAAAATCTAATTTTAAAACAATGAAACCTGATTTTACCCTCTTTGGAAAATTATGAACCCTCTCCCCACCTCCCCCTGTTAAAAAAAAAAAAACACACACACACACATTAAAATTATCTAAATCATTGTCCAAATGAATAGAAACTATTCCATCATAGTTTCTGAGTGTCACCAAGAATCATCACCACTATTGCGAGTAGCTAAAAAAGAAACATATGAAAGGTCTGGGAGGTAGAAGTAATAAAGTATGCTAAATATCTCCTATTGAATTCATTTCCTGCTTCCCAAACAAGTTACAGTTATTAGGCAGACACCAAAAATTGTGTGGACTCCATTAGCCTCTGTTTGTTTCCATTGCTTTCCCCAAAAAATGTGCTTGTACTAAAATAGATTAACCTAAGAATTGCTTAGCTCTTTTTCCAAAAAGCAAAGGTAGCTTAGATAATATTACTGTAAGTGTAAATTCATTGCTAGATGGTTGCAATTGGATCCCTCAATACTGTTTACTACAAATTATGAAGCAAAGTTTGGAAAATGAATTCCTGCACAACAAAATATCTGTCCCTGAATTATAGTCTCTTTGCTTCTTTTACTCCTGTGATGAATGCAAACTTTACAGTAAGATAGGAATCCAGTTATATTCAGTCTGTCAATCTCAAATAGGTCAATAAAGATTGCTTGCTATGTCCAATCGCTTTTACCATATTGGGCATCTCTCCTCAGCAGAGCCATCATGAACGGCTACTATGTCAGGGAATCTGAAGCACTGTTTTTTAAATTAATTATTTTATTTTAATTGGAGGCTAATTACTTTACAATATTGTGGGTTTTGCCATACAATGACATGAATCAGCCATGAGTGTACATGAGTCCCCCATCCTGAATCCCCCTCCCACCTCCCTCCCCATCCCATCCCTCTGGGTTGTCCCAGTACACCGGCTTTGAGTGCCCTGTTTCATGCATCAGGCTTGGACTGGTCATCTATTTCACATATGGTAATATACATGTCTCAGTGTTATTCTCTCAAATCATACCACCCTTGCCTTCTCCCAAAGAGTCCAAAATTATGTTCTTTATATCTGTGTCTCTCTTGGTGTCTCGCGTATAGTGTTATCATTAAAATCTTTCTAAATTCCATATACATGCGTTAATATACTGTATTGATGTTTTTCTTTCTGACTTACTGCACTTTGTATAATAAATAGGATCCAGTTTCATTCACTTTATTAGAATTGATTCAAATGCATTCTTTTTAATATTCCATTGAGTATATGTACCACAACTTTCTTATTCATTCGTCTGCCAATGGACATCTAGGTTGCTTCCATGTCCTAGCTATTGTAAACAGTGCTGCAATGAACATTGGGGTACACGAGTCTCTTTCAATTCTGGTTTCCTTGGTGTGTATGCCCAGCAGTGGGATTGCTGGGTCGTATGGCAGTTCTATTTCCAGTTTTTTTAAGGAATGTCCACTCTGTTCTCCATAGTGGCTGTACTAGTTTGCATTCCCACCAACAGTGTAAGAGGGTTCCCTTTTCTCCACACCCTCCCCAGCATTTACTGTTTGTAGACTTTTTGATAGCAGCCATTCTGACTGGCGTGAGATGGTTCCTCATTGTGGTTTTGATTTGCATTTCTCTGATAGTGAGTGATGTTGAGCATCTTTTCATGTGTTTGTTAGCTCTGTATGTTTTATTTGGAGAAATGTCTATTTAGTTCTTTGGCTCATTTTTTGATTGGGTCATTTATTTTTCTGGTATTGAGCTGCATGAGGTGCTTGTATATTTTTGAGATTAATTCTTTGTCAGTTGCTTCATTTGTTATTATTTTCTCCCATTCTGAAGGCTGTCTTTTCACCTTGCTTATAGTTTCCATCGTTGTGCAAAAGCTTTTAAGTTTAATTAGGTTCCATTTGTTTATTTTTGCTTTTATTTCCATAACTCTGAGAGATGGGTCATAGAGGATCTTGCTGTGATTTATATCAGAGAGTGTTTTGCCTATGTTCTCCTCTAAGAGTTTTATAGTTTCTGGTCTTATGTTTAGATCTTTAATCCATTTTGAGTTTATTTTTGTGTATGGTGTTAGAAAGTGTTCTAGTTTCATTATTTTACAGATGATTGATCAGTTTTCCCAGAACCACTTGTTAAAGAGATTGCCTTTTCTCTATTGTATATTTTTGTCTCTTTTGTCATAGGTAAGTTGTCCATATGTGCATGGATTTATCTCTGGGCTTTCTATTTTGTTTCATTGATGTATATTTCTGTCTTTGTGCCAGTATCATACTGTTTTGATGACTGTCACTTTGTTGTATAGTCTGCTGTCAAGGAAGTTGATTCCTCCAGTTCCATTCTTCTTTCTCAAGATTGCTTTGTCTATTCAAGGTTTTTTGTGTTTCCATATAAATTGTGAAATTATTTGTTCTAGTTCTGTGAAAAATACCATTGGTAGTTTGGTAGGGATTGCATAATCTATAGATTGCTTTGGGTAGTATACTCATTTTCACTATATTGATTCTTTCATTCCATAAACATGGTATATTTCTCCATCTATTTGTGTCATCTTTGGTTTATTTCACCAGTGTGTTATAGTTTTCTATACATAGGTCTTTTGCTTCTTTAGGTAGATTTATTCCTATGTATTTTATTATTTTTGTCACAATATGAATTGGATTGTTTCCCTAGTTTCTCTTTCTGTTTCCTCATTATTAGTGTATAGGAATTCAAGGGATTTCTGTGTGTTAATTGTATATCCTACAACTTTACTACATTTATTGATTAGCTCTAGTAATTTTCTGGTTGAGTCTTTAGGGTTTTCTATGTAGAGGATCATGTCATCTGCAAATAGTGAGAGTTTTACTTCTTCTTTTCCAAATTGGATTCCTTTTATTTCTTTTTCTTCTGTCATTACTGTGGCTAATGACTAATGTGGCTAATGGCTCAGCTTCCCTCTCCTTCCCCAAGGCAACACCATCTGTGGCTCTTTCAAGAAATCATTCTATAGATGACTGACCAGGCCAACCTAGAAAAGGCAGCCCAGCTGGAACCAGTGGAAAGCCGTGCTGTACCATGATTTAGATGTCTGATACACTTACTCAGGAGAGCACTGAACTTCTTCTGGTCAGCAGCCTCCTGGAAGCAGAAGTAGCCGTGTCTCAGGAAAGGCTGCCACAGCTACACCAGGAATTCCTTGGGCAGGACCACAAAGGGCTACATGTTCTCCTTCTCACTGGATGCTGAAGAAACATGGAAAACACCAAGACATCTTAAAATGTCCAGTAAGAGTAGCAACCCCACGTTCAAGGAGCGCAGAACAGGAGGGCCGAGAGGAGCTACTCCTCGTTCATCAGGAGGGGCAGCCGTGAAGAGATATCCCTCGTCCAAGGTAAGGAGCAGCGGCTGCACTCTGTTGGACTAGTCGTGAAGAGATACCCCATGTGCAAGGTAAGAGAAACCCAAGTAAGATGGTAGGTGTTGCGAGAGGCATCAGAGGGCAGACACATGGAACCATAATCACAGAAAACTAGTCAATCTGATCACATGGATCACAGCCCTCTCTAACTCAATGAAACTAAGCCATGCCCTGTGGGGTCACCCAAGACTGGTGGGTCATGGTAGAGAGGTCTGACAGAATGTGGTCCACTGGAGAAGGGAAAAATGGCAAACCACTTCAGTATTCTTGCCTTGAGAACCCCATGAACAGTATGAAAAGGCAACATGATAGGATACTGAAAGAGGAACTCCCAAGATCAGTAGGTGCCCAATATGCTACTGGAGATCAGTGGAGAAATAACTCCAAAAAGAATGAAGGGATGGAGCCAAAGCAAAAAAATTCCCAGTTGTGGATGTGACTGGTGATAGAAGCAAGGTCCAATGCTGTAAAGAGCAACAGTGCATAGGAACCTGGAATGTCAGGTCCAAAATTCAAGGCAAATTGGAAGTGGTCAAATAGGAGATGGCAAGAGTGAACGTCGACATTCTAGGAATCAGTGAACTAAAATGGACTGGAATGGATAAATTTAATTCAGATGACCATTATATCTACTACTGTGGGCAGGAATCCCTTAGAAGAAATAGAATAGCAATCATGGTCAACAAAAGAGTCTGAAAGGCAGTACTTGGATGCAGTCTCAAAAACGACAGAATGATCTCTGTTCGTTTCCAAGGCAAACCATTCAATATCACAGTAGTCCAAGCCTATGCCCCAACCATTAATACTGAAGAAGCTGAAGTTGAATGGTTCTATGAAGACCTACAAGACCTTTTAGAAGTAACACCCAAAAAAGATGTCCTTTTCATTATAGGAGACTGGAATGCAAAAGGAGGAAGTCAAGAACACCTGGGGTAACAGGCAAATTGGGCCTTAGAATACGGACTGAAGCAGGGAAAAGGCTAATAGAGTTTTGCCAAGAGAACTCACTAGTCATAGCAAACACCCTCTTCCAACAACACAAGAGAAGTCTCTACACATGGACATCACCAGATGGCTAACACCGAAATCAGACTGATTATATTCTTTGCAGCCAAAGATGGAGAAGCGCTATACAGTCAGCAAACACAAGAATGGGAGCTGACTGTGGCTCAGGTCATGAACTCCTTACTCCCAAGTTCAGACTTAAATTGAAGAAAGTAGGGAAAACCATTAGACCATTCGGTTCAGTTCAGTTCAATCGCTCAGTCGTGCCCGACTCTTTACAACCCCATTCTTCGCAGCACACCAGGCCTCCCTGTCCATCACCAACTCCCAGAGTTCACTCCAAACTATGTCCAACGAGTCACTGATGCCATCCAGCCATCTCATCCTCTGTCATCCCCTTCTCCTCCTGCCCCCAATCCCTCCCAGCATCAGTCTTTTCCAATGAGTCAACTCTTGGCATGAGGTGGCCAGAGTACTGGGGTTTAAGCTTTAGCATTAGTCCTTCCAAAGAAATCCCAGGGCTGATCTCCTTCAGAATGGACTGGTTGGATCTCCTTGCAGTCCAAGGCACTCTCAAGAGTCTTCTCCAACACCACAGTTCAAAAGCATCCATTCTTCGGTGCTCAGCTTTCTTCACAGGCCAACTCTCATATCCATACATGACCACTGGAAAAATCATAGCCTTGATTAGACAGACCTTTGTTGGCAAAGTAATGTATCTGCTTTTCAAAATGCTATCTAGGTTGGTCATAACTTTTCTTCCAAGCAGTAAGTGTCTTTTAATTTCATGGCTGCAATCACCATCTGCAGTGAATTTGGAGACCAAAAAAATAAAGTCTGACACTGTTTCCCTGTTTCCCCATCTATTTCCCATGAAGTGATGGGACTAGATGCCATGATCTTCATTTTCTGAATGTTGAGCTTTAAGCCAACCTTTTCACTCTCCTCTTTCACTTTCATCAAGAGGCTTTTTAGTTCCTCTTCACTTTCTGCCATAAAGGTGGTGTCATCTGCATATCTGAGGGTACTGATATTTGTCCCGGCAATCTTGATTCCAGCTTGTGCTTCTTCCAGCTCAGCGTTTCTCATGATGTACTCTGCATATAAGTTAAATAAGCAGGGTGACAAGATACAGCCTTGACGAACTCCTTTTCCTATTTGGAACCAGTCTGTTGTTCCATGTCCAGTTCTCACTGTTGCTTCCTGACCTGCATACAGGTTTCTCAAGAGGCAGGTCAGGTGGTCTGGTATTCCCATCTCTTTCAGAGTTTTACACAGTTTACTGTGATCCACACAGTCAAAGGCTTTGGCATAGTCAATAAAGCAGAAATAGATGTTTTTCTGGAACTCTCTTGCTGTTTCCATGATCCAGTGGATGTTGGCAATCTGATCTCTGGTTCCTCTGCCTTTTTTAAAACTAGCTTGAACATCTGGAAGTTCATGGTTCTTGTATTGCTGAGCCTGGCTTGGAGAATTTTGAGCATTACTTTGGCATTGCCTTTCTTTGGGATTGGAATCCAAGATGATGCTGTGAAAGTGCTGCACTCAATATGCCAGCAAATTTGGAAAACTCAGCAGTGGCCACAGGACTGGAAAAGGTAATTTTCATTTCAATCCCAAAGAAAGGCAATGCCAAAGAATGCTCAAACTACCACACAATTGCATTCATCTCACATGCTAGTAAAGTAATGCTCAAAATTCTCCAAGCCAGGCTTCAGCTATACATCAACCGTGAATTTCCTCATGTTCAAGCTGGTTTTAGAAAAGGCAGAGGAACCAGAGATCAAATTGCCAACATCCGCTGGATCATGGAAAAAGCAAGAGAGTTCCAGAAAAACATCTATTTCTGCTTTATTGACTATGCCAAAGCCTTTGACTGTGTGGATCACAATAAACTGTGGAAAATTCTGAAAGAGATGGGAATACCAGGCCACCTGACCTGCCTCTTGAGAAATCTGTTTGCAGGTCAGGAAGCAACAGTGAGAACTGGACATGGAACAACAGACCGGTTCCAAATAGGAAAAGGAGTAAGTCAAGGCTGTATATTGTCACCCTGCTTATTTAACTTATATGCAGAGTACATCATGAGAAACTCTGGGCTGGAAGAAGCACAAGCTGGAATCAAGATTGCCAGAACAAATATCAATAATCTCAGATATGCAAATGACACCACCCTTATGGCAGAAAGTGAAGAGGAACTAAAAAGCCTCTTGATGAAAGTGAAAGAGGAGAGTGAAAAGGTTGGCTTAAAGCTCAACGTTCAGAAAATGAAGATCATGGCATCTGGTCCCATCACTTCATGGGAAATAGATGGGGAAACAGTGGAAACAGTGTCATACTTTATTTTTTTGGTCTCCAAATTCACTCCAAATAACCTTGGGGTTATTCATTTCTTCTTTTGCTAGTTGATTTAGGTGTAAAGTTAGGTTATTTATTTGATTTCTCTCTTGTTTCTTGAGGTAAGCTTGTATTGCTATGATCCTTCCCCTAGCACTGCTTTTTAATCCTATAAGTTTGGTGTTGTCGTGTTTTCATTTTCATTTGCTTCTATGCAAGGGGGTCCAACCAGTCCATCCTAAAGGAGATCAGTCCTGGGTGTTCATTGAAGGACTGATGCTAAAGCTGAAACTCCAATACTTTGGCCACCTCATGCGAAAAGTTGACTCATTGGAAAAGACTCTGATGCTGGGAGGGATTGGGGGCAGGAGGAGAAGGGGACGACAGAGGATGAGATGGCTGGATGGCATCACCGACTTGATGGACATGAGTTTGGGTAAACTCCGGGAGTTGGTGATGGACAGGGAGGCCTGGCGTGCTGCAATTCATGGGGTCGCAAATAGTTGGACACGACTGAGCGACTGAACTGAACTGAACTGATGTGTATTTAGATTTCCTTTTTTATTTCTTTCATGATTTGTTGGTTATTCAGAAGTGTGTTGTTTAGCCTCCGTATGTTTGTGTTTTTAATTGTTTTTTTCCTATAGTTGACATCTAATCTTAGTTCATTTTGATCAGAAAAGATGCTTCATATAATTTCAGTTTTTTTTTAATTTACCAAGGCTAGATTTATGGTCCAGGATGTGATCTATCCTGGAGAACGCTCTGTATGCACTTGAGAAGAAGGTGAAATTCATTGTTTTGGGGTGAAATATCCTATAGATATCAACTAGGTCTACCTCGCCCATTGTATCATTTAAAGTCTGTGTTTCCTTGCTAAGTTTCTGTTTGGTTGATCTATCCATGGGGTATTAAAGATGGGGTATTAAAGTCTCCCACTATTATTGTGTTACTATTAATTTCCCCTTTTGCATTTGCCTTACATATTGGGGTGCTCCAATGTTGGTTGCATATATATTTATAATTGTTTTATCTCTTCTTGGATTGATCCTTTGATCGTTATGTAGTGTCCTTCTTTGTCTCTTTTCACTACCTTTATTTCAATATCTATTTCATTTTATATCAGTATTGCTATTCTTGCTTTCTTTTGGCCTCCATTTGCATGAAATATCTTTTTCCAGCCCTTCACTTTCAGTCTGTATGTGTCCCTTATTTTGAAGTGGGTCTCTTGTAGACAGCATATATAGAGGTCTTGCTTTTGTATTCATTCAACCAGTCTTTGTATTTTGGTTGAGGCATTCAACCCATTAATTTTTTTTTTTTTTTTGTATATAATCTATTTCATTTAGTTTATTTTATTTTATTTTTAAATTTTACATAATTGTATTAGTTTTGCCAAATATCAAAATGAATCCACCACAGGTATACATGTGTTCCCCATCCTGAACCCTCCTCCCTCCTCCCTCCCCACACCATCCCTCCGGGTCGTCCCAGTGCACTAGCCCCAAGCATCCAGTATCGTGCATCGAACCTGGACTGGCATCTCGTTTCATACATGATATTTTATATGTTTCAATGCCATTCTCCCAAATCTTCACACCCTCTCCCTCTCCCACAGAGTCCATAAGACTGTTCTATACATCAGTATCTCTTTTGCTGTCTCGTACACAGGGTTATTGTTACCATCTTTCTAAATTCCATATATATGCGTTAGTATACTGTATTGGTGTTTTTCCTTCTGGCTTACTTCACTCTGTATAATAGGCTCCAGTTTGGTCCACCTCATTAGAACTGATTCAAATGTATTCTTTTTAATGGCTGAGTAATACTCCATTGTATATATGTACCACTGCTTTCTTATCCATTCATCTGCTGATGGGCATCTAGGTTGCTTCCATGTCCTGGCTATTATAAACAGTGCTGCGATGAACATTGGGGTACATGTGTCTCTTTCCCTTCTAGTTTCCTCAGTGTGTATGCCCAGCAGTGGGATTGCTGGGTCATAAGGCAGTTCTATTTCCAGTTTTTTAAGGAATCTCCACACTGTTCTCCATAGTGGCTGTACTAGTTTGCATTCCCACCAACAGGGTAAGAGGGTTCCCTTTTCTCCACATCCTCTCCAGCATTTATTATTTGTAGACTTTTGGATCACAGACATTCTGACTGGTGTGAAATGGTACCTCATAGTGGTTTTGATTTGCATTTCTCTGATAGTGAGTGATGTTGAGCATCTTTTCATGTGTTTGTTAGCCATCTGTATGTCTTCTTTGGAGAAATGTCTATTTAGTTCTTTGGCCCATTTTTTGATTGGGTCATTTATTTTTCTGGAGTTGAGCTGTAGGAGTTGCTTGTATATTTTTGAGATTAGTTGTTTGTCGGTTGCTTCATTTGCTATTATTTTCTCCCATTCTGAAGGCTGTCTTTTCACCTTGCTAATAGTTTCCTTTGATGTGCAGAAGCTATTAAGGTTAATCAGGTCCCATTTGTTTATTTTTGCTTTTATTTCCAATATTCTGGGAGGTGGGTCATAGAGGATCCTGCTGTGATGTATGTCAGAGAGTGTTTTGCCTATGTTCTCCTCTAGGAGTTTTATAGTTTCTGGTCTTACGTTTAGATCTTTAATCCATTTTGAGTTTATTTTTGTGTATGGTGTTAGAAAGTGGTCTAGTTTCATTCTTTTACAAGTGTTTGACCAGATTTCCCAGCACCACTTGTTAAAGAGATTGTCTTTAATCCATTGTATATTCTTGCCTCCTTTGTCAAAGATAAGGTGTCCATATGTGTGTGGATTTATCTCTGGGCTTTCTATTTTGTTCCATTGATCTATATTTCTGTCTTTGTGCCAGTACAATACTGTCCTGATAACTGTGGCTTTGTAGTAGAGCCTGAAGTCAGGTAGGTTGATTCCTCCAGTTCCCTTCTTCTTTCTCAGGATCGTTTTGGCTATTCGAGGTTTTTTGTATTTCCATACAAATTGTGAAATTATTTGTTCTAGCTCTGTGAAGAATACTGTTGGTAGCTTGATAGGGAATGCATTGAATCTATAAATTGCTTTGGGTAGTATACTCATTTTCACTATATTGATTCTTCCAATCCATGAACATGGTATATTTCTCCGTCTATTAGTGTCCTCTTTGATTTCTTTCACCAGTGTTTTATAGTTTTCTATATATAGGTCTTTGGTTTCTTTAGGTAGATATATTCCTAAGTATTTTATTCTTTCCGTTGCAATGGTGAATGGAATTGTTTCCTTAATTTCTCTTTCTGTTTTCTCATTATTAGTGTATAGGAATGCAAGGGATTTCTGTGTGTTGATTTTATATCCTGCAACTTTACTATAGTCATTGATTAGTTCTAGTAATTTTCTGGTGGAGTCTTTAGGGTTTTCTATGTAGAGGATCATGTCATCTGCAAATAGTGAGAGTTTTACTTCTTCTTTTCCAATTTGGATTCCTTTTATTTCTTTTTCTGCTCTGATTGCTGTGGCCAAAACTTCCAAAACTATGTTGAACAGTAGTGGTGAAAGTGGGCACCCTTGTCTTGTTCCTGACTTCAGAGGAAATGCTTTCAATTTTTCACCATTGAGGATAATGTTTGCTGTG
The DNA here is from genome assembly GCF_002263795.3 of Bos taurus. Lineage (NCBI taxonomy): Eukaryota > Metazoa > Chordata > Mammalia > Artiodactyla > Bovidae > Bos > Bos taurus. The sequence continues at coordinate 38,845,725 of NC_037328.1, read as the reverse complement.
AGTTTGTCATATATAGCTTTTATTATGTTGAGGTATGTTCCTTCTATTCCTGCTTTCTGGAGAGTTTTTATCATAAACGGGTGTTGAATTTTGTCAAAGGCTTTCTCTGCATCTATTGAGATAATCATATGGTTTTTATTTTTCAATTTGTTAATGTGGTGTATTACATTGATTGATTTGCAGATATTGAAGAATCCTTGCATCCCTGGGATAAAGCCCACTTGGTCATGGTGTATGATCTTTTTAATGTGTTGTTGGATTCTGATTGCTAGAATTTTGTTAAGGATTTTTGCATCTATGTTCATCAGTGATATTGGCCTGTAGTTTTCTTTTTTTGTGGGATCTTTGTCAGGTTTTGGTATTAGGGTGATGGTTGCCTCATAGAATGAGTTTGGAAGTTTACCTTCCTCTGCAATTTTCTGGAAGAGTTTGAGCAGGATAGGTGTTAGCTCTTCTCTAAATTTTTGGTAGAATTCAGCTGTGAAGCCGTCTGGACCTGGGCTTTTGTTTGCTGGAAGATTTTTGATTACAGTTTCAATTTCCGTGCTTGTGATGGGTCTGTTAAGATTTTCTATTTCTTCCTGGTCGAGTTTTGGAAAGTTGTACTTTTCTAAGAATTTGTCCATTTCTTCCACGTTGTCCATTTTATTGGCATATGATTGTTAATAGTAGTCTCTTATGATCCTTTGTATGTCTGTGTTGTCTGTTGTGATCTCTCCATTTTCATTTCTGATTTTATTGATTTGATTTTTCCCCCTTTGTTTCTTGATGAGTCTGGCTAATGGTTTGTCAATTTTATTTATCCTTTCAAAGAACCAGCTTTTGGTTTTGTTGATTTTTGCTATGGTCTCTTTTGTTTCTTTTGCATTTATTTCTGCTCTAATTGTTAAGATTTCTTTCCTTCTACTAACCCTGGGGTTCTTCATTTCCTCCTTTTCTAGTTGCTTTAGGTGTAGAGTTAGGTTATTTATTTGACTTTTTTCTTGTTTCTTGAGGTGTGCCTGTATTGCTATGAACTTTCCCCTTAGGACTGCTTTTACCGTGTCCCACAGGTTTTTCAACCCATTAAATTTAAAGTGATTCTTGAAAAGTATGATCCGTTGCCATTTACTTTGTTCTTTTAGGTTTGAGTTTATACACCCTTTCTGTTTCCTGTCTAGAGAAGATCCTTTAGAATTTGTTGAAGAGCTGGTTTGGTGGTGGTGAATTTTCTCAAGCAAAAGCTGAGAGATTTACAGCAAAAGCTGTAAAGATTTTGATTTCTCCATCATATTTGAATGAGATCCTTGCTGGATATAGCAATCTTGGTTGTAGGTTTTTCTCTTTCATCACTTTAAGCATGTCAGGCCATTCCCTTCTGGCCTGAAGAGCTTCTATTGAAAAATCAGCTGTTATACTTATGAGGATCCCTTTGTGTGTTATTTATTGCTTTTCCCTTGCTGCTTCTAATATTTGCTCCTTGTGTTTGATCTTCGTTCAGTTCAGGTCGGTTCAGTTCAGTCGCTCAGTCATGTCCAACTCTACAACCCCATGCACTGCAGCATGCCAGGCCTCCCTGTCCATCATCAACTCCCAGAGTTTACTCAAACTCGTTTCCATTGAGTCAGTGATGCCATCCAACCATCTCATCCTCTGTCGTCCCCTTCTCCTCCCGCTTTCAATCTTTCCCAGCATCAGAGTCTTTTCAAATGAGTCAATTCTTCACATCAAGTGGCCAAAGTATTCAAGTTTCACCTTCAGCATGAGTCCTTCCAATGAATATTCAGGACTGATTTCCTTTAGGATGGACCAGTTGGATCTCCTTGCAGTCCAAGGGACTCTCAAGAGTCTTCTCCAACTCCACAGTTCAAAAGTGTCAATTCTTTGGTGCTCAGCTTTCTTTATAGTCCAACTCTCACATCCATACATGACTACTGGAAAGCCATAGCCTTGACTAGACGGACCTTTGTTGGCAAAGTAATGTGTCTACTTTTTAATATGCCATCTAGGTTGGTTATAAGTTTTCTTCCAAGGAGTAATATCTTCATTAGCTTGATTAATATGTGTCTTGAGGTATTTTGCCTTGGGTTTATCCTCTTTGAGACTCTCTGAATTTCTTGACCTTGGGTGGCTATTTCCTTCCCCATTTTAGGGAAGTTTTCAACTATTATCTCCTCAAGTATTTTCTCATGGCCTTTCTTTTTGTCTTCTTCTTCTGGGACTCCTATGATTCAAACATTGGGGTGTTTAACATTGTCCCAGAGGTCTCTGGTTTGTCCTCATTTAATTTTTTTCTTCTTTCCTCTCTGCTTCATTTGTCTCTACCATTCTATCTTCCACCTCACTTATCCTGTCTTCTGCCTCAGTTATTCTACGGTTGGTTCCCTCCACAATGTTTTTGGTCTCATTTATTGCATTATTCAGTATTGATTAACTCTTCTTTATTTCTTCTAGGTCCTTGTTAAGCATTTCTTTGCATCTTCTCAATCCTTGTCTTTAGTCTATTTATCTGTAATTCCATTTTGTTTTCAAGATTTTGGATCATCTGTACTATCATTATTCTGAATTCTTTTTCAGATGGACTCCCTATATCCTCCTCTTTTGTTTGGTTTGGTGGGCATTTATCATGTTCTTTTAGCTGCTGAATATTAATCTGCCTTTTCATTTGTTTAAATTGCTGTGTTTGGGGTACCCCTTCTGCAGGCTGGAAGTTTGCAGTTCCTCTTTATTGTGGAGCCTGCTCCCTGTGGGTGGGGTTGGACTAGTGGTTTGTCAAGGTTTCCTGGTTAGGAGAGTTTGCATCTGTGTTCTGGTGGGTGGAGATGGATCTCTTCTCTCTGAAGTGCAATGAAGTGTCCAGTGAGTTTTGGGGTGTCTATGGGCTTGGCATGGCTTTGGGCAGCCTATCTTTTATTGCTCAAGGCTGTATTCCTGCTTTGCTGGAGAATTAGCATGGTATGTCTTGCTCTGGAACTTGTTGGCTCTTGCGTGGAGCTTGGTTTCAGTGTAGGCATGGAGGATTTTGGGTGAGCTCTTGTCTATTAATGTTCCCTGGACTCAGGAGTTCTCTGATGTTCTCAAATTTTGGAGTTAAGCCTCCTGCCTCTGGCTTTCAGTCTTACTCTTACAGTAGCCTCAAGACTTCTCCATCCACACAGGACAGATGATAAAACATCTGGGTTAATGGTTAAACAATTCTCCACAGTGAAGGATGCCCAGAGAGGGTCACAGAGTTACATGGTGAAGAGAAGAGGGAGGAAAGAGATAGAAGTGAAGAGGGTGAGTCAAAATGGGAGAGAGCAATCTAGCCAGTAATCAAGTCCCTAAGTGCTCTCCACAGTCTGGAACACTCAGAGAGATTCACAGAGTTACATGGAGAAGAGAAGAGTCAGGAGGGAGATAGAGGTGACCAGGAGAAGAAGAGGGGGAGTCAAAAGGGGAGAGACAATTCTAGCCAGTAATCAGTTCCCTAAGTGTTCTCCGCAGCCTGGAAAATCCAGAGAGATTCACAGAGTTAAGTAGAAAAGAGAAGGGGGAAGGAGGAGATAGCGGTGACCTGGGGGAGAAAAGGGAGAGTCAAAAGGGGAGAGAGCAATCAAGTCAGTAATCACACACCTAAGTGATTCATAGGGTCACAAAGAGTTGGACATGACTGAGCAACTGAAATGACTGACTGAAGTGAAAATGGATACCGGAGATTAGATTCTTAAAGGTACAAAATTGTTAACAAACACCAAAAAGCAAAGATTAACAATCTAGAGTAGATGTTAGACTCTCAAAAAAAAAAAAAAAAAGATACTAAAAACACAAAAAAAATCAATCACAAAAATTATATATATATATATATATATATATATGAAACTTGCTTTAAAAACAGGGTCTTTTTTTGCAAGGTAATAGGTTATAAAAATGAAAATTAAAGGAGTAATAAAGAACTTAAATTTAAAAAAAATTTAAAAAGTGATAATAGTAAAAATATATCTAGGAATTTCTCTGGAGCTGTTGTGGGCAGTTTGGGATAAGTTCCGTTTCAGATAGTTCCCTGTTCCAGCTTGTTCTCACGGTTTATTGGCCCCCTCCAATTCTTAGTCAATGTTAACTACAGGGTTTTAATCAGTTGCACCTGTCACTTCCAGAACGATTCCCTCTTTTTTGTTTATTTTGGCTTCCTCTGTTTGCAAGTCTCTTCAGTGTCTAATATCTGCCCTGACACAAGGGGGCTAGGTGGTCACTTATTTAGGCTCATTTATTCAGCTGTTTTTGGGGAGGGAGGAACACTGCAAACAAATATCACTGGCGTGTGTGGGGAGCGCTCCTAGTATATAGACCACACTGGGTTTGCTCCAGCTCAAGGCGGTGTGTGCTTCCCAGGTCTACACTGCTTGGGCTGCAGGGTGGTCTGCAGGGGCATGTCCAAAGCAGGCCCTGCGTTTTGTGCACTTCCCAGGTCTAGGCCGCTTGGGTTCTCAGGTACTCTGCAAGGGCACAGACTTGGGTGGGTGTGCGTTTTGTGCCCTTCCCAGTTCCAAGCAGCTCAGGTGATCAGGTGCTTGGCAAGCCCGCTGTCCCAGGTGAACCATGCATCTTAATCACCTCTCGGGTCCCGTCTGCTCAGTTTCTAGGGTGCGCCATGAGAGCACCGTTTCAAGTGTCCCATGTTTCTCCTTTGGGGAGCTGATCTCAGGCTGCAACCCTCCTGGCAGATGTCAACCATCCAGGATTCCAGGAAGATGTGGTTAGCAACTGGGAGTCTGCTCACAGTTTGGTGGAGGATACCAGTCTCTGGGGCCAAAATTGCAGCAGCCCCTTGCCTTCAGGCTCTGGCTGTCGCTTATCTGCCTCTCTGCCTTCGGCAGGGAGAAGGGGTCTGTACACAGCTGGCTAGCTCTCCTTTGGTATTCGCTCAATCCTTTGTTCTGTGAGCAGGCCAGACTGCGTGTTAGAGCCTTTCGCGGGAAGTTTGTCTTTTTTTTTTTCTCTCTCCGGATCCCACAGTTTGGGTTGCTATCTCATATTAGCTCCCTCAGATTGTCCTCAGGGCATTCAAGCCTGGTCCTTACCTTAAGCACGGATTACGCATCCCGCACCTCCTTGTCCAGCCCCCGCTCCCTGGTGGCAGGCGTGTGTCTGGGCTACTTCTCCACTGGCACTTGTGGTTAGGCGCATATTCTGTGGGCTTTTTATTTTTCTCCCAATTATGTCGCCCTCTGAGATTCCAAAGTTTCCCTCAGACCCACCTGTGAGAGGAATTCCTACTGTTTGGAAACTTCTCCTCCTTCACAACTCCCTCCCCAGGACGGGTCTCTGTCCCTAACTCTTTTGTCTCTCTTTTTGTCTTTTATATTGTCCTACCTCCTATCAAAGAGAATGGGCTGCTTTTCTGGATGCCTGGTGTCCTCCCCCAGCGTTCAGAAGTTGTTTTGTGGAAGTTGCTCAGCATTCAAGTGATCTTTTGATGAATTTGTGGGGGAGAAAGTGGTCTCCCCATCCTATTCCTCTGCCATCTTGGGACCACCCCCTGAAGCACTTTTTAAATAGCCACATCTGGCATCATCTTTCCACTTGGTTGAAGCACTGAAGCATCAAAGGCAAACTACATACTTAATTCATACAATTCATATGCCATGTCCCCTCTCTATTCATCATAGAGCCCATCACTGCCATTCCATGTGTGTTTTGTCAGTCAGCACTCCTGATTTCACCACACGAGTATACAAGCTCATTGGCCCTAGCAGCTCTTGAAGTGAGTTCATATTTATATGTGAGAAAACATCTCACATGTTCTGGATGACAGAGCTTGGGTTTGTTTTTGTGTGTGATAACCATACTCTTACTAGCTTCTCTATATGGCATTGCATGGTATTAGCTAATTCTGAGCCTAGCAGCCAAAAGCTCTTGCAGTTAACACCTACAATATACTGTAAATATCTGGAGAATTAAAAACAATAATGACAATAAATACTCTGCTAAGTAAACTATATAACCATGGAATGTTTAAATTAGAAAGGCCAGACATAAAGAAGAGCAAAACCAACTTCAACATAGGCAGAACACCCCAACCAAAATTTCCCTCATATTTAGCATCCAAAATGCTATTAATATTGTAAGTCAAATTTTCTTCACAATAAAATATAGTTATCTTGTGAAAAGAAAACCTCTTTAAGAAACCACTACAGCAAAGATTCTTAATACATTCAGTGATCGTTTACTATAGTCGGTTAAAAATGGCATGTTGTGTATGTTTTCCTTGTTTTATTTATAAACACAAGAATGAAGTAAAAGAAGTTTAACTATATCAGTCAGTCAGTTCAGTTCTCAGTTGTGTGCAACTCTTTGTGACCCCATGGACTACAGCATGCCAAGGCTCCCTGTATATCACCAACTACCAGAGCTTGCTCAAACTCATGTCCATCGAGTCTGTTATGCCATCCAACCATCTCATCCTCTGTCATCCCCTTCTCCTCCCACCTTCAGTCTTTCCCAGCATCAGGGTCTTTTCAAATAAATCAGTTCTTTGCATCAGGTGTTCAAAATATTGGAGTTTCAGCTTCAGCATCAGTCCTTCCAATGAATATTCAGGACTGAGTTCCTTTAGGATGGACTGGTTTGATCTCCTTGCAGTCCAAGGAACTCTCAAGACTCTTCTCCAGCACCACAGTTCAAAAGCATCAATTTTTCAGTGTTCAGCTTTCTTTATAACCCAACTTTCACATCCATACATGACTAGTGGAAAAACTATAGCTTTGACTAGATGGACCTTTGTTGGTAAAGTAATGTCTCTGCTTTTTAATATGCTGTCTAGGTTGGTCATAAATTTTCTTCCAAGGAACAAGTGTCTTTTAATTTCATGGCTGCAGTCACCACCTGTGGTGATTTTGGAGCCCAAGAAAATAAAGTCTCTCACTGTTTCCATTGTTTCCCCATCTATTTACCATGATGTGATGTGACCAGATGCAATGATCTTAGTTTTTTGAATGTTGAGTTTTAAGCCTGCTTTTTCACTCTCCTCTTTCACTTTCATCAAGAAGCTCTTATGCTTTTCTTCAATTTCTGCCATAAGTGTGATGTCATCTGCATATATGAGGTTATTGATATTTCTCCCATCAATCTTGATTCCAGCTTGTGCTTCATCCAGCATGGCATATCACATGATGTACTCTGCATATAAGTTAAATAAGCAGGGTGACAATACACAGTCTTGACATACTCATTTCCCAATTTGGAACCAGTCTGCTGTTCCCTGTCCAGTTGTAACTGTTGCTTTTTGACGTGTATACAGATTTCTCAGGAGGCAACTAAGGTGGTCTGGTATTTCCATCTCTTTAAGCATTTTCCACAGTTTGTTGTGATCCACACAGTCAAAACCTTTGGCGTAGTCAATATAGCAGATGTAGATGTTTTTCTGGAACTCTTTTGTTTTTTCTATGATCCAACACATGTTGGAAATGTGATCTCTGGTTCCTCTGATAAATGAACATAAAAAATTGGAATGACAAATTTAAAGGAAAAAACAGCAATTTTTTTTCTAGAAAATCAACATCATTAATGATGCCTAATAGTAAGTAGAGCTTAACTGTATTTTTCTCCACTACACTGCAGCAATCTTGATTGTTTTTAATGTATTTATTTTAACTAAAAGTGGTGTTATATGATCCAGCTGCTGAGGAAAGTGTCAGAAAGTCATATCCAGGTTTCTGTTGCTATTGCTTTGTTTCTGTTTAATTTTTTTTTCCTTCAAATGAAACATGTTCTTATAAATAGAGCTACTTGGAAGACACAGAAGCCAAAAATATATTTTCCTGAAATGGAAACATAAAGCACCAAAAAATAATTTAAGAAGTTTTCTGAATCATGAAATGGCCCTCAATTCTAGCTATAAGGCAGTAGAAGAAAGGAACCAGTGAATAAAAAAGTGGGATATTTTGGTAGTATTATTGAATGAAAGAGCAGTGGTTCAGTACAAAGCTTCCTATTAAGGAAGTTCAGAGCTGACCACTTAGACCTACTCTGCTCTATTGCCATTGCTTCATACCCTGGGTAATGCCCCTGATTCTAAGCAGATTAAAGGACTGAACAAAGGAATTATATCCACATTCATCAGGCTTTGTAAAATTTATTCTACTTTCATGGGTTTTTTTGATGAGTTATTAATAAAACGTTCACTCACATTGGATGAAATGTTTTAGAAGTCCAGATACATTAAGAAATGTCAAACATTTTTCTCAAAAGTACAACTATGCTAACCATACTAGGAAAAGATTATTTTCCTCTCCAACTTTGAAGTAACCACACAGCTATAGAGCAGTAAGTACAAGATTAGTTCTTTTATTACCAATAATAAAATTATAATAGTCATATTTATTGAACCTTTAACATAAGCCAGGTTTGTGCTTAGTATGAGTATTATCTAATACTTATAATCTCTAGATGAAACATTATTATTATCTTTCCCATAAATGCAACTATATTATGAGGTATAGTTTGTATTCAATAAACTATATATTTAAAACATACAATTTAATAAGTTTGAAATATATATATACCAGTGAAGCCATCACCAGAATCAAGATAATGGATACAACCATTATCCTCAAAAGTTTCGTAGCACTCAATGTAATCCACTCATCTCTTCCCATCTCAACTCTATCCTTTTTCCTTTTGTCAGACGACAACTGACCTGCTTTCTGTCACAATACATTATGATATAAAGGAACTTGAATTTTCATGCAGTGTTGATGGAAATATAAAACTCTATAATATTTTGGAAAACAGTTTTTGGCAGTTTCTTTAAAAATTAAACATACAGCTACAATGTGACCTACACATTTCATTCCTAGGTATTTATCCAATAGAAGCATATGTCTTTGGAAAGACATGTGCATGAATGTTCATAGAACTTTTATATGATGTATGACATGGCTTATGTTTCAGACAGATCCTTCTGCACCTTGAGTTTGGACTAGGCTCCAGAAAAATGAAGAACAGAAGGAGGGAGAACAATTAGGAAGCCATTACAATAATATGGATTGGGATAACAGTGGCTTAACCAGTTTGGTATGATGGTAAAGTGGTGAGAAATAGGCAGATCCTACATAAATTCTTAGACAGACATTACTGCATTTTCTCATATACTGGATGTATGGTACAGAAAATGGAGAGGAGTCAAGGATGTCTCCTAGACATTTGGCCTAAGTGATTGGAAAAATGGAATTGTTGTTAACTGAATAGGTAAAGCATCAAGGGGAACAGGCTGGGGGAGGGTGAGAGCAAAGATTTGTTTGGGGTATGCTAATACTGAAGTATAAAACACTGAAGTAAAGGTATCTAAATATGGAAGTGAATATAGAAATAGAAAAGATGTAATCCAAACTCTGATGCCTAGATCTATGCATGGATAACGTGTCTAAGAGACAAGGAAGAACAAACCACGTAGATTAAGAAGAAATAGCTGGGCATAAGGAGGAAAGCCAGGAGAGTGTAACGCCCTGCAGATCACTCTTTAAAATATATTTAAAGGAAGATGGGGTAATATACCCTCTCAAATGCCACTGGTAGGTTTACTCACATGAGGGGAAAAGATTAGACATTCAATTTAGCCCATGACCAATGGTGGCTCTAATGAGAACAACGTCATTGGAATAAGGGGCTTTAACTACTGATTAGGGTAGAATAGAGAGAGAGGAGCTGGAAATGAGGACTGTAAGCAAATCTCTTTTAGATTTTCCGTGAAGGAATACAGAGAAATGAAGTGGTAGTTAGAAAAGCATGAAGGATCAAGAGAGTTATTTTTACATAATTTATTTGTTCTGATTTTTAAAAATAATTTTTGCTTTGCTTTGTTTGGTGTTCTTTTGTTAGTCAATTTGTTAGTCAATTTGATAAGTTAAAATTTGATATATATTTGACTGTGGGTATATTTTACTTTTTTATTTTGAAATGATTATAGATTCACAGAAATATGCAAAGATAATACACATAAGTCCTAAAAATATTTACCCAGTTTTATACTATGTTTATATCATATATAACTATCCTAACAATATCAATTATACCTTGGTATAATGTAGAAGTAGAGTTCTAATTCATCTTATCACTTGTACAAATTCATATAACCACCACCACAATCAAAATACAGAACTATTATTCCAACTCTGCAAAGATCCCTCTTGTACTGCATATTTATGGCCATGACCTCACTCCTCCCTGATTCTATTCCTTACCACTGGCAGTCACTAATCTGTTTGCCATCTCTATAATTTTCCTTTCCTAAAATGTTATGTAGATGGAATCATACAGTATGTGACCTTTTGATATTGGCTTTTTCTCACTCTGCATATCCTTGAGATCCATCCAAGTTGCTGGCTGTATCAATAATTTTTCCACTTCATTATACATGGTATGGATATATCACCGTTTGTTTAACAATTTACCAGTTGTAAGACATTTCAGGAATGTCTGTATGTTGAAGAAATCATCTAGTAAAAGAAAGGGAGTGAACTTCCCTGGTGGTCCAGTGGTTAAGCATCTACCTGCCAGTGCAGTAACATGGGTCTGATCCCTGTTCCAGGATGATCCCACATGCCCGGGGCAACTACTTGTGGTCCACAAGCCCATGCACCACAACTACTGAGCCTCTGCTCTAGAGCCCAGAAGCAATGTTCTTGGGTAAGCGCAGAGAAGATACAGGGCTCAAGTACAAACCAGGGACATTCATTCGAAGTAAAGCTTATGAAGTCAGAGTCAGTGGGCAAAAATGCAAGAAAATGTGTGTGCTGGAGGGAGCTTGTGGAACCCCTTTCCCAGTGGCTTCTCCTCTCTAAACAAATAAGCAAGCAAGGTCATCAACTGAAAGGAAAAGTTGTTGCAGGTTGAAGGAGAAAAGGAAATGCATTCAACAAGCATCTAGAAGAGTAGAGCGTAAAGAGATCAGACAGACATCGGATGTTATGCTGTGGCACGAAAAGCCCACAAAGATAATAACCGTGAATTTAAAGCCTAAGTAACCTGCGGGGAGCGAGCTCTGCCCCTGGCAAAGGTCATGAGGAAGGAGGCTTGACACACACAAAGGCGGGATCAAGCCTCAGGAGTCTCCCTGGAAATTCTCGAGCAATCTACCCCCAAAACCAGAGTCTGCCTACTTTCTGCTTTGTGCTTTCACCTACACCTCTGACTTTACGGGGGGCTGTCCCCCACGACCTCTCTGAAAAAAGAGTTAGCTTACAGCTCCAGTTAATAATTCCTGGGTGTGACAGTGTTTAACCTACAAACTCCTTTGGAAATCCTCTAGCCTGCCTGAATAGGTTTTTCTGGCCACACGTGATTGTTCAGAGCCTCCCAACTGTGAGAGGCAGGAGATGTTCTAAACTGTCTAAACACAGATTCTTTTGAGTAGTTAAGAGATTGATTAGAAATTGTATTGGTGAAGGGATTTTCACTTGTTGGGCCAATGTTTGCTGCTAAGTTTCCATATCCCTTACCTGCTGTGTCCCTGGCAGTGTATTGATTAATATAATTGGTGTAAATAGTAGCTTTAATGTTTGTAACCTGGGACCCTTGAGTTAATTCTTTTTCTTGTTATAGCCCACCACACCTTTGCGCTGTAGGAATGCAACTTTATCTAATGCTTTTGGAGGGTGGCTCCTGACCAATCACCTTTAGAGAAAAATAAGTTTTCTGAAGAAAAGGTCTTAAAATGTTAACAGGCCTCCAGGCCAGAAGATGATGCAAATCACCTAAGCTTTTGCATATGATAAGTTTGCAGGAAGAAAGCCTGGCTTGCTGCCTGACTCTACCCCTTCCCCCATTATCCTCTATGCATAACTTAAGGTATAAAAACTACTTTGGAAAATAAAGTGCGGGCCTTGTTCACCGAAACTTGGTCTCACCATGTCGTTCTTTCTCTTACCTTCTGGCTGAATTATTCAGCCTCTTTTCTCCACTGAATTTCCTCACTGAGCTATCCTTATTCCAGCCTCTTTTCTCCACTGAAATTCTTCACTGAGCTATCCTCATTCTATTACTCTTTGTATCCTTAATTAACGTTTAATTAAGCAGTTGTTTCCTGATCCTCGCCGACGCCGTCCCCGCTTCGAATTCCCTGGATCAGCCAGGGCTGGTCCCCGGCAGTAACCAGCATGGCTTGTTTCTCTCCCACCTCATTCAGCTGCTCAGATGCAGGTGCAGGAAATGCAGGAGGAATAATGACTTGAAGTTGACAGAGATGAAATAAGAAGAATAAAGAAAAATTCAGAGTTTGGAAAGAAGTATTTGGTTTTGTTTTTAAAAATGTGAGGCACATTATAACTGATAGATGTTCTGTAGAAGCAAGTGGGGCTTTCCCAATGGCTCAGCATTCAAGAAACCGCCTGCAATACAGGAGATGCGGAAGAGGTAGGTTTGATCCCTTGGTCAGGAAGGACCCCTGGAGGAGGGTACGGCAACCCATTCCAGTATTCTTGCCTGGAGAAATCCACGGACAGAGGGGCCTGGCAGTCTATAGTCCATAGGGTCGCAAAGAGTCAGATACGACTGAAGTAACTGAGCACACACACAAAGATTCAGTCAGCTCAAGAGAAAGTGACAGGTTGCCTTGAAATATAAAGAAAGCCAATCCTGTATATCATTACTGTTAACCAGTACCCTGAAAATTCCATTGAGGGGCTGCAGTGGTGACTCCTTGGTCAGTTAAGGGGCTGACACTTAGCACTTAATGCCACCATTTTCCAAGGAAGTTTGGAGCTATCTTTAGTCAGCTCCCTCAGCCACTGCTACTCCAGTGTCTCCAGCCATTTGAATATCTGTGTAGGCCTTTCCTTCTCTTTCATAAAACATTCATACCTTACCCTACTCAGCCATTCTGATAAACCATTGCTATTTTTTCATCTGCCAGATCTGAATATCACAGCAAGGAAAGAGAAGTCTTGTTAAAGTCTTCTGTGGGAATGTTCGTTTTCCTGACTCATTTGGCTGGGGTGTTCAAGCTCAGAAGCTTTGCAACTCCTCCCACACAATGAATGTGATACAGAATATACCCGTGGATATTCCTGGGCCAGAGACAAGAGCACAGGAAACAACGCAGGGTTGTGCAGTGTGTCTAAGGCAATCGGTGTGTCTGTGATTTCACAAAGCAGGCTGCCACTTGGCCAAGTACAAACACGACATTTCTAGAGACTCTGGGGAGAGGACTCAGAAACAATGCCTCAGTTCAGAGACATTTCCCCCTCCTCATGTTGGTGCAGCCCTTCCAGCCTGATGCATCTTGCTGTGTCTGTTGAAAACAGAGAGGTTAGCTCAATTTCATTGGTGCATCTGCTTTTTAAGAGGCTGGGAGCTAGGTATCTTTCTAATTAATATCATTTGTTTTGAGTAAATTTCTGGCATGCAGTCTGGTTACAGGTAACAAGGAACAATATCTTCTTGGGAAATAGAAAACTGCCTCGGTAATCTATTGAACCAGCTTGATCTGTTTTAGTACACTCAAGTCTCATATTCTTTCTGTTTCTCTCTCTCTGACCCCTCAATCCTCACCACCCCCTACCCACATTTCTCAGTCTCCAAACAATGCCCCACCTCTGCCAGAAAATAAACAAGGAGCCACAGTACTTACCTGGGTCACAGCATTTTGTTACTTAGGCAAAAAGAATAACAAATGGTTTAAATTCTGTCACTAGCAGAGGTCAGAGAATGACAGAATCAAATCTGCAGGCTCTTTAGTAGGGCCCTTCATTTAGCTCTGCCTAATTGCCTTAATTTTCCAAGTTCTTCTAAGTTAGTGCTCAGTTCAAAGCACAGCTAAAAATGCTCTTCCTCCTGCTAACAGCATGTTTCAGTTCAGTTCAGTTCAGCCGCTCAGTCGTGCCCGATTCTGTGCGACCCTGTGGATTGCAGCACACCAGGCCTCCCTATCCATCACCAACTCCTGGAGTTTACTCAAACTCATGTCCATTGAGTCGGTGATGCCATCCAACCATCTCATCCTCTGTCGTCCCCTTCTCCTCCCACCTTCAATCTTTCCCAGCATCAGGGTCTTTTCAAATGAGTCAGTTTACTTTCACACGGGATGGCATGTTTACTTTCACCTTTAAACAACAAAGACTGCAAATATAACTTTCCACTGACCTGCTCCAATTTTAAAAGACTTAAAGCAACACTGACTGAGAAAAGCGACCTTGTAGGCCAGTGAGCCCAAGAACAGATAATCTCGTCAAGCAGCAGCAGCCTACAAGGGAAATACACTCTGACAGAGCACTTCACAAAGCTGCTTTCTTGGTGTCTGCTTTAGTGACTGGGTTATAAAAACGCTCAGGGCTCTGGAAATAAGAGGGGCTGGGAGGCAGGAGGGTGGGTGAGTGAGTGAGAGGTGCAGGCTGGTGCAGGCTCCTCCCCAGCAGATGCTCTGCTGGCTACAGGTCGGCATGGCCCCACAGGCCCTGCACAGGAAAAGAACTGGCACTTTTCCCAGGCTGGTCCTCAGTTCTATACCTTCATGCTGCTATTCAGTGCCACCCTGCTCCTTGCCTGACTATTCCTCCTAGGTTGTATCCTGTCTCCACACCCTTCTCTCATTCCCAAGGTAGCCAAGGGCTCCATTTTGTCACTGCCTTCTCAGTTCTGTCGACTTACCAAACTGTTCACATCAGGGTTTTTGCATACACTGTTCCTTTTACCTCAAAGATTCTGTTTACCGGTTTCATTTTCCTCATTTGGGTCTCATCACAAACATAACCCTTCCCAAGAGTGGCCTTCACCAGCTGTGGATTGCAGATTAGATCCCCAGCACATCACTGTCCCTCATCACACCATGGTCTGGTCCTTCTTTATCATAATTTGACATTTTCAATTTACTTGTTCATAAACATTCAGAAAAGAAGTCTATTGTATTCACCATTACATCAATACCTAGTACTGTGCCTAGCCCAGTGTAAAAGGTGCCCTTTATAAATGACACTTGATTTTAGTAGAGTTCTTTTTATTGCGTGCCTTTACATCAAAGAAAAATCCTGATAAGTGACTGCCCCTCTTTCCACCAGTAATCTGAGCTGCGTAGGCCTCCCCAGCACTGTGCCATGACCTTGAAATATACTTCCTACTTCCTCATTTAATCAACACAACAATGTCATATCATATCCATTTTATATACAGAAAAGAAAACAATGCATGTTTCCCAAAATGTTTAGAAATGATAATGCTAAAATATAAAGTTATATAAGTATTTCAAGCATGATAACAAGCCAATAGGGTCTCATCATAGGTTATGATACAAGTTGTATAAAGATTATTTTAAAGGACATTGCCTGATTCTTTAGCAGTATTACATCATCTCTGTATCAAGTTCAATAAATGTAGAATGATGAAAAGTAAGTACGCGGCACAGACACCCAACTAGCACCTAACAAAATGTAAAGTATATGTTCAAGAGAACTCTGGAAACATAGCACAGCATTCTAATACCAATAAAGGATGTTAACCATGCCATGTAACTGATATAACTACACCAGTATAATGTTGCAGTTAAGATTAAGAACTATAGAATAAGACAGATTTGAGTTTTAATCCTTGCTCTATTATTGGCTACTTTTGATTGATTCCCTCATCTGTCAAATGAAATATAACAATCTCATCTCCCAACATTGGTGTGAAAAGTAAATTATGTATTTAAATTGGTGAACACAATGTGTGTCACACTAAGTGTTCAATAAATATTGATTTTATTATGGCAATTATTATTAACATTATTATTATCATTAGCTTGGGTTGCCTGCCACTCTAAGACCAGAAATTTTAGCTCCTGTCTACAAAAGTTCACAGGCTAGATCTTGTATGCTGGTGGGAGGTAAGAGGATTCCTTACAACTATACTGCAGGAGCATTCTCCCCTGTATTTGACAAATCCTATATAATAGCACATTTGCCCCTCTAGTTATTTATCATGACTGAAAAAAAAATTCTTATTCTGAAAAAATAGTGTCATTCGATAGTATGTAATAGATCTCTCTCATTTACCTACACTTAGTAGCACTTATAAGTATGTGGTCATCAAAAAAACCCAAAATTTTACTTTTATTTTTGTGAAATTGTTTTAAATATAGATTAACTCTTAGATTCTGTCAAAAGGTTGCAGCTTTATGCTGTCTGACAATTTGCTCCCTTGGGGATATCATTTGTTATCATCCTAATTATCACTTTGAAGCATTCTTGACAATTATGCTCAGAACAATTTGTTCAATAACACCTTGTTTAGGCTACATTCAGATTTGACTCTGCTGGCTGTAAAACTAAATCAGTGCATTTGTACCTAAAACAAGTTTGCAATTACCTCCACAGGGATTTTCAGAATCACTTCATGTGGTGAGTGGAAACATTAATCTGGGTGCTTAACTACTGCTTGGGAATTAATTGGCACTCAGATAACATATATTAAAGAATTGCATGACACAATTTAATATAAAAATAAGTTCTGCTAAACAACCAGCTTTTATGGCTTATGTTTCAATATAGAATGACGCTGATTGAAATTATCATTTGAACTATATTCACTGTATTAAAAATAAAGCTACAAGGCAACATGAAATTTAGAGCTTTGCTCTCAGCCTCAAGAATTCTTTTCATAATATAAGAAAACTATAAATAACAATTTTGCTATTGGAACGATACTGCAAAGAAATGTAATTTTATATCTTTTAAAGAGATTTTAATGTGGATGGAGTAATGTGGATGGACATTTCTAAGCCCAGATATAGATTTTATGGGTATATCAATCCTTTTCAGAGAAGGCAATGGCAACCCACTCCAGTACTCTTGCCTGGATGGAGGAGCCTGGTAGGTTGCAGTCCATGGGGTCGTGAAGAGTCAGACACGACTGAGCGACTTCACTTTCACTTTTCACTTCATGCATTGGAGAAGGAATGCAACCCACTCCAGTGCTCTTGCCTGGAGAATCCCAGGGACGGGGGAGCCTGGTAGGCTGCCGTCTATGGGGTTGCACAGAGTCGGACATGACTGAAGCGACTTAGCAGCAGCAGCAGCAATATACTGGTATAATACCACCATCTGTCTCCTGAGAAACCTGTATGCAAGTCAAGAAGCAACAGTTAGAACCAGACAGAAACAATGGATTGGTTCAAAATTGGAAAAGGAGTACAACAAGGCTGCATATGGTTACCTTGTGAATATAACATATATGCAGAGTACATCATGTGAAATGCTGGAATCAAGATGATGAATCACAAGCTGGAAACAAGATTGGGAGAAATATCAACAACCTCAAATAGGCAGATGATACCACTCTAATGACAGAAAGCAAAAAGAAACTAAAGAACTTCTTGACGACAGTGAAAGAAGGGAGTAAAAAAGCTGGCTTGTAACTCAGTCAGAAAACTAAGATCACGGCATCTGGTCCTATCACTTCAAGGCAAATAGATGGAGAAAAAGTGGAAGCAGTGACAGTTTTTCTTTTCTTGGGCTCCAAAATCACTGTGGAGGGTGACTGAAGCCATGAAATTAGAACGTTTGCACCTTGGAAGGAAGGCTAGGACCAACCTAGACAGCCGACAAAGGTTCATATAGTCAAAGCTGTGACTTTTCTAGTAGTCATGTACAGATGTGAGAGTTGGACTATAAAGAAGGCTGAGTGCTGAAGAATTGATGCCTTCAAATTGTGGTGCTGGAGAAGCCTCTTGAGAGTACCTTGAACAGCAAGGAGATTAAATCTGTCAGTCCTAAAGGAAATCAACCCTGAATATTCATTGGAAGGACTGATGCTGAAGCTGAAGCTCCAGTACTTTGACCACTTGATACAAAGAGCTGACTCACTGGAAAAGACCATGATGCTGGGAAAGATTGAGGGCAGGAGGGGAAGAGGACATTAGAGGATGAGATGCTTACATAGCATCACAGACTCAACGGACATTATTTGAGCAAACTCGGAGACAGTGAAGGATGGGGAGCCTAGTAAGCTTCAGTCCATGGGGTCACAAAGAGTTAGATAAGACTTAGTGACTGAATCACAACAAAATGACAATTATACACATTTAAAGTCAATTTGAATGAAATGTTTAAGATATAAGCATCTGTTGAACTCAAAAAAACACTTTGTTTTTTGGAATATCTGATATATTTTTAAAAATTTGACCCAAAGATAATTTTGGAGTACTTATTTGGAATGATCCAGATATCTGCATGCTAGATAACATCTAATATTTTGTCTAATACTTTGAAGGATGTTATGAGAATCCTTGAAGAATAGTCACTTAAGTGTCCATATGTGATTTTTTTTCCCTGTGTAGGTCCATTTCTATGCACAATTGTCTGTAAAATGACAGTTTGGAAAATTCAGCATAGCCTACAAGAATATGTCCACTAAGTAAAATAACAACTTCATTTTTAATTCAAAACACAATATGAGCTGATAGAATTATTAAAATAAAAAAAATCCCAAGTAGGAGGCACAATCTGTTTATTAGATTGCTCGTTTTTCTTTTTTTCTGAAAAAAAGAGAATTCATGATAACATGTAGGTCTGATGTAGAACAATGTACAAAAAATTAAAAATTAACAACTCAGCAACCACTTTGTAGTTTTATTTGCACAACCTAAAGTTCAATTCCTTTCTATTAGTTCAGGGATTCAAAACAGATTATGATCAGTTCAGTTCAGTCATTCAGTCATGTCTGACTCTTTGTGACCCCATGGACTGCAGTACGCCATGCTTCCCTGTCCATCACCAAATCTTGGAGCTTGCTCAAACTCATGTCCATTGAGTTAGTGATGCCATCCAAGCATCTCATCCTCTGTCATCCCCTTCTCCTCCTGCCTTCAATCTTTCCCAGCATCAGGGTCTTTTCCAATGAGTCAGCTCTTCACATCAGGTGGCCAAAGCATTGTAGCTTCAGCTTCAGCATCAGTCCTTCCAATGAATATTCAGGACTGAGTTCCTTTAGGATTGACTGGTTGGGTCTCCTTGCAGTCCAAGGGACTCTCAAGAGTCTTCTCCAACACCACAGTTCAAGAGCATCAGTTCTTCGGCACTCAGCTTTCTTTATGGTCAACTCTCACATCGTATATGACTACTGGAAAAACCATAGATTTGACCTTTTTTGGTAAAGTAATGTCTCTGCTTTTTAATATGCTGTCTAGGTTGATTATAGCTTTTCTTCCAAGGAGCAAGTGTCTTTTAATTTCATGGCTGCAGTCACTATCTGCAGTGATTTTGGAGCCTAAGAAAATAAAGTCTCTCACTCTTTCCATTTTTCTCCCATCTATTTGCCATGACGTGATCGGACTGAATGTCATGATCTTAGTGTTTTGAATGTTGAGTTTCAAGCCAGTTTTTTCACTCTCCTCTTTCATTTTCATCAAGAGGCTCTTTAGTTCCTCTTTGCTCTCTGTCATAAGGGTGGTATCATATGCATATCTGAGGTTACCTAAATTTCAATTTCTTTCTATTAGTTCAAGGATTCAAAACAGAGTATGATATGGATTACTAATTATCCAGTCAGCTTTGATTTTTCATATGACTAAATCAAATGATAATAAGTAACCAACCTAATTATTTTATTATCTAAATAACTGATAAACTTACCCTTCTTTAATTTACTCTGCAAAAATAAATTTGCTATGTAATTTGAGTCTAACATTATAAAATATAAAAAAATATATAAAGTATTTTCCCATAAGAAGTTAACAAGCATCTGGGGAGAGGAGGAAACATCATCATCTCCCATCTGAAGTACTCAGAAAGAAGTATGATCTGTATTAAATCCATTCATTCTTCACACTGCATTTAGGGAGATCCTTACAAAGAGCATATCTGATTAGGTCATGCCCCTACCCCCAACAAAGACATAAACTATGTAAATGAACTTCCAATGTGCTTAGCTATAAACACAAAACTCCTTGCCAGTGTTTTTAGTGCTCTTTAAAGGCTTCCCTGGTGGCTCAGATGGTAAAGAATCTGCCTGCAATGTGGGAGGCCTGTGTTTGATCCCTGGGTGGGGAAGATCCCCTGGAGAAAGAAATGGCAACTCACTCCAGTGTTCTTGCCTGGGGAATTCCATGCACAGAGGAGCCTGGGCAGGCTACAGTCCATGAGGTCACAAAGAATTAGACATGACAGAGTGACTATCACTCACTCACACAGTCTTCTCCCAAGAGACTTTCTACCCTGGTCTCTCATTGGGCTCCCTTCTCTGCTTCAGCCACACTGGCTATGCTTCTTCTAGCCATGATATCATTGTAAAAGGTAGTTTTGCTTCATTGGGTTCACTCTTACTTCAAATCTAAGCACAACTGTCACTTCCCTGACCTCCTTTTTTAGGTCAAATTCTTTATGTATAATATTTCATAGCACCTTGAATTTCTCCTCTGTGGGTAGGGGTTAGAGACAGTTTTATGTTTTTGTTATTAATTAAAGCCTATCTTCCTCTCTAGGCTATGAACTGAGAAAGTAGAAAAATCATATTCAGTTCTCCTCACTATTAGAAAAGAAGTGCTTTCTTAATGAAACTGAATCCTATAATCTCTCAATAAATATCAGTAGAATGACTGTTATTATTCAGTGATAAATAAACTTGAATTCAGCATTCCTTCAGTGGAACTTCAGAAAATCCCCTCAAAATGTTTATAATGACTTTTAATCTTCAGTTTAAACTAGTCACTGGTTAGTTGACTGGGTTTTATGTGTTTGTTTCTTTATTTCTGAAAAACAAATCTTGGCTTGCTCTTATTAACTAAGAAAATGACTGTCTGTCTTAATTATATTATAAACATTTATTTCTTCATGTGTCCAACAAATACTCACAAAAATAATGTGAATTCAAAGGTACTTCACAGGTTTTAAGCACTCAAAGGCATGAACTTATAGATTCATTTCAAAATTAACATAAACCATAATACTTTTGAAAATTCTATTCTATTTATGGCTGATCAAAACTCATACTTGCTGCATTCTACAAACATAAACTGTTTATGCTTCTATGAAGTTTGTGCTTCTATGAAAGAGAATTAATGCTCCTTCATTTACCCACATTAGACTTTTTTCCAATCTGTTTTTCTCCCTTAATTGAAAATTCAGAAGTAATTTTTTTCAGCTTTGAAAAAATAAATTCCTTAACCACTCCAAGTATTCCTCTTATCTATTGTTTTGTCATTGCTTATTAAACAATTTTGGAACAAATAAGTTACCAAGCACTTACAATGTGTCAGGCTCTGTGGAAAGGATTTTACATATACTGTCTCATTTTAACATCATGTAGAGATGATTATTAGATTCTTTGAATAACTAGAGAGAGAAGTTCACCAAATTGCCTCATCATCACCCAAATAATAAAGGGGCTTGGCTGTGATTTTAGACGTTTTTCTTCCTTCCCAAAAGGTTAAAGGAAGGATAAAAGAAACAGCATGGAGTGGGATAAAGATTCCTAAAGTAGTGTCTTTTGAAATACAGAGATAAGCCATGGCTCTGTGGCTAACTGACAAGTCACTAAAGTTCTCTATAATCGCCTTTAAAATAAAGAGCATGTAGAACATCAGAGCCAGAACTATTGTCTGCCAAGTGAAAGTTAATTGATTCTCTGCTTACTTCATCTTCCCCTTACGCAGCCCCAAAATTAAGTCCATGGAAAGAATGATGAATGGCTTCATGATCATGTATTATACAAGTAGACAGGAATGTAATCATATAGTCAGCATTTTTCATCTTTCAAACCATACACTTATCTTCACAGAGTAGAATTTTTAGATTAGTAGTATTTTTTTTAATGTGGTGTATATCATTAGGAGATAAGACTACTACCAGCTGTTTGAAGGAAATAGGAGTTTTACTAAAAGAATCCACTAGAAGGAAGTGAATAAGACAGATTGGTGATAGGAGAGGAAATCAAGTCTAACAGCTTCAATTCTTATCCTAGTTCCCTCTTTCTTACAAGTTCCAGTGACTTTTGTAAAGCATTTTAATATCTTCATTTACATCTCTATAAACTGTTATAATGTGGACATTTTTACTTACATAAAAATTAATGCTTGAAAAGCACTTTAAAATCCTTAGTGCTTCAAGTATTTTAAATGAATCCATATCATAATACAGTCTACTATACCATAAAATGTGATAAAACAATAGTTTTTAACAGTATTGGAGAAACCTTAAATAGGCTAGACTCAAGAAGGAGTGCAAAGATCTACAATATTGACACATGCCGGCTATATTGAAGTGGTACAGTTTGTAACTTAACACATGGGCTAGATTTTATTATATCTTATGGCTATTAAAGATATAATCTGGTATGAACTCCCATACTTTTCTTCTGCCATGTTTAAGAATGCTAATCAAAGGTAAGTTCCTCCTATCTTATTTTTCTGTTGCACCATCAGGAGTGTCCACATTGGCTGCCAAGCTCCCACCATCAGACCCCTACTAGAGCTAGCAAGAAGGAGAGCAAACACAGAGCTGTACACAGAGCCCTGTGCAGAGCCCTACACAGAGAATGTATACTTATAGCGTGTAGGCCAAGACTTGGTCATAGATCCAAAGCAATCTGGGAAACACAGTCTTCATTCACGGTCATGGATATAGCCAAAACTCCATGAAATATACTGACAGAAAACTGATCTTAAGAAAACAATGATCTTAAGCAGTGTCATTGCCTTCCTAAACAGCAAATTCATCATCTATTACAGGGGTTTTAATATCTATATTATCCTAATGTGATGATGATGCCATGTTCTATTTGAACGTGCCTGTCACACTTGTAAACCAATGTGTTTACATTTAAGCCTTATGTAGACCTAAGACATTATTTGTCCATAAGAGTCCTTGAATGGAAAAAAAAAAATCTGCAACTAGTCTGTTGTGTTACTAATAGAGATAGAACAGTTTGGACAAGAGTCAACATATTTTTAAAGCAATACTTTTTCAATATAATTTTAAAGATTTTGCTTATAACAGAGAAATGACTCTCAAGTATTAATCACTAGATTTAATATGCCTCTTCTGTCTCTGTCACTTGTAGCTCTCTGAGAATGTATTACTCTCTTTTTCTTAAGCAAGGACGACTTTTTTCTAATTCAGGAGCTCTGAAACTGTTCAAAAGTGAGAAGTAACTGAAGCCAGTCCTGTCAGATTGCTTGGTACCTATTCAAAGCCACACTGTGGAATGCTCAGCAGGGATTATTGTATTTCAGTCACATTACTATACGTATACCACTTGTACATTCCACAGAAGTCTCTAATAAAAAGCAGTTTTTTTTAACACCAATGCAACCTCTGTGAGGATAGATTGTCTTTTTTATGGGTGAGGTACCAGACAGACAAAAAACTGATGTCTAAAAGCAAGGAAACTCCCATTTCTAGTGATGGGGAAAGAGGAAAGCGCCTGTTAATATAAAGAGAAGCCATCGAGTGCAAAGTTAAGCTTTGAATTCTTTTTCAGCAAACATAGAGAAAAAGTTGGATCATTTGTCCTCAAAGAAACTATCTCAGAACAGTGAAGTTCCTTGGTGGGTCCAAAGAAAGACTATTGCTGACAATTGGTAAAAGAGACACAATGAACCAGTTGTCAGACATGCCTACAGAATGACAATTTGTAAAATAAAACCCTCTGAACAACCAGAGGATGTTTTAAAAGAAGCTGCTGATTCAAACTGAATAAATTCACTTTGCTGTGTTTTCTGCTCTTGTATAGATCATCATTACTATTTTTACTTTCTATTTTCAGCAGAAATTTGAGTTAACCTTTTGTTCCATCTGTAGCTCGCCTTCTGAAGCAGCACCACCTCCTTTTCATTATTTCTTTCAAAAGCACTGAAATTTGCAAAATGCGCCATTTCCCTCCCTCACTCTGTGGAGGAGTAGCAGAGCCAGCTTTTCAAGCATGAAGATCCCTAATAATCAAAGGAACTTCAGGACTAAAATGAGTATGCAGAGTGGATAATACCCAACACCAGAGCAGGTGTGATTGGAGAGGCAACAAAAATCCTCTTGTTCTAAAATTTGTTATTTAGAAACCTGTCAAAACACCTGGAACTCCCCACTGTGACTCACCGAAGTCTTTAAGCCTCTAAGAAACATTTTAACTATTTTTTATGAAGATATTGTTCACTAAATCACCAGCAATTTTAAATGTCTTCATTCATATTGGTTTGATTCTTCCTACCTGAGACACAAAGCACTCACCTGATTTCTAAGCAAAAGATAATGGGGAGATACTAGAGGCTGGCCTCCAGACCTGTTCCTAAATGAGGACACTGGTAAAATCAAAGTAGTTGCTGACTCCCCATACGATAATATTCATTTAGTATGAGGTAATTTCAGTATCTGAGAATATAAAAGATAAAATTTACTCTGAATTCACTAGCATCTTAAAATAGATTTTTTTTTCTTATTCACAATATCGCTTTTATATATTTAAAATGTTGTATGTATTTATGGAATACAAATTTTTCCAATCCTCAGAAAGTATTCAAAGAAAAATTCAAAGCTCCTTATAGTAACATCTTGGCACTTTAGCCTGGTGTGCTCCCTGGCAGGCAGGCTATATCTACCTGACTGTGCCCAGCTGGGTGATGTCACAGGGAGAGGCTTTGTTGGGAGCGGGCAGGATGTAACCTGTGGGACTGGGCTCTGAGGCTGATTCTGGCTCTACTGTAAAGAGAGGTAAGAAACAACACCATTCCTAAAGAATTCTGCTTTGTCAATTCATCCATGATGAAGTTCCCCCAGGTAAAATATATGTATGTGCGCATGCTCAGTCACATTCAACTCTGCGACTTCAGTCCAACCCATGGACTGAAGCCCACCAGGTTCCTCTATCCATGGAATTTTGCAGGCAAGAATACTGGAGTAGGTTGCCATTTCCTATTCTGGGGGTGGTAGATGATACAAATTTGTAGTGCAACAAGGGTTATAAGGACTGGAAGAGGCCTTAGAAGTGACATAATCAGATCATCAGGTAAGGAATGTGAGGTAATCTGTGTGATAACAAAATAATTGCCAAGGCAGGACTAATTCCCAGGGTCTTCTTTCTATGAAACTATCGACATAAACTAAATATGAATCCAAAAAAATACTATCAAATCAATGTTTCCAAATATGCACTGAATAAATGTACTGCCTAAAACATTCTGCTGTGAATCATTTATGAAGTCTTGTATCATAGATAAGTTATAGAACCAGGCATCAGGAGACTCACACACCAGTATTACTTCTGCCATAAACTGCATGACTTTTGGCACGCCATTACATGTTGACTCATCTTTTTCCTTCTGAAAAATATGGATGTTAATTTTAAAAAATCTCTCAAGTCCCTTCAACCTTATCATTCTGAACATATAAAAATTCCCCCAAATGCAAAGCATGACCCCATAATTTATCTGTATTATTGCCATATTGTCATTTTAGAATGGTATTAAAGGAGAGTTATCTATGTGGTTTTTTCTGGAAGAGACAAATATACACAGGTGGTATAGTTAACAGTATAAATTGTGTTATTTAATTTTTTGAAAGATACCTCAAGAAATGTTATTCTGAAATTGAAATAATATAGTTACAATAAAAATACAGAAGCCCATCACTAGAGAGCAATGGTATTATGAAGATATTATGCTTTTAGATATCTTTGAGGACGGTAGATAATAACTACTGAGGGTCTAGACCAATGCCCCAGAGTGACAGTTTTATCTGTTTCCACAAGGAGATAGTGACAATGTTGATTTTAATCATTCAAAGCATGAAGACCATATGAAATGTAATACTTATTCTTTTCATAAGCAACTAAAAGTCAGAGGAACCAGAGATCAAATTGCCAAAATCCCCTGGATCATGGAAAAAGCAGGAGAGTTCCAGAAAAACATTTACTGCTTTATTTACTATACCAAAGCTTTTGACTGTGTGGATCACAACAAACTGTGGAAAATTCTTAGAGATGGGAATACCAGACCACCTTAGCTGCCTCCTGAGAAATCTGTATGCCAGTCAAGAAGCAACAGTTAGAACTGGACATGGAACAATAGACTAGTTCCAAATCAGGAAAGGAGTACATCAAGGCTGTATATTGTCACCCTACTTATTTAATTTATATGCAGAGTACATCATGTGAAATGCTAGGCTGGATGAAGCACAAGCTGGAATCAAGATTGCCAGGAAAAATATCAATAACCTCAGATATGCAGATGACATCACCCTTATGGCAGAAAGTGAAGAAGACCTAAAAAGCCTCCTGACGAAAGTGAAAGAGGAGAGGGAAAAAGTTGCCTTAAAGCTCAACATTCAGAAAACTAAGATCATAGCATCCAGTCCCATCACTTTATGGCAAATAGATGGGGTAACAATGGAAAAAGTGAGAGACTTTATTTTCTTGGGCTCCAAAATCACTACAGATGGTAACTGCAGCCATGAAATTAAAAGATGCTTGCTCCTTGAAAGAAAGTTTATGACCAACCTAGACAGAATATTAAAAAGCAGAGACATTACTTTATCAACAAAAGTCCATCTAGTCAAAGCTATGGTTTTTCCAGTACTCAAGTATGGATGTGAGAGTTGAACTATAAAGAAAGCTGAGGGCCGAAGAATTGATGCTTTTGAACTGTGGTATTGGAGAATACTCTTGAGAGTCTCTTGGACTGCAAGGAGATCAATACTGACAATCCTAAAGAAAATCAGTCCTGAATATTCACTGGAAGGACTGATGCTGAAGCTGAAACTCCAATACTTTGGCCACCTGATGTGAAGAACTGACTCATTGGAAAAGACCCTGATGCTGGGAAAGATTGAAGGTGGGAGGAGAAGGGAACAACAGAGGATGAGGTGATTGGATCACATCACCGACCAGATGGACATGAGTTTGAGTAAGCTTCAGGAGTTGGTGACGGACAGAGAGGCCTGTCATGCTGCAGTCCATGGGTCGCAAAGAGTTGAACACGACTGAGTGACTGAACTGAACTGAAGGCTGGGCATTCACTGTCAGAGAGAACTGTGGGGGTGGGAACAAGTAGTATATACCTTCAGCCCCAGTGTCCCAGATTGGCATGTGTTTAGTCTCTTGGATAGCTATTTAATTCCCTTTTATTGTTCAAGTATCCCACTTGAGTAAAGGATAAAGAGCATAGGATATTATAATTAACTTTCTATGAATTCCATTTGACATGAGAAATAACGAACCCTTGTACCAAAGGCTGTTTCTGTATAAAACTATAGCCAACTGGTGAAAAAAAAGTAATTAAGCCATAATTTTGTTATGAGTCACCTAACATTTTTACTGATTTCCCCCCAGAGAATGGTTTGTCTACAGGACATTATGTAAACAGAGGTTAAGAGAAGCTAAAGACACTAAACAGAGCACCAAGTTTGTTTGGATTATAGTAGTGCAAATGTCCATCTCCTGTTTATTTAGTTTCCTAACACTTCTTTAATATATGCAATATTTTGAGAAATGTCTTGTGTAAATCTAAAGCCTTTCCAATTAATCACTGCAAAGTTCACTGTGCCCCTAAGGCATATTAAACTTCAATAAAGGTATTTGGCTATGGGAGAACATAGAGGGAAAAGATGGCATCTATGGATGTGACATAAAACCCGATATATTGGTAACACACAACAACAAAGGAAAGGTCTTTTGAGTGCAGAGGACAGTGGCCTGAAGTGTAAAATTAATCATTGTTGGAGAAAGGAATATTAAAGAGTAAAATATGATTGTTGTATCCACCTGTATTGAACCCAAAGCACTACTCCAAAGGGAACTTGATGTTGATTTTGCTTATTAAAGGGTTATTGGATAATATTATTGCAAGATTAAAAATTTGTTTCTATTAAATTTTGACCTCTGAGAAATGTAAGAGATAATGATAGGTATCCAAAAATGATTAACTGAAGCATTTTATATGTTTAGTTATTAATCAAAGGAAGAAAACAGACTTGAGTACTAGGAAAATTGTTTGTTCTCTTTTTACAACTGCAAAGCATTTAATATATTTTGCCTGAATCAGTTACAAATCCAGAATTGCAATTTATAAAAACCCACTATGGTTTCAAGGAATTTTTATTTGTCTGTTTCTTTGTTGAACTGTAGTTGATTTACAATGTGATGTTGGTTTCATGTATATAGCACAGTGCTTCATATATATATCCTTTTCAGATTCTTTTCCCTTATCAGTTCAGTTCAGTTCAGTCACTCAGTCATGCCGACTCTTTGCGACTTCGTGGACTACAGCACGCCAGGCCTCCCTGTCCATCACCAACTCCCATATCTTGCTCAAACTTATGTCCATCGAGTCGGTGATGCCATCCAACCATCTCATCCTCTGTTGTCCCCTTTTCCTCTCACCTTCAATCTTTTCCAGCATCAGGGTCTTTGCCAAAGAGTCAGTTCTTCATGTCAGGTGGCCAAAGTATTGGAGCCCTCAGCTTTAGCATCCATCTTTCCAATGAATATTCAGGATTGATTTCCTTTAGGATTGACTGGTTTGATCTCCTTGCAATCTAAGGGACTCTCAGGAGTCTTCTCCAACACCACAGTTCAAAAACATCAAAAATATTGAGTACAGTTCACTATGCTATCCAGTAGGTCATTGTAGGTTATCTATTTTATATATAGTGTATATGTTAATTGCAAACTTCAAATTTAGCCCTCCCTCCACTTCCCCCTTTGGTACTATAAATTTGCTTTCTATGTGTATGAGTCTATTTGTATTTTGTAAATACTTCATTTGTACCTTTTTTTTTAGATCCCACATATAAGCAATGTGATATTTGTCTTTGTCTGATTTGCTTTATTTAGTATAATAATCTCTAGATCCATCTGTGTTGCTACAAATGGCATTATTTCATTCTTTTTATGGTTAAGTAATATTCCACTGTGTATACACTACATCTTCTTTATCCATTCCTATGTCAGTGGACATTTAGGTTGCTTCCAGGTCTTGGCTATTGTAAGTAGTACTTCAATGAACATTGGGGTGCATATATCTTTTTCTGAATTAGTTTTCTCCAGATACATGCCCAAGAATGGGACTGCAGGATCATATGGTAACTCTGGGCTTCCCAAGTGGCGCTAGTAGTAAAGAAGCTACCTGCCAGTGCAGGAGACAAAAGAGATAAGGGTTCAATCCCCTGGTCAGGAAGATCCCTGGAGAAGGGCATGGCAACCCACTCTGTATTTTTGCCTGGAGAATCGCCATGGACAGAGGAACCTGGCCAGCTATAGTACATAGGGTCACAAAGAGTCAGACACGACTGAGTGACTAAGTACAGCACTCCTGCTGCTGCTGCTAAGTCGCTTCAGTCATGTCCAACTCTGTGTGACCCCATAGACGGCAGCCCACCAGGCTCCCCTGTCCCTGGGATTCTCCAGGCAAGAACAATGGAGTGGGTTGCCATTTCCTTCTCCGATGCATGAAAGTGAAAAGTGAAAGGGAAGTCGCTCAGTTGTGTCCAACTCTTCGAGACCCCATGGACTGCAGCCCACCAGGCTCCTCCGTCCATGGGATTTTCCAGGCAAGAGTACTGGAGTGGGGTGCCATTGCCAGGGTAACTCTATTTTTAGTTTTTTAAGGAATCTCCATACTGTTCCCCATAATGGCTGTACAAATTTACATTTCCACCAATAGTGTAGGCTGGTTCCTTTTTCTTCACACCCTTCAGGTAGATCAAGAATTGCAATTTCTAAAATCCCACCAAGGTTTCAAGGGATTTCTTTGAAAACAAACAAACACCATCACCAACAACAAAACATGAAATCTGGCAATATCCTAGGAGTGTAGGGAACCAAGCTTGGGAAATAGAAGCTAAGGTAGCTTCTAACATGCAAAAAAACAAAGCATAATTAGCAGAACACTGTCAGGATAGATACGAGCACTGCAAGATGCTCAAGTTACATAGAACATAGGCCCACTGACTACAGTGAATATATTCTACTTCACTGTCATCAGAGCATCAAGATCCTGGGTAAAAGTACATAACTGATTAAATGCATGCCATGTTTCTAATACTGGAAAGTCATCATGTTCATTATTTGAGGCTATGATGACAAATTACCACAAATTTGGTAGCGCAGAATGATAGAAACACATACTCTGGAGGCCAGGCATACAGAATCAAGGTACTGGCAGGGCTTTACTTCCTCTGGAAGCCCTAGGGCAGATTCTGCTTCATGCATCTTCCAGCATTCCTTGCCAGCATTACTTGGCTTGAGGCACATAACTCCAATTTCTGTTTCTACTTTTATAGAAACTTCATCTCTTCTATGTGTCTCTCAAAATTCCTTTTGCCTTTCTCTTATAAAGACACTTGTGATGGCATTTAGGGCCTACCCAAATAGTCTATGGTAAGATAGCCTTCCCTGGTAGTTCAGTCAGTAAAGAATCTGCTAGAAGTACAGGAGACCTGGGTTCGATCCCTGGGTTGGGAAGACCAGCTTTGGACACGACTGAGCGACTTCACTTTCATTTCTCATTTTCATGCATTGGAGAGGGAAATGGCAACCCACTCCAGTGTACTTGCCCGGAGAATCCCAGGGAAGGCGGAGCCTGGTGGGCTGCAGTCTATGGGGTCGCACAGAGTCGAACACGACTGAAGCGACGCAGCAGCAGCATGACACAAATAGAAAATATTTACCATAAGAAAAAAAAGTTGGTTTGGGTAAAATTAACCAAGGTTAAATTAGTAATGACAAAGTACAGGGAAAGAATAAGGAAATAATTCATCTGAAAGATGATGCGTTAGTTATTTATTAATACTCATTGTGTACAACGGAGAAGGCAATGGCACCCCACTCCAGTACTCTTGCCTGGAAAATTCCATGGACGGAGGAGCCTGGTAGGCTGCAATCCATGGGGTCGCTAAGAGTCGGACACGACTGAGCGACTTCACTTTCACTTTTCACTTTCATGCATTGGAGAAGGAAATGGCAGCCCACTCCAGTGTTCTGGCCTGGAGAATCCCAGGGATGGCAGAGCCTGGTGGGCTGCCATCTATGGGGTCACACAGAGTCGGACGTGACTGAAGCGACTTAGCGGCAGTAGCAGCAGCATTGTATACAATATAAGACACACCTCAACGCCTCAGATCTCAGTTCCATTTTACACATTGCATCCTGTAAAAATGAAATTCTAGTAAGAGGTCATAAGTTATATAAAAATGAATAGAAAAGCCATGGAAATGAAAATAATTTAGATATATATTCATTTATTTCATATCTCTAGTGTGCCAGAGATCCTAACAACAATAATGATGAAAAAGCTACAAACTATCATCATTGTCCTTGATCATTTGGAAAACCAGTACCCAAAACTATGAAGGGCAAAAAACTCACATCTCATCTGAACTCCAACTTGTATTTCTAGCAGGAACTAATGAAATCCTGAAAAATCACTTCACTTTTTATATAGTTGCTAATGAGCTTTGATCTAATTCAAGCAAATATTTATGAGTGAAATAATGCATCATATTTTATGCATAGCAACACCACTATGTTGTATAATATCTATTAGATACAAATCATTGCTAAATTAGTGATAGGCAAATGCAGCTATAGAAATCAGGAGAAAAGAATTATGATGAGACTT
Source organism: Bos taurus (assembly GCF_002263795.3). Taxonomy (NCBI): domain Eukaryota; kingdom Metazoa; phylum Chordata; class Mammalia; order Artiodactyla; family Bovidae; genus Bos; species Bos taurus. Next base: position 38,814,200 of record NC_037328.1, on the reverse strand, counting down.
CCGACAAACTGGGAACCCACGCTGTAACTTGCACACAGGGAAGCTACAAAATTCTTTATCAATTCTTTTATTATTTACAATCAAGACCTAAAATCAATCTACATTGTAGTTGAAAGTCCAATTGTATGAAACTTTCTCACAAACCTAATAATTTATAAAAGGAAATATTTGAACATATCATTTACCAATAAAGCCAGTTATTGGCCTACAAATCAGACTTCCTCTGCCCCCACTTCAAATGTTCCTGACCCCATCTCTTATTCCAGCTGCTGTTTCAGTGACCCACCCTTACTAACTTTGATAAGCTTCAAATAGGTGAAATTTTAGGTCATTGCTTCATATCTCTTGCCTTCAGGAATTTTTTAATGCCACAATGTGGGATGTCAGCAAATACCTGCTTAGCATTTAAGCATGACCAATCTAGAAGTGTGGGAGAGTGAATGCCCAGAAGCCATCCTTAATCAATGTGAGATGAAAGCCAACAGATAAATGCTTCCTCCTTTCATCCCGCAGGCAGATCATTCTAAGACACATTTCATAAAACACTCCATAAAATGCAATGAAATCAACCTGCAGCTTCTCATACTGATTGCCAACTTAATAATGCATCTTTATTTTAGTTTTCTCTCCTTCCCCATTTTACTCTCTCATTCCTCACTCTGATTCTCTGTGTGTAATCCTTTCTCTCAGGCTATACTTCTTTGGTACCCACGCTAAGGCAGTTGTTATTTTAATTAATTCTATGTAACAGATCTCCAGAATGGGTTTTGGAAACTGGATAAAGCTCCAAGCAGTTGACAGATGTGTGATAGGACCATAGCACACAAAAGCACCACAATTTGTGAGAATATCACCTTTAGGAAATTAGAATGAAATACTAATGGAAACCTAAAGTGTTGGCATTCATGGCTACCAAAATACCATTTTGTAGGATTTAATCTTATAAAATGAATTGATTGCTTCGAAAGTATTGAGAAAAGAAATGACAGGTTCCATTTGGCCTACTATCAAATTAAAGCATGCTTTAAAAGAAAGGAGGACTCCAGAAGACTGTTTGAGAAAAATCCATATCTAGTATAGCCACACAGGATATACTGTACTGAAAATCAGGCACAAGATTTTATTGTGAGTTGGTAGAGCTGCAAAGAAACGCACAGTCTTGATAGAGCTTCTAAGTCAGAGTCTGAGCCCTAATAAGAAAATGTATACAATATAACTGAAAAAATTCAGTGGAGATTTTTTGGTAAAAAATTCTAAGAACCTTAAATCCACAGATAACCGTGAACTCTTCAAGGCAGTAGAAGAGCAGGCTTCTCCCCATTGATAAAGTGACCTTCCAATTCTTTACTACCCTGCAAAGACTATAAGGAAAATGTCTAGACAGATTTTGCTTGTCCTCTTCACAGTGTATATTTGCAACTCCTCACTGTTATCAGGTCAAAAACCAAGGATTGGTCTCAGTACAATCCAAACAGGGAAATACAATTTCTTAAACACTGAAGGCGGAGAAGGCAATGGCACCCCACTCCAGTACTCTTGCCTGGAAAATCCCATGGATGCAGGAGCCTGGTGGGCTGCAGTCCATGGGGTTGCTAAGAGTCGGACACGACTGAGTGACTTCACTTTCACTTTTCACTTTCATGCATTGGAGAAGGAAATGGCAACCCACTCCAGTGTTCTTGCCTGGAGAATCCCAGGGACAGGGGAGCCTGGTGGGCTGCCGTCTATGGGGTCACACAGAGTTGGACACGACTGAAGTGACTTAGCATAGCATAGCAAACACTGAAGGAATTTCAAGGACTGCTATTATGCACCAGCAGAAACCAGAGGAATACATGTGTGACTGGGTGGTCTTGTCTTTTCATACTGTTCATGGGGTTCTAAATGAAAAGGCAAGACCACTTACTCATACATAAAATCCTAAAACATGATGCTGTTAAAGTGCTGCACTCAATATAGCCAGAAAATTTAGAAACTCATCTGTGGCCACAGGATTGGAAAAGGTCAGTTTTTATTCCAATCCCAAAGAAGGACAATGCTAAACAATATTCAAACTACCATACAATTATCCTCATTTCACATTCTAGCAAGGTAATGCTCAAAATACTTCAAACTAGGCTTCCACAGTATGTGAAATGAGAACTTCCAGATGTACACACTGGATTTAGAAAAGACAGAGAAATCAGAGATCAAATTGCTAACATCCGTTGGATCACAGAAAAAACAAGAGGATTCCGGAAAAACATCTACTTCTGCTTCATTGACTACACTAAAGCCTTTGATTTCTTTGAGGCGAAGGAGATGACAGAGGATGAGATGATTGGATGGCATCATCAACTCAATGGACATGAGTTTGAGCAAACTCCAGGAGATGGTGAAGGACAAGGAAGCCTGGTGTGTGGCAGTCCATGAGGCCTCAAAGAGTTGGATATGACTTGGCAGGTGAACAACAAGAAAGTGGTTTTGAGGCTACTGCAGTGGGTAGTGGTCAATGGTGGGGGGTGGGGTCGGGTGGTGGTGATAAAGCAGAAAATAAGTGTGAATAGAAGACAATTTATTGGATTAGAATCCTGTAACTCAGAGTTCAGTATCTTAATAAGGGCACCTAGCTTTGATCCTAACATACAACATGAGTGGCTCTTTGAAGCTTGGATCCAATGAAAATTCTCTGTTAAATAGAGATTATGAGACTTCCTTGGAACGGTATTGAGAAAGGGATCATAAAACTTAGGAAAATGAAAACACCTGAAAAATTAACTAGGAGACTAGAAAACCTGCCACCTGATTATGTTTCCCGGCAGGACCCAGGGGACATATCTTCACAAAGATTATAAGAAATGTGCTAGTGAGAGAGGCACTAGCATCTTTGATAAGCTTAGTGCATATGGTCTCAGCAGACAGGGTAAGAGTAGGAGATGCTTCCTGTTGGACTCAATGGTATCAACAGGAATTCTAGAATTCCAGAATACTAGAAACCAAATGCAGCACTTAAAAGTTAGAGTAAGACTAGAATGGCAGAGTATCTGAACCCATAGAAATCAGTGGTAAAGGAGGACTAATAAATTATATATATATAATTATAAATATATATGTATATATATTTAAGCATCATATATATGTATTTATGGCTGATATTTGGGCTTCCCTTGTGGCTCAGCTCTGCTTTTGAATATGCTATCTAGGTTGGTCATAACTTTCCTTCCAAGGAGTAAGCATCTTTCAATTTCATGGCTGCAGTCACCATCTGCAGTGATTTTGGAGCCCAGAAAAATAAAGTCTGACACTGTTTCCACTGTTTCCCCATCTATTTCCCATGAAGTGATGGGACTGGATGCCATGATCTTCGTTTTCTGAATGTTGAGCCAACTTTTTCACTCTCCACTTTCACTTTCATCAAGAGGCTTTTTACTTCCTCTTTTCTGCCATAAGGGTGGTGTCATCTGCATATCTGAGGTTATTGATATTTCTCCCGGCAATCTTGATTCCAGCTTGTGCTTCTTCCAGCCCAGTGTTTCTCGTGATGTACTCTGCATATAAGTTAAATAAGCAGGGTGACAATATACAGCCTTGACGTACTCCTTTTCCTATTTGGAACCAGTTTGTCGTTCCATGTCCAGTTCTAACTGTTGCTTCCTGACCTGCATACAGGTTTCTCAAGAGATAGTCAGGTGGCCTGGTATTTCCATCTCTTGAAGAATTTTCCATAGTTTTTTGTGGAAAATTACTTTGCCAACAAAGGTCCGTCTAGTCAAGGCCACGGTTTTTCCAGTAGTCATGTATGGATGTAAGAGATGGACTGTGAAGAAAGCTGAGCACTGAAGAATCGATGCTTTTGAACTGTGGTGTTGGAGAAGACTCTTGAGAGTCCCTTGGACTGCAAGGAGATCCAACCAGTCCATTCTGAAGGAGATCAGCCCTGGGTGTTCTTTGGAAGGAATGATGCTCAAGCTGAAACTCCAGTACTTTGGCCACCTCATGCGAAGAGTTGACTCATTGGAAAAGACTCTGATGCTGGGAGGGATTGGGGGCAGGAGGAGAAGGGGACGACAGAGGATGAGATGGCTGGATGGCATCACTGACTCGATGGACGTGAGTCTGAGTGAACTCCGGGAGTTGGTGATGGACAGGGAGGCCTATTGTGCTGTGATTCATGGGGTCACAAAGAGTCGGACATGACTGAGCAACTGAACTGAACTGAACTATGGCTCAGCTGGTAAAGAATCTGCCTGCAATGTGGAAGACCTGGGTTGGATCCCTGGGTTGGGAAGTTCCTCTGGAGAAGGAAAAGGCTACCTATGCCAATATTCTGGCCTGGCGAATTCCATGGACTGTGCATCCATGGGGTCCCACAGAGTTGGACATGACTGAGCGACTTTCACTTTCACTTTCAATTTTCATGGCTGATATTTAAGTATCATATATATATATATATTTATAGTTGATATGATGTTATGATGTTAATTTTCCATAAGAACCTAAAAAGAACCTACAGTATGCATTAATTAAAGTATGTGTTAGTTTCTTAGGGTTTCCTTAATAAAGTACCACAGACAAAGTAGCATAATATTCACAGATTTGTTTTCTCACAATTCTGGAGGCTGAACAGCTGAGCTCAGGTCTCAGCAGAGTTGGTTTCTTCTGAAGCATCACCCCTTGGATTGGAGATGATCATCTCCCTACATCTTCACTGATCTTCTCTCTGTACCTTGTTATTCGGTCATCCTGTCGTGTCCAACTCTTTGTGACTCCATGGACTGCAGCACGCCAGGCCTGCCTGTCCCTCACATCTCCCAGAGTTTGCCCAAGTTCATGTTCATTGCATTGGCGATGCCATCCAGCCATCTAATCCTCTGATGCCCTCTTGTCCTTCTGCTCTCAATCTTTTCCAGCATCAGGGACTTCTCCAATGAGTCGTCTGTTCACATCAAATGGCCAAAATACTGGTGCGTCAGCTTCAGCATCAGTTCTTCAAGTGAATATTCAGGTTTTATCTCCCTTGAGATTGACTAGTTTGATCTCCTTGCTGTCCAGGGGACTTTCATGAGTCTTCTCCAGCACCACAGTTCAAAGGCATCAATTTTTTAGTGCTCTGCCTTCTTTATGATCCAGTTCTCATAACCGTACATGACCACTGGAGAGACCATAGCCTTATCTATAAGGACCTTTGTCAGCAGAGTAATGTCTCTGCTTTTCAACACACAGTCTAGGTTTGCCATAGCTTTCCTGCCAAGAAACAATCGTCTTCTGATTTCATGGCTACAGTCACCGTCCACAGTGATTTTGGAGCCCAAGAGTAAATCTGTCACTACTTCTACCTTTTCTCCTTATATTTGCCATACAGTAATGAGGCCAGATGCCATGATCTAGTTTTTTTTAAATATTTAGTCATAAACCAGCTCTTTCTCTTTCTTCACCCTCATCAAGAGGCTCTTTAGTTCCTCTTCACTTTCTGCCATTAAAGTGGTATCATCCGCATATCTGAGGTTGTTGATGTTCCTCCCACCTATCTTTTTTTCTAGCTTGTAACTCATCCAGCCTGGCATTTCTCATGATGTGCTCAGCATACAGGTTGCACAAACAGGGTAACAGCAGACAGCCCTGCCATACTCCTTTCTTGATCTTAAACCAATTATTTGTTCCATACAGGGTTCTAACTGTTGCTTCTTGACCTGCATACAAGTTTCTCAGGAGACAGGTAAGATGGTCTGGTATTTCCATCTCTCTAAGAGATTTCCACAGTTAGTCATGATCCACACAATCAAAGGCTTAAGTGTAGTTGATGAAAAAGAGATAGCTATTTTACTGAAATTCCCTTGTTTTCTCTATAATTCAGCAAATGTTAGCAATTTGATCTCTAGTTCCTCTTCCTTTGCTAAACCTAGCTTGGATGTCTGGAAGTTCTTGGTTTGCATAATGCTGAAGCCTAGCATGCAAGATTTTAAGCACAAGCTTACTAGTATGGTAGATGAGTAAAATTGTTGGACATTCTTTGGTACTACCTTTCTTGGGAATTGGGATGAGGATTTACCTTTTCTAGTCCTGTGGCCACTGCTGGGTCTTCCAGATTTGCTCACATAATGAATGCAAAACCTTGATGACATCATCCTTTAGGGATTTGAATAGTTCAAATCCCTCTGTATCTGCTGCTGCTGCTAAGTCACTTCAGTCGTGTCCAACTCTGTGCGACCCCATAGACGGCAGCCCACCAGGCTCCCCCATCCCTGGGATTCTCCAGGCAAGAACACTGGAGTGGGTTGCCATTTCCTTCTCCAATGCATGAAAGTGAAAAGTGAAAAGTGAAAGTGAAGTCACTCAGTCGTGTCCAACTCTTAGCGACCCCATGGACCGCAGCCTACCAGACTCCTCCATCCATGGGATTTTCCAGGCAAGAGTACTGGAATGGGCTGCCATTGCCTTCTCCCCCTCTGTATCTACCTGTGTCCAAATTTCCTCTTCTTATAAGGGCACAGTCTTATTGGATTAGGGCCTGCCTTAATGACCTCAATTTAAATTAACTATCTGTTTTAAAAAAAAACTATCCCCAAATACAGTCATATTCTAAGATATTGTGGAGATTAGAATTTTAACATGAATTTGGTAGAAACACAATTCAGCTCATAGCAAAGAAGTTAGATTCCCTTGACAAAAGGCCTACACAAGTGTATATGATAAACATTTCTTTAATTTCTTTAATAACTTCCTAAAGAGATCTGTGACCCTATACCAGGCCTTTTAAGATACTGACACCAGAGGATCTGAAAGCTTATTGTGAGTGCTCTGATTTGTGAAGGGCTTCCCTGATAGTTGGTAAAGAATCCACCTGCAATGCAGGAGACCTTGGTTTGATTCCTGGGTTGTAAATATCCCCTGGAGAAGGGATAGGCTACCCACTCCAGTATTCTTGGGCTTCTCTTGTGGCTCAGCTGGTAAAGAATCCACCTGCAATGCAGGAGACCCTGGTTCGATCCCTGGTTTGGAAAGATCCCCTGGAGAAGGGAAAGGCTACCCATTCCAGTATTCTGGCATGGAGAAGTCCATGGACTGTATGTATAGTCCATGGAGTCTCAAAGAGCTGGACATGACTAAACGACTATCATTTCACCTCACTTATAAAAACTGAGTAATAGAGATAGTTTTGACCCAAATCCATAGCATGATGGTCCAAAATTCAGGCTGATTGATTAATTCTTCAGTCTCTAAGTATATAATTGACTGGATATATAAAGCAGTTGGTATACCTTCACACTAGTTCTCTGACCTATGGTGTAAGATCATATGGTAGGAAGGATAAGGGGAAGCACTTTAACCCACCACTGAACTCTGTCAGATAGTTTAAAAAAAAAAAGAAGAAGAAGCAATATTGCTACCCAGGAAGAATTTTAGATACTATTGCTACTTCCCACCAAAATATTTTTCCAGTTCACTTATTTGTCTCTGAAAGAGAAGATGGCTTATAATACTTGAAGATGGGCAATTATAAACTTAACCAAATGATAGCCTTATTCATAGTTGCTTCTGTGCTAGAAGTAGTTCTTGACTGACATATAGACATAGCTTCTGGAACTTTGTATATAGCTCTTGATCTACTGGACACATTCTTCTCAATTGCTAACAGTACAGGAGGTAAAAAGAAGCTTTCTTTCACAGGGGAAAGATAGCCATACACTCAGTCCTTTCTCAAGACTATTAACTATCCCATTCTCTGTCCTCAGGGAACTATTCTGTTTCACAGGAAATTTGATCACTCTGACATTCTTAAGAACATTAGTGGTTGATTACAATGTGAAATAACACTAATTGGAACTCAAGAGAAGTAAATAACCTGGTAGAATTGCCAGAGGGTAGGGTGGCTCAATGGTAAAGGATCTGCCTGCCAATGCAGGATTCTCGGGAGACATGGCCCAGGGTCCAGAAGATCCCCTAGAGGAGGAAATGGCAACCAACTCCAGCATTCTTGACTGGAGAATTCCATGGACAGAGAAGCCTGGCAGGCTTTCCATGGGGTCACAAAGAGTCAGACACAACTGAGTGACTGAGCACACATGCAAAAGATAAATACAATGATGACTCAGGTATTTGAAGTTTCTATTATGAAGTTTACATGTATCCAACAGTCAGAAAAATACTGAAGAATTCCATTTAAAAAAGGACAAATTAATGTATTTTGCACCACCACCTATGATGAGAAAAGAGGCCATCACATGGTGGCCCTTTTTGATATTTGGAGAAAATCTGAAAATTCTATTTTGACCTTTTTACTAGGTGACTTACAATACTGACTGTTTTGAATAGTTTCCAGAGCACCATAAGGTCCTTCAGGAAGTCTAAGTTGGGTGCAGACTGTCTGGACATTAAGATCATATAACCTAACATATCTGATGATGATGGAAATATATTTTAAAAAGGTTTTGTGGAATCTCTGATAAGCCACAGTAGAAGAGTCACTGTACAGACTCAGGATTTCCCAGCAAGCCCATGCTTTCTGTGGCACAGAGCAATCTGTCCTTGAAAAATAGTTCCTACTCTACTAATAGCCCTAGTAAAGATGTAAGACCTGATCATGGGATATTTAGGGACTGTGAGTTGGAGTTGTCCATCATGTCACACAGCAGGCAGAAATCAACTGCATGATAGAAATGACATGTTCAGCATGGTGCCTGAGCAGATCCAGAATGTGGAAGTAAGGTACAAAAAGAAAAGGCCCAAACCACACTTCAGCTAACTCTGAAATACACTCGGCCTTTTTGGAGACATGCCCTAGGGCTAACTGACCAAAAAGGAAAATACTTGGCCCTGGTTCACAGATGGATTGGTATTGGTACTGGCCACAAATAGACTGCTATTGTACTGTACTCCCATTCAAGAGTGGCTCTAAACGAGGAACTAGGATTGCTGCTACACAGTGGGCAGTAAGAAACATGTCTGGGAAATAAGTGATTTGTGGAAGCATCTCTTGGTGCTTCTGTACTCAGTAATAACTGTGAACAAACAATTGCAACAACTATAATACCATAAAACAATTCAATTAAAGATTCAGTCCCTTCAGGGCTGAAGGATCCTTTCACTAGTCACGCAGAGTAGACAAGCTGGAGTTCTGACTGAGGGTGAGCTAAATCTAGAATGGATGAAGAGGTAGATAATGAATACCAATTATGGCCTCAGGACAAGCTGCACTGCTGCTAACACTGCCTTGTTCAAATGATCCTGGGGATTTACGGAGAGTCTGAATAGATCTGAGTGCTACAAGGGCTGGACTGCATATACTTCCCTTGTGCCTGATATCAAATCCTCTCAGTGTCACCCTTACTGTGATAACCAGACCTGCAGAGACTGCAACCAGCTTCACACTGATGGAAACTATAAGCCCCTCACCAAAGATCTGTGATGGGTGTATACCTCCCACTTCCTACATGAGGCTTTCCATAATGGTATGGTGTTTGGGATGCTCATGGGAACTCATTTAGCACTCATTCATGGCACATCTGGAGAAGGCAATGGCAACCCACTCCAGTACTCTTGCCTGGAAAATCCCATGGACGGAGGAGCCTGATAGGCTGCAGTTCATGAGATCATGAAGAGTCAGACACGACTGAGCAGCTTCAATTTTACTTTTCACTTTCACTTTTCACTTTCACACATTGGAGAGGAAATGGCAACCCACTCCAGTGTTCTTGCCTGGAGAATCCCAGGGACAGGGGAGCCTGGTGGGCTGCCATCTATGGGGTTGCACAGAGTTGGACACGACTGAAGCGACTTAGCAGCAGCAGCAGCAGCATGGCACATCTAACCTAGAAATATGAGTTATTGCCCACAGGACCATGCTTGACCAGTGTGGGCAGGAGCTGATAGAAATATGCCCTCCTTTTAGTTAGAGTTTTAAAATACATTGTTTAGTCTGCTCAGAAGCTCATACTGTATATCCCTGTCATTCCCACTCCATGAGACCTAATTCCCAAGTGAATTACCTGCAAGCAAAATCTCTCAGCACTGCTTTTGGGCAAACAGGGTTGAGGCAGAAATTGCCCATTTACTCTTGAAAGTTTGTATTCTAACAACACATACTTAATATTAAATATAGTTACACATTTCCTCATATCAAAAGTGCTACATTTTGTGCATTTCAGACTCCTCCCAAAGGCCCTCTTTTATGAGCAAAAAATAAAATGTTATTTCTAAAACTTGGAAAATTACTGGTTTCTACTGTTTAATGAAATTCAACCATAATGTCAGATATAATTGACCCACCTTAAAATGTAAAGACATCAGCTATTATTAATGAAGTGTTTTAAGGCACATTTTGGAACATGATCACAGCTAGAATATATATGCAGTTTTATATGATAAAAGATTAACTTATTAACCTTGGAGCATTTTCTCTGCATCAGCAACATTTTAGAGTATTAGAAGAGAAGCACTATCTCAAATAATTTGTAAAACTTTAACAACACATCAAAGGGGGAAAATAGACAAGTTGGTTTCAAATAATGAAACTTGCTTCTCCAGAGGACAGCTGTCTAAGAAGTAAAACTCTCTGTTTACTCTCTCTGGCAGCCTATTACTTCACCTATTATCTATCACCTCTTTGCCCTTGGAGAATTCTCTTTAAATGTGTTTACAAAGGCAAAGACAAGTTTAAAGCAATTATCAAAGAAATGTGGGCTACAATGGTACACAGAGGAATAGGCATTGTGCTTATTCTTTCTTTTATTTACATATTTTCCAAGACTGGCTTATGTCCAATTCCAGATATCCCTCTTTCTTTCATAACATACCTCTTGATCTATAGTCAATATTTTAAACTCATACTTGGATGCTCGTTTTCTTCCTTATATTATTTTTCTACTTCTTTAATGCATCATTTCTTTTCTGATAACAGAATTCTAAATTGCTTGGATATAATTATATTTCATATATAGATTTGCATATCATTCTAAAATTCTTTGCAAACTCACCTCTACAGTTTGAAATACCTTCATTTTCATCACTATGATATTTTAGTTTATCACTATTAACACTTAGACTTTCTGAGATTGTATTTAAATTTTCTAAGGTTGTGTTCTGTATAATTCCTGAAATCTCATGTTATTTGATTTTATAAATATATTTTATTTAAAAATCTTTCATTGTTATCTATATAAATTTATTGAATTATATACTTAGTGGTAACAAAATATAAAGCACTATTTAGGCAATTTTTAAAATATCATATCCTATACAGATGAAATTCCAGTGAGTTGGGCACTTAAACATCCCTACTAAAAATATGAATTTGCTACAAACTTTCCCATAAGGAACTTTGCAACACAAATTAGTGTGTCAAAATGGCCATACTCTTTTGATCTATAATTTATCTCACTATCTGTCCTATGGAAACATACAGAGATGTAGTCAAAAACTTACAGGCAAAAATATATATTCATTTCTAGCAGTATTTACACTACTAGAAAATTGAAAAAAGATTTAAAACTGACAAGATTGGTAAAAACATGTACATAATGTATCTCTCGGGGAAGGCAATGGCAACCCACTCCAGTACTCTTGCCTGGAAAATCCCATGGACGAGGAGCCTGGTAGGCTGCAGTCCATGGGGTCGCGAAGTCAGACACGACTGAGCGACTTCCCTTTCACTTTTCACTTTCATGCATTGGAGAAGGAAATGGCAACCCACTCCAGTGTTCTTGCCTGGAGAATCCCAGGGACGGGGGAGCCTGGTGGGCTGCCGTCTATGGGGTCACACAGAGTCGGACACGACTGAAGCAACTTAGCAGCAGCAGCAGCAATGTATCTCTAGCCTAGAATTAATGCTGTCATTTAAAAAACATATATGCTATTTTAACATAACAATAAAATGCTTATGATATAATGTTTAATAGGAATCAAATACTGAATAGAATATTGAATACCTAGTATTGTACAAACTTGGGGGGAAATAAAATGAAATACAAAGATTTTAAATGTATAAAAATCATGTGTAAAATGAAAGAGTGACTTTTCTCTGAATCAGGTATGAGGTGATTTTTATTTCTTTGTTTTTTTACATATTTGATCACTAATCAACATGTATATTTTATATAAATCAGAAAAGCTATTTTTAAAAATTAAAATTGAATTTTGGGTTCTGTTTCTTTTACAATTAGTAAGTAGACTAAAGTCCTATAGCCATGATATTTAATAACTATGAGATGAATCATTAATAAACTAAGTTTTCCCTATACTCCTGATGACTGCCTTAAACCATTTTATTTCAAGTGATAGATAACTGCAAAGATAATGAGTGAGAAATGTAGGTAGCCCTATAATCATGCAAAAAAGATGCTGTCTACATATCTCGTCTCTGCTTCTGTCATTCTTCCTCACTGTTGCTCAGAGCAACCTGGCTTTCTCCACAGGACTAAACATATGCACACTATCTGCTCCTGAACTCTCATCTTAATTGGCCACCTAGACAAAATATGATTCTCTGATTCAGTTTTCAGAATTTAGAAATATTCTGACCAATCTAGCTTAGATCAGTTGCAATCATTTGTGTCTCAGTCAGTTCAGTTGCTCAGTCATGTCCGACTCTTCATGACCCCATAGACTGCAGCATGCCAGGCCTCCCTGTCCATCACCAACTCCCAGTCTACTCAAACTCATGTCCATTGAGTCGGTGATGCCATCCAATCATCTCATCCTCTCTTGTCCCCTTCTCTTCCTGCCTTCAATCTTCCCCAGCATCAGGGTCTTCTCAAATGAGTCAGTTCTTCACATCAGGTGGCCAAAGTATTGGAGTTTCAGTTTCAACATCAGTCCTTCCAATGAACACCCAGGACTGATCTCCTTTAGGATGGACTGGTTGGATCTCCTTGCAGTCCAAGGGACTCTCAAGAGTCTTCTCCAATATCACAGTTCAAAAGCATCAATTCTTTGGCACTCAGCTTTCTTTATAGTCCAACTCTCACATCCTACATGACTACTGGAAAAACCATAGCCTTGACTAGACAGAACTTTGTTGGCAAAGTAATGTCTCTGGTTTTTAATATGCTGTCTAGGTTGGTCATTTGTGTCTAGAGTAAAATTAATAGGAAAGTTTCTAGAAAGTCATATTTATAGAGCTAAAAGTCAGAGAAAGCAGTTCTCTGAAATGAGAAGTTGTAGAGATTACAATGTGTCTAATACAGTAACTATAAATACATAAACATAAGCTATTTATAATTGTGCTATTTCAATCAATATTTCAAATAAACTGTACTTTATAGCACTGTATAATAATGATTTGATCATGTAGATATATTATTAGACATTTTTGAGAACCATCCCCATGTACACTGTGTATATTTGCAATATATAGAATACCTTGATTATCTAGACAAAATATATTTTTAGAAAAACTCTATTCAATATAAAAATGTGAGCCACATATTTACTTTTTTTTTAATTTTATTTTATTTTTAAACTTTACATAATTGTATTAGTTTTGCCAAATATCAAAATGAATCCACAACAGGTATACATGTATTCCCCATCCTGAACCCTCCTCCCTCCTCCCTCCCCATACCATCCCTCTGGGTCGTTCCAGTGCACTAGCCCCAAGCATCCAGTATCGTGCATCGAACACGGACTGGCATCTCGTTTCATACATGATATTTTACATGTTTCAATGCCATTCTCCCAAATCTTCCCACCCTCTCCCTCTCCCACAGAGTCCATAAGACTGTTCTATACATCAGTGTCTCTTTTGCTGTCTCGTACACAGGGTTATTGTTACCCTTTTTCTAAATTCCATATATATGTGTTAGTATACTGTACTCAGCCATTAAAAAGAATACATTTGAATCAGTTCTAATGAGGTGGATGAAACTGGAGCCTATTATACAGAGTGAAGTAAGCCAGAAAGAAAAACACATATTTACTTTTAAATTATGCAACACACATTTTAAAGTAAAAATTAATAGGTGAGATTAATTTTAATATCATATTTAATTTAAGCCAATATGTGCAAAATATTATTGTTTCAATATGTCACATTAGCTTCATTTCAAGTATTCAACAGCATCTCTTGTTACTGATTACCTTATTGGATAGTGTATCTCTAAATTATATAGTCAGTATAGGTAAATGTATAGAATATATGCTTTCTTGGTATATGTATGTATATTTAATACAGAACATATTTATTCAAAAATTCTATATAAATATGAAATATCTTTGTTCATATGTTCTAAATGTTATTGTACTGATAAAATAGGCATACTATTACTCACACAAAAAATATTATAAGAATTAGAGAATGATACAAGTTCTAATGGCTTCAGTCACATTGCAGTACATCATGCTTGAGTTCATATGACTTTAGAGACCAATGTTGTAGAGATTCAATCTACTTCTTAAGGATGTAGGAATTATAAAAGTCTTTGATGAATCAATTAATATAGAAATTAATTCAATAATAACAGTAAAAGTATACCAAAAAATGAGTTAAGTAATGAATGAAATAAATTTCTGATTACTCTTTACTTGACATTAATGATAACTTACTGCTCAGTCACTTCAGTCATGTCTGACTCTTTACAACCCAATGGACTATAGCCCACCAGGCTCCTCTGTCCACGGGATTTTCCAGGCAAAAATACTGGAGTGGGTTGCCATTTTCTTCTCCAGTAACTTTTTAAACTTGTCTTATATCAGAGAAATTTTTTAATAAAATATGCATTTTTAAATTAAAATAAAGCTTTCCAATTAATAACATCAAATAGAAATAAGGAGTCTGGTTCAAGAGAACTTAAATATAATACTTCTCTTTAATGTTTTTCAAAATACTTTGTATTTCATAAGATGCTTCATAAGTGGATTTGAATATCACCTGTCACAAGAATAAAATCAGGAAATCTTAGAGTCAAATCAGAAATATAAAATATGTAAGAAATTCATAAGAGGAAAAGCAACAACAACCATGAAAGTTTTCCTCTTACTTATCTCAAGAAAATGTTGAATCAGCTTTGGAGAACTTATTGTTGTTTCTGTTTTTCTATGGAACTCTTTATGAAAAATTATTTAAGGTTGCTGAAAACTGCACTCATCTTTATGTAGTCTTTCATTTTAAGAATGTCTTAGAATAGGTTGGTGCTAAGGAAACAGGCATAAGGAAAATACAAAATAAGCTTCTAGAAGGACCTGGCTAAGTGCCACCAGTCTTGTAAAATGGTGATGGGCAGAAGGTAGGGCTTGTGAGGAGCCCTGCCTTTTCCTATACAGCTCTACCTTTGGTTCTCTCCTTGTGCCACCTTGAGAGATCAAGTTGAGCAAGAGGCTTGGCTATCATAAGCTAACTCAGAGCAAGCAATTTCTCACTTCTGTCAGTCATCATCTTTGCTTTCTTCCTCTGTACCTTCAATTATGAATTTTAAGGGTGCTTTTTTAACTGGGAAGAAATAAGTAAATGTCTAATGAGAATTTATGCCCTACTTAAGTGAATTTAGAGATTAAGCAACTCTGGATTAAAATGAGAAGGGGCAAGTTAATCTCTGAACTCTGCCAAGACTCATCACTTTAAAAGCAAAAATAAACAAATGGGACCTAATTAAAATTAGCTTCTGCACAACAAAGGAAACTATAAGCAAGGTGAAAAGACGGCCTTCAGAATGGGAGAAAATAATAGCAAATGAAGCAACTGACAAAGAATTAATCTCAAAAATATACAAACAACTCTTGCAACTCAATTCCAGAAAAATAAACGACCCAATCAAAAAATGGGCCAAAGAACTAAACAGACATTTCTCCAAAGAAGACATATGGATGGCTAACAAACAGATGAAAAGATCACTCATTATCAGAGAAATGCAAGTCAAAACCACAATGCAAGTCAAGAAATGCAAGTCAAAACTACAATGAGGTACCATTTCACTTTTGGCTGCTATCCAAAAGTCTACAAATAATAAATGCTGGAGAGGGTGTGGAGAAAAGGGAACCCTCTTACACTGTTGGTGAGAATGCAAACTAGTACAGTCACTATGGAGAACAGTGTGGAGATTCCTTTAAAAACTGGAAATAGAACTGCCATACGACCCAGCAATCCCACTCCTGGGGATACACACCAAAGAAACCAGAATCGAAAGAGACACGTGTACCCCAGTGTTCATCACAGCACTGTTTATAATAGCCAGGACATGGCAGCAACCTAGATGTTCGTCAGCAGATGAATGGATAAGAAAGCAGTGGTACATATACACAATGGAGTATTACTCAGCCATTAAAAAGAATACGTTTGAATCAGTTCTAATGAGGTGGATGAAACTGGAGCCTATTATACAGAGTGAACTGAGCCAGAAAGAAAAACACCAATGCAGTATACTAACGCATATATATGGAATTTAGAAAGATGGTAACAATAACCCTGTATGCGAGACAGCATAAGAGACACAGGTGTATAGAACAGTGTTTTGGACTCTGTGGGAGAGGGTGAGGATGGGGTGATTTGGGAGAACGGCATTGAAACATGTATATTATCATATGTGAAATGAATTTTCCAGTCCAGGTTTGATGCATGATACAGGATGCTCGAGGCTGGTGCACTGGGATGACCCAGAGGGATGGTATAGGGAGGGAAGTGGGAGAGGGGTTCAGGATGAGGAACACATGTACACCCGTGGCAGATTCATATTGATGTATGGCAAAACCAGTACAATATTGTAAAGTAATTGGCCTCCAATTAAAATAAATAAATTTTTTAAAAAACTCAACATTTGAAAATGAAAATAAATAAATATATTTTCTCTTCTCAAATTTGTAATTGAAGTAATGGCATCTGTTAGTACATAAGAGCAACAATCCCCTTTAGGATTGCCAATTCTGTGTTTAACCCTTCTTTGTATCAGCTGTGTAGGATTATAGAAAGGTAAATTCAGTCCCTGTCTTTCCCTGCCTTGGGAATTGGTTATGAAACCAACAAGATTTAGATACACATAAACATAACTTACAGTTGTTAAAATATGTAAAATTTATTTGAGAATGTTCATCATACACTATGGATCTACTGAAGTAGTAAATGCTTGACTTCAGAATAATAATATTTTCCTCAAACATAATAATATTATGGGTTTAAATCAGACCTCAGTATAAACATGTTTTTGTTATGTGTTAATTGCCACACATGTAAGTGTTATTCCCTGGTGGCTCAGATGATAAAGAATCCACCTGCAATGTAGAAGACTCAGGTTCTATCCCTGGGTCAGGAAGATCCCCAGTAGAAGGGAATGGCAACCGACTCCAACCTACTCTTGCCTGGAGAATTACATGGACAGAGGAGCCTGGTAGGCTACTGTCCATGGGGTCTCAAACAGTCTGACACGACTGAGTGACTAACACTATCACTATAAGGGATATTCAAAACAATTTATATCAATATTCCCTCATTAAGAAGGAGCTAGTAAAAGTTATAACAACAAAAAAAAGATTTTGTCAGAGGAACATAGTCTTTATCCTTTGCATATGCTTTCCTTGACTTTTTTTTTTTTGCAGGCATCTTGCTGAAAATCTATTCATGCTTTTTGTACAATGCCCCTTTGTTATCTAACTATATAATAGCCCTGATTGCAGCTTATTACAGAATCACCTTTCCTTTATTCAACAATGTTACCTCACAGTTTTTTTCTTTTTTTGAGATGCTCCTGCACACTCTTCCTCCTGTCTATACTGCAGGCCAGCACATAATGTTCTCTGCAACAGCTTGGCTCTATTATTGAAGCTACCCCCCTGTACTCACTAGAAACACTCTCTCTCTCTCACATAGATCCACTTTCACAGAATTAAATTTTGTCCCCTTATGTGGTGCTTATGCATTCTGAGTTCACATCTTTTTCCTTATAGATTATACTTGCCGTGGCACCAAGATAGCATCACTTAGTCCATGTCAGGCTACCATAGCTACACTGGCATCTCCTCCTAACCCTGACCCTCTCCATCTGGCCATTCAGGTCATTCATTTCTCTGAAAACATTTCCCCATTCTTTCTCCACAAAAATAAAAGAGCGACTCACTTTCGAATGAAGCAGCATCATTTTAGACTAAGAAAACTGGCTTTTATGTTCACTGTTTCCAGAATAGCCATCAATTAAGGATATTTTCAAGTACATTTGTTCCAACTACATGACAAATTTAAAATAAAATTTTTTCTCTGAATCCTTCAGAACTTGGAAAACTGATTTTTTCTTGCATTTGGTTGCAGCCTACTCCAGGTGAACTTACAAAAGCACAGCATGGCCTGCTTTCTTACGTACAACAGGGTGCTTTTCAGAGGATCTAGATTTTTGTCATATGTCCAAAAGTTTGCTTCCTTAAGGAAGTTTTTTAAAATGCCATAACCTCAATAAAACAGAGATTGAAATAATTTAAAGATTTCTGTTCTTGAATAATGCTTCTGGTTAGGTCAACACTTGACACATTCATCTGATGAAGTATTATACAAGAAGAGAATTAGCTTTTTATGGATTATAACTGCCAAAGTGTATATGTTGTAATTCAGGGGAAAAAAACAAATATTGTATGTCCTCACATATGGAAGCTTGAAAAGCTGAATTCATAGAGCATAGAATGGTACTCTCCACTGTCTAGTGGGTGGAGGGGTAGGGACATGTTGGTCAAAGGGTACAAACTTCTAGTTCTGATGTAAATAAATTCTGGGCATCTAACATGCAACATGGTGACCATTTTTACCAAAACTATAGCAGATACTTGAAAATTTCTAAGAGTAGATCTTAAATGTTATCACCATACACATACAGAAGAGTAATTATGTTAGCTGAAGGATGTGTTAACTAACTTTATTATGGTCATCATTTCATAACATGCATGTGTACCAAATCATCATGCTGTACACCTTAAATTTACAAAACGTTGTGTGTCAGTTATATATCAGTAGAGCTGGGAGGGCAAGTAAAAGAGAAAAATCACTCTGCAGCATGACTGTTTGCAAAAAAAATCACTCTTAAATTAATAATTACATGGGCAAAGTGGAACGCTAAATCTTTATTTCTTTGGCTCAGTTCTTCCCAATATTACCTGTAGGTATTTGATAATACTTGCCTGGTTTTTAAAATGTGTATTTTGGTAGTATTCTTTATATTAAAAGTGATTTTACATGCAATTTTTATTTATCTTCATATGCCCGTGTGAGGTTATAGAACAGATACTATTATTTTCTTTGAGAAATGAAGACACTCAGAATAAGAGAAGCTATAAGAGCTTGGGTAGCTTGACCAAGTCCACAGAGACACATTAAAGTATGGTGGCAAGAGATCTATATTTCAGGTTTCAGTTTAGTCCAGTCACTCAGTCGTGTCTGACTCTTTGTGACCCCATGGACTGCAGCACACCAGGCTTCCCTGTCCCTTGCCAACTTCAGGAGCTTGCTCAAACTCATGTCTATCTAGTCGGTGATGCTATCCAACCATCTCATCCTGTCGTTGCCTTCTCCTCCTGCCTTCAATCTTTCCCTGCTTCAGGGTCTTTTCCTATGGGTCATTCCTTCGCATCAGGTGGCCAAAGTATTGGAGCTTCAGCTTCAGCACCAATCCTTCCAATGAATATTCAGGACTGATTTCCTTTAGGATGGACTGGTTAGATCTCCTTGCTGTCCAAGGGACTCTCAAGAGTCTTCTCCAACACCACAGTTCAAAAGCATCGATTCTTTGGCACTCAGCTTTCTTTATGGTCCAACTCTCACATCCATACATGACTACTGAAAAAAACACAACTTTGACTAGATGGACCTTTGTCAGGAAAGTAATATCTCTGCGTTTTAATATGCTGTCTAGGTTGGTCATAGCTTTCCTTCCACGGAGCAAGTGCCTTTTAATTTCATGGCTGTAGACACCACCTACAGCGATTTTGGAGCCTAAAAAAATAAAGTCTGTCACTGTTTTCATTGTTTCCCCATCTATTTGCCATGAAGTGGTGGTACCATATGTCATGATCTTAGTTTTTTGAATGCTGAGGTTTAAGCCAGCTTTTACACTCTCCTCTGAATTTCAAGAGGCTTTTTAGTTCCTCTTCACTTTCTGCCATAATGATGGTATCATCTGCATTTCTGAGTTTACTGATATTTCTCCCAGCCCAGCTTGTGCTTCATACAGCCCAGCATTTCATATGATGTACTCTGCATATAAATTAAATAAGTAGGGTGACAATATACAGTCTTGACGTATTCCTTTCCCAATTTGGAAGCAGTCCATGCAGTTCCATGTCCAATTCTAACTGTTCTAACTGGGCATGTTTAATGATCATTTATTGTCATATACACTTTATGTATCGAGAACAGAGATTTGACTTGTGGATACTAAAATCTACTTTAAAATAAACCTTATTGTTATATTTCCTATATTCTTCTGATGATGCATTTAAAGTGAATTTTCAAAACTAATGGAAAAAGAAATACGATCAGTTAAGCCCTAGGTTAAAAAAGAGAGAGAGAGACAGTTGTTTATCAACTCACTATGAAACTATCTTCCAGGGTTCAGGGTGACATAAATCACACCCCATTTGCCTCTGGGAAGTTTGCTCTGGGTTAAGAACAGGAGATGCTGAGATACTCATGAAACTGTTGAACTGAGGAATATCTATATTGGAAAAAGACTACATAAAAAATTGACTAAGCAGACACAGTTTAAAAATCAAGAGTTTCCATCTGAAAACTTGATACTCTGGGTTCTCTTGAGAATGGAATAACCAGCAGGTCTGGGCCCACATTCTCGCATAGCCACCTCTAGCTGCAAAGCAGAGTGACTGTCCATTTTTGAGGAGGCATAGGAGCTCCAGGTCCCACTTTTTTTTGCTGGGACTCCCTGCCCTAACATAGCATATCTGATTCTTATTTATTGTCTCACTTAGATTGTTTCTTTTCTAATCATAAAATTATGAGAAAGTGAAATGTTTTTATTCCTGGATTTCTAGCAAAAGTAAGAAAATAAAATTTAGTACAAAAGTACAAATATCTGAAATACTTCTTATATCCAGACCACTTGCTCATTTATATTTTGTATTCCTGATCCCCATAAGAATTTGAGTTTACTTCCGCTGATTTAAGCAGTCAGAGTGAATTATTTGAGCCAAAAGAAGCTTGTTGACTCTGATTCTCTAGGCCTGAAGGAACTTGATAATATATCAATTTTCATTTTATTCTCTCTCAAAGAATCTACTCACTGAGACAGTCGATCCAATCGTCCTTGCATTAGCCTTTAAGCCACTCACAAAATAGTCACATATGGTTTTCTAGTTGCTTTACCCTGTCAACAAAGATGTCAATCTCAGCTCTATACTTGTCACATATTTTAAATATCCCCCAGCTTCATATTTTCACTGCCCTTAGCAGTCTGCTGTCTTATGGCCCATTAACTCATTCAGTCATTCCCAAGTATCACAAAGCCAGAGAAAGACAGTAATTTTCTAACTCACAAAATAAGTTATACCTGCTTCCAACTGTTGGGCCCCATACCCTAAAATAGCCTTCTTATTCAAAGGTAGCAATACAATAAATAATCTAAATACAAAAGTTTTACTGTTATTTAATGAAATGAATTTTAAAGTGTATTATTCAGGTAAATGCCTTAATTTTTTCATTTGCTTTGTCTTGCTTAGTAAGATTACTTTTATGAACCTTGGATTTTTGTTGCTGTTCAGTCACTTAAGTTGTGTCTGACTCTTTGTGACCTCATGGAAGGCAGCACACCAGGCTTCCCTGTCCTTTACATCTCCCAGAGCTTGCTCAAACTCATGACTATTGAGTCGATGATGTCATCCAAACACCTCACCCTCTGTCACCCCCCTTTTCCTCCTGTCCTCAATCTTTCCCAACATCAAGATCTTTTCCAATGAGTCAGCTCTTCACATCAGGTGGCCAAAGCACTGGAGCTTCAGCTTCAGCATCAGTCCTTCCAATGAGCATTCAGGGTTGATTTCCTTTAGGACTGACTAGTTTGATCTCCTTGTTGTCCAAGGGAGTCTCAAGAGTCTTCTCCAGCATCACAATTTGAAAGCATCAATTCTTCAGTGCTCAGCCTTCTCATTGTCTAACTCTCACATCTGTACATGACTTCTGGAAAAACCATAGCTTTGACTATACAGGCCTTTTTTGGCAAAGGGATATGTCTGCTTTTTTTTTTTTTTTGGATTTATCTATTTTATTTTATTTATTTTATTTTTTTTTATTTTTAAACTTTACATAGTTGTATTAGTTTTGCCAAATATCAAAATGAATCCACAATAGGTATACATGTGTTCCCCATCCTGAACCCTCCTCCCTCCTCCCTCCCCATACCATCCCTCTGGGTCGTCCCAGTGCACTAGCCCCAAGCATCCAGTATCGTGCATCGAACCTTGACTGGCATCTCGTTTCATACATGATATTTTACATGTTTCAATGCCATTCTCCCAAATCTTCACACCCTCTCCCTCTCCCACAGAGTCCATAAGACTGTTCTATACATCAGTGTCTCTTTTGCTGTCTCGTACACAGGGTTATTGTTACCATCTTTCTAAATTCCATATATATGCGTTAGTATACTGTATTGGTGTTTTTCCTTCTGGCTTACTTCACTCTGTATAATAGGCTCTAGTTTCATCCACCTCATTAGAACTGATTCAAATGTATTCTTTTTAATGGCTAAGTAATACTCCATTGTGTATATGTACCACTGCTTTCTTATCCATTCATCTGCTGATGGGCATCTAGGTTGCTTCCATGTCCTGGCTATTATAAACAGTGCTGCAATGAACATTGGGGTACACGTGTCTCTTTCCCTTCTGGTTTCCTCAGTGTGTATGCCCAGCAGTGGGATTGCTGGATCATAAGGCAGTTCTATTTCCAGTTTTTAAAGGAATCTCCACACTGTTCTCCATAGTGGCTGTACTAGTTTGCATTCCCACCAACAGTGTAAGAGGGTTCCCTTTTCTCCACACCCTCTCCAGCATTTACTATTTGTAGACTTTTGGATGGCAGCCATTCTGACTGGTGTGAAATGGTACCTCATAGTGGTTTTGATTTGCATTTCTCTGATAGTGAGTGATGTTGAGCATCTTTTCATGTGTTTGTTAGCCATCTGTATGTCTTCTTTGGAGAAATGTCTATTTAGTTCTTTGGCCCATTTTTTGATTGGGTCATTTATTTTTCTGGAGTTGAGCTGTAGGAGTTGCTTGTATATTGTTGAGATTAGTTGTTTGTCAGTTGCTTCATTTGCTATTATTTTCTCCCATTCTGAAGGCTGTCTTTTCACCTTGCTAATAGTTTCCTTTGATGTGCAGAAGCTTTTAAGGTTAATTAGGTCCCATTTGTTTATTTTTGCTTTTATTTCCAATATTCTGGGAGGTGGGTCATAGAGGATCCTGCTGTGATGTATGTCAGAGAGTGTTTTGCCTATGTTCTCCTCTAGGAGTTTTATAGTTTCTGGTCTTACCTTTAGATCTTTAATCCATTTTGAGTTTATTTTTGTGTATGGTGTTAGAAAGTGTTCTAGTTTCATTCTTTTACAAGTGGTTGACCAGATTTCCCAGCACCACTTGTTAAAGAGATTGTCTTTAATCCATTGTATATTCTTGCCTCCTTTGTCAAAGATAAGGTGTCCATATGTGGGTGGATTTATCTCTGGGCTTTCTATTTTGTTCCATTGATCTATATTTCTGTCTTTGTGCCAGTACCATACTGTCTTGATAACTGTGGCTTTGTAGTAGAGCCTGAAGTCAGGTAGGTTGATTCCTCCAGTTCCCTTCTTCTTTCTCAGGATCGTTTTGGCTATTCGAGGTTTTTTGTATTTCCATACAAATTGTGAAATTATTTGTCCTAGCTCTGTGAAGAATACTGTTGGTAGCTTGATAGGGATTGCATTAAATCTATAAATTGCTTTGGGTAGTATACTCATTTTCACTATATTGATTCTTCCAATCCATGAACATGGTATATTTCTCCGTCTATTAGTGTCCTCTTTGATCTCTTTCACCAGTGTTTTATAGTTTTCTATATATAGGTCTTTAGTTTCTTTAGGTAGATATATTCCTAAGTATTTTATTCTTTCCGTTGCAATGGTGAATGGAATTGTTTCCTTAATTTCTCTTTCTGTTTCCTCATTATTAGTGTATAGGAATGCAAGGGATTTCTGTGTGTTGATTTTATATCCTGCAACTTTACTATAGTCATTGATAGTTCTAGTAATTTTCTGGTGGAGTCTTTAGGGTTTTCTATGTAGAGGATCATGTCATCTGCAAATAGTGAGAGTTTTACTTCTTCTTTTCCAATTTGGATTCCTTTTATTTCTTTTTCTGCTCTGATTGCTGTGGCCAAAACTTCCAAAACTATGTTGAATAGTAATGGTGAAAGTGGGCACCCTTGTCTTGTTCCTGACTTTAGAGGAAATGCTTTCAATTTTTCACCATTGAGGATAATGTTTGCTGTGGGTTTGTCATATATAGCTTTTATTATGTTGAGGTATGTTCCTTCTATTCCTGCTTTCTGGAGAGTTTTTATCATAAATGGATGTTGAATTTTGTCAAAGGCTTTCTCTGCATCTATTGAGATAATCATATGGTTTTTGTTTTTCAATCTGTTAATGTGGTGTATTACATTGATTGATTTGCGGATATTGAAGAATCCTTGCATCCCTGGGATAAAGCCCACTTGGTCATGGTGTATGATCTTTTTAATGTGTTGTTGGATTCTGGTTGCTAGAATTTTGTTAAGGATTTTTGCATCTATGTTCATCAGTGATATTGGCCTGTAGTTTTCTTTTTTTGTGGGATCTTTGTCAGGTTTTGGTATTAGGGTGATGGTAGCCTCATAGAATGAGTTTGGAAGTTTACCTTCCTCTGCAATTTTCTGGAAGAGTTTGAGCAGGATAGGTGTTAGCTCTTCTCTAAATTTTTGGTAGAATTCAGCTGTGAAGCCGTCTGGACCGGGGCTTTTGTTTGCTGGAAGATTTTTGATTACAGTTTCAATTTCCGTGCTTGTGATGGGTCTGTTAAGATTTTCTATTTCTTCCTGGTCGAGTTTTGGAAAGTTGTACTTTTCTAAGAATTTGTCCATTTCTTCCACGTTGTCCATTTTATTGGCATATAATTGTTGATAGTAGTCTCTTATGATCCTTTGTATTTCTGTGTTGTCTGTTGTGATCTCTCCATTTTCATTTCTAATTTTGTTGATTTGATTTTTCTCCCTTTGTTTCTTGATGAGTCTGGCTAATGGTTTGTCAATTTTATTTATCCTTTCAAAGAACCAGCTTTTGGTTTTGTTGATTTTTACTATGGTCTCTTTCGTTTCTTTTGCATTTATTTCTGCTCTAATTTTTAAGATTTCTTTCCTTCTACTAACCCTGGGGTTCTTCATTTCTTCCTTTTCTAGTTGCTTTAGGTGTAGAGTTAGGTTATTTATTTGACTTTTTTCTTGTTTCTTGAGGTGTGCCTGTATTGCTATGAACTTTCCCCTTAGGACTGCTTTTACCGTGTCCCACAGGTTTTGGGTTGTTGTGTTTTCATTTTATTCGTTTCTATGCAAATTTTGATTTCTTTTTTGATTTCTTCTGTGATTTGTTGGTTATTCAGCAGCGTGTTGTTCAGCCTCCATATGTTGGAATTTTTAATAGTTTTTCTCCTGTAATTGAGATCTAATCTTTCTGCATTGTGGTCAGAAAAAATGCTTGGAATGATTTCTATTTTTTTGAATTTACCAAGGCTAGCTTTATGGCCCAGGATGTGATCTATCCTGGAGAAGGTTCCATGTGCACTTGAGAAAAAGGTGAAATTCATTGTTTTGGGATGAAATGTCCTATAGATATCAATTAGGTCTAACTGGTCTATTGTGTCATTTAAAGTTTGTGTGTCCTTGTTAATTTTCTGTTTAGTTGATCTATCCATAGGTGTGAGTGGGGTATTAAAGTCTCCCACTATTATTGTGTTATTGTTAATTTCTCCTTTCATACTTGTTAGCATTTGTCTTACATATTGTGGTGCTCCTGTGTTGGGTGCATATATATTTATAATTGTTATATCTTCTTCTTGGATTGATCCTGTGATCATTATCTAGTGACCTTCTTTGTCTCTTTTCACAGCCTTTGTTTTAAAGTCTATTTTATCTGATATGAGTATTGCTACTCCTGCTTTCTTTTGGTCCCTATTTGCATGGAAAATCTTTTTCCAGCCCTTCACTTTCAGTCTGTATGTGTCCCCTGTTTTGAGGTGGGTCTCCTGTAGACAACATATGTAGGGGTCTTGTTTTTGTATCCATTCAGCCAGTCTTTGTCTTTTGGTTGGGGCATTCAACCCATTTACGTTTAAGGTAATTACTGATAAGTATGATCCCGTTGCCATTTACTTTATTGTTTTGGGTTCGAATTTATACACCGTTTTTGTGTTTCCTGTCTAGAGAATATCCTTTAGTATTTGTTGGAGAGCTGATTTGGTGGTGCAGAATTCTCTCAGCTTTTGCTTGTCTGAAAAGCTTTTGATTTCTCCTTCATACTTGAATGAAATCCTTGCTGGGTACAATAATCTGGGCTGTAGGTTATTTTCTTTCATCATTTTAAGTATGTCTTGCCATTCCCTCCTGGCTTGAAGAGTTTCTATTGAAAGATCAGCTGTTATCCTTATGGGAATTCCCTTGTGTGTTATTTGTTGTTTTTCCCTTGCTGCTTTTAATATTTGTTCTTTGTGTTTGATCTTTGTTAATTTGATTAATATGTGTCTTGGGGTGTTTCGCCTTGGGTTTATCCTGTTTGGGACTCTCTGGGTTTCTTGAACTTGGGTGATTATTTCCTTCCCCATTTTAGGGAATTTTTCAACTATTATCTCCTCAAGTATTTTCTCATGGTCTTTCTTTTTGTCTTCTTCTTCTGGAACCCCTATGATTCGAATGTTGTAGCGTTTAATATTGTCCTGGAGGTCTCTGAGATTGTCTTCATTTCTTTTAATTCGTTTTTCTTTTATCCTCTCTGATTCATTTATTTCTACCATTCTATCTTCTAATTCACTAATCCTATCTTCTGCCTCTGTTATTCTACTGTTTGTTGCCTCCAGAGTGTTTTTAATTTCATTTATTGCATTATTCATTATATATTGACTCTTTTTTATTTCTTCTAGGTCCTTGTTAAACCTTTCTTGCATCTTCTCAATCCTTGTCTCCAGGCCATTTATCTGTGATTCCATTTTAATTTCGAGATTTTGGATCAATTTCACTATCATTATTTGGAATTCTTTATCAGGTAGATTCCCTATCTCTTCTTCTTTTGTTTGGTTTGGTGGGCATTTATCTTGTTCCTTTATCTGCTGGGTATTCCTCTGTCTCTTCATCTTGTTTAAATTGCTGAGTTTGGGGTGTCCTTTCTGTATTCTGGCAGTTTGTGGAATTCTCTTTATTGTGGTGTTTCCTCGCTGTGTGTGGGTTTGTACAGGTGGCTTGTCAAGGTTTCCTGGTTAGGGAAGCTTGTGTCAGTGTTCTGGTGGGTGGAGCTGTATTTCTTCTCTCTGGAGTGCAATGAAATGTCCAGTAATGAGTTATGAGATGTTTATGGTTTTGGGGTGACTTTGGGCAGCTTGTATCTTGAAGCTCAGGGCTGTGTTCCTTTGTTGCTGGAGAATTTGCTTGGTATGTCTTGCCCTGGAACTTGTTGGCCCTTGTGTGGTGCTTGGTTTCAGTGTTGGTATGGAGGCGTTTGATGAGCTCCTGTCTATTAATGTTCCTTGGAGTCAGGAGTTCCCTGGAGTCAGGGTTTGGACTTAAGCCTCCTGCTTCCAGTTATCGGTCTTATTTTTACAGTAGTTTCAAAACTTCTCCTTCTATACAGCACCATTGATAAAACATCTACGTTAAAGATGAAAAGTTTCTCTACTGTGAGGGTCACTCAGAGAGGTTCACAGCGTTACATGGAGAAGAGAAGAGGGAGGAGGGAGTTAGAGGTGACCCAAATGAGATGAGGTGGAATCAATAGTGGAGAGAGTGGGGTAGCCAGTAGTCACTTCCTTATGTGCACTCCACAACTGGACCACTCAGAGATGTTCACGGAGTTATACAGAGAAAAGAAGAAGGAGGAAGGAGACAGAGGTGGCCAGAAGGATAAAAGGGGGGAATGAAAAGGAGGGAGACAGATCCAGCCAGTAATCAGTTCCCTAAGTGTCCTCTACCATCTGGAACACACAGAAACTCACAGAGTTGGGTAGAGTAGAGAGGGGTTAGGGAGGAGACACAGGGGATCTGGTGGAGAAAAAGGAGAGTCCAAAGGAAGGGAGAGCAGTCAAGCCAGTAATCTCGCTCCCTAGTGAAAAATGGGTCCTGAGGATTGGGTTCTTAAAGGTACAAAATTGGTAACAAATACATAGAAGCAAAAATTAAAAATCTAGAGTAGAGTTTGGAATTTCAAAAATATGATGTTAAAGAAAAGAAGAAGGAAAAGAAAGAGAGAAAAAACGAACAAAGAAAAACAAACAAGGTCGCGAAAATTATAAAGAAAATACAGGTACAAAATTGATAACTAATACCAAAAAGCAAAAATTAAAAATCTAGAGTAGAGTTTTGAATTTCAAAAATACAATGTTAAAAAAAAGGAAGAAGAGACATAAAGAGAGAAAACAAACAAACAAACAAAAACAATGTCGCTAAAATTATAAAGAAAATACAGGTACAAAATTAATATCAAATACCAAAAAGCATAAATTGAAAATCTAGAATAGAGTTTGGAATTTCAGATATACCATGTTATATAAAAGAAGAAGAGAAAGAAACAGAAAAAAAAAAGTCACAGAAATTATAAAAAAAACTATAGGTACAAAATTGATAACATATACAAAAAGCTAAAATTAAAAAATTAGAGTAGAGTTTGGAATTTCAAAAATACAATGTTAAAGAAAAGAAAAAAAGAAAGAAAAAAAAAAGGTCAAAAAATTATAAAATATATATATATGAAGTTTGCTGAAGAAAAAAATAGGGTCTTTTTTTTTTTTTTTTTTTTTTTGCAAAGTAATAGGTTATAAAAGTGAAAATTAAAGGAACAATAGAGGACTTAAAAATTTTTTTTTCTAAAAATTAAAAACAAAAGAAAAAAAAAAGAAAGAAAGAATGATCATAAAAATAGTAAAAATATATCTAGGACTTTTTCTGGTTTTGTTGTGAGTATTGTGCGTTCAGTTCATTTTTGGCTAGTTCCTTGGTCCAACTTATATTTCTCAAGATCTATAGGCCCCTTCCTATGTAGTCCGTAGTAACCACGGGGTTTTAATCTATTGCCTGTAGCTTCCAAGGCATTTCCCTCTGTTATAACTTCTTCTGTTTGCTGGTCTCTTCAGTGTCTGGTTACCGCCCTGACACAAAGGGGACGGTAGGGGAAACTTTTTTTTTTAGGCTCACTTGTTCAGTCGCGCTGTGGGGAGGGAGGAAGGGATGCTGCAAACAAATAACACTGGCGTGCGCTCCCAGTGCCTCAGCCACACTGGGTCTGCCTCCGCTCACGGCGCATGTAGCCTCCCTCCCCACACTGCTCGGGCTCTAGGTTGTTCGGCAGGAACAATCCGAGGCCGGCCCTGGGCTGCATGCACCTCCCAGGTCCAAGCCGCTCAGGTTCAGGCACTCGGGTGGTCCTCAGAGGCGCAAACTCATTTGGGCCTGCGTTTTGTGCTCTTCCCAGGTCCGAGCAGCTCAGGTGATGAGGTGTTTGGCGAGCGCCAATGCTGCGACTTATCGCCTCCCCGCCACTCGGTTATCTGGGTGTAAAACCGGCGCACCTTCTCAGGCAGATGTTGACCGTCCAGACCCCCAAGAAGTTTTAGTTAGCAAAGAAGCCTGCTTACAGTTTTATACATAATGTCTCTCTGGGGCTGCAATTGCCCCCTTCCGGCTCTGGCTGCCTGTCACCGGACGGGGAAGGTCTGCAGCCAGCTATCTCTGTTCAGTCCTTTGTTCCGTGCGCAGGCCTGGCGGTGTCTTAGGTTGGGGCTGGCTTTTCGCGTGGTAGATATCCCACAGTCTGGTTTGTTAGCCCAAATTATTTCGCTCAGATAGTGCTCAGGGTATTCAGGCCACATTCTTACTCTGAGCGATGCAGCCCGCGCCGTGCCTCCCTGCCCAGCCCCTGCTTGCTAATGGTGCGTGCAGGTGTCTGTGCTGCTTCTCCGCTGGGGGAGTTACCGTAGGGCTCGCAATCTGCGAGTTTTAATTGTTTATTTGTTTTTTCTCCCTGTTATGTAGCCCTGTGTGCTTCCAAAGCTCAGCACAGATTCAGCAGTGAGAAGGTTTCCTGGTGTTTGGAAACTTCTCTCTTTTTAAGACTCCTTTCCGGGACGGAGCTCTGTCCTTCCCTCTTTTGTCTCTTTGTCTTTTATATTTTTTCCTACCTCCTTTTGAAGAGTTGGGTTGCTTTTCTGGGTGCCTGATGTCCTCTGCCGGCATTCAGTAGTTGTTTTGTGGAATTTACTCGACGTTTAAATGCTCTTTTGATGAATTTGTGGGGGAGAAAGTGTTCTCCCCGTCCTACTCCTCCGCCATCTTGGCTCCTCCTCTGTCTGCTTTTTAATATGCTATCTAGGTTTGTCATAGCTTTCCTTTGAAGAAGCAAGCATCTTTTAATTTGGGGGTTTCAGTCACCATGCACAGTAATTTTGAAGCCCAAGAAAATAAAATCTACCACTACTTCCACTTTTTCCCCATCTATTTGTCATGAAGTTGTGGGACTGGATGCCATGATCTTAGCTTTTAGAATGTTGAGTTTTAAGTCTGCTTTAAACCTTGGACAGAGGTGGAGATAGAAAGCCATGTCTTATACCAGGAAATAATCAAACCTCACAAATCCAATGTAAATGGTTGTAAGTGCCTCTACTGCTGGCTATGGTCTTAGGAAAACAAAATGCCCTAGAGGTGTCATCTATAATAAGGGAATGTCAGCAATTTTTAAAAGTAAACAAACCTCACTATTAAAATAGATGAAGGATGGTATGAGGAGGGAGGTGGGAGGGGGGTTCAGGATGGGGAACATGTGTATACCCATGGCAGATTCATGTTGATGTATGGCAAAACCAATACAATATTGTAAAGTAGTTAGCCTCCAATTAAAATAAATTTATATTAAAAAATCAGGAAAAAAATAGATGTCAATGTAGATAGGTATGGATATGGATGTAGATACAGATCTACATATAGATACAGGTACAGATCTAGAAATATATAGAGAATTCCAGACATAGAAGAATCAGCAGAGAGTAACACGCAAGCAACATAAGCCTAAGCAATGATTAAGCTGTTCTCAGGTTGGAGCTGTACTGTTTGTCATTAACATCTGCTTCCAGACTGCATAGGTAAAGGCAATTTAACAGCATTGCTGCCAAGGTCTTATCTGCTTTCTTTTCTCAGTAGCAGTTACTCTGATTTCTAGGCCTAGAGGCAAAAGAGAAACTGGCACCTGTTTCTAAATCTCTATTGAGGCTTCAAATGGAAAATAATAGCCTAATTTAATGAAAGGATTTTCCTCCCATCCTGGAGTGGCTGGGAAGAATGCAAGCCTTTCATTGGTGTGTTCAAGTTTTTGTGCAGCAGAACAGATGATGGATAAAAGTTCAGGTGCTCTGCAATTAGTGCTGGGCAAGTGCTTCTGGCAGGCATCCAGTGCCTAAAGACACAGCACCGCTATGGTCTGCCAAACTGCATCCTTAGGAAACCTCATTTTCCATCCCTTCAAGAGTCTGAATTGTAATTGCACTCTGAGACAAAATGAAAGAATAATCTGCAACCTCACAGTGTACATTTCCAGAGGGGTTCCTCTCTGGGTATGTCAAGAAGCCAGTTCTAACTCTTACCAAATCACTGAGGGCAGCAGGGATTCCCACACAATATGTATGACATGTATCACCTCATCAGTATTTATCAAGGAAAATCTGTTGATCATTCACACCCAAACCATGGGGGGAAGTGGAAGGGGTTAATATGTAGATTTCTGAATCCCAGACCAAACCACAAAATCAAAATATTCCAGGTTGAAATTCAGAATCCATATTTTTTAGCAAGTTTTATCATTCTTATCCCTAGTAGCTTAGCTGGTAAAGAATCTGCCTGCAATGCAGGAGACCCCAGTTTTATTCCTGGGTTGAGAAGATCTGTTGGAGAGGGATAGGCTACCCATTCCAGTGTTCTTGGGCTTCCCTGGTAACTCAGATGGTAAAGAAACCACCTGCAATGCAGGAAACCTTGGGTTCCATGCCGGGTTGGGAAGATCCCTGTGTTGGGAAGATCCTATGGAGAAGGGAGTGGCTAACTACTCCGGTATTCTGGCCATGGTTAGAGGAGCCTGGTAGGCTATAGTCCATGAAGCAGCAGAGTCAGACACAACTGAGCAACTTTCACTTTCATGATTCTTATTCACATCAAAATTGGAGGCTTACTGATATAAGCTTATTTTTTCCCTTTCATAAGAATGTATTGAGCTCTTGCCCTATAGGCTCATAGATGTCCTTTATTTAGTAGTAAAGATCACAGCCAATTTATATTTTCATAAAAACTATAGCCTTGTAAAACATAAAATAAATGAGTAAACATGCAAGTCCATTACTACAAAACTTGATCATCTCTATGAAGAAATAAAGGATGCATCACAAAGAGTAAATAGGCAAAGGCAGGAAACCAGTTAAGCAGATAGATAAGGAGAGACCTCTATGAAGAGATCGCCCCACCCCTAGTAAAAAACAGTGTTCTTTAATATGCCAGTGCCCTGGCTCCCTTGCTAAGGCCATGAGAAAGCTTAAAGTCAGTTCTAAGAAGATTTGGGATAATACAGATTTGGGTCTATAATTGTCTGTGAATACTCTATTATATTTGATCCTCTTAGAAAGCCTGTGAGATCATCAAAGCAAATATCACCCTCGTTTGCAGAAGAGGAAAACTGTGGTAACACAGTTCAACTTGAGAAAAGACTTCTCAGATGACAAGGGGAATTCAACAGAGACCCAAAGTAGAAGGAAATTTAGGCCATCTTGGAAACATATTCCAACTGAAGAAATGGTAATCTTAATCGAGTGGGATGCTTTCTGCCTATAGCATTATCATTGACATTCATAATTCCTTTCCTTTTATCTGGTCATGTGATAGCACTTACCAACACTCTAATTTTAGCACCTGCCCTGATTTTGATTTAGTTCTTAACCTTGTATTACAAGGAGAATATTGTACTAGGTGTCCCAAATGATTAATACTTGGTCCTGTCTCTTATAGAATTTACAAACTAATGGGTGAAAGATACAATCGTTATATATAACACAAAATTAAATAAGTACTAAGTAAAACATTTGTTTACAAATGTTTAATATTTGTAAAATATTTAATAAATAAGTACTTACTAAAAATTTAATAAATATCTACTATTTAACAAATATTTAATAAATATCTACTATATAAACTAGGGCTTCCCAGGTGGCACTAGTGTAAAGAACCCATCTGCCAACACAGGAGATGTAAGAAAAGCAGGTTTGATTCCTGTGTTGGGAAGATGCCCTGGAGGAGGGCATAGCAACCCATTCCAGTATTCTTGCCTGGAGAATCTAATGGACAGAGGAGCCTGGCAGGCTACAGTCTATAGGGTTGCAAAAAGTTGGACATGACTGAAGTGACTTAGCATGCATGTACACACGTATGCATGCATATGAGCCAAGCTTTTATGATAGGTGAACCTAGTAGAACACTTTTAACAGATAATATCTGAACTATGCTTTTAATCAGAAAAAGGAGATTGATTGGTGGAAAGTTAGGAGAATGAGATTCAATGCAGATAAAATTATAGAGTGATAAAAGCATACAATATGTAGGAAAAATGTAAATATGGATTTGTACAAGTTTTGTAAAATGATGTAGAAAAAGAAAATGGAAAGTTAGATCAGGGAAACATCCTTACTGACTTGGTAAGTGTTTAACACTTTACTCCAAGGCAAGGGGAAACGATTGTAAGTTTTAAGAGTGAAAAAAAATACTTCAATCCATGAATGAGGAAGAAACACACCTGAATTGCAAAAGGACATATAAAAAATATAATACCTCATTTTTCTCTTTGGTTTAATAATTCTTTAGTGTTACACATATCAACATACACAGTATATATCCTTAAAATTATAATGTGCTTAAGTCTAGGAAATAGATGCATGTAAGTCTCTTTGAAAATTTTAACCTTGCCAAGAACCAGCTCTGTTGATTTTCACATGGTCCTGATTTCCTTTCTAAAGGAAGCAGGCAGAATGGTTTGGAGGTCTTAACCTCATCTTAAGGCTTCCCAGATAGCCCAGTGGCAAAGAATTCATCTTCAATGCAGGAGACGTGAGTTTCATCCCTGGGTCAGGAAGATCCTCTGGAGGAGGGCATGGCAACCCACTCCAGTATTCTTGCCAGAAAAATCCCATGGACACAGTAGCCTGGTGGGTCCATGGGGTCGCAAAGATTCAGACACGACTGACTGCATACACGTACCTCATCTTAAGCACACACGTACCTCATCTTAAGAGCATGTGACTCATTTTACCTGGGCAAGCAGTGTGATTTTTCCATACTTAGTATAGTGCCTAGCATATAGGATTAATACTTAGTAAATAAGTGAACAAATAAATGTGTTAGATCACACTTTTAGCGTAACCATGTTTGCAACTTTGATATCCCTAATTATTTTACACATATGGGTTTTCTTATGTTTTCATGGACATCTGTTTATAAATAGGATAACTCTTCACCAGATTATATTCTATAAATAATGCAGTCATTAAATACAATCCATCTGAAAACAGGATAAACTGAGAAAGAGTTCAATGTGCCTTTCCTACCAATTTTGCTAAAGACAAATAGATAGATAGATGATATATGCAGACATATATATATATGTACAGATAAATACAGATACACATATGCACATGCATATAAATATATATATATATATATACACACAATTTCACCATTAAGTTCAGTTTGTTTAATTAAGGAATATTAAGAACTACTTTAACACAGGTTAAGCTAAAACTTACTTTCACTTTGTGTAAGCTTTTGCAGATTAAAATCAAAGCAAATAAAAGTATAGCATATTTACATATAAGCAGAATATAACACATATTTAAACAGCAATATAAAGTCATCTTGTCATGGGAATCAAGTTGTTCTTATTGAAACTTTTACATGATAGCTGCAATTTCTTTAATTATCAAAATAACTGGAAATCACTTTCATGAGTGAGGTTATTTTTTCTTTTTTATGTGATGATTAACTCTGCTTAAAAACATGTCATCACATTATACTTACAAATAACCTCCAAGACTAAGAAAATCATCACTAATTTGGAAAAGGGATATACATGACATAAAATCTTGCCAAACAAGAATATTGGGATGGGAAATGTTTGTGTTCAAAGAATGTTTATGACAACTATTGGCAACTCTGAAAAGGAAGAAATAGAAAAAGGTTAACTACCACATAGTTTTATTAGAAGGTTGCAGACTTTGAAACTATCATTATCAGCATGAAGCAGAATTCTTGCCAGCTGTTCTTTCTTGACAACATAGTGGGTGAACATTCATTTCAAGGTACTGCTTTTTGTGGGTTTTTTTTAAGTCATTCAATTACCAGTTTCTAAGTTTAATATGCTTATGGGGTGCAGATATAGGGTTTTCCTGTGCTCTCCTGGAAGTACATAACCTAGAGCCACAAACAGAATATCAGATTGGGTGCTTTTTTAAAAAAAATAATTTATTTAATTTTAATAGGAGGCTAATTACTTTACAATATTGTAGTGGTTTTTGCCACACATTGACATGAATCAGCCATGGGTGTACATGTATCCCCCCATCCTGAACCACTCCCCGCAACTCTCTCCGCATCCCATCCCTCAGGGTTGTCCCAGTGCACCAGCTTTGAGTGCCCTGTTTCATGCATCGAACTTGGACTAGTCATCTATTTCACATATGGTAAAATACATGTTTCAATGCTATTCTCTCAAATCATCCCACCCTCACCTTCTCCCACAGAGTCAATTCAATGTTAAACACAAACATTTCCCATCCCAAAATTCTTGTTTGGCAA
This sequence comes from Bos taurus, assembly GCF_002263795.3. Taxonomy (NCBI): domain Eukaryota; kingdom Metazoa; phylum Chordata; class Mammalia; order Artiodactyla; family Bovidae; genus Bos; species Bos taurus. Next base: position 38,778,169 of record NC_037328.1, on the reverse strand, counting down.
GATTTTATGTCATGTATATCCTTTTTCCAAATTAGTGATGATTTTCTTAGTCTTTATATCTGTGTTCTTTATATCAGTGTCACTTTTGCTGTCTCGCATATAGGGTCATCATTACCATCTTTCTAAACTCCATATATATGCATTAATACACTGTATTGGTGTTTTCTTTCTGATTTACTTCACTCTGTATAATAGACCTCAGTTTCATCCACCTCATTAGAACTGATTCACATGCATTCTTTTTAGTAGCTGAGTAATATTTCACTGTGTATATGTACCACAGGTTTTAATCATCAAGACTGACTAAATGAAAATCAAATACTACTTTGATTCAAAGAGCTTTAATGAAGTATTTAGCATCCAACACTGGTAGAATACTTCAGGATGATCATTGAGGTATAGTGAGCAATGAGTATCAATTTATATTTGAAGCAACATATTGTTTTACAGTGTTCTACATTGATTACAAAAATACTGAATGGAATACTTGGAATGGAATACTTCCTCTCTCTGTCCATGATACCTTCTATAGGTTACATAAATTGATATGTTATATAAGTTACTCAACTTCAGGATGTTTTATTACAAAGGAAATGTTAATTGATACATATAATCAGCAATCTACTGATTTTTGTATATTAAAATTCAAGATGCTCATACTTTATCCATTTAGTGATAATTGTTCTATAAACTGCAAAAGACTATACAAATGTTCATAACACTGTAAAACAATTATCCTTTAATTAAAATAAACATTTTTCTCAAAAAAACTATACAAATATTATTCTAACACAGATTAAACTTCATGGATCCATGACAATTTAAAAATACCCCCCCTCCATTCCACATCATTAAAGAGGCTATGTAATACAGGAATGAAAGTCTTGATAGTCTTTATTTGAAATATCCACAATTTTAGGTGTAACATAGATATGTAAGTTTCAATAGAGATTTAAGCCATCAAAATATTATTATGCACTTTTTGAGAGCTTTGTGAGTAGAAAACTAGAGTAGCAGAGAATTCTGGAAATACACTTTAATGAACCTTTGATTAGTAGACTGCAAAAGTTACCGTTTCAAAAACACAAACAATGTTTGTTTTATTTTGGCTTTCTGTTTATGGAGGAGACCTAAATAAAGTAAAATAACCTGAATGTAGGTACTTCACACTAAGAAATTTACTGATGTCTCTGATGATTTCATTGGGGAATATATCTCAGCAGAGAATAGGCTTTGAACTGTATTGTTACTTGGGGAAAATAATGCTTTTGGAGTATGCATTTTGACAAATTTGTATACATACAAAACTTATTTGCTCATAAAGATATATGTGCATTCTTCTCTAAGTGCTACCTTACAGGACATTCAGTTGATATGGGGAAGATTGTGTGTGTGCCAAGTCGCTTTCAGTCAGTTCAGTTCAGTCACTCATTCGTGTCTGACTCTTTGTGACCCCATGAATTGCAGCACACGAGGCCTCCCTGTCCATCACCAACTCCCGGAGTTCACTCAGACTCACAACCATCGAGTCAGTGATGCCATTCAGCTATCTCATCGTCTGTCGTCCCCTTCTCCTCCTGCCCCCAATCCCTCCCAGCATCAGAGTCTTTTCCAATAAGTCAACTCTTCACATGAGGTGGCCAAAGTACTGTAGTTTCAGCTTTAGCATCATTCCTTCCGAAGAAACCCCAGGGCTGATTTTCAGAATGGACTGGTTGGATCTCCTTGCAGTCCAAGGGACTCTCAAGAGTCTTCTCCAACATTACAGTTCAAAAGCATCAGTTCTTCGGCACTCAGCCTTCTTCACAGTCCAACTCCCACATCCATCCATGACCACTGGAAAAACCATAGCCTTGACTACACAGACCTTTGTTGGCAAAGTAATGTTTCTGCTTTTTAAAATGCTGTCTAGGTTGGTCACAACTTTCCTTCCAAGGAGTAAGTGTCTTTTAATTTCATGGCTGCAGTCACCATCTGCAGTGATTTTGGAGCCCAAAATAATAAAGTCTGACACTGTTTCCACTTTTTCCCCATTTATTTACCATGAAGTGATGGGACCAGAAGCCATGATCTTCATTTTCTGAATGTTGAGTTTTAAGCCAACTTTCTCACTCTCCTCTTTCATCTTAATCAAGAATTAGTTCCTCTTCACTTTCTTCCATAAGGGTGGTGTCATCTGCATATCTAAGGTTATTGATATTTCTCCTGGAAATCTTGATTCCAGCTTGTGTTTCTTCCAGTCCAGCGTTTCTCATGATGTACTCTGCATAGAAGTTAAATAAGCAGGGTGACAATATACAGCCTTGACGTACTCCTTTTCCTATTTGGAACCAGTCAGTTGGTCCATGTTCAGTTCTAACTGTTACTTCCTGACTTGCATACAAATTTCTCAAGAGGCAGGTCAAGTAGTCTGGTATTCCCATCTCTTCAGAATTTTCCACAGTTTATTGTGATCCACACAGTCAAAGGCTTTGGCATAGTCAATAAAGCAGAAATAGGTGTTTTTCTGGAACTCTCTTGCTTTTTTGATGATCCAGCAGATGTTGGCAATTTGGTCTCTGGTACCTCTGCCTTTTCTAAAACCAGCTGGAACATCTGGAAGTTCATGGTTCACGTATTGCTGAAGCCTGGCTTGGAGAATTTTGAGCATTACTTTACTAGCGTGTGAGATGAGTGCAATTGTGCAATAGTTTGAGCATTCTTTGGCATTGCTTTTCTTTGGGATTGGGATGAAAACTGACCTTTTCCAGTCTTGTGGCCACTGCTGAGTTTTCCAAATTTGCTGGCATATTGAGTGCAGTGCTTTCACAGCATCATCTTTCAGGATTTGAAAGAGCTCAATTGGAATTCCATCACCTCCACTAGTTTTGTTCATAGTGATGCTTTCTAAGACCCACTTGACTTCACATTCCAGGGTATCTGGCTCTAGGTGAGTGGTCACACCATCGTGCTTTAGTCTTGTCCAACTCTGTGCAACCCTATGGGCTGTAGCCTGCCAGGTTTCTCTGTCCATGGAATCCTCCAGGCAAGAATACTGAAATGAGTTGCCATGCTCTCCTTCAGGGGAGCTTTCTGACCCAGGATTGAACCTATGTCTCTTACATCTTCTGCATGGGGAAGCACTTGACCACTAGTACCACCAGGGAATGCCGATAGGGAAAACTGTAGGTAGCTAAATGAGAAAGGTAAAATGGAGTTGAACTGAATTAAACAACAGAACATGATTTGGATTATTGTTATCTTAAATGTAATGTTACATAAAATGATTAACCTAAATGAACTGATGTAGAACATCTTTTTTGTGTGTATATACAGGGCAAGGCCATAACGTGAGCAGAGAGAGATTTTCCCTCAAATCAATGGGAATACTATAATTAATATTATTTTTAATATTACTTGGAAGATGCCAGTACAAATATACAAAATATGTGGGAGATGGATTTCTTAGTTCAAAGTAAAAATAGAGCTCTCAAACACAAGTCTTGTGTTTGGATGGGGTAAAATTAAGATAGCACAGACATGGTAAATTAAACACTTTTTGGAGACAAGAAGGTCAGTTGGTCCTATCAAATGACACCGTCAAGAGAAAAGAGGAAAGTACATTGCATGAATCCTTAAATATGGGCCTGATTTTGGTCTTGAGTAGTCAAAGTTGAGATGTGGACCATAAAGCTTGAGAGCTGGACCATAAAGAAGGCTTATCATTGAAGAATCAGTGCTTTTGAAATGTGGTGTTGGAGAAGACTCTTGAGAGTCCTTTGGACTGCAAGGAGATCCAACCAGTCCATCCTAAAGGAAACCAGTCCTGAAGATTCATTAGAAGGACTGATGCTGAAGCTGAAATGCCAATATTTTGGCCACCTGATGTGAAGAGCTGACTCACTGGAAAAGACCCTGATGCTGGGAAAGATTGAAGGCATGAAGAGAATGGTATGACAGAGGATGAGATGGTTGGATGGCATCACCAACTCAATGGGCATGAGTTTAAGCAATTTCCAGGAGTTGCTGATGTACAGGGAAGCCTGGCATGCTGCAGTTCATGGGGTCTCAAAGAGTAGGACACGACTGAGCAACTGACCTGAACTGAGTATAAGTTAATCAATTAATCTATTATAATTTTTAACCAAAGCCACTTGTTCATAATAAGTTGTTTAAGTTCAATTCAGTCAGTCACTCGATCATGTCCAACTCTCTGCCACCCCATGGACTGTAAGCATGCCAGGCCTCCCTGTCCATCACAGACTCCCGGAGTTCACCCATGTCCATTGAGTCGGTGATGCCATCCAACCATCTCATCCTCTGTCATCCCCTTCTCCTCCTGCCCTCAATCTTTCCTAGCATCAGGGTCTTTTCAAATGAGTCAGCTCTTCAAATGAGGTGGCCAAAGTATTGGCGTTTCAACTTCAGCATCAGTCCTTCCAGTGAATACCCAGGACTGATCTCCTTTAGGATGGACTGGTTGGATCTCCTTGCAGTCCAAGGGACTTTTAAGAGTCTTCTCCAACTCCACAGTTCAAAAGCATCAATTCTTCGGTGCTCAGCTTTCTTTATTGTCCAATTCTCACATCCATTCATGACTACTGGTAAAACTATAGCCTTGACTAGATGGATCTTTGTTGGCAAAATAACGTCTCTGTTTTTTAAAATGCTGTCTAGGTTTGTCACAACTTTCCTTCCAAGGAGTAAGCATCTTTTAATTTCATGGCTGCAGTCACCATCTGTAGTGATTTTGGAGCCCAAAAATTAAAGTCTCCCACTGTTTCCACTGTTTCCCCACCTATTTGCCAGGAAGTGATGGGACCAAATGCCATGATCTTCGTTTTCTGAATGTTAAGCTTTAAGCCAACTTTTTCACTCTCCTCTTTCACTTTCATCAAGAGGCTCTTTAGTTCCTCTTCACTATCTGCCATAAGGGTGGTGTCATCTGCATATCTGAGGTTATTGATATTTCTCCTGGAAATCTTGATTCCAGCTAGTGCTTCATCCAGCCCAGCGTTTCTCATGATGTACTCTGCATAGAAGTTAAATAAGCAGGGTGATAATATACAGCCTTGTCATACTCCTTTTCCTATTTGGAACCAGTCTGTTGTTCCATGTCCAGTTCTCACTGTTGCTTCCTGACCTGCATACAAATTTCTCAAGAGGCAGGTCAGGTGGTCTGGTATTCCCATCTCTTTCAGAATTTTCCAGTTTGTTGTGATCCACACAATCAAAGGCTTTGGCATAGTCAATAAAGCAGAAATAGATGTTTTTCTGGAACTCTCTTGCTTTTTTGATGATCCAGCAGATGTTGGCAACTTGATCTCTGGTTCCTCTGCCTTTTCTAAAACGAGCTTGAACATCTGGAAGTTCACAATTCATGTATTGTTGCAGTCTATTCTCTGCTTTCACTGTCAGAAACCAGGAGTTGTGTCTCCTCTTTAGATGAGGAACTACAAAGTGCATTGATAGGTGAATGAGCAATTTCCAACATTTTAGGGTAAGGTTGAAGCATGGTATAATGTCCAGTGGATGACTTAGGTTAGGAGAAACTGCCAAGAAAACTTTGTGGAACAGACAAGCATTCTAAAATGTTCACAGAATGTTTAAGTCTATAAACAATATATAATGTTTATCATAAATACACAGAAAGTAGATCTTAGGAAATAACTGGAATTCCTTGTGGAAAATGACCTAGAAGCATAGTGAATTCTTGCTTAAAAGAATGATTTTAATAACACATAAAGTATGAATTTACAAAATGATTGTTTCAATGTATATTAATTTAACTTGCAAAACTAGATCAAATTCAAGTTACATTAAAGCTACATTTTGCTTAATGTCAATAGTAAAAATAAATAAGACAAAAGTCACACCTGTAAATTTCCAATTATCATGAATAGCATACTCGAAAACCCAAATGTGTTAAAACATATATTATCACATAATTCAGGGCTAAATCCTTCCAGTTTTGTCCATAAAACCTCTTTAATCCTCCTAAAACCCAACTTGACCTAGAATCCTAGAGCCTCCTTTTGTTTTAATTTGTTTTTTAACTTTTTATTTTATATTGGAGTATAGGCAATTAGCTCTGCTGTTAAAGAATTCACCCGCCTACAATGATGGAGACCCTGGTTTGATTCTTGGGTAGGGCAGACCCACCAGAGAAGAGATAGGTTACCCACTCCAGTATTCTTGGGCTTCCCTGGTGGCTCAGATGGTAAAGAATCTGCCTGCAATGAGGGGGATCTGGGTTCTATCCCTGGGTTGGGAAGATCTCCTGGAGAAGGGAACAGCTACCCACTCCAGTATTCTTGTCTGCAGAATTCCATGGACAGAGGAGCCTAGCAGACTACAGTCCATGGGGTCACAAAGAGTTGGACCCAACTGAGTGACTATCACTTTCACTTCACATAGCTGATTAAAAATATTGTGATAGTTTCAGGTAGACAACAAAGGGACTCAGCCATACATATACATGTATCCATTCTCCCCCAAACTCCCCTCCCATCCAAGCTGCCATGTAACATTGAGCAGAGTTCCCTATGCTATACAGTAGATCCTTATTGGTAACCCACTTTAAATATAGTAGTATGAATATGTTGATCCCAAAGTCCCTAACTATCCCTTCCCTTCTTCCTTCCCCACTGGCAACTATTAATTCATTCTCTAAGTCTGTGAGTCTGTATCTGTTTTTTAAATAAGTTCATTTGTATCATTTCTTTGGTACATATGTTCAATGGAATATCATTGCTGTAGTTGCTTAATCACTAAACAGTGTTGATCTCTTTGCAACCCCATGGACTGGACTATGTAGGCTGCCAGACTCCTCTGTCCATGGGATTTCCTAGGAAACTACTAGAGTGGATTGGCATTTACTTCTCGAGGTGATCTTCTCAATCCAAGGATTGAACCTACGTCTCCTACACCATCAGGTGGATTCTTTACCATTGAGCCACCAGGGAAGTTGTACGATAGAATATTACTGCTGCTACTGCTAAGTCACTTCAGTAGTGTCCGACTCTGTGCGACCCCATAGACAGCAGCCCACCAGGCTCCCCCATCCCTGGGATTCTCCAGGCAAGAACACTGGAGTGGGTTGCCATTTCCTTCTCCAATGCATGAAAGTGAAAAGTGAAAGGGAAGTCGCTCAGTCGTGTCAGACCCTCAGCGACCCCATGGACTGCAGCCTTACTCAGCCATTAAAAATAATGAAATAATGCCATTTGCAGCATCATGGATGGACCTAGAGACTGTCATACTGAGTAAAGTGAGACAGAGGAGAAATATCGTATGACATCCCTTACATGCAAAGCCTGGTGGTGGTGGTGGTTTAGTCGCTAAGTCGTGTCCAAATCTTGAGACCCCATGGACAGAGGAGCCTTGCAGGCTACAGTCCATGGGATTCTCCAAGCAAGAATACTGGAGTGGGTGCCATTTCCGTCTCCAGGGGATCTTCCCGATCCAGGAATTGAACCCAGGTATCCTCCATTGTAGGCATATTCTTTACCAACTGAGCTACAAGGGAAGCCCATGCAAAGCCTAAACCTCTTTAAATCTAGAACCTTTAGTCTTCCAATTACTCTAACCCTAAACTCTCAACTGCTTTGAGCCCCAGACCTCTTTTCACTCAGATCCTGAGATGTGAGATAGAACTTCTAACAGACTTTTAATAACAAAGAGGATTATTCTACCAAAAAGGTAGAGTGACCCCAAATAAATCACATAACACTAGCATGCACTGAAACTGACAAGGGCATTTTATCAGAACTAGCTTTTCCTTAGTGCTTGATTTGTGTGGGAAACGGAGATTGTCTGGGGCTAGAAAGCAGTGTTTAGTAACAGAAACTCTATTTCCTTCCTATTTGAGTAAGATTCCTTAACCTGGTTCTGAGAAATGTATCTTTTTTTGTTTAAGTCTCAACAGTAATCCAAATACACTATTAACCTAAGCATGACCTCATTGCTAATTGTTTATGCCTGCCTTTAGGGGCTATGTTTTTTAAGGAACACTTTGTGATCTTTTGATATGTTAATTTAATATGTTTTGCAATTTCCTTTTGTTAATGGTGCCCTTTTGTACTTTAGAGTGCTAATTATTGAAATGGTGCTTTATTTAAGAGGGTATTTTCAGAGGAGAAACACCTTAGCTGACTATTTCAAGCCTGTGCAGTTCTTTGTTATTTTTCTATAGGTCACCATTCCTTCGATCACAGAAGTAAACAGCAACTTGGATAAGACCCAAGGGCATCACTTCATATTAACTTATTCTGGCTCACAATTATGATCATGCTGTAAAGAAAAATAAAATAATGTTAAGGGTGGATAGCTTTAAAATACAGTGATATTAGAGGCACAGTACCGTTTGGATCATAATCTAAGAATTCTTAGACCTACTCTTTATCTTGAGTCTAACAAGAAATTTAACATTGATTAAGCTATCCACTCTTATGGCAGAAAGTAAAGAGGAACTAAAAAGCCTCTTGATGAAAGTGAAAGAGGAGAGTGAAAAAGTTGGCTTAAAGCTCAACATTCAGAAAACGAAGATCATGGCATCTGGTCCCATCACTTCATGGGAAATAGATAGGGAAACAGTGGAAACAGTGTCAGACTTTATTTTTTTAGGCTCCAAAATCACTGCAGATGGTGACTGCAGCCATGAAATTAAAAGACGCTTACTCCTTGGAAGGAAAGTTATGACCAACCTAGATAGCATATTCAAAAGCAGAGACATTACTTTGCCAACAAAGGTCCATCTAGTCAAGGCTATGGTTTTTCCAGTGGTCATGTATGGATGTGAGAGTTGGACTGTGAAGAAAGCTGAGTGCAGAAGAATTGATGCTTTTGAGCTGTGGTGTTGGAGAAGACTCTTGAGAGTCCCTTGGACTGCAAGGAGATCCAACCAGTCCATTCTAAAGGAGATCAGCCCTGGGGTTTCTTTGGAAGGAATGATGCTAAAGCTGAAACTCCAGTATTTTGGCCACCTCATGTGAAGAGTTGACTCATTGGAAAAGACTCAGATGCTGGGAGTGATTGGGGGCAGGAGGAGAAAGGGACGACAGAGGATGAGATGGCTGGATGGCATCACCGACTTGATGGACGTGAGTTTGAGTGAACTCCGGGAGTTGGTGATGGACAGGGAGGCCTGGCGTGCTGTGATTCATGGGGTCGCAAAGAGTCGGACAAGACTGAGCAACTGAAGTGAACTGAACTGAAGCTATGCAAGGGCGTCCCTGGTAGTTCAGCTGGTAAATAATCAGGCTGCAATGTGGGAGATCTGGGTTCAATCCATGGATTAGGAAGATACCCTGGAGAAGAGAACAACTAACTCACTCCAGTATTCTGGCCTGGAGAATTCCATAGACTGTGTCTATCTCAGCTATAAAGAGTCATCGGAATTGATGTCAATTCCTTTTTAAGACAGCCTACATCCAGCAACTGCCTTATGGGGAGGTGGTGGCCCAACATGATACACTCTGATGGGCTATACACCCTCCAGAACTTTTCAGTGGAATGGCTGGAACTTTGTTAGTCTTGCCTCAAAGTTTTATCTTCCTCTTTTCCATTCCATTCCATTCTTCTACCCTTTTTTTCCCCTAATAAATACATGTACAACAAATTCCATCCTATCATCTGCTTCCAAAGAACTTAACAAGGGACTAGCCTCTGTACCAGAAATGGTAAGTTGTTCTCCTAGGACAATATCCTACATCTTCAGAAGTCCATGTCAGTTCCAGACCCCAGTTTCAGAACTCAACAGGAGTAAAGCTCAAAGGCCCTACTTTCATTATAAATGTTCAGAATATAATTTAGTATTGGATTAACTTCCTAAATGGAAATCAATTTGCAGGATTCACCTATGTTAGTGAGATAGGGAGGAACCCTAATTTAATGCAAACTCCCCAAAGCTTCTCTGAATATTAAAATTCTGAAAATTAGAATAGGTTCTAGGCCTTGAAGAAAACACTAGGTCAAGCAGTTTACTAGGATGAGTACTTTTTCATGCTCTGCATACTAGAACTAGTCCAATCCTAAAAGCAAAGACGGGATCCCAACTATTTTGACAGAAGTGAGTGAAGTGTGATTCTTTCTTTTGAAGCACTAAGTTGACCTATTAATGTGAAAATCTTGAATTATGTGAAAATTCTGAAATACCTTGTCTTGATTACATTACATTACATTCAGCACATATCTTAAGTAGGCAAGGGTTTGTGTTTTTACAGAGCCATTGCATGCATGCACATTCCCAAAATCTAGAACAGTAACAATTCATCTGGCTGTGGCTGCTATTCTAAATAAAAATAATTTAAAGGTTAAAAACACAACAAACAAAAACCCTCACCAGAGACTCCTTGCTCTTGGCATAACAACAAACAATGGAATCAGAGCTTCAGCTTCAACTCTAAACCAGAATCAATCTTGCTGGTTTAAGGTCCCTGATGTTTGGTTAATGACCCAGGAATCTTACCTGTATCTCCTAAGCAATTCCTTTCCTTGAACTGTTTAACAACTGAAAAAGAAATTACCTGAGAAAATGAGTTTATTATTACTTCAAACTCTCAATCTAAAATTTAATTTTAATACATTTAATGTCACAATAACATTAAATGTTAATTTAATATTGTTTGATATGGCCACCTTCCATGATATTCTTCTAGTAAATCTTGATATTTTTCAAATTAATCACAATTTTAACATAACAAAAAGTGAAATTATGCTGAAATACACTAGGGCCAAGTAATTGAATGCCATATTCCAAATGTGATGAAGCTCCAGCTTTTATGTAGATATTTTCTTTTTCTCTCCTATTTTTGCCCCATATTTCTATTCAAATCAACTCAAACAAAGATCTTAAAAGTAACTGCCTTTTCTGGTTTCATGGATATATCCCAACATTTCTAAAAGCAATTGCTCTGGAACCTCTGAAATTAACCAAGAAGTTGCATTACTAGTCTACTAATATTTTGTTTTAAAATATCATCACTTGAAGCAATGAAGGCTGTACCTCCCTGTGTGTTAGACTTTAGTATTCTGTTCTCATTCCATGTGCCTTGATGGGGGAGATGGGGGGAATATACATATGCATTTGAGGAAGCTTCACAGCTGCTCCAGCAAAGCGCAGCCGCTGCTCTTTACCTTGGACGAGGGGTATCTCGTCACCACCGCCCCTCCTGACCTTTAATGTGGAGTAGCTCCTCTAGGCCCTCCTGTGCCCTCTAGCTATTCTTAATTATTCCTAAACCCTAAACTCAGCAAACTTCTTTTGCCATAAATATTTCCCTCACAAACAGGTCTCAGAAAACAATCCTTTCCATGGCCTCAAGCTGTGGCCTGCGTGCTCATCCTGGAACATTCTTTGTAAAGATCCTTGAACAAATGTCAATGGTTACTTTATAGATTATTTTCTGGGCACAACTGCAGAAGGCTTTGCTTTCTCATGCTTCTCTCTAGCACCTTAACATTCTTTCCAGCCAACTCAACCAAAGAAAGGAAAGAACAAGTCAGAATCACAAGCCCTAACTCCTTCATTCTGGGACCGTGCCTGTGAGATGAGGAGAGGGGGTTGGGGCCGTGCCTCCATTTTGTCAGTAATGCCTAACATGGCTCCCAACATAACATAGCTGATTTTCTAGCCTGAAAAGTAGATTGAACTCATATAAAATGAAAAACAATAATGTATTATATATGATATTTTAAATCTGGATGATACAGTATGAGAATACTGAGGGCCTGAAATGTTAGGAAAAGTTATATAGAAAATATAAGTGATATTTCAATAGATGTGATAAACAGAAAAACTTTCCCATCAGGGCACATGGGATAAGAATAGGGTAACACTAAAAGCTAATGCACAGGCAGTTTTAGGCTTCATTGGCTCAAGGGGTGAAACTTTAAAAATACTAACAGACTAATAATGAAACTTCTTGATGAATTTCAGAGGTTCCAGAGTAATCATATCAAGAATATTGATATATGTCTTTGAAACAAGAAAAGATGAGTTACTTTCAAAATTCTTATTTGAAATGACTAGAATAAAAATATAGGGCAAAGGTAGGAAAGAAAAAGTTAGATATTTTATGGGGTCTTGCTCATTTTTCTTAAACAAACCTTTGAGTCAAATGCAAAAAAAAAAAAGGACCCCCAGCATCATTTCCTAATCATTATCTTTTTTGTTGAAAATGCCAGGTCTGCAGGACCAAATCATATATATGCAAATTTGGCTTGTGTCCTTTATGCTTTGTCATGTGAACAGAAGCAACTTGCATACCTGACAGGCAATAAAGATAATTATTCCAGGGCTAGTCAGAGCTGACAAGATGACAGCCCCACTTGGGAGGTTACAGTGGAGAAAGAACATCAGAGTTCTACGGTCCCACTTTATTACAGCATCCTTGCCAGACTGTTGAGGTGTTGATTATACACAAAAGCGATGATATTCAAGAGATAGAGCAAGGCAGCCTTGAGGCTTGAAGGTCCATTAGGTTGAAGTATGTGAAATTGCTTGATTTTACCACTGAGTGGCTTCTGAGGCCATGCAGAGGTTAAGCATCAACTTCTTGTTGCAGAATAATACATCTGCCCTGGGGCACAAGGCAGGTTATCACCTGTAAAATCTGTGCCAGACCCCTAAAAAGAAGCCTGCTGTTTAGAAAGCACTCTTGCCAGAAATGTACTCTGCCATATGGACTAAAACACACTTAGGGGACAATTTTTATCAGCAAGCAAACTAAGGAAGGCTTAATGTCCCTCTTTGTGCTTTATCCAATCACTGCCCAAGAATCATTTGCAAGTGAATGACTGTTATTTGCAAGATCTGTCTATTTTTGTATTCTCACCAATGTTCTTCCTTTCAGTCCTCAGCTGGTTCCCTACTCATTGATCCCACATACAGCCACATACTAGGCAATAGTGTCTAGAAAGAACTGTATGGATTCTTCAACCATTGTTATTGATAAGCACTAATTTTCTTCTGAAGGCATAAATATTCAGTGTTTGGAGACATTCATCTAAAAGACTGGAAGAATGACTGCAACTGCGTTCCTTCAGATTCTAGGAGAGCAACTGAAGGTAATTTTCATCTAGAGCATCTATACCAACTTAGTGAAACCCTACTACAGGTAGTAGTGCTTCTATTAAAGTGGAAGATGGCACTGTACTATGCTGGAAAGAGCACTGGACTGGGGATAACATGAACAGAGTTTAACTTTGTTAGGGACTAGCCATGTCATTTTTAAAAGTTATAAAGGAGAGCAGAATACACTCCACAATATGCCATTTTGGCATGTGGATTATTTCAAGCTGAAGATAACTGGGGTTCAGCAGACTCGGGAAAAGCTTTTTACCTCCCCATTAACCGTCTAAAAGATTTTGGATGGGGCCCTGTATCAAGAAGAGAGCTACTATCCTGAATAACATTTTATATCAGAAAGATTTATCTGTATGATATGGGGACATTTGTTTACTCAACATTTGCTCTTCCCATCTTCCTGTGAATTGTCTTTCTTCCCTTTGAAGCCCCAGGCCCCTATCTGCTTCTTCTTCTTAGCTTAGGACAGTATATAAGCCTCAGTTTTCTGACTTCTGGAAAGTCTCATATTTTTATGCAGCTTCCATACATATGAAATTTGTCTTTCTCCTATTAATGTGTCTTGTCAGTTTCATTATTAGGCCAGCCAAAGAGCATAGAAGGGAAGAAGGGACAGTTTTCCATCTCTACATTTATACCGAACTCTTGTTGCCATTCAAGTTGCAAAATGATAAAGATGAACAAACACCTATCTTCCAGGATCAAAATAAAATCATACATATAAATACTTTGCAAACCTCAAAGATAGATAAATAGATGTCAGATAGATAGATAGATAGACAGATAGTATCTTCAGTTCAGTCACTCAGTTATGTCTGACTCTTTGCGACCCCATGAATCGCAGCACACAAGGCCTCCCTGTCCATCACCAACTCCCGGAGGTCACTCAGACTCACGTCCATCGAGTCAGTGATGCCATCCAGCCATCTCATTCTCTGTCGTCCCCTTCTCCTCCTGCCCCCAATCACTCCCAGCATCAGAGTCTTTTCCAATGAGTCAACTCTTCACATGAGGTGGCCAAAGTACTGAGGTTTCAGCTTTAGCATCATTCCTTCCAAAGAAATCCCAGGGCTGATCTCCTTCAGAATGGACTGGTTGGATCTCCTTGCAGTCCAAGGGACTCTCAAGAGTCTTCTCCAACACCACAGTTCAAAAGCATCAATTCTTCGGCGCTCAGCCTTCTTCACAGTCCAACCCTCACATCCATACATGACCACAGGAAAAACCATAGCCTTGACTAGATGAACCTTTGTTGGCAAAGTAATGTCTCTGCTTTTGAATATGCTATCTAGGTTGGACATAACTTTCCTTCCAAGGAGTAAGCGTCTTTTAATTTCATGGCTGCAGTCACCATCTGCAGTGATTTTGGAGCCCCATTTAAAGTTTTTCTAGGCCTGAATGTATCACTTCATAATACAAACTTCTAGAGAACTGACCATTACCATTCATTCATCTGAAATTTATAGATTTGAATTCTAATGCTATGCTTTATTCATTTCATTAAATATATTAAAACCCTACCCTGTGCCATATACTAAGAGCAAGCTTCTACCACATAGAGCATAGAGTGTTGGATTTAAACTTTTTTTTTTAACTTTTCAAGTGTTTGTGCCTTAATCATGCATCTATGCTACAAGAGCCTAACAAAATACCTTGCACATGGTAAGATCTAAATACATCATATCTATTTGAACCCATGATTTTACCTATCATTCACCAGACTGTCAATGAGGCAACTGATGGCTATCAATAGGGATTATCTGAGCAGTAAATAAAAGCCATTGTTTTAGAGGCTCTCTCCAGGCCTGCTGTATTCAGTTCCTTCTGAGTTTTTTACAACAGGAAAAATTTGCTGACAGAACATGCATAAAGACCAGCCATACTTTCAAGCCTGAAATGCATATAGAATACCTTGTGCCATCACAGAAGCCATGGACAATGCAGCAAAAAGTGTTGCTGTTAGAAACAAATTATACCTGGAGCTAAATCATCAGAGAAACCAGAAGTAAAATTATGCAGGTAGTTTTGAAATGATATGGTTGATGTGAAAGTAATCTGGGTAGCTTCTATTTAAAGGCACTGGAGACTTGTTAGGATTTCATCCGGGCCAGGCTGAATACCATCACCCATCAGAGCACATCTCCCTTGCGAAAAGGCAATTTTACAAGCTATGGCCACTGTACTGCTGCCAGCTTGAAGTCCTCTGGTATTCCTGAACTCTTGTTGCCATTCAAGTTGCAAAATGATAAAGATGATCAAACACCTATCTTCCAGGATCAAAATAAAATCATACATATAAACACTTTGATGCAGTGATGCAGAAAATGCATCACTAGAGTTTATGTCAGTAAAATATGACTTTTACAAGACATGTGTAACAGAGACCTCATTTCTGTCAAGGTGTATAACCTTTCCCTAAAAGACTAATTCAGCAAAAGGGTGGATTGACAATAATACCCTTTGGATAATTAAAAATAAACAGTAAAACTAAGGACCTCCATATAACCAGCATATTCATCTATACATTCATTTATTCATTCACCAGATAATTTTGAGTTTTAGAGGCAGGGGAAAGAATGATACAGGATATGCCCTGTTTCTGTCAAAATGGAGCTATGATTATAGCTCATGATTACAAAAATTCATATATTATACATGTTGGATTATAATTCCTGACCTGGAGAAGGAAATGGCAACCCACTCCAGTATTCTTCCTGGAAATCCCATGGATAGAGGAGCCTGATGGGCTATAGTCCACAAGGTCACAAAGAGTCAGACACAACTGAACACAGCACAGATAAAATGTTATAGCACTTGGGAGATAGCCAACATATTCAAAATACCCAAATCAAGCGTTGAAAATCATGTGCACCAGCTTGGTTATGTTAATCGCTTTGATGTTTGTGTTTGACATAAGTAGGTAAAAAAAAAATCTTCTTGACCATATTTCTGCATGTAATTATCTACTGAATCATAACAAAAACATTCCATTTTTAAAACAAATTGTGTTACGCAATGAAAAATGGATACTGTACAATAATGTGAGATGGAAGATATTGTGGGGCAAGTGAAATGGACCACCACCAACCACACCAAAGGCCAGGCTCCATCCAAAAAAGATGATGCTGTTTATATGGTGGGATTGGAAGGGAGTCCTTCATATGAGCTCCTTCTGGAAAACCAAAGGATTAATTCCAACAAGTATTGCTCCTAAATAGACCAATTTAAACAGCACTGGATGAAAAGCCTCCAGAATTAGTCAATAGAAAATGCATAATCATCCATCAGGACAATGCAAGACCACATGTTTTTTGATGACCAGACAAAAACTCTTATAGCTTGACTACTGTTACTGCTAAGTCACTTCAGTCGTGTCCGACTCTGTATGACCCCATAGATGGCAGCCCACCAGGCTCCCCCGTCCCTGGGATTCTCCAGGCAAGAACACTGGAGTGGGTTGCCATTTCCTTCTCCAATGCATGAAAGTGGAAAGTGAAAGGGAAGTCGCTCAGTTGTGTCCAACTCTTCACGACCCCATGGACTTCAGCCCACCAGGCTCCTCCGTCCATGGTATTTTCCAGGCAAGAGTACTGAAGTGGGGTGCCATCGCCTTCTCCGTATAGCTTGACTAGGAAGTTCTGATTCATTGGCCATATTCACCAGATATTACACCTTTGGATTTTGATTTTTTTTAAGTCATTACAAAATTCTATTAAAGGAAAAGATTTCAATTCCCGGGAAGACTGTACACTTGGAACAGTTCTTTGCTCAAAAATATTAAAAGTTTTGAGAGATAGAATTATGAAGTTGCCTGAAAAAATGGCAGAAGGTAGTGGAACAAAGTGGTGAATGCATTCAATAAAGTTCTTGGTGAAAAAGAAAAAAAAAAATTCCTAAAATAGCTGCACATGCTATCACAACCTAACAATCTGCTATGTCCTAAGAGGCAATGTCAAGAGAAGAGAAAGTAAATAAGAGAAGGTGAATATTTATTTCAGATTGTGTCACTTAAGAGTCCTTGAAAATCATATAATTCTTACCAAAGCAATTTTTTGCCAAATCAGATCAGTCGCTCAGTCATGTCCGACTCTTTGGGACCCCATGAATCGCAGCACGCCTGGTCTCCCTGTCCATCACCAACTCCCGGAGTTCACTCAGACTCACATCCATCGAGTCAGTGATGCCATCCAGCCATCTCATCCTCTGTCGTCCCCTTCTCCTCCTGCCCCCAATCCCTCCCAGCATCAGAGTCTTTTCCAATGAGTCAACTCTTCACATGAGGTGGCCAAAGTACTGGAGTTTCAGCTTTAGCATCATTCCTTCCAAAGAAATCCCAGGGCTGATCTCCTTCAGAATGGACTGGTTGGATCTCCTTGCAGTCCAAGGGACTCTCAAGAGTCTTCTCCAACACCACAGTTCAAAAGCATCAATTCTTCGGCACTCAGCCTTCTTCACAGTCCAACTCTCACATCCATACCTGACCACAGGAAAAACCATAGCCTTGACTAGATGAACCTTTGTTGGCAAAGTAACGTCTCTGCTTTTGAATATGCTATCTAGGTTGGTCATAACTTTCCTTCCAAGGAGTAAGCGTCTTTTAATTTCATGGCTGCAGTCACCATCATAAATATTCTCATTTTTAAGATATGGACTACTGTGTTATGAGAAATCATATGTAAAATTCTTAGTGCATAGCAGTGCCTCATTAAATGATAGCTATTGTTATTTAATGTCTCTATTCTAGAAGTTTTGCACATCTTCACTTATATAATGACCCCTCCAACACACATATGCAAAAAAATATACTAGAATACAAGATATGGAACAGCAAAGAGTTTGTCTCTTTTTTTCTCCTGCTGAATCTCCTAGTCCCTAGAAATGATTCTGGTCAATATTGAGACCAGAAAAAAATATTTTTAGTGAGGGAATAAATGAAAAATAAGATGTACTGACTCCATTTTGAAGCTGAAAAAGTTGAAGTATCCAGACAAAGATCCTATAATATGATGCCAGTGACATAGAGAATCCCTCTGTACTTACTGCTATATCCTGAGACTAAAGGATAGCTCACTTGTGATATGTTCCTCTTGACCTGAAATGTTATGTTTCACTTTTCTTCAGTCAACTGAAGTTCGATCCAACTTCCCTGTGCTTCTAAATTGGTTTAGGTTTCCTGTGCAAATAAGTACAAGTAGTCCATCTCTTCTCAAGGGATTGGCTCTCTCAATTTACAGTGTTCCTAAACATACTGAGTAGACAGGCAGATATTGCTTTCAAAAATTTCAAAGAAAAAGAACTAAAGAAGAAGAGTATCATTTAACACCATCTCTTCTTATTGATCCACACAGAATTCACTATATTTTAACAACATGTAGTCTTCCATATACTCCAGAACTTTGAAAAGTGCTGCTGTTTAACTCACTATCTATTCCATCATTTGTTTAATAATAATCAGCTCATTTTTCCACTTTACTTATTCAAACAAAATATTAATTTTAAACTGTTTTAAATCATTAATAATGCTTATAACTCATTTATTCAACAGTGATAGAATTTAATGGAGTGGCCCCTTAGAAAAACCCATAAAGAAGACAAGGGAAGTTAAATGGGCAATCTTCCTGTACTTCAAGTGAGCAGTATAACACAGACCTTAGGAACATTTAGAAAATGATAAAGACAGCACATGTTTAAAAGCCATAATGAGAGAATATGATAATAAGTGTTACAGACACTTACAGTATTTAGAGATAGGGGGTTGGAATGATCAGAAAGTTTAACAATGGAGGAGGAATTTTAATAGGAGACTTTTAACAGGAGACTTGAAAGATCTGTACTCTCTCCCTACTCTCCATACTCATTTTCTAAACATTAGCCACAGCAATGAACATGGTACATTTAGAGAACAGTAAGGAACCCTGCTTGGCAGATGGTTCAGAAGCAGCTTTCCAGGCACTTCCAGCACCTACCGACCCATCAGACTCACAGCTCACACAATAACTCTGTGTTACCAGAGACACAGAGACTTAGGGATACCTCTCTCTCTTACTGCTTATGTTAGGTAGTTAGCATAGGGAAAAGGAGTCCAGAATGGTGGTGGCTAAAAGACAAGGAAGGAAAAAACCCCCAAAAATAGAAAAAAGGAAGGTCCGAGGACCAGAGTGAGGACCTCAGGTAGAACAAACAGCACTCCTGGCTAGCCCAATTTACATAGGGCGGGCCCAGGGGGAGGTAAAAACAAAAAGAGGAGCCAAAGGGCCAGGGGTCTGTTTCTCTCCTGCGCGCTCGGGCGCGTTCATTTTCTCTCTCTCTTCTCTTCACGTCTTTTGGGTCGGCGTGCCCTCACGCCTTGAGGATGCATTTTCCTTTATTTTCTAAATAAAACTGAGGGAGCTGTAACACACTGTTGGAGAGCTGTGGAGCACCGAGGGCTTTAACGTCTGTTGCCTCAAATTTTTGTTGTGACGAGACAGAACCGAGGAAAATTACCCACTCCCCTGACACTTAGACCCTGCCAAAGGGTCAAGGAGGAGTATTTGGGGATACTGCACTTCATTCAGTACCATTTCACAGAAAGTCTATATGAGAAGGTATGATACCCTTACTGGGAAATTCTTGACTACTTCAAATCGTCCATTTATAAGCACTAGAATAAGAACAAGTTTTAAGAAGAATATTTATTACAAAAATTAAGTGGAGACTTATGCATGAGTTGATATTCCTGCAAAAACTTAATGATTCTTGCTGCTGCTAAGTCGCTTCAGTTGTGTCTGACTCTGTGCAACCCCATAGATGGCAGCCCACCAGGCTCCACCGTCCCTGGGATTCTCCAGGCAAGAACACTGGAGTGGGTTGCCATTTCCTTCTCCAATGCATGAAAGTGAAAAGTGAAAGTGAAGTCGCTCAGTCGTGTCCGACTCTTAGCAACCCCATGGACTGCAGCCTACCAAGCTCCTCCATCCATGGGATTTTCCAAGCAAGAGTACTGGAGTGGGGTGCCATTGCCTTCTAATACTACACACGTGCCTAGGAAGATCCGTGGACCAAATACAACAAGCTAACTGAAGACAACGCTTTTATAGTCAGCCTTTGTTAGGAAGAATCATAAATTACCAACACAAAGAATAAAGTAACATGATTTTGCATACTGCAAAAACTCTGCACAGAGAATATGTGAGAGGAAAAAATATGAAATAGCTTCTTGTAAAGGACAAAAGCAGTTGTGATAGGAAAAAGTATAACTAGCTGCTTAGTTGACTTTCACCAAGGGTCTAGCTAGCTTTAGGATTGTCTCCAGATGTTGACTGGAGTCCTGTCATTATGATAGATATTCCATTAACAATCCAAAAAAAAAAAGAGGAAGAGTCAGGAAATCATCTAACCCCAAAGTAGGAGTCAGGAGTCTTATGTGCTGATCTACTGACAATAAATCTTAACAAGTGCTAACACCATATCAGTTCATTTTCAAAAATCCCTAAATCTGCATTTGGAAATCTACTTTAGATTTTCTCCACACCACTTCCATCTTTTCTTTCTTTTCTTCCAGTTGTTCTCTTTTTTACTCAGTTGCCAATTTCAAGAACATACAAGCAAGAATGCCACCCCACTCCAAGAGCTCACTTATATAAGATTTAAGTCACACTGTCCCCTCAGTCTCTCTGACTCATGTCCTGTAATTTCATGATAATGCATGCAGATAGAGCTCTGTGGCCCTAAGAACATTTCAGCAGGCCAGGCTTGTCATTGTATACACCATAGTTTCTTTTCTGCCTTCCTGCTGTGCTGTGTGTTCTTGCTAATCTCAAATTACTCATTTCTCTTATGTCTTTTCTACACTTCCTGTGGTCAAAAGTTTCCCCCAAGAGGGAGTCAGTTATTAGTCATTTATACCTCTTCTGAACCTAATTAAAAAACAGGTATCTCAGGATAATTACAATTTAAGCTCATCAAAGTAATATGTTGAAAGGCTTGACATACAGGTAAGGATTCTAAATGATAAGTATGGACAAGATCTTTTCAAGGAGTCTTTTTTTCTTTTTTTAACTGGAAAATAATTGCTTTATAATTTTGTCTTGGCCTCTGCCATACGTTAACATGAATCAGCCACAGGTATACATATGTCTTCCTCTCCTGAATCCCCCTCCCAGCTCTCTCCTCATCTTATTCCTGTAGATTGTCACAGAGCACTGAGAATCTTTTCAGAAACCACATTTTCTATCCACCTGCTTCTGGTGAAAGATATGGTGGAATTTACAGTCCTCTCTTCTTTTTCTCATCTGAGTCAGAACTGCAGACAGCATCCTTCCTTACTGAGGTTTCAGTTACATATCTCTATTCACAGTTAACACCTGTCTGTCAGGCAAGTGTTGCGCTCCTGAGAGGCACCTCCAGGGGTTGGGGAGAAATCTATTCCAAAGGGACCATATTCTTTATTAACATCAATCAGTCAACCTCTGAACACCACCCCTCACTGTGACTCTACAGATTTCCTACGGGACATGTACTCACAATGCCTTGCTATGTCAGACATTTCAATCACTTTTTTTAAAAAAAGAAAGAAAAGAACAAGGAAAGAGAGAAGTAATATCCATATCCTAATAAGCATTTCTTCAAGTACCTGATTATTTGTATCTTCTGTGGTGCCCACTGGCAGGGGTGGGGACAGAGAGGAAGGGGTAGGAGTCAAATATGTAGTGTATGCATTTGTGAGAACTTCTCTGTTCTTATAAGCTTGAAATAGAGATTTGTCACTTTTAAAGTGATTTTCCTATATAATAGTAAAGGAAACGGAAAAGCAAAGTAGGGGCATTGAACTTGGTGCTTGTGTGCTCAGTTGTGTCTGACTGTTCCTCACGCCGTGAACTGTAGACCACCAGGCTCCTCTGTCCATGGAATTTTCCAGGCAAGAATACTGGAGTGGGTTGCCATTTCGTATTCCAGGGGGTCTTCCTGACCCAGGGATCAAACCTGCATCTCTTGTGTCTCTTGCCTTGGCAGGAAGATAGTTTACCACTGTACCACCTGACTGGACCTGGACCATCTTCCCTCCCACTCCCAACAAAAATACTCCTTTGTACTAGTTGCATCTGTACTTAGGCATCCAGAAATCAGATCTAATGCAATATCCATTTTCATTCTTCTAAAGACATGTCGCCAGGTACAAGCAAGGGGCTTAATAAAAAATTCCTTTTAAAAATATTTTTTAATGGAGAAATGCTGCCTCAAACAGAGGGCAATCCATTACATCCCAAATTATATCTTTAGCAGTGATCACAGATAATCTACAGGCTAGTATTATTTTTATTTTTATAACAATCTCAAAATATTGAAATAAAATAAAAAATATTCCTAGCTTAATCTTTTAGAGCCCTTTTTGGCCCAATTACCCATATAGTTATCCAAAGATGGTTTTGCTCTATATTCAGAGCCAACTATAGGTTATTCTATTTACTGAAACACACTCTCAATTCCCCTATAATTTAGAGAAGTTTTAGATAATAAACATTTTAAAATCACATAAAGTACCTCATAAGATTTTTCTAGAACATGTATTCAATCTATATTCATAACCAAAATTAGGATATAACCTGAGTTCAGAAAATATATTTCCCACTATAGATTTTTTTTTATAATTTCTGGATTAGATTGAATTTTATGATAAAAAAGATGAATTTCAAGAGCAATCAATTTTGATAGCCATAATCAAATAAATCTAGAAGTACTGAATAAACCTGCATGAAGAGATATTAGACATCCTAAAATAATTTAATTACTGAAAATAAACATTGACTTGGTCTAGGTTAGTTATATTATTCAAGTTATGCAGCCACATTATTTGAATGCCAGTTAAATACAAACATTATCTAACTTCTAGACTACTAGAACTATGCAGTGAATCATAAAAGGCGTAAATAAGATAGCTCTGTATTGTTGAGAGATAGTGTCATATTCTGGAAAATATTTTTTTTCTGGATTTATATAATAAAGTATCTAGTGAAGGTTTCTTTTTTCCCATATATCCAGTTATTCATTCAATAAATAAATTCTGAGCACTTATTTCATATTTGGTTGAGTGGGCGACAAGGTTACTTCTCTCAAGGTAATCATCTACTGCCAAGAAAACATACACATGTGAAGAGCAAACAGCAATTAAAATGATATAAGACATCATGTGTTAGGTGTCCTGAGACAGTTTTAAAAATCTATTGACGTCTCAAAGGCTGGGAAGCTCCTTCTACCCAGGGAAATCAGAGAAGGACTTTTAAACCAAGGCTTGGTCATGCAGTCTAAGTAGGATTTCAAGAGCAATGAGGAGCATTTAAGTTAAAGAAATGAAATTGCAGAGGTTTAGAAGTGAGAAAATACATGTATGAAAACAGTGAGAGATCAGACTAGTTAAGTAAGTTAGAGCCTGATCCTGGAGAGCCTAAAATGATATGCCTTTGACTATAGATTTTATTTGAAATGAAATGTGTGAATTTTGAGCAGAGCGCTGGGAGCTGCCCTCAGGAGGAACACAGAACCATCACTGGACAGTTCTTCCCCAGAATGCCTGGAAGATCAGGTCTAGGGTATATATTCCCACATCTACTACATGCCAGGCACTCTAGGTCCTGGGGAAACAATGTTCATAATCCATGGAAAAAGAAAGACAATGGCAGGGGTAGACAGTTTTTCTCTTCTTCCCTTCAAGGTTCTTTGACTGACATAATAACTAAATTAATGTAAGACAGATTAGCAGAATAAAAACAAATTTAACTTTGTAGGTTCAGGTGGTGGTTTAGTCCCCAAGTTGACTCTTGTGATCCCATGGATGGTAGTCCACCAGACTCCTCTGCCCATGGGGTTTTCCAGGCAAGAAGATTTGAGTGGGTTGCCATTTCCTTCTCCAGGGGATCTTCCTGACCTAGGGATCGAACCTGGGTCTCCTGCACTGCAGGCAGATTCTTTACCAACTGAGCTACCAGAAGACCCATAAATACATAAGACTCAAAGAAGTAACCAAATGACATTTTTATATCTTTCAGACAAATAATAAATTTGTGAAGACTTGAGAAGACAAACGGGTTTGGGTTTGGGATAGTAAGTTGTGGAATAAGTAACATCTGGGCCTTAACTTCCCTACCTCCAGCGATAAGGCTATCTTCTACCTCCTGGAACTGGGGTAGTACATTTCACGTGAGAGATTTATTTCCTGCTTCCAGGGGACCAAGGAGGGTCAGAGTGCCCTTGTACTGGCTGTTCCTCAAGTACCTACCTTTAATTCAAGACAAAATACCAAAGTGACATGTTTAGACATGCCATATTCTACTTTCCTTCATAGTAATAAACAGGTAGGATAAATAAATAAAATAAGTAGAAAGATGCAAATAAACAATTTAATCAGGAAATTATACCCAGTATTCACATTTTAAGTGAAAAAAAAAAAAAAATGTATCCGAAGCTCTTGGCTCAGTGTTTGGCATGAAGTCAAAGCAATTCTACGATATACTTTTGCATTAATCTACTTGGGTATAAACCATCTCTTCCTTTCCTTATGGTTCATTATTTCATTACTCAGACACAGAAAAGCAACTACTTGAAAAACTTCGTAATTCTGGCACATGAAGATAAAAAGCAAGCTGAATATGAATAACACTCAAATAAAGAATTGGTTCTGCTTTTACTGTTTAAAAAAAAATCAAGGTGAATGATCTCTTTGTCATTAAATAGAGGAAGCAGTCAGCTGATTTTATGATTTCCCCATCCTTCTACCAAATACTGCATCAGACACAACTTAGTATTATCTGCCTATCTTTCACAGGAAAGTGTGATTTCTGAGAAGTCATATCATTATTGCAAACTGAGGAGGTTTTTAAACAACAATCAACAAGTCTTTCCACACTTTTCTCAAATATTTCATTTCCTCTGAAGTCTGTTGACAGTTATCATCTGCCATTTGCCTCATCTGTTTCCAAGTTGGACTGCAGTATGCCGAGAGGCAAAATTCCAGGACCAAGAAGCCTCTGTCGTGCTTTTCAGTGAAGAAAAAGGCAGAGCAGAGGAGTCCTGACAAGGCACTCTCTCTGTTCAGGGTTGTTACTGGGCAGATGAGGGCTGTGAGTTTTACAGCAGGATATGGGAGTCTAGTATAATACGTGTGGTCTTTATGATGTTTTCTAGGGGTTCAGGGTAAGCATTAGATATGGGAAAGCACTATTTCTGTTGTTTTCTGTTACACTTTGATTAAAAACCAGGTATAAACTCAATATAATCAGGAAAAAACATCTGAAGCCTTCTCTCCATGGGTAGACTATTAGCTGAGACTTTAGAAGGAGAGTACATTAAGACAAAAAAAAAAAAATGAAGTCATGCAATAAAACATCAGTATATCCGTGTACTGCTGCTGCTGCTGCTGCTGCTGCTAAGTCGCTTCAGTCGTGTCAGACTCTGTGCGACTAGTTGTTCTCAAACATCAGTATGCACTATAATCACCCAAGAGATAACTAATTCAATAGTTCAATGAAGACACTGCCCAGGAATCTATATTTTAACAATTATCCCATGAATTCAGCAATCACCTCATATATTTAGCAATCTTAATATAGGAAGTCTCCAAAGCATACTCTGAGCTCTAATGTATATCCAAAAGCAAAAAATAGGTTAGGAAATTTCAGTAAAAAGCACAATGGTGCTTATTTCAAAGTGGTAAAGTTATGGATAATTGGTATTAAGTGTAGCCCTTGTATTAGGAATATGCTTTTATATATCTTTGATTTGTCTTCTATGGTCATCTGTCATTTTAAAATTTAAAAATCAAATAAAGTAAAATATTAAAAAATTAAAGACTTTTATTCAACACGTAGACTTTTATGTTGGGAACATAGAGTGAGTACCTTAACATAAATAGAAAATTAAGTATTTTTAAAATATGTGTCAATAGCAACTATGTATTATTCCTTTCGGTATCATAAATTTTTGTTTAGCGTAGAACGCTATTAAATATTTGAAGATGACAGAGGAGCACGAATGTATGGCTGAATGAAGAAAAAACATTTTGATGGATAAATGGAGGAATTAATGGACAGAGAATAAGGCACAATAGATGGAGAAAAGGAACATGTTAATGAATACAGAAGAGGCCAATAGAAAGTCATAGGGTGCTTGAGGTATGACTATTTATGTGTATGATTCTGAAAGAAGGATAGTACTTTGATATATATATGTATATGTATATACACATATATATTCATAAGTAAATTTATATTTAGGTATATATATTCTAGTTTAAAAAAATTAATTGGAGGATATTTGCTTTACAATGTTGTGTTGGTTTCTACCATACATCAACATGAATCAGCCATAGGTATACATATGTCCCCTCCCTCTTAAACCTCCTTCCCACCCCCCACACCATACCACCCTCTCTAGGCTGTCACAGAGCACCAGGTTGACCTCACTGTGTCACACAGCAACTTCCCATTAGCTATCTATGTTACACAGGATAATGTATATGCTTTAGTGCTACTCTCTCAATTTGTCCCACCTTCTTCTTACCAGTTGTGTCCACAAATCTATTCTCCATGTCTGTGTTTCTATTTTTGCCCTGCAAATAAGTTCATCAGTACCATTTTTCTAAATTATATATATATGCATTAATGTACAATATTTGTCTTTCTCTTTTTGACTTACTTCATTCTGCATAACAGGCTCTATTTCCATCCACTTCACTAAAACTGACTTCAATTTGTTCTTTTTTATGGCTGAGTTATATTCTACTGTGGGCTTCCCTGGTGGCTCAGATGGTAAAGAATCCACCTGCAATGCAAGAGACTAGGGTTTGATCCCTGGGTCAGGAAGATCCCCTGGAGGAGGGAATGGCTACCCACCTCAGTATTCTTGCCTAGAGAATCCCATGAACAAAGAAGTCTGGTGGGCTATAGTCTATGGGGTCACAAAGAGTCAAACATGACTGAGCGACTAAGCACAAACACACAATGTTCTATTGTATATATGTACCACAATTTCTTTATTCATTTATTTGTCAATGGAAAATTAGGTTGCTTCCATGTCCCGGCTATTGTAAATAGTGCTGCAATGATCATTAGAGTACTTGTATATTTTAGAATTGTGGTTTTCTCAGGTTATGTCCCCAGTAGTGGGATTGCTGGGTCATATGGTAGTTTTATTCTTAGTTTTTAAAGAAAGCTCCCCACTGTTCTCCACAGTGGCATATCAATTTACATTCCCACCAACAGCACAAGAGGCTTCCCTTTTCTGTAGATCCTTTCCAGTGTTTGTTGTTTACAGATTTTTTTTTTAATGACCACCATCTGACCAGTGTGAGATGATACCTCATTGTAGTTTTACACTGTAGCTAGAAGACTTGATGTTCAGAGGCTACATGATTTATGGAGCAGTCACGAAAAGAAAGTTCATCAGAGAAGGATCTAGGAGTTGATCTGGCTTCACTTAGTATAAAAGTCTAAGATGGGAGAGAAGTGAATAAATGCAGAGAAGGAGAACACTCACAATCAATATGTCTGAGGGATGAATTTTCCATTGTGATATTCTAGTGTTGGTTTAGTTGCTAAGTCATGTTCGACTCTTGTGACCCCGTGGTCTGTAGCCCACCAGGCTTCTCTGTCTAGGGGATTTTCCACTCCCAACCCAGGGATCAAACCCAGGTGTCCTGCACTGCAAGCAGATTCTTTACCAACTGAGCTTTCAGGAAAGCCCTAGTGATACTCAAGTGGAATATAACTTTCTGATTTTACTTATATTCTGGTTAAGATTCATTGTCTTATTCTTACTTAATATTCATCAACCATTAAGAAAGTTGCTATAATAATAAACAGTTTTCTATCATGTTGGGCTCTACCATTCAATTGAGTCTATGAACTTGAGAGGAAAAATTATGCTTTTGGAACACATTTAGACTCATTTCTAAATGGAGGGCTAGAGGATACCACATAACTTTTGCAAATTTTTGTGGGGCTGAGCCTCAAGAGTAATCTAAATATGTCATAAGCACTTCAGGTCACTGGAAGCTTAAAGACTGATAAGCAATAAAGTAGATCCTTCCTCAGTCTACTTCGAACTCTTAAATTATATGCTTTTTCCTTCTCTGTGAGATGAGTTGCACTGAAGAATGTAAGATTCAATTTACACATTCCCATGTGAAGTTTCCCATTTAGTCAAGAATAAAGAGGATTTTTCATTCCATTTGCAATTATCCTAGAAAGTTTAAAAACAGTTACATTCTTACTCAACTTCTGATAACCAGGCTGGTGAAGAAAGTAAAGGTAAGGTACCAGTCATGTCACACAGGAGGGACTCCCTAAACTCCCTGGTTGAACCAATAGATTTGCAGATTAGAGAAAAGTTTCACAAAAATCACAGGTATATCTAAAATATTTGGAAGATTAAATTTTCAAAGTTGCTTAGTCACAGTGAACTACTGACTTTTTTCCAAATGTATATTTTCCGAACATTTTGATGGTCATGTTTATGTATCAACCTCACTAGGTTACAGGGTGCCCATATTAATCTTCTCTTGGTGTGTCTATGAGGGCATTTCCAGATCAGTTTGGCATTTAAATAAGTGGACTGATTAAAGCAGCTTGCCTTTCCTAATGTGGATGAGAATCATCCAATCTGCTGATAATCTGAACAGAAAAAGAGCAGAAGAAGGATGAATTCACCCCTATTGCTACTTCTCCTGCCCTTGGACTAGGCTGTACTATTGACTTCATAGGTTCTCAGGACTTCAGATTTTGACTGAATTACAGGACCAGCTTTCCTGTGTCTCAAGCCTGCAGACAGCAGATTATGAGATTTCTTCCCAGGCCTCATAATTACATGAACCAATTGCAATCCCTTAATCAATTAATCGCAACCAGTCTAATGGTCTGTGTCTCTAAAGAACCCTGACTAATATGGGCATCATCTACCAATACCTCTTCTTATAATTCTCATCTCCACTATTCACTTGGCAAGCCCTGCTCATAATTTAAAGCTCCATTCAAGCTTCAACTTTCCACTGAGTGCTGGGTAAAGAAAGCACAGCTATTCCATTCCCCGTGTTCCCATTGTATTGTGTATGTGTTTTATCATCACACTTACAATGTTTACTATGCCTGTTGGTTTAAAGATCACATCTCCCCACTACAGCAATTAGAGTGAGAGACAGGAAAAAAAGGCAAATTTAAGGTAGGAAGACAATGCCAGGTGCCAGGAGCGTCCCAAGATGATGTGAAGTTTGCCTTATTTATAAATATTAAAGAGCCTGAGAGAGCTTACATTATCTTGTTGAAATAGGCACCATTTAACAAGAGTAAATGTTTAGTAAATACTTTGATGATGGTAATACAAATCAAAACATTTCCAACTCTTTCGTTTGCTTTGAACACAAAAAAGACAGAGAAAGGATAAAAAATGCCTTCAGCCAGAAAGATTTATGCATATTTGAAATTATTTAATTCAAAGCATATACCCAGTAGAATAAATCTGGTTAATAAAATAAATATGTTGTTGTTGTTCAGCCACCCAGTCGTGACTGATTCTTTGCAACCCCATGGACTGCAGCACACCAGGCTTCTCTGTCCTCCACTATCTCTTGGGGTTTGCTCAAACTCATGTCCATTGAGTCAGTGATTCTATCAAACCATCTCATCCTCTGCCACTCCCTTCTCTTTTTGCCTTAAATCTTTCCCAGCAACAGAGTCTTTTCCAATGAGTCAGCTCTTTGTATCAGGTGGCCAAAGTATTAGAGCTTCAGCTTCAGCATCAGTCCTTCCAATGAATATTTGGGACTGATTTCCTTTAGGGTTGACTGGTTTGATCTCCGCAGTCCAAAGGACACTCAAGAGTCTTCTCCAGGACCTCAGTTCACAAACATCAATTGTCCAGCACTCAGCCTTCATGATGGTCCAACTCATAAATGACTTCTGGAAAAACGATAGCTTTTACTATATGGACCCTTATTGGCAAAGTGATTTCCTGCTTTTAAATAGCCTGTCATAGGTGAACTCCTTATTGCCAAATTCAGACTTAAATTGAAGAAAGTAGGGAAAACAACTAGACCATTCAGGTATGACCTAAATCAAATCCCTTATGATTATACAGTGGAAGTGAGAAATAGATTTAAGGGACTAGATCTGATAGATAGAGTGCCTGATGAACGATGGATGGAGGTTCGTGACACTGTACAGGAGACAGGGATCATGACCATCCCCATGGAAAAGAAATGCAAAAAAGCAAAATGGCTGTCTGGGGAGGCCTTACAAATAGCTGTGACAAGAAGAGAAGCGAAAAGCAAAGGAGAAAAGGAAAGATATAAGCATCTGAATGCAGAGTTCCAAAGAATAGCAAGAAGAGATAAGAAAGCCTTCTTCAACGATCAATGCAAAGAAATAGAGGAAAACAACAGAATGGGAAAGACTAGAGATCTCGTCAAGAAAATTAGAGATACCAAGGAACATTTCATGCAAAGATGGGCTCGATAAAGGACAGAAATGGTATGGACCTAACAGAAGCACAAGAATTAAGAAGAGGTGTCAAGAATACACAGAAGAACTGTACAAAAAATATCTTCACGACCAAGATAATCACGATGGTATGATCACTCACCTAGAGCCAGACATCCTGGAATGTGAAGTCAAGTGGGCCTTAGAAACCATCACTACGAACAAAGCTAGGGGAGGTGATGGAATTCCAGTTGAGCTCTTTCAAATCCTGAAAGATGATGCTGTGAAAGTGCTGCAATCAATATGCCAGCAAATTTGGAAAACTCAGCAGTGGCCACAGGACTGGAAAAGGTCAGTTTTCATTCCAATCCCAAAGAAAAGCAATACCAAAGAATGCTCAAACTACCACACAATTGCACTCATCTCACACACTAGTAAAGTAACCCTCAAAATTCTCCAAGCCAGGCTTCAGCAATATGTGAACGGTGAACTTCCAGATGTTCAAGCTGGTTTTAGAAAAGGCAGAGGAACCAGAGATCAAATTGCCAACATCCGCTGGATCATCGAAAAAGCAAGAGAGTTCCAGAAAAACATCTATTTCTGCTTTATTGACTATGCCAAAGCCTTTGACTGTGTGGATCACAAGAAACTGTGGAAAATTCTTAAATAGAGGGGAATACCAGGCCACCTGACCTGCCTCTTGAGAAACCTGTATGCAGGTCAGGAAGCAACAGTTAGAACTGGACATGGACCAACAGACTGGTTCCAAATAGGAAAAGGAGTACATCAAGGCTGTATATTGTCACCCTGCTTATTTAACTTATACGCAGAGTACATCATGAGAAACACTGGGTTGGAAGAAGCACAAGCTGGAATCAAGATTGCCAGGAGATATATCAATCACCTCAGATATGCAGATTACACCACCCTTATGGCAGAAAGTGAAGAGAAACTAAAACGTCACTTGATGAAAGTGAAAGAGGAGAGTGAAAAAGTGGGTTTAAAGCTCAGCATTCAGAAGACAAAGATTATGGCATTGGGTCCCATCACTTCATGGGAAATAGATGGGGAAACAGTGTCAGACTTTATTTTTTTGGACTCTAAAATCACTGCAGATGGTGACTGCAGCCATGAAATTAAAAGATGCTTATTCCTTGGAAGGAAAGTTATGACCAACCTAGACAGCATATTGAAAAGCAGAGACATTACTTTGCCAACAAAGGTCTGTCTAGTCAAGGCTATGGTTTTTCCAGTGGTCATGTATGGATGTGAGAGTTGGACTGTGAAGAAAACTGAGCACTGAAAAATTGATGCTTTTGAAGTGTGGTGTTGGAGAAGACTCTTGAGAGTGCCTTGGACTGCAAGGAGATCCAATCAGTCCATTCTGAAGGAGATCAGCCTTAGGTGTTCTTTGGAAGGGATGATGCTAAAGCTGAAACTCCAGTACTTTGGCCACTTCATGCGAAGAGTTGACTCATTGGAAAAGACTCTGATGCTGGGAGGGATTGGGGGCAGGAGGAGAAGGGGACAACAGAGGATGAGATGGCTGGATGGCATCACTGACTCGATGGATGTGGGTCTGAGTGAACTCCGGGAGTTGGTGATGGACAGGGAGGCCTGGCGTGCTGCGATTCATGGGGTCGCAAAGAGTCGGACACGACTGAGCAACTGAACTGAACTGAAGGTTTGTTGTAGATTTTCTTCCAAGGAACAAGCATCTTTTAATTTCATGGCTGCAGTCACCATCTGTAGTGATTATGGAAATAGAGAAAATAAATCTGTCACTGCTTCTACTTTTTCCCCTTCTTTTTGCCATGAAGTAACAGGACCAGATGTCATGACCTCAGTGTTTTTAATGTTGAGTTTTTTTTTTTTTATGAATTTAGCTTTTATTCAAAATTAAATAAGCAAAAGCAAAATTTTTAAGAAACTTTTTACAAATTACTTACATAAAAGAAAGTTAAGAGGGACAGTCACAAGTCTGCAACAAATAATTACAAAAGTATCTAGGGCAGCATGAATACAGACCATGTCACAGCATAGTGAACTAACTGTGATATGAATAAGGCATAACTAACATTTGCACCAAGACCAGGATTAAAAAAAAACAAAACATACTTTAAAAGCTTAGTTCTACATTAAGCTTCTTTTCCCTCAGATCCTTAATGGGTTTATACTAT
The DNA here is from genome assembly GCF_002263795.3 of Bos taurus. Classification (NCBI taxonomy): domain Eukaryota; kingdom Metazoa; phylum Chordata; class Mammalia; order Artiodactyla; family Bovidae; genus Bos; species Bos taurus. The sequence continues at coordinate 38,745,479 of NC_037328.1, read as the reverse complement.
GTAATTTTTTTAAACAAACAAATGTTGAGTTTTAAGCCAGCTTTTTCACTCTCCTCTTTCACCCTCATCAGGAGACTCTTTAGTTCCTCTTCATTTTCTGCTATTAGAGTGGTATGATGTGCATAAATGAGGTTGTTGAAATTTCTCCTGGCAATCTTGATTCCAGCTTGAGATTCATCCAGCTTAGCACTTTGTATGATGTATACTGCATATAAGTTAAATATACAGGATGACAATAGGCAGCATTGTCAGACTCCTTTCCCAATTTTAAACCAGTCAGTTGTTCCATGTCCGGTTCTAAGTGCTGATTCTTGACCTGAATATAGGGTTTCTCAGGAGATGAATAAGGTGTCCTGGCACTCCCATCTCTAAGAATCTTCCCGTTTGTTGTGATTCACACAGTCAAAGGCTTTAGCATAGTCAAGGAAGCAAAAATAGATGTTTACCTGGAGCTCCCTTGCTTTCTCCATGATCCAACAAATGTTGGCAACTTGATCTCTGTATCCTCTGCCTCTTCAAAATCTAGCTGGTTCATCTGCAAATTCTTAGTTCACATACTGTTGAAGCCTAGCTTGAAGGGTTTCAGAATTACCTTTCTGGCATGTGAAATGAGTGTAATTATTCAGTAGTTTCAACATTCTTTGGTATTGCCTTTCTTTGGGATTGGGATGAAAACTGACCTTTCCCAGTGCTGTGGACACTGCTGTGTTTTCCAAATTTACTCACATATTGAAAACAGCATTTCTCTTATGTTTTAAATAGGTCAGCTGGAATTCCATCACCTCACTAGCTTTGTTCATTGTAATCCTTCCTAAGGCCAATTTGATTCCAACTCCAGGATATCTGGCTCTATGTGAGTGACTACACCATCATAGTTATCCAGACCACTAAGACCTTTTTTTTGTATAGTTCTGTGTATGCTTGCAACATCTTAATCTCTTTTGTTTCTTTTAGGTCCTTACCTTTTCTGTTCTTTACCATGCTCATCCTTGCATGAAATGTTCCCTTGATGAAGAAGGAAACAGACAGAACTGGACTCCATCTTAGGCCAGGCTATGAACATTAGGCTACACGCATGGTTACCCTCCTAATGAACTCTGAACTTTGCACCTGGTGTCTATGGAAAGGGCATACCAATGGAAAACCAGACCCCTTCCCACCCCCACCCCCAATTAAGGAGCCTCAGGACTTGTACCTAGATTCTCCTTCCCCTAAAAGAATATGGTAATTATCTCTGTAACAAAACAAAGTCATAAATCCCATTATGCTTATTGGGGTATGACCACAGGCCTATTGATGAATGGCCACTGATTAATTATCTAGGCTTATGACACATGAATCATGGGTTAACTTTGATCATATCTCTCTTTTACCTTGTCCAGACTAGTTTCAAGGAATTTCGGGAGGTGAGTTTGAGCACGTACACTTAGGGTATATAAGGTTTTCACAAAAACTGGTCGGGGTCCTTGGCTTAGAGGGGACTCTGCCTTGGGCCCGCCAGTATAATAAACTGCACTCCACTATCTGCATTGTCCTTCTGAGTGAGTTTGTTTCCTGGAATGTGTGGCTACAACACTCATATATCCAATTTTCTTGAAGGGATCTCTAGTCTTTCCCATTCTGTTGTTTTCCTTTATTTCTTTGCATTGTTCATTTAAGATCTTCTTGTCTTTCCCTGCTATTCTCTGAAACTCTGCATTTAGTTGGGTATATCTGATAGCTTATGGTGAACAGTGTCAGATTCGTGAACTTTGAAGAAGATTTAACTTCGGGACCAGGGACCAGGCTTGATCACGTGAGAGCTTTTGTACAGCAGAGTTTTATTAAAGCATAAAAAGGGACAGAGAAAGCTTCTGACATAGACATCAGAAGGAGGATGGAGAGTGCCCCCTCCCTAGTGTTAGCAAGGGAGTTATATACCTTTTTAATTAGTTATTACAATAAATCAAAAGAATGTCTCAAGTTTGTGAAAATTTTACCAGACCCACTCCCACAATTTACGTTTTAGGATAACAGGATTAGAATTTAACAATAGAAAGATCCTACTAGACTCATTCCCATAATTTACATTCTTAAATATCAGGATTAGTCAGAAGGTTTTCAGGAAGGAGAAACTGTCCTCAAGCAGGATACATTGTTGTCATATAATCCTTAGTACAGAGTTTAAACTGAGTTGTTTGTTGTGTAATCATCAGTTTCGGGCTTAAAGAAAAAAAACGTTTAATGTGACTAAGGAATGTAGAGGGGGAAAAAGATGTTTGTCCTTTCCTCCTCCTTGAGAATTCCAGACCCCTATCTCCTCGAGGACCCCCAGACTTCTTATCAACCTGCCTAGGAACTGACGCTCTCATCTTTCCCTTTCTCTCTTGCCTTTCTCTTCTTTCTTCAGCCCTTTGTAAAGCCTCCTCAGATAACCACTTTGACTTCTTGCATTTCTTTTTCTTTACAATGGTTTTGGTCACTTCCTCAATGTGGGACATCTGGGTTCAATCCCTGGGTTGGGAAGATCCCCTGGAGAAGGGAAAGGCTACCCACTCCAGTACTCTGGCCTAGAGAAGTCCATGAGGTCACAAACAGTGGGACACAACTGAGCGACTTCCACCTTCACACATCCTGTACAAAGTTATGAACCTCCATCCATATTTCTTCAGGTACTCTGTCAACCAGATCTAATCCCTTGAATCTATTTGTCACCTCCACTGTATAATCATATGGTATTTGATTTAGCTCATACCTGAATGGCCTAGTGAGTTTCCTCACTACTTTATTCAATTTAAGCCTGAACTTTGCAGTAAGAATCACATGATCTGAGACACAGTCAGCTCCAGGTCTTGATTTTGCTGACTATATACAGCTTCTCCATCTTTGGCTTCAAAGAACATAATCAATCTGATTTCAGTATTGACCATTTGGTGATGTCCATATGTAGAATCATCTCTTGGGTTGTTGGCAAAGGGTGTTTGATATGACCAGTATGTTCTCTTGATGTAACTCTGTTAGGTTTCACACTGCTTCATTTTGTATGCTGAAGCCAAACTTGCCTATTATTCTTGATATTGCTTGATTTCCTACTTTTGTATACCACTCCCATAACATGGAAAGAATATCTCTTTTTTTGGTGTTAGTTCTAGAAAGTCTTGTAGATCTTCATGGAATCAATCAACTTCAGCTTCTTCAGCATCAGTGGCTGGGGTGTAGTCTTGGATTACTGTGATTTTGAATGGTTTGCCTTGGAAATGAACCTAGATCATTCTGTCATTTTTGAGATTGCACCCAAGTAGTGCATTTCAGACTCTTTCATTGACTATGAGGGCTACTCCATTTCTTCTAAGGTATTCTTGCCCACAGCAGTAGATGTAATGGTCTTCTGAATTAAATTCTCCCATTCCTGTTCATTTTAGATGACTGATTCCCAAGAGGTCTATGTTCAATCTCGCCATCTCCTGCTTGACTATGTCCAATTTATCTTGATTCAAGGACCCAACACTTCAGGTTCCTATGCAATATTGTTCTTTACAGCATCAAATTTAACTTCCACCACCAGACACATCCACAACTGAGTGTCATTTTCACTTGGGTCCAGCAGCTTCATTCTTTCTGGAGATACTAATATTGCACTCTGCTCTTCTCCAGTATGGAGAAGGCAATGGCACCCCAGTCCAGTACTCTTGCCTGGAAAATCCCATGGACAGAAGAGCCTGGTAGGCTGCAGTCCATAGGGTTGAGTCGGACATGACTGAGCGACTTCACTTTCACTTTTCACTTTCATGCATTGGAGAAGGAAATGGTGACCCACTTCAGTGTTCTTGCCTGGAGAATCCCAGGGACGGGGGCGCCTTGTGGGCTGCCGTCTATGGGATCTCACAGAGTTGGACACAACTGAAGCGACTTAGCAGCAGCAGCAGCTTCTCCAGTAGCAAACTGGAGATCTTCCAACCTGAAGGGCTCATATTCCGGGGTCATATTTTTTCCTCTTTTCATGCTGTTCATGGTGTTCTCCTGGCAAGTGGCTTGGCATTCCCACCTCTACTGGACCATGTTTTGTCGTAACTCTCCACCATAACCCATCCATCTTGCGTGGCCCTGCAGGGCAAGGCTCAGAGCTTCAATGAGTTATGCAAGCTCATTCATCACAGCAAGGCTGTGATCCATGAAGGGAATAAAATAAAACAGTACCATTTTTTAAAAATACTATCATTTTGGGTTTTGGAACAACACCTAACAAATCATTCTCAGTTGCCTCTTGATTTCTGTGGCCTTCCCTAATTTTATTTTTGAATAGATAAGAATTTCACTTGCACCTCACTAAATCTCACTAAAAAAAACCAACAGAGTAGAATTTTCACTAGGGCCAAAGGACCCTGGGATGCACATCATGTCTAGAAGGAACAAGTTCAGTTCAGTTCAGTTCAGTCACTCAGTCATGTCCAGCTCTTTGCAACCCCATGGACTGCATGCAGCATGCCAGGCCTCACTGTCTATGACAGACTCCTGGAGATTACCCAAACTCATGTCCACTGAGTCGGTGATACCTTCCAATCACCTCATCCTCTGTCATCCCCTTCTCCTCCCGCCTTTAATCTTTCCCAGCATCAGGGCCTTTTGGGTTGAGTCAGCTCTTCCCATCAGGTGGCCAAAGTATTGGAGTTTCAGCTTCAACATCAGTCCTTCCAATGAACACTCAGGACTGATCTCCTTTAGGATAGACTGGTTGGATTTCCTTGCAACCCAAGGGACTATTAAGAGTCTTCTCCAACACCACAGTTCAAGAGCATCAATTCTTTGACACTCAGCTGTCTTTATAGTCCAACTCTCACATCCATACATGACTATTGGAAAAATCATAGCCTTGACTAGATGGATCTCTGTTGGCAAAGTAATGTCTCTGCTTTAAAATGCTGTCTAGGTTAGTCATAACTTTCCTTCCAAGGAGTAAGCATCTTTTAATTTCATGGCTTCAGTCACATTCCACAGTGATTTTGGAGACCCCCAAAATGAAGTCTCTCAATATTTCTACAGTTTCCCCACCTATTTGCCATAAAGTGATGGGACAAGGTGCCATGATCTTAGTTTTATGAATGTTGAGCATTAAGCTAACGTTTTCATTTTCCTCTTTCACTTTCATCGAGAGGCTCTTTAGTTCTTCTTCACTTTCTGCCATAAGGGTGGTGTCATCTGCATATCTGAGGTTACTGATATTTCTCTCAGCTATCTTGATTCCAGCTTGTGCTTCCTCCAGCCCAGAGTCTCTCATGATGTACTCAGTTCACTTCAGTCACTCAGTCGTGTCCAACTCTTTGCGACCCCATGAATCACAGCACACCAGTCCTCCCTGTCCATCACCAACTCCCCGAGTTCATTCAGACGCATGTCCATCGAGTCAGTGATGCCATCCAGCCATCTCATCCTCTGTCGTCCCCTTCTCCTCCTGCCCCCAATCCCTCACAGCATCAGAGTCTTTTCCAATGAGTCAACTCTTCACATGAGGTGGCTAAAGTACTGGAGTTTCAGCTTTAGCATCATTCCTTCCAAAGAAATACCAGGGCTGATCTCCTTCAGAATGGACTGGTTGGATCTCCTTGCAGTCCAAGGGACTCTCAAGAATCTTCTCCAACACCCCAGTTCAAAATCATTAATTCTTCGGAGCTCAGCCTTCTTCACAGTCCAACTCTCACATCCATACATGACCACAGGAAAATCCATAGCCTTGACTAGACGGACCTTCGTTGGCAAAGTAATGTCTCTGCTTTTCAATATGCTGTCTAGGTTGGTCATAACTTTCCTTTCAAGGAGTAAGTGTCTTTTAATTTCATGGCTGCAGTCACCATCTGCAGTGATTTTGGAGCCCAAAAATGAAAGTCTCTCACTGTTTCCCCATCTATTTCCCATGAAGTGATGGGACCAGATGCCATGATCTTAGTTTTCTGAATGTTGAGCTTTAAGCCAACTTTTTCACTCTCCACTTTCACTTTCATCAAGAGGCTCTTTAGTTTCTCTTCACTTTCTGCCATAAGGGTGGTGTCATCTGCATATCTGAGGTTATTGATATTTCTCCCGGCAATCTTGATTCCAGCTTGTGTTTCTTCCAGTCCAGCGTTTTTCATGATGTACTCTGCATAGAAGTTAAATAAGCAGGGTGACAATATACAGCCTTGACGAACTCCTTTTCTTATTTGGAACCAGTTTGTTGGTCCATGTCCAGTTCTAACTGTTGCTTCCTGACCTGCATACAGGTTTCTCAAGAGGCAGGTCAGGTGGCCTGGTATTCCCATCTCTTTCAGAATTTTCCACAGTTTCTTGTGATCCACACAGTCAAAGGCTTTGGCATAGTCAATAAAGCAGAAATAGATGTTTTTCTGGAACTCTCTTGCTTTTTCGATGATCCAGCGGATGTTGGCAATTTGATCTCTGGTTCCTCTGCCTTTTCTAAAACCAGCTTGAACATCTGGAAGTTCACCGTTCACATATTGCTGAAGCCTGTCGTGGAGAATTTTGAGCATTACTTTACTAGCATGTGAGATGAGTGCAATTGTGTGGTAGTTTGAGCATTCTTTGGCATTGCTTTTCTTTGAGATTGGAATGAAAACTGACCTTTTCCAGTCCTGTGGCCACTGCTGAGTTTCCCAGATTTGCTGGCAAATTGAGTGCAGCACTTTCACAGCATCATCTTTTAGGATTTGAAATAGCTCAGCTGGAATTCCATCACCTCCACTAGCTTTGCCCACTTGACTTTGCATTCCAGGTTGTCTGGCTCTAGGTGAGTGATCACACTATTGTGATTATCTGGGTCATGAAGATCTTTTGTGTATAGTTCTTTTGTGTATTCTCGCCACCTCTTCTTAACATCTTCTGTTTCTGTTAGGTCCATACCATTTCTCTCCTTAATTGTGCCCATCTTTGTATCAAATGTTCCCTTGGTATCTCTAATTTTCTTAAAGAGATCTCTAGTCTTTCACAGTCTATAGTTTTCCTCTATTTCTTTGCACTAATCACTGAGGAAGTCTTTTTTATTTCTTCTTGCTATTCTTTGGAACTCTGCATTCAAATGGGTATATCTTTCCTTTTCTCCTTTGCTTTTCACTTCTCTTCTTTTCACAGCTATTTGTAAGGCCTCCTCAAACAGCTATTTTGCTTTTTTTGCATTTTTTTTTTCCTTGGGAATGGTCTTGATCCCTGCCTCCTATACAGTGTCACAGACCTCCATCCATAGTTCGTCAAGCAGTCTGTCTATCAGATCTAGTCTCTTAAATTCTCACTTCCACTATATAATCGTAAACACAAAACTAGCACATAATGAAGTTAAGGATCAGCTTAAGAAATCAGTTGCATGATCAAATATGTAGAAGCTAGGGAAGAATAAAAATGGATGTCAAATGCAGACTCTGAATCACAGAATAAGCAAGAAAATGAGAAGTCAGAGGAGAATATCACAGTTGAAGCCTACGGTGCCCTGGAAAAAAGTTAAGATTCCTATTATATAGCAAATCTCTTTCTTCCCATGAAGAGCTGGCTAAACCACCATAAAATTGTAGGAATGAGCCCTGAAACATTTAATTTAATCATCACCCAAACAAAAGGTGTACCCCCAAAAGTTTTCTGATGCAAATATCCATATCCTTTTGTTGTTGTTCAACACCATGTTATTTACAGCAGAACTCTTCTGTGGACAAATGAGGAGGCAAAGAGCATTAAAGAAAAATGAGGAGATACATACTTACACTCATATCACATACTCAAGCATTTATTGTATAATATGCTATCGACCATTAGGTGCTTCTACATACTTCATCTCCTAATTTAATCCCCATAAAGCCCTAATTAAATGATTTTCCATTTTATAAATGAGAGAAATGAAGACCCCAAAATTTATTAATTTGTCTAAGTTGACAGAGCTAATAAGGAAAGTGTCTAGGATTTCAACTCACATCTATAAGCCACAAAGTTCATCAGACCATGTTGAAAGGAGAAGCCAAACTCACATCCACTTTGTAGTCACATAAAATGAACCCTTGGTTAAATTTTATTAGCATTTTCTTCATTTAGCATTGCCTACATATAACATCATAAACTTTGAGCCTTCTGGAAAATGTAATAAGGAAGGGAAGTTTTATCACATTTTAAATATTAAAAAGGAAGAAAAATTACTTTGATTTTTGATAAGTGATGAAATTGCTGCAAGCCAAAATCCTGCCACAGGATTAGAAACTGATTTAGTCTTTCAAAATATCTGACCTTCAGTTAACCCATAAAGGTAAGCAAAAAATTAAATAGAAATGTCACAATATGTCATAAAAACTGGAGCAACATGGGCATTGGGAAAGTATCTACTTCTTAGAAATCTAATATATTAACATATGCATTTATCAATTTTATCCTTATTCTCACTATATACAAGGCTTTATTTTTATCTTTATTCCCACTATACTCAAAATATGCTGGCCTTATTTCTATCTCTTGAATACATCAAATTCTTTTCCACTTAAAGCCTTTGCATTTGTTACTCTTGCTTATATTCTTCCCCTAGTTATTTGTATGACTAATTCCTTTTTATCTGTCCTGTCACATCCCACCTTCAATATCATTTCCTCAAAGATACTCTGATTGAATGTCTCAGCTTTTTTTTTGGCCATGGCAGGTGACATGTGGGATCTTAGTTCCTGGACCAGGGATCAAACCTGTGCCTGAAGTGGAAGCTTGGAGTCCTAATCACTGGACCACCAGGGAATTTCCTGAACATCTCAGCTTAAGTATCACCCTCTCAAATGAAATTAAATTAATCAGTTATTTTTCTGTGTATATTTTCTTCTTCCTGACACCAATATGCAAGCTCCTTGAGGGATGTATGTATTTATTTCTCTATGACTAGGACCTAGAACCATGCATTACACATATTTATGAGCTCACTGATCAACAGAATAGTGAAGTCATTATTTATAAGAGGATTAATTTTTCCCATCTTATGAGTAAATCTTTTGGAAGCTTTGAAGCACATTGTTATAGTTTCTTATTATCTTTCTTTTGAAAATTTATGATAAATAAGACAAAAAGTAGGTTAGAGAAAGTTCATATGTATCTGATAAAATCAGTACTCAACTGTGATAGCACTTAAGTAACTCAAAATAAACTATAGTTTTCATCTTATATCTTCTGCTAGATCATTAAGGACTAGAACGTGGTGTAGGTACCAAAATCAGTCAAAAGCAGCAAGGTAAATCAAGGAGAGAAACAAAAGAAAACCTGGGTCTGGTTTAGTACCATGAGCCTAGGATACTGGATGAAGCAAGCTAGGGAAATAAAAATTAACATAAAGAATACAGGAACTACAGCTCTGGTTTGTCAAACCAAAATCAGATACACAAAGATGAGAGTCAAACCCAGTCCAAGAAGACAGACAGAGTCGGGTAAAGTGGTGGAGGCATGTACGTGATTTCACCAGGTGGAGTTTCTGCCATAAACTGAGGCTACCTTCCTTATTTGTTTAGGTCATTTTCTCTGTTTAAAGTAGCTGTTATCTTCCCTCAGTGCCTTGCCACCTCCACTCTATCCATTCCTCTGCCTCTTCTAATTTTGTTCATCCTTCATTTCCCAGTTCAAGTCCTAACTTTGATATTAAAGATTTCCAATTACCCCAACTCCTAGAATTATCTTCCTTTTCTGAATACCTATTGCTATTTCTATAATCAGTATCGTCATGTTTGCCATTTAATTGTGCTCTAAATAAGGGATTCCTAGGATTTTTCCCTGAAGAAGGCAATGGCACCCCACTCCAGTACTCTTGCCTGGAAAATCCCATGGGTGGAGGAGCCTGGTGAGCTGCAGTCCATGGGGTCGCTAAGAGTTGGACATGACTGAGGGACTTCCCTTTCACTTTTCACTTTCATGCATTTGGAGGAGGAAATGGCAACCCACTCCAGTATTCTTGCCTGGAGAATCCCAGGGACGGGGGATCCTGGTGGGCTGCCGTCTATGGGGTCGCACAGAGTTGGACATGACTGAAGCGACTTAGCAGCAGCAGCAGCAGCAGGATTTTTCCCTGAAAGTCTTAAGACAAAAGCTATTTCTTTTGTATATTTTCCTATAGAGATTCAATAAAGAAATATTGAGTTTAGAATTCGCTATTTTCTATAGATAAAAGTATTCTCACTATCTATAATTATGCACAACCATGAAACTCTTTTACCACTTTTAGAAATGCCAAGCACAGGTGGGTTGAAGGCAGAAACACTTCAAACTCAAGTAGATCAAAACCTACCAGAAGAATGCTAGCTCTGTGAGAGCCTCAGACACTTGGAAGTGAGAGAACGGACACTGCAAAGAGAAAAATAAAAAATAACTCATAGTTGTAAGACAAATTTAAAGAGAAAGAGTCTTTAAGACAGTTCAGTGTGGGAGTGAGTGGAAAAGGGAATTCAATTAAATTTTAAATACAGATCAAATATCTACTGTGATTAGAATCGAGGTAAGAAATTGGCATATCGAGAGGAAGTAACTTGTGATATTACAGACAGCTTTCCAATCTAATAGTAAAGGACAGCAAAAGAAAGAAGAAATTACATTTTTAAAATAGGGTAGTTAATTTGATCAGTTATGCAGTTTCAGTCCTCACACCTACTTGCATTTAATATTTGGCTGTTAAAGTGAAAGAGAAAACTTTACAATGCAAAGAAGCAAAGTGAAGACAGTTAGCAAGAGAATTCAAGAACCCGCTATTTTCATAGTAAACCATGTGCTACTTTCAATAAAAATGTTGTATGACAACCTGGAATCAATATGAATGCAGATAAAATGTATCCTTTTCACTGGGTAATTCTATAATTGATACATACATTGCTGAATATTTTTCATTTGAATGCAGAATACTGTTTTGCCAATGCTCAATGTAAAAACAATAAATATAAACATCGCCTCCCTCACTATTTTCTTTTATTCTTGCTTTGGCTTTTCAGGACTAGGATAAATGAATAGTAAAGGCCCAGCTCACAGTTCACAAAACATGGTAAAGGAAGCATAAATCCCCAGGATAGCATTGCTAACAATCTCTAAAAGAAGTAAATGGCCCATGGATCCTTTAAATGTTCCAAGTACAGCAGTTGAATGCATATGAGTCATACATTAAGTGGGATCATTTGGAAGGATGAATGGATCTTTAAGGTGAAGGGGTTTCTTGTCCAAAGCTGGCAGAAAAGGTATGCAAATATCCTTGCCTTTTACATGTTGTAATATTAAAATAGTTGTGAATGTGTCACAGCTCATTTCAGTATGAGCCCCCAGCCATTACAAAATGAAATCCTCAAAATCAACCCTCTCCTCAAGGGTCATGAAGCAAATTGACTTTGCCTTGGTGATCTCAGTAGAGCCAGAGCTTTTTTATAGGTATTTTAGTAGTAGCAGAATTGGAGACAAGAAAGATAAAGAAAAACTGAAGCAGCAAATTCTATAGTTCAATATCAGGCACTACAATTGTTTTTTTCTTAAACAAAGATAGAGTTATACCCTCTGTCATTCCAGATTCTTCTCCCCCTTTACATGAAACATAAGGATTTCCAAGTCCTGTAACTTTTATGTCTCCAAATTACCTGTAAAAGTTATGTTTATCTCCTTGTGTTATCAGTCTTTCTTCATAGGATACACTCTCTGTGCCCCAGAAGACTATAACAATTATTTCTGTCTCAATACTTGTTCTTTCTTGACTATTTCCCCTCACATAAAAGTAGAATGACATTTTTGCCTTCTTGTTATGTCATTCTACAACTCAAAACTCTTTTAGAATTTACTGTTTTCTTATGTAAAGTCCAGACACCTCAACACAACATTCAAAAGGCACTAAAAATCTTAACTCTAATTAAACTCCGAATTCATATCTATCTCTAGTACTCTGTGCTAATCACTCCAAAATTATTGCCACTGCTTAAACTTACCCTTCTTATCTTCTTGCTTGGAGCAGCCCTACTCTAACTTACTCCATACCAATCTTTCAAAAGATCCCAACTTAGAATGTATGTGGTCTGAAAAGGTTTCCTAGGCAATGGCAACCCACTCCAGTACTCTTGCCTGGAAAATCCCATGGACAGAGGAGCCTGGTAGGCTGCAGTCCATGGGGTCGAGAAGAGTAGGGCACGACTGAGTGACTTGACTTTAACTTTTCACTTTCATGCATTGGAGAAGGAAATGGCAACCCACTCCAGTGTTCTTGCATGGAGAATCCCAGGGACGGGGGAGCCTGGTGGGCTGCCGTCTATGGGGTCGCACAGAGTCAGACACGACTGAAGTGACTTAGCAGCAGCAGCAGCAGCAGCAGCAGCTCATGAAAGGCTGAGTAAGGATCTCTCCTATATGACTAAAAGGTACACTTCCCTTATCAATGTGTTTATCACAATGTACTGTTGCTGTACAGAGTCTCCAGTAGAGCAAGGTCATGGCTCTCCTGTTCATTGTGATGTACTCAATACTTAAACAGGGCTTGGATTAATATATTTTGTTGAACTGAATTGGGCAAAGGTAAGCCAAGGTGGATAAACTCTGATTCTGGAATTTTAGAGTAGACTTACTTAAACAAGGCAATCTCTATAGCAACCCTATTTGAGGTATTGGATCCTATCCATATTTGAAGTACCTACACATAGTTCAAAATAAACACTGTGATGTCTTCCCTGAAACCTCAACTCAAAATGAATTTTATTTCCTCTGAATAAAAATAAATATATTTTACATGGTGTTCAACTTCTCTAAGATCATCTCAAGTCATGCCAGATCATTTGTGACTTGTGAAGTCAACCAAGAAAAGAAGAAAGTCATCCTGAGTTTGTTCTCACCTGAGATCATGACTGATCTGACAAACATTGATTCTTATTGTCCTCCTCCCCAAATTTCTGAGAACAATGTAATGTACTTTTGGAGGAATGTAAACTTATTGTAGAGGTCAAACAATGTTTCTTAATCCTTGCTGCACATTCAAATTATGTAGGAAACTCTAATCCTCTCTCCAGCACAAGTGAAATCAAATCCCTAAGTACGGAGTTTATAATTCTGTGTTTTTTTCAAAATGTCCCCAAGAATTCTGTTAAGGCTACAAACCACTGGGTTACTTTTTCTATAAAGCATCAAATAATATATAGGTAGCCTTCCTGGACTACATTGTACCTGTTAAAACTGCTGTACTGTTATAATTGATGTATAGTCATAGATGGGGCTACCAAGATGGTTCAGACAGTAAAGAATCTGCCTGCAATGCAGAAGACCTGGGTTCAGTTCCTGGGGCAGGAAGATCCCTTGGAGAAGGGAATGACTATCCACTTCAGTATTCTTGCCTGGAGAAAAACAGAAACTAATGGTAGTGGCTGTGTTCCAATAAAGCTTTGTTTATAAAAACACGCAGTAGACTGGATACGCACACAGGTCATAGTTTGTCAGCCTCTGCATTGAAAAATTCTATATTTTCTGCCCAACTCAATGACTTTATTTGTATTATTTCTCATTTCATTACTGATAAGACATATGCTTGTTTCACTTTAAAAAATTAATTTGCCAAAAATAAGGCATATGAAAATTTGGCAGAGAGTTTTTAGAATGTGATTCAGAACCAATGCTAACCAATCATAAACAATGCTCTGCTTATAAATGCATCTATAATATATGAAAATATGCTAAGTTGTCCAAAATTATATGGCATTTTTCATTCAAAGCAACTGCACAGTCTCTGCACTTACCCTAATTATTTATGAAACGAATATCAAAAGGAATATCAGTGTTCTCGCCTTTATTTATGTATTCCAAATGACACCAGTAAAACACAGCTGTTGCTGGGGTGGAGATGGCAATGAAAGTTCAAGCAGAACTGAAACAGCCCATTACCTGTGAAATCATGTCCATACAGGCATCTCAGAAGACTGATTTCAGCAACACCAATGGACTGTGAACTACATTGTTGTATTATAGCCCAGGTTCATAAAGTTTTTGTAATGCAGATGAAGAAAAACATGAAATGAGGCTGCAGATGAGATATACAGAAATTCTATTTACCTACAAGTTGTTATTATCTATAAGAAAGGAATTTGAGATTGGTTTCTAGGACTGAAATTTAAATGGCTACTAAAGATTTGCACAGTTTCAAACAGGTTAAACCAACATAACCATGATGTGAAAGAGCCACTTTGGGTCTTATCTTGACAATAACTAGTTGTTTGCAACTTCTGAAAACTGAACGATAAAGCACAATGTGGTCATATTCATCTGTTTTCTTTCTGTAAGGACTGAAACAAAAATTATTCCTTTATTATTAACCAGGTCTGAAAGCAATATGAAATAAAGATTTTGTGAGATAAGAGGCAACTGAACTGCCTTAATAGAAACAAACCTAAAACAATGTATACCCAAACATGGATTATAACAACTGGAGTATTTCTTATGACAGATTTCTGGGTTTGACCCAGATCTAAGTCTGACTCTCTAGTAAATGTTGTCTATCATAATTGGAGAAGTGTAACTTTAAAGAGATAATGTACAAAGAAACTCAGTCAAAAGTCTGTTACTAACTACCTGAGAGAAGTTGGACAAGTCATTTAATCTTCTAGGTACCTTAAAACTCTGAGATCTTATGGATTCTACCCTACAATTGTACAGGAAATAAATAGACCTCTATTTATAATAGGGATGAGTGAGACCTATGAGTGGGTGGTGGGAAAACTGAAAAGGAATGAAAGCTAGCTTGTTTCAGGCCATGATTTGTATTTTTACTTTTTGAATTGAAGAGGATAGCAAACCATTTCACTTCCCCTCTCTTAAAATATGAGTATATGTAAGTTTAATCCTACAAAGTATATAAGCTAGCACTTACAGATGTACAACACAGAGAGTTAAACTACACTGTAGCCCAATAACAGCACAGTGTCATTCTAGAAAATACCAATAAAAAATAAGAATAATTTTAAAGTAATTAAGGTATTTATTGGTCTCTGAAAAAAGTAACACATCGTAAAACTTCATGAAACTCCTAGTCTTCTACCTATATCAAAGGATACTCAAACTGTCATGGACGCTTTTTTCCTGCCATGTTTCTTCTAGCCAATAACTTGGATTCTTTATTCAAGACATAAAAAAATACTTCTTCCTTAAAAGAAGGGGATGTAACAATCACTAATAATTTGATATCTTTCATTTTACATGAGACTATCTGATTTGAATTCTTACAGTGGATGACTGTTGTACTCACCATTATTTCTATACTTATTAGACTGAGACATTATCCACTTATTATCCACTAAATATAAAAAGTGTGTAGATGGGAATTCCAAACTTCCTTCACACAATCGATTGAATTTAATTTATTATTTCCACATTTTCAATGTTTATAAATTTGTATTCAGTTCTTTAACCATAAATCTCACTTTTACTTGGCATTAGTTTTGATTTAAACAGGCTCAATCCATTTATTTATAACTCATCATAATTGCACCAGTCCATTTGTTTATAACTCATTATAGTTCCTAAACTCTTTATTTTGAGTCATCTCTGTATTTCATTATCAAACATGTCAGATATGTTCTTTTAATCAGTTGGAATATAGATTTGCCTTGAAATTTACAGTCCCAGTACCATGAAACAATGGAAGAAAGGGAAACCCAGAATCACTTTACTGAAGCATGAAAAGTACCTGAAGGGAGTCAAGGGCAGATAATAAGTATCTACCTAAGCAGAAAGTTCCCTTCCTCTCTACCCTTGCAACTGCTATCAATATACTAGTGGAGGTGAACAAGGGGCTGGAGAAGGTTCACAGTAAGTTACATTAAGATGTAACTTAATGGTATAGAGAAAATAAAAATCTTTTAAGAGAGAATAAAGAAAACGACATAACAAAAATGAAGATATGTGAGAATAGCATTGGATTACTTAAGAACAATATTGGATGCTAAAAAGCAGTGAAGGTGAGCATCCACCATTGGGAGGAAAAATGATTTTCAATCTAGAATGTTCCATCCAGACAAATCATCAGTTAAGCATACTGAGAAAATAAAACATTTTCATATACACAAGGAGTATTTAGCCATGGCTAAATGCGAAGAGGAACTAAAAAGCCTCTTGATGAAAGTGAAAGAGGAGAGTGAAAAAGTTGGCTTAAAGCCCAACATTCAGAAAACGAAGATCATGGCATCTGGTCCCATCACTTCATGCAAAATAGATGGAGAAACAGTGGAAACAGTGTCAGACTTTATTTTTCTGGGCTCCAGAATCACTGCAGATGGTGACTGCAGCCATGAAATTAAAAGACGCTTACTCCTTGGAAGGAAAGTTATGACCAACCTAGACAGCATTTTAAAAAGCAGAGACATTACTTTGCCAACAAAGGTCCATCCAGTCAAGGCTATGGTTTTTCCTGTGGTCATGTATGGATGTGAAAGTTGGACTGTAAAGAAGGCTGAGCGCTGAAGAATTGATGCTTTTGAAGTGTGGTGTTGGAGAAGACTCTTGAGAGTCCCTTGCACTGCAAGGAAATCCAACCAGTCCATTCTGAAGGAGATCAGCCCTGGGATTTCTTTGGAAGGAATGATGCTAAGGCTGAAACTCCAGTACTTTGGCCATCTGATGCGAAGAGTTGACTCATTGGAAAAGACTCTGATGCTGGGAGGGATTGGGGGCAGGAGGAGAAGGGGACGACAGAGGATGAGATGGCTGGATGGCATCACTGACTCGATGGACATGAGTCTGAGTGAACTCCAGGAGTTGGTGATGGAGAGGGAGGCCTGGAGTACTGTGATTCATGGGGTCGCAAAGAGTCGGACACGACTGAGCGACTAAACTGAACTGAACTGAAATGCCCCAGTAATAAAACAAAAGCATTTCAGGCAGACCCTTGAATGCTGACATTGTGCCTCCTCCCAATCCAATGAAACAAAAAGCAGCAAACATCCAGTTAGTTGTATTTATGATCATAAGATTCACCCATTCTATGCAGGCTGCATTGGCCACAGAACTTTGAGAACAATTTGAGCCATGTTTATACCTCCTCTCATGTATTTTTGCAATTTTGTCTACCAATTTAGCACAAATCAAAGTAAAAATAATTTGAGCCAAATGCAAGTAATCTTTGTCTCCAATCTTGAACCTCGATGCGGTCTGTGTAGCAGCCTAATTCAAAACATTTCCAATATTTACTTCCTTTTTTAGACATCTAAAGAATACACTCCAACCAAAGGAAGGAGTAAACCAAGAAATAGGAAGAAATAATATTCAAGAAATAAGATATCTAGCAGAGGGGAGAAACTGTGGGAAATACCAGGATGATTATGAGTGTTATTTCTACACAATAACTTTTCCAGATCAGAGCAGAGGGATAGAGGTTTCTTGTAAAGAGATTTACAAGAAAATGAAATGGAACAAATTGTTTAATAAGTTGGAGTGTTTGGAAATATTATCATTGGTATTTATTAGATTATATTGGGAAATCCTGGAAAAAAATAATCATGGGTATATATAAAACTGAGTAAATGGAAA
This sequence comes from Bos taurus, assembly GCF_002263795.3. Lineage (NCBI taxonomy): Eukaryota > Metazoa > Chordata > Mammalia > Artiodactyla > Bovidae > Bos > Bos taurus. The sequence goes on along the minus strand of NC_037328.1, from coordinate 38,727,992 downwards.
AATGAGTCAGTTACTAACCAGGCAAAAAACAACGATGTGATGGTATAAGCAGAAGGGATAAGCTTGAACACCGCAAAAGTTATAGCCCCTCAACATCATAGTAGTAAATACACACTGCATAAAATTGGTGTTTTCTAAAACTGCATTCACATATGAAAGAGATATCTAAGTAAATAATACATGCTATTGATAAAGAGTTGGAAAATACTGCCTCTGGAGTTTGAATATATGCAAAGGCAGAAGCAGAAAGGCAGTAGAGCAGGAGATCACTGTTTTTTTCTATGTAGACACTTAAAAACAATAGTTTATTAATGTTCAATATATAATTTTGATTTTTAAAAAAGCTTAAATTCAAAAGGATACATTTAATATGATGTTTGTAAAAGCGTATCTTCTTAAATCACAAAGCACATCATCTCAGCCTAAAGTCCTCTAGAAAACAGAGCCTATAGCAAAGCGGAGAGAGAAATGCTTTATTTGAAGACATGTAAGCAAACACAAGGGCTTCCCTGGTAGCTCAGATGGTAAAGCGTCTGCCTACAATGTGGGAGACCCAGGTTCGATCCCTGGGTTGGGAAGATCCCCTGGAGAAGAAAGTAGCAACCCAGTCCAGTACTCTTGCCTGGAAAATCCCATGGACTGAGGAGCCTGGTGGGCTACAGTCCATGGGGTCACAAAGAGTCGGACACAACTGAGCAACTTTACTTCACTAAGCAAACACAGGAGGTGACAGTGAGGGAAAAAACAGAGTGAGGGAACAAGAGATGTGAGCCAACGTGATATAATATAGTACCATACTAACTACCATTTCACATGCTCCACAGTAAAAAAGGTCAATCACCATCAGGAGAAAGTGGAACATCTTCCAAAAGGCCACAAGGAGGCATTTCATAGTATAACCTTTTATTGGCTCCCTGGCTTCCTATTTCATTCCCTGTGTCTAATTCCTGCTGCCTTACATAACACTTTTAATAGACTGTTTGCATTTAAGTTGTTTCATGCTCTGCTTTTTTAGGGCTAAGACAGCTACCCAGAACTTCTTGAATTCTTGCAAATTCTAGGCCTTTGAAAAAAGTGCATGATTGAATATCAAGACTGAAGATAATCTTCCTCCAGAGAGATTTAGAGACATTCCAAGATAGAGAAAAGGAAGGTCTTTCCTTCCTGACGTTTTTGCTTACATTTCAGGGTACTAAATCTTGTAATGCCTTTCTCAGCCACCCCAGAGGAGACCTTCATACTCTCCACAGTAATCTCTCTCCAGAATGGAAGATAAGAACACCAGCAGCCCCAGTAAAAGTTCAGACTCTCCTTAGATTGGGATTTTTTCTCCCATGGTACAACCCACTGCAAATGGAAATAAGTATCAGGCTCATCTTCTCACCCTCTGGTAACAGGACCATGAGAAGCTGATGTAAGTTATTTCTCTGGCTGCTATGTTTTGCTGAAGGCAAAAAGATTTCTCTCTCTCTCTCTGACCCAGAGAACTTTTCTTCTATGTTACTCTGTGTGTGTGTGTGTGTGTGTGTGTGTTCGGTTCAGTCACTCAGTCATGTCCAACTCTTTGCGACCCCATGGACTGCAGCACACCAGGCCTCCCTGTCCATCACCAACTCCCAGAGTTTACTCAAATTCATGTCCATCGAGTTGGTGATGCCATCCAACCATCTCATTCTCTGTTGTCCCCTTCTCCTCCCGCCTTCAATCTTTCCCAGGATCAGGGTCTTTTCAAGTGAGTCAGCTCTTAGCATCAGGTGGCCAAAGTATTGTAGTTTCAGCTTTAGCATCAGGACTGATTATTCAGAACTGATTTCTTTTAGGATGAACTGGTTGGATCTCCTTGCTGTCCAAGGGACTCTTGAGAGTCTTCTCCAACACCACAGTTCAAAAGCATCAGTTCTTCAGTGTTCAGCTTTCTTTATAGTCCAACTCTCACATCCATACATGACTACTGGAAAACCATAGCCTTGACTAGACGGACCTTTGTTGGCAAAGTAATGTCTCTGATTTTTAACATACTGTCTAGGTTGGTCATAACTTTTCTTCCAAGGAATAAGCATCTTTTAATTTCATGGCTGCAGTCACCATCTGGAGTGATTTTGAAGCCCAAAAAAATAAAGTCTGTCACTGTTTCCACCATTTCCCTATTTGCCATGAAGTGATGGGACCAGATGCCATGATCTTAGTTTTCTGAATGTTGAGTTTTAAGCCAACTTTTTCACTCTCCTGTTTCACTTTCATCAAGAGGCTGTTTAGTTTTTCTTCACTTTCTGCCATAAGGGTGCTGTCATCTGCATATCTGAGGTGATTGATATTTCTCCCGGCAATCTTGATTCCAGCTTGTGCTTCTTCCAGCCCAGTGTTTCTCATGATGTACTCTGCATGTAAGTTAAATAAGCAGGGTGACAATGTATAGCCTTGCATTGCTGGGAGAACACCATGAATAGTGTGTGTGTGTGTAAACTGTGGCAAATTATCAGACTCTTTACAGTTTCTGAACTAACAGGTTATTAGAACCCCTCTTACTCTTAAAAGGGCCTCTCTTCTCTTATTTAACAGAAATATATTAAGTTCAAAAAGCTTTGCCTTACAAAGAAAACCAGCTTCACTGCATGCTAACCTCAAGTCTAACTACTGCTGACAGCTGATCTATGTATTCACAAGAAGTAGACTTCGCCAACACATAGATTTTGAACAATTTTGTCAGTAGGGTGATATAATGGAAAGAGCATGGTCTTTTGAGTTAAACAGTTATCTGTTTGAAATATATTCCCAGCATGAAATAGCTATGTCACCTTGAACAGTTTACTTACAATCTCTAAGCCATGTTGTCTGAGCAGGTGAAATGTATCCCTGAATTAAAGAAAGGATTAGGAAACAACTGGCAATTGGCAACAAACAACTCTAGAGCAACTGGCAGAGCACCAGTCAGTACTTTAAAAATGCTAATTCCCTTCCCTTTGAGGATTACCACTATGCGTTTAAAACTAGACTGTACATTCCACATAGTCTTTTGTATTTTAAATAAATCATTCACCCAAAAAAAGGTTTAAGGGAATTTATTTGCTACCAGTTGGAGAGAACCTCTTAGAGTTAACATTCATAGTCATTTGAGCACTGTAGAGTCTAGTCTAATCTGGCTTGGACATTTTTACTGTTGTTTTCTTTTACTAACAGAGTAACCAAAATTTAGAGAAATTGACATTCTTTGGTAAAGAAAAAGGCACAGTAATATGAATAATGTCTTTTCTGCAGTTAGTTACTTATTTAAAAATATAAAAATTCTTTGTGATAAAGTAATCAGAAGACAGTATCTACAGAAATAACTTTCTATATACCATGAATTCACCTATCTCCTGCTGTTCTATATTGTACTGTTCCCTAGAGAAGGATAAATCAACATTTAAAAGTATGTTACATAAAAATAGAACATACTTTCAAAATTTGTGTGTATATATTAATACTATCAATATATATCATTCATATTTTTCAATTTACTGCATTCTTAAACTCATATATTTTAAATGAGAAGAGTATATTAACAATTCACACTAGTGTTTTCACCTTTACTACATATTAGTTTTAATTCCTGTAAAATATTATTAGTTTCATAGAGAAAGTATGAATAGAATTTTTTTCATTGTGTCATCGGGAAGATAGTGTGAGAAACACTTTTCAAAAACAATAAAGCAATTGGCATTATAGTAAGTTCAGCTCTTGAAAATACCTATTTTTTTTTAAATAAAACTCTGCATCAAAAGTTTCTTTAAAGAAAATATTCTTGATTTTTATTCTATTATTTTATAATAATGTTAAAGCCTATTATTATTGCTTTTTTAAGATTTATTCATTTATTCATTCATTTGTTTTTGGCTATGCTGGCTCTTCATTGCTGCACACGGGCTTTCTTTAGTTGTGGTGAGTGGGGACAGTTCTCTAGTTCTGGTACATGGGCTTCTCACTGTGGCTTCTCTTGCGGACCACAGGCCCCAGGGCACTGGCTCAGTAGCTGTGGCCTATAGGCTTCCTTGCACCGTGGCACGTGGGATCTTCCCAGACCAAGGATTGAATCATGTCCCAGACCACATCCCCTGAATTGCAGGCTGATTCTTAACCACTAGTCCATCAAAGAAACCTTATTGTCTTTAATTAATGTGATTCTTAACCTTTTTTTGTTAAAACTATAATTCTCTCATATGAACTCAGAAAGTTCCCAGAGTTGATTTGACATCATTAGAGACTGGAAGAAAAAAAAAATGACTTCTTGATTTATTCCCAGAAAACAGTAAATCTTTCTCATCAATCTAAACCTATCAGTGATATAATTATGTATACAATTTTTTCACTTAAGTTTATTATCTGGAGGGAAAGTGATACTGTTTATGGGCCATATTGGCTACAAAAACATATTTTTCATTAGAAATCAGTTGTCTCCACTGTTGGCATATATGGTTATAGATCAGCAAAACAAGTACCAGCAAACTAGAAGGTACTTGGTAAAACATGATCTGTGCCTCAGAATTATATCTTTTTTCTTATGGTTTTTTCATGGGGAATTGAATTCCATGTTAGCTCCAGAAAATGTGTTTGCCATTTTATAGATCTTTAGGGAAAATTATAAAACACCTTTGTGTGACTTTCTGTAGGAATGGTTCATTATAACCAGAGAGAATGATAGTCTTTTCTTCAGTCTAATGATGTTACATTTTATGAGATTTCAAGTCAATGGAATTATTTTTGATGCCAGATGTTACTTATGAAGCAATGGGTGATCTATCTTAATCACAGATTAGTCATCTATGAAAGTATGATGTCTTTCCAATGATGTTCTCTGTAATAAGAACTAAGACAGGGAGAAATAAACTCAATTTATGATAAATAGTCATCCAGGATCTTTCATTAACACATGAAAGAAGGGAGGGGGAATACTGGCAGGAATCTATATTGTGTATAATAGCTAGTTCTGATCCTTAACAGAAAGCAGATATACCACACCTTCTTGAGGAATTCCTGAATGCCTGAGTATAAATTAAGCAAAACCTTTATTCCTACAACATTACTCCCACAAAATCAAGTGATTCACACATCAGACATCTTTTTGTCTTCTTCAAGATACCAAATTCTCTCACATTCATTGACTCCACTTTAAACATTTTCCAGAGCAAAACATGAAAAGTGCAAAAAAAAAAAAAAAAGGTAGCAGAAACATATGCAGCCTCCAATTTATAAAGGATTGGTACTGAAGTCTGTTTCCACATCAGTGATTTAGAATGCATTAATATATTTATTCTTCAGATACAGTGATCACATTCCCAAACTAGCTCAAAAAAAAGCCTAATTCCCAGGTAAACTCTTTTTGCTAATTATTATCTTTTGTTATTTCTTAAAATGAATTATAAAGAGTTACCACTTTATTCTCTATATCTCCAATATATATATATGTTTTTTGACTTTCAGAATCCTTTTCCCATACTGACTTACAGTTATTTGTGTACATGTCAATTCTCTCCCAAATGAAGTATCTTAAAATGATCAAAGTCAGGTAAAACCAAAAGATACTTTTGAACAAGAAAACTGCTAAATGAGTTATACTGAAGATGAATATATACTCACTTAGAGAAGACCTTTTTAACTCTTAAGCACTTAATTAGCCTCTATATTAAACAATTACAAAAACAGCTATTTCCCCAGGGAAGTGTCTAACAAAAGCCTGTGTGGCCTGACAAAATCTGCTTCTTGCAAACACTTTGATTTAGATTTGGTTCTTGAGGGAAATTTACATAAGGGTCAAAGAGACTTTGAGAAAGGGAATCACATCTTTTGCCCTAATTTTCAATTTAATATTAGCTCTGATGGATTGAGATGGTCTCAAGAGAGAACTGCTAATGGGGAAAAGAAAACCAGACTCCAAAAGGAATCACAATTGAAGAAAGAAGTCAGAACCAGGAACTCGGGCTCAACACCTAAGGCTCTGAAGTTGATAAAGAAAGGTTAATTCTGTTCCCCTCATAAAATGGTCACTGTTTGAGAAGTATGCCTTAATGAAAAAGAGTTTAAGTTTTAAAAGCTATAATCCTCAGAACCCAACAGGGTGCAACTATTGGGGCCCGGGCAGCAATTTGAGCCACCGAGCTTTTCATCACAAAGTGGGCAAGGTTGTATTCATCTATGATGTTTAAATTTTCAACCATGCGAGAAGTAAAGGGCCACCTGACATTTGAAAGCAGCACTGATTTCTTTTGACTAAATAAGTACCTCATTGGCTTAGACAACTTGAAAGAGAAAATCTTCAAAAAGGCAATAACAGATTCTCCTAATAGGGTCAAAAGTTTGCATCAAATAATTGGGGCAGGGAGAAATAGAGAGTGATGTAATAAAATTCTGATCCCATACTTTAAACATTTTTTCATTAAATATTAGCTCTTATAATTCTACCGTAAACTTATTTATTGAGTGTTGCTGTTTGAAAAGCAACTTAAATATAAGAAAAAGAGATAAGCAAGGATTTTGATTTGTGGAGATTTAGATTCGGAACATTACAGAATTTTTTAAAAGCTGTATTTAATGATAATGATTCATTTTGATGTCTCTTTGCATATTAAGATTTATAGGCTTTCCCTCCTCATTGTTGTATTTTTAATACTAGTACTATATTTAGTAATTAGAACTTCCATATGAAATTGCTAGTGGAGATGATTTTCCTGAAATAAGTAACCAAAAATAAGGGGAATCAGAAAAATTAGGAGTCAGAGAAAGGAAGATGAAAGTGAAAGTCTATGTGTACATGTGAGCAAAAGATGTTTGGATAAAAATGCACTAAGCTTTTGCAAGTAAAAGAGGAATTTGGCAGTATGAAAGGCAGCCAAATAGATTCCTCAAGAATGAATGATTACTAGCATTTCCACACATGATTGTGGTGATGGGTATTTTTATACCAACCTTTCCACTGAGAACATTTGGAAAAACCAAAATAATGTTTCAAAATTTGTTGGAAGAGACTACAGAGCCATTGTAGTTGAAGAATTTAGGGGGCAAAATCCCAGAGAGGGGGGGGAAAAAAGGCATAGAAACCTGGTATTTGACCCTGCTTATCCTCAGTAACCATTTGCTGCATAATAAGCTGTGGCCTATGTCCAGGCTGCAGGGGAGTAGAAAGCAGTGGCTGAGACGCTAAGCAGACTTGGGGTAATCTCATGGAAGGTTGAATAGCACTGAAGTAGGCTCAAGAAGGGGCCTCCCTGATGGCTCAGATGGGAAAGAATCTGCCTGCAATGCAGGAGACCCAGGTTTAATCCTGGGTCAGGAAAATCCCCTGGAGAAGGGAATGGCAACCCACTCCAGGACTCTTTCCTGGAGAATTCCCTGGACAGAGAGGAGCCTGGCAGGCTACAGTCCCTGGGGTCACAAAGAGTCAGACATGACTACTAAGCAACTAACACTTTCACTTTTTTTTTTTTTCAGGCTCAGGAAGCATCAAGGAGGATCATAAGAAACATCCCGATTCCTGCTTGACCCCTCAATGGCTATATTGTAGATACAGAGCTAATTAAAAGTCATCTTACCTTTAGAAAAACTGAAATAAGATTATTGATCTGCATGTTCCCTAACAGTTTGCCAGAAGCAACAATAAGTTATTGCTAAAGGAAGAAAAGATTATTCAGGGCCATAAAGAACACCAAAATAATTACAACATCCAGCATTTAACCAAAAGCTACCTAGCATATCAGACAATAAGATCAAAATACTAAAAAGCAAAAGAAAAAAGAGATAATAGAAACATGCCCACAGAAGATCCATATACAGGTTTTCCCCATTATCCAAAAGTAGAGCATTTCTGTGAAGCCAAAATAGCAAAAGTCATAGATAGATGCAGTTTCCTTGGGATACATCTTGCTAATGGATGCACAAGAGAAATCGAGATAAAGCACAGAGTTCTCAGAAACAGCTTGATGCTGAGATGCTGAGTGTAGTTCCCCGGGAAGGAACTTGGTTATACCATCTCACTGGGAGGGGTGCATACTGCTTTTACAATGGCAAAACAAATGCTGAGAACTGCTGTTCCCTTTTGCCTGTTTTTGTGAAAGCAAAGTCCTCTTCAGATTTCTTTCTGTTAGCAAAAGCAAGTACTAGTTTAGGTCTTTTATAAAAGCGAAGTAATGTAAACTTTCCAAAAGAGGTGAAATCTGAATCAAAATTATTAACCATGAAGTTTAAATGTGTGCTATTAATATATTTAAGAAAAATAAGGTTGGAGAATCAGCAGAAATTCAGAAAATATATTAAAGAACCAAACAAAAATTCTCCAACTAAAATTTCAGTTCAGTTCAGTTCAGTTCAGTTGCTCAGTCGTGTCCGACTCTTTGCGACCCCATGAATCACAGCACGCCAGGCCTCCCTGTCCATCACCAACTCCCGGAGTTCACTCAGACCCACATCCATCGAGTCAGTAATGCCATCCAGCCATCTCATCCTCTGTCATCCCCTTCTCCTCCTGCCCCCAATCCCTCCCAGCATCAGGGTCTTTTCCAATGAATCAACTCTTCGCATGAGGTGGCCAAAGTACTGGAGTTTCAGCTTTAGCATCATTCCTTCCAAAGAAATCCCAGGGCTGATCCCCTTCAGAATGGACTGGTTGGATCTCCTTGCAGTCCAAGGGACTCTCAAGAGTCTTCTCCAACACCACAGTTCAAAAGCATCAATTCTTCAGCGCTCAGCCTTCTTCACAGTCCAACTCTCACATCCATACATGACCACAGGAAAAACCATAGTCTTGACTAGACAGACCTTTGTTGGCAAAGTAATGTCTCTGCTTTTGAATATGCTATCTAGGTTGGTCATAACTTTCCTTCCAAGGAGTAAGCGTCTTTTAATTTCATGGCTGCAGTCACCATCTGCAGTGATTTTGGAGCCCAGAAAAATAAAGTCTGACACTGTTTCCACTGTTTCCCCACCTATTTCCCATGAAGTGATGGGACCCAATGCCATGATCTTCATTTTCTGAATGTTGAGCTTTAAGCCACCTTTTTCACTCTCCTCTTTCACTTTCATCAAGAGGCTTTTGAGTTCCTCTTCACTTTCTGCCATAAGGGTGGTGTCATCTGCATATATGAGGTTATTGATATTTCTCCCAGAAATCTTTATTCCAGCTTGTGCTTCTTCCAGCCCAGCCTTTCTCATGATGTACTCTGCATAGAAGTTAAATAAGCAGGGTGACATTATACAGCCTTGACGTACTCCTTTTCCTATTTGGAACCAGTCTGTTGGTCCATGTCCAGTTCCAACTGTTGCTTCCTGACCTGCATATAGGTTTCTCAAGGTGAGGTGGTCAGGTATTCCCATCTCTTTCAGAATTTTCCACAGTTTATTGTGATCCACACAGTCAAAGGCTTTGGCATAGTCAATAAAGGAGAAATAGATGTTTTGCTGGGACTCTTGCTTTTTTGATGATCCAGTGGGGGTTGGCAATTTGATCTTTGAAATCAAAAACTTGAATTGATTTAATAGCAAATTATACAGACATAGCTGAAGTGAAGAAAACACACCAGTAGAAAATAGCTATACTGAAATAGAGAGAGAAAATAGTGGAATATACAAAAAAGATCATAAGAGAAATATAAAATATGGTGAAAAGCTCTAACATATGTGCAATTAGAACCCAAAGACCATATTAGAAAGATTAGGCCAAATATTTTAGAAAATTGCAGAAGACACAAAGCCTCAGATTTGAGATTTACTATTAGTTTTCTTGATACTTAAAGTATCTTGTATTCATTCACAAGGCAAATATTTTTAAATTATGCTTCTATAGAGTAATAATCATACCAATGACCATTATTCTATGGACTTCACACTGATTAATTCACTTAATGCTCACAAGAACTCTACAAGGTAACTATCTTTATTATTCTGATCTGCAGTTAGGAACTGTGGCTCAGAGGTTTTAAGTTATTTCCCATGGTCATAAACCCAGTATGTGGTAAAATCAGGATTCAAATCCTGACATCTACTGCTTGAATCCGGCTCCTAACCACGATGCTTATTTTAATGTATGATGAATGACACTTTTATATGAACTTTTTTATCAAATCCTTCCCTGAGGAATTTAAAATCCAAATGATTTTTAATTGTAATTAATTCAGCAGATCTTCAGTAGAAAATTGCCCCAAAATTCAAATCGCTTAAAACAGTATGGCAATATACTTTTTAAAATGATTTATGGATATTTAAAGTTAATTGCTTTAAAAAAAATTCAACACTGATCTGAAGTTGCCAAGAAGCAATTCACTTTTTATAATTGGTAAATAATGTAAAATGCCTAATAATGTGATTGGTTCTATGTGCTGTAGTAAATATTGCATCTAACTTATGTGCAGTAAAATGTACATTTCCATTTCATATTCTCTTCTCCAGTGAATTTGTTTAGTAGGATACAGCAAAGAGCTAAGAAATCAATGAGATTACTAAAGTACCTCAAGCCACATCATTACATGATAATTATAAAATAATGCTTATTTGTGTATACAAAATATCCACATGATTGGAGTTTTCCCAAAGTACGAAAACATCTTCCAATACTGAGAAACTGGATAATTGAAAACTCCAGGTGTATGCAGTCTTCTTGAGCAAGAGGGACACAGTATGAGAGCATTAGGGTCTTTGTTGTTGGCCATCAAGTACCATAAGTGTCTCAGTTTTCTATCCTTCCACAGACTTGAGTAATCAGCTATGCCACTCGCTCTGTTAGTTACCATAAAACCCTTTCAACAAATCCCTTCTTGCATAGTTTGATTTGTTCTACTTTTACCAAGGGTAAATAACACATCAAAAATGGAAGAAACTTTGAATATGTCACCTAACACCTTTGAATCTTTCTTCCTCATCACTAAAGTGAAGGAGAAATAATAACTGAAAATAATTATCATTTATTGAGTCCTATCTATGTACCAATCAATTTATGACTATTGTTTTAATTAATGCATAAAACACAGAGAGACTAGAACTCAGCTGAAAGAATTAAGGGACCCACAAGCACTGGTTGAGAAGTGCATTGGCTAGTTGGAGATGTATCTATTAGGTCAAGAGCCAGGCTAATGCATATCTCAGCATCAAACAAGTTAAAGCAACAAGAAAGTTATCTGAAACTTATTTCATTAAATACAATTTCAATTCATAAGAATAATAAATTAATGATTATTTTAGTGACTATCCAAAGTACCTTTGGCCAGTACTTTGGCCACCTCATGCGAAGAGTTGACTCATTGGAAAAGACTCTGATGCTGGGAGGGATTGAGGGCAGGAGGAGAAGGGGACGACAGAGGATGAGATGGCTGGATGGCATCACTGACTCTATGGTCGTGAGTTTGAGTGAACTCTGGGAGTTGGTGATGGACAGGGAGGCCTGGCGTGCTGCAATTCATGAGGTGGCAAAGAGTCGGACATGACTGAGCGACTGAACTGAACTGAACTGAAAGTATCTAAATAGCAAATTCAATAGTAACAGTTAAAATTTATTGAGTACTTATTCACAGCTCCTCAAACTATGCTAAAGTATTTCTATATTTTATACCATTTAATCCTCACAACCACCATGTGAATTAGCTGCTATCATCTATATTTTACAGATTAAATAGCTGAGACTCCAAGATATTTAGAGGTTTTCTTTAATGATTATGGATATAGATACAGTCAGATTCATCACTATTGATATAAATTTTTCTCAGTTAGGAGATTTGGTATTTATATTAATTAGAGCACAGCTAAGTTACTGTGAGAAGCATAAATAAAACTGATTAACAAGATCAAAGTTTTCTTTCTCAGTCACATAGAATCCAGGGCTAAAAGGAGGCCTCTACCCTTCTAAACACATTCTAAACACACTCCATCTCTAGGTCCCAGCGGTCTGTCCTAATACTCCCTTCTGCCCTAACAAAGAAAAGAGAGTGCTTACCTTTTATGGTATAACCTAAAAGTTAGGCAAACATATCCATGGCATATAATATGGAAAAGCAATTACTAAAATATTATGTGCATATTTTATTTTGCAATAGGTAACACCATGCATATGCAAAACATGTGAATAAGCCTTTTGCTATGTGCAGTATAACAGAGAAAAGTCCCTGATGGCTTTTTATATAGTTTATTGCTGGAAAATGTGCTACAGGGGATAATATTTTTATTTTGTAGTATATACTGGGATTAATCTTGACAGAGCAGCTTTTTTGTGTCTAACAAGGAAAAGCACTACTCAACAATTTTTTAAATGTGATACTTGCATGCCAATCCACCACATTGTCATATCCAGAGAGGAAAAAATTGTGAAAACTTTCATTATGACCACATTTCATCCACTGAGCATGTATATCTTTCAGCATATTATATCAAGAAACTGACAATAATTACACAAATAACTTTCCTCATTGAAGCATACTGGTAAGGAAAAGTTTTATTAACCAAATTCAAAATAGAATATGAGATGAAAAACACTTGACAACAATAAAGCCTAGAAAAATCATTTGAATGATTACACATGGCTTGCTTTAGTGGTACCGCTCAGTGATATGTTCAGGATCTTAAAGGACCTAAAGCCACCAATTCAGCACCAAAATAGCAGAACTTTTATTGATGAAGACAAAAACAAAACAGGAGAATTTCTTAGATCAGTCACTCAGAAAGAATCTCACTTTCTTAGCATTTGAACTTTTTTTTTTTTTTTTTCATTGACTGGAGAAAGAAATAGGTTAAAAAAATTCAAGCAATTCACAAACAACCTCCACATACAACAATAGAACAGATGTTCCCCAGTTGAAAACAAACAAAGACTGGATCAGGAACTAATGAATCTGACTTCCAAATGGAAAAGTTTCATTGACTCAGAAAGAAATATGATTTAAATATCCAGAGTGATCTAATTATTAAAACCTCATGATACCCTTATTGTGAGATACGATTTTCTACTTTAGTTATGAATATTAAGAATATAGAACAAAAATTGGCTGGATGAGGACTCTAACCTGCCACTCAAGTTAAGTATTATCAGACTTAATAGGTATATCTTTGTGAAAATCATCATCTTTCTCATACCTAGGAGGCTGATATAATTCCTACTTTAATATTATTTTTTAAATGCTGAAACATATTGTTAATCTAAAATTGACTGCTTATGTATATGTTGAATGTTCCCAAGAGTTATATTTGAGAAAATCTCTTCTTAAATTTTTACAATTATTCTGCTTATTTAGGGAAGATGTACAGGATGAAGGAAACTTTGATTTGGCATTGAGTGGGCTTCCTAGGTGGTGCAGTGGTAAAGAATCCACCTGCCAATGTAGGAGAAATAAGAGATTATAGGCTCAATCTCTGCGTCAGGAAGATCCTCTGTAGTAGTAGTAAATGGCAATCCACTCCAGTATTCTTGCCTGGAAAATTCCATGGACAGAGGAGCCTAGCTTTCTACAGCTCGTGGGGTCACAAAGAGTTGGACATGACTGAGCGACTGAGCACACACACACACACATCAACATCTACATAAGCAGAAATAACTGAAGTACAAAAAGCCGAAAACCATACAGCAAACTTCAGAAAAATTTAAATTTGAATATAGCATTATCTTATTTCTACTCTGTCAACACCCTTTAAATCAAAGTATATATTAATAGCATAATATCATAATGTCAGCTTTTGGATTTAATATTCTTCATTATTTGAACTTGTTTTCCCTCCTGACATGTACACTATTTTTATTGATTCCATCTTCAATTTTCTAACTAGTTTTATGTCTTTGCACTAGTGAATTAAGCAAAATAATCACGATTTACCTATATATCCTTTTTTTTTAACTATGTATAAAGCTTTTCTTTATCTACCATACCCAGCACTATGTCATAGAAATGATTAAATTAGTTTAGCAAATTTATTTTGTATACAACTATGATACCTCTACTGTGTTTTTTAGCCCTTTGAATTTTTTTCATTGGCTTATAATTGCTTCACACTTTTGTGTTAGTTTCCGCTGTATAACAATGTGACTCAGCTCTAGATATACATATATCCCCTCCTTCTGGAGCCTTCCTCCCATCCCCTCTTTTCCAACCCTCTAGGTGAGCTAAGCACTGAGCTGAGCTCCTTGTGTTCTGTAGTAGCTTCCCACCTGCTTATTTCACACATGTATGTATATCATTGCTATGCTCTCAATTCTACCCACCCTCTCCTTCCCACGCTGTGTCCACAAGTTCATTCTCTGTGTCTCTATTCCTACCCCACAAATAGGTTAATCAGTACCATTTTTCTAGATTCCATACATATGCATTAATACAAGATATTTGTTTTTCTCTTTCCGACTTACTTGGCCATGCCCCACAGCATGTGGGATCTTACTTTCCTGACTAGGGATCAAACCCTCGCCCCCTGCACTGGAAGCACGGAGTCCTAAGCACTGGACTGCCAGGAAAGTCCCCTTCCACTGTTTTTGATAAAAGTAAGTATTAAGGCTTTTTTTTTTTTTTTTTCTTATTTATGGGATATCGATGGTGGGCTTTTTTTTTTTTTTCATATTTACATTGTTTTAGTGCATTCTGAACCCACACACCAATCAAAAAAATAATAATTTAGCATCTTCTGTGACTTTCCCTACTTGATTCCCCCTATTTTCAAAACAATCATGCAGCAGAGATCCAAGGCTGCAAAACAAGATGAATTGAGAAGAAGATCATTAGGAGGAACAGTGTGGCACTCATCATTTTGTGCTGTCACAACACCATCTGTGTTGTACCAGACCAGAGTAACTTTGACATGACAAACAAACCTCTTAGGGGAAATAGAGATTCTATTCATTGTTCCACTGTCTGGCCAAACACTCTCCTCTAAAGCAGCACAAACACAATTGTTATTATTGAATTAACAATAGCAATAAATTATAATTTTTAAATAACATTTTTTCCTCTGGATAAAAAATAAGATTTAAAGTATCTCAGTCTCACTAGGGTGATATAAATATATTAATGCAGCCTTCTAATTTTATTTATACCTCACCTGGGGTACTGACTCCAGAAATATTATTTTCTTCAACCTGCTTATAAATATTGTTCAGTGAAACTACATCACGTGTCCTCATGGTAGTCATTCCCCTCAACTGCAAAATGTGCTGAGGTTATTTATTCAAATAACTTTTGACTTACAGGCACTGACCTTTTCCCGATCATTACTATTATTAACAACAACAGTTAATAATTAACAGTAATGACAGCTAAATGAGGGTTACTGAGGTTACCAGCTGCCCTGCTAACCATCTATGTGGATGAGTCTCACTAACCCTATAATTTTATAGATCAGGTGTTAGCCAATATTTTTGGTATGGGGTAGATAGAAAATATTTTTAACTTTGCCAGCTTTACAGTCTGTCACAGATACTCAGTTGCTACTGTGGTGCAAAAGCTGCAAATAATCAAATTAATGTAACTGTATTCCAATAAAACTTTATTACAAAAAAAGTTGGGGGGCAGCAAGCTGGATTTTGTCTGTGGGCCACTGTTTATCTATCCTTGTTGTAGATGATGAAATTGAGTTTGAGCAAGGTTAAACAACTCACCCAAGGTCACTAAGTAGTGAGGTCAACATTTGAAAACAGACTAACTCTAGATGTGAGCACCTAAACACTGCTATACTGTCTCTAGGTTCTGTAGTATCTTGTATCCTCCGTGATGGAAAGACTGAGGAAATGTGAAAATTGTAACATCTTAACAACTGGCACTGAAATTTCTCTCAGAGAAGGAGTTTATTTATCCTAAAATGGTCTTGATAAGTTACTTGGAGGAAGTTGAGGACCAAAAGGAAATTATCAGCAGGCCTTACAGTAAGAGAAAAGTTATGAATAGAAATTTTGAGGTACAGCAAGAGTAAGTAGAGAGAAGAAATAGCTGAAGGTGTTATGGGTGATTATAGCCTGAATTACAGGGGAAAAGTCAACAGACATAAATGATTTTTTTTTAAGCAAGGAGGAGATGGAGAATTTTTAACATTATATTACCTAGACGGTAATAGTTATTATTCCAACAGCCTTTATAGAAAGACATTTTTCTTACACAATATAAATAAAGAATGGGATAGTCTCCAGGGATGATATAGTACACATCTAGCTCTGCTTCTCTGCATCACCTCAGCTCTCCCCTCCTCTATGTGTCAATTATATTATTAGAAAACCTTCTCCATGGTAGCAAGACGATTGCCGGTAGCAGCTGTGGGGATATGCTTTCTTGTTCATGTATAGTAAGTAAGACAGGGCAAAAAATTCAATTTCCTAATTGTGGGGTAAATATTTTTTCTTCCTATCCGAGTAGGCCAACCTCCTTGAATGAATAAGTAGCCCAACCAGGGACTTCCCTGACAGTCCAGTGATTAAGAATCTGCCTCCCAATGTAGGGGATGCAAGTTCAAACCCTGGTCAGGGAATGAAGATCCCACATGCCACGGAGGGCAACTAAGCCTAAGAGCCACAACTAGAGCGAGAGGCCCACACGCCAGCCCATGTGCTCTGGAGTCTGTGCCCCACAACAAAGAAACCAGCACACAACTAAAGAAAGCCAGCACTCCACAAGGAAAACCCAGCACAGTCAAACAAAAAACAGCCCACTGAAAGTTCCAAGTGTTTGGGATTTAACTATGAATTCCCAAAATCATTCTCTGGAAAGAAGCTTAAATTTTTTGAGATTGGCTTACTGGACTAACCATCACATTAACATTAACATGTAAACATAGTTAACCATGTTTAACTAACCCTACAGCTTCAAATGTGACCATTTCCCTTGAGTTATATGGGCTGTAGGATGATAGATCACTATCTGAACAAAGCTGAAATTCTTTTAAGAACATAGAAGGCACACGTTTCTAACTCATATGATCACATACTTAGATTGTTCTGGAACAAGACTAACTCAAAACAACAAATAAGCCAAAAGAAACAGGGCTTGCCATTAACATCAAGCTTATCTTTGGCTTAGAGCCTGTCCTATTGCATGATAAGTCAACACACACTGAGGTTTTACCTTAGTCAAGCAATGTGGCAGACCTCCGTTATAAAGAAAAACTGGCAGGCACTTGTGGGAAACAAAACATAAATAGATACTTTGAAGCAATCTGGGGAGTGGATTTAGAGCGGCATACTGCTAGTGCTATGGGTGTGCTCCCGACTGAAGGATCAGAGATGGCTTCTAAAAGAGATGTTTCATTCTCTTTTATTAATTAAGAAAATTCAAAAATAAAGTTATATGACACATTTTCATAACATATACGAGGACACTTCCAGCAATAAAATATTTTATATTTTATATAAGAACCAGTGTCTTAAGAAATAGTTTTACTATCAATCTACAGTTTAAAAATAATATGTATCAATGAAATTCCTACTTATTAATAATTTTCACTGTAGAAAGTATTCGTTTGTGAAAAATAATGAGCAAGGTGTTAAATTATGGAACATCTTCAAGATTTGCATAAGTTATTAAAACAGCTTGGGGGTCATGAGAATTTATGGGGCCAGTAGAGATAAAATCAAATCATAGTGATTCCAAAATTTGCACAGGAAAATATTGATTATGACATAGGAAAATATCACTTCTGGTCTTGGATCTATGGTATGTACACAAAGAGGGAGTAAATTATCCAAGAAATGTGACAAATAATGAGGGAAACAAACCCTAAACCAGGATAAACAAGGTCAAGTATAATTAAGGCAGTTAAAAAGTGATGGTAAGTAAAGAATTAGGAGGAGCAGTGACTCTCAGGAATCAAGCTCTCAGTAATAACAAGGGTCATTCTCTCTCTACACATTTTTTTGTGTATCACTTAGGGGCCTAGGTAACATCGAAAGATAGAAAGAGTCTGGCTTGAAGAATCCCAAGAGGCATTTTTAACCATTTTATAAGGAAATGTCATTAGATGGAGCCAAATATCTTAAAGTATATATAAAATATTTTTGGCATACAAATTAGAGTATACATATGTCCATACTTGTTTTCACATAATCTTTTTCAATCTGGCTCTCTGTTTAAAATACCTAATACATTGCCTGCCACACAATGGTGGTGGTTTGGCCATTAAGTCATGTCCGACTTTGTGACCCCACGGACTGTAGCCTGCTGGGCTCTTTTGTCCATGGGATTTTCCAGGCAAGAATACTGAAGCGGTTTGCCATTTCCTTCTCCAGGGTATCATCCCAACCCAGGGATTAAACCCAGATTTCCTGTACAACAGGCAGATTCTTTACTGACTGAGCTACTAGGGAAGCCCTGCCACATAGTAAACACAAATAAATATTTTTAATAAATAATTGAATATTTAAAAAATGATTTGTTTCTTCTATTACCATGACAAGCAACATTCCATAAATAATAGCTGTTAGCACGAAAGTCCTCTTTTAAGGTCTTTATCTTTTTTTTTTAATCATTCAATTATATTGGAATGTCAAAAGTAATCCAGATTCTAAAGTCTTCAACTTTTCATGACTTCATAGTATCCACAAGCTTTTAAACCCTGACACCCTCAAGTAACTTATGGGATATGTTAGGTAAGAAAAAATTAGTTTCTTATCTAGGGAAACCAAAACAAGTATTGTAGAGAAAAAAATTACAAGATATTATATATAGTATTATAAAACACCCACAACACAAAAGAACGTTTATGCATTAATAAAATACATTCAAACAATCAAATATTAATTTAAATGAATTAAAATAATTTGGCTTTGAATAACTAAGACTTCATGAAGTTTCTGACCAGGTTAGACAGAAAAATTCAAAACAGGTTTTGTGTTTCAAGCATTTTTCTACAGCAAAATTCTCTTAAATCCATTTTATATTTTAGGATTCCATATGCTTAAATGTTAGAATTCCCTGGCATTAGGACTCTGTAAGCAAAATAAGGACTAATATTCAGAACCCAGAGATCTCATAGATCCTGAGATCAGGAAACAGTGGAAAGTCAAAGCCAGATATGCCATCAGAATGCAAAAAAATATTCATTTTCATGCTCCAATGGGACATAAGAGAGATCAATATTTTCCAATTCCACCTGCATAATATGATCACTTGTAGAGCTTAACATGGACAAAGGAGCCTGGCAGGCTACAGTCCATGGAGTCACAAAAATGTTGGATACAACTTAGCGACTAAACAACAACAGCTTACATAGTACTACTGTCCAGATGCCATTCTCAGAGATTCAGTTTTAATTGGTCTAGGTTGGGGCCAGAACCTCAACATTTTCTAAGAGCTCCATAGGTAACTCCAATATGGGAACACTGAGATATAGGAATAATTAAAGTCTAAATAAGCAGTATCAGGAATGAAGAAATGGGAGTTAGCTATTTTTAAAATATACCACCTACTATTTTATTATTTGTTAGTATAATTAATTAGATGTATTATGGTCAGAAGCCACAAGGCAACATTTGTCAATATATATCTGTGTTTGCAAAAGTAAAAACTCATAGATGACAATTTTGGTCACTGCATAACAACATGAAATATAAATATCTTCCTTTTCCTCTCACTAAAATCTTTGTTAGCATTTTTGAGGTTTGAAACATTTTTCAATATTAAAAGATGTGGTATTTTATTGTGGAAATCAATAGAGTTCTTTCAGTGAAAAGATTCCTTTCCTCCAATGATAGCACAAAAATATTGGGACAGACCAGGCTAATTCCATTACAAATCAGTGGTCAGTCTATTCATACCATGGCAAAGAGATGATGACATGAAATTATCAAGATGTCTCCAAAAAATTAAGAGCTTAAAGGAAATGACTGTCTTTTATATGAACTCATCCATTACATCAATTTATCGGAAAATTAAATATAAACTTTTTGACCTAAAGAATGCTGATAAAGTGAAAATCTAATCAATGGGATTTTACCAAAGCAACTGCATAAACTTTGGATGGGGCTGCCCCAGTTGTAGTTGATTTTTAATGATAAATGGTCTAATGAGATTTCTTATAAAGTACACCTATATGAGGACTTCCCTTGTGGTTCAGTTGGTAAAGAATCTGCCTGCAATGCGGGAGATCTGGGTTCAGTCCCTGAGTTGGGAAAATACCCTGGAGAAGGGAAAGGCTACCTACTCTAGTATTCTAGCCTGGAGAATTCCATGGACTGTATAGTCCATGGGGTTGCAAAAAGTTGGACACAACTTAGCAATTTTTACTTTACTTCACTTCACACCTGTATGAAACTTACAAATAACAGTTTACACATATTCTGAGTCTGAAATTAAATGACAGAAAACTTTCTTAGAAAAATAATAAACAGCATAAACATACAAAGACAATGAAACATAACAGTAGCAATATTTTGGGAGCTAAAAAAGCACTTGAGAGAGTGATAAGCCAAGCCTACAATACGGGATCAAGTCTTAGCATGTAGAGGCACTAGCTGTCTTCCAGGACTACCCCAGGGGATGAAAATAAGTTGTTGTTCCTTTCAACCCCAGTAGAAAATGGTAGTTTTACTCTACAGAAAATGGATCCAGAGAGAACCAAAACTTGCCACTGATAATATACCACTCCCAAACGAGTTTTGATCCAAACTTCTTCATCTGGAAACAAAAAGGCCATAGTTAGTATAAATAGATCTTTTTAAGAGATTTTTTTTCTCCCCATGGCCATTAAGTTATAATTGCAAAAATTCATATTAAATGTATTCTAAAGAATTACAACACTTGGATTCTTTGCCTTATATCAAAATTTGTGCTTGCAAAGTTTAGGAAGGGAGAAACATTGCAGCAGTTAAGACTGGAATCCAGAAAGAGTAAGTAGAATGTGCTACTGATTTGAGGACACATCCAACAATAAAATATGTTTGAGGCTACCCCCAAAACATCTCCTGTTCTGAACTCCCTACTTGGTGGAGAAGTACCATCAAGGGAGACGCAGATTCTGGGCACTGGGAAGCTCTGCCTTACCACTCCAGCCTGTTGCTTCATCCTGATTTGGGCCGTCATTTA
This sequence comes from Bos taurus, assembly GCF_002263795.3. Lineage (NCBI taxonomy): Eukaryota > Metazoa > Chordata > Mammalia > Artiodactyla > Bovidae > Bos > Bos taurus. The sequence continues at coordinate 38,707,002 of NC_037328.1, read as the reverse complement.
AGCCAAGGGAATCAAGCTGAGACCTGAGAGACTTAAAAGGTACAAGACCTGCTAAGAAGCAGAAACTGCAGAGCAAAGACCCAGATGCAATTTCTTACTTTATTTACTGCTAAAAGATTTCCAACAAATGAAATTTACAGGCAACTACACATAGATCTTGGAAGCTTGGGCTTCCCAGGTGGCACTAGTGGTAAAGAATCCACCTGCCAAAGTAGGAGACAGAGGAATGTGGGTTCAACCCCTGAGTTGGAAAGATCTCCTGGAGTAGGAAACAGCACCCCATTCCAGTATTCTTGCCTGGAAAATTCCATGGGCCTGGCGGGCTACAGTTATTGGGGCCACAAAGAGTCAGACATGACTGAGCGACTAAGCATGTACTTAGAGCTTAAGAGAGAGAGAGGAAGAAGAAGAAGGGGCAGGAAAGGAATGAAAAAGAAAAAGGAAGGGCTAGAAAGAAGAAAGGAAGGAAGCAAAGAAAGAAAAATACTTAGGAAAGAGAAACCCCAACCCTGGTGAACAATGGTACATGATTATTTAACTGAGGAAGCAATCCACATGGTGACAGTAAGACTGTTCTCTAGAGGTAGACCATTCTTCAGCCAGTGAAGCCTTATTAATAGCTCTTTAGATATGTCTATAAGGAACATTGGAAAATGAAATTTTCCCCATTGGCAGAATCAGGACAACAAAATATATGATCAAGAAACTCACTCTGCTTTCTGGAAAGTGAGTCAACCTATGAATGAATCTTAATGTTCCAGCCTAGCTAGATAATACGATAATAGCTAATGCCAGTGGGAAATTCACTTAGCATATCATGTTTAGGCACTGTGTTAAGGTTTTATTGAATCCTCAAAACAATCTCATTAGATTGTTTCTATCATTATTTTGTAGAAAAGAAAACAGGCTTACAGAAGGTAAGTCCATTGCTCAAACAGAAAACGTGTGATAGAGTCAAAATCTAAACCCAAAAAATTTGACTCCAAGACAGAGTGATCATAATTACTGCACTCTAATGAATATAGTGGTTTGGACGTTTGACAACTCGTGATACTTCACATTTGCCCCCTAATTCTATGGTTCCTTGCTGTTAGTGATTTTGCCCCTCAGAAGATATTTGGTAATGTTCGGAGATGTTTTTCATCACCATGACATGAGAAGAAGGAGATGTGTTACTGATATCTGATGAGTAGAGGCCAGGTGTGCTGCTACACAGTCCACAATGCACAGGTCAGCTCTCAAAAGGAAAGAATTATCAATAATTATCAATAATTGCTGATATCAAAAAATATCAATATTGATATCAAAAAATATCAATAATGACAAAGTTGAGAAACTCCACCTTTGCCAAATGGAAATCTTCATTGCATGCTGTGAGTATCAGGTGATCAAATATACCATTCAATACATAAATGGCCGGCCCATGAGAAACCACATCTGGGCTTGATAGAAATGACATCTCATCCTCAAGAGTCTAAATTTAAGGTTGAATTAAGCAGTTTTAATTGTTACCCCTTGAGGGAAAGGGTAAGAGAGTTTGTGATTATGCATGAAAGAGTTAGACATAACACATAGTCCTTTAAAAATTATACATGTGGGAAAACAAATGTGGGTGCTGTGCATTCATTCGGAGAGTAGATTCTTACGGGTATTTGTTAGTTTTCTTACCTGTAACCTCCCCTCTCCCCTTAGTGGTAAGGTCTTTGTCTTTCCAATTGAACTGCCAATGATAGTAGCCTACCTTTCTAGTCAAAAACCTGAAAACACATGATCCACACATAGCTGCATCTCATCCCCCAGCCCAGAGATTATTCCAGGGGTGGTTACATGGCTAGATTAGTCCAACAAGAGTTTCTCCTTAGTATTTTTCTAAATGAACATTTTGGATAAAATTCTCTCCTCCTCTGCAATCTCTGATCTAGAGAAATGTATTTATACAGAGGAGTCTAAAAGACAAGCCTATAGCCACAGAAAGATAAAAATAAGATTCTAAGAGAAAGAAACCTGGCAGCACTGAGCCTCCAGGTCCCATGTCTGAGATCTGCAGAACAGTCTTCCCTTCTTTTATGAATTATGTCATTTTCTTCCTAATTAAAAAAATGTTGTTTTCCTTAAGTTAGATTTCTTCCTATTATTGCTCAAAGAATCTTGGTGAATACAACATCCTATGGGTATGGCTTTTCACAGAATACTAACCGAACGATTTTAAAGGAGATTTTTAGAAAATCTTTTCTCAGTATAAAAGTCCTGTAACTCTCATGGAGCTTGTCTTAGCTTTGCGCATCATCAAGCAGAATTAGCAAACATTTTAAAAGAAGCCAAAACTTTATTCACACATTCTGGATACTACAATGCCGTTTAGGCCATTCTCAAAAAAAATTTATTTTGGCATCCTCAAATCTGAAAGTTTTGAGCATACAATAGATACAATGAACCACTTAAAAGTCCTCCTATCTCCACCCTGCAAATCCTAGATTAGAGCAGCTTTTATAGTTCTAAAACTAGTTTTCAAGGTGAAAGATGTGTGGATTGTTATACACAACAGCTGCCTAAAGCATAATCTCAGTTTTCCTCCATGTTATGAACTGAATTATGTCAGCTCCCAAATTTTTATGTCAAAGCCTTAACTTCTAACATGACTATTTTTGGAGAGAGGTCTTTGAGGAGATAATTAAAGTTAACTGGGCCCTGATCTGATAGGATTTGTGTCTTTATAAGAAGAACAGAGCGGAGAAGGCAATGGCACCCCACTCCAGTACTCTTGCCTGGAAAATCCCATGGATGGAGGAGCCTGGAAGGCTGCAGTCCATGGGGTCGCTGAGGGTCGGCCACGACTGAGCGACTTCACTTTCACTTTTCACTTTCATGCATTGGAGAAGGAAATGGCAACCTGCTCCAGTGTTCTTGCCTGGAGAATCCCAGGGACGGGGGAAGCCTGGTGGGCTGCCATCTATGGGGTCACACAGAGTCGGACACGACTGAAGTGACTTAGCAATTAGCAATAGCAAGAAGAAGAGAGAGATCTCTCTCCTTCAAGAAAGCCACCATCTGCTAACCAGGAAGACAGACTTTACCAGAAACCAACCATGATGACACTTTGATCTTAAACTTCTAGTCTCCAGAACTGTGAGAAATTTTCATTGTTTAAACCACCCAGTCTGTGGTTCAAACTGAACAGACTAATACACTCCATGACTTCTGTTTCTGGCCTGTTCAGTTAACACTTGCACATATGTTGGCACTTATTATCTTTATGTATATCAGCTTGCTCATTCAATAAATGTTTATTGCCTATTGTATGCTAGAATTTGTCTCAATTCCAATGTCTTTGTTCTCTGCACTGAGATTCACGGAAAAAGCAAAACTAATAGAAGATATATAGATATGGATATATAAACATAAATTATATATATACATACACACACACACACACATATATAGTCCATGGGGTTGCAAAAAGTCAGGCATGACTGAGCAACTAACACTTCACAGCCATACTGAAGTGGGTAGCCTTTCCCTTCTCCAGGGAATCTTCCTGACCCAGGAACTGAACCAGGGTCTCCTGCATTGCACATGGATTCTTTACCAACTGAGGAGTCAGGGAAGCATATATATATATATATATATACACATATATAATAGGAATTGGCTCATGCAACTATAGAGTCTGAGAAGTCCCACAGTCTGCCATCTGCAACCAGGAAATCCAGTGGTATAATTCGGTCTGGGGCCAAAGGCCTGAGAAGAAGAGTACCATTGGCGTAAGTCCCAGAGTTCAAAGGTTCAAGAACCAAAGCTTACAATGTCCAAGAGCAGAAACAGATAGATGTATCAGCTCAAGAAATAAAGAGAAAAAATTCACCCTTCCTTCACCCTTTTGTTCCATTCAGGTCCTCAAAGAATTGGGTTATGCCTACCCACATTGGTGAAAGAGAAAGTGAAATTCGCTCAGTAGTGTCTGACTCTCTGTGACTATACAGTCCATGGAATTCTCCAGGGCAGAATACTGGAGTGGGTAGCCTTTCCCTTCTTCAGGGTATCTTCCCAACCCAGAGATCGAACCCAGGTCTCCCGCATTGCAGGCAGATTCTTTACCAGCTGAGCCACAAGGGAAGCCCAGGAATACTGGAGTGGGTAGCCTATCCTTCTCCAGCAGATCTTCCCAACCTAGGAATCTAATCAGGGTCTCCTGCATTGCAGGTGGATTCTTAACCAACTGAGCTATGAGGGAAGCCCCCACATTGGTGAAGGTGGATCTTTTACTGAGTTTATTGAATCAAATACTGATCTTTTCCTGAAACACCCTCATGGGCACATCAGAAACACTATTTTTTTTTACCAGTTATCTGGGCATTCCTTAGCCCAGTCAAGTTGACATAAAATTAGCCATCGCATTTTCCAAAAGATTCTAAAATCAGATGCTCCTTTTCCTAGATCAGAGACATTAGAATTAGCCCAGCTTGTTTCCATTGTTCCCCTTTCTTTATAACCACCAAATTAGAGAGCTGAGCAATATCCACACTGTAGTCAAAGAAGGTCAAAGAATTACTTTCTTCCATTCCTAGTCCTCTGTTAAGAAGGAGAAGGAAAGGAAATAACATTTATGCAAAAAATTATGTTAGATGTTGTGTACTTTATTTACTTAGCAAATATATAGGATAGAAAGCTTTGGGAATTGTAATTGTTTAAGATTATTTTATAGAATTAGAATTCAAAATACCAGCAATTTATTTTTAAATTTTAAATTTAGGAAGTTGGCTTTAAAAATTAGACTAATACTTTCTCAACAATAACAACTTCGACCTCCATAACATTTCTACAAAGCCTACTGTGCACTTTAAAATTCCATTTTGCCTGAGCTGCAACTTGGCTTTTCCAATACCTCATGTAAAATTGAAATACTAATGCAACTCAATGGTCCAAGCTGGCTAAAATGGAAATGAACAGCTAGCTGTAATAATGGCTCAAGGCAATCAGATACAGCATCTAAAAGCACATATCATCTACAGAATTAAAGCAGTTTAGAGCTTTTTAGCAGTCTTTTTGAATTTTTAACTTCCATGGCATCTGCCACTTTCTATTCAATTAGTAGATGATATATAGCATAGCAGTAAACTTGAAATCTGTTAATTTTGGTTTTCTCTCTTTAGTTTTATAAGCATTGTGGAATGTTCTACCCTATGGGCATATGAGCATGATTTAAAAATATGTAGTAAGTATATTCAAGTACAAATCCTCAGCTCATAGGACAGTACTTATAGCTAGAAACAAAAACAGCAATACATTAACACATTCTCAGTATATCTCTGTCAACAAGTTTAATTTAGATTCCCAAAATATTCATCCCTGGGCAAAAATGCCAAGAAATATTTTAGGTTTTAAAATTTCTGGAACTCTTTCAAAATTTCACAAGTTCTGAATTCTACTAAGTGGTATTTTCCTTCCTCTTAATTTGTTTGGGTTGCAAAGGAAATAACTTTTTCCAACATATTTCTAACTTAAATCTATGTTTTATGCTATGCCAACATAATTTCTCAACTTGGAGAAACAGCATTTCTGACTCTAAACAGCTCAAATGCAAGCAGTAGCTGTTCATGAAGCCTTTGGAGATGACATGCTTGGTCCAAAGGGCAAAAGTAGAATCAAATTTAAGTAAGGAGAAGCCACATGACACAGTATGCTCTTACATAATTGAACTCTATTTAAAACTTCTCATCTCTTTTTTAGTGGATCTACAAAGGAATTGGACTGGTAGAAAGACTACAATACATCTATTTTTATAAGTTTGTATGTGTATCTTTAATTTCCCAAGAATAGTTTGCTATCAATGAGCTAAGATGTGGATAAGTTAAAAAAAAAAAAAAAAAAAGATATGCAGAGGGAGAAAAAAATAACTGCAATTTTTGAAAGCTTTAAGCATATAATAATTTCCCCAAAATGCTTATTTGTATTTGTTTAAATACACGTCTTTGTTTTAAATGGCAATTGTATTCATTAGTTCTGATTGTTATAATGTAATACTATTGATTGGGTGGCTTAAACACAAAAATATATTTCTCACAGCTCTGGAGCTGTCTGAGGTAAGGCCTGGTAGAGTCTGTTTCTGGTGAGAACTCTTCCTAGTCTGCAGAGGCCACATTCTTACTGTCCCTTCACAGGGAGAAGTAAGAGAGAAAGCCCTTTGGTGTCTCTTCATATAAGGACACCAATCCTATTGCATTAGGGCCCCACCCTTACAACCTCATTAACTTTAAATTACCCCAATAAAGGCCCCATCTCCAAATACAGTCACATTGGGAGTTGGAGATTTCAACATATAAATCTAGGGAGGGGTGGGAAATACCATTACAATTGGTTCATGATAGAAATATTCTACCTACCAGAGCAAATCAATCTCTGCATAGTGGGTTTGATTTGACCTAACTGACAGCTGGGAAATTGTGAAGTGGACAACAGTTTAAACCAAATATTCTTGTACTTTTCCTGTAAATCAAAAGGAAGTACAGACTACTTGTTAGTACATAGCATTATGAGAACTTTCCCACCTTGCTTTGTGAAGATAGGAAAATGGTTCAGCACAGTCTCAACAAAATCCTTTTATATAAAAACCTATAAACACATGATGCATGTTGAACATCTCAGTATATTAATTTTTTCAGGCCATTGATGTTCCAGACAGATTATCTTAAATGTAGGCTCAACAAAAAATACCTACAAAAGAAGAAAATCAAATATTTTCTGAACCCCTATTATGTGGAAACATTATTAGCCATAATAGAAGGACTTTTCCACAAGATCTATATGGCTATTTCCAATAGTTTGTAGCACTAAAAAACACTATACACCCAAAACTTGGTGTAATGATTACACTGTTGCATGTGAGGCCTTTCTACTGTGTCCTTTATTACTAATATAAAATAAAAGGGATGTTGCTGTAAGGAAAGAAATGGATCAGGCAGTCATAAATGTGACACTCAAAAGAAGTACAAGTTCTCTAAAACTTTGCTTTGAATTTCAATAACTTCATCTTCTCTGTTTCTCCTTTCCCACAGTACAAAGGTATAAAGCCCTTTCTATGGTATAACATTGCCCAAAGCTTGCTTCATGAGAAGCAAACATGATTGTAACTTTATCTGGGTTCAAACTCTGAAGAACACTCTTTTCTTAAGTCCTAGTTCTACATTAGTTAATAATATGAACTTGAGTTAGTCATTTTGCAGCTCTCATATATAAAAATCTGGAGAAGGCAACGGCAACCCACTCCAGTACTCTTGCCTGGAAAATCCCATGGACGGAGGAGCCTGGTGGGCTGCAGTCCATGGGGTCACTGAGGGTTGGCCACGACTGAGCGACTTCACTTTCACTTTTCACTTTCATGTATTGGAGAAGGAAATGGCAACCCACTCCAGTGTTCTTGCCTGGAGAATCCCAGAGACGGGGGAGCCTGGTGGGCTACCGTCTATGGGGTTGCACAGAGTCGGACACGACTGAAGTGACTTAGCAGCAGCAGCATATACAAAAATCTTTGAAAAGATTTTTGAAAGGCTTTGAAAGAGAAAATAAGCACAGATTGCTTTCAGTTGTGGAATGCTACAATCTAGTTTTTGAAATTTATTTTTATCCCACCTAACATGTAGTGACATTAGCTTATAGAATTTTCTTCCCTACATTATGGCCAAAAGCTTCATAACAACATGTCAAAAGTTTAATACACCCTTGTAACTGTTTGCTTTTTTTTTTTTTTTTCCAGAGAGAAAGTAGAAAGATTCTGTGGTAAGAATTGAAATTATTTTCCTCTCAGGCACTATATGAATAGGAATTAAGTTATTCAATAACCTAGGTTCTCAATGTGCTGACGTATCTCAAGGGAGAGCCTGGACATTTTAATTGCCTCTGTTACACAAAGCCTGCTCAGCTTGAATTGTCAGAAAGTGCTACAGTGGTTTTACTCAAATGTTTTTGAGGCCCCAGGGTTTCTCTATACAAGTACCGATGGAAGCTCAAGTTCTAGGACTGGGTTTATGTCAAAGATCATATTTTCTCCCCTGTACATACCCAGCTCTAAGAATGAACTTTTGTAAATGCTTATTTGTTCCCTTTTGAAAAACCCTAAAAACTGGGAATTCAGTAATGAATTAAAATCACATTCCACAAAATGGAGTGTTTTTCCCTAAGCCTCCAGATTTTACATATTCCACATTTTTGAATCTTATTATTCTCAATATTTGCTTTTCACTTTCTGAATGTTTCCTCTGGTAAGACATGGCATTTTGTCCTTGAGAAGTGAGTGCAAGTTACTATATTTTCCTTCTTAGCCGTCTCATGAGACAGGCCATGAAATGCCAAGAATAATGTAAACTATATAGGAAAATACCATGACGTACTACACCTAGAAATATCTCAGCTTAATAGGTGTTGTGCCATTAACGGTGAATTTTATGGAGGTAAGGAGATGTAAATCTGTCATGTAGACAAAGATTTACAGTAATACCCACTTCAGTGGATGATTTTCATCACAGTTAGGACTGTCAGGCAACTTGCGTGTTTTCTCGAGTCTCTTAAGTTATGAAGGCCTCCTCGTATTAATCCAAGGTTGGTATCTTGACCTTCCTGCAGTCGATGCTGATGATGTAGTTTGCCATTCTTTCTTTGCATTATCACTGATGTGATTTTTAGTCAGTGGGGTGGAGTTTTAGTTAAATAAAACTGATTGAAAACACTGGTTGGAACAATGTAATTGGCAATAATTTTCTACAAATAATGGCTTTTTATTTTTGTTAGAGTGTTAATATATATTTTTTATTAATCATATCTAGACATATACTTCATTTTCAAAAGATACACAAAGTATATTAATGTGAAGTCACTGGAAGGCAACTCTTCTTATTCAGTAAGCTAGTCACAGATTTGGAGGATATGATTACACTAGGAAAAGAACCACAACTAAAAACAAGTGTTCTAGTCTTAATTTTAATGAAGAAAATTATTTTAACAGAAAAAGTACATAAGAACTTTCTTAGCTGTTTTGGTTACAAATTTAAATTTTTAACTCAATATGCTAAATAAGTATATGATTATTTCTTAAACCCATAGTCCACTCTTCTCTTTCTATGTACTTGGATATCACAAAAGATATGAAATAATCATATGAGATAAGATTGTAACTTGCATTTATATATGTTAAAATATCTTAAGTGGGATTTCTAGGATATTGTCTACCTTGGGGTCCTAACATCATGAGTTTATAAGTTACTCATTGGGTATTGTACAAAAGTTTAAAGTAAAACTACATGTGTGTATTTGATATTTGCTCAGTTGTATCCGACTCTTTGTGACCCTTTGAACTGTAGCCTGCCGGGCTCCTCTATCCCTGTGATTCTCCAGGCAAGAATATTGGAGTGGGTTGCCATGCCCTCCTCCAGGGGATCTTCCCAACCCAGGTATCAAACCTGAGTCTCCTGCATCTCACTGCTCTCTAGCCAAGATACAAAGGCATGAGGAGGAAGATTGCCAGCCCCCTATAACAGTTACTACTCGCGTGCATTATCTTTGTTTTTAAAACTAAATGTATTTATTCTTTACAAGATGTGATATGATGGGGATAAAACATATTTCCTCTATAAGATTCTGGATAATCCATTCTCAACTGAAGGAAGTTGGGTGAAATTTCCCAGATATTAATATACATAGTACCATTAACTAAAGAAATTGAGTTATTCATAAAGTCCACCACCTGGTGACTACATGACAGTCAGCATAAAGGATACAATATTTTCAAAGATCTGGTAGTGTGTTTTAAAATATTTCAGATTTTATTTAATTTTTAGTTATTGAGTTTTATGAAACCTAATTAAAGAAGTTTTTCATAGAAAATGAATGAATATTGTTACTGAAGAAGACATAGTATTAACATAAGTAGTTAGCATCTTAAAATTCAATTTTCATTTATTCAATCCAACCCCCAAAGGAAAACATGTTCATGCTTACCTATATGTTTTAGGCACTAGTATTTTTATGCATTTAAGGATTTAGTCCTGATATCTGCATACATCAGTTTGTTTGGAGATTTAGGACGAACAGAAATGAGGAAGTATAATATAACAAATTCTACTTATTAGTCATCTTGATAATTTAGATTTACATTAAAAACAATTTACTCTTCCTATGTTCTATATACATAGCTTCCATTGTAAGCACTAATTATTTAAATTTCTGTATATCCAATGTAGGAAAAGAATAAATATTCATGAAAATATATGTATACATTTTCTTTCATATTTAAATAGAAAGAAGTAGTATAAAAAGGATACAAATATGTTCTACATCTATTGTCCCATGAGAAGCACCAAGAGAAAAGGATTTCATATTTAAATTAGAGTACAAAATGCAGCTTGTTATGCCTTATTTTAGAAATTCACAATACTCTATTTGCATTTCAAAGTTTCTGAAAAATTATGCTGTAAAGAAACCTGTGTCACTAAGTTTAACCCAGAGTACTGCCAATTCATTTAGCCATAAAGCTCCTTTTTCAAATACACTATGAATATTTTGAAGTGCTACTCTAATTAATGTCATTTAAAATTTTGATATAAATATGGGCCTCTGAGACTGCTTAATAGATAAAATACTTAAAGTTAGTTTAAACATATATTACATAATCTTAAATATTGTATTGGACCTATTGTTCAGTTGAAAGATTTCTCTTCAAACTTGTGATGCTAATATAAACTCTTCTTTCATTTCTGTAAAATCTAAAGAACCCAGTGCTGTAACAAAAATTTCACAGACATCAATAAATGAAAAATGGAAAAAGGAACTATATTGTATAAACCTTTCCTTGATAACTATCTTCAAACTATCAACTTAATCAAAAGCAGGAAATAACACCACATAATTAACAAGGCAACCAGAGAATTTTGCTTTATGTCAATAATGCCACTCCAGTTATAAGTGGTAAACCTCTAATCACTATTCATATTTCTCCATCCTAACATACCCACAAAATTCCAAAATTCCATTTTTATATTAAGGAACCAATATAATCTAACAGCAAAATTTAAAATATACAATTTTGTACTAAAATTTAATTTTGAATTTGATTTTAAGCAAAAAAACTGTCAAATTTTAAATAGACTAATAATTTATTAGTAGATATTCTTAAGGCTTGATTCTAAGGAGTCCAGGGATTCTCTGTACCATCTGCAATTTTATGCTATATATGTGTGTGTGTGTATATATATATATACATATATATATATGAATATATATTTTATATATATATGAACAATTTTATTGTGAGGGACTTTATAATCTTCATAGTGTTGAAGCTTCAAGAGGCCTAATAAACTACACAAATATTTCAAAACTAAGTTCAAAAGCAGCCAAAAGATAGACACAGGAATGAAGTAGATAGGCACTCCCAACTTATCAATAATAAGTTCTTTGAAGAACGTGGAGATTAAGATCTGATCAAAGGACTAGGCTTTGAAACTGTGCAAAATGGAGCTCCTGAACTTAAGACCACTTAGTGTATGGGAATACAAGACCACCTTACCTGCCTCCTAAGAAATTTGTATGTAGGTCAAGAAGCGACAGTCAGAACTGGACATGAAACAACAGACTGGTTCAAAATTGGGAAAGGGGGCACATCAAGGCTGTATATTGTCATCTTGCTTATTTGACTCATATGCAGAGTATATCATGTGAAATACTGGGCTGGATGAATCACAAGCTGGAGTCAAGATTGCTTGTAGAAATATCAACAACCTCAGATGATAACACCCTAATGGCAGAAAGCAAAGAGGAACCAAAGAGCCTCTTGATGAAGATCAAAGAGGAGAGTGAAAAAGCTGGATTAAAACTCAACATTCAAAAAGCTAAGATCATGGCAACCAGTCCCATCACTTCATAGTAAAAGAAGGGGAAAAAAATGGAAACAGTGACAGATTTACTTTATTGGGCTCCAAAATCACTGTAGATGGTGACTGCAACCATGAAATTAAAAGACGCTTGCTCCTTGGAAGAAAAGCTATGAGAAACCTAGACAGCATATTTAAAAAGCAGACATCACTTTGCCAACAAAGGTCTGTATAGTCATATGGTTTTTCCAGTAGTCATGTGTGGATATGAGAGTTGGGCCACAAAGAAGGCTGAGCCAAAGAATTGAGGCTTTCGAACTGTGGTCCTGGAGAAGACTCTTGAGAGTCCCTTGGACAGCAAGATCAAACCAGCTAATCCTAAAGGAAAACAACCCTGAATATTCATTGGAAGGGCTGATACTGAAGTTGAACCTCTAATACTTTGGCCACCTCATGCAAAGACCTGGCTCTTTGGAAAAGATCCTGATGCTGGGAAAGATTGAAGGCAGGAGAACAGGGTGACAGAGGATGAGATGGTTGGGCAGGATCACCGACTCAATGGACATGAGTTTGAGCAAACTCTGGAAGAAAGCAAAGGACAGGGAAGCCCGGCATGCTGCAGTCCATGGGGTCGCAAAGAGTTGGACATGACTTAGCAACTGAACAAGTGAAGAAATGACTAGAAAAAGTCTATTTAATAGTATAAAAAGAGATGGAAATGTTCCTATATTTGCCAGGGTTCTCTATGGAAAGGATTGGTGATGATGATGATAATGACAATAAAAATACTAATAATAAAGCCTTCCCTGGATATTTACCATCATAAATCTCTTTGCCTGTGGTTAACCAGCATCATAGTTGGGGAAACCTCAAACTGAAAATTTTAAATGGTCCCAAATTCTTTACACACACTGGTATCCAGTAAAAGCAAATGCAAATTCTCTTTGGAATTCTGCCTTCAATCTGCCTTCAAAATCTGCCTTCAAATTCCTATAAATTAACTACAGTTCACAATTGTCAAATAAACAAGGAAAGACGCCATTATGAGTGAAAGTCAGTTGCAACAATAAAAAACAATTTTAGGTTTCCCAGTGACTTCAGAAGATGTAAACATAAGGTAAACTATGTAAAATAACTACTGATCAAATCTTTAAAAAATTAATTCCCTCTGATTTCTGAGTTCCACTATGACCAACTTTTTTACCTAATAAAATTTATCACAGAATATATGATGAGGTCCAGAAGCTGGCAAACTATAGTCCATGGGTCAAATCTGTCTGTGACCATTCAATTACATATTGTCTGTGACAGCATATGAGAGATTTGGATACAGATCTTCCTTGACTTATGATGGAATTATGATGGTCCCAATAAACCCATTGTAACTTGAAAATATCATTAGTCAAAAATTCATTTAATATACCCAATCTATGGAACACTATAGTTTAGCCTAACCTACCTTAAACAAGCTCAGATCACTTACATTAGCCTATAGTTGGGTAAAACCATCTAACACAAACCCTATTTTGTAATAAAGTATTAAGTATCTCATATAATTTATTGAATACAGTACTGAAAGTGAAAAACAATGGTTTCTTTCTGGCTTACTTCACTCTGTATAATAGGCTCCAGTTTCATCCACCTCATTAGAACTGATTCAAATGTATTCTTTTTAATGGCTGAGTAATACTCCATTGTGTATATGTACCATGGCTTTCTTATCCATTCATCTGCTGATGGACATCTAGGTTGCTTCCATGTCCTGGCTATTATAAACAGTGCTGCGATAAACATTGGGGTACACGTGTCTCTTTCCCTTCTGGTTTCCTCAGTGTGTATGCCCAGCAGTGGGATTGCTGGATCATAAGGCAGTTCTATTTCCAGTTTTTTAAGGAATCTCCACACTGTTCTCCATAGTGGCTGTACTAGTCTGCATTCCCACCAACAGTGTAAAAGGGTTCCCTTTTCTCCACACCCTCTCCAGCATTTATTGCTTGTAGACTTTTGGATCGCAGCCGTTCTGACTGGCGTGAAATGGTACCTCATAGTGGTTTTGATTTGCATTTCTCTGATAATGAGTGATATTGAGCATCTTTTCATGTGTTTGTTAGCCATCTGTATGTCTTCTTTGGAGAATACTAACGCATATATATGGAATTTAGAAAGATGGTAACAATAACCCTGTGTACGAGACAGCAAACATAAGACATAGAACAGTCTTATGGACTCTGTTGGAGAGGGAGAGGGTGGGAAGATTTGGGAGAATCATTGAAACATGTATAATATCATGTATGAAACGAGTTGCCAGTCCAGGTTTGATACACGATACTGGATGCTTGGGGCTGGTGCACTGGGACGACCCAGAGGGATGGTATGGGGAGGGAAGAGGGAGGGGGCTTCAGGATGGGGAACACATGTATACCTGTGGCGGATTCATTTCGATATTTGGCAAAACTAATACAATATTGTAAAGTTTAAAAATAAAATAAAATTTAAAAAAAATAAAATTAAATTAAATTAAAAAATAAAAAAACAGTGGTTTCATGGACACAAAACTGTTATTTGTATGTTGGTTATTTACCCTTGTGATCACGTGATTGACCAGGAGCTGCAGCTCCCCGTCACGGCCCAAAAGCATGAGAGAGTTCAAAAAAAAGACAAAATTCAAAATTCAAAGTACAGTTTCTAGTTGAGTGTGTATTGCTTTCACACCATTATAAAGCTGAAGAATAGTAAATAGAAACATCATAAGTTAGGACTGTTTGTAGACATAACCAAAAATACGTGATCCTCTGAATCTAAAATGCTACTTTGCTGTTCAGTCTCCAAATCACCCTTTTATTTCTGGCCAACTTGTACTCAAACTTGGGCAGAAATGAAAGTTAGCAGTTTGCTTTATTCTTGATAATAGGCCTCCATATTCCAGCCTACCTGAACTAACTGAATCCTCCTAAAATCCCTTAGGACTTCTGCCATATGGGTGCCAATGATGGTCAAGCCATTACACATATTGTTGACATTAGATAATTTAATTTCCAACTCTTAGGGATTTCCTGGTCATTTTATTTTTATTTATTTATAACAATCCATTCTGGTCAGAGAATTTAGTCTCTGCGTGATTTCCTTTATTTTAAATATTTTTAGATGGGGGTATCTTCCTCCCTTTCCAATTAATGGTAGTATTTCTCTCAGGACACTGAAAAAAAAAAAAAGTGGTAAAAAAAGGCTATAGGTTATGAACCAAGCTGTAGCTTTAGCTAGTTTCCAGTAAGTTCATTCAACAGAAAAAATTCTATTATGAAATAGAGTTTGTAGAAAGAATTCTTAATTCACCTGGCATCTGTTTCTCTTCTCTGCAGTAAACAATTCAAGTGAATTCTCCAACATCAACCACTAGTCGACATGCATTATGGGAAACAGTATTATTTTCTTGCTCTAAATCTCTTTCTTGGGGGACAGTATAATTGCATCCATTCCTGAGAGACCTTCCCATTTGCCACTCTCTCTACCTTTCCATTTAGTACTTGCTTTTAGCCATAACTTCCAAGCCACGGTATGGTTCTCTAGTGCTTACTCATAAAGCAAACAGTAACAATAGACTTGCCAATGTCTCTCCTATGCCCCATTTCCAGGAAAGTATCAAAGAATCTTTCTGGTAAAGGATCACAGACTACCTTTACAGTGTACCAAGTGTACTTCATTTACACTTAGCCCTGTTTTGGTTTTATGACATAAGGGTATAACCTACTCCCAAAGTATCTTTAGGAATGTGCTCCAAGTTAATGATTGAGATAGCAGGTCTCATGCAGTGATACCTTTCCCTACTGGCATGCACAAATTTGATTTTAGTCCCAAGATAAACAGAGCAGAAAAAACAAAAGTATGTGCATTATCTGCTTTACCTTCTCATATTTAATTAAGTAAACAGTCTTTCAAAACTTGCCCCCATCTATTTTAAATATGAAATGTTTTAATTTCCCATTCCAACTTTTAGGGAACATAGCTCAACAGGTCAAAGAATGTGATATATTCATGTAATGTTACATTTTCTTGTTCTTTCTTGTACATCAGTAGCAGTAAAATGTTTTTGTTGATCAGAAGAAACATATCTTGGTGAGTCAAAATAAAAGAATTTTCTGTTCAAAATTTAACTGCTTCCCTACTGTTTCTTCTCTTTCAAGATAAGCAAAGCCCAGAATATATGCACATGTATAATTCCAGTTAGCCTCCATTTGTAGCCCATAGGAATTGTATTGGTAGGAAACCCACACAGTCCACTTGCCAGTTAGAGGGAAGAGAAAGCTTGCCTTCAGGAAATTCTGACTACAATCATGCTTGGGTGATTTCTGTCCTGTGGAATTTGGTTTCTTTCAGTGCCAAGGAAATATATTGTTATCGGACCTGACCATGCATGACATAGGCACCTGTGTGTCATTTAATGAAACAGTGATCAGTTCTAGGGCTCTGGCTAAGGCTTCACTTTTCCTTTTCCTTCATGCTTCATTTCTTTTAGTTTTTTGTTCAATTAAGAACTTATCAGAGACATCTCCGACTACTTTGTATGAGAAAATTTTACTCTCATCTACTGTTTCACACACTGCCACCATCCCCAACATACTCTGTCTTATCCTGCTTTATTTTCTTCAAAAATATTTTATGAATATCTAACATATTACAATTATTTTATTTGTTTATTACCATTCTCCTCAACAGAATGTGAGCACCATCCCAAAGGAATGTGTTCTTGTCTTGTGCTCAATCATTTGTGCCTTAATGCTTATAGGGTAAATATTTGAAATTATAGTTGAACAAAAAAATAAATAAGTGCAAGAATTTCTCTAATTGAAAATCACCCTAACAGATTCATGAATGAAAATCATAATAGATGTTACCAAAGCCTGTACTCCCACTGGCCTAATGAAAACCAAAACCTCTCCAGATGTGGTTATTACTCCATATATGCATGTTTCAGCCCTCATATAATGCCCCAAAATGATGTCCTTTTCATTACAGGGGACTGGAATGCAAAAGTAGGAAGTCAAGAAACACCTGGAGTAACGGGCAAATTTGGCGTTAAAGTAAGAATGAAGCAGGGCAGAGGCTAATAGAGTTTTGCCAAGAGAAAGCACTGGTCAGAGCAAGCACCCTCTTCCAACAACACAAGAGAAGACTCTACACATGGACATCACCAGATGGTCAACACCGAAATCAGATTTATTATATTCTTTGCAGCCAAAGATGGAGAAGCTCTATACAGTCAGCAAAAACAAGACTGGGAGCTAACTGTGGCTCAGATCATGAACTCCTTATTGCCAAATTCAGACTTAAATTGAAAAGTAGGGAAAACCACTAGACCATACAGGTATGATAGAAATCAAATCCCTTATGATTATATAGTAGAAGTGACAAATAGATTCAAGGGGTTAGATCTGATAGACAGAGTGCCTGAAGAACTATGGACAGAGATTCGTCACACTGTACAGGAAACAGGGATTAAGACATCCCCAAGAAAAAGAAATGAAAAAAGGCAAAATGGTTGTCTGAAGAGGCCTTACAAATAGCTGTGAAAAGAAAAGAAGCAAAAGGCAAAGGAGAAAAGGAAAGATATACCCATTTGAATGCAGAGTTCCAAAGAAGAGCAAGGAGAGATAAGAAAGCCGTCCTCAGTGATCAATGCAAAGAAATAGAGGAAAACAACAGAATGGGAAAAACTAGAGATCTCTTTCAAAAAATTAGAGATACCAAGGGAACATTTCATGCAAAGATGGGCTCAATAAAGGACAGAAATGGTATGGACCTAACAGAAGCAGAAGATATTAAGAAGAGGTGACAAGAATACACTGAAGAACTATACAAAAAGATCATCACGAACCAGATAATAATGATGGTGTGATCACTCACCTAGAGCCAGACATCCTGGAATGTGAAGCCAAACGCACCTTAGGAAGCATCACTACGAACAAAGCTAGTGGAGGTGATGGAATTCCATTTGAGCTATTTCAGATCCTAAAAGATGATGCTGTGAAAGTGCTGCACTCAATATGCCAGCAAATTTGGAAAACTCAGCAGTGGCCACAGGACTGGAAAAGGTCAGTTTTCATTCCAATCCCAAAGAAAGGCAATGCCAAAGAATGCTCAAACTACTGCACAATTTCACTCCTCTCACATACTAGTAAAGTAATGCTCAAAATTATCTAAGCCAGGCTTCAACAATACGTGAACCATGAACTTCCTGATGTTCAAGCTGGTTTTAGAAAAGGCAGAGGAACCAAAGATCAAATTGCCAACATCCGCTGGATCATGGAAAAAGCAAGAGAGTTCCAGAAAAACATCTACTTCTGCTTTATTGACTATGCCAAATCCTTTGAATGTGTGGATCACAACAAACTGTGGAAAATTCTTAAGGAGATGGGAATACCAGACCACCTGACCTGCCTCTTGAGAAACCTATATTCAGGTCAGGAAGCAACAGTTAGAACTGGACATGGAACCACAGACTGGTTCCAAATAGGGAAAGTAATACATCAAGGCTGTATATTGCTTATTTAACTTATATGCAAAGTATGTCATGAGAAACACTGGGCTGAATAAAGCACAAGCTGGAAAAAGAATGCCAGGAGAAATATCAATAACCTCAGATATGCAGATGGCACCACCCTTATGGCAGAAAGTAAAGAAGAACTAAAGAGCCTCTTGATGAAATTGAAAGAGGGGAGTGAAAAAGTTGTCTTAAAACTCAACATTAAGAAAACAAAGATCATGGCATCCAGTCCCATCACTTCATGGCAAATAGATGAGGAAATGGGGAAACAGTGGAAACAGTGAGAGACTATTTTTGGGGGCTCCAAAATCACTGCAAATGGTGACTGCAGCCACGAAATTAAAATTTCTTACTCCTTGGAAGGAAAGTTATGACCAACCTAGACAGCATATTAAAAAGCAGAGACATTACTTTGCCAACAAAGGTCTGTCTAGTCAAAGCTATGGTGTTTTCAGTAGTCATGTATAGATGTGAGAGTTAGACTACAAAGAAAGCTGAGCACCAAAGTACTGATGCTTTTGAATTGTGGTGTTGGAGAAGACTCTTGAGAGTCCGTTGGACTGCAAGGAGATCCAACCAGTCCATCCTAAAGGAAATCAGTCCTGAATATTCATTGGAAGGACTGATGCTGAAGCTGAAACTCCAATACTTTGGCCACCTGATGGGAAGAGAACTCACTGGAGAAGACCCTGATGCTGAGAAAGATTGAAAGCAGGAGGAGAATGGGGTGGCAGAGAATGAGATGGTTGGATGGCATCACCAACTTAATGGACACAAGCTTGAGTAAACTCCGGGAGTTGGTGGTAGACAGGGAGTCCTGGCATGCTGGAGTCCATGGAGTCGCAAAGAGTCGGACATGACTGAGCCACTGAACTGAACTGAACTGATAATATTTCTTTATGCTATATAGTTTTTCTCTAGTGATGGAGTATGCCCTTAGTGGTTTATATACCTTTTTACTATTTCCAAACTCTTTCAGGAAGGCATAACTGATCTATAATATTTTAAAATAAATAAATTGGCCATAATCCCCCAAATCCCCCATAAATTGGCCCTTTTCTTCCTTTTATGTAAGTTTGTTTCTGGATCTGTCTTTACTTTTACTTTGATTTGTGGTCCAATCTTTATTTCCCTCACATATTTCTCAAGATTTTCCCTGTGGGGATCCTAAAATAGGTAAAGTGAGTGAGTTCTAGATCTGCTACAATCATTTATTGTTTGAAAGAAGCTTGTCCACCTTCATCTCCCTGAGCATAACAGTAGTTAACTGCATGGACCCTGTAGCCAAACCACCTAGATTCTAATCCCAAATCTATAATTTACTAACTACATTGCCATTGATAACATTACTTAACTTCCCTATACCTCAACTTCCACAGCTATGAAAGAAATGATAATCATGCATCTGTCATATAAGATTATGTTAAGGATTAAGCCACTCGATATGTATAAAATTTTTGGTACAACATCTCAACATAGTAGCAACTCTATCTGTGTGTGAGTGTGTGTGTGTGTGTTCAGTCGCTCAGTTGTGACTCTTCGTGACCCCGTGGACTGAGCCCACCAGGATCCTCTGTCCATCGGATTCTCCAAGTGAGAATACTGGAGTGGCTTGCCATTTCCTCCTTCAGGGGATCTTCCCAACACAGGAACTGAACCCATGTCTCCAATGTCTCCTGCCTTCACAGATAAACTCTTTATCTCTGAGCCAGCTGGCTGACCCAGGAACTCTATGTGCTATGCTCAGCAGCTCTGTTGTGTCCAACTCTTTCTTATCCCATGGACTGTAGCCTGCCAGACTCCTCTGTCCTTGGGGATTCTCCAGGCAAGAATGCTGGTGTGCGTTGCAATGCTGTCCTCCAGGGGATCTTCCCAATCCAGGAATCGAACCCAGGTCTCCCATGTTGTAGGTGGATTATTTACTCTCTGAACCACCGGGGAAGCACAGTTAGCTATTTCTAATATAATCCCTGTAGTAGCTATTCTTTCAGACAAACATCTTAACCAGGCTTGGGCTCGCTCGCTCGACCTTAGTTCCACCATACTCCCATGTGGTATCTCTCTTCCCTCCTTAGAACATTGGTTCTCAGATGTATTCCTTGGATCAATAGCATGAGCTTTACCTGCAACTTATTAGAAGTGCAAGATCTTAGACTCTGTCCCAAGCCAACTGATAAAAACTCTAGGGTGGGATGAATCAATCCTTTTTAACTAGCCTTCCCTGTGATACTAATACAAGCTCAAGGTTTTGAAACCATAGATTCCTAATTCAACCATTTTAATTATGTTTTCTCCATAAACAAGCAGTAACCCTGTAACTTTATCACCATGAAAATTATGCTTTATTTTTCTCTAATGCTTATCTGCTTAACTTTCACTTTCAAATCTGTTCAAATTTTCTGATACTAGATGGTGTGGCCATTCCATTCTTCTGTGAGGTAGCTCCCCAATCACTCATTTTGACCCTTAGGTGCCACTTTAGAGATTATGATGAAAGCGGTTGGGATGTGCCTTGGCCACTAAGATTTTTAAAAGAGTGCTTCTAATGTGCAGCTGGGTTGAGCATATTGATCTACACTCTTTTTGGCACAAGTGATTCTGAAATCTCTTTGTGCAGATATTAATTTGAGAACAGCGTTTCCCTGCCTTCCCTGGTAATTTAAATTATTTGGCCCTTAATAAAAATACACATTCTATGGCCACATCTCAGTCCTGGCAAATCAGAATCTCCAAGAAAGCCCCAGGAAGTGGTATTTTTTAAACAAGTACCCCCAGGTGATTCTTCTCGTTATGGAAATTTAAGGTCATGCTCATGCTCAGCCTCTTCAGTCCTGTCTGACTCTTTGCAACCCTATGGACTGTAGCCCACCTTCTCTGTCCATGGGATTCTCTACGCAGGAATACTGGAGTGAATTGTCATTTCCTTCTCCAGGGGATCTTCCCAAGCCAGGGATGAAACCCACATCTTCTGTATCTCTTAAGAAAGAGTGATATATTATAAAGAAATAAATATGTATGTCTCTTGCTACTTTTAATTGAGGGACAAGAATACTATCTAAATCAGTGCACTAAATCTTAGTCTTCACATTTTATTATCTCTGCACTCAATAATTATGTCATAAGCCAAATGATGATTCTATTTAAATTTCCAAGGGAGGAAGATATGTGATTTGGATTTATGTTTTAGAAAGAAAATTAAATTTCAGAGCAGTTTTCAGCAAGAATGAAACCTAAATTCCCTGCTAATTTTGAAAGGTTAACCTTGTTTGCTTAACTGGAAAAAATGACCAAGTTCACCATCCCATGTATAAAAACTCCCACTACTACTCTGAAAAAAAATTTTAAATTAAAATGAGCATTTAGTTTAAAAGAAAAAAAAAAAACTTTTTTTTAAGTAAGATTATAACCTTACTGGTGATATGATAGCTAAATACCAATTAATTACTAGAAAGTTAGCATTATAGAGGTTAAGTAATCATTTGGCAAGAAAGATTACAAAATCCAAATTAAAACACCAAGAAATTTAATTTGTCAAAATTACCATAAAACTCGCACAGTGTTTCTTTGGAATTAATAAGACAGAACTCAGTGTGGTAGTGACATTACAGGGTAACTTTATGTATTTCTAATATAATAAATGTGCTTCTATCAATTAAATACACAGTTTTAGTATTTAACTTGTAATGGTTATCTTGCTAAATGACAAGAAGTACATTCATTAGGTTATGTGATTTAATTTATTATCATAAAATTTATTCAGCTTTATAGATTCTTAAAATAGCTGAATTCATCTCACCAGATTTAGCACTCATTTAGACAACATAGCTTCTATGTTTTGCTTGAAACTTGAATCTTAATTGAGATCACTTGACTCAGGCAAAATGCATCTGTAGCCAGGCTTAACAATCATGGGTACCCAAAGAAGATCTGATAGCTTCTCCTTGAATTATTCAACAGCTCTGACTGTATCAGTCATATCAGTCAGTCCCTATTCAAAATAGGGAGGGCTCAGAAACCATCTATCTGTTCCAGCCTGCTGCTGCTGCTGCTGCAAAGTCGCTTCAGTCATGTCTGACTCTATGCGACCCCATAGACGGCAGCCCACCAGGCTCCTCTGTCCCTGGGATTCTCCAAGCAAGAATACTGGAGTGGGTTGCCATTTCCTTCTCCACTGTTCCAGCAATCAAACATTAAAGCATAATGAACAGACTATAATAATAATTTGTCCATGCAGCTTTGCTCAAAATTCAAAATATAAATAAGTGACATAGATAGGATAGTTTTGACCAAAGAAGCAGCAATATAGTTGAGCACTTCTTAATACTGGGCTGAAGGGTCCCTGGAATCCTGGTGAAATCTGCCCTGCTTACCTTGGTAGCCAGTTCTACACACAACTTGTTCCTACCAAAATGACTCAAGCCTTCTACCTATTTCTAATGTAATAAATATGCTTTTATAAATTACACAGTTTTAGTATTTAGCTTGTAATGGCTATCTTGCTAAATGACAAGAAGCACATTCACTCCGCTATGTGATTTATTTTATCTTCACAAAATTTATTCTGCTTTATAGATGCTTAAAATAGCTGAATTCCCTATGTTTTGCTTCCAACCTAATGTCCCAATTGTTGTAGCTCACCCTTCCATCCAGGCTTCCCTGGTGGCTCAGATGCTAAAGAATCTGCCTGCAATACAGGAGACCAGAGTTAGACCCCTGGGTTGGGAAGATCCTCTGAAGAAGGAAATAGCTACCCACTCTGGTATTCTTGCCTTGAGAATTCCACAGACAGAGGAGATTGGCGGGCCACAGTCCATGGGGTCTCAGAGTTGGACATGACTGAGTGCCTAACACACACACACACCCCCTTCCACCCAAGAGCTCCTCTTCATGTCCTACTTCCTTTCTCTCTTCGGGGTGACAGCTAATCTAATTAACTAAGCAGCTATAATTAAATCCACTGCGTCTGCTAAAACAATGATTCTCACACTCTAATCACACTTGTCAAAATGCAAATTCCAGGGCCTGTGATTTTGCAGTTTTGTCCTGCTTCAGGATCCTGTTGAGCCAAAGATCATACTTTGAGTAGAAAGAAGCTAAAAGGTCACTCTTTTCCTTTAACTTAAGCACTGTTTTAACTTAAGCAGTGTCTTTTCAGTCTAGTCCAAAAATTCAGTGCCTCAGAAAAATGAAGAATTCTTGGCTTAATTGCAGACCTACTGAATCTGAATCTCTGTGGAATGAACCCAGGAATCTACAGTTTTAATACATTATCTCCCCCATGTGATTCCTGTACAGATCAAAGGCTAAGTTACAAGTTCATCTCCAATCTCATTCCTAAATCTTCCAGGTCATAGCTATGTGTCTTGAGAGCTGTTTTTTACAGATTTGGCCCCAAATAAAAAAGCAAATCAAATAGTGGAGGCAGAAAACAGAATGACAGTTTAGGCGAAAACTCATTTTGGGAGAGTAAAACATGCAAATCATCCATAGAGCCATGAACTCATTCTAAACTACAAAGCAGCCCTTTAATTTCCTCTGATGTGGACACCTTGGAGATTACAGAAAAATTTTTGTAAATAAAGTTCTTTTGTGCTACTAGCAATAGCGGAAGTGCTTACCACAGCATGTGAGTCTCTGAGTTATCTCACTTGGCTATCTCCAGCTTGCCAATTTTCTCTTATTGACACTGCTTCCAATTGCGATTACTTGGTACCACATGGCGGGTACTAAGTCATCGCCAGTAATTACATGCTTCAGTAGAAGCTCAGAGCCTACATGCTCAGGAGCATGTAAAAGCTGTCTTGAAAATGTAAAAATCGAGACTCAAGCATGGGGCTTCTCAAAAGATCTACATGCAGCTTCAAACAGCAACGTTTTAACAAAAGTAAACATACTCCAAACTGAGCAGCTTTCTCCTAAAAATGTAAAGATTAAATGATTCATTTTGATATATGGCAAAACCAATACAGTATTGTAAAGTTAAAAAATAAAATTAAATTAAAAAAATAATAAATAAATGTATCCAGGTTAGTATTTTATGGAAACATCACCCAAAAAAGGCATAAATGAAATGACTTTCTGAAAGTACAGCATTGAAACTAGCCCACAAATACATATAGACCTCATGTAGCACTTACCCTCCATGAACACTGCCTCCCCTTTTTCCCAAAGTCACTGACAAATAATCCAATTCACTTGCTGAGTCTAGAGGTTTACTACTGTGCAGACAAGTATGTCGAGCTTATTGAGATATTTCCGAGAAGTGATACTCTGAGTAATATTTCTTTCAGACATTACTTTGCATTCTTGAAAGAGCTTGCTTTTAAGTACAGTGTATTTTGTTGCTCAAAGGAGAATGTGGAAGTAAGTCAAGACTTCACAAATTCTGTACAGAGGTATGCAATTTAAAACTTCGACATTTTCAGGAATGTGTAAGGATGCAAGTCAAAATTAGCTTATTCTAAATCATTCTGCCTCACCCTAGGGAAAATCAAATAGAAGGAGAATTCTTTGACATCAGGGAAAAGAAATACTTATTGCTATATCTACATGTGACATATATGGCAAAGATAAAAGGGAAAGAGAAAAGGACAAAAAAGTTAAAAAAAAAGAAAAGTGAATCCAATTAAAATATAATTCCAGTAAATTAAAAACTTGAACACTAAATTTTCTTAATATATTTGATCCTAACTAAGAAACTCTTTACTTTTACTCCTTATTTTAACTCCTCACTTCATTTTATAAGTGGAATGCTTTTTTTTAATGTATGTTGATAAATGAAAATTTAATTCTGTTTTAACAAAAAAGAAAAATAGTAACTAATATTAGTTCTAAGATGCAAAACTCCACTGTGGGGGTGAGATTATAAACTATAAACTATACTCTCAAGATGATGGTGATCTAATGCCTGGGAAGTGGGGAGAAGATTAGACAACCCTACAAATATCTATATTAACAATCAATGTAAGTGATGTAAGAGGGTAGAAAACATTAATGTGGTTCAAAAGGGTGATACCATAGGGTTGAGAAATCAAGGACTGCTTCATGCAGTAGATGCTTTATGATTGGGACCCTGATGCTTGTGCAAGATTTTAGAAGGATTAATTTAAAAATTAAGAAGATTTAGGAAAAGCTACAACAAAAATAGAAAGGTTGGAAAACATAGAATGTGTTTGGCTGAATTATGTGTGTATACTTCCTTTTGGGTTCATATAAGAAAAAAGTGAAGAGGCAGCTGATAAATTAGTAGGGAGCCATGTCATAGAGGCACTTGACTAGCAAGCTAAGGACCTTTTTCTTGATTCAACAATGGAAAATCTTTAAATGCATTAGAGGAAATAGACATAATTTGTCTTTCTGTATGATGAATTTGAATACAGATTAGACTAGGTAGAAAGTAACTATGGAAGCACTGTCTTGGAGATACACAGGAAGAGAAAGCCAAGGAGAATCAGATGGATAGGAGAGATATTGAGGAGACACAAACTATGGAACTTGATAATAGGGTGGATAAAAAGTTTAACCACAGAGCTAAGCAGGAGGTATAGGACAGGGAGGGCTTCGCAGGCATAGCTATGCAAATAAAATACATGACTGACTTTGCTTCACTAATCTTGCTGCTGCTAAGTCGCTTCAGTCGTGTCTGACTCTGTACGACCCCATAGACAGCAGCCCACCAGGCTCCCCTTCCCTGGGATTCTCCAGGCAAGAATACTGGAGTGGGTTGCCATTTCCTTCTCCAATGCATGAAAGTGAAAAGTGAAAGTGAAACAATAGGAACTGAGCTGATATATAAACAGACTGTATAAGTCGCCAGTCCAGGTTTGATGCACGATACTGGATGCTTGGGGCTGGTGCACTGGGATGACCCAGAGGGATGGCACGGGGAGGGAGGAGGGAGGAGGGTTCAGGATGGGGAACACGTGTATACCTGTGGCAGATTCATGTTGATATATGGCAAAACCAATACAATATTGTAAAGTTAAAAAATAAAATAAAATATTTAAAAGATAAATAAAATAAAAAGAATTTTTAAAAAAAGAAATATTCTTCAAAAATTTTTGCCTGAATTTGCTTATATAATTTCAGTTTTCAAGCAATATTATACATGTAAACATCTTTAGTACAGTTTTATATATGGGACGTTCATCACTGGACAACAAAAATTCACTGAGTAATTATTGTACCACTGTTACTGCATTTTTATGACATGATAAAGGTTAGCTATAGTTTGGTTGATCAGTAACATTTTCCTAAAATATTTATGCTGTCTCAGGCACTGTGTTAGAGGTGTCAACATTGAAAAAGAGGCTGGCTCACTTTAAATAAATTATTGTCTAAAAGCGTAGAAAAGCCATTTAAGTATAACACAGCTTGAGAGTTCAGGACACAGTGCAACTGTGGACAAAAGTTGAACACCTAGTGCTGGTTTGATAGATCAAAGAAGGCTTCTTCAACCTGATCACAAAGGATAACTTGACCAACTGAAATAAATGAGGCAGACATGAAAGAATTTCTCAGCAGGGGAGGTGGCAGTGAGAAAACAGAAAGAACTGTGGGTGTTAATAAGGGAGAGGACTATAAGGAGAGGAAGACGAAGAAAGGTTTATGTGAAAGAATTTGGGATTTTACCCAGAAGGAAAGGAGTCCTGAAATCTTTAAGCAGTCAAGAGGCTTAATCAGATGTGCGTGTTACAGAGGTTACTCCAGGTGCCGAGCAAAGAAACAAATAGACTGGATTGAAAAGAGAAATTGGCTTTCAGGATATTGTAGAAAATGAAAGGAGATGCTAGTGTATTTAATTAAATATTTGAAAGAGAATATAAGTAAAGTATACTAAGACATAGCAGAATGGGTAAAGGAATAAATGAGGCAGATAAGATCTAAGGTAATGCCAAGATCCTCAGATTGAGCAACCAGGGAGATAGTTGATGTATTCACTAAAATAGGGTGGGTAGGAAAAGACCAACTCTGGAATTATTGAACTTTATGTATATTGGGTCTTCCCCAGTAGCTCAGTCAGTAAAAACAGTCTGCCTGCAATGTGGGAGACCCAGGTGCAATCCCTGGGTCGGGAAGAGCCCCTGGAGAAGGAAATGGCAAACCACTCCGTATTCTTGCCTGGAGAATTCCATGGACAGAGGAGTCTGGTGGGCTACAATCCACGGGGTCACAAAGGGTCGGACATTACTGAGTGACTAACAGTTTCACTTTCTTTCTATTGGCAACTGTATACACAGGTTTGAAGCAAAGAAGAAACAGCAGGTCTAGAGATTACTCATCAGCAACATATATGGCAACTTAAATAAAGGAAGTAGATGAGATTGCTAAGGGATACTATTCAGACTGACAAAAAGAGAAGACAACGGATGGAGCCTAGATAATACTAAAATTTAATGCAAAAAAAAAATGTTAGGAATGAAACAGGAAAATGAGAAGAGTGAACTACAATAAAGCCAAAAAAAGCGTTTATAAGAAAAAATACATTAATGCTGCTGAGTGGTCACAGATGATAAGAACTGAAAAGTATCTACTGGACTCATTAAAAAGAATGTTATGAGCAAACACAGGAAGAATATGTTTCTGGATTAATGGGGGCAACTTAGCTTGCAGTGAGTAAGAGAAGGTAAATTCCCAAAAGTAATTACAGACAACTCTTTTAGAGTTGGAAAGATATTTAGAGAGGGACATAGAATAGATAAAAAAACTATCTTAAGGAGGAAAAGACCTGGCATGATAAATGCTCACTGGAAGTATGAGTGCAGAGTGACTTTGAAGATACAGGATGGAATCAAAACACCTGCCAGTGAAATAATTAAATTTAAGGGAGAAAGTATTTTTTCTTTATATGAAAAAGAAAATAATGGATTCAAATTTTTTCTTATCTAAGTGTATTAGTTTTCTATTTCTGTCTTAAAAATTACTACAAACTTAGCTGTGTACAACTACACAACTTACTTATCTCACAGTTTTCATGGGTTGGATAATGGTTACCTAAGTCATCCCAGGGCCTGGTGAAGTAAAATCAAGGTGTTGGCTGGCCTGTGTCCTCATCTGGGGCTCAAGTCCCCTTCTAAATTTACTAGTTGTTTGCAGAATTCAATTCCTTGCAACTGTGAACTGTAGTCCCTGCTTTATTGCTGGTCATCAACCAGGCACTGTGCTAGCAAACCACCAGTTGTCCCTTTCATGTTATCCTCTCCACAAGACGACAATTTGCTTCCTCAGAGCCAATGAGAGAATAGTACTGGCTGCTTCAAATCTCTCCAACTTCAGGAAAAGCTCAGACTCTTTTAATGGGTCACCAGTTTAGACCAGGCCCACCAAAGGTCGTTTCCCCTGAGATTAACTCAAAGTCAACTGATCTGCAACCTTAATTCCACCTGAAAAATGTCTACACCTTTGTCCTATAATGTAATCTAACCATGGAAGTGACATCCATTCTATTCACAGGTTCTTTCCATACCCACGGGCGGGGATACTACAGACTATATACTCCAGAAGATAGGAATCTCGAGAGCCCTCTCAGAATCCTGCTTAACATATCAAGAAAGCCATCACCCTGAGTTGAAATATTTTTCTTTTCTTTCTTAAAAGGAAATTTGTTCACTATTCACTTAATAAGTGTACTCTTGCCTGGAGAATCCCATGGATGGAGGAGCCTGGTGGGCTGCAGTCGATGGGGTCGCTAAGAGTCAGACACGACTGAGTGACTTCACTTTCACTTCTCACTTTCATGCACTGGAGAAGGAAATGGCAACCCACTCCAGTGTTCTTGCCTGGAGAATCCCAGAGACGGGGGAGCCTGGTGGGCTGCCGTCTATGGGGTCACACAGAGTCGGACACGACTGAAGCGACTTAGCAGCAGTAGCAGCATATCTAAATACATATATTGTTTTATGCTTTTACTGAAGTCTTTCCCAATTTTAAGAGAACAAATCTAAAAAAAAAGAAAAAGAAAACTAAAAGTTTAATATTTTTTGAAAAAAGCAACACAATTGAGAGCTGGTGGGACCCTCCTAATGCAAAGTTGGGGTAAGGGTAGAATTGCAGACAGATCCCATTACTCTACATAGAGATCTAAATCATGGTATTCAATAAAACTGAAAAAAAAAAAGATAACAGGAAAATAAAGGCAATTCTTACAACTGTCTATTACAACTCTCCCCACCTGTCTTGATGAAATTGTCCTTGGGAATTTTCGCTTGGGCTGACACTAACTGTTGTCCCTCTTTGGGACAACATGGGCCCAGTTTTTGAGGTAGCACTGGCTTTCCCTATTCCCTAAAGGTTTAGTTTCCATAAGCATACTCGGTTTTGGACTTTCTCAGGAAAGGAAGAACAGAGTGTTGAGGACTCTTTACCTTTTGAATTCTGGATCTCTTCATAAATGAATGGAGACTAACAGGTGGGAGGTAGGTACCTATTCATAATGGAATCTGATCCTATTATCAGCCTTCAAAATTACTTTCAAAACATAGGTGGCACAAACTAGTTACCACTTACTGTGTTCTTTCAGTATTGCAAAAAACTAAACTATAATAGAATTCAAAAGACAAAATTGAGAGATGATGCAACAAATGTATCTTTTCTTGAATGCAATTTGTACTGGAAATTATAACACCTATCAAAAAAAAGTATATAACACAGTATCCCTCAGCAAATTTATAAGATGATTAGGTTCTAAGACCATCTACACACAGTGCACGTAACAATTAACAGTATCTTTCATGGCGTGGAAAGAGGATGAGGGTATGAATGTTAAGTGTAATTAAGATATATTCATACACGTGAGCTAGGAAAATAATGTAAGATAGTTAAAAGAAAAAAAAAAAACAATAATAGCTATTAGTCATTGAATCCCTGTGCTGTTATAGCCATTAAAGTGGATATTGTGTACACATCATCACAGGTGTTCACAATGGCCTAGCAAGTAGATTTGTATCATTTTTTGAAATCTTGCAATAGGCATAGACAGAAAGAAGGTTAAGAAACTTATCCAGGGACACAGAAAGAGTGAGAGGCTGTAATGTGTCCTCGAGTTTAGCTGACTTCAAGGCCAGTGCAATTGCTCATATATCACATTGCCTCTGGTGAGAAAGAACGCCAGTGAGGAGTCTGATGTCATATGTCTCCAGAGCACTGGAGTAGCACATGCTGAAATAACTTTAGATTCTTCTGATTGCTCAGCAACCATATTTTTTAGAAAAGTGCCACAAAACATAAATTGATTATGTCCTCTTGCCCTGCATATGAGAATACATCCTCAGACTGGTTTATTTTCATAATACTTTTAATAACAAAGACTTTTTAAAAACAAACACCTTATCCATAAAAGATTTCTGTATCAGAAATGTTTTTTTTTTTACATTTTTTTAATTTTATTTTATTTTTAAACTTTACATAATTGTATTAGTTTTGCCAAATATCAAAATGAATCCTCCACAGGTATACCTGTGTTCCCCATCCTGAACCCTCCTCCCTCCTCCCTCCCCATACCATCCCTCTGGGTCGTCCCAGTGCACTAGCCCCAAGCATCCAGTATCGTGCATCAAACCTGGACTGGCATCTCATTTCATACATGATATTTTACATGTTTCAATGCCATTCTCCCAAGTCTTCCCACCCTCTCCCTCTCCCTCAGAGTCCATAAGACTGTTCTATACATTACTGTCTCTTTTGCTGTCTCATACACAGGGTTATTGTTACCATCTTTCTAAATTCCATATATATGCGTTAGTATACTGTATTGGTGTTTTTGTTATAGATGATTCTTGGATTTGGTCATTTCTTTTCTTCTGGTTAAAACTAAATTTTAAAAAGACCCCAGTTAAACAATACTTTGAATAAATAATGCACAATACATGAATTTCTCAGACTTCTTCCTAGGCTTTAGCTGGTACAAATCTGCACCTGTCTTTTTGGAAAAAAAAATATTATCTGAGGGAGAAAAAGACATACTACTTTAGTAACATACTTATGAGTCTTGGGAATGACTCTATAGCTTTTGTGTTATTAGATGTGGATATAACTGCTGTTTCCTTCCTTTTTGAGAAGCCAACATAAGAGACTTCTGCCTGCATGTGCAGAGCCAGAAACTCATTTCAATAGCAGCCCTGCAAGGCAGTGCAGGGAACTAAACTGATATGTATTGCTAGTTTTCTAGTGAATTGAACTACACAATCACAGCAAATAGTAAGAAAACCCTGAAGGCTGATTTTGTGTGTATTTATTTTAGCAATATTCAAGGCAAAAACTAATCAGAGAGGGATATTTGTTAAAATGAATGTTTCCTTGGCTAAGAGAGTCTGGCTTTAACAACTTTTCATTGATATTTGACATGTATTCTGACTACTCTTTTGTATTTCATTTTTCTAAAAGATTCATTTAGATGGAGAGTATGAGGAAAGAATTTTGAGCATTACTAGAGTGTGAGATGAATGCAATTGTGCAGTAGTTTGAGCATTCTTTGGCATTACCTTTCTTTGGGATGGGAATGAAAACTGACCTTTTCCAGTCCTGTGGCCACTACTGAGTTTTCCAAATTTGCTGACATATTGAGTGCAGAACTTTCACAGCATCATCTTTTAGAATTTGAAATAGCTCAACTGGAATTCCATGGCCTCCACTAGCTTTGTTTGTAGTGATGCTTCCTAAGGCCCACCTGACCTCAAATTTACGCTAGTGAAGTAATGCTCAAAATTCTCCAAGCCAGGCTTTAGCAATATGTGAACCATGAGCTTCCAGATGTCCAAACTGGTTTTAGAAAAGGCAGAGGAACCAGAGATCAAATTGCCAATATCCGCTGGATCATTGAAAAAGCAAGAGAGTTCCAGAAAAACATCTATTTCTGCTTTATTGACTATGCCAAGGCCTTTGACTCTGTGGATCACAATAAACTGTGGAAAACTCTAAAAAGAGATGGGAATACCAGACCACCTGACCTGCCTCTTGAGAAACTTATGTGCAGGTCAGGAAGCAACAGTTAGAACTGGACATGGAACAACAGACTGGTTCCAAATAGGAAAAGGAGTTCGTCAAGGCTGTATATTGTCACCCTGCTTATTTAACTTATATGCAGAGTACATCATGAGAAATGCTGGGCTGGAGGAAGCACAAGCTGGAATCAAGACTGCCAGGAGAAATATCAATAACCTCAGATATGCAGATGACACCACCCTTATGGCAGGAAGTGAAGAACTAAAGAGCATCTTGATGAAAGTGAGAGTAAAAAAGTTGGCTTAAAAAGTTGGCTTAAAAGTTGGCATCCAGTCCCATCACTTCATGGGAAATAGATGAGGAAACAGTGGGAAAGGGTGGCCGACTTTATTTTTCTGGGCTCCAAAATCACTGTGGATGGTGATTGCAGCCAAGAAATTGAAAGACGCTTGCTCCTCAGAAGGAAAGTTATCCAACCAGTCTCTTTTAAAGCATATTAAAAAGCAGAGACACTGCTTTGCCAACAAAGGTCCGTCTAGTCAAGGCTATGGTTTTTCCAGTAGTCATGTATGGATGTGAGAGTTGGACTATAAAGAAAGCTGAGCGCTGAAAAACTGATGCTTTTGAAAACAAGAGAAGACTCTTGAGAGTCCCTTGGACTGCAAGGAGATCCAACCAGTCCATCCTAAAGGAGATCAGTCCTGGGTGTTCATTGGAGAGACTAATGTTGAAGCTGAAACTCCAATACTTTGGCCACCTGATGCGGAGAGCTGACTCATTTGAAAAGACCCTGATGCTGGGAAAGATTAAGGGCAGGAGGAGAAGGGGACGACAGAAGATGAGATGGTTGGATGGCATCACCGACACGATGGACATGGGTTTAGGTGGACTCCGGGAGTTGGTGATGGACAGGGAGGCCTGGTGTGCTACAGTTCATGGGGTCACAAAGAGTCGGACACGACTGAGTGACTAAACTGAACTGATGAGGAAAGAAAGCTTTGTGAAATTTGTCAGCTGAATTTTGCAAAATTTTGTAATAAATCAGGTGTTGACTTCCTCTTGGACAGATTTAGGAATCAATTAGCCAAAATAACCAACCCTCCCTTCTGTTTATATTTTCCCATAAAAATTATACAAGGAATAAGATAAATACACTAATACTTTGTGGTATCATTCTTTGTATTGAGCCTATATACACACAAAGGGATCTGTGGTCCTTAAGAACTATTTGATGTAAGTTGCAAACCTGGATAATTTAGTGAATAAAACTGCAACTTGCAAGTTCAAAAAACTCATCTCAAGCTGTGATTGCTTAAAGTGAGCAAATTTATGTAAATTGGTCCTTACCTGTTATTTTATATTCTTATAACAAAAAGGAAAAACTTGCAATGTGAAGGAGTTTAAACTTGCATACAATTTTAAGTCAGACAACAGTGTTTTGGTTTGGTATAGGCCACGAGCTGTCAGAAAAATTAGCATAACTCAAAGGAACACACATTAAATGCTCATATGCATTTAAATGTGTAGAGAAACCAAAGAGAACTATCACATACCTGAATCAACTCAGTCATTCTTTTCTAATTACTTTCCCCCTCTCTTTGCCATGCATCTTTTTAGGTTGGTTTTTCTGCTAAAGGTCCCTCCTGCCTTTTCTTTCTCCTGATCTTCTCTCAGGCTCTAGAACAGGGATTGGGAAAATAGTAGTGGTGGTTTGCCAGGTCATATACCAATACAACTGAATTCAACATTCAGAAAACTAAGATCATGGCATCTGGTCCCATCACTTCATAGCAAACGGTGGAAACAGTAACAGACTTTATTTGGGGGGGCTCCAAAATCACTGCAGATGGTGACTGCAGCCATGAAATTAAAAGATGCTTGTTCCTTGGAAGAAAAGTTATGACCAACCTAAACAGCTTATTAAAAAGCAGAAACATTACTTTGCCAACAAAGGTCCATCTAGTCAAGGCTATGGTTTTTCCAGTGGTCATGTATGGATGTGAGAGTTGGACTATAAAGAAAGCTGAGCGCTGAAGAATTAATGCTTTTGAACTGTGGTGTTGGAGAAGATTCTTGAGAGTCCCTTGGACAGGAAGGAGATCCAACCAGTCCATCCTAAAGGAAATTCATTATTCATTTGAAGGACTGATGCTGAAGCTGAAACTCCAATACTTTGGCCACCTGATGCAAAGAACTAACTCATTTGAGATAGACTCTGTTGCTGGGAAAGATTGAGGGCTGGAGGAGAAGGGGACAACAGAGGATGATTTGGTTGGATGGCCTCACCAACTAAATGGACATGAGTTTGAGTAAACTCCGGCAGTTGGTGATGGACAGGGAGGCCTGGTGTGCTGCAGTCTATGGGGTCACAAAGAGTTGGACATGCTGAGTGACTGAACTGAACTGACCTGAACACCAGTATAAAGAAGATAAGGGTTGTTTGGGGCATTGGAGAAAAATGTTGTTTCCTATAGATCGCTTCCCCAAAGGATGATTGGTGAGAGGTAATCAAGTAACCTAGAACTTTGTGTCAGAGTAATGTAAAGATATTTGAGCTTTAGCCTCCCTCCAACCTGTGATCAGAAAACTCTCCACGCATTCTCCACAGGTATTACTGCTTGAGGGTGGCAGGTGAGGATGAAGAGATTTGCTCTACTCCTCAGTACTCATTTATGACTCTCAAAATTTAATCCCTGTGTCCAAAGAAAGTTTCATCATTGGGTTTTTGTCCTCTCTAAAAATACTCCATTAAAAATTATATATCCTTTAAAAAATAGATAAATCTTTCAAAATATAGCATTTAAAAGAAAGGTTATAAAGGTAAAATAAGAGCTAACATTATTCTCTTTTGCCAAGTATATTTTAAAACATCATTTAATCAGTGGAAATTGCTGCAAAAAACAGAAATAAAATAGAGTAATAATTCCAATTGTATCCATATACATATATACATATATGCACATATATGCTATATATTTATGTATTAAAAATGCTGCATCATAGATGTAAAGGGAGGATTTATTTTAAAACACTCCAAATTCCTCAGCAGTTATTTATTTAAAAATAACTGCTGAGGAATTTGGAGAAATAAATATCAATCATATACAACCTCACAACATGTATCATTATATGATATGTAAGCTCCACATGCATAAAATAGCTATTTTACAATATGTAAAATTTCTTTACATTATGTAAAAAATATATAGAATGATAAAAATAATGATTTTAAAAGAAGAGGAAAAACATTTAGATAACTATCTGCAGCAAATTTTATATATATATAAACTAATATATATGCTATATAAAAAGTATATGGAAATTAGTATGAAAGATAACACTAAAATGAAAAACGTGACATGAACAACTTAAGATTAATAAAGTAAAATATATATATAAAATGTTCAACTCTGCTGGTTCTTAAAAGAACATACTGAAATAAGAGTAATATGCCTTTTTAAAAGCCAAAATAATGAGGGAATTTGGTAATCAAGCTGACACTCTCATACATAACATAAAAAGTAATAAATTGGAAGATTCCTTTTGAAAAAATGATTTTTCAGTATATTTTAAGACATATGAATTTCTTTATCCCAATTATCTCACTTTTGGTAGGAAGATAAAGGAAATAAAAAAGATAATAAAAAACGAGGAAAAGTTAATACACATGAAAATATTTAGTGTAACAAATATAAAGCTATTAAAATTATGAGGATTCTATAACAGAAAATACATATTTATAACATTAAATAAAAAATAACAGTTATATCTGTTTATTAATTATAAATATTTAAAAAATCATGCCTAGATAGGAATTGTATGGGAGAAAAGAATACTTAAAGAAACTTGACTCATTAAATCTTTGACTGTGGATCATTTTAATGCATTGTATTTTGATCCAGTCAATGTTGCAATCTTATTTATCTAGCAAAAATAATTCCTTCAAAGTGAAAATTCATGGCAGTGGGTAACAAAACTCTTGTGGTTCCTCACTATCCAGTCTCATTTTTCACAAAAATTTTATCTGGGCTTAAGGCCACCAGAATTAAGGCAACATGGCTCAGTCTCCTTTGTAGCCAAGTATGGCCATGTGCCCAGTTCCTGGGCAACGTGCTAGGAATATGGGTGCTCTGCAGCAGCTTCCTGAACCCTACCTTACCAGACGGCTGTCACGCGGCTTCCCTCCTACTTATACATTGCTTCCTCCTGCTGCTAGGCTACAGATGCCAACCTGGACAAGGGCCAGTCTAAAGTGACAAGGCAGCATGAACTGGAAGGAACCTGGGTCCTTCAAGAGGCATATTTGGTCCTTCAAGAGCAGAGGCATATATATTTCAGCTCTGGCTTGCCCATCTCTGCCCTTTGTTGACATAAAGAAAAGAGTAGGGACTAAACTATCTTGCATAAAGCACTACTAATTTTCACTTTTCTGTTACTCACAGCAGAATCTTAACCTACTAAATGCCAAGAAGCTTACCCCAAAAGCCAGTTAGCTGACAGCCATAATCAGTTGAAAATTGCTGACAGCAAGTTAGAGACAACAATCTGGGGGCAGTAGGAAACTAAAAAGGTTGGCAAGATTAACTCTAAGGCATTCAAATTGACTGACTGGATCTAGGCAGTTAGTTCCTCCATGCCAAGCATTCTCAATGGGGGTGACATTGACCCAAGGGAATGAAAATTGGCTCTTGCGGGAACAAAAAAATTGTTAGCTATTATAATGGTCTATGGCTCTCCACCATGCCACAGTGCATAAAGGGACATACAATATATCTGTGGTATTAACATTTCATGGGGGTCGGGCTAGCATTTAGGAAAAAAAGGGTCTAAAAATGCTCTTTAGGAGGGTGATAATGAAAAAAAAAAATGTTAAGGAATGCTGCTCACTGTGAAATGTCCTCCCCTGCCTGTTCTACCAAACGAATCCTACTCACTCTCTTAGACTCCTTAGCTTCCCCCAATCTTTTTAACCACTTGTCACATTGCTTTGTTAGTGATAGGTTATTTTTTCATCTTTCCCACTAGATTTTTTGCAGACTCTAAGAAAATGATTATGATTTTCAAATCTGCGTCTATAACACACTGATTGACATATATTAATAGCACAAGAAATGTGAATGGTTGAATGAACACATCCCAGGGACAATTTCCCTTTAAGTCCAAAGCTCTAGCAATTCTCACTTTACAATGGACACAATTCTCCCTCTGCTTGAGTGCTGACAAAGACAACCACTGAGAACACATAGCATTTTTCAAACAATATGTTGAAGAACTAAGTAAAAGAATCCAGTTCAGCCACAGGAACACCCTGTTTCTACTTAACATTTTCCTTTTTCATTTTAAACATTAAGTTGACTTGAAATCTGTTGTTTTAACAATAGGGCAGAGTCTGATATTTGGTATTTATACAAACATTTCTGGAAAGGCCACAGCTAAAGAGAATCTAAGTTTTTCCTGTTTATAGGAAATATCACAGACGTTAATTACGAACACAAGTCTGTTTGGTAGTGGTTTATTCTATCAGTGTCATTCAATAACACAGAGTAATTCCATTTAAACAGTAGTCACTGAGTACCTACAACATATGAAGCGTTGTGCAAGGTCTATAGGGAATTCAGAGTAAAATAAAGCATGCCACATCTTCACAATTCTTACCTTCTATTTGAGAAAATATCATACAAGGTAATATAGTTTGTGTTATGAAAATATACATATAGATGTTTCTGAATTTGAGAAAGGACATAAAATTCATCCAGATAAGATCTCATGGATATGTTGGCTTTCAGTATTCATTTTGAAGGAGGAATAGGATTATCATAGGAGATAGGAGACAAGGTATAGAGGCAATGAATAGCGCAGAACCAAGCAAGCACACAATACCTTTTGAGAATAGTGCATTATCTACATATGATTTATATGCACGTTAAATTTGAGAAGCACTGAATAGCACCCATGTAGTAAAGTGAAAGAAAAAGGAATAGCAGGGTAGTCTAAAGCCATTTTCTAGAGAAGTTATTATGCTTTGACAAAAATGATAGCCAGTAGGGACCATTGGCAGCCTTTTAACATGCAAGCAGGAGCTATGCTTTTGGCAGATTAGCATAACATATTTACAAGGTAATTTACAAAGACTTTTAGATGTAAAGAGAACAACAATTCACTCCTGCAATAGTCTGGAAAGAGATGAAGTAGAATTGTAGAAGAGAAATGCAAAATTGAGGATAGATAAAGGAACACTTATTTCAAAGGTTAAAATCTGCAAGTCTTGACAACTCTGTGAATGTCAACGATAAGGGAATGATATACAATAAGGAAATTTTATTCCTAGGCTTTGAGTCTAGGTGACTAGGAAAAAGATGTGACATCAACAAAAAGAGGAAAATAAGGAGGACAAGCTGGTATAAATGTTGAGGAAATAATGAATTCAGATCTGGACATATTAAACCTCATATACCAGCAAACATCAAAATAAACATATTTAATCGGCAGTTTGAAATGCAGCTTCAGTAGTTGGAAACAAGTCAAAAATACTAAAAGTCATATATGCAAGGATGATGGTTGAATATGTGGAAATACTTGAAAACACAAAAAGTATGGGGATATAAGTTGAAAGAATCATGGAAAGAAACTGGAGGTTGCTACTTTAAGAGATAGGAGTAATAAAAGAGCAAAATGTCCACAGGATATGTGGGAAAAATCAGAGGAGCATATGCCATTAAGACAAGGAAAAGTTTGCCTTTCCAAGAAAGAATCAGCCTGCATGGCACGGCTGCCAAGGGGTTAGGGAAGAGGATGATAACTTATCATGACTGAAATCAATTTTGATAATCAAACACTATTTTAATTAAAGCTCTCTTATATAACGCCTATCATCTGGGGTTTTTTTTTTCCAATATTTCTAAAGAACCATAAAGATAATGCAAAGCAAAATGAATATATTATGGAATAAATAATGCAACAATATTAAAATGTCTCATTTTATTTGGTATTGTACCCATGACCCTGAAAAGTCAGTTATACAATCTGTAATATGCATTTTCTGCATGTAACTTTAGAGGGTTCACACGGGTAACTCAATCTTTTTGAAACCATTAATAATCCAGGGATATTTTTCTTTGTTTTTCTATGGATACAACGTAAATTAACTCACATCCTGAGTATAGTTACAAAAAGTATTAGCTGTGAACTTGCTTTGTAAACACTAGAAAGTCATAACTTCTGTGGTCTCAGCTCTTTCCTCTGTTATACATCACAGGAGCTGATGAAATCTCTAAGGTACCTCTGATTTGATATATATTCTAATATATTCCTCAAACAGTATTTTTATTATTAACTCTTTTATTAATTTTTTTATTAACTTCCTTAATATATAGAAGAGCATCTGATTTAAAAAGTGAAAGCTACAAGATGAAGAACAATATGACAGACTATGTGTCTCAGATACATATTAAGAAGGGGGTATTAAGTTCAAAATATTTTATTGTAGAGAGGTTCCAGATATATGTTAAGAGACAGGAAATATAACCTTGGATGCTCAGCCATGCTCTTCTGCCCCAGGGAGTGACAGATTGGAATAGCAGCATTATTCTTAAAACAACATTATTTTAAGAAAAATGTTAGGCAAAAACAGAGATATTCCACTGGTGAATATCCTGCAAATACTAACAAGACTAATAGAGCTCTACCAGTGTTAAAATTATAGTATTTAATCCCTTTTTTAAAAATAGATAACACACACATAGGTCCTTCAAGGAGATTTTCTCAGTCTAAAGTTACTGGACTAAATTCAACACTCAGGTATTTAGGAGTCCTTAAAAGAATCTCTGCCAGGAAGATGAATGGTTGTCCAAATCCAGCACCTCCACTTACCACTCACCCCACTGAGCGTGCCTGCTCAGTCGTTTCAGTCGTGTCCAACTCTTTGCGACCCCGTGGACTGTAGCCTACCAGGCTCCTCTGTCCATGGGATTTCCCAGGCAAGAATACTGGAGTGGGTTGCCATTTCCTCCTCCAGGGGATCTTCCTGACCCAGAGACTGAACCCACTTCTCAGGCATTGGCAGGTGGATTCTTTTCCACTGAGCCACCTGAGAAGTCCATTACACACCATACTCTTTACCCCTTCTTTATTCCTAGTTCTATACGTTATTATCACAATTACATATCAGTGTCACCCTAGTCAGTCTGGTCACCTGAAACAACTCACTTTCCAGCAGAGTCCTCCAACATGTGCTCATAAGAAATTCCCAATATCCCTGAGTTCTGTATACTGACAAAAATTTCTACCTGATTTATGAATAATTTTGCTGGATATAAACTTCTTATTTTTACATTTCCTCTCTTGGTTATATTTAATATATTTTCATTATTTTCTGGTGTGAATCATTGTTGTCAAGAGTATAATGATGATACAATTTTCCCTTACTAAGAGGAAAATTTGCCCAGATGCCCAAAGGATTTTTTTTCTTTCAAGTCCAGGGAAAGTGGGAAGTGTTAGTCACTCAGTCATGTCCACCTCTTTGAGACCCCATGGACTGTTGTCCACCAGGCTCCTCTGTCCATGGAATTTTCTGGGCAAGAATACTGGAATGGGTTGCCATTCCCTTTTCCAGGGGATCTTTCTGACCCAGGGATCTAAGCCAGGTTCCTGCATTATAAGCAGATTCTTTACCATCTGAGCCATGGAGTTTCCCTAACATAGATCTTGATGATTGGTCTTTCTATGTTGATATTCTTGAGTATAAAATGTGTTCTTTCAATAAGAGTTTAATGTCTCTTTTTTAGTATCCAGATAAACCTTCTTGAATTACAGTTTGAGTATTGGTTCTTTCCTTGCTTTGGTTTTCTTCTTCAGATACTCCTATCATCTGTGCTTGTATCTGCTTTGCTTATCTGTCTTTGTTCCTTTTCCTTTTTCCAAAAAATGGGATATCAATTTCTTTAACTTTTAACCTTTCATTTTTCTTAAGACATTATTTGCTGTGTTTGTTTGCCTCATCCAATATGACCTTTTATGTCTAATTCTTTCTTGAGTTCCTTAATCTTATTTCTGACTTTTAAAAAATTCAGATATGCCATTCATTTATATCTTACATTAGATTTTAATGTCATTAAACTTGTTTTGAAATAGCAGATTATAATTTTTATCTGTTTTATAGACAGATCATTCTAGCCTGTTTTCATCTTTAGTCTCTTTGTATCTTGATAATTATTTGTGTATCTATATATCTATTTTTGGCTCTGCTGGGTCTTTCCTGCTGCGCACAGGCTTTCTCTCGTTGCAGAGAGCAGAGACCATTCTCTAGTTGTGGTCTGCAGGCTTCCCGTTGCAGTGGCTTCTCTTTTTGTGGAGTGCTTGCTCCAGCACACTCGGGCTTCAGTAGCTGCAGCATGTGGGCTCACTAGTTGTGGCTTGTGGGCTCCAGAGTTGTGATGGAGGAGTTGTGATGCACAAGCCTAGGTGCTCCCCAGCCTGTGGGATCTTTCCAGATCAGGCATTGAGCCCATTTCCCCTTCATTGGCAGGTGGATTCTCAAAAAACCACTGGACCACCGGGGAAGTCCTGTATCTTGATAATTTTTAATGGGGTTTAGAACAATACATTTTTGTTACTCATTTTCATGTGAAATTATTTTCTTGAGCTTTTAGAAGTGATTTAGTTCAAATGACATTTTCTAACTTCAAAGTTTCCTTCTTCTAGTATTGGTGTGTTGTGTTAAAAAATGTATTCCCTTGTTATCTGAGATTTTTCTGTTCCTGTTTCCCTTTCCCACTTTTACAGAAACATCTTTTCTTATTATTGTCCATATGCAGACCAATTTTGTTTCTACTTCTGGAAGCTTCTCCCTAGTAGGGGACCCTAACCTTAAAGGAAACCTTGGTTAAGTTCAGTTCAGTTCAGTCGCTCAGTCGTGTCCGACTCTTTGCAACCCCATGAATCTCAGCACGCCAGGCCTCCCTGTCCATCACCAACTCCCAGACTTCACTCAGACTCATGCCCATCGAGTCAGTGATGCCATCCAGCCATCTCATTCTCTGTCGTCCCCTTCTCCTCCTGCCCCCAATCCTTCCCAGCATCAGAGTCTTTTCCAATGAGTCAACTCTTTGCATCAGGTGGCCAAAGTACTGGAGTTTCAGCTTTAGCATCATTCCTTCCAAAGAAATCCCAGGGCTGATCTCCTTCAGAATGGACTGGTTGGATCTCCTTGCAGTCCAAGGGACTCTCAAGAGTCTTCTCCAACACCACAGTTAAAAAGCATTAATTCTTCAGCACTCAGCCTTCTTCACAGTCCAACTCTCACATCTATACATGACCACAGGAAAAACCATAGCCTTGACTAGATGGACCTTTGTTGGCAAAATAATGTCTCTGCTTTTCAATATGCTATCTAGATTGGTCATAACTTTCCTTCCAAGGAGTAAGTGTCTTTTAATTTCATGGCTGCAGTCACCATCTGCAGTG
This sequence comes from Bos taurus, assembly GCF_002263795.3. Lineage (NCBI taxonomy): Eukaryota > Metazoa > Chordata > Mammalia > Artiodactyla > Bovidae > Bos > Bos taurus. The sequence continues at coordinate 38,664,204 of NC_037328.1, read as the reverse complement.
ATTTTGGAGCCCAGAAAAATAAAGTCTGACACTGTTTCCACTGTTTCCCCATCTATTTCCCATGAAGTGATGGGACCAGATGCCATAATCTTTGTTTTCTGGATGTTGAGCTTTAAGCCAATTTTTTCACTCTCCACTTTAAGTTCATGAGGGTTAACCAACCCCAGATCCTTAAAAGCACTCACCCACTATAGGAAACAGAAGAAACCTTTCCCACTTTTAACTGTTATTTTCTAATGGATGCACCACACTTTCCAGTGACATTTATTGGCTGGTTAGTGAGTTCTTATCACAGGACCTTCAGTCACCCTATTACTTCCTTTTGCTTCTTCTGATGAAGATGTTGCTATGCAGGCTTTATGGCTATTGGTGACTTGTTCTCACCTGTTTATATTTTGAAATCCAAAGCAATAGTTTGTGACCTAGTTGTGCTATAAATATTGATTATGAGTTTATTTTTTATTTTCTTTCCAGTTGTCAATATATTCCCAGAATTTCCCAAGCCATAATACTTTTAGATACAGTTATAGTTACAGGTGTAGATACAGATGCAAATAAAGTACAGGAAAAGATACAGTTATAGATATAAATATACACAAATATGTATAGATAAAAATACCTAGCAGAATAACCATTGAAATATATATTAGCAGATTGATGATGTAATGGATGAGTCTGTTTTGATAACAGTTTCTTTAAGTCATATCATAAAAAGGAAAACCAAGACTAGTACTTAGAGGTTTAAGAGAATTATCATCATCTGCTCAAGGATGTATGGGAATGGCCCTATTCAAGTCCCATCAGTATCTAAACCCCAGTCACATCAAATTCAATTACTTTCTTGCTTAACATTGTTAATTATCAGAGAAATGCTGATTAAAGCCATAATCAAACAAAAATAAAACCACCTCAAACAAGTCAGAAATGACTGTCATCAAAAAGACCACAAATAACAAATGTTGATGAGGATGTGGACAAAAAGGAACCCTGGTAAATTAGCACAGCACTGTGGAAAACACAAAGGTTATTTCTCTAAAAACTAAAAATAGAACTACCTATGACCCAGCAATTCCACTCCTGGGTGTATATCTGAGAAAAGTAAAACCACTAATTCAAAAATATCCATGCAACCCAATTTTATTGCAACATTATTTACAATAGCCAAGATATAGAAGCAATCTATGTGTCCATCAACAAATGAATAGATTAAAAAATATATGGTGTATATAGACAATGGAATACACTCAGCCAGAGAAAAGAATGAAATTTTACCATATGCTGAAGCATGGATGGACTTGGAGGGTGTTATGCTAAGTGAAATAAGTCAGACAGAGAAAGATATATACTATATGATATCACTTACATGTGGAGTCTAAAAAAAAAATAAAACAAACTAATGAATATAACAAAAAAGAAACAAACCACAGTTATACAGAACAAATTAGTGGTTACCAGGGGGAGAGGGCAGAGGGAGGGACAAGATAGCGGTAGGGGATTAAGAGGTACAACCTAAAATGTATGAAATAAGCTACAGGAATATATTATACAACACAGGGAATATAGCCAATATTTTATAAATAACTATAAATGTAGTACAGCCTTTAAAAACTGTGAATAACAATGCTATATCCCTGAAACTTATATATTGTACATCAACTATATCTTAGTAAAAAAAAAATTTTTTTTAAGTAAAAAAAAAATTTACATTATCTTTCTCATTTCAAACACTGTATATTTATGCTCTTTAGGAAACAGCTTACTGTTCATTCTTCCTGGCCTGGCAGTTTTAGATGTGGATTCCATGCTTTGAATGCTCCAGTCTTCTTGGTATACATTCAAGCCCAACTTCTGCTGTTCTATTACAAACCTCTTTTTGTTGGAATAATGCACAGTTATTGCTTTTCAAACATTCTTCAGCTTTTTGACTATCTCCAACAGAAAATTACAAAAGCCTACTTGGGAACTATAAAGTCAGGAGTCTTTACAGGTTCTTTCTTGTTCTTTCTTGTTCTTTTTTCCCTAGGACAACAACTCTCACATTCACATCTAGTTTAATCATGAATTGACATATACACACTGCTATATATAAAATAGATAACTAATGACCTACTATATAGCACAGGGAACTGTGCTCAATACTCTGTAATTTCTGATATGGGAAAAGAATCTAAAAAAGAATGGATGTATGTATGAGAATAACTGACTCACTTTACTGTACATCTGAAACTAACACACAACATTGTAAGTCAACTATGAAAGTGAAAGTGAAGTCGCTCAGTCCTGTCGAACTCTTTCCCACCCCATGAACTCTAGTCTACCAGGCTCCTTCCTTTGTGGGATTTTCCAGCAAGAATATTGGAGTGGGCTGCCACTTCCTTCCCCAGGGGATCTTCCTGATCCAGGGATCAAACCCAGGTCCCCTGCACTGCAGGCAGACATTTTACCTCTGAGCTACCGTAGAAGCCCTTTGGAGTCAACTAAGCTCTGATAAAGGAGAAGGCAATGGCACCCCACTCCAGTACCCTTGCATGGAAAATCCCATGGACGGAGGAGCCTGGTAGGCTGCAGTCCATGAGGTCGCTAAGAGTCGGACACGACTGAGCGACTTCACTTTCACTTTTCACTTTCCTGCACTGGAGAAGGAAATGGCAACCCACTCCAGTGTTCTTGCCTGGAGAATCCCAGGGATGGGGGAGCCTGGTGGGCTGCCGTCTATGGGGTCGCACAGAGTCGGACACGACTGAATCGACTTAGCAGCAGCAGCATGCTCTGATAAAAAATTGTTAAAAGACAATGATCAGGAAACCCAGAGCCAGTGCTCTGAGACAACCCAGAGGGATAGGGTAGGGAATGAAGTGGGGGCGGGGGGCGGTGGTTCAGGATGGAGGGGACATATGTATACCTTTGGCCCATTCATGTTGATGTATGGTAAAACCATCACTTCAGTACTGTGAAGTAATTATCCTCCAACTAAAGTAAATTCATTAGTTTAAAAAAAGACGATGGTCAAGAAGGCAAAACAAAGTGGGTAATATTTCATTTTCACTTCTATATACAAGTGATTGTCTTTGGATAGTGACCTACCCTTGTTTATAGGTGTGGCAATGTTGACACTAACATTTTTGTGGGCATTAGTTTACCATTTGGTTACCATCAGACCTCTTCATAATACCTTACGGTCTTTATTACAGCATGTTTATACCTACCATCAATTAAACATGGCTATTGCTGGTCCCAAGGAGCAAAGGAGAGAAGAAGCCAACTATTGAAATAACCCTTGCATTTAACATTGTTCAAGGATAAACTGAGACATATTAAAAATCAAGAGTTTATTTGAGTAAATTTATTTGAATCAAGTACCAACTCAGAAATGATTAGGATCTCTCCCACTCCAGTACTCTTGCCTGGAAAATCCCATGGACCGAGGAGCCTGGTAGGCTGCAGTCCATGGGGTCGCTAAGAGTCGGACACGACTGAGCGACTTCACTTTCACTTTTCACTTTCATGCATTGGAGGAGGAAATGGCAACCCACTCCAGTGTTCTTGCCTGGAGAATCCCAGGGACGGCGGGGCCTGGTGGGCTGCCGTCTATGGGGTCGCACAGAGTCGGACACGACTGAAGTGACTTAGCAGTACCAACAGGAGGTAGGGGAAAGACTTTTATAGAGAAGAGGAATTAGCTAAAAAAGGAAATTATTGGGCTGACTATAGTTTAAGTGGTTACTTTATTTGGGAAAGCACAGTTAGCTGTTTGAGATTTATCATCCTTTAGGTTCCAATTTCTAAAACTTAAGGCATTAGAGGCTTAGGATTTGGTTTGCTTATGTAAGCTACTAAGGCCTCAAATCCACCTCAGCCTAATGGCCTCTTTGCTTAAATAATTTAACAAGGTTTCCGCCCTTTCCTGATATTTCAAAGGGATTTCTAAAGCACAAAGTTTTCTGGAAAAAATGTCCTTTTTCCTCTTTAGGCTCACTACCCTCTCTGTCTTTCCTATAGGTTTCACCATGTGAGATAACTGGTATGCAAGCATCAGATGGGTATTTGTAGGTGGAATTCTCAGCTGCAGAGACAGCAACTGCCCTGATGCCTTCCTCTCAGCAATACTCACCACCAAGTCTCAAGGACCACTTTATCTCAACTCTTCCAGGAATTGAAATAGTCAAGGGATACTCTATCATGATTTTATCCTGAAATTATGTTTTAGTAAGTACAGCCCCTTCTTCATGGTCACCTTTCAGCAAGTTCAGCTTTTGACTAATTTCACTGTTAATGACTGATAATAAAAATCACAGCACATCAAAAGCTGTTCCAGGTGTACCCTTACCCAGTAGAATGAGGCATGAAAAACAATCTAAGATTATAAAGTCGTGTTTTAAATGGTTGCAATGGCTTATAAATAAATGTATTCCTAAAAATAATTCTGAAGGTTTATAGATGAAGTCAATCTCAATACTGCCAAATGGAATCCTAAAAGTATTGCAAAATAAATGTTTATATGATGTGATTTTAATGTATCCCTTAATTTCTGTCAGTAGGTTTTGAAACAAGACACATCATGGAAGAAAATAAAAATGATTATAAAGTCATTCACAATACTTTCATATATATATATATACACACACACACACACACACACACACACACACACACACACACACACACATACTGTGCTGTGCTTAGTTGCTCAGTTGTGTCTGACTCTTTGCAACCTCATGGACTGTAGCCCGCCAGGCTCCTCTGTCCATGGGGATTCTCCAGGCAAGAATCCTGGAGTGGGTTGCCATGCCCTCCTTCAGGGAATCTTCCCAACCCAGATATCAAACCCAGGTGTCTCACATTGTAGGTGGATTCTTTATCATCTGAGCCTCCAGGGAACCCCATATATATACTTTATTTTAAATTCTATGTTCTGTTTAATGAGTACTGGATTTCTGTCATGTGTCAATCACTAAGCTAGGGTTGGGGGTACAATGAAGTGCTCTTCAATCCAGCGGTAAAGGAGGCATCATCACCACATGTAAAATATCATGTATGAAACGAGATGCCAATCAGGTTCGATGCACGATACTGGATGCTTGGGGCTAGTGCACTGGGACGACCCAGATGGAGGGTATGGGGAGGGAGGAGGGAGGAGGGTTCAGGATGGGGAACACATGTATACCTGTGATGGATTCATTTTGATATTTGGCAAAACTAATACAATTATGTAAAGTTTAAAAATAAAATAAAACTTAAAAAAATAAAATAAAATATCAGGAAAGAGTTATCTTTACCAAAATAACTGACAGGTAAATTGATAACACAACTGAAGCTAGGATTCACTCTGTAAGACTATAATTTCATATCATTTCATATCAGCTACTAATACTCCTATTGGATCATTCACTCTAATAACATGACTATATAATTTTGTCATCCACAGTAAAATTAATAGTAAGACTGCAGAAAAATCTAGTTTGACTTGAAACCAAATTTTCATACAGATTTTTCACTGGTATAAAAATACTTTTATATACAATCAAAACAAACATTAATTTCCAATTCTAAGTTGGTAAGTTTTTGTCTATGCCATATTTTGGTACTTTAAGGTGAAAGTAGTTGATGGAAGAGAGACTTTATCCCTGAACTGGATTTCTTAATCTAAAACTGTTCTGGTGCTCATTACCTATTCAGTGACTCACTGGCCTATCAGTCTACTGTAGAAATAAAAGCTGCATTTACTTTTCTTTCTTTAATCTCCTCGTTCTTAATTGCCATATTGACAAAAAAGAAACAGTTGTTTGCTTTCCAAATTCTCTGGAGCACCACTCAAATTAATCCTTTTAAGTGGTGTTTCTTCAACTCCAGAAACAAGTAGCATGCAAAGTAGCAAAAGGGTCCCTTAAGAGACAGCAAACACAAGATGCCTAGACATTAACCTTGACTGGCAGAGCCCTGCAGGCATTTGCTTCTTACTTTGGAAATAGCCCTTAGTGTCTAAGGCGAGGGGGAAGTAACTAGGGATAGATTAAGGCATAGGCCTGCTGGTACTCAACCCAGCTCCCTGGAGTGTCAGTCTATAAGGGGAACATGGCAAACACTTCCTCTTAGGCCACTTTCCCTTCTTTCTTGAAAACAGAATCCCACTGTTGTTTCATAGCAATTTGTCCAGTCTGAGTGATGAATCATGATCAATGTGTACAATTCTTAATATTTCATTCCCTTTGAAAGACACTTTCATTTACAGTCTCCTTTGCATCTACAGGTGACTGTTTGATCTTATTCTGGAAAATACTATAAGATAAATAAAATATTAGGGTAGTAACCCTTCTAGGAATCAGCGAACTAAAATGGACTGGAATGGGTGAATTTAACTCAGATGACCATTATATCTACTACTGCGGGCAGGAATCCCTCAGAAGAAATGGAGTAGCCATCATGGTCAACAAAAGAGTCCGAAATGCAGTACTTGGATGCAATCTCTAAAATGACAGAATGATCTCTGTTCGTTTCCAAGGCAAACCATTCAATAGCACAGTAATCCAAGTCTATGCCCCAACCAGTAACGCTGAAGAAGCTGAAGTTGAATGGTTCTATGAAGACCTACAAGACCTTTTAGAACTAACACCCAAAAGAGATGTCCTTTTCATTATAGGGGACTGGAATGCAAAAGTAGGAAGTCAAGAAACACCTGGAGTAACAGGAAAATTTGGCCTTGGAATACGCAATGAAGCAGGGCAAAGACTAATAGAGTTTTGCCAAGAAAATGCACTGGTCATAACAAACACCCTCTTCCAACAACACAAGAGAAGACTCTACACATGGACATCACCAGATGGTCAACACCGAAATCAGATTGATTATATTCTTTGCAGCCAAAGATGGAGAAGCTCTATACAGTCAGCAAAAACAAGACCAGGAGCTGACTGTGTCTCAGATCATGAACTCCTTATTGCCAAATTCAGACTTAAATTGAAGAAAATAGGGAAAACCACTAGACCATTCAGGTATGACCTAAATCAAATCCCTTATGATTATACAGTGGAAGTGAGAAATAGATTTAAGGGCCTAGATCTGATAGATAGAGTGTCTGATGAACTATGGAATGAGGTTTGTGACATTGTATAGGAGACAGGGATCAAGACCATCCCCATGGAAAGGAAATGCAAAAAAGCAAAATGGCTGTCTGGGGAGGCCTTACAAATAGCTGTGACAAGAAGAGAAGCGAAAAGCAAAGGAGAAAAGGAAAGATATAAGCATCTGAATGCAGAGTTCCAAAGAATAGCAAGAAGAGATAAGAAAGCCTTCTTCAACGATCAATGCAAAGAAATAGAGGAAAACAACAGAATGGGAAAGACTAGAGATCTCTTCAAGAAAATTAGAGATACAAAGGGAACATTTCATGCAAAGATGGGCTCGATAAAGGACAGAAATGGTATGGACCTAACAGAAGCAGAAGATATTAAGAAGACACGGCAAGAATACACAGAAGAACTGTACAAAAAAGATCTTCACGACCCAGATAATCGCGATGGTGTGATCACTGACGTAGAGCCAGACATCCTGGAATGTGAAGTCAAGTGGGCCTTAGAAAGCATCACTATGAACAAAGCTAGTGGAAGTGATGGAATTCCAGTTGAGCTATTTCAAATCCTGAAAAATGATGCTGTGAAAGTGCTGCACTCAATATGCCAGCAAATTTGGAAAACTCAGCAGTGGCCACAGGACTGGAAAAAGTCAATTTTCATTCCAATCGCAAAGAAAAGCAATGGCAAAGAATGCTCAACCTACCGCACAATTGCACTCATCTCCTCACACGCTAGTAAAGTAATGCTCAAAATTCTCCAAGCCAGGCTTCAGCAATATGTGAACCGTGAACTTTCTGATGTTCAAGCTGGTTTTAGAAAAGGCAGAGGAACCAGAGATCAAATTGCCAACATCCGCTGGATCACGGAAAAAGCAAGAGAATTCCAGAAAAACATCTATTTCTGCTTTATTGACTATGCCAAAGCCTTTGACTGTGTGGATCACAATAAACTATGGAAAATTCTGAAAGAGATGGGAATACCAGACCACCTGATCTGCCTTTTGAGAAATCTACATGCAGGTCAGGAAGCAACAGTTAGAACTGGACCTAGAACAACAGACTGGTTCCAAATAGGAAAAGGAGTACATCAAGGCTGTATATTGTCACCCTGCCTATTAAACTTATATGCAGAGTACATCATGAGAAACGTTGGACTGAAAGAAACACAAGCTGGAATCAAGATTGCTGGGAGAAATATCAATAACCTCAGATATGCAGATGATACCACCCTTATGGCAGAAAGTGAAGAGGAACTACAAAGCCTCTTGATAAAAGTGAAAGTGGAGAGTGAAAAAGGTGGCTTAAAGCTCAACATTGAGAAAACGAAGATCATGGCATCTGGTCCCATCACTTCATGGAAATAGATGGGGAAACAGTGGAAACTGTCAGACTTTATTTTTGGGGGCTCCAAAATCACTGCAGATGGTGACTGCAGCCATGAAATTAAAAGACGCTTACTCCTTGGAAGGAAAGTTATGACCAACCGAGATAGTGTATTCAAAAGCAGAGACATTACTTTGCCAACAAAGGTTCGTCTAGTCAAGGCTATGGTTTTTCCTGTGGTCATGTATGGATGTGAGAGTTGGACTGTGAAGAAGGCTGAGCGCCGAAGAATTGATGCTTTTGAACTGTGGTGTTGGAGAAGACTCTTGAGAGTCCCTTGGACTGCAAGGAGATCCAACCAGTCCATTCTGAAGGAGATCAGCCCTGGGATTTCTTTGGAAGGAATGATGCTAAAGCTGAAACTCCAGTACTTTGGACACTTCATACGAAGAGTTGACTCGTTGGAAAAGACTTTGATGCTGGGAGGGATTGGGGGCAGGAGGAGATGGGGCCGACAGAGGATGAGATGGCTGGATGGCATCGCTGACTCGATGGACGTGAGTCTGGGTGAACTCCGGGAGTTGGTGATGGACAGGGAGGCCTGGGGTGCTGCGATTCATGGGGTCGCAAAGAGTCACACATGACTAAGCGACTTAACTGAACTGAACCCTTCTTCCTTTTTGTTTGGGACACTGTTGTGATTCTGTCCCCCAACCAAGAGGTGAGACAGAGGGCTTCCAGAGGAGTGTGGTCTATTAGTGCTTAGTCATGTCTGACTCTTTGTGACCCAATGAACTATAGCCCACTAGGCTCAGCTATCCATGGGATTTTCCAGGGACAATAATGGAATGGTAGCCATTCCCTTGTGCAGGGGATCTTGACCCAGGGATCGAACCTAGATCTCCTGCATTGCAGGCAGGTTCTTTACTGTCTGAGCTACCAGGGAACTGAGACCTAAATATTAGGAATAAATTATCAGAGTATAGAACAGGGCTCTAAGAAAAAAAGTGTAAGTGTATAAAAGTCCAGAGACAAGAAACAGCATAGAAACTTGAAAAAACTAAGAAATGTTGACTGTGACCAAATTATAAAGTGTGAAGCTGGGAGAGCTAAGAAATAAATTGGATAAATAGACAATGATCAATCATGAAGGACTCTGTAAGTTACACTAGGGAGTTTATATTTTACATGTACACCTATGGTTGATTAATGTTGATGTTTGACAGAAAACAACAAAAATCTGTAAAGCAATTATCTGTCAATTAAAAACTAAATATTTTTTTTAAAAAAGAAAAAAAAAAAAAAGCAGATGAGACCCATTGAAAGCTTTTAATCACAGAAGTGACTGGATTAGATTAAGACCTTAGATGGGGAATGATTGAGACTTTATTAGGGACTAGAATAAAAATTGCTGTTGTAATAATTTTGATGAGCAATAATATGGGGCAGAGTCAGGGTAGTAAAAATGGTACTGGGGAGAACTGGATGAAACATAGAAAATATTTAGGAGCCAGATAAATAGGAGCCTATGAATGAATGAATCTAGAAGAAAAGAACAAAAATTAGGGTTACTCTCCAGTTTTTGGTTCTGGCATCTATGTTGATAGGCAAAACACCAGATTCAAGAGAAATTTAACGGTTGGTGCACTTCCAAAAAGAGATAGAACTCAGACTCAGGAATGAAATTAGAATGGACACAAACATGGAGGTCAGAAAAGTTTTACTTCATTTTCAGATAATGGGAAGATTCTTGGTGTGACTAGGGCAAAAATGTGGAAGGATCCTGAAGCAACTCATCATTTTAAGCTAGCAAATCCCAAACTTTACTGTGCATAAGCTGCACTGCAAGAAACTTGCTGCAAGGTAGATTCTTGGGCTCCATCACTAGAATATTTCTCTTTAGAAGGTCAAGACTAGGATCAAAAATCTGCTTTTTTAAATAGGAATCCTACTATAATGACTATTATGCATGCAGATGGACTAAGGATCATACTTGGAGAAGTGCAAATTTAAGGGGGAAGACAAAGACACAGAAAAACTTGAAGAGCTAGGAAAAGAGTAAGGAATGGTGTGGCTGTGAGAAGAGTGAGAGCATCTCAGAAAGAAGAGGCTATCATCAGTACAAAATTAAAAGGAAGAGTTGTGCAGAATTTGACTGCAGTACTTTAGCAAGATTGAAAATACCATCAAATTCACTGAGAGAAGCCACCAAATACAAGAAAGATAGAAAGTTCCTATTAAATAGCTAACTCTGGTTTTTCAAATGTCCTACATAGAAAGATTCTTTTATATCCTTTTTAAAGTTCTGTTGAAAACACTTAAAAATTATTTTCCCTTAAAACACACACACACACAAAGAATTAAAAATATCAAAATTAAAACAGAATGAAGAATGGCAGAAGATGCCACCAGAAAATATCTCTTGGACATAAGGATTATTTTGAGAAACAGCAGACACCTCTGAAAATACAGTAGACGTGATCCTTTTGTAAGGAAAAATCATATTATAAAGGAAGTCTCCATTTTTGAACGTATGCCAAGAAGAAGATGACTCACTAGAAATTCATTTCAATACAGAAGGTACCAACTTAAATTACATAGCAAACCTTTCTCTTATTTTTCATTATCATACTTTTTCTGATCATCTCCCTATAACTGACCTCTTTCACATCCTTTTCCCTTTGTCCTTTGCCAAAAATTAGATTTAAGTCAATTTTAAGCCACATTTGAGAGTTACTCATTTTTTCCTTGTTATCTCCCATGTATACATGAATTATTCATGTTAGCAAGTGTTCTATTTGTTTTCTTTTATTAATTTTTTGTTATAGGGCCTCACAGTTCGTTGTGATACACACAGTCAAAGGCTTTGGCGTAGTCCTAATAAGGAAAAGTAGATGTTTTTCTGGAACTCTCCTGCTTTTCTGATCATCCAGTGGATGTTGATAATTTGATCTCTGGTTCTTCTGCCTTTTCTAATCCAGCTTGAACATCTGAAGTTCATAGTTCATGTACTGTTGAAGCCTGGCTTGGAGAATTTTGAGCATTACTTTGCTACTTTTGAGCATTACTTTGCTAGGTAATCCTAAAGACATTGCCTTTCTTTGGGATTGGAATGAAAACTGACCTTTTCCAGCCCTGTGGCCACTGATGAGTTTTCCAGATTTGCTGGCATATTGAGTGTAGCACTTTCACAGCATCATCTTTTAGGATTTGAAATAGCTTAACTGGAATTCCATCATCTCCACTAGCTTTGTTCTTAGTGATGCTTCCTATGGGAATACCAGACCACCTGATCTGCCTCCTGAGAAACTGTATACAGGTCAAGAAGCAACAGTTAGAACTGGACATGGAAAAACAAACTGGTTCCAAATCGGGAAAGCAATACCTCAAGGCTGTACATTGTCACCCTGCTTATTTAATTTCTATGCAAAGTACATCATGCAAAATGCCAGGCTGGATGAAGCACAAGCTGGAATCAAAATGGCTGGAAGAAATACCAATAACCTCAGATATGCAGATGATACCACCCTTATGGCAGAAAGCAAAGAAGAACTAAAGAGCCTCTTGATGAAAGTGAAAGAGGAGAGTGAAAAATTTGGCTTAAAACTCAGTCAGAAAACTAAGATCACAGCATCTGGTCCCATTGCTTCATGGCAAATAGATGGGTCAACAATGAAAACAGTGACAGACTTTATTTTTGGTGGCTCCAAAATCACTGCAGCCATGAAATTAAAAGATGCTTGCTCCTTAGAAGAAAACCTTTGACCAATCTAGACAGCATATTAAAAAGCAGAGACATTACTTTGTCAACAAAGATCCATCTAGTCAAAGTTATGGTTTTTCCAATGGTCATGTATGGATGTGAGAGTTGGGACTGTAAAGAAAGCTGGGTGCCAAAGAACTGATACTTTTGAACTGTGGTGTTGGAGAAGATTCTTGAGAATCCCTTGGACTGCAAGGAAATCCAACCTGTCAATCCTGAGGGAAATCAGTCCTGAACGTTCATTGGAGGGACAGATGCTAAAGCTGAAACTCCAATACTTCGGCCAACTGATGCAAAGAACTGACTCATTAGAAAAGACCCTGACACTGGGAAAGATTGAAGGTGGGAGGAGAAGGGGACAGCAGAGGATGAGATGGTTGGATGGTATCACCGACTCAATGGACATGAGTTTGAGTAGGTTCCAGGAGTTCGTGATGGACAGGCAAGCCTGGCGTGCTGAAGTCCATGGGGTCTCAAAGAGTCAGACGTGACTGAGTGACAGAACTGATGGAATGATAGGGCCCCCAGCTGAAAACTTTAAAAGGTAGGGGGAAAATTATATTCTCCCCTTAATAAGCTTGTTATTTTAGGATTAAAATAACAGATAAATAGCATAAAACTATATGTTCCATTATTGAGAAAAGAATATATAATTAACATAAGGACATGCAAACTCATTATTTGATGAGTTTTGATGGAAAGAAAGATGATGTACTTTAAGTCTGGCTTCTGGTTATAAAACAAAAATATTGTTGTTAAGAGAACAAAATCCTAGATCATATAAGTATCACAAAATCAAAATATAGTTTCAATAGACTCCATATTCATGAAGTGAATCCACAAACTAGGGCATTAAGAACAGATGATATAGTAAATGAGAAAAACATAGTCACAAGGAAATTATGAAACGTTCAATTTAGAAATAAACTAAGATATTTATAAGAGGAGCAAATTTTTAAGAAACAAAACTTTCTGGTATCTGTCTACTGGCTTCTGAAATAAAAAAAATCTGGTAAATAATGCATGAACAAAGCAGCAAAAAATAGCTGTAAAATATAATTATTTTCTTCCAGAAATTAATTCATTTAAGTGAAGTATATATAGGTGTTAAATTCATGTGATTGAAACTGAAAGGTAAAAATAATATTATAAGAGCTCCCCTGTGCAAGTGAGTAAAATAATAATAGGCTTCAGGATTTTCTCACCTTAGTCAAGCAAGGAAGGAAGGAAAGAGAAGGAAAGGGAAGGGGAGGGGAAAGAAAGAAGAAAAAAAGAAGCAAAGAAGGAAAAGATGTTCTTTTAGACTGTAATCTGGAAATCTGCAGTTGCTTTTATCCAACACAAAAATTCAACTCTTAAGTTCACAAACCCGGTTGTCTTTGAAAGACATCTTGTCAATTATCTTTCTATTTCACAGTGTAGCCAAGTCAATTTGGTGACCACACTGTTCTTCCCCATTATTTTATCATGCTATATAAACTCTGGTAAGAAACAGATTTTAATGTCATGCTTCTTACATTCTACTTCCAATTAGTGTTATGACTGTTCCTGAGTCTATCTTATAACAAATACTTACACTTTGGGTAATTTTTATTTGAATGGCAACCCGCTAGAAACTTGCATTATTTGGCTGAGAAAAAGCAACAGTTTACCATGACCTGACACTCTTTATATCATGACTCCAACATAATAGGGTCATTCAGATCAGAATGACATTACAACAATAATTGTCCTGGTCTCTCTCTTGTTATAATCATTATCTTTGGTCGTTTTATTTAAATGCATCATTTAGTTTGACAGCAAATTGTATGACAGGATAAAAGGGACCTTGGGGGGGGGGTGAAAAAACATCCATAAGTTAAACTGATTTAATATCAAATAACTTCAAGGTTAACTCTGTAAAATGTGTTGCTAGCTTGCCATATCTCCTTTACCAAGAATGCTATCATAGTTAAACTGTGCCTTTTAACCTTGAGGATTCAAGAAACAAAATAGACTGCTGAAGCCTTTAAGGACCAATGGATAGAAAATTCAATAATTATTTTTAAAAGCTAAGTCACTTGAAAAAAATGTATTTCAAACATTAGAAATTACAGTCAAGCAGTGGTTAATTTTTAACTTAAAAAAATCTTTGAAGTTACACAGACTTGAACTTAACTCCTGGTTTTGTCACTTATAGGCTACATAACCTACAGTGGGAAATGATTAAATTTATTAGTACTAATAGCTGGGAAATTGAAATATCTATTCACAGAGTTGTTTCTAGGAATTAAGTAAAATCAAAGAGTCTACTTAAAGGAAGTCAACACTGAATATTCATTGGAAGGACTGTTGCTGATGCTGAAGCTCCAATACTTTGGCCACCTGATGCGAAGAGCCAACTCATTGGAAAAGGCCCTGATGCTGGGAAAGATTGAAGGCAAAAGGAGAAGAGGGTGGCAGAGGATGAGAGAGTTAGATAGCATCACAGATTCAATGAACAGGAATTTGAGCAAAATCCAAGAGATATTGGAGGATAGAGGAGCCTGGAGTGCTGCAGTCTAGGAGGTCACAAAGAATTGGACACAATTTAGCAACTGAACAATGACAGAAAACTATAATAGTATGGTTGTTATGTCACTAATCAGAGAAATGATAACCCCTATCAATAGTAATGTTAATGTTCAATATTGAGTTTAAAAAATAAGTGATGACTTACATATTTCTTTCCACTTGGCTTAAAAATTCAGGTGTCTTTAACCAACATCAATTCTTCAGTTCAGTTCAGTTCATTTGCTCAGTCGTGTCCAACTCTTTGCAACCCCATGGACTGCAGCACACCAGGTTTCTCTATCCATCACCAACTCCCAGAGCTTACTCAAACTCATGTCCATCAAGTCAGTGATAACATCCAATCATCTCATTCTCTGTCGTCCCCTTCTCCTCCTGCCTTCAATCTTTCCCAACATCAGGATCTTTTCCAATGAGTCAGTTCTTTGCATCAGGTGGCCAAAGTATTGGAGGTTCATTTTGAGCATCAGTCCTTTTAATGAATATTTAGGACTGATTTCCTTTAGGATGGACTGGTTGGATCTCGTTGCAGCCCAAGGGACTCCCAAGAGTCTTCTCCAACACCACAGTTCAAAAGCATCAATTCTTCAGCACTCAGTTTTCTTTATAGTCCAGCTCTCATATCTCAAATCCAGGAAAAACCATAGCCTTGACTAGATGGACCTTTGTTGGCAAAGTAATGTCTCTGCTTTTTAATATGCTGTCTAGGTTGGTCATAGCTTTTCTTCCAAGAAGCAAGCATCTTTTAACTTCATGACTGCAGTCACCATCTGCAGTGATTTTGGACCCCCAAAAAGTAAAGTCTGTCACTGTTTCCATTATTTCATTATCTATTTGCCATGAAGTGATGGGCTTGGATTTTATTTGATTTAGGTCATACCTAAATGGGCTAGTGGTTTTCCCTACTTTCTCCAATTTAAGTCTGAATTCGGCAATAAGGAGTTCATGATCTGAGACACAGTCAGCTCCTGGTCTTGTTTATGCTGACTGTATAGAGCTTCTCCATCTTTGGCTGCAAAGAATATAATCAATCTGATTTCGGTGTTGACCATCTGGTGATGTCCATGTGTAGAGTCTTCTCTTGTGTTGTTGGAAGAGGGTGTTTCTTATGACCAGTGCATTTTCCTGGCAAAACTCTATTAGTCTTTGCCCTGCTTCATTGCATATTCCAAGGCCAAATTTTCCTGTTACTCCAGGTGTTTCTTGACTTTCTACTTTTGCATTCCAGTCCCCTATAATGAAAAGGACATCTTTTTTGGGTGTTAGTTCTAAAGGTCTTGTAGGTCTTCATAGAACCGTTCAACTTCAGCTTCTTCAGCGTTACTGGTTGGGGCATAGACTTGGATTACTGTGCTATTGAATGGTTTGCCTTGGAAACGAACAGAGATCATTCTGTCATTTTAGAGATTGCATCCAAGTACTGCATTTCAGACTCTTTTGTTGACCATGATGGCTACTCCATTTCTTCTGAGGGATTCCTGCCCACAGTAGTAGATATAATGGTCATCTGAGTTAAATTCACCCATTCCAGTCCATTTTAGTTCGCTGATTCCTAGAATGTCGACATTCACTCTTGCCATCTCTTGTTTGACCACTTCCAATTTGCCTTGATTCGTGGACCTGACATTCCAGGTTCCTATGCAATATTGCTCTTTACAGCATCGGACCTTGCTTCTATCACCAGACACGTCCACAGCTGGGTATTGTTTTTGCTTTGGCTCCATCCCTTCATTCTTTCTGGAGTTATTTCTCCACTAATCTCCAGTAGCATATTGGGCACCTACTGACCTGGGGAGTTTCTCTTTCAGTATCCTATCATTTTGCCTTTTCATGCTGTTCATGGGGTTCTCAAGGCAAGAATACTGAAGTGGTTTGCCATTCCCTTCTCCAGTGGACCACATTTTGTCAGATCTCTCCACCAGATCGACCCACCCAACTTGGGTTGCCCCACGGGCATGGCTTAGTTTCATTGAGTTAGACAATGCTGTGGTCCTGGTGTGATTAGATTGACTAGTTTTCTGTGAGTATGGTTTCAGTGTGTTTGCCCTCTGATGCCCTCTTGCAACACCTACCGTCTTACTTGGGTTTCTCTTACCTTGGGCGTGGGATATCTCTTCACAGCTGCTCCAGCAAAGCACAGCCATTGCTCCTTACTTTGGATGAGGGGTATCTCCACACCACCGCCCTTCCTGACCTTTAACGTGGGATAGCTCCTCTAGACCCTCCTGCGCCCACGCAGCCACGGCTCCTTGGACGTGGGGTTGCTCCTCCCGGCCGCCGCCCCTGGCCTCAGGCTTAAGGGCATGGGGTATCTCCTCCTGGCCGCTGCCCCTGACCTCGGACGCTGGGTATCTCCTCTCTGCCGCACCGCCTCCCCCCCCGCCCCGCCTCCCCGACCTCGGAGCGGGGTAGCTCCTCTCGGCCCATCCTGCGCCTTCCCAGTCTGGCACTCTCAGCCGCTGCCCCTGACCTCGGACATGGGGTAACTCGTCTTGGCCACAGCCCTTCGGGCATGGGGTCCTCCCGGCTTCTGCCCCTGACCTCGGACGTGGGGTAGCTCCTCTCCCGGCCGCGCTTAGCGCACCAGTCACAGCCGCCTGCGCTTAGCGCAGGGGTCAAAAAGCCTCTTGATGAAAGTGAAAGTGGAGAGTGAAAAAGTTGGCTTAAAGCTCAACATTCAGAAAACGAAGATCATGGCATCCGGTCCCATCACTTCATGGGAAATAGATGGGGAAACAGTGGAAACAGTGTCAGACTTTATTTTTCTGGACTCCAAAATCACTGCAGATGGTGACTGCAGCCATGAAATTAAAAGACGCTTACTCCTTGGAAGGAAGGTTATGACCAACCTAGATAGCATATTCAAAAGCAGAGACATTAATTTGCCAACAAAGGTTCGTCTAGTCAAGGCTATGGTTTTTCCTGTGGTCATGTATGGATGTGAGAGTTGGACTGTGAAGAAGGCTGAGCGCCAAAGAATTGATGCTTTTGAACTGTGGTGTTGGAGAAGACTCTTAAGAGTCCCTTGGACTGCAAGGAGATCCAACCAGTCCATTCTGAAGGAGATCAGCCCTGGGATTTCTTTGGAAGGAATGATGCTAAAGCTGAAACTCCAGTACTTTGGCCACCTCATGCGAAGGGTTGACTCATTGGAAAAGACTCTGATGCTGGGAGGGATTGGGGGCAGGAGGAGAAGGGGACGACAGAGGATGAGATGGCTGGATGGCATCACTGACTCGATGGACGTGAGTCTCAGTGAACTCTGGGAGTTGGTGAAGGACAGGGAGGCCTGGGGTGCTGCGATTCATGGGGTCGCAGAGTCGAACACGACTGAGCGACTGATCTGGTCTGATGGGCCTGGATGCCATTATCTTACTTTTCTGAATGTTGAGTTTCAAGCCAACTTTTTCACTCTCCTTTTTCACTTTCATCAAGAGTCTCCTTAGTTCTTCACTTTCTGCCATAAGAGTGGTGTCATCTGCCTATCTGAGGTTATTGACATTTCTCCTGGAAATCTTGATTTCAGCTTGTGCTTCTCCAGCCTGGAATTTTGCATGATATAGTCTGCATATAAGTTAAATTATCAGGGTGACAATGTACAGCCTTTCCTTTCCCGATTTGGAACCAGTCTGTTGTTCCATGTCCAGTTCTAACTGTTACTTCTTGACCTGCATACAGATTTCTCTATGAACTTCTTATCCTTATCCTTCAGAGGGCCATCAGAATGAAAACCACAATCATAGAAAACTAATCAAACTGATCACTTGGACTGCAGCCTTGTCTAACTCAATGAAACTAAGCCATGTTGTGTGGAGCCACCCAAAATGGGCGGGTCGTGGTGGAGAGTTCTGACAAAATATGATCCACTGGAGAAGGGAATGGCAAACCACTTCAGTATTCTTGCCTTGAGAACCTCATGAACAGCATGAAGGCAAAAAGATAGGACACTGAAAGATGAACTCCCCAGGTCGGTAGGTGCCCAATATGCTACTGGAGATAGTGGAGAAATAACTCCAGAAAGAATGAAGGGATGGAGCCAAAGCAAAAACAATGACCAGTTGTGGATGTGACTGGTGATGGAAGTAAAGTCCAATGCTGTAAATAATGATACATCAATTCTTAACCTCTTCCTATTTTATCTCTTTTAAAATTGCAGTGAATAATGCAAGTTAAAAAAAAAAGAAAACAGCACATATGTACGTGTGATTCCTTCAAAAATTGACCTGTTGTGTTAACATGGGCCCACAGCTTAATTCTTAAAGCACATAACCAAATATGATGGTCTTCCATTTGGAATTTATTCCTTTTCAATAATAATCCGTTATTTTCAAAATATCTGGGAGAGATACTCATAACTATCAGACATTTATATTTCAATGTAAACAAATGAGGTATTTCCACTGTCGTGTAGAGAATAGAGTAGGACATGCAAGAATGACACAAGACATCAATAAAACAGCTTGAGTGAGGTTGATACCTTAGGAAGGAGAGAAATTGGACTCCCTTGGAAGGGGAGGAAAGAGATAAGATTTTTTTTAAAAAGCTAATTCACAGTTTTGCCTAGTGGTTTCATAAGCTTGGGTTCTAATACAATCTTTGTGTGTTTGGTACTTGCTATAGGAACCTGGAATGTCAGGTCCATGAATCAAGGCAAATTGGAAGTGGTCAACCAAGAGATGGCAAGAGTGAATGTCGACATTCTAGGAATCAGCGAACTAAAATGGACTGGAATGGGTGAATTTAACTCAGATGACCATTATATCTACTACTGTGGGCAGGAATCCCTCAGAAGAAATGGAGTAGCCATCATGGTCAACAAAAGAGTCTGAAATGCAGTACTTGGATGCAATCTCTAAAATGACAGAATGATCTCTGTTCGTTTCCAAGGCAAACCATTCAATATCACAGTAATCCAAGTCTATGCCCCAACCAGTAACGTTGAAGAAGCTGAAGTTGAACGGTTCTATGAAGACCTACAAGACCTTTTAGAACTAACACCCAAAAAAGATGTCCTTTTCATTATAGGGGACTGGAATGCAAAAGTAGGAAGTCAAGAAACACCTGGAGTAACAGGAAAATTTGGCCTTGGATTACGGAATGAAGCAGGGCAAAGACTAATAGAGTTTTCCCAGGAAAATGCACTGGTCATAAGAAACACCCTCTTCCAACAACACAAGAGAAGACTCTACACATGGACATCACCAGATGGTCAACACCGAAATCAGATTGATTATATTCTTTGCAGCCAAAGATGGAGAAGCTCTATACAGTCAGCAAAAACAAGACCAGGAGCTGACTGTGGCTCAGACCATGAACTCCTTATTGCCAAATTCAGACTTAAATTGAAGAAAATAGGGAAAACCACTAGACCATTCAGGTATGACCTAAATCAAAACCCTTATGATTATACAGTGGAAGTGAGAAATAGATTTAAGGACCTAGATCTGATAGACAGAGTGCCTGATCAACTATGGAATGAGGTTCGTGACATTGTACAGGAGACAGGGATCAAGACAATTCCCATAGAAAAGAGATGCAAAAAAGCAAAATTGCTGTCTGGGGAGGCCTTACAAATAGCTGTGACAAGAAGAGAAGCGAAAAGCAAAGGAGAAAAGGAAAGATATAAGCATCTGAATGCAGAGTTCCAAAGAATAGCAAGAAGAGATAAGAAAGCCTTCCTCAGCAATCAATGCAAAGAAATAGAGGAAAACAACAGAACGGGAAAGACTAGGGATCTCTTCAAGACAATAGAGATACCAAAGGAACATTTCATGCAAAGATGAACTCAATAAAGGACAGAAATGGTATGGACATAACAGAAGCAGAAGATATTAAGAAGAGATGGCAAGAATACACAGAATAACTGTACAAAAAAGATCTTCATGACCCAGATCATTGTGACGGTGTGATCACTGACCTAGAGCCAGACATCCTGGAATGTGAAGTCAAGTGGGCCTTAGAAAGCATCACTACGAACATAGCTAGTGGAGGTGATGGAATTCCAGTGGAGCTATTCCAAATCCTGAAAGATGATGCTGTGAAAGTGCTGCACTCAATATGCCAGCAAATTTGGAAAACTCAGCAGTGGCCACAGGACTGGAAAAGGTCAGTTTTCATTCCAATCCCAAAGAAAGGCAATGCCAAAAATGCTCAAACTACCGCACAATTGCACTCATCTCACACGCTAGTAAAGTAATGCTCAAAATTCTCCAAGCCAGACTTCAGCAATATGCAAACCGTGAACTTCCTGATGTTCAAACTGGTTTTAGAAAAGGCAGAGGAACCAGAGATCAAATTGCCAACATCCGCTGGATCATAGAAAAAGCAAGAGAGTTCCAGAAAAACATCTATTTCTGCTTTATTGACTATGCCAAAGCCTTTGACTGTGTGGATCACAAGAAACTGTGGAAAATTCTGAAAGAGATGGAAATACCAGACCACCTGATCTGCCTCTTGAGAAATCTGTATGCAGGTCAGGAAGCAACAGTTAGAACTGGACATGGAACAACAGACTGGTTCCAAATAGGAAAAGGAGTTCGTCAAGACTGTATATTGTCACCCTGTGTATTTAACTTATATGCAGAGTACATCATGAGAAACGCTGGACTGTAAGAAACACAAGCTGGAATCAAGATTGCCGGGAGAAATCTCAATAACCTCAGATATGCAGATACCACCACTCTTATGGCAGAAAGTGAAGAGGAACTCAAAAGCCTCTTGATGAAAGTGAAAGTGGAGAGTGAAAAAGTTGGCTTAAAGTTTACCATTCAGAAAACGGAGATTATGGCATCCGGTCCCATCACTTCATGGGAAATAGATGGGGAAACAGTGGAAACAGTGTCAGACTTTATTTTTCTGGGCTCCAAAATCACTGCAGATGGTGACTGCAGCCATGAAATTAAAAGACGCTTACTCCTTGGAAGGAAAGTTATGACCAACCGAGATAGCATATTCAAAAGCAGAGACATTACTTTGCCAACAAAGGTCCGTCTGGTCAAGGCTATGGTTTTTCCTGTGGTCATGTATGGATGTGAGAGTTGGACTGTGAAGAAGGCTGAGCGCCGAAGAATTGATGCTTTTGAACTGTGGTGTTGGAGAAGACTCTTGAGAGTCCCTTGGACTGCAAGGAGATCCAACCAGTCCATTCTGAAGGAGATCAGCCCTGGGATTTCTTTGGAAGGAATGATGCTAGAGCTGAAACTCCAGTACTTTGGCCACCTCATGCGAAGGGTTGACTCGTTGGAAAAGACTCTGATGCTGGGAGGGATTGGGGGCAGGAGGAGAAGGGGATGACAGAGGATGAGATGGCTGGATGGCATCACTGACTCAATGGACGTGAGTCTCAGTGAACTCCGGGAGTTGGTGATGGACAGGGAGGCCTGGGGTGCTGTGATTCATGGGGTCGCAAAGAATCAGACACGACTGAGTGACTGATCTGATCTGATAAAGTATCATCACATAAGGTGTGAGTAGATTGAACAGGATCTACTGATGGTCTAAAGGAAATCTGTACAGAATCTATTCAGTCCAGTGAGGGCACCTCTCTCTGATGTACTTCATAACTGAGGATGCCTATTGAGCCATTTATTAGTAAGAATTGGCATCACCTGGAATTTCTTGATAATCCTAATTTTTTCTACTTAAATTTGTGTGCATGCTAAGTCACTTCAGGCATATCCTACTCTTTGTGACCCCATAGCCCACCAGGCTCCTCTGTCCTTGAGATTCTTCAGGCAAAAGTACTAAAGTGGGTTGCTGTGCCCTCCTCCAGGGGATCTTCCCGACCCAGGGATTGAACCCAAGTCCCTTATGTCTCCTGCATTGGCAGACAGGTTCTTTACCACAAGTGCCAATTAAACTTAGTAGATTAAATAATTAAATTGCCTATTGGGGGTTAATTCAGTCTTTTTTGAGGTTATGGCTTAGTTCAGATTTATCTTTCTTCTTAGTCTAGTTTCTAAGATAGCATATTGCAAAGATGGGCAAATTTTTTTTGTAATTAGCTAGACAGTATTATCGGTCATACAGCCTCTACTGCAGCCACTCAACTCTGCCCTTGCAGCAGGAAGTCTATATTCCAATCACACTTTAATTATGGATACTTTAAGTGAAATTTGATATTCATATAATATTCACATATTATAAAATATTGGTTTATTTTTCAACCACTTAGAAATGTAAAAACCATTCTTAGCTTACAGGACATTCAAAATCAGGCAGCAGACAGTGTTGGCCTCAGGGCTACAATTTGCTGTCCCCTGGTAATTGAATACTGGATGTGGGCAGCTTAGGTGACTTTCAGCACTGACAGAGGGAGATTCTCTATGCTCAAGCTAATCTTGAGGGCAAAAGTGTTAGCTGGTGATCTCTTCCCAGAGCTAAACTTTTTGTTCTATGGCTGTACCCTATTATTCTAGATTTCTTAGTTTTGTCTGATCTCTCAGTCCTCCATTTGAGCAAACTCTGGGAGATGGTGAAGCACAGGGAAACCTGGCGTGCTGCAGTTCATGGGGTTGGAAAGCAACAGAACAATAACAACTTAGCCTGCAAGCTGACATAGCTTCCCCCCTTCCCCCCTGATTCTGCAGACCACTGAGTCATTGCCACACCTTTCATCTAATCCTTTGAGCTAGGTTGCTCCTGCCACACTAAGTTCTCTTGTTATGCCTTAAACCCCTATCTATACCCTCTGAAACTTGAGGATGCAGGACGTGTCACTGAGATCCTTCTCTCCACCAAACCAAACTACCCACCCCTTTTGACTATGCTGAACTCTTCTGTCCATGGGGTTCTCCAGGCAAGAATACTGGAGTGGGTTGCCATGCCCTCCTCCAGGGGATCTTCCCAACCCAGGAATCAAACCCACACCTCTTAAGTCTCCTGCATCGGCAGGTGGGTTCTTTAGCATTACTGCCACCTGGGAAGCCTGCGTGCTGAGCTAGCTACTATTGAATATATGTTAGCCGAAGCAGCCTGGAGTTTCCTACTGAAGGAGCAAATGCTGAGCAAGGTTATAGCCTTTCTGCTCTTATTTTTTCTGCTTACACATGCAGTGGACTTCACCACTCTGGGGCTTTAAAGCATTGGAAATAGATTAAAATTCTATCACTTTGCCCCAATTTCATATGCTCTTCCTTTCAGAGAGAGCATTGTCCTTCTCTCCTTCCCTGATGCCAAAACAGGGACAATTTGCAGACAAAAATCAGTTCACTAATAGGGAAAGTAATGTTAACAAGTATTAAAAGTATTACAACTTTAATATGTAGGGTTTCCATGAACAGAAATGAGGAAGTTGCAAATTCTAATAAAAAATCACAACACAAGCAGAGAAGAAAGCAAACAAGATTGTCAACAAAGACACAGATTTTATTTAAAAGTATAATGCTTGTTTTAAGACTTAGTCCAGAAACCATCCTAGGATAAAGAACCAATTTACAGTGAGGCAAAATACCTTTTATGTTAATTACTAGAAGAGTCTTTTCTAGATAGCATTGTAGTCAGAAAGAATATTTTCTAGGAGAAAAGTAATATTTCATCAAATGTAAACTAGTTTTACCAAAGCATTTTAATAATGAGTTTTGTAATGACCTAGAGTAAAACCAGAGAAGGCAATGGCACCCCACTCCAGTACTCTTGCCCGGAAAATCCCATGGATGGAGAAGCCTGGTAGGCTGTAGTCCATGGGGTCTCTAAGAGTCGGACACGACTGAGCGACTTCCCTTTTACTTTTCACTTTCATGCATTGGAGAAGGAAATGGCAACTCACTCCAGTGTTCTTGCCTGGAGAATCCCAGGGATGGGGGAGGCTGGTGGGCTTCCATCTCTGGGGTCGCATAGAGTCAGACACTATGTGACTCTAGCAGCAGAAGCGACTTAGCAGCAGCAGCAGCAGAGTAAAACCTACGCTGAAAAATGTTGTTACTAAGATGGATTTCTTTCACATGGCCACAAATTAATGAATCTAAAAAAGAATCTGGGAAGAGTTTAGTAAATACCAACTTATTTGCTAAATGATCATTCAACAAATATTCACTGAGTACTTACCATATGCCAAGTACTACTATAGGGCTTGTAAGGAAAGAAAGATTGTCAAGCAAGAGACAGATAATAAAGATAAACAAAGTAAAATATATGTGAGAATAAATGATG
This sequence comes from Bos taurus, assembly GCF_002263795.3. Classification (NCBI taxonomy): domain Eukaryota; kingdom Metazoa; phylum Chordata; class Mammalia; order Artiodactyla; family Bovidae; genus Bos; species Bos taurus. The sequence continues at coordinate 38,639,350 of NC_037328.1, read as the reverse complement.
TGTTCTAAGAATAAACTATAATAAAACAGGGAAAGATCCTATGATGTAAGGATTATGCTTTGAAATCTTAGAGTGACCAGGAAGTCATAGTAAAAAAATGACTGCTGAATAAAAATATGAAGCAAGTGAAGGAGCTAACAATGATGATATAATAGGGAAAAACATTCTCAAATGTGAGAGCAGCAGCACAGAGGACTTGTTTTGAACAAATGTCTGGTATGTTCGAGAAAGGGCAAGGCAGCCAGAGTTACTTGGTCCTAAGAGGGAGGTGATGAAGGCTGAGAGGTCCTGTGGGGTCAGATCACTTGGAAAGAGTTATAGATAGGATTCGGGGGATTACTCTGAATTAGCCATGGAAAAATTTGGAGCAGAGAAGTGACCAGTCTGATTAAAATTTAAAATAATTACTGTGATCACCATGTTAATAATAGGCTGTGGGGGGACAAGGTTAGAAACAGAGGGGCCAGCTAGGAGGCTGTTACAACCATCCAGACAAGAGCCAATGGAGGCTTGGACTTGTGCGACAGCAGTAGGCATGATAAGAATGGTAAGGTTCTGGGTATATTTAAAGATAGAACCAAGAAGATTTCTGTGTGAGCTTGGATGTGAAGTTCAAGAAAAAAAGGAGTAGTTGGGAATGAAACCAGGTTTTTGGATTAGGAAACTGGAAACAGAAGATTGCCATCTACTGAGATGGCAACAAACTGTTGAAGGAGTTGGCTTGGGGGAGTATATCAGGAGCTCAGTTTTAGACATGTTAAATTTTAGAAGCCTATTAGACTTCTAGATGCAGAGGCAAGGGGGCAGTTGGAGCTCAGGAGAGAAAAATGAGTCAGATATATAAATGTGTGAATCATCATTATCCAGATGGAATTTATAACCTGGAGTTTGAATAAGATCAATGAAGGAGAAACAAACTCCCCAAAAACTTGAGTAAGAGTGTACAATGATGGCTTCCCAGGTGGCACAGTGGTAAAGAACCCATCTGCCAATGTAGGAGATGCAAGAGATGTGGGTTCAGTCTCTGAGTGAGGAAGATCCCCTGGAGTAGGAAGATTTTCTTGGAGTAGGAAATGGCAACCCACTACAGTATTCTTGCCTAGAAAATTCCATGGACCTAGAAGTTTGGCAAGCTACAATTCACAGGGTTGCAAAGAATCAGACAACTGAAGCCACATCCATGCAAACAGGTACACAAAGATAAGAATAAGGCTAGATGAGTTGAGTCGAGTATATTAGAAGCCAAGAGAATACAGAAGACAGTACTTCAAGAAGTAGAGTGATATCAGATATTGAGACTGGGTACCTATATACTCAAGTTTCTAGAATCTTCTGGTTTGCTGCCCTTTCACAAAGTCTTTGGATTAGCTGATGTTCAACTATAGCTGATTATGTCTGAAGACTCTTCAAAATAATAAAAGTACCTGAGCATTAGGCTTGATAATAGTGGATGATTGATTGGTTACCCAAGAAAATTTGCTACTAGGAATATTTTTGGATTAAACCATTCAAAACCATTGAGTAAATATAAACTTCCTTTTATTTTTGAGATCCCTGGAAATCAGAAAGATGAAAGAGATGTAAACCACTTTCACTCAGGAACTCACATTCTAATAGAATGTAATAAAGCTGACACATGAATAACTTAAATTTAAAATATAATGGATATAGATCCCATTCCATAAAGTTCAGGTGGGCAAGAAGTGTAAATTTGTTTATTTTTCTATACTTCAACTTAATTTTGTTTTTTGGGTCTCTATTTGATCAAACAAAAATAATATCTTAAGTTCGGACCATTTCCTTTATTCCTGGAGTTTTTGTCATAAATCAAGAGTTCTTAGTATTCTAAGTAATGAGGAAATAGTTATTGGTCCTTACTCATTCTTGAGCTCATGCTATCTACATCCTCTGGGATGAGCATATTCCTATCCAATCCTCACTCACTGACCAGTGCAGGCTGCCTCTGTGTTTTCTCATGCACTCTTCTTTAGGAATGCTCCAGGTCTGACTCTCTCACTCTGTGTTACTTGCACAGTCTCTCAGAGGCAGAGGAAACAACCAGCTGCCCTCCCTTGCTGCTGTAGATTGTGAGAAATTCTGTGAGGCTGCTCCAGGCTCTCTCATCTTATACATGTCATCCCAGTCTGCCTTTTGCCCCTACAGAGCACTGAGAACAAGAAGGAGGTCTGGATCTTGGGACTTGTTCGGGTACTCAGTTGGAAAGAGGGAACAAATCTTACTCTGAGATTTGGGATCTGTCTATGCCTTTCCAGTTTTCGAGCAAGGGTGGAGGAACAGAACACAGAGGCCAGCCATATATGAACTTCCTTGCTTATCATCTGATTATTCCTTCTCAGTCCAAGGAGATTCTATTGAATTGCTAAGCTCAGAAAATACTGACTCCATCTACCATGTTTTCTTCTAATTCCAATGTCTGATTTAAAAACAAACAAACAAACAAACTTTGAGGTTTGGAAAGTCCAAAGGCCTTTCTCCTAAAAAGGAATTTCAAAAGTCTTTTCAAAAGTCCTTTCAAAAGTTTTTCTTCTTTTCTCTCTTCATTTCTCATATTGGTTATATCCATTTCCTGAAATGTTAATGTGGAATATTGTAGCTGCCTGCTCTAGAAAAAAAGGCGATGAGCTATAAAGAACTGTGGTTAACATTTCAAAGTATTAACCTGCCATATTTTTCTCACTAGAAATATTTGCATCCCTGAAAAATTTTTTTTATTTCAAAGAACCTGCCATGCTAAGAAGGTAGGGCCTTACTTTAATTTGTTTCCTCAGAATCTTACCTCCTACATGCAAACAGCTAAAAATATTGTCTTCTCCAGGCCCCTTAACATTGGGTAGTTAGATTGGAAGCTCGGTGAAGTTTTTACCTTACTGTATTGGGTACTTGCGAGGTAATATAAAATATGTATATTTATCAATAATATAAAATATATGTATTCATATCATTCCTAAATGATAAGAACACTGGGAGTATTTCTTGTTCTAATGAGGTAACACTGGGTGGGCTCCTAAAGACTCCTGGATAGCGGCTGGGCACCAAAAAGACCAAGCTGTTTTAGATGTGTGGTATTTTCAGCCCCTACCCACTCTGCCACAATCCTGTTCTCTAGAGGGGAAAGAAAAAATGAAGTTGATGATTTGTCATTCTTCAGTGAGGAAGCCCCCATAAAATCCCAATAAATAGCACAAGGTTCAGAGAGCTTCCAAGTTGGCATGTCCACACTGGGAGAGTGATGCAGCCCGACTTGACGTGGACAAAAGATCTGAATCTCAGGACCTTTCCAGACCTCACCCTGTGTATCTCTTTATCTAGATGTTCATCTGTATCCTCTCCCATGTGTGGGTGAGTGCTAAGTTGCTTCAGTCATGTCTGATTCTTTGTAACTCCATGGACTGCAGCCTATGAGGCTCCTCTGTACATGAAATTCTCCAGGCAAGAATACTGAAGTAAGTTGTTATGACCTTTTCCAGGAGATCTTTCTGGCCCAGGGATCAAACCCACATCTTGCATCTCCTGCATTGGCAGGCAGGTTCTTTACCACCAGTGCCACCTGGGAAGCCCATCCTCTAGCATATGCTTTGTCAAACTGATAAACATAAGTAAGTTTTTCCCTGAGTTCTGTGAGCCACTTGAGCAAATAAGGCAAATCCAAGAGGGAGAAGGTCATGGGAACCCCTAAATTGTAGCCAAGTTGGACAAAAGTTGTAGATAACCTAGAGACTTACTGTTTGCTCTTGTCATCTGAAATGGGGAGCAGTTTCATGAGACTGGGCCTTTGGTCTGTAGAATCAGATGCTATCTCCAGGCAGATAATATCAGAATTGAGTTAAATGGTAAGGCACCCAGCTGGGGTCACAGCATTGTTTGGTGACTGGCAATGATGGGAAATAAAATGCTCTTCATGAGTATGAGGAAGGAAGAAGACACACAAGAGGCAAAGGATGGGGTAGGTTTTTCAATAAAGGTCTCTGTTCATTGTCTGAGGAGCCTTTCCAGTCTTAAAAATAGTATTAATCCCTTCCATCCAGAGGAGCTGGACCATGAGTGTCTATGTCACATTTTTTTTTAAACATTCCTGTACCCACAGGTAGCTGAGACTTTCCTCCAAGAAACCTCACTCTGGTGCAAATATGGTTCTCAACTCTCTTTACCTTAAGCCAGCAATGACATGAACTGCCTCCCTGCCCCAATCTTTATCCATACCTTCTTCAAATAGAGCCTCAGCTGTTGGACACAAGAAAGAAGATGACTTCTGACTCAGTTTTTGCAGGATGATAGCTGTTTCAATGATCCTCCATCTTTGGCTTTCTCCTCAAGTCCATCTTAGCTTCCATACAAGCATTGCGGAGCAGGTCCTCTTTATAGATATAGGTCACATGCAAATTGTTTGATTTTCTTATGGGCAAGACAAAAATAAGGGCATAGGTCAAGCTTTTAAATATTTTTCTTAGAGTGGTTCCTGTGCAGGACTGAGATTTAATCTCCCATATTTATAGGTGATTAAAGGGTCTCTATGGACTTCCCAGGTTTGATCCCTGGGTCAGGAAAATCCCTAGAAGAGGGCATGGCAACCCACTCCATATTCTTGCCTGCAGAATCCCATGGACAGAGGAGTCTGGCAGGCTAGTCCAAGGGGTTGCAAAGAGTAGGACACGACTGAAGCAACTTTGCACAAAGAGCTTTTATAATTCACTAGCAGAAATTATTTTAAAGGTGAGAAGAAGCTAGTTAAATCTTTACTTCTAAAGTTGACACTCTCAAGTTTTCCATTTCTTAGTTACTTTCCCTTTTACTAAAAATAGAGCACAGCAGCTGAAAATTAAACTGGATTAAAGTGGCTAAAATAATATACTCTGAAAATCTATTTTGTTTATAGAAAATGTCTCCTGAGAAGCTGTACTGATCCTTATTTTACTTTATATGCCTAAAAGTTATTCAGTTCTAAGATTATGGAATTTGAAAATTCTTTGATTTTAATTAATCAGAACATTTTCTTTTACTTAGTCCTGGAAACCCTTAAAAAGTTATTAGCTGTCAGAAGCTTTAATGCCAGTTAATTAGAGGCCCTGACTCTGTGCCTGCTGGTACTTATTGTGAAGGCTGAAAGGTTAACAGGAACGGGCTGCTACCAACCTCCTTGCCAGGTGTTTTTCCCTGCAGTTAATGGACTTGAGCCAATAGAAATTATCACTCTGAACTAGTCACAGACACTCTAAATCTTCACATACAAACATTGGTAGGAAAGTTAGGATTTGTATTGTTTCTTTTCACCATCATCATATTTGGAACAATTAAAAACAAAGTACAGTTAATTTTCTACTTGTAAATGAAGGCGTGACAAATCCAGAAAGGAAGGAAAAAACCTTTTAAAATAATGTGCATGTATAACATGTTCCATTAAAATAATAATAGTCCTTCAGCGAAACAATGTTTTGTAAAACTTTTTTTTTAAGGCATGGTGGTTAAGGACTACTTAGGTATTAACATGTCCACATTCTTTTAATTGCTGGGTTTATAAATCTGAACAGTTGTGATGAAATAATCAGAATCAACCAGATAGAACTGGAGCCAGCCACAGTGGGTATTTGAGACTTGCATGCTGTTTGGGGCCACTGAATATGTATTTATCCAATCCAAATTGGAACAGATGGCGAGGCAAACAGGTAAGCACTTGCTTTATCTTCCAGATATTGTGGTTCACTAATTATCTCTATTTATTTTGGGAACTTCAGAACATCTGTAAAAATCAGATAAAAGACAAACAGAGGTGACTGAGAAAGATTTGAACGAAGTGTGAAAGTCTAAAGCTTTCATGCTGTCAGATGAAGACAGAGGATTCTCACCCTCTGCCAATTCTTAGGAATCCTGGAGAATTTTAGGTACCAGCATTTGAAATTAAATACTTAGCTGAAGAAAGTACAAAGGAAGAAAATGCTCTAATTGCATATAATCCAAAATTAAACAAGCGGGAACAGAAGAATGTACACAACAGAAGTGAAAATTACTCATGCTACCCTAACATCAATGTGCTCATCTAGAGCCAAGATCTTGGTTTCTGAATACCATTCTCCACATAAAGGAACTAGAGTTTCATTGGCACTGCTAAATATTCTTGTAGAGTCAGAAAGCTTTAAAAAAGTACTCAGTGATTGATGGAGACCTGACAAAAATATAGAGGCTAGCTTCAAAGATCCAACTGGCCAAATCTGGGACAATTGGAGCATTAAAAAAAAAAATAATAAACTATAATATATTACATTTAAGAAGAGTCAATTAAATGTATGGGGGAGGAAGGGAGGAAAAACTCTACGTAATAAAAGAATGCTAGCTATTAGATGGGGAAGGAATAATAAAATTAGAAAATCATCATTTTACAAATGACAGTGTAAGAACTGATTTAGGCAAGAATCATCAAATGATGCTAAAAAACAGAGTAAAAGGATTCCTACACTCTCAAAGTTTCACTAAGTTTGCTTTTTGATTATGAAAAAAAAGATTTTTATAATAGTGATAGAATCTTAACTAAGGGATTAAATCAAGCATCGTAAGTAACGGGCGGGAAAAATTAGCATTTTGTTTCTTCTGATATGATGCAACAGTAAATATAAACTAGCATCTATGACATATTCTTGTGAAAAATACTTAAACTGGAAACTAGTCATAAGAAAGCAAGCAAGTCCAAATTGTAGAATACTTTATAAAACAACTGGCCTGGATTTGACAAATGTTTCAAGTTCTGAAAGACAAAAAAAAAAAAGAAAGAAAGAAAAGGAAAAGCAAAGGAATGGTTAGAAATTAAAAGAGACTGAGGAGACATAACAACTAAATGCAAATTGTAATCCTTGATTGCTGCTGCTAAGTCACTTCAGTCGTGTCCGACTCTGTGCGACCCCATAGACGGCAGCCCACCAGGCTCCCCCGTCCCTGGGATTCTCCAGGCAAGAACACTGGAGTGGGTTGCCATTTCCTTCTCCAGTGCAGGAAAGTGAAAAGTGAAAGTGAAGTCACTCAGTCGTGTCTGACTCTTAGCGACCCCATGAACTACAGCCTACCAGGCTCCTCCGTCCATGGGATTTTCCAGGCAAGAGTACTGGAATGGGGTGCCATTGCCTTCTCCGAATCCTTGATTAGATAACAATAAATAATAAAATAAATAAATAAAAGCCACATTCACACAACTACAAATGCAATGTGGGACAACTGGAGAAATCTGAATAGAACTGCATCTCAGATATGACTCTAATGATATCCTTATTCTTATATATGAACATGATACTGTGTTCATGTAAAAGGATGTCCTATTGTGAGATACAAGTTGAAGCATTTAGAGTAAAATATCAGTATGTTTGCAACTTAATTTTAAATATTTCAGCAAAAAGGGTATAAACGAAAATGTATATATTGATAGAGCTTTTTAAGCACGTGCAGCAAAATGATAAAAATTAGAACATCTAAGGCAAAGAGTCAGACATGAGTGAGTGACTGAACTGAACTGAAGGGGAAGATATGTGTACTTACTAAACTATTCTTTTAATCTTTTTATGATTTAATTTTTTAAAATTTTGAAACAATAATGCTGATCTCTAAGTGACTTAATTCAGTTTTCCAGGAAATACTAAGCACTGAAGTACCAAACATGTATAAAGTCTGTTTCCTGCCACATCAGCAGATCTTTTGCAATTCCCACTGCTGCACAATGCTACTTGGTCATCAAAGACCACCACCAATGGGCAAAATAGAGTTATATACAGTATGAATGATGTGACTTCCCTGGTGGCTCAACAGTAAAGAATACTCCTGCCAATGCAGGAGACACAGGAGACTGAGGTTCAATCCCTGGGTTGGAAGATCTCCTGGAGAAGGAAATGGCAACCTACTCCAGTATTCATGCCTGGAGAATTCCATGGACAGAGGGGCCTGATGGGCTACAGTCCATAGGGTCACAAAGAGTTGCACACAACTGAGCGACTAATGGTTTTAATTTCACACACTGTGAATGATACCAGATCTGAGCTTCATCTCAGTTCAAGTAACATCTGGCTTTCTTTGAGCAGATGACCCAAAAATCCTTATTAGGTGCAAGAAGCTGTATAAAATTTCCTGGGATTAGATGGTGATCAACTGATTGTATATACATGCTAAATCACTTCAATTGTGCCTGACTCTTTGCTGCTGCTGCTGCTAAGTCGCTTCAGTTGTGTCCGACTCCGTGCAACCCCATAGGCAGCCCACCAGGCTCCCCCCTCCCTGGGATTCTCCAGGTAAGAACACTGGAGTGGGTTGCCATTTCCTTCTCCAATTCATGAAAGTGAAAACTGAAAGTGAAGTCGCTCAGTCGTGTCTGACTCTTAGCAACTGCATGGACTGCAGCCCACCAGGCTCCTCTGTCCATGGGGTTTTCCAGGCAAGAGTACTGGAGTGGGGTGCCATTGCCTTCTCCAGTCTGGCTCTTTGCAACCCCATAAACTATAGCCCACCAGATTCCTCTATCCATGGGATTATCCTGGCAGGAATACTGGAGTGGGTTTCCATTTCCTTCTCCAGGGAATCTTCCCAATCCAGGGATAGAGCCTGTGTCTCTTAACAATCTCTTGCATTGGTTGGAAGACCAATCAATTGGCTAAATTTCCCTTATACACAGAGTAATTGCTGAATAAAACAAAATTTTTGTTAAACAAACAAACAAACAAAAAACTTGTTTGCACTGCTAAGCCTGCTAAGAACAAATAAATCTATCATATGGCTCTATAGTTTCTTAACAATAAGTTGCCTTTTCACCAGCAAAGGTGAAATTGAGGTTATTTGATGGTTTAGAAAATCATTTATTCAACAATATTGACTGACTACTGTTCTAAGTGCTGCAAGACAGAAATACACAAATATGTAGTATACTCTTGATACATAAAATAAAAAAGTAAGCAATGTGAAGAAGAAAAGTAAAAAAGAAAAGGGGATAGAAAATGAATGATGATATTTGGGGTAGAGTGGCCAGAGCATGCCCTTCTGTAAAGGTGTTCCTTGAGCCAAGACCCAAGAAATGGAGCTGGAGAACCATGTGCACATTTTCATCAAGAGCACTTCAGATGGAAGAGACAAGAGCAAGTACAAAGGCCCTGGTGAGGTAGTTTGCATAGAGTACAGCAGAACCTGCAAGATGGCATGCATGGCTGAAGAGGAACAAGCAAGAGAGGAATGATGGGACCAAGGCCAGCTTTAACTTGTGGAGTATCTTTGTTCATTTTCTTAAAAGGCGTGCCACTAGTGAACATAAACTTTGTGCAAAGATAAAGGTATCTCTTCTCCAAAGAGATGCAGTTTATCCTGGACTTAGTGAAAAAGCGATTGCCCTCAGCTATCCACCTTTTGTGGTCTTCCCAGATGGTGTGTGAGTGTAAGAGTTGGACCATAAAGAAGGCTGAGCATCAAAAACTGATGCTTTTGAACTGTGGTGTTGGAGAAGACTCGAGAGTCCCCTGGACTGCAAAGAGATCGAATCAGTCAATCCTAAAGGAAATCAGTCCTGAATATTCATTGGAAGGACTGATGCTGAAGCTGAAGCCCCAATACTCTGGCCACCTGATGTGAAGAACTGACTCGCTGGAAAAGACCCTGATGCTGGGAAAGATTGAAGGCAGGAGGAGAAGAGGGCATGAGAGGATGAGATGGTTGGATTGCATCACTGACTCGATGGACATAAGTTTGAGCAAGCTGCAGGAAATAGTGAAGGACAGGGAAGCTTGATATGCTGCAGTCCATGAGGTCACAAAGAGCTGGACACAACTGAGCAACTGAACAACAAGCAGGTGGCTCTGGTGGTAAATAACCCATCTGTCAATGCAGGAGACATAAGACATGTGGTTTTGATCCCTGGATTGGGAAGATCCCCTGGAGGAATGACAAGCATGAGTGACATGACAAGCCACTCCAGTATTCTTTCCTGGAGAATACCATGGACAGAGGAGCCTGGTGGGCTATGGTCCGTAGGGTCACAAAGAGTTGGACATGACTGAAGCGACTTAGCACACATGCAGATGCACCTTTTGTAGACATGAACTTCAAAATCATATTCAGTGATCCTGGGTAGAACACTAAGGAAGAAGCAGGAAGGAAAGCAGGTCAATTCAAAAGTACACAAGAGATGATTCATTATCCAGAGCTATAGTGGGGAAATAACATAAAAGTATACACAATAAACAGATCATTTATAAGGTTATTTTCAATTGAAACATTCCGCCTACTTAACAGTTCTTAAATTCAGCATTTTTGCCTGACCATTTTTCATTGAGTATTGGTCTGTAATACAAATATAGTATGAAGTATTTTTAAAAGATATTGAATTTCTAGTATAATAAGCAAAATTTCATGAAGTTAATGAGAGTGACACTGGAGATTTCTTGAATCACAAGAACCATCATTGCCAAATTAGAAAATGGCAAGCCTAGACACTAATCAGTTGAAGAAAGGTCAACAAGGATAGTAACACAATTTGAAATTTAAAGGAAATATTCTGAATATCAAAGGACCTAGAGAGGCTTTGGGAAAACTAATGAATAATTTTGTAAAGTGATACTCTAAATGATGATCTGCAAAAGTTACAAATGAAATAATAATACATGACAGGCTAGTCAGGAAAATCATATTGGGAAAAAACATTCCTTAAATAATTCTTTGTTCAGTTTAATAATTGGAATAGATTTGTTATTCAGATATAAATTAAATATAAGAAAAAACATATTTTCATTTCTCAAGATATAATGCCAGTAAGATATTTTAACAATTTATTATAAAAGTTTAATCTCCTTTTAAGTTGAGTTGGCTTTAAATGGTCTTTCTTAAATACCAATAATTCTCTGCTAATTGAAGCTCCTATTTTCTGATTCTCATTCATCACATCTAATTCCAGTTTACACAATGCATTAATTTACCACTCCCCAATATACCCTACTTCCAGAAAGATAAGCTATTTTCCAGGCTCTCCAAGAGCTTCAAATGACAAATATAGAAATATCAGCAGCAAAAGTAAAACTTGGTATCTGTTGCAAGAGAATCACCAAGTAATAAGAAATAAAAGAATAAATCAGCCGTATTTTAAGGCATCAGTCAGTACTTCATAAAGGAGTTTGCATCCTATAAAAACGAGTAGGATTTCCACAGAGATGAAGAATTGAATATATAGTGAATATTCAGGAAATAATTTATAGTCTAATTTAGCCCTAGATAGCATATATATGGAATAAGTTGGATTTAAGGCTGACAGTAAATGTTGGGTTGGGGCTTGGAAGCCTTGAGTATCAAGCAGAATTGTGTACAATTTACACGCTGAGGAAGAAGTAAAAGTGGAATGATAAAATCTGTATTGTACTCTTTTTTTTTTTTTGAAGAATTTGATACTATGCGCTAAAGTTTTATAAAGTAAATTTCTTTGAACCTCAATGAGAAAGTGACTTAATTTTTTTAACAGCCATTATTTCTATTGATTACCCTAAAGGAAAATGTATATATTTTAGTCAGTTCTCAATTATATGCACAACATGGGAACATTGGAAAGAAAAGTCCAAAATCCATGAGAAGATCACATTTTCGGATTGTGACCATGACCTGATTTTCTGAAGCAAGAAAAATTGCTCTGAGGAGCAGTTTCATAAAGCTGTTCTCCTGGGCAGCAAACAAATAAAGAAGTCTATCTCTCCGGGAAATTATTCTGCTGCCATGTGAGTCTTTATATCTGCTCAGTCAGCTCAAAGCTTGGATCGTGTGCTCTTAGCAAGTGTCTTGGTCAAGAGGATCAGGGTAAAAACAGATAAAAGTGGTACAAAACACATTGGTGGTTTAGTTGCTGTCGTGTACGACTCTTACGACCCCATGGATCCCGCCAGGCTCCTTTGTCCATGGGACTTTCCAGGCAAGAATATTGGCATGGGTTGCCATTTCCTTCTCCAGGGATCTTTCCAACCCAGGATTGAACCCAGGGTTCAACCCTGCACTGCAGGCAGATTCTTTACCAACTGAGCTACCAGGGAATTCCCTTATATATTTTCAATAGAAAAAATAATGCGGAACACAGATGATCCATATATAAATGGTCAACAATGCAACACAATGAAATTCTATTTAATACCAGCAAATATCCACTCTTCAAGACTTTGAATATGATTGAAGATAATAAAGAAATAAAATTATTCTAAATTACTCAGGTATTAGCATTTCCTCTGTATTTTATTACTGATGCATTTATTCATTCATCAGACATTCACTGGAGCACCAGCTATGCAAAAGTCATTGCTACAAATTGTAAGGAGCAGTGTCCATATTTCCACATGCCCAATGTTCAGTGTGGTTTTAAATTCAGATAGCTATACAACTGAAATTTCTCTAGCATTGTCTTACATGTTAAGACTCTGGACTCAGGTCTAACTTTTCCACTTGTAAGCTATGTTCTCTTGGACACGTACATATCACTCTGGGCATCATTTTCTCACCACAAAATAAAAATAATAAGAGCACAGATTACATAAGGTTGCTGAGAAAATTAAGTGAGAACAGGCTGATGAAATATTTACAAATCTAGCACTTATAAAAAACTCAATAAATGTTAGTTATAACTATTATTTGCAATTTTATCCTTAGAAACAGTCATGCTATTATTGAATGTATTAATAGTAGAAGATCAGAATAAAGTTTTAAATATTTAAATTATTCTGAAAAACACAAAGATTCATTATGTGTTTGTCTTATAGCAAGAATGGAAAAAATCTATGTTACAAACTACTATATAATGTCATGTGTTTATAGCTTCAAATTACACAAAGGATGGTTATTAATCTGAAGAGATCAGAGGGATTTGAAATGCCTAATTATCCTCTGTTTGGGATTAGTGTTGCATGCAGTCACTTTTCCTAATCATTAGAATGGACAAACTCACCCATAAGCATAGATCAAATGGAAAATGAAAGATTCACTGACAGATATCTTGAGAAATAAAATTATTCAGATATTCAGACCAGACATCTGAGGCACAGATTCACTTTATAAGCTCATCACTGTTGTATTGGAAATAAAATCTCACACCTGTTTTTATTTTCTTTGTTTTCCATTGGTGGTTGCTGTCAGATATTGTAGGTACTCTTTTTCCTAGGTGTTTGATATCTACAGGGCAAATGTTTTCACTCTGCTCAGTGAACTGTGCTGAAGTATCTCTTTCTGAAACCCTGCATGACTGCCTTTGAAGGGATTTAGGCCTCTAGAGCATCTTTAAATTAAATATAACTTATATGGGGAAAAATTAGTCCTCATCTTTCCAGCCCCTGGTGACCATTCTAAACCTCATGATAAGTATACACTATCATTTATCATTAACAAAGACAATTCCTTATACTTGCCTTTTCCTCATTTCTATAAAGCTGCTTGTTCTAGAATGTTCTAATAAGCAAAGAGAATGCTAAAGCTATTACTCAACTGTGGGGACATATTGGTCTTAGGGTGTTGTGGGTTTTGTTTTGTTTTGTTAGAAGTATTTTAAAAGGCTTTAAATAAAGAATATATGGCACTGTAGTCACAAAGAATAGAACAAGTTGCTTCTAGGCAACTTTTTCTATTTAACTGTCTTTTCCAACCCCAAGCTATTCCAGACCATCAGGTAAGATGGATTAGCTATGCCAGACATCCCTGACCTTACATATATTTCCTTTTCTTCTCCTAGAACTTTATCCTAACATTGCTTACAAACAAATGGGAAGAACTCCACTGTACATTTTCAATACCTACCTGGTTGTTATATTCTGTATACTTCTAGAATCAACATGTTAAGATGGGAAGTTAAACAACATTCTCCTAAATATAGATGATAAATGGAAATCTGTTTTAGTGCTTGAGAGAAAATTATTTGGATTTAGACCAAAACTAGATACCAACTCCAGCCTCAAAGCTTTAGTTGAATAAACTTGAACAAGCTAGTCAACTTCCCTGACTCCATTTACCAAGCTATAAAATAGGAACAGATATCTCACAGGATTATTGTGAGGAGGGATGTGATCATTTATTTTTAAATGTATTGGTTTTCATGATGCCTGGCATTTAATAAGCATTTACTAATTTGTGGCTATTCAGCTGTTTTCATTTTTTCATGCTCTAATTGTAAACACAGACTGTCAAGTCAGTCAAACCGAGGTTCAAAGAATATTATGTATTTTAAGATATTTGCAATAGGTTTCACCTTCCCAAGTCCCAGTTTATTCATCTATTTTCCCAAAGGTGTTTTGAGGATTAAATGAAACAATGACCATGAAGTACCTAACCTGCAGCCTAGAATTACTCTGTAAGTGGTAGTTTCTTTCCCCATTTCCATTAATATATCTCCCAGCTAATATATAAGTGTGGTCAACATATATTCATCATAAATCTAAATAATACAATTGACTAACTAAAATCCATTCTCAACTCTACTGTCCATTGGCTGCCTGCACTGGAAAACCAGCTGGAAATATGATGGCCCTAGTTCTGACAAATAAGATATTAGATGTGCTAGGGTTTTCTTGGAAGGCTTTTGTTTTTCCTAAAAAAAGGGATAGAAGAGGCTCACTCCATTCCCTCCCTATTTTTCTGTGTTAACACAGCTCATGATTTCTGGAGCAGCAGGACCATCTTGAGACCAGGAGAGGAAAGCCAATACAATTTACAGACAGAAACCCTAACCGGATTATACATAAACCAGTGCCACCAACTGCTTACTCAGCGTTCCTTGTTAATCAATGTAACTGTTTAGCATGGAGAGGTAAGCACTGGTTGGGTTTTCTGCTACTTTTAAAGTGTGCATCTTGATAAAGATAGAAAACCTCCTCCTGTCTACAAAAGAGCCCCAAGAAACCAAAAACAAAAAGTGAATGTATGTGTACATGTATGTGTATGTAATGCCTTCATTTCTGCCAATTTTTAATTAATTTTTTTTTATTTTGCTATATATACTCCTGGTTGGAGGTTCCTTTATTTTTTATTCTAATATGCCTGAGAATTATATTATAAAATGACACATAAATAGCTGTGTATTTACTCATTCTTCCCAACACACTTAATGAATTCTCTTGTTCTTAAACTGTAGAAAGAGAGAAAGCTAGATACAAATAACATGGATAATATTGACTTGTGGAGCAACTTTTTGAGGTAAATTCCATTATTTATTATCACCCCCATTTTGCAGATGAGAACATTAAGGAATTGAGAAGCTTAAATTCCCTTAATTTGTAGCAGGTGATGCCAGACAATATGGTTTCTACATTATACTGTTGGGATTTATGTTTTTCATCAGTAAAAGAAGATGGTTTGGCTAGATGACTTCTAAATTTCATCATGTATCTAATTTTTAGACTTCTTTGAGACTATGAACTGCCAGTTTTTCTTAGTTCTGCTTACCCCATCACCATAATTAGAGAGAAATATCAAGGGGAATACAGTTTAGCATGGACTATGGATTTAGACATTGTCTAGGTTTCAACAGCATTGAACCTGTTTGACCATGAAAATTTTCTTTAACTTCTCTAGGCCTACTTCCCTCATTTATGAAATTGTATACGATACCACACAGATAGTAATATGACCTGAAGTTTCAATGAGTTCACCTGTATAAAGCTGTTAATACACAGGGCCTAGAACATAATGCTCAACAAATACCAGTCTTAACTTTTGTAACTTTTGTTGTTACTGCTGTTACATTAACCTCTGAAACTCAGTTTCAAGCTGGTGAGGATTTTCCTGTGAATTAAAATCTATTATCATGAGAAAATAATCACTAACGTATTTAATAAATTTCATTAATCCTTATTCATATGATCTTAAAAATATATTTCTTGAGATACATATTCATTTTTCAGGAGGATCCTGAAAAATAAACTTGAAATTCACTTTTATTTTACTAGACCTATAGTAAAAGGAAAAAAAACTCCACCAATGATAATAGCAACTTTTCCTTAGTTTTCTATACCAGTCATTAACTAGATGTGTGGTAAAAAAAAAAAAAAAAAACTGGTCAGCTTCATATAAAAGATTATATTAAAAACTGGATTCCATCCAATTATCAGATCCTAACCGACTGGATGAATGTGAGTTTTAGTGATCTCCAGGAGTTGATGATGGACAGGGAGGCCTGGCATGCTGCGATTCATGGGGTCGCAAATAGTCAGACACGACTGAGCGACTGAACTGAACTGAACTGAATAACACACATCCCAAGGTACTTAAGGAATTGACTAAAGCTATTACTGAGTCACTAAATATTGTTTATGAGTTCTATGAGGATGCAGTGCCTTTGATAGCAATAATTCATCACCTTCCTTTTAGAAAGGGAAAGGACAATTCTAAAAGCAACGAGCCATCACCTTGACTAGTTGACCAATGGATTTCCAACCATGCTCTTCAGAGCCTATTAAAATCTTAATCTGTCACACATGCTTATCTACATTCCTCTTTTAACTTCAATTGGAGTATACATTTATGTTAAATATATATTAATATATAAATGATATATTTATACAACATAAAATTTATAAGTTGGACTTGACTTTTGAGAAAGGGTTAAAGGTTTAAAAGCAAGCAGCAGGCAGGACTGCTGGTGGTCCAATGGTTAAGAGTCTTCCTTGCAGTGCAAGGACAGGGGTTTGATCCCTGGTCAGGGAACTGAGGGAGATCCCTGGGAACTGAACTGAAATCCCACATGCCACTGGAGTAACTAAGCCCACATGCTCTAACTACTGAGCACATGTTCTCCAGACCCAGTGCGCCACAACTGGAGAATCCAAGCACTGCAAAAAAGATCCTGCATGTTGCAACAAAGATCCTATTTGTTGCAATTAAGATCTGACACTGACAAATTAATAATCAATGAACTATTTAAAAAAACAAGCAGCAGGAAAATAGAAGTTTGAATTACTTTGACTAAAAAGACACAAAGAGAAATATCACCAAATTGTTTAAAATCAATAAAAAAAAAAACAACATATTTTTGCTTTATAAGGTTTCTGATTTACAACCTTATGTCAAACAAAGACATAAGGTTGTACTATGTACTACCATATGTAGTAGACATATGTACTACCTGGTACATATGTCTGGTAGACCTATGTACTACCTGGATTTAGAGATATTGGAAGTGGAGTTTTATTCTCTGTTCTTTAATTGTGTCATTCAGAGTACTAATGCTTTGCTATTACTGAAATCCACAAGCCCTAAATTGGGATTTATCTAGTTGATGAGAGTAAGCTAACCAGCACCCCCTCCATGATCTCCAGCCTATAGAGTACGGCCACCAAAGTTTTTCAAGGACATTAGTGACCGCTCACCAAGGCGTATTGTTTTTTGTTTTTTAATGCCTTTTTGAGAAAGTGTTCCTAGTCCTCCTGAAAGGATTATTAGAGGAGCGTCTGAGCAGCTTATGCTATTACATGAATTTAGTATTTTCTCTCTCCCTGGGACTTTTAATTCCTTCTGTAACATGCCAAGGAAATTCCAGTATTAACACTTTTTTGATGGTAGGCCACCAATGACCATGGGGTCATGAAGAATCAGACACAGCTTGGAAACTGAACAACACAAGTTGATTAAAATCGCTCCCAGGTGCTTAAACCAGTACATTAAATTCTGTAATTTCTGTGGGTACATATATATCAATCATTTTTGTCCAATTAAATAACACCCATAAAATTCACACTTATACATGCTCCTAATTGTTACTAATACAAACTGATGTTATCCAACAATCCTTTGGATGTATAAGCTACACCTTTCCAAAGTACGTTTTGTATGCCTCCATCTGATCCACATTGGGATATAAATCTGATTATGGGCAGAGGAAACATGAAGGAGAGGGGCAAGATACCCCACCCAGGAGCAGCCATTAGTTTTATTCAAGGAGGGCTTCTGGTTCAAGATGGCTGAGTAGAAGGATGTGTGCTCTTTCCTCCTGCAAGGGCACAAAAAGTGCAGCTAGCTGTTGAACAACCATTGACCACTGGAACCCCCCAAAAAAATATAATGCATGTCCAAAGACAAAGAAGAAGCCACAGCAAGATGGTAAGAGGAGCGCAATCACAAAAAATTCAAATCCCATACCCACCGGGTGAGTGACCCACAGACTGGAGAATGATAATATCAGAGAAGCTCTCGTACTTTTGTGAAGGTTCTGAACCTCATGTCAGGCCTTCCAGCCTGGGGATTCAACAAAGGGACTGGGAATCCCCAGGGAATCTGGTCTTAAAAGCCAGTGGGATTTGATTATAGGCCTTCCAGAGGACAAAGGAAACAGAGATTGCAGTCTTGGAGGGCACAAACTAAATTTTGCATGCACCAAGACTGAGAGCAGAGGAGCAGAGACCCCACAGGAACTGAACCAAAGCTACTGGCTAGTTTTGGAGCACCTCATGAAGGCATGGGACAGTAGGGGCTTACCGCAGAGACGGGGGCCCTGGAAGGTCCTCCTTGGTATAAACCCTCTTGGAGTTCTACCATAGAGCTTGTAGACCCCAGGGCTATGTCACCTCAGTCCAAACAACTACCAGGGAGACAGCTCAACCCCACCCATCAGCAGATAATTGAATTAAAGCTTTACTGAGCAAGGCCCTGCCCACCAGAGCAAGACCCAGTTTTTCCCATCACCAGTCCCTCCCATGAAGAACCTTACACAGGCCTCTTAACCTCATCCATCAGAGGGTAGACAGAAGAAGAAATAAGAAGCAGTCTCACAGCGGCTAAAACAAAAATCATATTACAGAAAATTAATCATGATGAAAAAGCAGAAAGTTATGTCCCAGATGAAGGGACAAGACAAAATCCCAGAAAAACAACTAAATGAAGTGGAGATAGGCAAACATTCATAAAAAGAATTAAGAATAATGATAGTGAAGATGATTCAGGATCAAAGGAAAAAAATGGAGGCAAAGATTGAGAAGGTGCAAGAAATGTTTACCAAAGACCTAGAAGAACTAAAGAACAAACAGAGATTAATAATAACACTAGAAGGAATCAGTAGTAGAATAACTGAGGCAGAAAGAATGGATAAATGACCTGGAGGACAGAATGGTGGAAATCACTGCCACAGAACAGAATATAGAAAAAAAGAATGAAAAAAAATGAAGACAGCCTAAGAGACCTTTCAGTTCAGTTCAGTTCAGTCAGTCAGTCATGTCTGACTCTTTGCAACCCCATGGACTGTAGCACACCAGGCTTCCCTGACCATCACCAACTCTCAGAGCTTTCTCAAACTCATGACCATCGAGTCTGTGATGTCATCCAATTATCTCATCCTCTGTCATCCCCTTCTCCTCCTGCCTTCAATCTTTCCCAGCATCAGGGGCTTTTCAAATCAGTCAGTTCTTCGCATCAGGTGCCCAAAGTATTGGAGTTTCAGCTTCAACATCACTCCTTCCAATGAATATTCAGGACTGATTTCCTTTAGGATTGACTGGTTGGATCTTCTTGCAGTCCAAGGGACTCTCAAGAGTCTTCTCCAACACCACAGTTCAAAAGTATCAATTCTTCGGCACTCAGCTTTCTTTATAGTCCAACTCTCACATCCATACATGACTACTGGGAAAACCATAGCTTTGTCTTGATGGACCTTTGTTGGCAAAGCAATGTCTCTGCTTTTTAATATGCTGTCTAGGTTGGTCAAAGCTTTTCTTCCAAGGAGCAAGTGCCTTTTAATTTCATGACTGCAGTCACCATCTGGAGTGACTTTGGAGCCCCCAAAATAAAGTCTCACTGTTTCCATTGTTTCCCCATCTATTTGCCATGAAGTGATGGGACCGGATGCCATGATCTTCGTTTTCTGAATGTTGAGTTTTAAGCCAACTTTTTCACTCTCCTCTTTCACTTTCATCAAGAAGCTCTTTAGTTCCTCTTCACTTTCTGCCATAAGGGTTGTGTCATCTGAGGTTATTGTGAATCTGAGGTTATTGATATTTCTCCCACCAATCTTGATTTCAGTTTGTGCTTCATTCAGCCTGACATTTCACATGATGTACTCTGCATATAAGTTAAATAAGCAGTGTTACAGTATACAGCCTTGATGTACTCCTTTCCTGATTTGGACCAGTCTGTTGTTCCATGTCCAGAGACATTTGGAATGCATTAAATGCAGCTACATTCACATTATAGGGGTACCAGAAGGACAAAAGAGAAAGAAAGGACCTGAGAAAATATTTGAAGACATAATAGCTGAAAACGTCCCTAACATGGGAGAGGAAATAGTCAACCAAGTCCAGGAAGCACAGAGAGTTCCAGGCAGGATAAATCCAAGGAGAAACACACCAGGACACATAGTAATCAAACTAACAATAATTAAAGGCAAAGATAAAATATTAAAAGCAACAGGGGAAAAACAATAAATAATATACAAGGGAAATCCCATCAGGCTATCAGCTGATTTCTTAACAGAAACTCTACAAGCCACAGTTGGAAAGAATGATATATTTAAAGTGATGAAAGAGAAGAACCTACAACCAATAATACCCTATGCAGCAAGACTCTTCTTCAGATTTGATGGAGAAATTAAAAGCTTTCCAGACAAGCAAAAGTTAAGAGAATTCAGCACCACCAAACCAGCTTTACAACAAATGCTAAAGGAACTTCTCTAGGCAGGAAACACAGAGATGGAAAAGACCTACAGAAAATAAAAACAAGACAATTAAGGAAAAGGTAATAGAATCATACAGATCGGTAATTACCTTAAATGTAAATGGGTTACATACACCAACCAAAACACGGGTTGGTTGGGTGAAAACACATGCATGTATGTACTTCCACTTACCACATCACTCTGCTTGAGCCCCCCAAATTCTATGTAATTAGTTTATATTGTTAATC
This sequence comes from Bos taurus, assembly GCF_002263795.3. Taxonomy (NCBI): domain Eukaryota; kingdom Metazoa; phylum Chordata; class Mammalia; order Artiodactyla; family Bovidae; genus Bos; species Bos taurus. The sequence goes on along the minus strand of NC_037328.1, from coordinate 38,618,485 downwards.
ATGTTCCCATTATGGTTTGCAATTGTAATTACCTTTTAGTTTTTGTCTGGCTATTGATTGTGAAAACTGGCAAACATCTTTTACTATTGTGATTATGTAACTATTACTCAATACCACTGTATCATGATTGGTCAACAAAAAAATGATAGAATTCTATATCACCAAACTAGGGTCTAATAGAAAAACCTGTAATCACTTTTTTAAAATCCAGATGCATATCAGATTTATCTTGAAATTTTCTGAAAAATATAAATGCTCAGGTATTGCTTTTTTTCCTCCAGAGCTCCAGATATATTTCTGATGAGCAATCATGTTTAAAAACAACTGGGCTACATGTTTCACTTTTTCTGTTTCATATTCGGTGCTCCCATTTCATTTCAATTGGAGTTTAATAACTCCAATTTCTCCATCTTTCATTTTTTTGATGTTCTTTCTCAAGCCTTTATCAAATGTAGTGGAAAAGCTTTTGTATAGATATATATATATGTAAATATATTTTAGAAAGCTTACAAATTTTTGCCTAACTAAAAAATTATGAAATCTTGATTCCACTTGTTTGACATAGTATGAATAGAATGCTAGATTTCTAATTAAAAAATAGATATGCAACAAGTAACAATGGTTTACTGTAGAGCATAGGGAACTATAGTCAATATCTTATAATAACTATGATGGAAAATAATTTCAAAAATAATATATGTGTGTTTGCATAACTGAATCACCTTGCTGTACACCTGAAACAATATGAGTCAACTATACTTCAATAATATATTTATACATATTAAAAAATTTTAAAAACATTTTTAAAGTTTCATTCAAGAAAAGTCTTGTTCCTTCAGATAGGGTAGGGAGTTAAGATTCCATTATTCCAATTGGACTGAGCCTTGAGTTAGCACTACAGCTCCGCAACCCTTACAATCAGGCCTTGGGCTTGGTACTCAGCCAAATCTGTCTTGTGACTACAGGAAATGAAAGACTTTTCAAAGATGCTCTCAAAGGTTTCTGACTTCCATCTTATACTCTGGGTTGTATTTTTATGACCTTAAACTGGTCCCTTTTTACCATGTATGACCTCCAGGACTTCAGAAACAGTCCACTGAGCCACAGTCTTTATAGAGACTGTTGCTACTCTAAGACCATTTGCTGTAGCACTTGGTCCCCTACCCGCCTTGCTTTCTACATGCAGTTAAGCCTGTGTCAAATGAGTGAAGATTTGAGAATTGATGATGACACAGTAAGATTACCATCAATTACTAGTGTTCTATTCTTCCCTATCAAAAGAATGTCTATGAGTTTCTCAAATATATGGAGTTACTCAATCCAAGAACCCATATTTTAGGACACTTCAACTACCATATATCTTATCAGTCATATACCAACAGTCAGAAACCATTATTGCTTGAGCCTGAAGGGGCAGGGAGTGATCAGTGATGATGATAATATGGAGTAGTTAGTTGTCATCTGAATGGAGCTGGTGCAACCAGCTTCAGGGGGATAGTTGAGTGTGTAAATCCCTTGATGTCACTCTGCTCCCATCTAGAAATCTGAATCTGAAGAGGTAAGTAAAAATTATCCATAATACATAACCTTAATGGGGAAAATATTTCAATGGGGATCTTGTAGCTTAAAATTAGGAATTTGGATTTCATTTTAAGTGCCATGCAAAGCCACTTAAAATTTTTAAGATGAGAAATAGCATGGAATTAAGTGAAGACTTAAAAATAATTCTTTGGCTGTTATGTAGAAAATGAATTTGAGAGGAACAAGAGACAAAATGAGAGGATGAATTTGGAGGTTATTTCAGTGGTTCAGGCGAGAGATAATGTTCACTTGTATTAGAAATCTAGAAGTAGAGATGGATATAAAGGTATGGCCTAAAACACATTTTGGAGGTAAAATTATGAGGATTTAGCAGTAAACATAATGTGGAGAATGAGAAAGAGAATGTCAGATATGAATCTCAGTCTTCTGGACTCACTAACAAGCTAGAGCATGGTGTAATTTACAAAGGTCTATTCAATATGAGCTAGTTGAGAATTACATTTGGGGAAAAAAAAAATCCTTACAGAGAAAAGAAAAAAACTGTTGAGTGTAAAAAGTCGTACAAGCTACACAGTTTTCTAGGAACAAAGCACATTTTATTATAGCCTATTTCAGCATTTTGAACTCTAACCACAAATAGAAAAGTAGGCTTTATGGCTGTCTTCTGTCACTGGCAAATGGGAGCTTTTAGGAATGTCTGCTCACCTCTTTGAAATAAATGGTATTAGTAACTAAAGGCAATAGTTATTTGTGACAAGTGAATAGAATATTGATCTTATTCTATTTTCCTCTGGTAAATTTAGAAGAAATATTCATAAGAGTGTAGGTTCCAGGCCTAAATGCTCGAAAATAATAACGGACTCAATTTATAGTTAACTAACCCATTTTCAGTATTTTCGGCTTCTGTGTTTATTGGGTTATAGTTTATATATCTTCCATTAGTCAAAATGTTAACTCTTTTCATGATTATACACTCCACAGAGATTCTGAGGTGTGAAACAGAATTTAAAGTTTCAATGTCTGCCATGTCCACTTCCCCAAATTTCTCAAATTTTTAACATTAACTTTCCTGATAGACAATTGGTCATACCATCTAATGATAAAATTATAAAAGACCAATGTTTCTTCTCTTTTTCATACTGATTAAAGTCACAAACATTGGGATAGCAGAGAATGCCAAACTGTCTCAACCCTGATGGTTCAGTTTCAAAGGTGGTTCCTTTCAGTAGCTTCAGGTGGGTTGTCAGTGACTTTTTCAGAGATTTTACCAGAGAATCTTGGCAATTATAGTGTCAACTGGGACAAATCTTGGTTCAAGTTCTTATCAATGATGCCCCAATAAAAATGAGTAGAGCTTGTTATAAGAAGCTACTATAAACCACTTTAGTTAAGAAGACTAGTGCCTAGAATTTCATGGCAAAAATTTCCAGAAATTGCTATGTCCAAAAAATACATCATTTAAAGAATTTTATGCTTCCTTAGAGGTTAGAATGCTCTGGAAAAGTTTAAGTTTCTATGGTTAAAGTTTCTGAATTAAATAATTTATGATGCTTTGACTGCTAACCCACACCCACCAAAAATGGGGTTTTCTAAAGATGGTTGGCACATACATATACACAAAGATGTATATTTATGCTGGAGAAGATTCTTGAAAGTCCTTTGGACAGCAAGGAGATCAAACCAGTCAATCTTAAGGGAAATCAACCCTGAATAATTGTTGGAAGGACTGATGCTGAAAATGAAGCTCCAGTATTTTGGTCATCTGATGTGAACAGCCAACTCATTGGAAAAGTCCCTGGTGCTGGGAAAGACTGAGGGCAGAAGGAGAAGAGGGCATCAGAGGATGAGATGGCTGGATGGCGTCACTGATGCAATGGACATGAACTTGGGCAAACCCCAGGAGATGGTGAGGGACAGTGAGGCCTAGCGTGCTGCAGTCCACGGGGTCGCAGAGAGTCAGACATGACTGGGTAATTGAACTACAACAACAATACATAAATATATACATATATTAAAATATATACCCCATTCCACCTACTCCACACTGTCTTCTTATCATATGATACTGGCACTCCTCTATCAAGAGGCAGGGCCTATTTCACTTCCCTTTGAACTGGGTCTTAACACCAAGACAGTATGTAGAAGTGGCCCTGCTTGACTTATGAAGCTAAATCATAAAACATAATACGTCTCCTGCCTGAGTCTTATGCTCTTGAAACTTTCACCTTTGGAACCCAACAACCAACCCAGGACACATGGAAAGGCTATGTGCAAATGTTCCAGCTGAAAGCCCCAGCTAAGGTCCCAGCTGACAGCCATCAGTAACCAACAGATTTTTGAGTGAAGGAGTCTTAGATCATGCCATCTCTCAGCTTGAAGTCTCCTGGTTGAGACCTCAGACATCCTAGATCAGAGACAAGTCATCTCTACTGTGCCCTTTCCAAATTCTTAACCCACAGTATCTATGAGATTAAAATAAATCATTGTTTTACACCACTAAGTATTAGGGTTACTTGTTACATGGCATAGTAACCAGAATACTTGATGAATGGTAGTTGTTATATGATACTATTGATATTATGTCAGAACTCCTCAGTTATGATCGGATAACATTACTTTATTTAGCATCATTATCATCATCATCGTCCTCATTACTATTTCACAGAGGTCCCATACATTTATGGAAATACAACATCAAGGGGAAAGCATGTCTCAATTTATTTAAAGACTCCATAAGCTTAACTCTCTTGGAGGACGCATTCCACTAAATGGAGAGCACCTACAGTGTTTGTAATGTGTTCTTGTCACTGAAGGCCTGAGTCAGGAGAAACTTCCAGAAGTGTTGGAAAAGCTGTTTGTGTTTGAGACCTTTATTTTAATTATAATGAACAATCAGGAGAATTGAAATAGAATGCTGTAAAGACGAGCATTTTTGCAACTTCCCAAATACAATGCATGTTTAATGTGCTTAACTTTTTACACCAGATATAGGAAGGAAAAAATGACCTAGACAAGCTCTTTCAACAGTAGAAAGATGCTTTTTGATGGTAACTGTCAGAAAGGCAACCTTCTCTTACTTATTTATAGAGAATTAATAGAATTATATTTAAAAAGTAAACCTTTTGCTCTGAGCAGAAAAGTGAGTACAATAGTACTGTTTCATGGGTAGCAGTGTGGACAGGTGTGACAGATGCTAGTAATCTGGTTGGCTGCCTGGCTGGTTCTTGCTCTTCCTTGGGTTAATGAGCTTTTTATGTTTACATTCTATCCTTCCACTTTTCACCCTCAATAGTCTTTTATTTTCACCTTCTCATTGAAACTTATAAAGAGAAAGTAAAAAGTGAAAGTCGCTCAGTCATGTCTGACTCTTTGTGACCCCCTGGACTATACAGTCCGTGGAATTCTCCAGGCCAGAATACTGGAGTGGGTAGCCATTCCCTTCTCCAGGGGATCTTCCTAACACAGGGATTGAACCCAGGTCTCCCACACTGCAGGTGGATTCTTTACTAGCTGAGCCACCAGGGAAGGTAAAATGCCTTTTTAAATATGTGAAATAGCCCTATTTTACTGAAGGAAAAGTGCTGGTGTCAAGAAGGAAAGATAAGAACCAAGGTGGAACTAGAAACCTTGAATTACAAAGAATTCAGCATAACATGGTCTCTGGTAAGTTATACTTTACGTATACTATTAGAGTTTGATATTAAAAGAAATTCTTACTAAATCTCAGTTTATTTATTTTGTAAATGTAAAGTTCAAATATCATTTTTACTTAAGGTAATCAATGCCTAGACTTGGAAATAAATAGAATATAAAAATTTTAATAAAAAGATGAAAACAAGTAAAAGATAAAAAACAAAAAGTTTTATATTTCAATATGGAAAAATATTTGTCTATTTTTAGATAAAGAGTTTTTTTTAATGTTTATAACCATAAAGAGATCTTTAAAAAGAGATTAATGGATTTAGTTTCATAAATATTTGAAACATGTTAATAAAATATAATTCAAATTAATTTAAAAATTAAATGGGAAAACAATTGCAACATGTGCGACAAATAATTTCATGTACATATGTAAATAGAGAGAGACAGAGAAAACAGAGACCTCTGACAAATCTAACACAGTAATAAAAAAATGTGTCAAATGTAAAGAGACAACACAGAGACAAGCAAATATCCCAGTTTTTTTTTTCCTTTCTTTCTTTTTTTTTTAATTTTATTTTATTTTTAAACTTTACATAATTGTATTAGTTTTGCCAAATATCAAAATGAATCCATCACAGGTATACATGTGCTCCCCATCCTGAACCCTCCTCCCTCCTCCCTCCCCATACCATCCCTCTGGGTCGTCCCAGTGCACTAGCCCCAAGCATCCAGTATCGTGCATCGAACCTGGACTGGCAACTCGTTTCTTACATGATATTTTACATGTTTCAATGCCATTCTCCCAAATCTTCCCACCCTCTCCCTCTCCCACAGAGTCCATAAGACTGTTCCATACATCAGTGTCTCTTTTGCGGTCTCGTACACAGGGTTATTGTTATCATCTTTCTAAATTCCATATATATGCGTTAGTATACTGTATTGGTGTTTTTCCTTCTGGCTTACTTCATTCCGTATAATAGGCTCCAGTTTCATCCACCTCATTAGAACTGATTCAAATGAATTCTTTTTAATGGCTGAGTAATACTCCATTGTGTATATGTACCACAGCTTTCTTATCCATTCATCTGCTGATGGACATCTAGGTTGCTTCCAGTTTTTTAAATTATGTTCAAACACATATATAATAGAACACTCAAATAACAACAAAATCATAGTGAGGTACACTTTTTAATTTATTCATTGTCAGTCATTGAAAGAAAGGAATTAATAATCTCATGTACAACTCATACATTGCTGTAAGAATAATAGGGATACCACTATTTTAAAGAGCAATTTTGCAGTATATATTAAAATTATGATGTTTTATTCATTCAACCCATCAATTTCACCTAGGGAATTTTATAAAACTGAGACATTCCCACCAGTGAATCAAGATATGTATATTATTTCCACCAGTGACTCAAGATACATATATTGTTGTTGTTTGGTCGTGTCCAACTCTTTCCAACCCCATGGAATGCAGCATGCCAGGCTTCCCTGTCCTTCACTATCTCCAGGAGTTTTCTCAGACTCGTATCCTTGGAGTTGGTGATGCCATCAAACCATCTCATCCTCTGTCATCCACTCCTTCTTCTGCCCTAAATCTTTCACAGCATCAATGTCTTTTCCAATGAGTTGGCTCTTTGCATCAGGTGGCCAAAGTACTGGAGCTTCAGTTTCAGCATCAGTCCTTCCAATGAACATTCAGTGTTGATTTCCTTTAGGTTTGACTGGTTTGATCTCCTTGATGTCCAAGAGACTCTCAAGAGTCTTCTCCAGCACTACAGTTTGAAAGCATCAGTTCTTCAGTGCTCAGCCTTCTTTATAGTCCAACTCTCACATGAGTACATGATTACTGGAAAAACCATAGCCTTGACTGTACAGATATTTGTCAGCAAACTGATGTCTCTGCTTTTGAATATGCTGTCTAGTTTCATCATAGCTGTTCTTCCAAGGAGCAAGAGTCTTTGACTTCATGGCTGCATTCACCGCCCACAGTGACTTTGGACCCCAAGAATAAAATCTGCACTGTTTCCATTATTTCCCATCTATTTGCCATGAAGTTATGGGACAGGATGCCACGATTTTAGTTTTTTGAATGTTGAGTTTTAAGTGGGGTTTTTTTTTACTCTTTTTCACCTTCATCAAGAGGCTCTTTAGTTCCTCTTCACTTTCTGCCATTAGAGTGGTATCTGCATGTCTGAGGTTGTTGATAATTTTCCTGGCAATCTTGATTCCAGCTTGTGCTTCTTCCAGCCTGACATTTCACATGACATACTCTGCATAGAAGTTAAATAAACAGGGTGACAATATACAGCCTTGACATACTCCTTTTCCAATTTGGAACTAGTTCCATGTCTGGTTCTAACTGTTGCTTCTTGACCATCATACAGGCTTCTCAGGAGGCAGGTAAGGTGGTCTGGTATTCCCATCTCTTTAATTTTCCACAGTTTGTTGTGACCTACATAGTCAGAGGCTTTAGCGTAGTCAGTGAAGCAGATGTTTTTCTGGCATTCTCTTGCTTTTTCTATGATCCAACAAATGTTGGCAATTTGACCTCTGGTTCCTCTGCCTTCTCTAAATCCACCTTGAACATCTGAAAGTTCTCAGTTCATGTACTGTTGAAGCCTAGCTTGAAGGATTTTGAGCATTACCTTGCTAGCATGTGAAATGAGCTCAGTTGTACTGTAGTATATAAGATATTACTTAGGAAAATGTTTGTAATAGACAAAGATTGAGAAAAAAACATCCAACAGAAGAGAATCAGGTAAACAAAGGTATACAAACACGGCCATCAGAAAGAATAAGGTTGATCTAAACAGCCACATTCAAATAGAATGTAAGTAAAAATGTGAGCTGAAAATAGTATTTACAGCATGATTTTAATTTTTATAAAACATTAATAAAGATAATATATAGAAAAAAACTAAAGACTGTGTGTGTGCATCAAATAGTCGATAAGAGTTATCTGTAGGGATAGGTTTATGGGAATCTTTACTTTCTTCAATCCATATCTCTATAATGATCAAAATTGTATATAATGAACATATACTATTATTTCCTAATTAAATAAATTACAATAAAATGAAGTAAAAGAGAATATTCAAGTTTACTTGCTATGTGCAACCTACAGAAAGAAATCTATTTAAAACTCCAAAGAACTCTTTGGCCCCTTTTGCTTAGTGAATTTCTTTAATTAAGAGCTACAAAAGGAGACGTTAGAAAAACAGTGGAATATATGGCTACCACCCTTCCTGCCTCCCATGGACCACACCAAATAAACAGCTACATAAAGATTAATTCCCTCTGAAATAAATGCAAGAAACAGTTACTGACTCCTACATAGCAGGCAATTGAGGACATATCCACATTTAAATGCGTAGGAAAGGTGGAGACGTGTTCACATCATAAATCCCTACCCCAGCTCTGCACCTTATAACCAGTAGGGAATTACTAATGCCCAGTTTCTCCCTGTGGAGAAGGCAATGGCACCCCACTCCAGTACTCTTGCCTGGAAAATCCCATGGATGGAGGAGCCTGGTGGACTGCAGTCCATGGGATTGCTTAGAGTTGGACACGACTGAGCGACTTCACTTTCACTTGTTACTTTCATGCATTGGAGAAGGAAATGGTAACCCACTTCAGTGTTCTTGCCTGGAGAATCCCAGGGACGGGGAGCCTGGTGGGCTGCTGTCTATGGGGTCGCACAGAGTCAGACATGACTGAAGTGACTTAGCAGCAGCTTTTCCCTGAGAAGCAAAGGATTTGAACTACAAATCATGTTCCAGTTTTTATGGGAAGCACTTGAGAACTGACTTAGAAATCATGCAGCTCTGAGAGACAATAGGGCTCAGCATTAAGTACCCCAGCAGCACAGAAAATCAAGAGCTGGTTTTAAATGGGCTCATGAGCATTTCTCACAGCTGCCCTTCCTCATCCCTCACCTCACCCCCTGGCTCAGAATAGAGGGAGCAGGCAAAAACACCCAGCTCCCTGCTCCTTCCAGGGAAAGGTTTGACTACATACTTTCCCAAATGCTTCTTGAGGGTTGTGCCTCTAATCAGCCTGAATCTGGGACCTCACTGGGTTTCTCTGGGAACCTGAAAGAAAGCTTCCCACACCATATTTCCCAGGCTCATTCTGAAGAATAAAACAATTCTCCAGCTTTTTCCTAGAAGGATCTAGTTCACCCATCTACTGCCCCAACTTCTTCACCTGCCTACTGATGGACTAGCTCCTAAGTCACCAAATTTGGGAGCTAACAGGACTTGGCATTCACAAGTTTTCCAGACCAAAGAGCACAAAGAAGAAGTTTTTTTATGTCCACAAGCAGACCTAGTGGCTATTGCTACAGGTTTAGCACAAAACAAGTAAACAAAAATGCCCAGCTCCCAGTTTCTCCATGATGGAGTCTAGATCACAAATCTAACATTCTGAGTTTCCCAGCTGCCACCTAAAAGTTGGGCTTCCAATTAGTATGCATCTGGGAGCTGACAGGGCAAACAATTAGTAGTCCTCTGGGAGTCTGAACAGACATGTAGCATTTTCTCCACCTTCTGGTCACTGACAGGACTTGACACACTAATCTCCTGGGGACACTAAGAACAGAGGCAGTTTGAGCAAAGAGAAAGGTTTAAGAAGCACCCAGAATCTCAGACCAGGCTGACTGACAAAATTTATCTTTTACATGAGGTCAATATTTTAAGACTGGAAAAGGCAGCTATTTCATGTAACGCACAGAAATCAACACAGAGAGTCAAAGAAAATTAAGAAATTGGAGAATGTGCTTCAATCAAAAGAGCAAGATAATCTCTAGAAACCAACCCTACGAACAGGAAATAATTGATTTATCCAAGAAAAAAAAAATCCAAAATAAAAGTCATAAATATATTCACTAAGATCAGGAACCACATGAACAAAGTGAGAATTTCAACAAAGAAACAGAAAATACAAATAGGACCAAATCAGAATCATAAAGCTGGTGAATGCAATAACTGAACTGAAGTATTCAATAGAAGGTCTCAAAGCTAGTCTAGATCAAACAGAAGAAAAGATCAACAAACTTGGAGATAATTCAGTGAAAGACATTCCCTCAGAGGAACAAAAAGGAAAAAAGAATGAAATAGAGAAGGTGGCACAAGGGACTTAATGGCATACTACCACTGGAATAACATACGAAATATGGAAGTCCCAGAAGCAGGAGGGAGAGAGAAAGGGACAAAAAAATTATTCATAGAAATGATGGCTAAAAATCTCCGAATCTGAGAAAAATAAACATCCAGATCCACAAAGCCCTAAAAATATCAATAAGATAAATCAAAGAGACCCACACCAAGACACATAATCAAATTGTCAAAGTTTAAAAACAGAAACAGAATTTTGAAAGCAGCCAGAGAAAAGCAGTTTGTTGCATATAAGGGAACCCCCTACCACGATTTTTCAACAGAAACTTGCTAGTCAGAATAGATATATCAGGTATATTTAAAATCATGAAAGAAAAAATTTCAGCCAAGAATAATTTATCCAGTTATGTTGTCTCTCATATTTGAAAGAGAGATAAAGGTATTTCCAGACAAACAAAGCTGAAGGAGTTTATCACCACTAGACATGCCTTAATAAGAAAGGCTAAAGGAGTTCTTCAGCTGAAAAAAGGTATAAAACTCACTGGTAGAGGCAAATATACAGTCTAATTTAAAATAATATTGTAATGCTGCTGCAGAGTGGTGCAAGCTCAGTCGTGTCCAACTCTTTGTAATCTCATGGACTATAGTCAGGCAGGCTCTTCTGTCCATGGGATTTTCCAGGTAAGAATACTGAAGTGGATTGCCGTTTCCTACTCCAAGGGATCTTCCCGACCCAGGGTGCAAACTCGTGTCTCTTGTGTCTCCTGCATTGGCAGGCAGATTCTTTACAGATGCACCACCTGGAAATGGTGATATGTAAACTTATCTCTAAGTTTGTGATATGTAAAATTTATCCCTAGTATAAAAGTTAAACACAAACATATTAAATATATCTATAGCTATAATAATTCACTAGTGCATACACAATGTAAACAGATATAAATCATGACATCAAAAACAAAAAGGGGGGAGTATGAAAATGTAGGGCTTTTGTATGGATAAAATATAGTTAAATTATCAGCTTAAAATAGACTTTTATAACTATAAAACATGTAAGCCTCATGGTAGCTACAAAGTAAAATATACAAAGTAAATATACAAACGGTAAAGTGAAAGACATTAAAGCATAAAATGATTCAATCACAAAGGGAGTCAGCAATAGCCAAGACACAGAAGAAGCCTAAACATTCCTTGACAGATGAATGGATAAAGACAATGTGGTGCAAATATATAATGGAATATTATTCAGCCATAAAAAAGAGTCAAATAATGCCATTTCAGCAACATGGATGGACCTAGAGATTACCATACTAAGTGATATAATAGTCTTTCTTTTCACTCAAATGTCATATGATATCACCTGTGTGTAGAATCTTAAAAAATGATACAAATAAACTCATTTACAAAACAGAAATAGACTCAGGGGAATAGGAAGGCATGTGTCTATGAAAATGCATTACTAAGGTCCCTCCCACAAGCATCATTAGCTTCATGGCAAACCTGCCTCTCCCACATTTTATGATGAAGGAAGAATAATTTTCCTGTCCTTGAGTGCAATGGTACTGTCTCTGAAGAACTAAGAGAGAACTTTTCTTTTCTAACAGATCTTAATTTACCTTCCAGACTTTTTTTTCAGCAGACTTTTTTAATCATATTTTTTTTCTGTGAGTCCCACCCACCCACCACCCCAAGGAGAACACAGTTCAGCTGTTTCTGAGATGGTTACAAGGCAAGCAAACAGCCTTTCAACATATTAACATATCAGGATCTAGAATTTTACTACCTTGTTAAAACACTGTTAGTAAACAGGATGCAAAAATGAAACAGGCATATATTTCTACTTGGTAAGCTATAAATGGCGGTAGTTCATGCACAGAAATTATGCAAAGAATCTGATGCACAAAAGAGAATATAAAGTCAAGAGATTATAGAGACAAGTGGGGCTTCTCAGGTGGCGCTAGTGGTAAACAACTTGCCTGCCAATCCAGGAGACATCTTGCCAAGAGACGGGTTGGTAAGGTCCTCTGGAGGAGGGCATGGCAACTCACTCCAGTATTCTTGCCTGGAGGGCTGCAGTCCACAGGGCCGCAAAAGTCAAACACGACTGAAGCAACTTAGCACATACACATGCACAAAGACAAGTGCAAGCCAGACTATTACTTGCAACTTGTCTTCAGACTCTAGTTGCAAAATCATAAAATACAAGAAATACAAAAAAACAGAGAATGGAAGCAAATGAGAAAGGATAGTAAATACTGTTGGGACTGTAACTGCAGTGTGTGCATGCTCAGTCATGTCTGACTCTTTGCTACCCCATGAACTGTAGTCCACCAGGCTCCTCTGTCCATGGGATTTCCCAGGAAAGAATACTGGAGTGGGTTGCCATGTCCTCCTCCAGGGCATCTTCCTGATCCAGGGATCAAACCCACATCTCCTGTGTTTCCTGCACTGGCAGGTGGAATCTTTACCATGGAGCAGCCTGGGAATGTAACTGCAGAATCAGCCCCAAACTGATCCTATCCTGTTTCTAACAAGATACTGAATTTGTCCAGAACAAAACTGCAAGTCATATACCCAAAGCATGCGCAGAGGAGAAAATCTGATCTCAAACACCTGAAACCAAAGTTTCTCCCCTCCACGGAACCAAAAGACTGGAACATGACAGACAGGAGCCTGAATGCTAAACAAAGGGTCCGCTGTCCAGGAAAATGGGTGCTGAAGTCGCCTTTACCATATCTTATCAGAAATGACCAGGTCCAGGGTTCACGAGGGAGGGGACACATGTATGCCTATGGCTGATTCATGTTGATGTGTGGCAGAAGTCATCACAATATTATAAAATAATTATCCTCCAATTAATATAATAATTAAAAAAAAAAAAGAAATGACCAAGATCCAAAGCCCTCTAACTGAAATCTGCCCCAGCAGCACTTCTGCATACCAAGCCATCCTCCCCTAACTCAAGAAATTTGACCAAACTCCTGATCAAGGAAACAGAATTGAGCCCTGCCTCGTATCTTCTTACTGATCAACCTCACAATAAAGCTCTTTCTTTCCTCAAAAGCTAGTGCCATAGTATTGGCTTCTGTGTGCGCTGATCAGTGAGCCCTTTTCTAGTAACAGTACTTCCATTTAGTACAGATTATTATTACATTTAAGTAAGAGAACCATCTACAATATATTTTAGATGTCAAAGTTCATTTAAAATGAATTTTGGAACTTCCCTGGTGTTCCAGTGGCTAAGACACCACATTCCCAGTACAGGAGGCCCGGGTTCAATCCCTGGTCAGGGAACTAGGTCCCACATGCAGAACCTAAGAGTTTGTATGCTGCAGCTGCAACTGCAACTGAGAGTTCACACACTGCAACTCAAAATCCCACATGCCACAACTAAAAGATTTTTCCTGCAGCAATGGAGATTGAAGATCAAGTGCAGCAAAATAAAGTAAATAAATAAAAATATTTTTTAATGGATGATCTTCATTATATCTTTTAAAAATGAATTTTTTTCTTAATCCTACATTGTTCTACAGGAAAAGCTCTCAGAAGTCTAGCAACACATTTCCAATTTCTTAGGTATCTCACCTAGCAATCAGGAGTATATGCTCATTAATTTTAAATCATCGACTCCAGACTAACAATGAATCAACACACTGTATGTGCTGGAAGGTTGACAGGGAAAGAGCTTTATTCAATATTTGTTTTTATTATTATCTCCATACCATCTTACTAAATAGACTACTTATGAATATGGTAATGAATAATTTGGACTCATAGTTTGCTTTGTTAAACAAAACATCAGAATCCACCTCAGGGGAATCTCTGATTTGAATCTCAGCTTAAAATATCCCTAGCTTAACATATTCAACTGGTGAATGTGAGACTCCCAGTTCCCCCTAAGCCCTTGAACTGAAACCTTGTCGACGTTTTGTCATTTTCTTGAGAGACAAAAAGTTCACCTCCTGAGATAACAATTGTAAATGGTTGAGCAAGTAATTGCTGCCTTATAATACAATACCATGCTTCACAATCTCAAGGCTTAGGTCTAGGAGATAACATCTGAACTGATGTATCAGCCAAAATCCATAAATTCTAGAATGGAGCATAGTATGTACCATCCATTTCCTAAAAATAAATAAGTATAAAAATAGAAATAAATATAACCTCCATCACTCTAAATATGCACCTGAGAGCCCAAGTGCAGACCCCCAGAACATGCATAGGAGCTATCTTAGGCGATCTGTGGAGAAGGCAATGGCACCCCACTCCAGTACTCTTGCCTGGAGAATCCCAGGGACGGGGGAGCCTGGTGGGCTGCTGTCTATGGAGTCACACAGAGTCGGACACGACTGAAGTGACTTAGCATAGCATAGCATAGGCGATCTGATGCAAAGAGACAAAGTCCCCTCTCCTTTGAGCAACCCCACAGGAACCCCACAGGAAGGCTAGTTATCCATTTCAAACCAGAAACCACTGAACATCCCCTCCTGTACCCTTTGCTCTCCTTCTATCCCTGAGAAAAAGAATATAAGTTTTTTAGTGTCTGTAAATAATGTGTTGACTATGCATTCCATCGATTTCTGGACCCCGTATCAAGGGCAATATAGATTCTATTCTACTTAAGTGGAGCATCAGTTTACAGTTTGGCTCCTCCTAATCAATCTTTGGGAAATCAAGCCTGCTTTGTTTAGCTGTTTTACAGAACAGATTTTCAAGGAAAGGGGTAGGAGGCTCTACTTCCTTTGACTCTCCCTTAAGTACTTGTCACTCCTTATGCTCTATGACCAATATCACAACCTTCATCCATTGTTATTCACACTGGGTTGTAAAGGAGGTAATTCAGTGTGCTGTTTGAGAATGTGACCTCTTCAATCTGATCTTAGCTCTAGTACATGGTCACTGTATAAGATTTGACAAGCTACATTACTTCCCAGGCCTCTGTCTTCTCATCTATAAACTGGGAATAATAGTAGAACAAAACACAGGCTATGATGTTGGGAGGATCAAATGAGTTAATTTGGGTAAAATATTTAGAACAGTGACTTCCACAGGGTAATGCTCAGGAAATATGAGCTACTGCTGTTGAAGAAAGATTCTCTTATAGGAAAACCATATGGCCTATAAAGCTCCTATGCATATTCAAGGTCTCCACCACATGGCCATCCCTTACACTTGAGGCATTCCAATTTTTGCCACATTTTTTGGTCTCAAATTCACAATATGTCCTTCTCTAAATTCTCAAAACTGCTTTAATATCCAAAGATATTCAGAAACTAGAATATATTCATAAAAGCTTTGGCCCAGATGATTTTATCTATTTATTCTTAGAAAAAAAGCAATTTTTAATCACATACTACATCCATGCAGTATGTTAGCCATTAAGACACCATAACAAAAGATATAAAAGACTTTGTCTCAAGTCTACTAACTGAGATGGGGGTGGGGAAGATGGAAGGAGTCAAGGTAAGGTTCACTAGTGAACTAATAACTACAAATTTTCTGCATTACCCTTCAATGTACAAATGATAATAGTCCAAATTGTTATCCTTCCCTGTGCCCTGTGTCCTAATTTATTATTGCTACTGCTCTGAACATCTCCAGTAGGTTCTAATCCACACCACATTTCATTTCTGACCACCACCAGTCATCTCTCCCTCCAGACTTGCTGCCCTGACTTCTATCATGTGAAGCTCACTCTGAGCCACTTCATTTGCTATGGCTCAACTCTCTGATGTGTTTCATCTCCAAGCATGGGTAGAGGTAAAATTGAAGGGTCTAAGAAGGCAGGGACCATATCTGGGGGGTTGTACCTTATTTAACTTATATACAGAGTATATCATGAGAGACGCTGGACTGGAAGAAGCACAAGCTGGAATCAAGATTGCTGGGAGAAATATCAATAACCTCAGATATGCAGATGACATCACCTTTATGGCAGAAAGTGAAGAGGAACTAAAAAGCCTCTTGACGAAAGTGAAAGAGGAGAGTGAAAAAGTTGGCTTAAAACTCAACATTCAGAAAACTAAGATCATGGCATCTGATCCCATCACTTCATGGGAAATAGATGGGGAAACATCTGACACAGTGGAAACAGTGTCAGACTCTATTTTGGATGCTCCAAAATCACTGCAGACGGTGAATGCAGCCATGAAATTAAAAGACACTTACTCCTTATATGGAAAGTTATGACCAACCTAGATAGCATATTGAAAAGCAGAAACATTACTTTGCCAACAAAGATCCATTAAGCAAGGCTATGGTTTTTCCAGTAGTCATGTATGGATGTGAGAGTTGGACTGTGAAGAAAGCTGAGGGCCAAAGAATTGATTCTTTTGAACTGTGGTGTTGGAGAAGACTCTTGAGAGTCCCATGGACTGCAAGGAGATCCAACCAGTGCATCCTAAAGGAGATCAGTCCTGGGTGTTCTTTGGAAGGACTGATGCTAGAGCTGAAACTCCAGTACTTTGGCCACCTCATGCGAAGAGTTGACTCATTAGAAAAGACTCTGATGCTGGGAGGGATTAGGGGCAGGAGGAGAAGGGGACAAGAGAGGATGAGATGGCTGGATGGCATCACTGCCTCGATGGACGTGAGTCTGAGTGAACTCCGGGAGTTGGTGATGGACAGGGAGGCCTGGCATGCTGCAATTCATGGGTCACAAAGAGTAGGACACGACTGAGTGACTGAATTGAACTGACATTATTATAACCCAGAACCTAGCAGAGTATATGGCATGTTGCACTATATACACTATAAATATCTATGGTGCATATTGATAAATATGCAGTATAAATAGCTACTTAATGAATGAATATATGAAAGAATTAGTGAATGAATACATATAACAATAAAGAGGATTGATGTTTTTCTCTCTTTTACCCCTAAGTCCTGGACCTCTTAATTCATATATGGAATCAAGAAGAAGCATTTAAAAGACAGTCAGTTAATATCATATTAATTTCTTCAGTGATACCCTCTGCCCATAGGGGTAATAAAAACAAATTTGTTTTATATTATTTTACAGTATTCTAATATCAGACATCTCAACATACCTGAGCTCTCATATCCACACAGTCCAAATGGCTCTCCAAAGCAGTCCTTCTCAATTTAAAGGTAGCTCTCTCTTATCTCCTCAAAGGATAGGTTTTGACCAAATAATTTTATTGTAAGCCACTGAAATCTGAGGCTTTCCATTTTGAACAAAGCTGGCTAATAAAACTGAAAGATTATAAATTTAGATGTAGTGGAAGAAATATAAAAAGAAGATGCTATGAGCTCTAACAAACATATATGGCCATTAAGGAAGAGAAAAACAAAGCAAATGCATAAAGAAATCAGGGTACATAGGGAAGAAAACTTAATATATTGTTTTTAAAAAGTGAGACTGACCTTGCAGTATTCAAAGGGATGACCTGTCATTTAAAGTCCCAAAATAAGAATGAAAGGAAGAAGAAATAAAAATATAGAGCACACTTAAGCCAGTAAGGAAGATAGAGATGACTACATAGAAGATGGTCATCACAATTGATTGAGTATATTTTCTACAAATATGAGAGATGGGATCCAGGGCCCCAGAAGTGTGAATCAATATGGTTCGTGATAACTGTCTGTCAGCTATGATGCTGAGCCCACTGCTTTAAGTGGGAAAGTCCCATTACATCCTCACAACCTCACAACCATATACCTAAGTATGCCCCTACTACAGATGAGAAAGCTGAGACAAGATCTGAATACTAACAGCGATCTGGCTCCATCATCTGTGCCTCCAACCCCTCAGCAATGTTGTTTGCTTGCTGTAGGAAGGATGAGATTTTTCTTACACTGAATGAAAAAGACCTTAGATTCTGTATATACAGGTCATGTTATGAGTGGAGAGGAAGAGGTTAAGAACATTTTACCTGACATCCCTGGTCCTCCTTGAAAGGTGAGATAACAGAATAAGAATATTGGTGGGAATATGGGGTTGTTGATGTGCAGGTGGGGGAGCATAGAGGGAATTACCATGAAAAGATTTTAATACAAAGTTGAAGACATAGCAGTTACACCAATCTGTCCAATAATGTCACAATCTCCAAAAGTGCCTGGAAACCCAGGTAGTGGAGCGTCTACAGGGCAGGTGTAGGGGAAGAATCAGGACATGAAGATCCCTGAGCCTCCAGGCATAAGAGGAAAGAAAGCAGAGTATGGTCCCCAAAAGGAAAAGATATATATATATATATATTCACTCCGCTTTAGACTGGACACAGAACCAGCAGATAAAGTGGTCTAGTAAGTCAGTGTCAGTGCCTGGGAGCAGTGAACAGAACACAAGGTTGACTGACGTCTGACTGAGGAAGACAAAGGCTCTGCAGGCAAGATGGGCATCTTTGCGCCTGGCGTACGAAAACATGATAGTGGGGATATATAAAGCAACTCCTGAAAACACCAAGAAATAACCAAAAGCAACATTTGCAGACAGCCAAGGACTTGGGGCTCTGTGAGAAAACCCTGAGGAGAACTATTAAAATGGCCACATGTGGATGCACAGGCTGAAGGGAGCTTCTGGAGAAATTTGTAATACTTTAAGTATCGTGGGACATTAAATTTGGGTAATATCTCTCAGAGTAATTTAAGATATTAATGTCTAGAAAACAGGCTGTGAATGAGGTTTCTGATTTTCAAGATCAACAACTTGCCAACACCCGTGAGAAAAAGAGTGATTTCTTGCCTCTTAAGGAAACATGAACTCTGTCTCCATATCCTCTCAGGCGCTGCAACCTCTCCTGGCTGCCCCTGTCAATCTACTAATAAAGCCGCAGTCGGTAAAGTAAGCTGGTGTCCCCCACAGTGAGGTATTTTCTTCAGTTTCTAATTGGGCCACTTGTTCATCAGCACAGCGCTCACAGGAAGGCGATGGCTGAGACTGCTGCCTTCTTTCCCATTGCGTGACTTGACACCCCACAGCAAGAAAGCCACCCGCACAGATGCCAAACATGCTCTCAACCTGAAAGAGACACGGGTGTTTTCGCTGGCCTCTGCAATCAGCTTGTCAAGTTGGAGGAGACGAAGAGTGGGGAAAGACAGAGGAAGATCCTTCCAGGGCAACCCCTTCCACACCTTCTTGTCAGAAGAATTGTAACCACTTTGTTTGCTTGCTAGCAAAGATGTTAAAGCCCTCTTTATGTCTTGGCTTCTACATTGATAATAACAGAGCAAAAAAAAAAAAAAAAAGTAAAAGAAAAAAAAAAAACCTGGTATTATTTTTTTCTTCTTTGCCTAACAGAATATCATCAAAGAACCGTGACTTATAACTGTGGAAGATGAAGGCACTGTTGACGTGGCTTGAGGAGATTTTGCTCTTACAAATATTCCTACCTAAGAGGTGTCCTGGGCTTGTCTAGGTGTTACATGGGCCTGTTTTCAAAACACTAGTACAAAATTCTCTTTGTTAAACACAACAGATGTGGGCAGATGAGAGGATCTGGGGCTTCTCTGCTTTTGCAATACATAATAATATTGCTCTAATTTCTCTATATACTTCAACTCTGGACTCCAAACTGATTTAAAACATATTAGATTCACAGATTCCTATATCCAGTTCTATAATGCACAAATAAGACAGACAAACATGTGTAGGAAGATTATTATTGTTTCCAAGAAATAGGATCATTAGATTTAAATATTATCACCATTATTCCATTAAGCCCTTCAAGAGTCAATGGGTTTCCAGAAACAGAAGATTCAAGTGTCATACAGTAAGTAAGTCCTCTACACACAAACAAGTTCTGTTCCAAGAATGCATTTGTAAATCCAATTTGTTCGTAAGTCCAACAAAAGGTAGCCTAGACACCCAGATTTTACAAATAATGTTAGACACATGAACTAACTTACATGGTTGGACATGCAAATGTACGTTCGCATCTTTGAAAGCTCACAACTTGAAGGTTCATATGTAGGGGACTTACTGTATAGGATTAGTTCACCTCTACCTGTCCGACGGATAGGTTAAGAATACAGACTCCCAGACTCAGAGTGAATCAGCATTTTAATGAATGGGTTACAGTTATTGTTACTTAAACAGTCCCTTCCAAAATTCACATTTAATGAACCAGATGCAATTTGCTATACCTACAGGTGGGACATTTTCAAACACCAAGATGTTATCACTAGTAGCTTCCTTCTGTTTGCTGTTTTGCACTTTTTTTAATGAAATACTTAAATTTGCAAGAGCTATGTGAGCTGAAAAAGACAACACTCTTGCCTTCTATAAGCTTTACAGTAGATACTTCTAGTCCAAATGATGTGTAGAAAAGCATACCTGCCCACAAACATTGAGCTCCAAGGTACTTGGTAGCCGAAATGAAATTGACAGCTAGTAGTAGAAAAAAATGAACTGTGACTTGACTTTCACTAGTGAGGAAATAATTCCTCCAAGAGGACTTCAGTGTCCTTTCCAAGGTGTTGGGGAAGAATGCTTGATAGGGCTAGCCATACAAGATCTGTGAGATGTAATGGACAAAAGGATAGGAGGCTCATAGAGGAGTCTCAAAGGTGGATGAAGGAAGATAATCCCTAGCAAAAACAGCAGTTATTCACTGTACAGGGCTCTGAAAGATTCAAGGAAATATCCCACAGTGGAAAGTGATCTGACAAAGGCTCAGAAGGCTCAGATTCTACAGAGATACCAAGGGTGTGTTTAAAGAGTCTTAGTGCTCCTACTCCCAGTTTCTACCACCTCCCAGCTGCCCCAAGTGTTTTTAATAATAATGGCATCCTTCAATATGGACAATGACTAAATCATCTTTAGAAAACTGCTATTCTTATTGAATTGCAACATAAATCTAATTTTGAAAATATAAGGATTTCTCTGGTGGTCTAGTAGTTAAGACTTCATCTTCCGATGCAGGGTGTGTGGGTTCAATCCCCGGTCAAGGAGCTAATATCTCATATGCCTTGGGACCAAGAAACCAGAATGTAAAACAGAAGCAATATTGTAACAAATTCAATTATTAACATCGAAAAAAATAAAATATAATTGCTGGGCACACATGGCTTCAAGACAGACCCCTTCATTCTCTTCCCACTGGATAAGTCCACTCTAAGTGGATATATTGAGTGACCACTGCCCTTGTTCTTGTCCTGGCTAAGAAAAATTTCTCCTTCTCTTTGGAACTTTCTTCCCCATTAGAAGCATTCAGGGTTAGTCCATGTGACTTTTGTGGTCATTTAGCTAAAATATTATACTTTTATTCTTTTCATGCCATAAAAATATTAGCACTCTGTTATGACCAAACCAAAACTGCAAATCATCTTGTTCTGTGCTCTTTAATTTGCCTTGAGACTCTGCTTGTTGTGATTTGATATCTTGATAGTGGCTAATCTTCTGAAGGAGGGAAAAAAATTAATTCCATAAATGGCCAGCTGGTGATCAGGGGCTCTGAAATGCTAAGCTTTATTTGTTAGCAACTCCACCCTCAGCACAAGTTGATTTTTCTCTTTGCACATACCACAAATTCCATCTGTGTTCCCATGCCAGCTCCTGGCAAATACCCACACCACCTTCACTCACTATGATCAAGTTAAAATGTGTATCAAAATAAACCCTAAACATTGTAAAGCCTAATAGAAAATTTACTCCATGTCTATTTTTATGAGTTTGCTAATGCTGTAAATTTTGTTTTCAACCAGTGGATGCCATCCTGTGGGGAAGCTTGGTAATACTGAGCTCTTGCTAACTTGCTTCTGGTCAGCTCTGATGAAGTTAGCAATAGATAAACATACATTTTACACTCCACTAGCATTGGGATTGAGCTAGAATAAACTCAGGATAGTCCCTACCAAAAACTTTGAGTCCCATTGGCGACAGCAGCCTGAATCATTTATTGAAAGGCTGCCAGCAAACTCAACAAGGGAACTGGTTTTGTTCACAGATGATTATATTTTATACTGCAAATATAAAGCCTCATGTCTTCACAGTGTTTCCTGAAAAGTCTGCACAGAGATTTCTTTCCTTCAAAAATGAGAAAGAAAAAGAATGTGTGGCATTGTACATCTCAGTGAGGTAAGAACTCAGTTCGGCTTTATGACTGAGCTCACTGCCCACCTCACCGAATGAATCAACCTGATTAGCTGTCGAGTACAAACTGCTGAGAGCCCGTCACAGCGCGGTCACCTTTACACTTAACAGCACAGGAAAATTACAATTTCAGAAAAAACATTTAGTCACTTACTCTAAAATAGCAAATCCAGTCATTGTCATGAGTGTTGCTTAACACAATTTCATGCCCTCTCAGCCTTGCTGAGCTGCGTTTTCTCCTTGCTGTCTTTGCACAGGAGAAGGTGAATGATTAAAGCTGACATCCTTACCCCAGGCGGCTGTCGATCAACCCCCAAGGCACACAAGAAGCCTGCCACCAGAGGAAAGTGACAAGCGGGAAGTGACCCTTTAGAGCAGGCATATTTGTCCAACAGCATTTATCCCAGGAGTAGGTAAATTATAAATTATGCCTGGATTCTCTTTCATGTGTACCCAAATAGTATTCTGGTGATGCCACTATTAAATATGACAGGTATTCCCTTGTACTAGGGGCTTCCCTGATGGCTCAGCAGTAAAGAATCCGCCTGTAATGCAGGAACCGCCGGAGACATGGATTCAATCCTTGGGTTGGGAAGATCCCCTGGAGAAGGGAATGGCAACCCCTCTAGTATTCTTGCCTAGAGAATCCCATAGCCAGAGGAGCCTAGTGGGTGACAGTCCATATGGGGTTGCAAAGAGTTGGACATCACTGAAACAAGTTGGCATGCATGCATGCTCTTGTACTAAAGTAATTTAAATGTTTTGCCCATTTCCACTGTTAGATTGAGAGGTTCTGGAATGCAGGAAAAATTGTACACAACTTTGAATCTTTCAAAAAACAAAAAATGAGTAATGCCTTTATGACTTACTGCAAAAAAAAGAGGAAGAAAAGCAGCGAAGGAGAGTGCAGTCATCTCTTGGTTACAGAATATTTCTTTAAATTGTCTAATTGCATCATAGAAAAAACTGTCCATTTTCAAAGTTATCAATTTCTCCCAATAACAGAGAAAAATATCAAAATCTTAATCAAGAAGCTCTGTAATAACAGTAAACACCCAGCTCATTCAACATACACAGAGAGACAGGAAATAAAGACTGGGCAAGAGTGAAAAAGGATCAACAGCTAGACCATCAGTTTCAGTTGTACCTAAAATGGTTAGAAGAGAATTTTTCAAACTCAGCATCACTAACATTGTAGACTGGATAATTCTTTGCTGTGGGGCAGACTTGTGCACTGTAGGACGCTTAACAGCATCCCCAGCCTCAACCCACTGGTTGCCAGTAACACCTTTTCCACAACTGTGACAACTAACAAAGGGCTCCACATGTTGCCAAATGTTCCCTAGAAGACAAAATCATCTTGGCTGAGAATGACTGGCCTAGGGTTAACTTGTACTCAAAGGTGAGATCTTCAAAAGGAATAAAATATATGATAGATTTTTACATCATGGTCATATCCTATTCGTGAACATCTTTCCGCGTTTCACTGTTTTTTGAAATCAGATTAAGAATGTAAAGCAGAGGGTAGGTATACTGGATTCTCAACATCACAAACTCTTAAAACCATTGAACATTCCTGAATTGGGGACAGCTGTTCTCAGCTCAGACCTCTGACTCATTGGAAACCTTGGACTGGACAGACCACCCTGCAGTGGGTGACAAACATCAGAGCAAGTCAGGGCCACTCAACAGCTAAGAGAGGCCTTTGTCACTTCAAGATTTTGAGGATCTATGGACGTTAAAAATTAAAGAAATTCCATATCAAGCTTACAGAAAAAGGTTAAGACATCTTATATAACCAATAACAGAAAATCTAATTCAACCTCCCCTTTCAAAAGTGGGGATAATCGTTCATCACAAAGAAAAAATTTCCTCAGATATATCTGGCCTCTGGATTGACATGTCTATGACTGGATAAAATAGGGACCCTGTTCTCTTTTCCCTTTCCACTCACCTGTCTACACAGTGGATCCAGCTTCTTTGTCTATCCTCTCTGCCTTCTTAAGGTGCATTGTCCTCATGGTACAAGGTACATATTTCCTTTTTTAAATCTATTTGGAGAAGGAATCTAAAAGCTCTTTCAAAAAGAGTTCTGGAACTCAATCAGGAAGGACCACTGAAGTCGTACCCATTCCTGAGCCAGTCACTGCAGCTACAAGAATGAAACATGCTGGCTGGTTCGAGCCATCCAGGGCCATTCCTGGTTGAAGACAGAGTGAGCTGATGAATGAGGGACAGAGCCAAAAGAAATCTGGGTGATATTTGGAATGGGGGAGGGAGGAAATGAATTCCAGAAATGTTATTAATACTATTCCTTACTACAGGTAAATTTATCAGTGTTACATTAAGAAATAACACTTTTAAAACAAAAATTACAATGCAACATATTTTGCTATTTGAAAGATAATTGTAGATTAGTGTTTTGAAATAAATATCACTTCATAGTATGCTACAATGATGTGGTTTGGTAACAAACACAAGTTTGAAATATAGGATGATCATCTTTCGATCCTTTATTTTATTCTTTAAACTATATTATTTCCTCATTTTGAGATTATAGCAAAAGTTGTAAATTTGGGATCCTTTCTGAATGTAAAGTGAAAGTCATCCAGTCATGTCTGACTCTTTGTGACGCCCATGGACTGTGGCCCACCAGGCTATTCTGCCCATGGAATTCTTTAGGCAAGAATACTGGAGTGCGTAGTCATTTCCTTCCCCAGATGATCTTCCCAATGCAGAAATCAAACCCAGGTTTCCTGCATTGCAGGCAGATTCTTTACTGTCTGAGCTACCAGGGAAGCCCTTTCTGAATGTAAGGCTCTGGCCAAATAGCAGGAGGGCGAAAGGCCACCCTCACCACCACCACCAGCACCATAGGCATGGTGTCTATTCCTTTCCATTGTTTTTAGTTTTATTAGTAAATCTTTATTTTTTAATTAATTTATTTATTTTAATTGGAGGCTAATTACTTTACAATATTGTAGTGGCTTTTGCCATACATTGATATGAATAAATACTAGTAAATTTTTAAAGAGAGGCACAAAGTTAAAAATAGGTTCATATTTAAATGATGAAATACAAACATCCCTGCCTAGAGGATATTTGGAAAAGTAAACTCCCAGTTAGGGAGAATTACTTAATGATTTCCATAAAGGTGAGTGCACGCTGGTAAAGAGCTTTAGAGATTGAGAAAAGGCTGAAGTTAAGCTATTCTCCCCGGAGGATTGTAGAAGCAGTTTATTTTAAATATGCTAAAATGTTAGGGTATAATCTTTCTAATAAGATGAGATCAAAGAGGAACCAACAAAAAGAACTAAGAAAATAGATGCTGTTTCAGAGTTCAAAAGTTCAGTAATATGTGTCTCCCGGCTTCCTGCAGACTTCTGCTAGGGTTTCTCAGAACGTTCAAGATTTTCCAGAGCTTGGAGAGCAGCCAATAAGGATTTCTTTGATATTTCTAAACATAAAAGCACCCTCTAGCTTCCACATGGACTATGTTCTAAGAGTTCAGGTTGCTGAGTATTTATTTAGGACTCCGTTTGCATTTTCCCTAGAGACAATCAGATAGCTAGAGAGCCGAAGCAAAGTTCTGTCCTGAGAATTATCTGAAATCTAAATGCCATGCTGTGATGTATCTATTAAAAAGCTCATTCTAGATCTCAACTTGGAATGGGAGGGATGCATTTCCTATCAGAG
This sequence comes from Bos taurus, assembly GCF_002263795.3. Taxonomy (NCBI): domain Eukaryota; kingdom Metazoa; phylum Chordata; class Mammalia; order Artiodactyla; family Bovidae; genus Bos; species Bos taurus. The sequence goes on along the minus strand of NC_037328.1, from coordinate 38,592,427 downwards.
TAAAAGTACTTCAGTTTCAAGTCCTGGGGCCAGGGGCCTGAGCTCCAAAAGGCAGAAAAGGATAAAATATGGGAATGATAGGAAGTCTAAAGGTGAAAATCTTGAGAACCAGGGAGCAGGAAATGTTCCTCTCTCCTCACACTTCACCCTTTACTTCCATAACCCTGGGTCCTTCTCACTCTGGAGTTTGAAAGGTTTGCTGTCCTAACTAAAGCACTTTGTAATAAAATGCCCAACCATCCTCCCTACTTTTCTTTTATCCTGAAATAAACTTATCACCACTTTGAGATTTTGTAAAGATTTATATTTTAGGCAAAAGTACAGAGCAGCTATTAAAAAGAATATTTCCTATTTTGCTTTTTTTTCTTTACTTTGCCTCATGTGTAGATATGTAAAATTGCCATGAATTCAAAAACTATCAGCTGGCTGTAAGAAGCACCTATCAGTTTTAAAGACGTGACAGAGTTAAGAAATTTTCCAAAGTTGCCAAGCCTCGAAAAAGTAGTTTAAATCACAGAAGAATGTAGATTAAGAATGCATTACCTATTTCTACACTGGGTTTTTTAACCATTTAAGGTTAACATTCATTTCATGTTATATAATTCAGAGCTGAAATGAAATTTTAAAACTGGATATTTGATTTAACTGCAAAGAGATATAATTAAGCAAATCCATACCCGGTTATGGTATACCTGCTAGGGCATAAGAGATATTTTGCCAATGCATTGGGAAGAAATAACCAAATAAAACAAGAAATAACCCTCAGGTTAAGAAAAAAAACTGAAGAAAAGAACATATATTGCACAGAGAAAAAGAAAAAAAATGACCAAGGATAACAATTGTTTTACAGAAAGAGGAAAAAAAGTGGCTGAAAGTAGAGTGATTCCTTTCTGTTCTCAAAACAGATGGGTAATTTGCAAGTAATGTATAGATTTCAGAAGTGTCACAACAATGAGAACAAAGCAGATGATTTAACTTGGCTCCCACCCTTGGATTAGGAGCAGGCACATTAAGGATGACACCCGCATCACCGGCCAGCCACCCTGGGAAGTGTTTTGGTCCCTCTCAAAACCCAGAGTTTGCTGTCTTAAGGGACACAGTGGTTATATACCAACCACTGAATAGCTGTATTTCACACTAATACGCATTAATGTTATTTTCTTGGGAAAGTATTAAGATACCTGCTTTGTATTAAAGAAATTCTTAGGAATGCTACCAAAAGGATACATGCAAGGACAGATAATCCATGAAACTAATCTGGAAAAATCACACAAGAGAGGACACTAACGCACATGATACTTATCTAATAATGAAAGACATTTTTTCCCTCTTCCATAATCTAAAAGCACTCCCCCACATTAAGTGCACATAATTATTTTTTTTTATTTTTAATTGGAGGATAATTGCTTTACAGTGTTGTGTTGGTTTCTGCCATACAACAACGTGAATCAGCCATAAATATACATACAGCCCCTCCCTCCGGAACCTCCCTCCCACCCCCACTACCCAATGCCACCCCTCTAGGTTGTCACAGAGCACCAGGTTGAGCTCCCTGAGTTACATAATTATTTTAAGTCTGGAAAAAAATCTTGGGGAATCTTTTCACTATAAAACAGTCATCTACTCTCTGAAATTTTCCATAATATAGAGAACTTTTTATCAAGAACACATGATCAAAGCTGGCTTTCTATAGTCAACAAGAAGCTAAAGTGAGATGGGAAAGGATTTATTTGGTACCCACTTTATTATTCGATGGAAACCACCAGATGGCAGTGTGTTGGGCTTTATCCTGGTAATTTTCATTATGCAGTAATGTGCTTGTGGTTGGTCCTCAGGGAAATGCAAGATCGCACTTTGGTGTAGAATCTTATAGGAAATATTTAAACATGCCAGTAAAGCTTGTTCTATTGCTCAATTTGTGACTACGATCATTTCTTTGCTCTTTGCTACCCACAGTGAAGAAATTCAACAACCACAACACTCTGTGCTCCTAACTGCTTAACCAGAGAAGGAAAGAACCACTTTAGGTAGATGGGAGGGGAGTGTCTTGTGGTTTTTGGATTTCTGCGCTGTGGTCAGCTGATAGCGAGAAATGATCTCAGTCACAAAAACAACAGTGATATGGGCATCTTGTAGTTTACCTAAATAATGTTTAGTGTTTTACACTGGGTACTTTACAGTCATTATTTCACTGATCTCCATGACATGAGGTGTAGAGATGTTGACACTATCTATTTTAGAGAACTTTTTTTACCAAGCAACAATTTTTTAAGAATTCAAGTACTGACAAAAACATAGATTAGAAATATAATTCTGATATTTAATTATCTGTATTATGACTTAGTGAATATTTGTGATATAGAGCATCTAAATGAAATTTTAAATCTTCACAATGCAATGATGTGTACAGAATCACCAAAATATTTTGACATTTTTACATAAAGGCCTGACAGATGAGTAGCTTTGTGACCTTGGGAAGGTCAAAGAACCTCTGGGCCTAAATGATTTCATCATGAAATTAAGAAGGGTTGAACTTCATCTCCATCATATCTGCAGTACAGTGAAGTTTGCAAGTATAGACTTTGAAATCACAAACTCTCCAGTTTGAATTCCTGCTCCGCCATTCAGTTGCTGAATTTTATTAAGTGTTTAACTTTTCGAGCCTCAGCTTCTCTACCTCTAAGGGTAATAATAACACCTATCTCAATTTTCTTGTTCAAGAAAATTATGTGCAATAAATGTAAAATGTTCAGCATAGTTCCTGCTCTATTCTAAGCATTCAATAAATATTAGCAAATATAATTCTAGGCTCAAGCTATTAAAGAGTTTATTAGACTTGACTTACTGAGTCAAGGCAATAGGTTCTGTACAGTTGATCCAGTTTCTGCCAATAGATCATGTAGCACTACTTAAATTTTAAATAAATTTAGTAAGTAATAGCTTACTGTGTTGGCCCTCCCTATCTATCCAGTTTTGAAAAGGGGGTGAGCAGGTCTAGCCAGAAAGTTCAGGCAGATATCCAGGACTCAAAGAAGAGTGACTTAATCAAAGTCACAGCTGGTATGAATGGCAGAGCTTTATCTACTGTTCCAAAAGTTTTGGCTTGCAGTAATGTCCTTGGTCCAGGCTGCATCATGCCAACCCAGTAATATTTCTAAGTTTGATTTAGGTTTGGCTGCTCAAAGCATAGATCACAACTCCAGTCGTCATGACATTTCCAGTCCAGGGCCAGATTCTACCATCCTTAAATGTTATAGCCATAAACAAAGCAGGGGTACCCGGCTAAATTAAAATGAAGAAGGAAATTTTATCCACAGGGAAGTATATTTTAGTTATTTCACCAAATTCAGATTAACCCAGGTTAATTTGGTGGTATTTCCTGATAAAATCTTTGTTTATGCATAAGGGAAAAGATTCAAAAGTCACCCACTATGGTCTAAGTAAGCTCTGATGAAGAGTGTAATATACAATTTCTCTAATAGTCCCACTAAAATACCTATGAGGATTCAGAAGGGAAAAAATGATAAGAGTAAAGACTTAGAGCCAATATTCAATCCAGAAGCTAACAAAAATTTTCACTTAGTGTCAGAGTAGGGGGTAGAAATAAAAATCACAATTAGCCAAAAAAAAAAAAAAAGTGCAGCAAATATGTTCCAAAGATGATCATACTGATATTTTCCATCCTATGTATTCTTACAATATAACATTTATTGTCCATCAGAAGGTGGACTCTATTTCGCTGTCCCTTGAATTTAGGTCTCCTTAGTATGTGCTTTTCGGAGAAGGAAATGGCAACCCACTCCAGTATTCTTGCCTGGAGAATCCCAGGGATGGGGGAGCCTGGTGGGCTGCCATCTATGGGGTTGCACAGAGTCGGACACAACTGAAGTGACTTAGCAGCAGCAGCAGTATGTGCTTTTAGCAGATAGAATATGGAGGAAGATATACTGCATGACTTCTGTTGATCAGTTAGAAAAACAATGCTGCTTCCACCTGGCTCTCTGTCTCTCTGTCTCTCTTTGAATTCAGCCACCATTTGTGAGGAAGCCCAGGCCACATGGAGAGGCCGCCAGTTGGTGTTCTAGCCAACAGCATCAGCTAAGGTCTAACCAACAGCCAGGATAATCAACCACTAAATACACAAATGAGTGAAACTTCTAATGATTCTGGCCCTCAGACTTCGCAATGCCCCAGCTGATACAGCGTGGAGCGGAGATGAGGCACCCTAGTAGGCCTTGCCCAAATAACCAAATTTCTAAGCAAACTAAATGTAACTGTTTTAGGTCACTGCATTTTTGGGTGGTTTGTTCCACACCAAGAAGATAACCAAAAGACCCTGACACAGACACATAAAAGAGAGGGATCCTTCTGTTCTTATATTGGAATCAGAGATCCTGTGCTCTTCTCCCACTGGCCCTAGTGTTCAGAGAATCAGGTTCAACTGGAAAATTGGACTGCTCTTCCTCCATGAGCATAGTCACTATCTTTACAGTTCAGTAAAATACTACGATAAAGCAATTTCATGGCATTCACTAATATTTACTGAGTGATATGATGAGGTACCATGCTAATGATTTTGCCTGAAATTTCTCATTTAACACCCTCAACAATACCATGAAGCATGTAAGAAAAGTTCAGAAAATTAAAAAACTCACCCAAATTCCCCAGCTCTAAGCAGAAGAGCACTATATAAAACCAGTATAACCAGTATGCTGAACCATATGTTAAAAAAAAAAAAAAAAAAAAAATTCCCAAGCTCTTTATCAGTGAGGAAATAAAACTTTCACTGGGTGCCCTTTGGAAAATAATAACAAAGAGAATATGTTAAAATCAAATAATACGTCAACATTTATGGGATGTGGCCAAAGTTGTACCAGAAAACCAGGGTAAATTGTACTACTTAGAATAAAATTAAGGGATTTTAATGCTTTCACTTTAAACAAAGAATAAAAATAAATAAACCAAGTATTCAATTCAGTAACTTATGAAATCAATCTAAAGAAACAGAATGGATTATCATACTGGTTAAAGCATAGATTAAACAAAATAGAAATGCTCAAGGTATAAAGAAAAAATACAGAATAAATCCAAGAGCAGTATCATAAAAAGACCAGAAGTTGCAACTATTGTGTGTACTAGTCAGGAAAGGCTAACTTCTAGGAAAAAAATATAAAGTTTCAGTCATTTAATAAAAGTTTATTGAATGTTTATGCCATAATCTTATGAAATGGTGGTAGGAGCAGGCAGGACTTTGCTTCACAAACTTGACTCCTTTCATTTTATCTGGAGAAGGAAATGACAACCCACTCCAGTATTCTTGCCTGGAGAATCCCATGGACAGAGGAGCCTGGCAGGCTACAGTCCATGGGGTCGCAAAAAGTCAGACATGACTGAGTGACTTCACTTCACTTCATTTTATGATGTCATCATCTTAAAAAATAAATTCCAAGGATGCCCTAAAAAAGAAAGAGAGTTATTGTTCATTGGTGATTTTATGGTCCAGATTTAAAAGCTGTATAATAATTCTGCCACATTCCTTCCATCAGAATGAGTCATATAGCTTTATCTATATAAACAGTCTAATAAGAGGAAAAACAAAGGGGTTTGTTGAACACATACCACTGTCTCTGCCATAATCCTCCTTTGTAGTCAATAGAAAATCCATTTTGCTTTCATCCCACATGTAGAACACACTCGTCCACTCTCAAGGAAAATTTAACGTCCTAAGCATTCATTGTAGTCAGTTGAAAGTTCAAGAACTCCTGGTGACACAAGGTTCTTCTTAACTTGTTGATGTTACTTCTCATGGTCTTATGACTAGTGAACCAAAAATAGAAATTACCTGCCTCCCTCTGACACTGAATAATGATGGAACCATGAAAGTATAACTGCAGTAAACATTTATATTCAGAAAAGAATAGAAATCACAAAACAATTTTTGGTGTACAGCAATTCTGAAGTCCTACGGATAAATATTTCAAATCTGATTCTGTTCTTTGGAAAGAACATCTTCATTCCTTTTACATTTGATCTTGCCTTCTCCATTAGGGTAATGTGGTTTTTTCCAAGTCAAAATCTTCATAGCCATATTTAAATAAAGTTTGGATATTCTGCCCACTCTGGAGACAGAAAAGTTTTGGGAACTCACATTCTGCTCATGGCAGGCTTAAGTTCCAAGAGTTGAGTTTTAGCTAAACTTTAGTCTGAGTTAAAATTTAGTAAGAGAATTTCAGTCCTGGCTTATTGTTTATTTGGGCTTCTTAGTCTTCAAACAGCATGATGCACAGCAAACATACCCAAGTTTTTTCACAGACATAGTTCCCAAATCTGATGTATTTATTTGTTTGTTTGTTTGTTTTTTGCTAACAGGTCACTCCAACCATAAGGGCCACTTCCTTGAGACTATCAGGCTTGACTAGAAAGCTTATTTTCAACAGGTTTCTTTGTTCATGCACTTTCTCGGTCATTTTGGCATCAAATTTTTTCTCCATTGTCTCAGAGCCACAGTCAACTTTTCCAACTCTTCAAGCATCTTTATACTGGACTTTCTCTATTTCCATTAATTTATGATTACTGGTTGGTCAATTTTCCCCTGAGGTCACCTTTATCTTTCATTTCAGTTTAGTTCAGTTCAGTCACTCAGTCATGTCCGACTCTGTGACCCCATGAACCGCAGCACACCAGGCCTCCCTGTCCATCACCAACTCCCAGAGTCCACCCAAACCCATGTCCATTGTGTCAGTGATGCCATCCAACCATCTCATCCTCTGTCATACCCTTCTCCTCCTGCCCTCAATCTTTCCCAGCATCAGGGTCTTTTCAAATGAGTCAGCTCTTCACATCAGGTGGCCAAAGTATTGGTGTTTCAGCTTCAACATCAGGCCCTCCAATGAACACCCAGGACTGATCTCCTTTAGGATGCACTGGTTGGATCTCCTTGTAGTCCAAGGGACTCTCAAGAGTCTTCTCCAACACCACAGTTCAAAAGCATCAATTCTTCGGTGCTCAGCTTTCTTTATAGTCCAACTCTCACATCCATACATGACCACAGGAAAAACCATAGCCTTGACTAGACGGACCTTTGTTGACAAAGTAATGTCTCTGCTTTTGAATATGCTGTCTAGGTTGCTCATAACTTTCCTTCCAAGGAGTAAGTGTCTTTTAATTTCATGGCTGCAGTCACCATCTGCAGTGATTTTGGAGCCCAAAAAAATAAAGTCAGTCGCTGTTTCCACTGTTTCCCCATTTGTTTGCCGTGAAGTGATGGGAGCAGATGCCATGATCTTCGTTTTCTGAATGTTGAGCTTTAAGCCAACTTTTTTACTCTCCTCTTTCACTTTCATCAAGAGGCTCTTTAGTTCTTCTTCACTTTCTGTCATAAGTGTGGTGTCATCTGCATAACTGAGGTTATTGATATTTCTCCCGGCAATCTTGATTCCAGCTTGTGCTTCCTCCAGCCCAGCGTTTCTCATGATGTACTCTGCATAGAAGTTAAATAAGCAGGGTGAAAATATACAGCCTTGATTTACTCCTTTTCCTATTTGGAACCAGTCTGTTGTTCCACGTCCAGTTCTAACTGTTGCTTCCTGCCCTTTATCTTTGGCAACCATACTTACTATTAGCCAACATACTCTAATAGTTTTATTATTTCAATGCACCTTCCCTAGGACTGCAAGCTGATAAGGCATTTGGTCTGCCCCACAATATGGTAAGTTATAGTCTTACCACATGTGTTGTCAGTGCATTATATGAACTGCCATATTTCCGCCTTCAGTATCCATTTCCCTGTATCCATTTCCGCCTTCAGTATCCATTTCCCTGAGTTCTGTTACCAAATTATTGCCATGACCATGTACTTTCAATTTTTATGATGGCCACAGATCATTTATGAATAATTTAAAATAGGTTTGTTGCTCAAAAAGAAAGCCAAAGACTCTGTGGCTTATCATATTCCAATGCAGATTTATAGGAGGGATTCTACTGTATGCAGTCATTCAGCAAAGGAAACTTGTTTTAGTTCCACTCTCTTCAATATATGTTTGCACAATCAGTATAGTATCCATGAGTCAGGCATGTGCATCTGCATATACATACTTGAGCCAGAGAGAGAGAGAGAGAAGGAGACAGATACAGAGAGAGATAGAGGGTTTAGAGAACGCACATCTGCTCTTAATTGGCTCAAACTGAAACTGGCATCTGACTTTTGCTTAAGTTTTATCAAGTGAACTAGTCTCAACCAAACATGAAGATCTACAAAGAACAATTTAGTTGTGGACTCCAGCAGAATAAATGGATTGGGTAAACTCACCAAGATTTTCTAGCTGGAAGAGCACATACATTTGTTGCTCTGAGAGAGTCTACAGCCTAGACAGCAATGATAAGGCTAGGAAAGGAAAATGCTGTGTTTAAATAGGGTGGGACTCATTACCAGTAACAAATATCTGTGGAACAGATATTTATGACCATGATCTGGATAACAGGAAGGACTGGATTTAAGGCCTTGATACCTAGTGATAAAAACAGAAGAGAAGATGGCTCCCTCCAGAAGAAGGAAAACTAGGAGACAGAACTCAAGTTCTAGAAGACTGGATCACCATAGTCGGAGTAAAACCACAATAATCTTGTTTCAGTTTGAGGCATCTAAATTTTTAATTTTTAAGTAGGATTATTTATTACTGCTTTTCACCACATTCTTACATATATCCTAAGATAAAGATTGGTTCTAAAGTATGAACAGCTGAATCTTTCTAGGGTTAGCCTTCCATTTTTGGAAGGATGTAGAGACAGAAGCCAAAGCACCACACTAGCAGGCTAAAAAAAAAAAAAACAAAAAAAGACAGAGACAATCTGAGACAGAAAAGAAGATCCATGGACAATGGGAACAGATACTCAAATTTCTCCAGTCCCTGCTTTTGAGAATTTACTGATGCTAAAGATCCAGGTGTGACCAAGAAACAGGATGCTCACTTCAGAGAACAGCTTACTCTCAATTGCAAAGCCAAGACTAATTGAGAAGGTATCATTCAACCCAGTGGGGTCAGCCCATTTCATCATCACCCTACTGGTGTTCTCCTATAAATATTTGATTCAAATCAGAGTCTAAAATTTTGATGAGAAAACAATCTAAGAGAATTAGACAGTGTAACATTTTAAAGAACACTAACTTATTTGAGGGGAGGTTGTACTAAATATAAAACAATTTTAAATGCTTTGAATTCCTAGTTCAGCTCTGTAGAATGAAAACTTTTCTCTGCCTGGGCATCCCAGCTTTTTGCCATTAACATTTGTTTTACTAATTAAAAAAAAAGAATGTGAATCAAAACTAACAACTTGCAGTAAATAGATCTATTTTATTCTGTATTTTATGAATGATATTACTTCCTAATATGCTGTGACTTGCAATAATCATGCAATCTCTTCTGCATCAGTAAATAGTGATTTATTCTTCTGAAGCTTTAATATGATTCATTTAGCAAGTAGCTTAAGTACCCATTAGTTAATGCTTTGCTGCTGCTGACCTTGGTAGATTTTTTGATAAAGCTTTATATAGCACTTATAGGTCACAAAAATGCCAACAATGTTCATTATGGTCATTTTCCCAACTGCCTGATAGCAAAATGTTTTCCCCCAACTCATTTGTATGTATATCCCTTAATTAATTCTTCACCTCACGTCAAATTATAGTGAAATTCTTGTCACTTTACATGCAGCATGACATTTACACAAATATCTCCTAAATTTATCATGAGCAGTGCACACAGAATTTGTATCCTGTGACTTGAAGGCAGATAAACCATAAACCTGGACCCCAATACTTGCAGACTGAAAAGCATTAGGGAAATTAGAAAAGTGAGAATCTTTGCAAAAATTGAAAATGTTCCTTCTTTGCCATCCTCAAAGGCAGCATGACAACTAATTGCTGTCAACAAACAAATGAAATGATAGCATTTGACTGTTCAGGACATAAGCATGCACTGAAAACACGAAAGAGTTCAATGAACAGAATTCAAAATGTTTAGATCCAAACTAATTTCTAGGTTAGGAACAACAAAGTGATTAAATCAATCATTAAATTGGTTTACATGAGGTGCATCTAATACAGGAATGTTATAATAGCCCCGCTTAAGTTACTAAAACAGCAAGCACATACAGTGTATGGTTTAGGCAGAGGCTTTTGGTCTTAGGCCATTTAGGCTTGCATCTTGGCCCTTCCAACTCACTGTGTTACTTTGGGCAACTTCTCTGTTACTTAAATGTCCTCATTTAGGAAGTGGCAGAAGACTTATAATAATATAAAGTCTTATGAAGTTTAAACGAGTTAATATTTACATGTAAAACAGTTCTGAACAATGCCTGGCACAGAGTAACCATTCATTAGAAGTTAGCTATTATTAGTGTTCCATTACTGTTAGGTTACATTAGTGTTCCTAACTGGCAATGAGATAAATCAGAGATGTGAAGTGACTTCCAAGGTGGACAGCTGTTTAGTGGCCAACCCTGTCCTCTGAATTCCAGATCCCATTTCCCTGTCAGCCTTCTCCTGAAACTTCTCACACAAATTGAAATAAAAACAGCATGGGTTTCAGCAAGATGGTTAATTTTCAATTTTGTTCCTATTTAAATGATTACTGCATAGTCCTTTCACGTGAGTAAATTGCAGTAATTTCCTAGCCCCCCCAATTTTTTCCCAGCCTTTCCTTCCCTCCCCACAAAATGCCTGAAAACCTTTTTAAATTGAAATACAATCAATTAGAACTCAGATAAGATCGCATTTTCCCTAGACCTTGCCAGGAATCAACACTTAGTCAGAGAAGGGCTAACCCTCAAAAGGCCCCAGTTACATGAGCTACATTTTTTTGTCACCCATTCTTAAATCACTGGATGACATGTTAGGGATTCAGTCTCCAAACTCTACAACTTTCCATTGCAACCAAATGAAACCAGGACAAGATGTTAATAGACCATTCGTCCTGAAAATATCTTACCCCAAAATGTCTGACCATAAAGAAACCATACAGTGAAAAGTGGCCCAGTGTAAAATTATGCAAAAATGACAGATCTGGCTTCCACCATTGGCTCTCCCTTCAACCAATTTATTGTCAAGTAAATGAGTTGGAGTAAGTGATACTTCGTGATATTCAGATTTAAGACTTTAATACTATTGTGAATTGTATTTTGTTTTTCTTTTGGGGGTTCTACCTGGTGATCTCTCATATCTTCCTGGACTATTTTATACACAATGGTTTTCTCTATGAAAGGAAAAAATATATGGCTCTCCAAGTACGAATTAACTTGAAAATAATCATCTTATAAAACAAACCATTTTGCAGACTACTCATTAGCTGAGGTTTTCACACAGAAATCATTAAAATGCCTACTTAGATAAAAGAGAAAATTTAATTTTGTGGATAAAGTTAGATCAATTCATCAGTTACCTATGCAATGGATATATTTCATATATGAGGGAATATCAGATAAGTGATCTTAAAGAATTTCTTTTTGAAACAGGAAGTTCTGCTCAATTTCCTTGGGAGGGGAAGGCAAGGCGGTTTTAAGATGCTTTAAAATACATTGTGTCTTTATCACATCAATGAAATATTTGCCATTAATCCAAATTATTATGATGAAGTCATTAACTTTCTGACAGTTTAGCACCATTCTTTTTTATGTTTTCAAAACTGATGGATGCCCTTTAGAAATGGATTTTCCCTTTGGTGGCCAGAACACATCGTGTTGTGATAATTAAACAATTGTGTTTAAAACACACTCAGATGCTCCTAGAATGGTCTTTGTTGATGACTCTGGACACGTCTTTTCTGCAATGGTGCATTATTATGAGGGTAAGTCCACTGAAACCACACTCAAGAGGAAATGAGGAAAAATGAGCAGATAGTAAAATTATGCATTTTCATAGTCAAAGAATTTACAGAACATACATGTATTTATAGAAGATATCCTGCTAGAACTCAGGCAATGATGGCAAAAAATGAACAAATCTACATTGACATAAGCCTTCTGACTCACTTCAGGTAAGGGAGAAAAAGAGAGATTATGAAGAACAAAAAAAGAGAAAAAGCTAAATTCTCCATAAATATATGTTATTACAGATTAAAGGAAAAATGATTAAGCCTGGGAGAGCTTGAGAGCCAGACAAGATTAAAATGTTCCAAATAAGTGGTATGGAAATGCTTCTAAATATTTATAGCATGTATGCTAACAAAAATTAAACGTTTGTACTGCTAAGCCCCAAGATCCATTTACATGCTAATATTTTATAAACCTGGAATAAACTTGGGAGTTAAGTATCCATTTGAGGAATTGCTCTGATATCTTAACCTGAGATACAAAGAGGACTTACCTATGTCTATACTGTTTAATTTATTCTTAAATACTTCTTAAAGGATTCAGAATGGTTATGGGCTCAGTTGCTAATGATTAACAGTATTTATGATGTGTTGGAAAAAGCGTGCATGTCAGAAAAAGAGAAATATTAAGGTTTTTGTCATCCCTGCTTGGTAGACATTGAGCAGGGGATAGTTATGATAAATGATATAGAGTCACTCTTCAACATCAGCATTTAGTTATTTTCTGAGCCAAATTTTAGAATTATATCTTTTTCCTTTTTGATTTGTTACAAATTTATTTTTATCTTTAGCATTTGAACTTGCACCTTTGCTCCAGCACTTTTAAAGTAAGTTATTTCATCTTTGGCAGCCTCTGCCAGCTTTACATTGAATTCCCATTAAGTTCTTTAAAAAAAAATCTATTAATTCCACTAAACCATGTTGTTTGGTATTGCATATGACTCTTTTACTGCTATTTCTTTTTCATAATTAACAATGCCAAGTTTTGGTTTTGTTTTACAAAGTTATTGAGATGATAATAACTGATCATAGCAAACATCCTTTTCCAACAACACAAGGGAATCTACACATGGACATCACCAGATGGTCAACACTGAAATCAGATTGATTATATTCTTTGCAGCAAAAGATGGAAAAGCTCTATACAGTCAGCAAAAACAAGACCAGGACTAACTGTGGCTCGGATCATGAACTCCTTATTGCCAAATTCAGACTTAAATTGAAGAAAGTGGGGAAAACCACTCGACCATTCAGGTATGACCTAAATCAAATCCCTTATGATTATACAGTGGAAGTGAGAAATAGATTTAAGGGACTAGATCTGATAGACACAGCGCCTGATGAGCTATGGACTGAGGTTTCTGACATCGTACAGGAGACAGAGATCAAGACCGTCCCCATGGAAAAGAAAAGCAAAAAAGCAAAATTGCTGTCCAAGGAGGCCTTACAAATAGCTGTGAAAAGAAGAGAAGCAAAAAGCAAAGGAGAAAAGGAAAGATATACCCATTTGAATGCAAAGTTCCAAAGCATAGCAAGGAGAGAAAATAAAGCCTTCCTCAGTGATCAATGCAAAGAAATAGAGCAAAACAATAGAATAGGAAAGACTAGAGATCTCTTCAAGAAAATTAGAGATACCGAAGGAACATTTCATGCAAAGATGGGCTTGATAAAGGACAGAAATGGTATGGACCTAACAGAAGCAGAAGATATTAAGAAGAGGCGGCAAGAATACACAGAACTATACAAAAAAGATCTTCATGACACAGATAATCACGACAGTGTGATCACTCACCTAGAGCCAGACATCCTGAAACATGAGGTCAAGTGGGCCTAGGAAGCATCACTATGAACAAAGCTAGTGGAGGTGATGGAATTCCAGTTGAGCTATTTCAAATCCTAAAAGATGATGCTGTGAAAGTGCTGCACCCAATATGCCAGCAAATTTGGAAAACTCAGCAGTGGCCACAGGACTGGAAAAGGTCAGTTTTCATTCCAATCCCAAAGAAAGGCAATGCCAAAGAATGCTCAAACTACCACACAATTGCACTCATCTCACACGCTAGTAAAGTAATGCTCAAAATTCTCTAAGACATGCTTCAACAGTACCTGAACCATGAGCTTCCAGATGTTCAAGCTGGTTTTAGAAAAGGCAGAGGAACCAGAGATCAAACTGCCAACATTTGCTGGGTCATCAAAAGAGCAAAAGAGTTCCAGAAAAACATCTATTTCTGCTATATTGACTATGCCAAAGCCTTTGACTGTGTGGATCATAATAATGTGGAAAATTCTTCAAGAGATGGGAATACCAGACCATCTGACCTGCCTCTTGAGAAATCTGTATGCAGGTCAGGAAGCAACAGTTATAATGGGACATGGAACTACAGACTGGTTCTAAATAGGAAAAGGAGTATGTCAAGGCTGTATATTGTCACTCTGCTTATTTAACTTACATGCAGAGTACATCATGAGAAACGCTGGGCTGGAGGAAGCACAAGCTGGAATCAAAATTGCTGGGAGAAATGGCAATAATCTCAGATATGCAGATGACACCACTCTTATGGCAGAAAGTGAAGAGGAACTAAAGAGCCTCTTGATGAAAGTGAAAAAGAAGAGTGGAAAAGTTGGCTTAAAACTCAACATTCAGAAAACAAAGATCATGGCATCCATTCCCATCCCTTCATGGCAAATAGATGGGGAAACAATAGAAACAGTGTCAGACTTTATTTTGGGGGGCTCCAAAATCACTGCAGATGGTGACTGCAGCCATGAAATTAAAAGACGCTTACTCCTTGGAAGGAAAGTTATGAGCAACCTAGACAGCATATTAAACAGCAGAGACATTACTTTGCCAACAAAGGTCTGTCTAGTCAAGGCTATGGTTCTTCCAGTAGTCATGTATGGATGTGAGAGTTGGACTATAAAGAAAGCTGAGCTCTGAAAAATTGATGCTTTTGAACTGTGGTGTTGGAGAAGATTCTTGAGAGTCCCTTGGACTGCAAGGAGATCCAACCAGTCCATCCTAAAGGAAATCAGGCCTGGGTGTTCATGGGAAGGACTGATGTTGAAGCTGAAACTCCAATATTTTGGCCACTTGATTTGAAGAACTGACTCATTTGAAAAGACCCTGATGTTGGGAAAGATTGAGGGCAGGAGGAGAAGGGGACGACAGAGGATGAGATGGTTAGATGGCATCATCAATTCAATGGACATGAGTTTAGGTATACTCCAGGAGTTGGTGATGTTAGGGAGGCCTGGCGTGCTACAGTTCATGGGGTCACAAAGAGTTGGACATGACTGAGTGAGTGAACTGAACTGAACTGAGATGACAATGTCCAATTTCGGCTGACTTTTTATGCACAAACTGTGATCTGATAATCCTGAAACACTTGATAGGGAAGAAAGGTCAGCAGCTTCTTTTTTTTTTTTTTTCATTTTTTCTTATAAAGAATAAAACTGCACGTTCTACCTTATATTTTTTTAATTTATTTTTTTTAATTTTTTAATTTAAATTTATTTATTTTAATTGGAGGTTAATTACTTTACAATATTGTATTGGTTTTGCCATATATCAACATGAATCCACCAAGGGTGTACACGTGCTCCCCATCCTGAACCCCCCTCCCACCTCCCTCCCTGTACCATCCTTATATTTTAAATGGAAAAAAGAAAATATACAAGCCCACATAGATACCATATTTCTATTAAGAGCAACAACAGTTCATATGTTCCTGTTTGCTACTATCACAATTCAACACATGAATGCAGAATCAGCTCCATACCATGAATACTGGTGGAAGGGATGGATCAAAATTAATGAACTTTTTTTTTTTAACAATAACAAAGAAATGCAACTTTCATTCAGATTCAGTATCAGTTTTCCAGGGCTCCCATAACAATGTACCACAGACTGAATGACTTAACAATAAACACTTGTTTTTTTATACTTCTGGAGACTGAGAGTTTAGAGCAAGGTGTAAGCAGACTTGCTTTCTCCTAAGGCCTCTCTCCTTGGCATGCAGACGGTGTCTTCTTGCTATGTTCTCACACGGCCTTTTCTTTGTCAGCATGCAACCTTAGGGTCTTTGTCTCCTCCATAAGGACACCAGGCATATTGTATTAGGGCCCATATGACTTCATTTAGTCTTATTTACCTCTTTAAATGCTCTGTCACCAACGACAGTCATAATCTGAGGTGTATGGAGGGTTAGAGCATCAATATATAAATTTGGGGGAAAATATTTCAGTTCATAATAGAATCTATACTTCTATAATCACTATTTTCCTCGCTTAACCCATGTCTTCTCAAAGATGTTCAGAGAACTGAACACCCCTTTATAATGAAATTTGCTAGGGAGAGAACCAATATTCTACCCAGAAACAACAGCATGAAGGTTCATCGACTCAATGTCCCTTTGTCTTATGGATGGTGTATAACAGTTTTGCTCGCTCTTAAGAAAATTAAGGACTTTAAATTTCCTACTTACTTGTGATAAATTAAGTCTATCCCTAATACTAAAGCACTTGAGTTAGGCAAAGACCAGAAATAGGAAGACTGGTTAGAATACAGACAGTAGCTGAAGAAATGGAAAAGAAGGGATACATTCAAAAGCTATTAATAAATGTCTTGTTGGACCTGCTGAGTGCTTGCAGGTGCAGGAAAAGAAGAAGGTGGATGCCTTGGTAAGGAGCCTCCAGGACTAGCCCTCCCATTCAGGGAAGACCAGATCTCAGTTTTTTTGCAGAGGGCTCCAGTGTAACAATGAAATGTTTAAAGGAAATATTTATTAGTCAAAATAGAAATGATTCTGGACACATTCACTGGCTTTAAAATGATGTTTAATAAAGCCCTGTGGTTCCATAGAGGAAAACAAAGGGAGAAGACAAGGGCACCATTCATTTCCAAGGTAGCTCTGTTCTAGTCTTCTCTAGGAATTTATGTGAAAATAGGATTTGTTCCTACTTTCCTCCCCAAGTTTTGAAAATCAGTAGACTATACAGTGTTAAAATTCTCCTTAAAAAATTTCTGAAATTGAGTCTGAAAATATGTTTGAAGATCTAAACCAGAAATTTCAATGAGCTGTGTGATAGCCCTTTTCAATAAAGTCCCTGTTAGTTGAATATCTATTTCAAATTGGTCAAATTTTAAATGATCATCTTTATATTCATATGGAAAATGGAAATTTAGAAAATAAATATATCTACCTAAGAGGCAGCACTCATAAATAATACATTTTTTCTTATAATTATCCAATTAAGTAAAAATAATCATTGATTAACATCTTATATAGCTAAAGTTAAGTTTATTAATGAATACAGCTCAGTCGTGTCCGACTCTTTGCGACTCCATGGACTGTTGCCTACCAGGCTCCTCTGTCTATGGGATTTTCCAGGCAATAGTACTGGAGTGGATTGCCATTTCCTTCTCCAGCGGATCTTCCCGACCCAGGGATTGAACCCGGGTCTCCCGCTTTGTAGACAGATGCTTTACCGTCTGAGCCAACTTTAACTTATGTGCAGTAGGAGGTGTCAGTATTGTAAAGGTAAGGGGTAGTCCAACCTTTATAACGACTGTGGAGGTTTGAAGTGGGGGTGAATATTAGAAGATAACAAGCCTTTGTGAATCAGGAGGTGTGTGTGGCTCGGAATGGGGAAGAGTAAGCAGGTGAAGGTCTGGGAGGTCCCTCTGGAGTAGGGAAGAGGGGATCTGTGGGGCAGATTAATATGCTCAACAGTTGCCTCCCCAAGCTACTGCCAGACAGACAGATTCCATTTGCCCACAGCAACCCTGGACTCAGATCGATCCTTCCGGTTCACTATATGCCAAAAATCCTGAATCTCTCTCACAGGTCACAAAGAATATAACTTTTTCCTTCTTTAACTTCCATGAAAAAAAAAAAAAGTTTTGAAAAGCATGGTTGTAAATGTTGCTCTCAGGTGAAATGCTCAGAACAAAAGGAAGGGATAAGAAATGAGATATGTCACCAAAATGTTAAGTAAGACTTCTCTTGATAGTCACACACACATACACTCACACTTCCTAAACATTAGAAACCTAGAGTACATTTCTGCCTGGGCCCTCAAGTCTAGCCACCTCCACTGAGAAAATAATGAAAGAAAGAAAGAGAGGAAGGAGGGAGGCAGAGAGGGCGGGGGAGAGGAGTGGAAGGAGAGATGAAGGAAGGAAGAAAAACAGATTTAATAACATTTAAAAGACAAGCAGCAGCAGCAAAAGACAAGCAAGTGAAAATCTGCTGTCAGGTACTACATGATTTCCACTTGAAAGTGAATGTCAGATTGCTGCAAACCTAGTCCTAAAAAGCTCACACTCCAAAACTGACATTTCACTGCTAATTGAGCTTTCAAGACAATAGAAGATTTTTAAAGCCTAATTTCTGTTTTATGCACTTATTTTTCCCCCGGTATTTTTAACATGTCGAGATAGGGTGAAGTTAATGAGGTCAACAATACCAGTGTCTGTGATCAAACCACTGGCCAATTAGTGTTTGAACTAGAGAATGAATGTTTAAACTACATTTTCTATGTACTCCTGACTACCAGAAACTGTCAGCCTGTGAGCAAATTTCTGTTGCCATTAGATTTTATGCCAGCTACTAATTTATCTATGAAGACTGCTAGCATGTTTTGAAGTTTATATAATTAACCCTGCACTAGGATGATACTTAGCAATATGGATCTTGAATTTATTTTGATAAATTACAGTTTAGCAGGAGAAGGGAAGATTACACTCAGCCTTGTTGAGTATGTTACTGCATTGATGAGGTTCTAGTCACAAATTGAACCAGGGTGTGCCATTACATAAATCCATACAATTTTCTACAGTAAGCTAGGACCCTGAGGATAACTCCACTGGTAATTCTTCTCACATATAACTTTCTGAGCATTCTATCAGCTTTAATATTTGCAAACATCACTAAAATCTTGTGAACCTCATGTGCACTTTTTTCCTGACCTCTCCCCTCTTTCTCTCACCCACACTCCTTCTGTTCAAACGGTTCTCTTAGGATAAAGAAGTCTCACAATTATAGTTAAAGGGATAGAGAAAAGCACAATACTCTGCCTCAGTGCTGACAATGGGGAACTACAGGAGTCAATGTTTATCAGCCTCAGTCAGAGGCTCTTCCAGAATCTCTACATAGAACCAGTTTAGGAAAGCAATCTGGTGGGGAAAAGGCGATGGGAAAGGAACTGGAGAACTTATGTCAAGGCAGTATTTGCAGTGATTACGTACTTATTTGCCCAGGCTCAGGGCCAATGCCAATGAAGATTTTAGGATTCCCTTGTCCCCAGACCCACTACCACAGTCAGCACTGTCTCCTATGGCCAAGAATCACATGCCAGTGAGAACCCGTGGCAGAGATTGCCAAATGACAGAGGAAAAGCATAGTGACGTTAACTGTCTGTGTTAGGTGGCAACAAATGAGCAAAGCAGGAAATTGAATCAAGAATCAGGACAATCACAACCGTAAATAACTGGTACTTCCATAGAAAATCCCAGTATATATAGCAAGTATGCAGGAAGACCTAACCTAAGCTAGGAACTCAGGGTAGAACAGTCCAAGGAAGTTAAAGCTTAAGCAGTTTTTATTCATCTCTCTTTATATATAGTAAGTATGCAGGAAGACCTAACCTAAGCTAGGAACTCAGGGTAGAACAGTCCAAGGAAGTTAAAGCTTAAGCAGTTTTTATTCATCTCTCTATTCCACATGCTAACCAAATGCAAAGGAGGTCATTACTGATTCAACAAAAATTTTCTTGAACCTCTAATACACGCCAGGGACTCTTCCAAGTGATGGGGATACAGCTATAAATAAGACACACAGAAAACCCTGCCTCCATGCAATTTATATTCTGAAAAAAATCAGATGAAAAATTAATCAATGAGATGTGGGGTTTGGTGGCCATCATTAAGGAGATAAGAAACTAGGAGGGAGCAGATATATTCTATAGAATATTTTGTAACAGAAGCAATAAACCTTGCTTATTGAAACATAGATTTCTTAAAACACAGCATGGAGTATAAAGAGAAAGATATAAAGTGAACTCCAAAACATGATACAATAAAAGCAAATTAAGAAATACCTCTCACACATAACAACACTATCTATACGACAAGGATGTATACACATCCATCTCAAACCTTTCAGAGTGGGTGACCACAGGGGAGAGGAGAGGAAAAGAGAATCAGAAATGGAGAGGGAAGCAATAATAAAATCAAACAAAAGGCAGATTTTACAAAAACTGATGGTAGAGTGTGCCAAAAACTTCAGAATATGTTTACCTTAATTCTTTGAATCTAAGATTCCAAGAACAAAAGAGAAAAGAGAAAATAGGCATTGCTTCCCATTACATATCACATCTTCATTTCAGCTACTTTATAATAACTGTACTTTTAAAGTATACAATGTGACCACATATTTTCAGTTTGTCTTTTTGAAAAAAGTGAGAAACTGGGCAAAAATGAAATTCAAAACTACAATTGCAAAAAGTAAGACTTAAATGTTCCATGCAGATAAAATAGAGGAATGCAAAATGAGTCTATTTCTTGGGGGTGGACATTACCTATTTCCACAATTATGTATGTTTATTGTACAGAAATCATGTTTCAAAGTGTCCCAGGTACTTCCAAGGAGGACAGAGACCTATCATCTACATTATTCAAAAAATGTAAGCTCATAGTCTTAATTACCTCTGTGATTCACGAAAACTGAATTTTGCGGGTCTTTCTAAATCAAAATAAACCATGCAATCAACCTTAAGATGATTGTTCAGCGTGGGTTTATCTTTTTATTGTGAACAAGAGTACAATTCAGGATATGGTTTCTGTACTGTTAGGGAAACTAGATGTGCACACACATATTCAGCAGTGGCATCAGAAGAGGGGTTATTTTGAGTAACATTTCCTGGCCACCATTGTTCTTCTGAGGGCTCACAGACCTACCCAAAAGGTCCTTTACTACTTTGCCAGGCTTGTACAGCTCTTAATTTGAGGTAGGAGAATTATTCTGCCCTGATTGGTTGGATGATTGGGACTCCTATTGCCTTCCTGTAAATGGGCATAAATATCTATTGCCTATTTAGCTAGTTCCTCATCCTATTTTACAGCTGATTAAAGATTCAAAAGATTAACATTGGAAAAGGCTGGTTCTGCCACCGAAAAATTCCATTTCCTCTCATTTGGTTTTAGATCTAAAAGTCTTTGAATAGCATAAAATACTCTAACAAGATTTTCCCCTCCTTTTCCTAGGGGATCTAAGTCTATGAGTTCTGAAATAAGGGAAGGGAAGCCAGCAGAAATGAAAACAAAAGGTCCTGAGCAATCTCATCTTGTCCAATATTCCAACCAGTTTTAGAAGCAGCTGTCCCAAATTAACAGTTCTCAAATCTGTTGGTCTCAGAGTCATTTCACATTCCTAAAATCATTACTGAATACGCCAAAGAGCTTTCATTTATGTAGGATATAGCTATCAGAAACTAAAGCTGATAAATTTTTAAAGCACAAGAATACAGAAGCACACATTCTATTAAGCTGATCATCAGATCAATGATGTTACCACACATCAGTTAGCCTCTGGGAAGCTTTATTGTGCACCTATAAATATGAGGGGCAAATAATTTTCTAGCATTGTTGGAAAGATAGTTTTGACCTCAAAAATCCCAAACAGGCTTTAGGGACCTGCAGGAGTTCACAGTATTAAGATTTTAAGATTGATCCTTCTAAATGAATTAAGGCTGAGATATGTTATTATAGAAATTATACAGCTTTGCATATAGGTATGTGTTGAACATCTTTTTTTCCCCCAAAGTGATAAAGTAGGACCAAGTAGAAGCCAAAGGTGAAATCTGCTGGAGGCACAGAGAAATAAGAGAAAATATATTGATCTTTGTCCCTTGTTTCTGGTACAGAGCTCCTTAAACTCTTCTGATTCTTCTCGGTAATAAGATCACTAATAGCATGTTTTGCTTTGATATTTGGTCTTTTCACCCTGGTTGGATGGCATCACCAATTCAATGGACATGGGTTTGGGTGGACTCCGGGAGTTGGTGATGGACAGGGAGGCCTGGTGTGCTGCGGTTCATGGAGTCTCAAAGAGTCGGACACGACTGAGCGACTGAACTGAACTGAACCCTGGTTCCTGATTCCTAACACAGAGCTCCTAAATCACTTAGAATTTCTTGAGTGATAGGAGTGTATTTTGTTCCAATGAGAAAATTTTTGGTGGGCTCCTGAATAGCATCAGGATGAGGCCTGGTCACCAGAAAGACCAAGCCATGATTAGAAGCTTCGAATTTTTTCTCTTCCATCTCCCATCCCTCCAGGAAGGGAAGAAAGGATTTAGACTGAATCGCATTGGAGAAGGCAATGGCAACCCACTCCAGTGTTCTTGCCTGGAGAATCCCAGGGACGGGGGAGCCTGGTGGGCTGCCGTCTATGGGGTCACACAGAGTCGGACACAATTGAAGCAACTTAGCAGCAGCAGCAGCAGCTATGACATATCATGCCTGTATAGTGATTCCATAAAAATCCCCCAAGTATGGAATTCTCAGAGCTTCAAGATTGGTGAACAAATCCAGGTGCCATGAAGGTGGTGCACCCTAACTCCATGAGCACAGAAGTCACCTGTGTGTCTATATCTGGCTATTCATCAGTTAACTTTATCACTTCCCTGGTGGCTTCCCTGGTGACTCAGATGGTAAAGAATCTGCCTGTAATGCAGGAGACCTAGGTTCAGTTCCTGGGTTGGGAAGACCCCCTGGAGAAGGAAATGACAACCCACTCCAGTATTCTTGCCTGGAGAATTCCATAGACAGAGGAGTTTGGTGGGCTACATCCATAGGGTCATAAAGAGTTGAACATGACTGAGCGACTAACAAACTTCTTCACATCCCTTGTTATATCATAAATTCATCACATTTCAACGTACCTTCCTTTTCCCTATCCCCTCCCAGATCCCACCTAAAGTAATATGAGATGCCTTAAAATGCTCACTAATAGGTGGGAATAACATGTATTTGCACTTTTAACTGAGAGCTGTAAACAAACAAATGAAATGACTTCAAGCTAAAGAAGCAAAATTCTATTGATAATAATTTCTAGTGCCTTATCAAAGCAGGCAATGTATCAGTCTTATATTGATAGAAATTTCTGAGGCCAGAGGTTAGCACAAATTTTCACCTGGCATGAACTTTATCTGGCCAAAAAAGACCCCAAAGTCAGGCCAATGGTAACCACTTTTTTCCAAGATATAAGAACAATCCTGACTTGAAAGATGCTTTGATGTTTTCAAATATCTGCAAATCCAGCTCAGTTCTTGGCACAAAGCAAGTCATTACTCACATTAAAGTGAACTCCACTGAACTGATCATCATTCTCTTGGTGTAAAACAGAAATATCTGAAGGCTGGTGGAATTCCTTCAAGCTATTATGATGCAATCTATAGTATTTTCTATGTACAAAAATGCCCTTCTGGTGCATTTTCAAATTTAAGGTAGTTTCCAAAGGTCCCAAATTTAAGAATTTAGATAAATGAACTGATTGCTTTCATTCCATTCTTCCTTTTTACTCTTCTTTCTTCTATCTTTCATTTATTTTTTCAATGAATAGTTATTAGGCACTGTCCTAGTTTGGGCTACTATAACTGAAATAACCATGGGCTGAGTGGCTCAAATAACAAACATTTCTTCCTTGCAGCTTTCAAGTCTGACAGTTCAAGATCAAGGTGCCAACAGATTCTGTGTCTGATGAGAGCCCACTTCCTGGTTCATCGACAACCATATTATCATTGTGTCTTCACATGGTAAAAAGAAGGACCAAGCCCTCAGGGGCTTCTTCTTAAGGGCATTAATCCCCTTCATGAGAACTCTACTTCCTTGACTTAATCACTTCCCAGAGGCCTCATCTCCTATCACAATGATGCTTAAGATGTCAACATATGAATTCTGGGGAGACACATTCAGTCTATAACAGGTACCGACTCTGTGCCAGTCACTGTTCTTGCTGTTTCAGACCCAGGGCTAACTGGTTTCAGACCCAGATCCTTCTGCCTTGTAGGCACTTACTTTCAATGACACCGTAGCTAGAAAACATATTAAAGATGTAAATGACATGATATTGAAGTTGTTTTGTGCTGTGTTAACTTGTTGAAGCTGGAATTTTGTTGAAACTGGAATCACTTGCCATGTATAATGTTGCTTAGAGTCTTCCCAAAGCCGAATTTGTGGGAGATTAGGAAATAGATAGATAGATAGCTGTATTATAGGAAATGACTCGCAGATTATGGAGGCAAAGAGGTCCCACAATCTACTGTCTGCAAAATGGAGAATTGGGAAAGCCAATAGTGTGATTCAGAGTACAAAAGGCCTGAAAATTTGAGGCTCTAAGTTCCAGTCTGAATCTGAAAGTCCCAGAACCAAGAGAGCCAATGTTTCAGGGCAAGCGAAGATGGATGTCCCAGTTCAAGTAAAGAGCAGATTTGTCCTTCCTCCATCTCTTCATTCTATTCAGGCTCTCAACAGATTGGATGAGGCTAACCCACAATGGTGAGCTCAATCTTCTTTACTCAGTCTACTGATTAGAATGCAAATCTCTTCCAGAAACAACTTTGAGGCACACTGAGAAGTAATATTTGACCAGCTCCCTGGCATCCCTTAACCCAGTCAAGTAGAAAAAAATAACCATCACAACAGAAGTAAAATAGCAGCCATTACTTTCTGAGGGTCCTTCTCATTGGATGAAGTGAGAGGCAGAAATGAAGGTACTGGTGGTTCCAGCTTGTCCTCCCTGCAAACATCTAATTCACTTTCCCTTCAGGGGCTCTGCTGGCCAATAGCAACCCTGGATCTACCACCAGACGCAGAGGTGACAGCCTTCCATAGATTTCTACACCAACTCCCCTTGGCAATCTCAATGTTGTCTCTCGATTTCACAGTGAGCTTAAGCTTGCACTGAACCTGCACGGGGAAGGCTAGTTGGTGACTTTGAGGTTGGCCTAGGCTAGACACAGAAATGTGAGAATTATTAACATGCAGATGATAAAGACTTTGTAAATCACTTTACTTTTGACAAAATCATTATTATTTAATTTAAACCATACACCTGTAAAGTATGCAGGACAAGCATCATGATCCCTATTTTCCAGTTAAGAAAATTAAGTTTCAGAGGTCACACCAGTTTTATAAGGTAGAACTGATACTCAACCTTTCTGCTAACTTCCAATCCTCCATTTTTCAGGGCATATCTTAAGAACGAGCTGGAGAACGAAAAACTGATATTTCGAGATTATCCCTTTCTCTTGACAAGACTACTTTTAATAAGCTTATAACCAAATGAGGGCTACACCTACGGAAGTTCTCCGCTCTGCAAGCACCAATGAGCTATGTATGTTTTACCAGTGTTTTTGTGATGGGAAACTGGAGATTAACCAGGCAAACATCATCTCATATAATTCTATTTAATGAATTATATAATTTATTTCTATAATTCTCATTAATCCTGTGCTCTATTCCACAAAACTCCCTGGTTTTTCCACCAGTTCTTCCTCTTTCAACACCAACCCCTTACCTATCCCACCTCCCGAATCTGTACTCCAATTCAAAAGTGTTTCGCCAAGGCTTGCTACACTCCGCTTTGTTCTCCAGAGCAACTTCACATCATCCCTTCTCCTGTTATCCTGGTCCATCACACCCTTCAACTGGTGCTTCTTAAGTTCTGTGAAAAGCCAGCAGGCAAAATTTTCCTCAATACCAAGACGTAGAACGACCCTCTTTAGATAGTCTAGGAAATCATAAAAACATTTTCCAGCTGCAAATGTTTCTCCTGTTCTAAAGGCATCTGATTTAGAGAGAGAATGCAACATATTGTAATGAGCACAACACATAGGGGGTCAAAAACCCTGGATTCTAGTCGTGTCTCTACCACGTAATAATATTACCTTAGTTCAGGGCTTCTCACCTGGGCAATATTGACATGTTGGTCTGGGTAATGCATCGTTCTGGGGGCTGTCCTGTGCATTGTAGGAGGTTTAGCAGCATCCTTGACCTCTATGCACCAGATGCCATTAGCACCCATCTCCCAGTTATGACAACTAGATATGTCTCCAGACATTGCCATGTGTCCCCAGGGTTGGGGGTGGGGGGTGGTGGTGTATACACTGCCCCTAGTTGATAATCACTGTGTTGGTGAGATAGGTCTGCTTCCTCTTTTGTAAACTGAAGAGATCACACTATATGTCACAGTATTGTTCAGAAAACTGAGGTTATTTTAAATTGCTCTACAGATATTTATTAGTATTGACAAAATAATTATTTTCCCCTCGATTGAGCCACTTGCTTAGGGGTTTTCTAACTTATCTAACCATAGACACTAATTAAATATTTCATCCAATATTTATAGTCATAATTTCATCTTTTATTCAGGAAGTAAGGTAAATAATCTTGGTCTCTGCTCCTCTACAAGGAACAGATCACATTTGCCATTCAATTCAACAGTTACTCCTCTGGCTACAATGCAATATTTAATTCAAAAATTCATACTCTGTTTTAGAAACACTCACAGGGTAGACACCGCCACTACATTTGACATTTCCTTTTAAATGTGAGCACCTCTTTCCCCTAATCTGCATCACAATTCAGGGAAGGATGGTCTACCATAGCGAGAGATGGTCTGGACAAGCTTCTGATTAGCAGGAGGTTCCAAACAACAGTGTCTCTGCCAGACAGATGTCACCAGTATCCAACCTCCCAACCTTGTTGCAGCCGTGCACGGGAGCTGCCTAACCATGCTGCTTTGACATGCCCCTCATTAGTTAAGATTTCATACAAAGACTGTTCGACAATAAATCCATTTTTTTAGAGGTCAATATGTATTGGCCCTTCCAAAACCACCCTGGCATCAATCCCAGGACATAATTTATTGCCTAATAAGCAAGCAAGCTTTTAAATTATTTCCTCTCCCCCAAATCTTACTCTCTGTGATTTGACTGTCTTGCTGCCAAATCCTAGACACCCAAATCTAGGTGGGAGAGGGAGGAGGATTCTTAAAGAGACAGTCAATGCTACACAAAACTTTGGAAACAATGAGGAACCTCTACTTGGCTGAGCTCACTAACTGATCAGCACCATGTCATTGCAACCCCTCTTTCTAGAAGTCCGAATCTGTGTGAGAAGTTTCCTACCAACAACTGCCCTCTTATTCTTACTTTCTACTTGCATTTCACCCAGAAAGCCCCTATTTAACTCCACCCACAGACACAAGTCTAGCAACCTTGGAGAAGTTCCTGATTTAAATAGGGAGTTTCAGCTTTTCCTGACAAAGGTTAAAGGGCAGCACAGAACAAAAGTCAGTTTTGACCCCTGCATTAGGTCTCTCATCTGCTTGCTTTTCCTTCCTTCCCTCTTCATTGGTCTCCCATAAGCCTGCCTTCCAGCTCTGCAATCCTTGTTGCAGCATTAGTATCTAACTACAGCCTGCTCACACCCAACCCTTGTCCTTCAAATGCATCCTGACAACCTGGTTCTCACCCTATGTACTCTGATTCCAGATTCAAGTTATCATCCTTGGCTTATGTCCTTTATCTAATGGCCACTTACTGTCTGGCATCACAACCCCTGAGGTGGCAGGTGATGTTGAAATAGACTATATTTGACAAAATAACATAGCTTTTGAACTTTTGGACAATTATTGGCCAAAAGAATTGCATATAAGGAGAAAACATAGCTTTTATATTGATACAACTTATCCTTTCAAAAGTTAGCAGCTTTCATTATTTACAGTAGTCAAGACATAGCAGCAATTTAGGTGTCTGTCAACAGAAGAATGAAGAAAGAAAAATGAAATATTACCCAGCCATAAAAAAGAATGAAATAGTGCCATTTGCAGCAACACTAATGGGCCTAGAGAACATTACACTAAGTGAAGTAAGTCAGAGAGAGAAGAACAAACATATGATCAATTATATGTGGGTTCTAAAAAATAATACAAATGAATCTATTTACAAAACAGAAACAGACTCATAGGCATAGAAAACAAACTCATGGTTACCAAAGGGAAAGAAGTGGGGGAGGGTGAGATATATTTGGAGTATGGGATTAACAGATACACACTACTACATATAAAATAGGTAAGCAGCAAGGGTTTAATGTATAACACAAAGAACAATATTCAATATCTTATAACAACTCAGAAAACAGAAAAATTATATATAATTTTTTCCAGATTGTTTTCTGAGTTGAAACTCCAGTACTTTGGCCACCTCATGCGAAGAGTTGACTCATTGGAAAAGACTGTGATGCTGGGAGGGATTGGGGGCAGGAGGAGAAGGGGACGACAGAGGATGAGATGGCTGGATGGCATCACCGACTCGATGGACGTGAGTCTGAGTGAACTCCGGGAGTTGGTGATGGACAGGGAGGCCTGGCGTGCTGCGATTCATGGGCTCACAAAGAGTCGGACACGACTGAGCGACTGAACTGAACTGATACATATATATATCTGTATAGCTATATATCTGTCTCCTGGATACCAAAGAAAAATCACTGTCCATGGTAACCTCTGAGATGGGAATATGAGTCACTCCAGGTATAGAAATTCAAAAAGAAAAAGAGAATGACCAGAAGGAAAAAGAAGAGTGACCAGAAGCAAAATGATGAGACATTGCCTCTGCACTGCCTAGGGGATAATGTAGGCTGTCTAAGAGCCTTCACCAAGTGTCACTTGGTAGCTTTGTGGGATAAACTCCCCCCCAGGCTCTGGCCCTCAGCCAGGTCTCTTATTTTGTCACTCACCAAGAGCAGATCCATCTCTTAGAGTCAGATTCTTATCAACACATTTATGAAGAGGATACACAAAACCAGAAGGCCAGTGTGTTATTATTCTGTGTGGAACAGGTTTGAACCACAGCAATTTAGCTAAGCTGGAACTATATTTCCCATGATTCTCTTCCCTTGTCTGCCAGAAAAACGCTTTCTGCAGCTTTACAGAAACTGTTTACCATCTCCCACAATAGTATAAGGTATAATCTCTATTTTTTTTTAATTGTAGTTGTTCTGTTTCTTTGACCCTATCCTGACTTATATTTTTTTAAAAAACAACTAAAACAAGTCCTGCATGCTTTCTTCAAGTCTATATGGTCAGCACATTTCTTCTCTGTAGACAAAACTAACTGGGAATGAAATAGGAATCAGAAGCTTACTCAGACAGCTGGCCTTGCCAAAATGTGCCTCTGTGAATGTTCTTTTCAAATACTTGCAGGAGCAACCAATCTTTGAGAGACATTTTTCCTTATATGTATTAATCATTCAATCATGGTTGCGTTAGTCGCTAAGTCGTGTCCAATTCTTGTGACTCCATGGACTGAGGCCACCAGGCTCCTCTGTTTATGGGATTCTCCAGGCAAGAATACTGGAGTGGGTTGCCATTTCCTTCTACAGGGGATCTTCCCGACTCATGAAATGAACCCAGGTCTCCTGCATTGCAGGTAGATTCTTTACCACTGAGCTACGGAGGGAAGCCAATCATTTGATCATAGTTCAATCTGTTTTTTTCTGATCAGCATAAGGCAAGTTTACAAATCTTTTTTCTAATCTATTATGGTCCAAATACTGAAAAAAAAAATTTTTTTTTAATCCAAGACTCTTCTCCATAATTGAAATTCTTTACTTCATTTTCTAGGTTCTGCAAATTATAGATAAATTTAGCATCTCAAGAAACCATTTTTATGAAGCAAATACCCCCATGGAGGCCAGCAGACTTTCTCATCTTAGCGTGAATTAACTCCATCTGTTTGTTTTCCTCTTGCTGTGGTCAGCTGTGTTGAAAGAATTGGATTTTAGCACAGAGTTAGAAAGGAATAAAATTGTTCCAGAATACAGGGATCTTTGAGGGAAGAGGAATACAGTTGAGTCATCACAAGAGAGCCCAGCAGACACAGGGAGTACAATTGTTCAGGGCTTCCGAGGAGAGGAAGGGAAGGAACACTCTCCAGATATTTTTTCTGATTCCAAATTCTGCAGTCACAAGTACTTCAATAGCCAATTTAGACTCAGCGATAGACTCTTCCCAAATCCCAGACCCTGATTGAGAAAATCAGATAGTGTGTTCTAGTTTAAATGCTAAGTATATGAACAGCTCTCTCCCCAAACACCACTGCCATCTCCATAAATGGTTCTCATTAGGTGTCATTTGAAGGGCTCTGGCACAAACATGTGACTGGCTGCAGAGATCTTACAAAGCTCAAAATCAAACTGCAAGCAGCAATTATTGACAAGATACAAGAATCACTGCATTTCTGTTGATGTTGTTAACTTGAATATAACCTCCAAATGACAGGCCAAATGGAAGTTTTTCTCACTGACAGAATTTCAAATATTGAAATTTACCTGATTCTTAAAAATAGTGTTTTCAGCCTTGAAAAGAGCCTGGGATTATTGGAATAAAAATGAAAGAGTGGAGATAACCATATTTTATAAAATTCTACTTTCAAGCAAACTTTATGAAGCATTTTATTTTATATAGAAACTTTGAAATAGCCTAAAGGCTTTCTTTGACCAGCTGTATATTCTGTCTGTTAAATGTCCTCAGAGTGAAAAGATTCCCTCAGCAGAGGCACCTGCAGGATGTGCAACGATTCATTTTTACTCTGAATATCGGGTCTGTGGAAGCATCAGCGCTACTGGCTCATCATTTACATTCACAATGGACATCTGGAGCCAGCAAAAGGAAACATTAGACTTGTTTGTGTTATCAAATTAAAAAGGAAAAAGAGAATGGTTGAAAGTTCTGAGAGTCTCTGCAACATTTAATTATGCTTTCGACTGCAGTCCAATCAAAAATATGCTTTTGCAGGAAAATTGGCACTAACAAAAAACATGCTTTGCTATTCAGATTGTCACTAGGTCAAACTCTCAATCCACAGGCTTAGAGAAGTGCAGCCATGACACGATTATCAGGTCTTTCTGCAGAAGCCAAAGAGCTTCACTTTGGCTTCCCAACATGACTTAATTTCCTCTGCATCCCCAGCAGATGTTATTATCCCTCCTCTCTTAATTGAGGAACTAGAAACTATGCAGCCAACCAAGTATAAGAACTTAACTATATCTGCAAGACTGTGGTGTCAATAAGCCTACTATCTCTTGGGATAAACCCAAATCCAGTATGTATGTATGGGCTCAGTCACTCAGTCAAGTCCTTGCAACTCCCAGGGCTATAGCCCACTAGGCTCCTCTGTCCATGGGATTTTCCAGGCAAGAATACTGGAATAGGTAGCTATTTCCTCCTCCAGTCAGTATATATGGCTGGATACACATTTGATAATGTAATGCTATACAGCTCCAAGTATAATATTTTGATACTATTTTCATGGACAGTTGATTTTATTTTGGAAGCTTTTAAGATGAGAATTTTAGTAATTTTCAAAATCACTTCTCTGAAAGAAAGGGGCCTTGCTGCACAAAAATAGGGAGAGACAGTGATAACCTCTGGCTGCTTCTGAATGACCTTTGTACTGACTATTCCCAGTGAAATTGTTTGAAATATTAGGTTATTTCTACCCTAACCCCAAACTAACTCAATCACCTGTCTGCTGAGGGACTGACAAAAAGGACTTCAATAGACAGATGATGGTATTAGTGAAAAGTGTTTTTCTAGCTTATTTAGTGTTTGCATAAACACTTGGTGAGCCTTTACTGTGTTTATTACACCATATTGAATAAAATGAGAAATTCAAAATGGAGCTTACAACCCAGCTGGAAAGAAAAAGCATAATAATGAGAAATGAGAGAATGATTTTTAAAAAACATATTTCATAAGGAACTTTTATACAAGGTGAATTTTAATTAATGATATCCCTACCTCAACCCATTCCCTTACACACACAAACATAAACACACACACATACAAACACACACACACACACATAAACACACACACACATACACACACCATCATTTTTTGATTCAATGGAACCATGCAAAGAAGTATTCCTCTGGAAAAAACTCATTTTAAGATGAAAGTAAACCTTTTAAAACTCAGTTTTTTAAAGAAAAATTGAAGCACATTAATAAC
Organism: Bos taurus; assembly: GCF_002263795.3. Taxonomy (NCBI): domain Eukaryota; kingdom Metazoa; phylum Chordata; class Mammalia; order Artiodactyla; family Bovidae; genus Bos; species Bos taurus. The sequence continues at coordinate 38,560,486 of NC_037328.1, read as the reverse complement.
CAAGGGCTTCTGTTCTCCTAGAGTATATTATAATATAGTAACAACCAGGAGGTTACATAGCCTGGTTGTTACTATACTACAGCTTCACTGGTGGCTCAGATGGTAAAGAATCTGCCTGCAATGCAGGAGACCCAGGTTCAATCCCTGGGTTGGGAAGATCTCCTGGAGAAGGGAATGGCTACCCACTGTAGTATTTTTGCCTCAAAAATTCCATGGACAGAGGAGCCAGGTAGGCTACAGAATAGTATAGTAACGTATAATATAGTAAATAACAACTAGGAGGTTACATAGCCTGGCTGTTACACTACTATAATCAGCTATAAGAAAACATATCACCATCACCATGCAAAACTTTGTACTACTATGGATATTTGTCTCATATTGTAAAAGTATTCTTAAAAATACTAGTGCTTTTGAATGAAATTTTCATTGTTCTAAGTGGCTGTACTTCCTAATTTACATTTTATTTTAAATTCTTTTAATATTATACTAGACCTAATATTTAAGGGCTTGGAATTCTTTCATTTTCACATTTCTACAGCTATTATAATTCACGTCACCTGGTAATACCTCTGTGAGGCAACCTGTATTTTCATTTAACAAATGACATAGGGTTGGCACAATGTTTGGGCTCGAAAATCTGTTCATCGTTTATTTGTACTTTTTTTTTACATACTTACTGACAGCTATAACAGCTAGTCCTTACTTTCCTTAATCCAAGAAAGTGTTTAGATTCTATTCTTAAATTTGTTTTTTACTTAAGTTTTGCTCCATGTACAATATGGATATATTAACATAACAGAAAGTCTTTGACAAACTAGGATATTGCCTGTGGTTATCCTCCTCGTGCCTGAATGTTACACCTCAGTTACAGGAACCCTCATGGGATCAGTGGCTTCCCAGGTAGCTCAGCAGTAAAGAATCTGCTGGTCAGTGCAGGAGCCACAGAGACACGGGTTTGATCCCTGAGTTGGGAAGATCCCTTGGAGGAGGAAATGGCAACCCACTCCAGTATTCTTGCCTGGAAAGTCCCGTGGACAGAAGAGCCTGATGGGCTACAGTCCACTGTTAGGAAGTGTAGTGCAAAATAGCCGTAAAACGAGAAAGTCCTTGGGAAAATGGCGAAGGGCCAGAAGTACTTGGCTTTGCACTGCGGACAGAAAAACATCTCCTGCCTTTGGTTATGCTCAGCGCCAAGAGTTAATAATAAATAGGGATGTTACTTGTGAGAGCGGGTTGTGGGATAAGCCCATGAGTCATTTAGAGCGCGCTGTCCTTGAAATGTTTTTACTGATTATGTGTAAACTCCGCATGCGCTCTGCTGGCCGTATACTTTAAGCTCTTTGTTCCTGCTTCTATAAAAAAGCTTGACTGCAGAAATAAACTTGTCAGTCCTTGCAAGAGACTGTCCGAGTGTCATTCTTTCAGGTTCGTCGCTTCCAAGTCCTGGGGAGAAAAATCCCCAACAGTCCACAGGGTCGCAAAAGAGTTGGACACACCTGAGTGACTCGGCATGCATGGGTTGGATTTAGCAGATATGGGGAGGCTTCCCCTTGACTCTGTGGCCAAGTGTCAGCATAACTTTGCAGCCTGCCCAGCTGATTCACCCCAACTAGGATTTTTGCTGCCCACAAAATTCAGGCAGACATCCTGGCAGGAAAAAAAGTATGTCAGCCAACATTTATCATGAAAAATCTTTGACTCATTTCCTCATATAATCCCCAGTGGTTACGTTGTGAAGTGCAGACTGTATTTCTCCACCCTTTTGCTATATTGTTTTATTAGCAGGTTGTAAGAAGCCCCTGTAAAGCTGGAGCTGCCTCATTTCTCTAGCTCAGTGGTTCTCAAACTTTAGTGCACATCAGAGTCACAGAGAGGGCTGGCTAGGCCCTACTCCTACCTGATATGGGAGGTCTGGAGTAGAGACTGAGTATTTATATTCTAATGTGTTTCTAGGTGCTGCTGCTGCTCCAAAAATGAGGCTTCAGACGTCCATTGCAGGTCCTATGACTTTTATGCTTATGCTAAGATAGCACACATTACTATAGTCAGTTTAAGTCGAAAACACAGTTTCATTGGCTACCAAAGACTGGGTGGGGGCAATGTGTAGACAAAATTGGTGAAGGTGATCAAACAAGCAATGTACAGCATGGGGACTATAGTTAATAATACTATATTATATATTTGAAAGTTGCTAAGAAAGTAGATCTTAAAAGTTCTCATCACAGGAAAAAAAGAATAATAACTATGTAAGGTGATGGATATGGAAGTTACCTAGTTTATTGTGATCATCATTTTACTATATATACAAAAAAAAATCATCTCAGTATAGATATTAAAAGTATCCAAGCCAATAAAGACAAATATAAGACATGAAACCATAAAACTAGAAGAGAATATAGGCAAAACACTTCCTGACATAAATCATACAAATGTTTTCATAGGTCAGTCTCCCAAGGCAATAGAAATAAAAGCAAAAATAAACAAACGGGACCTAATCAAACTTATAAGCTTTTGTACAGCAAAAGAAACCATAAACAAAATGAAATGACAATCTATGAACTAGGAGAAAATAATTGCAAATAATGCTATCAATAAGGGGTTAATTTTCAAAATATGCAAACAGTTCATTACAATTCAACAACAACAACAAAAAAGCTCAATCAAAAAATGGGTAAAAAACCTAAATAAACATTTCTCCAAAGACATACAGATGTGTCACAGGCTCATACAAAGATGTTCAACATCATGAATTATTTGTTGTTATTTAGTCACTAAGTCATGTCTGACTCTTTTAGAGAAATGCAAATCAAAACTATAATGAGGTCCCACCTCACACTGGTCAGAATGACTATCATTAAAATATCTACATATAACAAATGCTGGAGAGAGTGTGAAGAAAAGGGAATCCTCCTACTGTGTTGGTGGGAATGTAAATTGCTGCAGCCACTATGGAAAACAATATGGAGATTCCTCACAAAACTAGAATTGACATATAATCCAGCAACCCCATTTCCGGACGTGGTGGTGGTGGTTTAGTCACTAAGGCATGTCCGACTCTTGCGACCCCATGGATTGCAGTCCACCAGACTCCTCTGTCCACGAGATTTTCCAGGTAAGAATAGTGGAGGGGGTTGCCATTTCCTTCTCCAACTCCTGGGCACATACATGAACAAAACTATAATTTAAAAAGATACATGCACCCCTGTATTCACAGCAGCATTATTCACAATAGCGAAGGCATGGAAGCAAGTGACATGTTCATCAACAGATGAATGGATAAAGGAGATGTGGGGTATGTGTGTATATATATATATATGTATATATATATACATGTATATATACATACATATACATACATAAAATGGAATACTACTCAGACATAAAAAAGAGTGAAATAATGCCATTTTTAGCAACATGGGTGAACTTAGTGATTATTATACTAAGTGAAGTAAGTCAGAAAGAGAAAGACAAATACCATATGATATTACTCACATGTGGAATCTAAAATATAACACAATGAACTTTTTTATGAAATAGAAACAGATTCACAAACATAGAAAACAGACTTGTGATTGCCAATTGGAAGGGGAGCATGGGAGGGATGGACTGGGAGATTGTGATTAGCAGATGCAAACTGCTGTGCATAGGATGGATAAGAACAGAGTCCTACTGTACAGTACTGGGAACTGTATTCAATATGCTGTGATAAGCCACAATGGAAAAGAATGTATATACATGTATAACTGAATCACTTTGTTGTTACAGGAGAAATTAACACAATATTAAAAATCAAACATACTCCAATAAAATAAACTTTTCAAAAAAGTATCCAGACCGAGATATTAATCCCAATTCAAGATAAGAGCCCTCCAGTGTTCCTTATTCAAGTCTGGTACAGCAGTGGGCTGTCTGCCTCTTGGAAAGGGAGTATTGTCAACCCCTGCATTCTGTCTTCCGTCATCACCTCCTCACTTGCAAGCTGTTGGCATACACCCTGCTAGCTGGGGGAAGGATATGAGCAGGAGACAGTTAAGAAAAGTAAGACTCAGATCAGATCAGATCAGTTGCTCAGTCATGTCCAACTCTTTGTCACCCCATGAATCGCAGCACGCCAGGCCTCCCTGTCCATCACCAATTCCTGGAGTTCACTCAGGCTCACATCCATCGAGTCAGTGATGCCATCCAGCCATCTCATCCTCTGTTGTCCCCTTCTCCTCTTGCCCCCAATCCCTCCCAGCATCAGAGTCTTTTCCAATGAGTCAACTCTTTGCATGAGGTGGCCAAAGTACTGGAGTTTCAGCTTTAGCATCAGTCCTTCCAAAGAAATCCCAGGGCTGATCTCCTTCAGAATGGACTGGTTGGATCTCCTTGCAGTCCAAGGCACTCTTCAAGAGTCTTCTCCAACACCACAGTTCAAAAGCATCAATTCTTCGGCGCTCAGTCTTCTTCACAGTCCAACTCTCACATCCATACATGACCACAGGAAAAACCATAGCCTTGACTAGATGGACCTTTGTTGGCAAAGTAATGTCTCTGCTTTTGAATATGCTATCTAGGTGGGTCATAACTTTCCTTCCAAGGAGTAAGCGTCTTTTAATTTCATGGCTGCAGTCACCATCTGCAGTGATTTTGGAGCCCAGAAAAATAAAGTCTGACACTGTTTCCACTGTTTCCCCATCTATTTGCCATGAAGTGATGGGACCAGATGCCATGATCTTCATTTTCTGAATGTTGAGCTTTAAGCCAACTTCTTCACTCTCCACTTTGACTTTCATCAAGAGGCTTTTGAGTTCCTCTTCACTTTCTGCCATAAGGGTGGTATCATCTGCATATCTGAGGTTATTGATATTTCTCCCAGCAATCTTGATTCCAGCTTGTGTTTCTTCCAGTCCAGCGTTTCTCATGATGTACTCTGCATATAAGTTAAATAAACTGGGTGACAATATACAGCCTTGACGAACTCCTTTTTCTATTTGGAATTAGAAAGTTCTTAATAGGCTACTGTTGCTGTGCCAAGTTGGCTTCATGCACCCTAGGTAGGTCTGGCAGATGTGGAAAGCTGACTCGGTTTCCTGGGCATGTTTGAGGGTTCTTTGGAGCCTCCTACCCTGAACCTGTCCTACCAAAGCTCCTTTGAGCAGGGTGACACCTGTTATTTGACTAGTGGCTGTTCTCTGAGTCCTGTTTCTCTGGCAGTTCAGTCCACTCAACTCATAGATTTTTGGATGGTAACTGCTCACCTCCCCAGGGGGTTCCCTTGGGAAACTGTTAAAACAGTTCCAGGCCAACTCTCTCTCTCCAGATTTGAGCCATGAAAAACACTCACACATTTCTTGCCCCAGTACCAGCCAACGAGGTGTGTTATAACTTCCCAAATGCAGCTCTCTGTGAGCACTCTCTCTCTACTCTGCTACAGGCCAAGCTGCTTTCTCAGGTATCCATGCAAGGTGTATGCAAACAGGAGAGAACACATCAGGCTCTCTGATTGGTCCCATTGAGGGCCTTCCTCACCAGGCCTTGAAGTGAAGTGACAACCACCATCCCCTTTCCCCTTAGGAGTAATGGGACAACTTCCTCAAAGGACAACTTCCTCCTAAACAGTCCTCTCCACAAAAAGGATCTGTTCAATGTCCTTGTCCTGTTTCTTTATTCCACTTTATCCTTTCACTTTCTTATCATAAGTTTAAAGTGTCCCTACTTATTATCGGGCTTTCCTGGTGGCTCAGACAGTAAAGAATCTGCTTGCAATGCAGAAGACCCAGGTTCGATCTCTGGGTCTGGAAGATCCCCTGGAGCAGGAAATGGCAACCCATTCCAGCATTCTTGCCTGGAGAATCCCATGGACAGAGAAGACTGGCAGGTAACAGTCCATGGTGTCACAAAGAGTCACACACTACTGAGCAAGTAACAGTAACTAACTACTTATTACCATTTTCTTTGAATTTTTGCATTTTGGTTTGCCATGTCACTAAGGATTTCCTACCTCTTGTCTCTCTGGATGTCTCAGTTCAAATTTTCAACATTAACATCTGGTAAACATGAGAATCTTGCCTCCTCTTGAGTCAACCATGGGTTCCATACCCAGAATCAAGACTTATGTTCACCAGACAATTCAGTTATGCAAATGTCTTAGTGAACATTATAGATTTGTTGGAGATGTCGCAGGGACAGATGATGGCCATATATCAGATATACCACTGGGTATCATATGCTGTTTAGCCATTTCCCTTCCCCAAAGGCTCTGTCAAGTGCAAGCCTCATCTTTTATCATCCCTCTATACCACTGGATTCAACTTTTCTCTCACCTCCCTCAGTCCTCTGGATTCTTCCATGGGAATGTCAAATCCCTCGCTCCTTTTTTCTGTATATATATGTTTTTTTAATTCTTTTTCCTCAGACAAGCTGGGTCCTGAAGTTTCACCTAGCAGTGTCTGGTCCCATCACTTCATGGCAAATAGATGGGGAAGCAGGGGAAACAATGATAGACTTTATTTTGGGGGGCTCCAAAATCACTGTAGATGGTGACTAAAGCCATGAAATTAAAAGACACTCTCTCCTTGGAAGAAAAGCTATGACCAACCTACACAGCATATTAAAAGCACAGACATTACTTTACCAACAAAGGTCTATCTAGTCAAAGCTATGGTTTTTCCTGTGGTCATGTATGGATGTGAGAGTTGGACTATAAAGAAAGCTGAGCGCCAAAGAATTGCTGCTTTTCAACTGTGGTGTTGGAGAAGACTCGTGAGAATACCTTGGACTGCAAGGAGATCCAACCAGTCCATCCAAAAGGAAATCAGTCTTGAATATTCATTGGAAGGACTGATGCTGAAGCTGAAACTCCAATACTTTGGCCCCCTGATGTGAAGAACTGACTCATTGGAAAAGACCTTGATGCTGGGAAAGATTGAGGGCAGGAGGAGAAGGGGACGACAGAGGACAAGATGGTTGGATGGCATCACTGGCTCAATGGACATGAGTTTGAGTAAACTCCGCAACTGGTGATGGACAGGGAGGCCTGGCATGCTGCAGTCCATGGGGTCATAAAGAGTCGGACATGACTGAGCGACTGAACTGAACTGAAGTTTCACCTTCTTCCTAGGAATCATCTCTCAGTAACCTTGAGTGGGAGGCTCTACAAGCATCTTATTTTTACCCCTCATTGCTGTAATTACATTATCTCATTTAGCCTTCAGGAAAAACACTGCGAGTGAAATATTAGAAGAGTTAATATTACAGATGAAGTAACTGGGATGCAGAGATTATTAAGCTACTCTCCTATCCTCACAAAGTAGAGAAATGCCTCAATTTACTTTTCATGTATCAGAGGTACATTCCACTATAGAAAAGTGCTAGTTGCCATGCCTTAGCCATAGGTTTCTTTCCCGGTTTACTCAGGTATTGGGTCAGTCGAAGACCTCAATGAACATTTTGGCCAACCCAACATACCCCGACAGGCTGGTATCAGAAAAAGAAACAGCAAGCTGATAATCTGGCTCAGGAATAGTAAAGGCTTTGTATCAACCTACCAGAGTCAGCACTTCAGGGGCTTCCCAGGTGGCACTAGTGGTAAAGAACCTGCCTGCCAATGCAGGCAGACTTAAGAGACATGAGTTCATCCCTGGGTTGGGAAGATCTCCTGGAGAAGGGCATGGCAATCCACTCCAGTATTCTTGCCTGGAAAACTCCATGGACAGAGGAGCCTGGTGGGCTACAGTCCATGGGATCACAAAAAGTCAGACATGACTGAACGACTAAGCACAGCACACAGCACCAGAGTCAGCACTTCAAGAAGAAACATTATTTCCTTCTATTCGGTGACTTGCTATCATCAACAATCATATTGGCCACTATTTAAAAAGATTAATTTCAAATTGCATGTACTTCCAAGTTCTCACCAATTAGCTTTGACTGACACAGGTTTATAGCATATTGAAACAAGAGAGGGCAACTATCCTCTCCTATGGAGGAACAAGGGATTTGCTTCTGAAGCTGCTATTAGTATTAATGGGAGTTGTGCATTTACCTTGTCTCATTTCAGGGAGAGGAGAGAGCTAGCTGGATGATGAATGAAGATAAGATTATTCTATTCAAAGGACTGTTCAAAATTTCTAGTAGTACCCATGGTTCATCTCCTTGTATGTCTTTATGAACCAAACTTTGCTCCAAAATCATAATGCTTTAGATTATCAGCCATATCAGGTAATGTCACCAATGATAAGTGCCTGCTGTTAAAATAAATGTTAGGTTTGGTTTTGCATCTCAACTTGTTTTTAATGCAGACTCCTAGGGGTTTGTGCAACAGTGGGGATTCATTTATCAGCACAAAACAGCCTTTTGTTTACACATGATCATTTGGTAATCATGCAGCCTCTGTACAAGGAGTCAAGGAAAATAATAAGTGTAGCTCAATCTACAAGGCTGGAATAAGGGGGCTGTCTTTTGACAATCAAGCACTACTTATAAGGATTAATGTGGCTTTTGATAAACTGCCAAACCACTGTGGAAGCCAGATTTAGAACAAGGCCCACTGAAGACCTTTCAGGCTCTTCGTTTTCATGAGGACTCTACAGGGCATGCTGAGCAATTGCTTAATAATTGGAAGTCAAATGTATTAAAAGAAAGCATAGCTAAGTGTTCTCCTAACAAAACCAAATAATCTCATTTATCCTCTTTTTCACACCAAAGCAATCACATTCTTCAATCATAAAAGGTAAAAGATGTTGTCTCCTTTTTATAATAAACCCCAGTGTCCCCAAAGCACATGTATAGTTTTTCTGTACTTGAATTTATGCTCTTAGTATAGCACCTCTCTGGTGGCTCAGATGCTATAGAATATACCTGCAATGCAGGAGACCCGAGTTCGATCCCTGGCTCAGAAAGATCCCCTGGAGAAGGGAATTGCTACCCACCACAGAATTCTTGCCTGGCGAATTCCATAGACAGCAGAGCCTGATGGCTACAGTCCTTGGGGTCACAAAGAGTTGGATACCGCTGAGCAACTAACATTCCTGGTATGAGCATAGCTCCACAAAGGAGACAATTGTATATGTGACATAACTTCAGAAATACTACAAAACCCTGCCAACTCCAGAATTTCCTGTTCAACTTCTCAGCTGGTTGAAATGGGATTAAAGTGATATCTTCAAGCTAGGTGTTGGGTGACAGTCCTTCATGTAGTTCTCCTGCTTCTACACATCTCACTAGGTATGCCAGGAAGAAAGGCCATAACTGCCCTTCACACGGTGCCTTTTATCAGGAATGTCTTTGCACTGAGCTATTGAAGGATGAGGTAACACTCCTCCTCAGACAAAGAAAAGGTTTGCTTACTGCTTGCTGTAAGAATAATGAATTACCCAAAGTTAGTGTGGGTAAATGAACTGCATATGAGGCATTCTTCTGCCCCATATTACATGGGACTTGGGGCAAGGGAAATTGATGCAAACATACTGATGCATGCTTGAAGTCACTCTACCCCTGAATATTTCATAAGCAGATTAATTCTATTTTTAAGCCAGGCCATTTTGAGTTGTGTTTCTGTTACTTAAAACCAAGAACTCTAATATTACTGGGATTAAATCTGGGTAATACAGCATACTATACTAGAGAGTTCTAGTACAGATTAGCATATAAAGTCACAAGAAGTCTGGCTGTAAAAAAAAATTTGTTTAATTGTGTTTAACTTGAGACTTCTTTATTTTCCATGAACCATTCCACTTCTTTGAGTAACATTTATCAATTTCTTATAAGACTGATATTCCATGAACCTTACTTGGAAAATATTGGAATATTCTTTTCACTGCAAATTTGTTATAAAATCATAAATCAAAAAATCAAATGGAACAAACAGAATATGTACGTACACATGAAAGCTTTCATTGATACAGTCGTGTATTTATTCCACCGGTATTTAAGGAAAACCCACTATGTGTCAGACACAGTGGAAAACACTGAATATATAAACTCAGAAGTGAAATCAGAGCAGAGTATTACACAAAAATCAATTTCTTCCTATTGACCATAGAGACATTATAAATGTCTACAAATATTGGAGTGTTTCTTTTCCATTAAGGAAGTTTGATATCAAACTTTATCACACTAAGACCATATTACAGTGCTGAAAAGTCAATCTCTTTTCTTGATGTTTTTTTGGAATTACAAAGGAAATTTCTCAGTTTCCATAGAGTTACGATCTTTCAGAAGACAACTAGAAATAGTTAAAATATCTAACCTATTTAGAACATGAGGGTAATGTAATTTTGTAATGGAAAATCTAATAACATCAGATTTACAACCTAATTTATAGTCCAAAGGGTTCCAATTTGGTCAGGAAATAAAACCAAAGTCAATAAACTCTTGTGTTAAATATTCTAGACAATGAATGCAAACTGTTTTGCAATGTCATAACATGGAAGAACACATTAAAGAAAATATCTGTGGAGCATAATGTAACCTTTAAGCCAGACTCCCAGGAAATGAGTTATGTGAATCAATTCAGCTCAACACAATTCTTTTTCAATTCCTACCATTTGCCTCATCCTGTGCTAGGCACCTGGGGGATATTTTAAAACACACTAATAATACAGCATTCTACAGTCTTCTTATTTGGTTTGAGTAATCAGCATGGAAGGCACATATCATTTCTAACTTGCCCTCTAAGTGCCCGCGAAAAATCAGAAAACAGAAATACAGCCATACAGATGCACGCTTTAAACACAAGAGGGTGAAGAAGGGAGAGATAAATTAGGTCAGAATAGCTCAGGAGAATTTCAGAGAGAATCTCAAGCGGGAAAAAAATTATATCAGCAGAATCACAGGAAGTTTAGTTTAGTTTTGGTTTTAGTTTATTCGTTTTTAAACTGAAAAGTGTGCATAGTATCACTGCTTTGACTGGGACAAAGGAAAACATTGATAGGTAGATAGATTAAGTTTGGGCAGAAAGGAGATCAATGATAGACAATAGGAAGAAAGAGGAAATGTCTTATTGATTTAACAAGCATTTCTTGAGTAATTGCCATGGGAAAACCATTTGGGAAGCCTTTGAAAGTATTTAAAAACTAATAACTTCTAGAATTGTCATAAAGAAGTATCAATAAATCAGATATGGAAAATAGTACACTTAAGGAACCATGCAGCAGGGATCATATGATTGAAACAATTATATGCTATTGGAGATTCGAAAGGGGTAGATTCCATATGACTGGAAGTTAGGAAAAAAGCTGGATATACTGTGAATCAAGGAATGAAAGATTTTGACAGGTGTAAAAGCAAATGAGAGAGAATGGATAGAACTTGATAATTCATTGCATAGAATGTAGAAGACACTCTCAAATGAGACAATGTATTAATATCTGAAATCACCTTAAAATGGTCAAGCACAATATAACTGTAAAGAATTATGCAGTAGCCTGGGTAATGTATCTGAGCTTTGGTTTTTTTAACCACAAAATGGGAACAGTCTTGATTCCTCTGCCTTTTTCACATGACCATTGTAGAGGCTTTAATAAGAAAATGACCAGGGAATCTTGCCATTTGCCACAACATGGATGGACCTTGTGGGCACTGTGCTAAGTGGGGTAAGTCAGACAGAGGAAGACAAATGGAATCCTAAAAAAAAAAAAAAAAAATTTAACACCAAACTCATAGATACAGAGAAAAGTTTGGTGGTTGCCAGAGGTGGTGGTGGGAGGTGGTTAAAATGGGTAAAAGTGACCAAAAGGTACAAACATCTAGTTACAACATAAATAAGTCCTGAGGATGCAATGTAGAGCATGGTGATTATGATTAATACCACTATATTTAATTAATATGTATTAATACCACTATATTTGAAATTTGATGAGAGAGTCGATCTTAAAACTTCTCATCACGTGGAAGAGTGGGTTGGAGAATGGATACATGTGTGTATATGGGTGAGTCTCTTCACTGTTCACCTGAAACTATCACATTGTTAATCAGCTATACCCCAATACAAAATAAAAAGCTTACAAAAACATTCTCATCACAAGGAAAAATGGTTTTAAGTATATTAGATGAGAGGTGTTAACTAGACTTATGGAGGTGATCCTTTGATAATAAACACAAATATCTAATCAGTATGTTGTACATTGGAAACTAATATAATGTTATATATAATTATAGCACAATAAAAAACATATCAACATATTTTAATTTCTTCACCATACATATTTCTTTTTAAAAACAATTTTATTGCGGCATAGCTAATGTGAAAAAAAGACTGAACACATTTAAAACCTACAACTTAATCTGTATGCAAGTCAGGAAGCAACAGTTAGAACTGAACATGGAACAAAAGACTGGTTCCAAATAGGAAAAGGAGTATGTTAAGGCTATATATTATCATCCTGCTTATTTAATTTATATGCAGAGTACATCATGAGAAACGCTGGACTGGAAGAAACACAAGCTGGAATCAAGATTGCCAGGAGAAATATCAATAACCTCAGATATGCAGATGACACCACCCTCATGGCAGAAAGTGAAGAGGAACTACAAAGCTTCTTGACGAAAGTGAAAGAGGAGAGTGAAAAAGTTGGCTTAAAGCTCAACATTCAGAAAACAAAGATCATGGCAACCAGTCCCATCACTTCATGGGAAATAGATGGGGAAACAGTGGAAACAGTGTCAGACTTTATTTTGGGGGGCTCCAAAATCACTGCAGATGGTGACTGCAGCCATGAAATTAAAAGACGCTTACTCCTTGGAAGGAAAGTTATGACCAACCTAGATAGCACATTCAAAAGCAGAGACATTACTTTGCCAACAAAGGTCCATCTAGTCAAAGCTATGGTTTTTCCTGTGGTCATGTATGGATGTGAGAGTTGGACCATGAAGAAGGCTGAGTGCTGAAGAATTGACGCTTTTGAACTGTGGTGTTGGAGAAGACTCTTGAGAGTCCCTTGGACTGCAAGGAGATCCAACCAGTCCATTCTGAAGGAGATCAGCCCTGGGATTTCTCTGGGGGGAATGATGCTAAAGCTGAAACTCCAGTACTTTGGCCACCTCATGGGAAGAGTTGACTCATTGGAAAAGACTCTGATGCTGGGAGGAATTGGGGGCAGGAGGAGAAAGGAACGACGGAAGATGAGATGGCTGGATGGCATCACTGACTCGATGGACGTGAGTCTGAGTGAACTCCAGGAGTTGGTGATGGACAGGGAGGCCTGGCGTGCTGCGATTCATGGGGTCGCAAAGAGTCGGACACGACTGAGTAACTGAAATGAACTGAATGAGTTGGAAATATAGACCTGCAAACCATCACCACAATCAAGATAATAAACATATCCATCATGTCCAAAAGTTTCCTCATGCCTTTCTTTTACTGTTTTTTAGGTTTTTTTTTTTAATTTTGTGTAAGAAACTTAATTTTAATATGAGATCTATCCTCTTTACAAATTCTACAAAATTTTTAGCTGCAGGCACCATGTTGGACAGCAGATCCCTACAACTTATTCATCTCACATAACCAAATCTTTATGCCTATACAACTCCCCTTTTTTCTCCCGCCACACTGCCCCAGACAACTACCATGCTACTCTCTGCTTCTACCAGTTTAATTATTTTAGATACCCCATGAAAGTGAAAGTAAAAGTTGCTCAGTTGTGTCTGACTATTTGTGACCCCATGGACTATACAATCCGTGGAATTCTCCAGGCCAGAATACTGGAGTTGGTAGCCTTTCCCTTCTCCAGGAGATCTTTTCTTCCCTACCCAGGGATCGAACCCAGGTCTCCTGCATTATAGGCGGATTCTTTACCAACTGAGGCACAATGGAAGCCCAAGAATACTGGAGTGAGTAGCCTATCCCTTCTCCTGTGGATCTTCCCAACCCAGGAATTGAACCGGGGTCTCCTGCATTGCAGGCGAATTCTTTACCAACTGAGCTATCAGGGAAGCCCAGATACCCCATATCAGTGGAATAATAGTATTTATCTAACCAACATATTTTTCAAATCATTAATCACTTTAAAGTTTACTTATGACTCCTAAACCAGTACTTGGACATTTAGATAAGTCAGTTTACTTTAAACAAAGTCAAAATAAAAACAGAAGTACTATTTCCCAGAAAAATCAGCAAGGCCAAAGCAAAAATCTTCTCAGTAAAAATACAAATAGGAAAATCTAAAAGGTAGTCTTAAAGGAGCAAAAATAAAGTCAAATCTACCTATCTGACAGTCTGCTCGCAATACAGGTTTCTGCCTTAGCCTCAGAGAAATTCTGCTGTGTTTTGACATATTTATCTGCGCAGGACTCTGCCATTGCATTAGCATTTTTCAAATTATTTTTACATTCAAATTGATTTCAATTACATAGACACTTCAAAACATTAATATTCATTTGAGATATCGCTGATATCTTCTCAGTGTGCTAAACTTTTTTAGGCACTGGTTCATAATTAACTCACTCCACATGTAACTGCTAGAGAACAAGCCTATGAAATTCTGATTAGTTTAAGAGCCTTTTTGCATATGCTCAAAGTTCCTAAATTATAAACATTCCACTGCCAAAGTGTTCACACATCCAAACTATTTCACCAAGATTTCACTTTCAGATTTCTTTTTCCCATTGTTTAAGAATAAGTAACTTGAGTGAGAAAGCTCAAGCAACAAACACATTCATTTGTTTGTTATGAGAGAGAAAGGAGGAAGGAATTTGATTGGTTCTTAAGGAAGAAAATTAAAAAAAAAAAGTCTGGAGGGAAAAAGAAAAATGACAACTTGACCCTTACCTGTGGATTCCCCGAGAGACTTTGTGTGAATGAAATGGATGTCCTATGGTTTTTTCAGAAAAACTAAGCTGATTTGTACAAACAGACAATTTCAGGAGCCATAGGCAGAGAGAAATGTGAATATTTAACACAGATAAGGCAATGGCACCCCACTCCAGTACTCTTGCCTGGAAAATCCTATGGACGGAGGAGCCTGGTAGGCTGCAGTCCATGGGGTCGCTAAGAGTCGGACATGACTGAGCGACTTCACTTTCACTTTTCACTTTCCTGCATTGGAGGAGGAAATGGCAACCCACTCCAGTGTTCTTGCCTGGAGAATCCCAGGGACAGGGGAGCCTGGTGGGCTGCCGTCTTTGGGGTCACACAGAGTTGGACACGACTGAAGCGACGCAGCAGCAGCAGCAGCAACACAGACAAATTAATAGAACTTGTGGGGGGGACCATGGAATTGTTAGTATTTGAAGCAGTACCATTTAAATCTTATTGGCAGAGAAACTCATAAATATAATCTGAGGTACATGAGAATTGAATGAAATAATACATAAAATCTGTAACATTTAGAGGGCTCCCCAGGTGGCGCTAGTGGTAAAGAATCTGCCTGCCTTTAGAGGAGACAGGGGTTCAACCGGTGGGTTGGGAAGATGCCCTGGATGGCAACCCACTCCAGTATTCTTGCCTGGGGAATTTGATGAACAGAGGAGCTGGCAGGCTACAGACCATGGGGTTGCAAAAGACACTACTGAGCAACTAACACTTTCACTTTCAAAGAAACAATCGTTGCAACTACTTATTATCTCATTTAGGCTTCACAGTGTATCTAAACTTGCTTTCAACACAAAGGTTTGTAGCTGCATTCCGCAAGAGTGTTCCAGTGGAATGTAAGATTAGGAGACAATGCCCTCTGGTGGTCTCTTTGGCTCTGGGACGGGAAACCTCATTAGCAGACATAACAGATGTAAGGCTGTGTTACTGTGTTTCTTTGGGATCCTGTGACCAGCAGGAGAAAAGTATGAACTCGTGTCCCAACTGGGATGTAATCTTGTATAAAGGCCTGGAAGTTTTCCCAAAGATGAATTAGACTAGAGAGAATCTCTGGGAATTCAGAGAAGAACCCAGTGTGAGTGACGAGTAGTCCAGATGGAAGAGCCAGATGGGGATTACAGAGGAACCAGAGGTTCCAGATGAAGGTCTGAACAGGCTTGACCATCCCTTCATCTAGCCTGCCAAAAGTCCTGTCCCCTGGGCAACACAAAGTTGCAACATCAAGAGGAACTCGCCATCACTAGCGATGTAACAGCTTTCAAGTTGAAAATCACAAGTGAAGGCAATTTCCTGGCTAGTGGAAGGGAAGATGAATAAGAGTCAGGGAGGTAAAAGAGGTTGGCAGCAGCACACAAAGGTTGTGTGAATGACATGGAGGTCAGCATATGAGAGGAGCTCAGCGCCAGCACAGGCAGAGGCTGGTGCAACTGGTCCAGGTTATGTAGCGAAAGTAGAAGAGAAATTGCTGGTCTACAGGTGGCACTTTTTAGAGCTGCCCTGTTCTTGCCAAACCAGGGATCCCAGAGGAAATGCAAAGGAGAGCTGAGGAGGAAGCAATCTTCCAGTAAGGCAGTGTCACGGAATATAATCACTGGCTAGGTTACTTACACTTTACATCCATTTCACAGACGTAGATAGTGAGATTCCAAAGTTTGGTTAAATTCATACAATCAAGTTTTTTTTTTTCCAGCAGAAAGATTAGGACATAGATATATGTTTTATTAATTTCTATTTTACTTATACCAATCTACCTCCCTTAAAAAAAAAAAAAAAAAAAAAACCTTGGATACCCTGGAACATTTATTATTTATCCCTCTGCTCCTTTCAATTTTAAAGTTTTCTTATTTTATTTTATATTTAATTACATGAGCTTCTCCCAGTCTTTTCTGGAGTAAGTAGGATATAAATATCACATAAACAAAAAAAAATTTATTTCCATGGGTAAATGTTTTACAAGTTTCAAACATGTAACTTGCATGAGATTTTTACTACAGTCTTTTCATGATTTCTGCTTTATTGACTATGCCAAAACCTTTGACTGTGTGGATCACAATAAACTGTGGAAAATTCTGAAAGCAATGGGAATACCAGACCACCTGACCTGCCTCTTGAGAAAGCTGCATGCAGGTCAGGAAGCAACAGTTAGAACTGGACATGGAACAACAAACTGGTTCCAACTAAGAAAAGGAGTACGTCAAGGCTGTATATTGTTACCCTGCTTATTTAACTTATATGCAGAGTACATCATGAGAAATGCTGGGCTGGAAGAAGCACAAGCTGGAATCAAGATTGCTGGGAGAAATATCAATAACCTCAGATATGCAGATGACAGCACCCTTATGGCAGAAAGTGAAGAGGAACTAAAAAGCCTCTTGATGAAAGTGAAAGAGGAGAGTGAAAAAGTTGGCTTAAAGCTCAACATTCAGAAAAATAAAGATCATGGCATTGGGTCCCATCACTGCATGGGAAATAGATGGGGAAACAGTGGAAACAGTGTCAGACTTTATTTTTCTGGGCTCCAAAATCACTGCAGATGGTGACTGCAGCCATGAAATTAAAAGACGCTTACTCCTCGGAAGGAAAGTTATGACCAACCTAGATAGCATATTCAAAAGCAGAGACATTACTTTGCCAACAAAGGTCCATCTATTTAAGGCTATGGTTTTTCCTGTGGTCATGTATGGATGTGAGAGTTGGACTGTGAAGAAAGCTGAGTGCCGAACAATTGATGCTTTTGAACTATGGTGTTGGAGAAGACTCTTGAGAGTCCCTTGGACTGCAAGGAGATCCAACTAGTCCATTCTGAAGGAGATCAGCCCTGGGATTTCTTTGGAAGGGATGATGCTAAAGCTGAAACTCCAGTACTTTGGCCACCTCATGCGAAGAGTTGACTCACTGGAAAAGACCCTGATGCTGGGAGGGATTGGGGGCAGGAGGAGAAAGGAACGACAGAGGATGAGATGGCTGGATGGTATCACCGACTCGATGGACATTAGTTTGGGTAAACTCCGGGAGTTGCTGATGGACAGGGAGGCCTGGCGTGCTGCGATTCATGGGGTCACAAACAGTTGGACACGACTGAGTGACTGAACTGAACTTTCATGATTTGGGATCAGAATATATTTGGATCAATCAGAAGATCCTTTTATAATCTACCTACGGGCATACATGCTAAGTCACTCAGTCATGTCCAACTCTGTGCAACCTTATGGACTGCAGCCTGCCAGGCTCCTCTATCAGTGGGATTCTCCAGGCAAGAATATTGTAGTGGGCTCCCGTGCCCTCCTCCAGGGGATCTTCCCAACCCAGGGATTGAACCTGCATCTCTTAAGTCTACCTGCATTGGCAGGCAGATTCTTTACTACTAGTGCCAGCTGGGAAACCCATAACCTATCTACAGTTGCCATTAAAATGATAAGAGATAAGTAATATTCTGTATATTTAAACTATTTTGAAAAGACTATTCTAAAAGTTTCAATTACCTGACCTTAATGGATTCTTCCAATATATAATGACTTTATAAATTTATACATAAACCTGATATAACAAGGTTATACTGTTAGAATTCGGAGAAGGCAATGGCACCCCACTCCAGTACTCTTGCCTGGAAAATCCCATGGACAGGGGAGCCTGGTAGGCTGCAGTCCATGGGGTCACTAGGAGTCGGACACAACTGAGCGACTTCACTTTCACTTTTCACTTTCATGCATTGGAGAAGGAAATGGCAACCCACTCCAGTGTTCTTGCCTGGAGAATCCCAGGGACAGGGGAGCCTGGTGGGCTGCCGTCTCTGGGGTCACAGAGAGTTGGACATGATTGAAGCGACTTAGCAGCAGCAGCAGCAACTCTTAGAATTATGTATTCTCTTTCTTCAGGCATTTTTTTTAGACTATACCTCCAGTGAAACAGAAGTAATGGAATTGAAAATAATAAGTCACTAAGAAATTAATTATTATATTTAATGTAAAAGAGACTCCATAATGAATAGAGAAATTCAATAATCAAAGCTCTTTAGGAAAAAGAAGCCAAAAAATGTTTTCTAATTTTTCCACAGGATGACAGTGTGGACAATAATAAGTTTAAATTAGATAGGCTGGGATTCACTGAATTATAGCTCTGGTTGCTATACAATTTGTATAGTGCCTACCAATGTAACTTTGATTTCTGAAGAAAATGTTAAAACTTTTCACTTATTTACCTAAAGAAATTGATTTTTTTCCCTCTAAACATATATCATGGCCCCGTTGGAGAATTAAGGCAGTCCTCAAATAATTTACAAGTGATTCTTGGATTTCCCCCACACTTTTGTGTGGAGCAAGGTGCCTACCTAGTTCAGTGGAAATTAACTCACAACCCACACACGGTTCCCCCAAGGAGAATTTCCATTTGAAAGTTACCATGTTCTTCTCAGTGTAGACAACAAGCCATCAAAGCCCTGAGAAAAGTGTGCCACGAGAGAAGATGGGTGCAACAGTAGTCATAATCAGGCCACTTGTGTTTTTTAAGCACAAAGAGAATTAATACAAGAAGTTATGTGCTTACCAAACTGTCGGACATGCTGGAGAAACAGAGGTCAGGAAACTGGACCACTAGCATTCAGAGTTTGAAAGTTTGCAGAATCCACGGGAAAACACTGACAGTAATCAGAGCTGCCTCTAGCACTGAGCTGAGGCACTCACAGGACAATACTGGAGGCCCCTGCAAAATCTCACTTCAGCTGAGACCCACATATCTGAACTGCCAAGAGGAGTAATAATGGATTTCTGGTTCTCTCTTACCTTCCAAATTTCATACAAGTGCTGCCAATCAGAAAAATCTGTGCTTTCTCCTATGTCTGGGGCTAAAAGTTATCAAGCAGTGTTCAGACTTTGGGTTTCTAGAATGACTCTTGGCCAAAAAGATCCCTGGGGTGCTTTAAGAAGCACTTGTTATGGACAAGGAATCTGAATTGGGTCCCCAGGCTTATTCAGTGAGGCTTCGTTCTAGGTCAGCTGTAGCTGAAGTTGGATGCTCATTTTAGCCAATATGTGCCACATTCTGAAAACAGCACCTGAGCACGTGAGTATGGACTAAAAGGATGCAACTCTGAGAGAAACTATGGACCACTCTTGGCTGAAGGAATTAAGCTAACCTCCATCAGAAAATCTATGCAGAAATCTAGACCACCAGAAAGCAGAGCATAAATGCAGCCATGAGCCGTGCCAAACCGATTTACAAGAGCAATACTGTACACCAGCTACGAATACAATGGAAGCCAAAAAAAAAAAAAAAATGACTCCCACCAGAAAATCAGTCATTCCCCAGTTCTCTCTTGGTGAGGCAACTGTAGGCAAGATCTGCCCCTGGGAGTAATCTTCTGAGATCATTGAACAATTCAGAAGAGAGGAGCAACAATACTGGATGTCCTGCTATTTGGGAAATTATAAAATTGAGTGGGTTTTAATTTAAATTTTTTTAATCTTTCTAGATGAAGATGACAAATTAATGCACTTTTAGACCTTTGCTGTCTTCTAAAAGCCCAACACACTGTAATTTTTAATAAAGGCATGAACTCACATAGACAAAGAATATTTGGAAAGGGGACAAAAATGATACCGTTTTGCAAGCTAGGAAGCAGCTGGATGAGTGTAAATTACTTGGCAAATCTGAGAAAGCTGAATTCTGAGCCAGCAGTAGCAAAGGCTCAAAAGCAATCTGATATATGCAACAGAATCCCCCAAAGACCCAAGATTCAGTGAACCAGGTATCTCTGGGAGAGTTGTGGGTAACAGTGATGATACAAACAGCAGAGTTGTTTGAAAGTCCTCTTTGAGAAACCATTGATCTTCCTGGACCCTCACCTTGTGGAGGCTGGACAGCAACTCTTCTCTCACTCTGGCAGACTAGACGTTTACTCTGTGGTTGGAGTGAAATTGAGGGTGTCTCTGCTACACCTGCAGGCAGAGGTGCCGTAATAAAAACAGGGGAATTAAATAAAAGTCCCCATACTAAATACTGAGACTCCCATCATTCTATGGCTCACCCAAGCCCTCTCTCTCACACTGTCTCTCTGAATAATGGCTGTGAAGACTATACCCTCCAGGGAGGATGTCAAAACACCTTTTCAGGGATTTGTAGACAGTATGCTCTCACAAAGAATTTCCCAAGGAAACATACTGTCAAATCACTCTACTCTGAAGCCCACAGTCCAGACACCCCACACATGCACACAACTTCCAAACAGGATTTTGTGTGTGTGTGTGTGTGTGTGTGTGTGTGCCTTCTTCTTAAATATGAATGGCCACTAAGGATATTTGAGGCAAGGGCCCAAGTGACAGACAGTGACAAACACCCAGAAAAGCAACATGAGGGAAAAGACTACACTAGTAGAACAAAAGTGAATTTTTAAAATACCATCAATAGTTTAAGAGAAAAGAAGATATTACATCAATCAATCAATCCAAAATAACACATTAATAAAAGTATACTAACTGCCGCAATAGAAACACCTTACCATCTCAAAGGCTTGACATCATAGATATTTACTTCTCACCTACGTAAAGTTCAATTAGAAATAGGATGGAGGGAAGGGCTCTGTTCCACATAGTAATTTGGATTCTCCATCCCTTTGGTCCTTAGAGTCTATCTATCCATCTGACCAATGAAGAAAGAAAGGAAAAAGGAAAAATACCTAGTTATTAAATCTTTAGCCTAGAAAAACATGTTACTTTTGTTCACTTTCCATTAACAAGATGCAAGAGGAGCTTGGAAATGTGGTCCCTGACTGAGCAGTCACTTTCTATCAGCAACTCTATTTTAAGGAAAGAGATACAAATCTATATTGGATAGCTAACTGCACCACACACTTGAAAAAAAAAAAAAAGGAAGAAATAAAAAGACCATTCAGAAAACAAAACACAAGAAAACAGCTCTTAGAAAATAAAAGTGTAATGAAAGTGAAGTGAAAGTTTTAGTCATTCAGTCGTGTCCGACTCTTTATGACCTCACGGACTGTAGCCCACCAGGCTCTCTGGCCATGGAATTCTCCAGGCAAGAATACTGGAGTGGGAAGCCATTCTACAATAGCAATCATTAAATAATCAATGTAAAAGTGGGAAGATAGACCTGAGAAAGTATAGCAAAAAGTCAAAGGAATAGAAAATAGAAGAGAAAAATTAAAAAAAAAACAGAATTAAATCCATAAAATCTAACACTGAAATAATAGGTTCTAGAAAGAAAAATACAAGAAAAAGAGAGGAAGGAAAAACAATAAACAACTCAGTGCAAGTTCACAAAATGAAAAAATTGAATCACTAGATTGAAAATGTTCACCAAAGTTCTGACATATATATAAAATAGACTTATACTATGTATAAGTATGTATGATATTTCGTATCACCGGGGACAACAAAAAGATTGTAGAAGCTTTAAGAATAAAAAATAAATAAAATCACAGTTCATACAACAATCAAGAAATACAATGGCATTGCATCTCTCAATACTAAAACGTCAGCTTCAAGAAGATGGAGCATCATGATCACAAAATACAAAGGGACATTAATTTCACCCTAGAATTCTAAACCCAGTCAAACAAGCAATTAAGAGTGATGGCATAAAAAAAAAAAAAAAGACATCTTCAAGCACGCAAGTTCTCAAAAAGTTTACCTTCCATGCAAACTCTTTCAGGATGCTAGAAACGAGTTCCATCATAATGAGGAAAGAAAGACCAGGAAAGAGAATTAGAAGAATAAGATCCAGCATGAAAGAGAAATAGAATCCTCAGGGTAATGAAGAACAGAAACGTCTAGACAGTAACTGTGCACCAGGCCTCTATAGAGACCAGCCAGTCATAGAGGAACAGGGAGAGGTGTCGATAAAAGGGTGAAATTGACAGCACACCTGTAACACTGACACTGTGTTGAGGTGATAAACAGTTGGGGAAGTTGGAGATAAAGCAGGAGCAGTAGTAGTGGTGGTGGTAATAGTTGTGATAGTAACAGCAGTGGCAGTAGTAGTGATCATATTACAAAAGAGAGGAATTCAACTTAAACCTAGCTGAAAGAAAGGGAACTGTGAAGGAAAAGAACTAAAGAACCTAATAGCATGTAGGAAATGCTAGTAGTATATAATGAGGTAGTCAGGCAAAATTACAAATTTTGTAAAAAGTCCAGTTCTGTCTTAAAACATATAAGTTGACTGTTATAACTTTACACCTGGCATTTTGTTGCACTTTTCCAGAACACATCCCCTGTGAAGCAGGAAATGGCCCATTTTGCCACTGGAGATATTTTCTTTCAAGGTGTGGCTAGAATTCAGTTTCTTATAACTTTTGCCTCTAATATGCAGCATTGAACTGGAATAATTTCACAGCTTCTATAAAAATATTGGCAACATTTTCAAACTTTTATTAAAATTTTCATCTTTTAAAGTTTTTAAATTATGTCCTATGAGAAAAGGTATTGGCAATTCTCTGTGAATGTTCTGCAAAATAAAATTAATCTTTAATAATTAAACATAGAAAAGCCAACTTGGAACTGGAAGTCTGTGAAAATAGGAGACTTACCTATCCATCTGGTTCAATTTGTGCCAGCCATACCAATTAGTACAAATTTAATACTTGTAAGAAATTTTCTATAGTAAGCAAAAACTAAGCTATATTACCTAACTTACTAGATTTCAGATATCATCTCTGATATTCATACCACAGCAGGGCTCATATGAGAGGAAAACATAACCGCATATAATTGTCATCTGCCACCTCGTTGCAAGTTTGGGTCAGATAGCACGGTACAAGGCACTGGATAGGGGGAAAGGCTTAGCAGGTTTTCTCAAAGTCAACTTGTGAATCACATACCTAAGAACTGCCTGGAGTATATGGTACAATGCAAATTCCTGGACCCTGCTGGAGAACAGCTGATTCAAAATCTCATCTGAAAATGAACTTTTTAATTTACAAATATACCATGTGATTCTCATTCACTTGAAATTTGAAGACACACTGATTTCAGGTGTGGTGTCTGAAGGTCAGAGCACTGCAGGACTCTTAGTGCCACAAAATTCAAGCAAAGACAAGGACTCTCATTCTCCGAGGCAGAAGCATGAAAATGTTACTGTGGAAGCCACGGACTGAAATTGGAGAACAGGAAGGCAAGCCTTGGAAATACAAGTTTACAGGGGCTGGAATCGAGGAGTTCAGATTCTTTCTAATCTTCTGCAGAGGTTGAGGCTTGTGATTGTGCATGGACATTCTTGAACCGGCAATAATATTTTATTACTTTTATAATTCAAATTTTATATTTTTTCTTTTAAATAAAACATTGAGATAAAGTGATGGATGGTAGAATTATATTTTGGTGTCTGTTAGAATTGAGTATAACTTCCTATATAAGAAAAATAAAATAAGCAAGATGGTAATTTTACTTTCCTCTAATAGAAAAGCTGATAAAGCAGCTCTACAGCTTGTTCAGGAGCCCATGTTTCATCAAAGTCTCTGCTATACCATCCTAAGAGTCTAGCTAGATGCATATGCTTACATCATGGTTGCTGGAGCTCCAGGCATCATATCCCGTTCCAGTAGGAAGGACCAATACAAGAATGTACGTATCAACCAAGTCAGTCCTCTGTCTCAGGCACTTTCCCAGAAGCCCTACAAAACAATTTCCAGCTACATTTCATCAGCCATTCGGTTTCTCTCAACTGTGCAAAGGAGACTGTGAAATGTAGCTTTGGCTGGGCACGCTGAAATCTTCAGCAAAATTGGGGTTTCGATGCTCAGAAAGAAGAGAAGAATGGATACTGAGAAGGCACCTGGATGTCCAAATTCTGTCATATACTTAATAGTCTGCTTAAGAAGTTCACCTATCTTACTTAGGCCTCAGTTTCTGTGTAAAAGAGGAACTGACACTTTTCAGGACTGTTATAACATTTGGAAGCATAGGTAACATATGTAAAAGTCTTGACATACAGAAGATAATCACTGAAATAATAACAAAAGGAGATTTAACTTATAAAATGTATTTTTGTATGCTTATTGAATGTTGGTGTAGAAAAGTTAATTATCTGATTATGTATAATACCAACAAATACTAGAACTATATCACACTGACTTGCTAGGGTAGCTCACTACTTCATTCTGTCTCATTCCATTCTCATCACCTTACCTTCTGCAGAAGATTAAGAGTTAACAGACTCTTACAAGGTTAGTCAACTGCTAAAGAAAACTAAATATCTAGGAATAATGGAAAAGACTAATAATGAATGGATCCACATAGCATACATGATGGATAATCCAAATCCACGTACCCCTTCACTCTCCACCAAAACACCAGCCTCCTTAGCCCAATAGACATTTTGTGTTAAAGACATATCACTTTTCTTCCTTAAAAATAGCAAGTCCTGGCATCTCCAGTGGTGTTTCTACAAGGAGACTGCAGGAACTAGACTGCAGTGCCTATTCTACGATGATTCATTTAAGTCCTCTCATCTCAGGATGCATGTCAATTTGCAATGTGATTTACCACTCTTTCCATCAAGAGATGAAGACTATTTCCTCACCTCTTGAATCCGGTTTGGACTTCCTTTCATCAGTAGAAGGTAGCAGAAGTGACATGATGTAACTTACAAGACTAGATAGGCCTCAGAGGCTTTATGGCTCTGTCTTCACCCATATGAAGCACTGTTCTGAGACCACCAGGTGAGAAAACAGGCCTAGCCTGCATGGAGGCAGATGTAGTTACGCCTGAGTACAGTCAGCAACAACTGCCAGACATGGGAGTTGGGTCATTTCAGACCTAGTCCAGGGGATCCTCCTGCTGAATATAACTACACGAAAGAGGGAGCTGAGGAGAAACCAGCAGAGGACCCACTCACCTGAAAAAACAACAATTAGTAATAAATCCTTGTTACTGCAAGCCATTAAGCTTTGACGGTATTTAATACATTGCAATATAAATAACTATTATTACTTTGTAAAGAAGCTGAAGTTTTTATTTACCTTACAGTGGTCTTGGACCCTGTGGAAAGAGACCTGACAGTCCTCGCCCACAGTGGGTTCTCATTAATTGTTCTTTGAATGAATGAGACACGGTGAACCTTTTTTAATTCTATAAAAATCCACAGTTTATATCATTAAATCTTCACCAGAATTAAGATCAGAGCGCCATCTATTGGTCAGTCAGATAATTTTGAGGATGCAAACGGATGAGTTCACACTTTTTTTTAATGTGAAACTGAATTCAGTTAACACTTCTAAGTAAGCGTATGTTTGCTTTAGGAAAAAAAAAATCTTTATATAGATACACTGAGGTTTTTTGCCCCTTCTCTCTCTTTTATAATTGAAGCAGCTTTAGCATACAACACTTTTCACTATTTTATTGCTATTTTAAAAGCTATCCCAAAACAAAATTCACCTTTTATGGACTCGGACTCTCCAATATCAAATGAGATTTCAAACTCTTCTCATATAAAAAAAATAAAATTTATTAGTTATATATTTTATATCTGGTTTTATAGGGCTCATGAGTAGATGTTTTATGGATATCTTTTTGAGAATTGTTTTTAATTGTGGCAGCAGAATATTTGTAAACTACCCTTTGAAATCTTTCCAGATTCAAACCACAGTGTCTAAGTTCTATAATGTAGAACTTTAGTGCATCAATCACCCATCTGAGTGTTGGAATAATCCCAAATGTTCTTGCTAGGAAAACCTTGGCCTCATGTACAGAATCTCATTAGGCATCTTTTCATCCAAGGTCATGCGGACTTCAAATCAGATATATGTGCTGTGTGGAAAAGAAGATTTTCACTTTACTGCTAACTTTTATGCAGCAAATAGAAATGAGAGGAGCGCCCAGCAGTAAGTACCTCACCTCCACAAGCCACTTGGTCCCTTTTAATTGGCATTTTATAGACCTGTTGCCAGCTTGAGCAAGCAGTCAGAGATTCCCTCCTCTACGGTGAAGGATCTCCTTCTCTAAAAATTGTTTTTCCTTTCTCTGTGGCCATTGGCTTCTCATAACAAGGGAATCTGTGTTGTGTAGGAGGTTCTTTGTAAATGAGAGAAGATAGAGATTAGAGTGCCTTGCAAGATAGTAGTGCTCTGGACAGAGATATCTTGTTACAAAGGGGCTGTGAGCCAGAGGTGATATAGAGCCGGCTTCAGACCCTCTTGAAAGGATAGAGATAATGTGGTCCTCATTAATGCTTAAGTGATATGAGAGATATCAACTGATTGTTAAAGCACATACAGAACTTGGGAGTTTAAAATTATTATCGAAAATATAATCTCAAATCAAAAGCTATGTGTAAGTTTCTGTATGTGTGTGTGCATGCATACATAATACAAGAGAGAGAGAGAAACAAAGAGATTGAGAAGAGAGAATAACACACTTGGAAGATTGCCCAAAGGCTATGTGATGCTTCCATTCCTCTAAATATTCTAAAATGTATCCCCAGATCGAGTCAAACCATAAGAGAAAAAAGGACATGTTTATTTCATCATTTTAACCACGACATAATTTCTTGTCTTTGGGCAACCACCATGCTTTGTCAGGATTTCCAGCAATGTCTTCTTAACCAGAGTCCCAGGTCTGTTTTCATATCCTCTAATGCACTCTCTACACACCAATCAGACTGTTCTTGGAAAAATGCAAATCCTGTCTTGACACATATCTGCCTGAAACTTTCTTTGAATTCCTAATGGAATTAAAGACAAATCGCTAACATTACCCAGGAGACCAGGCATGATCTTGCCTCTCTACCTACCTCTTCAGTTCCTTTCCTGGTCACTTGGTCCTCTTCAAAACCTGAGAGATTTACAACAGAGGCAGTCTAGTAGACAATGCTCCTCTACTCCATACAAATTCTAAACCAACAATTAAGGCAGAAGAGCAAGGTAAACAAGAGACATTTTAAAAAATCTCTATCACATATTACATTGGTTTGGTAGAATATAGCCTCTAAATAAACTTCTGAGCTTTTAATAAATAAATTCTTAAAAGCTCAACCTGAGAGTTAGGTTCACCCACCCATACAGGAGGGCTTTCCTGGTAGCTCAGCAGTAAAGAATCTGCCTGCAAATGCAAGAGCCACAGGAGACATGGATTCGATCCATGGGTCAAGAAGATCCCCTGGAGGAGGGCATGGAAACCCACTCCAGTATTCTTGCCTGGAGAATCCCATGGACAGAGGAGCCTGGTGGGCTACAGTCCATAGTATATAGTCCATAGTCATACAGTCAGACATGACCAAACGACTTATCACACATGCCCCATACAGGCAACGCTGAATGACTCCTCACACCCGTGAACAGAGCCTCAGCTACTAAGTTTAACTCCTGACGATAGGTCAGAAGAGCCCAGATGATCCTGCAACACCAAATGACCCCCAAATCTCTGTGACTTGAAGCCACAAAGGCATATTTCTTGCTCATTTAATGTATCCATCACAGGTCAGATGAGACTCAGCTCTATGTTCTAGTCTTCTCTCTGGAATCAAAACTGAAGGAGCAACAGCATCTCAGACTTTGCTGCCTATTATGGTAGAAAGATAAGACAGGGTTCTGAAAAGTCTCTCAGTTTTTCTGGCAATCACATGCTCTGCTCCAAAAATGAATACCACTGTCAATCCTGAGCCATGTCCAAAACTAATAAATATGACCCCACCAGTAAATTCTGCCTTCCACATATCCAGAGAAGAGCACTGGATGTTGGTGAGCAGAAACAATGAAGCCCTCTATGGTCAACTGTGGGCAAGAGCTCTGTGTCAGCATGTGCCTCCTAAGAGACATGAAAATGGAAGTGTTAGGCTACTCATTGGAGAAGGAAACAAATACCAAAAGCTGCCACTCAGAGCTTCATGTAGATTACACTATTTTAAGTAAAATCCTTCCTCATAGAAACCAAGTGGATGGGGAAGAAGTATTCTTCCTGACATGATCCACTGTGAAAATCTGAGATTTGAATTAAACTAAGATTAAAAATTAAGCATGGATTGAAGTTAGGTATTCGTCTGAGAATATGGGCAGCCTGACACAGAGAAACACATTGCACAGAGCTTTCTGAGTATGTAGGAGGCTCCCAACAAATGGTAAAACCAAAGTGGATTCTAGAAATTATGGGGTAGGATCCTCAAGAAATAAAGAGAAAACTCAGTTTTTATAAGGCTTTTCCCGAAGTTCCCCAAAAGAGAGGATAACTAATCATACAGTATGTTTATACAATGACATTTTCTTGGATAAGCTTTTTATTGGAATATTATGTACATACACAAAGTATACAAACCATAAATGTATATAGCCTGATGCATTTTCACAAAACTGGGTATCTCTGGGTTACCAGATACCCAGATTAAGAATCAGAAAACAATTATCCTTCGGAGGCCCTTTGGGTTTCCTTTTGGTCACTAATACCACCTCCCAAACTCTCCTATAGATAGCAATTACACTGTTGGAAAGGAGAATGGGAGTGGAAGTGTGTCTAAAGAGGAAGTTTCACATCTTGCCATGAGTTATCTGAATTTTGCACAAAGAATGTAACTACATATTACCTTTAAATTTTTTTTTAATTAAGGTTAAAACCACTTTAAGACCTCCTATCTTGAACCAGTAATTCCTTTTGATAACCTTGTATTATCAGGCTCCATTCAGGTACACAGCTGTGGTTATGACACTGCCTCTGGAGTAACACGGAAATGAGTTGAAGTCATGGCTTACCAATCAGGAGCAGCTTCTGGGCCTTGTCAAGTTGCTCAAACTCTCAAAGCTTAAGTCTCATCATCTATAAAATTATGATAATGACTAATTCATAAAGGATTAAATGAGATAGTGTTTATAAAGTACCTAATATATTTCCTAAAACACACTAAGGGCTCTATAAATTGTGTTTATTTTTGTTTATTATTATGTGCAATAAAAATGTCAGGTAACTGGGCTTCATAAAGAATATACCATATTTAAATCATTGAATTAAAAGCATAGTTATCTTTTTACTTTGAATAGCTGAAGACAATGAGTAGTATTTATCATTTACAATGTCTGAAAAACAGAACTCGTTAACAGTATCTTAGAAATCCTCAGATTAATTCATATATCCATTTGTTTACACAAACTAAAATCAAGATAGTCAGTGATTTATTTACACTCACACCACTCGTTAGCAAAAAAGTCAAGGAACAGATTTCAATTTCTCTGACTTCCAGTCCAGTGCTTTCCCCACTATACTATGATCCATTCACTCAGCCATACCCTAAGAGAGTTAACAGTTATTGAGTGTCTTATAAGTACACACCAGCAAAATTCAGACCAAAATGCCTATCCTAGGAAAAGGTGGAAAAACACTTTCCATTAGACTCAGACTTCCATTTACTCATCAACAGCATCTGTGCTTACCGGAAGGAACTTCAAGGAGATTACCTCTGTATTAGATGACTGCTAATATGTGGTATTAAAAATTAATTCCATTTCAGAATATATTGAACAAGAGGGGAACTTACAGCCATCTGCTGCTGAGTCCTCTGTTGTCCTGGTTGCTTATATTTATGCTAATGAAAAATCAGACCTCAGGGCTCCAGAAATCTCTCATTCTTCTCTCTCCATCATACACACCCTAGCTGGAGAACAGGACTGAGATTGAAATTAGAGAGTTGTGAATTCAACTTCAATGGACGAGTGTAAGGCAACAAACAGGGGCCTTAGGGAGGAAAGAAGGGAGCAGTGCCAGAGAAGAATTTCCTTAAGTACTGATGGCTTTGGTTTGGGACTAAGAACTTGTGATTTAGTAGAAAAGAGCTTTGAACTTGTGTTTGAATCTTGACTTCTTGATTTTGAATCCCACTGTTAATGCTGTAGGCTTGTGTTAGTCTCTTCTTTTGTTTAGCATTCATTTCCTCATCCCTAGAGTATAGCACCTCCTATGAAACTGTAGTATGATTTTCAGCAGCTAAAGATGAAAAGATTTCAAACCATTTAAAACATAAAGAAAACTCTAATGTTTTAGCCATTCAACATACTACATCACTAAATCAGTCTCATAATTATTACTTCTATTGTTCGTTTAAATATTATTGACAAATTGAAGAAAACTGCCTCTCCCTTAAAAATATTTAAGATTGAAAAGAGTATATCTCCTGTATATTTTAATAAACAGAAAGAAATACTGCAATGAGCAAAGAGGATATACTAGAGATGCATACATTGGCAGATCAAGGAAATATTAATATTTAATACATAGGAATGAACATAAGGGAGTTGAAAAATGAAAATTTTCTTAACCACGACATGCTTTTTATCAAATGACCATATATTCTATGTTCTTTCAAAAGCATAACACACAGAGATAACATAAATAATTCCAAATACCTACCTTGTTAATGGACCATTTTTTCCTTAAAAGTAGATCAATCGGGGGCAATTATGCTGATATTTTCTTGAAAATGGGCAATATCACCACTGCCTTCTGTAAAGCACATTCATCTTACGTGTACATTTACAGTGCTTACTCTCAGAAGTCAAACACTATGAAAAACACACAAGAATCATTCTCAAAACAAACTCTGATTTCCATCTCAATCTTATTAATCTTTCAAATTTTTAACAGTAGCATTTCAAGGAATCTTATTCAACAAAGCTTTAAAAACTGTGTGGTTAATGACTGTAAAGGTTTATTTAATCTTTAATATAAAGTTTCCTTTTTTCCTTGTTTACATTTTTCACATGTTGGGTTATCACTACCAAAGAATAATAGATTCAGGAATTCTTTCTAAAGTAATTTTTAACAACTCTTATTGTGAAATACCACTCTCACAAAAAGTACATTAGACACAAATACACAGAATGGTGAATAAATATAAAGCAAACACCCATGTATCTACCACCTAGATGAGGACATGGGGTGCTAATGGCTCTATAAGTGAGTTTCTTCTGCAATTTATCCTCTTTATCCATTGCTGATCACCACTACCATGACTTTTATTATATTTCCTGTTTCTTTATACTACTAATACCAATGAATCTGTGTCTAAAAATACAGCTTACTTGTGTCTGTTGTGATCAGACACATTATTCTGTGATATTTAGTTTTTTCCAGTTTGGGGATATCAAAAGCAATTCTGCCCTGAATAGTCTTACAAGGTACCCTGGTACAAGTGTGTAAAGTTTTTCTAGGTATCAAGAAGTATAAAGGGTCTGACATCATACCCTGCCTGCAAACTAACAAATTAGCCTACCAAAATTTCATGAGTGCTGGTAGAAGACGTGGGATTCCTGGGTCAAAGGCAAAGGGCAAGTTATTACTCACAGCAATTGAGGAGCCAGACAGCCAACGTTCATGCTGGTTCCCTGAGCCTCCATTCCCACAGAGTGACACAGAGGGAGCAGGACGCAGGTACATAATACAGGGGCTGCATGACTGAAGAGGAATCCTAAACTTGGGAACCCAGGGTTTTTCTTTCTTTTTTTATAATGGACAATAAGCCTGACCAACTTTTGCTCCAGCAGTGACACTATTTCTATTTTCCACGTATATTTTCTGCATAAATATTCTGGAAAACATTTTGTGAAAGGCAGTAACTGTCTAAAAGATGTACAGAAAGGTAAGAAACCCATGGAGAATTGTCTCCAAATATTAAAGAGCATTTTTATCAGAAAACTAATGTTCCTATCCATTTATCTTCTTCAGTTCTTTTTTAAAAGATATCTATGGGAAGTACTTATGAGCTTGTGAGGATATCAAGATTTCCACTTACAAGTATCTTTAAAAAAACATGAAATGAATTACTAGAGGCAAAATTATTTAAAATTTTATTTTAAGAACTCTAAATATCTGTCATGGCTTAAAGATACTTCAGAATAAAATGTTTGGTTTACTTTCTTACTTTATAGCTGCTAAAAGTAAAATTCTTCACAAACTGTTCTTTACTTCCTAAAATTCTTAATGAAAATTTTATTTCATTCTTTCACTCATTGATCTATACTAGGTAATATTTTATCAAGGTAATATTTTATCACCATCAATGGAACTGTAACTGCTCTAGTGGTTTGCAAGGAGATCATCAGTTCACTTCATTGCTCATTCGTGTCCGACCCTTTGCGACCCCATGAACCACAGCATGCCAGGCCTCCCTGTCCATCACAAACTCCCGGAGTTTACCCAAACTCATATTCATTGAGTTGTTGATGCCATTCAACCTTCTCATCCTCTGTCATCCCCTTCTCCTGCCTTCAATCTTTCCCAGAATCAGGGTCTTTTCCAATGAGTCAACTCTTCACATGAGGTGGCCAAAGTACTGGAGTTTCAGCCTCAGCACCAGTCCTTCCAATGAACACCCAGGACTGGTCTCCTTTAGGATGGACTGGTTGGATCTCCCTGCAGTCCAAAGGACTCTCAAGAGTCTTCTCCAACACCACAGTTCAAAAGCATCAATTCTTCGGCACACAGCTTTCTTTATAGTCCAACTCTCACATGCATACATGACCACAGGAAAAACCATAGCCTTGACTAGATGGACCTTTATTGATAAAGTAATGTCTCTGCTTTTCAATATGCTGTCTAGGTTGTCATAATTTTCCTTCCAAGGAGTAAGCATCTTTTAATTTTATGGCTGCAATCACCATCTGCAACAATGTGGGAGCCCAAAAAAATAAAGTCAGCCACTGTTTCCACTATTTTGCCATCTATTTGCCATGAAGTGATGGGACTGGATGCCATGATCTTCATTTTCTGAATGTTGAGCTTTAAGCCAACTTTTTCATTCTCCACTTTCACTTTCATCAAGAGGCTCTTTAGTTCTTCTTCGCTTTCTGCCATAAGGGTGGTGTCATCTGCATATCTGAAGTTATTGATATTTCTCCCAGCAATCTTGATTCCAGCTTGTGCTTCTTCCAGCCCAGCATTTCTCATGATGTACTCTGCATATAAGTTAAATAAACAGGGTGACAATATACAGCCTTGACGTACTCCTTTTCCTATTTGGAACCAGTCTGTTGTTCCATGTCCAGTTCTAACTGTTGCTTCCTGACCTGCATACAAGTTTCTCAAGAGGCAGGTCAGGTGGTCTGGTATTCCAATTTCTTTCAGAATTTTCCACAGTTTATTGTGATCCACACAGTCAAAGGCTTTGGCATAGTCAATAAAGCAGAAGTAGATGTTTTTCTGGAACTCTCTTGCTTTTTCGATGATCCAGCGGATGTTGGCAGTTTGATCTCTGGTTCCTCTGCCTTTTCTAAAACCAGCTTGAACATCTGGAAGTTCACAGTTCATGTATTGCTGAAGCCTGGCTTGGAGAATTTTAAGCATCACTTTACTAGCATGTGAGATGAGTGCAATTGTGCGGTAGTTTGAACATTCTTTGGCATTGCCTTTCTTTGGGATTGGAAGGAAACGGACCTTTTCCAGTCCTGTGGCCACTGCTGAGTTTTCCAAATTTGCTGGCATATTGAGTGCAGCACTTTCACAGCTTCATCTTTTAGGATCTGCAATAGCTCAACTGGAATTCCATCACCTCCATTAGTTTTGTAAGTAGTGATGTTTCCTAAGGCCTACTTGACTTCGCATTCAAGGATGTCTGGCCCTAGGTGAGTGATCACACCATTGTGATTATCTTGGTCATGAAAATCTTTTTTGTACAGTTCTTCTGTGTATTCTTGCCACCTCTTTTTCATATCTTCTGCTTCTGTTAGGTCCATACCATTTCTGTCCTTCTGTCGAGCCCATCTTTGCATGAAATATTCCCTTGATATCTCTAATTTTCTTGAAGAGATCTCTAGTCTTTCCCATTCTATTGTTTTCCTCTATTTGTTTGCACTGATCACTGAGAAAGGCTTTCTTATCTCTCCTTGCTATTCTTTGGAACTCTGCATTCAGATGTTTATATCTTTCCTTTTCTCCTTTGCTTTTCACTTCTCTTCTTTTCACAGCTATTTGTAAGGCCTCCTTGGACAGCAATTTTGCTTTTTTGCATTTCTTTTCTATGGGAATGGTCTTGATCCCTGTCTCCTGTACAATGTCACAAACCTCAGTCCATAGTTCATCAGGCACTCTATCTATCAGATCTAGTCCCTTAAATCTATTTCTCACTTACACTGTATAATCATAAGGGATTTGATTTAGGTCATACCTGAATGGTCTAGTGGTTTTCCCCACTTTCTTCAATTTAAGTCTGAATTTGGCAATAAGGAGTTCATAATCTGAGCCACAATCAGCTCCTAGTCTTGTTTTTGCTGACTGTATAGAGCTTCTCCATCTTTGGATGCAAAGAATATAATCAATCTGATTTGTAATTCATCATACATAGGGAAGAAGTCCTAAACTTTGATGATGATTGAAATCCACTCCCAACACCAAGGTGAGCCTCTGGTGATTACAGTGGAATATTATCATGACTCCCTACCTATCATCTTAACTCTAATTTCTCCTTTACCAAAGGCCTCCTACATAGCCATGTCAGAGAAGTTGTCCTTAAAAATGGATTTTCTAATGTCATAGCATTGCTCAAGTTCCAGTGGAATTCAGCAAGTGCTACAAATCTGATTGTGTTTTGTGGGTGCTGTTTTTACAAGAGACATTTTAAAAAATATTTACCAGCTGTATTAAGCGTGTTTTTTTTATTCTCATGCTTTAACATCTTGTGACTTTGCTGACACTGGATGGGACTGCCCCTCCCACCATTAGTTAAATCCTAAAGATAGCCAACAACTCACTTGAGAGTGTACTTTGAAAACCAAACAATCCCAAACCCACATCTCACAATCACCTCCTCTATCTTGCTTTTATACTCAAGGCCACTGTCCATCTACCCTGGCTCACCCATTCACTCCCTCAAAAACTATAATAAAGGCTCTTACCCACATTGCATTCCTTTCCCTCTGCCTCCTAATCAGCTCTGTTATTTTGCCAGGTGGCTCTATATAGTGTGCATGGGAGAGTGTTTTGTCACTCGGTCATGTCTGACTCTTTGCAACCCCATGGACTGTAGTCCGCCAGGCTCCTCTGTTCATGGGATTCTCTAGGCAAGAATATTGCAATAGTAGCCATTCCCTTTCTCAGAGGATATTCCCAACCCAGGGATTGAACATGGGTCTCCTGCATTGCAGGTGAATTCTGTACCATCTGAGCCACCAGGGACACCCTTTACATAGAGTCCCATACTTTATGTTTCTAGGAATTTGTGAGTATAAACACTTCTTCCTTCATAACAGTCATTTCTGTGTCTGTGTGTCTTACTTACCTGATTAAAACAAGTCTCAGGGACATTTTAAAACACCAGCACAACTCTTACCATCAATAACTCTAACTACACTCCACCCATAAAAGCATATTTTTATAGTCATCAAGAAGTCCCACTGTTTCTATTTATTTTCTCATGTTGGTTTAGAAATAATGAAGAAAAATGGAAAGCATGGCTTTTTCCAAAGTTTAAATTTTATTATAATTAATTTCTCATGGATTTTGAAAATGTTGTCTAGGGAAGAGTTCTTGAGAGATGAGTGAACCAGAAATATTGTATTTTGCCACAGGCCAAGTAAGCATGTTTCAGGTTTCATACTGAAACTGAGCAGAACCCTGTGGGGCTCCTGGGGCACAGAAGCCTTTCTGTGTCCCCCATTTCTTGTTGTAGAGAACAGACTCTAGCCTCATTACCTTCTATGAATTCCAAAGGGCAGATTCAAAGAGCTGCTAATCAGGGAAGAGAATGGATGCAGAGACAAGGGAGATCCAGATGCAAAGAAACAGCAGTGCAGCCTCGGGGGCAGGGTCCTGGTTCTGCCTCAAGGAATATCTTTTGAGCTCTTTATAGAACTAAGTGCATGCCTGCTCAATCATGTTCAACTCTTTGCAGCCCCAGAGCCTGCCAGGCTCCTCTGTCCAAGGAATTTCCTAGGAAAGAATATTGGAGTGGGTTACCATTTCCTCCCCCAGGGAATCTTCCCAACCCAGGCATCAAAGCTGAGTCTCTTGTGTCTCCAGCATCGGCAGGCAAATTTTTTATCACTGTGCCACCTGGGAAGCCCTGTAGAACTAAATTCCCCCAAATGGAAGATGTCAGCATTCTTCATTCCTGAGAAGACCACCTGAGGTCAAGTTAAAAGGAACTAGAGAAGCCCATCAGGAGATTACTTGAGACCAGATTAAAGGAGTGCAGGCCCTGCACACACCCTAATCCTTATCAGCAATCCCACCCTTGAACTACTGCCATAAAATCCCTTACCAAATCCTCCTGGGTTGGTACAAACAGTTTTCAAGGGAAGGAGACTGCTGTGTCCCCACTTTGAAACAAGAGGGAAGAAGGCAAGGCACAGTGTTTGAAAGAATGACACAGCCTGACATAAACAACATAAACTGCTCAGAATCAAATGGGTCCAAGATGGCAGACAAGTCAACATTGACGAGACCTTGATCCTCAGTAGTAACACATGAACAAGCTAAATGACACACTCAGAGGCACCATGACAGTTCCAAGGCCAACCAACAAAGACCAAAAAGTGAACAGTGACCCAATTCCTAGAAATCTCTATCCCGTTCCCAAAATGGTCAGAATAATCCTCACACTGTTTAGCCTAAGAAATTACTCAGCCCATAAAAGTTAACCCCACCATATTTTGAGGCCACATTCACCCTCTGCGATGCCCCACACTCTATCTGTGGAGTGTGTTTCTCTCTGAATAAATCCACTTCTTACTTATCACTTTTTCTCTCAGTGAATTATTTTTGAGATGAGATATCAAGAAGCTGAGCTTCATTAATTCCTGAAACCAGGTCTGTAATCCCAGTTGGAGGACCATGGGTTTTGGCTGGGTTTGAGTTCTGGCACATGGGTTCAAGTCTCAATCCAAGCTAAACAGTTTCACCTTTGCCTGGCAAAGCAATAAAACTATTCTTTGTATTTTACCCAAAACTCTATCTCCAAGATTCAATCCAGCACCAGTGCAGAGAGACTGGGTTTTCAGCATCATTACCTGAGAAAATACATCCCAACACTTAATTTCTATAAAGCTAAGACCTGAGTGCCTCATTTGGAACAAAAAGAGCCTTCCACATCTAGCACGCAGGTGAAACCCCTGTTTTGAAGAATTTTAAGAGAGCATTAAAACTTGAATGGACTTATCTCTTTTTATAAAATTTCTTTAAGGAGATATTGACTCAGATTCATTATAGAACCAGATTCAATATTGAGAACTTGGGAGGAAATCCAACCAGAAGCTGATAAATAATTATCGCCGCCCCCCCCCCAAAAAAAAATGTACAAGAGGAAAGCTGAGGCCTGGGAAAGAGTGCTGTCCATGTTTATGATTGAGTGACTGTGTAAATTAAAATGTACCAGGAAAAAAAAAAAATGCTGCAGAATGAGAAGGACAGAAAGTTTTCCCTGTACTCTCCTCCCAGTCTATCAGAGTGCTAGTAAGAAAAGCAACCCACTGATCAGAAAAGATTGCATGCAGCCAAACAGGTCAAGAAGGAAAGAGGTAAGAGGTCACTGAATAAGCAAGTCATCTGGGAAGTACCCAGACGAAAAGGCAACCCCTTCCAGTTCAGTGAATGCAATCTTATGTTGGCTCCAGAGAAGAACAATTTAACGAAAGCCTGTCACCATAAATTAAACGAGGACATTACTTTACACAACAAGAAGCAGAGAAAGAACTACCTCAGAACACTTACTACCTTTACCCAAATCTGAGGGTGAATGTGGGAATCCTGTCTAGGAGCAAAACAAGACAAATAGGAGAAGAGCAGAAGGGCAATTAGACATTCGCTGAATCACAGGGGAAAATGACTTTAAAGCATTGTGGAGACAATGACTGTCTCTCTAGTGTGAGATCACAGACTCCAAGGTAATAAATTGAGTTTGGAAAAAAGAAAGGACAATAACTGGTTCAAAAACAACAGTCTCAAGCCTGCAACAGTCTCCCAGTCAAAGGCTTCAGTGCTTTCTGCCAAAGGCCCCAAAGCTTTCAGTTGCCAGACACCATCAAAAGATTGAGGAGCAAGGAGAAGAAAATGAATGCTTGAGTATCTAGGAGCTGACATGCATAACAAAATAAAGATGTAAACACTGCCTTTAATTTGACTTTCCTTGTCAGCAAGGCAACTGTTTCTTCTGGATAAAGTATGTCATGGCCTTGAAGCCCTAAGATTTGTACAAATGATGTTGAAAGGTGACGGGATTAAAATTCAGTAGTATTCAGAAATTTACAGCCTCAGCAAAGAGTCACCAAATGTATCATGTTCAATTTCTGCCTAAGCACATTGACTTGCTGTTTTTCTTCTCTTGACTATATCTGTGCATCTCAGATCAGATCAGAGCAGATCAGTCGCTCAGTCGTGTCCAACTCTTTGCGACCCCATGAATCGCAGCACGCCAGGCCTCCCTGTCCATCACCAACTCCCGGAGTTCACTCAGACTCACGTCCATCGAGTTAGTGATGCCATCCAGCCATCTCATCCTCTGTCGTCCGCTTCTCCTCCTGCCCCCAATCCCACTCAGCATCAGAGTCTTTTCCAATGAGTCAACTCTTCACATGAGGTGGCCAAAGTACTGGAGTTTCAGCTTTAGCATCATTCCCTCCAAAGAGATCCCAGGGCTGATCTCCTTCAGAATGGACTGGTTGGATCTCCTTGCAGTCCAAGGGACTCTCAAGAGTCTTCTCCAACACCACAGTTCAAAAGCATCAATTCTTCGACGCTCAGCCTTCTTCACAGTCCAACTCTCACATCCATACACGACCACAGGAAAAACCATAGCCTTGACTAGACAGACCTTTGTTGACAAAGTAATGTCTCTGCTTTTGAATATGCTATCTAGGTTGGTCATAACTTTCCTTCCAAGGAGTAAGCGTCTTTTAATTTCATGGCTGCAGTCACCATCTGCAGTGATTTTGGAGCCCCCAAAAATAAAGTCTGACACTGTTTCCACTGTTTCCCCATCTATTTCCAATGAAGTGGTGGGACCGGATGCCATGATCTTCGTTTTCTGAATGTTGAGCTTTAAGCCACCTTTTTCACTCTCCACTTTCACTTTCATCAAGAGGCTTTTGAGTTCCTCTTCACTTTCTGCCATGAGGGTGGTGTCATCTGCATATCTGAGGTTATTGATATTTCTCCTGGCATTGATATTTCTCCTGGCAATCTTGATTCCAACTTGTGTTTCTTCCAGTCCAGCGTTTCTCATGATGTACTCTGCATATCTGTGCATCTGCTGCCCTCCAAAACCAACCTTCAAGTTTTCACTTCCACTTCTTTGAAGATGTTACCAGTTATTTCACTTTTATGGATACCTTATAATTTTTATATTCTATCAATTAGTACTGTAGAGATTATTACCTAATTACCAACTAATCTTCTAATTGTTCTACATGTACGTGCATGGTAAGTCACTTCAGTTATGTCTGACCCTGTGTGACCCTATGGACTGTAGCCCACCAGGTTCCTCTGTCCATGAGATTCTCCAGGCAAAAATACTGAAGTGGGTTGCTGTGTTCAGGTAGCAGAAATGCTAACTGCCATTTCTCAAGCAGCTTATTATAAAGTCTTTGATGACAAGAAGAATTGATGCTTTTGAACTGTGGTGTTGGAGAAGACTCTTGAGAGTCCTTTGGACTGCAAGGAGATCCAACCAGTCCATTCTGAAAGAGATTAGCCCTGGGATTTCTTTGGAAGGAATGATACTAAAGCTGAAACTCCAGTACTTTGGCCACCTCATGCGAAGAGTTGACTTACTGGAAAAGACTCTGATGCTGGGAGGGATTGGGGGCAAGAGGAGAAGGGGACGACAGAGGATGAGATGGCTGGATGGCATCACTGACTCGATGGACATGAGTCTGAATGAACTCCAGGAGTTGGTGATGGACAGGGCGGCCTGGCGTGCTGCGGTTCATGCGGTCGCAAAGAGTCAGACACGACTGAGCGACTGATCTGATCTGATCTGATCTGATCACACCTTCTCCTACCCGCTTTTAATTCCAAGACCATCTGGATTAGCACTGAGACACAAAGTAAGACCTCCACTAAAAAATAGTTTTTAGAGCTTCCTAAGTGATGCTTTTGTTGTTCAGTCACCCAGTCACGTCCAATTCTTTGCAACCCCATGAACTGCAGCATGCCAGGCCTCTCTGTTCCTCACCATCTTCCGAAGTTTGTCCAAGTTCACGTCCATTGCATCGGTGATGCCATCCAGCCATCTCATCCTCTGATGCCCTCTTCTCCTTCTGCCCTCAATCTTTCCCAGTATCAGGGACTTTTCCAAAGAGTCAGCTGTTCTCATCAGATGACCAAAATACTGGAGTTTCAGCTTCAGCATTAATCCTTCCAACAAGTCTTCAGGGTTGACTTCCCTTAAGATTGACTGGTTTGATCTTGCTGTCCAGGAGACTCTCATGAGTCTTCTCCAGCCCCACAGTTCAAAGGCATCAATTCTTTGGCACTTTGCTTTCATTATGGTCCAGCTCTCACAACCTTACATGACCAATGGGAAGATGATAGCCTTGACAATATGGACCTTTGTCAGCAAAGTAGTCTCTGCTTTTCAACACACTTTCTAGGTTTGTCATCGCTTTCCTGCCAAGAAGCAATTGTCTTCTGATTTCATGGCTACAGTCACCATTTGCAGTGATTTTAGAGCCCAAGAAGAGGAAATCTGTCACTGCTTCCACTTTCCCCCCTCTATTTGCCATGAAGTGATGACTTAAACAACAACTATATATATATATATATATATATATATATATATATATATATATGAAGGCAATGGCACCCCACTCCAGTACTCTTGCCTGGAAAATCCCATGGATGGAGGAGGCTGGTGGGCTGCAGTCCATGGGGTCACTAAGAGTTGGACACGACTGAGTGACTTCGCTTTCACTTTTCACTTTCATGCATTGGAGAAGCAAATGGCAACCCACCCCAATGTTCTAGCCTGGAGAATCCCAGGGACGGGGGAGCTTGGTGGCTGCCGTCTATGGGGTCACACAGAGTCGGACACGACTGAAGTGACTTAGCATAGCATAGCATGTATATATTTAATCTTAAAACGGGACAGTAGAGTAGGTTGAAAATAAAACTTCACTAATCAAAAGAAGTATTATTAAGAGACTAGTTTGAAAAATTTAGCTTAATATTCAGAATATTCCTGACTTGGTATGTGCAAACACTGAAAATACAGTACAATTCCACCAGTTCTATAATGGTAGAGTTGTTCTTGTGTGGAATTTACAGAATAAGTGTTGTTCTTGCATAGAATTAAGGTTGAGAATTCGAGAGTCAGAATGGCTGAGAGCCATCCCATTACTAATAAGCTGGTGCTGTTGAGTACAGTCACATAACTATAACAGAGCCAGTTTCCTCATTCATAAAATGAGCATATTAATTGTACTAACCTCAGAAAGATGATATCAAGATTAAATGAGAAAGTATATGTAAAAAGCACAGTGTGTGCACATAGTACATGCTCAGTACATGTTAGCTAGTTAGTAGCTTTATTCACCTACATGACTTCCAAATTATATCTGAGACACACAAATTCTAACCAACATCAAAGATATTGGTTCAGTATTAAAATTACATTATTAGATAAAATTACACCTTCAGTTTGGTCTATGTTAGGAATAAAATGTAGAAAAAAGCCACTTTAATATGGCTCTTTATCATCATGTAAAAGTCTGTATTTGCCTACCATTCACCATGAGAATTCAGAGGTGATTCAAACAGTTTTGGATACATACAAGTGAGACATCACACTAGCACTGAATGGATAGAAAGAAAAAATTAGTAATATATAATTTCTAAATTTGTAAAAGGCAATAATCTTCAAAGCCAGAGAAGCCTAGAAGAGCTGTATACTAATGCTTCCATCTTCACTTAGTAAGTACCTTTCTTCATACTGAGAAAGATACACAGGAAAATATGGGACCTGGCTAATGAACTGCAGAAGACTATCAGGTTGGGAAGTCAAGCCATAAATTAAATGATTTTTTAAAGTATTTATTTTAATACATAAAGAAGGATTCAACTGAGAGATACAGAAAGTAAGTCAGTGGGAACAATCAAAGATTTAGAAGTAGTAGCAGTGATGTGCTGGTTTAAAACTGGTTCTGGTTGGGGAGTGGTACCTGATTTTTACTATTTGTTAGTTACTTATTGTGTAAACATTTCCATCATGGATGGTTTTAAATTGTTAATGAAATATCACTGAACATAGAGCTGAGAGGAGATGCAAACACTCAATTCATACTCCAGCACCCCAGTGTCAAAATTCAAGGGGAAGTTTGAAAGACTGACTAAACTAAAAAAAAAAAAAAAAATAGAGTGCACAGGAATAGCTGGAATAAAACCTTCAAGTATGAGTGAAACACAAGGTATTAAGGGAGACGGTGTAAGGTCAGTGTGATTAGAGTATAAATAGTGAGTTTGGAAAGTGGATTGGACATCTGGCAATTTCAGGTAGAGTGTACTAAAGGGTCTAAGTTCAATTCAGTAGCAAGTGAGGATTCACCAAAGACTGATGAAGAGAGAGATCTGACCCCAGGATAGTAATTCTGCAATAGGAGTGATGGTCTGTTGAATTCTCAGGAAAGGGAATGACTGGAGACTTGGAGACCAGGTAGAAGACCAGAGTAGCAAGACTACAGTGCAGTGCTGACAGCAAAGAGGCAGAAAGAATTGAAAGCGACGTGGTGGGAAAAAATTCGATAGCACTGGAAGACTTCTTGATATGCAGTATAAAGAAGAGTGAAACGAGAACAATGACTAAAGCCTTCACTTCTGGGTTCAGGGTAGAATTATCATCTCATTGAACAACTTAGGAGAAACAATGGAGCAGAAGCTAGTATATGGGGATAGCCAATAACTTCAGCCTTAGACATACCCAGTTTAGATCCCAGTAATGTACTGTATTCCTTGCCCTTCAGAATTCCATGGGCCCCCACCCCACTAATGTGTCCTGTCGTTCTCAAAGCCCAAACCCAATGCTGGAATTATCTCCAATAATATGACATAGCAGAGATCTTATATTCTTTTTCTTGTTAGAATCATCTAATCCCTTCCCTTCCCTGTTATCTTTTTTCATCCCTGCCCTCTCCACCTTCTTACTCTCTTTTCATCCAATTCTGAGATCCTTCCTTTTATAGTAAATATTCTCATTTAAAAATTCATTTTTATACTACATACATTCCTTTACTAAAATTCTGTTATAGTATAATACTTTGTGTTCTGATTATCTCACACTAGGTATACTGGTATATTTATTATTCTATCCAGTCTCCTAAAAAATCCTATGGGATAAGTGAGGGTAGCTATAATTAACCTCATTCAGTAA
The DNA here is from genome assembly GCF_002263795.3 of Bos taurus. Classification (NCBI taxonomy): domain Eukaryota; kingdom Metazoa; phylum Chordata; class Mammalia; order Artiodactyla; family Bovidae; genus Bos; species Bos taurus. The sequence continues at coordinate 38,516,415 of NC_037328.1, read as the reverse complement.
ATGGAGAACCAAGGTAGAAGAGATAATTAATATAATCAAGTAACTGATTCAGAGGCAATCACTGATTTAGAATTTCCCTCTCAATATCATATCTAATAAAAAAAAATGTTGCTTCCAACCTTTCAATTTCTTTAAAAGAAAGATGTTAAATTTTTTTCCTATGTTTAGTAATTTTATCTCAAAACAATATAAGATAAAATCTAAACTAGAATTAAAAATACATGCTTCCTAATCAAAATTCCATTGCCTTTTTCCAAACTTGACTTGTTTTCTAGGATTATCTACAACAACCAGAGATGAAGACTAGTAAACAAAATTCTAAAAGAAGATAATACTCATGCTTTTTTTATCTTGTGTGGCATAATTTACTACTCAAATAAGACCAATTAAAAACAAAACATTTTGCTTTCATTATGATTTCTAGCCTAGATGTAAAAGCCTTACAATTTTTAGTGTATCTCTATAAGCAATAGAGTGTATTTAAATACAAATAACAGGGTATAAAGATGGAAACTATGCAAGGCACTTTCAGGTCCAAAAGGCACTCTGTAAATGTCTCAAACTGCAGTCTCCTCACGTCTCAGATCCTTAGCAAAAGGCATGCAATCAAGCCTCCATTCTGAGCTGAATGCTTCTAACTTATTAATTCTAACAGACAAGATAAGGGGAAAGAAAACCTCTGAAGCATGTAAATTCCATTGTTTTAATGTATAAGTAGCTTTAACCCTGAAGGGTAGCTCACCAACTGCTGAGGAGCTCTTGAATGCTGAGTGATGTTCTTCAGCTCTTCATTTTGAGTTCAACATAATTATTCTGTGTATGGGCAACTGTTCCTGAAGACCCTGGCTTTGAAACTTAGGCCAGTTGTTCTCAATCTTGGGAGATAGACCTTTGAAAAGCAATAAGGTTATACGGTCTGAAGCAATAGAGGTATAAGCACATTAAATGCAGACTGAGTGAATAATATTCTGTGTTTATAGAATGAGGTTAATTAGAGCTACCCTCACTTCTATTATTTTTAGGATAATGGATGAAATAACAAATATTCCAACATAACTAATAGTAAATTTTCTATTTATGTATTTTACAATCAACAGGCCAAAAAGTGCAATTACTATCTTTTTGGTGTCTTCAAAATATTTCACTACTACACTAAGTTTTTTTAGACTAAAAAAAAGTTCATATACATTATTTTAAATCTTAGAGTGAGCAGAGTATTGCACTTCCCATGGGATTATTATTAGTTAATATTTTGTGATATTCTTATTTTATCTATTGTGGAAAGTATTTTTTAATCAGTAAATATGAGAGCCATGTAAAATATAGAGTAGAGGAGGAAGTTTTATTATCAGGGTCCCTCAGATTTGACTCTTACTATAAACTATCTCTAGACTACATTCTACCTGAAAAAGGAGAATATAGTTACTTTACAATTGCTTTATTCATGAAAATATTTTTCAACATTTTTATTCTTTATATTAATACTGAAACCATATCTATAAAGTGCTTTGAACTCCTTGGAGAAAAGAGCAATGTAAATGCAAAGCATCACTATTATTACTGTGCAATAAATCCCAGCTAACATAGTAGGTAATTAAAGGCAAGAGCTGGGGAGTAATTAAAAGTAATTGATAACTCACTGTCCTTGTGAGGTGCTGTTTTTGCTGTTCCTCAATACCTTCAAAGTGGTGTCAAGTACAAAAAAGAAATAAATAATTCTTAAATGAAATCAGAAATGTGTCAAGTCCCCTTTTTCCAACCAGGACATTCTAAGACAGAGTATCACCAATCTGAGAGGGGTTCTCATTAACTCAAACACTGTTATTAACAAAAAATAAGATGCTTTAAGTCCAGTGTGCTCTAGGGTCTTTCTGCTTCTCACATAAGGAGTGATCATTAAAGCACTGGCTGGAAATTGTCTATCACTTCACTGTTTTTTTTATTTCTTGGGATACAGGTATAAAGTAAGTTCAGTCAGTTCAGTTCAGTCGCTCAGTCGTGCCCGACTCTTCGCGACCCCATGAATCGCAGCACGCCAGGCCTCCCTGTCCATCACCAACTCCCGGAGTTCACTCAGACTCACATCCATCGAGTCAGTGATGCCATCCAGCCATCTCAGCCTTTGTCGTCCCCTTCTCTTCCTGTCCCCAATCCCTCCCAGCATCAGAGTCTTTTCCAATGAGTCAACTCTTCACATGAGGTGGCCAAAGTACTGGAGTTTCAGCTTTAGCATCATTCCTTCCAAAGAAATCCCAGGGCTGATCTCCTTCAGAATGGACTGGTTGGATCTCCTTGCAGTCCAAGGGACTCTCAAGAGTCTTCTCCAACACCACAGTTCAAAAGCATCAATTCTTTGACGCTCAGCCTTCTTCACAGTCCAACTCTCACATCCATACATGACCACAGGAAAAACCGTAGCCTTGACTAGACAAACCTTTGTTGGCAAAGTAATGTCTCTGTTTTTGAATACACTATCTAGGTTGGTCTTAACTTTCCTTCCAAGGAATAAGCGTCTTTTAATTTCATGGCTGCAGTCACCATCTGCAGTGATTTTGGAGCCCAAAAAAATAAAGTCTGACACGGTTTCCACTGTTTCCCCATCTATTTCCCATGAAGTGATGGGACCAGATACCATGATCTTAGTTTTCTGAATGTTGAGCTTTAAGCCAACTTTTTCACTCTCCACTTTCACTTTCATCAAGAGGCTTTTTAGTGCCTCTTCACTTTCTGCCATAAGGATGGTGTCATCTGCATATCTGAGGTTGTTGAGATTTCTCCCAGCAATCTAGATTCCAGCTTGTGCTTCTTCCAGTCCAGCATTTCTCATGATGTACTCTGCATAGAAGTTAAATAAGCAGGGTGACAATATACAGCCTTGACGTACTCCTTTTCCTATTTGGAACCAGTCTGTTGGTCCATGTCCAGTTCTAACTGTTGCATCCTGACCTGCATACAGATTTCTCAAGAGGCAGGTCAGGTGGTCTGGTATTCCCATCTCTTTCAGAATTTCCCACAGTTTATTGTGATCCACACAGTCAAAGGCTTTGGCATAGGCAATAAAGCAGAAATAGATGTTTTTCTGGAACTCTCTTGCTTTATCGATGATCCAGCGGATGTTGGCAATTTGATCTCTGGTTCCTCTGCCTTTTCTAAAACCAGCTTGAACATCTGGAAGTTCACGGTTCACATATTGCTGAAGCCTGGCTTGGAGAATTTTGAGCATTACTTTACTAGCATGTGAGATGAGTACAATTGTGTGGTAGTTTGAACATTCTTTGGCATTGCCTTTCTTTGGGATTGGAATGAAAACTGACCTTTTCCAGTCCTGTGGCCACTGCTGAGTTTTCCAAATTTGCTGGCATATTGAGGGCAGCACTTTCACAGCATCATCTTTCAGGATTTGAAATAGCTCAACTGGAATTCCATCACCTCCACTAGCTTTGTTCGTAGTGATGCTTTCTAAGGCCCACTTGACTTCACATTCCAGGATGTCTGGCTCTAGGTGAGTGATCACACCATCGTGATTATCTGGGTCATGAAGATCTTTTTTGTACAGTTCTATGTATTCTTGCCACCTCTTCTTAATATCTTCTACTTCTGTTATGTCCATACCATTTCTGTCCTTTATCGAGCCCATCTTTGCATGAAATGTTCCCTTGGTATCTCTAATTTTTCTTGAAGAGATCTCTAGTCTTTCCCATTCTGTTGCTTTCCTCTATTTCTTTGCATTGATTGCTGAGGAAGGCTTTCTTATCTCTTCTTGCTATTCTTTGGAACTCTGCATTCATATGCTTATATCTTTCCTTTTCTCCTTTGCTTTTCGCTTCTCTTCTTTTCACAGCTATTTGTAAGGCCTCCCCAGACAGCCATTTTGCTTTTTTGCATTTCTTTTCCATGGGGATGGTCTTGATCCCCGTCTTCCGTACAATGTCACGAACCTCATTCCATAGTTCATCAGACACTCTATCTATCAGATCTAGACCCTTAAATCTATAAAGTAAGTTACTTAGTGCTTAAAAACACATATGGCCTAATTGTGTCAGGAATAAGGGGCTGAAAATTTTGTGGGCACTGAGATCTTCTCACAGAGATTCCTCCTGCCTCTTCACTTGCAGCTGAAAACTCACCATTGTGTCTATAAACTCTGAGTAAGCCAAGATCATCCCCATGTCATACGTTTGTTCATTTCTCAACTAAAATTAGCCTGCCCATTTTTTCATCCTTCAAGGCTTACTTTCACATGATTTCATTTTTCAGAGTTCAGATGTGTCTTCTTAGGGTCATATTTAGAATTTCTTGCTCCAAAACTCTAGTGATTCCTAAAAACACCAGCCACACAATAGCAAACATTGCAGATATTTAGGAAATATTTTCTGACCAAAATTATGACATACTTCCTGGAATAAAAAACCTTTAGAAATTCTTTCAGACTGTTATGGTGTTAAATCTATAGAAATCCACATGAAATCATGCTGGAGTAAGGCAGTGAGTGGGGCAAAATTAACCAGTGCCAGTAACCTGGAGATTATGCATGAGACGTCTTGCAGCTTGTTTTAGCCTTGGGTAAATTCAGGCCCCTAAAAAGCAACACAAAACAGTATTTCTTCTGTGTGACACTACATCACCAGGCTGGCTTTAGAACTATCTCCAACTACTTCTTTCAGCCTACAGGTAATACCTACATATTTAGATATCAACACAGTTCTTTCCATAGTAACCCTTTGGTTTTTCTCTCTCTCCTGCTCTGTCTCCTTGTTTAAGCTACTCCTGAGGTTACCATATCAATGAAACCATCATCTCCACTAAGATAACTTCCTGCCCAAGATGCCTCCACTGCTGACTATGATGGTTTACAGAGCATGCCCAGTCTGCAGAGATGTTTAGGCTAGTCAGAATTATAGTTAGCTTCTGTCCTAATTGAGGTTCTCAAATGGTGGATGTAAAGAAAGAAAGAAATTTACATTGATAGGACTTGCTATGCCAAGTGTTAATGTTGATGCATCTCTTTCTAAGTTAGGCCTTCCAGTTATCTTGTTGAAGACCTAGAGACCTGGAAAAGTTAAGTAATTTTCCCAGGGTCACATTATTTCAGAGCCAGAACTGCAATCAGGTCCGTGTCACTTCAAAGTCCCTCTCCCCACTGAGCACAGCTGCATGGTCTGGCATCCAAGAGGCACAAAGCCACTGAGTGAACAGCTGGGTAGACTCTGACTATTTGTTCTCTGAACTGCTTTTGCTGTTGGCTAAGTGTAGGGATTTTGGATTTATATGGTGATTATAATCAGATGTCTTCTAGAAACTGCAGGTAAATGAATCTTCCCTTCAGGGAAGCTGGGACACAAGGATGGAATTTCCTCCCAAACATGAATAGAAATGATGAAAGAAAAGAAAGCCAGTACTGTGCTCCAGTCTTTAAAGGTCTGTACTTTTACAGCAATGTCTGCTATAGAGAAGCGGTCTTTGCCATGGTGAGATAGTCCCCTTACTCAGTAACAGCACTCCTTCAGTTGAAGCACCATGAGAGACACAGCAAATGCTTGTCATCAGTCAGAGACTGGCTTGTTATTTTCTATGAATTTGACTTAGCTCTGTTTCCCCATATGCCTTGCCTCTTTCTGCTACACATTGCCTTCCCACTCTCCCTCCCCCTCTTCATTTATCACCTTCTGTTCCCTCCCCTGCTTCTTCTGTTTTCAATTTAATGATGTTAAATGTTTTAAGTGTGAAATAATATGCATCATACTGTGGCTCTTCAGGAGAACAATATGTGCACCACCACTGTGTACAGGACTGTGCGTGTGTGTGTGTGAGAGAGGGAGAGACCATGATGCATGAGCCATTATAGTAATAGTCACGGTAATATAGTAAGAGACCTGAAGTATATGTGGGATGGGTGAGTTAAGGTGTTAACAAAAACATAAAGTATTTCTCAGGGCACTCTAACTGTCCTTCTTTGGACCTTGACATCCCCTGCTATCCATGTATCATCACAAAAACATTAAATGCAAAATGCTCTGATAATTATTTTGCAGAGTAGTATAAAGGTCTGCAATGTTTTGAATATATCAGCATGACAACATAGCATTCACTTGGTAGATGTAGAAAGGATGTAGATAAATAAGAGCATTATACATTTCTCCCATGTTAAAGAAACTCAAAGCACTTTATAGATGACAACCAATTTTATAGACACATATCTCAAGCTAAGTAGTGTCCTTTGTACAAGTAGTTTTTTAAAAATGGGTGATCTCTGAGACACCATTCATAGTACAGTGACACCTGGATGAACACAAATCTCTCTGAATCAAAGGTGCAAGTATGGACACGGTTGGATAACTGTTGTTCTAAGCACAAGGTCATTGGAAGTAGCAAATGAGGCAGATAAAATAGTGATGATTTTTCTTCAAGCAGATGAGTATGATCTGGGTGACACAAAGGCATATTCTTGGGCACTACAGAAGGGCTCAGTCACCTAGGAGTACAGAGCTGGGGGGAGGTGGAGGCTGCTGAGTTTGATCTTGTTTTTCTTCTGTAGGGGAGCAAAATTTTCCACCTCAAAATGTGTATATGTTGCATGAGGATCACTTGGGATTGGGTATTTTTGAGAAACAGAAGCTTCAGAAAGTTTTTCTTATTACCTCTGCCTTAACTGCCTAAAAGAATTTTTACAGGGAACCTGTGTCAGGAATAGGGTTGTTAGTAAAATTAACTTATTTTTATAGCAGAAAAACTTCTTTGCATAGCATGGCAAACATTTATTTAGCAAATCTTTGCTCTTCCCATCTTCCCTTGGCTGAAGGGTCTTCCTCTTATTTGCAGTCCCAGACCCCCAACCCCCTTCTCCTTAGCTCAGAATACCACAGAGGCATCAATTGCTTGACAGTTTGGGGGCCTCATATTCTTATGGGGATCTCATATGTATGCAATTAATTTTTCTCCTGTTAATCTGTCCTAATATAATTTGATTATTAGAACAGCCAAAGAACTTAGAAAGGTAGGGAAAAATTGTTTCTCCTCTATACTTTGAAGAGAAATTGGAACATGGAACACCCGAGGATTAGGAATACATAAGCAGAAAAGGAGAAATGCACGGGAGAAAAATTCCTTCCCAAGACATTACAGGAAGGGATTCACCTGCTGAAAAGTTCCCAGTTCTTCCCATATTACCTAGTAGCAGGACTAGAAGTAATAGAGAGGTATTTAGCAAGAAATGACTGCAAGTCAGTGTGGCAGGTGTATAGAAACCTGTTATGTGGTAAGAGAATCCCTTCTTTGACTCCGAAAGAGAGGATTTTGGTGGAGGTTCCAGAAAAGAGATTATGTTAAAGTAGATGATAAATCATTAGCTGAAATTTAGTCAGAATGATAGGGTAGAAACTTCAGATGGTGAAAAAAAGCATATGCAAAGATGAGGAGGATATTTAGGAAACGGTAAGGAAGTCAGTGATGAATAGCACAGAGTGTATTATGGGGACTTCTTAGGATATGGTTTTGAAATGTCTGATAGGGTTAAACACTGAAGTATTTTGTAAGCCAATCTGTAGAGACCATCCATAATAATCTAACTTATGTTGGAAGTACAGAGAGAAAAAAATTGATTGAAGAGAAAGTGAGAAGGTGGGGATCCTAGGTGGACAGATTAGACACAGAATGTTAGAGAGAGAGAAGAGCCAAGTAGGACATTAAATTTCTCTGCTTGAGGGACAAAGTAGATAATGATGCTTTTGACCAAGGCAGAAAATATAGATCAAATGTCAAATGTCATCTGACAGCAACAGATCCTCAGCTTCTTCAAAGCTTTTTCTAATTTAATGTTTCCAAAGCCAGTAAGTCAGCTAGAGTCATTATAAACCTCCGCCCATGTTCTTCCTCTCTTGTTTGGGCTCCCACTCACCCACATCTGCTGCCTGCAAAGTAACTTGGAACAACATCCCCATCTGCCACAAGAATGTGCTTTGTCAATGACCATATCAAGGACACTCTGTCTGAATTATCCTAAGGTTTCCATGTTTACAACCTACAGGATGGAACTGAGCTTCATGCCAAGGCAGAACACTGGGCAATACGGGCTCAGCCACTACAATTTCTCCTCCACTAGAATGTATGCTCTATGATTGCAAAGATTTTTATGTTTCATTTACTGAAGTATCTTATGTATTTGTAATAGTGCCTGGTACATAACAGGTGTTTGATAAATATTTTTTAATTCAACTTCCTTTTTTTAATTCAACTTCTTATTTTAAGTGTAGCCTCATATGCAGGTGTAAGAAATAATAGAGACAGAGCTAATGTACCCTTTAACAATCTCCTCTAATGGTAACATCTTGAAAAACTATACTATGATATCACAACCAGGATATAGATGTTAAAGCAGTCACAACACAGAGCATCGCCCTGTGCAAAGAGCACCAAGATGCCCTAAGTTGCCCTTTTATGACCATATCCACTCCCTTCCAAAGGAAGTTGCTCCAAATATTGCTGTCAAATGAGACCTATGGAAGCAACTGTAAAACATTGGAGAAAATCTAGAAGAATTCTATACTTAACTTGTTTCATAATTACTTTAGGTTTTACCTCACTTTAAAGAAACTTTTTTTTTTTCCTAAGTCACTTCAGTTGTGTCCAACTCTGTGTGACCCCATAGACGGCAGCCCACCAGGCTCCCTTGTCCCTGGGATTCTCCAGGCAAGAACACTGGAGTGGGTTGCCATTTCCTTCTCTGTAACCAATTAAGACTGTGATATATAAAGGGAAAAAAGGACCAAAAAACATTTGTAATCAATGCAAATAATTAGATGCTAGTCCTAAATTAAAGGACTGACAAATCATTTTTGTGTACAGTATGTTTATTTGGGTTAAAATAGAAACCAAGGTGTTTATACTTCTTTTTAAAACTATTATTCTAGAAAACTTTTTGATTAAACCACTACAATCCCAACCATTTTGGACAAAATGTTTTCTATCTCTGTTCATCACTCTGGTGATATTTTTCCCTCTCAAAATGGGGTTCAAACTCAGTTCAGTGGAACTGGAGGGTATCAAGTATCCTCCACCCTGTTTTGCTTTGCTTCTTTTCAGTCCTTTCTCTCATCCCAAGTTTTATTCCTCCTCTTCTAATTACAAATAAAAACCTCCATGAACATAACTTAAAATATTGATGTGAAACGTCAAGAGGGAGGAAGAAGATAGATCACCATCTTTAAGCAACAGCAAGCCACAAATGCTATCTTATTTTAAAAGAAAGAAATTGAAGCAAAAGGAAGTTTAAGGAAGCAGGAAATTAGAAAATGGGTTTAAGATTGAAGATGTTATATTTCAAGACTTGTCTTCTTCATGTTGGTCCTCCACAGCCACAAACTTGGTCATGTGACTCTCCTGCTCAGCTCCCCATTGCCTGAAGACAATGTCCAAAGTCATTTGCATGATTTATTGAGGTCTTGTATGGTCTGATCCCTGGACATTTCTCCAGTCTTTCATCTTCCACTCCCTACCATGTACCTCCATCTCCATTCCCTACTCTGACTGCCTTCTCACACTCACCTTTGTCCCCTCACTTCCTCTGGTTAGAGTCTGATTCTTACTCTTTTCATTCTTACTCACCTCACACATTACTTCTTCTGTAAATTTTTTCCTGGAAGCCTTTCTTGTTACCACTTAGATAACTTGAGTCTATTAATCAATATTCCTCTTCTCCAAGCCACAGAAACCCAATTTGAAAAGCTTAGGAAAAAAGAAAAGCTATGTCACTCAACAACAAATTACAGAAAGATCATCCCATGGGAAGAGATGTCCACTTTACTGTAAAAAATCTGCATTATCACATGGTATTATAATCTATTTATGAGTCTATCTTCCTTCATCTATATGCCTGAAGTCATTCATCTTATGATTTCCCAGCGTCAAAGAGGTAGAAGTTGAACATATCCTTTTCATATAGAGTCAAAAATATTATGGTTGGAAATTTAGGGAAGTGATGTCTAGAGGGAATATTATATACATAGGAGATCTTGCTTTTAGGTACTGATAAAGAACTTGGTGACTAGAGTTTCAGAATAAAAAAAATTGATGACAATGGTCTTTAAGAACATGTAACGATTCTAGACTAACTAGATTCTAGACATCTGAAACTTGGGGAAAAATAGGGATGCTTTTCTATTGAGAGGAGGGAAGAAGGTAAGTCAGTGATGATGAAGCAAGATCAGAAGTCAGGAGATAAGAGAGCTTATACCTGCTGGTCTCTCTTTTCTCTCCAAAACAACATGCAGTGTGTTTAGTTCATCTGCTTAAGAAGGAGAAGACTGAGGTATCTGGAATTGAGGTAGGAGAACTGAAGAAAGTGATAACTTCCTGAGAAAAATGGGAAAGTTTCTTTCAAGAGACAAGGAGAAGTGAACTGGAGGGATTATTTAACAACTATTTTCCATGGCCAAAAAATTCCATGAATATTGATGCATCGTTTTACCCACTGAGTTGGCTATTCCTAGAAAGCAATTCCTTCTATTTAACTCTATACTCATACCAATAATTTTACCTGTCTTTACCTCTTTTACTTCTCCCATAAATATACTCAACTCTTACCCATTTTAAAAAAGAGATGATTTACTTACAGTCCATTTACTCCCTCATCCATTGCTCTCTGGCTTTGGCTCCACTGCTACTGAAATAGTTTTTGCAAAGGTCATTATCACCTAGTTACAAAGAATTATAGCCTTTACCCTCTCAATCTGTCTTCTTTATGGTATTTCTGGAAGCTTTTGAGCCCATTGGCAAGCCCCTGCTTTTGAAACATTCTCATCCTCTGACTTTGGACATAGCAATCAGAAAACATACTAAATGTGGACACTCTAGTGTACACTATGCAAAGACTGTGGCTTGAATCCCAGCCGTGCAATTTTCTGACTGAGTGATGTTAGAAACATTATTTAGCCTTTCCAACCTCAGTTCATATAGTTGCAAAACAGATATAATACCCACTTATTAGTACTGCCTTCATAACTCAGACCTTTAACCTTTAAGAAATACTGGGAATTTTCCTGTGGTCCAGTGGTTAAGACTCTGTGCTTTCATTACAGTAGGTAGGAGTTCTATCCCTGTCCTGGTTGGGGAAGTAAGATCTCACAAGCCTCATGTCACAGCCAAAAAAAATGTAAGAAATACTGAATACCTACTATATACCAGGTACTATTTTGAGAGCCTGGAATCCATTAGTGAGGGAGGAGAAATGAACAAAAATTCTAACCCTAATATATGACCCACAAATCCCACTACTAGGCATATAATTCAAAAAGACCATAATTCAAAAAGACACATATACCCTAAATGTTCATTACAACTCTATTTACAATAGCCAGAACATGCAAGCAATGTAGATGTCCATCAACAGGTGGATAAAGAAGATGTGGTACATATATACAATAGATTGTTATTCAGCCATAAAAAGGAGCAAAACTGGGACATTTGTAGTGATGTCAATGAACCTAGAGTCTATCACAGAGTAAAGTCAGAGAGGAAAAAAAAAAACGTATTGTATATTAATGTGTATAGATGGAATCTAGAAAAGTGGTGCTGATGAACCTATTTGTAGGGCAGGAATAGAGACACAGACATACAGAATGGACTTTTGGACACAGAGGTAGGAAGGAGAGGGTGGGACAAATTGAGAGAGTAGCATACTCTACCACATGTGAAATAGACAGTGGGAAGATGCCTATAGCACAGGGAGCTCTACTAGATGCTTTGTGATGACCTAGAGGAGGAGACGGAGGGCAGGAGGCTCAAGAAGGTGGGGGTATATATACACATACAGCTGATTCACTATAGCCGCTCTTCACTTCGACACTCAGCCTTCTTCACAGTCCAACTCTCACATCCATACATGACCACAGGAAAAACCATAGCCTTGACTAGATGAACCTTTGTTGGCAAAGTAATATATCTGCTTTTGAATATGCTATCTAGGTTGGTCATAACTTTCCTTCCAAGGAGTAAGCATCTTTTAATTTCATGGCTGCAGTCACATCTGCAGTGATTTTGGAGCCCAAAAAAATAAAGTCTGACACTGTTTCCACTGTTTCCCCATCTATTTGCCATGAAGTGATGGGACTGGATGCCATGATATTCGTTTTCTGAATGTTGAGCTTTAAGCCGACTTTTTCACTCTCCACTTTCACTTTCATCAAGAGGCTTTTGAGTTCCTCTTCATTTTCTGCCATAAGGGTGGTGTCATCTGCATATCTGAGGTTATTGATATTTCTCCCGGCAATCTTGATTCCAGCTTGTGTTTCTTCCAGTCCAGTGTTTCTCATGATGTACTCTGCGTATAAGTTAAATAAGCAGGATTGATAATATACAGCCTTGACGTACTCCTTTTCCTATTTGGAACCAGTCTGTTATTCCATGTCCAGTTCTAACTGTTGCTTCCTGACCTGCATACAGATTTCTCAAGAGGCAGGTCACCTACTACATATTAATACCAGGTACTATTTTAGATGCTTTGAATCTAGTAGTCCATTGGTGAGGGAGGAAAATGATGACAGAGGAAAACAGGACAAAAATCCCTGTATCACTGAACTGGGAAAAGGATAGGGACAATAAACTATAAACATAATAAACATGCACATGACATAGTATGCCGGGGGATGGCATGACATGGAAAATTATGAACCGTGGAGGAGGATTAGAAGAGTCACAGTAACAGAATGGGTTGCAATTTTAAATAGGGAGGGGAGGGTGGATCATATTGAGAAAATGACATTTGAGGAACAAAAGGGGAGCAGAGGAACTGATCGTGTAGAAAGCTGAGTAAAGGGTGTTTCTGGCAGAAGAAACAGACTGTGTAAAGGTTAGTGTGTCTGGAGTCTCATGAAGGAGGAGGCAGACAGTAGGAGATAAAGGTAAAAGAGTGATGTGTGCCTTTGGAGGCCATTGTGAGGATTTCTGCTTTTACTCTCAGTGAAACTGAAAGCCTGTGAGGGGGTTTGAGCAGAGAAGTAACAATCTCCAAGGTGCTTTAACAGGATCACTCTGGCTGGTGTGTAGAGCATATACCATATGCGGTAAAGACAAAAACCAGAGACGAGGAAGTTATTGCAACATTCCTGGTGAAACATGATTGTGGTATATATCAGAAAGGTGGTAGCAAGTTGTGGTGAAAGTGATAAGAAGTAGCTGGACTGCAGACAGATTTTGAAAGAAGAAATAAAAGTATTTTCTGATTGAGTTGGTTGTAAAAGAGATAAAAATATATATATCATCCCAATATTGGCTTTGCTGGAACAACTGAAAAGGTGAATTTGTCACTTTCTGTGATGTGGAAGACTGGTAGAGGGAGTGAGCTTCACATCATAAAATTTGTATGGTGAAATAGTCCACTGTGTTTTAAACTCACCTCTTTGATTCCAAGACTTGTAGTAACCCCTCCCTTCCTGTCACATAGCATTGCGGCATTCTTGAAGTAAATTTATACATGGAATTTCATTTTTTTATATTTATAACCATTTTTTAGAAAGGCGTAAAACATACTGTTGTTTCCTATGGAACAGATGAGATGACCAGGGATCAGAAAAGCTGTGAGATTAAGTGAAGGCCCCAGTGTGGTTAGAATAGAGTGTACACTATAACACTGGGTATTTTGTCTCTGTATCTATATATTAGACCCTATAATGCTTTCCAAGAATTAGAATAGTGCAAGATAACTTCAAGATTATGCAGTTCAAAACCTTCTACATTTCATGTGAAGAAACTAACTCAGAGAGTCCAAGTAACCTGTTCTGTGTGATTCCATTTTGGGTTTTGAAATTTTTTGGAAATTCCCAAAAGACTTTAGATTCAGATTTCATTCTGGAATGTTGAATGGATAATGGACATTTTTCAGTGAGAAAAATCCTCAGTGGGGTAGGAGGAAAAGCAGAAGAGAGCAATGTACTGAAAGCCAAATGAAGAAGGGAGCCGATCTCCTGAGCCAAATGCTGCCATCTGTGTTACGAATGAGTCTTGAGACTTGAATCGATCATTAGATTTAGCAACATGACAATCATGGAGGACCTAGACAAAGGCAATTTCAGAGTAGTAGGTGCGGGGTGGGGGTGGTCAGGAGAGGTTAAACCCGAAGAGGAGAAAATTTGGAGAAAGCAAGAAGCTTATTACAAATTGCTTATTACAGAAAAATAGAGTAAAGAATAATAGAGTAATATTTCTTTTTCTCTTTTTCTTTTTTTTAAGATGGGGGAAAGCAGGTTTGTGTGTTATTGGGGGCAGCTCAGTAAAGAGAAAAGAATTAGCACCATAGGAGATAATAGTAAAAATCATGAACATAACACCCTTGAGTGGGCAAGAGGATGGAATTGAGTGCCCAAGGGGATGGACTCACAGTAGAATGAGATGCGTGCAGTTCTTCTGTGTAACAGGTGAGAAAATAAAGCATGCAGACACAAAGGCAGGTAAGTGAGAGGCTGCTGCTGCTAAGTCGCTTCAGTCGTGTTCAACTCTGTGCGACCCCATAGACGGCAGCCCACCAGGCTCCCCCGTCCCTGGGATTCTCCAGGCAAGAACACTGGAGTGGGTTGCCACTTCCTTCTCCAGTGCATGAAAGTGAAAGGTAAAAGTGAAGTTGCTCAGTCGTGTCCGACTCTTAGTGACCCCATGGACTGCAGCCTACCAGGCTCCTCCATCCATGGGATTTTCCAAGCAAGAGTACAGCAGTATGTGTAAGTTCTCTCTGATTGCTTCTGAGTGGGCAGGAAGGTAGGGAACAGGTCATAAGCAGAAAGAGAAGATGAGGAAGAAGAGTTGGAAGTTAGAAGTGAGAGAGGGTGGTGTTAAACAGTCATGTAAAAGATGGAGAGTTTGAATGGACTAGACAAAAAGAGCATGACTGTCAGGGAAATTTAAAGACATACTGGCTCTGCCTGGTCCTGGGCCGTGGGAGCATCCACAGTTCAGGGTTCACTATAGCTATTATTATTGTGCTATTTGAAAGCACCCTTTCCCTTAATAGAGGTATTAGAGAACACTGAATTACCTACCCAAAAATTGCTTGACATATTTTTAGGCAAAAATTTAAGAATTTCCTCTTTAACATACAATTACTTGGTATTTCCATAATCCTTTATATTTGCAAATTACTGTATAGTCATGCTCATTATGTATGCTTCACCACTCCTGACTTACACATAAAATAAAATTAAGTAACTCAGAGAAGGCACAATATTTTGTTCACCTGGTATTGGACTGGGTTGGCTGAAAAGTTCATTTGGCTTTTTCCATACCATCTTTTTAAAAAATCATTTATTTTTAATTGAAGGATAATTGCTCTACAATATTGTGTTGGATTCTGCCAAATATAAACATGAATCAGCCAAAGGTATATCTATGTCCCCTCCCTCCTGAGCCTCCCTCCTACCCTATCCTATCCCTCTAGGTTGTCACAGAGCACCAGCTTGAGCTCCCTGAGTTATACAGCAAATTCTCACTGGCTAACTATTTTACATATGGTAGTGTATTTGTTTCCATGCAACTCTTTCCATTCGTCCCACCCTTTCCTTCTCCCTAAACCCCTGTCCACAAATCTTTTCTCTAAGTATGTTCCTGGCTTGGAAAAATCAATATTATGAAAATGAATATACTAGCAAAAGCAATCTACAGATTCAGTGTAATCCCTATCAAATTACCAATGGCATTTTTCACAGAACTAGAACAAAAAATTTCCATACCATCTTACAGAAAAAACCTGAACAAACTTTTTGGCCAACCCCATACTTGGCAGCAGGGAACAGATAAGAATTACCTATCCTGGATTCTATAGTTTACAGCAACATTTCTTTGAAGTACATTTGGGGAATATATATTTGTGGACCATTCATCCCAACAGGTGCTCCATGAGTCAAGAGTTCTAAAGTCAAAAAAGAGTGGGGACCGTACATGGTATCCTACTCTAAAACTGCCACACTATGCATTAGCATCTTTGAGAAGCCTGGTGTGTTAAAGGCATCTGCTTAAGTTATTCAACCTAGTATTTCTGAAGCTTATTTGACCACAAAATTCTCTTTAAAAAAAAACAGAACCTATTTTATGGGTGTATGTAGGTCATTGAGGGGCTTCCCAAATGGCGCCAGTGGTAAAGAACCCGCCTACCAATGCCGGAGATGTAAAGAGACATGGGCTCAATCTTTGGGTCCCCTGGAGGAGGGTATGGCAACCCACTCCAGTATTCCTGCCTGGAGAATCCCATGGACAGAGGAGCCTGGCGGGCTATGTTTCATAGGGTTGTGAAGAGTCAAATAGGACTGAAGTGACTTAGCATGCACACACGCACAGCAATCATTGATAGGTCGATTCCAGTATCCATTCATCCCTTCTTCCTTGGTAGGAATTCCAGTTTTACATGGCCACACTGCTGCTTAGCCAATAGGCTTTATTTCCTACTGCCCCTTACTGTAACAAGGTTCTGATCAGTGAGATGAATGTGGAAATGTTATGTGTGATGACCTAGAAATAGTCTCAAAAGTAAGGAGCACTCCTTTCTCTATACCATCTCTTCTCCCTTCAGCAACACCGACTGATGACTACAGCCTGAGCAGTCAAACCAGCTTGAGACTCAGTAAAGAAACCTGCAAGACAGCAGGAACCTGGCCTCTGCATCATTGTGGAACCACCACACTGCCCACACAGTGCCTGCCTCCAGACTCCAGAGTGAGAGAAGAATAATCTTCAATCTCGTATATAGCACTGGTACTTTAGGGTGTTTTTTTTTTTTTTCTATTTCTCAAGGCTAAAGCAAACCCTAACTAATACAGTGTAAATATCTATCATCATCTCATAGAACAGTGTTCTTCAGAGGAAACTTTGAGATGCGCTGATCTAAATTCAGCCACTAGAAAGTCATGCCTCTCCCACACTCCCCACAAGTGCATCTTTGAGTCCAAACATGTGAAATCTTCTTGACCAAGCTCCAGGAGATGGAGAAGGACAGGGAAGCCTGGTGTGCTTCAGGACATGACTGAGCGACAGAACAAACAACAGTGTGAAATTTTCATTCATGTCTGGTATTTACATTTCATTCCAAACACTATCAAACAAAAGGCATCAGGAAACTGGAAAGAGCAATGCCTCCTATCAAAAATAAACATTAGAATCCCAACTCTGCTTCTTGATCTCAGACAAGAATTCTAAAATCTCTGCTCCTGTTTCCCTGGAGGCATAGTAAAGACCTATTTTGTGCTTCACACAGTTGTTATAATGGTTAATGAGGTAGTGTTAGTCACTCAGTCATGTTCAACTCTTTGCAACCCCACAGACTGTAGCCCACCAGGGTCCTCTGTCCATGGGATTCTCCAGCCAAGAATACTGGAATGGGTTGCCATTTCCTTCTCCAGGGGATCTTCCCAACCCAGGGATTGAATCCAAGTCTCCTGCATTGCAGGCAGATTCTTTACCATCTGAGCTACAGGAAAGTCCTAATGAAATACACACCCCTCAAAAACTAATCCTAAGAATGATGTAGCGTACTACACAAAAGATCTTATTGTTACTGTTATTCAGGCATACCAGAGGGGACTCTAGTCCCAAATTTACTGATATGTGGGTGTGTACATGGAAGTTCTCTCACATCATTTCTGTAGGCGTCACTTCTCCATAGACAGGTAGAATCAAACAGGCCCCTTGGTCCCAACCTAATGTAAATTCTAAATGCAGATGGTAGTCTCAGAATCTTAAGGCTAGGACGGGGCCTTTGGGGGACTTGTTAAGTCTGTGTCTCTATACTAAGGTGAGATCACACCTAAACTATCCTGGAATTACAAATTTATTAGTTTATAAAGATCTTTAGAGAATAAGTTCTAAATCCTCAACTTCAAGAGCAGATCTGAGGTTTAACAGTTCTCACTATAAGAAAATTGCTCCTCAGAATGGAATTTAAATTCCTTACCCTAATTTAAGTCTCTGGCTCTCTTGTGCATACTTTAACAGTCTGTAAAAAGCTGATATGATTTGTCCAACATTCACCCTTTATATATTTGAAGACAGTTCCTAAGATGATCTTCATAGGAATATTGAGTCTAAAACCCACACATGCCAAGACAACTGTTTTTTTTTTATATTTAATAAAGATCATTCAAGATATCTAAGTCAATAATGAGGACTTTCATGAACATAATAGAATTACTTTACTTCTAAAGTTATGGATAGTTAGATATCTATTTATAAAGAAAAAGGATTGGGCAACAAATTTGCAAATCAAAACATGCTCTAAAGTTAAAATTATCATTTCTAAACTAAGTAGCAGAAAAAAAAATAAGACTATTAGTTAAAATAGGCACATACATTATTCAAATTTTATGGCTAACTTTTTAAACTTAAAATAAAAGAAAAACAAGTGTCTAATTGATATTCATTTATTCATGTCACTATATAACCAGAACTGTACAAACTAGTTTTGTATGGCATTATTCACAGAAAGAATGTTCCAACATCCCTTACAAAATTAAAATAATGCATAATATTAATTTTGTTTGTTTTCAGTTTCTGAGACATGTCTGACGTATATTACTGAATGTATTCAGTCTCAATTTGCTATTTTTATTGTAAATCCTGATGAAGGATGTTAGCATTGCACTCAACAAAATCCATCAAATGATTGATTTTCTTAAACCAATATGAAATTAGCCTGGTAAAATAGTGCTATTTAAAAACATTAATTAAATGGCTGTGTTTGCTTGTCAACCTGATCCCCTGTGCACTGTTTAACTGTATGACTCTACAGAACTGATAGTCTCCATTTGTCTCTATTGCCAAAATTACCTTTGTGAGATCAGAATTGCATGGAAAGTAGTTGAATTAGAAGTAGGGGAAAGGGAGCCAAAAGAGGACCATGCCAACAAAAATCAATTTTCATATGTAAGGATACTCTGGAAATGAGAATGAATTTTTTCATTGTTAGAAAAGTGAGCTTACAAAGAAAGAAGGCTAGAATGAAATTTGCAGTGGTGGTGAATTGGAATCAGACATGTCTGTAACATAAATATGAATATGTAGATATGGAAACAAATACAGATATATCTATATGAAACATCTTAAACATGTATATTTTGCAGCTCTTGTCACTGAGAGACCCTAGTAGCAATACTCTTTTACTAGTAATGAGAACACCTAACTCCCAGACCTTAGTTTATTAATACTGTCCCCCATCAAAAGAAATCAGGGTTCTTGGAGGGATGATGGACTCCAGGGCTGAGGCAGGGAAGCTACTAGATAATCGTGGATAACACTGTAGTGGCAGAAAGAAAGAAAATGCTGGAAGATAAGGAGAGCAAATTGAAAAACAACTTGGAGAATTTCAATGGCCAAACCTCAGTCAACTTGAACAATAAAATAAGTGATATATTGGATTATAATCCATAGTGATATAAATAAATAAGTGAATAAATGAGAAGGAACAGCTTTTGTTACAGTAAAATTCTAATTAATAAATGTGGAAGGAATTATGAAAATAGAAAAATCACCATTCGGCAAATACCACAGTAATAATTATATCAGGCAAGAGTCACAGATGGATGCTAAAACTAGTAGACAAAAATATGATAAGAAACAGGATATTTCCATAGTTACAAAATGTCTCCTCACAAGATACATATTAATTACACATGAAAATATAACCTTATAATGGAGAAACCTGGCAGACACCACCTTAGACTGATAAAAATTAAACCAAGTGATAAAAATAAAAACTGCATAATAAGACATCATGACTCAAGACTTGTCCTTGTGCTGTATCTCCTGATACGATACACCGAGAAGGTTACAACATTATTTCAGTGATATTCTTGCTAAAAAATGCATAAATTGAATTTAATCATGAGGAAATATCAGCTAAATCCAAATTGAGTGACATTCTACAAAAATAGCTGGTCCATGCTCTCCAAAATGTCAAGGTCATAAAAGACAAACAAAGAGGCATTATAATAGAACTGTGAAGGCTAGCAAAATATAACAACTGAAAGTAAAGAGGGATTCTGCATTGAATCTTGGACTAGAAAATCAGCATGAATGATACAGCTGGCAAAATTCCAAGTTTCTAGATTAATACTATTACTGTATAAATGTTCATATCTTGATGTCATTATTTTTACTGTGATTATACAAGGTTTTAACATTAGGGAAAGTTGGATAAACGGTGTGTAAGAGTTCTCTGCTCTATTTTGGTGCCTTTCAATAATGCAAGATGAAATCACTGCTGACAGTGACTGCAACCATTAAATTAAAGATGCTTGTTCCTTGGAAGGATAGCTATGACAAACTTAGACAGCATATTAAAAAGCAGAGACATCACTTTTCTTACAAAGGTCCATATAGTCAAAGCTATGGTTTTTCCAGTAGTCATGTACAGGTGTGGAGTGTTGGACCATAAAGAAGGCTGAGCACTGGAGAACTGATGGTTTCAAACTGTGGTGCTGGGGAAGACTCTTGAGAGTCCCCTGGATTGCAAGGAGATTAAACCAGTCAATCCTAAAGGAAATCGACCCTGAGTATTCATTTGAAGGACTGATGCTGAAGCTAAAACTCTAATACTTTGGCCACCTGATACAAAGTGTTGATTCATTGGAAAAGACTCTGCTGCTAGGAAGGGTTGAAGGCAAAAGAAGGGAGCTGCAGAGGATGAGAAGGTTATATAGCATCACCAACTCAATGAACATGAATTTGAGACAACTCCGGAAGGTAATGAAGGATAGGGGAGCCTGGTGTGCAGCAATCCATGGGGTTACAAAGAGTCAGACATGACTTAGCGACTGAATAGCAACAAGATATATCTGAAATTAAAACCTAATTTATAATAAATCCACCTTCATCCCTATCTCCATGAGCTTCAGTTGACAATAGTTTAGTGTTATACATTTAACTGTGAAATGAACTGTTCCAATCTTAGTGGCATAAAGCAACAATATTTTTTATTATGTCTCAAGGTTCTGGAGATTTAATTTAGAATTAACTTTTACTTACAAAACATTGCAAAAATAGCTAAAAAGAGCTTTTATATACCATTCACTGAACATCTAATGTTAATCTCATGTAACCATAATACAAGTAATGACCTCAAAAAAATAAGCACGGATATGCTAATACTATTATTATTAGGTTTCATGTCTCTGGAGGTGATTGAACTGGACTAGATAGTTCTCACACTCAGTCTTTCATGTGGCTAAGATCACACAGTTACAGGAGCTGGAATCACTTGGAGGCTTCAGTTATCCCTCCTCCTACATTTTAGAAAACTCCAATCTACCTGAACTTTCTTAAACATGTGGGTTCTTCATTACGTCTATTCTCTGCTATAATCATTGTTCTCTCTAACAGTTACACTCTTTTAATGGGTTTTTAAAACATTCATCAGATGGAATATTTGTTTTCTCCTTATTCAGTTCAGTTCAGTTCAGTCGCTCAGTCGCATCCGACTCTTTGCAACCCCATGAATCGCAGCACGCCAGGCCTCCTTGTCCATCACCAACTCCCAGAGTTCACTCAGACTCACATCCATCGAGTCAGTGATGCCATTCAGCCATCTCATCCTCTGTCGTCCCCTTATCCTCCTGCCCCCAATCCCTCCCAGCACAGAGTCTTTTCCAATGAGAAATAATTAAATCAGAAAACTACACCAAAACATTAAATACATTGAATTGAACTAATATTTTTTTTACAAGTTATTCACAATTTAAAAAAATTCTTAGATATTAAAAAAGGCAGATATTCATCTAACAACAACAACAAAACCCTGTAACAAACATATAAATTATAAAACTTTAAACATGCTAAAGCCAGGTACAGTGCAACTTGTTCATTGCCGAAAAATCTTAATGTATGCAAAGAATGCTCAAACTACCACACAATTGCACTCATCTCACACACTAGTAAAGTAATGCTCAAAATTCTCCAAGCCAGGCTTCAGCAACACATGAACCGTGAACTTCCTGATGTTCAAGCTGGTTTTAGAAAAGGCAGAGGAACCAGAGATCAAATTGCCAACATCTGCTGGATCATGGAAAAAGCAAGAGAGTTCCAGAAAAACATCTATTTCTGCTTTATTGCCTATGCCAAAGCCTTTGACTGTGTGGATCACAAGAAACTGTGGAAAATTCTGAAAGAGATGGGAATACCAGACCACCTGACCTGCCTCTTGAGAAATCTGTATGCAGGTCAGGAAGCAACAGTTAGAACTGGACATGGACCAACAAACTGGTTCCAAATAGGAAAAAGAGTACATCAAGGCTGTATACTGTCACCCTGCTTATTTAACGTATATGCAGAGTACATCATGAGAAATGCTGGGCTGGAAGAAGCACAAGCTGGAATCAAGATTGCTGGGAGAAATCTCAATAACCTCAGATATGCAGATGACACCATCCTTATGGCAGAAAGTGAAGAGGCACTAAAAAGCCTCTTGATGAAAGTGAAAGTGGAGAGTGAAAAAGTTGGCTTAAAGCTCAACATTCAGAAAACTAAGATCATGGTATCCGGTCCCATCACTTCATGGGAAATAGATGGGGAAACAGTGGAAACCGTGTCAGACTTTATTTTTGGGGGCTCCAAAATCACTGCAGATGTGACTGCAGCCATGAAATTAAAAGACGCTTTCTCCTTGGAAGGAAAGTTATGACCAACCTAGATAGCATATTCAAAAGCAGAGACATTACTTTGCCAACAAAGGTCCGTCTAGTCAAGGCTATGGCTTTTCCTGTGGTCATGTATGGATGTGAGAGTTGGACTGAGAAGAAGGCTGAGCGCCAAAGAATTGATGCTTTTAAACTGTGGTGTTGGAGAAGACTCTTGAGAGTCCCTTGGACTGCAAGGAGATCCAACCAGTCCATTCTGAAGGAGATCAGCCCTGGGATTTCTTTGGAAGGACTGATGCTAAAGCTGAAACTCCAGTACTTTGGCCACCTCATGCGAAGAGTTGACTCATTGGAAAAGACTCTGATGCTGGGAGGGATTGGGGGCAGGAGGAGAAGGGGACGACAGAGGCTGAGATGGCTGGATGGCATCGCTGACTCGATGGACGTGAGTCTGAGTGAACTCCGGGAGTTGGTGATGGACAGGGAGGCCTGGCGTGCTGCGATTCATGGGGTCACAAAGAGTCATACATGACTGAGAGACTGAACTGAACTGAAATGAACTGATGTAACAAAGTAAGAAAAATAAATAAATAAAATAATAGCTAAAAGGAGAGACCTTTCTCCTTGGACACCACATAACAATCAACAAAGAAAAAGAAATAGCATAAACAGGTAAACTCTTAGAAATTTAAGAAAACTCAATTTTCTGGATATCAGCATAATATATAGAATCAATAGCATTTCATAATTCAATAATAACAAAACACATTTTTTTAAAATGTTAAAAATCTCATGAAAATCTTAAGTCTCTAGGACTAAATGTAACAAAATAGAAAAGGTCACCATAAAAATAATACAATCTATGACTACAGGCTTTTTACATGACCTAAATAAATGGAAAAATACACCATATTGATGGATATAAACACTCATAATTATGTCAATTATTCTCTAATTTATATTTAAATTAAATACATCATACAAAATCAACCAATATGTCAAGAGATATAATCTGCCAAAACTCAGAAATAGAAGAAGTAGACAATCAGAACAGACCTGTATCAATTAAAGAAATTGAATCCATACATAATAACCCTTAAATGAGAACACATCTGACTAGATGGGTTCACTGGTGAATTCTATAAAATACTTAAGGAAAAAATTGGTATAATTTATCTACAATCTCTGTCAGAAGATAATGAGGTCAGCATTATCCTAATACTAAAACTAGACAAAGATTTTACAGGAAAAAAAATTATAGACCAATATCTCTCATGAACTTAGGTATAAAAGTCCTCAGTAAAATATTAACAAATCAAATGTAACAATGTATTAAAAAGAATTATGCATTATAACCAAGTAGGATTTATCTGAGGAATGCAAGACTGATTCAACATTTGAAAGTCTAATGTATATCACATCATCAGACTAAAGAAGAAAAAAGTCACACAATTATGTCAATAGATGCAAGAAAAAAGCATTTAACAAAACTAAACATCCATTCATGAAAGAGAGGGGAACTTTCTTGACAAAAACATCTACTCAAAAACCTACAACTAACAATCAAACTTAACACTGAGAAACTCAGTTTTTCAGATAAGATCAGAAACAAGGTGAGGATGTCCTTTGTCAACACTGCTTTTACCATCATTCTGGAAACCATAGATAACGTAATGACAATAAAAGGAAGTAAAAGATACACATATTGAGAGTGAAGAAATAAAACTGCCCTTATTCACAGATGACATGATGGTCTATGTAGAAAATCTAAGAGAAATGAACAAAAATCTTCTGGAACTAACAAGCTATTATAGCAAGGTTTCAGGATACAAGGTTAATATACAAAAGTCAATCACTTTCCTATATACCAGCAATGAACAAGTAGAATTTGAAATTAAAAACACATTACCATTTATTAGCATCCTCTCCCCCAAAATAGAAAAACTTACACATGAATCTTTAAAAAATGTGTACAAAATATTTACAAGGAAAACTACAAAATGAAAGCTATCAGTGAAGAATTACATAGAGAGATGTGTGCATGTGTGCTAAGTCACTTCAGTCCTATCTGACTCTTTGCAAGCCTATGAACCATAGTCCAGCAGGCTCCTCTGTCCATGGGATTCTCCAGGCAAGAATCCTGGAGTGGGTTGCCATACCCTCCTCCAGGAGATCTTCACGACCCAGGGATCGAACCCATGTCTCTTCTGTCTCCCGCATTGGCAGGCAGATTCTTTACCACCAGAGTCACCTGAGAAGCCCCCAAATGGAGAGAGAATCCATGTTGATTGACAGGAAGACTCAATATTATCAAGAAGTTATTTCTTCCCAGCTTGATCTATAGATTTAACAGAATCAGAATGCCAGTAAGTTATTTTACACATGTCAACAAAACATAAAGTTTATATGGAGTGGCAAAAGGCTCAGAATAGCCAACTCATTATTGAAAAAGAGAAACAAAGTTGGAGGATTTTTACTACTGGCCACCAAGACTTACTATAAAGCTACAGTAATCAACACCATGCATTATACTTTAAAGCATAAACAAACAGATCAGCAGAAGAGAACAGAGAGCCCAGAAATAAATCAAAATAAATACCATGAACTGAACTTTGTAAAGGAGCAGAGGAAATACAATAGAACAAGCACAATCTTTTCAACATACAGTGCTGTAGCAACTGGATGTTTATATACCAAAAGAAAATGACCTAGGAACAGACCTTACACCCTTCACAGATATTAGCTCAACCAGATATTATACACTTTAATCATGAAAAGCGTTATATATTAGGGAGGTCTTCTACATAAGTAAGTGAATTTATTTTTAAGTCCTATGTTTGATGTTCTTTCACATTAACCTATATAACAGATACATTTTTGCAATAACAAAATGGATAATATGGCAGAGATCAAGTTACCAACTACTTTTGAGATTTAGTTCAGTTAAGTCGCTCAGTCGTGTCCAACTGTTTGCGATCTCATGAATCGCAGCACGCCAGGCCTCCCTGTCCATCACCAACTCCTGGAGTTCACTCAGACTCACGTCCATCGAGTCAGTGATGCCATCCAGCCATCTCAGCCTCTGTCATCCCCTTCTCCTCCTGCCCCCAATCCCTCCCAGCATCAGAGTCTTTTCCAATGAGTCAGCTCTTCGCATGAGGTGGCCAAAGTACTGGAGTTTCAGCTTTAGCATCATTCCTTCCAAAGAACACCCAGGGCTGATCTCCTTTAGAATGGACTGGTTGGATCTCCTTGAGATTATGGGCAGCTAATTTTCCCAACAACATATATTTTTTAGATTTCAGTTACAATCTCAAAACAGAGTGTATCACAAAATTTATGAGACGTTCTTAAATTCTAAGCAATGAAGCACCAATAGCATGCTGTCTTATGTTGTCAGTTATTTAACAGCTTCTATGGAAAGAGGATAAAAAAGCACTGATGCTTTAAGAACTTGTGTTCTTCCCATTCCCGTCTTGAGTAATAGACTAAGGGGTTATGTTTACTGTCCCCATGCATTCTGCAAGACTATGGTTGTTGGATTCGATTTCTTTTCTTATGCTTAGTGTAGTGCCTGGTATACAGTGGGAACTTCATAAATATTATAGTAACAGTCTCCACATTTCACAGATGTGAAAGCTGAGGTTCAGAGAGGTGGAGGAGCAGCGGGTACCAGAATGGCTGAGTGGTTAAAGTGTTGGACTTAAGATCCCATGGATTTATATCCTTATGGGTTTGAATACTATTTCTAGTACAAGTTAGCCTGATTTTTCTTTTTTTTTTTTTTTTTTAACAAAGTGCTGTGGAGGAGTGTGTGCAAGGTGGAAAAGCAAATCCTACCCCGGGTGACTTTAACAGTCCCCTTGCCATCTCCCATGTTAAGACATGGAGGGATCCTGAGATCACATTCTCCTGTTAGGCAGCTTTCTATGAAGACTACAGATTTCTTATGTTCCTCAAATGAAAGTGGCTCAAAGAGAGTGACACATAATTAATGGGATGATGTGGTAAAATACCATTTACTGACAGTGATAGCATCCTGATCAAAGAAACTAGTGATGAAATTTCTGTTGTCTTACTTCTCAAAACTGCTAAAAAAAAGAAAAAAAGGTAATTTTCTATTCCTGTGTAATTAAAATCACTTGAGACCCATTTACACTTAATGTAATCTAATAGCAAAAATAAACATTGCTCCCTACTTGTGTGCTTTGAAGAATTTGCTCTTCAGGAGGATTATAAAACAGACATCTTTCAGATGGTTCTGGGTCAATTAACAGAAAGCAACCTTAACTGTAATTATGGATGTTGAAACGAGGTGTGATTTCCTGACTGCTTCAGCCAAATCTGCTGCAGACCCTTTCTATATAGCACTCCTCGGTTCAGTCTGGTCTAGGTAGACTGGCATACATCGCAGCTTACTGTGGCACAGTGAGGTTCCAACAGAATCTCGTTAGTGCAGTTTCACGCAGTGGGTGGGCATGTGTGTTCTGCATATTAGGAAAGGCTCTTCTTTGCCAGTGCAATAGGTTTTTTTATTCTGAATTCATTTAAAGCCTCAAATGAGGCTACAATGGTAAATATCACGGAGGAAAAAGTTAACAAGGACAGTCCCAGTTCTCAGAATATCTTGGCTTTATCCACCAAATCATTTAGGGAGGTAACTCGCTATACTGTGCTCTGTTTCTGCTGCTTGCTCTCATGACAGAAATTTAGATTAGTAAGGGCCTGGTTATTTTTATTAATGGTTAATTTTTAGTGTTTTACTACTGCTTCTGAATTAAATACAGTAGGAGAAGTGGGATTAATTCTCATTTCTTACTTTATGTATTTTATGGTTTTAATTTTCAAATAGCATGTGCTACCTTAGTAATTTTATATATTTATGAAATATTTTTAAATGATGAATATTATTTCAAATAAGTAAACAAAAGCTATATCTGCTTACTGTTTTTTAAAAATTCAGACAATACCAAAAAACACAAAATAAAAATCTTACCATCTACAGATTGTAATTGAGAATATTAGTATGTACATATTTATTTAATCTAAATTGTAAAAATACTTTTAGCTAATATAGTTTTGTTGTATATTTCTTTCTCTTAATAATACATAATGATCACCTTTCATATAAATTTATGAATGTCTGCAACATTTTTAATGGCCAGAAAATATTTCATTATGGAGATGCATTAAATATTTTTCACTAATTTCTTAATAATACACAATTTGCTTCCAATTTCTCAACATTATAAACAATGCTACATAATCATTTATATGCTTCTCTGATTAATTCCTTAGGATAAGGAGGTTGAAGAAGATGTAGATTTTAATTGTCTCACTACGTATTGCCAGAGTTTCATTTCAAAGTTTGAATCAGTATGTATTCCTATTCACAATATAGTCAAGTTACCAGTCATTTATATGGTTCTCCAGTTTTCCCATTAAAACAAAAGAAAAAAATTTTAATTAATAATAATAGAAGCTGGAAAAAGCAAGAGTTAGAGTTAGGGTTACTAACATCATAAGCCACCTTGTTCAAATTCTTTCCTTTGAGAGGAAAGAAGGGACTAACTACCATTTGCTGAGTACCTATAACAGATCAGTCACTAAAGTGCTTGACAGAAGGCGTTCCATTCAGTCTGCAATAAAAATCTTAGGAAATAGGCTAATATTATCATCTTCAAGTCATGGAAAAAGCTGAGTTTCATAATTGTTGAGTATCTTGACCAAGGTTACCTAGATAATGAATTTTGACCCTGGAAAGTACAGACAGCTCTCTCTGGCACCATGTCTCTTTTATCATTCAGCTTTGAGGTTCCCCACCAGATTTCCACATGTAAGTGACACATAACCTTGCTAGGGTCCTTATCACGCAAGGTACTATGGAAGAAATACCTGGTTCAAAACTTACTTCTTTTACAGGGAAACACATGGAGCAATTAGTAGGGAAATGAGGACATTGTTTCATGACAGTTTCACATAATTTTCAGCTCAGAGGCCATTCATACTCTGTAAATCTTCTCAAAGTTTCAGACATAAGCTTTCAAATAAGTTTAAAGAAAAGATATTTTCAGCTACACATTTTGCCTTAAAATTTTAAAAAAAGAAACACAACTTTAACTTGCTAATGAGTATGTACCTAGAGAAATAAACAGTCGAGAAAAATAAAAGGCAAAATAAGAGCTTAAAAAGCAATGCAGTACATTGGGAAATATGCACTTAACAAAAGTGACAGTTTCTAATGCATAACTTGCACCCTACATGCCCATATGAACGACAAAATCTCAAGCAATAGACTTAGCTGTCAATGATAATATCTGTTCTCATACTTAGTGTTAATGAAACTGGAGCAGCAGGAGCAGAATGAACATATTTTTGTTAGAAATAAATGGATAGCTTCATTTGTTCCAACTTTTTAGATTCCTTTTGTTGATTACACTTACAAATTTTTTTCACATTGGAACTTATTCATAAAGTCATCATTTTTAAAAGAGAATTATCCCCTTGTAACACTCAATGCAGTATCATGCTGAAGTGTACAGATTTAGTTAAGTTTCCTACAAAAATGGTTACTCTTTAACCTGACATGTGAATGAAACAGGCAGAGCAACAGAAAAATTTTGCAAGTTTTTTCCAGCTTTTTTCCCCCTACAGTAAGGCAGCATTGACAAATTCCAAATCTTAAATCAACTGATTATGAATCCCCATCTTTCTTTATTTTAACAATATATTTCCCATTTTTCCTCCAACAAAACAATGTGCTCTTCAAATATATGCAGTACCCTAACTCTTAAAGGAAATTCTGGAAACTCGTAGAATGCTGATCAAGTTTTATATTTCACAACTTCAATTTACAAAATGGCACAATTAAAGTCAGAAAAGAAAGAAACTAGAAAAATCCTAGCTGATTCACATATGGGAGACAGAACTTTTTTTTTTCTTTTTCTGTTTGCACATATAAGACTAAAGAGAAAAATTTAGGAGAAGAAGTGCTGCTGACATTCTCATCTCATCTGATAGATATTTGAAAAGCAAATCATCGTTCTTATTTATCCATGCTATGGGAAATCGGTTTTAACCAGGCTCTGACAAAAGACATCCTCCAGAATCCTGACACTGATGATGGTTATCTTCTGAGACCAAGTTTAAAGTGTTCCCCTCCCTGTTTCTCCCCACCACACACAGAGGGTCCTTCCCCACCACACAGATGGTCCCTCTGTACCATTCTCACAGAAGATCTGTAGAATACCCCATGGCATTCATCCTGTGTTATCACAGCACTCATCTTAATTGAAGCACTTTGTGTATAACATCAATTATTTCAACTCTCTTGAAAGAAATCTCCCCAAATAAACAAACACTTGGGGACTTCCCTTGTGGGCCAGTAGTTAAGACTCCATGCTTCCAATGCACGGGGCCTAGGTTCATTCCCTGGTCAGGGAACTAGATCCCACACACCATAACTAACACCCAGTGCAACCAAATAAATAAATAAAATTAATATTTGAAAAAGATACCTGAATAAAATAATACTATTTTTACTGAGGAGCAGGAGTTTTGGATTTAGCAATCTGCAGTATGCTGGTTAAAATGAATGACTTCCCTACAGTTACAAAACATTGGCATTCTTTGTGCATTATTAAAAGAAAAAAAAATGTATGATCATACTTATCTTATGAATCCCAATTTAAAAAACCACAGATAAGCTCTTTTTAATGTAATTTGTATTGGTCAAACAGCTCCCTTCAATTGTCTTCAACACATTGGGAACATAGTCTTAACCAGCTCGCATATCTGCAGAAGCAGTGTTTCAAAAAGTGAGAATTCTGTAATTCAAAGTACCTGTAAGAAGAAGGACACCTGCTCTCACTGGCAGACAGGGTTCATTAGAAATTTGAGAACTGAGGTCTCTCACTGACTCAATTTAAGCAACTTTTATTTGCGGAGCACTTAGAAAACCCATAAAGAAAGAACAGGTGGCCTTCAGGCTATTCCTAAATTACCCCAGGAGTAACAGGGCTCATTTCTGCTGGGTAGGGAATCCACTTTTCCACTGAGGGGGTCTATTTTTCCCTCTCACTTTTATTCACAGCAGCATGGGTCTTCTCTGACTGAGATTCAGGCCTGAGGGCATTTTCAATTAGAGCAAACAGGAACTTTTTAACATTCTTCCAATTCTTGATCCAAATGCCCTAACCCGGGATAGGACAACACACAGATTGGAAGCTCGTGTTCATATACAATCTATATATTCACTTCACCCTTGCTACAGTTATGAAAATGTTAAGATTGGAACATTGAAAATCATGGAGAGTGTACATTTCAAATAATTTGGTTGCTTTCCAGACTATGAACATACAACCAGACCTGACATTAACCTTCAGAGTCATTATGTGGCACACCTTAAACTAATATAATATTGTACATCAACTATACTCCAAGAAATGCATTTCTGATCTTGCATGGAGGGTTAGGAGCAGAGGAGGAGGCTCAGGGATTTCCTAATTCTGGAAAGAGGAGATCTAAGGTTGACTCTATTATGAATAGCTGTCACGTCTTGTAAGTAAGAAGTTCTTTGAAATATTTAAAGTTTACATTCAGTGTTTTATATACTTTAGAAAAGATTGTTTCAAAATATCTACACTATATGTGTGCATATATATATACATATACATGTATATGTATATATATATATATATATATATATATACACTCACCTAGAGCCAGACATCCTGGAATGTGAAGTCAAGTTGGCCTTAGGAAGCATCACTACAAACAAAGCTAGTGGAGATGATGGAATTCCAGTTGAGCTATTTCAAATCCTGAAAGATGATGCTGTGAAAGTGCTGCAATCAATATACCAGCAAATCTGGAAAACTCAGCAGTGGCCACAGGACTGGAAAAGGTCCGTTTTCCTTCCAATCCCAAAGAAAGGCAATGCCAAAGAATGCTCAAATTACCACACAATTGCACTCATCTCACATGCTAGTAAAGTAATGCTCAAAATTCTCCAAGCCAGGCTTCAGCAATACATGAACCGTGAACTTCCAGATGTTCAAGCTGATTTTAGAAAAGGCAGAGGAACCAGAGATCAAATTGCCAACATCCGCTGTATCATCAAAAAAGCAAGAGAGTTCCAGAAAAACATCTATTTCTGCTTTATTGACTATGCCAAAGCCTTTGACTGTGTGGGTCACAATAATCTGTGGAAAATTCTGAAAGAGATGGGAGTACCAGACCACCTGACCTGCCTCTTGAGAAACTTGTATGCAGGTCAGGAAGCAACAGTTAGAACTGGACATGGAACAACAGACTGGTTCCAAATAGGAAAAGGAGTACATCAAGGCTGTATATTGTCACCCTGCTTGTTTAACTTATATGCAGAGTACATCATGAGAAACACTGGGCTGGAGGAAGCACAAGCTGGAATCAAGATTGCCAGGAGACATATCAATAACCTCATATGCAGATATGCAGATGACACCACCCTTATGGCAGAAAGTGAAGAGAAACTAAAGAGCCTTTTGATGAAAGTGAAAGAGGAGAGTGAAAAAATTGGCTTAAAGCTCAACATTCAGAAAACTAAGACCATGGCATCTGGTCCCATCAGTTCAGTTCAGTTCAGTCACTCAGTAGTGTCTGACTCTTTGCGACTCCATGAACCACAGCATGCCAGGCCTCCCTGTTCATCACCAACTCCTGGAGTCCACCCAAATCCAACTGAACTGAACTGAATGTAGATATTTTGAAATATCTGTGCATATATATATAATTTAACAAATATAAAGAGCAAACACATAGGGCTTACACAATCCTAGGCACTAAGTGCTTTACATATATTAAACTCCCTTAATCCTCACAACCCTATAAAGTGGCTACTGTTATCATACTATTGACAGATTGAACTGAGAAAACTCAGAGGTGACCCAAGGTCACACAGCTAGTAAATTAGTGGTAAAACTTGGTCCAGACCCAGGCATTCTTGCTCCAGAGTACATGCTCTTAACCACCATATTACACAACCTCTTTCAGTTTTCAGGAAACAAATTTTTTTTAAACCTACATACAGAGACATTAGCTTGCTTTACTCTCAGTTACACAATCTCTCCCTCCCTCCACCTCCAAGTTCCCTGACAAGGTTTATCCTTAAGGTACATAATTTAAATTTTTATTTTCTCAGAGATGATTTTGCATATAGCATTAAGTTCTTTGAAATTCCCTGATAAATGCACATAAAACTTTGAACCAATATTTGATACACCGGCAAGCTGAGCCAAAGCAGTTTCTATCACTACAAAAGGCAAAGTTTCAATGGCCCAATGATTCTTTGTTTATGTATTTGTTTCATTATTTATTTATAACATATGATCTTTTGAGTTAATCTTAAAGATGAAAAGTCTCATAGAGAGAGGAGAAGCGAACAGATGGCATAATTCCAGGAAAGGCTAGGAATCTTGGTATGCTCTCTGCATAGCAATTTAGAGTAAAATTCACACCAAAACTGAAGCAGGCTCTCTGTTGTCTGGGTTAGAGATTACAGAAAAAGCATAAGGATCACCAATAAGCATACCATCTCTGACTCCAGTGATGTTCCCACACCCTCTAATTGGTGCTATTCTGTACTAATCAATATATTACAAGCACCTAATAGGCACTCCTGCAAATTCTAGGGAAACAAACTCACCCTGCAGAAAGCCCTGAATATTCATACCCAAGTGCAAATGTTAATTCATGCAATGCTTGCGTTAAACTGGTCTAATTATCTACTGAAGGAATCTATTAAAGGCCTGCTGTCAATCCTACAGATTGGGTTCAGCAAAGTGAAACTGAATTGCATGTCTTTTCAGCTAATTACAAAACTCTGCCTGACATGCTTTAAGAATGGTCAAAAAAAAAAAAAAAAAGTACACATGGACAGCACACAGCTAGCTCCTCAACATACACGAAGTGTCCTCTTGTCAATCAAGCAAAGATAGGACATGATGACACAGGAAGAGAGGCACAGCCTAAGAGGCCGTGTACCTTTCTATTACATCTCTCATGGTCCTAGGAGGAAAGTGGCATGTTACAAATAGCCATTTTAAAAAATCTCAAGCTGCATATAATTGGTTTTTCATTGAATAGTTTGAGACAATAACCAGTAGCTTTTAGATTTTGGGCTTCCCTGGTGGCTCAGTGGTAAAGAACCTCCTGCCAATGCCAGAAATGCAGGAAACGCAGGTTCGATCCTGGATCAGGAAGACCCCCTGGAAGAGGAAATGATAACCCACTCCAGTATTCTTGTCTGGGAAATTCCGTGAACTGAAGAGCCTGGTGGGTTTCAGTCCATGGGGGTTGCAGAGTTGGACACAACTGAATGTGAGCACACACACACACACACACTTTAACTTAAGATATTCCTCAACGGTTATGTTGAATATTATTACACATTTAAGCAAAAAATTCTGGTTTTGGAATTCTTTTTATCCTTTTGTCTCTTATATTAACCTAAAAGTCAAGAGGGAAGTAGGACTCTTCCCTTCTGCTCTCTCTACTTTCTCTTCAGCTTAACTCAATATTGTTTTTACTAAAATGGAAAAATTATTTATAGGGATTAGGAAATACATTAATATGTGAAGCACAAAGGTAGATTCATCTAGTTTTTGATGTTGTATGTTCTTTTTCATTTCTCTGAGATCATAATACATCCACAGATATCACATGATATGAGCTGTATGTTTAGCAAAGCTGTCCTGTAGCTTAAGTATTTAATGGTCTCATTTCTGGCAGGGGATGACATGCTGTGAAGTAGTCATAAATTATAGGCTGATTAAAAAATATACACACACATTAAAGTCTGTATGTTGTCTAACACTAAACTTATTAACTTTAGCCTGCATTCCTAAATGCTGATATGAATTGGTGCCAAGAGGGCTTTAAGGATGGAGAAAAAAAGAGCAGGAAGGTAAACAAAGAGGAGAAACAGAGTTAAGAAAACTAAAGCAAAAAGTAGCAACAAAATGACACTGAATCTGTATCAGGGAAGTATATCAGAATCTCTTTAAACTGTAATGAAAACTGCAGGAATGCAAAAGCAAAAGTTAAATAAGGTCATTCATAAGAGAGTATCTGTGGCATATTTCCAACCTACTGTGGAAATAAAATTCATGAATAATATTAAAGGTATTTACATGATCCACTGTTCTCCTGAATAGTGTTTGCCTAATGTAATAGGAGATCCAACCAGCCCATTCTGAAGGAAATCAGCCCTGGGATTTCTTTGGAAGGAATGATGCTAAAGCTGAAACTCCAGTACTTTGGCCATCTCATGCGAAGAGTTGACTCATTGGAAAAGTCTCTGATGCTGGGAGGAAATGAGGGCAGGAGGAGAAGGGGACGACAGAGGATGAGATGGCTGGATGGCATCACTGACTTGATGGACGTGAGTCTGAGTGAACTCCAGGAGTTGGTGATGGACAGGGAGGCCTGGCATGCTGTGATTCATGGGGTCGCAAAGAGTCGGACACGACTGAGCAACTGATCTGATCTGATCTGATCTGAATATAATAGGATCATCGAAAAAGCAAGAGAGTTCCAGAAAAATATCTATTTCTGCTTTATTGACTATGCCAAAGCATTTGACTGTGTGGATCACAATAAACTGTGGAAAATTCTGAAAGAGATGGGAATACCAGACCACCTGACCTGCCTCTTGAGAAACCTGTATGCAGGTCAGGAAGCAACAGTTAGAACTGGACATGGAACAACAGACTGATTCCAAATAGGAAAAGGAGTATGTCAAGGCTGTATATTGTCACCCTGCTTATTTAACGTATATGCAGAGTACATCATGAGAAACTCTGGGCTGGAAGAAGCACATGCTGGAATCAAGATTTCTGGGAGAAATATCAATAACCTCAGATATGCAGATAACACCACCCTTATGGCAGAAAGTGAAGAGGAACTCAAAAGCCTCTTGATGAAAGTGAAAGTGGAGAGTGAAAAAGTTGGCTTAAAGCTCAACATTCAGAAACTAAGATCATGGCGTCCAGTCCCATCACTTCATGGCAAATAGATGGGGAAACAGTGTCAGACTTTATTTTTCTGGGCTCCAAAATCACTGCAGAGGTGACTGCACCCATGAAATTAAAAGAGTCTTGCTCCTTGGAAGGAAAGTTATGACCCACCTAGATGGCATATTGAAAAGCAGAGACATTACTTTGCCAACAAAGGTCTGTGTAGTCAAGGCTATGGTTTATCCAGTAGTCATGTATGGATGTGAGAGTTGAACTATAAAGAAAGCTGAGCACCGAAGAATTGATGCTTTTGAACTGTGGTGTTGGAGAAGACTCTTGAGAGTCCCTTGGACTGCAAGGAGATCCAACCAGTCCATTCTGAAGGGGATCAGTCCTGGGTGTTCACTGGAAGGACTGATGTTGAAGCTGAAACTCCAATAGTTTGGCCACCTGATGCAAAGAGCTGACTCATTTGAAAAGACCCTGATGCTGGGAAAGATTGAGGGCAGGAGGAGAAGGGGACGACAGAGGATGAGATGGCTGGATGGCATCACCGACTCGATGGACATGGGTTTGGGTGGACTCCGGGAACTGGTGATGGACAGGGAGGCCTGGCGTGCTGTGGTTTATGGGGTTGCAAAGAGTCGGACACAACTGAGCAACTGAACTGAATTGAACTGAATGTAATAACATCTGGACTGCTTGAGCAAAACACAAAGTTGCAGTTGTAAGAGTTAAGGCTGACTGCACATGCTATTAAAAAAAGAAAGTGAACTTCTTTGAATACAATTGTATACATCAATATTATCACATTATTCCATTTATGCTATAGATTATTATGATTAAATTAAAACTGTAGTAATTATACTACCCATGTTAGAGATTCTAACCTCTTTTTTTTTTTAATATTTCTTGGTGTTTATTTCATTTAAAACAAAGTCTTAACATTCAAATTTAATTTAAACAATCCATATCTTTCCTTATAAAGCAAAGAGAATATGAGAAAATATACCCTATCCTTAAAAAAGAGAATTTCTTTAATAAACTAAAATCTAACTAAAATCCCTCATCTCTCCAATTTTTCTGAGGTTACTTTTTTAAAACATACATATCTATCTCATTTCCTTCCAACTCTTCAAAGTTGACAGAATTACATTTACAAATGCAAAAAGCAAATACAGCTGAAAAGCTTTCCTCTTTTTTTCTTTTCTGTTTTTCATCTTCTCAGTGAATATATTTAAATAAAATATCCCTGGAAAATATGAGTTTAAAAAAACTCCTTTATTAATATTGGAGTTTTCTAGCAGTAACATTCTCTCAAATTCTATGAGTGCAAATAGCTGGTCTTTATACTTTACCTCTACTTTACTTCTTAATCTGGAGCTTATGTCCAGATAGTTAAGGCCTCCTGAGACGATTTTACATGCTTTTCTGAAAGATTTGTTTCACCCTTTATTAACATGTTAACTTGGTTCGCCTAAGGCAAGTGTTTGATAGTTTGTTTTTGTTTTTGTTTTTTACCACCCTTTCAATCTTCTCCCCAGCATAGGATTAAATGGGTTAACTGGGCTAGTTTAACTTGACTGGGCATAGGACAGCACCTCTGGCCTCTTCTACTTCCCTTCCTGGTAGATCCGGTTTCGTTTGTTTTTCTAAAGCCAGCATTTTAACTATCTGAAAGAAATCAATTCTTATATCTTCTCAGAATCACCAGGTAGCGGTTAGTGAGTCAAGTTTAATGTATTTCAACTCTTCTCTCCATCAAACAGGGAAGTAAATCAGCTATCCAAATAATACAGGGAAAGCACTTTAAGTTACAGCGTATTCATGTTCCTTCTAAGCCAAATAGATGTGAAAGGACATCTCAACATGACACTGCTCTCTGCTCTTTATTGCAGATTCATGTAAACGAATCAGTGAGTAACACTTGATTCAGCAAATGTTTCTGATAGTCTGTTCTGTACAGTGTGCTGTGCTATGTGCCATGGAGATGAGGCGATGAATTAAGCGTGTGCCTTGTCTTCAAGGAGCTCACAGAAACCTAGACGTTTATCTTTTCATCTTATGCATCACAGTAGTTATGAAATATATACAGAAATAAGATAACTGTGTAAAATAATTGACAAGCAAAAATCTCTGTATAAGCATTCATTCTATCAGATGCTGAATCTGCAGAGATAGAAACAGTGGTAGCTGCTGCTGCTGCTAAGTCACTTCAGTCGTGTCTGACTCTGTGCGACCCCATAGATGGCAGCCCACCAGGCTCCTCTGTCCCTAGGATTCTCCAGGCAAGAATAATGGAGTGGGTTGCTGCTGCTGAAGAAGGTGGACGTGCTGGTGTCTGAGCGGATGGGCACCTGCCTGCTGAAATTTCACTTGGAGATGTTGGCAGACCAGCCGCGAACAACTAAGTACCATAGCGTTATCCTGCAGAATAAAGAATCCCTTTGACGAGATCACCCAGGAAGCTGGAGAATTTATGATCACGTTCCCATATGGCTACCATGCTGGTTTTAATCATGGTTTCAACTGTGAAGAATCTACAAATTTTGCTACTGTCAGATGGATTGGCTATGGGAAAGTCACTAAATTGGTATGCAATACCCCCGGAACATGGAAAACGACTGGAAAGACTAGCTCAAGGTTTTTTCCCAAGCAGTTACAGAATGAACTCCAAGTCTTGGCAACCTTTGAAAAAATCCCATTTGAGAGAGCTTTCAGGAGGCCAAATGCTGACTTCACAACCAACAACATCACAACCCATTACTGGAATGCTGTCAGTCACCGGGCCCCTGCCATCATCTATGACTTCTATCTTCATCTCACAGGAAGGAAGCCCAGACCTAAGTTGACATTGGTCTACCACTGTACATCTGGCAACCTCAATCCCTGTAACTGGAGCAAATGGGTCTCGCTCACCGAAGCTTGGCCTCCCCATGTCATTCATTCGCCAACGCCATCCCTCCCGAGGGTAC
The DNA here is from genome assembly GCF_002263795.3 of Bos taurus. NCBI lineage: Eukaryota > Metazoa > Chordata > Mammalia > Artiodactyla > Bovidae > Bos > Bos taurus. Next base: position 38,477,847 of record NC_037328.1, on the reverse strand, counting down.
CCCTGGATCCTGCTGGGGCTGGACCCTGGCAGGTTGCCATTTCCTTCTCCAGTGCATGAAAGTGATAAGTGAAAGTGAAGCTATTCAGTTGTGTCCGACTCTTCAAGACCCCATGGACTATAGCCTACCAGGCTCCTCCATCCATGGGATTCTCCAGGCAAGAACACCAGAGTGGGTCGCCACTGCCTTCTCTGAAATAGTGGTAGATTGATTGCCAAAATGTCCCCAACTCCTCAGCCCCTGTTCATTCCCTGTACAGCATGCTCAGCTCCTCCCTTACAAAGGTAGAACACTTTCTCTACCCCCTGAATCTAGACTGACCTTACAGCTTGCTTTGATCAACAGGAAGAGCCAAAAGAGTCCACACACCAGATGTGAGCTTAGGTTTCAAGACTTTGATCTCTTCAGCTCTCTCCCTTGGAACCTTGCCACCAGCATGTGAACAAGTTTGAATTAGATGGCTAGGTTGTGAGATATATCTGGCTTAGTCACCTCCATCACCTCAACTAGCAAACAGCACACAAACACACACGAATAAGGCCATTCGAGATGAGGAGGCCTCTAGCTGATCTGCCAGGTTTCCACAGATGTGTGAGCCAGTCCAGCTGAGATCAGTTGAGCTTAATACCATCAGCAGAACAATCTAGGTGACTTAGACGCATGAGCAATAAAGTAGTTTACTGTTTTGAGCCACTAAACTTGAGATGGTTTACCCACAGTTATAAGGCATTGCTGCTGCTGCTGCTGCTAAGTCACTTCAGTCGTGTCCGACTCTGTGCGACCCCATAGATGGCAGCCCACCAGGCTCCCCCGTCCCTGGGATTCTCCAGGCAAGAATACTGGAGTGGGTTGCCATTTCCTTCTCCAATGCATGAAAGTGAAAAGTGAAAGTGAAGTCGCTCAGTCATGTCTGACTCTTAGTGACCCCATGGACTGCAGCCTACCAGGCTCCTCCGTCTATGGGATCTTCCAGGCAAGAGTACTGGAGTGGGGTGCCACTGCCTTCTCTGAAGGCATTGCTATGATGATATATAATTGATACCGGATTGTGGGCATAGCATTTGCAAATGCATGGGGAACCATGGCTTTCTCTACTAGGATCATGCTACTGTATCTGTATAACTTGAGCTGTATATATATTTCAGTGTTAAAAATAAATGAAATCTCATGAAAAGAAATGTAAGTTCTATAAGGGTATATATATATATATATATTTCTTTTTTTTCTATTTTGTTCACTGATGTAAGCCAAGCATCAGAAACAATGACTCGTACAGAGTAGATAGTTAATTGTTTTGTTGTTGTTGACAAAATAAATGCATTTAACCAAACATTTGTTTGATTATCTCTGGATCCAGAGTTAAAGCCTTAGAAAAGGCATCAAGTTGGATTCCAAGGAAGTGAGTAGAGTCCAGGAGGAAGGCAATGGCACCCCACTCCAGTACTCGTGCCTGGAAAATCCCATGGATGGAGGAGCCTGGTAGGCGGCAGTCCATGGGGTCACTAAGAGTCAGACATGACTGAGCGACTTCACTTTCACTTTTCACTTTCATGCATTGGAAAAGGAAATGGCAACCCACTCCAGTATTCTTGCCTGGAGAATCCCAGGGACGGGGGACCCTAGTTGGCTGCCATCTATGGGGTCGCACAGAGTCGGACACAACTGAAGCGACTTAGCAGCAGCACCACCAGTGTTACTCCAGATATGCTATGATGAGATCTTAACTGGAATGGTGATAGCAAGAACAGAAGAGGAAGTACAGACCAATATGGTTCCATTAAATGGGCTGGGCTTGCCCCCAGAATGTATTTACTCATGCTCTAGAATCTTTTCATCTATCCATTTCAAAATATCAATAAAACCTGATAGTGTTTCTAACTTCAAGTACTTAAGAAAACATTTCAGCCATCTCCCTCTCGGTATTATGACCCAATTTGACAGTGCTCTGATAAATACAGACAGGGAATGAGAAGATAGCAAAGTGGTAACATGGTGAGGTTTAGAGTTTAGAAAGACTGTCCTAAATATACTGTGGTGGTTAATGGAGAGGAGCAGTAATGAAGTCAAGGAGAGCACTTGGGAGACTACTATACTGGTCTCAGTGAGAAACAGTGGATGAACAAATGTGGGAGTACTGGAGATGTATGTAAATAGATTTGGTATTTTGGAAAGAAAATATGAGGGAGTAAGGAGTAGATAAGTAACATTCTGACTTTGGCAACTTGTGGGTGGAAGTGCCAAGCATAAAGCTAAAAGCTATTGGAAGGGCAGCAGGCTAGAGGTAAGATAGTAACTTCACTCTTTGACGTGCTATGTTTGAGATCATTTGAATCCTGAAATAAAGACGTACAAAGAGAAGCCATCAATTTATTTAGCATTTTGTCTGGTCTTGTGTAATGCCTGGACCACAATAAGTCACTTGTGAATGAATGAACAAAGGAAGCTCAGAACACAGATCTGGACGTAGATCTTGAAAAGTGAATTAATACTATATACCCAGGAGAATATGTGCTGGGAATAATTTAGATCAGTTCTGCTCAAAGTGTGCACTGCACACACAGCTGGTCCTCAAAATGTTATCTGTCCTCAATGGAATAAGTACAGATACTAAAAGTAAGTATTTGGAAAATTTTATAGCAATGTAGCAGTAATTTTGCATCTTTTTTTAAATCAAATATGAGGAAATTAGACTCATTTTATATGCTTTTATTTCTTCTTCTTTTTTATTTTTTTTTTTAGTTGTTTGGGTTTTGCTTTGATCTTTCACTTTTAGAAAAGTTTGTAGTGGATTGGAAATGTCAAAGCATGCAAACAACCAAACAAAAATCTTAAGCATCAAATTAGACCATTTAAAGACAATGTTTATCGCATTTCCTCTTTGACTTATTCTCATCTCTTACATTCCTTCTTACCTGTTTTGCTAAACCCAACATTATTCCCTTCCTAGGGATCTCAATAGTAAATTAAATCTTCTTTTGTGTATTTTGTATGTTTATCCAACTTGACAGTAAAATTTTCCTGTAGCATGGATAAAAGCCATTTCTTTTCCTCCCATGAGTACTGTATAAACAGCAACATGGTAAGCAAAATTCTAAGTATCCCTCTGGTGTTATCTCTCTCCTTTGAGTGTGGGCAGGACCTATGATTTGCCTCTAGCCAAAAGAATATGGTAAGAGTGATTGGATGTCACTTTCTTGATTGAGATAGACAGATAATAGATCTCCTATAAAATTCACTTTTATACTGATGCTGAAGAACCCAACCACCATAAATTCTAAAACTACCAAAAGAAACAGAATTATAGCAATCTGTGAGAACATACAAGTAGGTCATTTCTCAGATGAGGCCTCATTCTCAGCCAGGATCTTTACTGCAGCCCTATGGGATTTCCAAGCAGAGGACTCAGCTGAGCCAGGCCTGGAGTCCTAACCAAGAGAAGATGTGAAATAACAAATGCATGTTGTTTTAAGCTGCTAAATGTATGATCATTTATTTGCAGTATAGAAAACCAGTCCAATTAGACAGGTTATAGTTTCTTGGATACAAACGAAGAGAAACTTGGGTAAATGGAGCACTGGTGGTGCTATTTCTATCACGCAAGACATGAGGAAAAAACTTGTTGAAGAACAAAAATTATTTTTGGATAGAATGAAAAAGTCTTGGAAATGAGGAAAAACTCATTAAAAAAAAAAAAACAACAAAAAACCAGGCCAGATGCTTAAGACATGTCAAAAAGAAGAACTATGAAAAGTCAAACAATATGGAACTTCAAAATCAGTATTGTTAGGAATTGGAGAGGGGATAAATGGTGCAAAGCTGGGAGATAATGCATACAGATAAATAGAACAATTTTGGAAGTTAAAGACAGAAGAGATATTTTAACAGAAATTGAGTGATACAGAGTGCAGGGTTAAGAAATGTATATTTCCACATGGTAGAAGTAAGGATGAAGGGGAGAGAAAAAGACTAAATAAGGATGCTCTAAGGAAAAGTGGCTTAAAGCTCAACATTCAGAAAACGAAGATCATGGCATCCGGTCCCATCACTTCATGGCAAATAGATGGGGAAACAGTGGAAACAGTGTCAGACTTTATTTTGGGGGGCTCCAAAATCACTGCAGATGGTGACTGCAGCCATGAAATTAAAAGACGCTTACTCCTTGGAAGGAAAGTTATGACCAACCTAGATAGCATATTCAAAAGCAGAGATATTACTTTGCCAACAAAGGTTCGTCTAGTCAAGGCTATGGATTTTCCTGTGGTCATGTATGGATGTGAGAGTTGGACTGTGAAGAAGGCTGAGTGCCGAACAATTGATGCTTTTGAACTGTGGTGTTGGAGAAGACGCTTGAGAGTCCCTTGGACTGCAAGGAGATCCAACCAGTCCATTCTAAAGGAGATCAGCCCTGGGATTTCTTTGGAAGGAATGATGCTGAAGCTGAAACTCCAGTACTTTGGCCACCTCATGCAAAGAGTTGACTCATTAGAAAAGACTCTGATGCTGGGAAAGATTGAGGGCAGGAGGAGAAGGGGATGACAGAGGCTGAGATGGCTGGATGGCATCACTGACTCGATGGACGTGAGTCTGAGTGAACTCCGGGAGTTGGTGATGGACAGGGAGGCCTGGCGTGCTGCGATTCATGGGGTCGCAAAGAGTCAGACATAACCGAGCGACTGAACTGAACTGAACTGAAGGAGAAGTGATTAAGGCATGACACCTGGGGTTCAAGTGGAAGCATCAGTCCTAAAGAAAAGCACTTTTACACCCAGACTGTTGTTTAAAAAGATAAAGGACATGTAAAGAGGACAAGAGATTTTAAGAAGTTCACAAAGAATTGTCTCTTAACTTCTTGATAAAGAAGGAAAGTTGTCCACTTCAAAACGAGGGGGAATGATTGGACCCTGAATTGGAGCAAGCGAAGGTTTGGAATGCTGTTGTGCAGACAGTGTTAGAGGATCAACAAGAGATTAATGAAAGGATTAAGAAGCAATTAAAGTCAGACAGCGTGAACTGGTGGTAGGCAAGTATGTAGAGTTTTGCTTGAAATCTGTCACTGATGCTGGGTAAGAGCTAGTATAGGAGTTGGATTGATGGCAGCTCAGTGGCTCATAGAAAGCACAGCATACATCACTAATGATGAGACCTGCATACACGACTCGATTCGAAAAGGACAGCCAGAAGATGGAGATTTTAACAACAGATGGCAAATGTACTTTCAGCCAGCTATGACACTGGTAATTTTTAAAAATTCAACCACTAGAAAACAGAAAATACCCTAGAGTGCTTTAACAAAGCTTATTTTAGCACTGTCCTTAATAGTCCAGCTAACTTCCTTAGACTAGTCCTTCCTAGTCCTCAGTTCCTCATATATTTTATTTTTAAATATGTATAAGGAATTGTCATTTTCTTAAAATGTGTTAAACAGAAGCAGCATGGTCTACTAGGAATTTCTATGTAGAGCTTAGCATCCTGATTCTGTAACTTGACTAGTTGTACTGAGAAAGTGATTTCATCTTTTTGTGCCTTAAGTTACTTATCATAAATGGGGATAATAATCTCTAACTCTCAGTGTAGATGTGATAATTAAATGGGATAATCTATGTATTGATACAATGGCATGTATAATGGATTTTCAAATAATGTTATTAAAATTTTTTCACAGAAGCAATGAAATTCCATGTATTACTTTTGCTTTCTAAAACAAGCCAATAAAAAATACTAAGAAACATTGGAAAACACAGAAAAGTAGAAAAGAAAAAGTGATCAAAAATCCATCATGCAAGCATTAAAACCTTTATTGTTTTAGTACCAAGTAGAAAATTGTATAACTAAAGAGACCATTGTAGGCCAAAAGGTTCAATCCTTGCATTTTACAGATGAAAAAACTGAGGCCCTGAGAATAGAGCTGACTTTTCTAAGAGTACAGTGCTTTCCAGGTCATCCAGTGGTAAAGAATCTGCCTGCAATGCAGGAGGCTCAAGAGAGGTTCAATCCCTGGGTTAGGAAGACCCCCTGGAGTAGGAAATGGCAACCTGCTCCAGTATTCTTGCCTGGAAACTTCCATGGGCAGAGTAGCCTGGCAGGCTACAGTCCATGGCATCGCACAGAGTTGGACATGATTCAGCAAGCATCTGTCTTTTTTTTTTTTTTCTAAGGGTGCAAAGCTTATTGACTATTGAGCCAAGGCTAGAAATTAGGTCTCCTAACTCCAGTGTCTTTCCACTCACTGTGATGAGGGAGGTGAAAACATTGCATTGTCAACAGCCAGCATTTATTGGGTCCACAAATACTCAGGGCACTCACTACTCTGGGTGTATAATCATTATTTGTTGTAATTTCACACATTAGGAAACCAATCGAAAGTGTACATGTAGATCAGCAAAAAGACAATCTTTCTAAATAACATGGGGAAAAAACCACCTTATACCTATGCCTGCAGCATAATCTGTACAAAATTCATTTCCTCCAGTATCATAGTTTGCAAATAGTCTATTTCTGCAAGAGAAAAACATCAATTTTTCAACTGCCCTTGATATCAAGGAAAGTATGATGGCCATAAGTCATCCACTTTGTAAGCTCTTAAAACTCACTCCCGAGAGCTCTTGTGCCTTATCAACAGGCATAAATGATGTAAATTAGTTCACTGAAAATTCAGAAAAAAATATATTTTCCAGATTGTTAAAGACCTTGAGCCTAGCCTACAGACTTGACATTTAGCCTGCAATGTGGTATGACTCAAATTAGTTTTCTGAGGTGAACAAGGAAAAAGAAATAAAGAAATATGGAGCAACCTCCAAGTGATGTTCCCTGGAGGTCCATGGATGAGTTAATTTGCAGATGATAATTTAGCAAAGAAATAACTTCAGCATATTCTCTTATAATGATTTAGATGTTAGTCCCTCAAATTTTGTTTGCATAATTTTTAAAAACTATTTATAAAAAGAACACTTCTGTTGGCTTCTTTTTAAACAATAAGAAGTTGAGGATTGCTATTTGGATGGTTTAACAAGTATTACATCTTCCCTGGTGGCTCAGACAGTAAAGAATCTGCCTGCAATGCAGGAGACCTTGGTTCAATCCCTGGATCAGTAAGATCCCCTGGAGAAGGCAATGGCTACCCACTCCAGTATTGTTGTCTATTACCCAAGCCTCTAGCCTAGGAGTATCCTTTCAGCTCAGAGTATGTTTATGGAGTGTGTGCATCATGTGTATGGTGAACTTTGGCCAGTATAAGAGTATTTTCATTTTTAAATTATCATCTGCCTACCATGTGCCAGGTCACTTTAGGTACCTGAAGAAACAAACCTAAGCAAGTCTCAGGCCCTGCCATCTAATCTCTAATCTTCTGAGAAAAGCAGACACATAAAAAGATCATTTCAACATGTTAAATTAGAGATACAATGAGGGTGGTATGTGGAGCATAAACATGAAGGAGGAGTAGGCATTACTCAGCCTCATCTTTGGTTCAGGATTCCTACAAAAGAAAATGACTAATGTACTGGAGAGGATGACTGAATTAGCAAGGCAGTAAATGATGAAAAAGCATCCAGGTATGGACACAGACCTAAGGCATTAGCCAATATAGTACATTCCGAGAACCACAACAGTCACATATAGCTACAATAGTACAGTTCAGAGCAGAGAGTGGGAAGAAATAAGGATTAAGAAGTACTTAAAAGTCAGATATTGGAGAGACTTATGTACTATGCTGAGTAGCTAAAGAGTTTAGTCCTGATTCTGTAGGTCACAAGTAGCTAATCAAAGCAGGAATGTGCAGTAGAAAGTTCACTATGGGTACAGTGGGGTGGTGGGGTGAACTTAAAAGGAACTGTATGAAAAGGATGGGACCAGCTAGAAGGGTCCAGATGAAATATCGTAAGATCTGATGCCAGGCAAGGGCAGTGGCCATGAAAAGAATTAAATAGGTGAGTCAATGATTAAAGAGAGAAGCTTGGAGGGACTTTTGATGTGTCAGACAAGAAGAGAGAAGAGTCCAGAATGAAGCCATGGTTTGGGGCATTTCATGCCTTGATATGACTGCCTATGATTATGAAGACAAGAAAGAATAGGGCAAATAGGAAGAAAATGAGGTCAGTTGGGGACACGTTGAAAGTAAGATGCCTGTGAAACATCCAAAATAAAAAGTTTGGCAGATAGAGGTTATGTGAGACTGATGTTCTGGGGTTTCTCTTGATGGCATCTTCCTCCTGTTTTGATAGCTCATGGCAACTCTCCCACATTACCTGCCCCTGGAAGAACTAACCCAGAGAATCCAAAACAGAAATTTGTCCCCTTTGCAGTTGATATGTTTCCTTCTAGGAAGCATCCTCCACCTTTGATAGAAGCCTGGGCTATAGACAGGGACCAAGACAGGACAATAAGATTGTGTTGCAGATAAACTGTGGTGCCTCCCAGGACTACTGTCATACCCAGTTACTTCAGTCTCCCCGTTTCTACTGCATGTGCGAGAGTGTCAGGTATTGAGCCAATGGCGTTGCCGATCATACTCTCAGTCACAGCACATCTTTCGGCTCTCCTGTATTCCTGTCTCCCTAACTCATAACAGAATCCCTTCTGATGGAATCGAATTACTTGAGACCATTCAGGTCGAATTTGCATCTTCCAGAAGCCCAGCTTTCCCTCTCCCCTTGTTTCCCTCTTCTGCCTTGGCCTATCCCACTGCCTCAGATCAGTCAGCTTGTTTGGTCTTCGATTTCACTCACAACATGAAAGATTGTAGATATAGATTCTAATTAGTAACAGATTTAATTTTTCTCCTCCCATTTAAAGACTTTGCAGCCCATTTCATAAACTCAAAGGCAAACTGACACAGTAGACAGACCTGTATTTGACTGCCAGTCATATCACCCACTGGCAAGTCACATAAGCTGATAAATCTTCATTTCCTTATCTGTAAAATGAGGCTAAAACACTTTCTTTCCAAGATTGCTATGAAAAGTAAATGAGAAAGCATATTAAAGGGCCTAGCATGTGGTAGGTGGACAATAAACATTCTTTCCCATCCTGCCATATTTTTTAATTGAAGTAGAGTTGATTTATAATACTGTGTTAGTTTCAGATGTACAACAAAGTGATTCAGTTATATATATATACATGCTGCTGCTGCTGCTAAGTCGCTTCAGTCGTGTCCGACTCTGTGTGACCCCATAGACGGCAGCCCACCAGGCTCTGCCGTCCGTGGGATTCTCCAGGCAAGAACACTGGAGTGGGTTGCCATTGCCTTCTCCATTGTGTGAAAGTGAAAAGTGAAAGTGAAGTCGCTCAGTTGCGTCCGACTCGTAGCGACCCCATGGACTGCAGCCTACCATGCTCCTCCATCCATGGCATTTTCTAGGCAAGAATTTATTTTTCAGATTATTTTCCCTTATGGGTTACTATAATATATTGAATGTGCTATACAGTAAATCCTTGCTGCTTATCTATTTTATGTATAGTGGTCTATATCTGTTAATCTCATACTCCTAGTTTATTCCTCGCCCTCCCTTTCCCTTTTGGTAACTATAATTTTTTTTTCTATGTCTGTTAATCTGTTTCTGTTTTGTATATAGATTCATGTATTTTTTAGATTCCACAGATAAGTTACATCATATAATATTTGTCTTTCTCTGTCTGACTTCACTAAGTACAATAATCTCTAGGTCTATCCATGTTGCTACAAATGGCAATATTTCATTCTTTTTATGGCTGAGTAGGCTGTATATCGTCACCCTGCTTATTTAACTTATATGCAGAGTACATCATGAGAAACGCTGGACTGGAAGAAGCACAAGCTGGAATCAAGATTGCCGGGAGAAATATCAATAACCTCAGATATGCAGATGACACCACCCTTATAGCAGAAAGTGAAGAGGAACTAAAAAGCCTCTTGATGAAAGTGAAAGTGGAGAGTGAAAAAGTTGGCTTAAAGCTCAACATTCAGAAAACGAAGATCATGGCATCCGGTCCCATCACTTCATGGCAAATAGATGGGGAAACAGTGTCAGACTTTATTTTGGGGGGCTCCAAAATCACTGCAGATGGTGACTGCAGCCATGAAATTAAAAGACACTTACTCCTTGGAAGGAAAGTCATGACCAACCTAGATAGCATATTCGAAAGCAGAGACACTACTTTGCCAACAAAGGTCCATCTAGTCAAGGCTATGGTTTTTCCTGTGGTCATGTATGGATGTGAGAGTTGGACTGTGAAGAAGGCTGAGCGCCAAAGAATTGATGCTTTTGAACTGTGGTGTTGGAGAAGACTCTTGTGAGTCCCTTGGATTGCAAGGAGATCCAACCAGTCCATTCTGAAGGAGATCAGCCCTGGGATTTCTTTGGAAGGAATGATGCTAAAGCTGAAACTCCAGTACTTTGGCCACCTCATGTGAAGAGTTGACTCATTGGAAAAGATTCTGATGCTGGGAGGGATTGGGGGCAGGAGGAGAAGGGGACAACAGAGGCTGAGATGGCTGGATGGCATCACTGACTCGATGGACGTTGAGTCTGAGTGAACTCCAGGAGTTTGTGATGGACAGGGAGGCCTGGCGTGCTGCGATTCAAGGGGTCGCAAAGAGTCAGACACTACTGAGCGACTGAACTGAACTGAACTGAATATTCCATTGCATGTGTGTGTGTGTGTGTGTGTGTGTGCACACGCACGCGAGTGTGCTGGGTTGTTTCCATGTGTTTGCTATCGTAAATACTGCTGCTACAAATGTTGGGGTGCATGTAACTTTCAAAATTGGAATTTTTGCCTTTTCTGGATGTATACCCAGGAGTGAATGGGATGGCTAGATTATAGGGTAGCCCTATTTTTAGCTTTTTAAGGAACCTCCATACTGTTCTCCATAGCAACTATACCAATTTATATTCCCACCAACAGTGTAGGAGAGTTCCCTTTTTCTCTCTACCCTCTCCAGCATTAATTTTAAACTTTTTGATGATATTCATTCTGACCAGAGTGAGGTAATATCTCATATCCCATAATATCTCATAATGAATTCTCTAGGCAAGAATACTGGAGTGGGTAGCCATTCCCTTCTCCAGAGGATTTTCCCAAACCAGGGATTGAAACCAGGTCTCCCACACTGCAAGCAGATTCTTTAGTATCTGAACCACCAAGGAAGCCCAAAATGTGAAGCTTGACTCTAACCCAAGACTCTACTGTGAGTGTGTGTGCTAAGTCGCTTCAGTAGTGTCCAACTCTTTACGACTCTATGGACTGTAGCCTGCCAGGCTTCTCTGTCCATGGGATTCTCCAGGCAAGAATAATGGAGTGGGGTGCCATTTCCTCCCCCAGGGGATCTTCCCAACCAAGGGATTGAACCTGCATCTCTTATTTCTCCTGCATTGGTAGGCAGGTTCTTTATATATTTAGGTGCTCATATATTATGTTAATGACTAACATCCTCTTCTTATATAGACCTCTTTATCATTATACAATGTTCTTATTTTTCTTTAGGACCTTTGTTTTCAATTTTATTTGTCTGATATGAGTAGTGCTAGTCCCACTTTCTTCTCACTTATTTTTGCATGAAGTATCATTTTCCATCCCCTCACTTTCAGTCTGTGTGTTTCTTTCCTCCTGAAGTTTCTTGTAGGCAGCATGTTATAGGTTCTTGTTTTTTTTAATCCAACCTGTCACTCCATCTTTTGGGGCAGTTAGTCCATTGACATTTAAAATGATTGTTCATAGGTATGTATTTATTGTGATTTTAAACCTTGTTTTCCAGTTGTTTTTGCAGTTTTTCTCTGTTCATTGCTTCTGTTTGTCCGTTTGCCGTTTAATGATTTTCTTCTATAATATGCTTGAGCTCCTTTCTCTTTTTTGATTTTTGTGAACCTATTGTATGTTTTTGATCTGTGGTTACCGTGGAGTTCAAGTATGTTGTCCCATAACTATATCTACTTGCTATAAACTGATAGTAATACAAGTTCAAACATTCTAAAAGATATGTATTTTTATACTCCCCTTCCCCACATTTTATGATTTTGATGTCTTATTTAACACTTTCATGATGTTTCTTTTCCTGTTAATTGGAGCTATAGTCACTTTTACAAAAAAATTTTTGAGTGTTTTCTAATCTGTTTATTGGCTTATTTTAGTGATCTTCAATCCTTTTACACATCTGCCTTTCCTACTATAATTTTCCCTTATACAGTCTTGCTTCCTTTTCTATTTAGATAAGGCCTTTCAACATTTCTTATAGGGTAGGTTTAACAGTGCTGAATTTTAAATTTTTGTGTCTTAATTTCTTCTTTTATTTGAAATTATAATCTCGCTGGCTAGTCTTAGATTGTAGGGTTTTCCTTTTCAATTTCTGCAGAGAAATCAGCTGATAGCCTTATTGGGGTGGGGGGCGGTGCCCTTGTTTCCTTTGTTTCTGACTCTTAAGGCTCATTCTCCATCATCTAGGGAGAAGACCCTGCCTCTGACAGCCACAAAGCAAAGAGAAGGCATGACTCCTTTCTTTGAAAAACTGTTTTTCTCTTGCTTCCTTTAGAATCCACTCTTTAACTTTTGCCATTTTAATTATGATATGTCTTGGTGTGCGTCTGTTTGTGTTCAGCGTTTTGGAGGACTCTCTATCCTTTATGTACCTAGATATCTGTTTCCTTCTTTAGGTTTGGAAAGTTTTCAACCATAATTTCTTCAAATATATTTTCATTCCCCTTTTCTCCCTCTTCTTCTGGAGTCCCTTTTATGTGTAGGTTGGCACACTTTATATTATCCCATAGATCTCTTATGTTCCTTTCTTTTTATCATTCGTCTTTCTGTTTGCTCCTCTGATTGGGTGATTTCCACTATTCCAGATCACTTATTTGCTCTTCTGTGTCATTTAGTATGCTACTCATTGGTTTTTATCTCAGTAATTGAGTTGTCTAATTTTGATTGGCTCACCTGCATAGTTTCTAGTTCCTTGTTACACTGATGTGCATTTATATCAAAAATATTTCCTCAATTCTTTAGCATTTTTATAACCTACCTTTTGAACTTGGGGTCTAGCAGACAGATAAGGTCTGTTTTATTATTTGTGCTTCCAGAGGATTTCTCTTGTTCTTTTAATTGGGAGAAGTTCCTCTGATTTTTCATTTTACTTTTCTCTCTTTCTATGAATTTATAAGTAACATCTACCATGGTCTTGAAGGTGTGTTTTTATGTGGGAGCATCTCTGTGCAAAATGTGTGTGTCCAATATTTTTGTGGCAAGGACTGTCTTTTGTATGAATGCCATCCACATCTTTCCTCAGAGTCTTCTGGCCATTATCCCCTTGATAGGGGGTATGATTGGTGTGGTGTCCAAAGCCTGTGTTGTATTAATATTTGAGGTTGGGTCTCCTCTTTGCTTTGTGGCTGTCAGAGGCAGGGTCTTCTCCTTAGTTGCTGGAGAATGAGCCTTAAGAGTCAGATTTTATCAGGTTCCATTGTCCTTGAGTGGGCGATCTGCCCTAAAGGCAGTGATTGCTGAAGCAATCACTTAAACCCTTACAGACTGAAACCCTTACAGTCATAGTGAACCTATGGAGGACCTGTGTATATGTTCATGGCAATTCTCAAAAGCAGTCCAAATCACATCCCTCCCTCTTGTGTTCATCCCAGATAACAAGGCTGTGGTATGGAGGAGACTGGAGCTGGGGATCAGGGCACTGTGGCTGCAGGAATCAAGGTGGCTGTGCCTGGCTCTGTGGACCTGTGTGCCTGGCTCTCTCAGGACCTGTCTGCCCCAGATCTGGGGCTAAGCTGTAGTGTGGAATGGGCAGAGCTGAGGCATTCCTGCAGGGAAACAAATCACCATGTGCTCCCGCCCAGGACTGAACTGCCAAGACTCAGCATCTAACCGCTGCATGTTCCTAGGGTGCCCCCTGGTGCACACGCTACGTCTGCCGAAGCTGAACTTGCAGCCACCTTACCCACACTGACAATGGGCTCCACAACTCCGCCTGGATCACATTCCAGGCTCTCAGCTGCCCTGTCTCTTTCATTTTCTCTCATCTCTTCTTCATAATGCATGTTATTTTTGTCCTTCTGCTTTCATATTTTCTAGGGTTTTATTTTCCTCATCTAGTTCTCTAGCCTCCCTTCTCTCCCTTTGGTAACACCTCCCTGATTTCATACTCCCAGTGCAGATAGTCCAGCAATGGAGAAAACCCCAGATTTTTAAACGTGTACTAGTCATAATATCTTTGTTTCCTTCTCACATCTCTGATTTCTTTTAAAAATAAAGTCTCCATGAACATAAAGTCTCTCTTTTTATTTCTGTGGCAACGTGGCCATCACGTGTGTACTTAGCAGGCTTTTCTAAATCACTGCTGATGTGTATCTCAGTATATTAAATACAAGTGAGATTTCTTTTCTCCACCAATTTCCTATGTTGTTCCTATTGTGCTCATATTGTTAAACAAAGGTACTCTGCTTATTATTACCTGTGTTTCTCACCGCAGTGTCCTGAGATTCCATCTCTGTGACAAAAAGTTGCAGGTTTCTTGCTGTATTTATTAATACCAAGCCTATGGCTATTCAGCTTACCTCACAAATTAAATTACATTGATTCATAAGATCTCAGGTCTCCTACATTGTTATTGTTTCTTTAACCACGCTTGAAATGAAAGGAGATATTCTGTATGTTGTTTAATTAAAGCATTAAGGAAGTGGTAGTCTCCCCCACAGGTAAAACTCTCTGCAAATTCAGAGTATTTGGTTGCATCAAATATACTTTCAGCTTCAATTAACAGGAACTTGACTAAAAGTGGCTTAAAACATTATCTCATATATTTGAAGTCCAGAGGTATAGCTCTGCTGCTGCTGTTAACTCGCTTTAGTCGTGTCTGACTCTGTGCGAGCCTATGGACAGCAGCCCACCAGGCTTCTCCATCCACGGGATTCTCCAGGCAAGAATACTGGAGTGGGTTGCCATTTCCTTCTCTAAGGTATAGCTCATTTGTGGTTAATTCAACAGGTCAGCCTTGTCATTAAGGACCTAGGTGTTTGACATTACTTTCATCTGTTATCTCTAGCAAGTCCACAATCTATTCCTCATGGTTGCAAATGGTTGTAGCAAGGCTAGGCATCATTTATCAATATGTTTAGAAAAGAAAAGAGGCTTTCCTCCTGTATATTCCTTTTGATTAGGGAGAGTACCATTCCTGGAGCACCTCAGAAGAACTCTGCCAAGTTCCACTCTCCAGGACTGGGTCACATGCCCATGGGAACCAATCATTGGGAAGAGGTGTGGGCAGCATGCTTGCCTTAGATTTATGCTGCCTCACAAAGATAATGACTCACACCCAAGGAGTGGGGTGGACAAGGAAGGGGAGGACAGGGACCCTTTGTGAACACAGAAATCTGTGGAGGCAACTGAACAAAACTTGGTATGTTATGAGCGTGACCAAACGGAGAGAAATGGTTGTTGGGGTTGCAACCAACAGTGTCTTGCCACGCTCATAGCAAATGTCGGTAAGTACTATGGCCTGCATAATGCTGCAAACCAGGGCTGAAACAGGTTTGGGGCACAAAATTTAGAATGGCTTTCACCCTCAGTACCAACATGACCCTGAGAGTAGATGCCTTTTTAATTTTTGTGTCCTAGAAACTTTGCTGGTTTCACCCTAGCCCTGACGCTGTGGACATAGTTGTAAGGTATGTGAGGAAATCTGTTTTGCCTATAAATACCTCAATTGATTCCTGAAATTCCATTACTAACAGTTTATTTCTTTGAGTAAAGCCTTGTCTCCTCTCTGTGGTATATTTTTCTACATTCAAATGCAACTTAAGAGAGAGTTTATTATACTATCACATTCCTTCTATGAAACAGAAGAGATGAGATTTGGAATCAAACCAGTAAGTTGTTTGCACTCAATATCTGCGTTAGACATGGGATGCTTGAGGCAACTTCTCTACATCTCGGTGAAAAAATGTAATACTGAGAGATGCTAAGCAAAGGCTGGAAAGAAATGTAGTACCTCAGCAGAGTGTTTTCAGAGCACCACGGTAATCTCCACAGAGTTTTGAGGATAGTATCACTGGAAAGGGATGAAGTAGGAAAGTAAATGGTATTGTAAGCAGTTAGTTTTGACTGCAGTACAAACCATCATACAGGGCTTCCCAGGTACCTCAGTAGTAAAGAATCTGCCTGCAATGCAGGAGACCTGGGTTCAATCCCTGGGTTGGGAAGATCCCCTGGAGGAGGGCATGGCAACCCACTCCAGTATTCTTGCCTGGGAAATCCCATGGACAGAGGAGCCTAGTGGGCTACAGTCCACAGGGTCACAAAGAGTCGAACACAACTGAAGCAACAGCATGCACACAAACACACAAACCATCATACAACAAGGAGACTTAAAACAGTAAACATTTATCATACTCCAGAATCTATGCATCAGAGCAGGAGGTTCTGCTGATTTGGGACAGATTCAGCTGGGACAGATCCCTCTTGGTTCACTCATGTGTGGTTTAGACAGGAGCTGCATGGTCTGGGATGTGTCTTTCATTATCCAACAGCTGAGCCCCCACTTTCTCATTGGGTTTTTCCAGTTTTCTATAAGAACAAGAGAGCAAACTCCCAAGGGCAAGTGCTTTTCGAGGCCCTGCTTGTGTCATTTCGCTCATGTCCCATTGATCAAAGAAAATCACACCGTCAAGCTGAGAAGCAGTGTTGGGGGAGGTGTTGGGTGGTGGGACATAGCTAGAAGGGTATGTGGATGGATCTTTATGGCCATTTTTGCAGTACAACCCAGGAGGGGTTCTTGTTTGGAAGCATCTGCAAGGTACTCACTGAAGGATCCCAGAAATTGTTTGGAGGCTTACTAAAGATGTAGATGAACCAGAGAAAATCCATTATATAGAAAGTGTGCCACTAAGAGTAGCTGCTTCTAAAGGAAACAGAAAAGCTTCCATTAGAGCAAATGCTGGCATTTAAGTACTGCCTAGGGGAGAGGTCAGCAAGAAAATGCAAGCAGACCGTCTTGTTGCCTATATCAACACCTGGGGAGATGGAAGTACCAAGTTATTTGAATCATAACTATCCTTGCTCAACTTTCCTGTTCAGAAAGCAAACTCCCTGTGCTTTAACTTCTTACATATTTGGCCCATAGAGAGAACAACACAGTAAAGACAATACGAAGACTTGGTCTGCTGAATACTTATGTAATTCTTTGAATATTACTACATTAGCATTCTGGCTTATATACTTCAGTATCCTGCGAGATTTTAACAGTATCTAAGACTTTATTTCCAAAACAAATCACAGATTTTCTCATATCACATTGTGATATGAAGTATTATTTATAAAATGGCATTTATGTTCATCACTACTTTACTAGATCCTATTATTTACTGAGCTAACAAAAAAAGTATATATTACCATAGCACAAATTATTTATAATTTTATAACTGTATTTTAACATATTTTTTCATTATCAACAATGACTGGATATTGTATTTTATTTTAAGCCTTTAAACAACTATTCTGAAAAAGTGATCCTTAGGTTTCATAAAATTGCAAAGGTGAAAAAGGGCTTTAAAAAAGTTAATATCCTGAGTTAACATGAGCCAGCTTCATCTGGTCTAATAAAATCAAAAGCACTGATAAATGTTATTAGACTTGCAGAACCTAGAAGCAGACCCTAAACCAAGTGAAATCACCAGAGATATGCCACTCTTTGTACTGCACTATGACATATATGTCCTAGCATACTTAATATAAACTAGAAATGCTAAGGATAATTATTAAAGTAAGAGTTCTGGACTAGATAATATCGAAAGACCATTTCAATCAAGCATCCCACAATTACATAACACTCTGTCCCACTCAAGCCCTACACACTCATTCTGTAACTAAATGGAGACGCATATACAGCCTTCTAGAGTGGGATCACAAACAACCATCCGTGGCTCCACTGACTATTTTTGTCCTGCCTGTGAATAAGAATGTTTTCTATGTTTTTAGAGGTGGCAACAGTCAAAAACGAAAAGAAGAAGAAAATTTTGTTGCACTTCAGAAGTATAGGAAATTCAAAATTCAATGCCAATACATTATGCTCTAGTGTGGTTCAACCACATCCATTCATTTACTTAATGCCTATGGCTACTTTGGGGACCACACCGGCAGAGCTCAGTAGATGTAACAGAGACCATATGGCTTGCAAAGCCTCAAATATTTACTACTTGGCCCTTTATCAAAAATTATCACCAAATCCCTGTTTTGGAGGAAGAAAATTGAGTATCTGATTCTCTGTTTCTCCATTCCCATTAATGTCTCATACTTTTTCTAAATTTTCCCAGATTAACCATCCCTAAAATACCTTGTTCTCCTCCCCACCTCTACTGCTGTGTGGAGAGGTTTTAGTGTGTGTTCCACTTCACAAGTAGCATGTCAGGCAAATCATGCATATAATTCACATTTTAAATGAGTTAATTATTTAAGTGCTCAATCTTTTAGTCCATCTATCTGCCAGCATTACAAGGAGGAAATGAATAAACATGACGGCATTTCATACTCCTCCCTCTATCATTCATTAAAAATATTTCAGAGACTCATTAGTCAGGAGCTTAAGCAGCCTCTATAGTAGGCTGATAAGATGCCAGACATTACTCTCCAAACTACATGAGGATCACCTAAATGGAGGCAGTAAAATTCCTATCAGCTCAATAGAAATTAACTGTGACTCAGCCTCTCACTGCCTTTCTCTAGCTCTTCAGGAAAATCTAATTCCATCTCTGTGATTTATTTAAATTGCTGGAAAAAATGGTTAAGCGAATAAAGCACTTGGATGCATAAAATGATGTGTCACTTGCATACCACAGAGTGCTTTCTGTTCTATCATCAGGAAATGAAAAAGAGTAAGAAAAAACGGGCAGTCTTTAAAAGGATTTTAAATCAGAACACAGCATGCCCCAACTCTCTCATGACTCCTAAAAGCCTGTGGTGCATTCTCTCCCTTTTATGGTGTTAAGATGGCAAAAAGTATTCTTCTGCTTTAAATTCACTTTCCAAAACCTGTTGTCATTTTTAAACAGCCACACTGGCAGTGCCTCTTGAGTAACTTGGACTGAAAGGCACACCGTTATCTGCATCTTATTCTCGTCCGACTGTTGGTTCTCCCACTCATCACATAAGGCACATATTGCAGCAGTGGGCAGTGACTTAAGAAAAGTCCCTTGGGTCCAGAAGATTTTGGTGGCGTTTGATGATAATTAGTGTTCACGACCTCTTGCATTTTTACTGGTCACATTTGTTTGTTGTACTCCTTTGGGGGTTTATTAAAATGAGCACTGTTTTCAACAAAGGAGAAATCACTTGAGAAGGGTAATGAGGAAGGGGTTCATGCTTCCATTTTTTATTTTAACAAAATGCCACAGTCTGGTGAATTTAAATAAGTGCCTTTTAAATGCTTATAGTTTTCGCAGTTACTCTTAATGTTGCGAATCCCTTGAGTTCAGCCTCTGTGTGCCTAGCGCCAGTGTGCCATCTGTTAGCAAAGGCAGAACAGATTAATTTGTAGACTTCTGATAGCTGCTTCAAGTTCCAAGGGTTAAAAATGTATGCCTTGTGGGGAGAAATGTTTGTTTTGGCAGGGAGGGAAAATGATGGCGGATTGGGGCCAATATGAACAGAAAAGCATAACAGAGCCTTGTGCTGCCACTTAAATTGAAGCCTGCCTACCTTCTACAAAATGGTAGCAGTTGGCAGTGAAGTACTTCCAATGAAAAATAATGAGCTCTCTCATTAAAAAGTAATAGTTTGTAAAGCAAAATTTCAAAGCATAATTAATAAGCTTGTGAAAAGTGCCAGGAAAACAGTAGCCTAAATGTCAGTGTTGAGAGTTACACAAGTTTATATATGGCAAGAGATATTAGCTGGCAAGATTTGGAGGCTTACCCAAAACTTCAAGACATTTTTTCTTTTGTGAAAGCATTTTGTTATATACTTTACCACCTACGATTGATCGTGTTCTCCTTGACTTTATATTCTAGCACATTTTAATTAAAGCTTTAAAAAAAAAATACCTAGATTGTCATGTAAGAGAGTTCAAAAAGGTTTCCTTTTGTGAAAGCCAAATCACTGTATGCCTGAGAGTAGAATGATATCTAATTCTCCAATCCAAAACTTTGAACATGGGGTTACTCAGTAGGATAGATTGTTTGAAATCAGGATTGTTCTAGAAAATCCAGGATGTTTGGTTACCATAATGAAAAGTTAAATATAATATTGAATGTTCCTTTATTCTTAGATAGTGTGGTAAACCATGGTAGCTACCATATTTGTCTGCTTAATCTGCAAGCATGCCTTCCTCATTTTCAGTTGATAAATATTGCCTGATTGCCCATCCTCTAACCAAAAGAATGACTCAGGATCAGTCGTGGTGCCCAATACAATTTGGCCTCATGATTCATTCACAGGTAGGTGAATAAGCAAATCCCAACAGAGTCCCTTCCTGGGTTTGCAGCATGGAAACTGAGGGGAAAGAGTTGGTTCTCCTTTGTTTGAAGATGCTAAACTGGCACCTACAGGTATGAGGATGCCAGCAGAAGAAAACTGCAAAACAACAGGAGAGACTGAGGCTCACACACAGAGAGAGGAAAAGCTGAGAGAGAGACCTGAAAATAACATTTGTGTCCTGGATCTGGTCATACCTGGTTGCCCTTTCCTTTTTATTTCTCTAACTGGTAGTGAATCAATAATGTCCACTGTTTTGCCTGGGTTGGTTTGAGTTGGGTTCTGTCCCTTATAATCAATAGGTAAGATATTCTCTCATAAAGAGTGCAAGATCTAGCTATAATGAGAAAGTTATTGAAATTGTATTTAATCAATTCCACAGCAACTGTATACAGAGAATGGCATAATGTGCACTTTCCTAGTTAAAATAAAAAGGATATTGAGCAGGAAGAAAGGGAAGATTAATGATGGCTATCTTCAGAATAGAAACACCATAGAATAATATTAGATATACAGACAACCTTACAAGTTTACAGAATTCATAGAAGATGAGTTTGAAACTATAAAACAGATAATAACTGATATAATAATTTTTCTGAATTTTCAGAATTTGGGGCTTTTGTAATTCCCTAGTGTTTACCACTGCAGTACCCAATAGACATTTCTCCATATTGATTAAAAGGAAAATCTCTGAGAAGTTCCCTGTCAAAATAGGATATATAAAAACTGAAGATACATAGTACATGAAAGCAAAGCAATATCTAGGGCTGAGTAGCCAAAACTTAGAGAAAAAAACTTTTAAAATAATGATTTTAAGGTTGTGAAATCTTAAAATTTGTTATATATACATGTTGACAGCACATGCACTTCCTCAGCAGCATAAAGCATAACTGAGCCTAGTTAGCAAGACAAATTAGTCAAAAAAGGGAAGCTGCCAGATGGCGCACATTGTTAATAACGCCCATCTGTGAATTACAAAGCTGATTTGCGGTTGCTTTGGGTGCTTCTTTTCTTGGGCAGCAAAGTTGCTAGTAACAACTTTGTAGAGGTGCCTGGTTTCACAGGTAACTTTAGTTTATTTTCAGCCTGGAATTTCTTTTTTTTTTTTTAAGAAGCTTCTTCTAGCCCAAAAGAATCTCACACTGCACTGAGGGAGCAAACAGTGCCATCAATACTTGGGGGTTATTGTGAATTTATCCCCTTCTTGAGTAAGTGAGTGAGTGAAAGTCGCTCAGTTGTGTCTGACTCTTTGCAACCCCCATGGACTATACAGTCCATGGCATTCTCCAGGCCAGAATACTGGAGTGGGTAGCCTTTTCCTTCTCCAGGAGATCTTCCCAACCCAGGAACTGAACCCAGGTCTCCCGCATTGCAGGTGGATTCTTTACCAGCTGAGCCACCAGGGAAGCCCAAGAATACTGGAGTGGGTAGCTTATCCCTTCTCCAGAGGATCTTTCTGACCCAGGAATTGAACCAGGGTCTCCTGCATTGCAGGCGGATTCTTTACCAACTGAACTATCAGGAAATTGGTAAAATAAAAAAAGTCCTTAGACTTTTCACTGTAAGCTGGATGAGGACATAGATATGCAAAGACACTCAAGTGAGCCAATGCTCTAGAGAAAGGGATTTGGATCCAGTCTGGAAGCAAAGATAAAGGAAAGGCACAGGGTTTTCAATTTTGGCCGAACCTAACTGCGCAAAGAGTCGGACACGACTGAGCAACTTCACTTTCACTTTTCACTTTCATGCATTGGAGGAGGAAATGACAACCCACTCCAGTGTTCTTGCCTGGAGAATCCCAGGGACGGGGGAGCCTGGTGGGCTGCCGTCTATGGGGTTGCACAGAGTCAGACACGACTGAAGTGACTGAGCAGCAGCAGCAGCAACTGTGCAATATGCAAGAAAAGGGAGCCTTCAACACATCAATAGATTTCAGGGAATCCTAGTCCAACTGGTAAGGTTGGGTGGAGGTGGTATATGGAGGTTATAAGCAACAGAGTTTCAATCGCCAGGTAGGTACATAGATAATTCAGGCTACCTTATTCTGATATCATTAGACAGCTTAATTTTTCTGATACCTCACTTATTCTGATTTCATATTCAAAATATAAATTTCCAACTCCAAAGCTGGTCAGGCTATATGGTAGAATTTTCTAATTATTTGAACCTCAAGTATATCTGTGCAGGTGATAGTAATTTCAATACTAATGAGTAGAGAGGTTATTGATTATTATTGTCTTTCCATGTATTACATTAAACATTACAAATGTGCTAATATTTGACTTATTTTGATCTACAAAACAATACTCTCATAGCTTGGCTACATTAAGAAAATGAATTAATAACACATTGTAAGGATATCTGTCCACATGTTACTTATTTTGCAGGCTAATAAACTGGTACTCTCATGTCTACCCTAGAATCATTTGCCTTTTATTTAGGATAAGACAGTAAAACTGCATAGAACCATGGAAAGTCAGAAATAGAAGGGACTAGATAAAAAATAATCCAATTCTTTAATTTTACAAAGAAATAAACCAAAACTCCAACTGGCTAAGGGACTCATTTGGAGGTGCAGATTGAACATCAGTTCAATTCAGTCACTCAGTCATGTCCGACTCTTTGCGACCCCATGAATCACAGCACACCAGGCCTCCCTGTCCATCACCAACTCCTGGAGTTCACCCAAACTCATGTCCATCAAGTTGGTGATGCCATCCAGCCATCTCATCCTCTGTTGTCCCCTTCTCCTCCTGCCCCCAATCCCTCCCAGCATCAGTCTTTTCCAATGAGTCAACTCTTCGCATGAGGTGGCCAAAGTATTGGAGTTTCAGCCTCAGCATCAGTCCTTCCAATGAATACCCAGGACTTGTCTCCTTTAGGATGGAGTTGGATCTCCTTGCAGTCCAAGGGACTCTCAAGAGTCTTCTCCAGCACCACAGCTCAAAGGCATCAATTCTTTAGTGCTCAGCTTTCTTCACAGTCCAACTCTCACATCCATACATGACCACTGGAAAAACCATAGCCTTGACTACATGGACCTTTGTTGGCAAAGTAATGTCTCTGCTTTTGAATATGCTATCTAGATTGGTCATGACTTTCCTTCCAAGGAGTAAGTGTCTTTTAATTTCATGGCTGCAGTCACCATCTGCAATGATTTTCGAGCCCCCAAAAATAAAGTCTGACACTGTTTCCCCATCTATTTCCCATGAAATGATGGGACCAGATGCCATGATCTTAGTTTTCTGAATGTTGAGCTTTAAGCCAACTTTTTCGCTCTCCACTTTCACTTTCGTCAAGAGGCTTTTTAGTTCCTCTTCACTTTCTGCCATAAGGGTGGTGTCATCTGCATATCTGAGGTTATTGAGATTTCTCCCGGCAATCTTGATTCCAGCATGTGCTTCTTCCAGCCCAGAGTTTCTCATGATGTACTCTGCTTATACGTTACATAAGCAGGGTGACAATATACAGCCTTGATGTACTCCTTTTCCTATTTGGAACCAGTCTGTTGTTCCATGTCCAGTTCTAACTGTTGCTTCCTGACCTGCATATAGGTTTCTCAAGAGGCAGGTCAGGTGGTCTGGTATTACCATCTCTTTTTAGAATTTTCCACAGTTTATTGTGATCCACACAGCCAAAGGCTTTGGCATAGTCAATAAAGCAGAAATACATGTTTTTCCATGCTGAATATACTCTGTATCAGAAAAACTGATCCTAAAATAAGGAAGACCAAAGTCTTGGTCTAGTTCTTTCTTCAAGCTTTAACTATTTATGCTTTTATTATTTTAAGTACAGTAATAGACACTATACTACTTACAAATATATAATATTAAAGTTATAATTTTAAATATGTCTTTACTATAGAATATTTGGAAAATGTATGTAAAATAATATGATCGATTTTTACCCACAGGAAGGTTCCCCTGGAGAGGGAAATGGCAACCCAGTCCAGTATATTCTTGCCTGGAGAATTCCATGGACACAGGAGCTTGGCAGGCTCCAGGCCATGGGATCACAAAGGGTCAGACACGACCAAAGCGACTTAGCACATAGCACATTTCTACCTACACAGAAAAATCAATATTAATATCTGGTATATGTCTTTCCTGACTTTTATTAGGCATCCATTTGTGTGTTTTTCTCCCTCTCCCATGACCAAACAGGGCCTAGGAAAGAAGAGGCAGAACACACACGACTAAGGCAAAATTAAGACCTCCCTCGTGGCACAGTGGATAAAAATGCACCCGCAAATGCAGAGGATACACGTGGGACCCCAGGTCCAGGAAGATTCCGCACGCTATGGGGCAACTAAGTTCAGGTGCCACAACTGCTGGGCCGACGCTCCAGCGTCCGAGAGCCGCAGCTACTAGCCCCAGTGCCGCTGCTGCTGAAACCCATGCTGCAACTACCGAAGCGCACACACTACAGCCTGTGCTCTGCAACAAGAGAAGCCACCACAGCGAGAAGCCTGCATACCACAAGGAAGGCCCCGCTGTATGCAACTAGAGAAAGGTCATGCAAAGCAACCAAGATCCAGTGCAGCCAAAAATAATTTTAAAAAAAGATACTGAATCAGAGTAAAACCATTCCCTGCTTGTACTGACCAGTGGCCTTAGATAATTAACTAACATCTTCCCCAATCATGAGATCAGAACAGCTCCTACTTTACAACAAAATTATAAAGACTCATGATATTAATATAATATTTGGAAATGCTTAGAATAGTGCCTGGAATATTATAAGTGCTATATAAATCTGTGTGCATTCTCTCTCAAGCAGTTTTCTATGTTTGAGCACCTGCAAATACAAACCTCCTGAAGCAGCTAAGTACCTTCTTATTCTTTTGATTCAGCCTATTTTCTTCCATACATAGGTACCAGGTCCATATTTTGAAAACTTAACTGAAAATATAAACCTTGAATCCACAGAGATCATTAAATATTTGAATACACTTCTCATATGACATAAATTTTAAACACTCCAACATCTTGAATTTTCTTATCTGAGTACTGACTTTATTTGCTTCTATTCCTTTAATAATTCGCTATTCAAAATACAATGTAATATCCTAACAACAGTCTGAGCAGAGCACACTATAGCCTCCCTCACTCCAGATAGAATTTTTCTGTTAATGCCCATTAGCTTTATTGGCTGCCACAACACCCTGCTGGTTCATTAAGTTTCCTGCTGAACACTTCCTCCCACCCCATTTGGTTATTTGTGCAGATACCCAACCTCCTCTTCTCTATACTGATGTCCTTGTATTTTTGGAGTTAGGTTCAACGCCTTATACAGTGTTAGTGACCATAGAAAGCAGTCGATTATACATTCTATTACAGCCATTTGCTTATTTCTAGATGGTTTTCCCAATTCTATTTTAATCTCATGTTTGTAAGAGGCATTGTTCAAAAAGAAAATGAATATGGTATATTTTATGTAGGGTACATGTCATACACAATCAGCAAGGGATTTTTCAGCATTTTCTGTAGCAAAATTCTAAGCCAATTTTAAAGGATGCTGACTGTGGAAAACTGACAGAGGAAATAAGTCAGCAAAAGAATTTAAAACACAAAGGACAATGGGAGTATTGAACACAAAAAAATGGCAGTAAGGGGTGGTTCATATATTTAGGGAAATTAGACTGTTATTTTTAAGTACTTATTGGTTAGATTTTAAGCTTGCACCTGTTTCACAGACATAGTTTTGTGTCTAGATCTCATGTAAGAATATTAAACAATTAGAATACATATCTAGATTCTCCACTGGGAGAATTACTTTAATTACATTTAATCCTATTTTGGACTGATAGGCATTGTAACAGGGAGACTGCATGTGGAGAAAGCCCAGGTCAGGGATCTTTTAATGTTCTTCACTCCACTTGCATACAGGATCTTAATTCCCCAACTTGGTTTTGAACCCAGACCCTCAGCAGTGAAAGCACAGAGTTCTAACCACTAGGTTGACAGGGAATTTCAAGATATAACCATTTTTAAGATTAAATATTAGAGAAGCAAATACAGGAAAACAATGGAAGCTATTGTAAGAGGCTACACTTACTTTTAAAGAGATGCACCTTTCTTTGAAGGCCAGACTTGGTGGAGAATTTGTGAAATGAAAGAATATTTATCACGTTTTAAAATCATGACTTCAGTGTATCTCTTTCTTCTCTCAGGATCATTCATTATCCCTGATCTACTTCTATCATCTAAACTTGCCTACCTTGTGTTCCATTGCATTGGGAACCAGTTAGCTGACTAGCTAGTTAATTAAAAACTTAAGAGTTGTTACTACAGAGAATCTATGCATTTATCTTAGGGGATTCTGGGAAGCTTTGTATAATCCCTGAAACTCAGAGTACCTGGATGCTTTTGCCTTTTGCCTTAAAAGGAACATTACAGAAAGTGGTTTGTGGTTGCCAAGTTTCCAGGGCACCATATTCAGACACTGCTAGCAACTGCTTTATACTCTAAAGATTATACTCTACTCAAAACAGCATTGTAGTTAAAAATAAAAGCCTTTGTTCATATCCTAACTCTTTCATTCACTAGAAGTATGACATAACCTCTCTGGACTTCCATTTTCTCCTCTGTATGAGGCTATGGCTACCAACTCATTGATGTAAGAATGAAATCATAGACTTTGTCATACATGGAAGGCATTCAAGAAGTGTAGTGATGATTATATAAGCTCTCCACTACTGTGTAACAAATTACTTCAAGACGTAATAGCACAAAACAACAAAAATCTTCTTTGTCTCATAGTTCCTATGGATCAAGAGTTTGGGAGTAGCATAACCAGATGGTTCTGGCCCAGGGTCTCTCATGGAAGTGTAGACAAAATGCTGCAGTCATCAAAAGGCTTGACTTGGGAGGAAGCATGCACTTCCTGGATGGTTTACTCACAGGCATGTTGACAGAAGTTCTCCGTTCCTTGCCATGTGGGCTTGTCCTCATACACTGATACCTGGCTTTCCCCAAAATATATGATCCAAAAGAGAAAGACTAAAGCTGCTGGGTCTTTTGTAACATAGCCTCAGAAATTGCACATATTTATTTTCACAGTGTCCTATGGGTTGTCTATGTCATCCCTATTTAACATCGAAGAGGACTATAGAAGAGTGTGAATCCCAGTAGAAAAGGACCAGTAAGAGCCATCTTGGAAACCAGCTACCATGATGATGACGGTGATGATGGTGGTGATGGTGATGGTAATGACGGCATAGATCCCAGGAGATCAAGAGCTCACAGAGAACCCAGAGAAAGTGAGCAACACTCTATTTGCCTCAGAGTACAGAAGAAAGAAGTTGAACATTCAGTGCGAAACTCTGATCATTTTAAGGAGGGCCAAGAAAGTCCTCAGTGAACTATTCATTGGAAGAACTATATAATTTTCTAGTTCCCATGCTGAGTGCCAAAGAATTGATGCTTTTGAACTGTGGTGTTGGAGAAGACTCTTGAGAGTCCCTTGGACTGCAAGGAGATCCAATCAGTCCATTCTAAAGGAGATCAGTCCTGGGTGTTCTTTGGAAGTAATGATGCTAAAGCTGAAACTCCAGTACTTTGGCCACCTCATGCAAAGAGTTAACTGATTGGAAAAGACTCTGATTCTAGGAGGGATTGGGGGCAGGAGGAGAAGGGGATGACAGAGGATGAGATGGCTGGATAGCATCACTAACTCGATGGACATGAGTTTGAGTGAACTCCAGGAGATGGTGATGGACAGGGAGGCCTGCGTGCTGCAATTCATAGGGTCGCAAAGAGTCGGACACGACTGAGTGACTGAATTGAACTGATGTTCATAAAATATATTGTAAGCTCTTTCAACAAATATTGAAATATTTGAAATAGATAGTGTTAGGAACTGTTCTATTAGTTTGATATATGTCAGTAAACAAAACAAAGATCCTTGCCTTGGTGGAGTTTCTATTATGATGAAGAGAGATGCAGACCTAGAGAACAGACTTTTGAACATAGTGAGGGGAGGAGAGGGTGGGACAAATTGAAAGAATAGTATGGAAACATATACATTCAGTTCAGTTCAGGGCAGTAGCTCAGTCATGTCCAACTCTTTGCAAAACCCCATGGACTACAGCATGCCAGGCCTCCCTGTCCATCACCAACTCCCAGAGTCCACACAAACCCATGGCCATTGAGTCGGTGATGCCATCCAACCATCTCATCCTCTGTCGTCCCCTTCTCCTCCTGCCTTCAATCTTTCCCAGCATCAGGGTCTTTTCAAATGAGTCCGTTTTTCACATCAAATGGCCAAAGTATTGGAGTTTCAGCTTTAGCATCAGTCCTTCCAATGAATATTCAGGACTGATTTCCTTTAGGATGGACTGGTTGGATATCCTTGCAGTCCAAGGGATTCTCAAGAGTCTTCTCCAACACCACAGTTGAAAAGCATCAATACTTCACAACTCAGCAAAGTCCAACTCTCACATCCATACATGACTACTGGAAAAAGCATAGCCTTGACTACATGGACATATGTTGCCAAAGTAATATCTCTATTTTTTAATATGCTGTCGAGGTTGGTCATAACTTTTCTTCCAAGAAGTAAGCATCTTTTAATTTCATGGCTGCAGTCACCATCTGCAGTGATTTTGGAGCCCAAAAAAAATAAAGTCTGCCACTGTGTCCATTGTTTCCCCATCTATTTCCCATGAAGTGATGGGACCAGATGCCATGTCTTCATTTTCTGAATGTTGAGCTTTAAGCCAACTTTTTCACTCTCCACTTTCATTTTCATCAAGAAACTTTTGAGTTCCTCTTCACTTTCTGCCATAAGGGTGGTGTCATCTGCATATCTGAGGTTATTGATATGTCTCCCGGCAATCTTGATTACAGCTTGTGCTTCCTCCAGCCCAGTTTCTCATGATGTACTCTGCATAGAAGTTAAATAAGCAGGGTGACAATATACAGCCTTGATGTACTCTTTTTCCTATTTGGAACCAGTCTGTTGTTCCATGTCCAGTTCTAACTGTTGCTTCCTGATCTGCATACAAGTTTCTCAAGAGGCAGGTCAGGTGGTCTGGTATTCCCATCTCTTTCAGAATTTTCCACAGTTTATTGTGACCCACACAGTCAAAGGCTTTGGCATAGTCAATAAAGGAGAAATAGATATTTTTCTGGAACTCTCTTGCTTTTTCCATGATCCAGCGGATGTTGGCAATTTGATCTCTGGTTCCTCTACCTTTTCTAAAACCAGCTTGAACATCCAGAAGTTCATGGTTCACATATTGCTGAAGCCTGGCTTGGAGAATTTTGAGCATTACTTTACTAGCATGTGAGATGAGTGCAACTGTGCAGTAGTTTGAGCATTCTTTGGCATTGCCTTTCTTTGGGATTGGAATGAAAACTGACCTTTTCCAGTCCTGTAGCCACTGCTGAGTTTTCCAGATTTGCTGGCATATTGAGTGTAGCACTTTCACAGCATCATCTTTTAGGACTTGAAATAGCTCAACTGGAATTCCATCACCTCCACTAGCTTTGTTCGTACTGTTGCTTCCTAAGGCCCACTTGATTTCGCATTCAAGGATGTCTGGCTCTAGATGAGTGATCACACCATCGTGGTTATCTGGGTCGTGAAGATCTTTTTTGTATAGTTCTTCTGTGTATTCTTGCCACCTCTTCTTAATATCTTCTGCTTCTGTTAGGTCCATACCATTTCTGTCCTTTATTGAGCCCATCTTTGCATGAAATGTTCCCTTGGTATCTCTAACTTTCTTAAAGAGATCTCTAATCTTTCTCTTTCTATTGTTTTCCTTAAGTAGGAAGTCAAGAAACACCTGGAGTAACAGGCAAATTTGGCCATGGAATACGGAATGAAGCAGGGCAAAAGCTAATAGAGTTTTGCCAAGAAAATGCACTGGTCATAACAAACACCCTCTTCCAACAACACAAGAGAAGACTCTACACTTGGACATCACCAGATGGTCAACACCAAAATCAGATTGATTATATTCTTTGCATCCAAAGATGGAGAAGCTCTATACAGTTAACAAAAACAAGACCAGGAGCTGACTGTGGCTCAGATCATTAACTCCTTATTGCCAAATTCAGACTTACATTGAAGACAGTAGGGAAACCCACTAGACCATTCAGGTATGACTTAAATCAAATCCCTTATGATTATACAGTGGAAGTGAGAAATAGATTTAAGGGACTAGATCTGATAGAGTGCCTGATGAACTATGGAATGAGGTTTGTGACATTGTACAGGAGACAGGGATCAAGACCATCCCCATGGAAAAGAAATGCAAAAAAGCAAAGTGGCTGTCTGAGGAGGCCTTACAAATAGCTCTGAAAAGAAGAGGAGTGAAAAGCAAAGGAGAAAAGGAAAGATATAAACATCTGAATGCAGAGTTCCAAAGAGCAAGAAAAGTTAAGAAAGCCTCCCTCAGCGATCAATGCAAAGAAATAGAGGAAAACAACAGAATGGGAAAGACTAGAGATCTCTTCAAGAAAATTAGAGATACCAAGGGAACATTTCACGCAAAGATGGGCTCAATAAAGGACAGAAATGGTATGGACCTAACAGAAGCAGAAGATATTAAGAAGAGGTGGCAAGAATACACAGAAGAACTATACAAAAAAGATCTTCACGACCCAGATAACCACGATGGTGTGATCACTCACCGAGATCAAGACATCCTGGAATGCGAAGTCAAGTGGGCCTCAGGAAACATCACTATGAACAAAGCTAGTGGAGGCAATGGAATTCCAGGTGAGCTACTTCAAGTCCTAAAAGATGATGCTGCACTCCATATGCCAGCAAATCTGGAAAACTTAGCAGTGGCCACAGGACTGGAAAAGGTCAGTTTTCATTCCAATCCCAAAGAAAGGCAATGCCAAAGAATGCTCAAACTACTGCACAGTTGCACTCATCTCACATGCTAGTAAAGTAATGCTCAAAATTCTCCAAGCCAGGCTTCAGCAATATGTGAACCATGAACTTCTGGATGTTCAAGCTGGTTTTAGAAAAGGTAGAGGAACCAGAGATCAAATTGCCAACATCCGCTGGATCATGGAAAAAGCAAGAGAGTTCCAGAAAAATATCTATTTCTCCTTTATTGACTATGCCAAAGCCTTTGACTGTGTGGGTCACAATAAACTGTGGAAAATTCTGAAAGAGATGGGAATACCAGACCACCTGACCTGCCTCTTGAGAAACTTGTATGCAGATCAGGAAGCAACAGTTAGAACTGGACATGGAACAACAGACTGGTTCCAAATAGGAAAAAGAGTACATCAAGGCTGTATATTGTCACCCTGCTTATTTAACTTCTATGCAGAGTACATCATGAGAAACTGGGCTGGAGGAAGCACAAGCTGTAATCAAGATTGCCGGGAGACATATCAATAACCTCAGATATGCAGATGACACCACCGTTATGGCAGAAAGTGAAGAGGAACTAAAAAGCCTCTTGATGAAAATGAAAGTGGAGAGTGAAAAAGTTGGCTTAAAGCTCAACATTCAGAAAATGAAGATCATGGCATCTGGTCCCATCACTTCATGGGAAATAGATGGGGAAACAGTGGAAACAGTGTCAGACTTTATTCTTTGGGGCTCCAAAATCACTGCAGATGGTGATTGCATCCATGAAATTAAAAGACGCTTACTCCTTGGAAGGAAAGTTATGACCAACCTAGATAGCATATTCAAAAGCAGAGACATTACTTTGCCAACAAAGGTTTGTCTAGTCAAGGCTATGGTTTTTCCTGTGGTCATGTATGGATGTGAGAGTTGGACTGTGAAGAAGGGTGAGCGCCAAAGAATTGATGCTTTTGAACTGTGGTGTTGGATAAGACTCTTGATAGTCTCTTGGACTGCAAGGAGATCCAACCAGTCCATTCTGAAGATCAGCCCTGGGATTTCTTTGGAAGGAATGGTGCTAAAGCTGAAACTCCAGTAATTTGGCCACCTCATGTGAAGAGTTGACTCATTCGAAAAGACTCTGATGCTGGGAAGGATTGGGGGCAGGAGGAGAAGGGGACGACAGAGGATGAGATGGCTGAATGGCATCACTGACTCAATGAAGGTGAGTCTGAGTGAACTCCGGGAGTTGGTGATGGACAGGGAGGCCTGGCGTGCTGTGATTCATGGGGTCGCAAAGAGTCAGACACGACTGAGTGACTAACTGAACTGAACTGATATCTTTGCTTTGGTCACTGAGGAAGGCTTTCTTATCTCTCCTTGCTATTCTTTTTTTTTTTTTTTTAATAAATTTTATTTTATTTTAAAACTTTACAATATTGTATTAGTTTTGCCAAATATCAAAATGAATCCGCCACAGGTATACCTGTGTTCCCCATCCTGAGCCCTCCTCCCTCCTCCCTCCCCATACCCTCCCTCTGGGTCATCCCAGTGCACCAGCCCCAAGCATCCAGTATCGTGCATTGAACCTGGACTGGCAACTCATTTCATACATGATATTATACATGTTTCAATGCCATTCTCTCAAATCTCCCCACCCTCTCCCTCTCCCACAAAGTCCATAAGACTGATCTATACATCAATGTCTCTTTTGCTGTCTTGTACACAGGGTTATTGTTACCATCTTTCTAAATTCCATATATATGCACTAGTATACTGTATTGGTGTTTTTCTTTTTGGCTTACTTCACTCTGTAGAATAGGTTCCAGTTTCATCCATCTCATTAGAACTGATTCAAATGTATTCTTTTTAATGGCTGAGTAATACTCCATTGTGTATATGTACCACTGCTTTCTTATCCATTCATCTGCTGATGGACATCTAGGTTGCTTCCATGTCCTGGCTATTATAAACAGTGCTGCGATGAACATTGGGGTGCATGTGTCTCTTTCCCTTCTGGTTTCCTCAGTGTGTATGCCCAGCAGTGGGATTGCTGGATCATAAGGCAGTTCTATTTCCAGTTTTTTAAGGAATCTCCACACTGTTCTCCATAGTGGCTGTACTAGTTTGCATTCCCACCAGCAGTGTAAGAGAGTTCCCTTTTCTCCACACCCTCTCCAGCATTTATTGCTTGTAGACTTTTGGATTGCAGCCATTCTGACTGGCGTGAAATGGTACCTCACAGTGGTTTTGATTTGCATTTCTCTGATAATGAGTGATGTTGAGCATCTTTTCATGTGTTTGTTAGCCATCTGTATGTCTTCTTTGGAGAAATGTCTATTTAGTTCTTTGGCCCATTTTTTGATTGGGTCATTTATTTTTCTGACTCCTTGCTATTCTTTGGAACTCTGCATTCAAATGAGGGTATCTTTCCTCTTCTCCTTTGCTTTTCACTTCTCTTCTCAACTATTTGTAAGGCCTCCTCAGACAGTCATTTTGCTTTTTTGGTTTTGCATTTCTGTTTCTTGGGGATGGTCTTGATCCCTGTCTCCTGTATATAACCTCTGTCCATAGTTCTTCAGGCAGTCTATCAGATCTAATCCCTTGAATCTATTTTTCACTTCCACTGTATAATCATAAGGGGTTTGATTTAGGTCATACCTGAATGGTGTAGTGGGTTTCCACACCTTCTTCAATTTAAGTCTGCATTTGGCAATAAGGAGTTCATGATCTGAGCCACAGTCAGCTCCCTGTCTCGGTTTTGCTGACTGTATAGAGCTTCTCCATCTTTGGCTGCAAAGAATATAATCAATCTGATTTTGGTGTTGACCATCTGGTGATGTCCATATGTAGAGTCTTCTCTTGTGTTGTTGGAAGAGGGTGTTTCCTATGACCAGTGTGTTCTCTTGGCAAAACTCTACTAACCTTTGCTCTGCTACATTCTGTACTCCAAGGCCAAATTTGCCCGTTATTCCAGGTGTTTCTTGACTTCCTACTTTTGCATTCCAGTCCCCTATAATGGAAAGGACATCTTTTTTGGGTTTTCGTTCTAGAAGGTCTTGTAGGTCTTCATAGAACCGTTCAACTTCAGCTACTTCAGCATTACTAGTTGGTGCACAGATTTGGATTACTGTGGTATTGAACGGTTTGCCTTGGAAATGAACGGGGATCATTCTGTCATTTTTGAGATTGCATCCAAGTCTGCATTTCAGACTCTTTTGTTGACTATGATGGCTACTCCATTTCTTCTAAGGGATTCTTGCCCACAGTAGTAGATATAATGGTCATCTGAGTTAAATTCACCCATTCCAGTCCATTTTAGTTCACTGATTCCTAAAATGTCAACACTCAGTCTTGCCATCTCCTGTTTGACCATTTCCAATTTGCCTTGATTGATGGGCCTACCATTTCAGGTTCCTATGCAATATTGCTCTTTACAGCATCGGACCTGGCTTCCATCACCAGTCATATCCACAACTGGGTGTTGCTTTTGCTTTGGCTCCATCTCTTCAATCTTTCTGGAGTTATTTCTCCACTGGTCTCCAATAACATATTGGGCACTTACCAACCTGAGGAGTTCATCTTTCAATGTCATTATCTTTTTGCCTTTTCATACCGTTCACAGGTTCTCAAGGCAAGAATACTGAAGTGGTTTGCATTCCCTTCTCCAATGGACCACATTTTATCAGAACTCTCCACCATGACCCGTCCATCTTGGGTGGCCCTACATGGCATGACTCATAGTTTCACTGAGTTGGACAAAGCTGTGTTCCATGTGATCAGATTGGTTAGTTTTCTGTGACTGTTGTTTCCAGTCTGTCTGCCCTCTAAAGGAGAAGGATTACCATATGTAAAATAGATAGCAAGCGGGAATCTGACACAGGGAGAACTACCCAATGCTCTGTGACAACCTAGCAGGTGGGGTGGGTGGGAGATTTTAGGGGAGTTCAATAGGAAGAGGACATGTATATACCTCTGGCTGATTCATGCTGATGCATGGCAGAGGCCAATGTAATACTGTAAAGCAATTATCCTCCAATTTAAAAAAAAAAAAAAAAAGGCTGGATAAAATGAAAGTAAAGTGATGAAGAGAGAAGCAATAAAAATTAATTATGCAGTATGCTGAGAATAAGTGAGAAAAAGAAAAAGTGCACAGTGTGGTGTAGGGTTGTAATGTTGGTAAGGAGTAGGGGGCAAACTGTCAGTCTAAATCTTTGTTAAATGAATGAATGAACAAGTTATAGGTCTACTTTTGGAGCCTCTGGTAAAGAGAACTTCAAGTTATATATACTGATGAAAAATAGCTTAAACCACTAATTGATAGCAGTAGCTTACAGGGTCTGGGGATGCTGGGTCTCAGAACACAAATGAGAGTAGCTGTTAAGCTGGACACATTAGGGACTGCACACAAAGGCCAATGTGCCAGACACTGTGTGTGCGTGGCCACCAGCAATTATCCAGGGGAACCAGACCATTGTGAATGAAGTCCAGTCAAGAGAAAGGGTGAAGGACTGGGAAGAGTCTACCTGCTTAGAGGACTCCAACTTCTAGACCATGTAGTAACCTGTAAAGACAGGATTACCATCTCCATTTCACAGAAGATGAAGCCAGCATTCAGAAGTCAAGTGGCTTTACTAAACATCTGACTATTTTAAAGAGAGTGTTCTTTTTTATTAGGGTAGCTCTTCTCCAAGATCTTCTTGGACATGTGTGTACATGTGATGGGAAATGAACAGCATCAGTAAAGGACCTGGATGAACAAAGACTCAAGAAGGGACTCAAGAAGGAACCACAAACTTAAATTTTATGAGTACAGTATGGCAGTGTCTGTGTTGATCTCCCTTTAACATCTTGAACAAGATTTCTTAAGCCTCATGAGGCACCATGCTAGACATGACTCAGAACTGCTGCCTTCTCCCAAAGGGTCTGGAAATATAATAGAAATGACAAGCAGAAAAACACAGAGATTACTCTGCACACATGGAACTTCAAGATTTCCCTTCATGTATAGAGGGAGGGCCACACTCCCAAGAACAACCTGAACTCAACATGGAAGCAGGAGCTGATATCAGGGAGAAGAACTTTTCCTCTACTCTCTTAGGATCCCTGGATGGGCTGAAAAGTAAAGTGACAAAGACAGATTAACATGAGAAAGCATATAAATTTATTTAATATGTTTTACATGACACGGAAGCCTTCATAAGTAAGACAAGACCTGAAGAAATTATTAACCTTGCCAATTTTTATATTAAGTTTGATAAAGCGCAGAAAATGTGGAAATGTCATAGGACAAAAGGGCAGGGGTAAGAGTAGTAAACTGAGGGCAACAGAAGCCTTCACCAGGTTCTTCTTTAAGCTCCTCAACAGATAAGGAGGCTTTCCTTAGGGATTAGGCAGGGGACCTGTCACATGAGAGTGTGGCGGAGAAGATGGAGTCCTGAGACTCTTTCCTGCACCTTCTCTTTGTCAAGTTCCTTCACCTTAAAATATATGCCAAGGTGCCATATTTTGGGGTTTCATGTTCTGAACCCCATCACCACGAATTTGGATCAAATTATTCTTACTTAGCTCTTTTGACAAGTAATCAGAATAAAACTAGTCCTTAATACTCCATTGAAAAATGTCATATGCTATCATACTCATGATTATCAGTTAATAAAGATAGACCATGTGATTCAGAATTCCTATTTGTGACAAGTAGTTTGACTGCTAAAATAGCATGCCATAATGGGGAAAGAGATAAAGAGAGCTTGAATATATATTTCTAAGGAATTTCTAAAGATTAGTGACCCTTATATCCATTTTTTCACTTGTCAGAGGTAAAGGTTACTGTTTGTAGCATTGATAGACAGAGGGAGGACTTCCCTGGTAGTCCAATGGTTAAGAATCCACCCACCAATGAAGGGGACACAGGTTCGATCCCAGCTCCGGGAAGATTCCACATGCAGCAAGGCAACTAAGCCGGTGCGCCACAACTACTGAGTCAGCAGTCTAGAGCCCCTGTGCCGCAACTAGTGAAGCCCGTGCACCCTGGAGCCCGTGTTCCACAACGAGAAGCCACCCCAAGAAAAAGCCCATGCACTGCAACTAGAGAAATGAAGTCCCCTTGCATAGCAATTAAGACTCAGGAGAGTCAAAATAAAAAAATTAATCAATTAAAAAAATTTTTTAAAGTCAAGAGGGAGAGACACAGCTAAAGAAATCATGCCGCTAGGAACAAAATGAATGGCATTGAATATGCATAACAACATGGAGGGACAGCCCTTATCCCAGGGAATCCTTGGCGACTTCCTGCAGTAGATGAGCACCTGCCCTAACTTTGTACAGGAACACGCATGTCCTTGCTGTGTGGTATTAAATAAGGGTACATGACATACAAAATGCATGCCGATGGCTTGAAAGTAAAAGAAGTCAATATTAGTTTGCCAAATAAATACAAGTTCAACCTCATCTTGCTTTTTGTCAAAAAATTATATATTCCTGCACATAAATCATAACCTCACTAAGCACAGCCTCATGATTTGACACCAATCTTTCCTCTTGAGAGTTGTTACTCGGGTTTTCATCTCTGAAAGAGAATGGTGACATTTTTGCTTTAAAAAGAACTCATTTTAATTTCTACCCACCATGCATTTTAAATCAGGATACATAACTGATGACTGCTTGCCTCTGCCCCTGTCAGGCCCAAGGAAGCCAGTCCAGGAGATGGAAAGGGGAAGAAGGGAAACACCTGTCAAGACATGAGAGCCCAAGGGTGCACAGGAGAGGCAGAGAGGCCTCGCTGATCAACACAAATTTTTGACAGACATCGTCTCCCCATTGTCATCTTCCCTTTGCCAATTTTTGGCTCTTATCATATTCAAGAATTAAATTCTCAACTTTGAAGTTGGGGGGCAGACAGTGGAAGGGAAAAAAATGAAGACAATATTTATTCCCCATACTCTCAGCTCTGGTTTGCCAAGCTGATTCCTGAATATGTAAATACTTTGCCCACGGAGATGCAAAAGACTGTGTTCTTGGTCTTGTTAAAGACAGGAATTAAGTCAGAACATCCTCAGGGTAGACTGGCAGAGAAGTCAGGAAGATGTATTTTCACCAATGTAGTTGTTTAAGCTAATCTTGAAATAGCTAGGTATTTTGTGATTGCTGTTTTAGAAATACAGGTTTACTTAGGCGCTGGGGTAGTAAGCAAATAAAGGATTTTAAGGAGAAAAAAAAGTGTTTCACTGTTGCCAAGGCTTTTCTTCCAAGGTAACTCACTAGTGAAGCGGCCTGCCAGCATAATGCATGGTTCCCTAGCAAAGAATGGGCCTTTGCTTAGCAATATTGGGCTTTTGGTGAGACATGTGGGAGTCATTAGGCCTTTGAGGTATTTTAATCTCGCTGTGCTAGAAATATGTGACATTAGAATGCTATGGGTTGACAGCATATCATACTCAGGGAAAAAAGAAAAAATTCTTATAGCACAGGGTGGAAAATATGATTAGTATTTCACACATTTCTTGAAATAAGGCATGTTTGTGCCGTCTATCTGAAAAAGTGGTCAGTATTGATAAGCCATTTTCAACAGAGAATTTCGAAGTAAAACTGGACTTTCTGGTATATCCTTTTGCCCTCTAGATTTCATTTCAGAAGAAACAAAAAAAGTCCAAAGGAGACAAAAAAACATATAACAGGATAGAAAAATAAAATTAGAATATTAGAGGCCAGGATCAATGCATTCCACCACCACCCCCATGACCTCCTTCCCAAGTCCCAAATCTTTATTTGGGCTTACTACTGGCTACCAAGGAGTAAAATCTGCTGAGGATATTTCTCAGAGAGAATTCGAATTTATTCCTTTGGTTGCAGGCTACCACTTGATTTATAAATATGCTGAGGGCTATTTCTATTGGAGTTGAGTCAGAAAAACAAGCCCACATTAGGTCAGGAGATTGAGCCAAATATAAATACCTTTTCTCAGCACTGTTCCTGGATGAGGTTTACTGAACATTCCTTTACTCATTTACATTTATTGAACACACACTGTCATGGGCAAAGCTCGCTGACAATTCCCGGGAAATAAAAATAGAATCTGGGTAATGAAATAAATCTAACCTTTTTCTCCTTGGTGTTTCCTCATTTCACTAGCTCCTAGAGTGCGGCAGCAGAGGCCTCAAACCTAGCCCTTCACACCAGTGTTCCTTGCTCGAAAGGGCTATGTCAACCCCTCAGCTCTGGCATTGTGTTCAGAAATGCCATGCAGGATGCTCATCTCAAGATGGTGGCGGCAGGCGGTGTACAGAGACGCTGCCCCTAGCGCGGCCTGCCGTCTGGAGCGTGAGCCGCACAGCTGTGCTCACCCCAGAGCACTGCCCCACCTGTGGAGTTCCCTATAAAGCAGCCCCGCCCAAGGCACGTGGGAGAGCGTGTGCTGCGTGTGATTTAGAGCGGGTTTTCGCGTGTCTCCATTCCTTTATTTCTGAACCCAGTTGTCTCCTTCAATTATTGATGGGCTCAAGCAACATGGCGCAGGACTGACTTAGGGAGTGTTGGCAACAAAACTCTGCTCCAGACATTGTTCTAGTGTGTCAGAAATAAAAGATAAGATTAAAGTCCCTGCCTTGAAGGAGCTTACTCTCCGGTGGTATTCCTTCCTCTTAAACCTCTTAAACGTTTGGAATTCTGCAAGTTATAGACATAAGCCTAAGAAAAATGAAACTACTCAAAATTTAAGAACAGCATGACTAATCTTCTGTAACGGATACTGATGCAGAGGAAAGTTCATTGGGTTCACTTAAACTGATAATATATGAAAGTGTAAGATTTTCAGTTTCTCATAAAATACTAATTGTGTGAGAGGCAGATTAGTGTAAAGAAAAATGCTTTATAACAAAAGTACATGAACATATATGTAAGAGATACTGCTTTTTATACTTGACCTGCTTGGCGGAGGAGCTGCTTAGTACTTTCTTCTGTACTAAGTGGGTTGCAGGACTCTATGGGCTGAACGAAAAGGTGTCATTCAAACAGCACCCTTAGGTGCTGCTTGATCCTGCTTGGCTCCTAAGGCCCAGCAGACCCAGTACTAAACTGGGAGTCTCAGTACTCATGTTCTAGTCTTAACTCTGCAACCATTATCAGAACCTTTATCTGAAGTGATAAGCCTTATCACTTTAAGAATATCGGCATCCTTACCTGCAAAGCAAGAGGGATAGAAAATATGCTCAGATTTTGCTAGGACATTCTCTGATTCTTTGAATCTTGTGTTCCTAGATCAGCTGGGAATGAGCATAATCAAGAGGTAGTAAAATCCAGGTATGGCCACTGACATTCCCCCTTAAATCCACAAGGTTTCTGTTTCCTCTCTTCTGGCAACTCAGTTTACACAATCATCTTTGAACTCACCAGATTACCAAATCCAATGTTGTTCTGTTCTTTTCTCTGATCTTTTTTGTAGCCCGTGACTCTGGTGATCAAATGCACCTTCTTAAAATTAAGTCTTTCCTTGGCAACTCTTGAACCGTCCTGCTTCTTTTCCATCTCAAACTATTCCCTCTGACTTCAGCCCTGACTGACCATCTCCACTGTGATTGCTCCACCAGGGCTTTTCATTACATGTATTGTGTGCATATCCCAAGTATCAATAATCCACTGCTTTTTCCCATCCTCCCCAAAACCTTTCTAGGAGATTTCATCCTTCCCATGGCCTAAAATTTCACTTATATATAACTCCCACTTGTTTGGCTGAAATTCCAATCAGGTATCTCCAATTGCCTGGAAAATAGTTTCACTTAGATGTGAAAACAAAACAAAACAGATTAAGCCCAACATATTTAAAGCAATTCTTTTTCTCCCTCCAAGTAGCTTTCTCTATTTTTCTGTTTCCATCAACAATAGTACACATTCACTCTTCCATACCCAAAATCCTTGAGCTGGATGTAATTTGAAATTAGATATTTTCAGTTATTAGGAGAGTAATGTGTTACATATGCTATATATTTTTTAAGACTTTCAGGAGTATCTCAGTCGGTAGCTCTTTGACTGAACTAGATAACAATATGAAGGCTACTGTCATATTTATACATCTGCTGAGGAGCTGAGTCAGGGAAACAGGAAAAGCTGGGTTATAAGGTTGAACCAAATATCTTTTCTCACCATAAATATATGAATATTTATGGAGCAAAAATATGGTTATTTACATGGTAAATAAAGATACAAATAACTTCTCAGTTCAGGTAAAGTTTTGCTCCTAAAAGACTTCAGGTTACTGAAAAAATTATGAAAAATATTTTTTGGAGCATTTTTAGACTGGGGGTCATGAATTAAAGACTAATAATCATGAAAATAACAATATTTAAATACCAACTATTTATTGAAAACCAACCATCATCCAAGCATTGTGTTAGGCATTTATGTACCTTACAATAGAAATAAGAGAGTATTTGAAGTATATATTCTTATTTGCCTCATTTTATATATAGGAGCTTCCCTGATAGCTCAGTTGGTAAAGAATCCACCTCCAATGCAGGAGACCCTGGTTCAATTCCTGGGTTGGGAAGATCCGCTGGAGAAGGGATAGGTTACCCACTACAGTATTCTTGGGCTTTTCTTGTGACTCAGCTGGTAAAGAATCCGCTTGTAATGAGGGAGACCTGGGTTCAATCCCTGGGTTGGGAAGATCCCCTGGAGAAGGGAACAGTTACTTACTCCAGTATTCTGGCCTGAAGAATTCCATGGACACAGTCAATGGGGTCACAAAGAGTCGGACACAACTGAAGCAACTTAGCATGCACACACACACACAAATACATTTCACTGAGTACGAATCTACATTTCTGTTCATGCCACTCCAGCCTCCTAGAATGTCCTCTTCAAATGTCTCCATCTGCTGACACCTTTCCCATCTGTATAAGTTTAGTTGTGGTCCTCTACTTCCCTTAGCCATTCCTGGCATCTCCAGCTTATAATTATGACATCACTTAACACTCACTATTCATTTTACTTATAGTTATGCATTGCCTTCTACTGTGACTTAACTTCATATTTGTGTCTTACATTTGCAACTAGATTGAAAATTTATCAACAATAATTTCATATTTCTCTGTACTCCATTCAACATTGAATATATCACATACAAGTGAAATTTATAACAAATTTTCTTTTTAAAGCACTTGGTGCAGGAGGATAAGAAAGAGAACCAATATCTTCCTAACTCGATACACCTTTAAGTTATATCAAAGTGTCCCAGATGATGGTGATAATAATATAGCATATAATCGAACTTACCTTAGAAAAATCTCTTAGGAAAGGGCTATACAGTTGTCTCTCAGTATCTGTGGGAGATTGATTCCAGCACCTCTCCACCTTCCCACCATGAATACTAACACCCATGGATGCTCAAGTCCCTGATTAAAAAATGGTATAATATTTGCATATAACCTACATACATGCTTCCGTACATTCTAAATCATCTCTAGATTACTTATAATACCTAATACAAGGTAAATACTATATACATGGTTGCTAGTGTGGCAAATTCAAGTTTTGAGTTTTTGTCTGGAATTTTTTTTGAATATTTTAAATCTGTGGTTTGTTGAATCCACAGATACAAAACCCATTAATATGAAGGGCTGATGGTATTGGAAATTTACCAACTGTGAATAAATTTAACACAGCCAGATTTTCCTCTCATCTCAAAAAAATTACTGTTTCTTCAATTTAGC
Source organism: Bos taurus (assembly GCF_002263795.3). Classification (NCBI taxonomy): domain Eukaryota; kingdom Metazoa; phylum Chordata; class Mammalia; order Artiodactyla; family Bovidae; genus Bos; species Bos taurus. The sequence goes on along the minus strand of NC_037328.1, from coordinate 38,434,891 downwards.
ACCTGATAAAAGAGTAAAGGACCACATTGTATAATTAATATGTGTATATAAGTAGTACAATCATACCCAGCATCAGACGATGCTCACAGCAACAGAGGCACACAGCGAGGGTACGTCTGCCACGAATCTCTCATCATATACTCACTGCCATGCACACACTCACTGAATATGAAATGAATTGTGACTCTCTTTCTCTTTAGTCACCAGTTTCCCAGAACTTAAATGCTTGTTCAGAGGGGATCTGAAATTACCTCTTGTTAGGCAGAATTCTAAGATGGCCCCCAAGAATCCCACCCTCTGTAACTCAAACCCTTGTAGAATTCCCTAGCTCTACGAATTAAAGAGCCAGGCCTATGAATATAGTGGAATATCACCCCCATGTTTGGATTAGTATTGATTATTATTTATCAGTTAATTTTGAGTTCATCAAAAGAGAGGTTACCCTAGGTGGGCCTGACCTGATAAAGTGAACAGTTAAAGACAGTGGTGCTCAACTGTTTTGGCACCAGGGACCAGTTTTACTGAAGACCATTTTTCCACTGGGGGAGGGGAGGGGAATGGTTTGGGTTTCTCCCATCGCACACCTCCTGCTGTGTGGCCCAGTTCCTAACAGGCCATGGACCAGTTTGGGGACTTCCCTGGTTAAAGGCAGTAGGGCTCTTCCTGAAGGAAGAGATCAAAAGATTCACAAAGTGAGAGGGCCTACACAGGGAGCCATGGGACAGGACCTGCCAGTGCCTTCTAGTTGTTAGGAGCTAGTATGAAAATTAGCTGAGCAAGCTTGGAAACACATCTGCCCCTAGTCAGAGCTCTAGATGAGGGCACACCTGGCCCACATCTTGATTTTTAACCTTTCGCTGCAACTATAATCAGAGGGCCCCATTAAGATGATTCATGAAAGCTGTGAGAGAAGTTTGTACTCTTTTTAAGCTGTTAAATTTGTGGTAAATTGTGGAAAGAGAACCGCCATACAACCCAGGGATCCCACTGCTGGGCATACATACCAAAGAAACCAGAACTGAAAAAGACATGTGTACCCCAATGTTCATCGCGGCACTGTTTACAATAGCCAGGACATGGAAGCAACCTAGATGTCCATCGGCAGACAAATGGATAAGAAAGCTGTGCTACATATACACAATGGAGTATTATTCAGCTATTAAAAAGAACACATTTGAATCAGTTCTAATGAGGTGGATGAAACTGAAGCCTATTATACAGAGTGAAGAAAGTCAGAAAGAAAAACACCAATACAGTATATTAACACATATATATGGAATTTAGAAAGATGGCAATGATGACCTTATACGCGAGATAGCAAAAGAGACATAGATGTAAAGAACAGACTTTTGGACTCTGTGGGAGAAGGCGAGGGTGGGATGATTTGGGAGAAGAGCATTGAAATATGTATATTACCATATGTGGAACAGATCACCAGTTCAAGCTCGATGCATGAAATAGGGCACTCAAAGCCATTGCACTGGGACAACCCAGAGGGATGGGATGGGGAGGAAGGTGGGAGGGGGGTTCAGGACGGGGGACACATGTACACCCTTGGCTAATTCATGTCAATGTATGGCAAAAACCACTACAATATTGTAAAGTAATTAGCCTTCAATTAAAATAAATACATAATTTTTTTAAATGTGTGGTGAATTGTGATACAGCAGAAGAAAACCTAATACATCTGCTTTCCATATATCAGACACTGTGCTAAGTACTTTAAATTCACAACGTATCAATTATTCTGTTCTAGAGCTGAGGGATCTGAAGTTTAAAGAGGTTACATAATTTGCCCAAGTTTTGCAGGAAGTAACTGAGACAGGATTTGACATCCAGATTTACTAACAATGCCCATGTTCTGAACCACCACTGACAGCAAAGTTGGGCGTTCTACTTTGGCCTCACTGCCTCATCTAATGTCCTGAAAGTCAAACAGTGTTTTCATCAAACTCTGTGTGGATTTTCACTCCTTTGTACTGAGAACTTTCTTACTTCATTGATACTGAAAAGTCCTGTTTAATGTATTTCATTAAACATTTATGAAACACCTATGCTAGGAAAGCACTGAATGAAGAGATGGGGGAATTCAAAGATTGATAAGACAGCCCTTGATCCTCAAGTTTCTTACATACTAGTGGGAAAACAAACTCATACGTAATATCACAAAGGAGTAATCTTATGCAATAAGATGCAGAAACACATTTACATACTCACTTCAGATGACACTAGATTTATGCGAGTTTTCTGGTCCCTAAGATTGAGAAATAAAGGAATCCATAACTAATTTTATATTTGCTCCTAAAATTTTATTGTCCTCTTAATATAGGCTAAGCATTGCTCTAAGTACTTAAAACTATCATTTTATTTACCTTTCACAAAAATCTATAACTGTGGATATTATTATGTTATTATCATTTTACTGATAATATAAGGAAACTATGATACAAAGAGGTTAATAATTTGCTTAACATCACAAACTCTGCAGTTTGATTCTGATACATATACACTTAACCAGTACACCTTCTATAACCATTTTATTAAACAAACCAAAAAAAGTGGATAAAGGGTAAATCAAAGCCATGTGGAGAATGGGGTATATGAAGGGAGATAAACAGATATTTGCTGCAGTTGAACATGGAATTTAAATATGTTTCTCTATACCAAAGGGAAAATGGGAAATAACTTGATTTACATCGACTTCCTAATCTGAAAATATTCACTAAAAACTAAGAGAAATTCATAATTAAGGCCTTACATGGGAATGACTTTGAATGATACCGTGTACAATGTCTTATATGAGATTTATTTAAATGTCCCCAAACTGACTGTTACTTGAGCCAAGAACAAGACAGTAAGTTCTGGGAAGGCATATGAAAATGAATTAACATAGTATAATATGTACCTTTTTACTTGATGAAGAAGGTTATGGCTGGTTAGCATTGTCTTCAAACTGTAGGTCACAAACCATTAGTGGGTCATGAAATCAACTAAGTCAGAATCAGTTTGTTTTTTTTTTTAATTGTATGTGTCAGGGGGCCACATCTCAAGTTTAGAGATAAATATTTTGTAATAAAAGTTTCTGTGTCTATGGGTTTATATGTGTGTGTCATCTTATATATGGGATTCATGTTTCTTTATAAAATTCGAAAGCCACTGCCTCAGCTTAGCTTCATCTTGACTACTAGTTATCTCAGGTGAGATCTTGTCAAAGCTCCATAAAAAACTGTACCATAATGAAGTCACTAGAGAGTGTTTGGAGTGTAGCTTGAGTTGTTGATTAAAAGGATATCCTCATGCTTTAGATTTTAGGCAAAAAAGTGGACATGAAGTCGTTTTGTTAGCAAAGAGGTTTTTATTTGTGCTTAGATGGAGGAGAATCTCATTTCTGCAGACAGTGGGGACTGCAGGAATGGGTAGCAAAGGGACAGAAGTATCTCTCATGAAGCAGGAGATCTATTTGCTCTATGCAAGTGCTTGAGTGCCTGCCCTGACCCTGCCCCATCCACAGGATGACCATGTGACTGGTGTGTTCATGACAGTCCTAGTTACATCAGTTGTCCCGGTGTAATTATTAATAGCTTACACTTCCACTCTCAAACATGTCCTGGTTGGATGATACATTACATGACCATCCTTTCAGCAAGCAAAAAAAAAAAGTCCCTGGTCTGCAAAGAAATATTTGTAGGGAAGGGCTATGGACCAAAGACATGTTATCCTTTTATTTAAATTATGATTTCCACATGCTTCTCTCTCTCCTGGCAAACTCTCTGAGCCACATTTGTCAGAGGATGCTCCACATTTTCCTACTCAAGAATATCAGTAAAGACTAGAGAAGTGTTACATCAAAGCTCATGATTCATAGTTAACTGAGCACCTATGAGAATTTGGTTAGTTGTATATTTCATTTGAGACTATTCTGAATTTCAATAAAAAACATATGTAGGCATACCGTGCATCATCTCGATAGTTACAATCATGTGCATGTGTGTGTGTGTGCATGCTCAGTCATGTCCAACTCTTTGCAATCCCATGGACTGCAGCCCACCAGGCTCCTCTGTCCATGGTATCTTCCAGGCAAGAATACTGGAGTGGGTTGCCATTTCCTTCTCCAGGGAAATCTTCCTGACCCAGGGATCAATCTTGCATCTCTTGTATTTCCTACATTGGCAGGCAGATTCTTGACCACACCAGTGCTTATGGTGTTTCTCTTATCAGTAAGTGAAAACCAAGTAGTACTATTTTAAATATTTGTGGAAAAATAACCTAACAAACCTCAAAGTATTCTTAATAAACAATCTGGATTCATGGACAGTTGGAGATAAAATGGCATCCTAAGACACCACAAAAATAAAGATTTTTCTGAAGTCCAAATAGAGAAAACTGGTAGAAGAATGGAAAAATGATGGGATGCATGATAGCCAAGACACTGAACTCCAGAGCCCTATATCTTAATAATAGATATCACACCCAGATTTTAAGTGGCAATGTAGTTTTTCAACAGAACAGTATCCTCTAATTTTAAATGAATGCTACTTATTTCAACTTTTTCAACTTTTAAAAATTTTATAGGGTGTTATAGATTTTAAAATTGTATAAAACTATAAGTACACAGAATATTACACACAGTTCTGTTTGTAGCTAAATAAATACTTAATAAAAGCACTGGGGCTGCAAAGAATTTTTTATCTTTAAAGGGGTACTTATATTACCAAAGTTTGAGACCAGTAAGAGTGAAAAATATCATGCTTGGAAATAGACTGGTCTTCTGCAAAAAAGCAAGAGAAACCACCAGATTCTCTGATACACTGATATGTGAGCAAAACAGAATATAACTCCAAAGAGTATGAGCTGACATGGGCAGCTGTACTTGTCAACTGGACTCTCCTGCCTGCTTCTCCCTGGGATGGTTCCATTGCCTACTCGGATCTTCCTCTTCTGTTTATCAACTTCTCTTAGATTTATGTTAGTTCTCTACTACCGTCTGTCTCTTTCTGCCCATGACTTTTGTACCCAATATTAGTCTTTAACTTCGATCTCAACTATAGGTTAGAGAAATTTTTTTAAAAAGAGATTGGATTAAATAAAACAATACTTAAATACTTAGAACAATGTCTGTGATGTAGTAATAACTCAAAACATTTCACTTCCCCTGTTGCTGCTAAACTCGACCAGGAAGAAATAGAAAACCTTAACAGACCCATCACAAGCACGGAAATTGAAACTGTAATCAAAAATCTTCCAGCAAACAAAATTGTGCCCAGGTCCAGACGGCTTCACAGCTGAATTCTACCAAAAATTTAGAGAAGAGCTAACACCTATCCTGCTCAAACTCTTCCAGAAAATTGCAGAGGAAGGTAAACTTCCAAACTCATTCTATGAGGCCACCATCACCCTAATACCAAAACCTGACAAAGATCCCACAAAAAAAGAAAACTACAGGCCAATATCACTGATGAACATAGATGCAAAAATCCTTAACAAAATTCTAGCAATCAGAATCCAACAACACATTAAAAAGATCATACACCATGACCAAGTGGGCTTTATCCCAGGGATGCAAGGATTCTTCAATATCCGCAAATCAATCAATGTAATACACCACATTAACAAATTGAAAAACAAAAACCATATGATTATCTCAATAGATGCAGAGAAAGCCTTTGACAAAATTCAACACCCATTTATGATAAAAACTCTCCAGAAAGCAGGAATAGAAGGAACATACCTCAACATAATAAAAGCTATATATGACAAACCCACAGCAAACATTATCCTCAATGGTGAAAAATTGAAAGCATTTCCTCTAAAGTCAGGAACAAGACAAGGGTGCCCACTTTCACCATTACTATTCAACATAGTTTTGGAAGTTTTGGCCACAGCAATCAGAGCAGAAAAAGAAATAAAAGGAATCCAAATTGGAAAAGAAGAAGTAAAACTCTCACTATTTGCAGATGACATGATCCTCTATATAGAAAACCCTAAAGACTCCACCAGAAAATTACTAGAACTAATCAATGATTATAGTAAAGTTGCAGGATATAAAATCAACACACAGAAATCCCTTGCATTCCTATACACTAATAATGAGAAAACAGAAAGAGAAATTAAGGAAACAATTCCATTCACCATTGCAACGGAAAGAATAAAATACTTAGGAATATATCTACCTAAAGAAACTAAAGACCTATATATAGAAAACTATAAAACACTGGTGAAAGAAATCAAAGAGGACACTAATAGATGGAGAAATATACCATGTTCATGGATTGGAAGAATCAATATAGTGAAAATGAGTATACTACCCAAAGCAATTTATAGATTCAATGCAATCCCTATCAAGCTACCAACAGTATTCTTCACAGAGCTAGAACAAATAATTTCACAATTTGTATGGAAATACAAAAAACCTCGAATAGCCAAAGCGATCTTGAGAAAGAAAAATGGAACTGGAGGAATCAACCTACCTGACTTCAGGCTCTACTACAAAGCCACAGTTATCAAGACAGTATGGTACTGGCACAAAGACAGAAATATAGATCAATGGAACAAAATAGAAAGCCCAGAGATAAATCCACGCACATATGGACACCTTATCTTTGACAAAGGAGGCAAGAATATACAATGGATTAAAGGCAATCTCTTTAACAAGTGGTGCTGGGAAATCTGGTCAACCACTTGTAAAAGAATGAAACTAGAACACTTTCTAACACCATATACAAAAATAAACTCAAAATGGATTAAAGATCTCAACGTAAGACCAGAAACTATAAAACTCCTAGAGGAGAACATAGGCAAAACATTCTCTGACATACATCACAGCAGGATCCTCTATGACCCACCTCCCAGAATATTGGAAATAAAAGCAAAAATAAACAAATGGGACCTAATTAAACTTAAAAGCTTCTGCACATCAAAGGAAACTATTAGCAAAGTGAAAAGACAGCCTTCAGAATGGGAGAAAATAATAGCAAATGAAGCAACCGACAAACAACTAATCTCAAAAATATACAAGCAACTCCTTCAACTCAACTCCAGAAAAATAAATGACCCAATCAAAAAATGGGCCAAAGATCTAAATAGACAATTCTCCAAAGAAGACATACAGATGGCTAACAAACACATGAAAAGATGCTCAACATCACTCATTATCAGAGAAATGCAAATCAAAACCACTATGAGGTACCATTTCACACCAGTCAGAATGGCTGTGACCCAAAAGTCTACAAATAATAAATGCTGGAGAGGGTGTGGAGAAAAGGGAACCCTCTTACACTGTTGGTGGGAATGCAAACTAGTACAGCCACTATGGAGAACAGTGTGGAGATTCCTTAAAAAACTGGAAATAGAACTGCCTTATGATCCAGCAATCCCACTGCTGGGCATACACACTGAGGAAACCAGAAGGGAAAGAGACACGTGTACCCCAATGTTCATCGCAGCACTGTTTATAATAGCCAGGACATGGAAGCAACCTAGATGTCCATCAGCAGATGAATGGATAAGAAAGCAGTGGTACATATACACAATGGAGTATTACTCAGCCATTAAAAAGAATACATTTGAAATCAGTTCTAATGAGGTGGATGAAACTGGAGCCTATTATACAGAGTGAAGTAAGCCAGAAGGAAAAACACCAATACAGTATACTAACGCATATATATGGAATTTAGAAAGATGGTAACGATAACCCTGTATACGAGACAGCAAAAGAGACACTGATGTATAGAACAGGCTTATGGACTCTGTGGGAGAGGGAGAGGGTGGGAAGATTTGGGAGAATGGCATTGAAACATGTGAAATGTCATGTATGAAACGAGATGCCAGTCCAGGTTCAATGCACGATGCTGGATGCTTGGGGCTGGTGCACTGGGACGACCCAGAGGGATGGTATGGGGAGGGAGGAGGGAGGAGGGTTCAGGATGGGGAACACATGTTTTAAAATTATTAAATTTAAGAATAAAAATAAATAAATAAATAAAATAAAATAAAAAGAGACTGGATTAAATAAAACAATACTTAAATACTTAGAACAATGTCTGTGATGTAGTAATAACTCAAAACATTTCACTTCCCCTGTTGCTGCTAAGTCGCTTCAGTTGTGTCCGACTCTGTGTGACCCCATAGATGGCCTCCTACCAGGCTCCTCTGTCCCTGGGATTCTCCAAGCAAGAACACTGGAGTGGGTTGCCATTTCCTCCTCCAATGCGTGAAAGTGAAAGTGAAAGTGAAAGTGAAGTCGCTCAGTCGTGTCAGACTCTTAGCGACCTCATGGACTGCAGCCTACCAGGCTCCTCCATCCATGGGATTTTCCAGGCAAAAGTACTGGAGTGGGGTGCCACTGCCTTCTCCTAGAGATAATTTATTTTACTTGAAAACTTAGGTAACCAAGGTTTAGAAAGTTTAAGACCTATTTACTGTCAAAGATCAATTTAAAGGCAGAAGTAGTTTCAAATAACAATAATTTTCACATTAAAAAAAAAACCCTGGAGTAACTGATAAGTTTATAGAGAATAAGATTTTTCTATCATTCTGCAAGTGTTACTTTAATAATCTGTTTTTTTACTGTCCTTGATGTGCTGAAGTACAATTTCCTTCTATTTTAAGACATTCTCATCTACTGTTCTGCCCTTGGATATTCCTTATAGGTTTGAAGTATCCTCCAGAAGACTATTATGGATTTATCCATTGGCATTCCAACTTTATTACTGAGCCTATTTCATTTTGAGATTTTCCCATACTGTATGCATGCCTAAGCATGCCCATAATATAGTGGATTCTCTATTTAATTTACATCTCTCAGTCGAATGCACAAGCTTTTGAAAATGGTTTGACTATTCTTTCCATTTGCTGTTAAAAAAAAAAACGAAGTATTGCAGCCCAAAATATATTTATACAGCTTTCAGATAGGAGTATAAGAGCAAAAAAAAAAAAAAAAAACTATTTTAAAATGTCTAGATCACTTTGAAAAAAATTACATCATATCTTCTAGAAGAACTCCAGCTAATTATAGAGTGGGAAATACAAGTTATTTAAAGGGTATCCTTTAAGTATTCAATCAATAAGCTGGAACACTTTATACACTGTGATAACAGACTTGCTCAGTAGAATTATTCATATTTTTATGAGGTTAAAGAGGATGTAACTGTGTGTATGTATATCTGTATGTGAGAGATCTCAAAGCAAGAGAACCTAGTATTAAATGCTAAAAGGACTCAGATTTCATCCTGAAGGCAATGGGGAATCCCCGAAAAATTTTAAGCAGGGGTTTTGTTGTAGGGTTTTTTGTTGCTTCAGCTGCAATAGAGAGCATGGATGGTGTGGTGTGAGGCAGCAGGTGGAAAGGTGAATTGTGAAGAAAATTCAATAGTTCAGGTGACCTTAACTGAGGCAAAGCCAAAAATACCAAGAGAGAACAATAAAAAAGGTAAGATTTGGTTATTATCAAGAGGTGAGAGTGAGGAAGAGGATAGAGAAAAGATTAACTTCCAGGTTTCTAACTTGTGAGGACAGAAGGCTGGAGGTGCTTCTAAACAGAATGAGAAGGAGTATGCACTAGGAAAGACTTAGGACATTCACTCTGATAGCCATAATTTTCTCAGGGAACTAAGAGGTGGGAGCACCTTCTGAGAGAAAAGAGCAGAGTGTTTATACAGATGAGTTGTGGAGAACAGTGGAAGCTGGGAAAAGTCATTGATGAGAATGGAAAAGGAAGCTGGCCAAAGAACAGTCAAAGTTATGAAGCAAGTTAAAGTCTTGGGAGAGGCAAGTGAGCATGCATTTGTAGTGAAATCAATCTGCACAGGTGTGTGAATTTACAAAAAACTTCAATCTGCACTACTATATGATTTTCTTTTTTTCCCAAATAATGATCATCCATCTCCATACATCAGTATAAGCATGGACCACTGGACTTATCTAGAGTTGCAAGTTTAAATACCAGACATAACAGAATGCAAAAGCATGAAGGAGGTGAAAGCACTGTGAGAAAAATTTTAAGTTATCACCCATAGGGTCGAGGATGGATAAGGAAAGGAGACCAGGAGAGAAAAGACAGTAAGGATTTAAGAACAGGGGTGTCAAGAAAATGGGAGTGCAGTTTTATTGAGAATGAGAGAGTAAGAAAGCTGGAAGAACAGAAGGTACTGAGATTAAATTTCCCTAAATGGAAAAATTCTAGATTTGTTTTGTCCAATATGGTAGCCACTTGCCATGTGTGGCTATTTACATTTAAATTCAATAGAATTAAAAATTGTGTTCCTCAGTCACACTAGCCACATTTCAAGTGTTCAATAACCATGCAGGGCTACCATATTGTCTGTATTGGCCAGGGTGGATAAAACATCTCCATCATACAGAAAAGTCCACTGGAGAGTGTGGCTCTAGTTAATGCCCAACTCTAGGCAATTTCTAGGAGTGTAGAAGACAAATGGAGACGAAAGCCATTGGGCAAGAGGCAGTAAAGGAATCAGGAAGGTGGAATATTTGATTGGCTTCCCACAGTGATAATGAATTCAGCCTGTGGTAGGAGTTCCAATGAGGAAGATATGAGCTAGATGCTAAAGTCCTCATCAAATGTTGGGAGTATGACCAGATAGATGAATGTGTAAACTTTGCTAAGAGTTGTAATGTTTTTCTTAATAGTGTATCCGAAACCCTTCAGGACTGTAATAGTGTCCTTTGCTTCTGAAACATGCTAGATGGATTCAATCTAGACCCAACCCCAGAGTGATGTTCCAAACCCCACTTAAACCTCTCCTGAACCATTCTCCTGGTTCAAAATTCACCTCTGTTGAAACTATATCAACAGTAGCTTCAGCCAACTGAATACTGTGGGGTGAAAAAAGAACCTGTTGAGTTAACTCTAGTTGTCAGGTTAACTAAGTAGCTGAAAATAATGCATCTATGGCATAGCTTCACGGGAAAGATTTAACAAAAACTACTTCTGCTAGGATATACGACAAAAAGTCATCACTTTGAAGAAGATAGGCAGTCTGGGTATGTCAGTTGTGTTTATTGGGCTTCCCAGGTGGCACTAGAGGTAAAAGATCTGCCTCCCAATGCAGAAGATGCAGGAGACGTGGGTTATATCCCTGGATGGGGAAGATGCTCTGGAGAAGAGCATGGAAACTCACTCCAGTATTCTTGCCTGAAGAGTCCCATGGACAGAGGAGCCTGGTGGGCTACAGTCCATAGGGTCATAAAGAGTTGGACACAACTGAAGCAACTTAGCATGCACACACATTGTGTTTGTTAAACACATTTGTTATAATCTAGGATTTGCACTTAAGACTTTTTATGATCAAGAGGGGTGGCTATCAACTAAACTAGTTACACTGGCTCTTCATGGCTAAAAATATCACACAAAACAATTTCCAGTGGCATATGAGCTAGGTGCCACCAGCCTTCCCTTTTCTTAAGCATTGACAGCTATGAGCTACAAGACCACAGCAATCCTGCCCTACTAACATTAAAAAACGAGTCAGCACAAGTACTCTGGTCCTCTCATTCCTCAGTCCCTCACCCCAGAAATTACTGTAGTACCAGAGTGTGGGTAAAGTTTACCATTCTGCAAAGGTTAGTAACACTTTGGTTGAGTAAATGAACAATCACATCACTTAGTAATTATAAGCTAAAATAAGCCCAGTCCCTTTTTTCTTCTATCACCACTGCTAATCCTTCTTAATTTGCCCATTCTTGTTAATATCTGCAATTTTACTTTCACTTGTTTTTAAGAACTAGATGTTTTTAAGAAGCTGGATGTTTCTTATTTCTCAATAGCTATACAGTTTTAGTCTGTTGATTCTGCTAGGTTATATAGTTATTTGTGTGTAATGGGCTCTTCCACAGCAATATGCAGCAGAAAATTCCTTTTGACAAGCCATAGCAAGTTTAATTGAGTCATGACGTATGCCATCAAACAGCTTCCAATGAGGCAAAGGGTCTTTTTCCTAAGGTAGCATATACTTTCACCCAGTTTCAACATGGCTATATGATCTCATATGACGAAGGAAATTATTTTCTTCATTTATGAAACGTTACAGAAAGGTATGGAGTTAATATTTGATTGAGCTAATTAAATTTTCAAGAGGAATATGCTCCATGAGGCTTTCCTCCCCCTTAGATTTAGTGAAACCTCTTTTTACAAAATCTTAGCATTGAATTAACAGGTCAATTTTTTAAGTTTGTCTTTCTACTCTATAGTTTAATCATTCCCTAGTGAGAATCCCAAATCAATTCTTTTAAAATTTCCACTCTATTTTAAATGTTGCATAAGTAATATTAATAGAAATGACTCTTGTCAATATAGCATCTACGATTCTTTCCCACTTTGCAGCCTGAAGGCATTCCAAATTCTGACATCACTTTTAATGTTTTCAGGACAGATGCTGTTAGGGCTTTCAGCACAAGTAGTAGATAATCAGCAGGCATTAGTTAACTTGTGAACCTTCATCTGAATATCTTTCAGATACTCAGGGGATCTGGGTGATATTAGAGCTGCAATGTCAGCCTGAAAAGTAACATCAGTAATGGGCATCATCCTTACTTCCCTCCCCAGTATAGCAATAAGGCAAGGAAAAGAAGATAGTAAACCATTGATTTGAACCATATAAATGAGATGAACATAAATTGTGCTATCTGTTATATTCGTCCCCGATGCAAAATTTACCTAACATATAACACAAGTACTCCCATTCAACTGCATCAAAGGACTTCTTGGCATCTAATAAAATTGTTGGTACTGGTTCCAATTTTCCTTTGTATTTCAGATGAGTTGCATTAGCCTATGCAGATTATCTCATGCTTATCCCCAGACATAAAGTCTTTCTTGGATAAGGGCCTATTAGATTTGTGATTACTTCATGTAGCAAGTGTTGCAGTATCTATTATTTTATGCCTGCTGACATTGTATAAAAGGATATTTTTCATAATACTGTTAAGGGAGTAACATGCAATCTTCAGTATAAGGCTATATAGATATGTAATAGTATAAAGAACCATAGGCTGCCTTGATTCCAAGCCACAGATAATATCTGAAGCTTTAAAAATTCAGTACAAACCATTTAAATGCATTACACTTATTCACAGTCTATTTCTGAAACTATGGGCTGTTCAGCGTGCTGATGGCAGAGAAGTTAATGTGTTGGTAAGCAACCTAGATTTTTATAAAGCTATTCTGAAAGTAACTCAATGCCACAGAAAGTAATATCAATTACTCCTTGCTTTTCAGTTGACATTGCAAGGCTGCTCCAAACTCCTACTCTTCAATTCAGCACCTGCAAAGAAAAGGAAGGCACAGAATGCCTCTATGGGAGATTTCTGGGCATTGCAATCACAAGAGGTACTTCCTTCAAAAATGGCCTGAAACACTTCAAAGTTGGGGTTCTTCCCCCAAGTACTACTTAACCCTCTCATGCCCTGAGAATAGGGAATTGCAAATACAGGGAAGGCTGAGTAATGAAGAATAAGGATGAAGCCAGTAGATAATCTTTAGGGTTCCTATGAACTATATCCCGTGAGACAGAGCAGAATAGTGAGAAGGAGCTAGACTTTGAAGCTAATTTTAATCTTGGTTCCATTCCTTACTTACCAGCATAGACTTGGCCAGCTAGGAACAGCACTAAACTTGGGTCTTCTCATTCAGAAAAGGTACTCAAGATACTCACTCTTGGAGTTGTTTTAAAGTTCAAAAAAGTAACATATAAAGAAAAATATTTAATGTTCAATGAATTGTCAGATGTTCCACTATAATAACTGCTAACAATAGTGAGCTATAGGTATATCTAAATTTGCATTTTTCAGGAATCACAGAAAGGCCTAATCCAATGGCATACCAAGTATTCAAATTAGGCACTGTGTTGGGAAAACAATGACATTCAACAAAGTGCACTGTGACAACTTACTTTGACATTAATCTACACAAAATGGACTTTTTAAACATCACAGTAAGTGAAGGCAGGATTCTAAATTGAAAAAACAAACCAATAAGGACAAACTAAACACACGTACACACACACACACGTAAAAAAAATCTTTTCCATTATTAGTACTCTTCTGTATTTATCTGGTATATCTGATTGAGTCCAAGAGATCCAGCTTTTCTTCAAATATATTGGTTAGATACAGAGGAAACAAAATGGTTAATGCAATGAAGATACAAAAATAATTCTTTTTAGGACTCCCCAGTTATAGCAACCCAGTTATACAGGTTTGCAAATCAAACAACAACAACAAAACAGTAAATTAGTAAACAGTCTCTAGTGTAAATGCACAGACTGTAATAATTCAAAAAGATTCAGATTTAACAAAATTTTTTATCTATACAGTTTTTTTTAAGCTATTTTTAAATAGATGGAATCTTTCAAAACACACTACCTAAATTTTCTTAATAGTGGGAAAAATATATTTGGACTTTTGAGTGAAGCAATTTCTAGAGAAAATAGAAGATCCAAACCTGAGGCTAAAACTCTAAGTACATACACAGAAAAGTACACAATATTCCCAGGATATGTGTAAACAAGGAGAGCCACTTCGTAAATGGTACTCGGTTTTGGTAACAGTATAATCCACTTTCATTAGGCATTTCCCTCTTGTGCATTAATATGTGACATCATACTCTCAGATAACATTTCATAACAGAGTGAAATAAAAAGCCCCTCCAGATTGCAACTGTAAGATAATCAGATTCTGTAGTGCTCATTATGACTGCAATTATGTAGCAAAACTCTCCAAATATAGTTCAGTTATTGCGGTTATTAATCATTCTGGTTTTGTTTCAAGTACTTGCTTTATAGCCTGCTGGATAGACTCCATTATTCTACAAGCTGAATGTCGAAAGTCAAACATGTGCATGTGAATCTGCTGTTCTAACGGCCTTTCAACATAATTTACCCTTTCAATTCGTATTTGTGAATACAGAAAAAAAAATGGGGGAGAAATAAAGCTGGTGTCAATAGAGTCACTGACCTTTGCAGTAAACAGAAGATAGTTCGTAATGAAAAACAACTTGGCAAATAAGAAACTTATTTTGCTAGAACTAGAAATACTTCTGCCTAAGAAGTTAGTGTCAGAATACCAATCAGTTCTTACAGAAAAGGGGAAAAAAACCTCAGAGAATCTGTATATTTGATAAGGAGAAAAATGATAAGAGGGCCAGGAAATGTGCTTTTTTAAAGGTTCAAAGCACCAACATTATGGATAGAATGTATTTCTAAACATTTTATGCCTAAAACCATGTATTACTATTAATTTAACTACAAAAGGCCAAGTAAAATACAGTAGATTACAAACACCATCTGCAGCATCTTAAATCATTACTAGAGAAACATTTCTAGGAAAAATATACACCTGAAAAGTTCTGAAATGCCACAGTATTAAATAAATAGGATTCCAATCATATCCAGAGAAAGTGACTTCATTATTATTTAAATGTTAACATGCAGAGAGACTAGAAAAAGAAATATAATAATATATGCATGTGTTATCAATGTAATGGTTCACAAAAGGCATATCTCCCATTTCAAGTTGTCCATGATTTTTTCAATTTCGCAACATACATTGGGCCCCAGGCTTTACCCTTATCTGGAATCACCAAGAGCCCACATTCTTGGCCAGTGGGAGCAAATGTGAAGTCGCGGGAGCAAGTCCTTGCCATTTCCTTAATGTCCACAGGCATGATGTTACTGTAGGAGTTTAAAACTTCACTGATCACATCTTGATTTTCTGCCTTGGAAAGTGTGCACGTAGAGTACACAAGCAACCCTCCAGGACGTAAGGCCTTAATTGCAGACCTATGTGTAATCAGGAAAATGCAGATTGATTAGATACATTAACACAGAACTACCGAGGCTGAAGGCAAGAACGCTTATGAACTTGAAATTAGTCGTACTCTGACTCTGACTATAATAACTGAGTGTATAGCCTTACAAATAGCCTTACAACTATTCCTTTCTAATAAATCTCTGAGTGACTAGAAAAATGACAATAAGACCAATCCACATGGGGAAGACAGACAGTGTGTTTGGGTACTTTCTTGTTTTGTTCTTCTAAGGACCAGAGGATGGAGGTGGAGTATGGAGTAACTCGTTTTCTTGGAATACACTGAGTGGTACTAATGGATAAATATCAATAACCTCAGATATGCAGATGACACCACCCTTATGGTAGAAAGCAAAGAAGAACTAAAGAGCCTCTTGATGAAAGTGACAGAGGAGAGTGAAAAAGTTGGCTTAAAACTCAACATTCAGAAAACTAAGATCATGGCATCTAGTCCCATAACTTCATGGCAAATAGATGGGGAAACAGTTGACACAGTAGCTGACTTTATTTTTGGGGGCTCGAAAATCACTGCAGATGGTGATTGCAGCCATGAAATTAAAAGACGCTTACTCCTTGGAAGGAAAGTTATGACCAACTTAGACAGCATATTAAAAAACAGAGACATTACTTTTCCAACAAAGGTCCATCTAGTCAAAGCTATGGTTTTTCCAGTAGTCATGTATGGATGTGAGAGCTGGACTATAAAGAAAACTGAGCGTGGAAGAATTGATGCTTTTGAACTGTGCTATTGGAGAAGACTCCTGAGAGTCCCTTGGACTGCAAGGAGATCCAACCAGTCCATCCTAAAGGAGATCAGTCCTGAATATTCAATGGAAGGACTGATGCTGAAGCTGAAACTCCAATACCTTGGCCTTCTGATGTGAAGAGCTGACTCACTGGAAAAGACCCTGAGCTGGGAAAGATTGAAGGCAGGAGAAGGGGACGACAGAGGATGAGATGGCTGGATGGCACCACCAACTCGATGGACATGAGTTTGAAGAGGCTCCAGGAGTTGGTGATGGACAAAGAAGCCTGGCGTGCTGTGGTCTATGGGGCCGCAAAGAGCTGGACACAACTGAGTGACTGAACTGAGCTGAACGGAACTGAACTAATGTGTAGGTGGAATGGAGCACCTGAATGTCAGGAAAGTGGTTAGGGCTCAGTAATAGATGAAGTTATGGGAACAAACAGGATTTCCCAGGAAAAGGACAAGACAAAAAAGTGGACTGAAGACAGACATCAAGAGAATATCTATATGCAAAGAAATCAGAACCTAGAAAAAAATTTAGAAGGCTTTTCCAGCTGAACATGTAGCTTCAAGGAAAAGATGGGAAGGAAGATTTTTTCCCCACACCAAGGGGAAGATTTGAACGTATCTGCAGATGCAGATCCAGGAGAACAGTCCCAGGACTTCAGGCTGCAAATGGAGGAGATAGCTTCAGAAAAGATGGACTCCAGCTCTTCATCTGAAACAACAAGGGAGAATGAACTGGGAACTGGGATGTTCTAAGGTAAACGGAAGTTCATGATAGAGCGTCTTGGTAAAAGTGGAGTGGGAAGCAAGGTCATCTACTGAGAGAGAAAACTAGAAAAGTTTTAGCCCTGTTGTTGTGGTTATAACCCCAGAGAAGTTATTAATCAAGAACTTCTCTCTACTGGATTCAAGAGCACAGACAGACCCATCTCACACCTATATTTAAACAACTAGAGCACATCCCAATAATTGAGTCTTCTAATGAAGACCCACATTATGCCTGCAATGCAGGAGACCTGGGTTCAATCCCGGGGCTGGGAAGACACCCTGGAGAAGGGAATGGCTACCCACTCCGGTATTCTGGCCTGGAGAATTCCATGGACTGACTGTATAGTCCATGGGGTCGCAAAGAGTTGGACACAACTGAGCAACTTTCACTTTCAAAGTGCTTTGTCACTCAGTCATGTCTGACTCTTTGCAACCCCAAGGACTGTAGCCCTCCAGGCTCCTCTGTCCATGGGGATTCTCCAGGCAAGAGTACTAGAGTGGATTGTCATGTCCTTCTCCAGGGGATCTTTCCAACCCAGGGATTGAACCTAGGTCTCCTGCACTACAGGTGAATTCTGTACCATCTAAGCCACCAGGGAAGCCCTTACTTTCACAGAGCACATCCCAAATACTGGGGTTTCTAATGAAGATCCACATTATGAAAGTGAGTTCAAATTCTGTTTTCTATATTCAATATTAAAGGATTAAAAAATTCTAACTCAAGACAAGCAAACTGATGACAAGATTTTTTCCCTCTCTCCTTTAGACATCCTTAAATATAATGTGTTGAAAAATGTACTAACGCAAAGCAATAAAGTAAAAAGAACTGAGAAACTAACATTAACTAACAGTGATTTTGAGCACTTTTCTGAAATATGATATGTAGCTAGAGGAGTAGCAGTGAATGAAGAGAGTAGAGAGAGAACTACAGCCACAGAGGGCATAATTTGATCTGTCGAACTACAGAGGAAAAGCACACAAAATGTTAACAGGAGTAAGAAGTGAAAACAAAGATATTAATTCAAAGCATATATAATAAACTACAGATTTCAGACTCCTTTTATGGCAAGTCAGAGAGCCAGGTAAAAAGTTGGAAGGTTTTTTTTTTTAATTGAAGTATAGTTGATTTACAACGCTGTGTTCATTTCTGCTGTATAGCAAAGTGATTCAGTTATACATTCTTTTCCTTTATGGTTTATCATAGGATATTGAATATAGTTCCCTTGGCTATACAGTAAGACCTTGTTGTCTATCCATTTTATGTATAATAGGTTGCACCTGCTAACCCCAAACTCCCAATCTACCCCTCCCCCACCTCCCGGCCCCCTTGGCAATCACAAATTTTTTCTCTATGTCTGTGAGTCTGTTTCTGTTTTACAGATAAGTTAATTTGTGTCATATTTTAGACTCCATATATGTGACATCATGGTATTTGTCTTTCTCTTTCTAACTTACTTCACTTAGTATGATAATCTCTAGGTTCATACATGAAGGCATCATTCCATTCCTTAGCAGCAGCAGCAGCAGCATTCCATTATATATATATACACCACATCTTCTTTATCCATTCATCTGTCAATGGACATTTACGCTGTTTCCATGTCTTGGCTATTGTGAAGAGCACTGCTATGAACATGGGAGTGCATGTATCCTTTAGAATTAGTTTTCTCAGGATATATGCCCAGGAGTAGGACTGCTGAATCATATGGCAACTCTGTTTTTAGTTTTTTGAGGAACCTCCATACTGTTTTCCACAGTGACTACACCAACTTTCATTCCCACCAACACTGTGGCAGAGTTCCCTTTCTTCCACATCCTCTCCAACATTTGATATTTGTAGACTTTTTATTGATGGGCATTCTGACTGGTGTGTGGTGCCATTTCATTGTAGTTTTGATTTGCATTTCTCTAATAACTAGTGATGTTGAACATGATCCTTTCATGTTCCTATTGGCCATTTGTAAGCCTTCTTTGGAGAAATGTCTATTCTGCCCATTTTCTGACTGAGCTGTCCATTTTTCTGTTGTTTTTGAACTGCATGAGCAGTTGTATATTTGTATATTTTGGATATTAAACCCTGCCAGTTGCATTGTTTGCAAATATTTTCTCCCATTCTGTAGGCTGTCTTTTGTTTTGTTTATGGTTTTCTTTGCTGTGCAAAAACTTTTAAGGTGATTAGGTCCCATTTGTTTATTTTTGCTTTTATTTCTATTGCCTTGGGAGACTGGCCTAAGAAAATATCGGTCCAATTTATGTCAGAGAATGTTTTGCCTATGTTCCCTTCTAGGAGTTTTATGGTGTCTTAAGGCTAATAGAGTTTTGCCAAGAGAATGTACTGGTCATAGCAAACACCATCTTCCAACAACACAAGAGAAGATTCTACATATGGACATCACCAGATGGTCAATATTCAAATCAGATTGATTATATTCTTTGGACATGAGTCTGGGTAAACTCCGGGAGTTGGTGATGGACAGGCAGGCCTGGCGTGCTGTGGTCTATGGGGTCACAAAGAGTCAGACACAACTGAGTGACTGGACTGTGTCATGTCTCACATTTAAGTCTTTAAGAATTTTAAATTTATTTTTGTGTATGGTGTGAGGGAGTGTTCTAACATCATTGATTTACATGCAACTGTCCAACTTTCCCAACACCACCTGGTGAAGAGACTGTATTTTTTTCCATTATATATTCTTGCCTTCTTTGTTGAAGATTAATTGTCCATAGGTGTGTGGGTTTATTTCTGGCTCTCAATTCTGTTCCCTTGATCCATGTCTGTTTCTGTGCCACCACACCATTTTGATTACTGAAGCACTGCAGTATTGTCTGAGCTCTTAGAGGGTTATGCTTGCTTCATTTTTGTTCTTCAGGATTCCTTTCATAATTCTGGGTCTTTTATGGTTCCATATAAATTTTTGGATTTTTTCTATTTCTGTGAAAAATGTCACAGATAATTTGATAGGGATTGTATTAAAACTATAGATGGCTTTGGGTGGTATGGCCAATGTAACAATATTAATTCTTCAAATTCAAGAGCACGGGATATCTTTCCATTTCTTTGAATCATCTCCCATTTCCTTAATTAATGTTCCATATAGTTCTTAGCACATAAGTGTTTCATTTATTTAGGTTTATTCCTAAGTATTTTGCGAGGAGTGTGATTTTACAAGGTATTTTTTTTTTTTACATTTCCTTTTTGATATTTGTTACTATAAATAAATGCAACTAAATTATGTATGTTGATCTTGTCTCCTGCTATATTGCTGAAGTCATTTATCAGTGCTAGTAATTTTTGTGTGGAATCTTTAGGGTTTCTACATACAGTATCATGCTACCTGCATATGATGACAATTTTATCTCTTCCCTAAAAGCTGGAAAATGTTTAATCTAAGAAAGTTGAATAATTATTTAGGAAGACCTAAGGCACTCCCTCAGCAGTGGCCACAGGACTGGAAAAGGTCAGTTTTCATTCTAATCCCAAAGAAAGAAAATGCCAAAGAATGTTCAAATTACCACACAATTGCACTCATCTCACATGCTAGAGGAGAAGGCAATGGCACCCCACTCCAGTATTCTTGCCTGGAAAATCCCATAGACGGAGGAGCCTCGTAGGCTACAGTCCGTGGGGTCGCTAAGAGTCGGACACGACTGAGCGCCTTCACTCTGACTTTTCATTTTCATGCATTGGAGAAGGAAATGGCAACCCACTCCAGTATTCTTGCCTGGAGAATCCCAGGGACGGGGGAGCCTGGTAGGCTGCCGTCTATGGGGTCGCACAGAGTTGGACACGACTGAAGCAACTTAGCAGCAGTAGCAGCAGCACATGCTAGAAAAAACATGCTCAAAATTCTCTAAGCTAGGCTTCAAGAATATGTGAACTAAGAACTTCCAGATGTTCAAGCTGGATTTAGAAAAGGCAGAGGAACCAGAGATCATATTGCCAAATTCTGCTGGATCATTGAAAAAGCAAGAAAGTTCCAGGAAAACATCTACTTCTGCTTTATTAACTCTGCCAAAGCCTTTGACTGTGTGGATCAAAACAAACTGGAAAATTCTGAAAGAGATGGCAATACCATACCACCTTATGTGCCTCCTGAGAAACCTGCATGCAGGTCAAGAAGCAACAGTTAACCAGTCATGGAAAAATGGACTGGTTCCAAATTGGGAAAGAAGTACATCAAGGCTGTATATTGTCACCTTGCTTATTTAACTTATATGCAGAGTACATTATGTGAAATGCCAGACTGGATGAAGCACAAGCTGGAATCAAGATTGCAGGGAGAAATAACAATAACTTCAGATATGCAGATACCACCCTCATGGCAGTAAGTGAAGAGGAACTAAAGAGCCTCTTGATGAAAGTGAAAGAGGACAGTGAAAAAGTTGGCTTGAAACTCAACATTCAAAAAACTTAGATCATGGCATCCGGTCCCATCACTTCATGGCAAATAGACGGGAAAACAATGGACACAGTGACAGACTTTATTTTCTTGAGCTCCAAAATCACTGCAGATGGTGATTGCAGCCATGAAATTAAAAGATTCTTGCTCCTTGGAAGAAAAGCTATGACCAACCTAGACAGTGTATTAAAAAGCAGAGACATTGCTTTGCCAACAAAGGTCCATCTAGTCAACGCTATGGTTTTTCTAGTAGTCACGTACAGATGTGAGAATTGGACCATAAAGAAAGCTGAGCACCAAAGAATTGATATTTTGAACTGTGATGTTGGAGAAAACTCCTGAGAGTCCGTTCAATAGCAAGGGGATCAAACCAGTCAAAGCTAATGGAAATCAGTCCTGAATATTCATTGGAAGGGCTGATGCTGAAGCTGAAGCTCCAATACTTTGGCCACCTGATGCAAAGAACTGATACACTAGAAAAGACCCTGATCCTACGAAAGAATGAGCCAGGAAGAGAAGGGGATGACAGAGGATGAGATGGTTGGATGGCATCACCAACTCAATGGACATGAGTTTCAGCAAGTTCTGGGAGTTGATGATGGACAGGGAAGCCTGGCATGCTGCAGTCCACAGGGTCGCAAAGAATCAAACATGACTAAGAACTGAACTGAACTGAAGCCACCCCATAAACCAAAGACCTCTGCATTCAGCAAATCATAAAGTCACATCACCAGGCCAAAATATCACCCCTTAAAAAAACTTCCACATACTTTATTGTCCCACTATTTAAAAAAAATGTACAATGATGGATAATTAAGAGAAATGCTTATGTAATATGTGAGATGAAGAATAAAAGAAATAGTGGGGTGGGGTGGGATGTGGGAGGGAGTCTCAAGAAGGAGGGGACATATGTATACCTATGGCTTGATGTATGGCAGGTTGATGTATGGCAGAAATCAACACAATAATGTAATTATCCTTCAATTAAAAATAAAAGAATTAAGAAAAATTGTTGATGTATGGTTGATGTATGGCAGAAATCAACACAATATTGTAATTATCCTTCAATTAAAAATAAAAGAATTAAGAAAAAAAAGAAAAGAATCAGGTTGATGTATGGCAGAAATCAACACAATAATGTAATTATCCTTCAATTAAAAATAAAAGAATTAAGAAAAAAAAGAAAAGAATCAAACAAAAAATGACCTATAGAGAAACAGAAAATTGAGGGAACAAAAGAGACATATTAGTAACAAGACCTGATAAATGCAGAAAGGTCAACAAAAATAAAGCACCCACAAAACAATAAGAGAATGCCATGAAACTGATGAAGAAGAGAGCTCTTAGGAATGAAATACATGTTATCAAAGTAAAGGATGTTTTACAGGAGTATTTGGAAGTTATGGTTGAAAAATCTTCCAAAAAAGAGTAACAATGGATTGACTGCAAATGAGACAGGAAAGACAAATCAAGTAGGCCTGAATTTCAATTAATGGGAGTACTAGAAAGATAGCAGAGAATTGGGGGAGGGGGACTTGAATTAGTGCAGTCATAAGAAAAGAATTTTCTAGAGATGAAAATAAGTGTTCAGATTAAACTCACTCATCAAAAGGCTAGAATATTCATTATTATTTATTCAGCATCTATTACGGTGCTGGGCATTGTTCTAGATGTTGGATATACATTAAAATACAACAACAACAACAAAAACCCTAACTTTCATGAAGCTTACATTCTAACTGGAGGAGATAGACTATAAACAGTAAGTCTCTCATGGACTGCATTGAGTCCCCTTAAAATTCATGTGTTGAAACCCTAACCCCCAGTATCTTACAATGTGACTGTATTTGGAGCTAATATCTTTAAAGATGTAACTGAGTTAAAATGAGGTCATTAGGGTGGGCTCTAATCCAATATGACCAGTGTCCTTATAAGAAGAAGAAATTTGGACACAAAATTACAGAAGGAAGACCAAGTGAAGACACAGGGAGAAGACTGTTATCCAAGCAGAGAGACCTCAGAAGAAACCAACCCTAAGGACTCTTTGATCTCAGACTTCCAGCTTTCAGAACTGCGAGAGATTTCTGTTGTTTAAAGCCATGAAGTCTGTGGTACTCTGTTTTGGTAGTCCTACCAAACTAATACAAAGGATTTATACATATATGCACATATATATATCAACACATACACACATAATTATATATACACATACTCACATACATATATATGTATGTATGTGTGTTTGTTTGCATGTGTTTTTCCCTTGACAAGTAAACCTCCAGTTCTCTGCAAACACTGACTTCATGTCCTACAATTTAATTCAATTTTGGGGGGGCTCCAAAATCACTGCAGATGGTGACTGCACCCAAGAAATTAAAAGATGCTTACTCCTTGGAAGAAAAGTTATGACCAACCTAGATAGCATATTGAAAAGCAGAAACATTACTTTGCCAACAAAGGTCCGTCTAGTCAAGGCTATGGTTTTTCCTGTGGTCATGTATGGATGTGAGAGTTGTTCTGTGAAGAAGGCTGAGTGCCGAAGAATTGATGGTTTTGAATTGTTGTGTTGGAGAAGACTCTTGAGAGTCCTTTGGACTGCAAGGAGATCCAACCAGTCCATTCTGAAGGAGATCAGCCCTGGGATTTCTTTGGAAGGAATGATGCTGAAGCTGAAACTCCAGTACTTTGGCCACCTCACGCGAAGAGTTGACTCATTGGAAAAGACCCTGATGCTGGGAGGGATTGGGGGCAGGAGGAGAAGGGGACGACAGAGGATGAGATGGCTGGATGGCAACACCGACTCGATGGACATGAGTTTCAGTGAACTCCAGGAGTTGGTGATGGACAGGGAGGCCTGGCGTGCTGCGATTCATGGGGTAGCAAAGAGTCAGACACGACTGAGCGACTGAACTGAACTGAACACTATACACCTGGTCCTATAAGACTGTCCTTCAAATGCGAACTGCAAGTTCAAGTCTCTGGCATTTCTGACCCACTGGCTATAAAATGGGGGATCCCACAATCCTCTCCTTACCTTAAATAATTTTCTAGAATCACTCTCTTACTATGTTACTGATTTATTATTAAAAGATACAATTTAGGAACAGCCAGATGGAAGAGATGCACAGGGCAAAGTCTGGGAGAGGCAAGCAGAGCCTCCATGCCCTGTACGAGCACACTACCCTCCCAGCACCTCCTCTCCATCCTGAAAGTCCTCCAAATCTCTTCAGTGATGGGCTTTTATAGAGGCTTCATTAAACACGCACAGTTGGTTAAATCATTGGCCACTTTGATTGAACTCAATCTCCAGCCCCTTCTCCCCTCTTTAAAAGGGATGAGGTGTGGCACTGAAAGTTCCAACCTCTAATGACATAGTTTCCCTGGCAACCGGTCCCCTATCATTCAGTTCAGTTCAGTCACTCAGTCGTGTCCGACTCTTTGCGACCCCATGAATCGCAGCACGCCAGGCCTCCCTGTCCATCACCAACTCCTGGAGTTCACTCAGACTCACGTCCATCGAGTCAGTGATGCCATCCAGCCATCTCATCCTCTGTCGTCCCCTTCTCCTCCTGCCCCCAATCCCTCCCAGCATCAGAGTCTTCTTCAATGAGTCAACTCTTCTCATGAGGTGGCCAAAGCACTGGAGTTTCAGCTTCAGCATCATTCCTTCCAAAGAAATCCCAGGGCTGATCTCCTTCAGAATGGACTGGTTGGATCTCCTTGCAGTCCAAGGGACTCTCAAGAGTCTTCCAACACCACAGTTCAAAACCATCAATTCTTCGGCACTCAGCCTTCTTCACAGTCCAACTCTCACATCCATACATGACCACAGGAAAAACCATAGCCTTGACTAGATGGACCTTTGTTGGCAAAGTATGTCTCTGCTTTTCAATATGCTATCTAGGTTGGTCATAACTTTCCTTCCAAGGAGTAAGGGGCTGCACAAAAGCCACCTCATTAATATAAACTAAGGTATGGTTGAAATGGGCTTGTTATGAATAACAAACATTGCTCCTTTCACCCTTACCAAAGCCATGTATTATAATAAGACATTCCTATCACTCTCATCACTTAGGAAATTACAAGGGTTTTAGGAGGTCTGGCCTGAAACCAGGAACAAAGATGAAATATATATTAACAATATCACAGTTTGCATATATTTTTAACTTAGTGATAGGTTCTATGAAGAAAATTAAATCAAGATAAGATTTAATTTTCAAGGTAAGAGGATTGACTTCCCTGGTGGCTCAGATGGTAAAGCGTCTGCCTACAATGTGGGAGACCAGGGTTCAATCCCTGGATTGGGAAGATCTCCTGGAGAAGGAAATGGAAACCCACTCTAGTATTCCTGCCTGGAAAATCCCATGGATGGAGGAACCTGGTAGGCTATATAGTCCATGGGTTCGCAAAGAGTCCAAAACGACTGAGAGACTTCACTTTCTTTTTTCAAGAGGATCAGGAGTAGTTAGATGGTATCAGAGATTGCAATTTTCAGTAGGATAATTAGAAAAGGGTGACACTTCAGGAAGTGACATCTGAACAAAGACCTGAGGAGATAAGGAAGTGGGCCATGTAGATATTTGAGGCAATAGGATTCTGCACAATTGGAATGGCCAGTGCAGAGACACTCAGACATGTGTGGGGAAGGAGGAGCCAGCATGGCTGTAACACAGGGAGTAAAGAGGAGGAAGGATGAGATCAGAGAGAGCTAAGAGGGGAGGGTGCAGAGGGTTTTACATAACACTGTCAAAATGCCAAACTTATGAATGAAAAACATACACACTTAAATGCATTACTGTTAAGTTTTAGAACTTTGAGGACAAAGGAAAAATGCTAAATACCTACAGAGAGAAAAACTGGTTACCTCTAATGGCCCAGGAATCATACTGGCATCTGTGGAGTAGCGCACTCCAAATCCTAGGGAAAAAGCAGTTTAAAGTGGGTGCTGTTTTTTGCCATACTGTCAAATAAATATACAGCAGGGAGAAAGAAGCTTTCAGCTATCTGATGACTCAGAAATTTTACCTCTAGCAAAATGAGGAGGTAAATCAAGAAAGAGGAGAAAGGTGACACAGAAATCAGTGAACACCACAGGAGAACAGTGAAGAGAGTGAAGTTCCAGAATGATAACTGCAAGGGAGCCCTTAGAGAGTAACTGCTCCAGATTAAAGGAGAGGCAGACTCCAGGGAGAAGTGAGAAGGGAGCGAGGAAATGAAATAACTGGGAAAACACTGAAGATTTGGTACATGTACCTGGGGATGGGGTGGGGAGAAAGAGAGGGAGGGAGAAGAGAAAGAGGGAAGTGGGGGAGAAGGAGATGAAGGGAAAGAGAGAGAGTCTATTCGCCTAATCTGACTATAAGAAAATTTTCCTCTCAGTGTCACTCTGATTACAACATTAAACCAATCAGAGAAGGAAATTTAATTCTAACATATTAGTCCATTCTGTGGTGAACAATATTTACAATATTAAGCAATTTATATCACTGGCCCTCAATGTTCAGAATCACTCCACAGATTGATCCTGGTAATGTTTCAAAATAGACTATAGAAGGTCAGAAAGAATACTGTCAGCCTTGACAACAAAAACACAAAGGTGCAGGTGTAAGACACGGGGAAGTAGAAGGGAGAAAGGAAAGACACGGTGGGGTGTACATGCTCCTATATTACAAAAAGAGAGATCAAGAGTAGTGCCCTGATTATTTCAAAAAAGAATGAAAGCTCAAAGTGTGTTTAAAGGGAAACTTTCTACCACCTGTAGAACAAGAAATGTAGATCTAAGTGTGCAGTACTAAGTTTCTGAGCTCACGGAGGGACAAAGTCTAATAGGGTGAGAATACAGGTTGCAGAGTGGTGTGAAGAGGTGAGGGAGGCAGAAGTGAGAAAAGCCCCAGCAAGAAGTCAGTACAGGTACACCTTGGAGATACTACAGGTTTGGTTCCAGACCACAAGAAAGCAAATGTCGCAACAAAGCAAATCACAAGTGTTTTGGTTTCCTGGTACAAAATGAAAGCTATGAAAGCTAGACTGTAGTCAATTAATCTGGCCTGGCAGATGGCTCAAGAATCTGTCTGCCAGTGCAGGAGATGCAGGAGATTTGGGTTGATCCCTGGGTCGGGACGATGCCCTAGAGGAGGGCATGGCAACCCACTCCAGTATTCTTGCCTGGAGAATCCCAATGGACAAAGGAGCCTGGTAGGCTACAGTCCAGGGGGTCTCAAAGAGTTGGACACGACTGAGTGACTGAGCATGCACATACATAGTCTATTAAGTGTGCAATAACATTATGTCTGAAAAACAATGTATATACCTTAGTTAAAAAATACTGCTAAGAAATGCTAACTATCATCTGAGCCTTCAGCAAGTCATAATATTTTATAATAATAACATCAAAGATTACTGATCACAGATCACAGTAACAAATATAATAATAATGAAAAGATTGAAATATTATGAGAATTTCCAAAAAGTGACAGAGACACATAAAGTGAACAAAGGCTGTTGGAAAAATGGTGCCACAAACTTTGAATTTGTAAAAACAGAGTATCTGAGAAGCAATAAAATAAAATACTGTGGGTCTCTAAAGCTGATAGATGAAATAATAAAGGATAAACATTATTTAGAGCTTTTGTAGTGACTTGAAAAATAAAGAACAAATTATTAGAAGTAGTTGCCTCTGAGGAGTAAGGCTAGAAGAGAGGGTAGTGTTATGGGTAAGTTACTTCTAAGTAAAAAGTTCGTTTTTAATTTTTACCCATGCCATGTATTTCTACAACAATACAAATTAAAGGGAAACTGTGACAGTAGGATAAATATCAGATTTTCCCATAGAGATCATTTATCTTTTTTTAAATTTTGACTGTTAAGGGATTAACTCTCTGGAAAACTCATTCTCTCAGGAACAGATAACTAAAATTGTATGGTATCTAGTATTTCTAATCCTCTCATGGACCCATTTATTGATTAAAAAAAAATATTTGGGAGGTGACTACCACTATGGGCTTACTACGTAATCTTCACTGTTTGTTGTTAGTTTCTAAAAAAAAGGTTTTTTTAATCTGTCTTCTTGTCACTGCCCCCTAAATATTCTCCCCAGAAACTTTTTAAAAAGGCTCAGATCTAGACATCAGAGATGTGAACTGTTAACGGGGTAACAGCCTCTGGGAGGAAGAATAATGGACTCCCAGGATGTCCACATCCTAATCCCCAAAACCTTTAAACATATCATATCACATGGCAAAAGGATACAAGCAGATGTGATGGAATTAAGGATTCAAATGGGAAGACTACACTGGATTATCTGATTGAACCCAATGTAATTATGAAGATCCTTAGAAAAGGGGAGTAGGTGAGTCAGAGAAAGAGAGGTGATAACTGAAGCTACGTTTGGAGTGACAGGAATGCTAGCCAAAGACCAAGGATATGGGCTGAATCTAGAAACTGAAAAGGTAAGGAAATCATTCTCCCTGTCTCAGTCTGTTTGGGTTGCTGTAACAAAAATACCAGAGACTAGGTGGTTTAAACAATAAACCATTATTTCTCACAGTTCTGGAAGCTGGGAAGTCCAAGATTAAGGGGTTCAGCAGATATCAGTGAGGATACCTGCCTCCTGGTACATAGATGGCCCTTGTGTCCACATTTGGTGGAAGGGGGTAGGGAGCACTCTGGGTTTCCTGTTACAAGGGCACTGATCCCTATTTTTGAGTGCTCCAACTTCATAACCTGCTCACCTCCCAAAGGCCTGATGCAATCATACATGGGATTAGGATTCCAACATATGAATTCTGTGGGACACAAACACTGTAGCACTCCCCTAGAACCTCAAAAAGAAACTTGATTTTGAACCTATGACCTTCAGAAGTATAAGATAAAAAATTTGTGCTATTTTAAGACACTAAATTTGTGGTAATCTTTTTTTTAATTTATTTTTATTTTATTTTATTTTTTAACTTTACAATATTGTATTGGTTTTGCCATATATCATCATGAATTTGCCACAGGTATACACGTGTTCCCCATCCTGAACTCTCCTCCCTCCTCCCTCCCCGTAATTTGTTAAAATAATTTGTTAATAGTAGCAATCGGAAACTAACACACCTATTGATGACTTCTTAATTTTTTTTTTATAGTGACATACTAAGGCATCAGTGATGGGAAGAAAAAAGTGTTAGTCGCTCAGTTATGTCAACTCTTTGTAATCCCATGGACTGTAGCCAGCCTCCTCTGTCCATGGAATTCTCAAGGCAAGAATACTGGAATGGGCTGCCATGCCCTCCTCCAGGGGATCTTCCTGACCCCAGGGATCGAACCTGGGTCTACCACATTACAGGCAGATTCTTTACTATCTGAGCCACCAGTGAAGTCCCACGGCATCAGTAGATTTTGCTACAACTGTGCAACGACTATACTCATTTTCATAGCATTAGGTATAAGACTGTTTTTTTAAAAAAAAACTAGATTGCTGTACAAGGGATATATACAATTTTAATGAAGGTATCTTTAAACTCCCATTAAAAGGATTTATTTTGATCCTAGTTCCACAGTTAGCAAAGCCAATGTCTAATCAAGTAAGCATGATTCTTTCTCATTGCTGTTGCTAAGTCACTTCAGTTGTGTCCGACTCTGTGTGACCCCACAGACGGCAGCCCACCAGGCTCCCCAGTCCCTGAGGTTCTCCAGGCAAGAACACTGGAGTGGGTTGCCATTTCCTTCTCCAAAGCATGAAAGTGAAAAGTGAAAGTGAAGTCGCTCAGTTGTGTCTGACTCCTCATCACTTACGAACAATATGTTCCTGGCTTGATGCAAATTTAAATTAATTTCTAGAATGTTGCCAATGTTGGCTGATTCTTCTGCTTTGTTTTCATTCCAGTTTTCATAATTTATCTTTCTAAAATTAGGTTGGTATAACTTAACTGGCCACATTAATTTCTTAACAAGGAAACTGTGTGTGGTAGCACAAAGGTTTTTTTATGAATTGGGCTAATCTCAATGTCTCAGAGCAAAATGTTAGGAATTCCTTTCAAATGGCTGTTGCTGTTTTGCCACTGCTGAGTGCTGTTTAAATACAACTTTTGCCCTTTTGCTTACAGTAGTTACAGACCTCAAAAATACCATAATTCTCTATTCAAAGATCAAGGAAAACAGGTAATATGAAAAAAGTTCAAATAGAGTTCATATAGCCAAGACTTTTCTATACTGAGAATTATTTTCTTTCATAGTATCTAGGATAAACCATTTACTTCCATAATCAGTCACATGTATTTTGAAATAGCCTGTAAGAACCAAGTAATTATACTAATTAATTAATTTGGATAGGTTTCATCCAAATCAAAAAGAGAAACTTTTTTAAAAGGCTTTTTAAAGACTGTCCTTTTTTAAAGGCCGGTTAGCAGGTGTGAAACAGGTATTACTTCAAGAGAGAAAATATGACAATCAGAAGAGAGGATATGGCTTAGTAGGTCTCAAGCCCAGTAAGAAATTTTAAATTCTAAAAGGGAAAAAAGATTTAGAAGTTAGAGAAATTTGAATAATACTAAAATTAAACTGGCAAAGTCATGGTAATGACCATATAAAAGCGTAAGTCAGGACTAGAGAAGAAAAATAAGCAATGTTGGACCTGGGATCTGGTAGAAGGCAAAAGGCTGCTCTATGCTTGTGTAAATTTCTATGCCATGTAGTTTTTTTTTTTTTTTTAATAAGAGGAAGTAAAACTAAACAACTAAGCGACATCCATTCTGGTATAATGGTATCCCTCTGCTAACCTTTTCCAAATGAGCTATGTACCTTGACCTCTCAAAGACTTATGTTTCATGGCTTAACAAGATCCTGAATAATGGGATGTTTTTCACTTGTGCTATAACACTAACTATATCACATGAAATAACAAGTTAAATTAACATGGGCTTTCTTTACTATTGACTTGTAACTGATGGCGGAGAAATGGTCAACAGTGCTTTCTACTCATACTTCTCAGTGGAAGGCAGGAAAAAAGTCATGACTAATTATAGAAGATGAAGCAAAGTATTATTTTGATCAGATGAGGTTAAAGGCTAACCTAATACTTTAAACTGAAATGGGAACTAGTAGACATTATCCTGGGTTTTATATATTATTCAGTACACAATGTCCAGCTCTAATGCAGAGCTGGAGGAAGTATTTCTAAAGGAAGCAGGATGGCCACATAATACAATCCCTCTATCGTTTCCCCGGAACACATACATTCCCCTCAGAAGTCTCCCATCTAAGTGCTGATCAGGCTTAATCCTACTTGAAATATGAAATAAGATTCTATCCCACAACTGTACTGCAGGAAATAAAGCTGATCTTGATTAACAGTATAGAATAAAATAGTGGGAAATGCTTTTACCAAAGTACTAAGAGAAAAAGAATGATGGCTTTCTTGCCACAGAATGTACATTAGATACCCTGTTGCTTCATGGCAGATAATGGCTGTACAAATTTTTCCACATCTTTGGTTTTCTTTCAGTGTATTACGGTATTTGCTGAAATGCATTTTATACTTAAACCACTTTGTCAAAGTAAAATATATTCTTAAAAAAAGAAACCATTAATAGAACATAACATTAAATTAAATTTTTCCCATTTACAAACAGAAAACTTAATTGATTTTTGGCAGTTCAGAAAGTAGACCAAAATGGCACTTCAGATGTACTATACCTTACACTCCATAGTGAAATCCAAAAAGCTCCGTAAACTACAGCTTTTTTCTTAAGTTGGTAGCAGATTCATTTGGCCTCAAAATTTGACCTAAATTGAAGTAAGGCTATTTATGGTCAAGACTGAGCCCATGTGGTATAATGGGCTCCACGTTTTGCTGAAAACATACAAAATTTGATTACAGGGTGCTTCCCCAGACCCTATCGCGGAAGGTGGGTGATATGATGCAACAAATATGTACTATATCACTTTTTTAAAAAAATCAGAATTCTGAAATACATCTGGCCTCAAAGATTTTTAATAAGATTTTTGGGCTTATAGTTTATATTCAGGTGAGTCACAAGGCAAAGCTAATTAGAATAGTTTCTATACTGTAGCTATATGATAGACTAGACACATAGTTATTTGTTGAAAGCTTAATTATTTTTTAAAGTAAATCATTTAAATGCTAACTTTAAAAGGCATCAAATAGGCAAATCTGCACTCTATATGCAGAATCCAACAGTATTTTCTTATTCTAATAGAAATTAAGAAAAAAAGCTGGATTATTTTATGTTCTCTCAATACACCAAGGGTTCCTCCCCATCGCCGCCTCCCAAATGTCTTATGATTTACATGTTTGTCTTTTTGAAAGAACACTTTACACAATCAATAATAAAGCCACTTTTTTTAGGAGTTCATTTTGTATTTTTTTTTTCAGTAATTTTCACTGAATTTCTCTGTCCTTGAAAGATCTGCTTAGAGAAAAACAGAGCATCAAGCCCAGAGAGGCATTTATAATACCAGCTTAGAAACAAGGCGAGAACATGTCACTTTCCCAGCAAAAAAAAAACACAGAGACCACCTTTATATTTCCAGACTACCAACAAGTAAAGTATAATGACCAAAGAAATACAAGGAAAAAGGATTACCTAATTTTACATCTGAAGAAAAAAAGTATCGCCTTAATGAAAAAATAAGTTCGATGACCTTTAAAAACTAAAAACAAACAAAAAACCCCTGTAACACACGTTGGAACCCTGACAGCCATCCAAGTTTCAAGGGGAGGGTATTTCAAGCCTACCAAACTTGAAACCGTGACACAGGGTGCTTTATTTCTCCTCTGGCAAATCTGAGTATTAGAGAATGTTATTTTTACAAAGAGCTATTAAAACGATCTAAAACATTTTAAAAATATAAATTCCACTTTTCTGATCTATTCTTCTGGTCCTTGATTAGAAATGTGGCATTCCACTGGAAGGGTCACTGTTAATTAGATCACTAAATCTGTTTTTTGCATAAAGAAAAAACTGAGCCCAAACTGCAGAAGAAAACAATAAGCACAGCAATACTGCCATCTTTTGACCAGAGCAGAAAAGTGATTTTTCTCCCCTTATACTAATTCCTTATGATTTACCATCAAGGGATAAACATTTTTATATCTTCCTGTAATGGGTTTGAAGTTAAAGGCAAAGTGTCTCCTACCACAACTGCCGGTACAGAAGTAAAACAATCATAGATTCTATATTCTTGAAAATTCAGATTACAGCTAAACTTTACTGTAGTTAATATATTTAGTCCTCATATGTATATGTGCTCAGTCGTGTCTGACTCTTTGAGACCCTATGGACTATAGCCCGCCACGCTCCTCTGTCCATGGGATTTTCTGGGATTGAACCTGGTCTCTTATGTCTCTTGCATTGACAGGCAGATTCTTTACCACTATCGCCACCTGGGCAGCTCCATATTTACTCCTCATCTTTCTTCCTGTCCTTTCTATCACCATTAAAGAATCAGGGATTGGAGAAGCAATCACGTGAACTAGACCTAAAAAATCCCTGAACTGACACAATATTAGCAAGCCTGTTCCCTTCAACTTAGAAACTTCAGCATTAAACATTTTTTTAACCAAGTTAGAATACAATAATTTCAAAACCTTAAAAAAAACATCAATCTTACAACTGGTCCCTTGTAAGTATTTAATATTCAAGTAATGTTTCAGAAGTCCTATAAAAGTCTACTTTATGAGCCTACTTGCAACCTATGTGAAAAAGAAAAGCAGTTATCTAATTAGTAATGTGAAAATATGTAAAAACTACTGGCAGTCATTGTATTAGTATCTTACTGCCCAAATGACAAAAACTAAATCCAAAACTAAAAAAGGTGAAATGCTTCCAGGGTACATGTATTTCTCCATGAGGAAATTCTTACTCTTTCTTTAGGATAGAATATTCTTTCATTAATGGGAACATGGATTTGGTCCAAAAATCAAATGAGATGCTGATTCCTATGTTAACCAAATGAAGGATAAGTGACAAGCCAAATTAATAATGTTCCTTTATGTTTATTGGATGCTTAACTTTAAAGAGCACTTCACACATTGAGTCTTAATAAAACCTTATAAAGTGTACAGGGTAAATCGTCTGACCCAATTTATCAAATGAAGGGTCACAAAGACTCAGGGACTTGCCTGAAGTTACACAGCTAATTAACATAGCACAAAGCTGCCAGCCTAATCTAATACACGAGAAGGACTGCAAGCTTTACCACTGAACCACTTTACCTTGAACCAAAGTATAATGATTGCTAAAAAAAATATGGAATCTGGGGCAGTAAGAAAGAGGATGCCACATGCATACATTTATCATCCCAATGTCCCAAATGCTCACTGAAGGTAAAGAATAAATATGGACTTTTAGACACTTTTAATAAAAAGGAACTAAGAATTAGTAGGTCTGAAGCTATGACCTGAGAATCCTGGTTACCTGTTTCTTTTATAGAGCATACAACCTTCACCTATTAAAGTGTTACTGAACTGCATTTATGATGAGATCAGTGAAAGCAAATACCTCCTTCTGGGACATAATTTGAATCTCTTCATCTCAGATTTACATCAAAATCCTCATCCTGAAGAATTTTAACAAATTAGATTTAATGGTTAGAAACTCAAAGGCAGTTATTCCTTCATTAAAATTCCCAATCAGTTCAGTTGCTCAGTCATGTCCGACTCTTTGCGACCCCATGGACTGCAGCACGCTAGGCTTCCCCGTCCATCACCAACTCCTGGAGCTTACTCAAACTCATGTCCATGGAGTTCGTAATGCCATCCAACCATCTCATCCTCTGTCGCCCCCTTCTCCTTCTGCCTTCGATCTTTCCCAGCATCAGGGTCTTTTCCAATGAGTCAGTTCTTTGCATCAGGTGGCCAAAGTTTTGGAGTTTCAGCTTCAGCATCAGTCCTTCCAATGAATATTCAGAACTGATTTCCTTTAGGATTGACTGACTGGATCTTCTTGCAGTCCAATAATAATTTGTTAATTATTCCAAATTCCAAAGAATTTGGTAATTCCTTCAACCAAATTTTGTTTCCATAACTCTAAATGGTAGATTAAAATATGTTTTCTCAGAAGTTTACTGATAAAATGAGTAAAAAGCCACCAATGGAAAAGCAAGAGAGTTCCAGAAAAACATCTATTTCTGCTTTATTGATTATGCCAATGCCTTTGACTATGTGAATCACCACAAACTGTGGAAAATTCTTAAAGAGATGGAAACACCAGACCACCTGACCTGCCTCTTGAGAAATCTGTATGCAGGTCAGGAAGCACCAGTTAGAACTGGACAACGGAACAACAGACTGGTTCCAAATAGGAAAAGGAGTACATCAAGGCTGTATATTGTCACCCTGCTTATTTAACTTATATGCAGAGTACATCATGAGAAACACTGGGCTGGATGAAGCCCACGCTGGAATCAAGACTGCCAGGGGAAATATCAATAACCTCAGATATGCAGGTGACACCACCCTTATGGCAGAAAGTAAAGAACTAGAGAGCCTCTTGATGAAAGTGAAAGAGGAGAGTGAAAAAGTTGGCTTAGCTCAACATTTCGAAAACTAAGATCATGGCATCCAGTCCCATCACTTCGTGGCAAATAGATGCGGAAACGGTGGAAACAATGGCAGACTATTTTTTTGGACTCCAAAAATCACTGCAGATGGTGACAGCAGCCATGAAATTAAAAGATGCTTACTCCGTAGAAGAAAAGTTATGACCAACCTAGATAGCATATTAAAAAGAGACATTACTTTGACAACAAAGGTACATCTAGTCAAGGCTAT
Source organism: Bos taurus (assembly GCF_002263795.3). Taxonomy (NCBI): domain Eukaryota; kingdom Metazoa; phylum Chordata; class Mammalia; order Artiodactyla; family Bovidae; genus Bos; species Bos taurus. Next base: position 38,398,374 of record NC_037328.1, on the reverse strand, counting down.
GGTTTTTCCAATAGTCATGTATGGATGTGAGAGTTGGACTATGAAGAAAGCTGAGTGCTGAAGAATTGATGCTTTTGAACTGTGGTGTTGGAGAAGACTCTTGAGAGTCCCTTGGACTGCAAGGAGATCCAACCAGTCCATCCTAAACGAGATCAGTCCTGGGTGTTCATTAGAAGGACTGATGTTGAAACTGAAACTCCAATACTCTGGCCTCCTGATGTGAAGAGCTGACTCACTGGAAAAGACCCTGATGCTGGGAAAGACTGAGGGCGGGAGGAGAGGATGACAGAGGATGAGATGGCTTGGATGGCATCACCGACTCAATGGGCATGAGTTTGGGTAAACTCCGGGAGTTGGTGTTGGACAGGGAGGCCTGGCATGCTGTAGTCCATGGCATCGCAGAGTCGGACACGACTGAGCGACTGAACTGAACTGAAGAAGTTTATTTTCGCAATCACCTCACCATAGTATTTGATTCTGTCATTCATCCTCAGCTTTGAGAAACCTGCTCTCACTTTGTCTTCCTGGATACCGTTCTTTTTTTGTTCATCTCCTACTTCTCTGAGGTTCCCTTTTAGCTTTCATATCTACCTTTCCTTTTCTTCCTATGCCTTAAATATCAGTCTTCCCTATAACTTTATCCTTGGTTTATTTTCCCCTAAAGTTAGATGTTTTACATATATTATCTCATTCAATCTTTCAATTAAGTTACTATTCTCACTTTGCAGATGAGGTAACTAAGGCAAGAGGGTTAGTTAAGCAACTTGTATGAAACCAGTCTAAGTATCCAAACCAGGATTCAAAGCTATGTAATAGTGCTATACAGCTCATACTCTTCAACAGTTACCCTCAATACCTTCCTTTTCTTCCCACTCCAGGGCCAATGAATCACGAAATCCTATTAATTCTCCATTGACAATATCTTGCAAATCTGACCACATATCTATATTTCCTTCCCATTCACTTAGTTAAGGCCTTTGTCACCTACTTCTTATTGTAAAATCTTCAAACTGGTTTTCTTGCTGAAGGATTTTCCTTGTTAAAATTTTTTGCATATGCCACTGTTATCTGATCAAGTAATTTCCAGCCTGCAACAGACACTTCTAATTGTTCTTCAACATCTGTTCTCACTTCCTTCTGTAGTAATGAAATTTTAACTGGGCACAGTGAAGGCTAATTTCCTAAACTGTCTTTCACTAAAGGTAATTATATGTCTAAGTCTGACCCATAAGATGTGAATGGAAGGAAGTAAGGTGAGATGTGCTCTTTTTCTCCTTTCTCCTAGTTGCAGTGCAGATTAAACAGTAAGAGGTGGAACTGTCCCTCTGGACCATGAGATAGAAGATAGATAGGGCCTGGATCCCTGATGGCTATGGAGATCCCTGATGATTCTCTTCCTCATTTCTCTAGATGCTTAGTGAGTCCTAATGCTCAGATAAATTATTTTTCAGTTTGCTTTTGAGCAGCTGAACTTTAATTCAAATTTCCAGATCCACTTCAAAGCTCACTTACCCTGAAACCTTCACTGATTCGTATTTCCAGACCTACTTCAAAGCTTACTTAATCTCTGAAACCAAGTAATTCCTCTCTCTTATGTTTTTCCTAAGCAATAAATTTTCAGCTCCTTGAAAACAGGATTTATGCTATATTCATTTTGTATGTTTTTATTTATAGCACAACTAGAAAGTATATTCTCAAAACATATTTTTTGAAATAAGTGAATGAATGAAGGTTACCTTAATTAAGAGGTGGGTCAACAAGAGAACTTTTCAGTGCAAAACAAAGGAATATACTGAATTACAACTAACTCAAAAATTTTGAGGAGGGAAGAGCTCAAGCAATCTATAACTCTCATATAATAGAACAGATGGAAACAATAGAGGCCAGAGGGTTTATTTAGGAAAAATAATAATAATAAAACCTTTGTTAACAAGTGATTTATAAGTTTACATCATTTTTTATAATTAGTAAAAAAGATTTTTCCTCTTGCCAACAATAAATTCCTACAGAAAGTAAAAGAGCCTGTTAACGAAGGTTGCTGCTGCTGCTAAGTCGCTTCAGTCGTGTCCGACTCTGTGCGACCCCATAGACGGCAGCCCACCAGGCTCCCCCATCCCTGGGAGTCTCCAGGCAAGAACACTGGAGTGGGTTGCCAAGGTTACTGCCTAGTAGTGGTGCTCTCATTTCTCACTGAGTGGAACAGTTAGGTAATGTTTAGTAAGTGAACTTGTCTTTATAGAAAACTATGGTCATTATTTTAAAACTGAGATACTATCTCAGTGCAGTTAAGATCTATTTAAAAACAAATGTTGACCCTGACACTCCCCTTCTAATTAACATAAGGGAAATTAACAAAGGAGGTAGGGGCAGCAGGAAAGGACAGGTAGTTGGATTTACAAAGAAGAAAACAAATCTACTCTTTAAAAAATAAATTAACCTAATTTGATGTACTAATAGAAATAATTACTACAAAATTTAACAAATAGTCCTGGAGAAGGGAATGGCAACCCACTCCAGTATTCTTGCCTAAAGAATCCCAAGGACAGAGGAGCCTGGCAGTCCACAAGGTCGCAAAGAGTTGGACATGACTGAGCAACTAACACACTTAACGAATGATAAAATCACACTTTTAACCAACTGTTACGAACTCCATAAAGCTTGTAACTCTAAGTTGTTCCCTTTGTCTGCCCTCCACCATGATGTTTAATTCCACTACATTTCATATCTTTTCTTGTGGGGAGTTCCGTTTCATTTACTTTTCCTTATCATTTCATATATTTTTTCCCATATCACGTTGCTGGCTTCTAGTATTCCCTTCCAATTTTTCTATTTTTGTTCCTTTTCAGCAATTCCCATTTCTTTCATTCTCCCACTGCCTATTTCTTATCACATCACTCTGTATCAGTTTACTACTTCTGCTGGCAAACAGCAGCCACAGCAAGAAAGTAAATATAAAAATCCCTACCATTATTATGTTCTACAGCGAAAGAAAGCATTAAGGTGAAAAGTTGAAGCTCATGTACAATCTATCATATAAATGTAGATGCAAAATTAAGTTTCAGGTATTGTAACTACCTAAAACAAAGATATTTCTAGGTTGATAGCTACCCAGTGCTATCATCAGTTTCAAAAGTATTATTTTACAAGCCTTCAGGGTAATCTTCACTGTGCTCAGAGTAAATAATCAAATATCTAGATATCAAACTGTTTATTATCAAAGAAGTTCTGTAAATTCAAGATAAAGAAATGTGATGGAGCTTGCTATTTTCAGAGACACCATGCCCAGAAGCTATTCCTTTGTCAGCTTAAGAAACAAAACTGATAATGCTGATAATTATCTCGTCTCTACTAGAAGTAAGTTTTTACCTTAAAGAAGAGTTATTTTTAATATAATGCTGGTAGAGCAGAGTAATGACACTAGACACTCCTGAAATAGATTATAAATGACGAGTTCTAACATATTTATTATCAATTTCTACTTGTACAAGATGTACAAGTTTAGCATATCTTCCCAACAGTTAATTACCTCATTATGGGTATGGGAGGGTGGGTTAGGAATTAAAAGCTCTCTGCTAAGACTGAACATGGGGAATTTAGTTTTGTGTTGCTTAAACTAGAGAAGAGTGACAACAGAAGATATTAGGCCTGCCAAACTTTTAAGATAGGGTCTTTGATCTAATACCAGATATAGCCTGTTTACTCACACAAAGAAAAAGAACTAAAAAGCTTTCAAGAAAACCACCAGAATTGACTTGACTTTGGCCCATGAATAAACAGATTGCTTATCACTAAAAAAGAGTTTTTCAGACTTTTTCTTAATTTTTTTTAGTAACAAGAAACTTCTTCAAATAAAATCCCACCAGTTTAATCAGATGGAAATACCATCTGATTAAATACTTGGATTTGCTGTGGTGAACTAAGATACTATCCTGGTCATTCCCCCTTCTTCCCTCAAGATGCTCCAAAAGCAATGCTACAGAACCCCTATATAGTTACAGAATAGAGTCTGAAAACCACTGTTCTGTAAATAATTCTTTGGAGGAAAACAACAGCTATCTCCTACTAAAGAACGAAATCATTTAACTCCTGCAGTGGTCGAGTTATAAAAGAATTAAAAGCCCATAAAGTTTACCAAAGGCATTTTAGTGACTCTATTTAGGTCAAAGGCATGGCAAGTTCAGATACGTGTAAGTAACTGTCAGAATGAGGCCAAGTGCCAGGAAAACCATTCTGATGGGAGGAAAAAGAGTCACAGGGACTCTTGATGGATAGGCTGGTCTAATCTTCCTTCTTCAGCCTTAGGTCAAATCCTTTGGATTATAAAAATCATTGTTCCCAGCAGAAAGAAGATTCAAAAGATACAGCAGAGGCGAAAATAACACAAACCACCAAATGACAGGAATACTCAAATGACAAAGAAGCACTTCCTCCCAAGTCAAAAACAGCCAGGTCATCCTCAGCCATACTTTTCAATCACTATTTAGAAATCTTGAAAAAAAAGCTTACATTTTTTAAATAGAAAAATTTATGTACTCCCATTATGGCAACGCACTCCAGTACTCTTGCTTGGAGAATCCCATGGATGGGGGAGCCTGGTGGGCTGCCATCTATGGGTTGGCACAGAGTCAGACACAACTGAAGTGACTTAGCAGCATTGTCAAATACTTATTATATACTATACTAAACTTATTTGTTCAGCTTCATTTTGTTTGATATCCATTAAAGGCTTTTCAAGTTATCAATAAAAAATACATTCTTGTTAACAGTGATATTTTACAAATTGAATCAACTATGATGAGTTATAACCTCAGATATGCAGATGACACCACCCTTATGGCAGAAAGTGAAGAGGAACTCAAAAGCCTCTTGATGAAAGTGAAAGTGGAGAGTGAAAAAGTTGGCTTAAAGCTCAACATTCAGAAAACGAAGATCATGGCATCCGGTCCCACCACTTCATGGCAAATAGATGGGGAAACAGTGGAAACAGTGTCAGACTTTATTTTTCTGGGCTCCAAAATCACTACAGATGGTGACTGCAGCCAAGAAATTAAAAGATGCTTACTCCTTGGAAGGAAAGTTATGACCAACCTAGATAGCATATTCACAAGCAGAGACATTACAACAAAGGTTCATCTAGTCAAGGCTATGGTTTTTCCTGTGGTCATGTATGGATGTGAGAGTTGGACTGTGAAGAAGGCTGAGCGCCAAAGAATTGATGCTTTTGAAGTGTGGTGTTGGAGAAGACTCTTGAGAGTCCCTTGGACTGTAAGGAGATCCAACCAGTCCATTCTGAAGGAGATCAGCCCTGGGATTTCTTTGGAAGGAATGATGCTAAAGCTGAAACTCCAGTACTTTGGCCACCTCATGTGAAGAGTTGACTCATTGGAAAAGACTCTGATGCTGGGAGGGATTGGGGGCAGGAGGAGAAGGGGACGACAGAGGATGAGATGGCTGGATGGCATCACTGACTCGATGGACGTGAGTCTGAGTGAACTCCAGGAGTTGGTGAGGGACAGGGAGGCCTGGCGTGCTGCTATTCATGGGGTCGCAAAGAGTCGGACACGACTGAGCGACTGATCTGATGATGAGTTAACGAAACGCTTAAGTATCACTTTATTTTGAATACCTTTGTGTCCTAACATTAACCCACTGATAATCATTAGTCACCTTGAAAATTTCAACAACTTCCTAATTAGCTTTCCTTTGTGTTTGCACCCTTGTGTCCATCTACTATATGGAATTACAAATTCTAATATAAATGTAATCATGTCACTCCATTATTAAAAATACTTCAGGAGGTCTCCACTATATACTTAACAGTTAAGTCATAGAATAAGCTATTCAAATTAAATATTATTCAGAAGCACAAACCATTAAAATAAATAGAAGCAGTACTGTCTAACTCACTTGGAGGAGGGCATGGCAACCCACTCCCTGCCTTTGACTGGAAAATTCCATGGACAGAGGAGCCTGGCAGGCAACAGTCCATGGGGTCACAAAGAGTTGGACACAACTAAGCATGCACTATCCAACTAAAGACCAGGTAGGGAGAATAGAACCCCACTTTTTAGTAGCCAAAATAGGGTGACCCTAAGGGTTCTAAAGTTAGTAGGAAAACCACTAACAAAACAAAACTTGTATGCCACAGTAACATGGCCTTCAAATATATAAAGTGCAACTTGACTGAGCTACAAGGAAAAATGTACAAACTCAAACTATACATATCTCATTCAATAACTGACTGAAGAATCAGGGTTTGTTTTTTTTTTTAAGTAACACCATAAAAGATTTTAATAACAAAATTAACAAATTTCACTGAATGAACATTCATTTTATTGAAATGAACATGTCAATGAATGAACAGTATAGAACACTGTACTAATAAAGAAATATAAAATTCACATTCTTCTCAAAGCAACATAAAATATTCATAAAAACTGACCTAAAGCAAGTCAAAATAAATTTCAGAGAGCTGATATATAATTCCTTATCATAATAAAAATAAGAAAATAATAAGAAAGGCAGCCAGAAAATCTCCATATGTTTGGAAATAGAAAACAGACTTACAATAAAAAAGATGAACAATGTTTTGACTAGTGGATCCTGATAAAAATTTGACAAACCTCAGGAAAGACTGATTAACAAAAATAAAAAGAAGATATCATTATAAATCCTACAAATATTAAAAAGATAACAAGGAGATATTGTGCACAGTTCTCTGTCAGTAAGTTTGTAGACCTGGATGAAATGGGAAAATTACTAAAAACACAAACAAAAACAAAACCCCCAAACTCATGGAACTGATTCAGGAAGAAAGAAAAAAGTTAAGAGTCTGATCACCATTAAAGAAACTCTATCAACATTCACAATTCATCCCACAAAGGAAACTCCAGGCCCATATGGCTTCAATTGAAGATTCTGCCAAACACACATGGAAAAAAAATAATAACTGCAATGTTACATACACTATTCCAGACTATATAAATGAGCCCATTATTTAATTCATTTTATGAGGCTAGAATACCCTTGATTCCAAACTCTAATACTATTTTAAGAATAAAAAATTATAGGTAGTCTCACTTATGAAATAAATAGAAAAATCTTAAGCAAAATATTATCATATAGATTCTAGAAAAATTACATATATATATATATTTCTACATAATACATAATGGTGAAAGTTTTGTTGAAAATCCAAAAGAATCTAAAGACAAATTTTTAGACTTAACAAATTTACCAATATTGTGAAATAATAGAAAATATATAAACTCTACAAATTGGTAGACTTAATGTAATACCCAAATTAAAGTCAATGATGGTAAAATAAGGTCTACAAATATAAAAAATATGTATGTTTCTAAGGAACATACAGAGTATGAAATTCCAGAGAAATGAAACAGACCATGAAAATATGAAAACACACACTGTGGAATTTCATAGATGATGGCTCAGACAGCAAAGAACCTGCCTGTGATGCAGGAGACCCAGGTTCTATCCCTGGGTCAGGAAGATCCCCTGGAGAAGGAAATGGCCACCCATTCCAGTATTCTCACCTGGAGAATTCTATAAATAGAGAAGTCTGGCAGGCTACAGAGTCTAGCAGGCTCCTCGGGAGTCGCAAAGAGTCGGACATGACTGAGCAACTAACACACAACACAACGTAATCTAAATCAAAATCTCAACAAGTTTTTCAAGAAACTTGACAAGCTGATTCTAAAATACATATGAAAGGTGTCTGAGAACACAAAAGACCCCAAATAGCCAAAGCAATCTTTATAGAAACTTGAGGCAAGGATGGTGACAGTTCTTCCCTATGATTAATGCTGTCTTTGTGTCCTGGTTAGTAAGTCTGTCCTTTTTCTAGTATTCTGACTTTGACCTCTGTCATAAATCAAATGTCCACATTAACATGGATCAAACTTTATTCTACTTAATTGCTTTACTGATCCTCATGCTAGTGATACATTAACTTAATTACCATAGTATTAGAATCATAGTATGTAGGTACAAATCATACCGCATCATAAAGAAAATAGATACCATTCCTTGACTGCATTAGCTGCTTCTCTCCTTGTCTGAAGAGGCTCAAGTAAATAGGTAGAGACAATCTTGAATTGTTCACCCAGAAAATGGCCTACCTGCTACCTTGTGGGTAGGTTAGGGGGGGTTCTCCTCTGTTATAGAAACTTGAGACATAGATATAATAAATTACATAAAAAGTAATAACATCTTTCTGTAAAAGAGAAAAACAAAACCCCAAAAGAGTAAAAGGGCAAGCCACAACATGGGAGAAGATATTTGTACTACAACAACAAAAACTATGAAGAGGCTGATATTTCACCCTGCATGCAAGCTAAAAAGTAAGCCATCTAGTTTCATGGCTCTTGGCAGAAGACATGAGACTCCTGAATTAGAAATGATGGACAGTTAACTACTCACAACAATAACTGTAGCCAAGTCAAACAAGGTTTGAATTTGCCCTGTTTACCACTGGTACCTTGTGGTACTCAGTGAATATTTAAAGAAAGAATAAATGGTTAGGGAAGAACTATCACCATCCTCACCTCAAGTTTATATAAAGGAGGAGATGCCCCCCTAACCTAACCCCCAGTTTGCTGGAGTGAACAATTCAAGATTCTCTCCATCTATGTGCTTCTTCAAACAAGGAAAGGAGAAACAGCTAATACAGTCAATGAATGGTATCTATTATTATTATTTTTCATTTCAGTTCAGTCACTCAGTTGTGTCCGACTCTTTGCAATCCCACGGACTACAGCACGCCAGATGTCCATCATCATTTCCCTGTCCATCATCAACTCCCAGAGCTTGCTGAAACTCATGTCCATCGAGTTGGTGATTCCATCCAACCATCTCATCCTCTGTCATCCCCTTCTCCTGGCCTTCAATCTTTTCCAGCATCAGGGTCTTTTCCAATGAGTCAGTTCTTCACATCAGGTGGTCAAAATACTGGAGTTTCAGCTTCAGCATTAATCCTTTCAACGAATATGCAGGACTGATTTCCTTTTGGATGGACTGGTTGGATTCGCTTGCAGTCCAAGGGACTCTCAGGAGTCTTCTCCAACACCACAGTTCAAAACCATCAATTATTCAGCACTCAGCTTTCTTTATAGTCCAACTCTCATGTTCATACACGACTACTGGAAAAACCATAGCTTTGACTAGATGGACCTTTTTTGGAAAAGTAATGTCTCTGCTTTTTAATATTCTGTCTAGGTTGGTCATAGCTTTTCTTCCAAGGAGCAAGCGTCTTTTAATTTTATGACTGCAGTCACCATCTACAGTGATTTTTGGAGCCCAAGAAAATAAAGTCTGTCACTGTTTCCATTGTTTCCCCATCTATTTGCCATGAAGTCATGGGACCATGGCAACCCACTCCAGTGTTCTTGCCTGGAGAATCCCAGGGACGGGGGAGCCTGGTGGGCTGCCGTCTATGGGGTTGGACAGGGTCGGACACGACTGAAGCGACTTAGCAGCAGCAGCAGAAGCAGCAGCAGCATGGGACCAGATGCCACAATCTTAGTTTTCTGAAAATCTTCTGAGTTTTAAGCCAACTTTTTCAATCTCCTCTTTCACTTTCATCAAGAGGCTCTTTAGTTCTTCTTCGCTTTCTGCCATAAAGGTGGTGTCATCTGCATATCTGAGGTTATTGATATTTTTCCCAGCAATCTTGATTCCAGCTTGTGCTGCATCTAGCCCAGCGTTTTGCATGATGTACTCTGCATATAAGTTAAATAAGCAGGGTGACAATATACAGTCTTGATGTACTCCTTTCCCAATTTGGAACCAGTCTGTTGTTCCATGTCCAGTTGTAATTCTTGCTTCATGACCTGCATAAAGATTTCTCAGGAGGCAGATGGTATTCCCATCTCTTGAAGAATTTTCCACAGTTTGTTGTGATCCACAGAGTCAAAGGCTTTGGTGTAGATAATAAAGCAGAAGTAGATGTTTTTCTACGTATTATTTTTACTAGTAGATAAAGGCAAAATGGAAAAAAGTCACAATTCCTGAACATCACAACCTCTCTTGTTCTTTTGGACCTAGTTGAGCTCTGGCATGTTGGATCCTATCCCTTCATCCTCTTTTTAAGATTATAGCCAAGAACTTTTATTCTACTTATAAAGTATTTTCCCACATTAAGAAATCTCTTAATTAATTCCCTTCATCCTCTTAATCATATTTCCCTGCAGAAGACATAAGGGGGAGGGCTATTACTTTCTAACAGTTGGCTGGATGAGTTGACTGAGTTCCAAGACTTAGATGTAGGACTGGAATAAGAGCCTTGCACTTGGGACTCAGGTTTAAATCATGTTCCTTAATTTAGTTTCATCAGAGATGACTGGCTGGGGTTTGAGGATGAGCCTACACAAAGGACTTTCTTGTCTAATCAGATTCTCATGAATCAGAGATCTTACCTTCAAGCTTTACTAAAATAATTTCAAGTATATAAGCAATCAAGTGGCACAAGAGAAGTAGAGACATCCAATGTGGCTTAAGTCTTGCTTCTATCTCAGAATATTTTCTAGCTGAGAATAACAGATGATTTCTATAAGCAAAGTTGAGGGGTCACTTCACACATGGGGAACATTTAGGTTACATCACATGTCTCCAGTATACCTTGGGGAGTTGAATAGCTTACACAACATCCTCCAGGAAAACATGCCTCATAAATCTATAGACTCTAGGTTGTGTTTACCACAGGCAATCCTAACTAGGGACATTCTGTTCAAAGTGTGCCATAAGTAAGAGTTCTCCTCTTAGCAAAATTCATTAGTCCATTTACCAAGGAGGTCAGTTATCAACATGTTTAACTGGGTCACCTATCCCTTCTTTCTGTGGAAGTATCTCCCTGGATCAAAAGAGAAATGGATCACAGGCCAGCTGCTAACTCCTGCCTCAAAGAATTATCAAACTCTTGCCTGGATCATTAAAAAAAAAACTGATGTTTTCATCTCCACTAGGATATGTTTTTGTAACTATTTCTTGCATTAATGAGATTCTATCATTAGAAAGAGCTATCTTTGATACTCTTAACTACCTGAATGAAGAGATTTTATATGATGTAGTCATTTGAAGAGTATGTTTTCAAAGACTACTTAATAATAAAATGTTACTAAATATAAATAAAATATTCCTAATGAAATAAGTGAAAAAGATATCATGTTATATATCACTATGATTTCCATTAGTGTAAGTACTATATGCAGTCAAAGGAAGTAAATCCAAATAATAATAGCTTCTTTCAATGGATGGCTTATTTTCTTCTTTATATTTCTTTATATATTCTAAATGCTTTATGTGGCTTGATTACTTTCCTGATTAGGAAAACTTATTAGAAAAATATCTTCAGTTTAAATACTGATATTTATCTGTTGCTTATTTTGTAAAATGTATCTTACAAAATGCCCACAGCCCATCTTTAACCTGAGCAAAGTTAGGTGTCCCTCCTTTGGTACCCTCTGCACCCTAACCAGTCCCTCTATCACTAAATTTATACCATATTCGATGATAACTTTCCTGAGGATCTTGAAGACAAGAATCATTTCATATGTATTTTAGTTATCTTCGTGTCTAGCAAAGTTCCTGACACAAAGTAGGTATTTAATAAATGCTGACAAAAACCTTATTTTCAAGATCGTCTTTTACACTGTCAATCTGCCCTTGAAACATATTTTTATGATTGAAAGTACAATGGCTAGAAAGTATAGCTATGGATATTTCCTCAACCCTTTACAATTTCAGTAAATGCTGAATATTTTGATCTATAAACTCTTATTAAAAAGAAACACATACTTTGCCCAAGTTACAGATTTTTAATCTCAGAATTTCTGACTCCCGCCACCTCACTTAAAGAAAAAAAAAAGAAAGAGGAGGAAAACGAGGAGGAGGAGGGGAAAGGAAAAGGAGAATTAGCAGCAGCAGCAATAGTAGCAATAACATTAATAATAGCTTTTGTTTTCTGGATTCCAAACATATGACCAAGCATATAAGGGATAGTATGCAAAGTTAACTAAGTTAAACTTTAAAAAGAAAATATACACACTGCTGAAGCAGCATTGGAAATCTTCCATCCTGTTAGAACAATATGCCCAAAGATTATGCTTCTAATATATACATAGCAATTTTTGGTCACTGTGTTGATGAATGATGAAGACCACGCTCCACAGTCCAAGGTATCCCTCATCTCAGCTCAAGAGCATGACAGAAGGGATGTTATTGATTTTTTAATGTTTCTTTTAAAACACAACTCTTACTGTAAGAGTAACACTTTTTAAGGACTATTATCTGAATGATTTATACAAATTTGCAAAACATTATCAAATAATCTAAGCTTCCTTTTTCAATGACTTCACAAATCCGATTTTACTTGTCAAGTAGCGAGAAAAGAAAACCAGAAGGGGTCACTATTTTAAACATGATCGATTTCCTCTGAGGAAACGGGTGACATGATACATTACTGCAATAAGACACTCATATTTTTGTTATAAATCAAACTCTTCAGTTCATGCTTTTGCATCTAAAAATTATGTAAACTTCTCTTGCACAAATGTGGCACTTTCTAAAAAGACTATGTCTATATCACTTTCAGCATCTTTTCCCATTTTGTTTTCCTAACGTAGTTAAATAAAAATGAGGCAAGAGAATCTTATTATGTAGTGTGCACATACATAGTATGTTACTGAAATGACTAGTCTCAGAATGTATTTTGAGAAATGATAATAAAAGTATACTTTCAAATGGCACTTCACTACTAGAACTGGCTTACACTCAATTAATTATTCCTTATATCTTCGTCCCATATTCTCATGATCTGAAACGTGTGCAAGAGTTGTATATATCTTATATATTCATGTTGTATAAATTTAATAGAAGATTCTAAATTTTCTACCTCTGTATGGATAAACTGAAGAGTCCTCAATAAGTGTACAATGAATTCATATGGTTTGGGATTTCCTGTCATCACGATGCCTTCCAATAAGCTTTTCATGCCAAAAAAAAGTCAGATGACTATTTTCTTGATTATGTATAATTATTCACATGCATTAATTTTCAAAAAGAATTTCTAAAAAACTGTTAATATTACATATCTACTGATATTACTCCTTTTAAAAATTTTAACATCAAGAAACTTCTTTTAACTAAGGTATTGATTTTCACTGAAGTATCACATTCATAAACAATAGGTGCAAGATTAATGTTTGGCTGTAGAATAATCAGTAATACAGTATTGGGTTTTCAAAAGCTAAAATTCTGAATATTATACATGTTGCCTATTTAATGTAAATATGAATGATTTCTGGTAAGTGAATAATAACCATGGAAGGCATAAAATATCTTTGAGCACCGTATCTGTCAGCAGACAAATGCAGAAACGTACAAATCCAATCTTTGACAAAATAGTACAAACAAAAAGCTTTCCTTATTTGCCGCTTAACTGTCCTTCTCACTTCTTTTGTCTCTTGAGTGCCATCTTCTGTCTCCAGTATCAGGCTAGGCAGTGTTTGCTTGCTTGCTTTCTAATTGTTCTTTGCAAATGCAAATAAGGATCTGTATCAATCCTTTATACCTCTGACGAAAACTCATACACATCAGTGTATTCACTCTCTTGCATGGGCTTGCATTTAAACCTTCTATTCCTTACTGGAATACAAGGACTGCCTTTTATTAAAAGATGGTAAAGCAATAACTAGATGAGGAAGACTTGGGAGAAAAGAAATTTCTCTGTACATGACATAGTAGTAAAAGAGCTATCTTTGATGAGAAAATTACTAGAGTTTTTTTTTTTTTTTTTCATTTTTTGGAGGCAAGGGCAGGAAATAGAGAAATTGTGGCTGGCAGTATCATTTTTTTTCCTTTATCTTTTTAACCTGCAAATTTGTAGATGTCAGGGAACAAGAACCATTATCTGTGACTATAGCATTGGTATCACGCTCTTTCCCCTTTAGCATCATAATCACACAGCAAGGGGCTCAGAGTTTCAACTGCTTCAAGTGGCTCTGAAACCTCTCAGGCAGACCAGCATCAGAGGCATTGAATGCAGAGTAGCTGCTCAAGGAAAAGAATGGGAGGGGGCTGGTGTGATGGTCTTTCTCAATCACATATAATTACATGAAAACCAACATTCACTGCGATTGCTATGTCAATTCTGCAGCCTATTAATATGCTACTAAAGTGACGTGGTGCTGAAGCCATCTCTTTTAGGGAGTAAGATGATGGGAGAGACGGGCAGACAATAAAGAGGAGCCTCAGCTGTTGGGGAACAGGGCTGTGTGGATGTGAGGTTTACAAAGATGCATGATCTTTGTGATGATGATCAAAACGTTATATGATGTCAAGGGAAATGTATTAAACATTTCTAAACAAACTAAAACCACGCTTTTGTTATGTAAAACTAATACTAATCAAAATAAATCATGTGAATTGCTTTACATTTATGCCTAATTACCATGTAGTAAAATAATGATTATGTGATTATTTTTGTCAGATTAATTTTGCTATAAATTTAATTACATGTTTAAATTCTAAATATTCAGCCCTCATAATTTAGTGTTTTTAAACAATTATTTACTGACCCTACTCCCTCTTCTACAAGCCAGATATCAGACTGCATACTGGGAATAAAAACAGTAAGACAATCCTTCCTCCCATGGGGCTTAGTCTTGTTGGAAAAAAACAAGTACAAAGCAAATGTCAAACAGAAGAACTGACAATCAATGTATTTTTAAATGAAGGTAAGGACATGAAGGGAATACCAATCCCAGTCCTAAGGTATCAGGTAAGGCTTCAGTCCCTCAGAGCTGATCCCTGAAGACCCAGTAAAGTTAGCCAAAAGAGAGGGGAGAATGAGTTAGTAATCCAACAAAAGAAACAGGAAACTCACAGGCCTCAGAAATGAGACCATGCAAGGTGAGTTTGAGAAACTGCTCAGCTGGAACACAGTGCAAGAAGAGTCCTGAGATAGTAAGGTTAGTGAAACAAGAAGAGGACTTGAATATCATACTGCTGCTGCTGCTGCTAAGTCACTTCAATCATGTCCGACTCTGTGTGACCCCACAGACGGCATCCCACCAGGCTCCCCCGTCCCTGGGATTCTCCAGGCAAGAACACTGGAATGGGTTGCCATTTCCTTCTCCAGTGCATGAAAGTGAAAAGTGAAAGTGAAGATGCTCAGTCGTGTCCAACTCTTGCAGGACTGCAGCCTACCAGGCTCCTCCGTCCATGGGATTTTCCAGGCAAGAGTACTGGAGTGGGTTGCCATTGCCTTCTCTAGAATATCATACTAAGGAATTTGAAATCTCAACAGTAATAAGGACCACTGCAGACTTCAAAAAGGAGAATGACATAATCAGATTTACATTTCACATCAGATGTGGCTTTACTGTAGGGAGTAAAGTAGTAGAGCTCATACCTGGAGGTGAGCAGGGCAGTCAGAAGCCAACTGCAGTGATTTAGGTGACAGTTGCCAGGGGTTCAGGTTAGGCTATTAAGAAGAGAAAGAAGTGAATGGGCCTGAGAAATATGTAACAGGTAGAATTGAAATGTCTTAGTGATTGATTAGGTATAAGAGAAAGAGGATTTGGGGATGGATTTCTGACTCAGGCAAACGCATGATGCTATGGTATCTCAGCAAAGCGATCTATTACTGAGATAGAGAGGGGAGGAAAAGAGGCAGGTTGATGGGATTTCTATTTGATTTTTGGTGATTTTGACAGAGGAGGGGCACAGGAGAGCATTCAAAATGATGAGTTCCTCTAGAAAAATTCGGTTCTATGTGTCTGAGGAGCGTGGAGAACTCTGATAGATGACTGGATATAGAGGTGTGAGGCTAAGAAGAAAGATCTAAGCTTAGACACATATTTGGGAGACAGCATCTTATATCAGCTGAAGCCATCAGATAAACAGAGAAGAGGGCCAACATCAGCAGCTCAAGGAAACCCAAAATTTATGGGATGACCTGATTAAGAGCCAATTAGGAAAATAAGTAGGAAGAAAGCCAGTAAAGCACATGATCACAAAAATCAGGGAAAGGAATATTTTAAGAAGGAACAAGTAGTCAACAAAGTCAAGTACAAAAGAAAATGTAGACTGGTATAGCCATTTACAATTCAATAATCTGTACCTATTCAAATGTCTGATTCTTAATTCCATTTCTTGATGTCATCCTGCGTGTCCAATGAGACAAAGAATATAGAAGTAAAAAATAAAGAATGTAAATATCCCAAAACAGAGAATTAACTCAAATATTATAGACTAACCTTGTTGAATATGTCACAGAACTTGAAGAGAACAAAATAGATTTATGAGAATAAGACTTTAATGAATGTTGAATACAAGAAGAAGCCAGTTTCAGAACAATGCATACATGATAACAGCTGTTATTTTTTAACATATTTCCCTATGTATATGTAAGAAAAGCTACAGAAAGAGTTGGAAGAGTATACACCAAAGTCCAACAGTCAACTTTGTGAAGAAAGCTGGTATCTTGTTGGGTCTCTGGTCAAGGAGACCTTTTGCTTCATTTGTATTTTTTTTTAATTTTTACAGTGAAAATGTTTCCATGTAACAGTTGTATAATAAAACACATTTTAAATGCTATCAAGAGATCAAACAAAACTAAAATTGAGAAATAACAATGAATTTAATGGTTGTTTAGTAACTTTAATAAGCATAGATTTGGAAGAATAAAAGGAATAGAGGTTAGATTATAATGAATTGAGACAAAACAGAAGGAAAAGCAGTACATAGAATACAAAACAGAAAGTGTGGTATGGTACAGAAAGAAAAAGAAGTGAAAGAAAGATTTTTTATGAGAAGGAAGAAAAATGATATTCTCAGGCAGCCTCGCTGCTGATAGGTTAAAAAAAATTAGAGATAACAAAGCTAATAAGGCACCAAAAGACCTGGTGCCTGTTGCAGTGTCAGGCATAACAATGGCAGAGTCTGGAATAACAGGAGTAACTTACTAAAGAGCCAGATCAAGGAAGTTTAGGTGAGAAAAAAAGATTTATTATGGTTGGATCTATGCAAAAACCCAAAACTAATAACCAAAGAGAAGAGAAAGGTGGAAAAGAATTCTCAAAATATCTTAGGGTTATAGCAAATGAAGGGCTGACATTGGAAGAATACAAATAAATAGTCTAATTGCAAGATGAGAAATGTTTTAAGGACCGGCTGGTTGGTGCTACCTGGAATGATCAGAATGAGCTGAGACATAATCTGGTACAAGAACAAGACTATGTATTAGTGTCGGTTGTTAACACTTAGGAAATGGTGTATGTTCATTGCTATGAAT
This sequence comes from Bos taurus, assembly GCF_002263795.3. Taxonomy (NCBI): domain Eukaryota; kingdom Metazoa; phylum Chordata; class Mammalia; order Artiodactyla; family Bovidae; genus Bos; species Bos taurus. The sequence continues at coordinate 38,381,063 of NC_037328.1, read as the reverse complement.
CAATCGGAAGTTGGAAGTAAAGCATGTTGTCAGCAGGGCGTATCAACTATTATTCATTCTCCTTCAACATGTAAGAAGTGATGAGTGATAAAGCATCATTTAAGTATATTTAACATAGTCCAAGAATTTTGGTTCAGCATTAAACAGTAGGAATTGCTTAGGATTAGGGTATAAATATAAATCTCTTTTGAAACCAAAGCAGGATGTCCTCAAATGGCTTTGTTCTGAAGAAACCAAGTCTCTCTTGGTGGTCATGCCTTTCTGGAAGTCTTGGAGGAGAGATAAGTGCTAACAACAATCTAAAACTTCTTACTCACCCAGAACAATGTGTCCTTACTGAAAAAAAGAAAAAAGAAAAAAAAAACATCCTGGTCCAAAGCTACTCTTACAGAGGGGCTATTCACATCCTGGTGAAAGAATAGTGTGATGAACCCTATGCTTTGGATGGTCCTGATAAGCAAACAACTTTAAATCACAATAAAATCATTTGTGTCCTTTAAAAGACAATGCATACCAACACTGGATTTCATCGAGGGGGTGGTGAGTGGGAGGGCAGAGGTGACATTACAACATGAGACTCAAAAGGAAGAGACTGAGAATTTTCTGGGTGCAGACGTCAGAGAATTAATTATTGACACCTACACAGGAAACTCTCCATTTGGGCACTGCCCTGCGTCATGTTTTGTCATGCCTACTGAAATTATATTAGAAACCAAAATAAATTTTTGTATTAATAGCTCTCACCTTAAGAGTTCCATCTGTAGAAGAGGCAAATTTCTCCTTTGGCTTATCCTACAGGCAGCCTTCTGAGAATCAGAAGAGAACAACCAACTTCGATCATTTGAACATGGAGCATCAACTAACACCTATAGAAAAAAATGACACGTAAGCCAAGCATGCACAGAAAACATATCCTCAGACACAAAGTATATAGGGGAGCTACATAAATTGTGGCAAAAATTAGCAAATAAATAAGTAAATTTATTTTAAAACTGAAAATACACCATGGTAAGTTGTTTACAACATTTCTTCACTAATACCTTACAAAAGAATCTCCTGTGACTTTCAGCATTTAGGTCTTTTTCAGTGGAGAAGGGGAATGAGAGGACTAAAAGTCTACTAATGTCTACTAATATTTCATATTCTTGTTGACTACAGCAAAAACTTTTACAAAAGTTACTCATTTTATTTATTTTTTTAAAGTTACTCATTTTAAACAGACGTTACTATATTCCTGAATTCTCAGCATTTCTATTTAAGAACTAACAATTCAATTTCAGTTTACTGAAATGCTGTCTTTTTCTTCCACTGTCGTACTCTGATACGAAATGCTACCGAATTAAAGCAATACAGTGCACATGTTTGTGTACTGACTCAAGATAATATCTGATCTCTTCCTGAGTATCTTTGAGGTACCTGGAAATAAAAAGCATTCTATAATCCCCAATCCCAATGTTACCGCTTCCTTTGAACATGCTGACCATCAAATAAAAACTTCTTCCATGTTCACTTTATCAGCATTTCCCAGGGTATGGAGAAACTGTATCCAGCTATGTCTGGAAGCAGATGGGAAATAACCACAACAAAGCAACATAACAGTAGTATCACCGGGAGTCTATCGGTCTGTCACAATGTAACAAAAGTACCTTGTCAAAGGTTTCAGGCTGGGCATCTCCCATTTCTCTGCCATCCAATTCAGACACTTTAATTACATTTACCAAAGGCTGTGGGATGAAAGATTCTAAGGTCTGCCTCAGCCACCTCAATCTCAGGCTATCGTATTCATTACAATGAAGATAACCTAAATATAAAGGATTAAAAAGTTTTTTAAAAAAATGAACACAATCGAATTGTTAAATTTCCACTTTTGATCAAATAAATTTCAGAAATACATTGGTTCATCATAATTATACAGGAACAGGGCTGAGAGGTAAACATTATGATTGTCTTATTTTTAAAGACTTAAGTACACTCACAAACACTTCATAAAACATTTACCATAGTCATACCTACAGAGCCTCTCAGAAGCTCTCACCATTTATTCATTCAAATTTAATTCTGAAGGTAAAAACCTTTAGAGAAGTATAGATTCCTAAAGATATACTATACAACCAATACCTTAGACACAGTTCTCTCCTAAAGCTCTTAAGAGTAAATGATATATAAAGTTCCTTCCAGGTCAGAACACCTCGATTTTAAATAAAGGAAGGTATGTGGCATGTGGAAAAAAGCATGTAAAGTGTAACTGGCTTTATGATAAGAAAGGCATAGGCTCAAATTAAGAATTGTGAGACTCTGGAAAACTGATTCAGCTCTCCTAAAGAGTCTCACTTTCCTTATCTGTAAAATGGGGGCTATAATAGTGAAGGAGTTTAGAACACTCCACTCCAAAATATGCTGCTTTGGCATACTGATTATTTTGAGTAAAAAGCACTTTAATAACAGCAGATGTGGGAAGGGCATTGTGACCTATCTTTTTCTTACTGAAAGCAGGAGATGAACTCCCATGTGAAAGATACCCTCCCTATAGCAAGAGGAAAGAATATTCTTATCACCAGAGATAGGGAGTCAAGGCCAAGAGAAAAAATACGTGTATGCTTTACTCCTGTCACCCTGTCTTATGTCAGCCACTGCCAGAAGCCCTAATAGGATACAGGAGAAATTTTACTACCCCTACCTTACAAAGTGGTTGTTAAGATGAAATGCTACACCTTAAACTTATACAGTACTGTATGTCGATTGTATCTCAATGAAACTAGAAGGAAAAAAAAAAAAGATTAACTGTGATAATTTAGTAACATATCTAGCATGTGTGATGTGCTTAGTCACTCAGTCATGTCTGACTCTGCAACCCCATGGACTGTAGCCTGCCAGGCTCCTCTGTCCATGGAATTCTCCAGGCAAGAATACTGGAGTGGGTTGCCGTTCCCTTTTCCAGGGGATCTTCCCAACCCAGGGACTGAACCCAGGTCTCCTGCATTGCAGGCAGATTCTTTACCATCTGAGCCATCAGGGAAGCCCATTCTTTCATCAACAGTTCTTTTAGCATTTAACTGCAAAAGTAGTAACAAGAAATGTTCATAATGATTGCTAACAACACATGTAGTAGCAGTGGCTTCCCTGGTGGCTCAGTTGGTAAAGTCTGCCTGTAGTGTGGGAGACCTGGGTTTGATCCCTGGGTGGGGAAGATCCCCTGGAGAAGGAAATGGCAACCCACTCCAGTAGTATTCTCGTCTGGAGAATTTCATGGACAGAGGAGCCTGGTGGGCTCTAGTCCATGGAGTCACAAAGAGTTGGACATGACTGAGTGACTAATTTTCACTTTTCTTATAGTGGTAATTATTATCTTGAGTCCCTATTAAGGGCTAGGCACTGTTCTAAGACTTTATATGTAGTAACATATTTAATCCTCACAAACCTCAAGTAGATAATTTTATTATCATTTCTCTTTTTTCTGATAAGGAAACCGAGGCAAAGAGAAGTTAAGCAATTTGCTCAGGTTTACACAGCAGGAAACCAAGATCCCTTGGTTCCAGAGCCCACCTACTTTTCAGCACCATGCTATGCTGCTTCTCAGAAATAGAAGGTATTTAGCAAATTGTTCTCTCCCTAAAAAAAAGTGTTTTGTTTTTCCTATAGTTAAATATATATTTATCAATGTTTATATATATTTATTATAGTAACATAAAATTCATATAATATTAAAGACAAGTATATTTTCAAATGCACAAAAGTATAAAGAACACCAAAAATTACCTAAAATTCAGTCTTCAAATAAGCATCATTTAACATTTTCATTAAATAATCCTACCATATCTCTTTATGTCTACACTTACATATAAAACCAATATAAATGGAATTGTATTTTTGTAGTGTCTTTTTTCCATCTTACTCTTTATCTCCCCACTCTGTCAACTGCCCAACCACCCATCAAAAGGAACCTATATTATTAATCTGATATACATATGCTTATATAATTATCTGCATATACAGAATTTTATTTACACACTTTTCTGTCTCCTGACTTTCCACATGTCAATACTTCAAAGGTAATACCACCAATCAATCAGCAGAGATGCAAATCATTTTTAAAGGTTGATGAATAGCATATAGAAAAAAAATGTGTCCTCTTTTATTCAACCATTGCCAATTTCTGGGCATTCACACAACTGTCATTTATAATAATACACTTTTGAACTGTGGTGTTGGAGAAGATTCTTGAGAGTCCCTTGGACTGCAAGGAGATCCAACCAGTCCACCCTAAAAGAATTCAGCCCTGAATGTTCATTGGAAAGACTGATGCTGAAACTGAAACTCCAATACTTTGACCACCTGATGCGAAGAACTGACTCATTTCATGGCTGCAGCCACTGTTCACAATGATTTTGGAGCCTAAGAAAATAAAATCTGTCACTGCTCCCATTTTCCCCCTTCTATTTGCCATGAAGTGGTGGAATTGGATGCCATGATCTAAGTTTTTTGAATGTTGAGTTTCAAGCTAGCTTTTTCAGTCTCCTCTTTCACCTCCATCAAGAGGCTTTTTAGTTCCTTTTCATTTTCTGCAATTAGAGTGGTATCATCTGTATATCTGAGGTTGTTGCTATTTCTCCCAGCTATGTTGATTCCAGCTTGCAATTCCTCCAGCCTGGCACTTCGTATCATGTATTCTGCATATAAGTTAAATAAGAAGGGTGACGTTATACAGTGCTGACATACTCCTTTCCCAATTTTGAACCAGTCCATTGTTCCATGTCCAGCTCTAATTGTTGTTTCTTGACTTGCATACAGGTTTCTCAGAAGACAAGTAATGTGGTCTGATACTCCCATCTCTTCAAGAATTGTCTACAGTTTGTAGTGATCCACACAGTCAAAGGCTTTGGCATAGTCAATGAAGCAAAAGTAGATTTATTTCTGACTACTTTGCTTTCTCCATGATCCAACAAATGTTGGCAATTTGATCTCTGATTTCTCTGCCTCTTCGAAACCCATCTTGTACATCTTTAGTTCTCTGTTCCCATAGTGCTGAAGCCTAGCTTGAAGGATTTTGAACTCAGAGGATGGTATCAATTTAGGGAGCGGTTTCAGAAAGGAGTAGAAAATCACCTTAAAGCTTCATTTGTACAGGTAGAACATTCTTTTTTTAGTCTACATTGTTTATTTTGGGTGGTTTTTGGAGGATTCACTAATGCAACCTACGGATAGGTGTCTGAAAGCTTTTGTCTTAGCCTAAAATTACTAGAAAACAGCCTAAGACAAAAGTTTACATCACAGAAGGGTACGATCCCAGGGAAGCAAGACTGAGAAATAAAAGGAAGTAAATCATGCAAGGAGGGAGCAAAAATGTAAGAGGGTTTGTAATCAAGCTGGCTATGGCTTTGTTCAGTTAAATTTCATTCCACTTTTCTTTTTTCTGGTTTAAATATCTTATATTCTATTTCTGTTCTTTTAGTGGTAACCCTAAAGCATTTAACATGCATATGTAAAAGAAAAACCTAAAATAAATCAATCTACACCATTTTTCCTAAAAGATGCAAGAATCTCATAACATTTCCTCCTAAATAAGATGCTATTGCATTGTATATTGGGATTTGCGCTTATATTTTTTAACTGTATAAAATGTTATTATCATTGTCTTCTATATCCAATGACTGTTAGATTTTCCCCATGTATTTCTCACTTTCTTCTTTCTTCAATTATTTTTGTATCTTCCATTTTCCACCTAGGATGGCTTTCCCTTTTCCTTCAGAATTGCTCGTGACAAACTCTACTCTTGCTCTCTGTCTAAAAGAAAAGTCTAATTCACTTTTTCTCTTCAAGGATATTTTGATGAATGTATTTCTGGATTGACACTCATCTTTTCTTAGCACATTGAAAACATCATTCCTCTGAATGCCAGCTTCCATTATTACACTTAGAGGTCATTCTTCAGTCCAACTGTTGTCCTTTGAAGGTAGACTGTCTTCTCTGGCTGCTATTAAGATGGTTTTTTATTTTCATAATTCTGCAACTTCACTATAATGGTCTATACTGGCTTAGCTCTGGTTACAAAGTTTCAGAGGTTATGTCCACTCTTCCCCTACCACTAAAACTGAAAACAATCTTCCTTTCAGTTCTTTGGAGAGGACAATTTCTTCCTAGTTTACCTTATTGCAGGGAAAAGTATTTTGGAGTCTCAGGTTTATACAAGTTAATCTCCTAATAGATGCTTTAATTGAGCACACTCTGGCTTCTTTTATCCACACATGTTCATGAAGCAGTAAGTTTTCCAGGTGAAGCAAAAAAAAAAAAAAGCTCTCAAGTGAAAACCCAGCTTCAATGCTCAATTTACCTCCCAGGTTCTCAAACTGTTAACTTTCGGCCACTGAGTATTTGGAGAACATTGACAGACTTTAAAAGATTTTGCTTTTCTTTAATATTATATCCCACACTTTTAAGTTATTTTCAACAGGAGAGTTGGCTAAAACACACCGTTTGTCATATCACAGGAAACAGACGTCTTAGTTACCTCTCTATCCTTCAGAGCTCTACACCTACCATGCAATGCCTCACACAGAGTATGTGCTCACCAAATGTGGCTCATGTGATGTAAAATATGGCATTATGATAAAGATATTTAAATTGCTAAAACTGAAAATCAGGGCAGCTTTTCATTAAATTGTAGCTTTAGTCAAGATCCTCAATTCAGCATTTTAAAGTAACTCTCAGTTGAAATACAGCTTTATGCTATATTACAGTTTGGTCTAGACAGATTTTATCTGAAATAGGATTAGACTGGTTAAACTTTAAAAAATATATAATATAAGGCATTACAATCCAAGTTTCATATACACACATACACACAGACTCACTACATTGAGAAAAAATTAATTTTCAAGCTTAAATTGCCAAAAATAAACCAAATCTTTTTTTTCTTTTTTTTCTCATCTAAGTAGAAAAAGGGATAAATTTAACAAATTCTTGAAAAAGCCATTGAGGTTTTTCATGAATAGCATTTGGAGTCTCAGCTTTACTTTTTCTTTTTTCTACTACATGCTCAAAATTATCACTGTTGTTATTATTTCCAAAAAGAAGATCCATCTAATGCAGGGAGTTCTTGGAAGGCTTTCTAGGAAAGCTGATTTCTGAGTGAAAACCTGAAGAATGGAAAAGAATTAGCAAAGGGGAAGAAGGGGAAAATGGTACCTGTAGGGTGTGCAAAAGGCTCAGAGGGAGAAGGGCAAAAGCAATTCAGTAAAGACTCTGACTAACGTTCTCTATCACCAAAAGCTAACGAGATGTAAAAAGGGTATTATTGACAGCAAAGAGAATTTCATGTCAACCCTCAGCAAGAAAGTTGATCAAGCCACTCTATCAAACTGGGTCATTCTTAACTTCTTAATGCTTTCCTATTCAGAATCAAAGGTAGTTTTTTTTTTTTTTTTTCTCTCTTTTTTTATGAACACCAGGACATTACAAAGCCTCCACTGACAAAAACAGAACAATAAAAAACAATGGACAGTCCCTCACCATGCTAACAGGTAGGAGCAGCTAGACCAGAAGAGTAGACTAATTTTTTTTAATCATCCTAAAATATAAGCTTTTCAATTATTCAAAGCTGTGAGCCTCCTGACCCAGAATAAAGGCCAGTACTGATCTGAAGAAATTCAGAGGATAAATGCACATTTAGTGCAGCCATCATTTTAAGTTTTGCTTATAAAAGCTTTTTTTTTAGCATGGCATCTGCATTCCAGATTCAAGCACTGTAGCTAACCTAATTTGGGATTTGAGCATCAGCATGAAGACATCTGTACTTCTTAGTAAACCATTATCATTAGCCCTTCTTAGATGAAAAGCTACTTTACTTGGACTACTGCCTGTAACTCATTGCCCTTGATGTAAGAACAGGAAGATTCTTCTATACTTCAAACTTCTAGAATATATCCATTTGCCTTTGGATTCTTAATCTGAATTTCTTTACCATAAATATGTTAAATATTTATAGCCTACTAATGAGGATAATCTAGGATAAAAATGCCCTCTTTTCAAAATGCTACCCAAATTTGGCATTTCTCTTCCATTTTTCACAATACTAAAAATTCTATATTCAAGACTGACGTAACAAACAAAATAAGCATGCTATCAAAGAATAGAGGGTAAAAGTAGTAGCAAATACTCCTTATAACACGATTCCATAAAATTTCATTTTCAGCTCAAATTATAAAAATAACAGAATAAACTTACAAAATAATCTCTTATGTTGTGATTTCTTACCAAAAAAAAAAAAAAACCAGCAAGTTTCAATAAGTTTTAACCACAATTTGAAAACACACAGTATTTTTACACCTAAAATATACATTTAACTGGTATACTTATACCAACGCCTAGTATAGGATTCAGAGTTCTCATAAAAATGTTTATAAACTATTTCAATAGGAATGCTGTCAAAGGAAGATATATATTAGCAGTTCTCAAACTAGGATACATACATACATACATACATGTCCTGGGGATACATAACAACTTTTAAGGGATAAGCATCTTAATAGCCTAACCTGAACCCCTGGCAACTGTCACCTAAATCACTGCAACTGGCTTCTTCTGACTGCCCTGCTCACCTCCAGGTATGAGCTCTACTACTTCACTCCCTACACCAAAGCCACATCTAATGTGAAATGTAAATCTGATCGTGTCATTCTCCTTTTTAAAGTCTGCAGTGGTTCCTCATTACTGTTAAGATTTCAAATTCCTTAGTATGATATTCTGGAGAAGGCAATGGCAACCCACTCCAGTATTCTTCCTGGAAAATCCCATGGATGGAGGAGCCTGGTAGGCTGCAGGCCATGGAGTTGCTAAGAGTCGGACACAACTGAGCGACTTCGTTTCCACTTTTCACTTTCATGCATTGGAGAAGGAAATGGCAACCCACTCCAGTGTTCTTGCCTGGAGAATCCCAGGGATGGTGGAGCCTGGTGGGCTGCCGTCTATGGGGTCGCACAGAGTCGGACATGACTGAAGCAACTTAGCAGCAGTAGCAGCAGCAGGCTTAGATAGTTTCAAAGGAATCAATTTTCAGATCTTAAAAAAGGAGAACACCTCTGGTCAAGGCTTCTTAAAAAAGGAGAACACCTCTGGTCAAGGCTTCTCCTAGCTCTTCACCAACTTTATAAATAAGGAGCACACTCCCCACCCATCCAGAATCTTATTACAGCAAGTTGGGCCAGGGCACAGAAACCCCCCAGAGCACTCCAAACAAACGCAGTTCAGCACACTAGTGCTTTGGCTGAGAAAGTGAATAAGTCTTCTAATTAGGCAACACAGTCTTTTAAAATTGGTTTCCAATCGTTTGCCTTCTTCAAAATCAAAAACAGACCTAGTGTTTACATAGGTTTACATAGTTCTTACATTGGTTTACATAGAGTGTTTATATAGTAGATGATTAAAATAATGCTTAGTGAACGAGATCTATGTGATTAGGGTTATAATTCAGGAGTTTAAAGAACTAGTGAGATTACTATAACACAATTCTCACCATTTCATCTTTTCATCTCTGTGAACAGCATTTGCACTTATAAAAACAAAACTATCAAACAAAAACCAGATAGAATTGAGGCTGAAACCCGTCTCATCTAGCCATAAGTAATTTTCACCCAGGGAAATCTGAAGTAATAGTTTAAAAGTCACATTGTCCCATTAAGAAAAGAATTTGAAATGAATGCATTACTTTTAACAAATATATATAAAAATGTGTATTACATATATTTCATCCTTTTTGTACTACTAATAGCAATGATAAGTCATTTCAAAAGAACTTTTAAAATCTTTAGAGTTGCACCATCCAATACTATACCCACTTGCTACGTGAAGCTGTGAGCACTTGAAATGTGACTAATCCAAATTAAAATGTACCCTATGTGTAAAATGCAAACCATTTCAAAGACTGTAAGAAAGAGAATGTAAATATCTCATTGATAATTTCTATTCTGATTACATGTTCAAATAATATTTTGAATGTGTTAGGTTACAATGTATTATCAAAATTAATTTTACTTGCTTCTTATATTAATAAGATTGCTCAAAAACATTATATATATACTCCATGTTATACTCCTATTGGACAGAACTCTCTTAGAACCTTATGGTCCAATAATACAAAAAATGAGTTTAAATGTGTATGTTTTTGTTGCATAAACGTATGACCAGGACATCAATACAAGACTCTGAAGTGTAAAAGCAACAATAAAACTTTAAAAATCTTTGCTATTAGCTCATCAGGTTTCATATTATCTGATAGATTTGTGTTCACAAAATGCTGTAGTTTTGTTGTAGTTTCCCAATTACCTGTAAGGACAAAGTAGCTGGGGGAAAAAAAGTTATTTACACTGTTTCCTCAGTAAAACTTCCACTCTTCTCCACACTGTCTTGGTGTCTTGGTTTTTAGGCTTTCAAAGTCTGAAAAGTCAATCTTACATTTCTCCCCACATATTCTAAAAGTATCCTGTAACATGTGGATATTTAAAAGCTGTCAGTTATGGAGAGAAAAGTACATTACCTGGGTAAGCACACTGCAGCAGAGCTAGAGATTTGCCTCCAGGGGCAGCACACAGATCCAGAACCTTCTCCCCATCCCTCAATTCCAGAGCCAGTACTGGGAGAAGGGAGGCAGCATTCAGGAGATAGTATTTTTTTAGGTTTCCAGTTTGGTGTCTTTCTGAAGGCATTCTGTGAGGAGTTCTGCTAAGGTAACATTTCATTGATTTAGGATAGTAGGGTAAAGATCCTTGCAAGAGTGAGTGATAGCCCTTCAAATGTAAATCCTTTTCCAGTTCAAAAGGGTAATTGAATCTGTTAAGAAGAACAGCATATTGCCAACAAGATGGAGATGTTAGTATGTCCCTAGGGAGAAAAAGAAAAACAAAGGGGTATTAAGATAATAGATGGTAATACAATTTTATAGTAAGTCAGGGAACTAGGTCCTAGTCTTACGCTTTATTTACCTATGGTTTTCAGAACCAGGAGAATTACTTTTTCCTTTGCCTCAGGCACCCAAATGGTTCAACACAGCACTGTTTTTATCCTATTCTTAAAACTTTGATATTTTGTTCATCGTGGGATTTTTCTTTGGTATCAGTTTTGGTCATTAAAACAGTATTCATCTTGGTTCCTGAGTTTTAGGGGCCCCTTAAAATCTGCACCAAAGAGGAATGCCTCACTTGCCTCTCAATCTTGTCCCTCCCTGCACATTATCTTGCGAAAAAAACATGACGTGTCTTTCAGTTCAGTTCAGTTCAGTCGCTCAGTCATGTCCGATGCTGCGACCCCATGAATCGCAGCATGCCAGGCCTCCCTGTCCATCACCAACTCCTGGAGTCTACTCAACCTCATGTCCATCGAGTCGGTGATGCCATCCAGCCATCTCATCCTCTGTCATCCCCTTCTCCTCCTGCCCCCAATCCCTCCCAGCATCAGAATCTTTTCCAATGAATCAACTCTTCACATGAGGTGGCCAAAGTACTGGAGCTTCAGCTTTAGCATCAGTCCTTCCAATGAACACCCAGGACTGATCTCCTTTAGGATGGACTGGTTGGACCTCCTTGCAGTCCAAGGGACTCTCAAGTCTTCTCCAACACCGCAGTTCAAAAGCATCAATTCTTCAGCACTCGGCTTTCTTAGCTTTCTTCACAGTCCAATTCTCACATCCATACATGACCACTGGAAAAACCATAGCCTTGACCAGACAGACCTTTGTTGGCAAAGTAATGTCTCTGCTTTTGAATATGCTATCTACGTTGGTCATAACTTTCCCTACAAGGAGTAAGTGTCTTTTAATTTCATGGCTGCAATCACCATCTGCAGTGATTTTGGAGCCCCAAAAAATAAAGTCTGTTTCCCCATCTATTTCCCATGAAGTGATGGGACCAGATGCCATGATCTTAGTTTTCTGAATGTTGAGCTTTAAGCCAACTTTTTCACTCTCCTCTTTTACTTTCATCAAGAAGCTTTTTAGTTCCTCTTCACTTTCTGCCATAAGGGTGGTGTCATTGGCATACCTCTCTTTAGCATACTTCAAAATCCATCAAAATAAGATTTTAGTCTATCACTCTTTGCATAAAGAAGTGTTTTTCTTAAGAAAAAATTTAAAACTCAAGTCTTAATTTTAAAGGGAAAAGTACTATCATTAAAGGCTCTTCAAAAGAGTAAGTATTCAAGTTTTCCTCTGATGAAGATAAAAGTATGGAAAGCTAACTACAGTGAACACTACAGTAAAAGAGTTAATGAGGCGATCAGTGGCTCAGAGGATACAAAACCAAGGATGGTTTAAAAATCACTTATGGACCGATGGTGCAGGTTTTCCATGCCCCCACCTCCCCAGCAGATGTACCATCCTAATTTTTTATTCGGTCCAACAGTTAGATCTCTTGACAATCACAAGCTCACATCAACTGACAAATGATACAGCAGGAAATATTTATTTACGAGCTGACCTTTCTAGCTGAGTTATTTGGGAGCCTCATTAACCATGGTCAATTAAATAAATTCCAGCTGCTACTCACCCTGGTGTTGCCTATGTGAGGAATGGCTGGATTGAAATGTAACACCTGCGACTCTTAGAGGGCCATGTGAATTTCAATTGAGGCTAATATGTGAAATTGCTTTCTCTTATCACTTCCTCTTACTATGACAGTGCATCACAGAAGCCCAGCATTTCAGCTTTACCGGAGGATGACAATCTCTTTCTTTAAAAACATGCTTCATAAACTTTAACGTGCATCAAGTGGCTGGAAGAGATTGCTGGGCCCCACCTGGGGTTTTCTGTTGTAGTTCTAGTAAGTCCTTAGGTGATACTAATGATGCTGATCCACAGACCACACTTTGGGAACCACTGAATTAAAATGGACCCTAAAAGGAAATCTATTGTTGTAACCTTATGTCAGTCCATCCTAATTATACTCTCCAAACTGGCTGAATATTGATCCAGAGTTTTGAGTCATGTAGTAACAGGGAAATAATGCTCAGAAGCATTATTTAATAATACAGACTGGAGAGGCTTGGTTTACATCATGTGTCCATCCCTTAGCCAACAAATGGCTTTACACACATCCAATTGGTTAACATCTTGGCAGGGCACTTTTAATTGGCTTTACACACTTTCAACTGGCTTTAAACATTTCCAATTGGTTAACATCTGGCAGGGAAAAATCTAATTCTTTCTTCATAATTTCCAAAGCTATTTTAGAAAGTTTATTACTTCAGATTAACATGAAAAGCAGTTGGTTAAAAAAATTTCATAAAATATTTGTAAAGATATATTTAGCAGATTTCCTTAAGGATGGACTGGTTAGCTCTCTGGCAGCAAGGAGTTCAAACCAGTCCATCCTAAAGGAAATCAGTCCTGAATATTCATTGGAAGGACTGATGCTGAAGCTGAAACTTCAATACTTTGGACACCTGACGCAAAGAACTGACTCATTTGAAAAGACCCTGATGCTGGGAAAGATTCAAGGCAGGAGGAGAAGGGGATGACAGAGGATGAGATGGTTGATAGCATCACCAACTAGATGACCATGAGTTTGAGTAAACTCCCGGAGTTGGTGATGGGCAGGGAGGCTTCGCATGCTGCAGTCAGTCCATGGGGTCACAAAGAGTTGGACACGACTGAGGGACTGAACTGAACTGATTTAGACAGATAAAAGCTTTGACTAGGATTATATTAAATGTACTAAATTTGGGGAGAATTAACATCTTTATTGGATTCACTCTTTCTAACTTTCATCACAATATGTTTCTCCATTTATTCACATTTTCTTTCAGATCCCTTAGCAAAGTTATTAATCTTGCATATTTTATTTAACCTTATTGTATGCAAGGACTTCAGTTCAGGAACACTATAGATTCTTGTACACTATCCAATATGCTAAATCTTGAAGGACGAGGAATTAGCCGCAGGATGAAAAGAGAACACACGGTCCAAGGCAAACACCACAGCGCATGTACAGGCACCAAGGCATGATGGCGAACGGTTCATCTGGGGAATTAAAGGTAGTCCAGTGTAGCAGAAGATTACATGGGACAAGTCTAAGATTATCAAGTTTTAAAATTTTATCTTATAAATTTTAAATTCCTATAGATGAGAAATCATTGAAAGACTCTAAGAGGGGACAGCCTCATTAGATTTAAAAACATATACTTACAGCAGGATGTGGCAGGAATCTTCAGAAATTAATCCTATCTCATTCTCTAACAACCAGATAAAATAAGCCCTTGTTCAGAAAAAACCAATTTTCTGATCCCTCCTAATCTGTACCCAGCCAACTGAACTACCTGAATTTCCTGGAGCAAGTTTTCTTTAGCCTTTAACAATCTTAGCATTAACCGGCCCCTCTGCACTAAAATGACCTTTCCTCTCTCACCAACCTGCAGCCTGGCTAACTCTCCTATTTGCTATTAGGCCTTCTCTCTCCAGAGAAGCCTTTCTACCTACCATCCAATCCACTAGCTCCACCTCACCCTGACAATATTAATAATAATACAGATCACTGACCAGATGCTTACTATGTGCTTTTTTGTGAGGGGCAACTATTATGCTTATTTTAGAGGGCAGGCTAACCGAGGTTTTCAGAGACTTGGCAACTTCCAAGGTCACATCACTACTGAAGCAGAAGTCTTTGATTCAAAAAGCCACTGGCTTTAAAGTCCAGTAGGAGTGTGAGACCCTAGTACAGTAGCACAAGTGCTACCGGACAGGAAGAGGAAGAGAAGTTCTTCTCCAAACCTCACCTAGTGCCAGAGGCCCTGCTTTTCGGAAGCAGCCTATTGTCTCTTAACAATGGAACAGCCTGACTTAAGTGGCCCTTGAGGAGCAGCTACAACAGGATCAATTCAATGATGGGACTGCTAAGGTTGCTCAGGGTGGCACTTAGCAGCCCTGAGAAAGCAAAGCTGTGTATTAACGTAAATCTCAGCTCTCCCTGGCACTCCAGTGCCTGCACTGGTGGGATGATGCCCCGGAGCCTACTAATTTTGAAAGCTCTGACAGATGGGCAAGTAGCCCAGCAGACAGTGGAGGGAGCATATACTAGAAGACTTAAGAAAACACTGGCCAGATGCTGTATTTCGGGCCTCCTCTCAAGATTCTGAAGCTGCTTCACTTACTGGTCTCCAAGCCAGAAGTTCAAGTACACCAGCAATCAGCAGAACTGGGACCTAGAAGATCAGTGACCTGCAAATGTTTTGCTAGCATATTCACTGACATCATTTTGGAAAAAAAACTCTGTACCCTCTGCAACATTTTAAGTTGATATCAAAATCTTCACCGTATGTTTAAGAATATAACTTCCAGTATACTGTAAAAATTGACATTTTAAAATATAAATTACACTACTTTTTAAAATCTATCCTGTGGAAACTAAATACCAGAGTGATTTTAAAACCCATCACTGTCCATTTAAAAATTCATGGACTGACTCTTCTTGAACAGGTGGAAATTGTACACTGTTCCTTTCCCTTTTCTTTATATTTCCCCATATAACTTTTATAACTTTAAGTCCTAATATAATTTTGTGCTTTTAATCTTTATCACCCTATATTTCTCTCTCACACATACACACTCACAGACACATGTGCATGCATATACTAAATTTGTTTTCATTGTAGCCTTAAAGTTCTAAGTGTTAAAATAGCTTCCAGAGTAGTTATCAATAAAATTATTAGTACAAAATTGACCAAAATAACTTATACATTTGATAATTATCTATACATAAAAATGGGGTTCCCTGTGTCAACTGGTAAAGAATATGCCTGCAATGAAGGAAACCTGGATTTAGTTCCTGGGTTGGGAAGATTCCCTAGAGAAGGGAAAGGCTACCCACTCCAGTATTTTGGCCTGGAGAATTCCATAGACTATGTAGCCCATGGGGTTGCAAAGAGTTGGCCACAACTGAGCAACTTTCACTTTCCTTCTAAACATAAAAAAAAAAAATTCATAGGAAATGGCTTCCTTAATGAAATTAGATGCATCCAGGAATGAATATTACCTAGTGCTATAATGATCAGGGTTCAACATCAATTTCTGTGGTGGCTCAGTGGTAAAGAATCTGCCTGCAATACAGGAGATGTGGGTTCAATCCCTGGTTCAGGAGGATCCCCTTGAAAAGGAAATGGCAATCCACTCCAATACTCTGGACTGGAAAAATCCCACGGACAGAGAAGCCTGGTGGCTGCAGTTCAGGGATCTCAAAAGAGTCGGGACACAACTGAGTGACTAAATATCAACAACAAATAATGATCAGGGTTCAACATCAATTCCGATTTTATGTTTTTAGAAGGGGTAAGAAAAACCTTCACTTAAATAAGTAGATGAGAATTAAAATACATTTTGTTAAAGCAATGTCACCCTTTTGTTAAAATACTTTCTGTTATGGTCTCCAATCACTAAATTATATATCTTCAGAAATATTTTAAATGATTTGTTAGCTAACAGCTCAATTGCAAGTCCTTTACTTTTGCTGAAAGCAAAACTTGAAGACCATCTGACCTGTCAAAGAATCTGGTAGTAGTCATTTACACTAGCAGTCCCATAGTTTCTTGTAGAGGGATTTTTGACACCCTGGAGGGAATGCAATGTGGAAGAGTCAGGAGAGTGAAAGTGAGACCTTTTTTGTAAAGCGGGACAAAGACAACTGTAGAAGGACAGGTTGGGAAAGAGGAATAAGCACCCCCTTAATCAAGGGAAGCAGAGTAATCTTCTGAGAGAGCATATATGAAAACTGAGCATCTGGAAGTCGATTATGATAACTTGCCTGTCTGTGTTCACATATCCCTTGAAAATTGCATATTATTTGGACAAAGTCTGTTACATAACATGATTTTCAACTTTTCTGATTTCTTTACTATTCTATTCTCGATTCTTTCTATCTAATGATGAGGATAAAAAATTATCTTATCTAGACATTGCTAAGTACCATTGCTTAGTTCTGTGTAACTGCACAGATTATAGAACCCACAAAAAGAGTTTATGGTTAAAATAAAGAAATCTCTTTTGTTTTATTGCTATTATTGCCCACTAGAGAGCGCTCATACAATCATTTTAAAAGTCTGGTTTAGAAATCCAGAAATAATCAGTTCACAGAAGTGCGTCAAGATACGTTCTTGAGCCATTTTCCTTTCAGTCGTCAGAGATTTTAATAACAAGTTGATTGTCTCCTACTCTTTCCTGACATTGTTTCCTGCTTTCCTCTCATGGAAGGGCTGCAGCACAGGAGATGACCACACACTGCTGCTGCTGCTGCTGCTGCTAAGGCGCTTCAGTCGTGTCCGACTCTGTGCGACCCCATAGACGGCAGCCCACCAGGCTCCGCCATCCCTGGGATTCTCCAGGCAAGAAAACTGAAGTGGGTTGCCATTTCCTTCTCCAATGCATGAAAGTGAAAAGTGAAAGTGAAGTCGCTCAGCCGTGTCTGACTCTTCCCGACCCCATGGACTGTAGCCTACCAGGCTCCTCCGTCCATGGGATTATCCAGGCAAGAGTACTGGAGTGGGGTGCCATTGCCTTCTCTGGACAGCATACTGACATGACATGTCATGACATGTCATGACATGAATGGGCTCACCTGAAGAGCACGTAGGTAACAAGGCAAAAATTGAATCAGGGTAAATTCAACTTCAAAGGGCTGTTCAAAGGATGACGGCAAGAAAGATCTTTGCAGAGCAATAAAATTAAACACTATATCTTCCCCACTACTATAACTAAAAATACTGAGCAAATTATTAGCTTTCTAGATAGCACAAGAACCCACTCTCCTTCCCCTGGAAGTACATAGACTCTGCAAGCACAATATTATGTCTTGGAAATAAATAGCTAAAAAACAAAAACACTTGTTCTTATTTCTCCATGCCATGCTCCATGCTCAGGCTACTTTCTAAGCAGAGAAAGCCTTTATTTTGCTTACGGCAAATTTAGCACATGTTTATGCAAAACTTAAATTACCATGAAAACCCAACAAAAAGGTAGATGAAGCAGAAGGCATGGCTAATCAAATGGATTTGAGGTTCACTGCTCATTTTGGTTAGGGTCAAATAATAATTTATAAATCTGTCTGTGCACATTAAATATAAAAATTACTCATTACAGGGTCTGAGTAGCCAGATTACTGTTAAGTCTGAAGACAATACACCTCTTGAAATTTTTTTATATCATCCATTTATGCCTAATTACATCCGAGGTATGAGAGGCATATAGAATAGGAGTGAGAAGGAGTTTGTGAACCAGAGAGGCACACAAACCCTAGTTCTGTCACTTAGTAGCTGAGTGAACCTGGGCAAATTTTAATACTTAAACTGTGTGCAGTTCCCTTACGTGAAAAGTAGGAAACCTGAGAGCTTTCTTCCAAGCATCAAATAAAGGCACTATTGCCTGGCACATAATAAGCATATTGTAGATGTCTGGCTATCTGGTTATTCTTCTATCTGATTTAACTCTGCATACTGAAAACCTCATGAATTAATTAGACACTTCACTATTCATCCCTCTTTTCTTCTCTGTGACAGAGGACACTCATGTAAAAACTCTAGTTTTGAAATAAATCTCCAACTATAAACTACATTTTCAAGCTACAGTATTTACAAGTTTCTAAAACAGTTTGTCTAAAATTACTTCAGAACCATCTCATACTTTGTCAAATTACTAAGACCTGGCTTCTCCTTAGGTCTTTGCTGTCACCATCAGGCCTTGTTACATGGGACTAGGTACTCCTGCCTACTTCTATTGGGATACTTATGGAATTAGCAGCTTATATAGTTTTAATCATGCTCCTTCTCTCCTATGAATATCAGACTGTCAGAAAACTGGACACGGGGACTGTCTTACTGTGTTTCACAGGGTATGGTATAGTGCATCAGACACTCAATGTAAAGAACCCGTAAGAGTAACATACTGACCAAATGCAAAACTCACTGAACATACAAATCAAACTTCTCTCGTGTCTATGCATTAAATTATTTCTCATTTCTGTTTTCTATAAAACATTTAAATAATTTGTGTGTGTGCGTGCATAGGCATGTATGTTCAAAACACATAAAGCTAAAGACAAACAGAAGAAACATGATCACCAGACAGTGACTTTAGCCAAGATAAAGCAGTGATGGCTTTAAAGATTTGTCGCGCTATCTCCTGAATTTTCAGAAACTAGTCAAATATCCTCAGAAGTTTAAAAACTTTTCTGTTACAGTATAATTAATTTTGTTAAGACTGGTGGGCAGTTCTGTTTCAAAGATTAAAGCAATTAATCAGGGCAAGGTATAACAGTTTTTGCTTATAACAAAATTATGACTACAAAGTTTTCTTTCTCCCCTTTCCATCTTCCTATGATTCAAGCTATTTCCTCCTCCTCCTTCTCTTCTGAAGCTACAGCAAGAAATGGTAGCCAGGTTTAAACTCTTTTATCTTCACAGTACCCCTATCCCAGAAGGGTTTGTTTCTTGTTCTTTCATAAAGCATCAAAAGATGAATTATACTAACCTTACTGTATTCCATGCATCTCCAAGTTCTTTGGAATACTGCTTTTCAAAATGATCCAATACAACTTTGCAAATCTGTTTTGCAAGCTTCCTTTCTGGTTTTGCTTTCAGCTATGATGATAAGAAAAGTTTGCTGACACACTCTATTACAAATTTATTGAATTTCAACATTACTAGCACAGTCTTTTTTCTTAAGATAACACCTTTTTTCCCCCAGATACTTACCAGTTCTTAAGATAGGAGCTATACCTCACCCGTAATAAAACTATATTATCATACTCTATCTACTTATGAAAAACGTTTCTCCAAATGATTATTGCTCAAATGTAAGGCAAAAGGTGAAGTGGAATTGTGGTGCTAACATAGGAATGTGTGTCAAAGGAACAAAATTAATCTAAATAAGCCACTCTAGATGTTAACATCAGGGGAACTCAGGAAAAAGCATGTATCATCTTATAATATTTTTGTAAATGTAAAATTATTCCAAAATAAAGTGCATTTAGAAGAAAAGTGAGTTTCCTGTGGAAACTTCGCTGTTTTATTTAATTTACTAATCCAGAGTTTATCGAAGGTCAATTATGTAACAGAAATTCTTCTAATCTCCCACGATAACACGGGGACAAGGACAGTTTCAGCCTTCCAAGAGCCTGCATTCCCCTCAAAGTTGAAAGGATATTAAAGCCTGCAGGCTAGAGTGCAGACTGGTTATCTGCGGCGGAGGTGAGTCGGGAGAAAACAGAAAACGCTCAAGAGCGAGGGTCAAAACACTCAGCATTATTCTAGGGCTTTGGACTGAAGCTAAAGAAAGCCTGAGATCACCAAGTTCCCCGCATCCCAGCCCCCTCCCTCGCAACGTCATCGGTCGGTAATGCTTCTGGCTCAGGCCCGCGGCTGGGTCCCAGCCCTCACCAAGGTCAACACCATCCCGTCAGGAGAGATCAAACAAGAAAATCAATTCCACCGGGTATCTAAAGCTTGCCGGGAACAAATGAACAGCCCATCTTACGATTTTCGCCGGAATTCTCTCGCATCCCTCACGTTTCCGGTTCAACTTCTCGCGAGATTCTGCTTTGCCCAAGTTACAGAATCTCGCCTTTTAAAGGATCCAGGTCCCGCGAGTCTTTACCTGGTGGCTCAGAAGGTAGATAGACTCTGCGTGCAGTGCGGAATGCGTGGTTCAATCCCTGGGTCGGGAGGATCCCCTGGAAAAGGGAATGGCAACCCACTCCAGTAATCTTGCTTGGTGAATTCTATGGACAGAGAAGCCTGGCAGGCTATAGTCCATGGGGTCACAAAGAGTTGGACAAGACTGAGCAACTAACACTGTCCCGCGAGAGGCAAGAGCAAGTGAAAGTGAAGTCACTCAGTCGTGTCTGACTCTTTGTGACCCCATGGACTGGAGCCTACCAGGCTCCTCCGTCCATGGAATTTCCAGGCAAGAGTACTGGAGTGGGTTGCCATTTCCTTCTCCAGGGAATCATCCTGACCCAAGGATCGAACCCCGGTCTCCCTCATTGCAGGCAGACACTTTACCATCTGAGCCACCTGACAAGAGGAGGCAGTGCCTACCTACTCCGGGGGCGTGGCCGGAGCCCCTGGGCGGAGCCTTGGGCAGAGGGTCTTCAGAAACCATGCCTCACTCTGAAAAATTTCTTTCTGCCCTGTATTTGAAGTTCAGAAAAAGAATGAAAGTGTTTGTCACTGTTGTTGTTCAACCACACAGTCGTGTCTGACTCTGCGACCCCACGGACTGCAGCTCGCCAGGCTTCCCTGTCCCATCACCAACTCCAGAAAGTGAAAGTGAAGTCGCTCAGCCGTGTCCGACTCTTTGCTACCCCGTGAACTGTAGCCCACCAGGCTCCTCCGTCAATGGGATTTTCCAGGCAAGAATACTGGAGTGGGTTGCCATTTCCTTCTCCAGGGGATCTTCCCAACCCAGGGATTGAACCAGGTCTCCCGCATTGCGGGCAGATGGTTTAACCTTTGAGCCATCAGGAGTTTACTCAAACTCATGTCCGTTGAATCGGTGATGCCATCTAACCTAACCATCTCGTCCTCTGTTGTCCCCTTCTTCTGCTACCTTTAATCTTTCCCAGAATCAGGTGTCTTTTCTAATGAGTCAGCTTGTATGATCGTTGTTTTAAGATGTTCTCAGAAGCGAAGATAGTTACTGCTAATATATCAAATCTGAAGATTCCCATTAGCCCAGATATTCAGGACTCAAGATAAAAGGACAGATATGATGAAAAAAATTGTCACGTGTTTCCTAGAGATAGCTCAGTGGAATAATCTCTCTCGGGGAGAGATAAAGGATTAAATTGATTTAAATACACAGTTAAAACGTTTAGCATAGAGATTAAGAAACAGTTCACATCCAAATGTTAGCTGCTACTGTGTATTATATTCACTATCTTGATCTTAGTGATCATCAAGTTTTGATACCAAATGCTAACAAAATGACCTTACATTCTAACACCCTAAAAAATGAACCTCCTCACTCACTTTTACTAGGGAAACTGTTACTGGTTGTCTGGAAAGGTTCACACCCATTCTGAAAGGAATAGCAATTTATTTGCTCTTTTAGTGTTACTCTTCCGTTGTTTCCTTGTAATTTCAATTAGCAGTTTATCAGAGAAAGTCAGTGCTAAGGTAGTGCCTAATATTTAATGAGCATCATCATTTTGAGACCCTTGATGCTCAAAATATCAGTGTAAGTATATACTCTAAGTGCAAATCTTAAGACCATATAAAAAGATAAATTTCATTACCTCTATTGTGATCTGATGCTTAATATATTTATTTAAACAAGTTATCCAATAATCTAAAAATGAATTTAGATTTGGTGTAAAAAAAGTACAGTATTAAGATGATTAAATGCATCATTTTGTTGAAAGTTTAAGTCATTAGTTTGCCTTTAAGCCTCTATGAGATTTCATATAGTTTATTTTTTTCTGTACTTCTTACAGATGGTTGCATTTAATGAATCAATGTGGTAGTAATATAACTGCAATGTAGACATATAAAAAAACTTAAAGTAAAAATCATATATACTATTTTTCTTTAAGGGAAAGGGAATATGTTATGCTTGGAAAGAGGTCATATTAGTTATTATATTGTTTTGTAACTTCTTCTTTCGCATAATTGTTTTCTGATTTTAATTGAAGAAAAAAAAACTTTTAAGCCTGAGAGTGAAAATCATGGAATAATGCCACTAGAGATAATCACTATTAACATTTTGGTGTGTTTCTCTAATTTTATGCATTTTCAAGTTTGCTAAAACTATGTAAAATTGTATCCTGTTTTTACAAGCATTTTATTAAAAATTCTTCACATACAGTACATAATTTCTAGAAGTTCCATAGTATTTGAAAGTATGTAGGTTAACATACTTACTATCTTATTGATAGACTTTTTTTTTCATGATCTTTGCATGTCTGATAATCTTGTATTTTTCAATTATGTCCTTAGTCTGGTAGATCTTCAAATCTTAGTACTATTATTTCTGTTGTAAATTACCCACTCATATCCATTTATCTGGAGCTGTCTTAGTGCTATTTATGTTTACCTTTATATTAGAGCTATTAACCATATCACATTTTCAAGTACTTTTCCAATTTTTCTTAAAATCATGATTTTAAACATGAAAATATTTTAAATTTGTATGCAATTGTTTGTAACTGATACCACTGCTTGGAAATTTCTTCTCACAGAGGGGAGCTGCTTCAGTTTCTTTCTCCTTTTTCTTTAGTTTGACCTTTCTCATTTAACCTGCTAATCTATTAGAATCAATATCAGTATCATAAGAATATTAATGGATTTCCCTTACCTGACACCAAATAGCTACTGGAGAATAAACAAAGTTCTGCACTTAGTTTTAAGAACAGAAACTATTAGAAGCAGACTTGTTTTTGCAAACATAAGAAATTAAGCTGACACAAACACCAGAAATTGTACTTGGGTTTTTAAATTGTTATGATAAAGACTGAGGCAGCTTAAGAATATAAAGACTTACTGCTATAGAGGAAAATAATTTCTACATACTTATGCAATTTTATTGTGAGGTCATTTAAGAAGTGTTTCAGAATAAACTATGAATTTTCATAATTATATAAAATATCTCTGAAAGTACTTCATGTTTAGGTTTATGCATCAAAAAGGTAAAGACGGGGTTTGTAAGTAAAACAATCTGATATCAAGAGAGTGTTAGCTTCTTAAATTGAATGGCAGAAAAACACAACAAAGAAATTTACCATCAAAGCAGAGAACAAAGTATAGTTACAGGTGAGGAAATCTTGAACATCACTTTAGTAGTCAGCTGAGGCTCTCACTTTTTTAATAACAGCCCTCCAAAGTGGTGTCTACAAACTACAGCTGACAATAATCCTCTGGAGCTGGGAAGTGAATGTAGTAACTGGTATTTAACTTTTTTTCTAATCTTTAAAAAAAAAGTTAGGAAGGCATATGTACAAAATACAGGAGAATATGTATATTAATGAAGGGCTGAAACTTTTCCCCTGAAAATTCATTATGTTGAAGCCCTAACTCTCCCCTCCCTTGCCTTCTCCCATCCATTACCTCAGAATGTGACTATTTGGAAATCGGGCCTTTTCAGAAGTCATTAAGTTAAAGGGAGTCCTTTAGGATGGGTCCTAATCTAATTGATTGGGGTCCTTATAAAAGAGGAAATTTGGGTACACTGAGACACTAACAGCAAATGCACACAGAGAAAAGACCATGTGACGACAACAGGGAGGAGGAGGCCACCCGTAAGCCAACGAGAAAGGTTTCAGACACAGTTGCCAGCATCTTGATCTTGGACTTCCAGTCTTCAGAGCTATGAGAAAATAAATGTCTATTGTTTAAGTCACCCAGTCTGTGGTACTCTTTGTTTTGGCAGTCCTAGCAAACTAACACAGTAACTTTATATTTAATGTATACCAAGAGTGTTTACTGAAAAACGATGTATAAAATTTGGAGATCACGGTTTCATTTACCCAGGACATATTGTTTTCTCATCAACAGGCAAAAGGAATTCACAACTCCTGCTGTAACCTGACAAGTGATTTTCTTCGTATTTTCCCTTTAACATAAACTCCCATTCAATAAAAAAAATTCATTTCTGATTTACTGTTTAAAAAAAAAGACTTCTATTGTGTTTCCACAAAGACAATGGATTATTACTATTTTGATAATTTAAAGCATTTTTAACGTAAGCTTTGAAATATATGGATTTATTTTTTGGATACACTGGAATGTATTTCTTGATAAACTAGAGGGTATTAGCAGAATCTCAACTGCAAAGTATACTTCAATTAGAGAAAAATTTAAGTGGCAGAGCCAAGGATAACAAAATATATAACCTACAGCTTTATTTACATAGGCAGTGTCATTTTTTATAAGCTTTTGCCATCTGCAGGAGTAGTACTTCTTTAATGGGAGAAACTGAGTAATACAAAAAGCATAGCAAATAGAACCAAGTAGCAAATAAAATACTGCCATAGTAAAAGAATACTAAGTAAGAGATCAGCCTCAAACATAGTGGCATAATCTAATGCTGAATGAGTCTCAACTATTCACAGGAAGTTTTACAAATTCAGTTCAGTTGCTCTGTTTTGCGACCCCATAGACTACAGCATGCCAGGCTTCCCTGCTGCTGCTGCTGCTGCTGCATCACTTCAGTCATGTCCGACTCTGTGCGACCCCATAGATGGCAGCCCACCAGGCTCCCCCATCCCTGGGATTCTCCAGGCAAGAACACTGGAGTGGGTTGCCATTTCCTTCTCCAATGCATGAACGTGAAAAGTCAAAGTGAAGTCGCTCAGTCATGTCCGACTCTTCGCGTCCCCATGGACTGCAGCCTACCAGGCTCCTCCATCCATGGGATTTTCCAGGTAAGAGTACTGGAGTGGGGTGCCATCGCCTTCTCCGGCCAGGTTTCCCTACCCATCACCAATTCCTGGAACTTGTCAAACTCATGTCCATTGAGCGAGTAATGCCATCCAACCATCTCATCCTGGGTTGTTGTTCCCTTCTCTTCCTGCCTTCAATCATTCCCAGCATCAGGGTCTTTTCTAATGAGTCAGCTCTTCGCATCAGGTGGCCAAAATATTGGAGCTTCAGCTTCCTCATCAGTCCTTCCAATGAATATTCAGGACTGATTTCCTTTAGGATGGACTGGCTGGATCTCCTTGCAGTCCACGGGACTCTCAAGAGTCTTCGCCAACACCACAGTTCAAAAGCATAAATCCTTCGGCGCTCAGCTTTCTTGATAGTTCAACTTTCACATCCATACATGACTACTGGAAAAACTATAACTTTGACTGGATAGACCTTTGTTGGCAAAGTAATGTCTCTACTTTTTAATGTGCTGTCTAGGTTTGTCATAGCTTTTCTCCCAAGGAGCATCTTTTAATTAAAAGCATCTTTTAATTTCATGGCTGTGTGCAATGTTTACAAATTAGGTGAATTCTATTCCATAATTTGGCACTTAAAAAGCATTTAATCTTAAAACTGCAGAAAACATGGCATTTAATTTTTACAAAATTATGAATTTGCTTCCTCCATTATAAAAGACAAGTTAAAAAAACCTAGTTTGAAAAACTGAGGAAAACACAAACAATAGCTAAAATAGTTTAGAATTTTTCAACATTTCTTTCTACTGTTGTTTCTAGAAATAGTATAAAAAACTATTTTATACTCATAGCGATGACATACAAAATTGTATATATGTTACATATTTTACACATAAAGGTATACAGAATTATCCTCCAAATAAGTGAAGCTGTATCTTTTGGATAATAGTTTTATCTCAAGAGACAGATCTTGAAATATGAGTCATCTAGAATCATAAGGCAATACGATCTTGTTTTTCAGTCTTTAAAATAATGTTTGTTTCACATATATAAAAATGTATGCAGAGGAAAAAGTTTTTAATGAAAAACAACAAAAATGTATTATTTTAATTTCTCAACTTAAAATATCAACAATCATATTTTAAAAAATCCTTTATTACCAAAAAGTAATCATTTAAGTTTCTCGAATGAAAAACATAACAATGTACTGATACAAGCTATTTTTATTGTGTGAAAATGTCATAATTCATAGTGATTAAGAATGAAAAGGCAGCATATAACAAAATAGGCATTTTACTTGTTAAAAGCCACGTGGATTTACAAAACTAAAAATATTTTTAGAATGTGTTAATAATACAAATTAATTTTTGAGATATATAAAACATTCTATTTTACCATATATTTAATTTCAAAATCTTAAAAATGATTTTATTAAATGAACTCAGTAATTATTGTACACTAATCACTGGTAGGAGTGGTACAAAAATTTTAAAGATATATGTATTCCCAAACAAGATGAATAGTAAAAATGCAAAAGTATGAGTTCAGGTTTTAAAAAATGAACTAATATAAATTTTACAACAAGGAACCAAGAAGATATACAAGCCAGTTTTTTCTCTAATGCCAATACAAAATGTACATTCTGTCTTCTTGTGTTACTTTTCCTTATACTTTAGTCACCTATCAAATTTGTTATGAATTTTGTATCTGAAATAGAATGCTTTCTACTCAGTGTGCTAGGTAAGTTCCATGTACAAAACTCCAAAAAATTGTATATGATGCTCAAAATGAAAATTTTTAATTAATTAAATTGCCTTAGACATGCTTAATCGTGTTATTGTCAGATATCAGTATATATATATATATCTGTTATCAGTACAAGTTGCCAAACTGACTTACCAATTTTAACAAGGTGATTTCTGTTTAGAGTATTTTCACCTTGATGTATATGGATGTTTTTAATTAAACATTTTAATCTATTATTCAAAATATGTATCTAAGAGTTTCTCTAAATGCCAGTTGGAAGACAGAATATATAGATGCCATTCTTCAGTGCAAGGGAAGTACTATTATTTTAAATTAATTATTTTGGAATTGTTTCTTTATAAATGTAATTTAAACTAACATTTTATTCTTATTTTGGTAGTACCCAAGCATTTCCCACTTATAAAATAAAGTTTTGGACTACAGTAGCTTTCTCAGTCTTTTTGCCTTTAATTTCAAGGCACAAAAGAGGTAGAATAACCTACAAGAGTTACTGAAACTTCTGACAGACAAGAGAGTGAGAAGGAGTACCTTGATTTCTGAAAAGATCTAACCTTTGAAAGAGGGGTTTACTGGGACTTTTAATAGTATCTCATAAAACATTTCTACTAACTTAAAAAACATTTAAGTCAAAAGGAATTGCAAGTGTCTTTCATTTATTGGGAATGTCATCAAAGAAAACAAACAGCAACAAACATTCAATTAATTAGTGCTTTCAAATAATATAATTTGGTAAAATGTGAGAATCTATTTTAAAAATATCTTAAGGTCAAATTAAGATGTATAACTAAAGAATACTATTATAAAACATACTTCAAACCATATAAATATATCTCCTTTGTATAGTTCATGTCTGTCAAGTAAATCTATTCCATTTTTCAGACACAGTTGAAACAAAGTATCTATAGAAAAGTGCACAGTCAATATCATAGTAATTAAAATCCTTAAACAAAATTTTAGAAAAATATAAAAAGTTAAAAATTGAGGTTATAAATTCCCAAGAATCCCCTTTCCATGCACATATATCTTACAAACATTTAAAATAAAGAAATAAAGACTATTAAATAGTAAAGGAAGTATACAGAGTCCATTGGCTCTTTTTGAACAGGTTTTCCTTCAGGAATACACCCATGAGTGAGGATGTATAAACCAGAGTCAACACTAACTCTTGCTAACTTGTTCCAAATGCTCATCCCATTTGCTGGTCTTTTTTTTTTTTTTTTTTTAAACCATGAAAGCCATGGATAACCAATTAATTATCAGAACAGTCAGGTCTTTGGCTCACTGATATTGCTATGGTTATCTTGCCCCAGTCATCGACATTCAAGGTTTTCCTCTATTGAGAAAGAAGGTCCTCCAGTTCATCTTGCTGATGTAAAGAGAGCACATCCATATGACTTGGTTATGAGATGACATCGTGAGCATCACTGTTAGGTCTCTGTCGCACAGCCACGGGAGGTAGTGGCTTTCCATAGAAATCTATGTAAACAAGGTATACCAACAATATGTAATTGTTATGGTAAATCAAGATTTCTGACACAATTCATTTATTTCCAACCAACACCTTTAAAAGAGTAAGAAACTCTGACCTTGTAAGTGAAGCACTGCATACAGCATATTGGGGAAAAAAGTCTGAATTGGAAAAAAGTTGAATAAATTCAAAAAACAATCACTAGGGTAAATTTTTAACTCAAGGTTATAAATTAATCTCTACTGATTTAATATAAAGCTGCACCTAATATATATATTATTATTATTTCCAAGTAAGTGTTCACATCAGAAACAAAACAAATAACAAACATCCAAAACTAATGGAACCTGTTGCCAAAGCCCTAATAAAATCAGTATTTGTACAATCCATGTTCTTATCCAATGTCTATTACTTCTAAGAATTTGGTAAGAAAAATTAATTATCTTAGTGTTCTGGTATTAGGAATATTTTACAATGATACTTCAGTATAGTTCATTGATATAGGGCATATCTGATACAAAAACAGTCAATTTTTACTTCATAATAAGTTCCCAGCCCTTAATTATCATAAATTGGTTTATAAACATTAGCATATGGAAACTTCAGTTTTTCTGGCCTATTATTCAAAAATTATTCTAGAAGCAAAGGTGTTCAAGGTCACTTGAAATAAATATATTAAAAATGTATTTAGGGGCCCATTTCCAGTTTTGCACATGCCAGAGTTCAGCTAAGCGGCTCCATGATACTGCTGCCTCAGCATCCATTTTGTCTGGCCAAGTGGCCTAAGGGGGTCTTAAATAGATACTAGCACCTCATGCGAGAACATGCCCTAGAAAACAGCTTGCAAAATTAGATTAGTTGTAAATGTATATTGCAAACTCTAAGGCTGCCACTAACAAAAGTCTATGACAAAGGAGGAAAGAATATACAGTGGAGAAAAGACAGCTTCTTCAATAAATGGTACTGGGAAAACTGGAGAGTCACATGCAAAATAATCAGACTGGATTACTTTCTCACACCATATATGAAAATAAACTTTAAATGACTAAACATAAAATCCAAAACCACAAAACTCCTATAAGAAAACATAGACAGTACACACTTGGACATTGGTCTTAATATTTGTTAGGTATGTCTCCTCAATCAAGAGAAACAAAGGAAAAATAAAAAATGGGGCTATATCAAACTAAAATGCTTCCACACAGCAAGGAAACTATCAACAAAAGAGCCTACTGAATGGGAGGAGATACTTGCAAATAATACATCCAATAAGGAGTTAATATCCAAACCACACAAAGAACTCATACAATGCAATATCCAAAAACAAAAAAAAAAAATTTTTTAAGTGGGCTAGAAGATCTGAAAATACTTTATTGCAAAGAAAACAGATAGATGGCCAATAGACACATGAAAAGATGTTCAACATTACTAAGCATCAAGGAAATGCAAATCAAAACCACAATGAGGTATCACCTCACACCTGTTAGAATACCTATCATCAAAAACAACACAAATAACAAAAGAAAAGGAAACCTCATGCACTGTTGGTAGGAATGCAAACAGCACAGCAGCCACTATGCAAAACTGTACGGC
Source organism: Bos taurus (assembly GCF_002263795.3). Lineage (NCBI taxonomy): Eukaryota > Metazoa > Chordata > Mammalia > Artiodactyla > Bovidae > Bos > Bos taurus. The sequence goes on along the minus strand of NC_037328.1, from coordinate 38,350,892 downwards.
AATTCCTCCAAAAATTAAAAATAGAACTACCATACAATCCAGCAATTCCACTTCTGGGTATTTTTCCAAAGAAAACAAAAATACTAATTCAAAAAGATATATGCACTCCTATATTCATTACAGCATTATTCACAGTAGCCAAGACACGGAAGCAAACTAAGTGCCCTTCAACGGATGAATGGATAAAGATGTGATACACACACACACAATAATAAGCCAATAAAAAAAAGGAAATCTTACTATTTTTGACAACATGAATGGACTTAGAGAGTATTACGCTAAGTGAAATAAGTCAAAGAAAGACAAATAGCGTATAATTTCACTTATGTGTGGAATCTAAAAAACATACAAAAAAACAAAGGAACAAACAAAACAGAAACAGAGTCATAGATACAGAGAACAAACGGATAGTTGCTGGACAAAGGAGAGGGACGGCAAGGCAGCAGGTGGGGTGCAGGAATGAGGGAAACAGGTGAGGGAAATTAAGAGGCACAAACTTCCAGTTACAAAATAAATAAGCCACAGGGATGAAATGTACAGAGTGGGGAATACAGTCAGTAATAACATAGTATCTTTGTATGGTGATTAAGGTGGTCAAAAGATACAAACTTCCAGTTAGAAAATAAGTACTAGGAATGTAATGTAAAACATTATTAATATAATTATATAATTAACACTGCTGTATGTTACATATGAAAGTTGTTAAAAGAATAAATCCTAAGAGTTTTCATCACAAGGAAAAAAATTTTTTTCTTTTTTTTTTCCTTTTTAATCTGTATGAGATGATGCATATTCACTAAATTTACTGTGGCAACCATTTCATGATGTATGTAAGTCAAAACATTATGCTATACACTTTAAACTTATACAGTGCTTTAGATTAATTATATTTGAATAAAACTGGAAGGAAAAAATAAAAATAAAATAATGAAATTGAATAAATTTCAATGTAAGAAAGAGTAACAGAAAATTACAATTAGGCAAATATCACAGTAAAAATTATTGCACACACAATCCAATGACAGATGCTAAAACAGAAGCTAAAGTTTGTGGAGAACAGAATATTTGCATATCCCAAAGTATCACGTCTATGATATTTACTAATTACAAAGAAAATAGTAACATTTTACAATGTGGCAAATATCACCTTATTCAAATGATGAAGGTTAGCACCACCAATAATGAGACTTATCAACATCATGTACACCCCTATTTCAAACATTTTGAGCATCAATTCAGTTCAACAATGAGAGGTGCTCTTGTGTCATCAGTTTGCAGCCTCTACCAGAGTGTACCATAGACAATACTATATTTGCCACAATTATGTCATTACTTAAAAAAAGTTTTTTTAAATAAACTGTATATTCTCTCCTTAAAAAAAATTAGAGGAGAAAATGATTGTTCAAGCAACTACAAATTTAAAGCGAATACTAAGCTGCCATGATGCTCTAAGAAATCTTAATATAACAATGTTAATAAAATGAATTAAAAATATGGATTTCAAAGCTGGACAGACCTAACTTCAAATTCTGTGTCATTTATAGCTGTGTGAGCTTGGGTGTAGGTTTCTCACACACAAACTGCCCATCTTACAAGGCTATTAGAGGAATTAAAATGAGATAATGTACTTAAAAGTGCTTAGCAATATGCCAGGGACATAGTATACAGTTATTATACTGCTATTAATAAAATTATAAGATACAATTATTTTGATAAATTTAAAGTATGCCTTTTCTAATTTCTTGCTTTCAAAATTAACAAGAATTTTAACATATCACAGAACTCATGATTAAACCAGAATGAATAGTTTCTATTATGTTTTACTTCTAGAATTGAAAAGAACCCAAATCACATACACATGACAAGAAGTATCAACTGCAGTTGATTCTGTATTATCTCATTGCCAGAAAATTATAACATTCTATACAAAACAGGTTTCTTATTCCCTTAACTGTAGGGGATATAAGTTGACCATACTGACCAACTGATATGACCAAATTAATTGATACCCATTTTAATAAAGGGCTTCAAACTTAACATACAAAATATAATATTCATTCATATTTTAAGATTTGAAAATATTCTTTAGTTTTATACTTGGCACTTTTGGCCAACAATGTTTATTTCTCATAATGCATAACGTTTATGAAGTATGGATTAAGAGTGTCTACAAAGTGAATATAGATTCAGTTTTTAAGTCTATTCTCTGAATGTATGTCTTACGTATTACCCAGAGTGAGGTTTAGAGAAAATAAAGCAATTAGAAAAGTAAAATTGAACTGCCATCAAGGAATCAATGTCTGTAATCAAAGAATAAATAAGAATCTGCCTTAATTCCTAATTTGACTATAAAAAATTAGTTTTCATCTCAATAATTTTAAGTGCCAAACCCAAATGCAGTTAACTTAATTATTTCCCTTTCCCTTAATTATTTCCCATTATATGTCTGTTGTCTACTTCCCATCAACCACATTCAAATAAATATATATTAATAGTTAGGAAAGAGAAGAGGATGCGATGATAAAATTGGCAACTATCAGCATCTTAAAAATCTCCCAATAAATATTAAAAATTAATTTAAACTTAATTAAAATTTTAAATTTATTATACCTACTTTCTTCTCCATAATGAAAACAGAGTTGATTATACTTTTTTTTAGCTATACAAGGTATACTTTGACTTAAAATTTATGGGAAAAAAATAATGAAGATATTTTAAAACTTGTGAAGTTAGAATGTTTAATATTCTGCTTTGAGAAGTTAATTTATTGATCTACTTAAAATTAACTGATATATTAGAATAACAGTGGTCTTAAATTTTACTAATCATTATAATTATTTTATAGGAGTTCTAATTTAAAAATATAGGACAACAAAGAAAAACAAAACCAATGAAAAACAACCTTCTTATTAGCCCATTTTCAATCTCTTTTTTAGTTGCTTTTATCTAATGTTCCCCCAGATACTACCATTCTCTTCTCCTTATTCTACATACTTTCCCTCAGAAACAGGAAACTATCATTCCTTCAACTGCATTCATTCAATAAGCAAATATACAACATCTATTAGGGACAAGGCATTTCTATTACGTGATGACAACTGAAAAACAAAACAAGAACTACCTACATGCCCTTCCACCCACCTGAGTCCCCTTTCTCCAGAGTTCCAGAATCTTATTTGCACTGATTTATAGACATTTCCAAATAGATAAGCCTATAGACACCTCCAAAGCAAGTTTCCTTTCTCCTCATGTATTGTCAGTATTAGAGATAGCACCAAACTTCTAGCCCCTTCAGCCAAATAATATTCTGTTGCTCTTTTCTTTCATCCCATACATTCATTCTTCATATAGAATTTATGACTGTTCAAATATTCTCTCAACACATTTTTTATTCTCCATTGCCATTCCCATTCTTCACTTCTCACTCTGACTACTGCAACAGCTTCTAACTCGGATCCTAACCTTAGTGTGGGCACAATCTAGTCTATGCTGCTGCTGCTGCTAAGTCACTTCAGTTGTGTCTGACTCTGTGCAACCCCAAAGACGGCAGCCCACCAGGCTCCCCCGTCCCTGGGATTCTCCAGGCAAGAACACTGGAGTGGGTTGCCATTTCCTTCTCCAATGCATGAAAGTGAAAAGTGAAAGTGAAGTCGCTCAATTGTGTCCAACTCTTTGCGACCCCATAGACTGCAGCCTACCAGGCTCCTCCATGCATAGGACTTTTCAGGTAAGAGTACCGGAGTCGGGTGCCACTGCCTTCTCCAATCTAGTCTATACATACATAGTGACAAAAATTACTGTCCTAAACAATAACTCTTGTAATACTATTTCCCTGTTAAAAATGTATATTGTCTCTTGTAAAATTATAGTGAGTCTAGACATCTTAAATATATTTGTGAGGCCCTAAACAATCTGGCTATAAGCTGTAATTCTAGTTTAAATATCTCTCTGTAACTTTAAACTTCCTATTTCTTACCTATTCCACCTACATGAACCTAAGCTCTAGTCACAAGTAACTTTATACTATTTTCCAAATTAAGCAATGTGTTTTCCCACCTCTCCATCTTTGAACGGTTTATTTCTTCTGCTTATTAACTCTTCTCACACATGTATGCATGTATATATATTTACATACACATACATTAGCACTACCTAATTGTTTCTAACAACATATTGAGTATTTAAGCTGATAATATATTTTAACACAAACAATTTCAAAATATAAATAAACAGGAACTAATCTATTATAGTCAACAAAAACATCATGATGTAAAGTTAGCACCAAAAGACATGTGACTTCACTGTTATTCTGAAGTTGAAGGACAAACCTTCTGTCTTTAGAAATTAACAAAATCTTTTAATTTTCACTGCAAAGCGATCAAACCAGTCAATCATAAAAGAAATCAGTTCTGAATATTCATTGGAAGAATTGATGCTAAAGTTGAAGATCCAATTCTTTGGCCACCTGATGCGAAGAACTGACTTATTGGAAAAGACCCTGATGCTGGGAAAGATTGAAGGCAGGAGAAGGGGATGACAGAGGACGAGACGGTTGGATAGCATCACCAACCTGACGGACATGAGCTTGAGCAAGCTCTGGGAGTTAGCGATGGACGGAGAAGCCTGGCCGTGCTGCAGGCCATGAGATAGCAAAGAGTCAGACATGACTGAGCGACTGAACTGAACGATTATGAAGAAATAGTTCATTATTGATACAGTATTCAGAAAAAGAAAGCAAGCAGCACATTTAAATACTTTTTGAATAAAATATTTTATATAGTCTGATGTAATTTTCTTTTCTAGTAAATGGATCTTCTTAGGAAACCAAGTTCAAGATTAGGTAAACAGAATTATCAAAAAGGAAATGAGATGTCCTTGATGAATTTTATTGAGCTACAATTCTATATGTATAAATCATCCTTTTGCATGTTAGAAATCAGAACTTCTGCCTGTTGTAAAGGGAAGTTCTGTATTCCCCACTGTCCTTTTTCAAGTTTCCAGGTGGAGCTCTTATACCCTATACTGGCTGTACTATACCTTATGTTAATTTCATCCAAAAAAGTGTTTTCTTGATTCAGTGAAGACTTTAGTAATTTTCTTTCTAGTAAGCTGAATTTCCCTAGTGGCTCAGATGGTAAAGCGTCTGCCTACAACGTGGGAGACGTGGGTTCAATCCCTGGGTCAGGAAGATCTCCTGGAGAAGGAAATAGCAACCCACTCCAGTATTCCTGCCTGGAAACTCCCACGGACGGAGGAGCCTGGTAGGCTACAGTCCATGGGGTCACAGAGCTGGACACGACCATGCATGCATCATTGAGTATACTGAGTATATATAGGACAATGAAGTTTTTAACACCATAATTGTACTGTCTCATATTTAAGCTGCCTTAAAATCTTTCTCTTTTACAACTATTTACATTAATATATAATGGATAAACACAAGCTATGATGGTCTTTACCTCTGTTTTCTAAGATAAATGTTAAATTACATTGAGGCAAAGGACACTTAAGAATAAAAAATTAAATAAATGAAAGTGAAGTATAATGAAAAAGGATGGTTGTGGATTTGAAAGGCTCCCCAAAGTAAAAGTTTATTGAAGTAATGAGGTAAAGAAAAATGAATGTGACATGTATAGATATTTGAAAACTGATCCTTTTGCATTACCATTATGACGTGTTTCACCAAGAGGCTCAAGTTTTGGAAGTCTAGTGACTTTGGGGGTTCCCCAGCCAACTGAAGAAAAAGAAAGACATTTAAAAACACTGTTATACAATATCTCTTTAGGTCTGTTAAGAGGATCCCTCTCTTGACAGCAGTGTATACAACTTCAATGTCAATTCATACATATTCAATGATACAGTACCAAATAACCATAAACCCTTTTTAAATGGTTTCTGTTTTAAAATGTAATTTTAGGTTGGTAATACTTGCTTTACGTTTTTGTTTCCCTTTAGATAAAAACATAAGCATCCTCACCACCATCATAAATAACCTTAGGCTACTAATCTAAGTCCCAACAGAAGCTAAAAGAAATATACACTTATTAAGTGGAATATCAGAAATAAGTCCTAAAATGGGGCTCAAAGGAAAATGTTACCATCTTATGCCTTCTAGCAAGACTAAAAGGAAACTACAAACATATACATTGTAAGGTATTTACTGAATATGTGAGGTACAATGCTTAGTGATGAAAAATTTCTCAAAATAACTATGTCCCAGTGCTTTATATACAGTATTTCATTTAATATCCATAACATAGTTAGAAGGTCAGGATGTATGTTGGAAATACAATGGAAACATTCAAACATCTTGGCTTCAAACATTAATTTTCAGGATGAAAGATCCAATTTTTTAAAAGGTCATACTAACCATCCATTCATTACAATTACATTCCCTTTAGCAATCTGGGTACTGATATTCCAAACAGGACCTGAATCCATTATAGGAGGTACTTAAGTAAAGATGTCTTATTAATTTTTACTATTTTTTTTACTTTCATAAAGCATTTTTTATGAATTAAAAAAATCAATATTTATGTTGATAAATTCTGAACTAAGTAGACGGAACAAAGAATTCTACGTTTCTCACAAATTCACAAGATTATGAATATGCTGAATAACTGCATAATTTTTTGTATTTTTCTTTACTGTTTAAGGCAGTATTTCTAAATTCAGTATCAATTTCAATTTACTCACCAGGAGGAGGAGGTGGGGGTGGTGTTGGACTCTTAGGAACAGAATCATCTGTATTAACAGGTTCTACACGGTGGCTCCTTTTCATCCTTAGTTTCTTAGCTTTCTTTTTACTGTTATCTATAAGAATATAAACATGAAACTTTATGCCTTTTGGAAAAAGTTACTTCTATAATAAAAAAAAAGAACAGAATTAGAATATTGATATAATTATTACCATAGAAATATAACTTCAACTTAAAAATTGTTACCAATAATGAACTGTGAACTTTCCTTTTCTAAGAATATATTTGTGTTTATTGAATGAATGATTAAAAAATATGAGCGAGTGGCAAAAAGTCATATTTTAAGTTCTATGAGAAGTGATTCAGAATACAAAAAAAAAATCCATATTTCCAAAAGCAACATTTTTTTTCAAGTGTCATAATAAATAAATGGAATCATCTAATTACAGAGACTTCTACAAAGCTACGGATGACCTGGGGGAAAAAGAGAGGTATCGGTTTATCTCAGTAGGATATACAGAATGATTCCAGATCTAAGCCCAAAAATAATCCTTTGAAATGTGGAAAAAAGACCCTAATCAAACCAAAGCACATTATCTATGAAAATAATGCCCAAGATGCTCAACATAAATGTATGTAACCAAAACTCATATTAGATCTTATAGAATTGAATCTTAATTTTTCTAAAAATATTTACAAATTCTCACTTAAGCACATATAGACATTTTAAGTGAATCTATGTTGTTAACATGTAAACTTTAACAACATAAACCAGGATGTCATAGTAGCTAAATAATCAAACAGCAGAGCCACTGAAATATTTTAATTGATAATCCCAAATCACTAAATTTATACATATAATACATTTTCTAAAATGGAAATTATGTTACACAAGAAACAGCCAACATCTATGAAACCTATAAAGCAGTAAGAAATACAAATATATCTAGAAACTCATTATTTTTCTAAATAAATTAGTGTCACTTGAGAATATTTTATTCTAGATATAAACAGAGACATCCTTTTACAATTAAAGCTATAAGCTTTGCAGCTGGGAGAAAGGAAAGAGAGTTTCCAGAATCATATGGTACTTTAGCATGGGCAATAAGTCAGGGTCATGGAAGAGCACAGGCTATGCAACAGAGGACTGAAAGTTGAGGGAAGTGAATCTTAGCACAGCCACAGATGAGATATGTGATCTCAAATTACTCAACCTTTCTAAGTCCCTGGTGTCCTACTCTACATATGGGAAAAATATACCCCAGGACTGATATGTGAAATAACAATTTTGTGTTAAATAATATTTTCAAATCATCTACCAAACCATTTTGTTATTTAACAATGTATTAGCGCTATTAGAAAGAGTTGTTCCAATATATTTAGAGGCCACTTTACAGTCTACATTTTGTTTTACTCTGTTAACAGAGTGATATGGGTACAAATGTGGATACCCTAACTTCCAAAATTACAAAAAGTATAATTTTCAAATCTTTGTATTTTTATATAGCAAAACATACATGTTTGGTACTCTGCATCTCAGGGACTGAGATCTTGTTTTCATAAACTCTTTGAAAGTGAAACTGAAAGTGAAGTCGTGTCCAACTCTTTGCGACCCCGTGGACTGTAGCCCACCAGGCTCCTCCGTCCGTGGGATTCTCCAGGCAAGAATACTGGAGTGGGTTGCCATTTCCTTCTCCAGGGGATCTTCCCGACCCAGGGATCGAACCTGGGTCTCCTTCATTCCAGGCAGACGCTTTAACCTGTGAGCCACCAGGGCAGACCCCATATTAAATTCTTTAATACTATACAAAAATTATTATATACCATCCCTATAAATACATCATATACCTAGTTATTGTATCACCAACTAAGAACGGCAAGGAAGCAATGGTTACTGGGTATCTCTCATGTATCGGCCCTGTGCTAGGAACATTATAGAGTTACTTTTATTATAAGGAAATCTAAAAGCCTGATGGAAAAAAATAAAAGATGAAAACTCCATTTTTGAGATGAGAAAAACAAGGACTGAAGAACACTACATAACATAACATACATCTAGTAGATGAGAAAGTCTGGATGCTACCTCAGATTGTGTGAGTCCAAAGGGTCTCTCTCTATGACACCAAAAGACATAAATTTCCTGTTAAATCACATAACTAGTTTATAAAAAGAAAGGTAACCATAAAGATTTCATATAATATTAAAATAAGAGGAAAATGGATATTTGATAATAAAATAGCTTTTAAATTATATTTTTAATTTATTTTAATTGAAGGATAATTGCTTTATAATATTGTGTTGGTTTCTGCCACAAAGCTTTCAAAATGTTCAATTATGTCTGCATCTCCTAAAAATCACAATATAACAATTATAAATATATATGCACCCAACATGGGAGCACCGCAGTATGTAAGACAAATGCTAACAAGTATGAAAGGAGAAATTAACAATAACACAATAATAGTGGGAGACTTTAATACCCCGCTCACACCTATGGATAGATCAACTAAACAGAAAATTAACAAGGAAACACAAACTTTAAACGATACAATAGACCAAAAAAAAAAAAAGAAATAGAAGCAATGAAAAAGACTATCCTGTCTCAGAAACCAATAAATTGCATACTTTATAAATGTAAAGTTACAGACAATATGGAGAAATCATGCATTAACTTGATTTAATTTCATTTTACTCAATAATGAGAAAATATAATTGGTTTTAAAATCATAAAAAAAAAAAATAAAGAAAATGACACTGACTATAACTTTATGAAGATTAAAAACAAAACAAACCCTCCAAGAATTTTAAACGTTTTAAATACACTCTAAGGATTTCTGGGGCTATGCAATATTCCTAATTACTGAAAATGGAATTTTCAGCTGAAATTCTTTTCAGTTACAAAGGGCTAGGTTTTAAGACATCATGAATAAAAACATAAATTAGCAAACTAATGAACTAAAATTCATGAAAAAAATATAATAAACACTGCATTTGGAGATGAAAAAATCTTATATTTCTTTGTGAAAATAACCATGACAAATGAAAGAGTATTTTTAAGTTTTATATAATGTTATTTATATGTCACATATAATACATAAAACTTAAAAATAAACACAATGAGCATAAAAATAAATACTTTATATATTTTTAATAACTAGATTTATCACCTGATTCTGATGATCTCCAGTCTGTCTCATCTTCATTTTCCAACTGCTGTGTTAATGCCTCCTTATAATTTTCTACTACTCCAAACTCACTGTTTTTTTGGCTACTGTCACTGATCTGGCTCTGTGTCTCTATTTGCTCATGCTCCATTTTATGTTTCAGGGGGCAGCCATCACTGTCTTCTGTATTTTGCCTCTTTTTCTCTCTTTCAAGTTTTTTTTCATTCTGACAAAAATGAAATGTATCATTCTTAATATAATGGTCATATCTAAGATAGCTTAAAGGAGAAATCAAATAATTCATGAGCATTATATAACTTCAGGGCACTTTGATATTTCCATTAAAAATTATTTGAGTGTATCATTAAAACATGCTAATTGCCAAACATTCAGAAAACAGAGATAGTATAAAGAAAGAACACTTATATTACTAGTAATTCCACATTCTAGAGATGATCACTATTTGATATACAAATCACACAGAGGTGCTTTTCTTTGCCTATCCCACACATACAGACATACATATCCTCAAACACACACAAATGTGACTGCCTCTCTATATATACATATTTATGTATATTTTTGGAGAAGGAAATGGCATCCCACTCCAGTATTCTTGCCAGGAAAATCCCAGGGATCGAGGAGCCTGGAAGGCTGTAGTTCATGGGGTCACAAAGAGTCGGACAGGACTGAGCAGCTAAGCACAAGCACGTGTATATTTTTAAACAGAAAAGATCAAAGATTTAAGAATACATATTTCTTTCTATGTCAATCAATTTATGAAGTGCTTACAATATTGCATGATACATACATAGTAGTGTTAGCTATGAAAGCATTATATTATGCTATGGTTTAGTCGTATGCTATAGTTTAGTCATATCTGATTCTTGCGACCCCATGAACTGTAGCCCACCAGGCTCCTCTGTCCATGGGATTTCCCAGGCAAGAATACTGGAGTGGGTTGCCATATCCTTCTCCAGGGAATCTTCCTGACCCAGTGATGGAACCAACATGTCCTGCATTGCAGGCGATCTACTGCATTGCAGGTGGATTCTTCACCACTGAGCCACCAGGGATTCCCTATATTATAATGTATGTGTAAGCTATTACTACTTTCATCAATTACACTATTATTTTGAATAATTCTATCATAACTTATTTTACCAACTCCCACTCAATGGACAAAGACGTGATTTTCAATTTTTCATTATTACAAGAAATACAATGATTGAATTAGTTCTCCAGAATAAATTCCTAACAGTCATGCTGCTGGATCAAAGGGTAAAGCACATTTTAAAATGTGACATACTACAAACTTTACTTCATAAAAACTAATGTCAAATTACACCACTGGAAAAGGATTGAAAGAGTGATATTTTCCCATATCTTTCCTTTTTTTGATTGCACAGCACAGCATGTAGGATCTTACTTCCCCACCAGGAATCGAACCTGCACCCCCTGTATTGGAAGTGTGCAGTCTTAACCACTGGACTGCCAGGGAAGTCCCCCACCCCACATCTTTTTTAGTGCTTTTTTAATCATCATGCTCAGTTATTCAGCTGTGTCCGACTCTTGGTGACCCTTTGGACTACAGCCTGCCAGCCTCCTCTGTCCGTGGGATTTTTCAGGCAGGAATACAGGAGTGGATTGCCATTGTCCCCTCCAGGTTTTAATCATTATCAATCTTTTATATCTCCACCAACTAATAAATACTTTTTTACCTCAGTGTTGATTTATTATTTTTATTACTACTGAAGGTAAGCTATAAAATATCCTTATTGCCATTTAAATTTTTTCTATAAGGAACTACCCATCATAACCCAATGCCCTTTTTTCTATTAGAGTCTCATTATTTACACAGTAATTTTTTAAGGATTCTTCTTTTCTTTTGGTCCCATGTTTCTCAAATATTTTTCATTACGATTAGATTTTTTTTTGTCCTTAACTTTGTAGAACATCTCTTTAAAAACTGAATATATAATAAGATCTACTTTATTTTTCCCATTTTGTGATTTTTCACTCTGTGATTTGTGGCCTCATTGTCCTGCTTTGAAAGTTTCTCCTCCTCCAAGTTTACAAATGTCTAACTGTATTATATCCAAGTGTTTCTAAGGTGTCTTTTTTTAATATTTAAATCTTTTAAAATTTAATTTGGTATACAGTGTTCAATAATTTTACTTTTTTTCTAAATGACTCTTCAGTTGTTTCAATATATTTTTTCTCCCAGATTTGAAATGCCACTTTTCTCTTATACTAAATGCTTATATATAACTCTGTTTGTTACTATTGTTTCATTGTGTATTCTGGAACCAACATCTCACCATTTTCATTATCTGTGATAAAAATCAAAGGAAAAAAATGTCAGGTAATATTTTAAAGGAGAAGTTTTGGGGGGAAGAAAACTTGCTTGATAAAAAGGATCATTTATTTCCATTTATTTCATTTCTTAAGTAACTTAAAACCAAATATCTCATAGTACCAACTATTTTGTAAAAATAAAACAACCAAAAACTATACAATCAATTTCTTACCTGTGGAGCTGCCTCCCTCCTCAGCAGCAGCCCCAAGAAGAAATAATCATCCACCTTTCCAGATGAATACCTGTGTGGAAGGAGGCAGTGATAGGGGAAGAGGGATGGAGCATACAGGTAGGTCATGCGAGCCACCTGCCACATTAAGCTCTGAGTGAATGAAGAGGTGGTTTAGGAAGCTCTGCCACTGAGGAAGCATAGCTGCTGGGAGTGATTTAAGCAGGACCAATGCAAACTCTGAACATCAGTAGAAAATGAAAACAAAGACACAGATACACAGACGGACAGATATAGAAACACACACCCATACACATACACTCTCTCTCTCACCCTTAATTTATGATTAAAATCTACAAATTAATTTTAGTTAAACTTCTGACACTTAAAATTAAAATAAATGATATTCAAATATAAAAGAACATATCATAGTTTCAAACATTAAGTATCCTGGGAAAATAGACAGAAAGTCATTTACATACTCTAATACTTCATAAACATGTAAATATTACTGTAAAAGGACAGTAATAGCAATATACAGGGATAAAGACAATGTAAATAAGCGTAAACACTATTATGGGATATGTGACAAAATGTATTTATCAGAACAATAAGATAGTTGTATATCCTATCTTCATTTTCATTCTCAGTGAATTCTGCAGCCATCCTTTTTATACGAGATCAGAAGGGAAGATTGAAGAGGAAGAAAAAGCAGCAAATCTTTAGCCTGTCTCCCCCTTTTAATTTCTTTTACAAATAATTAATCCCTGGAGAAATACTTCTATCTCCCTGCCTCCTTTCCCTACTCCTCACCTCCTTTCTGAACTTCCAACTTTATAAAATATAAAAATTAATTCGCCACTATCCATACCTCAATGATTACAGATGCTATTGGCTGGAAAGGATTAACAATAACTGGTTCTGGGTCCAACTCAGCCATACCACTGGTTCCATGGAGTTCAGCCTGTTCTTGCTCTCTTTGTTCTCTATATTTTGAAGGAAAAAATTTGGAATTCCTTATGAGAAAATGATAAACCATGTTTAAGAACACTTGCAATAGGTTTATGGCTATTAAATTCAGTATTTAAACATATGGATATGGCTTTGAATTTATCCTAATGCAGGTAACAGGCCGCTATCTCCATGTAAAGATTAATCGTTTGAATTTTAAAAGAAAGAAATGCTGACAAAAATGACATTCTCTATGACTGACTTCTTAATGTCTGCAGTACAGATTATTTTTCTATGTAATAAAGATTTATATTTATCAATTTATTAATTACCCTCCCAAACCAATGCTATCCTCTTCTCTAATAGTAACTAGATAAGTTCTACTGTTAAACCTCTTAAGAGCTGTGTACAGTTCTATATCATAAATGAACTAGATAACAATTATTGCTTTGCATAAGTAGAAAAGGCTATAAAAATAAATTGCCCTTTGCCACTCAAATCAAATAAATATTTCTATATTAGTTACTACTGAGACTTTTATTACCTCTGTGACTTAAAATTAATGTTGCCCCAGAGATAAAGGTAATAAATTATTAAAAGCAGCAGCTATAGACAGAAACATGACTATTTTAGATCTGCAAGTAGACTAAGTATAGTAGAACAACGTCAGTGTTCATTACTATGGCGTTTATTAAGTTCTATGATGGAAAGATATATTCTCTCATCCTAAACCTAGAAAGCCAAGATTTAGTGATCTGCAATTTACTAATTTTGTGACCTTGGTCATTTATCTGCATACTTGAGCCTCAGCTTTCCCATAAATGTGGACAAAATACCTATTTCATAGAGCTATTTCAGGTAAATTAATGTATGTGAAAGCTTTCTGTATATAAACATACTTACAGGACACTTATTCATTATTAATGTTATTCATTTATTAGTAAGTAATTTCAGGTATCTGGTTTTAACATACTATTTTCATATACCAATAATAGCTGTTTTACTGTTTTTTTCAAAATTATCTAAACCTATAAAAATCTAAAAACCTATTAAATTGTATTTAACAATAAAAAGTTTTTTTTTTTAACACTCTCATCTAAATTTAATTATGGATTCTGTTAAACAGGAGAGGATTCAGACCACAAGTGGCATGGCTAAGAGAAAGCAGGAAAGGGGAGAGGGGTACCAGAAAAGCCAGCCATAACATGATCTGGAATATCTTTATGGAAAAAGCTAAAACTGAAAAAAAAAAAAAAGACTAAATTTCTTTTATTCAATCTTTTTTTTTCCTTTTTGCTTGTTTTCTAAGTAGAGGAAAACCAAAGAAGCCTTTAGAAAACTATGGCCATATATTTTGTTTTCATAATTACATAGAAGGTATATTTACATGAATGGTTGGGTGTACTTAGCTTTATATCATGAAAATATATACTAGAATAGAAAATCAAAGATTCTCACAGGAACTAAAACCTCTTATTGGTTCAAGAGAGACCTATGTCACTGATCTGCTCATATTATTGAGCACTTGAGGATAGAAAAGTTATCTCTCCAAGAGGTAAGTCCTGACTCTGAATTAAATGAAAGATAACAGTAATCAGAGGATTTCCTTGACAGTGCGAAGGAGCACCTCACAAAGGCATCACCAAGGACAGTTAGTGGGTTCTTGTCTACCAGGCTGCAACTGTTAAAGCACACAGAAGGCCAATATTACTTAGGTAGCTGGAAGACAACTTTGGATGCCACAAGGGCTCACTTGGAAATCTTTTAGTTTCTTCCCTCCCCTGACATGTAACAATCAAATGAAGAAAGAAAGAGAAATCCTGGGATTAAGAACTAAATCCAACATCTAATCAAATCTGAGAAGCCAATTAGATCTGTCAGGAAGATCCCCTGGAAAAGGGCATGGCAACCCACTCCAGTATTCTTACCTGGAGAATCCCATAGACAGAGGAGCCTGGCAGGTTATGGACCATGGGATCGCACATAGTTGGACACAACTGAAGTGACTTAGCATGCATGCGTGTAATCAAATCTGAGTATTATTTTATTCCAGCATGAATATTATTATAACTGATTCTGTGGTAGAATTTATGTAAACATTTTTTTTTAAATTTAGAGTTTGCTAAACATTTTAAAAATTTCCATTTAGGCAACACTTTTTAAAAATAGTTTTAAAAACATAAAACCTGAGATAGTGCAATTCATTTTTTCAGACAAAAACTAGTGCTGAAGATCACATTTTGCTTCAGCTGGTTGATCCACACTAACAGCTTACCTTCTATCTTCACTGACACTAATGAGGAGTATCTCAGTCTACGACACGTTCTTTCCTATGGGAGACTGTCCTGTGCATCACAGAACATTTAGCAGCATCCCTGGCCTCCACCCTCTAGATGCCAATTGCATTCCACCTTCCAGCCATGACAAGCAAAAATGTCCCTAGACATTGCCAAATGTCTTCTGAGGAGCAAAATCACCCTGTGGATTGAGAACCACTGCACTAAAGGTTGTCATAAGAAATAAAGAAAGAAAAATTGTAAAACTGTGACGGATAAATACCTCAGCAATAAATATAACTACTATACCACCATTAGGAAAATTAGAACTCTATCAACCAAACCTGTTAAGTCCACAGAAATAAAAAAAATTTACCAAGAAAAACCTGAATAGGCAAACTAAAAAACTATTCATAAAAGTGAGGTGTTTCTGGCTTTTCATATGCACTGTGCTATATAATTAATCATCTTACCTTTCTTCTCGTAATTTTCGCACGCGTTCAGCCCTTTCTCGCTTCTCTTGCTCCTCAAGAGCACGTTGTTCTGCTGTGTCTTTTTGGATGCGTTCATTTAAGGCATCAAAGTCCCTTGCAATGATATGTAGTAGCCAATAAAGGCCCTTTTTAATGGACTTGTCAATTTTCTTTCCATATCCCAAGACTGCTGAACAAGGTTCCTTAAAAACAGAAGTTTATTTGACTTAAAGATTAAAACTAAAAGTTCTCTACAAATATTTATTCATAAACCATTAGTATAATTACTGGAGAATCAAAATCAATTAACTCGTTAAATTAATGACATAAAGCACCTGCTTCTTTCACTTATAAAATACATCTTTGCAATGATTACTACATTAGTATGTACATGAGTTGAAATGTTTTATGGATTATACCTGTAAGCTTTGAGAGTGATTATGACACTAGTAGTTGGCAGTGCTAGATAATTTTAAACAAAATCACTGACTGACAAAACTGAACTTACAGAAGAAAACTACCTATTAAAAATACTATTAATACTACTACTATTTAACACTACATAATAAAAATAGCAGAAACTTTTAATTTCCTACACCAAGGAATTTATGGCACTAAGCATCTTTTAACAATCATTTTCTGAAACCAAGAATAAATGATTAAATTCCTCAGTTCATCTTTAAGACTGTAGGATAACTCTAATATAATCTTTCAAAATTCATTATAAACTTTTCCTAAGTATAAGTTGTGTATTTATACTTCCACCATTTTATAATATTTATAGAATAACATGTTTGTATAGCTTACATATTTGGTCAGCAATGTTGAAACAAAATCAAATCTAAAGTCTTTGAAATGATGGAAGATATTTTAAAGAAGTCAGTAACAACTAAACAGAAAACAAATATCACTGTATTAAGTAATTTCAAATGAACAGTGAGATTATGTATTTCCTGGTAAAATATTTTAAAAAGAAACACTAATAAATTATTTTGTTAGCTGCCTACCCTCTTATTGCTTACCACCTTTACAAAAACTAAGTTATACCAAATATAATTTATAGGGCAAAAGAAGCCTCAACACTTACTATCTGACACAAGCACTTGTGCTCATTGACGAGCTTTTCCAGAGAAAGACACTCAATCACATCAGCTTCTCCTAGAGCCCCTTCCTTATCCTGTTTATTTGCCAACCTAGAAAGACATAAGTGAAGTGGATTTACAGCAAATATACAATCAGACAGCTGCTTAAAAACATTCTCACCAAGTTCCTACTCCAAAGTTTTAACCCTGCTGATTACAGAACATGCTGGCTTTACAGAACAATGTACTATCTTTTATTCTATCATTTTTCCTTTAAGTTTGTAAACATTTTTTAAGATTTGGCCTATAAAAGGGAAATCAAGTAAAGAGAAATGTCAAGAAAACAAGCAATAGGTCAACAGGCCAACAACAAAGTACAAACAGAAAAAGAAGTGGACTAGTTTCCACAGCACTCAGCCATCAGTTACCCCTTTCACCTTAGAGCCTTATCTTTGCTGCATTGTGATGCAAAGGCCCTTATCCCAAGTCTTTTCTCTTCTTTAAAATACAAACTGCATCGTGTTTCACATACCTAAATATTCATTCAAAGCTTGTATTATTTGAGCTAACCTGTATTTCCAGGGTGTGGATGTGTTCACATAAAAGTGCAATTTACTGGAGAAATGAGGTCACTTTTATCTAATGTATTTAGCACAGCACTGGACATAGAAAACCTTATACTAAATTAGGAACAAACTGGGGAACAAGTGAAAAAACCAAAACAAGTTCTAAAAAGAGTTAGGAATTACCACAAAATACTGTTTTCCTGGAAGCCTGGCGTGCTGCAGTCCATGGGGTCGCAAAGAGTCGGGCGCAACTGCGACTGAACAACAACTATTTTCCAATCAGATGGCAGAGGTCAAAAAGTAATAAAACACTGTCTTGGAAACAGTTTGGTAGTATTTCAGGAAAATATATATTATATCATAAGTATGTAGAATAATCAATCTAATGAACCCTATTACCTATCTTTAAAAATTTATACCGTGTTTGCTCATCTATTTATCGTCCATGTTCCCATCAGTCATATCACTTCACCCCAAAATTTTAAAATATTCTAATACCACTGTCACACTTAAGCTCTGAAAAAACTTAATATTCTTCAATATCTTTTTTAAGTGTAATGTCCAAATTCAGATCCAAACCAGACACACATTACAATTTATTCTTTTAAGTGTTTCTGAATCAGTATCACCCCCAGTGACAACACTGCTTACTCCTAAAACATCACTACCAATATCTCTGAAAAGACTGCATAAAAATGGCAGTATCATCAATTTTACTTATAACCTCTAACTATAAAAACAAGTCAGGGACGGTACAGTGGAAGGATGAATGAACTTTCAACATGGAAAAAATGGTATTTTAAAGACCACAATTTGGGCACCTTGACTATTCACTGGTAGTGATTGGTTAACAGGTGTTTATATGTGTTTCTATACCCTCCCTTTTTTCCTCAAAAGTTAGCATACTATATACACTTCTGTGAATCACTATGCTTTTTTTTCAAACAGTAAATCCTAAAATTATTCTGAAGCAGTATAAAGAAATCATCTTTATTACTATATTCTTTACTAATAAACAAAATGTTCATTATATGCATGTTTCATCATTTACTCAGCCACCAAAGAACTACATGCAGTGTTTATGGGTAGTTCTCAATGTTTCGCTTTTACAAAAAGGGCCGTGAGTATTTAAGTGTGTGAAGGTATTATTCCTTATTGTGGGAACAGACTTCAGGAAATGGGATTACTAAACCAAAGAATAAATACAAATGATATTTTGATAGATATTATAGCAATGTCCCGCCTCTCATCCTCAAATCATAACACATTAGGCAAAGAAAAGTGTAAGAAAAGTTAGTCATGCAAGAGAAATTTCATGTATGATTTTTCCTACAAATATTTCACTCTGGTAAAACTTAATTTTGAATTTTTTATATAATAAACAGCATAACAACACTGTGCAATTTCAGTCTTCGCATGTGGAAAATTATGAAAGAAACTTAAAAATAGCAGGCATACCAAAAAGAAAAGTAAAATTGCACGTTTAAAGATACTATCTCTTTTCTGGCTGTTGTAGTTCTGCAATTTGGTAATTTTCTGAGTTAAGAAAATAAGATGGAATTCAACTATTTAATTCCCTAAGTGAAAGTTGCTCAGTCATGTCTGACTTTGCGGCCCCATGGATTACACAGACCATGGAATTTTCCAGGGCAGAATACTAGACTGGGTAGCTGTTCCCTTCTCCAGGGATTCTTCCCAACCCAGGGATTGAACCCAGGTCACCTGCGTCGCGGGAGGCTTCTTTACCAGCTAAGCTACCAGCGAAGCAAATTCCCTAAAATAAGATGGAATTCAATTATTTTAAAGTAAACTGAACAAAAAGCCTTCATCCAAGGTTCTTTTCATTCCTATTTATTCCAAATTCCATCAATTTAGCAAGGTTTCACACCTTTAGAAAACAAAGTAATCTTTGTTTAATTACAAACGCCCTTTTCTGTGAGTAATGTATTTTATATATACTATAGGACAGGAATTTCAGAGTCTGTGCCAAGTTTTCTATAGCAGACAGTTTAACAAGGACTTCCTGTTACCAACTAGCTCCAGTGAAAACAGTCTTCCTTTAATCTAAAGAATAGGCAGCTAACAGGCAGAACCGGATTCTCCAGGTGTGAGGTAAGCAATTTGTTCTCACTTGATACGAACTGCAAAACAACTTTATATCTAACTTATTTGACTTCAGTATGTGGCTTTCAATTAAGTTAACTAAATGAAACCCATACAGAGATTAGCCTATGAACTATAAGACAGAGATTTAAATAAAATATGAATAAAATGTTACAGATGGTACTCAAGATTTTCTCTCACAGGCAAGACTCCAACTACGCAGGTGGAAAAGCAACAGAAACAAGCCAAAGGAACAAGACAAAGGTAAACAGACCACTCTTTTCTGTACTTTTAATGTGAGACATCCAGAGTTTGAAACCTGTGACATTTAAAAATAACTCAACAGATAATTGAAGATACTTGTTTTGTTCAGATTTGGACCAGGCTACAGGCAGCTGATCCGTTCACATATACTATCGATAGGCTGAATGAGATAGGAGTTTAGAGTCCCTAGAAATAGACTAGAGAAGGCAATGGCAACCCACTCCAGTGTTCTTGCCTGGAGAATTCCAGGGACGGGGGAGCTTGGTGGGCTGCCGTTTATGGGGGTTGCACAGAGTCGGACACGACTGAAGCAACTTAGCAGCAGCAGCAGCAGAAATAGACCACTGCAAACAAAATCAACTTTTCCTTTTAAGTCCTTTAAAAAATATCTTTCCATTTTGGAAACACTAGAAGGTCAGAACCTATAAAAACAAACCTCAAACTCTTTCCTCTATAAACAGACTATATAAATTATACCATGCTTGCTTTAGAGAACATTTTTCCACTTAATTCCTAAAAGAAGTTTATACCCAACTTGCCACATATGTACAATGTTTAAAAATTCAAGAAAATTTTCTATAAGGCCTTAATTTCTTCATTGTTGTTTCCCAGAATCTTTAAAATTAATTTGAGGAAATTAAAAAATAATCGTGTTGTAAAAGGACTACTGTAAAATATTGACATACTCGATTTTTTTTAAGTACTCAATTTTTAGATGTTTCAGTTAGTACTTAAATTATAAAATTTAATATCAATATTATATTTGATTTGATAATTTTAAAAACTTAAGTCATCATCACTTAAATGCAAACTACACAGGTAGTTTCATATTTAAGTTTAGAGGCTTAATCAAAACATGTTTTATTTTTTGATATTTCTTCAAAGTTATTTTACAATTGTTATGTGAGATTTTAATAGATAATATTTCAAATCAAAATAATATTTCCATTAGTAAATGCTTTAAGGGTAAATGTGAAAGCTGACTATGTAATACCCAGAACATATTACCTCTGTGACAATGCAGTTTTAAATTTAATATAAAAATAATGTTATATGTGTACAGCTTACTTTAGTCAGATATGAGAGAGTTCAAAATTACATGAGTCTTAATATTTAAACAAAATAGTCTTATTGTTAAAGAATTAATTTTACAGTTATTTACACTAAACAAAAAGTAGAATTTAAAAAGCACTCAAAGGTTGCATTACTAAAAAATGTATAATAATTTAAACTGATATAATCAACATAATTCGCAATATTTTTTTTAGTTTCTTTTCTTCCTGTAAGCAGCCAAACAGGTGAACATTCCAATAATAGCTGCTTTCACCTTGAACTAGGGAAATGCTGCAAGCTGTCTTCATACACAAAAGCAAAAAAACATTCCATTTTATGTTAAATAAACATTTGTTACATATCTTGAAATGTTTATTCAATGTGAAAAGTTAAAGTGTAGTCACTCAGTTGTGTCCGACTCTTTGAGACCCCGTGAACTGTAGCTAACCAGGCTGCTCCATCCATGGAATTCTTTAGGCAAGAATACGGAGTGGATTGCCATTTCCTTCTCCAAAGGATATTCCCAATCCAGGGATCAAACCTGGGTCTTCCACATTGCAGGCAGATAATAGTAACTATAAAAAGAAATGTCTTACTTTTAAAAACTCTATAAATTATATAAAGTATCGACCCAGGGCATATTTCCTAAAGCATTAGAAAAATTTTATTCATATTTCTGTTCCTAGAAATGTTCCCTATCTGCAATAGGGTGGAGAAACTTTTTAGTCATACATGTTTGCTTTTGTATTTCAGAGAACAAATTGTCAATTTAATTACTGTATTTATAAATCAGTGTTCTAACTTTCTTTTTGCAAATATTACATTAAGCTCAAAGATACAATCAGTTATTAACAGTAAAATTCAAAATTGTATAGCAAAGCAGTGCATTAAACATGATGAAAGATGACATATTTGGATAGAGCTCTTCTGATATTAAAAAAATAAATTTAAGGTACAGAAAAGATTGCATAAAACGGTAGTATCGTCAATTTCACTAAACAATTAAATGATGTCACAACTATGTGCTTAATATTTTATGCCTTCATAAACTCTGTCTCTTCCAACTTTAAATTCTAATACACTTAGATATCTCACTTTGCTTATATTATAATTTATGAAGATAGAAGAAGATCGTAAGATAAATTGGAAATAGTTATACATATAGTTATGAGTATGCAACTACTGGAAAACGCAATTTATCTATAGAATGAAAGTATACCCGAATACCTACATTAAGTTAGTATCTACAGAGATGAATATAAGGATTTAAGGAACATCTGAATTATGTAAACTCTTTAAAGTAATCACCTATGACTTTCAGTGAAGATGCACAGATAAATTCCTCCTCTTGCTAGAAACCTAGAGAAGTGCTTGATATAATCTTATGGGGAAAAAGAAAAGAGAGACAAATTTCTAAACTACATCATTATATCTGAAATAAGAAAGGGAAATTTCCAAGTGCCAGAAATGAAGAGCAAAAATACTCAGAGCCAAAGTGGAGAGCAGGAATTAAAGCTAACTCCACTGGTTACTGGGTCAGTGGTAAAGAATTCACCTGTCAGTGCAGGGGACTCTGGCTCAATCCCTGGGTCAGGAAGATCCCCTGGAGAAGAGAATGGCAACCCACTCCAGCATTCTTGCCTGGGACATCCTATGGAGAGGGGAGCCTGGTGGGCTACAGTCCATGGGATCACAAGAGTCAGACATGACTTAGTGACTAAACAACAACAACCAACCACTGGCTACTACGGGAAAACACTTTAATCTTAGAGGCTGGGGTTTAGAGTATGCATAATTGGGAACTAAAGTCAAGTTTCCTGTATAAAGTATTGAACCAGAAAAAAAATAGAACACAGTCTGCATACAGAAAAAGGAAAATCTCTGTTGGTTTGTCCAGGACTACAGCAAGGAGTGATGTATTTGCTCAGGCTACAAAATCACTACAGAAAAATCAGGCCTATACTTATACTACCTGAGCTATAGAAATCCCTAGAGAAAGGTCAGGCCCACACACTCAGTATCTGTAGGTCCTATGTCCATGGATTCAACCAACATCAGCTGGACAATATTTAGGAAAAAATCCAGAAGGTTCCCAAAAGCAAAATTTGAAATTTCCATGCACCAGCAACTATTTACATAGCATTAAAAGACTCTGATGCTGGGAGGGATTGGGGGCAGGAGGAGAAGGGGATGACAGCGAATGAGATGGCTAAATGGCATCACTGACTCGATGGACATGAGTCTGAGTGAACTCCGGGAGTTGGTGATGGACAGGGAGGCCTGGCGTGCTGCGATTCATGGGGTCGCAAAGAGTCAGACACGACTGAGCGACTGAACTGAACTGAACATTTATTTACAAACATTTATATACCAGTTACATTGTATTAGGTATTATAAGTAATCTATAAATGACTTGAAGTATATTTTTAAAGTAAAAATATACAAGAGGATATATATAAGTTGTATGCAAATATTACATCATTTTATATAAGAGACCTAAGTATCCACGGAGTTTGGCATCTGTGGGCATCATGGAACCAATCCCCCACAATATGCAGGGACAACTGTATACTAACTGGGCTATGATAGTTTGAGTATGTCAAATTCATAGTTGTGACAATCATAAAAATGAGGTAAGAACATATCCATAATGCAAGGCACTCGGGGCATTCCTATATAATTCCCTACTGAAGATAAACTGCTGATGAAGTTTACTAAACACATTTGTTCATCACCAAGAAAAAAAGTTGGTGACCACAATAAACAAAGGAACTATTTATAAGTAATGGCAACCCACTCCAGTATTCTTTCCTGGAGAATCCTGAGGACAGAGGAGTCTGGAGGGATGCTATCCATAGGGTCGCACAGAGTAGGACACGACTGAAGCGACTTAGCATGCATGCATGCATTGGAGAAGGAAATGGCAACCCACTCCAGTATTCTTGCCTGGAGAATCCCAGGGACAGAGGAGCCTGGTGGGCTGCATCTATGGGGCCGCACAGAGTTGGACACGACTGAAGCGACTTAGCAGCAACAGCAGCAGCCGAAATAGCCTAACCATGTAAAAGGATCCTGAACATAAATATATTTTAAATGTTCAAAAGAAATAAATGAAGACATACACAAGATGAACACAGTAAAACTTTAGTTGATTTTATATAAATATCATTTACTATAACATACATGCACTGAAAGGAAATGTTTTTCCTTTAATATCAGTAACATATATAGATTTATAGAAAAAGAGATTAAAATACTTTCTTTTGCTAGTAAATTTACTATGATTAATGAATATGAAATACATATTGATATGTTTTAAAGAGTTCTTTAAAGTATCTTTTATTCAAATATGAAGCTGTGGTATTCCTTCAGGAAACTATTCTTCCAAAAACACAGAAACCCAGGATAAGATCACCTTTGCAAGGGTCAGAGTCAAATATCTTCATTTCCAAAATCAGTGACAGTAAAATTTTCGTCCTTAAAAGCACTTTGCAAAAGGATACTGTGCTACTATATTTGAAATACCCTATTTCTTTTTTTAAAAAAAATAAGTTAAACTATGATGCTTCAAAAAGAGGCTTTTGATGGCACGATGGCACTGTTCATTCATCGATTCATCGATAACTAAAACAAAAAATAAAAGAACCTAACTTGCCATTAGTATATTAGAGTTTATTTCGGGATTTTTTTCAAGCCATGCAATCAAAGAGAAAATTATACACACTGCAGTTCTTCACACCTATAAAATTAAAAAAAAATTTTAGACTACTTAGCACATGAATAAAAAAATTAAAATCTGTTTTGGTTTGATACCCACTGCCCTTATTTCTCATCTAAGCCTCAAATACTCTTTTCTTTTCCCCATATTATGAGGAATAGAAGTCAATTAAAAAAATAGTGCAACAAACATCATACCTGCTATGTACAATGTAGTTATAAAAATCATAGTAAGTTACATGTATGTATATGTACATACATGTATGTATATGTACATACATGTGTGTATGAATAGGATACATAAGTCTGTGTACATAAATAGGAATGCAATACACCTCACTTCCTGTCTTATCTCATACTATGACTATGAGGTACAGCAGAAGAAAATATAAGAATGCCAATTTCTTCATGGTGCCAAGACTAGAATTCAAAAATTTTTAGTAGATTTCCCATGACACAGGTATACAAGATCAGAACAAATTATTTTTCTTTTTCTAAATTATAAAGTACTTAATTTGAAAAATTCTAATATGCAAAATCCTAACTAATACAAATGCTAACATAATTATTTTAGCTCTAATATGCTACACTGCTGCTGAGTCACTTCAGTCGTGTCAGACTCTGTGTGACCCCACTGACAGTAGCCCACCAGGCTCCCCCGTCCCTGGGATTCTCCAGGCAAGAACACTGGAGTGGATTGCCATTTCCTTCTTCAATGCATGAAAGTGAAAAGTGAAAGTGAAGTCGCTCAGTCGTGTCCGACTCTTAGCGACTCCATGGACTGCAGCCCACCAGGCTCCTCCATCCATGGGATTTTCCAGGCAAGAGTACTGGAGTGGGGTGCCATTGCCTTCTCCGATATGCTACACTACTTTCTGCAATAACTTTTTTCTTTTAAACACAGCATTTATATTAAAAATGTAATACAATATCTGATACAATTCAACTTCACTTATAACATGTTTTACTTAGGATAATCTATTTCTATTTACTATGAAATAAAGAAAAATAGCAGATCTACAATCAAGGGAGGAAGGGAAGGTGGGAGGAAGAAAGAAAAGAGCTTATGACTGTTTCAAAAGCAACATGACATCCTAAACACTTTGGGAAGGAATTAATTTTCAGCATCAATATGGTAATACCAGAGGAAGCATATAGATAAGTAAGTGATAAACCCTAAAGCAAAGAACAGTATGGAACTATTCAAGATAATTCACTAAACTAACCAACTTTAGTGAATTACTTCCCTCTATACTGAAAAGATTAGTCTTTATCAGATGCATATAATAAATCATGTGTGATAACTCTGCTTCCTCAAAGTTATTACATGATAAAAATTTCTACAATCACTTACCAATAGTTTTTAGTTCTTTTTAAAAATCTTCACTAGCATAATCATCAAATATATATAAAATACTGAATATAAAAGAGCATATGGACGATGCCAGCTTTATATAACATATACATTCTAGGAAATTTATATTAAACATCTTATAATGTAAAAAAGCACTGGCCTAGCAGCCAGGAAGTTTGTATTATTATACCAGTACTACTAACAAGCTCTGGTTAAGACATTTAACTTCTCTGATTTTCAATTTCCCCATAAGAAAAATCAATTAGTCAACTCTAAGGATTAGTTAAATATTGATTAGTTAACCCTAAGAGTTCATTTTGGAAATTCCAATATTCAACAGATGTGGAAAAAACCAGGTTCATCACCTCTCCTCCGGAGAACAGGTGAGGACTACACATCACTACCATCCTCCTTCAGTTGGCTGAGGAGTTGCAAAGCAAAGTAACATGCTTTGTTTCATTTCAGGGCTACATCATGTTAATGTCTATGAAAACTCTCCAGTACTTCCAACTGCCCTACCAACCTACCACATTCAGAAAGGTGGAGCTTAGGTCTCTGAAAGACCAAGATGGGAATGAGAGCCCCTGCTTACCCCACATGGACATGAAACATGAATGAGAAATACATCTTTGTGGTGGTAATACACCAAGATTTGGTGACTGGATATTACTGTGACATAATTATGCAAATCTTGACTGATAAAATGGGACCACAAGAAAGTTCTCATAAACTGAATTATTTAAAACTCACAAGAAGTTCCAACCTAAATTAGTTTATAAAGCTAAAAATCTTTACAATTTATCTTTTAAAACTGAATTTTTATATTAAGAATTATATTAGGTTAACCACAATTAATCGTAATTATAAATAACTATGAAATTATATGTATAAATTAATTTCAAACATGGATCTCCTGCACTGCAGGAAGATTCTTTACCCCCGAACCACCAGAGAATCCCAAAAAGAGTCTAAAAGATGTGAAAAATATAAAAAATGATAACATCAAACTTTCTGCACATTTAATTGGCTGCTCTAGTAATGAAATCTTTCTCAATCAAAATCAGTTTGTTTTTACTTTAATAAAGGACTTAAATAGTATGCTCACATACTGTTAAATAATTTCCTCTATTTTGTTTATTTCCTACCTGTAAAGGCAAAGGCCAGTAAATACATTCCTAGAAGACATGCTTAACACTATGGACAGATAACTGTTTTATATTGATCTACTTTCCTAACACCCAAGTCTGCAATCTATATTGCCACCTTCTCATCGTCTCCCTTAATTAATCTTTTCACAAATTTTCCAGGCTTAATGTTATAGCTTCTTATTTTTTTCCCCACAGATCTTAGTAAGCCACTAGATTTGGTTAGCTCTATTTCTAAAGTAGAGAAATTATTCCTAGCAAGTAAGGTAGAATACAGACAATGGAAAGGTGGAGAGACAGGGAGAATAAAATCCTTTCCCTACATAGAAGTCTCTTATTTGCATAAATTATACAGACTGAAACTTTGTAAACTTTTAATATAGCAAATCAGTGGTAAAATAAAAGACCTAAAGCTATTTGAATTAAATATTTAGATAATTTAAAATAAATAGCAGAAAATAATAAGTGCATTTCAGGAAACAAAACTTGCTGTTAAATATTTCCAACCAATACTTCAAATGCTCAGCAATTCAGGTACACAGAAATGTCTCTGAGTAAACTATTAATATATATAAAAGACTTATTCCATCAAGAACAGATTTCAATGTCTTATCCCTTGTGATCTGCCTTCTTTCTCAATCACTTCATTTAAATAGTTGCCTCTTCTGAAAACCTACCTGAACTGATCTCTATAGAGCATCTGACACCACTGAAAAAGGCTTTATATTATAGCAAAGAAGGAGTCATTCACACTAGACTGCCTGAATTTGAATCCCAACTCTACAAGCTGACATCTCAGTTAAGTTCCCTAAGATGGGGTCCTAATGTTATTATCTGTAAAATAGAGACTATGGTAATACTTAATTCAGAGTTCTTAAGCATGCAACACACGTAAAACAGTGCCTGTCAAATATTAAGAACTCAAGAAAACGCGAGGTATAAAGAGCTCAGTATGAGAACTTGAATAAACGTAAGACTTGTCAAGGTGCTAGAAATACAGAATGAATAAACATCCTTGCCCTCATGAAGCTTATATTCAGGGGATAGAGCAGCCAATAAAGTAAGATAAATAAGTAAAATACAGTGAAAAGTGCTAGGAAGAAAACTAAAGCTGGGGATGCTGGTTGCAGTTCCTGATAGGGTGCCCAAGGACAGCCTTACTGAGAGCAGTGTTATTTCAGTAAGATTTCAGATAGTAAGTGCTAAAGCCCTAAGGCAGGATCCTGCCAGGTTTGTGTTAGGAATGACGAGGAGAGCAGTATGGCTGAAGCAGAGGAAGTGAAGAGTTGTGGAGGCAGGGTCAGAGAGGCAAAAAGAGGGGTGGAGAAGTCATACTGGACCTTGTGGTGGTGGTTGGGTCACCAAGCCCTGTCTGACTCTTGTGACTCCATGGACTGTAGCCCGGCCTCTGTCCATGAGAATTCCCAGGCAAGAATACTGGAGTGGGCTGCTGCTGCTGCTGCTAAGTCACTTCAGTCGTGTCCGACTCTGTGAGACCCCATAGACAGCAGCCCACCAGGCTCCCCCGTCCCTGGGATTCTCCAGGCAAGAACACTGGAGTGGGTTGCCATTTCCTTCTCCAGTGCATGAAAGTGAAGAGTGAAAGTAAAGTCCATTTCCTTTTCCAGGGGATCTTCCTGACCCAGGGATCAAACCTGGATATCCTACATTGCAGGCAGACTCTTTACAGACTGAGGGAAAGAGACCTAAGGGAAGCCTTACAGGACCTTGTAGGTTCTGGCTTTTCCTCTGAGAGATCATGTTATAGGAGGACTTTAGACATAGGAATGATGTGATCTGACTTACACTTTAACTCTGATGTCTATATTAAGAAAAGACCAAAGGGGCAAAGGAGAAGGGGATACAAAGGAAGAAACAAAGAGACAATTGCAATAATCCAGGTGAGAAAGGATGGTGGTGACGTGAGCCAGGGAGGTAGTTCGCCAAAGAGACTGGCAAGATTCACTATTAGTTTAAATATAAGGTGTGGGGGGATGCCGGGGCAGTGGGGGAGGACACAAAACAGAATATTCAGAATTACTCCAAATTTTTTGGTCAAGTAACCTGGATGAAGACTGCAAGAAGAGACCAGAAGAGATGCCACTTACTGAATTGGAGCAGCAGTTTGGGAATTGGGAGGAAGATCAGACGTTGTCTTTAGACACAGACATTCAAATGGAGCTGTTGAGTAGACACACGTTATGAGAGCAGTCTATACATGAGATATAATTTTGAGTCATCAGCTAACAGACAGTATTTAATGCTGTGAGGCTTGAAAACAACGGTGGATAAAAAGAGAACTGCATGTGGAAGCATTCCAGTATTCAGAGGTGGGAAGACAAGGAGAAATCACAGAGGAGAAAAAGATGAAGGAAGAGCCAAAGGCAAGAGGAAAGTCAGGAGAAACACTTGAAAGCATTTTAAGAAGTAATGGTGGTTACATGCTGCTGAAACGTTAAAATCACCAATAAGTCCTATTGCTTCCACCTCCAAAATATATGTCAAATGGTTCCCATTTATTCCATCTAGTTTCATCATCCAGATCTCTCCTGGAGGTCATCAGAAAACTATTTTCTATACAGTGATGTAATTCCAGTTGAGCAATTCAAATCCTAAAAGATGATGCTGTGAAAGTGCTGCACTCAATATGCCAGCAAATTTGGAAAACTCAGCAGTGGCCACAGGACTAGAAAAGGTCAGTTTTCATTCCAATCTCAAAGAAAGGCAATGCCAAAGAATACTCAAACTACCGCACAACTGCACTCATCTCACATGCTAGCAAACTAATGCTCAAAATTCTCCAAGCCAGGC
Organism: Bos taurus; assembly: GCF_002263795.3. Lineage (NCBI taxonomy): Eukaryota > Metazoa > Chordata > Mammalia > Artiodactyla > Bovidae > Bos > Bos taurus. Next base: position 38,320,707 of record NC_037328.1, on the reverse strand, counting down.
TTTAGCAATACATGAACTGTGAACTTCCAGATGTTCAAGCTGGTTTTAGAAAAGGCAGAGGAACCAGAGATTAAATTGCCAATAACCACTGGATCAGAAAAAAAGCGAGAGAGTTCCAGAAAAACATTTATTTCTGCTTTATTGACTATGCCAAAGCCTTTGACTGTGTGGATCACAATAAGCTGTGGAAAATTCTGAAAGAGATGGGAATACCAGACCACCTGACCTGCCTCTGTCAGAAATGGACAGGGAACAACAGACTGGTTCCAAATATGAAAAGGAGTACGTCAAGGCTGTATACTGTCACCCTGCTTATTTAACTTATATGCAGAGTACATCATGAGAAACGCTGGGCTGGAAGAAGCACAAGCTGGAATCAAGACTGCCGGGAGACATATTATTAACTTCAGATATGCAGATGACACCACCCTTATGGCAGAAAGTGAAGAAGAACTAAAGGGCCTCTTGATAAAAGTAAAAGAGGAAGAGTGAAAAAGTTGGCTTAGAACTCAACATTCAGAAAACTAAGATCATGGAATTGGGTCCCATCACTTCATGGCAAATAGATGGGAAAACAGTGGAAACAGTGCCTGACTTTATTTTTGTGGGCTCCAAAATCCCTGCAGATGGTGACTGCGGCCATGAAATTAAAAGACACTTACTCCTTGGAAGGAAAGTTATGACCAACCTAGACAGCATATTAAAAAGCAGAGACATTACTCTGCCAACAAAGGTCCATCTAGTCAAGACTATGGCTTTTCCAGTAGTCACGTATACATGTGAGAGTTGGACTGTGAAGCTGAGCACTGAAGAATTGATTTTGAACTGTGGTGGTGGAGAAGACTCTTGACAGTCCCTTGGACATCAAGGAGATCCGACCAGTACGTCCTAAAGGAGATCATTCCTGGTGTTCATTGGAAGGACTGATGTTGAAAATGAAACTCCAGTACTTTGGCCACCTGATGCAAAGAACTGATTCATCTGAAAAGACCCTGAGGCTGGGAAAGATTGAAGGCGAGAGGAGAAGGGGATGACAGAGGATGAAATGGTTGAATGGCATCACCAACTCAATGAACATGAGTTTGGGTAAACTCTGGGAGTTGGTGATGGACAGGGAGGCCTGGCATGCTGCAGTCTGTGGGGTCCCAAGGAGTCGGACACGACTGAGCAACTGAACTGAACTGAATATAGTGATCTATTAAAAACATAAACTTCAGGTCAATATCCTATTTCTCTTTTAATTGTCATCCCCTGTATCTAAAATAAAATCTAAACTCCTTACTTTGACCCACAAGGCCATTTGTGATCTGATCCCTGCCTACTGTCCTGATTTCACTCCTTCGGTGTTACTGCTCATATTAATTTCTACTTCTCTCTAAAGCTCTAAAGTAGCTATGTCGTGTCCGACTGTTTGCAACCCATGGACTGTAACCCACAAGGTTCTTTTGTCCACAGGACTTTCCAGGCAAGAATACTGGAGTGGGTTGCCATGCCCTCCTCCAGGGGATCTACCCAGGCATCGAACCCAAGTCTCTTAAGTCTCCTGCATTGGTAGGCAGGTTCTTTACCACTAGTGCCACCTGTGAAGCCTGATTTCTATTTACACAGGCATTAATTTTGTCCTTAAAACACAGCAGTCCAATTCACTGCTCCAGCACCACGTGTCTAATTCTCAGGATACACTTCCTTGGCTCTTCATCTTCTTGATATTTAGGTCTTACAGTTCAAATAGCTCTTTAGAGAGGCCTCGCCTAATTGATCTATCAAGATCTAAAGTTATCTCATTTATCTGTTTAATTGTATATTGTCCACCCTCTTTCAGAGAGTAATTACTCAAGGATAGGTATTATTGAACATACAATACAGCATTTAAAACTTCGCATAAAGTAAGCTTCAAAAATTATCTGACAGAATGTCAATTTCTTAAAAGCAAAGGAATATTAGTTTAACTTTTTATGTAATAAAGGTATCATTTCTACAATATCCTTGATTGAATCATCATTCAATAATATCTTGAACATCTCTAGAGATGGCAAGGTTTTTATGTCATGAAGCAGTTCATTCCATGTTCAGAGAGCTCTACTTCTGTGAAAAGCCTTCTTTATACTAAATCAAACCTCACTCCATGTAATTTCCACCTGCTGCTTTTTGGAGTTATGCCAAGTAAAGCCTAATAAAGTCTAATCCCTCTTATATATACAGACCTACACACTTTAGAAAACAGTTGCAGATATTCCCTACACCTTTTTTTCAGAATAAATATCTCTTTTTCTTTCAACAACTCTCCATATACTACAGCCTTCCAATATCTTCCTTTCCATGACAGTTTGAAAATACCCCATTTATGAATTTTCATCTCATACTTAACATAGTCCCTTTCCTATCTGCTTTAACTAGCACAGAATCAGTGAAACAAATATCTTTCTTAGTCAGTCTAAACATAACACTATCACTCATGAAAGCACAATAATTATTCTGATACTTTTGATTAAAAGCTCAAAATTAACTAAATCTCTAGTGATTTTCATAGGCCCTGCTATGAACTCAAGGGTATTCCATTTTATAGATGTAAAGGTGTTTTCTAAACAACTAGGTAAAACATTTTATACCTATTCAGTTAAATATATTTATTTCAGTATAGTGTTCTATGATATTTTAATTTTCAAATCCCAATTTTGTACTTCAACATACTAAAGAGCTCTCTAAATTTTGCACCATCAACAATTTTGAAAAGAATGCCTTCTATGACATCCAAATAACTGATAAAAACTATTTGCATAAATGTATCAAACACTGAGTGTGATAGTGTAACAGCATAATATTAGAGACCTTTTCTCCTCGTTGATACTGATATCACATGTGGTTCAATGAGCTACTTGTAACTCCCTAAGACTTCTTATCCACAAAAATATCATGAAAGGTATTCTGAATGCCTTTCTAAAGTCAAGATTAACTATGGAAATAAAGTATTTTATTAACAAGGGATTTCCTTTTATTCACTTCATTCACATACGCATATTATTATACATGTATATGCATATCGCCATATATAACTATGTACACCAACTGATTCCCTGAATAACTACCAACACAGGATATAGTAAATGTCAATATCATCAGTGTCTCTCAAATAAGATTTTTGTATATCCTATAAAAAATACCACTTATTATGAATTTATGTAAACAAAGCTATGTCAAATAATGTGTTAGTCAATTCCAAAAGACTGAGAAACTTTAAGATAAATTCAACATTATCTATATTGCTTAAGGCTTTCATATGGAATCTCCCGTCACTATACTGGTTTTAGTTGAATTACACATATGGGCTTCCCTGGTGGCTCAGCCAGTAAGAATCCACCTGCAATAAGGGAGACCTGGGTTCAATCCCTGGGTCAGGAAGATCCCCTGAAGGAGGAAATGGCACTCCAGTATTCCTGCTTGGAGAATCCCTATGGACAGAGGAGCCTGATGGGCTACAGTCCATGGGGTCGCAAAGAGTTGGACATGACTGAGTGACTAAGCACAGCACGGCAAAATGAGAATGTTTTTAACATTACATAGACCAAATTAACTGGGAATCGTATCTTCAATAATAAGGACACATTCAGAGTGACCTTTAAGTCCTAAAAAGACCTGGTCAAACCATCCATTCTAAGATAAATCTTCCTAAATCAAGAAAAAACTATTCTGTGGCAGTATCATGATACTGAAGAACTTACTTTGGGGCAATTATTTCTCTATCACCGCTTATTCAGCTACTTTACACAACTGAATAGGACTCACAGAAGCCCTGAATTACGCAAAGTAGTTTATAAGACATTTTACATTACTTTTCCTAGTTGAGTAATCTTTATGAGAAAACTCTTATCAATTTTTCTTATTTTTAACCATCTTCTCAGAAAACCATGAGGATTTTTCCTGTGAGATAGATGTAGCTATGTGAAACCAACTCCTACGGGGGGAAAACACCAATTTTTCCTTTGTTCAACACAATCATTTTTGCTTTTAGGAGAAAAAAGAAGATGAAAGACCGACTTCCAGAACTGAAGCAACGAACAAAGGAAACTGAGCTCTCTAAAGACAAGGACGTGCCGACTACAGAAGCAGAGGAACAAGGGGTGTTTCTGCAGCAAGCTGTTATTTATGAAAGAGAGCCTGTAGCTGAGAGACACCTACATGAGATACAGAAACTACAGGAGAGTATTAACAATTTGACAGATAATGTTCAAAAATTTGGGCAGCAACAGAAAAGTCTGGTGGCTTCAATGAGAAGGTTTAGTCTACTTAAGAAAGAGTCTAGCATTGCAAAAGAGATAAAAATCCAAGCAGAACACATTAACAGAGGTTTGGATGATTTAGTAAAAGAAGTTAAAAAGTCAGAGGATGAAAGTGGTCCATCATCAGTGGTCACGAGGATACTTAAATTTCAGCATGCTGCAATGTTCCGCCATTTTCAGCAAACTATGTTTACATACAATGACACAATAGCAGCAAAACAAGAGAAGTGCAGGACATTTATTTTCCGTCAGCTTGAAGTTGCAGGAAAAGAACTACCTGAAGAAGAAGTAAATGATATGCTTCATCAAGGAAAATGGGAAGTTTTTAATGAAAGCTTACTCACAGAAATCAGTATCACTAAAGCACAACTCTCAGAGATAGAGCAGAGACACAAAGAACTGGTTAATCTGGAAAACCAAATAAAGGATTTAAGGGATCTTTTCATTCAGATATCTCTTTTGGTAGAGGAACAGGGAGAAAGTGTCAACAGTATTGAAATGATAGTGAATGGCACAAAAGAGTATGTTAACACTACTAAAGAAAAATTTGGACTAGCTGTAAAATATAAAAAAAGAAATCCCTGCAAGATATTGTGTTGTTGGTGTTGTCCATGCTGTGGCTGAAAATAAAGAAGCTATTTTAGAAATTTTTCCAGTTTAGAATGAAGGATGTCCTATAATTTACTCTCTCATATCACTCTTCCTCATTTCATAGAGCCACTCATAAACTTTCATCACTATTAAGTTATAATTTTCCCCTTTCATTCTTACCTACTAGAATGACAGAAATTTCTCAAGCTAGAAACATAAAACAAGTCTTTGATTATTAAACTAAATATAGTATATTAGCTTCAAACTCATGGGTTAACTATTAAAAACGAGATGAATCATCTTAAGTTTCTAGACAGATAACAAGCTCTATCACGTATTTTTTATACCTTTCAATGCCTAAACAAAATAAATGTCAATAAATGAAAACTACTTAATCTTTCAGGTTCATTTAAGAGCATTTTGGTAGTTAAGAATTGTATAAAACAAGACTTCAAGAGTGTTATACTGAAGCAAAATCAAACTGGAAGCTGTATAAAACTTTTTATGTTCAGATAGGTCAGTTAACTCAGTGGTCAACAAATCCTAGGAAAACCCAACTATTAATATGTACTCAATGAAGAGCCTAGTTGGTAACTAGGAGCTGATTCTAGCTTAAGGCCTAAAAAGCTAAGTGAAGGCTTTGTTTTCCTGCACTTGGATCCATTCAGGACACTGTATTACAGATTAAGAAAATTGGCAAATAAAGTAAAAAATAAAGGTAACTGTATTATTCTTGGAAGTTTCTCAATCACTTTATTGTGAAGCCAGGCAGTAGACTAGGGACTAGGGATACACGCTGAACTAATGTGGGGATCGAGTTTTGGAACTAACATTCTAGTGGAGAAGGGATATGACAAATACAAATACTAGACAATGTTAAGCTCTTGGCAGAGATTTAAAATAAGGATGATAAAATAAAGACTGTCAGAGTGGCTTCTTTTGACTGGGTGGTCAATATAGGCCTCGCCAAAAGGTAATGTAAGTGAAGATCTACGTGGTGAAGACAAGGGAAACATTTACTCTAGGCATATGAAACAAACAGTACAAAGACCCTGAGGAGACTATAACTCACTCCATTCAAAGAAGAATAAGCAATACAGCTGTATCAGTGGGGAAAGAGCAGTGAGGTAAGAGATGAGGTTAAGAAAGGTCAGCAGGGGCTAGATGTAAAGCTCTGGAAGTCGGAAGTTTCCAGCAAGTGTAATGAGTGCAAAGCCCTCAGGATGTTTCTGGCCTGGGAATAATGTTATGTAATTTATGTTCGAGAAAAATCATCCCATCTACTGTAGGAGAATGGGTTAGAATGGAATTTAGGGCAGGTGAATAGAGGACTAGCACATACATATAGAAAACAATTAAAAGGCTAATGCAATAGTCCCAGTTAAGAGATGATGGAGGTTTGGGCTAGAATGGGAGGGCAGGTGGTGATGCTGGAATCAGCAATACTAATACTCAAGACTGATAAACAACATACTTGCTATGTCCCAGCATTGTTCTAATAATTTTACAATTTTACCAATAAGAACCCTGAAGCACAGCAAGGTTAAGTAACCTAACTTGGGCCACAGAAACTGTACAGAGAACTGGGATTTGAACCTAAGCAATATGATTCCAGGAAACCGTTCTTAATTACTACATACCATGTTGCAGTGATGGGGAAAAAATTAGACTAAAATGTGATAGATTTAAAAGCTATAATCCAATCTGATTGGATTATAATACCATTTATAATCAGAAAAGACAGAGATGAAGGTTTCAAAACTATGGGTGAGGAAGAAATCAAGAAATTCTATCTTGACCAAGAAAGTCTGAAATGACCATAAAATGTTTTAAGTGAAGGTTTCTAAGATACCAGTTACATCAGGAGGAACTTTTGGGAGATGTCAAAGCTATAGATTTGGGTCATCTGAGTAAGTAAAATAAGGTCTCTAAAGTATCTAGATGCAAAAAACTGGAAGCCCAGAAAAAAGCCTGAAGTATTCTAAAATTTATATGTAAAGGAGAAAGGGAGTTTATGAAGGAGACTGAGAAGAGACCATCAAAGAAGTAGGAGGAAAACCAAGAAAAGGATGCTATAATGCAAAAGTATTTAAAGAAAAACAGTTATAGTACATGTACTTCTGCTCAATGTTATGTGGCAGCCTGGATGGAGGTGAGTTTGAGAGAGAATAGTTGTAGTGTTAATTGCTCGTTTGTGTCTGACTCTTTGAGACGCTATAGACTACAGCCAACCAGGCTCCCCTGTCCATGGATATTTTCCAGGCAAAAATACTGGAGTGGGTAGCCATGCCCTCCTCCAGGGGATCTTCCTGACCCAGGATCAAACCCTGGTCTCCTGCATTGCAGGCAGATTCTTTACCATCTGAGCCACCAGGCAAACCCTGGGGGAGAATGGATACATGTGTATGTATGGCTGAGTCCCTTGCTGTTCACCTGAACCTATCACAACATTGTTAATCACCTATACCCCAATACAAAATAAAGACTTTTAATTAAAAAAACAAAAGGAAAAACAAAGTTGAGGAAATAAAAAGCTTAAAAACACCCCCAAAGTTGAGGAAATAGTCAATTTTAAGTAAAATAAGAACAGCAAAGTAACAATGGATTTGGCAACATAATTTGTTGACTCCAACAAGAGCAGTTTCAAGGAACTGTAGGGAAGGAAGCACACATGGAGTATGCTGAGGAAAGAATCCGATATAAAAATGTACAGATTCACTACAGGCAATTCTTTCCAGAATTTTGAATAGAATCCTATAAAAATGAGAAAACAGGCAGACAGAGATATAGAGTCAAAAAATTCCATAATACACCACAAAACACCAGAGCACATTCTGCTGATGGAAATGGTCCAGGGAGAGAAACTCAGTATAAGAAAGGGAAGGGATAACATACAATAGTAGAAAGGGGTGGGATCTAGAGTAAGAATGGAGAAGCTAACCTTAGATGGGAGCAACAACACATCTTCCATATTATAGGAGGGAAGGGAAGGTTAGGAATAAAAGCAGATAACTGAGCAAATTTTGTTGTGGGAAAAATGAGACAATTCTTATATGATAGTTTTTATTTCCTTAGAAAACCATGGGGCAAAATTATAAACTAAAAGCCTGATGGGATTAAGGAAGAAGAGAAATATCAATATGTATGTGTGTGTATATGTATCTCCTAACACTATAAAATAATTTTAATTTATAAAATATAAAGAAATTGAAGAGTTTTATACATTGCTAGTTACCATAATTACCAGTGGAGAAGACAATGGCAACCTACTCCAGTACTCTGGCCTGGAAAATCCCATGGATGGAGGAGCCTGATAGGCTTTAGTCCATGGGGTTGCGAAGAGTCAGACACGACTGAGCGACTTCACTTTCACTTTTCACTTTCATGCACTGGAGAAGGAAATGGCAATCCATTCCAGTGTTCTTGCCCAGAGAACCCCAGGGACAGCGGAGCCTGGTGGGCTGCTGTCTATGGGGTTGCACAGAGTCAGCACGACTGAAGTGACTTAGCAGGAGCAGCATAAGCAGAAACAAAAATGTTTCCTATAGATCAGCTTCAAATGTTTCAGTTCAGTTCAGTCGTGTCTAACTCACTGTGACACCGTGGATTGCAGCACAACAGGCTTCCATGTCCATCACCAACTCCTGGAGCCTACTCAAACTCGTGTCCATTGAGTCGATGATGCCATCCAACCATCTCACCCTCTGTCATCCGGTTCTCCTCCTGCCTCCAATCTTTCCCAGCATCAGGGTCTTTTCAAATGAGTCAGTTCTTCCCATCAGGTGGCCAAAGTATTGAAGTCTCAGCTTCAATATCAGTCCTTCCAATGAACACCCAGGACTGGTCTCCTTTAGGATGGACTGGTTGGATCTCCTTGCAGTCCAAGGGACTCTCAAGAGTCTTCTCCAACACCACAGTTCAAAAGCATCAATTCTTTAGCACTCAGCTTTCTTTATGGTCCAACTCTGACATCCATACATGACCACTGGAAAAACCATAGCCTTGACTAGAAGGAACTTTGTTGACAAAATAATGTCTCTGTTTTTTAATATGCTAAGTTGGTCATAACTTTTCTTCTACGGAGTAAACATCTTTTAATTTCAAATGTTTAAGGAACATATATAAAAGATAAATTTAGGGCTTCCCTGGTGGCTCAGATGGTAAAAAAAAAAAAAAAAAAAAGATAAATTTAATGATAAACTCCCCAGCTAATCAGGTGGTGAGATGTATTTCTTCTGTCCCTTCTAAAGCTGTGTTATATCCTTTTATGTAGTGCCTTACTGATACTTGTTTATAATTGGTCCTAAATTGTTTATCATGAAAACTAAGAAAATCAAGTACTATTTATTATTCACTAGCATAATTATATACAGATGGTTTCAGAAAATAGCAATTTTCTATAGTAATATTTATATCTGAACATACTCCTTTTAATACAAGACAACCACAGAAAGATTCATAGGACAGCAATATAGTACATACATCACAGGCTTCAGCAATTTGTGAACCGTGAACTTCCAGATGTTCAAGTTGGATTTAGAAAAGGCAGAGGAACCAGGGATCAAATTGCCAACATCCGCTGGATCATTGAAAAAGCAAGAATGTTCCAGAAAAACATCTATTTCTGCTTTAATGATTATGCCAAAGCCTTTGACTGCGTGAGTCACAATAAACTGTGGGAAATTCTGAAAGAGATGGGCATACCAGACCACCTGACCTGCCTCTTGAGAAACCTGTATGCAGGTCAGGAAGAAACAGTTAGAACTGGACATGGAACAACAGACTGGTTCCAAATAGGAAAAGGAGTACGTCAAGGCTGTATACTGTCACCCTGCTTATTTAACTTATATGCAGAGTACATCATGAGAAATGCTGGGCTGGAGGAAGCACAAGACTTGCCTGGAATCAAGACTGCCAGGAGAAATCTCAATAACCTCAGATATGCAGATGACACCACCCTTATGGCAGAAAGTGAAGAACTAAAAAGCCTCTGGATGAAAGTGAAAGAGGAGAGTGAAAAAGTTGGCTTAAAGCTCAACATTCAGAAAACGAAGATCATGGCATCCGGTCCCATCACTTCATGGCAAATAGATGGGGAAACAGTGGAAACAGTGGCTGACTTTATTTTTGGGGGCTCCAAAATCACTGCAAATGGTGACTGCAGCCATGAAATTAAAAGATGCTTGCTCCTTGGAAGGAAAGTTATGACCAACCTAGACAGCATATTTTAAAGCAGAGACATTCCTCTGCCAACAAAGGTCCATCTAGTCAAGACTATGGCTTTTCCAGTAGTCATGTATGGATGTGAGAGTTGGACCGTAAAGAAAGATGAGCACCGAAGAATTGATGCTTTTGAACTGTGGTGTTGGAGAAGACTCTTGAGAGTCCCTTGGACTGTAAGGAGATCCAACCAGTCCATCCTAAAAGAGATTAGTCCTGGGTGTTCATTGGAAGGACTGATGTTGAAGCTGAAACTTCAATACTTTGGCCACCTGATGGGAAGAACTGACTCATTTGAAAAGACCCTGATGCTGGGAAAGATTGAAGGCAGGAGGAGAAGGGGATGACAGCGGATGAGATGGTTGGATGGCATGAGTTTGTGTAAACTCCGAGAGGTGGTGATGGACAGGGATGTCTGGCGTGCTGCAGTCCATGGGACTGCAAAGAGTCAGACACGACTGAGCAACTGAACTGAACTGATATACCACATACAATTTCATTGTTATACTTCAAAAGCATCCTATTAAGCAACAAAAACAACATATTTAACTAATTAGCTGCTGAATATATTGTTTATTCACATACAACACATATTCAAAGTAGCCATTTTTTCCTTAAAATTACCTTAATAAGAAACTAAGAAAAAATTCTTAAGCATTAGAAGCATAATATTCGGAAGCTACTGGCTCAGAAAGTATGCAATAACAAAAATAGTGAAAACTACTTTGAGCACTTGGACTCATTCTTACTAAGCCATGTCAGTTTCTGTAAATCAAAAGCTTCATGTAGCCTGAAATCACACAAGATACTTTAAAACTAGCTCTCCTAATTCAATCTACCTGGGCACCACATATCAGCAATCAACAGCAACTATTCATTTCCACAATCACATGCACAGAACACTAGTAAAGAACTGCCCTAGATGCTTTAAATACATTATTTCAGAATTCATGTAATACAAATATTAAAATGCTTATTTACAAGTGGAAACATAGCAGCTCAGGCTGATTAAGTAACCTACTCAAGGCCTGGCTGACTCCAGAGCCCGTGCTCTCCCCTATACCAGTAGATCCCAATTTCTGTGGTGCGTCAGAGAGACCTGGAGAACTTGTGGAAAAAATAGAAGCATCCTTGGCCCCACTCTAAAAAATATAGCCCGGTCTGATGCTGACACAGGTGATTCCTAGATAACATCTTGCTGCTTAACAACAAGCAACAGGTTTTTCTTCATCGTTTTGTTTTATAATAGAGTGTGTTGGGACAGGGAAAGGAAAGGATAGGAAACTCTACGGGTTCTTGGAGCATAAATTACTTGGGAAGTCAACCAGCTAAGAAGCTTTACTGTAAACTACAGCTGCTACTAGTGAAGCTGGATGCCCTAAGAGATGAAAGGTGGCCCTCAGCAAGGTAATGCAGAGGTAAGTCTACAGTGTAACTAAATAAGGTTGGTGAAGATGACAGCTTGGTAAGTTTCCACTGAAAGAAAAGAAATCTTAAGCCAATGGGCCCTATAAGGTGAGTAGAGGTTTCAGACAGTAAATTAAGAGACTCACCACTACAACTAAAGATCAAGTGATTAAATGATATAGGTTGTCCCCACTCCCATACTTAAGGGTTTCCAGAATTTGACAAAGGAGCCAGGTTCTCCTATTTCTCATTGAAAACTATAACTCTGTAAAAGTACATTTGACTTAAATTCTAAGGACAGTATTAGAATAACCCACAACCTAATTAACTTCTCTTGGGCACTTACAAGAAAAAAAATACCACTCAAACTAACAGTCTTCCGTAATACTGTCTAGAAGAAAGCTGAGTCAAGTAGGTATATAGAAGCTGGTATATAGAAGCTGAAAAATCCCCTTATCAAAAAATGATAAAATCCTGGTTATTGTTTCTCCTAATATAAAAACTCACTGCCATTTTTTTTTAACCTCTTTGGTCATGAAATCCTTCAGGAATTTGAAGAGAGCTAGAATCTGCTCTCAAGAAAAATGCACAAGCACTCAGAACTGTGTACGTGATTACAGAGGATCTGGGAAGCCATCCATGGTGCAAAGACCTCTAGGTCAAAATATTCTTTTTCCCTGAAATGTTCATAACATCTAATCAAGATTATAAAAGAGATATTATGTTTTCTTCCCTGAGTGAAACTCCTATACATTTAACACTTTTGTTGTGAAGTATCTAATTTATGAGGTTTGACTAAAAGTTAAGTTAGGTGATATAACTCCACAGAAAAGCAGAGAGTACCTAAGGAGAAGGTGGCACCATTCCAAGAGTTCAAGTGTGCTGACACAAGTAAGAGTTGTTATTACTCTGGGAGGAAATTTTAGGCAGTGGATCTCCAGAGTTATTTCAGTTGGCAGTATTAGGAGATTCAACCACAAAAAGTGAAGGGTAATTTACATTCGCTCTAGGGGCAACATTTAAGACTATATTACAAACAAGAGATACAGAAAGAACATGCGTCTTATAACATTAGTGTAACCTTGGATTGCTGAAAATTTCAACTTCAGATGTTTAAAATACCTCCCAGCTCAGTCGCAAGGAATCAACAAACAGTGCCTTGTTTTATTGACACAAAACTTCTATGGTGGATGTTGAGCCTAAATTTTGAAATTACTGCTGATTTCAGTGCTATTTATACAACTGCATAAGTTGTTTACTTGTTCTCTTTGGAAATATCTTCTTATCTGACTATGTAGTAGTAGGGCTTTTAATAAAATAAGTTATAAATGGTTAAAGCAAGCATGTGTATGTGGAGGGGAATGTGAGGGTAGATAATATATTTCAAACCTTAGTTAATCTGAGTACACTGTTTTTGTTTAGTCCCTATGTTGTGTCTGACTCTTTGCGACCCCATGGACTGACTGTAGCTCCCCAGGCTTCTCTATGGGTTTTCCTAGTCAAGAATACTGTCGTGGGTTGCCATTGCCTTCTCTAAGGGATGTTCCCAACCCAGGGATTGAACTCACGTCTCCTGCATTGGCAGGCAGATTCTTTACTGATGAGCCACAAAGGAAACCCAATCAGAGTGTAGGTTCAAATTAATCTCTATAATAGATATGAGAGAAAAAAAGCTTTCTATTCTAGGTAAATACACAGCTTAACATGATAACATGGTAACATTTAATATCTTAGAGCAGATATTTACATCAAATCTGTTTTTAATTTCTTTAGAAGAAATACAAATCACTTCCACCTTTTTACCGAAATGGATTCTTCGCATACTATGGTTCACATTATAATATACAGCTGAATACAATATTTTACAGATACTTTTATTAAAGGAGAGGTATTTAACCATTAGGGCTTCCCTAGTAGCTCAGCTGGTAAAGAATTCACCTGCAATGCAAGAGACCTGGGTTCGATCCCTGGGTTAAGATTCCGTGGAGGAGGGCATGAGAACCTACTACAGTATTCTTGCCTGGAGAATCTTCATGGAGAGAGGAGCCTGGTGGGCTACAGTCTATGAGGTCACAAAGAGTCGGACACAACAGAGTGAGTAAGCACAGCACAGCATTTAACCACTTAAGCCCAAAGAAGTAAAGTGACTTGCCAGGGTCATAAACAAATTTACAATAGCTCTTAGAATCCAGGTTCTAGACTCTCCATCTTCTCTCTAAACCCATGTTTTTTCACTTTTTACCACTTATTTCAGAGATCTGACTAGAATATTATGCTGATTAAGAAGTAAATACTATATAACTGCCAAACAGAACTTCCAAGCTAATAAAGCACAGAAGCCTAGTGATCTATGATTCTGACCTTTCCCAAGAACCCTCAAGTCCGTGACATAAAATGAAATGTGACTGAGACTTTATGTGCAACAACACACGCTGTCAGACCAGTATGCAGAATCAAGTCAGGCAGAGCTGGAGAAGTGTCCAGGACCTGCTGTCACTGTCATCTACTCTGCCTCTCATAGCATGAATGAATCCTGCTCTACCAATCTGTAATTTTGTTTTTACTGGTAACTCTTCCAGTTTATTTCCTTCTGTTGAAGGACTGAATCTTCTTAAAGGTCTGTTGTTCTCTGCTCATTATTAGAGGATGGGAAGAAAAAATTATCAAGGGGTTGAACTGAGTTCTGAGAGGCTTTGCAGATCCTAAATCCACTAGTTGAGGCTCAGAAAAACAGCAAGCAAAAGACATTAGATGCCATAACTGCCTTTTTCACCTAAGAAGTCCAGACGTCCATGGGCAGGAAGGAAGCAGCTGTGGGCAGGAAGGAAGCAGCTGTGTGCAACAAGGAGCACTGTAGCCAGCCTCTTAATTTAGGTAGCCTTTCCTCCATCTCCATACACACTAGCCCAGAGCATGGACTTTAGTAGGGCTCTACTGGAGGCCCTTTCCACTTACTTTGCAACGCCATATCTATTATATGCTAGAGTTATTATCAGTTAAAACAGACTTTCCCATTTGCAAGGAGTTATGAAGGCAACCTGGACTCTGCTACTGCTAAATCACTTCAGTCGTGTCCAACTCTGTGTGACCCCATAGATGGCAGCCCACCAGGCTCCGCCATCCCTGGGATTCTCCAGGCAAGAATATTGGAGTGGGTTGCCATTTCCTTCTCCAATGCATGAAGTGAAAAGTGAAGTCGCTCAGTCGTGTCCGACTCTTCGCGACCCCATGGACTGCAGCCTACCAAGCTCCTCTATCCATGGGATTTTCCAGGCAAGAGTACTGGAGAGGGGTGCCATCGCCTTCTCCGGACCTGGACTCTAAGGAAAAGTAAAATGACCAAATCTGCATTTAAAAAGGAGCTCTTAAGTACTTTATTCGTGCATTGTTTCACTTAAGAAAGCATGTACCAGTTCTATGATTTGAAAAATATCAAATAAAAGGGCTCCTGCCTTCAGTGTAGAGGAGAGCTTAGAGAACAGGCAAGATGCTAGCAGGGAGACTGGTCTGGAGAGTAATCAGTAACACAAGGGAGAAGTGAACAAAGGTTGAAAGGAGTTAACATCAAACAGAATAGAGAGCAGTAGAGAGACTCAAATATTAAAACAGTAACATCAATAAGACAAACATTGTAGGTCAGAGACAGAAAGGTAAACAGGAGGACCTTCAAATATGGGACTTAGGTGGAAATTAAAGAGGGATTTATAAACAGAAAAAAGAATGGGATAGAAAATTGTATATATTATATGAACACTGCATACATTACACGTATTACAAAAATATGCACAGGAAACTCATCAAAATGATAGCAGTGGTTGGCTTTACATGATAGGCCAATCATTTTTTATCCTCATTCTTTCTTACATCTTCTAAATTTACTAAGAATATGTACTTTCTGGTAAACTGTGTACATTTTTGAAGCACACACATCTCAAAACTTTAGCCTAATTAACAAAAATTCTATAGCTGTAAAACTCCCTTAAGAAAAACCGTTCAGATGGTGAACCATTCTGTTTCATAAACATATTATATGATCTATAACTAATTCTCATGTCTTTGTGAGATCTCACTGACAGTGAAATTGTAATTTGGAGCAATCATTCCAGTTGTGAATTGTTTCCTTTGTTCCAATTCTGCAAATTCACTAGCTAAGAGAGGTGACCGAGCTGAAAGCAGGCATCTTGCTGACAGTTATCAAACCATACAGTAAACACTGCAGACATTTACCAATTGCATGCCTCTGCCTCAGGGCTTTGCCACATACATCTGCAGGACTGACTCACTTCCAGTGTCATCTTCTCAATAAGACCTACTATGATTATTTTAAGAGTAACATGTCCGTCACCACCACCACTACAGGATTGCTGATCTTCTTTTACTTGTTTTGTTTTCAATATATTTATCACCTAATGTACAATTTATTTATTACATTTATTGTGTGTCTCACCTCCAAGAATGTAAGCTCCCGAGATTACACATGGAGTTTTATTGTTGCTGTTCTCAAATGTATCCCTATACCTAAATGGATCCCTGTACCAGAACAATGCCTAGCATATAGTGGATGCTTAACAAATATTTGTTGAATTAGTACTTGTATGAGTGAATAAAGGCATGAAAGAATACATGAAAAAAAGAATAAATAAATGACTACTGGGTTAAAAAGCACACTCAATTATCTTACAAATGAACATCAGTTGTTAGTACTCTTTATAAGTCACTGGTTCTCTGCTTCAACATTTGTAGAGACTAATTTAGCCTATGGGGTTCAACAAAGTTTACTCTTTGTATACAAGTCTATTAAAGTTTCTTTCAGATTCAATAAAAGAATTGTATATATCAAATAACTTCTCTAATTGGTTAAAAGTATAAAAATTAAATAGTATAAGCTTAACAATAAATGGCACAATAACATTTTATTTTTTGTAATCAGAGTTTTCAGACTGCCTCATTTAAAAATGTTCACTTATTACTGAGGACCACAGAGACAGTTTGCTTACACTTTCCCATTTAACCATGTTCATAGGTTGCTTGGTTTTTTGTGTTTTTTTTTCTTTTTCAATCATTAGTTATGAATGCAAGAGAACGAGAAAAAGGACAAGAAGGCAAGAGCACACATACCACTTACCCCAATTTTAAGAGCAATTTCAACTACTTTTCACTCGACTGTGTCTCTAAGTCATAGCACCACCTTGTGTTTACTCTCCGGAAACGCTATGAGGGCAGACGGTGCAAAAAGGCTCTGTCGTTTAATTTTGTTTTAATGTTTAAGCAGCTGAAGAAAATGATGCTAAGCCTATGACTAAGTTGATAACAACACAGATCACACGCTGATAACGACACAGATCGCATGCTCAGTTTGGAAATACAAAAGTAAAAACTGAGAAATCAACGTGGCATTAGAAAAATAAACCACCTAAGTAAGTTTCAAACAAGAATACGCAAGGAAAAAAGAGGCAAAACCTAAATGTTACCAAAAGAGGAAAATAAATTGAAAAACATTTTACAACCTCATTATTAGACCATCTGCAAAATTTGACAAGAGTAAATTATCAAAGAAAACAAAGAGTTCACGTTTGAAAATCCAGGAGATGTAATTATAAGATTTTTTCATTACATAGCCTCTGCCCTTAATCCCTACAGACAGCATTATAACAAAGCCTTGGTATATTAACAACTCCCAGTAAATTACATACATCTGATTATGTGAGAGTGTGACAACACTTTTTCAGTGTTTTATAACTTAGGGAGATTTCTTTAGTGACTAATGCTGCTGCTTCTATGTTTACAATAACACCGGGCGCAAGCTCAGTCGCTCAGTTGTGTCGACTCTTTGCAACCACATGGACCCACCAGGCTCCCCTGTCTGTGGGGATTCTCCAGGCAAGAATACTGGAGTAGACTGCCACACCCCCCTCCAGGGGATCTTCCCAATCCAGGAATCAAATCCAGGTTTCCCCCAACTGCAGGTGGATTCATTACTGTCTGAGCCACCATGAAGTTCAACACCAACATTACTTACACCAATATAGGCTTTCCGGATATCCTAGGGTGTCTCAGCACTTCTGACATTGTCTCTTTTGTTTCCTCCATTCTTTCTTCATCACTTGAATCCACAACAAATATTACCCCATAGGACTCAGCATAGTAATTCTTCCAGATTCCTCGAATTCTTTTTCCACCTCCCAAGTCAAAGATGGTGACTTCAAACTTTCCTTGTCTAAGGTCAATTTTGGAAAATCCAACAGTAGGAGCTACATCTTCAGGATATTCTGTTTCAAATGATATAAAGAAAAAGAATCTTGAGACTTCAAATTAATAACATTAATTTAACTTCACAACTTAAAATGGCATAAGTGTATTATTATTCATCATATATTAGTACTAAATAGAATGTTTATTATTTGTTTACATAATAAGCATTACATCTAAGCAAACTGGTCTGGAGGAAAGGTAGATACTATAAAACATCCAACCAGAATTTATACTCCTTGCAGACAGGGCTTTTTGTTTGCTTGTTTGTTGTTATTGCTATAACCCCAGGTCCTATTAATGCCTACAATATAACAGGTACTTAGTAAGTATTTGTAGAATGAATAAACAAATGAACCTTTGCCTAAGGTTACAGATTCTCCAAGTTACAAAAAATAAAAATTTCAACTTTCAACACCACGGCCATCCCCAGGGACCATTACAACCCATGTAGAGTTATAAAGAAAAACTAAACATTTAAAGAATAGTTTAAAACAACCAAACAATGGGAGAAGCTATGAAGAGCATGGCAGAAAGCAAAGAAGAACCAAAGAGCCTCTGGATGAAAGTGAGAGGAGTGTGAAAAAGCTGGCTTGAAATTCAACATTCAAAAAACTAAAATCATGGCATCCGGTCCCATCACTTCATGGCAAATAGATGGGAAAACAACGGAAACAGTGACAAACTATTTTCTTGGGCTCCAAAATCACTGCAGACGGTGACTGCAGCCACGAAATTAAGACGCTTGCTCCTTGGAAGGAAAAACTATGACAAACCTAGCGTTTGTGTGTTAAGTCACTTCAGTCATGTCTGACTCTCTGCGATCCCATGGACTGTAACTCGCCAGGCTCCTCTATCCATGACAAACTTAAGACATCTTATTAAAAAGAAGATATCACTTTGACCACAAAGGTCCATATAGTCAAAGCTATGATTTTTACAGTAGTCATGTATGGAGGTGAGAGTTGGACCATAAAGAAAGGTGAGCACTAAAGAACTGATGCTTTGGAACTGAGGTGTTGGAGAAGACTCTTGAGAGTCCCTTGGTCTGCAAGGAGACCAGACCAGTCCATCCTAAAGGAAATAAACCCTGATCATTCATTGGGAGGACTGATGCTGAAGCAGAAGCTCCAATACTTTAGCTACCTGATGCAAACAGACAACTCAGGGGAGAGCACCCTGATGCTGGAAAAGATTGAGGGCAGGAGGAGAAGGGGGCAACAGAGGATGAGATAGTTGGATGGCATCACTGACTCAATGGACATGAGTTTGAGCAAACTGTGGGAGATAGTGAAGGACAGGAAAGCCTGGCATGCTGCAGTTGATGGGGTCACAAAGAGTTAGACACAACTTTAGCAACTGACAACAATGAACAGTATGGGACCATTCTTTTTTAATTAACTGAATAAAAGCTATAATTGGAATAAAGAAACTTTCAAGGACAGCTTGTAAATGTAAAGAGCAGATTTTATTTTTTTATATAAGAAAAGAATACAGGATATTTTCATAAATTATAATTAAATTGCTTTGCACGTCTGCATATGACAGCACAAAGAAGTACAGGATAATATACAATTATAACTGCCAAGGAATGGTAATGACAGTAAGAGATTAAAAAGATCACTAGGTTCAAGCCTTGACCTAGGAGGTGAAACCTAGACCTTAAAGCTAGGTTGAATTTAAACAGTCAGATCGGTGATCTAAGTAACGGAAATGGAAAAGGCAAGATGTATAAACAAGTTAAACATTGTAGTTGGAGCAGATCTTTAATACTGAATGTACACTGAAGAGGGTTCTGAAGACAGAGAACTGGGAGCCACGGAAGGCATTTCAGCAGACCAATAACATAATTGAGATGACTAAAAAGGAAAAAGGAAAGAGAAGTCGCTCAGTCGTGTCCAACTCTTTGCGACCCCATGGACTATAGCCTACGAGGCTCCTCCATCCATGGGATTTTCCAGGCAAGAGTACTGGAGTGGGGTGCCATTTCCTTCTCCAGGGGATCTTCCCAACCCAGGATCGACCCTGGGTTTCCCGCACTGCAGCAGACTCTTTACCCTCTAAGCCATGAGATGACTAAAGTAGTCCTTTACTGAGATTCATCTTTGCAAAAGTCTCTAGAACTGACTGAAAATGAGACTGACAGTCACTTTTTAGAGAGGTAGGAAAACAAAACAAAAATAGAAGCATGGCAAGAGAGAATGCATGAGCAATTAACAGATGCAAGTGACTCAGTGGTTACAGAGAAGAGTTCAGACTTCATGTCTGTCTCCTCCATTGGCTCACCACTGTGGTTGTTATTCTTTAGTTGCTAAGTTGTATCCAACTCTTTGTGACCCCAAGGCCTACAGCCTGCCAGGGCTCCACTGTCCATGAGATGTCTCAGGCAAGAATACTGGAGTGGGTTACCATTTCCTTCTCCACATCATCATGGAATTCACAACAAATATTACTCCCCTGAACTTTGTTTATAAAGTCAATACAGTGACCACAAACTACATGAGGATTTCAAAGTTAAATAAAACTTAAATAAAAAGTTCAGTTCCTCAGTTGTACTAGCTGCATTTAAAGTACTCAAGAGTCACATGAGACTGGTGGCCCACCTTACTGAACAGAGCCAATGTAGAACATGTCCATCATTGCAAACAGCTCTACTGAACAACACTGGTTTAGAGGGTATTATTATTCCCACATTCAGCAAAACATTTGCTACTACAAAAATAAATTTGAAAGGCATTTGCTTTTAGGCTTAGACACGACTGAGAAACAGACTTGCAATGTACCACTGCCTCTCAGCAAGCATCTTACTACAGTTTAGACAGCTCCCTAGAAAGTTAATTAAGACAATCACAAGTCACATTTTTAAAAGACCTGCCTTATCTAGAGGGAGAAAAAAAGCAAGTTTAAAAACAATATAAACAGACATATATTCCAAAAACAGAATTATACTAGACATTTAAAAATGTGGATCTAGTCCAGACCAGAACTGGTTTCACAGTTAAAACAGACAGCTATCTTTAAGTACAAATTGAAAGGTACTCCCCCAGCCCCACCCCGAAATTATCAGTGAAAATAAGTCAACTGTCCTGAGGAAGAAATAAGAGAAATAACATATTCAGAATACCTACACAGTACCAGAACCTTGTTAGGTATTAAAATGTAAAGATGAATAAAATAGGGTTGCTACCCTCAAAGAATATCCAGTACACTTCAGAGAGACATAATATTAATGGAAATAACACAAGAACCTATATGTTCTGTAAATAAGTCTGGAGGGAACAGTGTGAAAGTGTAATAAACTACCTGGTTATGTCCTAGCCAAATTCACCTACTGAAACCCTAATCCCCAATGGTGATGGTATAAGGACTGGTGGGGTCTTTGGGAATTAATCAGGTTTCAGTTCAGTTGCTCAGTTGTGTCCGACTCTTTGTGACCCCATGTACTGCAGCATGCCAGGCTTCCCTGTCCATCACCAACTCATGGGACCTACTCAAACTTATGTCCATTGAGTCGGTGATGCCATCCAGCCATCTCATCCTCTGTCGTCCCCTCTCATTCTGCCTTCAACCTTTCCCAGCATCAGGGTCTTTTCCAATGAGTTAGTTCTTCACATCAGGTGCCCATGTTTCAGCTTCAGCACCAGTCCTTCCAATGAATATTCAGGACTGACTTCCTTTAGGATTGACTGGCTGGATCTCCTTAAACTCCAAGGGACTCTCAAGAGTCTACTCCAACACCACAGTTCAAAAGCATCAATTCTTTGGTGCTCAGCTTTCTTTATGGTCCAGCTCTCACATCCATACATGACTACTGGAAAAATCATAGCCTTGACTAGACAGACCTTTGTTAACAAAGTAATGTCTCTACTTTTAATATGCTGTCTAGGTTGGTCATTGGAGAAGGCAATGGCAACCCACTCCAGTACTCTGGCCTGGCAAATCCCATGGACGGAGGAGCCTGGTAGGCTGCAGTCTATGAGGTCGCTAGGAGTTGGACACCACTAAGTGACTTCCCTTTCACTTTTCACTTTTATGCATTGGAGAAGGAAATGGCAACCCACTCCAGTGTTCTTGCCTGGAGAATCCCAGGGACGGGGGAGCCTGGTGGAGTGCTGTCTCTGGGGTCGCACAGAGTCGGACAAGACTGAAGCAACTTGGCAGCAGCAGCAGCAGGTTGGTCATAACTTTCCTTCCAAGGAGTAAGCGTCTTTTAATTTCATGGCTGTAATCACCATCTGCAGCGATTTTGGAGCCCCCAAAAAATAAAGTCTGCCACTGTTTCCACTGTTTCCCCATCTATTTGCCATGAAATTCTGGGACTGGGTGCCATGATCTTAGTTTTCTGAATGCTGACCTTTAAGCCAACTTTTTCACTCTCCTCTTTCACTTTCATCAAGAGGTGCTTTAGTTCTTCTTCACTTTCTGCCATAAGGATGGTGTCATCTGCATATCTGAGGTTATTGATATTTCTCCCAGCAACCTTGATTCCAACTTGTGCTTCATCCAGCCTGGCATTTCACATGATGTACTCTGCATATAAGTTAAATAAGCAGGGTGACAATATACAGCCTTGACGTTCTGCTTTCCCAATTTGGAACCAGTCTGTTGTTCCATGTCCAGTTCTAACTGTTGCTTCTTGACCTGCAAACAGATTTTCTCAGGTCAGGTGGTCTGGTATTCCCATCTCTTGAAGAAGTTTCCACAGTTTGTTATGATCCACACAGTCAAAGGCTTTGGCATAGTCAATAAAACAGAAGTAGATGTTTTTCTGGAACTCTCTTGCTTTTTCAATGATCCAGCAGATGTTGGCAATTTGATCTCTGGTTTAGGTTTAGATGAGATCAAAAGGATGGAGCCCCCATGATGGAATTAGTGCCCTTATAGGAAGAGACACAAGAGAGCTTGTTTCCTCTCTCTCTTTACACCACATGAAGATACAAGTGAGAAGATGGTTGTATACCAAGAAGAGGGCCTTCACTAAGTATCTGACCACATAAGCACCCTGACCTCAGACTCCAGAACTGTGAGAAATACCTGTTGTTTAAGCCATCATGCCTATGGTATTCTGTTATAACACCCCAAATAAGTGCATTCAAGAGCAAAAAGATAAGGAGGGGCCGAAGGCAATGGCACCCCACTCCAGTACTCTTGCCTGGAAAATCCCATGGATGGAGGAGCCTGGTGGGCTGCAGTCCATGGGGTCGCTAACAGTCGAATACAACTGAGCGACTTCACTTTCACCTTTCACTTTCATGCGTTGGAGAAGGAAATGGCAACCCACTCCAGTGTTCTTGCCTGGAGAATCCCAGGGACAGGGGAGCCTGGTAGGCTGCCGTCTATGGGGTCGCACAGAGTCAGACACGACTAAAGTGACTTAGCAGCAGCAGCAATAAGCTGTGGCCTAGAAAGGCTTCAGAGAGAAAGTGAAATAGGACTGAAGTCTTAGAAGATAAATAAATTATAATAAAGAAGGGAGGAGAACATTCCAGACAGGAGAGCAATGTAAGCACAGATAAAATAATGGCAATATTCCCAGGAGGCCAATTCATATTAAGTAATTTTTTCAAGGTTCTATGGTAGACAAAGTCAAGACTCAAATTCAGGTATACAGAACTTTAAAAGCCTGTTTGTTCTGATACATGGAACACCCTCCCCAACTTCTCTCTTCTTTTCTGTAGTTCTTACTCATGACTCCATGTTTTAAGACTCAAGACTAAATGTTCAGGTTACAATCTTTTCTGTAAATCCTTGTCTGATGATTCCTTCCTACTTTCAGTATTACCTACACCATCTATCATAACATTCTGTCTTCTTGCTGGCTTTCACAATAGCCCTTACCTTCCCAATACCTGGAAACAACCTTTGTATCCTTAGCACTTGGCACAAAGCATACAGTTGCTCAATACTACACACCAGACTGCTAAGACAGCTGAAGCCGCTGTACTTATGTCCGTCCTTCCCTATATTTAACCATCCATCCATGCTTGTAACTGTTTATTGAAGGCCTATTACAAATCAGGCACCATATAAGAACCAGGTGTACAAAGACATATGGTCCCCAATCCTGAGGATTTCAGTAAAGTATATGTGTTAAGACAACGCCTAAAGAGTTCAAGATAAAATGAAAATACATCATCAATAAATGTTTATGGAGCTTATGTTATATGGTAAGTACAATGCCAAGTCCTAGATATACAAAGATTAATAAGATCTATTTTTTGTTCTAATAGACTCCTTACATAAAGGGAAAAAGAAGAAATATATACATAAATAACTAAAATATAATAAAGATATGGTAATATCAACAATGCTAGGCATCAATTTACACAAAGAATTTTCCCACCCAAAATATTCCTTTGAACTATTTGGAAATAATACTGGAAAATCAGAAAATCCTGGATTTTTAGCTAAGCCCATAGCTGTTTAGGATAAAAAAGGCAATCCCCAGTCTTCATGGCACCTAGGGGTGGCCGTGAGAGCAGGTTCTATATAGTGTGCTTGTGGTAAATATTGTTGAGAGAGTCAACTCCCAGTCCGGGCTCCTCAAAGAGGAGAAGGGGTCTGCTGCTCTTGAAGTGGAGAGAGGGGTTTGAGGTTCTCAAGGAGGAGGAAAGGACAAACTTTTTTTTTCTCTACATTCTTTAGTCTTAGTCACATAAAATGTTTTTTTTTTCTTTAAGCCAGGAACTGATGATTACACAACAAACAACTCAGTTTAAACTCTGTACTAGGAATTACATAACAACAATGTAACCTGCTTGAGGACAGTTTCTCCTTCTGGAAAACCTTCTGACTAATCCTGATATCTTAGAATGTATATTATGGGAGTGGGTCTGGTAGGTTCTTTCCATTATTAAATTCTAACCCTGTTATCCTAAAATGTAACTTGTGGGAGTGGGTCTGGTAAAATTTTACAACCTTGAGACATTCTTTTGATTTGTTGTAATAATTAATTAAAAAGTATATAATTCCCTTGCTAAAGACTTGATCAGTCCTGGGTGTTCATTGGAAGGACTGATGCTAAAGCTGAAACTCCAATACTTTGGCCACCTCATGGGAAGAGTTGACTCATTGGAAAAGCCCCTGATGCTGGGAGGGATTGGGGGCAGGAGGAAAAGGGGACGACAGAGGATGAGATGGCTGGATGGCATCACCGACTCGATGGACATGAGTCTGAGTAGGCTCTGGGAGTTGGTGATGGACAGGGAGGCCTGGCCTGCTGCAATTCATGGGGTCGCAAAGAGTCGGACACGACTGAGCGACTGAACTGAACTGAACTGAAAGACTAGTGAGGGGGACACGCTCCAACCCCTTCTGATGTCTGTGTCAGAAGCTTTCTCTGTCCCTTTTTCACACTTTAATAAAACTCTGCCACACAAAAGCTCTTCAATGATCAAGCCCAAAGCTAAATCTTCTTCGGAGACCAAGAATCTGACACCATTCACCATAAGCTATCACTGTTAAATGTTTAATTGGCTTTGGAGTCTGTGGAACTCTGATATATAATCTGATATATAGTATTTCTCAGTTTTCATGCTGTAAATACTACCACTATGGCCAATTTGAAATTATCAATATGAGGCACCTGACCATAAAGTTGGGGGAAGAGGTACCTAATTGGCTTTCACTGACTATACGAGCCAATATGAGCAAGTAGGAGCCAGCTCTGGAATACCACAGGTTCCAGCCTGTGAACTGTAGTGATATGGTGGCTTCTGGTTCACATACTTTAAAAAAAAAAAAAGGAGAACAGTCTCCTTTCATCCTTTTTACTTCTTCCTTCTCGCTGAAGTACACACATAGTATTGAGTCACCCTGGACCAGGCTGGCAAGGGAAAATACTAGGAATGGCAAAGCAAATAGGAAAAGGAACTTGAGTCCCTAATACCATACAGCTGCTATGCCAGCCCTAAACTACTTCTGCCTGTGCTCTTACATGAGAGAGAAATAAATTTCTATTTTGTTAAGCCACTGTTATTTTAGGCTTTTTAGTACAATCGAACCTATATCCTATTAATGCGATCACTTTGACAGCCATGAAGAAGAGAAGATGAATGAATGAAATGAAGATAGGGAAAATACTTTTAGATTAGGAAACTATAATAAAATCATAGATGAAACACTAGGGTTTGGACTTAGCTGATCACAATACAGTAAGAGAGGAAAATTATCTCAAAAGAAAGGAGGAAATATACAATAAAATTTGCTTTTAATTAAAAAAAAATAAGAAGAGCCATAAGTAAGCTAAAGAGTAGAAGCCATGGGAGAAATGTTTTAGGAAAACAGCTTACTATACCCTAAGGCACGACTGACCTGGGACACCAAAACCAGTAAAACTGCCCTAGGGAATTTACAGTCTGGAAGGTAGAGAAATACATAAATAGAGGAGCAATTAAGCACTGATACAGGTATTATATACAAACAGGAGCAGACAAAAATAGTAGTAGTCAACTGTATTCATGGTGGTGATAAGGGGTGAGGGCAGTAGGAGACCAGAAGGGACTCCGTAAAGGAGACTACATGACAAACGATGGTCTTTAGAGACAAGCAGACATTCTGTCTTTAAGGAGAAGTTTATTTCTCTTTAATAAGGCAAACGGGAACAGTATAAGCAAAAAACAAAGGCATCAAAAGGCTTAATCAAACCTATATCCTAGGAAAACTCCCAAGTAATTCTATATAACTGGATTCTTTTTTTTTTTTTTTTTATAACTGGATTCTTTAGAAAAGAAAAATAAGGTAAGAAATCAGTCACTGGAGTAGGCTGAAGAGTATATAAAAATGAAGAACAAAAACAGTTAGAAGGCAGCTCGAAGCTGAAGGCAGCTTTGACTTTTTTGTTCATGACATGACACCTTGAACATTTTCTAAACTCAGAAAATGCACTGATGGATATACAGAGGTGGGATTTAGGGGAAAAAAAAACAAAAAAAAGACCTGATGGAAAGAGGATATGCTAAGTACATCCAAATAATCAGATGGATTTATTAGCAAGTTCCTAGACCCTGTTCCCTTGAACCTAAGGTTTTGAAGGACTAAAAGAGAGGATGTTTGGATAAGGCTTCATGGACTGCAGGCCAAATCTGGATAGCCACCTGTTTTTACATGGTCCTCAAGCTAAGAACATGTTTTACATTTTAAAATAATTCCAAAACAATTCCCAAGGATATTTCATAACACATCAAATTTTAGTGTCTATAAGGAGAGTTTCATTGTAATATGGCCATGCTCATTTTTTACATACTGCCTATGGCTCCTATCAAACCACTGTGTCAGAACTATGTAGCTGGGAATGGGACCCTAAGACTCTCAGAGTCTAAAATATTAGTATCTACTATCTGGGATTCCCCTGGAGGTCCAGTGGTTAAGACTCCATGGATTCAATCCCTGATTAGGAAACTGAGATCCAACATGCCATGCGGTTTGGCCAAAAAAATAAATAAATTTAAAAAAATAAAATATTTATTATCTGGATCTTTACAGAAGAAACTTGCAAACCCCTGATTTCAATTCAGTTCAGTTCAGCCACTCAGTCATGTCCAACTCTTGTGACCTTATGAACCACAGCGTGACAGGCCTCCCTGTCCATCACCAACTCCCAGAGTTTACCCAACTCATGTCCATTGAGTCGGGGATGTCATCTAACCATCTCATCCTCTGTCGTCCCCTTCTCCTCCTGCCCTCAATCTTTCCCAGCATCAGGGTCTTCTCAATGAGTCAGTACGTCGCATCAGGTGGCCAAAGTATTGGAGTTTCAGCTTCAACATCAGTCCTTCCAATGAACACCCAGGACTGATCTCCTTTAGGATGGACTGGTTGGATCTCCTTGCGCTCCAAGGGACTCTCAAGAGTCTTCTCCAACACCACAGTTCAAAAGCATCAATTCTTCAGTGCTCAGCTTTCTTTACAGTCCAACTCTCACATCCATACATGACCACTGGAAAAATCATAGTCTTGACTAGACAGACCTTTGTTGACAAAGTAATGTCTCTGCTTTTTAATATGCTGTCTAGGTTGGTCATAACTTTCCTTCCAAGGAGTAAGCGTCTTTTAATTCCATGCCTGTAATCACCATCTGCAGTGATTTTGGAGCCCCAAAAAATAAAATCTGACACTGTTTCCACTGTTTTCCCATCTATTTGCCATGAAGTAATGGGACCAGATGCCATGATCTTAGTTTTCTGAAAGTTGAGTTTTAAGCCAACTTTTTCACTCTCCTCTTTGACTTTCATCAAGAGGCTCTTTAGTTCTTCTTCACTTTCTGCCATATGGGTGGTGTCATCTGCATATCTGAGGTTATTGATATTTCTCCCAGCAATCTTGATTCTAGCTTGTGCTTCTTCCAGTCCAGCATTTCTCATGATATACTCTACATATAAGTTAAATAAGCAGGGTGGCAATATACAGCCTTGACGAACTCCTTTTCCTATTTGGAACCAGTCTGTTGTTCCCTTTCAAGTTCTAACTGTTGTTTCCTGACCTGCATACGGGTTTCTCAAGAGGCAGGTCAGGTGGTCTGGTATTCCCATCTCTTGCAGAATTTTCCACAGTTTATTGTGATCCACACAGTCAAAGGCTTTGGCATAAGCAGAAATAGATGTTTTTCTGGAACTCTCTTGTTTTTTCGATGATCCAGCAGATGTTGGCAATTTGATCTCTGGTTCCTCTGCCTTTTCTAAAACCAGCTTGAACATCTGGAAGTTCACGATTCACATATTGCTGAAGCCTGGCTTGGAGAATTTTGAGCATTACTTTACTAGTGTTTGAGATGAGTGCAATTGTGCAGTAATTTAAGCATTCTTTGGCATTGCCTTTCTTTGGGATTGCAAGGAAAACTGACCTTTTCCAGTCCTGTGGCCACTGCTGAGTTTTCCCAAATTTGCTTACATATATTGAGTGCCCCTGATTTAGACGGTGACAGTTCTTCGAGGATATAACCTAAGTGACCACATGAGGGGTACAAAAAGCCTTTAGAAGACTGCTTCAAACAATAATATATAGTTTGTTGGACTTCCCTGGTGGTCCAAAGTTTAGGATCCCGTACTTTCAATGTAGGGGGCACAGGTTCAATCCCTGGTTGGGGGACTAAAAATCCCACACAGCACAAAGTGCAGCCATAAAAAAAGAAATTAATATATAGTTTGTATCTAACATTATAAAACAGAATTGGGGGTGACAGAACATTTTTTTCCAACAATAAGTTTTGCAAGGTGTCAATTTTCTTTCATAAACTTCCCCAAGTAAAAATTCCCTATTTGTCATGCAACTTTTGTTGCAACATTTATTTTCAGGAACAAATATATGTTAGGTGTTTTCCCAATTCATACCCTTAAGATGCATGGTTCATGCTACATCTTCTGGGTACACAACAAACTCACTAGTACAGCAACTTCTATATTATAGTTACAAAGCATTAAATTAATACTAAATAAATACATTCAATGAGATGTAACATAAATGACATAAAACCCTTCAATGTATCTTTAACATAATTGTAAAAATTACACATCATATTGGAAAAAAAAAATCAAGAGATACAAAGAGAGCTGTCCTGGCTATCTGTATTTCTACCTCTCTTTTAATGAGTTGTAGCTCTTTAACTTAATTCTGGCCAAAAGAATGTAGACAATATGCATCCTTAATAGCAGGGGCATGTCCTTTTTACACTTTTTCATTCCTACTAGCTAGAAGACTGGAGAAGGCAATGGCACCCCACTCCAGTACTCTCGCCTGGAAAATCCCATGGATGGAGGAGCCTGGTAGGCTGCATGCAGTCTATGGGGTCGCGAAGAGTCGGACACGACTGAAGCGACTTAGCAGCAGCAGCAGCAGCAGCTAGAAGACAACTATGACTCCTCCTAGCTGATCAAAGACCTCAAGAAGCCTCCATATCTTTGCATTCATTCAAATCTGAAACAGAACAGGCTGGTACTATTAAGCCAGAGTCTATTCACCATATTAGACACAAGTACACTAAGAATATAAAGTAATAGAGTACACAATATCTCTACCCAACGAATATGTAATAAAGCAATTTAAATAAATAAATCAGAATAATTTAATAATAATTTTTTTTCAGCTTACCTCCTTGGATTCCCTTCGCTGTCGCCGTTTTACCAGCATTATCAAGTCCCACCATCACAAGAGTCACCTTTCTTAAAATAATAAAAATTAAAAAAAATCACCTTCTGAGTGAATTAAATATTGGCGGTGGGGGGTGGGGGGGAGAATAAAGGCAAATACATTCATCCAAGCAATACTTAAGAAGCAACTACTATGTACAAGTCAATATGCTGAATGCTAAGGGGTACAATGATGAACAAAATATATATTCAAAAAGCAAAATTCTTGGAAAAATACCTGTAAAGTGCCATCCTTTTGCTAAGCACAAAAAAACAGAAACTGTACAGCAGATAACCTGAAGGGTAGAGAAGAAATAAAGGGAAGAAGAGAGAAAGGGAGAGAGAGAGATGGATTCTAGAACATGAGTTATTTATCACATCTAAAGACTCAATTTTCTAGTTAACTGAATTCTAACCATTAGCAAAAGTTTGTTTTTTTCCAGTGAAATTATGTAAGAAAAGAATTAGGTTAGGTTCTATACACTACTAGTACACTCAATTGTTTTTATATATACAACACCTTACCAAATACAAATCTTACAGTACAGTAACATGATTATTAACCTAAGAGCCAATGTATTTTAAAAGAGGGTTCCTAAATTAGAAAACTTAAAATGTTTCTGATGACATAGCTAAACTTCACAGAGTAAGGGGAAAAAACACAATCCATTTCAATTTTACAACTGAAGAAACATAAGCCTAGAGTCATAAGCTAAGACAATGAATTGGTTACAGTCAGAACCAGAACCTAACTGACCTACCTTCTAGGAACTTCTTAAACCTGGGACAGGTTACAAAGGAACAAACCTACCACACAGTTCCTAGTATCCTGGGAATTCAGTCCAGCTCTAAAGCCCATTTCTGTTCCAGGCTTAACTACTGCTTAGTATAGCAAGTGGTGAGACCACTTATTAATACCACACACTTGGGAATAGAGAGAGAAAATTCACAGTATAACTGGGCCACATTCCCATGGAGTGGAGTCAGGGTTTCTGCCAAGTACAGTACACTGGCAATCATTCCAGAAAGTCAAAGTGAAAGTGAAGTCACTCAGTCGTGTCTGACTCTTTGCAACCCCATGTACTGTAGCCTACCAGGCTCCTCTGTCCATGGGATTTTCCAGGCAATAGTACTGGAGTGGGGTGCCATTTCCTTCTCCAGGGGATCTTCCCGACCCAGGGATCGAACCCAGGTCTCCTGCATTGTAGACAGATGCTTTACCGTCTGAGCCATTCCAAGAAAGGTTAAAAAAATAGAACTTAGATGCCAAGAAGGGTGTTTTCCATCTGGCTAAGCCTGGCTTTCTTGGAGCTGGACTTTATTGAACAAACAGTTACTTAACATTTTCTGTATACCATACACCCATGTTCTAGGTACTGAGACACCTGCTTATTAAAATAACAACAACAATGAAAAACAAAAAAATGATAAACTCTTCCCTTATTAAACTTATACTTTAGTTGCAGGAGACAAATAATAAATATAAGAAAGAAGTAAATTACAGGTTATATCCTATATTAGAGGTGATTAAGTATTACAGAAAAAAGAATAGAGAGGAATAAAGGGGAGCAGGAGTGGAGGTGGAGGTGGACAGAAGCTTTATACAGGGTGATCAGGGCAGGACGCACTGAGAAAGGAGGGGAAGTCTGAGCAAGGTCTTGAAGGAAGGAAAGAGCACAATTGGGGCCAAGGCACTAAGGCGGTGGGCATGGCACGTGTGTTGGGAGGTGTTGACGTAGGAATGTTCCAGAATCAGCAAGGAAGCCAGTGTGGTTAAACCCAGACAGGGCAGCGCAGGGAAGACAGACAAGAGGTTAGAAACACATCAGAAGCCAGATCAGGTGGGCTTTGCAGGCCATGGTGAGGACTGTGGATTTTGTGAGTGAAATTAACTAACTTTTCTTCCCTGGTGGTTCAGAGGTTAAAGGGTCTGCCTGGAATGTGGAAGACCCGGGTTCAATCCCTAGGTCAGGAAGAACCCCTGGAGAAGGAAATGGCAACCCACTCCAGTACTCTTGTCTGGAGAATCCCATGGAGGGAAGAGCCTGGTAGGCTACAGTCCATGGCGTCGCAAAGAGTCGGACACGACTGAGCGACTTCACTTCTTCATTACAATTAATTCTGAAAGAGATGGGCATACCAGACCACCTGACCTGCCTCTTGAGAAACCTGTGTGCAGGTCAGGAGGCAACAATTAGAACTGGACATGGAAGAAGGTTGGTTCCAAATAGGAAAAGGAGTATGTCAAGGCTGTATATTGTCACCCGGCTTATTCAACTTATATGCAGAGTACATCATGAGAAACACTGGGCTGGAAGAAGCACAAGCTGGAATCAAGATTGCCAGGAGACATATAAATAACCTCAGACATGCACATGGTACCACCCTTATGGCAGAAAGTGAAGAACTAAACAGCCTCTTGATGAAAGTCAAAGAGGAGAGTGAAAAAGTTGGCTTAAAGCTCAACATTCAGAAAACTAATATCATGGCATCCAGTCTCATCACTTCATGGCAGATAGATGGGGAAACAGTGGCTGACTTTATTTTTCTGAGCTCCAAAATCACTGTAGATGCTGACTGCAGCCATAAAATTAAAAGACGCTTACTCCTTGGAAGGAAAGTTATGACCAACCTAGACAGCATATTAAAAGCAGAGACATTATTTTGCCAACAAATGTCCGTCTAGTCAAGGCTATGGTTTTTCCAGTGGTCATGTATGGATGTGAGAGTTGGACTATAAAGAAAGCTGAGCGCTGAAGCATTGATGCTTTTGAACTATGGTGTTGGAGAAGACTCTTGAGAGTCCCTTGGACTGCAAGGAGATCCAACCAGTCCATCCTAAAGCAGATCAGTCCTGGGTGTTCATTGGAAGGACTGATGTTGAAGCTGAAACTCCAATACTTTGGCCACCTGATGCGAAGAGCTGACTCATTAGAAAAGACCCTGATGCTGGGAAGGATTGAGGGCAGGAGGAGAAGGGGACGACAGAGGATGAGGTGGTTGGATGGCATCATCGACTTGATGGACATGAGTTTGAGTGAACTCCAGGAGTTGGTGATGGATAGGGAGGCCTGGCATGCTGTTGCTCATGGGGTCGCAAAGAGTCAGACACGACTAAGCGACTGAACTGAACATAACAATTTCCTTTGTTATCCAGGAGCCTCAGTCTTTTCTAAATGCTTCAACCATCCCTATATCCACCATGAGGAATAAACAAAAGTATGTCTACACTTGAGTCAGTGGTAAGTCAGTTAGCAGCCTTCTCATACCCCATTCCCAGTCAGCCAGAGATGGGGCTGGTGGAAATGTCAGAGGCACACAGCAAACTATGAATTTATGGAGCTGAGGGAGTATGTGAAGTCTAGGTACTTCTATCCATGTGAAAGTTTTACCTGCATCACCAACTGAAAACTATGTTTACTTCTTAAGGAAGCTTTGAGATACAGAGTATAATTTTACTACTTTGTTTGAAGAATTTATAATTTCTGAATATCAAAGTATAAGATTAAATTACAAAATAATTTCCTAAACAAAATACAATAAATGACTATCCAAAAATATGGATGATATAGCACAAACAATATTTTGGATAATTCAAGTTACTAAATACATAATGAATTAGACCATAATATTAAAGTTAATTCAATTGCTCTTGAATAATTTATTCTAAGATCTACAGTGCTTCAAACATCACCATAACCAAAACAATTACTTTGGGGGACAAATCCCCATTTTCTGTTGGTTTTCTTTATTCTGTAAATCTTTAATCCAGTTTTCTGCTGACAGGTGGGGCCTTGTTTCCTCCTGGTGGTCTGGCCTCAGGCCAAACTGTGGTAGGGGTAATGGCTACTTCCTTCAAAAGGACTTATGCCAGCACAGCACAGCTCCCAAGACTGCTGTAGTCAGTGCCCCTGACCTTGCAGCAGGCCACCGTCAACCCACACCTCTGCCAGAGACTCCTGGACACTCACAGGCAAGTCTGGCTCAGTCTCTGGTGCGGTCACTGCTTCTTTCTTCTGGGTCCTGGTGTGTACAAGGTTTTGTTTGTGCCCTCCAAGAGTCTGTTTCCCCAGTCCTGTGCAATTTCTGTAATCAAATCACATTGGTCTTCAAAGTCAAATTCCCTGGGGTTCTCAGTCTTTTTGCCAGATCCCCAAGTTGGGAAATCTGTTGTGGGCCCTAGAACTTTTACAACAGTGTGAGAATTTCCTTGGTATAATTGTTCTCCAGTTTATGGGTTGTCTGCTCAGCGACTAATGGCAACCTCCTCCAACAGGACTTATGCCACACCAGGCTTCAACAGTATGTGAACTGAGAACTTCCAGATGTTCAAGCTGGATTTAGAAAAGGCAGAGGAACCAGAGGCTAAATGGCCAACATCTGTTGGATCACGGAAAAAGCAAGAGAATTCCAAAAAAACATCTACTTCTGCTTCACTGACTACACTAAAACCTTTGTGGATCACAACAAACTGTGGAAAATTCTGAAAGAGATGGGAACACCAGACCACCTGACCTGCCTTTTGAGAAATCTGTATGCAGGTCAGGAAGCAACGCTAGAACTGGACATGGAAAAACAGACTCGTTCCAAATTGGGAAAGCAGTACATCAAGGCTATATATTGTCATCCTGCTTATTTAACTTATATGCAGAGTACATCATGAGAAATGCCAGGCTGGATGAAGCTCAAACTGGAGTCAAGATTGTTGGGAGAAATATCAACAACCTCAGATATGCACATGATACCACCCTTATAGCAGGAAGTGAAGAAGAACTAAAGAGCCTCTTGATGAAAGTAAAAGAGAAGAGTGAAAAAGTCGGCTTAAAAATCAACATTCAGAAAGCTAAGATCATGACATCTGGTCTCATCACTTCAAGGCAAACAGATGGGGAAACGGTGGAAACAGTGACAGACTTTATTTTCTTGGGCTCCAAAATCACTGCACATGGTGACTCTAGCCATGAAATTAAAAGACGCTTGCTCCTTGGAAGAAAAGTTATGACCAACCTAGACAGCATATTAAAAAGCAGAGACATTACTTTGACAACAAAGGTCTGTGTGGTCAAAGTTATGTTTTTTCCAGTAGTCGTGTACAAATGTGAGAGTTGGACTATAAAGAAAGCTGAGCGCTGAAGAACTGATGTTTTTGAACTGTGGTGTTGGAGACGACTCTTGAAAGTCCCTTGGACTGCAAGGAGATCCAGCCAGTCAATCCTAAAGGAAATCAGTCCTGAATATTCAATGGAAGGACTGATGTTGAAGCTGAAGATCCAATACTTGGGGCACCTGATGGGAAGAAATGACTCATCTGAAAAGACCCTGATGCTGGTAAAGATTGAAGGCAGGAAAAGGGGATGACAGAGGATAAGATGGTTAGATGGCATCACCAACTTGACGGACATGAGTTTGAGCAAGCTTCAGGAGTTGGTGATGGAGAGGGAAGCCTAGCGTGCTGGAATCTGTGGGGTCGCAAACAGTGGACACCACTGAGCTAGTAAACTGAAATGAACTAATACGTTTTAAAACATTGTTCTTAAAGCAGTTACCAAGGAAAGTTGTTAGATTTTATCTTAAATGCTTCCTTTTTTAAAACAGAATATTAGATTCAAACAAAAAACATTCTTCAAACATGAAAATCATGTTGAGAAATTATAATCATGCTGAAACTGCACGAAATAAGTCTTTCTGGATTTATATTTTTATGTTGACTATCCCTCCAAGTACATAGTCAGTATTTAAGATCATTATGCCATATACTTGAAAACATGGCTTTAATTAAATATCTGAGGTAACTAAAGCCTTAATGAAAAAATATAACACTAGCAGGACAAATGAAAATCACAGCATGAATTACTGCCATGCCTGATAACAATGCATTAAACATATATTTTCAGAATAGAATGGGTTTAAAAGGCTAACAATCAACTATCACTCAAAATTCTATGGAACTCTTAAACACTGAATATGTTCAATCTAACATGTAACAAAATGTACATGTCATTATAGCTTTTTAAAATATGAGAAATTATCATTGATTGGGAACAATTTGGCTGTGATGCTATGTAACAACAGAAAAATAAAAGACTATGTCTTCTGATTATTGATCAAATACATTAGCTCTTCAATTGAAAAAATAATATACAGTGTTCTTAGGTTTATAACGTCTTGAAAGTTGACAGCAGCAATAAAAGCAAACATTTTGTCACTGGGCTAGACAGTCGTAATTAATAAAAGTAGACTAGGCATCTGAGTACTACAGACACAAAAAGGCCTGAGCAAATGCCTGAGACATGGTTTCTATCCCAGAGTGCTTCTCTTCTAATGACAGTGACTAAAATGTGAACAAATATTTGTACATTGTGACACTATGAAAGTTTAAAATCCTTAGACAAGATGCTCAGGGAATACAGAGCAGAAAACTTCATTCAGCCTAGAGAAACAGGAGAAGGTCTGGGAAACTTCTTACACAAGGTGATGATGCCTCAGCTAAGTTCCTAAAATACTGAAGTTTGCCAAGGAACAGGAAGGTGAGAACAGGAGCAAGTATGAAGAGGTTCTAGACGAAGAACACTGCCTGAGACACCACACTGCGAAGCTAAGAACTGGGTGCTGAGTTGCTAAATCCAGGCAATTAAGAACACACCTCTGGAAAGCAGCCTTAAACAAAAGGAGAACATGCATACACACCACAACTCAATACAACCATGTACTGAATCTAAAGGGAACCTGACATACTTCTAGTTAAGAAACAAGTACCATTAAATAATTAGTAACGTGAACGTTCCCAGAAGCTGGAACTGATCACTTTGCTCTTATTACAGTTATCATTGAGTCTTGAATTATATACCAAACCAGAAAGGCTGATAAGGAAAGGACTCTATTTTAAGAAGTGCAGTATGTTTGTACTAGTAATAAGTATCACAATAGGGATAATGGGTATTTTGATATATAGTCATAAACTTGGTGCTAGAGCAACCTCTGTTCAAGCCCCAGAAGTATCATTTCCAAGCTATATGACCTGGACACATTATTTAACCTATCAGAATTTTATCAGTAAAATGGGGTAATAAAAATATCCATCCCATAGGATATGGTGAAATTACGTAGGACATGCAAGTAAAGTGCACAATAGCTCAACCTATTACTACAGTATAAAATTCAAGACACGGAGTCTACAAAATGAGACCAGACAGATGGAAAGGGATTAAGTAACGGAGGAGGGTTAATGGGTTCAGTTTTGCACATGTTGACAGAAGTGCATGTTTCACATTGAAGTCTGAAGCTGGAGGAGAGATACGGACCAAGATTATGAGATTATTACACATGCTAATTAAAACTACAGGAATAGATGGAAGAGCACAGAAGGAAGAGCTAGGGGACAGGGGACACGGAACCCTAAGAACCTTTGAAGGAACTCTTAAAATTGCAGCCAGAAAGAATTGAGACCAGTAATGATGATGGGATGGAAACAGTTTCCTAAAGGGTTAAGAGAACAATATCAAACACTACAGAGTTTTGCAAAATAAAGGAATCTTTTTGGTAACTGCCATCAATTAAGTACCTCAGAAATAAATGCTTTCAGCTTTTTACAAACCCTACAATACCAATGCTTTGAATTTATTTCATACTGTGTCTTGATAGTTCAAAGCTATTTTACCCTATCATCTATTTTCACACCATCCCTGAAAGTAGGGAAGATCAAAGTTACCCAAAGTTACAGTGCTAGTTAGTTAACAGCAGTTTCTATGGGAAGTTTAAATACAGTGATTCATAAAAACAATTATTATTAATTTAAAGGGCAACTGGAATCATCTTGTTTATCCTAAAATTTACCCACATTTATATGTATACACACACACACACACACACACACACACAGATATACACCAGATAGCCAGGTTGTCTGGCTCATTTTCATCAAATATTTTTTCCCCACATTTCAGTGAATCACAACCATAACCTACTTGTCAGAGCTAAGACAAGGTAGATTACCTAGTAACAGGTAGATTAACTAAGGTAATGAGCTACATGCTGTTAATAAAACCTAACTATGATGTTTATGAAAAAGCTAAGAATGACATTTTTCTGTTTAAAATCCTTAAACAGAATCAAGTCCAAACTCTTGCAGCCTCGTCTTCTGTCACTCCCCAGCAGACCTTTAAGGCTGGGAACTTCCTAGGTCTTCTTGACCAGGCATGTTATCACAGCAAACAAACCTTAACTTTTTCATGTAACTTTTAATTCAGTCTTCTCAACTAGAACTTGTCTTAACTGTGCAGCCCCAGGATCAAATGTGCTAAGCATACACCTTGTACTTTTACTGAATGAAACAATATAAATGTATTTTCTGATCCCTGGGCTTCTGATCCCTCTCTTCCCTGGGTTCAGTTGGTAAAGAATCCGCCTGTAACACAGGAGACCCCAGTTTGATTCCTGGGTCAGGAAGATCCACTAGAGAAGGGATAGGCTGCCCACTCTAGTATTCTTGGGCTTCCGTTGTGGCTCAGCTGATACAGAATCCACCTGCAATGCAAGCGACGTGGGTTCAATCCCTGGGTTGGGAAGATCCCTGGAGAAGGGAAAGGCTACCCACTCCAGTATTCTGGTCTGGAGAATTCCATGGACTAGTCCATGGGATCACAAAGAGTCAGACAGGACTGATCAACTTTCACTGTATTTGCTAAGTAAACATAAGTAAAATTAAAATATACGACTTTCAGTTGAGACTGTACTGTAATGGATTCAATTTATATAAATCTTCAAATCAAACAGCTCAATATTAGAGAATGTAATTAAAATTACCTATTTTCTTACATTAAATCCAAGTTTTCTGAGTAGATCTACATGCTGTGGTTTCACACAATAATTAACAGTGAGAAATATTTTTAAAACTAAAATAATTCTGAGTAAAAAAAAAAAAAAAGTAGGGATTAAGAGAGCCAAAAACTTTAGTATACATAGTATCTCAGGGTCCTTTTTTATATAAAAGATAAACAAATTAATATGCCAGAAATATAAGTCATATTAAATTAGCATTTTGAACTTAGACTCAGAAAACATGTGAATTCTGAATCTTTTCTGAATGGTATTATTACAATTTTTTGAACATTTTTTTGAACATGTACAATTCTAAACTTCCTCATCGGTCAACTAAGGAAGACAATACTTCAAATGAGATAATTATATAAAAGATATTTCTAACTTCAAAAATGTTATGCAAGTTAAAACAGAACACTGAGAAAACTAAAGCAAAATTTAACACAACAAAACTGGTATTTATTACTTAAAATATTTAAAACTACATGGAACCATTAGCAAATAACAAATACATATGAAAAGGGACTTGGAAATACTGCCTTATGATGTATGTGTGAGAAAACAAAAAACCTACCACAAAAAGAATTAATGAAATGAAAAAACTTACCAAACCATTTATGCTGTGATTTTATTTTTCTATTATTTTATAATTGCTATTTTCTGGTACTTTAATTCAGATTGTACAGG
This sequence comes from Bos taurus, assembly GCF_002263795.3. Lineage (NCBI taxonomy): Eukaryota > Metazoa > Chordata > Mammalia > Artiodactyla > Bovidae > Bos > Bos taurus. Next base: position 38,281,337 of record NC_037328.1, on the reverse strand, counting down.
TCAAGATAATACCAAAATCACTATCTAAATTTATGAAGTACTAAAAAGGGGACCAATCTTAGGGTCATATGCTACCTTTGAAGCTTGATCAAATGAAATTCTTATTGTCTGCTTATTCATTTCTAAAATATCAATATAAAAAAATAAAACAAAACCTCAACATAAAGGAATAGTGTAAACTGTGGACTTTAGTTAATGATATGTCACTATCTATTCATCAGTTGTAACAAATATACCCCACTAATGCAAGATGTTAGTAAGAGCAGAAACTAGGAGGAGGGAGGGTATATGGGAACTCACTGCACTTTCTGCTCGGTTTTTCTATAAACCAAAATTGATCTAAAAATAAAGACTATTTTTTAAAATGAAAAATAAAAACTAAAAATAAAATAAAATACAAATAGGTAGAATCAGAATATCTCTAGATCCCTTTCTCTCCTAAAATTCTGAGATTCCTACTATGAATAAACAAGAAGCTCTAAGGGGATAAAAAAGAAATGTAAGAAGTTCCAGTTCTGCCATGACACATCAGATAATCCTTGCTAATCTGCATGTACAGCTTACTTAAGAAATAAGAATCAGCAATTTCCATAAATAGTCTAGGATTTACAGTTATATTAACTTAAGACCAAGAAAGATGGTTTATAGGGTACTGCTTCCCCTAGCAATGGCACCCCACTCCAGTACTCTTGCCTGGAAAATCCCATGGGCGGAGGAGCCTGGTAGGCTGCAGTCCATGGGGTTGCTCAGAGTCAGACACGACTGAGCAACTTCACTTTCACTTTTCACTTCCATGCACTGGAGAAGGAAATGGCAACCCACTCCAGTGTTCTTGCCTGGAGAATCCCAGGGACAGTGGAGCCTGGTGGGCTGCCATCTATGGGGTCGCACGGAGTCCGACATGACTGAAGCGACTTAGCAGCAGCAGCAGCAGCAGCAAAGGGAAGGAGAAAGGATAATGGCTGCAGGCACAAGATTGTTTAGAAAGGCAGACACAGAAGAACAAGCTCCTAAAGATGTCCACATCCTAATTCCCCAAGCCTGTGACTGTGCTAACTTACCTGGTAAAAGGAACTTTGTAGATGTGATTAAGCTAAGGATCTCAGATAAGGAGCCTATCTTGGAATATCCAGGTAGGCCCAATGTAATTACAAGGCTCCTTACTTATAAAAAGGAAGAGAAGACCACAGAAGACAGAAGATGTTATGATGTTGGCTTTGAAGATGGCGGAACGGCGTCACAGGCCAAGAATGTAGGCAGCCTCTTTCTTGGCTGGAAAAGGCAAAGAAAAATATTCTCCCCTAGAGCCTCCAGAAGGTAAACAAGCAACCCTGCTGATCCATTTTAGAGCTTTGATCTCAGAACTGCAGGCTAATAAGCTTAAGTCACTAAGTTAGTGGCAATTTTTATAGCAACATTAGGAAACATTTCATTTGGTTTATCTTTTAGGTAAGAGAGGCTTACGTATGTTTACATACTAAGCAAAGAACAGAAGCGGAGCTCTGAAGACAAAAGAAAGATTTTGTATTTTTGATGACCAAACTGGACAATAAATCTTGGGATAAAAATTTAGGTTTAATCTTACACCCAAGTTCTTTCTGTGATCTCTGGCTGAATGCTGAATGACTGAGGTTCACCAGGAAATGGGAAGAAATGGAATAAACAGATTCATTCCTAGAACTAGCCTTGGAAAAAGAACCCTTCTACTAACAGAAAGAGCTGCCCTTTTGTAAGACGCACTTTTCCCAAATAAAACAATTTTTAAAACCCCCCCCCAAAAAAAAAAAAAAAAAGAGAGGAAGGGAAGGGCATTTATGCTGACAAGTGCAAAATGAATTGAGAAAGTGGTAGTTTAGTCGCTAAGTCATGTCCAGCTCTTGCAACCTCATGGACTGTAGCCCACAGACTCCTCTGTCCATGGGATTTCCCAGGCAAGAGTACTGGAGTGGGTTGCCATTTCCTCCTCCAGAATTAAGGAAAGTAACCTAGTAATCAGCACTTGTCTCCTAAGATCAGAGTTACTATTTACTGAGTAACTACTATGTGCAAAGCATCAAGTACTTGCATCAATTTTCTTTCTCAAAATGTTGCAAGACAAAAATTATGCACACTTGACTAGGGGGAAAGTGCCAAAACTCCTAGGACTCAGATGAAAACCTGTATGACTCAAAACACTACATTGAGAAATCTGGGAGACACTACCATAACTCAGTGATTAAGGTTAACGGTACCAGTAATAAGACATATCAAAATCAGGTACCCCTTGATATGATGTACTGAAAAGGACATTTCACCTCCAAGGTATTCCTTTACCCAATTATGCAGCAACATTTTATGAAATCACAAGAAAATAATGTCAATGTGAGGGATATTTTACAAAACAATTGACAAGTGCTCTTCAGAATCTCAAGGCAATGAAAGCCAAGAAAAAACAGAGGAACTATTACAGACTGAGAGAGAACACAGGTACAACAAAACAACGCGGAATCCTTGATTAGATCCTGGACAGGAAAAAAAAAAGAAAGCACTAGGTGTTCAAACAAGTGAACTCAGAATAAAACCTATAATTTAGTTAATAGCACTGTACCAATGTTAATCTCTTAGCTCTGATCACTATATCATGAACTCAAAAAGTTAAAAAAAAAAAACCCAATGATTCTACAGGAGAAAGTCACTTATCTATGAGTCTAGCTTTCAGTCTATTCAAGGTTAACTTTATGGAGCAGCAGAGCCTACGTTTAGGTTCTCTCTGGTGGTTAACAACAGCACATATGGTATTCCTGAATTCCCTGGCATTCTGGTCTGACTCCTATCCTAGACTGGCGCTTGAACACTTGACCTCTGACTCCTGCCTTGGTCCTATCCACACATTCTGACTATGCAATCTAATCCCTGATTCCAATCTCCAGAATAATATGCTTGTTGGGAGAGTATCTAAGTAAGGACAAATAGGTAAATACAAAGGATGCAGTGTAAAGTCAGCAAAGAAACCTCAGAATAGAGTGTATTAATGATCATCTTCTCTCTTACACACGCTCACTCCTCACATTTGCAAACATATCTTCATAAAATATAAACAGAAAGGGGAATCTCAATAAGGACCAGTATAGCCTAAAATGTAAAAACTACAGAGCAATATATCATAAAGCCACAAAATTGGATATATTTTTACAATCAGCTTGCTCATTTTCCATTTGTTCTGGCAAATGGACTACCTGCTAGTATTGTTTCCTTACGGATTTGCAAAGGAGTAATCAAACTACATACAATACTTTGCAAATATTTACTCAGCCATTATTATGAACCAGGCATCAACAAACAGGGTACTTAAAACATAGGTATAACTCATTTATTTTTAAGTTATATGACAGTTAGCTCTATGCAACATTGAGAGATTTTATCCATGTCCTTCATATTAGGCCATGATCTAGATTAATGAAGTCCAATAAAAAAATATAGTGCAAGCCATATATATAAGGCTAAATTTTCTAGTAACTGCATTTTAAAAAATGAAAATAAAATGTGAAAGGTCATGTAATCACACTGAAAAAGGACTGATATTTACCTTTTCCCTTCCTGTATAATAAATCTTCAAAATCTACTTTGTATTATACACTTTGCATGCATATGTGCTCCGTGGTGTCTCTTTTGCAACCCCATTGGCTACAGCCCCCAGGCTCCTCTGTCCATGGGATTTCCCAGGCAAGAGTACTGGAGCGGGTGGTCATTTCCTTCTCAAGGGATCTTCCCCACCCAGGGACTGAACCGGTGTCTCCTGCTTGGGCAGGCAGATTCTTTACCACTGAGCCACCTGGGAAGCCCTACAGCATCTCAATTCCGACTAGCCACATTTCAAATGCTCAACAGTCATATGCAGCTATCACTACCCTATTGGACAGCACAGATCTTGACACTACTATGTATTAAACAAAATAAACTGAGTTATAGGGTTAAATTTCAATTTGCTTTATTAATCAAATCCAATCCAATTATCTTTTCTACTCAGAAATCAATACATTCTCTGTTCTCGGAACTCTGTATTTTCTTTAATCATCCCAAAGATAATTACATTACAGCTACTGAGAGAAGCAAAAACAAAGAATAAGGAATAAACTGAAAACTTATTTGCAGTGAAAGGTTTTTGAATGTTTTTAGTTAAAAGGACACACACTACTGTGCTTTCTTAGAAAAATAAAATATATTTTTAAAAAACCAGACACATTCTCCAGGCTTAGTAGAGACTGCAATCAGACCAGAATATGTTGAAAACAAATTAAATCAGTCTACACACCCAACACATCTTTGATTCTTGAAAGTTGATCATATCACTTATAAGATTCACATTCATTTAAGAGTTAATAATGGGAGAATTCGAAAGTTCCATTTAAGGCAAATTTCCAAATACGCACATTTATTTTTCCTTATACCTATAGCTTTTCATTCTTTACAGAATAGTTCATCCTTTTTAATTAATTAATGTTTCAACATTAACATTGTTAATGTTTTTTAAAAACCCCAAACTTTTGCTATAAATTACCCTTGGCTTAATTCTAAAGTAGAATTATTTAAAAAACATTATTTATAAAGACAAACAAACTCAAGGTTTCTTTATAGATTGAGTAGCTCAATTTTAAAAACATCATTTTCACTGACTCCTTCCTTCCTAGCACAGTACCTGGCACGTGGTATATTCTCAATAAATGAATGAATACCAAGTAGCGGGCTCTAATTATTAATATACTTAGCATTTAAAACGAAATGTTAAAAAGCGGACTTTTTCAACTAAAGGGCTTAACTAGATTTCATGTAAAAACTGAAGCTACACTACAGTTAAGAACACCTTCCATTAGTTATTCTCATTTAATTCAACACTCCTAGAGCACAGATATTATCACCCTCTTTTAACACGAGGAGGGTGGAGCCAAAAGTGGGAAAGTCATATAATTATTAAGTAGTGGAGAAAGATTTCAAGTCCAAGTCCTCAAACAAAACAGTGTGTGTAGTGGGAAGGTGTTTGTGGACTTTATGAAAAACATCTCATAATGCCCTATTTTTTTAAAAAATCCCATTACAAAAGTTTCAGAGGAAAAATACACAACGGATAGCCTCCAATTCCAAACACACACACACACACAAAACCCACAACTTTTTAAGAAATTAGGACCCATTTAAATTATAACAACAATAACTATTACGCATTAGAACTTAACTGCAACTAAATAGAAAGGCTACGTCCTCCTATCGCTCCCTGAGGAGAGAAATCAAACTGGGGGCGATAGCATCCCTAGCGGCCTGTAAGAGTCACTCGAGCTGGAGGCCGAGAGGAGAGGCGGCGCCCCTTCCTTGGGGCGCAGCTGGCCCCCTCCCCTAGGAAGGCACCTGGCCAACTGGCTCCAGCCTACCTGACGGGCTCCCGCCACCGCTTGAACCAGTTGCAGCAATTGGCCATCAGACTGAACATCCCAGGCCGCTCCTCCCGCCGCCTCCCATCCGAGCCCGGAGCGGAGATGGGCCGCTAGTCCTCCTGGGCCGAGTCCTCAGGGACGCCGCCGCCGCTCCGAGGCGGCCCAGAGGAGAATGCGCCTGGAGGAGAAGCCGGGAGGAGGGTGAGGGCGGTCACTCTCAAAACCAACCCCAACAAACCGCGCCTGCAGGCGAGCGGAAAACCTCGCTCCTCGCCCACGTAGTGCGGACCAAAGCCACAGTTACGCAAATCCCGATAGGGTTCTCAAGCCGCCAGAGAAACCCCCGGCGTCTACGTGCTGACGTTACCCCCAGGCGCGGAAAGCCCGCCCCAAGCACCACCCTTACACTTCTCCAATCACCGTTGGATGGCCCGTCGCGAGGCGCTCTCAGTGGCTGAAGAGTCCCGGCTCCCCGCCCCCACTGGGGGAGGGAGAAAGGGGCGTGGCTTGAAGAGAGAGGAGGAGGGGGAGGGGGCAGGCGGTTCTCGTAGCTAGGCAACGGAAGAGTCCAGAGATGAGTTGAGGGATTTCCGACAGTTCTTAGGCTAAGAGGGATCTGTATACTTATCCAAACTGTATGATCGTGCTGCTCCTTGTCTGTCTCCAATCCCAACTGAGATCCGGAGATCTCAGATCTTGTGCGTGTTTTGTTTTGTTTCTTAAAGCAAGGAGTGGATCCTGCGGGATGCCAGTGGACACTGGCTGCACTACAGAAACAATACGCTGAGACAATCAAGTTAGAATGAGGGGAAAACTCGTTCGCTAACTATCCAATAGTTTAGATGAGAGTGACGTTTTAGTTTGTTGTTGTTCAGTCGTTCAGTCGTGTCCGACTCTTTGCGACCCAATGGATTGCAGCAAGCCAGGCTTCCCTGTTCTTCATCTCCGGAAGTTTGCTCAAATTCATCTGCATTTGCTTAGCTCAATTGCCATTGAGTTGGTCTTTTCCAATGAGTCAGCTCTTCGCATCAGGTGGCAAAAGTGTTGGAACTTCAGCTTTAGTATCAGTCCTTCCAGTGAATATTCAGGGTTGATTTCCTTTAGGAATTGTTTATTGTTACATAGAATGTGAAATGGAATTGTATCATATATATTGTGTGGAGGTTATGCTTACAAAAGAATATGTTCATTTTGGAAAGTATGAAAAAGGAAAAAGATGAAGAAAATAAGATCTCATAAAGGAAAGTGAAGTTAGTCGTGTCCGACTCCTTGCGACCCCATGGACTGTAGCCTACCATGCTCCTCTGAAGAAAATAAGATCTCATAAAGGAAAGTGAAGTTAGTGGTGTCCGACTCCTTGCGACCCCATGGACTGTAGCCTACCATGCTCCTCTGTCCATGGGATTTTCCAGGCAAGAGTACTGGACTGGGCTGCTTTTCCTTCTCCAGAGGATCTTCCCGACCCAGGGATTGAACCTGGGTCTCCCGCATTGTAGGCAGACGCTTTACCGTCTGAGCCATCAGGGAAGTCCCCGCTTAAAGGTAACCAGTCTTAAATTTTGATGTATGCACTTTCAGGATTCTTAGAGATGTAGATTGTAGCTATTTAGTTTCTCGAAGATGTAGATCATGTCATTGTTGTTCAGTGGCTTAGTCATATCGAACTCTTTTCCACCCATGGACTACAGGACCCCTGACTTTCCTGTCCTTCACTATCTTCCGGAGTTTGTTCAAACTCCTGTCCATTGATTTGGTGATGCCATCCAAACATCTCATCCTCTGTCGTCCCCTTCTCTTCCTGACTTCAATCTCTCCCAGCATCAAGGTCTTTTCCAACAAGTCAGCTGTTCACATCAGGTGCCAAAGTATCGGAGCTTCAGCTTCAGCATCAGTCATGCCAGTGAATATTCAGGGTCGATTCCCTTTAAGATTGATTGGTTTAATCTCCTGGCAGTTTAAGGGATTCTCAAGAGTCTTCTACAGCACCACAGTTCAAAAGCATCAATTCTTTGCATCTCAACTTTCTTTACGGTCCAAATCTCACATCTGTTCATCACTATTTGAAAAACCATAGCTTTGACTAGACAGACCTTTCTCAGCAAAGTGACATCTCTGCTTTTTAATACGCTGTCTAGGTTTTTGCTGCACTCAATATGCCAGCAAATTTGGAAAACTCAGCAGTGGCCACAGGACTGGAAAAGGTCAGTTTTCATTCCAATCCCAAAGAAAGGTAATGCTAAAGAATGCTTAAACTACTGCACAATTGCACTCATCTCAAACACTAGTAAAGTAATGCTCAAAATTCTCCAAGCCAGGCTTCAGCAATATGTGAATCGTGAACTTCCAGATGTTCAAGCTGGTTTTAGAAGAGGCAGAGGAACCAGAGATCAAATTGCCAACATCTGCTGGATCATTGAAAAAGCAAGAGAGTTCCAGAAAAACATCTATTTCTGCTTTATTGATTATGCCAAAGCCTTTGACTGTGTGGATCACAATAAACTGTGGAAAATTCTGAAAGAGATGGGAATACCAGACCACCTGACCTGCCTCTTGAGAAACCTGTATGCAGGTCAGGAAGGAACAGTTAGAACTGGACAAGGAGCAACAGACTGGTTCCAAATAGGAAAAGGAGTATGTCAAAGCTGTATATTGTCACCCTGCTTATTTAACTTATATGCAGAGTACATCATGAGAAATGCTGGGCTGGAAGAAGCACAAGCTGGAATCAAAATTGCCAGGAGAAATATCAATAACCTCAGATATGCAGATGACACCACCCTTATGGCAGAAAGTGAAGAAGAACTAAAGAGCCTCTTGATGAACGTGAAAGAGGAGAATGAAAAAATTGGCTTAAAGCTCAACATTCAGAAAACTAAGATCATGGCAACCGGTCCATTACTTCATGGCAAATAGATTGGGAAGCAGTGGCTGACTTTATTTTGGGGGGCTCCAAAATCACTGGAGATGGTGATTGCAGCCATGAAATTAAAAGACACTTACTCCTTGGAAGGAAAGTTATGACCAACCTAGATAGCATATTGAAAAGCAGAGACATTACTTTGCCAACAAAGGTCCATCTAGTCAAGGCTATGGTTTTTCCAGTGGTCATGTATGGATTTGAGAGTTGGACTATAAAGAAAGCTGAGTGCTGAAGAATTGATGCTTTTGAACTGTGGTGTTAGAGAAGACTCTTGAGAGTCCCTTGGACTTCAAGGAGATCCAACCAGTCCATCCTAAAGCAGATCAGTCCTGAGTGTCCATTGGAAGGACTGATGTTGAAGCTGAAACTCCAATACTTTGGCCACCTGATGTGAAGAGCTGACTAATTAGAAAAGACCCTGATGCTGGGAAAGATTGAGGGCAGGAGGAGAAGGGGACAACAGAGGATGAGTTGGTTGGATGGCATCACCGACTCAATGGACTCCGAGAGTTGGTGATGGACAGAAAGTCCTGGCGTGCTGCAGTTCATGGGGTCGCAGAGTCAGACATGACTGAGAGACTGAACTGAACTGAACTAGGTTTGTCACAGCTTTTCTTCCAAGGAGCAAGCATCTTTTAATTTCATGGCTGCAGTCACTGTCTGCAGTGATTTAGGAGTCCCCTAAAATAAAGTCTGTTAATGTTTCCATTGTTTCCCCATCTATTTGCCATGAAGTGATGGGACTAGGTGCCATGATCTTAGTTTTTTGAGTGTTGAGTTTTAAACCAGCTCTTTCACTCTCCTCTTTCACCTTCATCAACAGGCTACTGCTATTTTGTGACATTGTATTTTATTTAAAGAAATATGTAATATCTACTTTTCTGTTATATTCTTTGGAAATAAGTAAATGGCAGGTACATTTCTATAGAAAGAAATGAATGCATTATATGTAGGGATCTATGTGTCCATTCAGTCTCCAGTTACATATACTTATTTTCAAATTCTAGTAAAAGAAAGATAGGGCCCTAGGAAGCTCAGTGTATCCAAGAGAAAATAATGATTTGGGATTAAGGTACCTCTAGTTTTAAAATTAACTTCTGTCTTTTACTCATTGATGAAACCCTAATCCCAAATCATATAGCTTACCGGCTTTGAACTCAAATAACCTCATCTGTGAAATGGGAATCACAATACCCACTTTGCAGGGCTGCTAAGATGATGAAATGAGAAAAATAAAGCTCAGGTGCAATTTCTAGCAAATAACAGCAGATGTCTGAAGTTGGTGATACCTGTCCCATAAATATTTACGATATATCTCCTCCTTGGAGAAGGCAATGGCACCCCACTCCAGTACTCTTGCCTGGAAAATCCCATGGACAGAGGAGCCTGGTAGGCTGCAGTCCATGGGGTCGCTAAGGGTCGGACACGACTGAGCGACTTCACTTTCACTTTTCACTTTCCTGCATTGGAGAAGGAAATGGCAACCCACTCCAGTGTTCTTGCCTGGAGAATCCCAGGGACGGGGGAGCCTGGTGGGTTTCCATCTATGGGGTCGCACAGAGTCGGACATGACTGAAGTGACTTAGCAGCAGCAGCATATCTCCTCCTAGCTCTGTCTCCAAACTGTTAGGTATCTTGTTCTCTGTTCACATTGTCCTATTTTAATAACTTCAGTTTTCTTTCCAGTTTGTCCAGAGTGTATGACCTCTACTGGCTTTCCTAACTGAACCAGCCATTCCTCCTCAGTGCTAGACTGCCTCTGCCCAGAGTGCCCTTTCAGATACTATAACACCTCTGTAACTACAATTAATATGATTAGCACTTCTAAAATTCTTACCTTCCTTGGTTTCCACAAGTATATACTATTTTGGTTATCTTCTGATTTCACTGATTATTCCTGTATCAGCTTCCTATTTATATTCCTTAAAATCTGACTTTGTTCCTCTACTTTTTCTTAAAAAATGTGTTCTCTTGGAGAATCTAATAACTATTAGACTTCTGTACCTGAAGAGCTGTACTATACTTACTGTCCTTGAGCATTTCTGGAACTATGCTTAACCCCTGCTCTACTTCATGTCAGGCTAATTCTGGTAGTGGTACATTACCAAACATTTCTGATACCAATATACAGTTGGTCAGTTAGTTAACTAGCTGACTGATAGTTTTTCATTATATTAAATGGTTTGATGGACATGTGCTGCTCACTATTTTTAGTTCTCTTTTACTTTTACAAGCACATGAGATAGATACTCCCACTGTCTTGAAGATATAAGACCTCCTTTGTTCGGTGAAATATGAGTGTGGAGGCTGTATTACCTTTTGGTGAAGGCATTTAAGAGCTGGTCCACAATTCTTCATTTCTATCTTCTTGTGCAATGCTAACTATGGAAGCCTACTTTACCTCTGAAGTACTACAACATAAAAATAGCGTGGAATGATGAGGCAACACATGGAAGACAGCTGCCTACAAAGTCCTGTAGTAGACTGCCTGTAACCAAGAAATAAACACTTATTTTAAGCCACTGTAATTTTGTGGCTGTTTTGCCACAGTACGAACCTATTTGTTCTGAGTGAAAAAACAGTCTTGCTGTCATCATTCTAATTAAGACTCTTGCTTCATTTTCCAGACACTGTTGAATTTGCATCCTAAATGTTACCTGGTTTCTTTTCTCTCCAGTTTTATTGAGATAAAATTAACAAATAAAACTGTAATATATGTGATGTGTACAATCTGATGATTTGATGTATGTATACATTGTGAAATGATTTCCACAATCAAGTTAATGAACACATCCACAGCCTCACATTCCTTCTTTTTTTTCTTTCTTCTTTCTTTTGGGGGAGGGGTAAGACTTTGCTACGGTCTTAGCAAATTTCAAATATACAATACAGTACAATTACCTTTAGTCACCATGCTGTAAGTTAGATCCTCAAAATGTATTCATCCTATAACTGAAAGTTTATACCCTTTATCAGCCTCTCCTCATTTCCCCACCTCTCAGCCCCTGAAACCATCATTTGACTCTCTATTTCAATGAATTTAACTTTTTAAAAATTGTACACGTAAGTGATTACATCCAGCATTTGTCTTTCTCTGTCTGGTTAATTTAACTTCACATAGTACCCAGGTATAAATGTGAAATATACATAGATAGATACATAGATAGATATATTTGGGCATAAATGTTACCAGACTTATACTGTTAAATTGAATTTAGGTGAATATTTATGTACCAGTCACTGTTCTAGGCACTAGGAAAATAGTTGTAAACAAAACATTTAAAAATTCCTGCCCTTGTGGTTGTATTTTACATCCTAGTGGTTGTGGACTAAAAAAAATGCACAACATGAGAGTTGCAAGTTAGATTTTTATTGGGGGGAAAATGAGGACTACAGTTGGGGCGAGAACATCTCAAATAATGCTAATAAAGTCTTCTAAAGAGGTAGCAGAAAGGTCAGTATTGTACCATTTTTGTCAAGGGAGGGTATATGCAAGCAAGCACAAATTTTGGCAGAGGCTTACTGCTAGTGACACGGAGCGTCTATCACTGTTAACAGTTTTAGTGTTTTTCTAGATATGAGAAGATGCAAGAATTTGGCATCATAAAATCTGAAAATATGTAACTTTCTGAAGGCCCATTCTGTCCATTTTTCCCGGAGCACAGAGTGCCTCATTCCTGATCTCCACCCTGAACTCTGTTCAGGGTGTGTTGAAGGTCAGCAGCTTCAGTGGCTAATGACTTAATCTTTGTAGAGGCAGATGACCAGTACCAACTTTTAGTAGACATGGTAGAGAGTAAGGAGGATGTAGATAATAGATATAATAAGTGGGAAAATACATTAGTAGAAGATTATATGGAGAAATGTAAAACTGGGTGAGGGAATGGGATTAGAACCAGGAAAAGGGATTAGTTTGCCAGTCAAATTTTGGATAAGATTTAATTACAAATTTAGAAGTGTACTGAAAACAAATTTTGAGTAAGTGAAATTGACCAAATGCTAATCAATATCGAGCTAAAGGTGAAATCATCCTCACAGAGTGAATTCATGCAATAAATTAAAAACCTGAAAAATGTCTCCAAAGATGTATTATTAAATTTTAAAGCATTTCAGGGTATAATTTTTCAAAATTCAACATTACAGTGCAGGTAGGACACACAATTTTTCACCATTGACAACCAATCCTAGGACTGTGATGTACATTTGTGGTCTTAAAATGACTTAAAAGTTTCATATTCGGTTTTTTTTTAGGTCCCTTGCATTTCGCTAACATTTCTTTCTTCATACTCTATATTTTTTAATGTCTATATGGGTGATGTTTTGTTATGATCGCTGTTGATTCATGATATTTGAAGTCTTCCCTTCTGAAATATTGATATCTCAAAGCTGATATTCTACTCTTAATTCTTCCTCACGAATGAGGCAATGCTGTGGCTTAAATGCATTTAAATATTCAGTAATTAAATATAATACTTAGAGGTCATTTTGTTTTATGTTCTGATTGCTTAGCACACCAAACAATTCTACAGAGATTAGACATATTTTTAATTAAATCGCCTGGGTTTGGAATAAATCTGAATAGACTGACATGGTAGATTCAGACATAGCAAGAAGGAAGTTAAAAGAGGGAAGAATATGGATATGGTCAACAACTCCTTTGCACATTTTCAGAAATAGTGACACATTTAAACTTCCATCCAGCTGGATCACAGAACCACAGAAAGCTAGAGCTGGGAAACACCCTTGAGAGAGCATCAGCCTATTGACTTTGACACACATAGAAAATCAGTTGATATATTCACTAGGCTGAAATACTGGAAGTGATACTAGGAAGTGTGCTTTAAGTACGTGCTACCTTTTAACACAATAATTGCCTCACGTGTTCTCTCTCTAAATTCTTTCCTCAAAACTGTAAAAACTTACTATTTTCTCCATTTTACAGATAATACAACTAGTAAACCACAGAGCATGGCCACTCTAATCTAGGCGGTTCAGCTCTAAACGCAGTCTTAAATATTAATAACATGTTTCAAATGTGCATACCTAAACACAAAAAGCAGAGGTAATATGCAAAAACCGATAGAATGATATATGATAGAATATACGATATGATAGATATGATAGAATATGATAAAATATGATAGAATCCGATACATTCTTTTCTCCCCAGAACATTTTTTTTGGCTATACTTTCTTTACACTATAAATGCAAGAACAAAATTAAAACGTAGATGATCAAAACTATCACTTTAGCTTCCATTAGCTCTGTTCTCCGTAGCCAACTTAGAGTTCTCATTCGCTTCCAGATTTTGGTTAACATCTTCATCGCCAACATCAGATTTTTTCCTTTTAAGTTTTAAGCCTGTATACTCCGATCTTTAAGAGTCAGACACGATGGGCGACTGAACTGAACTGACTGAACCCTCATCTCTGAGTCCTCAGTTTTCTGGGCCACTCAGTCTTCCACTCCAGCTCGCTGGAGGTGCTGGAGATGGTCGTTTTAAACGCTTTTGCTTCCCCTTCTTGGCAAACTTCATTTTCCGGAGACTGGAACAAAGCGCTGGAGTCTGGAAAGGGCCATGAAGAATGTCTCGACAGTGTTTACCAGGCCTCCAGTTCTCTCCCTGAGCCCTGCCCCCAGCTCTGAAACGAAAAGCTTCCAGGAAATGTCCCTGTTATCACTTCCCCGCCTGCCGGGGGGCTGGGAGCGGGCGGTCCCCTCCGCCCCCGGCTCCGCTGCGCCGCTAGCGCGCTGGCTCGCAGGCGCCCCCGCGCCGCAGTCCTTAACTAGCGGCGCCCGGGTGGTAGCTCCGCCGCGCGCCGGGCGCAGTGGTCCCCGCCGCGACGCGCCGCCGCTTCTGCCCAAGCCTCCGCCCGTTTCGCCATGAGGGTCCTAGGTGGGCGCACCGGGACGCTGCTGGCATGCCTCGCCCTAGTGCTTCCCGTCTTGGAGGCTAACTGTGAGTAATCAATAGCGTCTTGTCTTCTTTGCTTAGCGGTGCCAACTGAACTACGAGCCCTGTTGGACGGGTTTTCTTTTCTGGGGCTGCAGCCTCCCAGAAAGTTTCCAGTAAATGCTTCCATCAGCAGTGTATCTAGCGGGCGTTGTAATGGTGGGGCAGGGTCAACTGGGAGTCGTGTTGCCTACGGGACAGATTCTAAAACAAGAGTGATACTAAACATCAATGAAGGAGTTAGGACACATACCTACCAATTGCCCCTAACAGTTGAAGTTCTCAGTCAGATGACAAGGATGAGCACACTGCAGTATAAAAGTAGGGAGGAAAGGCAACCCACTCTGTCTTCCATTTGTACAAGCGCCTGACCCCAACCGGCACCCCCTGCTGCAGCCTACCTCCCTTCTGCAATTTCTGGACTTTAATCTTGCTTTGCTTATCTCAACATTGACAAACGAATTGTTAGGAGATGACTGCGCGTTTGCATAGCAGATGTCATTTTTTTTAACCTTGAAGTCAAAAGGACTATTAAATATTGTAGTTCTCAGATCGTTTTTTACTGACAGTTTTTGGCACTGAGTGCCACTCTTCTAAGATCATTGCAGGGATTCTTTTTAATTTATCTTCGTGTGTCCTGTTCTTTATGTTTTCGTGCCTCGATTCAAGGCAGGATGTTGAGTTTTCTCTAAAAGAATATAGTCATATCAAGGTATTTAGTACGTTTTAGTTGCCACTTAGTTTGTTCTCTAAAGTTTAAGCACATTCACTGGTCAAAAATGCTTTCTTGTCATATGTTTTATTCTCAGGAAATGGCATGGGAGAGATAAACTGAATTACACCATAAATGGTTAAAGCTCCATTGTAAGCTTCACAAAGATATAATTTCAGGAGAATTAAGTAGGAATTTACTAACATTCCTCGGTGTTTCAGCGGTAAAGAATCTGCCTGCCAACGCAGGAAACATGGGTTCCATCTCTGGGTTAAGAAGATCCCTTGGAGGAGAGAAGGACAACCTTCTTCATTTAAAAGTGCCCTAACTAGTCAGCCAGTCACCAAGTAACTGATTGGATTTTGTAATCTGTCCCATTTCCAACAGCTGAATGAATAGCAATTCTGCTAACAGATTTGGTGGGCCTTTTTTAGGAGCAAGAGTCTGGTCTGGTGGCCCTCTGTGAAGGAAAATCTATGTAATTGAGTCTATATGTAGTCTTCACCCTTGCCACCATGGCTGCTTTTTTTATAAGTATTGAACAGACACTAACCTGAGAGAGCAAAGCAACAGCCTTCCAGCCCATATGTACCCACAGATTCTCCAGGCTGGAGAGACAAGTGTACTAAGGGTGATTTACCCACATAGATTCTGAACCTTTAACCTTCCTACAATGGAGTGAAGCAATAGGGACAGGCTCTTACTGGTTCTAGTCTATTAGCATAATTCTTGTTAGTCCTCTGGTCCATTTTTTTGGAATGGACTTTAAAAGGACACATTCAAGAACATTGGCTTTTAAATCTCCATAGAAGTGGTAAAACTGTAACTTCCTACAATTATATGATATTTCCCATCTTTCAAAATAGCCTACTTGGCATTTTCTCATGAGTTTCACAGCGATTCCGTGATGCACTTTCCCAACTTGAGGAAAACATTACACTTCCTCTCCACCTCTATTAAAGTTATTAGCCACTCTTTCACTTCCTATTCTCACTTGATCTTCTTGAAGGAACAGTTCGTTCCGGAGGTCTCCTCTCTTCTCACCATCCCATGGGTACTGGGGACAGAGAATGTTAATGGTGATCCTATTGTTAAGCCAACTGTATACATTTTGACACCGTTGAAACTTATGAAATTGACCTCCTTTTATGTCTAGAAGCATTATCTTCAAATTTTCTTTCTCCCTCTACATAAGTGTTACTAGTTCTGCTTCTGTTGTTTTGATGATTTCTGCTTTTCTTTACATGTTAGAGTTTGCTGGGGTTCCATTTTGACCTCCTGCCCCTATTGGCCATCTTTCCTCAACTTAAACCACTGGCTATATCCTACTATCTCTTTATATTTTTAAACCATGCTTAATATAATGTGCTTAAAAATTACACCTATAGCTTCACTAGCAAGAGACCAAAGTAACATTTTGCTTTATATTTTTCTAATCCCTTTTTTCTATATGTACATTCTTAGAAATTAAAATATGTAAGTGAAAGAATGGAATTTTGCCCTTAATAGTATTTGTAACATGTTATTTCACCTAAGAATGATGATTGTTTTTATATCAATAAATTAAAATCTATGTCACACTTTAAAACAGATTTACAATTTTCCTTTATAAATGTTCATCATAATATATTTAAATAAAATCATATTTTTGGACATTTATATTATTTCCAGTGTTTTGCTTATATCAACAGTATTATGATGAACATATTCATATATATTTCTTTACATATGTCCATGTTCATTTCCTCAGTTTAATATCCTGGAAATGGAATTGTTAGTTGAATATCTAAAGAGTACACCATTTTTTTTTTTTACTGGTGGAAAATCTTACTCTCTAATGTAATGAAAAATTCTAAAAATATCTACCCAGGGGAAAAGCAGAATAATGATAACAAAGTACAGAAAACAACCAAAGGGAAAAGTTAGTTTGGCCTGTGGTAGACAGCCTCCAAGGTGGCCCCCAATTACTCTTTTTTTTGTAAATTGTATTGGAGTATAGTTAATTTACAGTGGTGTGTTGGTTTCTGGTGTACAGCAAAGTGGTTGGGCTATATGTACATTTACAATATTCTTTTTCATTTTGGTTTATTACAGGATATTGAGTATAGTTCCCTGTGCTATATAGTAGGACCTTGTTTATCCATCCTATATATATTAGTTTAAGAGTGTGACTATTAAATGGTTTTAGACACATATTGTTATTATTTTGGTTGGTGCAAAAGTAATTGCATTTCAGACTCTGAATTTTAAATCATTGTAACTAGAAGGCAATGGCACCCCACTCCAGTACTCTTGCCTGGAAAATCCCACAGACAGAAAAACCTGGTGGGCTGCAGTCCATGGGGTCGCTAAGAGTCGGACACAACTGAGCGACTTCACTTTCACTTTTCACTTTTCACTTTCACGAATTGGAGAAAGAAATGGCAACCTGCTCCAGTGTTCTTGCCTGGAGAATCCCAGGGACAGGGCAGCCTAGTGGGCTGCCGTCTATGGGGTTGCATAGAGTCAGACACGACTGAAGCGACTTAGCACCTTAGGCTCAAGCATATCTTTATTAATCAAAATAGGAGCGATTACAATCAATACAATATTGCCAATGAGAAATAAGTTTGTTTATTCCTGTAGCATAAAAATCCCGGCTTCAGGATTCAACAAACTCTCGGAAAGCAATTTCTGTGTCCTTCTCGTTGTGGAAGCATTTTTCCTGCCAAACGTTGTTGAGATGCTTGAAGAAGTGGTAGTCGGTTGGCGAGAGGCCAGGCGAAATGGCAGATGAGGTAAAGCTTCGTAGCCCAATTCGTTCAACTTCTGAAGCATTGGTTGTGAGATGTGTGGTGGGTGTTGTCACTGAGAAGAATTGGCACTTTCTGTTGACCGTGCTGGCTTCAGGCATTTCAGTTTTTGGTGCATCTCATCAATTTGCTGAGCATACTTTTCTCTGATGTAATGGTTTCACAGGGATTCAGAAAACTGTAGCGGGTTGGACCGGCAGCAGACCACCAAAGAATGATCGTGACCTTTTTGGGGGGGTGCAAGTTTGGCTTTGGAAAGTGTTTTGGAGTGTTTTCTTGGTCCAACCACTGAGCTGGTTGTCCCTGGTTGTATAAGATCCACTTTACGTCACAGGCCACAATCTCATTGAGAAATGCTTTGTTGATAAGACACTTCAAAATGATTATTCTTTTTATTTGATTTCAGCTCATGAGGCAGTCACTTATCAAGTTTTTTCACCTTTCCAGTTTGCTTCAAATGCCAAATGACCGTAGAATGGTTGACATTGAGTTCTTTGGAAGCTTCTCATTTAGTTGTAAGAGGAACAGCTTCAGTGATGGCTTGCAACTGGTTATTGTCAACATCCAATGGCCATCCATTGTGTTCCTCATCTTCAAGGCTCTGGTCTCCTTTGCAAAACTTCACTGCACTGCATGTGCATTAGCAGTTCCAGGGCCAATTGCATTATTGATGTTGAGAATGGCTCTGCTGCTTTATGGACCATTTTGAACTCAAATAAGAAAATGGCTCAATTTTGCTTTTTGTCTAACATCATTTCCATAATGTAAAATATATATAAAATAAACAAGTAATAATTCATTAGCAAAAAGTATAAAGCAAAAAATGCACATTAAAATGATGTATAACATAACTACATTGATTTCAGAATTTATTCCAATATCAAATGGCAAAGTTCAATAATGCAAAACTGCAATTACTTAATAATAGATATCCTTTGGAAATCTGATTTCAAAAGTAGATTTTAAGAGTACCTAATTCCTTTCATCTTTGCCAAAAATGGATTTTAACTTCTTTTAAAATCTTTGTCAAAGCAATACGTATAAAAAAGGGCTGACTTTTTGAGGTGTGAGAAGTAGTCCATACTATTTTTTAATTCATCCTTTAACTTTTTTGGTTGGGAAGATCCCCTGGAGAAGGGAAAGGCTACCCACTCCAGTATTCTGGCCTGGAGAATTCCATGGACTAAATAGGCCACGGGGTTGCAAAAAGTCAGATGTGACTGAGCGAATTTCACTTTCACTTTTTTATTTCTATATCATATTTTAGTTCTCTACTTCTTTATCATGACATACTTTCATTTTATAGATGCCAGATTTTCTCAATTTATTTAGGATATTATTTATAGATTTTTGGAAGTTATCTACTATGTTTTCAGTTACCTCTATTTCCTTTTGTGTCTATTATATTCCTCTTGCCCTTCTCTTTCGTGCTACTAATTTTATGCAATTATCTAGTGATTTTTAGCTGTTATTTCATAATTTTTGAAGACAGTCCTAAGTTGATTACATTGACTAGGTAGCTGGTTTAGAGTTCTTCTATGGTTGTTCAGTTCAGTTCAGTCATTCAGTTGTGTCCTACTCTGCGACCCTATGCATACCAGGCTTCCCTGTTCATCACCAACTCCGAAAGCTTGCTCAAATTCATGTCCATGGAGTCGGTGATGCCATCCAACCATCTCATCCTCTGTCGTCCCATTCTCCTCCTCCCCTCAATCTTTCCCAGCATCAGGGTCTTTTCAAAAGAGTCAGCTCTTTGCATCAGGTGGCCGAAGTATTGGAGTTTCAGCTTCAACATCAGTCCTTCCAATGAATATTCAGGACTGATCTGCTTTAGGATGGACTGGTTGGATCTCCTTGAAGTCCAAGGGACTCTCAAGAGTCTTCTCTAACACACAGTTCAAAAGCATCAATTCTTCAGCACTCAGCTTTCTTTATAGTCCAACTCTCACATCCGTACATGACTACTGGAAAAACCATAGCTTTGACTAGACAGACCTTTGTCAGCAAAGTAATGTCTCTGCTTTTTAATATGCTGTTTAGGTTGGTCATAACTTTTCTTCCAAGAAGCAAGCATCTTTTAATTTCAAGGCTGCAGTCACCATCTGCAGTGATTTTGGAGCCCCCAAAAATAAAGTCTGTCACTGTTTCCATTGTTTCCCCATCTATTTGCCATGAAGTGATGGAACTGGATGCCATGATCTTAGTTTTCTGAATGTTGACCTTTAAGCCAACTTTTTCATTCTCTTCTTTCACTTTCATCAAGAGGCTCTTTAGTTCTTTGCTTTCTGCCATAAGGGTGGTGTCATCTGCATATCTGAGGTTATTGATATTTCTCCCAGCAATCTTGATTCCAGCTTGTGCTTCATCCAGACTAGCATTTCTCATGATGTACGCTGCATATAAGTTAAATAAGCAGGGTTACAATATACAGCCTCTGTGGTTGTTGGAGAAGGAAATGGCAACCCACTCCAGTGTTCTTGCCTGGAGAATCCCAGGGACGGGGAAGCCTGGTGGACTGCCATCTATGGGGTCGCACAGAGTAGAACACAACTGAAGCGACTTAGCAGCAGCAGCAGCAGCAGTGGTTGTTAAGGTCTATGTTTCTAAAGGGACAAAGCTTTTGGGAAACTTATGATTCCTAGGTACTTGGGCAGGCTTCTATTTAAGCCTTTGTGGGTATTGGTCGAGGGTAATTGTCAAGGTAAAGAGCACATTACTCTTTGAAATAACTCTTTCTAGTTGCACTACTTGATCCCACACAATATACGTTAAATGTATCTTTCCGTATTACTTGTTTTATTTTCCTTCTTTTCCTCGATTTCTTATCCCAATCATTTTTTCTCCTTTCCAAAGTTATCATTTTACTGCACTATTATTTAGACTGTGTCTTACAGCCTTTTAGAAAGTCCACAGGGAGTTCTGAAAGGTTGGCAGAAATTATGTTGAATTATAAACATCTAGTCAATGCTTTACCAACATTCCAAATAATCTTATTTCTACATCAACACTTAAAAAATAGTAATTCCTAAGAGTCTCCCTGGTGGGACTCCCTGGTGGCTCAGATGGTAAAGAATTCGCCTGCAATGTGGGAGATCTGGGTTCAATCCCTGAGTTGGGTAGACCCCTGGAGGAGGGCATGGCAACCCACTCCAGTATCCTTGCCTGGAGAATCCCATGGACAGAGGAGCCTGGTGGGCAACAGTCCGTGTGGTTGCAAAATGTTGACATGACTGAGCGACTAAGCACAGCACAGGAGTCAAAATGGAAGCCTTTGAGATCTAGTCTTCCTAAGCCTCTAAGCATGCTTCATACTTATTGCTTATTGGGGGGGTCTGGGAGATGGTGCAGGAAGAGGGGTATTGCAGAATTAGGCCAGCTCTCTTATTGGTGCCTTTTGCTTTTCCAAACATAAATACAGACACAGGCCACTGAACTAATAATATTAATTGACGCCACCCTAACAAAATAGGTCAAATAGAACAAAAACAAAACATTTACTGGGCTGTAACCTCTTGTTACATGACATCAAATCAGATGGTGTTTTGGTGCCCTAATGTGTAGGAGGTAAAAAAGACAAAGCAAGCTGACTACATAAATATCTTGCTGCATATCCTAAAAAGAGACCTCTTGTTGTAGCCTCAGAAAGTATAACCAATTTACAGTATAGTTGTTTAGAGGAGAAAAGAGAGGGAAAAAGAAAGAGAGAGAAAAGAGATTTCCTCTTTAGACCTTGCCAAACTCTGAATTCTGAGTTCCTTCAAAAATACCTTAATTTATCACTTACTGAGAGCATATACATAGTTTATTTAGACAATATAGTTTATTTCAAGGTAATAAGCTACCTGTTCTGTCTTTTGGGTAGTTTTGGAAGAAGTAACTAATATGTACCCCTGTCTTTGTCTAGGGCTAAACCAAAGGTTTAATCTTGGGGATAATTGGCAGAGTGTTCAACTTACTCTTTTTTCCTAGACTAGGGGCTGTAAATTAGTTACAATTAAATCTTCATGTAAGGAGAGGTTCATTTCACTTCTGTTGTGACTAAACAGTTCAAGCATTGTTTCCCTACTCATTTGATCTGTTCAAGAAAAGAGGGGTCAATGATCACATTTTTTAAAATGCCACTGCTTTCCTACTTCTAAATGCCAACCCTCATTTCTCCTAATCCAAATGTTATAAAACTCACCTTTATATGTATACTATATAATTCACAGGTTGTCTCCTCTTCTTTCCTAGATTTAAACCTTATCTAGACCCACCTCTTATGGTTTCCCTTATAGCTCAGTTGGTAAAGAATCCACCTGCAATGCAGGAGACCCCGGTTGGATTCCGGGTCGGGAAGATCCATTGGAGAAGGGATAGGCTACCCTCTCCAGTCATTCTTGGGCTTCCCTTGTGGCTCAGATGGTAAAGAATCCACCCGCAATGCGGGAGACCTAGGTTCGATCCCTCGGTTGGGAATATCCCCTGGAGATGGGAAAGGATACCCACTCCAGTATTCTGGCCTGGAAAATCCATGGACTATAGTCCATGGGGTCGCAAAGAGCCAGACATGCCTAAGTGACTTTCACTTACTCACAGACCTACCTCTTACAGTATTTGATTCTCTTAAATTGTTTCTTGTCAGCCTTTTCATTGCTTAGTCCTCTTGAAAGACAGAGGCATGGTTCACCTTTACAGAATACTTTTTAAAATGTTTTCCCAATCCTTAATATAATAATATGAGCAGAATCAGTTGCTCAGCAGTGTAGTCAAGGCTATGGTTTTTCTGGTAGTGGTGTACAGATATGGGAGTTGGACCTCAATAAGAAACAAATGTGAAATGTAGAGAAGTGTATTAGCTAGTATTTTAGCTCTCTTTAAAAAAAAAAAAACAAACTTTAAAAGAATGGACGTATAACATATGTACAGACATAACATTTGTTTCTTAAGGCTAACACAAGCTTTTCTGAAGTTGTAATAATTATGTAGCCTGATGAATGCCTAATTAAAAATCTATCTTTGGTTTTTTTCTTAGTCCTTGCAACCTTCATATTTTTTAATACCCCTCCTCAATTGTAAATATTCTATTGTATAAATCTTTATAATAAAAATCAAAGATTTTTACACTTAATATGTGATGATTAATTTTTTCAGTCTTTAAACTTTTTATTTTGTATTGGAGTATTGGCCACCTCATGCGAAGAGTTGACTCATTGGAAAAGATTCTGATGCTGGGAGGGATTGGGGGCAGGAGGAGAAAAAGACGACAGAGGATGAGATGGCTGGATGGCATCACTGACTCGATGGATGTGAGTTTGAGTGAACTCTTGGAGTTGGTGATGGACAGGGAGGCCTGGCATGCTGTGATTCATGGGGTCGCAAAGAGTTGGACACGACTGAGCGACTGATCTGATCTGATCTGATAGCTGATTAACAATGTTGCAGTAGTTTCACGTGAACAGCAAAGGGACTCAGTCATACATATACATGTATCCTTTCTCCCTCAAATATGTGATTATTTAAAATAAAATTTGTAAAATAAAATTTCCAATTATTATTAACTAATGGTTTTTCTATATCTTTTGGAAAATAACAATAGTAACTTCCTATATCAATCAAAAATGGCAACTCTATTTTTACCAGTCTTTGTGTAAGCAAAACATGCCATTTCAGCAGTTGAGAGATAGGAGAAGGCAATGGCACCCCACTCCAGTATTATTGGCTGGAAAATCCCATGGATGGAGGAGCCTGGTAGACTGCAGTCCATGGGGTCGCTGAGGGTGGGACACGACTGAGCGACTTCACTTTCACTTTTCACTTTCATGCATTGGAGAAGGAAATGGCAACCCACTCCAATGTTCTTGCCTGGAGAATCCCAGGGACGGGGGAGCCTGGTGGGCTGCCGTCTATGGGGTCGCACAGAGTCGGACACGACTGAAGCGCCTTAGCAGCAGCAGCAGCAGCAGCAGCAGCAGCAGAGAGATAGGAGGCACAATTATATCTCAAAGTGTTATCTAATTGTTCTGTTTGTGCATTGGATGCCATTTCCCTGACCCTGTCCCACACTGAAGAAGAAACAAAGATTCAGACACTCTGCCAAACCAAAGGCTAGCCTAAAATTCCCTTCTCAGATACATTCTTTTAGGGACAGTTTTTCATTCTTGGGATGCCAAGAGGGGCTAAAAGAAGAGACAGAAAACAGAATTTTAAAAGATGAGTTTTAGGAGGGAGGAATGTGAGAGCTATCTCAGCAAAGGTAAGAGATTCAGAGGATGAACTAGCCTAAAGTTTGGGTCTCCTCCATCTGCTACCTCACTTGCATCTGACTGATTGGCTTTGGATGACCTGAAGTTCTGATCCCTCTGAACAGAACATAGCAGGCTTGGACACCTAAGTAGGAAAGGGGCTTTTAACGTTTTTCTTTAACTCTTGATGGAGGTCAAGAGAGAATTTTCCTGTGAGAAGAGGCAATGCTGAGCTTCCCTGATGGCTCAGCTGAGAAAGAATTTGCCTGCAATGCAGAAGATGCAGTTCTGTGGGTGTGATCCCTGGGTGGGGAAGATTCCGTGGAGAAGCAAATGGAAACCCACTCCAATATTCTTATCCCATGGACAGAAGAGCCTGGTGGGCTATGATCCATGGCGTCACAAAGAATTGGACATGGCTTAGAAACTAAACCACCACCACCACAGAGGCAATGCTAACTCCACTATCCTTATGACAGGTGTTAAATGAATTACGTACCAACAACAGTAAATTAATTTTTGTTGTTTAATCAAATTTATGCTGAAGAAAATTTTTGCTCCCACAAAAACATTGAGGGAGTCAGTGGTTATGTTATTGACATAATTGTTCAGCTTCTGTGGTCGTTATTTTGCAGAAGGGATGACTCAGATGAGGTAAAAAAAAAGTCAAGCAGATTCGGTCATGTTTCTAATCTCGGACTAATAACTAAATATAACCTAAAATTTTTAATCTGAATGTAACACTTTTCAAGCCTGTTAGTTGGCTTTTCACAAGGATTTTCTTGAAAAACTTTTTAATCTAAAAGAAGTGAGACAAATGATTAGAGACAATGTGATGATACCAAAAGCGAATGGGTTTTGGAGCCAGGCTTGATGAACTTTGTTCTCAGTTATGTGAATCTGGTAAGATTAAACTCCACTTCTCTGAGTTTTAGTTTGTTATGTGTTTAAAACAGCAAGATAGGGTTAATCAGATCAGATCAGATCAGTCGCTCAGTTGTGTCCGACTCTTTGCGACCCCATGAATTTCAGCACGCCAGGCCTCCCTGTCCATCACCAACTCCAGGAGTTCACTGAGACTCACCTCCATCGAGTCAGTGATGCCATCCAGCCATCTCATCCTCTGCCGTCCCCTTCTCCTCCTGCCCCCAATCCCTCCCAGCATCACAGTCTTTTCCAATGAGTCAACACTTCACATGAGGTGGCCAAAGTACTGGAGTTTCAGCTTTAGTATCATTCCTTCCAAAGAAATCCCAGGGCTGATCTCCTTCAGAATGGACTGGTTGGATCTCCTTGCAGTCCAAGGGACTCTCAAGAATCTTCTCCAACACCACAGTTCAAAAGCATCAATTCTTCAGCACTCAGCTTTCTTTATAGTCCAACTCTCAAATCCATACATGACCACTGGAAAAACCATAGCCTTGACTAGACGAACCTTTGTTGGCAAAGTAATGTCTCTGCTTTTGAATATGCTATCTAGGTTATTCATAACTTTCCTTCCAAGGAGTAAGCGTCTTTTAATTTCATGGCTGCAGTCACCATCTGCAGTGATTTTGGAGCCCAGAAAAATAAAGTCTGACACTGTTTCCACTGTTTCCCCATCTATTTCCCATGAAGTGATGGGACCGGATGCCATGATCTTCGTTTTCTGAATGTTGAGCTTTAAGCCAACTTTTTCACTCTCCACTTTCACTTTCATCAAGAGGCTTTGAGTTCTTCTTCACTTTCTGCCATAAGGGTGGTGTCATCTGCATATCTGAGGTTATTGATATTTCTCCCGGCAATCTTGATTCCAGCTTGTGTTTCTTCCAGTCCAGTGTTTCTCATGATGTACTCTGCATATAAGTTAAATAAATAGGATGACAACATACAGCCTTGACGAACTCCTTTTCCTATTTGGAGCCAGTCTGTTGTTCCATGTCCAGTTCTAACTGTTGCTTCCTGACCTGCATACAAATTTCTCAAAGGCAGATCAGGTGTTCTGGTATTCCCATCTCTCTCAGAATTTTCCACAGTTTCTTGTGACTCACGCAGTCAAAGGCTTTGGCATAATCATTAAAGCAGAAATAGATGTTTTTCTGGAACTCTCTTGCTTTTTCCATGATCCAGTGGATGTTGGCAATTTGATCTCTGGTTCCTCTGCCTTTTCTAAAACCAGCTTGAACATCAGGAAGTTCATGGTTCACATATTGCTGAAGCCTGGCTTGGAGAATTTTGAGCATTACTTTACTAGTGTGTGAGATGAGTGCAATTGTGCGGTAGATTGAGCACTCTTTGGCATTGCCTTTCTTTGGGATTGGAATGAAAACTGACCTCTTCCAGTCCTGTGGCCACTGCTGAGTTTTCCAAATTTGCTGGCATATTGAGTGCAGCACTTTCACAGCATCATCTTTCAGGATTTGGAATAGCTCCACTGGAATTCCATCACCTCCACTAGCTTTGTTCGTAGTGATGCTTTCTAAGGCCCACTTGACTTCACATTCCAGGATGTCTGGCTCTAGGTCAGTGATCACACCATCGTGATTATCTAGGTTGTGAAGATCTTTTTTGTACAGTTCTTCTATGTATTCTTTCCATCTCTTCTTAATATCTTCTGCTTCTGTTAGTCCATACCATTTCTGTCCTTTATCGAGCTCATCTTTGCATGAAATGTTCCTTTGGTATCTCTGATTTTCTTGAAGAGATCCCTACTCTTTCCTATTCTGTTGTTTTCCTCTATTTCTTTGCATTGATCGCTGAAGAAGGCTTTCTTATCTCTTCTTGCTATTCTTTGGAACTCTGAATTCAGATGTTTATATCTTTCCTTTTCTCCTTTGCTTTTCGCTTCTCTTCTTTTCACAGCTATTTGTAAGGCCTCCCCAGACAGCCATTTTGCTTTTTTGCATTTCTTTTCTATGGGAATGGTCTTGATCCCTGTCTCCTGTACAATGTCACGAACCTCATCCATAGTTCATCAGGCACTCTATCTATCAGGTCTAGGCCCTTAAATCTATTTTTCACTTCCACTGTATAATCATAAGGGATTGATTTAGGTCATACCTGAATGGTCTAGTGGTTTTCCCTACTTTTTATAGGAGATAATAAAAAAGAGCATGTATGTGCTTATGGTGCCATATTTAATATTATGATAAATAATGAAACTTTTTAGACACTCCTGCATGCCAGCAGGATAGATATTTGTGGGCAGACAGACTCTGAGCCAGTGATAGGAACACTTCAGAACATATATTTGTCTCATCCTACACTTATGTAGTTTTAGTTTAGATCCGTGATGTCACATTTATATCTTTTTGACAAGGAATGGTAGATTCCTTTGAAAACACATTCTGTTAGATGAGTGGGTTTATTTTATAACAAATAATACATGTCTTATTTAAGATACCAAGTACATCCACTACACAACCACATAATTTATAATTTTTAATCAAGTACATTGTGGCATTTAAGTGGTAGAATACATAGAAGAAAGAGTACTGGAGGATAAGTATATTTAAATTCTTGTCCCCATGTCCATCAACAGATGAGTGGATAAATAATCTGTGGTACATATATACAGTGGAATGTTACTCAGCCATAAAAAGGAACACATTTGAGTCCATTATGATGAGGTGGATAAACCTAAAGCCTACTATGCAGAATGAAGTAAGTTGGAGAGAGAAAAGCAAATATCATATATTAATGCATATGTATGGAGTCTAGAGAGATGGTGTTGATGAACCTATTTGCAGAGCAGCAGTGGAGATGCAGACAGAACAGACTTATGGACACAGTAGGGGAAGGAGAGGGTATGACACATGGAAAGAGTAGCATGGAAACATATGTACCACCATATGTAAAATAGTCAGTGGGAATTTGCTGTATGATTCAGGGAACTCAAACTGGGGCTCTGTGACAACCTAGAGGGGTGGCTTGGTGTGGGAGGGTGAGACAAGATGGAGGTTCAGGAGGGAAGGGATGTATGTGTACTTAAGGCTGATGCACGTTGATGTATGGTATTAACAAACACAATATTGTAAAGTAATTATCTTCCAATTAAAAATAAATAAATTTTAAAAATTCCTGTCTCCTTAGCACCACTTTGTAGTTCTATGATCTTGAAAAATACATGTAACTTCTTTCAGCTCCAATTTCTTCAATAAGAAAATGGAAATGATAATTCTATCCTGTAGCATATTTCGGTATTTATGTAAGATCAAATGAAATCACTAATATGCACTTTGAGAGTTGTTACACACCATCCCAGTTGAAAGTATTATTGAGTAAACTAAAACAAACTTTCAAATTCACACAAAATTTATTTAGACAGAATCATTTTTTAAATTATTAGCTTTGTTATCCTTTAGGTCAGAGGTGTAACAATTTTCATTTTTAATATTCCTCTCATTATCAGAGATAATGACACTTTTCCCTCTTTTCTGAGAAGCAGTAGCAAATAGTAGTGGATGGTTGCAGGTCTGAGCATTGGGGTGCCTGTGATCTAAGCTGTACTTTTGTTGTTTATAAGCTTAATAACTTAGAGCAAATATCTTGTATGCTCTGGATTTTCATCATCTCTGTAGTAATGGAGTTTACTGTGTTTTCTTCTGATTTTATAAATTTGTGTGAGCATTTTTTAAAACTATCACTTTAGTTCTCCAAATTGAGAATTTCCCAATTGAGAACTTCCCCAAAGATAAGTATAATATGTGTTACTACACAAGGTCTGTGTCATGCAATGAGGCTCTTATAGGGAAAGAGATATACTTAAATATCATTATTAACCTTTGAATTCTAAAGTTTGATATTCTGTAAGGAAGAAATGCTGAGGAGTGATGTTTATGATTTGTTTTCCAATTGCATCTGACCTTGATTATTCTGTTATTACATCAGTATATTCATCTTATAATACAAAGTGTTACTGTTTTCCTCAGAAAGGCTAACATATTTTCTTCAACATTCAGAAAGGCTTCCCTGGTGGCTCAGACGGCAAAGAATCTGTCTGCAATGCAGGAGACCTGGGTTTGATCTCTGGGGTGGGAAGATCCCCTGGAGAAGGAAATGGCAACCTGCTCTAGTATTCTTGCCTGGAGAATCCCCATGGACAGAGGAACCTGGTGGGCTATAGGCCGTGGGGCCACAAAGAGTTGGATATGACTGAATGACTAAAGCTTTCTTTTCAGAAGGGCCAAGTTTTTGCTATATTAAATCAGGTAGCATGCTTAAAACTATTTCAAATAAGTGAGATAATTTTAATCTCAGACCCTTTCATTGTTGGTTGGGCTGCCATTTTTCAGTTAGCAATACACTTGGTGGCTGGCATGCTCACAGAATAGCATTTTTTAGATGCACACAGCCTTAATTTATCTTGAGCTCGAGCAGCAATAAAAATGGTGAGCGATATATGGGAAATAGATGGGGAAACAGTGTCAGACTTTATTTTTTGGGGCTCCAAAATCACTGCAGATGGTGATTGCAGCCCTGAAGTTAAAAGACGCTTACTCCTTGGAAGGAAAGTTATGACCGACCTAGATAGCATATTCAAAAGCAGAGGCATTACTTTGCCAACAAAGGTCTGTCTAGTCAGGCTGTGGTTTTTCCAGTGGTCATGTATGGATGTGAGAGTTGGACTATAAAGAAAGCTGAGCACCGACGAATTGATGCTTTTGAACTGTGGTGTTGGAGAAGACTCTTGTCTTCTTGTAATACTCATGTAAGGTATTACATGTACACTGTACACATACCTGTATTGGTTGCCGTATTGTATTATTTTTTATTTAATTTGCAAAAGTTGTTTATAAATTCTAGATGTTAATCTATTGCTTGATTTTGAACTTTGTTATTTTTATCATTATTTGTCAACTGCTTAAAATTTTTTATATACTCAGAGTTACCATTTTTTTTCTCTTTGTCTTCTGTATTTTGTGATTTGCATATGGTCTTCCTTTTGCCATGGGTTTTTATTTTCTCGTTTGTATAGATAACCAGGTGTTTTAGCCTATCAAGTATCTTTCAAATAGCTGATTGAACTGTACTCCTACATTTCTCAGAGATCACACAAGTTTTCCATTAAAACTGAGAAAGGTTGTTACTCTAAAGATGCTGTGGCTATGACTTTTGACAATCATTTCAGCATGATGTTTTTCCCAACATTGTCATAATGAGGTAATCGTTGAATTTTCGTTAGTTATGTTTGACCTCAAGCACAAACTTGAATAATTTGTGCAAATCATTAGACAAGTGCTGTAGCTACACACCAAACTGCTCTTTGGGTTGTTAACCGAGGGGCATATGTATCTGCATTCCCCACCGCCTCAGTTTAACACTACTTTGAATGTCATGCAATTTACAGACAAAAAATGATTTAAATTCTCACGTTTAAAAAATATTTTAGGTGGAGAAATGAAAGATTTGTTCATGTAAACATGTTTTTTTCCTTCAGTTTTGTCGAGGCAACATGCTTCACAAGTCCTGATTAGGAGACGCCGTGCAAATACATTGCTTGAAGAAACGAAAAAGGGCAATCTTGAAAGAGAATGCATTGAAGAACTGTGCAATAAAGAAGAAGCCAGGGAAATCTTTGAAAATAACCCGGAAACGGTAAGAACTCATGAAAAGTGGTCAGTTAGTATACCTAGACATATAGTTACAGACAGAACATTTCTAGCTTTAGTCTCTGTTCCCTCGTGTTCCTTTTTAAAATTAATGATTGTGTATATCACCTTCTGTGGGCTCAATCCACCCACCAGTGCAGGAGACACAGGAGATGCGGGTTTGATCCCTGGGTCGGGAAGATCCCCTGGAGAAGAAAATGGCAACCACTTCAGTAATCTTGCCTGGAAAATCACATGGACAGAGGAGCCTGGTGGGCTGCAGTTCATGGGCTCCCAAAGAGTTGAACACAGCTTAGTAACTGAACAATGACAACAGCATCACCTTCTGCATTTTCCCATTGAAGCATTTCAGGAGGAAGTGCCTTCAAGGGTGGGCGTGTTAGGGAAATACTATTTGCTGAAAGCAATGTGCTCTGACCAAACTATAATTCAGTTATACCTAATTATCACAAATAGTATGAATTTCATGGTTTGTAACTACTTTCTCTCAACCAGTATTTTGTACTGTTGGGTGAGGGGAAGGCATCTCGTGTGTGTGTGTGTGTGTGTGTGTGTGTGTGTGTGTGTATGACTACATCGTTATCACTATGCTTCATTAATTCTCTCCATTGGCTTTTTAAACTAAGCTTTAGAAAACAGGACCTCTAATTCAGAGCTTGGTACATAATAGGTATTCAGTGAATGCTTACTGAAGAATTCATTTCAATACTGTGTTTCCTAAGAACACTTCTAATTTATTCCGTAAACTCTTGGGAAGTTTCCTGAGCCCACTTAAAATCATTGATAATCCCAGGGGTAGCATTTATATCTTTAGTACATACATTTTTCCAAGTTAGTCTAGAAAACTATAAAGATCCCTAAATATCTTACAGAAATAAGAGACCCTTAGAGCTGATCTTTAGTCCCCCATTTCTCCTAGAGAAGCCTTTCTCTAACTTGTTCTGTGGGTAGCAAGAATATAAATAGTGCCTCTAAGAATCAGGATGAGGGTGACCTTGAGAATTGAAATTTGATAACCTTTCGGGTTACCCTAGTTTTTTTCCTGGATGAACTGTATACCCAAAAGGAAATGAGGGAGGCATATGTATCTTCAAAATACCTCCTTTACTTCTGACTTAGCTCCTGGGACCATGAGACTAGATAAGCAGTAACAAGCAGGAACCATTTGTCTATAGTGAGAGAACCTGTCCAAGACAGTGATAACTTGTGTTTCCTGGGATTACCCTTAGTCCTCTTACCTCCACATACTCTAATAGGTTCAAAGGGAGTTTTTCCCAAGTTACCCATTTTTAACACTCTCCAAGATTAAAACCAAATGTTTCTCTTAGTTTTGCTGTCTTTTGTGGAAAAACAGTTGACAAGGCAAAAATATTTTATTTCACACAAGGTAACTGTGTACTCTTATTGTGTAAGAAGCAAATACACACACTACACACATATACATAAATGTTTCTTTTTATTATGGAAATTGAAACTATATCCCAAAGTAGGGACTCCTTCCCTTTTCAGCGATTATCAGCCATCTGCTATTCTTGTTCTGCCTGTTCTGTACCCCATTCACTCTAATTTTTGTTTTATTTTGCCGGAATATTTTAAGACAAGCCTGCATGCCCAAGATTTCATTTTATTATATCACCCATCAGTACTTGAGCATGTATTTCTAACACTAAATATGTTCTAATAGTTTAGCCTCTGAGTAGCAAATGGGGAATGAGACAGAAGACGTATGGAGGGGAGGGGAAGAGTGGAGAAAAGAAACTCATTTATGTGCTTCCTCTCCTCCACTCATTCTGATAATGGTGTTACGGATAGAAGAAAAGAGATGATGGTGAGAGTGAGGAAGAGGTGGGAGATGAAAGAAAAAGCATTTGTTATTGTTTCTCACTTTCTTTCCTTTCCCAAACACTCCTTGTCTACATCCCTCACACCCTAGTCCACACTCCCAGTCACCACCTTATTGCTTATCTCCCCATTGTCCCTAATATAGTCCTTTCCCCATTACATTATCTCGTGTTGAACCCATTCATCATTACCTATGTCCTGGCTTTTGTTCTGTAGAACAGGGGTTCCCCAGCCTCTGGGATCTAATGCCTGATGATCTGAGGTAGAACTGAAGTAATAATAATGGAAATAAAATGCACAATAAACGTAATACATTTGAATCATCCTGAAACTATCCCCATTCCCTTGGTCTGGAAGAAAAATTGTCTTCCATGAAACCAGTCCCTGGTGCCAAAAAGATTGGGGACCGCTGCTATAGAGGACAGTATCAATGTCTGAATTGCCTAGTGGTTGGATCTCATTCTTAGAAATTAGTAGATAAGTGTTGTGTAGGTTTATATGTGAGAGGAGGAAGGAATAAGGACTTTAATTGTATCCTGGATGAAAATTATGCTCTGTACTTAAGGTTGTTTTTGTGTAGAAATGTTGGTTTCTCATGAGGAGTTCTTATGCTATTAGTGCTGCACATTAGATATTTTATGGCTTAAGAAGGCTTTTGTGAACCAGCCTGGGGACCTTTCCATCAGAAAATCATTGTTAACATTTTTCTCCTTTTGGTAAAGTGTATTCCTTAGTCCAAATTACTGATTTACAGAAAAATTTCTTGGTGCATCACCAGTTTATAAGTAAGGTATTACATGTACATAAGATGCTAAAAGATAAATGTCCACTTCAATTCAAATTATGTTATTCAACAATTAATCTAGTGTGTGTGTAATCAACATGATGTCAAATATATCAAATGGGTATCTAATCATCATGGAAAAATTAAAGGATTTACTAAAAGGAGGCATATGTAGTCACATTTAACATTTTCAATGGAACCTGTTTTCAGTTTAGAAGTCTTTGAAGCATGATTTAATTGATCAGTATTGCTTTAAGCCTAAAAGCATTTTATTGGCTTACTGCTATTAGCCATATACTTCTGGTATACCTTTTACTATAGAAAAAATGTTATATTGTAATGTGAAAATGACAGTTATATGTAATTTATTGCATCTTCAATATAAAAACATGTTTTAAAATTAAATGTTAACTTTATAGTGAAATTTACCTTTGTTAAGATATATTTTTTCTTTTCTTTTTTTCTAGGAATATTTTTATCCAAAATATTTAGGTAAGTTTAAAGGATCTCAATCATATAATCTTAGAAATGATAGAAACGTAAATATGATGAAGTCCAATCCTCTGTTTATATGTATTCCACCCCATACAATTTCATTAGCCTTGGGAGTAAGATCTCATTCTGTATGCAGATTTGCTATCCTTGCTGTCCTTTTATTTAAAGACATGTACCCAACTTTCACTTTTCTTTGCCTATCTTATTTGGCAGTGTAATAGAAAAGCCGAAGTCCTAAGAAAAATAATAATAATATGATGTGGGCTCTAGTCTCAGACCTAAAAGTTTCTGCTGTATCAGATTAGGCAACTTATTTAACTTTTTAATTTCTGTATTATATTATGTTATAACTTTATTTTCTAACTTCAGAGCTATTGGGAATACCAAATAAACACATGAATTAGATAGATTTTTAAAAATTATGTTGAACTTTCTTCAAACGTAAAGTATAATTCAACTGATTTATATAGTTGAAAGAAAAAGTATGACCTTTCTTACTATGACTTATTTTTGATTCACATTTTATATTTTGGTCTTTATTTAGTTATATGTGATGAATTCCACTGTTGAGAACAGAAATGCTCTACCTTAATTAAAACCTTTTTGTCATTTGATGTGTATATTTTGTAGGCCAGTGTTCCTAATTGGGAAAAAGAAAGGTTTATAATCCTGTCTCTGGTAAATCTAATAGTAATTTCACTAATTATCACAGCTCATGCTGGGAGCTCCTTACAGTGAGATAATGTCACCCAAGAAATTAGATCACTATTACATATATTTTGGACAGTGTTTGGATCTAGAGTTGTAAGAGTTCAGGAAACATGTTAGTCTATCCACATCCTCCATGCAATGCACTGAAAACATGGAATTTGGGCAGAAATACTCAGGGCTTCATTATATAAAGGTAAGTTTTAAAATTGTGTTCTTTTCCTTAGAAAATAGAGTAAACAACTGCCATCTGTGTAGGCCTGTAAAATATCACCGGATAAAATGGATGATTAAATTTATGAGAGAAAAACTCCTCGGGAAGAATGCTACATTCTGAGCCAAGATGTAAACATCAGAAATAGCTTTTAGTTTTTAGTTCTTGCCCAACTGGTGGATTAGTTTAGACTGCTGACTTCTCTTAAAATCATCTCAAAAGAAGCAATAGCTATTCCAGGCACTAATAATAACAAAATATAATGAAAAAAAAGTCAAGAAATGTGAGCATTCCATGGATAGAGTGAAGGCGGCCTGACCCACTGTGTGTGTGGAGACCTGGGGTGCTGACTTCTGAGGCAGCGGTAAGAAGACACATTGGGTATTTTTAAAAGAACCTGAGCATTCAAATCGAGCAAAATTTTGAAAGTACTATAGAGAAAACCCTGAACAACAAGTAACAAAAACAGGGATAGAAGTAAATGGAAAACAAAGAGAGGATTAACAGTAGAAAATCTCACTTTGAAAATGCAAAGTAAGGAACGTAAGTTAGATGAACCTCTGGCAAGAATAAACAAGGAAAAAGAAGAAAAGGGAAAGAAGGAATACCAAAACACAAAATGTAGGTTAAAGGGGGGAACTACTATAAACCCAACATAGATTGGATTTATAATCATAAAATAAAAATTATAAAATAAAATATAATCATAAAATGTTACAAAAGATAATCATATGACAATATGGGTATAGGAGCTGTCATAGTCTAGAACCAAGATTTCTTTCTAGTGTGTTCTGTCCTGACAACTGGAACCTCTCCTGAAAGTGCCTCTCTCTCAGGCTTTCCTCCATGATGACGCAAGTTTCTATTCCTAATTCCAATTCTTGAGAGAGCTTCTGCTTCAGGCTACAAAAGCTACGAAGATCTCTCTCCAGTTCTCACCTTTCTACTCATTCATTCTCTCCCACTTCTTGCATTCCTTTTGGACAACAAGAAAGAGAAATGGGAAAGTATGGGATAGGATTACACTGCTTTGAGTAACCATGCAGCTTACTCTTAACACTGTACTTCTAAAAAAATTAGAAAAAAAATTCCAAAAAAATGTTATCAGTGTATTAGTATGGACTCGTATATAAGGTGGTTTATGGGTTAAATGTACTTTGTAGTCTGGCCTGGGGTCCTAATCACCATATGAAGCATTTCACCTGAACCTCTAGCTTAAGGGTTTTGAATTTTGGCTGTCAGATTTGTCCAGAACTGCAAAACAAGGCTTTCTTAAAAGTCAGAATCCTAATGAAATGTTCACACTAGAATAAGATAATTCTGGGAGTGGGAGATTCAAGAGGAGGAACAAATGAATTCAGGGAAAGAATACTCAAGACCTAAGATTGCCTAGGTCTCATTGGGTCTCCAGGAAGACTACAGTGTAAGTATAAACTAATGTTTTTGTGGGAAAATATTATAACCTACCTTGGTAGGCTAAATAGTGACCACCCCCTTCCAAAGATGTTCATGTCCTATCCTTAGAACCTCTGAATGTTACCTTAATTGTTGTCTTTGAAGATTTAAGTTAAGGATTTTGAGATGAGAACATTATTCAGTGTAGTTACAAATGTTCTTATATAAGGGAGGCAGGAGATCAGAGTTTGTAGTAAGATATATGACAATAAAGCAAGACTTGAGAATGATATGAGGTTGGAGCCATGAGCCAAGGAATGCTGGTAGCTTGTGAAAGCTGAAGAAACAGAGGAAATAGATTCTCCGTTAGAGTCTTTCGAAGGAATGCAGCCCTACTAACACCTTAATTTTAGACTTCTGATCCCTGTAACTGTAAGAGAATAAATTTGGGTTATTTTGAGCTGGTGAGATTGTGATGATTTGTCACAAAAGCAGTAGGGAAGGAATATACACACAGACTTCAAATGAGCCTTTGCACCCATCTGTAATAAACTGTGTTCTCCAAAGATGATTGCAAAAATATTTCCCATCTCACATATTCTTCTGCAATGTCATCTTGCCACTTTCCCATCACTATGTGGAATCTATCCTTTTCCCCCTCCCCCAAATCTGGGTGGACCCTGAGACTGCTTTGATCAATAGACTATGATGGAAGTGACACAGTGCCTCTTAATTGGCCTGGCAGCTTCTTTCTTCTTCCTCTTGGAAGCTAAGTACCACGAAAGCAGTGCCACTTTAGGACTCTGTACTCAGGGAAACACAACCATGTGAGAAACCCTGAAGCATGGCATATACCATGTAGAGACAGAGATGCCAAGAAGCCTGCGCTGTTAAACATGTGAGTGAAAAGTCATCCAGAAAGTGGATCTTCCAGCCCCAGCCACCCTGACTGGTCCTGTGTGCAGCAGAGACAAACAGTTTAAATAAACCCTTTCTAAATATTTGATACATAGATCATAAGTAAGATAAAGTGATTATTTTATAAGCCACTAATTTGGGGTGTCTTTACTCAGAAAAAGATAACCAAAACACCACCTTTTTAGTGGGTTCAGATCAGATCAGATCAGATCAGTTGCTCAGTCGTGTCTGACTCTGTGACCCCATGAATCGCAGCACGCCAGGCCTCCCTGTCCATCACCAACTCCCAGAGTTCACTGAGACTCACATCCATCGAGTCGGTGATACCATTCAGCCATCTCAGCCTCTGTCGTCCCCTTCTCCTCCTGCCCCCAATCCCTCCCAGCATCAGAGTCTTTTCCAATGAGTCAACTCTTCGCATGAGGTGGCCAAAGTACTGGAGTTTCAGCTTCAGCATCATTCCTTCCAAAGAAATCCCAGGGCTGATCTCCTTCAGAATGGACTGGTTGGATTTACTTGTAGTCCAAGGGACTCTCAAGAGTCTTCTCCAGCACCACACTTCAAAAGCATCAATTCTTCAGTGCTCAGCCTTCTTCACAGTCCAACTCTCGCATCCATACATGACCACAGGAAAAACCATAGCCTTGACTAGACGAACCTTTGTTGGCAAAGTAATGTCTCTGCTTTTGAATATGCTGTCTAGGTTGGTCATAACTTTCCTTCCAAGGAGTAAGCATCTTTTAATTTCATGGCTGCAGTCACCATCTGCAGTGATTTTGGAGCCCAGAAAAATAAAGTCTGACACTGTTTCCACTGTTTCCCCATCTATTTCCCATGAAGTGATGGGACTGGATGCCATGATCTTCGTTTTCTGAATGTTGAGCTTTAAGCCAACTTTTTCACTCTCCACTTTCACTTTCATCAAGAGGCTTTTGAGTTCCTCTTCACTTTCTGCCATAAGGGTGGTGTCATCTGCATATCTGAGGTTATTGATATTTCTCCCAGCAATCTTGATTCCAGCTTGTGTTTCTTCCAGTCCAGCGTTTCTCATGATGTACTCTGCATATAAGTTAAATAAACAGGGTGACAATATACAGCCTTGACGTACTCCTTTTCCTATTTGGAACCAGTCTGTTGTTCCATGTCCAGTTCTAACTGTTGCTTCCTGACCTGAATACAAATTTCTCAAAGGCAGATCAGGTGGTCTGGTATTCCCATCTCTTTCAGAATTTTCCACAGTTTATTGTGATCCACACAGTGACTGTCTATACCTGTCCCGGGAAATTTTATGGACAGGAGGCTGGTGGGCTACAGTCCATGTGGTTGCAAAGAGTTAGACGCAACTTAGCAACTGAGCACTTAGAACTGTCTGTACAATGAACTGATATATACAATGTTGTCTTCTGTGGCTGTTATAACACCTTATGTTATTGGTCTTAAATGACCTCTGGTTAAAGTCCATACATATTTTATTTCAGTTTTTCATCTTGTTTCTGCCAGATTGCTGAATCTAATTTCACAAAGTTGTGTTGAGAAATAAAATGAATAAAGTAAACCTGCTTTGTAATATTGAGGCATTATACAAACATTATTTTATTAATCTCTATGCAATATTGGAAGAATTGGAAGTTGCCTACAACAACCAGAAACACTAACTCATTATATTCACTTAATAATAGACAATTTCTAAATTAGGCTCTGGTCTACAGATTTAAGGGTAACTTTAGGTCTCTGCTACAGAATTAAGAACATAGATTTCTGTAGCAATAAATTTCTTTGCTAATCCAAGATATTTTCCCCTTCTGGCTTTAAAGCTCTTAAGAGAAGCTTCTATAAATATGTTTTTTATGATTGTGCATATATTGCAATCTTGCTTGTAGATTTTTGATTTTTCAAAAAGGTGGATGGAGACATTTAGGGTTGACATTTTGTTTGCTGAATCAAACAATCAAACACAGAAGCATAAATACCCTACTGCTCTGGATAATTTCTACCATGATTTCAGATCAAGTTTAGTGTATCAGCTCTAAGATGACACTTGTTTGTGTTTTACAGGTTGTCTTGGCTCTTTCAGAGCTGGATTATTCACTGCTGCTCGTCTGTCAACTAATGCTTACCCTGACCTGAGGAGCTGTGTCAATGGTAAACACCTCTACCATCAGTTTAAAAAACAAAACGACAAAAGCCTGCAAGTAAAGTACACCCATATAAATATAACTACTGTTTAAAAATAAACAAATGAGCCCTTGAAGGGCTGGCTGTAGGCCAAGTAAGGAGGTTTTCTCAAAATACATTTGAGGAATAGTATTTTTTGGGGGTAGGGGATATGCCACAGGGCTCTAGCACTGGATCAAATTGGCCAAATAATTATTTCTTTCAGTGTTTATTATTTATTTAGTTTAAACTTTTAAGTATCATATAACATTTGTATGTATCAGAAATGTACAAGATGAGTTCTTTTCTTCTTTTTGGCCATGTTGCACAGCTTGTGGGATCTGAGTTCCCCAACCAGGGATTGAACCCAGGCCACAGCAAGGAAGATCCCTAACCACTGCACTGTCAGGAAACTCCCTGAAGGAATGTGTTTTAGATGTAAAGGCTGCTTAAAATGAACTTTCTAGCTAACTTTTAAATTGAAGTTGTCCTTATTTGCCAAACTTTACATCATTGGCTCCAGAATTTTATTCCCAAGAGCTTTTTGACTGTTGTTACATAATCATGTACTTATGAGCAAATGTTACAGTTGACTAATAGATCACAGGGGAGCCACATTTATTTTTCTGACTTTTGGTATAAATGTGGAAATGTGGAATTATTGGTATATTATTGGTATACCATTGGTATACCACATTTGGTATAAATGTGGATATAAATGTGTAAAATATTGTGATATCAAATTAGCCTTTTCCCTCTGAAGTTCACATAAGGCCTAGTGATAAATCTGGTAGATTATTTGTCTCTAGTTTATCAATTTCCTGACATGCAGAGACAAAGGTGAAATTGAAACATGTAAATTGGAATGTTTGTCCAGCGAATATTTTACATGCAGCATTGGTACTATTGAGATATTCACTTATCTGCACTTTCTATAATTCAAAATTAGCTGTAACTTCACAAGTAAAACAGTTTGCTTGAACATGTATATTTAATTCATACTTTATTTTTTTAATTTACCCAAGGACAGAAAAATAATTTTATAATTTCTTGATTAAGTTGTTTTCTATTCTTTTAACTAGTATCTGGACTTCCTAGATATCCCAGTGGTACAGAATCCGCCTGCCTATGCAGGAGATGCAAGAGATGCGGGTTTGATCCTTGGGTTGGGAAGATCCCCTGGAGTAGGAAATGGCAATGCACTGCAGTATTCTTGCCTGGAGAATTCCCATGGACAGAGAAGCCTGGTAGGCTATAATCCATGGGGTCACAAAGAATCAGACACGACTGAGCAACTGAGCACACACACATAACTGCTGCTGCTGCTGCTGCTGCTAAGTCGCTTCAGTCGTGTTCGACTCTGTGCGACCCCATAGACGGCAGCCCACCAGGCTCCCCCGTCCCTGGGATTTTCCAGGCAAGAACACTGGAGTGGGTACACACATAACCAATACCTAATAAATTGCTAATTTTCAGAAAACTTGCTTTTATGAGGACATTTTTTGAAAAGTTCAGTGATTAGATTTTAGTTAAATTTTAAAAAAGTGTTTTTTTGCAGTTAACAGTTTGCTTTGCTAACTTAAGGAAAATGTCAAGGAAAGATGAAAGGAATTTTCAGAGTTGGTTAGGAAGGCTGGAAAAACAGGTGCGGGAATATGCAGGAGCCAGGAACCATTGCAGTGTCTAGTGAGGCGAGAGAGACTATAAATAAATCAAGAAATAAATGGGCATATCATTTAAGATAGTGATAAAGTGCTGTGACATTTTATGAAAGAAATATCC
Organism: Bos taurus; assembly: GCF_002263795.3. Lineage (NCBI taxonomy): Eukaryota > Metazoa > Chordata > Mammalia > Artiodactyla > Bovidae > Bos > Bos taurus. The sequence continues at coordinate 38,240,448 of NC_037328.1, read as the reverse complement.
TTGCCTTAAAAATCACAATATTCTGCTGCCTGTTGCCCAATGTCTGAAAACCATTGGACTAGAGTTCTGTTTATTTAAAGCAGGAGAATAAATCTGGTCCCTGTTATTCCGTGCTCTGCTTAGTCGCTCAGTTGTGTCTGACTCTTTGAGACCCCATGGTCTGTAGCCCACCAGGCTCCTCTTTCCATGGGGATTCTCCAGACAAGAATACTGGCGTGGGTTACCATTCCCTACTCCAGGGGATCTTCCCAAGCCAAGGATCAAACCCAGGTCTCCTGCATTGCGGGTGGATTCTTTACAGTCTGAGCCATCAGGGAAGGCACTCTGTTATTCTATGTTATCCCAAATTGGAAGTCTCACATTTTTCTATTGGTACTGAATAACTTCATTGTTCTGCCTACCTCATGAAATTGTTTTAAGGCTCAAGGTAATATATAAAAAGAATATTAAATTGCAATTATTGACTTTTGTGTATATTTGCAAACATAAAAGTAGTTGTGGGGCTTCCCTGGTGGCTCGGTGGTAAAGAATCCACCTGCCAATGCTAGAGATAAAGGTTCGATCCCTGATCCAGAAGGATCCCACATGCAAGAAGCAGCTAAGCCTGTGCACCAGAACTGTTGAGTTAGTGCTCTAGAGCCTGGGAACTGCAACTACTGAAGCCCACAGTAGAGTCTGTGCCCTGCAACTAGAGAAGCCACTGCAATGAGAAGCCCAGGCGACACTCGAGAGTAGCCGCTGCTCCCAGCAACTAGAAAAAGGTCCGAGCTCAGCAACGAAGATCCAGCAGAGCCAAAAATAAATAAATAAATAAAATTATTTAAAAAAAGAGTGGATTTAAACAAAAAGTAGCTTTCTTTTGCAGAAATAATTTAAAAAGTTTAATAGATCCACTTTTCTTCTTGAAAAAGTATTTGAAGGACTCAGTAGTATTTTTTCCCATATACCATAGACTTTGTTCATGAGATTTCTATTAAAGGACATAATTTCTATTGTACTGTGGTGTGTTATAAAAATTAAATAGATATGTATTTCCTTTAGCCATTTCGGACCAGTGTAATCCTCTGCCATGCAATGAAGATGGATTTATGACCTGCAAAGATGGCCAAGCGACATTCACTTGCATTTGTAAATCAGGTTGGCAAGGAGAAAAGTGTGAATCTGGTACGTATAACATACCCAGCTGGTATGGGTATGTATAACATACCCAGCCTGAATTGACTTCCTGAAAAGTTCTCAGAAGGCTTTATTACTTTGAAAGTACTCTGTTTTCTCCTTTTAGATATAAATGAATGCAAAGATCCTGTAAATATAAATGGAGGTTGCAGCCAGATTTGTGAAAACACACCTGGAAGTTACCACTGTTCCTGTAAAAATGGTTTTGTTATGCTTTCAAATAAAAAGGACTGCAAAGGTAAGAGTAAAAAAAGGCATTTACTGTGTAAGAGCAAAAATTCAGTTAGAGGAATTTCCCCAGGAAATTCACGGAAAACTCTTGAGTTTTAAGTGTTTATAATAAGTATGCGTTATTATCCACCTTGAAGCCTGTGATTCTGTGGGACTGCCTTTAGTTTATTGTTGATTGGGTATTTTTTTATTTCAGAGTATTTTGTTATTTTCTTATTGTGTATGTATGTGTGTATTGATACATGCACATGCACTTGTTCTAATGAAGAATTTCATTGTATGGTGATAAAGTGAAGTTTTAATTCAAGTCTTCGCATACTACGGTATTTGCAAAATCATTGTTGATCCTACTTCTTCCAGACTCTATAGTATTGTTATTATATTCTTTATTTCAATAAGATCTACAGTTTACAAATAAATCACCACAATCCTTAGTAACTTCTTTCATTATATTTTATATTTCCTTGTCAGAAATAGCTTTCTAATTTCCAATATAAACCCTCCATCCTGCACCTCATTTCCAGTTGTGTTTTTGAAAAAGATGAAATTCTGGTTTTTCTTTTTCTTTATACATTTAAGATCACATCACTGGTCATAACTTTTTTTTTCTTTAATTTAAAACTTAAATAATTCCTGTCAATTTAGCTTTTTAAGTCATTTTGCTAGTGTGTTTCTTTTTAAATTTATTTATAGGGCAACAGTGCAGAAACAGACATAGAGAATAGACTTATGGACACGGGGAGAGGGGAGGAGAGGGTAAGATGTATGGAAAGAATTACATGGAAACTTACATTACAATATGTAAAATAGATAGCCAATGGAAATTTGCTGTTTGGCTCAAGAAACTCAAACAAGGGCTCTGTATCAACCTAGAGGGGTGGGATGGGGAGGGAGACGGGAGGGAGTTTCAAAAGGGAGGGGATATATGTATACCTATGTCTGATTCATGTTGAGGTTTGACAAAAAACAGCAAAATTCTATAAAGTAATTATCCTTCCATAATAAATAGATAAATTAAAAAAAAAAAAACTAAAAAAAAACAAGAAATATTTTTCCCCCAAATTTTGCCTTTCTTTTTTCTGCATGATATCTTTTCCATTAGATTGCTTAACTGTCTTTTACTAAATCTTCAGATATAAGTGCTGGGTATGTGGGTAACTAAACATGACATTTTCCAGCCTGGAGTTGCTTTTAGAAATTGGGAGCAAGCTTTTCTTTCTTCTTTCTTCCCTCCCTTTTTTTCTTCTTTCCTTTCTTTTCTTTCTTCTTCTCTCTCTTCCTCCCTACCCCTTCCCCATCGTCTCCTCTTTTTGTGATGAGGTAAAAAAATTTAGTAAATTAAAATGTAAAGTTGTCTTGTTCAACTCTATTCGTAGTCTGCTTTCATAAATTCTTAAATTGAATTTATATTCAATGAGTGATGTGTCCTTCACTGCACTGTAGTGTTTGGCATAGTTCACTGTTGTTCCAGTCGCTCAGTCATGTCTGACATTTTGCGACCCCATGGACTGCAGCACACTTGCAGTCCTAGACAGGCTTCCCTGTCTATTATCTCCCAGAGCTTGCTCAAATTCATGTCCATTGAGTCGATGATGCCATCCAACCACCTTATCCTCTGTCACCCTCTTCTCCTCCTGCCCTCAGTCTTTCCCAGCATCAGGGTCTTTTCCAATGAACTGGATTTTCACAGCAGGTAGCCAAAGTATTGGAGCTTCAGCTTCACCATCAGTTCTTCCAGTGAGTATTCAGGATTGATTTCCTTTAGGATTTACTGGTGTGATCACCTTGCAGTCTAAGGGACTCTCAAGAGTCTTCTCCAACACCAGAGTTCAAAAACATCAATTCTTCAATGCTCAGCCTTCATGGTCCAACTCTCACATCCATTCATGACTACTGGGAAAACCATAACTTTGACTAGACGACCTTTGTCAGCAAAGTGATGTCTCTGCTTTTTAATACACTGTTTAGGTTTGTCATAGCTTTCCTTCCAAGGAGCAAGTGTCTTTTAACTCCATGGCTACAGTCACCATCTGAAGTGATTTTGGAGTGCAAGAAAATAAAGTCTGTCACTGTTTCCATCGTTTCCCCATCTGTTGGCCATGAGTGTTGGGAATACATGCCATAATCTTTATTCTTTGAATGTTGAGTTTTAAGCCGGTTTTTTCACTCTCCTCTTTCATCAAGTAGTAGTAGTAATTTAGTCACTAAGTCGTGTCCAACTCTTTGGACCCCACAGACTCTAGCCTGCCAGGCTCCTCTGTCCATGGGATTCTCTAGGCAGGAATCCTGGAGTGGGTTGCCATTTCCTTCTCCAGGGGATCTTCCCAACCCAGGAATCAGACCCAGGTCTCCTGCATTGCAGGCAGATTCTTTACTGACAAAGCTATGAGGGAAGCCCAGTGAAAATCACTCAGGCGTGTCTGACTCTTTGCGACCCCATGGACTGACTATACAGTACATGGAATTCTCCAGGCCAGAATACTGGAGTGGGTAGCCTTTCCCTTCTCCAGGGGATCTTCCCAACCCAGCGATTGAATCCAGGTCTCTTGCATCGCAGGCAGATTCTTTACCACCAGAGCCACAAGGGAAGCCCCACCTTCATCAGGAGGCTCTTTAATTCCTCTTGGCTTTCTGCCATTAGGGTGGTGTCATTTGCATATCTGAGGTTGATATTTCTCCCTGTAATCTTGATCCAGCTTGAGCTTCATCCAGCCCAGCATTTCCTATGATGTACTCCGCATATAAATTAAGTAAGCAGGGTGACAATATACAGCCTTAATGTACTCCTTTCCCAATTTGGAACCAGTCTGTTGTTCTATGTCTGATTCTGATTGTTGCTTCTTGACCTGCATACAGGTTTCTCAAGAGGTAACTAAGATGATCTGGTATTCCCATCTCTTTAAGAATTTTCCACAGTTGTGATCCACACAGTCAAAGGCTTTAGCATAGTCAATGAAGCAGAAGTAGATGTTTTTCTGGAATTCCTTTGCTTTTTCTATGATTCAGTGGGTGTTGGCAACTTGATCTCTGGTTCCTCCAAATGGTGGTTTAGTCACTGAGTTGTGTCCGACTCTCTGTGACCCCGTGGATGTCAGGGAATGTTTAACAGGAGGATTCCTACGTGCTGTTTCTCATAAATCTTCTGTTTCTTATTAGTTTCTGTTATCAGAAGCCAGTGGAGGGGCATGCTGCTCCCAAGACTGAGGTCATAGGATGAAACAGGCTTGAATCTCCTTCAGTAAACATTCTCCTTAGCACAAAACTGCTTAGTCTCCATCCTCTTTCTTGAGATATGGATTGTCTCCTGACCTTGTGACCATTATTAATCCCTTGTTCCCTTGGTAATAGTTGCTGTAGGTTTGGTTTTGAAAGGTTGTTGCTGAATCACGCAAAGATGCCGGGATACTTGCCCCCCAGAGGAGAAGAATTCAATCCGGGGCCAGAGACGAGGCTTGATCGCTCAGAGCTTTGTGTAATAAAGTTTTATTAAAGTATAAAGGAGATAGAGAAAGCTTCTGACATAGGCATCAGAAGGGGGCAGAAAGAGTACCCCCCCCTGTTAGTCTTCAGCTGGATGTTATATAGTCACTAGCAGTCTGTTAATGAAAGAAAGGAATGTCTTAAAACTCAGAATGGCACCAGGCCCCTCACCCATAAGATGCATTTTGGGATAATCTTGGCACCAAATGGTTCATCCTGGGCCATAAAATGATTAACTTGAATCTTGTAGAAGGACAGATTACCATACAAATAGTTTCGTTTACATAGATTAGGGCAACAGTATCTGAGTATAACATACTGGTTTGTCAAGTAGGTTCTGAGCCATTAGGCAGGACCCACTTGAAGACAGAGTTTGGGGTAAATGCATAGCGCATTAGCATAGCTTAAGACAAACATTTCCTTAAAAAATGCATTGGTTATCTCAAGGTTTGAGAACTGTTAACTTCAGGTGAAACCAGGTGTCATGGCAACACAGTATTTTAAGAGAAACCTCCTTTTAAATTTGTATAGAGAAGGAAAAAAATCGCTAATTTGTTTCCTCCTGCTGCTTAAGAGAGATAAAAATGTCTGACACTTGCAGACTATTTCCTCTGTTTGGAGACTCCTGGCCTTCCTGCCTGATACCCTCTCAGTTTTCTGATCTTTATCATTGTCAAAAGAAATTTCTTGTACAACAGCCTATATATACTCACAGAAAGATCATTAAAGCACCTTTGCTCCATCAGAGCTTGGATCCCCCTGTCTTTCTTTCTTTCTCTCTCTCTCTCCCTCCGGCTCTCTCTTTCACTTTCTTATCGTCGACTCCGGACCGCCAGGTCCCGGTCCATTAAAGGACCCCAACACGTGGACTTTAACCCACCAGGCTCTTCTGTCTATAGGATTCTCCAGGCAAGAATTCTGGAGTGAGTTGCCATTTCCTCCTCCATGGGATCGTCCGACCCAGGGATTGAACCCGGGTCTCCTGCATTGTAGGAAGATTCTTTACCAATTGAGCTACAAGGGAAGCCCTCTGGTTCCTCTGCCTTTTCTAAATCCAGCTTGTACATCTGGAAGTTCTCAGTTCATATACTGTTGGAGCCTAGCTTGAAGGATTTTGAGCATTACCTCACTAGCAAGTACAATGAGTGCAATTGTGTACAGTTTGAACATTCTTTGGCATTTCCCTTTTTTGGGATGAAATGAAAACTGACCTTTTCCAATACTATGGCCATTGCCAAGTTTCCCAAATTTGCTGGCATATTGAGTGCAGCACTTTCACAGCATCATCTTTTAGGATTTGAAATAGCTCAGCCGGAGTTCCATCACCTCCACTAGGTTTGTTCACAGTAATGCTTCCCAAGGCCCACTTGACTTCACTGTCCCAGATGCCTGGCTCTAGGTGAGTTGATCACCCTATCATGGTTATCCTAGTAATTAAGACCTTTCTTGTACAGTTCTTCTGTGTATTCTTGCCACCTCTTCTTAATATATTTTGCTTTTGTTAGGTCCATACTGTTTCTGTCCTTTATTGTGCCCATCTTTGCATGAAATATTCCCAAGGTATCTCTAATTTTCTTGAAGAGATCTCTTGTCTTTCCCATTCTATTGTTTTCCTCTATTTCTTTAAATTGTTCACTTAAGAAGGCTTTTTTTAAAAACCTCTCCTTGCTATTCTTTGGAGCTCTGCAATCAGATAGGTATATTTTTCCTTTTTTCCTTTTCCTTTCACTTCTCTTCTTTGCTCAGCTACTTGTAAGCCCTCCTCAGACAACCATTTTGCCTTTTTGCCTTTCTTTTTCTTGAGGATGGTTTTGATCACTATGTCCTGTACAGTGTTACAAACCTCAATCCATAGTACTTCAGGCACTCTGTCTATCAAATCTAATCCCTTGAATCTATTTGTCACTTCCACTGTATAATCAAATGGGATTTGATTTAGGCCATACCTGAATGGCCATGGGGTTTTCCCTACTTTTTTCAATTTAAGTCTGAATTTTGCAATAAGGAGTTCATGGTCATTTCCTGGTCTTGTTTTTGCTGACCGTATAGAGCTTCTTCATCTTCAGCTGCAAAGAATATGACCAGTCTGATTTTTGTATTGGCCTTCTGGTTATGTCCACCTGTAGAGTTGTCTCTTGGGTTGTTGGCAAAGGGTGTTTGCTATTACCAGTGAGTTCTCTTGGTAAACCTCTGTTAACTTTTGCCCTGATTCATTTTGTGTTCAAGGCCATACTTGCCTGTTACTCCGGATATTGCTTGACTTCCTACTTTTGCATTCTTGTCCACTATGATGAAAAGGACATTTTTTTTTTTTTTTTTGCTGTTAGTTCTAAAAGGTCTTGTAGGTCTTCATAGAACTGTTCAACTTCATCTACTTCAGTATTAGTGGTTGGAGCATAGACCTGGATTACCGTGATTTGAATGGTTTGCCTTGGAAGTGAACCAAGATCATTCTGTCATTTACTATGATATCAGTTAAAGTGTAGTTAAGTGACTTTAAGGTGAACTGCATAAACTAACAATTTCTTATCAGCAATTATACAGTTTTAGATTGTATATCTTTCTTGTTTGCCTATTTGAAGGTGTTTGAGGGTAGATAATTAGAATACCAGTATCATTAGAACACTAGTTACAGAAAATCATCATAATGAAAGGATACCATATGCATTCCATAAGCAAATAATACCCATTTGTACTTGAACATCTAAATACTTGAAAGAATTTGTGCTGCTAAAGAATTTATGATTTACATTTAATTAAGAGCAATTTAATCCTTAGCCATTGAGTTAATACACATTAACCAAAAGTTCTCTTAGAAATGAGTGTCTCTGTTGATCAGTACATATGTTTTTGTATGGTTCGTTTACATAGTGTTTTGTTCACAATGCATAAGCAATAAAGTACAAAATTAGTAGAAGAATATATATACAATTGTTACAACAGGGCCTTTATTTAAAATGTGAATTTGGTTGGGATTAAGTTGCCAGTAAATTTCCAAAAATGCAAGAATAAAACTTTTCATCAGACATTAGATGTCAGTGTAGAGTCATAAAATGTATATACTATAACCCACACTCATATAATTTAAAGGAGTTCTTGTAATATGCCTCAAATCAAATAAATTTAGTCATGTTTTTACATCCTGTTGAAAATATGGATTTTATAGCTCTTTTTTAAAAATTAAGTATTTTTTGAAGTAATTATAGATTCACATGCAGTTGTAAGGAGTAATAAAAGACATCCCTGTACCCTTTACCCAATTTCCCCAGACAGGAATACTTGCAAAACTATAGTACCTCATAACATACAGAATATTGACATTGATACAAGCAAGATACAGGAAAATTTACTTGCCACAGTAAATTGATTCATTTATTTTTTGTGCAGGTTATTTATTTTTGTGTGTGTGTGCAGGTTATTTTAAATAGAGAAATGTCTGAAAATTTGGCCAATTTTTGGAAAAATTAAACTATCAGCTTTTTAGAGTAGAAAATCTAGATTTTATTCTGAGCTTGTCTTTCCTCAGAGAGTACAGATGAGAAAGTTCAGTTCAGTCATTCAGTCCTGTCCGACTCTTTGTGACCCCGTGGACTGTAGCACGCCAGGCCTCCCTGTCAATCACCAGCTCCCAGAGTTTACTCAAACTCATGTCCATTGAGTCGGTGATGCCATCCAACCATCTCATCCACTGTCGTCCCCTTCTCCTCTCACCTTCAATCTTTCCCAGCTTCAGGGTCTTTTCAAATGAGTCAGTTTTTCAAATCAGGGTGGCCAAAGTATTGGAGTTTCAGCTTCAGCATCAGTCCTTCCAATGAATATTCAGGACTGATATCCTTTAGGATGGACTGGTTGGATCTCCTTGCTGTCCAAGAGACTCTCAAGTCTTCTCCAACAATGCAGTTCAAAAGCATCAATTCTTCAGTGCTCAGCTTTCTTTACAGATGAGAAAATTTCACTATAATAATTATATCACTATTGAACTATTTCTATCACTTGTTTTTTTCACAGGCACTTATTCAGTAACTAGTTGCAATTTGAAATTTCTGAAATATTAATTTAATGTTAAAATTTATCCTGGATTAGCTGTGGCTTCATAAATAGTTTAAGACCTTACCCAATCCCATTTTAAATTTGAATCACTCGAATAATTTACGCCTTAATAGTAGTATGCAGATTTAGCTATTGTCCATTTCCAAAGGAAAGGTGTAAGAGTGATGAGCTATCTCATTTTTATCCCATTTTTTGTATTTGTGATAATACAGAGTAAGTAAGCTTTTTTTTTTTTCTTTTTCAGTGTAGATAAGCTTTTAAGACTATTTCAGAAACATGTGTTTAGGAATACATGTTAAGAATATGATGAGTCTCTTCTTCAATTTATTTTCATACTGTAACCTGGTAGATAAGAAAATAACTAAAGCCTTTTTCTTCTTTTACATGATTACAAGGAAATAGCAGACACCAATCAAACTCCCTATGCATTTGTAGAAAGAAACTGTATTAACTGAACTAAAATGTGATGATAGATTTAATATTTTGCTATTTCCAGTCCACTTTGTTGTCTTAGATATATGAAACTAGACCCAGGAAACACAAATCAAGTGTTCTTTGCTAGTGTCTAATGGTATGGGAAAAAAATTTTTTAATATACTTGTTTCATTTGTAGATGTGGATGAATGCGTTTTAAAGCCAAGCATTTGTGGCACAGCTGTGTGCAAGAACATCCCAGGAGACTTTGAATGTGAATGTGCTGAAGGCTACAAATACAATCCCGTATCAAAGTCTTGTGACGGTAAAGTTCTGTTGGTATTATTGGTGGTGGAGGGGGTGAGTTGGCACCCTGATTTGAAATGAGAAGCATTGGTTCTCCTTGATATCAGTAATCAGATGTTCTCAGGTGGTAAAATCCATGCTATAATTTGATCAGTGGGGTAGTGATGGCTTCCTTCCAGATTAAAAGTATGGACCCAAGCATGATCTTCAGTGCTGTGTAATCTGATGGCCCTCTAAAGCTGTATTTGAATTGCACACCTCCCATATATGATAGAAGCAAAAGAAACACATAATATTCAAAAATAAAAAGAAGCTGAAAGGAAACACACACACACACAGAAAGGAAGACAAGTTTAAAACAAGGTGGTTAGAAATGTTTGGTTTTATGCCAGGCTTTTCAGTAATTTTCTCTGTGTGTTTAAGTGTGTCATTTTATTGTAAAATAGTAAATGATCTAATTCCATTATAATTAAATATATGTAAAAAGAAAATCTCATCATAACCAGATGAGAGCCAAGCTCTAAAACTGTGAGAAGCAGTGATTAGTGATGTCTGTGTCTGGTTTTGGGAGAGCTCCTTGAAGCTTGTGAGTATTTCATTTGACTCCAGTGGTGCTGCCCAGGTAGCTTAGATGTGTCATAGGGTTATTTTTTTTTTTTTAAATCATGGATATGTACAAATTATCTCACATCCTCCTCTGATTTTTTAAAAAATTTTAAAGTGAGTTTAATATCATGACTGAAAGTGAAAATTTCTCAGTCATGTCAGACTCTTTGCAACTCCATGGACTATACGGCCCATGGAATTCTCCAGGCCAGAATACTGAAGTGGGTATCCTTTCCCTTCTCCAGGGAACATTCCCAACCCAGGGATCGAACCCAGGTCTCCCCCATTGCAGGTGGATTCTTTACCAGCTGAGCCACCAGGGAAGCCCAATGTCATGACTAAAACTAATCAAATTAATAGTAATTTTAAGTGTACAATTCAGTGATATTAATTACAGTCACACAGTTATGCAGCCATTACCATTATCTGTTCCAAAATTTTTCCGAACAGAACTCTGTAGCTGTCAAGCGATGAATTCCCCCTCCTCCCTTTCCCAATCACTGACAACCTCCAAACCCTACTTATCTCTCTGTGAATTTGCTTAAATTGATAATAGTCTTAGAATAGATTTTTTTCGACTATTTATACTCCTTTTGAGATTTTGATGTCTTATATCCTCACGTACTCAATAAACAATATCTCTTCCCACACACCATTTCTACTCTCCCAGCCCTCCAGATAGAAATTACCATGGTCAGCCGTAAGCATTTGCAGATTTATTATTAGCCAACTTCATCACATTGTATTGTATTGTATTGTAGTTATATTCATTGTATATGTTGAATAACTACAAATTGTCATGAGGTGGCCAAAGTATCGGAGTTTCAGCTTCAACATCAGTCCTTCCAAAGAACACCCAGGACTGATCTCCTTTAGAATGGACTGGTTGGATCTCCTTGCAGTCCAAGGAACTCTCAAGAGTCTTCTCCAACACCACAGTTCAAAAGCATCAATTCTTTGGCACTCAGCTTTCTTCACAGTCCAACTCTCACATCCATACATGACCACTGGAAAAGCCATAACCTTGACTAGACAGACCTTTGTTGACAAAGTAATGTCTCTTCTTTTTAATATGCTATCTAGGTTGGTCATACCTTTCCTGCCAAGGAGTAAGCGTCTTTTAATTTCATGGCTGCAGTCACCATCTGCAGTGATTTTTTGGAGCCCCCCAAAATAAAGTTTGCCACTGTTTCCACGTTTCCCCATCTAGTTGCCATGAAGTGATGGGACCAGATGCCATGATCTTCGTTTTCTGAATGTTGAGCTTTAAGCCAACTTTTTCACTCTCCTCTTTCACTTTGATCAAGAGGCTCTTTAGTTCTTCACTTTCTGCCATAAGGGTGGTGTCATCTGCATATCTGAGGTTATTGATATTTCTCTTGGCAATCTTGATTCCAGCTTGTATTTCATCCAGCCCAGCATTTCTCATAATGTACTCTGCATATAAGTTAAATAAGCAGAGTGACAATAAACATTCTTGACTTAATCCTTTTCCTATTTGGAACCAGTCTGTTGTTCCATGTCCAGTTCTAACTGTTGCTTCCTGACCTGCATACAGATTTCTCAAGAGGCAGGTCAGGTGGTCTGGTATTCCCATCTCTTTCAGAATTTTCCACAGTTTATTGTGACCCACACAGTCAAAGGCTTTGGCATAGTCAATAAAGCAGAAATAGATGTGACATACATATATATACAATATTTTATTACTTTAGTCATGCTATTCAATTTCAATAGTATTGAGGGCTCACTAATTTTGGGGTTCTATTTTAAGACATTCAAAGGGGTTCTCATTTTAAGGGGAAACTATGCTATAGCAGTGTTTGAGTTTGGGAATTTTCAAAGATCACAGGGTATATTCATCTAAAAGGTCAAGGATCTTACATATTTCTAAAGTGTATCTAAGCTGAAGCATCTTATTACAACTTTCCAAGAATGATTTTCTTAAAGTATGGATTGGGACAGGGACCATAGAGAAGATTTCACGAAATGGGAGGTAGTAGCACATTAATATTTTTTGTTTTTTTATATCTTTGATAAGTTAAGAAATAAATGTATGTCCTTAAATTTATTGCCACCATAAATCATTGCATTATGGAAAGTGATATTTTCTTGATATAGTCATTTCATCTCCAACTACATTGTTGTGTAGTTGCTAAGTTGCATCCAGCTCTTTTGTGACTCCATGGACTATAGCCAACCAGGATCCTCTGTCCATGGGATTTCCCAGACAAGAATACTGGAGTAAGTTGCCATTCCCTTCTCCAGGGGATCCTCCAGACTCAGGAACTGAACCCACATCTCTGGCTTGGCAGGTGGATTCTGTCTCTGTGAATCACATTAACCTTCATTTAAAAGGGATCTTTTCTTCCCTTCCCTTCCTTGTCTTCCTGTCCTTGCCTCCACTCCTTCTTTTCCCCTTTCTTTTCTTTTCTTCAAAGCAAAGAGTTAAGAAGAAAGTGTCAATGGAATTTATATGATCAGATTTGACAGTTACACTGAGACTCTTGTTTTTTTCTTCAAAATCAGAAAATTGGCATAGTTGTTATATCTTTATTAATTATTAATTACTGAAAGTTAATCATTAAATTTGTTGATTCAGGTATATAAACAAATTGAAACTACATTTATGACTCATTTAAATTTCTGTGACAAGTCCATACAGGTGATTTGATGTCAAAGAATTTCTTTCACTAAGGATTTATTATCACTGATTATCTTATACTAAAATCAGAATAGTCCTTCTTCTGTTGGGTTGAACATTTAGGAGATATTAAAATTTATTTTCTCTTTTCTCCCAGATGTGGATGAATGCGCTGAGAACTTGTGTGCTCAACTTTGTGTCAATTACCCTGGAGGTTACTCTTGTTACTGTGACGGAAAGAAAGGATTCAAACTTGCCCAAGATCAGAAGAGTTGTGAGGTAACACTTTGCAATACTAAGCTTCCCATCTCTTTTTAAAACTGAGATCCAGTTACTTATTTCCACATAGTTGAGGTAAATAAGAATACAGATTTCTACTATAGTTGCTATAGTTCAAAGCAAGCTATGAGTCACAATCTATATACTAATTTTGACCACGTAATTTGGTAGACATTGTGAGGGACTTCCCAGGTGGTGCTAGTGGTAAAGAACCTGCCTGCAAATAGAGGAGACATAAGAGACACAGGCTCATTCCCTTGGTCAGGAAGATCCCCTGGAGGAGGGCATGGCAATCCACTCCAGTATTCTTGCCTGGAGAATCCCAGGGACAGCGGAGACTGATGGCCTGCAGTCCACAGTGCATGACAAAGAGTTGGGCGCAACTGAAGTGACATAGCATGCATGTGGATAATTAGTGACTGGATTAAGAAAAAGCTGCAGGGCCACAGTTCAGAGAGTGCTCATCTGTATAGCCTGTACTTTTATAAAATGCAATGTGTATATTTACTTAAAAAACTATAAAAAGCTAAGGGTTACATTTCTCTTTGTGAGAAAAAATCTTCCATAGAAATTTCAGTGGAAACATTTTTCAGTGTCCACTTTTATCACACTCTGACAAGTTTGATCATGGCTTAGGCATGTTAGTACTTGCAAGAGTGTGCATAAAATCTCAGGTGCAAACAATTTTGTCAGAGTAGGATTTAGTTGAGGTTTAAGTATATCGAAATTCAGAGGGGTCAGTTTTGTTATTCTCTCTCCAACTTGCTTCTAGGTTACTCAAATTCAATTCATAATTGATCCAGAAATTGAATGTTGCGGGGTAGGTTCTAATATTTCTTCCACTGAAGAAATTTGAAGCTCTTTTTTTTCCCCCTAAGTAAGGATCACATTAGTGATCTTTAGTCCAATTCATGAATCTCTTTTAATTTGTAAAAGTGAAAGTGAAATGTCATGCTTATGAAGTAGACATTAAAAAAAAGAAATACTCTTAACTGATTATTTAATAGTCATTGATTTATACATACTCTCTATCTGCTACCAAGAGAAGCTGTATATGTTTTAAAAATGTCAACATTTCATATTATGCTACCTATTTGGTAAAGGAAGGTAAGGAAAGCTAGTTGGTATATGTAGTAACTTTGGCAGTACTTCATTGAATTATATTATGTGCATGTCTATTTTGTAATTTGATATCCTATTATTTCAGTATTTTTTGTAGTTACACATTGCCATCTTCCTTGGAATAGATTTATTCTAAGAGGAAATGAGATATTATTTTAGGACCTAGATTTAATACAGTGCTGTTTCCACAGTTCTCCCCAGAATATCCCTAGATATATGCCCAAGAACTTCTCCTTAAAAAACTTTCCATTTAAATGTTTGTTTTTACTCTTAAAAGAAAAAAAAAAAAACCCTGATAATAGTTGATTCATGTGTGCTAAGTCACTTCAGTAATGCCTGGCTCTTTGTGACCCTGTGGGCTGTAGCCTGCCAGGCACCTCTATCCATGGGATTCTCCAGGCAAGAATGCTGGAGTGGGTTGCCACGCCCTTCTCCAGGGGATCTTCCTGACCCAAGGATCGAACCTTCGTCCTTTATGTCTCCTGCACTGACAGATGGGTTCTTTACTACCAGAGCCACCTGGGAAGCCCTGATAGTAAATCATCTGACTCTAAATTTTTTTTTTTTTTTGGTAAATTCCTTGGAGATTATGATGATCTCTTACTTTATATTTATCCTGTTCAGGTTTTTCAGCATTTCCTTTGATATCTAGAGAGCACACTTTTGCTCAGAAAAAAATTGGCTTAATAAGACTTTAAAACAAATGGAGGGTGAGTGGGAGGGAGGCTCAAGAGGGAGGAGATTTATGTATAGATATAGCTTATTCTGCTGTAAAGAATCTGCCTGCAATGCAGGAGACTTGAGTTCACTCCCTGGGTGGGGAAGATCCCCTGGAGAAGGGCATGGCAACCCACTCCAGGATTCTTGCCTGGAGAATCCCATGGGCAGAGGAGGCTGGTGAGCTACAGTCCATGGGGTCACAAAGAGTCAAACACAACTGAGCGACTAACAACATCATAGCTTATTCACTCTATTTTACAGGAGAAACTAACACAACATTGTAAAGCAATGGTACTCCAAAGAAAAACAAATAAGCTAGGTACAAATAAATAAAACTGGCTCAGTGGTAGGGAATCCACCTGCCATGCAGGAGCCCACAGGAGACACAGGTTTGATCCCTGGGTCAGGAAAATCTCCTGGAGGAGGGCATGGCAACCCACTCCAGTATTCTTGCCTGGAGAATCCCATGGACAGAGAAGCCTGGCGGGCTACAGTCCATAGGGTCAGAAAGAGTCAGACATGACTGAAGTGACTTAGCATGCATTATTGGAGATTACACTGATGGACTATACAAGGAAGTAAAAGATACTGCTTTGTTATTACCGTGGGTATTCTGCATGTATTTTATTGTATCAGAGAGGATATGTTTGACAAGAACACTGCTGCTGCTGCTGCTAAGTCGCTTCAGTCGTGTCTGACTCTGTGCAACCGACCGCATAGATGGCAGCCCACCAGGCTCCCCTGTCCCTGGGATTCTCCAGGCAAGAACACGAGTGGATTGCCATTTCCTTCTCCAATTCATGAAAGTGAAAAGTGAAAGTGAAGTCGCTCAGTCGTGTCCAACTCCTAGCGACCCCATGGACTGCAGCCTACCAGGTTCCCCCTTCCATGGGATTTTCCAGGCAAGAGTACTGGAGTGGGGTGCCATTGCCTTCTCCGGACAAGAACATTAGGAACCAGAGAAAGCATGATATCCTGACACATACACCAAGCAGTAACCAATGCTTTTTCTTATTTTTTTGCCTTTTCTCCAGGCTGTTCCAGTGTGCCTTCCTTTGGACCTTGACAAAAATTATGAATTGCTTTACTTGGCAGAGCAGTTTGTAGGGGTTGTTTTGTATTTAAAATTTCGTTTGCCAGAAACTACCAGGTGAGGTACCAATGTCAGTGATAATTACAGAAATAAGCAGGTCAGGACAGAAAGGAGTCACTGAAAGGTTTTAAATCCATGAAATTTTATTAACAATCATATAATTTAGGTGCATTATCAATCAGATGATATTGGGTACCCTAAATTTCTTTTTTTCCTTCACATATATTTTTCACGCTTGAATCATTTGGGGTTGTTCTAGGCTGATCTTCCCTAGTGATCATTTTACGTTAAGCCAGAG
Source organism: Bos taurus (assembly GCF_002263795.3). Lineage (NCBI taxonomy): Eukaryota > Metazoa > Chordata > Mammalia > Artiodactyla > Bovidae > Bos > Bos taurus. The sequence continues at coordinate 38,224,032 of NC_037328.1, read as the reverse complement.
TTCTTCCTATTCTAATGAATACATATTTTTAAAAAGCTAGAAAAGAGGATTTAATGTATTTGTGAAATTTTCATTCTTTTTTATGCTTTCTAAGTAATGGGAATAATTCAAGAAACTGCTTTTAGAATATAGTTATATTCATAATTATTAAGGAAACTATGATAAGATTGCTGAAGTAGTATATTAAAGAAATGTGTCACATGATTTTAGTTGACTTAGTACTTTATCTCCTCTTCCTGTAGTTGGGTTGACTTTGGAGAGGGAGTAATTGTTTCTGTTTTTGAGTCATGATGCTACTTTATCAAGTTTTCTCAGAGCCTTACATTGTTGGAACTAGGGGAAGAAAATTGGAATTTTGTTGGAATAATGGAAAGTAAACATTTGAGACTGATTATACAATCCAAATTTTAAAATATTTTAATTAGATAAGCATGTATATTTAGAATTTAATCCGTTAGATATATGAGTGAATACTCATTAAATAATTCAACTCAATTCATAGAAATTTTATTATTAAGGAACACTGAAATTTATTCACTGATATAATTGTGCCCTTTCAGCACTCTGATTTTCCCAAAAATGTGGTTTTCCTCTTCAACATCTCAGAACAAAGAATATCTTCTAGTGATATAGATTGGAGACAGCCTTTCCTTGCTATGAGAATAATTATGAGAGAGAAGAATTAATTATCTCAGACACTTTCAGAGGTATTCATTTCTCACCGTTCACAAAAGCTTGGGCTGTAACATCAGATAAAATTGGTCAAACAATTGTTTTCTTTCAGTATTTATTATTTAGTTTAAACTTTTTATTGAGGTATTATATGTATTTGTATATACACACACATATACACACAGAGAAATATATACATGTAATATACATATATCTTACATATACAGCTTGATGAATTTTTATAAGCTGCCACCTGTGTAAAAGACACAAAGAACAGCTAATGCTTTTTGTTTCTTTTTTCGCAAATTTCTTCAACTCTGTTTCCCAGGATCAAAAACTTATGCTGCCCCAAAGTTAACAAGTTCTCTTTTTTCACTCTGCAATACTTCTGAAAGAGAATGAATTGTTCCCCAATGTACTGAATCAGTATGCTGATGTACTCCAGACAGAAAATATGCAGAACACAACTCTTTGAATTACTGGTTTAGCATGTTTTTACAAAGAGAAGGAAATTATCTCCATGATAGGATCAACTTCTAGAAGATCCTGACCATACACAGATTCAGGTTTTGGCAAGATAATATATGCTTCACATCAGCAAAATGTGATGAATATGAAAGAGAATAGAAGGCCTTACTCAGAGCAAAATAGTTCTTTTTAAATATAATCGGAGTTCCTTAAATTCCTAGTATATTGTGATCTACCCAACAAGCTTTACTCCACGTTTACCTCTTTATAATATTTCCTTGGAATTCTCAAGGCTAGAAAGTTCGTTCTATCACTTTTTCTTTGTTCTATTTGAGGTAGGCTTGTGCCCATTACAAATGATGCCTCTGTTACTATTACTATTGTATACAGAAAAGGAAAGAGTCTGGGATTCTTTCTTGCCATATTTAATAATTATCTGAAATCTTAATTTTTTAATTTAAATTACCTTTATTTTAACTTAACTCAGATGACTAGTAGTTATACAACTATTTTTCCTGTTTCCTGTTTACCTTTTTTCAGTCACTTTGCTTTACTGGTCCCTTGGAAACTTTAATGCTGATTTTCATTAAAGTATTGTAAGGCCATGAATTGATATATGTTATTTTTCAGTCCAGCATTCTTAAGATTTTTATCCTTCCCTGTAATAGCTACATATATGTTCAATGTCTTAATAGGAGCAGGCATTGTCAGAGCTCAGTTCAGTTCAGTTCAGTCGCTCAGTCGTGTCCTATTCTTTGCGACCCCATGAATCGCAGCACGCCAGGCCTCCCTGTCCATCACCAGCTCCCGGAGTTCACACAGACTCACGTCCATTGAGTCAGTGATGCCATCCAGCCATCTCATCCTCTGTCGTCCCCTTCTCCTCCTGCCCCCAATCCCTCCCAGCATCAGAGTCTTTTCCAATGAGTCAACTCTTTGCATGAGGCGGCCAAAGTACTGGAGTTTCAGCTTTAGCATCATTCCTTCCAAAGAAATCCCAGGGCTGATCTCCTTCAGAATGGACTGGTTGGATCTCCTTGCAGTCCAAGGGACTCTCAAGAGTCTTCTCCAACACCACAGTTCAAAAGCATCAATTCTTCGGCGCTCAGCCTTCTTCACAGTCCAGCTCTCACATCCATACATGACCACAGGAAAAACAATAGCCTTGACTAGACGGACCTTTGTTGGCAAAGTAATGTCTCTGCTTTTGAATATGCTATCTAGGTTCGTCATAACTTTCCTTCCAAGGAGTAAGCGTCTTTTAATTTCATGGCTGCAGTCACCATCTGCAGTGATTTTGGAGCCCAAAAAAATAAAGTATGACACTGTTTCCACTGTTTCCCCATCTATTTGTCATGAAGTGGTGGGACCGGATGCCATGATCTTCGTTTTCTGAATGTTGAGCTTTAAGCCAACTTTTTCACTCTCCACTTTCACTTTAATCAAGAGGCTTTTGAGTTCCTCTTCACTTTCTGCCATAAGGGTGATGTCATCTGCATATCTGAGGTTATTGATATTTCTCCCAGCAATCTTGATTCCATCTTGTGTTTCTTCCAGTCCAGCGTTTCTCAGATTGCCTCAAATACATGGCTATATCTTTTAAACTTTCCTTCTGTGTACTCCAGTATAGTGATTTGTGCAATTAGAGTTTTGGAGAGCTTTTGAAATTAAACTAACAGATACATTTAAAAGTTTTTGATTTTACCTTCCTTTACCACACATGAAGACTTAATTATGTTAGAAATCATTCAGATACTATCTTGTACATTTCTGTGAGTGATTCCTTCCTGACATATATGAAATCATAGGGAAAATTTGCTCTTTGATGGATGAACCAATCATGGATTAAACATCTTTTATTAATCATATATGGATACGGAAGAAAGAAAAAGAATCTTCATGTTAGATTATATAGTATATAAAAGGCTCTGAGACAATATGCCTAATATTTGTACATGTGTATTCCAGCATTTAAAAGAGCTTTCAAAACAAATGCCAAAGGATGAAAAATTTATCAAAGCATATGCTCATTTGGAAAAAAGTTTCCACGAATAAGCAAGAAAGTAAAACAGCTTGATTTTAAGTACACATGGAGCCAGAGATAACACAAGAAGAGCTTAATCCTGCCCTTTTTTATTTTTTCTAGTGAAAGAGTTGTCTCTTTCAACATACTGCTATTTGCCAGTTCAAGAGTAAAAGAAAAACATGATCTTCAATATTTCTCACTATTCAGGCTCTCTCTTTGTCCATTGTTCAGATTTTCAGCTGAATTTGATTTCCGGACATATGATTCAGAAGGTGTTATCCTGTATGCAGAATCTTCTGATCACTCAGCTTGGTTCCTGATTGCGCTTCGTGAGGGAAAGATTGAAATTCAGTTCAAGAATGAAAAGACAACCAAAATGACAACTGGAGGCAAAGTTATTAATGATGGTTTATGGCATATGGTACGTTTTGCAGAACTCATAAAGAATCATTCCATTCTGATGCAGTTTGTATAAAATCATTAATCATTACTTTAATAGTGATACCAAACCAAAATAAGTTTGGGTTTATCTGATGTTGTGTGAAGTGTATTCTACACACTGTAAATACCTGAAATGGTCTGAGAAGTTTTTCTCTCTCAACAGTATGGATTTCCCATAACTGAAGTTGTTTTCAGTTATTAGCTTTGTTAGAAAGAACTATTTTGTCTTTAACTTTTTACCTTTTTTAGTGGCTGTCACTGGTGAACTGTGATATTGCACCTATAAGGTCAAGGGTTGATCTGGGACAACTACACTGGATAGACATCAATATTTTTAATGTAAAAGAGAAATACATGTAGTAACAAAATTAAAATTTTAATTTAATTTTAAATATTATCATATAGATTAATGGATTAGTACAAATAGGATGCATTAGCTGAAACCAATTAGAATGCTTAGAAACTAGCATTTTTAGATAATCCCTAAAAGTGAGTCTTTATTTGAATAATCAAGAATAGAACTTTAATCTACTGTATGCAAATGGAACTTATCTTGGAGAAGGGATTACTGTTAGTCTACAGAGGGGAGAATGTTAATTAAATCAATGCTACTTTCAGTAGAGAAGATCCAAGAAGATCAGCTTCACCTTAGAATGTGGTGCCCCAAAGAGACACTTTCTAAGTCTATGGGAACTGACAAGAAAGGTCCATGTTAAGCAGCCATGTAAAGTCATCACTAAATTATTTCATTATATCTATCCACTCTTGAAATCATATATTCAGTAAAGATTTAGTACGCATGTTTAAAATGCTATATTCCTGAGTCCAAGGGGCTGAAACCATAGTAAGAGATTGTCCATGTTCTTTGAGGTTAGACTCTCACAGTTTAATAGTGGATGTGGCATCGTGAACCAATATGGTGTAATGTGAAATATGTTACAGGAAAGTGTAATAAGGAATAGTTGGGTGCAGATGTGGTTCACCGAAAAGGGGGCTATCTGTTGATTGGCAGCCATGGATTTGGGGCTCCTAACTTTGAAAGAACTGTGGCTTCACAGGATCAAATGCAACTGTCAGAGAAGTTGTTAAAATTCTTTGACTTATGTTGCTTATTACTATAGCTTTTTTATCACCTTTCCTACTACATCTGTATCTGTAATATTTCATGCATACCGCTATTCCTCCAGTATACACTTTAATGCCAGATGTCCCTAAATCACCTGTCTAAAACCACTAAAATCACTTTTGCAGTAAAAGAGAGTAAACAGAATTCTTTTTCCAATGAGTTTATACAAATTGAAAAGATCAGCTGTTTGAAGGTGAATTTAAATACATTTCTATGTAGGATATAATGTATATAAAGAAGGTAGATATTTATCTGTGAAGTGATCATGAGTTGCAAGTAGTGTTTATTGAAGAATTGTTCATGAGCTATATCCTGTTAAAGACAGAATACGGGTTGAATGGAAGGCAGATGTTCAGTTTCATTCATCTCCTATATTTATTATTCTTATTAAAAAGAAACTATTATTTAATGATATGCCCATGTTTTAGCTAAGCATTTAAATTAAAATCTCCCTCTATAAACTGAATACAAGTTTATAGAAAAAATAAAATTTAAGAACATTAGCAAGTCAGAGACAAACTTTGGTAATAAATTTGGTGCTGTTGTTTTTTTCTTTCAATTGTAATTCAATATTTGAACAATTTTTGCATTTTCCACCCCACTGATAAATAGGATTTCTTTTTTCACTCCATACCTTTTATATTTAAAAGATAGTATGGTAGCATGGTAGTCCTACTAACTTATAATCCTGATGAATTGTTAATGAATTATACTGTTTCAAACAAATTTATGCAGCACAGGAATTATTTAAAATAAATAAATATTTTAAATAAGTATTTTAATTTTAATTAATGACAAAGTGATTAAGTTAAACTAACCTATAAACTAGACTGTTCACTTTATAGCAGTTGTTTCACTAATTTTAAATTATTTAAAAATTTTAAATAAAATGTTAAAAATAAGAAATTAAAATGTATAACTTAGAATTGTTTTATAATTCAGGTAAATAAAATTGAATGTGTAATGATTGTCGTTAGAATGGCTATAACCTGTAGGAATATTTATTCTTATAAGTGATTATTGATAACTTATAAGTGATTATTATATTTCGTAGCTGGGTATAATCCTAATATTGGTGGAAAATGTATAATTTGTATAATTTCATTTATCCAACAAAATATTTTATGAGCACTTTCTGTGCTATTCCTTCTTCTAGGTGATGGGGATGCAATAGTGAATAAAACAAAAGTCCTTGCTCTTATGGAGCTTGCATTTTGGTGATGAGATGAAAACCACACATGTGTCAACAAATAGCTATGTCAGATAGTGATTAATGCTATGAGGAAAAAGAAAAGCAAGGCCAGGCAGTAGAGAATGATGATGGTGAGTGTGCATATGGAATCAGAAAAGCCATCTCTGATGGGATTACATTAAATCAGAGACTTGAGGGCACATGACAGCAGACATTTTGGAAAGAAGATAATCCTATGTCACATGAACAGCAAACACACTCTTAGGCTAGAGGATGTGTTTGTTTTTATTTGAGCAGCAACATGAAAGTGAGTGTAGACGCAGTGGAGTGAAAGAGGGAGAGAGTAGTAAAAACTGAGGTCAGAAATGTGGTCTGGAATAAGACCTTGAATTTTATGTTAAGTAGAAACACCTTAGATGATTTTGAGAAGTGATATGATCTAATTTGCATGTTAAGAGATGATCCTGGTTAGGACCTAATGACTTTGTGGAAACTGTAGAGAGTAAAGATAGTGGCTCAGTGGTAAACAATCTGCCTGCCAACGCAGAAGACATGGGTTCAATCCCTCAGTTCAGTTCAGTCACTCATCATGTCCAACTCTTTGCGACCCCTTGGACTGCAGCGCACCATGCTTCCCTGTCCATCAGTAACTCCTGGAGTTTGCTCAAACTCATGTGCATTGAGCTGGTGATGCCATCCAACCCCCTTCTCCTCCTGCCCTCAATCTTTCCCAGCATCAGGGTCTTTTCCAAGGAGTCAGTTCTTCGCATCAGGTGGCCAAAGTATTGGAGCTTCAGCTTCAGCTTCATCATCAGTCCTTTCAATGAATATTTAGGACTGATTTCCTTTAGGATGCACTGGTTGGATCTCCTTGCTGTCCATGGGACTCTCAAGAGTCTTCTCCAACACCACAATTCAAAAGCATCAATTCTTCAACACTCCACTTTCTTTATAGTCCAACTCTCACATCCATACTTAACTACAGGAAAAACCATAGCTTTGACTAGAGGGACCTTTGTTGGCAAAGTAAGGTCTCTGCTTTATAATATGCTGTTGGGGTTGATCATAGCTTTTCTTCCAAAGAGCAAGTGTCTTTTAATTTCATGGCTGCAGTCACCGTCTGCAGTGATTTTGGAGCCCCAAAAAGTAAAGTCTGGCACTGTTTCCATTGTTTCCCCATCTGAAGTGATGGGACCGGATGCCATGATCTTAGTTTTCTGAATGTTAAGTTTTAAGCCCACTTTTCCACTCTCCTCTTTAATTTTCATTAAGAGGCTCTTTAGTTCTTCTTTGCTTTCTGCCATAAGGGTGCTGTCAACTGCATATTTGAGGTTATTGATACCTGAGGTCCAGTCCCTGGTCTGGGAAGATCCCACGTGCCTCGGAACAGCTATGCCCGTGGGCCACAACTGTGGGCATCCCTGGTGGCTCAGATGGTAAAGAACCTGCCTGCAGTGTGGGAGACCCGGCTTCAATACCTGGGTCGGGAAGATCCCCTGGAGAAGCGAATGACTACCCAGTCAAGTATTCTTGCCTGGAGAATTCCATAGACAGAGGAGGCTGGCAGGCTACAGTCTGTGGGGTTGCAAAGAGTCAGACGTGACTGGGTGACTAACACGTTCACTTTCACAAGGATAAAACAGGATACGGGATTAGGAGACTATTGCAATAACACAGTGAAAAGATGACAGCTTTGACTGCAGTGTTGATAGTAGGAGTGCTGAGAAGTGGTCAGATTCGGGGTATATTTTTAAGATCCAGCCTCTAATTTAAGATAGACTGAAAGCTTTTGGAAATTCAGCATAAAGGGGGCCATAAAGACACCAAGATGAGTTATTGTCAATCTGTGGTTTTAAACTCTATCACATCCAATATACTGCTCTAAATATTATATTAAAAAGAATATAATTTCTTAAAAAATATGTTTCAATATGTAAATACTTAAATTCAAGTATAATATTTGTCAAAACTTGCTCCTATACATAGAATAACATAAAAGCTACAAATGAAGGCTTATGCTGGGGTGTTATTTTACTTTAGAGGATAATTTTTCCTTTCCTGTAGTAGTGCTTTGATATGCCTATTGTCTGGTCACCCCGATTGATAAGTAAATGCAGAGTTTGCATTTTGAGTCCTACAGTTTTACATGAGGAAATTGCAGCAATGGTTCGTCAAATTGCCTTTATAAGAAAAAAAATTTTATTGTTTACCACTACTTCCAGTTTTTTTAGAAACCCAAACTACTTTCAAAATTGGAAAACCCAATTTAATTTAGTGTATTATGCTTTCTTATGACCTCAACTACATTTGAATTTTGAAACAAAATATAATTTGTGTTTAATAAACATAATGCTGAATGTACTAGCTTCTCTTAATTTATATTAAAATTTATTTACATTATTGATTTCATATTTATACTATCAGACAAATGCAAAATAAGGGCACTTAAAAGTTTCCCAAGATTCTGTAGAGTGACTCTCTTTTTTCTAAACTGTTAATTTTATGGCACACTGGGATTGAAAGATATATATTATAAATGAATGTTTAAATGTGATAGAAAAATACTGATTTTTAAACTTTAAAATATGCTGTTGATTTAGTTTTGATCAAGAATTATCACACTAAAATGCATTTTTATCACCTTTATACTAATTTGACATGTGAAATGTATTGGAACAAATTAACAAGTGCATTAAAATGATTACTTTGGAAATTTATGTACTGGAATAATAACAGGATTTTTCAATCTTAGTGTTTCATATGAAATGCAGTAATGTTTGGTTGTTTGATAATTTTTGTCTTTTTAATTGTAGGTCTCTGTGGAAGAATTAGAACAGAGTATTAGTGTAAAAATAGCTAAAGAAGCTGTAATGAATATAAATAAGCCTGGAAGCCTTTTTAAGCCCACCAATGGGTTTCTAGAAACCAAAGTATACTTTGCAGGAGTACCTCGGAAAATGGAAAATGCACTCATTAGACCGGTAATGATCCAAGCTTGTATCATTCATCATGGATGAAATCTTTCATCTGCAATAGATTTGAAAATGTATTTTTCTGAGAGTCAAATGAAGTTATTTTGTTGAACACACCAACTGTGAAAACTTGAATTGAACATGGAAAAATAACATTATCAACCTTTGAAATTATAGTAAGGAAATAAGAAAATGAATGTAGTCTTTTTGAGCCTGTTTAAATTCCCAGTATTACTCATGGAGAAGTAGATTTTTAAAAATTCTTCAAGCATCAGTTAAATATTACCATCATAATAGTCCATACTCAGCCATTAGACATATAAATGTATATATTTGAGTCCAAAAGTACATTATTTTCTAGAAGCCAGTCAAAGTAAGACTTTCTTAGGTCTGTTTTAGGACTAAAATTTGGGAGACAAGTATAGCATGTAAGGTGAAATTTTTAAAAGAAAATCTTTGATGGGAAATAAAACTGCCGCCTGTCATAAATTGAAGCTAGATATAATAGATGATTTTTCTATATGTGTTGGAGAAGGAAATGGCAACCCACTCCAGTGTTCTTGCCTGGAAAATCCCAGGGACGGGGAGGCCTGGTGGGCTGCTGTCTCAGGGGTCGCACAGAGTCGGATATGACTGAAGCGACTTAGCAGCAGCAGCAGCAACCTCTGTAGAAAAGGTTTCATGAAGGAGACTGATCACTGACCTTGAGGAGTTTAAAATTTTTCATTTGAAGTCATGGATCTGCCAATTTTACACTTACTGATTTAATTTAAATATTTACTATTTTATATATATTTCAGTTGCCTTAGCTTTTAAAAGATTTGTGATATGATATACAATCTGAGTTAGTTAACTCATGTTAGAGTGAATATATCTGTCCTTTGAAATTGATAAAATCAAGACATTTTGAAAGTAAAATAAATTATTCAAAAAGAATCAACTATTTATGAAATGGCTACATGTCTGAGTGTGGCAGGATGCTTTGGTGAGACTAAAGAATGCAAAACACTTTTGTTCCTGAAGAGGCTTCGTGTTTGACAGCAAAACAAACCTATGTTGTAAATACAGTTAATGAAAAACAAAAGCAGCTGAGAACCCAGGGCCACAGGTAAAAGCGTACATGGAACTAGAAAGCAGAAAAGTTAGTGCTGGATGATACAGGAGAGGCAGGTGGGGCTTAAAGGTGTTAAAAATCATTAGGATCCCAGTGAAGGTCTCTGATGTTATAAATGCACTTTTACTGGAAAAGATTGTTATCTGCAGGAGACCTTGAAAAAAATTTAGATAAAATTCTAAATATTTTAAAATGTCATCAAAGAATTTTGCCCTTAAATGAAAACCTGTATCCAGTAATATAATCAATAAATATAGTAATATCAATAGATATAGTAATATAATCAATAAAGCCCCCCTTTTCTAAGTTTAAAATGCATTCATTGGTCTATATTTTATATTGTTAGATTAACCCTCGTCTAGATGGATGTATTCGAGGCTGGAATTTGATGAATCAAGGAACTTCAGGAGTAAAGGAAATCATTCAAGAAAAACAAAATAAGCATTGTCTTGTCAATGTGGAGAAGGGTTCCTACTATCCTGGTACTGGAGTTGCTCAGTTTAGCATAAATTATAGTAAGTGATCTCCTATTGTATCTTTCTCTTCTCACTAATGTTTAAATTTATTCATTAACAAATAGCAAAAATTCCTTGCTGTTTTGAATTGAAACTAAATCTGCGTCATATCTAAAACTGGTCGTATTAATTGCTTTTTCTCTTGACTATGGGTTATTTTTCTTCTGTATTTAATAATGTTTGGCTTAAATGTGGGTGTCAGATAAAACAGTAGAGACTGAGATAAATCATATTAACATTTGGAGATAAGCATATCTGTCCATTTGCTAGACTCTTAATGAGAGGGCTTGAATCAATCTAGTCAAGAGTTAAACTGCTTAGGTTTTCTTGTTTTCATGACTACCCTTCAAATTCCTTTAATATACATTGTGCTTAGGGTAATGGCTGGTTTGCCAGAGGACCTCTCTTTATCAATTTATACTTTTACCAACAGAAGAAAGTTTATGCTCAAGTTTTGTTTCTAATTAGAGAGTTGAAAAAGTAAATCTTGTAGTTTTAATTATCCCAGTTTCTAATGAAATTGAATATCTCACCATATTTTTACTAGGTATTTGTATATCTTAATTATTTTGTTGGCTTCTGTGTCATTTTCTGTTTTATGAGTTCATTATTTGAGCTACTAACAGTATTTAGTATGAATTTAGGGTTAATTTGAATATCTCTCATTTAAGAAAGAGTCATATTTTAACTTTATTTGCAGCCTTAAAAGTATTGCTGCAGTTTTAAGGAAGCATCTTACTATTAGATGTGGCTAAATGGAAGAATATCTTGCCAAAGGAGAATTATTTTCTCCATTCACATTCACCCTTTTAAAGCCTCAAAGTGGTATTTGGACAATTGCTATACATTTATTTGTATTAAATGGGGAAGACTTCATTCAGATCTTAAGCTAATATTTTCAGATTATTAGTTTACAAATTATTTCAAATTATTAGAAATCAAAACTGTTTTGAAATCATATTAGTTCAGAAATATTTGTTAAGTGACTACTGAGGAAAGCAGTAATGACAGAGACTTGCAGAGCTTGCCCTCTAGTTGTGTAGACTGTTGACCTAGTAATTAAGAAAAAGAATGTTAAGCATTATGATAAGAGAATTACAGAAGAGTTCCTAGGAGAATTTCAAAGTTAACTGTTGACTTCAGAATATTTCTCTATTATCAAACCATCCCACAGCCCTATGTATAGAGATCAGATTTTTCTTTCCCACTGCCCTAACCTGACTCCTATAAGGAAGAGAATACTGGGCTGGGGTTGGCAGCTGCACTCAGATTTTCCCTCAGAAATACTACAATAAATTTGTTGAACTTTCTCGTATTTTATTATACAACCACTATGAGATTTGAGCATTGGAGAGTGTGTAAGACAGAAGGGAGAGCTGTTAAAGAGCAACTGGAAAATACATAATAATTCTAAACACCACAATTCAGTTAAGGAAGAACTAAAGGATGAGGTTCCATCTGTGTGTTTCTTGCCTGCATTAAAAACTGTTTTCTTTTGCTCTGTTTTGCCTAGGTTATATAGATCATTGGGAAAGAACTAAATTCTTTAATATCACTCAAAGATGGCTTTGAATATTAATAAGATTAATTCCTCTGGTGCACTTAGGAGTACATTGATCCTGCTTCTGTTTCATTGTTTAAACAGAGAATGAATCCAATCCTGAGGCTTGGCAAATCAATGTGTCCTTGAATATTCGCCCATCAGCGGGCACCGGTGTTATGTTGGCCTTGGTTTCCGATAACACAGTGCCCTTTGCCTTGTCCTTGGTGGATTCCGCCACTGAAAAGCTTCAGGTAACTTTACTCTGAACCTTTATGATCCTTATTTTTTAATTTTTAAAAAATCAGTAACATGGATAGAATAACTGTGTTTACCTCAAAGTGATGTTTTGAAAATGAAATAACTTACATAAATTATTTGGCATGTCATTAAAGATTAAATAAATATTCATTATTGTTAGTTTTTTGCTGGCTTATTTCCACGGTTTGAACCGAGCGGTTAAGGGGATAGGGGAGAATGGAAAAACCTATGTATTGTATCTATAGTTTAGATTAGGCAGACTCCCACAAAGGCTGCTTGGAGCCTTCTCTGAGTACATAGAGATCCACCCTTATTCAGAATCTTTGAAGTATCATGGGACTTTATCTGTACTAACAGAATAGAAGTCAGTCTGATTGCAATCCACTCTGAAATATTCAGTGTCTAATTATAATTTTTTGTGCTTTCTGGTACTCTCTTTTCTCTCATAAGTAAATTAGGAAAGACTAGGGAAAACTAAAACCAGTCTACTTGGCTTCCCACTGGCAACTCTGCCTTGAAATTAGAAGGAAGAGCAGGAAACACTCTCAGATAAAAGAAAACATGAGAGTTATCAGAAGGTCTGTATTATTCAGCCTTCTGTTAGAGGCTCATAATTCTGTGCTTGTGTCATCCACAGTGGATTCCAGCAAATTACAGCAAGTAGCTTTCGTGTGTGCCATGGTTGACTTGATGTTCTCTGGGGCTTTTAGAAAGAGACATATAATTGAATAATGCCTGTAGTGATAAAAAGAGATGCTGTTTGCAACTTAAGGGATGGTTATGGAGAGTTTCTGATGGTTAACTGTAAGCAACCTGAAAAAATCCTGTTAAGTTTTGTCTCCAGTTGACTACAGGAGCTTGCTACATGTGGGTTTCAGCTAATTTGTTTTTTTTTTTTAAAGCAAAACGGAAATCCTGCCTTCAACACTACATTCAGATAGTAGAGGAGATTAACACGTGCCGTGTCCTTGATATTTATTTTATCTTGTCTATGTTTTCTGTGTTTCTGTAAATACTTCAGACTGTCTTTCTGCTATCTGGAAAGCATCATAACACCCACCTCCTTAGTTTTGATTTTATTTTCTCTCCCTTTTTATATTTCCTCTATATGCTAGTAAGCTATCTGCATAGATGACTCTTGGCAAGGTGAGTAATATAGTGTATCAGCAGTTTGAAACATTCAGAAAATAAATAAACAAACACACATATATATGTATGTATATAATGCTCAAAATTCTCCAAGCCAGGCTTCAGCAATATGTGAACCGTGAGCTTCCTGATGTTCAAGCTGGTTTTAGAAAAGGCAGAGGAACCAGAGATCAAATTGCCAACATCTGCTGGATCATCGAAAAAGCAAGAGAGTTCCAGAAAAACATCTATTTCTGCTTTATTGACTATGCCAAAGCCTTTGACTGTGTGGATCACAAGAAACTGTGGAAAATTCTGAAAGAGATGGGAATACCAGACCACCTGATCTACCTCTTGAGAAATTTGTATGCATGTCAGGAAGCAACAGTTAGAACTGGACATGGAACAACAGACTGGTTCTAAATAGGAAAAGGAGTTCGTCAAGGCTGTATATTGTCACCCTGTTTATTTAACTTATATGCAGAGTACATCATGAGAAACGCTGGACTGGAAGAAACACAAACTGGAATCAAGATTGCCAGGAGAAATATCAATAACCTCAGATATGCAGATGACACCACCTTTATTGGCAGAAAGTGAAGAGGAACTCAAAAGCCTCTTGATGAAAGTGAAAGTCGAGAGTGAAAAAGTTGGCTTAAAGCTCAACATTCAGAAAACGAAGATCATGGCATCCAGTCCCACCACTTTGTGGGAAATAGATGGGGAAACAGTGGAAACAGTGTAAGACTTTATTTTTCTGGGCTCCAAAATCACTATAGATGGTGACTGCAGCCATGAAATTAAAAGACGCTTACTCCTTGGAAGGAAACTTATGACCAACCTAGATAGCATATTCAAAAGCAGAGACATTGCTTTGCCAACAAAGGTTCGTCTCGTCAAGGCTATGGTTTTTCCTGTAGTCATGTATGGATGTGAGAGTTGGACTGTGAAGAAGGCTGAGTGCCGAAGAATTGATGCTTTTGAACTGTGGTGTTGGAGAAGACTCTTGAGAGTCCCTTGGACTGCAAGGAGATCCAACCAGTCCATTCTGAAGGAGATCAGCCCCGGGATTTCTTTGGAAGGACTGATGCTAAAGCTGAAACTCCAGTACTTTGGCCACCTCATGCGAAGAGTTGACTCATTGGAAAAGACTGTGATGCTGGGAGGGATTGGGGGCAGGAGGAGAAGGGGACAACAGAGGATGAGATGGCTGGATGGCATCACTGACTCAATGGACGTGAGTCTGAGTGAACTCTGGGAGTTGGTGATGGACAGGGAGGCCTGGCGTGCTGTGATTCATGGGGGTCGCAAAGAGTCGGACACGACTGAGTGACTGATCTGATCTGATCTGATATATATTTGACAGCCTCTGATAAATACTCTGTAACTTACAGTCCTGGTTTTTCTTTCTCAGAGACTTCACTCAGTTTGTCCCAAGTCTGCAGGATTTCTTGTGTGGCACAAATAAACCTTTCAGTCTTGCTGGATGTGCTTACTAAAGCAGTTTAAGTTTTCTAAGTCTTTTTCCCAACAAAGAATGATTCAACTTCTTCCTTTTCCATATGTAAGTTTTAAAATTGGGAAGGCTCATAAAAAGAAATTTTTGCTTAAGATACTACTTAAGTTCCCATTGGTTTCTTGAATTTTCAGAACCTGCTGTATATTCATTCACATCTTAGCTAAACCTGGAGTTTGTAAAACTAATGCATATTCAAAAATAATGATTATGATAATAGAAGTTTTTTCATTTAAACTTGAAGGCTCTACCATATTTTCCCCACCTCATTGAAATTCAGGTTTTTGAATTTTAAAAACCAAAGTCTCTTTTATTTGGCATTACTGTTAGTATTTGTTTATAACGAGTCTTTGTTCTTCAGGATATCCTGGTATCTGTTGAAAGTATGGTAATAGGTCGGATAGAGGCCATAAGTCTGTGTTCCGATCAGCAAACCTTTCTGGAAATCAGAGTCAACAGAAACAATTTGGAACTATCGACTCAACTTAGAAAGGATAGCTTCCACTCTGAAGACTTTCAAAGACAATTTGCCATCTTGGATGAAGCAATGAAAGGAACAGTGGTCACTTACCTGGGTGGCCTTCCAGGTACCTTCTCACTTTGTCTTTAGTTCTAAAAAGTGTATTTTCAATGAAATTGATAGTATTTTAAATATGCAATTTTAGTAAAACAGCATCTGTATATATAGAGCATATGTAATTGTAGTAAAGGGGCATCAGAAGGGAAGAGAAAATTCCAGTAACCATTATTCTTTTCCTGGGGGCTTGCATGAACACTTCATTGGTCATTTTTATTTAATTTTTTTAATGGTAAACTGAAACTAACCAAGTTTTGATGCATTTGACTATCCTAGCCAGAAATGATTTGCCATTTTTATTTTATACTCACAGTTGTCACTGAGTTTAATATTTATTCTTCAGTTCAACCATCACTCACCCAATATTTATTAAGACCCTATGTCTCAGGCAATAGAGACACATCAAAAAACAAATGGATACAGTCTCTGCTGTTAAGACCTTTACCATCTAGTGACAGAGGCAGATATTAAACAACTGATTATGAAAATATTTAAAAAATTAAAATTTTCATAACTTCTATGAAGGAAAAGTTGGGGTTGCTTTTAGAGCCTGAAAAATGAGGCCTTGATCTGGTTGTGGGGGCCAGGAACAAGCTCTCTGAGGAAGAGAATAAGATACAACTCTGATATTTGAAGGATTAAATGAAGTTTACCAGGTAATGAGGGTGGAGATTGGAGCTACTATGCAAACTGTCCATGGCAGAATGGAAAGGGGTTGACATGCTTGAGGAATGTATAGATCAGGACCATGAGAGCACACTGAGCAAGGGAGATGGTCATGCAAGAGGAGGCTGTGAAATGGGTGGTGGGTGGGATTATTACAGACCTGGTTCAGAGTTCTGCGTCTTATTGGAGTCGTAAGAATCATTAAAAAATTTTAGACAAGGAAGTGGTATATCAACGATGCAGTTTAAAAAAATTCCCATGCATGATGGATGCAGATGGACAGGGGGGAGATACAAGTGGATGAGATGAGTTGGGGGCTAATGAAGCAGTTCAGATGAAGAAGCAGTTAACAATAACAGTGGTGACAACTATATTGATTCAAATGGTGAATAACAAACAGTCTGGGCACTGTTCAGAGTGTTTCAAGTGTATCATTTAATATTTAAAGTAGTCCTATGAGGAAAGTACTTTTGTTGTCTGCATTTTACATTTGAGGAAGCTGAGGAAGCTGCTGGACTAGGGTGATGTTAGTGTAGATAGTATACAGTGAATAGATTGGAGATATATGTGAGAAGCAAAGCTAATAGAAATTAATGATTGAAAGAATCTCTTAGGTATTTGGCATGAGCAGTTGCATAGGTGAAGATTCCATTTACCAAGATAGGGAAAACTGGAGGAAAAGTGGTTAATATGGGAAAATATGACATTGGCATCAACATTGTACTTTAAATGACAAAAACATTGAGGCAGAAAGTTTTTTAGAAACATTTTTGAGTAGTTTGGTGTCTGAACTTCTACTAATCTTTAAAATACTTGAACTGCTCAGTGTATTCATTTCCCATATATGGAAATTTTCTCTAGGTTTTGGGGAATATAAGTAAATAGACGGGAGCAGAATCCCCTGGTGGTCCAGCGGTTAGGATTTGGTGCTTTCATTGTTGCACGTGCGTGCATGCTAAGGGGCTTCAGTCTTGTCTGACTCTTTGAAACCCCATGGACTGTAACCCACCAGGCTCCTCTGTCCATGGAATTCTCCAGACAAGACTACTGGAGTGACTTACCGTTTCGTTCCCCGGGGGATCTTAGTTAGCCTTACCAGGGATCGAACCCACATCTCCTGCATTGGCAGGCACATTCTTTACCACTGATCCACCAGGAAAGCCCTTTCGTTGCAGTGGCCCAGGTTAATCCCTGGCAGGGGAACTGAAATTGCCAAGCCAAGTGGCATGGTCAAGATATATATATATATAAGATATAGTAAATAGGTTATAAAAGTTATAAATAGATCCGTTAGATAGATATATCCATTGATAGGCATACATGCATACTTACATTAATGTGGTTAATTATTAGGAAGTATAATTATGGTTCAAATGAATAAATTCTAAATACATTGAAATCCACCTACTACCTTATTCACAAATTAGTTGAATGTAATTTTAGGAAATCAAACAAACAATGAAAGAGTTCAGAAAAACTAAAAATGTCAGAATTTCTGTGGTTCCAGGACTTTGTCAACAGCACTGAGGACTAATTTTAAGCAAGATGTGTTTAGAAAGCATGAGGAAAAATTGAGAAGTTGAAATTGAGACATTAAGAGTGTGAACGAAAAAGTAAGAGAGCTCCAGAAAAACATCTATTTCTGCTTTATTGCCTATGCCAAAGCCTTTGACTGTGTGGATCACAATAAACTGTGGAAAATTCTGAAAAAGATGGGAATACCAGACCACCTGACCTGCCTCTTGAGAAACCTGTATCCAGGTCAGGAAGCAACAGTTAGAACTGGACATGGAACAACAGATTGGTCCCAAATAGGAAAAGGAGTATGTCAAGGCTGTATATTGTCACCCTGCTTATTTAACTTATATGCAGAGTACATCATGAGAAACGCTGGGCTGGAAGAAGCACAAGCTGGAATCAAGATTGCCAGGAGAAATATCAATAACCTCAGATATGCAGATGACACCACCCTTATGGCTAAAAGTGAAGAAGAGCTAAACAGCCTCTTGATCAAAGTGCAAGAGGAGAGTGAAAAAGTTGGCTAAAAGCTCAACATTCAGAAAACTAAGATCATGGCATCTGATCCCATCACTTCATGGCAAATAGATGGGGAAACGGTGTCAGGCTTTATTTTTTTGGGCTCCAAAATCACTGCAGATGGTGACTGCAGCCATGAAATTAAAAGATGCTTACTCCTTGGAAGGAAAGTTATGACCAACCTAGACAGCATATTTGGAGAAGGCAATGGCACCCCACTCCAGTACTTTTGCCTAGAAAATCCCATGGACGGAGGAGCCTGGTAGGCTGCAGTCTATGGGGTCGCGAAGAGTCGGACACAACTGAGCAACTTCACTTTCACTTTTCACTTTCATGCATTGGAGAAGGAAATGGCAACCCACTCCAGTGTTCTTGCCTGGAGAATCCCAGGGACCGGAAAGCCTGGTGGGCTGCCGTCTATGGGGTCGCACAGAGTCGGACACAACTGAAGTGACTTAGCAGCAGCAGCAGCAGCAGACAGCATATTAAAAAGCAGAGACATTACTTTGTTAACAAAGGTCCATCTAGTCAAAGCTATGGTTTTTCCAGTAGTCGTGTATGAATGTGAGAGTTAGACTATAAAGAAAGCTGAGTGCTGAAGAATTGATGCTTTTGAACTGTGGTGTTGGAGAAGACTCTTGAGAGTCCCTTGGACTGCAAGGAGATCCAACCAGTCCATCCTAAAGGAGATCAATCAGTCCTGGGTGTTCATTGGAAGGACTGATGTTGAAGCTGAAACTTCAATACTTTGGCCACCTCACGCGAAGAGCTGACCCATTGGAAAAGACCCTGATGCTGGGAAAGATTGAGGGCAGGAGGAGAAGGGGACGACAGAGGATGAGATGGTTTGATGGCATCACCTACTCAATGGACATGGGTTTGGGTGAACTCTGGGAGTTGGTGATGGACAGGGAGGCCTGGCATGCTGCAGTTCATGGGGTTGCAAAGAGTGTGAACTAGGGAATGGATAATTTCTTAATTGATATGCAAAAGAGACATGTTAAATCACATATGATGAATTAAAAATCAGGTGAAATAGATGATTCCAGGCATATTTATGACAATGATGTAGTCTATGATAGTCAGCCAGACTTGAAACCATTTCTTAACAAATGATGAGCCCATTGAAAAATATGGATTTATTCACTACATTGGCAAGTTAGAAGTGGGAAATTTGAAGTATATATATATAAGCATATAGTATATATTTGAATAAGGTACTGAGGAGGAAGAATAAGAGCTGAATAATATCCTTTAGGAATTAAAGTTTGTGGAGATGAGATGCCAAGAAAAGAGGAAGCAAGTAGAGAGATGGCTGTTTTGAAGATGAACCATAGTTCTCAGGAATCCAAGGATGTTGCCTAAATATTGAGTTTGATAAGGAGAGTAAAAGTATAGGAAAGCCTTGAGGCCCTGTTCACTGAAGTATTATTAAAACTGTTATTTTTCAGAACACCAAACATTACACAACAGTGAATTCCCTATTATGACCTGCTACTGTATGCTCAGCAAGACACTATTTCTTTGGAAAATACAGAAATCTACTTATATTCCAGCAATTATAAAATTGACATATTTATCATGGCTTTTAAAAAAGATTTCCAAATAGCTATAATTTTGAGTTGGAAAAAAGTCTTAATAATGCTTAACCTATTGCTCGGATTTAAGGAGAAAATAAAATAGAACACCACAAGTAAGAATATGTTATTTTCTACTCTTTCTAAAGCGTGTTTATTTATTTGAGGTTTGGCTGGAACTTTTACAAAATCAGAGGAACACAAGCTCTGCTGAATTCAGTACCAAACACAACACCTTATAACACAGAAGTCACCTAATATGAACTTATTGAACAGAATTACATTATTGACTCTTCCTTTAGGATTAGAATTTAATTGAAAATGAGCAGTCTGAATAATTCCTCTAACTATAAGCAAGTAAGATGCTAAAAGTCTTGGGCTAATATTTTAATATTCTGTTTTAACAGATGTTCCATTCAGTGCCACACCAGTGAATGCCTTTTATCAAGGCTGTATGGAAGTGAACATTAATGGTGTACAGGTGGATTTGGATGAAGCCATTTCTAAACATAATGATATTAGAGCTCACTCGTGTCCATCAGTTTGGCAGAAGACAAAGCATACTTAAGGCATTTTTTCTCTGCTGATAATACCTTTTTCCTGTGTGTAATTATACTTATGTTTCAATAATAGCTGAAGAATTTTACCTACAATGTGCATATCTTGATTATTTTGTGGTACTTTAACTTTCCTGAAATTTTAAAAAGGTCCTTTTTCAAGAAAACAAGATTCTCTTGTGATATGAATCATATTAAAAATGTTCTTACCTCTGTTGCTGTCTAGAAATTAATGAAACCTATAAAAATTTTTAATTTGAAATTTTTGTGACAAATGACATTTCTTCTTTTTTTATGTTTGTAAAAGTAAAGTTTAATTTTATCATCATGAACTATGGTTTAAATATCTGTTTTGTTTGTGTGTGGGGGGGGGGGCGGGGCGTGGGGAGGAGTCAAGGAAGTTAAACCTTTGTTAGAATCCAAACAAAAGTACCTGTGACTAAATTCCATTGTTACCAGTCCTCCCAAGTCAGTCTTCAAATAAGGGACCTTCTGCCTGGTGTAACTCGAACCAATAGGAGACCGAGTTTGGTTCTTCAGAAGCAAAGGAAAGTTATCCTTGGATCAGAGAATGAGAGGTGGGAGTTCCAGCCCTAGAGTACAAGCTCTTCTGACAGGCTGTGGGCCAGGCGGCTTTACAGGTATCTCCTAGGTAAAGTGGGAGGAGGGTGGGATGCGGTGGGAGGGGGTGGAGTTCTGGCAGAGCAGACAGCTTTGCTGCTCATGCTCCAGAACACAGTGTGGAGCGAAGCGTCTCTGCACAGGGCCCACCACCTCTGCCATCTTGAACTGAGGGTCCTGCCTGGTGTTTCTGCACACAGGCCCCTTACCTGAGGTGCTGGCACAGCCAGCTCACAGGAGGAACTCTGATCTGAAGGGCCATGCATGAGGCTGCTGTATGTGCCCCCTCTAAGCAGTCCCTTGTGAACAAGTGAAACGGGAACAAGTGAAACTTAAGCACAAAGGAAAAGAAAAAGGTTAGACTTTATTTTATTACCCAGATTCTGTTTTTATATCCCAGGAACTGTTAATGGGTTTTGCTGCTGACACTGTTGATCAGAGGAGATACTTTGTTTTCATTTTTTCGTAATGAAAGCAGAAGAGTTAAGTGTGAATTGTTAAGTGTGAATTGAGCGGAAGGCCTTAAAGCTTTATTCCAAAAACAGTCCGTCAACAGCTTTGACTTCATCTTTCTTTCACCTGTTTTCACATTTGAATTAGATAATGAGTGGGCTATTACTGAATTACATAATGAGTGGGACAGATTTTCATAAGAGCAGCCCATGAATTTTGCTGGTTAGTGACTGGATTTTATGAGGCTAATATATTGTGTTGGAATGGGTGTAGAAACCTGGCGTGGGTACATTCCTTAAATCTGGCTGTGTGAGTCACACAAGTGTAGATGAGGAAAGGCAGAACCTAATGATGGAAAGAACAAATGAGAGAATGAATAATATGAAACATGTTTCTGGTTTTCCCTGAATCAAACCTTAATTACCAGAGTACAATCCCAGAATGTGATTGTTGGAAGAATAAAAGGAGCTATGAAAACTACAACAAATTTTAATGAAAGGATAAACCACAGAGGGACACAGTTTATACTGTGTCTGTCTAATATCCTAGCTTTAAAGTAAGGAAGTAAGATTTATATATTTACTGTTAATGCATTTCAAGTAGCAGTTTTATTCTTCTCAAACCTACCATTCACATTGGGTATGTATTAGGTGTTTCACTGACAGGTTTAGAAAGTAAACTTTTTTCCACTATAGACATTTTACATTATGTAATACATAATTAACTGGTGATATTTTGAAATTTTATATTAATAATATCTATATTCTATCAAATCTTTGAAGAGAACATAAAATTACATAATATTCATGTAGCTCTCATGCAGCACAGTAGTTCTTTAAGATAGACAAATGAAGCTGTAATATTTGATTAGTAGTTATGGTTGAGTTGTGGACTGGAGCTCAGAAAGGAAAGAGAAGCAAAAGTAACATGCTGAGTGTTTGACACATTCCAGAAATTGTGCTAGATCATTTTACTGGGTGTAATTTCTCCCCTGGCTACCACCATGCATAGTGGATGGTGAATTTCAGTGAGCAACTATTGATAATTACAATGGTGTAAATAAGTAAGGAAGTAGTAAAACTGGAAGTAAATGGAAATTCTTAAAAAAGAAGAAAGGAAAAAATGAATTTTCTTTCAGAAGGAGTTCTCTAATTCTCATTTAATCATGCCCAGATACAAGGGTAGCTATGGGGGTCAATTTCACTTTTCCCACGAAAAACAGAAACTTTCCAACATGCAGTGATCTTCACAGAGGTTCCAGAGACTCATTTATAAACAATATCTATCTTTGAGATGCACTTAAACAATGGCTTAGGGTCTGGATCTTTGATCTTGATCTTTACCAAGATACACAGACTCTTAAAGAGTGGTAGAGAACAGTGGTTTCATGAAGGACAAATAGGATATTTGGTGCTTTTTGAGCTGTGTATCATGAGAAAATCTAAGTGACAGGGTCATTACAGAGTCCCATACACCTTACCATTTGCAGAGATGGATTGCATATCAGTGAAATAATGGTTAATTTGTGAGAATAGAGTTATTCACCTTTTTCTCCTGTTGGAAATTGTAATTCAAGTCTCAGTCTCATATGTGTAATTCAAATCTCATATGTGACTTTTATAACGTATTTCAAATTTTTTATTTTTCATTCTGGAAGTGGTGTTATTGCTGGACAGAGGACTTTTTTCAAAAGTGTGTTTAATAATTGCCTTTATTTCTTTTAGGAATCCCTTAGACCTTTAATCTCTATGGTCAGTGTAGAAGAAGACTATTATTTAAAATAATTTCACTTCAGATGTCCTGATATTGTTACTGATAGTATGAGCTTGGGAGAAGACAGGGACTCTGGAAACTCCAAGGACAAGTGTTGTAAAAATCTAATTTGTTCATCAACAAACATTCATCAAGCACCTAGTCTGTGCATGTGAAACTGAAGATGGTAAAATGTCTAAAGAGTTAATTTCAACTGAGTAGAAAGGGACGGTACTCAATAGGCCCCTGAAAGTTAAAGTGTTCATCTCTCAGTTGTAATCCAGCTCTTTGCAACCTCATGGACTGTAGCCCGCCAGGTTCCTCTGTCCATGGGATTTCCAGGCAAGAGTACTGGAGTGGATAGCCATCCCCTTCTCCAACCCAGGGACTGAACCTGGATCTCTTGCATTGCAGGCAGATTCTTTACTGCCTGAGCCACCAGGCCCATGGTAGACCTCAAACTCGTGTTCCTTGAGCAGTCCTTTTAGATTGTCTCAGAAATTGAAGCAATGAAACTGAATCATTATTCCTATATAGGAGTAGTTTGTTTCTTACAAATAAAACTGATTTGACAGTGATCTTGCACATGGGTTACTTGCCATAACAGGCTTCTAGCTTTCACAGAGAACTTATATTTGAAAATTAGGTCTTCTCCTGTAAAAGAGGCATTGGTCAGAGGTTCATCCAGTGGTGGGCTTGCGTCCAGCTCAGCCCATGGTTATCTTGCAGTCATGTTTACAGAGTGTGAAGGTGAGGAGCAACTACATGGAACAGCATCCTATGAGGCCAGATTATCAAAACCAATTATTGAACCAAGGTATGTGAAGCAAAGAGGATCAGAAATAGAGGGGAACTGAGTTTAGAGCAGTCTGAAACAAGTAGCAGGGCATTGAGGCTGGGAGACATTTCCCGAGCCACAGTCTACTACTTCGTCAGTACTTTGGATCTGCAATTACCTTGTAGATAAGAATAGCATCCAGAGAACTTACTGACTCAGTCTTTGCTGACCTACTTCCCACAAGAAGCCCTTTCCAAAAAGAATCCTAATTCTGTGAGAGAATAATGTGACAAAGTTTGAACTTTACTAGTGAGAAATCATCTTTCTTGCTCAAGTTTTAAATGGTGGAGTCAAGTCTCATTCTGTAACTTGTCTCTAGATGGAAGAACCACTTGTTTAACTCTGATTCTTTCTCTAAACTGATTTGAAGAAAAGGAAGATGGGGACAGTATCTAGCTGATGTAGGAAGGATCTAACATTATTATCTGTGGTTCACAAAAATAAACACCTTACTTATTTAAATATAAACAATAAATATAAAATAAATAAAATGCAATGAGTATAAAAGTTTAAACAAAGCATTTTGGACACTGGAGCTGAGGCTGGAGCCTTCAGAGGTGAGAGTATCTTCCTGAGCCAACTTGGCATGTATAAGGTAGCCAAAGAAATTAAGAGCTGGCTGTTCTGAAAAATAGGCAGTCTCAGACTTCTTTATATATGTAGCAGGTTGGCAAGCTGAGATTCAAACCCAGGATGTCTGACTCAAGAGTCTGCAGCCAAATTCAAAAGTTTATATTTCACCGATATTCTTAACTAGTTATCCCATCATAATATACGTTAGTAAATAACTAGGTAGAGAAATGTTATATTGTTATATAGTGAATGTTATATTGTTGCAGTGAAAAAATTCTGTCTCTAACTGTACATATAACCTGCTGTGTCAGTAGAGTCTTAGTTGGTAATAATATCAGCTTAACGGTTTTAAGACAAATATATGTTATTTAATTCAGTTAAACAAATGCTGATAATGACTCTGAAAACTGACCTACAGTGGACCCTCTGTAGGTTCTGCGTAGGCAGATTCAATCAGCCATGGATGGAAAATATTTGGGGAAAAACTTATTTCAGAAAGCTCCCAAAAGCAAAACTTGAATTTGCCACACACTGGGTAACTATTTACATAGTATTTATATTGTATCAGGTACTATTAGGTTGGTACAGAAGTAACTGCGGTTTCGGACTGTGAATTTTCAATCATTATAACTAGGCTCACACACATCTTTATTAGTCAAAATAGGAACCATTTCAATCAACACATTTTTGCCAAAGAGAAATAAATTTGTTTATTCCTGTAGCGTAAAAATCCATGCTTCAGATTTGATGAACTCTTGGAAAGCATTTTTTGCCTACTGCTGATTGTGGAAGCCTTTTCCCTGCAAGAAGTTGTTGAGATGCTTGAAGAAGTGAGAGGTTGTCATTTGGTGAGAGGTCGGGTGAATATGGCAGGTGGGGCGAAATTCGTTCAACTTCTGAAGCATTGATTGTGCAACGTGCAGTCGGGCATTGTCATGGAGAAGCATTGGGCCCTTTCTGTTAACCAACACAGGCTGCAGACGTTGCAGTTTTCTGCGCCTCGTCAATTTGCCGAGCATACTTGTCAGATGTAATGATTTCGCTGGGATTCAGAAAGCTGTAGTGGATCAGACGGGCAGCATACCACCAACACTGATCATGACCTTTTTTTGGTGCAAGTTTGGCTTTGGAAAGTGCTTCGGAGCTTTTTCTTTGTCCAACCACTGAGCTGGTCATCACCAATTGTCATATAAAATCCACTTTTCTTTGCACAAAAAATGGTTTGTTGTTGCGTACAGAAAGAGAAGACCGACCCTTCAAAATGACAGTGTTTTTGATTTGTGGTCGTTCATGAGGCATCCACTTATCGAGCTTTTTCACCTTTCCAACTTCTTCAAATTGCAAAGGACTGTAGAATGTTCAATGTTGAATTCTTCAGCAACTTCTTGTGTAGTTGTAAAGGGATCGGCTTCAATGATTACTCTCAATTGGCCATTGTCAATTCTGATGGCTGGCCACTGCACTCCTCATCTTCAATGTTCTCATCTCCTTTGGGAAACATCTGGAACCACCACTGCACTGTATGTTCATTAGCAGCTCCTGGGCTAAATGCATTGCTGATGTTGCAAGTTATCTCTGTTGCCTTATGACGCATTTTGAACTTGAACAAAAAATTGCTTGAATTTGCTTTTTGTCTAACATAATTTCTATAGTCTAAAATATATATAAACAGCAAATAACACGTCATAGAAAAAGAATATAAAGCAAGAAATGCACATTAAAATGATATATAACATAACCACATTTATTTAAGACTGTATTCCAGTATAAATGGTAAAGTTAAAAAATGTAAAACTGTAACTACTTTTGCACTAATCTAAATATAAGTAGTCTGGAAGTTATTTAAAGTATACGGGAGGATGTGTGCAAATATGATGTTACTTTATATAAGGGACTTGAGCATCCGTGGATTTTGATATCTGTAGGAAGCTTTTGGAACCGGTCTTCCTCAGATACCAAGGAACTACAGTAATTAGAACTCTAGGCTGGATACTGTCCTAGGAAAAAGTGGAGAAAGTGCCCTACTCCTGTTGTCAATATATTTACAGTTTAGGGGATACCAGACAAATGGAGAAGTAATTCAAATATGAGCCCAAGATTGGTAAGAGCTGCACCAGAGAAAGAAACATTTGCAGGGGGTTATGAGGAGGCAGAAATGGATTTGAAATGGAAAACTAGTGAGGTGCTATTTTGAATTAGGCCCAGTAAGATAGAACTTTTCATTAGTTTCTCTGCCTCCAAGTCCTATTCCCCGCAGTGTTTCAGATGATGTCTCACACAGAGATCTTGTTTCACTATCATTCTCAACACCCAAAAGATTTTTCCTGTCAATCATTGCTAGAAGTACATATATTTAATCCTAAGCTTTCAAGGACTTTCATCTTTAAACCAGTGGATCTCAAACCCAAAAATGCTTATTAGATTCCCTGGCCCCATCCCTGGCAACTAAATCAGGATTCCCATGGATAACCAGAATAACAAGCCGTAAGTCCAGCCTTTGAGTACCACTGTAACCTCATGCACCTTCTTCCCCATTCTTATTTCTCCCGTGTGCATGTGAATGTGTACGTACACACTTAAACACACACACACACTCACACACATGCATGCAAGCATGTGCACACAGATATAAAGCAAAAACAAAAATGAGAAAAACAGGAATAGGAGAAAAGGATAGAGAGGAACAGGGGTGTGTATGTGTGTATGTGAACAAGACAAGTAGGGGAGAACAGGACAACAAAGAGAAAATGAGAGAAGATACAAAGGAAATGAAAGCAGAGATGCGGTGAAACACTTGATAAGATACAAGATAAAGAATAAAGGAGAGGAAAGAGATGAAGCAAAGAGTACAAAAAGATAGTGGGTGAAGAGGGTAAGGCAGACAGGGGGAAAATACAAAAAGAAATATCTTCTTCCCTGTACACACAGATCAAAGTAGGTAATAAGTTGAGATCTACAGAGAGATTAAAAAGAGAGATAATGAAGAAGAAATTTAAAAGAAAAGGTGAAAGAAGAAAAGGTTAGGGAGAACAAAGGGAAAGAGAAAAAAAAAAAAGAGAGAAGAAAAGACCAGGTAAATTTAGAGAAAAATAATTGGGTAGCACAAAGGAAGATGAGCCAAGCATAAAGAAAGCCTGGGTTAAGTGCTAAATATACAGTCAACAATGGTGTGAAGGCAAAGTGGGCTTACATTAAACTGCTGCTGCTAAGTCACTTCAGTCGTGTCCGACTCTGTGCGACCCCATAGACGGCAGCCCTCCAGGCTCCCCCATGCCTGGGATTCTCCAGGCAAGAACACTGGAGTGGGTTGCCATTTCCTTCTCCAATGCATGAAAGTGAAAAGGGAAAGTGAAGTCGCTCAGACGTGTTGACTCTTAGCGACCCCATGGACTGCAGCCTACCAGGCTCCTCCGTCCATGGGATTTTCCAGGCAAGAGTACTGGAGTGGGGTGCCATTGCCTTCTTCGTACATTAAGCTAGTGATTCTCAAGCCAGCTGCATAGTAAAATCACCTGTGGACTTTTATTTTATTTTAAAAAATATTTAATTGGAGTATAATTGCTTTACAGTGTTCTGTTAGTTTCTGCTATACAGCAGTGTGAATCAGCTGTAAGTATATGTATATCCTCTCCCTCTTGGACTTCCCTCCCTCCCACCCCACCCCCCATCCCACCCCTTTAGTAATCACAGAGCACCGAACTGAGCTCCCTGTGCTATACAGCGGCTTCTCACTAGCTATTTCTTTTGCTTATGGTAGTGTGTATCTGTAAGGCTACTCTCAGTTCATCCCACCCTCTCCTTCCCTGGCAGTGTCCACAAGTCCATTCTTGTGTCTACCCGTGGACCTTTAACCACACTGACCACTCATGTCCTCTCCTCTACCCCTGCTCCACCCTCCAGCCTCCGCTTAGGATTCTCGTTTAACTGGTTTGGTGTGCAATCTGGGCAACAGAGAGTTTTGACTCTGTAGGTGATTCTAAGGTGCCTCACAGAGATAGGCATCTCCCAGGAAGCGCGGTGGATGGGATGGGCATGAGAGTCCAGGCCACCTCAAAGAAGAGGTCCTGGTAACCCCTTGTACATACCCACGAGGAAATAAAATCACCTGCTATTTCTCAGGAGTGTTCTTATTTTAGTCCTTTAGTAAAAGCTATATCGTACAACCCATTTTTAAAATGTGACTTATTTTGCCATGTTTTTGATAAAAAAGATTTTATTAACAACATACCAAAAAAGTCCCTCTTCTACTATAGGAAAAGTAACTTATTCTAGTATGTAATATACTTTTTATACCTTTTGAAAAATAATGGTTGTATAAAAGAACTCACTTTAAGTGTACTTTTCATACAGAAAATAAAAGCCTGAAAATGTGTATGGTTCTAAAACAAACCACATTTTTGGCAGAAAACACACACTGGCAGATAACTCTTTTTCTAAATCTTCTTCCATTATTAGGAAAATATTGCTTTGGCAGTGGATCTGCTGAGGCAAACTCTTCTACAAGTTTCATGCTGTGCTTGTTATGGCTCTTAAAAATGTTCTAAAGACAACCCCTTTTGGATTGAAACATCAAATTTTCTCTTGAATTTATATGAGTTTAGAGAGTTTTGGTAAAACTTACGTAGTTCTTTTGCAAATTATCACATTTTCTGATTTTATTGTTCAATTTGGTTATATCAGAAGTTTGGAATATAAACAAGTACTCTTGCATGGATATAACTACATGGATTTCTAGATGAACTGGACTACATTTATGTCAAAGCTGTCATTAAAAAAAAACTTAATGGAACCCAACAACCAGATTTCAAAGATTTTGACATGTAGATATGAACAATTATCTCAAATCTGCCATTGACAAAGCTGCAATTGGAAACTAAATTACTTTAGGTTATCTCTACTAAGCACAAATATTCTAAAATTGGGGAAAAATAAACAAAACTCTGTGCTTTCTACAGATGCTTTTGTTATGAAAGCATAGAGTGACATATTGGTGGATGAGATAATCAAGAGGACGTGACCCCCGTTTGATCTGAGAGTTGGACCTGGGCAATTGAAGTTTCCTCCCCACGTCCCATGTGCTTAAAATATACACTCTCCACTGTTCCCTCGGTAGGAGCCATTTTCAAGAATGCAGCCTTGAGAGACCAATGTGCTGTTTAGACTATCTGGACGGTAGGTGTGATTGAACCCAGTTGAGGCCTTTTCCAAAACTTTTAAGATTCTGGCAGGTGGGTGCAGAAATCCACTTGTCTTGCAGCTGCCCAAGACAGCTCATTAAACCTCCCATCTGCCAATTGAGAGTAGCCTGCCAATTTCTTTGGTTTCTCCCTGCCCTCCACATATGGGGCCAGTTTCAGATTTCACCTGGGTTACTCCCTCCCAAGGAAGTTTCTAGCTAACAGTTGGCAAGCTAGCCAGGAGACCCAAGAACTGAGTGCTGGGAAAGAGCTTCTTTGGAGGAAATTCTGGATTAGCCGTTGACCTCCATATGGGAGAGTGGGAGTGGTCTTAGGTAGGATGCTTGTGGACAGATGTCCTTGAAAACACCAGCTGGTCTAATGCGCTTGTTTGAGGAACTGTGCAGAGTGTCCTGCAGCAGAGAAAGCAAATGCATGGCTGCCACAGTGGGCTGGTCTCTACTGCGGGCAAGTCACTGGATACCAATGCCCAACCAGAGGCTGAAGCTCAAGTTAGAAAATTGGAAGAGCTGAGGTTAGAGAAGGACGTGTGGGTGTCCACTGCCCTGCTTACTTCGCACTGGCAGACAAGGTGGAACAACAGGATATGAAGGTGGAAACCTTAGTGCGTGTTTTGCAAAGCTTGGAGGATGCAAACTGCCATGAGTCAAGGTCTTTCCTTGTGACAAAGCCTGATTAGGACCCTAAGAGGCTGAATCCCTGGGAAAGTTAGGAGAGTGCAGAGGGGGGTGCTGTGGTAATAGTGAGATGGAAGAAATCTCCAATGCCCTGTCTGACCCCTGATATAAAAGAAAGGAAAAACACAGCAATAGTGACCCAAGCCAGTGGGGCAGCTCCTAACTCAAGAAACATTCATGATAAGAAAATATTTTCTCTCTGAGCTTATTGATACAGCTGCCAAGTTCCAGCAAAAGGCCAGGGAAAGCATCCAGGCTGGTTGGCGTGGCTGCGGGATCCAGAGGGTGATGGCATTTCTTTGACCCAGTAGGAGGCAGAGAAAATGAACATCATCACCAAACACACTCTGCCCTCCAGCAGCACCTGCATGGTGCTGTGGGGAGGGCAGTCAGGGACTCATTCCCTTACAGTTGGATTACTCTATCCTGCAGGGAGGCTTGGTTAATGAGAGGGAACTCCTGGTCATGTGGAGTCCTGAAAATATATAGTGTGCCTTCCTTCTAAGTCGCTTCAGTTGTGTCCTACTCTTTGTGACCCTATGGACTGTAGCCTGCCAGGCTCCCCTGTCCATGGGATTCTCCAGGAAAGAATGCCAGAATGGTTTGCCATGCCCTCCTCCAGGGGATCTTCCCAACCCAGGGATTGAATGCAGGTCTCTTATGTCTTCTGCAGGTTCTTTATCACTAGCACCACCTGGGAAGCCCTGAAAATATATAGAGGAGACACAACAAATTCTTAGGGAGTTGGGAAGGAGATAGGCAGACCATCTATGTCCCTGTCTTTGCAGGCCTTGGTCAGGTCACATTCGCTTCAGGGGTGGAAGCTGAGATACACCAGTCCACAACCAGCACCTGGTATGGGATGCAGATATCCGCACTGAATCCAGGTGTGGGACAGGACATTTAGGATGTTGGGCAGTCCATTGCTGATGTGGGGAAACAAAAATTTCAAGAATGGGCACAGGCTAGAGGAAAATCCTGAGACAGAGGGAGCTAAGGGAGCCAATAGTCTGTCCTAATCAGCTATGAATGGTCTGGTAAAAGTAACCCAGAAGCAAATGTGGTTTGACTTCATTGCTCCAGGTCCCCAACTGAACAGAAAGACTGATAACCCAACACTGTGTTGGTCAGCCCAGGGAAAGTCTTAAAACCTGAATAGTTCAGACCTGTCTCACCTGCCCCTAGCATCCCGTTGCTCTGGCCTGCTCCAGTAGCGGCCTCAGGGCTACAGTCCTGTTAGGGGTGGGTGTCGCCCATAGTCTGAGCATATTATAATACAGACCAAGACTGCCTCCAGGTGAGGGCCACCGGAGGCAATCGGAGGCCTCCTGTTATGCTCACTATATGCTGCCCCCCACCAGAAATAAACAAAAGGTGATGATTCTGCGGACACTAAAGCCGAATGTAGTCTAATACACAGTCACCCTCAGACGTCTTCTGCACCCCGCCTCCAGTGCCATCCATGGTTACCAAGGGCAAACAATCAGGAAGGACAGTCCCTTTGATAATGACAATCAGGCATTCTCCCACATGAGAATGCCCCAAACCAGAGAACATGGTGGACACTGATATCCTACAAGGTCTAACTCTGCAAACCTCTGTTGCTGAATTCTGCCTCTGAGTTAGAGCAATCAAACCAATGCCAAAGAAAATGCCAGCTGGGAACATAAGGAATAAAAGAAGCTCTCCAGGCACTGCATTGAGGGGGCACTGTGCACCTGCCCCTGGTGCTTTCAACAGCCTGGCATGGATGGTAAAAAGCCAGATGGCAGTGTTGGCTGGTTTGGTTCCTGCTAAGGGCAAGGAGGAGACGAGCTGCTCCAGGCCTCTCTCTCTGGCTTGTAGATAACCATCTCTCTCCTCTGTACCTTCTTGTTTCCCTTCTTACACATCTGCCTCCAAATTTCCCTGTCTTCTAAGGACAACAGTCATACTGGGTCAGGTCCCACTCTAATGACCCCGTTTTAACTTAATTACTTCTGTAAAGATCCTGCCTCCAAATAAGGGAAGATTCTGAGATAATAGAAACGCAGGAATTTTGGGAGAGCACAGTTCAATTCATAACAGTTCTGTAGCTTTCGTAAAAGTTTTGATTTGGGAGGAGAAAGTATAGGGTAAATCAACAGACATTCAGGCAGTAGAGTCATATTTATAGGTTTTATGCTGTCACCATATCCCCCAAGTTTTGACTTAAAATGTCTTTTGGCTTGAGAATATCTGACCTCAGTAATTATTCTATAAAAATATAAAGCTGATGTTAGAGTAGGAGTAAGTGTATGAGCGAAATGGTGTGTGGAGAGAAATGGTGTGTATGGGAATTTAAATATGCCCGGCTTAACTAGTTTTTAGAATAGGTCTATTAATGTTGTTATAAAAATCCTCTTCTCATTTTAGCAGCTCTTTATATTCCTGCCTTGCTTTATCCATACCTCTTCCTGTACCTATACATACTACCAATAACAATTAAACTGCTATAGGGTACAAGGTGCCTTTTCTAATGAAAGGAAGACATGTCCTGTGGTTAGAGTCTAGAGGCTACTAGCTGCAGTGAGTGAGAGCTGAAGAGTCTGGTGCTGTGTTTAGTCGCTCAGTTGTGTCTGACTCTTTGCAACCCCATGGACTACAGCCCACCAGACTCCTCTATCCATGGGGAATCTCCAGGCAAGAATACTAGAGTGGGTTGCCATGCCCTCCTCCAGGGGATCTTACTAACCCAGGGATTGAACCCAGGTCTCCCACATTGTAGGTGGATTCTTTACCATCTGAGACACCAGGGAAACCCAAAGAACCTGGAGAGCTGGGCTAAGAGTGAACCACCTTAGCTCCCCAAGACTGCTTAAAGTAGAGACAGTGCTGAAATGGCAAAATGACTTTGTTGGGTGAGGGGCCCCTGACTGGTAGCCATTTAACCACCAGTTTGCAATATTCTTCAATATTCAAAAACTAATTCTTGCCATCCTGTCTAAGCTGGCTCCAGCACATCACCCTTAAGTTTCCCAAAATGTGTTTTCAGTGTAGTCCTTCAAACCCAACTCATTATATACCATATTCATTTCTGGAGGCTGCTGTAACAAATTACCACAAACTTGCTGACTTGAAAGGACAGAAATGCATTCTCTCAGTTCTAGAGGCCAGAAGTCAGAAATCTCGCAGGGCTGTGCTTCCTCTGGGGGCTCTAGAAGAGAATCTACTCCTTATCTCTTCCAGCTTCTGGTGGTGTCAGAATTCCTTGGCTTTTTTGGCTGTGAACACATCACTGCAACCTGTCTTCCTCTTCATATTGCTTTGTCCTCTGTGTGTATCTTATCCTCTGTGCATCAGTCTCTTTCAAGGATGTTTGCCATTAAATTTAGGGCCCATTGGGGTAAAATCGCCTCATCTCAAGATATTTTAATCACATCTGCAAAGACCTTTTTTTGCCGAGTAAAGTAACACCCATAGGTTTAGGGGATTAAGATGTGGCCATATCTTTTTTTGAGGGAAGGGAGCACAATCATCTCATTACATTTATTACATGTACAAAATTCATATTAAATTGGTGTTAAAATTTGAGAGAACAGAGAAGATGAGGGAATACAATATTATGAGTATGAATTCTGGAGTCATACTCTTTGATTTAAATGCCAGTTCCATCACTAACTAGCTGTGTGAAGCTGGGCAAGTCACTTAGTGTCTCTGTGTCTGTTTCCTTATCTGTACAATGGGATAATAATAAAGCCTAGCTTATTGAGTTGCTGTGAACATTAAATTGCCCATAGTAAGTGATATATCAGTTCAGTTCAGTCACTCAGTCATGTCCAACTCTTTGCAGCCCCATGGACTGCAGCACACCAGGCCTCCCTGTCCATCACCAACTCCCAGAGTCTACCCAAACCCATGTCCATTGAGTCGGTGTTGCTATCCAACCATCTCATCCCTCTGTCGTCCCCTTCTCCTCTTGTCCTCAACCTTCCTCAGCATCAGGGTCTTATCAAATGAGTCAGCTCTTCGCATGAGGTGGCCAAAGTATTGGAGTTTCAGCTTCAACATCAGTCCTTCCAGTGAACACCCAAGACTGATCTCCTTTAGGATGGACTGGTTGTATCTCCTTGCAGTCCAAGGGACTCTCAAGAGTCTTCTCCAACACCACAGTTCAAAAGCATCAATTCTTAGGCACTCAGCTTTCTTCACAGTCCAACTCTCACATCCATACACGACCATTGGAAAACCATAGCCTTGACTAGACGAACCTTTGTTGACAAAGTAATATCTCTGCTTTTTAATATGCTGTCTAGGTTGTCATAACTTTCCTTCCAAGGAGTAAACGTCTTTTAATTTCATGGCTGCAATCACCATCTGCAGTGATTTTGAAGCCCAGTAAAGTCAGCCACTGCTTCCACTGTTTCCCCATCTGTTTGCCATGAAGTGATGGGATTGTATGCCATGATCTTAGTTTTCCGAATGTTGAGCTTTAAGCCAACTTTTTCACTCTCCTCTTTCACTTTCATCAAGAGGCTCTTTAGTTCTTCTTCACTTTCTGCCATAAGGGTGGTGTCATCTGCACATCTGAGGTTATTGATATTTCTCCTGGCGATCTTGATTCCCGCTTGTGCTTCTTTCAGCCCAGCGTTTCTCATGATGTACTCTGCATATAAGTTAAATAAGCAGGGTGACAATATACAGCCTTGACGTACTCCTTTTCCTATTTGGAACCAGTCTGTTGTTCCCTGTCCAGTTCTAACTGTTGCCTCTTGACCTACGTACAGGTTTCTCAAGAGGCAGGTCAGGTGGTCTGGTATGCCCATCTCTTTCAGAATTTTCCAGAGTTTGTTATGATCCACACAGTCAAAGGCTTTGGCATAGTCAATAAAGCAGAAATAGATATTTTTCTGGAACTCTCTTGCTTTTTCAATGACCCAGCAGATGTTGGCAATTTGATCTCTGGTTCCTCTGCCTTTTCCAAAACCACATTTGTTATTATTTTAATTGTTGTTATCATTAGAGGAAATTAGGCTGAATTCATAGAATTTATTAAAACCTTGGCATTGCAATTGTTGACAGTCTTACAGGACTAGAAACTTGTCATGTGGAAGTCCACAAACTGGCTTGTAAAGAGTGATCCCTGCAGATCCAACTTGATTCATTGATACGTTCCAATTTTGTCTCAGGTCTGTCTTGAAAATGGTAATAGGCTGTTTTGTTCTTCCTGGTTCCATTTTTGTGCTGAAGAAGGGAGATTATACCTTCCACTTGATCGAAAGTGGCTCAAATCTGTCCCTTCTTTTGACAGTACTAAGTTTAGAAAAAGGGCAAAATCTGAAAGCTTTAAAGATGTATTTATGCTACATGCTTGTACCATCACAATTTTTACCAGCACCTCTAGAACATACATTCTAATTCATTATGATGCAAGAATAGAAATGCTAATCCACTAAAAGTGTGAGAATTCTTGCTGATCGACTAAGCACTCATGTTAACGTTCATTTAATAAAAGAAATAGATTCTGACTCTGTTGTAAATTATGTGAGGGGGAAGGTAAGGAACCTAGGAAAATAATTAACTAGCATAATTCATTTAGATGCGTTTCCTCTGAAAGCATTAAAATGTCTTTGTTGCTTCCTGCAGGAATTACTTTAAAGCATTGATATATTGTGCTTCCACTATATAATTTTCAGATAGTTGATTGTGTGGTTTATAACATAAAAAGGAGACTGTAGAATTTCATATTCAAGCTAGCCCTCATTGGTAGACCATAGATTTATTCAAACAAAAATTATTTTCTATGATTAGTCAATTATATAGATAGCTATTATTCAATGCTTTGTTCTTCTGCCTTTTAATTTTTTTAAATCCATTTTATTAAAAACAAATATAAGGCCTCTTTGTGTGGACAGAATGACAGATGCTACATAGCTTAAATAAGAGAATAAATCAGTTTAATTAATAAAGCTGTGTTTCTGATAGCAGCTTTTAAATATACTTTGTTATTACCTACATATTTGACTGGAAACTGGAAAACATTAAGCTATTAGATCTAGAAAAGTGGGCTCACATGACCACATGAGGTTGTCAGGAAACAAACATATATTTCAATATTATTCTAGAGACTGTCCATCACTAGTGTTCATTAAACTACTCAGTAATACTTCAAATTTAAGAAATATTTAACTCTATTACCTTCTTGATAAAATATACCACATATAAAGTATACCCTAGGGTTGAGAAAAGCAGCACAAAATACTTATTATGAGTTGACCAAATTTAATAATATGATTAAATGCTTTTCATTTCTATTCTTAATAACTTGGATTTTAAAGTAGCACTTTGCATTCATCCACTTTCTCTCCACTCGTTTTCAGTTAAGTAAAACCCATGGTGGGCTTTCCCCAGTGGCTCAGCTGGTAAAGAACCTGCCTGCCAATGCAGGAGATGCAGGGATGGGGGCTAAATCCCTGGGTCAGGAAGATCCCCTGGAGAAGGAAATGGCAACCCGCTCCAGTACTCTTGCCTGGAAAATTTCATGGACAGAGGAGCCTGGTAGGCTACAGTCCATGGGGTCGCAAAGAGTCGAACATGAGCGAGTACATGCACACCCACAAAACCCATGGGAATGAGGGACAAGTGTGACAGATTGCTACATGTCCTCAGGTTTTTTTTCCTTGAGTGCAGGCCTCTTCCTTACCTGCAAAATTCTCCTGTCATAGGAAGAAGAGTAAATCCCTATATAGAAAGAAAGAGCTAGTCTTATTGTTAATCTCATTTTAAAACAGATACTTCCCTGTCCAGTAATTGCTTTATGTTCAAGTTCCCAGGTCCTCTATAATCTTTGCCCCTCTGCTGTCTTCAGCCATCATCTCTACCTCATCATGTCATTTATTTCCTAGCCCTTCACGGGTGCCATTTAATCATTTGTCTTTGTTTTGCTTTTGCTTATTATGTTTTTCTTTCTACTCTGAGAGCCCTCCCCATCTTTATTCAAACTTTCACAAATCAATCCATCTATTCTCCCTTGTAGCACTTAACTACATTTTGTATATGCTTCCATGTATACTGTTTAGTTACAATGTGTCTTTCCATGGACTATAATTTTTATGGAAGGAGGGACATTACTTTTACCCTGCTGCTGCTGCTGCTACATCGCTTCAGTTGTCTCCGACTCTGTGCAACCCCATGGATGGCAGCCCACCAGGCCCCACTGCCCCTGGCATTCTCCAGGCAAGAACCCTGGAGTGGGTTGCCATTTCCTCCTCCAGTGCATGAAAGTGAAAAGTGAAAGTGAAGTCGCCCAGTCGTGTCCGACTCTTAGCAACCCCATGGACTGCAGCCTACCAGGCTCCTTCATCCATGGGATTTTCCAGGCAAGAGTACTGGAGTGGGTTGCCATTGCCTTCTCCAGCTTGTACCCTAGCTTGTACCAGCTTGTACCCAGCTTGCCTGGCATTTGGCAAGCATTACATTTTTGTGAATAAATAAATAAAGTTTATTGCTTATACATACTTGTTTTACTTCCTTTCCAAGCAGGTTGCAAACATTTATGTATAGGGAAAACACTGATCTTTTTGAATCCGTGGCTGCTTCCGGACAACTTCCTTACCTCCTAAAATACCAATGACCCCATGGATACTTGAAAAAAGCTAGGCTCATGAAGTGAAGCTAGGCTCACCAGTGAAGATTATAGGGAGAACAAGGAATAAGATAAATAAGAATGAGGTGTGTGAGTTTTAGGAAGTCCTTTTTTAGCATGCTGAGATGAGCTATACTATGCTTCACCATCATCTTGTCTAGAAGAGGAGCATCTTGAAAAGAAGTTTTTGGAGCTGCGTGTTTATAGCAGAACATCTGCAGGAGGTGAAGGGAAACAATGAAGACTGCGGTGTTTGTGTTCTGCCCATAAGGAAGCAAGAATGAGCCGTCCTTACGCAAATACGAACAAGATGATTTAGGGTAAAAGTCATTGCACTCTAAAGAGATATTACCAATTTAAGGAAGATGTTGACATGCAAAGATGCATCCTGTTTTTCTCCTCAGTCTTGGAATTTCATGACCCAGGCAAAACACATGACTCATGTGACTGCTGAACAGCCACATCCACAAATCTTGCCGGAACTGTCTCAAAGGAAATCCTCAACTTTTATATCAACATGGACATGTCATTATTTTTCAAATACTCTCACAAAAGGAGTGTTTCATCATTACTTTAACATCCCAGTGAATAATTCAAATGAATTCTACTGAGTCACACACACACACACACACACAATCCCTCCAATTATTTACATTTAACAGACTTGTTTTTCTCCTTCCTGACTTAAGTGCCCAATATCTAAGTACATTTTTTTCCTTCTCTATATTTTCTGTTTTTGGTTCTGCTAAGTTGCCTCAGTCGTGTCCGACTCTGTGCGACACCATAGTCGGCAGCCCACCAGGCTCCCCCATCCCTGGGATTGTCCAGGCAAGAACACTGGAGTGGGTTGCCATTTCCTTCTTCAATGCATGAAAGTGAAAAGTGAAAGTGAAGTCGCTCAGTCATGTCTGATTCCTAGTGACCCCATGGACTGCAGCCCACCAGGCTCCTCCGTCCATGGGATTTGCCAGGCAAGAGTACTGGAGTGGGGTGCCATTTGATATTGCTTTTATTTTCTCTTTCTACCTTTGAAGATAAATTTGTATTTCAGTCAATTTTGTGTCAGGTCAGCAAAGTCAAAATAGAACCCCTCATGGTCTTAGAGTATCCCACTTCTCTTCCCATTGTTTCATGCTAACCTTGACTGCTTAACTTTTTAGGGTCTCACTTTCGCTCACTATTTTTTTATAAATTGAAGTAAAATTCATATAACATAATTAGCTACTTTAAAGACATTTGGTTGCATTTAATGCATCCACAAAATACTAATTCTTTCGCTTCTCTCCAGTTTACTCCTTTTCCCATAAATTTTACAAACTTTTACTATGTCTTCATGCCTGAACTCAACCCTGCACCTTCAGCCCTCACTGGCTTGCATGAGTGCATGATCATGTTTTCTAAAGTCCAAATCCCCGAGAAGACAGAGAGTCCACCATGTTTCTCAGCCTGCTTAGCTTTCTACCCTCCTTCATGCCCTCCTCCTCCGTGCAGAGGAAAGCAGAGTTTCTCCCGCCCATGATTTATCCTGTCCAGTGCACTCCTGTCCTATTTCCTCCACATTTGGATATCCTGTGCCACCAAATACTGCATTCCTTCCATTCTTAATCAGTACTTTTATTTTCCCTAGTCTAAAAATTTATTCATGATTTCTCAATTCTGAAAAAGGTCTTTCGTCAGTTCTTATCTCTTGGCTGCTACCGGTTTTTCTCCTTCCCTTTATGACTGCTAAACTTATTGAGAGAATGATCCAGATTCTCTTGCTCACTTAAGAAAATCTTATGTTTACAAGTTAACTCACCACCCAACTCAGCTATTCCACTAAAACTGCTCTCATACAAGTCACCATTGACCTCCCATTTGCCAACCTGAAGGTCTTAATTATAACTCTCAAAGATGTTTTAACCAAATTGGGCCCTGTTGACCAGGGCCTCCTATCATCTGAAACACTCTTACGTTCTGGTTTTTGTGTCATTTCTCTCTCAAGATTCTTTTCCAGCTTCTCTGAGGGGGAAAAAAAAGTTTTGTGATGGGGGTGGGGTGCAATTCTGGTAAAGTCATCCTTTAAATGTGAATTTTTCCAAATCTCATCTTCTATTTTAGTTGCTTTGCAAACTCTAGAAAAGCAGCTCTGACAGCACAGGAGACTGAACTTGTGTCCTTTGGGGGTTTGGGAAGCATAACCTAAGTTTTTCACCCTAAGCACAAAACTACTTTGGAGTTCTGAGTTTTATCTTAATTCTGGGTAGATTTTATATTCTAATCAGTATTATATCCACCATTGTTTACTTTATAAAAGGTATAACTGAGATGTCAAATGAGGTCATCTTCTTTAGGATTTATTATTATTACTATTTTGCTTGAACCTCATCCTATGTATGACGGGTCCCTTTCCATCTCTCTGGGACCTTGGGATGTGCTGTGTGTGGGTGGCAGGGATGGCACTTAAACTTTCCTTAGTCGCTTCTGACTTTGAGTTCCTGCTGCTTCTGGCATAGTTCATTTTATATACTATTACACTATCCTTCTAGTACTATCCATACCCGTGAGGACAGTGTCAGTCCGGATACAGAAGATGACCGCTTTCTCCAAATTTTTCTGAATATAGCTGATACAAGGAATCTGTAGGTGTAGCAGACTTATTAAAGGTTTGATGTTTTGGGGGTGGAGAAAAAAAGGTTCCTCTCCCCTTCTAAGTTTTTTTTTGGCTGGTCTAAGAATTAAGTTAACATGCGAAATAATAACATGAAAAATAAAGTTTAATTTTGTATGTATGGTAATCTCACATCCACGGGGGAAGTGTAGAGAACCTACAATATAAGGGGTCCAAAGACAGAAAGCTTAAGTGAAGTATATATGTCACCCTGAGATAAGGAATGGGATAGGGGCCTGGAGCTTCCAAGGACAGATGGATTATTCATAGGAAG
The DNA here is from genome assembly GCF_002263795.3 of Bos taurus. Lineage (NCBI taxonomy): Eukaryota > Metazoa > Chordata > Mammalia > Artiodactyla > Bovidae > Bos > Bos taurus. The sequence continues at coordinate 38,183,008 of NC_037328.1, read as the reverse complement.
TAAGGAGAGAAGAGCAGATGTTGGATAATTAGATGTTTGCCCTGCCACATATATGGACCACTCAGATAAAATTTATATCTAGTTGTAACTTTTATTTGGGGAAATTGTGTTAGTCACTCAGTCATGTCCTACTCTGTGCAACCTCATGGACTGTAGCCTGCCAGGCTCCTCTGTCCATGGAATTTTCCAGCAAAAATACTGTAGTGGGTTGCCATTTCCTCCTCCAGGGAATCTTCCCAACCTAGGGATTGAACCCAGGTTTCCTGCATTGCAGGCGGATTCTTTCCACCTGAGCCACCAGGGAAGCCTATTTGGGGAAGGAGAAATTTAAATTCTCCTACATAATTAAAGAATAAATGGATTCTCCCACAGTTTCTCTTCAGTCTATAGGGTCTCAATACCTTTAGCTCAAAATAACCCTCATGCAAAAGTTTTGGGGCACATTTTTGGGGAGGCTTATTTTGAACCCCTTTGATGTACCAGATGTCGATTAAGTGTATCATAAAAACCCACAAATTAATACTAACCATTTCTATTCATAAAATTCTCAGTTAATTTGCCATATGATACTTTTTCATTTGCCTCAGATTTTTCTCTTCCTAATGATTTTTTTGCTTCTAGATATTTTAGGTTGTTTCCATGTCCTGGATATTGTAAACAGTGCTACAATGAACACTGGGTTGCTTATGCCTTTTTAAATTATGGTTTTCTCTGGGTCTGTTTCCAGTAGTGGGATTGCTTGGTCACATGGTAGTTCTTTTTTAGTTTTTTAAGGAACCTCCATATTGTTCTCCATAGTGGCTATATTAATTTACATTGCCTTTTCTCCACACTCTCTCTAGCATTTGTCTGTAGACTTTGTGAGGTTGGCCATTCTGACTTGTGTGAGGTGTTATCCCATAGTTTTGGTTTGCATTTCTCTAATAATTAGTCATGTTCAGCCTCTTTTCTTCTGTTTGTTGGCCATCTGTATGTCTTCTTCGGAGAAATGTCTATTTAGATCTTCCACCCATTTTTTGATTGAGTTGTTTGTTTTCTTGATATTGAGCTGCATGAGCTACAAAGGAGATTAATCCTTTGTCAGTTGCCTCGTTTGAAAATATTTTCTCCTATTCTGATGGTTGTCTTTTTGTTTTGTTTATGGTTTCCTTTGCTGTGCAAAAGCTTTTAAGTTTAAGTAGGTCCCATTTGTTTATTTTTGTTTTTATTCTCATTACTCTAGGAGGTGGGTCACAAAAGATCTTGCTGTGATTTATGTCAAAGAGTGTTCGGCCTATGTTTTCCTCATAGAGTTTGAATCATTTCCTTAATCTTTTTTTAGACACTGAATTCTTTCAGCAAGAAGCACTTATTGTGAGGCTAACTTTTAATTTATTTTCCATAGAGAGTGTTTGAAATTCTTTGCCATAGAATTAAATGGATGCTTTACGAGAAAACCTCCTTTATCCCCTGTGTTAGTCACTCATTGGTATCCAAATCTTTGTGACCCCATGGGCTGTAGCCTGCCAGGTTCCTCTGTCCATGGAATTTTCCAGGCAAGAATACTGGAGTGGGTTGCCATGCTCTTCTCCAGGGGATCTTCCCAACCCAGGGATCGAACTTGGATCTCCTGCATTACAGGCAGATTCTCTACCCTCTGTGCCACCACAGAAGCCCATCTCCTGTGAATTAATGTAAATTTTTGCACTGCTGAGTTTCCTCATTTTTACTCATTTTGTGCATATTCCATTTGTAGAGTTTGGGCTCTTTGAAGATGGCTTCTGGAAGATCCCCTGGAGAAGGGAATGGCTACCCACTTCAATATTCTTGCCTGGAGAATTCCATAGACAGAGGAGCTTGCTGGGCTACAGTCCATGGGGCTGCAGAGAGTTGGATACCACTGAGTGACTAACACAGGGGATAAAGGAGGTTTTCTCGTAAAGCATCCATTTAATTCTATGGCAAAGAATTTCAAGCACTCTCTATGGAAAATAAATTAAAAATTAGCCTCACAATAAGTGCTTCTTGCTGAAAGAATTCAGCACAACTGAGCACAACTAACACTTTCCAAAGGTTTATCTCTGCCCTCGACTTATGTTGAGCTTTCATTCTGTATCTTCATTCTGAACACATACCTGGCATTGCAAAACTAAATAAAGCTTGAAATTGCCTTTTATTAATTTGTGCAAGTCTGTTTCTCCTGTTCATTCTTTTACCTTAAATAAAAGGATTATCATTTACTTAGGCATTTTCTCTAAAAACCTCATTCATCTGTGACCTCATACTTCTTTTTCCTCTGCTCACCTCATAATTTATTTCTTTGGTGACCAAGTCTCGTCAGTTCCACCTCTAGAATATTTTGGGGATTTGTTATCTTTTCTCAATTAGTGGTAATTTCTACTTCAACTTTCTAATCTCCTTGTATTCAATTTGTCCTTTTTTATTATTATTTATATTTTTTAAATGAAGGTCCATCAAGTTATTTTTGGAGCTTAAAACTGTCTTTGACTGGCTACTGCCTAGAGGAGGAAGCTCAGACTCATCTTGCTGTTTCCTTTGTCATTGTCCACCTTAAATTTCTTCTATGCTCTCCACAATCCAGCTACTCTGGATGTACTTCTTTTCTGAATACACTCTTTTATTGAACAACTCGTATGTGACAAGCATAACTCGAGGACTGAGTGGTGGGAAGAAAATCACCAAAAAGAGTATCTACTCTCTAGAAGCTTCATTTTAAGCTTTCACTGATTTGATCATGCTGTTTTCTTTGGATAAAATATCTTCCCCTCACTTACCCCTCTCAAATTTTTATTCATTGTTCAAGTCCACACCTAATGCTATTTCTGCAAAGACCTTCTGTTTCACTCTAGAAAGAATGAATCTGTATTCTGACCAGATGTTTTTATGCTTTTGTGTATTTTTGTTGACATGAACTCCTAAATGTTTCTCAGAAGTGTCTGGTGCTGTCCATCTTCAACACCACTACACCTGGCCACCCTCACCTTGCTCCTCTACTGCCGCAATCATTTGTTCCTTTGTTGTTCATTATCCACACGCTTGCTCCTTGTATTTGTTCTCCTCAGTGACATAGTCACCACTTTCTTGTTGAAATCTCTTTAGGGGCTTCTACGGCTCCTAGATGAAGATCAGTGTTACCAACTTGGTGTTCTACTTTCTGGACGGTCCAGCTCACATTACCAGACTAATTTCATATTTGTCACACCCTTATTCTTTCAAGTCACTCCTGACCTTACTCAAATGACTTCTCAAATGGTCATCACAGGACTTTAACAAGTTATTCCACCAGCCCTCTCCTTTCACTGTATTTAGCTCACCCAGACTCTGCCATCAAATCCCAGCTTAATCATCATCGGTCAGTTTCCCCATTACATACTTCATAGCACCATGTTTCTCTTCATAGCTTTCCTCTTCATAATAATTATTTATTAATATCCATCTACCCTACTAAATAGTGTATCGCATTAAAGCAGAAATGGCATCTTTCTTTCCCCTCACCTTGGGGTTTCCCTGGTGGCTCAGGTGGTAAAGAATCCGCCTGCAATGCAGGAGACCTGGGTTCAATCCCTGGGTTGGGAAGATTCCCTGGAGGAGGAAATGGCAACCCACTCCAGTATTCTTGCCTGGAGATTCCATGGACAGAGGAGCCTGGCGGGCTACAGTCCACAGGGCAAAGAGTTGGACATGACTGAGCAACTTTCACTTTTTGATGCCCAGTTTCTAAGAGAATGTTTCTCTCCTTCCATCTCTTGCTCTCTCATTCAATATACATGCTGAATGAACAAGAACTTAATTATTTTATAGTAAGATTGTAAGCTCCCTGCTTGAGAACAAGACCCATGGATTCCTCATATCAGCATCCTCAAAATCAAACACAGTGATTGAATCATAGTCAAACATTTATTCCAGGCATACTGTACTGAACTAGGTTTTAATTATTTAGCACAATCACAAATGTGAAGTCAAAGAGGGGTGCATGGTATTTAGAGATATGTAAATGTGGTTCAAATTAACCCACTGAAATACAAATAATAAAATTACTATTATTCAGAGTATAATTAAGTTTTATATTATTTTTCATTAATTTATATTTCTTAATTCATCTTAAAGTATGTATCATTTTTCTGGCTTTCCATAACGTGGTAATTGTTTTATTGTATTGTCCTTTCTTAAGCATTAATCTCTGATATAAAGCTTCAGTGGTACAAAGCCATATAGAATTTGCCATTTTCACCAAGGTTAATCAAGATCTGTTCCCCTTCTTTAACATTATTCCGTGGCTTACATTATAACCAGTCAATTTAAAAAATTGAATAATCACAGTGGAGTGAGAAATCATTTTGTGTATTCTGCTGAATTGTCTAATTGCATCAAATTCATTCTGGAGTGAAGAGCACACACACGTTTGTTTGAAAGCGCTCCCCTGGAAACAGATGAGGGTTTCCCTTCACCAGCACAGAGGACATGTGTGCATGCTCTGAGAAGCTGGACAGAGCATGAAATAGAATGTGTGTGTATGTGGTATGCCCTAGTCTTCATGGATCCCTTCTGTTAACACCTTAACACTTTGAAAAGGACTTCTGAGAGAGGAGAAAGTGAAGCTGAGACTGCTGATGTTGTAGAACAAGCACTGACTTAGAAACAGGATCACTGACACACACAGAGGGAAGGGATGTGACACAGTATAATAGACTCAGTTCAGTTCAGTTCAGTTCAGTCTCTCAGTCGTGTCTGACTCTTTGCGACCCCATGAATCTCAGCACGCCAGGCCTCCTCCCTGTCCATTACTAACTCCCAGAGTTCACTCAGACTCACGTCCATCGAGTCAGTGATGCCATCCAGCTATCTCATCCTCTGTCGTCCCTTTCTCCTCCTGCCCCCAATCCCTCCCAGCATCAGAGTCTTTTCCAATGAGTCAACTCTTCGCATGAGGTGGCCAAAGTACTGGAGTTTCAGCTTTAGCATCAGTCCTTCCAGACTAAGACAATATAATAGGGTGGAATGACTTGGGCTTTCGTAACAAAGGTCTAGATTTGCCTTCCAGGTTACTAGCTACGTGACTGTGAGTTTCTATAATACTTTTTGAATTTCAGTTTTGAAATCTTTTGAAGGTTTCCCTGGTGGCTCAGATGGTAAAGAATCCACCTGCAGTGTAAGAGGCCTGGGTTCGATCCCTGGGTTGGGAAGATCCCCTGGCGAAGGGAACGGCTACCCACCCCAGCATTCTGGCCTGGAAAATTCCATGGACTGTATAGTCCATGGGGCAGCAAAAAGTCAGACACAACTGAGCAACTTTCACTTTTGACATCTTTAAAAAGGGAATAATATACCTATCAAAACATCACTGTGACAAGTAAATGAGCTTTTACATGAAGAGATTTAAATACAATGTTTGGTCTATAACAGAAACTGAGTAAATGTTAGCTATCTTTTAAATGATAATACTACTGTTTTTCATCATAATTAGCAAAAAAATTATCTTAAATTATTCTAACCAGTAAAACTACCAATGGCCAAATCAAAGTTCCATCCTTCAGTAAACGGTTTAGTTGTTAATAGCTTTCCCTATGTCAATTCAGTTTAACCCTTTTCTGTATTCAAAGACAAATACACTGTTCGTTCAGGACATGCCTCCCTTTCAAGTTTTCCCTTGGTTTGTTCTTCAAGGTCCAAAAATGAGGTGCTTCATGTCTTCCTTCAGATTATCTCCTGAAAGCTGAAATGTTTCTGCCCTTACCATTCATCTCTCCTCTTAAAAGGGAAGAATTTTCTAACAGATCCTAGGAGATGAATTTTCCTAGAATCTTCTTAAAAGTTTTGTAATCTTTAGAGCTGTAGAGTGGTACTTCTTTTCTATTAAAGTTCATTGAAATAAACTTTTATATAAAATATTAAAAATTTTATGAATACATTAGAGAAAGTTACTTTATTAAGTGAAAAGAAATGATAAATTGAGACCAAAAAATTAGATGGAGAGTGATGGTCATGTCTAGTAAAGCAGAGATGGATGGGTGCAGAAACAAAAATAAAATAGACATGCAGAGAGAAGCAGAGGGAATAGTTCACGAGGCTCCAGAGGCCCGGAGAGACGGAGCTGGATGATCTGATTCCAGTTCTTTAATCCTCATTAAAGATGCTCCTGCTACTCTAGGTATGAGGTAGCTTTTGTTCTAGGTTGGGTTCTCCGATTTAAGGAGACATTAAATAAGTTGTTTGTGAAATGCCCCTCGTGATAGGTCAGTTTCTTCAATATAAAGAGACATTAAGCAAGGAATGCATATGCAAGTAATTTATTAAGGAAGTGCTCCCAGATAAACTGGAAAGGGAGAGAGGGAAGCTGGGGAGGGAAGGTAGGCAGCAAGGGTGCTTTTTCAGGCAAGGGTGGTGACAGCCTGATTCAGCAGGGAGTTCTGGGATCTGAGTTACAATGCACTGTTTGTCCTGACTCAGGCAAAGTTGCTGGGCTTTCATATTCCCTCACCAATCAGACATTGGCTGGCCGCCATCCTGGGAGGCAGTGCTGGTTGTAAACGTTCAAGCACTTCCTGCTCTCTGCTTATGCTGGCAAAGCTACTTCAATAGCTCAAGGCCCTCCTTTTAAAGAGGATGGCTGGAGTGGGCTCCACAACTATGAGGGAATAAATCTCCTTTGTTTTAAGCCTCCACATTTATGGTAATTTGTCACAGCGGCCAGAAAAAAACGAATACAGATTTTATTATAGAATCAGTGGACAAAAAGCACTCTATCAAATGCTACGCTGCTTTCTAAATTCTTAATTTCTGTAACTAATCCCATCGTGTTCTTTGGATCACTCTTTGAGTAACACTATACACTTATATCCACACTGCACACTTATATCCGTATAACGGATGCCCTTTGCTTCCACCATCTCAAGTGAGTTTCAGTCAAAAGAATATTGACTGAAGAGTGCCTTCATTCTTCCTTGTCCTGAAGATAACAGACATGTATCTATAAAGATGGCCAGTACTCCTTCCTTGATGTTATTACCCACGGCTAAATCTACTAGAAGCCATGCGTCTCTTTCATAAGGGTTGAAGATTCAGGAGAATTTCCATCCGTAGCACTACCATTGGCACCTGTCCCGGGTACTTCTATTATATCCAAACGCATGGTGGCTGAATTACATTTTTTGTGGGATTTTGACAGGCAATTAAGTAACTTGTGGACTGGTTTTAATGTGGCTCTACTTTCTTTAATCATTAAGTCCTTTTAGAGTGTCTGGGGCTTCCATTGTGGCTCAGCTGGTAAAGAATCCGCCTGCAATGCAGGAGACCTGGGTTTGATCCCTGGTGTTGGGAAGATCCCCTGGAGAAGGGAAAGGCTACACACTCCAGTATTCTGGCCTGAGAATTCCATGGACTGTGTAGTCCATGGGGTCGCAAAGGGTCGGACATGACTGAGCGACTTTCACTTTAGAGTGTCCAGGATTTCTTCAGGCTTTCTACTTTATTATGCCTATTTACTGGATTTGTTTTGTTTTTCATAATAGACACTCATAACAAAATTGTAGTACTTATCTTTGGGTTAGATAATCTCCATCTCTACTAAGCACATTTTTTTCCTTTCTTCATTAGGATATTTACTTATTAAGGCATTTTTTTTTCCTTTTTTCTCATATATGGATATCTTCTTTATTACTAAATTTCATCAGAATAAACTTATTTTAAATGAACTATTATAAACTCATCACTCTGTTGTTGAATGAAACTATGTTAAATGGACCGCTTAAGACCAAAAATTTAGATTCATAGCTATGGTCTTTCTGATTTTATATCTGTTGATAATTTTATATCTTTTCAATCTCGTCATTTGTGTTGGTGCTTTTTAAATATATGTCACCACACAGAGATAGTACACAGTTATTGACTCTACTTCCCACACCGTACATTTCATACCCACAGCACATTTATTTTGCAACTGCAAGTTTGTACCTCTTAATTTCCTTTACCTCTTGGGCCTGATGTTTTACAGAGAAGGGGAAAGAAGAATAAAACTAGGACTTTGTCTCACAAAGTTGATTGGTGTATTTAAAATTTATAATCTGAAATAGTATGTTTGAAAGTACTTGGCATTTCTTAAAACAATTATAAAGACAATAGAGTTTAAATGAAATGACCCCCATTTCTCTCTATATGATCTACTAAAGGCAAAAATTTCAAAAGCTCATTTAATACTTTCTAAAGTGAGAGAAGTCCTGAACAGAATTGCATTTCTCAGTGGCCTTTGCTATACTTAAATTTATGTAATGTGGTATTTCTGAAAAAGAATTTTAAAGGCTTAAGAACTCCTGTATTTAAATCAATAGCCAGTCTCTTACCAACTTGTGTTCTTGATTTCCATGTTCTGACCTTAAAGGAAATTTTTAACTTGTAAAATATAAATTTGTTAAAATAATCTCGTGATGTGAATGACTATACCCATCCATCAGTAAAATTAGAGATGAGGCCTGAAAATTAAGTAGAAGAGAGTTGGAGCTACTGTTTGATTTTGTACTTTTGAAAATACACACAAACGATTTGAGAAAAGTACAATATTAAACTGAGTGTTTAATATTTCCAATTTAAATTGCTCTGATTTGCCCCATATGGGCACTTAAACTTGTCCATTCATGTCCATATTTTTTAGTGAGATAAAAGAAGGAGTTATGGTTATAAATTATCCTTTTAATTGTAACTTGTGATTTTTGAAAATAATTACATAAAGAACAAAATCTGGCTATGAAGTAACATTAAAAAAGGCGCTTTGGTCTGCTTCATGTCTGTTGTTTTAACATATGAAGCCCATAATATTGAATAGTTCTGAAAGGGGAAATGTTATTTGCTCCCTGTGGCCTTCTCAGCTAACTTTGATTTCTTTCTGAATTCAAGCATGCACTTTCCAAGCCCACTGCTAAATAAGTGTTTGAGGCTTACATTTATTGGATGAGTTCATTGCAGCTTATTCTTTCTAGGCTCTTTTCGAGAAGATCAAGTTTATTAGAATGGACCAAAGCAAACAGCACACTTTTGGTATTTTTTACTTTCAAATAAACTGGTATGTGATTAGTTTACCACACGATGGCGCTATATGAATGTTGCATAATGAAGCAAGTTTTTTTTTTTTTTTTTAATCATTTTCAAACTACATAATTTAACAATCAAAATTATCCATTAAAACATGAATGTGACGTAAGTCGATTTTCCTGTTTCACAGAATATCCTTCTATTACAAGTATTATAAGTATATGCTCTTTGTATTAAGGATTCCTCTCCCCAATCATAGGCTGATAGAATTAATGGTAATCAGTGAAAGCAGGTAGATATTAAAGGCATTGTTGTTTTGATTCTATTTTTAGTAAAAAGAATGCCTGCTCTGGTGGCTCAGATGGTAAAGTGTCTCCTTGCAATGTGGGAGACCAGAGTTCGATCCCTGGGTTAGGAATATTCCCTGGAAAAGGAAATGGCAACCCACTCCAGTACTCTCGCCTGGAAAATCCCATGGGCAGAGGAGCCTGGTAGGCTATATTCCATGGGGTCGAAAAGAGTGGAATACGACTTTAGTAAAAAGCCATTTATGCTCAGTAGTAAAATAGTAGTGTTAACTCTTTGTCAATAGATAACACTTCCAAACCTCATTATTTCATTACTATATAATTTTATTTTTCTCTTGTATTATGCTCAGAGGTAGCTAATAAATAATTATCATTTAAAAATTAAAAGATAGGCGAGAAACAATGAAAGTCTTTGAAGGGGACAATTTTGAGGGCAATGTTAATACTCCTATTGACCAAACTGAAATTAAATCAGTGGGTAGGAGCACACTTATTTTTTCAAAATGTGAGATAACAGAAAGCAAATAAGATAAATTTGATTGTTTTTATTTGAGTTAAATGTTATATCCTATTTTCTACTCTGATAAAACCTAGGCTTTAAAAAAATTTATTCCTATATTCATACATTTTTCATGTGACACCTTTTTTTTTTTTTTCCATTGTTATATATCAAGCACCTTTTTAGGTTTGAGCCGTTTAAAGTGCTTCAGTCAACTTAGCTTGTGAAGGATAATCTGTTTATAAGTTCACTCTATTAGGAAAATATTCCGACTAGTCCATTTAGGTTGCCCTTTAATAAACAGGAATTCCAAACTTCTATACAATCTCCATACACCATCTTGCTCTTTATTTCTCTTGATCTTAAATATACCTGAACAGAATCCCGTATCCTGTCTTACTTATGTTTGACCACACTTGACATGTGTTTCCTCAGCCTTCTTGGATAATAGAAGTCAGTCATTGATAGGAATGCCTCTAATTTTGTCCTAAATCTTCAGCAGTGACAAACTAAGCCCAGAACTCTTAGCTGTCTTGTGGATGCTTCTGAGAATGAATGACTGTCAACCAGTTTCTCTTTACTGATTTATTTGGATGTGTAAACTATACTATATACACAATTACAGAGGTTATCTATTAAAAGAAAAGGAAAATTTGTCTACCTGATTTCATCTCTGGATGAGTCTGTTCTCTGTTGTTTAGCTTGCTGACTCACACACTTTTGTGTGCAGAACATCAAGCAACAGAGAAAGGACTCATATAACAAATTCCTCTTACCTCCTTCTCTTCCTCTTCCTCTCTCTTTCTCTCTCCTCCCTTACTCTTAAATTTGGAATTCTAAGTTCTCAAAAGCAGATGAGAATGACAAGGAATAAGGAGGGGAAACACACAATTGTCAAATTACAACCTCAAGGGACACAGTAGTAAACATCAACCTGAGGTTAGATTGTGTGGTTGTTACAGGCACGTACAAACCGTATGTAAATAAACGTGTGACCCGCTTACATATTGATCTTGGAAGTCATAACTAACTTATTAAGTGCTGCTCAATCTATCATGAAATTTCTCTGTCCTCAGCATGAAAGATAAGCCCTATTAAAAATAACGTCAATATTTTCATTTCCATAGCTTTAAATATGGAGCCAAAATAAGCATTTGTGAACTGATGCTTCATCCTGTCATCCTCATCTATTTGGCAAGGATAATTACACTGCTGTAACCAGCTAGAATTCTCTCTAGTTCTAATTCTAAAATGACCCATGTTACCATGATGAATATGTGTTTTTATGGACCTGGCTTCATTTCCTCATCCTCAGGATTGGGTGATTGTGTTTCCTCTCTGGATGAATTAGAGTAGTATATCTGAGATTATATTTCATTAGTTTTATTGCTGCTTGTTAAAGTTTTATTATCCTCTCTGTTTTATATTTCAGGCTGGCAACACTTGCCAGCACTGCTAAGTGACTTGATATATATGAATCATAACTTTGTGACCTAAGAATATGCTGTCTGCAAATATAATGGTGTCTTAGAAGTGATATTTTATAATGCTATTAAACATATGTATCCATAGAATAGCTATTCCAAATTAAGGAACCTTATTTCAAATTTTCTTTCATCACAGTTAAAGTATTCAGCATTTTTCTTAAGTGGTACATAATATACTTTAGATAAGAATTCATTCATTCTGGATGATTTTCATTCATTTCGTATGTTATCCACTATGCAATTAGAATTCAACAATGTCTATAAAGCAATCTTGCACTTAGGTAAAAGCCACTTGGCGCTACTTAGGTTGATGTCTCTTTACTCTGCTGAATAAACAGTTAAGTAGGTATAATGGATAGTTACATATCACATAATTGAATTGGAGCTGGGCAGGTTGAGTAAGGAGTATGTATTCTGCCATAGTTACAACTCGTACTCCTTCAAATGCAAATACTGTGATTTCTTATTCTATAAGTGAAGATTAAGAATACAGCACTCCCTAATACACAATAATGATTAAAACACGTGCAATTATCATAAACGACATGATTCAAATAAACTACCTGAAATTAGACTCTTTAAGAGCAAATTTACTTTAAAATTTTTCATTTTTCAGAAAAAAGTAATATTTTAGTTTTCTAGTAAAGAGACTATTATCTGCAACCACTGTCAATAACTTAGTCTCCTCAAGGAGAATGATTAGTGTATGAATATTTATTAAGGTCCATTTCTCCAGTGTTCTAGCCTGGAAAATCCCATGGATGGAGGAGCCTGGAAGGCTGCAGTCCATGGGGTTGCTGAGGGTCGGACACGACTGAGCGACTTCACTTTCACTTTTCACTTTCATGCATTGAAGGAAATGGCAACCCACTCCAGTGTTCTTGCCTGGAGAATCCCAGGGACGGGGGAGCCTGGTGGGCCGCCATCTATGGGGTCGCTCAGAGTCGGACACGACTGAAGCGACTTAGCAGCAGTAGCAGCTGCATGTGCCAAAGAATATTTTTGTATTTTCACACTTTATGTAACTAGCAGTTGATACTAAAGTTTCTACTTAGGTGTTTACCATCAGTAACCTGAAATTTATTGGACGTTTGAAATGGCAGCCCACTCCAGTATTCTTGCCTGGAAAACCCCATGGACCGCGGAGCCCGGTAGGTTACCGTCCATGGGGTCGCAAAGAGTCAGACACGACTGAGCAACTTCACTTTCACTTTCACTTTAGAAGAAAAAGAGCATATTCTGTATTTTTGCAGAGTTTTTCTTTCTTGGTAATTCTCTAACACTTAAAAAGTTAGATAAAATTTGATTAATCGTTAACTTCTCCGTCCTAAATGCAAAATAGGACAAAAACAAACTGACGAAAAGAAACAATACGGAAATGTCATTTTACTGGTTCTTGGGGCAGACAGAAATCCCACGCTTGCCTCCTGGTGAGGGGCAGTGCAGAGCCACAGATCGGCCAGTAGGTGGTGCTGCACTCTGCCCTTGCATCTCATCTCAGGTGCCAGGGAAGCACCGACATTTGCATCTCCGAGATCAGGGGCCTCTTGAGATTTCTGTCTTGAGACTTAACTATGGAGATCTTTATTGTTTTCCACTGATTCCAAAAGCCCAAGGGATACTAAACAAGGATGATCTGTAGATCGCCTGAGAAGTCTTTCTTCTGAAGAGCCTGGAGTTTGAGAATAAAATAAAACATAATACTGATACATTCTTTGGAAACGAAGTGTTCACATGTGATGGGAACAAGAGATGTTAACGAGTGAATGCTTTACGCTGCCCCACTTTTGTTCCTTCGTTTCTCCTTGCCCCTGACATCCAAGGAGAAGCCTTTCATTTCTTATGTGACGTTTATGCTACTATGGGCCACTGGGGAAAAAAAAAAAAGCAAGTAATGAAAAAGGGAGGATGGAATATTTACTTTGGGAAGAGAAAAAAGAATAGTGATTGGAGAAAAGTGAAAGGGGAAGGGAAGGCAAAAACTCTTGCAGGAGGTGAAGTTAAGTAGCATGCTGGGTTGGGAGTTGACAGTATCAGAGAGGAAGACTTTTAGGAGTGGCTCTATCCATGTGGGGATGTTAAGAGTTATAAAAGCGGGGGAAATGGATACTTAAGATGATTCGTAGTTTTTTAAGTCTGTTTTAATGATTTGTCTGATTCAATGACATCTTTAAATGGTTTGAATGTCTTTTAATTCTTTCCAGTTACTCTACATTTGGCCCTCTTTATCCAAGTTTCTTTATCTAAGGACTCAACCATGGAAAATATTCAAAGAGAAAAAAATCCCAGAAAGTTTCCAAAAGCAAAACTTGAATTTCCTGTGCACTATTTACATAGCATTTACAGTGTATTAGGTATTAGAAGTAGTATAGAGATGGTTTAAAGTATATGAGAAGATGTGCATAGGTTGTATGCAAATATTGCACAATTCTGGTATTGGGAGTGGTAGTGTTCTGGAACCAACCCACGGAAGATACAGGGGGATGACAGTATTATGTGTCTTTGACCACAAGTCTGAGCTGAGCCTGGATCACCTGGGCTTGGTTGTTACTTTTGCTATGTGCTAGGCTAAGTCGCTTCAGTTGTGTCTGACTCTGTGATCCCACGGACTGTAGCCTTCCAGGCTTCTCTGTCCATGATATTCTCCAGGCAAGAATACTGGAGTGGGTTGCCATGCCCTCCTCTAGGGGATCTTCCAGACTCAGGGATCAAACCCACATCTCTTATGTCTTCTGCATTGGCAGGTGGGTTCTTTACCACTAGTGCCATCTGGCAAGCCATGGTTGTTATTGGGTTACACTATACTCCTAGAAGACATCAGGTTGCCAAATGTAAGAAACTCTTGTGGTCATTTTGCTTAATCTCCTTGTGGGGAGCTTGCATCCAGCCATCCTTCTAGAGATTGAAAGGATGAAAGGTGATGGGGCCACTTACTCTTTACCTTGGTATCCTCTGCCCCTTCACCAGAAAAGCAATTTTCTAGCATCCTTGGATTAAAGTTCATGAGTTAGAAAACCCTGGGAAGAGTTAGAAAAACTTCTGTTGAGCGCAGGAAAGTGAGTGTATAAAAAAGCTGTGGAAGGAGGTTTGACTCAATGTCGCTGCAAACCGTGAAGTCCTAGGGATTGCATTGAAATGTTCACTGAGAATATCCATTGCTCAGTGTTTCATGTAGAAGGAAGAGAAGCTGTGGTGAAAAGAAGAAGCAACAACAGTGACTGTGCTTTTCTCAGTAGCAGAAATGGTAACCGCTATCTTCCATTGTCCCTTCTCATGCTGGTCAAGTGCTAACTCTACCCTTCATTTTCTTCCAGCTGTCTCTCCAGTGACTGAAAATTCAACATATTTAAACCCAGATTCATGCTTTTCTTTCATGAAATTTCCCTTCAGACTTCCCTTGGCATTATTTACCTGTTTTCTCAAGTTTGAAATGTAGAAATCTGTCATCTTCATTCTTGTCCAATCTTTCATGGCTGATCATTTCTTTCTTTGTAAGATTTCTCAGATCCTGATTATTGCCAGTGAAATGATTTTATTCACGGTGTTTTTCCATATGGGGAAGACTGCCCTCTTCTTCTCTATCTAATTTGTTTAAGAACAAAAGTCTCTAGTCTCAGAGCAGTGTTGGCTCCTCACTTTAGTGCTTAGGCCTCTCTCCTTTACCCATATGTGCTGAGTAATTATTATATTTCTTGTGGGAACTACTGTTTACTAATTTACTAAAATGTATTATTTTCTATGGGCTTCCCAGGTGGCTCAGTGGTAAAGAATCCACCTGCCAATGTAGGAGATGTAGGAGATGTGGATTCCATCCGTGGGTTGGGAAGATCCTCTGGAGAAGGAAATGGCAATCCACTCCAGTATTCTTGCTTGCAAAATTCCATGGACAGAGGAGCCTGGAGGGCTACAGTCTATAGGGTCACAAAGAGCCAGACACAGCAGAGCGTGTGCGCACACACTTTATTCTCTATGCATCTGTCCTATATGCTTATTTTCTGTGCATCAGTCCTGTTACCCTGCTTTCTTTCTTTCCTAAATGATTCTGTCTTATCCTTGAATATCTCTTTAAATGGTGGGTTCATAACACGTTCTCATTATCTGTTGAAATTAATCAAAAAAACAAGATTTTGGTTGTATAATGCAGGGTGAGGGGTGTAGCTGACATCAATGAGCAAGAGGAAGGGACTACAGCCCTACCTCTCTCACTTTTTCTCAGAAGTCCTCCTTGCAGCAGAGAAGAATGGTGAGTGTCCCAGGTGGCAGAGGTGTAGCCTGAAGCATCTGTATCAAATACATTTGACGTCTCCTGTTTAATCATACAGATTCTGGGGACTTGTTCTTATCTCCATGGTACTAGTATTTGTTTTAACATAAAAACAATGTTTTAAATTATATATTAGTTTAATGATTTCTTTTATTACTCTGTGCCTCTCAAATCTTACAACAAAATGGATGATCCAGGAAGATTGCCTGATTAGGGCATTTCTCATCCTTTCAAAGATACCTTAATTTGAGCTGATAGTGAGGCCAGCACTATACAGAAAATGCATAGTGTATTAATGGCTATTAAACAATAGTGGGGAATTAACCATTTTTGTGTGTGTTTTTTTTTGTATATTATAACTTCACTGACGGAAATTGTGACTACAGTAGCAGAAATGTAAAATTGAAAACCTTTGTTTGGCTCATAATTAGTTTTATTTGTCTACTATGTGCTCAAATTCCGTGACCATTTCAGTATATATCTTTAAACTATAAGATCTAATTAAATTGTGTTTTCTCTAAGAGTTTAGTTTTACTTTTACAGAGATCTATATGAACATAATGTTTGATATAATAATTTAAAAAGTAAAACAAAAAGCTTGTCTCACAAGCT
This sequence comes from Bos taurus, assembly GCF_002263795.3. Classification (NCBI taxonomy): domain Eukaryota; kingdom Metazoa; phylum Chordata; class Mammalia; order Artiodactyla; family Bovidae; genus Bos; species Bos taurus. Next base: position 38,166,817 of record NC_037328.1, on the reverse strand, counting down.
TAGGACAGAAGTAATATTAGAACTGAGTAGTGACATAAAAACTGACTAACAAATAATACGCATGTAATATGGTAAACAGCTTTAATTGTTTGTATGTAAACTATTTAATATTTGCATTTATGTATGTACAATGTCATTAATATTGTAACATTATTATTTATAATTATTTTAGTATTTGAATTAAAATAATTACAAAATTATAAATTAAACATCACAATTATTAACATTATAAAAATTAATATTATGTTTACAGTCTCATTAAACCATTTTTTATTTGCAAATGTAATGGCAAATATTTTAGTTATGGCACAATAAAATGAAATAAAATGCAAATAAAATGAAACGTTACTAAAAAGTTAAATAAGTTAAAATGAACAGGGACTTTGCTGGTGGTCCAATGGTTAAGAATCTGCCTTGCAATGCAGGGGACATGGGTTCAGTCCCTGATCAGGGAACTAAGATCCCACGTGCTTGAGAGCAATTAAGCTCAATCTCTGCAGCTACTGAGTGCATGTACCACAGATAGAGTCCACACACAACCGGGAAAGATCCTGTATGATGCAATGAAGACCTGACATAGCCAAATAAAATAAATATATATATTTTTAAATGAATACAGCAAAATGCACAAAATTAAAAATATCACCCTCATTACCCACTTAGGAATTTCATACTAATACAATGTGTTATCTTAAAATAATGGAAATAATTTAAATGAGATTCTCGTATTTATTATAGACTAGTTTATTAGACTGGTAAAGTCTTTGAAAAAAAATTTTTTTTAACTATTAAAAAACTACCCCAATGTTTTCTCTCAAATTCTGTTTGAGTAAACTGCTCTTGGTAAATTATTTTCTATTTTTATTTCTACATTTAAGTTTACATCAGTATACTAGATTTTCAAATTTTTAAGGTATAAAAAATTATGTTCAAAAGCATCTAATTCTAAGTGGTTCCAACTTTCCATAGCTTCACGGTGTTATCTGCATCTTTTCAGATGTAGAGATTGATTCTGAGAGGGTATAAATTAGTCTCATTCTGCTTCCCTTGTGGCTCAGGAGGTAAGGAATCCACTTGCAAGGAGGGAGACCTGGATTCAATCCCTGGGTTGGGAAGATCCTTTGGAGGAGGGCATGGCAACCCGCTCCAGTATTCTTGCCTGGAGAATCCCATGGACAGAGGAGCTTGGTGGGCTATAGTACGTGGTGTTGCAAAGAGTCGGACATGACTGAGCGACTAAGCCAGCACAGTACATTTCAATTTCTGTAAAGTAGACAAATATGGACTTTGATGCTGTCTGGAAGCCTCTAATCTTGCTTTTTACACCAAATGCTATCAGTTCATGTCTGTTAAAGCTATTTTAAATAACTGGTGATACCAGTTTTACCAGGAGTATTTATGGCAAGTAATCAGTGCTCAAAGCTTTATATAATAACAATGTCATTTCAGAACTGTTGGAATTTGGAGGGAGTTTATGGAATTACAAAGTTACCTTTATAATATGATGATGAAGATAACTGCTTACTCCACTCACAATTTCACATTTGCAATATTTTATTTACAGATTGCCTTCTTTGAGTAAGAATTTGTAGTAGTTAAATGTTTTCCAGATACCAAAAATATCCCTAAAACTAATTCTGAGAATTTTGGAAATAATAGCTTGCAATGCTTCTTACTCTTTGTATGCGTTAGTTCTTTCATCTTTTCCCAAGTTACTTCTGCGATTGACAGAAACCTTTGTAGTTATAAAAGTTTTCTGAAAATTTACATTGTTTTTCTAAAACCAAAGTATTTAAATACATACCTTATTTAAATACATGTATTAAACAATTTATATTTTAAATGCCTTGGAAATTAAAATAAACAGGTCAAGACTATCTCCTTCCTCCACCTGTCAATCAATAATGCACATTGCGCTTCTATCTGCATTAGAACTGTGGAGATTCCTCATTTGATTTAGGACAAGTTCTCCATTTTTTTTTTATTTTAGTATTATAATGATATTAATAGTTTCTAACTTTATTGAGGTATAATTGATATATATTTTCATATATTTGAAGTATACAATTTGATAAATGTTGACATGTACATATACCCCAAAACAGTTACCACAATCAGAATACTGAATATATCCATCACCTCCAAAAATTTTCTCAGGTCCATATCTTCTTTTAGGTAATGGTCTCTGCTTGATCAAATGTTACAAGAACCCTTCAGGATGGTTGTAGGGTATTTGTCTTTCAAGCCTGTTAAACTACCAAAAAAAAGCCTACTAAGCGAGAAAAAACCCTCTATTTTTAATCATTATTTTATTTGAAAACTTATCATGCCTAAGAACCTGGTGTTGTCATAGTGATACTTTTCAATGAGTAAGAATTTTTCAATGAATGAAAATGATAAAGCTGAGAGAATAAGAAACTAGAAGGTACTTAAGATCTTTATTTATTTTCCCCCCAAACTTCCTCCCATACTAGGCTGTGTCTAACTTCAGTCAACTGTAAATATAAAGTTTGTAACTATACACAGTAAAACTGAAACCATAAGGTTTTATATATTTTATGGTAAATAGTGTAGTCAGTTTTCCTTACAAACTCGGTGACTTCATGGTTTCCAATTTCTTCTTAATATAAGGCAGGGGTTCTCAACCTTGGCTGCATATTAGAATCACCTGGGGAACTGTTGAAACACACTGATTCCCTAGCCATCATAGATGTTCCTTCTTAATTGGATTAGGGAGGAGCCCTGGCACTTGTATATAATAAAAGCTCACAAGGTGATATAATACACAATTAGGATTGAGAAGCACTGGGGGTAGGGTTTTTATTTGAATTATCTAGAGGAGTCCCATCACTGTACCCTGTCTGCACTGTGACACTAAATAAGTTTTGAAAAAGCTTTCCCGCTAATTCGAATCTTGCAATAGACCCCAGTGGGAAAAATAGGTTCCTTCATGTGCTTAGTTCTGCTGTGCATTTACAGCTGTTTGGAAAAATAATGTTGGTATGAGTTTGGTTTCAGGTAGTGAGTGAGTGAAAGTTGCTTAGTCGTGTCCAGCTCTTTGCGACCCCATGGACTATACAGTCCATGGATTCTCTAGGCCAGAATACTGAAGTGGTAGCCTTTCCCTTCTCCAGGGGATCTTACCAAACCCAACAATCGAACCCAGGTCTCCCACATTGCAGGCGGATTCTTTACCAGCTGAGCCACAAGGGAAGCCCAAGGATACTGGAGTGGGTAGCCTATCCCTTCTCCAGCAGATCTTCCCGACCTAGGAGTCAAACTGGGCTCTCCTGCATTGCAGGCAGATTCTTTACCAACTGAGCTGTGAGAGAATCTATGAGGGGAGTTTGGCTTATTAAACCACGTAAAAATCAGTCATTGTCAGCAAATGATCTCTTCACTTCATGGCATATTAACACTTTAGTTTGGTTTTTTGTTTTACTACAGTTACAGCTGAGATTAGGAACCTTTGGAATCAGAACATAGGACACATGTTTTGATGGAGAGAATAGGGCAACCTTAGAGGGTTTATAACAGCAGAGTTGCTGGGAAGATTCGGCATCATAATTGTATCTAGAGTGAATCCTGTGTCTATTTTTTAAAAGTATCTCAAAGTTTTATTTAGAAAGCTGTTCCTATTGAGTCACTAAATATTCTGAGATCTTTGTCACTTTTGGCCAAACTCAATGACTTTGAACTATTCAACTTCTACTGCCACCGTCTGATTAATCTGAATTTTTTCCATGATGATTTGTAATAATAAAGAAATTGGGAGAAGAAAGATTATTTCTTTGTCATATTGAATTCAGCACTTGTGTACAGGTGGAAACAGTTCAGTTCAGTTGCTCAGTCGTGTTCAGTTCTTTGCAACCCCACGAAACACAGCACGCCAGGCCTCCCTGTCCTTCACAAACTCCTGGAGTCCACCCAAACCCATGTCCATTGAGTCGGTGATGCCATCCAACCATCTCATCCTCTGTTGTCCCCTTCTCCTCCTGCCTTCAATCTTCCCCAGCATCAGGGTCTTTTCAAATGAATCAGCTCTCGGCATCAGGTGGCCAAAGTATTGGAGTTTCAGCTTCAACATCAGTCCTTGCAATGAAAACCCACGACTGATCTCCTTTAGGATGGATTGGTTGGATCTCCTTGCAGTCCAAGGGATTCTCAAGAGTCTTCTCCAACACCACAGTTCAAAAGCATCAATTCTTCTGTGCTCAGCTTTCGTTATAGTCCAACTTTCATATCCATATATGACCACTGGAAAAGCCATAGCCTTGACTAGACAGACCTTTGTTGACAAAGTGATGTCTGCTTTTTAATATGCTGTCTAGGTTGGTCATAACTTTCCTTTCAAGGAGTAAGCACCTTTTAATTTCATGGCTGCAATCATCATCTGCAGTGATTTTGGAGCCCAGAAAAATAAAATCTGACACTGTTTCCACTGTTTCCCTATCTATTTCCCATGAAGTGATGAGACTGGAGGCCATGATCTTAGTTTTCTGAATGTTGAGCGTTAAGCCAACTTTTTCACTCTCCTCTTTCACTTTCATCAAGAGACTCTTTAGTTCTTCTTCCCTTTCTGCCATAAGGGTGGTGTCATCTGCACATCTGAGGTTATTGATATTTCTCCCAGCAATCTTGATTCCAGCTTGTGCTTCCTCCAGCTCAGCGTTTCTTATGATGTACTCTGCTTATAAGTTAAATAAGCAGGGTGACAATATACAGCCTTGAGGTACTCCTTTTCCTATTTGGAACCAGTCTGTTGTTTCATGTCCAGTTCTAACGGTTGCTTCCTGACATGCATATAGGTTTCTCAAGAGGCAGGTCAGGTGGTCTGGTATTCCCATCTCTTTCAGAATTTTCCATTGTTTATTGTGATCCACACAGTCAAAGGCTTTGGCATAGTCAATAAAGCAGAAATAGATGTTTTTCTGGAACTCTCTTGCTTTTTATCCTTTTGTACCTAGTTAAATTTGGGATCCAGCCATGACCATTGGTTACAGTATCATTTACAGATGTCTCTACCTACAGGTTTGTAATTCAACTTTCCAGTATCAGGACCTGATTTTGGGGAAGGAAGCAAAAAAAAAAAAAAAAACCCATCAAAGGAATAGCTTGAAGAACAGCTACAGTGACTTCTTTGTGGACTTCAAACATCAATCTGATTGATTTTGTGAGTTAACATGATCTTTGTGTTACTTGAGTCTTTTAATACAGCAGTGATTGTTTGATTTCACAATATGGATTTGTCTTAAATATAACTGCAGGCTATCTGTGTTGCTGGGTGGTAAAAATGTGCTGGGTAATTCCCTTTTTGTAAAAGGAAATCTCACAGACAGAAAGCTTGTATATATCATATCTAGTGATTTGGTCACAAGCTCAGAGAGAGTAATGACTATTTTTCTCAGTTTAGAGATATATTTTGTTCTTATTAATGTTACTGGTATAAAACTTACATTTTGCAATATTCTTTAGGCCGTTTAGAAGACTTCCTTTTACTTCGTTCTGTTTTTACTATATTAGAGAGCTTCTGAAATTGAAAGTAATGATTGGTTTACTTTGAAAATGTATCATTCCTTCAGTGACCATTAAGCAGATGTAAAAATCTATTCTTGGCAATCACATCACAAGAATCCCTATGAAAAAGTCTATACCAGAGAAACAACTGGCTTATTTCCTGTTAATTGTAAAATTATTGGTTACAGAATAAAGAATAGCATCAATAACATCTTTTCCTTAATAAAGCTCTTAACTTCATCTGCTGCTATTTGCTGACCAGTAAAAGTCTTTTAAGTTATTGTTTTTATTGTACACTTAGTGGAGAGTACAAAATAAAAAAACAACATAAGAAGTATAAAATTTCACCCCAAATAATAGGAATCTAAAAAATCCCATGGATGGAGGAGCCTGGTAGGCGGCAGTCCATGGGGGTCGATAAGAGTCGGGCACGACTGAGCAACTTCCCTTTCACTTTTCACTTTCATGCATTGGAGAAGGAAATGGCAACCCAGTCCAGTATTCTTGCCTGGAGAATCCCAGGGACAGAGGAGTCTAGTGGGCTGCCCTCTATGGGGTCGCACAGAGTTGGACACGACTGAAGCGACTTAGCAGCAGCAGCAGCAAGGGGGTACAACATATATAAAGTAAATTCACTTTCACAATTAATTTAGCTGCAATTATTTTGTTAAACCTAACACATTTTCTCTGAAATATGAATGATTAATACCAGATAAGAGACAACTTGCTTATTTACTATTAGTTACTTAATTTAAAATTTATAAAAGAAAAGGACTTTATACATTAATCCATTAATAAAATGATTATTTTATATTTATTATTGTGTGTGTGTGTGTGACAGAGAGAGTTTTAGTTTTTAATTTGTGGTTATTTACCCATGCATATCTTTCCATAGAAAGTAGGGCATGGTAAAGATAGAAGTGTACATTGCTTCCTGCTTGTGGGAATGGACACTGGCCCTCAAACCTTTTTCATTTCTTTATCTTGATTACTATTTAGTAGAAACTGACACACAAAATGATGTTGCTGCAATGGTAGCTTAAACCTTCTCATTGATTAAGAGAGTAATTTAGTTCTTAGGAACGAGAAGATGGGTGTATATCATGAGAAACTGTTTTAAGTTTCTAAAAATTAATGTTTTCCTAAGAAATTCATTCTCCCATTTTGTCATTTTACTTACTCCAAGCCAGGAAAAAGGAAGAGGTCATGGGAGATAATAATTAAGTAAAATAATTTATTTAAGGTATATATAAAGAGTATACTGTAAACAGCAATATGATTTTAACATTTGAGGTATATTTTAGTCCAACCCACAACCCCCCAACAGATACCTCTGACAAAGCAAGTAATCCGTCTGAAAGGACTAGAATATTAATGTGATCTTTCAGCAATGGTTTGAGGCAGTAGACAACTTTGAAAGGAGATGATGGATTTCCTAAAGAAAATCTCAGCAAATATATTATTTATACAGTTTCATCATATTTCTCTCATCTCTTCCTTGTCTTTCTTCCCTCATGTATTAGCATTTTTTTTACAGCCCTGTCCTGAATGTACTGACTCCTAAAGATTAATGAAAGTTAAAAAAATTCAAATATAGTTTGAATTAAATGACATTGTTCTTGTAACAATAGAGTTTTTAGTATAATAGGACAGACACCAGAGATGTATAAGCTTAAAAAATATGAATAAAGGATAAATACTGTACACAAAGGAGCAGATTAGTGTCATGGTTAAGAGTCATAATGCTTCTGTTTAAATCCCGGCTCTTCAACTCACTAGCATGTGACATTTGATAACTCAGTCTTCTATGCACCTCAGTTTCTTTCCTTGTAAAATGGGACTGAAGATTAAATAAGTTGACATATGCAAGATGTGCAATCCTTAGCTCTTTTTAAAACAAAATTAATTAGAAAAGCACTTTAAATTGATGTGTATAAATCTGAGGGGAAGGTAGAAAGGAAATCATGTGGATTTTATGTTGCAGTTGAGGAGAAGGGGGTGTCAGCTTATTTCTGTTAACTATGGAAAGGTTCAGGAAGGAAGGAGGAACACTGCACAGGCTGATATAGTGGGCTTCTGGGAAGAACTTATGGGGAAACGAGTGGAAAAAAAGAGTTTGGCTTTGAAAGCTGGAGATAGGTCAATATGAACTCAAATGGTAAAAAAAAAAAAAAAAAGTTAGATTTAATCAGAACTGTTATGAGAGATCATTTTAAGAGCATGGAATGGAATGAGTTACGCTACAAAAAACAGATGATTAATTGTGGCTTTGGTAGTGAGACGAAGTTTTGTACATAGAAGTTACAGCGGTAGTGTGTGTAGAAATAAAACATTTAGATTATAGTACAATCTTAGAATAATAGAAATAGAATTCATCATATACATACATGTATGTGTATATACAGATATAGATAGATGGATATGACGTAGAAGGTAGATGGGCCCCTGGGCTGGACACCTGGTGTTCATCAAGTAGAATAAAATTCAAGCTTTGTTCTCACCCAGATACTCCAAGGACAAAGCTAGAGGCAAAATCTGAGCTCTGCAAAAGTACAGACATAAAGCACTCCCTCCTGAGGTCCAGGAAGACTTCCCTGTATGCATATATGCAGCAAAGCTTCCTGGGGGGTCAAAAAGGGAGGGGGACACCACCCCATAAAGTCTGGACATGCACCCATGCACTCACCTATGGTGGGATCATCTTAGAAAAAAATTGCTCACTCACCTTGTGAAGGGTCCTAGGACCAGTCAAGTGTGAAGAAAAAAACAAGTTAATTGGTCACATGTAGACAAAGACCAAGAAGGACTATGCTAAAAAAAGTGATGTAAGCCATCTCTATATTGCACTCCTTACTCAGGACACCTGCACTCCTCCCTAGGTCTGTATCTCTGCCTTACCTGTGACATAAATTAATAAACTGTTTCTCTGTGTGCTCTTCCGTATGTTGTACTGTGTCTCTGATAATAAATTTTGTATCTTGTTTTGGAGTTTTTGCCTCCTTGCAACATACTTGGTTTCAGATGGGGTAAGAATCAGGTAAATTTTCTTCTAGCCTCTAACCTGTAGCCTCTGGTGGACTGTTCAATCCCTGGACAGGGAAATAAGATCTTGATTTAAGACTATTGTATCTCTAAAAATAGATAGATAGGTAGATAGATAAATAAGACAACTATTAATCTGATTTTAAGGTTAATTTATGAACTTCCTTGGTGGTACAACGAATGGGAATCTGCCTACCAATGCAGGGGACATGGATTTAATCCCTGGTCCAGGAAGATTCCACATATGACGGAACAACTAGGCCCATGTGCTATGACTACTGAAGCTTGCCCCGCCCTAGAGCCCATCCTCCTTAACAAGAGAAGCCACCACAATAAACGAGAAGCCCATGCACTGCAACAAAGAGTAGCCCCTGCTTGGCGCAACTAGAGAAAGCCTGTGTAGAGCAATGAAGATCCAGTGCAACCATAAAATTCTTTAAAAAAATTTACAAAATGGTTACTCTACTTGAAAGTGACTTAATAACTCTCCTTTCTTACATTTCATAATGAGAAGGCCCAAATGGATTAAGTTTGGGCAGGAGGTGACTACAGGGAAACTCCTAATCTAGTGCAGATTAGCCTAGACAGAAGTTTTCATGGCCTCTTGGCAAGATCCCCTGGAGGAGGGAAAGACTACCCACTTCAGTATTCTGGCCTAGAGAATTCCATGGACTGTATAGTCCATGGGGTCACAAAGAGTCAGACACAACTGAGTGACTTTCACTTTCCATATTTTTGTTATTGATGGTGGTGAGTGCAGTTACCTGAAAACAAGTTAAAATACCTAGTAAGTGTGGTATAATTTTTAAGTCATAAAAAAATCCTGCCTAGTTTTCCTGGGATAACATGTACTAATTGAATCATAACTTGAAGTGAAAGTGTTAGTCGCTCAGTTGTGTCTGACTCTTTGTGACCCCATGGACTGTAACCCACCAGGCTCCTCTGTCCATGGAATTCCCCAGGCAAGAATAGTGGAGTGAGGTAGCCATTTATTTACTCCAGGGGATCTTTCTGGCTGAGGGATTGAACCTGGGTCTCCTGCATTGGAGACAGATTCTTTACTGTCAGAGCCACCAGGGAATCATAACTCACTTTGTATCAAATGTCAGTTGATATTAGCATGGCAAGACCATATACCTTTGGAAATTTAATAGTCATAATTGTGAGACTATTTTTAAAGGCTGATCAACAGATCCAACTGTATTCCTGGATTTTCCATCTTATTGATATTTTATAGTAGTTTCAGAAGTGTGGAGGCTAGTGTAAGTAAACTATAACTTATGGTACATGAACCATGAACTTCCAGATGTTCAAGTTGGATTTAGAAAAGGCAGAGGAACCAGAGATCAAATTGCCAACATCTGCTGGATCATCGAAAAACCAAGACAGTTCCAGAAAAATATCTCCTTCTGCTTTATTGACTACGCCAAAGCTTTTGACTGCGTGTATCACAACATCTGTGGAAAATTCTGAAAGAGATGGGAATACCAGACCACCTTACCTGCCTGCTGAGAAGTCTGTATTCAGGTCAAGAAGCAACAGTTAGAACCGGACATGGAACAACAGACTGGTTCCAAATCGGGAAAGGTGTACGTCAAGGTTGTATATTGTCACCCTGCTTATTTAATTTATATGCAGAGTACATCATATGAAACGCTGGGCTGGAAGAAGCACAAGCTGGAATCAAGACTGCTGGGAGAAATATCCATAACCTCAGATATGCAGATGACACTAACCTTCTGGCAGAAAGGGAAGAAGAACTAAAGAGCCTGTTGATGAAAGTGAACGAGGAGAGTGAAAAAACTGGCTTAAAACTCAACTTTCAGAAAACTAAGATGATACAGTGCAGAAATACAAAGGATTATAAGAGACTATTATGAACAACTATATGGGAATAAAACGGATAACCTGGAAGAAATGGACAGATTCTTAGAGGAGTTCAATCTTCCAAACTGAACCAGGAAGAAATAGAAATTATGAACAACCCAATTACAAGCACTGAAATTGAAGTTGTGATCAAAAATTTCCCACAAAACAAAAGCCCAGGACCAGATGGCTTCATAGGAGAATTCTATCAAACATTTAGAGAAGAGCTAATGCCTATCCTTCTAAAACACTTTCAAAAAAGTGCAGAGGAAAGAACATGTCCAAACTCATTCTACAAGGCCACCATTACTCTGATACCAAAACCAGACAAAGACAACACAAAAAAAGAAAACTACAGGCCAATATCACTGTTGAACACAGGTGCAAAAATCCTCAATGAAATTTTAGCAAACAGAATTCAGCAACACATCAAAAAGCTCATACACCATGATCAAGTTGGGTTATCCCAGGAATTCAAGGATTCCTCAATACATGCAAATCAATCAATGTGATACATCACATTAACAAACTGAAAGATAAAACCCATATGATCATCTCAATAGGTCCAGAAAAAGCCTTTGACAAAATTCAGCACCCATTTATGATTAAGACTTCAAAAAATGGGCATAGAAGGAACCTACCTCAACATGGTAAAGGGCATATATGATAAGCCTACAGCAAACATTATTCTAAATGGTGAAAAACTGAAAGCATTCCCCCTAAGTTCAGGAACAAGACAAGGGTGTCCACTTTCACCACTATTATTCAACATAGTTTTGGAAGTCCTAGCTACAGCAATCAGAGAAGAAAGAGAAGTAAAAAGTAAAAAAAAAAAGAAGTAAAGCTCTCACTGTTTGCAGATGACATAATACTATACATAGAAACCCTAAAGATAGTATCAGAAAATTACTAGAGCTAATCAGTGAATTTAGCAAAGTTGCAGGATACAAAATCAGTACCCCCCAAATCACTTGCATTTCTACATACTAACAATGAAAAATCAAAAACAGAAATTAAGGAATTGATCCCATTCACCATGGCAACAAAAAGAATTAAATATTTAGGAATAAACTTACCTAAGGAGACAAAAGAACTGTACACAGAAAATTATGACACTAATGAAAGAAATCAAAGATGACATAAACAGATGAAGAGATATTCCATGTTCCTGGGCAGGAAGAATCAATAATGTGAAAATGACTATACTACCAAATGCAATCTACAGATACAATGTGATCCCTATCAAATTACCAATGGCATTTTTCACAGAACTAGAACAAAAAATTTCACAATTCATATGGAAACACAAAAGACCCCGAATAGCCAAAGCAGCCTTGAGAAAGAAGGATGGAGCTAGAAGAATCAACCTTCTTGACTTCAGATTACACTACAAAACTACAGTCATCAAGACAGTATGGTACTGGCACAAAAACAGAAATATAGAACAATGGAACAAGATAGAAAGCCCAGAAATAAACCCATGCACCTATGGGTACCTTGTTTTTGACAACAGAGGCAAGAATATACAATGGGGCAAAGACAGCCTCTTCAATAAATGGTGCTGGGAAAACTGGACAGCCACATGTAAAAGAATGAAACTAGAACACTTCCTAACATCATACACAAAGATAAACTCAAAATGGATTAAAAACCTAAATGTAAGACCAGAAACTACAAAACTCTTAGAGGAAAACAGGCAGAACACTTGATGACATAAATCAAAGCAAGATTCTCTATGGCCCACCTCCTAGAGTAACAGAAATAAAAACAAAAGTAAATAAGTGGGACCTAATTGAATTTACAAGCTTTTGCACAGCAAAGTAAAGTATAAGTAAGGTGAAAAGACAACTCTCAGAATGGGAGAAAATGATAGCAAATAAAACAACTGACAGAAGATTAATTTCCAAAATATATAAGCAGCTCATACAACTCAATGCCAGAAAAGCAAACAATCCAATCAAAAAGTGGGAAAAGACCTAAACAGACATTTCTCCAAAGAAGACCAACAGATGGCTAACCAACACATGAAAAGATGCTCAACGTAGCTCATTATTAGAGAAATGCAAATCAAAACTATAATGAGATATCACCTCACACCAGTCAGAATGGCCATCATCAAAAAATCTACAAACAATAAATGCTGGAGAAGGTGTGGAGAAAAGGGAACACTCTTGCACTGTTGGTGGGAATGTAAATTGATACAGCCACTATGGAAAACAGTATGGAGATTCCCTTACAAACTAGGAATAAAATCACCGTATGACCCAGCAATCCCAGTCTTAGGTATATAAGGTATATATATATAACCTGAGGAAACCAAAATTGAAAAAGGCACATGTATCCCACTGTTAAATGCAACACTGTTTACAATAGCTAGAACATGGAAGCAACCTAGATGTCCACTGACAGATGCATGGATAAAGAAGTTGTGATACATATACACAATGGAATATTAGTCACCCATAAAAAGGAATGCATTTGAGTCAGTTCTAAAGAGGTGGGTGAACCTAGAACCTATACACAGAGTGAAGTGAATCAGAAAGAGAAAGATAAATATCATATTCTAACACATATATACAGAATCTAGAAAAATGGTACTGAAGAATTTATTTACAGGGCAGCAATGGAGAAATAGACATAGAGAATAGACTTATGGACAAGGGGTGTGGGGAAGACAGGGTGAGATGTATGCCAAGAGTAACATGGAAACATATTACCATATGTAAAATAGATAACCAACAGGAATTTGCTGTTGGGCTCAGGAAACTCAAACAGGGGCTCTGTATCAATCTAGAGGGGTAGGATGGAGCAGGAGATGGGAGGGAGGTTCAAAAGGGGATATATGTATACCTATGGCTGATTCATGTTGAGGTTTGACAGAAAACAACAAAATTCTGTAAAGCAATCATCCTTCAATAAAAAAATAAAAAGAGCAACAACAACAAAACACTAAGATCATGGCATCTGATCCCATCCCTTCATGGCAAAGAGATGGGGAAATAATGGAAACAATGAGACACTTTACTTTTTGGGGCTCCAAAATCACTGCAGATGGTGACTGCAGCCATGAAAAGATGCTTGCTCCTTGGAAGAAAAGCTATGACCAACCTAGACAGCATATTAAAAAGCAGAGACATTACTTTGCCAACAAAGGTCCATCTAGTAAAAGCTATGGTTTTTCCAGTGGTCATGTATGGATGTGAGAGTTGGACTATAAAGAAAGCTGAGTGCCGAATAATTGATGCTTTTGAACTGTCGTGTTGGAGAAGACTCTTGAGAGTCCCTTGAACTGCAAGAAGATCAAGTGAGTCAATGCTAAAGGATATCAGTCCTGAATATTCATTGGAAGGGTTGATGCTGAAGCTGAAACTTCAATATTTTGGCCCCCTGATGCAAAGAACTGATTCATTGGAGAAAACCCTGATGCTAGAAAAGATTGAAGGCAGGAGGAGAAGGGGACGACAGACCATGAGATATTTGGATGGCATCACCAGCTCTATGGACATTAATTTGAGCAAGCCTCAGGAATTGGTGATGGACAGGGAAGCTTGGTGTGCTGCAGTCCGTGGGGTTGCCAAGAGCTGGACATGACTGAGTGACTGAACTGAACTGAACTTATTGTTCAAGGTATTGGGATGGTTTGAAGAAAAGATTGGCAGCAATCAGAAATCCCAGGTTGGAGTTCTGCCTAGGACTGTGGATTTCATTCTCCTGTTCATCTTCCTCTCTCCCATCTTTGAGCTCTAGGAAGAAGCTCTGGGACCTTGAGATCCAGATGAAACATTGGTAGTGCATTGCTGGTAGTGCTGGTAGATAGATGAGAAGCCTGCTGTGTGATGATGGGGAGCAGTAGGGTTCTTACCTTCAAGCATAGGGCAGGAGCTACATGAACAGAATAGATGGTCTCCAGATTTTGTTTGCCATTTTGTTTGAGTGAACTGATAAATTCTCATTAGGCTTGGTTCACAGTAAATCTTAAACTTATTTTGGTTGAATAGCTTAGGTAAATATTAATCCTGATAAGTGCTGATCTGGAACAAAAATGTAATATTTGAGGTAATGGTGTTAAGGTATCTTCTGCATATTGAATGACTATTATCCATGTGAAATGAAAGGGTTAGACTTATAGAAGTCAATTTGCATCCTATTTTAATCCTATTTTTATCTTCCTAGGCAGGGGGAGAGAAAATTCCCAACTGGTATCTATATGTGTGTGTGTGTGTGTGTGTGTGTATACTGGTTTCTGCATGTGTGTGTGTGTGTGTGTAAAAATATTGAGAGGTCAGCATTATTATTCACAAATCAAAATTATTATATCTCTACTGATAGACATTAATTTTTTGAGATACAAAACAATCAGGAATGGGAAGAGCAAATTTCATAATGGCTACAAAATAGAGAAATTGCTAAACAATTCCCCCCCAAAATCAAGAAAAAACACATTTTTCTTTTTACTGGTGAATAAATACAGTAGATTAAGAAGTTATATATGTTTCACATAGTCTAGTTAAATATATTAAATTTGTACTTGAAGTTATAAAAATGAGCCTGAAAGTCTTTGGTTTCCTTTTGGTTCTAAATTTCAATGTGGCTTTTGAAGGGATATCTATCTTCCCCATTAAGTTGTAATGCCATTTCCTCTCTGAGGATCTAACATCATCTTGTTCACGTTGCCTAACTGATGTCCGTTGAATCTGATCTAACAGTGACCCACTCTGTAACAGTGTTTCAGCCCTAAAACTTACTTCAAGAAACCTTGTCATGCCTCAGTTTGAGCATTTTTGTCTTAAATTTGTAAGGCAATTAGATCATCTTATAGACATGTCAGTGTTCTGCTGTTAATGATTTTCCCTTACAGTGACTTCAAGAAGTTTCTGAAGGAATCTTCTTCACTGAGCATTATAGATTCCTTAGGCATGGGGTATAACCTAGTCTTTTTATTGAGGAGAGCTCCTTACCCATTGCCTTATGGCCCATACTTTATTTTGTATGGATTTTGTTGACCTCTCACATATTTTAAATTTAAGGTAAATTATGAAATGACTAATCCTGTGATTTAGCATGTGAAAGTGAAAGTCGCTCAGTCATGTCTGACTCTTTGCAATCCCATGGACTGTCCATGGAATTCTCCAGGCCAGAATACTGAAGTGGGTAGCCTTTCCCTTCTCCAGGGGATCTTCCCAACCTAGGGATTGAACCCAGGTCTCCTGCATTGTAGGTGGATTCTTTACCAACTGAGCTATCAGGATTTAGCAAAGAGGAAAGAAAAAAAAGATTCAATGGTCATATTTTCTCCAATATATTTTTTAGCCTTAGATTAAATCAAGGATGATGTCTATAGAGGACTCATTGTAGATAATATGCATACAAATAAAGATCTTTGGTGTGACTAGCCAAAAAACTAATTCCTTCTTTGAAATGTTCTATTTACAGTATCTTAATCTGAGATACAGCTCTTCCCTAGTGTCTCAGACAGTAAAGTGTCTGCCTACAATGTGGGAGACCCGGGTTCAGTCCCTGGGTTAGGAACATCTCCTGGAGAAGGAAATGGCAATCCACTCCAATATTCTTGCCTGGAAAATCCCATGGACGGAGGAACCTAGTAGGCTACAGTCCACGGGGTTGCAAAGAGTCAGACACGACTTCCAACTATGTTCTAGACAATTTTTATACCTGACTCAAAGAACAGACAAAGGGCCTTTTCTGCCTAAGCCACCATTTCTTCTCTGTCATTTTCTTCTGCTTCTCATTCCTTTATTCTCTCCATGCCCACCCATCCTCCTCTTTGTTCTTCCTCAAACAGTCAAGCATACTCCTTATTCAAGGACTTGATGCTGCTCCATCTCCCTGAGATGCTGCTCCTTCAGATTTTGGTAGAGTTAAGCTCTTTTGTGCTTTCAGGTTTTTTTGGTCAAAATTTACCTTCCAGTGAGCCACTTAAGTCAATGTTTAAAAATTCAAACTCCTATCTGTACATTTCATTTTTTCTCTTCCTACTTTATCTCCTCAGCACTGATTACAATCTGGCACATCACATATACTATTTATTTCCTGTCTTCCACTCCACTATTTAAGCCCCATGAGGGCAAGACATTTTTTTCACTGTCATATCCTCAGTGCATAGCAGAGCTTGGCACCTCTAAGTATTCCAACTATTTGTTGATTTAATGATTGAAAGAAAGAATAACTCTATGATGTCTGGTCATATGGCTAAATTTTTCCTTCTTCAAATGTAATCTGTGCTTAATATAAATCTCTCCTTCTGTGTGTAAATCCAAATTAAGGACTGCGGAATTAGTGTTAGTTTAAAGCTGCCATGATATTTAAAATCATCACTGCAAATAAAAGGTCAGTGTACATACCTTTTGTAAGACTGCTGGATAAGTAAATTATATTTTTTGTCATATGACTGTCTTTATTTTTATTTCAAAGGACAAATAAATAAATCAGCAGAAAAAATATTTAGATAGGTGGTATACAGTGACACCATAGGGAAATAGATTTGATGACTTAAACTTGTTTCAAGCAAATTATAATTGCTGCCCAGGAGAGAAAAGCAAAAACCAAGAGATTGTTTCTGCTTCTATTCGCTGGGAATAGTGTACACATAATGCACTTGACGGGAAATAATGACAAAAGAGAACTAGAACTATTCACAGCTAAATGACAGGGAGCCCTGGCGTATTGCAGTCCATGGAGTCACAAAGAGTCAGACACAACGGAGCAACTGAACTGAACTGAACAGCTAATATTTATAATTTTACAACTGGGTACAAATCAAATGAGTCTGCCTAAAATGGAGGAAAGTCATACAATTCTTCAAAAGCAGTTCCTGGAGAAAAAAACAAGAGCTAACTTGTCTTAAAAGAGCCTGATCTTTGTGCCTGGCACAATGCTTAGGACTTGGCTCACACTGAAATGCTAAGTCCTCCAGCAACATTATAAGTGGGTCCTATTTATTTTCTCCACTTTGTGGATGAGAAAATGGAAGAGAGGTTGTGCTGCTTGCCTAGTTGTACAGAGCTGCTAAATGGTAACACAGAGATTCTGCGTTGTATGGTCTTCTTAGTTATACAATATAGTGTTGAACATGGAGACCACAACTTGGATGCAAGCCTAACAGCCATTTTTGGCTGTTTAAGTTCAACTCTAAGGGGACAGACATCTTAAAAGGGTATCCCATAGGATTAAATTACCAACTGATAGCAATAGTGAATGTATTTCATAGCAACTTTTTAACATCCATTTTTCCCTAGCTATTCAAAAATAAAAAATGAAAATCAAGTTAAATACAGAGACTGACTTTAGTATCAGTTCTTTTGTTTACCTTCTGAAGTCAAAGTTGACTAGATTCAATATTTGAAAGAGTCAGCCTTACAGAGTCGACATCTGAAAAAGAAAGAAGCCAGGAGAGAGAGCTAATTAACCTTTTTGATTTGTAGAGGGAGAATTCCCTTACCCCCTGGTGATAAGCCTGTTTGTCTCCATGACAGTGAAGTGTTGCATCCTACAGATACAAAGAAAGGAAGACATAAAGCAGTATGCTGCTGCTGCTAAGTCGATTCAGTCTTGTCTGACTCTGTGCGACCCCATAGACTACAGCCCACCAAGCTCCCCTGTCCCTGGGATTCTCCAGGCAAGAACACTGGAGTGGGTTGCCATTTCCTTTTCCAATGCATGAAAGTGAAAAGTGAAAGTGAAGTCGCTCAGTCGTTTCCGACTCTTAGCGACCCCGTGGACTGCAGCCTACTAGGCTCCTCCGTCCATGGGATTTTCCCGGCAACAGTACTGGAGTGGGGTGCCATTGCCTTCTCCTTCAGCAGTATAGCAAATGCTAAGTTAAAAAAAAAAAGATATGGAGTCTGGTCTGGATATAGTAAACATTTGAAAGTGGGGCAGAGATGACGGAGATTTGTAAATGTACAGACAAGGAAAAGTCAAGAAAAGCTATCCTTTAGCTGTTGTCATTCTTTCTATCATGACTAGCCATTACTTTTTTTGGAGGAAAAGTCTTTCAGGCTGTTTTTCCAGATTCTTCTTTACTTCCATCCTCATTAGCAGTTGCCTGACCTAGGACTGCCTAAGAGATGTTTTCAAACAAATTTGATCATGCTTACCAGTTCTGCTGACTCAAATGCTATTAAACTACCTATGATTTCTTTTTTAAACTCTGGAAAACAGAAGATATATATATTATAAACCAATAACTTTCCTTTTTTTCTCTCCTTTTTTAAGCTTCCCTGGCTACTCTTAAAACTATACCCATTTTTCCCTAGCTGTAAAAGTTTTCCTATATTATTATGTTGTTAGTCATAGCCTTTGTGGATTTTGATAGTAATTTAATCTGTTATAGCACAAGCAGGTTCAGCTTGTTTACTTCAGTGACCTACTATGCTGGAGTGGTTAAAAAAAAAAAACACCCAAGTTCCCTTATGAGAATTTTAAGCCAAATTCTCTCTGTCCAGATGGTTCCTGCTACTAGGCCAGGAAAACGTAGAGCCTCTCTATTTCCTGCTGATTTGTTTATAGTGGCCCTTGATTACTATTAACGATCCCCAGCTGTACCAGTCACCTAGCCCTGTCTCCCTTCCATCTCTTCCATCCTCATTAACCCCTTGGGGTTGGTTCCTGCTTTTCTGAAGTCTGATCCTTCCTCACTTCTTCACAAAAGAAACAAAACTTTAATTTCAAAAACTTTCTAGGAAACAACTGGAAAAATAAAGAATTAATTCTGTCCATAAAGCAAACATGGCAATGTTGACATCTGAACAATTCTAGGAAAGAATTCTTTGACTTTATTTTTTAACTTTGCACTCCTGCAACCATATACATGCTCATTTTCACTTAGTTTTTAAATAAATAATGAATCCTGAAGCATGTAAAAATACAAAAACTCATGCATGCACATGTCTCTATCTGTGTCAGATTGTTTCTTGGAGATATTTTAGATATAGCTTTGTCAAATCTTTAGAGTTTTTCATTACTCAAAGCTCACTCTTGATATCATTTCCCATTACTTCTTTTTTAAAAAATTTATTTATTTTTTTATTGAAGGAAAATTGCTTTACAGAATTTTGTTGTTTTTGTCAAACCTCAACATGAATCAGCCATAGGTATACATATATTCCCTCCCTTTTGAACCTCCCTCCCATCTTCGTCCCCCCTCCACCCCTCTAGGTTGATACAGAGCCCCTGATTGAGTTTTCTGAGCTTTTCAGCAAATTCCTGTTGGCTATGTATTTTACATATGGTAATGTAAGTCTATGCCCCACCAGTTATGCTGAAGAAGCTGAAGTTGAATGGTTCTATGAAGATCTACAAGACCTTTTAGAACTAACAACCAAAAAAGAAGCCCTTTTCATTATAGAGGACTGGAATACAAAAGTAGGAAGACAAGAAACACCTAGAATAACAGGCAAATTTGGCCTTGGAGTACAGAATGAAGCAGAGCAAAGGCTAATAGAGTTGTGCCAAGAGAACACACTGGTTATAGCAAACACCCTCTTCCAACAACACAGGAGAAGATTCTACACATGGACATCACCAGATGGTCAACATCGAAATCAGATTGATTATGTTTGCAGCCAAACATAGAGAAGCTCTATACAGTCAGCAAAAACAAGACTGGGAGCTGACTGTGGCTCAGATCATGAACTCCTTATTGCCAAATTCAGACTTAAATTGAACAAAGTGAGGAAAACCACTAGACCATTTAGGAATGACCTAAATCAAATCCTTTATGATTATGTAGTGGAAGTAAGAAATAGATTTAAGGAACTAGATCTGATAGACAGAGTGCCTGATGAACTATGGATGGAGGTTCATGACATTGTATAGGAAGCAGGGATCAAGACCATCCCGAAGAAAAAGAAATGCAAAAAAGCAAAATGGCTACCTGAGGAGGCCTTACTAATAGCTGTGAAAAGAAGAGAAGCAAAAAGCAAAGGAGAAAAGGAAAAATATACCCATTTGAATGCAGAGTTCCAAAGAATAGTAAGGAGAGATAAGAAAGCCTTCCTCAGCAATCAGTGCAAAGTAATAGAGGAAAACAGTAGAATGGGAAAGACTAGAGATCTCTTCAAGAAAATGAGAGATACCAAGGGAATATTTCATGCAAAGATGGGTGCAATAAAGGACAGAAATGGTATGGACTTACCAGAAGCAGAAGATATTGAGAAGAGATGACAAGAATACACAGAAGAACTGTACAAAAAAGATCTTCTTGACCCAGGTAATCACGATGGTGTGATCACTCACTTACAGCCAGACATCCTTGAATGCAAAGTCAAGTGGGCATTAGGAAGCATCACAACGAACAGAGCTAGTGGAGGTGATGGAATTCCAGTTGAGCTATTTCAAATCCTGGAAGATGATGCTGTGAAAGTGCTGCACTCAGTATGCCAGCAAATTTGGAAAACTCAGCAGTGGCTACAGGACTGGAAAAGGTCAGTTTTTATTCCAATCTCAAAGAAAGGCAATGCCAAAGAATGTTCAATCTACCGCACAGTTGCACTGATCTCACACGCTAGTAAAGTAATGCTCAAAATTCTGCAAGCCAGGCTTCATCAATACGTGAACCATGAACTTCCAGATGTTCAAGCTGGTTTTAGAAAAGGCAGAGGAACCAGAGATCAAATTGCCAACATCCGCTGGATCATCAAAAAAGCAAGAGAATTCCAGGAAAAAATCTATTTCTGCTTTATTGACTATGCCAAAGCCTTTGACTGTGTGGATCACAATAAACTGTGGAAAATTCTGAAAGAGATGGGAATACCAGACCACCTGACCTGCCTCTTGAGAAACCTGTATGCAGGTCAGGAAGCAACAGTTAGGACTGGACCTGGAACAACAGACTGGTTCCAAATAGGGAAAGGAGTACATCAAGGCTGTATATTGTCACCTTGCTTATTTAACTTATATGCAGAGTACATCCTGAGAAACGCTGGGCTGGAGGAAGCACAAGCTGGAATCAAGATTGCCGGGAGAAATATCAATAACCTCAGATATGCAGATGATACCACCCATATGGCAGAAAGGGAAGAACTAAAGAGCCTCTTGATGAAAGTGAAAGAGGAGAGTGAAAAAGTTGGCTTAAAGCTCTACATTCAGAAAACTAAGATCATGGTTTCCGGTCCCATCACTTCATGGCAAATAGATGGGGAAACAGTGGAAACAGTGTCAGACGTTGTTTTTTTGGGGCTCCAAAATCACTGCAGATGGTGACTGCAGCCATGAAATTAAAAGACGCTTACTCCTTGGAAGGAAAGTTATAACCAACCTAGACAGCATATTAAAAAGCAGAGACATTACTTTGTCAACAAAGGTCTGTCTAGTCAAGGCTATGGTTTTTCCAGTAGTCATGTGTGGATGTGACAGTTGGACTATAAAGAAAGCTTAGTGCTGAAGAATTGGTGCTTTTGAACTGTGGTGTTGGAGAAGACTCTTGAGAGTCTCTGGGACTACAGGGACATCCAACCATTTTATCCTGAGGGAGATCAGTCCTAGGTGTTCATTGGACGGACTGGTGTTGAACCTGAAACTCCAATACTTTGGCCACCTGACACAAAGAGCTGACTCATTTGAAAAGACCTTGATGCTGGGGAAGATTGAAGGCGGGAGGAGAAGGGGATGACAAGGATGAGATGGGTGGATGGCATCACCGACTCAATGGACATGAGTTTGGGTGAACTCTGGGAGTCGGTGATGGACAGGGAGGCCTGGTGTGCTGGAGTTATGTGGTCGTAAAGAGTTGGACATTACTGAGTGACTGAACTGAACTGAACTGAATGTAAGTTTCCATGCTACTCTTTCCATACATCTTACCCTCTCCTCCCCTCTCCACATGGAGTTATTTCTTTATAGATGATATTTTAGGTTGCACAAGATATAAACAAATAAAAATATCATCGCTGTCAGAGTATTAACTTATCTCTACTATGTTCATTAATGTAATATTTCTGTAGCCCCTCTTTGAAATAGGTAGAATGTTCTGTAACGGAAAAAAAAAAAATGGAATGGAGATCAACTCAATCTTCATTCTTTGAATTTCTAATTAGAGTTTGAAGCAGATATGACTTCATGAATTAAAGTGATTTAAAATGTCTTTTGCCTTTGGTATTACTCTAGCACCACCAACTTAATGGACATGAATTTGTCCAGACTCCAGGAAATAGTGAAGGACAGGGAATCCTGGTGTGCTGCAGTCCATGGGGTTGAAAAGAATCGGACATGACTTAGCAACTGAATATCATTACTGTATTTCCTCTTTTACTGTCCTTTGCTCTCTTTCTGTCTTAAATATTAAATTACAAGTTCTTTTTAAGAAGTCTTTGTCTCTTTGTCTTCTAGCAGGGCAGTTGATCATAAAAGCTAACATTCATGGTATATATTCTAACTGCTAGGTGCTCACCATATACTTCACATGGACTGTTCTTTTATTTCTCACAAAACTTTTTGAGATAAATTTTGAAATCATTCCCATTCACAGAGGGAGAGACGGAGAGTTACAGAGGTTGTGTATAAACGTCATATAGGCAGTTCTTCCTTAAGAAGCAATTGAACAGACTTAACATCCAGGTATGTTTCTCCTGAAGTGAAAATGACTATGAAAGAAGAATTTGCTTTAGGGGAAAGAATTTGAGGATTGGGACCAAGGGGCTCACTGTTAAATCACAGAAGCAGAAATGCTCTGAACCTCCCTGTCAGGAGCAGCTATGGGGGACTGCTAGGATTAAAGTGAAAGTTGCTCAGTCATGTCCGACTCTTGTGACCCCTCCTGGAATTCTCCAGGCCAGAATACTGAAGTGGGTAGCCTTTCCCTTCTCTAGAGGATCTTCCTAACCTAAGAATCGAACCGGGGTCTCCCACCATTGCAGGTGGATTCTGTACCGGCTGAGCCACAAGGGAAGCTAGGATTAAGTTGATCCAATAATCTTACCTCCATTGCTTTCTGAGGAAGAAAGTGCATTGCTTTTATTTTCCTCACTGGATGGTAGAAAGAAAGCACCATAAAACAGGAAAAAATAATATACATTTCTTTTAAAAAATAAAAAGATTAAGAGCTCTCTGATATGCATGAAAAGTGAAAGTGAAAGTTGATCAGTGTCCAACTCTTTGCAATCCCATGGACTATATATAAGATGACATAAATTAACATTTATTTGTAACAATTTTCATAATTTACCCTACTCTATTATTTTAGAATCTGTGGGCAATTTTTCTGGTATTTTATAATCAGATTTTTAGTTAGTTTTTAACTACATATAGGAAAATTCAGACAACATAAATTGCATGTTGATCATAAATCATCTGGGGACTTATTTTGCCAGCTGAACCTTTCTTTTTTTTTTTTAGGCTTTTGATTCCTTTGCTAATCTTAATGATGTCTCTATTTAAAAATAACCTTCATCAGATAGTGTGTATTTAGGGCTGTGACCAATGAAGCTGGAATGCCTTTCACCGTCTGTCTAGGAGGGAGGTTTTGCTTGTGGGAACACAGGTTTGCTGAATGAATTCCCCTGGTACAAATACACTGTTCAAGGCAGCACATTACACTGTGCTTTAAGTGAACAGATACATTCCAAAATCAGATGAGGACTTGGGGAATTGCCCACATTTAACCAAACAATGTTTGGTTAATGTTAAAATGCAAATGTTAAAATGCTGTTGATCTATTATAGTATTTGAGAATCATGGAGGGTCATTTAGTTCAATACTCTGATGGTTACCCAGCAGGGCTGGAAGCTTTGCAGGTCCAGCCGTAACTGATAATAGTCATTACTGAAGATGATCAAAAAGGTTGACTGGA
The DNA here is from genome assembly GCF_002263795.3 of Bos taurus. NCBI lineage: Eukaryota > Metazoa > Chordata > Mammalia > Artiodactyla > Bovidae > Bos > Bos taurus. Next base: position 38,142,585 of record NC_037328.1, on the reverse strand, counting down.
CCTCTTTTACCCTATTACCACTCCATTTATGCCTCCCTCCCCTCAATTTCCAGATCCTGGAAATTTCTCCCCTAAAATTTGGCTAAACAGAAGGTTTGTGTTGGGTTTTTTTTTCTGATACATTTTCCCTTCTTCGTTTGGTTTCTAACTGCTATATGGAAATGACAAAATCAAACAGACATACAGTGGAGAATCAGAATTTATATCACAAACAAAAAGTAAGAATATTAGTCAAAAATATTTGTTTTCTGTTGTCTCTTGCTAGTTTCCTGTTAGTCTCTCCCTCTTGCTGTAGTCAGATTTTCTTTGTGTTATGATTTTCAGCTCATGAAGTCTATATTCACCTTTTTTCTGCATGGAAATGAAGCTTTTACATGAATCTTAGATTTCATTTTGTTCTATTTCCTTTGGTTTTCTCATGTGTTGGCTCTAGTTTTTCACTCAGCTGTATTTTAATGAATTATTCCTGGTGACTGAAATATTCTTCTGAGATACACACACACACATATATATATATATTATTTTTTGCCATTATATAAATAATTAATTTGTTAAGGAGAGTTATGCATTCCATAAAACTATAACAGCCTATTTTCAGACCAATTAGAATAGGATTGTTGTAAAATGTGGTTGAATTGAGAGTTGAATCCTTTGCTTTTTAGATAAGGGCTCTTATAACAACAAAAATAGTATTTCCTTTTGGCCACACATAGCATTTTAGTGTTTTGGAACATGCTTAAAAAATGTAATTTTGGTTCAAATAAAAATAAAGTATTTATTATTTGAAAGAATATCTTAGGGCTGAATTTTCACATTTTCTGCTGAGATGCAAGCCAAAAGGAGTCAATTAAAATTATTCTTTTGCTTAGATAAATATCAATTACAACAAAAAGCATTGAAAAATAACACTTCAGCAGAGCCCAGAGATATGGAAAGCAGTGTTAGTGTGTAAAAAAAGCTCTAGGAACCGAAAGATACTCTCAAGTGGACAGAAATTGTTTTCTTTGTATTTGCTTTAGTGGAGTAAGACACTTCTCCAAGAGGCAGAGAAAATGGTTTTCATGCTCTCTCTCTCCCCTAACTATTAAATCATGAGATTCCATTTCCATCATTAAGTCATTTCTTTGCAGGTGATGTCTCTATTCCTTTTCCACTCTAAGGTTCTATGAATTCTAGAAATATTGACTTAGAGATCGTTTCATAAATCATGAATGCAAACCAACCGATCCAATCACAGATATTAATGTTATCAGACCCAGGAGTGACCCTCCAATTTTCATCACCATAACCTGAATTCCTGAACCAAACAAATAATCTCATCTGATGTTATTGAAAAAAGGTTGCACTTGAGTAATGAAATTCCAATGCAACTTGAACTCTGAATTTCACAGGCAAAACTTTAAGTTTAACCTTATTTTGTTTCGTGGATTAGACTTTCAAAAGATAGCCTCTCTTAGATGATTTGTGTGGAGTACAAGGACTGGTAGCTCAGCTGGTAAAGAATCCACTTGCAATGCAGGAGACCCCGGTTCGAATCCTGGGTTGAGACGATCCACTGGAGAAGGGATAGGCTACCCACTTCAGTATTCTTGGGCTTCCCTGGTGGCTTGGCTGGTAAAGAATCTGCCTGCAATGTGGGAGACCCGGGTTCAATCCCTGGGTTGGGATGATCCCCTGAAGAAGAGAACAGCTCTGCACTCCAGTATTCGGGCCTGGAGAATTCCATGGACTATATAGTCCATGCGGTCACAAAGAGTTGGACACAATTGAGTGACTTTCAAAAGGACTAATAGGTGCATTGCATTTTAAAGACTTTGAAGTATTCTATGTATCTCTCATTACTAAGAAGTACAGGACCTTTCAGGATGCATATTTACAGTAACTTTCATTTCTTAGAAAATTAGATAATCATAAAATACTGAAAACAGAAATATTTCAAAGTAATTGCATTGTCTATAAGATTCTGTTCTGTAATTAAGGGACTTGGAGGGGAGTGATAGTTACTCTTTTCTCATCCTTTCTGTGTTCCATTTTTATACTACACGGCATAAATTCATTTTTAAAAATGTAATAAAATATAAATAGAGCAGACAAAAATCCAACCTCTACTCCTTCATAAAAGGATAGTTTAATTTAAAATTGCAGTCACTAGAATGTTTAGTATCTAAGGTCAAGTTTCAGGCCTTCCTTTGCCTCCTTTTTTGTGTAGGAAGAAATGCTTTTTATATTGAAATTATTGTTCTGTTTTTCACAATATCTGATAGATGACTGTCACTTACACAAAACCAGTAAATGTTTGTGTGAGGCTGATTGAATTAAATTGCCCTTGGGTTAGTGCTGGGTAGATGAAGAATAATTATGCTCACAAGCCAAGCTACTTTTGTTCTGCCATTTTGAGAAAAGATGGGTCAACTTTCCTGAAGTTGTGATCTAATAGTGGGGCAGATTCTAAGTAGGGACCTTTAAGTATTTTAATTTATGTTGTTAACCTCAAGTAAAGCTGATTGTTATTTAAATATGATATTCTTTTTTGGAAATCAAGATTTTTTGTGCTTGCTTTCTAATACCTACCTTGCTTCTAATAACTTCTAATACCTAACTCACTTCTAATAGCTTTGGCTCAATCCTCCAACTAAAAAGTTAACAGACATATATACAAGTTTCTGTATTTTAGAAAGTTATTTAGAGTTAGAACAAGATCAAACAGAAAGGAAGACAAAGCTGGGCAGTGATTGGAGTTAGAAAGGAAGTTGGCATAAAGAGAGAGAATGAGTCTGGTTTGGAGTCACCACGCAAAAAAAGTGGGAGAAAGAAGTATCAGAAAACATTTCAAGGCCAGGTATGTATAACGTGGAATATAATGGATGGAGCAGCAAAACACATCCATGTCTTCAAATTACTGGAGAAAAATGAAGGCTGAAATCAGGAAGACAAGACTAAAACATTAGAAAATAGTTTCATTGGAATATATGAAGCCATATGCCTTTAACAGAGAGTAAATGATAAGACTTATTGCTAAAACCAATTATAAGCAGCAAAATATTACTCTTTTCATGACTTAGTGTAATTAGATTTGCATTTTAAATAGGATAGCATTTATTACAGAAAAGTACAAGACATCTGTGCAATCTGCATTCAGGGCCTGCTTTATTGAGAAAGCAAAATTATGGGAGAAATAATAATTAGCTATGCTAGAATAAAAAGCCCTCTTTATCTAGTTACTACCCACTTTAGATATTAATATTATCCAAACTAGTCTACACTGTGTTCTAAGAGTTTATTTAAGAAGTATGGCGTGCTGCAATTCATGGGGTCGCAAAGAGTCGGACACGACTGAGGAACTGAACTGAACTGAACTGATGGCTGCAATTTAGTGTTTTTCTTTATTTTTGGCTGGGTAGCATTTGTGTTTAGGAGAAGACAATGGCAACCCACTCCAGTACTCTTGCCTGGAATATCCCACGGATGGAGGAGCCTGGTAGGCTGCAGTCCATGGGGTGGCGAAGAGTCGGACACAACTGAGTGACTTCCGTTTCACTTTCATGCACTGGAGAAGGCAATGGCAACCCACTCCAGAGTTCTTGCCTGGTGAATCCCAGGGACGAGGGAGCCTGATGGGCTGCGGTCTATGGGGTCGCACAGAGTCGGACACGACTGAAGTGACTTAGCAGCAGCAGCATTTGTGTTTACCTTATTTCCAGCTACCTGCTTTTGTTGATGAAAAGTCAGTAATGACTGGAACTGGTACCCATTCTAAACTGGGGAGAATTTTCATTTTACTCTTGGTATTTGCCAACCTTTTATTTTAAAGCAAAGCTCTGCTTTTTACCCGGAGCCACCCTGAGGAAAATGGAAATTTAGTATAATGAAGTACGCTATTTATTTATTTGCAATTACTATTCTCTCAATTATACATTTTTCACAGTCAACTGCTTCGCTAAATTAATTCCTTTTGTTCCTAAAAATTGTATTCCCTTTAAACATGTTCCCCGTGGTAAGGAAAGCTGCACATAAGAAATCCGGTCTATGATGTCAATATGAAGGCTTTATTTTATTTTATTATTCTGTTTTGCATATTAAAACAAATACATTATTCCCAGCACTGGTATTGTTTTATCAGTCAGATTCTTTAATACCACAAGAAAGAGGCACACAGGAATTGCCTTGGCACAGGGAGCTTATTAAGTTTATATAGAAATAGTAGGTTGAAAGTTTTTCTGAGATTAACATGTACTACTCCTCTTGGAGAACTGAAACCGTAACTCAGTATTATCTAGGATCTAATAGGAATGTGCAGAGAAGGCAATGGCACCCCACGCCAGTACTCTTGCCTGGAAAGTCCCATGGGCGGAGGATCCTGGTAGGCTGCAGTCCGTGGAGTCGCTAAGAGTCGGGCAGGACTGAGCGACTTCACTTTCACTTTTCACTTTCATGCATTGGAGAAGGAAATGGCAACCCGCTCCAGTGTTCTTGCCTGGTGAATCCCAGGGACGGGGGAACCTGATGGGCTGCTGTCTATGGGGTCGCACAGAGTCGGACACGACTGAAGTGACTTAGCAGCAGCAATAGGAATGTGAGATACTTTTTCACTTACCGTTTATGTTTCTAAATATATGGGGATTTGATTGGCTTAGGTTATCATCTTTCAATTTGGGTACAGTTTCACAATGGAGCCCTTCAGATGTGGTTGGCCTCACTTTTGACCTGCTCCAGGTGCAGTTTCAGAATGAAACTATAGGTTTAGTTTCCGAATGAAGTCTATTTGCTATTGTTTCGGAATGGAGCCCTTCAGAGGTGGTTGGTCTTACTTCTAACCTGCTCCAGCTTGGTTGTCTTTAACTAGCACACTGATTACTGCTGCAGTCAGTGTTGCCAAAGGACTAGATTGGTTTCACCCCCTATACCTTTGAAAGCATCATATATAGGAAAGGACTGGTTCTGGCCACTTTTCTTAGGAGGACATTGTGGGCTTGGCAGTCATCTGAAGGTGAAGGTGAAAGTGAAAGTGAAGTCGCTCAGTCATGTCCAACTCTTTGCGACCCCATGGACTGTAGCCTACCAGGCTCCTCCCTCCATGGGATTTTCCAGGCAAGAGTACTGGAGTGGGTTGCCATTATCTGAGGTTATATAAATCTCCCTCCATCATTGTCTGGTAAAAGTACCACTTTGTTAGATAAAGGTCATTTTTCTCATTTAAATTAGTTGATTTTATTAAATTAGTTATTTCTTTATTTTAATTAGAAAATGTGGTAGGAATGAGAGGATTCAGGAAAAATTATTCTATGTTAAAGTACTAAAATCTAAATATCCTCATATCAAGAGACTAGTTGCCAGCTTCATAGTTTTCTTCCTTGAAATCACAAACATTAAATTTGAAAGTATTGCATATATAGAGGAGTTGGTAGATATTGTTTCATGAAAGTCAAAATTTCAGAGCCTATTATCTCTGCAATCTGTAGGTTTGATATGATATAACTGTAGTATGGAAACTACATAGGTTTGTTAGACAGAGACTTGTGAATTTCTAGTGATGGCTCATAGGTTGTGAGTCTAGAGTCTAATCCTTTTCTAAGATTAGAGTTCAGATTTATTGCTACAAATAAAACACTGCCTATTTTTTTTTAAAAAATAAATGATTCATAGAAAGCAGAATAAATATACACTGCTGGCTTTCTTCCCACCGGTTTTGCTTTTTAAAATGGGATATCTTACGAGGCAGTTAGCAGGAAACAACTGACACCACATTTTGGGGTGAGGTGGGCAGTAAAGCAGTAAGTGGAAGGGAGAAGCTCCTTGAATAATTTAGTGGTCTCATAAAACTGAATTCTACCAGGAACTGTTAGATTCAGTTGTCACACCCTGAAAGAGTTTTGGTTTGCTCTGGAGGAAGTGTCCAGTGGGTTTAAAAGAGGATTTCTGACACTCAAGTCACAGAAGGTATGGAGTGTAACACTTCCACTTACCCAGTCACACCAAATTAAAAACAGAGACCTGGGGGAGAAGTAGGTTAGCAATTCTAAATTATGCAGGAACAAGAGGTAAATTAGTGAACCTCTCTGGCCCTCTGCACACATTTAAAGGTTGAGAGAAACAACTATCGTTTTGATGACTGCACGAGAAATGCAGTCACATAGCTTACAGAATGAGGGAATAAAGCGAACATTTATGGCATGTTTCTTACATGTGTCATTCAGTGTTTTAGTGCTTTTCTGTGTCACTTACAACCCTTCACGCCTTTTGTGTTGGGCCTTGTTATCATCATTTACATCAATGAGAAATTGGGCTCAAGGTAAGGTCCCAAGATAGTAAAATGCCCTTTGGGGCCCAAAGCTGGCTGATTTAAAGTCCAAAATGCCTGAGGGACTTGGAGAAATTTATTTACTATTGTTATAGCAGCAATGAGAAGCTTCCTCCTGGAGTTATTGTGGGGGAACTGCTCGCTAATTAAAACGACATTAAACAACTTGTAAATAAAATTTACTGCCTTTTCATTTATTTGTTTCAACAACACCTGCCTTGAGCCGGTGCCAAGGGATGTTCTGTGTGTGGTGGAATAAATTAGGAATAAATGAGTCATAGTATCCACCCCCAATAAAGAGGAGAGGTGGACATATGAATGAAAATTACATTATCATATAAAAAGAGCTAGAACATAGGTGCCTTAGTTAAAAGTGTGAGTTCCACCTGATGTTATTCTTTTAAATGTGTTTTTAGAATTTTTTTGAGACAAACTTTGTACACAGTGAAACAGTCAGATATTATATGAAGCATTTAATGAATTTTAATGCAGCATATGCACCTGTGTAACCAACAACTAAAACCAGACATAGGGCACTTTCATCATCCTAGAAAGCCCTCCCATGTCCTTTTTTATCCCTTTTCATCCCTTAGCAACTGTTCTAATCTCTATCACCATAGAATTTCAACTTGAACATCATACAAATGAAATCACTTGGTATGTTCTTTTTTCTTGTGATATAGCTTCATATTATCAGCAAAATATTTCATAAATTTGGCTCCAAATGTTGATTGTATCCATAATTCTTTTTTATTGTGGAGTAGTATTCCATTGTGTAAATATACCACAATTTACTTATCCACTCTTCTGCTGATGGACATTTGGATTGTCTCCAGTTATTGGCCAATTGTTATTTGATATCTGGCTCCTTAACTCGAGCAGTTTTTGGCTATACAAGCTATGTATTTATTCACTCATTTATTATATTTATACCTACCATTATCCACTAACCAATATGTCTATGCAAAATATACATTTAGGGTGAGATTATTTGTTAGTGAATGTGGACATATGTTCATAATTTTAATCATTTTTTGATAACTAATATTTTAATGTTGATATATTAACATATCTGATCAGCTTTTCATTGATTTTATTTTGCAGTGTGGTCAGTGAGGTTCTTATACTAGGATTAGCAATAATGTAATCCTCACCACTTGTCCACTTCGTGTAGGTTTAATTTAGCTGAAACTGAATAGTACAATTTGTAAGTTTACTTATTGGTTAAAATTGAGTATCATAATCCAAAAGTCCACCATCTGGTGCAAATGTAGACTACTACACACATCAGTAAAATGAAAACAAAGCATAAATGGAAGAACCTTTGTCCCATTTCTCCTATTTGTATATGTTGCACTCATTCCTCAACCCCTGAATACTGTAGATGACATGAGCATCTGACATATATATTGCTTTACTGAGGGGACTAATGTCAAACTTAATATTACTTATTTCTTTAATTTTTTTAAGTTTAGAAAGTAATTATAAATGCTAACATGTTCTGCACTCTACAGTGGTTTGGTTTATTCACATCCTGGGGGGCCTGCACTCTACTTTAGAGACACCTGATGTAGAGTGTGGCTTAGCAGAAAAACTGGACCAGTTAGCAGTCAGAATGCTCATTCTGAAATTATATCACACTCACGGACTCACTGTAGAACCCCATACTAGTCACTCCATATCTTTTGTACCTCATTTCAAGATAAGCCATTAAGACTAAATAACTTCTAAGGTCTCCCTGTACCTAACACCACACGTGTTTAATTCATTCTGTCTTTGTGTCTTTTTCATCTTCTCAGGAGACCCGTCTCCTAATGTGATCTTCCTCTTATTACAGTGATGCCCTTTAGTAGTATTTGAGACAACACTGTGAGCTCAGTCTCTTGCATATCTTTCCCCCTGCCTATAGTTTAGCTAAATGTCCTGTTCCAAAAAGACTCCCAAGAGATTTCTGCCAAGAGCAGTATGTAAAAGTCTAAGATGAGCAAACCTGTGCCCTACCGCCCACAGTCGGTAAAATCCTGAGGCAAATGTCCAAAAAATCAAGGATGAGAAGTAGTAGTAGAAGTAGTGAAAGTCACTCAATCATATCTGCCTCTTGCGACCCCATGGACTGTAGCCCGCCAGGCTCTTCTGTCCATGGGATTCTCCAGGCAAGAATACTGAAGTGGGTTGCCATTTCCTTCTCCAGGGGATCTTCCTGATGCAGGAGTCAAACCCAAGTCTTCTGCATTGCAGGCAGATTCTTTACTGACTGAGCTACGAGGGAAGCCCTCTGAAGACAAATTGCTACAGTGTATACTCACTCTCCTAGGAAGAGTTGGCAGTGTTCAAAATGTGCTTAGAAGCGGGTAAGGCCATAGCAGGAAGGTTTATCTTATTGTTTCCTTGACCACTTCTTAGATCTCTTTCTTGTGCTAACTACTAATTATTTTTCTGAATACTCAATAAGAAAGTTGAGCATAGTTTGGAAGATCATTACAATAGCTGGCAAATTAGAGTACTTTGAGTTTTGATCATCATCTTACCATTGAATGTCTGAATTACTAACTTTAGGAAAAGAAGGATTGCACATAATCCTTGCAAGAACTATAAAAATCAGGATTAGAAGAGTGAAGTAAGATTTGAGAAGAAAGCTAGATTGGACTCCGATCACATTGAATGTCTTGCTGCTGTGTGGGGTTTTATCTTGTAAGCAATGGCAGACCACTGATACTTTTTGAGTTGGTTGAGACCTAGTTGTAAACCATGTTTTAGGGGAAAAACAAGATTGCTGATGATGTATAACGTGGAATATAGGAGTTAAAAACAAAGTAAGATACCTACAGGATATCATGTAGTGATTGGGAGCAAGAGGAATGGAAAAACTGAAGTAGGTCTAGAATGGAAAAAATTAACAAACTGATACGTGACCAAATATTAGGAGAAGGAAAAGAGAAAGTGTTACTGAGACAGTTTAAAAATTACTTCCTCGGAGAACTTACTTACAAAACAGAAAGAGATTCACAGATCTAGAGAATTAACTTATGCTTGCCAGGGGAAGGTTGGAGGGAAGGGATAGTTAGGGGGTTTGGGATGGACATGTACACATTGCTATATTTAAAATGGATAACCAATATGACCTACTGTATGGCACATGGAACTCTGCTCAAAGTTATGTAGCAGTTTGGATGGGATGGGAGTTAGGGGGAGAATGGATACATGCATGTATGGCTGAGTCCCTTCAATGTTCCCCTGAAACTATCACATTTTTAATTGGCAATACCCTGATTTATAAAAATAAAAAGTTTTGAAAACAGAATAGTACAGAATTACTTCCTCTGAAATTAATACATTTAAATACAGTAATTGTAAATACTGATAAATATATGTAGCATATATATAATATAAATATGTGCACATATGCTTTATCATTTAAATTCTACCAAAACTAAATTTTCTGAAGGAGAGAATTATTATGTTTCAGCAAAAGTAATGCAAAGAGTATACTAATGAAAAACAAGAAGGCTTGCTCTCACGGTATTCTTTCCGTCCCCTCTGGCAGTGCTGTAATGAGGACCTATTAGTATTTTAGTTGTCACCAGCTACTCATGCAAACTACATTAATTTTGTTGAAAATGGTCATTAGCAAAGTTAATTATTTTTAAAGTGTTAACTGATTATTGTGTAAGTATTATGTATTCACTAATTCTTATTCCTTTCCATTAATTATATATAATTACCTAATTCCTAAAAGCAGATGATTCCTGTTTTGCCATGCTGTTCACTTCTGTTAATTTGGCTTACCAGATAATCCCTTGTATTAATGCAGAGCCATACACATGAATGTTCAGAGTCATTTGAAAAACATTAACTTGTTAATCCTAATGACTTCTTGATATCAATGAAAAGCTCTTATTTTGCAAGCTTGTGTCTTATAGTCACCGTCAAGTTCACAATTGAATAATATCTGAATAAACAAAGATAATGAAATCATATATAATGCTGGATAATCTATGGGAATTAGTCCATTTTCCCAATCAAGAAGAAAAATAAATCAAACCTGAGATACAGAATTAAATTATTCTTATCTTATAAATACAGAAGATTCAAGGATCATAGTTTAACGTGAAGAGTAAGTAAATAAATATAGACAAACATAAATATAAGTCAAGTAGAAGGAGATTTTATATCTAATGCACAAACTAAATTTATTTTAATTATAATTTGAGGTTGTAATAATATGATATAATTTGTTGCACCTTGTAGACATAAACAAATGTTGTATGAAATGATTTAATATTGTACTATTTAGTAGTGTGCCTTTTTTTTTCTATTTTCAGCATATCTGTCTTTGGTAGTTCACCCCAAATGTTAAAATGATGGGTTTGAGTGTCAACACATTCCATCTGTTACTCAAAACAGCATGTTTCCTTCCTTTACTTATGCTCTAATCCCCACTAGAGACACTTATAATTTCAATCCTATTTGCGGTATTTCTTTTTCTCAAGATACAGGCATCCACATTTTATAAAGTAGAAGCTTAGAAGAAAACGTTTAAAAAAGCAGAATAGTGAACAGTTCACTATGGGATGGAATAAAATGGTTTAGCCTGATGTTTTCTGCCACTGCAGTATGTTAGAACACATTTCAAAGGTCATTTCATAGCCTTCCGACAAGCACTTTAGGGAAGTGGGAGGAAGGGTATTTTAACACTCAGCTTCTTGCTGTGTCCTCATGTAGCCTCTCTCTGTGCTCATGCTCTTCTTATAAGAACGCTTTGTAAGGATACTGGATTAGGGGCTCTCATTTTTTTTTTTTTTGCCTTTTTTTCTTGAGGTATAGTTGATTTACAATGTTATATCAATTTTAGGTATACAACATAGTGAATTATAATTTTTAAAGGTTATAGTCCATTTATAGTTCTTATAAAATATTGGCTGTGTTTCCTGTGCTATACAACATATCCTTGGAGTTTGTTTATTTTATGCCCAGTAAATACTTTGTACCTCTCACTCCATTACCCCTGTCTTTCCCCTCCCCCTTCCCACATCCCCACTGGTAACCACTAGTTTGTTCTCGATAATTGTGTGTCTGTTTCTTTGTTGTTGTTGTTATTTCACTAGTTTGTTTTTTTAGATTCCACATATAAGTGATATGATATAATATTGGTCTTTCTCTAACTTATTTCACTGAATACCGTACCTTTGAAGTTCATCCATGTTGACGCAAATGGCAAAATTTCATCTTTCTAGGATCATATTTGATCTTAATTGTCTCCTTAAAGGCCCTATCTCCAAATGAGGGGTTGGGGCCTCAACATGTGAATTTTTGAGGAACATGATTCAGTTCATGACATTCTGCCTTCTCTTTCCCCAAATTCATGTCTGTCTCGTATGCCATATACTTGACCTACCCCAACAGCCCCCACAAATCTTACCCATTCCAGCATCAATTTCAAGTCAAAAGCCTTGTCTAAATTTCATGTAAGTCAAGTGCAGGTGAGACCTGAGGTACGCTATTTCCTGATTCACTATTCCTCTCCAGCTGTGAACCTGTGAAATTAGACAACTTATATGCTTCCAAAATACGAGCAAGGTGGGACAGGCACAGGACACACAGAGGAAAGACTATGTGAAAACACAGGGAGAAGGTGGTCTTCGGCAAGCCAGGAAAAGAGAGAACTCACCAGAAACCAACCCTGTGGGCACCTTAATCTTGGACTTCTAGCCTCTGGAACTGTGAGAAAATAAATTTCTCACAGTTTGGAATGGATGGTCCCATTCCTAAAGGGAGGAGTTGGAAATAAAAATAGATGACAGGTTCCAATCAAGTAAAATTCCATCAGGTTGTAAAGCTTCAAAAGAATCCTCTTTGGCTCAGTGCTCTGTGTCTGGACTCAGAGTGGTAGCAGCGTCACCCTCACATTTCTGGGTGGCAGTCTCGCCTCTGCAGCTCTGCAGGGTGGTCTTGCCCCTGGGCATTAGGAAGCAGCATCCTGACCCACAGATGTTGAGCCAGGCTTACCTTCAGAAATCACTAGGGAAAGAGTCTGGCCCCCAGGGGCTGTGGTAGGAGTGAGATTCCTGAGTGTCCCCGAATTGTCCTCTTGATTATCCTTCCCTTTCTTTGAAGAACACTACTTGTTCAAAGATGGATAGTTCTGTTGTCCCATCCTCTAGAATCCCTGAAATCCAACAGTGTTCCTTTATTCTGTCCCACTTTTTCTGTCCTCTTTAATTTCAGCTGGCAATGTTTATGTCACATTTTTAGTTTTTTTTTTTTTTTTTAACAGTAATGCCCTACTCAGAATACCAAAATCTGTATTGGTCTGCTCAGGTTGCCATAACAAAACACCCGACTAAGTGGTTAAAACCACAGAAATTTATTTTCTCACAGTTCCAGAGGCTAGAAGTCCAAGATTAAGGTGCCCACAGGGTTGGTTTCTGGTGAGTTCTCTCTTTTCCTGGCTTGCAGAAGACCACCTTCTCCCTGTGTTTTCACGTAGTCTTTCCTCTGTGTGTTCACGGGGGGTGGTGGGGCGTGGGGAGAGAGACAGCCAGAGGGAGTCCATGGGTGCACCTCTAGTGTCTCTTTTTCTTCTTATAAGGATGCTAGTCCCATTGGATTAAAACATCGTTCATACCACCTCAGTATTAACAGGGGCAGCTAGAAGGCTAAAGGCTGGAATCTTTTACTCACACATCCAACAACTGATGCTAGATCTGGGATTTTAGCAGGAACTGTTGGCTTAACACCCACACGTTCCATATGGTGGGTAGGTTCCAAGTATGAGTATCCCAAGCACTCAAGAAAGTCCAGCAGAAGCCATGTAATCACTTACAACTAACTTAACCTCAGAGTCACACAGCATCACTTGTGGGAGAAGTGAGAAAGCATTAGTCTCTCAGTCGTGTCCAAGTCCTTGCAACCCCATGGACTGTAGCCACAAGGTTCTTCTGTCCATGCACTTTTCCAGGCAAGAATACTGAAGTGGGTAGCCACTCCCTTCTCCAGGGGATTTTCCCGACCAAAGGACTGAACCCAGGTCTCCTGCACTGGAGGTAGATTCTTTACATTTTATTTAAAGTACCACTCTTTTTCAAGTAGGGAAAATAGACTCTACTTCGTGATGGGGGAATGGCAAGGATATGAAAATATTGCTGTGTAACCAGAAATTTTGCTGTGGCCATTAAAAAAAACCAACATTCTGCCACACTGTATATGGTTAACAGACTTTGAGGGGTATAAATTGGAATCTTCTCTCTGGTTTACCACTAATCACATCTTCTCTAGCAGTACTCTATCATAGCAAGTAATCAATCATAGATACTTTTTTTTTTTTTTACGTCAGAATCACCAAAAGGACAAGGACAGAAGCCAGAAGAAATTTATACATAGCTCAGCAATTTACAGATTTGTTGGATATCATTTATATTAAATCTAATGTACCTACTTATAAAGGGGCTTCCCTCAATAGCTCAGTTGGTAAAAAATTTGCCTGCAATGCAGGAGACCCTGGTTTGATTCTTGGGTCGGGAAGATCTGTTGGAGAAGGAATAAGCTACCGACTCCAGTATTCTTGGGCTTCCCTTGTGGCTTAGCTGGTAAAGAATCTGCCTGCAATGAGAGGCCTGGGTTTGATCCCTGGGTTGGGAAGATGCTCTGGAGAAGGGAAAGGCTACCGACTCCAGTATTCTGGCCTGGAGAATTCCAAGGACTGTATAGTCCATGGGGTCACAAAGAGTTGGACACAACTGAGTGACTTTTACTTTCACTTTACCTACTTATAAAGAAAAGTAAGAGCTTTAGCACAAACTTTTAAAAAAACATATTTTTAACCTGGAAGATGGCTGGATACAAGAAACAGAAGTATAATAAACTGCTTTGGTAAAGATTTTGAAAGCAAATTAAAGCCCCTAAATTATTATAGAGCTAAATGTTACAAGCTGAGGCAAACATGGCACACATTTTTTCAAGTGAGTGTATTAAAATTACTTAACTTCTTGAAATTACTATCTCAAATGTTTGTTAAAATTTAATAAAATAATAAACTTAATAGAAAATGTTATTTTGATTTGATTTGGAGCATTCATTATTTTAATTAATGGTCTCTGTAGAACTACCTATTTTATCATAGTGTACTAATTGACATCATATTACAATGATCCTTCATTCCAAAACTTTGTTAGAGAACATTGCAAAGGAAATCTGAAATCCACTGTAAATCCTTTGTAACGACTGTCTTTTTTTCCCTCAATCACTCTCTTTCCTTACTGCTTCCCCTGATCTCACTGTCCTCCTCACTTTTTTTCTGATTAAGGTGACATAATGTAGGGAAGGCATTCATAAATAGTGAAGTGTTCTTGAGGACTTCCCAGGTTAGACACCAATTAGCCTGTGGTGGTCATAGAGAAACACAAATTGATATTTTGTGCCCCAACAGGAACTGGCTGTGGGTTTTTCTTCACTTTGACTGGCGCCAGACAAAAATGAAAAGCGAAGTTGTGTTGAACCACATAATAATTCTGATGGGCATTAATTTTAAGTTCGTCCAGAAAGAAGATGAATTTGTGAGTTTCAGAACACTGGATCTTTTGAGTAATAAGTAAAAACATAAATGCTGAAGTTGACCAGCATTATCTTTCAAAGATATTTATTTTCGTATGTGACATGCAATTATTTAGCTTAAACAATTTTAGTCGGTTCTGGCTGCTCTTACAAATGATCATGGATTGAGTGACTTAAATAAGATACGTTTATTTTTCACAGTTCTAGATGCTGGGAAATCTAAAATCAAGGTGCCTGCTGATCCAGTGTCTGGCGAGAATCCACTTCCTAGTGTAGGTGGCTGTCATTTTGTGGTTATCCCCACATGGCAGAATGGAGAAGGAAATGGCAACCATGCCAGTATTCTTGCCTGGAGAATAAAATGGACAGAGGAGGCTGGCAGGCTACAATCCATGGGGTTGCAAAGAGTCGGGCATGACTGAGCAACTATCACTCACATGGCAGAGAATAGAGAAGCAATAACTCTTAAAAAAGCACTTATCCTGTTCTGGAGAAGTCTGCCTGTATGACCTCTTCTCATGCTAATTCCTCCAAAGGTCCCACCTCTTAATATCATCACATTTAGGGGGTAGGGTTTTCTTATGATGAATTTTAGAAGAACACATTCAGTCCATAATAGCCCAGTAAGTTCTTGGATGAAGATGGGAAAAAGAAAATCTGAAATATTATACAATGAAAAAAATGAGATCTACATTTAAAGAAAGCAAAGTGTTATTTAAAAATTAGATGAAATGAATAAACTTCTTTATTGAAACAGAACAATTTGATGTCAGTGTCTGAGATACTTATTTATAATCTACAGAAACCTATCATTTCTCAGTAGGTGTTCATTCTTATTTTATTTCGCATGATAGAATGACATGCAGACTGAAGTCCTAGAGTACTTTAAGGAGCAGACTGTTGCATGCCATCTGGATTTCAGAGAATAATTTATTCAACACTAAATTTTCCTTGGACTAAAAAGATAAATAAATAGATAACAGCCAAGCTTATGAGGACAGATTCTTATTTTAATTTGGAACAGTTCTACCCTTAAAAAATTTGTCAACCAAAGCATACAAATTGAATCCAATTTATTTTATTGCAATTAAGTCATGAGTGGACGTTTTCCACACTATCCCTTAAGAAATAAACAATAAGGTAAGTTACTTGTTACACTATTTATTTTCCCAATATGAAACTAATTAGTGAGTTCATTCTTTTAACAGCTGTCTCTGTTGTTCAGGATTTTCCTAGGAAGATCAGGGCCACTGAATAGAAAATAGACCTTAAAAATCTAATAATAATAGTAGAAAAAGCCCATGAAGTATGTCTGAGGAATTAAGTAAAACAATAAATAAGTCATTTTACAAGAGTTCAGTGATCTTGAACTTCCTATTCCATTTATCCATATTGAGGTGGTGTTGGTTAGTGTCAATGGGAAATCTTACTCTAAAATGGAAAAATATTAGCAACAAGTCAACCTCAAAGGGTTCAATGAGTTTGAATAAGTATTCCGAGTTCAAAAGTCTATTGGGATCTTAATTAAAACTCTACAATCTACCAGAGCAGACCAAAAACTTAGACAGAGCTGGCTTTTTTCCAGTATTGTCTCAGAATCATCTTGCTCCTATCAAAATGTTAATTTCTAAATCCCCATAAACTTTAATATCTTTTCCATTCATTCTTAGTGGGTGTTCCTTCACGACAGGCTTAGTAAAGTTGAAGGTAAGTTTATATATGCAGAAGATATGCAGTGGTAGGTAAAAGGTGAAAATCTAATGTCAAAGAGGTAAAACTCAGAGTTTCAAAACCTTTGACTCAGAGTGAATACTAGAAACAAATGGGAATAAAAAAGTTAAATGTTCTCCAGATCATACAAAAGTACATGGCAACAGGTAAAACTGTGTTAATAGGTTATATACAGTAAACATTATTTAATTAGGTCTTTATAAAAATAATTCAATTCTTTGTCAATTACATCTCAATAAAGCTGGGAAAAAGTTACCTGTTAGCTCTTTAGTTTGCACTGCCAAGCATAATTTATCTATTATCAATTCTTGGTTCTATCAGAAAATTTCATGTAATAAGTACAAAATAATTTTCTTACAGTGACATGGAAGTTGGGAATTCTGAACATCAATATTTCTTGCTAATCCTTCAAACTTACCTCATCTTATAAAAACCAGATCTTAAAGAAGATCTTCCATCCAGAGTAATTCTCTTTTTCTTGATTTTATTGATTTCAGCCATGACAATCTGAGTATCCATGCTAGTATGTTCAGAGTTAAACAAATTAGGAAGAGATGGAGAATAGAACTGGCTCTGTAGTTCAGTTCAGTTCAGACGCTCAGTTGTGTCTGACTCTTTGCAACCCCATGGACTGCAGCATGCCAGGCTTTCTGTCCATCATCAACTCCCAAACCTTGCTCAAACTCATGTCCATTGAGCCAGTGATACCATTCAACCATCTCATCCTCTGTCATCCCCTTCTCCTTGTGCCTTCAATCTTTCCGAGCATCAGGGTCTTTTCTAATGAGTCAGTTCTTCCCATCAGGTGGCCAGAGTATTGGAGCTTCAGCTTTAGCATCAGTCCTTCCGATGAATATTCAGGACTGATTTCCTTTAGGATGGATTGGGTTGATCTTCTTGCAGTCCAAAGGACTCTCAAGAGTCTTCTCCAACACCACAGTTCAAAAGTGTCAATTCTTTGGCACTCAGCTTTTTTTATGGTCCAACTCTCACATCCATACATGACTACTGGAAAAGCCATAGTTTTGACTTGATGGACCTTTGTCAGCAAAGTAATGTCTCTGCTTTTTAATATGCTGTCTAGGTTGGTCATAGCTTTTCTTCCAAGGAGTAAGCATCTTGTAATTTCATGGCTGCAGTCACCATCTGCAGTGATTTTGGAGCCCAAGAAAATAAAGTCTCTCACTGTTTCCATTGTTTCCCCATTTTTTTTGCCATGAAGTGATGTGAGCGGATATCATGATCTTAGTTTTTTGAATGTTGAGTTTTAAGCCAGCTTTTTCACTCTCCTCTTTCACCTTCATCAAGAGGCTCTTTAGTTCCTCTTTGCATTCTTCCATATAAGGGTGGTGTCATCTGCATATCAGAAGTTATTGATATTCCTCCTGGCAATCTTGATTCCAGCTTGTGCTTCATCCAGCCTGGCATTTCACATGATGTACTCTGCATATGGACTTCCCTTGTAGCTCAGTTGGTAAAGAATCCACCTGCAATGCAGAAGACCTGGGTTCAGTCCCTGGGCTGGGACAATCCCCTGGAGAAGGGAAAGGCTTCCTACTCCAGTATTCTGGCCTGGAGAATTCCATGGACTGTATAGTCCATGGGGTCACAGAAAGTCGGACACGACTGAGTGACTTTCAGAACAACTCTGCATATAAGCATATAAGCTTAAAAAGGCAGGTGACAATATACAGCTTTGACATACTCCTTTCCCAGTTTGGAACAAGTCTGTTGTTCCATGTCCAGTTCTAACTGATGCTTCTTGACCTGCATACAGATTTCTCAGGAGGCAGATAAGGTGGCCTGGTATTCCCATATCTTTACGAATTTTCCACGGTCTGCTGTGATTTACAGAGTCAAAGATTTTAGTGTAGTCACTGAAGCAGAAGTAGATGTTTTTCTGGAATTCTCTCGCTCATTTACTCCTACATAATTTATCATTGGATATTCTGCTAACTTTTTTGGGGGGACTTCTAATAAAATATTTGACTCAGGAAAGGATCATACATGAATGATGAAATTGCTAGATGAGAGAGTGCTACAGATATTTATAGGATGCCAAAATGTCATCACAAAGATTATCTGTCACAAAGGGAAAAAGATGCTACTTTACAGAGGGGGAAGGCCATCATCCCTTAAACAGGGACTTCGATGTTAGCTCACAGGTGGTGCAGACATTGTGTGCTTTTCATTATGATGCATTATGAGGAAAACAACATCATCTGAAGTATTATGTGTCATCACACTCCAACATAATGGTTGGTTCTTAATTGGATTCTTATTTGAACAAGACATTTTTGGATCATTGGGAGAATTCTAAGATGAAGTGAGTATTAAATGATATGTAGAATAATCATTTGTTAAGTATAATAATAGTATTTTCTTATGCAGGGAAATATTACTTTCAGGATTATACATAGTAATGTAATGACCTATTTAGGGGTGAAATGTCATGTACCTGTATTTACTTTAAATTATTACACACAAAAATAGATTGAGTAAATATAGCAATTGTCAACTGTTAATGGAGATGATATGTGTATTATTCAGGGTTCTTCAGAGAAATAGAACCAATAGGATGTATGTGTGTGCATATGTGTATTTATTTATTATAAGGAGTTGGCTCACACAATTATAGAGGCTGGCAAGGCCAAAATCTGTAGGATGGGTCAGCAAGTTGAAGATATGATACAATCTGAATGCTGTCCTCTGGCAGAATTTTCTCCTGTTTGAAAGAGGCCAATCTTTTGTGCTGTTCAGGACTTCAGTTGCTTAGACAAAGCCCATCCACAGTAGGGGCTTCCCTCATAGTTCAGTAGGTAAAGAATCTGCTTCCTATGCAGGAGACCTGGGTTCAATCCCTGGGTTGGGAAAATCCCCTGGAGAAGGAAATAGCAACCCACACCAGTATTCTTGCCTGGAGAATCCCAGGGACAGAGGAGCCTGGCGGGCTACAGTCCATGGGGTTGCAAGAGTTGGACATGACTTACCGACTAAACCACCACCACCATTCACACTATACAAGGCAATCTGTTTTACTCAAAGTTTATTGATTCAAATGTTAATCTCATCCCAGACACCTTCATAGAGACATCTAGAATATGGTTGGCCAAATATCTGGGCACTGTGGCCCAAACAAGTTGGTGTATAAAATTAACCATCATAATGAATATATGGGAATTAGTTATATTATTCTTCCTACTTTTATAGAAGATTAAACATCGTCAAAGTAAGAACTTTAAAAAATTAAAAAAATTAACTTGTGAGTATTCATTTCCTATGAAAGGGTAACAAACTGAAAATATTTTGTTTCACAAGCCTTTTATAGCATTACACAGAGGGGAAAAAAAGAGGAAAAAAATTGAAGACTTTGATGTATAAAGTAGGAAAAACAGATGTGAGAGTACAGTGGTTTAGTTTTCTGGTGTATTTTATGTTGCATCTGTGAGGAAAATGAAAAAAAAAAAGTTTCTAATCCCATAGAAGCTCTCAAGAGAATGTTTAAAATTATAAGGCCCAATTAATTACTTCATTCAGTAATATTTTATATGGACACATTTAAACAAGGTTTGAAATAAAATCTTTTAGCCTCATGGCTTACAGTATTGAGACAAATTTCATTTGACTTATTTGAATACTCTCTTCAGTAATCACAAAAGGAGATTACCCATCCCATCTGGAATTTTTGGAGTAGAGATGAGAGATAGGATGACTGCTCTTGAGACTTCTGACAGAGATCAAGTTGGAAAAAAAAGAAAAAACAAGCTAAATACCTGTCAGTCTTGTTTGTGATAATAACCACGGCACTTAGGAAATGGTTTTGAAAGGAACAGTGCCTAAAGCAATGATTTAAAGCAAGACAATGGGATGGCTAGAAAAACTGCAAATGGGAGTTAACTGTGCTTACTGAAGAACTGTCACTGGTAGGGAGAAGGTGTATGCTTGGGGCCCTGGGACAGGACAGGAAACAGTAAGTCTTTTCTTCTTGGTTTTCCAGGTTCCCTCTAGCACCATCTGTTGGCGCAGTTCAACAAGGATCCAACCAGGTAAAGCAGAACTGTTTCCAGTCTTCCAGCCCCAGCATCACAAAGAGCAGTAAAAAGTTTGAGCTTAAAGTTTACTATCGAGATGTCTGTCAAATGTGATATAAGAGCGTTTAATATAGTTAAGAATTTTAATTTTATCTCAAGTAAAATCATGTCTTTTAGAATACAGAATACGTTTCAGAAAGTGTCAAGCTTGTCTTCCTCTGCAGATTGCCTTTCCCATTCTATATTTAATAATCCTTCCTTTAAAATGGAAGAGAAGGAGAAATGGGAAAGAGCTGATATAAGAATATATAGAAATTATAGTATGAAGAGAGGATTAGAAAATATGCCAATCTCTAGTCTGTATTCTGGGAAATGTAGATTTCTGGGGGACAGAAACATCTTTGTGATCTTTAACATGGTATTTCATTGCTCATCAAATCTTCCTTCCAAAAGTACCAAGCACAGAAGAAAATATGATCTAAAACAAACTTCTACAAGCAATTTTTTGGCTTTTTATTAAAAAATAAAAGTCTACCTCATTATATATGGTTTATATATAGTTGCTTATTTTAGTACAAAATATTGCTCTGCCCCCATTTTAAAGGTGATTCAAGTTTTAATCTGTGATTTTGAAAAACAGTAGTACACAGCATACACCCCATGCATACATCGTTTAAGAAGCATAACAGTGATGCACATACCACTCAATGTAAATAAAAATATATCTAGAGACCCTCACATTAATCAGTATGATCATAGGTGAAATACTTGGAGTCGTGTAGAAAAATCACAGAATAGTAGTTTTGAAGACTACTATTATGTCTATCTCATCAGTCTATGAAGTCTTTGGCAAGTTACTTGATTTTTTTGTGAATTATGTTATTTTATAAATGGTGGCAAAGCGCAGTCAACTTAGTGGACTCATGCTCAAGTTCCAACTCTCTTCCAAGCACTACATGTTTAAAATATTTACAACTCTATTTGATAAGCATTATTATTTTCATATAACAGAAGAGAAAACTAAACTTCAAAAGGAATGGAAAAAGGAAAGATCAAAGGCATTCAGCTAGGAAGTAATGACACTTGAATCAGCTATTCTGTCTCCAGTTGGGATAAAAATGAGTAATGTAAGTGATTATACTTGTAAACTATAAAGTGCTACATAAGTCTAATAAATTCAAGAAAATTCCTCACTTAGCTTTCATCATTTTAAATCAAGAAAGAGATTTTTAAAAAATCTGAGAAGCTTGTGGGCAGCAAATCTTAACTCCAAAATTCAGTCCTTTAAGAGGAGAAATAGTGCTTTGTCTTTTTTCACTCTCCAACTTAATTTGCTATGATTTGTGTTTTTGGTTTTTTTTTTGAGGTGTATTGAAATTATCCTAATAATCACTGTTTTTCACTCCCTAAAAGTTTCATGTGAAGAAAGAAGCAATATTCATTAAGATCACTTCAATGTATATTTCATCCCCCATAGAAATGAGAAAGCTCCACTGTCCCAATATAATTCATGTGTTTGATGGCATTTTTCAACTGGCAGTGTCCTCCCCCAACCTTACTTTTAAAAACTACTTTTTTTCCCCCCAAATCCTAGTTCACAATTCAAATACCCCATACTTCATTAAATTTATTTTTTGTTTGAATTATTCCATAAATACTTGGAGTCCATGCCACATTATGTAACACTTAATGATGTAATAAAAATGTTCATTCTAAAGGACACTGATTTTTATAAGAACATACAATGTTTGATGGTAACACTTCAATTTGTTTCACATTGTTACCTTTTCTCAGTGTATTATTATTGTTTTTCTTAGGGGACTATAAACACCTTAAAGCAAATTATATTTTCACTATTAAACCAAAAGCTTCTAGCAACAGCTGTTACATTGTGGTTGCTCCACAAATTTAACTAGCATCATTACTTCAGCAAAATTTTATTATCATAATGTTTCTGCCCTTTCGACCTCTATTCATATAGACCCAGCTTCAATCTCTACTAATAACATTCTCTTAAAAAGTACATACAATATTTAAAAAGTTGAAGGAAAGAATGCTTAAGAAATAATAAAATAATATCTTCTATCCTTTTATTGAGTTTCTATAATTATTTCAATAAAAATATTTAAATGCTGTAAGTTAGTTACTTATAGGAATAAATATGTAAAAAACAAATTGCCTCAGAGAAAACCTCATTTAAATAAGTCATTATTATTATCTGGGTAGTAATGACTAGATGAACAGGTGTTTTTCTTTCTTTGTCCAAGGATGTCCCTCAGCAACAAAAGAATATCCATTCCTATACACCACTTCTATATTAACCAAAGAGCAGGGTAAAGTTTTTGTTAAAGTTGAAAGGTAGACTGTGTAAGTGTCAGCTTTCCATGAGGCTTTCCTTTCAATCTGGCAAAATTCAGGTCAGTAAATCTGAGGCCCATCTGAGATTGGTCTCATAGATCAGTCATAGCTGGGGTCAGGTCCAGATCAACTTCAGCCTTCAATCAGTGTGCTGACCTGAATAAATTCAATCAGAAGGCTTCATTCAGTTCCAACTGAAAAAAAAAAAAATCTTTTAAAAAGTAAAAATCTCTTTTAATACATCCACCCTCATACTTACAAGGGATATCAAGAGAAAAGGAATTGTCAGAGTAGATCATGATCTTGATACCACATTCTTAGAATCAGCTTATCCAGGTAGGAGTTAAAGCACTTCACTGTGTAAACTGTAGAAGAAATTACAGTCATTGCCGGGCTAAACCTTGGAAGAAATGAAGAATTTCAGTCTTTGATGCTGTCAAACTGACACTATTCATCATCCTTGAATTGGCTTTTGGCTTTAAAATAAATAAAACAAGCCAGAGCACCCCTTCAGATCCCCATAATAAAGGCAACTCCCTACCCTAGCTCATCTTGGTTTTGGAGCTGAGAGCTAAAAAAGATTCCAAGTTATTAATACTCCTAAGACTGCAACCAACACTGAAGTCAAACAATCTCGAGGAGTTACTGAACTGGGTATTGATTGTAAACACTGGGTTTGTTTGTTATTTGATTTTTCAGTTTTCTAGGAACAAAGTGAAATTCACATCTCTCCAAAAGAAAGCATGCTCTGATTCCTGGAAGCCAGAGTTTACGTGACTTGAGTTCATTTGAAGAGAATAATTTATATTGGCATGAATAAATAATAGCAGGGAGTTCTGTCTAAACAAGATATATTATATTCTGAGAAAATATTTGGTCCCCATTGTAACATCTCATTTTATGCTATGAGTGACTACAAGAACAAAATCATTTCAAAATCATTCAGGTTTTTAAAGGTTGGATTTCTTAAATAGTGTCCTGGCATCACTAAGAGACACAGGGGGAGCTTATGTTATGATGAACTGTCTCCTTGCTAAGCTTACCTGGTAAACTTGAAAGCAGGTGATTTACAAAGGATATCAGAGTGACATTTTGCCCTTTTATCAGATCTCTTTTCAAGAGAAAAAAAATAGATCTATGGCCAGTGATTTTTTTTTAGTACACCACAAACTGACTTGTTTGGTGTGGGAGAGAAAATTTCTGCATCTTCAGTTTGTAGGTGGGACCCTCCCCAGATATTACAAATTCGGCCCTGCTCACTGCTGCTGCTCGGTATATCTGTACTGAGGACACTTGCAGGTTCTGTTTCCTTTTGTGCACATTAACTCTTTAACTGAACCAGCTCCTTTAAATTAATCTGATAGCATTTAAGCCATAAGCACTGTCCTCTTGAATTCTCTCTTTTTCAGATTAGACCTTTGCTGTTAAGGGGTTAGTAAGAACATTTATGTTACTAACTCCAGAAATAAAGGCTTAAACACTAATTGTGTGTTGTTGAGTCACTAAATAGTGTCCGACTCTTCTGTGACCTCATGGACTGTGTAGCCCGCCAGGCGCCTCTGTCCATGGGATTTTCCAGGCAAGAATACTGGAGAGGGTTGCCCATTTTCTTCTCCAAGGGATCTTCTAGATCCAGGGATTGAACCTGTGTCTTCTACACATGTCTCCTGTACTGCAGGTGGATTCTTTACCTCTGAACCACCAGGGAAGCCTAAAGACCAATTAATGTGTTTTAATTCCAAAGGTTCAAAAACCTAAACAAGAAGGTGATTAAAACTAGTTTTTCTTTCAGTAAATGACCAAACAAAAAAGAGAGTGGCATAGCTCAAAATGAAGAGCGTGGAAGAGGAGTGAAGAACTATTAATTTGGATCTCATTCTGCCTTGTACTAGCTGTGGGATCTGTGAGCAGATCTCCTGAATCTCACTTTTCTTATCTCAAAAGTAAGGATAAAGGGTTGAGATCCTATCCAGCAATAAAATTCTATGGTGAGCTAAGGTCCCACATTGAGCTATTTCAGATTTTATGATCCTAAAGGGAGAGCAATAAATTTCCTTCCCATATACAGTGCTCTTAGTAGAGGTACTTGTGAGTAATAGAATTTTATAATAGTCTGGTTCCATGCTTGCTTATATAGACCATTCCACCAACATCTTTGGCTTCCAGAAATCTATTTCATTTTGACTACTGAGAATTAAAAATTGTATCTGTAGCTACAGTGTAAGAATACATTACATTAAAGAAGATGTTACTGAAATCCAGCAAATTTATGGATTTCGAGTGCTAGTTTATTACCTAAAGGAATACAGATGGATTAAAAGTCTTATTCTGCATGTTATGTAATGTATCTCTTGCTGTTCACGTGTTGTGGTAGGCTGAAAAATGATCCCCCAAAAGATAGCCACTGAACCCTGTGAATGTTATGTTATGTTGGTGTTAATCTCAAAAATAAAACAGCCATTGATTTTACAAGCTAAATAGTTTTACTTAGAAATAGCAGAGAACTGTAATTTGGTTCAGGCAAGCGATAGTGAATCATAGGCAAGTCCAGGAAACAAAGGAGGGAGGCTTACTATTATTAGATTTTAGGAGGAAATTGGTGAGGGTTATTTTGAACAAAAGTTCAATGGAGAAGAACAAAAGTTCAAGATTGTGGCTTCTTATTGGCTGCAAGCAGTGGCTAGTGTGTTGTTGTTGGGGCAGGGAGGACTCTTCCTTCTTTTTCTTAAAAGCAGGAGATGAAATTCCCCTGTGAAAAATGTTCCTCCCTGTAGCAGAAAAAGGTAACATTCTTTTCATTATGGGTAAGAAATTGATGGCTAGCAAAGTAATGCTCAAAATTCTCCAAGCCAGGCTTCAACTGTCCGTGAACCGAGAACTTCCAGATGTTTAAGCTGGATTTAGAAAAGGCAGAGGAGCTGGAGATCAAATTGCCAACATCTGTTGGATCATAGAAAAAACATCTACTTCTGCTTCAGTGACTATTCCAAAGCCTTTGACTGTGTGGATCACAACAAACTGGAAAAGTCTTTAAGAGATGGGAATATCAGACAACCTGAGCTGCCTCCTGAGAAATCTGTATGCAGGTCAAGAAGCAACAGTTAGAAATGGACATGGAACAGCAGACTGGTTCCAAATAGGGAAAGGAGAACATCAAGGCTGTATATCACCGTGCTTATTTAACTTATATGCAGAGTACATAATGTGAAATGTCGGGCTGGATGAAGCACAAGCTGGAATCAAGATTGCCAGGACTATCAATAGCCTCAGATACACAGATGACACTATCCTCATGGCAGAAAACGAAGAGGAGCTAAAGAGCCTCTTGATGAAGTGAAAGAGGAGTGAAAAAGTTAACTTAAAACTCAACATTCAAAAAACTAAGATCGTGGCATCTGCTCCCATCACTTCATGGCCATTAGGTGGGGAAACAATGGAAACAGTGAGAGACTTTATTTTTTGGGCTCCCAAATCACTGCAGATGGTGACTGCAGCCATGAAATTAAAAGACACTTGCTCTTTGGAAGAAAAGTTATAACCAACCTAGACAGCATATTAAAAAGCAGAGACATTACTTTGCCAACAAAGGTATGTCTAGTCAGAGCTATGGTTTTTCCAGTAGTCATGTATGGATGTGAAAGTTGGACTATAATGAAAGCAGAGTGCCAAAGAATTGATGCTTTTGAATTGTGGTGTTGGAGAAGACTCTTGAGAATCCTTGGGACTGCAAGGAGATCCAACCAGTCCATCCTAAAGGAAATGGGTCCTGAATATTCATTGGAAGGACTGATGCTAAAGCTGAAACTCCAATACTTTGGTCACCTGATGTGAAGAGCTGACTCATTGGAAAAGACCTTGATGCTATGAAAGATTGAAGGCAGGAGGAGAAGGGGATGACAGAGGATGAAATGTTTGGATGACATCACTGACTCAATGGACATGAGTTTGAGTAAGCTCTGGGAATTGGTCATGGACAGGGAGGCCTGGTGTGCTGCAGTCCATGGGGTTGTGATAGCTTAGGGTGAACGGTGTCAGATTTGTGATCTCCAAAGAAGAAGGTTTAGCTTTGGGACCAGAGACCAGGCTTGACCACTCAGGGCTCCTGTGTGGCACAAGTTTTATTACAGTGAAAATGGACAGAGAAAGCTTCTGACAAAGACATCAGAAGGGGGTGGAGAGTGCCCCACCTGCTAGTCTTTAGCAAGGGAATTATATACTTTTAAATTAATTATTACAATAAATCCAAAAAGTGTCTCAAGTTTGTGAAAATTTTACCAGACCCACTCCCACAATTTACATTTTAGAATAACAGGATTAGAATATAATAATTGAAAAATCCTACTAGACCCACTCCCATAATTTAGATTTTAAGATATCAGGATTAATTAGAAGTTTCTCAGGAAGGAGAAACTGTCCTCAAGCAGGGTACATTGTTGTTATATAATCCCTAGTACAGAGTTTAAACTGAGTTGTTTGTTGTGTAATCATCAGTTCTGGGCTTAAAGAAAAAAAAAAAAAAAAAAAAAGAGTTTTATGTGACTAAGGAAAGTAGAGGGGGGAAAAAAAAAGTTTGTCTTTTTCTCCTCTTTGAGAACAATCCATGGGGTCACAAAGAGTCAGACATGACTGAGCTACTGAACTGACTGATTGACCAAAGACTGTGTACAATGTAAGTCTGGATGCCAGAGAGTTGGTAAGCAGCTGGGCTTTAGACATCTTTGCTTCTATTTTGTTTCTGTTTCACATCTCTTACAGTATACCCACATTTAATGATTATTTTTAGATACTAGTTTTAGAAAAACTTTGTGATGAGGGTATGGGGTGACACTTTTGATAATGAAGATTATATGTTTGAGATTTTCCTTTTTTGGTTTCTAGGAAGCTGAATATGAAAATAAACATTTTGTCTTAATGAATAGAAAATAAAAATGCTACATAATTGGTCTTAAGTCCAGACATCAATCTTTTAAATAAAGTCATCCAGAATACTTTGCCATCTACATCCCAAGAATTTCATGGTACTTTATTCCCCTGTAATCAACTCACTGTCAAGTTAATATATATAACTTAAAAACTTAGTATTTCACATGACATAGTTAAGAAGCAACTTTATTTTTGTCTCCTACTGCCCATTCAAACGGAGAAGGCAATGGCACCCCACTCCAGTACTCTTGCCTGGAAAATCCCATGGATGGAGGAGCCTAGTAGGCTGCAGTCCATGGGGTCACTAAGAGTCGGACACGACTGAGCGACTTCACTTTCACTTTTCACTTTATGCATTGGAGAAGGAAATGGCAACCTGCTCCAGTGTTCTTGCCTGGAGAATCCCAGGGACGGGGGAGCCTGGTGGGCTGCCATCTATGTGGTCGCACAGAGTCGGACACGACTGAAGCGACTTAGCAGGAGCAGCAGCCCATTCAAAATGTTTTCAGTGATGCTATTCGTTCGTGTGTGCCTGCTGCTGCTAAGTCGCTTCAGTCGTGTCCGACTCTGTGCGACCCCATAGATGGCAGCCCACCAGGCTCCACCGTCCCTGAGATTCTCCAGGCAAGAACACTGGAGTGGGTTGGTCTGCTAAGTTGCTTCAGTTGTGTCTGACTCTGTGCAACCCTATGGACTGCAGTCTGCAGGCTCCTTTGTCCATGGAATTCTCCAGGTGAGAAAACTGGAGTGATTGCCATGCCCTCCTCCAGAGGATCTTTTTGACCCAGGGATCGAACCCATGTCTCTTACATCTACCTGCGTTGGCAGGTGTTAGATGCAGGCACTATGATTTTTCTATCATTCTGTTATAACAGGTCTTCCATTAACTTTGTGTTTAGAACATAGTCTCTGATTAGTAAATAGAATGTCTGGGCTGACATTAGTGAAGACTACAAGCTTGATTTACTATCAAAGTCTTTTCTCCATCTGTAGATTGCAGCCTCTGTATGGAAGTCTGTATCAGGGAAGGAGACACGCTCGGTTTCTCCTCCTTTCTTCCACCTGAACCACGACATAAACTGCTCTCACCACTTGTTAGCTCCCTCCGTTGTTACCTACTGTTTCTTATCCTGCAGGTTCTGAGGGAGTAGGAGAAAGAAAGTAAAGTGAGGGATTTGGAGAGATCTGACTTGAAGTTGTACCATTATTAGCTGACTGTGTGCCCTTTGGGTCCAGTGTTTTCTTTCATGAGCCTTGAGGGACCCCTGTGTTCCCTTCACACCAGCAGATGAACCACTAATCTCTTTTCTGGGAGATCATGAAGACTTGGATTCCTTCTTCAGGTCTGGGCATCCAGCCTTTTTTGGCTGGGTTCTGTTTGTCCCAGAAAACCTTCGGATAGCACCTCAGATAACCCCCAGGCTGAATCTGTTGTCTTGACTACCTCTGAGAGAGCATCTCAGTAGTCATAGCAGAAGTCCCCTGATTCTGACTGAGGGTAGTTATTAGATCTACTTTTTATTACTACATTCTCATTGGCACCCCACTCCAGTACTCTTGCCTGGAAAATCCCATGGACGGAGGAGCCTGGTAGGCTGCCGTCCATGGGGTCGCTAAGAGTCGGGCACGACTGAGTGACTTCACTTTCACTTTTCACTTTCATGCATTGGAGAAGGAAATGGCAACCCACTCCAGTGTTCTTTCCTGGAGAATCCCAGGGACGGTGGAGCCTGATGGGCTGCCGTCTATGGGGTCGCACAGAGTTGGACACGACTGAAGCGACTTAGCAGCAGCAGCAGCTATATGTAGTAGGAGTTATGCCTAGGCCACTATCTGTTTAACTGATTCAGGTATGATTTGTTGCTCAACTCAGAGAACACATTTCAAAGCGCTCAGAGTGGTCCCCTTGAAACATGTCACCCCTTGAAATGTTTGAGGTAAGGGGAAACATATTCTTCCTTTAGGGTGAGTGGGATTTTCCCCAGCGATATTTTCCCCATGACATCTTTACTCTTTCTCCACACTTTGACCCCTTAACTGGTCCATGATTTGTTGACAAGATTCAAAAGCCATGGAATTGGTCCACAGGGAAGCTGCTTGAGTATCTGCTTATGTGTATTTCTCTCATACTTCCTGTGGTGTTTGCTCTCTCTAGTACTGACTTCTCAGTTACTGAGGTAGAATTGCACTAAAAAATCCTAATAACCTGTGGTCTTTCAACCTTGACAGTCATATAAATCATATAAAAAGTATTCTAGAACACATGCCTAGATCCCTCTCACAGCCTCTGTGGTCCAGCGACTAGGAATCTAGTTGTTTTTTTTTAAAGCTGCTATATTTTTGCTTCATTGACAGGTACATTCAAAGAGGCATAAATGATGTAATACTTATGAGTGTCTGGGTCTCTTTTGGTGGAAAAATCATGGATACTGTGAATGATGCTTTTATTAACTCTTCTAAATACTTTGCAACCTAAAATTGCTTTCTTATTTATAGAGAAATAAAATTGTTTTCTTATTTCTTATATATGACAAATTCTTTTTTTTTTTTTTAATTTTTTCTCTAATTTTATTTTATTTTTAAACTTTACACAATTGTATTAGTTTTGCCAAATATCAAAATGAATCCGCCACAGGTATACATGTGTTCCCCATCCCGAACCCTCCTCCCTCCTCCCTCCCCATACCATCCCTCTGGGCCGTCCCAGTGCACCAGCCCCAAGCATCCAGCATCATGCATCGAACCTGGACTGGCAACTCGTTTCCTACATGATATTTTACATGTTTCATTGCCATTCTCCCAAATCTTCCCACCCTCTCCCTCTCCCACAGAGTCCATAAGACTGTTCTATACATCAGTGTCTCTTTTGCTGTCTCGTACACCGGGTTATTGTTACCATCTTTCTAAATTCCATATATATGCGTTAGTATACTGTATTTATGTTTTTCCTTCTGGCTTACTTCACTCTGTATAATAGGCTCCAGTTTCATCCACCTCATTAGAACTGATTCAAATGTATTCTTTTTAATGGCTGAGTAATACTCCATTGTGTATATGTACCACAGCTTTCTTATCCATTCATCTGCTGATGGGCATCTAGGTTGCTTCCATGTCTTGGCTATTATAAACAGTGCTGCGATGAACATTGGGGTACACGTGTCTCTTTCCCTTCTGGTTCCCTCAGTGTGTATGCCCAGCAGTGGGGTTGCTGGATCATAAGGCAGTTCTATTTCCAGTTTTTTAAGGAATCTCCACACTGTTCTCCATAGTGGCTGTACTAGTTTGCGTTCCCACCAACAGTGTAAGAGGGTTCCCTTTTCTCCACACCCTCTCCAGCATTTATTATTTGTAGACTTTTGGATCGCAGCCATTCTGACTGGTGTGAAATGGTACCTCATAGTGGTTTTGATTTGCATTTCTCTGATAATGAGTGATGTTGAGCATCTTTTCATGTGTTTGTTAGCCATCTGTATGTCTTTTTTGGAGAAATGTCTATTTAGTTCTTTGGCCCATTTTTTGATTGGGTCGTTTATTTTTCTGGAGTTGAGCTGTAGGAGTTGCTTGTATATTTTTGAGATTAGTTGTTTGTCGGTTGCTTCATTTGCTATTATTTTCTCCCATTCTGAAGGCTGTCTTTTCACCTTGCTAATAGTTTCCTTTGATGTGCAGAAGCTTTTAAGGTTAATTAGGTCCCATTTGTTTATTTTTGCTTTTATTTCCAATATTCTGGGAGGTGGGTCATAGAGGATCCTGCTGTGATGTATGTCAGAGAGTGTTTTGCCTATGTTCTCCTCTAGGAGTTTTATAGTTTCTGGTCTTACGTTTAGATCTTTAATCCATTTTGAGTTTATTTTTGTGTATGGTGTTAGAAAGTGGTCCAGTTTCATTCTTTTAC
Source organism: Bos taurus (assembly GCF_002263795.3). NCBI lineage: Eukaryota > Metazoa > Chordata > Mammalia > Artiodactyla > Bovidae > Bos > Bos taurus. Next base: position 38,110,799 of record NC_037328.1, on the reverse strand, counting down.
AAGTGGTTGACCAGATTTCCCAGCACCACTTGTTAAAGAGATTGTCTTTAATCCATTGTATATTCTTGCCTCCTTTGTCGAAGATAAGGTGTCCATATGTGCGTGGATTTATCTCTGGGCTTTCTATTTTATTCCATTGATCAATATTTCTGTCTTTGTGCCAGTACCATTTCTGTCTTGATAACTGTGGCTTTGTAGTAGAGCCTGAAGTCAGGTAGGTTGATTCCTCCAGTTCCATTCTTCTTTCTCAAGATCGCTTTGGCTATTCGAGGTTTTTTGTATTTCCATACAAATTGTGAAATTATTTGTTCTAGCTCTGTGAAGAATACTGTTGGTAGCTTGATAGGGATTGCGTTGAATCTATAAATTGCTTTGGGTACTATACTCATTTTCACTATATTGATTCTTCCAATCCATGAACATGGTATATTTCTCCATCTATTAGTGTCCTCTTTGATTTCTTTCACCAGTGTTTTATAGTTTTCTATATATAGGTCTTTAGTTTCTTTAGGTAGATATATTCCTAAGTATTTTATTCTTTCCGTTGCAATGGTGAATGGAATTGTTTCCTTAATTTCTCTTTCTGTTTTCTCATTATTAGTGTATAGGAATGCAAGGGATTTCTGTGTGTTGATTTTATATCCTGCAACTTTACTGTAGTCATTGATTATTTCTAGTAATTTTCTGGTGGAGTCTTTAGGGTTTTCTATGTAGAGGATCATGTCATCTGCAAATAGTGAGAGTTTTACTTCTTCTTTTCCAATTTGGATTCCTTTTATTTCTTTTTCTGCTCTGATTGCTGTGGCCAAAACTTCCAAAACTATGTTGAATAGTAATGGTGAAAGTGGGCACCCTTGTCTTGTTCCTGACTTTAGAGGAAATGCTTTCAATTTTTCACCATTGAGGATAATGTTTGCTGTGGGTTTGTCATATATAGCTTTTATTATGTTGAGGTATGTTCCTTCTATTCCTGCTTTCTGGAGAGTTTTTATCATAAATGGATGTTGAATTTTGTCAAAGGCTTTCTCTGCATCTATTGAGATAATCATATGGTTTTTATTTTTCAATTTGTTAATGTGGTGTATTACATTGATTGATTTGCAGATATTGAAGAATCCTTGCATCCCTGGGATAAAGCCCACTTGATCATGGTGTATGATCTTTTTAATGTGTTGTTGGATTCTGATTGCTAGAATTTTGTTAAGGATTTTTGCATCTATGTTCATCAGTGATATTGGCCTGTAGTTTTCTTTTTTTGTGGGATCTTTGTCAGGTTTTGGTATTAGGGTGATGGTGGCCTCATAGAATGAGTTTGGAAGTTTACCTTCCTCTGCAATTTTCTGGAAGAGTTTGAGCAGGATAGGTGTTAGCTCTTCTCTAAATTTTTGGTAGAATTCAGCTGTGAAGCCGTCTGGACCGGGGCTTTTGTTTGCTGGAAGATTTTTGATTACAGTTTCAATTTCCATGCTTGTGATGGGTCTGTTAAGATTTTCTATTTCTTCCTGGTCCAGGTTTGGAAAGTTGTACTTTTCTAAGAATTTGTCCATTTCTTCCACGTTGTCCATTTTATTGGCATATAATTGTTGATAGTAGTCTCTTATGATCCTTTGTATTTCTGTGTTGTCTGTTGTGATCTCTCCATTTTCGTTTCTAATTTTGTTGATTTGATTTTTCTCCCTTTGTTTCTTGATGAGTCTGGCTAATGGTTTGTCAATTTTATTTATCCTTTCAAAGAATCAGCTTTTGGTTTTGTTGATTTTTGCTATGGTCTCTTTTGTTTCTTTTGCATTTATTTCTGCTCTAATTTTTAAGATTTCTTTCCTTCTACTAACCCTGGGGTTCTTCATTTCTTCCTTTTCTAGTTGCTTTAGGTGTAGAGTTAGGTTATTTATTTGACTTTTTTCTTGTTTCTTGAGGTGTGCCTGTATTGCTATGAACTTTCCCCTTAGGACTGCTTTTACCGTGTCCCACAGGTTTTGGGTTGTTGTGTTTTCATTTTCATTCGTTTCTATGCAAATTTTGATTTCTTTTTTGATTTCTTCTGTGATTTGTTGGTTATTCAGCAGCGTGTTGTTCAGCCTCCATATGTTGGAGTTTTTAATAGTTTTTCTCCTGTAATTGAGATCTAATCTTACTGCATTGTGGTCAGAAAAAATGCTTGGAATGATTTCTATTTTTTTGAATTTACCAAGGCTAGCTTTATGGCCCAGGATGTGATCTATCCTGGAGAAGGTTCCATGTGCGCTTGAGAAAAAGGTGAAATTCATTGTTTTTGGATGAAATGACCTATAGATATCAATAAGGTCTAACTGGTCTATTGTATCATTTAAAGTTTGTGTTTCCTTGTTAATTTTCTGTTTAGTTGATCTATCCATAGGTGTAAGTGGGGTATTAAAGTCTCCCACTATTATTGTGTTATTGTTAATTTCTCCTTTCATACTTGTTAGCATTTGTCTTACGTACTGTGGTGCTCCCGTGTTGGGTGCATATATATTTATAATTGTTATATCTTCTTCTTGGATTGATCCTTTGATCATTATGTAGTGACCTTCTTTGTCTCTTTTCACAGCCTTTGTTTTAAAGTCTATTTTATCTGATATGAGTATTGCTACTCCTGCTTTCTTTTGGTCCCTATTTGCATGGAAAATCTTTTTCCAGCCCTTCACTTTCAGTCTGTATGTGTCCCCTGTTTTGAGGTGGGTCTCTTGTAGACAACATATGTAGGGGTCTTGTTTTTGTATCCATTCAGCCAGTCTTTGTCTTTTGGTTGGGGCATTCAACCCATTTACATTTAAGGTAATTACTAATAAGTATGATCCCGTTGCCATTTACTTTATTGTTTTGGGTTCGAGTTTATACACCATTTTTGTGTTTCCTGTCTAGAGAATCTCCTTTAGTATTTGTTGGAGAGCTGGTTTGGTGGTGCAGAATTCTCTCAGCTTTTGCTTGTCTGAAAAGCTTTTGATTTCTCCTTCATACTTGAATGAGATCCTTGCTGGGTACAATAATCTGGGCTGTAGGTTATTTTCTTTCATCATTTTAAGTATGTCTTGCCATTCCCTCCTGGCTTGAAGAGTTTCTATTGAAAGATCAGCTGTTATCCTTATGGGAATTCCCTTGTGTGTTATTTGTTGTTTTTCCCTTGCTGCTCTTAATATTTGTTCTTTGTGTTTGATCTTTGTTAATTTGATTAATATGTGTCTTGGGGTGTTTCTCCTTGGGTTTATCCTGTTTGGTACTCTCTGGGTTTCTTGGACTTGGGTGATTATTTCCTTCCCCATTTTAGGGAAGTTTTCCACTATTATCTCCTCAAGTATTTTCTCATGGTCTTTCTTTTTGTCTTCTTCTTCTGGAACCCCTATGATTCGAATATTGTAGCGTTTAATATTGTCCTGGAGGTCTCTGAGATTGTCCTCATTTCTTTTAATTCGTTTTTCTTTTATCCTCTCTGATTCATTTATTTCTACCATTCTATCTTCTAATTCACTAATCCTGTCTTCTGCCTCGTTATTCTACTATTTGTTGCCTCCAGAGTGTTTTTAATTTCACTTATTGCATTATTCATTATATATTGACTCTTTTTTATTTCTTCTAGGTCCTTGTTAAACCTTCCTTGCATCTTCTCAATCCTTGTCTCCAGGCTATTTATCTGTGATTCCATTTTAGTTTCAAGATTTTGGATCAATTTCACTATCATTATTCGGAATTCTTTATCAGGTAGATTCCCTATCTCTTCCTCTTTTGTTTGGTTTGGTGGGCATTTATCCTGTTCCTTTATCTGCTGAGTATTCCTCTGTCTCTTCATCTTGTTTAAATTGCTGAGTTTGGGGTGTCCTTTCTGTATTCTGGCAGTTTGTGGAGTTCTCTTTATTGTGGCGTTTCCTCACTGTGTGTGGGTTTGTACAGGTGGCTTGTATATGACAAATTCTTGAGTATCTTGGTATAGAAATTATTAATCCATGAAGTTTTACACTTTTAGATAATTTGGATTTTTCTTTTAATTTCCTTACACAACAGAGTCATTTAGTAGATAAACAAATATGTATTGTATGCATCCATAAGTTCTTGTGTGTGTTGTTGCTAAAGAGTTTAGCATCAGTGGAAAAGCCAGTTTCACTCACGTTTTCAATTCAGGCCCCTTTCTGGGGCTTATATTCTCCCAAATAGAGTAAAAGTCTTGCAGTATGTTTTGATTTACTTCCAAATAGAAAAATATCCAGGAAAGTCTGCCCTCCAAATGCATAATATAAAAATATATACTTACATTTTAACTAAGAATTATAATTAAACACCTCAGGCAGCCAAATAAAATTTATCGGAAAGAAAAGGATTTGCTGATCATTTATGCTATTGTGCCTTGGAATAACATGCAGAAGCCAGTTGATATTACTATAAAGATTTGTGTAATGTCAACATCAAGCAACCAAGTCATTCTGGAAAGTGAGAGATACTTTACACAAAAGTTTAACTCATGGTTTTGATTTGATATGAACTTAAACTTTGCTTACCCTTGAGAATCTTAAACCATAATCTTAAACCTGGAAGCAAACAAAAGTATATTTAAATATTTCTATGGGCATATAAAAGTGCATGTTTAAAGTCAGTCCCTGTAGAGTGACATAGGGGCTGTTGTAGATGGGGTAAAATTCTTGCCCATAAATATCAGTGTCATATAGCAGCATTAGAGAATTTCTCCTCTTCTCTCCTCAAATACAAGTATTTCCTCTGCTTAAATACCACATTATAGAAAAAAAACACTTTATTAGGAATAAATTTGCCAAATTTGTTTCCTTTTTTGACAAGGAGATCTAGTGACCAATTAAAGAACTGAAAATCTGCGAACTCAGAAATGGTAATTAAAGAGAAGATAGGAACCCAAGAATGTTCCTTATTTCCTTGAAAGATTGACCTGGGGATAGCTTCATTTAATTTAAATCTCATTTGCTTCTATAATTTTAACTACCACTGTATTAGTCATGTATTGCTGTGAAACAAGTTATCCCAAAACTCAGTGGCTTAAAACAACACATGTATTATTTCATAATTTTTGTAGGTCAGAAATCTGGGTGTAGTTTAACTAGGTCCTCTGCTTCATTGTCTCCTTTAAGACTATAATTAAGGTATTATCTAGGGTTGGGGGGGTCTCACCTGAAGGCTTGAATGGGTAAGGATCTCTTTTGAAGCTCATATAGATGGTTGCTGGCAGGACTCAGGGATGTTGAGTGAAGGCCTCAGTACCTCACTGGCTGTTGGCTGGAGGCTGCCCTCAGTTTGCTCTGTGTGGATTTTCCAACATGGTAACTTGTTTTGTCAAAGCCAGCAAGAGAGGGAATCTGCTAGCCAAGAGGAAGTCATAATTTTCTAACAATGAAAATAACATCCTATCACTTCTGTCATATTGGATAGACAGAAATCACTAGCTCCAACTCACTTTTTAGGGGAAGGAATTATATAAGGATGAGAATTCTACCACATAGCAATCATTGGAGGCCATCTTAGGAGTCTGCCTATCATAGCCTTCAACACGTTAAATCTAACCTTCAGCTCTCCCACGAAAACACATGTGGATTCCATCAAGAACCACAGACCCAATATGGCTAAACCTGCTTCTCTCCTTGTGTTTTTAAATTCCAGTCAAAGTCATCACCAGCCACTCAGTTTCTTATACTAGGAACTTGATGTCATACTCAGTGTGTGTGCTGTGTGCCACGTTATTTCAGTCGTGTTGGACTCTTTGTGACCCTGTGGGTTGAACCCACCAGGCTCCTCTGTCCATAGGATTCCCCAGGCAAGAAAACTGGGGTGGGTTGCCATGCCCTTCTCCAGGGAATCTTCCCGACCCAGGGCATGAACCCAGGTCTCCTGCGTTGCAGGCAGATTCTTTATTGTCTGAGCCAAGTCCCAGTTTACCCAAATAAATATTTCTCCATGAGCAAAGTAGTTGGAAGAGAATTTTATCCTAAGAATTGTTGTTATTTTAAGTATATTCATAATTTTTGACTGCTACAAAATTGTTAGTCTCAGAACAACTTAGATTTTTTAAACAATTATTATAACTTCAAAACTTAAAAATAGCTACCCCTTTGTTTTTATGTAATACTTTTATTTATCTTTTTTAGCAGGTTTCTGCACTATAAATCAATTTTCTGAAAATTTAATGTTAAAAAATGAAATCATCTTATAGTAATTGCTTCAGTGAAAAGTCTGAGACTAAACTTGGCAAACCATGCTTGTTATTGTACTGCACATAGAATTGGCATATACATTGCTTTATGTTGGGCTAATCACCTAATCTTCCCCTGTGGCTCAGTTGGTAAAGAATCCGCCTGCAATGCAGGAGACCTGGGTTTGATCCCTGGGTTTGGAAAATCCCCTGGAGAAGGGAAAGGGTACCCACTCTAGTATTCTGGCCTGGAGAATTCCGTGGACTGTATAGTCCATGGGGTCGCAAAGAGTCGGACAGGACTGAGTGACTTTCACTTCACTTCACTTCAGTCACCTAATCATCAGAAGATCAGGAATTTTCCTTAACTTGTCACTTACTCATTAGAGTTAGAAAAATATTTTTGTTGTTAGGTATACTATGATTTAACATTAATATGTTTAGGGGCTTTTGTTTTCTTGTAGTTGTCTACTCTATCATTGGTAGCGATGGAGGGAAATACAGGGTTGAGGTGTAAAAAAGAAAACATGAAGGTATTATTGAAGAAATAGTTTTGCAGACCTACTTGTTTCTTACAGTCGGTTTTACTTTTTCTTTCTACCTGTCAATATAATATCTTACTTAGTCATTTGGTGATCTAATAAGAAGTTGAATGAGTGAGAAGCTTGGATAATTCTCTATTGAGAGCTTTGCATAAACAACTGAATATGGCACAGGAATTGGAAATTGAATGACTCCTGTGTCTAAAATAACTATGTTGATACATGGAAGCTATATAAGAGATTTTATTTTGCATGTTATAAATGAGATAGAGAACCCCCCCTAGAGATGCTATGCTTTTGGCAATCAGGAAAAACTTTTATTTCCATATTAAAATCACATGTTGGTCTGATTTATCACAGGTTTGGGCATTTAACTGCTTTGTGTAATAATTGAAAACCTACTTCTCACATGCACCTTGATTCCTTGATGATAAATATAAGTTTTACAAGAAGAATCAATATTAATTTAACAAGAAAAATCAATAGTCTGGTGAAGTCACTGTAATAGTAATTTGAAACTTTAGGATTACTTTACATTCATTCAAAATATGTTTATTGAATATCTATTCAGTGATAGGTACTAGCAACAAATATGAATGCTGCATAATTGTATTGCTATTTTGAGTGCATCTCATCAAGTACGGGGAGAGACACTAAGTGAGAAATGAGCAGCTATTTTATTAGAATTCTCTCCTACCAAATGACCTCGGACTTTGTAGATAGGCTATGACCAGTAGCTGTGGGGAGAACTCAGGGAAAGCCTCTTTATTCCAGCTTCTTGCTGACATTGTTCTTTGTTAAAGAGCTTTTACTTACTGCCAGAGCTGGAGTTTCAGGCCCTCAAAGAGGTTACAGGCAAAAACAGAAAATGCAACTTGATCTGTGTAAGACATGTGAAAGCATCTATCGTAACACCGTGAAGGAAATAAACTTTTGAATGAGAAAGAACTAAGAAGCACTGGGTTGGGGAACTGCATTAATGCTGTAGACCAGGCCCAGGGAAAAAGTTTCTCAATAGAAACTAACTATTCATCGAATTTGGACTGGCAATTCGTTTCATATAAGATATTATACATGTTTCAGTGCCATTCTCCCAAATCATCCCACCCTCACCCTCTCCCACAGAGTCCAAAAGACTGTCCTATACATCTGTGTCTCTTTTGCTGTCTCGCATACAGGGTTATGTTGATGTATGGCAAAACCAATACAATATTGTAAAGTAATTAACCTCCAATTAAAATAAATATATTAAAAAAAGAAACTATTCACAAAAGTGCTACAAAGTGCTTCGAGGCCTATCTCCTACTTGGCGACAATGATCAGAGCTGTCTGTGATTTATTTGTGGCTCAGGGATTGCAAGTTGCTATCAGATCTACATTTACTCAACTGAATTAAATGAATTGCTTGGCAGAAGCGCCAAAGTAAGAATACAATGACTTTGGGGTCGAATTTAACTAGTTTTCAATCCTGGCTCTGATAACAGGCAAATTATTTAAGGACTCTGGGTCTCAGTTTTCTGTTTTTCAAGTGGGATCGTACCTATTCAAAGGAGTAGTTGTGATAATTATATAGCATACAACACTTTTAGTGGCTACAGAATGAATGAGTCAAACGAATAAAATTCCAGGTCTAGCCCAAGAACGTGGTCTGTAAATGTGTTTTCTTTTCCTTTACATCTCCCTACTTGTGCTACAATTTCTACTGATGCCAAGCTTTTTCAGGAAATGATTTTCCAAGAATGAGTCTCTACTCCTAGTCAGGTAACCATAATCTCAGATGAAAGTTTTTGGTACAATAGGGAGTAGTGGTTAAAATCACAGACTCTGAAACTTTGCTGAGGGCGAAAGCTGAGGCCTGATGTTAACAAGTGGAGTGGTTATGGGGCCTCAGTCTGTAAAATACAATCTTCCTCATAGAATGGATACAAGAATTATGTAAATTAATATATTTAGAGCACATGCTACACAGTAAGCCCTTTTTAATCTTTAAATTTTAATTAAAAACTTTTTATTGAGATATATTTGACATACAACATGTATAAATAGCTGTGAAAAGAAGAGAAGCGAAAAGCAAAGGAGAAAAGGAAAGATATAAGCATCTGAATGCAGAGTTCCAAAGAACAGCAAGAAGAGATAAGAAAGCCTTCCTCAGCGACCAATGCAAAGAAATAGAGGAAAACAACAGAATGGGAAAGACTAGAGATCTCTTCAAGAAAATTAGAGATACCAAGGGAACATCTCATGCAAAGATGGGCTTGATAAAGGACAGAAATGGTATGGACCTAACAGAAGCAGAAGATATTAAGAAGAGGTGGCAAGAATACACAGAAGAACTGTACAAAAAAGATCTTCACAACCAAGATAAACACGATGGTATGATCACTCACCTAGAGCCAGACATCCTGGAATGTGAATTCAAGCAGGCCTTAGGAAGTATCACTATGAACAAAGCTAGTGGAGGTGATGGAATTCCAGTTGAGCTATTCCAAATCCTGAAAGACGATGCTGTGAAAGTGCTGCACTCAATATGCCAGCAAATTTGGAAAACTCAACAGTGGCCACAGGACTGGAAGAGGTCAGTTTTCATTCCAATCCCAAAGAAAGGCAATGCCAAAGAATGCTCAAAGTGAAGTGAAGTTGCTCAGTTGTGTCCAACTCTTTGCGACCCCATGGACTGTAGCCTACCAGGCTTCTCCATTCTTGGGATTCTCCAGGCAGGAATACTGGAGTGGGTTGCCATTTCCTTCTTCAGGAGATCTTCCCAACCCAGAGATCGACCCTGGGGTCTCCCATATTATAGGCAGACGCTTTACCATCTGAGCCACCAGGGAAGTCAAGAATGCTCAAACTACCGCGCAATTGCACTCATCTCACATGCTAGTAAAGTAATGCTCAAAATTCTGCAAGCCTCGCTTCAGCAATATGTGAACTGTGAACTTCCAGATGCTCAAGCTGGTTTTAGAAAAGGCAGAGGAGCCAGAGATCAAATTGCCAACATCTGCTGCATCATGGAAAAAGCAAGAGAGTTCCAGAAAAACATCTATTTCTTCTTTATTGACTATGCCAAAGCCTTTGACTATGTGGATCACAAGAAACTGTGGAAAATTCTGAAAGAGATGGGAATACCAGACCACCTGACCTGCCTCTTGAGAAACCTGTATCCAGGTCAGGAAGCAACAGTTAGAACTGGACTTGGAACAACAGACTGGTTCCAAATAGGGAAAGGAGTACATCAAGGCTGTATATTGTCACCTTGCTTATTTAACTTATATGCAGAGTACATCCTGAGAAACGCTGGGCTGGAGGAAGCACAAGCTGGAGTGGGTTGCCATTGGCTTCTTCAGGGGATCTTCCCAAACCAGGGATTGAACCCAGATCTTACCATGTTGCAGGCAGACTCTTCACCATCTGAGCCACCAGGGAAGCCTATGAGGTGAGTATTTCTTTTTAAACAGTGTGAATCTGGATACACCCCAACTGTCCATGATATTGCATGTCAAATTAACTCTCCTTAGTAATGCTATCCTGGCCCATATTCTCAAATAAAACTGGAGTCATTGTTCATATAGATTTTAATTAAAATCTTCTCATTTCTTTACGTCTGTTTTATCTTTTCTTTCTGTCACCTCTCTTGCCATCTTTTTAGCAATCCTCACCTTCTTCTAGGCTTTCTTTCCTTCTTTCTTAAAACTCCTTCCTCCATCTTGGTCTTCTATGGTTAGGGGTTGCTGCTCCTGCTGCTGCTAAGTCGCTTCAGTTGTGTCCAACTCTGTGTGACCCCAGAGACGACAGCCCACCAGGCTCCATCCCTGGGATTCTACAGGCAAGAACACTGGAGTGGGTTGCCATTTCCTTCTCCAATGTATGAAAGTGAAAAGTGGAAGTCAAGTCGCTCAGTCGTGTCCAACTCTTAGCGACCCCATGGACTGCAGCCTACCAGGCTCCTCCATCCATGGGATTTTCCAGGCAAGAGTGCTGGAGTGGGGTGCCATTGCCTTCTCCAATGGTTAGGGGTTAGGGTAGTTAAACCCCAGTCATTTTTTTGTATTTGAATAGATCCTATCAACAATGAATAAACTTCTGGAATAATTTTGGATATATTTTAGAGTCCTGTGTGAATGCATGTTTCTATGATTTTGAAGTAAAACCATTGAAGAATAACTTTCTAAATGGCCATCTTCAAATTTTTATGTACTCTTCTTGAAAATAATTTGTTGAGAATTTAAAAGTTTTTTTTTTACAAAATACTGAGTGTGACAGTTAATTTTGTGTGATGACTAGACTATAGTGGCCAATTGTTTGGTCAAACACTGGTCTATATGTTACTGTGAAGGTATTTTGCAGATATGATTAACATTTATAATCAGCTGATTTTAAGAAAGGAGACTGTCATCAGTAATATGAATGAAGTGAAGTGTAAAGTGCCCAGTTGTGTTCGACTCTTTTGTGACCCCATGGACTGCAGCCCTCCAGGCTCCTCTGTCCATGGCATTCTCCAGGCAAGAATACTGAAGTGGGTTGCCATTTCCTTCTCCAGGGAATCTTCCTAACCTAGGGATCAAACCATTGTCTCTGGTGTCCTGCACTGACAGGCAGGTTCTTTACCACTTGTGCCACCTGGGAAGCCCAGTGTGACTGGGTCTCATCCAATCAGGTCTTCAGAGCAGAAAATTAGGTTTTCTAGAACAGAATAAATTCTGCCTCAAGATTGTGACATAGAACTCTTGCTTGATTTTCCAGCCTGCCAGCTTACTTAACAGATTTCATACTAAAAACTACAATGTTAGTTCTTAACTCTTACCTAAGTTTCCAGGATACTTGTCTCCTTATGAATTTTTGCGTTAACAGTCCCCACAATCATGAGAGTAAATTTCTTAAAATCAGTCTGTCTTTCTCTATATCTCTGTCTCTCTTTGCTTCTCCATCTGTTTCTCTCTCTACATATATGTAACATGTATGTGTGATTTATGTATCAGTTCAGTTCAGTCACTCAGTCGTGTCCGACTCTTTGTGAGCCCATGAATCGCAGCACGCCAGGCCTCCCTGTCCATCACAAACTCCTGGAGTTCACTCAGACTCAAGTCCATCGAGTCAGTGATGCCATCCAGCCATCTCATCCTCTAGCGTCCCCTTCTCCTCCTGCCCCCAATCCCTCCCAGCATCAGTCTTTTCCAATGAGTCAGTTCTTCGCATGAGGTGGCCAAAGTACTGGAGTTTCAGCTTCAGCATCATTTTCTCCAAAGAAATCCCAGGGCTGATCTCCTTCAGAATGGACTGGTTGGATATCCTTGCTGTCTAAGGGACTCGCAAGAGTCTTCTCCAACACCACAGTTCAAAAGCATCAATTCTTCGGTGCTCAGCCTTCCTCACAGTCCAGCTCTCACATCCATACATGACCACAGGAAAAACCATAGCCTTGACTAGATGGACTTTTGTTGGCAAAGTAATGTCTCTACTTTTGAATATGCTATCTAGGTTGGTCATAATTTTCCTTCCAAGGAGTAAGCGTCTTTTAACTTCATGGCTGCAGTTGCTATCTGCAGTGATTTTGGAGCCCCCCAAAATAAAGTCTGACACTGTTTCCACTGTTTGCCATCTATTTGCCATGGAGTGATGGGACCAGATGCCATGATCTTCGTTTTCTGAATGTTGAGCTTTAAGCCAACTTTTTCACTCTCCACTTTCACTTTCATCAAGAGGCTTTTGAGTTCCTCTTCACTTTCTGCCATAAGGGTGGTATCATCTGCATATCTGAGGTTATTGATATTTCTCCCGGCAATCTTGATTCCCGCTTGTGTTTCTTCCAGTCCAACATTTCTCATGATGTACTCTGCATATAAGTTAAATAACCAGGGTGACAATATACAGCCTTGAAGTACTCCTTTTCCTATTGGAACCAGTCTGTTGTTCCCTGTCCAGTTCTAACTGTTGCTTCCTGACCTGCATACAGATTTCTCAAGAGGCAGGTCAGGTGGTCTGGTATTCCCATCTCTTTCAGAATTTTCCACAGTTTCTTGTGATCCATAGAGTCAAAGGCTTTGGCATAGTCAGTAAAGCAAAAATAGATGTTTTTCTGGAACTCTCTTGCTTTTTCCATGATCCAGTGGATGTTGGCAATTTGATCTCTGGTTCCTCTGCCTTTCTAAAACCAGCTTGAACATCAGGAAGTTCACAGTTCACGTATCGCTGAAGCCTGGCTTGGAGAATTTTGAGCATTACTTTACTAGCATGTGAGATGAGTGCAATTGTGTGGTAGTTTGAGCATTCTTTGGCATTGCCTTTCTTTGGAATTGGAATGAAAACTGACCTTTTCCAGTTTATTTATCTATCTGAACATAAAAAGGTTGTATTTCTAGAGGACCCTGACAAACTGATGCACTGAGGCATGCATCATAATATTCTACAACTTTTATTAGGATTGGCTATTTGATTGAATTGATTATTTCCAGGCTCTCTTGCTTTTTCAGGCAGGAAGTTCTAGCTGGACTTGTGATTCACAAAAAACCTGTTCTTGAAATGAAACATTCCTTCCCAGGAAGTGTCAGGAAACCTGGCTCACTGCTGTGATGTATGTTTAGCACCCACAGTTAGCTCGGGGCCAATATTTTGAAACTGGATTTCAGTGCCTCTGCTTTTAAAATTGAGGAGGATGCTATTCTAGATGCTTTGCCAAGGTGCCCAAATACACCAGACTCCTGCTCCTTACAGGCTCCACACAGTTCATTGTACTTAAATCATTGACTTTCTCTTCAATAAACATTTCACTTGTGGCTTTGATTTGTATAATTATTATTTTTCTAATATTGAAAAATCTTGAAATAAGAAAATATACTGTTTTGATAAAATTATGACAAATGAAACATTTCATTTATTCAACATGACACTTATCTTTGTTTTAGTTGCTATAATAAAGTACCATAGACTGAGTGGCTTGTAAATATCAGACATTTATTCCTCACAGTTCTGGAGGCTTGAAGAATGAGATCAGGGTGCCAGCATGTCAAGTTCTGGTGAGAACCCTCTTGTGGAGGTGCAGACTGAAACTTACTGTATCCTCACAGGGAAGAAGCAGAGATAGAGGGTACATGTTCTCTGGTACATGTATTTTTTTTTAAACAAGGGCACTGATCCTGCTTATGAGGGCCCCATCCTTATTGCCTTTCAAAGGCCCCACCTCCTAACATCATCACACTGAGGGCTAGAATTTCAACAGATAAATTTAAGGAGACACAAGCATCCAGTCCATAATAATATTATATTCAAATCTTCAGGGAAACAGTCATATAAATGATACATAACTAATTCTGGTGACTCAATGGTAATGAACCTACCTGCCAATGCATGAGATGCAAGCTTGATCCCTGGATCAGGAAGATTCCCTGGAGAAGAAAATGGCAATCCACTCCAGTATTCTTGCCTGGGAAATCCCATGGACAGAGGAACCTGGTGGGCTACAGTCCATAGGGCTCAATAGAGTCAGACATGACTTGGTGACTAAACAACAACAAAAAGTCTTGTAAAAGTATTAGATGATTGAAATTCAACTTGCTAGGTTTACATAGTTAGAAGAATGTTAGAATTTGACCCTGGATCTGGTCAGATTCCAAAACTCATGAACTTTCTGTAAGTTACCAACAAAGCCAGGAGATTGATTTCTGGGGAAAATGCTAGGTTAGGCCAGTGGTTCTCAAAGTGAGTTTCCAGAATGAACATCACCTGTTATACTCCATTCCAACATATTAACTAACCTAACATTTTCCATTTACCTCCTGCACTCTCCTGCTTCATGCAGGCAGATACCAATACTTGACTTTGTGTTTTTATTATGGATGAAAAATAACTCAGGGTTGAAAACAGAAGAGAAAATGTCTCTTCAAAAGTTTGACCCCACTAGAGTTTATTGCAGCTACTTCTGAGAAAAACTTAACATGTAGAATTAGAGTCCATTTTCCATTTTCATCATTCTGTTTTCTTTTATTTGTTTTCATTTTACTATAAGGAAGACTTTTTTTTTAATTTGTTCATTTGTTTATTTATTTGTGACCCCATGGATTGTAGGCCATCAAGCTCCTCTGTCTGTGGAACTGTCCAGGCAAGAATACTGGAGTGGGTTGTCATTTCCTTTTCCAAGGGATCTTCCCAACCCAGGGATCAAATCAGGGTCTCCTGCATTGCAGGTGGATTCTTTACCATCTAAGCCACCAGAGAAGCCCATATTATATGAACTTTTATTATTTTTTAGTTTACTTTATGCTCAGATGTTCAGCCATGTCCGACTCTTTGCAACCCCATGGGCTGTAGCACACCAGCCTCCTCTGTCCATGAGATTTCCCAGGCAAGAATACTGGAGTGGGTTGCCATTTCCTACTCTAGAGGATCTTCCCAATCCAGGGACTGAACCCATATCTCTTACATTTCCTGCTTTGGCAGGTAGGTTCTTTACCACTAGCGCCACCATATGAACTTACAAAGTCATATTTTGTTCAATGAGTTAGTAATCAATCACTCTTACTTACTTTGATACAATTGTTTTAGATTTGGATTCCTAAGCTGACTCCTATGTTCTTTACATTTTTCTGCTACTTGGCATAAGAAGATGTTCCTGGTTCATTCTGTGTTTGCTTCACCCCAGCTGTGGAATCAACCATTTACCTAGGAGACTCTAGTTTCTTCTGATGGTGGATGGTATGCTGAAACCAAGATCTGGGTATTAGACATGTTCATTGCTAGTGGGATGGCACTATTTCAAGGACCTCTCAGAAAACAGAACTAGGAAATTCATGTACAAATATTCATACATCTCTGTATGTTGCTATATGTATCTTAGGATTGGAGAAGGGTCCAAGAGGGAGGGAATATATGTATACATATAGCTGACTCAAGTGTTTGTATAGCAGAAACTAATACAACATTGTAAAGCAATTATACTTCAATAAAAAAATAATTCATAAAGATATGTCTTACTTGAACTCTCCCAAAGATTTTTTCTATCCTTCTCTCTGTCCATGTCTGCAAATCTCTTCTTTAGCAGTGAGAAACCACACACACACAAATTTGCTCAATCTCCCAGACACATGGGCTTCCTCTGCACCTGCCAGCTCTGTGTATCTCACAACTCACACAGCTTCCTTGACTTCCAGCTACCCTACCGATGAATCTGTGGTGTAGCCTCATCTCTTTGCTGGCCTGTAGGAGTTGACCCTTGTGTCCAAAATGTATTTCTTACACACTTGATTTTTATGGGCACTTATATGTTCTTTTCAAGATTATTACTTATCTGAAACTTTAAGTTGCAGTTAAGATAATACCTTTTCTTGAAGCCCTCTCAGATCCTCCAAATGGGAAGAGCTCCTTCCTACTTTTTATCTTTCCCATTCTCACCTCTGTCCTCAGAGCATTAGGTCTTTGGGAGACTTGCACACCATTGGTTGACTGGATACGTCTTGTCTACTTGGTTCTGGCAAGATGAGAAACAATGGGAATTGAATGCGTTCTTTTTCTTTTCTCCATGTAATCTCTGACCAGGTATTGTTGATGACCTGGCTTGCAACAAACACGACGTTGTATCCGTCCTTCCATTTTAATATTGCCCTCACTTGCATCTAGTGTGTTCTCTGTGTGTTTATGTCTAGTCTCTTAAAGCTGGCCCTGTTCTGGAGATGCAGGTTTTGCCCGTCTGCCCCACATTTGGGCTAATTTTCTCCCGATTTCTGTAACTATTCATGTCAAGATCTCCAAACCTTATAAAGGGTCAGCCTCTTTGGAGACTGCTGTTTCGTGCCTCTGTCACAGAGGGTGTGGTTCTCCTAATAGTTGTTTGCATCCCTCACATTAAACTGTGAGTTCCTCGGGGTCATAAATTTTTCTTTGATTTTTATGTACTCTATAGAATTTAAACTACAGACTTGCATGTGAAAGGGACTCAAAAGTTATTTCCTAAATTTGAGTGTGTGATAAACTACTTTTCTCTGACATCTTACACTAAGACAACTCCATGACTAGTTTATTAATCTGTGACTAGGATTTGATTCAACGATTATCTCCAATGTTATAACCCATCCCAATCTAACCTGATCAGGTGTACTGTAGTCTGAGACAGTGCAATTCAAGAAAATTTCTTCAAAACAATTAAAAATGATGTATTTTTGTTACATTCAATGCATATATTTGCTGTTTATTTGGAACTTCCAAAAGCCTAGGATTAATGTTAAAGTAATTTTCTAGAGAAAACTATAGTTAAGGAAACAAATTATTGATTCTTTTCAGGATTCTCAGTTTCCATAATTCCAGAGTTTTTCATCCATTTGAAAAATGAGAACATCATGTACTGAATTTTATTGGCCATTCACATGTTTTCCAGGCTCTGGCTTGTTATTCAGAGGATAAATTCATAGTTCAGAGACTTTCATTCTCACTGTAAACACTTTAAAGTATAATATGTAAAATGCCAATTATTTAAAAAAATTGCCATGTGTTAAACAACCTTCAGTTCAGTCAATTCAGTTGCTCAGTCGTGTCTGACTCTTTGCAACCTTACCTTACTGGACAATAAAGAAATACTTCAAATAAATATAAAACTAAAATACTGTTCTATGTACTTCATCTCTGGAATCTACAGGTCAAACGATGTTCTATTTTGTTTCTTGTGGGCTTTTTCTGACAGCCTAGTAAGAACCATAGAGGTAAATTTATAATTTGAGCTCAGTGTTCAACTGTTCTAACTCCTGTATTTAAGCCATTCTCCTTAATAAATGGATATGCTATCTGAGCTGCTTGCACAGAGAGAGTTTTAGTTAATACTTGGTCATTCAATACATTTCTACATAAAAAATTTCTCATGTCCAAATTACCACTGAAGCCAGCTCTTTATTAATCCAACGGTCTATCCATTTAAAAACTGGATATACACCGAAAATTTGGCCACCACTGCTGCCGTGAACTGTTCTCTGAACATGAGACCTAGACTTGAGATGAATAGGTTTTCTTAGGTTTCACTTGTATTCCTCTCTTCTTGTTCATCTCTTTGCATTTGTGAAACTGATTCTTATTTAAAAATCCTTGAGTACACAAGAGAAGCTGCTCAGTAAATCTGCATGCCTTTTCAATGGAAATGGCAAGATTTTCGCTGGCAGCACTAGTTTCAGTGGAGCTTGTCTTAAAAATATAGATTATGACAGAATCTAAGAAAAAAGCAGAACCTTCAGTTTTTACACAGGCACTGTCACCATGGGTGATTTCATATTTCACGTATCAGGCCAAATGTCTAAAAGAACACATAAAACTGAAAATCGGAAATAAAAATCTTTTATTTTTGCCAATTAGTGTAACAAATCCTGCATTTAGACAGTCATCCAAATTTGTTCTGTAGGACCCTTGAAAGACAGAAGAATCTACATTGTTTTTTCTTATTTTGGGGTGAAAATTCATGTTTAGTTACCATTATGGTTTCCTCCTCTGCCTAGGTAGACCAAACATCTTCACATCTGGGCTATTTAAGAGCCTATCAGAACATAAGAACAAGAATTAATAACTCAGAATAGAGTTTGGCTTATCATGAAATAATACTGTTTTCAATAAATATCTGTTAAGTTGAAATTGTTTTGTGAGGCACTGATGAGAAATCATCAGATACTGATGCTGTCTGCTGACCTTTTATCAGGGTCACTTTCAAGTCAGACATCAAGCCTGCTTTCCATTCTCAGTCTGGAGAACCTATTATGCTTAAAGGCTTTGTTTGCAAAATACATTATCAGGAAAAGGAAACTATGCCACTAGAAAAGCCCTGTGTTTACACAGAGCTCAGTAAACTAGTTTACACAGCAGTAAAAAATAAAACCAGTCATGTCTCTTCTTCCCCTATAATGTTAGATACTGAAAATTTCTAGGTGTCAAAAACCATAGTAAGTGTGCCCCAGGGAAACCATAGTTATCTCTAAAAATTCACATATGTACTCTCACCAGAAAAATTTGCCTTTGCTTCATTGTTTTGGAACAATCGTCCAAATTTTCTTGCAAAATAAACTTTACATGTACCTAGAAGGCTCAATTACTGAATGTAATTTTAAGTTCAGTAACAAACCGCAAGGGGAAACACTCACAGCTGGAATTAGAAATTCTATTTTACTTTTAGTTTGTAATACAAGTTGAACTGAAGACATAAATTATGGTATGCTGCTGCTGCTGCCAAGTCGCTTCAGTCGTGTCCAACTCTGTGCGACCCCATAGACGGCAGCCCACCAGGCTCCGCCATCCCTGGGATTCTCCAGGCAAGAACACTGGAGTGGGTTGCCATTTCCTTCACCAATGTATGGAAGTGAAAAGTGAAAGTGAAGTCACTCAGTCGTGTCCGACTCGTAGCGACCCCATGGACTGCAGCCTACCAGGCTCCTCCATCCATGGGATTTTCCAGGCAGGAGTACTGGAGTGGGTTGCCATTGCCTTCTCCGAAATTATGGTATAAGTCTTACTAAAATTGGGTTCAGTCATAATGTCACAAAAAATTATTGTGCTAAAGTCTTCCGACAATCCAATAAAGAAATGACTGTAAAAGAGAGGCCTTGCTTAGAACCCAACATAGTTTTCCATGGCTAACTGCACTTACTAGTTAAAACCCATCCATAATCCTTTTTTTATAGGGACTTCCTGGGTGGCTCAGATGGTAAAGCGTCCACCTATAATGCGGGTGACCCGGGTTCAATCCCTGGGTCGGGGAGATCTGGAGAAGGAAGTGGCAACCCACTCCAGTATTCTTGCTTGGAAAATCTCATGGATGGAAGAGTCTGGTAGGCTACAGTCCATGGGGTTGCAAAGAGTCCGGACACGACTGAACGACTTCACTTTCTTTTACTTTATAGTCCTTTTATAAGTCATAGTTAATTTCCAATTAAAAACTGAAGAATGAAATGACGCGTTACTTTTAGGACATTATCCCAGCATAATGTGGTGGTTTAGTCGCTAAGTCGTGTCCGACTCTTGCTACCCCATGGGCTGTCGCCCACCACGTTCCTCTGTCCATGGAATTTTCCAGCCAAGAATGCCGGAGTGGGCTGACATTTCCTTCTCCGGGAGATCTTCCCCGGCATGGATCCGACCAGGGTCTCCTGCACTGCAGGCAGATTCTTTATCGACCGACAGAGCTACCAGGGAAGTCCAGATCCCAATGTAATTGCCACTGAAAACACTTGGCAGCGGGAGTGGAGAGCAGATCCTAGGGCCCCGGGCAGCCCCGCCGCCGGCCGAGTCACCATCAGACCCGAAGGAGCGCAGCTGCCATAAAGCCGCCCCGCGAACGCCCAGGCCGAGAGCCGCGTCCGAGTTCTGCGCCCCGCCTCGGCGTCAGGACGCCAAGCCCGGCACCACCCATTTCCGCACGCCGCCGGCTGGAACAGGAAGAGCGACGCCATTAAGGTTTGGAGAACAAACATTCACTGTAAGAAAGAGAAATGCTTTCCTCCACGGGAGTGGCTCCAAGGAAGACTTATTTGTACTGCCGACTGCTGTGACGAATCTCCCAGTGTGGTGTAGGGGATGGAGAGACTGCAGTGTTCAATGGAGAAAGGGTTGTAGACGCAGTCAGCTTGTGGGGCAGCGGAATCGTTCTAGATATTTCCATGACGCAGGTGATGCGGCGCATGGACCAGAATGGCCAGAATGGAGAGTGGGGGAAAAATGAAGGATGGAAGATGCTCCCCAAGGCCAGGCTGTACCGTGCTGGCCCTGCCGCGGCCCACAGCACCCACCCGCGTGCGGACGTGCCGTGGGCCTCACGGTGCTCCAGCCCTCACGTGCAGGGAGAAGGAGTGGAGGGTGCTGCCACCAGGGTGCCCTGAGCAAGGGAGACCAGTGAGACGGAATGTGTACCGGGGTTAGAGACGGAGATTCCACAAATGCCACAGAGATGAAGGAAGGAAGGAACGTGATACCAGGAGTAAGTAGAGCTGAGTTCTAGTTCCAGTTTTGTCCCGTTTTCCTTGTGTTATCTGGAACAGTTAGTGTCACCCAACAAGGTTTCTGTTTCTTTTTTACAATGGGAATGATTGGGCAAAGTGGGCTGTAGTATATCCTTTCTGGCTTTAAAATTAGATACGTTGTGTTCGTCACTAATATTTTTGTGCCCAAGAGTTATCAATGAATGTCCCATGAAATTAAAATGTAAATGTTACATTCTATATTAAATGTCTATAAAAAAATCATTTTGAGTATTAGTGAAGAGGAAATGAAGGATGGAATTAAATTTATTTCTTCCTTCATGACCCAGAGCTTCAGATACCTTAGAGGTCATCTGAGCAACACACCTGCACACTGAGAACGCAGTTTCCCCATTTTCCAGTGGAAAAGGAGGTGCATAATAGTCAGCCCATTTCACTTGTCAGGCGTGCTGGCCTTTCTCCTGTTCTCTTTTCCTGTCTACTTAGTATATTATGTTGGTGTATTGGGTTCACCTCAGCATGTTAGGTGGTACTGAATGCACTCCTGCCTCACTCTTCTTTGTTGCTACTTGATTTCAAAGTGCTTTTGCCTAAATTTTTGGGCTTCCCTCGTGTCTTAGAGGGTAAAGAGTCAGCCTGCAATGCGGAAGACTCGAGTTCGATCCCTGGGTCGGGAAGATCCCCTGGGAGAAGGCAATGGCACCCCACTCCAGTACTCTTGCCTAGAAAATCTCATGGACGGAGGAGCCTGGTAGGCTACAGTCCACTGGGTCGCTAAGAGTCGGACACGACTGAGCGACTTTACTTTCACTTTCAATTGCCTAAATTTATAGACTCTTAACTTTGTTCACATCTTACCTGTGACATGAGTGGTAGAGGGTGAATAAAACATTGAAATCCTTGGAGACAGGTTTTCAATAACTGTGAGGTATTTTTATTGCTAGGTCATTAAGCTTAAAAAAGTTGATTGTTCCAGATTTTTGCATATCTTAGCAACCTGTTTGGAATGATTGCAATGACACGTTTAACTGAGAATCTGGCCTTAGGGACTGTTTGGAAAAGAATATAGTTTGTTCAATTGAAATTTGTTATGATTTTCCACGTCAAAGCAACTAAGTGTACTCTCAGTGGTAGTTGTTGAGCTTAGAAGAAACAAAATGGTTGAATTCTTACACTATGCATGTGGCTGTGAACATCAGACTGCCAAAAGAACGTATAAGTAGCATTATACACAGGGCCTGACTTGTGCAGGAAAAACTGCCAGACTGAATTATTTTAAATATCAGGGTTTTCCGCACTGGTTCTTCTTTGCATTAAGCGAAAGGAACGGATGTAAAGACATCTGGAAAGCTTTCATGAAGTGAGATTTTACTTATCTACCTCTGGGTAGATAACTTTAATTTCCAAACTCTGTAACTATGAAAGGAATATGTTTGCTCATCGCTCTGTGGAGTATTGTAGCAGAGAGGGAGGGCAAGACCTATTACAAGTAACAGGCCAGTGTGGCTAAATCTTCCACATGTTGAAATTAAAGGTTTTCAAACTGGAAAATGCAGGGATACCTGAGAGACTTATTTATATAGTAGTGGATATTAAACCTAAGCCCTTTTGTCCATTCTGTAGCGTGAATTGCAGCATTTTTCTGTTTTTCCATCTGGATCTGTTTTCTGTGATAGTTCACTGACATGATTTTAATACAAGGGGAAAATATATTAAAAATACAACAGCAGGAAAAAAAAAAAAGATTGAAGCAGGACCTGTGATTAGGATATGTAGAGTAATGGTTCTTTTTAGCTCTTCACCCTTGAACTGAACTTTTGTCACAACTGAAGATTTTACCTCTGTGTTGATTTTGAACTTTGTGCATGCTTTTGTGCGTCTCTTCTTTGATTGATGGTCTTAAGCTTCAGAGTTTTTGCATCTGAATTACAGCTTTATTTGTGAACATGTGTGTGCTGAGAGCTATTGGACTAGTCCAGAGATTCTCAAAACACTGGTGTGAGAGGTAAAGAGCAGAAAGTGTGAGAAAAATTTCTTTGATAAACGGGCATGACTGTCACTAGTAATTTCAAATATAAGGAAGAAGCTTTAGTTGTTGAGTTTTACACCTTGTATGTTGGCGCCTATTATTCATGGGAGGAGTTGCTGACAATACTTTGGGAAAACTTAGAAATTGTATGTATGGAGTTTTAGCAACATAGATTTTGAAGTGTTTTTGAAGTTAAGAGTTATTTAAGAAAAGCACAGGCTGCATAAAAAATATCTAAGGTGAACTTTGGTGGTCGTGGTTTTAGTTGCTAAGTTGTGTCTGACTCTTTGTGATCCCATGGACTGTAGCACACCAGGCTCCTCTGTCCATGGGATTTTCCAGGTGAGAATACTGGAATGGGTTGCCATTTCCTTCTCCAGGGGATCTTCTCCACTCAGGGATTGAACCTGGTCTCCTGCATTACAGGCGGTTTCTTTACCATCTGAGCCACCAGGGAAGCTCAGGAATACTGGAGTGGGTAGCTTATCCCTTCGCCAGGGAACCTTCCTGACTCAGGAATTGAACCAAGGTCTCCTGCACTGCAGGCAGATTCTTTACCAGCTGAAATACTAGGGAAGCCTATTGGTTCTCTATTACATGCAAAAAATAAAATGAAGGGAAAGTTTTATTAGAACTGCTAAATCTTAGAGCTTGAGTTTCTAAAATACTCTGAGTTGTTTTAGTGGAATGCCAGGATATATAGTGCCATGAGATGAGCATTGGTCTTTCTACTGTTGACCACATTCCTGTTTTTTTCAGCAGAACTTTGTCTCCTCGTTTGTTAGTTTTCTTTAAGTTATTGTGATTTTGGTTGTGGAGGAGGAGGAAAAATTCAAAGATATGTACTCTCCTAGGACACCAATAGCTTAGAAGAAGCCATAAAATTTAGGAGCTTCTTAAGTTGACCTCAAGAACTCTTGAATTTGCAGTCATTTCAGGTTAACTCCACTATTCAAGAAATGGGTTGCATATGTATTTATCTCATTTCTTTTGATTTTCATTTTCAGTGATATGCATTTTATGTAGTTAACAAGTTATGGTTTCTTTCTGTATTTGAGCTGTAGTGCATTATAGAATATGTTACTGATGGTGGAACAATTTCTAGATGGCCTGTGTATTGTGTATATATGTATATATATATTTTCTAAGATGAGGCAAACTAACCATTTTTTAAAAGATGGTGGGGATATACAAGTTTATCTTCAGGCACTCATTATTTGAGTGACTATCCTATCTTGCCCACTCACCAGTGACTCATGGACTTATCTAGTAGGATGGGGAAAAAGCAAAAAATAGAAATATTTCTCTCTGAGAAGCAAAAAAAAGAAGAATGCCTCACATTTAGAGCATCTTGCAGTTTCCCTTTGAGAGGTCAGTAGAAAATATCTTGAGGAAAGAGAACATGATCAAGAGACCTATTACTTGACCCCTGTGGGTGACTTTTGTTTCTAAACTCCTTAATTATACCAAGAATTGCCTTAGTGATTCTGTGGTGAAGATTGATGGGGGAAGAAAAGGCTGTTAATTTCTAGTTTTATATGTATAAAATCATTTACTTACTCATTTCTCACTTTCCTTAAACCTAACCATTATTTGACTTTGATATATAATTTTTGTGTGATTATGAAAAGGAGCACATAGTATATGAAATAAGTTGCTCTTCCTTTTTACTAACATTGTCAGTTTGTTAATGTTACAAAAAATAATTATTTGTAATTATTATGTAGTTAACATTAATGACATATATTTTAGTTTTTTTATTACTTAGAAATGTACAAATTGATTTTTTAAGATTGTATTTCATAATTACTAGGCTAGGCTATCTTGTGGTATGTCAAAATTCCCTGAAATAAAAACAGAAAATTGAAAATAATCTTTGTTATAAGTGATTTGCAACCGATTATGAAGACCTTCAAAATGTGGTCTCATAGAGACACAGATGTGGTGACAGTAGCAGAGGCCACATAGATTAACCTGTGACTTGTGTTTAAGGGAGATAGTCCCATCTAATAGGTCTGTTATGTGTTACATTGCTTGCTCCTTTATTATAAATTTTGTGGATTGTTTATTCAGTTTTTAGAGAGGACAGTATGGCTACATATGTCACTTAGAATTTACATGTTTGTGAAGCTGTATAGTGCTATATTTTGAAGAGAGTAAACTTGGTCTCTTTTTTAAAGGCAGTTTTCCGAGACTTGTCCCTGCAGCAGTCAGTTCATATCACTAGGGGTCAGTCTACATGAACAGATGTGCATGTATGTTACTTAGGTGTCCAGTTTTAGGACAGTGTTATCCTTTGATTTCATGTAGTGTCTTTTCATTTGGGGATAGAAGAATCTCCCTGGACATTTACATGGTAATATACAGCTTCTCACATCCTACATTTTCTAGCTATAGTCTCGACAGGGCATTTCTCAAAGGATTTCAATACGTAGCTTAACGTTCTTTTCCCTCAGCTGTCTCCTTTCACTTCCCTCTGATGTCAGTTCAGAGCCTTCGTCTAATTTAATATACAGGAACAAGAGAATGGCTGACAACATTGGAATCCTAGGTCAGGGTCTTCCTGAGCATTGTGAATGGAACTGAAGATGACAGTTGCTCGCAAAATGATTGAATTTGGAGAGTGACTAACATGTGGGAGTTATATATGAGGGTGACTTTGTAACTGTGGTGCTCTAATTGCTGGCTTCTGTTATTTATTCCTATTCTCTGGTATCTGGAGGACAGAGAGGTCTCTTGTCCTTACTCCATTGTAAGTTCTTCCCAGGCAGTGGCTGTATCTTACCCATCCTTGTTCTTCCTGTACCATAATGTTTGACACATATTTGGTACAGATTGTGTTGTTTGAACTGAACTGAACTCCATAAATACCAGTATGCCAGAATGACCTACTTTTAATACATAGTCATTTTTATTGGTAGAGAAATGTTAAACATCAATGGAAATACTGATGGTATGATGGCCAAAAATATAAAGACCCATTCTTCTTTTTTCTAAAGAAGGAGAAGGTACATAATTTAAAGTAATTGGGACAATTTGGAACTCTTATAAAGCTAATGATTGTTCTGAGGAAAGAAAAATGCCTCTAATTTCTAGGTTCAGTTCAGTTCAGTCGCTCTGTTGTGTCCGACTCTGTGACCTCATGAATAAAGACCCCCATCAGGGTCTTTTCAAATGAGTCAGCTCTTTGCATGGCGTGTCCAAAGTATTGGAGTTTCAGCTTCAACATCAGTCCTTCCAATGAACACCCAGGACTGATCTCCTTTAGGATGGACTGGTTGGATCTCCTTGCAGTCCAAGGAACTCTCAAGAGTCAGAGCTCAGAAATAGTCCCGTATCTTTCTCCAAGAGCTTTTTCCACTTGTTAGTTGGGAGACAAGGCTTATTTCTCAGAATAAGCTTCATGTGCGGTCTAACATTACACTGGGCATGTTAGAAAATTAGGTGTTTTTTGGCCATACCAAGTGGTATGTGTGATCTTTGTTCCTGACCATGGATGGAACTCATGCCCCCCGCCCCACCCCTGAATTGGAAGTACAGAGTCTTTACCACTGAACTGCCAAGGAAATCCCAGAAATTTAGTTTGAAATCATAGAATCCACCTTTTGAGATTGGAAAGGAGCTTGCTTGTTTGTTTAGCTCACTGTATTGTGCTTGACAGAAGTATTACTCAATTTTAAGCAGAATGAGCACCAGAATTTGTTAAAAGGGTGATGACTTTAGTAGTTATACTAAATGATATAATACATATGTGTGTATATATATATATATATATAATTATATTAATATATTTACTTTGCTATGATTACAGATGAGGTTCAACTTGTGACCACTGGGAGTCACTGTGTAGCTGTCAGAGCTAAGGAGGCTCCCACGCCATCCACACCAGCTTGATGGGCTGCTGGGGAGATAAGGTACTCATCTCTTTTTCCCCAACCACTGGCATTTATTGATTTGCCAACCGGTAGTTATTAAGTGTCCACAGAAAGCTGGGTGCTGTGTTAAATTAGGCAACACAGTGAGAATAAGCTGCCTGTGTGGCTAGCCGTGTTTTCCTGCCCCCAGCCCCATCCCCAGCAAAGCTCTTTAAATCTCCCTTATAATTTATGTTTCATTTATTTATTATTATTTATACATTTATTAGATTATATCTTTCTTACTAGAGATCTTTGAGAGAGAGGTCTACATTTTTAATTTGTAATTGTTAATCCCATTGGCTGATGTGTAGTAGATATTTACTGTATGTTTGTTGAGTGGCTGGATGCTATGCCAGTCATTTCCTCTTGTTCTTTAGATTTTGATGTTATTAATATTTCTTCTTGACTGCACTACGTATTATTACCTAGTTATTGCCACTCACCTGCATCACTCCCTGCTCACTGTCCTTTAATGCTACTGTGATAATTGAATATTTTCCTTTCATATCAGTTGTTATTCTTCATTCTGCTGTAACAGTTTAGAAGTCTTGTTTATAGCACATCAGAAATGAATGACATCATCATTATCAATTGCAGCATGAATAGTTTCACCTTTGTTAATAGGAATGAGAATTGAACGATGTATATGAAAAGCTGTGTTGTGTTGGAAAACAGCTCTGGAAGAGGACTAAGTTCTCAAGAGGAAAATGTATATTGTAGTATTGAATTTTTCAAGAATAGAAAATGTATTAATTCTCATCACCTCCCTTTTTTCATTTATAAAATCCACTCAACTCTTATTAAATATTAAGTGGGGACCAGGCAGTGTACTAGGTATTAAGGAGAGTACAGTGATAGGAATTAAGCAGAGTCTAATGTGTTAAACAGCTCACTGTACAGTTGTGGGTGAAAGCTAGAAATAATATAAAAAACAATTAGACTGTAAATGCAGAATTTAACTGCCAAATAAGTGGAATAGACCATAGGAATTTAGAAGTGTGAGTGATTTCATTTAGATTAGATCTGTCATGACTGGCTCCAGGAAGTTGAATTTTTCTTGTGGTTTTGAAGTATTGAGACATTCCATTCCCTGGAATGGAGAGCAGAGAATGTTTGGGGAGAGATGTTCAGGTATGTCTGGGCAATAAAGAGAAAAAATTATGTCTAAAGATGAGAACATGTGTAGGGGAAAACTATCATGGAGGTAGTGAGTCCATCTTCTGAAGTACCTAGGATATATTTGTAATCAGGAGTTTTGGGGCCATAGTAGATCATGCTTAAAATTGGGTCTTGAAGGTTATTTCTCATTTTGTATCCTACTCTTCTTGCTAGAACAACTGGGTGTCTCTGTACGTACTACATTTAGAATTACCATATCCAATGATTTTTTCTGACACTGGCTATTACTAACAGTGCCAGTCTACATATTGCCAGAAGGGCTTATGTTTCTTGCAGGAAAGTTGGCATTTCATCCAAGGAAGCTTTGCCTTTGCAGATGACAACTACTCGAACATATGTGGCCTGAAGGTATCCAATGTTTGGGCACCTGATTTGTTAGACAGTATAGAGCTCCAAGTCATATCACTAAGTTTTTTTTTCCTTTGGCTACCATTATTAAAAAGTATTCTCCCGGAAAACTTTTCTGCCAGGCTAGGAGCCACAGATGCTGAGCTTGTGTGATAAAACATTGAAGCCTTTGAGGATATATTGGTGGCTGGAAATGTTGCTAGTGAAATTAATTAAATTTGCATCTTTAAGTATTTCGGTTATTAGGTTAGTAGAAATGTGTGCTTAGGGAAAAATTAGCAGTATAATCCTGTTTGTATTCTTTTCTTAACTTCTCTCCTTCATGTTATATTTAAGGATTGCCAGTCAGGGGAACAACCCTTTTTTCCCCATAATTGAGAACCAACCTTTATTCCCATAATTGCATAGAGACTTCTGTTCCTGTCAATGCCAATAGATTGTCTAGTCCCATTAAGGAAAATGGATCTTTGTTTTTGTGAAAGTTATAGAATGAGGTGACTGGAACCTCACAGGTAATGAAGACCAGATAAACTGATCAAACGAAGAAAACCATAAAGAAAAGAATTGATTTATGGTAGTGATTTTTTTGTTTGTTCAAAAAAGTCTCTAATTAAATTTTCTTTTGTGGGAGTAATAGTGAAGGAACCTCTGGAAATTATTTGTGTGTATGTCTGATTTCAGGATATGAATTTTATTATTTTATGTAATTAGGTCATGTACCCTGAGCTCTCACTCACCTGTAGGGCATGTTGTTCAAACTACAAGAGGAAGTAAACCACAATTTTAAATCAACAATTGAAAGAGATGGTGTACCTGGTATAAAAACATTGTACTTCTCATTCTAAGGACTGTTTAATCGTATGTCTGTCCAAGACTTGCAGTATGACTGGGGGGAAAAAAAATCTCAACAGGTATTTACCATTTAACTCTGTAGGTAGTTCTGTAGATTTTAGCTATTTTAAAAAATAGATTAATAATAGATTAATTAACTAATTATTGTAATAAGTGAAGTCACTCAGTCATGTCCGAGTCTGTGCGACCCCATTTACTGTAGCCTGCCAGGCTCCTCCATCCATGGGATTTCCCAGGCAAGAATACTGGAGTGGGTTGCCATTTCCTTCTCCACTTTATTGTAATAAAAGTGTCCATAAATAATTGTGTTCAAAGTGATTTACAAAATGTAATTATCATATGTGTACAAAAAATAGTTTCCTATTAACAAAATTGCAGAGATTTCTTGGTAATTAACCTTATATTGCACATAACCTTTACATATATAAAATTAAATTATATTTAATAAGATAGAATTTTTCATATATACTGAGATCTTTTAAAATCGGTCAAGTATGAAACTTCCGTTTGGAATTAATTAAAAATGTTTCTTCTAAATGACATTAGGAGCATACTCACCATTCAGGTTGACCTAAATACTAAGCTAAGAGGACAGAATGGGTTGGCAGGCCATCGAGGCAATCAAATTAAAATTAAAAAGTTTTGTCAGCTATAAAGACAGATATTTTATATTAAGCACGTTGAATTATTTACAGAAATTTTTACTTTAAAAATTTGAACAGTGTGAGGTTGAGGCTCTATAAATACAACTATTAAATATAATACAAAAAATATCAAATGAATACATTTGATAAATCCATGAAGTTACTAGACCAAATTTTAAAAAATAATGGGAAAAATTCCCAAGATATTTTAATTCCTATTTCTATAAAATCACTTTTGAACATGAAATGTGATTTATATTTGTGTTTTTAATCTGCCTTTTCCATTTCTCACCAGAGCCAAATGGTTAATATTGTGTGAAAGGAAAAACTGAATGAACAAAACAGTGGTAAATGTAAACTGAGCTTATTTATATATGACCATTTGGTTTTGAAGCAGTAGAAAAATTATTTTATATATAAATGGTCATTTGTCTGAAAATATTTCTTAGATAAATTAAGAATGGTAATTCTCAGGTCATAATTTTTTGACAGCATAAAGGAATTCCTTTTTTTTTTTTTAATGTCCATGTTTCTATAGAGTAGTGAAAAATCAGAAAGAATACTTTAGGAAGAAAATCTTGGAAACAGAATTAGAAGACACTTTAGAAATGATCTAATGACTAGTACAGTTCCCTCAACGTGTAAATGGGAAAACTGAGCTATGGTGAGAGACAGGCGCCAAGTTTGTTGACTTTTTTTAAAAACTTTTTATTATGAAAACATTTTTCACACGCATAAAAGTAAAGTGAATAGCAGAGAACTCGGCTTTTCTTTCTAATAATCGCTGGCAAGGTGGCAATACAGCACTTCAGACGTGGCTAGTGACACATGTTGAAATGATAATGTTTTGGATATATTGAGTTAAAATGTGATTTAAAATGAGTTTCATCTGTTTCTTTTTGCTTTTCCAAACATGGCTTCTAGAAAATTTGAAACTACATAAATGGCTTACATTATATTTTTGTTGGACAGTGCTGGCATAGAGTCCTCATTTACTTATACCTACTTCAATGGTTGTCAACTCATGACACATCTTGTTTCATTTATATCCCATGGAACTACATATGGTCAAACTGGTAACCAGTCCCAGCTCTGGCACGGGATGCCTGCTTGTTGTCTAGTGCCCTTTCCTCCTCTACCCTTTTCAGTTGAAGTCTTGTGTGTGTGTGCTAGTTTCACTATCTCCTAATTAAGATTACATTTCTGAGATTTACTGATTTTGACAGGTTAATAATGCATTCGTTCATTTCCTTTATAGACTATTATTTTAATTGATAGATTCTTAGATCAAATTTCCTATTTACTAAGTTGGACGGGCTTTTTCATAAATCATTGCTTATTCTTCCAAAATCCAGGTCATGTAAGGATAGCAGTAGAGTTAGTGCTTTCTCCACTATGCTTCTCATTTATATTTTTCATGCAAAGTTTCATTATTTACTGAAAGTAGATGTTGAAAATCATAATTGTTCAATAATCAGTAAATATACCCATTGAATGTATACCATGTAAAAAAGCTCAGGGTGTGTGTATGTACCACCCCATCCCCTATGATCCATCATTCAGAGAGTAGTCATGGGTGGGAAGAAAGAGAAGGAAACATAAATGTGTCTTTGAGGATGCTGGACCTGAAGTGTCAGGAAAAGATCAAAGCAGATATGTCTAAAGATTAGTAAGAGCTGAACTACTGAGAAAAGGTTTTCTATCTAGGCGTTCTCTTTAGTGATGACTTCCTGAATCAAAGAGGAAAACATTTGGATAAAACTATTTATTACAGAAATATGCTCTTTCAGGGAATATTTACAATTTAGTTTCTTTATATGTCTTTATCCTTGTTACAGTTATTTCAGCAAAGTATACTATCTGTATTTTAAAAACCATATTTGTGTTGTTTGGATGCATGTAAATCATTAATGGAATCTATGTAATATTATGTTTTTAAGCTTAATTACAAACCTGACTTCCACATTTCCACCTTGGAAAATTGAATGGGCTTTATCAAAGAAAACCTGAGAGTTTTGAATTTTTCCTTTTTCTTGACATCAGCACTTAGAGCAGGTGTCTGCTGTTTACCTTCAGGGTGATCTAGGTGGCAATGGTGATGTCAGTTGGTAGGCTGTCTTCTGCCGGCTCCACAAAGCCACATCCCCCTGGAAAAATGACCTGGAAGGACCTGTTGCCTGACTCCCTGGCCCTCTGTCCCCTGGTTATGTGAGGACATTGGGGAAAACCAGTGGGAAATAAAAAGTAGGGAGGTGAGTCTGGGGACCTCTTCCCTTTGTTCTGTTCCTGTGGGGTTGCTGAAGGTGGCTGCTGTCCACCTAGCCCCTCTGTCTCTGGGTTTTGGTCATCACCACTCAGTCCTCAGAGAAGATACTGGCACCCCACTGCAGTACTCTTGCCTGGAAAATCTCATGGACACAGGAGCCTGGTAGGCTGTAGTCCATGGGTTTGCAAAAAGTCGGACTTCACTTTCACGCATTGGAGAAGGAAATGGCAACCCACTCCAGTGTCCTTGCCTGGAGAATCCCAGGGACGGAGGAGCCTAGTAGGCTGCCATCTATGGGGTTGCACAGAGTTGGACATGACTGAAGTGGCTTAGCAGCACTAAGTCCTCTGCAGACTTAGGGTTGCTAACGCCTACCTGATAAAAGGCCAGTGAAAGTGAAAGTGTTAGTTGCTGAGTTGTGTCTGATTCTTTGCAGCCCCATGGACTGTAGCCCACCAGGCCCCTCTGTCCATGGAATTCTCCAGGCAAGAATACTGGAGTGGGTTGCCATGCCCTTCTCCAGGTGATCTTCATAACCTAGGGATTGAACTTGGGTCTTCTGCATTGCCAGTGGATTCTTTACCATCTGAGCCATCACAGAAACCCGTTAAAAGGCCAGAGGTACTGTTTATCCCTTCTAGGCTTTCCACCCTTGCACATACATTTATAAATCCTTTTATTAAATTTCCCTTAAACTATCCTAATTTGAACGTGCCATTTGTCTTCCATGGGATTCAAAGTGTATGAGGATTTCTAGCCCTGGCCCTTCATGTTGGAATTCTGGTTTGACCCAGGATGCTCAGCATTCTCACCTCAGAAGCTGAGTTTCTACTTTGAAAAGAAATTAGTGTGTTACTGGAGGTTCTGGTACTTTGAGCACAGGCTATAGAACAAGGATTTCCTCACATTCCTTTCTGTCTATAAATAATAAAATGCATGCTTTACCAGAATGAAATACAGAACTGACATTCTAGAATGTACTTGAAAACTAAACAGTTCTTCAAGGTGTTCTTCAGTGAAACTAAGATTGGGGTGGCAGCTGCAGCCCTGAAGTCAGTACACTTGGACTTGACTTTAAATCAACGCCACAGACACATTTGGCCTCAAGTTGCTGGCAGTGGCATTAAGTCCTAGTGCACTTAAGAGCTTCAGGTTTCTAATAAGCATTTTCTTCAAAGCAGTGGCTTGATTTGCTCTGTGATTTTTGTCAAGTGTGTATCATATCAAAGGATAAGTGTTTGCCAAAGCCTTTCTTCAGCCACAAAAAGGGGAGTTTTGTTTGAAGAAAGTCAAGTTGTGCTGGCTGGTCCCCGCTGGGAAGATGAAAGAAATGACTGAATTTCCTGTTACCCTGTTGTTGTTGTTTGTATCCCTCAAGTATTTTAATCAACATGAAAGGACTTGTCGCACTGTGAGAGCCATGCAATCTGAGAAAGCCATTCAAAGGCCGCCAAATAGATTTGCAGCTAATAAAGTTGTATTTGTCTGTGGTGTCAAAGACCAGATTTATGGGAGCTGATTAATAAGGACCAGAATACCAGGCATGGAAAGATGGTCAGGAGATTAATTTCCAAGTTCATTTCTCCACTGTAGATTCTTGATATGCATTATATACATCGAAAGAAACAACAAGATAAGTTTTAAAAGGCTGGTTTTGGTCTGGCTATAATGTAGCATTGAGACATGATTATGATATAAACTGCATAGGGCATAAGCCCTCTTGGAGGAGGTAGCCATTAACCTCACCATAGAGCCCCCAGAACTTACCCAGGACTGGGAAACAGACTCTTGAAGGGCACAAACAAAACCTTGTGTGCACGAGGACCCAGGCGAAAGGAGCAGTGACCCCAAAAGTGACTGACCTAGACTTTCCTGTGAGTATCCCGGAGTTTCCGGCAGAGGCATGGGTTGGTGGTGGCCTGCTGCAGGATTGGGGGCACTCAGTGCAGTAATGCATGCATGGGACCTTTTGAAGAACCATTTTCCTCATTAACTCTGCCATATCTTGGCCTCAGGTCAAACAATAGGGAGGGACGCAGCCCTGCCCATCAACAGAAAATTGGATTAAAGATTTACTGAGCATGACCCCCCCATCAGAGCAAGACCCAGTTCCCTGTCAGTCTCTCCCATCAGGAAGCTTCTATAAGCTCCTTATCCATAAGAAGGCCAACAGAATAAAAACCACAATCACAGAAAACTAAACAAACTGATCACATGGACCACAGCCTTGTCTAACTCAGTGAAACTATGAGCCATGCGATGTAGGGCCACCCAAGATGGATGGGTCATGCTGGAGAGTTCTGACAAAATGTGGTCTACTGGAGAAGGGAATGGCAAACCACTTCAGTATTCTTGGCTTGAGAACCCCATGAAGAGTATGAAAAGGCAAAAAGATAGGACACTGAAAGATGAACTCCCCAGGTTGGTAGGTGCCCAGTATGCTACTGGAGATCAGTTGAGAAATAACTCCAGAAAGAATGAAGAGATGGAGCCAAAGCAAAAACAGAACCCAGTTGTGGATGTGACTGGTGATGGAAGCAAGGTCCAATGCTATAAAGAGCAGTACTGCATGGGAACCTGGAATGTTAGGTCCATGAATCAAGGCAAATTGGAAGTGGTCAAACAGGAGATGGCAAGAGGGAACATCGACATTTTAGGAATCTGTGAACTAAAATGGACTGCAATGGGTGAATTTAAATCAGATGACCATTGTATCTACTACTGTGGGCAAGAATCCCTTAGAAGAAATGGAGTAGTCATCATAGTCAACAAGAGAGTCCAAAATGAAGTACTTGAATGCAATCTCAAAAACAACAGAATGATCTCTGTTCGTTTCCAAGGCAAACTGTTCAGTATCACAGTAATCCAAGTCTATGTTCTGACCAGTAATGCAGAAGAAGCTGAAGTTGAATGATTCAGTGAAGACCTACAAGACCTTCAAGAACTAACACCCCCAAAAGATACCCTTTTCTTTATAGGGGACTGAAATGCAAAAGTAGGAAGTCAAGAAATAGCTGGAGTAACAGGCAAATTTGGCCTTGGAGTACAGAATGAAGTAGGGCAAAGGCTAGCAGAGTTTTGCCAAGAGAATGCACTGGTCATAGCCAGCACCCTCTTCAACACAAGAGAAGACTCTACACAAGGACATCACCAGATGGTCAATACCAAAATCAGATTGATTACATTCTTTGCAGGCAAAGATGGAGAAGCTCTCTATAGTCAGAAAAAACAAGAACTGGAGCTGACTGTGGCTGAGATCATGAACTCTGTATTGCCAAATTCAGACTTATGTCATGAATTCCTTATTGCTAAATTCAGACTTAAAATGAAGAAAGTAGAGAAAACCACTAGACCATTCAGGTATGACCTAAATCAAATCCCTTAAGATTATACAGTGGAAGTGAGAAATACATTCAAGGGATTAGATCTGATAGACAGAGTGCCTGAAGAACTATGGACGGAGGTTCGTGACATTGTACAGGAGACAAGGATCAAGACCATCTCCAAGAAAAAGAAATGCAAAAAGGCAAAATAGTTGTCTGAGGAGGCCTTTCAAATAGCTGAGAAAAGAAGAGAAGCTAAAGGCAAAGGAGAAAAAGAAAGATATACCCATTTGAATGCAGAGTTCCAGAGAATAGCAGGGAGAGATAAGAAAGACTTCCTCAGTGATCAGTGCAAAGAAATAGAGGAAAACAATAGAATGGGAAAGACTAGAGACCTCTTCAGGAAAATTAGAGATATTAAGGGAACATTTCATGCAAAGATGGGCCCAATAAAGGACAGAGATGGTATAGACCTAACAGAAGCAGAAGATATTAAGAAGAAGTGGCAAGAATACACGGAAGAACTGTACAAAAAAGATCTTTATGACCCAGATAACTGCAATGGTGGGATGAATCACCTAGAGCTAGACACCCTGAAATGCTAAATCAAGTGGGCCTTAGGAAGCAGAACTAGAAACAAAGCTAGTGGAGGTGATAGAATACCTGTTGAACAATTTCAAATCCTTAAAGATGATATGAAAGTGCTGCACTCAATATGCCAGCAAATTTGGAAAACTCAGCAGTGGTCACAGGACTGGAAAAGGTCAGTTTTCATTCCAATCGCCAAGAAAGGCAGTGCCAAAGAATGTTCAAACTATTGCACAGTTGCACTCATCTCACACTCTAGCAAAATAATGCTCAAAATTCTCCAAGCCAGGCTTCAACAGTATATGAACTGTGAACTTCCAGATGTTCAAGCTGGTTTTAGAAAAGGCAGAGGAACTGGAGATCAAATTGCCAACATCCTTTGGATCATCAAAAAAGCATGAGAGTTCCAGAAAAAATCTTAATTCTGCTTTATTGACTATGCCAAAGCCTTTGACTGTGTGGATCACAGCAAATGATGGAAGATTCTTAAAGAGATGGGAATACCAGACCCCCTGACCTGCCTCCTGAGAAATCTGTATGCAGGTCAAGAAGCAACAGTTAGAAATGGACATGGAACAACAGACTGGTTCCAAATCAGGAAAGGAGTACGTCAAGGCTGTATATTGTCACCATGCTTATTTAACTTATATGCAGAGTACATCATGCAAAATGCCAGGATGGATGAAGCACAAGCTGGAATCAAGATTGCTGGGAGAAATATCAATAACCTCAGATACACAGATGATACCACTCTTAGGGCAGAATGTGAAGAAGAACTAAAGAGCCTCTGGAGAAAAGTGAAAGAGGAGAGTTAAAGGCTGGCTTAAAACTCAGTATTCAGAAAATGAAGATCAGGGCATCTGGTCCCATTACTTCATGGCAAATAGATGGGGAAATAATGGAAACTGTTACAGACTTTATTTTCTTAGGCTCCAAAATCACTGCAGATGGTGACTGCTCCATGAAATTAAAAGACTCTTGCTCCTTGGAAGAGAAGCTATGACCAGCCTAGACAGCATATTAAAAAGCAGAGACATTTCTTTGCCAACAAAAGTCTGTCTAGTCAAAGTTACGGCTTTTCCAGTAGTCATATGTGGATGTGAGAGCTGGACTGTAAAGAGAGCTGAGCGGCAAAGAATTGATGCTTTTGAAGTATAGTGTTAGAGAAGACTCTTCAGAGTCCCTTGGACTGCAAAGAGATCCAACCAGTCCATCCTAAAGGAAATCGGTCCTGAATATTCATTGGAAGGACAGATGCTGAAGCTGAAACTCCAGTACTTTGGCCACCTGTTGTGAAAAAACTGACTCATTTGAAAAGACCCTGATGCTTGTAAAGATTGAAGGTGAGAGGAGAAGGGGACGACTGAGGATGAGATGGTTGGATGGCATCACCGATTCAATAGACATTGAGTCTGAGGAAGCTCTGGGAGTTGGTGATGGACAGGGAAGCCTGGCATGTTGTAGTCCATGGAGTCTTAAAGAGTTGGACACAACTGAGCAACTGAAATTTTATGCATGTACATGATCTAATGAATTTAGAATAATGATTTCCAATTGAAATTACTTTATTAATGATAATGATATATGCAGTGTCTAAATTTATTTATTTTAATTTATTCTATATTCTTGTTGTCATTCTATATATGTCTGAGAAGTGAAAGTGGAGGTCATTCAGTTGTGTGATTCTTTGCGACCCCCATGGACTATACAGTCCATGGAATACTCCAGGCCAAAATACTGGGGTTTGTAGCCTTTCCATTCTCCAGGTGATCTTCCCAATCCAGGAATTGAACCCAGGTCTCCTGCATTGCAGGCAGATTCTTTACTATCAGAGCCACAAGGGAAGCCCATATACATATGTATGTATATACATATATATTGATATATTTTTGTTATTTTTGAGCCTTTAAATATTCTATTACAGTGATCATGTGACAATGCTTGTGCCCTTAAAAAAAAAAAAGAGAGGTAAAGAAAAAAAGGAAAAAGTACCACCTTATTTTTATTTAATATAATTTATAATTACCAGTTAGGAAATTAACTGTAAGGTATATTCTTATTCAAATGAAGCAGAACTCAAATTTTCTCATTGTCAGTTCTTGAGACAAGAGTGAAGTATGGCATTATTATACTTGCTCTCAGAAAGTTGAATCGTGTCACTTGATGAGGGCAAAAATGTAAGAATACCACCCCTACTCTGTATTTCGTTTTGAGTCTCATCTTTTCTTGTTCTTATTTTTTATGTCTTGTCTTATTTTCTTTTATTCCTATTTAAAAAAAATTATGCAAGAAGTTAATCATATTCCTTGTCGTCGTTTAGTCGCTAAGTCACATCTAGCACTTGTGACCCCATGGGCTGTAGCAGGTTTCCCTGTCCTTCATGGTCTCCCGGAGTTTGCTAAAAACTCGTGTCCCTTGAGTTGGAAATGCCATCCAGTTAACTATCACATCCTCTGTTGCCTCCTTCTCCTCTTGCCCTCATGCTTTCCCAGCATCAGAATATTTTCCAATGAGTCAGCTCTTTGCATTGAGTGGCCTCAGTATTGGAGTTTCAGCTGCAGTGTCAGTCCTTCGAATGAATATTCAAGACTGATTTCTTTTAGAATTGACTCGTTTGACTTCGTTGCTGTTCAAGAGACTCTCAAGAGTCTTCTCCAGTACCACATTTCAAAAGCATCAATTCTTTGGCACTCAGCCTTCTTCATGGTCCAACTTTCACACCTGTACATGACTACTGCAGAAACCATAGCTTTGACTATTTGGACCTTTGTTGGCAAAGTGCTGTTTCTGCTTTTTAATATACTTCCTATGTTTGTCATAGCTTTTCTTCCAAGGAGCAAGTGTTTTTTAATTTTGTGGCTGCAGTCACTGTTCTAAGTGATTTTAGAGCCCAAGAAAGTAAAGTCTGTCAGTGCTTCCACTTTTTCCCAATCTGTTTAGTGTGAAGTGATGGGAACGGATGCCATGATTTTAGTTTTTTGAATGTTGAGTTTTAAGCCAGGTTTTTCACTCTTTTCTTTCAGTTTCATCAAGAGACTCTTTAGTTCCTCTTCACTTTCTGCTATATGGTGGTGTCATCAGCATATCTGAGGTTATAGATATTTCTTCTGGCAATCTTGATTCCAACTTGTGGTTCATCTAGCATGGCATTTTGCATGATGTACTCTACATAGAAGTTAAATAAACAGGGTAACAATATATAGCCTTGACATACTCCTTTCCCAGTTTTGATCCAATCCATTGTTCCATGTCTGGTTCTAGCTGTTGCTTCCTGACCTGCATAGCATGACCACTTGTTTCTCATGAGGTAGGTAGTTCAGTTCAGTTCAGTTGCTCAGTCATGTCCGACTCTTTGTGACCCCGTGGACTGTAGCACCCCAGGCCTCCCTGTCCATCACCAACTCCCTGAGTTTACTCAAAACTCATGTCCATCTCACCCTCTGTCGTCCCCTTCTCCTCCTGCCTTCAATCTTTACCAGCATCAGGGTCTTTTCAAATGAGTCAGTTCTTCGCATCAGGTGGCCAAAGTATTGGAGTTTCAGCTTCAGCATCAGGCCTTCCAATGAGTATTCAGGACTGATTTCCTTTAGGATGGACTGGTTGGATCTCCTTGCAGTCCAAGGGACTCTCAAGAGTCTTCTCCAACACCACAGTTCAAAAGCATCAGTTCTTCGTTACTCAGCTTTATATTGGATGTCTGGTATCCCCATCTCTTAAAGAATTTTCCACAGTTTGTTGTTATCCACACAAAGGCTTTAGCATAGTCACTGAAGCAGAAGTAGATGTTTTTCTGGAATTCCTTTGCTTATTCTGTGATCCAGTGGATGTTGGCAATTTGATCTCTGGTTCTTCTGCCTTTGCTAAATCCAGCTTGTACAGCTGGAGCTTTTCAGTTCATGTACTGCTGAAGCCTAGCTTGAAGGATTTTGAGCATTATTTTGCTAGCATGTGAAATAGGCACAATTGTACAGTAGTTTGAACTTTCTTTGGCATTGCCTTTCTTTGAGATTGGAATGAAAACTGACATTAGTCATATATTCCTTAGTATTTGGATATTCTCAACACTGTTCTGAAAAAAGTTCCTCTCCTTTTTTATATATTGATGCATTTCTTTTATTCCCATCATTCAACCCCCTCCTCCACAAAAGACAATTCTATTCATATAGTCTTGTAAAATATATATTACTGTTTACATGCATCTATTTTTAATTTATGTAAATGATATTGAAATTGATCATGTTTTTGTTCTTACATCTTCACTTATTAGCATGTTTTAAGATTTTTCTTGTGGCTGTCTTTAATGTTTGTGGAGAGCAATTACTAATA
Source organism: Bos taurus (assembly GCF_002263795.3). Classification (NCBI taxonomy): domain Eukaryota; kingdom Metazoa; phylum Chordata; class Mammalia; order Artiodactyla; family Bovidae; genus Bos; species Bos taurus. Next base: position 38,070,694 of record NC_037328.1, on the reverse strand, counting down.
GCTCCAGAAAAAATGAAGTGGCTGGGCCAAAACAAAAATGATGCTCAGTTATGAATGTGTCTGGTGTTGAAAGTAAAGTCTGATACTGTAAAGAACAGTATAGGAACCTGGAATGTTAGATCCATGAATCAAGGTAAATTGGACAGGGTCAATCAGAAATGGCAAGAGTGAACATCGACATTTTAGAAATCAGTGAACAAAAATGGATAGGAATTGGCAAATTTAATTCCGATGACTGTTGTATCTATTACTGTGGGCAAGAATACCTTAGAAGAAATGGAGTAGCCCTCATAGTCAACAAAAGAGTCCAAAATGCAGTACCTGGGTGTAGCCTCAAAAATGACAGAATGGTCTCAATTTGTTTCCAAGGCAAATCATTCAACACCACAGTAATCCAAGTCTGTGCCCCAACCACTGATTCCGAAGAAGCTGAAGTTGAACAGTTCTGTGAAGACCTAGAAGACCTCCTAGAACTAAACAAAAAAAAAAGATGTCCTTTTCATCATAGGGGACTGGAATGCAAAAGTAGGAAGTCAAGAGATACCCGCAATAATGGAAAGTTTGGCCTTGAAGTACAAAATGAAGCAGGGAAAGGCTGTCAGAGTTTTATCAAGGGAACCTGTTCATAATAGCAAACAGCCTTTCCAACAACCCAAGAGACAACTTTACACATGGACAGTGTCAGTTGGTCAATACTGAAATCAGATTGATAATATTCTTTGCACTTGAAGATGGAGCAGGCTCTATATAGTAAGCAAAAGCAAGACCTGGAGCCGACTGTGGCTGAGATTGTGGACTCTTTATTGCAAAATTCAGACTTAAACTGAAGAAAATAGGGAAAAACCAGTAGGCCATGCAGGTATGATGTAAATAAAATATCTTATGATTATACAGTGGAAGTGATGGATAGATTCAAGGGATTAGATCTTGTAGACAGAGTATGGGTGGAGGTTTATAACATTGAACCTAAATCTAAAGAAAGAGAAATGCAAGAAGGCAAAATGGTTGCCTGAGGGGGCTTTATGTGAAGTGAAATATAAGGGATAAAGGGAAAGATACATGCAAATGAATGCAGAGTTCCATGGAATAGCAACTATAGATAAGAAAGCCTTCTTAAATCAACAGTGCGAAGAAATAGAGTAAAACAGTAGAATGGGAAACACTGGAGATCTCTTCTAGAAAATTGAAGTATCAAGGGAATATTTCATGCAAGGATGGACATGATAAAGGACAGAAACATTAAGGAAGGACTTAATAGAAACAGAAGAGATTAAGAAAAGGTGGCAAGAATACACAATGAACTATAAGAATGAACTGTACAAAAAAGGTCTTAATGACCTGGATAACCATGATGGTGTAATGTGATCACTCACCTAGAGCCAGACATCTTGCAGTGTGAAGTCAAGTGGGCCTTAAGAAGCATTACCATGAACAAAGCTAGTGGAGGTGATGGAATTCCAGCTGAACTATTTAAAATCCTAAAAGATGATGCTGTTAAAGTACCACACTCAATATGTCAGCAAATTTGGAAAATCAGGCAATGAAAAGCAGGAGTGGAAAAGGTCAGTTTTCATTCTAGTCTCAAAGAAGGGCAGTGTCAGAGAATGTTCAAACTACAATTGTGCTCATTTCAAATGCTGACAAGGTGATGCTCAAAATCCTTTAAGCTAGGCTTTAGCAGTATGTGAACCTGTGTGGCTCACAGATTTGAAAACAAGCTTACAGTATCCAATGGGAAACAGAGGGGAGGGAGTGGATGAATTAGGAGGTAGAAATCTTGATTTCAGCTTGTGGTTCATCCAGCCTGGCCTATATCATGGTGTACTCTGCATGTAAGTTAAATCAGGAGGGTGACAATGTATAGCTGTGTTGTACTTCTTTCCCAATTTTGATCCAGTCTGTTGTTCCATGTCCATTTGTAACTCTTGCTTCTTGACCTATGTACAGATTTCTCAGGAGGCAAATAAGGTGGTCTGGTATTCCTATCTTTTCAAGAATTTTCCACAGTTTGTTAGGATCCATACAGTCAAAAAAGGCATCAGTATAATTAGTGAAGCAGAAGTAGATATTTTTCTGGAACTCGCTTGCTTTCTTCATGATCCAACTAATGTTGGAGGTTTGGTTTCTGGTTCCTCTGCCCCTTCGAAGCCCAGCTAGAACATTTGAAAGTTCTCGGTTCACATGCTGCTGAAGCCTAGCTTGAAGGATTTTGAGCATTACCTTGCCAGCATGTGAAATGAGCACAGCTGTAAGGTAGTTTGAACTTTCTAAATTAGTTCATTTGTAAAATTTTTTTTAGATTCCTCATATAAGTGATATCATATGCTACTTATCTTTCTCTGTCTGACTTACTTCATCTAGTATGATAATATAGGTCCATCCATGTTATTGCAAATGGCTTTATTTCACTCTTTTTTATGACTGAGTAATATTCCATTGTGCTTCCAATGTGGCTCAGTCATAAAGAGAGTCTGCTTGTGGGAGATGCAGGTGATCCCTGGATTTGAAAGATTCCCTTGAGAAGGAAATGGTAACCCATTGCAGTATTCTTGCCTGGGACATACTATGGATGGCGGAGCCTGGCAGACTATAGTCCATGGGGTTTCAAAAGAGTTGAAAACGACTTAATAAATAAATGACAACAACAGCAATATTTTGTTGTATATATGTACCACATCCTCTTTATTCATTCCTCTGTCAGTGGACATTTACATTGTTTCCGTATCTTGGCTATTGTAAATAGTGCTTCAGTGAACATTGGGGTGCATATATCTTTTCGAATTATGGTTTTCTCTGGACACATGCCCAGGGTTGGGATTGCTTCATCATATGGTAGTTTTATTTTTGTTTTTGTAAGCAGCCTCCATACTATTCGCCATAGGGCTGTTAGAGTTTACATTCCTCAATGTAGGAGGGTTCAGTTCAGTTCAGTCACTCAGTTGTGTTTGATCTTTGCAACCCTGTGGACTGTATCACTCCAGGCTTCCCTGTGCATCACCCATTCCGGGAGCTTGCTCAGATTCATATCCATTGAGTCAGTGATGCCATCCAACCATCTCATCCTCTGTCGTCCCCTTCTCCTCCTGCTTTCAGTCTTTCCCAGCATCAGGGTCTTTTCCAGTGAATCAGTTCTTCGCATCAGGTGGCCAGACTATTGGAGTTTCAGCTTCAGTATCCATCCTTCCAATGAATATTCAGGACTGATTTCCTCTAGGATGGACTGGGTGGATCTCCTTGCAGTCCAGGGGACTCTCAAGAGTCTTCTCCAGCACCACAGTTCAAAAGCATCAATTCTTCAGCGCTCAGCTTTCTTTATAGTCCCAACTCTCACATCCATACACGACTGCTGGAAAAACCATAGCTTTGACTAGATGGACCTTTGTTGGCAAAGTAATATCTCTGATTTTTAATATACTGTCTAAGTTGGTCATAACTTTTCTTCCAAGGAGCAGGGGTCTTTTAATTTCATGGCTGCAGTCACCATCAGCAGTGATTTTGGAGCCCCCCCAAATAAAGTCTCTCACTGTTTCCATTGTTTCACCATCTATTTGCCATGAAGTGATGGGACCAGATGCCATGATCTTCGTGTTTTGAATGTTGAGTTTTAAGCCAGCTTTTTCACTCTCCTCTTTTCACTTTTATCCAGAGGCTCTTTAGTTCTTCTTCACTCTCTGCCATAAGGGTGGTGTCATCTGCATATCTGATGTTATTGATATTTCTCCTGGCAATGTTGATTCCAGCTTGTGCTTCATCCAGCCCAGCATTTCACATTATGCACTCTGCATATAAGTTAAATAAGCAGGGTGACAATATGCAGCCTTGACGTACTCCTTTTCCAATTTGGAACCAGTCTTTTGTTCCATGTCCGGTTCTAACTGTTGCTCTCGTAGGAGGGTAGAGACTCACTTTAAAACTCTTGGAAAGAAAGGGAGAAGGCAGTATTTTTAGAGTGTAATCTACTAGCCCCAGGGATACTAAGGCATTGAAGAATGAGTGATGGGAAGCGGAAGGTCAGTTGGATTTTTTTGAATCTCACCCATCCAGGGTTTTTGGTAGCTCCTTGAAGTTATTTTGTGGATGTTGATGGTGTAGGCCATTATTACCATATGGCTTCTGTGGCCAAGTGGCAAGTGATGATTTTCCCAAACCATCATAAGAGAAAGGAAAAAGCAAAATATAAATATTTTCCTGACCACGGTGTCCAGTTCAGGACAATCTGTAGTCTCACTCATGTTTTCTTACAGTTTTTGTTGTGGTTATTTTTGTTTTGTTATGATTCGGTTATCATATAGTGTATTGTCTCCTTTAATTTCTGTAATTTTTCAGGGGGAGTCCAGTGGGAACCTTCTGACAGTTTTTCTGCCTACTGTCTGTTTATTCTCAATTTCTCCCTGTTTCTCCCCTTCCCTCTCCTTCCTTTGTTTCCCCGCTTCCTCCCTTTTCCCCCCCAAACTCTGGATAAGGGAAGCAGTAAGATGAGACAAAATAAGGGTTGGATTTAGCAGCTTTTTTCTTCTCTGCCCATATCCAGTTTTCTAGCCCTACTAGATTTCCTAAAATGCTCAGAACCTCAGATCAAGGTTTGAAATGTCCCCAAGAAATTGCTCAGTTTTCTTCTACTGAAGGTGTTAGCCTAGGGAGAGAAGTTGTCATTAACATTGGTGATGTTTAAGAAATTTACTTATTCACTGGTTCTTACCTAAAAGTCTTTGTGAGCTTTTTCTATTCTGCAGTTATTCTGTTGTTATTTTCCTTACCATTTCCTGGGTTTAATTACTTCCATATTCCATATAACTCATATGATCCCAGAATTTTAAGACCCTGGAGTTTTTCATTTGCAGTTGCTTAAAGTACACTTATTTTAAGAGACACCCAAGAATTCCTCAAATGGTCTTGGGAGAAGTTCAGTCTTGTCTTTTTTCTTCATAAAATCCAGAATTCTTAAGAACTGGTTGGCAATTATCATATTTTTAGTGACAGCTTCCTTCCTTCTTAGAAAATTTCAGTTGTCTATGGTTTTCTCTGGATGGGATTAAAGATGAACTTCTTCCCGGTCCTTTTAGATTTTCTGTATTTTTAAATATTCCCTAGTGAGCTAGTTTAATAATAAAACATATAAGAAAAGGCATTCAAAATGAGGAAGGATTAAAAAGTAATAAAATAGTAAGAAATGCCTAAAACTTTTGAAACTGTTAGTAAACTCTGTCACTGTTCTACATTCAGTTCTACATTCTCTCCAAATTCAGAGACTTGATCATGCAGACATCTGGAAGCAAAATTACTTTTCAAGTCATTCTATAAATAAAATCTATATGAGTTTTTCTATTTATACTTTACATAAACTATGTTAAAGATGAAAAACAGATAATGTTATGATTCCTGAAAAAGATTTAATTGTAGTAAATAATACCAAAGGTTTTCACCTCTTCACTTGAATCAATATATAGAATTGTTTGTTAAATATCAGCTAGTGTAGTGATGTGCCCGGACATCAGGCTTTTTTTTTTTTTTCTTGCAGGAACAATTGAAAGCAATAAAAATAAAACATCTGTGTACTTTACATAGAGGAAAGGGGAGATAAGATTTTTCCCTTGGACCTTCAGAGTAGAAATTGCCATGCAAAGACCTGAGATTTAAAGCATCAAAAATTGTTCTTTTCAGCTATTAAAATTTTGTCTCTTGGGCTCCCAGACTAAATACAGTTGGACCTCTCCATAAAACTGAAATGGTTCTGTAATGAGGATAAGTGGCAACTATTTAACGTATATGTCTCCTTTGGTACAGATATATACAACACTTTCATTTGGACATATATTGCTAATGTTTTACTCTGAAACCTTGTATTTCTTCACACATTTGATTCACCATATGCCTTTGATGACAGTCCAATCTTAGAGCATTGCTTCTTATAGGGTTTGGGAAGTCTAATTAAGCTAAAATTTTAGATTAAGTCTGTAATGCATTTGGATTTCTCATGAGATTCTAATCCAGTTTACAAAATGTTTCCAGATGTACGGTCCAGTTCCAGATCAGTTTTTATGTATGTGAAGAAATCTTAATGCTTAAATTATAAAAATATATTATTTATATTCTTTGTTGTGAAAGTTACATTAAGGACATCATCTTGAAATTATTAAGAACATCGGTAGTTGTACAGAGTAATTTTAAACATTTTACACTTGTGTTCAAAACTAGGAAGCATAATCTTTGAAAATGTAGGCCCCATACATTAATCTTAGAAATTTATGATATTTAAACTTATTCTAGTTTTTTATCGTATCTTCAGAGATGAATTGCACTGTGTTGCACAGAACTGGGGGATGGAGCTTGTACAGCAAATTTGTAATTTTAGGCAATATATCTTTGCATCTAATTCTTTGATTCTGAATGCTTCCTAAATTCATTGTTCATTTATTTAAGAATGGGTCAGATATGCTGCTGGAAATCAGGAACATAAATATGAATGGGACAAAGAAAATTCTAAGGATTTAACACAAAAGCTATTAGAACTGATAAGCGAATTCAGCAAGGTAGCAGGATACGAGATTAACATACAGAGATGGGTTGTGTTTCTTTACAGTAGCAATGAAATATCAGGAAGGGAATGTAAACAATACCTTTTAAAATCACATACAAAATAAAAAATAAATACTTAGGAATAAACTTCACCAAGGAGGTGAAACACATGTTGAGAACTGCAAAACATTAATAAAGGAAGTTGAAAATGATTCAAAGACGAAGAATGACAGCCCATGCTCTTAGATTGGAAGAATTAATATTGTTAAAAAGGTCATATTACCCAAAGCAATATAGCAATTTAATGCAATATCCATCAAAATATCCATGACATTTTTCACAGAACTAGAACAAATAATCCTAAAATTTATATGGAACCATAAAAACAATCCTGAGGAAAACGAACAAAGCTGGAGGCATAACTGTCCCAAACAATATTACAGTGTTACAAAGCTACAGTAGTAAAAACACTGTGGTATCAGTGCGGAACAGACACATGGATCATGGGGACATAGTAGAGAGCCCAGAAATAAACCCACACACCGATGGCAATTACTCTTCAACGAAGGAGGCAAGAATACACGATGGGGAAAAGACAAAGTCTTCAGCAGGTGGTGTTGGGAAAGTTGGACAGATGCATGTAAATCAATGAAACTAGAATATACTCTCTCACCACCATACACAGGAATAAACTCAAAAGTTACTTAAAGACTTAACAAATATAAGACAAGACACCATAAAACTCTAAGAAGAGAACGTAGGAGAAACATTCTCTGACATAAATTGTACCAATGTTTTCTTAGGTCAGTCTCCCAAGGCAGTAGAAATAAAAGCAAAAGTAAACAAATGGGACCTAATCACACTTACAGGCTTTCGTACAACAAAGGAAATCATAAACCAAACAAAAACACATTCTACAGATTAGGAGAATATATTTGCAAATGACCAGTGCTTAATATGGAGAAGGCAATGGCACCCCACTCCAGTATTCTCGCCTGGAAAATACCATGGATGGAGGAGCCTGCTAGGCTACGGTCCATTGGGTCGCTAAGAGTCGGACAAGACTGAGCAACTTCACTTTCACTTTTCACTTTCATGCATTGAAGAAGGAAATGGCAACCCACTCCAGTGTTCTTGCCTGGAGAATCCCAGGGACAAGGGAGCCTGGTGGGCTGCCGTCTATGGGGTTGCACAGAGTCGGACACGACTGAAGCGACTTAGCAGCAGCAGCAGAGCAGCAGCAGCAGCAGTGCCTAATATAAAAACAGCCCCTACAGTTCAATAACAAAAATCAAAGCAATAGAAAAATGAGCAGAAGACTTAAATAGACATTTCTTCAAGGAAGACATATAGATGGCCAGTAGACATGTGAAAAGATGCTCTTCATCACTGATTATTAGAAAAATGAAAACCAAAATCAAATGAGTTAGTTGTAGTTCTGATACCAGTCAGAATGGACCTCATTTAAAAGTTGACAAGTAATTAATGCTGGGAAGAGTGTGGAGAAAGAGAACCCTTTACAGCTGTTGGTGGGAATGTAAATTGGTGCAGCCACTGTGGAAAACAGTATGGAGCTCAGTATAATCCAGCAATCCCTCTCCTGGGTGTATAGCATGGCAAAACTATAATTTGAAAAGATACATGCCCCCCAGTGTGCATAGCAGCACTATTTACAATAGCCAAGACTTGGAAACAACATACAGTCCAATGATAGATGAATGGATAAAGAAGATGTGGTGTGGATATATACATATATGTGTATGTATATGAAATATATATATAATATTACCCAGTCATTAAAAAGAATGAAATAATGCCTTTTGCAGCAACATGGATGGAACTAGAGATTATCATACTAAGTGAAGTAAGTCAGAAAAAGACAAATACTATATGATATCACTTAAATGTGAAATCTAAAATACGACACAAAACTTATCTATGAAACAAAAATGGACTTACACATATTGAGAGCAGGCTTGTGGTTGCCAAGGTGGAGGTGTTGGGGAAAAGAAGGATGGGGAATTTGGGCCTAGCAGATGCAAACTATTATATATAGGATGGATAAATAACAATAGCCTACCTTATAGCACAGGGAAGTATATTCCACATGCTTTGATAAACCATAATGGAAAAGAATATAAAAAAGAATATATATATATATGTATGTATGTATAACTGAGTCACTTTGCTGTACAGCAGAAATTAAACACAACATTGTAAGTTAACTACATTTCAATAAAATAAAAAAAAATGAATGGAAGAATGATCTGAAAGAGCTCACAGTCTGGTAAAGGATTCAGAAACATAAACTCATCTTAAGAGATGAATATGTGTGTGTTTAGTTGCTCAGTTATGTCTGACTCTACAGTCTACTCCATAGACTAGCTCACCAGGCTCCTCCATCCATGGGATTTTCCAGGCAAGAATACTGGAGTGGGTTGCCATTCCCTTCTCCAGGGGATCTTCCCAACCCAGAGATCGAACACAGGTCTCCCACATTGCAGGCAGACTCTTTGCCATCTGAGCCATCAGGGAAACTTCAGAGATGAATAGGATGTAACAAAGTGAATATTGAGGGGGAAAAAAAGCTTTGAGAAAAAAAGGAAACCTCTCTAAGCAGAAGGTTCAGTGTTAGCCAGAGTGTGAGTGTGGTAACAGCATGGGCAATTTGAAGAAGTTCTATGTCTCCAGTGAATAAAATGTAGTGTCACTAGTGACAGTAGATCAAGCTGGAAAATCAGGCAGCAAAAAGTGCAGCAAGGCCTTTCTTACTTGACTTGAAGTTTTCCTGCAGTGGGAAGCAAGGCACATGCTTTTAAGAGAGTGTAGTAATTTGGGCTGAACAGAGAATTGCTTTAAGGTTATAAAGACATGAGTCTCACCTACAGCTAAGCACATCCCTGTATGGGAACATCCCTGTGAAAAACCAGTGCTTATGGTCATCATAATAAATCTAAAAGAATGTTTATTAAATCCCTGTCCATACAGCTTCAAACTGAAATGACTAGAATCTCTATCATAGATAAATATATTGAGGGCATATTCATGCATAGAGTACATCCATGGAAAAAACAAACTAGAATAACTTTGTGGATACATTTCTACAGATGCAGCTATTTGGATGAATCTCAGGGGTATAAGGTGGAACCAAATGAACCAGACACAAAAGAGAACATATTATATAATCCCATATTTATGAAATTCACGAATAGTGAAAGCATAGCTTTTTTCATAGAAGTTAGGTTAGTTTGGGGAAGGGTATTGACTGTGAGGGAGAATGAGGGAGCATTTTGGATACTAAAGATGATCAGTATTATATCAGCAACTACATGGATGTAGATGCAAAATTCATAAATTCAGTGTGTTATATATACTGTGAGCTTTTCCCCATGTATTTTGCATCTTAATACAAGTTTTCAAAAACATGTTAGTCAGTGGAAATTGTTGGACTTACTTGAAAAGTAGTCTATTTTTCCTTTGTATTTCGGTAGTGCTTGTGTGCGTGTGTGTCATAATAGAAGGAACATTGGACTTTGTGTCAAATAATTGCAATTAAACAGTAGCTCAGCTTAGTATTGGTGAGATTTTGTGCAAATAATTTAGCCTCTTGGAGCTTCATTTTTCTCTCTGTAACATGGAGATAGTAATAATATTTCATAGGATTGCTATAATAACTCAATAAGACACAGTTTTAGTTTTTTCTTTTAAAAACAGAGTAAGCCCAGGGTGAGAAAGGAAAATAAAACTTCAGAATTTACCAAGGACAATTTATACTAGTTTCCTTAAAATTTGTTCTTTGTTTACGTCTTCCTAGGATGAACACTTTTTCTTTACTTTCTTCTTCTTTCCTTTTTATAATATAATAGAATTCTAATTATAAAAATTTAATGACTAAAGGGTGCAATGATAGGCTGTTAAAGTTACCAGAGAGGCTGACATAAAATAGGAAGTGAAAGTACAGAAAATAGAAAAACAGTGGATGCTTAACAGTAGAGACATTCTTTGAGGGGGTAGGATGCAATGCTAGCTGGCAGCATTGAATCAAATGACATTGTCCAGAAAAGTAAAATTTGTTAAAACAGTTGGACATAGGGGAAAAGCAGACATCCATCCTGCTACAGCTCACAAACCATGTCATTTTATTTGTTTCAGATTTTTTTGTAACACGAGATGTAACCCCATCAAGGAGCTGTGCTACCACTGAAGATTATGTCTATTTTCTTAAAAATCTTTTCCTCAGACTTTAAAGGTGCAAGTAGGCATGAGTGAGTAGACATCACTATACAGATTGATGTGTATATCGAGGCTGTTTGATTAGACAGGAAAGAAATATATTTTTAACATTTTTAAAAGCAGTTTTGTCTTTCAGACAAGTGTTCAGATCTGTGACATTTGGAGAATTGTGTATGTAATATGAAAAATAATGATGTGTTGACAGGAAATAATCATTACATCAAAATTATTCTTAAAATTCCCAAACAATAACAATTCCACTTTCATTAGATACAGTTAATGCTTAACATGACATTAATCTGGAGAATGATTTATAGGGAAAAAATTTAGTTTCAGATATAAGCAATTAAAAGAAGTTAAAATTTCTTTTCTGTATAATTGCTTGGCTTCCCAGGTTGCACTAGTGGTGAAGAGCCTGCCTACCAGTGCAGGAGATGTAAGAGATGTGGGTTCAATCCCAGGGTCCAGAAGATCCCTGGAGAAGGGCATGGCAACCCACTCCAGTATTCTTGCCTGGAGGATCCTGTGGACAGAGGAGCCTGGTGGGCTATGGTCCACAGAGTCGCAAAGAGTCAGACACAACTGAAACGACTCCACTTGGATGCACATAACTGCTTTCCAGAACTGAAACTACCTTAAAAATCCAACATGAAGAGTCCCCATTTTAGAATAAATTCCGGGGTTTTATTGTTTTAAATAATGAGCCAGAGAGAAGTACAGACTTTCATTCATCAAGTATTTGCAGGATGCTGGGGATATGGTATGGAAGAACAAAACTCCCTGACCTCAAGGAAATTGCATCAAAGAGGTGGTAACAGGCTGTCTTGCTGTCCACTGATGGGCCAGAGATTGTCCACCCTTTCTCATACATTGACTCACTGCCCCTCCTAAGATGCACAAATAAAGGAAATAAAGTAGCAACAGGAAGGAGCTTATGTTACTAGTTTATTAAATACCATAACACTTTGAGCACTACATAAATAATATTTGCATGTAAATTAAATTATATATGTAATGGACTATTTTCCAGCTTTCCAACACTCTCTTTTAATATTCAGTATTATTTTTCAATATTGGCAACAAAACAAAACTTAAACTTCCATTGCAGCTAACTGTGGAAATTACAGTGCATTAATGTGATTTTCAAGAGTTTCCATTGTGGAAAGAAGAGACAGTGTTGACTTCCTCTGCCTTCTGTGTTCCTGCCCTTGTCTTTCTGCTTTATCATGTTGAGCAGTCTCTTTATCCTTTCTGTATGTCTTCATTCTTCAGTGCACACCTAACACTTTTTTTTTTTTTTTTCTATGTAGGAGATTTTAAATAGATACGAATGCTGGGGGTTAATTGCAAATCTGAAAATAAAATGATGTAGAAGTTGAACATCAGACATTACTTACATAACCATTCATTGCCAGTGCATTGTGACAGAATTTTTTACTTGCAGCTTCACATCTGAGACTCTCTTCCATTGCAGGTTGATCTGGTTTCTTTTTCTTTCTCTCTAGAAAACTTGAACCCATCTCTTGTGTCTTGTCTCTTGGGCTATCGGGGAGGTAAATGAAAAGTTCTTCTTATGTAAAGTGGTTCTGTAATTGTTCTGTACTCAGGGAGATCAGCCTTCCTATGTACATCTATCATGAATAAACAGGAATTTGTCTTTCATAATATAAAGGCTAATTACTGAAATATCTTCAGTCTCTACTAGTGTTTCCAATTCTTACCAACTGCCATTTTTAAGTAGAAAAGGGAGTTGTAGTGGTTTGCGTTCTGTCCTGTCTGTTACCAGAGTCAACCCTCTTATTTCTGTCCTATAATCCGGATTACAAAAAGAGTTTACATTTCATTTCCTAATGTCAGTTTGATAAAGCTAAAACAACTGTATTGCTGCTGCTGCTGCTAAGTCGCTCAGTTGTGTCCAACTCTTAGCAACCCCATGGACTGCAGCCTACAAGGCACCTCCTTCCATGGCATTTTCCAGGCAAGAGTACTGGAGTGGGTTGCCATTGCCTTCTCCAACAACTGTATTATACAAGCTTAATTTTAAGGAACTTGAAGTATTTTCATGTTTATTACTATCAACTTCTGATATGAGTAATCAATTTTGTTTCTGTAACTGATACATTTATTATTATAGTATGTTTTAAATAAAACAATAAAATAAGTATGCTATATCAAGAAAATATAAAATTCTTGGGCTTCCAAATCACTGCAGTTGGTGACTGCAGCCATGAAATTAAAAGATGCTTGCTCCTTGGAAGAAAAGCTATGACCAACCTAGACGGCATATTAAAAAGTAGAGACATTACCTTGCTGATAAACATCCATATATTCGAAGCTATGGTTTTTCCAGTAGTCATGTATGGATGTGAGAGTTGGACCCTAAAGAAGGCTGAGCGCAGAAGAATTGATGCTTTTGAACTGTGGTGTTGGAGAATACACTTGAGAATCCCTTGGACTGCAAGCAGGAGATCAAACCAGTCTATCCTGAAGGAAATCAGTCCTGAATATTCATTGGAAAGACTGATGCTGAAGCTGCAACTCCAATATTTTGGCCACCTGATGCGAAGGGCTGACTCATTAGAAAAACCCTGATGCTGGGAAAGATTGAAGACAGGAGAAGGGGATGACAGAGCACGAGATGGTTGGATGGCATCACTGACTCAATGGACATGAGTTTGAGCAAGCTCCAGGAGATGATGAAAGACAGGGAAGCCTGGGATGGTGTAGTCCCTGGGGTTGCAAAAAGTCAGAGACAGCTGATCAACAGAACAATAACAGATATCAAGAAAATAGTTTTTGATTAGCTGAAACTATAATTTAGCCATGCTATCTTTATTTTATTTTTAAATTTACCTTTGTTTTTTGTTTAGCCTTGATTTACTTTATTTTTTAAAATTTATTTATTTTTTAATTGGAGGATAATTGCTTTACATTATTATGTTTGTTTCTGCCATATATCAACGTGAATTGCCATAGGTGTATATGTGTCCCCTCCCTCTAGAACCTCCTTCCCACCTCCCACCCTATCCCACCCCTCTAGGTTGTCACAGAGCACCAGATTTGAGCTCCCCGTGTTCAGCAGATTTCCACTTAGCCATGCTATATTTCTGCATTCACCTTTCCATTTTTTATTATTTTATTCTGGTACTGTTTCCTTCATTGTTTCCTAAAGTATAAATATGATATAGTTCATGTGAACAATGGTCAGGGTTTCAGAAAAAGAAGGGAGATTTTTGGTCCCCACTGATCCATTCAGACTTTGCTTGAGCTAGCAAGTCAAAGTTTTTTTAAAAAAGCACGCACTGCATTATTCTTCCCACATTCCTGTTCCCTGTCCCCCCAGATTTCATAGTGTGGTACAAATTTTCTTGGGTCTTATCTATGCAAACTGACCACCTGGTTTCTGATGCAAATTAGTCATTTTTTAAAAGGGGAAAATAGGAGCGAATGTAATGTTCCTTAGCTTCAATTGACTTTTCCTAGAACATTTAAAAATGACTAATTCAGTTCCAGTGATTATTCTTAAATGTTGCCATGATAAAATTCCCAATTCATAAGATAACATTGTTAAACAGCAATAGCAATCCATAGCATGTCAGGCCTAAACTCTAGATAAATATCTTTCTTTACCCAAGGATTTTATGAAGACTGACTGAGACAGGATATTTGAAAGGGCTTTGTTAATGAAAACATTTATAGAACTATGAGCTATTATTATCATTCATTACATGTATGAAATTTAACTTCCATTTAAAATCTGTTTCTTGTTCTACTTGGCATTTGCTTGGATGCATATGGGGTTACTTTCACTTAATAGAATCCCTTCTAATATGAGACTCATTATGGATTCTTATTAAAATGGTATAAATGTCAATATAAGATTCAGAGGGGGGAAATTAGTTCTAACAACTGAAATACAGTTCGGCACTCAATCGATTTACATATCTTGAGTTAATTTCTCTTAAATGTACTGCCATTACAGGTTCAGTGTAAGTCTGGGGTGAGGTATATTAGAAATCTGTGACTGTGGTAGCTTTATTTATTTCTTGAATACATCGTATATCAGTTCTTTTCTTCAAGACTGAACTTTTTCTGGTTTTTCTGGTAGAGCATGTCAAAAATGATAATCTGGTCAATTTACAAGGTGTAGTGTTAGCATGGAGAAGGCAATGGCACCCCACTCCAGTACTCTTGCCTGGAAAATCCCATGGACAGAGGAGCCTGGTAGGCTGCAGTCCATGGGGTCACTAAGAGTCAGACAGGACTGAGCGACTTCACTTTCACTTTTCACTTTCATGCATTGGAGAAGGTAATAGCAACCCACTCCAGTGTTCTTGCCTGGAGAATCCCAGGGACGGGGGAGCCTGGTGGGCTGCCCTCTATGGGGTCACACAGAGTTGGACATGACTGAAGTGACTTAGCAGCAGCAGCATGCATATCTTGGCCATTAGACAATGGTTTTTCTTTCTTTCTTTTTTTTTTTTGAGAGAGAGGGTGGTATGTTAAAGGTCAAAATATGAGGTTAAGGATAAATATATATCTGTTCTAAGTGGCTTTGGTCATGTCCAAACTCTCTGCAACCCTGTGGACTATAGCCCACCAGGCTCCTCTGTCCGTGGGATTCTCCAGACATGAATACTGGAGTGAGTTGTTATTTCCTTTTCCGTAAGGCTAAATATCCCCATATTAAATATCTATCATAATGCTGCTGCCAGGATTGTATTTATCAAGAGGATTTAATTAATCAAATGTCATGAATCATTCTTTTCTAGCTTGCTTCTGGAAAGCATATGTTTGAATTCATGCTGGGAAATGAATGATGAAAGCTATTTTCAAACCTGAAAGTTGCTCTAGTCAGCTTCATAGCGCTAGATATGTTACAGAAACTTGTGAGAAATCTACTTTTCTCATTAAATGGAGTTACTAATTGAGAAGTCGGAGAAGGCAATGGCACCCCACTCCAGTACTCTTGCCTGGAAAATCCCATGGATGGAGGAGCCTGGTAGGCTGCAGTCCATGGGGTTGCTAAGAGTTGGACACGACTGAGCGACTGCACTTTCACTTTTCACTTTCATGCATTGGAGAAGGAAATGGCAACCCACTCCAGTGTTCTTGCCTGGAGAATCCCAGGGACGGGGGAGCCTGGTGGGCTGCCGTCTATGGGGTCGCACAGAGTCGGACACCACTGAAGCGACTTAGCAGCAGCAGCAGCAATTGAGAAGTATCTGAGAGGCCAGGCTGGAGGAGAAGAATATGAAAAGGTTACTGAGGCTGATTTTGGAACTAATATCTGACCGGTCAATTTTAGGAGGCTTAGGCAAAGACATTTCTCTGTTTGAGAAAAGTGAAATAAAACCTCCCTTTTTCTGGGTCCTTCTAAGCTCACATGAAGTTGAGTCTGAAGGATCTAGTATAAAGCATAGTAAGTATAGTTGATAACATTGTATTATATAATTGATATTTACTGAGAGAATAAAACTTAAATGCTTTCACACACACAGATAATATATGAACTGATATGTAAATTAACTAGATGGGATGGATTCTTTCACAGTGTAAAAGTACATCAAGTCACCACCATACACTTTTAAGTATACTTTAAATATCTTACACAGACACTTTAAATATCTTACAGTTTTGTCAGTTGTACTTCAAAAAAGCTGAAATTAAAAAAAAGAAAAAAAGAAATTGAGTTTTTCCTAAGTTCTAGAAAAAGTCTATATACTTTTATGAATAGAGAAAAAGCCTATGGGTACTTTTCAGCTTTGTGTACTTAATAGACCTCTGTTTGGTATAGAAATTACAAAATAATGATGATGGCTAACATATGTTATATGTTATATATATATATATGCTCATATATTATCTTTCTGTGTGTGTGAAAGCATTTAAGTTTTATTCTCTCAGTAAATGTCAATTATATAATACAATGTTATCAACTATACTTACTATGGTTTATACTAGATCCTTCAGACTCAACATCATGTGAGCTAGAAGGACCCAGAAAAAGGGAGGTTTTATTTCACTTTTCTCAAACAGAGAAATGTCAGGCTTCAACAATACGTGAACTGTGAACTTCCAGATGTTCAAGCTGGTTTTAGAAAAGGCAGAGGAACCAGAGATCAAATTGCCAACATCTGCTGGAACATTGAAAAAGGAAGAGAGTTCCAGAAAAACATCTATTTCTGCTTTATTGACTATGCCAAAGCCTTTGACTGTGTGGATCACAAGAAACTGTGGAAAATTCTTCAAGAGATGGGAATACCAGACCACCTGACCTGCCTCTTGAGAAATTCGTATACAGGTCAGGAAGCAACAGTTAGAACTGGACATGGAACAACAGACTGGTTCCAAATAGGAAAAGGAGTACATCAAGGCTGTATATTGTCACACTGGTTATTTAACTTATATGCAGAGTACATCATGAGAAATGCTGGACTGGAAGAAGCACAAGCTGGAATCAAGATTCCCAGGAGAAATGGCAATAACCTCATATTTGCAGATGACACCACCCTTATGGCAGAAAGTGAAGAAGAACTAAAGAGCCTCTTGATGAAAGTGAAAGAGGAGAGTGAAAAAGTTGGCTTAAAGCTCAACATTCAGAAAACTAAGATCATGCCATCCGGTCCCACCACTTCATGGCAAATAGATGTGGAAATAGTGGAAACAATGGCTGACTTTATTTTTTTGGGCTCCAAAATCACTGCAGATGGTGATTGCATCCATGAAATTAAAAGACGCTTATTCCATGGAAGGAAAGTTATGACCAACCTAGACAGCTTTTTAAAAAGCAGAGACATTACTTTGCCAACAAAGGTCCGTGTAGTCAAGGCTATGGTTTTTCCAGTAGTCATGTATGGATGTGAGAGTTGGACTATAAAGAAAGCTAAGCGCCGAAGAATTGATGCTTTTGAACTGTGGTATTGGAGAAGACTCTTGAGAGTCCCTTGGACTGCAAGGAGATCCAACCAGTCCATCCTAAAGGAGATCAGTCCTGGGTGTTCATTGGAAGGACAGATGTTGAAGCTGAAACTCTAGTACTTTGGCCACCTGATGCGAAGTAGTGACTCACTGGAAAAGATCCTTATGCTGGGAAAGATTGAAGGCGTGAGGAGAAGGGAACAACAGAGAATAAGATGGTTGGATGGCATCACCAACTCAATGGACATGGATTTGGGTGGACTCTGGGAGTGAGTGATGGACAGGGAGGCCTGGCGTGCTGTGGTTCATGGGGTCCCAAAGAGTCAGTCATGACTGAGTGACTGAACTGAGCTGAACTGAACATATATGTCAGTAGTTGCCATGTTTCAGGCAGTGTTCTAAGTACCTTATTGGATTAGTTTATTTAAAGTTCACAAAAATCAGGTAGTGTGGATACTAAGAGGATTTCAGTAACTTGTAGAAGTCTCCACAGATAGAAAGAGGCTGCAGGGTTCATTCTCTTAACTACCATTCTAAAGCTTCAGTTCCCAGTGGTGACTGATCTTGACATTCAGAATTACGACCAGACTTCAGGCAAAATTACATTTTGTATTAGGTTTCTAGATTTGAGAATCCTAGCCCCACCTACAAAGTGTCAGATGTATAAAGAGTCATTCTTTTTTTTTTTTTTTTTTTTACAATTTTCATATCACAAACATTTCTGTGCAAAGCCTGTGCTGGGCAGTATGGTGATCCACAGGTGAATCAGATGCCTGAGGAGGGTACAAATAGAGGGGAGGTATTTTAGATAACTATAATGACAACAGGAAATGATAAAAACCACAAAAGGGGTGCAGCATTCCTCTTACATTAAAGATGAGAGGAGAAATGTTTTATTTTGAGGAGTAGGCAGACTGTTTTCTTTCCTACATGTCTGAATGTAAAAATGAGCATCATAGATACTGTAATTTAGTTTTTAATATTAGCAGGGAATTTGAGTCAAACTCTCAAGTTCCATGGGCAATAGTTCTTTGGAGCATGTTCAAGTCTTCTCTGTGTTCTCATTTGGGAAATCTTTTTCCCTTTATTATCCACACACCTGAACTTTCATGCCATTTAGAAATGTAGACATGGGTATTTAAACAAAGTTAAACGTTTCTGCTTAAATATATATTGCTTTCTAATGGAAGGCAGGTTATTCTCACAGTCTGAGTCTTAATTATCATTAAGTGAACTGAAAGGGTAAATATTAAATAATATGCCCTAATTGGTGAGTGACTGCATATAGCATTTTTGTATTTCTTTTATTTTCTCTGTCTCCCTCTCTCTCCCATTTCTTCCCTCCATTGCTTCCCTTTTTCCTTCCTTTTTTTTTTAATCTCCCTCCTCCCCTTGTTTCTGCCTTTCTTTCCCCTCTCTTCTCTCCTCTCTGCCTTCCTTCCCTTCCCTTCCTTTTATCCTCTTTTTCCTTTTTTCTTGTAGGAAGTTCAGCAGCCCATTAGGCTTAAATATAATCAGGTTAAAAATGATGGAGTCACTGAACCTTTGACTTCGTAAACAGATACCCATTAATCAAATGAATTTGAATTTTGCCTTACAAATCTCTTGCAAACATACATTTGGTGACAATAATTTATTCTTTAAAGTTCATGAATTTTATTGACAGAACCCTCAATTGTAATGTTATGACAAAATAATCCTTTAGAACTTTATGGCTAATTCCAAGCTCAAAAATTCTGATTTTAAATATTACCATTTTTGTATATGTAAATTTAATAGTTGTATCAGTAGTGAGATAATGTTATAATACTGATTTAATTGAAATAATGAAACATTTTCATAAGAATATATAGTGATATTTCTATGTTTTAAAATGTTCTTTATACATTATTTGGGGAGTATTTCTGGTTCTATTGTGTAACAGTAAGAATCAGTTGTAAAACTCATCTGAGACACAAGCAGCAACCAACTGAATTATCTTACTTGGATGTTTGCCAGCTCATAGACATTAAAAGTTTGAATCCTTGTCTTTATGCTGTTCTGACTATAAACTTTAAATGAACCCAAATATATTAACTATATTGATGTTTTTAAATGAGATGCCCTACTAGTATTACATCCATATGTGCTGGCTGTAATTGGGATAAATTAGATTTAATATTTACAAGAAGTCAGGCCCCCAAAACAGCTGTTCCCAAGGCCTGTGTCCCCTTTGGGCCTTCATACTCAGATGTCCCAGAGTATATATTCCTGCTATCCATTCCAGAAAGGATGAAGTATATTTTTAACTGGTAACAATTAGAGAAAAGATCCAATTTATAAAAGTTTTATAAATAATTTCATGGATGATCTTAAAGCATATCAGTATAATTACTCTTATTATATATTGGTGTATTCATACCCTCAAAGCAGGCATATATATAGAGAGAACAATTTAAATGATCACATGTTTGTATATAATGCAAAAATCTACAGCACTCATGAGGTTCAGTACTGCCATGGGACTGGATACTGCTTATATTGTTTCCTTTTCTAGTATTTCTGGAATTGTATGAATGGTTCATTGTAGATACTCAGCTGGCAAAGCAGTAGGCCGAGAATTATAACCCACTTTAATGATAAATTCTAGAAAGTATGTTTGTATTCTGTTATTTAGTATCTTAAAATTTTGATTGAAAAATGCTTAATTTCTCAAGTTGTGTCTATGGAATGAAGGCCTCCCTGTCAAAAATTAAGTACAGAAAATATGTATATATATATATTTTTTCAGTTGGAGGCTGAATAGTGGTAACTATGTTCTTGTATATGTCTTTCCTTAATTGAGAGGGGAAATTTACCAGTGAGGAAAAAATGCACAAATTAACAATGAACAGCAGTGGAAATGACATGCAATTTTTTTTCATTCTTGACTCAGCCTCTCACCTCATCTCTCATGCTGCCTACACAAATTTGCTTTGAAAATGCTGACCACTATCAAGAATTGTAGAGTCTGAGAGAGGTTTTACTCTACTTGAAAGCTAAAGAGTTAGCCTGTTACAGTTATTTATGAATTCTGGCAGAAAGCATGAGACTTCTGTATCAGAGACTAAGGACTTGTTATTCCCATCAGAGCAAGCCGCATGAACTTTATGGGTGATCAGTGCCCTTGTCCCCTAGGTCTCATGGTAGGGAGATACAGAAGGGTGTGAATGGATGCCGTGTTTGTAGTAGGTTTGCATCATAGCTGAGGAACCCCATGCTTAATGAACCCCAGTATTTTATAACAAGCTGCAGGCAAATCTATCCAACCATTGCCCTGTAGGAGACGTTATCTTTATTATTCTAGAGGGTTTGTTTACTCTAATTTGGAGGAAGACACATTATCTCTGACAAGGCTATTTGCAATGCAGACATCCACGAAAAGAATTGAGAAGAAAATGTAGTCACTGGTAGGTAGTGTCCTTGCTCACAAAATGTGCAGACATGAGATATCCATGGGAATAGTTTGCAAATTATTGCAGTCCTTTGTTACTGTATCAACTTTGCTGTGACATGTATTTCCAAGAGGACACCACTCTGGTTAATCTAACTGATAGAAACTGGGACCATATCTATCTGATTTGCCTCACACAGCATTTAATTAAGAATAGTCCCAAGATTCCAGTCAGAAAGATGGGGCTAACATGCACTATTTACCTCAACATGCCATGCCTCCAAGAACCATTAGGGTGTCCCTTAGAAAGCCAGATGGTTTCTCCTTAAGTTTCTCTATTGACCTTTCCACTTGGCTTGGGGAATTAATTAAGCCAGGTGCAGAAAGATATATTAGAAATTGCCCAGTCTCTGTTCTGCAAGGGAGAAATCTAGGCCAAGTCTCACATTCACATCAACCCTGGTCAGTGAGTTCAGGTTGACCTGAATAGCTTCCAGGCCTGAGGCAGTGTTTCTTTAAACACTGAAGTCCTTTATGATCTTCACTGAGGTGTCAGCAACCTGTTTTTCAAAGTTAGCCATGTTAATGACTTGCTTCCTCATAAAAATAGCATCCTGAAGGTACCTCTGGAAAGAAAGTGTTGATCGTAGTTAATGGTGCCCCTCAAATAGAACTTACATCAGCCAGGAGGCATATATTGAGAGTACTTCTAGGGTAGCCACTTGGCTGAATTTTCTAGTCTTGGGGGCACTGAACCTACAGTTGGTGTCAAGTGACTGTAGTCTTGTGGATTGCGCTCCCTAACTTTGCCATTGGTGGTAGAAGTGAAAGCAAGATGTTGACTTGATAACTAGTATAAACATGTGGGTTTCCTTTTTGGTTGTGGGGATTACAGAGAAACTATAGTTTTCCTTTGATTTTGACGGCACTATTTTGAGTCTACCTAAATAGTCCCAAGAAGCTACTTTGCATGCAGCTACATGTTTTTCTCAGAATTTATTAGCCACTCCTACTGAAAAGGCATGATAATACTACATTAAAGGTCATTGAGACTGGGACTTCTGACTCCTCAACCAATAGGACATCATCAATACAGTAAAAGCTTTGGACATTAGAGAGTAGAGCCATGTATGCTAATTCCTGGCCCATCCACTGGTAAGAAAGTTTCAGAGAGGTTTGTCCCACTAACATTTCTTTACATTTGGCTCTTCCCTCATTGAGGGAGGCTCTGTATGGCACATACAGAATGGTGAAGTACAAGCCTTAACACATCAATCCTACTGAGTAGTCACATGTTGAGGCTCAACAGTACATTGACTTGGTCCCAAAAGATCCACCTACAAAGTCACATTAGATTTCCCCTCTGACTCTGAGTCACATCATGTCATCTAGTCACTCAATTGTGTCTGACTCTGCTGCCCCATGGTCCTCCAGGCTCCTCTGTCCATGGGATTCTCCAGACAAGAATACTGGAGTGGGTTGCCAGTTCCTTTCTCCAGGGGATTTTCCTGACCCAGGAATCGAACCTGGGTCTCTCACATTGCAGGCAGATTCTTTAACATCTGACCCACCAGGGAAGCCTCTCACTGTAAACCCTGTGTGGGTAGGAACAGTTGAATTTGGTCATCTTGTTCTGCAGGACTGAATAGGATGGTAAGTTGGGTGCCTGTATCCAGTAGTCATAACTGTTTGAATCGCTCCTGTCCCTGAAGGTTCCCAGTGTACTTGTATAGGTGCTTATGGTTTTACATGATGAAGAAGGGACAGCCTCAGCCCACCCCTAATCATCTTTGCTGAAAAGCAACTGAGATTAAGGCAGAAGGAGGAAAAGATAGAAGGATAGAGTGCATGGAGGGAGAGAATGACTCCACACCAGTAAGCATGGCACATCTACTCTGAGTTTCAAGTGGTCCTGGAAACGTGCATGGCTTATCCGAAAAGATTTTTACTGTTTTTTACCTCCCCAATACTTGTTTCAGGTAGTAAGCTCATCATTACTGACACTGTCTGTTTCAGGTTGAGGGACTCCTTGACTCAGAGCTACAGCCATGTTGACTTTTGGCCAGAATTGTGATGCTTTCTGCCCTCTTGTTATGATAAAATCTTTACCTCCTCTTGCTTGGAGGAGAGTGACTGACAGTCATATCACTCTGGAAACGGCTTGAATCAATCCTACCTTTATTCATTTACTTTAAATATTCATTATTAGGTATGACATTAAGAGACACTTCCTCCCCCTACCCTTCTTGGCTCTCTGCATCGCAGGGAGTCTTTTCGTATCTCTAAACAGGCCTATGCGACTTAGTTCTTTTCTTTGTTTTTTTAAATGGAGAATAATTGCTTTACAGTGTTGTGTTACTAGTTTCTGCTGTATAACAATCTGAATCAGACATGAAGTATACATAGGCCCCTCCTTTTTTGAGTCTCCCTCCCATTCCCTATACCATCCCACCATCTCGGTTGTCACAGAGCACCAGGTTGAGCTCCCTGTGTTATACAGCAACTTCCCACTAGATATCTGTTTTACATATGGTAATATGTATGTTTCAATGCTATTCTCTCAATTCGTCCCACCCTCTCCTTCCCCTGCTGTATCCATAAGTCTGTTCTCTATGCCTGTGTCTCTATTCCTGCCCTGCAAATAGGTTCATCAGCACCATTTTTCTAGATTTCATATATATATGTTAATATGTGATATTTGTTTTTCCCTTTCTGACTTATTAATACTTCTTCTGTGATTAAAAATCACAGCAGATGGTGACTGCATCCATGAAATTAAAATACACTTGCTCCTTGGAAGAAAAGCCATGATAAACCTAGACAGAGTATTAAAAAGCAGACATATTACTTCGCTGACAAAGGTCCTTATAGTCAAAGCATGGTTTTTCCAATAGTCATGTATGGATGTGAGAGTTGGACCTTAAAGAAGGCTGAGCTCCAAAGAATTGATGCTTTTGAACTGTGGTGTTGAAGAATACTCATGAGAGTCCCTTGGACAACAAGGAGATCAAACCAGTCAATCCTAAAGGAAATCAATCCTGAGTATTCATTGGAGGGACTGGTGCTGAGGCTGAAGCTCCTGTACTTTGGCTACCTGATATGAAGAGCCAACTCCTTAGAAAAGACCCTGATGCTGGGAAAGATTGAGGACAGGAGGAGAAGGGGACGACAGAGGACAAGATGGTTGGATATCATTGCCAATTCAATGGACGTGAGTTTGAGCAAGCTCCAGGAGATGGTGAAGGACAGGGAAGCCGGGTTGCTGCTGCAGTCCATGGGGTCCCATCAGACATGACTGAGTGATTGAACAACAACAGCACTTCACTGTGTATAACAGGCTCTAGGTTAATCCACCTTAGTTCAACCAACCCACATTTGTTCCTTTTCATGGCTGAGTAATATTCCATCGTATATATATGTACAGTTTTTTTATCCATTCATCTGTCAAGGGACATCTGGGTTGCTTTCATGACCTGGCTATTGTAAATAGTGTTACAGTGAACAGTGGGGCACATGTGTCTTTTTGAGTTATAGTTTTTTCAGGGTATGTGGCCAGTAGTGGGATTGCTGGGACATATGGCAGTTTTAGTCCTAGTTTTTTTTTTTTCTTTTTTTAAAGATTCTCCATACTGTTGATTCCATATTGGCTATATCAATTTACATTCCCACCGACAGTGTAAGAGTGTTCCCTTTTTTCCATATCCTCTCCAGCATTTATTGTCTGTAGATTTTTGATGATGGCCATTCAGACCTGTGTGAGGTGATACCTCATTTTAGTTTTGATGTGCGTTTCTCTAATAATGGGTAACATTGTGCATCTTGTCACGTGTTTATTGGCCTTCTGTATGTCTTCTTTGGAGAAGTGTCTGTTTAGGTCTTCTGCCCATTTTTTGGTTGGGTTGTTTTTCTGATACTGAGCTGCTTGACCTGCTTGTATATTTTGGAGATTAATCCTTTTCAGTTGCTTCATTTGAAATTATTTTCTCCCATTCTGAGGGTTATCTTTTCATTGTGTGTATAGTTTCCTTTGCTGTACAGACGCTTTTAAGTTTAATTAGACCCCATTTGTTTATTTTTGTTTTTATTTCCATTACTTTAGGAAGTGGGTCAAAGAAGATCATGCTGCAGTTTATATGTCAAAGAGTGTTCTGCCTATGTTTTCCTCTAAGAGTTTTATACTTTCTGGACTTACATTTAGGTTTTTGATCTGTTTGAATTTATTTTTGTTTGTATTGTTATTAAGTGTTCTAATTGCATTATTGTATACGTAGCTGTCCAGTTTTCCCAGTACCACTTATTGAAGAGGCTGTCTCTTCTCCATTATATATTCTTGCCTCCTTTGTCAAGGATAAGGTGCTCATAGGTGCATAGGTTTATCTCTGGGCTTTCTGTCTTGTTCCATTGATCTGTATTTCTGTTTTTGTTCCAGTACCATAATGTCTTGATTAATGTAGCTTTGTAGTATAGTCTGAAGTCAGGAAGGTTGAAGTTTTAACTCTGTTTTACTTTTTCTAGATGGCTTTGACTATCCAGGGTCTTTTGTGTTTCCATACAAATGGTAAAAATTTTTGTTCTATTTCTGTGAAAAATGCCATTGGTAATTTGACAAGGATTGCACTGAATCTGTAGATTGCTTTGTGTAGTATAGTCATTTTCACAATATTGATTCTTTCAATCCAAGAACATGATACATCTCTCCATCTGTGTCACCTTCTTTTTCTTGCAGGAAGTCATGGCTCTGTTAGCTTCTCATCCTCCCTGGTGAAATGTACTTGCAAATTAATGCTAAGCTTGCATACTTTCATGGAAGCTGGAGGAGGACATAAGACCCCAAGTCATAAAATAAGGACTTTATCACTTATGGCTAGCAGAAAGCACAGACTTCATGTTTGCAATGATGTCTTTTGCTCCCCACCCCACCAAGGCCCACAGGTTCGATTTATGCCACAGCTGAGGAATACTGAGCTTAGGAAACCTGAACTGGTTTATATTGAGCTTCAGGCACATCTAAACAATCTTTTCCTTGGAGGGAGTCATTAAATTTTTGTATGGGACAGTTAACAAACCTGCATTCTTCTTTGAAAGGAGGTAGTGTGTCTTCCAGGGCTGTTTTCTATGAAAACGTACTTTAAAAGGTGGTTTGGAACAAAAGGGCAGTAAGTACCTTTGTTTGCAAGTTGTGCAGAAATGCTAAAGATTCCTGGAGAATTGTTTTCTAATAACTGTTTCTTAGAAGTAACAGTCTTCTCCTTTATATTCTGACCAAAATATTATTCCATTTACTTTTATTCAGTTAAAATATGGGTTGGGCTTCTCTAGTAGCTTAGATGATAAAGAATCTGCCTGCAATACAGGACATCCAGGTTCGATCCCTGGATTGGGAAGATCTCCTAGAGAAGAAAATGGTGACCCATTTCACTATTCTTGCCTGGAATATTCCATGGACAGAGGAGCCTGGCAGGCTACAGTCCATGGGGTTGCAAAGAGTTGGACACAAAGAGCAACTAACATACATACAGACACAAAATATGGATTAGTACAGAGTTTGTTATGGGAAGAAGAATAAGAAAATGGCGAAGCCTGCTAGAGGTGGGCAGGTGTTTACAAAAGTGAAGGGTCATTGACAGCTTAGCTTACCAGTGATTGGGGCATGCTGATCTACTGATAAGGTAGAATTCATTAATTCATGTTTCATGTGTTTATTGAGTACCTCTGTTCAGTTCAGTACAGTTCAGTCGCTCAGTCGTGTCCGACTCTTTGCGACCCCATGAATCACAGCATGGCAGGCCTCCCTGTCCATCACCAACTCCCAGAGTTCACTCAGACTCATGTCCATCGAGTCAGTGATGCCATCAAGCCATCTCATCCTCTGTCATCCCCTTCTCCTTCGGACCCCAATCCCTCCCAGCATCAGAGTCTTTTCCAATGAGTCAGCATTTCACATGAGGTGGCCAGAGTGTTGGAGTTTCAGCTTTAGATCAGTCCTTCCAATGAACACCCAGGACTGATCTCCTTCAGAATGGACTGGTTGGATCTCCTTGCAGTCCAAGGGACTCTCAAGAGTCTTCTCCAACACCACAGTTCAAAAGCATCAATTCTTTGGTGCTCAGCTTTCATCACAGTCTAACTCTCACATCCATACATGACTACTGGAAAAACCATAGTCTTAACTAGATGGACCTTTGTTGGCAAAGTAATATCTCTGTTTTTTAATATGCTATCTAGATTTCTTTATTTCTTTATTATATTTCTTTATTTCTTTCTCTATCTAACTTTCCTTCCAAGGAGTAAGCATCTTTTAGTTTCATGGCTACAATCATCATCTGCAGTGATTTTGGAGTCCAGAAAAACAAAGTCTGACACTGTTTCCACTGTTTCCCCATCTATTTCCCATGAAGTGATGGGACCAGATGCCATGATCTTAGTTTTCTGAATGTTGAGCTTTAAGCCAACTATTTCACTCTCCTCTTTCACTTTCATCAAGAGGCTTTTTAGTTCCTCTTCACTTTCTGGCATAAGGGTGGTGTCATCTGCATATCTGAGGTTATTGATATTTCTCCCGGCAATCTTGATTCCCGCTTGTGCTTCTTCCAGCCCAGCGTTTCTCATGATGTACTCTGCTTATAGGTTAAATAAGCAGGGTGACAATATACAGCCTTGACGTACTCCTTTTCCTATTTGGAACCAGTCTGTTGTTCCATGTCCAGTTCTAACTGTTGCTTCCTGACCTGCATACAAATTTCTCAAGAGGCAGCTCAGGTGGTCTGGTATTCCCATCTCTTTCAGAATGTTCCACAGTTTCTTGTGATCCACTCAGTCAAAGGCTTTGGCATAGTCAATAAAGCAGAAATAGATGTTTTTCTGGAACTCTCTTGCTTTTTCCATGATCCAGCGGATGTTGGCAATTTGATCTCTGGTTCCTCTGCCGTTTCTAAATCCAGCTTGAACATCTGGTAGTTCACAGTTCACGTATTGCTGAAGCCTGGCTTGGAGATTTTTGAGCATTACTTTACTAGCGTGTGAGATGAGTGCAATTGTGCAGTAGTTTGAGCATTCTTTGGCATTGCCTTTCTTTGGGATTGGAATGAAAACCGACCCATTCCAGTCCTGTGGCCACTGCCGAGTTTTCCAAATTTGCTGGCATACTGACTGCAGCACTTTCACAGCATCATCTTTCAGGATTTGAAATGGTTCAACTGGAATTCCATCACCTCTACTAGCTTTGTTCATAGTGATGCTTTCTAAGGCTGACTTGACTTCACATTCCAGGATGTCTGGCTCTAGGTCACTGATCACACCATCGTGATTATCTGGGTCATGATGATCTTTTTTGTATAGTTCTTCTGTGTATTCTTGTCATCTCTTCTTAATATTTTCTGCTTCTGTTAGGTCCATACCATTTCTGTCCTTTATCGAGCCCATCTTTGCATGAGATGTTCCCTTGGTATCTCTAATTTTCTTGAAGAGATCTCTAGTCTTTCCCATTCTGTTGTTTGCCTCTATTTCTTTGCATTGATCGTTGAGGAAGGCTTTCTTATCTCCTCATGCTATTCTTTGGAACTTTGCATTCAGATGCATATATCTTTCCTTTTCTCCTTTGCTTTTCACTTCTCTTCTTTTCACAGCTATTTGTAAGGCCTCCCCAGACAGCCATTTTGCTTTTTTGCATTTCTTTTCCATGAGGATGGTCTTGATCCCTGTCTCCTGTACAGTGTTAGGAACCTCCGTCCATAGTTCATCAGGCACTCTGTCTATCAGATCTAGTCCCTTAAATCTATTTCTCACTTCTACTGTATAATCATAAGGGATTTGATTTAGGTCATACCTGAATGGTCTAGTGGTTTTCTCCACTTTCTTCAATTTAAGTCTGAATTTGGCAATAAGGAGTTCATGATCTGAGCCACAGTCAGCTCCTGGTCTTGTTTTTGCTGACTGTATAGAGCTTTTCCATCTTTGGCTGCAAAGAATATAATCAGTCTGATTTCGGTGTTGACCATCTGGTGATGTCCATGTGTAGAGTCTTCTCTTGTGTTGTTGGAAGAGGGTGTTTGCTATGAACAATGCATTCTCTTGGCAAAACTTTATTAGCCTTTGCCCTGCTTCATTCTGTACTCCAAGGCCAAATTTACTTGTTACTCCAGGTACCTACAACGTGCTAAACACAGTTTTTGTTTTTGGGTGTATGAAAGTAAGGGAGAAGTTATGTAAAATGACTCTAATGTAATATCTGTGTTAATAAAGTGGCACTCAGATAAGGGGCTGACTGTGGGTAGGCATTAGGAATCAGATAAAGAGCAGGTCTTGAAAGACAGTGCAAATTTTCCAAGAGTAATTTCTAAGAGTAATTCAGGTAGCTGGGGGGGGAGAAAGGAATTCTATTAAGAAAGAAGAGTAAAGGGAAATACCGGCAGAGTATTTCAAAAAACATTTGGTAGCTTGACTGAAATAAATCACAGATGAGAGAATGACATTAGGAGATACTACTGGATTTGTAAGTGGGGCCTGCCCACTGCAAGTTGTGACTGCTTTGCTAAGGGGTTTGTGCTTTATCTCTAGGGCAAAATGAAAACGTTGAAGATTTATAGATAAAGAGTATAGCATGATCAATCTACCTGTGATAAGAACCTGTTGACTATTCTAAAATAAATATGAGAAGAAGTTGGAGTTAAGGAAACAGTTAAAGGGCAAATGTAATCATACTTGTGAAGTGTACTGGGGACAGAGTCAAGGTGATAGAATGGAGTAGAAGATTTTAGAGACCTTGAACAGTAGATTTTAAGAAAGCAAAACTTAGGTACAGTAATCAGTGGCTTCATGAGGAGAATAAAAAATACAAAGAATACTTGCAAATAATTAAACATCCTAATTCTGGATAGTCTTTGATTAATACGTTAAAAGGCACAGCACCTCCAGTCTTGGAATGTGGCACTATGATAATACTGCAGCTGAGCTTTCATTGTTCTAGCTGAAGATTAATTATCTCCCTTCCTCCTATAATATCCGTTTAGTGCCTTATAAATTGGATCCCGCTATTAGCACTATTCATTTATTTCCTGTGAGGATGTTTGAAGCTTTGTCTACTTGAGTGTTAGATTTAGTATCACTTCTTATTTCCTTCTTAGCTAAATACATGTTCATGTATATAGCTTTATTCTGATGTCTTTTCCTCACTTCACCCTGACCCACTGAGACACAAACACAGTGCACACACTCACACCCTAATACAGAAGATCTTCCATTTCTTGGTAGCTCTCTAATAAATTTGTTGTATTTGTAAAGGTTGAAAAAAGTATCACAAAATGTGGGAAAGCTACATTATCACTTTTTGTGAGCCTGTTTATGACTCTGGACTATGAACTTTACAAGTGTTTCTCAGTTTTTTCTTTTCCATCTTAGGTGAAACACGATGCCTAGATTGGCTTAGAGTTGAGTATTTCCTGAACTCCAGTTCAGTTCAGTTCAGTTCCTTAATTGTGCCCATCTTTGCATGAAGTGTTCCCTTGGTATCTCTAATTTTCTTTAAGAGATCTCTAGTCTTTCCCATTCTGTAGTTTTCCTCTTTTTGATTGCATTGATCACTGAGGAAGGCTTTCTTATCTTTCCTTGCTGTTCTTTGAAACTCTGCATTCAAATGTGTATATCTTTCCTTTTCTCCTTTGCCTTTAGCTTCTCTTCTATTGACAGTTATTTGTAAGGCTTCCTCAGACAACCATTTTGCCTACTGCATTTCTTTTCCATGGGGATGGTCTTGATCCCTGCCTCCTGTACAGTGTCACAAACCTCCATCCATAGTTCTTCAGGTACTCCATCAAATCTAGTCCCTTAAATCTATTTCTCACTTCCACTGTACAATCATAAGGGATTTGATTTAGGTAACACCTGAAAGGTCTAGTGGTTTTCCCTACTTTCTTCAATTTAAGTCTGAATTTAACAATAAGGAGTTCATGATCTGAGCCACAGTCAGCTCTCGGTCTTGTTTTTGCTGACTGTATAGAGCTTCTCCATCTTTGGCTGCAAAGAATATAATTGATCTGATTTTGATATTGACCGTCTGGTGATGTCTTCTCTTGTGTTGTTGGAAGAGGGTGTTTGCTATGACCAGTGTGTTCTCTTGGCAAAACTCTATTAGCCTTTGCCATGCTTCATTCTGTACCAAGGCCAAATTTTCCTGTTACTCCAGGTATCTTTTGACTTCCTACTTTTGCATTCCAGTCCCATATATTGAAAAGGACATCTTTTCTGGGTGTTAGTTCTAGAAGGTCTTGTTAGTTTTCATGGAAGTGTTCAACTTCAACTTCTTCAGCATTACTGGTTGGGGCATAGACCTGGATTACCGGGATATTGAATGGTTTGCCTCGGAAACTAACAGGGATCATTCTGTCATTTTTGAGATTGCATCCAAGTACTACATTTCAGACTCTTTTGTTGACTATGATGGCTATTGCATTTCTTCTAAGGGATTCTTGCCCACAGTGGTAGATATAATGGTCATTTGAGTTAAATTCACCCATTCCAGTCCATTTTAGTTCACTGATTCCTAAAATGTTGATGTTCACTCTTGCCATCTCCTGTTTGACAGGTTCCAATTTGCCTTGATTCATGGACCTAACATTCCTGATTTCTATGCAGTACTCCTCTTTACAGAACTGGACTTTACTTCCATCACCAGTCACATCCACAACTGGGTGTTGTTTTTGCTTTGGTTCTGTGTCTTCATTCTTTCTGGAGTTATTTCTCCATTGATCTCCAGTAGCATATTGGGCACATACTGACCTGGGGAGTTCATCTTTCAGTGTCTTATCTTTTTGCCTTTTCATACTGTTCATAGGGTTCTCAAGGCAAGGATAGTCACTCAGTCATCTTCAACTCTTTGTGACCCTATAAACTGCAGCACTCCAGGCTTCCCTGTCCATTACCAACTCCCTGAGCCTACTCAAACTCATGTCCATTGATTCGGTGATGCCATCCAACCATCTCATCTTCTGTCATCCCCTTTTCTTCCCACATTCTATTCCCAGCATGAGGCTCTTTTCCAGTGAGTCAGCTCTTCGCATCAGGTGACCAAAGTATTGGAGTTTCAGTTTCAGCATCAGTCCTTCCAGCGAATATTCAGGACTGATTTCCTTTAGGATTGACTGGTTGGATCTCCTTGCAGTCCCAGGGACTCTTCAAGAGTCTTCTCCAACACCACAGTTTAAAAGCATCAATTCTTTGGCATCAGGTTTCTTTATAGTCCAACTCTCATATCCATACATTACTACTGGAAAAACAATAGCTTTGGCTAGATGGACCTTTGTTGGTATCTCAGTTAGGCTTTGATAAAACCCCATGAGATTAGGTTCTGGTTAAAATTTTTTCCTGAAGGCAGGGCTTATTGAGAACACAGAGAGGTCTTGTATATTTCAAAGTGGTGTCTTTTTCTTGAAACATGGAGTTGTTTTTCTCTGGTATTTACTGTGAGAACTTGGGTTGAGGTCATGGAGGCAAAACCCTGAAAAGCATGGTGGCTACATGTAAGTGGGTCCCATTGGAGTTTTTAACTCTCAGACTGTCTGCACCGAAACTCCAGCAATTTGTCAATTATGGTTGAAGTTTTCCCACTCTTAGCAGTGGTTCCTGAGGTGACTTTGAATGTACCAGTAAGGTGAGGCTCCCAGTATTTGTCTGTCTCTCCTACTTTGGTGGCAGTAGTTCCTCTGTGTCCTTATCTGTCTTATGAATCCAAGAATCCAGAAGAGTTGTTGATTTTTCAGTCTGTTCATTGTTTTACTTGTTAAATTAGGACAACATGGCAACTTCTTAGCTACTTAACATGTGGAGCTGGACACCCTTTCATGATTTTCATAATTTGTGTTAATTCTTGTGAAGGAAATGGCAACCCACTCCAGTATTCTTGCCTGGAGAATCCCATGGAGAGAAGGGACTGGTGGGCTACAGTCCATGTGGTTGCAATGAATCAGACACGACTGAAGCAACTTTATCAAGCACACATGCAATTTCTCAGCAGCACATGTTGGTACAGAAAGAGAAATATGCTGGCCTTGAGTAGCTGCCCATCTTTTGAATTTAGGCAGGTATTGGGCAATCAGGTAGGCAAGGTTTAGTGTTTTTTTTATAGAGTTTTACATTTTTTTTTTATCCTACTTCTGTGTTGAGAAATCAGAAAATTAGGTTAGTATGATAAGGTAATGGGAAGTGTAGTCAGTGTAAAAAATTAATAAACACAAATCTAAATGAGATAGAGTGTGGGGAACCTAGGGAATCCTTATGCCCTGCAGTGGTAGTAGAGCCCAATGGGAAGAAGAAAGTCTCCTCTTTTCTGGTTAGGACTCAGCCAGTGAAAAGAAGTGGGCTCCTTCTGTGTTGACTGTAGCCCTCTGAACTTCATTTTCTTCTCTATGCCGAGGGAAGTGTTCTTCTTCCATTGCTACACAGGGACCTTCATGTGGCTCACCGTGGTTTTGGACTCAACATTGCAATTCTCTGTTGTCCTGAATAAACCCATCTTTGCTGTATTTGGCAGTCTATTTATTTCAAGTTTATATTGTCCAAGTGGTTCATATTTCTGAGACATCTTACCTAATTGGTGTGCACCCCACAAAGAACTGGAGGAATGTGGAGACTGGTATAGTTCTAAACTGGCAAGAATAAGCCAGGGTCTCAGGCTACTGGCCAAATAATTTTAGCAGTCTTCAGGGTAAATCTATACCCAGATGTACCACTGAAAGTACAGACAGAAAATATGATCTGACTAAAAGATGATGTTGGATTATTTGGTAGTGTCCTTTATGGCCTTGAGTAAAACGAATATTTTCCAGTCTTTGAAAGTGCACCTGTTTTCTAACCCTGAAATATAATAGAAGAAAAAGTAATATACAAGATCATAAAAGAAAAAATTAGAATTGACAATAAAAGTTTCAGTCAGTCTTATGCTTCTGTTGTTACTATCCAAACTCCTTTGACTTTGTTAAGCTTCTTAGGACATACCGAACTTTAAGTAGTTGGATCTGGGTATCAGACTAAGTGAGTTAGTTATTAGTTTCATTACTGGCTATGTGATTTGGATAAATCATTTACATTCTCTGTACCTTTATTAGGGCTTCCAAGATGGCGCTAGAGTAAAGAACCTGCTTGCCAATGTAGGAGACATAAAAGATGCGTGTTTGATCCTTGGATTGGGAAGATCCCCTGGAGAGGAGGGCATGGCAACCCAGTCCAGTATTCTTGCTTTGAGAATCCCATGGACAAAGGAGCCTGGTGGGCTACAGTCCATAGGGTTGCAAAGAATTGAACACAACTGAAGTGATTTAGCATGCAGGATGCATATGCCTTAATTATCTCATTTATAAAATAAGTTATTTTGTGAGGATTTCTATGGGCTAAAAACTTACTGCTTAGAACAGTATCCACCTAGCCTATTGTAAGTCTTTAGTAAATGTTAGCTATTGCTGTTATCTAAAGATAAAGCCTTAATTGACCATTATTGAGAGTATCATCAAGCTCACTGAAATGGAAAACAGTGTATAACTCAGTGATTGTTTTTTTTTCCTTGTGTTGTAGGCCATAAAACTTCCTTTTTAATTTAAAAAATAAATGTGGAGATCTTTAAAGATTTGTTCTTATTTTCCTAAAGATCCTGAGCACAGGTCTCCTTCCTTATGAAGATGATGGACTTATTGTCCTGAAAATTACTGCTTATCATATAACTTGATAGTTCCTCATTGAACCAGTTTGTTGAATTTCTTTTCTCTCTTTTCTTGCTACTCATTTGTGGAGAAGTACATACTTTAAAATTTATTTCCCACTCTGGTTGTAAGTTTATGTTCTCTCTTTGGGTACTTTCTCTTATTTGGTGGCAAGAAATATTGAGGTCCTACAGGGCAGGGTATTGTTTATTTTTATAGTGTTATTCTCTTGTGAGATGTTATTCAATTTAAAGAATAAATTGCATTCTGTGTGAATGCTGCAAGGCAAGGTTGACCAGATGACCCAGGTTTTAGACTTCTATTTTTCAAACATATACTTTTGGTACTGTCCTTTTGGAATGGAAATAGGTATTATGTTTCTAGTCTGTAATGGGCCATCTTAATATTTTTAGTTCCAGACTACAGAAATAGAGATATATAGAAAACATATAGTCAGAATTTGTACTATTTTTTCATACCACTAAAGCCTCTTTTAAATTTTAGAGACAAAACTGAAAGCTGATTTGGTTATGCTGACATATTTTTATTATTTTTGCTTTTTTAGAATAATTTACTCTCTTAAAGAGAAAAAAAGAGAAGATTTCCATTCCCCCACCCCCCACCCCCGCCTTGCTTTTTAAGGACTAAGAATTTAAATAATTTGGAAACCCAGTGCATGAATTTAGGAGAATTTTATATTAAATGTAGACCTTTTTGATGCTGATGCTAGGAGAAACTGTGGCTGGGGGAACTTTCAAGCTTTTAAAGCTTTTAGAAAATTCTAGCATCGTTATATGCCTAATTCATACATGATTCAAAGATAGATATTTTTCTTTCTTGAGGAGTCATACATTCTTCTGCAGTGTTTTTGCATCTACTCTCTTTCTAGAATGTCACTGTTTATCCTTTGAGGCTCCTGGCGTAAAGAAGAGACTTGCCAAAAAGGCTGAGAATAAAACCGTGTTCAGATTTTTGGCAGTTTGGTGAGTCATCGCATCACTTTCCTTTCATTATTTTAATTTATATTGTGTGAAATATATTTAAATTAAAGTAGTTCCAGGAAGGTCATGAACTAAATAAAATCTCCAGTTAGTAAATTGCTTATCAGTTTTTAAAAAATTAAACTACTTGCATCTCCAATTGAGAATTGTATGTTGAAGGAAAGTATTTCAGAATACTATTTGCATTTAAATAAGGTTTGAAGTACCTGGAGTGGCAGTCGAGTTTTTCAAATTAAAAATGCATACTGCTGGGAAAATAAGATGCTAGCTTTTAAAATTTAGAAAAAACTGTCATCTTTTTACTCCCAGACAGATAGCTTAACATGTTCATACAATAACAGGGATAAAGAATAATTCCATTTTAGTTAACCAAACTACATTGAATACATGAGGCAATATTTTTTTTTTTTGAAAATGAGAATGGTCTGATACTGGAGTTTGAAAGATTCTTCATGTCTTCTTACTATAACATTTCAAGTTTTAATAAATCAATTTAAAACGAATGTGATTAACTTTCAGTGTGAGAGAGCTTGCACATGATACTCAAATTCTAATTTTATTTTATAGACTTAGAGTGCTTTCTGAGTATAAAAATATTTCATTGATGTAAAGCAGAGAATTAAAGTGGCTGTCTAGATTCTGTTTTTTAAAAACTGTATGAACATTGACCTTAAATGATTAGTTTTATGAACTTTTGTTTCCAATTCATGTAGAAAACCTAATAACTAATTCATTACCAGTGAAGTGGGAATTAAATATATGGACATTACTAGCTATAAATGTATAAAATTTTCACCAGGGACGATTCATTCCCCCTTCATTAGATAGAAATATATCTCAATTAGCCATAACATTAAAGTAGGGGAAAGAATCACAAGACCAAAAGAGCAAAATGCCTGGGAAAGAAAATTATAAACTTTACTACAAAATTATAACTTCTTGGTCTTCAGTTTCAGCAAAATGGGAGTATCATGTTACTTTGTTAGGAGAAGCCAGTCATATAAAACACTGACCCAGTTTCTCATTCTATAAAACTCTGTGGGAGAGTTACACTCTACTGGCAAAATTTAGTTTGTAGAAGCATAACCACAATTCATAGATGCATTTCTCCTAGCTAAATTAATTCCCTGGTTGTTTAAATAGAAAAAAAAAGATTCTTTGAAACTATTGAATAGCAAAGTAGACTAAAACACTCACTTAGAGTGACAACTACTTCCTTCATGTCATTAGTTGATGCCATCTTTCCCTCTGTCAGTAGTAGCTTTCACTAAGCTCATCTCAGTTCTGAAAATGAAATTCTCATGGATGGGCAGAGGCCAATAGCTTAGCTCCATAAGATTGTAAATTTAGATTCACTAAGGCATCTCTCTCCTCTTTCAGAGTTTTACATCCAGAGATTCAAAACCTCAGTCATCTATGCTGTTTTTTGAGAAACAAATATATTAGATGATAGGATTTCAATTTGTTGATATTAAAAACCGCCCTACATTTTGAAATAATCAGTATGTTGGAAATTTCTTCTTTCACCCTTTTATTTGATTGTTGTAAATTCTGTTTGAGCAGTGAATTTGCCAGTTTGAGAAAGTAGAAAGAATGTAGTGTTGGTAATTAGAAGATTTGATTCTAATCTTAGTTTTTGCCCTTAGGTGACTTTTCAATATTCTTCAACACACCTAACTTCCTTGGGCTTAATTGTCTTCCTTAGAAGAGTAAGGAGGTTGGATAAAATGACCTTTTGTAGCTTCCTCCTCCTCCTCACCTTGCAACCCCCTACGATTTGCTCTGATAATGAGGCTACCTGTTTTGAGAGATTTTGGAGTTTCCAAACAGAACTCATATTTATTATCGTGCATTGCATATGAATTTCCTAGTTGTGTGCTTTGTGATGTGTACAAAGCTCATATTTCTTATATTTAAGTTACTGAAGTAGAAATCTGATTACATAATTTATTTAACAAGTATCTTAGGATAAATTATTACATAAAACAGGCAAAGATCACAGCTTATATTGGCTTCCCAGGTGGTGCTAGTGGTAAAGAATCTGCCTGCCAAAGCAAGAGATAGAAGAGACGTGGGTGCAGTCCTTAGTTTGGGAAGATCCCCAGGAGGAGAGCATGGCAATCCATTCCAGTATTCTTGGCTGGAGAATCCCATGGCCGGAGAATCCCATGGCCAGAGAATCCTGGAGGGGCTGCAGTCCAGAGGGTGGCACAGAGTTGGACATGACTAAAGTGATTTCGTGTGCACACACGGTTTATATTCTACTGAAGAGACAGACAAGAAACAAAAACAACAGAATGAAATAATATATAAACAACAAAATATGTAACATTGTGTTAGAAATCCATACATATTATAGAAAAAGAAAAATAGAATAAGTAGGGAAATTTGGTGGATTCCCTTATTAAATGGGATGGGCAGATTCATCAAGGAGAAGTTAGAACAAGAACTTGGGAGAAGTAAAGGAGTTAGCCAAACCAGTATCTGATAAGTGGTTTCATCATAAAACAGCTGGGATGTTAATGGAGGGACATGTCTGTCGTGTTCATAGAACAACAAGAAAGTCAGTATGGTTGATGTTTTGTGAATGAAAGGAACAGTTGTAAAAAGGATTCTGAATTGATTCTGGGATTTCTAGAATTGGTTCTCTGATCTAATTAAAATAAAGGTGCTAATGACTCTATTTCCAGTAGCAAAGAGAACACTGATAGTTCATACGGTTCAGTTCAGTTCAGTTGCTCAGTCGTGTCCGACTCTTTGTGACCCCATGAATCGCAGCACCCCAGGCCTCTCTGTCCATCACTAACTCCCAGAGTTTACCCAAACTCATGTCCATCAAGTCGGTGATGCCATCCAGCCAACTCATC
This sequence comes from Bos taurus, assembly GCF_002263795.3. NCBI lineage: Eukaryota > Metazoa > Chordata > Mammalia > Artiodactyla > Bovidae > Bos > Bos taurus. The sequence goes on along the minus strand of NC_037328.1, from coordinate 38,032,059 downwards.
CTCTGTCGTCCCCTTCTCCTCCTGCCCCCAATCCCTCCCAGCATCAGGGTCTTTTCAAATGAGTCAGCTCTTCGCATCAGGTGGCCAAACTACTGGAGTTTCAGTTTCAGCATCAGTGCTTGCAATGAACACCTAGGACTGAGCTCCTTTAGGATGGACTGGTTGGATCTCCTTGCAGTCCAAAGGACTCTCAAGAATCTTCTCCAGCACCACAGGTCAAAAGCATCAATTCTTCAGCACTCAGCTTTCTTTATAGTCTAACTCTCACATCCATACATGACCACTGGAAAAACCATAGCCTTGACTAGATGGACCTTTGTAGGCAAAGTAGTGTCTCTGCTTTTTAATATGCTATCTAGGTTGGTCATAACTTTCCTTCCAAGGAGTAAGTGTCTTTTAATTTCATGGCTGCAGTCACCATCTGCAGTGATTTTGGAGCCCAGAAAAATAAAGTCTGACACTGTTTCCACTGTTTACCCATCTCTTTCCCATGAAGTGATGGGACCAGATGCCATGGTTTTCGTTTTCTGAATGTTGAGCTTTAAGCCAACTTTTTCACTCTCCTCTTTCACTTTCATCAAGAGGCTCTTTAGTTCTTCTTCACTTTCTGCCGTAAGGGTGGTGTCATCTGCATATCTGAGGTTATTGATATTTCTCCCAGAAATCTTGATTCCAGCTTGTGCTTCTTCCAGCCCAGCGTTTATCATGATGTACTCTGCATATAAGTTAAATAAATAATCAGGGTGACAAGATGCAGCCTTGACGTACTCCTTTTCCTCTTTAGAACCAGTCTGTTCCATGTCCAGTTCTAAGTGTTGCTTCCTGACCTTTATAGAGGTTTCTCAAGAGGCAGGTCAGGTGGTCTGGTATTCCCATCTCTTTCAGAGTGTTCCACAGTTTCTTGTGATCCACACAGTCAAAGGCTTTGGCGTAGTCAATAAAGCAGAAATAGATGTTTTTCTGGAACTCTCTTGCTTTTTCGATGATCCAGTGGATGTTGGCAATTTGATCTCTGGTTCCTCTGCCTTTTCTAAAACCAGATTGAAAAGATTGATAATATTATTTGCCTTAGAATCAGATTGATTATATTCTTTGCAGCCAAAGATTGAGAAGCTCTATACAGTCAGCAAAAACAAGACTGCGAGCTAACTGTGGCTCAGACCATGAACTCTTCATTGCCAAATTCAGACTTAAATTGAAGAAAGTAGGGAAAACCACTAGACCATTCAGGTATGACCTAAATTAAATCCCTTATGATTATACAGTGGAAGTGAGAAATAGATTTAAGGGACTAGATATGATAGACAGAATGCCTGATGAACTATGGAATGAGGTTCGTGATGTTGTATAGGAGACAGGGATCAAGATCATCCCCATGGAAAAGAAATGCAAAAAAGCAAAATGGCTGTCTGAGCTGGCCTTACAAATGGCTGTGAAAAGAAGAGAAGCAAAAAGCAAAGGAGAAAAGGAAAAGATATAAGCATCTGAATGCAGAGTTCCAAAGAATAGCAAGGAGAGATAAGAAAGCCTTTCTCAGCGATCATTGCAAGGAAATAGAGGAAAACAACAGAATGAGAAAGACTAGAGATCTCTTCAAGAAACTTAGAGATACCAAGGGAACATTTCATGCAAAATGGACTTGATAAAGAACAGAAATGATATGGACCAGAAGCAGAAGATATTAAGAAGAGGTGGCAAGAATACACAGAAGAACTGTGCAAAAAAGATCTTCATGACCCAGATAATCACAATGGTATGATCACTCACCTAGAGCCAGACATCCTGGAATGTGAAGTCAAGTGGGCCTGAGGAAGCATCACTACGAACAAAGCTAGTGGAGGTGATGGAATTCCATTTGAGCTATTTCAAATCCTGAAAGATGATGCTATGAAATTATTGCACTCAATGTGCCAGGAAATTTGGAAAACCTAGCAGTGGCCACAGGACTGGAAAAGGTCAGTTTTCATTCCAATCCCAAAGAAAGGCAATGCCAAAGAATGCTCAAACTACTGCACATTTGCACTTATCTCACACACTAGTAAAGTAATGCTCAAAATTCTCTAAGCCAGGCTTCAGCAGTATGTGAACTGTGAACTTCCAGATGTTCAGGCTGGTTTTGGAAAAGTTCATAGGGTGAATTCTCCTCAACATACACTTAAGAGAAGGCAGATTTTTCAGTGGCCATGTATTTGGTACCTTAGCACATTTTTGTGAATGTAACAAGAATAATGAGATTATGTGGGTGCCCCTAACATGTGTGCTAAGTCACTTCAGTACTGTGTGACTCTTCGTGACCCTTTGGACTGTGGCCTTCCCCTGTCCTTGGGATTCTCCAGGCAAAAATACTGGAGTGGGTTGCCATTTCCTCCTCCAGGGGATCTTCTGGACCCACGAATCTAACCTGGGTCCCTTATGTCTCCTGCATTGATAGGCGGGTTGTTTACTACTAGCACCACCTGGGAAGCCTGGCTGCCCCTAATTATGCTGGAAAAATTGGGAGAGAAGAAAAAAGATGAGCTTAAGTATTTGGATTTCCAGCTTAAGCACCACATAAATGACCTGAAAGTTTCTGTATCTGCCCTGAAAGAAATCTTTATCTCCAGTAGCCACAGAGGTTGCTGAAAATCAGACCCAGAGTCTCATCCTGCTAGTGGCTAAATTATAACACAAATTACCGGGTGTCTGCTGGTCTGCTGGTAAAGTAAGGGCATTGATTGGAAAGGATTGAGATCCTGAAAACTGGAATGTGGCCTTAGGGGAAGAACCTGATGAAGTCTGGACGTGGAACCTCTAATAATCCTGAGTCGTCTTCACCAGTAGAAGAAGCTGTTCCACCTCCACCTCAGGGGAGTCGTCTTTGCAAGTAGAAGCCTCCGTTCATCTCACCTCAGGGGAGTAAAGCTGATAGGCATGAGGAGACTGCAGTGGCCTCCCATGAATCAGTTGCCCTATAAAATGCTGATGATCCTCCTTAGGACCTGCCATCCACAGTTCCTTTCTGCTTTTAAACCTTGAACTAGACTTACTTCCCAGCAAGCCTTGAAAAGTGAGATACAGAGTATGATCATGAAGAAGAGTGCTGCGCTCTGAAAGAACTGCTTTTCCGATGTATACAAACAGAAGTCCAGGAACTATTTGTGGCAATTGTTGTTAAGGGTTTTAGATACTAATGAAAGAAATATAAAGTGGGATATAGCTGAATTTATTGAAACTGAGAGTCACTCAGTCGTGTCCGAGTCTTTGCGACCCCAAGGACCATAGAGTTCATGGAATTCTCCAGGCCAGAATGCTGGAGTGGGTAGCCTTTTGCTTCTCCAGGGCATTTTCCCAACCCAGGTCTTCTGCATTGCAGGTGGATTCTTTACCAGTTGAACTACAAGGGAAGCCCAAGAATACTGGAGTGGGTAGCCTGTCCCTTCTCCAGTGGATCTTCCTGACCCAGGAATTGAGCCAGGATCTCCTGCATTGCAGGTGGATTCTTTACCAACTGAGCTATCAGGGAAGACCATTGATATGTATCAATATGCAGAGATTGCATAATGTTGCAGCTCGGGATTAGGGAGGGCTCTAACAGTTTGGTTGGTTAGCTGAAACAAGGATCAGAAGGTGACCTGTGTTAAATAAATAAGATGAAATACCACAGCTGCCTTGGTATACAGTAGGGGAAGGGATCTAGAGGTTTAGGGAGGTATGAGACTCTTAAGAGCAGATATATCATGTAAGACTTGTTCACCCAACCTTGAAGAATCTGGAAGACACACCTTTTACCACTACTGCAAGAAATAAATTTGGGTTACATCCAGCATCTTTGAAGAACCCCTGGTCACTCTTTTCTGTGGGTCAGAAATTATAATGGGAACTTAATTGGGAAACCTAAATACAGTGTGGATTGTTGGATGGTGGGGGTGGCGGGGTCGGGGGAGGGGGGTGGAAATGTGTGACAGAAGCCAGGTGGAAGTAGTTAAATCACCAAAGGCAAGGTGGGTGAGGTTATCATAATGGACATCAGAATTAAAGCAGTAACCAGAATAGTCTGAGTAGTAAAGATTTATGGCATTGGCCAGTTGAATCATGATGTTCCTAGATGTGAACTAGATGGGAAGTCTACTAATTTTCATTTGATTTGTATAAGCAGAAAAGTTGTAGGCCAAGTAAATAAAAGTCTAACTTGAATCATAAAAACAGAGAGTTATGACTCCTAAATCAATTCCCAGACTTGAGCAAGTTGACAGACCCAGAACCCCTTGGATGAAGAAGATGCTGAGTTCCCTTGAGTAGAATCCCAGCTGCACTGCCAGAAATTCATATTGTTAATATTTTCCTCAGGCTTCCCTAAAGGGATCACCCTTTGAGTCAGTGACTGTGCAAACAGTCACACTGTGTGTGACTGGGGAAACAGAAATAATCAGACTTTTTAGGGATTTCTGGACACTGGATCTGAACTGACACTATTTCTAAGAGATCCATAATGCCACTTTGGTCCACCAGTCAGAGTAGAGCTTCTGGGGGTGAGGCTTTAGCTCAGATCCAATTTTACAGTGGGTTCAGTGGGTCCTTTAGTGCATCCTGTGGTTATTTCTCTAGCTTTGGAATGCATTATTGGAACAGATATACTAAACAACTGGAAAATCCTCTGGTTTGTTCCTTGATCTGAGGAATGAGGGCTGTTATGGTGGGAAAGGCCAAGTGGAGCCACTAGCGCTGCCTCCATCTAGGAAAATAGTAAATAAAAAGCAATACCTCATCTCAGAAGGCAATGGCAAGCCACTCCAGTACTCTTGCCTTGAAAATCCCATGGATGGAGGAGCCTGGTAGGCTGCAGTCCATGGGGTCGCTACGAGTCGGACTCGACTGAGTGACTTCACTTTCACTTTTCACTTTCACACAGTGGAGAAGGCAATGGCAACCCACTCCAGTGTTCTTGCCTGGAGAATCCCAGGGACAGCAGAGCCTGGTGGGCTGCCGTCTATGGGGTCGCACAGAGTTGGACATGACTGAAGCGACTTAGCAGCAGTAGCAGCAGCATCTCTGAAGGTGTTGTAGAAATTAGTGCCACTGTCAAAGACTTGAAGGATGCAGGCGTGGTGATTCTACTACATCCCCGTTCAGTTTGCCTATTTGGCCTGTGCAGAATACAGATAAATCTTGGAGAATGACAGTGTATTAACAGTACCTGTAACCAGGTGGTAACTCTGGTTGCAGCTGTTGTACCAGATGTGGTTTCATTGCTTAAATAAATTGACACATATCCTGGTACCTGGTACACTGCTGTTGATCTGGCAAATGATTTTTTTCTCCATTCCTGACCACTAGATTCATTTGCTTTCAGCTGGCTAAGCCAACAATACATGTTTACTGACATATGATAGATATATAGGAAACATCCATCCTTAGGTTATAATTTTGTTTGCAGAAATCTTTAATTGATTTTCCCTTCTAGAAGAGATCACATTGACTCATTACATTGATGACTTTTTCTGATTGGACCCATTGAGCAAAAAGTAGCAACTATTCTAAACTTGTTGCTAAGACATTTATATGTCAGAGGGTGAGAAATAAATCCAGCAAAAATTCAGGGATCTTCTACATCAGTGAAATTTCTGAAGATGTAGTGGTGTGGGGCATGTCAAGATATCCATTTCAAAGTGAAAGAAAAGTTGTTCCATCTAGCTTCTCCAACACCCAGAAGAGAGACATGGTTAGTAGACCTCTTTGGATTTTAGAGGCAACATACTGCTCATTTGGCTGTGTCACTCCAGCCCATTTACCAAGTGGCCAAAAACCTACTATTTTTAACTGAGGCCTAGAGCAAAATAAGGCTGTCCAACAAATCAAGTCTGTTATGCCTAGCTGCTCTGCCACATGGACCATATGATCTAGTAGGTCCAGTGGTGCTTAATGTGGCCTGGTTAGAGAACGATTTTAATTGGCTCCTATTGATGAGTAACAGCTTAGAATCTTCAGAGTTTGGGGCAAACCCTGTTGTGTACTGTGGAAACGACTCTCTTTTTGAGAAGCAGCTTTTGGTTTGTTATTGGGCCTTAGTAGAAGCTGAATGTTGGCCACGGGCCACTAAGATACCAGGCAGCTGCAATGTCCATCTTTATAGGCCAGATAAAGTCATAAAGTTGGGGGTACACAGTCACAGTCCATCATCAAATCCAAGTAGTACCTACTGGATTAGGCTTGAGCAGGCTCTGAAGCCACAAGTAAGTTGTGTGAAGAAGTGACCCATTACTTCATTTCTCTCAGCCTGTACCTGTGACCTCATCTTGAGGTAGATATGGTCATAGAGATATGACCATTTGATAAGGGAAGAGAAAATCTGAGTCTCAGTTACAGTGAGTGGGTCTGTAATAGGAGGTACCACCTGCAGTAAAGAGCTGCAGCACTTATAACCCCTTTCTGGGATATCCCTGAAGGAGAGTGTGAGTGGGCAGAACTTTGAGCAGTCTATGTGGTTATTCATTTTTCTTAGGAGGAAAAATGCCAGATGATCAATTGTATATAAATTCATGGGCTGTGACCAGTGGGTTGACTAGATGATTAGGGACTTGTAAGGAACATGATTGGAAAATTAATGGCAAGGAGATTAGGGAAGGGGTATATTGATGGGCCTTTCTGAATGGGTAAAAATATGAAAATATCTGTATTCCTTGTGAATGCTCCCTAGAAAGTAATATCAGGAGAGGGGAATTTTAATGATCAAGTGGATAGGATGACTTTTTCTGTGTATATCAATCAGCCTCTTTCCCTAGCCACTCCCATCTGTTCCAAATGGGCTCATGACCAAAGTGGCTGTGGTGGCAAGGAAGTAAAGTATGTCTGAGCTCAGCAACATGGCCTTCCAGTCACCAGAGCTAACTTGCCCACAGTCACTGCTGAATGTCCAATATTCCAGCAGCAGAGACCATTACTGAGTTTTTAACATTCCCTGAAGTGATCAGCCAACTATCTGGAGGTAGGTTGATTATATTGAACCACTTTGAAAGCCATTTGCTCTCTTAAAAGAGTTTCTAAATGATTAAGTTTAATTAAGAAATCTTTTAAAATAAAAATCTGTAATTACTATTGTAAAATCTAGTTATGTAATCTTTCCTGATAGAGCAAGATATTGTCAGGGCATCCTGGATTTAGGATGGATCTGTAGAAAGAATCAGTGAAGAATGATTCCAGGTATGAATTCATGATCCAGAAGACCTAAGAATACCTTCAGATTTTTCTTTAAACATTTCAGAGTTTATGTTTAGAAAGCACTTAGGAAGCATTTCATCTGTAACTTCCCCAAAGACCTCTTTGGAATATGATTGATTGGCATTTGACAGATTTCTTTTATTGTGTTACAGTTTTGTTATAGTCTTTTTAGCTTCAATAATTGAAAAAAATCAAAGTATGTGCTTGTGTACTATTCCAAGAGGATTAAATATAGTCAGTTTTCTAGAGTCAATCACGATCATAAATATGGTATTGAACATATGTTAAAACAGTCTATAAGGTTTTAGAGAATGAGGAATGAGCTAAAGAATTTTTTACTCCCAAATTCCTTCTATTCAAAAGCAAAATGTGTTTGGAGCGTGCTAAAACTTGTAGATTCATATTCAGCAGCCACCAATATTATGAAAATTTTGGTTGCTGAAATCCAGTTCAGATATCTCACGTGTATGGAATGATATCTTTACTAAACTCAGAATTTCAGTTTTTAAAAATTTTATTTCCAGGACATTATACTTGACTGATTTTCTCCCTAACTTACTGGATGTTTATCTTCAGTTTTCTTTGCCTATTCCTTCTCTTTTAACTGACCCTTTGACATAGCCATGGCCCAGAGCTTAGATTTTAGACTTCTCTTTTTTAGTTACAGACCCATGGTTAAGCATCCACCTCTTTTTTAGTTACAGACCCATGGTTAAGCATCCACCCTTTTGACTCTGAAGACTATCTGTATGCTGATGACTCCCAAATTTTTAAACACTCTTGGCTGACCTGTGTAACTACAAATTCATATGTCCAATTGCCTACTCAACATATATACTTGGTCAGCAGCCATTACAAATGCAACATGTATAAAACTTTTGAAATTCCAAATATTCTGTTCCAAGTTTGCTCCGTCACTTCCTACTGTCCCTTGTACATCTGATTCACTTCCTTTCTTCCTTCTTTTGTCCACACCAAAACCCTTGGGGGCAGTCCTTTCTTTCACATTCTGTATCAAACCTCATAGGAAAGGATGGTGGCTCTATCTTTAAACCATATCCTCCACTACTACCTTCTTTGCTTGCATGACCATCACCTCTTACCCGGATACTGAATTATCCTTTTAAAATATGTCAGATTTTGTTCCATTTCTGTTTCACTCACATTAGAAGCTCAAATCCAGAAAACAGCCTATATTGTTCTCATGTTCTGCTACCCTCCTCTCCTCTCTGACTTCTGTCATTTGCACACATTCCTTTGCTATCATGTGAACATCTCAGGCATGTTCTTATTTAAGCTTTTTGTTCTATCTGTTCTGGAATGTCTTCTACCGGATATCCATTTGGCCAAACTCATCATCTTACCTAAATCTGATGTTTCTGTGATTTACCCAATGATCATAATTAATACTGAATTCTGACCTCCCTCCACCAACATACCTCCCCTGCTCCTCTGCACTCCCATTCTGGACTTTCTGTCTTCCTTTATCATGCTTGATTATTTTAATTTTTTCCATAGAATTACTCGCTTTTTGTATCTTTCCACAAATAAAATATAAGCCTTAGGAATTTTTGATGTTGATCATCAATGTTTCCAAAACACCTAGAACAGTGTTTGATATTTAGTAGACATTTGAAGCACTTTTAAATGAATGAATAAATTAATTAATATGAGAAAAATGATACATTCTGGCTAAAATCTAATCTGCGGGCAAGAAAAACCAAGTAGACACAGTGAGTTTAAAGGGTACAGTGGTTTGAAAGGAAAAAGTTTCTCTTTTCAATCTACTAAGTCCAGTTTATGTCATTATCTTACACAAATGTAACCTATTATGCAAAAAGGTTTCACATTTTCAGATTACATATTATAGAGGAAAAAATATATGCTTCTGTATTAAAGAGAAGAAGAAACAATGACTGATGGTAGGGAAACAATAGGACAACATAGAACTGTTGCGTGCAACACTTGATCTGAGGAGTGACCAAGAGTCCAAAGCTGAGCGGACTTCAAAGAGGACTTGTAGATTCAAAGCACCTGAATTTTAAAACTGGGTGTAATGTCTGGCGTGATCTGGCATGTTTTGAAAGGATAACGTTCTGAGTTATGATAAAACTTCATAAAGATTTATATGTTTCTTGAAGCTTATGATTTGTGTATTTCCTTCATCTTTCCCTTTGTTATTATAAATCCCAGCTGTTATTATATGCATTTTTAAAGGATTGGTGTGCCATATATTTTCCTGTTAGAGACTGTTTGGATGCCTTCAATCCATGAAATGTGTTCAGATTTTGAAAACTTCACAACAGAAAGGGATTTTTTAGAAAATAGAAATCATTAGGTTATAGCATGTATTGGTAGTATCATTAAACATTAGAAAAGCATAGTTTAATGTTAAAAATAGCTGAGTTTTATCCTTCATACAGTATGTTTATCTGAGTGAAGTGGAACTGGGAATTAAAAAGAGATGAGGCAGTTGAATGGACAATGGCAGAAACCTCTTGGGACCAGAGGGGTAAAAGCCAAGCAAATGAACCTTGATGAAAACATATTTTACAAAATATTGAAATTGTTTTTATTATTCCTTTGAGAATTAGAGATAATACGTATGTCAAGAGTAAAGTTTTCAAGTAAACCCTTTGAATTAACCTGAAGCAAATTGCTTATTAAAATTCTGTAATGATTAAACATTTTAGCTTATGTTAAGTATCTATTTTGATGGAAATAAATGGGTCTAATTTATTCTTATTACTTAATGTACTGAAAATCAGTCATAAGTTGTTTTGAGCTGTTTTGAAGCAGTAAGCAATAGATGTGACTCTTAATTTTTGAAAGTTGACTTGGAGTGGAACTGTCACTCTAAGAGTGATGCCTAGAGCAGGGAAAGGAGACAGTATTCCATGTGCTGTTATTCTGATCTGATTTATTTTATGCTCATGTGTCACTGTGAGATTACCGGGATAAAAAAAGATGTTATGACTGTTTCTTTGAAAAAAATTGGAGTCCTTGGTAAGGTGCTATTGTAAAATATGAAATTATTAGCATTTACATGAAATTGTCCTTTCTTACAAAAACAAAATTAGATGAAAGTTTCTGTTTTAACTGGCATTTTAATTTCTTTGTAATTTTAATTATATATCAATTAAGTCAACTATAAAATGTGGATATGTATGAAGTCCACTTGAAATCATCATTCTAATATGACCAGGTTTTAATAAAACATTGAAAATATGCCAAGCAGGAAGAATATTTAATTGTTTTACAAACAATATGGAATTATATACAACTTATTAACTATAAGGAAAGAAAGTTAAGCTTTCATCTTACTATTGTTTAAACTTTATAATATTTATTAGGAAATAAAATAATGCAAAATTTTCTCATATAAAAAATATTTTCTTCATATTAACAAAATTAATTCAGAGTTTTCATGTTAAAAATACCAAAGTTTTCTCATATTAAAAAGTATTACAACATACTTCCAGTGTGAAAAAACTATGACTGCAGTATACTGTCTAAAGTGATTTATGATCTTGCAATGCTTATAGTAATGTCAAGTTTCAGTTTTGGATCACACTATTATAATGTGTCAAACAGTTTAAAAAATACTCCAACAGTTGACTACACCTGTTTCCACTTTACAGATCCTTTCAAGTTCATGGGACTTTGATCGAAAGGGAAATATTTAACTTGTGTCTTTCTTTTTCAATCTAAAAATTGAAATTTTTTTCTTACTGTATACTTTTTTGTATGATATTTTAACATTAGTGGATAAAGATTGTTAAGATTAATTATTCTCTTTTATTTGATCATTTTTAAAGGAATTTTTCACAGAATTTCATTTGGGATTTTTCCAAGGAAGTCAGTACATCAAAACATGATAAAATTCTACTAAATGATATTATTATATCCAAATGAAGAAAACCTTTTAACACTTGATCAAAATATTTTGTGTATGCGTCTCTAAATACAGCATATATATCTATATATATATCTATATATATCTCTACATGTATACTGTTCTCTATTTAAATATTTAGTAACATCATGTGATTAGGCCAAAAGTATTAGTAAGACGCATTTATACATTTATCATGTAGTTACTATTTAGCATTTTGGGCAGCCTGCTTATTTTTGGCAGGTTTAAGCACGATGAAGTCCTGATTATCATGTTATGTTCACACTTTTATATAGCTTAATTGCCATTAAAAGTCACCATTTTTCTGTTCAGTCACCGGAAATCATGGAGATAAAGTCTAGTCATCTTACTGTTATTTCCCTTATTCTTAGTAGATGCATTTGATTACTAGATCACATTATTGAGGATTCTGAGAAACATATTTAAACTGTAAAAATAAAAAAGCACAAATTTTCATGGGAAGGGATTTCAAAGCATTCTTCAGTTTAAAAAAAATTGTAGAGGGCTACAGATAAACTTGACAATCTTAGTAGCATATCAGTTTTTTTCTTTTGAATTAGATTTTATGGATTTTGATTCTCTTAGATTTTATACATTCTCTAATTTTGTGAGGAATTTTGAGGAATTTTCTTTTTCAGTTCATTGTGGAATTTCAGTAAAAATAGTGTTTTAATCCTAATAAGTTATAAAATTAATGCGAAAGGATTAAGTATAGCCAAGAAATCCCCCTTGACAGATTTGATAGAAATATTATTATAAAGGGAAAGGTTAGATGAGAAATTTCAAAAAATATTAAAATCTTCAAGGAAGATTTCTAAGGATGTCATCTAGTGTGCTACTTAGGCAAGTTCTTAAAGTTATAAAATTTTTTTTTTTTAATGAAGACACGTTTTCAATAAGCACCATTATAAAATATCACACTTAAGTGTAAGAATCATAATTTTACTGAAAAAAGCATAATTTTAAGGGAAACTTTAGTTTTTCCATGATTGATCCCCTCAGATACTTACCATAAATGACTTTTGGCTTTGAGAAGTTTGGGTATTATTCTTGAGAACTGAAATTAAGGCTCTGAATGAATCTGCAGGTACAAGCTGTAGTTATTCATGCTTTATAGAGTCACATACTTAACAAATGAGGGGTCATATAATGGTATTTTCTTATTTATGAAAAATGAGACAACCTTGAAAAGTCTGGAGTATATTCCAAAGAGAGCCAGACTTGCAGCTTTATAAGGTGGGACCTATAAGAAGTCAACTTTGATTCCTAGAAAGAAAGATATACAGTATGTCCAATATTGACAGTCTTTTCTTTAAGCACTAGTTAGTTAGGAAAGGCTACCCACTCCAGTATACTGGCCTGGAGAATTCCATGGACTGTATAGTTCATGGGATCGCAAAGAGTCAGACAGGAGTGAGCGACTTTCACTTTCACTAGTTAGTTAACAAAGAGAGTAACATTTATATTATGGTGTTGATCTGGGCGTTGAAGATCACATTTGGGAGATAGCTAATGGTTTCTAACAGTAGTACTCTTAAAAGAAAAAAGACTATATCAAGGATCTCAAGATGTTTGAATTAATAATCATATTATTACAGCTATATTAGTTGAATCACCTTCATTTTCCTGGGAAGCATCAACATCATACTCAGTCATTTTTTTCTGTTTAAGTTCTTAGTCTGAGTCCACTACCTTCCTAAGACATGCGGATGATCTGGAATAAAGCTTCTTTAAAGCATTTAGTACTAGTGCTTTTTGTTTTTCTTTCTAATTTTCTTGGATTGGACTCGGCATCTTGACTTTCAAAAATGACATGTTCCATAAAGCATTCCATTGTAATCATCCTCTTTATGGTATAGAAAATATCCATATATACACTCTTAATTGTACAATATTCAACAAGGGATGTATTGAAGATTTAAAGTTGAAAATTATAAAAAAAGGTAATCTCAGTATTGAAGTTATAGGCAAGGTAGGGAAGATAGAGAAGACCAATTTCTTACTCTGTCAGGATTGGATGGTTGCATTTGTAACTCTCTTGGCCAAGAGAACACACTGGTCATAGCAAGCACCCTCTTCCAACAACACAAGAGAAGACTCTACACATGGACATCACTGGCTGGTCAATACTGAAATCAGATTGTTTATATAACAATATATAGCCAAAGATGGAGAAGTTCTATACAGTTAGCAAAAACAAGACCAGGAGCTGACTGTGGCACAGAACATGAACTCCTTTTTACCAAATTCAGACTTAAATTGAAGAAAGTAGGGAAAACCACTAGACCATTCAGGTATGACCTAAATCAAATCCCTTACAATTGGACAGTGGAAGTGAGAAATAGATTCAAGGCATTAGATCTGATAGAGTGCCTGAAGAACTGTAGATGGAGGTTTGTGACATTGTACAGGAGGCAGGTATCAAGACCATCCCCCCAAAAAAGAAATGTAAAAAGGCAAAATGGTTGTCTGAGGAGGCCTTACAAATAGCTGTGAATACAAGAGAAGCGAAAGGCAAAGGAGAAAAGGAAAGATACACCCATTTGAATGCAGAGTTCCAAAGACTAGTAAGGAAAGATAAGAAAGACTTCCTCAGTGATCAATGCAAAGAAATAGAGGAAAACTATAGAATGGGGAAGACTAGAGATCTCTTAAAGAAAATTAGAGATACCAAGGGAACATTTCTTGCAAAGATGGGCACAATTAAGGACAGAAGTGGTATGGACCTAACAGAAGCAGAAGATACTAAGAAGAGGTGGCAAGAATACACAGAAGAACTGTACAAAAAAGATCTTCATAACCCAGATAATCACGATGATGAGATACTCACCTATAACCAGACATCCTGGAATGTGAAGTCAAGTGGGCCTTAGAAAGCATCATTACTAACAAAGCTAGTGGAGGTGATGTAATTCCAGCTGAGCTATTTCAAGTCCTGAAAGATGATGCTTTGAAAGTGCTGCAGTCAGTATGCCAGCAAATTTGGAAAACTCAGCAGTGGCCATAGGACTGGAAAAGGTCAGTTTTCATTCCAATCCCAAAGAAAGGCAATGCCAAAGAATGCTCAAACTACCATACAGTTGCACTTACCTCATATTCTAGTAAAATAATGCTCAAAAAAAAAAAAAACACACAAAAAACTAGAACTGGACATAGAACAACAGACTGGTTCCAAATCAGGAAAGGAGTATGTCAAGGCTGTATATTGTCACTCTGCTTATTTAACTTATATGCAGAGTACATCATGAGAAACTGATGTACTGGACTGTGCTGGACTGGAAGAAGCACAAGCTGGAATCATGATTGCCGGGAGAAATATCAGTAACCTCAGATTTGCAGATGACACCACCCTTCTGGCAGAAAGCAAAGAACTAAAGAGTCTGTTGATGAAAGTGAAAGAGGAGAGTGAAAAAGTTGGCTTAAAACTGAACATTCAGAAAACTAAGATCACGGCATCTGGTCCCATCACTTTATGGCAAATAGATGGGGAAACAGTGTCAGACTTTATTTTTTTGGGCTCCAAAATCACTGCAGATCGTGACTTCAGCCATGAAATTAAAAGATGCTTACTTCTTGGAAGAAAAGCTATGACCAACCTAGACAGGATATTAAAAAGCAGAGATGTTACTTTGCCAACAAAGGTCCATCTAGGTAAAGCTATGGCTTTTCCAGTGGTCATGTATGGATGTGAGAGTTGGACTATAAAGAAAGCTGAGTGCTGAAGAATTGTTGCTTTTGAACTGTGGTGTTGGAGAAGACTCTTGAGAGTCCCTTGGACTGCAAGGAGATCCAACCAGTCCATTCTAAAAGAAATCAGTCCTGAATATTCATTGGAAGGACTGATACTGAAGCTGAAGCTCCAATACTTTGGCCACCTGATGCGAAGAACTGACTCATTTGAAAAGACCCTGATGCTGGGAAAGATTGAAGGTGGGAGGAGAAGGGAAAGACAGAGGATGAGGTGGTTGGATGGCATCACTGACTCATTGGACCTGAGTTTGGGCAAACTCTGGGAGTTGGTGATGGACAGGGAGGCCTGGCATGCTGCAGTCCATGGGGTCGCAAAGAGTCAGACACGACTGAGTGAGTGAACTGAACTGGACTAGTCAGGAATACCTAAGAAGAGACTTTTTAAGAAAACTACTTTAGCTCTATTTGTTATCTATCCAGTCTTGTTTCATTTTAAATGAACCCAGAATACTGTATTTACCCCCTCCTCTATATTTTTATTCTGGCTCTCATACTGATTTTCATATTGTATTTTTATGTCTTATGGAATTATCAGTTAAATACTGGTTTAGTCTTAAATACCACAACTTGTGCTTGTGCATGCTAAGTCGCTTCAGTCATATCTGACTCTTCGCAGCCCTATGGACTGTAGCCTGCCGGTCTCCTCTGTCCATGGGATTCTCCAGGGAATAATACTGGAGTGGATTGCCATACCCTCCTTCAGGGACTCTTCTCAAACCAGGAATCAAATTCACATCTCGTATGGCTCCTACATCATAGGCAGATTCTTTACCACTGAACCACCAGGAAAGCCTAGATAACAGAAAAATTAAGAAAAAAGCTATTTTTTGTAAATCATTTAGTAGCATGGCATCTAGCATACAATATAAGGATGCTACAGGCTTTGCTCACTTTTATATTTGAATTATTTTCTGAGTAGCCCTTTTGTCAGCCTGATTTCATGAACTGTACAGAACAAGTACATAATACAGTTGTATTTTTTTTAAATATGTTACAATTCAGTTTATTCATTGAAAGGCCAAATGGCCTTTCTAAAAAAATCTTCAATAAAGATTTAACTTTACTTAAAATTCTATTTTAAAAAAGTAAAATAGAGCGCTCACAGCTTTAATTTGGACGCTTTTCATGTGTGTCCAAACAGGAAATCAAAGCATCGTATCTTACTTCATTTGGTATTCTTTACTCCATTGGCAATCACAGCTCAATATTACCACTCTAGACTACTTTCTGTTTGTTTCTTAAAATGCTTTTTCCTTTGTCTCATCTTTTTTTCTGATTTTAAACCATGCCATTCACAATTTTTTTACTTGGTCTTTTGGAATCTTTCTTCCTATTTTGTCATTTCTTTCTTTCCTTTGACTTCAGTCTGTGATGCCTTTTGAATATTACTTCTTTGAGCTTGTTGAGCTGCATTAAATTATGTTTGTAATATTTAATTATGTAATTATCTTTAAATAATCTTTCATTATATAATATACCATTATGTAATACACCATTAGGCCTGAGGGTGACTCTCTATCTTGGCCAACATGCTACAAAGAAATGGCTGTCTTAGTTTGTTAGGGCTGCCAAAACGAAGACTGGGTGGCATGAGCAACAGACTTTTATTTTCTCACAGTTTTGAAGGCTAGAAATCTGAGATCAAGATGTCAGCAAGATTTTTTCTGAAGCCTCTCTTTTTGTCTTGTAGATGGCTGTCTTCCTCTGGTATCTTCACATGATTTTCCCTCTGTGTGTCTATGTTTTACTGGTGAGAGAAATGGCAACCCACTCCAGTATTCTTGCTTGGAAGATCCCATGGACAGAGGAGCCTGGTGGGCTACAGTCCATGGGTCACAGAGTTAGACACAGCTGAAGTGACTTAGCACACAGGTCTATGTTTTAACCTCTTCTTTTTATAAGGACATTATTCATATTAGATTGGGACCCACCTGTATAATCTCATTTTATTTTTGTACATCTTTAAGGACTCTATCTCCAAATCCAGTCACCCTCTGAGGTAAGAGGGATTAAGAGCTCAGCATATAAATCTGGAGAAGACACAGTTCAGCCCAAAACAATAACAGCGAAAAGCTTGTTTTTGTTCCTTTTCCTTCAGTTACCTTTAATGGAATACAGTGTCCTCATGAGCTCATCCCTCATGCCCAAGGGACCAGCCTCTGCCCCCCTGAATATGAATCCCATTTTAGAATACCTGTTGTGTTTAGGATGTTATCAAAACTGTACACCCTCTCTTTAAGGGCTATAGTTATCCTGTTACAGTTTCTAATGTATGGTGGAAAGCTAAAAAAAAAATCTGATTTTGCTAAATGAAATCATAAAGGCTAAAGTGATAAATTGCTACACATTATAGATATTGTATTTCCTTTATACAAACACTCTGAAAATGCATGCCTTTAATAATAGAAAGACGAATAATGACAGATATTTCTGGTGTACAGTAAAACCGATGAAACTTTTTTTGGGGGATAACGTGAGTCTTAGAAGGGCTTCTCTGATAGCTCAGTTAGTAAAGAATCTGCCTGTAATCTAGGAGACCCTGGTTTGAGTCCTGGGTCAGGCACATCTGCTGGAGAAGGGATAGGCTACCCACTCCAGTATTCTTGGGTTTCCACTGTGGCTCAGCTGCTAAAAAATCTGCCTGCAGTGTGGGAAACCTGGGTTCAATCCTTGGGTTGGGAAGATCCCCTGGGGAAGGGAAAGGCTACCCATTCCAGTATTCTAGCCTGGAGGATTCCATGGACTGTATAGTCCATGGAGTCGCAAAGAGTTGGACATGACTGAGTGACTTTCACTTTTCATGAGTCTTAGGAACCTGGAAGTTATGTGGTATGGATGATCTTTTTACTGTATATTTCCTTGTCCTTATATATAGGATCAGTTACGATGAAGTTCATTAGTTGGGGTAAAAATGTCCTGTTTGCTTGTTTTGTAGTTTTTTCCTGTGGAAATATGGCTCTTTAAAGTTTGAAAGTATTAGTTGCTCAGTTGTGTCTGACTCTTTGCCACCCCATGGACTGTAGCCAACCAGGCTCCTCTGTCCATGGGATTCTTCAGGCAAGAATACTGTTTTTCTGGCAAGAATACTGGAGTGACATGCGATTTCCTTCTCTAGGTGATGTTCCTGACCCAGGGATAGAAACCTGGGTCTCCTGTGTTGCAGGCAGATTACCTTCTGAGACACCAGGGAAGCCTAAAGTTTAGTGAGTCTATATTCTTGAGGGATGCAGAATGACAGTGACTGGGTATCATTATCCATATGACATTTATCATAGAGCTAAATTAAATAAACTTAGCATTGGTAAGCACATACTGTGTGCAGAGTAATATGTTGGTACCACGGAACCATGTGAGTCTAAATGACCGTGCTAATTTGATGAGAAGAGACTTTTTATAGTATGCCCACAGGCTTTCCACTGAACTCCTCTGGACTCTATTTTCCAAACAAATGAAGACATGCAATGGAAAACACATGGCTTTCCAGATATGAGGCTCAGTATAAAATAAGCATTTTCAAGGCAAAATGTTGAAATTTCTGGAATATTTTAATGCTTGATGAAAAATACTTGAAATCTGGTACATATGGTAAGCATCATACCTCCCCAAGTATTTTTCCTTTCCACCCTTGCCCTTCATAATTTTCAATATGTGTGGGGTTAAGGTGAGAATTACATAAGCATCTGGACCATGCTTTTCCTTAAGATGGAACAAAAGGTGTGAAATAGGGAACACTTCTGTATGCTGGTGTGTTTACAGATCACTTTGGGTTTTCCCCATAATTCAGGCACAAAGAGATTGAAGGGTGATGATGTTAACAAATTAATATTTCCTTTTCTGTGAAGTTTTAGGATTGAGGCTGAAGTATCTTCAAGAAGGCAGTCCAACAGCTGCTGCCCTGCTGATGAGCTGTAGGAATCAGAGACAGGCAGATATAAAAGAAAGTAAGGACAGGAGCAGATGGTCAGGGTAGAAGGATGAATGCTGACTCACCCTTCAGGGCAAGTTACCTGGGCTCAGTCAGTGGCAAGTTCATTTAACTCCTTGTTTGCCTCAAAGACATCACATTAGATTTCTTTTTCCAAGAGAAGTTTTTCTAAATAGGATGCTCTGACTTTATCTAATCTGCTGAAATCTCTGATTGCAGTTTCAAAGTTGGAAAGTAGAGTATGTATTAAAACTAATTTCTTGATGTTCTTCACAGTGAAGTTACTAATAGGTCACCTAGGCAAATTGTTCAAATTCTACTTAGACAAATTAATTATGTCACAGTAAAACAACAAAACAGCTTAGAGCAATGAACATTTCAAAAAAGTCCATCTTTAGGTATCACATACTTTTCTGTTTATCAGTGGTTAATTTCTAAAAAATTCCCAATTTTGACTTTTTAAAAATTTGAAAATCAGTAAATGTTACTGTCATTGGACACTATTTTACTGCTTATATTAATAATTACCATTTAATTCTATATTACAAGCAGCTGATGAGTTACATTATTGATCTAGTTTTTACTTCAATTTCTAATGCTGCTTGACTTCACTTTACAAAAGCAACAGTTGCTTAAAATATAATGATGCTGGTGTTTTTATATTGTGGGAACATTTTAAAAAATCTTGTATAATATCTGCCTGCACCACTGTCTATACTGCACAAAGCATTATAATAGTTGAATACAGTAATCTGGATATTTTATACAGCATGCTGTCTTTAAGATATAACATTAGTAGCTTGTGCATTACACTGATTTATATAATTCCATTTAGATGGGCATATTAATTGTAATGTCAGTCTTTTAATTTGTCCGGAATGTGAGATATACTTATTTATTATTTTTAAAACCCCCAAATAAAGTTCTCATTGAGAAGCATTGATGTTATCTACTCTCGAAAAAGTTGGCAAGAATCTAGCTATCTTTTTTTTTTTTTTAATCCCTTCTCCTTTGGGAATGTAAACTAATACACAGTTATCTCAGCTGCTACTTGGCATTCAAACCAGATCCTCGAGCTGCCAGACATTTCTAAGTCTCTCTCTCTTCTCCCAAGCAGTTTACAGTTAGAGTGCAGCACCCATAAGCTGCGTCTCTCGAGGGAGCATCCGGCTGACAGCCGCAGGAACAGGCAGTCCTGCTGTTCAGAGTTCTCCATGAAGACCGTGGCACACTCAACAGTTGACATGCATTCAGCCCTCTAACTCAGTGGACTTCTTTCTCAAAGGCCAATTTATATTCCAAATTTGTTCCTCTGAGGCATTCCTCAAGGACAGAGATACCTGAAATTCACAAACCAGAAATTTCAAAGCTTCACCAAGTTTGTAGCAATATGTGTGGTAGTATATTTATTATTTTTCTCCCAACATAAATGACGGCATGCCCATTTCAGCAGTTTAAATGCTTTGCAGAGGTTTCAAATGACCAATGTTAACTTTTTGGTATAGTGGCTTCCACATTTAAATAATGGTGACTTGCTCTTTTCCTTCATTTATTGAAACGTGTGTGTGTGTGTAAACACAAGTGTCTGAGACGGAAAACCAAATTTAAAAACCTGTTATGTTGTGTTGATTGTTAAAGTGACAAGGAACTTGCCTTTGAGATCTATATTAACAGACGTAAGACAGAAAGTTAATGTGCCCCTGGAGCTACTATTTAAGTGACTTGCGCTTTATGGTCTTTTAATGTGAGACCCTTCGGCCTGGAAATGAGGTAGATTTTCCATCCTCTGACTCAAAATTGCTCAGCAGGGTGGCTTCCCCACTATCCTCTGAGCAGCTGTTAGTAGCAGGAGAAACAGTGTCCTGCCATAAAATTGATTGCTTTAACCTACACTACACTACAACTCTCACAGCTCCACATTTTGTTGGGTCTCTTAGCACCTGCTCTCCAAAGCACCCCATCTTTCCTCCAGTTGGCCTAAATGCAAACTCCAAAAGGAGAATAACTGCCCAGAAAAACCATAAGGTGGTTCTGTGAGAACTGTGAGGATTGAGTGCCTGTTAATGCCGAGGTCTTCATGAAGATAACAGGAAAGGCCTGCCAAGGCAGGGGTTTTATTGTGATTAAGATCTTAGTTCTAAATCAAGACATGGCAGCTGGTATCCCTAAATCATTCCTGCATAGACACTGGGGAGAAGGACAGAATGCATTAAGTGAATTTCCAGCAATATTGAGCCTTACAAATTCCCCTGGTCTTCCTGGAAGCCTCACTTGTGGATAAGTAACACCTACTTGATATTTCCTTTCAGATTCCTGAGGATCAGTTGTCAGCTCTTTGAAATGTCCCTTTCGGTATAAGACAGGAGCTGGTATTGTCATGAGTTGGTAACATAAGGGAAGCAGTTCAGCCTTAAGTGTCAAGAGTGATTGGTGTGATGGCAAAATTATTAATCTTAACTATAAAATGCCACAGTACTTCATTTTAGCAATTAATATCTGTCGCAGAATCTTTATTCATGGGATTCTGGTTGTACCTTACTCCAGTTTAATGTCTAAATGATATTCAAATCAACTTTCAGGCAACTTGCCCTGATGAAATGCTCTGAATTATTAATTTTCATCATAATGCAGTCTATGTGTTGCTGTGTTGAGCTTGAGGACTTGTAAGGTGATTTGCACATACATTTAATTTTTTGTTTGTTTGGATCACAACTTTAAAATATTGTAAAATTTAGGAAACTAATTAAATATAGTTATAAGATGCAACTTTTAAAGTAGTCTGTGATAACTTGGATATTTGGAACAACTCATCTTTTCCTAGGCCGTTTCAGTGAAATGTTTTCAATTTTATTTTTTTTAAGAAAAATATTCTCCAAGTTCAGAGTTAAAAAAAACTTACTTGAGAAAAAGATCATCAGGAAGTACACTGTAATTAGCCAAGCCAAATTATAGCAATAAAATAATTAGTTGGAGAAATATGTATCCAGTTTAGAATGGAAACATGGAGTTTATTTCTCCTTCAAGGAGAATCACCTACTTGAAATACTACAATAATTTTACCACTTTTTGCCACAATTTTGCCAATCAGAGTCAAGATATTTTCTGTCATCTGAAAATGTAACTGGGGCTGTAGGATCCACTTCTTTCTTGGATCAGTTACGTGATTGTTAGCAGATCTCTATTCCTTAATGGTTTTTGACAAGAGACCTTAGTTCCTGGCCATATAGACCTCTCTATACAGCTATTTGAATGTCCTCAAGTATGATATATATGTGATGTATGATATAGAATCTAGCTTCCACTTTAGCAACTGATCAAAAAAGCATATGAGGGGTTTGATGGAAAAAGTATAGAAACTGGGTTTGACCAGAGTTACAAATATTCTTCTTAGGGCATTCTATTTGGGAGTTCCTTGGAGATACCAGTGGGATTTCTGAGAAGATAGTTTGACCACTGACAAAATTATGTCACTCCCCAAACTGTCTCTTTTAGGAAACCATTATTTGCTTTAGAGTTCTTGATTAACACTAAACCCAGCAGGTTTGTTTGCTGCAAGTAATTTCACATTAACTTTGACTGAAATATTTGTGCTGTGTGCTGTCTTAGTCTCTCAGTCGTGTCTGACTCTTTGTGACCCCATGGACTGCAGCCCACTAGGCTTCTCTGTCCATGGGGATTCTCCAGGCAAGAATACTGAAGTGGGTTGCCATGCCCAACCCAGGGATCAAACCCAGGTCTCCTGCATTGTGGGTGGGTTCTTTACTGAGTGAGCCACCAGGGAAGCCCATTTGTATTAAAAGGTGAAATATGCTGATGTATTCGAACTTAGAATTAAAAACAACAAATCATTCCCTATGTGTTTTTTATAAGATAATAAAATAGTTGTAAAACTACAGGTACATATATATTTCATGTTAAGGTCAGAATAAGAATATTCACAGGTATGGGCATAAAAAATACCTGTTTGTGAATAAAAAACTAATGATCCAATTTCTACAGAGCAGACATTACTGCTGTAGAATTCCCTCATTGAAAACCTTAAAATGCAATATAAGTTGACTGGCTTAAGTTCACCTAAACAAACATGTACTAGATATGTTATTCTAATTTGCTAATTTCAGTGAAAAAGAAGTCAAAGAGTGAAGTAGGTTAGAATAAAACATTGATACACTAAAATGGGCAGGGGGAATTGAATTTATTAAAGGTCTTGAAGTGAAAGTCGCTCAGTCGTGTCCGACTCTTTGCGACCCCATGGACTATACAGTTCATGGAATTCTCCAGGCCAGAATACTGGAGTGGGTAGCCTTTTCCTTCTCCAGGGGATCTTCCCAATCCAGGGATCGAATTCAGGTTTCCTGCATTATAGATGGATTCCTTACCAGCTGAGCCACAAAGGAAGCCCAATTAAAGGTCTGTAAGAAAATTTATTTCTGTAGTTATTTGTTGCCACATACCAAATTATCCTGAGATTTTGAGACAGGAGAACATAAGTATTTATTCACTGATAGTTTCTATGGGTCAAAAATTTGAAGATGGCTTAGCTGGATTGTTCTGAATCAGAGTCAAGATATTTTTTGGGGCTACTGTCATCTGAAAATGTGACTGGGGCTGTAGGATCCACTTCCTTCTTGGCTCAGTTACATGATTGTTAGCAGGTCTCTATTCCTTAATGGTTTTTGACAAGAGGCCTTAGTTCCTGGCCATATAGACCTCTCTATACAGCTACTTGAGTGTCTTCAAGTATGATATATGTGTGATGCATGATATGGCATCTAGCTTCCACCTTAGCAATTGATCAAAGAGAAAATAAAGAGAAATTTGCAGTCTTTAATTAGCCTGTCTTGAAAATCAAATCCCATCATTTCTACCTTGATCTATTTGATGAAATTAAGTCATCAAACCCAGCCCACATGCAATGGGAGGGAAATTAAATTTTACTTCTTGAAGTGTTTTAACAATTTGCGAATGTATTTTAAAATACGTTCTTTTGCTTTTATTTTATTTAAAATTAAAAATATATATACTCTCTTTTATCCCAATGTGTTTTTAAAACTTTTTTTAGTCATTATTCCCAAAGCTACCTTGAAATGAGCCAAAAAAGCATGAATTCATGAGAGCTTTCTCATCTAAAGAAATAAAGTTCCTAATTAAAATATTGAAATGTAAAAAAGTTTAAATTTGAAAACATATCAGGTAGCACGTTTGATTCACTGGATGTATAGAGTGTGCAAACCATAGAATATTGAATCTGAGCCCTCAGAAAATTATGACAGCCTCTTGTTAAAAAATCAGTGTGGAACATGTATTTTCTACAGATTATAGAAACAAAATAATACGTTAAACCAAGTATTGTTATTAGATAAACCATATTTTAAGGTTGGAATTGAGTACAACTGCTTCAGAAAGGCATATATGTCTTGTTTTGCTTAGGACTCAGTTCTGTGTAAGATCACTGAATGTAATAATGTCCAAAGGCATTAAAGATGAATAATTCTAGAAGACATTTCCCATCATTTTAAATGCTAGAAATTAATCCTTTCCATCTATGCCCTGTTTATTCCTGTTCTCCTTTAAAGATAGTATATCTTCACGTCATTTCTTTTTTTTGCCAGTCAATAGTGAATAAAATTTCTGTGTCCTCCAAAATTTTAGAATCATGCAATGCTATTCAAATGATGCAGTACATTTAAAGATATGATTAATAAGCTTTTTTGCAAGATTATAATTTGACTTATTAATACCAAACCTTTTAAAATAATGTTTTCACAGATAAATGGTTTCTGTATGTGTATGAATAATTTAACCAATCTTTTACAGGCCAGAATTGTATATTTTTAAGTAGCATTTCTAGTTTTTCATACCGACACAAGAATCAAAGTTATATTAAATTATTGAAAAGAAAATTTTAACAGTCATTAAGACCATAGACTGTTTTTTGATTAAGTTGTTTTGAGAGACAAATTGGAAAGTAAAAAAGGACAAAAAAAAATAGAGATAATATGAAAATTAAGTGTACCCTAAAAAACTGTTCTATTGGTGTTTAGTCCCAGCAAGATAGCATGAACTTGTTTCTCTCTGCTCCTTTACACTAAGTTTAACCTTTGCACATAGTTCAACAGTTATTTCAAGGCACATTCTAAAATCTGGCAAGCAAGAGGCCAACTGGTTTGATGCTTCAAAACCAGAGGAAACACATAGTGGCAGGGCACTGTCCGCCTCTGTAATAGAACAAGGCCGCTCAGACCCTAAGTTAGCGATGGGACCCAGTCCTGGTAGGCCTGCTCTTCCTCCGTGTCTAACTGGGGTCCCTCTGTCAACATCAGGTGAGCTGTGTACTACCAGAAAAGATGGTTCATGGGAGATTTCCAGTGATGAGTGGTCTGGGTCTCCTCTCTTCCACCAAGAGATACTGGAGTTGTGAGAGGAATTGGCAACATGAGCATATATACAGCCAGAGGTCTAGCCCAGGAAGGCATTTGCACCCCTCTTCTGCTACTCAGAAACACTTGGGCATGTGGGCAGAATGGGCAGGAAAGACTCAGTCAAAACAAGTGGCTGGGTCTTGGATCCTCTTTGTCTCTGAGGGCATGAAACTCTCCTCCCCCCACAACGGATATGGCAAGGTGGACCCATTCACAGAAAACATCCTAGCAGCAGAAACCTCTTTGACTCCATTGGCCTGACACTCTCTTCCCTGTCCAGAGATATCAAAGTAGCCAGAGACAACAGTAAGGAGGAACATTACCATCTCTCTCACCCATTAATCAACTTGCTGGAGAGATCCCTTCTGCAGAACCCGAAAAACCAAGCAGACTGAAATAGCATGACAAAGGCTTTAACAATACATTGACGTTGGAACTAGAGCCCACAAGAGCAGGCCAAGACCTGTGTACTAAATCGAAACAAGATAACTACCTGCTAAAATAGAATATCTGAATAGAATCTGTAATTTCCTGTCATAATAGAAAAAAATGTCCATGATATAATTAGAAATCACACATCATGCTCAGAACTGACAAAATCACAACTTGAATTGGAAAAAACATTAACTAAAGCCAATATAAAAATGAATCAGATGTCATCATTATCTAATAAGAATTATAAAGCATTTCTAAAAATGCTTAATCAAATACACATTATCCTTAAACAAAGGAAAAAATAGAATATCTCAGCAAAGAAATAGAAACCATAAAAAAGAACCAAATGGAAAATACAGAGCAGAAAAAAATACTATAATACTTAAAAAAATAAAGTGCTGGATGGGTTCAACAGTACGTTGGAAGGGCATAGTCTATCTTTTTGCTCTCAACCACCTTTTTTCACTGAATTTGAATTGAATTTTATGTAAATAGAATACAGTTGAGTAACTTTTTAAATCTACTCAGTCAGTCTCTGTTTTTTGCTTGATGCATTTACATTAATACAAGCATTAATAAGATTAATACAGCAGGAGTGGTTATATTATTAAATAAAATAGTCATCCGAGCAAGGAAATTACTGGAGACAAAGAAGGACAGTACATAATGATAGAAAGATTAATCACCAGGAAGACATAGTGATCCTAAATGTGAACCAAATAACAGAGCTTCAAAATACATGAAGCAAAAGCTAATAGACTGAAAACTATACAGATTTATTGCTGGGAACTTCAACATCATCTTCTCAACTACTGAGAAACATGAGACAGAAAAATCAGCAAAGATGAAGAATAACTGATCAAGAGTCAACTGACAGGATTGAACTGAAACGTGGGTCCACCCAAAGCTTGATGAATATTTGTATATTTTTCAAGCATATGGCCCATTCATTAAAATAACTTAGGCCACATGATAAGACTCAACAAAATTAAAAGCATTGAAATAGTATATATAGCATGTTCTCTGACAAGAATGTAATCAAACTGGAAACCAGTAACAGAAAGCAGGAAAATCTATAGACACACAAAAATTTAAAAAATACTTCAAAAATAATCCATGAGTCAAAAGAAAATTTAGGAAACAGAACTTAATGAAAACAAAAACATAATTTATCAAACTATGTATAGAAGAGATAATAAAAAAAAGATAATAGTCACTTAGTCGTGTCAACTCTTTGCAACCGCATGGATTGTAGCCTACCAGGCACCTCTGTCCATGGAATTCTCCAGGCAAGAATACTGCAGTATGTTACTGTTCACTTCTCCCAGGGGTCTTCCTGATGCAGGGATTGAACCTGGGTCTCTTGCATTGCAGGTGGATTCTTTACCATCTGAGCCACCAAGGAAGCCCCAAAATACATAAGGTGAGGCTAAAGTAGTGCTGAGAGAATACTGTTAAGTTCCTACTGAAAGGTTGCTGAATCACAGAAAGACGCTGGGATTCTTGGCCTCCGGAGGAGAATTCAATCTGGGGCTAGAGATGAGGCTTGATCGCTCAGAACTTTTGTGTAATAAAGTTTTGTTAAAGTATAAAGGAGATAGAGAAAGCTTCTGACATAGGTATCAGAAGGGGACAGAAAGAGTACCCGCTTGCTAGTGTTAGCAGTGGAGTTATATACTCTCCAATGAATCAAAAGAATGTGTGGAGGTTGTAAAGACCTCACCAGACCTACTCCCATAATTTACATTTTAAGATAACAGGATTAGCCAGAAGGTTTAATCCAGAGATTGTCCTCAGGCAAGATACATTATTGTTATATAATCCTAAGGAATGTAGAGGAAAAAAAGTTTGTCCTTTCTTCCTTCTTGAGAATTCCAGACCCCTCTCTCCTTGGGGAGCCCTAGACTTCTTATCAACCTGTCTAGGAAATGACTCTCTCACTACCTAAAGAAACTAGGCAAAAAGGAGTAAAATAAACCCGTAGCAAGCAGAAAGGAAACCACTAAGAACAGAAATCAGTCAAATTGAAAATAGTAAAACAATAGAGAAAATTAATAAAGCAGAAAGTTGGTTATTAAATCAGTAACATGATAAACCAGCAAAACTAACAAAAATAAAAAGTAGGAAGGCACAGATCGTCATTATCAGGAATAAAATATGGGATATAGATCTTGCAGTCTTTCAGAAATTAACAAGAGAATGCTATGAGAAACTTCATATTAATAAAGTAGACAACCGAGAAAATAAAATACTCAGAAATAAAAAGGAACAAAGTATTGTATGTGCAGCAACTTGGATGAATCTCCAGAGAATTATGCTGAGTGAGAAAAGCTAATCTGAAAAGATTACATACTATATGTAATAACATTTGTGTAACGTTTTTGAGGACTTCCCCATTAGCTCAGCATTAAAGAATCAGCCTGCAATGCAAGAGGCCCAGGTTCAATCCTTGGGTCAGAAAGGTTCCCTGGAGGAGGGCACGCCAACCCACTCCAGTATCCTTGCCTGGAGAATCCCCATGGACAAAGGAGCCTGGAGGGCTACAGTCCATAGGGTCTCAAAGAGTCGGACATGACTGAAGTGACTGGGCACTCATTTACACAACATTTTTGAAATTACAAAATTTAGAAATGAAGGACTCATTTCATTTAACAGTGAATAGAATGGCAGGGGATTGGTAGGTGGATGTGAATTCTAATAGAGTAACAGGAAGAATCCTTTTGGTAGGAATTGTTTCCTGACTGGTGGTATAGATACTAGAAATATGAAATTATACAGAGAGCTAAAAATACACATAGGCCCATAAGTGAGTAAAAGTAAAATCTGATTTTTTTCAGATTTCTGAAAAAAATTTTCTGGGAGAATCTGAATGCATCAGATCAGATCAGATCAGTCGCTCAGTCCTGTCCGACTCTTTGTGACCCCGTGAATCGCAGCACGTCAGGCCTCCCTGAGACTCACATCCATCGAGTCAGTGATGCCATCCAGCCATCTCATCCTCTGTCGTCCCCTTCTCCTCCTGCCCCCAATCCCTCCCAGCATCAGAGTCTTTTCCAATGAGTCCACTCTTCGCATAAAGTGGCCAAAGTACTGGAGTTTCAGTCCAAGGGACTCTCAAGAGTCTTCTCCAACACCACAGTTCAAAAGCATCAATTCTTCAGCACTCAGCCTTCTTCACAGTCCAACTCTCACATCCATACATGACCACAGGAAAAACCATAGCCTTGACTAGACGAACTTTGTTGGCAAAGTAATGTCTCTGCTTTTGAATATGCTATCTAGGTTGGTCATAACTTTCCTTCCAAGGAGTAAGCGTCTTTTAATTCCATGGCTGCAGTCACCATCTGTAGTGATTTTGGAGCCCAGAAAAATAAAATCTGACACTGTTTCCACTGTTTCCCCATCTATTTCCCATGAAGTGGTGGGACCGGATGCCATGATCTTCGTTTTCTGAATGATGAGCTTTAAGCCAACTTTTTCACTCTCCACTTTCACTTTCATCAAGAGGCCTTTGAGTTCCTCTTCACTTTCTGCCATAAGGGTGGTGTCATCTACACATCTGAAGTTTTTGATATTTCTCCCGGCAGTCTTGATTCCAGCTTGTGTTTCTTCCAGTCCAGCGTTTCTCATGATGTACTCTGCATAGAAGTTAAATAAACAGGGTGACAATATACAGCCTTGACCAACTCCTTTTCCTATTTGGAACCACTCTGTTGTTCCATGTCCAGTTCTAACTGTTGCTTCCTGACCTGCATACAGATTTCTCAAGAGGCAGATCAGGTGGTCTGGTATTCCCATCTCTTTCAGAATTTTCCACAGTTTATTGTGATCCACTCAGTCAAAGGCTTTGGCATAGTCAATAAAGCAGATATAGATGTTTTTCTGGAACTCTCTTGCTTTTTCCATGATCCAGCGGATGTTGGCAATTTGATCTCTGGTTCCTCTGCCTTTTCTAAAACCAGCTTGAACAGCAGGAAGTTCACAGTTCATGTATTGCTGAAGCCTGGCTTGGAGAATTTTGAGCATTATTTTACTAGTGTGTGAGATGAGTGCAATTGTGCGGTAGTTTAAGCATTCTTTGGCATTGCCTTTCTTTGGGATTGGAATGAAAACTGACGTTTTCCAGTCCTGTGGCCACTGCTGAGTTTTCCAAATTTGCTGGCATATTGAGTGCAGCACTTTCACAGCATCATCTTTCAGGATTTGGAATAGCTCAACTGGAATTCCATCACCTCCACTAGCTTTGTTTGTAGTGATGCTTTCTAAGGCTGACTTGACTTCACATTCCAGGATGTCTGGCTCTAGGTCAGTGATCACACCATCGTGATTATCTGGGTCGTGAAGATCTTTTTTGTACAGTTCTTCTGTGTATTCTTGCCATCTCTTCTTAATATCTTCTGCTTCTGTTAGGTCCATACCATTTCTGTCCTTTATCGAGCTCATCTTTGCATGAAATGTTCCTTTGGTATCTCTGATTTTCTTGAAGAGATCCCTAGTCTTTCCCATTCTGTTGTTTTCCTCTATTTCTTTGCATTGATCGCTGAAGAAGGCTTTCTTATCTTTTCTTGCTATTCTTTGGAACTCTGCATTCAGATGTTTATATCTTTCCTTTTCTCCTTTGCTTTTCCCTCCTCTTCTTTTCACAGCTTATTTGTAAGGCCTCCCCAGACAGCCATTTTGCTTTTTTGCATTTCTTTTCTATGGGAATGGTCTTGATCCCTGTCTCCTGTACAATGTCACGAACCTCATTCCATAGTTCATCAGGCACTCTATCTGTCAGATCTAGGCCCTTAAATCTATTTCTCACTTCCACTGTATAATCATAAGGGATTTGATTTAGGTCATACCTGAATGGTGTAGTGGTTTTCCCTACTTTCTTCAATTTAAGTCTGAATTTGGCAATAAGGAGTTCATGGTCTGAGCCACAGTCAGCTCCTGGTCTTGTTTTTGCTGACTGTATAGAGCTTCTCCATCTTTGGCTGCAAAGAATATGATCAATCTGATTTCGGTCTTGACCATCTGGTGATGTCCATGTATAGAGTCTTCTCTTTTGCATGGATGATATCAATATCAGTAACATAATTGTGATATAAAATTTCAAAATATTACTACTGGGGAAAACAGTATAAAGTGTACATGCGTGTGTGCTAAGTCGCTTCAGTTGTGTCCAATTCTTTGTGACCCCATGGACTGTAGCCCAACAAGCTTCTCTGTCCATGGGATTCTCCAGGCAAGAATACTGGAGTGGGTTGCCATGCCCTTCTGCAGGGGATCTTCCTGACCCTGTGTCTCCTGTAGCTCCTGCCTTGCAGGCATATTCTTTACCACTGAGCCACCAGGGAACCCCCAAAGTGTACATAGGATCTCTCAATATTATTTTTTACAATAGCATTTCAATGTACAATTTTCTCTAATTTTCAGTTAAAAATGCACTGTTGCTGGAATTTTAAAACAGCCATTATCTT
Source organism: Bos taurus (assembly GCF_002263795.3). Taxonomy (NCBI): domain Eukaryota; kingdom Metazoa; phylum Chordata; class Mammalia; order Artiodactyla; family Bovidae; genus Bos; species Bos taurus. Next base: position 38,000,952 of record NC_037328.1, on the reverse strand, counting down.
CTGAGATGCCATTTACCCATTTTTTTATCCTGATGCCATGATTTTCTGCTGCTTATTCTACCCGGTTAAACGTTCTTTCTTTTTCCCAAGCATCCTACTTTGAGTTTTATGTTATCATTTCCCCTGTATTTCCAAAATTATAGAACTATGTATGAAAAATTTTAAACTGAAAAAATGTTCTAGACAAAACTCTTGAATATATTTGCTGCAAAAAATGTAACATTTATATGTGGTCATTATTTCAAAATCAAGTATTCTTATTACTTTTTGATCTCGCATTCCTTTATATTGCCAGGAAAACATTGTATAATAGTCCTGGAAAGTTTATAACAGTGAGTTTCACTTCTTATTAACCTATATGATTACTTTCTTTGGAAAAAATTATCTTTAATGTCAGTTCACAGTTAAGTTAGTATTACTTAATGTTTATTTTAACAGAAAAAAAAAGCATTCTTATGCAAGTTAAAACAGCCTGTATGGAAACCCCAGCTTGGTAAAATTCCAATTGTGAGCATTTTATGACCATGTGATCCATAGTAAAACGTTTGTGCTTCTACTTAATATTTTAGTCAGTGAGTGGCTACTGATGGCTTTGGGATAGTTATGTAGTATAATTCATATTGTGGGCTCAGCATGAATAGATACATGGAGAGAATCCATCTAGGAGGCTGTTGCTAAAGTGTAGATGAAGTGTAGGTTGCCAACATAAAAATAGATTATTCCATATACAGTATAAACGTTAACGTTTTTTTTTGGTTAGGTTAAATTCATTTCCAAATTACTGTTTCAAACATTGTGTTGTTCTTTGTTAAGGTTTTAGGTAGTAGTTTGAGTAGTTGAAAATTAACACAATACTAATATTGATGTGTAGGATAAATGATAATAAAGATGCTAACATGCATATTTCTTTGAGATTATAAGTATGGTTTAATCCTGGCTGAATATCAGATGTAGATTTATATTTAAAAGATTTCTGGATATTTCTCAAAAGATCTAGAATTTTGTATCTTGTAACTCTTCCCTTGTAATATTTGCTGTTGCTGTTGTTTATTGTTCAGTCACTAAGTCCTCTTTTAACGGTTTGTGACCTCATGGACAGTAGTACACCAGGCTCCTCTGTCCTCTGCTGTCTCCTGGAGTTTGCTCAAATTTGTGTCCCTTGAGTCCGTGATGCTGTCTAACCATCTCATCCTGTGGCTGCCTGCATCTTTTTTTGCCTTCAATCTTTCCCAGCATCGGTCTTTTCCAGTGAGTTGGCCCTTCACATCAGGCGGCCAAATACTGGAGCTTAAACTTCGGCATCAGTCCTTCCAGTGCATATTCAGGGTTGATTTCCTTTAATATTGACTGGTTTGATCTCCTTGCAGTCCAAGGGAGTCTTGTTTAGTGCCACAGTTCAAAAGAATCAATTCTTTGGTGCTCTGCCTTATTTATGGACCAATTTTCACGTCCGTATATGACTATTGGAAAAATCATAATTTTGATTATATGGCCCTTTGTTGGCAAAGTGATGTCTCTGCTTTTTAATACACTGACTACGTTTGTCATAGCTTTACCTCCAGGGAGCAAGCATCTTAGTTTCACGGCCGCAGTCGCTGTCCACGCTAAGCCCAATAAAATAAAATCTGTGTCTACTTCCACTTTTTCCCTTTCTTTTTGCCATGAATTGATGAGATTGGATGTCATGATCTTAGTTTTTTGAATGCTGAATTTTAAGCCAGCTTTTTCACTCTCCTTTTACATCCTTATCAACAGGCTTTTTAGTTCCTCTTCATTTTCTGCCATTAGAGTGGTATCTGCATATCTGAGATTGTTGGTATTTCTCCTGGCAATCTTGATTCCAACTTGTGATTCATCCAACCTGAATTTCACGTGATGTACTCTGCATATAAGTTAAATAAGCAGGGTGACAATATACAGCGTTGCTGTACTCCTTTCCCAGTTTGAAACCAGTCAGTTGTTCCATGTCCAGCTCTAGCTTGCTTCTTGACCTCCATACAGTTTTCTCAGGAGGCAGGTAAGGTGGTTTGGTATTCTCATCTCTTTAAGAATTTTCCACAGTTTGTTGTGATCCACACAGTTGAAGGCTTTGGTTTAGTCAGTGAGGCAGAAATAGGTGTTTTTCTGGAATTTTGTTGCTTTCCCCATGAGCCAACGAATGTTGGCTATTTGATCTCTTGTTCTTTTGCATCTTTGAAACCCAGCTTGTATATCTGGAAGTTCTGAGTTCATGTACTGCTGAAGCCTTGCTTGAAGAATTTTAAGCATAGCCTTGCTAGCATGTGAAATGAGTGCTATTGTATGGTAGTTGGATCATTCTTTGGCATTGCCCCTTTTGGGATTGGAATGAAAACTGACCTTTTCCAGGCCTGTGGCCACTGCTGAGTTTTCCAGATTTTCTGACATATTGAGTGTAGCACTTTAACTGCATCATATTTTAGGATTTTTATATAGCTCAACTGGAAGTCACCTCTGCTAGCTTTGTTTATATTGATGCCTCATAAGGCCCACTTGACTTCACACTCCAGGGTGTCTGGCTGTAGGTGAGTGACCACACCACTGTGGTTATTCGAGTCATTAAGAACTCTTCTGTATGGTTCTTCTGTGTATTTTTGCCACCTCTTCTGCTTCCATTAGGTCCTTACTGTTTCTGTCCTTTATTGTTTTCATCCTTGCATAAAATGTTCCCTTGATAGCTCCAATTTTCTTGAAGAGATATGTAGTCTTTCTCATTCTACTATTTTTCCTCTTATCTCTGTTCACTTAAGAATCTTTGTTATCTCTCCTTGCTCTTCTCTGGAACTCTGCATTCACTTAGGTGTATCTTTCCCTTTCTATTGCCTTTCACTTCTCTTCTTTTCTCAGCTATTGTAAAGCCTCCTCAGACAACCACTTGGCCTTCCTGCATTTCTTTTTCTTGGGGATAGTTTTGGTCACTGTGTCCGGTATGGTGTTACGAACTTCGATCCATACATAGGTGTTCAGACACTCTCTCTACCAGATCTAATACTTTGAATCTATCCATCTCCACCACTGTTTAACGATAAGGAATTTGATTTCCTTATGGCAGAAAGCGAAGAAGAAATAAAGAGCCTCTTGATGAAAGTGAATGAGGAGAGTGAAAAAGTTGGATTAAAACTGAACATTCATAAAACTAAAATCATGGCATCTGGTCCGATCACTTCATGGCAAATAGATGGGGAAACAGTGGGAAAAGTGGCTGACTTTATTTTTTTGGGCTCCAAAATCACTGTAGATAGTGTGTGAAGCCATGAAATTAAAAGAAAGCTACTCCTTGGAAGAAAAGCTATGACCAACCTAGACAGCATATTAAAAAGCAGAGATGTTACTTTGCCAACAAAGGTCCATCTAATCAAGGCTATGGTTTTTCCATTAGTCATATATAGATGTGAGAGTTGGACTATAAAGAAAGCTGAGCGCCAAAGAATTGATGCTTTTGAACTGTGGTGTTGGAGGAGACTCTTGAGAGTCCCCTGGGCTGCAAGAAGATCCAACCAGTCCATCCTAAAGGAAATCAGTCCTGAATATTCATCGGAAGGACTGATGCTGGAGCTGAAACTCCAATACTTTGGCCACCTGATGCGAAGTACTGATTCATTTGAAAAGACCCTGATGCTGGGAAAGCGAGAGGAGAAGAGGACGACAGAGGATGAGATGGTTGGATGGCATCAGTGACTCAATGGACATGAGTTTGAGTAAACTGGGAGTTGATGATGGACTGGGAGGCCTGGTTTGTTGTGGTCCATTGGGTTGCAAAGAGTCAGACATGACTGAGCAACTGAACTGAACTGAACTGAACTGATACCTGAATGGCCTGGTGGTTTTCCCTACTTTCTTCAATCTATGACTAAATTTCACAATAAGGAGTTCATGATTCAAGCCACAGTCACCTCCAGGTCTTGTTATTGCTGAATATATAGAGCTTCTCCATCTTTGGCTGCAAAGGATACTCAGTCTGGTTTTGGTATTAAGAATCTAGTGATGTACATTTATAGAGTCATCTCTTGGGTTGTTGGAAAAGGTTGTAATGTTTAGGGAGTGCAAAAGTGGAAATTTTCACCACTTGTTTATAATGCTTGTTTTTAAGAGGACCATCAAAACTTCAGGGAGGCTGACAAACCTTTGATTTTCATGAGAGAGAAATCAAGGGAGAAAAGACAAATGTACTTGTATCCTCTTCTAATCCAGATGTCTCCTATGGCTTCTATTCTTTGAAATCTAGACAAGCTAGATTTAAATTCTGTCTCCCTAGATGTGGTGGCTTAAAGCCATTTCCAAATTTCCACACCTCATTTCCTTGTGGATCTCCATCTTTTAATTTAATGACCATGGTCATGTTCATGGCAAGGCCTTTTCTGATACATGATTCTTCCTGCTCTGGTCCCCCCTGCAAGTGCAGTCCAGCCATATATTTTGACTTTTTTCATGGGTTGTACCCTCCTTGAAAAGTCCATGTTTTTACACCTTTATCGCATAGAGGTGAAAGTAGGGCTTCTTGGTTATACTCTTGATCTCATGAGGTATAGAAGGCATCCGATATAACAGCCTTGCACAGTGTTTACTATTTTCCTGATCCTGCTTGTTGTGGAGGCCAAGGATATTTGTGTTTTTCTGTTTTTTTGGAAGTATAATTACTCATATACTTTATCAAGTTTCCAAAGGATGTTCTAAGTGGTATAGATAGCAGTTATTGACTCTAAGTTGATCTAATACACGTATCTCAGACATAAAGACACATATTATGTGGTCTGTTTTTCTGAAAGTTTAAGGCTCTTGGTGTGGCCAGAAGTCTAATGTGGCAGAAACTAGCTTTTGTTACTATGGTACAGTTAGCAATTATTTGCTTAACCTTGGGCCCTCATGGGAGAAGGCAGTGGCACCCCACTCCAGTACTCTTGCCTGGAAAATCCCATGCATGGAGGAGCCTGGTAGGCTGCAGTCCATGGGGTCTCTAAGAGTCAGACATGACTGAGCGACTTCACTTTTACTTTTTACTTTCATGCATTGGAGAAGGAAATGGCAACCCACTCCAGTGTTCTTGCCTGGTGAATCCCAGGGACGGCAGAGCGTGGTGGGCTGCCGTCTATTGGGTCGCACAGAGTCGGACACGACTGAAGTGACTTAGCAGCAGCAGCAGGGGCCTCATTGGCTGACCTGCCTAACATTCTTGTTCCCTCAGCCTAAGAAAGGTATTAGCCGTCAAGGTTCTAGAGTCTTCTAACATGGCAGATAGTGGAGATCTCCAACCTTCAGGCTTGTCCCGGCATCGAACATACTTCCACTGCCTGGTGACAGTTGACTAGAGGGAGAATGACCTTACAGAGATCAAGTCTTGAATGTCACCAACTTGGTAGTCTGATCAAGAACACAGGATAACGGATAGAGAAAATAGTATGGCTTAAGAATGGACTTGACCATTTGCTCAAATGCTGGTTCTGCCAGTGTCTGTATCACTTTGCATAAATTATTTACATTATGCATTATTTTTGTTATTAAATATATAATAGTGCATATTCCACATGATTTATTGTAAGGATTAAATGAGTTCCCATATATAAATCACTCAGGACATTTGCCGGCATGTTTTAAGCCCTATGGAAGTGTTTTCTAGTGTTACTTAATACATGTCCAACATATCTTTTTCACTTCTTCCTCTTTTCTGTTGCAGGACACATCTTTCAAACTTACTGTTTCACAGTAATTAAAGCTATCCATGTATAGATTTATAACAGATTTTTTAAAAGTTAAGGAATGATTTTCTTTACCTCTCAAAGTATTCTTTCATTAAGGAATCATAGTCTGCTGTGAAGTATGTTAACCAAGATGGCACTTCCTATTAGGCACAAATAACTTTTTCAGGTGATAGTAAAGCTGAGAGAAAAGGATATGCAGATTGTCTCAATATTGTACATTTTAAATTTAGTCAGTTACCAAATGTCGCTTTCCTCTCTTTTCCCTAGACCCTGGAATCTGTACTGACTGAGCCCATCTGGGAAAGTACACCAGCCAGATGGCCATTGTGAATTGCTAGGGAGGCCCTGCGGCAGTGAGAGTGGATTTCAGAAAAGAACGCTCTTTGGGACACAATGAATACAGCCCTAATTTATATTTTAGGGTTTTTGAAGGAGATTAAGGCCAACAGTGGCATGATTTTAAACTGCAGTTGGGAAGGTTTTTTGTCTGTATGCCAGCAAAGCTGAATTATAAGTTTGGGGAGCTTTGGGAGTGTGAAAAGATGCCATAAAAAGAAAGGGAGGCTCAATAATTGTATAGCTGTGCAGATACAAACAGTATGTAAAAGAATTGAGGTTAAAGAGCCTCATCAAAGCCAAGCCCTCTTCAGTCGGTTATTGTTACAGGGATTATGACTTCAGGAGAGCTATAACCAGCAGGGGATAAAGGAATGACATTCTCCATCCTTTTTATGCCAAAGCACTTAAACAATTGATAACAAGGGATTAGAAAAACAAAAATATATTGTGGTTTTGTTATGTTCAGACTAGTGTCAAGGTTGAAGAGACATGGTTCATGAACTTTAGAAGCATTAGTGCACTTGTTATGTGGCATACGCAGACCTTGTGTGTCTAGATTCCTAGCAAATACCGTGATGACAAAAATTAGTTCTGGTCTAAGTTAATCAGTAAATCAGATACAGATACTAATCTGGCATTTCAGAAATGGATCTTAATCCTCCCCTCATCTTTTCTATATTAGCTGGCATATATTAGATTTACTTATTTCACTGAAGATCCTTTTTCCTATGGGAGATGTCTCATAAACATATGAAGAATTCTGGAACGGTGAACTGAAGCTCAGTCAACGCCAGTGTACATGAAATATGCAATGAATATTTATCATATTTTTCCATGCTTGGTGACTCTAATTACTATCCAGCCACATTTTGCAATTCACAGTTACCTCAGACAGTTAGTTTGTGGCTGACTATATGATGACTGTTAATTAATTATCCAGCTATTAATTAATAACCTGTATGTGTTGAGGGTTTCCCCTGTTGCTCAGTCGGTAGAGAATCTGCCTATAGTGTAGGAGACCTGGGTTTGATTCCTGGGTCAGGAAGATCACCTAGAGAAGGAAATGGCAACCCACTACATTATTCTTGGCTGGTGAATCCCATGGACAGAGAAATCTGGCAGGCTACAGTCCATAGAGTCGTAAGAGTCACACACGACTTAGCGACTAAACCACCGTGTGTTGAGGATCCATATATGCTAGGTGCAAAGGGATGCAAGGATGGACACCCTTCCTCCCTTCAGGCATCTCGTTCTCTAGTAGGTTGGAAATATAAAACTTACACAAAGTGCTAAATGCAGTTACAAAGATAACTTTAGAACTTTAAGATAACTCCCTTCAAGCATAAATTGGATTATAGAGAAACTGAAAATAGAAGTGGGTGGATGGGACAAATGAAAAATAATACAATATGTGAAAACTGGTCTGATTTCTGAATTAGCGATATAAATTTAGGAACCATACAAGTGGGTAGGTAAAATTCCCTGATGAATGGCTTCCAGTTGGAATGTAGAAGTCTTTGAAAGATTTTCAGTCCTGTTGCATTAATTATGTCTTGCTGTATAACAAATTATTTCCAACCTTAACAGCTTAAAAGACTTATTATCTCACACCCTTTGTGAGGGTGAGAAGTCTAAGTTGTTTTAGCTCAGTAGTTCTGACTAAGAGTACCTCATGAACTTGCAGACAGACCCTTGTCACTAGAGTTTGCAGTCATCTTAGGCTTTACTGGTAGAAAGCCTACTTCCAGGTAGGCTCATTCACATGGCTATTGACTGGACTCCACAGTTTCTCTATGTGTGGGTCTTTCCATAGTCTGCCTGAATGCTCTTAGAATATGGAATCCTGTTACCACAAAATGAGTGATCTGATTAACAGAGTGAGTCTCCTCTCCAGTATGGAAACTGCAGTCTTTGGGGACACACCATGACTTTGGCTATATTTGGTCATCAGAAGTGTGTCCCTAAGTCTTGCCTACACTTAAGTAGATGGGAATGGAGAAGGCAATGGCAACCCACTCCAGTACTCTTGCCTGGAAAATCCCATGGACGGAGGAGCCTGGTAGGCTGCAGTCCATGGGGTTGCTAGGAGTCGGACACGACTGAGCGACTTCACTTTCCCTTGCCACTTTCATGCATTGGAGAAGGAAATGGCAACCCACTCCAGTGTTCTTGCCTGGAGAATCCCAGGGATGGCGGAGCCTGGTGGGCTGCCGTCTATGGGGTTGCACAGAGTCGGACACGACTGAGTGACTTAGCAGCTGCAGCAAGTAGATGGGAATAAAGTTTTGTTTCTTGAAGGCAAAATAGTTTTGAAGGATTTGTGGACATATTTTAAAACTCTCAAATTGCTGTAACAGCAAGAAATTCTGAAAAATCTAAAAATTATTATTTCCTTTAAAGTCACCGGAAAGCTGTGGATACATCGAATTATGAAGAAACTTAAGTTCTAGAGGGGGCTTTCCTGGTGGCTCAGTGGTAAAGAATCCACCTGCCAATGCAGGAGATTCAGGTTTGTTACCTGGGTCAGGAAGATCTCTCTACTGTTCTTGTCTGGGAAATCCCATGGACAGAGGAGCCTGGTAGGCTACAGTCCATGGGGTTGCAAAGTGTGTGGACACGACTTAGCGTCTAAACAACAAAATCTAGAGGGATAATGTTTTCTAACACAACAAAGTTAAAGGATTCTTCTGTGCCTGGAGTCAGTTGATGAAGTTCGGATAGGGATGATGAAGATACTAAGTTTCTTAAGTACCTTTCTCATTTTTCCTTGATTCGTGACTAATCATAGAGAACCTGTCATTCTCTCTCTTCAATTAATCAAGATAGTTCAGGAATATTCACCTAATACCCAGTCCTTTATAAAATCATTTCCCTGGTTTCTTTCTGTGTGCTAAGTTGCTTCAGTTGTGTGTGACTCTTTGCGACCCCATGAACTGTAGTCCGCCAGGCTCCTCTATCCATGGGATTCTCCAGGCAAGAATACTGGAGTAGGTTGCCATGCTCTCCTCCAGGGAATCTTCCTGACCCGGGGATTGAACCCACGTCTCTTATGTTTCCTGCATTGACAGGTGGGTTCTTTACTACTAGCACCACTTGATTTCTTTCTAGTATTAGATATATTGTAGCTGCCATTTGGGCCCATTTCTAGCAGTAATGATATCCAGGTTTATCACCAGTGAAAATATTAGCCCTTATATTATGCTATCATAGGATATCAGGAACTATCCATGTTCTACAAACTGCTGGTGTTATGATTCTCATTGCTAGAAGAGCCATCATTTGAAAAGCAAGGATGAGGCCACCCCACCAGAAATGCTACCCAACCAATGCTTCTCAGGTGGTGCTAGTGGTAAAGAATCCATCTGCCAGTGCAGGAGACCTAAGAGACATGGGTTTGATCCCTTGGTCGGGAAGATCTTCTCGAGGAGGAAATAGCAACCCACTACAGTATTCTTGCCTGGAGAATCCTATGGACAGAGGAACCTGGTTAGCTACAAGTCCATAGGGTCTCAAAGAGTTGGACACGACTGAAGCGACCACACACACACGCACAAAACAGAAATTAGCTGAAGGAAGGTGACTCTAGAATGGGTGACAGAGAAGAGGGATGATCACGTATCAGATTTTCCAGCCAGGGACCAACCCTGAGGACTGTGCATATGAATGACCAAGTCTGCTTACAGGGGTCATGGGAACAGACTTGTGTGCCAAGAATGCTGACATCAGCCAAAGGCTGAGCCAGTCTGTTGATAAGCTAATGACAAGGAGCACAGAAGGAATCTCTAGGTCCATCCAGAGTTCCCTCTCATCATTAACACTGTCAAACTGCTTATTCTTCCAATATTAATCTAAAAAAATCAATATGAATGCCTGAAACGCCAGCAGATTATTTATAAAAATTCAGCTTATTATAATGTTTATATGGCACATCTGTGGTTTTTTTTTTTTTTAACTTAAACAGAGGGAAGCGAATCCTAAAGTACATGAAAGTATACTATACAAATATGTAGCAATAAGAATAATTTGGTACTGGGATAGGCATAGCCTACACATCTACAGAACGTACTGGAATAGGGCTCCTCACCCTCAGTATTATTCATATTTTGAGCCTCATAATTTGTTGTGGGGAGTGGGGTTGGCAATGTTCTGGGCAATGAAAAATGTTTAGGCATCAACCCAGCTGATTCCAGTAGGATTTGCACCCCAGCCCCCCTCCCAAGCAAACTGTTCTCTGGGTGTCTCCAGATGTCCTTTTGGGGATAAATTGCCCCTAGTTGAGAACCACTGGATTAGAGTGCTCAAAAATAGAGCTGTATGTTGTGAAAGACTCTGAGGAAATTGTCAGTATAAACCAGTGGGGGAAATGGTTAATGGATGACATTAAGAAAACTGGCTCGTGTAGAATGAAATATGGCTGGATACTTTGGTGTTCTGAATAATGACTCACTCACAGAGTTCTGAGTTCTAATCCACAGAACCCGTGACTGACTTTACAAAAGGGTTGTAAAAGGGAGACTTTTCACATCTTAAGGATTTTTGAGATAAGATTATCTCAGATTATCCAATAGGTCTCATGAAATCAATAAGGTACTTATAAGAGAAAAGATGATGTGAAGATGAAAGCAGAGAAGTTTGAAGGTGCTATGATACTGGCTTTGAAGGTGGGGAAAGAGGCCATGAGCCAAGGAATGTAGGGAATGCAGCTCTAGGAACCAGAAGGGGAAAGTAGTGAATCATTGTCTAAAGCCTGGAGAGGGAGTACGGCTCCTCTGACATCTTGATTTCAGCTCAGTGAAGCCCATTTCTGTTTTCTGTCCTTCAGAACTGTAAGGAAATAAACTTACATTATTTTAAGTCATTAGTTAGAAATAGTTTGTTTTAGCAGTAAAAAGAAGCTAATAGAGATATCTACCTCTAATCTCTACCTTCATATAATAATGAATGTAAGAGGATTAAGACATGTACATGAATAAATAGAATAAAGCTAGTAGCAGAAAATTTTAGAAAATAACTTTCTGCACTTGGGATGGGAGAGGAGTTTTTAACTAAGATATCTAAAGCATAAATCCTTAGGCGAAAACAATACATTTAATCACATCTAAAATTTTACTCATTGGACAGTGAATAGAAGAACTATTTTACAGAATCTGGGCAGAGTTAAGGGACAAAGTTTGATGAAGTGCCTGGTATTAGTAACAGTGGGCAGCCTGTGTCACTCATAGGTCCAAAGAGACCAGAAGAAGGAATGGTTATCAGAAAGCATCAAAACTGCTGGTGGAGGCACGTGGTGGAGGAATGCAGCCACTGCCAAATCGTGGTCTAGGAGGGAAGAAGTTGGGGGAGTAATTTTTCCCTGCATCTCTCCTGCTCGCCAGTCTCATGCTGGTATCTCCCACTGTCTGAGCATACCTGGAAAGCAGGCAAAATAGTCTGATTGAAGCAGTCCATCAAGGTTTGTTCCTTGGGTCACAAAGCAAGGTGGAGAAAATTCGCAGTTGATCTATAGGAGCGTAAACATAGCACATTTCATAAAAGTATATCTTAGAAAAATGATGACTGGAAGATTAAATATATGTGTATATCCCAAATTGAAAATTTAACAAGTAGTGACATCAGCGAGGATTGTAGAATAAGGAGCTCTGAAAAGCCTCTTGTCTGTTAATGCAGTGAGAGCATTGTTAAAAATGATCAAAGTCAACTTTTCAGAACTTTGGAAATTAACCAAAGGCTTGCAAACATCTAAGGAGCATTTATCGGGGGAAAAAGGCTACATTGCAGAAGAAACAGTGATCTGGCATTTTGCCTTGCTGTAGTACCATCTCCTCCTTTCCAGTTCTGTGGTAGTCTTGAAAACCAACAGTTTCACAGTGATAGTCATTGTGAAAGCCTCCTGTAGCCAAGCATTCATTGAAGGGAGTGGAGGAAATCTGAGACTCTGCAGGAGCTTCATTCTCAGAGAGTTGTCATTGTCACATTGGTCTGGCAGTTCCTTGGAAATCCCCACTTGCAGGGCTCTTTTTACTTAACCTGATTTAGAGCTCAATCATTGTGAATGGCTTTTTCCTTGAAGTATTGGTTGAAAACAGTCAGTGGTAATTGTTAAATTTTGAAGCTCCCTGAACAGTGAAAAATGTTGGAATCAACAAGAAGCTGACCAAAAAACTTAAAAGGACACATTGGATAATGAGATGGCCAGAAAAGGCTTTTGAAAGCCTTGAAGTAATCTTGGGAATCTAGAAGGCTGCACACATGTACAAGACCTGAGAAGAAAGACCTGAGAAGTCTCTGACTCTCATCTTTGATGGATCTTGTAGCCCTGAGCAAGCATAAAGACTAAAGCAGAATAGAATTTTGCATCACTAGTTACATCACTGAAGATGTGCCACAACACACAAGCATAGTCCTTTGGTGAAATGCTGTAAGGTATTTAAGGACATCTCTGTTTAATCATTAGACGATTAAACTAATCAAACAGAGACTTAAGTACTAACTGGCTACAAGAAGTAAGTACTTTACAAAGTGAGTTCAAGAAAGTCACTGAACAAACAGCAGCAGCAGTAACAACAAACAACAAATGCACCACACTGAGGTTAGATGGAATCTAAATGGTCACATAAAATGATTTAAAGTGTCTAGATTTCAATTAAAAAAATGAAAAGACTTGTAAGAAGCAAGAAGGTATGGTCCATATGCTGGAGGAAAAAAGAAAAAGCAAGGAATAGAATGAAAGGGTCCCCAAGGAAGTCAAGATATCGGATTTACCAGAAAAAGCTTATCAGCTATATTTAGTATGTTCAAAGAACTAAAGGGAACCATCTGTAAAGAACTAAAAAAGCATGTGAGAATGATGTCTCACTAAAGAGAGAACATCAGTAAAGAAATAGAAATCATTAAAAATGAAAACAAGTAAAAACACTGAGTTGAAATCTGTAATCAGTGAAATGAAAATTTCACTAGAGGGTTCAATAGCAGATTTGAGCTGGCAGAAGAAATACCCAGAAATCCTCAGTGTAGGTCAGTGGAGATTATCTAGTCTAAGGAACAGAGCGAAAAAAAGAGTGAAGAAAAATGAATAGAACCTCAGAGACCCGAAAAACAGCTTGAACTGCTCTGTTCCTCCACCCCAGATCCCCACTCCTCCTCTCTGGTAGTAGATTCAGCGTAGCTCTTCCCTTTTTCAGGTTCAGCAATAACTCCCTGCACTTATTCTTTCAACCTAGGGGTTGTAGAGCTTTCCTGCTTCTACCTTGGGCTACTGAAACACCTCTTGTGGTTCCCCTTAATCCCATGTACATCTTTTAAAAATAGTCCATTTATAAATATCCTCCCTAGAAATGTCTTATTAGAGTAATAATTTTACATGTTTATTACAGTAGACAGATGGAGAATACTAGTTGTTTTTCACTAGCAGAATAAAAAAGAAAAGCATAATTATATATATATACCATGGAATACTATTCCACTGTTAGAAGCATTGAATGAGATATATTTATAGCAACATACTTTACAAGTGTAGGATGAAAAGGAAAACAAAACATAAAAGTGTTAGAAACATAAAAGTGTTAGTATTATAAACCTGTAGTTTTGTGCACATTTAAATCCCATAGAATTCTATTATTTTTTCGAACATACAAAGATATTCAACGACATGTACTGTAGTGGGTATCCAATGGGAATGAAAGGAATGGGAATGATACCAGGAATGGAGAGAAGAATAAAATTATGTACATGAGGGACCTTTCATGGACAAATAGACTATGTCACAAGCTAAGGATTTTGACTAATTGAACTCATGCATAGATGTCTATAAAAAGGCAAATACAAAAAATAAGGTTAGTAGTTTTAAGTGATTGCCACAGTCTTTTTGATTCTGAAGTTCTTTTATGCTATAATTATGAGTTTACGATATCTTAAGATGTAACTGGGACACCCGATTGTAAAAGATGGCATATTAATGATTATTCTGCCTATGATGTGCCCGTTCAGCATAAAAGTAGAGATTTCAGCCTAATGGAAGTTGCCGTTTTGATCAATTAGGAGAGGATAAGTGATAGAATCACAGGTAGAATAGGGCTATAAATGGGTTGAGGGTTAGAACTGTGGACGGGTGGAGTAGAAACTTTGGGATTTGATAACAGAAGACTTAGAGTGGCAGAATGAGAATATAGACAGGGCCAGGGAAAAGGTGATACTCAAGAAAGGGACATCATACTTTGTTTATTAATTGACTATAAATTTTTAGAAAACTACATCATATTGTTCTTGATGCTGCATGTCAGTATATTGTTATAGTGTTATACCAAATTATCTATGAATTAAAATGACATTAAAATAACATATTTTTGTCTTTGAATAGTTCAGGTCATCATAAATGATGGTTATTAATCATCAATGAGGATCATTGATGGGAAGTTTAAAAAAAAAGGTAGATTTGATTGGTGAAGGAGAGGCCTTTGAGAAAGTGGCAAGGGAGGAGAAAGGCTAGGTGTCACTTTATTCATAAAAAAGGGATGGCTATTTATTATTTGATTAGCATTTCGTGTGCCTGTCAGGCAAACCCATATTATTTAGATGTGGACGAATATGGGTTGTGTAAGCTTTATGTGACTTGATAAGTGTGGGATGATTTGGCAGGAAGATTCTAAAGATAGAGAACAGATACTTTTAAAAAGAAGACTGTTTTGCTTATGCCAAGTCACTTCAGTCATGTCCAACTCCGTGCAACCCCATAGATGACAGCCCACCAGGCTCCCCCGTCCCTGGGATTTTCCAGGCAAGAACACTGGAGTGGGTTGCCATTTCCTTCTCCAATGCATGAAAGTGAAAAGTGAAAGTGAAGTCGCTCAGTCGTATTCGACTCTTAGCGACCCCATGGACTGCAGCCCACCAGCCGCCTCCATCCATGGGATTTTCAAGGCAAGAATACTGGAGTGGGGTGCCATTGCCTTCTCCATTTGCTTATGACAGTGATTTAACTAATAAAAGCAGAAGTTGTTTAATGCCAGTTGTTTCTTCATTTGGGAATGTTACTGAATTTTTATGTGAATGATGATGATTTAACTTTATTGCACCACTAACTTAGAAGTGATTGTGTATTCTTAGTGGATTGGTTTGTGTAGCTATATCCCAAGAAAGTGTCACCCTACATATAACATATGAATGTCCTCCTTACTGAACGTCTTTGGAAAGGTAATGTACGTATATCATTGCTTATAGTATATGATCTGAGGTGAAATGAAATAAGATGTGTTTATTCTTTGAAACAAAAGGGAGCAGCTGGATTTCTGTGCCAGTCTCTACCCAGAGAGAATCTCCACTGGTTCAGTTAATTTCTCTCCCCACTGAGGAGGGGCTTCCCAGGTGGTGCTAGTAGTAAAGAACCCGCCTTCCATTGCAGGAGATATGAGACTTCGGTTTGACCCCTGGGTTGGGAAGATCCCCTGGAGGAGGGCATGGCAACCCACTCCAGTATTCTTGCCTGGAAAATCCCATGGACAGAGGAGCCAGGAGGGCTATGGTCCATAGGATCACAAAGAGTCAGACAACTTAGCACAACCCTGTTGAGGAGATCATCTCAGAGTTAACTGTAATCGTTGAATTACAATTTGGGATTGTGGAAAAGGGAAATCTTCATTCACAGAGAAGGTAAAGGGGAAAAATAAATGTGTTCTCTAATATTGAGAAAACAGTTTGGGGTTCGGTCCTGCCAGACAATTACACAATTGGCAGTCAAAAAACACTCTTAAGATTTTCAAGATCCAGCAGTCACAAGTCTTTTGTATTACATCTGTTTCACAGGCATGTTCCCGCCCTTCTGAGTCACAATAGAGAAGATTTCTGTTCTGTTTTCCCAGCCAGTTGTTATTTGTGCTCAACTGTTCAAGAAGCGTGCCTCCCAAATGACTCAAGTTTCTGGGTGAAACAGAAAAGCAGGTGGGAGCAATGCAGTGATGCTGTAAGCTCTCAGAGCCTTTGCAGCTTCCCTCCTTATCTCTGAGCAGGCAAGTGCTTTCTGAAGTGATGTGAACATTGACCAGACCTCTGTGTTACTTTGAAGTGCTTGCCTTTCCCAGCAGTTCTGACTGGTCTTTAGGGGGAAGTGGAATTCGCTAAGCTGGGTGCCTCATCAAGGATGGAGAGTGGCTGGAGTACAGCTGGTTTTAAGAGGACAGGAACTGGAGCCAGAGACAATTCTCTCTCCTTGGAAAGTTTAAATGCTCTGCAGCCTTGAAAGCACCACAAGCTGTTGGTTGGTTGACTTCTCTGCTTCCCTGATGATTAAGCTCGTGTGAGAAACACGAGGGGCGCTGGCTTGCTGTGGTGCACCCTGCTGTCAGGCATCCCACGCTGGCGGATGCCCTCACTGTTCTCTTCAATATTTATAACCTGTCAGCTGGAGGAACAGGGTCATTGAGTTACCACTGAGCTGTAGATGTTACTAATAAAAAAGCCACAAAGGCTGTCCTAGTGTTCTCTGTAAGACTTAGAGAATATTTTCTCTCAGTCCTTTCACATTCTCGTTTGAATACTACAAAGTGTGTACACTTTCATAATCTAACATTCTGTAAATTGTGTTTCCAAATGGAGATGGATGTAGTACAAGTAGAAACTGGGGTGTCCAAAATGTGTGTGAATGGGAAGTTCTCTTCTAAAGTGTAGATGGTTACAACAATTTAGAACTCTTTATAATTAGCCCTGAAAGGTTCAGAAGAGAATTAAGTGAAGCAGTTCTTTAACTGGATTAGAGAGTTGAGCTGGGAATGATGACTGGAGGACACTGTCGTTTATTATTAGCTACAGGAATCTTGGTAAACTGTAAGTCAGATTGTGCCACATCTCTGCTGAAGCGACACCCCCCACACCCCATAGCTTCCCATTTCTAAGTATAAGCTGTTGAATATTACCCTCAATGCCCTATTCCCTGTACCGCCTACTGCTCCCCACCTCTGATCTTACCTATCTGAGTGCTTGTGTTACACACCACTTTGCTCAGTCCATTCTCCACATAGCCTTCACACTTGCAGTTTCCTCTGCTTAGGAGACTCTCTTCCTGGAGAAAACTTCATACTTTGCTCTCTCATTTCCTGTAAGTTCTTTCTCACATAATGCCACATTTTCAGCCATATTTCCCTAGCATCCTATCTAAAATTGCTTCTGCCACTCAGGTTTCTTCTCTCTCCTCTACATGATACTTTTCATAAACGAATATGTATTTTGTACACTGTTCATTGTTCATCTTCCCATTAGTATGTAATCGTCTTGAAGGAAGCCATTTTATTTTATTTTTTAAATTGGTTTGCCTCTGGAGTATCTTATTTAAACTACTTTTTATTAGAATATAGATGGTTTACAATGTTGCATTAGTTTCTGCTGTACTACAAAGTCAATCAATTATACATATAAGGGAAGTAATTTTACTCTCATGTTCACTACTGTGTCTCAGGCAACTAGAACAAGGCCCAGAGCATAGTAATCATTCCATAAAAATTTGTTCAAAAATAAATAGCTGACATTAATTAATGTTTCTGCAATATGGTGTACTCTTCTGGGCTTCCCAGGTAGCTCAGTGGTAAAGAATCCGCTTGCCAATGCAGGAGACATGAGTTCAGTCCCCGAGTCGGGAAGATTCTCTGGAGAAGGAAATGGCAACCGACTGCAATATTCTTGCCTGGGAAACGCCATGGACAGAAGAGCCTGGTGGCCTATAGTCCATGGGGTTGCAAAAGAGTCGGACGCGACTTGACAACTAAGCGACAACAACAATGTACTCTTCCACCTACTTTATACATATATCATTTCCTACTTACAAGAATGCAATTAATAGCTGTGGTTCTGTTTCCTTTCATTTAACTGAAGGGAAAACAGAGTTTGAATAACTTCAAGATTGTATTACTAAGAAGAAGCAGTAGAGTAGGCTTTAAACTCTGCTAGCCCTGATCTTACACATCAAGCTCTCAGCAATATTTTACTCTATCAATTGTGATAGTATTCTACCTACCTGAAACTATATTTAGGATGATTTTGTGAGGGAGAATTTAAATTTATTTTCCTAAGGTTAATTTTCTAAAGATTCCCATAATCCTGTCTCAAGAAAAATGTATCTTGGATGTGAATAATTGAAAATAGCATTTACTATTTGCTGCAACAGTAGAATGCATAAACATTTTGAAACCCTTAGGAACACTGCAGAATAAAACCAATGAAATCAATGCCCTCATGGGGACAGGAAACAACACGTCTGAACCACGTCACTACATATGTATTTGTTTTATTTTCAGATGTTGATTTCAGAACTTTATAATTTACGTAGATTATTTATAAATTTATTTATACATTTATTATTTTCTATTTTTAAAGGAAAAACACTGAATTTTTAGATGTTGTTATAAAAATCAGGATCATTTTAGAATACAGCTAAGAAAATTAAGCTCACTGACAGTGACCCTCAAGCCCAAATAATTTATTGGCAGTAAAACTCTTGATAATTACATTTATTGTTTGATAACTGAGGAAGTGTCTATTATATCTTATAAATATTAAATAAATATTTAATATAAATTAAATTAATATTTATCTTATAAAGTGTCTATTATATCTTATATCTTAGTTGTTTATATCCATTTATCATTTAAATAGTAAATGCATGAATTACTTGAATTACAATTTTAAATATTATATGTTTCATAGGGAAGAGGAAATATATACATTTCTCATTTATATATTTAGCCATCATTTTTTTAAATTTAAATTTATTTATTTTAATTGAAGGCTAATTACTTTACAATATTGTATTGGTTTTGCCATACCTCAACATGAATCTGCCATGGGTGTACACGTGTTCCCCATCCTGAACCCCCCTCCCACCTCCCTCCCCATACCATCCCTCTGGGTCATCCCAGTGCACCAGCCCCAAGCATCCTGTATCCTGCATCAAACCTGGACTGGTGATTTGTTTCTTGTATGATATTATACATGTTTCAATGCCATTCTTCCAAGTCATCCCTCCCCGCCCCCCCCCCCCGCCTCCCCCCCCGGCCCCTGCACAGAGTGCAAAACACTGTTATATACATCTGTGTCTCTTTTGCTGTCTCGCATACAGGCTTATCGTTACCATCTTTCTAAATTCCATATATATGCGTTAGTATACTGTATTGGTGTTTTTCCTTCTGGCTTACTTCACTCTGTATAATAGGCTCCAGTTTCATCCACCTCATTAGAACTGATTCAAATGTATTCTTTTTAATGGCTGAGTAACCATCATTTTAATTATTCTTCTATACCTTTTATTAATTTTCATCTGTTGTTCCACAGCAAATTGAATATTCACCTTCTAATGTTGTACAGAATAAAGTCACAAATATTTCTCATTTTAAAAATCATGAATATAAATTGGATAGGGTAAATTAAAAAAAAAAAAAAAAACAACAAACAACACAACACCTTTTCACCTATAACTTCCAGAAACCATACTATGGAACACCAATAATTGCTTTAAACTTTTATATTCAAGATTAAAACCAATAGATTGGTTAGATCCCTCTACCCCACCTCTACCAAGTGGTATGACATGGAGTAATGTACATTGTATCCATTATGTTCTTTGTTCAGAATGGATTACTTTAGAGGACATTGAGATGGACATATATTTTTCAAATGAGTCCCTCATTATATTGTCATGTATTGATAATGACAGCATGGGAATTATTCCTACCTGCTCTGTGTGTCTATGGTGAGCCCAAAACCAGGAGATGGAAGTTAGTGGAAAATAGAGAAAGGAAGGGGTGAGTAAGAGAAAAGAGAAGAAAAAGTGGCTTTCATTTTTTCATCTTCCCAACAGAATTTACCCTTTCAAGAGCTTTTAGTTCACATATTCGGCAGGTGACTTTGGAATATGCTGGCCCTCAGAGTAGCCACTAGCCACAGGAAAGCGTTTCTGCTGCAGGAACTAAAGGAATGCGGACTGAGAGATACAATTTTCAAAACAGAAAAAAGGAGACTCCAGAAAAAACAAGGTGCTTTTCTTAGCAAAACAGTAAGAATTGTCATCTTAATATTTAAGGCAATAAATACTGTTTTCATAATTCATTTTGTCCATTACCCTCGAGCATCTGTCTAATGAGATGCAGTACATTGAGTTTGTTGCTTGGCATATGGACAGTGTTAATAATGCTTTATTATTTTACTCTTCAATCTCTCCCTTTCTCTTCTGAAATGGGAGAGGCAAAGAACTAATCACAGTCTTACTACTGCACTTCTACTTCTCAAACACCTGCTCCCCTTCCCCGTCTGCTTGTGCACATCGACCTTGTGCTAATTCCTCAGCAGAATGTGCTGCTTGTCCTTCAGACAGACAGCTCCTTGTTGTCTGCTCCTTAATTTGTGATCATACTTCCTTGTTACTTTCTCCTTCTTCCCAGATCCCATCTTAGTTCCTGTCTTATGTAAACTCCATGGGTAAGCGTTGGTGAGTTGTTAATTTGGGAAACAAGGCCTGCAATCTGTGGAGCAACAAGAACAGCTGGTGCTGCTGCTGTTCAGTTTTTCTTGGCAGATGGATGTAGAGGGAATTACGAATGGGGAAATTTGCCTCAGCCTTGGCTGCTATTTCGTACAGCAATATAACATTGCCAGCTCTCTCTCTCTCCTATGCCACCACTCCTGCACCACAGCCTGATACTTTAATGTGTTCCCCTAACTTCATGATCCAGGTCTTCCTGGGTAGCCTTTGTTATATGCTTCATGCCCAATATACCTTTTTGACCACAACAAGAGGCATTTTCAGTTTTACTTAAGCAGTTTTAAGTGTACATTAAGGAAATGTTATTCCACATCCCCAGTAATTTGAGGTCAAGACCTAACTTGTTTGTCCACTTATTTATTAATTTTAAAGTAAACTTCAATGAATGTCTTAGTTTTCTAGGACTGCTATAACAGAATATCATAGACTGAGTGGCTTAAGCAACATTTATTTCTTACAGTTTTAGAGACTGAGAAGTCTACAATCAAGGTGCTAGCCTTTTCAGTTCCTGGTGAACGAGTCTTCTTTCTGGCTTGCATATGGCCACATCCTTGGTTTATCCTCACCTGGCAAAGATAGAGCAAGCCCCAGTGTCTGTTCTTCTTAATAAGGGACTAATCCCAACATGGGGCTCCACTGTCATGACCTCATCTAAACCTAATTACTTCCCAAAGGCACCGCCTCCTAATACCACCACACAGGAGGTTAGTGCTTCAACCTAACAGATTTTGGGGGTAGGACACATTCAGTCCGTACCAGTGAGTTATAACCTATGAAATTACTGATTTTAAGTGTATAAAACAACATGGATTGAACCAGCCGCACAATCAGAGCATTTTTTATCACCTCCAGGGTTTTTTTTTTTTTGCGTAAGTTAATTCCCCTTCCCTATTCCCAGCTGGCCTCTGGCAACCACTTTCTTTAGCTCTGCTTTGCCTTTTTAAAACTGTCATTTAAGTAGAATCATGTAAGTGTGTAGGTGGGCTTCCCAGATGGCAAAGAACCCACCTGCCAATGCAGGGGATGCAAAAGATGGGGGTTTGATCCCTGGCTTGGGAAGATCCCTTGGAGTATCCACTGCAGTATTCTTGGAAAATTTCATGGGCAGAGGAGGCTGGCAGGCTATAATCCATGGAGCTGCAAAGAGTCGGACACAACTGAGTGGCAGAGCAGTGTGTAGGTATATAGTCTTTACTTAAAGTTCAGCTTCTTTCATTTAACTTGATGATTTAAAACTCACCCATTCTCTTGTATATATCATTAGTTTGTTCCTTGGCACCCACAGAACTTAATAGTTTATGGGACAGAAGTATCACACAGAAGTATGTAGATACTATGATTTAAACGGGAATTGGTCAGTTACATTTTATGTATTTTTATACAATGGGCTTTTAATCAATGGAGTATTATTTTGTCATATTACTAGTTCATTCCTTTTTATTTTGGAGTTTAATTCATCCTGCAGGTGATGGACACCTAGGTTGTTTTAAGTTTTTATCTATGATAAATAAAGCTGCTATAGCTCTTAATGAATAAAGCTCCTCCTATAACAAGACTTTGTGGGGATGTAAGTTCTCCTTTTCTGAGATAAATGTCTATGAGTAGAATTAGTGGGTTGTATGAGAGTGGGTTTAATTTGATAAGAAACTGTTACTCTGTTTTTCAGGCAGGTTGCATACAATTTGAATTTCCTCTGCAGTATCTGAATTCCAGTTGCTCTGTATTCTCACCAGTACTTATCAGTTTTTAAAAAATATTTTAAACCATTTTAGTGATTGTGTTGTGGTATGATGTTTTGTTATGCATTTTTCTTACTAACTTATTAAGATTTTTTTCATGTACTTTTTATTTATATAACATATGTAGTGAATTTTCCATTCAAGTATTTTGTCCATGTTTAATTGGGTCACTTGTTTTACTAGTCTGCTGAGTTCTTTGTATTTACTGTATACCAGTCCTTTATTAGACATGCTTTCAAATATTTTTTCCCAGTGCATGGCTTGCCTTTTCATTATTTTAGCTGTCTTTGAAAAGAAAAAAATACTTTTAATATGTTATCGATATTTTATTTTATAGTGTCTGTATCCTATCTAATATATCTTTGCTAACCTAAGATCATAGAAATTTTACAGTTTTAGGTATTCATTTAGGTTTAATTAATATTTTATATGATATATGGTAAAATGTGTGGTTCATTATTTGGATTTGGATATTTAATTTTTCCAGCATCATTTGGTGAATGTTATTCTAAGATGCCTAGAAGCAGAAATCTAAGTATTGATTTGATAGAAAAAGGCATAGAAGAAAATGGTAATAATAGCCAACATTTTATAAATGAAACTGCTTTTTGGGAGGGGTCCTTATATAGTTTTAGTTTAATATGATTACATATCTAAAAAAAGTTGAGTTGATGCATTTTACTTTCACAACTTTCCATTTAGGAAAATCACAGATGAGAAGTAAAAGTCCTTTCTTATTGTATATCTCTAAATTATTAGTTCAGAAAACATAATCAACATAGTCACTCATTGAGTTTTTCTTATTGATTTCTCCAAATTTTTGAGATAAGAATATTGTGAATTTAAATGTAGCTTCTATAAACTGTAACTGCATTTTAATTATAGGATTTCACTTAATAATTTTCCACAAGTACTTATCAGAACAAAATTCCTGTTTATTCAAGCAGTGATATAATTGTCAATTCATCTGGAATAGAAATACTTAAAAGTTTTTGTTCAAATAGATCCAATTCTATTATGAAAATTACTTTGGTTGCTCAATTAGGTTGATAGAGAAAATAACAATGAGAGGGTCTGTGTTTTCCATAACCATGAGTTGGATCCATCTATTTTCATGCTTTGAATTTGTAGCTTGTCATTGGAACAAAAGTCTTTTCACTTTGTTTCAGTTGTAGATTGTTTATATGTTAAGTGGCTCTATTAAGCCTTCTGCCTTTCTATTGCATGATTTTAACTTGATTTGTCAACATTTTAGAATGGGTAAGCTCTGTGTACACACAGCAATAATCAGTCTTGAACACTGTAGGACGACCTGACCAGATATCATAGCTTAATAGATAAATTTAGCCTTGTTCTTTAAATGAACAAAGGGTGTGACAGACTTGGGGAGTTCATTTAGGTCTTTCTTTATGTGATGGAGATGTAATGCACACTAAATCTATTTTTAATTCTGCCTTATGCAGCCTTACAGCAAGATTTCACACATGCAAATGAGAGTTTGTAAAAAAGAAAACCTCATGAAAAAATCTGTTTAATTTAAGCAGCATTGGACATGAGAGCAAATTTTGCATTTTAATGTCAAATTAACTAAATAATTACTCTAAACTTATACCAAATTCTTATTTGCATTAAGATCTGTGCTGTAAATGGTTCAAATTTATGTAGTACTTAAAACAGTGCCTAGAACACAGTAAATGTTCCACTAATGTTTTCACTGGCATCTTCTGTGAGGGGAGGAGACACACAAATTTATGCTTTTGAGTTCCTCAGTGAAAAGATTCCTCAGTGAAAAAAATGCTACATCGTACCTGGAATAGTTTGGAGAGTGTCAACATTAATTATTATGGAAATGTTAGTCAGTTGCAACTAGTAAAATAAAAATTAATCAAGAGGGCAAACCAAAAATATTTAAATGAAGATACGGAATCTGATCACCATATAATTTGTACTTAGTAAATGTTTATGCCAAATTCCACCAAGCTCCTCTGTCCATGGGATTTTCAAGGCAAGAGTACTGAAGTGGGTTGCCATTTCCTTCTCCAGGGAACCTTCCCAACCCAGGGATTAAGCCCAGATCTCTCATATTGTAGACAGACGCATTACTGTCTGAGCCACCAGGGAAGTCCATTTAAAAATTAACTTTGAAAAAAAATTAACTGCTTGGTTGCTGTAGCAAATTCGTAGACAATACATATCTCATATCAAATTCTCATATATGTTTCTTTATTACTTTTTAAGAGACTAGTTGGTATGGTACCCAGAACTATTTCTATTCTTTTTCCTCCTTTTATGGCATGAGAATTCCTCTTTCCTTCGAGAAACCCATTTTCTGTGGGTTGGGTGGACTGCCTCCATTTGCCCTGTCCTTGTTGGGTACATTAATAAGGAATGGCAAATGGCTCATCAGGGTATCCTATTTTTTCTGGCAACAGTCATATATCCAATATTTGGCATATATATTACACTTCCTGTACCATACATGCAATTTGAGCCTTTCTCATACTTCATTAGGTGTGCAATTATCACTTGCTATTTCTAGCGAGGTAGAACTTCTGGAATATGATTAGTGGACAGTGTCTTAGATAATAGGGACAGAAATTAGTAAAAAAATGAAAATGACTGATTACTATGCTTTTCAAGCACAGATAGGTTGAGAATTTTAGACACAGTGGAACATTCTTCCTTGATACATTAGCTCTAAGCTTTAATGCTAGGTTTCAGGTCAGTTCAGTCACTCAGTCGTGTCCGACACTTTGTGACCCCATGAACCACAGCACGCCAGGCCTCCCTGTCCATCACTAATTCCCGGAGTTTACCCCAACTCATGTACATTGAGTTGGTGATGCCATCCATCCATCTTATCTTCTGTCGTCCCCTTCTCCTCCTGCCCTCAATCTTTCCCAGCATCAGGGTGTTTTCCAGTGAGTCAGTTCTTCGCATCAGGTGGCCAAAGTATTAGAGTTTCAGCTTTAGCATCAGTCCTTCCAGTGAACACCCAGGACTGATCTCCTTTAGAATGGACTGTTTGGATCTCCTTGCAATCCAAGGGACTTTCAAGAGTCTTCTCCAACACCACAGTTTAAAAGCATCAATTCTTTGGCATTCAGCTTTCTTCACAGTCCAACTCTCACATCCATACATGACTACTGGAAAAACCATAGCCTTGACTAGACGGATCTTTGTTGGCAAAGTAATGTCTCTGCTTTTGAATATGCTATCTAGGTTGGTCATAACTTTCCTTCCAAGGAATAAGTGTCTTAATTTCATGGCTGCAGTCACCATCTGCAGTGATTTTGGAGCCTACAAAAATAAAGTCAGCCACTATTTCCACTGTTTCCCCATCTATTTGCTATGAAGTGATGGGACCAGA
Source organism: Bos taurus (assembly GCF_002263795.3). Taxonomy (NCBI): domain Eukaryota; kingdom Metazoa; phylum Chordata; class Mammalia; order Artiodactyla; family Bovidae; genus Bos; species Bos taurus. The sequence continues at coordinate 37,975,272 of NC_037328.1, read as the reverse complement.
TGCCATGATCTTTGTTTTCTGAATGTTGAGCTTTAAGCCAACTTTTTCACTCTCCTCTTTCACTTTCATCAAAGGCTCTTTAGTTCTTCTTCACTTTCTGCCATAAGGGTAGTGTCATCTGCATATCTGAGGTTATTGATATTTCTCCTGGCAATCTTGATTCCAGCTTGTGCTTCTTCCAGCCCAGCATTTCTCATGATGTCCTCTGCATATAAGTTAAATAAGCAGAGTGACAAAAACAGCCTTGATGTACTCCTTTTCTTCTTTAGAAGCAATCTGTTGTTCCATGTCCAGTTGTAACTGTTGCCTCCTGACCTGCATATAGGTTTCTCAAGAGGCAGGTCAGGTGGTCTGGTATTCCCATTGCTTTCAGAATTTTCCACAGCTTATTGTGATCCACACAGTCAAAGGCTTTGGCATAGTCAATAAAGTAGAAATAGATGTTTTTCTGAAACTCTCTTGCTTTTTCCATGATCCAGCGGATGTTGGCAATTTGATCTCTGGTTCCTCTGCCTTTTCTAAAACCAGCTTGAACATCTGAAAGTTCATGGTTCATGTATTACTGAAGCCTGGCTTGGAGAATTTGAGCATTACTTTACTAGCGTGTGAGATGAGTGCAATTGTGTGGTAGTTTGAGCATTCTTTGGCATTGCCTTTCTTTGGGATTGGAATGAAAACTGACCCATTCCAGTCCTGTGGCCATTTCTGAGTTTTCCAAATTTGCTGGCATATTGAGTGCAGCATTTTCACAGCATCATCTTTTAGGATTTGAAATAGCTCAACTGGAATTCCATCACCTCCACTAGATTTGTTCATAGCGATGCTTCCTAAGGCCCACTTGACTTCACATTCCAGGATGTCTGGCTCTAGGTGAGTGATCACACCATCGTGATTATCTGAGTCACGAATATCTTTTTTGTATAGTAGTTCTGTTTATTTTTGCCACCTCTTCTTAATATCTTCTGCTTCTGTTAGGTCCATACCATTTCTGACCTTTATCGAGCCCACCTTTGCATGAAATGTTCCCTTGGTATCTCTCATTTTCTTGAAGAGATCTCTAGTGTTTCCCATTCTATTGTTTTCCTCTATTTCTCTGCATTGATTGCTGAGGAAGGCTTTCTTATCTTTCCTTGCTGTTCTTTGGAACTCTGCATTCAGATGCTTATATCTTTCCTTTTCTCTTTTGTTTTTTGCTTGTCTTCTTTTCACAGCTATTGGTAAGGCCTCCTCAGACTGCCATTTTGCTTTTTTGCATTTCTTTTTCTTGGGGATGGTCTTGATCCCTGTCTCCTGTACAATGCCCTGAACCTCTGTCCATAGTTCATCAGGCACTCTGTCTGTCAGATCTAGTCCCTTAAATCTATTTCTCACTTCCACTGTATAGGGAAGTGATTTAGGGATTTGATTTAGGTCATACCTGAATGGTCTAGTGGTTTTCCCTACTTTCTTCAATTTAAGTCTGAATTTGGCAATAAGGAGTTCATGATCTGAGCCACAGTCAACTCCCTTCTTTGTTTTTGCTGACTGTATAGAGCTTCTCCATCTTTGGCTGCAAAAAATATAATCGATCTGACTTTGGTGTTGGCCCTCTGGTGATGTCCATGTGTACAGTCTTATCTTGTGTTGTTGGAAGAGGGTGTTTGCTATGACCAGTGTGTTCTCCTGGCAAAACTCTGTTAGCCTTTGCCCTACTTCATTCTGTACTCCAAGGCCAAATTTGCCTGTTACTCCAGGTTATTTCTTGACTTCTTACTTTTTGCATTCCCGTCCCCATAATGAAAAGGACATCTTTTTTGAGTGTTAGTTCTAAAAGATCTTGTAGTTCTTCATAGAACCATTCAACTTCTCCTTCTTCAGCGTTACTGGTTGGGGCATAGACTTGGATTACTGTGATACTGAATGGTTCGCCTTGGAAACGAACAGAGATCTTTCTGTTGTTTTTGAGATTGCATCCAGGTACTGCATTTCGGACTCTTTGTTGACTCTGTCTCTGACTCTTTGTTACTCTATTTCTTGTAAGGGATTCCTGCCCACAGTAGTAGATATAATGGTCATCTGATTTAAATTCACCCATTCCAGTCCATTTTAGTTCTCTGATTCCTAGAATGTCAGCGTTCACTCTTGTCATCTCCTGTTTGACCACTTCCAATTTGCCTTGATTCTTGGACTTGACATTCCAGGTTCCTGTGCAATATTGTTTTTACAGCATCGGACCTTGCTTCCATCACCAGTCACATCCACAACTGGGTGTTGTTTTTGCTTTAGCTCCATCCCTTCATTCTTTCTGGAGTTATTTCTCCACTGATCTCTAGTAGCATATTCGGCACCTACCAACCTGGGGAGTTCCTCTTTCAGTATCCTATCTTTTTGCCTTTTCATACTGTTCATGGGATTCTCAAGGCAAGAATACTGAAGTGGTTTGCCGTTCCCTTCTCCAGTGGACCACATTCTGTCAGACCTCTCCACCATGACCATCCATCTTAGACAAGGCTGTGGTCCGTGTGATCAGATTGGCTAGTTGTCTGTGATTGTAGTTTCAGTCTGTCTGCCTTCTAATCCCCTCTATCAGTGCCTACTGTCTTACTTGGGTTTCTCTTACCTTGGACATGGGGTCTCTCTTCATGGCTGCTCCAGCAAAGTGCAGCCACTGCTCCTTACCTCTGATGTGGGGTACCTCCTCTTGGCCACTGCCCCTGTCCTCGGGCCCGGGGTAGCTCCTCTAGGCCGAGCTTGTGCGCTGTCGCAGCCACCGCGCTCATGCATTTGGAGGATGGTAAATCTATATGAGACACTGTGCTTATTTATATACTTATTTATATGCCTTTCTTTGAAGGGAGATCCTGGTGATTCTGCAAAGCCTTAGTAATTCAAAAAGAAATCTTTTTCTCTTATTGTTTCTCTAAAGATTTTGCAGTTGAATCTTCCAACTTTCATATCAGACAACAAGTGATGTTCCTGACAGCAAGTAGAAAACCAAGCTATTAAATATTTCCTGGTGAGTTTTGTAAATTTTGCTTTACTATACCCCTTATCCTGTTGGCTCAAATGGTAAAGCGTCTGTCTACAATGTGAGAGACCTGGGTTTGATTCCTGGGTTGGGAAGGTTCCCTGGAGAAGGAAATGGCAACCGACTCCAGTACTCTTGCCTTGAAAATCTCAAGGACAGAGGAGCTTGGTGCAGGCTACTATCCATGGGGTTGCAAAGAGTTGGGCATGACTGAGCGACTTCACTTTCACCTTCACCCCTTATCCTGGCTGATCTGCAGTCAGAACATTTTTCCTTTATTTCAGTTGTTGCTACACTGATTGGTGTGATGTGTTAGTCTTATGATTATAAATCATATTTTTTAATTTTTAAATTTATAAAAAACAAATTTTTGAATGCTAATGTGGTATTATTGATTTCAGAATTAATAATTGTTAGCATTATATCATCAGAGAAGGCAATGGCACCCCACTGCAATATTTTTGCCTGGAAAATCCCATGGATGGAGGAGCCTGGTAGGCTGTAGTCCATGGGTTCACTAAGAGTCAGACACGACTGAGCGACTTCCCTTTCACTTTTCACTTTCATGCATTGGAGAAGGAAATGGCAACCCACTCCAGTGTTCTTGCCTGGAGAATCCCAGGGACAGGGGAGCCTGGTGGGCTTCCGTCTGTGGGGTTGCACAGAGTCGGACATGACTGAAGTGACTTAGCAGCAGCAGCAGCAGCAGCATTATATCATAGTTGTTTCATATTCTTTCTATTCTCTTCAAAGAAATTGAGCATAAATAGTATTTTTCATTTGAATACTATTATTTTTTTCTCTTTCTAGTGGTTATCACCTTAGCATATTTAAACATGGATAACTATAAGATTGAATGCATTCCCACAAGCCACACAGGTAATTAGTGGCAATGGGGAGTCCAGAGCATGGGTCTCTAGAGTATTGATATACTGTTCTATTTATAAGACCATTGGTCTGGTTACTGATTGAATTAAAAATGAAATCGTGTTAATAAGTATCATGATTTTATAATCTTTCAGTTAAAACCACATGATACTTTTGTTTTTAGTTCAGATTTAGAAAGTGGCAAGAGATTTTAAAAACCAAAATAAAGTAGATAACCTACAGAATCTGGCTTTAAAACCTGTCAGAGATCTGAGTACACAAAAAACAGAAAAAGAACTAACCTCCAAGAGCAATCTGTACTTAGTATGGGGGGAGACTAACATAGCTGCTCTCATCTCTGATGCAATGGCAAGATTAAGAGGAATCTGCAGTATAAAAAAATGGAAATACTAGAATGAAGACAGCATGATAAGAAACTGTTAATTCACCAAACAGATTTAGGAGCTTAGAAACAGCAGAGAAAAGGATAAATGAACTTAAAGACAGGTCATTTGAAAATATTAGAAGAATGTTTGTTTCTCTGCCCAACCTCCCTGCAAATTCACATGTTAAAATTCTAATCTCCAATGTGGTGATAAGGAGATGGGGCTTGTGGTGGGTGATTAAATCATGAAGACAGAGCCTTCATGAATGGGATTAGTGGCCTTGTAAAGGAGCCTGTAGAGAGCTGTCTTATCCTTTCTGCCTTTTGAGGCCGTAGTGAGATGATATTTTTCTATGAATTAGGAAGCAGGCTCTCACCAGATACCAAATCTGACTGTTTATTGAGCTTGGACATTTCAGACTCTAAAACTGTGAAAAATAAATTTCTGTTGTTGATAAGTCATGCTGTATGTGCTATTCTGTCTTAGCAGCCAGAATATACAGTTGACCCTTGGACAGCATGGGAATTAGGAGTGTTGACCCTCTGTCCAGTCAGAAATCCTAGTATAATTTATAGTTAGCTCTTTGTATGCCCTGTTCCTTCTTATCTGTAGTTCTGCATCACTGGATTCAACCTACCACAGGTCATGTAATACTGTAGTATTTACTGTGGGAAAAAGAAACCCCATGTGTAAGTGGAATCACATATTTCAAATCCATGTTGTTCAGGGGTCAACTGTACTAAGACATATGCATATGTTTATGTGTGCATGCTGCTGCTGCTAAGTCGCTTCAGTCCTGTCCAACTCTGTGTGACCCCATAGATGGCAGCCCACCAGGCTCTGCCATCCCTGGGATTCTCCAGGCAAGAACACTGGAGTGGGTTGCCATTTCCTTCTCCAATGCATGAAAGTGAAAAGGGAAAGTGAAGTCGCTCAGTCGTGTCCGACTCTTAGCGACCCCATGAACTGCAGCCTACCAGGCTCCTCCGTCCATGGGATTTTCCAGGCAAGAGTACTGGAGTGGGGTGCCATTGCCTTCTCCTTATGTGTGTATAAACATGTTAATTTATACACACACATGAACACATATATCCCCCTCACCCCAATAACATAGCAAGTATGTTAAGTGCCTAGAAACAACTGGGATGTAGAAAAACTAAGAGGGGCATAACATTCTTTATGTATTAAAAAAAACTACATTGTAATTAAATGATAGTTCATCAGGGTTCATTTAGACTGTCTTCTGGAAATGGAGGGGCACATTCATAAAAATAGTTCAATGAAATTTTTAAATCCTTGCACATTTTCTAAATCTTTATCAACTCTGTAGTCTTTTTCTTTATTATAATTTTGCATTACTGTTCATTTTGAAAGAAAACAGACTTATTTTAATAACAGATCAGATCAGATCAGTCACTCAGTCGTGTCCAACTTTTTGTGACCCCATGAATCGCAACACGCCAGGCCTCCTCCCTGACCATCACCAACTCGCGGAGTTCACTCAGACTCACGTCCATTGAGTCAGTGATGCCATCCAGCCATCTCATCCTCTGTCGTTCCCTTCTCCTCCTGCCCCTAGTCCCTCCCAGCATCAAAGTCTTTTCCAATGAGTCAACTGCTCGCATGAGGTGGCCAAAGTACTGGAGTTTCAGTTTCAGCATCAGTGCTTTCAAAGAAATCCCAGGGCTGATCTCCTTCAGAATGGACTGGTTGGATCTCCTTGTAGTCCAAGGGACTCTCAAGAGTCTTCTCCAACACCACAGTTCAAAAGCATCAATTCTTCGGCGCTCAGCCTTCTTCACAGTCCAACTCTCACCTCCATACATGACCACTGGAAAAACCATAGCCTTGACTAGACAAACCTTTGTTGGCAAAGTAATGTCTCTGCTTTTGAATATGCTATCTAGGTTGGTCATAACTTTCCTTCCAAGGAGTAAGCGTCTTTTAATTTCATGGCTGCAGTCACCATCTGTAGTGATTTTGGAGCCCAGAAAAATAAAGTCTGACACTGTTTCCACTGTTTCCCCATCTATTTCCCATGAAGTGATGGGACCGGATGCCATGATCTTCGTTTTCTGAATGTTGAGCTTTAAGCCAACTTTTTCACTCTCCACTTTCACTTTCATCCAGAGGCTTTTGAGTTCCTGTTCACTTTCTTCCATGAGGGTGGTGTCATCTGCATATCTGAGGTTATTGATATTTCTCCTGGCAATCTTGATTCCAGTTTGTGTTTCTTCCAGTCCAGCGTTTCTCATGATGTACTCTGCATATAAGTTAAATAAACAGGGTGACAGTATACAGCCTTGACATACTCCTTTTCCTATTTGGAACCAGTCTGTTGTTCCATGTCCAATTCTAACTGTTGCTTCCTGACCTGCATACAGATTTCTCAAGAGGCAGATCAGGTGGTCTGGTATTCCCATCTCTTTCAGAATTTTCCACATTTTATTGTGATCCACTCAGTCAAAGGCTTTGGCATAGTCAATAAAGCAGAAATAGATGTTTTTCTGGAACTCTCTTGCTTTTTCGATGATCCAGTGGATGCTGGCAATTTGATCTCTGGTTCCTCTGCCTTTTCTAAAACCAGCTTGAACAGCAGGAAGTTCACGGTTCACATATTGCTGAAGCCTGGCTTGGAGAATTTTGAGCATTACTTTACTAGTGTGTGAGATGAGTGCAATTGTGCGGTAGTTTGAGCATTCTTTGGCATTGCCTTTCTTTGGGATTGGAATGAAAACTGACCTTTTCCAGTCCTGTGGCCACTGCTGAGTTTTCCAAATTTGCTGGCATATTGAGTGCAGCACTTTAACAGCATCATCTTTCAGGATTTGGAATAGCCCAACTGGAATTCCATCACCTCCATTAGCTTTGTTTGTAGTGATGCTTTCTAAGGCCCACTTGACTTCACATTCCAGGATGTCTGGCTCTAGGTGAGTGATCACACCATCGTGATTATCTGGGTCGTGAAGATCTTTTTTGTACAGTTCTGTGTATTCTTGCTATCTCTTCTTAATATCTTCTGCTTCTGTTAGGTCCATACCATTTCTGTCCTTTATCGAGCTCATCTTTGCATGACATGTTCCTTTGGTATCTCTGATTTTCTTGAAGAGATCCCTAGTCTTTCCCATTCTGTTGTTTTCCTCTATTTCTTTGCACTGATCGCTGAAGAAGGCTTTCGTATCTCTTCTTGCTATTCTTTGGAACTCTGCATTCAGATGTTTATATCATTCCTTTTCTCCTTTGCTTTTCGCTTCTCTTCTTTTCACAGCTATTTGTAAGGCCTCCCCAGACAGCCATTTTGCTTTTTTGCATTTCTTTTCTATGGGAATGGTCTTGATCCCTGTCTCCTGTACAATGTCAGGAACCTCATTCCATAGTTCATCAGGCATTCTGTCAGATCTAGGCCCTTAAATCTATTTCTCACTTCCACTGTATAATCATAAGGGATTTGATTTAGGTCATACCTGAATGGTGTAGTGGTTTTCCCTACTTTCTTCAATTTAAGTCTGAATTTGGCAGTAAGGAGTTCATGGTCTGAGCCACTGTCAGCTCCTAGTCTTGTTTTTGCTGACTGTATAGAGCTTCTCCATCTTTGGCTGCAAAGAATATGATCAGTCTGATTTCGGTCTTGACCATCTGGTGATGTCCATGTATAGAGTCTTCTCTTGTGTTGTTGGAAGAGGGTGTTTGTTATGATCAGTGCATTTTCTTGGCAAAACTCTATTAGTCTTTGCCCTGCTTCAGTCCATATTCCAAGGCCAAATTTGCCTGTTACTCCAGGTGTTTCTTGAGTTCCTACTTTTGCATTCCAGTCCCCTGTAATGAAAAGGACATCTTTTTTGGGTTTTAGTTCTAAAAAGTCTTGTAGGTCTTCATAGAACCGTTCAACTTCAGCTTTTTCAGCGTTACTGGTTGGGGCATAGACTTGGATTACTGTGCTATTGAATGGTTTGCCTTGGAAACAAACAGAGATCATTCTGTCGTTTTTGAAATTGCATCCAAGTACTGCATTTCAGACTCTTGTTGACCATGATGGCCACTCCATTTCTTCTGAGGGATTCCTGCCCGTAGTAGTAGATACAATGGTCATCTGAGTTAAATTCACCCATTCCGGTCCATTTCAGTTCGCTGATTCCTAGAATGTCGACATTCACTCTTGCCATCTCTTGTTTGACCACTTCCAATTTGCCTTGATTCATGGACCTGACATTCCAGGTTCCTATGCAATATTGCTCTTACACCATCGGACCTTGCTTCTATCACCAGTCACATCCACAGCTGGGTATTGCTTTTGCTTTGGCTCCATCCCTTCATTCTTTCTGGAGTTATTTCTCCACTGATGTCCAGTAGCATATTGGGCACCTACTGACCTGGGGAGTTTCTCTTTCAGTATCCTATCATTTTGCCTTTTCATACTGTTCATGGGGTTTTCAAGGCAAGAATACTGAAGTGGTTTGCCATTCCCTTCTCCAGTGGACCACATTCTGTCAAATCTCTCCACCATGACCCGCCCATCTTGGGTTGCTCCACGGGCATGGCTTAGTTTCATTGAGTTAGACAAGGCTGTGGTCCTAGTGTGATTAGATTGACTAGTTTTCTGTGAGTATGGTTTCAGTGTGTTTGCCTTCTGATGCCCTCTTGCAACACCTACCATCTTACTTGGGTTTCTCTTACCTTGGGCGTGGGGTATCTCTTCACGGCTGCTCCAGCAAAGCGCAGCCATTGCTCCTTACCTTGGACGAGGGGTATCTCCTCACCGCCGCCCTTCTTACCTTCAGTGTGGGATAGCTCCTCTAGGCCCTCCTGTGCTCGCGCAGCCACGTCCTTCAGCAGTCAAAAGAAAATAATTGCTGAAAAGATTAAGACTTTGATATGCTCATGTAATAAGTTCATGGATAGGCAATCCAGTGATGATATTTTGTACAGGCTTGTGCTCTTTCTGACTTTGTTCAGCCATATTTCTTGCATGTGGATATTTATGGATATCAGTATTTTAGGCAGAAAAAAGAAGAGTCAGGAAAAAGGCAGGTATCTGTTGAAATAATATCTTTCACTGATGTCCCAACAAAAGGATTTCTATTTCTCTTTAACCAGCACTGTATCTCATGACCACCTCCATAAAGGACATAGGAAAATGTGAAATATTTGCTTGCAGGGCTTGTTGCCAAATGTAATAAAGTGGAAGATCTTTCAGCAAGGAAGAAAAGTTAGGTATCTTGTTAGGCAATTGTTAGTAACTTCAAACTAACAATCTTTTTCACAGCCAGTTATAGAAGTTTTGACTTTTCAGCACAAAAATGGCATTATGAAAATCATAATTCCTTTAATTTTTTTTAAAAATCATAATTTACTATATTAGAAAAGTGTAGTGGCACAGTGTGGATTGGTTAAAAAGAAAATAGAAGTGATATCTCTGAATAGATAGCATCACTTCTCAGCATTTTGGCTAAAATCAAGTATCAGTAAAGACCGCAGGAATTTTAAATGCAACTAGCAATGGATGGTTTGCCTGAAGAGACATAAAAGCAACAAATTATTATCTAGAGAGAAATGGAAATGATACCATTGAAGTATATAGGATTTGCAGTAAGCTAGTAGTCAGCACTGTAATTTGAATAAAAATGAAGTTCACCTATAAATTTTGAATATGAAAGAAGCTATATTGGGAGGTGAGTTTTTTGTCACTGGAAGTGATCAAGACTTGGGTAATGACCAGTTGGGTGGAATTTAAGCCTGGAATATATTGTTAAACTAGATAATTACTGTGATCATTGGGCTCTGTTCCTTGATTACAGAGAAAGAGGACAAATGATGCTAATCAGCCTAGTATGTGATTTGCTTTTTGACCTTTTAAGCAAATTAGTAAAAATATATTTTCTCTTTAATTTACTCAGCAGATGATCTAAGATAATGTAATTAAAATTTAAAAATCATGAGGCAGAATACTTCTAGCAACAGAAATATTTGTTAGAACTATCCTTATGAGTTAAGGAGATATACAGTTCTATTTAACTTAGATAAAAATCTATCTCAAGTGACAAGTTATAGGGAATTTTTCATATAGTTTAGGAGTTTCAGACAAATAACTTGTTTAGATGTGGTTTCATCAGGTTTCTGGTCTACTCTGTGTTTCAGTTATACCTTCAAATTGGTGTTTCTCAAGGTGGCAGCCTGATGAAACATCCAAAGATCACATCATTAAGAGGGGATTGATATGTGTCTCCAAAATTCTTTTCATAAATACCTATTTGTGTAATGATTGGTCTAATCTTCCAACTAATCTCAGTGGCCAGAAAATTCATAGAATTTGTCCAAGATGTCCAGAATCATTTGCTGTGTGGATTACTGTGACAAAAGGGGCAGTGAAGAATTTGAGATTATCTCAGTGATTATAGAACACTCAAGATATACCCAGTTCAAACTAACTCTCATAGCTACTTCATGATAGAGAATTTTGGAATGATTGTTGAGATAACCGCAGTGTCCATTCATGCAGTGAAAAACACTCCAAATAGTTTGAAATATATGCAAAAACACATGGCCTCAATTTCAGAGGTTATAAAAGATATTAAAAGTTCATAAATGTACATTGTCAGTTCTAGAAACGTATAATTTCTAAAACTTATAATTATTGCATTCAAATTTTTAAAATTTTCAGTGATAGAGATCAGTGACACATTTATTGTGCATTTGTGAACAAAGGTAGCCAATTTCATTGTATTTTCAAAATAAGTTATGAAACTACCAAAGACTCAGTCTGATTTTTATGCAGCTTGGAAAACAGATTCAAATGTCCACTGCTGTCTATGGCCATAGTGGCTTCCAAAGCTACTAGAAAAAAAATGAACTTTATTTTTTTGACCAAGAAGAATCTTTCAATAAGACACTGTTAATCCTTAAATATAAATACCTTATTTGGGATTTCTGTCACTGTAGAACATGAGTTTAATTTCAAATGAATGAGTTTAACTGAAACACACTTTCAGTACCCTTGGTCTTTTCTGTGTTTTGAAGAAATTACCATTGGTTCTTACTCTGTCTTTCTTGAGTCACACACAAATTGCCGCCAAGTGACAAGAAGAGAAATACAGGAACTCAAACATCTTTGTATAGAATATGTTTTGTATATAAATTAGTTTTGGAGAATGAATTATTATACCCTATTCCAGTAACAGCACAGAAAATTTAACTTTCATTATCAAATGGCAGAAAGCCATAAATTGTGTCCTGTGATGATACAGTATTAGAAGAAATATCAGTATTTCATTTCAGTATACATCTGTGTTCGTCTAGTGGTTTAAAATTAGAAACGTATATAGTTGTATCATTCCATAGTATTATTTTTTCTTTTACCAATAGTTTTAAAAGTTATTCAAATGATTATACATGTATATATATAATATATATTTCGGATATTACATGTAAAAGTTATGATGGTAGTAGAAAAGACTAGGAAGCTCTAGATTAGATTTTAGCTCTAGCATTTAAGGTCAGGTAAACTTAAATAATCACTTAAGTCATTGTGGAACCTCAGGCTTCTTATGTGGAAAATGGGACAGTTCTCTGTATGCATAGTGTTGCGGTGAGAATCAATGAGATAAATAATAAATCACAGGGTTTATTAGTTTTCAACATGTCAGTTCTACTCTTGACATAACTTAGAGGGTTATTGTAAGAACATAGGAGGAAACTGGGCTTCCCAGGTGATGCTAGAACCTGGTAAAGAGCCTGCCTGCCGCTGCAGGAGACATAAGAGATGCATGTTCGATCCCTGGTCGGAAGGATCCCCTGGACAAGGGCCTGGCAATTCACTCTAGTATTCTTGCCTGGAGAATTCCCTGGACAAAGAAGCCTGGCGGGTTCCAGTCAGTAGGGTCACCAAGAGTCAGACATGAGTAAAAGGACATAGCATGCATGCAAGAAGAGTATATGAAGATAATTAGTATTTTATTAGTAATAATTCTTTACCACTATTATCTAAATCAGTAGTCTCCATTACAATGAAAGGTGATTTGTTTCTAAAAAGGTAGTTATTTGAACTTGTGTATGGTTTTTGATTTCAATAGCCTGAAACTGATGAGAAGAAAGTATCCATATTGACTTTTTTTATTTTTAAAATTCCCTCAATTTGGTTTTGAGTACAGACAGCAACATTTGACAAACTCAGAGCAAATATTTATATCATAAACAAAAGAATGAAGAAAAATGAATGAAAAAGATGTACACATCATACACAGAAAGTTAATTTTATTTCTACATAAAAAGGGATAACTATTTCTGAGCTAATGGTGTATTAGGGATGAGTGAGGGAGGAAATAGAATTTAACCACCAGCGTGGAACTCTGTTCCTATCAGCCTTGCCCACCACCACCCAGCAGTTACCCAATAGGAAGGATGGAAACTACTAGATGTGAGAATCTGTGGACAGATGTGATATTTACCCTAGACCCTGTCTGGGACCTCAGGAAAATTCATCATTGTGGAATGTTCTAGCATGGAATCATTGCAGTGGAGAAAAGAAATGTTAGCAGTGTATGGGTAAATAGAAAAAGTCCAGAGATAAGTCCCCCTCACTATTTAAATTTTCCTACTGAATATAGAAGAGATTTGAAAATGTCCACAGTAGAGTCAAGTATGAGATAAAAAGCAGTAAAGAGCTGAAGATGCTATGCTTGCCAAGGAGTTGGCATAGAAAGGGATGAAGAACTTTATGGTCGAGTTTGTGGTTCAGGAAGCCTAGCTGGCTTCTGAAGGGAGAATGTGGGACCTGAGGAGAGAGATGAGCTAATAGGGTGAGACTGCTAGGATTCTCTGGGTGTCATACTGCCATCCCTGCTGGGGAGAATGGACAAATTAATCAGTAATAGATTCCTGAGCGTAACAGTGGGATTCAGAACATGCTACCCCCAAGTGTGGCATCTTGGCATATGAAATACCATAAACTGAAGGAATTCTTAAAAGGTGGCAGAAGCAGGAAGGTCACTCTGACTCCTCACCCTCTCATCCTTCTTCTCTGAAATAAATTACAAAACTCTTATGTGAACAGTACCTCACTATACCAGAAGGGGGAAGATATTCTTGTCACAAGGATTGGGAATTTGGGGTCAAGAAGTCTGTACAAACAACGATTGTTAAACCAATTCTTACCTTCCTAGTTACTTCTTCATTTGCTATCCTTGGCCCAAACCCCTTTGTCTTGTCAGTTCTTCACAAATATATTGTTTTTTTTGTAAAGGTATAAAAGCTTCCTGTCCTTGTCATTTCTTCAGATCTTTTTTCTTTTGTGAGCACCCATGTATATGCAAAAATTCAATAAAATTATATGCCTTTGTCCTGCTTCTCTCTTTTTCAGTTTAATTTTCAGACTCATCTAGGGACCCTAGGTTGGGAAGATCCCCTGGAGAAGGGCATGGCAACCCACTCCAGTATTCTTGCCTGGAGAACCCCATGGACAGAGAAGCCTGGTGGGCTACAGTCCAATGGGTTGCAAAGAGTTGGACATGACAGAGCGACTAGCACAGGGACCCTAAGAGGGTTGAGGAACTTCTTCCTCCCCTATAATAAGTATATGCACAGTGAACCCTCCTTCCTTAATGTCACAACAGTAAGACTTTTAAAAATGTTTTTACTTATTTGTATCATTTATTTCCAGGTCATAATTTTTTGTTTCTTCAGTTTCTTCTGGTGTATCTTTTTCTTCTGTGCAGCCTTCTCTTACTAGATTTAGGAACAATCTGTTCTTTTTCAGTAAGGATCATCTCACTGTGACAGGTAGGGCTCATGTATGGGTTGATTGGACGGACCATGAGCTCTGTAATTCCTGTGCCACATCTTTGGGGGCTTTTTCTTCACCTGGATGTGTTCAATGACTAGGGAATCTGCCTCTAAGCCTTTAAGTTCAGTATTCCTCTCTGCACTTGTGATCATGTGCAGTAAAAATTGAGCACTCTTTTTGAGCCACTGACCCTGTGTCCAGCGCGACTGTTTGGCCTGTGCACATTTACCAACTTCACCGTTTTAATGATGGAGTGGCACACACTGCTTCTATAAAGGGCCACCCTTCAGATACTTCGGTGGCTTTTCAAATACGCAGGCCCTTAATGACCTGGGCGGTTTCACGAGTGTTCCTAAAACGAAAATGAAGGTTTCAGCTTTGTGGTTTGCATGATTTTGTGGAGTTTTCTGGGTCAGGTGAATAGTGAACCATTTTAAGAGGTCACGTCAGGCTACTTATCAGAGAAGCAACGGTAAGACTCTTGAAGTTTTGATTACTAAAAGGAGAGTGGAGAGAGAGAGGACTCTGAATTTGATTGGCTATCTCCTCAAATTTTATACAAAAAGAAGTGAATATGTTTATTATCTAAATTACTTCCTTCTGCTGTAAGAAATGAGCTTTTGAGAATTATGTTGAATTTACTAAGAGAAAGATAATTCTATTTTTCAATGTTTAAGTTGTTTGAACTACTGATACGGCAAATTTAAAGCTGCTATTATCAAATTGTATTTGTTAAATAATTATCAGTTTTATAAAATAAAAGTATATTTAATTAGCATTTATAACTTTTGGTCACCATGGAATAATCAGTGATTTTTGTGAGCTTATAATGTGTCAACCTTTAAAATCTAAAAAAGTAAAAGTAACTTATTTGTTTAATTACATTAATTAACCACTCCTATCCAATACTCTAGGCTGAGCAATACGAAATTGCTGATGTTGGATAATTTTGAGCTACTAAAAGAGCAATTTCATTTAGTGGAATTTAATACCTTCCAGGATATATAGAGTGCTTTTGGGTCACTCCAGATTGGAAGCACCCAGAATAAATGATAAACAGTGGTTGATAAGGTTTACAGGAGGATGCATTTAGCAAGAAACTTATTTTTATGATGAGCATAAAATTGACAATAATTTTTTAAAAGTCATTGGATCTGGAAGATATATGTTTATGCTTCTTACAATTTAATCCAGTTTTTTTCCAGTGTGGTCCAGACAACCACAAAGAACTTTTTTCTGGTATTGACATTTGATTAAAGAAGACTATGAAATTATTTTTGAACGTTTTTTCAGATTTTTAATCATGTACTACTTATTGATGAAAATTTTCTGGTTATTTTTCTAACTTTTATTTATTATGAATGTTGAAAACACTGTTCAAGTCAACCTTAAACTTGATATGTGCATATATTCTTCAGTTCAGTTCAGTTGAGTAGCTCAGTCGTGTCCGACTCTTTGCGACCCCATGAATCGCAGCACGCCAGGCCTCCCTGTCCATCACCAACACCTGGAGTTCACTCAGACTCATGTCCATCGAGTCAGTGATGCCATCCAGCCATCTCATCCTCTGTCATCCCCTTCTCCTCCTGCCCCTAATCCCTCCCAGCATCAGAGTCTTTTCCAACGAGTCAACTCTTCGCATGAGGTGGCCAAAGTACTGGAGTTTCAGCTTTAGCATCATTCCTTCCAAAGAAATCCCAGGGCTGATCTCCTTCAGAATGGACTGATTGGATCTCCTTGCAGTCCAAGGGACTCTCAAGAGTCTTCTCCAACACCACAGTTCAAAAGCATCAATTCTTTGGCGCTCAGCTTTCTTCACAGTCCGACTCTCACATCCATACGTGACCACTGGAAAAACCATAGCCTTGACTAGACAGACCTTTGTTGGCAAAGTAATGTCTCTGCTTTTGAATATGCTATCTAGGTTGGTCATAACTTTTCTTCCAAGGAGTAAGCATCTTTTCTTAACAGTAACTATTAAAGACTCATATATTGGAAGTTAGTGTTTATTAATACAGACAAGGTGGAGTTTTGGCTTTCCTGGTGGCTCAGCTGGCAAAGAATCCTCCTGCAGTGCTGGAGACCTGGGTTCAATCCCTTGGTTGGGAAGATCCCCTGCAGAGAGGAATATCTACCCACTCCAGTATTCTGGCCTGGATGGGGTCTGCAAAGAGTTGGACATGACTGAGTGACTTTTACTTTCAATGCAAATAAGGTGGAATTTTAGGATGTACATGAATGGAAGTGACAGTTTAGGTGAAAGAAGAATGTTTTGGGCAGGTGTGCTTAGCCCTGTCTTCTTATGCACTTCTGCTTTTTTGTGTTAACTCCAATTTCAAATGATTACACTTTATATATGGTAAAGTTTGCATTTCTGAGGTGTATAGAGAAGTAAATCAGAAATAATTGGCTTTGTAGTAGAGCCTGAAGTCAGGTAGGTTGATTCCTCCAGTTCCATTCTTCTTTCTCAAGATCGCTTTGGCTATTCGAGGTTTTTTGTATTTCCATACACATTGTGAAATTATTTGTTCTAGCTCTGTGAAGAATACTGTTGGTAGCTTGATAGGGATTGCATTGAATCTATAAATTGCTTTGGGTAGTATACTCATTTTCACTATATTGATTCTTCCAATCCATGAACATGGTATATTTCTCCATCTATTAGTGTCCTCTCTGATTTCTTTCACCAGTGTTTTATAGTTTTCTATATATAGGTCTTTAGTTTCTTTAGGTAGATATATTCCTAAGTATTTTATTCTTTCCGTTGCAATGGTGAATGGAATTGTTTCCTTAATTTCTCTTTCTGTTTTCTCATTATTAGTGTATAGGAATGCAAGGGATTTCTGTGTGTTGATTTTATATCCTGCAACTTTACTTAGCAAGGTGAAAAGACAGCCTTCAGAATGGGAGAAAATAATAGCAAATGAAGCAACGGACAAACAACTAATCTCAAAAATATACAAGCAACTCCTACAGCTCAACTCCAGAAAAATAAATGATCCAATCAAAAAATGGGCCAAAGAACTAAATAGACATTTCTCCAAAGAAGACATACAGATGGCTAACAAACACATGAAAAGATGCTCAACATCACTCATTATCAGAGAAATGCAAATCAAAACCACTATGAGGTACCATTTCACACCAGTCAGAATGGCTGCGATCCAAAAGTCTACAAATAATAAATGCTGGAGAGGGTGTGGAGAAAAGGGAACCCTCTTACACTGTTGGTGGGAATGCAAACTAGTACAGCCACTATGGAGAACAGTGTGGAGATTCCTTAAAAAACTGGAAATAGAACTGCCTTATGATCCAGCAATCCCACTGCTGGGCATACACACTGAGGAAACCAGAAGGGAAAGAGACACGTGTACCCCAATGTTCATCGCAGCACTGTTTATAATAGCCAGGACATGGAAGCAACCTAGACGTCCATCAGCAGATGAATGGATAAGAAAGCAGTGGTACATATACACAATGGAGTATTACTCAGCCATTAAAAAGAATACATTTGAATCAGTTCTAATGAGGTGGATGAAACTGGAGCCTATTATACAGAGTGAAGTAAGCCAGAAGGAAAAACATAAATACAGTATACTAACGCATATATATGGAATTTAGAAAGATGGTAACAATAACCCGGTGTACGAGACAGCAAAAGAGACACTGATGTATAGAACAGTCTTATGGACTCTGTGGGAGAGGGAGAGGGTGGGAAGATTTGGGAGAATGACATTGAAACATGTAAAATATCATGTAAGAAA
This sequence comes from Bos taurus, assembly GCF_002263795.3. Taxonomy (NCBI): domain Eukaryota; kingdom Metazoa; phylum Chordata; class Mammalia; order Artiodactyla; family Bovidae; genus Bos; species Bos taurus. The sequence continues at coordinate 37,957,473 of NC_037328.1, read as the reverse complement.
CGAGTTGCCAATCCAGGTTCGATGCACGATACTGGATGCTTGGGGCTAGTGCACTGGGACGACCCAGAGGGATGGTATGGGGAGGGAGGAGGGAGGAGGATTCAGGATGGGGAACACATGTATACCTGTGGCGGATTCATTTTGATATTTGGCAAAACTAATACAATTATGTAAAGTTTAAAAATAAAATAAAAATAAAATAAAAAAAAAAGAAATAATTGGGATAATTCATTTCTTACCCTGTGTTTACTCAAAAAGCTTCCGTAGTGCACAAGATAAGAAAAGTTATAATCACAAATGTAAACGTGCTCTTATGGAAAGTAAGTTGGAAAAGCAATATGTTTTCTAATGGAGATTATTGAAATATATAGACTATTAGCAGCTGAAAACAACTTTTTTTGTTCTCTTTTTCCTGAACACCCTTCTGCAAAGGCCTCTCCTGACCCCCACAGTGCTCTAGGCCAAGACCCCTTTTGGAGCAATCACAGCATTGAGTTTAGGGTGACTCTTCTCTGTGAAGAAACTTCAGAAATCCTGAGGACTGGTTGCCTCCCAAGTCTGGAAAAGGGAATCAGATTCCATATATTCTTTCCATCTGTGATGTGCTAAGAACAGAAATGTGTATGATCAATCTTGAAAACATTCCAAGAAAGTCATTTGGTGATGCAGTATTCATGATCTGTTGACATTCAAGATGAATCTGAGATGCCACAGTGATTCTCAAAGCCAAATTTATTAATATCTGTCAGCCGGGATAATTTAGTATTTAAATCTATATCATTCTTGTCTCTGTTTCTATACAAGAGATCTTCCATTTCCTTTCCTTACAAAACATTCCTAAACACAGCATCATGCTTCTGTTAACAATCTAAAGAAACAACTGTTTCACGTTTACTCAGAAACAGAATACCTCAGCATTTAATTATTTAGAAATAATGAACAATGACATCAACATTTCTCAGTCTTCAGGTACATGTTGAGTTTTTAAAATCTGATTGATTGAAATTGTGACCAAGACATCCGGTTGTTTAAAACCTTGTGTTATTTTGGTCTTTATTATGTCTGCCATGGGAAACGAGATTATGTTAAGGTCTTTTCACAGCAAAAGCATCTTCCTTACATTATTGTGGATTCTAAATTATTAGATTTTCTTCACTATGAGTTTTGTCACAAATAAGATTATCACTTCTAAAGGAGTGAATGTTTTAAAGGCTAATGGCAGAAGTGGTGAACTGGAGAAAAACAAAATTAGCTAAGGTAATTTCCTTCCAATTTGTGATAAAGGCCAGAGTCTGAGATGGGAAGAAAGGAAGAAGCATTTGGAAAAATGAAAGGATTTGGAAATGAAATGTAGGGGAAAATGGGTGGTTAGAGAAAGAGTACCGGTTGTTTAGAGTTTGCAGGGTTTCAGAGTCTTACCCTGAGGAATGCTGCTCAAGTAGAAATAGAAAAGGTAGTACTCATATGGATAATTGTGCGATTCTGCTCTTAAAAGTGTGATCTAATTCAGAAAAACGTCAGGGAGACATTTGTTGGCATCAAAAAGGTATATTCAGTTTTCTACTTTGAATTTTAAAAAATTTGAAAAACAGAATATAATAAAAAATGCCATTGATGATCTGAGGTAACTGAGAGGAAATTGCTTCTCTTTGGACTGAGAAGAGATTCAGGGAGGAGAAATGAAGAGTGGAAGGAAAATTCCTTGAGTACTGAGCATATGTTGGATACATAAGTGAACTATTTCATTCACGCATATCTTTCTAATCCTCACAACTGTTAGTAGATAATTTTTTTCTCTAAAAAAGTTAAGTGCTCAAAAGGGTGGGGATATATGTACATGTATAGCTGCTTTACTTTGTTGTACAACAGAAACTAACACAACATTGTAAATCAAATATACTCCAATAAAAAATAAAAGAAGTTGACTTCCCTGGTGGCTCAGACGGTAAAGAATCTGCCTACAATACCAGAGACCCGGGTTTGATCCCTGGGTTGGGGAGGATCCCCCGGAGGAGGAAATGGCCACCCACTCCAGTATTCTTGCCTGGAGAATGGACAGATGAGCATGGTGGACTATAGTCCATGGGGTCTCAAAGAGACAGACACAACTGAGCGACTTAACACTTTAACTTTCACTTGGACAATATCAGGCAGTTAGTAATAGTGCTTGGCTTTCTTGAATAAGAAAACCAAATTATGAAACAAACAAAATGAGGAAATGAAAAGAAAGAGAAACTGAGTAGAATATTTGTAACTGGATGAATAAAGAAGATAGACATTTCTGCTTAGAGACAGCATGTGAGCAAGAGAAGAAATGATATAAAATAGGGTATAGTGGGTATTAACTTCCCTGGTGGCTCAGACGGTAAAGCATCTGCCTACAATGTGGGAGACCCAGGTTTGATCCTTGTGTTGGGAAGATCCCCTGGAGAAGGCAATGGCAACCTACTCCAGTTACCCTTGCCTGGAAAATCCCATGGATGGAGGAGCCTGGTAGGCTATAGTTCATGGGGTCGCAAAGAGTCGGACATGACTTCACTTTCACTTTCTCAACCTAGGAATTCAACTTTTAGGATAAGTTCCTGGTTCTTCTGACTCACTGGCCACTTCTCAGTCTCCTTTGCTGACTCCCCCTTCACATCCCCAAACTCAATTCTCTGGACATCCCAGGACCAATAATAGGGATTTTTGGCAGAAGACCCTTAAAAAAAAAAGAAATGTCCACTATTTTTTTAGATTCCTTTTCTGTGTTGGGTATGCTGAGTTCCCCTTGTTTAATCTTAAGTATTAAGTGTCTATACATGCAATGGCCTTGTATTTGAAGACAGCCTTGAGTGAGAAGAATAGTGACCAATGGAAGAATAATTGTCAGCAGTTGTATTTCAGAGTAAGAGGTGACCAAGAGAATGACCATAATTCCCTAGCGGTATCATAAGGCATCTTGGAATTCTGAATGTCCCTCAATATGGGGGACATGAACCTGATATATATATATATATATATATATATATATATGTGTGTGTGTGTGTGTGTGTGTATGAAAATTGACCCAGAACAACAGGATTTAAAGGAGAACAAATTAGATGTATTTGACCCTTATAATTCTATTTGAAATGGATTTTATTTTATTTTTGAAGGTTAGAAATAGAGGATTATAAAAAGTTATAACTAGGAGGGTAAGATCGCATGAGAGTTCTTGAAACTTGTTGGCCCTTATATTGTTTATTATTTGGGTTGCTGAGTCATGTCCAACTCTTTTGCAGCCCCATGGACTATAGCGCGCCAGGCTCCTCTGTCCATGGAATTCTCCAAGCAAGAGAACTGGAGTGGGTTGCCATTTCCTTCTCCAGGGGGGATCTTCCTGATCCAGGGATTAAACGCATGGCTTCTGTCATGTCTCCTGCATTGTAGGCAGATTTTTTACTGCTGAGCCACCAGAGAATCCCCTGTTAGCCATATATGGATGCATATAATTCAAGTAGTAATTAAAATAGATGGTCTCTATTCATTTGTGAGATTCACCTAACCAGCTCATGATAACAGTGAATAGCTCTTTGCCCACTGAAACAGTGTTCCATTCACTAGATGTAATCTGTAACATTATATCTGCTCTGAACAGTGTTTTAAAACTTTAAAAAATAGTTTCCAATATTTAAATGCTGGGAGATTTCATAGAATCCTCTGAAATTTTGACCTTTCCTGCAACATGGTGAAACACTGGCAGCGGCAGTTGAAGTTCACAGAAGGCAGTAAGCTGGGGCTTAGGGGCTGGCTGCTGCCCTGTGTGTTCTAGGTGGAGGCAGTGGGCTCTGGTTCTGGCTGGTCCACACATCTGTGTCCTTGTTTGTCTCCTTTTGGGCTTCCCTGGTGGCTCAGCTGGTAAAGAATTTGCCTGCAGTGTGGGAGACCTGGGTTTGATCCCTGGGTTTGTATGATCCCCTGGAGAAGGGAACAACTACAAACTCCAGTATTCTGGCCTGGAGAATTCCATGGACTGTATATACACAGTCCATGGGGTTGCAAAAAGTCGGACATGACTGAGCAGCTTTCCCTTTCACTTTGTCTCCTGTGTAACCCTTGTAGGCATTTGAATTGTTCTTAGGAAAAGAGGTTGCTTTTAGTCTCAATGATGGCAGTGGACAGCACATCAGGATTGCAGGGCTCCTGCTGTTCGAGAGCATTAGGATCACTGCTTGCCCCCATCCCCACCCCAGAGTCCTACTGACATCTCTGACTGCTAGGTATCCATTTGAAATCTTGGAACAGTCATCTACTAAACAGCCTAAGAGGATAAATATCTCTCTGTCTACTTCCAGGGAGTCCGTTGGTTTTCAAGATACCTGGGATAGAGGCCAAGGGACAGCAGGCAGACCAGGAAATTACTGGAGGCTAAAGGTGGAAGTGTGGAGAAGGCAATGGCACCCCACTCCAGTACTCTTGCCTGGAAAATCCCATGGACGGAGGAGCCTGGTAGGCTGCAGTCCATGGGGTTGCTAGGAGTCGGACATGACTGAGCGACTTCACTTTCACTTTTCACTTTCATGCATTGGAGAAGGAGATGGCAACTCACTCCAGTGTTCTTGCCTGGAGAATCCCAGGGACAGGGGAGCCTGGTGGGCTGCAGTCCATGGGGTTGCTAGGAGTCGGACACCACTGAGCAACTTCACTTTAACTTTCACTGAGTAAAAGAGACCTCTCTATATTTAGCCCAATATCTTGAAACAGACTCTATTGTTTACGGAAGTACTGTGCTACCTTCCCTCCTTTCTCAGGCTTCAGTTCAGTTCGGTTCATTGCTCATTCATGTCCAACTCTTTGCAACCCCATGAACCACAGCACACCAGGCCTCCCTGTCTGTCTCCAACTGCCGGAGTCTACCCAAACCCATGTCCGTTGAGTCGGTGATGCCGACATCTCATCCTCTGTCATCCCCTTCTCCTCCTGCCCTCAATCTTTCCCAGCATCAGGGTCTTTTCCAATGAGTCAGCTCTTTGCATCAGGTGGCCAAAGTATTGGAGTTTCAGCTTCAACATCAGTCCTTCCAGTAAACACCCAGGACTGATCTGCTTTAGGATGGACTGGTTGGATCTCCTTGCAGTCCAAGGGACTCTCAAGAGTCTTCTCCAACACCACAGTTCAGAAGCATCAATTCTTCGGCACTCAGCTTTCTTCGCAGTGCAACTCTCACATCCGTACATGACCACTGGAAAAACCATAGCCTTGACTAGACAGACCTTTGTTGGCAAAGCAATGTCTCTGATTTTTAATATGCTGTCTAGGTTGGTCATAACTTTCCTTCCAAGGAGTAAGCGTCTTTTAATTTCATGGCTGCAGTCACCACCTGCAATGATTTTGGAGCCCCGAAAAATAAAGTCAGCCACTATTTGCCATGAAGTGATAAGACTGGATGCCATGATTTTAGTTTTCTGAATGTTGAGCTTTAAGCCAACCTTTTCAGTCTCCTCTTTCACTTTCATCAAGAAGCTCTTTAGTTCTTCTTCACTTTCTGCCATATGGGTGATGTCATTTGCATATCTGAGGTTATTGATATTTCTCCTGGCAATCTTGATTCCAGCTTGTGCTTCCTCCAGCCCAGCATTTCTCATGATGTACTCTGCATACAAGTTAAATAAACAGGGTGGCAATATATAGCCTTGACGTACTCCTTTTCCTATTTGGAACCAGTCTGTTGTTCCATGTCTAGTTCTAACTGTTGCTTCCTGACCTGCATGTAGGTATCTCAAGAGGCAGGTCAGGTGGTCTGGTATTCCCACCTCCTTCAGAATTTTCTACACTTTATTATGATCCATACAATCAAAGGCTTTGGCATAGTCAATAAAGCAGAAATAGATATTTTTCTGAAACTCTCTTGCTTTTTCAGTGATCCAGCAGATGTTGTCAATTTGATCTCTGGTTCCTCTGCCTTTTCTAAAACCAGCTTGAACATCTGGAAGTTCATGGTTCACATATCGCTGAAGCCTGGCTTGTGAGATGAGTGCAGTTGTGTGGTAGTATGAGCATTCTTTGGCATTGCCTTTCTTTGGGATTGGAATGAAACTGATCTTTTCCAGTCCTGTGGTCACTGCTGAGTTTTCCAAATTTCCTGACATATCTTTGTCAGCATCATCTTTTATGATTTGAAATAACTCAACTGGAATTCCATCACCTCCACTAGCTTTGTTCTTGGGCTTTGTAGGCCCCAAGAAATAGCTGGGTAGCTGTAATACACAGAGACAGAAGGCATTCCTTGTAGAAGAATCAGGAGACATATTTAAAGTTGGAGGAGCAGCTGGAGAGCAGAGGCGAGGAAAATGGGTTTCTAGAGATGAGGTAGATGAAATCACTAGTGAAAGTCCTTTCAGAGGGAACTCATATTCAGGAGTCTGATGAATTAACAATAGTTAAAACAGTCTGTCGAGGAACTTCTTTAACTCGAGACTGTTTAAAGAGTTGTTTTCCAAATTTTAACAGCAAGCGATTTGTCAGAAATAATATCTGAAGAGAAAAAAGAAACACTTTCAGTCAGTTGAGATGGTAAATGTAAGCACCAGAAATTCTATTTGAATACTTTTAGGTAAATACATACTATGGTAGAATCACATCTAATGAGAAAGTTCTGTTCTAAAGTAAGAACATGAGACAAATATCCCATATTAAAATTATCCTTGAAAAATTCCACTACTGCCCTTGTATCACCAGAGTGGGGCTTTTGCATTAAGCTGGAGAAATGGGTGACAAGATTGTGACCCCATGGACTGTAGACCGGCAGACTCCTCTCTCTCTGGGATTTTCCAGGCAATAATATTGAGTTGTCATTTCATTCTCCACGGGATCTTCCTGACCCAGGGATCAAATGCGTGTCTACTGCATTGGCAGGCAGATTGTTTATCACTGAACCACCTGGGAAAACTGTTGCACACCCTGGGGAAATGTGTAACAAGATAAATTAGGGGATATCTTCTCATTGCCCCCATCCATTCCTACCCCTCAAAGTGAAAGCCCACTGAATAAGAAATTGAATTTGTATAAATGCCACTCCATGTGTGTGTGCTCAGTCCCACTCCATTATGTATTAAATAGGTTGACTTTGAGGTTTTATGGTGGGGTGATTTTTAGTACTCTTTTTAAAAGTTCTCTCAAGTTTGATCTGTTTTTCTTTTCATCATGCTGTTTCTAACATTTAAGTGGAAGAATGTTTTTATAAGACATTTAGTAATTATGGCTTACTTACAATCTCATTATTTTGGGTAACCATGAACGTTTTTTTTTTTTTGAAGGGACAGACTGTGTTGCATCTAAATATGGTAAAGCTAATGTTGTGTTTTTAAAGCACTGGTTGTGCCTTGTATGTGGGATGTGTTACCGTGTGAATAACAGCCTGATAAAGCATACTGTATGGCCTCAGTTTTCTTTCTGAGCTTGCATGTAAGGGAGTCTGAATCAACCAAAGGAGGATTAATCAACCCAAGTGCTGCCTACACAGTATGACACATCACACATCTCTTCACAGTTTGTTAGACACAAGTAACTCCTGCTTTTAAAACCACAACAGACAGCTGTTTTCCCACACTTTTTAACAGTGTTGAACAAAAGAAAGGGGAAAGGCATGGAGCTGGAGAAGTTTTATGACTTAAAAAAATTAAGACTGACCTTATTCTAAGACCTGTAACTTCCTTTACATTCTCATCTCACATATATTTACATTTCTCTTCTTATAACTCACATGTACTTCTTATCTATGGCCTTGTTAACATTAAGTGAATCAGAAAAATACTGAGAATTTAACTAAAACATCATTGCTTTCCTTAGGATCCCCAAACAAAACCTTGTAAAGAATTTCTAAATGTTTTGAATAGAGCTAAAATCAACACATCTGTTTTTTGATTAGTGACAACTTTTAAGGTGTGGTTGGGGACAGAATTCATCCATCTTTGGCTTTGCTCAAGTTTGCCAAACTGGAACTTACATACCAGTGTGTCCGTGTCTCTATAAAATTGTTGTATGCTTAGCATGACCCTGGGAAAAGATTTTTTGTTTTTCTTTTCTTCTTCCCAGATTGGTCCAACAAGGATTGAAACAGATCGTGGTGTATATATCTGGAGTGCATTTCTCTTGCAAGAAAAGGCTGCTTGGGAGAATGGCACTGAAACATGTGTTTCAGTGGCACTGAATCATATGTGAAACGAAAAAAAAAATAAAGTTTGTAAAACAAACCCCCCCCCCAAAAAAAAACAAAACAGAAAAGGCTGCAATAGAATCAACCCAAATAAAATTAATTTGTTAAAATATTTTCTTCCCAAGGGCATGTCACGTTTAGAATCAGCTTATAGTGTAGCTGAATAGTACTGAACTGAAAAGTACTCTGAATTTGATTCGTATTTGTTGCACTAATATTTGCCAGTATTTTTAAAAGCTATGAAACTTGCGCTGTTGAAAATTGCATGTGTGTGATTTGCATGGGTGTCATCCCAAGGAGTATCTCAGTGATTCAGCTAGGTTGTTTCTGATCATTTGGAAGACTCATATACCATGTACAAACTTAGCGAGCTTATCTGCCACCTGCTCGCTGAGGACTAGTGATTCTTTATGCCTGGAAAACTAGCTTTTAAATGATTCCATTTGCATTTTAGACAAGAAAGCATCAAATATAGATGTACATTGTAGATTATTTTGGCCATGTCAGAATAAAGAATATAGAAAAAGTACAGCTTAAACACCATGGTGCAGATGGAGGTACTCGAGCTAAAAAGAAATGGCACTGAAATATATTTACATCTATGTAATTACTGCATCATAAATAGAAGCAAGAACTACAGTCTATGCTCTTTATATTTAATCCCTAATGGGCAATTTACCAGGCTCCCTTGAAAGTATAAAATGACAATAATCAGCGTTCTCAGACCCTTAGCCATCTTTACTGCATATATAATTAAAGGAACGAGTTCCTGCTTTAAGCCTTCTATTCATGAGGACTTCTTGGACTGTAATTAGATACATTATCTTTATCACAGCTCACGGTACATATTTTATGCAGCTCTTTTGCCATTAATTTTGCTACTTTTTCTCTTTAGGCACAGGGAAGATATGGTAAAATAAAGTCACTAGTGGGTCATTGAGTCAGACAAACCAAAATGCATGGCCCTCCTAGATGATGGGGTTATGTAAGGCAGCACATGGATTGACTGGGACAGGATTTATGAGCCAGATATTCTAAATGTCTTTTCTAAATACCTTGACTATTGATAGGAGTAATAGAGTGTTACTGGCAGTATGGTATTGTTGTTGTTGTTGTTCAGTCACTCAGTTGTGCCCGACTTTTTGCGACCCCATAACCCAGAAGGATGGTATAGAGTTAACAGATCAGCCTGTGAGGGCTCAAAGGTGCCTACTGAGGTGTTCATTTGAAATTTATTTATGGCTGATCTCAGTTGGGTTGCTGGGAAATACTTCTATTCTGCTAACCAGTTTCATTTTGTAGGAAGTTTCCCTTCCCTTTCTTTGCACTGCCTCTTCTCTCTCTCCCCCTCCCTTCATACGCACACATACATACACACACACACACACACACACTACACGATCCCATAAAATGATGAGCTTCCTCTAATAAAGATATCCTTTGAAATTATTTAACCATTGTTAAAGAGTTTATATTTCAAATCTGAACTGGTGAATTTATGATGGTGAGGAGATTGTTTATGTTAAAATCATTAAAATGAAAGTTATGAACAGACAGTTCTTTGGGCAACAGGAAATGAACCAGATTGTGATTGGGTTTGAAGTTTATATCATTTCCAGGGATAAAGAGACTCTTTGATGAGTAGAGAAGCTGATTTGACTCTAAGGTTTCCTTGTCAATTCCTCACATCTGTGAGTTATGAAGCTTTATTCTGACAGCACAAAATTAACTCACTCTGTTGTCTTGATTGCTTTCCCACAGTGTTTCCTCCATGGCTCTGTCCCAACAATTGTTGCAGCAGGAGAATGAGAATGGCTTTGCTTCATGGTAGGTTGGCCCCATCCCCCGTGAGGGTAAGGAATCTGATATGGGGAAATCTAGCCAGGAGGGAAATAGTTCTCATTACTTCAGTAGTCAATGGCAAAATTTTAGGTAGAGAGTTTTATCCATTTAGAGATGTGATGGCTGCTTTACCCAGCATGGGAGGAAAAGGCTAACCAGTTTTATCACCCTTTTCTTCCTAATTAAAGTTTAGGGTAAAATCATTTCTCCCTTATAGAGGCCAATGGGAACATCTACAGTGGGAAGTTTTTGGCCCAAAGCCCAGTACAAGATGTAGTGCAGAAATACTTTACAGTATTGGGGCATTTGATGGTCACTGAACAAACACTGGAACACTATCTTGATTTCAAATTGAAATGCTTGGGAAGGTGGAATGTTTTAGCTCTGAATAATGTGCTGTTATTCACATACTCAGGAGGATTAGAAAAGTCTCAGAGCTAGGTATGTCTGTGAAGAAAAAAGGCATTGTTTGTGAGTAATGATTTTCACACCCTTTATGATTTTTGGGAGATTTGATTATTTTGATAAATTTTACATCAGTTAATAGAGGATATGCACAGATGAGTAAATAAGCAAGAATTTAAATTTCCTTTGAAAGCTTTATAATGTAGCGTGTCACTTCTTGGGCCCCTTCCATTCATTCCACTGTTGAATAACATGAAGAGTCTTGGTTTGGAGACTAGCAAAAAGGGACTTGACTATTAATAGAAAACTGTGTTGAGTCAGATCATTACTTCATATATATTTATATGTATATACTTCATATATATATATCATTACTTCATTCATATATATACATTTTTTTTCTTTCAAGTCACTCTAATTAGGGATGAGAAATGGCTGAAGGAATGGCCGTTTCTAGGAACCTGGGTACATAATCTGAAGAAATTAATTCAAAACACAAAAGCTCTTAGAAGTATCATATTATCTTAACATTTTATGACACCTTTTTATTCTTTTTTGTATTTATCAGCTAGCTTTTAATTAAACATAGTAACTTATAAGAAATAAAAACAATTTTATTTGTTTTTATTAAAAGTCAACAGTTTGAACTTGCTGACTTATTTAAGTTATTCAGCATCTTGCTATGTGTATGTATACATGTCCATATAAATATATAGTTTATATATCCATAACCTCTGTTCTTTAACAGAAATGCAATTTTTTTTCATGTGAGAAAGTTGAATTTTGTTTAGTGTGCACACATTTTATTTTAAAAGCAGTATCAAGGCATTAGAGGGTCTCAAGAAGAGTTATGCCATCAGACACAGACTGAATGGAGGATGAGTTGACTGTGGATAAGGGTAGAAGCAAGGGCACCAGTAGGGAGCCTATGGCTAAAATCAAGTTAGAAAAAGAGTGGCCTGCACTGAAGTGATATCATTTATACGGAGAGAAATGAGCAAGATTGTGATCTCAGTACAAAGCCAAATTGACTTAGCTGGTGAACTAGATGTGGGATGTGAAGGAAAGAGAACAGTCATAGATGACTGCTTGAATTTTGGTCTGAATAACCTCATAGGAAGGGGTGTCATTTACTTGGATGGAGAAGACTAGGGAAAAATGGCTTAGATGTTGAAAAAAATAAACCTTGTTTTTGTTGTGTTAAATTTGAGGTGCCTAGTATACATTTTTCATGATAATCATTAAGTAGCAGCTGGCTTTACAAGTGTGGACCTCAGGGAAAAGATAGAGACCTACTACATGAATTTACAATTCATCTACATTTACATTTTCTTTAAAGCCATAAAAGTAGGTGAAGTATGTGTACATGGAAAAGAAAACAGATATAAGATACAATCTAGGGAGTCTGTGTAAACAGAGAGGAGAAGAATATGAGGTCAGCCTCTTGGCTAGTCTAACATTTAGGTTGGGGAAAAAGTTCAACAAACAAGACTGAGAAAGTGCAGTTAATATATCAGAAAGTAAATCAGAAGAGTATGGTTTCCCAGAAACTTAAGAGACAAGAGGTATTGAAGAAGAAAGTAACCATCAACTGTGAAAATACTGTTTGACCAAGAGTGAATCATTTGAGAAATGTGAGGACATAGAAAGCACTTATCTGATCTTGCAAGATGGAAGTCATTGTTAGTCAGCCCAGAATATTTGGTGTGGTAGGAATTTCAGCCAGTCTAGGGTAGGTTCAAGAGAGTGTATAAGAGGAAATATATTAAGCACTGGCAGCAGTTTAGAAAAGAAGCAGAAGAGACAAATGGGGCAGAAAAGGAAAAGGAGTAGTGGTCAAAAAAGGGGTTCAAATGTGGAAGAGAGTTCAGCCTGTTTGCTTGCTGGTAGGCACAATTTAGGAGGGAAGAGGAAATGGTGACGTAGGCGGGCATGGGGATTGATTTCAGGACAGAAGTCACTGGATGGGTCAGTAATTGGTTTTGGGAAATGGGGTTATTTTCATTTTCTCAGTTAATTAAAAAGTGAGATTATCAACTAAAAGGGAGAAAGCAGAGATGTTGGAGTTTTGAAGAGAGAGGTGTGATTAAAAACAGGGAAATTGAATTAATAAGGACATGTGTTCATGGTGAGCTGTTAGATATGATAGTAGACTGTGGCACTGAGGATCCAATGGTCAGGACTTTAGAGATTTTAGGATGTATTAGATAAAAGACGCTTACTCCTTGAAAGAAAAGTTATGACCAACCTAGATAGCATATTGAAAAGCAGAGACATTACTTTGCCAACAAAGGTCCGTCTAGTCAAGACTATGGTTTTTCCTGTGGTCATGTATGGATGTGAGAGTTGGACTGTGAAGAAAGCTGAGCGCTGAAGAATTGATGCTTTTGAGCTGTTGTGTTGGAGAAGACTCTTGAGAGTCCCTTGGACTGCAAGGAGATCCAACCAGTCCATTCTGAAGGAGATCAGTCCTGAATATTCATTGGGAGGACTGATGTTGAAGCTGAAACTCCAATAGTTCGGCCACCTGATGGCGAAGAACTGACTTGTTTGAAAAGACCCTGATGCTGAGAATGATTGAAGGCAGGAGGAGAAGGGACAACAGAGGATGAGATGGTTGGATGGCATCACTGACTGGATGGACATGAGTTTGAGTAAACTCTGGGAGTTGGTGATGGAAAAAGATGCCTGGCATGCTGCAGTCCATGGGGTCGAAAAGAGTTGGACATGACTGACAACTGAACTACTACTAATAATAGTAATGAAATTTAAAGAGATTTGGTGATACATCTTTGCTTATGCAGCTGCGGAAGAGGCAAAAGTAGAACCAGAAACCCAAGTTTTCAGATTCCAAAGATGCCCACTGTGTAGCCTTCCAAAATATTAATGATCTTAAATACTTCATCCTTTGTTAAGATTTTTCTGGCCAGGAAGTTTCTCAGATAAATTTTGTGCTTAGTTGTGATATTTTTCTTGTTTTAAAATCTTATTTTGTTAGTGACAAAGTAAGGACTTATAATAGAGGGACTCTTCAGAAACAGTAAATAATCCCTGAGTGAGATTCTTACAAGTCATCCAGTACCCACTCCCCCATTGTATGTTAGAAAACTAAGTCCCAGAAAAATTAGAAGACTTTTAAAATGTCATTCAAATAGTTGCTTGGATTACAGCAGGGATTATATTTCTTGATAGCCATCTCAATGTCTTTTCCATCATGTTACACTATCTATCGAACCTTAACTTGAAAAACCCCAAGTCTTGAGAGCTGGAAAAGACTCTAGAGATTGAACTTCACCTTTCTCATTTTATGAAGGAGAAAATACAGATCCAGAAGATTAAATTGTTACTGCAAAGTTATCTAGTGAGTGTAATAAGTTAGTATGGGACCGTGCCTGCTTCAGGTTTCCACTGAGGTACCATAAGGAAAAGTATCGGATAACAGATAGTGTGGACAGCTTATGTCCCTGTCCTTATATCCTGATTTTTTAAAGGAAACAGAACCCAAAAAAACATGACTCTTGCTCCCCTCTGCCAAATCAAGGACATAAAAAAGATATCAGAGACCTTGGAAAGAGACTGGTAAGGAGATCTTGTTGGAGAAAGTTTGTGCTTTGCTTTGAGCACTCAAAATTAAATTTTGGAGCATGCTAATTTCTGAGCCCAAGCCTTTGGTGATCTTTGAGAGAACCACTTGATGTGATACCACTAGATTTGGTGAGAAGAGTCGGAAGAACACTGCCTTGGCTTTGCTTAAACTTTCAGAGTTCTCATAGAATATACCACCACTTCTTGTGAATCAGATATGGGTCATTTAAAACAAAAGAGCCAACATGATACTTTTGGCTCCTGTCCCACAGTGGCAGGAAGACCTCTGCAGCAGAAGAAAGAAGATGCGTTGTGGAATGTCCCACTGCCAGCCAGCATAGAGGTTCATTTCCCCAGGGATTTGGGCTGTTTGGGACTCAGGAGCCCAGGAGGGAAACTCCACAAGACCCAATAGAAGAAGCTAACTTCTGTCTTCCTTCAAGGCCAGAGAAGACTGTCAACCTGAGATGGCACCAGTCCAAATAAAAACCATCTGATCTCTTCATTCACTGCAGCTAGTGAGTGAAGGAAAATCTCAACTAGGACAGGTGGAGGGCAGAACACCAACTCCGTGAAGCAAATCTGGATTGTGGAAGAGAAAATTTAGTGATCAGAATATTTCAGTAGATATTCTACATACTGAAATGTAACTGTTTTTTGACTTACCAATATTTTAAGACATTGTGTTATCTAGGAGTGAGTGGCAACAAAAGCCCTGTGACTGTCAGAATTTTCATCAGGGGTAGGGAATTCATGGACAGAGGAATCTGGCAGGCTGCAGTTTACGGGGTTGCAAAGAGTCGGGCACAACCGAGTGACTAAACCTTACTTACTTGGGGAAGGATACATCCAGGAGAGGACAGAACTGAAGTTGCATTTTGTTCACAGTCTGCGGGTGAGCATGCTGGGACTACAAGAATCGTCACACAGTCTTCATTGCGCTCAGCTTTCTCCAAATGAAAGATGTGAGAACTGAAAGAAGAACAAATTTGTTTGGCTTTTATGACTACTTGTCACAGAAAATATTCTTACCTTGGTTTTTTTTTTTTTAAATTTCACTGCAGAGCAGATTTTCAGGTATGTTTGGTGAAGAATGAATGGATGACATAAAGTGGTGCTATCACCGAGAGGCCTGAGATGGGGAGACGAGCAGAAACAGCTGCAGATGCTAATGCCAATCAGAAATGAAGCTAACGTCTGGGGCACCCAGGGAAGAAAGACACAAACATCGTGCTGTGTGCCAAGACCATCCACCGGGCCCATCCTCGTTGTGTTTAGGACACTAGCAGTGAAATGTAAATATGGGTCAGCCGAGTTATTTTACTTAGGCCAAGTTGTATACACAGTGTGTATCCAGGCTTTCAGTCAGAAAAAGAACACATGGAGCTTGCTGGCCTGTTTTGAAGGCTGTGGAACCTGCCATAAATCTTGTTCTTTCCATCTCAGAAGGATCAACAGGGGCAGCAGAAGCCCTGCCTTTTTCCCACCACTACTGGCTCTAGCATATGCTCAAAATCATCA
Organism: Bos taurus; assembly: GCF_002263795.3. Classification (NCBI taxonomy): domain Eukaryota; kingdom Metazoa; phylum Chordata; class Mammalia; order Artiodactyla; family Bovidae; genus Bos; species Bos taurus. The sequence continues at coordinate 37,941,944 of NC_037328.1, read as the reverse complement.
CCCCTGCCTTGCACTCTCAGAACTGGACTGCAGCCACCAGGGGGGCTTCTTTCGGACTTCGTGTCCAGTTACAGTGCTTCTGTCAGCCTAAAGGGCTGGAGGCTTGCAATGAGTGACTCTTAGCGAAGGTCCAAGTGTCTCTAGACTGATCCATCTCAGAGACTGGCTGAAGAACTTGGTTTTGGATGCAGGCTTTTATTCTTAGGCAAAACACAGTATCCTTATGACACAGGCAGTGTTAATGCCACATCCCCTGTGCTACATCATGGTGTCTCTCAGTAATAAAACTGGAGAGAAACATAGAAAAGATATGGCAAGAAATCATAAAGCAACCAACCGGACTTCTTAGTGGTCCAGTGGTTCAGAACCTGCTAATGCAAGGGGACGTGCGTTCAATCCCTGGTCTGGGAAGATCTGACATGCCACAGAGAAACTAAGCCCGTTCACCACAACTGCTGAAGATTGCACCCCACAACACGAGAGTAGCCGCCACTAACTGCACAAGGCAAGGAAGACCCAACCCAGCCACAAATAATAAATAAATAAATAAAATTATTTTAAAAAAAAAAGCAACCAACCATGTTTTGGAATTGGATTGAAGGATATTAGAAAGAGAAACTATTCTTTATACATTTATAAATCAGCCATCAGATCAGATCAGATCAGTTGCTCAGTCGTGTCCGACTCTGCGACCCCATGAACACAGCAGAGCCTAAAGAATAGTTAGGTTTCAGATGATTACTTTTAGGCTTTCATGGAAGCTCTTCAATCATATGGATTGTTGTGAAAGTTGTATTTCTTTCCTTGATTGACTTAGTCACCCTTTACCTGTATTTCAAGTATGTTTTTAGTTAATCTACCCTCAGCCAATGCCTTTCCTTGTCACACTGCCAGCCATTTCAGGTTTTGTTCTATTGAAATATGAGCACTGAACAATCGATGTTTTTGAATTGTGGTGTTGGAGAAGACTCTTGAGAGGCCCTTGGACTGCAGGGAGGTCAAACCAGTCAATCCTAACAGAAATCAACCCTGAATATTCACTGGAAGGATTGTTGCTGAAGCTGAAACTCCAATACTTTGACTATGATGAGAAGACCCAACTCATTAGAAAAGACCCTGATGCTGGGAAAGATTGAGGGCAGGAGGAGCAGGGGTGACAGAGGATGAGGTGGTTGGATGGCATCACCAACTCAGCGTACATGAGTTTGAGCAAACTCTTGGAGATAGTGAAGGACATGCTGCAGTCCATGGAATTGCAAACAGTCAGATACGACTGAATAACAAACAATGTATTACCATAAAACATATATGGTGGAAAAAATGTAGAAATGTGCAGTGCTATTTAAAACAATTTTCTCAATCCTTTTATTTGGTAGTTTGCAAATATGGCCACAGTTCTCCTCTAATTCCTGTATCCAGAGTCTTCACAATGTGACTTTACAGCATCTGTTTCCCCACTTTTGAAATCTCAGCCGACCATGTAGCTTGCTTTGGCCAGTAGAATGCATAGTGTGCCTGTTCTAAGTCTAAGGGCCTCAGAGGCTGTTTCTGTCACCCTGGCCAATAATATGTCAGTTGGCACACATGTGAATAAGGCCATCCAAATTTGGTGAGTGGCTGACCCACCCGCCAACTGTAGCAGCATAAGTGAGCCAAATGGAGATCAGCTAACTTGCCACCTTACACAGAACTGTGATCCAAAAAAAGTTATTGCTCTGAACCACTAAGTGTTGTGTGGTGTATTATGTAGTAATAATTGGTATATCTTGTTATGTCATTTGTGGAGTTCTTTTTTCCATCATTTTTATAAGCCCACATTCCTGGCAGAGAGCTTTGATGGTGTCTAGAGGCTTACTGTTGGAAGAGACCACAGCTAATGGTGGAGATTGTCTCTTTGTACCATTGCTCTGCTTCACTATAACTTTGAGAAACTTCTGCCTCTTAAATATGATTATTTCTGTAACTACACCAGAGAAAGGAAAGAGTAGAAAAGAATCCCTTGTTCCTCTAGTTTCCAGCTATAATATCACTGGCCATTGGGGGTTAAGCATATGAGTGTACCATCTAACCTAATTTGGGGTCATGACCTTTGAGGGTAGTGAACTGTCCGTTTTCACCCTGGTATTCTACCTAGCCCTTAGCCCATGTGTTAATACACTGTAGTGGCTCAAACACTGAAATCATTTGAATCCCTAACCATAATAAGGGAAGACATAGTACCTTATTCATCCAGCAGTTGCGTTCCAGTTTCACACACATTATCCAGCCTTCTGAACAGTCTGAAGTATTTAGGATTGTGACGGATTTGGTCAGGACTGAGCAAGATACATCAACTCTTGTGGAATGTTCAATCTAAATTTAGGAAAAATTCTAAAATCCCAGAGAATGGTATCTGCAGATACTCTGAGTAGACCCAGATAAACCCAGGGGGGTCCTAGAAGGGTCTGGACTGAAGAAGCTGTCAGCCACTGTGTCATTTCTTAAGCCATAAATGTGTGAATTAAAATTTTGGGGGGTCCAGGATCTATGATCTGAGAACGTATTATTTCCCAGGCCTTTTAAACTCAGTATCCTAGAGAGCAGACAGCTTTTCCAGGCTAACACAGGAGAGCTACTCCATAGTATGATAATCAATATCTTTATTCAGGAAGTAGCCTATAAGATTCCCCACTGATGAGAGCCCTCTCCCCTCATTATTCATCACTGCCTCCTCCATATGCTTCAGCTGTCCTGAGCACTTCCTTCTGTTTCCTACTTCTGTGCTTTGTGCTTTATTCCTGCCTAGACTATAAAATTCTCTTATAAAGTTCTCATGGTGGTCACCTTTTCAACTTTTAAAACTCAAGTGCATCCTCTTTTGTAAAACCCTTTCCAACTGCATCCCTTCACATTCTTCTCTTAAATAAAACTTCTCTCTCTCATAATGATTTTTTCTGTGAGTGTGTATGCAATATTTTGTCATTGCTTATGGACATTTTTGCGAGAGTTTGTTACCAGATTTTCACCTCTTTAAAGGCAGAAACCATTACTTACCTATATTTATATGAAACTTTCACATCAGTGACTGCTTCATACTGATATTCAATGAATATCTATTGAAAAATGTGTAAAGAAATATTGTATTGTCTAGCATTCTGCTTTTTTGAAGTGGTTAGTAAATCATTCTAAACATACACCCTTTCAAGTTTGATGGGTTTAAATAAGTATTACTTGATTATTTTTTGTTTGATTATTTTCTTTGTTACTTAACATCTCAAAGTCTTAGGAGCAGCAGTATTTTATATCTAAGGGAATACATTTTTTTCTTTAGTCATAGGTTTGTGCTTTAGGCCAATAATGAAACAGAAGATCAGTTACATCGCTGATTCATGCTTTATTCACTTGGAAATTTTATTAATGGAGTGCAATTCTATATGTTAGAAATTGTGAGCCATATGTAAGCAGTGCATATAATTATGCATATATATGAAACTAAGGGTAGGAATAAATAATACTTTTTAAAAATTATATAGGAAAAATAACTTATTTAAAAAGCATACTGAAACAGGAAAAAATATACCATATGGCTTATATCAGTAAATTACTAAATCACTGTGATCAAGTTTAAATTTTCTTCATTTTAGTTTTTTTAATATAAAAAATAAGGGCAATAATAAGTAGTTACTCTCCTCCAGAGACTGCAAACTAGAATGAGAAAATACAGAGTGATCATTTTGATCACTTTAGGAAAATAGCAAGCAGCAATCACAGTATAAATAATATATTTTAGCTTAAAAATCAATGTGTGATGAATTGAGCTGACACTATAACATTAATACTTTAGGATATCTCAAAGCCTCTCATGCATACGATCCATGTAATAAAAGCTGATTCATTCTCACTCTTGGCAAATCTGAGAAACGTGTCAGTATCTTAAACAGAGAGTAAAGGAAATGACCAAAATATTTTAGGAATAAAAACCTTCTCAAGAGGAAAAAGAAAAATTCTTGTGTCTGAATTATTTAATTTGGCTTTTTAACATTGGTCAGATTTCCTGAATAACTTTTCAGCTCCTACTACATTTATATTAATACACGTATCAAGGGATATAGGAGTGGCCAAAAACACTGGGGGTAGAACAGAGAGCAGAAAGAAGGGAGAAGCCATGCTATTCTTTGCTCGCTTTTCCTATCTTCCAGAGGCTTTTCTGCAGTATCTACACTATCTTGTGGCTCCCTTAGGACCAACTCAGCTGCACCCTTGAAAGTTTCACTACCCACCAGATGGATCATGGATGTGCAATCACCAATGAGAGCTTAAATTAAAAAAAAAATCACTGGAATCAGATTAAAAAATGATTTCTCCTTTTGCCAGCCAAACACATTGCACTGTTGTCTTAACTAGCAATACTTCTACCCACGTGTGACTTGCCTGTCACAACTTTCAAGATATAAAACCAGTTTACTGTTGATTTCTTACAAGATAAGGGAAGAAATGTCTCAGACTTTCAATGTCTAGGAAATATTAGTACATCTTTTTATCTCTTCCTAAACTGAGGTGAAGGAAACAAGCACTCGGTCTTTACTGTCACACTGTACACCCTTGTACATGGCAGTACAAAAAGCAGATTATTATCACCCATGGAGAGTTAATATACCTCAAATGTCCTTTTTAGTTATATGAGCCCTGTAAAGAAAGATTGCCATATTAAAAAGCAGAGACATTACTTTGCCAACAAAGGTCCGTCTAGTCAAGGCTATGGTTTTTCCAGTAGTCATGTATGTATGTAAGAGTTGGACTATAAAGAAAGCTGAGCACCGAAGAATTGATGCTTTTGAACTGTGGTGTTGGAGAAGACTCTTGAGAGTCCCTTGTACTGCAAGGAGATCCAACCAGTCTATCCTAAAGGAGATCAGTCCTGGGTGTTCATTGGAAGGACTGATGTTGAAGCTGAAACTCCAATATTTTGGCCACCTGATGCAAAGAGCTGACTCATTTGAAAAGACCCTGATGCTGGGAAAGGTTGAGGGCAGGAGGAGAAGGGGTTGATAGAGGATGAGATGGTTGGATGGCATCACCGGACTCAATGGACATGAGTTTGGGTAAACTCCAGGAGTTGATGATGGACAGGGAGGCCTGGTGTGCTGCGGTTCATGGGGTCGCAAAGAGTCGGACACGACTGAGTGACTGAACTGAACTGATAGAGAAAGATGAAAGATACCATCCTCAAGATTCTGTAGCGCTTCCATAACCATGGCTCCATGAAATAAAGAGATGAGATAAGTATTGAAAAAGGTTAACTTTTGATAGGGTTGATTGTAACAGTATGACAAACTCAGAAAAAAAATTAGATTATTTATCACTTTTATCATGTATATAGTTCTTGCATATTTATCAATATAGTTGCATTTAAGCAAAATTTAATTGTAGTATCTGCTATTTCAAGAGCATTTCTTAATTGCTAAGATTCCACAAGCTCTTGCATGTTATTTTTTTAATAATGTATTTTATTGAAGTATATTTGGTTTATAATACTGTATTAATTTCTGATATACAGCAAAATGATTTGGTTATATCTATATTTATTCTTTCTCATATTGTTTTCTATTATGGTTTATTGCAGGATATTAAATAGAGTTCTGTGTGCTATACAGAAGGATCGTGTTGTTTATTGATTCTCTATATAATAGTTTACACCTGCTAATCACAAAATTCCAATCCATTCTGTCTCCCTTTCTCCCTCCCCCTTGGCAGCCACAGTCTCTTCCCTTTATATCTGTGAGTCTGTTTCTATTTCATAGATAAATTCATTTGTGTCATATTTTAGATTCCATATATAAGTGATAACATATGGTATTGGTCTTTCTCTTTCTGACTTAGTATGATAATCTGTAGGTTCATTCGTGTTGCTGCAAATGGCATTATTTTATTCTTTTTTATGGCTGAATAGTATTCTATTGTATATATATGTACTACATCTTTTTATCCATTCATCTGTTAATGAACATTTTAGGTTGTTTCCATGTCTTAACTGTTGTAAATAATGCTGCTGTAAACCTTGGAGTGCATGTACCCTTCCAAATTATAATTTTCTCTGGGTATATGTCCAGGAGTGGGGTTGCTGGATTATGTTGCAACTGCATTTTTAGTTTTATAAGGAACCTCCATAATGTTTTCCATAGAGGCCGCACCAGTTTACTGAATGTACCTTTTACAGATATACAAAAGATACTCAACTCCACTTAGACATTTTTTCATGTGATGATTTTTCTGTGAAATTAAGAACCATTTCAACAGTGCAGATTTTCATAATTTCTGCCTATTTCCTTTTCTCTGTGGGAGATCCAGTAGTCCATTTCTGCATCCTCTCAGAATGGCACTTTTCAGAGGGTGATAATTTCCAGATCTGTTGACCATTAATTAGTTCCTATAGACCCTTAGTTTGAAGCACAGAAATAGTAGTAATTATCAAAGAGGATCATTTCAAATTTAGTGGCACTAAATATTTATCAGTTGATCAACAGAAAGAAATAGTATTCATGATGTATTTCCTGATGCCTGTTGTAGGTCTTATCTCTAGATCTTCATTGCCCTTATGGGAACCACTAGCCACATATGGCTATTAAGCACTTGCAGTGTGGCAAGTCAAAATTGAAATGCAGTGCAGGTATTACATACTAGGTTTCAAAAATTTAAGATCAAAAAATGTAAAACTGCTCACCAATCATTTTTATGTTGATTACAGTTTGAACTAACAATATTTTGTATATATTGTGCTAAGTAGACTATATTAAAATTGCTTTCACCTAATTTTTAATATGGATACTATAAAATTAAAATTATGTTAGTCACATTTGTGACTCATTGTATTTATGTTGCTGTCACAATTCTAAAAAAGATTCCTTTTAAGTCTCAGATAGCTTTTAAAATCCACAGTATAATACACCTACACAGTAAGTGCACATTCCTGTTAATCCTGTCCATGGTTTACAGATTAAGAATTTATGGTACAAATAATATTCAATCAAACAAAAACCAAATGCCATTTGGTTCTCCAAGCTTAACATTTTGCTTTGCTAACTCAGCAACTTGCTTCTCTGAATTGCTTTTGGATTACAATAGACATGGGTTTTGGAATGATATCAGAAATATTCTAAGTTCTTTATTGTATATACTGAGGCTGTTGTTAGGATGTTGATCACTGCCTTATGAGGTTCCAGAAACATACCTCATTTCATATTACAAATGCATTCCTAAGAGGTTGTGGACAAATAATCTTGTAACTTTTAAGTATATTCTCACTTGACAAACTAATATTTAAAGGTAACCTCTAATAAATCATTTGGTCAAGTAATGAGAAAATTAATTACTTTGTTGCCCATTATTTGACCAAAACTTTCATTTAATCTCCAGAAAAAAATTAAGATAATTCCCAAATATCTCAAATACAACATGCCTTTTTAAAAAAGTAAACTTGATTCATGCCTCATCTAAATTCCTTTCTGATGACTAATAGCTTCTACAACTTGGTTGAATCAAGAATGCTGAAACAAACAAAGTGTTCAGGTTTCATTGATTTCCATTTCTTTGTCATAGTAGTAGCAGCTTGTAGTCAATGATCTTTGAAGTTCCTCTTACGTCTAATTTTCTTTGACATTTTCTTCTGAATCCAGATGTGTAATATATTGAGTATTCTTAAAGCAGAATACATAATAGTTAGTATTGTTTGCGATTCAAGAGTAGACTGTACTCCTAAGTATTGTTTCTCTGTTGCATTGAAATAATTATGTAATCCTCTTCATATTAAGGAGTGTTTGGTTTCATATTTTATTTTGAACACTGACACTTGCAAAATGAGTACTCAAGTCTTTAAAGAATCCGAAGCATATGGTGATAAAAACTATTAATTTATTCCACTTCTATTTTTTAATGTTTATTGCTATCTTTTATCTTTCTCCTCCCATTATCAATTCTGAACCTCTCCAAGGAATTTATTTAAATTTTTAGAACTACAAAACATCTTTTCTAACCTCTGTTGTATTCACTGCTTTCAAAGGAAGAGTGATTAAAATTTTTTTAATAGAGTAATCGTTATAAAACATTGTACTTTAAAGCTTTTAAAAATCGTCTTTTAGGAAAAAAAAATACAGCCAGCACTGAGTTCTCCACAAAAGAGTGAAGGGAACACACCAATAAGTGGTAGTATATTGTCTCAAATAGTTTGTCTCGAATCATGAAGCCTCATTTGACTTGATTTGTGTAGTAATTTCTTGATTTGCTGGCACAGTGGTAGCAGTGATGGTGCTGAGGACAATGGTAGTGACAGTTCCTCTAGGTACACAAGGACCTCAAAGTTTACCTAGCTGTGGAGAGACTGCCCCTGAAAGCCTTATGGACTGTGGGTTTCATCCTAAATTTGTATGCAGGGTACAGGATTGCTTTTTGATGGGAGGGGTAGCTGTGAGGACTTCCCAGAGCCAAGGATGAAACATGATAAAACATTCTTTTACGTTTTACTTTTTAAGAGATAAATGATTCTTAAAGTCTGACAAATGTTTAATTTTTTTCAGATTTTTTCTTTTTTTGTTAGGAGAGTAAATTTAGCATAAAGAGCTTTCAAGAATATTTGAGAGTTTATAGTTGTGGGTGAAAAGAATCTGATTGTTAATACTAAGAGGAGAAGATTTTACAAGTTCGAAATCAAGGAAGCATTGGCCATCATTTGTGATGTGCCACGAGGAGCAATCACTGAACTATACCTGCTTCCTGCTGCAAGAAGTCCCAGCCTGTCCTCTAACCTGAAAGGAACTTCTAATTCCAGATGAGAATCAGGCAAAATGTTTGGTCCTTGTCCATAGTCAACAGATCAGTAAAACTGGATTGTTCTAGTGATTAAAGAGAAACAGTACCATTTCCCTGCTTTGCAGCCTGAACAGGCAACACAGAAAGATCAGTCTGTGGTCTCACTTGGTGTTCCAGCACACTGAAAGTGGCCTTACTTGCATGTTTGAGAAACCAAGTCATGCTGTGTTTACTGATATTAATTGTCAAAAGATACGGTGAATGGCCAGGGGATTCAATGTAGTTTTGCATCAGTTATTGCATAAATCTGTTACATTTGCTGTTACATATTTCTACCAGTGAAGAAAATAAAAATTAGCTGGGGAAAGAAAAAAAAAGAAAACAGTGTTGCGTAACGATGTGTTCCCATCATGACTTCTGAAATATGTTTGTTTCAAAGAGCTTTTGAAACCACAGCAACATGATTTTTTTCTTAGAAATACCAAAGACAGTGATCTAAACACAGTTTCAAAATGTGGTTCCCTAATTTCTCCCCCCACCCCTGCCCCACTGCCACAAACATCATAATATCTTTCTTAGGTATAGCCTTCTGTTTTGGGGAAGAGGGATACTGGAATATGTCAGCCATAAAGAACAATTCTTGACTTAACTAATAGGTTGAATTGAGGCAGGATGGAATTATTCCCTCTTGAGTCTGCTCATCCTGAAACTAATCCCTGTGATTCAAGTGGTAAGAAGTACAGTATATGAAAATGGCAAACAGTCCATATATTATGCCTTTAAGGAATGCTCAGGTATTCTTTATTCCAATGCATTCTGTCCCAGTACTAAGATTTCAGAATTTATAAAGGGATGTTCTTTTTTTCCCATTTGGGAGAGTTAGAAATATCTTGAGTTCAGAAGATTTTATTGGCATTGATTCATTGCTGTCTATATTATACCAAAAAATAAATGATGCTTTAAAAAATACTTCTCATTTACAATCAGATTGATAATTGTCAGCCTCAACAGTTGAATGTTAAAATATTTTATTTTATTTTATTTTAAATTTTATTTTATTTTTAAACTTTACAATATTGTATTAGTTTTGCCAAACATCAAAATGAATCCGCCACAGGTATACCTGTGCTCCCCATCCTGAACCCTCCTCCCTCCTCCCTCCCTGTACCCTCCCTCTGGGTCGTCCCAGTGCACCAGCCCCAAGCATCCAGTATCGTGCATCGAACCTGGACTGGTGACTGGTTTCATACATGATATTATACATGTTTCAATGCCATTCTCCCAAATCTCCCCACCCTCTCCCTCTCCCACAGAGTCCATAAGACTGATCTATACATCAGTGTTTCTACTTCTGTCTCGTACACAGGGTTATTGTTACCATCTTTCTAAATTCCATATATATGCGTTAGTATACTGTATTGGTGTTTTTCTTTCTGGCTTACTTCACTCTGTATAATAGGCTCTAGTTTCATCCACCTCATTAGAACTGATTCAAATGTATTCTTTTTAATGGCTGAGTAATATTCCATTGTGTATATGTACCACTGCTTTCTTATCCATTCATCTGCTGATGGGCATCTAGGTTGCTTCCATGTCCTGGCTATTATAAACAGAGCTGCGATGAACATTGGGGTACACATGTCTCTTTCAATTCTGGTTTCCTCAGTGTGTATGCCCAGCAGTGGGATTGCTGGATCATAAGGCAGTTCTATTTCCAGTTTTTTAAGGAATCTCCACACTGTTCTCCATAGTGGCTGTACTAGTTTGCATTCCCACCAACAGTGTAAGAGGGTTCCCTTTTCTTCACACCCTCTCCAGCATTTATTATTTGTAGACTTTTGGATCGCAGCCATTCTGACTGGTGTGAAATGGTACCTCATAGTGGTTTTGATTTGCATTTCTCTGATAATGAGTGATGTTGAGCATCTTTTCATGTGTTTGTTAGCCATCTGCATGTCTTCTTTGGAGAAATGTCTATTTAGTTCTTTGGCCCATTTTTTGATTGGGTCATTTATTTTTCTGGAATTGAGCTGTAGGATAAAATATTTTAAAATAATGTAGGGAATGTGCAGTGTCACCATAAGGGGTAGTATCTTCATTGAGGTTAAAGATTTTTGTCTGTCACTTCAGTCATAAGAAAGACTTTGCTGGTAAATATAAGGTGGCATCAATTAGATTTTAAGCATCCATTTCACAATCTTAGGTTTTCAAAGTAAATATGCATTATAAATATATGTTCACTTATTTGGAGTATTTTATTTAGCATGTAGTCCAAATATTCTGTTACAGAATTTTCCTTAATAACTAACTTATAACAATGGTTATGCATGTAAATAATGAAGGAGAAGAGATAGTACAATTATGTGATACTATATCAAAGTCTGTGCTAAAATGCTTTAAGGGAAAAAAATGAGACACACATGTATGAAAAATAACTTGTTCTTAGTCTAAAGCCAGTTATCTAGACTACAATAGAAACATATGTTTCACATTTAAAACATTATTGATACAGCTTTTATGATATTTCTCATTATCTTTTAAACTAGGAGAGGCCCTTGAACTTAAGATGTGTTCATCAAAATCAAAGTAATGCAATCAAATTGAATTTTAAAAATCTTAAGAGAACCAAAAAATCATACCAATTAATAATCAAGCTCAAAATTATATTTAGAAGCAAAATATCATTAGACCAGAAATATAATTAGTTTCCCAATTAAAAAAAAGGTTTTTTTTGGAAAGCAAAGACTAAAATTAGTATGAAAATTTGTTCAAAAATTTATTTTTTGTGAGAGAATCATTATTTTGATATACTTCATAGCCACAATTATGTATAAATTCAGTATTTTATTATGAAAATAATGATTCTCTGTGTCATTCAGACATTATACTCACCATCTACCTCTGTCACTTTGCTCCGTGTTCCCAACTGGTTCTACATTCCCATTTTCTTGTTATATTCTTTTCATTTTGGGGTTTATAGTCATTCCAGAACTTAAACTCACAGTGATATGCTGGTTGGAAGAAATGTTTCAGACTTTGCCTTATGATAATATTGTATTGTAAAAATAAAATAGATTTGCCTTATTTTAATCATCTAAAATTCCTCTGTCCAATTTGGCAGCCTTTAGCTGTGGTTATTTACATTTAAATTAATGAAAATAAAATCAAGAGTTTGGTCTCCTTGACTACATTTGAAGTGTTCAGTAGCCTCATGTCGTTAGTAGTAACATATTAGAAAATGTAGAACAGTTCCATCTTGCAAAAAATTTCTGTTGGAGAGGACTGATAAATTAGATCTATTGGCAGACTTTTGGACATGCCAAATAGAATGTTACAGCATTTTCATAAGTACAGAAAAGAATAATGACTCTATCTCGTCATATAAACTCTAATAACAAACCAGGAAGGCCTAAACCTGAAAGTACAGCACTAAACTGGAATTGCATTAAACTCGGGACTAATAAATTTCTCATATATTTTATTGTCTTGACTTTCCAGTATCTTCCCTCCTTCCTCTACCACTATTTAGTAACCCAAGTTTATGTGGCCATTTACTTTTTATCTGTACTTTTAAATAAATGATTACAAGTTCATCTCTACTAAGGATTCTCTGACTTTCTTTTCTGACTCACCATTTAGGCTGACCATGGACAACACTGGTATTGTCAGAGATGGCAGAGTAGAAGGACAAGCACTCATCTTCTCCTCCGAGAACTTCAAAATTGCAACTTACTGCTAAACAACCATCAAGAGGAGAATGTTGAATCCCACCAAAAAAAAGATACCCAACGTCCAAGGGCAAAGGAGAAGCCCAGACAAGACGGTAGGAGGTGCGAAATCATGTTCAGAATCAAACCTCATATCCGCTGGAGATGCTCGGAGGGCTCAAACAAAACCTTCTGCACACCAGGACCCAGAGACCCCATAGAGACTGAGCCAGACCTACCTCTGAGTAAGTGTCTCCTGCAGAGGCATAGGTCAGCAGTGGCCTGCCGTGGGGACGGGACGAGGGCTCTGGATGCAGCAGACCTGGGAAGCATGGTGTGTGGCCTAAGTCCTCTTGGAGGAGATCGCCATTAGGCCCACCATTGAGCCACTGAGCAGACAGCCCACAAACTGGAGAACTGTTATACCAAAGAAGTTCTCGCACTGTTACAGAAGTTCTAGGACCCAATCTGGGATCCAGCAAAGGGACTGAGAACCCCCAGGGAATTTGACTTTGGAGGCCAGTGGGATTTGATTACAAAACTTCCGCAAGACTGGGGAAACAGGCTCTTGAAGGGCACAAAAAAACCCTTCTGTGCACGAGGACACAGGAGAAAGGAGCAGTGACCCTATAAGAGACTGACCTAGACTTCCTGTGAGTGTCCAGGAGTCTCCAGCGGAGCTGTGGGTTGACAGTGGCCTGCTGTGGAGTCAGGGGCAATGAATACAAAGGTGGCTGGCATAAGTCCTTTGGAAGGAAAACACAATTACTGCCATTACCCCTACCATAGTTTAGCCTCAGGCCAAACAATAGGGAGGGAAAACAGCTCTGCCTATTAACAAAAAACTGGGTTAAAGATTTGCTGAGCATGCCCCGCCCACCAGAACAAAACCCAGATTCCCCCACAGCCAGTTCCTTCCATCAGGAAGCTTCTAAGCCTCTTATCCTTATCCATCAGAAGGCAGAAAGAAAGAAAACCACAGTAACAGAAAACTAACCAATCTGATCACATGAATCACAGCCTTGTCTAACTCAGTGAAACTGTGAGCCATGCTGTGTAGGGCCACCCAAGATGGACAGGTCATGGTGGAGAGTTATGACAAAACGTGGTCCACTGGAGAAGGGAATGGCAAACCACTTCAGTTCTCTTGCCTGGAGAATCCCATGAATAGTATAAAAAGGCAGAAAGATATAATACTGAAAGATAAACTCCCCAGGTCAATAGGTGCCCAGTATGCTACTAGAGAAGAGTAGAGAAATAGCTCCAGAAAGAATGAAGAGATGGAGCCAGGGCAAAAACAATAACCATGGATATGGCTGGTGATCAAAGTAAAGTCTGATGCTGTAAAGAACAGTATTGCGTAGGAACTTGGAATATTAGGTTCATGAATCAAGGTAAATTGGAAGTGGTCAAACAGGAGATGGCAAGAGTGAGCATTGACATTTTAGGAATCAGTTAACTAAAGTGGATGGCAATGGGTAAATTTAATTCAGATGACTATCTGCTACCATGGGCAAGAATCCCTTAGAGGAAATGGAGTAGCCGTCATAGTCAAGAAAAGAGTCTGAATTGCAGTACTTGGGTGTAAATCTCAGAAATAACAGGATGATCTCTGTTCGTTTCCAAGGCACACCATTCAGCCCCAACCACTAATGCTGAAAAAGCTGAATGGTTCACTGATGACCTACAAGACCTTCTGAAATTAACACCAAAAAAAAGATGTCCTTTCATCTTAGGGGACTGGAATGCAAAAGTAGGAAGTCAAGAGATACCTAGAGTAACAGGCAAGGTTGGCCTTGGAGTAGAAAGTGAAACAGGGCAAAGGCTAACAGAATTTTGCCAAGAGAATGCACTGGTCATAGCAGACACCCTTTTCCAACAACACAAGAGATGACTCTACACATGGACATCGAGAGATGGTCAATACTGAAATCAGATTGATTATATTCTTTGCAGCCAAGATAGAGGGGCTCTATACAGTCAGCAAAAATAAGATCAAGAGATGACTGTGGCTCAGATCATGAACTCCTTATTGCCAAATTCAGACTTAAATTGAAGAAAGTGGGGAAAACCACTAGACCATTCAGGTATGACCTAAATCAAATCCCTTACAATTATAGTGGAAGTAACAAATAAATTCAAGGGAATAGATCTGATAGAGTGCCTGAAGAACTATGTAAACAGGTTCCTGACATTGTAAAGGAGGTGGTGATTAAAACCATCCGCAAGAAAAAGAAATACAAAAGGCAGAATGGTTGTCTGAGGAGGCTTTCCAAATAGCTGAGAAAAGAGAAGCTAAAGGCAAAGGACAGAAGGAAAGATATACCCATCTGAATGCACAGTTCCAAAGAATAGTAGGGAGAGATAAGAAAGTCTTCCTAAGTGTTCAATACAGAGAAATAGAGGAAAACAATACAATGGGAAAGACTAGAGATCTCATCAAAAAATTAGAGATACCAAAGGAGCATTTTGTGCAAAGGCAGGCACAATAAATTACAGAAACAGTATGGACATAACAGAAGCAGAAGATATTAAGAAGAGGTGGCAAGAATGACCCAGATAACAACCATGGTGTGATCACTCACCTAGAGTCAGACATCCTGGAGTGCAAAGTCAAGTGGGCCTTAGGAAGCATCACTACAGACAAAGCTAGTGGAGGTGATGGAATTCCAGCTCAGCTATTTCAGATCCTAAGCAATGATTCTATTAAAGTACTGTGTTCAGTATGCCAGAAAATTTGGAAAACTCCACAGTGGCCATGGACTGGAAAAGATCACTTTTCATTCCAATCCCAAAGAAAGACAATGCCAAAGAATGCTCAAACTACCACAAGATTGCACTTTTCTCATATGCTAGCAATGTAATGATGAAAATTCTCCAAGCTAGGCTTCAATAGCCTGTGAACCGAGAACTTCCAGATGTTCAAGCTAGATTTAGAAAAGGCAGAGGGACCAAAGATCAAATTGCCAACATCTGCCAAGTCATGGAAAAAGCATGAGAGTTCCAGAAAAGCTTCTGCTTTATTGACTACACCAAAGCCTTGGACTGTATTGATCACAACAAACTGTGGAAAATTCTTAAAGAGATGGGAAAACCAGACCACCTGACCTGCCTCCTGAGAAATCTGTATGCAGGTCAAGAAGCAACAGTTAGAACTAGACATGGAACAACAGACTGGTTCAAAATTGAGAAAAGAATACAAAAGGCTGTATATTGTCACCTTGCTTATTTAACTTTTATGCAGAGTACATCATGCGAAATGCTGGGCTGGATGAAGCACAAGCTGGAATCAAGATTGCTGGGAGAAATATCAATAATCTCGGATATGCAGATGACACCCCCCTATGGCAGAAAGCACAGAGGAACTAAAGAGACTCTTGATGAAAGTGAAAGAGGAGAGTGAAAAAAGTGGCTTAAAACTCAACATTCAAAAAACGAAGAATACCTCCAGTCCCATCACTTCATGGTAAATAGATGGGAAAACAATGGAAACGATGATGGACTTCATTTTCTTGGGTTTCAAAAATGCTGCATATGGTGACAGCAACATGAAATTAAAAGATGCTTACTACTTTGAAGAAAAGTTACGACCAACCTGGACAGCATATTAAAAAGCAGAGATATTACTTTGCCAACAAAGGTCTGTCTAGTCAAATCTATGGTTTTTCCAGTAGTCATGTATAGATGTGAGAGTTGGACCATAAAGAAAGGTGAATGCCAAAGAAATGATGCTTTTGAACTGTGGTGTTGTAGAAGACTCTTGAGAGTCCCTTGGATTGCAAGGAGATCCAACCAGTCAATCCTAAATGAAATCTGTTTTGAATATTCATTGGAATGACTGTTGCTGAAACTGAAGCTCCAGTACTTTGACCACCTGATGTGAAGAACTGACTCTTTTGAAAAGACCCTGATGCTGGGAAATAATGAAGGCAGTAGGAGAAAGGGATGACCGAAAATGAGATGGTTGGATGGCATCACCGACTTGCGGTCATGAGTTGAGCAAGCCCCAGGAGTTGGTGATGGACCTGGAAACCTGGTGTGCTGCAGTCCATGGGGTCGCAAAGATTCAGACATGACTGAGCAATTGAACTGATGTATAACACTGACTCCCCATCAGAAAACAAGGTTTGTATGCTATCAGAGGGTTGGACATCTGATGACACATTATGGTCTATGCTTATTTTTCAGTCTTTTCATATTTTTAAGTTTATTAGTATATCAGCTTCTTATCTACCATTGTGTTTTAAAAATTGTTCTGAGTGCTATGGATATTAGATAAAAGAAGAGAAATTCCTGTCTTCATAGAAGTTACATTTTACTGTGTGTATGGAAGGTGGAGCTTACATTGGAGTGGAGAGGACATCAAGTCACAATTGCCTTCTAGACTAGAGCTTTCAATTGTATAATAAATTCTGATGTGTTCATATTTATATTACTCCTGCATTTTACATAAAAAGGCAATGAAATAATCCATTAAAATGGTAAAAAGGAATATAGGTTCATGCTAAACATTTTTAAAATAAAAATTACATTTATTTTCATTCAAAAATAATAATAAATTTAAATTCGCCAATAAGGCATGGGAAAGAAAGCATGTATATATTTATTTATACATAGGAACACTTTAACTTGTCTTTTTCCAAGGATATAAAGCTGTTCCGTGTATTTTTAAAAACTATGGTTCCAATTTCTAAAATTACATTTCAGAGCTTACCACAAAAACGTTCTAATAAGCCTTATTAATTTGTCCATCCATTCTCAAGTATATTGGTCATCTTTTATATGCAAATATTGAGGAATAATTTTCTCATGTTCAATGATAGCATGTACACGGATCTAATATTATTTAAAATTAAGTAATTTAATTGTCTAATTGTGCTAAGTTGTGCCCGATTCTTTTGCGACCACATGAATTCTAGCCCATCAGACTCCTCTGTCCACGGGATTCTCCAGGCAAGAATACTGAAGTGGGTAGCCATTTCCTGCTCCAGGGGATCTTCCTGACCCAGGGATAGAACCTGTGTCTCCTGCATTGGCAGGTAAATTCTTTACCACTGAGCAAATTTCTTAGCTATTTAGCTCAGCCCACAGTCCTGATTTTATATCTAACTGTGGAAAGCAGTCAGACCCTTTGTAGGTGTGAAGGGAAGAAATAAGCTCTCAGTTCTGTTCCCTGATAGCCCATTTTTTTCTCTCAACCAACCCCACCGGGTGAGCAGTACAGAGTAAAAGCTTTTACAATAAGGCCTTTTCTTTGTACAAGTCAGATTAGTGTGATGCAGGCAATTCCCAGGTTGGGTGATTTGGAACCTGAAGAAATCCGTTTTGGCTAGCTCATGTAGAGGCAATGTTGTCCATGGCAAATGGAAACCTTTGGAAAATTGCAGCAGATGCTAGCTGAGATTTTTCCAGCAGGAGCTATGTCATGTCCACACTGAAACTACCAGGGGTTAGGAAATGAGGATCCCCAGTGGGTTCGTATCACTCATGATTCCCTCTGGGAAATAGGAGATAGAGTGTCACTCTGCCTCACCTGAGTACACTGGGGTAAGAAACACATGGTATGTGGTCCAGCTGCTGTTAGCAGGGCAACAGTTTGTGCAACAGACACTGGCAATGATACACGTCAGCCAAGAGAAGGTCCTGCAAAGGTTTGAAAATATAAAGTAGCTCCTGAAAGCTTCTCACATATCTGGTACTTGAAGTTATCTCCCCCGTGTATATACTGGATGTATGAAGGTCAACTTCTGTTTGTTGGTTCCATTGCAAAGGCTACTTTCAGAGTTTTTCTCATGATTTTATGAGTCATACTACCTTAAGCAAGGAGAAAGCACATTCCGTTCTCTTAAGGTTTCTCTCTAGTGTGAAGGTTCTGGTGCTAAATGAACTTAATAAATGCAGGCAGAGAAGCACCAAATCTTCTACCCTATAAGGCCTTTCTTCATGTGAACTCTAATGGGCCAAGGAAGGTGGGAGAGTCTTCTGTCGGCTCTCCTGTATTTTCTGAACACACAAGATCTTGTTCCAGTGTGAAGTCTCTCATGTCAAAGAGGCTGGCATTATCAGTGAATTTCCTGCCTGCACTTCATCCACTGGCTTTCCTGTGGTGTGAACTTCCTTGTGTTGACTAAGGTGGGGGCTACTGATGTACACTTTACCATATTCACTGCACACATAAAGCTTTGTTCTACTATGAATTCTCTTGTGTATTTTAACGTAGGAACTTTGGCTAAAGAATTCCCCACATTCATCACACTCATAAGACTTCTCTCTAGTGTGGCATTTTCTGGTGCTCAACAAGTCTATCTTTATGGATAAAGGTTCTCTCACAACTGCCTCGCATAGAAACCTTTTCTCCACTGTGAACTCTGATGCTGAGTGCATCTGTCTTTGTAGCTTAAAGCTCTCCCGCAGGCATTGCACTTGTAAGGTTTTGCTCCAGTGTGAACTCTATGGTGCTAAAAAAAAGTGCGATTTTGTCCCAAAGGATTTCCCACATTCAGCACCCTTAAAGGCTTTGAACCTGTGTGAATTCTCTGGTGTATTTTGAGGCTGGAGTTGCTGCTAAAAACTTTTCCCATGATCATTGCACTTGTAAGGCATTGCAAATTGTGAATTTCCTTGTGTGATACAAAGTAGGACCTGTGGCTAAAGAATATCCCACATTGCTGCACTCATAAGGCTTTCCTACTTGTGGATTTCCTGGTGCTGAACACATTCCTTCTGGTGGCTACAAGCTTTCTCACTTTCACCACACTGGTGATCACTTTATCCAGTGCAAAAGGCCTCTTCACAGCACTCCTGCATGGCATCTCCCCATTGTGAGTGGCACAGTGCTGGACAAGTCCAGAGCTGACTAAGAAGTCTTCCTCACCCTTTCTGCAGGTACAGGTCTTGCAGGTACACATGGCATCATCAGCCATTCACAGAGGAGTCCTGGCCCTTTATCCTTATAGTGATCATCCCTCCACTCTGCTACCTCTGCATTTGGTCAAGGTTTACACTGAACCAGAGGGCTCTTCCACATGATCTCCCTGGATATGGTTGCTACCCAAGAGATGTTTCCTACCATGTCGGGGTCCAGCCCTGGTTGGATCCAAGGATTCCCTCGGGAGGATGGTGTCGGCAACTGAGAGAAATAGAGAAAGAGATAAGGAAAGAATTTTGCAGTTAAGAAAATAGAAGAGAGAAAAGAGGCTGATATTCCTTGGTTTAAGCAGAAAGCCAATAAAGCCCCAGCACGGGACATGCTCTGTTTACATAGGCCGCAGGCACCTTCTCGAATAGCTGAAGGTGCCCCACCTTAGGCACCTTCTCGAGTGGGTCTTAGAAGCCCAGGCAGGAAAGTGAAAGCAGAGGGCCCCTGCGCTCCAGGGAATCAGCCTGAAAAGGAAAAGGAAAGAGAACAACATGGGGAGACCAAGCTTCAGTGAACAAGGCCCACACTTTATTTTCCAAAGTAGTTTCTGTACCTTAAGTTGTGCATAGAGGATAATGGAGGCGGCGGGTAGAGTCATGCAAGGTCAGCAGTCCTTGATCCTTATCAAAGCCAGGCTTTCTTTCTGCAAACTTATCCTATGCAAAAGCTTTAGGTGATGTACATCATCTTCTGGCCAGGAGGCCTGTTAACATTTTATGACCCTTTCTTTAGAAAACTTATTTTCTCTAAAGGTGATTATTTTAAAGTCAGGCACCACCCTCCGAAAGCATTAGATAAAGTTATATTCCTATAGGGCAAAAGTGTGGTGGGCTGTAATAAGAAAAGAATTAACTCAAGGGTCCGAGGTTACAAACTTTTAAAGCTACTACTTACATTTCTATATACCAACTATATTAATCAATACACTCCCAGGGACACAGTAGGTAAGGGATATGGAAACTTGGCAGCAAGCATTAGCTCAACAAAAAAATCCTCTACTAGTTCTGTTCTAACAATTTTAACTCTCTGAGAAGCTCTGCATTGTTAAAATATCTTAAGCTTCCCGTGCCTCTCTTGGTTGGGAGGCTGTGAACAATCACATGCATAGCTGCAGGAATCTGAACAAACCTGTCAGGCAAGCTAAAAAGTCATCAGAGGGGTTTGAATTGAAACACTCCTATTATGCCCAGGAGACTTATTAACTAGAGCTTTAAGTTAATTTTTCTTTAGAAAAAGGTGGTCGGGGATAGCCCCCCGTTAATGTCAGAGGAGTTGGTAAAAGTCATAAAATAGTAAAACAGATTCTGGTTTTGGGGTAGACGCTCAGGCAGATCCAGGGGGGCCCTCAAGCCCTGACTTGCCTTCCCTGTCAGGGCTCTCCCGCATGACCTTGTCATGGGTGGGAACTCCCGTGCTGGCTCCCGGCACAGGCAGCTGCAAAATGCCTTTCAAGATTGGGTCACACATGTCACATGAGATAGATGGATCCTTCTGCAGAGTTTAGACATCTGCTATTATAGAAACACCCTGTTCAGAATATGCATCTCTATCCTACACACCATGGCTATAACAAGGGCCAGGGCATTCTTGGCTTACCTCAGCCTTAGCTGCACTTAGGCCTATCCCTTCAAAAACCCTGGGCTCTCTTTCTGACTGAAATTGAGAAATCAAATGGTATCTGGAAAACTAAATTCAAAATAAGACATTATAAGAAAAAAATTCCTGTTTTGCTTTCTTCTTTACATTTTTGTTTTTGAAATAACAAAATGTAAAGTTATCTTTCTATAGATGAAATAAGTCCAGATGTTCAGTCGCTCAGTCGTGTCTGACTCTTCGCGACCCCATGAATCACAGCACGCCAGGCCTCCCTGTCCATCACCAACTCCCGGACTTCACTCAAACATGTCCATCGAGTCAGGGATGCCATCCAGCCATCTCATCCTCTGTCGTCCCCTTCTCCTCCTGCCTCCAATCCCTCCCAGCATAAGGGCCTTTTCCAATGAGTCAACTCTTCGCATGAGGTGGCCAAAGTATTGGAGTTTCAGCTTTAGCATCAGTCCCTCCAGTGAACACCCAGGACTGATCTCCTTTAGGAAGGACTGGTTGGATCTCCTTTCAGTCCAAGGGACTCTCAAGAGTCTTCTCCAACACCACAGTTCAAAAGCATCAATTCTTTCGGTGCTCAGCTTTCTTCACAGTCCCAACTCTCACATCCATACATGACCACAGGAAAAACCATAGCCCTGACTAGATGGACCTTTGTTGGCAAAGTAATGTCTCTGCTTTTGAATATGCTATCTAGGTTGGTCATAACTTTCCTTCCAAGGAGTAAGCGTCTTTTAATTTCATGGCTGCAGTCACCATCTGCAGTGATTTTGGAGCCCCCCAAAATAAAGTCAGCCACTGTTTCCACTGTTTCCCCATCTATTTCCCATGAACTAATGGGACCAGATTAGCTTTCTGTTATCCTGCATACTTAACTTTGACACTTCAAGTTTTTGGAACCCTTACAGCAGTTGAGGCTTATTGTATTAATTGCCATCTCCATCATTACTAGATTTTCTTACTACATTCTATTTGAATCACAAAACACTTCTTGCTTTACCCCTCTCCATTATCACTCCCCCCATAATTTGCCATCATCTTTTAAGTTCAAGTCAGTTTCTGTATTACAGTAGGATTATCTTCCTTGTACACCTACTCCATGTATAGTTTCCCAACTTAAAAAACTATTTTGGATTTCCTTGAAGACCTACTGGTCATACTCCACACTGCCAATGCAGGGGTTATGGGTTTGATACCTTGTCCCATAACTAAGATCCCACATGCCAAGTGGTGTGACCAAAAGATAAACAAAAATCTACTTATTTCATTTAGTGTTTGATACTTTACTGTTGTTTAGTCACTCACTTCTCTCTGACTCTTTGCAACACCATGGACTGCAGCATACTAGGCTTCCCTGTCTGTCTTTCACCTTCTCCTGGAGTTTGGTCAAACTCATGTCCCTTGAGTTGGTGATGCTCTCTAACCATCTAATCCTCTTCTGCACTCTTCTCTTTTTGCCTTCAATCCTTCCCAGCATCAGTGTTTTTTCCAGTGAGTTGGTTCTTCTCATCAAGAGGCCAAAGTATTGGAGCTTCAGCATCAGTCTTTCCAATGAATAATAAGGGTTAATTTCCTTTAGGATTGACTGGTTGGATCTCCTTGGAGTTCAAGGGACTCTCGAGAGTCTTCTCCAGCACTACAATTCAAAAGCTTAAATTCTTGAGTACTCAGCCTTCTTTATGGTCCTACTCTCACATCCGTACATGACTGGAAAAACCATAGCTTTGACTATACTGACCTTTATTGGCAGAATGATGTCTTTGCTTTTTAATATGCTGTCTAGGTTTATCATAGCTTTCCTTCCAAGGAGAAACCATCTTTTAGTTTTATGGCTACAGTCACCTTCTGCAGTCATTTTGGAGCCCAAGAAAATAAAGTCTGTCACTGTTTTTGTTTCTTCCCCCATCTATTTGCCATGAAGGACTTCCCTGGTGGCTCAGATGTTAAAGCGTCTTGCTTACAGTGCAGGAGACCTGGGTTTGATCACTGGGTCGGGAAAATCCTCTGGAGAAGGAAATGGCAACCCACTCCAGTACTCTTGCCTGGAAAATCCCATGGACAGAGGAGCATGGTGGACTACAGTCCACGGGGTCGCAAAGAGTCAGACATGACTGAGTGACTTCACTTTCAAACATTTGCCATGAAGTGATGGGACCAGATGCTTTGATCTTAGTTTTTTGAATGTTGAGTTTTAAGCCAACTTTTTCACTCCTCTTTTACCCTCATCAAGAGACTCTCTAGTTCGTCTTCAATTTCTGCCATTAGATTGGTATCTGTGTATATGAGGTTACGGATATTTCTCCCAGCAGTCTTGATTCCAGGTTGTGATTCATCCAGCCCAGCATTTCGCATGATATAGTCTCCATATAAGTTAAATAAACTATAACAATATATAGCTGTTTATGTCCTTTCACACTTTTAAGTCACTCAGTTATTCCATGTAAGGGTCTAGCTGTTGCTTCTTGGCCCAAATACAGGTTTCTTAGGAGCCAGATAAGGTTGTCTGGTATTCCCATCTCTTTCACAGTTTGTTGTGATCCACACAGTCAAAGGCTTTAGCATAGTCAATGAAGCAAAAGTAGATATTTATGGAATTCTCTTACTTTCTCCATGAGCCAGTGAATGTTGGCAATTGGATCCCTGGTTCCTCTACCTTTTCTAAACCCAGCTTGTACATCTGGAAGTTTTTGGTTCAGTACTGCTGAAGCCTAGCTTGAAGGAGTTTGACCATAAAGTTACTAGTGTACAAAATGAGCACACTTGTACAGTAGGTTGAACGTTCTTTGGCATTGCCTTCTTTGAAATTGGAATGAAAACTGACCTTTTCCAGTCCTGTGTCTGTTGCTGAGCTTTCCAAATTTGCCGATATATTTAGTGTAGCATTATAACTGCATCTTCTTTTAGTAATTTATGTAGCTCAGCTGAATTCCATCACCTCCACTATCTTTGTTCGTAGTAATACTTCATAAGGCCCACTTGACTTCACCTTCCAGGTTATCTGGCTTTAGGTGAGTGACCACACCATCGTGGTTATCTGGGTCATTAAGACACTGTTTCTATAGTTGTTCTGTCTATTCTTGCCACTTCTTAATCTTTTCTGCTTCTGCTAGGTCCTTACCATGTCTGTCCTTTATTGTGCCCACCCTTACATGAAATGTTCACTTGTTACCTCCAGTTTTCTTAAAGAGATCTCTATTCTATTGTTTTCCTCTATTTCTTTGCATTGTTCACTTAAGAAGTCTCTTATCTCTCCTTGCTGTTCTCTGAAACTCTGCACTCAGTTGGGTATATCTTTCCCAATCTCCCTTGCCTTTTGCTTCTCTTCTAAGTGATTTGTAAAGCCTCCCCAGACAACTACTTAGTCTTCTTGCAATTCCTTTTCTTCTGAGATGGTTTTGGTCACTGTGTCCTGTACAGTGTTATGAGCCTTTGTCCATAGATCTTCAGGCACTCTGTCTGCCAGATCTAATCCCTTGAATCTGTTCATCATCTCCACTGTATAATCATAAAGGATTTGACTTAGGTCATACATGAATGGCCTAGTGGTTTTCCCTATTTTCTTCAATTTAAGCCTCATTTTTGTAGTTAGGAGCTCATTATCTGAGCCAGTCATTTCCAGGTCTTGCTTTTGCTGACTGTATAGAGCTTCTCCATCTTTGGCTACATGGAATATAATCAGTCTGATTTTTATATTGACCATTTGGTGGTATCTATCTCTTGTGTTGTTGGAAAAGGTTGTTTGCTATAACCAGGGTGTTCTCTTGACTAACTTTGTTAGCCTTTGCTGTGCTTCATTTTGTCCTCCAAGGCCAAACTTACCTGTTACTCCACTTATCGCTTGACTTCCTACTTTTTCATTCCAGTACTCTGTGATGAAAACAGTATCTTTTTTTAGTGTTAGTTATAGAAGTTTTAATATTAGGATTATCATAAAAGTTTTCTCCTTTAGCTATTAATGTGATTGATTACATTGATCAGTTTTTAAAAATTGAATACATTTTGCTCTCATAATGAACTTTGCTTGATTTGGAAGTATTAGCTTTCTCATGAATTGTTGAATTTGTTTTGCTAGTATTTTCTGAAGGATATTTGCCTTTATGTTCCTAATTGGTATCATTAATTGACTTTCTTTAAATGTTTGTCAAATTTTGTTTGCCTTTTAAAACAAGCTAGTAAATATTACCACTTCTTGGATTTTCAAAAATAATTATCTGAAAGTTTGTGTAAGATTAATATTTCTTCCTTAAATGTTGGCTAGAATACATTAGTGAAGCCATCTTGTGCTAAAGGTTTCTTTCAACAAAGACTTTTTGTTAGTTATGGTAAATTGCTTTCTCAAGGAGTTTTCCTATTTTATCTACATTGTTGAATTTATTGCCATAAATTTTATTTATCATATTCACTTCTCTTTTAATGTCCATAGTATTTTTAATGATGTCACTTCTATCATTTTTGATAGAGACAATTTGTTTATTTCTCTTTTTGATTAGGCTATCTAGATATTTATCAATTAATTAATATCTTCAAAGAACCAATATTTGATTTGTTGATTTTCTCTTGTCTCTTTTAAATTTTATTGTTTTTCTCTTATTACTTTTGTTTTTCTACCTTCTACTTATTTTGAGTTTAGCTTGCTCTTTTTTTAAAAGCTTTCTAAGATAGAAACTTGGTCATGTTTTTAAAATATTTTCTTTCCAAATATGGAATTTTTAAGTTGTAATTTTTCCTACTTTAGTAGACTTTCATCATTTTTGATGTGTTGTCTCTTTATTATCATTCAGTTCAAAATCTTTTGTAATTTCTCTTGTGGTTTTGTCTTTGTTCTTTGGATTACTTAGAATTATGCTGCTTGCTTCCAAACATTTGAAGGTTTTATTCTTGTTAAAAAATACTTATTTAATTATATATTTCTTTTTTAAGTTTATATTCTGAATATATTCCAGACATTGTAAGTGATAGACTGAAGAATTTTTTTCTATTTTACTTATGGTATGAAATCCATCTTGGTAATTGTTTGCTAAATCTTGGTGGAGGCAGCCAGCCAGGGGTGCATCCTCCTGTTCATTACAGACACATCACTTTCTAATACTTTTCCTTAAGTTTATTTAACTCTTTTATGCCCTCAGCTTTGTTCCTTATAGGCTTTTTATTCTGGCACCCCTCATTGAACACTTCACATACGGTCATTCTAAAGTTGTACAATTTATTTAGTATTTTGTTAAGTCCTAAGTCTGCAATTTATTCTCAGTAGATCAGACACAGATGCCTCTGAAAATTAGTAATATGATTTTCCCTTAATATTTCTGTGTATTTCAGACAGAATTTTTATTACCCTAAAACCAAATATAATTTCTCATCCACCAAAGAATCAATCACAGAATTCTGAAGAATCTTGCTAAAAGTTGATCAGAAAGGCAGCTTGGTTCATGTTCAGCACTAAATAGTAGCCAGTCCTAAAGTACTTCTTTCGCTTTCCTACTGAATCCAGGACCCTTGACAAGAATTTCATGAGGAAAGGATTGGATGAATTTCTGTGGTTAATGAAACATTCCCCAAAGTTTGGAAAATAATTTTCTTGAGAGCATTAGAGTCACAAAAAAGGAAGCATCACATTTTCTTATCATTAAGTATCATAGACATGTGACCAACTCAGCCATTTTTAGATTGAATGAGGAATGTAGTTTTATATATTCCTTGTTCTACATTACTTTGCTTTCTTTCTAGTGTTTGTCTCCTTGCTTTAAAATAATTATTATTTTTGTTATAATCTGGGTTTCTTCAGTCATTGTTTTGCCCTTGAAATATTTTCTGGAATAACATAGCTATATAAATAAAATATATATAAATAAATAAATACATTTGCTTGCCTTAAGTCACCTTCCCTATGTAATAGGGAGAATAATTCCTATTTCGTAAGACTTCTATGAAGGTTAAGTGAGAAAACATATGTAAAACATCTCACAAAGCATTCATGCCATAATAGCTATTTAATATATATCAACTTTCTCCCCTGTCCCATTTGATTTTTTCCTTTGGTCATATGAGTTCTATGAACATATCTGTCTTCCATATTGGCAGACTAAATGATGCCAGGAAAACTTCTAATACATAATGTCTATGATTTTAAACTAGCTTCATCTGTTTAATTATTTTTCCCTAGACTCTTAAAAATTAAGTGATATTTTTGTTCCTTAGAAGTCCTTTTACTTTACCCAGAAGTCCCTGAACAAAAACCTTTAGGGAAAACTGATTTTTTAAAATAAATTTATAAATTCAATGTTTCATTCTTTTGCTTCCATTTTCCAACCTGTCAAACACATCTGTTTTGCTTTTGCCTCAGTGGGTTCTCTGCAGGAGCCCACTTCTTGACATGATTATCCCAGCAATCTCATTTTTAGCTCCTAACCTGGCAGCTACCTCCTGAAATGCTTTAAGATATTTTACAGATTTTTCTGTTAGTGACCCTGGAGAGACTACTATTTTGTGGGGGTAAGATTCCTGAATTAAATCATCTGCTTGATTGTCTTTCTAATTTCTATGTTCAGTCTTATTCTTCAATGAATAATTTATGTTCTGTGGCTCAGAAGGAAGGTGCAAACTTGCATCTCCTTTCAAGAGAGAACTCTGCCCGATCCTCTTGGCAGTTTAGCTGATGGTGGTACCCCCGAGCTCTAAAGCATTTTCACATGTGTTGTGTCCATAGGGTGCCTTTAAGAAAGTGATGAGATGTCAGAGTTCCTTTGGGTCTGAGAATTTCACAAGAGACTACATTCTTTCTCCATGGAGATCTTTTTCTCCAGAAATCAAGAATTTCAGCTTCACAGTAGTTTACCACCTGCAAGCTTCACCTTCTCCATCAATCCATTATCCTAGTGACACCTGACATCTCCCACTTCAGAACAGCTTCATCACATTCTCTCCTGTACCTCTCTAATATTATCCAGAGTGGCAGTCATTCTCTTTGATAATTCCACTGAATTATAAATTTTCCTGGCATCTCTGACTTCCCCTTTGAACCCATCCTTTCTCCAGCAACAGAATCAGTGAGCCTGTCTTCTGCATTCTTTATGTATATCACACATAACCTGTGGTTTTTATTTTTTTTCCCCAGGCTTTTTGATCTATTTCCTGTGTTTGGATTCTGCTACAGTTAAGATTCTCATCATGACATAATTGGATGTATGCAATTGTTGCCTAACACCATTTTCCTGCCTTCTGTCTTTTCCTCTCTCCAATCCATCCTCTCTACACTGTCACCAACATACCTTTTTAAACACGTATAGTTGATAACATTATTTTTCTTTTAAAAATCTTTGACTAGGTCCCTGCTACCCATAGATAAATGATCTGGCTTTACCTACCAGTTCCAAAGATGTACCTATAGTCCAACCATCTATCAAAAATCACAATACTATTTTGTATTTTGTGACTTTGTATAGTGGGAAACTTCTCTTTGGAATACCAGTGTTTATAATCTCCGATTCTACCTTTAAGTTCAGTTCAAATACTAGACCTCCCAACACCCCATTCATGTTCACCTTACCTTTTCTGTGTTTCTTATTTTGCATTGTCTATCAGTAACTTACACAACAATTTGTATTTATATTTCTCTTCAAATTAGAGAAAGGTACCTTAGGAAAAAAAATCTTCAAAAGATGTTTAAGGTTTTTTGTTCCCAGTGCACAGCATAGCTTCTGCTCTTAATAACATAGTAAATATTTGCTGACTCAGTGATCAGAGGAAAAAGCATAACAGGAAGCAAATAAAGAATACAGTATATTAGTATATGAAGTTACAGTGTATTTTAGAAACATTAAAAACAGATCTCTGTGAGAAAACCAGGATCAAAATTGTAAGGAAGGTGCAAAGAAGATCTGGAGGGACTAGTGGGAACTTAGGGAGAATAAAAAGAAGGAAGAAACTTGGGGGAGGTTTATAATTTTTCATAGATATGTCTAAGCAAGACAGAGGCCTTTAGAATAAAGATTGCTCCCTCTCACTGGTGCCTGTTTTCTTAGGGAAAATGTAAATTGTGTAATCAGGTAGCTGCTTGCCTGGCATTCTATGGCATTCTTAGTTACTTAACATAAAATGTATTAAGGAGTTTATAAACAACAGTACAGGCTTCAACAGTACTTGAACTGTGGACCTAGAACTGTGAACTTCCAGATGTTCAAGCTGGATTTAGAAAAGGCAGAGGAACCAGAAACCAAATTGCCAACATCCATTGGATCATTGAAAAAGCACGAGAGTTCCAAAAACACATCTACTTCTACTTTATTGACTACACCAAAACCTTTGACTGTGTAGATCACAGCAAACTATGGAAAATTCTTAAAGAGATGGGAATACCAGACCACCTGACCTGCCTCCCGAGAAATCTGTATGCAGGTCAAGAAGCAACAGTTAGAACTTGACAAGGAACGACAGACAAGTTCCACATCAGAAAAGGAATATGTCAAGGCTGTAAATTGTCACCCTGCTTATTTAACTTATATGCAGAATACATCATGTGAAATGACAGGCTGGATGAAGCACAAGCTGGAATCAAGATTGCTGAGAGAAATATTAATAACCTCAGATAAGCAGATGACACCACCCTTATGACAGAAAGTGAAGAAGAACTAAAGAGCCTCTTGATGAAAGTGAAAGAGGAGAGTGAAAAAGCTGGTTTAAAACTCAGCATTCAGAAAACTAAGATCATGGCGTCTGGTCCCATCATTTCATGGCAAATAGTGAAACAATGAAACAGTGAGAGACTTCATTTTCTTGGGCTCCAAAATCACTGCAAATGGTGACTGCAGCCATGAAATTAAAAGACGCTTGCTCCTTGGAAGAAAAGCTATGGCTAACCTAGACAGCATATTAAAAAGCAGAGACATTGCTTTGCCAACAAAAGTCCATCTAGTCAAAGCTATAGTTTTTCCAGTAGTCATGTATGGATGTAAGAGGTGGACTCTAAAGAAAGCTGAACTTTGGTGTTGGAGAAGACTCTTGAGAGACCCTTGGAATGCAAGGAGATCCAACCAGTCAATCCTAAAGGAAATCAACCCAGAATATTTATTGGAAGGACTGAAGCTGAAGCTGAAACTCCAATACTTTGGCCACCTGATGCGAAGAACTGACTTATTGGAAAAGACCCTGATGCTGGGAACGATTGAAGGCAGGAGGAGAAGGGGACAACATAGGATGAGATGGTGGGATGGCATCACCAACTCAATAGACATGAGTTTGAGCAATCTTTGGGAGTTGGTGATTGACAGGGAAGCCTGGCATGCTGCAGTCCATGGGGTCACAAAGAGTCAGACATGACTGAGCAACTGAACTGAACTGAAAGGTACAGGTTTCCTCTAGTAGCTTTGTATTTGAATTGACCACGGGTCAGAATGTTCTAAGTAACAACCTGTTACTTAGATAACTGCAAAGATTGTGGAAAAAACGAAGTTAACAAAATTACTGCTTGCTTTAAAGGGGGTGGAGAAAAGAAGTAAAAAAGAGGACAAGGGTACATATTTGTGGTGGAAGAGGAGTACTGAACATAGAATCATGAGGCCTGAATTGTGTCAGAAATTTGCTACTCTTTAATTACCCAAATGGGCAAATCATTTAATCTCGTCTGTTCTCATCAGTAAAAATTAGACATTGATACCAACTTACACAGTGATTATAATGATTAGAACTATATTATGCATATAAAAAGTCAGCAAATTTTAACATACTCTATTGATATAATTATTTTTCACAATTTTTCCCACAGTAAGTCTATGCTTTATTTTTTTAAAAATAGAAAAGAACCCACATTAAATATATAATGGCAAAAAACCCCACCTCAGATCCCTCTTGCTTTGGATAATTTTGTATTTGTCAATACAGTGAGGCAATTTTATTCGGAATACTAAAATAAAATGAGTGAAGGCTTAGGCTTTCCCCTAGTTTAGGAATTACTTTAATTTCTCTTTGGTTTTATGCTTTCCCACAGGCAGTTTAGAATGTCACATACACTTAGAGTAGACACGTTGTTCAGTGCAATTGTGCAAAACGTTTATGACAATCCTCATCTGAGACATAAACACTTCTTGTTTCCTGCTCATGTTTTCAATAAAGCCATATTATTTCAAGCAAAATTACTCAGAATATGACTAAACACATGCTCTGCAGAACAACATTTAATAGAGGCATTTCCTTTTCTTGCATGAGAGAGAAAAAAATATGTACCAAGTTTCTCTATTTAACTGATGGTCTCTGGGATTGAGATAACTTACCATTGACTTCATATCTACCAGCTCTTATGATCTGTCCCAAGCATTCTCTGCTACCAGATTTCCTGCCTTTTTTTCCATTTAAAATGTCTGAGGTGCCTCCTCTCTTTCCAATAATGATTTCCTTTCTCACTCTTCTCATTTTTCTTGTCTCCTCCATTGAGGGAGAAGAAGGCTCAAAGCAGGAAGTTATTTTGGCAAGTCATGCTCAGGCCAGGAAAAACAATTGTTTTCAAATCAATTGAATAATATCCTAACCTTGACTATTTTCCCCACTCTTGGACCCTAGTGTAAAAAGGTCTGAAAAGATTCATTGTCTCTTTGGACAGATTTGTACCTTCTCACAGGGAATCAATTTCCTAATGTATCAACAAGAAAGACACATTCTCTCATATCTGTTTTAATATATAGCATTCAGAAGGCTAATTTTTTAAAGGCTTATTATCATGAAATTCATGAGCAAAATAAGCATTCTTTAAAGGTCAGTGGCTTCAGATGTCTTGACTGGTAGATCACACTTATTACCTAATAACATTTTAAGTTCCTTTTGGACAGAGACCGGTTTTGTACTTTTGAGTATCTCAGAGTTCCAAGCATTCATAATGGATGTTTGATAAATACACACTGAATTAAATTTAACATATCTCTTCAACATATCTTTTTTGGTGAGAGAATGAAATGATCTGAAGGGAAGAAAAATGAAAGTTTTAGCCTGTTTCTGTCCTGTTTGAAGCATAATAGATAGGTGATTCCCTAAATCAGAGGGAAATAAAGTAATATAAGTATAGCAAATAGGTCAGTATACATCCTTATTTTCCACCCTGGGGTTTTGACAGAATCAAAGGTAGAGACATGCAATAGCTGCAGCTTTTGATTTGCTAAATTTTGTGACAGGTTTCTGTATACCAGAGGTATGGCAAGACAATGAAATTGCTGTCGTCTCTGTTTTCAGTATGATTGAAAGTAATACTTAATTGTAGAATAACTCTTTAACCTGTTATTATTGTTTTCTCTTTATTATAGCTTTAGTTTCGTTGACCAAATTAACATGTACTGTTATCCATGAAGTGACAATCTTTGGGGAAGAGAATATCATTGATCCTTGCATTGATGTCACTGGGGGTTATGCCGTTGCTATACATTTCAGCACTATGTAGTTAACATTGTGTCAGTACATAGCCCGTACAAATGAGCTAGAGTTATGTAATATTGCTTGAAAGTTTTAAACAGATGGCAAGATACTGTGACAAAACACTTTTTAATTGAATACTAAAAAACCCTCTTTGGGTAAATAATATGTGTTGCACAGTTAGGTTTCAGTGTGATTTTCCCGGAGTCCAGCCAGCAGAAGGGTGTACGATTATGTGAATTATACTTACTGATCATTCCAACCCTTTGTGCATATTTACAAATTCTCACTCCCTTCACACCACAGCTGGTGCTTGTTTCCACCACTGAGTTTTAAATAATTCAGTGACATTCTTGAGAAACAGGGAATGTTTTGCATAATTTTGAAGCTTGATTACTATTTGCACCAAATGCTGCTGATCAGCAAGATTGCCTCAATGGGAATAGAGAAGATTCCCTTTGAATTGAAATTCAAAACAAATTCATTATACTAAAAACTTGAAAAGGAAGACTCATTGTAATAGCATTTTGAATTTAATACAGGAAAATTACGAAGGTAGATCACAATACAATATGGGAAAGAGATCTATTTGGTGGACTTTGCTTCAGAACCATTAATAGGCAATAACACTCCAGTTTATTAAAACTTAGCATTTATATATGATGAGGATGTGCCATGAAACAAGGATTGATACTAATAAAAATTCTGTGAAATTATGATCTTGTATATATACACAGATCCACAATGAAAATATATGAGACTGTGTTGAATATCCCAGACTGAGCAAATAATTTGATCTGCTGAATTAAAAAAAAATAGGTAGTACAAAAAACACCTTAGCATTTATTTTTCTTATGGCCTTACTGACTTGTGAGATTTTTCTCTGTCTCCCTATCCCACCCCAAGAATTGTTATTAATTTTAAATCTTTATTATTATGCAAAAAATAATAAGCACCCCATTTGAATGGCTTTTGTATAAATTTTTATTTATGCAGAGCTCAGTTCTTTAAAGAAATGAAACACAAATAAAGTACAAGACTCATCAGTGGTATAGAGGAGTACTTGGTTTAGAAACAGATGATTTCTTCCTTTTTTTTTTTCAGTTGAAGTACAATTGACTTTACAATGTTATGTTAATGCTGTACAGAAAAGTGATTCAATTATACATACATACATATATATATTCTTTTTTAATATATTCTGTTCCATGATGGTTTATCATAGGATAGTGAATATGGTTCTCTGTGCCATAAAATGGGACCTTGTTGTTTATTCATTCTGTGTATAGAGGCTGACATATGCTAACCCCAACCTCCCACTCCATTCCTCCTCCAGTCCCTTCCCCCTGGCAACCACAAGGCTCTTCTCTATGTCTGTGAGTCTGTTTCTGGTTCGCAGATAGGTTCATTTTTCATATTTTAGGTCCAATATATAAGTAATATCATACGGTATTTGTCTTTCTCTGACTTACTTCACTTAATAGCATAGTGTCTAGTGGATCCATGCTGTTGCAGATGACATTATCTCATTAATTTTTATGGCTAAGTAGTGCTCCGTTGTATACGTGGACTACATATTTTTATCATTTATCTGAGGGTGGATGTTGAGGTTGTTTCTATGTCTTGGCTATTGGGAATAGTGATGCTGTGAACATACAGGGGAATATATCTTTTTTATTTACAGTTTTGTCTGGATAAATGCCCAGGAGTGGGACTGCTCGATCATATAGTAATTCTGGCTTTAGGTTTCTGAGGAGCCCCAACACAGTTTTCTACAGTGGCTGCAACAACTTACGTTGCAAACAGTGGTTAGGAGGGTTTCTTTTTCTCCACACCTTCTTCAGCATTTGTTATTTGTAGACTTTTTAATGATGGCCATGCTGACTGTGTGAGGTGGTACCTCATTGTAGTTTTGAGTTGCATTTCTCTAGTAATTGGTGATGTTGAGCATCTTTTCATGTGTCTATTCATCTTTATGTCTTCTTTGGAGAAAGATATCTTTAGATCTTTTGCCTCTTTTTGGATTGGGTTGTTTGTTTTTTTGTTGTTGTTGAGTTGGATGAGCTGTTTATATATATTGGAAATTAAGCTCTTGTCAGTCACATTGTTTGCAAATATTTTCTCCCATTCTGAGGGTTGTCTTTTCATTTTGTCTGTTATTTATTTTGCTGTACAAAAGCCTGTAAGTTTGATTTTGTTCCATTTGTTTATTTTTGTTTTTATTTCTGTTGCCTTATGAGACTCACCTAAGAAAACATCAGTGCAATTTATGTCAGATAGTGTTTTTCCTATGTTCTCTTCTAGGAGTTTTATTGTATTGTGTCTCGTATTTTTTAAGCTGTTCTGAGTTTATTTTTGTGTATGGTGAGTGGATATGTTCTAACTTCCTTGAGTTACATGTGGCATTTCAACTTTCCCAGCACCACTTGCTGAAGAGAGTGTCTTTTCTCCATTGTGCATTTTTGCCTCCTTTGTCAAAAAAGAATATTGACCATAGGTGTGTGAGTTTATATCTGGACTCTCTATTCTGTTCTTTTAATCCATATGTTTGTTTTTGTGCCAGTACCAGGCTGTCTTGATTACTGTAGATTTGTAGACTTGTTTGAAGTCTGGGAGGGTTATGTTTTCTGCTTTGTCCTTCTTCCTAGTATTGTTCTGGCAATTCTAGGTCTTTCATGGTTCCATATGAATTTAAGATTATTTTTTCTAGTTCTCTGAAAAATATAACAAGTAATTGGATAAAGGTCACATTAAATTTGTAGACTGCTTTGGGTAGCATGGCCATTTTAACAGTATTAATCCTTCCAATCCAAGAGCATGGGATATCTTTCCATTTCTTTGAATCATGTTCAAAGAAATAGATAATTTCTAATATAAAACAAAACGAGAAATTATTTGAAGCATACTGACTAAGAGGCTACTTCAGTTCATTTAAGTTCAGTTGCTCAGTTGTGTTTGACTCTTTGCGACCCCATGAACCGCAGCACACCAGGCCTCCCTGTCCATCACCAACTCCTGGAGTTCACCCAAACTCATGTCCAGTGAGTCGGTGATGCCATCCAGCCATCTCATCCTCTGTCGTCCCCTTTTCCTCCTGTCCCCAATCCATCCTGGCATCAGGGTCTTTTAAAATGAGTCAGTTCTTCGCACAAGATGGCCAAAGTATTGGAGTTTCCGCCTCAGCATCAGTCCTTCCAATGAATATCCAGGACTGATCTCCTTTAGGATGGACTGGTTGGATCTCCTTTCAGTCCAGGGGACTCTCAAGAGTCTTCTCCAACACCACAGTTCAAAAGCATCAATTCTTCAGTGCTCAGCTTTCTTTATAGTCCAACTCTCACATCCATACATGACCACTGGAAAAATCGTAGCCTTGACTACACGGGCCTTTGTTGACAAATAATGTCTCTGCTTTTTAATATGCTGTCTAGTTACTTCAGGCTCAGAAATTAAAGGCAACTAGAGCAAAGAAATAGGAAATTTAAGGAAAGAAATAAGCTGAACATCCTCTTTAAAGTATTATAATTGGAGGATGAACTAATTCTATGTCTTATGTACATGGTCAAAAAAGACTGGGACTGGATTTGAGGATGGTCGAAAAAAAATTCCAGACTCAGTTCCACTTATATGTTTGTCAAGCATCAGAAAGAATATAGCATTCATGAGGGGGAACAGATTTCCTGGGTCTGCCTTCTATCTTGCAAATAAATGTGCCAACTGTCAGCAAGTCATGCAAAGTAAGTAGACTAACAAGTCTGAGGAACTCTGAACATGTGGCTACCTTCACATCAACTGGAATGGTAAGGTCACCACACATGAAAAAAAAAATCTATGCTGTATAAAGTGATAATTCTTCTATTTAGGAAATCTTGTCAAAAAACAAAAACAAAATACCTAGATATCTGAGGAATTTGAGTCATGAAATTCTTGAAGCTCTATGCGTAGACAGTCCTTCTGATGCATCTAAAAGGCAGTTTATACCACTTCCTGCTATCTAAGCTTCTTCTTCAATAACTAAAAATACCTGATTTAAATCTATGTAGGGCTTTCACCCAATGGCTCAAGTGGTAAGGAATCCACCTGCAATGCAGGAAACACAGGAGATGCGTGTTTGATCCCTGGGTCTGGAAGATCCCCTGGAGGAGGAAATAGCAACCCACTCCAGCATTCTAGCTTGGAAAATCCCGTGGACAGAGGAGCCTAGTGGGCTACAGTCCATGGGGTTGCAAAGAGTTGGAGATGACTGAGCACACATGCATGAAGGGCTTTTATAGCAAAGACAAGGTGATGGTCTGCGTACCACCTTTCTGTCAGCATATAATTTGTTAGATTTATTCCATATGAATGTGCAAGTCTTCATGAATATCACATGAAGGGAGGAATGATTAATAACATTCAGTAATTAATTCCAAGCAATACCTGAAAGAGGATGTACTCACTAATACTTGTTGAATAAGAAAATAAAGGGATGGAAGTATTACTTGATCTCTGACACATTTAAGTAGATGTAATAAACCATATTATAGCATGGTTTTCAAATGGTAATATTATTTTTGCTTTTATAAGAAAATAAAGAAGGTAGTATTCTATTTGAGGTAGCAGTATTTCAGTATTGCATTGTCATTCAGACAGAAAAACATCTGGGCCTTCCAAAGTCTTACTGAAGCTTGTGCATAAGGAATTAAAGAAGCAGTAACTGGTGAATTTTTAATGCAGATAATATAAGGGTGATGCATTAAGTAGAAGGAATCAGAAGATGGCTCATATTTTTTCTTTCTTTTAAAAAATTTGTTGGTGTACAGTTTTGTTTTCTTGTTTTCAAATATTTATTTGGCTGTACCAGGTCTTTGTTGTGGCATGTGGATCTAGTTCCCTGACCAAGGATTGAACCCCAAGCCCTCTCTGCATTGGAAGCATGGAGTCTTAGCCAGTGGACCACCAAGAAAGTTCTCTCTTTTTTTTTTTTTCCAAATGAGAAAATCTATGTTTTTTCCTCTTAGCATTTAGACTTTTAAAAATTTTATATTTATTTATTTGACTACATCAGGTCTTCGTTGTGTCATGCGAGAGCTTTCATTTCTCTTCACAGACAGAAGTTGTGGCATGAAGGCTTAGTTGCACTGAGACATGTGGGATCTTAGTTCCCTGACCAGGGATCAAACTCATGTCCCCTTCATTGCAAGGCAGACTCTTTAACCACTTGACCACCAAGGAAGTCCCTAGAGTTTTAAAGGGGAAAAATACTGTCTATATTTGCAACTTTAATTTGTGGAGTTTACAGAGTCAGAATGATCTCATTCCTTTTCTTCCTTATCCCTGGAAAACACATATTGACAGTCACTAGAGAGAATGCCTAATCTGAGTAATTTCTTTCTGAATTTGGGGCTAAATTGTGCTTATATTTTATGTGAAGCAAACTTCTCATCCCACTTAGAGTATCTGACTACAATGCTGAAGTTGGACACTTCAAGTTGGATACTGAAGTTGAATTCAGAGATTTTCTGCTTTTGATTTTTAGGAACATTCTTAGCCTATTTGTTTGCTTCTGGAGAGAACTCAGTGTAGTGGGTGGATGAGTGATCCCCATCATGAGCACCACAAAATGATTTATGTGACTCAGTGGGCCTGTGTTTTAATGAGCATAGTTCAAGATAGATCAAGTAAAAAGAAAGCAATTAGAACAATACTGGATTTCCCTAGCTCCTTTTGCTTTCTAAGAAGCACATAGAAAATAAGTCATGAACTAATTTTCTGTCTGCCCTGTGCTGTGGGAACATGTGCTGGACCCTAGGATAACAGAGTATATGCCAAATCCTCATTTGTTTCTCTACCAGATACTTCAGGTATGGTTGTGCTGGGGAAGAAAAGGACAATAAGTGGGGAAATTTATCTTTTAGAGAAGATCTTTCATTTAGGACTCTGTAATGGTAGCTCCTTTTAAAAGAAATGATGTAAAAACCTTATTACTATCTACTAGTTTCAAATCACAGCTTAAAGGAAATGTTGGGTATGAGAAGTCTGGGCAAATGAATGCACATTAAATGGGTTGGAAAAAACAACTGGGAATAGTAATAAAAGGTTTATTTTTAAATGTATCCTATAAATACATTACTTACATTATACAGACCAGCACATTAATAATTTTCTAATCAAGTTGTAGAGCAGTGAAAAGAGCTTGGATCAGACCATGAAGCAATCTTGGGAAGAAAAGAGCTGTAGATTCCAGATCTGCCATCAACTAACTCTTTGACTTAAAGCAGATCCAAATTACCTGAGATACAATACCTTTATTTATAAGATTTGGGACATGATATTTATCTCATATTGGCATATCAAATGACATGAATGCTTTTGAAACTATCTGTGCAGTCAGGAGTGTTACATATTTCAAAATACAAGAAAGAAAAACAGAAGACAAAAAATGAAATTCTAAAAAACTCACTGTCTTGTATACTTGAATATATCTTTTTTTCCAAGACATCAAGACCTTGGAGTTAACCAATCACAATTTTTAGGAAATTTAGAAATTAATTTTTTTAGAGAAAGGCTAAAACTTTGGCCACATGACTAGAAAAGGTCAGTTTAGAAGAACAGTGCCAAAGAATGTTCAAACTACTGCACAATTGCACTCATTTCACTTGCTAGTAAGGTAATGTTCAAAATCCTTCAAGCTATGCTTCAACAGTATGTGAATTGACAAATTCCAGATGTACAAACTGAATTTAGAAAAGGCAGAGGAACCAGAGATTAAATTGCCAACATCCATTGGATCATCAGAAAAGCAAGAGAATTCCAGAAAGACATTTACTTCTGCTTTGTTGACAACGCTAAAGCCTTTGACTGTGTGGATCACAACAAACAGTGGAAAACTGATGAAGAGATGGAAATAGCAGACCACCTTACCTGCCTCCTGCAAAACCTGTATGAAGGTCAAGAAGCAACAGTTAGAACTGGACATGGAACAATGGACTGGTTCAAAACTGGAAAAAAGAGTATGTCAAGGCTGTATATTGTCACCTTGCTTATTTAACTTTTATGCAGAGTACATCATGTGAAATCCCAGGCTGGATGAAGCACAAGCTGTAATCAGGATTGCTGGGAGAAATATCAATAACCTCAGATATGCAGATGACACCACCTTTATGGCAGAAAGTGAAGAGGAACTAAGAGGAACTCAAAAAAGAGCCTCTTGATGAAGGGAGAAGAGGAGAGTGAAAAACTTACTGAAAACTTTAACCTTAAAGAAACTAAGATCATGGTGTCTGGTCCCATCACTTTATGGCAAATAGATGGAT
Organism: Bos taurus; assembly: GCF_002263795.3. Classification (NCBI taxonomy): domain Eukaryota; kingdom Metazoa; phylum Chordata; class Mammalia; order Artiodactyla; family Bovidae; genus Bos; species Bos taurus. The sequence goes on along the minus strand of NC_037328.1, from coordinate 37,902,249 downwards.
AAACAATGGAAACAGTGACAGGCTTTATCTTCTTGGGCTCCAAAATCACTGCAGATGGTGAAATTAAAAGACGTTTGCTCCTTGGAAGAAAAGCTATGACCAACCTAGACAGCATATTAAAAAGCAGATAACGTTACTTTGCCTACAAAAGTGTGAATAGTCAAAGCTATGGTTTTTCCAGTAGTCATGTATGGATGTGAGAGGTAGACAGTAAAAAAGGCTGAGCACCGAAGAATTCATGCTTTTGAATTGTGGTGTTGGAGAAGACTCTTGAGAGTCTTTTGGACAGCACAGAGATCAAACTAGTCGATCCTAAAGGAAATCAACCCTGAATATTCATTGGAAGGATTGATGCTGAAGGTAAAGCTCCAGTACTTTGGTCACTTGATGCAGAGTTGACTCATTGGAAAAGACCCTGTTGTTGGGAAAGACTGAAGTCAAGAAGAAAAGGGGACGACAGAGAATGAGATGCTTGGATGGCATCACTGACCTAATGGACGTGAGTTTGAGGAAACTCTGGGACATAGTGAAGGACAGGGAACCCAGCATGCTGCAATCCCTGGGGTTGCAAAGAGTTGGACGTTACTGAGCGACTGAACAGCAACAACAAAGCTTTGAATTCAGTGTCATCTGGAGTTTAACTATCTTGACTTTAAATATAAACCCAAAGCAGTTCAGACCACGCTCTGTAGAAATTAAAATTTTCAGTATTTAGAAAGAAAATTTCTTAAGTAAAAGAGTCTGCAGTAAATTACACAAGCAAATCCCAAGCCATTAAAATGAGTTTTAATAATTCAATTTCATTTTATTATCAAGGAAAGTCAATATTGTATAATCATAATATTTCCATCAGTAGAAGAAGCAAAATTACCCTAAATGATAATTTCATTAGTGCCCATGAGGAAGTCAATAAAAGAGAAGCTCTTCTCATGAAAATATATCCAGCTTCCTGATCCTGATTGTCCAATTAAGAAACTTGCATCATTAATTCAAGTCAAGTGATCAATACACTTTTCAAATGTGAAGCAGATAATCAACTGTAGCAGATCCTTGCATTTATTAAAACTACAATGTCAAAATATGCCAATATTTGTAGGAGTGATTAGAAGAGCTTGCTAGATCATATTTCTTTGTAAACATTGTCTTTAAAGTATTTCATTCCTATTTGGCTTCTTGATCTGTACAGGGATAAATAGAGCTGGCTTAAGTGCATTTGTTGAAAGAAAAAAAAATGCTATAATGAATAGGTTTTGGTGAACCTTCGCTAAAGAGATTACTTAGAATGTTCAGATGCTATGACTTTATATAGGGGAACACACATGCCTATAGTAGCAAAGCACTAAAAATTAAATTCTGTAGGCTGCTTCCTGATGTTGAGAACAACAACAAAACAATACCCAGACTCTGAGTACACATAACTTGAAGTCCAGAGGCAGGCAGGTTCCTGTTGTGGCAGTTTGGTGGCCATTCTGCCACCACGTAGCCTGGGTTTCATGCTGATGCTCATGGTTGACTATTATCTGCTGGTGGTAATTGGGAATATGTGTATTTTTTTGTTCTTGGAAGAAGAGAGGGAGAAACTAAACCCTAGTTAAGTGCTATTACTCTTTGCTTCCAGTCTCAGACGGTAAAGCATCTGCCTGCAGTGCAGGAGACCCAGGTTCGATCCCTGTTGGGAAGATCCCCTGGAGAAGGAAATGGCAACCCACTCCAGTACTCTTGCCTGGAAAATTCCGTGGACTGAGGAGTCTGGTAGGAGTCCATGGGGTCTCAAAGAGTCAGACACAACTGAGCGACTTCACTTTCCAGTCTGATGGCTGGTTGAAAACACACATATACTCCTGCACCGATAGGAGTCACAGAGGAATTTCATACCTTAGCGTAAGCTCTATCCTTAGAGTAGGGTTTGGGTGACTTTGTGAGATATGCAACTTAGATTTCCTTCAGGAGAACTTGCTGCAGGTAGCATGATAGGCTGAAGGCCCAGTTGCCACTTCCCTGAGTCCACTACTGTGTGTGTTCTTAAGTCACATTACCCCAGGCCACTCCAAGACCACCATCAGGGTGCAGGATCATTTCTGCAGCATTCGAATGGCAGGTGTTCTCTTATGGGTAGCATCTAAGACTCCTTGTTTCATAAGATTTAAAGAGTCTTTTGATGGTGAGATACAGCACATTGATACTTGGATAGATCAAAGACAGAATTTTCTTTTACTTACAGATCTGATACAGAGTTGGCTGTCAGGCAGGATATACAGGAGCTTGCCCCTTTAGGACAGGATAACAACAGGTTGGAACTGTATGTGGTGGGTTATGTATGGTAGGTGGAGTAGAGTTAGCCAGGTTTCCCAGGATCCCTGTGGAGTGGCTAATTTGAATAATTTTGTGGACTCTGGTGTACAGGGGTATCCCCAGCTGTCTAAGTTCCTGGCCCTGAATTGATTAAGGAAGGTATATAGCCCAGCCTGTGAAAGACCAACATGGGGTATACTCAGCTACTGAAGAAGGGGCACTGGCTGGCTACTAGTCAGAATTATCAAAATAGGGGCAAGACAGCATTTAAAAAAAAAAAAAAAAAAGACTTCTCTCTTTTCACATGCCTTCGAGGAAGTCTGAAGTCTTTCACAACGTTCTACTGTTGTTTCTGTTTTATTTCTTTTAGATTTTTCTATTCCACTATTAAGAATGAGGTGTGTTTCCTATGTATGAAAAACGAACATAAGCAGTGACCACCTGGTCAGCTAGAAATTTTCCTAGGAAATATGAGCTTTCTTCAGTTTTCAGTGTACAACTTTTTGTGACCCCATGCACTGCAGCATGCCAGGTTTCCCTGTCTGTCGCAAACTCCTGGAGCTTACTCAAACTCATGTCCGTTGAGTCAGTGATGCCAACCAATCATCTCATCCTCTGTCATCCCCTTCTTTGCCTGCCTGCAATCTTTCCCAGCATTAGGGTCTTTTCACATGAGTCAGTTCTTTGCATCTGGTGGCCAAAGTATTGGAGTTTCAGCATCAGTCCTTCCAATGAATATTCAGGACTGATTTCCTTTAGAATGGACTGGTTGGATCTCCTTGCAGTCCAAGGGACTCTCGAGTCTTCTCCAAAACAACAGTTCAAAAGCATCAATTCTTCGGCACTCAGCTTTCTTCACAGTCCAACTCTCACATCCATACATTCTTTGACATTGCCTTTCTTTGAGATTAGAATGAAAACACCTTTTCCAGTCCTGTGGCCACTGCTGAGTTTTCCAAATTTTCTGTCATATTGAGTGCAGCACTTTCACAGCAGCATCTTTTAGGATTTGAAATAGCTCAATAGGAATTCCATCAACTCCACTAGCTTTGTTCATAGTGATGCTTCCTAAAGCTTACTTGACTTGCATTCCAGGATGTCTGGCTCTAGGTGAGTGATCACATCATCATGATTATCAGGGTTGTGATGATCTTTTTGTATCATTCTTCTGTGTATTCTTGCCACCTCTTCTTAATATCTTCTACTTCTGTTAGGTCCATACCATTTGTGTCCTTTATTGTGTCCATCGTTGCATGAAATGTTCCCTTGGTATCTCTAATTTTCTTGAAGAGATCTCTAGTCTTTCCCATTCTGTTGTTTTCCTCTATTTCTTTGCATTGATGACTGAGGAAGGCTTTCTTATCTCTCCTTGCTATCCTTTGGAACTCTGCGTTCAAATGGGTATATCTTTCCTTTTCTCCTTTGCCTTTCACTTCTCTTCTTTGCACACCTATTTGTAAGGCGTCCTCAAACAGCCATTTTACCTTTTTGCATTTCTTTTTCTTGGGGATGGTCTTGATACCTGTACAGTGTCATGAACATCCATCAGTAGTTCTTCAGGCACTCTGTGTGTCAAATCTAATCCCTTAAATCTATTTGTCACTTCCACTGTATAATCATAAGGGATTTTATTTAGGTCATACCTGAATGGGCTAGTGGTTTTCCCTGCTTTCTTCAATTTAAGTCTGAATTTGGCAATAAGGAGTTCATTATCTGAGCGACAGTCAGCTCCCAGTCTTGTTTTTTGCTGACTGTATAGAGCTTCTCCATCTTTGGCTGCAAAGAATATAACCAATCTGATTTCAGTATTAACCATCATTAATCATCAATAATCATTATAATTTTGGCCAAAACTATTACTTAAATTTTCTTTTACTCATACAATATGCTGAATGACAATTTTATTTTTTGAAAGAATAAAGTTGTTCATATATTATTGATATATTGGTTGTTCATTTGCATTCATAAGGCATGCCATGTTTTTAAAATTTATATGAATTTTAAAATTCTTTTGGAATTGACTTCCATAGGCATGCCATGTTTTTTTAATATATATATATATATTTAAATTGAAGTATAGTTTATTTACAATTATGTGTTAGTTTCTGGTGGACAGCAAAGTGATTCAGTTTTATACACACACATAAACACACATGTACTTTTTCATATCTTTTCTATTACGGTTTATCGTAGGACTTTAAATATAGTTCCCTGTGCTATGCAGTAGCATCCTGTTGTTTATTTTATGTATAATAGTGTATTTTTGCTAATTCCCACCTCCTGATTTATCCGCTCCTCCTCCTCTTTTCCCCTTGGGGAACCATAAGTTTGTGTTCTACATCTGTGAGTCTCTATTTTCATAAGTAAGTTCATTTGTGTCAATTTTAGATTCCACGTATAAGTGATATCATGTGGTATATGATTTGTCTTTCTAACTTCATTTAGTATGATAATATCTAGTACTACCCATGTTCCTGCAAATGGCATTATTTCATTCTTTCATATCCACGGTATATATGTACCATATCCTCTTAATTCAGTCATCTGTGGATGGGTACTTAGGTTGCTTACATGTCTTGGCTATTGTAAGTGGTATTGCTATGAACACTGGGTTACATGTATCTTTGTGAATTAGTGTTTTCATTTTTTTTCTCGATACATGCTCAGGAGTGGGCTTGCTGGACATACAGTAATTCTATTTTTAGTTTTTTAAGGAATCTTCATAATATTTTCCACTCTGGCTGTGTCAGTTTACATTCCCACCCAGAAAGTAGGAGGGTTTCCTTTTCTGCCCACCGTCTCTGGAAGTTATTGTTTGTAGACTTTTTAATGATGGACATTCTGACTGATGGGAGGTCATATCTCACTGTAGTTTTGATTTGCATTTCTCTAAAATTGGTGATGTTGAGCATCTTTTCATGTGCCTCTTGGCCATCTGTGTCTTCTTTGAAGAAAGGTCTGTTTAGTCCTTTTGCTTATTTTTCAATTGAGTTGTTTTATTGTTGTTGTTGTTGAATTGTATGAACTGTGTGTTTTGGAAATTGAGACCTTGTTGGTCTCATTGTTTGCAAATATTTTTTCCATAGGTTATCTTTTCATTTTGTTTATCATTTCTTTTGCTGTGTGAAAACCTTAAAGTTTGATTAGATCCCGTTTGTTTATATTTGCTTTTATTTCTGTTGCCTTGGGAGATTGACCTAAGAAAATATCGGTATGATTTATGTCAGACAATGTTTCTCCTATGTTCTCTTCTGGGAGTTTTATGAAGTACTGTCTTACAGTTAGGTACTTAAGTCATTTGGAGATTATTTTTGTGTATAGTGAGAGGATATGTTCTAATTAATTGACTTTCCATCTTTCCCAACACTACTTACTGAAGACTGCCTTTTCTCTTTTGTATGTTCTTATCTGCTTTGTCAAAGATTAACTGACTATAGATGTATGGGTTTGTTTCTGGGCTTTCTGCTATGTTCCCTTGATCTGTATGTCTGTTTTTGTGCCAACACCACCCTGTTTTGATTACTTTGTAGTGTTTTTTGAACTTTGGGAAAATTATGCCTCCAGCTTTGTTCTTTCTACTTGGGATTGCTTTGGCAGTTCTGCATCTTTTATAGTTATATATGAATTTTAGGATTATTTATTCTTGTTCTGTGAAAAATGTCATTACTAATTTGATAGGGATCGCATCAAATCTGTAGACTGCTCTGGGTAGTATGGTCATTTAACAATATTCATTCTTCCCCTCCAAGAGCATGGGATATCTTTCCATTTCTTTATCTTCAGTTTTCTTTATCAGTGTTGTATACTTCTCAGTGATTAAGTCTTTCACCTCCTAGGTCAGGTTTATTTCTAAGTATTATTTTATTTTATTTTCCTTCATGTAATTTAAAAAATTTTCTTCATGTAATTTTTTTAAAAATTTCCTTTTCTGATACTTCATTGTTAGTGTGAACTGCAATAAATTTCTGCATGTTAGATCTCATATCCTTAGGGTTTTTTAGATATGTTTCTTGGTATCTGCATAGAATGACAGTTTCATCTCTTTTTGTCCAGTTTGAATATATTTCATTTCCTTTTCTTATCTATTTGCTGTGGCTGAGATTTCCAGTACTTTGTTGAATAGAAATGGTGAGAGTGGACATCCTTGTTTTATTCCAGTTTTAATGGGAAGGCTTTCAGCTTTTTATCGTTGAGAGAAGGGGACGACAGAGGATGAGGTGGCTGGATGGCATCACTGACTCGATGGACGTGAGTCTCAGTGAACTCCGGGAGTTGGTGATGGACAGGGAGGCCTTGCGTGCTGCTATTCATGGGGTTGCAAAGAGTCAGACACGACTGAGCGACTGATCTGATCTGATAATGTTTACTGTGGGTTTGTCATAAATAGCCTTTTTATGTTGAGATATTTTACTTAGATACCTAGTTTGATAAGAATTTTTATCATGAATGGATGTTTAATTTTATCATATGCTTTTTCTGCATCTATTGGGATGACCGTGTGGTTCTTACCTTTTCTTTTGTTGATGTGGTGTATCACATTGACAGATTTGTGTATGTTGAGCCCTGGAGTAAATCAAACTTGATCATGATATTTGATCTTTTTTATGTGTTGTTGAATTTGCTTTGCTAATATTTTGTTGAAAATTTTTGCGTCAGTATTACTCAAAGATATTGGCCTGTAATTTTCTTTTTTAGTAGTGTCTTTGTCTGATTTTGGTATGAAGTTGATGGGGACATCATAAAATGACTTTGGTACTGTTTCCTTTTCTTTAAATTTTGGAAGAGTTTTAGAAGGATTGATAGAAGTTCTTTATATGTTTGATGGAATTCCCCAGGGAAGCCATCTGGTCCAGAGCTTTTGTTTGCAGAAAGTTTTATTTTTTTTAATTACAGATCTATTTCACTTCTAATGATTGTTCAGTTCAAATTATCTGTTTCTCCTTGATTCAGTTTTGGTGTGCTGAGTTTCTAGAAATTATCCATATCTTCTAGGTTGTCAAGTTTTTTGGCAAATAATTATTCATATATTCTCTTTTTTTGTGTGTGTTTCTGCAATATCAGTTGTTATTTCTATCATCTTTCATTTCTTATTTTATGTGGGTCCTTTCTATTTTCTTCTTACTGAGCCTGCCCAGAAGATTATCAATTTTGTTTATACCTTCAAAGAGCCAGTTTTTGGTTTTATTTATTTTTTCTATTGTTTTTTAAACCTCTTTTATTCTTCCTTTTTGATCGTTTTACTTCCTTCCTTCTGCTGACGTTAAGTTTTGTTTGTTTTTTCCCTAATTCTTTTAGATGGTAGGTTACATTGTTTATTTGAACTTTTTTTTCTTTTTGGTGGAAGGCCTATATCACTGTGAACGGCTTTTGCTGCATTTCATAGACTTTTTATGATTGTATTTTTGTTGTCATTTGTCTCAAGATATTTTTTAATTTTCTCTTTCATTTTATTTCCTTTTTTTTAAAATAACATGTTGTTTAGTATATGTGACCATTTTTGTTGTTGCTACCCTTTCTGTAGTTTATTTTGTGTTTCATGCTGTTACGGTCAGAAAAAATGCTTGAAATATATTCCACTTTCGTAAATTTGTTGAGGCTTGTTTTATGTACAGGTATTTAGTTAATCCTGGAGAATGTTCTATGTGCACTTGAAAAGAATGTGTATTCTGGTGGTTTTTTTTTTTTTTTTTGGATACAGTGTCCTGATATAACCATTAAGTCTAGCTGTTCTGTTGTATTATTTAGAATCTCTATTGTTTTACTGATTTTATGTCTGAAAGTTCTGACCTTCGATGTGTTAAAATCTCCTATAATATACAATATACTATCATTGTATATTCATCAATTTCTCCCTTTGTTTCTGTTAGTATTTGTTTTATGTGTTTAGGCGTTCTTATATTGGGTGTATAAATGTTAGAATGTAATACCTTCTTCTTGTTTTGATCCTTTCATCATTTCATAATGTCCTTCATTATCTTTATGGCCTTTGTTTTAGAATGTGTTTTGTCTGATATGAATATTGCTACCCTTTCTCTCTTGTCATTTCCATTTATATGAAATATTGCTTTCCATCCCCTCACTTCCAATCTGTGTGTATCTTTCACCCTAAAGTGGGTCTCTTGTAGACAGCATATTGTAGGGTTTTGTTTCATTATCCAGTCTGCTATTCTATGTCCTTTGATTGGAGCATATAGTCCATTGACATTTAAAGTAAGTATTGATAGATATGTGCTAATTGGTATTTTAATGCTGGTTTTCCAGTTGATTTTGTATTTCTTTTTTATTCCTTTCTTTTTCTTTTTGTTTTTCCTGTTGTGATTTGATGGTTTTCTTTATTATGGGTGTGTTCTTTTTTTTGCTTTCTGTGAATCTTTTGTGAATTTGTGGTTACGTATTTTAATCCATTACTGTATCTACTTGCTTTAAGTCATATAGGCTCAGAAACATTCTAAAAACAATTGACGTTTTTTTTTTTACTTGCCTGCAATTTATGATTTTGATGTTCTCTTTTACATCTTCATGTTTATGTTTTTGCTGTTCATTGTAGTTCCCACCATTTTTCACAAAAGGAAAAAAATTTTTTAAAAATTGTCTATTGATTTAAGTGATTGCCATTTGTGGCTTTCTCTTTGCTGTAGATCCTTGCTTTTTTCCTATCTAGAGAAGACCTTTCAGTATTTCTTTTAAGGTAAGTTTAATATTTCTGTATTCTTTCAGTTTTTGCATATCTGAGAAGTCCTTAATTGCTCCATATTTGCTAAATCATTAATATTTCTGGGTAGAGTATCCTAGGTTGCAGGTTTTTCCCTTTTAGGACTTTCATCTTGCCATGCTCCTCTGACCTGCAAATTTTTATAGAGAAATCAGCTGATAGCATTATGAAGGTTCCCTTGTAATTAAATCTGTGTTTTTCTCTTGTTGCCTTTAACATTCTCTCTTTAACTTTTGCCATTTTAATTATAATGTGTCTTGGTGTATGCCTATTTGGGTTCACCATGCTTCAGTTCCGTTCAGTTGCTCAGTCGTGTCCAACTCTTTGGGACCCCCATGGACTGCAGCACGCCAGGCCTCCCTGTCCATCACTAAATCCTGGAGTTTACTCAGACTCATGTCTATTGAGTCAGTGATGCCATCCAACTATCTCTTCCTCTGTCATCCCCTTCTCCTCCCACATTCAATCTTTCCCAGTGTCAGGGTCTTTTCAAATGAATCAGTCTTCTCATCAGGTGGCCAAAGTATTGGAGTTTCAGCTTCAGCATCAGTCCTTCCAATGAATATTCAGGACTGATTTCCTTTAGGATAGACTGGGTGGAACTCCTTGCAGTCCAAGGGATCTCAAGAGTCATCTCCAACACCACAGTTCAAGAGCATCAGTTCTTTGACACTCAGCTTTCTTTATAGTCCAACTTTCACATCCATACATGTCTACTTGAAAATCCATAGCCTTGACTAGACGGACATTTGTTGGCAAAGTGATGTCTCTGTTTTTCAGTATACTGTCTAGCTTGGTCATAACCTTTCTCTCAAGGAGCAAGCATCTTTTAATTTCATGGCTGCAGTCACCATCTGCAGTGATTTTGGAGCCCAAGAAAATGAAGTCTCTTACTGTTTCATTGTTTCCCCATCTATTTGTCATGAAGCGATGGGACCAGATTCTACGATCTTCGTTTTCTGAATGTTGAGTTTTAAGCCAACTTTTTCACTCTCCTCTTTCACTTTCATCAAGAGGCTCTTTAGTTCCTCTTCATTTTCTGCCATAAGGGTGGTGTCATCTGCATATCTGAGGTTATTGATATTTCTCTCAGCAATCTTGATTCCAGCTTGTGCTTCCTCCAGCCCAGCATTTCTCATGATGTACTCTGCATATAAGTTAAATAAGCAGGGTGACAATATAGAGCCTTGATGTACTCCTTTTCCTATTTAGAACCAGTCTGTTGTTCCATGTCCAGTTCTAACTGTTGCTTCCTGACCTGCATACAGGTTTCTCAAGAGGCAGGTCAGGTGGTCTGGTATTCCCATCTCTTTCAGAATTTTCCACAGTTTATTGTGCTCTACACAGTCAAAGGCTTTGGCATAGTCAACAAAACAGAAATAGATGTTTTTCTGGAACTCTCTTGCTTTTTCGATGATCCAGCAGATGTTGTCAATTTGATCTCTGGTTCCTCTGCCTTTTCTAAAATCAGCTTGAACATCTGGAAGTTCACAGTTCACATACTGTCATGCTTGGAAGCCTGTGTTTCTTTATTTTCCTTATATTTCTTTGACTCTATTAATTTAGGAGAAATAGTTGTCTACTGTGGTCCTGAAAGGTTGGTTTCATGTGGAAGCATCCCTGTGTAGCAATGAGGCTTCAGTGGTGGACTCAGGCTCCTCCTTGCTCATATTCCTGGTTGCACTTTGGATCACTCTCCAGCTCCTCCAGGCTCACTCCACTCAGCCAACAGCAGCCCTCTCCACAGGCACATCTGCTGAATGCCTGGTTTCAGCACCCAGCCCCCACATGCACCAGCAGATGCATGCTCCAGACTTGGGAGTTCAGGGAGGTTACCAGGACCTCTGTGCTGGCCTTTCTTTCTTCTGCCTTCCACACATCACCTGTGGTGCTGTCCTACAAATCTCTGAAGTCCCCCTTTTGTCCCAGATTATACCGTCTTAAGTGAAGAGGGTCACAGGGTGAGGGAACATTTCTTCTTTCACAATTCTCTCCCAAGGGCACAGGTCCCATATCAGTTCTTCAGATACACTAATTCTATTCTGTGATCTTAATTTTAGAACTATCAACCTATAAAGTTCTTAAGTTCATATACATGTACATAGATGCAGCATACACAAGAATTCAGCACTCGGGGCTTCCCTGGTGGCTCAGTGGCAGGAGACACCAGTTTGATGCCTGGATTGGGAAAATCCTCTGGAGAAGGAAATGGCAACTCACTCCAGTATTCTTGGATAGAAAATCCCGTGGTCAGAGGAACCTGGCAGGCTATAGGCCATGGGACTGCAGGAGTCGGACATGATTTAGTGACAAAAGTACCACCACATTATAAACATACTATGCTCTGAAATGTGTGATTAAATTTCTGCTATTTTACATAAATTTTATGTAAGGCTGTGTACTCATGTTTGTTTTGTTTACTGATGTAAATGCACATTAGCATTTGTCTTAGATATTAAATGGCTAGGTGGAGATTGACATATTTGAAATGGGCATAGATTAATTTAAATGATATAACGATGACAGTTTTGAGAATGCATACTACTTATTACTATTATAGCTAATTTTCTTAAATACACATGTAGTATGAATCGTATTATTTGTTTAAAAATACTTTAATTTTCTTTGTAAGAAACATATAGAAATTGAAGAAATGCTGTGCTTAGGATAATGATTACAAATGTGTTTTTCCTTTCCAAAGCATGTTATGACATTAAAGCCTTTAAACGTTTCTCACAAAAATGTACTGTAAAAAAATAGGCATTGAAATGCAATTTCAGATAGAGAATATTTGTAGCTTCATTTAATCACATAGTTAAAACTAGTTTCAATAAAATGAAAATTGACTGAATAAAATTTCTACAGGAATTACTACAGTAAAAACCTTAAGGAATGTACTACAGGAAAATAAAGAACGTTACTCACTAACCATTTGTGAAGTCAGTTATTAGAGTGTCATTACATAGTCGTTGCAAATGGTGGCTCTTCAGGGGTGCTGAAGCTTTCTTGTTGACCTTTATACAAGTTCTTTATCTTACACACTGCAGCTACATAGGATAGGCAAAGTGAAGGAAGAAGGAACTGAAATAGATGTTACCAAATAAAAATAGAAAAGACTGTATCCCTAAGTAATTGTTACGCCCCGTACACTTAAATATGCAAGCAAACTAAAAATAACCAACCAAAACCTACTCATACTGAATATCCTGTTGGTAGTCTCCAAAACAAAAATCACAAGCTTTTTGTTTTGTAAACAGTAGAAGTTATTTCCACTAGTGTTATTAAAACAAGATTAAATTTTCAGTAGGCGTAATGAAAATATAGAAAAAGCTAAAATATATTCTCAAATCTATTATAGACTTTAAAAAAATTTATATAGTAAAATTTAATGGGAAGATTCCAAGGCTCACTTTAGAGGTACTTTCAAGTTTTTTCTCAAAAGTGAAAAATTTTAAGCATAGTCCTTTCATCAGTTGCCTGATCTTTTCTGTTAAAATCATATACTCTCCAATTTATTTAAACTTGTTTCCCCTCTAAATGAAGTCATTTATACCAAGAGGTTAAAAAAATGCTCACAAATCAAGTTAGTTCCGGCTTAATATGCTGCTGTGAAATGTTGGGCAATATAAGAACTAGTAGACAATAAATGCTCCCTTTACAAACATTAGTTCAGGGCACTGCTAATGAGTTCACCTCTGTTATCTTTCAGACTGCGGCTCCATTAGCAGTGTTGTAATACCAAAGATAATTAGTGCAGGCTTGTCAGCTTGATTTTTGCTAACCTTATAGCCTTTATTTTGTACTATATTTTTAAAGAATCCCTCTGGGAGACTGTGGATCACTTTGTTGGCCAGGCAGAAGGTATTCATCCTGACCTAACAAAAGCACAGTTTAATTAAGAAGCGTTCTGCCATTTATTGTGTTCTCTAGACTACAATTTTGATGTTGGTCTATAAATGTTACAATTTGTCAAGTTCAATTTCTCTTCTTTAATTTCCTATCGGAGAAAATGTGATACCAGGCATGGATCCAATTTTCCTTTTCTATTACCATTTATATTGACAGAATTAATGATTTTATTATCATCATTGGCTTGTTCCTAAATAGCAGGCATCATACACTTCTTGTGGATGGTTATACATGTATATCATAAACTCATTGTCCCAGGAGGAATTACAACTCGTTCTATTAGATTTATTTGAAGGTGACCAAGTTAAGTGGTAGGAAAAGAAGTCAGAAGAGCAATGGAGAAGTGACAGTATTTTCAAATAAAAAGAAAGGTTAATATTTTTTCTATATAAATAACATATCCAGTGGATAGACTGGCAAAGATTCTGTAATGCTCTCCCAGCAGGCTGACTTGTGATGCTTGTGATCTCTGATACTTCTCTAGAAAGGGAATGTTTGAGAAAGTGTACATCTTATACATTTTCACAACCCAAGAGATATTCTGTTGGGACTATGAACCCCAACTTCCATTGATTTGGAATAAAATTAATAACATCAAGAGGTGGTTACTTTGCATATATTTCTCACCTTTGGAATTCATAACTAACTGCACAGTTAATCTAATCATCCTTGTGATCTAGCTGTAGTTTGCCTATAATTTATTTGCCAGATATTCTGCTTGAAGTGAGTTTTAAGTCCCTTTTCATGAATAACTTACTCATTACTTGAGTGGAGATGAATTAGTTGCACAGTTTTGTAGAGGAAAAAAAATGCCACGATGGGGCATTCCTGTTTAATGTAGTTGTCTTCTTTTCAGGTTATTACTGTGAACCTCTTCCTGGTACTTTCCTTAACATTTAATAAGGGCATCAGTGGTCTTAAAGTTTACAGTGGTCATATATTAGAAATTTTTACATCAAGATAAAACCACTAAATTTTATCATACATTTTTATTTTACTTTTAATATGATGCTTGGATAAGTATTTTGAAAAATATTTCTCCAGTGTTTGTAGTAATGCAAAATAAGAAAAAGAGACTGGTTGGTACTTTGTATTCAATATGTGCAAGAATAATCATAATCTTGCCACAAGTAAAGTGAATGAATTAAATATAGTTAGTATCCAAACACTGTCTATATGCAAATTCCATGTCAACATTTTCTAAATTATATTCACCCTCTGAGACATGTATGACTAACATTACGATTTTAGTGTAGTGAACCGTATCAGTCACTACAGAAATTTTTAAGTGAATTTCTAGAGGCAATGAAAAACAGAGTTCATTTGTCTATTACTGTTTACATCTGTGCTTACAATTTAAAAATAAAGTAATAGGATGCAGTGAACCCTACCCTAGTCGGTACTTTTCCTGTTAGAAGAAGGCTGGTGAGGTCTGTGCTAATCCCAAATTTTTCTCTGAGAATCATGGCCTTGCCTCCACTCTGTGTCTTGAGACCATGAGACGTAATATCCGTGAGTCTCTGTCTTGATCACACGAGTGACCACAAGAAGCCCAGACTCCCAGGTCATCCCTTTCTTCTATGCTAGGTTATCACTGGAGACTATACACTTCCAGTTGTCTCTTCATCTCTTAGACATCCCCACCTTCTGAGAGCCTTCCATGTGTCTTCTGGAACACACAGTACATAACTGAAAAAAGAAATTCCCATTAATTTTCAAGCTTTTTCAGAATGTTTCTTTTATTTCTTGCTCTAACAGAAATTTAAATGTCTCCTGAGAACACTGCTTCCCCTACAGGCCTTTCTCATCCCTCTGAGCCTGGAACTGAAATGAGTGTCCATCCTAATTTGAATTGCCATCTTTGTCTCTTGACCATTCATTCTCTCTTGCTTTTCTCTGCTGCTGCTGCTGCTAAGTCGCTTCAGTCGTGTCCGACTCTGTGCGACCCCATAGACGGCAGCCCACCAGGCTCCCCCGTCCCTGGGATTCTCCAGGCAAGAACACTGGAGTGGGTTGCCATTTCCTTCTCCAATGCATGAAATTGAGAAGTGAAAGGGAAGTCCCTCAGTCGTGTCCAACTCGTAGCAACCCCATGGACTGCAGCCTACCAGGCTCCTCCGTCCATGGGATTTTCCAGGCAAGATTACTGGAGTGGGGTGCCACTGCCTTCTCCAAATAAAGCCTTGTAGTATACTTAATACTGTTAAGAATTCAACAAATGATGAGCATTTTGTTAAAGAATTTATAAAGCTAAAATAATATTAGATTGCTTGGGATTAGTAGCTAATGATTGAATAGTCGCATTGATAAAGTCATTGCCTTCTTTAGTGTGCCTTTTACTTGATAGACAAGTTATCTAAAATCATCAGGAATTATAATTCTAAAAAGTGAAACTAAATTAATTGTCATTAAATATAAAAATAATTAAAATATAAAAGCAACTATAAAAGGCATCAGCTAAAACATTTACTAGGTCATAGTAATGATGGAACAATATAGTTCTTTTATAGAAAGGAATAAAGAAAAATTCATACAATTAAAAATGAAAATATAATCCTTAAGATATTAAAAGCTTGCTGAAATATTAAAATGGTATTAGCTAGCAACTGGCGACTTTTATAAGCATAAGAAAATGTAATTCTAATATGCTAGACTTGAGATGCAGGTTAAAAGTGGGGATGACTGTATAGTAAAATGATTAAAAGCTGAATTTGATTTGTTGAAAAGATCTGAGATAGTATCTAGATATTTTTACTTTCGAACAGTATATCCTTGATTAAAATATTAATATACTTGTCAAATCAGTTATGTCTGTTTCCTCCTGTTTTAAATGAAAATAATACCCATTGCACAGATTCATTATAAAAAATAAATCTAAAGACCTTAGAATAGCATGTGACATATTTTAATCACACATAATCATTTAGTTCGTAGTCTTGTTGTTAATCCTGTTTCATATATTAATCTATACTAATTAATCTACCATGTCTAAGTGTCAAATGCTGCCAAAACAGCTGAAAATACTAATATTGTTGTTGCTCAGTCACACAGTTGTGTCCAGTGCTTTGTGGCCCCATGGACTGTAGCAGCCAGGCTTCCCTTGTTCTTCACTATCTCCCAGAGTTTGCTCAAATTCATGTCCATCGAGTCAGTGATGCCATCCAACCATCTCATCCTCTGTCGCTGTCTTCTGAGAATGTGAAAATTTTAGGAAAATGGAATTCCAGCCAAGTTTCACGAAAGGCTAAACCATAGGCTAAAGCATATAGCCATGATGTCCTTAGGCTAACTTGATTCTCTAGCATTTATTCCCAAGAGTAAATCAGGGCAAGCAAATTACCACAAATACAACATGCCTACCAGCTATAGGCCAAGCCTTAGTCAATCACATTCAGTACCCACTCTTTCCCTCAAGTTGGATGGTAAGTAGAAGACAGTGGGCATGTTGGGTGGTAATGAGAGATGAGCTTGGAAGAATACAGGAGCTAGTTGATAGAAGGTTGTGGTCTTGATAAATGTGCATAGAAAGATTCCATTTCCTAACCAGATATATGTTGCATATGGAAGTAGTTATGTCTCTCTAAGAGAGGTTCATGTTCACCACTCCATCATGTAACATTAGGGAAGTCTTTTTTCAATATAAATATAGAGATACAAATTGATTGCAGCATTTCTGCAGTCAATACAGAATATATAATCATTTTAGACATTCTTAATAAAGACCTTAAAGTATTAACTCTTTTGGTTCTGCATTTGTTTGCATCATCTCATAAGAAAACAGTAAAGGACTGAATAGCAGTGTCAGCAAACCTTTTAGTATTTGTTTTCCTGGGAAATTCCAAACAGTACCATCTTTCAGGCTACGTTACTACTCTTATCAGAATGTTTAATTCTGTTACCAAAAATGGATTTGCAAATGGAAAACCAGGAATATAACAATAAATTTAGGGTTTAAGAACCAGGCAGTGATATTTAAATAACAGGAATATTCAAGAATTAAATCTTTCCAAGATCACATCTACAAATCAGAAATCTTTTTTTTACCTTATATCTAAGAGCTCTGTATGGTGATAATACATAGTTACATTTGAACAGTTGTCAGATGGCTATTGATTTCTCAAAATTTAGGAGACTTGAATAAATAATACTTGTATGGTCATAATTTTAATTTCCAAACAGATGCTTAGTGAGCCATTATTTTCACAGCATGGTGACTTCAGCAGTTAAAGAATAGGTTCGTGGGATGGAAGAGTTGGCAAACAGCACATCTGGTGGTTCATATTTCCCAGAGACTTTACACTTGTCCTTAGTCTTCATCTGTCAGATTCAGATTTATAGTAAGTAGGAGTCTAGCAGAAAGCAGGTGCTGTTTTTTGTATTCCTGTGTAATATTTTATGTCTTTAGGGAGGAAAATAATATAATATGGCATCTTGTTGAAATGCATGCAAGACATGTTCCTGAGAGCCTTACAGCTCCCTGTACCCGGTGCTTTGTTCATATGGCACCTTAGAGTGCCTAATACTTGCTTTAATATTATTTTCCCTAGCTTTATTGGGATGGAATAGGCAGAATTCTAATGTTTAAAGTGTACAATATAATGATTTGATACACTTTCTTTTATTTTTTAAAAATGCCTTGGTTACCAGTTTGGTTTTGGTGAAGTTTTAGGCTAATGCAAATTACTTTCTTACCGCTGTAACTCTGAGATTTTGAAGAGTACATTTTAAGTAGATCTTCAGTTTAAATGATTAACTGCTCAATATATTTATTACTTGGCAATGCTACTGCTGCTGCTAAGTCGCTTCAGTCATGTCTGACTCTGTGTGACCCCAGGGACGGCAGCCCACCAGGCGTCCCTGGGATTCTCCAGGCGAGAACACTGGAGTGGGTTGCCATTTCCTTCTCCGATGCATGAAAGTGAAAAGCGAAAGTGAAGTCACTCAGTTGTGTCCGACTCCTAGCGACCCCATGGACTGCAGCCTACCAGGCTCCTCCGTGCATGGGATTTTCCAGGCAAGAGTACTGGAGTGGGGTGCCACTTCGCAATGCTACTGTTTGTAAATTCCCTAAGGGCATAGATCCAGACCAGCCTTTAGTGCCAAATGACAAATACTCCTGAGTCAGGAAGATTCCCTGGAGACGGAAATGGCAGACCACTCCGGTATTTTTGCCTGGAGAATCTCATGGACAGAATAGCCTGGTGGGCTATAGTTTATAGGGTCACAAAAAGTTGGACATGACTGAAGCAACCTTACAAATTGATTAAAAATTGCTTGATTAACCTGAACAATGAGATTGGCAAATTTTGTGTTAGTTGTTATTACATAATCCATATTCAGGATATATAAAAAATGTAATATACAACATGGATATATGCCTGGAGATGTAACTGTGACATATTTTCACATACTTTAGCTGTTTTCCATTGAAAGCAATAATAAAGAAAATTTTTAAATCTCTATAAATTTTAAACAGCGTCTTTTGTATTTGTGATTTGTAATCTTGACTTCAGCAAAGACTGTAAAGAGTTTTATTATAATACTTCTTTTACATTTTATAAGAAAATGGAAAATGACTTCTTGATATTTCTTTTATTGAAAATATGGTATATTAACCTGTGATGTATGATTATCTTTTCTTGCTCACTATTCTAGCCCTCCTTCACCTTGCAGTGAGTAGGACTCTTTCTAGAATTGTGTCCTTAGTTCATTCACAATGATTAGTGATCACATGTTTTACAAAATGACATTTTGTTTAAATCCTGAACTGGTACAACTAAAAGTTTTCCTTCACTATCATTAATAAATACAAAGGTATTCTTAGACCAGGGAAATGCATTCCTTTCAATGCAACTTTATATTATTTTTCCATTTTCCTTCAATTAATCTTAACTGCATCCATCACATGCTCAATGCAGTCTATATTTATAGTAAAATATCAAAGGACATTTCAAATTCCGTGTAGCTGGTTGATCAGTTAAGTTTGTTAACATTCTCTAGGCTTACATTAAAAAGATCCTGGCTAACAACCCAGAAAGTTGAACTTTTTCTGTGCTGTTTACATGACAACAAATAAATATTTGGGAGGGAAATTAAATTTGATTTTGTCTTGGGTCTCTGTCACCTCTGAAATTTACACAGTTCTCTGTTTTTTGTCATTTTCAATATGCTAGCTATGTACAAGTTTAGTAAAAATAATCTTGTAAGATATTTGGTTATGGGTGAAGAATTTTAACTATTAAAAACTGTTATGTTGTGCTAATAAAAAAGACAAGTGAAAACAACAACCTTTTGTTGTCTTCTCATAAATCATTGTGGCAAAAATTGGTATAAACTCCAGATTACCACAATGAAATACTGGGCCAGTGCTTGTCTTGCTGTACCTAACAAATAGTGCTCAAAACACTGTTATAATAAAAAAGAGTAAGGGAGTAATAGTTTTATATTTTGCTATAATATAAAAGTTTTTTCTCTTTTTTCCTTCATATGAAAAAGACTTTCATCCTAGTACACTTGAGGTACTCATCTGCCAAGGTAGAAACAGGGACTTGGTAAAATAAATAGAGAAAAATAACAAGTAAAATGTGATTATCATATTCAAATTTGGATTATAAGGCTGAACATGGTATTTTCAAGCTAGGATATCATCCAAAGAAATTTCTCCCTCATTTTTCATATCTCTCTATCTGAGTGTAAAGAGACAAATTGAAAAATTTGTTTCAAGGGCAATAGGCTGACTTGTGGGACTGTGGAAAGGCAAGGCGGGGATGGATAGAAAAAGGCCAGAAGACAATTTTGCTGCATATAAGACAGAAGAATAGGGTTATTAGACAAGCGATAGTGATGCAAGAGATAGAGACTTGTGCCTAACTCAGTTTTAGGAACTTTGAAAGGAAATGATCCCAAGACAGATCCCTGTATTAATTTGTGATGTGAGATCACTCACTTAATGGTGCAGTGTTGGGCAGAGGGAGACCTGAGTGTTAGCAGTCACCTGCCTGCTCTCATTTCTTAGGCCTCAGACAAGAAAAAGTAGACATTTTGGCTAAGAAGATTCCAAGTGAGGATGTGATGGTGGGAGTATGGTGGCTCTGTGCCCACAGCCACAGAACTAACCATGTGAGCTGGGACAAATGAGAGTCACAGCCAGATTCCCAAGGTCTATAGCATTAGCAACAGCTGGGTTCTGAGGAAGGCCACCTGGCTTTGGTTGGAAAAGCACAAAATCAGATCAGAGTTACAGCAGCTACAGATTCAGTGGCAAGAAGCAAGTCAGGTAGACCAGGGACAGCAGCTGGAGACAGGAGGTAGGAGTCCCCTTCTCTGCCATTGCAACGACGATGAATCCGCCTCCTTCACAGCCTGCTTCCACCTCCCATTTAGGGGAGACAGGCAGGGTTCACGGAAGGCTGTATGAAAGAGGCGGAACCTGTGCATTTATAGTCCCATTACGCATTGAACAATGCCTATCAGGATTTTTTTCAGTTAAACAATTGGGCTAAATTTAAAATATAGACTAAAAGTTATTCCTTCCCTCCAGTAAATTATGAGCAGAATTTTTTCTTTTTTTTTTTAAATTTTAATTATTGTATTATTTGGTGAATACTGGAGTAAGCACCCAAGTGCTTATGGCCAGTGTCTTAAATGTTTGCAGCACACTATAGTAGTAGTAGTCCTATAGGTAACATTACGGGCATGTTGGGTATTTTTTCAAATCTTCATCTTTATGATAATACAGATTTCTAGGTCAAAGTTGTATGAGCAGAAACAGCCACATAGAAGAAAATCTTAAAATTTTTGTCTCTAGATTGAGGTTTGTACCAGTGCTTTACTGCGTGAGGTGAAAATGCAGGTATTTATTCAGAGATATAATTTTGTTGTAGTTTAGACACATTTGGAATAAATATTATCTGTATATAGTCTCAGATATGGTTTATTATTTTCAGGAAAATAAATTTCCTTGGCACATCTAAGCTCTAGAGTCTTAAATAACTCTCATTCTTTGCAAGGGCTGAATATATGTTTTGGATCTGCAAGGTTTTCATAGAAGCCTTGTGTCCTGACTGTTAACATGCACACCGCCTCTCTCACTGCTGTCTTTTTAAAATGCACCCGCTTACTTACAGTCATTGTGGTCTCAGAGGTGGACAGGAGAGCTTTTTCTTGATGGATATGGCAAGCAAGTTCCCAACTTATATATTCCTCTTTTGAATAGTATTCAGGGGCCCACCTTGTGTCACACATATATGCACACATGCACACATAGTTTATTCTTAAATTTGTATAAATGTTCATAAAATTTAATTATATTTTAGAGATAAACTATGGGAACATCAGAGGAGAAAAGATGTAATTTTAAATATAAAGATTAATCCAGAAAAATATTTATCCTGAGAAGAAAATAATTTTATTAATGGAAAAAAATCCAGGTTTCTGTGTAATAGATATTTTTTCAAAAAATCATGAGAAAAAAATTCAAGCTTTGTCTCTTGAGTCCATTTGAAATCTAATTTTCATAGTTTCCATGTTTTCCACTGTGAAAATATGTTGCAGCCCCATTTTTGGCATTTTCTGACTCAGATCTGGCATCACATAATTTTCCAAGGTCTCAATTTTCCAAGGGTCTCATATCTAGCTACTCTTTTCAATAGCCTAAGCTGCAAAATAAATATATTTTAACAGAAAATATATCATGTGTCTTACTTCCAATTCAAATTAAGGACTAAACATATATATTTAAACTCATCCATCTTACATTCATATTCTTAATGACATGTTTTCTGTTCTTAATGACATTGCATGCTAAGTTGCTTCAATCATGTCCGACTCTGCGACTCTATGGACTGTAGCTCACCAGGTTCTTCTGTCCATGAGTGGATTGATCTTGCTTTCCAAGGGTCTCTCAAGAGTCTTTTCCAGCACAATTTGAAGGTAACAGTTCTTCAGCACTCAGAGTTCTCTGTGGTCCAGCTCTCACACTGTTTACAACCATAGCTAACTTGTAAAAAATTTATTTATGTGTCTTCATCGCTTTGCATGGACTTTCTCTAGTTGTGGCAGGCGGCGGCTACTCTTCATTGCAGTGTGGTGTGTGGGCTTCTCATTGTGGAGGTTCGTCTTTTTGCAGAGCATGGGCCTTAGAGTATGCAAGCTTCAGTAGTTGCGGCTTGCAGGCTTGGTAATTGTAGCTCATAGGCTCAGTATCACAGGCTCAGTAGGCATATGGGCTTATAGCATATGGGCTTAGTTACTCTGCAGCATATGGGATCTTCCCAGACCAGAGATCAAACCCTGTCCTCTGCATTGGCAGGTGAATTCTGATCCTTTGTGTCATCAGAGAAGTCTCCCTAGCTAACTTTTTATTTTTATGTTTTTCCATCCATTTGTTTAAAGTCATTTGGAACAATTTCAGTCTATAAAATGTCTGCAGGTATAGCCCAAAGCACTGCATACCACTCACTCAGAGAGCCCCATTCAAATTTTGTCAGTTGCCCTGTGCATCAGCCCTGGATCATGAAATACTCCCAGTTATTATGTATGTGTTTCTAGTCTCCTAGTTCCTCATCTTTCGTTGACTGTCATGACCCTGACATTTTTGAAGATATGAGCCATTTAGTGAAATATCCCTCAATTTACTGTTAGCTGATATTTCCTGATACGTAGCTTCTGGTTATGCATTTGGAGCAGGGATAATATAGACTTAGATGCTGTGTTCTTCTCATGGCATTCTATCTGGATGTAGAATTTGATTAGAAATGAACTGCCAAGTTTCTGCAGGATAGAGTAACTTTTTGTTATTTTTCTTCATTGTTATTAATTGTGGGTGATAGCTTGAGATTATATAAATATTTCATTGAATTATTTTTTAAATTTTATTAAACTGATTAATTTTAATTGAAATATAGTGGATTTGCAATACTTTGTTGGTTTCAGATGTACAGCATAGAGATTCAGTATTTTTTAATAATCCTCTCTATCAGTTATTACAAGATTTTGAACATAATACCCCCTATCCTCTCCCCTTTGGTAACTACAAGCTTGTTTTCTGTGAGTCTGTTTCTCAGTTGTATATGCCTTCATTTGTATTAGAGTTTACATTCCACATATAAGTGATATGATACAGAATTTGTTGTTCTCTTTCTGATGTATTTCACTAAGCATAATATTTTCCATGTTGCTGCAAATGGCATGATTTCATTCTTTTTTATGGCTGAGTAATATTCTATTAGATACACACACATACATATATATATATATATATCTCACATCTTAATTTAGTCATATGTGGATGGGTACTTGGGTTGCTTCCATGTCTTGGCTATTGTAAATAGTGGTGCTATGAATATAGGGGGTGCGTATATCTTTCTAAATTGGTGTTTTCATTTTTCCAAACATATACTTAGGTATTGCTAGATCATATGGTAATTCTATTTTTAGTTTTTTAAGGAACCTACATACTGTTCTCCATAGTGGCTGCAGTGTATGAGTGTTCCCTTTCTCCACATCCTCTACAACATTTGTTATTTGTAGACATTTTGATGATAGCTATTCTGACTGGTGTGAGGTGATATTACACTGTAGTTTTGATTTGTATTTCTCTAATAATTAGTAATGTTCAATATCTTTTTAAGTGCCTGTTAGCCATCTGTATATCTTCTTTGGAGAAATGTCCATTCAATAGGTACATGTACATGTTTAATTGAATACCTTTGCTCTACACTTGAAACTAACAATATTGTTAATCAACTATACGTGGGTATAAAATAAAAACTAAAAAAATTTTCTGTTCAAGTCTTCTGCCCATTTTTTGATTGATTGTTTTATTTTTTTCTTTGCAATTATGTTGTATGAGCTGTTTGTATATTTTGAGTATTAACCTCTTGTCAGTTGCATCATTTGCAAATATTTCCTCCCATTACATAGGTTGTCTTTTCATTCTGTGTATGGTTTCCTTTGCTGTGAAAAGCTTTTAAGCTTAATTAGGTCCCTTTGTTTATTTTTGCTTTTATTTCTTTTGCCTTCGGAAACTGATCCAAGGATAAATTGTTATGATTTTATTGAGGACTCTGAACTAATTATTACTAGAGTCATTGCCAAATGCTAATTATCTAATTTCACTAGTCTTTTTATTTTTGATCCACTACACAGATGAGCTTTGTCTTCTCCCTTTCTTCTCTTTCTTATTTACTAGGTGTTTTATCTATATGAACACTTGAAATCATATTGTATTCATTAAGTTGTAATATATCACTATATATATATCCATTTAAGTATGTAATTAGATGAAGTTGTTATATATATAGATAGTCAACTTTTTTCAGGCTTGCCTGGAGAACCTCTTCAAACTAACTTCAGCAATTGTGTCAGCAAATGTTCCTTTATCCTTTGAGGACTTTTAAAATTTTGAGATTTATTATAAGAAATTGGTTCACTGGAGGCTGTGAAGTCCCAAAGTCTACCATCTGTAAGTTGAAGACCCAGGAAAGCTTGTATTATAGTTAGAAGGCCCAGAATCCAGAAACCTAATTCATCAATTAGATTCTGATCTGAGAAGGAGCATCAAGGGCAAGAGAAGATTGATGTACAGATCAGTCAGGCAGAAATAGAATTCAACCTTTCCCCTCCTTTATGTTCTGTTCCTCAATGGATTGGGTGATGTCCATCTACATTGCGGTGGCGATGGGGGCGGGGAGGGATGGTGGGCATCTACTTTACTCAGTTACCAGTTCAAGTGCAAATCTCTTTTGGCAATATCCTCCTAAGCATACCTCCAGGCAACATCCTCAAGGGCTTCCCTGGTGGCTCAGATGGTAATCAATCAGCCTGCAATACGAGACCCATGTTCTATCCCTGGATCAAGAAGATCTGGAGAAGGGAGTGACTACCCACTCCAGTATTCCTGCCTGGAGAATCCCATAAACAGAGCAGCTACAGTCCATGGGGTCATGAAGAGTCAGACATAACTGAGCGACTAGCACTTTCTTTTCTGGGCCTCAAGTGACACATGAAATTAACCCTCTAAGGCCACTTGTTTAGAATTGTCTCACAGGATGTGATAAAGTTACATTAGTTATTTGAAAAAATAAATGTCATATAAAGATGTGGGTCATTATTACAATGCTGGAAATTCATATTTTACAGAGACTAGCTGCTGAATGAATACTCAGTCAATATATTCTTATAGCATTTTTATCTTTTGTGTTTATTCTCATATAACATTTATACTAATACTTCTTTTTAGACAAGTGGAAAAGAAAGTAATTGATAGAAAGCCCTCAGTTGTCTTTATTATTTCATGTTTTAGAAAAGAATAAATACACTTCTACTTAAGAACCAGACAGAATGTTTGAATTTATAACAGTATTTTCTACTTTTCACTTAGCAAGTATAAAGTCCTCAAACTTCCTCTAACAAGGTGAAAAAGAAGTCAAAATATGTACACTGTGAGAAATGGATATTTTAGTTTGCAATTAGAAATCACGGACTAAAGATCTCATCTTTGATAAGGAAATGTATGAGTAGTAGACTTGATTTTGCAAGCTTAAAGAATTTTTATGTTTTTGTGAAGACATGAATGATTATGTAGTCTTTAGTATGGGTGATGGACACAACAACATAGCCTTATGAGGTGTGTATTGTCCATTTTCTCATACAAATATGAGGGAATGGAAGCTGAGAAAAGTGGAATAATTTGCTCAGGGTCACACTGCTTTTAAACAGGAGGGTCAGAATTTTACTTGGCAGTCTGGCCCACCAGGTGTTGTCTTGCACTGCTGCAAGCCTCTACACTGTGAGTTAATAAATGATTGTCCACCAATTGCCCTTGTATTTTATCATCTCATTATAGTATGACAGTATGACCTTTTTCCTTGAAAAAAATTCTCCCATATGATGACTGAGAAAATACATTTTAAAAGTAAGAACGCTTCAGTGAAATACAGAATTTTTTCTGGTTGATGATTGGACGTTATATTAAGATTTTTATCTTATATCTCTTGAAACTAATATGTATATGTGGCAAGAAATTTTGATTCACATTTAAATTATCTTTGTAAATAGCCTGTGATTTTTTGATGTCTTAATGAGAATATATATATCTGCTTCAACTCAAAGGGAAAGAGGCTATGGACTGCTAAAAAGGTGAAGTGATTATTGTAGCCTAGCACAGAGTCGGACACGACTGAAGCGACTTAGCAATAGCAGCAGCAGCAGCTCAGATTTATCTCTTCTGTTACAATGCTAGGCATTAATATTTTTTGTTAAAGATTTAGATGGCTAAACACTGACCAAATTATATTCTTTTTTAATTTAAAAATGTTAATCTGAATGAATGAATCTGCCTATACTGAGAAAGACTTTGAATCACTGCTTAACTATTTTTTCAAATGTAAAACAAATGAGGATGTGGCTATAATCCTCCAAAGTTACTTTTAAATTACCACCTCTGCTAGAGGTTATGGTATTTAAAAGTGAATTTTTTTTTCAAGCAAAAAATGTAATGTGGTACAGTGCTTATGTATTATCTTTCTGAATGAGGGCATGTTTGGGGGCCATCAAAGTTTTAGTACAAGCACCAAACATCAGAAGATCTTGTAGCTATTTGAATCTCTTTCGGTTCTTGGCAAGCTCAAAACTGAGGAAGAAAGGACAAGGACATTTATAAATATATGCCCTAAAGGTAGAATAGAAGTTAATTAAGTACTTCCAGTTAAAAACAACACTGTAACCTTTAAGGTTCTCAAACTCACTCCCATAACAATTTTTTGTGTGTGTGATGTTAAAAAGAAGATATAACCACATTTTAAAACAATCTAAACATTTCTTTGGGCAAGAAACAAAAGAAAACCTGTGGCAAGAATTGAAAAGTACCTGGCTCTAGGCATAGATGTGCACTGGTTGTTAAGATTCACTTCCTGTGCAGTAGCATGAATGAAGTTCCTCTTTAAACGGTGCCAGACAACAGCCAGACTCCGTACCTGAAACTGGGGTGTGAGAGCTCCGCTTCTCAAGCTGGAAGGCTAAAATAAACTGCAACCTTTACTGACTGCTGAGACTGTCACTTATGTACTTCTAAGAACGCTAAGAACATGGCCATGTGATAGGATTTCAGGCATGGCCCCTCCTGAGTGTATCTGCTTTGTTTCTGTGGATGAACAACCTCAAGATACTGGTATTAAATCTGGGTCTGAACTCAACCATATTTAGGCCAGATGAAACCACCAAACTGGGAAGTGGGTACAGAAAGAGAGAAAAAGAAAACACGGACATGTGCGTACACCTGCACAGATTTAAGTAAAAGCATAGTACCAGAGGAGGTAACCTTTCAAACTCAAGTGTCAGAGCAGGTTGAGGAAAAATGACTTCATAAAATATAGGCAATAAATGTAATAAATGAAAGGACATTCTTCCAGAGAAAATTCAGATGTTATCATAATACTCTGAAACGTATATAACGAAGTATATTTAAAATCCTAGAAGAAAATAAATGAAGTGATTAGTAAAGAAAAATAGAAGGGACATAAAAGCAGTAGAAAATATAATACAATTAAAACTTTTGTAGAATAATTGCTTTAGTGGACTTAGTTGAAGAGGTAAGTAGTTAATAGGAAGATAATACTGAAGCATTGACATAGAAATCTGTGTTGAAAATGTGGAAATAAGAAAAGACTCCTAAAAAATAGTACCGCAACATCAATATTTGATAGAATAGAATTCCAAGTGAAAATTATTTAGGCTAAAAGAAGGTACTGCTGCTGCTACTGCTGCTAAGTCGCTTCAGGCATGTCTGACTCTGTGTGACCCCATAAACGGCAGCCCACTGGGCTCCTCTGTCCCTGGGATTCTCCAGGCAAGAATACTGGAGTGGGTCGTCATTTCCTTCTCCAATGCATGCATGCATGCTAAAGCACTTCAGTCGTGTCTGACTCTGTGCAACCCCATGGACAGTAGCCCTCCAGGCTCCTCCGTCCACGGGATTCTCTAGGCAAGCATTCTGGAGTGGGTTGCTATTTCCTTCTCCAAAAGAAGGTACTATATGATGTAAAAACAACAAGTAATCCAAAATGTAATATTGATGGTTAAAAATCATATATTGGTTAAATACACAGAAAAACAGGAAAACTATTATTGTTAATATCTAGCCAAGTCTAGTGTAATCTTGGGAGAGGTAATATACTTCTTCACAAATGCATTAAGCAAAAAACTAAAAAAAGAGGTAATGCTCAATAACATAAAGTAGCACAATTGGTAAGTTTAATCTGATAAATATGTAGAGACTTGCCCTCTCCACAGGAATATAGGCTATATGTGTTGTGACTCTTTTGCAAGCTCATGGACTATAGCCTCTTGGGCTTCTCTGTCTATGGGATTCTCTAGGCAAGAATACTGTAGTGGGTTGCCATTTCCTTCTCCAGGGCACCTTCCTGACCGCAAGATTGAACCCACACCTACTGCATTGGCAGATGGACTCTTTAACACTGAGACACCTGGGAAGCCCAGGCTATATAAATGTGAACTTTTTATAGAAATTGACTCCATACTAATCCATAGGGAAGCTTTACTGTTTGATATAATTGAGGCAAAATAGGTTGTATTTTCTGATCAATGTGCAATCAGACAACAAATCAAGCTTATACCAAGTATATTCAGTTCAATTCAATTCAGTCACTCAGTCACGTCCGACTCTTTGTGACCCCATGAATCACAGTACGCCAGGCCTCCCTGTCCATCACCAACTCCCGGAGTTCATCCAAACTTATGTCCATTGAGTCAGTGATGCCATCCAGCCATCTCATCCTCTGTCGTCCCCTTCTCCTCCTGCCCCCAATCCCTCCCAGCATCAGAGTGTTTTCCAATGAGTCCACTCTTCGCATGAGGTGGCCAAAGTACTGGAATTTCAGCTTTAGCATCATTCCTTCCAAAGAACATGCAGGGCTGATCTCCTTCAGAATGGACTGGTTGGATCTCCTTGCAGTCCAAGGGACTCTCAAGAGTCTTCTCCAACACCATAGTTCAAAAGCATCAATTCTTTGGTGCTCAGCCTTCTTCACAGTCCAACTCTCACATCCATACATGACCACTGGATATTAGGAAACTTAAAAGTATATTTTTATGTATTGATATAATTAAATAATAGAAAACAGTTTTTCTTAATTGGAGACATGGGTCTGGAGTCTTTAAAGATTTTCCAAACTCAAGGAAAGATTTATGAAAAAAAAAATCCATGTTATCTTTCAATTCTTCAATTCTAAGTACAAATAGAATATATTAAACAATATAGTGCAATAAAGAATTAGTTTATCATCAAAATTCTCTTCTATGACTCTGGAAACTACATGGTGGTAAAATAATATTTGCATATTACTGCATGGAATTAAAACATACTTGCTCCTTGGAAGAAAAGTTATGACAAACCTAGATGGTATATGAAAAAGCAGAGACATTAATTTGCTAACAAAGGTCCATCTAGTCAAAGCTATGTTTTTTTGCAATAGTCATGTGTGGATATGAGAGCTGAACTGTAAAGAAAGCTGAGTGCTAAAGAATTTATATGTTTGAACTGTGGTGTTGGAGAAGACTCTTGAGAATCCTTTGGACTGCAAGAAGATTCAACCTGTCAATCCTAAAGGAAATCAGTCCTGAATATTCATTGGAAGGACTGATGCTAAAGCTGAAGCTCCAATACTGTGGTCATCTGATGTGAAGAACTGACTCATTTGAAAAGACCCTGATGCTGGGAAAGACTGAAGAGGGGAGGAGAAGGGGGCGACAGAGGATGAGATGGTTGGATGGCATCACCAACTCCATGGACATGAATTTGAGTAAACTCCGGGAGTTGGTGTTGGACAGGGAGGCCTAGCGTGCTGCAATTCATGGGGTCACAAAGAGTCGGACACACTGAGTGACTGAACAACAAAATTACTGCTGGAAAATGTTTATCATCAACAATTCTTACCCAGTTAAGATAAACCAACACTTATAATGTTCTCCATATGCTAAGAATCATTTTATGTGTTTTATGTTTTATATATATATGTGTGTGTACATATATATTTACATCAACCTTTTGAGATATGTTATTTTATTATCCTCAACTTATATATGAAGAAACAGGTACATTCCAAGTGTCTCAGACAGGAAGCTGCAGAATCTGATTCCATATTCATTCTTAAACTTCTTTATTCAAAAATTGACTTCTTTATTCAAAAATCACTTTTAGAACAGTGCAAAAGGAATAAGAGCACCAATTAATAGAAAACTATGAAAAATAAATTTCTGTTGTTTAAGCCACTCAATATATGATATTTTGTTATGGAAGCCTGAGCAGACTACTGCATAATCATTTGCAGAAATAAAAATCATAGCAGAAATTTTCAAATTAACAAGGGAAAAAACAATAAAAATACATTTAAT
The DNA here is from genome assembly GCF_002263795.3 of Bos taurus. Taxonomy (NCBI): domain Eukaryota; kingdom Metazoa; phylum Chordata; class Mammalia; order Artiodactyla; family Bovidae; genus Bos; species Bos taurus. The sequence continues at coordinate 37,871,924 of NC_037328.1, read as the reverse complement.
AATAAATAATCTGAATAAAAACAGACAGAATGCACTCATCTCACACGCTAGTAAAGTAATGCTCAAAATTCTCCAAGCCAGGCTTCAGCAATACGTGAACCGTGAAATTCCAGTTGTTCAAGCTGGTTTTAGAAAAGGCAGAGGAACCAGAGATCAAATTGCCAACATGCACTGGATCATCAAAGAAGCAAGAGAGTTCCAGAAAAACATCTATTTCTGCTTTATTGACTATGCCAAAGCCTTTGACTGTGTGGATCACAAGAAACTGTGGAAAATTCTGAAAGAGATGGGAATACCAGACCACCTGACCTGCCTCTTGAGAAACCTATAAGCAGGTCAGGAAGCAACAGTTAGAACTGGACATGGAACAACAGACTGGTTCCAAATAGGAAAAGGAGTACATCAAAGCTGTATATTATCACCCTGCTTATTTAACTTTTATGCAGAATGCATCATGAGAAATGCTGGGCTGGAATAAGCACAAGCTGGAATCAAGATTGCCAGGAGAAATATCAATAACCTCAGATAAGCAGATGACACCACCCTTATGGCAGAAAGTGAAGAGGAACTAAAAAGCCTCTTGATGAAAGTGAAAGAGGAGAATGAAAAAATTGGCTTAAATCTCAATATTCAGAAAACTAAGATCCTAGCATCTGGTCCCATCACTTCATGGGAAATAGATGGGGAAACAGTGGAAACAGTGTCAGACTTTATTTTTTTGGGCTCCAAAATCACTGCAGATGGTGATTTTAGCCACAAAATTAAAAGATGCTTACTCCTTGGAAGGAAAGTTATGACCAACCTAGATAGCATATTCAAAAGCAGAGACATTACTTTGCCAACAAAGGTCTGTCTAGTCAAGGCTATGGTTTTTCTTGTGGTCATGTATGGATGTAAGAGTTGGACTGTGAAGGAGGCTGAGCGCCGAAGAATTGATGCTTTTGAACTGTGGTTGAGAGTACCTTGGACTGCAAGGAGATCCAACTAGTCCATTCTGAAGGAGATCTTCAGATCTCCTGGGTGTTCTTTGGAAGGACTGATGCTAAAGCTGAAACTCCAGTACTTTGGCCACCTCATGCGAGGAGTTGACTCATTGGAAAAGACTCTGATGCTGGGAGGGATTGGGGGCAGGAGGAGAAGGGGACAACAGAGGATGAGATGGCTGGATGGCATCACGACTTGATGGACATGAGTTTGGGTGAACTCCGGGAGTTGGTGAGGTACAGGGAGGCCTGGAGTGCTGCATTCATGGGGTCGCAAAGATATGACTGAGCGACTGAACTGAACTGAATCTGAATAAAAATGGACAGAATGTCTGAACAAATATTTTCCCAAAGAAGATACACACAGATGGACAACAGGTACATGAAAAGATGATTAACACAATCATGAGAAAAATGAAAGATCACAATGAGATACTGTTTCAGAACCAAACTTGGGTTCACTCACGTGTTTTGCAAAAGAGCTAATATACTGATACTGGGTTGTGATGAAGGAAAGTACAGCATTGACTACAGGGTGCCAAGCAAGGAAGATGGCATCTTATGCTGAAAAGACCCAAACCCTCAATGGCTTTCAGGGAAAGGTTTTTAAAGACAGTATGAGGTAGAGGGTCACAGGAAGGGTGATGATCTACTGCACAATTCTCTAATGGTTGATAGAGAGGTAAAAGAATATTGTTTGAGGAATCTCTGTAATCAGCCATCTGCTTCCAATCAGTCTGGGGTCTAGGTGCTGGTGGTCAGCATGCAGTTATCTTCTTTTATTTTGTGGATGTTGTAGTATCTGCAGAACACCTTACAGATATGGTTCAGGGTTATCTACGGCCCTTGAGGAGGAACTAAAGGTCCTTGACTTTGTTTTATAGCTAAGCTATTATTCTGTCTTGATTTTCTGCATTTTTTTTCTTTCTGCATTTTCTTACACGTCTGATACATTTGGTCTTTGGAAGTTAGGCAAGGTCTAAGGAGCTAAAGCTTTTATACAAATAAGAGTCGGGGGAACCAACGGAACCCCACAAAGTCCTCCTCAGGTTCAGTAGCACCTCATAACTGTTATAATGGCTATTCTCAGATAAATAAGAAGTATTGGAAAGGAGGTGGAAAAAAGGGACCCCTAGTGCACTATTAGTGGGAATGTAAGTTAGCCAGACATCCTGAAATGTGAAGTCAAGTGGGCCCTAGGAAGCATCACTAGGAACAAAGCTAGTGGAGGTGATGGAATTCCAGTTGAGCTATTTAAAATCTTAAAAGATGATGCTGTGAAAGTCCTGCACTCAGTGTCCCAGCAAATTTGGAAAACTCAGCAGTGGCCACAGGTCTGGAAAGGTCAGTTTTCATTCCAATCCCAAAGAAAGGCAATGCCAAAGAGTGTTCAAACTACCGTGCAATTGCACTCATCTCGCACTCAAAGTAATGCTCAAATTCTCCAAGCTGGGATTCAACAGTACATGAACTGTGAACTTTGAGATGTTCAAGCTGGATTTAGAAAAGGCACAGGAACTAGACATCAAATTGTTAACATCCATTGGATCATCAAAAAAAGCAAGGGAGTTCCAAAAAAAAATCTACTCCTGCTTTTAGATTATGCCAAAGCCTTTGATTGCATAGATTACAACAAACTGGAAAATTGTTAAAAGAGGTGGGAAGAGCAACCACCTTACCTGTCTCCTGAGAAATCTGTATGCAGGTCAAGAAGCAACAGTTAGAACTGGACATGGAAGAACAGACTGGTTCCAAATCAGGAAAGAAGTACATCAAGGCTGTATATTGTCACCCTGCTTATTTAACTTATATGCAGAATACATCATGAGAAACACTAGGTTGGATAAAGCGCAAGTTAGAATCAAGATTGCCAGAAGAAATATCAATAACCTCAGATACACCGATGACACCACCCTATGGCAGAAAGTGAAGAAGAACTAAAGAGCCTCTTGATGGAAGGTGAAAGAGGATAGTTAAAAAGCTGGCTTAAAACTCAGCATTCAAAAAATGAAGATCATGGCATCCAGTCCCATCACATTGTGGCAATAGATGGGAAAACAATAGAAACAGTGAGAGACTATTTTTTTGGTCTCCAAAATCACTGCAGATGGTGACTACAGCTATGAAATTAAAAGACGCTTCCTCCTTGGAAGAAAAGCTATGACCAACCTAGACAGCATATTAAAAAGCAGAGACATTACTTAGCCAACAAAGATCCATCTAGTCAAAGCTATGGTTTTTCCAGTAGTCATGTATGGATGTGAGAGTTGGACTATAAAGAAAGCTGAGCACCAAAGAATTGATGCTTTTGAACTGTGGTGTTGGAGAAGACTCTTGAGAGTCCCTTGGACTGCAAGGATATCCAACCAGTCCATCCTAAAGGAAATCAGTCCTGAGTATTGGAAGGACTGATGCTGAAGCTGAAACTCCAATACTTCGGCCACCTGATGCGAAGAATTGACTCATTTGAAAACACCCCGATGCTGGGAAAGATTGAAGGTGGAAATAGAAGGTGATGACAGAGGATGAGATGGTTGGCATCACCAACTCTATGGACATGAGTTTGAGTAAACTCTGGGAGTTGGTGATGGCAGGGAGGCCTGGTGTGCTGCAGTTCATGGGGTCCCAAAGAGTCGGACACAACTGAGCGACTGAACTGAACTGAAATTGATGCAGCTATTATGGATAAGACTACGGAGGTTCCTCAAAAAAATAAAAATAGAACTACTGTATTATCCACCATTTCCACTTTTGAGTAATTTTCCAAAGAAAATGAAGACACAAATTTGAAAAAATATCTGTATCCCATGTTATGACAGCATTATTTTCAATAGCCCAGCCATGGAAGCAGCCTAAGTAGCCATCAATGGATGAATGGGTAAAGAAATTGTGACATATTTATATACAGTAGAATATTCTTTAACCATAAAAAATAATGAAATCTTGCCATTTGTGACAACATAGATTGACCTCAAGGGCACTGTGCTGAGTGTAATGAGTCAGAGAAACACAAATACTATGCAATCTCTCTTATATGTTGAATCTAAAAAAAAAAGAAAATCCCACAAAACAGTAAAAACAAACAGAAAAAAAAGCTTACCAATAGAGAGGTGGGAGAAATGCGTGAAGGGGGTCAAAAGGAAAAAAAACACAGTGTCAAAACTAGTAGTCCTCTAGATATCCTTAGGAGCTTCTAGAAATCTTAAGCACTTCTAGAGAAGTGTTCTGCCAGCATCTCAGCCTTTATTATTGAAGTAGGTAGTTTCCAGGGACTGTCACCCATTCTGTCAGCTGCCTTCTACAGCTTGGAAACTGCTGTGGACCGACATTTATCTGCTTGTGGCTGTCCCCAGGGAATAATGGCTTCCTCCAGCTTCCAGTTCTCATATCAAAGGCTCCACACTGACAGCTCTAACTCAGAACCAGCTGAGGAAGGCGATCTGGAATGCTGTATCTGGCTTTCCCTCTTCAAAGGAAAGCTATAGACGGAGGTGCCCTGTCTTCAAAAGTGTAGTATATCGTCTCAGAGATACAAAGTTTCATATTTGGCAGCAAACTTCAAATGGTATTGGAAAAATCCTTAAAATATTTTATTAGTTTTTATTGGCAAGGTGGACCAGTGCATAATATATAATGGCATGTGTGTATTAGAAGGAGAATGGTCTTTGGAGACAGCAATCTGGGATTTAAATCCTATGTCTACCACATCTTAGCTTTGTGATCTCAAGTCATTCCATCGTTTGGAGTCCTTGTTTTTTCTCCCTTTAAAATGGGGATAATGCCCATTTTGGAGTATTGCTTTGAAAAATAGTCTATGTAAAAACTAAATTTAATTGAGCCATAACATATAAGGAAAGATTAAAAATAACAATAGACATGGTAAAAGTAGTAAGTAGATTAGGATAGAATGAATTAAAAATAAAACAAATAATTTGTTCACTATGATGGCAATTTGCTGACAAAGGTCTGTCTAGTCAAAGCTATGGTTTTTCCGGTAGTCAGGTATGGATGTGAGAGTTGGACTATAAAGAAAGCTGAGTACTGAAGAACTGATGCTTTTGAACTGTGATGTTGGAGAAGACTCTTGAGAGTCTCTTGGACTGCAAGGAGATCAAACCAGTACATTCTAAAGGAAATAGTCCTGAATATTCATTGGAAGGACTGATGCTGAAGCTGAAGCTCCAATACTTTGGCCACCCAGTGCAAAGACCTGACTCATTGGAAAAAACCCTGATGCTGGGAAAGATTGAAGGCAGGAAGAGAAGGGGATGATAGAGAATGAAATGGTTGGATGGCATCACTGACTCGACGGACATGAGTTTGAGCAAGCTCCGGGAGTTGGTGATGGACAGGGAGGCCTTGCGTGCTGCAGTCCATGGGATCACAAAAAGGTAGACACAACTGAGCGACTGAACTGATGATGGCAATACATAGGGATTACCAGTTGTTTTTTTTTTTAATTAATTTTATTTTATTTTTAAACTTTACATAATTGTATTAGTTTTGCCAAATATCAAAATGAATCCGCCACAGGTATACATGTGTTTTAAAAATGACAGATATAATTGTTATGAGACACACCTAGATCAGAGTGAAAACAATAGTTTGAAAATCAAGGAATGGGAAAATTTTAACAGAAAAAGTGCAAACAAAAAGGAATCTGAAGCTGAGATAGTAAGGACTAAAAGAAATTTGCCTTCAAGTTTATTAAGAAAATATGTGTTATTTCATATTAAAACATGCATTCACAAAAGAGATGCTGAGTGGATGAAGCAATCCAGGCAACAAATATATATAAAGCAAAATTCAAAGAGAATTTAATTAAGCAGTTATAAACTTAGATTTTTATATATACTCTCAAAATTAGATCAAGTGATAGAAATAATCAAGAAATCTTGAAAATATGCTCACTGAAACTGTGTGTTTGTGTATGTATGGTTGTGTATGTGTGTATACATTTATCTAGTCTTTACTCTTAGGTATGAGATTTTATTCTGGTTACTCTTTTACTATTTAATAGATGCAGAGAGAAGACGTTAGACTCTCAAATGAGAGAAAAGGATTCAATTTTGATGTCACAGCAACGATATGAGCATGTTTGCATCATTTCCCTTTACCTTTCAAGTCTTATGCAGGTGAAGTAGATGGCTCATGTGCATGTCTCTTCCTGCAATGGGTTCTGTTACAAAACAGAAAGACTTGGGTTTGGGAAATTACCACTTTTATAATGAGAGACAAGTAAACTTGTTTCTAAGAAAGAGAGGGCTTTATCCTCCAGGGTTTTGCTGCAAATGGAACCTTGAGAAATTGTCTGGATACTCAGCAAGAATACACAAGGATGCTTTGGGCCCATGGTGGATTGACCTTCTTAATAGCTATCTTGCAAATTTTAGCAAACTCATTGAGAATATTAAGTAACTGTCTCCCTAGGAGGAAATAAAAACAGATTCTATTATACTGCATATAATAATAAATTATGTATACATTAACATTATTAAAATATTTTAATAGATCTATGAATATTACAGGAGAAACTTGGAAGTCAGAAGAACACAGAATTATTCAAACATAGAAACTTGGAAGTCAGAAGAACACAAAATTATTCAAACATAGAAAAAAATTAATGTCATAAATAAGGTCAACAGATAAATAAGCTACATAGATATAGTTTTGAAGCACAGAGGATTAGTGTCTTTAATTCTGAACTGACAAATTACCAGAATTAAAGAACAAAGAAAATGGAGAAAAGTCACAAAATAACAAATCTAAATAGTAAATAATAGTAGTCAGAATAACACACATCAGAGTAGAGATGAGAAAAATTTTCTGTAAGACTGACAAGAGTTATAGAAAGCAATAGTGTATATTAAAAGGGTTGTACATGTAAACAGACATAAATTAAACAGCTCCACTCATGGGAAATTATCCTATAAAATTTTAAAAATAAGTATGTATATCCCTGTTGTTTCATGATATAATGTTAAATGCAGTGTTTCTTATAGTAAATATTTTTGCAAAAATCTGGAAGTGATGTGAATGTCCATCATTGGGTAGACATACACCCAAGACTGAGATTTTATCTGAGATAGAATGTCCTCTAAATGCTGGAAGGTGAGGTAAAGGAGGAGTATATGCTTTTGATGAGTAACCATGAAATACCAGAAGATACGAAAAAGTAAAGTAATACATGGAAGTCACTGTGCCTGGCATATACTACCAAGGATCTCTGGGTATCCTGACTTGGGTTGATAACACAAGATGAAGCATAAAAATATCTTCAGAAGGAAGGGGTCAGTAGGCCAGAGGGTTCTTTTTCTATTCACCTGAGATATGCCAATGAAATATAAGGAGAGAAAGCAAGTTGAAAAGTATAACCCTGTGTACGAGACAGCAAAAGAGACACCGATGTATAGATCAGTCTTACGGACTCTGTGGGAGAGGGAGAGGGTGGGGAGATTTGGGAAAATAGCATTGAAACATGTATAATATCATGTATGAAACGAGTCGCCAGTCCAGGTTCGATGCACGGTACTGGATGCTTGGGGCTGGTGCACTGGGACGACCCAGAGGGAGGGTACGGGGAGGGAGGAGGGTGGAGGGTTCAGGATGGGGAACGCGGGTATACCTGTGGCGGATTCATTTCGATATTTGGCAAAACTAATACAATATTGTAAAGTTTAAAAATAAAATAAAATTAAAAAAAAATAAATAACATTTCATTTTGTAATCAAAAAAAAAAAAAAAAGAAGAAGTGTCTACAGAAGTAATACATTTTTTTAAAGATACCTTAAAAATAAAACTCTACATGTGTGTAAATGTTTGTGTTTTTTTAGAGTAGGGCAAAGATAATAGCGATTATCTATTGGAGACAAGGTTTTAAACGGAGAAGTCTTGGGGAGAACATATATTAGCTTTTGTCACACACCACTGTGTTACTTTACCAGTTCTTGTGTGTAAGTAATACTTTGATAATTTTGAAAAGTTAATTGAATAAAAAAAAATGGAAAGTCAGTTCATTTTATGCCTTTTCATACACAGAAGGCACAGCCTTTTGACCAGTGGTTGATACTATGTTTAAAGACTCCCTTTCCTTTATCAATTTTTATGTAGTGGAAAGAGTATATAATAAAACAGATAAAAATATAATTAAAGCAAACCTGAGAATTATTTTAGACTTCACCATTAAGCTATCTGAATCTTATATCATTTTTCTATCACAGAGGAAGCTTACTGAATGACCCTATTATCAGAAACAAAAGAGCTACTTTGTTGATGTGGAAGTATTTTGTAAACTGGATATTTACTATTCCATTGTTTTCAGGATAGTAAGAATATTATCATTGTTCTGTTTTTAACGTGTGCGTGGAAAAGGGTGGGAGTAGGTGAGGCAGAAGGGATTGCCTTGATGACTAGAACCCAATTACTTTATAATTTTAAGGAAGTGGATATATACCTTCTTAATAATCATATAGTAAATATTACCTAGTACACATATTTATCAAACAATGTAGACATGTAAATATAAAATTAAATCAAAATAATTTTCTTGCTGTATGGAAAAGCTTTTAGCAAGAAAAATATTGATTAGTCTAAGAATGAAACAAGATAAGGAGGATGTGTAGGTTTATATAATATTATTTTTACAGTGCACATGCATCTCTGGAGGAAGGTCTGCCTTTTCAGACCAGAGGAAATCAGAGGAAACCAAATGAAGTGAAAGGACTTGAAAGGCACAATATGTGTTCATGCCACCATTTCAGGCATTGCCTAACAGTCTGTGGAGCATGCAACTTGAACTCAATGACATGCAGGCATGTTTTACTTGCTTTCCAAGAGCGACAGGTGCAAAGAAGCTTGAGAAAAAAGCACTCATTATGGGCAAGGTTAAAATTAGGTACTTAAAAATTGTCATCTAATTTAGGTCATTTATCATTCTCTTCAAAGCCCCTTTTGTACAATTGAATACTGAAGTGCTTAGCTTACTATTAGATCATCACAGCTGCTACAGTATCACTCAAAGCAGATGTTTCTCAGACAGAGAGCCTAGCTAATTTTAACAGAAACGTGGTAACTGCAAGTCACTCTTTGGCAGTTCCAGCAGTGAATGTGAATATACCATGCAGGTGTGACTGTACATGGTGAACTGTAGGATAAATGCTTTGAGAAAGAGAAAAGTGATATTGGTGAGAGATCTTGGAAAGGGTTTTATTCTTGATGGATTAGAAATCCAGAGCCTGAACACTGTGGTTCACTCTGATGAGATTCAAATTATTCCTTCCCTTTTGAAAGAAGAGAACAAAAAATAAAATGGTTGGGCTAATTATAGGGCATTCTCACAATCGTTTTCCAAATCAGTTTGCACTTGGAAATAAAAGACAAGGGAATTTCTTACACTTAAATCATGAACTCACATATTAATGCCTCCTCAGTTTATGCTTCAAGTGATAACTGTATAAATTTGTATTTCTATATATTTAGGTATATTTTTATGTGTATACAGAAATCGTGCCATAAATGCCATGTCCAGTTTCTTATTATAATTCATGGCATGATGTTTCTGTGGAAGAGGAAAAAGTCCCTTCCGCTAACAAAAATATAGTAGAGATATTTGGGACAAGTGGCTCATTTCATTCTTGGTGTTCAGTGGACTTAAGTGTACTTAACCTAAATGAGAGTCCTTTGCTTGACTAATTGTAAGACCTACATAAACTATGAATTGCAACCATTGAATTTTAATTTGTTGTTGAATCACTGTCCTTGACATTCATTTATGCATATGTATATATGTGTTTGCATATACTTATATATAATATAGTTATATTCCCTAAAATATGTTCCTAAAGAATGTATGTGATGATTTTTTAGAAGTTAACATAACAGAAAGTTACAGCATTATATAAACTTCCTAGGGCTACTGTATATACAAACTGTGTGGCTTAAAACAACAGAAAGTTATTCTCTCACAAATCTGAAGCCCACACTCCCTCCAAGGGCTGTGCTTCTTCCGGCTTCTGGTGGCTCCAGGTGTTCCTTGGTTTGTGGCTGCATAATTCTAATATCTGCCTCTGTCCTCATGTGGTGTTCTCCAATTTCTCTGTCTGTTCTCATATTGTGTCTCCTGTTAGGATACTTGACATTGAGTTTAGGGCCCACCTAGATAATTCAGCGTGATCTCCTCTCAGGACGTCTAACTTAATGACATCTGCACATATCCATTTTCCAAATCCAGTCATATTTATAGGTTCTGTGGGTTAGGGGAGGGTATAATTTTTAGGGGGCTACTATTAAACTCATGATAGATACTATAGATGTAAATAAATATTTTAAACAGTGCTACCCCAAATCTAGTCTGAAGATGGCTGCCAAGTTTGTGAATCATTTTCTGCTGGTCTGCAACAAGATAAAGCATTGCACCGAGAAGTGAAGCCATTTCATTACAAAGTACGCTGTGAAACACAGCTGACAATTCTTTGGGAGAGACTTTCTTGATAAAAGCAGTGATACATTGATTTATTTTCTATAGTAAGCTCCTTATCTTCTCATGGACCAGTGCTTTTTAAGTTGTATAATTTTAAAATATAAGAGCCAAGGTGACTCGGCTTGGTGTGTCACATGTAGTTGTATTGGACTGTGAATCTAATTTGGTCACTGTAGAAAGATTCTGCTGATTGGGAATGAGGCAGTCACATAAGATACCTGGTTGTTATAGAAGTCACACATGTATTAGTTCTAGGTAGGCAGGTACCTGGTGGCATAGAGCAACATGATGTAGCTGGAATGGAGAAGAAAGAACATCAGTGTTTGGAAACATATCACTGCCTAACTGTACATGGATCTGTTTTGACTTTGTATACTGTATTTCAGTTTTCTTGTAGGATAGTAAGTAAAATCTGCAATACATCATATAAAGTTTTTTTTTTTTTTTTTTTAACTGTCATTAAATGGAACACATGCTGTCAAAATCCCAGCCACTGGATTTTTACCTCTCCACTGATGTAATTATCTCCAAGGTATCATTTATGAAGTCCATCTGCAAGCCTTTTCAAATCCATGGGTGTCTCTCTTGGCTAAGAAAAGCTGATTTGTCCTGAGGTGTGTACAAGGTTTGTTTACCTGGATTATCTTGAAGTGGGACATGTTTCTTAAAGCTTTTATGCTGAGATAACTATCAGGAACCGCAGTTGTATTTCTTTATGCAATGCCATATTTGCTATTCTCTATTGACCATCAACTTTTGTCTCCATATATCTATTGCTTTTGCTAACCAGAGTAACTTAGGGATATGTCTCTAGCCAGTTGGTTCTTAAGCCCCACTCATTTTTGATGTGAATTTCTATGTTCATATTATTACATACTGTTTTCATTTTCAAAGTTAAAAGCATAAAATCATATTTCCCAAGGATAAAAAGGGCCTAAATCAATTTCCCCAAAGTACATTCTAAAAGCAGCAATAAGTGTGGCATCCAGATTCATTACACTATTGAACTTGAATTTGTTGAACTGGGAAGTTAAGATGTTAATGTCAGACTAAATCACAAAGTTAAAGTATTGGGTCATCATGGTCCATTCAAAATTGTCACTTGAGTATACAGTATATAGCATGTCCTTATAAAAATCTCAATGTATTTTAAATAATTTCCTCTTTTGTTTTTTCCTCTGTCCCTAGTGAACAGTTTTGAGCAAAGCATTTCCATATGGAAAGAGTGAGGAGATTTAACTCTATAGCATCTAGAGCATCACTCATGAATAGTATTTAAGTCTCAAGAGCATAACTAGGGCTTGAAGATTAGGGTGTATAAAAGCATTGCATTCTCTAATATATTCATATACTGTCAGAGCAAGAAACTCCACAAGCACAGTTATAAACAACCCCAAATGCCATGTAGTCATGACCACTGTCACGTAATCTTGTTGGACCATGGATACTCCTGTTGTATTGGTAAAATGGAAATCAATACAGTAGCCTCCAGGGTATTTAGTCTTGTGACAGTAAGGATGAAACATGCATTTCAACATTTTCATAGGTTGAAAAGAATAACCTGGCAAGGATGGTTATTGTAGTAATTAATGACGTAGTAATAATTCCTAGATTATTGAAATGAGAAACGGTGTGCCCTTTGCATAGTTTTCTATGAATTTGAAGACAGGCAGTGGTTCTCAGGCTTAAGTGCACAGGTAATACGAGGCAGCTGGCAACTTTTTAACAATATCAGATGCTCAGGCCTCATACCATCCAAGATTATAATTAATTCAGTTTAATTTTTTTCAAAGCTCCCAAGTGAATTGAATGTGTCAGCAGGCTGGAGAACCAAGGCTTGTTCAAGAGTAATGATTATCAAATTCTAGTATATAAGGATCACATGGGAGCTTATTGTATATTCTGATTCCAAGCTTCCAGAGATTTCGATGGAGTAGATAGAAGTAGTGGTCCCATAATCACATTTTTGCAGCATCTGCTGCTGCTGCTAAGTCGCTTCAGTCGTGTCCGACTCTGCGACCCCATGGACTGCAGCCTACCAGGCTTCTCCGTCCATGGGATTCTCCAGGCAAGAACACTGGAGTGGGTTGCCATTTCCTTCTCCAATGCATGAAAGTGGAAAGTGAAAGTGAAGTCGCTCAGTCGTGTCTGACTCTTAGCGACCCCATGGACTGCAGCCTACCAGCCTCCTCCATCCATGGGATTTTCCGGGCAACAGTACTGAAGTGGGGTGCCATCTGAGGGAATCCTATACCCACAGTCCATGTACTTTTATCAGTTGAGAAAAAAGTAAAGCAGTATCCTTAGGGAGATGTCCTACCAGTTTGAGGACTGCTGGATATGCACTGATTTTCAGGGAGTTTAACTGCCTTGATTTATATAATCATATCATGTTCAGTTTCCTTTGTAGTTGAGAAACAAATTATATGAAAATCCCACATTTATAAGTGAAGAGACCAAGCCACAGAACATTAAAATGAATTCAGTAATTCTAGAAAAGAGACATACCACACCTGGGATTAATTTTGATGTATTGTTTTGTGAGTCTAACTAAATGATCTCAGATAATCTAAGCACTGTCCAAATTAAGTTACAGTGACTGGTTCTGGCATCAAAATAAATGATGATAAAACTAAAAGCCTAATACCAGAAGATAAGTCAGCACAGAAACTTCACACCTTTCTCAGAGGCAAACTAGCCTAGTAAATGAGATCAGGGCTTGGGAACAGACTGCAGTGTATTGAATTCTGGCTTTGCCACCAGCCAGCTCTCTAACTCCAGGCAAGTGACTTAGTCTTTTGCTGTCTCAGTTTCTTAATGTGTTATGAAGGAGTGGTTCTCATCTCAATGGGTTTTTTAAAAGATAACTATATTATTATTTGTAAAATGTCTAGAACAGTGACTGAAATAATATGCTATGTGGCTGGGAATGTTGAATAGTTGAAATTTACTATTTGACAATAGGTCTTTGTAGAGATTATATTTGGATGAAATATTTTGAATCAATTACATTTAGATTACATTTTTTTCCTCAGTAATTTTATCAAATCTTCAGCTGTATTTGGTCAAAGACTACACTTAAAATCACTGCAGATGGTGATTGCAGCCATGAAATTCAAGGATGCTTACTCCTTGGAAGGAAAGTTATGACCAACCTAGATAGCATATTAAAAAGCAGAGACATTACTTTGCCAACAAAGGTCCATCTAGTCAAGGCTATGGTTTTTCCCATCGTCATGTATGGATGTGAGAGTTGGACTGTGAAGAAAGCTGAGTGCCGAAGAATTGATGCTTTTGAACTGTGGTGTTGGAGAAGACTCTTGAAAGTCTCTTGGACTGTGAGGAGATCCAACCAGTCCATCCTAAAGGAGATCAGTCCTGGGTGTTCATTGGAAGGACTGAAGGACTGATGCTAAAGCTGAAACTCAATACTTTGGCTACCTGATGCGAAGAGCTGACTCATTTGAAAAGACCCTGATGCTGGGAAAGATTGAGGGCAGGAGGAGAAGGGGATGACAGAGGATGAGATGGCTGGATGGCATCACTGACTCAATGGACATGGGATTGGGTGGACTCCGGGAGTTGGTGATGGACAAGGAGGCCTGGCGTGCTGCGGTTCATGGGTTTGCAAAGAGTCGGACACAACTGAGCAACTGAACTGAACTGAACATTTAAAATATCTTTCTGTTTAATCAAATGAGTTAAAATTGCATAATAGGGATTTATTTCTCAAAATATAGAGGCTTTGGTTCTATTTGGTTGTTATCTACTCTCTTCCTCCTCCTAGAAAGAAAAAAAAAAAAAAAAAAACCTACCTTGCTTTGTAAGGAAAGAGTCCTTACTGAAATATAAAAACAATGATCTAACCCTCCACCCAAGGAAAACGGAATGCTTGTAAAAACTTAGAATGCTGAGCCCACTAACTTCAGACAGGTAAAGAGCTGGTTCTAGAAGGAAAGCTGGTGATAGGAGATATATTCTTTATGTAGTTTCAAAGGGAAAAGATGTGTCACTCATTTCAGATCACTCTCCCAGACCCATTCCTAAAAGCTATACTGACTTTCCTCATCAGCAGGGGTACCAAAGAGCAACATCCAATGATTCTGACAAACTGCAGAAAAAGACTGTACTGACACTGGATGGCAGCCATGGAGAGTGGAGATACAGTCGATACAATGAGCAGTTTTGAAATGATAATAATGATGGTCCAGTGAGTCTGAGAAAAAAGGTTTTAGAGCATGCTCCTAGGTTCATCTAACGATCATTTGTTGCTTTTACTTCACTGGGCCACCTGGTATGGCTTATTGAACCTGGTTTTATAATTTTCCCTCTCTGATTTTCTCTTCATCCTATGTCACTCAATTACACACTGAATTTTTGGGAGTGGGGGTAGGGGTGGTGGTGCCTGTGTACATGAGAGTGTGTGCACATGCATGTGTGTGTGACCTTGAAACAAAGCAGAGTGTAAAAATGTATAAATGCATAAAAATAATGCTGAGATGGATGAAGGAGTAAAATTTTGGCAGTAGTGTCTGAATATGACATCTTGTTGCCACATCAACGATACCTTCAGTTTTGTGGTTTTCTCTATTATTCAGAAAAGGGGTACCTGGAGTTACAAACTCCAGAAGGGATATTATTTTTAATCCATAAACAATTCTGTGTTTACTGAGATAAGGAATGAATACAGTTACCTGCTGTTCTCATGTGTTCGCACGCTTAGTCACTTTAATCCTGTCTGACTCCTTGCGACCCCATGGACTGTAGCCCGCTAGACTCCTCTCTCTGAGGGATTCTCCAGGCAAGAATACTAGAGTGGGTTGCAATTTCCTACTCCAGGGGATCTTCCCAACCTAGGGATCAAATCCATGTCTCCTATGTCTCCTGCTTTTGCAGTCTGGTTCTTTACAGCTGAGCCATCAGGGAAGCCCTAGCACTTCAGGCAGGGGAATGTGCTAGTAACTTCAAGAATGTCACAGTCCTTCACAGGTGGGCAGGGCCAGGTTATCTCCCTGAGAGCTAAACAAAGGCACTTTAGTTTGCTGTTCTCATAGGGTAAATAATTTTTGTTTTCTTCACCATGAAAAGTTTTGTTTGGTTCTGAATTGGATCAGTATTTTATTTAGTTTTGTTTTTGTTATTGTAGTTGCTTTATAAAGTGACCAATAAAGCTTTGTAGCTTCAGCTTAATAGAATCACTTCCTGAACAGACTTGGCATAAGAAGGCAGAAACTTCTGTGTATTTTAGGAACAAGCAGCACATACTGCATTATTTGTGATCATTCCTTTCAACTCATTTCAAATTCTGCCTATATCTTGCCAAGTGCTTTAAACATCTAAGCGTTTATTGCTTATGTTGATAAAAACACTAGCTTATCTCATTACTTGTGACACTGATAAATCTTTTATAACAAAGTCATGCACATCCCTTAAAAATAAAATACAAAAGCCAATAGAAGAGGCACACTATGCTACTTTTAGTGTGTTGTCCATTCCTTTTTTTCTTTCCTGCTTTATTTCACTATAGTTCATGTTCATTAATTCCTGGCCTCTTCTTCTTTCTCTGCCTCTGTCAAAGATGCTGTATGTAGAAAGAAATATTTTAAAATGAAAACTTTTAAAATTAAAATATGTTTCAAATATAAACCTCAAACTCTATTTGAAAAAGAGATGAGTCTTCTTCAAGAATTAGGAGCATTAAAGATCAGTATTATACAGGTCTTAACTTAAGACACCACTTTTTATGAGTTATATTTAAATTTTAGTTCTGTTTAATTTGGAGAGTAAATCCAGGCCAGTTTCTCCCACAGGGATTCTGTGACCACTTGGTGGCGATGTTGTAGAGGGGATTCAGCAGTTGGGGGGATGGCGGTCCAAAACCTGAGGCTCTTTCCAACCTAGGGGCTAACCCTGTGATTTACAGCATCATGGCTCTATATCTTAATTATTCAGAGGGCCTTACAGCATGGGGACTGGCTCAGGTTTCCAACAGCAGAGTGATAAAACATGTTGCACATACTTATTTTTCATAAATAGCCACTGTACCGAATTATCCAAAGCTAGCAAAATTAAAGGAAAACATTTGATCTTTCTTTAAAAAAAACTGTAAAAATACCTAAAACATAAAATATGTATGTAAATTAATAAAAACAAAAAATCAAAAGCAGAAAAAGACAACCTTGAATTCATCTTGTTCAATATTAAAAAAAAGTAATGACATATCACTTCTTACTAAGTCTGGATCTAATTTACCACTACAGCTTCGTTTTGTTCAATTTTCCCCATGAATGAAGCACTGAGACCACAGAAAATACATTTTTTCTTAAAGATTCTATGTCTTTTAACATCTGCATATCTATGTTTATGCTGTTTTCTTTGCACAGAAGACCCTCCTATCCATGACCTCCCTAAAGCCCTATAAATCTCTCATCCATCAGATAGCCCATCTTTATTTCTGCCCCTTACTTATCCAACAAAATGTTGCAGCTGTATTTAAATTAAATGCATATATATCTGAAAATAAAAGAGACGGTTTTCATTCACTTTTTTTTTTTTGCAGTTCCTTTCCTTCTTTCCTTCTTTTATCCCCTGCCCTCTGCCCACCCTTTTAAAAGTAAGTATAAAATGGCTATAATATATCTGACATTGTATAGGCATTGTACATGCACTAAACTCAATATGGTACCTGATCTCATGATATTTACCATCTTGTAAGAAATAGAGTCAAGTAAATAAACAGTTGCATATGTGTGTCTTGATAGAGTGCAGCTATTTGGTACTAGATCAATGGAATAAAATAGAAAGCCCAGAGATAAATCCACGCACATATGGACACCTTATCTTTGACAAAGGAGGCAAGAATATACAATGGATTAAAGACAATCTCTTTAACAAGTGGTGCTGGGAAATCTGGTCAACCACTTGTAAAAGAATGAAACTAGACCACTTTCAAACACCATACACAAAAATAAACTCAGAATGGATTAAAGATCTAAACATAAGACCAGAAACTAGAAAACTCCTAGAGGAGAACATAGGCAAAACACTCTCTGACATACATCACAGCAGGATCCTCTATGACCCACCTCCCAGAATATTGGAAATAAAAGCAAAAATAAACAAATGGGACCTAATTAACCTTAAAAGCTTCTGCACATCAAAGGAAACTATTAGCAAGCTGAAAAGACAGCCTTCAGAATGGGAGAAAATAATAGCAAATGAAGCAACTGTCAAACAACTAATCTCAAAAATATACAAGCAACTCCTACAGCTCAACTCCAGAAAAATAAACGACCCAATCAAAAAATGGGCCAAAGAACTAAATAGACATTTCTCCAAAGAAGACATACAGATGGCTAACAAACACATGAAAAGATGCTCAACATCACTCATTATCAGAGAAATGCAAATCAAAACCACTATGAGGTACCATTTCACTCTAGTCAGAATGGCTGCGATCCAAAAGTCTACAAATAATAAATGCTGGAGAGGGTGTGGAGAAAAGGGAACCCTCTTACACTGTTGGTGGGAATGCAAACTAGTACAGCCACTATGGAGAACAGTGTGGAGATTCCTTAAAAAACTGGAAATAGAATTGCCTTATGATCCAGCAATCCCACTGCTGGGCATACACACTGAGGAAACCAGAAGGGAAAGAGACACGTGTACCCCAATGTTCATCGCAGCACTGTTTATAATAGCCAGGACATGGAAGCAACCTAGATGTCCATCAGCAGATAAATGGATAAGAAAGCAGTGGTACATATACACAATGGAGTATTACTCAGCCATTAAAAAGAATACATTTGAATCAGTTCTAATGAGGTGGATGAAACTGGAGCCTATTATACAGAGTGAAGTAAGCCAGAAGGAAAAACATAAATACAGTATACTAACGCATATATATGGAATTTAGAAAGATGGTAACAATAACCCGGTGTACGAGACAGCAAAAGAGACACTGATGTATAGAACAGTCTTATGGACTCTGTGGGAGAGGGAGAGGGTGGGAAGATTTGGGATAATGACATTGAAACATGTAAAATATCATGTAAAAAAAATATAGTAGTTACTATGTCACAGAGAGTTTTACAAGTGTTTTACATATATTAACTTTCTAATCTTTATAACAGTCCATGAAGTCCATTCAATTATTATCCTTATTTTACAGATAAGGACTTAGAGATCTAATTGAGGTTAAAATACAAACAGCTGGATTTCAGCAAAGGATCTCTGACTTAAGCATACATACTTTTAATGACTATGTACATTGCCTTTTATTACATGGAGAGTATATATATATATAAATGTTGAAACTTTGAAGTTTTCTTTTGCACATATGATAACCAATTCTCAATAAACCATAAGAAGTATTATTTTGAAATGTTTCTATTTATACACCTATTTTTAATCTTTTAGTCTGTGTTGCATGTTCTAATTTTTTTTTTCATATTTTCAGTTAGAATATAAATTCTTAGAAAACAAATTCCATCTAAGATTTCTTTTGTCCCTTTTACTACTGGCATGGTGCTGGACATATACAAAGTTTACTTAAAGATTTTCTCAGTTATTGATATATTTCCAGTGCAATTCAAATTTACTGAACCTTTTTTTCAAATTCAACTTTTATTAAGTGGTTTTAATAAAAATGTAAATCAAAATTATCTGTGGAAATATTTCATAATACACATCGTTGTTGTTACCCAGTCACTAGTCATGTCTTACACTTTGTGGCCCTATGGACTGCAACATGTCAGACTCCTCTGTCCTTCACTATGTCTTGGAGTTTGTTCAAAATCATGTCCATTAAGTCGGTGATTCTATCTAACCATTTCATCTTTATAATACACATAATTGGATTGAATGCCAGGATTTTCATTGGTAGGTATGATCTTGGATCCAGCACTCAATTAGGAAAAACCTGATCCTCCTGCAGGAATTAGGGCTTGAGGAACCAGGTAGAGAAAATACTGACTTTTGCTACTGCCATTACTGTGAATTATAATGCTTTTTGTCTCTGGCCCAGGAGTTACGTTTTCTGCTAGAATCCATGAAACTGTAGCAGGCTAACTTGTTAACTTGCAAGTAGGGTAAATTTCAGATTCTTCGCAGTTATCGCCACACTTTATTTTTCAATGAAGCTCATCAGCAAACAAATATTCACATTTTATTAGTATTGTAGCAGGATCTGAAATAACGTGCTGAGATTTCATTTGGAATATAAAGATTGGTTGATTTATAATTAGTTCATTTTCTAGGTTAATATTTTCCTCAAGAAAATCTGCTGTCCTATTAAGTGTATCATTCAGTGTCTGATGTCTACAGTCATTATCTTTGGAAGAAGTGTCTCTGACCTGTAATCCTCTCTCATAAAATGATTATCCAGCTTATTATTATCTAGCTTCTCTTTCATTCTTTAGCTTCTTCCCTGCTTCTCTCTTAAGCTCTTTCTTCTAATAACTAAAATTCCACCCAAAATCTCTAGGAATTTTGTTTTCTCCTCATCTGTTGTGGTTTTTATGGGGAGGGACAAGGGAATTTTGCAGCATTTATTTTACACTGCTTTACAGAAAAGTTACTATTATGTTTTCTCCCTTTCTATATATTCTCCCTCTCCCTTTCTATATACTATTATGTTTTCTCCCTTTCAATATATAGAAAGTTGAATAGTCTTAAGGACTATTCAACTCCTGAAGAATAGTAATGCATTTTTATTAATCTTAATGTCCTCCATCCCTCATAGCCTGGTATAGTAATTTGAATTTAGTGGTGATTGCAGCCATGAAATTAAAAGACGCTTACTCCTTGGAAGGAAAGTTATGACCAACCTAGATAGCATATTGAAAAGCAGAGACATTACTTTGCCAACAAAGTCCGTCTAGTCAAGGCTATGGTTTTTCCAGTAGTCATGTATGGATGTGAGAGTTGGACTGTGAAGAAAGCTGAGTGCCGAAGAATTGATGCTTTTGAACTGTAGTATTGGAGAAGACTCTTGAGAGTCCCTTGGACTGCGAGGAGATCCAACCACTCTATTCTGAAGGAGATCAGTCCTGGGTGCTCATTGGAAGGACTGATGCTAAAGCTGAAACTCCAGTACTTTGGCCACCTCATGCAAAGAGTTGACTCATGACTCTGATGCTGGGAGGGATTGGGGGCAGGAGGAGAAGGGGATGACAGAGGATGAGATGGCTGGATGGCATCACCAACTCAATGGACGTGAGTTTGAGTGAACTCCAGGAGTTGGTGATGGACAGGGAGGCCTGGCGTGCTGCGATTCATGGGGTCGCAAAGAGTCGGACACGACTGAGCGACTGAACTGAACTGAACTGAAACCCTTTTTTTAAAAATTATAAATTTATTTATTTTAATTGGAGGCTAATTACTTTACAATATTGTATTGGTTTTGCCATAAATCAACATGTATCTGCCACGGGTGTACACGTGTTCCCCATCCTGAACCCCCCTCCCACCTCCCTCCCCGTACCATCCCTCTGGGTCATCCTAGTGCACCAGCCCCAAGCATCCTGTATCATGCATCAAATCTGGACTGGCGATTCGTTTCATATATGATATTATACATGTTTCAATGCCATTCTCCCAAATCATCCCACCCTCTCCCCCTCCCACAGAGTCCAAAAGACTGTTCTATACATCTGTGTCTCTTTTGCTGTCTCGCATATAGGGTTATCATTACCATCTTTCTAAATTCCATATATATGCGTTAGTATACTGTATTGGTGTTTTTCTTTCTGGCTTACTTCACTTTGTATAATAGGCTCCAGTTTCATCCACCTCATTAGAACTGATTCAAATATATTTTCTTTAATGGCTGATTAATACTCCATTGTGTATATGTACCACAGCTTTCTTATCCATTCATCTGCTGATGGACATCTAGGTTGCTTCCATTAAAACACTGGTGAAAGAAATCAAAGAGGACACTAATAGATGGAGAAATATACCATGTTCATGGGTCGGAAGAATCAATATAGTGAAAATGAGTATACTACCCAAAGCAATCTATAGATTCAATGCAATCCCTATCAAGTTGCTGCTGCTGCTAAGTTGCTTCAGTCGTGTCCGACTCTGTGCGACCCCACAGATGGCAGCCAACCAGGCTCCCCCATCGCTGGGATTCTCTAGGCAAGAACACTGGAGTGGGTTGCCATTTCCTTCTTCAATGCATGAAAGTGAAAAGTGAAAGTGAAGTTGCTCAGTTGTATCGGACTCTTAGTGACCCCATGGACTGTAGCCCACCAGGTTCCTCCATCCATGGGATTTTCCAGGCAAGAGTACTGGAGTGGGGTGCCATTGCCTTCTCTGCCCTATCAATCTACCAAAGGTATTTTTCACAGAGCTAGAGCAAATAATTTCACAATTTGTATGGAAATACAAAAAACCTCGAATAGCCAAAGCAGTCTTGAGAAAGAAGAATGGGAACTGGAGGAATCAACCTGCCTGACTTCAGGCTCTACTACAAAGCCATAGTCATCAAGACAGTATGGTACTGGCACAAAGACAGAAATATAGATCAATGGAACAAAATAGAAAGCCCAGAGATAAATGCACACACCTATGGACACCTTATCTTTGACAAAGGAGGCAAGAATATACAATGGAGAAAAGACAATCTCTTTAACAAGTGGTGCTGGGAAAACTGTTCAACCACTTGTAAAAGAATGAAACTAGAACACTTTCTAACACCATACACAAAAATAAACTCAAAATGAATTAAAGATCTAAACGTAAAACCAGAAACTATAAAACTCCTAGAAGAGAACATAGGCAAAACACTCTCCGATGTAAATCACAGCAGGATCCTCTATGACCCACCTCCCAGAATATTGGAAATAAAAGCAAAAATAAACAAATGGGACCTAATTAACCTTAAAAGCTTCTGCACAACAAAGGAAACTGTAAGCAAGGTGAAAAGACAGCCTTCAGAATGGGAGAAAATAATAGCAAATGAAGCAACTGTCAAACAACTAATCTCAAAAATATACAAGCAACTCCTACAGCTCAATTCCAGAAAAATAAACGACCCAATCAAAAATGGGCCAAAGAACTAAACAGACATTTCTCCAAAGAAGACGTACAGATGACTAACAAACACATGAAAAGATACTCAACATCACTCATTATCAGAGAAATGCAAATCAAAACCACTATGAGGTACCATTTCACTCTAGTCAGAATGGCTGCTATCCAAAAGTCTACAAGGAATAAATGCTGGAGAGGGTGTGGAGAAAAGGGAACCCTCTTACACTGTTGGTGGGAATGCAAACTAGTACAGCCACTATGGAGAATAGTGTGGAGATTCCTTTAAAAACTGGAAATAGTTTTTAAAGGAAAACTATTTAACTATTTTAAAGGAAAACTATTTAAAGTGGAAATTGCCTTATGACCCAGCAATCCCACTACTGGGCATACACACTGAGGAAACCAGAATTGAAAGAGACATGTGTACCCCAATGTTCATCACAGCACTGTTTATAATAGTAAAATCCTTTTGAATAAATAAACTATAATATGCAATTACCAGATATTTATTTCACATTTATAAATGTGTAATATTATTTCAATATAGACCGTTTATTTAAATCTTTATTTTTATTGATATATAATTAAAATGTAACAGATTTTTGTGTACAATGTAATGATTTCATGTTTGTATGCTCCTCACAATAAATCTAATTAACATTCATTACTGTACATAGTTACAGAAGTTTTTACTTGTAATGAGAACTTTTAAGATCTACTCTTTTAGCAAATTTCAAATGTACAATGCAATATTCATTACTACAGTCACCATGAGATATACTACTTCACCATGGCATTTATTTCATAAACTGGAGATTTCTTCTTTTTGTTTCCTTTCACCCATTTCACCTCTGCCTCCCTCCTTCTCCTCTGGCAACCACCCATCTCTTGTCTGTTCTAAGAGTCTTCTTTCTGTTCATTTAGATTCCACATAAAAGTGATATTGTGAGATCACATAGTATTTATCTTTGTCTGACTTATTTTACTTAGCTTAATGCCCTCAAGGTTCATACATAATGTGGCAAATGGCAGGATTTTCTTTATTTTTATAGGTGAATAGTTACCCATCCATCCATTGATGGGTACTTAGGTTGCTTCCATTTCTTGGCTGTTGTAAATAATGCTGAAACGAACATGGGAGTGCACATATCTTTTTGAGTTAGTGTTTATTTTCTTCGGATAAATGCCCAGAAGTGGAATTGCTGGGTCATGTGGTAATTCTAGTTTTAGTTTTTTGAGGAACCTCCATGCTATTTTCCATAGTGGCTGTACCAAATTATATTACTCCTTTAAGTCAAAATATTGGGTTCTGAAGATCCCCTGGAGGAGGGAAAGGCTACCCACTCCAGTATTCTGGCCTGGAGAATTCCATGGACTAGTCCATGGGGTCGCAGAGTTGGACAAGACTGAGCGACTTTCACTTTCACTTCATAAGTCACAGTACGTTAGTAAACATGGTTTATACGTGGGGAAAAAATGGGATATAACTAGATTTTTGTCCTAGGATTTTAAAAACACAATGAATGAGTCTGGTATATTTAATAAGAAGTGGAAATAACAGTATGGTCTCATAATTTTTAAAAATCAAATATTTTGCAATTCTATTGCAAAAGCTCAAGTTATTTTCTGTAAAAACTGTTCCCACCACAGAAAACAAGGGCTTCTAAGAATAACTGATTTCAGAACGAGGGTTAGAAATATGCAAAATAGGAGGCCAAGACTTTGGGAGGTGGGGGAAGAAAAGAGTCTTGGATATGCTGGTCTGAATTCTTCTAGGACATGAAGTTATAAAGAGACATTAGAAGTTCTGATTTGGGGTTCTGGCTCTGCAATTTAATATGTATTCATTTAATTTCTGTCAAATTTAAAGAATCAAATCTAATAATCTTTAGAATACTGGCAAGTTTTCAAAAGTGTATGATTCTGTGACTTTAAGTTCAAGTGACTATATTAAGAAATCTCTGAGATAGAACATTGGTGCCTGATTATGGTCCCTGTCATAATCACTCAGAATAAAAAGGACTTCGACAATTCTAGAGTCACTTTGTTGAATAAATGATTTACATGTAGTAGATCAAAGACTCTTTTTAGTAAAATTAGTACTACCTCTCTTTTTCTTTTTTCATAAGTTAAAATTAATTTGATCTGCATACTTTATTTTGGGTTTGTTTAATTAAGGTTAAAAAAAGCATGTTAAGCTGGGAAATAAATCATGTTTTCTCTGATTTTATGTTCTGCATTTAAAATGTGTACTAAAGTTTCTTTAATCCCTATAGCCAATGATTTCACTTCACCTTTAGTTTTTTTATTTAGACTTCTTTCCCAAGTATTTGTGATCTATTTAATGAAAAAGTACTTCCTGACATCTGCCTTGAATTTCCTTTCTTCCCCAGTCCCATTCCTGAACCCTCATCTTGTTATCTTCTTTAAGTGGAAAATAGTCTGCTTGACATTATTTCTATCATGTTCAGTTCTGTGTATTTCAGTGAAATCTTTCTTAATTATGTTCTTCTCAAGAGAGCACTTAATCTTTTTTAGCCTGTCTTTATAGATTTTTACCTGTTGGCCGTTGGATAAACCCCATTGCTTCTTAAAGCAACTTTGAATAGTATGAAAGTCTTAGGCAGTCTATTAAAAGAGTCCCATTAAGACAATATTTTCATGCTTTGGAAGAATTTGTTTTTCTGACAATAAAGCAGAACCTCCAAAGAATGAAGTGACATCGAATATACTACAGCGATTCTACATTTTGATTCCCTCTCTTTTTCCTCTTGTTTATTACCTTTAGTAGCTTGAGGGTTCAAACAGAGTGATGAAACAGTATTTTTAAGTGTTCATTTTCCTTTAATGTTTACTTCCTATTCAATAGAGCAGAAAGATCTAATACCTAGAAAGCATTAAGATTAAAATAATCTTTCCATTTAAATTGTTTCTTGTATTTATTAACCTAAGGTCAAAATGATAAAAAGACCAAATGGAAAAAAGAGGCATCATAGTAAAATGGGAAAACAATAACTACTTCCATTTAAATAGACGTTTAATATAATACCTCAAGATTTGCAATAGAAGGAAATATTTTGTACATTTTGTCAACCAGTATGACTCTAACAGCCAATAATGTGAATTAATGGCTCCACATAATAAACAGTAAAGAAAAAAAGCTCATTTTCACTTTGCATAGTGCTAAGTATTGTCTATATTAAGACATTCTCTGTTAAATAGATATTTTAAGTGGACATATTGAAGTAATTTACAGAGTACATAATGGTTGGCAATATATCAAAGATTATCAGAGGCTGGTTTACTGTGTAAATCACAGAACGAGTATACTCAAAATATTAATAATCAAGATTTGGGCCCCCTAGATATTTTGATGAATGCTTGGTCTGAGTAGCTAGCATAATAAGTGTGTAAATTGATAAGCCTTTAATATTGTCTCTGTATCAACAATATCATTAGAAGTCTAATAGAAGTTGGAGTATTGGACACATGGTGGAGTAAAGCAGTTCTAAAAATCATCTTGGAGCTTTTCTTTATTTTCCCAGGAGAATTTACTTCAGCTTAGAACTCTGACCAACTTCAAAGGAAATTTTTGTGGTTATTTTGAATCTATAAGTTGTACTGGGAAAAAGTAAAACTGGTTTTCAGGCAACATTGAAAACAAACCATTCAGTAAATGCTTTCCCGTGCAAAGCAATTGTGCTGAATTTCTGAAACGTTTCTGAAAATGTATGCATACATGAGCTTCATTGTTATCTTTGGTGTAGCAACAAAATGAAACAAAGGAATTAAGATAATGTTAAAGATAATTTTAGACAGATTTCTGCCTGTTTCCTAAACAATGGTCAAAAAATCTAATTAGAGTGGAGATTACAATATGAAGTCAAGTTGTGGATCCTTGATGGGTGATAAAAGAAGAAAACTAGTACTCCAGTTTTGAATGTGGGGTAGCTTGTTTAAAAGAATATCAATCAACTACTGGTTTGCATTAAATATTTGGTTAGTTCATTGGATGTCATCTATGTAGAAGGTAAAACAAACTTATAATTTTGAGCTATTTACATCTTTTCATTGCAGAATATTATACTTTACTAATTTTTGTCATGTACAAATCTGCAGTAACAAAAATGCAAATCACTACAATAGACTTTAGTTAAAGAGTTTACCTGGGTGGTAGGACATTAAGGGGTATAAAGCTATTCTTTTTCTGTTACAAATCTCAAGTGGCAGGACAAAAATTGTTATGTAAAATAGACCTTTGAGAAGCGTCCTTGCTGTGCCAGAAAATAAACCTGAAAAATTACTCTGCTGTCAAGTATTAAAAATGAAAAATAAATATAAGTGAACCATAGTCTGTCCTTGTTTTCTTGGAGTTGATTACAGTAATAATAACATTTATCTGAGTAATATGTTATATTTTACCATGCATCCTCTCCATCTTTGCCACATTTTTGTTTGCTATTAATTTGCACATTACTTCTTCCATAATCCAGGGGTTACAAAGAGTGGGACATGACTTAGCAACTGAACAACAATAACTATCTGGCCACCAGCTTCCTTCACTGTACAGCCACTTGCTTTGTGTTTTTCTTCTTATCCAGCGATAGTCTATGATATGCTACTAAAATATCTCTATTAAAAATATCCTTTAAGGTTGTGCTCTTCCCTACTTAAACCCCACCTTCTGTTTCTTTCTACTGAAAAAACTCCCAATCCAGTGTTAGTCTATCAGTTGTCTCCAACTCTTTGTGACCCCATGGACTGTCGCCTGCCAGGCTCCTGCATCCGTGGGATTTTTCAAGGCAAGAACACTAAAGTGGGTTGCCATTTCCTTCTCTAGAGGATCTTCCCAACCGAGGGATTGAACCAGGTCTCCCACATTGCAGGGAGACTCTTTACTGTCTGAGCCACCAGGGAAGCTGCAAGTAGAAGGTGACCCAAACAAATCCAAGTTTTCTGACTTGGAGCCCAGCCCTTTCTCCACTGCCCTAGCTGCCCCTAGATTTGGGAATTGTGCTTGGCCACACCCTCCACTGTCCACCTGGAAAGGCAATTTTTTTCTCAAATTCTGCCTCTGCTCCCCTTCCAAGGAGAATGACACTGGGACCTTAGGTAAACTGAGGCTTAGACCCATTTGTTGTTGTTGTTCAGTCTAAGTCATGTCCCACTCTTTGTGACCCCATGGATTGCAGCACACCAGGCTCCTCTGTCCTCTACTGTCTCCCAGAGCTTGCCATTGACTCATGTGCGTTGAGTCAGTGATACTATCTAACCATCTCATCCTCTGTTGCCCCTTTCTCCTTTTGCCTTCAATCTTTCCCAGCACCAGCGTCTTTTCCAATGAGTTAGTTCTTCACATCAGGTGTCCAAAGTATTGGAGCTTCAGTTTCAGCATCAATCCTTCCAATGAATATTCAGGATTGATTTCCTTCAGGACTGACTGACCCTGTGGGTCAGTCAACATTAGTGGATTGTGAAGTCAACAGCATTTAAGTAAATTAAGTAGAATTTATTAAAAAGCATCATCCATTTATAGAAAAAAATCTAGTCTTGGATGTGGGAAAAAACTCCCAGTCTTACATTAAAGCATGTCTATATCATTATAGGTATTGTGTATTCTAACTATGGGAAATCATGATCCAGGAGAGAAAGCGGGCTTTTCAAGAACAAATTCATAGATTAAGTGAGAGATGATGGATAGTAGGACCAAGGTCACAGTGGAACAGTTGGCCTGGACTAGTTTATAAACCACCCAACACATCAAAAAAAAAAAAAAAATCTTTAAGGAGAGGGGGACTTTGGTCAAGCAAAAAAAACTTCAGAGAAAAATGAGCAAAAGAATTGTGGGTGTATGTACAAATGGTTATTCTGATGGGCCATGAAATTTAAATTCAGAAGATAAATGAGAACACCAGGTAAGAGATAGAAAGTGAATATGTAGATTGGAGGTCCAGAAGAATTGAAGAATTTTGAGAGTATGAGCAGTATTGTTAATGTGCTCAGAGGATAAGCATCAAAGAATTGGATGTTTGAAATTGAGATTTTGGAGATGGTGCAGTTACTATTAGTAAGGTCTGCTGTATAACCATGGGGCTTCCCATGTAGCACTAGTGTTAAAGAATCAGCATCCCAAGGCTGGAGACACGGGTTTGATCCCTGGCTTGGGAAGATCCCCTGGAGGAAGGAAGATCCCATGGACAGAGGAGCTTGGTGGGCTGCAGTCCATTGGGCCCTGAAGAGTTGGTCTGAGCACTGTAAAATCATAGGAAATGAGTGATGAATGAACATATTCTTATTGGTTAAATAACTTGACTTATAAAAAAAGCTTTCTACCATAAGAAATAATGTAATAAATTACAGACTTCTATAAGAAGAATGAAAATTATTTCTTAAAATTTTTAAATGCCTTTCAATTTAGTTATCTACTAAGTCTATATTTTAGAGTATCCAGTTTTGTGTTTGTGATCCTTCCATTTCCTTCTCTTAGAGCATGAGAATCTCATCAAACCCATATAAACTTTCCCTAAAAAGATGCTTATGTAAAATTTTAGGAGATTTAAAATGCCTTCTGAAGTTATCATTGGCTCTCAGTATAAAAGAAATAGCGTGTTAGGGTAGAGGTGTTCAAGATCACATTTTTCTAGTAGCTTATAGCTGCATCTGAACCTGCCATTTTGAATTTTAAACATCAGATACAAGATGGCAAAGACACTTTAGTAGCAGAAACCTTCAAATTAGTTAAATTGCTGTACTTAAGCTGTCTTTTACCTGATGAGAATTCTCCTTAAAGATAGGGCAGATTTAGAGACTTAGAGACTGGAACAGATTTGTCTTCTCAGCTTCCTCTCAGATGATTCCAAATTAAACTCAATTTTTAAAGTGAAGATAGAAAATGCCAAGATCTCTAACAATCGAAAGTTTATTTTGCTTAACTGAAGAAACCTGGAACCTTTATATTTAAAGCCCAAGTATATATTTCTCTTACTTTCTAGTTAAAGATTTCCATGGGTCTTCCTCTACCTCTTGTGGCTTGTAAAGGAATCAACTTACCTAAAAATGTTGTGGGCTATGACCTAAGAGACCTACTTTTTAGTATTAATATTATGTGCCTCCCAGATGGCGCTAGTGGTAAAGAATCTGCCTGCCAGTGCAGGAAACGTGGGTTCAATCCCTGGATCAGATAGATCCCCTAGAGGAGGAAATGGCAACCCACTCCAGTATTCTTGCCTGAAAAATCCCACGGACAGAGGAGCCTGGTGGGCTATGGTGCATAGGGTTGCAAAGAATTGGATAGAACTGAGCATGCATGTACTTGTGTGTGTGTGTGTGTGTGTGTGTGTGTGTGCATGCACATGTGTGTGTATGATGTACGCAACTCATGTTTCGGTTTCCTCATTCATTACATTACCTATCCAACCTAGTGAATATGAAAGGTAATTAATGTGAATGTTCAATCAGCACATACAAAATACTATCAAAAGCAGAAAATGTTATATAATTTATTCTAATATAATCACATTGTCAAATTAACCTTCTTGAGAATATAGTATCCTGGGCCTGCATGCTGTAGGTAAAATGTGAATATTATAAATGACACATATATTGATAATCTAAATATCTCTAAAGAAATCATTTACCATCAGAAGGTTTTTATATTAAGAAAGTTGGTGAACATTGGTCAAATAGCTAGTGATTGTGTTTTATTCATTATTTTAAAGTTGGCATATTAGTTAGCAAATCAGTTGCAAATGATGTGGAAAATCTACTGCTTCTGAAATTGTGTGACTGCATTAAAAACCAAATTTAATAATTCGATGGATACATTTATTAGTGACTTAATTTAGAAAATGCTATCTTCTGTAGACACTATTAGAAATGTTGACTGGAATAAGAATGCAGGTTCTCAACAAGCATGTGATTTATTTGGGTTTAAAGAATCAAATATAAAATTTACCTATTTAAAATTTATTAATAAAGAAATTATTGGAAATTGTATTTTACCTTAATTTCACAGATTGTAAAAGACGTATTTCATGAGGAGAATTTCTTCTGAGTTATAGTAGTTATGTTGGATTCATCAGTAAATTCATTACTTTAAAATGTTTTAGTTAAGTGCCTGCTTAGTGTTAGGCATTATGCTAAGTCTTATTTAGATATTGGGCATAAAAAGGTAAAGACAGAGGTTATCAAGAACTGAGAAGTTTCTCAGATGTTATCTATTTGCAGACTAATGAGTCCCCTGGAGAAAAGCATGGCAACGCACTCCAGTATTTTTGCCTGGAGAATACCATGGACAGAGGAGCCTGGAGTCCATAAGGTTGCGAAGAGCTGGACACGGCTGAAGGGACTTAGCCCATATGAATCATCCTACCACAGTTTCATAGATGTGGGAATAAGACTCCTGGTCTGGGTCAAAGTCTTTATACTTGTTGGGTGAATTCCTCTTGTATTCCATATCCTACAGGGGTGACAAGAAAGGGCCCAGAGAGATGCTACACAGGTAATAAGTTTGCATCACAGCTGAGGAACCCTGGGCTTGTAGCCCGAATCGTTTGTTATAGGCAGTAAGTGAATCCACCTGCCTTCTGCTCTGGAAGGAGAGATTTATTATAAATTGGTCAGTAAGCAACGCTTCCCTCAAGATTATGAGATACTAATATTTCAAGGCTGTTTACCAAGCAAACATTCTTTAAAAGACAGTCTAGAACAATACAGCCATCAGGACCTGTATTTGGTTTCTTTTACCATGCAACAAAGTATCACACATTTAGTGGACTAGAATATATTTGTAATCTCTTTCCCATAGGTGGCTCAGTTGGTAAAGAATCCACCTGCAATGCAGAAGACCTGGGTTCAATCCCTGGGTTGGGAAGATTCCCCTGGAGAAGGGAAAGGCTACCCAATCCAGTATTCTGGCCTGGAGAATTCCATGGACTGTATAATCCTTGGGGTCACAAAGAGTCAGACATGAATGAGCGACTTTCATTTATATTCCCATAGGTCAGAAGTCTTGGCATGGTATAAAGGTTCTTTGCCCAAAGTCTTATAGATTAAATTCAAGGTGTCAGCCAGTTGAGTTTTTGTAAACTCAAGGTGGTCTTCTAGGATCACTTCCTTGTTGTCAGAATTCAGGTTTCTGTGGTTGTAGGACTGAGGTCTCCATTGTCTCACTGTCTGGCACCTAGCTTCTAGAGGTCAAATTCTAAAGGTCACTCACAGTTGCATGGTATATTCCCCTATTTAAGTTTTTAAATTTTTTTCCCCCAGTATATCACAGTGGCTTACTTTTTTTAAAGACTAGCAGGAGACTGTCTTTCTCCAGTCTGCTAAAATGGAGTTTTACATGTAATCATTGGAGTGACTGTTCCATCATCATTGCCAGTACAATTTAATTCCATTACTTTTGCCACATTCAACTAGTTAGAAGGAGATCATAGGCTTCTCTCATCCTGTGAGAGGAGGATTATACAAGGGTGAGACTCACTGAGGGATCACTTTAGACTGGTTCTGATCATAAAAATGACGGAGAAGACAATGGCACCCCACTCCAGTACTCTTGCCTGGAAAATCCCATGGATGGAGTAGCCTGGTAGGCTGTAGTCCATGGGGTCGCTAAAAGTCGGACATGAGTGAGCGACTTCCCTTTCACTTTTCACTTTCCTGCATTGGAGAAGGAAATGGCAACCCACTCCAGTGTTCTTGCCTAGAGAATCGCAGGGACAGGGAAGCCTGGTGGGCTGCCGTCTATGGGGCTGCACAGAGTTGGACATGACTGAAGCGACTTAGCAGCAGCAGCAGCAGATGATCATAAAAATGAAAAGGCAAAATGGAATTATCTCCCAAAGACATATACCTTGATAAAAGGAAGCTTACAATCTACTGATATTTCTGGTCTTCCTATACACAGATTATATATAATCATAAATAAATACATAAATTATTGTATTTGGTAATTAAGAATTGTGATAAATGATACTAAAGAAATAAAGAGTTTGATAGAACAATAGAGATACCATTTTGGAGACTAAAGATGTTTTTGGAGAATGGATAGCATTGAACAGATCATGAAGTGGGAGAAGATTATGAGTATTTAGAATGATATACAGAAAAGAGAAACAAAATTTCTATGTCTATGTCAGAAGCTTTCTCTGTCCCTTTTTATGATTTAATAAAACTTTGCTACACAAAAGCTCTTGAGTGATCAAGCCTGGTCCCTGGTCCCGAAGTTAAATCTTCTTCCTCAGAAATCACGAATCCTACACTGTTCACCATAAGCTATCAGGTATACCCAACTAAATGCAGAGTTTCAGAGAATAGCAGGGAAAGACAAGAAGATCTTAAATGAACAATGCAAAGAAATAGAGGAAAACAATAGAATGGGAAAGACTAGAGGTCTCTTCAAGAAAATTGGAGATATCAACGTTGTAGCCACACGTTCCAGGAAACAAACTCACTCAGAAGGACAATGCAGATAGTGGAATGCAGTTTATTACACCGGCGGGCCCAAGGCAGAGTCCCCTCTAAGCCAAGGACCCCGACCAGTTTTGTGAAAACTTTATATACCCTAAGTGTACGTGCTCAAACCTACCTCCCCAAATTCCTTGAAACTAGTCTGGACAAGGTAAAAGAGATATGATCAAAGTTAACCCATGATTCATGTGTCATAAACCTAAATTGTTAAACAGTGGATATTTATCAATAGGCCTGTGGTCATACCCTGATAAGCATAATGGGATTTACGACTTTGTGCTGTTACAGAGATAATTACCATATTCTTTTAGGCGAAGGAGAGTCTAGGTACAAGTTCTGAGGCTCCTTCATCCGGGGAGGGGGGTGGGGTCTAGTTTTCCATTGGTATGCCCTTTCCATAGACACCAGGTGCAGAGTTTAGAATCCATTGGGAGGGTAACCATGCATGTAGCCTAATGTTCATAGCCTATTCTAAGATGGAGTCCAGTTCTGTCTGTTTCCTTCTTCATCAAGGGAACATTTCATGCAAGGATGGGCATGGTAAAGGACAGAAAAGGTAAGGACCTAAAAGAAACAAAAGAGATTAAGATGTTGCAAGTATACACAGAACTATACAAAAAAAGGTCTTAGTGGTCTGGATAACTATGATGGTGTAGTCACTCACATAGAGCCAGATATCCTGGAGTTGGAATCAAACTGGCCTTAGGAAGGATTGCAATGAATAAAGCTAATGAGGTTATGAAATTCCAGCTGACCTATTAAAAAACATAAGAGAAATGCTGTTTTCAATATGTGAGTAAATTTGGGAAACAGCTGTGGCCACAGCACTGGCAAAGGTCAGTTTTCATCCCAATCCCAAAGAAAGGCAATGCTCAAGAATGTTGAAACTACTGAATAATTACACTCATTTCACATGCCAGCAAGTTCAGTTCGGTTCAGTCACTCAGTTGTGTCTGACTCTTTGCAACTCCATGAAATACAGCACGCCAGGCCTCCCTGTCCATTACCAACACCCAGAGTTCACCCAAACTCATGTGCATCGAGTTGGTGATGCCATCCAGCGATCTCATCTTCTGTCATCCCCTTCTCCTCCTGGCCCCAATCCCTCTCAGCATCAGAGTCTTTTCTTTGCATGAGGTGGCCAAAGAATTGGAGTTTCAGCTTCAGCATCAATCCTTCCAATGAACACCCAGGACTGGTCTCCTTTAGGATGGACTGGTTGGATCTCCTTGCAGTCCAAGGAACTCACAAGAGTCCTCTCCAGCACCACAGTTCAAAAGCATCACATCAATTCTTTGGCACTCAGCTTTCTTCACAGTCCAACTCTCACATCCATATGTGACCACTGGAAAAACCATAGCCTTGACTAGATGGACCTTTGTTGGCAAAGTAATATCTTTGCTTTTATAATATGCTATTTAGGTTGGTCATAACTTTTCTTCCAAGGAGTAAGTGTCTTTTAATTTCATGGCTGCAATCACCATCTTCAGTGATTTTGGAGCCCCCCAAAATAAAGTCTGCCACTGTTCCCACTGTTTCCCCATCTATTTCCCATGAAGTGATGGGACCAGATGCCATGATCTTCATTTTCTGAATGTTGAGCTTTAAGCCAACTTTGTCACTCTGCTCTTTCACTTTCATCAAGAGGCTTTTGAGTTCCTCTTCACTTTCTGCCATAAGGGTGGTGTCATATCTGAGGTTATTGATATTTCTCCCAGCAATCTTGATTCCAGCTTGTGCTTCTTCCAGCCCATCGTTTCTTTTGATGTACTCTGCATATAAGTTAAATAAGCAGGGTGACAATATACAGCCTTGATGTACTCCTTTTCCTGTTTGGAACCAGTCTGTCGTTCCATGTCCAGTTCTAACTGTTACTTCCTGACCTGCATATAGGTTTCTCAGAGGCAGGTCAGGTGGTCTGCTATTCCCATCTCTTTCAGAATTTTCCACAGTTTCTTGTGAACCACACAGTCAAAGACTTTGGTATAGTCAATAAAGCAGAAATAGATGTTTTTTTCTGGAACTCTCTCGCTCTTTGGATGATCCAGCAGATGTTGGCAATTTGATCTCTGGTTCCTCTGCCTTTTCTAAAACCAGCTTGAACATCTGGAAGTTCATGGTTCACATATTGCTGAAGCCTGTCTTGGAAAATTTTGAGCATTACTTTACTAGCATGTGAGATGAGTGCAATTGTGCAGTAGTTTGAGCATTCTTTGGCATTGGCTTTCTTTGACATTGGAATGAAAACGGACCTTTTCCAGTCCTGTGGCCACCACTGAGTTTTCCAAATTTGCTGATATATTGAGTGCAGCACTTTCTTTTCACAGTATCATCTTCCAGGATTTGAAATAGCTCAACTGGAATTCCATCACCTCCACTAGCTTTGTTTGTAGTGATGCTTCCTAAGGCCCACTTGACTTCACGTTCCAGGATGTCTGGCTCCAGATGAGTGATCACACCATTGTGATTATCTGGGTCATGAAGATCTTTTTTGTACAGTTCTTCTGTGTAATCTTGCCCTAAATAGTACCCTATATATTAAATTTATCAATACTCAGAAACTCATTTTAATTTTCTAACTGAATCCAATCTTTGATCTCTAGTTTTTGTTAGATCACATGGACAGATTCATACTAATCTAATAAATAAAGATATTTATTTTTAAAGCACGTTTACCATGTTTTCAATTGCACTTTATTGGAGATATCTTATGAAATATAAGATATTTGTGTAGTTGGAATCCACTACTAGGCACAATTTGTCTCTCATTTTTAAGAATTTGCTAATATGTAGACTTTGGGATATAAATATTTAAAATGAGTCTTGAGTTTCCACAGTAGAAAAAATGAAGTATTGCTGTTTTAACTTTATCTATGAAAGAAAAATTGGACAATTGATCCATATTTGTGTGTGTGATGTACTTGTGTATTAACATTAGTTTATATGTGACCCTGTAAGGTTGAAAGTAAACTTTATTTTGGATTAAATGTATGGTAGCATTGTTGCAAATTAGAGCAAAGAGGGAATTCTGATATTGCTTTCTGTTTCTAAAGAATATCTTTTATTTCTTTTCTATAACACATAATTATAGCACATGCCCCATAGTTAGAACTGTAGGAGTACATTGAAAAGTTTATCTTGAGAAAACTCGTTGTAGTTTCAAATTTCTATTGTTACTATGTAGCCTTATCTTCAGTTGTATTATCTTGTAATAATATCCATTGTTTATGAAGAGAAAGTTAATATATTCAAAATTTCCAGGTGATCTATAGAATTTTTAAAACTAATTCTGAAACAGTAGCTGGGAAATATGCAAAGAGCTCTGTACAAAAGTTAAAACCATTGTTTTAGTCTTTTAAAACATATTAAGCCTTGGAGGTTACAAAAATTTGTAAAAATTAAGTCTGCATACACATAGATAATATTGACACACTTTGCTTACTTAATGTATGCTATCTGTAATGAATATACACTTTGAGTAACGAAGTGTTTCCTTTTTCTGAAAGAAGAAAATCAGTTTTGTGATGATACAGTTTGCTAATTCTGTTACAGATTTTATTTCTCGTATGTTTT
Source organism: Bos taurus (assembly GCF_002263795.3). Classification (NCBI taxonomy): domain Eukaryota; kingdom Metazoa; phylum Chordata; class Mammalia; order Artiodactyla; family Bovidae; genus Bos; species Bos taurus. Next base: position 37,835,381 of record NC_037328.1, on the reverse strand, counting down.
CAGTAATCTTTAAAGAAGTAGTTCAGTTTTTCAGTTTTAGCAGAATCAAATTAAATCAACTGATTTTTGTTCTAATGTTTGGAGCCTGTTTGCCCTTTGCACCTGCGATCAGTGTTACGTGGCATCTGCAGTTTGGGCTCTGGTTTCAGAGCACCAATGAAGCATCCTGCTCTGTCTGTAGCTATTAGAACCTTGGGCAAGTCTCTTAACCTCTCTTTATCTTAGGTGTTTTCATATTTACACAATGGCTAATAGCAGTAATGGGCTTCCCAGGTGGCTCAGTGGTAAAAAATCCACCTACCAATGCAGGAGACACAGGAGACTTGGGTTTGATTCCTAGGTCTGGAAGATCCCCTGGAGAAAGAAATGGCAGTCTACTCCAGAATTCTTGCCTCAGAAATCCCATGGACAAAGGAGCCTGGTGGGCTACAATCATGGTGCCTCAAAGAGTTGGACGTGACTGAGTGACTGAATCCGAATAGCAATAATACCTGGAATGAGGGTTTGTAGTAAGGATTAAATGACATGTAAAGAGAATAAAATGTTTCCTAGAAACTTTCAGTACATACCTGATATTATTTTTGAAATATTTGACATATATTACATGACTAAATGACAATGAATAAATGATAGCAAGTTATCAAGTTGTTATATATTTATACATCTAAAAGCATAATTCAAGTCCATTTACACAAGTTCCATCTCCTTCATTGGTTGCCCAATGAACATATCTTCTTGGATGGATTCCATCACAATAAACAGATATTAAAGCATACATTAGCTTCCCATCCTAAATTAGTATTTCTTATCAGACATTCTCTTTCTATTAAGTTCCCAGTCACTTAAGGGTTAAGTCTTGGAGTCATCTTTGACTTATTCATTTCTTTCAGTTAAGTTTTTGGGCACAGGGTGCAGGCAACTTGAATTCATTCTCTCTCTCTCTCTCTCTTTTTCTGCTACCACCCTAATCATATTCATTACCATTCATTCCTGGTTTGCAAAAGTAGTTCCCTAGTTAGCTTTTTTAATTCAGTTACATTCACTCGTTGCTTCTGGAAGAATCCATGCTTGGTTGCCAGTTTTATACATTGCTTCCTTACACGAAAGCTTCCATTCTCTTCTGTTCTTTCTATTATGCCTAATATAGATTTTTTCTGTCCAGTCATAGTATTTCTTCTAATCTAGCCCATATCCACCCAATATTTCCATACAGTGAAAACCTGTAGTATCCTCTGTATTGCAAGACTTATGCTCATCCTCACTTCTATTCTTTGTCATGAATTACCTCATAAAATATGTCCTCTTTATTTTATTTTGTTATCTTGCTATATTCTACCCAAATTTTAACGTTCATACCATGTTCTAGGTTTTAATTAAGCCATTGTTGCCTGTATTACCTTGCCATGATTTTTTTTTCCTTTTGTGAATTCTGATTTTATTTACTAGTTATATCATATTATTTATTTTCTTTTAAAAAATTTATTGATATTTTCTGGGACCACTCCTCAGGGCATGTGGGATATTAGTTCCCCAACCAAGGATGGAACCCGTGCCTTCTGCAGAGGAGGCATGTAGTCCCAACCACTAGACCACCATCCTTTGGAATAAAGAGTAGAATTTATTTTTATTTCTTATGCATCATTATTGTATAGAAAATACACACATAAGGCAATTTTTTTTCTAAATGGATCTTTAGTAGAGTATGATGGTTGTTTACATCTGCAAAATCTGTGAATGTGCATGTATTTGTTGTTGTTCGATTGCTCAGTCATGTCCGATTCTTTGCAACCCCATAAACTTCAGCATGCCAGGCTTCCCTATCCTTTACCATCTCCCAGAGTTTGCTCAAACTCATGTCCATTGAGTCAGTAATGGCATCCAACCATCTCATCTTCTGTCATATCTTCTCCTCCTACCTTCAATCTTCCCAAACATCAGGGTCTTTTCCAGTGAGTCAGCTCTTCACATCAGGTGGCCAAAGTATTGGAGCTTCAGCTTCAGCATCAGACCTTCCAGTGAATTTTCAGGACTGATTTCCTTTAGGATTGCCTGGTTTGATCTCCTTGCAGTTCAAGGGACTCTCTCATGTGTTTTCTCCAGCACCACACTTATTCTTTGAAGACTCAAAATTTATATCTACTTTAACTTATAAGTATTATTCAGATATTATGAACATTGTAATAGGTGGTTAAAACGAATAAAACAACATTTAAAATGCATCTACCAAGTGTGGTGTTCAGGGTATTAAACCTCTCAGATCTCCCTTCTAGAAAAGACGACCCTAGGTTCAGATACACATACAACACTGCTTTTTACCATATGAAATTTAATTTTTTTTTACTCATAGTTATATTTAAGGCTTGTTTTGTTAATTAGCAAATGTAAATTATTCTTAATATGAGAAATATGTGGAGTCATTACAAATTTTTGGAAGTGCTTATATATAATCCCTCTCCTAATATGTCATTTTGTACAAACATGGTTTATTGGCATTACCTGTGAATTAGCTTAGAACACATATCTGTGATTCAGACCAATTAGAATATTTCAAATAGAAATATAAATTAGTCATTTCCTTTGTAAAGAAAATGATACTGAGTTATTTTTTGAATTCTTGTGCCTTACAGATACAGATTTGTCTTCAAATATAGTTCTTTGGGGATATAATATCTCATTATCTTATTACATATTTATATTTCAAATTTCTACCCATAATTATCAGATTAGTTAAATAATATTTTAAAAGAATTCTTGTTTAAGTGTGCACATGTAAAATATGGGAGAATCTTTGTATGAAAACATTTGATATTTTTCTGAGAGGATGTATCTACAACTTGCATTTCAAACTTGCTATTGTTAGTGGCTTCAAATCTACTATTACTTAAATTATTTTTAGAAGCTAAAGGAATGTTCAAGAGAATCAATTTAGTATTGGAAACTGAGAAGGCAAAAGTCAGAGCAAATATAGGAAAAAAAGGAGGCGCTTAGAAAAATATTGTCTACATGAATATTTTTTGAAGGGGGCACTTTATATATTTTGACCCCTTGATTTCTTCATTCATTCACACTGCAATTCAGAAATACTTATTTTTACCTTCTACTTTCCATACTCTATGAAAAGCCTAGGTAGATTTTAGTTCTTACTGAAGGAAGAGTAGAAGCAGATAATATACTACGGCTGAATTCAGTGTTTTATGTTTAATAACTGCTCGCTTTAATTCTGTGTCATATGATCTTTAATCAAATCACTGTTATTTCTAATTAAGAAACACTACGAGCTCTTTTGATTAGATTGACTAGTTTTCTGTGATTATGGCTTCAGTGTGTCTGCCTTCTGATGCCCTCTTGCAACCCCTACCATCTTACTTGGGTTTTTCTTACCTTGGACGGAGGGTATCTCTTCACGGCTGCTCCAGCAAAGTGCAGCCACTGCTCCTTATCTTGGACGAGGGGTACCCTCTGGGGCCACCCAAGACGGGTGGGTCATGGTGGAGAGGTCTGACAGAATGTGGTCCACTGGAAAAGGGAATGGCAAATCACTTCAGTATTCTTGCCTTGAGAACCTCATGAACAGTATGAAAAGGCAAAATGATAGGATACTGAAAGAGGAACTCCCCAGGTCAGTAGATGCCCAATATGCTACTGGACATCAGTGGAGAAATAACTCCAGAAAGAATGAAGGGATGGAGCCAAAGCAAAAACAATACCCAGTTGTGGATGTGACTTGTGATAGAAGCAAGGTCCGATGCTGTAAAGAGCAATATTGCATAGGAACCTGGAATGTTAGGTCCATGAATCAAGGCAAATTGGAAGTGGTCAAACAGGAGATGGCAAGAGTGAATGTCGACATTCTCGGAATCAGCAAACTAAAATGGACTGGAATGGGTGAATTTAACACAGATGACCATTATATCTACTACTGTGGGCAGGAATCTCTTAGAAGAAATGGAGTGGCCATCATGGTCAACAAAAGAGTCAGAAATGCAGTACTTGGATGCAATCTCAAAAACGACAGAATGATCTCTGTTCGTTTCCAAGGCAAACTATTCAATATCACAGTAATCCAAGTCTATGCCCCAACCAGTAACATTGAAGAAGCTGAAGTTGAATGGTTCTATGAAGACTTCCAAGACCTTTTAGAACTAACACCCAAAAAAGATGTCCTTTTCATTACAGGGGACTGGAATGCAAAAGTAGGAAATCAAGAAACACCTGGAGTAACAGGCAAATTTGGCCTTGGAATACGGAAGGAAGCAGGGCAAAGATTAATAGAGTTTGTCAAGAAAATGCACTGGTCATAGCAAACACCCTCTTCCAACACACAAGAGAAGACTCTATACATGGACATCACCAGATTGTCAACACCGAAATCAGATTGATTATATCCTTTGCAGCCAAAGATGGAGAAGCTCTATACAGTCAACAAAAACAAGACCAGGAGCTGACTGTGGCTCAGATATGAACTCCTTATTACCAAATTCTGACTTAAATTGAAGAAAGTAGGGAAAACCACTAGACCATTCAGGTATGACCTAAATCAAATCCCTTATGATTATACAGTGGAAGTGAGAAATAGATTTTAGGGACTAGATCTGATAGATAGAGTGCCTGATGAACTATGGATGGAGGTTCATGACATTGTACAGGAGACAGGGATCAAGACCATCCCCATGGAAAAGAAATGCAAAAAAGGAAAATGGCTGTCTGAGGAGGCTTTACAAATAGCTGTGTAAAGACGAGAAGCAAAAAGCAAAGGAGCAAAGAAAAGATATAAGCATCTGAATGCAGAGTTCCAAAGAATAGCAAGAAGAGATAAGAAAGCCTTCCTCAGCAATCAATGCAAAGAAATAGAGGAAAACAACAGAATGGGAAAGACTTAGAGATGTCTTCAAGAAAATTAGAGATACCAAGGGAACATTTCAGGCAAAGATGGGCGCGATAAAGGACAGAAATGGTATGGACCTAACAGAAGCAGAAGATATTAAGAAGAGGTGGCAGGAATACACAGAGGAACTGTATAAAAAAGATCTTCATGACCAAGATAATCATTATGATGTGATCACTCACCTAGAGCCAGACATTCTGGAATGTGAAGTCAAGTGGGCCTTAGAAAGCATCACTACGAACAAAGCTAGTGGAGGTGATGGAATTCCAGTTGAGCTATTTTAAATCCTGAAAGATGATGCTGTGAAGGTGCTGCACTCAATATGCCAGCACATTTGGAAAACGCAGCAGTGGCCACAGGACTGGAAAAGGTCAGTTTTCATTCCAATCTCAAAGAAAGGCAATGCCAAAGAATTCTCAAACTACCACACAATTGTACTCATCTCACATGCTAGTAAAATAATGCTCAAAATTCTCCAAGCCAGGCTTCAGCAATATGTGAACCGTGAACTTCCTGATGTTCAAGCTGGACTTAGAAAAAACAAAGGCACCAGAGATTAAATTGCCAACATCCACTGGATCATGGAAAAAGCAAGAGAGTTCCAGAAAAACATCTATTTCTGCTTTATTGACTATACCAAAGCCTTTGACTGTGTGGATCACAATAAGCTGTGGAAAATTCTAAAAGAGATGGGAATAGCAGACCACCTGACCTGCCTCTGAGAAACCTATATGCAGGTCAGGAAGTAACAGTTAGAACTGGACATGGAACAACAGACTGGTTCCAAATAGGAAAAGGAGTATGTCAAGGCTGTATACTGTCATCCTGCTTATTTAACTTATATGCAGAGTACATCATGAGAAATGCTGGGCTGGAAGAAGCACAAGCTGGAATCAAGATTGCCGGGAGAAATATCAATAACCTCAGATATGCAGATGACACCACCTTTATGGCAGAAAGTGAAGAGGAACTAAAAAGCCTCTTCATGAAAGTGGAAGAGGAGAGTGAAAAGGTTGGCTTAAAGCTCAATATTCAGAAAACGAAGATCATGGCATCTGGTCCCATCACTTCATGGGAAATAGATGGGGAAACAATGGAAACAGTGTCAGACTTTATTTTGGGGGGGCTCCAAAATCACTGCAGATGGTGACTGCAGTCATGAAATTAAAAGAAGCTTACTCCTTGGAAGAAAAGTTATGACCAACCTAGATAGCAGATTGAAAAGCAGAGACATCACTTCGCCAACAAAGGTCCATCTAGTCAAGGCTATGGTTTTTCCAGTGGTCATGTATGGATGTGAGAGTTGGACTGCGAAGAAAGCTGAACGCCGAAGAATTGATGCTTTTGAACTGTGGTGTTGGAGAAGACTCTTGAGAGTCCCTTGGACTGCAAGGAGATCCAACCAGTCCATCTTAAAGGAGATCAGCCCTGGGATTTCTTTGGAAGGACTGATGCTAAAGCTGAAACGCCAATACTTTGGCCACCTCATGCGAAGAGTTGACTCATTGGAAAAGACTCTGATGCTGGGAGGGATTGGGGGCAGGAGGAGAAGGGGACGACAAAGGTTGAGATGGCTGGATGGCATCACTGACTCCATGGACGTGAGTCTGAGTGAACTCCGGGAGTTTGTGATGGACAGGGAGGCCTGCTGTGCTGCAGTTCATGGGGTCGCAAAGAGTCGGACACGACTGAGAGAGTGAACTGACTAAACTGACCAGCTCTTTTTACCCTCTCTCAAATTAGTTTTTTTCACTTGTTTGTCAGTCCTGCATTTTGTCAAAGAAACATTGCCTTAAGCAGATGGAGTTAGGGAATGAACATTTTATTCAAGACTATTTAGTAGAGATCAAGACTATTGAAATAGTCAAGAGAGCTTGGACACAACTCCACGGAAATGACAGGCAGGAGAGTTTTAAGCAATGAGGAGTTTTAAGCACTAAGATGAGCCAGTGGAAAAGTATTAGAGGACCTTAGGATGTGGTTGTTCAATATGATTAAGCTATTGCTTGCATATTGGTCTTTATCGGAAAACTAAGGCTTCTACCCTCCCACAGAGACTGGATATAGGGCCCTATCTTTCTTGATGCTTTCATTTTCCTTTGATTTGATAGTTACATTCCAAAGAGATGTTTCCCACGTCCCTGAAGGGAAAGAGCTTGGTTTGTAAAACTGACAGGAGACTGGGAAAACTTATATCTCAAAGGGACAAAGAAAGAATTTACAATTGCAAGTTTTCTAAAGTAAGTGTTCTAACCAAAAGGAAGATTGGGAGCCTCTAGTTAGGAAGAAATCTACTTAAAATTTAATAAAAACCAAGAGGCATATTAAGGCCATCTTGCTAATTGAACTGAATAAAATCTTGGACACAATTAATAGCATTTATGATACAGCTAAAAATGAAAACCTGAATTCAAATTGGCCTAGGAATTAACACATTAATATTAACCTCGAGAACTAAGTTGCCCTAGGAATAAGACACTGGTTTAATATGTACATATTAATTGGAAAATAAAACAAAAAGGAGATTGTAGAGAATTTTTCGCAGGTTGGGTTTTTTAGAGAAGGTGAAACTAATCCCCAGTCTTTATCAAGTTCTTCCATTTCTAGTTCTGCAGATGTGTACCCAGGGGGTCTGTGCTGTTTTCCAGTGTTTTGCTTTCTTTGCATGTAATAAAGGGCATTTCCCATTGCCTTCTATTCAGCAACTTTATTTCCTAGAATCCAGTCTTTATATGCAGGCAGTTAATTTTAATTAACCCCTGGAGGAATTCTGTGTTTTATTGTGCATTGGCTACTGTGTAGAACTGCATCTTTTAGTTAAAGTACCACTGAATTGCATAAATTAATGTTAGTATGATTGGTGGATTTGTGCACTTTTTGTTTTCAGATTGTCAGCTTTCCCTCTTGGTGGCCACTAGGTATATTTTGTCTCAGCATTCACTTAAAATGCTGGTTCCAATTTGTAGGGGTAAATGTTTCTGCCTTTGTTGGAAAAAATATTTAAAATAAGCTTTCTCTGATTGTATTTAAGAGAAGAATTGATCAGGTACAAAACCATCAAGTCTTGTTCAATTGCATTTACTTCAATTGTGTGTGGGTGTGTGTATTTCTGGCAAAATAGAAAATCACTTCTGAAGCAGTTAAGTATAGACACCTAAAATTGGCTATCTCCTGATATCCAAACCAAATAGATTTTACATTTTCTTAAGAAATACTGCAAACTCCTTTGATGTTTCCTCCCTTCCAGTTATAATTCTGATAATATTATATAAGCACTTAAAATTCTTACAAGTCATATTTATTATATTAAGTGGTTCTATCCTAATTGGCTACAATACACTTAAATTTTAAAAAAAGTCATCACTTTTGCTTGAAAATAGGAGTTCATTTAGAATTATTTCTGTCATTATAGAAACCGGTTCAAATAAGTATGACATTATTTTTGTTATGGTAGAAAAAAAGAGACTCTATACTGCCTTTCAGATTTACTGCCTTTGGTAGAAATGGAGTTGCTGTGTTATATTTTGATTCAATTTTAAAAATCTTTGATATATGTCACTGCTGTAGGCAAAAGTATATTAAACTGATAAAGCAACTATTTTTATTGATACAGCAATTATTTTTATTCTTATGAAAAATATATCTTTCAAATAAATAAGATGCTTTTCTTCTAATAATATCACTGGAATTAAAGATTCTTAAAGATACAGACTCTCTTGCTGTCTCTAAAATTGTCTTCCAAGGAAATATATTTTATAATTTTAGTCTTAAACTAAATATTTAAGTTTTTTTTTTTTAATAACCTCACTAAACTCTCAAGGAAATTGAAATAAATGTGGAGCTAGGTGGTAAAGGACAAAATGTGAAAAGACTACAAGGACTTGGTGTTCTCCAGAAGCCTCAGAAATTCATCACTCCTTGTGTGTCATGTATTTTATTGCCTCCAGGAAAGCAGGGACCTTGATTTGAAGGACATTTTCTGGCTCTTTAATAGATGTTGACCATTCAGGGCACTGGAAGAATTGAACAAATTTTCAGTACTATTTTTTTCCTTTTATTTGACTCAATTATGCAGCAACACTTCCTATCTCTAGTGAATTAAATGTCCACAGTGACATAGTTTCAGAGATTTTTCTGGATTATTATACTTTGATGGTTTGTCTCCCTCTAGTTCTGTTGGTTCCCTGAAGTGCAGGTGCTTCAATTCCTGATACAAAGAATAAAACTGTACTGCAGCTGCCGAGGAGTAAAATATGCTAGTTAGCATTCTGAAAGCTCATCTGCATAATGTAATGATGTAAATGATGCAGAGTAACATCTTAATTGCAAGTGTTATTCTGAGGTTGAAAAGTAAGTCAATGTCATCTACCTTAAGATCTTAAAGAAGTGGAGGGGCTTTGCTGAAACTAAGAAAAAGTAACTTTGTTAACTGATTAAGAAATAAGGAAAATCATGGAAATTCCCCCGCCATCCACTCATTAGGACTTGGTGCTTTCACTGCTGTGGCCCTGGGTTCACTCTCTGGTTGAGGAACTAATCTCTGGTAACAAGCCACGCAGAGTCAAAAACAAATTAGGAAATCAGAATTTACTATGTCTTCATCATTCCAAATGGAATTTTTCACCATGCTAAAATTAATATTTAATTAGTATGACATGTTTTGCCCATCAGTGTTAATGTGGTCACATGGAAAACTTACACTTTCTAAAAATGTTGATTTCGTATTTTATCTCAACTTTTGCTTATACACTAAGATTCAGATTAATTTTAGAACAAATATGTAATTAATAAAATTGACGAAATGAACCACATTCACATTTCTTGTATCTATGAAATTTTTGGTTTTGACTATCATTGTTGAGTAACATTCAAATAGCTAAAAAATAAAGGCTCCCACATGTTAGTTCATTTTAGTTTTCATCCATTTTTCTATCCCTGTTATATTCTACACAATTTTTTAAAACCTCTTTGCTTTTTCCTGCTTTATATTTTGTCTGTATGATGCATTCCTTACTTCATTTGCATTCCACATCTTCACATTATTGAATGTATCTGAATTTGCAGGCTTCAAAATTAGCATCTGTTTCTCATTAATCAACTTTCATTTCCTCAGGTGTTAGTGATGTAATTACAGTCAGGTGTACAAGTCTGGCTTCATGTATTCTTATTAGTATAGCATCACATTCTTATCACTTTTACTATTTGGCTTTAATTGCATTTTCTGCATAAAATTTCTATAGAACTTCTTATTGCATTAACATTATTATGTACACTGCAATTTGTAGAAATGTTAATGTTTTAAGAGAAAAATTTATTACACACTCCTCAAGAAGAAAATTCACAATTTTATTTCTGTATCTGTAACCCTCATCCTTCCCATATTTTACTTAAAGAAAAACATGTTATTTATTTATAGCTCCTTATGGGGTTTAATAGTTGTACCTTTGAGGTTCTTAAGATGATGAAGTTGCTTTCTCAAAAGAACCCCTGTGCATTCCATGAATATATTTACTTTTTATCCTGATTGTTTGTATCTCCATTCCTCCATCCACCCCTTCATTCATCTGTCCATCCATGTGCATAATATTTTAGGAGTAATGGTAGTTTGTTCATACTGACTCGTACACATATTGATTCCTCAGCTGAGTATTTGACAAATTATAAATGATTCTTAGAAAACATATCCTTATGAACTGATTTTCATTACACATATGTCCTGAAAAGTGTTTTCAGGTGCATCCTTACTCAAAACAGTAATAATATCTTATGAGCTTTATTTTCCATCAGGATATTGGAATGATGCCAATCAGGATTATTCATTATTCAGTTATCAGTGTCTATTTCACCATTTTTTTCTTGTCTTTGATGTATGATTTGATGGCAATAGATTCTCCATTTTTCTAATGAAATTTTTCAGAAGAAATAGTTCTTTTTACCCAAGATCTGACATCATATTTTTATGTTTCATGTGAGGTAATAAACAACAACAAAGGAGTTCTCCTAATTAGGAGAATATCTCTTTGACTTGACTGGATCAGTTTAGCATTTTTTTCCTTTGAATTTAGTTTTTCTAGTGGAAATCACTTAATTTTTATACTATTATATGCTATATTATTATTTTTTTATATGCCATATTATAAAAATATCATATCATATTGATAAGTTTAAATTGTTAGCAAGTGAATTGTAATTGACTTAAAAGCACTAGAGCTAAGTGATTTTTCCTAAGGAAAGAATTATAGAGTAGAATTGGATAGATCAATTTTGGCGATTATTATAACAGACACATTAGAGAGAATTGACTAATTTGGTGATAGGTCCACCAAAACTTGCTCATGGATTAAATGGGGTGGCAAGGAAAATAAAAGATCAAAAATGTCTTTTTGGATTCTTGTTGAATTAGTCGATGGATGTATAACATGAAAAACACTATTTGGTATGTGTTCTGGGAGATAGTTTCATTTTGAATGTACTAGGTTCTAGATGACTATTAAGAATTCTACTTCTACAAATGATGGTAACTTTTCTTCTACTTGCCCAATATCATTTATATCTATTTAAAGTCTTAATTCACTAGCTAAAATAATAGAATAATGTTAACTGCAGTCATCTTGCTTATTATGAAGATCAATACTAAGAATGATGTCTATTATTGATTATGGGGACTTCATGTTAACATTTATTTTAATTCTTAAAAAATGTTTTAAGTAAGCCCTATAACAACTTTCCATCATCCAGTGAAACAAATATTATTTTTATTTTTGATTTAGAACTATCAGATAATTTTAACTTATATTTTAATATTATCTATTAATTTCTTAATAAAAATCATGTTTGTATTTTGGATGTAAAATTATATGTAGCTGAATGGAATTTTTCTTTAGGATTTTGCCATGAATATTATAGATACTGATATATAGTACTGTTTTTGCACAAAGTAATATCATGTTTAAAGAGATTTCATGAGAAAATTTAAGAAACTTTCCATCTTTTTTTAATAGAAATTATTTTTTTTTCTTGAGTATTTGTAAGAATGCAAATGTAAAGTAACTTGCAAAAAAGGCTGAGCACCAAAGAATTGATGCTTCAAATTGTGGTGCTGGAGAAGATTCTTGAGAGTCCCTTGGACAGAAAGGAGATTAAACCAGTCAGTCTTAGAGGAAATCAACTCTAAATATTCATTGGAAGGACTGATGCTGAAGCTATGTGAAGAGCCGACTCATTGAGGAAGACCCTGATGCTGGGAAAGATTGAAGGCAAAGAGAGAAGAGGGTGGCAGGATGAGATGATTAGATGGCATCACTGACTCAATGGACATGAGTTTGAACAAACTCTGGGAGATAGTGAAGGACAGGGAAGCCTGGTGTGCTGCAGTCCATGGGGTTGCAAAGACTCAGACGTCACATAGTGACTGAACAACAAATATTAGTAGGTATATTTGTTAAAATTAAAAAGCCAGTGTTGATATAATTAACCAAAGTCCATATTTTATTCAGAGTTCTTTAGTTTTCACCCAGTGTCTTTTTCTGTCTTGGGATCTCATCCAGGACACTGCATTACTTATAGCCATTATGTCTTCCTAGGTCCCTCTTGACTGTGACAGTTTTTCGTAATTGGCTTGATTTTCATGACACTAACAGTTTTGAGGAGTGTTGTTCAGTTACTTTGTAAAATATCCCTCTACTGAGATTTTTCTGATGTTATTCTCATGTTTAGATTGAGGTTTTGAGTTTGGGGAAATAACACCACAAAGACAAAATGCCATTTTATCACTTTTTGTCAAGGGTATGTATTATCAGCGTGCTGTCACTTATCATAAATTTTGAGCTTTGTCACTGGCTGAGGTAGTGTTTCTCAGGTTTCTTCAATGCAAAGTTATTCATCCCCTCATCCCCTACTTCCATAATGTATTCTTTGGAACAATATCACTATGCATAGCCCATACTTTCAACATGGGGAGTTGTGCTCAACTTCGTTCAGGGTGGAGTATCTACATATATTATTTGGAACTTTTCTGCATTGGAGATTTGTATCTTCTCCACCTCTCTATGTTTTATTATTTATTTGTACCAATTCGGATTCATTCATGGTTTTTATTGATTTCTTGCTTACATTGCTCCAGCTTTGGCCATTAAGCACATTTTCAGTTTGCTCTTGTGTCTGACATGTTCTCATCAATGTGTGTGTGTGTGTGTGTGTGTAAAACTTCCTTCTTTTATTGTGCTATAAGCTTCTTCAGATTTTTATTTTTCTAAGTTTGTTGAGGTATGTTTTATGGTCCACAGTGCAGTCTGTCTTGGTGAATATTCTATGTAAGTTTGAGAAAAATGTGTATGCTTTCGTGTTGATGAATTGAAGTAGTCCATAGAATATTATATCAAGTCGATTGATGGTATTATTAAGTTCAATGATACCTTTACTGATTTTCTGTCTCCTGGATTTGTCCATTTCTGATACTAGAGTGTTGAAGTCTCCAGTTATGGTAGTGGGTTAATCTATTTTTCTTTGCAGTCATATTACTTTTTGTCTCACGTAGTTTGATACTCTTTTTTTCTTAAGTGCATGAACATTAAGGATTATTATGTCTTCCTGAAGAATTGCCCTCTTTATCACTACATAATGCCTTTCTTTATACCTGATAAAAATCTTCTCTCAATTTTATATAGCTCTTTTTTCCTTCTTGATTGACATCTTGATTGATGCAGCATGGTATATTTTTTTTTCATTAATTTCCTTTTAATCTATATGTGCCTTCACATTTAAAGTGGGTTTCTAGTAGACAACATAGAGTTGGGTCATGGTTTAAATCCACTCTGACAATTTCTATCATATATTTTACTGATGTATTTAGACCATTGATGTGCAAAGTGATTGTTGGTATAGTCAGATTAATATCTACTGTATTTGTTATTGTTTTCTATTTGTTGCTCTTGTTCTTTGTTTCTGTTTTTGTCTTCCACTAATTTTCTGCCTTTTGTGGTTTTGTTTAGTGTTTTATGTTATTCCACTTTCTCTCTTTTCCTAGTGTATCAGTTATATTTATTTTTAAGTTTTTCTTTGTGGTTTCCTCAGAATTCGCAGTACACATTTACAGCTAATCTAAGTCCACTTTCAAATAATACCATACCACATCATAAATAGTGTGACTACCTTATAATAAAAAAGTCTTTATTCCTCCCTCCCTTCTTTGTATTATTGCTGTCACTCATTTTACTTATATATAAGCATACCTAAATATACATACATAGACATATATATATATATGTGATATACATAAGCACATATACTCAAAAACACTTGGTTTTATTATTTTAAGTAATTCTTTTTATTCTTCATTGGTAAGGTTTAATTTTTTCCCTCTTCTTTCAAGATTTTTTAAAAAAAATTTTATTTTCTTCAGTTTGCATGTAATACATTAAAAAGCAGAGACATTACTTTGCTAACAAAGGTCCATCTAGTCAAAGTTATGATCTTGCCTGATGGCTCAGACGGTAATGCATCTGCCGCAATGCGGGAGACCCGGGTTTGATCCCTGGGTTGGGAAGATCCTGTGGAGAAGGCGATGGCACCCCACTCCAGTACTCTTGCCTGGAAAATCCCATGGATGGAGGAGCCTGGTAGGCTGCAGTCCGTGGACTCGCTAAGAGTCAGACACAACTGAACAACTTCACTTTCACTTTTCACTTTCATGCATTGGAGAAAGAAATGGCAACCCACTCCAGTGTTCTTGCCTGGAGAATCCCAGGGACGGGGGAGCCTGGAGGGCTGCCATCTATGGGGTCGCACAGAGTCGGACACGACTGAAGCGACTTAGCAGTAGCAGCAGCAACAGGTTTGTTTCATATGTGACATTTATCAATTCAAATCAGTTTTTGTTTTTCATGAAACAACAGAAATTTCCATGGAAGCATGTGAATAACACATTATGAAGACCTTACCACTTTAGTGATTTCACAGTTTAAAGTGAAATTACCAGAAAAGTCATTGTTAAGTGAATTAAAGAATAATTCTATTTTCTTATGAGAAAAGTAAAACAGTTCTAGAAGGGAAAAAATGACGGAGCATTAAAAGTTTCCAGGTGACACTGACATTGAATCTGGGTATGTCTTTCACATACATACAGACGCACACACACAAAACACACAACTTACTTTACTTCATGATTTTGGAATTGTAATTATAATGATTAGAGTATTGTTTACAAATGGAAACACATTTCTAAAAGAGAATTTAATCATGCAGTATCTTGGATGCTTAAAAAATCATTTGGTTTGTATCTATTTTGTTTGCCATGGAGACACTAAGTATATGTTAAATTTCCCCAAAATATTAATAGGCATACTAGACTTTGACATCTAGTTTTGGTTTGGCGTGACTTTTCTGCTACTCCAGGTGTTTCCTTGCCTATTGTTCTTGGATTCTTATGCTTTTTCTTACTCTTACCACCATAAGAAATGTCTCTGTTCTACAATGCTGGTTTATGGTGAGGGTATTTTCGAGGCAAATGAAGTACAATAAATGAAACTGCCAAGTTAATGCAGAGGCTCCACAACAACTGAAATTTTTGTCCTGCAATGAATTATTTTTTTCCATATTGTTCAGTGAAAAAACAACCTAATAGCTTCTTTCCTGTAGCTGAATAAGCACTTATGTGGTTATTCTCATGTTTTAAAAATATCTCCAAAGACTCTACCCTTAGATGAAGTTTAAATAGTGTGTGAAACACAGTAACAGAGAGAAAATACAAAATGTGGTTTTCACTCCTGAGGTATAAAGTGGGCAAACACATACTATTCAAAAATGATATGAATACATACGTACATCTCTTTTAAAAGCAATACAATATTCCATAAACCCACAGTCTTTGAATAAGAAGAGGCACATGCCCATTGGGATGCTACATTTGCATGTCACAGGCCAAGTGCAGCACAGATGCCAAGGGTGACTTCTGGATGAAGGTGTCACCCGTGAAATGACAAAAACTGACTCCTTGCGCGTCTACCTCCCTGTCGCTGGTAACTAAGTAATCCTGTGACTTGGCTGATTTCCTAATAAACTACAGGTGGGCGGGTGTTGAGGTTGTGCCATTACAAATCATCATCTGTTAGATCAAAGTGCAGGGGGAAGAATGGCAGGTGTGCAGTATTAATAGCTACGTTTATCTCCCCAGTCACTTAATAATTGCTTCTGGTGTGGCTCCCTTGTAGCACTGCATTTCATGGACTCCAAAAGCATTTTGATGAAGCTTAATGTGTTCCATGCTGGCAGAGTTCTCACGTGCTAAGTGCTGGGTGTGTGTGCTTCAATCCCTAATAAGGCATTGGTGTAGCAAACAGATATAGGGAACCACTTGTAAGTGAGTTACCATTCATGTAGCTCTTCTGTGAACAAATACTAGCATTTGCCTATATATTTTTAATATGTGCTTGAAAATAAAATTAATTTATTCATCTGGTTTTTATAAATATTTTCCCATATAAATATTTATATATATTGCTGACATTTATCAGTTGCCTTCTGTATATCAACCAGGTATTTATTTAGGCTTTTATATATGTGTGGCTTTAGAATAGTTCTTTTGTATAGATTATTATATAATTGTAAGTAATAATATATTGGCTATAATTGTAATCACGTATTGAAGAATAACAGACTACAAATAGACTAAAATTATGATCAACTTAAAAGTTTAGTTATATTGTTCTACTGGATGAGGAAAACCTTTTATAGTTAAAGGCAAATCAAAGAAATAGAGCACAAAAATTTTGGAAATTTTTGTTAATTTTCTAGTACTATGTGCAATAATATATCAGTGGCTGAATGTTCCAGTATGTATTCTGATTCTGATGTAAATCTTAAACTGCATTTGATTATGTATGTGTATTTGCATGTGTTTTTGTATTTTAGAAAGCCAATAGAAAGCCTTGGAGAGGAAAATGGGATGGGGAAATGATGTGAAATGTTATTTTTATAAATATGTAGTGAGCACACACTTGAAGACTACCTTTGCGGATACTTTGATGAACTTGAGTAAATCTGCTGTCCTTGTATTCCTTTCTAGCCTTTTTCTCCCAGTGTGGGCCAGGTAACCCATGTTTTATAATTGTTTCTGGACTTCCATGTGGTTGTCTGTTTCCCAAATTATGGTTTTCTTGGCTTTGGAAATGTCACTACATCTGTCTCATTCTAACATCCTGAGATGCAAATATTAGAACACATGAAATTAAAAACTGGAAAATAACATTATATGCATTTGGAGTTTAACATAAGTGTAAAACAATATTTTCTTTTGGACCTACCCCTGTTGTTTGCAGTGATAGAATGTCATTTAACAATATGCTAAAATGTATAAAAATATAAAATCTAAGAAAAGTTATAGAAAACATCACTTTTCCTAGTTTTTTTCAAATGTCTAAACAGTGTCATACAAATTTGCAAGTTTAATTTCAATGAAATTTTTAGAAAAGGAATAATTGTTGCTCCCATATATTAAAATGTCTTAAATTTTGACCCTAGAGCATAGTGAAACATTGATATACTTGCTTATATAAAAACAGTTAAGTCATCTTTATCTTTTTGCATTTCTCCAAATATGTCTCTGTGCTTAACTGTCCAAACCTGGAAACCACAACGGTACTCCAATAAGCTGTGCAAGAAGATGGAGCTGTACTGCTGTCTTCTGAACTTATTAGCACTCACTATCGGCAGACAGCACTGTCCTGTCCTGTTGTCGTGATACCTGTTGAAGAAATTAATAGTCTAAAATACATTTTTTAAGCTTTCTTGTGTCAATAGTTCAGTGAGTCCCTGTGACTAGATCTCATCAGTAAAATGGGAGAGGAAGTGATATGAGTAAGCTCTGAAACAAAGCTTTTAAGGTGGATATTTGCCTCCTTCACGTTCTCTGTCCTCTTTTGCTCGCTGGCTGAAGATGACAGTGAGGCAGTAGCAATTAGAGGGGAGCCACAGATAGAAGGAGCCTAGGTCATTGAATATTAGTATTAACACATCTCTTGTCAACCAGAAATAAATACCCTGGACCATTAACCTAAAAAGGAAAATTCTATTATATTCCACCAATACATGTTTCTAAGTATATTTATTACATTATATAATGCTGATATATATTTATTACAGCATTTTAATTTAATCCATGTGATATGATGCCAGTGTATGAAACATGAACTAAAATCAAGACAAACATAGAGATCCAGCAGGGCCAATTACTAACTCGAGTCCGCTAATGGTGGGTGTTTAGGACATTATGCTGAGATAGTTTGTGAATTCCTTAGGATGCAGCCCTGCAAACTGCCATGATCAATCAGCACAGCTGTCACAGGGAGTGAATATAGAATGGTTACAAGTGTTTCACATATTCACCCAAACTGAAGTAAAAACTTTAGTGGTTGTCTTGTGTATAAAATTAAAACATTGTTAAGTATTACACACAACATGCAATATAGGTCAGCTTTGTCTTTAGAGATTTGGAAGTATCAGTTTTTATAAAATATTTAACGTTCTCCACGATAATCATATACCTGTTAGTGTCCCTTCCTGTAATACCACGATTTCTTTCTTCCCTCCATTCTTTCCTCCAAACCAAAAGTTTGAAAATTTAACACAAATCCTTTTTTTTCTTCTATGTGGTTTTGGAAGATTAAAACTTAGAACTTTATTTAAAAAACAGATTATGGAATCTGTCAGACAAGTATAATTTAATATATTTAACATATTTGACATTATATAATTTAACATATTTAATGTAATGTAGCTTTGAAGATACATATATTGCAGGGAATGTTCTGAGGAGAAAAATGGATCGAGTTTAACACGTCTTATGCAACGCATCCCGGGAATGAGAGAATGTTTTAGTTTAGAGTGAGAGAAAGCTCTTAGTGGAATTTTAATATGAGAGTAGTGATGTAGAGAGGATAGAATGGGATAACTGGAGAACTAGCAGAGAGAGTGGCTGGCTGTGAGGGAGGGGAGATACCTCCATGTGATAAGAACACTGGGAGTTTAGTTTGTCCCCTGCAGCACCTCATGGTACCCAGGTGAGGATGACCAGACTTTGGAGAGCAGTAGCTATAAGATGCATGTAGGCAGCCTGGACATAAGGTGCTGATGCTCCAGCCTCGAAAAGACTGCTGTGCCCAAGATTTGTACTGCAGAGCCAGAGCTGCTTGTCAATGGAACCCTTAGGTGAAGGCTATGGGCACGGGAAAGACCTTTATGCCTGAATTATAAAGTTCCTTCCTTCATTTCTTTTAATACCACAAATGTTTAACTTGTAGCCCACTCTAATAGAAAGCAAAAGGGAAATAGACTTAAAACATACCTGAGATAATAATTCTCATACCTTGAAGCGTGGTAGTTGGGAGTTATCTACATTGATGAGAAAAGTCCATGTGGAGTGAAATTTACTCCTGGCACCTATAAAAACTGTGGGATCTCTGAATTCATCATTAACTTTCATCCAACGTGAGTTCTGCGGTAGCAAAAGAGATCCGTGTCAGTGTACAAGTTGTTCTGTGTTTACTCTTGTTTTTACATGATATATCTATATCTAGATATAGATATATAATCACTCTTTAATGTTTTGGTTATGTAAGATAGTAAATTAGGGAAAGCAGGGCAAGGACATAAGGACTTTATACTATTTTGCAGTTTTCTTGTAGGTCTAAAATTAGTTCAAAATAAAATATTAAAAATTAAAAGGCACAGGTTGTCAGAAATCAATCTTGGCTTGGAGTTATTTAATACAGTATTAAAAAAAAAAAACTCAATGCTCTTTATAGTCCTTACAATAAAACATAGGAATATACTAAACTATAAAAGGCTGAGTCATCAAGAAATACTTCTATATTAGCACAAAGGTTATTATACAAATTATTTTACAAGGTAGGCTTCAGTGGGAAATTCACCAAAGGAACATCAAACAAGGCTCCAGGAACATAAGGTGCTTGTGTACATGTTTGTTGAGCAGAGTTGTTGGTGGAGGTTTATTAAAGAAGTATTGTAGAAACATGGGGTGTTAGTAAGGAAAAGTTTCAGAGAGAGTTATTGTCAGAAGACACTCCTGCAGGGTGTGAATCTAAGCTGAAAGATATGAGGGGGCTGAGATTTGGTCTAGGAATTTACAATTGAGAATTTCACATCAGTGCATGATGAGAAAGCAAACTGAATTGTTAGAAGAGATTTGCCTGTGGGTTTTTTTTTTTTAATAACTTATTTACTTGTTTATTTTTTGGTTGTGCTGGGTCTTGGTTGCTGTGTGCGGGCTTTCTCTAGTTGCAGAGAGCAGGGGCTGCTCTTCAGTGCAGTGTACGGGCTTCTCATTGTGGTGGCTCCTCTTGCTGTGGAGCACAGGCTGCAGGCATGTGGGCTTTGGTAGGTGCAGCACACAGCCTCAGTGCTGCTGCTCACGGGTTTTAGAGTACAGGCTCAGTCACTGTGGCCTGTGGGCTTTAGTTGCCCATGGCATGTGAAATCTTCCCAGATCAGGGATCAAACCTGTGTCCCCTGCATTGGCAGACAGATTCCTATCCACTGTACCACCAGGGAAGTCCTGCTTGTGGTGTTTATGTCTCTGAGTGTGGGTTGGGGAGGTACTGGGGCAGATTTAACTTTAATATGAAAAGAATTAAAAGTAAGTCATCAGAGCAATCAATGGTCAAAAGAAATTGACATTTGAATAAAATGGCAATATAGACATATGGATGTGAAAAGGAGAACATCTAGGTCAAATAGTCACCTTAGACTACCCGAGCATGAAAGTATGGCGTTTGGTTGGTGGACTATAGGTGAAGATGCGCTTGGTACCCAGAGTTAAAAGAAAATGAACTTGTGAGCTCACTGAAAACTGGTTAGTATTCCATTAGCCTTGAAATCTGAGGAGCCTCTAGAGATAGACACTCTGGGATTTTGACTTGGTTCCTCTCTCTATCTCTTAGAGTAGTGATTGGAAAAGTGTGGTCACCTGGCCAGCTCCATAACCTGTACCTGGGAACTTAAATGTACCACCCCAGACGTACTGTAGCAGAAAGTTTGTGCTGTGGCTCAGCAGTATGTGTTTAACAAGCTCTCTAAGTGTCTATGATGCCATCAAGTTTGAGAATTCTGTCTTGGAATATGTCACTTCCATTTACACAAATGAACTTCATTCTGTAGACACTCATAGCTCACTAGTTTTTAACCTTTCCTTATATACCTGTTAGGTATACACTGAAATTTTAATCTGAATACTTTCATCAAGCCTTTTAAAATCCATTCTGTTCATATTTTTTCCCTGCAAATCCTATCAGAATGACAAAGAACATTTTGACCCTGTCAGTTGTTAACATTAGAAAAACTGATGGTAGAAAAATAATAAAATTGTCAGAGTTGTTGAAGGATGCAAAGAACTAGGGTTATTTTCATCTGTTAAGTAACTGATTGAATTGACAGCACACCAAAAGTTTTGCAACAAGTTATATTGTACACTGAGTGGAGTGAATTAATTTAGGAAAGAGTATATTGTCATACATAAGCATTCCTAGCAAGACTTCACTTGCACCTGTTAAACTGTTTCAAAGAATAAAAAATGCCTATGCACTCAAGCCAGAAAATTCTACTTACTGCCAGCTTCACTGTGAGGTAAGATGCAATTGGCAACTTAAAGACAGATCAGCAACCAATCCTTTCCCCAGAGTGTCACTTAAAATAACTGACTTATTTTTTTCCTGATAGGAAAAAAAAAATCAACCAGCAATCTGTCACGTTTTTCATTTGCATTTGCCAAGCAGCTGTATTTACAGAAAGCAATGGCCTAATTTTTAAAATCTTGATTTCTAATTGAGCAGTTTGGTGGTCTAATGATTTTAGTTTGTGAAACTCGTAAAATGCATGGGCCAAAGTAGCTTGAACCGTTTCCCTCTTTCTTCTCTTCCATGTTCTCATTATTTATAATGAGTCTTCCCAGAAACCTTTCAGTGCGCTCCTTGCTGAGTGCACGGACACTGGTGAAGCGGGGAGATAATCAACTCCAGGCTGGGACTTCGAAGCCGCGCCAACAAGCTACTCATGACTCCAGCAGATGTTTCTGCTTTGGGGGGCCAAAAGAAATTTTATAGGGTTTTTCCTCCCTTTTGGGGAAAATTGCCAGAACAGTCAAGAAATGGGAAATATATAGGCCTCCTTGCATTTCCAAGTTGGGAGGGATATTATGTCCAATAAAAGGAATCTCGAAGAGAAGAATTTCTGAAGACACCGTCTCACGATAGCCATGTAAAATGTTCACCAGGAAAAAGAGGAACCATGAAAAGCTCACTTGGCTTCAGATTTCTCTGTATATCGAAATCTGTATGAATGTTAGAGGAGATAGATATAATACCCATTTATAGTAAAAACACACGTGGGAGTCAATAAGGACTATACCCTTTCCCTCACCAAAAGACACAAATGCAGGACTCTAAATTTCTTTACTGCCTTTTTAATTCATCTGTCTTTCATAAAATAAATTATAAATCCACTGAGGGAGAGGATTTTGCAGAAGGCCTCTGAGTCTTTTCTTTTTTTAATGGACTTTGAACCACATAGTAAAATTTTGTTTCTGAGAAGCGCAAAATTAACAAACACTTTCCTGAATGAGAGATGTGAGATTTAAAGCTATCCTTGACTCTGATGAACTTTTGGATCTTGAGAAAAGCCTAGGTGAAAAATCATGTGATTAACATCCGAGAGAACTTGTCACATGAAATGCATATGAAGTGAAACCATGGAGCTGTGCTGTGCTCTAATTCTGGGGGTCAGAAGTTTCAATTCTGAAACAGAGTCCAAACTATGAGGGAGAGAGAATGCTAGTAAGCCACTTGCTAGACTTATTTATGTAACTGGAGGTGAAGAGGATGAGCTTGGAGAAGAAGGCTGCTGCAATTCTCCAGGGTTTTTCTGTGTAACAAAGCTGTCTGCTAAGCACCAGGAATAGAGAACTATTAGAAAAGCATTCTGCTAACCCTTAACTAAAATATTCTGATGTCATAGGCTCAAAGTCGTGTAGAACAGCTAACACAGGGCATATGATTGACTAGAAATAGTAATGTAGTCTGTCTGTTTAGTAACTCAGAGTTACTTATAATTAGTCACAGCTTATGTTTCATATGTTTGACAGAAGAAAAACATTTGAGATGCTTCTACTGAGGAACTGTACTATGAAGGAAATGTAACATCCACCTGTTAAAGTTCTAATAGGACTTTGTGGACTTTAATATCCATTAGTTGGTTTATTGTTAAAGATGGGAATGTTAATCAAGGTACAGTAAACCTCTGGAACCTCCCCTTGATCTCTGAGAGGAGGAAACTTCTATTTGTTATATGTGCTGTATAACTTGTTACAACATTTTAGTGGCATCCCAATTATCTAGTGCATTTCAGCTTCATCTCAGTTAAGACTTGAAGGTTGAGTCATACTTTGGCCAACTTGAGGAATCCCACGGACAGAGGATCCTGGCAGGCTACAGTCCATGGGGGTCACAAAGAGTCAGGCAAGACTGAGCAATAAAGCACGAACAGCCCACTAAACTGAGGAAACATGTAGAGAGACTCGGAGTTGAAACAAAAGCATTTGAGAAATAAAATTCATATACATAAATATCACATGGGGTGTCAGGAAATGGATAAAGGTGAAACTAGTGAGTTATGCAGGAACAAGATAAAAATGGACTTCCAAACCATAATAAGTGGCTTGGAGGAGAATAAGAAGAGTCTCAGTGTAGCCAGTTGCAATGGTGTTAGAACAAGATGTTACTCTGAGTGAGAAAGTGAAAGTGAGAATTAGAGAATATTAAAGAGTTTTAATTGATCCGACTTGCACATTGATTGTATATGGGAATGATGGAGAAGAAAGGTCAAAGATTATTTATAGTTCCTGGCTTGAGCAATTGGTTGGATAGGAGTATGTGCATGCTGAATCACTCAGTTGTGTACGGCTGCGATGCCACGGACAGTAGCCCGCCAGACTCCACTGTCCATGGATTTTTCTAGGCAAGAATATTAGAGTGGGTTGCTATTTCCTTCTCTGGGGGGTCTTCCTGATCCAAGGAATGAACCCATATCTCTTGTGTCTCGTGCATTGGCAGACAGATTCTTTACCACTGAGCCACCTGGGAATCCCTGGAAAGGAGTACCATTCACTAAAACATTTGCAGATGTGAAGGGGAAGATGGATTTACTTCCAGTGCTTGACTACAGAACAGTTATTTCTAGGCATCCTCAGTGTGTGTGTGTGCTGTCGCTTCAGTCATGTCTGATTCTTTGTGACCCTATGGACTGTAGCCCACCAGACTCCTCTGTCCATGGGATTCTCCAGACAAGAATACTGGAGTGGGTTGCCATGCCCTCCTCCAGGGGATCTTCCCAACCCAGGGATCGAACCCATGTCTCTTAGGTCTTCTACACTGGCAGGCAAGTCCTTTTCTACTAGCACCACTTGGTGTGTTCCCAAACCTGTCCATGGTCCATGCATTTTCTTCTGTTTTAGCAACATCCTGAAAGTGCAGTGATCAAAGGTAGGCTGACTGCCAGTGCCATGCTCCTGAACTGTGCTGGCCCCCTAATTGTCTTCTGGGCACAGCAGCTAGTTCCGCTCCTCCACAGTGCCCACAGATGCTGCTGCTGGCCCTTACTGAAGAAACCCGGAAAGGTGCTTCTGCTCCAGATTATCAGCCCAAACCAAATCATCATGGGTTATAATGATGGCATTCAACTTCTGGTTACAAGTGCTCCTTGTTAGAATTTCAAAACTAGTTCTTGAAGATAGATAGAACTAGTCTCACTCCCTCCATTTCCTCTGCTATCTTCATCTCTTCCCCCGATCACTCTGAATTTCCTTCTTCCTAGTCTAGAACACAAAGGCACCATGTATAAAAGTTTATGGGAAAACACCAATGTCCACTGTGGTCATCTGCTTTCCAGTTCTACCAAAAGCAAGAACACAAGTCTTCCTTTGAGCTAAATTGGGACACCTTGTTGAAGTAACCACATCTTATGGGTTTGTATGCCGTTTGGCCATGGGTCATTAAAGAAGAGGGTCCTTGAAGCTCAACCACATGGTGCTTCTCAAACTGTTGATGTGTATGTGAATCACAGGGAGAATCTGTTAACAGGCGGATTCTCAGTCAGTGGTTCTGGGAACAGAGCTTTGAGCCTACCATTCTAACAAGCTTTGGAGTCATCTGCAGCCTGTGCTTTGAGGAGTAAAGCTCTAGTTTAAGGAATTTCCTCAGAGTACAGGGGAAGGAAGGAAGGAAGTCACAGGCATTAATTTAATCCATGGCAGTGTGTCTGGTGTGGCTTACACGTTAAGTCTCATGAATAGAAGAACGAACTTCCCCTATTCTCCCCCACTGTCTTTTCTGCTGTAATCAGCAGTATTTCCCTCGAGTCAATCTTCAAATGTTGGTAATGTTGATATCTCATTTTGGCATCTAGAGAAGCTTTCTGCCACTCACTACGGAAAAATCTCCTGAAAGAAGGTGATGAAATTAATATTTACTAATATTTGGGGATTTGTTGCTAATTAAAAAATAAAGATCTAATATTTTGCTAATCATCCATGATACTGTGTATGTGGTAATTTATTAAACCTATGGAAATGTTCACATAACAGATTTCCTTAGCTGAAATAACTGCTTCTTAGAATATGGTTTCATGCTATCTAGTAGAAAGATAACTATAAAGTAAAATCCTGTGCATCTATTTCTTTTTAAAGATAATTGAATTGACAGTTTCGGTTTTAAAATTTGTTCTAATGCATAGATGGAATTTTCCTGGAAGAAAGATACTCCGGTCAGGCAGAAAGCCTTCTTCATTCACCTATTATCTTAAAAATGTGCCTCTAAAGCAGGAAGGTTAATGAACCCTAAATCTGAGAAAGCATAAAAATTGGGGTGCTGAAAACTGGAGTTCAGCAACACAAAAACAGGACTATCCAGCAGAGAGGGGGATTGCCCCCTCTGACAGAAACATCTGGCCCCGGATTCATACCTGGATTTCTTTATGTCTCATCCTTCTCCCTGCCCCTCCCTTCCTAATGCGGCTGCTCAGGTTTACACAAGTGCTGGCAGAAAAGCAGATGGACTCCACTCACGGGCTGGGGAAGAGCCAGAAAGACTAATGCAAGGTGCTCCCTTCTGACCCTGAGGTGACTGCAGACTTGATCAAAAGGGCTCTTTCTCTCCAGGGAGAAGAGATAATGCAGTCCTATTGCCGGCTGGAAACATGCCCTGTCTTTCTGAAGGCGGCCAGTTCAGCTGTGGTTTGTATGCGGAGTCCTCAGGAGGGTGTGCTGAAGCCATCAAACCCATATCCCCTGGAATGTCTCCTGGGATTCAGACTGTGGCCAGAGAACAGAAATGAAGTAGCTGTTTCCAGCGATTTACAGTTCTTCTAAATATGAGAAGGAAAATGTGTGGAGACGTTTGAGCTCAGCAGGGTCCTTGCTGAGCATTTTAGATAAGTTCCGGTTGCTCCTGGCTGCATCTTGTAATTTTGCATCTCCGTGAATATTCTACCATTCGAAACCTTTCAGGAATATGAAAGTCATTTAGAGAGGAAAAATCCCTTTTTTGTTAACCAGCAATATTAATATTTATTGGAAATCTTAAAATGTCTTCCCAAATTAATATCCGATTAAAAAGCCAACTGTAAAGCCAGGAGGTCGGATGATGTACACGTATATTCAATTCATAAATCTATCAAAGAGAAGGGATTAAAGAGCCCTTCACTTATATCTAAAAAGTTTGAGGGGGCTATAAATTGGACCTATTAACCATGTCTATGAAAATTTATATATACATATAGCCCTAGGTTAAATCAAGCAGTAGGTATAATATAGAATATAAAATACTAATCATTTACATTTTCTTTTGTGAGAGAATGTTTTAGTAGAGGAATTCATTCAATATTTGCTAAATATACACATTTAGTTGAGACATGAATAGTACAGTAGGAAGGGAATTATAGTGGTTGTGAAACACAGACACAGCATTAGTTTATGGTAATGGAGCCAAAGTGATTTCTTTTTAGCCACATAGGATCTCAGTAAATAATCTGTAAGCCCCTCCAGAATAACAGAAACATATTTAAAAATTGTATGGGTAAAGACTAAAGAAAATGAGTCTATCATGTAAATTCAAAGACTCACAGAGTATTACAATTGGGAAAAGTTAGGTTTACTATTATTAGTTAATACAGTCTATAAATTGGTAAAGATTTCTATATCATATTACTTACATATTTTAAACCAGTGAAGACATTTAGAGCTTGCTTAGATTACATTGCTGTCTAGCAATGGTTTGATTGTATAGAATGAACTATTAGGCTTACTCAGATTGAAGATTTAAGTCCTAAATAAACCTTCAGATATATTTTGTTTGGTAGTTCAGTATTGCTGTAGTTGCTTTAAGGAAGTATAACTTGATTAAGCTAGCATTGATTTTCCAGTTTATGGACGGCCCTGTCGTTACTTATTCTCGTACTCATAGCTTCTTCACACATTTAAATTAGTTGCCTAACCCTTGAGGGCATTTGAGTTTGCAATATGGCTTTATTGTCAGACTTCAAATGTTATAATCCTTCCCTTAATGTTGCACACTCTTTGAAAGCAGTACAGTATTTCCTTGATTTCCTAACAGTAATTAGCACAGTGTCTTAAGTAAATGCGTATTTCTTTCATATATTCATCTAACTCACAAGTCTTTACTATGTACCTATTTTGTTTTAGCTAACACACTAGTCAATAAGGATAAGGATGTGAGAGACAGTTCCAGAACTCACTCTTAAAAGTCTTAATAGTTAAGTGAGGTAGGATTTGCTTATTTATTGATAAAATGTCTTATCTTAAATTCTCTTCTATCATAACTTAAGAAAATGAAAGGATTACCATTCTCTTCCCAGAAGAAAATATATTAAAATAAGTAAATGTTATAGACTGAATTGTATCTTCTCACAATTCATATCTAATTCACAATTAAAGTTCTAGCTCTTAGTACATCAAAATGTCACTGTATCCAATATGGCTGATGACTTTGCCATACAAATTTTCCTCATGTCTTTGTATGGCAAATAAAGAGAATCCCAGAAGAAACCAGCCCTGCTGACACTTTCATCTTGGACTTCTAGCCTCCAGAAATGCAAGGAAATAAGTTTTGTTGTTTAGCCACCTAGTCTATGTTACTAGCAAGTTAATACAGGGTGGTATTTTGTTGTTATTTTGGTTTGTTTTTGTATATCTAATTTGATTTAAATTCATGTATAAAAATTCAAAACAACAAAACAAAAATGAAATAAAATAAAACACCTAGAAGAAAACGAAGAACATTTAGATGACGTTGGATATGACAATGACTTTTTATCACAATATTCTTTAGATACCATAATCTATGAGAGAAAGAATTTAAAAATTTTTAAATTTCAAAATTAAAAATTTTTTTGCAATTAAAAATTTATGCTCTGAAAAAGATAATGTCAAGAGCATAAAAAGACAAAACACAGGTTGGGAGACAATATTTACAAAAACATAAAAACATAAAAAAGTGTTATCCAAAATATATAAGGAATTCTTAAAACAATAATAAAAACACAACCTGTTAAAAAATGGGAAAAACACCTAAACAGACACCTCATCAAAGAAGATACACAGATGACAAGTAATCATATGAAAAAAATGTTCAGCATCACCTGTCAATAGAGAATTACAAATTAAAACAACAATGTTATACTCAGTTCAGTTCAGTTCAGTCGCTCAGTCATGTCCGACTCTTTGCGAATGTTATATTACTGCCTATCTATTAGAATGGCTGAAACCCCAAACACTGCCAAGGATGTGGGTCAACGGTAACTCTTATTCATTGCAGCCACTTTGGAAGACAGTTTGGCAGTTTCTTATAAAACTAAATATACTCTTATCATATGATCCAGCAGTCATGCTCCTCGGTATCTACACAAAGGAGCTGAAAACTTATGTCCACACAGAAACCTACACGCAAATGTTTATATCAGCTTTATTCATAGTTGCCAAAACTCAGAGGCAACAAAGATGCCCTTCAAGGTGAGTTGACCAAATAAACTTCAGTACACACAGACAATGGAATATTATTAACCATTAAAAGGAAATGAGATACCAAGCCATGAAAAATATGGAGGAACCTTAAATACATACTACAAAAAATTGTAGAAAGCAAATCTGAAAAGGCTGCCTACTGTATGATTTCAACTATATTGCACTCTGAAAAAGGCAAAACTATGAAGATAGTAAAAAGACCAATGGTTGTCAGGTGATGGAGAAGAGATGAGGGAAGAGGGTGGTGGAGAAATGAATAGGCAGAGCACAGAGAATTTTTACAGCAGTGAAATGATTTTATATGATACTGTGTTGGTATGTGTGTGTTAAGTCGCTTCAGTCATATCCAACTGTTTGTGACCCTATAGACTGTCGCCTGCCAGGCTCCTCTGTCCATGGGATGTATATAACTTTACATTTGTTCAAACCAATAAAATGGACCACACTGCAGTGGACAGTAATGTAAACTCTGGAGTTTGGATGACTGTGATGTGTCAATATAGGTTCACTGGTTGTAACAAATGTACCAATCTGATGGCTGATGTTGACCATGATGGAGGCTATGCATGTGTGCAGTCTGGCAGATATATGGGAAGTCTGAGCCTTCCACTCATATTGCCATGAAGCTAAAACTACTCAAAAAAGTCTTCAAATACAAAAAAAGAAAGCAATTTAGTTCTCAAATTATTATAAATTTTATAGCTTTGACATTAAAAATAATAATTTCTAAATTCTGATCAAAACCAGAATAAAATTCTTGGTTAGCATATGCCCAAGTATTTTTGAGAAGCTCAAGATAAATTCACCAAGAATTGTAAATAGTAATGATTTGGTAATGTTAGAAAATGAATCAAAGATTAGTAAAACATGACACCATCCAATAAAACTTACACTTGTGAAGCAAAAAGTTAAGAATGTATCCAAAGCTAGGCATTACTACCTTACATAGTAACCCATCCTCTGTAGCCCAGTTGTGTGTTCCTCTCCATTTCATTTAGGGATATTTATTCTATATCCATTTATATCTGTGATTCCTTCCCTTATACTATCCATTTAATGTATCCTTGATGGTCAATTCAACAAATATTTATTGAGCAAAGTACTCTGCTTGTTCTGAAGATTATGGAAAAATGACGGGCCTAATACAAATATCTGTATAACCAAAGTAAATTGTAGAATGTGCAAATGGCATAAGAGGATAGTCAAGGGAATTCATAGTGAGAAAAATGAAATCGAGGTTAAAAGTATGTGGAAAGACTTTGGAACTTTTGAAGGATGGACAGCGTGTCAGCAACAGAAATGGGGGAAATTGTGATTAAGCAATGGAAGGCATCGGGACTTCCCTGGAGGTCCGGTGGTTAAGACTCTGCACTTCCACTGCAAGGCTCTCAGAGTAGATCCCTGGTTCAGGAACTCAGATCCTGTATGCCATGGGGTGGTTGTCCAGAAACAGAATACGAGGAATAACAAAGGCAAGGGGACTTGAGACATGTTCTAGATAAAATGAGTAGCCTATTTTGGTGGGAGGAAAAAATGAAGAAAAAAAAAAAAAGAGAGACTTGGAAAAGACAATTGGAAATATTAGTTAGCTAGAAGATATATGGTTGAACAAGATGAATTCCCTAGAAGTGTCTTGGCATGGAATGTAGAAGTAATGGAAAACCAGTAAAGGAACTTAAGACATAAAGTGACTATTTAGAGCTGTGATTTTAGGAAGATTAATATGGTCATATTTAAAGAAGGATGAATTTGTTACAAGAAGTTTGAATAGTGCAATGTATATACTCAATTTGAGATACAACTTAGAAAATTTACATATATTCTTGTAAATGGAATTATATCTAATTTTTATATTGGTAGCTATGCTAAGGTAATAGATACTTAATGCAATTTTTTTTGACAATTCGTTTGTCAAGAAAACCCCTCTTAAACATCTGTAGTCTCCTTTTTATAGTATGGATATTTATATATAAATTTCAAGCAAATTAAATATACAATAAAGTCAATTCTACAATGTTTAACACCTTATTGTTTTGGCAACACTTTGAAAGGTAGAAAAATGATGAGGGCATTATTCCTGTGGTTCAGTTCATCTTGATCTGTTTAGGTTTTAAATTCCTGGACTGATATAATTTCTTTGTGGAATTAAAAAAAAAATGTTTATTCAGATATTTAGGTTGATTAAATGTAAGGCCTATAAAAATCTGTGGATTAATGATATCATATAATATTAAACCTGAAACTCACTGTAGTTTAACTCTTTGAATGTTTATTCAAGTTATACATGAGACTATGGACAAATTCAAGTAAAGAATAAAGGGCTAAAGCAAAAGCTGTCTCTTCCTTTTTCAGTAGGAAAGCAGTGAGCTTGGTGTTCAGAGAGAGGATAATTTCTGCTTGGAAGGTGATTGTGTAGGTGAATCCCCTAAACTTGTCCTAAGTGAATTGATTCTGTATTCACTGCATAAGTAACTGGTCATGTGCTCGATCTAAGGCCAGTAGCAATCATGTACAGACGATGATTTTATATAAAAAATGTTTAATTTACTGACCAAAATCTAATTCATATACCCTTATCCAATCTATGGGGCTTCCCCTCATGGCTCAGCAATAAAGAAGCCACCTACAGCGTAAGAGATACAGGAGATGTGAGTTGATCCCTGGGTGGGGAAGATCCCCTGGAGGAAGGCATGGCAACCCACTCCGGTATTCCTGTCTGGAGAATCCCATGGATAGCGGAGTCCGGTAGGCTACAGTCCATGGGGTCGCAAAGAGTAGGACATGAACTGAAGCAACTGAGCACGCACACATCCGGTCTATGAAGCCTGAATATTTGAGAAGAGACAGAACCGGCAATTACAAACAGACATCAATTCAATTTTAAACAAACTGTATACTGTTCCTCAAGTCTTTTATGTAGAAAATAAAGCAGTTTTGCTTACATGACTAGTGTTTTGTGGGTCTTGAGATTTTTCAGTTATATTTTTGTTAAAAATAGTTGCACATTGAATCAGCAATGACTCATATTGACAGTTGATATCCTCTGCTATTTTTTTTTTCTTTCTGTTCATGACAATGGGAGATGTTTGGTCGGACAACATGATATTTGTTTTTTTTCTCTGTTCTTTCAGGCCTAATTTTTTCAAACTTATATTATATAAAATATTTTCTTGGGGATAGTAGTGTAAGTTAAGAAAAGTATGAAAAACACATAATAGTCTTACTATCTCAAAGTCTATCCACCATGCACAATTTAGTTAATTTCTGTATTATGTTTTCTATCTGTATAAATTATTTTTCAAAAAATTAATGTACTGTATATAGTTTCATGGGATTTCCCCGGTGGTGCAGTGGTAAAGAATCCACCTGCCAATGTAGGAGATGAGCATTTGATCCCTGGGTTGGTTGGGAAGATACCCTGGAGGAGATGATAACCTGCTCCAGAATTCTTGCCTGGAAAATCCCGTGGAGAAAGGAGCCTGATGGCCTACAGTCCATGGTGTCTCAAAGAGTCAGACGTGACTGAGTGACTGAGCACGCACACACATATAGTTTCATAACTTTGCTTTTTTTTAAATAACATGTCCTGTATAATTTAAAAATTATCAGTCCATGGGGTTGCAAGAGTCACACAGGATTTAGCAACTAAACCACCACTACCACATTAGTTATTAGTATTATACATAGTTACTAGCTGTTATTCAAAGTTATACCATTTAATGATTAAACAGCATATTAGAGAAACATTTTATTCTATTTAAAGTTTCCAAAATTCTGGAATTTTTCTATTATAGATTTTCTCTACTGCCAATAGAAATCCTGCCACTATAAATACATAACTTGAGGCTCTTCTATTTTCTAGCTTAAATTATTATAAGCACAATTGCTGATTCAAATATTATAAACATATTTAAACCTCTTGAAAATTTTGTCAAAAGAAATTCTAAAATATTTTTATCAATTTATATGACTGAGGAAAAATGAAAAGTATATCTAACTAGTCACCATGGACACCATTAGTATTAGAGGCAAAGGAAAAAAATTTTTTTTCAAATTATTCTATTCTGCATTTTTTGATTACTGATAAAAAACTTTCATTTATTCATGGGTCATTTATATTTATTTTTTGTGAATTTCCTTTTATGCCTTTTACACATTTGTGGGGCATATGTTTTTATCTTAAATATTTGTATATTCTCACAAAAGATTAATAGTGTTATTTATATGCCACATGCATTGAATTCTTTTTCACTTTATCATTGATTTTTATTGGAACTTGGGATTATTTTTGACATGATAAAATTTCATTTGTAAATAGTCAAATATATCTTTTTTGTTTTTTACAGTTTTGATTAATATCTTTCCTTGTGTGCTTTAAAAAACTTTCAGACAAATATTCATCTAGATATAGTACCTTCAATTCAATATGTATTTATGGTATGACTTCTAAGTGCCTAGCAGTAATATAACAAAACAGAAGTTCTAGGAAAATTAAAATGCTGCCTCTGTCCTCTTATTTTGTTTTTACTGTTGCATACTCACGACATTATATTAGGCATTATAAATTACATTCCCGTCCCCACAAGTGAAAATCTAGTCCTAAAACAAGGGATTTTAAATGAGTCCAAGACTAGCCTAGGACTATCTGTTTTAAAGAAACTGCTTTGAGAGGCTCAGATAACCCTCACCAATATTGGCAGTGTAAATGTAGATTCAAATACTTTGCCCTATGAGGCTTGAAATAGTCATAATATTGTCAGTCCAACATCCTGTATGTCAGGGTTGAATCCTGAACTCATGGGCTTATTCAGATCCACAGCCTTAACCTAAGACTTAGCAATTGTGACAATGTTGTCACAATCTGTGTGTCTTGCTTGCATCCTGATGAACATTTT
This sequence comes from Bos taurus, assembly GCF_002263795.3. Lineage (NCBI taxonomy): Eukaryota > Metazoa > Chordata > Mammalia > Artiodactyla > Bovidae > Bos > Bos taurus. The sequence continues at coordinate 37,801,504 of NC_037328.1, read as the reverse complement.
ATTTCCTCCATGACTTGAAAGTACTGAATTAAATGATAAGCTACTTGGCTAGCCTCCTTGGCTAGGCTATGGCCATGTTGTGTTTTGGGAAGTCCAGATAATGTGTCACCAGTGTCCTTGGACCCCAGCCACTGATTGGAACTGCCACACTGCTGGGATCACTTAGAATAACCACTCAACATTCAGAAGACTAAGATCATGGCATCCGGTCCCATCACTTCATGGCAAATAGATGGGGAAACAGTGGAAACAGTGACTGACTTTATTTTTCTGAGTTCCAAAATCACTGCAGATGGTGACTGCAGCCATGAAATTAAAAGACGCTTACTCCTTGGAAGGAAAGTTATGTCCAACCTAGACAGCATATTGAAAAGCAGAGACATTACTTTGTCAACAAAGGTCCGTCTAGTCAAGGCTATAGTTTTTCCAGTGGTCATGTATGGATGTGAGAGTTGGACTGTGAAGAAAGCTGAGCGCCAAAGAATTGATGCTTTTGAACTGTGGTGTTGGAGAAGACTCTTGAGAGTCCCTTGGACAGCAAGGAGATCCAACCAGTCCATCCTGAAGGAAATCAGTCCTGAATATTCTTTGGAAGGACTGATGCTGAAACTGAAACTCCAATACTTTGGGCATCTGATGTGAAGAGCTGACTCATTTGAACATTTGAATCAGTTCTAATGAGGTGGATGAAACTGGAGCCTATTATACAGAGTGAAGTAAGCCAGAAAGAAAAACACCAATGCAGTATCCTAATGCATATATATGGAACTTAGAAAGATGGTAACAATAACCCTGTACGTGAGACAACAAAAGAGACACTGATGTATAGAACAGTCTTTTGGACTCTGTGGGAGAGGGAGAGGGTGGGATGATTTGGGAGAATGGCATTGAAACATGCGTAATATCATATATGAAATGAGTTGCCAGTCCAGGTTTAATGCATGATACAGAATGCTTGGGGCTGGTGCACTGGGATGACCCAGAGGGACGGTATTGGAGGAGGGGGAGAGGGAGGAGGCTTCAGGATGGAGAACACATGTATACCTGTGGCGGATTCATTTTGATATATGACAAAACCAATACAATATTGTAAAGTTAAAAAAAAAAAAGGTAAAAAAAAAAAGACCCTGATGCTGGGAAAGATTAAGGGCAGTGGAAGGGGATTACAGAGGATGAGATGGTTGGATGGCATCACCAACTCAGTGGACAGTGGGTTTGGGTGAACTCCAGGAGTTGGTGATGGACAGGGAGGCCTGGCGTGCTGCAGTTCATTGGGTCGCAGAGTGGGACACGACTGAGCAACTGAACTGACTGAACTGACCTGCCTGCTGCAGGCCTTTGACCACTGACTATTGTCAGACTCAAGTTCCTATGTTGGAAGCCTACCTTGCATAACGATCTGTGTCTAATTCAAGACCCAGTTTAGGTTAGTCCAATGTGCCAGAGGGCTAGTAATTTTTTCTCTTAGAATTAAACTAGGGGTGAAATTCTTGTTAAAAAAATTTGAGTACAATATTTTAAATATTTCAGGAGGATAGGAGTATCAGAGTAGGAGTTCTTACTGGTTTTTCAGGGAGAGCTTTTCCAGAAAAGTGACATTTAAGCAGAGAGACTGAGAAAAATCAGTCTCTAGTTGCTAAAGTTGTGGTCTAGTTGCTAAATCATGTCCAACTCCTTTGCAACCCCATGGACTGTAGCCCATCAAGCTCCTCTGTCCATGGGATTTCCCAGGCAAGAATCCTGGAATGGATGGCCATTTCCTTTCTCCAGGAGACCTTCCTGCCACAGGGCTTGAACTCACGTCTCCTACATTGTAAGGCAGGTTCTTTACCACTGAGCCACCAGGGAAACCCCTTGTCAGGAGTTAGCTATGTGAATAGCATGCAGAAAAGCATACCTAGCAAAGAGAACAGCAAGTGCAGACGTCTTGAGGTATAATTATATTTGAGGTGTCTGGGGAACAAGAAGGCTATTATGTTGGTCCTGAGTGAGTGAGAAAGAGAGTAGTAGGAGATGAAATGATGAGATTGGGGAGACAGTAAGGCCAAACTGTACAGAGTCTAGAATGTCTTGCTAAAGACTGTTCCTGATCTGAGTGAGAAAGAAATCTAACATAAGCATTTTAACAAGAGGGTGATATGATCTGGTTTATGTTTTAAAAGGAACCACATTGATGATCATGACAATAGACTCTAGAGGAGTAAGGGCAAAGGCTGGAAGAAGACCATAGCAATATTCCAGGTAAGGAATTATGGCAGTGTGGGAGCATTTTCTCTCTTAATCCATTCTGGCCTCTGTAATAAAAATAGCACTGACTGGGTAGCTTACAAAGAAGAGAAACTTATATCTTACAGTTTTGGGGGTTGGAAGGTTGAGATCATTAGGCAGCATGGTTAAACAAGTAATCTTTTGCAGGTTGCAGATTTCTTCCTCACATGGCAGAAGGGGCTAGGGAGTTCTGTGATATCTCTTTTATTAAGATAAGAGTACTGACCTGATTCTTTACTCTCCAGCCTCATGACCTAATCACCTCTCAGAGGTCCTACCTACTACCATCACCTTTGGGGATTAGGATTTCAACATATGAATTTTGAGAGAACACAAACAGGTGGTAATTTGAATGAAGTAACCAGATTATGATTGTACTTTGAAGGTGGAACTAATGGACAAAACTGGTAGGTGAGAAAGGCGCTATGGATACCTTCACGCTAAGGATACCTTCAAAATGTTGGGGCAGATTCTGGGAGAGTAGATTTCTCATTAACAGAGATAAAGGAAGAGTGGCATAAGCATCTCTGAGAGGGAAAATCAAAAATTTGGTTTTGAACATGTTAAGTTTGAAAAACTTAACTGGTCCTTAGTATAACCTGTTAAGTATCTGTCTTCCCTGGTGGCTCAGACTGTAAAGAATCCGTGCAATGCTGGAGACCTGGGTTTGATCCCTGGATTGGAAAGATCCCCTGGAGGAGGGCATGGTAATGAACTTCAGTATTATTGCCTGGAGAATCCCCATGGACAGAGAGGCCTGGTGGGCCACAGTCCATTGGGTTGCAAAGAGCCAGGCACGACTGAGTGACTAAGCACATATTTACTCCTCTTTACAAGAGGACTCAAATGCCAAGGAATTCCCTCTCCATCCCATTTTCAGCTGGTGGCAAAGCTATTAAAAGTCATTATTAAAAATCAGGAAAAACAAAAATTACCACATGCTTTTTTTTAACATATGTACCAACTTATTTCATTTATATGCATATACTCTGTTTTACATCTTGCCATAATGAATTGTATTGTATGTACTATTGTATGTACTCTTACCTAAGCTAATCTATCTGTGGGTGTACTACATTCCATCCCTCTTACCTTCCAAAATATTCCAGTTTTTAAAATACCCCCACTGTATTTGGCATCAACATTTTCCTCTTTAGTGACCATTCTTCTCCATTGACTACCTGATTGAAAGCAGAAAGTTATAATGAAATAGTTGTGTAAACTTGCTATCTCAGAAGGCAATTCTTCCATTCTTTCTTGGATTTATTTCAATAAAATTCTAGAAGGCCAGTGTTTACTAGAAAACAATATAAAGGACATTTCTAGAGGTAGGGAAGGCTCTATCTCTTGTTTTGTGTTAGTTGCATATATACAATTGACCAAATTCATTAAACTGAATGTTTAAGATCTATGCTTTTTCAGTTCATTTAAGTCGCTCAGTCGTGACCGACTCTTTGCGACCCATGAACTGCAGCACACCAGGCCTCCCTGTCCTTCACCAACTCCCGGAGTTTACTCAAACTCTGGTCCATTGAGTTGGTGGTGCCATCCAACCATCTCATCCTCTGTCGTCCCCTTCTCCTCCCACCTTCTATCTTTCCCAGCATCAGGATCTTTTCAAATGAGTTAGCTCTTAGCATCAGGTGGCCGAAATATTGGAGTTTCATCTTCATCATCAGCCCTTCCAATGTATATTCAGGACTAATTTGCTTTAGGATTGACTGGTTGGATCTCCTTGGTGTCCAAGGGACTCTCAAGAGTCTTCTCCAACAACCACAGTTGAAAAGCATCAGTTCTTCAACACTCAGCTTTCCTTATAGTCCAACTCTCATATCCATACATGACTACTAGAAAAATCATAGCCTTGACTAGATGGACCTTTGTTGGCAAAGTAATGTCTCTGCTTTTTAATAAACTGTCTAGGTTGGTCATAACTTTTCTTCAAAGTAGTAAGCATCTTTTAATTTCATGGCTGCAGTCACCATCTGCAGTGATCTTGGAGACCAAAAAAAATTAAGTCTGTTGCTGTTTCCCCATCTATTTGCTATGAAGCGATGGGACCGGATGCCATGATCTTAGTTTTCTGAATGCTGTTTTAAGCCAACTTTTTCACTGTCTTCTTTCACTCTCATCAACTTCACTTTCTGCCATAAGGGTGGTGTCATTTGCATATCTGAGGTTATTGATATTTCTCCTGGCAATCTTGATTCCAGCTTGTACTTCATCCAGCCCAGCGTTTCTCATGATGTACTCTGCATATAAGTTAAATAATTTGCAGGGTGACAATGTACGGCCTTGAGGCACTCCTTTCCTGATTTGGAACCAGTCTGTTGTTCCATGCCTACTGTCTTGCTGAGGCTTCTCTGGCCTTGGACGTGGTGTATCTCCTCACAGTTGCTGCAGCACTGGGCAACCCGTACTTTTTTACTATATGTAAATTATACCTCAAAAAAGGAAAAATGTGAACTAGTGGGGAATGTTCCCCATTCCCACTCCTCACTAACAAACAAATAAAAATACAAAGAAAGCACACATATGGTGTCTCAGATGGTAAAGAATCCACCTGCAATGCAGGAGACCCAGGTTCGATCCCTGGGTCAGGGAGAGCCCTTGGAGAAGGGAATGGCAACCCACTCCAGTATTCTTGCCTGGAGAATCCCATGGACAGAGGAGAGTGGTGGGCTATCGTCCATAGTGTTACAAAGAGTCGGACACGACTGAGTGACTTTCATTATGGACAAATAAGTCTTGAGAAGCTGAAAGAAAGTGTAAGAGAGGGCTAACTCAAAATAAAAAAAAAATAACAAGTGGCATAATAGATACAACTGAATTTACCAATTCATAATTTGTAATAAGTCTGCAGTTGCATAATTTTATACTTAAGGCATTAGTTAGAATAATAGAGTAGAATGTAACAATTTATCCAGGTTAAAGAACTTGTGAGCAATTTAGTAGGGGATTTGGTCAGTGGAATAGCTATAACACTAGAACAGTGATCAAAAGTTGTGGTTTATAGGTCCCTGGAAAGCAAGTGTAATTGGAGACAGACAGTGAGAACGTTAGAGGGTATTTTGTTCAGATAGCAACATATTAGAGTATAAGACAGTATGGTTGACAGCCAACCATACAGAAATTAAAAGAGCATTATCAATGAAGTGCAAATCTCTGTCTTTCACTAGTTCAGCTATCTTGAAAAAGTCATTACTCCTCTACTGCAGTTTCATCTATCACAGAAAAGAGTACTCATTCGCATATTCAGAACAATAATTGAAATAATTTACATGAACGCATTTGGTAAACTGTTAAACCTCATACAAATATAAGGGATTATCAGGATGTATTTCTTACCATCAAAAGTCCAGCATTATCTTTAATAATTATTTATGAAATGAATCAAGCCATTTATTGTAACCATTTTTGAAAAACTAGCTTTTATACGCACTTAAACATGTCTATCAAAATGTGTATGACTCAAATCTTTGTCAAAAAGCCATAGTTTTATTGAAATAATCAAAGAAAGAATTTAAATTGTAGTGGGTTTACCTTTTCCTTTAAGAGATTTGCATGAAACTAGCAAATCTAGCTTCAATTTTAATCAACAATTTTTTGTAGAAATCCTTTAACAAAAGCCTCATAGCAGATGGTCACACAATAAAAAACATGTCCATTAGCTAAACACTAACACAACACAATACATTAGCTTGATGTTTTCTTTGATTAATAAACACCTTCTCATAATATAACAAATTGCTATGATTTTATTGTTACAGATGCTTTTTGTGGGAGGAGAAAATATGCAATTAGAGGTCCTGATTGAAAAACTAGCATCTCATAAAGTAAACAAATGATTTCAGGTTTTAAAAAATATTTGCATTATATTAGCAAAATGCAAACCCAGCTAAAAAGGGTGTCCTGAAATATACAGTATTATGAATGATACAGCTTGTACATTATGTTTTTCCCTTATGAAAAATTCACGTATTAGTTATGCTTAATCTTTTCTTAAAACCATATTTTAAAAGATTTGCTTTACTATAAGAATCCGCTAATTTTATTCCTTTTTATTTTCTCTATAATGAATATTCTTTCTATACTGAGAAGTATGTTACTTTAGGGAAAAGTTATAGACCTTGGTATATATCTATTTCCTAGGACTGCCATAACGAATTACCAAGAACTGAGTGGCTTAAAAAAACAGAAATTCATTTACATAGTTCTGAAGGTGAGAATTTAAAAATTGAGGAGTAGGCATGATCACGTTTCTGTGATAGCTCTAGGGACAAATTCTTCCTTATTTCTTCCTAGCTTTGTGGGGTAGCCCATCAATCTCTGATGTCCCTTGGCTGGTAGATATATCACTCCAGCCTCTGTCTCTATCCCTACAAGATCTTCTCTCACTGTTCTTGTGCTGTCTCTCCCTTCTAATATGGAAACCATTCATGTTAGTTAGGGTCCATTCTAATGAAACATTACCTCATCTTAACTACTGCAAACACCCATTTCCAAATTATGCTTCATTCAAAGATACACGCCTGGAGAATCCCATGGACAGAGGGGCCTGTCGGGCTAGAGTCCATGTGGTCACAAAGAGTTGGACATGACTAAGTGACTAACACACACACACATACAGGTATATAGAGTTAGGTATCAACGTATCATTTTGGGGGACATCGTTAAACTCATGGCAGTACATATGTAAAATATATGGAAACTCTGTTGTCGAGATCTCACACACACACACACACCCTGAGAGTTTTGTTAGAGAACATAATGGTTAAAAAGAGCCTGGCTTCTGGTATGGGAAGGTCAGGAATCAAGTCTTACAAGGCCAATTCCTCTCTGCCTAATCATGGAAATTCACTTAACTACTTTGAGCCACGATTTGTTCACTGTAATTCTTGTTTACAGAGTTATTGTGCAGATGTGAAGGTAAATGTAAAACTATAAATTGCTGGAGTTGGTTCATTGTAGCAGGCCAAGCGAGTTGAGACCACCACCCACCTGAACCAATCCAGTATGAAGTTGAAGCCCTAAGCAAGTCCTCTTCTTGCTGCATACTCCCAACACTGCCCCATCTTCATCCTCACTACATCTTCTAAATGTACCTGAACTGTCTTGTGAAGACAAAGCTCATAATATTACACTGCACCAAAAATATCAATGGAAGAGAGTGATGACACATGGGACGTTACTGATTTGTTATTTTTGTCTTGTCATCACTTTCCATCTTTGTAAATAATCAAATAATTAAGATAGATTTATGTTATAATGAAGCAATTACATGGATTGAAACAGACCATATGACAAGAAGTCATTGTCTTAGGACTGCCTCAATCTAATAATTAGTTGATTTCACCCTCTTTGTGATGGACCCAATATAGCCCCCATAACAAACATAATTTCTTTCCTTCTAACCTTCCTTGCTTAAAAAGTACAAGAATTGAAGGTTAGCCTACAAATTGTTGATTTAAAACTTGTTACCTTATTACACTGACAAAAGTCAATCAGTCAGTTCAGTTCAGTCGCTCAGTTGTGTCTGACTCTGTGACCCCATGAATCGCAGCACGCCAGGCCTCCCTGTCCATCACCAACTCCTGGAGTTTACCCAAACTCATGTGCATTGAATCAGTGATGCCATCCAATCATCTCATCCTCTGTCATCCCCTTCTCCTCCTGCTCTCAATATTTCCCAGCATCAGGGTCTTTTCAAATGAGTCAGCTCTTCCCATCAGGTGGCCAAATTACTGGAGTTTCAGCTTCAACATCAGTCCTTTCAATGAACACCCAGGACTGATCTCCTTCGGAATAGACTGGTTGGATCTCCTTGCTGTCCAAGGGACTCTCAAGAGTCTTCTCCAACACCACAGTTCAAAAGCATCAATTCTTCGGCGCTCAGCTTTCTTTATAATCCAACTCTCACATCCATACATGACCACTGGAAAAACCATAGCCTTGATAGATGGACCTTTGTTGGCAAAGTAATGTCTCTGCTTTTGAATATGCTATCTAGGTTGGTCATAACTTTCTTTCCAAGAAGTAAGTGTCTTCTAATTTCATGGCTGCAGTCACCATCTGCAGTGATTTTTGACCTCCCAAAAATAAAGTCTGACACTGTTTCCACTGTTTCCCCATCTATTTCCCATGAAGTGATGGGACCAGATGCCATGATCTTCGTTTTCTGAATGTTGAGTTCTAAGCCAACTTTTTCACTCTCCTCTTTCACTTTCTTCAAGAGGCTTTTTAGTTCCTCTTCGCTTTCTGCCATAAGGGTGGTGTCATCTGCATATCTGAGGTTATTGATATTTCTCCCGGCAATCTTTATTCCAGCTTGTTCTTCTTCCAGCCCAGCGTTGACAAAAGTACTTACTTTTAAATTAGAAGGCTTTTTTATAAACTCTCAAGGCATTGTCTCATAATTCTTTTTCTGCAGGTATTTATTTTTTAAAAATTCCTGTATTGATATATTCTTTTCTCAGAACTTTTGAGAGCTATCTGGAAAAGGGCATAAAGATACTCTTCCTTCATAATTGAACTAAGACTTTTTTGAAGTTTCTAGAAATAGGAATAAATTATTCCTGTCACTTCAGCCTTTAAAAAAAAATGCCTTTAGGCCCACCGAATCAGTGACGACATAGCCTTTCTCAGGAAACCCATAGAGAGCTTGGTGCCTGCTTATGTGTTTAGGTCCACCTACATTCCTGCTGTCCTAGAAATGCCCTGAATATACAGTCACCAGATTTACCAAATAAAAATGTAGGAACCCAGTTACATTTTTGGTTTAGATTAAAAAACAACTTTTATAGTAGAATATGTTTGAGGTATTGCATGAGGCTCACTTGTACTGAAAAAAAAAATGCTGTTTATCTAAATTAAAATGTAACTGTGTGTCTTGTATTTTTAAGCCCCCTGTGAACTATTGTCCCAAATCTATGTTCTTGCAGATACATAGCACTCTGCATCTGCTGAGCTGGCCTACTCACACAGGAAGGGCCAAGGTCCTGGAATGGGCAGATTCTCTTAGCCTGTTCCAATGGAGCTTCATTACCTCCTAGGTACTTCTAGTACTATTGCTATCTCTTTTCTTCCTGCACTTGGAGTAGATGGACTATCTCAGAACCAACATAATACAGTTCTTCTTACCACTATCTGATGTGACATCAGATATCCAACAGAACAGGCCGCATTTCCAGCAATGGTAATGTGAACACAAATAGAGATTGGATTTCATGGTGTCTATTGTTCCCTCTTGCTTAAACATTCTGAGGGTGTAAGTCCCTCAGCTTGGCATAACGTGCAAATATACTTATTAAAATAAATGTGTATGAGAAATAGCCTTTTTCCTGTTTTTGTTGCTTTTTATTCCCTATCTTTTGGAGAATCTTAAAATCATTTAATATCTATTCTATGCTATGCTAAGTCACTCAGTCATGCCCGACTCTGTGCGACCCCACAGACGGCAGCCCACCAGGCTCCGCCATCCCTGGGATTCTCCAGGCAAGAATACTGGAGTGGGTTGCCATTTCCTTCTCCAATGCATGAAAGAAAAAGTGAAAGTGAAGTCGCTCAGTCGTGTCCAACTCTCAGCGACCCCATGGACTGCAGCCTACCAGGCTCCTCTGTCCATGGATTTTCCAGGCAAGAGTACACTTGTATGTAATTGTAATGTAGATGCTGAGAAATGTTGAAGGCTAAAGGAGAAGGAGGCAGCAGAGGATGAGGTGGTTAGATAGCATCACTGACTCGATGAACATGAAATTGATCAAACTCTGGGAGACAGCGGAGGACAGAGGAATGTGGCATGCTGCAGTCCATGAGATCACAGAGTCCAACACGACTTAGCCACTGAACACCAACAATGTATGCACATGGGCCTTCCCAGGTGGCTCAATGGTTAAGAATGTGGCTGCCAATACAGGAGACACGGGTTTTATCCCTGAGTCAGGAAGATCCCCTGAGGAGGAGATGGGAACCCACTCTAGTAGTCTTGCCTGAAAAATCCCATGGATAGAGGTACCCAGTGGGCTATAGTCCATGGAATTGCAAAGAGTCAAACACAACGGAGCAACTGAGCATGCATGCACACATGTATGTATATACACATGCATGTATATATGTGTTTAAGACAGATAATTGTGCTCAGTTTTAGTTGCAGCAGACCAGAATTGAATTGGAAAAGTATGTTATATAAAAGAAAAACTGTTAACATGATATTTCTACCAAAGAGAAACTCTGATGACTCTATTCTTATTTGCAGAAACAAAATCCTCTAAATATTTGAAATGTACTCATCACTTGTCACAGGCTCCTTCTGTTGTGTGAATATATATATATATATGTATATATATATTTAGCTAGTATTTAAAACCAAGCATACCTAATTTCTTCCCTTTGGGGTTTTTCTGAGCATCAGTCTGTCAGTTCAGTTGCTCAGTCATGTCTGACTCTTTGCGACCCCATGGACTGCAGCACGCCAGGCTTCCCTGTCCATCACCAACTCCCAGAGCTTACTCAAACTCATGTCCATCGAGTCAGTGATGCCATCCAACCATCATCCTCTGTTGTCCCCTTCTCCTCCTGCCTTCAATCTTTCCCAGCATCAGGGTCTTTTCAAATGAGTCAGTTCTTAGCATTAGGTGGCCAAAGTACTGGAGTTTAAGCTTTAGCATCAGTTCTTCCAATGAATACTCAGTACTGATTTCTTTTAGGATTGACTGGTTGGATCTCCTTGAAATCCACAAGACTCTCAATAGACTTCTCCAACACCATGTTCAAAAGCATCAATTCTTCGGCGCTCAGCTTTCTTCACAGTCCAACTCTCACATCCATATATGACTACTGGAAAAACCATTTCTGAGCATAGAATTAAATACAATTAAAATTCCACTCTTCTTTGTACCTCTGTCTTCTTTGTGGTTGAAGATTGTGGGTAATGTCCTGACCCACTGATTCCTAAGATAGACCCCACTGCCTTTCATTGGTTTTGATAACAACATTAGAATCCAAGCATTCTGGGAAAAATATTTCCTTTAACTAAAGTGGTTGTTTAGTGTGATTTGTTGTATTTCTGAGGACTGCAAAGTTCATTTGCTTTATCCTCTTACTTTATCCTATTTCTTTAAATTCCCCATGGATGTAGCCTGCTAGGCTCTTCTGTCCATGGGATTCTCCAGGCAAGAATACTGGAGTGGGTAGCCATTCCCTTGTCCAGGGGATCCTCCCAATCCAGGGATTGAACCTGTGTCTCCCACATTTCAGGCAGATTCATTACTCTCTGAGCCACTAGGGAAGTCCCTGAAACTCACTATTTATTAACAAGTGTACTATTTATTAGTAAAACACAAAATTCTGCCTCTACACCCTCTTTCCCATTTGTTCTTTGCTTTTATACAAGATAATTACACTGAAGGAAAATAAAATACAATTTTTAGGTATCTCATTTAAAAATGCTGTGCTGTGCTTAGCCACTCAGTCTTATCTGACTCTATGCGATCCCATGGACTGTAGCTTGCCAGGCTCCTCTGTCCATGGGGATTCTCTAGGCAAAAATAACTGGAGTGGTTTGCCATTTCCTTCTCCAAGGGGATCTTCCCAACCCAGGGATGGAACCCAAGTCTCCCGCATTGCAGGCAAATTTTTTACCATCTGAGCTACCAAGAAGTTGGATTATTTAAAATGACACATATAAATAAAACATGCATGCATGCTAAGTTGCTTCAGTCACGGCCAACTCTTTTTGACCCTATGGACTGTAGCCCACCAGGCTGCTCTGTCCATGGGATTCTCCAGGCAAGAATGCTGAAGTGGGTTGCAGTGCCCTCCATATGCATACACATACACAGTCTTTGAATCCTTTCCCCGTAACTTGTAGAATTTGAGAGTGAAGCCACTTTAGACTTTTCAGCAAGAGTTACACAGCCGTGAAACATGAGTCCAGCTGCAAGGACCTCATCTGGATCTCTGGAAGGCCCTGTTGAAGCTCTTCTCCTGAGGCTGAGGGGAGGAGAAAACACCCTGGACTCCACCTCCATGGAAGAAGAGGTAAATACAAATAGCACCTTTCTAAGTTCTTCTCTAAATCTCTAGCCTTTATCTCCTAGCTGTGGGAAAGGGAATTACATATCACTAAGCTAGTTGTAGATATTTAATTTTCAATAATTGTGTGTGTTAGTAATTGGAACGTTGGAATTATTACTGTAGGGTATTAGTCTAATTTTCTAATTTAACACTAAAATCTTGTTCACAGCATAGTATAGTTGGAGCTCAGGAAATATCTATTGATAAACTCTCTTTTTAAATTCAAATAAATCTATTAGTCTCCATCATAAAGCTTCATAGATAGCTATGCATGCTCAGTCCCTCAGTCATAGCTAACTTTTAGCAACCCTATGGACTGTAGCCTGCCAGGCCCCTTGTCCATGGGATTTTCCAAGCAGGAATACTGGAGTGGGTTGAAATTTCCTCCTCTAGGGGGTCTTCCTGACTCAGGGATTGAAACCACATCTCCAGAGTCTCCTGCACTGGCAGGCAGGTTCTTAACCACTGAGCCACCTGGGAAGCCCTACCAAATAACAACTGAGATATTTTAAGATGCTTTATGCAATAATCAAAATCCTCAAATAATTTCACATTAGTATTTTAATGAAAACAGAATGTGAAAATGTTAGTAGATATGTAATTATGTACTATTTATTTTTTAAAAACTATACCAGGTTTTCTTTAGCTGTGAGTTAACATTCTATTCCTTTGTAAGTAGAAGCTTTAAGGAATTAGTCATTTTTTGACTGTATAAGCATATTATGCAGTATTTTTAATGTAATTTAGGGTTAGAAAAATTTTAATTTATTCTTTTGGTTTGTTAGTGACTGTACAAAAATATAGAATACAATAATTTGAATATTTGAAGCTTTCTTAGAGAATGAAGCATATTAAACCAAATCAGTGAGTTACCTTTTCCTAGCTATATGTTAGCTTGCTGTTATATAGTAAATAAATCTACTTTATTATTATAATGCTTATCATTTTAAAGTATTTCATATACAGTTTCTTAGTTGGTACAATAATTTTGTGAAGACAATTTTAGCATCTGTGTCTTATATATGAGGATGAGACTTCACAAGTAAAAATGTTGTACTTCAAATTTCATCTGATTTCTTTTAATATGAACTTTCTATTGAAGTATACTTAGAGTAATGTGGGGAAATCATAAATGTAGAGTTTCATGCATTTAAAAAAATGAATCCAGCCCCATATCCACAACTGCGAAATACCCTGTGGAGCTCTCAGGTAGGCAGGTAATGGATATGTCAGGGTAGAGTTTTTCTGAGTTCTCTACTGGGCATATAGAGAGAGAAAAAGAATGAAATATTTTGAATATAGGCTCAATAGAATTTACAAGTGGGTTTAAATACCTTCTCATTATTATAGAGAAGGTATTTAAAGTCATGGGTCTAAATGAGATCACTTAGGCAGTAAGTATAGATTGTGAAGAGTGTAGGACCGAAAATGGCCTTTGGGTCACTCAACATTCAGAATGTAGTACAAAATAGAAGAAATCATCAAAATATCCTGAGAAGGACTAAAGAGATAAGGGGAAACCAATGAAGTGTGTATTAATTCAAGCCCAAAGAAAAGCAGATAGCAACTAAAAGTTAGATATATAAGAGATTTGGGGGGGGGGGGGGCTGGTGAGTTTTAAGGAAAGAGGGAAGGGAGCCAAGGGGAGTGAACAGAACTTTCTGATCGTGATGGAGACCTGAGCATCATGAAAACAGAGAAAGAGGAGGGAAGTTGAGGGGAATGAGGTGACTTCAATGCAGTTCTAGGAACATTTCAGCCAGGTGATGGTAAGTCCTAAAGCTGAAGCCCCCATTTGAGGAGTTTTGTATCTCTCAGGATCATGTGTTAGTGCTGATGCTGTGCGTAGCACTTTGCTGGAAGCAGCCATTCTGCAACATGGGTTCAACACCCACACAGGAGTAGATCCGAGAATGTTGGGCCAGGCAGTCCCGCAGTTGTGTTTCCTGTGGCAAGATGTAAGAATGGTGTATTTTCATGGTACCATGGTATCCTAGAAAGAGAGTGAAGAACAAGAAGGATGGAATGTTGAATTATGTGAAATGCTAATGATGGGTGGAAGAAGAGAGGACTAAGGACTGACAAGTGGATTGAACAGTGTGGAACTGGTTGATTAATTTGACATGGATAGTTTTGGTGGAGTGGTAAGGACTAAAGCCTGATTGGATTGAGTTTAACAGTGAATGATGGGAGAGAAGACATCAGACTATGAGAACAGACTACTCTTTGAAGATGGTTTGTTACAGAGAAAGACAAAAGAAATGATAAGCTATCTTAAGAGGGAAGTGGGCTCAAGATAAAGTATTTTTCTTTGAAAAGATGAAAGAATTCAGCAGCATGTTTGTATGCTGATGTAAAAATTCAGTAATGAGTCAAAACACTTAATGGCCCTGTGGTGGATTGATTTAATAATGGCCCTTCATGCATTATGCATCTTTCTTTCTAGATCTCTGGGAAATATGGATTTTCTCCCATCAAGAGGTAGAATCTTTTTCCTCAACTCTTGCATCTGGGCTGACTTGTGACGTATGTTGACCAACAGAATGCTGCAGAAATGACATCGTATGCCTACTAAGGCTAGGCTTTAAGAAGCCTTGCAGCTTTTTCTTTTACCCTCCTGGGACACTCCCCCAACAGCTGGCACCAACCATAAACATTTGCTTGAGGCTATTTTGGTCAAGCCAGTCCTAGTGTTCTAACCAAATCCAGATGACTTCAACTGGGTGAATGACATCAACCCTGAGCAGCAAGGAATTGCCCAGCCAAGCCCAAATTGCCAATCCACCATTCACAATATGTAAAGAATAACTGTATGTCAGTATTTTTTTTGAGATAACTTATTAATGGTAATAATACCATCTCCATGGAAAAGAAATGCAAAAAAGCAAAAATGGCTGTCTGAGGAGGCCTTACAAATAGCTGTGAAGAGAAGAGAAGTGAAAAGCAAAGGAGCAAAGGAAAGATATAAGCATCTGAATGCAGAGTTACAAAGAATAGCAAAAAGAGATAAGAAAACCTTCCTCAGCAATCAATGCAAAGAAATAGAGGAAAACAACAGAATGGGAAAGACTAGAGATCTCTTCGAGAAGATTAGAGATACCAAGGGAACATTTCATGCAAAGATGGGCTCGATAAAGGACAGAAATGGTATGGACCTAACAGAAGCAGAAGATATTAAGAAGAGGTGGCAAGAATACACAGAAGAACTGTACAAAAAAAATCTTCATGACCAAGATAATCATGATGGTGTGATCACTCACCTAGAGCCAGACATCCTGGAATGTGATGTCAAGTGGGCCTTAGAAAGCATCACTACGAACAAAGCTAGTGGAGGTGATGGAATTCCAATTGAGCTATTTTAAATCCTGAAAGATGATGCTGTGAAAGTGCTGCACTCAATATGCCAGTGAATTTGGAAAACTCAGCAGTGGACACAGGACTGGAAAAGGTCAGTTTTCATTCCAATCCCAAAAAGACAATGCCAATGAATGCTCAAACTACCGCACAATTGCACTCATCTCACACGCTAGTAAAGTAATGCTCAAAACTCTCCAAGCCAGGCTTCAGCAATATGTGAACCGTGAACTTCCTGATGTTCAAGCTGGATTTAGAAAAGGCAGAGGAACCAGAGATCAAATTTACAACATCCACTGGATCATGGAAAAAGCAAGAGAGTTCCAGAAAAACATCTATTTCTGCTTTATTGACTATGCCAAAGCCTTTGACTGTGTGGATCACAATAAACTGTGGAAAATTCTGAAAGAGATGGGAATACCAGATCACCTGACCTGCCTCTTGAGAAACCTGTACGCAGGTCAGGAAGCAAGAGTTAGAACTGGACATGAAACAACTGACTAGTTCCAAATAGGAAAAATGAGTACATCAAGGCTGTATATTGTCACCCTGTTTATTTAACTTATATACAGAGTACATCATGAGAAACGCTGGGCTGGATGAAGCACAAGCTGGAATCAAGATTGCTGGGAGAAATATCAATAACCTCAGATATTCAGATGACACCACCCTTATGGCAGAAAGTGAAGAGGAACTAAAAAGCCTTTTGATGGAAGTGGAAATGAAGAGTGAAAAGGTTGGCTTAAAGCTCAACATTCAGAAAACGAAGATCATGGCATCAAGTCCCATCACTTCATGGGAAATAGATGGGGAAAAAGTGGAAACAGTGTCAGGCTTTATTTTTTGGGGCTCCAAAATCACTGCAGATGGTGATTGCAGCCATGAAATTAAAAGACGTTTACTCCTTGGAAGAAAAGTTATGACCAACCTAGATAGCATATTCAAAAGCAGAGATATTACTTTGCCAACAAAGGTCCGTCTATTCAAGGCTATGGTTTTTCCAGTGGTCATGTATGGATGTGAGAATTGGACTGTGAAGAAAGCTGAGCGCTGAAGAATTGAAACTTTTGAACTGTGGTGTTGGAGAAGACTCTTTGAGAGTCCCTTGGACAGCAAGGAGATCCAACCAGTCCATTCTGAATGAGATCAGTCCTGGGTGTTCTTTGGAAGGAATGATGCTGAAGCTGAAACTCCAGTACTATGGCCACCTGATGCGAAGAGTTGACTCAATGGAAAAGACTCTGATGCTGGGAGGGATTGGGGGCAGGAGGAGAAGGGGACGACAGAGGATGAGATGGCTGAATGGCATTGCTGACTCAATGGATGTGAGTTTGAGTGACCTCTGGGAGTTGGTGATGGACAGGGAGGCCTGGTGTGTTGCGGTTTATGGGGTCGCAAAGAGTTGGACATGACTGAGCGACTGAACTGAACTGATTAATGGTAATTGATAACTGGTAGAGATCTCAAGGCAATGGCACCCCACTCCAGTACTCTTGCCTGGAAAATCCCATGGACAGAGGAGCTTGGTGGGCTGCAGTCCATGGGGTCGCAAAGAGTCAGACAGTACTGAGCGACTTCACTTTCACTTTGACTTTCATGCATTGGAGAAGGAAATGGCAGCCCACTCCAGTGTTCTTGCCTGGAGAATCCCAGGGACGGCCGAGCCTGGTGGACTGCCGTCTGTTGGGTTGCACAGAGTTGGGCATGACTGAAGTGACTTAGCAGCAGCAGCAGAGATCCCAAAGGCTTTCCAGGTGGCACAAATGGTAAAGAACCCACCTGCCAATGCAGAAGACTTAAGCCAGTTTGATCCCTGGGTTGGGAAGATCCCCTGGAGGAGAGCATGGCAACCCATTCCAGTATTCTTGCCTGGAAAATCCCATGGACTGAGGAGCCTGGCAGGTTACAGTCCACGGGTTACAAAGGGCTGGACACAACTGAAGTGACTTAGTATACATGCACACAGAGACCCCAAACACCTCTTTGAAAATCTTACATTTTACTTCCTCTCTCTGTTTTAATGTTTATGTCAGATGATCTAAAGAATGTTCAATGAAGTAAATGGAGTACGTACTTTATCATGTCCGTGTCTCAACTAGCTACATGTAAGGCCTTTCTTTCTGGACTGATATCTACATGCACTTTTATTGCCTTTGGCTTTTCACTTTATTTAGACTCTTCTTGTCCCAATTGTTGTATTTTATACTGTATTACAGACGTTTGTGTTGGTTTAATTTCTTAAATAGGTATGACATTGAAGAAAACATGTCTGTTATGAAACAACTTGAATTATTTTTTTACTAGGTCTCCTTAACCCTTTTCTTTCCTTCCTTCTCTTTTTGTTCCTCTTCCTAAATTCCTACAGAATTCTTACAGTATCTGCAGAAGTATGTGTTATTGCTGCTGCTGCTGCTAAGTCGCTTCAGTCGTGTCTGAGTCTGTGCGACCCCATAGATGGCAGCCCACCATGCTCCCTCGTCCCTGGAATTCTCCAGGCAAGAACACTTGAGTGGGTTGCCATTTCCTTCTCCAATGCATGAAAGGAAAAGTGAAGTCAAAAAGTGAAAGTGAAAGCTCAGCCGTGTCCGACTCTTAGCGACCCCATGGACTGCAGCCTACCAGGCTCCTCCATCCATGGGATTTTCCAGGCGAGAGTACCGGAGTGGGTTGCCATTGCCTTCTCCTACGTGTTATTGAAGAGACTCAAATAATTCTTTATTTAAAATAATAAAAGATCTCTTAAAAATGTAAGTGTAGGGAACTAATCTCTACAATATTGTTTTTGGAGTTAGGACTTCCTAGATGTAAAATAAAATTCTAAATTCCTCAAAAAGCTTCTAACTGCCTGATGTATGCTTTTATGTAGTATGTAAGTTTTTAAAAATCAATTATACAAAATATTTCTTTTACTCACCAAAATGGCATGCATGTACTCTACCACTTAACCATGCAACCTTGAACAAGATGATTAATCTTTTTCTATTTCATTTTCTTCATTTTAGGCCTGTCATAAACCTGCTGCCTAACCTTATATATAGCATTAAATGATATATCATATCAAAACCTCCAGAATATTATAAGCATTGAATACTATTAATGAGTATTATTATCATATGATATAATATCTAGTTTTTCTCATTATCACTTTAAAATATTAGGTTTGCCAAATAATTTTAGAGGAAGGCTGACTCCTTATTAACCAAGTTAAGTGTTCTGTCTAATGACATCCTTTATCTACTTTATACCTATGTTATTGGCAATCAACTACCTCCTAAGTGTATGACAGTAATTATTGGATTTATTCTCTACAGAAAAGTTACTACTTCCAGTGATGTCAAATGGATTTAATCAATTTCAACTATAAAGCTGTAAATGGAAGTTAGCAGAATATTATAAAAGAAAAGATAAAGTCATTAGTAATAGTCTCAGAGTTTATTATCTTCAAAAATAATGTTTCCTCTAGATTGTCCAAGAAAGAAAGAAGTTACCATCTACTGCCCTAAAAAGTCCTGACTAAAATCTTTGGGGAAAGGGTATGAATAAATGGTTAATCATGGCTAACCAGGTCCATAAGAACTCATGACTTCATGTTGTTCATATGCTAAAGTTGTACCACATATGTTATTATAAGGCATCTTGTGGCCGGTATACAGGATTGCAATTCATACTAACAGATGTTTGGGAAGGAAATTATTTGTTTAATTTGTTTATGAGTCAGAGGATTTTTGTCTGAATGTAATTATAGGAGGAGACCACAATTTATGAATGGATTGTATTCCAAAAGTGCATTTGTGAGTCGCTTGTTTGGGACTAAGAACATACTTTTATGTATAAACTAGGTTAAATGTTAGTGTTTCCCAAGCAAGCCCACAAATAGCTGCTTTAACCCATTATTTGGCTGATAGTATCTGCCTATTATTTCTATGGCCCTGGAGAAAGGATGTGAGGAAAAAACCTCTTCCCTTTTCTGGCATTTGTTTGGATCCCACAGCCTTTCCCTCTTTCCAGCCTGCTTTTCCAGTGCTTTCTCCAGAGACCTCATAAGCCCAAACCACCCTGAAGGGCTGTGACTCTGGTCTGACCCATCCTTGGCAAAATTCATGCTATTCCAGAGTTATCTGCCTCTTCTTCCCCACCATCAGTGTGTTCGACCTTTTGATGTTGCTGCTCTCAAGTTATAATAAGAAAGCAATGTAATTTTCTCATTCTTTTTATACAAATGGGATTAATGATTATCTTAGGAATATTTATAATTTAAAAATAGATGTGTATTCATACAAATTCGTGTATTCAGTGGAATTTCTGACTAAAAAAGGGGAAAAAGTCCAGACATATTAGAGTGTTGTTGAATCCAAGTTCATGTAGCCATCACACAGTGAGGCCAAACAGACTGAAAAGCTGGAGTTTGGAGCAGAGAAAGGTTTATCGCCAGGTCAAGCGAGGAGAACAGAGCAGTTCATGCTCAAAAGGCCCAAACTCCCTGATGATTTTAGGGAAGAGTTTCTATAGGCAGAATTTGGTGGGGAGGTCTGCTGTTGTGTGACCTTCCTCTGATTGGTTGGTGGTGAGTTAACAGGATGGTGGTCCAGGAATCTCAATCATCAGTCCCCTGGCTCCAACCAATCTGGGGTCCACATGCTTGTGCTCAGCCTCCCCTGGGGTGGAGACCTTAGTTCTTGTAGCAGAACTCAGATATGCATCAGATTGCGATGCCTAGCTCTGGGCAGGACTAGGACCCTGCCCATCACTGCACTGCTTTCCTTGACTGCCTTTCCTTTGTGCCTTCCCTCACTACTTGCAGAAACTGAATCTGCCCTTTGGAACTCAGGGAAGGAATAAGAGGCTGCTGCTTCTTTCCTTTGAACAGGAAATGGGGGGATACAGAAAGACTTTTGTACCTGAAAGTGCCCCTCAGGGTCCTGCTTGATTTCGGGAGTAATGCTATCTCAGAGGCAGAACCAACATGGAGGCATTTTTCTACTGTCAAAGAGAAAATTAATTAGTTGATATCATGAAGAAAATATTATTTGAACTGAATTGAGGATTATAACCCAGGAACAGGCTCTCAGAAAGCTCTGAGAACTCTTCGACCCACGAGAGGTCAAAGCACACTTAGGTAAATTTTGAGACGGAGGGCGGCACGTTGAATGAGGTGATATCGCCAGATTACACAGTCCAAATTTAAACCCCTTACAAGACTGAGGAATGCTATCTTTCAAGGAGTTGTCTTGTATGTGCTAGGACAGTGTTGCTCCTTATGGTTGGGCAACTGTTCTTGCCCATGGGGAGGTTTACTTGATGCACAATGTAGATACAAGATATCCAGTGTGGGGAGGTGGGAGCCAAGAGCAGAGAAAGGTTTTTTTTTATATTGAAGTTTTTGTCTTACCATAAAATGTGAATTTTATTTCACACTACCCAAGAATCTGTCCTAGGAATCATCTCCTGTAATTGAATTTTTTCTTAAAAATTTTTTCCCTTTGCCCTTTATGAACCAACATGTTCTCTAAAATTTTTACCCAGCAGTTCTCATTTTATTTCATATTTCATTGAAAAATACTCATAATTTCACTGATAAATACTGAGCACAAAAAAGAAAAGTAAGAACAATTATATATGTGTATACGTTTCAATTTTCCTGAATGTACCTTTTTCATTTCACAAATCTATAGATAATTATTGATTAATTAATTTTGTCTGTTTCCAAAATAGGTAATTATTTCCTCTTCAAGTAAAAAGAGTGACTATTATATGGGACTCTTGTTATATGTCTAGCTTTTAGCCCAGTGCTCTGAGACTTAAATTTTCAATATACACTTAATGAATAAAACAAAGACAATATAAATCTGTGTATATTTGAAACATGCAACAAACAAAGATACAAAAGTATTTGAGTGAAAATAACAAGATATGCTCTATGGCCTAACAGATATCTGTTTAGGAAAATAGACAATGGGATAATTAGACCTGTTAACTCTAGATATTCTCTTTTTCTGGTGAGGATAAGAGTTAACTTTTGTTTTCATTATGAACAATAAATGCTCAAAGTTTCCACCTAGAAAGTCATTTTGATTTATTTGTAGAAGAAAATGAGAAGTTGAGAAAGAAAATGGTATTATAGTTGTTCTCAGTCAGACACCATTCACATTCTAGAGTCAATTGGTTTCTTTTAGAGAAGAGGGACTTTAATAATAAAGTGCACATAAAGGAAAGTTTTAAAGTCACTTAACGCATGTGTAAATGAAACTAAAGCACTCTGGGGTTTTACCCTGGGGAAAAAACCTCTTAATTTAAATATTCAACCCGAAATTAGAACAACACAGTTTTATTTAGTGATGTAATGCCACACAGTACAATAAACTTAAAAGTAATCTACCAAGACTGTCATGTTGGAGGCACTTTTATTTGGAGTAAACAGCTCTTCAGTTTCCAGAGCATTTGGGTGGCCCTTTGTGATTTACACTTGAACACTGACACGTGAAACATGAGTCTGTGAGGTCTGGAAAGAACACATCACTACACCACAGATGGAGCTGCTTGTTTATTAACAGGTATTACTTAGGCTCACTCTTGATTAAGCTGTTTCTAAGATTGACTATGCAGTGCTACTGAGTTCACACTTTTATGTATTATGGCACACACTGATAATTTGGCAGATTCTTTTCAAATGAGTCATCTAGTCTTTATTTTCAATTATTCTTAATATTTTAAATGCAATTTTAACAGAGAATACTGCCCATCAGGATTAAATTCATTATAATAATGAATACCTTCTTAGTTCCAAATGCTCATACATAACTGTGACTTTAAAAACTATTATTTTTGTACTTAACACTACAAAGTCTAAAATAGTATTAGTCCACGTATTTTCATAACAAATACAGAGAGTTTGATGTAAACTCTAGAGTTACCCTAGAATGGTCACTTCTACAAATACACTAACACAAAGAGGGATTTCTTGTTGGGAAAATTTCTGCTTGTTGATTTTCACTTTGAGACTATGAAATTCTTTGAATGTCAATATTATTAATAAATTGTTAACACCATGTGCCAATAAACATTCAAAATGTTTACCTAGAGCTATTAATAAGATTATATAACTTTATCTATTAATCTAAACTTGCATGTCACAGGAAGTAATTAGTAGTATTATTACTAATATACACTAGTATTTATTAATCACATATTAATAGCTGATGGTTTGTGCAGCTTCTTTAACACATTTTACTGACTCAGTTCAGTTCAGTTCAGTCGCTCAGTCATGTCCAACTCTTTGTGACCCCATGAATCGCAGCATGCCAGGCCTCCCTGTCCATCACCAACTCCTGGAGGTCACTCAGACTCACGTCCACTGAGTGAGTGATGCCATCCAGCCATCTCATCCCCTGTCGTCCCTTTTCCTCCTGCCCCCAATCCCTCCCAGCATCAGTCTTTTCCAGTGAGTCAACTCTTCGCATCAGGTGGCCAAAGTACTGGAGTTTCAGCTTTAGCATCATTCCTTCCAAAGAAATCCCAGGGCTGATCTCCTTCAGAATGGACTGGTTGGATCTCCTTGCACTCCAAGGAACTCTCAAGAGTCTTCTCCAACACCAAGTTCAAAAGCATCAATTCTTCGGCGTTCAGCTTTCTTCACAGTCCAACTCTCACATCCATACATGACCACTGGAAAAACCATAGCCTTGACTAGACAGACCTTTGTTGGCAAAGTAATGTCTCTGCTTTTGAATATGCTATCTAGGTTGGTCATAACTTTCCTTCCAAGGAGTAAGCGTCTTTTAATTTCATGGCTGCAGTCACCATCTGCAGTGATTTTGGAGCCCCCAAAAATAAAGTCTGACACTGTTTCCACTGTTTCCCCATCTATTCCCCATGAAGTGATGGGACCAGATGCCATGATCTTCGTTTTCTGAATGTTGAGCTTTAAGCCAACTTTTTCACTCTCCACTTTCACTTTCATCAAGAGGCTTTTGAGTTCCTCTTCACTTTCTGCCATAAGGGTGGTGTCATCTGCCTATCTGAGGTTATTGATATTTCTCCCGGCAATCTTGATTCCAGTTTGTGTTTCTTCCAGTTCAGCGTTTCTCATGATGTACTCTGCATATACGTTAAATAAGCAGGGTGACAATATACAGTCTTGACGTACTCCTTTTCCTATTTGGAACCAGTCTGTTGTTCCATGTCCAGTTCTAACTGTTGCTTCCTGACCTGCATACAAATTTCTCAAGAGGCAGATCAGGTGGTCTGGTATTCCCATCTCTAGAAGAATTTTCCACAGTATATTGTGATCCACACAATCAAAGGCTTTGGCATGGTCAGTAAAGCAGAAATAGATGTTTTTCTGGAACTCTCTTGCTTTTTCCATGATCTAGCGGATGTTGGCAATTTGATCTGTGGTTCCTCTACCTTTTCTAAAATGCAGCTTGAACATCTGGAAGTACACGGTTCACATATTGCTGAAGCCTGGCTCGGAGAGTTTTGAGCATTACTTTACTAGCGTGTGAGATGAGTGCAATTGTGCGGTAGTTTGAGCATTCTTTGGCATTGCCTTTCTTTGGGATTGGAATGAAAACTGACCTTTTCCAGTCCTGTGTCCACTGCTGAGTTTTCCAAATTTGCTGGCATATTGAGGGCAGCACTTTCACAGCATCATCTTTCAGGATTTGGAATAGCTCAACTGGAATTCTATCACTTCCACTAGCTTTGTTTGTAGTAATGCTTTCTAAGGCCCACTTGACATCACGTTCCAGGATGTCTGGCTCTAGGTCAGTGATCACACCATCGTGATTATCTGGGTCGTGAAGATCTTTTTTGTAGATCTTAAAGTATTCACGACAAGAAAAGTAAGATTTCTGTTATAATGCGTATGTATATGATGGCTGATGTTAACTCAACTTACTGTGATGAGCATTTTGCAGTATATACAAATATCAAATCATTACATTGTACCCTTGAAACTAATATAATGTTCTATGTCGATTTTATCACAATAATTTTTTTAAAAGAAAATATAGCTTATCAGGTACTCAGTCTAAGTAGATACTTTAAGTGATTAGAAAATATTTCAGTGTTATTCCCTTTGAATATAATAATTTTTATATTGCCCTTTTGGGAATTTGCATATGCCACTCTTTCATTGACAGAAGTTACTAACCCTTGAAGAAGCAAAATAAATTGTTAGTATGAAAGGAATTAACTTGAAAGGGTTTAACTATAGACAGAAGAAATGTCAAATGAGCAAAACTTTCTTCCTAACTAAAAAGGAATTTACATAAGTTGTTTATTACACAATTCTGTGAGTCATTATAGGATTTATATAATAAAAATGTATGTTTTCTCCTAGTTTGGCTAAAACTGTACCATATGTTTCCGTACAGAATGCTACAAATTTCTGATTGAACAAAGCATGTCACCACACACTTTTTTAACCAATAGAAAAAAATATCATAAAGAATAAAAGCAAGATGATCTTGATTTACTCTCTGCTTTACTTCCTCCCAAATAACAACTTAAGCCCACTTGTCCTATTAAAATGCATGGACTTTGAGGGGAAAGATGAGCAAAGCATCCCAGACTTGCTAATGTAGCACATTTTGACAGGTTGCTGTGTATAACATGATTGATCATCACAATGAGAACAGGGGGGAAAAAAAGCAGAGATGAAATCATGCCAACAGAGGGAAATGAATGTTCTATTAATCTTTTAATTATTTTTTGAATAAATTGAGCTGACTTTTGCTTTCTTGAATTTTTTTCCACCACTTTGATATGTTTTACCTATTCAGCAAAAAAAAAATGTTTAAAATTTTTAGTAAACTATCATCAAGGCCATATGATATAATAAGTGGAGTGAATACATTATTTGGGATATTTTTAAAATGTATATATATATATATATATTTCTCCCTTGTTTATAGGAAAATAGGTCTTAATTTCTTTGTCCTTGTGTTTGTTTTTTATTTCCTGATTTCTTCATTTACAAAGAGGTGCTTTTAAACAAGTAGTTAACTTCCCTGAAAGTCATTTTTTCTTTTTGTACAATTGGATATTATCATCTACCTCACATAATAATTGTAAAAATCACTGTAAATATCATATAGAAAAGCACTTACATATTACTGGCTTAAAATAGGTTTAGAAAAATTTGGAGGTTACCAATCTTTTTCAGTGAAAACATATCACATTTTTTCAAATTAATGAATGTATTATTCTAAAATATTATTTTGGAGGAATGATGTTAACAAGACAGCCAAATAAAACCTCCCTTGCACGTATCCCCTCCTCAACAACAATAATTTGGCATCCATCCACAGATAAAAGCACCTTTGTAGGAGCTGTGGTATCCACAGCTAACTGCCAAGGGACCTGGGAGGAGTCCCATCTGCTGTGTGTGTGGTAATAGGTCAACAGACTTTACTCCCAGCTGTGGACCCTGTAGTGACCTGTGAATCAGGTGCAGGCTCTCTCAGCCACAGTCTGGGAGTCCCTGGAGCACGTTATCTTAGACCATCAGGATGTAAGGGACTCTCTGAAATCAGGAGTCTAGCAGAGAAGTCCCATTTATAAGAGACTACTATGAAGAATTATATGCAAACACATTGGATAACCTTTAAGAAATGGATAAATTCCTAGAAACATGCAACTTACGAAGACTGAAGAAATAGAAAATCTGGACAGATCAATGATGAATAGGGAGATTAAATTAGTAGTTTTAAAATTCCCAACAAAGAAAAACTCTGGACCAAATGGTTTCCCTGCTAAATTCTATGAAACATATAGATAAGAATGAATGGCCATCTTTCTCAAACACTTCGAAAACAATTGAAGAGGAGGAGATATTCTCAAACTCATTTACAAGGCTAGCATTTTGCTGATATCAAAGTCAGATAAGGACAGTACAAGAAAAGAAAACTACAAGTTGATATCCCTCATGAATATAGATGCAAAAATTCTCACTAAAATAATAGGAAGCCAAATTCAACAGCATTTTAAAAGGATCATCATGATCAAGTGAAATTTATTCCTGTGATCAAGTGGGATTTATTCCTGTGATGTGTGAATGGTTTGGCATATACAAGTTAATAAATGTGATATAGAATATTAATAGAATAAAAGGTTAAAATATATATGATAATCTCACTGGCTGGAGAAAAAGCATTTGACCAAATACATCCTGTCATGATTAAAAACTCTCAACAAATTGGGTACAGTAGGAACAAAATTCAACATAATAAAGGTATAAATGACAACCCCCCAGCTAACACCATACTAAATATTAAATAGTTGAAGCTGTATCCTCTAAGATCAGGAACATAAAAAGGGTGCCTGCTTTCACCACTTATATTAAAATATTACTGGACAATCTAGCCAGAGAAATGAGGCCAAAAAAAAAAAAAGAAAGGATATCCAAATTAATAAGGAAATGTAAAACTGTCTGTTGGCTGATTATATGACCTCATATGTAGAAAATTTTAGAGACACCATCAAAAAACTATTAGAAGTAATGAACAAATTCATTAATTTTGCAACATACAAAATCAACATATAGAAATCATTTGGGTTTTTAATATGCTAACACTGAAAAATCTGAAAAAGAAAATATTCTCATTCACAATAATATAAAAACAATAAAATCCTTGGGGATAAATTTAAATAAAAGACTGAAAAATCTGTACACAGAAAAGTGTAAGACTTTGAAGAAAAATATTAAGTAAAAAAAATGGAAATATACCCTCTTTATGGATCAGAAGAGGTAGTATTGTTAAAACAACCATACAACCCAAACACATTTATGGATTTAATAAAATCCTTATCAAAATTCCAATGGCATTTTTCACAGATGCATAAGAAACAATCCTAAAATTTGTATGGAACCACAAAAGACCACCAAATAGCCAAAGAAATCCAGAGAAAGAAGAACAAAGCTGGAGACATCACGCTTCCTGATTTCAAAGTAAATTTCAAAGCAATAGTGACAGACGTAGCATGGTATTGGTATATATAGAGAACCATAAACACATGGAGCAGAATTAAGAGTCAGAAATAAACCCTTGCACGTACCATCAACTAACATTTGGCAAGAGTCAAGAAGACTCAGTGGGAAAATGATAGTCTCTTTAAAAACTTGGATTGGGGAAAACGGATAATCACATACATAAGAATGAAATTTGATGCCCTGTTACACACAAAAATATTAACTAGAAATGGATTAAAATCTTAGAGGCATAAGACCTTAAATCACAAAACTCTTAGAAAAAAGGTAGGAAGAGCTTCCTTGACATTGGTCTTGACAAAGGTGTTTTGGGTACGACACCAAAAGCACAGCAACAAAAATGAAAATTATTAAGTAGGATTATATCAAATTAAAAAGATTTTACACAGAAAAAACAAAAAAACCACAAACAAAAAGAAAAAACCAACAAATGAGCAAACAACATGGTGAAACAGCATCATATGAAATGAAGGAAAGTAATTGCAAACAAAGCTGATAAGGAGTTAACAGCCAAAATACATAAGGAACCTATACAATTCAATAGCAAAAAAAAAAAAAGCAGTTAAACAATGGCAGAAGAGCTGAGTAGAAATTTCTCTAAAGAAGACATTCAGATGGCCACCAGGTATAGGAAAAGATGCTCAGCATCACTGACCACCAGGGGAATGCAAATCAAAACCATATTGAGATATCACCTCACACCTGTCAGAATGAAGGTTGTCAAAAAATAGAGATAATTCAGCAAGAGTGTAGAGAAAAGAAACCCCTGTGCTCTGTTGGTGGGAATGTAAGTTGGCATAGCTGCTATGTAGAGTATGGAGTTTCTTAAAAAATTAAAAAGACAAAGCTACCATATGATTCAACAATCCACTTCTGAGTACATATTCAAGGAAAATAAAATTAGATTCTCTAAGAGTTGTCTTCATTCCCACACTCATTGCAACATTACTCACAATAGCTAAGAAACAAGGGAAATGTCTGTTTACATATGAATGGGTAAAGAAGATGTGGTAAATATAGACAATGTAATGTTATTCAAGTGTGAGAAGGATGTAAATCTTGCCATTTGTGACAAAATGGATGGACTGTGAGGACATTATGTGATGGTGACTGCAGCCATGAAATGAAAAGACACTTACTCCTTGGGGGAAAAGTTATGACCAACCTAGATAGCATGTTCAAAAACAGAGACATTACTTGGCCAACAAAAGTCCATCGAGTCAAGGCTATGATTTTTCCAGTGGTCATGTATGGATGTGAGAGTTGGACTGTGAAGAAAGCTGAGCACTGAAGAATAGATGCTTTTGAACTGTGGTGTTGGAGAAGACTCTTGACAGTCCCTTGGCCTGCAAGGAAATCCAACGAGTCCATCCTAAAGGAGATCAGTCCTGGGTGTTCATTGGAAGGACTGATGCTGAGGCTGAAACTGCAATACTTTGGCCACTTCATGCGAAGAGTTGACTCATTGGAAAAGACTCTGATGCTGGGAGGGATTGGGGGCAAGAGGAGAAGGGGACGACAGAGGATGAGGTGGCTGGATGGCATCACCGACTCGATGGACATGGGTTTGGTTGGACTCTG
The DNA here is from genome assembly GCF_002263795.3 of Bos taurus. Classification (NCBI taxonomy): domain Eukaryota; kingdom Metazoa; phylum Chordata; class Mammalia; order Artiodactyla; family Bovidae; genus Bos; species Bos taurus. The sequence goes on along the minus strand of NC_037328.1, from coordinate 37,772,238 downwards.
GGAGTTGGTGATGGACAGGGAGGCCTGGTGTGCTGCGATTCATGGGGTCACAATGAGTCGGACACGACTAAGCAACCAAACTGAACTGAACTGAACTGAATACAGAGAAAGACAAATATTGTGATATCATTTATAAATGGTATCACTAAAATAATAGAAACAGGTAGATTGGTGGTTGTCAGGGCCTAAGGAATGGGGAAATGTGGAGATATTGGTCAAAAGGTACAAACTTTCAGTTATAAGATGAATAAGTTTTGGGTATCTAATGCAGTCCATAATGACTATGGCTAATAATACTGTATTTTATACAGTAATGAAATATAATTATAATCATATATATATATATTTATTATTACATACTTTAAAGTTGCAAAGAGAGTAGATCTCAAGTTTTCTTACCACAGAAAAAGAAATGGTGATTGTGTGGCAATGGAGGTGTTAACTAACTCTCCTGTGGTAATCATTTAGTAATAGACAAGTGTATCAAATCATCACATTGTACAAAATACACCTATGCAATTTTATATGGCAATTACGTCTCAATGTAACTGGGGAAAAAGATACTTTGCCTTGAGAAATGTTTGAACACATCAGAAGTTAGGTATAACAACTGAAAACTTTTTAAACCTGATACAGTTAGAGAATTGATTATGTGGTCCATTGTGCAGATGTTGCTGCTTGGAGTCCATAAGAAATGCATTTAAAGGATAGAAATGGTAAGAAACCTTCCATCAATAAAGTATTATCATGTGTATGAATCAAATATTAAAAATGGAAAATGACACATATTAAGCAAAAGAGTCAGCTAGTAAGAATATAAATACATGAAGATTATTTAAATTATTTGAATATAGTTCCAAGGTTTTTATGTAACTCAAAATATAATTGGAATGTGAATTAGAAGTCAAGTGGGCCTTAGGAAGCATCACCATAAACAAAGCTAGTGGAGGTGATGGAATTTCAGTTGAGCTATTTCAAATCCTAAAAGATGATGCTGTGAAAGTGCTGCACTCAATATGCCAGCAAATTTGGAAAACTCAGCAGTGGCCACAGGACTGGCAAAGGTCAGTTTTCATTCCAATCCCAAAGAAAGGCAATGCCAAAGAATGCTCAAACTAACGCACAGTTGCAGTCATCTCACACGCTAGTAAAGTAATGCTCAAAATTCTCCAAGCCAGGCTTCAACAGTATGTGAACTGTGAACTTGCAGATGTTCAAGGTGGATTTAGAAAAGGCAGAGGAACCGGAGATCAAATGCCAATATCCGCTGGATCATTGAAACAGCAAGAGAGTTCCAGAAAAACATCTATTTCTGCTTTTTTGACTATGCCAAAGCCTTTGACTGTGTGGATCACAATAAACTGTGGAAAATTCTGAAAGAGATGGGAATACCAGACCACCTGATCTGCCTCTTGAGAAACGTATATGCAGATCAGGAAGCAACAGTTAGATCTAGACATGGAACAACAGACTGGTTCCAAATAGGAAAAGGAGTTCGTCAAGGCTGTATATTGTCACCCTGCTTATTTAACTTATATGCAGAGTACATCATGAGAAACGCTGGGCTGGATGAAGCACAAGCTGGAATCAAGATTGCCAGGAGAAATATCAATAACTTCAGATAGGCAGATGACACCACCCTTATGGCAGAAAGTGAAAAAGAACTAAAGAGCCTCTTGATGAAAGAGGAGAGTGACAAAGTTGGCTTAAAGCTCAACATTCAGAAAACAAAGATCATAGCATCCAGTCTCATCACTTCATGGGAAATAGATGGAGAAACAGTGGAAACAGTGGAGAGTTTATTTTCTTAGGTTCCAAAATCACTGTAGATGGTGACGGCAGCCATGAAATTCAAAGACGCTTACTCCTTGGGGGAAAAGTTATGACCAACCACAACAGTATATTCAAAAGCAGAGACATTACTTTGCCAACAAAGGTCCGTCTAGTCAAGGCTATGGTTTTTCCAGTGGTCATGTATGGATGTGAGAGTTGGACCCTGAAGAAAGCTGAGTGCTAAAGAATTGGTGCTTTTGAACTGTGGTGTTGGGGAAGACTCTTGAGAGTCCCTTGGACAGCAAGGAGATACAACCAGTCCATCCTAAATGAAGTCAGTCCTGACTGTTCATTGGAAGGACTGGTGTTGAAGCTGAAACTCCAATACTTTGGCCACCTGATGTTAAGAGCTGACTCATTTGAAAAGACCCTGATGCTGGGAAAGATTGAAGGTGGGAGGAGAAGGGGATGACAGAAGATGAGATGGTTGGACGGCATCACTGACTCAATGGAGATGAATTTGAGTAAACTCCAGGAGTTGGTGATGGACAGGGAGGCCTGGCGTGCTGCAGTCCATGGGGTCGCAAAGAGTTGGACACGACTGAGTGACTGAACTGAACTGTACTAAAAATATAATGATTCCATTTCTTATAATAATAACTATTAATATGTTTTAATTTTTATTGTTTTAAAAAACTCAGAGAAAAACAAATATCAGTATAACGATGTTATGGTTAGTTAAAAGTGAAAGATGCCATCAGGACAAACATCTACCTTAGCCTAATTTTGAAAAAATATGCAAAATCACAATAGAAATATAATTTCATTAGGCAAGGCCAGTCAAATGAACTCAATAGTTTGAACATTATATTTTTATTTCTTTGAAAAATAATAATTACTTTCTATTTGTCAGGTATAATGTCAATTTCAATGGCAAATTACAGAATTAAATAAAGCAAAACCTGAACCCTCAGGGATGTACTGTTCAATAACTGTGAAAACATATAGATGAAATGAAATTGAAGAAAATTATGCTTCAAAAAATTTCAGTTGATACATTGAATGCAAATGCAGGTCTAAGAGCAAACTTGGAATCGAAAGTCTAACAAGAAATCAGAAAGCAGTAGATACATACCATTAGGATAAGCTGTCATTCAAAATGACACTGATGAAAATATTATGACTTTCTTTTATACATGACTATGATGGATTATAATGAAAAATAGGGGGTAGAAGCAATAGAGAGGGTAGCATTAGAGGTATCATTTCCGGATTCAGTGAATAAAGTAAAATTAAAAAAAAATTCCTCTAGAAATAATAACTATTTCACCTTTACTTTTGTTTATATTATCTCAATAGATAACCTAATAATAGCTAATATTTCTAAAGGAATATTGTGTTTCTTAAGTAAAATTTAAGATGTTATAAAATTTAAAAAAAGATACTTGCTTAGATATTTTAAAGTTTGATTCATTACATGTGAGATTACATCGATTTGGTTTTGGATTTTCATTATGGAGAAAGAAAATTGCAAATGTATGTTTCATGTTGAGAAAAATAGGTGATGAGGAGTGCATGAAGAGAGTTGTTCCTTACTTGATTACAGTAAAGAAAATTAATTGTAAGTGTATTTATTTTTGTTATCTTTTCTCATAAACAAAAAAGAAGACATATTGACAGATAAAATGCTTATCCACTTACTAATTTTATGAGAGAAATCGCTTTTTCCTTAATGACTATCACTTTTCACCTGGTAATAACTATTTGAATTGTGGGTACAGTAGTAAGAAAAAAGTAGTGCTAATATGCCAGCTTGATGGAAAAAGACTGTGGAAGGCATCTGACTCAAGGTGGAATGAGTGAGGAAAATACTGGAAGAATATTTGTTGAAATGAATAAAGAGTTAATTTAGGAGGTGCTAGTTTATTAATTTTTACTGCTTTTATTCCGTTTTATAAATATATTGCAATTGATTTACTGCTTCTCTTATTAATACTTAGGTTCTATGTCTGGCATTAACAAATATTCCTATAAATAGTTACATACATACATGTATGTATTTTGTATACTCCTTTGAGAGGTTCTCCAGAGTAGGGTAACCAGAGATGGAATTGTTTTGTCATTTGGGATGTCTTCTACTTCAGTTTGCTAAGCAAAAATCTAGAGAAGTTACTTTGCATTTAGATACAAATTGCATTATTGGATATTATAATAGTGTTGAATTCATTATAACAATTTTTGATTTTAGATGCAGTAGTAGGTCTTTGTTGTTAGAGGATGTCTTTAGAACTTTACCTTAAAAAGGAATGGCAAATTGATCTCAATTATTAATACCAAAATTTTACTTCTAATGGCAATAGATTCCTAGAGTTTATGAAGAAGAATTTTGAGGCCATGATTAAATTTTGAAGAAAATCTTATAATTCATAATAATATTTGTCTTGTTTGGGGTGTTGGGAATTTTTGCATATATAAAAAGTGTGAATTTGTTATGAAATAGACTCAGAGAGAATTGTGTAGGATTCTTAAAATTAGGCATTAGCTATGATATAGTTGTTTTTTTTCTTATAGACAATGATTAAGCTAGTTTATTATGCTTTAACAATAGAAAATTTAGTGAGAAATATTGTTTTCTTCTATATATTGATACAGTCATTCTCTCTTAAATTACTAACATAAAGAAATACTGAAATCTGTTCAATAATTTCACACAAAAAAGGAGATGCTGTGCATTAAGTCTGTTTTTGACTTGTTGAATATTCTCCATGAGCAATAATTTTCTGAGTTTTGGTAAGATTATGGATATAATCCATTTTTAATTTTTTCCAGGAGGTAATTTTTAACATTTTAATGATATATCTATTAATGTCTTATTAAATACTAATAACTTGGAAGATTTTTCAGACACACACATGCATATGCACACATATAGGTAATTTATATTTTGCTTAAAATTTGATTACATGACTAATTTGATTACATGATGGGTACATGACTATAAACTGTTATTTGATTTTTGACGGTATTCACTCTTATTGTTTATTTTTCTCATGAAGGCATAGTATTCATTCATATGAATACTAATAAGTATCTACTATTTTTCAGCTTTGTGCTATACAATGACTAAGGTAGCTTTGGTTGGTTATTTTTGTTTTGTAGAATTGCATAATCTCAATAAACTAAAAGTTATCTATTAATAGACTTAGAAAATATGACTATTCAGATCAAAATATTAAATTGTTTTATATTATTCATTCAAACATCTCCTAAATTGGTATGTAAATAATATAGATGTTTATATCACACAAAAATAATATGAAAGAATAATTTTATGAATAGAGAAAATAAGCTACAAAATTATTAAATAACAATGACTATTGGTATTCAGCATATTTAAAACTGAAAATAGACACTGAAAAAATTTTAGTACTAGGTGCATATGTCCATCCTAAAATTTACTTCTTTTATTATATTTAGAACTCAGGAATCATCACTCCTGGGGTACAGATTAATTAAACTAAACTAAAGCAAAATTTAAAAGTAATAGTATTTTGTATTCATTTGATATGAAACTATTATTTAGTTTTCATCAAACAAAATTTGAAAATGTTAACATTTATGAAATATGAAGACTTTCTTATAAAAGAATCAGCTGACTTGGAGAATTTGCCAGGAAGGTTTTAACATTCTATCATATAAAATTAATTATTTTGGTAGCTTTATAGATAAAATAATCATATTATAGATATTATAAATTATTATAGATAAGTCATATTAACTCATGTTTTTTATTTCCTCTTTTCATGTTTGAAACTACTACAGCCACCTCATTAATCTTACTTGAAAAGACAAAGATATTTTAAAAGTGTTTCAAAGTATATTGCAGAGCCATTAGCCTTATTCCAGAATACTATTTTACTATTTCTTTCTTTCTTTCTTTCTTTTTTCTGACTATTCTTTGCCTTGTATTATTAAAAATAAGATGTATGAAATGTTCACTGCCCAAACTTAGGCGCTCCAATGATTCATGTGAATCATGTAACAGCAATTCAGTAAGAGCAGAGAAATTATCCAATGTATTCCTTTTGATATGGGTCACACCAAGGGGAAAATGTATTGAAAACCATAAATTTTATAAGTGTCATTTTACCAGTTATTTCTGTTGAAAAGATTATAAAATAAAAATTGATGTTTACTTTTCAAGAATGAGAACAAAGTCTACAACCTTTATCAAAAATATTTGCCATGTAATAAATGTGTTGTTAGGCCTAGACTGTCTAGTATCTCGATATAGAGTTCCTATCATGATGGTTCAATTAAGTTCTTGCTATCTATATTATTTATCAGAAATATATTTATCAAAGGGATGAGGAATCTCCAATAAAATGGACTACATTGGTTCCCAGTATTTTGACTCCTATACTCTGAATTTTATTGTTATTGTCAAGGAATTTTTTAAACTTATACTCAAATAAGTTCTGCCATTATCTATGTATTTTTTAGTGTTTATTAAAATATAAATTCACAAGAGGTTGCAAAGATATTTTAGACAATTATCATATATATTTCACTCAGTTTCCCCCAAAAGTTTTATTTTATACAACTATAGTGCGGTATCAAAGTAATGGAAGTTGTATTGATAAAATATGTATTTATAGTTATATGTCATTTTATCATGTGAGAAATCACATAACTGCCTTTACAGTCGATATAGAATTACTGTATCACCAGAAAGATTCCTCTCATGTTATCCCTTTATAGAAGTACCCACACTTCTCCCCAACCACTACTAACTCTGAGAAAATACTAATTTGTTATCCGGTTGTATAATTTTGTCATTTCAAAATGCTACATAAATCAATTCAAGCCATATCAAATAATATGTGGCATTTTGAGATTGATTTTCTTCATTCTATATCCTTGAAATCAAAACCCAAGAAGTTGTGTGTATCAATTGTTCCTTGAACAATTTTAGGATTCCTTTTGATTGATTCTTAGTGTTTTTGAGTGTATTTTTTGTATTGATTTTAGTGGTTATTCTAGGTATTGGATTTACATACATAATTTATCATAGTATATTGATACATTTTACCAATTTGAGTGGTCATGTATGGATGTTAGAGTTGGACTGTGAAGAAAGCTGAGCACCAAAGAATTGATGCTTTTGAACTGTGGTGTCGGAGAAGACTCTTGAGAGTCCCTTGGACTGCAAGGAGATCCAACCAGTCCATTCTGAAGGAGATCAGCCCTGGGATTTCTTTGGAAGGAATGATGCTAAAGCTGAAACTCCAGTACTTTGGCCACCTCATGCGAAGAGTTGACTCATTGGAAAAGACTCTGATGCTGGGAGGGATTGGAGGCGGAAGGGATTGGGGGCAGGAGGAGAAGGGGACGACAGAGGATGAGATGGCTGGATGGCATCACAGACTCGATGGACGTGAGTCTGAGTGAACTCCGGGAGTTGGTGATGGACAGGGAGGCCTGGCCTGCTGAGATTCATGGGGTCGCAAAGAGTCAGACATGACTGAGCGACTGAACTGAACTGAATAGAGAACTTACTTCCCTTTAAAATATTTTTCTTTTATCATTTATAATGTTAATTTTCTTAAATACTTCCTTTCTATACTTTGAGAAGCACATTAGTTAGGTATGAATCTTGACTCTGCTGTATATCAGTTGTATGAAACTAGACAAGTACATTAATCTCCACGTACTTTTTATGCCTATAATATAAAGTTATGCCCATCCCTAGAGTTATTTTGAGGCTTATATGTACAGTTGTGGGAGTATGTTATGTACTCAAAATTAATTCTTTCCTCTTTTATTCTGGAGCTGTTTTAGTCTGTGTACCCTTTATGCATATGTCCTCAGTCACTTCAATGTGTCTGACTCCTTGTGACCTCAAGGACTATAGCCCACCAAGCTCTTTTGTCATTTACATCTAAATATCAAAGTGTTAATTTATTTTTGTGGAGTAAATACTGCAAAATAAAATCAACAGTGTAGGTACATTCTTTTCATTTGCTTCAAATATGTATGTTCTCTGTCTCTAAGTCGTGTCCGACTCTGAGACCCCATGGACGGTAGCCTGCCAAGCTCCTTGGTCCATGGGATTTCCCAGGCAAGAATACTGCAGTGAGTTGCCATTTCCTCCTCCAGGGGATCTTCCCTACCCAGGGATAGAACTCGCATCTCCTGCGACTCCTGCACTGCAGGTGGACTCTTTATCACTGAGTCACCTGGGAAGCCTGTGCCATTTATTACCAACATATATTGTGCAAAGGACTGTATATGGAAACTTTCTGAGAAGAAAATAAACTCTAGGACAAGTTTTGATGTAATTTAGCTATCGGACAGATACCAACTTCAAAGTCCTCTGGGGTTTTCTTATTATGTCAGTTCTAGAGTCTTATTGAGAATATGACTGGACTTTGAAATTAAAAAGCTGAAAAATAAATGTACATTTATTGTTTACTAAACCTTAAGACTTTCATGGGAATTTCAATTTTCTTTTGGAAAGTAGATCTAGATATTTCAGTGCTCGTTTAAGTAAGACAAATAAATATTCTTGCACATATATTTTTCAAATGTGATTCAAAATATAAGGAGCTACAGACTATCCAATGTTACAGATATTTCAGCCATAGCTAAGGTGATTACAATGTCTTGTGTCAGTGATATGCAAACTGTTATTCCAAAGATATTCCTTTCTCATTTGTCTTCGTAATGTCTTACCTTTATTAAATAGTTACTTACTCCTTTTTACCATTTTGAGTAATTATAATTTCAGACCCAGACTTCTTAATTGGAATATCAGTTGTTTATTTAAATAGAAATAATAAACATATGGAAATAAGATAATTTATATAACCTACAACTTTCATGCAAATAAATGCTAGCTTTTCAAATGTTTGTTAAATCTTAAAGATACTTTTAATGAACCCATGTTAAGTTTTAGACACAGTGATAACAACAAATGTGTGTTATTCTAAATCTCATATTTAACTAAGCTTTTTAAGAAAAAAGTTCTTTTTTATAGAGACTGCAGGACTTTAATCCTATAATCAAGGTAATGGCTACTTTGCAAAAAACCTTTATGGTTAAAACTTTTCCTTTGTTTAATTTAATACCATAATGAACTAGATTTTCAATATTATATCAAATCCCTTCCATTTTAAATAATTTATCAGGTGGCAGTGATAGACGAGGAGGGAAAACAGAAACACTATTTAAGACTCGTTTGCTACGGGTATCACCTGTGACAAATCATAGATCCCTTGCACTCGATCATCATCATTGTCATCCGAAGGCATTCAGAACTTACCAAAGTATGAATTACTGCTCAAGAGATGGTAACCCACACTGGAGAAAGGGTTCACACTTTTGAGCTTCTGAAATACTCTGTGATAAAATAATTAGCCAGCTAGAACCTGGTTTAAATATTTATTAGACACCAAGGTGAGTAGGTATTATTCTTCTGTTTCTCATTTCTAAAATGAAGATAAGTGCTTGGCAAGCAGTTCATACATTTCAAGGGAAAAGAATATTATATTTTTAGGAAATTATTGAGAAAAACATATGACTTTATCTTTATCTTTAATATGTACTTTGGGAGTGACATGAATTTTAAAAAAGCTTTCCAAGGCATCAGAAGAGAAAAAAAAAATTCACATAAACTCTTTTCACCCAATAGAATTAAGTCTAATAATTTATCAGGAAAAATTCTACTCCATCTCCAAGATTTAGTGCTCACATTTTTTCTCTGGAAAGCCCTCCTGAATTCAATGCAAAGATTACATGCTCATAGTACCCACCACAGCATTCTGTGGCTGTGTGTGTGTGTGTGTGTATATATATATATATTTCTTTGCCATCTCGAAAACCTTGAGGACAAAGACAATCTCTAGAGTTTCCTCTTCAAACATGACTTCAAAAAGTGAATGTCAGGATTTTAGTAAGCAGTTGAGGAATGAATGTAAGAAAGCATCAATATGCAATATTTTCATTTTGATTGAAGCAAAGATAGCTTGTGAGTAATAGGTACATCTTTTTTTTTTCAGATTTGCACCTTAAATATATATATATATATATATATATATATATATATATATATATATATATAAAACTTTTACAACCCAATATAAAACACAGAAAGACAATTATTAAATGGGCAAAATATTTGAATATTTTGCCAAGAAAAGTATGCAAATAGTTAAAACGCATGTAGGAATATGGGATTTACTGGTGGCTTAGATGGCAAAGAATCTACCCATAATGCAGGAGACCCAGGTTTGATCCCTGGGTCAGGAAGATCCCCTGGAGAAGAAAATGGCAACCCACTCCAGTATTCTTTCCTGGAAAATCCCACAGACAGAGGAGCCTGGTGGGCCATAGTCCATGGGGTCGCAAAGAGTCAAACACGACTGAGTGACTAACACACATGTAAGAATATGCTCAACCTCTTTAGTCATCATAAAAATGCAAATTAAATCCAAAACTGAGATATCACCATGCAGTTACTCAAACGGCCAAAATAAAATTGATAATTCCTAATGATGCTCAGAATTTGAAGCAACTAGCAATCTTGTATGTCATTTCTGGGCATACAAAATTGGATAGTTACTTTAGAAAATATTTTGGCAGTATCTTATAAATGTAAATATTTATCTTATGCTCCTTTCATCCCACCCCTAGATAATTTGCCCCAAAGAAATAGACATGTGTTCACACAAAGACCTGCATGCCAGTATTCATATCAGCTTTATAAAAAAGAGAGAGCAAAAACTGGCTACAACTCCAAATATCTGTCAACTGGTAAATGGATAAACAAACTGTGGTATATCAATTTATTAAGATATTATTCAACTATTAAAAAAGAATGAATAATACATGCAACAGCATGGATGAATCTCAAAACCATATGTTAAGTGGAGGAAGAGAAGACAAAAATACTGTATGATTCCCATTTATATGATATTCTAGAAAAGACACAACTGTAGGATAAACAGTAGGGATTGCAAACAGAACAAGAACAGTGTTTACAAAGAGTTTAGGACAGAAAAAAAAAAAGATTCATTATAAAGAGACATAAGGATATTTGGGGGTGAGTAATGGATGGGTTCTACATCTTACTTGTGATGATATTTATTCAACTGCATATATTTGTCAAAACACATCAAGCTAAGGATGTGAAGTGGTTTTATTCTGTCTCCATAAAATGACATACTTAAACATCCCAATGATGTTTAAGTAGATACCCAACTACTTTAAGTGAAATGTATGTCCCAATCACTGATTCTCCTGATCTTACTTCTTTTTCCAGAATACCCATAACTTTATAATATATTTACTGATTTACTTATTTATTATGTTTATAGCTTACTGTCTGAATATCCTGCTAAAATATAACTAACATAATTGTATACTAAAATAATACTATATTTAGCAGTGGGCCACCCAGATTCCTCACTCAGGATTGAGTCACTCATTATCCTTCATTTCTACAAGTGATGCACATTGACACACAGAGATGGATCTTTCTCTCAAAATTTCTTCAGGTCCTGGAGAACCACCTAGCCTCAGCTGGCATCCCCTTCATGAAGGAACCACACACCTGTTGATGCTTTAGAGGTCAACAAAATATGGTCTGCAGATCAGATCTGGGCTGTAGTCCATGTTTATAGGGTGCAGAGAATAAAAATGTTTTCTTTGTATTTTTAAACGGTATTAATAAAGGAGCAAGAGGAAGAAGATGATAGGGAGGAGGTGGAGGAGAAATGTGATAGAGAAGGAATGTTACCCACAAAGCCAAAAATATTTACTACCTGGCCTTTAAAGAAAAAATTTGCTGACCCCTGAAGTAGTTGGTGTAAGGACTTAAAGGCCTTATTTGCCTACAGGGGTAAAACCCTGAAGGGACATCTATAAGATTGACTGGGGCCATTTTTTTGTGACCATATACTAGTTCCTTCCTTCATTCCCGAATTGTGGATCGTAGTGATTCTCCCATTCTGTTGTTTTCCTCTATTTCTTTGCATTGATCGCTGAAGAAGGCTTTCTTATCTCTTCTTGCTATTCTTTGGAACTCTGCATTCAGATGCTTATATCTTTCCTTTGCTCCTTTGCTTTTCGCTTCTCTTCTTTTCACAGCTATTTGTAAGGCCTCCCCAGACAGCCATTTTACTTTTTTGCATTTCTTTTCTATGGGAATGGTCTTGATCCCTGTCTCCTGTACAATGTCACGAACCTCGTTCCATAGTTCATCAGGTACTCTATCTATCAGATTTAGGCCCTTAAATCTATTTCTCCCTTCCACTGTATAATCATAAGGGATTTGATTTAGGTCATATCTGTATGCTCTAGTGGTTTTCCCTACTTTCTTCAATTTAAGTCTGAATTTGGCAATAAGGAGTTCATGATCTGAGCCACAGTCAGCTCCTGGTCTTGTTTTTGCTGACTGTATAGAGTTTCTCCATCTTTGGCTGCAAGAATAGAATCAATCTGATTTCGGTGTTGACCATCTGGTGATGTCCATGTGTAGAGTCTTCTCTTGTGTTGTTGGAAGAGGAAGAAATAGAGGAAAACAATAGAATGGGAAAGACTAGAGATCTCTTCGAGAAAATTATAGATACCAAGGGAACATTTCATGCAAAGATGGGCACAATAAAGGACAGAAATGGTATGGACCTAACAGAAGCAGAAGATATTAAGAAGAGATGGCAAGAATACACAGAAGAACTGTCAAAAAAGATCTTCATGACCCAGATAATCACGATGGTGTGATCACTGACCTAGAGCCAGACATCCTGGAATGTGAAGTCAAGTGGGCCTTAGAAAGCATCACTACGAACAAAGCTAGTGGAGGTGATGGAATTCCAGTTGAGCTATTTCAAATCCGGAAAGATGATGCTGTGAAAGTGCTGCACTCATTATGCCAGCAAATTTGGAAAACTCAGCAGTGGCCACAGGACTGGCAAAGGTCAGTTTTCATTCCAATCCCAAAGAAAGGCAATGCCAAAGAATGCTCCAACTACCACACAATTGCACTCATCTCACACGCTAGTAAAGTAATGCTCAAAATTCTCCAAGCCAGGCTTCAGCAATATGTGAACCGTGAACTTCTTGATGTTCAAGCTGGTTTTAGAAAAGGCAGAGGAACCAGAGATCAAATTGCCAATATCCACTGGATCATGGAAAAAGCAAGAGAGTTCCAGAAAAACATCGATTTCTGCTTTCTTGACTATGCCAAAGCCTTTGACTGTGTGGATTACAATATACTGTGGAAAATTCTGAAAGAGATGGGAATACCAGACCATCTGATCTGCCTCTTAAGAAATTTGTATGCAGGTCAGGAAGCAACAGTTAGAACTGGACATGGAACAACAGACTGGTTCCAAATAGGAAAAGGAGTACGTCAAGGCTGTATATTGTCACCCTGCTTATTTAACTTATACGCAGAGTACATCATGAGAAACATTGGGCTGGAAGAAGCACAAGCTGGAATCAAGATTGCTGGGAGAAATATCAATAACCTCAGATATGCAGATGACACCACCCTTATGGCAGAAAGTGAAGAGGGACTAAAAAGCCTCTTGATGAAAGTGAAAGTGGAGAGTGAAAAAGTTGGCTTAAAGCTCAACACTCAGAAAACGAAGATCATGGCATCTGGTCCCATCACTTCATGGGATATAGATGGGGAAACAGTGGAAACAGTGTCAGACTTTATTTTTTTGGGCTCCAAAATCACTGCAGATGGTGATTGCAGCCAGGAAATTAAAAGACTCTTACTCCTTGGAAGGAAAGTTATGACCAACCTAGATAGCATATTCAAAAACAGAGACATTACTTTGCCAACAAAGGTCCGTCTAGTCAAGGCTACTGTTTTTTCCTGTGGTCATGTATGGATGTGAGAGTTGGACTGTGAAGAAGGCTGAGCGCCGAAGAATTGATGTCTTTGAACTGTGGTGTTGGAGAAGACTCTTGAGAGTCCCTTGGACTGCAAGGAGATCCAACCAGTCCATTCTGAAGGAGATCAGCCCTGGGATTTCTCTGGAAGGAATGATGCTAAAGCTGAAACTCCAGTACTTTGGCCACCTCATGCGAAGAGTTGACTCATTGGAAAAGACTCTGATGCTGGGAGGGATGGGGGCAGGAGGAGAAGGGGACGACAGAGGATGAGATGGCTGGATGGCATCACGGACTCGATGGGCGTGAGTCTGAGTGAACTCTGGGAGTTTGTGATGGACAGGGAGGCCTGGCGTGCAGTGATTCATGGGGTTGCAAAGAGTCGGACACAACTGAGCGACTGAACTGAGTGATTCTCCCACTGAAGACCTTGCATGCATATGTTTGTTTCAGAATTTCCCAGGAAACCTGACCCAACATAATTAATGTTTAGTTGGTTTATGAAAGAAGACTCAAAAACTGGATTTTGGTCACTCACTGATAAGTCAGTAATGAACACCTCTTCACTGGTAGTAGATAGAACACTAATATCCCCTGTAGATTGTACCAAAGTTAAAGTTTTCCTAGTAGTCTTTAGGATGGACTACTACTATAAAAGAATTCAATAGCAATGCAATATTTCAGGAAAGTGAGGGTTTAGGGGAAAGTGTTAATTATAAGAACAGTAGAATCAGATGGGTTTTGCTTAATACCATTGCCATATTGAAAAAATACAGGGAACAAAAAGCTGAAGGTGCCTGATCTCCAAATGAAGGTGAAGTGTAAATGTGAGAAGTCTTCCTTAGCAGCAGGTAAAGAAGTTCTTTGTTTCTTGCATGAACTTAAAGGGCAGAAACATTGAGATCCAGGCTTAGGAATTAATAATAAAAATGATAAAGATACATTCAGAGAGATTTGAATTCATTACTTCTTAAGTCTGCTTTCCCAGAGTTAAGGCTTTAGTTGGGAAGAGTTGAGATCCTGAGAATACCCAGGAAACATCCAAGTCAAAGGAGGCAAAAAACAATAACTGTATACGTTATATTCCATATCCCTCAAAACTTGGCAAACATGACCTAGTCCTCCTTGTTAGAGATTTGTATGCCTCTTGCTTAAAGAAAATATGCACCATATATCCTCCTCAAGACCTAACTCACCTTACCTTTCTGCTACCAAATCAATAAGTAGGTCAAATCATAGCATAAACAGATCAAAGAAATGTGAACCTCCTAAGAGTAAAAGGGGATATGCCTCCCAAAATTGTAGGACCTAGCCAATGCACATAGGCAAAATTCAGGAAGTATGCATGGGCCTGGATTTAAAGGTTGCAGGATTGATGGAGCAGAACATGTGGTTTAATAAAGGAATATTTATCTTAAGGTATTTCCTCCTAAGATACAGTATTTAGCTCCCTGGTAACAACTATAGGAGACAGTGCTGCTAAGATGATTTTTGGAAACTGGTTGAAAGTAATGGCCCACAGTAAATAAAGTAGAAATCTCAAAATGATGAGACAGATAGTATAAGAAACAATAAAAGAACCCATAGAATTGGGCTTGCAAAAGTAGTATACTATGTATATTAGTCAGGGTTCCCCAGAGAAACAGAACCAATAATATAACCAATATTTCATATAATGTATGAATTGGCTCACACAATTATGGAGACTGAGAAGTCTCAAGATCTCCAGTCATCTGGCTGGAGGCCCAAAGACTTTGGAGAGTCAATGGTAAGTTGTAGTCTGAATACAAAGGCCTGAGAACCAGACCTGATGGTATAACTTGCATTCCAACTCTGAAAGAGATAGTCAAGCAGAGATAGCGAATTATCCCTTACTCAGCCTTTTTTGTTCTTGTCAGGCCTTCAAAGGATTGGATGGAGCCCAGCCACATTGGGAAGGGTCATCTGGTTTACTCAGTCTACTGATTCAAATGTTTTTCTCATCCAGAAACACCCTCAGAGATACACTCAGGATAGCGTTTGACCAAAACTCTTGACACCACATGGTCCAGTGAGGCTGGCACATAAAATTTACCATGATAAGTAATCAGCCTTCTTCTTCACTCAATCCCACTCAGTCAGGTTTTTTGAGAAGATCAAGAAAATAGACCAAAATTCTGTCATATGTTACAACATGGATGAAACCTGAGGACATTATGCTATGTGAAATAAGCTAATCATAAAGTGATAAATACTGTATGATCCTGAGAATCTGAGATACTTTATCTGAGATACCTAGAGTAATCAAAATCATAGAGACAGAAAGAAGAATGTGGTTGCCAGGGGCTGGAAGGAGGGAAAAAGGGAAGTTATTGCTTAATGGGAATACAGTTTCAGTTTTGCAAGATGAAAAGAGTTCTGAAGATGGATGGTGATATGGTTGCATAACAATATAAATGTACTTAATATCACTGTAGTACTTTTAAAGGGTTATGATAGTAAATTGTATGTTATGCTGTGTTACCTCAATGAAAAATTGAAAAAATGTTTAACACTGAATGATTATCATGATAATAAAGAAGATAGGAAAAATGCATGAGATCATAAATGTCCACATATATATTAAATCTTTAAGAAAAAACATCCGGTAGCATGGTGTCTAGTAACGGCCTTGAGGGGAAATTGCTTATTAGTGACTTAAAGGGAACGATGTCATCCATTGAATTACTAACATTATATCCTCCCGCACCTGGATTTTCCTTGGAGGTCATCTTCCTAAACATTAGCCAGATTTGACCCTGCTGAGCTTGAGAGCTCTGATGAGCTCATAGCCCAAGGTGGTGTAGTTTTAAGAGTGCCTTGCAGTAAGAATATATCTGTCACAGATGAAAATGCAGGAGCATATTTATATCTCCATGTAATTCATTCATTGCTTTTTATAAACCCAAAGTTCTCCAGGGAGTGACACAAATTCCCATAATATTCGTATGTGTTATAATTTGTATTTTGATCTCTAGCTGACAGACTTTTTAACTTTTTAATAATAACCAGAATACTCCCCAGTGATTGCATACATGTAGACATTAAAAAGTAAAAATTTAGCTTAGTGATTAAAGTCAGCAATTCAGTTATTCTGAATTATTTTTCATTTCATTCTGCTCTGATTTTCATTTGAATAATACAATTTCAGGTTTGAATTTATATCAGCTGTCTCCCCAGCATCTTAGTGGAATGTTTCTCAGTGTGTGCTCAGTTAATCACTAAATGGAATACTTTTTTCTGGACACTTTTGGCTACTTTCCATAAGTATGAACAGAGCAAAAATTTTTTAAATAATTTAGAGATTGTACAGTAAGCACCTACTATTTTCAGGTACTAAAAGTTATAAAAATGAATAAGGCATAATATGTAAGAAAAACACATATGAATAAAATAGAGTAAGTCATGACCTTATTATATTGCCAACAACATAATACAAATAAGACCGATTAAGGTGTCTGCAAGCAAAGAGATATGACTCCATACTTCTTACAGATATGAGAAAAATTTATTTTTTAAAAGTATTTCCATATACAAACCTAAATATCCCACTTTAACTCCCATGAAATATATGGATCTGGGAAATTATTTCAACACTGGAGCTTGTCCTGAGCTGCACAGATGAGTAGAGCTCAGAACCCACTTGCCAAATGGCAGGGCCCTAACACAGTTCCCAGCACGAGTACTGCCCTGTGAACCATATTTCATAGAACCTGTTTGTTGCCGTGGCTCTGATACACTTCTCTGAAGTCTCCTGAGGCCCCTCACATCCTGCTGCAGTGGCCCTCGGTGTGCCTATTCAGCCTAGTGGGCCATGAGTGAACATTGGTGCCCTGTGGAGTCACCTTGCTCTCTATTGCAGTTGCTGGTTTTTTCTCAAGGCCTACATAGTTTTGACGCTGTTGTTTTCTAGTATCCAGCCTTTCAGGCGAAGATTCCACGGCAGTTCTTTAGGGACCCTAGTTCTCTTATTTTAGCACATTGGCTTCTCCTTCTCAGCACTCAGGACTCAGAGGTTGGTGGAACTGAGAAACACTGTGAGAGGTTGCGGGAAAGAGACAGTTGAGTGAGCAGAGTCATGCACAGCCTTCTCCTGTGCTTTAGACCATCACTCAGTGGTTGAGCCTTTCAGGTTCATTATGGGTGTTTTCTGCCATGTGCTTGTCTTCCTGAAATCTAATAGGAATCATGTCTTACTCCTGTTTGATTACCAAGCATTTTAGCACAATGCTTGGCATTTTGTATGGGGCAATAAATGAAGACCAACTCTTGTTTTTTTTTTTTTTCTAAGTTCTGCTCCTTGTTTTTTTCTTTTATGTCTTCCAACACATTTTTATCTCTAGTTAACACTTAAATTTTATAATTCTCCAGACTTCCATTTGGTACCTTTTGTCTTATCCTTTATCACCATCTTCCTAATTGACCAAATTCACTTCCATGACTTGAACTGCTACCTATAAGCAATAGATGCAAGTTTTTAACTAGAGTCTGGTTTTTTTTCCCCCAGTCCATACTTGTATATCTAAATGGCCTGTTGGACTTCTTGATTCATAGTTTCCACAGTCACACTCAGCATGGTCAAATTGGAATCTGTAATGCTTGTCTTCACATTACTGCTTTCTCTTGTGTTTATTATTTTGTCTAGTGAATGTCTTCCTGATTGTCTGAACCTGGGAACCTCTTAGCTCTTTGGATTCTTTCATTTCCTATATACCATTAAGGACCAAATCTATGTATTATAAATTCCATTTAAATTCATTCATTCATTCAAATATTCCCATATGCATCAAATTATGGAATGTCACTGTATATCATGTAGTGCTTTAGCAGCTTGAGACACTGGAAAACACCAACACAGTCCACAGGCATGTATTTTATTTCCAGAGATAGACAAGAACTAAGTGAACAAGGATGCATAGATATAGATATATAATTTAATTCTAGGAAGAAAAATAAAGCAAAGATGTGGATAGATATTCCAACAGTTATGGAGGAACTGGTTACTAAAAGCTTTTCTGAAAAATAAAGCTTTGAGCAAATATTCAAAAGGATGAAATTCACAGATCTGTGGGGGAAATGTTCAACAAGCAAAGAAAAACTCTTTGTTGGAACAAGATTGACATGTTGAAGGAAGAAAAGACTAATCACTGAAAGATGAACTCCCCAGGTTGGTAGGTGCCAAATATACTACTGGAGAAGAGCAGATATATAGCTCCAGAAGGAATTCAGAGGCCAAGCCAAAGTGGAAACAATGCCCAGCTGTGGATGTGTCTGGTGGTGAAAGTAAAGTCCAATGCTGTAAAGAACAGTAGTGCATAGGAACCTGGAATGTTAGGTCCATGAATCAAGGTGAACTGGAAGTGGTCAAACAGGAGATGACAAGAGTGAACATTGACATTTTAGGAGTTACTGAACTGAAATGGACCAGAATGGGTGAATTTCATTCAGATGACCATTATATATACTACTGTGGGCAAGAATCCCTTAGAAGAAATGGAGTAGCCCTCATAGTCAACAGAAGAGTCCAAAATGCCGTACTTCAGTGCAATCTCAAAAACAACAGAATGATCTCTGTTCATTTCCAAGGCAAACCATTCAGTATTGCAGTAATCCAAGTCAACGTCCCAACAATTAACACCGAAGGAGCTGAAGTTGAACGGTTCTATGAAGATTTACTATGACTGTCTAGAACTAACACCCAGAAAAGGTGTCCTTATCATCATAGGGGACTGGGATGCAAAAGTCAGAAGTCAAGAGATCCCTGGAGTAACAGGCAAGTTTCACCTTGGAGTACAAAATGAAGCAGGGCAGAGCCTGACAGAGTTTTGCCAAGAGAACGCACTGGTCATAGCAAATACCCTCTTCCAAAAACACAAAGATGACTCTACACATGGACATCACCAGATGGTCAATACTGAAATCAGATTAATTATATTCTTTGCAGCCAAAGATGGAGAAGCTCTATACAGGCAACAAAAACAAGACTGGGAGCTGACTGTGGCTCAGATCATGAACTCCTTATTGCCAAATTCAGACTGAAATTGAAAAAGTAGGGAAAATGACTAGACCATTCAGGTATGACCCAAATCAAATCACTTACAATTATACAGTGGAAGTGATAAATTCAATGGATTAGATCTGATAGAGTGCCTGAAGAACTATGGGTGGAGGTTCATGACATTGTACAGGAGGCGGTGATCAAAACCATTCCCAAGAAAAAGAAATGCAAAAAGGCAAAATGGTTGTCTGAAGAGGCCTTATAAATATCTGAGAGAAGAAGAGAAGCTAAAAGCAAAGAAGAAAAGGAAAAATATACCCATCTGAATGTAGAGTTCCAAAGAATAGCAAGGAGAGATAAGAAAGCCTTGCTAAGTGATCAATGCAAAGAAATATAGGAAAACAATAGAATGGAAAGACTAGAGATGTCTTCAAGAAAATTAGAGATACCAAGGGAACATTTCATGCAAAGATGGGCTCAATAAAGGACAGAAATGGTATGGACCTAACAGAAGCAGAAGATATTAGGAAGAGGTGGCAAGAATACACAGAAGAACTATACAAAAAAGATTTTAACGATCCAGATAACCACCACGATGTGATCACTCACTTAGAGCCAGATATCCTGGAATGTGAAGTCAAGTAGGCCTTAGGAAGCATCACTGCAAGCAAAGCTAGTGGAGGTGATGGAAGTCAAGCTGAGCTATTTCATTAAAAGATGATTCTGTGAAAGTGCTGCACTCAATACTCAGTGCTGTAGCCACGGGACTGGAAAAAGTCAGTTTTCATTCCAATCCTAAAGAAAGGCAATGCCAGAGAATGTTCAAACTACCACACAATTGCACTCATTTCACACACTAGCAAAGTAATGCTGAATATTCTCCAAGCTAGGCTTCAACAGTATATCAACCAAGAACTTCCAGATGTTCAAGCTAGATTTAGAAAAGGCAAAGGAAGCAGAGATCAAACTGCCAACATCCATTGCCTCATAGAAAAAGCGAGAGAATTCCAGAAAGACTTCTAGTTCTGCTATGCTAAAGCCTTTGACAGTGTGGATCACAACAAACTGTGGAAAATTCTTAAGGAAATGGAAACACCAGACCACCTTACTTGCCTCTTGAGAAACCTGTATGCATGTCAAGGAGCAACAGTTAGAACCGGACATGGAACAATGGATTGGTTCCAAATCAGGAAAGGAGTACGTCAAGGCTGTTTATTGTCACTCTGCTTATTTAACTTATATGCAGTGTACATCATGTAAAATGCCAGGGTGGGTGAAGCACAAGCCAGAATCAAGATTGCTGGGAGAAATATCAATAACCTCAGATATGCAGTTGACACCACCCTTATGGACGAAAGCAAAGAGGAACCAAAAGAGGAACTAAAGAGCCTCCTGATGAAGGTGAAAGAGGAAATTGAAAAAGCTGGCTTAAAACTCAACTTTCAGAAAACTAAGATAATGGCATCCTGTCATCACTTCATGGCAAATAGATGGGGAAACAGTGGAAACAGTGAGACTTTATTTTCTTGGGCTCCAAAATCACTGCAGATGGTGACTGGAGCCATGAAATTAAAAGACACTTACTCCTTTCAAGAAAAGCTATGACCAACCTAGAAAGCATATTAAAAAGCAGAGACATTACTTTGCTAACAAAGATCCATACAGTCAAAGCTATGGTTTTTCCAGTAGTCATGTGTGGATATGAGAGTTGGATCATAAAGAAGGCCAAGTACCAAAGAATTGATGCTTTTGAATTGTAGTATTGGAGAAGACTCTTGAGAGTTCTTTGGACTGCCAGGAGATCAAACCAGACTATCCTAAAGGAAATCAATCCTGAATTATTCATTGGAAGGACCTATGCTGAAGGTGAAGCTCCAATATTTTGGTCACCTGATGCAAAGAGCTGACTCATCAGAAAAGACCCTGTTGATGAGAACCATTGAAGGCAGGAGGAGAAGGGGATGACAAAGGATGAGATGGTTGGATGGCATCACTGACTCAATGTACATGAGTTTGAGCAAGCTCTGGGAGATGGTGACGGACAGGGAAGCCTGGCGTGCTGCAATCCATGGGTTGCAAAGAGTTTGCACGACTCAGCAACTGAACAACAACAGCAAATAACAGAATGTAAGTAATTTTTGAGAGGTGAACTAAGGTCAGATATGTAGTGTCTTTATGGATTTTAGATTTCATTTTTATGGAAAGCTATTAAAAGTTTTATAAAATTAAAATAAACTGACATGATTCCCCAAATTTTTAACTCTAGTGATGTCCTGGTAAATATTTAAGAACTAGATCTTTCTTGGCAAGGAAGGAGAGCATTTGCTACTGTCTACCCAGGTCACTCAGTAGTAAAGAATCCACCTGCCAATCAGGAGACCTGGGTTCAATCCCTGAGTTCGGAGAAGGAAATGGCAAGCCTGGAGAAGGAAATAGCAAGCCACTCCAGTATTCTTACCTAGGAAATCCCACGGACAGAGGAGCCTGGTGAGCTACAGTCCATGGGGTGGCAAAGAGTTTGTGTTATTCCCTAACAGTTAATTGCTCAGACTCTGAATTTCCATGTTAACCCTCTTTTCAGTTCAGTTCAGTCGCTCAGTTGTGTCTGACTCTTTGCAGCCCCATGGACTGCAGCACGTCAGGCCTCACTGTCCATCACCTGCTCCTGTAGTTTACTCAAACTCATGTCCATTGAGTCGGTGATGCCATCCAACCAACTCATCCTCTGTTGTCCCCTTCTCCTCCTGCCTTCAATCTTTCCCAGCATCAGGGTCTTTCCAAATGAGTCAGTTCTTCGCATCAGGTGCCCAAAGAATTGGAGTTTCAGCTTCAGTATCAGTCCTTCCAATGAATATTCAGGACTGATTTCCTTCAGGATGGACTGGTTGGATCTCCTTGCAGTCCAAGGGACTCTCAAGAGTCTTCAACACCACAGTTCAAAGGCATCAATTCTTCGGCGCTCAGCTTTCTTTATAGTCCAACTCTCACATCCATACATGACTACTGGAAAAACCATAGCTTTGACTAGACGGACCTTTGTTGGCAAAGTAATGTCTCTGGTTTTTAATGCAGTCTTTATCTACTAGTACAGATAAACCAAAAGGATATACATTATTGCTATGATGAACTATAGCATTGTATTTATTGATATTTTTGGGCTTCGCTGATAGCTCAGTTGGTAAAGAATCTGCCTGCAATGCAGGAGACCCCAGTTCAATATTTTTATTTAATGAGTTATTTCCAGCATAACTTACTATACTTTTTAAAGCATGATTTCCTTTAGTTCTTTGAACATATCTGCAACATTTGGGCCTTCTCTCTGCTATGTTTCCCTGTTGTTTTCTGTATATCTCATTTTTTGTTGTTAAAGACTATTTTAGATCACAAATTGAAGCAACTCGGGATACTGATTCTCTCTCCTTGCTAGGACTGATTGCTATTTGCTTATTTGTTTTGTGATTTGGCTAGACTAATGTAGTCAAGTCTTTCTCTCTCTGTAAAGTCTGATAGTTCTCCTAAGAGGGCTGTTCCTTGGGCTGTACAAAATCACCCTGGTTTGAAAGTGTTTTTAGCAGGGCTTTCTTTAGCTATCTCTCTCTGATCAGCTGTCTGCCTTTATCAGTATCACCCACAGATGTTAGGCTTCACTAACTGTTAGCTGCTTGCTCTATTGTCTTTTACAATGACCTAAAGCAAAAATTGTTCCACAATCTGATTCAATTAAATACAAGGTCCTTTGTAGGAAAAGTTTCTGAGGCTGCTGCTGACTTCCTGAGGACTCTTTAGCAATCTGTTTCGCTCTCTCTTGCAAGCTAGCTGACCTGTGGTTTAGCTTGTTGCTTTAAGGGAGCTACCGGGCCACTTTTAACTGCATACCACCAGAGTCTCCATCACTTTCCAGGTAGCCCAGTGGTAAAGAAATTGAAGAGAAGAGGTCACTGTCCGCTCACCTATTTCTCAGCAAAATTTTGTGGTTTAAAATAAGTTGTCTGTCTTGATATTCTCGGAACATAAACTGCGTTTTCCTCTATGATTGAGAAAAGAAAGGAATAAAGAGATGAAATAGAAAACATTTCTATTTTTTCCACATGTATGTAAAGAATTGGTGAGGCACCAAAAAAAAAAAAAATGCATACAACAGAAATACAGTACTACAAATTCAAACTGTGAATATCCAATATAGAGTACAGTCTCAAGGACAAATGCTAATTCAGTTTCTAGCTCTGTTACTCAGTTTGAGTTTGAGGTCATGTTCTCAACCACTCAGACTCAATTTCTTCATATTGTGAAATGAAATATTTCTTGCCATATCCGTGGGTAAGAAATGTCACAGCCATCAGTGATTTCAGGACTCCAAATGTGAATGAGGGCTCCCAGAAGGGAACACAATGCCTGCGATCCAGATCCAGCAGATGCCGCCATCCCGCACAGTGACTGCTCATGAGCTTGGGGGAATGCAAGAAGCAGCCATCCACCACGTCTACCACTCCTTATGGTGAACACGGAATGAAGGAGGCAAACAAGAAACAGAATCTGGCCCCCGATAGCTGAGGTGCATTTGAAAGGAATGAGCTCAGTGAGCCCAGAGGCTTGCATCTTCCCATACACAGAAGAATGCTAAATTCCTTAGCTTGATATCTGGTTTTCCTTACTTAACATTAATCTCTAACATTCAGACTGCCTGCCTCCTTTGTTACAAACTCTTATATAGCCTAACACCCTCTCCAGCCTCCTCGGGGCTACTGAGGTGCTGCCTCTGGAGTTTGGAGTCCTTAACATTCCCACCCAGTAGAATAACTCTCTACTTTCAGATTGTGACTAATTTTTTATTCTACAAATATGTACAGTTGGAACATTAACATCTAGAGGAAGAAGTGAAACAAGAATATGACCTAAACCAATTCTCCACTGAGCTGACCATCATGTGAAATACAGCTCAGGAAGCATGTATCAGCCTAGAAACATACTGAGAAATCATCCATCTTCTGTTGTTAAATGTATATGAACTTCCTTGTAAGTAGAATAATTTCTATTTTATATCTGAATAATATGAATTGTTTCCACAAATAATCTGTGTAAGGCATATTTTTATTTAACATATATGACATTTATTTTAGAAAATGGAATACTTTTAATGTGCTCCTGTTTTTTTTTTTAAATTCAGCATTCAATTGTTTTTTCCCCAACTATATTAAGGCCCTACTATGCATATAGCACTCTAAGAGGCATTAACACAACTTCAGCATGTTTATGGTATCCACCTGCAAGGAAATCAATTTTTTACAGACTAGATCTCGTCCTCTGAAAGACAGACACTTCTGGTTTTGTTTAAATACAGCTTTAACTAGCATGACATAATACCTGAAACTCTTTGTTGGCCATCTTTTGCAAAAAATCTTTCTGGTAAGCTGTCCATTTCAAATTTTACATGCATGTTTTAAGTCATTTGGTTTTGAGTTAATTATATTTGAGTCTTCATTAAAATGAAATCTTTAAAGGTGTTAAATTTCATGGATGACCATTTAAAAACATCCATAAATCTAACACTTATATACATATGGATGAGTTTGATAAACTGGTGTTATATTTGGGGGTTTCATGCAGGATTTAAGGTTCTAAAGTTTGTTACCTTTAAAATAATGCATAAAATAATTTGACAGGTCATAATAGAATAGTATTTTTGAGATAAGAATCGACTCTGTGGGAGAGGGAGAGGGTGGGGAGATTTGGGAGAATAGCATTGAAACATGTATAATATCATGTATGAAACGAGTCGCCAGTCCAGGTTCGATGCACGATACTGGATGCTTGGGGCTGGTGCACTGGGACAACCCAGAGGGAGGGTATGGGGAGGGAGGAGGGAGGAGGGTTCAGGATGGGGAACACAGGTATACCTGTGGCGGATTCATTTCGATATTTGGTAAAACTAATACAATATTGTAAAGTTTAAAAATAAAATTAAAGAAAAAAAAAAAAAGAATCTATGTCCCTTATTTCTCCAGTTTGCCTTCTTTTCTTTGGTCTTTCAAAAATGAGTAGTTGGTCTATGCTCATTGCTCCCAGGAAGGGACATGGCAAGGTAGATAAAAGCCTTGTGGAATTACTGTGTTCCCCACCCTCCCACCCAAACTTAAGTCGTTTGTCCTACATGAAAAAGTAAATGTATTCAGGGGCCAGGACAAGTCCTATAAAACATTAAAAGAAGCAACTGTAAGAAAAACAGCAGTGAAAGCTCACTGATGAATGGGAACTAAAACTCACCTCAGTTTTCAGAAGTGCTGCCAACTAGAGCACATGAACTAGAGAAGCTGAGTTTCTTCTTAGGTGAGCAACTCTAACTCAGCACTGGTTTTTTGTGATACAGGACTGAGTATCTTCTGAATCCCAATTTTTTAAATTTCTGGTGAAAACTAGAAATCCAGATTTTAAAGTTTTGGCAACTATTAAAAAAAATTTTTTTTAAGTAAATTTGTGTAAAAAAATAATTCACATGTCAAACAGAGAAGACATTTGGGGTTGATTTTTTCTGATTGGTTGTGAATTTGCCACATTATTTTTGGTTTTAGAGAAACAGAGATTAGGGATGAGATAACTTTGGAAAATATTTTCAGGAAAAGTATTTTCCTGTTTTATCAAACCCATTTTGTCCATATTAGAAGAGTCGGGGATGCTGTGTGAAAAGAAACAGATAGAAGGCAGTGAAAATATAAAAGTACGTGGATCTCCCCAGAAGGGGCCACATGCACTGAGAAGGTGGAAACCCTTGAGAGAAGGAATGGTTTTGTGACTCTGAAGTGTGATGACAGAAAGACTGTCATGAACTTCTGGGCTCTCTGCCATGTTGTACAATACTGACTAGATTCCAGGATCCCTGAAGTTGGCACAGATAAGGCAGGCAGGAGACATAGGAGAAAAAGACCCTGAGGAAGAGATGCGTGGCTGACAGAGACAGATGAGAACATGCCTTCCTCCTCAGGAAGCCTAAGCATTCCATAACCTCCTTTTCTCAGCTCATCTTTGCCTTTTTCTCTTAAGTACATCCACTAGAAATTTTACTGAGGAAACTAAGGTAAACGTTTCATAGCAGTGCAGCAGGATTAGGGGCTCAAATTAGTTATAGCAAAATAAAGTTATATTTTTGTACACCTGAATTTAAGTGTGTTACCCCTTGAGGTAAATATTTATCATTTGTTGCTTTTACCGACTGTGGTTTTTGTATCTCTCTCTCTACATATACAACTACTCTGGCTAGGTTGTTCATTCTAGGATACATGTGTAAATTCATGACACTTTGAAAGACATCTGCTCTCAGATAAGAAAAGTCAATGTACTGTGATAATGGTAAAAGTACAAATTCAAAAACAAAACTTTGATAAGGGATGAAGGAGTCTTCGGGCCTAGAAAAGAAAACAAGGGTCTCAAAGGCCCTTGCTGAATCATCTAACTTCAGAGAAAACATCAGGTCCTGCCCTGATGCTCCAGGCCAGTTGCATCTACCTGGGACTTATCAACGCCTGTCCAGAAACCTTCCACCCCCTATATCTGCCAGGGATCTATCACCCCTTGCCAGAAGACTTATCACCCCAAAAGCTCCCACCCCCTGTTCACCTACAAATGCCATCTCAACTAAAGAATACCCAAAACATCCCGCCTGACTAACGTTTCCCTTATTGCTTTCACAAACCTCCCTTTAAATATGTAGCCTCCTTGACGATCCCTCTCACGCTCAGCCTGGTCATTAGGCTGACCGTCGCCCCTCCTTGCCTGAAAAAAGGTAACCTACTTCCATTGAGGTCATCCCTCCTTCTTTATGCCTCAGCCTGAACTATACCTTACAGGGGATTTGAACAAAATTTGAGAAATTAACACAAGGAAGACTTCTTATGAAAAACTGTGTCTACATATATTATAAATAGGTACTGGAAGTCAAAAAATGTGAAACATTAAAAAAAAAAACCAACTAAACACAAATGTCAAAAAGATGGAAATACCAGGCCACCTTACCTGCCTCCTGAGAAACCTGTATGCAGGTCAAGAAGCAACAGTTAGAACTGGGCGTGGAACAAGAGACTGGTTCCAAATCAGGAACAGAGTACCTCAAGGTTATATATTGTCATCCTGCAAATTTAATTTATATGCAAATACATCATTCAAAATGCCAACTGAATGAAGGACAAACTGGAATCAAGATTGCCAGGAGAAATATCAATAACCTCAGATATGCAGATGACACCTCTCTTATGGCAGAAAACAAAGAAGAACTAAGAAACTCTTGATGAAGGTGAAAGAGAAGAGTGAAAAAGCTGGCTTAAAACTCAACATTTGAAAACTGAAGATCATGGCATATAGTTCCATCACTTCATGGCAAACAGATGGAAAACAATGGAAACAGTGACAGACTTTATTTTCTTGGGCTCCAAAATCACTGCAGATGGTGACTTCAGCCATGAAATTAAAAGACACTTGCTCCTTGGAAGAAAAGATATGACAAACCTAGATAGCGTATTAAAAAGCAGAGATATTACTTTGCTGACAAAGGTCCGTATAGGCAAAGCTATGGTTTTACCAGTACTTATGTATGGATGTGAGTCTTGGACCACAAAGAAGGCTGAGTGATGAAGAATTGATGCTTTTGAACTGTGGAGTTGGAGAAGACTCTTGAGAGTCCCTTGGACAGCAAGGAGATCAAACCAGTCAATCCTAAAGGATATCAACCTTGAATATTCATTGGAAGGACTGATGCTGAAGCTGAAGCTCCAATACTTTGTCCACCTGATGGGAAGATCTGACTCACTGGAAAAGGCCCTGATGCTGGGAAAGATTGAAGGCGGGAAGAGAAGCGGACAACAGAGGACAAGATGGTTGGATGGCATCACCCGGCTCAATGAACATGAATTTGAGCAAGGTCAGGGAGATACTGAGGGACAGGGAGGTCTGATGTGCTGCAGTCCATAGGGTTGCAAAGCATTGGACATGACTGAATGATTGAACAACAATAAAACACAAATGTAGAAGGCTCTCAGCATTTCTTGTCTTTTTGCAAAGACTGTTTGATAGTGGTTTGAGGGATACTATATTTTATATTTTTTCAAGTAGTCCTAAGTTTTCAATAATTGTTTTTATAATCTGCCCAAACTCTCATATAAGTTGATAGAAATGTTTGTTTTTGCAAAAGCTTTCAGAAAGTTTGGATAATCTGGATACAAAATAATTAGTTATTAATACACAAATATTAGAAGTGAAGTCACTCAGTAGTGTCTGACTCTTTTTGACCCCATGGACTATAGCCTGCCAGGCTTCTCCATCCACTGGATTTTCCAGGTAAGAATACTGGAGTGGGTTGCCATTTCCTTCTCCATGGGATCTTCCTGACCCAGGGATTGAACCGGGGTCTCCCTCATTACAGGCAGACTCCTTAACCTCTGAGCCACCAGGAAACTACCACACAAATATTCAGATCAGAACAGTCGCTCAGTCGTGTATGACTCTTCGCGACCCCATGAATCGCAGCACGCCAGGCCTACCTGTCCATCACCAACTCCTGGAGTTCACTCAGACTCAAGTCCATTGATTCAGTGATGCCACCCAGCCATCTCATCCTCTATCGTCCCCTTCTCCTCCTGCCCCCATCCCTCCCAGCATCAGAGTCTTTTCCAATGAGTCAACTCTTCACATTAGGTGGCCAAAGTACTGGAGTTTCAGCTTTAGCATCATTCCTTCCAAAGAAATCCCAGGGATGATCTCCTTCAGAATGGACTGGTTGGATCTCCTTGCAGTCCAAGGGACTCTCAAGAGTCTTCTCCAACACCACACTTCAAAAGCATCAATTCTTCGGCGCTCAGCCTTCTTCACAGTCCAACTCTCACATCCATACATGACCACAGGAAAAACCATAGCCTTGACTAGACAAACCTTTGTTGGCAAAGTAATGTCTCTGCTTTTGAATATGCTATCTAGGTTGGTCATAACTTTCCTTCCAAGGAGTGAGCGTCTTTTAATTTCATGGCTGCAGTCACCATCTGCAGTGATTTTGGAGCCCAGAAAAATAAAACCTGACACTGTTTCCACTGTTTCCCCATCTATTTCCCATGAAGTGATGGGACCAGATGCCATGATCTTCGTTTTCTGAATGTTGAGCTTTAAGCCAACTTTTTCACTCTCCACTTTCACTTTCATCAAGAGGCTTTTGAGTTCCTCTTCACTTTCTGCCATAAGGGTGGTGTCATCTGCATATCTGAGGTTATTGATATTTCTCCTGGCAATCTTGATTCCAGCTTGTGTTTCTTCCAGTCCAGCGTTTCTCATGATGTACTCTGCATGGAAGTTAAATAAACAGGGTGACAATATACAGCCTTGACGAACTCCTTTTCCTATTTGGAACCAGTCTGTTGTTCCATGTCCAGTTCTAACTGTTGCTTCCTGACCTGCATACAAATTTCTCAAGAGGCAGATCAGGTGGTCTGGTATTTCCATCTCTTTCAGAATTTTCCACGGTTTCTTGTGATCCACACAGTCAAAGGCTTTGGCATAGTCAATAAAGCAGAAATCAATGTTTTTCTGGAACTCTCTTGCTTTTTCCATGATCCAGCAGATGTTGGCAATTTGATCTCTGGTTCCTTTGCCTTTTCTAAAACCAGCTTGAACATCAGGAAGTTCATGGTTCACATATTGCTGAAGCCTGGTTGGAGAATTTTGAGCATTACTTTACTAGCGTGTGAGATGAATGCAATTGTGTGGTAGTTTGAGCATTCTTTGGAATTGCCTTTCTTTGGGATTGGAATGAAAACTGACTTTTTCCAGTCCTGTGGCCACTGCTGAGTTTTCCAAATTTGCTGGCATATTGAGTGCAGCACTTTCACAGCATCATCTTTCAGGATTTGGAATAGTTCAACTGGAATTCCATCACTTCCACTAGCTTTGTTCGTAGTGATGCTTTCTAAGGCCCACTTGACTTCACATTCCAGGATGTCTGGCTCTAGGTGAGTGATCACACCATTGTGATTATCTGGGTCGTGAAGATCTTTTTTGAACAGTTCTTCTGTGTATTCTTGCCATTTTTTCTTAATATCTTCTGCTTCTGTTAGGTCCATACAATTTCTGTCCTTTATTGAGCTCACTAATTTATAGACTTGGCATTAGTAGAAGTCTTTGAATTATCAACTATATATAACACATGGGATTTGCCCACAAGAAATGTACTTCTGTTTTCTTTTAATTGTAATTAACATATATGTATTCTCTACTGAACCTATATAGTATATTAAAAAGCAGAGACACCCATTGGAAGGACTGCTGTTGAAGCTGAAACGCCTATACTTTGGCCACTTGATGAGAAGAACTGACTCATTTGGAAAGATTCTGATGCTGGTCATAACAAACACCCTCTTCCAACAACACAAGAGAAAACTCTACACATGGACATCACCAGATGGTCAACACTGAAATCAGATTAATTATATTCTTTGCAGCCAAAGATGGAGAAGCTCTATACAGGCAGCAAAAACAAGACTGGGAGCTGACTGTGGCTCAGATCATGAACTCTTTATTGCCAAATTCAGACTGAAATTGAAGAAAGTGAGGAAAACCATAAACCATTCAGGTATGACCTAAATCAAATCCCTTCTGACTATACAGTGGAAGTGAGAAATAGATTTAAGGGACTAGATCTGATAGACAGACTGTCTGATGAACTATGGACAGATGTTCATGACATTGTACAGGAGACAGGAATCAAGACCATCCCTAAGAAAAAGAAATGCAAAAAAGCAAAATGGCTGTCTTGAGAGGCCTTACAAATAGCTGTGAAAAGAAAAGGAGCAAAAAGCAAAGGAGAAAAGGAAAGATATTCCCATTTGAATGCAGAGTTCCAAAGAATAGCAAGAAGAGATAAGAAAGCCTTCCTCAGTGATCAATGCAAAGAAATAGAAGAAAACAATAGAATGGGAAAGACTAGAAATCTGTTCAAAAAATTAAAGATACCAAGGGAATATTTCATGCAAAATGGGATCAATAAAGGACAGAAATGGTAAGGACCTAATAGAAGCAGAAGATATTAAGAAGATGTGGCAAGAATACACAGAAGAACCATACAAAAGAGATCTTCACGACCAAGATAATCACGAAGGTGTGATCACTCACCTAGAGCCAAACATCCTGGAATGTAAAGTCAAGTCGGTCTTAGGAAGCATCACTACAAACAAAGCTAGTGGAGGTGATGGAATTCCAGTTGAGCTATTTCAAATCCTGAAAGATGATGCTGTGAAAGTGCTGCACTCAATATGCCAGAATATTTGGAAAACTCAGCAGTGGCCACAGGACTGGAAAAAGTCAGTTTTCATTCCAATCCCAAAGAAAGACAATGCCAAAGAATGCTCAAACTACCACACAATTGCACTCATCTCACACGCTAGTAAAGTAACGCTCAAAATTCTCCAAGCCAGGCTTCAGTAATATGTGAACCATCAACTTCCTGATGTTCAAGCTGGTTTTAGAAAAGGCAAAGGAACCAGAGATCAAATTGCCAACATCTGCTGGATCATGGAAAAAGCAAGAGAGTTCCAGAAAAACATCGATTTCTGCTTTATTGACTATGCCAAAGCCTTTGACTGTGTGGATCACAAGAAACCATGGAAAATTCTGAAAGAGATGGGAATACCAGACCACCTGACATGCCTCTTGAGAAACCTGTATGCAGGTCAGGAAGCAACAGTTAGAACTGGACATGGAACAACAGACTGGTTCCAAATAGGAAAAGGAGTTCATCAAGGCTGTATATTGTCACCTTGCTTATTTAACTTATATGCAGAGTACATCATAAGAAATGCTGGACTGGAGGAAGCACAAGCTGGAATCAAGATTGCCGGGAGAAATATCAATAACCTCAGATATGCAGTTGACAGAACACAATATGGCAGAAAGTGAAGAGGAACTAAAGGGTCTCTTGATGAAAGTGAAAGAGGAGAGTGAAAAGGTTGGTTTAAAGCTCAACATTCAGAAAATGAAGATCATGGCATCTGGTCCCATCACTTCATGGGAAATAGATGGGGAAACAATGGAAACAGTGTCAGACTTTATTTTGGGGGGCTCCAAAATCACTGCAGATGGTGATTGCAGCCAGGAAATTAAAAGACACTTACTCCTTGGAAGGAATGTTTTGACCAACCTAGACAGCATATTAAAAAGCAGAGACATCACTTTGTCAACAAGGTCTGTCTAGTCAAGGCTATGTTTTTTCCAGTAGTCATGTATGGATGTGAGAGTTGGACTATAAATAAAGCTGGGTGCCAAAGAATTGATGCCTTTCAACTGTGGTGGTTGGAGAAGACTCTTGAGAGTCCCTTGGAGTGCAAGGAGATCCAACCAGTCCATCCTAAAGGAGATCAGTCCTGGGTGTTCATTGGAAGGACTGATGTTGGAACTGAAACTCCAGTACTTTGGCCACCTCATGTGAAGAGTTGACTCATTGGAAAAGACTCTGATGCTGGGCGGGATTGGGGGCAGGAGGAGAAGGGGATGACAGAGGATGAGATGGCTGGATGGCATCACTGACTCAATGGACATGAGTTTGAGTGAACTCGGGGAGTTGGTGATGGACAGGGAGGCCTGGCATGCTGCAGTCTATGGGGTCTCAAAGAGTCGGACACAACTGAGTGACTGAACTGAACAGAACTGATTCTCTACTGTGAAATACAGACATATTGGTAAACTGATGTATATTACTTCTGTGAAATGTATGAAACATTAGCAATAACAGCACTAGTGAAATTTGTCATTACCCGTAGAAAGTGAAGAAATTTTTTCCCTTGATCAATTTTCTCAGCATAATTTATTAGACATACACTTGTTTTACATTGCTTTATGACACTTCTTTATCATATTCAGTTTAGTTAAGTAGCTCAGTCGTGTCTGACTCTTTGGGACCCCTTGAATCACATGACGCCTAGCCTCCCTGTCCATCACCAACTCCCAGAGTTCACCCAAACTCATGTGCATCGAGTTGGTGATGCCATCCAGCCATCCCATCTGTTTCCGTCCTCTTCTCCTCTTGCCCTCTATCCCTAACAGCATCAGGGTCTTTTCCAATGAGTCAACTCTGCTCATGAGGTGACCAAAGTATTGGAGTTTCAGCCTCAGCATCATTCCTTCCAGTTAACACCCAGGACTGGTCTCCTTTAGGATGAACTGGTTGGATCTCCTTGCAGTCCAAGGGAATCGCAAGAGTCTTCTCCAACACCACAGTTTAAAAGCATCAATTCTTCGGCGCTCAGCTTTCTTCAGAGTCCAACTTTCACATCCATACATGACCACTGGAAAAACCATAGCCTTGTCATGACAGTCCTTTGTTGCCAAAGTAATATCTCTGTTTTTTATTTTTTTTATTTATTTATTTATTTATTTTTCTCTCTGTTTTTTAATATGCTGTCTAAGTTATCATATTACACACACACATATTCCACTTGGTAATCTGTTCTTTCATTGATCATTTCTTTCTTTTTTTTTTTTTTTAAACTTTACAAAATTGTATTAGTTTTGCCAAATATCATTAATCATTTCTTTGCACAAAGCTCATGCTGTTTGTATTATTACTGGTCTAATTGTTTTAAAATATGCTCCTCTTTCATAATTCTTAAATATTAACATAGGTTTTTTCAATATTAATTGCAGGTGTCCTTGATATATTATTCTGATTGTATTTAATATAAAATGATATTCTTTAGGTTCTTCCAAATATAAATGATCTACAACATAACTCCAATCACATTATATTTATCAGCAGCAACAGCAAAAACAGTGGATAACATGGGTATAGCATTTAAAATGCAGAGTCTCTTGACCATCTGTAGGAAGCATGAAGAACTTGTAATTTTTTTCTTTGGTGGTGGTCAAATAAAAGATAATAATCTATGGCTCCAAGATACTAAATTTTGCTGACCCCACAGAGTTACTACTCTTTCGCTTGTTACCAAGGAATCACTTAAGTGTATGTGGTACTTGGTTCACTGAGTCATCCAGTTTACTTGATTCCTAAAGCAGAAGTAGCCAGACAGAGAATGAGGCAGAGTGAAAATCTGATGCTCTACATGGAGTCAAAGCCAAGCCTTGAAGCTGCACTATCTTCATTGTTAAAGATGAGCTCACAGCAAGGCTAACAGTAAAAGCTGCCAAGGAGGAGTTTGGCTTGTCTTACACCAAACTAAACTTCTATACACTGCCTCAACATGTAGGTTCATTCTATTGAAATCAATTTCAGGTGGATGTTTCTGAGATTAGACTGATGATATAAGCTTTTAAAAGACAGAAATCCTATGTTTATTTTGTGGCTAAAACTAATGCTCAGAAAATGGATTCACAGTTTTTACACCAAAAGCAATTGATCTTTGTAACTAAACATCTGGCAAACCCTAAAAAAAAAAAAAAAAAAAGTTAAGTAATGCTGGATCACATACAGGCAAGGAAAATGGCTGCTTTCCTCTGAATTTTACTGATTAAAAAAGTTGCCAAAGTGATTGAATTAATAGACGTATCTTTAGTTTGCCTGTGAGTAAACTAAAGTGTTTATCATGAAGATGATAATTAGATTAGGACAATAACATTCCAGAATAGGAATTTTCTGCATAGTAGGTTTATTCCTTAATTTACATGACCACTTAGCTTAATGATTCTTTTCTCCCTTATAATGAGGTTTAGGTACTTGTCTTCTTATTTTAACTATAAGTCAAGATGTTTAGCCTCGTGACATAATGTTTAATGTAGTTGTCTTTATAACAAAGATATTGTTGCATTTAATAATTTATGTTTTTTTGGGTAGTTTTTTTAAAGAATTTTTTGATGTGGACCATTTTTTGAAGCCTTTATTGAATATGTTACAATATTCCTTCTATTTTATGCTTTGGTTTTTTGGCTGGAGTATGTGGGATCTTAGCTACCTGAAAGTGAAAGTCTCTCAGTCGTGTCCGACTCTTTGTGACCCCATGGACTGTACAGTCTGTGGAATTCTCCAGGTCAGAATATTGGAGTGGGTAGCTGTTCCCTTCTCCAGGGGATTGTCCCAACCCAGGGATCGAACCCAAGTCTCCTGCATTGCAGGCAGATTGTTTACCAGCCGAGCCACAAGGGAAGCCCAAGAATACTGGAGTGGGTAGCTTATCTTTTCTCCAGCAGATCTTCCTGACCTCGGAATCCAACCAGGGTCTCCTACATTGCAGGTGGATTCTTTACCAAGTAAGCCATCAGGGAAGCCCTTCAGTTCAGTTCAGTCGCTCAGTTGTGTCCGACTCTTTGAGACCCCATGAACTGCAGCACGCCAGGCCTTCCTGTCCATCACCAACTCCCAGAGTTCACTCAAACTCACATTCTTCGAGTCAGTTATGCCATCCAGCCATCTCATCCTCTGTTGTCACCTTCTCCTCCTGCCCCCAATCCCTCCCAGCTTCAGGGTCTTTTCCAATGAGTCAACTCTTCGCACAAGGTGGCCAAAGTATTGGCGTTTCAGCTTTAGCATCAGTCCTTCCAAAGAAATCCCAGGGCTGATCTCCTTCAGAATGGACTGGTTGGATCTCCTTGCAGTCCAAGGGACTCTCAAGAGTCTTCTCCAACACCACAGTTCAAAAGCATCAATTCTTTGGCGCTCAGCTTTCTTCATAGTCCAACTCTCACATCCATACATGACTACTGGAAAAACCATAGCCTTGACTAGACGGACCTTTATTGGCAAAGTAATGTCTCTGCTTTTGAATATGCTATCTAGGTTGGTCATAACTTTCCTTCCAAGGAGTAAGCGTCTTTTAATTTCATGGCCACAGTCACCATCTGCAGTGATTTTGGAGCCCAGAAAAATAAAGTCTGACACTGTTTCCACTGTTTCCCCATCTATTTCCCATGAAGCGATGGGACCAGATGCCATGATCTTCGTTTTCTGAATGTTGAGCTTTAAGCCAACTTTTTCACTCTCCTCTTTCACTTTCATCAAGAGGCTCTTTAATTCCTCTTCTCTTTCTGCCATAAGGGTGGTGTCATCTGCATATCTGAGGTTATTGATATTTCTCCCAGCAATTACCAGGGATCAAACCAGCACCTCCTGCACTGGAAGGCAAAGTCAACCACTTGACCATCAGGGAATTCCATAGGGCAATTTTAGGATTGCAACAAAATTAAGAGAGAAGTACAGAGATTTTCTATTATACCCCATGTTCCCACACATTATCGACACTTTTATCAAGAATGAAGATACATTTTTACCAAGAATGAAGATATTACTGTATTTATATCACTTTAGCCTATATGTTTATAAATGTGTGCTAAATATTAAGTTTAAAATAAAAATAAATTTTTGACCTAAATCATGAAAATATAGAACTTACTGGACCACATTTATGGAACTTATTCAGTGAAGGAAAGTTCTGACTTTGATTGTTAGAACAATTACAATTAAAAACTTTTTTATTTTGAATGAGGGTAGGGGATAATTCTTTGGTCCTAATAAATAAGATTCAATCTTTCAATATTTTATTCTTTCCTCTTTTTTTTT
Organism: Bos taurus; assembly: GCF_002263795.3. Classification (NCBI taxonomy): domain Eukaryota; kingdom Metazoa; phylum Chordata; class Mammalia; order Artiodactyla; family Bovidae; genus Bos; species Bos taurus. The sequence continues at coordinate 37,735,018 of NC_037328.1, read as the reverse complement.
TTTTTGCTATTTCAGAAGTAAAAAACATTTGAATGTGCTAATTTTAGTGCAGAATTACCTGTGCACTTTTTTAGTTTGTTTAAAATATATGTTTTAGTATGTTCAAAAATGTATGAACCTGAAATTTAGGGCAATCAGTATATAATCCATATGGGATTCTCCTCTCAAATTTTGTTTTTATTGTGTGTGTGTGTGTGTGTAATGGTCTCATATACTCTTTTCTCTTTTGGCATTTATGAGTACTATTATTATAATAAAAAACAATAGCAAGATTTAGTACTGATTCTGAGAATATGTCTTTTTGTTTTTTGGCACTTTGCCACACATGTTCAAATATATTTTTGAATGCTTAAAATCATTCTAATAATGAAGACTAAAATGACGAAAACTTTGAAAAAAACTAAAATGTTTTTTCAAACATTTCCATTGCTTATAAAAATAAAAAGAATATTTAAAAATTAAGGGAGCTTTATAACATGGACTGAGGCTTTAGGAAAACACAACTATATAAAACATAAATAACTAAGATATCTTTGTTAGAATCTCTGTTGTAGTCTTGAAAATGTCTATACTTTGATCAGTTATTGAATCTAAAAAATAATATTCATGTTTAAATGTGTATTTATTTGTGAGAATGATACATTCATTGAGTAGTTTATCTAACAGAAATAGTAAATTTTCACAAATTCAAAATTTCTTTAATATTCCAGTTATCATTTTCATGTTTATAGAAGGTGATGGCACCCCACTCCAGTACTCTTGCCTGGAAAATCCCATGGATGGAGGGGCCTGGTAGGCTGCAGTCCATGGGGTCGCTAGGAGTTAGATACGACTGAGCGACTTCACTTTCACTTTTCACGTTCATGCATTGGAGAAGGAAATGGCAACCCACTCCAGTGTTCTTGCCTGGAGAATCCCAGGGACGGGGAGCCTGGTGGGCTGCCGTCTATGGGGTCGCACAGAGTCGGATATGACTGAAGCGACTTAGCAGCAGCAATGAGTTACAACAAGGAAATTGGCATTAGCTTATATCCTGATGCGCAATTTTATCAGAAATGCACTCTATTCAAGATCTAATACCCGCATCATATCTTTACTTAATTGGTTCTATGGCAATAAATAGAACTGTAAAGATATAAACGCCACATTGTGACGGATATGATTCAACGTGAAACAGTGTATGTTAGTTGCTCAGTCGTGTCTGACTCTTTGCGACTCCATGGAGTGTAGATCACCAGGCTCCTCTGTCCGTGTCATTTCTCAGGCAAGAATCCTGGAGTGGGTACCCATTGCCTTCTCCAGGGGATCTTCCTGACCCAGCGATCTAACCTGGGTCTCCTGCATTGCTTAAAGCTTCTCTACCATGTGAGCCACCTGGGAAGCCAAAAATATGTTAGTGCAAATGGGAAGATAATTCTATCAAATAAAGCCAAAAAGAGAAATGTAATCCTGCTTTTCAGTGGCCAAAGTACTTGCGGCAATTTTGTGTAAATAACAATGACAATGTATTTTTGAAACCAGTTACACTGTTGAAAACATTGCATACTGAATATATACCTAGTGTCATTATTTTTCCAATAATGAAGCTATGCTCAGAAAAGTTAAGTTTCTTCAAAAGTCAAAGAAATTAGCAAGTAGTGGATCCAAGATTCAAAGTCAAGTTTAATTATGATGATTGTGAAAATAATAAAGTTAATAATTATATGCATTTTAAACCTTATAAAGTTATATAATTATTGTATTTCACAAAATAATTGACCAAAGAAACATTTCATAGCATAAACTGAGGCAGAACTATCCATGTTTAAACTTATTTTAAGTTTACTATATAACACACTTCAGAATTAGTGGATAGTTTTGAAGAGTGTTGAGAAGTATTCATATTATTTTGTTAAAACTAATGGTTCTCATTTGTCTTCCCATATGGGCTACCCAGGTGGCAAAGACCCTGCCTGCCAATTCAGAAGACTTAAGGTATATGGGTTCAATCCCTGGGTCAGGAAGATCCCCTGGAGAAGGGCATGCCAACTTGTTCCGGTACAGAAGATATATTCAGCCTCTCCTCTGTCCTCCGTCTGCTCAAAATTTGAACTTAATAATTGAACAAACCATGCCTTAATTGAGATAAATTTTACAAGATATAAAAATAATCCTGAAAATATCATCAGATTTTCTCAAAAAAATTTTTTGGCAAGATCACTTCAAATATATATATTGACTTTTTTTGACACATTTGGGGAATTCTAACATTGTGTTTCAGATGCTATTGTGTTTTTTCCTACCCTATTTAACTGCTTATGAATTATAATTTATCAGCCAAAAATTTGTCAGTAGACTTATTATTATTATTTAGATTATGTAGATATCTATTTGATAATTCCAGACTCTGAGCTGAAAGATTTTTCTCTGAACCAAGATACAAAAAATTTCAGAAAATTTTCTCTTTCTCTCCAAAATGGAAAACCCAGATATGGGACTCTTTACTGATAATTAGTTCATTGTACATTTATGTGTTCAGTTCAGTTCAGTCGCTCAGTCATGTCCGACTCTTTGCAACTCCATGAATTGCAGCACGCCAGGCCTCCCTGTCTATCACCAACTCCCAGAGTTCACCCAAACTCACGTCCATCGAGTCCGTGATGCCATCCAGCCATCTCATCCTCTGTCCTCCCCTTCTCCTCCTGCCCCCAATCCCTCCCAGCATCAGAATCTTTTCCAATGAGTCAACTCTTCACATGAGGTGGCCAAAGTACTGGAGTTTCAGCTTTAGCATCATTCCTTCCAAAGAAATCCCAGGGCTGATCTCCTTCAGAATGGACTGGTTGGATCTCCTTGCAGTCCAAGGGACTCTCAAGAGTCTTCTCCAACAACACAGTTCAAAAGCATCAATTATTCGGCGCTCAGCTTTCTTCACGGTCCAACTCTCACATCCATACATGACTACTGGAAAAACCATAGCCTTGACTAGACGGACCTTTGTTGGCAAAGTAATGTCTCTGCTTTTGAATATGCTATCTAGGTTAGTCATAACTTTCCTTCCAAGGAGTAAGCGTCTTTTAATTTCATGGCTGCAATCACCATCTGCAGTGATTTTGGAGCCCAGAAAAATAAAGCCTGACACTGTTTCCACTGTTTCCCCATCTATTTCCCATGAAGTGATGGGACTTGATGCCATGATCTTCGTTTTCTGAATGTTGAGCTTTAAGCCAACTTTGTCACTCTCCTCTTTCACTTTCATCAAGAGGCTTTTGAGTTCCTCTTCACTTTCTGCCATAAGGGTGGTGTCATCTGAATATCTGGTTACTGATATTTCTCCCAGCAATCTTGATCCCAGCTTGTGCTTCTTCCAGCCCAGCGTTTCTCATGATGTACTCTGAATATAAGTTAAATAAGCAAGGTGACAATATACAGCCTTGACGTACTCCTTAACACAATACATCAATCATATGCATCTCTTTCCAACTTAAGTGGCTTTTCATTGTTAGCTTGAGATCCCCAAATCTTACAAATTAGAGCTTTTTTTTTCCCTCTCCCAATCTTAGAGCCAGCTACTAATATTTACTAGTAGACCTCTCCTTTTGAATCTACTTTAGTCATTCCATGATACAGTGAATCTGATAACTGGAACTTGCATTTCAGTGAAAGTACCAAGGAAATATGATAGAGACTCTTCAGATCTGGTTCTTCACCCTTTTCCTAGGCTATAGTCTGACTTCTAAGTAAGCCCCTATTTTCTAAACTGCAGCAAAAATGTATGTATCTTAAATGGTATTTTATAACAGAAGGAGAGAAAATAGACATTTTATAGACTATGCCAGTTGGAGAGGTTGTGAAATATGATACAGAACTTTTGAGTGAAGATTAGAGACCTTCTATTCACTAATATGATGTGAGGTAAGTAAATCACCTCTCTGCTTGGCTAGAGAGCTGCTCAATGAAATTTCATGGGTTTCAGGAGTACTTTTAAAATGGTAATGGTGACTTCTGAAATCCAAATTGGATTTCTTCAGGCTGAAAAATGTTAACTTCTAATATTTCACAAAAGATTTTAGGTGATACTTGGATTTAGAGTTTGTATTGATTTCTGAAACTTATTACTTCACCTGGTATGTGAATACACAACGTCCATTAGAGATGCTTTCCATGCTTTTAGGATTAAAGGTTAATGTTTGTGAACATCAATGGCATGCAACTATTCACTACCTTATAATTGATTTGTGGGAGGGGAAAAGGAGGCATTAAGTACTTTAAATCATATGTGACATAATTTTCTCTTGGTGGGGCATGATGACGAAGGTGCATGGAATGCAAACTGAACAAGAAGGATGCTAGCACAACAATAGATACAACGAAATGAATGTCATTATGGAAAAATGGCAATTAAGATTCTCTTAATTAGCCTGTCATTTTGTATTTATCATCATAATGTTTGTTTTACAATGCTTTATTAAATCTGGCTTTATGACAAACAGTCTGCTGGCAATGCATCCTGCTGTGCAACATATGGTGTTACACCTAATGAATATTAATGCTGTGAAGTATAAATGGTCCTCAGGGACAGGGCTGATGGCTGGGAAACTCCTGCATATGGCATTACTATTCAGAAAGGTTAACTTCTATGTTTCTCATCATTTTTTTCTCTCCTTGTGACCTACCCTTTTGCCTATGAAACCTCAAATGTGCATTCCAAAGTTTAAAATATTTGCCTTTTGGTATCATTTGGTCTGTTCCTTTTAGCCTTGCTCTGCTTTTTCTTCCCAACAAAGATTCTCTTCGTTTGAATGCTTCCTACTCAGGTGAGGCTGTTACCCAAGTAATCCACTTAGAACTGGACCAGATGTTTCACTCCTATCACTGTACAATGTCACCATACACTAAGGTTTCCAAACTCAGTATCAGGTCATTAAAAAAAAAAAGTACTATATTTATTCTGTTGATTGTAACTCCTTTCTTCCACACTGCCCACCAGATGTAGTTCCCAATAATTTCTAAGTTGGCTAGTCAAAGAAATGAGAAGGAACTAAACTTAGAAATTTTATATGAAGAATATTTTGCTCCACATCATTATTTCAATGCGTGCCTTGGAATTCAGTTTGTGTCCTTATAAACCACATCCAACCCAGAGTACAGCAAAATGGTTCCAAAAAATATGACTGTTTTTTCCTCCCTCCTAACAATATACAAAATTTTGAATAGGAAACTGAAAATAAGTCAATCCCCATACCTCATATTATCTTCCAGGAGTTTAGAGAGTAGTTATCAAAAAATCAATCACAAAACTGTATGATTATATTTAGAGGATATTTCTTATTTGGAGGATATTTCTATGTTGAAAAACATGTAGGCTGAAAATGAGGGATTGCAGGTGGGACTGTGTATGTCACCATTCAAATAAATCTCGTGTGATATTACATTAAGACGTGCTCTACTGTACCTCATGCAAATCCACCACCATAAAAGTTCAAGAATAGCAAGATATCACTGAACAGTGAAGTATTCTGAAGATTTCTGCTCTTATCCTTAAGATAATCATAGGTATACCCTTATTCACTAGTTAATTTGTTTCAGATACACTGGAGGTGGAGAGGGAAAAAAGTGGACTACAAAACTTGATTTCAGCAGCCAAATCTGGGAATCATCTCTCAAGTTCAAATAATAAATGAATAGATTCCATCTAATGATGACTAATGATGCTTTTACTATTTTTTGGTCATTTACTGTTTATATAGTATTTTATATACTCTAATTTAATATTAACCATCATGTGAAGTACATTTTTAAAAGCATTTCAAAGTGCAGACACTTTTATTTTTGATATAACCGTCATAATATTACATAGTGTCTAGACCACTGAACTATGCTTCCAGGGAGCTTTCTTATGAAGGGCACACTGGAAGTTTTACAATATCTCTATTCCCTTCCAGTTGAGGCACAGATTAGTTTTTTGTTTTCAGATTGGATCATCTTCTGAAAGTTGATTTTTCTGTCATAGCAACTCTTCATACATTTATTCCATGAATTTGTATAGATTGGCTTATATAAATAGGTGCTTTGTATAAATGAGACAGAGAATCTCAAGGTGATGAAACGGGGAGAGAAGCTATTCTTGAACTAATACAAAGAAAACACAGATATTAGACTAAGTATCCAGATGGTAAACAATCTGCCTGCAAAATGGGAGACCCAGCTTCTATCCCTGGGTCAGGAAGATCCCCTGGAGAAGGAAATGGCTACCCACTCCAGTATTCTTGCCTGGAGATTTTCATGGGCAGAGGAGCCTGGTTGGCTACAGTCCATGGGGTCGCAAAGAGTTGGACATGACTGAGCAATAAACTTGATATGGTGCAATACCTTTTTAATAAATCAAGTTATATCTTGCAAAAAGTAGTATGATGTTAATCAGATGAAAGTCATTGCCTATGGTCATAAATCCAGAACAACAACAGCACTGTCAACAGAATTTAGAAAAAGCAATACGGACAAATAAAAAGATAGCTCTCTTAGACTTGAATGATTCCTTTTTCAACTAAATTCTTCATATAAAGCATTCTTTATAGATTCATATATACAGAACAATTATATAATGTAATATCCTACAAAGCTCTTTCTATAGGAGCCATAAAATTATGTCTGAATCTATTGTCTCACTTATTGTTTATCTATTGGATGGTCTATATGACATTTATAGTAAAATGTATGTTGTCCTCATTTCAGAGTGTGAATTTAGTCATTTTAAGTAAACATATTTTGTTTGTTTCTTTTTATAAATACATAGTCAAGGGTAACTTGTGATGTTGTCATGGTTAGATATCTGGGCTGAGTAAATCCGGATAGTGGTATTCTTATGCGTGACTTGATAAAACTAGAGAAATGGCACCTCTTAATTGTATCTTGGAGATATTTTATAGGTATTTTAATTATTATAGTATATTTAATATTTGTTCTGTTCCTTCAAACATTTTACTGTCTCAGGCCAGTCTTGGGTGCCTAAAGACAGAGATAAGTCCTTCAGAAACTGCAGGTGGTAAAGAAAGTACCATGAGGCTGCACAAAACTAAAGGCTTGAGTAAAGAAACAGACTGTTCAGAAGAGGCAGAGAGGGTGGGAGGTGCTGAAGCGTAAAGATTGTAAAGAGGAACAGTGCAAAAGATGACTTCAGGGCCATCAAATAGCTTGTGCTCTTTTTTTCAGTGTGTACATGCAGTACAGTTTTTATAGTTGTTGATGGAAGCTTCTCAATCTTTTCCAGAAGGAGAAGCCTTGCTTTTCTAGCTTTGTGCTTTAAATCAAAACGGGGGAAATAGAATTTTTTTTTTTTTTTTAAATTTTCTACACAGCTTCCAAAAGAGGAATGGCTTCATTGTCTTTTCTGAATAAATCTGCTAGTGTCACATTGGCATCCGTAAGATAATTAAATAATTTTCCTGATATTTCTTTTAGAAACCACTACTCTCTCATCTCCTTAGTAGCAGAATAGCTGGCAAATGTACATTAGTGCTGCAGTCTTGAGTGGTAGTATTTGTTTTCAGTTTTGATTTCATTTGGTGACAGTATTTTATATTTAATAGTAGCAAGTTCAAAGAATATCTCAATAATAACACTGTGTTGTAAAATTATTGGGAAATTGTATTCTGGAAATCTCTACACAGGATTATATGTAACTACTAAATATTTAACAAGTGGAGATGGAAGGTTGTAAAAAAAACTTAAGAGGTTAAGATATCTGACAATTGTTAAAGCCAGAGTCCTATTATATTGCAGGCTTCTTACATTTCCTAGAAAATTGAACAACCAATAGGATCAACCCAATGAATAATGAAAACACCAAGAAGAGTTGCATCCTCAATATAGAGCAGTAAATCCTTTGTTTATGCAGCTGCTAGAACAGAGCACTTTGGGCCTAAGAGGATAAATTCCAATCAAGCCAAACGGCTCTATACTTTTTTTTGGGGAAAAAAAACTCATCAATACTTCCTCCTAAAAGGGGAAGTTAATAATACAAGAAGGATAGATATAGCTATCTCTGAAGATCAATGTCTTGCTGCCTAAAAATATTTACAATTTCCCAAAGTTTAACTTTCCACCCAAATTTTCTCAAATATGAATAATATGATATAAAGAGAGTTTTGTTTTGCCATGTTGTCCTTTGCACTCCAAATGAGCTAATTATACACAGTAATGTTTGACAATAAACACTTCTCAGGACACTTTTGTTTTGAACTGAATGAAACTCAGCTTGAACAAACTTCGGCCAAAAGGGAAATACATTTGTCCACAAAAACATACCGCCAAAAGTCACTGGAGCAGCTGGCTTTATGGACAACTGTAAACAAGTAAAGGGCTCTACCTCTCACATTGTCAAGTTTTGTCCTCTTTTGTGCAGATGCACTTAATCCATGCTGTGCATGTCATGTCTACCAGCTGCTTCTGTGGTCATAGTCCTTCCCTCACTGACCAAGACAAATTCTCATTCTTCCTTAAATTCTAATTTTATAATTCTTGGAAAAAATGTCTGAGTGGAACATCTTTAAGTACAAACACAACTCTTTCTGATTAACAATGGCCAGGGTGGGACTTGTTATCTTTTACTTAAACCACAAGGTTGAAGCAGTAATGGGGCTGGTGGAAGGAGAGGGACGGTTGTTCAAAATAATATAGGACAAGATAGTAGATTCTACCACCGCGTGCAAATCTGAGTCTATTATTAAACTTTTCTCACTTTGTGCATTTACTTATGTTGATGATTCTCACAATTTTAAAGGAATATATATATATTTTCTGTACGCATGTATGATCAGCTGTGTCCAACTCATTGCAACCCCATGAACTGTAGCCACCAGCTCCTCTGTCCCTGGGTTTCTGGTTGGAAAGATCCCCTGGAGAAGGAAATGGCAACCCACTATAGTATTTTTGCCTGGAGAATCCCATGGAGAGAGGAGCCTGACAGGCTACAGTCCATGGGGTAGCAAAGAGTAGGACATGACTGAGCAACTAACATTTTCACTTTCATTTTCACACTGGAGCGGGTTGTCATTTCCTAATCCAGGGGATCTTCTAGACCCAGGGGCAAAGCTTGCATCTCCTGTATTAGCAGGCAGATTCTTTATCACTGAGCCACCTGGAAAGCTCATATTTTCTGTATAATTATTCTTTATAAAATCCTAGAAGAAAATCCTAACATAGTATGTGAAATAGAAAGCCTGTATCACAGACAAACGTTTTGAGAACAGCGTTGGACATATTTTTCAAGTGGGTAAAATAACATCTTTTCACCTGGAAATAATTTGCCTTTCAAATAAATAAAGCTTTCATATACTGAGCATTGCTATGTGAGGCTAGGCTATGTTTCAACAGCTTTAGACATATTACATCACTTATTTTTCTAAGAATGGAAAATATCATAGATCTATTTACAAGTGAGAAAATTTAGACTTAAGAAGGTTTTTTTTTTTTTTTTTTTTTTTTTTAGCTTTTCCAACATCACTCAGTTAATATACAATAGAATCAGGATTTTAAACCCAATTTCTCTTAACACCTCTTATTTATTTATATACTTTAAGATATACACTAGCAAAATTACAATCTAAAACCTAGGAGAAGAATGTTATTAAATTTTACTTTATTTTAAAAAAAGAACTACAGAATGTGACCTGGGATTATATCAAATGTGACAGACAAGAAATCAGTTGCTAAACAGGTAAATTTTCCTTGATGTGTTGTGTTCAAGATACATCATTTTACCCGTGTTTCACTTATTAAAATTTTTTTCAAGGCTTTTAAAAGAGTGGAGTACAGATATAAACAAACCAATACCTCTCTGTGTCATCTCAGTAGTTAAATTTTTTAAAATCTTTTAATGCCATGGCCATTCATGTAGAAATTGCAAAATTAATTATTTCCTCCTCTATGAGATTCCATACTATTCTGACTCTCAGGCTTCTTTAATGTCACCAATTTGTTTTCTATGTTAGTTCTTCCTTTCCTTTCTTTAGAACTTTTTTCTATATTGTCTCTGCTTCAAAGATTATTGAGTTATGTGAGTCTCACATCTGTATCTCCCAGCATGGCCTTAATCTTAAACAGAAACAAGTACTAACTAATCACCTAATCACCTAATTCCCTTAAAAATCAATGCTGCTCTAACAAGTTTCTAATTCATGTGTGTATACTGAAAGGGGTTTTGTGTGAGAGATGAATTTATTGAAATAATTTTAGCTATGCCTTAGAAGATAAGTAGGGCTTCCCAGGTGGCAGAATCCACCTGTCAATCCAGGAGACACAGGAGACCTGGGTTCAATCCCTGGGTGGGGAAGATCCCCTGGAGGAGGAAATGGCAATCCACTCCAGTATTCTTGCCTGGAAAATTCCATGGACAGAGAAGCCTGGAGGGCTACAGCTATAGTCCACAGTGTCCCAAAGAGTTGGACATGACTAAACATGTGCTCTCATGTAGAGGATAACTATTTGTTTTTGCTTTTTTTCCTTCTTCCAGTAAACACAGAATGATATCCCACAATCACTCACTGTGTGACTTGCTGAGCAGGCACTTGACATACTCAGAAAGTCATTGAATAAGTAAGTATTTATCAAAGACCTACTATGAACCATGCATATTTCAAAAGGCTGAAAAATGGCAATGAACATGATAAATAAGGAGCTCTTATTTTAGAGAAGACCAACATAGAGTAAACAATAAATGAGTGTAATGATAAGTGAAGAATGAATTAATACTAAACAATTGCAAAATATTAATACTTAGTTTTGATACTCAGAAAAATTATTAAAGGTATGATAAGCTGTAAATGGTGAGAAGGATCCAAACACAAGAGAATCAGATGAAAACATGCCCCCTGCCACTCAAAAAAAAACCACGAAAAGCTCACAGTTTCCTATGTAGAGTGATCCACCAATTATTTCTAAATTGATACCAGATAAGCTTGGATAAGCAAATAAGGCATGGATTATGTAGGACTTGGTAAGTCAGGCAAGGATTGTAAGCCAGGGAACAACATGTTGTGATTTACACTTTCATTTTGTCTGCTAAATGTATTGTGATATTGGGTCAATTGTATAGAGAAACAAATAAAGAGAAAGAAGACAATCAGAGGGCTATTATAGTTGTTTGGGAAAGAAATGATGGTAACTTTACTAGAGTGATACTAGGGGTTAGATAGCCTGTCTTTGTGCAATTTGGAAACGGTGATCCTTTTAGTGCAAGTCTTGCCAAGAATCTTGTACCAAGAAAAAAAAAATTCCTTCTGCCAAAAACACATGATTCAATACCAAGATAGCAGATATAGGCTAAATTTTCAGACAGACTCATCCCTTGGCTAGATGCCCTTGTCCACCGAACAATCCACATAACTACACTCTATGGACATGGAGGTAATATTGAAGTGTTGTGAAGTGAATGGATTCAGAATATATTTTGAAAATAGAATGGAAGGATTGCTATTTGATTGATTATAAAATTGAGGAAAGAATATGAATCAAAGATAATACCTAAATTTCTGACTTGAGGAACTAAGAAAATGTTTACTAAAATTGAAAACAAAGTCAACAGGAGCATGTGTGGGGATGAAAAGCAAAGTTTTAGCAAAATTGTACAAGATGTCTATTTGAAATCCAAGTGGAAACATGCAGTAATGAAAAGCTAATTTGGTCTTTTGGAGGGATGGTTCACATAGTTATATAAAGTCACAGGATTAGGTGAGATCACATAGGATAATGACTAATGTCTAGATAGAGGAAACAGGGGCTTCAGGACCAAACCCTGGAACATGTCAACATATGTGACTGAATAGTGAAGGAGGGGCTATCAAAGGAGACTGAGGTGAGGTGAGAAGAAAACCAGGGATTCAAAGGAAGAAAGTGTTTGAGGGAGAGAACTATAGACTTTAACAGCATGTAGGTCATCGGCAACCTTGCAAAGAATAGATTTGGTAGACTGGTAAGCCTGGAATTTTCATCTGAGTGGTGTGAAGAGAAACTGTAGGCAAGAAAATGGCAGTGTTATAAACAAAGAGTGTTTCAATTTTCCCATGGAGGGAGTAGAGATATGGGACTGTGGCTAGGGTTGGATGGGGTGGCTGTGGGACGGGGTGGTCATTAAAAATTTTTTTTTATTAATAGAAAAGCAAGTGGAAATGATTCATAGTAATTGAGAACTTAGATGCAGGAAATGGAGGGAAAATTACTAGTAGTGAAGCCCTTGAGAGGAGGAAAGAGTCTTGAAAGATCTGCAGCTTTGAAATATCTGTGAAGCTGTATAAGATCTGTGAAGCTATGTAGTTCATAGAATAGTCAGGTTTCAGCTAGAGGGAGAGGCTGAAGAGAACACTCAGAGCTGAGTTAGAGCAACTCAGTGCTTTGCTGCTGACAGAGGTTGCTTTGCAAAGGGCACACTTGAAGGATTTGGGAGTTAAGAGATTAGAGGAGATTAATGGGCATACAGCAGAGCGTGGGAATGCGAGATCACTCGATGACGGATAGCAGAGGTGTCTTGGGCCTCTCGGAGTGACTACTGAGAAGTAGAAAGTGAGGAATGACAGGATTAACCCTGAGAGTTTCTTGAGAGAAGGTGGGTAAACAGTTCAAGCTGGAAAACCCAGGGGCGCCCCATATTTGCAATTCCTGCAGCGCTTATTTTTTGATGACCAGAGGTGATTGAAACTCCCTCAGAGACGTTCTTCCTTAGGAGACCTGCAGTCTGAGTCTCAGTAGGGTCTCTCTTTTCTGGGAGAGCAATCATTTGGTGGCCCAGGGCCTGGAGAAGGGAGTCTAGAGATTGTGTCTTCTCTGCAGCAGCCTGGAAACATGGCTGCTGCAAAACAGGGGGAAGACTGAAAACAGGATTTGTTAACTGATTGAATAAATGAAGGGGTGAATGATGAAATAAATGATTATTAGTTAATATCTTGTTAACAAGGTATTTCTCTGAGCTGAAGGGATAAAATGAGTTTTCTTTCCTTCAAGCAATAAATTCTCTTTTTGCAGCTTTAAAGTTCAAAGCTATACACAATTTCCTACTGCTCTCAAAAATCATCTGATTACCTACCTATTAAAAAAATGTTATGATATCTGACTTCTTCCAAGAAGGAAGAAATTCATTTTATCCTTCCACTGTTGCCACTAATTACAGCATCATTTCCAATATTCATTTTCATTCTCTAATTCCCTTGTAACTCAGTTGGTAAAGAATCTGCCTACAGTGCAGGAGACCCAAGTTCAATCCCTAGGTCAGGAAGATCCCCTGGAGAGGGAAATGGCAACCCACTCCAGTATTCTTGCCTGGAAAATCCAATGGACAGAGGAGCCTGGTGGGCTACAGTCCACAGGATTGCAAGAGTTGGACACGACTTAGCAACTAAACCACCACCTTAATTAGTGACATTATACAAACTGAAATTTTTCACTCAAAAATATTGAAATATAGATTAGTTCTTTCTTTACTTGAGGTAGTTTTTCCTAATGTTGACAGCAATTACAACAGATTTTAGTTTTACATTATTGAAAGTTGTTTGGAATATAATTATAACAGACACCGTTAGTTGTCTTACATCTACTTCTGGCTTAATGGGAAATATTTACTGCAAGAAATAAAACAACAAAAACAACAACAAAAACTGAAGCTTCAGTATTTTCAAAAGACAGAGGCTTATTTTTTCACAAAAGAAGAACTCTCTCTGAATAGTGTTCTTGAATACACAGGCTTCATAAATCAATTTTGTTGATATTTTCAAAACAATACTTGTTATTACAAATAGCATATGTTCTCAATTTTCTCTTTTGTTTTCTATTCTCCCTGATCATGTATACATATAAGACAGAGTATTTATACCTGAAATAATTCCTGAAGTAAAAATAAAAGGCAGTTTCTTCTTTACCATTTGGAAGTCTTTAAAATTTTTTCCAGGTGTTTAAAAATATGAAATAGCAATTATTTATGTCTAGAAGCGTTATGGTGTTAATGATCCATTTTGATGCCAATCACAAAATAACCTTTCCCTTGCTATCCAGAACATCAGTGTTTTAAAACATTATTCAAAATAGTAGTAAAAGCCAATAAGCAACTTAAAATGTTTATATATTTTGACCAGGAATAGTTGCTTTTAATAATTAACTGGCAGAAAAAGAGAAATAATAACATTTATATACAAAAATTTGGTTATAATGTTATATAGCCAAAAAGAATCATTAAAAGATTGAAAGTACAAAAATTAGAAATGATTCAAGTCACGTCTAAAAGGTTTATTTATATTAAGTGCATTAAGCCATTAAAAGTAATCTTTTAAATGACTTAATGAAGACCTTGCACTTCTGGCCAAGTTGGAGTAACAAGGACTGATTTATCCTCTTGCAGAAAATCACTTAAAGTCAGTCACCATATGTGGGAAAAAAAGCAAACAAACAGGTTTAAGATATCAGGCAGCAAAGAGCAATAAATAATTCCTGAAAGAAAACAAACTAGGTGAGCCCAACAATTATTTAAGCCTACTATCTAGAAAGAATTTCAGGTTACAAGGCAAGGAAGGGAGATCCAGGCAGAGCCTGCCAATCTTCCTGAGTTGAAAAGAGTTGAGAGTCCAAGGAGACCAAGGTGGCTATAGTTCTCCAGGTAGCATATGTAAGAGGGGAGAGCTGTAATAAGACAGAGCCCCAGATATCTTCAGAAACTTCAACTGAATACTGATGAGCATATGTGTGTGAGGAAAATATATGAGTGTGAAGAAAGAATAACGTGAAAAAACTGGAAAGAATGATTGTTGAAATTCACAAAGGATTGAAAAATGTTTGTCTTCCATTTGGACTTCCCTTGTGGCTCAGACAATAAAGAATCTGCCTGCAGTGAGGGAGACCTGGGTTCAATCCCTGGGTTGAGATTAACTGGAGAAGGGAATGGCTACCTACTCCAGTATACTTGCCTGGAGAATCCCATGGACAGAGGAGCCTGGCAGTCTATAGTCCACGAGGTCACAAAGAGTCAGACACAGCTGAACAGCTAACACTTTCACTTTTCCATCAGAATAGAAAACATTCATAATTCATAAGACATCAGGAAGAGTACTCAGAAAGGAATTGCCTAAACAGCAAGACAAAATTAGCCTTAGACTAATGACTGCTTTCATCCTATCTGCACCTCCCCCCTCCCCCCCCAAAAAAAGAGGCCTCAAAAGGATCACATTGTCTCCAAGTAACTTCATCTTCAGTTCAGTTCAATCACTCAGTCATGTCTGACTCTTTGCAACCCCATGAATTGCAGCACGCCAGGCCTCCCTGTCCATCACCAGCTCCCGGAGTTCACTCAGACTCATGTCCATCGAGTCCGTGATGCCATCCAGCCACCTCATTCTCTGTTGTCCCCTTTTCCTCCTGCCCCCAATCCCTCCTAGCATCAGAGTCTTTTCCAATGAGTCAACTCTTCCCATGAGGTGGCCAAAGTACTGGAGTTTCAGCTTCAGCATCATTCCTTCCAAAGAACACCCAGGACTGATCTCCTTTAGAATGGACTGGTTGGATCTCCTTGCAGGCCAAGGGACTCTCAACAGTCTTCTCCAACACCACAGTTCAAAAGCATCAATTCTTCGGTGCTCAGCCTTCTTCACAGTCCAACTCTCACATCCATACATGACCACTGGAAAAACCATAGCCTTGACTAGACGGACCTTTGTTGGCAAAGTAATGTCTCTGCTTTTGAATATGCTATCTAGTTTGGTCATAACTTTCCTTCCAAGGAGTAAGTGTCTTTTAATTTCATGGCTGCAATCACCATCTGCAGTGATTTTGGAGCCCAGAAAAATAAAGTCTGACACTGTTTCCATTGTTTCCCCATCTATTTCCCATGAAGTGGTGGGACCAGATGCCATGATCTTCATTTTCTGAATGTTGAGCTTTAAGCCAACTTTTTCACTCTCCTCTTTCACTTTCATCAAGAGACTTTTTAGTTCCTCTTCACGTTCTGCCATAAGGGTGGTGTCATCTGCATATCTGAGGTTATTGATTTTTCTCCCAGCAATATTGATTCCAGCTTGTGCTTCTTCCAGCCCAGCGTTTCTCATGATGTACTCTACATATAAGTTAAATAAGCAGGGTGACAATATACAGCCTTGACGTACTCCTTTTCCTATTTGGAACCAGTCTGTTAGAACAAAGCTAAATGATGTTTACAGGAAATAGTTGTTTTTGAGTATATTAACTCAACTAGGTAAAATTCACAGTAAAAATTTATTAGGCATGAAAATAAGCAGAAAAATACAAACCATAATTAGGAATGAAACAAATGACAGCATAAATGGGCATGGACATTAAAACAGTTAATGTAACTATAACCACCATTTCAAGAAAGTAAATAGAGGCGAGGAGATGGTAAACAATAAAAACAGACCAAGTCAAAATTCTCAGGAAGAAAATTATAATGTCTGAAATAAAAAAAAATACATTAATACAATTAACAGTTTATTAGATATTTCAGAAAGAAAGCAATTACTGAACTTGAAGACAGAAAAATACAACCTATCCAAAATGAAATACAGTCACAAAACAGACTGGAAATAAAAAGTAAAAATAGCATCAGTTAGCTATGAGATGACTTTAGACAGCCTAACATAAGTATAATTGGAGTCTCTGATGAGGAAGAAAAGAGCATAGTTAAGACATTCAATGAACTCAAAAAAACACATGATGAAAACTACACCCAGGCATACCATACTCATACATGTTACAGTTAGCTGGAATGTTGGGGAACTATTATGTAAGAGGAAAAAGAAAATAGTAGCAAACAATGCAAGAAAAACTTGCAGGACAGGAGGCAGTAGAAAAATGTCTTATCAGTAATGAATAGTAATGAATAAGCAGAACTATAAACCCTAAAGCAACCACCAATAATTAAAATAATTTATGTTTTATTATACCTAGTATTAACTTAAAACATAAATTTTCTTCACTATTGACCAGAAGAGGGAAAGAATATATAGATGTAGGGTTCTTAATTAGAGCCTATATCTAGAGCTTGGCCTTTGCTAGATTATATTATTAAATTTAAACTTCAGAGGCCTAGCCTCTACCCTGGGTCCTGATTCAAATTGAAGATCAGCTCTCTTCATCATATAGATGGACACACTGAGGCCCCCAAAATAGAAAGACTAGATACTTATCAGTCAAGGATATTGTAGATGGATTGCCTTTGTTAAAAGAAAGTTTGACTAGATTACTCTCAATTTCATTCCAGAAAACAAAGGTTCAAAAATCTAAGACTTTCCCAAAGGAAGCCAGTAATTTAGAGCCAAAGCCTGGACTAGGACCCAGATCTGACCACTCCCAATCCAGAAATCAGTGGAAGATGAACCCTAGTTTACCTTTACTGGTTGGTTTACCATCAATTTGGATTTTTCAGTTCATATATTAAACATCTGTTAAGCACAGGCAGGGAAACCAAGCTTCAAAAAGAAATTTGTCTCATGCAAGAACACTCTGGGAAAAGTCAGTACTATGAGGACTCTCAAATCCCTTCCTTCCCCATCCACCCTTCTTATTAGCTTCCATCTCTAAAGGACTTCATCAGATCATCATCAGAGCCCAGAGCTCCAAATGTGTCATAACTTGAGATCTTTTAAGCAAGGCTTTCAAACAACCTGTCCTGAACCCTGGCATGGAAGAAGAGGTCCATGTCTTTGATAGGCAAAGCCACTCTGAGTTCTCCTAATCCTGCTGAGTCTTATAGCTTAAAAGGAATATAATCTCTTCTAACATTGACCTGGGCAAGTAGTGTGTATTTGGGAGGACAGGGGGAAAGAACAAGCAGAAAACATGTTTAAGAGCATTATCAGCTTGCTTCATTTCTGAAGCTGCTCCAGTCAGCCTGACCCCCATCTCTGGGAGTCACCCTTGAGATCACAAGCTGGCAAAGCATGGTGAGCTGCAGGAACAAACTGTTCCTCTCCTCAAAACAACCAAACCTACAAACTCACCCTTATTGGAACAAAAAGCATTAAATTACTATTTTTTTTCTTCCCACTTTAATGTTACAGCCACTGAACTCATACTGCTTATTGACCAGTCCACTTATTTGCCAAGTATTATAAGTGGAAGCTCTTTAAATTGTTGTCAGATTCTGATGATTATCTCTTGTAGGGGTATCTAAGTTCATTCTGGCTATTTGAGTTCTCAATCCAACCAGGATGTACACTTGTAAGACTATATGTCTTTGTTTTACTCACAAGTGTATTGTTAATGTTTGGGATAGAATTGGCATTAAATAGACTCATTAATCTATGCATGAGAATTTTTTAAAGGTTTATAGCCATTATGAATCTCAATCTGCACACTAAGACATGCAAAAATACCTTTATTTCCATCAAGTCAATAAAAGGTTACAGCTAATAAGAACACAAAGGGGATAAAATGAATTATAAAAGTACTCCATCCTAAAAAAAGAGCATAAAAAGAGGAGAAATGTAACAAAAAACAGGTGGGGCAAATTAAAAACAAAACCATAGATATAAGTCCATTTTTTTCAGTAATCACATTAAAAACAAATGGTTTATATACCCCAGTTAAAATAGATAGGATTTAAATAGCAACATCAAAAGGATGGAAGATTGTGTGTGTGTATGTCTGTGTGTCTGTGTGTCCATGAGCACACGTGCTCAGTCATGTCTGACCCTTTGCGACTCCATGGACTGTAGCCCATCAGGCTCCTCTGTCCATGTAATTTTCCAGGCAAGAATATTGGAAAAAGTTGCCATTTCCTCCTTCATGAGATCTTCCTGACCCAGAGATCAAATCCATGTCTCCTGCATCTCCTGCATTGTGAGGCGGGTTCTTTACCATTGTGCCATCTGGGAAGCCTGTGTGTATACATATATGTGTGTATCTATAGTCCAAAGAAGATAGGAGTGACTATACTAATACAGAAAGTCCTCTACATATGAAAGATCAAGTTGCAAACTTTCAAAGATGTGAATGTGGGTTTGTATGTCCAATCATATTAGTTCATGTGTCTGGTGTTTATAGTCACAGGCATGCATCCTCTACAAGTGGTTGTGCTTTTGTATACTTTACCGTATAGACTGCATTAGTACAGTATCTATATTTCAGGTGCAGGGTGTCTGGAGACATGTATAAAAACAGCAATGATATAGCTGGTACCGCTGTGCTGTGTGCTGTGCTTAGTCGATCAGTCCTGTCTGACTCTTTGTGACCTCATGGACTAGAGCCCGTCAGGCCTCTCTGTCCATGGGGATTCTCCAGGCAAAAATACTGGAGTGGGTTGCCAAACCCTCCTCCAGGGGATTTCCCAACCCAGGGATTAAAACCCAAGTCTCCCATATTGCAGGGAGATTGTCTAAGCCACCAGGGAAGACCAGCTGTTACTGCTAAGAAGCACCAAAGGATAACAATGGAAAGAAAAGTGAAAATAATTAAGAGAGTAAAGTGAGGTGAAAAGATGGTAGATTTTGCTCATTCTTATAACATGAATCATTCAACCATAGCATGATTCTAAAGAACAAAGACCAAGGTTGTGGAACATGTGAAGTCTGCTGTACCAATGATGTCAACAGTGATATCAAAGAAGCGTAGAAAAATGATGGAGGAGACAGAGAAACTTCTTAGTGTATAGATGTAGGATCAGCATCAGTGTTGAGTACTGCTCAGCTTAATGCTGATTCAAGAGAAAGCAAAAAGCCTTTAAGACTTGTTAAAGAAACATGGTGAAAAATAAGAGGGCACACCTTTTAATGCCAGCCATAGCTGGTTTCATTGGTTCAAGGCTAGAGCCAACCTTCACAACATAAAAGTAAGTGGTCAGGCGAGTGCAGATATTATAGCTGCCCAGAAATTTCCTGAAATGCTTCAAGAAATTTTTGATGAAGGTGAGTATTTACCTGACCAGGTTTTTGATGTAGATGAGACAGAACTGTATGGAAGAGGATGCCAGACTGAAGTTACATCAGAAAGGAGGAAAAATCTGATGCCAGGCTATAAGACAACAAAAGATAGGCTAACTCTTTTGTTTGGTGGCAATGTTTCTGGTGATATGGAGCTGAAGCCTCTCTTAGTTTATCCTTCAGTGAACCCAGTTCAGTTCAGTTCAGTCACTCAGTCACGTCCAACTCTTTGTAACCCCATGGACTGCAGCATGCCAGGCCTCCCTGTCCATCACCAACTCCCCGAGTTCGCTCAAACTCATGTCCATTGAGTTGATGACGTCATTCAACCACCTCATCCTCTGTCATCCCCTTCTCCTCTCACCTTCAATCTTTCCCAGCATCAGGGTCTTTTCCAATGAGTCAGCTCTTCACATCAGGTGGCCAAAGTATTGGAGCTTCAGCTTCAGCATCAGTCCTTCCAATGAACATTTAGGACTTATCTCCTTTAAGATGGACTGGTTGGATCTCCTTGCAGTCCAAGGGACTCTCAAGAGTCTTATCCAACACCACAGTTTAAAAGAATCAATTCTTTGGTGCTCAGCTTTCTTTATAATCCAACTCTCATATCTATACATGACTACTGGAAAAACCATAGCCTTGACTGGATGGACCTTTGTTGGCAAAGTAATGTCGCTGCTTTTGAATATGCTGTCTGGGTTGGTCATAACTTTTCTTCCCAGGAGCAAGTGTCTTTTAATTTCATGGCTGCGGTCACCACCTGCAGTGATTTTGGAGCCCCTCAATATGAAGTCTCTCTCTTTCCCATCTATTTGCCATGAAGTGATGGGACTGGATGCCATAATCTTAGTTTTCTGAATGATGAGCGTTGAGCCAACTTTTTCACTCTCCACTTTAACTTTCATCAAGAGGCTCTTTAGTTGTTCACTTTCTGCCATAATGGTGGTGTCATCTGCATATCTGAGGTTATTGATATTTCTCCCGCCAAACTTGATTCCAGCTTGTGCTTCTTCCAGCCCAGCGTTTCTCATGATGTACTCTGCATATAATTTAAATAAGCAGGGTGACAATATACAGCCTTGATTTACTCCTTTTCTTATTTGGAACCAGTCTGTTGTTCCATGTCCAGTTCTAAGTGTTGCTTCTTGATCTGCATACAGATTTCTCAAGACCCAGGTCAAACAGTCTGGTATTCCCATCTCTTTCAGAATTTTCCACTGTTTATTGTGATCCACACAGTCAAAGGCTTTGGCATAGTCAATAAAGCAGAAATAGATGTTTTTTTCTGGAATTCTCTTGTTTTTTTTTTCAGTGATCCAGTGGATGTTGGCAATTGATCTCTGGTTCCTCTGCCTTTTCTAAAAACCAGCTTGAACATCTGGAAGTTCACAGTTCACAGCAGTTCAGTACTGCTGAAGCCCGGCTTGGTGAATTTTGAGCATTACTTTACTCGCGTGTGAAATGAGTGCAATTGTGTGGTAGTTTGAGCCTACAAGTAAGATGGTAGGCACTGAGAGAGAGGGCATCAGAGGGCAGACAGACTGAAACCACAATCACAGAAAGCTAACCCCAGTCTAATCACATGGACCACAGTCTTGTCTAACTCAATGAAACTAAACCAAGATGGATGGGTCAAGGTGAAGAGTTCTAACAAAATGTGGTCCACTGGAGAGGGAATAGCAAACTACTTCAGTATTCTTGCTTTGAGAACCCCATGAACCGTATGAAAAGGCAAAAAGATAGGACACTGAAAGATTAACTCCCCAGGTCAGTAGGTGCCCAACATGCTACTGGAGATAGGTGGAGAAATAACTTCAGAAAGAGTGAAGAGACAGAGCTAAAGCAAAAACAACACCTAGTTGTGGATGTGACTGTTAATGGAAGCAAAGTCTGATGCTGTAAAGAGCAATATTGCATAGGAACCTGGAATGTTAGGTCCATGAATCAAGGCAAATTGGAAGTGGTCATACAGGAGATGGCAAGAGCGAACATTGACATTTTAGGAATCAGCGAACTAAATGGACTGGAATGGGTGAATTAACTTAGATGACCATTATATCTACTACTGTAGGCAAGAATCACTTAGAAGGAATGGAGTAACCATTATAGTCAACAAAAGAGTCTGAAATGCAGTACTAGTATACAATCTCAAAAACAACATAATGATCTCTGTTCGTTTCCAAGGCAAACCATTCAATAACATGGTAATCCAAGTCTATGCCCCAACCAGTAACGCCGAAGAAGCTGAAGTTGAACGGTTCTATGAAGACCTATAAGACCTTCTAGAATTAACACCCCCAAAAGATGTCCTTTTCATTATAGGGGACTAGAATGCAAAAAGTAGGAAATCAAGAAACACCTGGAGTAACGGCAAATTTGGCCTTGGGAATACAGAATGACGTAGGGCAAATGTTAATAGAGTTTTGCCAAGAGAATGCACTGGTCATAGCAAACACCATCTCCAACAACACAAGAGAAGACTCTACACATGGACATCACTAGATGGCCAACACTGAAATCAGACTGAT
This sequence comes from Bos taurus, assembly GCF_002263795.3. NCBI lineage: Eukaryota > Metazoa > Chordata > Mammalia > Artiodactyla > Bovidae > Bos > Bos taurus. The sequence continues at coordinate 37,712,604 of NC_037328.1, read as the reverse complement.
TATATTCTTTGCAGCCAAAGATGGAGAAGCTCTATGCAGTCAGCAAAACCAAGACCGGGAGCTGACTGTGGCTCAGATCATGAACTCCTTAATGCCAAATTTAGACTTAAATTGAATAAAGTAGGGAAAACCAATAAACCATTCAGGTATGACCTCAATCAAATCCCTTATGCTTGTACAGTGGAAGTGAGATATAGATTTAAGGGACTAGATCTGATAGACAGAGTGCCTGATGAATTATAGATGGAGGTTAGTGACATTGTACAGGAGACAGGAATCAAGACCATGCCCAAGAGAAAGAAATGCAAAAAAGCAAAATGACTGTCTGTGAAGGCCTTAACAAACAGCTGTGAAATGAAGAGAAGCAAAAAGCAAAGTAGAAAAGAGAAGATATACCCATTTGAATGCAGAGTTCCAAAGAATAGCAAGGAGAATAAGAAAGCCTTCCTCAGTGCTCAATGCAAAGCAATAGAGGAAAACTATTGAATGGGAAAGCTAAAGATCTCTTCTAGAGTATTAGAGATACCAAGGGAACATTTCATGGAAAGATGGGCAGAATTAAGGACAGAGATGGTATGGACCTAACAGAAATAGAAGATATTAAGAAGAGGTGGCAAGAATACACAGAAGAACTGTATGAAAAAGATCTTCATGACCCAGATAACCACGATGGTGTGATCACTCACATAGAGCCAGACATCCTGGAATGTCAAGTCAAGTGGGCCTTAGAAAGCATCACTACGAACAAAGCTAGTGGCGGTGATGAAATTCCAGTTGAGCTGTTTCAAAGCCTAAAAGATGATGCTGTGGACATGCTGCACTCCATATGCCAGCAAATTTGGAAAACTCAGCAGTGGCCACAGGACTGGAAAAGGTCAGTTTTCATTCCAATTCCAAGGAAAGGCAATGCCAAAGAATGCTCAAACTACTGCACAGGCCTATTATAGTACAGTGCTATAGGATAGCCGAGTGTGTTAGTTGGATACCTAGGCTAACTTTGTTGAACTTGGAGATTAGCTGGACTTATGAAGAACATGTTCTTGGAATAGAACTCATTCATATGTAAGGAATTTACTGTATCAGACAAGACAGATTTCTCATCAAAGAATATTGCTGTTGATAAAGAAACAGTATTTCACAGTTATCTGACAATCTAAAATAATTATTTAAATAAAAGCACAACTTCAAAATACATAAAACAGAAACCAATAGAACTGTAAAGAGAAATAATAGACAAATCTACAATTACAGTTCAAATTTTCAACACCTTTTCACAACATAGTACAATTTTCAGTACTCCTTTCACAATAGTTTATAGAATAAGTAGACACAATCAGTAAAGGTTTAGAAGACTAGAAAAACACTACCAACTAAATTGACTTAATTGACAGTTTTAGAACACTTCTCCCAACAATAGCAGAATAGTATATTCTATTCAAGTACACAAAAATCATTCACCAATGTAGGCCATGGTATAAGCAGTAAAACAATCTCAGTATTTTTGAAATAATTAAAATCATGTAAGTATATTGTCAGATAACAATGGAACTAATTTTGAAGTCAAAACCAGAAACTTGGATGACCCTAAAATTTCAAAACGGAGCAACAGATTTTAAAATCCGTGTGTCATAAAAGAAGTCAAAAGGGAAATTAGTATTTTAAATGGAATGAAAACAAAAGACACAGCATATCAGAATTTGTCAGATGCAGTTTAAGAAGTACTTAGGGGAAAGATTATAGCAATTAATATAGATATAGTAGAACAAAAGAAGTTTCATATCAATGACTTCAACATCCACTTCGAGAACTAGAAAAAGACCTAGTTAAATACAATGAAAGAAGGAAAAGGAAATGATAAAAGCAAAAATCATTTAAATAGAATACAGAAAAAAATCAATATTGAAATCACTACAGCCTAACCCATTTCTTTTGTGAAGGTCATTAAAATTGAAAAAAAAATCTGGCCAAGCTTATGAAGAAAAAAGAAATGTAAATTACCAATATCTGGAATGAGTGAGGTGACATAAGTAAATAATCTGCAGATATTAAAATAATATGAGAATATTAATAACATATTTATGGCATTAAGTTTGATATATAGAGCAAAAAGAAAATTTCTTAAAGTACACAACCAACTATAAAAGATTACTCAAGAAGAAATAGATCATGTAAAACTCACTGCATCTATTTAAAAATGAATTTGTAGCTAAAAATCTTACTTGGTACTCTTAAGAAAACTGGAGGCTTAGATGGTTCTACTGACATATTCTATGAGATGCTGATGAGTATTTTGTACATTAACTCTTGTAGACAGTATAAAAGGAAGGGATTCTTCCTAGTCCATTCTATGAGATTATCATCACCCAAGACCAAAAAAACAGCCAAACACATTACAAGGAAAGATAACTATAGAAAAATATTACTCAGAAACAAAGAAGCAATTTTTTTAAATTAGCAATTCAAATGGAACACTATATAATGATCATGATTCATTACTATTTAGAGTTCATCCTAGGAATGCTGGTTTATTTGAAAATCAGTGTAAATCATCATATTGAAGACTATCTAATAAAAATCACATGATTGTCTCCACAGTTACCAAAAAAGCATTTGAGGAATCCAAAATCTACTGCTGATTAAAACTCTCAGCAGACCAGGAGTAGGGACTTCCTCAACTTGATAAGGAAACCAATGGAAAACCTGTAGTTAACCTTATGTCTCAACACTGAATGCTTTACCCTGAACATCAAAAAAAATCTGTCTGTTCTTATTCTGTTTTAAACTCTTTTTTTTTTTTTTAAGCAGTTGAGAGGAATGAAAAAGAAGATGGCAGAGGAACAGGACGGGGAGACCACTTTCTCCCCCACAAATTCATCGAAAGATCATTTGAACGCTGAACAAATTCCACAAAACAACTTCTGAATACTGGTGGAGGACACCAGGCACCCAGAAAGGCAGCCCATTGTCTTCGAAAGGAGGTAGGACAAAATATAAAAGATAAAAAGAGAGAAAAAAGAGTTAGGGATGGAGACCCGTCCCGGGGAGGGAGTTGTGAGAGGAAATTTCCAAACACCAGGAAACCCTCTCACCGGTGGGTCTGTGGGTAGTTTTGGAATCTCAAAGGGCAACATAGCCAGGAGGAAAAAATAAATAAAACCCACAGAATATTCAACTAACCGCAACTCCCAGTGGAGAAGTAGCCCAGATACTCACATCCACCACCAGCAAGCGGGAGCTGAACAGGGAGGCATGGGCTGCATTGCTTAGGGTAAGAACCAGGCCTGAATGCCCTGAGGACAATCTGAGGGAGCTAACATGAAACAGAAACCCAAACTGTGGGATAGCCAGAGAGAGAGAAAAAAAAAAGAAAGAGAGAACTTTTCCCCCAAAAGCTCTAACCTAAGGCACTGCTGGCCGGCTCACAGAACAAAGGACTGAGCGAATACCAGAGGAGAGCTAGCTGGCTGAAGACAAGCCCATCCCCCGCTGGAGGCAGAGAGGCAGGCAGGCAGGCAATAGCCTGAGCCCGAAGGAGAGGGGCAATATCGGCTCCAGAGATGGCATCTTTAACAAACTGCAAGCTGGCTCCCAGGTGCTAACCAAGTCTTCCTGGTATCATGGATGGTGGACATCCGCCAGGAGGGTCGCAGCCAGAGATCAGCTCCCCAGAGGAGACACACAGCACACCCGAGATGGCGCTCCTGCTATGCACCCAGGAAACCGAGTGGCTGGGATGGGGGATGTGATAAGATGCACTGCCCACCTCGGGACTGTGCACTCGCCAAGCACCTGGTCACCTGAGCTGCTCAGACCTGGGAAGGGCACAAAACGCATGCCCAACTGAGTCTGTGCCTTTGTGGAGTACCCAAGATCCTGAGCCTGAACAGCTTAGACCTGGGAAGTGCACACAACCCAGGGCCCGCTTTAGACAGTTCCCCTGCACAGCAACCTGGAGCCTGAGCAGTGTAGACTGGGAAAGCACTCACACGGTGAGCAGGGGCAAACCCAGTGTGGCTCAGACACTGCGAGCACTCCCCACACACGCCAGTGATAATTGTTTGCGGCGTTCCTCCCTCCCCATAGCACGACTGAACAAGTGAGCCTAAATAAGTGACCACCTTGGCCCCCTTGTGTCAGGGCGGAAATTAGATACTGAAGATACTTGCAAACAGAAGAAGCCAAAATAAACAGAGGGAACCGCTTTGGAAGTGACAGGTGCAACAGAGTAAAACCCTGTAGTTAGCACCAACTACATTGGAACGGGCCTATAGACTTTGAGAAGAAGCATAAGCTGGAACAAGGAACTATCTGAAACTGAGCTGACTCCACACTGCCCACAACAGCTCCAGAGAAATTCCTAGATATAATTTACTATTATCATTTTTTTAATTAAAAAATTATTTTAAGTCCTTTATTACCCATTTAATTTTCATTTTTAATACCTATTATTACCTTGAAAAAAAGACCCTATTTTTAAAGCAAATTTCACATATATTTTTAATATTTTTTGTGACTTTGTTGTTGTTGTTTGTAATATTGTACTCTTGAGAGTCTAACCCCTACTCTAAATTTTTAATCTTTGCTTTTTGGTATTTGTTATCAATATTGTACCTTTAAGAATCCAATCTTCAGTACCCATATTTACTTAGGAGTGTGATTACTGGCTTGATTGCCCTTTCCCCCTTTTGACTCTCTTTTTTCTCTCCCAAGTCACCTCTATCTCCTCCCTCCCCCTTCTCTTCTCTATCCAACTCTGTGAATCTCTTTGGGTATTCCGGGCTGTGGTGAACACTTAGAGAACTGATTACTGGCTCTCTCCTTTTGATTTTCCCTCTTCTCCTCCTGGTCACCTCTATCTCCCTCCTCCCTCTTCTCTTATCCATGTAACTCTGCAAACCTCTCTGGGTGTCCCTCACTGTGGAGAATCTTTTCTCCATTAACCTAGATGTTTTATCATTGGTGCAGTATGGATGGAGCAGTCTTGAGGCTCCTGTAAGAATAAGACTGAAAACCAGAGGCAGGAGGCTTAAATCCAAAACTTGAAAACACCAGAAAACTCCCGACTCCAGGGAATATTAATCGACAAGAGCTCACCCAACAGCCTCCATACCTACACTGAAAGCAAGCTCCACCCAAGAGCCAACAAGTTCCAGAGCAAGACATACCATGCTAATTCTCTAGCAACACAGGACCATAGCACTGAGCATTAATATACAGGCTGCCCAAAGTCACACCTAACTCATAGACACCTCAAAATTCACGACTTGACACTTCATTGCACTCCAGAGAGAACAGATCCAGCTCCATCCACCAGAACACCGACACAAGCTTCCCTAACCAGGAAACCTTGACAAGCCACCCATCCAACCCTACCCACAGGAAGGAACCTCCACAATAAAGAGGAACCATAAACTTCCAGCATACAGAAAGGCTACCCCAAACACAGCAGTCTAAACAAGATGAAAAGGCAGAGAAATATTCAACAGATAAAGGAACACGATAAATGCCCACCAAACCAAACAAAATAGGAGGAGATAGGGAGTCTGCCTGAAAGAGAATTCATAATAAGGATAGTAAAAATGATCCAAAATCTTGAAACAAAATGGAGTTACAGATAAATAGTCTGGAGACAAGGATTGAGAAGATGCAAGAAATGTTTAACAAGGACCTAGAAGAAATAAAAAAGAGTCCATCAATAATGAACAATGCAATAACTGAGATCAAAAACACTCTGGAGGGAACCAACAGTATAATAACTGAGGCAGGAGATAGGATAAGTGAGGTGGAAGATAGAATGGTGGAAATAAATGAAGCAGAGAGGAAAAAAGAATTAAAAGAAATGAGGACATCCTCAGAGACCTCTGGGACAATGTCAAACGCCCCAACATTCGAATCATAGGAGTCCCAGAAGAAGAAGACAAAAAGAAAGTCTATGAGAAAATACTTGAGGAGATAGTAGTTGAAAACTTCCCTAAAATGGGGAAGGAAATAGCCACCCAAGTCCAAGAAACCCAGAATCCCAAACAGGATAAACCCAAGGCAAAACACCCCAAGACACATACTAATCAAATTAATGAAGATCAAACACAAAAAACAAATATTAAAAGCAGCAAGGGGAAAACAACAAATAACATACAAGGGGATTCCCATAAGGATAACAGCTGGTCTTTCATTAGAAATTCTTCAGGCCAGAAGGGAATGGTAAGACATACTTAAAGTGATGAAAGAGAAAAACCTACAACACAGATTACTGTATCCAGCAAGGATCTCATTCAAATATGAAGGAGAAATCAAAAGCTTTACAGACAAGCAAAAGCTGAGAGAATTCAGCACCACCAAACCAGCTCTTCAACAAATGCTAAAGGATCTTCTCTAGACAGGAAACACAGAAAAGGTGTATAAACTTGAACCCAAAACAACAAAGTAAATGGCAACGGGATTATACTTATCAATAATTACCTTAAATGTAAATGGGTTGAATGCCCCAACCAAAAGACAAAGACTGGCCGAATGGATACAAAAACAAGACCCCTATATATGCTGTCTACAAGAGACCCACCTCAAAACAAGGGACACATACAGACTGAAAGTGAAGGGCTGGAAAAAGATATTTCATGCAAATGGAGGCCAAAAGAAATCAAGAGTAGCAATACTCATATCAGATAAAATAGACTTTGAAATAAAGACTGTGAAAAGAGACAAAGAAGGACACTACATAATGATCAAAGGATCAATCCAAGAAGAAGATATAACAATTATCAATATATATGCACCCAACATAGGAGCACCACAATATGTAAGGCAAATGCTAACAAGTATGAAAGGGGAAACTAACAGTAACACAATAATAGTGGGAGATTTTAATACCCCACTCACACCTAAAGATAGATCAACTAAACAGAAAATTAGCAAGGAAACACAAACTTTAAATAGTATAACAGACTAGTTAGACCTAATTGATATCTATAGGACATTTTACCCCAAAACAATGAATTTCACCTTTTTCTCAAGTGCACATGGAATCTTCTCCAGGATAGATCAAATCCTGGGCCATAAATCTAACCTTGGTAAATTCAAAAAAATTGAAATCATTCCAAGCATCTTTTCTGATCACAAAGCGGTAATATTAGATGTCAAAGTGAGAGTGAAGTCGCTCAGTCGTCTGACTCTTTGTGACTGCATGGACCATAGCCTACCAAGTTCCTCCGTCCATGGGATTTTCCAAGCAAGAATACTGAAGTGGGTTGCCATTTCCTTCTCCAGGAGATCTTCCCAACCCAGGGATTGAATCCAGGTCTCTGGTACTGTAGGCAGATGCTTTAACATCTGAGCCATCAGGGTGTCTCTTAATGTCAACTACAGGAAAAACAAACAAACAAACTATTAAAAATACAAACATATGGAGGCTAAACACACTTCTGAATAACCAACAAATCACAGAAAAAATAAAAAAGAAATAAAAATATGCATATAAACAAATGAAAATGAAAACACAACAAACCCAAACCTATGAGACTCAGTAAAAGGGGAAGGTTCATAGCAATACAAGCTTACCTCAAAGAGCAAGAAAAAAATCAAATGAATAACCTAACTCTACACCTAAAGCAACTAGAAAAGGAAGAAATGAAAAACCCCAGGATTAGCAGAAGGAAAGAAATCATAAAAATTAGGGCAGAAATAAATTAAAAAGAAACAAAGGAGACCATAGCAAAAATCAACAAAGCTAAAAGCTGGTTCTTTGAGAAGGTAAATAAAATAGATAAACCATTAGCTTGACTCATCAAGAGAAAAAGGGAGAAGAATCAAGTCAGCAAAATTAAAAATGGAAATGGAGAAATCACAGCAGACAACACAGAAATACAAAGGATCATAAGAGACTACTATCAGCAACTACATGCCAATAAAATGGACAACTTGGAAGAAATGGACAATTTCTTAGAAAATTATAACTTTCCAAAACTGAACCAGGAAGAAATAGAATATCTTAACAGACCTATAACAAGCACAGAAATTGAAACTGTAATCAGAAATCTTCCAGCAAACAAAAGCCCAAGACCAGACGGCTTCACAGCTGAATTCTACCAAAAATTTAGAGAAGAGCTAACACCCATCCTACTCAAACTCTTCCAGAAAATTTCAGAGGAAGGTAAACTTCCAAACTCATTCTATGAGGCCACCATCACCCTATTACCAAAACCTGACAAAGATGCCACAAAAAAAAGAAAGAAAGAAAGAAAGAAAGAAAACTACAGGCCAATATCACTGATGAACATAGATGCAAAAATCCTTAACAAAATTCTAGCAATCAGAATCCAACAACACATTAAAAAGATCATACATCATGACCAAGTGGGCTTTATCCCAGGGATGCAAGGATTCTTTAATATCTGCAAATCAATCAACGTGATACACCATATTAACAAATTGAAAGATAAAAACCATACGATTATCTCAATAGATGCAGAGAAAGCCTGTGACAGAATTCAACATCCATTTATGACAAAAACCCTCCAAAATGCAGGCATAGAAGGAACATACCTCAACATAATAAAAGCCATATATGATAAACTCACAGCAAACATTATCCTCAGTGGTGAAAAATTGACAGCATTTCCCCTAAAGTCAGGAACAAGACAAGGGTGCCCACTCTCACCACTACTATTCAGCATAGTTTTGGAAGTTTTGGCCACAGCAATCAGAGCAGAAAAAGAAATAAAAGGAATCCAGATTGGAAAAGAAGAAGTAAAACTCTCACTGTTTGCAGATGACATGATTCTCTACATAGAAAACCCTAAAGACTCCACCAGAAAATTACTAGAGCTAATCAATGAATATAGTAAAGTTGCAGGATATAAAATTAACACAGAGAAATCCCTTGCATTCCTATGCACTAACAATGAGAAAACAGGAAGAGAAATTAAGGAAACAATTCCGTTCACCACTGCAATGAAAAGAATGAAATACTTAGGAACAAATCTACCTAAAGAAACAAAGGACCTATATATAGAAAACTATAAAACACTGATGAAAGAAATCAAAGATGACACAAATAGATGGAGAAATATACCATGTTCATGGATCAGAAGAATCAATATAGTGAAAATAGGTATACTACTCAAAGCAATCTATAGATTCAATGCAATCCCTGTCAAGCTACCAACGGTATTTTTCAGAGAACTAGAACAAATAATTTCACAGTTTGTATGGAAATACAAAAAACCTTGAATAGCCAAAGCAATCTTGAGAAAGAAGAATGGAACTGGAGGAATCAACCTGCCTGACTTCAGACTATATGACAAAGCTACAGTCATCAAGACAGTATGGTATTGGCACAAAGACAGAAATATAGATCAATGGAACAAAATAGAAATCCCAGAGATAAATCCACACACCTATGGACATCTTATCTTTGACAAAGGTGGCAAGAACATACAATGGAGAAAATACAATCTCTTTAACAAGTGGTGCTGGGAAAACTGGTCAATCATTTGTAAAAGAATGAAACTAGAACACTTTCTAACATCATACACAAAAATAAGCTCAAAATGGATTAAAGGTCTAAACGTAAGACCAGAAACTATAAAACTCCTAGAGGAAACCATAGGCAAATTACAGCAGGATCTTCTATAACCCACCTCCCAGAGTAATGGAAATAAAAGCAAAAATAAATAAATGGGACCTAATTAAGCTTAAAAGCTTTTGCACAATGAAGGAAACTATAAGCAAGGTGAAAAGACAGCCTTCAGAATGGGAGAAAATAATAGCAAATGAAGCAACTGACAAAGAATTAATTTCAAAAATATACAAGCAACTCCTGCAGCTCAATTCCAGAAAAATAAATGACCCAATCAAAAAATGGGCCAAAGAACTAAACAGACGTTTCTCCAAAGAAGACATACAGATGGCTAACAAACACATGAACAGATGCTCACCATCACTCATTATTAGAGAAATGCAAATAAAAACTACAATGAGGTAGCATCTCACACTAGTCAGAATGGCTGCTATCCAAATGCCTACAAACAATAAATGCTGGAGAGGGTGCAGAGAAAAGGGAACCCTCTTACACTGTTTGTGGGTGTAATGCAAACTAGTACAATCACTATGGAGAACAGTGTGGAGATTCCTTAAAAAGCTGGAAATAGAACTGCCATAAGACACAGCAATCCCACTGCTGAGCATACACACTGAGGAGACGAGAATTTGAAAGAGACACGTGTATCCCAATGTTCATTGCAGCACTGTTTACAATAGCCAGGACATGGAAGCAACCTAGATGTCCACTGGCAGATGAATGGATAAGAAACCTGTGGTACATATACACAATGGAATATTACTCAGCCATTAAAAAGAATACATTTGAATCAATTCTAATGAGGTGGATGAAACTGGAGCCTATTATACAGAGTGAAGTAAGTCAGAAAGAAAAACACCAATATAGTATACTAACACATATATTTGGAATTCAGAAAGATGGTAATGGCGACCCTATATGTGAGACAGAAAAATAGACAGATGTAAAGAACAGATTTTGGACTCTGTGGGAGAAGGCAAGTGAGGGATGATTTGAGAGAATAGCACTGAAACATGTATATTATCATATGTGAAACAGATCGCCAGGCAAGGTTCGATGAATGAGACAGGGTGCTCAGGGCTGGTGCACTGGGATGACCCTGAGGGATGGGATGAGAAGGGAGGTGGGAGAGAGGGTTCAGAATGGGAGGAGGGGGGCAGGCACGTGTACACCCATGGCTAATTCATGTCAATGTATGGCAAAAACCACCACAATATTGTAAAGTGATTTGTCTCCAATTAAAATAAATTAATTAATTTTTAAAAAAAGAAAAGGAAAGAAAAGATATCAAGAAAAAAAAATGAAAATTCTTCATTCATGGTTGTGCAGCTAATGTTACAGTATATATGAAATAGCTAATAGAACTAGTAAGTGAATTTAGAAATCTTGCAGAGCATGTGGTCAATTTTGAAAAATCAGTTATAATTTTGGTGTAGTTGTGACAAACAGAAACTAAAATTAGAAATATATTGCCACTTACACTAGTAAGAAAATATTAAATATTTAGCAATAAATTTGAGAAAAGATTTACAAGATCTGTACTTTGAATAATGGCAAAATATTGCTGAGTTACATTATATGACTTAAATAAATGAAGATACAGAGCTTAGATAACAAAGCTTTAGATAACTATTGTTAGATGTCAGTTTTCCTCTTATGTATATATAGATTCAAGGCCCTCTCAATGGAAATCCTAACAAACTTATTTTGAGATTGACAAGGTGATTCAAAAAAGAAAAAAGAAAAAAAAACACCAAAGACTAGGAGCATCAAATAATACTAAAAATGAAAAACGAATTTGAAAGATTTACACTATTCAACTTCTGGACTTTAATACAAAGGCACAGTAAGGAAGGCATTGCGGTGTTGGTGTCTAGATAGATTTATAGGTCAATGAAAGAGAATGAAGAGTTTAGAAACAGGCTTCAGATAAGGTCAGTTAATTTCAACAAAAGTATGGGTGCTGTTCAATGGATAAAGGGTAGTTTTTTCAACAAATGGTGCTGGAATAACTGATGCTCGTATGCAAAAAAAAAAAATTAATGAACTTCAATCTATATCTCACAGCACATACAGATTAACTAAAAATCTGTCATAGATCTAAGTGAGAGATCTAGAATTAATACATTTTTAACAGAAAATATAGAGGAAAATCTTTTGATTTGGGGTTAGACAAAGGTTACTTAGGTACCACACTGAAAGCACCGTACTGACATAAAATTGAAGAATTAGACTTCATCAAAATTAAGAATTCCCACTCTTCAAAAGACATGGTTAAAATAACAAAAAACAACCCATAATATGGCTGAGATATTTTCAAATTATATATCTGATAATGAATGTGTATTCAAAATATATATCAATTGTAAACTCCCCAGATGCAATAATAAGAAAACTGACAATGTAATAAAAATGCACACAGCATTTAAACATTTCCAAAGGAGATAAACGGACAGAAAATGAGCATGAAAAGATATTCAACTTTATTAGTTTTTAAGAAAATAGTAGCTATTATAAATACAATTAGATACCTATTAAAATGCAAAAAATTTTAAAGCCATGCAGCCAAGGATTCATATTGTACAAGTGGGACTTATATAAAAATTTTAAGAAATGCAAACTAATTTATAGTCATAGCAAGCTTATCAATAATTTAAGGATGAATGTGGGGCCTAACATGAGTGGGACCCAAGAGGACCAAGTGTGAGTAAGACTTTGGTGATAAGGGTGTGTCATATCTTCACTGTATTCATGCTTTTGCAGCTGTACTGTGTATCAAAACTCATCGAAATATACACTTTAAATATTTGCAGTTTACTCTATGTTAATTATATATCCTTAAAGCTGTAAAAGGAAAAGAGCCTTACTATTTTATGTTCATGTTTATTAGAAGTAATATGATACGGATTTGTTTATGCTATACTAGAAGCAGATAGTCCAATACATTAACTAATCTAGAATAAAATATTTTTAAAAATTTTCTGACTATAAAAATGTGTATAATATACACATTTTGTAGTGTATTATATAAATGTTGTAAAATGTGAATCTACTATTTTAGAATAAAAACAAACATACTATGAAAACAGGACCTTATATCTCACCAGTGTCTGTACTAAAGATTATTCTTTCCTTCCACTCTTAAATCATACTATTTCCTTTGCTGCATGAACTCTAGGAATCTTGGGTTTGTTATTTTTTTCTTCTACAATCACTCTTCACTCAATGTACAATTGATTGTCCAGTTTTCTGATCCTTTAAAGAATAGAAGCTGAAAAGTCTTCTATAGACCTGCACAATCACTGAAGTGATCGCTGACATAAGACAGCATAACTAAGGAAAGTGAGAAGACAGGCAGAACAGCACTGTCATGAATAGTTATGAGTGAACCTGAATTAGCAATAAAGTGTTTAAAAGTCTGTTAATCTGTATTTTTCAGTAATAATTACAAATACATTGCTTGGCTTTGTGAAGAAATATTAAGATAGCTCCAAAACTCTTTCCCAGCAAAAAGTGTCAGATAAATGAGGAATTTTTCTGACATAACCATACAATTTTAGGTAAGTAAAATGTTGGCTTTGATTTTCAAGTACATTTTAAATGATGTTTAAATACATTTGAATGATGTTCATTCTAAACTCACTTTTTTCCTACTTTAAGAGATAAACAGTGTTCAAATTAAGGAAAGAGAGCTAAGATACATTTTATTTTGTATTTTTACTGACATTAAGAAAATTTATTGACATTGATAAAGATGAAAGTTTTGTTCTTTTTTAGTGATTATATTCATCAAAGTGTTTAAATGTCATCTGCGAGGAATTTCAGTGGAAAACTCTATTCCAAAAGAACTTTGTGAGTACTAAATTGATTGTTTAAATTAAATTGTTGAGTACAAAGTTGATGAAAAAGTTAATAGAATAGTAGATAGAATATATACAGCCTTGACGAACTCCTTTTCCTATTTGGAACCAGTCTGTTGTTCCATGTCCAGTTCTAACTGTTGCTTCCTGATCTGCATATAGGTTTCTCAAGAAGCAGGTCAGGTGGTCTGGTATTCCCATCTCTTTCAGAATTTTCCACAGTTTCTTGTGATCCACACAGTCAAAGGCTTTGGCATAGTCAATAAAGCAGAAATAGATGTTTTTCTGGAACTCTCTTGCTTTTTCGATGATCCAGCCGATGTTGGCATTTTGATCTCTGGTTCCTCTGCCTTTTTAAAATCCAGCTTGAACATCTGGAAGTTCACGGTTTACGTATTGCTGAAGCCTGGCTTGGAGAGTTTTGAGCATTACTTTACTAGTGTGTGGGATGAGTGCAATTGTGCGGTAGTTTGAGCATTCTTTGGCATTGCCTTTCTTTGGGATTGGAATGAAAACTTACCTTTTCCAGACCTGTGGCCACTGCTGAGTTTTCCAAATTTGCTGGCATATTGAGTGCAGCACTTTCACAGCATCATCTTTCAGGATTTGAAATAGCTCAACTGGAATTCCATCACCTCCACTAGCTTTGTTCGTAGTGATGCTTTCTTTTTTTTTTTTTAATTTGTGAAAATAAAGCTATTACAGTAATACCCAGTTATCCACTTAAATGTCTGTAGAATCTGTCATTATATCACATATTTTACTCCTGATATGTAGAGTTTTTGCTAGTCTTGCTAAAAAAAAAGTTATCAATTATGCTGTTTTTATTTTTTTATTTTTATTTTTTTTTAAATTTAACGCCTTTTATTGCCATACCTCATTTTACTGTGCTTTGCTTTAGTGAACTTTATAGATACATGTTTTTTTTTTTTTCCAATAGTTTCAAGTTCAAGAGTTTCAATAGAAACTCTTCAAGCCAGGAGGGAATGGCAAGACATACTTAAAATGATGAAAGAAAATAACCTACAGCCCAGATTATTGTACCCAGCAAGGATCTCATTCAAGTATGAAGGAGAAATCAAAAGCTTTTCAGACAAGCAAAAGCTGAGAGAATTCTGCACCACCAAACCAGCTCTCCAACAAATACTAAAGGATATTCTCTAGACAGGAAACACAAAAATGGTGTATAAATTCGAACCCAAAACAATAAAGTAAATGGCAACGGGATCATACTTATCAGTAATTACCTTAAAGGTAAATGGGTTGAATGCCCCAACCAAAAGACAAAGACTGGCTGAATGGATACAAAAACAAGACCCCTACATATGTTGTCTACAAGAGACCCACCTCAAAACAGGGGACACATACAGACTGAAAGTGAAGGGCTGGAAAAAGATTTTCCATGCAAACTGGGACCAAAAGAAAGCAGGAGTCACAATACTCGTATCAGATAAATTAGACTTTAAAACAAAGGCTGTGAAAAGAGACAAAGAAGGCCACTACATAATGATCAAAGGATCAATCCAAGAAGAAGATATAACAATTATAAATATATATCCACCCAACATGGGAGCACCGCAGTATGTAAGACAAATGCTAACAAGTATGAAAGGAGAAATTAACAATAACACAATAATAGTGGGAGACTTTAATACCCCACTCACACCTATGGATAGATCAACTAAACAGAAAATTAACAAGGAAAAAAAAAAAAAAATGTATCTATAAAGTTCACTAAAGCAAAGCACAGTAAAATGAGGTATGGCAATAAAAGGCGTAGTGATGTTTTTTAAGGCCCACTTGACTTCACATTCCAGGATGTCTGGCTCTAGGTGAGTGATCACACCATCCTGATTATCTTGGTCATGAAGAACTTCTTTGTATAGTTCTTCTGTGTGTTCTTGCCACCTCTTCTTAATATCTTCTACTTCTATTAGGTCCATCCCATTTCTGTCCTTTATCGAGCCCATCTTTGCATGAAATGTGCCCTTGGTATCTCTAATTTTCTTGAAGAGATCTCTAGTCTTTCCCATTCTGTTGTTTTCCTCTATTTCTTTGCATTGATTGCTGAGGAAGTCTTTCTTATCTCTCCGTGTTAAGGGAATGGCAAACCAGTTCAGTATTCTTGCCTTGTTGGTAGGTGCCCAATATACTACTTGAGATTAGTGGAGAAATAACTCCAGAAAGATGAAGGGATGGAGCCAAAGCAGAAACAATATCCAATTGTGGGTGTGACTGGTGATTGAAGCAAGGTCTGATGCTGTAATGACCAATATTGCATAGGAAACTGGAATGTTAGGTCCACAAATCAAGGCAAATTGGAAGTGGTCAAATAGGAGATGGCAAGAGTGAACATCAACATTCTATGAATCAGCGAACTAAAATGGACTGAAATGGGTGAATTTAACTCAGATGACCGTTATATCTACTACTGTGGGCAGGAATCCCTTAGAAGAAATGGAGTAGCCATCATGGTCAACAAAAGAGTCTGAAATGCAGTACTTGGATGCAATCTCAAAAACGACAGAATGATCTCTGTTCGTTTCCGAGGCAAACCATTCAATATCACAGTAATCCAAGCCTATGCCCCCACCAGTAACACTGAATAAGCTAAAGTTGAACGATTCTATGAAGACCTACAAGACCTTTTAGAGCTAACACCCCAGACAGATGTCCTTTTCATTATAGGGGACTGGAATGCAAAAGTAGGAAGTCAAGAAACACCTGGAGTAACAGACAAATTTGGCCTTGGAATATAGAATGAAGCATGGCAAAGGCTAATAGAGTTTTGCCAAGAGAATGCACTAGTCATAGCAAAGACCCTCTTCCAACAACACAAGAGAAGACTCTACACATGGACATCACCAGATGGTCAACACCGAAATCAGATTGATTATATTCTTTGTGGCTAAAGATGGAGAAGCTCTATACAGTCAGCAAAAACAAGACCGGGAGCTGACTGTGGCTCAGATCATGAACTCCTTATTGCCAAATTCAGAGTTAAATTGAAGAAAGTAGGGAAAACCACTAGACCATTCAGCTATGATCTAAATCAAATCCCTTGTGATTATACAGTGGAAGTGAGAAATAGATTTAAGGGGCTAGATCTGATAGAGTGCCTGATGAACCATGGACAGAGGTTCGTGACATTATACAGGAGACAGGGATCAAGAATATCCCCTTGGAAAAGAAATGCAAAAAAGCAATATGGCTGTCTGGGAAGGCCTTACAAATAGCTGTGAAAATGACCCACCTCCTAGAGTAACAGAAATAAAAGCAAAAGTAAACAAATGGGACCCGATTACACTTAATTGCTTTTGCACAGCAAAGGAAACGATAAGCAAGGTGAAAAGACAACCCTCAAAATGGGAGAAAATAATAGCAAATGAAACAACTGATAAAGGATTAATTTCCAAAATATATAAGCAGTTCACACAACTCAATAGCAGAAAAACAAACAACCCAATCAAAAACTGGGGAAAAGACCTAAACAGACATTTCTCCAAAGAAGACATACAGATGGCTAACAAACACATTAAAAAATGCTCAGCATTGCTCATTATTAGAGAAGTGGAAATCATAACTGCAATGAGATATCACTCCATACCAGTTAGAATGGCCAGCATTAAAAATGTCTACACACAATAAATGCTGGAGAGGGTGTGGAGAAAAAGGGATGCTCTTGCACTGTTGGTCAGAATGTAAATTGATATAGCCACTATGGAAGATGGTATGGAGATTCCTTAAAAACCTAGGAATAAAACCACTGTGTGTCCCAGGAATCCCAATCCTAGTCATATACCTTGAGGAAACCAAAATTGAAAAAGACACATGTATCCCATTATTCATTGCAGCACTATTTATGATAGCTAGAATAGAACATGGAAGCAACCTAGATGTCCATTGACAGATGAATGGATAAAGAAGTTGTGGTGCATTATCACAATGGAATATTACTCAGCCATAAGAAACAATGAATTTGAGTCAGTTCTGATGCAGTGGATGAACCTAGAATCTATTATACCGAATGAAGTGAGTCAGAAAGAGAAAGAGAAATATCATATTCTAATGTGCATATATGGAAACTAGAAAAATGGAACTGAAGAATTTATTTACTGGGCAGCAGTGGAGAAACAGACATAGAGAACAGACTTATGGACATGGCGAGAGGGGAGGACAGGGTAAGATGTATGGAAAGAGTAACATGGAAACTTACATTACCATATGTAAACTAGATAGATAGCTGTTTTTAAAAATAGGAAATTTGCTGCATGGCTTAGGAAACTCAAACAGGGGCTCTGTATCAACCTAGAGGGGTGGGGTGGGGAGGGAGATGAAAGGGAGGTTCAAAAGGGAGGGGATATATGTATACCTATGGCTGATTCACATTGAGGTTTGACAGAAAACAACAAAATTCTGTAAAGCAATTATCCTTCAGTAAAAAAAAAAAATAAATTAATTAATTAAAACAAAACAAAAAGATGATGTCCAATAAGTGAACTACAAAAATACTCTCTTGATTTTAATTTCAATTTATCTCAATTATTTAGTATTTTTATCTGAGTTGATGATAGTCTTTAGGAAAGAAGACATCCAAGTAAATTCAAAAAGAAAGAAATCCCTTTAAGTAGAATTTATAGAACAAAGAGTAAGTGATTGGTGTAGCAGGTGCAACCTGCAAGTCAGAGTCTTCATGACTGAAACCTTCAGTAGGAATTGAAACATGCTGTATATAATTCTGTTGTCCTTTCATTCCAAAGTCCAACAATGTCTTCTCAAAGGGATACAGACACTGTAACTTATTCTGAGTGAGAACACACAAAGTTACATGACTGATTGAAAGCTGTCTGCATTTTCTCCTTTTCAAATAAGTAACACAAAGAAATGAAAGCTTCCCTCTGTCTTTTACCTCATCACTTAAAAGACCTTCCTTTCTGGAAATGAAGCTCCCTTGAAAAGTCTACCTAACCCAGCTGGTGGGATCTTGATTTAAAATCACATGCAAAACTTCAAAAAGAAGTGTTAAAACAGCTGATAAAGAAAACCTTCAGAAAATCAACAAAATGTATGCTTTCCAAAGCACTTTAAATATGAATCGTCTATTATTTAAAACATAAAAATTGAAACCATCAGCTTTTTCATGTTATATCACAGTATTTGTTAAAAAACAAACAGACATGTTATCTCTCCTCTAAAACTATTATTTTCAGAAATAATTTGCAAACATGCTACTCAATGCAGAAAAACTCAGAGAGGTATTATTAAGAAATATGGAAAAGAAAATCCTGTCTTACCATCAGGATAAGAAGTTTGTCTTTCAAAAACTTTTATTCTTTTCCATGGGCCTACATTTTTGCTTCTAAAGAAATAGTAAATTCATATTCCTGAAGATTTGAAAACAAGTCTCTATCAGGGTTTGAGGTTCACATAAAAATCCAGGTGCAGGGAATTCCCTGGGAATAAAGTGGTTAGGACTCTGCACTTTCACTGCCAAAGGCTCAGTTCAACCCCTGGTCACTGAACTAGGATTCCACAAGTTGTGCAGTGTGGCCAAATAAATAAATAGGCAAAACCAACTAATACTTAAAAAAAAATCCAAATGTGTTACGAAAATGGAAGAGACAGGCTTGTTTAAATAGGCATCACGATCTAGTTATCTGGTTCAATAGCTGATCAACTCTACTGTCCAGCTTTACCACAAACTCTACACCTGCTTTTTCTTGCCCATATTCTAGTTTATTTTAGTATTAAAATAACTTATCTCTAGATTCGGAGACAGGGATCAAGACCATCACTATGGAAAAGAAATGCAAAAAAGCAAAATGGCTGTCTGGGGGGGCCTTACAAATAGCTGTGAAAAGAAGAGAAGCAAAAAGCAAAGGAGAAAAAGAAAGATATATACATCTGAATGCAGGGTTCCAAAGAATAGCAAGCAACTGACAAACAACTAATCTCAAAAATATACAAGCAACCCCTACAGCTCAACTCCAGAAAAATAAACGACCCAATCAAAAAATGGGCCAAAGAACTAAATAGACATTTCTCCAAAGAAGACATACAGATGGCTAACAAACACATGAAAAGATGCTCAACATCACTCAGTATCAGAGAAATGCAAATCAAAACCACCATTTCACACCAGTCAGAATGGCTGCGATCCAAAAGTCTACAAATAATAAATGCTGGAGAGGGTGTGGAGAAAAGGGAACCCTCTTACACTGTTGGTGGGAATGCAAACTAGTACAGCCACTATGGAGAACAGTGTGGAGATTCCTTGAAAAACTGGAAATAGAACTGCCTTATGATCCAGCAATCCCACTGCTGGGCATACACACTGAGGAAACTAGAAGGGAAAGAGACATGTGTACCCCAATGTTCATCGCAGCACTGTTTATAATAGCCAGGACATGGAAGCAACCTAGATGTCCATCAGCAGATGAATGGATAAGAAAGCAGTGGTACATATACACAATGGAATATTACTCAGCCATTAAAAAGAATACATTTGAATCAGTTCTAATGAGGTGGATGAAACTGGAGCCTATTATACAGAGTGAAGTAAGCCAGAAGGAAAAACATAAATACAGTATACTAACGCATATATATGGAATTTAGAAAGATGGTAACAATAACCCGGTGTACGAGACAGCAAAAGAGACACTGATGTATAGAACAGTCTTATGGACTCTGTGGGAGAGGGAGAGGGTGGGAAGATTTGGGAGAATGACATTGAAACATGTAAAATATCATGTAAGAAACGAGTTGCCAGTCCAGGTTCGATGCACGATATGGATGCTTGGGGCTAGTGCACTGGGACGACCCAGAGGGATGGTATGGGGAGGGAGGAGGGAGGAGGGTTCAGGATGGGGAACAAATGTATACCTGTGGCGGATTCATTTTGATATTTGGCAAAACTAATACAATTATGTAAAGTTTAAAAATAAAATAAAATTAAAAAAACAAAACAAAACAAAAAAACCAAAGAATAGCAAGGAGAAATAAGAAAGCCTTCTTCAGCAATCAATGCAAAGAAATAGACGAAAACAACAGAATGGGAAAGTCTAGAGATCTCTTCAAGAAAATTAGAGATACCAAGGGAACATTTCATGCAAAGATGGGCTCAATAAAGGACAGAAATGGGATGGACCTAACAGAAGCAGATGATATTAAAAAGAGATGGCAAGAAGAACTGTACAAAAAAGATATTCACAACCCAGATAATCAGGATGGTGTGATCGCTGACCTAGAGCCAGACATCCTGGAATGTGAAGTCAAGTGGGCCTTAGAAAGCATCACTATGAGCAAAGCTAGTGGAGGTGGTGGAATTCCAGTGGAGCTATTTCAAATCCTGAAAGATGATGTTGTGAAAGTGCTGCACTCAATATGCCAGCAAATTTGGAAAACTCAGCAGTGGCCATAGGACTGGAAAAGGTCAGTTTTCATTCCAATCCCAAAGAAAGGCAATGCCAAAGAATGCTCAAACTACCGCACAATTGCACTCATATCACACACTAGTAAAGTAATGCTCAAAACTCTCCAAGCCAGGCTTCAGCAATACGTAAACTGTGAACTTCCAGATGTTCAAGCTGGATTTTAGAAAGGCAGAGGAACCAGAGATCAAAATGCCAACATCGGCTGGATCATCGAAAAAGCAAGAGAGTTCCAGAAAAACATCTATTTCTGCTTTATTGACTATGCCAAAGCATTTGACTGTGTGGATCACAAGAAACTGTGGAAAATTCTGAAAGAGATGGGAATACCAGACCACCTGACCTGCCTCTTGAGAAACCTATATGCAGATCAGGAAGCAACAGTTAGAACTGGACACGGAACAACAGACTGGTTCCAAATAGGAAAAGGAGTTCGTCAAGGCTGTATATTGTCACCCTGCTTATTTAACTTCTATGCAGAGCATATCATGAGAAATTCTGGGCTGGAAGAAGCAGAAGCTGGAATCAAGGTTGCCAGGAGAAATATCAATAACCTCAGATATGCAGATGACACCACCCTTATGGAAGAAAGTGAAGAGGAGCTAAAAAGCCTCTTGATGAAAGTGAAAGAGGAGAGTAAAAACGTTGGCTGAAAGCTCAACATTCAGAAATCTAAGATCATGGCATCTGGTCCCATCACTTCATGGGAAATAGATGGGGAAACAGTGGAAAGAGTGTCAGACTTTATTTTTTTGGGCTCCAAAATCACTGCAGATGGTGATTGCAGCCATGAAATTAAGACAGTTACTCCTTGGAAGGAAAGTTATGACCAACCTAGATAGCATATTGAAAAGCAGAGACATTACTTTGCCAACAAAGGTTCGTCTAGTCAAGGCTATGGTTTTTCCAGTGGTCATGTATGGATGTGAGAATTGGACTGTGAAGAAAGCTGAGCACCGAAGAATTGATGCTTTTGAAAGAAAAAACTTCGTTGGAGAAAACTTGCGAGTCTCTTGGACAGCAAGGAGATCCAACTAGTCCATTCTGAAGGAGATCGGTCCTGGGTGTTCTTTGGAAGGAATGATGCTAAAGCTGAAACTCCAGTGCTTTGGCTACCTCATGTGAATAGTTGACTCATTGGAAAAGACTCTGATGCTGGGAGGGATTGGGGGCAGGAGGAGAAGGGGACGACAGAGGATGAGTTGGCTGGATGGCATCACTGACTCTATGGACGTGAGTTTGAGTGAATTCTGGGAGTTGGTGATGGACAGGGAGGCCTGGCGTGCTGCAATTCATGGGGTCACAAAGAGTCAGACACGACTGGGCAACTTAACTGAACTGATCTCTAGATTTTGCTTTAGGCAGTGGCCAAGAAAGCTCATATCTAATTGACCCTCCAGATGACAAGTATAAACCATTTATAAAACGTTAAAAACAGTGGAAAGCAACCATTAGCTGACAGGAAGGGGAACTGAATAATAAATTTTTCTAGATAATTTAGAATAGGGAATATGTTATAGTAGCTGGCTTTAAATTTATGCTTCCCTGGTGGCTCAGATGGTAAAGAATCTGCCTGTAATGCGGGAGACCCAGGTTCCATACGTGGGTTGGGAAAAATCCCCTGAAGGAGGATGTGGCAGCTCACTCCAGTATTCTTGCCTGGAAAATCCCATGGACTGAACCCTGGCAGGCTACAGTTCATAGGGTTTCAAAGACTGAGCGATGAACACTTATTATTTATGCATGTGTGTATGTCTATGCCTATATGTTTATCTTACAACTTTTGCTAAGGAGAGGCTCATGAGGTGTCATGTAGGTCTCCCAAAACTCCAAGAAGAAACTTTGGACATTCTGAGTTCAAAACTCAAATGCTTTAGTTTGAAGCAAACATCACTGGAAACTGAGGGAGGAGTCCTGGAAACAAGAAAACAGGGGCAGAGAGTCTCAATTCTTCTATAAACACTGCCAACATTTCTGGCCTGTCCCTGAAACTACACACTCACAAAAAAAAAAAAAACTCTGAGTAGCCCAGGCAAAGCTAAAATGACTGAACTTAGATTTTGATATGTGCCTAAGGTATGGAATTGTGGTTTAAAAATTCCAAATAAGTTAAATGTCTCATAAAACAAATAATCCGCTCGGGAAAAGTACAACAGTATGCACAACCATGTGCATGATGGGATCCCAAATTATTTGACATACGAAAAAATAGAAAGATGTGACCCATTCTCAAAGAAAACGATAATAAATGTAAGTGCATCTTGATATGAACAAAAATTAGAATTAGCCAATCAGTTCAGTTCACTCACACAGTCATGTCTGACTCTTTGCAACCCCATGGATTGCAGCACACCAGGTTTCCCTGTCTATCACCAACTCCCAGAGCTTACTCAAACTCACACCCACTCAGTTGGTGATGGCATCCAACCATCTCATCCTCTCTCTTCCCCTTCGCCTCCTGCCTTCAATCTTTCCCAGCATCAAGGTCTTTTCTAATGAGTCAGATCTTCTCATCAGGTGGCCAAATTATTGGAGTTTCAGCTTCAGCATCAGTCCTTCCAATGCATATTCATGACTGATTTCCTTTAGGATTGAATGGTTTGATCTCCCTGCAGTCCAAGGGACTCACAAGAGTCTTCTCCAACACTACAATTCAAAAGGATCAATTCTTTGGCTCTCAGATTTCTTTATAGTCCATTTCTCACATCAATATGTGACTACTGGAAAAAACATAGCTTTGACTTTATTATTTATCTTATTAGCCAATAAAGGACATGAAAGAAAATAAGCTTATAATAAATGAAGGCATGGAAAATCTTGGCAAAGAAATAGAAAATATTTTAAAATATATATAAACATTTTGAACTAAAATATAATATATGAAAAATAATTTATTGGCTGCATTTCACAGAAGAATAGAAATGGCAAAGTAGAGAATCAGGAAATGAATATAAGTCAATAGAATTTAATCAATCTAGAAAATAGAAGGAAACAAAATAGAAGATAAAAAGAAATGGCAGAGTTTCAAGACCTGTAAGACAAAATACCTACCACATTAAAAAGAGAAAAGAGACAATTGGTAATAAATTTTAAATGTTTAAAGAAATAATGACTGAAAATGTCTTAAATATGGTAAAGTACATACATTTACAAATGCAAAAAGTTTAATGAAACCCAAGTAAGATAATATTATGTATTATCTTACTTGGGTATCATTATGTATCCAAGTTTATTATTGGGTTATTATTATGTATCTACACAAAATCAATTTGACAAAATGAAATAAGAATAATTATAAAGCAACTTGACAAAATAATAATCAATTTGACAGAATGAAGTAAGAATAATTATAAAGCAGCTAGAAGAAAAGACATTTTATATATTGTTGTTGTTTAGTTGTTGAGTAGTGTTTGACGCTTTGCAACCCCCTGGACTCTATGTAGCCCACCAGGTTCCTCTGTCCATGGGATTTCCCAGGAAAGAATACTGGATTGGGTTACCATTTCCTTCTCCAGGGGATCTTCCTGAACCAGGGATTAAACCCACAGTCTTCCACATTGGCAGGCAGATTCTTTACCACTGAGCCACCAGGGAAGCTCCATTTTATATATAGCTATACTTTGTCAACAAAGGTCCGTCTAGTCAAGGCTATGGTTTTTCCATTGGTCATGTATGGATGTGAGAGTTGGACTCTGAAGAAAACTGAGCGCCTAAGAATTGATGCTTTTGAGTTGTGGTGCTGGAGAAGACTCTTGAACGTCCCTTGGACTGCAAGGAGATCCAACCAGTTCATTCTGAAGGAGATCGGTCCTGGCTGTTCTTTGGAAGGAATGATGCTAAAGCTGAAACTCCAGTACTTTGGCCACCTCATGTGAAGAGTTGACTCATTGGAAAAGACTCTGATGCTGGGAGGGATTGGGGGCAGGAGGAGAAGGGGACGACAGAGGATGAGATGGCTGGATGGCATCACCGACTCGATGGATATGAGTTTGAGTGACCTCTGGGAGTTGGTGATGGACAGGAAGGCCTGGCCTGCTGTGATTCATGGGATCGCAAAGAGTCGGACATGACTGAGCGACTGAACTGAACTGATACAAAAATTCTAATGATCACTGACCTCATCAAGAATAATAGGAGTCAGAAGAGAATGAAACAATATCTTTAAAGTGCTAAAAAATAAAATTTGTTAACCTAGATATGACATTTGGGACAAATATCATTCCAGAATAATGGTAAACTAAATTCACTAGTATTCAATCTTTAATCTCAACAGACCAATACTGCAGTCCTTCAGAGAATGCTGAAGGACTTTCTTCAGATTGTAGGGGATGATGCAGTATGGACCCTTCGATTTTAAGGAATAAATGAAAAAGTTCGAACTAAACACTGTAAGATTGTCTTTTGTATTCAAAAAATAGGTGATATAATACTTATAAAAACTCTACCATAAAGAGAAAAGGGCTGGAATGAACAGACCTGTATAATTGCAAGTGTTACAACATTATGTGGAAGTTGACCTGTGAAATATTAAGATTATACATTGTAAACTTAAAATGAATTAATGCAGAAGGGTTTAGTTAAAAAGTCAATTGGCAAGCTAAAATTCCATTTTAAAAACTGGTGAATTCAAAGGAAGGCAGGAAAGGAGAAAATGAGGAAAGGGACAGCAAGAGTAATAGGTAATTAGTACAATGGTAATCTTAAATCCAAACATCAAAAATTACTTTAAATATTATTAGAGTTACATCCACATAAAAAGGCAGAAGTTGTTAAAATGTATATAAAATCAAGGTGTTCACTGTAAAAGTCTTTCACTACTGGTTTATGTTTGTTTTTTTTTTATCAACAAGTGTGAAAAATGTTCTGTCTTATCTATCACCTTATAAGTTAGATCCATTGATATCTTTTTGATAGCTTTAAATTTTTTCTCTGTGGTATATCTCTGACTGCTTCTTGGAGATACAACCCATATTGAGAAGTACAGAATGGTTTATTTTAATTTTACTTATCTTGGAAACAAGACAAATGACTAGTTTAATACAAGAAAGTATAAGCCAATTTTTAAGCTTTAGTTGTAGCCTCCCAGAACACGGAAACTTTATGTATCAGTTACACTGTTTTGTAGACAAGTATATTAAAAAACAACTGGAATTGTATTCTTACTTTGATTCATTAAGAAATATAATCAGTAACTGGGTTGATTTATAGTAATGCAAATTCAGTTGCAGGTGATTATTCCTCAAAAGATGATACACATTTACAATAATGCTTAGTTTTAGGGAAATTTTGGTATTCCATACAGATAAATGAATTTCAGGACATACCTATTCATGTATTTTCTATTTGTCTTAATGATCATCATCATTTTCAAAGATTTCATATCCTTGAAAAGATCATATTTTTTTTTGTTTTTATTGTAAATTTCTTGTGGCTAGCAGAAGCCCAGATCCCATCACCTCAGCCCAAATTAAGATGTTGTTATTCCTCTGTTTCACTGTATATGAACTATTATGAGTCTGTGCGGACCTATCCACTCTCTTTCCCAGTGCAGCTAAAGAATGTTCAATGTTTTGAACAACAAAACTACCTTCTTTCAAAATGCACTCACATTCTTTTATTGCCAGAATTTATGATTTTATTTGCAGGCATTCATGTTGACATCTTCCTCCACAGATGCATGCATATTAAAAGAGGAAAATGGGACATGCATTCATTCCTGGTTTGCATTCCTTTCCTCCTCTCTACTCCCTTGCTCCTTCACATCACCTTGGAACAGAAGCAACCTTCAGCAGTCATATCCTCTGGCTTAGAAACATGTCTTTATCTGGGTTAATTAAAAAACTAGATTAAAGCTTGTTCTTGTCAGCAGTTACAGAAGAAATGGATGATGAGATAATTACAATTCTGATGAAAATGAAAATAATATAATAAAATAATAAATGCTTTATTAAAAAGATCTATTACTGTTCAACACTCTAATTCTGGTCACTTGCAACTCATGATCTTTTAGTCCTATCTTTTACCTTTGTAAGCATTAGAGAACTATTGATCATCTAATTTCTCCCAATCTTTATGGAGATATTTCAGTTAAGATGTGGTGCCAGAATGGTGGCTTGGCAATTTCCTGATGTATTATAGGAATTTTAAGTTATTGGCATGCATACGAAAAGAAAAGAATCTTAACTTGATAAAAAACAATTCAATAATTAGTAACTCATACCGTTCTCTGTGCATCTTCTTAAGCACAGTAAGTTCTATTAATACTCCTATTTGAGGACTTGCTAAAAGTCAAATGCTGTGAAATGCTAAGGATGCAAATCTATATAAGATGAAGTCTTTGACTTCAAGGAATTCAATATCCACTAGGGGAACAGTAAGTTGTGATGAATGCAATAAAGTATTAATGAGGCAGTTCTATTTCCAGTTTTTTAAGGAATCTCCACACTATTCTCCATAGTGGCTATACTAGTTTGCATTCCCACCAACAGTGTAAGAGGGTTCCTTTTTCTCCACACTCTCTCCAGCATTTATTGTTTGTTGACTTTTTAATAGAACTGGAAATAGAACTGCCATATGACCCAGCAATTCTACTGCTGGGCATACACACCGAGGAAACCAGAATTGAAAGAGACACATGTACCCCAGTGTTTATTGCAGGACTGTTTATAATAGCCAGGACATGGAAGCAACCTAGATGTCCATCAGCAGATGAATGGATAAGAAAGCAGTGGTACATATACACAATGGAATGTTACTCAGCTATTAAAAAGAATGCATTTGAATCAGTTCTAATGAGGTGGATGAAACTGGAGCCTATTATACAGAGTGAAATAAGTCAGAAAGAAAAACACCAATACAGTATATTAATGCATATATATGGAATTTAGAAAGATGGTAACGATGACTGTATATGTGAGACAGCAAAAAAGACACAGATGTAAAGAACAGACTTTTGGACTCTGTGGGAGAAGGCAAGGGTGGGACGATTTGAGAGAATAGCATTGAAACATGGATTTTATCATATGTGAAATAGGTCACAAGTTCAGGTTCGATGCATGAGACAGGGTGCTCAGGGCAGGTGCACTGGGATGACCCTAAGGGATGGGGTGGGGAGGGAGGTGAGAGGGGGGTTCAGGATGGGGAACACATGTACACCTATGGCTGATTCATGTGAATGTATGGCAAAAACTACCACAATATTGTAATTAGCCTCCAATTAAAAGGAGGAAAAAAAGAAAAAAAAAAGATCCCACATGTCACAGCTAAGACCTGGTGCAACCAAACAAATAAATATTTTTTTTTTAAAGAAAGAATAAGAAACAAAAAAGAATAAATATTGTCAATTATAAAATAAATAAATAAACTAGACAGCCAGACAGGTTTAACAGGAAAATGGACACAACTGAGGAAAGAGTAAACCTGATGATAGATCAATAGAGTGTATCCAATTTAAAGAACAGATTAAAAAAAATGAGGTTTACTGAACTATACCAAACGGTCTAACATGAGCAATTAAGAATATCAGAAAAAAAAAAAGAAGAAAGTGATTACAAAATTTCCCAAACAGCGAAAGACAGAAATATAGATCCAAGAAGTTCAGCAAATCCCAAGCAAGATAAATGCTAAACACGTCTAGCAATATGACTGTCAAGCTGCTGAAAACCAAAGATAAAGAGAGAGGAAAAAAATATATTAATGAGGCAAAAGGGTAGTATAGAAGAGGAAATTCAGCAAATAATAACAGCTGTTTAAGCACTTTAGTAGATGCTATGAGATCAAAGTATAGGAGAAAACAATAGCATTAGTTCAGTTCAGTTCAGTCTCTCAGTCATGTCTGACTCTCTGCGACCCCGTGGACTGCAGCACGCCAGGCCTCCCTGTCCATCATCAACTCCCAGAGCTTACTCAAACTCATGTCCATCGAGTTGGTGATGCCATCAAACCATCTCATCCTCTTCTCCTCCTACCTTCAATCTTTCCCAGAATCCAGAGTCTTTTCAAATGAGTCAGTTCTTTGCATCAGGCGGCCAAAGTATTGGAGTTTCAGCTTCAGCATCAGTCCTTCCAATGAATATTCAGGACTAATTTCCTTCACGATGGACTAGTTGGATCTTGTTGCAGTCCAAGGGACTCTCAAGAATCTTCTCCAGCACCACAGTTCAAAAGCATCAATTCTTCGGCGCTAATGCTAAATACTAATTCTTCTCAGCATTAAGGTAGCACTTAATTTTGTTACCTGTTGTTTTGTGAAACCTAAGGAATTTTACGGTGTTCAGCAAATGAGTATTGTCTCAAATATTGTTATTTTGCTAAGTGAAAAATTTATTATTTGACTTAGAACTTAAACACAGGAGTTGTGTTTCTGTGACACATTAATTGTGAGATAAGTGTTCGTTTTCTCAAAGATACAAGGAGGGAATTTCATCAATTAATTTTGGAGTTAGTTACCTTCAAACTCCAATATGCTGATAAATATTTAATAAACAATGAATCTATTTATTCTCACTCCATTCAAACACCACTGCTTTACTGTTCCTGTGAGCTGTCCAGCTGTCTAAGAAATGTAAAAATTATTATATCAACTTCAGAATTAAATTTAATTATTAAAATTATTTAATAGTTATTAATCATTCTAATAACAAATTCTTAAAAGCCTATTTTCTTTACTTTTGCATATTTAGTTCATTGTACAGTATCTGAAACTTAGAAAATATGACTAAATTTTTGCTACTGAATGATTAAGTATAGAAGATGGTAAAAGAAAAATAAAGCCAATAAAATTATATTCTAAAATATCTTATATATGTTATCATGTCCATTTGCTTCAAGCTTGAAACATTTTACCTCTAAAATATGAAAAAGGAAGATTTTCTTTCCATATAAAAATGCTTTCCCCCCTGATTTATGAACTTTAATACTCACTTTTTTATGCTTACAGTAAAATTAGTCATCAAAAGCTATGAAGGTAAAATTTAAAATTTAGAATAGGAATATTGTCAATAAATCTGGCCCATAACTTTGCATTGACTTGATATATATTTTACATTCTTAGTTTCTAGATATTCTTTCACAGTTTCTTTCTCTATGCATATATATATATATCAGATATATACATTAATATATGTTTATATATTATTTGTATATATGTATATAAATTTTCAAAGAAAAAAACCTTCAGCATTAGTTTTGATAAATGCATGTCCTTATTGTTTATTCATATTAATAGTAGTAATTTTTTGAACAGGTTTCTCAATTGAGAGTTATATGTTAAAAAGGAAGTTTTTATATATTTTTTGAAATAGTAATTTCTGTCCATATTATTAACTGTAATCATATAAAATACATAAAGAAATTTCTAGTTGTAATTTTGCTATATTACTTTTTCTATGCATTCATGCTAAGTCACTTCAGTTATGTCCAACTCTTTTGCAACACCATGGACTACAGCCCACCAGGCTGCTGTGTCCATGGGATTCTCCAGGTAAGAATACTGGAGTGGGTTGCCATGCCTTCCTCCAGGGGATCTTCCCCACCCAGGGATCTAACCTGCATCTCTTATGTCTCCTGCATTGGCAAGCAGGTTCTTTACCACTAGTGCCGTCGGGAAAGTCCTACTTTTTCTATTAGAAAAGACATACAAATAATTTATTTCTTCAAAAATGGCACACATCACTAGAATCACATATTGATTATGTGATGGAGAACTAAGTGATGCACAGTTGCTCTCATTATTATTTTTTTTCTGTTTTTCAAGTTGACACAGCATTTTTATCTTTTAACTCTGAAGTAAATATAGAAGCACATACATTTGTAATTAATGCTGCAGAAGAATCCTGTACATCTTTACCCAGTTTCCCGATGAAGGCACCTTGAATCTGTAGTATAGCATCACAACCAGAATTTAGACATCTATAAAGTCAAAGGACAGAACATTTGCATCACCACGTGGATCCCTCCTGTTGCCCTCTTATAGTTACACCCATTGTCTCCCACTCTCAACTCTTCCCTCTCCTTAACTCCTATATCTGTTTATCTGTTCTTTATTTCTATAATTTTAGCATTTCAAAAATATTTTATAAATGAAATAATATGGTCCATAATCTTTTGGAAATTTACTTTTTCACTCAGCATAATTCTCTGAAGATTCATGTAGTTTATTATATGTACCAATTTTGGATTCCTTTTTATTGCTGAGTAGTGTTCCACAGTATAGACGTATCACAATTTATTTAACCATTCACTCTTTGAAGGACATATACATTGTTTGTAGTTTTTGGTTATTTTTATTAAAATTGCTATAAATATTCCTGTACTGTTTGTGTGTGTGTGAATCTTTTCCTTACTTGGGGATAAATGCCCAAGAATGCAATTGGTAAATGACATCAGTTCAGTTCAGTTCAGTTCAGTCACTCAGTTGTGTCCGACTCTTTGTGACCCATGAATTGCAGCACGCCAGGCCTCCCTGTCCATCACCAACTCCCGGAGTTCACTCAAACTCATGTCCATTGAGTCAATGATGCCATCCAGCCATCTTATCCTCTGCCGTCCCCTTTTCCTCCTGCCTCCAATCCCTCCCAGCACCGGGGTCTTTTCCAGTGAGTCAACTCTTCGCATGAGGTGGCCACAGTATTGGAGTCTCAGCTTCAGCATCAGTCCTTCCAAAGAACAGCCAGGACTGATCTCCTTTAGAATGGACTGGTTGGATCTCCTTGCAGTCCAAGGGACTCTCAAGAGTCTTCTCCAACACCACAGTTCAAAAGCATCAATTCTTTGGCGCTCAGCTTTCTTCATAGTCCAACTCTCAGATCCATACATGACCACTGGAAAAACCACAGCCTTGACTGGACGGACCTTTGTTGGCAAAGTAATGTTTCTGCTTTTGAATATTCTATTTAGGTTGGTCATAACTTTACTTTTTTAAGAAACTGCCAACTTGCTTCCTAAAGTAGCTGTTTTGTTTTACATGCCTCAGTTCAGTTCAGTTCAGTTGCTCAGTCGTGTCCAACTCCTTGTGACCCCATGAATCACAGCACACCAGGCTTCTTTGTCCATCACCAATTCCCGGTGTTCACTCAAACTCATGTCCATTGAGTCAGTGATACCATCCAGCCATCTCATCCTCTGTCGTCCCCTTCTCCTCCTGCCCCCAATCCCTCCCAGCTTCAGGGTCTTTTCCAATGAGTCAACTCTTTGCATGAGGTGGTCAAAGAACTGGAGTTTCAGCTTCAGCATCAGTCCTTCCAATGGACACCAAGGACTGATCTCCTTTAGGATGGACTGGTTGGATCTCCTTGCAGTCCAAGGGACTCTCAAGAGTCTTCTCCAACACCACAGTTCAAAAGCATCAATTCTTCGGCGCTCAGCTTTCTTCACAGTCCAACTCTCATATCCATACATGACCATTGGAAAAACCATAGCCTTGACTAGACGGACCTTTGTTGATAAAGTAATGTCTCTGCTTTTGAATATGCTATCTAGGTTGGTCATAACTTTCCTTCCAAGGAGTAAGCGTCTTTTCATTTCATGGCTACAGTCACCATCTGCAGTGATTTTGGAGCCCAAAAAAGTCAAGTCTGACACTGTTTCCACTGTTTCCCTATCTATTTTCCATGAAGTGATGGGACCAGATGCCATGGTCTTCATTTTCTGAATGTTGAGCTTTAAGCCAACGTTCTCATTCTCCTGTTTCACTTTCATCAAGAGGCTTTTTAGTTCCTCTTCACTTTCTGCCATAAGCGTGGTGTCATTTGCATATTGAGGTTATTGATATTTCTCCCGGTAATCTTGATTCCAGCTTGTGCTTCTTCCAGCCCAGTGTTTCTCATGATGTACTCTGCATATACGTTAAATAAGCAGGGTGACAATATACAGCCTTGATGAACTCCTTTTCCAGTTTGGAACCAGTCTGTTGTTCCATGTCCAGTTCTAACTGTTGCTTCCTGACCTGCATTCAGGTTTCTCAAGAGGCAGGTCAGGTGGTCTGGTATTCCCATCTGTTTCAGAATTTTCCAGTTTCTTGTGATCCACACAGTCAAAGGCTTTGGCATAGTCAATAAAACAGAAATAGATGTTTTTCTGGAACTCTCTTGCTTTTTTGATGATCCAGCGGATGTTGGCAATTTGATCTCTGGTTCCTCTGTTTTTTCTAAAACCAATTTGAACATCTGGAAGTTCATGGTTCACGTATTGCTGAAGCCTGGCTTGGAGAATTTTGAGCATTACTTTACTAGCGTGTGAGATGAGTGCAGCAAAATATTAGTAACCAAGATTCTGTGCATCCTCAATAGCATTTAGTTTTGTCATTGAGAGGTACAAAGTGATATCTCATTGTGGTTTGAACTTGCATTTCCTGAAGAGTTAATAATATTGAACATCTTTTCATGTGTTCCTTTGCTACTCTGTGTCCTATATGTGAAATGTGAAAAAAACCTATTTTCTTTTGCTCATTTTCTAGTTGTAATGTTTGGGTGTTTTGCTGTTGAGTTTTGAGAGTTCTTTATGTACTCTAGACACTAGTTTTTATGTCAAGTATGTAGTTTGAAATATTTTTTCTGACTTTTGTAGTTGTTAGTTTTATCCTCAAAATTTTTTTAATTTTGATGAAGTTTAAGTTACCTTTCCCCACTATGGATTATGATTTGTGTTCCAAGTTGAGAATTCTTTTCTATCCTTAAGTCCCAGGAATTTTCTCCTAATTTTTTTAAAGTCTTGTAAGTATTTTTACATTTTACTTTAATTTTATGATTCATTTTGAGCTAATTTTTATAAAAGGTGTCCGTCTTAGGTAAAGATTCATTTATAACCATTAATGCTCAATTACTCCAACACCTTTAACACTGTTCATGGGGTTCTCAAGGCAAGAACACTGAAGTGATTTACCTTTCCCTTCTTCAGTGGACCGCATTCTGCCAGACTTTTCCACCATGACCTGTCCATCTTGGGTAGCCCCACACAGCATGGCTTAGTTTCATTGAGTTAGACAAGGCTGTGGTCCCTGTGATCAGATTGGCTAGTTGCCTGTGATTGTGTTTCACTCTGTCTGCCCTCTGATGCCCTCTCTCAGTGCCTGCCGTCTTGCTTGGGTTTTTCTTACCTTGGACGTAAGGTATCTCTTCACAACTGCTCCTTACCTTGGAAGTGTGGTAGCTCCGCTCGGCAGGTTGCAGCCGCTGCTCCTGCGCCGTCACAGCCGCCGCTTTATTTTTTTCGGCTCCAAAATCACTGCAGATGGTGACTGCAGCCATGGAATTAAAAGACGCTTACTCCCTGGAAGAAAAGTTATGACCAACCTAGACAGCCTATTAAAAAGCAGAGACATTACTTTGTCAACAAAAGTCTGTCTAGTCAAGGCTATGGTTTTTCCAGTGGTCATGTATGGATGTGAGAGTTAGACTGTGAAGAAAGCTGAGCACCGAAGAATTGCTGCTTTTGAACTGTGGTGTTGGAGAAGACTCTTGAGAGTCCCTTGGACTGCAAGGAGATCCAACCAGTCCATTCTAAAGGAGATCAGTCCTGGGTGTTCATTGGAAGGACTGATGCTAAAGCTGAAACTCCAGTACTTTGGCCACTTCATGAAACGAGTTGACTCATTGGAAAAGACTCTGATGCTGGGAGGGATTGGGGGCAGGAGGAGAAGGGGACGATAGAGGATGAGATGGCTGGATGGCATCACCAACTCAATGGACATGTGTTTGCGTGAACTCCGGGAGTTGGTGATGGACAGGGAGGCCTGGCGTGCTGCAATTCATGGGGTCGCAAAGAGTCCGACATGACTGAGCGACTGAACTGAACTGAACTGATATATATATATAGATAGATAGATAAATAGATAGATAGATATATTCAGTTTTCCAGTTCTTCTGCCTTTCCAAATAAATATTAGGATAATCTTGTTTATATCTGTAAAAATTCTTACTAGGATTTTGATAGAAACTGTAGTAAGCCTCTAGGTCAAAATTTTTCCCTGTGTCTCAGATTGGTGGCTAGAGAATTTGCCAGGAATGCATGAAAACTGGGTTCAATCCCTGGGTTGGGAAGATCTCCTGAAGAAGAGAATGTCTACCCACTAAAGTATTCTTGCCTAGAGAATTCCATAGACAGAGGAGCCTGGTGGGCTACAGTCCATGAGATTGCAGAGTCAGACATGACTGAATGACTAACACTTTCACTTTTTTCCTAGGTCAGTTAGAGAAGAACCTATATCTTCAGTGTGTTGAATCTTGCAATCCATTATCCTCTTCAATTGCCTTAATCAGTATTTAGTTTTTATAAGATAAAATTATTATATTTGTTACATATATATGCCAAGCTATTTACTTTTTTTGAATAACTGTAAATTGTATTGTGAATTTCAATGTCCTCATTTTCATTTATATATATATAAATATAGTTGATTTTTGTGATTATTTTGTATTTTGTGACCTAATTGAACTCACTATCTCCAAATTTTTGTAGATTTGTGGGATATTCTAGGCAGTCATACCATTTGTGAATATGGACAGTTTTATTATTTTCCTTCCTAACTGTATATCATTAACCTCAGCCTTGATTTATTGCACTACCTAGAGCTCCCAGAATTATGTCAACTAAGATTGGTAATAGTAGACAACCTTCCCATCTTATTCTAGTGTTAAATAATTTATTCTTCCATGCCGGGAGCCGGCATATTGCATACTGAGTGCATATTGCATATTGAGTGCAGCACTTTCCACAGCATCATCTTTCAGGATCTGGAATAGCTCAACTGGAATTCTATCACTGCTGGGAGCCAGCGTGAGGAGCTCTGCCCATGACAAAGGTCATGAGGAAGGAGGCTTGGCATACACAAAGGCGGGATCGAGCCTCAGGAGTCCCCCTGGAAATTCTCGAGCATTTACACCCAAAACCAGAGTCTGCCTACTTTCTGCTTTGTGCTTTCACCTACACCTCTGACTTTACGGGGGGCTGTCCCCCACTACCTCTCTGAAAAAAGAGTTAGCTTACAGTTCCAGTTAATAATTCCTGGGTGTGACAGTGTTTCAACCTACAAACTCCTTTGGAAATCCTCTAGCCTGCCTGAATAGGATTTTCTGGCCACATGTGATTGTTCAGAGCCTCCCAACTGTGAGAGGCAGGAGATGTTCTGAACTGTCTAAACACAGATTCTTTTGAGTAGTTAAAAGATTGATTAGAAATTGTATTGGTGAAGGGATTTTCACTTGTTGGGCCAATGTTTGCTGCTAAGTCTCCATATCCCTTACCTACTGTGTCCCTGGCAGTGTATTGATTAATATAATTGGTGTAAGTAGTAGCTTGAATGTTTGTAACCTGAGACCCTTGAGTTAATTCTTTTTCTTGTTATAGCCCACCACACCTTTGTTCTGTAGGAATGCAACTTTATCTAATGCTTTTGGAGGGTGGCTCCTGACCAATCACCTTTAGAGAAAAATAAGTTTTCTGAAGAAAGGGTCTTAAAATGTTAACAGGCCTCTGGGCGAGAAGATGATGCAAATCACCTAAGCTTTTGCATATGATAAGTCTGCAGGAAAAAAGCCTGGCTTGCTGCATGACTCTACCCCTTCCCCCATTATGCTCTATGCATAACTTAAGGTATAAAAACTACTTTGGAAAATAAAGTGCGGGCCTTGTTCACCGAAACTTGGTCTCACCATGTCGTTCTTTCTCTTACCTTCTGGCTGAATTATTCAGCCTCTTTTCTCCACTGAATTTCCTCACTGAGCTATCCTTATTTCAGCCTCTTTTCTCCACTGAATTTCCTCACTGAGCTATCCTTATTTCAGCCTCTTTTCTCCACTGAATTTCCTCACTGAGCTATCCTTATTCCATTACTCTTTATATCCTTAATTAAAGTTTAATTAAGCAGTTGTTTCCTGATCCTCGCCGACGCCGTCCCCGCTTCGAATTCCCTGGATCCACCAGGGCTGGACCCCGGCACTTTCACATTGACTATAATATTGTAGGTTTTTTTGTAGACCTTCTTTTTTTTTATCAAGTTGAAGAAGTTCCACTCTAGTCCTACTTTTTCTTGATAGTGTTTATCATGAATAGGAATTGAACTGTGTAAAATTCTTTTCATACATCATTTGATAATGTGAATTTTTAGTGTGTTATGTTGGATTATACTGATTAAGTTTCAAGTATGAAATGGCCTTTCATTCTTAGAATAAACACAACTGATCATAGTCTATAGCACTTTCTATATACTGCTGAATTATACTTGCTAATAATTTTTGCATCAGTATTGATGAGGGATCTGACCTGTAGTATTATTCATTTTGCTGCTGCTGCTGCTGAGTCGCTTCAGTTGTGTCCGGCTCTGTGCGATCCCATAGACGGCAGCCCACCAGGCTCCC
This sequence comes from Bos taurus, assembly GCF_002263795.3. Taxonomy (NCBI): domain Eukaryota; kingdom Metazoa; phylum Chordata; class Mammalia; order Artiodactyla; family Bovidae; genus Bos; species Bos taurus. Next base: position 37,675,388 of record NC_037328.1, on the reverse strand, counting down.
CCGTCCCTGGGATTCTCCAGGCAAGAACACTGGAGTGGGTTGCCATTTCCTTCTCCAATGCAGGAAAGTGAAAAGTGAAAGTGAAGTCTCTCAGTCATGTCCGACTCCTAGCGACCCCATGGACTGCAGCCTACAAAGCTCCTCCTCCATCCATGGGATTTTCCAGGCAAGAGTACTGGAGTGGGGTGCCATTGCCTTCTCCATTATTCATTTTAGTTCTGCCTTAAACTAAAACTGAGAAATATTTTTCCTTCTCTGTTTGCTGGAAAATATTATTTAGAATTGGTGTTAATTATCCAATAAAATCACGTGGACTTGGAGATAACATTTTTTGTGAGTTTGCAAATTACAAATACCTTATAACGATATGATTATTCAAATTATCTGTTTCAAATTGAGTGAGTTGTATTAACTGGGTTATTTCTTTTTTTAAGGAATTGGTCCATTTCATTTAAGTTAATTGAGTGAGTTGTATTAACTGGGTTATTTCTTTTTTTAAGGAATTGGTCCATTTCATTTAACTTATCAAGTCTATGGGTTAGGAGTTGTGCATAGTATTTTTTTTTTTTTAATGAGAATGTTCCGTGTAACTTAATTTCTCTTTTTGTAAGAGTGAAATATTATAAACTTCAAATATAAGCTAATTAATGATATATTTATTTAGTGAAACTGGTACCCACTAAGATCTCAGTAAATATTGGTTAACGAATGGACTGATATATTGTTACATGGAAAAAAGCAAGTGGTAGAACTGCATGTGTGGAATGGTCCTATTTTTGAAAAAAAGATCAGTGCATGTCCTTATACTTTTTTAAACGTTATAAAACCTAAGTTCTGTAATGATATCTTTGATTTCACTTCTAATATTATTAATTTGTGTCCTCTTTCTTTTTTTAATGTTTCCCTGGAGTTTTGTCTACTTCATTAATCTTTTCGAAGAACCAGCTTCATTGATATTGTTTATTGTCTGTTTTCACTGTCATTGATTTCTACTCTTAGCTTCGTTATTTCCTTTATTCTGCCTAATTTGGTTTATTTTATTCTTCTTTTTATAGTTTCTTGTCATGGAGGGTATATTGATTTGAGACTTACTCTTTCAAATGTTTGCATTTAATGGTATAATTTGCCCTCTCAGCACTGCTTTAGCTGTGTCTTACAAAGTTTGAAACACTGTATTTTCATTTTCACTCAGTTCAATGCATTTTTTAAAATGTCCCTTGAGACTTCATCTTTGATCTGTGTGTAATGTGGAAATGTTTTGCTTAGTTTCCAAGTGTTTGGATACTTTCTTATTTTTTAAAATCAATTTCTAGGTGATACTACTGTGGCAGACAGTATACTTTATATGATTTCAAAATACACTCTGTATGATTTCAAACCTTTTAAATCTCTTGAGGTTTGGTTTATGTTCCAAGATATGGTTTACCTTAGTATAAGTTTCACAGGCAGTAGAAAAGGATGTGCATTCTGCTGTTCTTGGGTGGAGTGTTCTATAAATGTTGTTTATATCCTATTGGTTGATGGAGTCAGTTTTTTTATGCTCTCTGATATTCTGTGCAGTTTTTCTACAATTATTGAAAGAAGAGAGTTGAATAATCATGTCTACCAGTGTCATCATTTTGCCAATTTCAATGAAGTTTAGAAAATTTACTTCTCTTCTTTACATTCCCCCTTTTATATTAATAGTATAGTTGCCTGTGCTATTTGCTTTGCTGAAATTTAGAACCAAATCATATGGTGTTAAAATTTTTGTTTCCACTATCAAATATCAATCAGACAACTCAAGATGGAAATGAAAATCTATTGCATTTACCTACACTTTCCCTTACTGTCTTCTTTCTTCCTTCTGATATTCAAGTTTCCTTCTTTCATTACTCCTTTCTCCCTGTAGCCAATTTTAAGGTAGTTCTGCTTGTGACAAATTCTCTTAGTTTTCTTGCAACTGAGACTGTCTTGATTTCCCCCTCATTCCTGGAGGATATTTTCACTAGATATAGAATTCTGGGTTTACATTTATTTTCTTTCAGCACTTGAAAAATGGTGTCACTTCCTTCTGTACTCCATGATTTTGGGTGCACAACCCACTACCATTTAAATTGTATTTCTACTGTGGGCAGATTTTTTCTCTTTCTCTGCTATTAAGATATCTTCTTTGTCTTTAGCTTTGGGAATTTGATTCTGCTGTGTTTCGGTTGATTTCCTTGATTTCTTTCTGTAAGGAGTTTGCTCAATACCTTGAATCTCTTGCCAGATTTGATCAGTACCTTTCAAGTAGCTTTTCACCCCTATCCTCTTTTACCATCCCTTCTAGGACTCTGATGACACTGAATTTAGATTTTTGTTGTATTCACACAAGTTGCTGAAGTGCTATTCATTTTGGATTTTTTTAGCCCATTTTCTCTCTGTTGTTTGGATTGAATAACTCCCATTCTGTTTTCCAATTCACAGATTCCTTCCTGTTCCCACTACATCCATCCATTGAGCTTTTTATTTCATTTACTTCATTTTTTTTTTTTCTAAAAGTACTGTTTGGTTTTCTTTATATCTTCTATTTCTTTGCTGAGACTCTTTTTGCATTTATTTCAAGTGTGTTTGTAATTACTTATTGAAGCATTTTGTGATGGGTGCTTTAAAATATTGCTAGAATTCTCATATCTCAGTCATTTTGGTGTTGACATCTTTTGACTGTCTTTTTGATTTAGTGTGAGATCATCCTGGTTCTTGCATGCTGAGTGATTTTGTATTAAAACATGAACATCTTACCTTTTATGTTATGGGACTCTGCATCTCATTTAAACCTTCTGTTTTAGCTGACTTTTTTTGGCACTGCTCCAGCAAGGAATGAGAAACTATGGCTCTATTAGTGTCAGATCGTGGTAGATGTCCAATTTCCCCACCTGGCCTCCATTAATCCCAGAGACATAGGGGAGGTGCTTCTCCTTACTGAGGGACAGGGATGAGAGTTCTCACTCCCAAACAAGTTGTCACTGATATTTCACTGGCTGGAAAAGTGTAGGAATGCATTGTTACTGCTCATTGTATGACCTATACTGATGCCACAGAGTGCAGTGTGAAATCCCTGAATCTCTACAGCATCTCCTTTGAAAATACATCAGTGGGAATATGGAGTGTTACTGCTGGGGAGGGGTAGAAATATAGGCATCCTTCCTCCACCATGGTCTCTACTGATACCGGTGGAAGATAGGAAAGAGTCTTGTTATCCCATGATGGATTGGTACTGTTTCTTATTCAGGATGTTGCCTTTACTGGCATAAGCCTATTGGGGTGCCTCACTGCAGATGGGATGGTATCTACGTTGCCTGCTTGGCCTTTGCTGGCATGAGTGAGAATAAGGACTTTTTTTTCTCCTGTGGTGTTTGTTGGGAGTAGAGCAGTTATTATCTAAAGTTTCTTTCTTGCTATGCTGTTCCTTCACTGGCCCTTTGGCTAAAGGGATCAAGCTTTTGTTACCTTTTTTCCCACTTTTGGGATTTCTAAGTTGCTGGCTCCTCCATTTTAAACTGTGGGATATATGTGGTATAAAGAACGTGCAGAAAACCAATTGTGTCCCAACTAGCTGGGCTGCCATCTTCTCTCCAATTTTCTGTCTTCTTTTAATCCAGCCTTTTAGATCTACATGCATGTGTGCTCCGTTGCTCAGTCACGTCCAGCTCTTTGTGACTCCATTGATTGTATCCCACCAGGCTCCTCTGTCCATGGAATTTTCCAGGCAAGAATACTGGAGTGGGTTGCCATTCCCTTATCCAGGGGATCTTCCTGACCCAGGGATGGAACCTACGTCTCTTGCATTGACAGGTGGATTCTTTACCACTGAGCCACCTGAAGGCCTTTTAGATCTACATAGGACATGAAGTTGCTTAGTCATGTCCGACTCACTGCAACCCCATGGACTGTAGCCTACCAGGATCCTCCATCCATGGGATTTTCTAGGCAAGAGTACTGGAGTGGGTTGCCATTTCCTTCTCCAGGGGATCTTTCTGACCTAGGGATCGAACCCAGGTCTCCCACATTGCAGGCAGATGCTTTACCGTCTGAGCCACCAGGGAGCCCCAGATCTACATAGTGCTACACATAAGAAAAGCTACATCTAATCCAATTTCCTAGAATCAGGAGTCACTAATAATATTTTAATGCAGACTTGAGATGTACTCTACTCTCAGTATTTGCTAGTTCGGAAATACTGAACTATAAAATTAGAAGAAAAAAAATTTTGTAGTGACACACATGCATGTTTGCTCTCATATCATATTTAAGCCCAGGAACACATCATTACTATGTTAGTATCAGAGCTAGAAATAGATACCAAGTGTCTTTTTCTCCCTCTTGGGTTATGTTTTACAGCAACAGCTTATAAAATATTAATTCATTAAAAAAGTATCTATCAGAATATAACCTCTGTGAAGTCAAATACTTAACCCTGAATGTCCAGAACCCAAAACAGTTCCTAGAACATGTTGAAAGTTCAATAAATAGTTGTTGAATGAGTAACAAAAGTGTACTGAAAATTGAGATTTTTTTTTTCCTTTTTCTCATGTAAACCTTCTAAAGTGGTGTCAGATATCTCCATTTTGAAGATTAAGGAAACAAAGGTTTAAAGAGATTAAATAGTTTGACCCAGGCCACAGGGGTGGTAAGTGGTGGAGCAGGGTTCAAATCTTTGTCTAACTGCAGTTTATGTTCCTTCTTCTAAGTGAAGCCACTTATCACATGGAGAACAATAGGAAAGAAAGACCCCTGACTGTACAAAATTATCCTTTATAACTTCCCTGTTCCTCAAATTTGGGTTGATGGGCCTGCCACTAAACCATAGAAGCTTGCAGTGAAAAAGTTCTCTGCTATTTTCTGAAAAGTAAGCAAACAAACTGAAGCCCAGAAATATTGAGAAGCAAAATAATAACTATAGCATGAACAGTGTGATGGCTCCAAAAAGAAAACAAAAGAAATCAAGAATGGTAGCATAATGAATGAATGATTTACTATCTGTATCAAAAAGTAACCATGAGAGCCCATAAGCCTCAGCAAATAAACATTGTTTTACATATAATTTCCTGGGATTTGGGGTGTAATTCTACTGAACAGCAACCACTTAGTCACTTTTTAATTACCCTAGCAGAATTTTTCCAAGGTTTAACTTCCTTTTACTTGCATTTAAGTTTTCATCCTTTGTTTTCTGTTTTATGACTACTAAAACACAAACCAGTTAAATGTCACTAGTATCCTGTTTCATGAATGTGTGCATGATGATGGGGAGAAGGGAGTTAGAGCTCCATAAAGTTTATCTAGGTAATCTGTCATTTCCCAAGTCCCAAACCTCACCATATTTTCCAGCAGTCCATGTGACAGCTGTATCTAAATCCAGATTCAATCAGTGCTTCATGTCAACTAACACAATCCCTTAAGCACAGCTTATGTGAGTTTATATTATTCCACTAGCGACAGACAAAAGCATACTTTCTGCCAACAGTGAAACACTTTGAGACAAAGATAAAAGATGAGCCACAGATAAAAGATGCTTTCCTGTTCAATGGCTATGTTTTCATGATAGCATTTATCTCACAAACAAAATTACAGATTGGATTAATCACTTATTCTGGAAAAGGCAGTAAAATTTAGGGCATCCTAGTAAAACAGGGTATCTACAAGATGAATGTTTTGCAATATGTGCTTTTAAAAGTTGTCTTGAATAATTTATTTGCATTCCGGTGCTTATGAATCACACCAGGGGCAAATTGTTTTCTGTGTGGTTTAAAAATCATTGGTATGCAAATAGGCTATGAGCTGAATTTAGCCAAGCAAAATGAGGCTATGCTTGTTAATCAAAGTAGATTGTGAAAATTTGGCAAAGAGCTTGAAGCTGGAGTTATTCTTGGTACTGTAAGGACTTTCAGTGCCATACTTTGTTTTTATCCTTTCCCTTAATTACAGGGAAGGCAAACAATTATACCTTTATATCCTTTTGGCCCATTTATACTCAAAGACCCAATTTCCTACTACTCTCACCCTCCTTTTTTCCCCTGCTTTAGTTGTCTTGTCCCTTATTTTTTGCAAAGGACTGTGCACACGCTCACCCCAGAGCCTTTGCACTGCTGTTCTCTGACAGTGTTTCTTCCCAAACACTCACAAAGTCAGCTCTCTTTCAGTCTCTGCCCAAATGTCCACATGTCAGCCAAGACTTTCCTAGAACCCTGTTTAAAATAATGAATTCCTTCTTTCACTACCTGGTCCTCCTAATCTCTTTCGTTGCTTTTTTGATTTCTTTGCCTTTGTGATGTACTTTATATTCATTGACTTATTTGTTTATTTTCTCTGTCTTCTCATGTTTTCCTTATCTCTTGCATAACATACCACTCCAAAACAATGGCTTAAGAACAATAAGAATCACTTCTTTTGTTCATGTATTTGGTGGTTGGAGGTGTTAGCTACTGGGTTTTCTATGAGATCCCCCCATGCAGCTACACAGTTACATGTAGCCGGAATGCAGAATCAGACTTGCCTCCTCACGTGTTCCACACTTGCAGACTTGAACATCTGGGGGCTGGAAAACCTGGGGCTTCTCAGTCCTCTTTGTATGTATCTGAGTGCTCTCTCTCCAGCGTGGCAGCATTAGGATAACCAGGAATCTTGCATGCAGACTCAGAATTCCAAAGCCAGTGGAAAGAGAGAAAAGTTATTTTGCCTTTTGTGACCTCGTCCTGGACTGCAAGCAGCACATAACTCCTGCTGAATTTTATTCACTGAGTGAGTCACAGAGGCCTGCCCAGTTTCCATTTCCGGTGGAAGGGAGAGAAACCCCAGCTCCTGATGCGTGTGTGTCAGGGGTCTACAGGAAGAGTGGGGCCAGAAATATGCTGTGGTCAGTTTTTAAAAAGACAAACCGTCACACACTATTACAAAGTAATGTCTTACTTACCTGGGTAAGGGCTTTATCTAGGTACCTTTTATATCCAGTCTTTTTTTTTTTTTTTAATGACCAAATAAATGAATGAAAGAAAAACCTAAAAAATATGAGTAAAAACCAATTGTGCATGCCTAGTGTTTCCAATATTTTAATAGCATGAGAGAGGAGATCACATAAAGGCTTATGACTGTGTGCTTAAAAGATGCTGTGATTCGAGAAAACCAAGAGGCAAGTTCTGCCCTTTAATACAATATGAACTGGAGCTGACAGGAGTGGAAAAATCCCAAAGTCTTCAATTTAACCAGCTCATGCTTTGTTTCTAATCCCCTGAGATGAGGGAAAAGATAATCAGAGGTTTGAGTGCCACTTAATGGTCATTGTTTTTCTCAGACGCTGTGAGTTAAGTTGAAATAGAACTTAGTCATCATGTTTCTGATGGTCTAGAACACACACTCACCTCTGTGTGTTTTTGGAAAAACAAATTATTCTCCCTTTAGTGAAGGGTGCCTGGATCATTGCATTCAGTTCTTAGACTGGAGCTGAAGAAGAAGCTTGTGGTGCTTCAGTCTCTGGAATCTGAGCCCAGCCGGCAATAGCCACCCTCTTGGAGCTTATTACCATAGGTGTCTCATCACCAGGTTGCCTTCCTGAGAAAGGAACTCTCACATCCTTGTGGGACCCTGTTTATGAAGAGGACTTTGAGAGGCTGGTTAATAGAGCAATAAATGTTTCACGCCAAAAATAAAAAATTGTCCAGAATTGAGGTGTGGGCAGTTCTAGGTGGTTCTGCCTCCAACCGCTCACAAGGCTGCAATCAAGATGTCAGTCAGAGCTGCAGTTATCTGAAGGCTTGACTGCAGCTGGGAGGACCCACTTTCCTGGTGGTTCAGTCACACAGCCAGCAAACTGGTGCTGCCTCACCATGCAGACCTCTCTGTGCTGCTTGAGTGTCCTCAGGACGTGGTGGTTGTCTCCCCACAGTGAGCAGTTCTAGAAAGCAAGCACAAGCTGCAGAACCTCAAGCATCACATTTTGTCAATCCTATCATGTTCTATTGGAGAAGGAAACGGCAACCCACTCCAGTAATCTTGCCTGGAAAATTCCATGGACAGAGGAGCCTGGCAGGCTACAGTCCACGGGGTTGCAAAGAGTAAAGCATGGCTGAGCAACTATCACTATCTCTTACTCAACATGTTCTATTCCTTAGAAATTTTCTTTATTAGAGGAACAATGACTAGATCTGATAGCTTTGCTCAAAATAGAAAATGAATCTTGGGAAATTCAAGCACATTACTTATGAAAGCAAGCAATATTAATGGCTAGCTTTAGAAATCAAACCGCCAACAAAAGAAGAGTTTATGAACCCAGAATTTTTTTGTTGTTGTTGAAGATACTGATAAAGAAACTTACCTGTGCTGTAAGAAAGACTAGCTGTATGCTTTCTGGAGCTCATCACTTCTTCCAGCCAAAGCAAGGCTGGGAGGGCGCCAACAGGGAGAAGCAGAGATCAGCCTAACCAGTCTAAAATTCCTTCTCAAGCTGTCATAGATTCTAGTGGTTTTCATAATGTCTTCTCCAAAGATATGGCAGACTGCATCTCCTCTCAGACCAGGAACCATCCCCACTGTGGTCTCAACCTTTGAATGTGTCTGTCTCTTCTCTTGTCCCCTTTCTTAATTCCTCCTTTCTCCTTCCCTTTCTGTCTCACAGGAACCACCTTTAAATCACAGAACCATTCTCTGTACACTCTGACTCAGCAAAATGCTCAGGCCTCCAAGTTTTGCCTGAATACATAAAGGAAGGCTCTTGAAATTAAAACAACTCTTTCCTCATTCAACAACAACAAGATTCTGTCCTTTTTAAGTAGAATTCCCCATTACATAATTTTTTCTTTATTAACGTAGCTTGACCAAATTCAGGATGAGTCAGTCATCTCAAGTTTGAAGTGGATATTTCCACTTCAATCTTGATTTCATAAACAATTTGAGGACCAGAATAGACCACAAAGAGAGTATGCTACAACGTTTTCCCCTTCAGTTTGCATAATTGGTTATTGTTTCTCATAGGAGGCTCAGGAACATTCCATAATTAATTACTCAATTTGAGACAAGATCCTTGACATGAGACTAGTTTTTTATTCCTCAGAATTATTTATTTAGTACTTAGAAAAATGTCTTGCACAGAAAAGGTTTGTAATGTTTTTTAGAGGGGCAATGGGTGAAAATTACTACCAAATTTTTAAGTACAAATTGAAGAAATTTTAAGTCTTAAATTTCAAGGGAGCATTAAATTCATAAAGAAATTTGTTATCTACTATCTTAGTTTGCATTAGACTTGTTTATCTTTTAAACTGTGCTAGATATAAAAGTTTTAACTGCTTCTCAACTTTTTGGCTAAGATCAAGTGTGGATATAAAAGTTTTATGATATGACTCATTTTTATTATCATTTACTGGTAAGATGCTAAAATACAATTAAATCACCAGAAGGCAAGCATAGAAAGGTCAATTTAAAACTAGATACTACAGTCTTTGAGAAAAATTTCAGTTATTCTTTTCAGAATGCACTTTATAGGTATTTTATTTAACATTGTTTTGCTCCATAGTATTTTCCACACCCTACAATAGCTTCAGTTCAGTTCAGTTCAATCTCTCAGTCGTGTTGGACTCTGCGACCCCATGAATCGCAGCACGCCAGGCCTACCTGTCCATCACCAACTCCCAGAGTCCACTCAAACTCACGTCCATCGAGTCAGTGATGCCATCCAGCCCTCTCATCCTCTGTCGTCCCCTTCTCCTTGTGCCTCCAATCCCTTCCAGCATCAGAGTCTTTTCCAATGAGTCAACTCTTCGCATGAGGTGACCAAAATATTGGAGTTTCAGCTTTAGCATCAGTCCTTCCAAAGAACACCCAGGACCGATTTCCTTCAGAGTGGACTGGTTGGATCTCCTTGCAGTCCAAGGGAGTCTCAAGAGTCTTCTCCAACACCACAGTTCAAAAGCATCAATTCTTCGGCACTCAGCCTTCTTCAGAGTCCAACTCTCACATCCATACATGACCACTGGAAAAACCATAGCCTTGACTAGATGGACCTTTGTTGGCAAAGTAATGTCTGCTTTTGAATATGCTATCTAGGTTGGTCATAACTTTCCTTCCAAGGAGTAAGTGTCTTTTAATTTCATGGCTGCAGTCACCATCTGCAGTGATTTTGGAGCCCAGAAAAATAAAGTCAGCCACTGTTTCCACTGTTTCCCCATCTATTTCCCATGAAGTGATGGGACCAGATGCCATGATCTTCATTTTCTGAATGTTGAGCTTTAAGCCAACTTTTTCACTCTCCTCTTTCACTTTCATCAAGAGGCTTTTTAGCTCCTTTTCACTTTCTGCCATAAGGGTGGCGTCATCTGCATTTCTGAGGTTATTGATATTTCTCCTGGCAATCTTGATTCCAGCTTGTACTTCTTCCAGCCCAGCATGTCTCATGATGTACTCTGCATATACGTTAAACAAGCAGAGTGACAACATACAGCCTTGACATACTCCTTTTCCTATTTGGAACCAGTCTGTTGTTCCATGTCCAGTTCTAACTGCTGCTTCCTGATCTGCATACAGATTTCTCAAGAGGCAGGTCAGGTGGTCTGGTATTCCCATCGCTTTCAGAATTTTCCACAGTTTATTGTGATCCACACAGTCAAATGCTTTGGCATAGTCAATAAAGCAGAAATAAATATTTTCCTGGAATTCTCTTGCTTTTTCAATGATCCAGTGGATGTTGGCAATTTGATCTCTGGTTCCCCTCTGTCTTTTCTAAAACCAGCTTGAACATCTGGAAGTTCACGGTTCACGTATTGCTGAAGCCTGGCTTGGAGAATTTTGAGCATTTCTTTACTAGTGTGTGAGATGAGTGCAATTGTGTGGTAGTTTGAGCATTCTTTGGCATTGCCTTTCTTTGGGATTGGAATGAAAACTGACCTTTTCCAGTCCTGTGGCCACTGCTGAGTTTTCCAAATTTGCTGGCATATTGAGTGCAGCACTTTAACAGCATCATCTTTCAGGATTTGGAATAGCTCCACTGGAATTCCATCACCTCCACTAGCTTTGCTCATAGTGATGCTTTCTAAGGCCCACTTGACTTCACGTTCCAGGATGTCTGGCTCTAGGTGAGTGATCACACCATCGTGATTATCTGGGTCATGGAGATCTTTTTTGTACAGTAGCTTAAGTTGTCCTAAAGTGCTTTTTATTCTAAAATGCATTTTCTTTTGAAACGCTTATGTTTCTTGTTACTGGTATGTTTTTATCAAGTTCATTTCTCTCAGTCAATAAGCTAGTAAGTTCTCTAATCCGTCTGAAGTCTAAATGTGAACACTAATCAGGATCTGGATGTATAATGCATTCCTTGGTCTGATTGTGTTTAGTGCATGTGAACATCTGGTTAATTAAAAACCTGTCAAAATTGAGACTTGCCATTAGGTTTACCTGAATTTTATATAGACAATACATTTGATTTCTCCGACTTAGCCTTCAAATGCCAAAGACTAAATTTGGAAGGGTAGATGATGCCAACAAAGTGCCTACGTGCCATCCATGAAATATTAACATGCTTCATACAGTGCTTTACCTTTTAAGGAAAAGTCCATTAATTAGTCTATAAAAGTTTAGGGGAAAAAATTGTCAAAAAATTGAGAAGTTAGAAAACATTAACTTTTAGCACTAGTCCTTTAACAAATTAAAAACTGAATATAATTTGAACCATCTACAGTAAAGCACGGCAATTGACAAAATATGTGAAAATAGTAATTTCAGTTTATTAAAAATTAAAAAGTTATGGAATTCCTTGGGGAAAACTTCATTTCCTTTTTTTAAAAAATTATTCTTTTATTATGATTCTTTTAAACTTTTTGTGTGCATTTATGACATACTCAAATTTGTTTAGCTTGTGTGCACAAATATATTTGCATGTGTAAGTATAGTGTACAAGAAATATAGTCATAAAAAGAGCACAAATCTGGAGAATAAAGACTTATTGTATATGGAATATGTAGTGGAATAAAAACTTATTGGAAATAAAAGCCGTGTGATCCCAGATTTATCTTCTGAACTTCTGAGATTGATTTTATAAGATAGAAATGCTTTCCATGATTTCTTCATAAGGTAAATTAGTTTCAAATAAAAGAAGAGGAGGGAGTCTTTTTAAAAGCACAACAAGTTAATTATCCATTTCTAAACAAAGTGATGTAACATCTTAAAAAGTAGTTAGGTTACAAAATCTCATGTAATCAAAATTACTCTTGAAAAATCACAACAGTTAATTTTGCTTGTTTGTTTTTAGCATTTTAGTTCTGGAGAAATAATTTCAAAAGCCAAAGGCTAGAAAATTAAACACAGAAATGTTTCTCTCATTCCAGGGTTTCTTTCTTGCTTTTTCCTCATTTTCCCCTCCCTTATTTTTCTCTCTCTCTTTCCCAGTTTCAACGAGAATGTAGTAATATTTGTGTAAACTAAATGGGTGTGTGCTAAGACTCTGTTTCACAAATAAACTCCACACTGTAATTATGCCTTAATTATGTGGAACATAATTTCAGTTGACTGATGGTGTAAAAATTGGGTCTGGTGGCTGCAATGCATCAGAGTCCATCATGATGAGAACCAATTTCTCAGTATTTGGTGCTATTTAAAGGGAAAACAAAAATCTTCATGCTTTTCTGTATAGAAATTTTTGCCAAATAGAGACTGAATATATTGTGCAGACATTATTTATGCCTGAATGATTTTCAACATATCTGTCTTTGTTTTAAAAACTAGTCTTTCTCTCTTTTCATCCTTTTTTTTTTTTTTAAACAACTAGCAGAGCTTAATTTTCTTATGGCCTCTGTTAGTGGTTTCAGCGAACTTAACAGTGTAACCAATTAAAATGTTTTTGGCAAGCCAACTGAGGTTAAAATCCTATACAGCTGATGGCTTATTTAAGGACCTTTCCTTGACACTTATGGTATATAATTCAATATAATGTACCAAGTTCAATAATGAGATTAGCTGGTTATCCTGCACAATTGAATAAGAAGTTGACTGTTTGGTTTAACTGTAATTGGCATGTGATGAAGTTAACTACAAAAAAGATATGCACAACCAAAATCTTGTCAAGATATGAATGTGCCTGTCTATTAATGGAAATGATAACTGAAATATTGACAATGATTTATGATTTTAAAATTGTCCCCTTATCATTAATGCCTGTCATAGAACTGCTCAATGGGATATTATTCTTACTTTTTATAGATGAATAAAGTGAGATTCAGGAAATTATGTATTGAATACAAGATCACACTTTAAAGTACAAGTCCTGGAGGACAAACCCATTTGTCTGATGGGAAACTTGTGTATGAATCATTTCTTGGGAAAGATATATATAATATATATGTGCACATAATAGATATTGTTATATAGAATATAATTAGATATAGAATATTTATAATTTGGAGTAAAAAAGACAAAGAAATAAAACAATATTATATAGCATTATGGTAAAAAGTATGCATTTTCCAGTCATATGGTCAGTGACAAAATCCGAATGCCCTTACTTCCTAGCTGTATAAGCCACCATGAGCCTGAGTTACTCTAAAATAGGGAAAATTGGAATAGTTATATATCTAATAGGAGTTACTTACTGTAAAGCAATTAGATTGCATTTGGCATGTAACAAATGATAAATAATAATAGTGAGGGAGAAGAGAAAACATAAGAATTTATCCCTCTGTTGAAAAGTTTGAAAGTTAACCACTAGATATTTTATCAGGCCAGTGCTTGTGATAAAATATCTAAAAAATAAACGAATAATCATAAATCTAATTTTTAAGATGTTGAAAGTGTGATATGAATAAGAACTAGAGGAGATAAAATTACATAGTGAAAAGAGCCCTTTTTATATGATCTCACAGTTACTACCATGCCTTGGAATCATTTGTTGATTCTGAGCACAAGCAGAAAGTTGGGCTTAACCACAGGGCTTGGACTCTCCTGAGGTAAAAGGAGTCTAGAGGAGCTTTTGACTATTACATAGGCTGCTATGCTTTAGAAATCTTCCTTGATAGCCTAGTTGGTAAAGAATCTGCCTGCAATGCAGGAGACCCCAGTTTGATTCCTGGGCCGGCAAGATCCCCTGGAGAAGGGATAGGCTACCCGCTCTGGTATTCTTGGGCTTCCCTTGTGGCTCAGGTGGTAAAGATTGCACCCACAATGCAGGAGACCTGGGTTTGATCCCTGGGTTGGGAAGATTCCCCTGGAGAAAGGAAAGGCTACCCACTCCAGTATTTTGGCCTGGAGAATTCCATGGACTGTATAGTCCATGGGGTCGCAGAGTCAGACACGACTGAGTGACATTCACTTTCTCATGCTTTAGGAGAACCAGTGTATCTCAAGTATGTCTTTGTGATCAGAGATTTGTTGAGTGACTTGTTTGCGTCTGTGGTATTGATGATGGTGGTGGCGACTAGAGACTCAGTTTGTTAACTTCTAAAATGCTGAATAAAATCTGTCATGTATGGACGCTTAGGAGATAAAATCCCACTAGAGCCAGGGGCTTGCTTCAAATAAATGGTTAATCCCCAGGTCAAGATATTTGCCAGATATCAAAGCAGCAGATGTCAGGAATCAATAGCACTGAAACAAAACAAAACAAAAACCAGATCCCTCCTGTAAATTACCTATAGTCTTTCACCAGCCAATCAAAGACCTCCTATAAGAGGGTCTTTGTACAAGTTCCTCTTACAAAGGCCCTGCAAGAGGAACAAGGATAAACCAGAAATGACAAAGGCTTTCTGAGTTCCAGACTAAATGAACCACCCAAATCATTCCTTGATTGGATTGAGGTGATCAGTTGATCATCTAATCTGCTGAACAGAGGAAAAGTCAATCTTTTCTACAAGGGAAAGAAGGGGAATATATTCATAGTCTCTCTAATTCCTCTAGACACTATGAGACTTACATTAAAAAATTAAAAAGATGCGAGTAAAGAGAAAATGTGATGGATAATAGAGAGAAGAAAAATAAATGATAGAAAAGACCTCAAAAAATCTGATATTGAAATTATCAGGCAAAAACTTTAATATAACTATTATGCATATATTAAAGAAAATAGATAAAAAGACAAAACAAATAAAGACTGAACAATTTGCACAGAATTACAGTCTATATAATTAAAATAGTACTTTAGAAATTTAAAATTACAGTATTTGAAATTAAGACTTCATTGGATGGATTTATAAACAGAATAGACATCGTAAAAGACAAGACAAATAAACCTGAAGCTAGAGCAATGGAAAACATTCAAACTCAAGCACAGACAGAAAAAAAGGAAATGATAAAAGCTAGTTTTTATAAATCTTGAGCACAGTCACATGGCATAGCATGCATGTAATTAGAGTACCAGTAGGAGAGAACAAGAGAAAATAGGATTAAAAGCAACTTTGCAAGATAGAATATTTAGGATTACATTTAAGAGTTGACTTGAGATAACCCACAGAATGAGAACCTCATTGAACTTCTTCATACAGTATATATTTACAGCTACAATTATACATGCTGAGGCACATAGCAGAGAGAAAAAAATTAGACAAGTTAGATTTTTCAAGTAGTCTGAAGAAAAAATACACAGTATATTTCTTAAAGAAGTAATGTAATATTGAAAAGTGACTTTTTTCTTCCGGTTTCACTGAAATATAATTGACATATAACACTGCATAAGTTTAAGGTGTACAGCATAATGGTTTGATCTGCATATATCATGAAACATTGCTACAGTAACTAGAGTGAACATCTGCCCTCACATATAGATACAAAGTTAAAGAAATACTTTTTCCCTTGTGTCGAGAATTTTTAGGATTTACTCTGTTAACAACTTCCATACATAGCATATGACATTTACTTATATTTATCATATTGTACATTACATCCTTAGTCCTTATCTTACATGAATCCATTCTCCGCCCAAATCCCCTCTCACCCAGGCTGCCACATAACATTGATCAGAGTTCCTGGTCCTATACAGTAGGACCTTGTTGGTTATCCATTTTAAATATGTCAGTGTGTTCATGTCCATCCCAAACTTCCTAACTATCTGTTTTTCCCATTCTTCCCCTGTGGCAACCATAAATTCATTTATAGTACTTTTATTTTTAGATAAATAATCTCTCTCTGTAGAAAAGGTGGGTTTGATTGGATTTTTTTATCTAATTCCTTTCTAGTTTTAAAGCCTGCAATTCTCATGCATTTCAGCATGTCTCTAAAGGACTTCCCTGGTGGCTCAGATGGTAAAGCATCTGCCTGCAATATGGGAGACCCAGGTTCGATCCCTGGGTTGGGAAGGTCTCCTGGAGAAGGAAATGGCAACCCACTCCAGTATTCCTGCCTGGAGAATCCCAGGGATGGAGGAGCCTGGTAGGCTACAGTTCATGGGGTCGCAAAGAGTCGGACACGACTGAACAACTTCACTTCACTTTACTTCTTCAGCATGTCTCACTACTGACAATACACCTGTAGTGAATTCTTTCATTAATTCAGCAATAGAGCTTTTACTTTCCTTTACAAATACTTTTTGGTTCTCCTTTGGAAAAAAATGCTTATTTAAAACATCTTTTCCTTTTACTGATGGAAACCTAACATATCACTGCTATTTGTTTTCCCCACATAGCTGTACTTTTATTCCAAGTATTGACAAACTGTTTCTTCATAGGCCTATTCTGTCTATTCAAGATTCCCGTTCATACAGTTCTTAAAAAGAGATTGAGAGACGATTTTTTTTTTCTTAGCTCCAGGCATTTTCCAATAGCTTAAGAGTCATTAACATCCTTGTTGGCAAAGATTTCATTAAACTCTGATAGTGCTAAAACCATTTTGGCTGAAGTTAAATGAAATGCTTGAATAAAATCTAGAATTTCTATTTTGTTTTATAGTTCACAATGTTTTATCATGTATTTTGTTAAACAGCCCTCATAAGAATGCTATGCTATAGGGACAGACAGTATAAAAAATACACATGTACCAGGCCAACTAATAACTAATAATTTGATCCTCACTCATACTTTTTATATTTCAAATTAAAATTTAATTATACAAGTAATACTTGAATATCCTCATTATAAAACATTAAATATTACTGATAAGACTAAAATTTCTTTTAGTAATCAACTTTAATTCTGCTTGCTTAATGAAAAAATAGCCATATTTATGTATAACTTTAGGCTTTTCAGGGTAAATAGTTAAGCATAAGTGCCCCTAAACTATTGATCGGGGATGCCATCCAACCATTTCATCTGTCACCCCTTCTCCTCCTGCCTTCAATTTTCCCAGCATCAGGGTCTTTTCCAATGAGTTGGCTCTTCCTATCAAGTGGCCAAAGTATTGGAGCTTCAGCTTCAGCATCAGTCCTTCAAATGAGTATTTAAGGTTGATTTCCTTTAGGATTGATTAATTTAATCTACATGCTGTCCAACGGATAATCAAGACCTGTATTACATTTTGTTTTACCTCTATTGACTTGTATTCTTAATTCATAATATATGCTAAATACAAATCTTTTACTGATACGTAACATATATATATATATATATATATATATATATTTTTTTTTTTTGCTTTGGCTCCATCCCTTCATTCTTTCTGGAGTTATTTCTCCACTGATCTCCAGTAGCATATTGGGCACCTACTGACCTGGGGACTTCCTCTTTCAGTATCCTATCATTTTGCCTTTTCATACTGTTCATGGGGTTCTCAAGGCAAGAATACTGAAGTGGTTTGCCATTCTCTTCTCCAGTGGACCACATTCTGTCAGATCTCTCCACCATGACCTGCCCATCTTGGGTTGCCCCAAGGGCATGGCTTAGTTTCATTGAGTTAGACAAGGCTGTGGTCCTAGTGTAATTAGATTGACTAGTTTTCTGTGAGTATGGTTTCAGTGTGTCTGCCCTCTGATGCCCTCTTGCAACACCTACCGTCTTACTTGGGCTTCTCTTACCTTGGGCGTGGGATATCTCTTCACGGCTGCTCCAGCAAAGCGCAGCCGTCACTCCTTACCTTGGACGAGGGGTGACTTCAGCAATATGTGAACCGTGAACTTCCTGATGTTCACACTGGTTTTAGAAAAGGCAGAGGAACCAGAGATCAAATTGCCAACATCTGCTGGATCATGGAATAAGCAAGAGAGTTCCAGAAAAACATCTATTTCTGCTTTATTGACTATGTCAAAGCCTTTGACTGTGTGGATCACAATAAACTGTGGAAAATTCTGAAAGAGATGGGAATACCAGACCACCTGACCTGCCTCTTGAGAAATTTGTATGCAGGTCAGGAAGCAACAGTTAGAACTGGACATGGAACAACAGACTGGTTCCAAATAGGAAAAGGAGTACGTCAAGGCTGTATATTGTCATCCTGCTTATTTAACTTACATGCAGAGTACGTCATGAGAAATGCTGGACTGGAAGAAACACAAGCTGGAATCAAGATTGCCAGGAGAAATATCAATAACCTCAGATATGCAGATGACACCACCCTTATGGAAGAACGTGAAGAGGAACTAAAAAGCCACTTGATAAAAGTGAAAGAGGAGAGTGAAAAAGTTGGCTTAAAGCTCAACATTCAGAAAATGAAGATCATGACATCCGGTCCCATCACTTCATGGGAAATAGATGGGGAAACAGTGGAAACAGTGTCAGACTTTATTTTTCTGGGCTCCAAAATCACTGCAGATGGTGACTGCAGCCATGAAATTAAAAGACGCTTACTCCTTGGAAGGAAAGTTATGACCAACTGCCGGGGACCAGCCCCAGCTGATCCAGGGTATTCGAAGGAGAGATGGCCTAGGTGACTATTTATATGCTAATTAGAGATATAAAGAATAATAGAATGAGGATAGCTCAGTAGGAAAATTCAGTGGAGAAAAGAGGCTGAGTAGCTTGGTTTACACGGGAGACCAATAAAACTTCAAGACAAGAAGTTTGCACCACTTACGTAGGCCGCAGGCGCCCTCTCGAATAGCAGAAGGTGCCTCACCCTAGACACCTTCTCGAGTGGGTCTTAGAAGCCCAGGCATAATTAGTAAGCGTGGTGGGTTCCGCGCTCCAGATGGAGACTCAGCTGGAAGTTAAAGGGAAGAATGACATGGGGAGACCAAGCGTTGGTGAGCAAGGCCCGTAGCTTTATTTTCAACAGGGGTTTTTATACCCTAAGTTACACATAGAGGATAATAGGGGATGCAAAGTCAGCAGTTTTTGATTCTTATCAAAAACCAGGGTTTCTTTCCTGCAAATTTATCGTATACAAATGGTTTAGGTGATTTACATCATCTTCTGGCCAGAAGGCCTACTAACATTTTATGACTCTTGACAAGGACTTATCAACAAAGACTTATTTTCTCTAAGAGTAATTATTTTAAGGTTTGGCGCCATCTTCCGAAGATAAAATTGCATTCCTATAGGGCGGATGTGTAATGGGTTTACAACAAAGGAAAGAATTTATTACCTTAAGGGTCTAAAGTTACTAACACCAAGGCCACTACTTATTTTTTCTACATACCAACTATTAATTAATACATATTCAAGGATACAATTCAGGGGATGTGAAAACTTGGCAACAAACGTTGACTCATCAATGAAATCCTTTACTGGTTTATTCTGACAGTTTTTAACTCTCTGAGAGGCTCTAAGCTACTTGAATATCTTAAGCTTCCCGTGCCTCTGGAGGCTGGGAGACTGTAAACAATCGTATGCATAGCTGCAGGAGTCCGGGTAAACTTGTCAGGCGAGTTAGAGAGCCATCTGAGAGGTTTGGATTTAAACACTCTTAATTGCCCAGGAACTTTATTAATTGGAGCTGTAAGTTAACTCCTTGACAGAGAGAGCGAGATGGTGGTAGGGGACAGGCCCCAGTAAAGTCAGAGGTGAGAGCACAAAGCAATAAAGTAGGCAGACTGGTTTTTTGGGGGAAGATACTCGAGAATATCTGGGGAGACTCCCGAGGCTCGATCCCGCCTTTGCGTATGCCGAGCCTCCTTCCTCATGACCTTTGTCACGAGCGGAATGTCTCTCGCTGGCTCCCGGCAACCAACCTAGATAGCATATTCAAAAGCAGAGATGTTACTTTGCCAACAAAGGTCCATCTAGTCAAGGCTATGGTTTTTCCTGTGGTCATGTATGGATGTGAGAGTTGGACTGTGAAGAAGGCTGAGTGCCGAGGAATTGATGCTTTTGAACTGTGGTATTGGAGAAGACTCTTGAGAGTCCCTTGGACTGCAAGGAGATCCAACCAGTCCATTCTGAAGGAGATCAGCCCTGGGATTTCTTTGGAAGGAATGATGCTAAAGCTGAAACTCCAGTACTTTGGCCACCTCATGCAAAGAGTTGACTCATTGGAAAAAAGACTCTGATGCTGGGAGGGATTGGGGGCAGGAGGAGAAGGGGACGACAGAGGATGAGATGGCTGGATGGCATCACTGACTCGATGGATGTGAGTCTCAGTGAACTCCAGGAGTTGGTGATAGACAGGGAGGCCTGGTGTGCTGTGATTTATGGGGTCACAAAGCGTCGGACACGACTGAGCGACTGAACTGAACTGAACTGAACAATACTTTCCCCCATTCTTTCAGCCTTATTTATGCTGTCTTTTGCCAAAAAGATATTTTACAATTAGATTTTTAAGGTATAGTTTTTCCTAAGGCTGTCATCCTGCTTATTTAACTTATATGCAGAGTATGTCATGTGAAATGTTAGGCTGATCAAGGTGAATCATAAGCTGGAATCAAGATTACCTGGAGAAATATCAACCACCAGGTATGCAGATGATACCACTCTAATGGCAGACAGTAAAGAGGAACTAAATAGCCTCTTGATGAGGGTGAGAGAGGAGAATGAAAAACCTGGTTTGGACCTCAACTTTCAAAATAAACTAAGACCATGGAATCTGGTCCCATCATTTCATGACAAATAGAAAGAGAAAAAGTATAAGTGGTGACATATTTAATTTTCTTAAGCTCCAAAATCACTGTGGATGGTGACTGTAGCCATGAAATTAAAAGACACTTGCTTCTTGGAAAGAAAGCTATGACAAACCTAGACAGTATATTAAAGAGTAGAGATATCACTTTGTCAAAAAGGTCAAAAAGCTATGATTTTTCCAGTAGTCAGGTATATATGTGAATTGGACCATAAAAGAAGACTGAGCATTGAAGGGTTGATGCTTTCAAATTGAGGTGCTGGAGAAGACCCAAATTGAAGGTGTTTGAGAGTCCCTTGGACTGAAAGGAGATCCAACCAGTCAATCCTAAAGGAAATTGCTGTAAATAGTCATTGGGACAGAGAAGGCAATGGCACCCCACTCCAGTACTCTTGCCTGGAAAATCCCATGGATGGAGGAGCCTGGTAGGCTGCAGTCCATGGGGTTGCTAAGAGTTGGACATGACTGAGCGACTTCACTTTCACTTTTCACTTTCATGCATTGGAGAAGGGAATGGCAACCCACTCCAGTGTTCTTGCCTGGAGACTCCCAGGGACGGGGGAGCCTGGTGGGCTTCCGTCTATGGGGTCACACAGAGTCGGACACGACTGAAGCAACTTAGCAGCAGCAGCAGCAGCAGTCATTGGAAGGACTAATGGTGAAGCTCAAGTTCCAATACTTTGGTCACCTGATGTGAAGAGCTAACTCATTGGAAAGGACCCTGATGCTGGGAAAGATTGAAAGAGGGAGGACAAGGGGGTTGCAGAAGATGAGATGGTTGTATGTTATCACTGAGTCAATGGACATGAATTTTTTTTTTTTTGGGGGGAAGCACTTGGGTTTGGCTCCCCTTGCATCGTGTTCTTCGGCCAGAAGCGGCGGGTTAGCCTGGACATGAATTTGAACAAACTCTGAGAGATAGTGAAGGACAGGGAAGCCTAGCATGCTACGTTCTATGTGTTGCAAATAGTTGGATATGACTTAACTGAGCAACCACAATGACAACAATAACTTATACTTAAATACTATATTATACTTAAATACTATATTTATGCACACAGTTCATGTTTTCTGAAAACAATATATTCAGGAACTTATTTAGACTTTATCCAATTTTTTGAAGTAACAATTAATTTGTAATGGATTTGCAGTTTTTTGGAGAATAATTCATTTTACAACTACAACATTTGTCTTTCATTGGTATATTTTTCTCTTCTTTTTTTTTTTTTAAAGCTTATATAGAGGAGAACTGTCATTTAATAAGGGTTTATTTTACAATGAATATCCAGTTGCTGACTATGTTTTAACAGTATCTAACTCAGCCTGTGTGTTGTCCTTTGGAAGGATTCTGGAAATTTATTTATTGTCATTTTGAAAAGTCCATTTATCAGTTTTGGAAGGACACATATCACTCACTGAAAGCAGTGTTTATTTATTTTTGTTACCATTTAATTTTTTTCTCTTCTGGCACTTGAATTATGCTTTTACATTCAGGTTGCTTTGGGTTTTGACCCCTAGTGAAGCCAGTTGACTCTGTTTTTCTTGTTGTTGTTGTTACAAGCTTGTCCCTGCACACAGTATATTGGGAATTATTTTTGAGCCTATTCTCAATTCTTTGTCTTTAATTTTCAAGTAAACTTTTATTCACATTAACTGTAACTCTTGATTTGTATGGCCCTATACTTTCTCTATTATTTTCTTTTCTGGTACTATATTTTATGGCCCTCTTACCCTGATTATGATAAATATTTTTTTTCCAGCTCTTCTTATCCTACTGCTCTAAAGTTATCTGAAGAGGTCTCCTAATAATTTTATGGCATCTATTTAAAACTATTTTTTGAATTTTTTTCTCTTTTTTAGTTTTTTATTTATTTTTTTAAATTTAATTTTATTTTATTTTTTAACTTTAAAATATTGTTTTGGTTTTGCCATATATCAAAATGAATCCACCACAGGTATACATGTGTTCCCCATCCTGAACCCTCCTCCCTCCTCCCTCCCGATACCATCCCTCTGGGTCGTCCCAGTGCACCAGCCCCAAGCATCCAGCATCGTGCATCAAACCTGGACTGGCAACTCGTTTCATACATGATATTATACATCTTTCAATGCCATTCTCCCAAATCATCCCACCCTCTCCCTCTCCCACAGAGTCCAAAAGACTGTTCTATACATCAGTGTCTCTTTTGCTGGGTTATTGTATACAGGGTTATTGTTACCATCTTTCTAAATTCCATATATATGCATTAGTATACTGTATTGGTGTTTTTCTTTCTGGCTTACTTCACTCTGTATAATAGGCTCCAGTTTCATCCACCTCATTAGAACTGATTCAAATTAAACCTATTTTAATACCAAATTTTCTTTAAAATTTTTGGACTATACTTTATGCTATAATATGATTATTGATTGCTAGTTTTTTTTAAAAAGGTATCTGGCAATGGTAGCTAGCCTCAAAATTCTAGACATGTCCGGGTTGTTTATATGGTTTTCTAACATGACTAAAAAGAAAGCCTAAGAATCTTGAGTAAACATGTCTTAAATAATATCAGATTGCCCTCACAGATGGAGGTCAGTGCTGTACAGAATAGTAACTTGATATATTGTTAAGGTCTGAAAAGAGAAATCTATAAACATCCAAACAGACAGTGAAAAGAACTGTAGAACTTTCCTACTTCTTATGTTTTTGTGCAAAAAGAACACTTGAATAAATCTCTCCCCATAAAAGGTTGAGAAAGAGAAAGAGGAAAAAAAAAAAAAAAACACCAAAATCTACTTTAATGTGTTGTGACATAATGGAAGGAGTGCATCATTTTGAAAACTTTCTGAAAAATATACTTCACATAATATTTTTAAATTAATAAACTTTATTTTTAAGAGACGTTTTAGGTCTACAACTAAATAGAGCAGAAAGTAGAGCGTTCTCATATACCCCAAATTCCCACAGATGCACAGTATGTTGGTGTACATTTTCAGTTCACTTGGATATGTAATGTATGTAATCAAGAAATGTAATGCTGGCTAGTATGGCAAGAATATGCTTAGTTTTATAAGATACCACCAAGCTGTCTTTCACAGTGGTTTAACCAGTTTACATTTCTGGCAGCAATGAACTAAACTTCCTGCTGCTCCATATCCTCAACAGCATTTTGTGTTGTCAGTATTATGGATTTTGACTAGTCTCATATACATGTAATAGTGTCTCATTGTTGTATCTGCATTTCTCTAATGACATATAATGCAGAGCGAATTTTCATATTCTTATTTGCCATCTTTATATATTCTTAAGTGGTGTTTCTGTTCAAATCTTTGACCCATTTTTTAAGCAAGTTACTTATTTTCTTATTGTTGTTGTATGAGTTCTTTATGTATTTTCAATAACAGTCCTTTCTCAGATGCATTTTTTGAAAAAAATTTTCTTCCAGTATGTGGTTTGTTTCTTCCTTCTCTTGACATTGCTTTTTGCAGAGCCACAGTTTTAAATTTTGATAAAATTTAAATGATACTTCTTACAAGAAAATATTTTAAAAACTTGCTGTCCCCAGATAAGCAAAAATTTTTGTTGTTGTTTACTCACTAAATTGTATCTGACTCTGTGACTCCATGCACTATAGCCTGCCAGGCTTTTCTGTCCATGGGATTTCTCAGGCAAGAATATTGGTGTGGGTTGCCATTTCTTTCTCTGGAGGATCTTCCCAACCCAGGGATCAAACCCATGTCTCCTGCACTGGCAGACACCTTCTTTACCACTGAGCCACCAGGGAAGCCAATTACAATGCTACAGTAAAACAGAAGGAGTCTTTGACCATAAAATGAAACAACAGATTAGAAAAATAGAGTAAACGGAAATGAGTCAAATTGTCATGAATACTCTCTTTCCAGTAGGGAAAAAGAAAACAAGACTAGTCTTAGATTTTAGTCTTATTCTGTGGTTCCTTTAGTTATTGAGAATGAGATTTTGAAGGAGAAAAGCTTTGGAAATGTTACCTATTTTAATTCTTCTCTTGGTTCTGGTTAAAGACCTCAATTAATTTCAAGGGTAGAAGCATACCCAAAAGATCAGTCCACTAAGTTAAAGCTCGAGTTTTACTTACTATGGAAATTAGCTTTACCATCTGTATTTAGTACAGTACTTTCATAGGTAGGTTATTTAGATGCTAGCTTTTTTTTTTTTTTTGTATAGAATAAACTGCTCAGGAATTTTATTTATTTATTTTTTTGCACAGAATAAATCTGATACAAAGGCATAAAACTTAAACATGATATTTTACAGAATTGTTTTGTATTTAAATTTTTGAGAATAATGTGTGATTCACTTGCTTTACATACTATTCAGGAAGTTCACTTTCTATTATAAGTTAGAAGACATCAAGAAAGTTTTGTCAACAAACTTCTGGATTGCATAGCTACCCCGCTCCCTGACGTCAACTTCACTTCAGCTTAAGGTTACTTTAAAAAGAGAAAAGCAAGCCATTAGGAAATCAGGAAATCACCAAACATTGGTTTTAATTTCTTATAAAAATATGTTGTTGATTAAAGAACTTAGCTCACTTTAATAAGAACCTGATATGTACCAGACCAAGCTCTTCATCTTTATTTTGCTATGTCAGACCTACAAAGTGGGCCATAGGCTAAAAAAGCTAAGTAGAATGTTGGGGCAGTTGAACAATGTTTATGTTATTTATAAGTGGGGTTAGCACAGGTAAATAAAAATGGTGTGCAGCTTCACATGGCAGCAATAAAGATAAAACAGCACTAATGTCAATCGTGTTTAGTCATTCACTAGAGAGTAACTCACAAAACATCATCTGAATAGTTTGAATGAATCTAACAAGCAAAAATTTAGACATCATCATTATATATTTGTGCACTTTGTATGATTATACAGCAAGCAAAGGAAATATCATTCAAGTATATTGTGGAAGCTATGAAAGCTAGTATGTGCATTTCCCTATGAGGAAGCACATATATTTTCTATAAACATCCATCAACCCAACATCTTACTAATTTAGTTGTGGTAAAATATGATTCATACTTCTTCTGCATATCCCATTAGGATGAGCTTGTAAGGCTGGTTTTCCCTTTAGTAATTTTTTTTTCCTCAAATTTATTCCTATTATCTTTGGAGATCTATGGGACAAAGGAAGAATCATATACACTCATCCTGATCTTTTCTCTCATTCGATGCAGACTTTGTAATACAGTCTTTGGCGGGGGGGGGGGGGGGGGGGGCGGTAAACTGTAAGAGAGTCAGTCAATTAGATTTTCACACTAGGAAGTAAAGGAAAGTGGCAAGTCTGTCCAAGTAACCTAGAAATCCATGGTATAGAATGGCATAAGTAGAATCAACCTGTGTATACATTTGCTTTCTAAGCCAGGAAGTTCAGCTTTAGATGGGTGAAGAAAATTGTTTATATTTCTAAAGTCTTATAGTAAGATGTTAGAGAAATGCAGCTAGTGTCTCCTTTAATCATTCAGAAAAGAAAAACTGTGGGAAAAAGTTTTAATGCCAACATGGAATTATCTGTTAATACATGTTTTTCACTCAAGTAAAAATTAACCCCTCAAACTGCTTTCCTTTTTATTCTTTAGTGGGTTTCTCTATGTCAAAAGGAAAAAAATAGAACTTGTCAATCAAAAGAATAGAAATTTTCTTAATATATTATCCTTTTCATTATCGTCAGTCCCGAAAGCTGAATCTGCATGGGTTCATTAACTAAAGAGACTTTGTTTAATCTTTTTTTTACATCTCACAGTAGAATAATTATTTAGCATATTGAAACATATTTGGAAGTCACAGCTATCTACAAAATGGACAACAGTTCTAGCATAGAATCATAACTACAGTATAAGATCGTCTCAGATTGTTAGAATCAATTACGGAAGTTTTATTATTGCATTTGATTGCACTTGGTATCTTAAGTTTTGATTATTGTAGAATACTGTGCTTGTAATGAGATATGAGAGACTGTAGTCTCTTAATTGCTCCCCTGCTTTTACAGTTGAAGTAACTGTGACCAATTTTATTGTTGTAATAGTTGATAAGAGAAGGGAGACATGGTGACATGAAGAGACAGATACCCTCATGACATCTTTCCTAACACAACCATGTAATCATTTGTTTGTCCAAGCCATCCAAAAAAGAAACACTCTAGTCACAATGATGTGTTTGCTGTATTACTACCTTAGCAAGCCATGTCTTTGTCTTTGATTCCAAACAGATAGCCAAGTCCTAGGATTTCCCTATGTACAAATTTATAAGTAAATTTTCTTTTGGAAACTAACATTGTACATTGCAGTATGAAATATAAACAGCTTTATTTTAAAGTAACTGAATTTTCAGGTTTTAACTGTGTTGTCTATATTTTTACAATATTATTTTTTTTTCTTTGGGACATCAACATATCCTTTTGTGATTTTCTGAATGAAGCAAATAGCCACCAGTAGCAAATATACTCAGAATTTTATCACAAATTTTTGTCATGAAAAAATTGATTCAAAATGAAAAGAAAAAAGGTAAGTATACTAGTTTCTATTAATCTATACTGTATGTTCCTTCAGCCCAATGCCTATGTTCTATAAAGAAAACTTTTAATTAGACATTAATTAGGGGTCACACAGAGTTGGACATGACTGAATCGACTTAGCAGCAGCAGCAGCAGCAGACATAATTAGACTTTGGCCACCTGATTCGAAGAACTGACTCATTTGAAGAGACCCTGATGCTGGGAAAGATTGAAGGCAGGAGGAAAAGGGGATGACAGAGGATGAGATGGCTGGATGGCATCACCGACTCAATGGATATGAATTTGAGTAAACTCTGGGAGTTGGTGATGGACAGGGAGGCTTGGCATGCTGCAGTCCATGGGGTTGCAGAGTCAGACACAACTGAGCGACTGAACTGACTGAATGAATAAATGATGAATTGCAAAACGGTTTTAGAATTAGGTATTGGTAGAGGTCAAATAGGCTAATTCCCTTGTGATACTCATAAATGAGGTCAGATCATATCATGTAAATATATAAAAGTATATATATCTATACATACACATATAGGTGTGTATATATTATGAATATGCATGTGTAGTCTTTTCATTTTTATTTCTATTAAGTTGTTCTTGATTTATAATTTAAAGAATCCTCAAATATTTTACACTCATAACTATGTATTTTCAAAGCAGAAATTTACATTATTTTTTATTTAAAATTATCCTTTATATTGATCTGTATAAGATTTCTTTAGAAAGTACCTTGAACAACAGAAAAATTTTTGTCTGTCCAACTCTTATAAAAAAATTCAGGTAACTCTTGAGATCTTCCAAATGAACTGGAAATAGCTTGTCAACTGTATTAATAGTTTTATAATTTTTTTGTGAATATACACAGGATTGATATTTAAACCAAAGAGAGTGATAACTTTTTACTTTATAAGGAAATAGACTTCTTCATTACTGCCTGAGAGATAGTGAGAAAGTAGCTCTTGCTCTCTCCAAAAAAGGAGAAAGAAAAAAATTTGATGATGACTCTTATATAATGATCATTGAAAGAAAATGATTATCAGTACATGTCATCATAACTTTGGTTATAAAACTTACCCAGTGAGAAGTCTTCCTTAAGACTCATAACTTCATAAATTCACTCATGATAATGATAACAATATCAATAATTAATGATATCAGTAACAGTCATTAGTTTCTTGAACTCATATCTATTAAGTGCTTAATGTGTGTTGTCTTAACTAATACTCAAGGTAGCCCTATAATGTACGTACTGCTATTAATAGCATTTATGCTCCAGTGAGGGGAAACTAGACCCTAGAGCCTTAACATTTTATCTTGACCACCCTGATAGGAGGTGTCATTGCCAGGAGTTGAATCCAAATGGCTCCACATCAACATGCACTCTTGACCACCATCCTCGTTTCCTCTTCTTGAGAGATAGCTTCATATTTCCAGAAGCAGAGGTTAGCCAAACTCAGACACATTTTTGTTAAATTAATGTTCCATGTTCATTTTTATCTCTCATAATGTTCTTTCCCACAGAAATTTTTATGAGTAACTGTAATTAGACTGAGTTGAAGATGACATTTAGTTTCCTGGGTTGGAGATACCATCACCCTCGGGGGTCTTTCATTTCCAAGCACACCAAATATTGAAAGAATCTTGTAGCTATTGTGAAATGGTAGTCCCATACTGGGAACATAAAAATGCAAACCACAATTGTGAATTTTAGGAGTCCTGTGAGAATGAATTTGAGCTTACCCACAATTAGGGTTTGGGCATATTCAAACACTTGATGGACTGAGAATCCATATGTGGAGTCAGAAAGATGGAAAAGAAAATCAGCGTTTTGAAACAAAGAAATAACCCAGAACTAAACACACGAATTGAGTTTGCTACAGTGAGTGAAACTGAGTAGTAAGGTTTGGATTTGAAGGGGTCCAAGATGACGCTAGTGGTAAAGAACCCACTTGCCAATGCAGGAGACAAGAGACTTGGGTTTGATCCTTGAGTTGGGAAGATTTCCTGGTACTGGGGGGACATGGTAACCTACTCCAGTATTCTTGCCTGGAGAAACCCGTGGACAGAGGAGCCTGGCAGGCTACAATCCATAGAGTCACAAACAGTTGGACATGACTGAGGTGAGTCAGCATAGCATGTGTGGGACCATGAGCCTGAGCTTCACCCTTCATCAGATTCATCTGAGGGATTTATTAAGAAAACAGATGGTTGGGTTTTGCTGTCAGTTAGTCTAGTTCAGTAAACATGAAGTGAACCGAATAATCTGTATCCTTTAAACCTCTCATGACTAGGTGATTCTGATCCACATCCAAGGTGAAGAACCCCTGACATAAATGAAAGAATCATGTAATATAGGGTGCAAAACTCTGCTGTATAGATCCCTTCGAAAGAGCTTGTTCCAAGAGGCATAAGAAGTTTTATGTTGATCTGAGTAAAGAAAGAGCACCTAAGTGAACAATCCAGAAGAGGTCTGCAGCTACAGAGAGGCAACCGATGGGTAGGATGGAGGTGAGATCCAAAGACTTGAGTAGCAGTGAGGGTTGAAGACCAAGAGTATCAACAAACCAGAAAAACAGTGAAGGCTGTGATACTAGAAAGCTGCCTTCAAGAGGCCAGGGACCTTCACAATCTTGATGGTTAATTATGTCCAGCATCTTGAATCATGTCTTGCTCATAGTAGATGCCCAATCAATATTGTTAAACAAATGAGTAAGTGATGCTAGGGCCAAGGATTTAGAATGTTGGGAGCATTGAAAAAAGAGAGTATTAGTCACTCAGTCATGTCCAACTCTGCAACCCCATGGGGTGGAGCCTGCAAGGTTCCTCTGTCCATGGAATTCTCCAGGCAAGACTAGAGTGGGTAGCCATTCCTTTCTCCAGGGAATCTTCCCAACCCAGGGACTGAATCTAGATCTCTTGCATTGCAGGCAGATTTGTTACTGTCTGAGCCACCAGGGGAACCTATTGGGAGCTTTGCAAAACTTTAAATGGTAATCAAACAACCCTTTTCTAGCCACAGATACATGCCTCTCCAGATACCTGGATAATTGATGAAGATGCCAGAAAAGTATTGGATTTTTTTTGGTTGTTGTTAATCATGCAAGTGAAAGCTTAGAATTTGGAGCTTTATAATACAATGCATTAAAAAATAATAATTTGTATTCACAGATGTGGTAAGGGAACAGTTAGATTTCAGATGGAAGTTTTTGATACGTATTTCTTCCTTTATTTGAGATCTAGTCTAAACCACCTGGCAGATGGGAACTCTAGACAATTGTAGTTAATTGCTAGACCTGTCTTCACCAAGCTGGTTAATTCAGCTTAAACCTGAGATTATTAAAATTCATATGCATCTGAAATGTGGTCTCAATTGACTGGTTCCTTGGAGAAATATATATTTACCATTGTAATCATAGAGGGCCAAATTCCTGGTAGGCACTTAATATAACCTGCTACAACAGGGATGAAGCAGCTGTTCTGCCTCCATTTATCTTTAAGACCTCAAACCAAAGGGAAATAAAATAAAGTTCAAATCCAAGCTATACTTGCATATATAAGAATTGAATATACTCTACTACCTGAGACAAAGTATCAAAGACATTCTCTCTTCTACTCAGGAAAATTACATCATTTTGTTTATTTCAAACTAAGTAAGATTGAGTTATTGTTCCTCTACTGGCAGTAAGTGAAGATTCTTAATGGATGGAAATTTGTTAATTCTTGATTTCATATAGAATTTCCTACTTCTCTTAAATATATGTTTTAATTGTCAGAGACATTAAAAGGTGTCTCTGATTATCACTGTCTACCCACTCCAGGATTCTTGCCTAGAGAATTCCATGGACAGAGGAGCCTGATGGGCTCTGTCCATGGGGTCACACAGAGTCAGACACAACTGAAGCGACTTAGCATGCATGCATGCATTGGAGAAGGAAATGGCAACCCACTCCAGTGTTCTTGCCTGGAGAATCCCAGGGACAGAGGAGCCTGGTGGGCTGCCGTCTGGGACTGCATAGAGTCGAACACCTGAAAGTGACTTAGCAACAGCAGCAGCAAAGAAGTTAAACTATCTATTAATGTAAAAGAATATACCTCCAAATAGAGTTTTTTTTTTTCCCCACTTTCAGTCTGTATAATTAGATGTGACTGCTTTTTATCAATACCTTACTGTAACTAGCACCAGACAGTGAGCTGCCTAAAAGTAGTATGTACAGTCTAAAAAGTGATTCTAGACTAGTACTTAAAATTAAAAATAAAACACTACATCTGAGCAAGACATTGGTCTGAGTTAAAAAAATAAATCTTTTGCTCCAAATGCAAAAGCAAATATCACATTACAAATTTCAATTTCTTCTATTTTAAAAATATTTGTGTATATTACATCGCTATATTTTCTTTCCATCTCTCAGATTTTCCTGGTACTATACGTGGTATTTTTACCTAGTAAAATTAAGTCATGCCAGACAGAAACTCCGTGAGGCTGATCAAAGTATAAAACACTGTCAAATTCTTAAACTTCTCTGGAAGAAAATTTCCCATTTGATTTAAAGTGAGTGAAATGATGATTTTAACAAATATAACTTAGTCCAAAAAATGATCTCTTTTTTATTTGGATGATATTCCTCATTTGTTTTAATATCTAGAAGTCACTATTAG
The DNA here is from genome assembly GCF_002263795.3 of Bos taurus. NCBI lineage: Eukaryota > Metazoa > Chordata > Mammalia > Artiodactyla > Bovidae > Bos > Bos taurus. The sequence continues at coordinate 37,643,307 of NC_037328.1, read as the reverse complement.
ATTTAAAACTCTTTGAGTCTAACATTTACCTTATAAAGCCAATATGTTAGAAACAATTGACAAGAATTGACATGAAACTAAATCATTGTAAACGTAAAACCATGCTTTCAAGATGTTATAAGAATCAGTTGTAGAAAAGGGAAACTTCTTTAAAAAATAAATCACGAAGGATTAATTATCTCACTGTATAAAAATCATGAAATTAAAGATGTCGATGTAAAAAACAAAAATATTAGAATTAAATATTTAATATATTTATGGATATTTTAAAATGCATAAAATATCATTAGTCCAGCAGGCCCATGATCTTCTCAGTGGAGAATCATTTGATTAATGCTAATTGTTTTTATTAAATTTATTAAAATCTTTAACAATATTGCTTTTAAAAAATCAAACTTAAAGAAACCCATAAAGTCAGGAAGGTCCAGGGATCTCTGGGGAGACCCAGGGACTCTTGGAGGCAAAGTCAAAATCTATTCCTTACAATGAGAACTGAGCAAGATGTGTTCTTTTAAATTATCTTTTATTGATATTATTAAAAGGGTACATTATCAGGTGTGAAAAAGGAAAATAAGACAAAAAGAAACACCACATCTTGAACAAATTCTTTCTTTATTGTCATGTTCAGAGCTGAGAGAAGTTATTCCAAGTAACTGTTGACCAGCAAATCAAAAGGATATTCTTTCAAGTTACTTTGAGAGTATTTGTTTTATAATAATATAAGATGTTAAAATGATATAATTTCAACTGGTGGAATCAAGGTTTAGCAATCCAGAAACAAAATATTCAAAGGCAAGATGTTGGAAGCAAGGAGAGTGTGGATTGTGTTCCCATGTGGTTTCATTTGACAGGTACGATGTGTTCTCCTTGCTCAACATTGATTTCCCAATTGACATGTCTTTCAGTTGAGGAAAAAAGTGTTCTAGGTATGAAAGGTGGAGTTGTGGGAGGCATAAAAATGTAGAGACAAATGGTGTGAATGGCTAAGAGTTCAGGGTTGAAACAGGTGTTGAATCCATTCTTTAGATTATTACACATATATTTCTTTTACCTTTTGCTTAAGATCAGCCATGCAAAGAAGAAAATCAGAATTAAATTTCCAAAAAGAAAACAGATACACAATCTTGATTATTAGGTGCATTCTGGGAAAGTTAGTGACCTGCGAGAATGTCCCTTCACTTCACCCCCAAACATAGAGTTTTGCTCTCTAGGTCCAAGTGAGACTAAGATCTTTCCCCCCTGAGAGTTGGGCATTCTGAATGGGAGGCCCTGGGAGGCCCAGGATCTCTGTAGAGACCTAATGACTCTTAGAGACAAAGTCAACATCCCTTCCTTGAAAGCATGTTGGGATTCTTTGTCCCCCAAATGCCCAAGTGGGAACTGAAAGGGCGAAGAAAATCTTCCTTCACCCTGAAACTGTAGAAGTACAAGAAATGAGGCTTTCTCCAGTTCCTTCATTAACGGTGTGGAAACTTGCCTGTTTCTACATCACCACCTGTATCCACTGACATGGTAGACACTTGTTTTAGTATCAATAACTAGCTGTATTATGTAACAAGGGAAATCAACATCCCATCTGAAGGGTCTAGCAGCCAAAGAAAAAAGCTCAGTTAGGACAAACACATGTTTGGCCAAATAGAGGTGGAAGAGGAGACAGATAACAATCAGAACAAGAAAAATATAGATGAGTTCTTAAGGAAATTGAGGTGAAGCACAAAAAAATGACTTCTAGAGCTCAATACAACAGCAAAAAATTACCCTTCTAACAACAACCCAATAGTCTATTAAAGGAAAAAAATAATAAATACTCAAATGCAAATCAATAGTTAGAAAAAAATGCAAGAAATATCTCAGAAAAAAAGAGCAAAAGCACAAGATCTTGAAGGCAAAGATCAGAGGCTGGGAAATGTGGTCATGTAGAATTGTGTGAAAAATACTTTTATTAAATGAAATATAAATTGATAATGGACAGAGTTTGACAAATAGAAGAATTTTTTTTCAGGGTTGAACTGAAAAACTAAAATGTTTCATATAAAAAACTCACTGAATTAAAGACTACATTGATGAGGAAAGGCACACAAAACTAGGAATTTCCTGGTAAAATTTCTGAACTAATCCTAACACTAATAATTAAGAAAAAGCATCATGTAAGATTCAAGGCAGAAAGAACTAAGTGCCTACAAGGGAAAGGAACTGTGTTATCACCAGACTTATCTGTAACCCCAAATATAGAAGAAAGTGGCACAGCATCAACACAATGCTAAACTGAAAGAACAGCAACATAAAAGCAGTATGCTCAGTTAGCATTGGGCTAATTTAATAATAATCAGAAATTCAGGGACTTAGTATCCAGATCATCTTCAGAGGAAGAGTCAAGAAAATCCTATGCCATTCTGGGTTCTTACCAATAACAGAATATATTCTGAATTTATAAGCAGGAAAATAATTTAATAAGGGTCATTAGATGGATCACAGGATTTCCAGGAAGCCCAGATTATCAAGAGTAAATACTATGTTCTGTGTCTAAGATTACCCTAGATAAAAGATAACAGAAAAAGTTCCATTCAATATTCTGTAAGTTGTGTATAGAAATGAGTGGAAAGGGTTGTATAAAAACATAAGAGCTAATGAAAAATGCTACCTCTGAGGAGAAAAGAGAGTAGGAATAAAACATGGAAGTGAATGGCCATAAACTTGGATATTGTTAAAGTGTTTTATAACCAAAATATTTTAAAATATTGTATTACAGCAATGTAGAATATAGCAGAAATTTCTATTCATGATTCTAACATGAGACTAAAAGAAATAAATATCAATGCAATGTTAGATACTTGTTTTCCCTTTTGGGAGATTAACAGCTTTTATATCAATTAAAAAGTGGAAATTCTAAGCAAGGCATTCAACTTGGCCTAATAAGGGGCTGCCAGGTAGATTTTGATCAGTGTGAATTAAAATACTGTGTGTATTTGAAGGATAAGAAATTAAATGTGCCGTGAACCGAACTTGGCTTTTTTTTTTTAAACTCAGGCAGACCATAATAAAGGACTGACACTGTCTTAATGGAAATTACATTCGCTAGTATGCCAAGGTCATCACAACTTAATTGCCTCAGATTTCAATCAGTGATTTATCAAATATGAATACCCTTTGGGGAGAAATGTATAAAAACCTGAGCTCTGTGTGTAAACTACTTCTTGTGATTTGTATAGCAAAATATATCACCAGTGTCCTTGTAGAACACATGTGTACCCATGAGAGCAAGAACCAAATGTATTGTTCATTTTGTAGAACTGATCAAGATAATAAATAAAATGTAGTAGAAATATCAATGTATTATATTTTAAGAATGAGTTTGATGATTTGTCCGTTTTTACATTTGCTAAACTTTCAACTAAAATATTCTTCAATGTGTCATGGGATTTTTCAGCAAATTTTAAAAAATACTTTAAAATTCTATTAAATGATGCTGTTAGATCTTTATTGGTGAACGGAACATATCATCTTTTAAGAGAACTTGTTTACTTAGAAAAGAATCTCTGAAATGATCCCTGCATATTTACATATGTAAATATAAGCCAAAGAGGAAGTCACTGTGGCAGGAGAATTGTGAAACAAAACATCCTTGGCCTTGAATGTCTCCCAGAGCTACTTGGAATGCAGAACTGATCAGTAGTTAGAAGGTGAACATATTTGAATTGGGACAAATAAACCTTCTGAAGGGAAAGAGATTGAGAGTATAACCATTTTCTTTAGAAGCTTAATAGTTTTTAAATGATTTATCTATTTATTTATTTACTTCTGGCTGTGCTGGGTCTTTGTTGCCACACATGAGTTTTCTCAAGTTGCTGTGAGAGGGGGCTACTCTAGTTGTAGTGCATGGGCTTCTCATTGCAGTGGCTTCTCTTGTTGCAGAGTCCAGGATCTAGGGCTTGTGGGCTTCAGTCGTTGTGGCTCCCAGACTCTAGAGCACAGGCTCAGTAGTTGTGGCACACGGGTTTAGCTGCTCTGTGCTATGTGGGATCTTCTCAGACCAGGGATTGAACCCACGTCTCCTGCATTGGCAGGCAGATTCTTTAGCCACCAGGGAAGCCCCTGATACTTAATATTATTAAAACTTGTCTGGAATGTCTTGGAATGTCTCTGAACAAACTGATACTGACTGAAGGAATTTGCATTGATGGAAATCTGCCTCCAGGGTTACCACCAAGACTGGATGTTTTAAATGGAAGGTTTGATTTCACAAAATATATGGCTACAGCTTGGAATACATGGGAAGAGTGTCCAACAGCAATATTAAGTGTTAAGACCAAAAGCAAAACCATCAGTGTCTAGTCAACTTGTGTTTCCATAGAAAAATATAAATGGGATGGCTTAAACAATAGAAGTTTATTTTCTCACATTTCACATGGCCAGAAGTCTGAGATGAGAGTGCTTTGCATGGTTATGTTTGCTGAGAGCTCTCTTCAGGTAGCAGATGGCGACCTGCTTATAGATGACCAACTGCTTATGGAGGGCTGCCTTATGGTTGTGTCCTCACATGGCAGAGAGAGAGAGAGACCAAGCTCTCTGGTGTCTCTTCTGCTGCTGCTGCTGCTAAGTCGCTTTAGTCATGTCCGACTCTGTGCGACCCCATAGACGGCGGCCCACCAGGGTACTAATTCTATCATGAGAGAGCCCCCACCTTCATGACCTCATCTTAATCTAGTTAGCTCCTAAAGGCCCCATTTGCAAATACCATCACACTGGATGTTATGTGCTTCAATATAGGGATTTTGTGAGAGACACAATTCAGTCCAGAGCTACCAGGAACTCAGCAGATCTTGCCTGTTTCTCCATAAGTAAGAACCTGGCAATAAGAATGGCCCCCTGTGCTGAGTAATCCTGTGGGTTTCATGGAATAATGAGATGCCAGAGAGATTTTGATTTTCTGACTAATCAGAAATGTAAGGTCCTCAGAAGTTAATTGGAATTAGAAGAAGTGAGAACAACTCTTAGAAACTTCCAGAATGGCTACATGGAGAATTTCATGGATCCACTCCCCAGAAAACAGTAATAAATGGGTGAAAATGATAAAACACAACCAGTTAAAATCTTTGGAATTTTTTGAAAGAACAAGAAGTATGTGAAGACACTAATCAAGAAAACTACTGAATTAAGTGAGAATGAGAGTCAGTGGTATTTCAGCATGGACTTGCTCCTTCCCTCCCCTTCCTCAGCTCAGCATGACAGAAGCTCCATTCCTGATAGGTGTTGCCAAGAATTTGGGGAACCCTATCCCCCAGCTCCCAGTCAAGAGCTAAGGTATCTCCATGGGAGGGACAGGCTGCCAACTTTTCTCACCTGATCTACAAGTCTGTGTTGCAAAGTGTAATTCCAGGAAAGTATAGCCAGGAAATTTGGTCTATCTTCATCCACCTAGCCATAAGTTATAATATAGAGGCTGTAACAGGCACGGCAAGCTAAGAGCACTGGGATTCATCATTTTCACCCTAGATTCCTCATAAAGTGAAGGCTCCACAACCAGAAAAACAAGCCAAAAAGGCCAAAGGCTTCCATTCCTGTGGGAAGCCCATCTTGTGGTGTCATTCTGAGAGAAGCAGGCCTTACCCTTCTCCGGAGAAGTGGCTTAGCGATTTGCCAAGGAGGTGAGGCAGTCCACAAAAACATAGGGTGAAAAGTACAGAAAACAATATAAAATTGTACTGGTAGATTTAAGCAAATGACTGAAAGAATCAGCAAATGTGAAGACAGACTTAAAAACATTATGCTGTCTAAAGAACAGAGAGGTATAAGAGTGAGAGAAATGAACAAAGCTACAGAGAAATGTGGGACGTCATTAAACACATCAAAGGATGACTAATAGGAGAGTATCAGAATGCGAAGAGAGAAAGACGCAAAAAATATTTGAGAAATAATTATTGAAAATTTCCTAAATTTGATGTAAAACATTCATGTACATAATCAAGGAGTTCAAAATTCTCCAAGGGTTAATCCATCAGAAAAATACAATAATTATGTGTATATGCATTAAAATAAAGTTCCAAAATAGATGAAACAAAATGTAGAAATAGAAGGGAAACTAAAAAATGTTTAAATTTGTAAGCCACAAGGTCAATATAGAAAACCAATTGTATTTTCATACAGTAGCAATAAAAAATCCAAAAATGAACTTAAAAAAGCAATTCCATTTACAATAGCAGCAAAAATAATCAAATACTTAGAGTACATTTAACAGAATAAGTTCAAAAATATACTGTGAAAATTAGAAAATATTATTGAAAGTAATTAAGGAATATCCAAATAAGTGGAAAGACATCCCATATTCATATATTGGAAGACAATATTATTATAATAAAAAAGTTCTCTAAACTGACCTACAGATTCAATAAAATCCTTATGTGAATACCAGCTGTCTTCTTTGCAGAAATTGACAAGCTGATCATAAAATTCATATGGAAATTCAAGTGAAGCAGCCAAGCCCCAAACATTTTGAAGCAGAATAAAAAATTTGGGAGATTCACATCTTACTTTATCAAAGTTTATTGCAAAACTAAAGAATCAAAACAATGTGCTACTATCATAGAATCAACATATATTTTCAATAGAATAGAATTTGGATTCCAGAAAAAGACTGTCACACTTATGATTAATTGAATTTCAACAAAAGTGTCAAGAAAATTCATCAGGGAAAGAGTAGTCTTTTCAAAAAAATGGTGCTAAGGATAACTTGATACCTATGTACAAAAGAATGAACCTGCATCCCCTCCTTGTATCAAAAATACAAATTAACTCAAAAAAATTCATAGACCTAAATGTTCGAGCAAATGTTATAAAACTCGTTGAAGGAAATAGAGGAGTATGTCGCTGTGACCTTGGCTTAAGCATAGCCTTTTACATATGACAGAAAAACACAAGTGACAAAAGTAAAAATAAGTCAATTAAATTTAAAATGAAAAATATGTCTTTCTAAAAATACCTTAAAGAAAGTGAAAAGACAACCCACAGAATGGGAGAAAATACTCACAGAATGGGAGAAAATACTCACAAATCGTGTCTCTGATAAGAGACTTGTACTTAGAATACACAGAAAATCCTACAGTTCAATACAAAAACACAAACAAACTGATTAAAATTGGGTAAAGGATATAAGCAGACATTTCTCAAAATCGGATATACAAATAACCAAGTAGTACATGAAAATGTGCTCAATAGCATTAGTCATTAGAGAAATGCAAATCAAAATCACATCAAGATACCACTTCACATTCACTAAGGTGGCTGTAATACAAAATGTTGGCAGCATGTGAGGAAATCAGAATCCTCCTATAATGCTGGTAGGAATGGAAAACCATGCATCCACTTTGGAAAACAGTGTGGCAGTTTCTCAAAAGGATAAGCATAGGGTTATCACATGATGCAAGAATTCTATATAAATATATATATGAAATGAAGACATATTTCCTCACAAAAACTTATACACGAATATTCATAGCAACATTACTCATTAAGAGGCCCAAAGTGGAAACAACCCAATGGTCTAACAACTGATGAGTGAAAGGTGGTATATCCATGCAATGTGTTATTATTCAGCAATAAAAAAGAAAACAGTAACCTAGATTCAGAGAAGGCAATGGCACCCCACTCCAGTACTCTTGCCTGGGAAATCCCATGGACGGAGGAGCCTGGTGGGCTGCAGTCCATGGGGCCGCTAAGAGTCGGACACGACTGAGTGACTTCACTTTCACTTTTCACTTTCATGCATTGGAGAAGGAAATGGCAACCCGCTCCAGTGTTCTTGCCTGGAGAGTCCCAGGGACAGGGGAGCCTGGTGGGCTGCCATCTATGGGGTCGCACAGAGTTGGACACGACTGAAGCGACTTAGCAGCAGCAGCAGCAGCCTAGATTAGTAAGAGGAAAGGGCTTCATTGCTACCTCTATTAATAAAGGCACAAGAGGATGAGACATTTATAGAGTAGAGAGAAAGTGTCTGGAAAGTGTTGGCCAAATGGAACTGTTAAAATTAATTAAGAGATTGAGGCCAGGCTGAAATAACATGATATGAAAGGAACTGGCATAATAAACACACCGAAAGCCTTCTGTCTCCATGAAATTTCTCACAAGTAGCATCCCTTGACAGAAACTAACTAGAAGCCCAAGGTCAAGGGACATTTTGCAGTAGTCTATACAGGTCTTCCTCTCTGGGTGCAGACTTGGGTGCAGAAGAGTGACCATGGATCTGGAAAGTACATGAAAATACTACAGCCTACAAAGCTTTTGTGACCAAAATTTCATGAGACCATAAGAGTGTATGGCACAGAGAAGGAAGCATTGACTATTATAGTGATTCTCAATTGTGCCAACTAAAAATTGGTACTTGCCATTTGTCTCTATGGGTTTCCTCAATGGCTCAACAGCAAAGAATACACCTGTTAATGCAGGATACCAAGGAGACACGGGTTTAATCCCTGGGTTGGGAAGATCCCCGGAGGAGAAAAACGGCAAACCATCCTGTATTCTTACCTGAAGAATCCCATGGACAGAGGAACCTGGCAGGCTACAGTCCTGGTGTCTCAGATACTTGGACACAACTGAGCAGAACAGAGATAATTATACATAATATTGACTAGCCCCCTGCCCCCACTCTTTGGAGAAGTTCCTCAGTTTTTCTGGAATCTTGTGTTTATTCTAATATGGTTTTAGAAAAGGCAGAGGAACCAGAGATCAAATTGCCAACATCCGCTGGATCATCGAAAAAGCAAGAGAGTTCTAGAAAAACATCTATTTCTGCTTTATTGACTATGCCAAAGCCTTTGACTGTGTGGATCACAATAAACTGTGAAAATTCTTCAAGAGATGGGAATATCAGACCACCCGATCTGCCTCTTGAGAAATTTGTATGCAGGTCAGGAAGCAACAGTTAGAACTGGACATGGAACAACAGACTGGTTCCAAATAGGAAAAGGAGTACGTCAAGGCTGTATATTGTCACCCTGCTTGTTTAACATATATGCAGAGTACATCATGAGAAACGCTGGACTGGAAGAAACACAAGCTGGAATCAAGATTGCCAGGAGAAATATCAATAACCTCAGATATGCAGATGACACCACCCTTATGGCAGAAAGTGGAGAGGAACTAAAAAGCCACTTGATGAAAGTGAAAGAGGAGAGTGAAAAAGTTGGCTTAAAGCTCAACATTCAGAAAACGAAGATCATGGCATCCAGTCCCACCACTTCATGGCAAATAGATGGAGAAACAGTGGAAACAGTGTCAGACTTTATTTTTCTGGGCTCCAAAATCACGGCAGATGGTGACTGCAGTCATGAAATTAAAAGACGCTTACTCCTTGGAAGGAAAGTCATGACCAACCTAGACAGCATATTCAAAAGCAGAGACATTACTTTGCCAACAAAGGTTTGTCTAGTCAAGGCTATGGTTTTTCCTGTGGTCATGTATGGATGTGAGAGTTGGACTGTGAAGAGGGCTGAGCACCGAAGAATTGATGCTTTTGAACTGTGGTGTTGGAGAAGACTCTTGAGAGTCCCTTGGACTGCAAGGAGATCCAAGGGATCCAGTCCATTCTGAAGGAGATCAGCCCTGGGATTTCTTTGGAAGGAATGATGCTAAAGCTGAAACTCCAGTACTTTGGCCACCTCATGTGAAGTGTTAACTCATTGGAAAAGACTCTGATGCTGGGAGGGATTGGGGGCAAGAGGAGAAGGGGACGACAGAGGATGAGATGGCTGGATGGCATCACTGACTCGATGGACGTGTGTTTGGGTGAACTCCGGGAGTTGGTAATGGACAGGGAGGCCTGGCGTGCTGTGATTCACAGGGTCACAAAGAGTCGGACATGACTGAGCAACTGATCTGATCTGATCTCATCTGATAAATAATGAAAAGCCAATGGAAATGTATAAAAAGTTATATAATATGCAATATTCTAATATAATGTTTATATTTTTAACTACTAATCTTGAATTAAACTGTTTCTGTAATTTTTATATATTACTACAAATGTATACATAATAGCTATGTGACATTTTGTGCTTATTGATTCTGTATGAATATTCTGAAGCCATATTTTAATTATCTCTTGAGAAATGACTCTCATGCTTTATTGAAGACAAATGGTAAATGAAATTAATAGTAGTTTGCTCTATGTAATGGATCACCTTTTGTAATAGGCTAATAACGTTTCATTTATACTGCACCCTCTAGGAAAAATTTCCAGATAATTAATGCTTAATCTCTGAAATGAAATACTTACTCTTTATCATTGTTTTGTAAAAAACACTCTGAGATATGTAATTTCTTCACCTTTAAATTTTTTATTTCAATTTTTCAAAATAATTATTCAAAAGTCATGTTAGGTACAATGGTGTTGTGCCATGCTCTAACATTATGAAACGTGCAGGGGCCTTTAAGACAAATTGGATGTAACATTCTCTTTATTCATTTTCCATCTTATTTTGCTATTCTACCTTTTTATTAAATAACAGAGTAAAATCCAAAATAAGAGAAATATCTATTTTTACCTCAAAATAAGTTCAGATCCTGTTTGTCTTTATGTTTGCAGTTCTTCCACAGGCCTCGGTAGCCCTAAGGTCTCTTCTGCAGCAGTTAATATGTATCCTTATAACCATCACTGTTTTCTGTAGGTCCTAGTGTATACTATCTAACCAGAGAATACTCAGAAAGCAAGAGGTTGTTTTAAAATGAATTAAATATAATTTGGGCTGGGGGGGGGATAAGAATTTTAATTTGGAAGAAGTAACCTTATGATATAGTTATTTACTTATAAACTTAGGCCTATTTTAAGATGATGTCTCAAGTAATGACCTCTGCATAAAAGATGTGATTTTTAAAAATTATATGATTTGGTTTTATTATTTAAAATTATTTCATAGTTTGTTATTAACTATTATTACTTAAATATTGGAACATTTGAATTAGCATAGCACTCGTTTCTGACTTCTGGCCTTTGTTTCTTTCCACCTTTGATAAATCTTTCACATAAGCTGCAAGCGATGAGAGATGCTGGCTCTCATGTTTATGCGTGTATGTGTGTTTGTGTGTGTGTGTGTGTGCATGTGTGTGTGTGTTTGTAGTATCTCCAGCTCTTAAGACAATAACTTTTAACCCTGGATACTGGGTGGAATTTTCTAGATGCCATTTGGCTTCCATTTATAATCACCTGCTTGCTGGGCCCAGGTATTCTGATATAATGGGTCCACATAGGGGCTCAAGCCTCAGAGGTTTATAAACATTTCCAGCTGCAGCAATGATTGAGATCAACAGACCTAGACTAATGTCTAGTACATAGTTGATTTTCAATAAATATTTGTGAATAAATGAACAAACATATGAACAAAATAATTATTGAATGCCCTTTAAATATCAGCTCTATAATAGCATTGGTGATACATTGGTATGCAAAGTTGCTGCCTTCAAGGCACTGACAGTGATACAGAGATGGGTAAAGTTTGAAGCATTTCTACTGAAATTATCTAATCACCCTCACGCACGAAAGTGGCACAGAATCAGTCGTAATCATCTCAACTTACCAACACACCATTTCCTTTTCCTGTGTTTTCTGAGCTGAAGATAGCAACACCACCTGTTCTTTCACTCTGTCTAGAAATCCTTGGATCATCCTAAATACTACTCTTTCTTTGGTGGAATATCAAACTGATCTGTGAATCTTATGTTTTTTGACTTCCTATTAGTGTCAGAGGATCTTTATTTTTCCTCTCCTCACACTACCACTGACATAGTTAAATCCATCTTAAGTTGCACTCTGTCCATGGAATCAGCATCTTCATGGGTCTGGCAACTTACAGTTTTGACCCTGTGCAAGCCATTCTCAAATTGTTCTAGAGCACAAAACTCATCAGTCCTGTCCCTGTTTAAAATCTCTCAATGCCTCATTATTCAGAATAAAATCTATATCCTTCCAGTTTACAGGACCCTATAGTGGAGGCCCCCTCTTGATTCTAGCTTTGTTTTTTAAGTGTGGCTTTCTTGTATCCTAGGATCCAGTTCTGATGAAATCCTGTGCCTGCACCTTGCATCAATACATTACTCTCTGGATTAGCTTTTGTTATTCCCTCAGTTTATAAAGCTTATCATCTCTTCAACCTCAACCCCGTTTTAATAGTTAAATACTTTTCCTCCCTTAGAATTTATCTGAGACCCCTCAGCCTCAGAAAAGCCTTTACTAATCCCCAAGGAATATATTGAAATATCTGTAAAAATAACAATAGTAGTCCCTCTCTTTAAATATCCCCTATCCTTCTTGGGGGCTTCCCAGGTGGCACTTGTGATAAAGAACCTGTCTGCCAATACAGGAGACATAAGAGATGCAGGATTGATTCTCTGGGTCAAGAAGACCCCCTGGAGGATGGCATGGAATCCACTCCAGAATTCTTGCCTGGAGAATCCCATAGACAGAGGAGTTTGGTGGGCTACAGTCCATGGGGTTGCAAAGAGTCTGACACAACTGAAGTGACTTAGTATACACACAAACATCCTTCCTGGAGCACCATTATATAAATGGGCAAAACCAGAACATCTTGAGCTTGATCATGCACCTGTGTTCAAAATGAGACTGAGAAGTATTCTCAAAATCTGTATCAGGGATCCTAGACAGGGCTGTCTGGGGTCACTTGTTATCTCTGGAGCAAATGTTTGAAGTTCTACACTTGAGGAATGGCTCCACAGCCTGTGCTACACTTGCTAGTCCACATTCCCAAATTCCACAATCCTCCTCAATCCGGTCAACACCACATACATACATTTACCCTGGCCATTTCTTCTTAGTAGCAATTTTTTCAAAAGTCTCCTAATCACTATCATTTGAGTCTGCTGACAAGGTACATTGCGGCACTTTCCACAGTGTTAAGGAGATCAGTGGAGAGGGTTGATTTCCTGATGTGCAATTCAATGAAATAATGCTATGCTATGCTATGCTAAGTCACTTCAGTCGTGTCCGACTCTGTGTGACCCCATAGACGGCAGCCCCCCAGGCTCTGCTGTCCCTGGGATTCTCCAGGCAAGAACACTGGAGTGGGTTGCCATTTCCTTCTCCAATGCAAGAAAATGAAAAGTGAAAGTGAAGTCGCTCAGTCGTGTCCGACTCTTAGCGACCCCATAGACTGCAGCGTACCAGGCTCTTCCGCCCATGGGATTTTCCAGGCAAGAATACTGGAGTGGGTAGCCATACATAATCCGAAAATAAAGAGATAGAAATCAATACGTAACTGTGCCAACCATATCATGGCATTACGTTGCAGATTTTGCCTTATCTTTTCCAAAATTCTTTAAGGCACATGAGCTTATCTCCATCTGAAGCTTCATAACAAAATTAGGAACTGGAGAAATTGTGACTCCAACCCTTAGATGTGTTGACTTCAGAGCCCACACTTTTACCATTAGAACATGCTGCCTCATAAGATAATAATGTTAATGCATATGGAATCCTGCAACTGCTTTCTATCTATCCCACAGGACACGTAAGAAGCCCACCTGCTTTAAGCTATTGAACACTGGGATTGTTGTTGTTCAGTTGCTCATTTGTATCCAACTCTTTGTGACCTCATGGACTGCAGCACATCAGGCTTCCCTGTCCTTCACCATCTCCTGGAGATTGTTCAAACACATGTCCATTGAGTTGATGATGCCATCCAACCATCTCATCCTCTGTAGCCCCCTTTTCTACCTACTCTCAATCTTTCCCAGCACCAGGGTCTTTTCCAATGAGTTGGCTCTTTGCATTAGGGGGTAAAAGTACTGGGGCTTCAGCTTCATCATCAGTCCTTCCAATCAATATTCAGGGTTGATTTCCTTTAGGATTGACTGGTTTGATCTTCTTGCAGTCCAAGGGACTCTAAAAAGTCTTCTCCAATATTACAGTTTGAAAACATTAATTCTTTGGCACTTAGCCTTCTTTATGGTCCAACTCTCATATCCATACATGACTATTGGAAAAACCATAGCTTTTAATGTACTGAACTTTGTCGGCAAAATGATGTCTTTGCTTTTTAATACACTCTCTAGGTTTGTCATAGCTTTCCTTCCAAGGAGTAAGCATCTTTTAATTTCATGGCTGCTGTCACCATCTGCAGTGATTTTGGAGCCCAAGAAAATAAAGTCTGTCACTGTTTCTATTGTTTTTCCACCTATTTGCCATGAAGCAATGGGACTAGATGCCATGATCTTTGTTTTTTGAATGTTGAGTTTTAAGCTAGCTTTTACACCCTCCTTTTTCACTTTCTTCAAGACGCTTTTTAGTTCCTCTTCATTTTCTGCTATAAGGGTGGTGTCATCTGCATATCTGAGGTTATTGATATTTCTCCTGGAAATCTTGACTCCAGCTTGTGTTTCATCCATCCTGGCATTTTGCACAATGTTCTTTGCATATAAATTACATAAGTTGGGTGACAATATGCAGGCTTCCAGCCTTGACGTACTCCTTTTTCAACTTGGAACCAGTCTGTTGTTCCATGTCCAGTTCTAACTGTTGCTCTTGACCCGCATACAGATTTCTCAGGAGGCAAGGAAGGTGGTCTGGTATTCCCATTTCTTTAAGAATTTTCCATAGTTTGTTGTGATCCACGCAAATGCTTTAGCGTAGTCATTGAAGCCAATATTTTTCTGGCATTCCCGTGCTTTTTCTGTGATCCAATTGATGTTGGCAATCTGATCTCTTCTTCCTTTGCTTTTTCTAAATCCAAATTGTACCTCTAGAACTTCTTGATTCACATACTGTTGAAGCCTAGCTTGAAAGACTTTGAGCATTACCTTGCTACCATGTGAGATGAGTGCAATTGTGCAGTAGTTTGAGCATTCTTTGGCATTGACTTTCTTTGACATTGGAATGAAAACTGACTTTTCCAGTCCTGTGGCCACTGTTGAGTTTTCCAAATTTGCTGGCATATTGAGTGCAGCACTTTCACAGCATCATCTTTTAGGATTTGAAATAGCTCAGCCGGAATTCCATCATCTCCATTAACTTTGTTAGTAGTAATGCTTCCTTAGGCCTACCTGACTTCACATTCTAGGATGTCTGGCTCTAGGTGAGTGACTACAGCATTGTGGTTACCTAGGTCATTAAGACTTTTTATGGTTCTTCAGTGTATTCTTGCCACCTCTTCTTAATATCTTCTGTTCTGTTAGGTCCATACCTTTTCTGTCCTTCATTATTCTCATCTTTACATGAAATGTTCCCTTTGTATTTCTAATTTTCTTGAAAAGATCTCTAGTCTTTCCCATTCTATTGTTTTCCTCTATTTCTTTGCATTGTTCACTTTGGGAAGCTTTCTTATTTTTCCTTGCTGATCTTTGGAGCTCTGCATTCAGGTGAGTATATCTTTCCTTTTCTCCTTTTCCCGTCATTTCTCTTCTTTTCTCAGCTATTTGTAAGGCCTTCTCCAGCAGCCATTTTGCCTTCTTGCATTTCTCTTTCTTGGGGATGATTTTCATCACTGCCTCCTGTACAATGATGTGACCACTATGGAGTGGGATTTAAATGGACCTCTGGTGAGAAATCTAGGGATGGAGAGGTGAGTTAAACTTTGGTATACCGTTAAACTTTCAATGTTAGAAGCAAGCACAGGCTTGATTTGTCTTTGTTATAATCTCTGATTTAACTTTATTAACGTATAATAAAGGAGTGCCTGTGAAGGAAGCCTGGGCTACAGTATTTAAAATATTATTATCCTCAAAGGATATATTTCTAATCCTATAACTGAAATATTTGCTTAAGCTTTTGGCTCTTTGTTGATCTCTAATGATACAAGCAGAATAGTGAAAAATCTTAGAGAATATCAGCTGCTCTGTGTGAAAATAACAAATTCCAGTATAATTTGGTGTCTTAGTAAAATATTTACATATACATCATGTCCAATGGAGAAGGAAATGGCAATCCAGTCCAGCATTCTTGCCTGGAGAATTCCACCGACAGAGGAGCCTGGTGGGCTATAGTCCAGGGGTTGCATAGAGTCAAAAACAACTGAGCAACTAACATGCACACAGATGTCCACAAACGCATTGCAATAAAACAATATTATGACTTGCATTGTGACTCCCACAAACTGATATGTTGAAGTCCTATTCCCCAGTACCTTAGAAAGTGATCTTATTTTAAAATATGAATAAGTTACCTTATTTTTAACATAATTATTGTGGTTATAATTATTTAAGATAAGGCATAGTTAGTTAAGATAACATCATACCTCTCATGCCATCTTCTTAGTGAGCACCACCCTGGATGCCAAAGTAACCTGCAACTCCTCTATCACTAACATGTTCTATCAAGGCCCTGCCCTTCCTTGCTTTATTCTTAGAACTAATCACTAACAGATATAAAGTTTACTTATCATGTTGTTTGCATCTCTTAGAATAATATAATTGTGAATACAGGGATTTCTGTTTGTTTTATCCAATGATGTATTTATAGATATAAGGTGCCAATAAATATTCATTGAAAGTGTGAAAGACCTTGTTATGACTGGAGTCAAATTATAGTAAGTTGTAAAATATTAGATATAGATTTTGGCAGGGCTGAGAAACTTGCACCCTCAATTTTCCCCTGAAGTTCCCATAGTGAAAAAAGCAGACCTTCACCCAATCTGAGGAAACCACATTTTAATTTAAAAAAAACTTTTAATTACTTAACAACAATGGTACCTGCTCCCATCCTTTATGGGGAAGGATCTTAATTATGTGAGAAAAAGGATGGTGGAATATAAAGATGTTTTAAGTTAAATATTTTTATGTATGTACAGTTGCTTACGGAGAAGGCAATGGCACCCCACTCCAGTACTCTTGCCTGGAAAATCCCATGGACAGAGAAGCCTAGTAGGTTACTTAGAATTTAGGATTTAGCATATTAGTTCAAGCCTCTAGGATGGACCTCAACAGTTTGGTGTGCTGATTTATGAAGTCTTGAACTCAGTAATGGCCTATAGTTAATGGATTAAGATGCCATAACTTTCCTGGTATGCTATATAGAGAAAGGAGTCCAAAGAGTTAAAAAAATTGGAATATTGGAGTCAATGTGTTATGTTCACCTTGATCAGCCATCCCTAATCATGTGAACAGTTTACTTACTGACTTGGTAAAGAGGAATTATCAAGCTCTCCATATGCTTTACTGAGATACTACATGTACACCAGAGAATAGGCAGTAAGCCCCAAGAAGCCTCAGGGACTGGCACATTAGTGATTTTTCTCTACTCTTTGAGGAATGGTGGGGCTATTCCTCTTAGGTAGAAGACATCTGTATACACATATCACCATTCAGGAAGAAATAAGCTGCATTTTAAAGCTTTAGGAGGTTGTTGAATTTTAGATTGTTCAGCTCTGTCTCATTCATTGGGAAATCCATAATGCCATTGATTTTGAGTAGAATCTAGAGCAAGAGAAAGCCGTTCAGAAGACCAGTCTGAAATGCAAGCTTGTACCTAATGACACAGTGCAGTTAATAATGAAAAGAATCTGTATGGCAGATAAGGCTGCTAGATGAGGCTTCTCGCATCAAGAGCAGACACTATACCTTTTCTTTTCATCACATCATAGGCCCATCTTATTCATAATATCATAACTTTGGAGATTAACAAAATCATTTCATTGTAAAATGGAAATGGTATATGTGACACCAAGCTCTAAATGGTCTAGAGTAATATTAGCATAAACAGATGGCAATTTCACAAACACCTACTCTTAACAATTTCACTATTTCTTACTGAATCCACACGTTGGAACTAATGGAGACTTTATTAGGATCAGTTAACGGAAGGGGAAAAGTGTGGCCTGGTTTACATATGGGTTTGCAAAGTAGCATGTTCCGTGTGGAAGGGGGAGACTGTAGAAGACAATGGTAAAGATAAATGTTTTCTTGACCAAATGTCAAACAGTGTATGTATATTATAGTAATAATTATATATATTGTTAGTATATTATGTTATAATATACCTATTTGTATATCAATATAATTTATACATACCAGTTCATATATTATAATAATATAAACGTTATAATAATTCTAATTATAATAAAATTATATTATTAAATATTATGTTAATGTATCTATTTATATATAAATAATATAATTTGTATATGTCAATTTATATCTTATTTATATATAAATAAGATAATGTTTTTGTGGAAAGATTATGTGTGGTATGGATCTAATTATGAGTGGTGGCTGAGACTTGTCTTGTTGGAAAAATAAAAAATAAAATCAGAATATTTATGACAAGAAGGATTGGAAAGATAAAGATGAACATCACAGAATGAGCAAAAAGAGAGTGAATTCATGTTTCAAAGAGATACCTTGCAGAAACATCACTGCAGAGGAAACTTTCAATAATCAGATGGACAAAATGAACCATCCTATTGATGTCAGCAAATCCCTGGAGGAGGGCATGGCAACTTATTTCAGCATTCTTGCCTGGAGAAACCCCAAGGACAGAGGAGCCTGGTGGGCTACCATCCACGGGGTTGCAAAGAGTCAAACACGACTGACCTGACTGAGCACACACGCACCTCCATTCTTTAAATACCTCACTGTCATCTCAGTGGCTGTGTACAAAGAAAACAGGTAGAAGAGACACGGGCTCAAATATCGTGTTTTGCCTTTTTTCTCATTAAGGATGATCTGGCTACTACCTGCCAAATCTATTAGTAGAGTTACAGCTAAAAGACTTTGACTCTTTCCCTCAGGTATGAGGTAGCAATTTGTTTTTATGAGAATACGTCATATTCCAAATATGAGCTCGCCTTCCCTGTCTGAAATACTTCTGCCAGAACATCCATTAATGGATTTACAGAATGCTGTATTTATGGCCTTGTTATCTTACACATCATTGTCTCCAAACAAAGAACTCATTTTATGGTGAAAGAAATTTAACAGTGAGCTCATGTGCAAGGGATTAATTGGTCTTCCCATGAACTCCTCACCCAGGAGCAGTTTGAGGGGATAGTGTTATGGCTTATTGAAGATCCACTTATGTCCTACAGTTTCAATGTATTCCAATGCATGCTTCCAATTTCTCTTCAGCTAGAATGTGTAAGTTTAAGAACCAAGGTAAAGATAGGCCCCTCTCATTGATATATTTAAGAACTCATTCTTTGAACTTTTCTGCTTGTTTCTGCAGCCTTGGATTTGGAGATGTGGAGGTACTAGTAGCTGGAGGAGTTGTGGGTACACTAGGGATCATGATCACAGTGCTGTTAGATAGCTACTCATTGGTTTGGGGCTTATCATGCTGCTAAATAGGACAGTGAATAAGATTAGTCCACTGGTCACAGTGCTTATTCCAAATTATTATATGAAGGGAGAATTGGTCTGTTACTCCGTCACTGGGGCAAAGTTTAGTGAATCCAAAAGTTTCACTAGAATGCGTCTTATTTTCATGTCCAGTCATAATCATCAATGGAAAACTGTAACCATCTAATAAGACTGGACGAGT
The DNA here is from genome assembly GCF_002263795.3 of Bos taurus. NCBI lineage: Eukaryota > Metazoa > Chordata > Mammalia > Artiodactyla > Bovidae > Bos > Bos taurus. The sequence goes on along the minus strand of NC_037328.1, from coordinate 37,623,833 downwards.
GAAGGTATGGGTTGGATAATAATATTTGAACCACTCTACCAGGTAGTGCGTGTCAAGTAGAGATGCTGTCGAAGTGTAAGAAATGTTTCAAGAGAATAGCAAGAGTATGGAATGGCTTGTGTAAGAAGAAAGCTCTAATTATCAGTTTTTAGGCCTAGTGACTATTATACAGCTGGACACTGTGGCAGCTATACCTTAAAGTTGATCATTCTCTGCTAGCTTATCTGAAAAATAAAGGTGATGGCTATGCTATAATTGTGCTTTCATGGGGGAGTAAAATCGTGTTGAGATTATCTCTCAGTGATGGTGTGTCTCTCTTGGGCTGAGGATTTTTTCCTCTGAGCAAATCTTTAGAATGGATTAAGACTGGAAAAACTGTGGAATATACTTTATTTTCCATGTGCTCTGTCCCACCTCCAGGTCCACTCTCCATGCTTTGCTGCCTACTATATACTGTTGGAGTAGGTCAGCAAGAAGACATGACCTCTGGTCATCAGTGAACCAGACCTGGGTAATCTTTGGCTCCTTAGGCCTCCCCTTGTCCTTGGGCTATATATTCTGTCCCCCATTGCCACAATGGGAGCTGTTCCAAGGATATAACTTTGAGAAAGTAAGGTGTTACTAAGACCATCTGGATGGTATACATAACTGAACTCTGTTAAGTCCTCTGTATAAATGCTTGAGATTCTGGTGGAGGGTGTAGTGATCTATTTGTCCTGTGACTGCATAAGACAAGCCTCGTAGGTAAGTTCCCTTGCTTATTAAACTTATGTGTGTGTGTGTGTGTGTGTGTGTCCAGTTGCTAAGTCGTGTCTGACTCTTTGTGACCCCAAGGACCGCAGCACACCAATCCTACACGGTCTCCCGGAATTCGCTCAAATTCATGTCTGTTGAATCCATGATGCTGTCTGACCCTCTCACCCTCTGCCACCTTTTTTTCCTTTTGCCTTTAATCTTTCCCAGCATCAGGGTCTTTTTCAATGAGTCTTCTCTTCCCATCAGGTGGTCAAAGTATTGGAGCTTCTGCATCAGTCCTTCCAATGAATATTCAGGGTTGATTTCCTTTAGGATTGACTGGTTTGATCTTTTTGCAGCCCAAGGGACTCTCAAGAATCTTTTCCAGCACCACAGTTAGAAAGCATCAGCTCTTTGCTGCTTAGCCTTCCAAAGGTCCAAATCTCACATCTGCATATGACTGCTGGGAAAACCATAGCTTTGACTACATGGACCTTTCTTGGCAAAATGATGCCTCTGCTTTTTAATATGCTATGTAGGTTTGTCATAGCTTTCCTTCCAAGGAGCAAGGTCTTTTAATTTTGTGGCTATAGTCACTGCCTGTGGTGATTTTGGAGTCTAAGAAAGTAAAATCGGTTGCTACTTCTACTTTTCCCCTCTCTGTTTACCATGTGTGAGGCCAGTCTGGAGTGACTTGCCTTTTTATCCCATCTCTTTTTGCCCTCTGTTTACATAGCCAGTTTATGAACCAACAAAAAGTTCTTAGAACCTGGTCCATATGAAGCAGCCAGACCTCCCCAACTTCTGGCTTTAAAGCCAGTACTCACTTCCTAACATTTGTCAGGTTGCTGAGGGACCACTTTTCAGTCTGTATACTTGACTTTTTTTTCTTTTTTAATGTGATTCCACTTTTATTTGTATAAGTTGATAGAAAGCAAAGAAAATGATCCTACCCAACTCATATAAATATAAGATTTATTACTTTTAACCAGGTGGAAAAACTGTTAAAATGAGAATGTATACCATTCAACCAAAGAAAAAGTTCTTACCAGTTCCTGAATATACACAAAGGGCCTCCATAAGCACTTCCATGCACTGTCTTCCAAGTTCTTGAGAGTCTAAATCCCAACCTAAGAGTTTCAATCAAGAGAGAGAATTCAGAGCTCAGCCTCTGTTGTATAGATTACATACAAACACAAGTGACTGTTTGGGTCGAGTTTAAGGTATGTATAAAACTAGAATCCTGACATTCAAATGACTATACCATTCCAAATACGTGATGATCTCTCAATCAATAGCTAACACACAATAGATTACTTGAGATACCCTTAATTGAGAGTCTGAAATAGGTGCTGTCACTGTGGCCTTGTAGGCCTGCCATCAGCAGAATAGGCAGGGTCTCTGCCTTTTATCTGTTGTCAAACAACTTTTATTATCACTTTTGACTAATAGTCAAGGCTTTTCCCCTACACAAATTTTCTTTATGTCAGAAATTTGAAGGTGGCCTCACTATTGTGTGAATCAAAATGTCAACTGTCGAACTTGGAATATGTTCTTCTTTAGGCTTGTATACTGTTACATGTGGCCATTGGAAAGAATAAGATTTGAGTGTTAGTGCCCAGCCTCAGAAGCATCTTGCAGCTCGTTGTCTCAAACTGCAAGACTTAACATGTTTTATGTGAATGCATATGCCTGCATTCTCTTTTCAAGAAACAGTCTCTACATTGTAACTGGCAAATACTCACCAACAACAATTTCATAACCTTCCTGAAATACATTCCAGTGCTATGAGGGAATTCTTCTGAATCTGGAGCCTTTAACTAGATTTTCCTTGGACTGTCTTCAGTTAAGAAAAAAATTCTACTCACTGTTTTCTCATAATATTCTTTTCCAAGACAGAAGTCAGTTATTGTTTCATATTTTCTTTTATCTTTGCAAATCCAATTCTACTTTCACTCAAATATATCTTCTATTCCTTATATATTTAGTTATATATTACTTATACAGTGCTTAACTGCTATTATATTGCTTTTCATGAAGAATTGTAACATTCTTACATGGACTCTTTGTATTTATTACCTTTGCTTTTTATACATGCACCTCCATTTGTCAGCACTTATATTTAAATTAAATTTTAAGTTGGCAGCTTTTCAACTTAAGATCTAAAATGGTTCTTCTTTTTCCTTAATCTCTTTTTTCCACAGCTTTTTGTTCACACTTTCAACTTTAAATAGATTCACATCCTGTTTACATTTCTACTTTCCCACCACTCTCAGAAAGCAAGGATGAGAATTTCTTATCAGTGTTTGGTTCAGAGTGTCTCTCAGAGTCCAGCAGAGAGGACTCAGCAACTATTTGGTTCAATGGATGAACAGCTGTAAGACTGGATGAACGGCTGTAAGACTAAATGTAGTGTTTTCATGTAAGGCAGCATTTACTTACTAGAAAGAAACTGCCAATCTATATCTTACCCATATTTATTAGTCTGTAGCTAGACTAAAAGGAAAAAGTATATGTATATATTAATACATGTATATATACATTTTTTAATTAAAAATAAGATGCTAATTTTCTTATCACAGTATAATAGAAAACCTTGTGTCATGTTTCTATAAACTTTTCTAAATGTACTATGGAATGCACATAAACAGTGAACAAATCATTTTGTAATGCTTTCATTAGTGACTAACAGTGCTTGAACAGAGTAGAGATTCCACAACTGCTTGTGAATTACTTAATATATTGATTAATAAATATTTTCAAAAGATGATAGTTTATACCTTTCTTAGAGGTATAGTAACAGATGGAATGAATAGAATATAGCTAATAATAGGCAAAAAACAAGAATATATTTTAAAGTTTTTGTTCCTAATCATAAGGGAGATAATAGTTAATTCAATTTGATCATTTATTATGGGCCAGATTCAGTAAAAGAGATCTCTTCAAGAAAATTAGAGATACCAAAGGACTATTTCATGCAATGATAAACACAATAGAGGACAGAAATGGTATCGATCTAACCAAAGCAGAAAATATTAAGAAGAGGTGGCAAGAATACACAGAACTGTACAAAAAAGATCCTCATGACGCAGATAACCACGATGGTATGATCACTCACCTAGACATCCTGGAATGTGAAGTCAAGTGGGCCTTAGGAAGCATCACTGTGAACAAAGCTAGTGGAGGTGATGGAATTCCAGGTGAGTTATTTCAAATGTTAAAAGATGATGCTGTGAAAGTGCTGCACTCCATATGCCAGCAAATTTGGAAAACTCAGCAGTGGCCACAGGACTGGAAAAGGTCAATTTTCATTTCAACCCCAAAGAAAGGCAATGCCAAAGAATGTTCAAACTACCCCACAATTGCACTCATTTCACATGATAGCAAAATAATGCTCAAAATTCTCCAAGCCAGGCTTCAACAGTATGTGAACCATGAACTTCCAGATGTTCAAGCTGGATTTAGAAAAGGCAGAGGAACCAGAGATCAAATTGTCAACTTATGTTGGATCATCAAAAAAAGCAAGAGAGTTCCAGAAAAACATCTATTTCTGCTTTATTGACTATGCCAAATCCTTCGACTGTGTGGAATTCTGAAAGAGATGGGAATACCTTACCTGCCTCCTGAGAAATCTGTATGCAGGTCAAAAAGCAACAGTTAGAACTGGACATGGAACAACAGACTGTTTCTAAATTGGGAAAGGAGTACGTCAAGGCTGTATATTGTCACCCTGCTTATTATTTAACTTATATGCAGAGTACATCATGCGAAATGCCAGACAGGATGAAGCACAAGCTGGAATCAATATTGCTGGGAGAAATAACAATAACCTCAGATATGCAGATGACACCACCCTTATGGCAGAAAGTGAAGAACTAAAGAGCCTCTTGATGAAAGTGAAAGAGGAGAGTGAAAAAATTGGCTTTACTCAACATTCAGAAAATTAAGATCATGACATCCAGTCGCATCACTTCATGGCAAATAGATGGGGAAACAGTGGCTGACTTTATTTTTGGGGGCTCCAAAATCACTGCAGATGGTGATTGCAGCCATGAAATTAAAAGACTCTTTCTCCTGGGAAGAAAAGTATGACCAAATGAGACAGCATATTAAAAGGCAGAGACATTTCCAACAAAGGTCTGTCTAGACTAAGCTATGGTTTTTCTGATGACAGATGGTGAGTTGCCTGGATGGCATCACCAACTCAATGAACATGAGTTTGAGTAAGCTCCAGGAACTGATGATGGACATGGAAGCCTGGTGTGCTGCAGTCATGGGATCACAAAGAGTCAGACACGACTGAATGACTGAATTGAACTGAGATTCAATAATAAGAATTGTATATTGATTGTATATGTAAGCCCCAAATAGCCTCTAGGGTAGAGAATCTCTACTCTCTAAGGAATATGAAACATAGAGACTCAGAAAGTTGCCTCATAACTGGCCTTGTGAATCAGTATTTAAATTCAGAATATTTAATTCCATTGACTATATAATCTTTATCTTCATGGTTTGTTAATTCTCAAAGAATAAAATGCACTTAATATTTTGAATAAATGCTGATGTACTATAGGCAAAACACAGGCCCCTGTACTTGGGTCAGTAAGGTAAACTCAGTTGAAGAATATTCTTTCCTTTTATTTTCTATATGTCTATTACATTCTGAAATGAACTCTGCTATTTCTCTACTCAGGGATGCTTTCCATATGAAAGTAGTGTGCACTTCCAACAGACCCTCTACTGGAAAATACTGAACACTTTTGACAGAGTCAGCCCAAACAGATACAAAATGGATCTCCTCTTCAAAAATTGTGCATAAGTTTAAAGATATGTTTGTGTATTTTCTTTCCTGACAAAAACTCTGCTGTGTTGTTTTGCAACTTTAATTTTCCACAAAGAATCAATAAGAGTTCAATTTCAGCTCACAAATATGCTATATAATTTTAAATTATTAAAAAATTAATATACCAAATAGGTACATAGTTTAAGGGGATTTGACTGTAATAGGCTATTAACTCAACAAGTAGCATTTAATATTTCCTCTAAAAATGCTACTTTGTGTGTTACGTTATTAACGAACAATATGCTGCTATGCAGATTGCATAAATATATAATGGATTATTGATGGATCACAGTTTAATTTACAATGAGAACAATAAATTTATCAATTGTCCTAAATGCTTTTTTTTATTGCTTACTTAGAGTCTTTCATTTTTGGATGCAAATATGTATTTGGCTGTCTTTTCTTCTGTTTTGTTTTATGTGTTTATTTATTCTAGAAGACTACAGGATTGAATTTTTTAAATGTAAAATCAGCAGACTTAGAGATTGAACCTGTTTATCTCTTTTGGAAATACATGCCTTTAAATTTGGGGAAGAAAGCATGCTTCCTATTACCTCGGAAAAGTACTACAGAACCAAATACTTTGGGGAAAGGGTAAAATTTAGGAATGTTTCTCAAAAAGCACTGGAATCATAGCAGAGGAAAATAGGTCTCCGCATTCTCAGCGGGTTGCTTGTAAATTCAAATGACATGCACGATGTATTGAAATATTCCATGACTGACTCGCCACATTTACTGCAGCATTAATATACAGAGCTCTTGGAAAGCTTCACTTTCTTGCTTACTGATGAGTGGAATTGTTTGTGTCTCAGCTGGGAATGTAATTGGCACTCACTGTCCTCAGCTTTTCAGAATATTGGCGTTTTGTTTCCAGAAAATTTTTAAGCATGGGAGGAGCTAAATGGAGGCGGGAGGATCTTCTGAATAGGTGAGATCACCCATCGGGTACTGACACATTCATATTCTCAAGGTTTATTTGAATAGTAACCTGTTGCCTGAAGTTATAATAATGCCTGTATGTATTGCTTCTTGTTTCACCTATAGTATGTGTGTACTTCAGCCATGTTTGACTCCTTACAATCCCAAGGACTGTGGCCTGCCGGGCTCCTCTGTCCATGGGATTTTTCAGGCCAGAATACTGGAGTGGTTTGCCATGCTCTCCTCCAGGGGATCTTCCCAACCCAGGGATCGAAGCTATGTCTCCTGCATTGCAGGTGGATTCTTTACCTGTTCGGCTAGCAAGGAAGCCCAATTAGCAGCATTTTTCTAAAGCAGGGTTTAGAAATCATTTTTAATGACATAGGATTTTATTCAAACTGAAATTTCTTAGATATTCAAGTTTTCTTATAAATAAATGATTCTTTTCTCCTCAAAACAAACTCTAACATCACGTAATAATACCAAACTTGTTTATTGAATATTTAGGTGGCAGGGACAATACTAAGCACTTTAGACATTCATCTCTTAATCCTGATATTTATTCATATTATCATCCTCATTTTACTGATAGAGAAATTGGGACTCAGGAAAAACTAAAAAATATTTTCAACAATCCATTTCTAAAAAGAAATTGGGTAGAATTTGAATGTAGGTCACTCAATATATAATCTTCCATCCTGTATCCTGCTTTGTAAATGAGAGTGTATTTCCCCCACGTTAGTGCAGCCAAAAGTAGGGTCCAGCTGCTTGCTGTTCAAAAGCCAATAAAGAGGCAAGGTTCTTGGAAAGGAAAGTTTGCTTTATTTTGGATGCCAGCAATCAGGGGATGGGGGAGATGCCTGTCCAAAGACTGACGTCCCCCCTGACAATCACGGGGCAAGAGCTTTTATAAACAGAGGGAGGGGGCTACATGCAGAAATAGTACAGTCAGCTTTGAAAGTCATCTTGCAATTGGTCACGTGGTGGTCTGACCAGCAACATCTTGGTTGTTTTAGGTACATTTAATCTTCAGTTCCATGGTCAGTTTGTTCTCATTTCCTTGAGGCCAATTCTCAGAATCGTGGCAGCTTATGTCATGGCTGTAGTCTGGTCATCCTGTAGTTAACTTCTTCCACCTGGTAGAGGTGTCAGTATCTACAAGACAGTTCATAGAATATGGCTCAGAATATTATCTATAGCCCTTGAGAAGGAACTAAAGGTCCTTGACTCTTTTTCAGTCATGAAGTTGTGTCTGACTCTTTGTGACCCCATAGACTGTAGTGCACCAGGTCCTCTGTCCTCCACTGTCTCCCTGAGTTTACTCAAATTCATGTCCATTGGGTCATTGATGATATCTAACCATCTCATCTCATCCCTTCTCCTTCTGACTTCAATCTTTTCCATCATCAGGGTCTTTTCCAATGAGTTGGCTCTTCATATCAGGTGGCCAATGTATTGGAGCATCCTTGACGATTCTTAGTTAATAAACTATTATTGTTTGCTCTCCTTTGACTATTTTCCTTTGTTTCTACATTTTCTTACTTCTCTGATACAATTTATTCTTTGGCTAAAGTTTTTCCACAGACAAAAGACAGGCAGAGGACATGAGGGACAAGGATCACAGAGTTCTGCTTCATGTCATTAGTGTTGGTCAGCTGAAAGTAATTTATATAATACATCTCAAAAAGTAATTTATATAATATACTATAATTAATATAATATGATATGATATAATATAATATATATATCCTGTCCCAGAGGATTTTTATGGCAGTGAAACTATTCTGTATTATATGATAGTCATGGATGGATGTCACTATACATTTGGTTAAACCGACAGAATGTACAACTAAGAATGTACAACCAAGAACTAACACTGGGGTAACCTATGGACTTGGGATGATTATGATGTGTCAATAGAGCTTCATTCTTGGCAAAAAAAAAAAAAAAAGTTGCCATTCTGGTGAGTGATGTTGGTAATGGAGTAAGATATGCCTGTGTCAGGGCAGGGATTATATGGGAAAACTCTGTACCTTCTTACCTTCTCAATTTTGTTGTAAAATTTAAACTATGCCCCCCCATCTTAAGTATTTTCTTCTTCTTTTTAAAACTGTCACCATCTCCTCAAAACCGGTATTAATTTTTTAATTTAATTTTAATAAGATTTTTTGCACTGCTGCTCATCAACTATTGTAAAACTAAATTTGTCAAATTGAGGCAGAAACATTAATTCAATTTTTAGTACATTTTGTAAGTTGGCAAAAATAGAAAAATATCTCCATTTTCTCAGTCACTATCACTGTTCCTTGCTATTAAAAATATTTTTAATTAAAATTTTTGTTTTTATTTTATAGAGTAATTATACAGTGTACCCTATCACTTTTAAGTTATTAGTTTAGATTCAATATACATTTTTACAGATGAGGGTTTTGAAAGTTATGATGCTTATGTGCAATGGCCATTAAATATTCTAATAAATATAAAAGAAAGGAGTAAAACCTTCAGGATGCAAAAGCATTCTGAATTAACATGCTTCAACTATATTGTTCACAAGACTCATGAACAAGCTCATTTACAATATTTTTTAGAACTTTCTGAGTTACAAAATAAAATAGAGCAACACAATTCACAAAATATGGAACAGTGTAGTCTATAGGTGAACATGAAGTCGCTCAGTCGTATCTGACTCTTTGCAACCCCATGGACTGTAGCCTACTAGGCTTCTCCACCCATGGGATTTTCCAGGCAAGAATACTGGAGTGGGGTGCCATTGCCTTCTCAAGGAGATCTTCCCGACCCAGGGATTGAACCCTGGTCTACCGCATTGTAGGCAGATGCTTTACCATCTGAGTCACCAGGGAAGTCCTCTAAGCATGAATTTGGAATTTTCTGTTTAGTATTATTTGTAACAGTCTAATTTTTTCTACAATTATTTTATCTTAATACTAGTACTTTTTTGTTGATTTTTTTTATCAGTATGTCATTGGTTATAGGCAGAATCCTGTCCAGGGAATCTTTAATAAAATATCATAACTAATAACAAAGAAATTTAGTGTACTAAACATGATTATATAAACCAGTAAATCACTAACAATTATTTAGCTGCTGCTGCTAAGTTGCTTCAGTCGTGTCTGACTTTGTGCCATCCCATGGGTGACAGCCCACCCGGCTCCTCCGTTCCTGGAATTCTCCAGGCAAGAATACCGGAGTGGGTTGCCATTTCCTTTTCCAATGCATGCAAGCATGCTAAGTCGCTTCAGTTGTGTCCGACTCTGTGCGACCTTATGGACAGCAGCCCACCAGGCTCCTCTGTCCACAGGATTCTCCAGACAAGAATACTGGAGTGGGTTGCCATTTCCTTCTCCACAATTATTTAGAATATAGTAGATTTTAGAAAAAAATCACTTTAACAAGTTTATTATAGATCCTCCAAAGAACAAGAAATATCAACAGATATGGTCTTATTAATGATTGTGACATTATAATCTAAATTAATTGAATTATTAGGGTCAAGGGAAGACTATGTGATTTTGTGTGAAAACTGTAATCCATACATCAAAGTCAATTAGTACCTAAGTCAGTCATAATTTCCTTCAAACAAATGACTATATTGACTCTCATTAAAAGATTTTAATGGGAAATCAAAGATATCAGATTTAATAAAGCTTAGAGATGATTTAAAATTTCTAATTTAATTCTAGTATATAAATGTTGCTACTAAATGTAAGCTGCTTGGAGAGAAATATGAGTATTACACAAATGATATCTATTTTTCTTGGTGAAGATGCAAATAACTATCATGTTTAAAAACAATTATAAATGAACCTTGAAGATGTTAAGCTAAGTATAATAAGCTAGTCACAAGAGGAAAATATGTAAGATTCCATTAGTGAAGTCGCTCAGTCATGTCCGACTCTTTGAGACCCCATGGACTATAGCCTACCAGGCTCCTCTGTCTATGGGATTTTCCAGGCAATAGTACTGGAGTGGATTGCCATTTCCTTCTCCAGGGGATCTTCCCGATCCAGGGATTGAACCTGGGTCTCCCGCATTTTATTTTATTTTATTTTTTTTTTATTCTTCCAATTTTATTTTATTTTTAAACTTTACATAATTGTATTAGTTTTGCCAAATATCAAAATGAATCCGCCACAGGTATACATGTGTTCCCCATCCCGAACCCTCCTCCCTCCTCCCTCCCCATACCATCCCTCTGGGCCGTCCCCGTGCACCAGCCCCAAGCACCCAGCATCATGCATCGAACCTGGACTGGTAACTCGTTTCCTACATGATATTTTACATGTTTCATTGCCATTCTCCCAAATCTTCCCACCCTCTCCCTCTCCCACAGAGTCCATAAGACTGTTCTATACATCAGTGTCTCTTTTGCTGTCTCGTACACCGGGTTATTCTTACCATCTTTCTAAATTCCATATATATGCGTTAGAATACTGTATTTATGTTTTTCCTTCTGGCTTACTTCACTCTGTATAATAGGCTCCAGTTTCATCCACCTCATTAGAACTGATTCAAATGTATTCTTTTTAATGGCTGAGTAATACTCCATTGTGTATATGTACCACAGCTTTCTTATCCATTCATCTGCTGATGGACATCTAGGTTGCTTCCATGTCTTGGCTATTATAAACAGTGCTGCGATGAACATTGGGGTACACGTGTCTCTTTCCCTTCTGGTTTCCTCAGTGTGTATGCCCAGCAGTGGGGTTGCTGGACAGGTGCTTTAACGTCTGAGCCACCAGGGAAGTATAATAAGCTAGTCACAAGAGGAAAATATGTAAGATTCCATAGATACAAGTAAATATTAGTCAAATTCATAGAGAGAGAAACTAGTCAGTGCCAGATACTAGTGAAGAGAGACATACAGAATTTCAGTTTTGGAAGATGAAAAATGTTCTGAAAATGGAGGGTAATGATTTCCTAAAGTGTCAGTTATACTTAAAAATATTCAAAGCAGTAAATTTTATGTTATATGCATGTTACGTGCATGCTAAGTCACTTCAGTCACATCTGACTCTTTGCAACCTCACAGACTGTAGCCTGCCAGGCTCCTCTGTCCATGAGATTCCCCAGGCAAGAATACTGGAGTGGGTTGCCATGCTGTCCTCCAGCGGATATCTTCCCCACCAAGGGACTGAACCTACATCTCTTATGTTTCCTGCATTGGCAAGTGGGTTCTTTACCACTAGCGTGACCAAAATTTAAATTATACCAATCAATCAATCAACCTACTAGTGAATAAATATCAACTATAAGACATCAAACTATGACTTTCAATAAGTATGTGATCTTTTTGAAACTGGACAAGGGGAGTCCAATAATGAAGTATGATGCAAGCCGTGATTTAAGACAGCATCTGATGTATTGGTAAATGGATTTACAACTCAGTTCTTTACTGTAGGTGCACCAGATTTCAACTGTGTCTCACTCTTAATCTTCCTTCACAGGTCATGTTGGATCTGGGACCACTGGAGCCTCTGTTAAGTTTGCCTCCAATATTGTGATCAGGCATGCTGGTTTACCACAGTATGTTGTATGATTTTACTGATTCTTTAAGTTGTAATATCATAGCATGAATAGTTTGGGAAGAACTGTTTATGAAGTTCTGAGTTTAGTTAAGGAGAGATCATTTTGGACTGGAATGAATGTGTGAAACTACATAAATAAAAAGATACTTAAAAGGGATCATAAAATATGAGCATAGGTTTCATATAGTTATTTTGTTTTTGTATTTGTGCAAATTGTGGAGAAAAGAGGTGAGAAAGTGTATGCACAGGAGACAATGAATAAATGTTTGGCTTTAGCAAAAATGTTAATATAAGGGAAGAATGGCAGACAACCTTGGAAAGTAGGCTTAGGAAAACTTTGGGAGGTCTATGAGTGACAAGTGAAATTAAATTAAAAGGAGGCATTGGATATTTAATTTCTTTTTATAAATTCTACTTCTTTCACAAATTATCAGATAATGGCTATAAAATCATATTTATCAATTGATGCTGCTTCTCTTGAGGTATTGAAATATTGAGGGAATATTTTTACTTTTAATATCTTTTACTAAAAATCTAATTGTAAAAATGTAAACAAAATCCAAGGATGGATTTGTTTGGAATGTATATATGTACACAGCTTCAGCCTGTATACATTTTTGACAGTTGAAAAAAGTACTTGGTCCCTGAGACCTAAATAATTAGAGAATTGTGTGTATACTCGAGCTATTCCTTTTAAATGTACCACCAGGTCTTCTATAATAACATGGATCTCTTTAATAAACTTACAGATAATGGAGAAAAAAATGTTCAAGCAGAGATCTGATGCAGTATGTGTTTTCCATTAATTGATCAGTTTGTGTAATTCTGTAATTCTGTTATACCTTGCTGGGAATCTCAAAGAAATCAATACCGACCAAGATGAGATAGTTTCTCTGCCAACCTGACCTGTGTTTAATCACAATTCGTTAGCAATATATTGCAACTTATAAAATCCCTATTCTCTTCTGAGCCCACCCTGCTTTGATAATTGGAGGCTCATATACCTCATAATTGTATGTCATTCAAGTGTCATAATCAGAGTAGTCTCTGAGTTCTATGAAAGATGTTAAGTTTCAAGATGTGGTGTATGATTTATGATGATTGTTTTCTTCTCAGTTTAACTAGATTCTCTAGAGAACTGAAAAGGAATTTTCATCAAATCACCCTCAGGCCTCTGAAACACCAGCAGGAGAATTGTGAGTCCCCTATAACCGGCAAGGCCACTTCCTCTCAAGTGAAGACATTTTAAAACTGGTCCTGGCAAAGTAAATATTTCTAAATGTCCTTGAATGTTGTCATGTCAACTTCAGTCATGCATCTAAAAAATAAATTCATGACACAGGGGGCTTAGGTAAGTGGATCACAATAAAATGATCACTATCATGGTTTTTAACATGATTATTATCTCTAACCATGATACTGATCATTTGAAAACCTATTCAAACCCACAAAGATTCTTCTTTAATACTTTTTGTGTTTGTTAGCTCTCAAAAGCCTCTCCTTTGTCTTAGAAATACCTTGAGCTCAATCAAGTGCAAATCAAGCTGCTAATAATGAATTTAGTCACAATTTATTGAGAGTTCACTGAAGGTGCAATAATACTAGGTGCTGCAGCAAGAAATTTTAAAAGAAGTCACACTGTCCTGATATTTTGGAATTAATAGTTTTCAAAAGGAGATGGTGTAGGACAGGGAAGCCTGGGGTGCTGCAGTCCATGGGGTTGCAAAGAGTTGGACACAACTGAGCAACTGAACAAAACAAAAAGGTAAATATGCATGCTGAAAAATGACACAAATCTTTTAAGATGTAAATATGTTTGTTTTCAAGAATTTGGGGTATTTGTTATACTTACTCATTCAGTCATTCCTAAATCTCACATCAGCTTTGACATACTTTACTAGGTTTTTCTACATGACCTTACTTTAATCTCTCATATGGGATTTTCAAATTGTATGATTATCTATGAATATTTCTGGCTGTGTAAAATGAGTTCCCCAAAGTTGGTACTTATTCTGTTTTATTCATCTTTCAATCTATATTGCATAATAAAGCACTATTTTTATGTTAAATATTAATTGACTATTAAATGAGTGAATGAATAAATGAAAGAATCAATGAACTGTAGGATAGCAATTCAGGTCAAGCACACTTGGAAAATTTGGCCTTTGAAAGCATGTCGAATATAAACTAAGTCAAAGGCAGAATTAATATTGTGAACGAAGGCAATGGCACCCCACTCCAGTACTCTTGCCTGGAAAAATCCCATGGACGGAGGAGCCTGGTAGGCTCCAGTCCATGGGGTTGCTAAGAGTCAGGCGTGACTGAGCGACTTGACTTTCACTTTTCACTTTCATGCATTGGAGAAGGAAATGGCAACCCACTCTGGTATTCTTGCTTGGAGAATCCTAGGGACAGAGGAGCCTAGTGGGCTGCCATCTATGGGATCGCACAGAGTCGGACACGACTGAAGTGACTTAGCAGCAGCAGTAGCAGCAGCAGAAAACCCAAGGGGAACATTTAAAAACTCACTAAGAATGGTTCTAGTCTTTAATACTATGGCTAGGAATAAAAAGTCATACATTAAAGTCAATAGCTTTTAACATGTAAACAAAAGTAATTAGAAACCCCATTTACATTAAAAACAAAAATAATGGGACTAAGCACTCAATATGTCAAAAATTGTTCAAGATCTGTTTGAAGGAAGTAAATATATTATGAAAAGATCTGATATAACATTTTAATTTTCCATTCATATAAAATTTTTGGATATTCAAGAAATGGCAATTCTTCTTATTTATTATGATAGACATTAAAACTGTACACCAAAACTTGTGTGTCACTTTTTTCTTCTGGACATATAGAATTGACTTTCATGTTACCTTGAATTTAAATATGGCCATGTGATTTTCTTTGGTCAGTAAACATGAGAAGTTACATGTGTCACTTCTAGGAAAGAGCTTTAAATGCCAGTGCATGATTTAACATGTTTCCATTGTGACTTTTTTTTTTATATAAAACTTATGGTAGAAAGTTTCAAGATGAAGATTCTATTAGCCTGTGTCCCTGAGTAGCCATTAGAAGAAGTGCCAATCCCTTTCATGCTCACTAAATTGCTATGAATTAAAAGTAAGCATGAAGAATACAATTTTATTGTGTTGAGACAGTGAGAATTGGTGATTACATTGGAAATTTGGAAATATAATAAACTAAAACATTATTCCACAACTAAGATCAACAATCTTTTTCTGTGTAGGTCCAAATATTAAATATTTTTGGTTTTATCATTCATATACTCTCTGTCACATCTTCTTACCTCTTTTGTTACAGCACAAAAGCAACCACAGGTAGTACCTAAATGAATAATTATGGCTGTGTTCCAATAAAACTTTTATTTATAAAGACAAGTGAAATGTTAGATTTGGTCTATCAGTTGAAATTTGCTGATGCCTAATCTGAAATTTTAGTATAATTCCAACAAATTCACAACTGGCTTAATTTTTAACCAAATTTGATTCCATAAGTCATATGGCAAAAAATATAATCAGAGGTACAAGATATCTAAAAAACAAATGTAATTGGGCAAAGCTAGCTCAAACAATTATTAAAATATATTTGAAATGCCAGCATAGATACTGACACATGAATGGATAAATCAACATGTATAAGGGAATATATTATGTAGTGAAGGTGTCACCACTTATAAATGTGGAAAAGACAGATTAATTGATAACATTTTAACAATTAAGCTATCTGAGAAATATTTAGATTTGTATCTGACTCCTTAAAGAATTTTTCTCATGGACTAGTATAAAAAGAAACCAAAATACACTTGAAGAAAACATGGGAGAATGTCTTATACGATTAAGATATGGAGGTAGAATTACTTTACATAACATCAAACTGAGAAAGCATGAGAATTTAAATTAATATAATAAACCATATAAATGGCATGAACAGAATCATAAGACAAAGGAGCACTTCGGAAACATAGTTGCAAAAACTATAACAGTTCAATTATTTACTTAGTGTTTAAAGTGCTTCTGTAAATAACTAGGTAAAAGTTATTAACACAACTCGTTAACAAGATGGTATATAGGTTATGAAAACAGAAGTTACCATAAAATAAAATAAGAATGAATTTTCAAAAAATAAAAACATGCTCAACTTCAAGTTAAATTAAGGTAAATGAAACAAAAGCTACATGTTAATGAAATCACACATTTTCTTATATGTAAATGTAGAAATGTAGATAGAAAATGTAAATTTCTATGTGGAACAAGTAATTATCAAATAGTTATATTCCCTTTAACTTGAGAATTTCGTGTTTGGGAATTATATCCTACAGATATTCTGCAGAGACTCAGATGTAAACAAAAGGCGCTTCGTGTTTATTACAGAACAAAACTGAAAACACCTACATGATTACAACAGGATACCACTTCTAGACACTGTTCTGCATGTTATAAATGGTACTCTATGAACCTACTGGCTTCCCTGGTAGCTCAGACTGTAAAGATTCTGCCTGCAATGTGGGAGACCTGGGTTTGATCCATGGCTTTAGCTTTATATTTCTTATCAGACATTTAAAATGGATGAAATGCATGAAGCAATTGTGATTTGCAGTTTCCCTCAAATGGGCCTCTATCATTTCTCTAAGTAAATGCTACCTTGACTTTAGCCACTAAATCCTTGCTCTACTGAAACAAAAACAAAACTGCAGAACTTGTGTAGCATACCTCTCCCGCTGAGTCCCCATCGGTCCAGGTGTTAAAAATTGGCCTCTTTTTTTTTTTTTCATGCCCTTGATATATGAAAACAAAACCAGAAGGAAGCTTGTTGAGGAAACTGTGTTTTAAACAGTAGTAGCTCAATCTGTTGATTTACAGGCTACTGATTTACAAGCTGTGAATGAATTGAAGCCTTCAGCAACAGGAAGCTCTGCCATTGGGAAACCCTAGAGCTCCAGCTGGAGCCCGGGGACCTACTTGAATGCTTACAGGAAAACTCACTCCAGGAGCCCCTGTAATCAGAGTTGTTAACCAGAAGGAAATGTCTTCAGTGCTCTTACATGGCTCTTAATCAGATACTGACAGAGTGCCTTTGATCAACGCATTTGCACCATGAGGTTAACCAGAGGGTTCAGTACATCCACATAGATTTCACAGTCAGCTCCAAATGTACACAACCAACAGAGAGACTATTCAAGCCTGATCCTGTGGCTGACTCTCTCTGTCCTCTCAACCTCCGGGGGCTGTTGTGGGGATTAATGAACGACATTTTTCAAGCATCTTGCCATCCCTGGACTTGAACGGAGAGCGAAACAGGAGGCATTGTTGTGGAGGCCTGCTTGCCACTTCTTTGCTAGCTGCACATGTCTTAATTGAAACCTTAGACAGTGGCACCAGCCTGCTGCCCTGCCTTAGGCCTTTAAAAACACAGTGGAGGAGAGAAAGAAACCTCAGGGAGGAATTATCTCACACACAGAGATCACTGGTGGGTGAAATGGCCCCGGCTGAGTTATTTTTCATCTGCCAGTTTGGTTGGTATCCAGAGTCCGTGACTTGAAACGAAACAACCCTGTAGTTGTGGAGCCGAGAAACAAAGTTGGCACTGAGGTGCCAGATCAAGCAGCTCCTAAAGTGAAAATGAAGTCACTCAGTCGTGTTCGACTCTTTGCGACCCCATGGACTATAGCCTGCCACATTCCTCTGTCCATGGGATTTTCCAGACAAGAATACTGAAGTGGGTTGTGATTTCCTTCTCCAAGCAGCTCCTAAGGTGCATTCCAAAGATGCTGAGAAGTTAAATATTTTCTGTCACTTTCATGGCTGGTGAAAGACTTATACTTTTAGTGGACAAGATGGATTAAGTCTGTCTCTTTGTAGGGCAAAAGCAATTGTAGAGTCTTCACATGGGAGAGATATGAATAAGGTGATACCTAGATTTTTTGTGTATGTATTAAAGTGACACATTACAGGGTGAAAGTTTATTTCTGTATTCTGTCATATTCATTGGATGGTACAGAAACAATATGAATGTAAATAATCATGAAATTCTGCAAATCTACAGGTTGTAGTTAGGTTTAAAATGGTCAGAAATAAAATAAGAGTAATTTCAAAAAAGATCTATGAGTTTTCTTTCATTTAGTTGGCAATATGTATCCAAGATTGGCAATATATATCTAAAAGCTAAAAAAAAAGGCAGTTGTAAGACAGAAAGAAGTAAGTTGTTTTTCACATTATTTACCACTAAGCAGTAAATGTAAATTTCAAAACACAATTATTTTTATAGTACTTAAATCACTTGGTTTTTATTTTTTAAAAAACCGTTAGGAGATTGAAGAATCACCTTTCATGCTCTAGTTACTGACCTGTAAAAAAAATATGGAAAAATCACTGGGGCAAAATAAAAGATAAGTGGTTATAGTTAGTTTTTGATATATTACCTTGGAACATAAAGTGATTAAAATTTATGGAAGAATTTTTTCCTTGCCTTCTTTCAAATTAGTTAATATTATTCCAACTTGGCAGTGCAGTTAAGATTCTTATATTCAGAGATCAATATATATTTCAAATAGAGTCACCAGTCCACCTACTGTTTGAGAATTTTTACATTGAAATTTTTAACTGTTAGTTGCAAACTAAGGTAAATAAATGGTTAAGCTTTTGTTTATAAAATTCACTTATTTTATTTTTCACTTAGGAAAAAAGTGCTTTCAGTTTCATAAGTAATCAATTTAAAAATCAAAATAAAATATGATTTCTTCTAATTTATCAAGATAAAGCTTTAATGAGTTTTAGCAAAATCTTAACAGCACTACTATTATGACAAATATGCTAAATTAGGTCTTTGTGCAAGACTTTAAGACGTGCCAAGAGGTTGTGAGTGTTCTTTGGATGGAATATTGAGCATTGTGTACCTGACCTTCTGGGATTATTTGATTCTATTGGAATGTTTGGGCTTCCCTGTTGGCTCAGTGATACAGAATCTTCCTGCCAATGTAGGAGATGCAGGTTTGATCCCTGGGTGGGGGAGATCCTCTGGAGAAGGAAATGGCAACCTACTGCAGTATTCTTGCCTGGGAAATCCCATGAACAGAGGATTCTGGCAGGTTACAGTCTGTGGGATAGCAAAAGAGTCACAACTTAGTGGATAAACAACAACAACAATTAGGAGTGTTTCTACCTGTGATAAATAGAAGTTATCTTTGAGAAAACTGGAGTAATCCAGTTTCCTGGAATTGCACCACAGAGTTGTGTGAACTAAAGTTAAGAAGTGGCTATGAGCATAGTGCCCTGGAGTTGAGGCATGCACAACTTACCCAATACTACGCTTCTGTCTAAGAGAACCCAATTTGTTAAAGGGTCTTCTATAATGAGCAAGATGACCGGCAAAACTGGGTTGAAGTCTCTAGGTAGCCAGCCATATGTTTTTATAGCTCATATAGAGAAACCTGAAAGAATCCACTTTCATCCCTCTCTTCTTTTCTCTCTCTTTTCCCCAATACTTTCCTCTGGGTCCCATCTGCCAGCCTGAGCTTAAAAGTGTCAGCCACATCAATGAAGGAAAACATTACCGTAGTTTGTACAACTGGAGGATATTGTGTGCATTCTTTCCCTCTAGCTGCTAGTACCCTGTAAGCCACAATATGAAGCACTGGTTTATTTTCATCAGAGGCATTCAGTGAGAGTGACCTAATAATTCTCAAGGAAGTAGAATATGTATCAAAGGAATATACAATTTGTATTTGTATAGACACATGAGACTCATGTCTTCTCTCTTTTAAGTATAAACCTCACATTCTGAAAGTATTATATTGTGGAAATTGGCCAACTTCAGTAAGATGAAAACTTGATTTGGTATGTTACTTGTAGCTGGATGAAAAGGAGAAACATTCCCTCCTGACACATTCTCCCCAGCTCTCTTGTTAATCCCCAGCAGTGTTTGGGTACAGACCTGTGTGCTTCATTCTTTCCCAAGTCAAACTGACAGGTTTCTAGGTGGTCAGACAGGACAACAAGCCAAACTGAAGGTAGTAATCAAGACTTTATTACTGAGATAGTGTGAGTAAGAGGCAAAAATAGACACCAGCTCACTAATGCTCCAGTGTTTTCCACAGAACAGCACCAGGCAAGGGTCAGGTGAATCAGCACAGATGGAGGGATCCTCCCACTGCTAATAGTGCTGGACAAAAGGCTCCTGCCATTTTATGGATCCACTGGAGTGAGCCGGCAAACGCTAGGATTTAGCAGTAGAGAAAAGAGGACTCTAAAGGGAGGCCAAGAGTTAGGGATGTAGGTTTTCATGTAAACATGTATCTTCAGCTATAACTCCCTCCAGAAAACTGCAAGGTGCTGGCCATGCATCAGGTCAGGAATGAGGAGGGCAGCTTCCCCTCAGTCTGGGATACGTGTTCAGTCATGTCTGACTCTTTGTGACCTCTTGGACCATAGCCCGCCAGTCTCCTCTGTCCTTGAGATTATCACAGCAAGACTACTGGAGTGGGTTGCCATTTCCTCTTCCAGGGGATCTTCCCAACCCAAGGATCAAAACAGCATTTCTTGCATCTCCTGCACTGGCAGCTGGCTTCTTTACCGCTGAGCCACCTGGGAAGCCCTCTTACCCTGAGGCCTGCCATGTGAAGCCTTGTAAAATTACCTATGGTCGGGTATGAAAGATCACACAGAGGATTCTGGCCTGGAGCTGGATGCCTCAAATTCAGCCTTGAGACATCTCATGCAAAGATGAAAGTATGCTTGAGACAGAGGGTTCCGATATACCTCTAAAACTTAAATGTATGAGACTCACATATAGGGTTTGTAAAACTAGAGGGTATATTTCAGACATCTCCAAGCAGCTCTACCTGATGGATGGAATCCTAATAAGCAGGAATTAGAAGTCATACTGAAGAGTTCATACCAGCCTCAAAGGGGATATAAAACATTCATTTCTCCATGGAGATTGTGTCCTTGAGGAAGGCCACTTACTGTTTTCAAGTGCTTGCTTTCCTGAGGGTAAATATTCATTGATTTTTAATGTTTACTCTTTGTTTGGAGCATCATAGATAAAGTCCTGACAATTTTGATATTGGGGTCAACCTATTCGCTGGTTTCAAGGAGAGATTTTTTCCAGATCTCTAGGTGGCAGCTCTAATGAAGGGTGATACTCCTCAAGGTAATATGTTTTTTATGCTATCAGTTTTAGCAGTTTTAGATTATGCTTTGCTAATTCTGTTACAGAGATGCCTGTAGCAAGACCCCAGGATTCAATTCTTTTTCTACGATTATAGGTATAGACAATCTGTGTATTCTTTTTTGTGTTCTGCTTCTCTAAGTTGCAGTATATATTCCCAACTTCATGTACTCTTCTTCCTTCACTCTAATTCTGCCTTGAGACATAGCTTCTTTGGCCAGTAGGCACGTACCGCCTCAAAATCCGGAGCACAGCTCAGTAGGCTATCACTTTCTTCCTTAGTCCAAGGAAAGGACGAAAAGCAGTGGCGACTTTACAGTCCAGGCAGCACCCCTGAGTCCCCAAGACTTTTCTTAGACAAGTGACAGGAGAGCATTCGCACAAATAGCTTGTATTTTATGTTCCCTGAGGAAGTGGGGAACAAGGATATTTTCTGTGATTTTAAAACTCTCTCCTTGAGTCTCGTTTTTTAATATCCTAGTGTTATGGAAGAAGCCATACTGGTTACATTTGAAAACATTCAAAACTAATGAGAATTCTCATGAGGTGATGACTAATATCTCACATAGTATATATGAATACAAACCAATGACTTAACAATTTTCAGTGTTGGAATCAAGTGGTTTTGAGACAATGGTCTTGACCCTCTCAATAATCTGATATACACAAAGGAACATGGACTGTCATTAGTCAACCCTGATTTGTAAAATTCACTATACTGGGATGAAAATAAGCCTTCAAGTTTTCATTATAATTTTACAAAATCCTGGAACATACAGCATGGTCAGCAAATAGATGAACATATTAATTTTTCTGTAGTATTTAGATAAGTAAAATAATATATTAATGGCCTTAAGAACTTTATCTCAAATTTCATTACCTAAAAATATTGAAATTCTTCCAAGAGAGGGAGGATGTGATGGTATGACTCTCAAATTTCACAGTTCATCAGAATATCCCTAGGGCACCAAGTCTGGGAATGCGCTTCAAAGTTGAGAAAAACCATGGAAGACACTCTGCCTATAATGAAGAGGTTAATTTGTAAGAAACTGAGAGTGCCTCCCAGAGAAGAAATGTCCATACAAGGAAATGCAGTTTCCATATTGGCTAATGAAACTCAAGGTGTATCACATGACAACTGTCAGAGGTCAAGATGTACCAATGACTGTCCAGAAATGTGAATCAAATACATTGTTGAGGGGCATAATGTTGATGCTACTCTTCAGGTTGAAACTGATGTAGAAAATATGTGAAATTTGAATATAAACAAAAATATAGTGGTTTAAAGAAAACTATTCATTCCAGATGCTTTTATGTCTCATTCCAAGAAGAAAAAAGCACCTCTGAAGTTAAATCTTCAGAAGGGAATCTCCTCATGGACACACCCCTTATTCTAATGTGAATTGTTTCTGCTTGTATTTATGCCAAGGGAACATTTCCTCAAGTCTAAGTCATTTGGTCTCAAGTGGCTCAGACGGTAAAGCGTCTGCCTACAGTGTGGGAGACCCGGGTTCGATCCCTGGGTTGGGAAGATCCTCTGGAGAAGGAAATGGCAACCCACTCCGGTACTTTTGCCTGGAAAATCCCATGGACGGAGGAGCATGGTAGGCTCATACAGTCCATGGGGTTGCAAAGAGTCGGACACAACCTAACGACTTCACGCACTTAACACTCAGAAAGTCAGCAGAATAACTAGTACTGGTTGCTGACTGGTGGCTCAGCTGGTAAAGAAACTGCCTGCAATGCAGGAGACCTGGGTTTGATGCCTGGGTTGGGAAGATCCCCCAGAGAAGGGAAAGGCTACCTACTCCTGTATTCTGGCCTGGATAATTCCATGGACTGAATAGTCCATGGCTTTGTAAAGAGTCGGATACGACTGAGCGAATTTCATGTTGTTTCAGTTCAAGGAGAGCAAGTTAAGAGAGACTGTCAACTCTTCAGGTCATGATTCTACTGCTCTATATCCACTAGGTGAGTTTTTAAATCATGCCTATTTACTTCCTTCCCAATTGGTTGAAGATATAGTTTTCCCAAAACAGAGCAATATAAACCATAATAAAGATGATGTATTTGTTTCTAATTTTCTGATTATTTGACACACTTCGTGCCACCGTACTCTTTCATAGTGCTTGACTGACCCAGTCAGCAATCAGAAGATAGCCATACATTTCTTCAGGTCCAATATTCTGGGTTCATACAGAGGAGCCTTGAGATGCCTATAGCCATTGTAATGAAAAATTAGAATCTTGATGAAGATTTTTCTCAGTTTTAAGCTGCAAAGAGAAGTAGGTGGTTTACATTTTTTATTCCAAATATAAATTGTAAGTATCCATTTTCTTTTAAAAGAGCCATCTATTTGCTGCTGAAACATTGGCAAATATTTAAACATGTTAGGATCTGGGTTAGGAGTAGAAGAAGCAAAAATTGACTTTTTCTTCATGAGGTTTCAATTTGATAAGAGAAATAAGACATATATGTAACATAGGGATGATGATAATAGTAGATGACAGTTTCATAACATAGAAAATTGTTAAAGTTGAATTTCAAAAACGGAACTTAGAACACTATTACTGATAGTATGTGTTTTATGTATGAAAAAATAAGCAATACAATTCATACATAATTGAGTAAGCTCTAAGTGAAGCTTTTTTTCTATTTAGAACTTTTCAATCTCTAATATGGTAATGTATGTGATGAATTTATAAAAATTATATATTAAATTTATAAGAAGAATATATTCAGTTGTGGGCATCTTGAATTTGCTAACCTACGCAGACTCTGAGGAGTGACATCTGACATATAGAAATAGAATATGGCTCACTTAGATTGAAACTACAAAGAGGTGTTCGTTGCTGTCAGGAATTTGGAAAGAAAATATGATTCAGGTAAAATTAAGATCAACTATAATTGAAGAATTAAAAAAGGAATATGAACCTGAGAAATATAGAGAGAACATAGAGAGAACTAGGGAGAGGACTGTACCCTGTGAAGCCAAAGAAGATAAATCTTTAAAGGAAGTGTATGACACAAAAATCAAGGAGAGCATAAGGACTCAGAAGAGGTTACTGAATTTAGAAATTGAGTGACACTAATACTTTTAAGAAGCTTTGTCAAACTGTTGAAGATAATACCAGGTGATAAATGAAATCATATGAAAATGGAAACAAAGCTTCTTACACACACACACGTGCACACACACATATGAACACACACATGCACACATACACACACACACACACACACTCACACACACATGCCCAAACCATGCTGCACATGAAGAAAATGATCTAAATAAAGGTAAGCAGACATACCTAAGACATACCTGATCCAGTATTCTAAAAGCATGAACCACAGACTATACCTATTTAAAAACACACATTTCTTAGACATATCTCATATCTACTGAATCAGAATCTCTAGAAACAAAGACAGTGAATCTATATTTTAGCAAGTTCTATGTGTGATTATTCTCTACACTGAATTTAGAGTCCCAAGGCTCTTTATATAATATCTTCCCAAGATAAAGGTCAGGGCTTTATTTATAAATCTCGTGTTAGAAAATGGAAAAGGAATAAAAATAAATTCAATGGTAAGTACTATGGAGTAGATATTTTCCTTCGGACATACTAATATCGAAAAATCATCAATGAACTAACAAAAAAAATCAACATTCTAAGGTCATAGCTTCTTAATATTAGGCAAGGTCATCATAGTAAAATGGTGAGCTAATAAATGGAAGGTTTAAATGTTTCTATTCTCAAGTAAGAGAGTTATGTAAAATTTCAGTATTGAGATAATATCAAATTAAAGCAGATTCATGATTATTGATTGAGTTAAATCTAAAAGCATAGGTAGATGGGTAGTGAGAAAAAGAGAGAAAAGATATAGTTCCATTTTTTTCCCCCAAATACAGTATGAATGGGGAAAAAATCTGCAAAATTTTATAGGAAAAGAAAAAAGACCCACTAATGAAAATCAATTAAGATTAACGGGTTTCTATTTTTTAGGTTTTCAGCCCAAGACTCCACTGGAGAAGATCAAATATCCGTTCATCTTAAAGACCAAAGCCTCTTCCTGTGAACTAACCCCACCATCTGATGGATGTCAGGTATCATAACATTGTTGTCATTGTGCATGTTTGCACACAGTTCAAGAACCAAAGCATAAATAAACAAATGGGACCACTGTGGAAGGCCCAGGATAAGAGTAATTCTGTGCTCAGCCTTAGAGATTGGAAACAGATGTAAACATTGGTAATTATGAATGTTTCAGGCTGCCTTGCATGCACAAAAACAGTTGCTTTAGAAATTCTGGGTGGGGTTGGCCTAACACAAACATGATTTGTCTTTCTGAAGTGTAGCATGAGAGATAAGACTAAATGAAAGCACATTCATTATGAAATGAAATTTGGAAAGATCACTTCCTTGTGAACTTCTGGTGTCACTCACAAATGAAAGAGTTGAAACTGTATGAGTCACTTTTCTACATTTATGAACTAATATAATCACATGTGGGAAGGAACAAGATGGCGGGGATTTGCTTCTTCCCACATCAGATTTCAACCATTTCAGGTAGATGATATTTTCTGACATACAGATTTAACATCAGAACAAAATACTAAGCAACTGTCCAGTTCAGTTCAGTGCAGTCGCTCAGTCCTGTCCTACTCTGCGCGACCCCATGAACCACAGCACGCCAGGCCTCCCTGTCCATCACCAACTCCCAGAGTCCACCCAAACTCATGTCCACTGAGCCAGTGATGCCATCCAACAATCTCATCCTCTGTTGTCCCCTTCTCCTCCTGCCCTCAATTTTTCCCAGCATCAAGGTCTTTTCAAATGAGTCAGCTCTTCGCATCAGGTGGCCAAAGTATTGGAGTTTCAGCTTCAGCATCAGTCCTTCCAATGAACACCCAGGACTGATCTCCTTTACAATGGACAGGTTGGATCTCCTCGCAGTCCAAGGGACTCTCAGGAGTATTCTCCAACACCACAGTTCAAAAGCATTAATTCTTCTGTGCTCAGCCTTCTTTATAGTCCAACTCTCATATCCATACATGACCAGTGGAAAAATCATAGCCTTGAGTAGGTGGACCTTTGTTGGCAAAGTAATGTCTCTGCTTTTTAATATGCTGTCTAGGTTGGTCATAACTTTCCTTCCAAGGAGTAAGCATCTTTTAATTTCATGGCTGCAATCACCATCTGCAGTGATTTTGGAGCCCCCTCAAAATAAAGTCAGCCACTGTTTCCACTGTTTCCCCATCTATTTGCCATGAAGTGATGGGACTGGATGCCATGATCTTAGTTTTCTGCATGTTGACTTTTTCACTCTTCTTTCACTTTCATCAAGAGGCTCTTTAGTTCTTCTTCACTTTCTGCCATAAGGGGATCATAGTGTTCCTCACTAAACAATTTTCCATCTTCTCCTATAGCTAAATGTGGCTAAGTTTTGGATGATTTCATACAAGTGAACATATATCAGACTTGCAGGAGGTCTCCTTAAATGAACTTCCTCCCTTCTTCATTCATGCATAAATGAAGTCCTTTCCAGAATGGAAGCCACATGTTGAGGATGGCCAATGGGAACCTGTGTCTTAAAACACTGGGAACAGTGAAGCTGTCCTACCAACTTTGAATTGCCTCCGAGGAGAAGGCAATGGCAACCCACTCCAGTACTCTTGCCTGGAAAATCCCATGGGCGGAGGAGCCTGGTAGGCTGCAGTCCATGGGGTCACTAAGAGTCAGGCACGACTAAGCAACTTCACTTTCACTTTTCACTTTCATGTATTGGAGAAGGAAATGGCAACCCACTCCAGTATTCTTGCCTGGAGAATCCCAGGGACAGAGGAGCCTAGTGGGCTGCCGTCTATGGGGTCGCACAGAGTCAGACACGACTGAAGTGACTTAGCAGCAGCAGCAAAATTCTCTTATGTGATAGACAAATAAGCTTCTATATTATCTAAATCTTTGAATATTTGTTTATTGGTAGATGGACCAAACTCTACAGAATGTAGATTAAATCCAGCCAGACCGTATGACCAGGGGCTGGTGAACAAGAATGGTCATGTTTTGCTGACAGTTTAGTGCAGGGGTCAGCAAACCACCATCCATGGCCAAATCTCCCCAGTGATAGTTTTGGCAAATAAAATCTTATTGGAATGCATTTTCTATTGCTGCTTTCATGATACAATGTTAGAGTTGAGTAATTGTGACAGAGACCTCATGACTCATAAAAACTAAAATAATTACTATCTGGTACTTTATGGAGAAAAGAAATGACAGCTCAGATCTAGTGGGAGATAAAGGCAAATAAGTGTAGACAACCTAATGTATGGTAAATATAATATTAATAGGAAGGGTTCTGGGTGCTGCAGAGAGGGCAAGGAATAACCTGGAGTTGAGAAACCAGAATATATTTCCTAGAGATGGTGATGTTTAAGATGAACTTAGAAGAATGTGTAGGTTAACCAGATAAGTGAGTCAGTGAGGAAACTGTACAAGCCCAAAAGCCCAAAGTGACAAATTCTGTCAAGTGAAATGAATACTGAAAACTGCCCCATGAAGTATGGGAGAATAACACCAACTATAGAAGTGCCTGGAGAATCCCATGGACAGAGGAACCTGACAGGCAACAGTCCATGGGGTTGCAAGAGTTGAACTTGACTTAGCGACTAGACCACCATAGAAGTGGCTATAGAGGAAGCCACAAAGGAGCAGGATTGAGCTCAGTAAAACTTAGAAAAACCAAATTAATGATTTACTTGTCAGTGAATTTTACCAGGTATTTGCATTTTAACCTTCATTGTTTTTATTTGAGTTTACAACAGAATTGCAACTTATTTTAAGAATGCAGTGAAGTTAGATGCAAAGTGGATGAGAGTACATCAGGAAAGTAAGACAGCACGTTCAGAACTTGTCCTTGAACCAACCTTGCCCTCCAGTTCTGGATGCCAAAATTAAGTATGAATAAAAGTATTTGGGTTACTTATTGCATTGCAAATATGAGGTTCCATTATTTAGAGACACGTATTCAATCATCTGGGTTTGGGCTCAAAAACTGGGAATGTCAAAAAATGAAAAGGTAAATTCAATTAAATTGATCCAGAAGCTATTCTGTGAAATGCTGCTTTTTTGTAGACCCATACATCAGAACATCTTGGGCCATTTGGAAAGTTAAAAATATTCGGTGACATCCTGATCTTGTGAATATAAATCAAAGGTAGTTCACTTCAATCTGTGTTTTAGAAACTTCCCCAGTTGATTCTGGTGTACAATAAGGTTTCTAAAAATATTTTTATATTTCTGGTTTTTGTAGCACAAACCCATAATCATTTACTATTCTCAATGCACAGGGCAGAGAAGCAAAGAGCAGTTGCCTCTAAGCTGGCATGATTGAGTTTGGGAAGGACAATGACGATGTGAATGTGTAGCAATTGCCAATTCATGCCTTTTGAGTCTGCTTTCTGCTTTTCCTTTCTTTATGTTTCATGGACCTCTCACTTTGTTCTTGAGCTATTTCTGACTTCATAGCTCCACATAAAGAGAAACATAGTCAAAGTGTTCATAGATGCTGTGAACAGAGTCACTATTTGATTCAGGAATTACTTTCTGGCTGTAATTTCTGAAGTCACAGTGCTTTCCTTTCTAGCTGTTAACTAATCTTCTGTCATAACACCTGACACGGATGTAGAATTTAACTGCTTAAAAAGCACCTTCATATACATTATCCCTTTTGATCCTATAAAAGGCTCTGCAAAGTAGGTATGGATTATGGTATTCACTTGCCAGATCAAAATGGGAAATTCTGACATGACTCTAGTTGATCAGAAAAGAAGCCCAAGCTTAAACCAAAATATTCTGACTTCAGTTCTGCAGCTTAAATGTTTATGCATATTTAACATACTGGAAGCATAACTGGTTAGGAAGTGACTTCTTAGAGTAGATATAAGAAACACACATGTACACACTCCTTGTAAGGTAGCTAGCTATTTTTCAGTAAAAGGCTCTTTTCTATAAGTTCTGGCAAATCTTAGCTGACTCTTTCCACTACTGAGACTTGCTCTAAATTAGTTTCTCATCCCTAACATTGAAAAGGCTATTCTCTCTGCCAAGTCATATTGGACACAGCATGAGGTTTCTGTACACCCATCAGTCTTCTAATTGTCTCAGTGAATAAGCCAAGCTTTTCCCATGCATAGTCATTTTTCAGGCAGGAAAAGAGAAACCACTCTAGATATTTCAAGCAGAGAAAGAGCTCGTAAAAAAGTTGGTTTTAAAGGTGTTGGAAGGGTTGGAGGAGCACATGTGAGACACGAGTTTTAACTAAAGAAAATAAAACTTCAGAACTTCTAGAGGTCCACATCTGTCAACATGCAGAGGCTTACACTAGCTGCTGCTGCTGGATCGTGGTCGCTTACACTGCTGAAGTCACCTCTACAGCCTTGGGTCTGGAGAGACCTGGCTGTCACTGTAGGGACCACCAGTGTTCCTGGAGTCCCCAGTACCCTAGAGTAGTTTCTTTGCAGCTACTGCAAGAATCCAAAACGAACTCCCTGCTGTCTTCATACTTTAATCCTCTGGCAGAACCTAAATGGAAACCAGCTGACAAGGGAGTCTGGGAAGTATACTTCTCAAATTCTAGCCTCTTGTGATGGAGAGAAGAGCAAAGAAAGGCAAATACGAATAGTTTCAACAGAAAAGTCATGGCAGAACCTGGTTCATCAAAACCACCAAAAGGTTTAAAATAACCTTATGTATCATATGATGAAAAGAATGGAGATGTAAATTAATATACAGCACTAGGAGAAATAGGAATAGAAATTTAAAAAGCTATAAATCTTAAGTTTTTGTACATATATATTATTATAACTAAATTCAAGCATCTCTCTTGGTATATATCAGGATATATATGTAATATCAGGATAAGTATAACAACACAATATACATAATGACAGAATATACTTAATTATATATACACACATACACATATATATATATATGTGTGTTTATATATATGTGTGTGTGTGTGTGTGTGTCCAAGAAGAGATTTGGATTTAGAAATAATTTGGAATTTCTGTTTCAGTTGAACATTTTACTTATATCAGCCCAGAGGCAGACACATTTTCAGGGTATAGAAGTATAGGATTCTGGATATCCATTTCATAAGTTGATTTGCAGAGTGTATAAAATTTGAAGGTGCTTAAAATCAAACTTACATGTGCATGAAGGAAACATTTTAAGTCTTAATTCAAATGAGAGAAAACCCTTTAAAATATAGTATACATTTCTTGAACTTCAGCTACATTTACTTATGTGATTTTCATATGCATTTGTTAAGCAACTCAGATTTGCAGTTTCAGTTCAGTTCAGTTCAGTTCAGTCGCTCAGTCATGTCCGACTCTTTGGGACTCCATGAATCACAGCACGCCAGGCCTCCCTGTCCATCACCAACTTCCGGAGTTCATTCAAACTCACGTCCATGGAGTCAATGATGCCATCCAGCCATCTCATCCTCTGTCGTCCCCTTCTCTTCCTGCCCCCAATCCCTCCCAGCATCAGAGTCTTTTCCAATGAGTCAACTCTTCACATGAGGTGGCCAAAGTACTGCAGTTTCAGCTTTAGCATTAGTCCTTCCAAAGAACACCCAGGACTGATCTGCTTTAGGATGGACTGGTTGGATCTCCTTGCAGTCCCAGGGACTCTCAAGAGTCTTCTCCAACACCACAGTTCAAAAGCATCAATTCTTCAGCGCTCAGCTTTCTTCACAGTCTAACTCTCACATCCATACATGACCACTGGAAAAACCATAGCTTTGACTAGACGGACCTTTGTTGGCAAAGTAATGTCTCTGCTTTTCAATATGCTATCTAGGTTGGCCATAACTTTCCTTCCAAGGAGTAAGTGTCTTTTAATTTGCAGTTTAGAGGTAACTGAATCACTTATTGACTTTACTTGGTGCCAAGGATGCACTTGATCAGGAGATAATTTTTGAGACAACATTTTCCTCAGTTCTTGTCACAGATTATATAGACACATGATTAATTCTTATTATACATAAAAAATTGTCACAGTGAACAAAATAGAAGTACAATCCAACAAATATGTTCCCATTAAATTTGGTCAATAGTACTGCCTTTTTTACCTAAGCAATATAAATAATAGGTGTTGTAGGTGATAGTATGTCCTTAGAAAGCTTTCTTTTCAATGAACAATATAGTTTGTACACTCAAATAAATACAAACAGGAAGACTGTGTGAAAATGTTTAACAAACATATGTTCAAACTATTTCTCCTTCTAGATAACAGAAACAGTAACAACTATTAATTGAATTGCACCCATAGGTTTTGATAACAATCAGATCAGATCAGATCAGTCGCTCAGTAGTGTCCGACTCTTTGTGACCCCATGAATCACAGCATGCCAGGCCTCCCTGTCCATCACCAGCTCGAGGAGTTCACTCAGACTCACGTCCATGGAGTCAGTGGTGCCATCCAGCCATCTCATCCTTTGTCGTCCCCTTCTCCTCCTGCCCCCAATCCCTCCCAGCATCAGAGTCTTTTCCAATGAGTCAACTCTTCACACGAGGTGGCCAAAGTACTGGAGTTTCAGCTTTAGCATCATTCCTTCCAAAGAACACCCAGGGCTGATCTCCTTCAGAATGGACTGGTTGGATCTCCTTGCAGTCCAAGGGACTCTCAAGAGTCTTCTCCAACACCACAGTTCAAAAGCATCAATTCTTCGGTGCTCAGCCTTCTTCACAGTCCAACTGTCACATCCATACATGACCACTGGAAAAACCATAACCTTGACTAGACGAACCTTTGTTGGCAAAGTAATGTCTCTGCTTTTGAATATGTTATCTAGGTTGGTCATAAGTTTCCTTCCAAAGAGTAAGTGTCTTTTAATTTCATGGCTGCAGTCACCATCTGTAGTGATTTTGGAGCCCAGAAAAATAAAGTCTGACACTGTTTCCACTGTTTCCCCATCTATTTCCCATGAAGTGGTGGGACCGGATGCCATGATCATAACAATGCAAAAAAATAGAGGAAAAATACTAGAAATCTCTAATTTTGTAATAATACAGATGTCATTATGCATTTGTTCCAGACCCAAAAGGTATTTTAACAATTAATGTGGCAACTTCAAAAGACTAATTATGCAGGGTTGAGGGGAATATGGAAACTTTCTGTACTTTCTGCTCAATGGGGTAGAGCTTGGGTGCGGACAAAAAGAGAAGAAAACACATGTGCAACAGGTAAAGGAATATGTCATAGACTGGTGATTTTTAAATATCAGCATGATCAGAATCACCTGGAATACATGTGGAAAGAATTACTGGGTTCTGCTTCCAGAGTCTCTGGGTACTGTTTGAAGAGTTATGTAGGTAAAAAAAGAAGTGTTGAATCATTTGATAATTATGAATGCTTCATTTTTAATAGTACTTGAAGTACTACAGGGAAGGTGACATAAAGCTATTATTTCATGAAAATATATGGGAGGGTTTCATATTTATAGTCAATTTTAAATGTCTGATAGATTTGGTTTATTTCCTTTGGGATTTTTTAATGTACTAACTGTATAAATACTACCAAAATGCTTACAGCAAACATCTTAAGACTTCTTTAAACTTATTAAGCTAACTATATGCAAAGCATAAATAGGAGTGATAGCTCTATACCTCAACACATAAACAAAAATTTAGTCATCTAAAACATTCTAAATTTTAACCATTATTTTGGAAAGCTCTTCTACTGTTAGCCATGATTAAAAAAAAACTCCCACACCTGTGTTAATGGATTACCCCGATGAAACAAAATGGTCAAAGCACAGATTTTAGCTCCATGCACTAACTATGTAGGCAAAACAAAAAAACAGAGAAACAAACAAAAGACCTCTCTTATTAGTGTGGCTCAGTTATCAACTAGCCAGTCATCTCACTCCACTTTCCAGGGTATAGAAGAATGGACGACTCCTGGAGTTGTGTTCCTTTTGAAACTTCATTCCTTTCCCTTTTTCCCATGGTAACTGATCCTTTCCATCTGTCCAATCATGTTATGGCCAAAGTTTCTGTGCTCTTCATGATAACAACTAGACATCTAGAAAATTAATACATATTAATGAACAAATGATAGATAAATCTCTTCCTAGAGTAGTGAAAATGTATTCTAATAGTAATCACCAAGAGACAATGTAGTCAGTGTCTTTATTTTTGAATTCTAACTTGGAAGCGATTGTGGAAATTTATATATTCAAAAATATATTAGACTCTCTAAAGTGTGAATAATGAATATAGTTGATCCTTGAGCAATGTGGGGGTTAGACGCACCAATTCTCCTTATGTTAAAAAATTCTTGTGTAATTTACAATTGACCCTCCATACAAGCAGTTTACATCCACGGATTCAACCAACCCCACATCGTACAGTACTGTGTATTTATTGTGGAAAAGCTTTTGTATATAAGTGTACCCATGCAGTTCTAAGTGATGCTTTTTCAGAGATCAACTGTATACTGCATTTATTCTATTACTACCTTACTGTATATCCACAGAGGACATTTATTAGCAATTAAAGCATTGCACAAACTTTCTGATACATTATTGAACCTGCATCTCTATGTCTCCTGCATTGGCAGGCAGGTTCTACACCACTGAGCCACCTGGGAAGTCCAATACATTAGCACTACTGATAAATTAGAACTACAAAATTAAAGTTTTTTGGTCATTCAAAGCCTATGGTAATAAATGTATTAGATACATCACATATAATCTTACAGATGATTTCTGAATCATCCTAAGAATGGAAGATATGCTGACAAATATTCATAGGAAATCATTATTCCAATCTTCATAAAAGAAAAATGGGCAATGTATCAGTTATCTATGGGTGATTAAAAAAAACTTAGTGGAATAATGAGACAAATATTTATATTTTTCCAGCTTTAAATTAACAGATAATAATTGTATATATTTATGTTGTATGAAATGATATCTTGATATATGTAGACAGTGAGGAATGATTACCACACCAAGATAATTAACATATCCATCCACTCACATAATTATCTTTCATGTGTGGGTGTAGTGAGAACATTTAAGATCTACTCCTTTAGCAAATTGCAAACATATAATATAGTAATATTAATTACTGCCACTATACTCTACATTAGATCTTCAGAACTTACTCAATCTAAATAACTACAGTTTTTTGTCTTTTCAGCAATATCTCTTCATGTCCCTCACCCTGCAGCCCCTGGAAACCACCATTCTACTCTCCTCTTCTATGAGTTTGATTCTTTTAGATTCACATATAAGTAAGATCATGCAGTATTGGTCTTTGTGTGTCTGGCTTTCGCATTTAGCATAATGTCCTCTAGCTTCATCCACATTGTCTCAAATGACAGAATTTCCTAATTTTTTAAGGCTGAACAATATTTCACTGTGTGTTTATATATCACATTTTCTTTATCTATTCATTGGTTGAAGGACAATTAGTTGATTTTATACCTGCGGCTGCTGCTGCTGCTGCTAAGTCGCTTCAGTCGTGTCCGACTCTGTGCGACCCCATAGACGGAAGCCCACCAGGCTCTCCCGTCCCTGGGATTCTCCAGGCAAGAACACTGGAGTGGGTTGCCATTTCCTTCTCCAATGTGTGAAAGTGAAAAGTGAAAGGGAAGTCGCTCAGTCGTGTCCAACTCTTCGCGACCCCATGGACTGCAGCCTACCAGGCTCCTCCGTCCATGAGATTTTCCAGGCAAGAGTACTAGAGTCGGGTGCCATTGCCTTCTCTGTGATTTTACCTAGACTAATGTAAATAATGCAGCAATGAACATGGAAGAACAGATAGCATTCAGGTAATGATTTCATATCCTTTAGATATCTAACCAGAAGTGGAATTGTTGTATCACATAATATTTCTGCTTATCTTTTTTAAGTTCTGAGGAATCCAATACTATTTTCCACAATGAATTACCAATTCAGTCCCATCAACAGTGTACATGCAAGGGATCCCTTTTTCTACATCCTTACCAAAACTTACCTTTTACATTTTTGACAATAGCTATCCTAAGCTATTAGAATAGCTTAAACAGAATGAACTCTCTTTGTTTCCAAGGCAAACCATTCAATATCACAGTAATCCAAGTCTATGCCCCAACCAGTAATGCTGAAGAAGCTGAAGTTGAATGGTTCTATGAAGACCGATTATATTCTTTGCAGCCAAAGATGGAGAAGCTCTATATAGTCAGCAAAAACAAGACCAGGAGCTGACTGTGGCTCGGATCAGGAACTCCTTATTGCCAAATTCAAACTTAAATTGAAGAAAGTAGGGAAAACCACTAGACTGTTCAGGTATGACCTAAATCAAATCCCTTATGATTATACAGTGGAAGTGAGAAATGGAAATCAAATTTCTAGATCTGATAGACAGACTAGATAGACTAGATCTGATAGACAGAGTGCCTGAAGAACTGTGGACAGAGGTTTGTGACATTGTACAGGAGACAGGGATGAAGAGCATCCTCAAGAAAAACAAATGCAAAAAGGCAAAATGGTTTTCTGAGACGGCCTTACAAATAGTTGTGAAAAGAAGAGAAATGAAAGGCAAAGGAGAAAAGGAAAGATATGCACATTTGAAAGCAGTGTTCTAAAGAATAGCAAGGAGAGATAAGAGAGCCTTCCTTAGTGATCAATGCAAAGAAATAAAGGAAAACAATAAATGGGAAAGACTAGAGATCTCTTCAAGAAAATTAGAGATACCAAGGGAACATTTCATGCAAAGATGGGCACAATAAAGGACAAAAATGGTATGGACTTAAAAGAAGCAGAATATATTAAGAAGAGGTGGCAAGAATACACAGAACTACACAAAAAAGATCTTCACGACCCAGATAATCATGATGGTGTGATCACTCCCCTAGAGCCACACACCCTGGAATGTAAAGTCGAGTGGGCCTTAGGAAGCATCACTATGAACAAAACTATCGTGGATGTGATGGAATTCCAGTTGAGCTATTTCAAATACTAGAAGATGATGCTGTGAAAGTGCTGCACTCGGTATGCCTACAAATTTGGAAAACTCAGCAGTTGCCATAGGAGTGGAAAAGGTCAGTTTTCATTCCAATCCCAAAGAAAGGCAATGCCAAAGAATGCTCAAACTACCACACGATTGCACTCACCTCACACGCTAGTGAAGTAGTGCTCAAAATTCTCCAAGCCAGGCTTCAACAGTACGTGAACTGTGAACTTCCAGATGTTCAAGCTGGTTTTAGAAAAGGCAGAGGAACCAGAGATCAAATTGCCAACATCCATTGAACCATGGAAAAAGGAAGAGAGTTCCAGAAAAACATCTAGTTCAGCTTTATTGACTATGCCAAAGCCTTTGACTGTGTGGATCACAACAAAGGGTGGAAAATTCTTGAAGAGATGGGAATACCAGATCACCTGACCTGCCTCCTGAGAAATCTGTATGCAGGTCAGGAACAACAGTTAGAACTGGACATGGAACAACAGACTGGTTCCAAATCAGGAACAGAGTATGTCAAGGCTGTATACTGTCATCCTGCTTATTTAACTTATATGCAGAGTACATCACGAGAAAACATCATGGGTTGGATGAAGCACAAGCTGGAATCAAGATTGCCGGGAGAAATATCAGTAACCTCAGATATGCAGATGACACCACCCTTATGGCAGAAAGTGAAGAGCTAAAGACCCTCTTGATGAAAGTATGGGGAGGGAGGAGGGAGGAGGGTTCAGGATGGGGAACACATGTATACCTGTGGCAGATTCATTTCGATATTTGGCAAAACTAATACAATATTGTACAGTTTAAAAATAAAATAAAATTAAAAAAAAAAGAAAGTGAAAGAGGAGAGTGAAAAAGTTGGTTTAAAGCTCAACATTCAGAAAACTAAGATTATGGTATCTGGCCCCATTAGTTCATTGAAAATAGATGGGGAAGCAATGGAAACAGTGGCTAACTTTATTTTTTGGGGCTCCAAAATCACTGCAGATGGTGACTGCAGCCATGAAATTAAGAGACACTTGCCCCTTGGAAGAAAAATTATGACCAATTTAGACAGCATATTAAAAAGCAGAGACATTACTTTGCCAAGGGTCCATCTAGTCAAAGCTATGGTTTCTCCAGTAGTCATGTATGGATGTGAGAGTTGGACCACAAAGAAGGCTCAGAGTCAAACAATTGATGTTTTCAAATTGTGGCACTGGAGAAAACTCTTGAGAGTCCCTTGGACTGCAAGGAGATCAAACCAGTCAATCCTAAAGGCTATCAGTCCTGAATATACATTGGAAGGATTGATGTTGAAGCTGAAACTCCAATTCTTTGGGCACCTGATGTGAAGAACTGATTCATTGGAAAAGACCCTGATGCTGGGAAAGATTGAAGTCAGGAGAAGAAAGGGATGATAGAGGATGAGATGGTTGGATGACATCACCGACTTGATGGATAGGAGTTTGAGTAAGCTCCAGGAGTTGGTGAGGGACAGGGAAGCCTGGAGTGCTGCAGTCCATGGGGTCACAAAGAGTCAGACATGACTGAGCGAATAAACTGAACTGATTCTAAGCTATTGTTCCATTGGTCTGCTGCTGCTGCTAAGTTGTTTCAGTCGTGTCTGATTCTGTGCGACCCCATAGATGGCAGCCCACCAGGCTCCCCTGTCCCTGGGATTCTCCAGGCAAGAACACTGGAATGGGTCACCATTTCCTTCTCCAACGCATGAAAGTGAAAAGTGAAAGTGAAGCCGCTCAGTCCTGTCTGACTCTTCGCGACCCCATGGACTGCAGCCTACCAGGCTCTGCCGTCCCTGGGATTTTCCAGGCAAGAGTACTGGAATGGGGTGCCATTGCCTTCTCCATTCATTGGTCTATGTCTGCGTTTATGCTAATACCATGCTGTTTTGTTTACTGTTGGTTTGTGTATAATCTGTAATTGGGTAGAATGACGTCTCCAGCTTTGTTCTTTTTGTTTAAGATCACTTTACCTATTCAGAGTCTTCTGTGGTTTCATATAAATTAATTTTTTTTTCTTTTCTACAAAAATGCCATTGAGATTTTGCTAGAGTCTGCATTAAAATCTGTAAATCTTATTGGGTAAAATTTAGTATTATTCATGAATCATGACCCCTATAATATGTGTCTGTCTTGACTAATGTTCTTTGGAATCACTACCTGCCTGTGTTCAGGTAGCTAGTCTAGATAGCCTCTGTTAGAATCTGTGTTCTTCTTCATTTGGTCTTTCATTTTCCAGTTGTTCATTCTGGGCTTGTTCTCATCATGGGACAGAATTCTAAGTAACGGCTTGATTGCTTAAGTCTTCTTGAGCTTCAGGAGTTGATGTGTCATAGTGATACTTCTACCATATTCTATTGGCCAAAAAGTCACAGAGTCAGTCCAGAATTAGAAGTGAAGGAATCTGAGTCTTGGCTTCCCTGGTAGCTCAGTGGTAAATAATCTGCCTGACAATGCAGGAGACACAGGTTTCATCCCTGGGTCAGGAAGATCCTTGGAGAAGGAAACGGAAACAGACTCCAGTATTCTTTCCTGAGAAATCCCATGGACCAAAGAGTCTGGTGGGCAATAGTACATGGAGTTGCAAAAGAGTCAGATACAGTTTAGCAAGGAAGCAACAA
This sequence comes from Bos taurus, assembly GCF_002263795.3. NCBI lineage: Eukaryota > Metazoa > Chordata > Mammalia > Artiodactyla > Bovidae > Bos > Bos taurus. The sequence goes on along the minus strand of NC_037328.1, from coordinate 37,584,954 downwards.
TGACAAAATGGCAAGCAAGATGACTTTAAGTCACTTAAGTAGCAAGTACATGAACGTATTATTTGAGCTTCCCTGGTGGCTCAGTGGTAAAGAATATGCCTGCCAATGCAGGAGACATGGGTTCAATGCAGAAAACATGGGTTGGGAAGATTCCTGGATAAGGAAGTGGCAACCCACTCCAGTATTTTTGCCTAGAAAATTCCATGGACATTGGAGCCTGGTTGACAAGGGGTCACAGAGTCCAACAAAACTTAGTGAGTGAACAAACATGCACACAAAGTTACGATACAAAATGTAATCAGAGAGGTAGGAATGGTGAATTCAGTTATTTTTGCAATCAATTTATTACAGTCACTTTCTTCAAGTACAAATGCATCACAAGCATAATTTCAGGAAAAAAATTATTAAATGATTCTGAAATAGATGAGACATATCTGAATTTCATAATGACATTAAACTAGATCATCTCTATAGTATATGTAGAAAATATGACGTCTTGTAGGTTTAGGTTGAAGCAATAGTTAGGCAGATTTGCAATAAATTAAATTGCCATATTCAAATACGTTTATAGAAAAATGTCAGCTTAGACATTTGCAGTGGCAGAGCATAAGGCTTTCTTCTCAATCCTGTACTTATCACCTTTTTATTACTGACTTGTATGAAAATATGATTATCCAAATAGAAGATGACATGAATCTGAAAGGAATAGATAGTGTTCTGGATGACAGAATTAGTATCCAAAAGGCCTTGACAGGATGAAGTAACAGATTAAATTAAATGCGACAAATTTTAATGTAGATAAATTTAAGGCAATGCAATAAAATAAAAATCTCAAGATGTTCAATTATAGACTGGCTTACCTGGGTAAGCATCTTAAGAGTTTTAAACAAGAGTGGCTTCAATAATAATCAACAGTGTTAGCAATTTGTATAAAACATCTGTGAATATAGATCACATTAATACATAAACATTGTATATGAAAAAATAAAAAATAACCTTTTTAAAAACTTGATTATTATAACTTACAACTAAGAAAATAGTGGTGATTAGTTTCAGCATTATATTTGATATTTAGTTTTGAGCAACTTCTCAATGTCATTTGAAAATCAGTTTCTTTGTTGTTGCTGTTGTTCAGTCGTTAAGTCACGTCCAGCTCTTTGCAACCCCATGGGCTGCAGTACCCCAGGCTTCCCTGTCCTTTCCTATCTCCTGGAGTTTTCTCAAAAACATGTCCATTGAGTCAGTGATGCCTTCCAACAACCTCATCTTCTATCATCTCCTTCTCCTCCTGCCCTCAATCTTTCCAAGCATGAGTGTCTTTTTCAATGAGTTGGCTCTTCACATCAGGTGGCCAAAGCACTGGAGCTTCAGCTTTAGCATCAGTGCTTCCAATGAATATTCAGGATTTATTTCCTTTAGGATTGACTGGTTTGATCTCCTTGCTGTCCAAGGGACTCTCAAGAGTCTTCTCCAGTGCTACAATTTGAAAGCATCAATTCTTTGACTCTGAGCCTTCTTTGTGATCCAACTCGCACATCCATACATGACTACCGGAAAAACCATAGCTTTGACTATTCAGACCTTTATCAGCAAAGTGATGTCTCTGCTTTTCAATATGTCTCTGATGTCTACGTTTGTTATAGCTTTTCTCCCGATGAGGAAGTGTCTTTTAATTTCATGGGTGCAGTCATGAAAGGATTTTGGATGCCCAAGAAAATTTCTTGGGCATCCAAAATTTCACTTATAAATAAATAACCTGAATGATGCTGTAACTATTTGTAAACTAATATTTCATTTAGAGATCTTCTCACTGACTTCTGGTTTCTGAGTCAATGAAAGGAGTTTGGAAGCCACCACTCCATCCAAACAAGTAATAAAAAGATGTGGGTGCTCAATTGTATCTGACTTTTTACAACCCATGGGCTGTAGCCCACCAGGCACCTCTGTCCATGGAATTTTCCAGGCAAGAATATAGGAGTAGCTTGCCATTTCCTCCTCCAAGGGATCTTCCTGATCCAGGGATGCAACTCAAGTCTCCTGTGTCTCCTGAATTGCTAGGCGGCTTCTTTACCATTAAGTCACCTGTGAAGCCCTTATTGCTGTTGTTCAGCCAGGCTTCTCTGTCCTTCACTATCTCCTGGAGTTTGTTCAAACTCATATCTATTGAGTTAGTGATGCCATCCAACCATCTCATCCTCTGCCACCCCCTTCTCTTCTTGCCCTCAACCTTTCCCAGCATCAGGGTCTTTTTCAATGAGTTGGCTCTTCATATTAGGTAGCCAAATTTTTTGGAGCTTCAGCTTCAGCACCAGTCCTTCCAATGAATATTCAGGGTTGATTTCTTTTAGGATTGACTGGGAAGCCCTAAACAGACTTAAATATCAACAACTCTTTCAGAAATCTGTCAGAGAGTGGAGAACATAGGGGCACAACACTGCCCCAAGATTAAAGAAATAGACAAGCAAACACAGGGAGGCATGGCTTATTGGAGTAATAAGTTCTTTCCTGATCTCTTGTATGGCCTTTGGATGGAGAAGTTCTCTTTCCATTGGGGTGGCTTAGATGGGAAGATAGACCAACATGTATGGAGAACATGCAGCCAAAAGATAGAGAGAGGGAGACAGAGATTTGATGAGTCACTAGAATCAATTTCCAGCACCTTCAGCCAAGTTATTCATTTCAGTTTGTCTCCTTTTTGGTTAAGCTAGTGTAAGATTTACTTTTGTAATTTTTCACTTGTGAATATGTCACTACAACCTACAAAGCAACAATAAGGAAACACTTATCAATCTCTGTAACTTTACATTTTGTTTATCTTTAAAATTTGCATTTGCATTAATTAAAAACTTTTAAAAATTAATAGAGTTTGTGTGGTGTGATCATGAGATTTTTCCCATATTTCTCTATTTTTCTTTTGCTTTAAATTGAGTAGTTTTGTTTATATATTGAAAATTAATTAAAAATTAAAATCATGCCCAGAAGGCTATGTCCCATAATTTTTGTGTATGCATAAAATTATTTTTTCAATTACAGTTATTTTAAAAAATCACTATTGTAACTATTTAAAATACACTGTCAAGAATGGAATTGATATTCTTCATAGTTTACTTTATCATGGTTTTTTATTCTTAGATAGTTTAGAGCAATGTAGTTTAATTTTTCATCCATTCATAATTTCCTGAGTGCCAAGTTGAATAACAATAATATATATACCTACCTCACTAAATATTCTGAATATTCATTGAAAGGACTGATGCTGAAGCTGAAGCTCCAATACTTTGGCCACCTGATGTAAAGAACTGACTCACTGGAAAAGATCCTGATGCTGGGAAAGATTGAAGGCAGGAGAAGGGAATGACAGAGGATGCGATGGTTGGAAGGCATCACCGACTCCGTGGACATGAGTTTGAACAGCTCCAGGAGTTGGTGATGGACAGGGAAGCCTGGTGTGCTACAATCCATAGGGTTGCAAAGAGTCAGACATGAGTGAGTGACTGAACAACTGAACTGAACCTCACTAAATTATTTTAGCTCCTCACTTTTTTTTAATCTATGATTAATACAAGGACAACTGTATGAAGAATAGTTTGTCTTTTTAGTAAAAGTAATCAGTTAAATTATTTCTAAAAGTTGTCATCAAATGTTGTGTGAGTAGCTCATTGTGACAAATATCTTTGAAAATTTAGGTATTTTGCTGAAGCTTGTTTTGACATAAGCATCTTAGCTGTTAAATATGCTTCTAAACATTATAAATTCCTTGATACTTTAAATCTTCTCAGTACTCCTAATATATTACCAGGAAAGGAAGGAGTGCTTTCTTTTTTGCTGTCATGATCTTATTTAATTTTAAATATATTTAAACTGGTGCTAAAATATGAACCCATGAGCCTCTTTTTTTGTTACTGTGGATATTATTTAAATTATAAATTCTTTAGTAATCAGTTCATTTTACTTAGTGCTTCACCCATTTTCCAAAATTTCAAAAGTAAAAGATTTTAACAATTATATTGTAATTATTAATAAATAAATCATTCTCAGTAGAGTCATATAGAATAGGGGTAAACTAAAGTTACCAATTTTATTATCAAGAGATAACTGCTTTAAAGGTGTTTATAAATAGTCTTCCTGTTTATCTTGTATATATTCATATATACTTGTGATATAAACACAAAATCAATACGTTTATATGCTTTTTATCATTTGTATGGTCTTTTAATCCATTTTCATTTTCATACTATTCTATAGTCATAAATAAGATATTTTAAAAGAATCTTTTTGCATAATGTCTTAACTTGATGTTAAGCAATACTCAGCACAAACCAATTTATTCAAATAAGGCAAAATTTCTACTTATTTCACTATTTCACTTTTCATACATAACAAACAATATTAAAAGATCAATTTGCTATGGGGACTTTCAATGTACTGCAAGTTTACACTGTTTATTATTTCTGTCAAACTAGATTAATGTCTTTTCTATGAATTTAGTACCTTTATTAGCCTATAATTATTCCAGAAAAACAGAGATATTTAGCCAAATCCGCATGAGGAATTTTATAGATGTGGATTTTTTTCTAAAGGCATCATTTCTAAATGGACCCATATTTTAGCCTTTCTCGGCTTCAGGGAAGAAATTCACTTTAACCTTGGAGTCATCCTGAAAACAAATTTCTCTCAACATCCTGGTCCAAAGACATTAAAAATACTCTTCTGTCGTTCTTCAACCCTTGCCCTTTCTCCTTAAATAACTTTATTACAGGAGCTATTACTTGGCACCTCTATTTCTCAGAACGGACTTTACAAAGTCTGTCCTCCTAATTAGCGTATGACCAGCCTCCTGTCCTGCCAGTGTGCAGCTGACAAGAAGCAGAACAATTTGACAGCAATGTGTGTGGTGACCAGTGGTTCCGTGGAAAACTGGAGGAGCTGAGAGTGTACTGTCTAGGATGTGATTTTTACATCAGCCTGTTTTTCTTAATAAAGGGAAACTTAAACTACAAATTGGAGGCAGCAAATGGATCAAAAATGTGACTTTTATAGTAAGTGCTATTGTCATTATCTGTGTTTGACTTCCTAAGAGGGACCACACAAGTTTCATAGAAAGACTATTGTGAGAATCAATAGCCAATTGTGTGCAGCTTTGTACAGATATCAGGAAAATTTTGTATTAGGCCACTCTTAATTCTTTTCCAAGTTAAAAAAGTATGTTAAGTTTGTGTCATGAAAACTAAATCTCATTCAACTTGATACTGCCTTTCTCACATCTTCTTAATGCCCTGCATGACTCTACAGTTATAGAAAATAAGAAGAATATTATTTTTAATATTTAATGTAAATGAAGATTTTTACAGGGAATAATGAGTATGAAAAATATTTTAAAAATTTTAAATATGTGCATAGAATATTTTGTAGTTATAAGGTAGTCACCATCATATCTTACTGGATATTTCACCAGTACATTTAGAGATTCTGCAACATTTTAGTCTTTTTCCCTGCCTTGCCCCAAAATATAGTCAGAGTTGTGTCTTTGTTCCTGTAAGTCTCTTCCTATTTTCCAAGAAAAGTAATGATGTTTAGAAATTTAGGACACTGTTGGAATAGTTTCTATGTCTAAGGAAACATGGCCTTATTGATATTGGTTATTACTTAGGAATTCATCTTAAAATTATTTTGTAGAGACTTTCAATAACATTTTATTTCTCATGGATACTTATAGTTAACATCTGTTTGTCACCTTAATGAGTATATTCATATTTAAGTATAGAACAAAGTTTTGGGTCCACACTTTGCTTTAGTTTTGTACTAGTGTTTAATCTGTACTAGTGTTTAATGCTTACTCCTTGGAAGGAAAGTTATGACCAACCTAGACAGCATTTTAAAAAGCAGAGACATTACTTTGCCAACAAAGGTTCATCTAGTCAAGGCTATGGTTTTTCCAGTAATCATGTATGGATTTGAGTTGGACTATAAAGAAAGCTGAGTGCTGAAGAATTGACGCTTTTGAACTGTAGTGTTGGAGAAGACTCTTGAGAGTCCCATGGACTGCAAGGAGATCCAACCAGTCCATGCTAATGGAGATCAGTCCTGAGTGTTCATTGGAAGGACTGAGGTTGAAGCTAAACTCCAATACTTTGGCCACCTGATGTGAAGAACTGAGTCATTTGAAAAGACCATGATGTTGGGAAAGATTGAAGGTGGGAGGAGAAGGGGACAACAGAGGATGAGATGATTGGATGGCATCACTGACTCAATGGACATGAGTTTGAGTAAACTCTGGGAATTGGTGATGGACAGGGAGGCCTGGCATGCTGCAGTCCATGGGGTCACAAAGAGTTGGACATGACTGAGCAACTGAACTGAGTGTTTAATCATAAGTTGTGTGATATAATATTTACATTTGTTCAATAAAAAGCTAAATTAATTCTGAATCTCTTGCTGGATTGTCCTTATGGAAGGTAAGTAAGTCTATGTATACAGTGGTTTTAAGGATATTGAGAAGGTTCAACAATCAAAAACTGGTCTTTATCCCCTATTCTTGAAAAGGATTGATTTATGTTAAAAGTTCCCTAGAGGAAGGAGTGCTGTAAGTCATTACAAAATTTTCACATTTATTCTGAGAGCTGGGTAAAAATGGAGATTTTTAAATACTGACTGACACCCCACCCCACTCCAAGTAGCTGTGAGAAGTAAATGATGCACTGAAAAAGAGTGTAATAAGAGTGTAATATAATTGAGTTTGAAGAAATAAGACTAAATCAGAATCTGCTTGCAGTTATGAATAGATGGAATACGTTTTTAAGGAATATGAATAAAGGAGGGAAAAGGAGCTGAAAGTCAAAGATGTCAAAATCCACAATAAACTGTGCTTCAAATTTAACTACTTGTCTTTCAACATAAGCAGGTTTAAATAATAACCTTGCTGATTTTCCTGAAACAAAATTAAGAAACAGATGACAGCATCAGCTCAATAAAAATGTGTCCTTGCAACATTTCTCTTCTCAAGATCAAGTTTTCTTTTTGTTAACCCCAATCAAATATAATCAAAGGATATTCTGGTCTTACTGAATATTTTCATTTTCCAAATAGCATTCATGTCCACTATTTTCTCTAAATTACTTAGTGAATTTAAAATACAGATATGTTTGTCTTATTTAAAGTGAATTTTAATGTAATAAGAATGTATTTTCACCACGTCAAATCAACCCAGTCTGTAATAGCAGACTATGACAACTAAAAGGAAGGTTCTCTTTCATCTTGTTTATATGTGAAACAGAGTGATAAAACTCTCAGATTCAAAAAAAAAGTTTGCAAACAATTTCAAGAGAGAAGGAAAAATAGGCTTTTAACTTAATTGTAGTACTATATCTCACTAATGGCAGAGTACGTACCAAAAAGAGCTCAAATTCAATTCAAACAATTAAGCATTCATACAACCTTATTTACCATTCACTTTTCAAACAAATGACTGTTTAAACAGATTTAGAAAAATAGGAAAGTAGACTTCAAATCTTCCCTCATAAAATGCCCTAAAGTCATTCATGTGTAATGTGTAATCAAACTCATTGCTGCTTGTTCCATCACTATAATTTTTCAGAAATGTTTAAACTCTGACTTTAAATGGTGTAACACGGCATGATCTTTCCCTGACCACCCCATGTGCAGTGCCTCACCTTATTATTATTCCTCTTAGATGTATCATAAGCTTCCTTACATTGTTTATTGCATTTGAAAGGATGTCTGCCTTAATTATTGAATTGTACAGAGGGTCTTCTGAGGTCTGGGTATTGGTGTGTCCTCTCTCCATTCCACAGGGCATGTTTTCCTCCCCAGTGGATGATATTCAAAATGTTTATCAAGAAAAATAGTGGAGAAAATATCATACAATTGAGAGTTTAACAGTTTATATGCAGAGCAAGTCATCACAAATGCGTCTGCTTAAAAACTAGATTTAACCTTGATAAAAAACTGTCTGGAACTAAACACAGTACACTGTTATCAACTTGTTTACTGTGAGCTGTGGGTGATTTATTTCTTCCTGAGACTATCACTTTCATGATGATAGAAAATAATATTTAACCCTACATGTTTTATTTAAATTTTATTTTAATAAGTACATTCTGCAATAAGCTGGAAGAGCATGTACTCCAAGTAACTTTATAGAGTACTGTTGATAGCATCGGCTAGACTGTAAAAGAAGAAATTAACCATAGATATGTGGCTATAAAATGAGCTAGTTGGATGTACAAATAAATCCATCAGTAAACAAATCTGTGTCTGCAGAAAGATCTTCAAATCAAGGAAACGACTTCCCTCTGAACTGAAAAAAGGATGATGCTTCTTTCAAAAAGTGGTCACACTTGAAAATTTATGATAAACAAAAGATGTAGAGTATGTTCTTGCAGTTATGGTTGTGAAAAAAAAAATGTACGGGGACATACAGCACACAAAGAGTGATGAGGCAGTGTAGTGAAATTAAACACCTTCTGAGAATTATAAAAAGTTTCTTTCATTAGAAGAATTAAAAAAAATAACACCAGTTTTGTTTCTGATATTTGATTAAAGTGCTGCTGAATGGTTAAAGTCATGTACAGACTTGAAAGTCTCAGAAAAAAGCAATGGTGAATTAGAATAATGCGCATCATATAACATTAATTTCATAAGAAACATTTCAAAGAGATTTCTGGAAAGATGTTTCCCTGTCCATTAATTGAAGAGAGTTAATATGTTTTACCATCTTGTAAAGGACAATGGGCCAGCATATCAAAATCTGAGAATTATAGCAGAAAAGCACAAATTCAAACATATACACATAAACCACTTTAATATTATTCAATTCCAAATGAAACCCTTTGCAACCTAACACTCATGAAAGTGTCAGAACTGGTATTCCATTAGCAAATTTCAGAAGAGTTCTCTTCTGAAGCAGGTGAAAAATATCCTGATTGACTCTAATAGTGTTTGATGACAACTCAAGATTACTGACTGCATATTTATTGTAATAAAAATTTTATGATTTTAGAACATATTTCTCTGAGCTTTGTATTATCTTTCAAATTAAAATGTTTTGGCAACATAAACTCATATTTATGGTTAATAGACTTAACAGAAAGCTTTATAGATGCAATTAAGGATTTCAAAGTGAAAGTGAAAGTCACTCAGTCATGTCTGACTCTTTGTGACCCCATGGACTATACAGTTCAGGGAATTCTCCAGGCCAGAATACTGGAATGGGTAGCTGTTCCCGTCTCCAGGGCATCTTCCCAACCCAGGGATCAAACCCTGGTCTCCCACAATGCACGTGGATTCTTTATCAGCTGAGCCACAAGGGAAATGCAAGGACTTCAAAAGCTTTCTATTTTATACAGGAATCTATACTTTTGAATATAATAGATATTCAGATTTCAGAATGAAAATTACAAGCAGCACATGTCACAGGATAGGAATAATCATGATAATAAGAACCTTTTTCTGGAAGGATTACTATATCCTATGTAGTGAGAACTTCCTCTTCACTAACAACTGAGGTTCCAGGAATTTTTTTAATGTTAGTAGCAGAATTACTACAGATTTGAGTCTATGGATGTCAGACTCCAAAGGTAAATAAATTTTAAGCTTATTACCCTGGAAAGAAAACAGTAATCTCTAGGAGAGAAACCTTTTAAATACCAACATAAAAATTGTCATGAAATGTTGCAGTAGGATTTACATAAACAGAGGAGAGAAAAGAGGTAATTTCAAAGGCAATAATATCTGGTAATATTCAGAATGTGATTGCTAAACATTAGCAGTAAAGGATTAGCTAATAAAGGATATACACTTAAAAAAAATTCAATGGACTGATATAGGATGTAATTTCACCCCTTTCATTTATAAAAGACATATAGTTTAAATTTGGATAACGTAGGCACCAGTACATATTTTCTGGTATTTTTCAGAGGTTCACATTTGTGCTCTTTCTTTACTATGCCATAACTCTGACTCAAAGTAGGGACAATGGAACTGGAAGGAAATCAGCTTTTTAGTGGACCTTTCTTGCCACAGCATCACAGCTGTTTTGAAATTTTGTTTCTGTACCACTAAAGGCAAGGAATTGGCAGACTGGGAAGGTGATCAAATTGCAATCAGCCATGGAAGGAGTGATCTATAAACAGGATGAGGCAGAGAAAAAGACACTGGGGGCTGGAATGCAGAGCACTTATATCATAGGCCTCTGAAGCTGAAAATAGAAGTCTATGTAAAACTTGGTAAAAGAATAGTCTTCAGAGAGTCAGAGAACCATCAATGAAAGCAGCCTGTTGATAGGTGAACAAAAGAAGCCTTTGTGTGAACACTGGCTAATTAAGTCTTGCAATTACCGAAAGAGCTTTCTTTTTTGTGCTGAAGAGAGACATATAAGAGTGATGAACAAGTTCAGATTGAAAATACTTATTCATATTATCTGGGGGAAGGGCCATTTGCCTATTAAACAAAGCAAGGTTGCCCATTTCTCGCTTTGAGTAGACCTGGGGAGAGTGGGAAGAGACAGGCTTCTAAAGTAGGTGAAATTGTTGGCCATGAAAAGTGCCTTTGACTCAGTTTCAATGGATTTAACCTTTATTAAATATAGACCCCCTATCAAAATAGCTATAAGCTGAGAGAATTGCTTCCAATACACACTCCTTTTCTTAGCAGTCATAGAAAAAACAAAGCTTGATAAGCTCTTGGGGCTGAAGTATTCTTCTCCCATATGGGAGTTATTATTTCCAGTTCATTGTGTCTCAAAGTAGGGGTCAGGTCTCCCAGAGGCCACTGGGGTCTGAGAGGGTTAACACAGAACAGAACTACAAAACTCTGATCAGTGTTGATGATGGTGGTGAACTCTGAGCTATATAAACCAGATGAAAAGGCCTCTACTTACCACTTCAAGTGTTCAAACATGTTCCATCTCCAAGAGGGGGCTCCAAACTGCAATTTTATGGCAGTGACAAAGAGGAAAAGTTTATAGAAATGAGGGGTGTGCTTGTTTTTCTGTGAGGGAGGCATGTAGTCAGCATGAGAATCTGAAGCCAGGAGAGCAAAAAGGAAGGACTGAGAATAGGGTCAAATTTGTGAAGGAAGTTGGCAAATCTCTGGGGAGGCATAAACTGAAATCCCAGGTGCTCCAGAAATGTGGACTCCAATTTCTTTCTTTTTTTCTCTTAAGCTCTTGTCCAACTCTTTCCTAATGATTCCTCCTGTCCTTAATCCTCTTTTTTTGGCTCTTGAAATCTACTCAGGAACATTATATTTCACAAGAGTAGTTTCATGTAAGAATGACTCAGGAATTCATGGAATAAGGAATAGGGATTTTGTTTTTAATTGCTTAAGTACTATCTGATTTCTTAGCCTTTGTTTGGCTCTTATAATCAGTGATACACAAGTAAACAGAGAGTCGGGACGTGAGATTTAGATGATCATCAAAACCAGCCCTTTCATCATTCACCTTTACTCACAGACCAGCAAAGAGACCCCCTTCTTTTCCCAGCCTTGTTGACACCTACAGTAATTACTCCCAGGAAGGTAACTCTCCCAGGTAATATTTCACTTCCCATTGATTGCACGAGTACCAGCTTACACTCTTGCAGCACTGATGAGCAGTGACACCCTCCTGTCAGACAGGTAATTGGTTGGCAGAAAATGCCACAGACACTTTAGCTTCCATGTTTCAAAATCCCTTATGCAAATGAGGCACAAGAATTAGTGCCAACCGTCCACTATTACTAGTTGTCAATCAGCCGTGCTTCCTGCTCAGAGACTTCCTGCCTTATTCCATGCGAACACATGGGCGAAAGTGCAACACCGTCGAAGCCATACGGAGTGTAAAAGGGCATTGTTCTAAACATTCTCTTCATAACAATACACTGGTGGGCTCAAGGAAGACAACATGCTGTAAGTGTTAAAAGGCAGTATTTTCCAAATACTCCAGGAAACACCTGTGTCAGTGTCCGATGCCTGGTACCAATTCAGATTCTGAAGCCACTAAACAAGAAGACCTGTGTATGGGGCTCCTGAAAAGAAGGTTCACATGAATACCTTACAAAACTCCCTCACACTAAAGTTTGAGAATAGCTAGTTCAAGTCAGTGCACATGCATTCAAAACCCTGCAGCCAGGCAGCACTATTTCTCCATCATTAAATTCAAGAAACTTGGTTACATTTTCTTTGGGCCAGATACCACTATATTTGTAAACATATATACAAGGTATGTTGTCTGCTCTCAAGGGTTTTAACGTTGATTAATCTAAGAAGCATCCAGCTAAGGACTATAGAATGAAATCTGTAACAAATTTTTAAGAGGGGGATACACAGGAAGCACTGAGAAAATGCCATCCATCTGAAGATATCTGTTGCTTTATCCTGCCCTGTAATTTGATGTTCTCTTAAGGTTATGTATGCTTAATATTGAGCAGTTGTTTATTAAACAAATATCAAGCAGTTGTAACCCAAACTGTAGTACAGATTTTAAAGGATCTAGCCCTAAGCCCAGGATCAATGAATCTGGCAATCTGGGGAAAGTATGCACTTAGAAAATTTTGTTGTTTTCAGATATGTGCATTATATGTGAAATATTTGGAACTTAGCTTATCTAGAAATCTGTAGCTTTTCAGAAACTGTTTATGTTTCTTTAGCAAGATGTAGTAGGTGATTTATCATGATCTTTTAATTCTGCGTGAAGTCAATGACTGTGCTAAAGACTGTTGAGATGTCCCCCTCCATGAAGAAGAGAAAATAAGTTATTAATAGAAAATAAAATGTATCCCCAAATATGCAAACAGTGAGTGAATTAAACATACATGCAGCTCAGCGGTGCTTATGTATTTTGAATGAGTTTATTTCACAAGGGGGAATGGGTAGACATCTTTACTTATTTGTGTTTCTTTTTTGAGGAAATAAAATTTTAATTTTTCCTGGAGAAATAGTCACACCATTCTCAGCATTAAGATTATCTATACTGATACCAAATAGCCAAAGAAGTTTATTTATTTTGACCAAAATTATTAATGTCTTCTTGAACTGTAAATGTTCAAGGCTTTCCCACTGTGCTGGTTATTTCTCGTGGGCAAGCCCTGACAACTAAAGAGCCATTTGCTCATTGTGGAGACAAAGTGCTGAATCTGAAGTGCTGACTCAGCTGGGCAGGAGGTGGTAAGATTAATGGACACCAACCTAGAGGGAAAAGCGGTCTGTGAGTGTAAAGGGCCTTGGTGGGAGAAACATTTCCCCAGTGAAAGAGAGAACACACACTTCGTCCTTCCATTCACTCCATGGCCAGACATCCTGTGGAACATGTCTGAGTCCCATGCAGTGGTCCTATTGCAAATTTATATCTCTATTCAGTAGTGATTGAATCAAGACCAACTCATCACACATTCTATCGTAAACTTTAACTGCTGTGATACATCCTTTTCAAAGAGGGTCAATTGTATTTTCATCAATAACACATGCATTCTACTTGAAATAACAAGCATAATTGTAACAGCATCTATCAAGCTACATAAGAAAACAAGATATGCCCAAGGCTATTTTTAAAGCACAACTTATATACTAAAGGAGATAGTAAAATAGTGAATAGCTATGCAATAGAATGATATAACAACAGATTAAAAGGAATAAATGGCGTATCACCTAGTTACTTTTGGCTCTTTAACATTTAGTTAACTTTTGTTTAGTGTGAGAGAATGGGCAGGCAAGTGTCTTCCTATGTCAGACAAAATATGCTCCATGTTTAACACAAGTATTTAATTGTACTGCAGCCAGAAGAAATCTGACATTTTTCACTTTCGTATTTACTGTTAGTCCAGGATGTTTGACACTCTAATGTATCCCATGAATAGATTTCCATAGAGTGACAGTTATAAAACAACAGTAAATTGATTCAAACCATGTTTAGCTAACAGACAATTTGTCAATATGGGTGGTTCAGTTTCAAGGCTTGACTTAATTCGTTTGGTAGGTTAAAAACATTAGTTTTGGAGAAACAAAATATGATTTATTTATTTTGTAAATATTTACTGGTATCTGCTCTGCATCAGGTGCTCTTTCCAGCTACTGGGGATCTAGTATCAATGACTAATCAAGTGTAGAACAGTGGTAATGCCGAGAGGGGGAAAATGGAGGGTTGGACAATTCAAGGTGAAGTTAGATGTAATAGAAAGTTACCATTCTCTATTCTTCCAGAAAACAAACAAGTCACGATTACAATTTTTGTTTCTTCTACCTGACTGCACTTTTGTGTTTTGCCCTTTTCCTTTGTAAATTCAGTGTTCCACGGATAATGTAATGGAGACCAAAGAGGAATGAACCGGAAGAGCTAGAAATTTGGTTTCATCTCTCATACTAATTAACCTTGTGACCTTAAAGAAATTAATTAATTTTTCTTAGACTCAGTATTCTGGGATAATTTATAGAGTTTTATTTAAGATATAAAATAAAACTTCATTTCTGGTAGGGCATAATAAACTGTATAAAGACAAAGCGGTTGCAGCCTGTTTTGTGAGTGCCCACATGAACCTTCTCAATGTCACCTCCAGGAGAAATGTTTCAGTTATAACAATTTACAGACAGCAGTCATCACTATGTGTATATTAGGTAATTTCACAATACTTTTCTTATTTCTTATTTTCTCAGATCTGTTTTTCTGAGCAGGGGATAAATATTAGCAATACAGGGAAAAACAAATATATTTTTCAGCTGAAAAAATTATACTCAAAATATATATGTATAGTAACTTAAAATACCTAAGGGCCTCATGTTTTACAATCCTGTTATAAAGTCTCCTTTTTATGTTGTCTCAAAGGAACAAGTCAAGAATGCAAGGGTAGGTATCCTGTGGTGAAATTTAGTAGAACTGTGGCTAATGGTGATATGAACAATTTGTCTTCCGAAGAACAGTGACAAGACTGAGATTTTCTCTATTTTCATAAAATATTTTTGTCACCCTCTTTTAAACACAGGTACACACACACACACACACACTGCCTACTCTGTCTTCCTGAATTGATTTTCAGAAACAGCTCAGTAGGATATCCTGATGGTATCCTTTTTAATCCTTTCTTGTGGGAGTGCTTTTCTTAGCCAAAAAAAGAGAGGAAAAGTTTAAAAGTTTCTGTTGTTTAGTAAATAACCAAATTAAGTTATAAATAGTGTCACTGCTTTCTATTCTATTTTTAAACTAATACAAATATGTTCTTCCTCTAGAAAAATTGATCCCTGTTAGTTGTTTTGAATATATCTCCTAGTTAACACTGTAAACTTTAATCTCTAAACCATTATCTTTTTTCCTGGCTCAGCAGGAAATTCTGCCTGTCATTAAATCAGTAACTCCTTATGTTTATGACTACCAAGAACTGCAAAAGCCAGACTCTGCATGCAGTAAAACTTGTCTAATTAGCATCAGTCTACACATTACCATATGTTAACAATAGCCTTTCATAGTTCCTATTGCTTTGGCATCTGTGATAGATGACACAACATAGAATCATTCTTATTATTTTATCTTCTTGCTATAAGTTCTCAAGTATTTCTTTTCTTGTCTTTACCTATTCTTTTTTGTTTTTTACATTTCCTGAATTACTTTCAACATCATGACCTTTAGGTGCCTCATTCTTGCTTCCTGAAGAGGGATCATAGGCAGTACTAAGTTCAAATATGTTAACATCTTTATATCATCAAACCCTTTACCTCCCTACTTTAAAATTCTGTCTGTTTTTTTAGATCTACTTCAGAATCCATAATTTATCACTGAAGACAACAAAAACTTAGAATTATAAGACCCAAACTACCATAGGTACAAGATGAAATAGATAAAAGAGAAAAAAGGGAAAGAACAAAAATATGATAGAAGTGAACTATTTCTATTAAAATCATCCAATAGTTATTTAAACTAAGTCAATGCAATTTAAAAGTTACAAGGATGTTTCCTGGATTCAAATTTCTGAAAATTCTACTGTGCCCTTTTGAAAACAAGATGTTAAATACTTGGACTTTGATTACCACAATAAGGTGATTAATGTGTAATAATGTTATTCTTCTTATGAAATTGAAAGCAAATTCCACTTGTTTATTCAAATACCAGGCTGTAAAAGTATTTTTCAGCCTTATGTAATGTTAAGGTATTGTAGAATAGAGGTGAGTTTATGTTTTTAATCTGTGGATTAAGAAAATAATTTTAAGCAAAGTTATAAATAAATCATTTGTCCTTGTCAATTGTGCAAATGATTTTGAATGAAGGGGATCAATTGTTTAAAAAAATAATAATTATCACAAGAAATCTGTCATGTCCAGAATTCTGTCTTATATACTTTTTGATCGTGTATTATATACTAATTTCCGTCATAATTTAAATCAATACATTTTAGATTTTAAATCATTTACCTTATTTGCCACACATATCATGTATTTACAGCTCTTTAAATTTTTATGACTTATTTTCAATTTGCTGTAAGTTTATAATCCAGAATCTGGAACAGTGTTAACAAAATAGTTCCGTCTGTCACTGATTGGCTTTGTGGTTTTGGCTATCACTATTGTGTGATATATCATAACATATTTTAATCTGGGCATCTTTCCTTCTCTGTCACCATTCCAGCGAAACTTCTGGCTGGAGAACACAAAAGCTAATAGTGTTTAACGAGATAAAAATACAACGATATACATTTTCCTGAATGATAATAATAATTCACCTATTATCACATTATGTCATGAAGTTTAAAATCACATCATTCTAGAGTTTATTTTAAAATAATCACCCCAAGTGAATTTTGATTAGAACCACTGGTATGGTTTGAGGACAAAACTAAGATCCTAGATTATACAATCATCAAAGGTCAGGCAAAAAAAGAGAGAAAACCTTTTATCTTATCATTTACAACCTTCTTTATTGACAAGGGTCTGACTCTGGTGGTGTTCTGCCCCAGTCTTTGAAGATTTAGGGGCTCTTTTTGAAGATGCCAACGGGAAAACACACACAACCTAAAAGCTGAGAATTATGCTTTATTTGGCAGGTGAAACTGAGGACTGCTCTGAAGAGTCAAGGGTGGAGCCAGGATATATAAGATTTTTTGTAAGAAAGACCAGGTAGTCAAAGCTTCAAAAGAAAACCGTTAATTAAAGAAAACCAGATACCTCAAGTTAATGCAGTTTGCACTTTTCTATGTATGGGAAGTTGCTAGAGTCTGGGCTCACTGGATTCATTCCTTTGTTACACACCTTAACTTTATAAGACCAGCATTCTGCTTTTCTCTATCCTGGATGCCCTCAGGGTGCATTGTTGACTTCAGTAGCTGAGGGTTGGCAGCCAGCAGCCCATTTGTCTCTACCCCAAACCAGTCCATCCTAAAGGACATCAGTCCTGAATATTCATTGGAAAGATTGATGCTGAAGCTGAAGCTCCAATACTTTGGCCACCTGATGCGAAGAACTGACTCACTAGAAAAGACCCTGATGCTGAGAAAGATAGAAGGCAGGAGGAGAAGGGGATGACAGAGGATGAGATGGTTGGATGGCATCACCTACTCAGTGGACATGAGTTTGAGCAAGCTCCAGGAGTTGGTCAAGGACAGGGAAGCCTGGAGTGCTGCAGTCCATGGGGTCGCAGAGAGGTGGACATGACTGAGCAAATGAACTGAACTGAACTGAGTTCCCTCAGGGTTCACCAGCTGGGGTGGCATTAGTGGCTTGATGGCTGCAACATCCTTTGTTAAATGATACAATAAGTAACACTTTTCATTCACAGAAGCTCCAGTTACCCTAAAGGATTCCCTTCCCCTAGATTATTCCTCTTCTCTAGGTATGCTTCCTTAGCTGGTAAATACAAATTACAACACACTTTCAAGGCAGTTGTTTTGCTTGCCTCCTCTTTACAAGACTGAATGTACTCATTTTCTTAAATATGTTTTCAACCTCATGTCTTTAAATAAAAATGTGCAATATTGTATTCAAGAACACTGTTCTGACCTTATTTATTTTATTAATATGTAAAAAGCATATTTCAAAACTTTATACCTTTTTACTTATAGAAAAGATCTATGATTTACTCATTAGTATCTGACTATGCTATCTTGAGGGACTTCCCTGGTAGCTCAGCTAGTAAAGAATCCACCTACAGTGCAGGAGACCCCGGTTCAATACTGGGTTGGCAAGATCCACTGGAGAAAGGATAGACTACCCACTTCAGTATTCTTGGGCTGCCCTGGTGGCTCAGCTGGTAAAGAATACACCTGCAAGGCAGGAGACCTGGGTTGAATCCCTGGGTTGGGGAGATCCCTTGGAGAAGGGAAAGGCTACTCATTCCAGTATTTTGGCCTGGAGAATACCATGGACTGTATAGTCCACGGGGTCACAAAGAGTCACAAACGACTGAGCTATTTTCACTTGTTCTATCTTGAAGATCCTCTGGAGGAGGCATGGCAACCCACTCCAGAATTCTTGCCTGGAGAACCCATGGACAGAGGAGCCTGTCTGGCTACAGTTTGTGGGGTTACAAAGAGTCAGATATGACTGAAGAGACTTAGCACATATGCGTGCTATATACATAATTGAAACTATTTTTGTGCTGCTCACTACAGAACAAATGAGTATATCCCTTTTTTGATCTTTTTTTTTTTTTTCTATTTTGGTAAGCATTATGAGTTTTCAAGTGGATCTTAAGTACCTTGGAGACAGGAATCTAATTGTACACTTTATTGTTACATCAACTTCTTAAAACATTCTTTGCTGTTAAAGATGAAAAGAAAAATAATAATAATATAAAAAGAAATTGAAAGAGAAAATAGGAGGTTCCTACCAGTCCATAAGCTTCCTTGGTGGCTCAGATGGTAAAGAATCTTCCTACGATGCAGGAGACCTGGGTTTGATCCCTGGGTTGGGAAGATCCCCTGGAGAAGGGAAAGGCAACCCACTCCAGTGTTCTTGCCTGGAGTATCCTATAGACAGAGGAGCCTGGCAGGCTAGAGTCCATGGTATCACAGAGATTTGTACATGACTGAGCAAGTTAGTACACACTAGTCCATAAGGGCTTCCCTGGTGGCTCAGTGTTAAAGAATCCACCTGCCAATGCAGGAGATGTGGGTTCGATCCCTGGCTCAGGAAGATCCCCTGGAAGAGGGCATGGCAAGCCACTTCAGTATTCTTGCCTGCAGAATCCCATGGACAGAAGAGCATAGCAGCTATAGTCCATAGGCTCTACTAAGAGTCAGACATGACTGAGTGACTTTGCATGCCTAACATACATCAGTCCATAAAATTAATCTTTCAACAAATTCCTCTGTAACTGCCCTAAACTAGGACAAATTAAACTCAGAATGCTGGTAATATATCTCTTTTAAAACAAAATTTGAAAATTTGTCAACTTTGTCACTAATTGCTTTTCACATCTCATTTTTAAAATCTTCATATAGACTTTATCCTGAGAGAATCAGATTGAGGAACTGTTTTAAACAATGTTTTAAATTCTAAATCTTAGATCAGTGTTTTCAGGGGGCTATTGGGTATGTTCATTTTTGTCAGTTTGGCTAAAGTTAAGTACAAGATATAGACAATTGATGCACAATATCCTCAGAAATATAATAAAAGGAAAATATAATAAAAAATAAGCTAATGGGAAACTTTCTAGCACAAAATACAGAAATGTAATCCACATTGAAAGTGAGTCCAATTTTTGGTTAAGTGAACCTTGTATTTATATTGATTTTCATCATAATTTCAAATAAAAAATCTTAGGGAGTTTGGGGTAAACATGTACACACTGCTATATTTAAAATGGATAACCAAAAGGTCCAATTGTATAGTACAGGGAACTCTGCTTAACAACTTGAGAAAAGAATTTGAAAAACAATAGATAGATGTATCAGAAAAACTGAATCACTTTGTCCCTCACCTAGAACTAGCATAACATTGTTAATAAACTGTTCAGTTCAGTTCAGTTCATTTGCTCAGTCTTGTCCGACTCTTTGCAACCCCATGAATCGCAGCATGCCAGGCCTCCCTGTCCACCACCAACTCCCAGAGAACTCCAATATAAAATAAAAAAGTTTTAAAAAATCGTTCACATCATGTTTTAATCCAGTTATTATTAAAGTCAACCAAAAAATTTCAATGTAGTTTTAAATTATTAAAAAAAATGTTTAATCAGATCAGTTCAGTTCAGTCGCTCAGTCATGTCCAACTCTTTGCGACCCCATGAATCGCAGCACGCCAGGCCTCCCTGTCCATCACCAACTCCCAGAGTTCACTCAGACTCACGTCCATCGAGTCAGTGATGCCATCCAGCCCTCTCATCCTCTGTCGTCCCCTTCTCCTCCTGCCCCCAATCCCTCCCAGCATCAGAGTCTTTTCCAATGAGTCAACTCTTTGCATGAGGTGGCCAAAGTACTGGAGTTTCAGCTTTAGCATCATTCCTTCCAAAGAACACCCAGGGCTGATCTCCTTCAGAATGGACTGGTTGGATCTCCTTGCAGTCCAAGGGACTCTCAAGAGTCTTCTCCAACACCACAGTTCAAAAGCAGCAATTCTTCGGCGCTCAGCCTTCTTCACAGTCCAACTCTCACATCCATACATGACAACAGGAAAAACCATATCCTTGACTAGACAAACCTTTGTTGGCAAAGTAATGTCTCTGCTTTTCAATATGCTATCTAGGTTGGTCATAACTTTCCTTCCAAGGAGTAAGCGTCTTTTAATTTCATGGCTGCAGTCACCATCTGTACTGATTTTGGAGCCCAGAAAAATAAAGTTTAATACAAATAAATACAATGTTTATTAATGAGTTGCAATTAATATTAAAAAAACATATGTTTGTAATAAAGCTTTACCTATACTTTATTACAACTATTAATTGGCACTCTGTGTAAAGGCTCTTTGGAATAGAACAAACAAATGGCAATCTATTTTTTACAAAGACTTTTTGAAACTCAGGCTAATTAAGAACAAAATTGCTATATATACTCTTTTAAAAAATTTGTATGTTACAGTTATTCTCTCTTCAGATTGTCATTATGTGTTTAACTTTGTGTTTAAAGCACATCATGATATTCTGAATCTATGCATTAGATCAAAGCTAAGCTCTTTCAAAATAAATCAGCTAATTTCAACATCAGATGTGTTTCTAGCATGAAGGTTAAACTTCCAGTTTTAAGCTATCAAGGAACACTTAAATACTTTGACTCTAATTATCATACTATCATAGAATTGTAGATATGAAGTGGACCTTAGAGATATCTATTCCAACTCCCTCATTTTACATGGGAGCAGTATTCAAAGAGATTGAAATGGAGCTTTCCCAGTGTCTCACAATATTTTTTATAAGATAAGAGGCTAAATCAGGGGTTCTGGCTCCTAGTTTGATTCTCTTTTCATCATAATCTTTTTGGGGGTGGGCAGCAAGAATCACTTTGATATCCCACTACAGTCAACTGGAAGGAAGCCTTTTTGGGAGTTCTTTGCTCTGAAGTTGAACTGGGGACAGACAGTAATTCAAATATCTAAAAAAAGAAAAAGAAAAAAGATTGTAATCCAGTAAGTATAAAGAATTCTTACAACTCATCAATAAAAAGGTATTAACTCAATTTAAAAGTGAGCAAATATTTGAAAAAACATTTCTTAAAAGAAGACATTCAAATGCTAACAAGAGCATGAAAAGATGCTCAACATTATTCCTCCTTGCTGCTGCTGCTGCTAAGTCGCTTCAGTCGTGTCCGACTCTGTGTGACCCCAGAGACGGCAGCCCACCAGACTTCTCCATCCCTGGGATTCTCCAGGCAAGAACACTGGAGTGGGTTGCCATTAGGGGATGCAAATCAAAAACACAGTGTGACCATTCACTCTCACCAGAATGGCTATCATAAAAAAAGATGAACAATAAAGAGGGTTAGTGAGGATGTGCAGAAATTGGGAACCCTCATATATTATTGGTGGGGATTTTGAATGTTGTAATTTCTTCGGAGAACAGCTTGGTATTCCTCAAAAAGCCCACTGTATCCATGATCATCTCCTCCAGTGGCTCCAATGTAGGACAAGCACAAGTAGTCTTCAGCTTTCGTTTGCACCAGGAATTGGAGAAAGAGAATATGATATGTAAGACCATACTACCATCCAGTCTCTCTGCCCAGGAATTTATTTGTTCTACTGATGTAAATGACAGGCCAGTGAGTAAGATAACTATATTGACATTCACTTTGGAAATAGAAGTCAATCTCTGCAGGAAAGGGTTAACTCAGTAGATCTGAGTTGTTGAAATCTACACATTCCCAAGAAAGAATATCTTCAGGACTGGCTTTTGATTGGTCCTGGGATGTGAGTGTTGAGTCCTTGGGTATTCTACCTGATAAGAGTAGTTTTTTTATGCCTAGAGATACTGAACCTATAGGTGCCACTATCTTTAGATAATTTATGCTGACAATGTGATTTATGGTGAATGCACGCTTTTGTTCAAATGCCAGCGGCTGGCATCTGAGTAGCTTAGGTCAGTCCATGTAGACACTACATGTATGGCTCCCAGGACAAAATCTAAGCATCAAGAATCTACTGAGCTTCCATGGTTGGTAACACATTGTGTGTGTTGTCACAGATCATTGCTGGGGGAATTAACCGTGTCCATGCGACTCCACTGGGACACTTGAAAACATTTGCCATGATTCTCCTGCCTTGATCACATCATGCAGCTTACCCATTAGCTTATTTTAATCTGTATCCTTTCACTGCCATAAATCATAATTATGAGTGTGACAACTTTTTTAAAATCCCCAGAGGCTGCCTAGTGAATCACCAAACCTGAGGATGAGAAGCACCAAACCTGTGTAAGGGAACCCTTTGCACACAGTTACTCCAGGCAATCTCGAGTGTCTTTCTAAGGGAAGAAAGTGGTGAGCCAAATGTACACTGTGTCCCTCCTTTCTCATACATGAAGGTCTGTGATTGTGATCTTCAGAGGACTGGCTCTTTTCATGAACAGTGGACATCACATCGTGAAAAATGCCACTCTTTATGTTTCCAATTTCTTATTTATATCACACAATGTTCTTAATGGTAAAAAATTTTAGTTTGCTAGAATGTTGATAGACATGGAATTTGGATGCAATATTGGAAATATATACATATTTTTCCTATCTTTTCCTTGCAAAAGAGTTGGACACAACTTAGGGACTAAGCAACAACTAATATATTTACATGTGCTTCTGTGTGCTCAGTCATTCGGTCATTTCCAACTCTTTGTGACTGGTGGACTAGAGCCCACCTGGCTCTTCCACCCATCAGATTTTCAAGGCAAGAATATTGGAACAGGTTGTCATTTCCTCCTCTAGGGAATCTTCCTGACCCAGGGATCAAGGCTGTGTCTCCTGCGTCTCTTGCATTGTCACATGAATTCTTTATCACTGAGCCATCTGGGAAGCTTATATGTGTGTGTGTGTGTGTGTGTATTCATACATATATATAGGATTTTATATATATATGAGATTTTATATATATATATATATATAAAGCATACACATACATATACACACACATATATTTTTTTGCACATATACATATGCATTGTAGGGTTATATGGATCTTCATGAATCCTGAGAAGGGCTGCCTTTGGGAAATTAGGGGTGATGAACAAAGCAGATATTAACCTTCTATATAATGTTTTTAATTTTGTATCACAAAAGTGTATTCACTGTTAGAATTTTAATTAAAATTATTTTTCAAATGAGGATTCTAAAGTGACTAGGTTTATTTAACTTTGGTAGCTGAAAGCTAAATGAGTCCTTAAAATCATTTTTAAAATCCATCAGTTTTTATGGGAGTATATATAAATAATTACCCATTACTATCCAGATTATATGTCAAGGACATGAAAATAATTTTCATCTTTAAGCCTGTAAGTCAGATGGTATCATGAGCTTCATGAAGTTGAATAGTAAAATAAATTGCTTATGAAAACTAGAATCCTATTCTGCAGAAGTCCTTAACATTCTTGTAAGTCTAGAGTAAGACATGTGGACTGAATGATTGTTGAGCTGTGTATACTAAAAATTGATGTACTTTTCTGTGCTGCATTGCTGTCATGTTCAACTCTTTGCAGCTCCATGAACTGTAGCCTGCCAGGCTCCTCTGTCTATGGAATTTCCAGGCAAGAATACTGGAGTGTGTTGCCATTTCCTATTCCAGGGAATCTTCCCTACTTAGGGACTGAACCCACGTCTCTTGCATCTCCTGCATTGGCAAGTGGATTCTTTACCACTAGTGCCACCTTGGAAGCCCAGTGGACATTTCTAACCATTTTTTTCCCACAATATTTCATATGAAGAAACAGAAAACCACCCCAAATCAACCAAAATAAAACCACACCTTGGACCAACATAGGGGCCTTGTCACACAGGTTCCCCAAGCAATTTTCATAAGCCTCTTCCAAGGATGGTGGGAGATGAACCAGATGTCCAGCTCTCTCACCTCTCAAACAGGAAAACACCTGCTTGTGGTCTGCAGAGAAGTGAAGCTAAATCATCACCCATGAGACATTATATTCATGGCCATCTTGTGCTTTGAAATGATGACCTGATAATTGTTTCACTTATCCCATTCTTCTATCACATTTTCTACAACTCAACATAAATCCATAATATGCTAAAATATAATGAGATGTACATTTATTCATAAAAGATAAGCCCAGGTGAAGTGCAACATGGCAACATAATAATTAAATTTCCAATGAAGAAACAGGAAAAACAAACTTGATACTAATATTGTTTTAGAATTGAAGATTAAAAGCCCATCCAAGTTGGTCAGGCTTTCCCAAATGGCGTTTTTGATCAAGCCCAGAGATGCTTCCCTTTCTACTGGAGTACATCTGTAAACAGGTTTCCACTTCCAGGGAAAGGCCTGATTCCATAAACCCTCCCACACAGTTTCATAAACATTCAGGATTCTACATGTGGTATCACTCAGTTATTAAATGGAAGCCTGTGCTTTTACTGTATCCCTGTCACTGTGCGGATTTTTCCACTTCAACATAATGTATCATCTTGTCTTAGACAAGCAACAGCGTCTTCTGATTTAAACTGCAAAATATAACAGATGACAGAATTTGTTGAAATAAGAAATCTGGGGCTTGAAAACCCTCTTTCATAACATCGTGTAGGACACGTCCGCAAATGGCAGCAGGCAGCCTGGTTTTGAGCAGGCATCCGTGGTTCCATTTCAGAGGCAATGCTGTACTAGTAACAGCTGCAGCTTAGCAGGAAGAAGCGCACACACACCGAAACCAACTCTATCATTTTACTTAGTCAATGTTCCTATAAGAAAACTTAATTTGTTGGTATGTGACTACAAACTCTAAAAAAATGTCTGCAGCCTTATAAATAATCAAACCTTGTGAGCTTATGAAAGCTTATTTCTAAATTAAACCTGAATAGTTTAATCAAATAACATTCCAACCTCGAACACACAGGGCATTATTATGTATTCACTCTTCATCTTATATTGTGGCAAAACAATTCTGCTATTGAGAACTTACATCTCATGACTCTGAGGTTAATTCCCTGGATAATCAGGATGTCACTTGAGTTTTAGAGCTCAAGTCTGACGCTTAAAGCTCCCCAAAGACAAAGTCTGAATAGTTGTTTCAAGTGTCTTTTGGACTTGAAGTTGTGGCACTAGAGACCCAAGAAATATTTATTTCTGGTAGGAATGAGTCCAGGTGGTATCCTGTAAGACATTTGAAGAATGCTCTAGCTCATATGATTGTTTTCACACTTTCATGCCTGGAAAACCCTCTTTCACTTACATGTGTATCAAGGAAAATTTATGTTTGATAGAGTTTAAGTATTTTTGAAAGGTTAAATCACTTTGAAATAAAGTGATAAATATTTCATTCTGTACAGTTTTATTCAAGGATGACTGGAATCACTTACATCTCCTGATATAAGATAAAAATGATATGTGGAAGCATTTTATTATCCACAAACAGCTGCCTGTCTATAGAGCTGCAAGTTCTGATTTGACTGATTTGTGTCTGGCTTGATGCTACTTGAAAATAAAGGTTCAGCTCCTGCCTGCACATACCTATTTCCTCTTAGAACCATCAATCAGGGCTTCACTAGAAGAAGTTCAGGAAGTCATTGAATTTTTATTGTTGGTTTCAGCAACAAGGTACCAAAAAGAGTGAATGTAGATAAAACTGAGATAGCTATTATATAGGGTAGAAGTCCTAAATATTTTTGAAAGAGTCTACATATGGTATCACTCAGTTATTAGATGCTTTATCTTTTCCTGTCATGATGATGAATTTTCCCCAGTTCTGTGTAATACACTATCTCTTATATTAGACAAATGAAGAACTCTGCTCAGTATTTCTCCAAGAGGTCACTAGCCAGCTGTACCCTATTTTTTTTTCCTGAAAATACACATTAAAAATGAGCCAGAATTAACCTCACTGAAAAACAAACACTGGCCCCCAATTTATACCATGTGCTATTCTTGATGAAATGCCTTGTATGAAAACATTTTCACAACCAACTCTGATAATGTAGATATAAATTAATATTCTCATATTTTTCCTTCGTTTAAGCAGTTTTGCTTCTATCACTGACCATGCTCCTCGTTGGAGACCATGTGTAATTGCTACAGATCTCTTTGAAGATGTTCAGTTGAAATTTTGCCAAACATTGTGACAAAATGAGACATATTTCAGTTTGACTTTGTAAGTATCACCTGTCATTTTTCTAGCCATGAAGAGCCTTAATGTGGCATCTGTATTGCAAACCTCAGGGTGACTGACTAGTTTGGTTGAAACAGCCTAGAGAAACATGCAGAACTATTTAGAAAGCTAAACTGTTAGCAGGAAGCTGTCAAGGAAGAGTTGAGGTGACCTCATTGCTTTAGTTCGTGGCAACAGTATTTTAAAAAGAGGTCAGGGTAAGGTCACAAGTAATAGATAAAGATAGGATCTTAGGGGGGAATTTGTGTATATGAAGATGCTTTTCCCTCAAATCGATTCTGATATAGGTCACTGCCTTCAGTTTTATGTGTCAGAGTTTGCATTTCCATTTTCTGTCAAAAGTCATGATTGTAAGCATAGTAGTATATGTTGGCAACCAAAGAACCAGCACCGAGTGCATGTATTGAATATTTGTTTTCCATTATTGTTTGCAAGGTGGCCTCACACTTACCTGATTGAAGCTCTGTAGGGTTTCAAAGAACTAAACAGTGGTCAGAAATCATCAGATTCCATTCCCTCTCTGCCTCACACCCTGAGATGCAACCCAGTCCCCCAAGGAGAGCCAGGTGGCCGCTACAGCTGCAGGTCTAATCCTTGAGAGAGAAAGCACCATGAGCTGCTGATGGCTGCAGTAGGAATGTTGCTAATTCTCTCCCTGCTATTATGGAAGTGAAGCTGAGCTAAATCCTGGTCCAAGCAGCATTGATTCCAACTGCTCCTTTTTTCCCTTCCTCCAGATCTCCTGGGATGTCCGAACATTAACCATTCACATGTTTAGCCACATAAAACTAAGTCATCAAAGAGACATTGGATCAATCCTGCAGAAAAGTAAAGAAAGGTAAGCAAATCAAAATTTCACTGGCGTAAGGGGTATCACGTCTCACATTTATAGCAGTGCATGAGAAAGTTTGAATTATCAAAGGAACTTCATCCCGGCGCTGTTGCCAGGTCAGTTCTGCCTCACGGTGATTTATATTGCAATGCCTTTGCAAGCACTTGTGTTTGGGTTGGTCGTCTCTTAATGTCTTTGGGCATAATTTCAGAATAAAGTGATTCACTCCAAAGAAAACCGAGTATCCCTCTAATCGAAGAGAGTTATTTTTCAAGTTTAACTACTAATAACTATATATTTTCATCAGATGGAAATTGAATATTTGTTCTCTGTTGTTGACAAGGTGGCCTCACACTTACCTGATATGAAGCTCTGAAAGATTTCACAACAGTAGCCAAATCTGAGATGATTCATCTTCTCAGAGAAATTCACTTTGTATTATATAACAGACATAAAAAGGCACATGAAGCTTGTTCAGTCATGTCTGACTCTCTGCAACCCCATGGACTACACATCCATGGAATTCTCCAGGCCAGAAAACTGGAGTGGGTAGCTGTTCCCTTCTCCAGGGGATCTTCCCAGCCCAGGGACTGAACCCAGCTCTCCCACATTGCAGGAGGATTCTTTACCAGCTGACCCATCAGGGAAGCCCAGGAATACTCAAGTGGGTAGCCTATCCCTTCTCCAGTGGATCTTCCCAACTCAGGAATCAAACCAGACTCTCCTGCATTGCAGGATTCTTAACCAGCTGAGCTACCAGGGTAAAAGGCCCACAACACTAGATAAATTTAGGCATAATGAAACAAAAATTGTGTTCTACACCAACTGGATCCTGGGAAGTATGAGTATTTAATTCTGTCCTCATTGATTAAACTACTTCTCAGAAATCTTAATTTCCCTTATGCTAGGATATTTTAATTAAAGGAAGATTAATCATAAGATTTCCTGCTGAATCAATAGTTCTGAAGAGATACAATGTATGCACGCTGTAATAGATAACAAGTCTCTTGATAATCAGTGTATTTGATATATTTTGTCAAAAAATTTCTAAACTTAAAATGTTACAAAATCATTTCAACCTCTGTCAGTACAAAATGTTGTGCTGTGATTCAGTGCAGTACAGAGTAGTTTCCCAGCAGGGATTCTTCAAAACAGATACCTAGTGAAAAGTGTTCTGTGGTCAAATAAATCCGAATGACGTAGAATGAGCAGAGTTAAACAGATGTTTTAGAGCTGCACTTTCTAGAGACTTTAATAAGAACGCAAGCATAGAGATTCACCAATAAGAGGTACAGAGCGTATAACATTTTCCAAATTCAGTTAGTCACAATACCACTACTGCTTTTTCCAAAGCAGAGCATTTTGTGTAAACCAGTATCTTTCCCTGCCCCAGGACCTCTTTGTGTTTTTATTTAAATGTACGTAATTTGTAGGTATAATTATTAACAATGCACATTTATTGTGATCCTTGGAAATGAATCAACTATAACTCAAACTGATGTGATAACTACAATTTGTCTGCAGTAGGAAAAAAATGAAAGCACAAACTGACATGTAAAACCATTTACTACAGACAGCACAGGTACCTGACTGTGAGAGTTCAATTTTCTTTTTTGCATAGAGGGTTCCTGAGGACCCTGTTTTAATTTCTAACACACTTAGATTACAACATTTTCTATAGAAAAACACTGGACAAAATATATAAACTGCATAGCTCTTATTATGAGCAGTTGTTCAGATACCAGTTATCTTTTAATGGAACAGTGTGTGACACAGTATGTGAGAGGGAAATTGATGCTAAATAAAATATCATTGACCATTCATGAGGCTATCAGAGAGCTTTGCAAAACTTTGTATTTCCAGGAATAGAAAAAAATGGGCACAAGGAATTTATAAGAATTGGGTATAACTTGAACTTTATTTTTCCACTGATTACATTTCTAAACTCCCTTTAGTTTGTTCATATCAAATAAAACATCAACAATCACTTTTGATACTTCACAACAAAAAAATTTTTTAAATACACACATAATCCATTATGAATCAATTTGGGTAAGTATTAATTCTAGACAATAATGCTTCTTTAGGGGAAGGCAATGAAACAATCAAAAAAGTTATGTTTTGAAATCAGTGAGCATAATATAAAATGGTCACTTTTTAGATTTCTTAACTATTACAAAGTTGAAGAAACAAGAGGAAGGAAGTGAGTCTATAGGTAGCTTTGAAAAACTTTCTCAGTATTTAAAAAAATGTTTACAGTACTAAAAGGCAGTCAAAGATTTTTCCTGAAGAATTCTGAAAATAGATGCAGGTCATACAAGGCTCCTGGATGTAAAAAACTTTTATTAAAAAAACTCTAAAATCATGAGCAGCTGGTTCTATCCAATTCCTGTGAAGTGGAGTGCTCTGGTTCAAGAGTTTTCTTGT
Source organism: Bos taurus (assembly GCF_002263795.3). Lineage (NCBI taxonomy): Eukaryota > Metazoa > Chordata > Mammalia > Artiodactyla > Bovidae > Bos > Bos taurus. The sequence continues at coordinate 37,554,979 of NC_037328.1, read as the reverse complement.
CATGCAATCAAAGGACGGAAACATTAAGATTGCAGATGTAGAGTGGTGACACTCTGTAATTTCATACAGATCATAAGATGGTTTGGTGACATAAGAATTACTAGACCGTGAGGCCTGGGGTCCATGAAATGGATTAAAGCTTTATTGCTCTTTGGAGTTCTGACAATGACAAATGCCCTCTCTGATGTTGGGATTATCTTGTCTAAACTTTTGTTTCCTTAGTTTCAGGTTTCACTTTTTCTTTAACCATTTTCTAAGATCCCAAATAACTTCCGTTTTTTTCTTTGTTATTGGAAGACATTTAGAAACACCCCCTTGCTTTATGCTTTCGTCTCTGGCAACACATCCATGCATAAGTCATTTTTAAATTTCCAATTTCCTGATAAACGTTTTGAATGATAGACTTAATAATATGGTCACATGACCCAAGTTTGAACTCCTATTTAAAACAAGAAAGAAAAAACGTGAAAGGCAATGACAGAAAATTGTACAAGAAAAATTCAGAAACAAGATATCATGAGTATTAGTTATTAAACAGTTATTCAATTTCTGGCATCAGTTAAGCATATTATTGATAGCAATGTTTAATAACATGTCAATCTCACATGATATGTATTTTTTCTACCACCACACTCATATACACACAAATATCTTAAGTTTCAGAAGTAAGATTTCTGATTTAAGTTGGAAATGAAGAATTTAAGAGCATTTCAAAATGTGTTTTGTCAATGTAATCATTTTTCTTTATTGAAATGAAAAAAGTAACACATAGCAAAAAGAAAGAAGAGGTTTTCCTTTTTTTCCTTTAGACTCTGAACCTGATGGCACTTTTCTCTCTTCCTGTCATTCTGTCTTTGTCATTATCATGCATTGTGAAAACACTACTTCTGGTGAAGTTAAGTGGGTGAAATATTTAATATGAGAGCGGTTATATGGTACATCAGTTCAGCAAAATTTGAGGATATTAACATTCAGTGTTTCTCTAGTACCTGATAAAAAGTGTGTGAAAATCTTGCAGATGGAAATTCATTAAGATTTTACGTATTGCTAAAAATTTCCAGTAAGCCAGATTGGAAATTTTCATCTACAAGCACTACTTCCATATAGAGTTTCAGACTGAAACTCTCTCAGAATGCATAAAATTTATGTTATAAAAGTTTTAAAAGTATGATACAAGGTTACTTGCCTGTTAGTTTTTCTGTCCTTCAAAAAAGAAAAACAGCAATAACATAATCTACCAACAAAATAGAAGTTATATCAATTTGCACAGCAAAGCAGTGTAAACAGCAAAGTGGCATAAACTTTGCTTTTGGGAATATAGAAAAAGAGATCAGCAAAACTGACTCTTTTTACAGGTAGAATGTAGATTTTTAAAATTTTAAAGTATGAATATCCTGTGGTTTGGGATTCATTAGGAGGGAAAATTTTAAGAATAAGGGAAAACTTCATGGGAGCTTATTTCATTTATTATTCTTTTAAAAATCCAAGACTATGAGCATAGTGTTTGGAACATGAGTGTTTAATAACTATAAAATGATTAACCAGCTGATTATAAACCAGTGAAACTCTACTGTATGCTGAGCATTATTTCAGATCTTAAGGTAACCATTACACAAAAACAAAAAGAATATCCATAACCACCAGTGAGTTTACAATATCAAAGTATTTCAATTCTCTGAGAAACTAAAGCAGTGGATTTAAAGTTAGACCAACTTCTTTTTATTTTTGCTTTGAAAGTGAAAGTTGCTCAGTTGTGTCCAAGTCTTTGTGACCCCATGGACTGTAGCCCTCCAGGCTCCTCTGTCCATGGAATTCACCAGGCAAGAATACTGGCGTGGGTTGCCGTTCCCTTTTCCAAGGGATTTTTGCAACTTTGGCATAGAACCCAGGTCTCCCACATTGCAGGCAAATTCTTTACCAGCTGAGCCACCAGGGAAGCCCAAGAATATACTGGAGTGGGTAGCCTATTCCTTCTCCAGGGGATCTTCCCAACCCAGGAGTTGAACCAGAGTCTCCTGCATTGCAGGCGGAATCTTTACCAGCTGAGCTACCTTACTTTAATAAAATAGCTTTTTATTGACATATAGTTGATTTACAGTGTATTAGTTTCGGGTGTACAGAAAGTGATTCAGTTATACCTGTGTATGTTTATATGCATATTCATATATATATTCTTTTTGGATTCCCTTCCATTATAAATTATTACAAGATATTGAATATAGTTCCCTGTGCTACACAGTAGGTCCTTGATGTTTATCCATTTTGTATCTAGTAATGTTTATCTGTTAATCCCAAACTTCTAATTTATCCTTCCCCGAACTTTCCCTTTGGTAACCATTAATGTATTTTCTATGGCTGTAAGTCTATTTCTGTTTTGCAAATAAGTTCATTTGTATCTTTTTTAGATTCCACATGTAAGTGATTTCACAATATTTGTCTGTCTGACTTAGTATGATAATCTCTAGGTCCATTCATGTTACTGCAAATGGCATTTTTTATATATAAAGTACTCCCTGGTAGCTCAGATGGTAAAGAAACCACTTGCAATGCAGGAGACTTGGGTCTGAGTCCTGGGTCAGGAAGATCCCCTGGAGAAAGGAATGGCTACCCACCCTAGTATTCTTGCCTGGAGCATCCCATGAACAGAGGAGCCTGGTCAGCTACAGTCCATGGGATCGCAAAGAATTGGACACGACTGAGCAGCTAAGCACACACACACACACACACACACACACACACACACACATATATATATATATATACATCATATTGTTTGTCCATTCATCTATCAATGAATATTTATTTAGGTTGCTTCCTTGTCTTGGCTATTGTGAACAGTGCTTCTATGAACACCTCCTGTGTAGATCTCTTCAATTTAGAGTTTCTGTCAGACCCCAACAAAACTTTTTTTAATCTCAGTTGTCAGTTACCAGCTGTTTCATTAGGCAAATGTTTGATCTTTTATAAGGCCCAGTTTCTACATCTATAAAATAAAGAAAATAATATCTACATCACAAATATGATAAAGGAATAAAAGGAGTACTTTTTGTGGAGTGTTGTCCCATATAAAGCAGTCAGTAAAATATTAGCACTCTCCCTTGCATCAGAAGAATTAAAATCAAAATTGGTAATGAGTCTTTCTTTAAAATTTGAGAATTTCAATACTTCAGGATTCCATTGAATACATTGGTCTTGTTTTTGCATGTTGAAATATTGGGAAAACAGGACACTTAGTATTTTAGAATGTAAAGTCAAAATGTTCCTCTCCCCTACATCTCCATTTGTTTCTTCTCTAAAAATGGATAATGGTTTTCTTTCTTTCTTTCTTTCTTTTTTGATAATGGTTTTCTTAAGCAAGCTGCCATTGGTAGAATTGATGGATTGATACCATGAAAGTTCTTAGTCAAAATGTATCTTCCACATTTCAAAATGCCACTTGAAATGTAGCTGTTGTAGTAAGAATAAAACTGAGAAACATGAGAAAATTTATGATAAGATTATGTTTGTTATAGACCATATTATGTATTTTTCCATTTTAATGGAATTTCTAGAAAAGGAAAATCTACAGAGATAGAAAGCAGAACAGTGTTTGCTTGGGGCTGGGTTGGGATTGGGAGTGGGGAACTGCAAAATGATACAAAGGAAGATTTCTAAAGTGAGAAAAGTACTTTAAAATAGTAGGTAGACAGTAGATGGCAAAACAGTGGAAACAGTGGCTAACTTTATTTTTGGGGGCTCCAAAATCACTGCAGATGGTGATTGCAGCCATGAAATTAAAAGATGCTTACTCCTTGGAAGGAAAGTTATGCCCAAACTAAATAGCATATTCAAAAGCAGAAACATTACTTTGCCAACAAAGGTCCGTCTAGTCAAGGCTATGGTTTTTCCAGTGGTCATGTATGGATGTGAGAGTTGGACTGTGAAGAAAGCCGAGCACCGAAGAATTGATGCTTTTGAATTGTGGTGTTGGAGAAGACTCTTGAGAGTCCCTGGGACTGCAAGGAGATCCAACCAGTCCATTCTGAAGGAGATCAGCCCTGGGATTTCTTTGGAAGGAATGATGCTAAAGCTGAAACTCCAGTACTTTGGCCATCTCATGCGAAGAGTGGACTCATTGGAAAAGACTCTGATGCTGGGAGGGATTGGAGGCAGGAGGAGAAGGGGATGACAGAGGATGAGATGGCTGGATGGCATCACTGACTCGATGGACGTGAGTCTGAGTGAATTCCGGAAGTTGGTGATGGACAGGGAGGCCTGGTGTGCTGCGATTCATGGGGTCGCAAAGAGTTGGACATGACTGAGTGACTGAACTGAACTGAGACAGTAGCACGATTATAAAATTTACTACTACTAATAAAAATTGTACACCTATAATAGGTGAATTTATAGTATGTAAATATATATCTCATCTATGAGATATTAAAACAAGTTATAGTGTAGAGCTTTAAAAGAATTTTCATTTGGGGGATCTCAATGTCATCACATCAACAATTTAAATGTATCAGTTTTGGCCATTACTCTATTTATTCATCTAAACCCTTGAAAATAAAGTCTATCATTATTGTTTCTAAGAACAATATTTTCTTCTCAAACTCTCAGTACCAACAAAAGTAGAATCTTCCACCAGAGTTGGGACCATCCGTATATTTAGTGTATTACAAACAGTACTTGAACATCCATAGATATTCAGCAACATTTCTGTTGAACAGATATTATGCATTTTGAAAAGTAGATACAAGCACTAGGAAGAGTTAATAAATATAAATATTTCTAATTCACTATTCAATGTACTCCCACTTAGACAATCTAAACGGATATTCAACTTTATTGTTGGAATTATTTGGGAGTGTATCTGAACACTGCATTTAGCAATAAATGAGACTAGACAATTTACCAGTGGGAAGAGCAAGTCTGCAACATAGTTTACATTGAGACTTTTTCATTATCCAGAATGTTTTCAATAAAGTTTGTCTTTGCATTAACAAAGAAATCTTTTACAAATTGTAAAGAGAAATCAACAATATATAGTGTATTTGATTTAATAACTTCACAAATTTCATATTTTTTGCTAGTGTTTTTGAGAGTTTCAATGACATTTCATTGTCCTTATCGATTTAATGTTACTATATTTGTTTAAAAGTGATTAAAAATTGATTTTGACTAAGTGCTTCTCATATATACATATGAATAAATTGAAGAACGTCTCTTAAGTAGGAAGAACTAGAATCTCAATACAGAACTAGTAACATTTTGTGTTGTTAACTTATGAGGCATATGGACATTTTTTGAAAGATTCATTAAGAATATTCTTAGAAAAACTAAGGGAATTGAATCTGAATCATATTACTTATAATAAAATATTTGGAAAGTAAAATATTTTGATAAATAGCATATACAATTTAAGAAATTCACAGGGTATACAAAACAAACAGTTGAATACAAAAGAGAATTGCATTTAGAATTTGCAGACAATCCTTATAGATTGCAATTTGGCATATTATAGATCCGATGAATATTTGACACCCAGTAAATATGAATAGAAATAAGGAAGTGAGAAAGGGAAGGGGAGAGGAAGAAAAGCAATAAAGAAAACAAAAGAGAGAAAGGAAAAACACAGACTCATCCATTCAGTTCAGTTCAGTTTAGTCACTCAGTCTTGTTCAACTGTTTGCAACCCCATGGACTGCAGCATGCCAGGCCTCCTAACCCTGTCCATCACCAACTCAGGAGGTTACCCAAACTCATGTCCATTGAGTCAGTGATGCCATCCAACCATCTCATTCTCTGTTGTCCCCTTTTCTGCCTGCCCTCAATCTTTCCCAGAATCAGGGTCTTTTTCAATGAGTCAGCTCTTCACATCAGGTGGCCAAAGTACTAGAGTTTCAGCTTCAACATCAGTCCTTCCAATGAACACCCAGTACTTATCTCCTTTAGGATGGACTTGCTGGATCTCCTTGCAGTCCAAGGGACTCTCAAGAGTCTTCTCCAATACCACAGTTCAAAAGCACCAATTCTTTGGTGCTCGGCTTTCTTCACAGTCCAACTCTCACATCTATACATGACCACTGGAAAAACCATAGCCTTGACTAGATGGACCTTTGTTGGCAAAGTAATGGCTCTGCTTTTGAATATGCCGTCTATGTTGGTCATAGCTTTCCTTCCAAGGAGTAAGCATCCTTTAAGTTCATGGCTGAAATCACCATCTGCAGTGATTTTGGAGATCCCAAAAATAAAGTCAGCCACTGTTTCCTCAGTTTCCCCATCTATTTGGCATGAAGTGATGGGACTAGATGCCATGATCTTAGTTTTCTGAATGTTGAGCTTTAAGCCAACTTTTTCACTCTGTTCTTTTACTTTCATCATCCATTAGGAATGTGTTTCTGTTAGGAAAGAAAACAGTGGAGCCCTCAGTAAAGCTGTGTAGGGCCAACTTCATGAGAGAAAAACATGCTGTTAGCTATATCATTAAGTGATGCAAAGATCCCTTGAAGGCAAAAGTAAGGGCTAAGATGGATGTCCTTAATCATGAAAGTTCATGCAAAAACATGCTCCATATGGTTTAGTACACAAGATGTATGGCTTAATTGGCCCAGGAACAAGTGGAATACACAGCTAGTGGTGGAGAAGAGGAAACATACAAGATCAGTGCCATGTTGCTAATAGTGTTGATAATATAACAGCTGATGATAGCAGACCAACTTACAACAGCACATCTGTACACACAATACTGAGTTTTTTATTTTAAGTATGTATATTTCCATTGCTGCATACTGGTAAAATTAGAAGAGGATTTATCAAACCTCATCTTTTGGTGTATGTGGCCATATCTTTACTAAAGGTAGAAAAAATGGTCAAAATTGGTTTTAGAACTAAAAGAAGAAATTGCATCCAGTCCTTTAGGAAATTGTCTGTCTCCTGCACATGTCTAAATATCAAGGCAATGTGCTCTAGTTCTGTTATGAGATCAACCCCAGAGATCTGCATCTAGCATTTTAATCTAATGCTTCCTGAAATAAGCAGTTACTGTTAAAAAAAAAAACCCATAAAAGTGAGCTTTGCCCACAATTTAATAAGGAGATTTCCACCACGGGTAAACAAACACAATCACAAAGTTACACAGGCTAAAACCCTGCGTAAGAGACATATTTTCTCTTCTAACAACCACATTGAATTAAATAGCTGGCCAACTTGTTTCCATGCACTTACTGTGTAGGATCAAATAGTTCTTTTAATCAGAATACAGATTTGCTGCTGAATGAATCAGATCTTCTCAGAGCCTCACTCTTTTTCCTTCCTTTTAATTGTTAAAAGATGTTGGAAACATTTTCAAACATTTCAGACTAAATCTAATAATTTATATGTCCTACATAACAGGAAACTATGCTCATGTGATGGCCATTTACCACACTTAATATCTCCTTATTTGAAACAACATTTCCAGGCCTCTGTATGTGTACATAGTCCACTGTAAATCAGGAATATAGAGCCTATAATTTAATACCAGGAAACGGAAATTGAATTTTGTATTATTTAAGTTGGGGCTGAAAATTAGCTTCCATATAAAGTCAAAATATTCTATTTCACTGAAGGGAACTGTCTACCTTATATAATTTTTATTATTGCATACTTCAAATGTCAAAAACAAAAGTTATTTTATTGACAATGAGAAATAGGAAAAACTTTCTTCTGCATTTTGAAAATAATTATTAGTGAGTTTTAATGTTAAAAAATTATTATCAGAGTTGGCCAAACATTTAACAATGGCTCACATATAGCTTCCCAGAATTTACCTTTTAAGCTCACTTCCTGCAGAATTCAATTCTGGTGAACATAAATCCTAAAACCTTAAACTGAACCAAGGTAAGGAAATAGGAATAAGGAAAGTACTTTTTGAGTAGGTGAACTAAGGAAAACACCTTACCTATAATATTCCATTTTACTTTTCCAACTCTATTAGTTTGATGTAATTATTTTATATACACAATAAATAAACTGAATATATGGAATTCAGCCAGCATTGAGTTCATCTAATAAAAACAGCTAATAGTAAAGGTCTTGAGGGCTTTCCAGGTCTCACAGTGGTAAAGAATCTTCCTGTCAGTGCAAGAGATGTAAGAAAGGCAGGTTAGATCCCTGGGTGGGGAAGATCCCCTCAAGTAGGAAATGGCAAGTTACTACAGAGTTCTTGCCTGGAAAATTTCATGGACAATGGTGGCTGGTAGGCTATAGTCCATGGGGTCACAGAGAGTTGGGCATGACCGAGTACACACGCACAGAGTGTTGAATTCAGGTTTGTTTGAACCTAAATCCTGATTCATTTCCACCACAGTACTTTTTAACAAGCATAACAGGAAATATTTACACTAACATATATGTGCTGTGCTTAGTCACTCAGTCGTGTCTGACTCTTTGTGACCCCATGGACTGCAGCCTGCCAGGCTCCTCTGTCCATGACAATTGTCCAGGCAAGAATACGGGAGTGAGTTACCATGCCAGGGATCAAACTCTGGTCTCCCGCATAGCAGGTGAACTCTTTACCCTCTGAGCCACCGGGGAAGCCCAAGAATACTGGAGTAGGTGGCCTATCCCTTTTCCAGGGGATCTTCCTAAGCCAGGAATCAAACTGGGGTCTCCTTCATTGAAGGTGGATTCTTTACCAGCTGAGCTACCAGGGAAGCCCACAGTGACATATAATATCTGATGATATTCATATTTATTCTCTTGTCCATTCAAAACAGTCACTTTTAAAAAGCTCTTCAGTGTTCCACTTACCTAGGAACATATAAGTAAACTTTCTTAGTCAATATTCCAGAAGTGTAATAACTAACGATGCCCTCCAGACAGTTTCAGAATGTATAGAACCAAGAAAAAATGCAGTTTACTGAAGGAATGTGGGTTTATTTAACAATGCATGGATTATGGGAAGAGCAAATCATTCTAGCATCTAAACTCTCTGATGTCCAATAGGACTGATATCTTTTTTAGGCTTCAACATTAACTTCAGTGTCACTACATTATTTTCCTTTCTATTCCATCAACATGTCCAAGGACCTGGAATCATGAGTGACACACAGCAGGTATCCTGAAGGAAGCAAACAGGCCAAAAACAGTATTTGTTGCTTAAACTCATGGCATTTTTGTCTTCTGTTAGTACTGAGAGATAACTCAGATAATTTCATGTTTTGTTTGTATTGTCTCAGTTGTTCAGTGATCTACAACCAAATAAACGAATCACAGATGTGAGCTTATATTATACCAGTGGTTTTTATAGGTTTTATTTTTTTAATTTAATTTTATTTAACTTTACAATATTGTATTGTTTTTGCCATATGTCAAAATGAATCTGCCATAGGTATACATGTGTTCCCCATCCTGAACCCTCCTCCCTCCTCCCTCCCCATACCATCCCTCTGGGTTGTCCCAGTGCACCAGCCCCAAGCATCATGCCCCAAGTATCATGCATCGAACCTGGACTGGCAACTCGTTTCATGTATGATATTATACATATTTCAATGCCATTCTCCCAAATCATCCCACCCTCTCCCTCTCCCACAGAGTCCAAGAGACTGTTCTATACATCAGTGTCTCTTTTGCTGTCTCGTACACAGGGTTATTGTTCTCATCTTTCTAAATTCCATATATATGCATTAGTATACTGTATTGGTGTTTTTCTTTCTGGCTTACTTCACTGTGTATAATAGGCTCCAGTTTCATCCACCTCATTAGAACTGATTCAAATGTATTCTTTTTAATGGCTGAGTAATACTCCATTGTGTATATGTACTACTGCTTTCTTATCCATTCATCTGTTGATGGACATCTAGGTTGCTTCCATGTCCTGGCTATTATAAACAGTGCTGTGATGAACATTGGGGTACATGTGTCTCTTTCCCTTCTGGTTTCCTCAGTGTGTATGCCCAACAGTGGGATTGCTGGATCATAAGGCAGTTCTATTACCAGTTTTTTAAAGAATCTCCACATTGTTCTCCATAGTGGCTGTACTAGTTTGCATTCCCACCAACAGTGTAAGAGGGTTCCCTTTTCTCCACACCCTCTCCAGCATTTATTGCTTGTAGACTTTTTGATCGCAGCCATTCTGACTGGTGTGAAATGGTACCTCATAGTGGTTTTTATTTGCATTTCTCTGATAATGAGTGATGTTGAGCATCTTTTCATGTATTTGTTAGCCCCCTGTATGTCTTCTTTGGAGAAATGTCTATTTAGTTCTTTGGCCCATTTTTTGATTGGGTCATTTATTTTTCTGGAGTTGAGCTGTAGGAGTTGCTTGTATATTTTTGAGATTAGTTGTTTGTCAGTTGCTTCATTTGCTATTATTTTCTCCCATTCTGAAGGCTGTCTTTTCACCTTACTTATAGTTTCCTTTGATGTGCAGAAGCTTTTAAGTTTAATTAGGTCCCATTTGTTTATTTTTGCCCCCATTTCCAATATTCTGGGAGGTGGGTCATAGAGGATCCTGCTGTGATTTACGTCGGAGAGTGTTTTGCCTATGTTCTCCTCTAGAAGTTTTATAGTTTCTGGTCTTACATTGAGATCTTTAATCCATTTTGAGTTTATTTTTGTGTATGGTGTTAGAAAGTGCTCTAGTTTCATTCTTTTACAAGTGGTTGACCAGTTTTCCCAGCACCACTTGTTAAAGAGATTGTCTTTAATCCATTGTATATTCTTGCCTCCTTTGTCAAAGATAAGGTGTCCCTATGTACGTGGATTTATCTCTGGGCTTTCTATTTTGTTCCATTGATCTATATTTCTGTCTTTGTGCCAGTACCATACTGTCTTGATGACTGTGGCTTTGTAGTAGAGCTTGAAATCAGACAGGTTGATTCCTCCAGTTCCATTTTTCTTTCTCAAGATAACTTTGGCTATTCGAGATTTTTTGTATTTCCATACAAATTGTGAAATTATTTGTTCCAGCTCTGTGAAGAATACTGTTGGTAGCTTGATAGGAATTGCATTGAATCTATAAATTGCTTTGGGTAGTATACTCATTTTCACTATATTGGTTCTTCCAATCCATGAACATGGTATATTTCTCCATCTATTAGTGTCCTCTTTGATTTCTTTCACCAGTGTTTTATAGTTTTCTATATATAGGTCTTTAGTTTCTTTAGGTAGATATATTCCTAAGTATTTTATTCTTTTCATTGCAATGGTGAATGGAATTGTTTCCTTAATTTCTCTTTCTGTTTTCTCATTATTAGTGTATAGGAATGCAAGGGATTTCTGTGTGTTGATTTTATATCCTGCAACTTTACTATATTCATTGATTAGGTTTTAAAGTTGATGCCTTCATTAATACAAGAAAGATACAAAATATACAAAAATAAAATGAAGATGCTCTTTTTTGGAAAAGAAAGAACAGAATTCCTGCCATATGTCAAATAATCCAGAATTATTATAACCAATCAAGAAGGATCTGAATTGTTTTCAATTAACTTTTAACTCCGGACAGGCCAGTTCAAAAGGCTCTGATCTGTAGCATGAATAGTAAATCATATTTTACTATTAATTCCTATATCTATGTATAACCATTTCAAAAATTGTTTTAACTGATATACATACATATATACATGCAAGTATATGCATTCTTTTTCACTTAAAAGTCAATTAAGTAGAAAAGACATACAGGTTTTTTTTCTAAACATAGCACTATAATTTTTAAATGATAATATGTGTATAATATTGAATTACACATTAGACTAATTATACTAAATTATACTAATTATACTAAAATACTGAATATTCATCACATATTAAAGAATTTTATAATATGAAGGACCTATAAAAAAATCTAGGCCAATTTTCATTTCATATATATAAAAAGAAGATAATGTATTCACCTGAACATTATCAGAATTTATATATATGTTCATAATTACAAATGTTTATTACAATATTGAGCAACTTCTAAGAAAATTATACAGTGTTATACTCAAAACATTAAAGAAAGATGCAAAATGTAATTCAAATAAAATACTAAGTTATAAGAAAGAAAATAGAAAGTGCAGAATGAGAAACAGTGAGAAAACACAGGAAAAAATAGTAAATTGATAGACAAGTCACAATATAATTAATTTACAAATAAGTCATCTAAATGCACCAATTAAAAGACAGAGATTGGCAAAGTGAATACTAAATCAAGATGCAGTTATATGGAATTTAGACAAAGTTACTTCAAATATAATGACACAAACATGATATTAATAAAATGATGAAAGAAAATAAATTACACAAAAATTAATTTTAAAAAATGAGTAGCTGTTTTTATATCATATAAAGTGATTTCAGAATAAAGAAATTTAGTAAAGAAAAAGGAAGTTACTAATTTATAGTAAAAGGATTAATTTACCAGTGAGACATAGTTATTCTAAATGTGCCTCTACACCAACAACAGAACCTCTCAACACATGGGGCAAAAATGGATAGAACTGAAAGAAGAATTAAGAAAATTCACAATTATAGTTGGGAAATTCAAAGCCCCGCTTTCAGCAATAAAAAGAAGAAATAGACAAAAATAAGCAATAACATAGAATATCTGAAAAGCACTACTAATCAACAAGATCTAATATACGCTGATAAAAATACCCACCCAAGACAGCATTCTGTTGATGTATCCATGGACCATTTACCAAGGCAGGCCATGCCTTAGGTCATGAAATGATCTTCAGCAAATTTAAAATAATAGAAAATCATGCAGTGTATAATCTCTAATTATTACAAAATCAAATAATAAATCAATGGCAGAAAGAAAATATACAACATACTTTTAAATAATTCATGCTTAAAATAGTAAGACTCAAAGGAAATAAAACATATAGAGAATGAGTGAAAAGTAAAACAAAACAAAATGTATCAATATTAATGAGATGTACTTAAAGTAACAATAAAAGAAAATTTATACAGCCATATGCTTATTTTAAAGAGAGTAAATTAATTATCCAAGTTCTTAATTCAAGAAACTAGAAAAAGAGCAACAGCAACAAAATAGTCAGAAGCAAGTAGGGGGAAAGAAATAATAAAGATAAGAGAAAATACCAGTGAAAATCAAAATGAGAAACAATAGAGGAAATCAATGAAACAAAAGATGTTCCTTCCCCCCAGAAAATAATAAAGATATTAAACTCTAGAAAGACTTGAAAATAGTAAAGATGTAAATAATAAATGTTAATAATAAGACAAGTTGTATTCCAGATCCCATATTCATTAGAAAGACAAGAGAATACTGCCAACAACCTTATACTCATAAATGTGACAATTCATTAAAATGGATACATTTCTCAAAGACTACAAATTATCAAATCTCAACCAAAATGAAACAGATGAACTAAATAGTCCCAAAACCATTAAAAAATAAACTGAATTAATAATTTATTTTTTCTTTTCTTTTCTTTTTTTTAAATTTTATTTTATTTTTAAACTTTACATAATTGTATTAGTTTTGCCAAATATCAAAATGAATCCATCACAGGTATACATGTGCTCCCCATCCTGAACCCTCCTCCCTCCTCCCTCCCCATACCATCCCTCTGGGTTGTCCCAGTGCACTAGCCTCAAGCATCCAGTATCGTGCATTGAACCTGGACTGGCATCTCATTTCATACATGACATTTTACATGTTTCAATGCCATTCTCCCAAATTTTCCCACCCTCTCCCACAGAGTCCAAAAGACTGTTCTATACATCAGTGTCTCTTTTGCTGTCTCGTACACAGGGTTATTGTTCTCATCTTTCTAAATTCCATATATATGCGTTAGTATACTGTATTGGTGTTTTTCCTTCTGGCTTACTTCACTGTGTATAATAGGCTCCAGTTTCATCCACCTCATTAGAACTGATTCAAATGAATTCTTTTTAATGGCTGAGTAATACTCCATTGTGTATATGTACCACTGCTTTCTTATCCATTCATCTGTTGATGGACATCTAGGTTGCTTCCATGTCCTGGCTATTATAAACAGTGCTGCAATGAACATTGGGGTACACGTGTCTCTTTCCCTTCTGGTTTCCTCAGTGTGTATGCCCAACAGTGGGATTGCTGGATCATAAGGCAGTTCTATTTCCAGTTTTTTAAGGAATCTCCACACTGTTCTCCATAGTGGCTGTACTAGTTTGCATTCCCACCAACAGTGTAAGAGGGTTCCCTTTTCTCCACACCCTCTCCAACATTTATTATTTGTAGACTTTTTGATCGCAGCCATTCTGACTGGTGTGAAATGGTACCTCATAGTGGTCTTGATTTGCATTTCTCTGATAATGAGTGATGTTGAGCATCTTTTCATGTGTTTGTTAGCCATCTGTATGTCTTCTTTGGAGAAATGTCTATTTAGTTCTTTGGCCCATTTTTTGATTGGGTCATTTATTTTTCTGGAGTTGAGCTGTAGGAGTTGCTTGTATATTTTTGAGATTAGTTGTTTGTCAGTTGCTTCATTTGCTATTATTTTCTCCCATTTTGAAGGCTGTCTTTCCACCTTGCTGATAGTTTCCTTTGATGTGCAGAAGCTTTTAAGGTTAATTAGGTCCCATTTGTTTATTTTTGCTTTTATTTCCGATATTCTGGGAGGTGGGTAATAGAGGATCCTGCTGTGATGTATGTCAGAGAGTGTTTTGCCTATGTTCTCCTCTAGGAGTTTTATAGTTTCTGGCCTTACATTGAGATCTTTAATCCATTTTGAGTTTATTTTTGTGTATGGGATTAGAAAGTGTTCTACTTTCATTCTTTTACAAGTGGTTGACCAGTTTTCCCAGCACCACTTGTTAAAGAGATTGTCTTTAATCCATTGTATATTCTTGCCTCCTTTGTCAAAGATAAGGTGTCCATATGTGGGTGGATTTATCTCTGGGCTTTCTATTTTGTTCCATTGATCTATATTTCTGTCTTTGTGCCAGTACCATACTGTCTTGATGACTGTGGCTTTGTAGTAGAGCTTGAAGTCAGACAGGTTGATTCCTCCAGCTCCATTCTTATTTCTCAGGATCGCTTTGGCTATTCGAGGTTTTTTGTATTTCCATACAAATTGTGATATTATTTGTTCTAGCTCTGTGAAGAATACTGTTGGTAGCTTGATAGGGATTGCATTGAATCTATAAATTGCTTTGGGTAGTATACTCATTTTCACTATATTGATTCTTCCAATCCATGAACATGGTATATTTCTCCATCTATTAGTGTCCTCTTTGATTTCTTTCACCAGTGTTTTATAGTTTTCTATATATAGGTCTTTAGTTTCTTTAGATAGATATATTCCCAAGTATTTTATTCTTTCCGTTGCAATGGTGAATGGAACTGTTTCCTTAATTTCTCTTTCTGTTTTCTCATTATTAGTGTATAGGAATGCAAGGGATTTCTGTGTGTGGATTTTGTATCCTGCAACTTTAGTATAGTCATTGATTAGTTCTAGTAATTTTCTGGTGGAGTCTTTAGGGTTTTCTATGTAGAGGATCATGTCATCTGCAAATAGTGAGAGTTTTACTTCTTCTTTTCCAATTTGGATTCCTTTTATTTCTTTTTCTGCTCTGATTGCTGTGGCCAAAACTTCCAAAACTATGTTGAATAGTAATGGTGAAAGTGGGCACCCTTGTCTTATTCCTGACTTTAGAGGAAATGCTTTCAATTTTTCACCACTGAGGATAATGTTTGCAGTGAGTTTGTCATATATAGCTTTTATTATGTTGAGGT
Source organism: Bos taurus (assembly GCF_002263795.3). Classification (NCBI taxonomy): domain Eukaryota; kingdom Metazoa; phylum Chordata; class Mammalia; order Artiodactyla; family Bovidae; genus Bos; species Bos taurus. The sequence goes on along the minus strand of NC_037328.1, from coordinate 37,539,285 downwards.
ATGTTCCTTCTATTCCTGCTTTCTGGAGAGTTTTTACCATAAATGGGTGTTGAATTTTGTCAAAGGCTTTCTCTGCATCTATTGAGATAATCATATGGTTTTTATTTTTCAATTTGTTAATGTGGTGTATTTCATTGATTGATTTGCGGATATTGAAGAATCCTTGCATCCCTGGGATAAAGCCCACTTGGTCATGGTGTATGATCTTTTTAATGTGTTGTTGGATTCTGATTGCTAGAATTTTGTTAAGGATTTTTGCATCTATGTTCATCAGTGGTACTGGCCTATAGTTTTCTTTTTTTTGTGGGATCTTTGTCAGGTTTTGGTATTAGGGTGATGGTGGCCTCATAGAATGAGTTTGGAAGTTTACCTTCCTCTGCAATTTTCTGGAAGAGTTTGAGCAGGATAGGTGTTAGCTCTTCTCTAAATTTTTGGTAGAATTCAGCTGTGAAGCCATCTGGACCTGGGCTTTTGTTTGCTGGAAGATTTTTGATTACAGTTTCAATTTCCGTGCTTGTGATGGGTCTGTTAAGATTTTCTATTTCTTCCTGGTCGAGTTTTGGAAAGTTGTACTTTTCTAAGAATTTGTCCATTTCTTCCAAGTTGTCCATTTTATTGGCATATAATTGTTGATAGTCTCTTATGATCCTTTGTATTTCTGTGTTGTCTGTTGTGATCTCTCCAGTTTCATTTCTAATTTTATTGATTTGATTTTTCTCCCTTTGTTTCTTGATGAGTCTGGCTAATGGTTTGTCAATTTTATTTATCCTTGCAAAGAACCAGCTTTTGGTTTTGTTTATTTTTGCTATGGTCTCTTTTGTTTCTTTTGCATTTATTTCTGCTCTAATTTTTAAGATTTCTTTCCTTCTACTAACCCTGGGGTTCTTCATTTCTTGCTTTTCTAGTTGCTTTAGGTGTAGAGTTGGGTTATTTATTTGACACTACTGGCTACCCCACTCTCTGCACTATTGATTCCACCTCATCTCATTTGGGTCACCTCTAACTCCCTCCTCCCTCTTCTCTTCTCCATGTAACGCTGTGAACCTCTCTGAGTGACCCTCACAGTAGAGAAACTTTTCATCTTTAACGTAGATGTTTTATCAATGGTGCTGTATAGAAGGAGAAGTTTTCAAACTACTGTAAAAATAAGACCAATAACTGGAAGCAGGAGGCTTAAGTCCAAACCCTGACTCCAGGGAACTCCTGACTCCAAGGCACATTAATTGACAGGAGCTCATCAAACGCCTCCAAACCGACACTGAAACCAAGCACCACACAAGGGCCAACAAGTTCCAGGGCAAGACATACCAAGCAAATTCTCCAGCAACAAAGGAGCACAGCCCTGAGCTTCAAGATACAAGCTGCCCAAAGTCACCCCAAAACCATAGACATCTCATAACTCATTACTGGACATTTCATTGCACTCCAGAGAGAAGAAATACAGCTCCACCCACCAGAACACCAACACAAGCTTCCCTAACCAGGAAACCTTGACAAGCCACCTGTAGAAACCCACACACAGCAAGGAAAAGCCACAATAAAGAGAACTCCACAAACTGCCAGAATATAGAAAGGACACCCCAAAATCAGCAATTTAAACAAGATGAAGAGACAGAGGAATACCCAGCAGATAAAGGAACAGGATAAATACCCACCAAACCATACAAAAGAGGAAGAGATAGGGAATCTACCTGATAAAGAATTCTGAATAATGATAGTGAAATTGATCCAAAATCTTGAAATTAAAATGGAATCACAGATAAATAGCCTGGAGACAAGGATTGAGAAGATGCAAGAAAGGTTTAACAAGGACCTAGAAGAAATAAAAAATAGTCAATATATAATGAATAATGCAATAAATGAAATTAAAAACACTCTGGAGGCAACAAATAGTAGAATAACAGAGGCAGAAGACAGGATTAGTGAATTAGAAGATAGAATGGTAGAAATAAATGAATCAGAGAGGATAAAAGAAAAACAAATTAAAAGAAATGAGGACAATCTCAGAGACATCCAGGACAATATTAAACGCTACAACATTCGAATCATAAGGGTTCCAGAAGAAGAAGACAAAAAGAAAGACCATGAGAAAATACTTGAGGAGATAATAGTTGAAAACTTCCCTAAAATGGGGAAGGAAATAATCACCCAAGTCCAAGAAACCCAGAGAGTCCCAAACAGGATAAACCCAAGGTGAAACACCCCAAGACACATATTAATCAAATTAACAAAGATCAAACACAAATATTAAAAGCAGCAAGGGAAAAACAACAAATAACACACAAGGGAATTCCCATAAGGATAACAGCTGATCTTTCAATAGAAACTCTTCAAGCCAGGAGGGAATGGCAAGACATACTTAAAATGATGAAAGAAAATAACCTACAGCCCAGATTATTGTACCCAGCAAGGATCTCATTCAAGTATGAAGGAGAAATCAAAAGCTTTTCAGACAAGCAAAAGCTGAGAGAATTCTGCACCACCAAACCAGCTCTCCAACAAATACTAAAGGATGTTCTCTAGACAGGAAACACAAAAATGGTGTATAACTTCGAACCCAAAACAATAAAGTAAATGGCAACGGGATCATACTTATCAGTAATTACCTTAAAGGTAAATGGGTTGAATGCCCCAACCAAAAGACAAAGACTGGCTGAATGGATACAAAAACAAGACCCCTACATATGTTGTCTGCAAGAGACCCACCTCAAAACAGGGGACACATACAGACGGAAAGTGAAGGGCTGGAAAAAGATTTTCCATGCAAATAGGGACCAAAAGAAAGCAGGAGTAGCAATACTCATATCAGATAAAATAGACTTTAAAACAAAGGCTGTGAAAAGAGACAAAGAAGGTCACTACATAATGATCAAAGGATCAATCCAAGAAGAAGATATAACAATTATAAATATATATGCACCCAACACGGGAGCACCGCAGTATGTAAGACAAATGCTAACAAGTATGAAAGGAGAAATTAACAATAACACAATAATAGTGGGAGACTTTAATACCCCATTCACACCTATGGATAGATCAACTAAACAGAAAATTAACAAGGAAACACAAACTTTAAATGATACAATAGACCAGTTAGACCTAATTGATATCTATAGGACATTTCATCCCAGAACAATGAATTTCACCTTTTTCTCAAGCGCACATGGAACCTTCTCCAGGATAATCCTGGGCCATAAAGCTAGCCTTGGTAAATTCAAAAAAATAGAAATCATTCCAAGCATCTTTTCTGACCATAATGCAGTAAGATTAGATCTCAATTACAGGAGAAAAACGATTAAAAATTCCAACATATGGAGGCTGAACAACACGCTGCTGAATAACCAACAAATCACAGAAGAAATCAAAAAAGAAATCAAAATTTGCATAGAAACGAATGAAAATGAAAACACAACAACCCAAAACCTGTGGGACACGGTAAAATCAGTCCTAAGGGGAAAGTTCATAGCAATACAGGCACACCTCAAGAAACAAGAAAAAAGTCAAATAAATAACCTGAATTAATAATTTAAAATCACCTGAGAAATAAATCTCCAGGTTTAGATAATTTCAGTGGAGAATTCTATGAACACTTAAAAATGAATTAACACAATTTTATAGAATCTCTTCTAGAAATGAAAAAGGAAGGAATAATCCTTAATTTATTTTATAAAAAGTGAAAGTCGCTCAGTTGTGTCTGACTCTTTGTGACCCCCTTGGAATTCTCCAGGCCAGAAGAGTGGAGTGGGTAGCCTTTCCCTTCTTCAGGGGATCTTCCCAACCCAGGGATCGAACCCAGGTCTCCCACACTGCAGGTGGATTCTTTACCAGTTGAGCCACCAGGGAAGCCCTACTTTTTTTGTTGTTGTTTTTAATGAAGCCTGACACCAAAAGCCCAACAAGGAAATTAGAGAAAAAATGTAGGATGAGAGGAAAAAAAGGTAAGTACACATGCATGTCTCTTAGGAACTCAGATGCAAAATTCTCAACAAAACTTGAGTGTTGAATCCAGGAATGTATTAAATAATTTTATACCACTAGCAGGGGAGGTTTGTTCAAGGTATGAATAGTTGATTCAATATTTAAAAATCAATCCATATAATCACCATATAAACAGGCTAAATAATAAAATCACATAATCCTACCAACTGAGGAAGAAAAGGAACATATGAAAATTCTAACACATCTTCATGAAAAAATTCAGAAAAGTAAGAGTAGAGGAGAAGTTTCTCAATTTCAGAAAAAACATCACAAAAATTTTTATAGCTGGCATCATATCATACTTAGATGAAAGGCTGAATACTTTATCCCTAAGACTGGAAATAAGGCAAGGATGCTTACACACCACTCTTATTTAATATAGTACTAAAATTTGTAGCAAAAACAGTAAGGAAGGGAAAGAAATGAAGGACATATAGATTGGAAAGGAAGCTATAAAGTTGTTACTCTTTTTAGAAGGTGAGATTATCTATATTGAAAAATCCAAAACATCTATAAAAATTAAAACTTAGCAGTAATAAATGAGTTCAACAAAGTAGCAGAATATAAAATAAAAAATAATCATTTTCTAGAAACCAATAATTAACATGTGGAAATGAATTAAAGTCACAATATCACTTATAATTGGGCCAAAGAAAATGAAATACTTAGGTATAAATTAAAACATATATAAGGTCTCAATGATGAAAATTATAAAATGCTGATGAAAGACATCAAAAATACCTAAATAAATAGAGAAACTTACCAGGCTTATGGGCTTCCCTTGTTGCTCAGCTGGTAAAGAATCCGTCTGCAATGCAGAAGACCTGGGTTCGATCCCTGGGTCAGGAAGATCCCCTGGAGAAGGGAAAGGCTACCCACTCTGGTATTCTGGCCTGAAGAATTCCATGGACTGTATAGTCTGTTAGTAAAAATATCAATTCTACACTAATTATATATAGATTTAGTAAAAAACACACACACACACACACACACACACACAAAACTTTCCTAGTTAAAAAAATGTCAAATTTCAAGATATTTTATATGCATTTTCACACAAACTTATTTACTTCAGTTTAGTTCAGTCGCTCAGTTGTGTCCGACTCTTTGTGACCCCGTGAATTGCAGCACGCCAGGCCTCCCTGTCCATCACCAACTCCTGGAGTTCACTCAAACTCATGTCGATCGAGTCGGTGATGCCATCCAGCCATCTCATCCTCTGTTGTCCCCTTTTCCTCCTGCCCCCAATCCCTCCCAGCATCAGAGTCTTTTCCAATGAGTCCACTCTTTGCATGAGGTGGCCAAAGTACTGAAGTTTCAGCTTTAGCATCATTTCTTCCAAAGAACACCTAGGACTGATCTCCTTTAGAATGGACTGGTTGGATCTCCTTGCAGTCCAAGGGACTCTCAAGAGTCTTCTCCAACACCACAGTTCAAAAGCATCAATCCTTCGGTGCTCAGCTTTCTTCACAGTCCAACTCTCACATCCATACATGACCATTGGAAAAGGCGGCCAAGAGGAGCTACCCCACATCCGAGATCAGGGGTGGTGGCCGGGAGGAGCTACCCCACGTCCAAGGAGCAGTGCCTGCATGGGCACAGGAGGGCCTACAAGAGCTACTCCACATTCAAGGTCAGGAGGGGCGACAATGAGGAGATACCCCTCGTCCAAGGTAAGAGAAACCCAAGTAAGATGGTAGGTGTTGCCAGCGGCAGACACACTGAAACCATAATCACAGAAAACTAGTTAATATAATCACATGGACCACAGCGTTGTCTAACTCAATGAAACTAAGCCATGCCATTTGGGGCCACCCAAGACGGGCGGGTCATGGTGGAGAGGTCTGACAGAATGTGGTCCACTGGAGAAGGGAATGGCAAACCACTTCAGTATTCTTGCCTTGAGAACCCCATGAACAGTATGAAAAATATTTACTTGAGAAGCATCATTTAATTATTTTATATCCTTGAAGATACTTACATCCCAATTTTCTATATAGTTGTTCTTAACCAAGGGAAAGCAGAGGACAAGGGAGTTGTCTCTACTCTCCAGTGTGATAAAAATATCTTCCATTGGGACAAATGTTTGACAGTATAGCTTGAAGCCCATTATAAAAAACAAAGTTTCCTTAAACACAGGTGTCCTTACATTCAACAACCCACTGCATATGCAAGTATGATGTGACTCTCTTTCTCTTACTCTATAGAAATCAGGACTTGTGAAATCAGCATGTGAAAATGATGGATGACACTCTGTGTGCTGCTGGAAGTGCCAAATTGTCCATTGTCTCTAACCCGGAAACCTCATGTTCTTCCACCAGGATCCATTAAAGTGTGGCAGGCTAACCAGTTGTCTTGTAAGAAGGGTAAAATCTCAAATGTGTCACAATTCTTGATAGGTTTCTTTCTCCTTCCCCTCCCTTGAGATGATTGTATTTAGAACTAGTCACAGTGTTGTGAAGCAGCCCATGCCAGGAAGACACCCCATGTGTAAGCGCTCCCGCCAATAGCCCAGTTATGTCCCCAAATGATAGCCAGTATTAGTCAGTAGATGTGAGTGAATAAGCATTCAGATGATTCCAACCCCCAGGCTTGGAGTCTTCAATCTGAGGCCCAGACAACTTCTCTCTGTTCTATGCCATGTGAGAATTCTTGACCCATGGAAAACTTGGGAGATAAAGGGCTTTAAGAGAGTTTTAAGCCACTAAATGAAATTATGTAACCATAGTAACAGGAACATTCCTTAAAAATAAACAAAGAAACAAAAAACAACATTTTGTTTCAATATATCTTGATCTCTTATGTACAGGCTGTTTTAGAAGGAAAACATTTCTCAAAAAATTTTAATCCTGTTTTTGGCTTTGACATTTAGTAACCCTTTCAATTTTAGTAAGTCATTTACCATATTTGTATTCCCTTCCTTCACAGCAGGGCGATATCATAGGATTCTCTCATTACCCATAGTGATATTGCATTAAAAAATGTATCACTTAGTAAACAATAATGAGTTTATTTATGGTCTAGTCCATGGACCAGGTCATGTGTTAGATTAGTCTTTTCTTTACAAAGCACATTCTCTCTCTAAATGGTTGAAAGGAACATTAATCTGAGTGGAACTAAATTGGATGTTATTCACAGGATTCAGGCCATATTGGTTGACAAAGGTAAAAGTATTCATTTGACATTCCATGATATTTTTAAAGTTAATTCAACAAATATTTGGGTTGGCCCAAAACAAACATTTTGGCCAACCCAGTTCTTATGATATGCCTACTTGCCATGTTCTAGACACCGTGTAAAGCATTTAATAAATGATCCACCACCATTAGTACTAAATATTATGTGTCATGCTAGAGCCTTCCATGATCTAATGATGCCTCAAACTGAACTGTAGCCAGTTAGGATGGTATGGGGAGGGAGGAGGGAGGAGGGTTCAGGATGGGGAACACATGTATACCTGTGGCACAACATTGTAAAGTTAAATACAATAAAATTAAAAAAATATAAAAAAAGAAAAAATTCCTATTTGTAAAATGTCATTGAAAATTTGAAAATAAGAACAATTGTAATTATTTGATTCTGAAAGAACATGGGTGTGTGTGTTAGTCACTCAGTTGTGTCTGACTCTTTGTGATGCCAAGGACTGTAGCCTGCCAGGTTCCTCTGTCCATGGAATTCTCCAGGCAAGAATACTGGAGTGGATTGCCATTTCCTTCTCTGGTGATCTTCCCGACCCAGGGATCAAACTCATGTCTCCTGGATTGCAGGCAGATTCTTTACCATTTGAGCCACCAGGGAAGCACATATGAAACATTCACTATTAAAATGTAATTCTATTACCCTAAGATATCATTGTAACATGATGTCAATATTCCATATATATATATATGATCTCCTGGGTCAGAATCATAAAACAAGTTGAATATTAAGGAGATTCTAGCCCAAGATAAATAAAAATATTGGCAAATTGAGCATTCTCTGAATGAGAGTATCCAAATGAATTTTGACTACAGGCTTTTTCCATGTTTGTGTTCCTGAGTTGCTGATATGAAATATATATTTATTATATGAAGCATACCTATGGCAGTTAAATTCAGATAGTGTTATCTATAACAATTTGTATTGGCTTCCTCCCAAGGCTTTTGATTTGCCATGCATGAGAATAAATGAGAACCATATGAAAGTCAATAAGTTCTTGATAGTACATGACATTCTGTGTTCTCTCATCCTTGATTTTAGCAAACATTCCAAGGCTTTGGCTTCCATCATAGATGGTGATAGGCTTAAAAAATGTAAGGGCTTTTTTCTTGGCTTCAGATAAGAATCCCAAACTTAACACACTTCCATAAATCATTGGTGTGGAAATCTGTCAGAAAATAGCACAAGAGTACTACTTTTTCCTTGTGGTATTTGGTGTTTCCAAATTAGATTATTTGTTGAATGTTCAAGGGAGCATGTTTTCTTGACGGGTTCACCATATGTCAGACAAATCTCATGCTCTTGAAATGGAGTTCACAGAAATGAAATCAAGGGTAACTGCTTTCTCCTTCCTCTACTACAGTAGTAAGAATCAAAGGATTCTGCAGAAATATGTCTCTGCTAGAGTCATTGAGTATCGTCATGCATATTGAAAAGTGGCAAGATGGAGACTACCCAAGATCTTAAATCCAGTATGAATTTCATGACTGTTCTTCAGATTTTATCCTCGTTAGTAGTATTATACTGACAGACAATAAAATGTAGCCATTTAGAGCAAGGGTCCTGCAGTTGATTTTGATTTAGCTCTACTTGATAGCTGTGCAAATTTATATGATTCGTAATCACTCTAAACCTCAATATAGAAGATAATACACATATCGTAGAACTGTTGGGGAAAATTAAGTAAAATAGTATATATTAAGTGCTTGGAACATGACAATGCTTAATTATTCGAAACAAGTAAACAGAATAATACATATATATGCACATATATGTAATAGAATTTATGAAGTAGTTTTAAAATTCTTACTTGTTATCATTGCTCTTGTCACTTTTATTAATTTTAAGTGGAAAATTATTGTTGTTCAAGGAAGAAAGACGATAGCCCACTTAGTGGGAAATGTGATTTAATTATGGCTATTCTCCATCAACTTGTAACTGGTTTTCCCAGAGAATTTGGGGCTGAGGACTCCTGTAAATTCCAAAATCTTCATTTTATAGTGTATTTAACTCTACCACTTATTTTTCAGAATTGTGTCTAGATCCCCTGGGTCAATAGAATGTGTATCCCAAGTGCCCCATAAGATGGATGGTTTTTAGTAGGCATGTTGGCATTATTTGTACATAAGAAGGGAGTATGGAGGATCAGAATAGCTTTGGCATTTACCTTGTTAAATTTTTATAGCTAAGCTCTGGTTCAAGGGTCTACTTAAACGACTTAACTGCACTAAGAAAAATGAGAGCATTGAGACCTATGAACAGAGTCCACAAAATTCTATGAAAATGAACCAGTTCTAGTAGAAATCAGCATATTTAATGATCCAAGATACACAACTGTAACATTAAGTAGTTTTTATTGACCTGAAGGAATTTTATACTTTTCCTTATGGGGACAAAAATTCAGGACATTCCTCTTTATTATATTTTCAAAAATTGTTGTGTTGTTCAGTCACTAAGTTATGTCCGACTCTTTTCGGCACCATGGACTGCTCACACCAGGCTTCCCTATCCTTCACTATCTGCTGGAGTTTGCTCAAACTCATGTCCACTGAGTCGGTGACAAAAATAGTTTTAATTAATTGATCTAAATAAAAAAATTAAATGCTTATTATATATCAGACATAGCAATGGGCCGGGGGGACACAGTAATTTACAAGGCATAGTTCCTGCTCAAGGAGGTTTCAGCCAGTGCTGGGAAGATGAGGAGACCAGAAGAATTAATAAAGATTGGCTAGGTGATTCTTGGAGGAGGCAACGGCACCCCACTCCATTACTCTTGCCTGGAAAATCCCATGGACGGAGGAGCCTGGTGGGCTGCAGTCCATGGGGTCTCTAAGAGTTGGACACGACTGAGTGACTTCATTTTCACTTTTCACTTTCATTCATTGGAGAAGGAAATGGCAACCCACTCCAGTGTTCTTGCCTGGAGAATCCCAGGGACGGGGGAGCCTGGTGGGCTGCCGTCTATAGGGTCGCGCAGAGTTGTACACGACTGAAGCGACTTAGCAGCAGCAGCAGGTGATTCTGGACAGAAGAACAGAAAGTTCAAAGACGATTCATAAAAAAGAAAAAAAAAAGTGGGGCTTACTCAGAGAGCTACAAGTGATTCGGCACAAGTGTGAGGAGATAGTGGACAGACAGGAAAATGTAGAAATAAGCAGGGTTTTATCCCAGGCAGGTCTTAGGTACCAATATTAAAGATATTCTGTGTTCTAGAAATGGTTAAATTGGCAGCTGCAGGCTAAGTTCAGCCCTTAGATGTGTCTTCCTCATTATTATGTGTGTTATCTCATTTAAAATATATATAAAAATTCTCACAAAAACTCAGATCAGAAATTCTCTTGACAGATCAGGAATTCACATTGGATCTTTGTAGCCCTGTGGCTGAGAGGTTGCTTCTGGAGGAATGAACAGTGCGTTTATGAGTCACTGCCTTCTCCACTTGCTTCACTCACTTTTATCACCTGTTGGGCCCCTGAAGCATTTGCTTTTGCAAGCCTCCTGAGGAGAAACTACAAAACTAAATTTGCTTTAATAATTTAGTCTGACTGATATTACAGCTATCAGGTTTGGATTCAGATGAATTTACTTAAGAAATTACTTCAGTAATCGAGAGAAATGATGAGGGACTAACAGAGGTATTGGTGGGGGGTAAAGAAAATAATATAAATTAGCATTCCTAATACGGAAACATGGCTTTGGTGATCTAAAAGAAATTAGAAGGAAGAGTAAATCATGTCATTTTAATGTTCAGGTTAATCAACTTGAGGGTCATTGTTTCAATTTAGATGTTCAAGAAGCAGATGCCAATCTAGAATTAGACCTACAAAGAAATTTTTGGTGGGGATGCCAATGAAGGATTGAAATGGAGGGTAAAAGAAGGCATAGAGGGACTTCCCTGATGGTTCAGTGGTTAAGAAACTATCTTCCAATGCAGGGATGTGGGTTTAATTCCTGGTTGGGGAACTAAGATATCACAGGCAACTAAACTCCCGTGCCAGAACTACCAAGCCCATGTGCTCAAGAGCCCATGTTCTGTGATAAGAGAAGGCAATGGCACCCCACTCCAGTACTCTTGCCTGGAAAATCCCATGGATGGAGGATCCTGGTAGGCTACAGTCCATGGGGTCACTACGAGTCAGACACGACTGAGCGACTTCACTTTCACTTTTCACTTTCATTCATTGGAGAAGGAAATGGCAACCCACTCCAGTGTTCTGGCCTGGAGAATCCCAGGGATAGGGGAGCCTGGTGGGCTGCTGTCTACGGGGTAGCACAGAGTCGGACATGACTGCCACGACTTAGCAGCAGCAGCAGCATGTACTGCAACTAGAGAAAAGTCACACACTGCAGTGAAAGAGCCCCCACACCACAATGGAGATCTAGTGCAGCCAAAATAAAAAAATAAATAAAATGAAATGAAAGAAGGCACAGAGAGCCTATAGATTGAAAAACGATTCTGACACCTATGAAGCAAAGAATGTGGGATTGGATCTGATGCTCAGACTGCAGTGCAACTCTGATAAAGTCTCAGCCAGGATAACTGCAGCATGATATTCAAGGTTTATTTTTTCACTTTCATGTATTGGAGAAGGAAATGGCAACCCACTCCAATGTTCTTGCCTGGAGAATCCCAGGGGCGGGGGAGCCTGGTGGGCTGCCTTCTATGGGGTCGTACAGAGTTGGACATGACTGAATCAACTTAGCAGCATTGAAGGAATCAGTTGCTTGAAAAGAAATGGGGCAGAACTGGTACTCCCACCATTCTCCACGGCCTGGTGTAAACTATGCTGGGGACTTTGAAAATATAACAGCTTGAGTTTGTCAGCTAATTGCTCTCCTTCTAATACATTCTCTCTTGAAACGAGATATGAATAGTAAATGCCCGTAGAGGACACAGGTACCACTAATAGAAGTATTGGATTCAAATAATGAGAGAAGGCATTGAAAATGATTGCTTGTAGAGAGGAAGAAATGAATGGATTTAGCAAGAGACTGATGTTTCCTTAATGGCCTTTTGGAAGGCTGTTACACGATAAGCCTTACCCTTACACTATAAGTGTAAGAGACACTTACGAAAGGTACTTTGTGAGTGCTCAGTTGCTTGAGTCATGTCCAGCTCTTTGCTACCCTAAGGACTGTAGCCCACCAGGCTCCTCTGTTCATGGTATTCTCCAGGCAAGAAATACTGGAGTGGGTTGCCATGCCCTCCTCCAAGGGATCTTCCTGACCCAGGGATCGAACCCTCATGTCCTGCATTAAAGGCAGATTCTTTACCACTGAGCCACTGGGGAAGCCCCCAACACATTACATATGTGAGTTAAAGGACTTGGGACAGAGAATGATCTATGGATTCCAAATCCATAGATCTATTCCAATCCATAGATCTATTGATCTATGGATTCCAAAAGTTCTTTTTTTCTTTTTTCTATTATATGTAAGCACACTACTTGCCCTATCTATACTCTCTTTCAGTCAAGTGAAGCAGTATGATTGTGTTCTTGTCAATGGAGAGAGGTGGTGATATGTACCACTCACTGGCAGGGTTCATAAACTTGGCCACAGACAATCCTCTCTTCCCCTTTACCAGCTGGAAACAAAGGATTCTAAGGCCTTATCCTCCACAAGATGGAGAGAGCATGAGGTTTGAATCATTGCAAGTGAGACCACTTGGGAAATAATTAGTTTGTGTTATTCTGTGTCTAAAATTGTATTTTTAATATGATAATCTCTGGGTCCATCCATGTTGCTACTAATGGCATTATTTCATTCTTTTTAATGTCTGAGTAAAGTAAGTCATGTATGGATGCGAGAGTTGGACTGTGAAGAAAGCTCAGCATGGAAGAATTGATGCTTTTGAACTGTGGTGTTGGAGAAGACTCTTGAGAGTCCCTTGGACTGCAAGGAGATCCAACCAGTCTATACTAAAGGAGATCGGTCCTGGGTGTTCTTTGGAAGGACTGATGCTAAAGCTGAAACTCCAGTACTTTGGCCACCTCATGCTAAGAGTGGACTCATTGGAAAAGACTCTGATGCTGGGAGGGATTGGGGGCAGGAGGAGAAGGGGATGACAGAGGATGAGATGGCTGGATGGCAAAACCAACTCGATGGACGTGAGTTTGAGTGAACTCCGGGAGTTGGTGATGGACAGGGAGGCCTGGCGTGCTGCAATTCATGGGGTTGCAAAGAGTCGGGCACAACTGAGTGACTGAACTGAACTGAACTGAAAGTAAGTCAGAGTGAGAGAGACAAATATCATACGTTATTGCTTATATGTGGAATCTAAAAAATGATACAAATGAATTTACCTACACAACAGAAATAGACTCTGAGCAAACAAATTTATGATTACTGAGAATGTGTGTGTGCGGGGGCATAGATTGGGAGCTTGGGACTGACATGCACACTCTGCTACATTTAATATAGGTAACTGGACTTCCCTGGCGGTACAGTGACTGGGAGTCTGCCTAGCAGTGCAGGGGACTCAGGTTCAGTCCCTGGCGCAGGAAGATTCCACGTGCTGCAGGCTTTAAAAAGCCCATGTGCCACAACTACTGAAGCCTGCCCTTGGCCCACAACCAACGAGCCCCTGTGCCACCACTACTGAAGCCCACACTTCCTAGAGTCCACACACCACACCACAACTACTGAGTCCGCATGCTGCAACTCCTGAACCTGATGTGCCTAGAACCTGTGCTCCACAAGAAGAGAGACCACCACAAAGAGAAGCCTGTGCACCGCAATGAGGAGTGGTCCCCACTCACTGCAATGAGAGAAAGCCCGCCAGCAGCAACAAAGACCCAGTGAAAGCAAAAGTAAATAAATAGGTAACTTGGAAAATATAGATAACCAATAGGACCTACCATATAGCACAGGGAACTCTTCTCAATACTCTGTAATAACCTAAATGAGAAAATAATTTGACAAAGAATAGATACACATATAGCTGAATCACTCTTCTGTACACTTGAAACTAACAAAACATTGTTAATCAGTTATACTCTAATATAAAATAAACATTTTTAAAAATAAAAAAATATATTTTTATTATTTTAAGATGATGACATTTGGAGATTAAACTATTATACTAGCTAGCATTAACCTAAAAAAGTGGTCCAAGATAAAGATACAAATATATGTATCACACAAAAAGATATATGATTTTGACATAGTATCAGAGACACATTTTTCCTTTGAATTATTTTTCTAAAGCTTTAGATTCACATTCTCAACACTGTGAATTTATTAAGGTTTGACTAGCATCATAAATTTAGCAAGCTTACATATTTAACTTCCCCCTTTGGAAGGAATGATGCTAAAGCTGAAACTCCAGTACTTTGGGCACCTCACGCGAAGAGTTGATTCATTGGAAAAGACTCTGATGCTGGGAGGGATTGGGGGCAGGAGGAGAAGGGGATGACAGAGGATGAGATGGCTGGATGGCAAAACCAAGTCGATGGACGTGAGTTTGAGTGAACTCTGGGAGATGGTGATGGACAGGGAGGCCTGGCGTGCTGCGATTCATGGGGTCGCATAGAGTCGGACACGACTGAGCGACTGAACTGAACTGAACTGAACTGAACTGAATTCCCTACTTCTAACAATAGTGCCAACATTTCCACAAGCACTCCAGAAATTTTATGGTTCTCTTTGATTCTTACCTCTGGAACAGTTCTCTTGTTAGATTGGTAAAGTCTCCTTTCTTTCTGTGTCTTTGTATGCATCCTTTTCTCCTTATTTATTCAATTACTATCATCCTAGAGTAAGTGTATACTTTCCTGTCTAAACACGAATGTAGATTCTTACTTAATCTACAGCCCTTCCCCAAATTATTTTTGCAAATGGACCCTGTCACTGTCCCCAGAGTATATCAGGGATTACAGTAACAATTATATTACAGAAAAAACACAGAATAAGAAGATCCCAGTTTGAAATATCTGTTTATTAACTGGGATGACTCTGGAAAGATGTCCTGGACATTCAGAGCCTTGATTCTATCATCTATTAAAAGTAGATAAATCTATTCAAACTATTACACAATTCCATTCATTTCACATGCTAGCAAATAAATGCTCAAAATCCTTCAAGCTAGGCTTCAGCAGTATCTGAACCAAGAACTCTGAGATGTACAAGCTGGATTTAGAAAAGGCAGAGGAACCAGAGTTCAAATTACCAAAATCTGTTGGATTGTAAAAAGCAAGAGAATTCCAGAAAGACATCTATTTCTGCTTCACTGACTTCGCTAAAGCCTTTGACTATGTAGATCACAACAAACTGTGGAAAATTCTTAAAGAGATGGGAATACCAGACCACCTGACCTGCCTCCTGAGAAACCTATATACAGGTCAAGATGCAGCAGTTAGAACCAGACATGGAACAAAAGACTGGTTCAAAATTGGGAAAGGAATACATCAAGATGGCATATTGTCACCCTGCTTATTTAACTTCTATGCACAATTCATCATGCGAAATGCCAAGCTGGATGAAGCACAAGCTGGAATCAAGATTTCAGGGAGAACTATCAATAACCTCAGATATGCAGATGGCACCACCCTTATGGCAGAAAGCAGAGAGGAATTAAAGAGCCTCTTGATGAAAGTGAAAGAGGAGAGTGGAAAAGCTGGCTTAAAACTCAGGATTCAAAAAATGAAGATCATGGCATCCGGTCCCATCATTTCATGGCAAATAGATGGGGAAAAAATGGAAACGGTGACAGACTTTACTTTCTTGGACTCCAAAATCACTGTGGACAGTGACTGCAGCCATGAAAATAAAAGACGTTTGCTCCTTGGAAGAAAAGGTATAACAAACCTAGACAGCATATTTAAAATCAGAGGTATTACTTTGCCTACAAAGGTCTGTATAGTCAAACTACTGGTTTTTCCAGTAGTCATGTATAGATGTGAGAGTTGGACTGTAAAGAAAGCTGAGCGTTGAAGAAATGACGCCTTTGAACTATGTTGCTAGAGAAGACTCTTAAGAGTCTCTTGAACAGCAAGGAGATCAAACCAGTCAATCCTAACGCAAATCAGTCCTGAATATTCATTGAAAGGACTGATGCTGAAGCTGAAGCTCCAATACTTTAGGCAAAGAGCAGATTCATTGGAAAAGACCCTGATGCTGGGAATGATTGAAAGCAGGAGGAGAAGGGCACAACAGAGGATGAGATTTTTGGATGGCATCACTGACTCAATGGACATGAGTTTTGGCAAGCTTTGGGAGATGGTGAAGGACATGGAAGCCGGGTGTGCTGTAGTCCATGTGGTGTCAAAGAGTCAGACACAACTGAGCATCTGAACTTAATGAAATCTATTCACAGGATTGTTGCAAAATATAATGAAGTGATTTGTAAATGGTGACAGGAAAATACCCATCTCATAATAGTGCTTAAAATATATATCTTGAATTAAATATATTCTCTTTACCTCCTTCCTTTATCTCCTGCTTACACATTATTCTTATTCCTCTCAACAAGATTGAATGCTATTTCTTTTTCAAGGAAAATTCAAATCTGATCTATTTTGTGACTACCTCTATGGAAATCTTGATCACTTATCTTGCCTCATATTGTGAGTTAGCAATGGTTTTTGTATATAATTATTTTCTTTAAATAAGTTACAAATGATTAGGAATCTACTTTATTCAAAGTTTTAAGTGTTTCTTAGAATATTATTTGAAGTTCCAGTTTATTGATTGTTTCTAATTTTTGTTTTACCTGACCCATTCAGAATTCCTTTCTTCTTTTTTCATAAGTGATATTCTAACTTTCTTTTGGACATAAACTACTCTGGCATCTCTAATCCCTATGGAACATCAATCCACAATCTCTAAGAGCAGGCTCAGAACTAGGAGCTGTTATGAATCTAAATCATTCATTCTCCCATCCAAAGCGATTCAGACAGCACTCCTAAGTCAAGAAAGGCTCCATGATTTCTATTGGAACAACAGAGGGAAAGCAATTATCTCACAGGAATTACAATGTAAAATTATATCAACTAGAGCAGTATTTTAAAAGATATACAGTCACGCCTTGGTAATGTCTATGGATAACATAACATACATCTCTTCCCCACTAATGGAGAAAAAATAAACAGAAGCACATTCTTCTTGACTTGCATAAATTTCATTATTTTGCTGTTCAAATAAGCATGTTTTTATAATATTTAAAAAGGTTCAAAGACCACTTCCATATTCCAATCTGTAAAAAATATTTTCGTTATGTTTATTATAAAAATATAAATGTTTCCACTACAAATCATTTTACATTAGTAAGAGGCCATCTACATTGTACAACATAGACTAAATGAGTAATGTTTTGAAGATGAAAATTTAAAGTACACACATATTGCCAATCATATCACGTTTATACATGGCTTATTTGATACTTAGTACAGCTTAACATGGGCAAGTTACCAGAAATAAATATGTAAATCAAACTTAAGATACAATCAGATAGTATGGTACATGATATTATGAAACAATTGTGGTTTCGTGTTTACTGAAAGCCAACGCAGTTTCTGTACAAAGAGATGGCCATAAGCATTCTAGTACCTCTATTCCACAGTTAAGAATCGTACACTGTTATGTTTACATATGTACAGGGTAAGGATTGTGAAAAGTAAATTTGTAAGAAGTCAGATAGAAAAATAGTGAAAAATGAAGAGCAATATACTGCATATACAATTTCTACTTTCAAATGGAAACCACAGCCAAAATAAATGAAATAGATTAAACAATCCTCAACTTCTCCTAGTTCATGAAATGCACAGATTTTGTGGAGTGTGCACAGAATAGTACCTAAGAAAGTAAATGCTAGTCTGGACAAAAATGAGATTGAAGCCAGATTCACATCTCAATCTAACATTCCACAAAACAAAATGTTTGCTTAAAAAATGGTTTTGAGCTGCTTCTAGCAGGCTTAGGTGAAATTTGTAATTAATTTCATAATCATATATATCTTTTTAAAAGGTTCATGCTCTTATACACCCAATACATAATTCTAGTAGGATGATTTGACTATAAGAATATTGAAGACATTTGAGAAATAATTTTATATATGAAGGAATACAACATAAGCCTTATTACACTAAATTTACAACAGATTAGCACTTGTGAATTTTGATCTGTGATTGTAAGCTGTGTAAGTGTTCCATTTTGCATAAGAACATAAAGGTTGCAGCATTGTTTTATCCATTCTATTCTTCTGACATATGCATTTCGTATTCCAATAACATGATAATATCAGCATTAGAAAGATTATAGATAGAACTAAAATGTTGTTTCACAATGTATTATGGCTAGATCTCCACCAGGTATATATTTCAAATATTATGGAGTATGTTCATATTTGACCTTTATGGAACAGCAAGTCCAAGTTCCTTGCAAGAAGAGATCTCTCCAGATTTTGAGTCTTGATGGACAACCAGCTATTTTGACGATTATATGTTCAATAAGTGTCAAGAAGCTCAATGTTTCTAAGATATATACCAAAACTATAATAGGTGCATTTCACTGGAGACTCAAAGATAATAATACTTGCTATTGATGATGACAATGTTTAATTAATTTAGCAAAAGCTCAGTGATGCAGATGAATAGTTTAGTAATCCTTATTCCCTATAATCAGCTCAACAAGTTTAAGCAAATGTATAAAGAGGCATTTCAAAACCAGTCAGCCAGTGATCTTTTTGAGTCATGCATCAGCTTATAGGCAGCTTGTAGGCTACATTGCCAATTAATACAACAATCTAAATAGTACCCCAATCCTTTCCAGTGTAGCATTCTCTATTCAGGAGCTCTAATATAGCTCTTTTACCAATGGAGGGAGTTTATGGTCTCCTAAGCACCAGAGCAAGGCAGGTATGTCATTGAAAATCCGTTATACACAAGTCGGTATATCACACTAAATTAGGAGCACACAATTTATAATAAATGGAGAGACAGAAATGGATGGAATAATTCAGACTGTGAGAGATTTGGTTAGTGTATGAACAAGGAAAGGGTTTTGTTTCTTTTTATATATAGATGTAGATACATATGAGTGTATGATTCAAACAGTCTGGAAAGAAACACATCATTTTCTGTGTCTAGTTTATCATGTTTTCTACTGCTGACAATTTGAGAGAGCATTTGGCACTTGGCTGTCACAAATCCAAATTAAATCATCAAGGCATAAATAGAAAACAATAAAAGACAATTAAAAAGAAAATAAATACGTACTTTTCTTCAAAATTAAAACACATTTTTACATGATAATACTTAAGGAGGCTAACAATCAAAAATGTGTAGTACTTAAAACAACTACAAACTTCATTTCTATATGCTTTTGAACAGATAAAGGAGAATAATACAATGAAAAGGTAGTAAATATGGCCGGATAGTTTGAGGTATGAATTCCTCTATTTTGCTTGCTTTCAAAGAAACAAAATACCTGTTACAGATCTCTTCTGTGTATAAAAATATCACAAGTCTGTTTTTCTGTGGCTATTCAGAAGCACAGCCACCATGGTCATTGCATTATTTCATTTGTTTTGCTTTTATGATAGTCAGTTTATGATCAATGGCTCTATGCTAGTTCTTTGTCATTTTGCGCTGAAGAATTCTGATTTAATCCATCAACTAATATAAAAAAGCAATTACAAAACAAAATACACCCACCCACCCATCCACTAAACAACAGGGGAAAATAAAGAGTTTTTTAATTCCATTTTAAGGCATTTTACTCGTATCTGAGTGTCTTATTGGGCTTGGAATGTCCACCAGTATTTCCAGTGTTGTCATCAGTCTGCAGAGTGATGCCACATCTTCCACTTTCTTCCAGAAATAGCACTTTACACTGGGACTGGAGTATTCTTGGATTGTGTTTCTAGAACTTTAATACTGCTGATGATCTTCTTCTGTGGCCCAACCACAGTGACACCGACCTTTTTCATGTCGCTGTTAAAAAAAAAAAAGAAAATTTCTGGTGAGAATCATGGGCTCCTGGACAGTATGTAAATGGGATATTTTCAATTAACAAAGCTTGTACAATTACAGATCCCAATGCTCTAGGTATAATTTTCTGATTTTTGTAACATATGTGTAGTATTATATATCCTGATTACTCCACCTTTGTCCTTGTGGAAGAATATAGGCTGTAGGATGAATATAGGAAGTGGGTTGAACAGTGTTCCCCTCAAAATTCCTGTCCATCTGGAACTTCACCACGTAAGGGCCCACTTGGGGATTGACTTGACTGATAGATTGTGTTTAGAGTGACACTGTATCAGTTTCTGCATTCAGTTCTTTAGCAACTAACAGATTCTACTTCTTATCTCCTGAGGCACCCTCTCTAGGCCCCAGAGCTGCCAGTGGAAAAATACAACTACCTATTGAAGAGGTCATCAGTAAGCACTTGGTCTACAGTCCTTGGTATATGTAGCATCTGAACCAGGGCAAAGAATGAAACCATCTCAAACCCTCCAGACTAGATCAGATTCATGTTAGCTGAATACTTCATTCAACCCTAGCCCCAGAGGCGAAGAATCACCCACCTGAGCTCTACCCAAATTCATGACTCATGACACTGTGTGTACAATAAAATCCTTGTTGTTTTAGCCGTTTAGTTTTGGGAAGTTTGTTGTTCAGCCATAGATCAGTGGAACAATTTCTTTAAAGTATAAAGTTCTTTCAAATTACAAAAAATGGCAAGGATATTTCTCTATCAAAATCATTAGATTTAAAATAGTTAATACTTGGAAACCAGGAATTGAAATAAATATTATAAGAATACATGGAACTTCATTTGGGGGGAGGGGGAAGACTTAGCTAAACATGTGCAAATAATTAATTAAACATTCTTGATTTAAGTAGTTCATACAATCACGTCTTTCAGGTCTTGACTCAAATATCCCTCTCTTATGAGATTTCCCTGATGGCTCTACTTCATATTGTAAAACCTCTTTGCACTCATATCTGCACTTCTATTTCTTTTCTTGTTTCATTTTCTTCCAAAGTATGTATCACCATCCAGCATATTGCCTTTTTTTTTTTTTTTGGTTTATTTATTTTTTTACTCTGTCTTGTCTAACAAGAAGGTGAATTCCATGTGAACTAGGATTCTTGTGGGTTTTGTACTATGCTTATCACACACACCCTAAACAATCACTCTCATTTAGCAGGGGCTCAATATAAATGGCAACCCACTCCAGTACTCTTGCCTGGAAAATCCCATGGATGGAGGAGCCTGGTAGGCTACAGTCCATGAGGTTGCAAAGAGTTGGACATGACTGAGCTACTTCACTTTCACTTTCAATATGTACTTACTAAAGAATAAATCGGTTGTCCAAAATATATTTATCTGGGAAGTTGACAGAGGATTAAGTGCAACTTGGAGTGCTAGGCAAATTGAAAATGGCAAGAAGAAATAGCACACACATGCAAATGCACACAAAGGTGGGGCTCCTTTATATTGAGCATTTAAGAAAGAATGAAAAATTGGGAATTTAACTACATAGAATTGAACCAAATGATTTGTTAAAAAGTGAGTTCCCAAGCAATAAAGGTGTGCAAGAAGAAAATAGGCAACCACTTAAGAAGCAATTTACATGTTATTTAAGCATCTGCTGCATAAAATTAATCAAAGCTCAGTTGCATTCCTATTATCTAAGCTGGGAGTGAAATCACAATGCCCTACAGGTTACCCCTGAACCCTGCTGCCATTCAAGAGGCTAATAAATTCTCTATGGATAGCCTGTATTTTGCCTGAGGTCCTCTCTGGTCAGTCTTTAGCCACCTTGCTTCACCAGGAAGGCTAGTGGGGAGCTATGCTGACATCTAGCTTGCTGCCCTTTGTGTAACTGTGGATAATGAAGCCTTCATTTTAAGTATTGTTGTTGTTCAGTTGCTAAGTCGTGTCCAATTCTTTTGGACCGCTTGGACTGAAGCACACCAGGCTTCCCTGTCCCTTCCCACACCTAGGTTATCTATGTTGAACCCTGCTTTTGAGAATGCGTGCTCTACAGGATTTTGATTCTTTTATAAAGACACCAAGGATCTATCTTTAAAATGAACAACAAACATTTCTCTACTCATCCTTGAACTATGAATCTAAGAGCCGAAAACAGGACAGACATAAATATGTGTGTATAAATCAATAGATTCTCACTGTTTTTTACATTTCTTCTCTCATCTTTCTTCCAATTCTCTATCTCCCTCTCTATATATCTATGTATACATACATACTATACCTTGCTAATTTTCTTCTATGTCTCCTCTTTTCTGCCTTCTTTATAAGCTTAAAAACAAAATACAATCATGGGGAGATAGAAAAAATGCTCCAAGGTACTATACTAAATTTCCTGAGGTCATTGAGAAATTTCAGCATAATGAGGGAGTAATACAAGCTATGATGCTTAACCCTGACTTTTCCTCTAGAACCGAACCACTGATTCTTTGGCCACTGGAAAAAATCAGATACTGCAAGTTCACAGACCAATTTGGGACAAGTCTGAAGGACCAGCCCAGCTTTAGGACTCTTGTTCCAACAAGTAGAACTGAGTCTTCTTCAGTCCAATGCTTCCTCATCGCTTCTTTATGGAATGTATGTCCCAAGGGTACATGAAGAAATCTGCATAAAACTGTTTCAGATTCAGCATCTGGGAACCCACTGTAAGCAAGCTGATATGGAGTCTTGTTGCTATTTAATGCAAAGGATTATACTGGGAAAGAGATTACAGTAAACATCCCTGTAGGTGATGCCTTAGCTTGAGCTTCTATGTATCTTCTACTCTCTTCCACCCATCAAAATGTCTTCTACCTGCCACTCTGCTATGACCAAAATCTCTCTAAACATCCCGCTGCTGTAGTCTCAGTAACACTCCCTGTATCCTTATCTCATTAGGACTACCTATTGAGAAGAGCAATGGAAAAGTTCAAGACTAAAGAGCAGTTCAAGATTGAGACCAGAGGTTAATAAGCTATCTTATACTTCAAAGGCAAAAGGATAGGTGATGACACTTGGAAAATGGCATCCGAGGGTGCAGGGTAATGACATGCAGCAACTAATCTGCTCAGACTCATTCCACACACTTAATTCTCTTTCCAGTTTCTATAATCACTCTTGCCCTTTCTTATTCTCTCTTCCCTTCTCACATTAACCTTCCTTAATCCATCCTAGGCTATGGAATAATATTTTTTTAAAAATATGTTGACTGAATAAGACCACACATTTAAAAAATTCTATTTGAAAATTAGGTGACGAGTAGCTGGCATGTAAATGAAATCTCTAAACTAACTGGAATAAGCTAATATTTATTTGAGTATGAAACACTTGTCCAGTGATTGATAGTTTGGATAGAAAAAGAAAACAAATTTAATATTCTTTCTTAGGTAATAATCTGAAAGTCTTATTCTAAAAGAAACTCTAGAGTTATTTGGTCAAGGGAATCATTTCTGAATTGAGTCTGGACAACACCAAGAAAATAAGGATTGGAAGGAATCAAATTCAAGCAATACACCTAAGACTGCAAAAGAAAGGATGAAATATAAAGTTAAATATTTTTATAACATTGAAGATGAAAATGTTGCCTCACTATATTTCCCTAAATGATTAATGTATTAAATATTTTAAAATTCTTATATTTGTGATATAAACAAGGAAGGTGGCATATGAAATAATCCTTTGCATTAAAACAAGGAAGGTGGCATATGAGACAGAGAACCAATAAGTCAACAATACTTTTCAAGGAGTTTTAGGTCAGCATATGTTAATTCTTTGTTGACCCTAAATTGAGAAGAAAGGACAGAAGAAACACTTTGAAATACAGAGATCTGAAACCAACTGGCTCAGTGTGAAGGGGAAAATCTGAAAAAGCTGAGTATCCTAGGAAAAATCAGCTTTAATCTTGCATATAGACTCACAACTTGTTTAAATAATCATAACCACTAAGTGGGAATATTCCAGCCAGCCCAAAAAGAGCTTGCTATCCAATGCTGTACCAGAGACACACATTCCTAAGGTGAAAGTGTAACAAAGGCTGCTGCCACTTGACCTTTTTAAACAAATAGCATTCTGTCTACATTGGTAGATTAGGATATCTGACTATATTTAAATTGTGAGCTCGCTGTTAATCATATTAACAAGGTTCTGCCTCATCCATTTCAGTATACTGTTTCATTATCCAAAAGCTCTGAATGTTGATACTTTATTGAGAATAAACATTTGTATAGCTTTGCCTTTGAAAATCTGGCAATGGTGCAGAAATTTTTAGCTTTGTGTTTGTTCTTTGCTATGCTTCTGTGCTCTAAAGCAGGTGTCTTGTTGTCACAACCCAAACTATTTACACTACTAGAGTAAGAATTTCTAAAAATATTTAAATATATTAACATATCTTGGGGCTGTGTCTGATCAAAATAACTATCACAGAAACCCAAAGCACATTGTCAATTGGGTCAGAAGTCTATTCAATAAATACTATATTTCAAACAGGAATGCTAGCACGTATTAAGTAAACGAGTGTGAGTTTATATTCTAAGAATAAATTCACCTCTTCAGTATAATTTACCCTTTCTGTAGATCCTTTTGTGATGTCTGTGTTTCTGATAAGGATGCTATACCATTAATAGTAAACTCCTTTACCTATTTGTTAGGTGTTTGTATCTCTATTAATTACACTACACACTCCCTTTTGGCATCTAATCTATAACATTCCAAGTGTCTTTATTTAAATGATTGACAAGATGAGAAAGTCTTTAGATGCTCAACAACATTTGAATATTCAAATATTGGATATGACTTACAGAAAGTTGAGGGCACTAAAGGGTCTATTTAATGTAATAAAGATCAAAAGGTAGAAGAGTTTGATTCAAAGATGGATACAGTTTCCAAAGAGACTTTACAAGCTACAAAATTGTGGATGATTTTGATGTATCTGTTCCACACAAAAGCTCTTTTGGAGCAGTACTTTATGTTACCCTCAAGAAAGAATGCCTAGAGCCAAGTTCACGCTATCTCACTCCACCTCCTTTGAAATGAAATGATTAGCTCATGGCAAACATGTCTTTGGAGAAGCCAGTCTATCTATAAGCAGGACTGAGGCCTTCGGAATGTCTCTCCTGGGGACTTAGAATAAAGAGAGTTGGACCCTGGTCAGTTGAATGACATACCAAGGTTGTGCGATCTAGGACTGAGAGAGTCATTTTCAGCTATGTGCATGAGGATACAGAAAAGTCACTGAATAGAACAAGAAAAAATGATGCAGCCTCATTAGAAAGTGAAGTCAACTGTCTCATTCACAGAGTGATGAAGAATATGGTTTCCAGTTTTCACTTCCTATTTCCAGTTAGCAAACTTGGTGAATGAGGATGACTTTTATGGATTATTCACTGGGTTAATTTAATTCCTTATAAACCCCTTCTCCTTAAGGCCATGGGTTTCTCATATCAAAGAAGTCCTATTACCAAAGGATCCCTATTGTACCACAGGATCCCTAAGATGTGTATTTGTGTGTGTGCTCAGTCCTGTCCGACTCTTGGGGGCCCCATGGACTATAGCCAGCCAGGCTCCTCTGCCCGTGGAATTTTCCAGGCAAGAATACCGGAATGGGTTGTCATTTCCTACTAGCTTTTAACACATGAAATTATAAATTATAAAATAAAACTAATTAATATTTATCAATTGTGCATTTCTCTCTTTTGAAACCGATCATAAGCCTTTTAAAGGAAAATTATGTCTTAAACTTGCTTATAACTTTATTTTCTAGCATCAGATCACTTAAGAATAGGTGATAGTATAATATAAGTTGTTTATTTAGTATCTTTGAGAACTACTTTTAGACTTTGACATGTTCCCCTGTATATCAGATTATCCACCTAGTTCTCAAATTTCCATTTCCACAAAGGTTAGGCTTTGTTAGAAATAACAGAAATTCACAAATGTGGGGGTATACAGTTATCATGCTATATCTGCCTATGTTCTAAATTAGAGGCTTGGGTCTGTTGGGGTGGGGTGTGGGTTTATATCTGGTGGTTTATCTGAAGGTCACAGTTCAATGAAGATAGCTTTTGTGGAGATGAAGCATGAGGGAGGAACACACATCAACACATCAATCTAGAAGACATCCTTGAGAAAGAGACCCAGGAACCAGCTCAGTGGGTTCAGGAGAAAGTTAAGTACCTTAGAGATTCATTTACTCTTTAAATATACTAATTCAAGACATATATGTCCACTAGAAAGTTCAGAATCATTCAGTCAAAAGCTTATTCTTACTCTGCAGAAATCTTGGCTATGGTGTCACAAGAACTGTACTCCACGCCTGTGAAGATTTCCTTGCACTGTGCTGTTCGGACACCGTTAAGCCAGTCACCTGTCGTGCGGAAGGTAGTAATGTCGATGTTACTTTGGTCCAGGAGAAGGTTTGAGGGCCTGCAAGAAAATAAAATACCAAAGGGAGAAAGATCAGGAGTCAGCAGAGTTGCTGTGTGTCAAAATTCGACACCAACATCAGCAGGGACTTCCAGACTTCATGTGGCGCTCCTGTGTATTTGTAAAATTTATCTGCCATGAAGCCTTCATCTGCTCAAGCTGGCAGCTTGCAAGAACACTGTGTAATCATCTTGTCTCAGTGCTCCCCTTCTCTACTCATGACTGCTTTTTAAATTACTGAAACTTTGCCAGTGAAAAGCATAAATATATCCATACATACTTCTATAATTTAATTTGTTTAACCATTAGCAAAGATGGTGGTAATTTAGGTTGCAGTTATAGCTGACATGACATTCTGAACACTCTGTTGTCTGCTTTGGTGGATGGATTTGTTTCCAATATTAAATCCTGCCTACTGAATGTTCATCTGCAGACATTGTACAGGATGCTGTCTAAGGGAAAATTTGAACAATGTAGACTATATTTACAGCAGGACGTAAAGTTCGCACAAATTTAATGTCACATTGTCATTAAAAATTAAAAAGAAATAGAAAACAGTAGATGAGTAACAAGAAGTGAAAGTCTAACAACTAGGACAACACCAAATATATTTTACAATATAAACATACATATATATGTGTGTGTGTATATATACACACAAAGATAGATAATAGATAGCCATTGTGATTATGATTTTTATTGCACAATATAGTCAGCATTAACAGGAATTTTTCAGTTCAATTACTCAGTCATGTCTGACTCTTCGCGACCCCATGGATTGCAGCACGCCAGGCCTCCCTGTCCATCACCAACTATCGGAGCTTACTCAAACTCATGTCCATTGAGTCGATGCTGCCATCCAAACATCTCATCCTCTGTCATCACCTTCTCCTCCTGCCTTCAATCTTTCCCAGCACTGAGTCTTTTCCAATTAGTCCTTCACATCAGGTGGCCAAAGTTTTGGAGTTTCAGCTTCAGCATCAGTCCTTCCAATGAATATTCAGGACTGATTTCCTTTAAGATTGACTGGTTGGATCTCCTTGCAGTCCAAGGGACTCTGAAGAGTCTTCTTCAACACCACAGTTCAAAAGCATCAGTTCTTTGGTGCTCAGCTTTCTTGATAGTTCAACTTTCACTGCCATACATAACTATGGAAAAACCATTGCTTTGACTAGACCTTTTGGTAAAGTAATGTCTCTGCTTTTTAATATGCTGTCTAGTTGGTCATAGCTTTTCTTCCAAGGAGCAAGTGTCTTTTAATTTAATGGCTGCGGTCATCATCTTCAGTGATTTTGGAGCCCGAGAAAATAAAATCTGTCACTGTTTCTATTGTTTTCCCATCTGACATGGAGTGATGGAACTGGATGCCATGATCTTAGTTTTCTAGATGTTGAATTTTAAGCCAGCTTCTTCACTTTCCTCTTTCACTTTCATCAAGAGACTCTTTAGTTCTTCTTCACTTTCTGCCATAAAGGTGGTGTCATCTGCATATCTGAGGTTATCAATAACCTCAATATTTCTCTCAGCAATCTTGATTCAAGCTTGTGCTTCATCCAGCCTGGCATTTCATGTGATGTATTCTGCATATAATTAAATAAGCAAGGTGACAATATATTACCTTGATGTACTCCTTTCCCAATTTGGAACCATGTTTTCCTGATTTGGTTCCATGTCCAGTTCTAACTGTTGCTTCTTGACCTGTATATAGGTTTCTCAAGAGGCAGGTCAGGTGGTCTGGTATTCCCATCTCTTGAAGAATTTTCCAGTTTGTTATGATCAACACAGTCAAAGGCTTTGGCATAGTCAATAAGGCAGAAGTAGATGTTTTTCTGGAACTCTCTTGCTTTTTTGATGATCCGGCAAATGTTGGCAATTTGATCTCTGGTTCCTCTGCCTTTTCTAAATCCAGCTTGAACTTCTGGAAATTCACAATTCACATACTGTTGAAGCCTAGCTTGGAGAATTTTGAGCATTACTTTGCTAGCATGTGAGGTAAGTACAATTGTGCAGTAGTTTGAACATTCTTTTGCATTGCCTTTTTTCAGGATTGGAATGAAACCTGACCTTTTCCAGTTCTGTGGCTACTGCTGAGTTTTCCAAATTTGCCGGTATATGGAGTGCAGCACTTTCACAGCATCATCTTTGAGGATTTGAAATAGCTCAACTGGAATTCCATCACCACCACTAGCTTTGTTCATAGTGATGCTTCCTAAGGCCCACTTGACTTCACATTCCAGGATGTCTGGCTCTAGGTGAGTGATCACACCATCATGGTTATCTGGGTCATGAAGATCTTTTTTGTACAGTTCTTCTGTGTATTCCTGCCACCTCTTCTTAATATCTTCTGCTTCTGTTAGGTCCATACCATTAGGATTGACTTATATAATTACAGGTCTGACTATAGGTCTATGACCAACTGCAAGATCTGGTGACTCAAAGGAACAACAGGGATAAAAAAGAAATGGAGGAAACCATGTTTTCATCTCTGAGGAGCCAAGAGAAGCATCCTATTGGTAAACTGCCTTTGGGTTGTTTTTTGAGCTTTCAGTGATCTCTTTAATTGTCCTGTGACTCATAAGGCTGGGACCAGTCACCAGGTAGACACTTGATTGTCTTTCTCTTTATTCTTTCCTCTTAGTATGGGTGCTTGAGCAAATAGTAGTTATGAAGGCCTTTGCTTTAAGATGAACAATAATAATAGCCATAAGAATTATGTTAAACAATTATGAACACTAACAATATGCCAGAGACTATACTGGCATAGACTAAGCATAATACACAGATACGAAGGACTTTAATCTTTATATTATTTAGACACTGATGCTATGTCCCTATAATTCTTGTGGAATCTGAAACTAAAATTAAGTGACAAATCAAAGTTCTGCCCACATTTAAAAGGAATTTTTTAATTGGGAGATTTCTGTTACTACTGATAATATTTCTCCAACTCACTCCTAATGTATGAGACATGCGTAAGCATGAGGTCAATATTCTGATATCTAAACAAACATGTCCTAGATCTGCATGCTGCTGTTGGAAACACGTGAGAGACATGTAAATTCATTTGGATTTTGATGGGGAGATATTAAATTTATCTGCTAAAGATACAATTTTAATTAAAAATAAGTTTATTTGATAAAAATGAAAATTTAATACAATTTTAATACTGAGTTTAAGAAAACATTGACAGCATGATTGTTTGGTTCTATCTGTATTTGCATGCTCTGTGGAAAATACATATGAGTAATTACTTCCCTCCTTGTCATGATTTGTGAAATGGAGACAGACAAATGTGGAGGATTTTTCAACCTTCTTTTTTCTATTAGACTAAACTCAACCACTTCAATCCTCTTTACCCCAAATGTTTTAATTATAAATAAAAAATTAAAGTAAAAGTCACTGGGTTGTGTCTGACTCTTTGAGACCCCATGGACTACACAGTCCATGGAATTTTCCAGGCCAGAATACTGGAGTGGGTAGCCATTTCCTTTTCCAGGGGATCTTCCCAACCCAGGGATGGAACCCAGGTCTCCCTCATCACAGGTGGATTCTTTACCATCTAAGCCACCAGGGAAGCCCAAGAATACTGGAGTGGATAGCCTATCCCTTCTCCAGCAAATCTTCCCAAACCAGGAATCAAACAGGGGTCTCCTGCATTGCAGGTGGATTCTTTACCAACTGAGCTATCAGGGAAGCCAAATTAAAGTTATGGAGTTTGTAATTTGTTTTGCTGTGTTATAGTTTAGTTTTAACTAACCCTCACAGGTCATCTAAAAGAAAGAATGAGAAATTAAGCATTATTTTACAAAACATTATCTTTCCTTTAGGAATATCTAGAACATCCCAAAATATAAATGTAGTATTTTATAATACTATAAACATTATACATATACATAAATAATTCTGGAATATATACATAAATAATTTTCTATGATTCTTTAAATTACTAATCTGAAAAAAATTCATTTTTTAAATCATTGAAATTTTTTGTGTTTTATTTTCTTAAGAATTTGAGAAATTACAGAAATAGATACACAAGCCAGGTTCCAAAACATGCACAATATTCTTGGGTAGTTTTGCACGACCATCATGAATGAAATATCCTTTGTCACTGGCCAACATTGGATATAATATTGTACCCATTGGATAAGACTTGGAATCAGTAAACAAAATTGATAGGTGCAGCATTAAATCAGGTGTGAGGAAATTTTCTAAGAAAATTAAAGTGAGACCTAGAAAGGAGACAATAAAATATTGGACTATCTACAGGCATGCACACACACTCACATATACTCACATCCTACAGCTTGGATTTCTACAGTAGCTGAAGCACAGACTAATCTAATGTTGACTCTTGTCGACTCCTGGTCCCATGAATAGCAATCCTTTTTTATTTATGAGCTTGTGGGTATGAAGAATCAAACCCCAGGACGTTTATTCAGAATATTTACGAAGTATGCCTAATAGCAAAATGCAGAGTTTTTCTTTCTCAATTCAAAATGGTTTGTATTTTTAAACTCAACAATACCGTCGGACTCAACAAGAATTTGGAAAAAATTAGTACAAACAAATTGAAATAAAACAGGACAGGCGGATTAGGGATTAGAGTGACCCCAACCGAGTCTTTCTGTTTATTACTTGGATCAAAGTATGAGGAAGACAAAGAATGACCTAATTTTAATGCCAGTGACCTCAGAATAACCAGCCCTGCAAAGTATCATTTTTCCACTTCCAGGATTTCTCTGGGGAATTCAAATAAAAATTGGTTCTTTTCCTCCTCCGAGAGGACATCTGGAGAGTTTATCAATGGATAGGAATTTGTCTCTCACTGTGAAGAGCCTGTGATGTCTCTTCATGCGCACCAGGGGAATGTAGGCTTTTTGAGCAGCTGCAGGCATTGGAGTTTTTTTAGACCTAGCCCCAGACATTGGGTCTGAAGGGGAAATTTATAGGCTGGGTGATGTGCACTGTGAGCTCACACTTTTACTAGACAAATTAGATGGGTTTCAATCCGTGCAGCTGTAAACGATGTCCTGCAGAGTTCCACCTGATCTTTTACAGCTTTTCATAAATCAGTACCTACTGGCCGCAGACTGCAGTCATTAAAAAGAAATCATGGAAATTACATGTTTGCTCAGGGGAAGCAAAAAATAACTTTCCTCCCTTTCTTTCTCCCTCCTTGGATTTTGGTTTCTGAATTATTCTTTTGTGGATTTTCATACTGTTGCTTTAAAGAGGTACACATATATTTTCTTCCCACCAACTCTTACTTTATCTGTAAATGCTCATAACAATTAGCACCAGATACTCGGGACAAATATCAATAAGTAACTGCTAGTCCCAAGAATATCTTCTTATAATGATCTTATTTCGGTATTGCACTAGAATTCTAACTCTAAAATTGAATGTTAAGTTATCCTTTTATAATATGGAAAGACTCTTTTGGGTTTACAAAGGGCTTTATTTTTTATGTATTAAGAATAATGATTTATATATTTTTCTTGAATGAATAAGTAGATGCCTACTGAGTCTAGAAGTAAATATTAGTAATGTTGAAGATGTATTCTATCCCACTATAATTATGTGCTTTTTGTCTGTTGTGAATAGTTTCAGGGACCATAAAGAGTAGTTTCTCAGCAGCAAAATGTTAATTATATTTATATTTATTGATATTATTGCCTGAGAATGGTAAAATACTTTTCAATTCCTTTTCTAATTTATTGTTAACATTTGTATTTCAAGGAGTACCTTATTGTATTTCAAGGGAAAATTGTGTATTTGTCAAATTTCTAAACATGAATTTATGATCATTTTCATCTTTTTATCCCTAATATAAGAAATTCCAATAGGATGAAATGAATTTAACTTGTCATCAGTAACTAAAAATAATTTTGAGTACATATAGTTCCCAACAGGAGACTAGTACATAAATGACACATTAAAGAGGAGTAAAGTCATTGTGTTTATTTTAATTGTCTCTAGACCTTAAGGACAAAATCTTAGCAGTTATAGCTATTACATCTGGTTTAATTTCTCCCAATGGTAAAATTACTTGCTTTGATTTTTAAGATTAAAAAAAAAAGAGAGATCACCTGAGTATTTGGAATATTTGCTTTCTTCTAAAATGTTCTTTATCATATTTGTTCAGTAAGGAAAGTCACCCTGTCAGTTTCAGAATTAGAGGTCAAAGTCATTTTGAGAAATAGATTGTTTTTTGGTCCTTAGACTTCTACTAAATATTTGTTAAAAATATTTAGTATTTAATATTTTAAAAATATTTGTTAAAAAAAAGTAGACATTCTCTAAAATAAATATATTTTGTTCTCTTAGAGATCAGTAGCATTTGTTAATGTTAATTTAGTGCCATTAATGGGGAAAAATTATAAGTACTGCTTATTTTTGTTCTTATTTATTCTGCAACTTAATGACGATAAACCCTTACAAAGTTAGCAATAAGAATTAGCACAATGAAACAATATATTTTAAATCATTCCAATTAAATTAACTAAGTATAATTGACTCTTTATTAGTCTAAGTATTTAAAATATATCATTTAAGTCTTTAGACTATAAATTAGGTTACCTTCATTTAGAACCTCATTCTAAAAATATTGAATGTATTATATCATTCTGTATGCCCGAAATTTATATTCTAAAATTTATGATAGTATTGATGAATCCAATGACATGGCATTTGAAAATTTTGTGAATTTAAAGAAAAAGTTATTTCTCTATTTCATTTTATATACATAAATATCCCCAAATAAAGGCATCTTCTCTCTGAATAGAAATGAATTCATCTTTCATGTTTCTTTATTTTTAGTTTTTTAAATTTTTAAATTTATCTACATTTATAAAATTAATACAATGAATTTATTTAAATCTAGGTGCTATATTTTATACATTTTATACATGTAAAATTAGTTATTATATAATACGTAAATATGATATAATATGGATTACATATATATACAAAATATAAAACTAATCTTCACTATAGTTTCTTTTAAAAATGAATTTTGCTTACTTTTTAATCTGTATAACAAAAACAAAGAGCTGACTCATTGGAAGAGACCCTGATGCTGGGAAAGATTGAGGGCAGAGGAGAAGGGGGTGACAGAGGATGAGATGGTTATATAGCACCACCAACTCAATGGACATGAGTTGTAGAAAACTCCAGGAGATAGGGAAGGACAGGGAAGCCTGGCATGCTGTAAACATGGGGTTGCAAAGAATCAGACATGCCTTAGCAACTAAACAACAAATAACAAAAATGTATGATAAAATGAGAGAAAATTTATCTTTCTAAGACTACTTTCTATTTATTTTTATAGCAGCAATTTCTATCAAGAACTTCTTTAAGAAAGACTTTTCCAATTCTTTAAAAAGGAAGAGCTCTATTTTTACCCTTTTATACAGGTGCATTATGACTATATTTTTCATTTTTTCTATATTTATCAAAAGCATTATTTTTGCATTGTATTTTCTTTTTCATCATCCCAATTATAACAAAATCTCTTAAAATGTACTTCATCTATCATTCTAAAAAATCAAATTAACTATCTAAAAAAAACTCAATGTCCTTCTCATTGTTTAGAGTGGCTCTTTTCCTTTATTGTCTTTTTTTGCCTCATTCTTTTGCAGCTTTTGATTATACAATTCATTCTATCCGCTTTTGGAAAATTCCTTGATCTGTAGTTTTTCTAATGGTTTAAGTTTCATTCCTAACTCTGTCTGTTCTTATTTCTACCTACCACTTCATATGCTTCTGTTCTGATATTGGTGCTGTTCTCCAAAGCTCTAGACAGAGACCATTTTCTTTCTTTCTGGATAGAAGTCTATGCAGTGGTTTAGTGTTCTGAGATAACAGCTAATGTTTCCAACACTTTTCCTTCTAGGATTGCCACCGACTGGCTTGACTGGCTCTGTAGTTCTCTTATAAGGAGTCTGAAATCTCCATAACCTACTGTGATACCCCGTTACGCACTGTGGAAGCATTCATTCATTTCAATCAGTTTCTTGGTTCTTATAGATTTTTGAGGTCTACACTAAGTGACGGAGGGATTTAGAGGCTTCAGAAACACCACTGACCACAGAGCAGCACAGGAGCAGCAAGGAGAAGCTCCCAGTCTGGGAGATTGGGAGGCAGGGTGTCTCACTGTCAACCCATGCAGACAAACACCCTCCACTATTCACAGATTACAGTCTTCCTATGATCCTTGGGATATGAGAGCTTTAAGTAGAAATTATATTATTATGTCGGAAAAGGCAATGGCACCCCACTCCAGTACTCTTGCTTGGAAAATCCCATGGACGGAGGAGCCTGTGAGGCTACAATCCATGGGGTCGCTAAGAGTCGGACACGACTGAGCGACTTCACTTTCACGCTTTGGAGAAGGAAATGGCAACCCACTCCAGTGTTCTTGCCTGGAGAATCCCAGGGATGGGGAAGCCTGGTGGGCCGCCATCTGTGGGGTGGCACAGAGCCGGACACGACTGAAGTGACTTAGCATAGCATATTATTATGTAGAAGAATAAAGATGGATATACTTGTGGTAAAAATCAGCATGACTAGATCGAGACTTGTACCTTCTAAATGTGTTTCTAATAGTGTTTTTTCGAAAAAATTATCTTTGCAGTCAGAAGGCTTGAAATTGGATGCTTAGCTTTAGTCTCTCCCCAGCTTGTGATGTAACTCTCCATGTTCTTGTGGGACTCAGTCTCATTGTGTCCAGAGTGCTAATCTTCCTCACACAGCTGTTCACCCTTCTGCACTTGGTACCCCGTTTAGTAACAGCACTGTCCTCAGAGTCCTCCTTGTTCACCTGGAAGTATTCTCTGCTACTCCATGTCACTCTGCATTGCTCACTACTCACCATGTCTTATAATACTTCTTTACAACTGTTTGAATTCACACCTTTTTTTAAAATAAATTTTCTCTTCTTTACTCTAGCCTAAGTCCTTCCCAAGACTATTGAAATCACCTCCTTACTCCTTATCACGCACTCTTCCTCTCCAGTTCTTCTAGGTACATTTGCAGAGAACTACTCCACATGTCATTTAATTGTCTTCAACGGCTCCTCTTTTCCTCATGGACAAAAGTCCAGATTTCTAGAGATGACATGCAATCTTCCATTATCTGGTGAAATCATATAGTGGCTCCTTCCTCATAATTCCTTATCTGATCCTATATTATCCCAGAAATAGTTTATGCAGTGTAAATTGAAGTATTGTAAATTTTTGTGTGTCTTGATTTTCTGTACAGTGTTCTCCCAGCCTGGTATGATCTTATACTGGTAGACATTTCACTCATCATCCACTAGTCGCTCAGTTCCAAAAATTATTTCTCTGCAACTTCCAAAGAATCTCAAAGCTCAAAGTAAACTCATTCTTTGTTCATGATTCCTAAACACTTTGTCTTTTTGTTCCAATAATTACTTAACCTGAGGGATATTACTGTCGACCTTGAACAACACTGAAATTCACTTAGTCTGTCCTCCCTATTTGCAGTTTCTCCTATCTGAGATTCCTTGATTCCTTGGCACCCCAAGATTCAACCAACCACAAACCCTGGAGTAGTGTAGTGTTTGCTACTGAAAAATATCTGTGTATAAATGGACCCCTATAAGCTTCCCCAGTTGCTCAGCGGTAAAGAATCCACCTGTAATGTAGGAGCCTCAGGAGATGCGTGTTTGATCCCTGGATTGGGATCCCTGGATTGGGATCCAAGTTTGATCCCTGGATTGGATTGATCTCCTGGTGGAGCACTTGGCAACCCACTCCAGTATTCTTACCTGGAAAATCCCACAGATAGAGGAGCCTAGCAGGCTACAGTCCATGGGGTCGCAAAGAGTCAGAAACAACTAAAGAGAAGGAGCATGGACCCCTACAATTCAAACCTGTGCTGTTCAAGGGTTAATTGTATAGTATTGCTGAACTTTTCCTCCAATTTTCAAGGCAAGCTGTTGCAAGTGGAGGCTGTGTCTCTTTACCTGTATAATCACCATGTGCTAAGTTGCTTCAGTCCTGTCCAACTCTTTGGGACCCTATGGACTATAGCCTGCCAGGCTCTTCTGATCATAGGATTCTCCAGGCAAGAATACTGGAGTGGGTTGCCATGCCCTCCTCCAGGGCATCTTCCTGACCGGTGTCTCTTATGTCTCCTGCATTGGCAGGCAGGCTCTTTACTATGAACTGCCACTTGGGAAGCCCGCAGGGCCCAGTATAACACTTCACACAAAGTAAATGCTAAATAAATCTTCATATTGATATACAGTCAACACTTCAAATTTATTCATGTCTCCTCCATTTACTCTACTTTTAGGAAAATGAATCAATTACTGGAGAACAAACATAAAATTTACTCCAACTTCCTTTCCTTTCTCACCACTTTTTGCAACATCTCAGTAAGTTTTTAATCTGATACACCATGACCATATGCTTAAACACATTCCCTACTTCCAGCAATGATATTCACAAAGACACTCTCACTGGAATATTCTTTGGGAATGTTTCTGCTATGAATCATCAACTCTAAGGAAGGTTGAAAAGTAAAATAATGCATTGTAGTAAGATTTCTGTAACAGTATGTGAAATAAAATGTGCCATAAAACTAACTAGACTCAGGCAGACTCTGGAAAACAACATCCCTATAAAAATTGATAGAAGATGTTGTTTTTCCTAAAGGACTTTATAGACATAATTCTTTACAGTGATCCAAATAACTAAGTCATTCAGAAATTTGAATCCTTGGTGCCATCCACAAACTCAGATTGAGACAGTCTCCAAGTGTATTGAAGAGGAAGGGAGACATAAGATTTATGCTTAGGGGAAATAAAAGAAAATTAGGATTAGGGTTAGGATTAGGGTTAGGGGAAAATTATAAGCTTTTACCTTTATGACTAGTGTCTGTAGAAATCCATATACTGAATAGGAAAAAGAACTGGAATATTTTTTTCTAAAAATTGTGTGTCTGTTGAAATGGAAATTTAGTATTATTTCAGCAAATACATATTCATGTGTGTAACAGATATTTATTGAATTTCGAGTATCAACTGGTAATACAAGGGAAGCACAGCATCTGATCTCATTGGTCTTAGAGCTAATTGGAGGAATAAATACTTAGAAAATGCACACAACTGAATTACAGTTGGGATGAAGAAGAAGGACACAGTGGCCTGTAAAACAATTAATAGTGTTGACCTTTAAATCTTGTTGCCAGAGAATGCCTCAATTAAGACAAGGCATAGAAACTGCTTTCTAAGGGAAATGGACACAAAGAAGACTCTTACAACAAGAACAGCATGAGCTACTGTCCTCCTGTCTGACATGCTTTGACTTTCTGAAGGAACCTGAAGTTGGTCACTGAGGCTACCATACTATTTAAGTGAAAGGAGCTCAGGTTGAAAGGCTGAAATGCTCCCCACAAAGCAGTTGTGTAAATCAAACAGCCTTACATCTCTGCCTTAAATGCCTTAATGGGTTCCTCATGCATTTCAAAAAATTCCAAAGTCCTCCCCATGACCTGGTACCCTCAAGTACTCTGGCTTCTGTTTGCCTTCCTGTGACAGACTCTTCCTCTCCCTTCTGTCCTTCCATTATGTTGTTGTCCTTCTGCCATTTTCGAGAACACTTTAGACTCACCTGCAGTTTATTTTTACTATGCCTAGAGTTCTTTTTTTTTCCCCAACCACCCTTTAATGATCGATCACAGCCTTTTATTTATTTCCTTCCTATAATCCGTGCCAGTCTATTGTCTGTTTGTATACATTATAGAAGATGTCTATTCATCTTATAGAATGTAAACTCTGTAGGAAACATATTTGTCTTCATCACTATTCTCCAGCATCTGCACATACCTAGCACATAGTAGATTAGCATACAATAAATAATTGTTAAAAAATGAAGAAATTAATATTTGAATAAAAGAAAGGACATTGGAGGAGCAGGGGTATTTAAATCACCAAAAAGAATGCAGATTTTTTTCCAAGTGTAATGGAAATTCAAAATCAGTTATAAAGAGGTGACAAATTATATTGTATATACACAATTTATTGAATTCTCCAGACATGTATATTGGAGTGGGTAGTTATTCCCTTCTTCAGGGCATCTTCCTAACCCAGGAATCAAACCTGGGTCTCCTATATTGCAGGCAGAGTATTTACCACCTGAGTCACCAGGAAAGCCTGGTATATATTTATCAATATATAGAGATTGATAGGAAAATTCTGAAGACTCTGTGAGAGATGCTCAAAGTGGGACAAGAATGGAATCAGGGGACACATTAGGAGACTACTGCAGTGCCCTAGGTCAGAAGGAGAAAGTCATAGGAGAGAGCGTTTGCAGTGAAAAGGGAGCGAAATGGATCATGTTGACACAGTGCTCACCTGGGTTGAAGTGTGGAGGCCAAGAAAGCGGGGCCAAGATGGTTCTAATACTGATTGGGCAGATGTATAGGTGCTAGTGTATTCAACTAAATTCAAAATGCAGTGGGAGAATGAGATTATCAGGAGTAAATAAAAGGATAAAATTTTGAATATTAAATTTTGAAATGTCTGTCTTTGAGACCCTTATTGGAGAAGTTTGGCTCTGAAGGGTGGTAGAAAAATAAAGTAGTTGACAAGAGATGTGGAATCAGCAGAGGTGATGTTGATAAATAGCCTTTTCTAAATTCCCTTGATGATAAAAATTACCTGGAGTTTTTTTATCAAATGTACAAATTCCACTCCTTTCCTGAAGATTCTGAATTAGTAGCTTGGGTTAGACCTGGATATTTGAACATTTAATAAATTCCCTCTAGTGATCCTTTTACTAGGGTAATTTGAGAAACAATGTAGTAGAACATATTTTTATGACAATAATCTTGCAGAAATAAAGAGCCTGCTTATGCAGGAGAGAGGGAAAGAGGCTGGACACACAGGGGATGGAGAGGAGCGAGAGAAAGGCATTTGCCTCTGACATTGGAAGCATACTTCCTCTCTCTCTTCTAATTACAGGAAAGAAGGACTCTCCTCTCTTGTAATTATAGGAAAGAAGAACACCAGTATGTTTTTGTTTTGCTGCTGGAATTTTCCATCTGATGGCTTGTATTTTCTCAATAAAGCATGTAGCAAGGGCATTACTGGAAAATTAAATGGGAAGAGGAATATGTGTAATCAGCTATGAAAAAGAATACAATAATCATTGTCAAAAGTGGGAAAGAAAATTTTCTAAAGAAAAATAAGATCTCTTGACATTGTTGCATGGCAACATAAGGTTGTCATTAATAAATTTATAAAGGCATAGTCTGCCTAGCTGTGCATTTTAATCTCAATAAAAAAACATAAGCACAATTTCTAAAATTTTTATAGTGAATTAAGAAAAACATGTTCCCTAAAATTACATTGTTTATGACAAAATAAATGGAATATATTAAAGTATTACATAATATATATTAGAATAAAAAATGTTCAGTTACTTTAATAAGAATGGAATAGTGAATTTAACAAAATTTGAATATGATAATATACAATGACATAATATGATCTGATATTAAGATTAATTTCCCATATAGAATTGGGTTTAACTATCTAGATAGTATTACATGAGCTAGTTTTTATATTGGTAGTGACCCTATGGAAATGGCTTGAATGCTCTTTTATGATATAGAAATAGTTGAAAAGATATTCTTTTTTGCTATTGAGTAAAGTTTAAAAGAAATGGCTTCAGGGTATAAAATGAGGACCGTATGGCTCAGGGAAAGGCAGGTTTGTTATCTTGTTGGTTGTTAAACTGTCAGGTGGATTTCCTAATAAGTCTGCACAGTCTCATTCTGAAATTTAGGACAGAGATTCATCCTTGCAGGATAAGTTATCAGTAGTTTTACCTACTGGATATATATTAATAAATTCAATAGTATTGATCTCCTAAAAGTTATTTCTAACAAATAATCTATGACTCTTATATACTTACATTAAGATTTTGATGCAAATTCTCTTTATTCATTTTATTCAAATTTAATGTAAAAGCTGGATCATATATGCTCGCTATAATTGTTTCCATTAAGGTAAAAAATTACATACTCTCAGTGCATTAACAAGCACTCTATCAAGTTGAAAGTCACAGCTCTTAATACCTGTCAGTGAAAACAACAGATGTGCACAAAAATAAGAAAATTCTTTCCTATAAGGTATTATATTAAATCTTTTATACATGAGTCACAGTAAATCATCACTATGCAGTATGTATACATGTTAATTAATATTGTGGATTTTTGTGCACAGTAGGTGTAGTTCTTTTACTAAAACTCTGTCATTTAAGAACACATTATCAAAATGTAGAACTGTTTTTCACATATGTGTACAATGAGCATATAATTGACATTTCTCAAAACCATTAGGACAACTCAGTGATTCTCAGCTGGGAGGATTATGCATCAAGTCTAATGGACGTTGTGCCCTCAGGGCTGCCTCACGGCCACAGTGCGTTGACATTTGTGTTGCTGTCCAGGAACACTGACATTATTATACTCTTAGTTTTATCCTTCACAGTGTCTAACAAAGTAATCGGCACATAATATGTGTTAAATAAAGGTTTGTTTAATCAAGGGAAAATTGCATTCTGCTAGCCAGTGCAATGGCTTGGTGACACTATTATTATTTCTGTAATTTTATTTTAAATGCAGATTAAATCAAGACTTTGCTAGAATTCCCCAACACTCTAGATATCCTTTGTTTGTTGTTTTAAGTAACAGAGAATGGAAAGAATCTATGTGTTCAGGGTTTCTATTGTGCAAATATTGAAGCCTGAATGTATATGTGCTTCTAGGTAAGATGCAAGTTAAAAAATATCAGAACTTTATCAGTGTCATTCAATAGAATGAGATTTCCTCCTGAAAGTTAAAAAACAAACAAACAAACAAACATGTCTTTTTAATCTTGAGGAATATAAGTGTCAAAGTATGCAGTTGGGGGAGTGGAAGAAAAAAATTAACACCTTGGAGATAAAAATACAATCATCTCAGAGAGAGTGCAAGATGTAAAATCAAATGTGTCACCTTGCTGCCGCACTGGTGATGATCTTCAGACTGCCTGGGTTCCGGATAAGCTTGTCCAGAATGCTGACAATCTGCTCAAACTTGGGTCTGTTGTTTCTGTCTTTCTGCCAGCAGTCTAGCATCAGCTGATACAACGCAGCTGGGCAGTCCATGGGGGGTGGCAGTCGATAGCCTTCATCCACAGCTTTAATTACCTGTGTGAGATGTAAAGTTTCCGGGCACTTAGAGAAGTGGAATTTCTTTTATTATAATACTTCTTTTTGGGCAGGTCACACTTATATTTATATTTCAAAGTAAAGTGAAAGGTTTTCATTTTAAATTTATTAAAAGGATAACAGCTTATTAAATAAATATTATTCATGTCTGAAAATGTTATATAAATAAGATTGAGACAGAGAAAGTGGATTTAGGAAAGAAGAGTTTGTACAGTAACTTTCTGGATTAAAATAAAAAGAAATGTTCTATGATATCAGAAATTTAGAAAACTATAAAGAAACTCTTATGTGGTAACACATATTTCTGTGAAAACTCTATATAAATGGATGAATGCAGAAAAAATACCACAGATTTTTAGTTATATCACAGTTCAACTGGTACCTCTCAAATCGTAGTCAGTTCCTTTGTTAAAAGCCCATAGGTTGAACAATTAAGTGACTCTTAGTTAATCAGCATTTTTAAATCATGTAAAGTCATGATTTACAAACATTACTCTGTATCAGAATCATCTGGAGAACTTATTAATACACAAATAGCTAATCTTTGATTCAATAACTCTGGGGAAAGTCCTGAGAATTTGCATCCCTACAAATTTCCAGACCTTGCTCAAGCTGCTGGTCCAGAAAGCACATTTTGAGATCCTCTGATACAGAAAGAATTTGGAAAATAGAGATGTGGAAAAGTGAGTCTGATTTTCCCAGTGTCATTATAAAACGTGGCTTGTTTGAAGAAGTTCAGAAAGGTTTTTATATCCAAATACATTAAAAGCAATTTTATATGTGGTGAGTAGGAAATGACTAAAAGCATCTCAGCTTTCCTTCTTATGTGTCTTTGAGATCATGCTCAGTTTCTGGCTAAGCATAAAGAAAACTCTCTGTGTGCTGAATCCATATGCCAATAGCATCCTTGCACTAAGCATTAGCAAAGCATGCTTATAAAAACAAAAATCCTTTTGAAAAATCATATCACAGTTGTAATAGAAAGTTAATGATTGCTTTCTCTATATCGAGACTTCAATTTGTATAACTAACTTCATGTGCAAGTTTAATACATTATAAGAAACAACATGTTAGAGATTGGTTGTTTTGTCTGACTTTGGGAAATGCTATATTTAAGTAAACAAAATGTTGG
Source organism: Bos taurus (assembly GCF_002263795.3). Lineage (NCBI taxonomy): Eukaryota > Metazoa > Chordata > Mammalia > Artiodactyla > Bovidae > Bos > Bos taurus. Next base: position 37,496,328 of record NC_037328.1, on the reverse strand, counting down.
CACAGATGCATTAATTGAATCTACAAAGGATGGCAGAGTGTATCTTACTAATGTTACACTGAGACAATTTTGTAGCAAAAATAATTCAAACATTTCTTGATATCTATTGGCCATTTTGTCAGGCACTTATTTCATTACATTTTATTACAAATGTTTTCCTTTTGTCTCACTTCTAAACCCTTGCTTTAGGGAAAAATGTGAAGCTGTCAGAGCAACTCAATTAATATCTTTATAAGATTTGGAAACAATTTTGTTTCTTCTAAGTATTCTGTTTCAATGTCACAAACTGGGAGCCACCTGGTTTCATTATGCTCCACTTCCTTGCACAGCTTGATCTCTTAATCTGAACCCATAACTCATAGACTACAAATACTTACATCCTGATTGGACATCTCCCAGTATGGTCTCTCTCCATAGGACATCACCTCCCAGAGAACAATCCCGTAACTCCATACATCGCTGGCTGATGTGAATTTGCGGTAGGCTATGGCTTCTGGTGATGTCCACCGGATTGGGATCTTCCCTCCCTTGGAATGTAAAATCATATATACATACACGATCAATGACTAAAACATACTATATACATTATCATCTGAAATCTGACTGAATTTGTCGGGGCATTTCTTTTATGAAAGGGACTGTGGGTTTCTTCTGATATATCTCTATGTTCATATATTCTAATACCAACGAGAGAGTGGCAAGGGAAAAACATTTGAAAATTGCTAAAATGCTGACATTTTGATCAGTTATGGCACGTTTATCAGTCCTCTGTAACAGTAAATAGGATAAGAAAGTAGATAGGATATATCATATATTAGAATCTATTGAGGTGGATGTGTGTGCTTAGTTGCTCAGTCATGTCCGACTCTTTGCAACACCATGGACTGTAGCCCGTGTGGCTCCTCTGTCCATGGAGGTTCTCTAGGCAAGAATATTGGAGTGGGTTGCCACGCCCTCCTCCAGGGGATCTTCCCAACCCAGGGATGGAATCCAGGTCTATTAATTGAGGTATCTCAAATCAACTTTTATTGATTTAATAGATTTATGCATGAACAAACAAACTTAGTGCTAATGTTGATTTGTAAAGAATTTATACCACTTCTTGACATACAGTTTCTTGTAGGTATTTGTTAATTAAATACATTGCAAATGAAATTATACATCTAAAAACACTTTAATATATTCATCAATCATCTTAATTAATTTACTCAGTGCCTCATTCTACCATTAGCCACTGAAGTACCCTCCATGTACAAGGCAAGCACCATATGAGCTAGAAAGATATAATGATTACAACTTGAGAATTTACAGTCTAGAGCAGATATTGCTTCTATGAGTTATGGGAGATATAAATGTATAACTCCCATGGAATTTGCTCTCAGTTTAATAAATACATTTAATAAAGATGTGCTGAGTAGTAACCATATGGGAAGTATTATGGTAGTCACTCTGGGTGAGACAAGCATAAATAATACACTGGTCCTTCTGTTTGGGAAATATCAAGAAAATAGTAATGATAATTAGTTGTTGTGAATAACTAAATGCAGGGAGAATTAAGTATCTAGTGCTTCACATCTGAAACTTTACAATAGAGTTGTCTTGGGCTCATGCTGATTAAAACGGAAATTCTGGTTCAGTAGTTCCAGAGTGTAGGCAGGATCTGCAGGTGATTTGGGAGCTTTTTAGAAATCAGATCCTGCCTGCATTGAGGAAAGAAGACAGTAGTGGAGTGGCTGTGATGCAGAACGTGGAGCCAAGTTTCTTACTAGAGAAACTGAGGCGGTCACATAGGAATTGAGCCTTGTAAATTGCACCAAATTTTATATAACCAGGAAAAAGGGATAGATTTTCCAAAGAATTCATATTATCAAAATATTATACTATATTCATCAAAGTGTGTTCTATTGATGTTTACCTCATAGGACTTCACTGTTTCTTAAGTAATGCTTGAGGGTGACAATATATTGCTTTGGAGAAATGAATTGGTGACTTGGGAGGTAAGTTATTAAATCTCATTATGCTTGAATTTCCTCATCTGTTATTTTGGAAACTAACAGTTCATAGCATCATTGTGAGGCTAAATGACAAATTTCAGTAAAATCTCTAGCATAGTTCCTGGCATACAGTAAAGCCTCAAGAAACATTAGCTTAATACTACCATACTTTTAGAGAAATGGCATAAATCAACGCACAGAGGAGGAAAATATATGTTCTGGAAAAAACAGTTTCCAGTGTGGTAATACTACAGAAAATGTGGAGACATGTAATAGGAGAGGATGGCAAAAGGTCGAATCAGCTTTAATCACAGCAACACTGAGCAAGTGCTATCCTTGAGAGGAGAGCGGCATGTGCGATTGGAACTAGCTCAGTAAACTGCTTGACACTTTTCTTCGATATCTGTTCAGAAAGAGTACTGTCAGGAGGTCTTTGAAGGAGGTCAGGATTACACGGGGTTTTGAAGGATGCGTGCAACTGGAGAGAAGTGAGCGCAAAAAGGAGGACTGAGCACAGCCTTCTTGAGATGATTCCAACCTCAGGGTTGTCCATGATTTATACCAGTGCAGTAAAATCAAGTTGGAGAGATGGGGTCTGGACTATGAGAGCTTTGGGAGTTCGTGAGAAACACTATAGAGCTCAGCGTGCTGTTGGAGTAAAGATGATCCAGAACCAGAAAGCAAAATAGAAAACACTATGAAGTCCCTCCGCTGTTCACCTGAAACTATCACAAAATTGTTTGCTAATTGGCTACACTCCAATACAAAATAAAAAGTTTTTAAAAACAGGGCTTATTTTCTTGGAAGTTGCCCCTTTATTTTCCATCTCACTTATACTCATTTATTCATTCTCATTTTTATAGTTTGTATTCTTTTCAACGAAAATGTAAAAGATCCTTTTTTATATTTAAATTTGGAGGGTTTTTTTTTCTGGTCTAATATTGCCCTTTCTCTGCCAATACATTCAATGCTAATAATAATAATAACGTTTAAAAAAAGAACTTAACTTACTTGCACCTTCCAAGACCAAGTTTGGTTTTTAAGGATTCAAGATTTCAAATACCATCCAATCATTTTGATAAAAACAGAACTACACATGTGACATTTAACTGAATCTATTCAAGATGCCAAGTGGAATTAAAGGGCATACATTCTTTCTCTTTTAAAGAACTCTGAGAATTAACAGAAGTCAAACAAATTGTATTCATGGGGCAAAGAAAAGATAATATTTAAAAATCTCAGCTGCATGTCTTATCTTTGCTACAGACACTTTGCCATTTCCTTTCCTTTGCCCAAAACAATTTACTAGTAGCACAAAAATTGCACTAAAAAAAGAAAGCTTTCCATGTTGAAAACTTTGTATCTATTAAGAAAACATAAGGCACAGATATGTATTACCTTATCAAGATCTCTTGAAATAAAAATACAGACATAAAGAAAAAAATCCAAACCAATAGATTGATGACAACCATGAACAAGGTGTTTTAGACTGATTGGTTTTGCCCTGAAAATGAAGTGATAACCGTACATTCAAGATGCTCATCTTGACCCTAGGCAGACATCACTGGATGAAGAAGAGAATGAAGATGATTAAGGATTATTGATTAGCATTCAAGGATTTTTTGTCATTGGCAATAGATTTATAATATACATAAAGGAACAAATAAAGTGTCTAATCTTTAATAGGCTCAATAATTGTTTTGCCCTTTCTTCTATTCCAATTCCCTTCAAATAGCACACTTTTACAATTTGTGCAAAGAATTTGATAAATGAATATATAAAGGAAAGCTTATTGCCAACTATTAATACAAAGTATTAAAATTTATCATTTGTTTTTATTTTTGCTAAAAATACAACAGAGTAAGAAGAGTTTTATAAATTTTTTACTTTTTCCGTGATCAGTAAACAACTTGGCACTCTGTCTTCAAATGAGAGAAAAATAAGCCAACATATTCATAGTATACACTTAATTAGAAATCAAACTACAGGAGCAATTCTGAGCTCATAATATTGTAGAGTTTGTGGAAGGATGAGTGTCCTGTTATTATTATTCAATTTAAAACTCTTTAAATTGAACATTGTAGTTTCAAATACTTTATAGTCAAGATTAGTAAAATAAATTTGAATAGTAGCTTTTAACGGAGAAGGCAATGGCACCCCACTCCAGTACTCTCGCCTGGAAAATCCCATGGATGGAGGAGCCTGGTGGGCTGCAATCCATGGGGTTGCTAAGAGTCAGACATGACTGAGTGACTTTACTTTCATTTTTCACTTTCATGCATTGGAGATGGAAATGGCAACCCACTCCAGTGTTCTTGCCTGGAGAATCCCAGGGACAGGGGAGCCTGGTGGGCTGCCATCTATGGGGTCACACAGAGTCGGACACGACTGAAGTGACTTAGCAGCAGCAGCAGTAGCTTTTATCCTATGAAAGTGTGTTTGTCGCTCAGTCATGTCCAATTCTTTGCAACCCCATGTACAACAGCCTGCCAGGCTCCTCTGTCCGTGGATTCTCTAGGCAAGAATCCTGGAGTGGTTAGCCATTCCCTTCTCCAGGGAATCTTTCTGACCCAGGGATAGAACCCAGGTCTCCCTCATTGCAGGCAGATTCTTTACCATCTGAGGCACCAGGGAAGGCCTCTTGTCCCATATATTGCCATAAATAAATTGTGACCAAACTATCATTTGAAATCATAAGCCTATGAAAAGTTGAACAGGTTATAAAGCTAAAGATAATAAGCATACGGCATATGAATCTGTGCTCACTGCTGAGAACAACTATTTTAGATATTATCTTGCAAATGTGTAAAACAGGCACTCAATAAATGCTCATTGACTTGCACTAAATTCCCTTCTTCTTAAATACATGCTATTGTTTTTTCTTGGGAATCGTTTGCTCTGCCTGTTTTTTTTAGAACTCGAAGGCTTCTTGTTTGAATAGCCTATTCAAATGTGAACTTATTGGTGGAACATTTTAGAACCATCTAGGCTAAGATGGTGACTCCATTTACTGTGATCATTCTACTACTTAATTACCCTGACTAGACCAGGATGTCCAGAGGAGTCACTGCCTTCCTTCCTTCCTCTCTGCATCGCCACAGCTTAAAACAAGAGTCTGACTTTTTAGCTCTCACATTAGGATTAATTATTTTATGAATTTAGAGTAGCAGATTTTACTGGAGGTCTATGATAATTTTAAGAATTAAAAAAATAAGCAGTTCCTTTTAAGAAAATAATACACAAAATTCATTTTTTTCAGAACATATGCAAATATTAATAGTGAGAAAATATATAACATAATAATAGTTTAAAAAATTATACAGTTTTTGGATGTACTCTTCTTTCCCTCATCTATAGTTTAATAATGCTGTTAGTCTCATGATGATAGTATATATAAGAATTGCTGAGCATCAATTTTTCACAGTATCTATAAAATTATTAAACTGTTGTTAGGGGAAACACAGACAAATTGCTCACCCTGGCCAGGCACCACAGTAACCATTTGCCAGAGCTATTTTATGACTAAGGTCCTGGTAAGCAACATAGAACTAACAAGCAACCACCAACTAAAAGAATTTGGGGAAGGTCAAAAGTTTCATGTGCCTTATCAAATTCAAAGAATCCTCCTCACTCAAATCCATCTTGGTTGAGTGTGCCACCAGGAAGGATCCTGTGGCAGAATAATTGGCCAGACACAACTCAGAAGCTAACCCCATCACCATAAAACCTGAGTCTGCAAGCTATATGGCAGAGCAGTCCTCACAGGTTCCCTCACCTTCCCACTCCCCACCTGGGTGTCCCTTCCCAATAAAGTCTCTTGCTTTGTCAACACGTATGTCTCCTTGGCTGATTCATTTCTGAATGTTAGACAAGAGCCTACTCTCCAGTCATGGAAGGGGCCGCCCTTCCTGCAATATTGTCTCACAGGATGTTGTATGGACTAAGTATTTTAGAGTTTTCAGAATGTTATAAAGATTTTCATTTGACTCTATATACATCCTAGATCAACAGTCTCAATATTAATGTTGTAGGAATTTTCTATCCTAAAAATATCACCAATAATTTAATAAGCATGTTTAATCTATGCACATGATTATTACTTCATTCCTTTGTGAATGAGGCTAAGTAAAATCTTAAAACATGAAAATAATTATGCAAAAGATAGATTCAAATGCTGACTAAAAATATGCAACATATTTACCTGTAGGTGAATGATTATTTATGAGTTTATACCCATGACATTTTAAAATGGAAATCAAAACATCAAAAGTAAAACGGTCATGTTTAATATTTAAAGCTTTGAGTGGAAGAAAAAATTTTGACTTTCAACAGTTAGATCAAAAGCAACAGAGAATAAAATTTAACAAAAATAAAAAGATGTACGATTTGTTAAGTTATGTGTGATATATCAAAGTGCAACATTATAGGAGACCTGATGGCAGATGGCTAGTCTGTTGCATAGTTTTTCACAAATGGCAGTGTATTCCACATTATCCCCTGTAACTTGCAGTCTAGTGTGGACAGGAGGAGTTATAAAGTATCTGAGAGAGATATTTGATCCCAACTTTCATTCTTTACACATTCTTTACACCTGTTGGGTAACTTTAGATCAAAGTCTATATATAGTAGCAATTTTGACATTCTAGACCAGATTAATTCTTTGTTGTAGGGCTGTCCTGTGTATTGTAGTGTGTTTACTAGCATCCTTGACCTCTACTAACTAGATTACATCAGTATCCTTCCAATTGTGAAAACCAAATGTCTTTAGAAATATCAAATATCCCCTGGGGAGCAAAATCATCTTTATTTGAATACTATTGTTTTAGATTATTTGTGACAAATCCGATCAACAAGGCAAAATGATTCAAATGAGATCCAGGATTTAACTGGATTTTATGTAGACCAAGTGATATCCTTTCTTTTTTTCTTTTTTTTTAACCAGTAGCACACACTTCACAGATATTTTTACTCCTGTTCTAGTCCAGAAAAGGGCCAAATTCATCAAAGTTAATCTTGTGATATGTGGATCTTGGTAAATACAATAGCATCCTTGAGATTTTTCTATTTTCTTTTTTCTGTCTTGTTTCCATTCTTTAATTTTTTTTTCAAAGAAGCTAACGTTTTATTGCTAGGAAAACATATTAAGCATCAATTTCTTGTTAAAAGGAGGCCTCAATAATGAAAAATTTTGGTAATAAATAAATTTTTCCTACAAAAACAAACACTATCCGTGGCTGCTGCTGCTGCTGCTAAGTCGCTTCAGTCATGTCCTACTCTGTACGACCCCATAGATGGCAGCCCACCAGACTGCCCCGTCCCTGGGATTCTCCAGGCAAGAACGCTGGAGTGGGTTGCCGTTTCCTTCTCCAATGCATGAAAGTGAAAAGTGAAAGTGAAGTCACTCAGTCGTGTCCAACTCCTAGCGACCCCATGGACTGTAGCCCACCAGGCCCCTCCGTCCATGGGATTTTCCAGGCAAGAGTACTGGAGTGGGGTGCCATTGCCTTCTCCAAAACATAAATGCCATTGGCATAGTAAGACATTGGATAAAAGTCCTTGAGGGTTCAATTTGGTTCTGAAAAAGGATTAAAGAAGTTGCGGGCCATAAATTTTAATTTAGTCACACTTCATGATAACATTCTCTGCCTTCAAGCTGAGCATCTGTAGATCTGAGACTATCAAAATAAAATCAATTTAACATACAAGAGTCTGACTCACAAAATTTCCTATAAGTAATGCATTGCAGAATTTATTTATATTTCTGCTTCTGATTGGACCACAATTCCTCTTCCTTAACCCCTCCCACTTCAACAAATTTAAGCTCACATTGACATATTTTTTTCTTCTTTTCACATTAAGAAATTGCCTTTTCAGTTTACACATGAAGGGGACATTTTACATTTTTAAATGCTTACCAAACACATCCTTCAATGAGCTATCCCCAAATTTGGATTTGATGAGGCAAATGATGTCATCATTTGGCACACTGCCTTCCTGACACAGTAAAACTTTCTAATGCAACTGTTATTAATGAACTAAAACTTTGAAATCAGTTGGCAATTTAGGTTTTGGTTGGTAAAATGCTACTAGGCTTTCCGAAAAGTAAAGTGCCAGATAGTTTCTATAAAAGTAATTTATAAGGATGAACTTTCCCACAATATTTTAACAGATCATAAAATGAAACATTTACTTAAGGTGGTCTTTCTACCCACATGTAAGCTCCCCAGATATTTCTGTATTTGAGAAAAGTCTCCAATTGCCTGGAGCAAGCCCAGATGCATAGCATATGGGCTGTGTATAAAACATCAATTGCAGAGGAACCTCCAGTCCAAATTCAACAGAATTAGAAGTTAACGCTTGTTCCCCATATTTACAATACCAAACCCAGAGCCAGTTCCTGCCAGTGCTGGTGTCTCATCTATGACAGTTAGTAACTGGGCCTGCAGGGGGGCTTACGGTCACTTGTTCCATTTGGATTCTTAAGTTTAGTAGGAATTAGGAGTTGTCATTTCTAGGCTTAGCTTTAACCATATTATCTAATTTTTGCCAAGTGTCTTAGCCTCTCCTTGCAGATATCTCATTATTCCTAAACAAAGGTTCATGGAAAACATGAAACTTGCCTCTATATTTAAAGTTCTATCTCTAGGAGCTATGCTAACTTATAGACTCTTGCTTTTCAACTTTCAAATTTCCATCTAAGGATGGTGACATTTTTAAAATTAATTAATTTGGACTCTTAAAGATGATCTTAATTTTGGACTAAATTTCATACCTATTGGCTGTAATATCTGGATTTGCTTTCATTGAGTGTTTACAGAAAAGTAAAAGAAGAATAAAATGATACAGGTAAAGATACGAAGGATGATCTGGGGAGAGGCATTATATAATTGCTGAACTCTAATATAGAATTAAAGTAGTCCAAAACCTTGTTCATTTTGTCCAGAAACAGCAGTTAGAATAGGATTCGTGCAGTAAACCTGTTCTTTGAAGATCTGCAATTTGGTTCTCTAAGTTTAATGAATTTAGACAGTTTAAATGAGACATTTGGCTAAAAGCCCTGAATTTTTCAGATGCTTAACTGAAGTTAGCTCATTCACTGTGGGCTAGGGGGCTTCAAGTCTTTATTTCTAAAGAAAAGGAATGTAATTGCTGAAATCTTTGGACACGGAAGCCTAGAATCTTATGTCAGCCCCAATTTTTCTCTAATTACACACACAAATCTCTCCTTACTGGTTTAGGAAATGCTTGGCTGATCCATATTTCATATGCTTGCCTATGAGCTCTATCAGGTCATACCTAGAGTGACAAAGGACTTCGCAGAGTTTATCTTAGTAAACTCGGAGTAATTGAGTGTTTAACCTGGAGGCAAATACTGGCTTCTCAGGTTAGAATTGGAACTACAGAGATAAATCATTTGACTGAAGAATTTAGGATCTATCTATTATCAGGAAGTAAACTTCATTCACTGCAGACAACAGCAGACAACAAGGTGAAGGGCAATCCAAGAAGACTCTCAGGGGAAGCATCTGTTTGAATTCCCCGTAGTTCAAATCTAAAAGCCATTGAGAGAATTGTTCCAGCAGATGTTGATTGCCACCAGAGATCAGAGACAGATGATCTCTCAGGTAGGAAAAGTCAATACTTTGAACTTTTAAAATTTTTCAATATTATGTGAGATGCTTAAGAATTTCTTAAAAGTATTCTACCTTGCATTCTGTTAACAAGTAACTCTATGACTATCCAGGAAATAAAGTACAAACAAATAACTTTTCTGTTACTTTCAGACTCACATAATACAATATAAAATTAGGTTAGCTGATGTATATGTTCAACAAGCAATAAAAAATTGGGGGATAAAACTAAATATACATCCTCATATGGATACAGGTATTTTCAATGTTCAAAGAGATTTTAAATGTTAAACTTTGTGTTTTATATATATTGAATTCCTACTTTATTAAAGGTTATGGAAATTCATTTGAAAGTGAATTTTTAGCACTTGGAACACAATTTTCAAAAAAAGCCATATTAATAGGTAAACAAATCAGAAAGACTATTCAATATACTAGGAATACTGCATATTTACAATAAAAATAATGAAACAGAAGTATTAAATTCATTCTATTAGAAATCAATGAAAAAAGTACATAACTTTAGCAAGCTTGCTTCCTTGATTTTATTAATATTGATAACTAAAAAATTAAAGATAGTTTGAGAATCTCTATCTACTGAGACAATTCTGACTAGACATCAAGACAATGGTACCCTTGTACATCTATGTTTGGTAAAGATCTCTTGAAATATGGGGGCAGTTCCAGAGTAATGGCTAGCAAAGGAAACAGAAAAAATAATGGGAGTGGACTTGAACCATGGCATATACAACTATGATTGGAAAAGAGCCATAGGACAGGAATGAGTCTGATTATTAGCCATTCCACGCATCAAGTGACAGGACTGGCTTGGGACAAACACAACTGCTATTCCTCCCTATCCAAAGTAGCTGGGGCTGGTCACTGGCTTCAGCATCTATGGGAAAAGCTTCAGGCAATGTGCCATCACAAATCTGAAAATAGGGGATATTCACAAATCAACTGGAAAAGTTTTAGAAACTGATTTTTACTAAGCTTCCAGAGCTCACCATACTACAGACTGGCTCAATCATTATTCACTTGTTTTTAGTCTGAGTTATATCATTAATCTGATTACTTAATTTGTCTTCCAAAGTGAGCCTGTTGAAATTAGAGAAATTATTAAAGTTATTTCATTAAACTGAAAAGTAGTTAGGGCAAAATGAATCTCACCTAGTAACCTCAATATTTACATCTTTTTCTCCTTTACTCTCATCAGTTTTCTGTCCTAATGTCATTTTATCAGAGAAACTCTCTCTGATCATCCTGTCTAAAGCAGCAGCTCAACACACTGTCCACATTCCTCTAGCAAGATGCTTTGCTAAATCTTTACCTGTTTGTTTATTAAGTGAAATTCCACACTAGAATGTAAGATAATGAAGTCAGGGCTTTGCTTTCAACTTTGGATCCTCAGGTCTTAGAACAGTGCCTAGTATGTTACACTCAAATAATTGTTGAATGCATGATGCATTGTAGAGAAAACAGTTCCTGATAGAGACTATGTGTAATATATTTACATAGAACCTCCTCACTCCTGTGTGCCACTCCAAAATCATAGTTGTGATTTTTCTTCACATAAATCTGGATGGATTATTTTCACATGTGGAAATGGTTGCTACCCATCTGTCTGAAATGGGTGGCTAGAAAGTGTCAGTTCTTTCATTCAACTTTGATGTAACATTAACTGAGGTTATGAAACCTTCCAGAGTTTTCTGATTTTTGAGTATATAGCATTTACTTTGTGAAGCTACATAAAACATAAGCTATGTACTGATCTTAAGAGAGTAAAAAATATCTACATTATTTGAGCTACATTACTATATGAAGTAGTACATTATTTGAGCTACATTACTATATGAAGGACACTGATTAGATATTTACTTATTTTTTCTTTCATATATAAATTACACATGACTTACATTACTTATCAACATAATATAATTATCTTTTTTATTGCACAAAAGTTTTTAGTCCTTGAGAATTCTACAGAACTAAGGCTCATGTTTTCTAGCATTTATGTTTATAATATTGGATATTATATTCAAATAGGGTTATCCTGAACCGGAGTATTCAACCACTTAGCTTTTAATCATTCATTTTAGCCACTTTTTCTTTCTTGTTTTGCAAATAAAATTACATAAGACAAAGTGGTAGTAGAATATTTCTGGCATTAACTTGGCAGAATCACAGAGAAAAAATATGGAATAAATTATTACGTAAAATAAGATTCCTTAACATGTAATGCCTGAGATAAGTTTTCATTTGGTTTTATCTTCTAAAAATCAAATAGGTGTTAATTTGCCATGGGCAATGTGATACAAGACAAAACTTTTCATTCAATATAATAATCCACTTGGTAATTATTCAGTATCCATGTCTATAACATAAATAAAAAGAAAAAAAACTAATTAATGAAGGATATAACCAAGAACACATCAGTTGGTTTTCTCACATTTCCCAAGTCAGTTTATGTGGTAATTATACCACTAAAATGAATTTGGGGACTTAAGAACTGGATTGACTTTACATGTCACAGTATATAAATTAGATAAAAGTCTATATTTTCCCTAACTTAATCCTGCTTACAACAGCAAATTGAAGACTATTATCTTGGAATTTTGTATCCCATCAATTCAACATAAAAATATGTGTCCATTTAAAATGCACACATATATAATACATGTATAATATTTAAAGTGAAATTTCATATGAAAAAGATTAAAAATTATTCATTCAAAAACAGTCTCACCAATAACACCCCACTTCTGATATTATAAAAAAGAGCAATTATTAGTTCAGTGCAAAAAGTAGGAAAATGCATAATTATACTCTGAAAAGTTACACAATGTGTAACTAAAGAGAGGCAATTCATTTTTCATTTGTTTTTCTCAATAACAAAAATTTTGATGTTTTAAATTTGTAGAGCTAAATACTCTAATTCTATTCATTCCAAGTAAAATCGAGGTCTTTTAAGATAGTTTGTGACCTTAGGTATGCAACCATAGATAAGCTTCAAGACCTTTCTTCAAAATATGCTATAGCATATAATACTATAACATAAGTTAGATGTTATATCATTTAACAACCGCTGAAATATTTACTTACTTTTTAAGGTGCTATTTTCCTCATAAAGTATCTATAACAGTGGTTCTCAAAGTGTTATCCAAGTATTTCTGGTTGTCCTCAAAAGAATTTCAGGGGGTCTGCAAGACTGAACTATTTTCACTGTAATATTAAAACTTTATATCTTTCTCATTCTCATATCTCATGAATGTACAGTCAAATTTTTTAAAGGTTACAGGATGCACAATAATATTGTAAGATAAAAAGTGTCTGTGTTTGGAATTCCTGCATAAGTCAGTAGTGAGAAATAATGAGAAATAACTAGAAGTGTGTATTAAAAAAAAAGTCCAATTTCCTACCCAATATTCTTTTGGAAAAGATAAACACACATAAAAGTGTATATTATTATCTCAGCTGACCCTTTCCTTTAGGCATACTATTGAGGATACAAGGAAGGAAAACTCAGGATATACTTAAGGCAGTATCAAAAGCAGCAAAATTAAATCTCTGATACATTTTTTTAAGTTGTGAAACTAAGGGTTTTCTCAATTTCTCAGATATTCCCTCCAGTTTGTGTGTGTGTGTGTGTGTGCTGAGTTGTGTCTGGCTCTTTGCAACCGCATGGACTGTAGCCTTTCAGGCTCCTCTGTCCATGGGATCAGGCAAGAATACTGGAGCGGGTTGCCATTTCCTTCTCTAGGGGTTCTTCCTGACCCAGGGATCGAACTTGCATCTCCTGCATTTCCTGCATTGACAGGCATATTCTTTACCACTGAGCCACTGGGGAAGCCTCAGTTTAAGAATCTTTAAATATAGAATTAGTGGATATAATTTCTATTTCTCTTCTGCTCTGTCAACCACATAGATGTTTTAAAAATGAGATGTCTAAAAAAATCTAATGTCTCAAAGATTTCTTAGTGCAATTACAATCTCTACCTAAGGGCAATAATTTTCAGAGAAGCAGTCGAAAGGTTTACTGCACTGAGGCACTGAATGCTAATTCCTGAAATGTGTTAAGTGTGACTAAAGTAACGTGACTGGTAAAAAAGATTAACAAGAATGTGTTTATCCAAAAAGAATGCCTCGGCACACTATTTTAAACGGTGAACTTGTTTTTCTGAAATAACCATAATCATAGCATGCTAAATCTAATAAATATGGCAGACGTCTAAGCTGAATAACACTATTTTTGGTTAGGAAAAAAGTAGACTTTACAACAGAGTACTATTTTCCTTATTTATTAACTATTAGCTTACTGAAACCACAGATTTTATCTTAGTCAAGTCTGCTTCCCAAAATACTATATGCTTAAAGAATTTTGAGTAATAGTACAATTTACACTCTAGTTATAAAGATAATTTCAAAGGAGAAAATCCTCAAACATTTTGGGCAATAGCAGTCTTCCTGCAGTAAGTACCCACTCCTAAAAAGACAGCTTAGTATGACAACACTCATTTACTTGCTTCAGTGTATTTGTTTAAAAAACAATATGGCAGTCCTATTACTTTATAATCATACTTCATATTTTACATAAATTATAAAATTATTTTACTGAACAAGGCTTATTATGGGAAATTAAATCAAAGATGTCTAAATGATTCCAGAAATGCAGACGCAAATTACAGCTTCTCAGAGGGAAGTCAGAACCACCACAGATATTTTTGAGGAGTTCAAGAAAATACAAGGATGAACACTGAAGAACTCTAAGTAGCTATTTATTGGTAGTGAATTGAGCTCATTTGGATGATGTGATTTTGAAGAATCGTCTGGGCATGAAGCATCAATGCAAAGATCCTGCTGCATTTTTATTTCACAAATACTAGGGAGGAACTTTGACACAGCAACACTGTCCTTTTACTAAGTTTGAAGAAGTGATCTTGAGGACCCCTTGGTTCTGAAAAAGTAACAATCAGTAGAAATAAAGCTCTGAAAGTTGACAAGATATAGTCTGCAGAGAGCAGATGATTTAGATTTGAATGAATCTTTCAAGTTTCTATGAGAGAAATTGTTTCCTGGAGTATTCTGGTGCAAGATTTCAGAACCAACTACCCCAAAATATTTCGCTTTGGAATGTGAATGTTTTTGAGCCAAAGGCAATAAGACCTTCCCAGTTCAAGAGAATCTTCTGTCTCTCACCTGAGTGAGTGAGTGAAAGTCACTCAGTTGTATCTGACTCTGTGACCCCATGGACTATACAATCCATGGAATTCTCCAGGCCAGAATACTGGAGTGGGTAACCCTTCCCTTCTCCAGTGGATCTTCCCAACTCAGGGATCGAACCCAGGTCTCCCACATTGCAGGTGGATTCTTTATCAGTTGAGCCACCAGGGAAACCCCTTAGCTACCCAAAAGAATTTATATCAGGGGGAGAGTCCTTTCTTTGAACAAGATTTGTTAGCAGAGATAAATTTTATCTGCACGGCCCATATGTATGGTAGAGCAAACATCTAGTTGCCCAGCATCTAGTCTTCTTAACTTTGTGAATTACTGTTCTTTTTTTGAAGTTCCAGGCTCTCCTTGGATCAAGGAGGCATATATACCTCATTTTACCTTTCTGTCTTTGACTCTCTCATATATGTGGGATTCCCATGCATATGAAATTAAATTTGTTATTCTCCTGTTAATCTATCTCATGTTGATTTGATTATTAGACCAGCTAAAAGAAGCTTTGCAATGGCAACCCACTCCAGTACTCTTGCCTGGAAAATCCCCATGGATGGAGGAGCCTGGTAGGCTGCAGTTCATGGGGTTGCGAAGAGTAGGGCACGACTGAGCGACTTTACTTTCACTTTTCACTTTCATGCATTGGAGAAGGAAATGGCAACCCACTCCAGTATTCTTGCCTGAAGAATCCCAGGGACAGAGGAGCCTAGTGGGCTGCCATCTATGGGGTTGCACAGAGTTGGACACGACTGAAGTGAGTTAGCAGCAGCAGTAGCAAAAGAAGCTTTGAAGGGTAAGAAAAATTCTTTCTCCCTAACACTGGAAATCAAGACTAGTATTGAGAATAAGAGTGCTCTCATTTAAAAATGGGATATGGAATACAGTTTAGAACCTAAATGAATTACCAGAAAATAGAACATCTGACATAAAGGCTTTTATTCACAAATAGCTTTTATTAGAACTGGAAAAATGTTTTGGATAAGGAGATTTTTGTAACACAGATAATGCCCGCAAGAATGATACTTTTCATGCAGTGTGTTAAAAGCTCATAAAATATCACAAGATTATGAGGGGTATCTGTAGAAGGCACGTTTATTGTTGTCGTTTAGTCGCTAAGTCATATCTGACTCTTTTGCCACTCCATAGTCTTTAGCCCACCAGGGCTAAATCTCTGTCCGTGAGATTTCCCAGACAAGGACACTAGAGTGGGTTGCCATTTCCTTCTCCAGGGGGCCTTCCTGGCCCAGGGATTGAACCCACATCTCTTACATTGGCAAGTGGATTCTTTACCACTAAGCTGTCAGGGATGCCCAGAATGCAGAGTAGTAGCAAGTAAAATAAAAACCATTGTCCTCTGGATAGCAAATATATTATTGTCTGCTGCATATGTTGTCCCCTGTAATAATAATTTAGTCACAAAAATGCTTTGCTGCAGCATGTTGGCTAATTAATTTTTCTGGTCAAAGAAGGAGCACTAAAAGACACTATCAAGATACTTACACCCCCAAAATGTGTAATTTTTTCACATTTTCAGAGCTGTGTAGAAGTCACTGGTCTAAACCCAATCAACTAGCTGCAAGATATAAAAATTTCTTACATTTCTCTTGTTCTTAATCTAATGAAGTAAGAACAGCAACATTTTTATGCAGAACACAGTTTCTAAAAACACAGATTCATGAACAAAGGTAATCTACTAAGAGCATAACTTAACATGGGAATTACAAACAAGGGTGAAAGCCATTAGGAGAGTTCTAACTTCTAAGTCAGCACATCTAGGAACATAGCTGGGGCTCTCAGCTTCTTTCTGTGGTTCTATCACTGTAGTTTTACTTGTAGATGAAATTCAATCTTGCATATTGAACTCTTTCTTAGAGTGACATATAGTTGCCAACTGACATCCTTAGAAGTTAATTGCTATTGAGATTCATGACACATGAAAAGAATGAGAATTTTTCCTTTGTTTGTTTAATCAGGGATAAACCTCTAGAATTAAGAAGAAACCAGCAGAAGTTGACCGTCTTTTTTAAAAAAAAAACCTCTCATTCTCATGGCTAATGAAGATTTTGGTACAGTAATTGCCTAACTGCTTTTCATGTAGCTTGTTATCACTTTTTATTTTCATATATAAAGGCAACCACGGTGAAAAGATGAGTAAATAAGATTTAGATGCATGAGAATCTTGCTGCCTTTTTGTGGAAAATCATTAAACCAACATGACATTTCAGAATTAATATCATTACTCACATAATGGACAGTGACCATCTATTTTCCCAGAATAAGTAACAATATTTTATTTTTAAAAGATAAATCTCATTTGGGGGACGATACAGTTGACAAAGGGATTCCCCTGTGACTCAGTGGTAAAGAATTTGCCTGCAATGCAGGAGATGCAGCAGACGTGGGTTCCATCCCTGGGTTGGGAAGATCCCCTGGAGCAGGGCATGGCAACCCACTTCAGTATTCTTCCCTGGAGGATCCCAGGGACAGAGGAGCCTGGCTGGCTACAGTCCATGGGTTTGCAAAGAGTCTAACACTACTGAAATGACTGAACAGGTATGCATGCATACATAGTTGACAAAGCATTTTGGGATGTGACTTCTATTTATTTGTTAGTCAACATAATGCAAGTTGTTAAATATAAAAGAATAAAAAAAGAAAACAAGTTACTCACTCTTGTTGTGTAAGCAGCTTCTGGGTCATCTTCTAGAACCCGTGAAAGTCCAAAATCAGAAACCTTACACACCAAATTACTGTTGATCAAGATGTTGCGAGCAGCAAGGTCTCGGTGAACATAGCCCATGTCTGAGAGATACTTCATGCCAGATGCTATGCCTCGAAGCATCCCTACCAGCTGGATAACTGTAAACTGGGCATCATGTTTCTGAGAAATAGTTCAAATGTACAGTTAAGACGTGTTGCTATTTTCTAAGACATATCTTGATTACATTTTCATATACTGAATTATAGACATGACTGAGCGACTTCCCTTTCACTTTTCACTTTCATGCATTGGAGAAGGAAATGGCA
The DNA here is from genome assembly GCF_002263795.3 of Bos taurus. NCBI lineage: Eukaryota > Metazoa > Chordata > Mammalia > Artiodactyla > Bovidae > Bos > Bos taurus. The sequence goes on along the minus strand of NC_037328.1, from coordinate 37,478,453 downwards.
ACCCATTCCAGTGTTCTTGCCTGGAGAATCCCATGGACGGGGGAGCCTGGTGGGCTGCTGTCTATGGGGTCACACAGAGTTGGACACGACTGAAGTGACTCAGCAGCAGCAGCATGCGTCCTGGTTTTAAGTACACAAGCCTAAGTACACAAGTACACTCTTGCTTTACAAGAGTAAAGCAAAACAGTATAGTAGCTACAATACTTTGTAGCAAGAAGTTGCCTAATATTCTTTAACTTAAGGTTCAAAACCAGAACTTTGCTGGTCTTTTGAGGAGACAAAGTCCTCAGAAACTTTAAGGTCAAGAATAACAAAATAAAATGGATCGTCTGGCTGTTTCTCGTGTTTATTGGCTTAATTGAATGTTTATTCTTCCTTTTTATTTTCATGTGTTTTATTAATTACTTCAAATAAGGTAACATTAAATCCTTCATTATAAAAAATAGTTGAAAATTAGTCAAAAATATTTACTGAGTATGTGTTTTTCTACCCAACCTCAAGGTTTAGGTCATAAAATTGAAAGCAATAGGAGATAAATTCAGAGTACTAGATTTAGAAAAGTTTCCAATCTGTCTGGATTAAAATAGAAATATACAGTTTATACAATAGATAGATGATAGCTAGATAGATGTATGCATATATACATAGATATATAAAAATTTAATGTCTAGTAATATTTAAACAAACAATAATTTAAAAGGTATACTTATTATACTTTAAAAGAATACTTATTAAATCTTTTAATTACCTGAGTTGTAAAATGTTTGTTTTTGAAATATGTCTGTGAAAATAATTGCTACTAAAATCTTTATTTGCCTCACAAGTATTAAAATAAAGAATATAATTTCTCATTCATACACAAATTAGAATTTTCTCCATGATTATGAATTATAGTATATGTTTTATCTACCTACCTATCTATCTATCTATCCTTATCTACATAGTGCTGAAAGAACCCTGAGAATAGGGTCTATGTCTTGATTTTTAATCTTTTTTATCCTGGTAGTGACTGATGATTGACAGTGTCTTGTATTCCACATAACTTCTGAATTTCTTTGAATATAATATGGTTGAAATTATTAGAACAATTTTTATAAATGTAAACAGCTGAAATTTATATGTAATTATGTTATACATGTATATATGTATGTATATAAGTTATGATAAGGAATGATCACTCTGGATTGAGAATCCTTAGGCATTATATCACATGCTTAGGTTCTGAGAGGACAGTACTATGTAAGAGAGAGAAGGTCTTTTGTCTTATAGTAGATGGAGGTTGCTTTAAATAAAGAAACGTGTGTTTCTGTCTTATACCAATTTTATTTATGTCTCACTTTAGAACCTTTAAATTTTTGTTTTAACTAATGTGAATCTTGTCTGAATAAAAAAAAACTGGAGAAAATTACACAAATTTATTTTAAAAATATAAACCATCAACATTTGGATGCTACAAGATAAAGATGTAATTTTACAAGCTTCCTTTTACTATTTAGTCCCAACAAAGTCAGTTTTCTTAAAACTTTATCTAACAGGCATCATAATAGAGGTTGCCACTCTCATTTTCAGCAATTTATTCCATATTTATATATGTTTGTAGTAGATAAAGATAAGGTGGAGATATGTAAATGTATGTAAAGTATATACTTACACGTAAGAAACTGTCCAAGGAACCATTCTCCATGTATTCTGTGACAATCATAACAGGTTTACCTAGGTTTAGATAAGTAATAAATGCATAAGCATCAGTAGAGTTCAATACCATGCAATGAACACACATAATACATTTTGATATACCTGATTAATTAAAAAACATAAATTTTTCTCTGTCCTCTAAAATTTGCAAAGTTGCAATTAAAAAGAAAACTAGTTTTCAGTAGAAAATGAAACAAAAAAATAGAGAAAGATTTGTTTCCAGAAAAAGGGCCTATAACCTAGATGATATGTAAATTAGCTTATTTGACATGGTTTTCCTTAAATCAAAAGGAAAAAGACTTCCCTGGTGGCTCAGACGGTAAAGCGTCTGCCTGCAATGTGGCAGACCCAGGTTCAATCCCTGGATCGGGAAGATCCCCTGGAGAAGGAAATAGCACCCCACTCTAGTACTCTTGCCTGGAAAATCCCATGGACAGAGGAGCCTGGTAGGCTACAGTCCATGGGGCCGCAAAGAGTCGGACATGACTGGGCGACTTCACTTTCACTTTCCTTAAATCAAATGATGACACTTTCTTTACTCTAATTGCATTTTATTTTAGCTGATATACAAAATCAAGTATTTCTGTCTTTAAGCCCAAGTAGAGCCCAAAATTCCACAATTATTTACACTTTGTACAGATATGTACAGAGCTATATACTAGGTGTTTTCTCTTGGGCTGGTTATTTAGAAGCAAGTAAATCAAAGTCCCTACATTCATGGATCCTACGTGTAAATTGGCAAAATAATTAAGACTAATAATTATAACCATTTTAATCCATATTCAATTAACACATTAACAGTTATAAAATCCACACTACCTTTAAAAGACAAATAAAATTAAAATTGCTGTTGGTAGTAACTTATAATAACCATTTTAGAAATATGGGTCTTAAACACCATTAAACATTTTAACAAGCATTTAAATATCTTTATACATACTTTATTTGTATAAAGTGCTAGTTTCACTATTTTATATATACTGACAGTAATTATCATCATTCTCACTTTTTACATGAAAAAAACCTGAAACATATAGAAGGTAATTAATCTAATGTCTCATAGCTAATAAGTTATAAAACCAGAAATTTCAACTTGAATATATTAATTATGTTGTTACTTCGGAAATGTACACTGAGGGAAACATTAAATACATGGAAAAGCACTAGACAAATGCACAGAAGTGCTAAGTATGCTGATACTTAGGTCTACAAATAGAATAAATCTTCAACTATAGGTAATAATTGAGGCAACTGTTGCGTGTCAGTTCTACGGATCATTCTGAATTAAAAGAATAACTGAAGACTACAGCACTTTAAAAAAAATTATTACAGTAAAATGTAACTCCAGTTTCAAAACCTACCCATATTACCACAGCATAATTCACTTCCTTTATGTTGCTTTCTTTATATACTGCTTTAAATATAAATCTTTCATGTTACAAAAAGAAAAAAAGAAAGAAAAACCCACTTATTTTCCAAGTCCAGAAGACCTGAGTTAAGTTTTGACTAAGCATGAGAGACCTTGAGCACAGAATATATTTTTTAACAAACATTCATGTCACATAATTGTAGAGCATGCATAATTTTTTTCATGTGTTCTTCTGCATCATGGTTTGTTTGCCATATTGATGTCAGAAAATAGCTGTCTTTCCTTGTTTTTCCTTTCATTAGTGAAACTCTTAATTCATACTGGTTGTGAAGTATGGCTTAGTACCAGGAAGATTACACTTACTACATTTAGTATGTGAATATATCCCAAGCTGTATGTCTTATTTATTTAGAGGTGAGGAAATTATTTAAATTCTGTAAAATTTGTTAAATTTTCATATATGTACAAATCAACTGACACAGTGATTTGTTGTCAATTAAGACCGATTTAGTCATGTATTTTGGGTAATATATCAGACACATTATACATCTCTTGGTGTACCACTGATATAAAGTTTTTTTAAGCTAAATATTAATAAAATTTTCCACACTTTCAAATACAAGAAACAACCTGATAATGCCTGAAAAGTTATTTTAGTCAAAACTGTGAGTCTCCAGTCTTGCTTCTTCAAAATTTTAACTAAACTTTGATTTAAGGAAGAAAGAGAAAATTCAACCGTTTCTTGGAAACTTCTCTGTCTCCTGAACTGGTAAATCAAATATCTAAGGACTGATTCCAGAGAACTAACATGAAGTGAAATAAATGAACAATCAAATGAATGAAACCCTGCACATGCATGTTTTCCCTACTTCACGGTAAGTTTCTATGTTTCTTCCTTAACAAATTCTTAGAAGAATAACATGCTCATGAAACTCAATGCAGCTCTTGAACATAGTCACAGATATATTGCTTCTTACAGTAAACTCTCAATTACAGTGGCCAGTTACTATGTTTGTGTATTCTCCAGACCTTTGCTTATCACTCTTTTCCTTCTGGCTCCCAGCCCTATGACCATTTCATTTCTTGTTAGCATGTCTGGTAAAATGTTTGGCAAGGGAAATAAAAGTAGCTGAAAAATCAAACCAGTCAATTAAGCCAAAGCCCCATGACCATTCAGAAATCAGATCAGGCTGCATTTAGCTCTGTAATTTAGGTATTTGTAAACACATCAGTTAAGTTGGGCAAGTCTGAAAATGTGCTTTGCATTAAGTTCAAAGATTCAGCAAACCCAAATGTACAGACAAAAAGTAAACAGAATCACAAATATTCTACCTTGGAAAGCAGTATCCTCACTTACTTTTCTTGTGATTTTGATTATGATAAACAGAGTAAAAGGAAAAGAAACGGCAATAGTGGTAAGGACTAGTTCTAACATGTGTTAAATGTAGTTGGAAATTATTTATAAAATACCAGCTCATCTGTATATTATTCAATGTATTTCTATCAAAGTTTGCACATTCTTTCATGTGTATCTTGATTTAGAAATGACATTACCAGTTTCTTCAAAAGCCGCTGTCATTAACTTCCCTCAGAGATCCTTAATAACATCTGGATACACATAAAAAAATCAATGAAATTATTGTTGTTTGGCTGAAATGAAACTCCATCAAGAATCAGCAAAATGAAACGTGCAGTGGAATTTTGCTTTTGTTCTTCAACTGACAAGAGTATAGATAAAATCATGATCTTTCATAATTAAAGGGTTAAGGGAAGCACAACAATGAGTTCATTTCCCCAGTGGCTCAGAGATATTACTAATCATTTTGTTTGCTGAGCAAAGAAATGTAATTCAAAATGTCTAAGCATTTCAAGTTCAGCACTATCTATTTCACCACCTTCTTAATCAAATATTCTACAAAAAGGCAGCAGGATAATGCGATAAACATAGAGCCAGACATAGACTTTTTATTGTAGTTATCAAATAAATGTGGTTTTAGACTAAAATAATTTCAATCAAACATAAAAAGCATGTATAAATGATTTACTTCTTACAAATTATTGAAATTTAATTCATTTCCATAGGAAATGCAATTAATTGCTATTAACAGTAATTGTGTCTTACATACTCTGTCTTGCTTTCAAGACTTATACATACTCCAACACATACATGTGATTCATAAAATCAAAGTCTGTGACCTTAGCAGTCAGTATTCAGTATTCACGTAATTAGAATCAGAGTGGAAGCAAAAGAGCATAAACAGGAGAAAGAAAATTGAAGAAAATTGACAAACTAGGCCTCAGCATTCTTAGAAAGGATGATTTGAACCACCTTTGATTAGAAAGAAAATGTTTTGGTTATAGATTTCCATATACTATAACTAACCAACTGATAGAAATAGTATAATGAACTGAATTAGAATATTTTTCTACAGGTTTACCATTAAATCATATAAACACACATGACAATCTTTTCCAAATTCCATTTTAATCAAGATATTATTTACATTAAGAATGATCTCTATTACATCCAACGGTCTATGAGTTAACCACTGCAGGGACCAACTCTATTTTGTCCATAGTCCTAAATAAGGGTTCCAGTTAGAACTGATCATACATACCAGATCTATTATTTCAGCTAAGGATAGTCTCTCTCTTCAAAATCAGGCTAAAGAGTACTTTCTCCAACTCTTCTTTAACCAGTTCTACTCTTTACACATCAAAAACTTTACATTCAGCTGATTAAAATTTTTAATGTATTTATGCTTAATGTGAAATGAAATTTAATACTTTTAAGAAAAAGACCTGTATACCTGTGGCGGATTCATTTTGATATTTGGCAAAACTAATACAATTATGTAAAGTTTAAAAATAAAATAAAATTAGAAAAAAAAAAAAAAGACCAATATTTCTACTCTCCCTTATTCCATTCAGAGCTGATTTGTCTAAGTGGAATAATGATTAATGAAAATAATAATTGGAATATTATCAGTTTGATTTTATAAGTACAGCTTAGTTTTTTTTTCCCCTTTTGAACTTTCTACATTTTACTTAATTTCAAAAATTAAGACATTATATCAAATGATAAACTGAAATGGTGATAGAGGACTTGTTCCTACTTTGAAAGAAATGCTTTCATGGTTTCATTGTGTTTGTAGGCTTGTTTTCTTTTGTTTTGGAGGGATTTATATACATTTATCAGGCATGAATATTTCTATGCATAATATGTTAAGAAAAAAATTTTAATTAAAGGGTTTATTTTTGTATCTATTGAGACTGGCTTTTTCTCTCTATTAATGTTGCATTCTTGAAATAAACTAACCTTGGGCAGGATAAGGTATCTTTATTTAATACATTGCTAGTTATGGTAGGAAGGAATTATGTCGAATGAATTGGAGAAGGAAATGGCAACCCACTCCAGTGTTCTTGCCTGGAGAATCCCAGGGACGGGGGAGCCTGGTGGGCTGCCGTCTATGGGGTCACACAGAGTCAGACATGACTGAAGCGACTTAGCAGCAGCAGCAGCAGTTATGGTTTCATAATTATCCCAGTGTTATTGAAGTTTTGTTCATGTGTTATACTAATCTCTTATTTTCTTTTCTGATAATATTCCTGTATGGTTTGCTATCAAGATATCACTAGCTTTATGTGTGGGGTTTTTTTTCCCCTTTCTGCAAGAATTTGTGTAAGACTAGAATTAGTCAGTTGTGAAACAGGTGTACAGTTATATTTCTTCTTCCTTTAGGAGAGATATTGCATATTTAAACTAGCACTCTGTAAGAGGCAACATGAGCACATTCAACTCATGCTCTAACAAATTTTGTAAACTAAATATAATCTTTCAAAAACATCAAAGCCTATCCTATCTAAATGATTGGGGGAAATACACAGCAATATATTATTTTATAATTGTGGCCAATTCAATAGAGAGATATGAGTGGACAATGTTGAGGAAATAAGGAACATTTTTAAACATGTAAAAATAAGATTCTCTGTGTTACTTATTTTTCTTCTAATATATTGAGTAAAGATTTTCCTAGCTTGGTTGATAATGGCCACTTAGAGATGTTTTCAACTCATATATCAAATTATAGTCACAAATGCATAACTTGCTTCATCAGTTTCTAAAGTTTATTGTAACAAATTGCTTTTACAAATTATTAATAAAATATATATAAAATATACATAGTCTATTAAAACTATGACATGTAGAGCAGTGTCCTTGAGCCAAATGCCAAAGAAGTTTTAGAGAGAGGCAAATAAGAAATAGAAATAATATGGCATAGTCACTAAAGATGACAAATAATTCTAATAATATGTCATTACCATATGTACAGAAAATGCAAGCAAATGATTGAGCTTTTGGTGTCCAGTGGACACCCACACCAATATAGAAGTCTTTTCAATATGAGGAATCCTCTTAATCTTCTGCCTATGACTTTCCTCAATAATACAATAGCTTAGGTTACAGCTAAGTTGCATTATTACTTTTTAAATTTTAGAAAATAATCCATCCCCAAATAACAACATAAAACACATCTCATCCGATATGCTGCTGCTGAAGTCACTGAAGGGACTTCACTTCAGTTGTGTCCAACTCTGTGGGACCCCGTAGACGGCAGCCCACCAGGCTCCCGCATCCCTGGGATTCTCCAGGCAAGAACACTGGAGTGGGTTGCCATTTCCTTCTCCAATTCATTCAACATAATTCCTTCTATTTCACTATGTGAAAAGTGGCCAATGGAAAGTCTTCTTGGATGCAGTCTGAACATCTTTTGAATAATGGTGTGACGGCAGAAATATCAAACATTTGCTAAAAACAAGTTCCATCATTTTGAACGTTGACTGAAATTGATAACACATGTTAGTATGAAGTTCTAAGCAGGACTGTGCCCCCAGCTTTCTGCTACTTTAAAGATCAGAGACTCTCTCACCTTCTCTTGTTTAAGATCATCAGGCTCAAAACCACACCATTAAAATTGTTTATAGCTCAGTTCAAATAAATGAAAATAAAATGATTGAATAAAGTGCTCTCTCTAACTTGAAAATGATACATTAGAATAGATTCAGTGTTTCAAAGCACATAACTAATAGTCATAATAAAAATTATCTTTGAGCAAAGAAAGGAATTGCCCTCAATAATTTTCTTCAATACTCCCAGATGAACTAGTAAAATCTTTTCAAACTCAACCAGAAGTGATCATTTAGATTTGCATAGTTGTATTCCACTTAACAATATATTCCTATGGAACCTTATTTGATCTTAAAAGGACCTGGAAATAGTAAAGCAGGACTGCTAATTCTGTGTTACAAGTGAACAGAGCGAGTCTGTTGGAGTGGTTCGATTTGTCAGATGTCTCACACATCAGGAGAGCTGAATCAGAGCTTGATCTCCGACTCCCTGATTCTTAATCCAGATACCAATATGCTTTCTTTTCTTCTTGAAACACAATTTGCTCACTAAATTATAAATTCTGTATTTCTAGTTGTACGTATGTTTCTGAGCTTTGCAAGTAGGTTGTTTTAGCAATTATATATTCTTGGGGAACAAAGAAAACGATAGGAGTGGATTAAACAATTTCTTTCAGTGACAAAACTGCCCTGTTATTTCTGTTTCCCCTCTGTTGTAATAGGGCACCAGACTTAGAGCTTTTAAATATGCCACTAAAGGAGTTCAAAATCTAATTCTAGGTTTGCAACTCTATTACGTTTGCACTATATGAGATGATTGGGATTTATATAGTTAGATTTGGCAGTCTCTTGCATGCATATTTGACCAAGGAGATATATCAAATTTAGAACTTTCACTCTAAGAATAAGGCAGTTGTAATTCATATTAGAATATTACAGACTCCTACTTGAATAAAATGTTTAATGTATAATACCTGCAATTTTTTAAGGTCAATTTTTAAATGCATTTTTTCTTGCATTTCAATCTTGGGTTTTTTTTATGGGTTTATTTGCCAGATGACTATAATTCATATTTGATTATTACATTTTTTATATAAGAAAATCTTCCACAATGATTATGGTTTAATTTTGCTTATCATTCAGTAAAGGAACTTGCAGAAAACAGCTAGCAAAACAAAACAGTATAATAATAACTCATTATACTGGAATGGCAACCCACTGCAGTACTCTTGTTTGGAAAATCCCATGGACGGAGGAGCCTGGTAGGCTACAGTCCATGGGGTCGCTAAGAGTCACACACAACTGAGGGACTTCACTTTCACTTTTCACTTTCCTGCATTGGAGAAGGAAATGGCAACCCACTCCAGTGTTCTTGCCTGGAGAATCCCAGGGATGGGGGAGCCTGGTGGGCTGCTGTCTATGGGGTCGCACAGAGTCAGACACGACTGAAGCGACTTAGCAGCAGTAGCAGCACACTGGAAACAAAAAAACTGAGAATTTTGAAAATTGAGAATGAAAAGAAAAATGTCTATATAAGTATGTAGTTTAATACCAGTGAGTTTCTCCTCACAATGGTCTCAAAATCTGAAGGACAACCACTTGGTGAGAATGATATGGAGGATTTAAAAGGTTAATCAACTATTAAAATGCTAGTGAGACATGATTATGTAATCCTAATATTAAGTAGGATATTCTACAGATATGGTATTGCCCTGAAGAAAAGAATACTCAATAGAGTTTTCCAATCCTTAGTACTACTAACAGTATTTTCATTACTAATTTTTAAAAATTAAAACAGGTGTTTTCATCAGAAAATGTTTTAGTGTTACAACTAAAGTAGCCTTGTTTTTATGAGTACAGAAGGAAAAATATGCTTCTAATAAGACAATGTGGGCTTATAGTTTATGACCAAGTTCTTCTACATTGTTAAGTTCTTAACCCTGCTTACTATATTAAAAAAACTCTAAGGAAATCAAGGTATATTTCAATTACACCATGCTCTTGTGAATAAAGAACTGCCTTTTTAGTCACACTAAAATGAGACTAGGTATTAGTGCCATTTGAAAAGCGCTCCATGTAATGTTAAAGAAAAATATCATCACGAAAATTGTAATGTGTGATGTCTGTTGGTAACCATAGAATATGTAAATACGGTGCCAATGAATAACCCCCTAAAGGATGCCAAATTCTCTGCCATATGCTGTCTTTCACTTTAAGAAGTTTGTTGCCAATTTAATTCATTCTTCATTTCGTGCTCCAAAAATCTGGAGAAAAAAATAAATTCCAGATCATTCTCAAGAGATTTTCTTTGGGATTGGAGCCAAAAATCACATATCTACCTCAAGGGATCCCTTTTGAGTTTGGCTGGAGAAGCTATCATGGAAATTAGTTCAGGTCTCCACCACAAGCTGTGAGCCAGAGCAGTCAAGAATCCATCTGGGACTGTAGATCAGAATTATTTGAAATCCATAGAGAACAGAGAAAAGGGCTTGGGTCTAATGTGATCCCAATCTTTACAGCTCAGAAGCATTCCCCAAACTCTCATAATTTTTCCAAAGCCAGGGGGGTAAAGATTTGGAAGCTTAAATGAAACTGGTGAACAATAATAGAAAAGGCAGCTATCTGGGAGTTCCCAGCAATTTCTGTCAAAACTGAGTCATTAGTTTTCCCTGCTACTCCACATAACATAAAGTTCCACACAATTCACTTAACTATTTTTTTAACCCACATGTCTTAATATAGTCCAAGGTTTAGCTCCTAAACTTTTTAAAGCTTTTTAAGATCTAGAATAGTACTTACTGTCAATATAATACTAGTTAAATATATTCGATCTCTTGTCTATGTGTTAATCCTAAACTGTTTTGTTTTTATTGTCAAGACTAACAGAGACTTATGAAAATAAGACCCCAAATCTTAAATTATTGGCTTTGGGTTTAAACAACCTCTGCTTAACATACACATAATCAGTTTTGTGACTTCACTTACTTTTAGTAACAACTCCCTCCAGTCGAATGATATTGGGATGGTCAAATTGTCCCATAATGCTTGCTTCGCCTAAGAAGTCTCTCCTCTGCTTTTCTGTGTAGCCCACTTTTAGGGTCTTGATGGCCACTGAAATCTCTTTTTTTGAAGGCAGTTTTAAACGGCCGCTGCACACCTCTCCAAATTCACCTGTTAGATTGCAGAAGAAAACAAGAAAAGGCAAGGAATGAAATTACAAAAATCATTACTAGAGAGCAGCTGTTTTCTCTCAACAATTCAATTCAAAATATTTACACCCTTTACCTGCAAGATGTACACTCATAGACCTCCAAATTATTTTGGAAGATGGTAATCTGAGACTCCCTAAAAACCCTAGTCCATCCACACCCTGGTGATAAGTGGACCTTGTGATAAGCTCCGTGTCTTCTGAAGTACTACATTGTGAACAATGAAATATGAAAGGGTAAGAAGGAAGTTGAAAGCTGTGTCTATTAGACTTTCACTCCTTATTCTCATAGCCTCAAAATAATCAACAGAGCAGCACCAATATAATGAGTTGAGCACTTGATTAAATTTGAGATGTGTCTCATCATTTTGTTTTCACCAAGAGGACCAATTTAACTGCATATTTCTGCTTTCTGAAAACAGGAGCAACATAGGATGATATGGTTGGACGGCATCACCAACTCTACGGACATGAGTTTGAGAAAACTCTGGGAGATAGTGAAGGACAGGGAAGCTGGCATACTGCATTCTGTGGTGTTGCAAAGAGTCAGAAATGTGTTAGTGACTGAACAGCAACAACAAGGCTGCCACAGTGATGGCCACTAAATAGTGTCAGATATAGAATGTATCTGGTTTATAAAAGAAATCCTAATGTTGTGTAACTAGATGGGTTTTGTACAACATTAAAAGTGATTTTTAATGTCAAATGAGATATTTTTCTGAAAAGGAAAATTACATGATCAATTTTTAGGCCTTCTGTGGAATGGAAAAACATTTTTGGTCCAACCCTCTTGCTGTGAGTTTTTGCACAAGCCCAAGGTGTCAAGAAGTGAGATGCTTCTTCTCTATTTTTCATCCAAGTAAATCCTTCTCTCCACAAAGAAGCAGGTTGTCCTATTGATTTACCAACCACATCCCTATAAATGACTTCCCCAGATTTGAATCTTGCTCAGGAATCCAGTCTTGCCAACTGTTTTCAAAACAATGACTTAGGCTGTAACTTGTTAAAGTCAGTTAATGTCCAAAAGCAGTTATTCATACGTTTATTTAATAAATACTCATCAATTGGCAGCAGTGTGACAGAAACTATGAAAAACACATAGATATATGCTAATAAAGGCAGATCTAATTTCTTTCCCTCAAGAAAGCATAGAGAAGATAGCAGTATCTGTAGCTAGGGTGTTTTTAGGATTATAGGGAGAGTTGGGGAAGAACTTGACAACATACAACAATCTTTTTTAAATCAAAAGAATTTTTTAAATATGCTGTTATAGATGCATAAACATTAGGAGAAGTCAGGATGCAAAGTACATCACTAAAATTTGTAAGCAAGACTAAGAGTTTCTTTATGCAGGGTTATGAGAACATTGCCTAAGTCCCATGCACTCTTTGTAAACATTAATTTTGGATAAACCATACGGAGGCATTCATAATGAATTTTCACATTCTGAAATAAAGTTCTGTCATTATCATGTATGAATATGGTGTCACGGATCGTGTTTTAAATTTGGATATCATGGTTATTTATTTTAAATGACAAGACACTTACTTGATAGGACAGATAGTACAGAACTGTAACACAGACTATGCATTCTGAAGCCAGATTGTGTAGGGTCTAATTTTGCATCTGTCACTTACTATCCATGTGATTTTGAGTGACTGTGATTCTATGTCTTTGTCTCTTTATCTGTAACATAGGGACAGCAATTCTTTTCTACTTCATAAAATTTTGGTACAGTTAAAGGAATTAAAATATGAAAACCACTTAGAAGAGAGACAGAAACATAATAAAGTGCCATCTGAGTGTTGTTTACTATTTCTTCTTTGAGTATAAACGTAGTATACGAAAGATGAATTATCTAGCTCTTAAGAGTTAGCTCTCTTAACACACAGTGAAGAATAAATATAAAAGTTCTTTTTGAAATGTCAAATTCTGTTACTGTAAGAAGAGATGGTTGTGATGATGATGGTGATAACACGTTTAATGTCCCATTGGACAAGTATCTGTAAAGAAAAGTATATTCTGAAAGTACCTCACTAGGAAAGTCAGAGGGGAAGACTTTGAATTTCAAGTGGCCCAATTAGTGTTTTTTCCCTTGTTCTCAATGGGAGAGCTGGACACGTGGACACTTTCTGGATTTCAAAATCCAGAAAGAGTTGTTTCAGTAGTGCTAGTATTTAAAAAAAATCATAAAATTTAGAAATGTACTTACTTCACCTGATAAATACTAGAAACTGTGACAAATACAGTATACACATGTGTGTGTGTTAGTCACTCAAGTCATGTCCAGCTCTTTGCAACCCTATGGACTGTAGCTCACCAGGCTCTTCTGGACATATGGAATTCTCCAGGCAAGAATACTGGAGTGGGTTGGGTTCCCATTTCCTTCTCCAGGGGATCTTCCCAACCCAGGGATTGAACCCAGGTCTCCTGCATAGCAGGCAGATTCTCTACATTCTGAACCACCAGGAAAGCCCACACTAGACATAAAAATGTTAAATTTTAATCAGTTCTCTTTATAAGAACTGTTCCTAAAAGAACAGTGTTGGAAAAATCAACAAAGACTGGGCAAATGGAATGAATGCCTGATTTTTCCATCTAGTCAAGTTTTACATGATCTTATTCAATTAGATTTGCACCCATAAGGAAAAAAAAAGTAGATCATGTCATTTGTAAATAAAAACACAGCTACAAGAAGATTATTTGAGAAGATACTCTTGATTTTTAAAAAATATCAATTAAGTGCATCACTGTGTATTTGCTCTTTAAAATAAAATATGTTTTAAGAGAATGGGCAGACTGTATTTTGATTTAAGGTGCACAATGCACAATTGCTCAACATAAAATTTCTTATACTAATTTCATTTAAAACAGGAAAAAATGCACTTGTGTTTAAATAGAAAGACCCACTGCATTACCTCAAAACCCATTCTCCTTCCACTGTTTTAATAAAAACATAATAAAAATACATATTGAACAATGCTGTTATATAAGCTAAACACTATACATGAATTATCTCAGTTAATCCTCAAAAAAATTCTTAGAAGGCACTATTGTGATCAGTAGTGTCTAGCATAGACTTCAAAGGTGAAAAGTATAAGATTCAAGTTTTGGTTTCCCAATTAATTAATGTCTATGTGACCCTGGGCCATTCAAAATTTTAGCTTCTGTTTCCTCATCTGGTGAAATGGTAATAATAATACCTATTTAAAAGTCTGATAAAATTAAACCATGTGAATGCCTAACACAGTATAGGAATTACATATTTTAAACCTATAGAAAACTTTGGATTGAGGGATAAAATTAGGAATTCTAGTCATTATAAATTCCTCACTAAAAAAATTATACTACTTTGAAAAAATTAACTTATGCCTCAGTTTTAATTTTGTAATTTGCAATATGGTTATAATTCTTCTGGCTATTAAATGCATAAATGAGAGTTTCTATTAAATCTATTTTTGACCTAAAACTAGAATTTGTCCACATAGCCTTCCTGTATATTTAATTGACTATAAAAATTCTTTGATTGAATAATATATTCAGCTCTTTAACAGTGGAAGATAGCTGCTAATCCATCTAGAATGATTACTAATTTTTGTGAACAGCATTATTTTAAAAATTTAGAAAGGTATAGAAAGTGGTTGAGTATAGATGAAAGGAGATTGGTCATAAGTGAATTGTGATGTAAGTTGTTGCAGAAATGGGTATGTGCAGGCTCATTATGGTGGGCTTCCCTGGTGGCTCAGACAATAAAGAGTCTGCCTGCAATGCAGAAGACCTGGGTTTGATCCCTGAGTAACCCCTGATCCCCTCCAGGGAAAGATCCCCTGGAGAAGGGAATGGCAACCCACTCCATTATTTTTGCCTGGAGAGTTCCATGGACAGAGGAGCCTGGTGAGCCTATAGTCCGTGGGGTCACAAAGAGTCAGAAAAGACTGAGTGACTAACGCTTTCACTTTCAGGTTCATTATACTATTACACAATTTCATCTATTTTTGTAGACATTTAAAATATTATGAAACAAAAATATTTTAAACATTATAGCTTTCAAAATCTTGGTTTCATATTCTATTTTGGTAATGACAAATCATTTAAAGCCTAATCAAGACAGACTAGAATTCAGAGTGTATATTATAAAGAAATCTTCCAGGAGAAGCATAATATACCTTGAAGATATATATATATTTGCAAACAAACCAGGCAGTTTTATAGCTCTTATGTGGCAAATAAGACTATTGGGTGCAAAATACTGAAAATGGGGTATATCTCTAATTTTTTGTAAATATGCTTGAAGAGAAATCAAAAAGGATCTTCTCTAATCTTTAATAAACATAAGGGATTATTAAGTGATTCAGTACAGATAGCCTTTCCCTTTATCTTATTGATCAGAGACCATTTTTAATGAGTATGTTTTATCTCACCCTACTGTGTTCTAGGTATCTGGCTTTGTCAATAATACCTGTATGTATATGGGCTTCCTTGGTGGCTCAGATGGTAAAGAATTTGCCTGCAATATGGGAGACCTGAGTTCGATCTCTGGGTCAAGAAGATCCCCAGGAGAAGGGAATGACAACCCACTCCAGTATTCATGCCTGGAGAATTCCATGGATGGAAGATCCTGATGGGCTACAATCCATAGGGTTGGAAAGAGTCGGACACGGCTGAGTGACTAACACAGGCACACACTGTGTTCTAGATATCTGACTTTGTCAATAACATCTGTATATATAAGTTTTTGTTAATGCAGAAGGCCCCAAATCTCGAGGTTGCAATATGTCTGGCCTTATGGACATTGGCTGACCATGAGTAGGTTTTCCTTCTCTCATTACATTCTCCAGCTGAGGGTGCTTCATATGCTATTGCAGCTTCCATGCTGGAGAACAGTGCACTCTTGTGGGGCAACATTAAAACCAGCATGACAAAACCCCTCTGCACTATGGAGCAGTTGAAGAAGCAGAACTATACAAATGAAAGAGAGTAATAAATATGTATCTGGATTAACTTTAGCTGGATTAACATAGATGTACAGTGAGTATGTATGTTCTTAAGTCTTAGATTGTGAAAAAAGGAGTACTTACTCTTGTTTTCTTTTATGAACTGATGGTTTCATACTACCCACACATGTGAATTTTAGGAGTATATAACATTAAAAAAAAATAGAAGAGAGATTTACTAAACTGTTTATTTAGATAATATGTGAATCTCTCAGATTATCTTGCTTGAATAATAAATACTATTTGAATTCTAAATATTTCTTCAGTGCAGAGAAAAAGAAACAGAGAAAATTATATTTAGTTCTGTGTAAAAAAGCATCAGTCATATATAGTACTTGCAGAAAATGCGATCTGATATGGTATGCATAATTCAGAGAATTCATTTTTCAGTCTTTCATTCTATCTCCCACATCAACATAACTAGTTTGTTTTTAAAGCAATATTGAAGAAAGAGGTGATGTGTGTAATTATTGTACAGTGTTGTTTATTTTTCTTTTGAGTTAGTAGTTTTATTCAAATAGACACTGCATATACTACAAATGCCATATATTTCTATATAACTGTACAAAACATTGTTATTTTTATAAATATATATAGTATTTGAAAATATGAAGCTGCAATTAATAATCACTCCATAGGTGTTAATGAATTTATGATTGAGCAAATTAATAATTAGAACAAAAATATATCTATATGAAAACAAACTTCAACACAAATAATTTAAGACTATATAGTGTTACAGGCAGGTATTAAAATGGAGCACTTAATATTATTTAAACTATTCTGTCAATACAGTTTTGATGGAATTTATATAAAATACATCATTTTAAAATTTTATTTTGTGTTGCCTAATTCCAAAGAAGAATCAAGAATTACTTTTTTTCCTACAAATCAAAATTTTTCACTTAGTAGGCTAATTTAAAGAAAGACACACTTTTATCCCATGATTCGCATTTAGCCAAATAGACTTTGTGACACATGATCAGCATAGCCATGGGGAGACTGAGCTGCTGTGGCTGCCGCCTCTGAAACTCAATAAATAAAAAACTGGCCGTAACTTGTAAGTCTGTAAGTCTGGTGCCTTTGAAATCATTACATTCATTAAATACTCCTGCATTTATTTATTGCTTGCCTTTCATCATGAAATCAGAAAATGTCCCTTTTCAAAGCAATATGCATGAACCTGAGAGTGTGAGCAATCAATCTCAGGCAGCATTCTTATGCATAGCTGTAAAGTTGTAATTAACATATTAGGTTGACATTGGGATTACTGTGGTGCTTACCTGCTCCAACAACTTTGTCAATGGATATGTTGGTGGCATCCAATTCCTTAGCAAACTCATGAACTGCTTGGGTAGGGTCCTCATATGTGTGTGGGTCAACATAAGTCCTGAGACCTGGAAGTTTTACTGTTTAAAGAAAGGAAGAAAGGCATTACTGTAGCTAGATGTATAAAACCTTTACTGAGAAAGTTTTATGATAACATTATTAGTTTAAAAAAATTCCCATGACATTAAACTGCATCAACCTTTGGTTTATTCACAGAAATTATCAGACAGAAAAGTTAGAGTAAATAAGTTGAACAATTTAAGAAAAAAATTTCCTTGTAATGAAACAGAGAGAGGAGTTCTGTCTTTAAAATCAGTAGAAGGAAAATGGGAGAAGGCAATGGCAACCCACTCCAGTACTCTTGCCTGGAAAATCCCATGGGCGGAGAAGCCTGGTGGGCTGCAGTCCATGGGGTCGCTAAGAGTCGGACACGACTGAGCGACTTCACTTTTGTCACTTTCATGCACTGGAGAAGGAAATGGCAACCTGCTCCAGTGTTCTTGCCTGGAGAATCCCAGGGACGGGGGAGCCTGGTGGGCTGCCATCTATGGGGTCGCACAGAGTCGGACACGACTGAAGCGACTTAGCAGCAGCAGCAGTAGCAGCAGAAGGAAAATGAGGGGGTTCTTAAGAATAGAAGAATGGTTCAGAATTGAGTCTGCCCAGCAATGACTACCTGTAACAAGAGTGAGTGAATGCCTTCACACTATCACACATGTGTGATTCAACAAAATGAAATAACCAAATATTTATTATAGTGTCACATGTGACAATAAAGGAAAGTTTGTGAAATACTTTCACAAGGTGGGATAGCTGCTGTAATTATAGATAAATTAATTAGAGGATATAAAACAACATGTTTTTTGTCTGACACTGTTCTGCTTTTATTAACAATCATTCAAAATTATCCACTTCAATTATAGATCTAAATTAAACTGTAAGTATGTGTATATATGGGCTTCCTTGGTGGTTCAACGGTAAAGAATCCACTTGCCAATGCAGGAGACACAGGAGATCATAGGTTTAATCACTGAGTGGAGAAGATCCCTGGAAGAAGAAATGTCAGCCCACTCTAGTACTCTTGCCTGGAAAATCCCATGGATGGAGGAGCCTCGTAGGCTGCAGTCCATGGGGTCGGGAAGAGTCGGACACGACTGAGCGACTTCACTTTCACTTTTCACTTTCATGCACTGGAGAAGGAAATGGCAACCCACTCCAGTGTTCTTGCCTGGAGAATCCCAGGGACGGGGGAGCCTGGTGGGCTGCCGTCTATGGGGTCTCACAGAGTTGGACACGACTGAAGCGACTTAGCAGCAGCAGCAACTGAAATCTTACTGTGTGGAGCTTTTCAACATGTGTCCATGCTAAGTCACTTCAGTTGTGTCTGATTCTTTGTGACCCTATGGATCGTAGCCCAGCTGGCTCCTCTATCCATGGGGTTCTCCAAGCAAGAACACTGGAGTGGGTTGCCACACCCTCCTCAAGGGGATCTTCCTGACCCAGGAATTAAACCCACATCTCTGCTACTGCTACTGCTGCTAAGTCGCTTCAGTCGTGTCCAACTCTGTGTGCGACCCCATAGACAGCAGCCCACCAGGCTCCCCTGTCCCTGGGATTCTCCAGGCAAGAACACTGGAGTGGGTTGCCATTTCCTTCTCCAATGCATGAAGGTGAAAAGTGAAAGTGAAGTCGTTCAGTCCTGTCTGACTCTGAGTGACCCAATGGACTGCAGCCTACCGGGCTCCTCCGTCTATGGGATTTTCCAGGCAAGAGTACTGGAATGGGGTGCCATCTCCTTCTCCCACCCACATCTCTAAAGTTTCCTTAATTTGCAGGCGGATTCTTTACCACTACGGTCACCTGGGAAGGTGACCACCCAGCTTTTCAATATAGTTAAAGGCAATACAATTATTATCTATAAGTTTAATAATGGTGCCGAAGAGCTAAATTCCCAACATAAATCATACTTATAGCTTATCAAATATAAACTTTCTTCATAGTTTATTTAATCATTCTGAAGGTAGAAAATATTCACAATGTTCCAAATTAAAATTGCACAGACAAAAGATATAGGGGAATCATTTTTAATTTGATTTAATTTTAATGAAATTTCTATCATTTAGAAAAATAATTCACATTAGAAACAAGTTGGAATGTTCAAGAAACTTTCTCTGAAAACTTTCTCTAAAAAGGAAACCTAAAATCTATTAAAGTACATAACACTAATGCTTTAACATTAAATAATAATAGAATAAACTCCCACACTTTATGAACCAATATAACTGATTTTGATTTTAATGTTAGTAACATTAGTAAAATTATTTTAGCTAGGAAAGTGGACACCTAATAGTGATATATTTTTTTTCTTATCACACTATATTATTGAAGGATTTTTTTAACATCCTAAATTAGCAAATAAAATCAGACATTGTCTTTTCTGATACCACTTTTTAATAGAAAAATCTTAATGGCAAAATCACACCTGAACATTCTGGAATTTCTGAAGGTGTCTTTGAGTCAGTTTGGTAGTTCACATGAAACAGGTGTAGGGACTGTCATGAGAGCAATTGTTCCAGAGAGCCTTCAGCACAATGGCCATTCAGCCAATGAGTCCAGGATTTCAGAATTTAGATTAAGAAATGGTTAGTTTGCTAATCTACAGGATGACTCTGTGAATGCCATGTTACATCACATAATAATTTATGTTCCTGGGAAACCTCCATAGACGTTTTGAGTAAAGAGCCGCTTCTTCAGAAGCTGTTGAGGCAGCAGAACAGGTATGAAAGGTGAGGGAGCACATGGAGAATTGAGGAGAAAATGGGTTAGTGACTCTCCTTCCTCTGCCTGGTGTTGACCCCAACACTGGAAAAAGGCAACCACTCTCCATCCAAGGGCAGAGTGTTGATAATTGAGGTGACACTCATAGCTAGGGAATCAACATTCACAAAAAAGGAGAAGTAGTAAGTTTTTTGCCCTTGCTCTGGGCAAACTGTGAGTGGAGTTGCTTTGAAGTAAGAACTCTACTTTTCTGCAGTACAAAGAACGTACTAGGCATAAGAGGAGGAAAGCTCTGAAAAATATGCTTTTCAAGTGCCTAGCATTGACTGCCTGTGATTGTAGCTATTGCCCAGGAAAAGACAGAGCCTATTGCCATTATTAATAGCTTCATGTTAAGAAGGTTATTCACAAATAGAAATATCCTTTGGTTTCCTGGAGACAGAATTTGAGCTCAAAAATGCCCATTTCTTTGGAGCTCACACATCAGCTTGCATGCTTCTGCTGTTATTATAAGCATTATTGCTTCATATAAAAATAGTCACTCTTTAGTACAGTGGTCTACTATTATTTATTATTACACTAGAACTATTTCTATATTATCAATACTAAAACATTTTACTGTAAAACAAGCAAACAGATTTTCTTGCTTTGGGGTAAGGAAAACAGTAAAAGTAACCAAAGATTTAGTAAAAGATGTCAAGAAATGAAGTCTTCTTAGAACCTTTCTGTATAGTCATTTTGGTTACATTTTAAAGACACATCAAATGGAGGCTAGAATATGTGACCATCCCGTTTTGATTTTCCCGCTAGTCATTTCAAGTTTGGGGACTAGTAAAGTAAGAAAATCTGGCATTCCTTTTCAAGAGAAATGGTAGCATTTTTTAAAATTACATGAAAAATATTTTTCTTTCTAGTAAACAGTTACAAATATTCCACTTTGCCGAATTTAAGGAAATCAACTTGGGTGATATTTACTGGCAAAATATGGATATGGGGCTAAGGGATACAAATTGCTGCATATAAATTAGGTAAGCAACAAAAATATATTGTTTAGCATAGAAGTTATAGCCATTTACTCATAGTAACTTTTAATGGCATATGATCTGCAAAAATCCTGAATAACTATGCTGTACATGTGAAACTAATATTGTAAATCAACTATACGTAAATTTAAAGAAGGAATTACAAAGAAGATTTTAAAATGAGTTGTTAGGAAGGATGTCTCAAACATTTTAAATAAGCACCAGCTTTAAACAGTCTTGAAAGTGTGCTTTAGAGTTACCATTCCATTCCTGTCAACCCTAGAGAGTATCCATATTACTAAATAATCTAAAAATTAAATAGTCATTCCTGTATAAAATCAATCAAATTCTTCATGATTGATTAAAATCAAGTAAATGGCTTTTCTATCCACATGACATTTAGAGAAACAAAACAAATATAAACACATATACACACATCTCCAAGAAAAATGGCCTGTTCACCGTGGGAGCTCTGGCTGCTGATTTTTAACTGCCATCCCCAGAGGTTCCAGGAATCAGGTGATTCAGGATGCAAGCGCATAATCCCTTCACACCAATAATTAAGGGCAACACACAGAGTAACTGGGCTGTGTCAAGAAAACCAGATAATAAACACATGCACACGTGTTAAGCTGCACTACTTTACAGCTCGTTCTGTGCAAACACAGTAATTTACATTTCCATTTTACCAGCATGAGTTGCCCTAAGGATAGCAAAAAAGTAAAAAGGCCCAGGCAGAGAGGGCAAGGGGACAGGATCTTAGGAGGTGAAACACATTTCTTTCCTTTTGAAGCAATATTATAGGATTTGTAACAAGGCTGGAGGGAATGGTTCATAGCTAGAGCTTTTCAAAGTAATACCAAATAAATGGTTGAAATAAACCAGCTGTAGCATTAAGACACAGAAAGTTTATGACAGGCATATAAGGTACTTTATGTCCTTAAAGCTAGGGTAAAACACATTTCGTTTTTGTTTGGCTATCATAAGTATATTGTGTTTGAAGAAAATTAAAGCTTCAGCAAACTCCACCATAAAAACAAACAGCTAAAGCAGATTGGAGTCATAGAGGAACCTGCTTAAAATTGGTGCACAGAAATTTATCAATGCTTCAAGTTTATGAGATTTATAATTCCTATATAAAGAACCAAATCAGTACGGCCTGCTCTAAAGACAGTATTTACATCCATTGTCCAACTCAGATTAAGATGAACTTAATCCACAGGAATGCAACTGTTTTGACTAATTTATGCACAGTGAATGTGATGCAGTGTTTTGTGGGATCATGAAGGAAAAGCTAGATAAATATCCTGTAACTTGTTCATGCACTCTTTTAAAACTTTTGAGTTGCAAACCTAACTACTCCGGATTGAGATATTGATATTATATTATTGATATTGGTTTTTCTGTGAATTATTCTATAATGAGATGGAAAAGTCAAACAATGCTCTCTGTGAACTCTGCCTTTCTGTCTATCCTACTTTAACTTACATTTTGGAAAACACTTTTTTTTTTTTTAATCTACTATATGCTTCCTGCATGGTAACAACAGGTCATCAAGTTTTTACTGCAAAGTTACAGCCTTTAGATGGAAGTTCAATGACTAATAGGAAGTATCATGTTGAACTGAAAGCATTTATAGAAGGCAACTGCTGCTGCTGCTAAGTCGCTTCAGTCGTGTCCGACCCTGTGCGACCCCATAGACGGCAGCCCACCAGGCTCCCCCATCCCTGGGATTCTCCAGGCAAGAACACTGGAGTGGGTTGCCATTTCCTTCTTCAATGCATGAAAGTGAAAAGTGAAAGTGAAGTCACTCAGTCGTGTCCAACTCTTAGCGACCTCATGGACTGCAGCCTACCAGGCTCCTTTGTCCATGGGATTTTCTAGGCAAGAGTACTGGAGTGGGTTGCCATTGCCTTCTCCAATAGAAGGCAACAGTGAATGTCAAAGAAAGTAATGCTTACAAGACTACATTAGTTACACTGAGATTATTGGAGAACATATAAGAATGAGTATAATCTTTGTACTAATTTCCAGGAGGACGTGCCACTGATTAGTAATCGCCACAATAAACTGAGCCATAGTTTGGAAAAGCAAAACACTTGGAATGATTTGTTTCGCCAGAAGGAAAAAAAAAAGTCTTTTTATTAGCTATAAATACTTTGTTTCTTAAAAGAGTATTTCTTTTAAAGAATATTAAAAATAGACTAAATTGTTTGATATTAAAATAAGAAGGGAAAGCATTGACTTCCTTATCAATTGGATATATCATGTAACTCCAAAGTAAAGTTTATTCTAAAGGCTTTCTCCTGGTTGGTTGACAAAATGGAGTCAGGCATTTCACATAAAAAAAGGTTGTTTATATTTACTTGGCAGTTAAGAAAGGAAAAAAGATTCCTATTTAGATTTCAGCAAATAACTAGGAATAAGGAAATTGAAGATACGCTTTGCCTTTCAGCCATGCAGAGCTGACTATAGTTATGTACTTCCCATCATGAGCATTATTTGAATATAAACCACCAGTTGCCCTTCATGTTAGTTTAAGTATGCTGCAATACAGACACGTAAAAATTACTTAATGCAGAGCCGTGGATTCCTTTCTCCATTTGAAATAAATGGAACTTGCTCAACCTTCTGAATTCTCTTTGTCAGGGGGAAGTTATCCAGTTTTAAGTCAACAACTGCTAAAAGTGAAATGGTAAAACCAAGACACCAAACATGTTTAGAAACTTACAGTGTCCATTCCCAAAATGAAGTCTTTTTTCATCTGCACCATGTTTCGACTTATGATAGCCACAGAACCTAGAGGTGAATCAAAGGAAGAGAACACAGAAAATAAATATACTGAAAACAATGATCTATGTTCAGAATGTGCAAAGCACACACAAAAAAGCATTTTCTATGAACAATTAAATGCTTTAGTGAAAGTTTAATGACTTCATATTTTCTAAATCCTCTAGAGAAAGCTTCTTTCTCTGGGGATCCTGGAAAGCTGCCTAATGAGGAGATATGGAGAGTAGCTTCCCCACTGTGCAGACTCCTTCAGTTCAGGTTTTATAACGGCCCTAGCACGTGTTTATAGTACTTTTTTAAAAACAACTGCTGTTCGAATGAATGGAGGGTAAAGTTTCCATTGTTAGTGATTAGTGCTGTGCAGCGTAGCCAGTGTTCTGGGTGAGGAAGTGTCAGGGAAATCTGGGGTGTATTTGATGAGAGAAGCGATAATTGGAAAAAGAAAGTAAAAACTGAGTGAGGTCAGAAGAGAGAAGAGAAACGGTATGTTTTGGAGAGTGGGGCACGAGATTAAGGAAAAAAAGAAACTCGAAACTAAAGGTGGAGAATCAAAAGAAAGGGAGAAAAAAGAAAGATCTAGAATACAAGTGGAGACATTCTTATTCGTTAAAATAACTTATTGACTAAACTCTTCAGAGTTTAGTGGCAATTGAGGGGAACAAGCAATGCAGTAATGAAAGTAAGTTGTAAAACAGACTGTGAACGCACCTCCCAATCAAAACATAGGTGACGACTGTGAGGAGGATAATTGCTACCGCCGCTGAAATGGCAATCATTACCACTTGGCTATTTTCACCAGAGATGGAGAAAGCTGTGAGGTTGGAGAGAAAACAATAAGAAAAAACTAGGCATTGACAGAGCATAACTAAACTTTACCTGAAAAAGTTGATAAATTAAGTCATATTTTTTCTGCTTTTACCTAAAAGATGGCTTGCTGTCTAATACAACATAAAAAGAATTCTTCATTTAGTGTAAAATGATAGACATTTTGTATAGTTTTACTTGAAGTTTCTGATTAATAAGAATAAATACTCTGTTTTCATGGTATGAAATGCTCACTAGTTGAGCATCTACTGCACGAAACATGCTGAACTGGTTTTCTTTATACTCATTGGCAAGAGGCTCATCAGATAAATAGAAATCATCAGAGAAATACAGGGGATAGTTCAAGTTTCCCAGAATGAAATACAAAAACTTTCTCATTAGTTTGCTTAGTCTCTAACGTCTGTATTTATTTAAAAGATGGTATAATACCTGTCCTATGGACCTCAACACATCTCACCAACAAATTGTTCCTGTCCCTGTATTTCCTACCTTAGTAAATGGCCCATCACTCACTCACTCACCAATACCAGGTATTAGCAAATATTCTCCAGGAGCCAAATCTGGCCTGCCATCAATTTTTGTATAGCTCAGAAACTCAGAACAACTTATATTTTTTAATGGTTGTAACAAATCAAGAGAAGATTTTGTGATATGAGAAAATTATATAAAATTCAAACTTTGGTGTCCATAAATAAAATTGCATTGGAGCATAGCCACATTCATTTATTTGTTCATTGTCTATGGCAGCTTTTATACTAAAATTAGTGAAGTTGTATAGGAGCAACAGAAACTGTATGTACACTAAGCATAAAATATTTATTTTCTAGCCCCTTACAGAAAATGTTTACTGACCCTTGACTAAACCCAATGCTTCTCTAACTTTGTTATTCATTTGCTATTGTGTCCAACTCTTTGTGACCCCATGGACTGCAGCACACCAGACTTCTCTGTCCTTCATTATCTCCCAGGGTTTGCTCTCTAACTTATTCACATAAATCACTTGAGGATCTTTTGAAGAAAGCAGTTTCAGGCGGTCTGGAGTGGGGACTGAAACTGTGCATATCTTATGAGCTCCCAGTAATGCTGATGCTGCTGATTTTAGACCACAGCATTTTAAGTAACAAAGATGTAGGCCATAAATATAAAGTCACCTGTCTTCTCCCTCTCCTGATTATTCTGCATCCAATTAATCATGAAATTCTTTTAAATATTTTAGTTTCTGTCTTCATTTCTCTTCTGGATAACAATAAAAAAATTCCCAACTGATCTCTATTTGCAGGCCTTGCCTATCTTAGCTGGCCACCGGAGTATTCCTGCTAAATCATGAGTTTGATTATGTCATTCTCATGTATAAAAGTTTTGCAGGGCTCTTTGTCACTTTCTGGATAAAATGTGTGTATTCCATTTAGGATCTGTTCTCTGTCTAAATCTCTAGCCTCATCTGCTAACAAAATCCATAAACATTCTAATCTCTATACTTTCTAAAATATGCACACTTCCTGGAACATTCCCTCTCATAGACTCATACTTTAACATTTATTGTTTTTATATTCATAAATGCTGATTAAACAAATAAATGAGTTGGATATCAAAAGAAGAGCTTAGAAGAGGCGGTTAAGTTATATTATCACCGCTTCAGAAACCAAGGTCACATCTTGAGCCTGATGAAAATCTAAGGCTGGAAGATTTTCTCCAAAATACTTCAATTTAGGGAATAGTTGAATGATGCAAATTAAAAAAAAATAACATGGCAGATAGACTATTAGAAGTTTTCTAAACATCTGAAAAAAAAAAGAACTGAGTGTGGTAGGATGGTATACTCATAATATAAACTGTTGCAAGCACTTTATTCTTTACAACCAGAAAACTATTGTTTATACTTCCATGGCAGTCGTGGGAGTGCCTGCTAGGATCTCTCTACTGCCAAGCCTGCAGTGGGCAGACAGCCTCCAGCTGCTGCGCCTTCAGTATCCACTGCAGTCACACTCTCCTCAATGACTAACCATGGCAAGGGGACTGGAGCCAGGCTACTTGTGCCCCATGCACGACTCCTGCAAAGGGTGATCTTCATTCTGGGGCTCACCATTAGCTTGGTGAGACTCTCGGAGCTGCGTTGCTTTCTGAGGCTCATTATTCTGAACTCGGCTTTCTTTCTGTCTTCATAGATGGCTGACCTACATCTCAGTCTGAGGCTCTGCTTGGCCATATCCGCTCCTCCTGTTTTATTTTTTATCTGTTTCCCTTCCCTTCCCTCCCCAAAGCTCTTGTAATTCTACCTTAGTATCTGCTTTCCAGAAAACCTGAACTGATGCATCCCTATCCGTTGGCTATACATCATGAGTCATTTGTAAAATAACTTAACCTTGTAATTCAATAATGTTCCATGAACATATAATAATCACTTTATCTCATGCTTTGGTAAATTTTATCCAGTTTATAAAATAAAGGTCAGAGAAGCTAGGAGACTAAACATGACAGAAAAAAAGAATTTTCTTTTCATCAAAGACAGGATTAAACTTGACCCCTCTACAATTCCCTCTAGTTCTCAATATAGATAAATTCCAGAGACTATCTAAAAACACATGACCAAATCAAATTATTTTTGTGCTGGAAATTGGCAAACATTTGAAAGAATAATATTGATTAAATGTGTGTGATAGAGTTGTCTAATAGTTTTATGTGGCATACTGTCAACAATCTATATCTATTATAATTCTTAGAAATTTAGTTTGACTCTGTTTCCCACAGCAAACTGCTTCCCCTGTGTCTAGTCTCTTCCCATTTTTGTCCATCCTACACACGCTGTCCACTGTCTTTCCCTAAGGAAGACTGGTGAGGAGTACATTCTCAAGAGCAGAATGCCCGGCTTTGTACCAATTTGCTATGTGATGTAATATGATTGTTGTAAGGATTAAAGGAGTTAATACAAGTTAAATACTAGAACAGTGCTAAACACATAATAAGGATTTAATAAATCTATTTTTGTTATTTCCTTTTCCTTGTGAAGAACCGGAAAAAGTACTCCATGTCTTACAAAATTACATACGACAGTCTAATTTTGATATACAAAGTTCTTTATATAATGGTTCCACTCTACTTTTATCAGGCGTTCTTAATAACCCCTAAAAATAGGGTCCAAGAGATAAAGTTGCTGCATACGCATTCATTAGAAACAATGAAAAGGCAGTATGAAGCATTTAGCAGTGCTGACTGAATTGTCCCCAGGCCAATCTTCTTGAATAGTAATATCCAATAAGCTCTTCCAATGCCAAAACTCAGCTTTATCCCATATATGTTTGTTCCACAAATTCCTTGGATGTTCAAATTACATACTATACATTTAAACAGGACACACACAGTGCCTGCTATACTACTATACCAGGTGATATTTTAAGTACTTTATAAACATCAATTAACTTAATCAATATAAAAACCATATGGAGTCACGATAGTGATCTTTCCCAGTTTTCAGATAGGGAAACTAAGACATTGGAGACTGAAGTGGTGTGTCACGGTCATCCTAATGGGTGTCAGTTTACGCCAGGGTCCCTTTCTTAAGCCTACACTGCGCCTTCCTTTTGTAGTCACAAAGCACACACTCCAGATTCAGTTTCTGCCCACAGGGTTTCTAAAATATTAGACTGTCAGTTTTCTCAAACATGCCACACTGTTCCATGTCTGGACGTCTTGCTTTGGTGGATGCCATCTTTGTTCTATGAAAGTCCTTTTACTCATATATACTCTATAAGTTTTCTGGGGGACTTAGCATAACTTTCTTTCTTTCTTTTCCTTTTTAATGTGCAATAGCAGCACTGGATCAGTACTCCAAAATCTGGAGACTCTAGGCTCATTGACTTTACTTACTAGCTCTGCAATCTCAGGAAGGGAAAAAAAAAAAAAAAAAAGAACTCTGTGTCCTAGACCACAGATAAAAATAAATAATAGTATCTGAATAGCTTACTGAATGGGATCAGATTACATGTTTATGAGAATACCTTACATACTGTCACAAAAATACATGGGTTCTAGAATCAGACCCATAATTTACCAATTGAGCAACTTTAGAAAACTTACTTAACTTCTCTAAGCCTCAGTTTCCTCTTCTATAAAATGATGATAATAAATGTAAAGCACTGACACATAGATAATGTGTGTTAGTCGCTCAGTCATGTCTGACTTTGTGACCCCATGGACTACAGCCATCCAGGCTCCTTCATTTGTGGAATTCTCCAGGCAAGAATACTGGAGTGGGGTAGCTATTCCCTTCTCTAAGGATCTTCCCAACCCAGGGATTGAACCAGGGTCTGCCACATTGCAGGCAGATTCTTTGACCTGATAGTAAGAAACTTTAAATCACTTAGGAAAATATATGGTTATGGTAAACCAAGATCAAAAAATACTAACTAAATTCCAGATAAAAGTAAACTATGTTCTACTAAGAAATATTTATATGTCTTATGAGTAAAACTTTATAATTAAAAAAATAAAAACTAGAATAATCAATATACTGTTAATTCCAAGCAGGAGGTTTCTTATATCTTCTAAATATCAATCTGTAATAAATAAGAAAAATCCTTAGAGTTCTTATGAAGATATCATTTTGATTTAAAAAATGAAGTGAGAGTTTTCATTTTTTTTCTTTTTTTCCCTAAGAAAAAAGGTAATGTTTAAACCTATATTTACTTATTTTTAAACTCTGGAAGAAATCTATAGTAAAATACTAAGAGTGAATGGATTAAAAAAAAATCAAACTGTGCAATTGAAAGATTTTTATAAATGGAGGAGGGTATTAAAAAAGGTTCTCTTTCTCTCTATCTTCTTTTCATCTGATCTATCAATCAATGGAAATATAGCAAATATAAAACTTGTTTGCAAAAGTCCTAAGAATCTCATTTTTAAATGGGATGTTTCTTAAACCTCAGACACTGATGCCTCATTAGAAGATCATGCATAACATGACCACAGCTCTATCTGTGGTAAATTTGGAATCACATTACAATTGTAGAATTTGTGGTTGGTTTTGCAAATTTACTTATCAGACAGGGTTAACTGCTAATTAAGAATGTGTGAGGTTAGACTGGTGTTCCAAACTACGCATTAATATAATACATATTTATCTAATGGTGTTCTGCACCTCCTGCTCCTCAATATGCCTAGTTTGTAACACACTATATAATAAATATTTGATTTTTATAGTTCTGTGATTTGTGATCTCTCTTGTTAAAGCAACTATTCATTTTGGTGTTGTTAATGCCAATAACTATTTAAAAGTTTGAAAAAATTCCATCTACAATCATTTCAAAATGAGGAACTTTCTTTGTGGCACTTAAAATTTATAAAAAGACTTAGAACTGAAAATTTTAAATTGCAATTGTAATTTATTATTGCGGCATCTAAAATTTTAAATTTGTTTTAAACCTCTTCACAGAGATTTGGACTTCCACGGTATTTTGCATCCTTGTTTTTATGTCCTCAAAGGGTGATTTCTCCGTGTTCATTCCATCACAGGAAGATTAGGTGAGGTCTAACATACAGACTCCATATCTGAGACTTGAATCCTCTTTGCCATCCAAGGGGGATTGGTTCCAGGACCTTCTATAGATACCAAAATTTAAGGATGCTAAAGTCCCTTTTATAAATTGGTGTAGTATTTACATATAACTTAAACACATCCTGCCTTATACATTGAAGCATCTCTAGATTACTAATAATATATAATAAAAATTAATGCAATGTAACTAGTTGCTGGATTGCCATAAATTAAATTTGTGCTTTTTGGAATTTTCTGGAATTGTTTTGTACATATATATGTGTATATATATATATATATGTATATGTATATATAAAAATTTTATTGAAGTACAGTCTAGTGGATTTACAATGCTGTATTAATTAATTTCTGCTGTACAACAAAGTGACAGTTATACATATATATTCTTTTTCAAATTCTTTCCTATTCTATTCCACTATGGTTTTATCACAGGATATTAAATATTGCTGCTGTTATTGTTCAGTTGCTCAGTCTTGTCCAATTTTTTGTGACCCCATGAACTGCAGCAGGCCAGGCTTCCCTGTCCTTCACCATTCCCGGAGCTTGCTCAAGCTCATGTCCACTGCGTTGCTGATGTCATCCAACCATCTCATCCTTTGTCATCCCCCCATCTCATCCTTTATCATCCCCTTCTCCTTGTGCCTTCAATCTTTCCCAGAATCAGGGTCTTTTTCAATGAGTTGGTTCTTCCCATAAGCTGGCCAAAGTGTTGGAGTTCAGCTTCAGCATCAGTCCTTCTAATGAATATTTAGGGTTGAATTCCTTTGGGGTTGACTGGTTTGATCTCCTTGCAGTCCATGAGACTCTCAAGAGTCTTTTCCAATACCACAGTTCAAAGGCATCAATTCTTTGGCACTCAGCCTTTTTTATTGTCCCACTCTCACATACATACGTGACTACTGGAAAAACCATAGCTTTGACTATATGGAACTTAGTAGGCAAAGTAATGTCTCTGCTTTTTAATTCACTGTCTAGGTTTCTCATTGCTTTTCTTCCAAAGAGCATCTTTAATTTCATGGTTGCAGTCACTGTCCACAGTGATTTTGGAAACCAAGAAAATAAAGTCTGTCTCTGCTTCCAGTTTTTCCCCGTCTATTTGCCATGAAGTAATGGGACCAGATGCCATGATCTTCTTTTTTTAAATGCTGAGTTTAAGCCAGCATTTTACTTTCTTGTTCATCTTCAGCAAGAGGCTCTTTAATTCCTCTTTGCTTTCTGCCATAAGGGTGGTGTCATTTGCATATCTGAGGTTATTGATATTTCTCCCTTCAACCTTTATTCCAGTTTGTGCTTCATCAAGCCTGGCATTTCACATGATGTACTCTGCATGTAAGTTGCATAAGCAGGGTGACAATATACAGCCTTGACTCCTTTCCCAATTTGGAACCAGTCCATTGTTCCATGACTGGTTCTAACTGTTGTTTCTTGACCTGCATACAGATTTCGCAGGAGACAGGTAAGGTGGGCTGGTATTCCAATCTCTTAAAAATTTTTCCACAGTTGTAATGATCTACACTGTCAAAGGCTTTAGTGTAATTAATGATGCAGAAGTAGATGTTATTCTGGAATTCTCTTGTTTTTTCAGTGATCCAAAGGATGTTGTTAATTTGATCTCTGATACTCTGCCTTTTAAAATCCAGTTTGAATATCTGGAAGTTCTTGGTTCACATATTGTTGAAGCTTGAAGGATTTTGAGCATTACTTTGATAGCATGTGAAATAATTGTAATTGTGTGGTAGTTTGAACATTCTTTGGCATTGCCCTTCCTTGGGATTGGAATGAAAACTGATCTTTCTAGTTCTGTGGCCACTGCTGAGTTTTTCAAATTTGCTGGCATACTGAGTGCAGCACTTTAACAGCATCATCTGCTAGGTTTTGAAGTAGCTCAGCTGGAATTCCATCACTTCACTAATTTTGCTAGCAGTATTGCTTCCTAAGGCCCACTTGACTTCACACTCCAGGATGTCTGGCTTTGTGTGAGTGACCACACCATTGTGGCTCTCTGGGTCATTTAGATCTTTTTTGTGTATTTTTTCTGGGTATTCTTGTGACCTCTTCTTAATATCTTCTGCTTCTGTTGCTGCTGCTGCTGCTAAGTCACTTTAGTCGTTTCCGACTCTGTGCGACCCCATAGACAGCAGCCCACCAGGCTCCCCCGTCCCTGGGATTCTCCAGGCAAGTACACTGGAGTGGGTTGCCATTTCCTTCTCCAATGCATGAAAGTGAAAAGTGAAAGTGAAGTCGCTCAGTCATGTCCGACTCTTAGTGACCCCATTGACTGCAGCCCACCAGGCTCTTCTGTCCATGGGATTTGCCAGGCAAGAGTACTGGAGTGGGGTGCCATTGCCTTCTCCACTGCTTCTGTTAGGTCCACACTGTTTCTGTCCTTTATTGGGCCTATCTTTGCATGAAATGCTCCCTTGGTATCTCTAATTTTCTTGAAGAGATCTCTAGTGTTTCCCATTCTATTGTTTTCATCTTTTCCTTTGCATTGTTCATTTAGGAAGGCTTTCTTATCTCTCCTTGCTCTTCTCTCAAACTCTGCATTCAAATGGATATATCTTTCCTTTTCTCCTTTGCCTTTAGCGTCTCGTCTTTTCTCAGTTATTTGTAAGTCCTCCTGAGACAACCACTGTATCTTTTTGCATTTTTTTTCTTGGGGATGGGGATGGCCTCCTGTACAATGTCACAAACCTCAGCGCATAGTTCTTCAGGCACTGTGTCTATCAGACCTAATCCCCTGATTCAAATTGTCACTTCCACTATATAATCATAAGGGATTTGATTTCATTTATACCTGAATGGTGTTATCTGCATATCTGAGGTTACTGATATTTCTCCCGGCAATCTTGATTCCAGCTTGTTTTTTTTTGGGGCTCCAAAATCACTGCAGATGGTGATTGCAGCCATGAAATTAAAAGACGCTTACTCCTTGGAAGAAAAGTTATGACCAACTTAGCATATTCAAAAGCAGAGACATTACTTTGCCAACAAAGGTCCATCTAGTCAAGGCTATGGTTTTTCCTGTGGTCGTGTATGGAGAGAGTTGGACTGTAAAGAGGGCTGAGTGCTGAAGAATTGATGCTTTTGAACTGTGGTGTTGGAGAAGACTCTTGAGAGTCCTTTTGACTGCAAGGAGATACAACC
The DNA here is from genome assembly GCF_002263795.3 of Bos taurus. Classification (NCBI taxonomy): domain Eukaryota; kingdom Metazoa; phylum Chordata; class Mammalia; order Artiodactyla; family Bovidae; genus Bos; species Bos taurus. The sequence continues at coordinate 37,444,837 of NC_037328.1, read as the reverse complement.
AGTCCATTCTGAAGGAGATCAGCCCTGGGATTTCTTTGGAAGGACTGATGCTAAAGCTGAAAGTCCAGTACTTTGGCCACCTCATGCAAAGAGTTGACTCATTGGAAAAGACTCTGATGCTGGGAGGGATTGGGGGCAGGAGGAGAAGGGGACAAAGAGGATGAGATGGCTGGATGGCATCACCGACTCAATGGACGTGAGTCTGAGTGAACTCCGGGAGTTGGTGATGGACAGGGAGGCCTGGCGTGCTGCGATTCATGGGGTTGCAAAGAGTTGGACACGACTGAGCGACTGAACTGAACTGAACTGATACCTGAATGGCCTATTGGTTTTCCCTATGTTCTTCAATTTAAGTCTGAATTTTGCAACTAGGAGTTCATGATCTGAGCCACAGTCAGCTCCTGGTCTTGTTTTTGCTGATTGTACAGAGGTTTCCCATTTTTGGCTGCATAGACTATAAACAATCTGATTTCAGTATTGACCATCTGGTGATATCCATGTGTACAGTCATCTCTTGTGTTTTTGGAAGAGGGTTTGCTATGACCAGTGTATTTTCTTGGCAAAACTCTGCCTTTGTCCTGCTTCGTTTTGTACTCCAAGGCCAAACTTGCCTGTTACTCCAGATATCCCTTGACTTTCTACTTTTTTACATTTTTGATTCAAGGTTTTTTGGATCTGTGAATGTGGAACCCATAGATCTTGAGGGCCAACTGTGTAGATTTATGTTTTTGAGGATGGAAGCACCCTTTTGAGCAGAGGAATTGTCATATTTCAGCTGTGAGCTCGTAAATTCTAACACTAGGTTCTCATACCTTGCAGAAGGTAGAGCTAGCATTTCTAATTGTCTGACAAAAAATGTGTGATAAAATATTTATTTTATCATGTTAATTTAAACAGCTTTTATAATTTTTGTTAATCTTGACTATTTCTATGAAACATGAAATTTGGGCATGAAATTCTACCATACCAATAACAATGTAATTTTGTATCATGAATCAAATATTTATAAAATAGGAAATATAGATACGGAGAGAAAAGGCACCTTGAAACTGTCAAAAGAGATTACTGGGTTTCATTTCAATTGTATGCTGGGCATTGTCAGACTCTCCCTTGATTATCTGTTTCTAAAGAGTGTTCATCTTTGTCTTTGAGCCTGTTTTACAACTGTGAAGTTAGTTCTAAGTAAAAAACTAAGAATAGTTATATACAGTATATAATTTTTCTCATTACAATTAGAATGATTCATTAACTAGAGATATGACTTTTATGTTAGAAAAGATGACCTCAATCATTATAGTTATTGTCCTACAGTATATTAATCAGATTTGGATTAACCAATTTATGTAAGTTTTCCTGATGGTCTACACTCATACACACAAACAGACACAAACATACAAATATGTATGTGTATGTATATATGTATTTGTTCTTCATGCTGCTGCTGCTACTGAGTCGCTTCAGTCGTGTCCGACTCTGTGCGACCCCATAGACGGCATCCCACAAGGCTCCCCAGTCCCTGGGATTCTCCTGGCAAGAACACTGGAGTGGGTTGCCAGTTCCTTCTCCAATGCACGAAAGTGAAAAGCGAAAGTGAAGTCGCTCAGTCGTGTCCGACCCTTAGCAACCCCATGGACTGCAGCCTTCCAGGCTCCTCCATCCATGGGGTTTTCTAGACAAGAGTACTGGAGTGGGGTGCCATTGCCTTCTCCATATTTCCCTTTAAATCTGTTTAATTTGTTACTAGCTTCTTAATTAATAAGATAAATGAAATCTTTAATCTGTGTTTATTTTAATTAATATTGTAGCCATGATTTTATCTTTTTAAAATTATATTTTAGTTGAGGTTTTTTTCTAATATGAACCAAATGCATTTGAAGAAAAGCAGAGTGCTATTGGGAAAATGTTTGCCAATTTTATAAATTTAGAGTCAGACACACAGGAATATCCAAATTACTTGTGAATGTGAATGAGGTGATGAATGAAGTTTAGATATCCTTAATCTCCAAATGATACTAGATCCATGAGAATTAAAACAATATTAAGTTCCTCACGGATCATCAAGTTTCTTTCTTTATAGTTCATTGAACCATGCAATGAACCTGGAATATCTGAATTAAGAGGTACTTTAATATTCAAGTTAACTTTAATATTAAAGTTAAAATATTGCCGTGAACATTGTAATGTTCCTCAAAGACATTTATGACAAATAGAAGATTAGAAGCATTCCAGGCATTAGAATATGTTCCATTTGTAAAAGAGAAAAAAAAAAAGATATACACTTACACAAGCACAAGTATACATATACAATGCTATACAAAATTATTAAATGTTCCCCAAGAAATAGTGAGGGACAGGGGAGCCTGGATGCGGCAGTCCGTGGGGTAGCAAAGAGTCAGACACGACTGAACGACTGAACGACAACAAGAAGCAATATACTCTCAATGTATCACATATTTAACTAAAACTGATTGTGAGAATGAATTATCAGACATCTTTGCAACAGCCTTTCCCTCATACACTGTATTGAAGAAAATACGTACAGTCTGGACTGGTTTCAAACTCAAACTTGCGACTGTTGGTCCCATATCCAGCTGCGGTCCGGGCTCGGATTTGGAATACATATGTAGTACCAGGCTTGAGGCTACTGATGGTAACATTAGTGCCTCGTGCCCTGAGAATCGTATAACTTGTTTCTTGTTCCTGCTTTGAGGTAAGAAAAATCATGTTAAAACCGAATCTTCCTAGTCATGTCAGATGGTAAAAAGCTGAACCCCTCTAAACCAGTTCTTTTAGATTTAACACAGCTCATATGATGGATAAGATATGACAATTGTTTAACTCTCTGAATGTAATAGAGGCATTTTTAAGCTAGAAATATTTATAGAATGTCCCATCTTGGATAAAATAATCTGTTCCCTGCAAATAATGCAGAAATAATTAGTCTTCATTTTTGCCAGTTAATGAATATGTGGATGAAAATAAGTTACCTTCAAAGCCAAAGCTGAATGAAAGCTTCAGTCTAATTTTAAGAATAAACTTTCAAAGAGGAAAATATCCCTTGAATTAAGCTTAACAGGCATCTCAGAAATATTTCTATTAACTGTAAACTATTAAATTTTAAAAGGTCCAAGTTTTATGCACAATTCTACATTAATAACTTCCTTAGTATCAACTATATTTGCAATGTGTTTAATCTAAGTCACTGTGGTTTAGTAGAGATGAAAATCTTCAGATAAATGTCTAGAAATATTTCCCCAAAGAATTCACATTGTACATTGGGAGGTTCACATTGTACATGAATTATAAAGGCTTTTTGTGTCAAGCCTTGTTTATAAAAATTGACTTTACATAGAATTGTGTTTTTCCTTTAACATACATTAGTATATAAGTACCTAAGTTCAAGTAATGGTGGAATGTCTGGGTACCTGGGATGGGCCTGGAATAGGAGATATAGAACAATGCATATCCTCAACCCAAACTAAATAGAATATTACAGAAAAAAAAGTCATGCATTACATATACTTTTTAGCTAAAGATGCTGGTTATGTATCAGATAGCATTTGAGTTAGTATATTAAATAATGAAGAAGGCTGAATGTATTTACTTTACAGAAATCATTATTTTATGTGTTAAAAAATTTATTAAGCATATATCTACATGGTTGTATTCATCATCATTAATGAACTAAATAGTCAAGACCTTGACTAGTCAAGTCTAGTCAAAGTTAGATCTTTTAGGGCTTAAATCTTAGTGAAACATTAAAAATATTTCTAAGTATCATACATATTTGGAAAAAAATTTTAATTTCAAAATTTATGAATATTTGCTATAAATATTTGTATAAAGTAATTTAAAATAATATTATACATAAGTATACATTGACTTTAAAATGCTTAGACAATAAAAATAGATTCAGTCACTTTTTCCTATGCTAGTTAATATTGTTTCAAAATATTGTTTTATGCTTTCTTTGAAATAAGTTCGGAAAATGATTTATGTTTGTAAAAGATATGAATGTAGGTTAGTAGTATGTTTGAATCAGCTCTACAGAAAAGTTGGGTGTTCCCTGGTTCTGCTATCCAGTCTGAACTGAGGTGCATCATTAATTACCTTTTTATTGTGTTGTATCATCTATAAAACATGGATTCTTATATTTGCTATCCTGTCACATTTTTAAAAATAGAAGATTATGATCAAATGGGTATTTGACAGTACCACAGTGGATCACTGAAAGCTAGGAGGTAATTTATTCATACTATGATTTTGGCACAATGAGGTTTATTAGGTCTCACTTTCTCTCAGTCAAAGAGACATATCCTTTTCCCTATAGGGGGCAGTATGAAAAAAATGGCATCATACTTGTTAAATACTTTAATTTCAAAAAACAGCATAACCACATAGTGCAGAGAAATGCTTATACATTACATATTTTTTTGCATAACTGACCATACCACTAATTCTCACATCTCTTAATGATCCATTTTCATTTAGAAGAAGATATGCAACACAGGGGAAAACATATTACATTGAGGAGTGATGACTGTCAGAATTCAAAACAGAGAACCAATGTTTATTAGCAATGAGGCTATGAGAAATTCAAATGTCACTGACTCTGTTTTTGTAATTGTAAAAGAACCTATTTACTTACTCTCATCAGATTATCAAACAACTCAAAATAATGTATGTAGACATGTTCTGTAAATAGAAGCTATCAATACACAATTCATTTTAAAATACTTTGTAAACTGCAGCAGATAAATGAATATGTTATGTTCATATTAGTAGCTATGAAACCACCCAGCTCTATTGATAAGGTTTGAATACATCTTGTTTTCAAACCTCACCATAATTTATAACCAGGGAGAAATAAGTGGTACCTAGAGTGATGAAATATCATGGCCTGAATTATACTTACAAATAATTATGTACTTATTTTTTACAATTGTATTACCAAACACAATTTTATAATGTGAGGCACACATACTCCCATCTTCTAATCTCCTTGTACAAAGTAAAGAAAGCTTTCATCATCAGCTCAATAATATAATGGTTTTGTTACCAGTTCAACATTCATATCGGTATTAAATAAAATTCATGTGAATGTGAAGATCAGGAAATGATGCTTAATGCAATGAACTTAGGAATGAACTTAGGAATGAACTTAATGCAATGAACTTAGGAACTTCATCAGTAGATGAAGGAATTGCTATATAATGGTTGTTTAGAACAAGGGTCTCCTGTAGAAGACACAAATGTCATCTCTAATATCATAACTAGATGGCTTACATTCAATGGTAACATCTTTGCTATGGCTTATTGCTGTAGAATGGGGGATATTCAATACAATAATTTCTAAACCCTCCTCTACCTATAAATCAAAGGTAGCACATGACCAGAGTTCTAAATAGAGCATTTTCACAAGCTAGCAGTGTCATTCGTTTCTTTGCAAGAGTATACTCATGAGAAAATAACCTCTTTCCTGACACAATTCAACTCTTTTAACATTATCTCCCCACCTTTTCATAGTATTTGACCTCATAGTCCAATATGATCCCATTAGGGTGTTCAGGTTCTTGCCAGGATAAAGAAATGCTGTTTCTGGATGTCCGGTCTTTCTTAATCGTCATGACAGGTGATGGAGCTGTAAAGAGAGGATGGGAGGGTATGATGGGAGAAGGAAAATTAATTGGATTGGGAAGGGCAGTAAAGAAGAGCAGAGAGGGAAGGGGACAAGCAAATGGAGCCTATCATTGTTCTAATCTTGGCAAGAAAGCACTATTTCCATTTCAAAGGCTCTTGAGGATTAATCTGGCCCCATATCAAGCCTCAGCAGCTGGATTATAGCCCTGGTACATAGAGGCCTGTGGAAATGAGCTGAGATTTTCAGCTGCTGGTGGACTAGTGGCAAGTGAGCAGATGTTTTCAATCTGCTACTATAATGTAAGCAATGAAATATATTTGATATATTAAAAAAGAAAAAAAAATATTAGGACTACCTATTTGTTATAATGTTGCAAAGTTATGAATGCCAGAGTCTTCAGCTCATTGATAACATTTTCATATGCAACTCTGTAAGAGGACTGGAATCCATTATGCACAAGGAGTCCCATGGTATCCATAGGTAATAATAATATTTAGTGTATTGTAAAATAGATAGGATTTAGGACATAGTAAAATAGATCTTGACTTCTGACAAAAAAGCTCTCATGAATAAAAATATATATACCAGGAAACAAGAATCTCTACTTTTACATTTCCATTTCTTAAAAAAGTATATTTAATAAGAAGTACTGAGGAAGCGGGTGCTCTTCGTGTCACAATTCTCTAGATATATTTTGAGGCTCTTATTGGGTGGTGACTCTTTGTTATGTTTTTCCTATGCATTATCAAAAATATAAATATGAATAAAAAACATCTGTCTGGATCAGATATCACAGGGTCACCATATTTTCTAATGGAAGATTAAACATGTTTTAAGTGATATCAGACTTCAAATCCTTCCATTAAAAAGAAAAATGCATACTATCCATCAATGCACTCTTGGTTTCAAATCTCAGTCTTGGTACACTGGCCAACCAAAATCGCCACTGTGAAGTTCAGCAGCGTTCTTCTCTAATGGAATGCAGTAAAACAATTACAAACATGAAACAAACAAAAATCAAGAGTTCTCAGGAACACCAACTGTTGAATTGCTTTCATTACTAAGGGACATATTTTTTAAAGACTTTTCTCAAATCAAGGATTATTAGAACCCTATGTATTTGCCTTTCCTATAAGAGCTAGCAATAGATGTTTCCTATACATGGATTTGCTGTTTCTATGATTATCAGCTATCATTATTATTATTAACATTATTATGATTATCTTGCCAGCTTTTGCATCCAAACTGCCATCCAATTTATTCCTGTCTATAAATGCCTTTTATTTTATTCTTTACTTAAAAATAGAGCTTTCATTAAACTTGCCTTGTGACACTTCTTTACAAAGTGTAAACTTAAAGCATTTATTACAGCAAATTTTCTGTCTTCTTATTTCTACTATATGTAATGTCTTATGAATTTTTGTAATTAAAGTCTCATTATTTTAATGGCCAGGGGATGATCACTTACTTTTTTTCCAAAGTAAAATGTAAGTGTTGCTTTTATGATGGAAAAGTAAAATCATTTCTTTTATCACATTTCGCACCCATTAACAATTAATATACTTTCATGTGGCCTTCCCCGGTGGCTCAGTTGGTAGAGAAACTGCCTGCAATACAGGAGATGCGGGTTGGATCCGTGGGTCAGGAAGATCCCCTGGAGAAGGGCATGGCAACCTACTCCAGTATTCTTGGTAGAGATTCCCATGGACAGAACTCTACGGTGGGCTACAGTCCATAGAGTTGCAAAAAGTCATTCACTTCTGAAGCAACTGAGCAGGCATGCACACACGCATACTTTCATGTAACTGATATAACTTACCTTTTATGTTTGCCTTTTGTCTATTCAATATTATTTTATTTTTCAAACTTGCCTCACAATATCCCCAACCCTAACACTGAGGCAGTTTGCTGCTCTGAAATTGATTTTATGTTAATGATAAATTATTTTACACATATTTAGTTGAAATTTTATAAACTTATTCAAAATTTATAATCATGTCACTGAGTTAGAAATAAATAGCAGGTATGTTAAATTTTCAACAATTAATTTCTTTTTATTTACTCTGATATTTAGAAAAAACAATTTATTATTTTGTTGTTACTAGAATAATTTCAGTCCCAATATTGTTGCTAAAAATTTTGCTTTTTTTTGTACAAAAAAAATGGAGAAATTTCAACAAGTTTCCTCCTGAAGTAAATCCATTAATAGAATGACTTCTAATGCATGCTTACAGAGCATTTCAAAGAAGCAGAATGTTGGAACACTATCCTATTAAACCCATGGAGACCCTCCCTATTTAATTTCATATCGCTCGAAACTGGTTTATTTTCCTTAACTGTTAAAATATATTTTCAAAGAAGTTTTGAAAATTACCAAGTATAGCATCTCTCCTTAAAAAAGAAGAAAGAGAAAATAATTTGTTTCTAAGAACAATTGTGAAGAGTATCACATAAACTTTTTAGTGAATGCTTTCCAGGCTCTTTTGGGGACCTGCCTAAGTTTTACTGCTTCTGCACTGTGCAAGACTTTATAACTGTTGAAATTCTTCAAAGGTCTTTGAGCAAGCTGCAGGGCCCTGCTGGATTGTAATAAATAGCCTTTTGTAATTCCACACTTACTTAAGTAGAAGCAATTGCTCGAAGCTTGTGCCATCTCTAAGTTAAATGAACCCTTTCTGATTGCTGCTTTTAGGCCCCTGTTAAGTCATTTGTTCTGCTCTTTTAATACACGCCCTTGTGTTGGCTGCGTTTCAGGAGTTCCAGTACAGTGCACCAGCTGAAATCCCATTATGCATAGGTAATGCTCATCAATATTTTAATATTAATCAATAATTAACAAAATCTGTTTTTCTATCCCCTAATAAATAATTTTAAGACATAATAAAATATACTGTAGGAAGAGACAAATTCCATGAGCACTCCGCTGTATCCATGCTTTCTAAATGGTTTCCTAGAACACTTTTTTTTTTAATTCACATCTTAAAGTATAATTTACCCATACTTGCTCATGTGTTGTAATACAATTTGTAATATTAATGAGAAACAGTAATATGGATTACATTTTTTTTGTTAGTTTTCAGGTATGGAAGAATGATTTGTTCAAAGTAATTTTCCAAATTCATCAGTTCAGTTCAGTCACTCAGTTGTGTCGGACTCTTTGCGACCCCATGAACCGCAGCAAACCAGGCCTCCCTGTCCATCACCAACTCTCAGAGTTTACCCAAACTCATGTCCATTGAGTCGGTGATGCCATCCAACCATCTCATTCTCTGTCATCCCCTTCTCTTCCTGCCTTCAATCTTTTCCAGCATCAGGATCTTTTCAAATAAGTCAACTCTTCGCATAAGGTGGCCAAAGGATTGGAGTTTCAGCTTCAACATCAGTCCTTCCAATGAACACCCAGGACTGATCTCCTTTAGGATGGACTGGTTGGATCTCCTTGCAGTCCAAGGGACTCTCAAGACCCTTCTCCAACACCACAGTTCAAAAGCATCAATTCTTCGGTGCTAAGCTTTCTTTGTAGTCCAGCTCTCACATCCATACATGACCACTGGAAAAACCATAGCCTTGACTAGATGGACCTTTGTTGGCAAAGTAATGTCTCTGCTTTTGAATATGCTATCTGGCTTGTTCATAACTTTCCTTCCAAGGAGTAAGTGTCTTTTAATTTCATGGCTGCAATCACCATCTGCAGTGATTTTGGAGCCCCGAAAAATAAAGTGTGCCACTGTTTCCACTGTTTCTCCAGCTATTTGCCATGAAGTGATGGGATTGGATGCCATGATCTTAGTTTTCTGAATGTTGAGCTTTAAGCCAACTTTTTCACTCTCTTCTTTCACTTTCATCAAGAGTCTCTTTAGTTCTTCTTCACTTTCTGTCATAAGGGTAGCAATTCATAGAAATTCTTATTTTTCTATATAAAAGAACCATAGTACTCCCAGGTGGCTCAGTGGTAAAGAACTTGCCTGCCACTTCAGGAGATGCAGGTTCAATCCCTGGGTTGGGAAGATCACCTGGAGTAGGAAATGGCAACCCATTCCAGTATTCTTGCCTGGAATATCCCATAGAAAGAGGAGCCTGCTGGCTACAGTCCATGGAGTTGCAGAGAGTTGAATAAGACCAAGCAACTGAACACGCACACACTGCAATGTACATCATACATTTGACTTTTTCTCATTTCTTTTTTTATTTTTCTTAACTTGTGGTTTGAAAGAATGGTGGATAATAGTTGGATGAAAAAAAGTCCTAAGATTAGAGAAATGCTTGGGAGGAGAGTGAAAATTACCCAGGAGGAGGAGGAGGCATAGGTTTTTCCCTAGCAAAGTGCTGGTATATAAACTAAAACAGGAATTGCTGATGAACCCCACAACAGCCCAAGGTTAACAGGTTTATTCTGCTGATTTGCTTATATACCTTAAATGATATATAATTACAAGGATTCTCTTACTAATAGGAAGAAGTTGATGACAAAGTAGGCTGCTATGAAACAGGTCCAGGAATTTACACAGTGTAGTAAATGAATAATTTTTTAGGGGAAAAAAAGTGAAGAAATTGATAAGAAGAAAAATTAAGACACTAGGAAGGTAAAAATTTCCAGTAAGGCAATGACTTTTTAAAATACTGTCTTGGTTGTAACATACATTTGTGTTGTGTTTGAGGAGGGAGCAAATTTTTGATCCTTTGTTTTTGCTTTTCTTGGTATAATTGGATATATGTGCTCTTTGGAAAATAAAGAAAGGAGATATGATATACTTGGTTAAATTTATTTTTATGAAAAATTTATTTTTATTTTTCAAAACAAAAATTTATTTTTAACTAAAATATTTCTTAAAAGAATACAAATAAAGAGAAAAATAGTGAAGGTTGGGAGAAAGACCAATAAATCAGTTAATCATCTCCCATGAAGTTTTTCTGAAGTTACACTGCACCACTGAAAAATTTTGAACACTCTGAATACTGAAAAATTTATTAACATGTGGTGTCATAATGAATTTGCTCATGGCTCTTTCAATTCATTCTTTTAAAGTGTTCTCAGGTCATGATATAAGATTAACAGATGTATCACCCCATATTATCCAGTACTAGCTTTTGTGAAAGCTAGTATCAAAATACTTTTCAATTTCTGTACTAAGGAGACATACCTTTCTGGGAACCAAGGGTTGAATTATTCCCTGAGTATTTTCTTTCCTATTTGCTGGACACTGTGATGGCCATCTCTTGAATCACATCAATGACTAGTCCAGAAGACAGACAGAGATGAGCAACCCTTAATAGTTCATAATTGAACATTAATTATTTATTTATAGAGGATAAGATTTTCTTTCTGGTAAGATTTTCTTTCAATACCAGCCTAACCTGAGCCATTGACTGCATCTAATGAAATAATAGAAACAAACAAACAAACAAAACAAATTACAACAGGGAAGCAAAGATATTAGGCTAAGAAAGGATTCTTTGTAAAGAGATCTGGTTAGAGATGGGGCGTGTGTAATTGACAATTTGCCTTTTAATCATACAACACTTGCACAGGTCACATATACTGACAGACATGGAAGGGCTTCATTATTTTAACGATGGTGTTTTTAAGCTACATTTACTACTATTCTGCAACTAAAATATGATCCATCCTTAGAATCAGGAAGTCAAAACTTCAAAATTCAATTCCTAAAGGATCTGGTTTGGTTCGTTTGTTTTTATTGGGACTTTCCTCTTTCTGGGTTTGGGAATTTCTAATGAACCTCTGAGGTATCTCTGTGGTTTAAAGATTGGACAAGTTAAAGTAATAACAAAATGGCTCAGTTTTTCTAAGTGAGCCAAAGCTTTAAAAAATTATCTCCATGGGAAAATATCATGTAGTAAATGGTTGAAAGATTTTTCCTTTGAATCAGGCATGCCTTTAAACGCCTTTCTCTCTTATTTTTTTGTACCATGCATTACAATGCCCACTTAAGAACATTTCCTTCTTAGTTTTTTCAGAAGTGAACATTTCTACTAAATCCAGAAACACTCTTGAGTTTGAATGAACATAATCATTCATAGCTTAATGTTTTCCATTTCACCACCCCTGTCGTGATTTTCCCAACTTGTTGTTCTCTGGAATTTCCTGTTTTGGTCCCAGGACTCACCATTTTTACAGTCTAACCAGTTTGAATTTCAGTTATACTTCATATATTCCCCCTCACCAATAACACTGCATGCCAGTCAGCTTCAGCATCAGAAAGCCGATAAATTTCCTCTACTTAGTTCTCTCTCCTCAGTTATTTTCCAGCCCTGCTTCAGCTCAAACCCTTGCCATTTTTCATGTGCACTGGATTCTGTGTTTTCATCTCAATATTTACAGAACTTCCTTCAATTTTCTATACATTTTTGATGATCTATCATTCATAAAGCAAATGAAACATTAAACCCCCCTTCAAAATCTCATAATTTCAAAGCAGTATTCCTAAACTTAACTAAAAAATAAGCTTCAATGGAAAGGTATAGCAATCTCAATTTTGAAGAATTTGATGTCAGGAAACTTTTAAGATCACGCATTTGGGAAATTCTGGAGTACTATAGGATATGTAATTTGAAATAAATTACATTATTATTTAAGATTCCTCATTAGACTGTAATGATAAATATGTACCAGCTTTACCATTTATTGTCCTCCTTTCAAAGTAGAATTTTGAAGACAATACCTTTGGCCATCTGCCTACAACTGTACTTGCCATACCTTCCCTGTCTGGAACACTCTTTCTCTTCCCTTTTCCATTGGAAAAATCTCTTCTACTCATCATCTTTAGAAATCCATTGCTAATTTAATTGCCCCATAAAGCTTTTTCTGGGTCCCTCAGACAATAGTTGATCAGCATCATTCTCTGTTCTGATATATAGTATAGTTGTTAATTCTCTTATTATTTGGTCAATCACATTGTGTTGCAATTATATCATTTGGTTATCCGCACGTCTTCCCATCATATTATAGGTTCCTTAGAGTCTTTAGTGCCTAGCATCACATTAAATGTGTATAAATCTAGTTATTCAGTTTGGTTAGCTTTGCAGTAAGATATACAATATACTTTGTGACTAGTTCCTTTGAAAGATAATCTTATTTAGCTCCTGACCTAATATTAAAATAACAACATTCAAATAAAAATGAAAATTATAGTATGTTAAACAGAGATACTTTTTCTATAAAATTATCCCATTATTTTGTATAGTAAAGAGAAAAAGATTTTAAACTGAATCAATAGTGTTGGGAGAAAAACATTCTAAAACGTATACATCAAAAGTAAACTTTGAGGATCTCTCCACCTACATTTTGTTAATGGAATATATAGAGGGGAAAATTCTCGTAAAAATTTTAGGCTTCTCTGTTCTAAATGTCTAAAAGACTCTAAAATTTTAATTATTGAGTTTTGAATAACTCACAGTAGTTTTAGAGTGGAGAATGCAGTTAAAATATGTAACCTCATTCCCATTTCAGCATGGAGCAATAAAAGAGAAAAAAACTATATTAATAGAACAGTTTATTTCATAGATGTTTATTGCATGAATTCATTGAAAGATGCTGTTTTTGATTTTTAAAATTGATCTTTACATTTATTTTTTAACATCATGTTCTCCTTCTTTTAATACCCTTCAATATCTTCATAGAATTGGATCAGTCTTCAATATGTTGTTTTAAAAAATCAAGTTCTTCTTGTATTTCTCTTTTATTCTCACTACTATCACACTCACCACACTCTGGCACTTCTAGTCACCAAATGTTTGGGTTCCCCCACATTAATCAATCCTGATTTGGTTTCCTACAATCTGATTTAAGAAGGGAATGGCTACCCACTCCAGTATTCTTGCCTGGAGAATACCATGGACAGAGGAACCTGGTGGACCCCAGTCCATGGGATCGCAAAGAATTGAACTCAACTAAGTGACAAACACTTCCACTTGAAGATAGAATTATATTCCATGGGTTAAAAGCTGAGCCTCACAACACTGCTCCCCATCTCAGATGTCAATTATTAGTAGAAGCTTTCCAGGTTACTCACAACTTCTGTATGACTTGCCTACAAACTGGGGGTTCCCATGACCCTCTGTGCTAGTTCAATTAATTTGTTAGAGCGACTCACAGAACTCAGGGAAACATATTTACCAGTTTATTAATATGGTAAAGAGTACAGAAGAACAGTCAGGTGAAGAGACATAGGGCAAGGTCTGGGAAGGTCTTAAGTGTAGGAGCTTGTCTTTATGAGTTGGGGTGTGTTCACTGACCTGGAAGACCTAATAACCCCATACTATTGGGATTTTTATGGAAGCTCTATCATGTAGGCATCATGGATTATTAACTCCAATTTCAGTCCTTCTCCCTTATCAAGGGAATTGGGTGGGCTGAAAATTTCAGGTGTCGAATAAAGGCTTGGTCTTTCTGGTGACTAGCCCTCCTCCAGAAGCCTTTCAGGAGTCCATCTAGGGTCTCCTCATTAGAACAACACACTCCAATCACTCAAAAAATTGCAAGGGCTTCAGAGGCCTGTGTTTGGAACCACAGTAGAAGACAAAAGGACGAAAGATATTCCCAGTACTCTTACCACTTAGGAAATTATGAGTTTTAGGAGTTCTGTGCCAGAAACAGGAGACAGAGACTAATGAAAATATTTTCTATTATTTTATATACGTGATAAGACTTTAAAAATCTATGGGGTAATCATAGTTTTCATTATGAAAGAGGTTAATATTGATACATTGCTATTATTATGGCTTTTATTATCCATAATTCTGAAATTAAAAAATCATGTAGGTAGGAAGTAACAAAAATAGAGCAAATAAAGATTTCTTTTAAAATTGGTTGTCTTTGAAAAATGCAGTATACAAGCAAACTTGTTATAAAATATTGAGATTCTGAGAGACATTATATATGTTTATAGCATCAGTACATTTTGGAAACAAAATAATGTTCTTTGGATTTGCTGAGATATTCTACTATATTTTTCTCCCTTAAAGTTCTTTGGAGACCCGTAAATACTGTCAACATGTCTGCAGTCTCAGAGTTCAGTGAGTCCTAATCAAGGACATCACAAACTGGTGTACAAGGCAATGAAAATGACAGGTGGTTTATTTATTTAAAAATATGTGTGTTTGTGTGTGTATGTGTGTGTGTGTTTAGCCTAAGGTTCTTTCTTTACACATATAATGTGGTGCTTGTGGAGGGTCTGATTGTCATTTTATATAAGACAACTAAAATTCAGTTACATTTAGAGCATTCTTTTCTTCATCAATTACACAAGAAGCGTAAAATACTCTCAAAATTCCATGACAGATAGACCTTTAGCTATGTATACATTATTTTTAAATATGCAATATCCTTTACATCATTTCTGAAAATCCAAATCCCGAGCCTAAATTTAGAAAAGTGCATTCCAGAGATAATACAAATAATCTACATTAAAGGGAAGAATCTTCCCTCCCAGAGAGCTGCAAGTTGTCTGAGAAATTCCTCACTTCATGAGATTTCTAAATATCTTAAAATTTCCAGAAGATACAACTTGGCTTTGGGAGTAGCAAAATATCTTAATTCAGATTTTTTCAACTTTCTCCCTAGATAAAATTTTTAGTTATTCTACTTAGAAAATCTGCCTTAATGGGATTTTAATATCCCAAGTTACTACCCAATGTAAGATTGTAAGTGTATTGTCTTAATGCAGTGGCATCTACAAAATAAAGACAATAGACTAGAAATGTCAAGACCAAAGTTAATCATCAAATTTTAAATACTAATTATGGTCTCTTGGGCAAAATCAAAGATATCTTATATAGCTTTTAGTAAGACAAAATTATTTTAGTATAGATGATTCCAAAGTTTGATAGGAGCAGCTGTTGAATGTAGCTAATAGACATGTGGTGGTGGGAAAATGGTGACGGTACAAGATAAAGCCCAGATGAATGAAGAGAACATTTCAGAGGAGAATTGGGCTAACCACACTGTGAGGCTGTGTTTGTTTTAAAGGACTGCTGAAGTTATAAGTCTGGTTCTGAGTCAGAGTCCTTCAGGGACTGAGTTACTACATTTCAGCACAGGACATGTGTGCATGCATGGTCGCTCAGTCGTGTCTGACTCTTTGTGACCCCATGGACTTCAGCTTGCTAGGCTCCTCTTTCTATGGGATTCTCCAGGCAAGAATACTGGAGTGAGCTGCCATTCCCTTCTCCAGGGAATCTTTTTGACCTAGGTGTCGAGCCCAGGTCTCCTCAGTGCAGGCAGATTCTTTACTGTCTGAGCCACCAGGGAAACACCCAGCATAGGAGAGATGCAACTAAATCTGGACTGTGGTGATACTATCTCTGGAGTTTCTGACAAAGGGCCTGCTGTCTTCTAATTGTGAGCAGGAGTGGACAGATACAACTTTAACTTTAACTTTGCTTTAACACATGCTTAGAGCAAAAGAAGACTGCCATTTACCCAGCTTCCGTTTTACAGAAAGTGGCAAGAGAGCTAATCTGATGTCTACAGTCTTGTATCTTGACTTGCTTGTTTCATGTGTTCAAGCAGAATAGAAAGGAGGAATAAATTTAAAATATGCTATGTATTTAAAAACTAGAAAAATATATACTGTTTTTAAGTACATTCAACTTTTATTCACAAACTCTAATTATAAAAGGAAAGAGACATTATAAAAACATTCTATATTTTCACAGGGATAGGTGTGTTTGTTAGACGTCATTTCATTTTACTTAACAATTAATGCAATTTACTATATATAAAGGTTACCTCTATTTAAAAAGAAGTAAAATATATGATTTGTATAATTAAATCTTAGTATGTCATATTGTTAACTATATTTTTCTCCTTTTCTGTATTTTTGATGCTCCTGCATGAGCATGCTGACTGAGTTTAGGCTGCCTCTCCTAGGGTTAGCCAGTTCTAGAAACAGCAAAGACTGGCCCAAGAGTTTGCCTCTCATACTGCAAACTAATTAATCTAGTGTCTTCTGTATCTGGTTCTTAGGCTCTAGCAGGCACTGTTCCTCTGCCCCAGTCATCCTAAGACCGGGTACCAGACAACTAGAGGAGGTCCTTATACCTCAGAGACTACTACTGAAATTACTCAGACTAGCCAGTCTTTAGTATACTTGTCTTATCTTGCCTAGCCTTACCTTTCTTTAAATACCACAAAAAAGGCTCTTTCTCCTGCATTTTCCTTGTTGCTTCTACTTCCTGACCAATTCTGGTGTGATCCTCCATGATGTCATATGTCCCCTTCTCCTGGGAGTTGTAAAGAGCAAACTACATTTTCAATAGCAATTATTTTATTAATCTGTTGGCCTCACCATACCTGAATAATAATAAAAAATTCAAGTATATGCCCCAGCCACTAATGCTAAAGATCCTGAAGTTGAATGGCTCTATGAAGACTTACAATACCTTCCAGGACTAACCAAAAAAAAAAAAAAATGCCCTTTTCATCAGGGGGACTGAAATGAAAAGTAGGAAGTCAAGAGATACCTGGAGAAACAGGCAACTTTGATGTTGGAGTACAAAATGAAGCAAAGCAAAGGCAACAGAGTTTTGCAAAGAGAATATACTGGTCATAGCAAATATCCTCTCCCAATAACACAAGACATGTCTCCACACATGTACATTATCAGATGGTCAACACTGAAATCAGATTGATTATATTCAGATTGTTCATATTATATTGCCACTGAAGATAAAGAAGCTCTATACAGTCAACAAAAACAGACCAAGAGCTGACTGTAGCTCAGATCAAGAACTCCTTATTGCAAAATTCAGACTTAAATTGAAGAAAGGAGGGAAAACCACTAGATCATTCAGGTATGACCTAAATCAAATCCTTTACAATTATACAGTAGAAGTGGCAAACTGATTCAAGGGATTAGATATGATAGAGTGCCTGAAGAACTATGGATGGAGATTTATAACACTGTACAGGAGGCGGTAATCAAAACCATCCCCAAGAAAAAGACATGCAAAAAATCAAAATGGTTGTCTGAGAAGGCCTTACAAATAGCAGAAAAAGAAGAGAAGCAAAAGGCAAAGGAAAAAAGGAAAGATATACCCATGTGAATGCAGAGTTCCAAAGAATGGCAAGGAAAGATAAGAAAACCTTCCTAAGTGATCACTGCAAAGAAATAGAGGAAAACAATAGAGTGGGAAAGACTAGAGATCTCTTCAAGAAAATTAGAGATACTAAGGGAACATTTCATGCAAAGATGGGCCCAGGAAAGGACAGAAATGGTGTGGACTTAACAGAAGCAGAAGATATTAAGAAGAGGTAACGAGAAGACATAGAAGAACTATTCAAAATAGTTCTTCATGGCCCAGAAAACCATGATGCTGTGTTCACTCATCTAGACCTAGAAATCCAGAGTGTGGAGTCAAGTGGGCCTTAGGAAGAATCACTACAAACAAAGTTAGGGGACATGATGGAATTCCAGTTGAACTATTTGAAATCCTAAAACAAGATGCTGTGAAAGTACTGCACTTGATATACCAGCAAATTTGGAAAAATCAACAGTGGCCACAGGACTGGAAAAGGTCAGTTTTCATTCAAATCCCAAGGAAAGCAATACCAAAGAATGTTCAAACTGTTGCACAGTTACACTCATTTCACAGGCTAGCAAGGTATTGCTCAAAATTCTCCAACTAGATTTCAACAGTACATGAACAGAGAACTTCTAGAGGTACAAGCTGGATTTAGAAAAGGCAGAGGAACCAGAGATCAAGTTGTCAACATCCATTGGATCACAGAAAATGTAACAGCATTCCAGAAAAAATCAGTTTTATTAACTACTCTATAGCCTTTCTGTGGATCACAACAAACTGTGGATCTTCAAGAAATGGAAATACCACATTACCTGCCTCCTAAGTTTATAGGCATTACCTGCCTATAAGTTTAAAAAAAAAAAAAAAAATCAAGCCTGTATGCAGATCAAGAAGCAACAGTTAGAACCACACATGGAACAACGGACTGGTTCAAAATTGGGAAAGGAGTACGTCAAAGCTGCATATTTTCACCCTGCTCATTTAACTTATATGCAGAGTACATCATACGAAATGCCAGCCTGGCTGAAGCACAAGCTGGAATCAAGATTGCCAGGAGAAATATCAATAACATCAGATACACAGATGACACCACCCTTATGGAAGAAAGCAAAGAGGAACTAAAGAGCCTCTTGATGAAAGTGAAAGAGGAGAGAGAAAACTCTGGCTTAAAATTCAACATTCAAAAAATGAAGATCATGCCTTCTGTTCCCATCGCTTCATGGCAAATAGAAGGGGAACAAGTGGAAATGATGACAGACTTTATTTTCTGGGCTCCAAAATCATTGCAGACAGTGACAGTAGCCATGAAATTAAAAGACGCTTGCTCCTTGGAAGAAAAGCTATGACAAACCTAGACAACATATTAAACAGCACAGATACTACTTTGCTGACAAAAGTCCTCTAGTGAAAGCTATGGCTTTTCCAGTAGTCATGTATGGATGTGAGAGCTGGACCATAAAGAAAGATGAGTGCTGAAGAATTGACGCTTTAGAACTGTGGTGTTAGAGAAGACTCTTGAGAGTCCCTTGGACAGTGAGGTGATCAAACGAGTCTATCCTAAAGGAAATCAACCCTGAATATTCATTGGAAGACTGATGCTGAAGCTCTAATACTATGGCCACCTGATGAGAAGAGCCAAGTTATTTGAAAAGACCTGATGCTGGGAAAGATTGAGGGCATGGGTAGAAGGGGATGACAGAGGATGATATGGTTGAATGGCATCATCAACTCAATGGGCATGAGTTTGAGCAAAATCTGGGAGATAGTGTAGGAAGCCTGGCGTGCTTCAGTACATGTAGTCGCAAAGAGCTGGACATGACTGAGCAACTGAACAACAAGAACAACATCATTCTAATTAACCACAGTAGTGGAATATCATCAAGAATTTTTTTCAAACTGGTAAAAGGCATTTTTCTTTATAGATAGGTAGTGAGGTATTTAAGGAAATGACTGGTGCACACACAGTCTTATAGTCATCATTTTTTATTGGTTTATTCAAATCCAGACTTTGCCATGATGCACTCTCTTTGATGTTTAATGAACATTCAGGTTTAAAACCTACCTATAGAAATTTTGATAAAACACATTTTTAATCTATTATGCTATTTAAGAGATACTTCTGCAATTATAGGCTTTCAATCTGTTGAATACCTGTTGATCTGTTCGTTAAACCCATGATTTTAGTCATATCACATTGTTAGTTAAATACTAGATACTAAATCATAAGCTGACATCCTTGTTTGAACCTATTCCTAGTTGGTATCATTGATGCCCAAGGTAAATACTTTTGTTTATTCTTTGCTTGATCCTTTCATTTTTACAAGTAAGAAAAGAAAAGAAGATGAAAAAAATGTTACCACAGTTGTGTCAGTCCAGAATTCTTCAAGGCATCACATATAAACCCTCTTGTAATAGGATTAGTTGAGATATTAGCTATTAGTAATAAAGAGCTAACTAACTGAGGTACTGAAATTTGAAACACATATTCCTATTACATATTAATATGTAATATTACATATGTAATATTACATATTAATATGTATTACATATTCAAACACATATTACATACACACAGGCTAATGTATGCATGCATTTGTGTAAAATCAAGTGCAGTCTTATAATAAACTCACTCTCACTTGTATATATTCTTGGTTGAGTGAGAAATGGATTTACTCCTGAAGGAATGGCAATGAGCAACCATTACTTTACTCTTCATTGTTGTAGGAATCATGAATTTTTATAGGGCATTATCCCCCCGTAAATGTACACCATAGAAGTATATGTTGCATCTAAATAGTGTTGATCTTGTGTATGAAAGGAGAAAAAAAATTTGATAAATTCTGCTTAGCATATGGCGTGTGCAGGCCCGGCCCATATGGCTTAAGTATGCCTAGCAAGCCTACCCTGAGTGCAACACAGACTAACAGATGCAGGGAGGGGGTCCCACTGAACCCTTCCCTTAGGAAACTAAATGCCCAAACCTCCCATAACAGGAAATCTGCAAAATTTGATCAAACATTTCATTTTCGAATTAGCTCAGAGCTCTCCAGTTTACTAGCATATAGAAACATTCACTGACTTGAAAAAATGGGGACAGGGAGCATCCCAGAAGATAACCTTTTTGATGGGTCATTATTTAGAATGTAAAGTATTTTGATGACAGTAAAATCATCTTTCTGAGTAGCCCTATTTCCATGTTACCTTTATGCTAGGAATTTATATATAATATAGATAGGAACACAAAAGTCTTTATTAATTCAAAAGAAATCACCTAAAAATTTTGAAGCAATAGAAAAAGTCTAAATACACTTGACAATTTCACAATTTTTCACTACTGCACCATTCCAAACCCATGACCAATTAAAATTTAACAAATTAATAAAAGAAGCTATGTTTACTGATTTTTTCTATTCTAGCTGTCTGTAAGATGCAGGTAGGGAATATGCCAATTTGAGTATTTTTGCATATTTATATAAGCAAAATGCACATCAACAGAGACTTACAGAGTCTCCAAAAGCAATCATGCCTGCAAAATTTCCATTTTGGCTGTAAAATTGTCATTGTCCATGCTTGCATTCACTAAGACACTCCCCAATCTCTTTTTGTCCCCCCAAAATTCCCTCCTTCTTGTTCCATATCACTTAAGAAATGCAAACAGTTAGTTGCACTAAATAATATTTCATTTCTCACAGAAATTTTTAAAACTGTAAGCAGAAAACAAAGAGGAAATTCCCTAGAGGCAGGCTACCTGCTATTTAATTTCCACGATGCTATTTAATTTCTTTGGTTCCAGGCATACGATTAATTTATTTAAAGAATTTTTGTCAGATACCTTTTTAGCTAGCCATGAATTTCAGAGTAATGCTAATTCTCAAGTTCATCCAAATATGGAAAATGCATCAATACATACCTTTGCAATTATGCAAACTTCACATAATTGACCTTAGAACTCTGAGAGCTGGAGCAGATTAATTGTTACATGCACCATAAAAACTTTAGCACATTAGAAAAAAATAGCCTTAAGTTGTTCCATTTTTGGATTGCATAAGAAAAGCAAAAAAAAAAATATGCAGATACAAATATACTTATTTCACTTAAGATTCTGGCTTATATTTCAACGTTTATATTTAGGTTTCTGCATTTCTAATTCCCAATAGCTGACAAAAAATTAGCTCATGCACTAGAGTTGTCAGACAATGCTGCTTAAAGTCCCCATTTTGTGGGAGAGAAATTTCATTTTAACTAAGGTGTGGAAACATTCTAAACACTTATTCTCAAGCTTGTAAACTGGACTTAGGTCATTTTTTGTTGATTAGAATTATATTTAAAAACTGAGTTAAAAATGCAGAGATGAGTTCATCATCATTATTTATTGGAGGGAATAAAAATATTCTAAAATGGATTTATGGTGATAGTTGCATCAGTCAGTAAAATTATTACAAATTACTGAACTGTATACTTGAAGTGAGTGGATTTCATGAGTTGTAAAATATATTTCAATAAAGTTATATAAAAAAAGAATAACCAGAAATATAAAGTAGTATACGTTGTTGTTGAATAGAGAGATGCTTAAATTAATTGTATGGCTTTGAATGATTTTGAACTTTTACTGTGTTCCATTTATTTTATCAAATTTTTAGACTTGTTTGTTGAAAAAAAAAAACTTATATCAAGTATTATACAGACAGGATAACTGGCCTGGTCTGTCGGTTTCTTCTGGAATTGAAAAACAATAAGCCAAGGATCATTATTATTCACATTGCACAGTCTGTGGTTTAGCTTTAGAAACATGCTTTTCAAGTTAAATTTACTTCAAAACACACCTAGCTAGAAAAATATGAGGGAAAAATGCTAGAGGCAAAGTAAATTTGAGGTTGAGAAATCTGGCAGTCCATTCTCCAAATGCAACTGAGTTTTCCTACCCTTGTTACATTCTAGGATGACTCACAGTTGGTTTTCATATATGTGTTTATGGATTTATGTACACATCTTGCATTCCTGAATGGCTAAAGTATGGTACTTTTACTCTTTGTTAACCTTAGGAATAACTGACTGTCAAATTGACTTTAGGTTCTAATGGTCTGGTTTAGTTCTCTGAAAGAGGATCCTGAAATAAGAATCCTCTAAGACCAGACGCTGGGTTCTAAACAATGTATAGAATTTACAAGTAGGTACACTTGGAATGAATATTCCATTAGCATTTGTGTTTATATAAAGCATTCAATCCTTAGACAATTGCAATTATCAATATAATGTCTGTGTTCTCTTCATTCCTATATTTTTAAAAATGTACAGCAATAGGTTAAGAAGTACTTTGGGTAAATTACCACTAGCTTTCTTGTGAAATGGTGTATCATGAAATCAGATAAGAAAAAAAATCAACCCAAATAAAACAAGTTTTGAACAGATGAACATGTCCTTATTACAAGACTTGTAGCAATTAAGCTTATAATAAGGGAAGTAACTACAGGAAAGACAAACATAGGAGGAAACTTGTGAGAAAAAGTTTCCAACACATTCCATGTAAAGTCAGCAGGGTTTTACAAGAAGCAATCAAGTGACTGTAGAAAGGAAACATGCAACCAAAGAATTTATTCAGTTAACATTTATAATTTAACAAAATAACATATGACAAAGTCAATTTTTGAAGACAAATTAAAAGGCTCTATGGACTACATGTTGCTAACTAGAAATGTTCATTTAAGGAAATGACAAATCACATCAATGACAAACTATCCCAAGAGTGGCTGTTGCAAAACTTGGCATCTAAATATTCAATGTCAACTTTTTTGGTAACTTTAAAATCTTAAATCAACACCTTTTAATACCAATACAGGTAGAAAATATGCAATATAGAAGAGACTATGCTTATATTATTAACTATGAATGTAAAATTATAAAAAAATATTTTATTAAATTTGAACATGAATTCTTTTTTTTAATATAAACTTATGTTAATTGGAGGCTAATTACTCTACAATATTGTAGTGGTTTTGCCATACATTGACATGAATCAGCCACAGGTGTACATGTATTCCCCATCCTGAACCCCTGTCCCACCCCCCACCCCCACCCATCCCATCCCTCTGGGTCATCCCAGTGCACCAGCCCTGAGCACCCTGTTTCATGCATTGATCCTGGACTGACGATTCATTTCACATATGATAATATACGTGTTTCAATGCCATTCTCCCAAATCATCCCACCCTTGCCCTCTCCCACAGAGCCCAAAAGACTGTTCTATACATCTGTGTCTCTTTTGCTGTCTCACATATAGGGTTATTGTTACCATCTTTCTAAATTCCATATATATGCATTCAGTCAGTTCAGTTGCTCAGTCATGTCCGACTCTGCGACTCCATAAATCGCAGCACGGCCAGGCCTCCCTGTCCATCACCAACTCCCGGAGTTCACTCAGACTCACGTCCATCGAGTCAGTGATGCCATCCAGCCATCTCATCCTCTGTCGTCCCCTTCTCCTCCTGCCCCCAATCCCTCCCAGCATCAGGGTCTTTTCCAATGAGTCAACTCTTCGCATGAGGTAGCCAAAGTACTGGAGTTTCAGCTTTAGCATCATTCCTTCCAAAGAAATCCCAGGGCTGATCTCCTTCAAAATGGACTGGTTGGGTCTCCTTGCAGTGAGTCTTCTCCAACACCACAGTTCAAAAGCATCAATTCTTCAGTGCTCAGCCTTCTTCACAGTCCAACTCTCATATCCATACATGACCACTGGAAAAACCATAGCCTTGACTAGACGGACCTTTGTTGGCAAGGTAATGTCTCTGCTTTTCAATATGCTATCTAGGTTGGTCATAACTTTTCTTCCAAGGAGTAAGCGTCTTTTAATTTCATGGCTGCAATCACCATCTGCAGTGATTTTGGAGCCCCCCAAAATAAAGTCTGCCACTGTTTCCTCATCTATTGCCCATGAAGTGATGGGACCGGATGCCATGATCTTCATGGTTTTCTGAATGTTGAGCTTTAAGCCAACTTTTTCACTCACCTCTTTCACCTTCATCAAAAGGCTTTTTAGTTCCTCTTCACTTTCTGCCATAAGGGTGGTATCATCTGCATATCTGAGGTTATTGATATTTATCCCGGCAATCTTGATTCCAGCTTGTGTTTCTTCCAGCCCAGCGTTTTTCATGATGTACTCTGCATACAAGTTAAATAAGCAGGGTGACAATATACAGCCTTGACGTACTCCTTTTCCTATTTGGAACCAGTCTGTTGTTCCATGTCCAGTTCTAACTGTTGCTTCCTGACCTGCATACAAGTTTCTCAAGAGGCAGGTCAGGTGGTCTGGTATTCCCATCTCTCAGAATTTTCCACAGTTTCTTGTGATCCACACAGTCAAAGGCTTTGGCATAGTCAATAAAGCAGAAATAGATGTTTTTCTGGAACTCTTGCTTTTTCGATGATCCAGCTGATGTTGGCAATTTGGTCTCTGGTTCCTCTATATGCATTAGTATACTGTATTCGTGTTTTTCTTTCTGGCTTACTTCACTCTGTATAATAGGCTCTAGTTTCATCTACCTCATTAGAACTGATTCAAATGTATTCTTTTTAATGGCCGAGTAATATTCCATTATGTATATGTACCACAGCTTTCTTATCCATTCGTCTGCTGATGGACATCTAGGTTGCTTCCATGTCCTGGCTATTATAAACAGTGCTGTGATGAACATTGGGGTACATGTGTCTCTTTCAATTCTGGTTTCCTCGGAGTGTATGCCCAGCAGTGGGATTGCTGGATCATATGGCAGTTCTATTTCCAGTTTTTTAAGGAATCTCCACACTTGAACATGAATTCTTTAAATTATATGAATCATCAGATCTAATACCAGTGAGAAAATTATCTACACATAGTTGATATTTAAAGGAACGAAACTGATGAAATTTAAAAACTGAACATACTAGTTTTAAAAATCCAACACAAAAACTCTCATGCAAATTTAATATATGATATATCTCTTATCATAACTATGTATATATATGTACACATAGCCCATGTAAAGATCGACTACTGCTCATTTTATATATTAGAGTCACATATCATTTTATTTATTTCTATGAGCAATCTTAAAGATGGAAATTCTTTTTCTGTGACTGAATTACATCTGGCTGACTTAAGAAATAAAAAAGGGGGAGATGCCGGGAGCCAGCATGGGAGTTACCACCCATGACAAGGTCATGCGGGAGAGCCCTGACAGGCAAGGAGAGTCGGGGCTCAAGGGCGCCCCCCCTCGTCTGCCTGAGCGTCTACCCCAAAACCAGAATCTGTCTGTTTTACTATTTTATGACTTTTACCAACTTTTTACCAACTTTTTACCAACATTAACTGGGGGCTATCCCCGACCACCTTTCTCTGAAGAAAATTAACTTAGAGCTCTAGTTAATAATTCTCCTGGGCATAATAGGAGTGTTTCAATTCAAACCTCTCTGAAGACTTTCTAGCTTGCCTGACAGGTTTGTTCAGATTCACAGCCTCCTAACCAGGAGAGGCACAGGAAGCTTAAGATATTCTAACAATACAGAGCTTCTCAGAGAGTTAAAATTGTTAGAATAGAACTAGTAAAGGATTTCTTTGTTGAGCTAATGCTTGCTGCCAAGTTTCCATATCCCTTACCTACTGTGTCCCTGGGAGTGTATTGATTAATATAGTTGGTGTATAGAAAGTAGTAGCTTTAATATAGAAAGTAGTTTTTCTATAGAAAGTGTATAGAAAGTATAGTATAGTAAGTAGTAGCTTTAATGTTTGTAACCTTGGACCCTTGAGTTAATTTTTTTCTTGTTATAGCCCACCACACTTTTGCCCTATAGGAATGCAACTTTATCTAATGCTTTCAGAGGGTGGTGCCTGACTTTAGAATAATCAACTTTAGAGAAAAATGTTTTCTGAAGAAAGGGTCATAAAATGTTAACAGGCCTCCTGGCCAGAAGATGATGTAAATCACCTAAAGCTTTTGCATATGATAAGTTTGCAGAAAGAAAGCCTGGCTTCGATAAGGATCAGGGACTGCTGACCTTGCATGACTCTACCCACCCCCCCAGCCCCCCACCCCCACCTCACCCCCGCCCATAATCCTCTATGCACAACTTAAGGTATAAAAACTACTTTGGAAAATAAAGTGTGGGCCTTGCTCATCAAAAAAAAAAAAAAATGAAGGAAACTTATTTCTTAAAATTATCAAGAAGCTCAACTAAAACAGCATTTACCAAATGGTGGTACTCTCATTCATTTTCACTGACTTCTCTCATTTGAATTCTTCCATTCATACTTTCCAGTTACACTTTGTAATATAAGCAATGAGATCATTTCTATTGCAATTTTATGGAGACAAAAATAGTACATTTTTAAATGAAAAGGTTACTGATTAGTATTTAATCCCATATTCTTTCCCTTTCTTACTATCCTACTAGAAGAAGACTAAAGATACTCAAGTCATTCTTC
This sequence comes from Bos taurus, assembly GCF_002263795.3. Lineage (NCBI taxonomy): Eukaryota > Metazoa > Chordata > Mammalia > Artiodactyla > Bovidae > Bos > Bos taurus. The sequence goes on along the minus strand of NC_037328.1, from coordinate 37,417,700 downwards.
AGACAGACACTTGAGACAACATGTTTAATATACCATTTAATAAAGCAACAATCCTAGTTGGTCTTATAGCTCTCTTTAAAATGATTCTAAGGTCCTTTCTAAATTAATAACATAATAAATCTTATGTTTTACATGTTCCTTTTGCATATGTTGATTAATTACTTAGTGCATGTGTGTGTGCTAAGTCGCTTCAGTTGTGTCCAACTCTTTGCTACCTTGTGGACTGTAGCCCGCCAGGCTCCTCTGCCCATGGGATTCTCTAGGCAAGACTACTGGAGTGCGTTGCCATGCCCTTCTCCAGGGCAACTTCCCAAACCAGGGACTGAACCCACACCTCTTAAGTCTCCTGCATTGGTAAGTGGGTTCTTTATCACTGAGCCATCTGGTAGCCTCTAATTCCTTCGTTAAAAATCATTCAGTTCAGTTCAGTTCAGTTGCTCAGTTGTGTCCGACTCTTTACGACCCCATGAACCTCAGCACGCCAAGCCTCCCTGTCCATCACCAACTCCTAGAGTTTACCCAAACTCATGTCCATTGAGTCCGTGATGCCATCCAGCCATCTCATCCTCTACCGTCCCCTTCTCCTCCTTTCTTCAATATTTCACATCAGGGTCTTTTCCAATGAGTCAGCTCTCGCATCAGGGGGCCAAAATATTGGAGTTTCAGCTTCAACATCAGTCCTACCAATAAACACCCAGAACTGATCTCCTTTAGGAAGGACTGGTTGGATTTCCTTGCATTCCAAGGGATTCTCAAGAGTCTTCTCCAACACCACAGTTCAAAAGCATCAATTCTTTGGCACTCAGCTTTCTTTATGGTCCAATTCTAACATCCATACATAACCACTGGAAAAACCATAGCCTTGACTAGATGGACCTTTGTTGACAAAGTAATGTCTCTGCTTTTTAATATGACATCTAGGCTGGTCATAACTTTCCTTCCAAGGAGCAAACATCTTTTAATGTAATGGCTGCAATCACCATCTGCAGTGATTTTGGAGCCCCCCTCCAAAAAAGTCAGCCACTGTTTCCCCATCTATTTGCCATGGAGTAATGGGACCAGATGCCATGATCCTAGTTTTCTGAATGTTGAATTTTAAGCCAACTTTTTCACTCTTCTCTTTCATCAAGAGGCCATTTAGTTCCTCTTAACTTTCTGCCATAAGGGTGGTGTCATCTGCATATCTGAGGTTATTGATATTTCTCTAGGGAATCTTGATTCCAGCTTGTGCTTCTTCCAGCCCAGCATTTCTCATTATGTACTCTGCATATAAGTTGAATAAGCAGGGTGACAATATACAGCCTTGACGTACTCCTTTTCCTATTTGGAACCAGTCTATTGTTCCATGTCCAGTTCTAACTTTTGCTTCCTGACCTGCATACAAGTTTCTCAAGAGGCAGGTCAGGTGGTCTGGTAGTCCCATCTCTTTCAGAATTTTCCAGTTTCTTGTGATCCACACAGTCAAAGGCTTTGGCATAGTCAATAAAGCAAAAATAGATGTTTTTCTGGAACTCTCTTGCTTTTTATCATCTCATTCCAGAGGAGGTTGTGTGTTCATTAACTACCAGACTTTGTGGAATGGATAAAGCAACATACAATGGTTCAGTTCAGTTCAGTTTATTCTCTCAGTAGTATCTGAGTCTTTGTGACACCATGGACTGCAGCACACCAGGCCTCCCTGCCATCACCAACTCCCAGAGTTTACCCAAACTCATGTCCATTGTGCCATCCCTTCATTTCATGTGTCATCCCCTTCTCCCCCTGCCTTCAATCTTTCCCAGCACCAGGGTCTTTCAAATGAGTCAGCTCTCCGCATCAGGTAGCCACAATATTGGAGTTTCAGTTTCAACTCTTACATCCATACATGACCACTGGAAAAACCATAGCCTTGCTAGACAGACCTTTGTTGGCAAAGTAATGACTCTGCTTTTTAATATCCTGTCTAGTTTGGTCATAACTTTTCTTCCAAGGAGTAAGCATCTTTTTATTTCATGGCTACAATCACCATCTGCAGTGAATTTTGGAGCCCCCCAAAATAAATAATCAGCCACTGTTTCCACTGTTTCTCCATCTATTTGGCATGAAGTGATGGGACCATATGCCATGATCTTTGTTTTCTGAATGTTGAACTTTAAGCCAGCTTTTTCACTCTCCTCTTTCACTTTCATCAAGAGGCTCTTTAGGCCTTCAATTTCTGCCATAAGGGTTCAAGCAGTGTAAAAGGCAGATGAATCCACCTTTATGGAGATTTAAAACATTCTCATCACTAGTGAAAGTGAAAGTCACTCAGTCATGTCTGACACTTTGCTGCTCCGTGGACTATATAGTTCATGGAATTCTCTAGGCCAGAATACTGGAATGGGAAGCCTTTCTCTTCTTCAGGGGATCTTCCCAACCCAAGGATTAAACCCAGGTCTCCTGCATTGCAGGCAGATTCTTTACCAGCTGAGCCACAAGGGAATTCCAAGAACACTAAAGTGAGTAGCCTGTCCCTTCACCAGGAGATCTTCGGACACAAGAATGGAACTGAGGTCTCCTGCATTGGCAGGCAGATTCTTTACCAATGAACTATGAAAGAAACCCTCTCATCACTATAGTTGGATTTATTTGCACATCATTTCCCATATTTCATGCTCCCCTAAATGCATATGGAACCTATCATCTCCATTAAAAACTAACTGACTTGAAGTACTCCAACCTATTCAGGGTACCTAATGGACATTTTTAGTTGTTCTCCTAACAATATCCCTTTAATATTTATTATTGTAGGGTAACTTTCCTATTTTAAGCTGCCAGTATCTTACTCCATTTGACTGAGGGCCTTCTTTGACCATCGGAGTCAGCTCTGCCCAAGCACTTCAGGTTGGGAGTTCTATGAATAGCCCTTCAATTAGCTATCATTCTTGGGACAGTCTCAGTCAAGGACTGATAAGGCATCTAGGTATAAATACCCAAACTGTATCTTCTATTGAATAGGATAACTCTGAAGCAGATGTTCTACACTGGCTCTCGCTGTTCAGCAGCAGAACTAAATTCCAGTCTTCCACAGGGTCATTTGACCAATACGTGACATTTCATCACTTGCCTTTCTTTCCGTGTTTCATTTTCACACACCCCTCCCTGTAGAGAAAGGTAAACTAAGACACACTTGGTCTCTGAAGATACTCAGAATATTGATGAGAGCTTGAGAACATTTTGAACTCTGCTTAGATTTTAAAGACACTTGCACAGTTCATTTTTATTCTAGTTAACAGCAAGTACTATCATTAGGAAGTCTTGGCATCCATTGGGTCTGTGCTTAGGCAAATCAAACACAGACACACACCCTAATATAAGAAGTGCAGATACCCAGAGCTAACACACACACACACACACACACACACACACACACACACCTCTAGTCCAGCATCATCAATGCTTCAAGCTCACTCTGGAGAGTTGGAAGTGATAAGACAGACATTAGAAATTACTTGAGTAAGAGGAATATAGTTGCTCCAGTGGAGTAAAAAGATAGTTTGTGGTGTTATATTAGATGTAGAACTTTAGTGGCATCATTTTTTGTTCAGTTAGGTCTCTATTTTTCTATCTACTCTAGGTAAAACTGACTCTTTTTGACCAAATGGTTAGTTTTTTTGTTTTTTGGTTTCATTGTGTTTTGTTCTATTTTTTAAATATTTCCATTCTATTCTCAGAATACAGCACTACCAAGTTAGAAAAGCAGAGGTGCCTTATTATTTTCTTAGATATTCAGAGGGAAATATCAAGATGCATCATGAAAATGAGTCCTCAAATAGGGAGCAGGAATCCCAACCATGCACGTTGGAACCATGACTTTTTATAAGTGGAATACAGAGGAAAGAGTTCCTCTGATCTGTTGAACCTTGCTTTCCTGTTCTTTGATGACATTGCTAAAATATCTCATAGCTTCCTGTTCACTTCCAGTTATTAATGTCCGGTGTACACCAATATAAAACAGCGATTTCCTGGGTGAGAGAGAAAAAGCTTTGCACTTTTATTTCTTCTTTCTCTCTTCTGATGTTGGGGATACTGTGAAGAGGCTGTAAAAAAGTGAAAAAGTTTCTATTTACTGAGCACATGATCACACTGTATTTGTTGAGTTCACTGTTTTCTTGGCTGATACCAGCCTTTGGAATTGTCTGCTGGCTCCCTATAAGCACTTGTGACTTTTTCAGAGGACTCTGTAGGTCTTTACACTGCAGGGACCCATGTTGAACCATTTAAGATGGTAACAATAACCCTGTGTACAAGACAGCAAAAGAGACACTGATGTATAGATCAGTCTTATGGACTCTGTGGGAGAGGGAGAGGGTGGGGAGATTTGGGAGAATGGCATTGAAACATGTATTACATCGTGTATGAAATGAGTCGCCAGTCCAGGTTCGATGCACGATACTGGATGCTTGGGACTGGTGCACTGGGACGACCCAGAGGGAGGGTATGGAGAGGGAGGAGGGAGGAGGGTTCAGGATGGGGAACACAGGTATACCTGTGGCGGATTCATTTCGATATTTGGCAAAACTAATACAATATTGTAAAGTTTAAAAATAAAATAAAATTTTTAAAAAAAAGGAAAAAAAATAAAATAAAACACCTTCAAGAAATCTGGCCCCAGCTGCTTGCAGTTCTCTTTTGAATGTGGTAGACTTGGTACATTTTTGTCCTATTGTTTATTATTTGCTAATTTCCAAGCAACAGAAAAATATCTTGCTGAATATCTTATATAAAACTACATATATGTGTGTGTATTTATGTATAGTATGTATAATTGTACTATTTTAGCTTTAATTTTGGAAAATCATTTAAAAATGCTTTTGTTGTCTTAATTAAAGCTGATATGATATAAATATATAGTATTGTATATAATACCCATAACATAATAATTACATTAAATGCCTCTAAATAATCTTAGAGTTACGTTCTTGAACCCAGGATGAATAAAACCAAATAATGACACCTTCTCCATCCTATACTTCTCAAAACCTAACAGAATGTAATTTAGCTTTGTATTGGGGTAACATGTTACAGAAAACCACAAACAGAAGCCTCTATCCAGATTGAAAGTGAGGTAAAATATATCTCTGAATAAATCCTTCCGTCAATTCACATGGTGAGTGAAAATTGGAGTTCAGTAGGAATCAGAGAAAGAGGCAGATAAGCAAGTCCCCTGCGGGAGAGACTCACTCACAGCAGGGTGATGATATCATGGTATCCCACTGTCTAGCAGACTTCACCAGAAGAGACACCTGTCACATAGGAATTGAAACAAGTTGACTCAGAAATCTCTTCAGTTCTTACTTCCTCAGTTCCTACTTGCTACTATAAGACCATTCTGAAATAACATTGCCATTTCACAATTAGTACTCCTGATTAATTCTCACAATTAATGCAAAACAAATAGCTTTGTTTTGTAATATAAGACAGATGCTAGACAGAAAGGCAGAAATACAAGGCTTATCTACAGATAGCCAACATGTAATGAAGAAAATATTAGACACACTTGTTAAGTTTATGCTTGTCTGAGGAGCCAACATTTTAAAACATGATCTTGAAAAAACTATAAATGAGCAACACAATTTCTTTAAAAGTAAAGGTTAAATAAGATGGGAAAAAAAGCTCCATTTATCTCTTAGAGGGTTACTATTTACATAGTATTATTTACCTTTGTAATAAGTCTTTACCGTTCCAAAGCCTTGACATTAATTTATAAAATTGATTTTGAGAATAAATATAAATAGTCCTCAGTAAGAATTTTATTTAGTGCCAGAGACCTTTAATCAAATTCAAAAGTTACAAGAGTACGAATTGAAACAACTTTTATGTAGTAAAAAGACTAGAAAAGCAAAGTGATAAAATACTTTGCAGGACCACATATTTTCTTAATCAAGATACATTTGTTGGATCAAATTACTTTTTTCATGCAGCAGTTCTATGCAGACACATCCTTGATCCTTTTGTGGTTTAAGCTGATTTTCTGAATATTTCTTTTTAAAATATATTGCCAGTGCAAAGTGAGATAACATACTTTCTTCTGAAAGTCAAATGGTAAATTATTCTATTTGTTTTATTTATGATTTAAGGAAACTGTCTCATTCATCAATAATAACACTAACCACAGTCTTCAGGAGACAGAACCTAAGCCTTTCAAATGAATGGCCATAAAGTGAATAGCTTGTGCCAAAGGATGATTCATTTGATTTAAAACACATTGGTAGAACACATTTTGGAACTGTGCACACTTGTTAATTTTCTCTTTTGTGATTTTCCTTCTTTCCTAAGTTGGCAATCAAAACCAATATCTAGACAGTGCCATGTCTGATAAAGTGGTTAAGAGTGTTCCTGGAAGTGGCATAGATGCCAGTGATTCAGCTCTTTGCAATTAGAAGAAATAAAAAGTCTGGGCTAGATATGAATAAAAGCAATTGTACATTTTTTTCTTTTTTTAAAAAACATCCTGGAATACAGAAGTTTGAGCTAAGTATGAGAGTGACAGGGGGATTGTCAGAAATAGTTAACATGCTTCAACCTACTGAAGAGACACTGAGGCCCAAATTTGTATCTCAGATTTCAAGTTCTAGGTCATTACTAGGGAAATTATGAGTTGTTTTAGGAGTTCTATTGATACATTCTGTCTTCTTTGCAGTGTCTGCTGGGAATGACTGACTCAAGAAACTTCAGATGAACTGATCTTCAGTTCTAAGATGGGCAAAAGTCAATCCCAACTTGATTTAAATCTTTCAGAACAGATTGATTATTAATTGTGTAGAAACTTATGGTAACATTTTTCCCCTACCTCTGTCATAATGGTTTTACATTTTTAGAACTGGAAAAAGCTTTTAGATAACTTCCCAAGCTAAAAGTGAATCGTAGAGAATTGTACTGTAGAGACAGTGAAGTTGATGCTAAAGCCCACCACGAGACACATTCTAGGAACTCGTCAAATGTTGAATTATTTTAATATTGTTTCTCTTCATCATAGGTAATTAAGGATGATCAGGATATAAAAAGTTTTTAGAAAAGACATTGTTTTTTCCTAGTCTTGAAATTTTGTTACTTGTCAGTTTCAGTCTTTTTCCTTTCCTATCACTGTGAAACTAGGTTGAAGAATATAGACTGGAACAAACCGCCCATCAAGAGATTTCCTCTAAAAATTTTGAACGAGATAGACTGGACAGCTGTAGATTGCTGAACTAAAGAAGACACTAGCTGACAGTGTTTAGGGAAACTCCATACGTAAGATACCAGCTCACCTAATGGACTGTTTCTCAGTTTATGTGGTTAGAAGTGGGCCTAGGATGACAAGATTCTTGTATAAGATGAGCACAAAAAGAGAATATTAATTCAAGTACTCTTCGTTGAATAATCAGGGAAGCTACTCTTCTGGGGAAACTTATAGACATGAAAACAGATAGAAGAAAAGTGCGTAAGTAGAAGGCGGTGAAAATTGTGGTCATAGTACAAACCACAGTGTATCAAAATCATCAGCCAAAAAGCAAGTAACAACAACAACAAAATCACTAGAATAAAAAACTACGTGAACTAACATGACTTTTTTTTTCTAAACAGAACCATAACAGCACAAAAACTGATTTTACGGAGAACTATCTTGAAATATTCATTTTAATCCAGTTTAAGAGCAGATGTAATAAAATTTCCATATTGACTTCCTTAACTCCTTAATAGTTCTGTTACTTTTTTACTTTATACTCACTAGTGAGTTGCAGGAGATTGTCTAGGTACACAAAGGAGATGAATATCAGTAGCAGTATCAGTTTAAAAGGGCACATCACGTTTTTACTCTGTGGTTTAGCAACTTCTGATCCAGTTCATCTATCTCTTCCTTCTTTCTTCCTCATGCTAAGAGAAACAGATTTTCCTATTTCTTTTCATGACTAATATCTCTCACTGATTTCATTCCTTCTTACCATTACTAGAATCCTCAAAACCCTGCTGACCTTGCCATTACGTTGCTAATCCATATTCTTCTGACCTTCAATGGCAAGCTTTCACAGAGGGGAAAGTCATGATTAAGAAGGTAGGCACTGCTGGGGCCTTCCTGGCGGCTCAGTGGTAAAGAATCCACCTGCCAATGCAGGTGACACAGTTTTGATCCCTGGTGCTGGAAGATCCCACATACCATGGAGCAACTAAATCTGTGCACCACAGCTAATGAGCCTGTGTTGTAAAGGAGCCACAGCTCCTGAAGCTTGTGTGCCCAAGAGCCTGTGCTCTGCAACAAGAGAAACCACAGTACTAAGAAACCTTCATACTACAACTACAGAGTAGCCCCTGCTTGCTGCAACTAGAGAAAAGCCCGCACAGCAGCAAAGACCCAGCATAGCCAAAAATTAATAAATAATTAATCAAGTTAAAAGAGGAATGTAGGCACTGCTGTCAGATTACTCAAGTTCAAATTGTGATTTTGCAACATCTGCGTGGACTTATGTTACTTAACATGCTTTTCTCAGTCTCTCACTGAAAAACTAGGAAAATAAGAGTTTCTACTTTATAGGATTTTTTCTTAATGAAGATTGAATTAAATAATGTACAGAAGACAATTAGCACAGTGCCTGCCATCTGCCATAGTGTGCACTTTAACATTTGCAATCCAATCTCTGTCCCCAAATTTCACTCTAAGCTGTCTCAAGTAGTAGCTTACCTTTCCAACTACTAAAACTAGTAGCTTCTATATTGTGATCGACATCTGTGAAACCTCTAGTAGTTTAATCCTCTGCTCATCCCTTGCTTTTTCTTATATCTTTTTACACTTAAAAAGTATCTAAAAGTACCAATTTGGATAATGACCAATCTAGCTGTTATGAAGGAGAAAAATGTGGGCCATGCCTGGATCACACCCTCAAGGAACTTAGAGTATAGTAGGGAAGATTAAATGCATATAAAATATCATTCTAATGTAAATCAGAATAGAGGAGCACCAGAAGAGATGCCAATAACTGATAATGTAGTGCTATGGGAGTTCAGATGAAAGCACAATTACTGCTAGCTGGGAAGAATTAAAGAAAATTAATGGAGGTGCTGGCATTTAATCTGGACCTTGCAGGATGGAAGACATTTAGATATATAAATATTGAATAAGCGTATTTTAGGTGAAGGTCACCAAATTTGCAAAACTTCCTGGAGAAAGGAAACCATGGAATTTATTTTTGATTATGATTAGAAATTTGTATAAAGGCTACAGGTGTTTAAGGTCTTAATTTCCAGGCTAAAAGTCTGATTTTTCCTGTATTATGGGGAGCCATTAAAGCTTTTAGAACAAGTAAGCAACATGATCAAAACTGTATTTAATAGGATTAATTCCACTATGATTTCATTACAGTTCAGCAGACATGGATAAGACCAAGTACCTGCTTTTGACGAGTTACAGCATGGGGTAAGAGCAGTGACAGAGCTATAAACAGATCCCTTGGGGGTCCAAGGGGGCTGGCTTACTCCACTTGAAAAATAAAAAAGTTGCTGCAAAAGGTGACACATGAACTAATTTTTGATAGATAAGAAATGAATAGGCAAAGAAGGAACACATAATTTCCCATAAGTGAAAATAACTAACATGTTTGAAATGGCATGAAACCGTAGAGAGTTTATGAAGATTATAAGAAATCGTATTCATAGAGCATAAAGTGGAAAGATATTGAATGGCAAGTAGGTATGGAGCAGGTCATGGGGAACTTTTAAGCTACAGAAAAGCACTAAGATTGTAGGTGCTTTATAAAACAGATGAGGTAATAAGAGTAACTCCAGACTAGTGGCTATTTTAATAGTCCAGATGAAAGATGATAACCTAAAGTTAGAAATATCAGCGGAGACAGAAAGGATGTCATAGAAATAAGGAGAGAGTTGTGCTTGTGGAATCAACAAGGCATAACTGATTATAGAGCCATTTGATAGACATTTATTTAGTATCCACTACAATATACCATGGAGAAGGAAATGGCAAATCACTCCAGTATTCTTGCCTGAAAAATCTCATGGACAGAGGAGCCTGGCGAGCTACAGTCCATGGTGTCACAAAGACTCAGACCTAAGTTAGCAACTAAACCACTACTTTATACAAACTGCGAAGAAATACAACAGCGCACCAGTGAACATAAGTGGACAAAAGCTCCTTGCCTTCATAAAGCTTGTATTTCTTGAGGAGGACTAAGAGAGGCGGTGAAAAGAGAATAAGATTTCATAAGTGACCATTGCTTATGATTATTTCCTTAAGTCTGAACTTAAATCCTTAAGCTAGCTCCTTTTTCTATGCTCAAAATTTTCTGCTATAGTTCCCAACATCCTTGGCCTTATTTTTTTTTAATTCTATATAGACTTCTTTTCAACTCTCATGATTCCCAAATATATTATTTATATGTAAGTTTTTTTTTTCCCCAAGAATCAAATTTTAAGAGTCAACAGCTTAAAGCTGTAAGACCATTTGTATGAACAACCATAATGTTGTCTTACCTCATCAATTCTAAGATGCTCTTAGATGATGTTTTTCTCCTTCCAGTCTTGATCAAGGGCTTCACCATGCTTTACACCATACTTGTTAAAGTTATTTTCACATTGAGTGACTGCCACTCCCCATTGCTCTTAAATTTACACCTGCTCAGTTGGTACATTCTAGTTTTAATCTGTTACAATGTCATCTTCTTCCTTTTCTCAAATTTAGTTCAGACCCTGCTGTCTTCCTTTTGGATTATTGTTAGTTTGTCACTCAGTCCCCCTTGCAACTTTATTTCTTTCCCTAAATCAAAGGTCAGATTACAATATTCTCCTCCATAAAAATCTACATGCCTTTCTCCCCATTCCATCCCCAATAATCTATAGCATATACAAGCGCTGCTACATATAACATGAAGAAAAGTTCCATGCATGCTTGACATGCAAGGAGGTGCATGGCAGGCTCTGCAGGGAGACAGGCTTTCTATGTCAAAGGAAAGTGGGCAGCAAAGATACTGTGCAAAGACAGTCTCTGCTTTGGTCCCTGTGCCTGTGTCTATTGGTATTGTTGCTGAGCTGGTTCAGCAATTGAACTGAAAGGGTTCAATATTTATAAATACTCTCCTAAACTGAAGAGCATAAATTCTTGGTGTTTTTTTTTTTTTTCCAGAATGCACACTATAGAATTGAGTATTAAAAGCAAGGGTACAGCAAGACTAGTGTGCATCTCCAAGTCTGGCAGGATATTTGCTGCACAGTCACCCAAGGCTGCTGCTCTGTCGGGATTCTAGAAGACTAGGAGTGTGCTAAGCCAAGATAAGCTGTCGGTGCTCTCGTGTCTATAGCTCTTTTACTTCACTTAAAGTTCATTTTTTGTAAATTGGAATACAGTTGATTTACAATTTCATATTAGTTTCAGATATACAGTACAATGATTCAGTTTTATATATACAAATATATATATATAAAGTTTATATGTAAATGTATGTATGTGTGTGTGTGTTTGTGTGTGTGTACTCAGTCCTGTCTGACTCTTTGCAACTTCATGGACTGTAGTCCCCAGGCTCCTCTGTCCGTGGAATTTTCTAGGCAGGAATATTGGAGTGGGTTGCCATTTCTTTATCCAATAGGTATGTATATGTATATACATATGTTATATACATATTTTATACACATAGTTTTATATATATATAAAGTTTTACATATATATATATAACTGAATCATTGTGCTATATATCTGAAACTAATATGAAATCGAAAGTCAACTATAATCTAATTAAACAAAAAAGAAATGAAATAAAGGAGTTATAGACCCGAGAGCAGAGACAGCTTATTCTTTGTGACCCCATGGTCTATAGCCCCTTAGGCTCCTTTGTCCATAGAATTCTCCAGACAAGAATACAGGAGTGGGTAGCCATTCCCTTCTCCAGAGGATCTTCCTGACCTAGGGATCAAACCCGGGTCTCTTGCTTTGCAGGCAAATTCTTAATCATCTGAGCCACCAGGGAAGCCCCATATACATATATATTCTTTTCAGATTATTTTTTGTTTATTGCAAAATATTGAGTATAATTCCTTGTGCTACATAATAGGTCCTTTTGATTTTCAGTTTCATGTATAATAGTGTGTGTATGTTAATCCTATCCTCTTAATTTATCTCTCTCCCTTCCCTTTCTCCTTTGGTAACTATTAAAGCTTATTTTCTATATCTGCAGGTCTAATTCTGTTTTGTTAATTTTTATCTTTTTTTTCTGAGATCTCACATATAAGTGACATCATATGGTATTTGTCTGTGTCTGTTTACTTCATTTAATATCAATAGGGTAATCTCTAGGTTCATCCATGCTGCTGTTAATACTTCATCTAACAGCTTCCCAGGTGGTGCTAAGTGGTAAAGAACATGCCTGCAAATGCTGAAGACATAAGAGACGTGGATTCTATCCCTGGGTTGGGAAGATTCCCTAGAGAAGGAAATGGCAACCCACTCCAGTAATCCTGCCTGGGAAATCCCATGGACAGGAGTTGGCGGGTTATAGTTCATAGGGTTGAAAAGAGTCAGACACTACTGAAGTGACAGCACGCACGTAAGTTCATCTATGTTGCTACTGATACTTCAGTTAACTTCTGTGTTTTTGACCAAATATGTTTGGAAATGCAGGTGAGTGTGTGTCTATTTCAGTCAAACTGAATATCCCTGGAATAGTACAGACTGCATATCACTTTTCCATCCCTCACTCAACCTTCTCTCCTGCACTTAAGCTGAACTTGGCAAGAGAGACAATTACCTGTCCAGACTCTCTGCTTCTTTTCCCAGTCCCTAAAGCTTTTGCTCCCTTTTGTACTTATCAAATTCTTATTTATCTTTCATTATCCAGCTTGCTCCCAGAGTTTGAGCAAGCTCCAGGAGTTGGTGATGGACAGGGAAGTTTGGTGTGCTGCAGTCCATGGGGTCGCAAAGAGTTGGACACGACTGAGTGACTGAACTGAACTGAACTGATACATCTCAAGCTCTACTGCTTCAATAAAATCTTCCTTAATTCCAAAAGGGAAATAATCCTTCCTTTTTAATCCTGATACATTTTGATTGAACAAATTATATTTATTTGATTAATTGTTGAAGTACTTATGCTTTTCCTGAAGACTGCAAGCATGTGGTAATTATCATTATATCCCCCTAACACATAGTACAATGTTAGTTACATTGTAATACTCAATATATATTTCTGAGATTGAATTAAATAGATAAAATATTTAATTGTTATGAATGAGCAGTCATTTTATGAAGTGAATTTAAAGAATGTTTCTTTAAAAGCAGCAAAGACCGCAATGCAGAAGAAAACAGTAGCTCAACACTAACTAATGCATGTTTGAGGGTAGGATCTATATGTTACATTGATTAACTTAGCCCTACTCTACAACAGATTTGGGGAAAATTAAATATGGAGATCAGCCCTGGGATTTCTTTGGAAGGAATGATGCTAAAGCTGAAACTCCAGTACTTTGGCCACCTCATGCTAAGAGTGGACTCATTGGAAAAGACTCTGATGCTGGGAGGGATTGGGTGCAGGAGGAAAAGGGGACAAAAGAGGATGAGATGGCTGGATGGCATCACTGACTCGATGGACATGAGTTTGGGTAAACTCCGGGAGTTGGTGATGGACAGGAAGGCCTGGTGTGCTGCGATTCATGGGCTCGCAAAGAGTCAGACATGACTGAGCGACTGAACTGAACTGAACTGAAATACAAATGGATGTTAAAATTCTTCAGAATCAAATGGATTCAAGAAATACTGACAAAATAATGGCAATCTAGTACATTTTCATAAAGTCTAGAAAAATAAGTATTGTCTTTTGAGAACAAGATACCATTTTGACAAATTCAATGTGCTTGATTTCGGGCCAAGCACTTCATCTAAGCTCAAACTGAGCTGAGACAACAAATGTTGAGAGAGTTGTAGATTTGTTGCCTGTTTGCAGCCTTGCAGTTGGGAAAACAGTTTCTTTCCAAGAACTTGCAAATGCCTGGGGACCAGTTTCAGCTTTAGCAGGCTAAGCAATCCCACCCTTCATTTCAGAGGCTTTGAACCTGTAGGTTTGGCTTGAATTGGGTACATACTGGTGTGTTGAAAAGCTTCTGAGTGATTTTTTCAATAATTTCATGTTTAATAATCATTAAGCTAAGGGTTTTCATTGATGTCACTACCCAAAGATGATGAACAAGCGGTCTGAGCGGTGCTAGTGGCAGTCACAGCACTGTCCTGGACATAGAGATGTCCCTCAAAGGATGGTGAAGGGAAGATGTGTGTCTCATAAGGAGAGACACTGTTCTGGAAATTCCATCCCAGATAAGCACAGGAGAAAGGGATCGCCAAAAGTAAAATGTAGACGTGAAAATATTTACCAATAAAAAACAGTATCATGTGATTTTTCTAGAAACTGCACTGCTATCGATGAGTGGTCCTCCAAAGGGAGTTTTGAAACTCGATATATTTGGGATAGAATTAGGGGAGGAAACATTTTCTGATGCACTAGATGTTGTATTTCAAGAAAAACCTAAGAAGGAATCACCCAAAGTAGAATCAAAATTCAACAACAGAGAATTTCAATATGAGGGGGATGTGAAAGGCAAAGATTATTATTGTCTGTGTAACAAATTATCCTGGCATTCCCCTCAATTGTATGGTCTAGATATTATTCAAAAGAAGGATTGAAATCACACACACACACACACTGCCCCCCCCAACAACTGCCATGGAGTACTATGATGGTTAATTTTATGCCAATGTAGCTAATGTCGAAGTCACTCTGAAGGTGTTTTTCAAATGAGATTAACATTTAAATTAGTGGATTTAAGGAAAGCAAATAGTATTCCGTAATGTAGCTACATCTCATTCAATCACTTGAAGACCTTAAAAAGACAGGTTTTTTCTCAAGAGAGAGAGTTCTGTCTTCAAACGCAGCTGCAACATCAACTTTTCCAGGTTTTCCAAGCTCCCAGAGTACTCTGTACATTGTGGACTTGTAGCCCCACAACCATGTGATTCAATTCTTTAAAACAGATCACTCTCTTTCCCTTTCTCTTTCTGGCTAGCTAACCAGTTCAATACATAGACATACAGACAGATACACCTCCTATTGGTTCTGTTTCTTTGGTCAACTTGACTAATACAGGGTCTAATGTAATTCAGTAAACCCTTTCCAAAAATAGTTCTATGATCAAAAACTATGTCAAAAGCAAAGTTACACAGTTTTGTTTAGGATAAACTGATAGAACTGTTTTATTTGGTGCCACAGCCAATTATCTTACAAATCTCCTGACAGTTTAGACTTGTATAAGTCCTCTTACTAATCTAGAGGAGGAAAATGGAAGTTGAAATGACACCAGACTAAAATGTTCATGTGTGTTGATAAATACAATCCCAGTGAAAGAGAACATTTTCTTTAAACTGTGAATAAAGGTAAATCCTCATTCATCTGGCATATTTTTGGTTCATATTCTAGTGGCAATTCTTTGCAAGGCAAAGGCTGATGAGACTTCCCTGCCATCGCTGCCATGTTGCATACATCCTGCCATCTGTCAATCTGGTGCTTTTCACAAACACTCAATCACGTGTATCAGGCACTTTCCCCTTGCCCCACTTCCCAATACCTCCCCACTCCACACACATATACACATGCTCACTCCTTATTCAGTGTTCCAAGAAAATGTCTTTCTTTCCACTGTACTTTCTGCATTGCTCATTACAGAGGTCATATAAAGTTCTCTGGTTGTAGCCTTGGTGACTTAAAAAAAAAAGACTGTAGACTGTGTGCAGGTGACTACAGCTAGGATGAGAGGCCCTGTAAAGAAATATAGACAATAAAAGCAGCTGCCGGGTACCAACTGCAGCAGAAAGGCAGCTGCTTTCTTTCCATCGAGGTGGAGCAGAGCTTGCTCCTAGGCAGCAGTTGTTACACCAGCCATAGCTTCCGAGGCTAATCTCCCACCACCCCAACAATTATTTGGAGAACAAAAGGAAAATGACCGAGTTCCTCCCTAAATCAAGGACACACATAATGAATTTCCTTCTCTACATGGTTCATTCCTCAAGACAGAAGAATGTACATCTCAAAAGAAAGGAACTACACTTGATTAATAGCAGCTAGTTCCACTTCAAAAAGATGAGATGGATCATTATAATTATTTTTGAAAGGAATAATTGTGGCTATTATTTCTGGAGTGGGGTCATCTCACATAGTTATTCTCAAGGTTTTATACTACTATGCTTTAAATGCAGGAGTCTTTTGTTCTTCATATTATAATCAGGATCTTGGGGAAGGAGGGACTTCTCACTCTTCACACTTTTGCTTAGAATATATTTAAAACATAGTGTTTTTTTGGGAACAAAACATATATAAAAATCTTGCTTTCCTTGTAGCACCGAGATAGGTCATCATTCTATGACAGATTCAGATACCCCTTGTTGGAAGGAGTAACAAAGAGAATTACTAAACCATGATCAAAGGCCAACTCTCACATGGTCTCTGCACTGTTAGTTTTGTGAAAGTCAAGTTATTATCACCTCTCCAGGAGAAGGGAGTAGCAGGGAATGGGCAGAGAGGAGAATGACACAGGTCTGCAGAGGTGAATGCTCAAAAGAAAACAAAAACAACAAAAAAATGCTCATCTTAGCTCCAGGAACTCTTAAAGAGGGAATTTCATTAAGTAAAATAACCTTTCAGTATCCCCTAGACTAAACTATGAAACATTTTTGAAAAGCATAAAATCCTTATTTATGGCAGGAATGTTTGAAATTCAAAAGATAAATGCCGTTCGGAATGCAACCATGTTCTAGGTATCTAATATATAATGGGACACAGCTGTAATAACAGCCACTGAACCAGGGGGCTCCCTATATCATGTCATTAGCTGACTTGTTATAAGCCGATCTTCTAGTCCTTTTTATAAGGGCCATTGGGGTAAAAAATAAATATATCATGTACTGAACATCTGTGGTGCTGTCACAAAGCACCACTCATATCAATTTTCAAGCTTATATCTTAGGCTATATACAACAGGCTTTTAAAAATGGAGATTAACAAAAAGTACAGATCAGGAACTCTTAACTCTTTATTCCAAAAGGAACGCTGTGGCTGTGCCATAGGTAACACTAAGGGCACCTTTTCTATTGTTTTAGTATATTATTTGGCGTTTGAAACCATACATGCACTCTCGGTAAGATGCTGTTGGTGAATATTTTATATATGAGATTTAAGTAAGGAAAGAAATGTCAAACTATTGACATTAAGTTGTCAAAATCATGAATCAGCACTTAAGAACACACAATTATGAGCAGCGATTCCTGCTGAAGCCTTTTTTAAAAAGAAATAAACTTATCTGGTCATATTAGAAGATTTTTCTTTCATTTTTCCAATGTCAAATAAAATATAATACCATCTCCTTTAAAAAGAAACAGGGAAGGGAATACACATTTGAAATAACTAGAAAATATAACCAGTTATAAAAGATTTTAGAAAAAATACATAAACTGATTTATTTAATGAAATAATTAATAATAATGAATATTAGTATAGTTCATCCATGCTCATGCTCAATCATGTCCAACTCTTTGCAACCCTTTTGATTGTAGTCTGCCAGGATCCTCTGTCCATGGGGTTTTCTAGGTAAGAATAGTGGAGTGGGTTGCCATTTCCTATCCCACGGGATCACCCATGGATGGATCCTGTGACTCCTGTGTCTCTTGCATTGTAGGTAGATTCTTTACCTGCTGAGTCTTTGGGAAAGCCCCTGTATAGTTATTATAGACTAGTTTTTGTAGAGAAGACATGGTTGGAAGGCAAAGATCCAGTTAGGAGTTATTTTATATAATCTAGGCAGGATATGATGGGCTTCCCAGCTGGTGTTAGTGATTAAAGAACTCACCTGCCAATGCAGGAGACATAAGAGACAAGAGTTCGATCCCTGGGTCAGGAAGATCCCCTGAAGGAGGGCACAGCAACCCACTCTAGTATTCTTGCCTGGAGAATCCTATGAACAGAGGAGGCTGGAGGGCTGCAGTGCATAGCATAGCAAGGAGTCAGACACTACTGAAGCGATTTAGTATCCGGGTACGCAGGCAGGATATGAAGGAACCAGCGTTATGGCAATGGATACGGTAAAACGTGGTCTGGTTCTCGTCATAATGTGAAGGCATATTGATAGACTATGCTGATGGATCAGTTGTAAGGTGTGACTGAGAGGAGTCAAAGATAACTTCAACAGCTTTAATCTGATAATGTGGAAGGATAGAGTTGTCATTACCTGAAATGGGAGGCCTTTGACTTACTGACTTCATATTCACCATTGCCAGGCATATGGCACTGATGGGCAGCAGTACATTACTCAAAGGGTTTCAAATTTCCCCTTGGTGGTTTGAAAAAGAATCTTGGGTGCTATGTGCACAAATACTAAGTAAATTAAGTTCTCTTTTCAAATATATTTTAGGTAAAATAAAAAACGAGGCTTCATTCAGTTGAGTATATTGCTAAATTTTGACAGTTCAAGTAGTATGTGGTTGAAGCAAAATCCCTGGGAGCATGCAGTTATTTACTGAAAATTGGGAAATTCTGTAATATTGAAAAGACCTGGGTTCAAATTCTCTTTAGCCACTTAAGTTAGATAAACGAGAACAGTTAACTAAATTCTTATAAACACTTTATTCTTCTATAAATAAAAGTAATAATGCTCAAATTATAGGGTTGCTTTAAAGCTTAAGTGTTGCCCATAAAATATACAATATGGTATTTGGCAAGAATCTGGTTCTCCACATTTGGTTGCTACTTTAAATAATAAACATAATTCTGTGCCTATTCAACAGTTTCTGGGGCTATTATAGCAACCCAAAGGTATGCACAAATAAATACAAAACATCTAATGCCCACCACATTAGATGTGCTGAGTTGCTTCAGTCATGTCTGACCCTTTGTGATCCTATGGACTGTAGCCCACCAGGCTCCTCTGTCCATGGGATTCTGCAGGAAGAATACTGGAGTGGGTTGTCATGCCCTTCTCCAGGGGATCTTCCAGACCCAGGGATCGAACCCGCATTGCTTATGTCTCCTGCATTGGCAAGTGGGTTCTTTACCATTTGCACCACCTGGGAAGTGCCCTCAGTTCATTTAAATACGAAATAACTACTGACAGTAGAAAAATGTTTTATTAAAATATATATAAAATGCTTAAGATCTTACTCAGTATACTAAAACTAACAGCAAATAGTTATTTAAATACCAGCATTACCTGTGAAATGCATATAAATTTTTGAATTTCCTTTTTTTAATTTTTTTTTATTTTTAAACTTTACATAATTGTATTAGTTTTGCCAAATATCAAAATGAATTTTCTTAAGTAGGTTCCAAGAAGACAGACCCTTTATCTTCCAACGGTGTACATGAAGATTGACCTGGATGAAAAATGGTGGGTTGTTTCTTTATATGTAATTCCTTTAGTAGATTCTTTTTTTGAAACTCATTTCAATAATGTTTTTAACTTTTTAATAGAGAGTAAGTAGTAACTTTAAACTTTCACTGTGTGCAAACCCAGGTCTGCACTACAGGCAGATTCTATATCATCTGAGCCACCAGGGAAGCCCTTATGCAAACCAGGCATATTCAAATGAGATACAATTAAACTACACATACAACTGTCATTTAATTTGAATATAATTTAAAGTATTTTATTTCTTTTTCTTCTTTGAGTAGGAATCTTTGGGATAAGGTACTGTTTTTCTTGGGAGTGGGGCATTGCATAACAGAAAACAATCATAGAGTTTTAAAAATGTATCTTCTAGTAATAAAAAAGATGAAGCTATGACAGGTAATTTGGTATTATGTGTGAATTCAAAATAAATGTGTCCTTGGGTGGTTTCACTGAACTGCTGACGCTTACTGAAGTCTCTTGGCAGTTGGCCTTGTCTCCCTTTTCTTGGCCAAGCTAATCAATTTCATGCTGGTTTCTTAAAACCTCTAAGATCTCCTACTAAACTGAGAGCTCCTTGAAGATAGTAGCCACATCTTAATCATCATTTTATCCACAGTGCATTCAGCACAGTACCTGCCTCATAACAAGTGCTCAGTCAATCCTTAGGGAACTGAAAAAAAGCAATTTAGTAATTAAATGTATTATGAACTGCCAAAGAAAACCAGGAGTTAGCTAAAAGTTATTTTGATCTATAAAAGTACATTTGTTGCTAAATGTTCCAAAAGTTCATTAATTGATATTACTACCAAGTGTTGATCACTTATAAGTACTAAGCCCTGTAAGTGCTTATGTGGGGAATTATTCTTGTCTTTAGTTCATCTCCATGGAGACATTTAATAAATAACATAGTTAAGAATAAAACTATCTAAGTTCAAATGATTTAGGAAAAAAAAATGACTTTTTTCTCTCAGATCTGTTAGATCTCATACACTTTTCAGAACCTACTCTTTCTAGAACTTTACATTCTTCTTGAGATACGTATACACACATAAACATATAAACACAAAAGCACACATATGCAAACAAAACAATAAGTTGTTGCAAAACCTAGTTCTTTATCTGGCTGTTTTATATTGGGACTTTAATAAATATGTCTTCTATCTGCAATAATAAGAATTTATGAAAATAGCTTAGAATATAAACATATCTCAAATAAGATCGATGACATTCATTTTTAAACTTTTCAGAAACAAGGACTTTAATTCTTCTACTATATTAATTCAAATTGAGAAAGATGTTTGTTATCTTTTAAACCTTAGTCCTTTTCTGGGAGTTGATTTTATATTAAGCGATGTATTTCATGTGTCAACTATGACACTCCCTCTCATTTTATTTAGTCCTCACAACAATCCATATGTGTATTAATGTATCCATGTCAAAAAGGATGTAAAGACTTCAGTCCAGTCCCTGCCTTAAATTCATTTTAAAGCAAAATTAGGAGTGAATGCACTAACAAACCAAATTTAAGAATTTAAAAAATCTACTCACCTCACTATAAAGTGGCAACACCTGGATTTACAACTGGATTTTTGAAACTGTCCTGCAACACTCTGCTTTTAAAATATTACATTTTTTTGAAATCATATTTGTTTCAATTGTAAGCAAGTACTGAACATTTTCCCCATAAAAACATGATATATTTTGCATCAATTTAGTTTCCTAGAATATACAACTGTAAAGAAACTTAGAAGTTATCCAGTCCAACTGTTGAGTTTCAGGAAAGAGAAAAATAGCACTGATAAAAGTGACCTACTCAGTGGCCCAAACAAGAGTGGGAGCAGAGAGGAGTATCCACCTCTGTTGATATACATTGTAGAACTCTTCCTGCCCTGACATAGAGTTCCACTTTAAAGCTATTTCTTGAACAAAATTGTGACAAGACACAGATTTTCTCTCTGAAGGTTTGTTATAATTATTTTTTTCCTACTGGAATGAAAATGAAAACTAGTTTGAGTTTACTTCTTGATAACAAACTGTCAAGATAAATGATTTTAAATTAACATTGACTGGTAGTAAATGTAATCTTTCAAGGCTACTTTAGAAGAGTTTTTATTATTTGGTTTTGGCAAGAAAGATTTGGATAAATAACTTTCCAATAAGGATTCAGATTTAATTTCTTATCAAGATTGTTCAAATTACATGAAATTTTGACTTCAAAGGAAAACAATCAAACTATCTATGTTCCAGGTAGTCATAAATTACAATAATATGGTAACCATCTTTACAGATTTATTTTTTCAGTCTTAATTATGCAAAGCCATAGGGGAAAAAAAAATCCTAACACTTAAGGAACTTTGGAGATGTAGAACTGTGGGCAAGACATTTAACCACTTATAGTCATAAAATTGTTATCAGGATTAAATTAGATAATTATGTAATAGACTATAGTGCAGTGTTAATCATATAAAGAGGATTTAGATCAGCAATTATTACCGGTGAAATGAGGTAGAAAATATGAGTTTCCCATTTTTTGGCCTCAGCATTGCTTGGTTTAGAGTGACTATTATAGAGTTTCAGGGCCCCAGTACAAGGGGATGCCATACATAATAATTCTTTTAATTGAATACTTATCACAGAAATTTTATGGTGATATAGTCCCCTGAGGAAGGGGTGATTTTTTTCCAATTTGGACAATGGTGCTGTATGGATAGGATTATTAAGTGAGAATGCTGGGCTACATTATAGTTATTAACAGGAAGATAGTTTTTGAAGATACTGAAATATAATTAAGAGTTTATAAAGAAAGAGTTTGACTAGTGGTAGTAGGATTTTTGCTTTGAACATCAGAGTATCTTTTTATTCTAAGTATTTGCATTTATTCAATTTCTCAATTATTTGCACATATTGCAATTATTCCCAAAGGATCTTCTATATTCAGCTTAACTCTAGAGGGGTAGAATATATTTAAAGATAAATTGTTATCTTCACTGTGTTTTGATACTAGAAATTCTTATTTTTGGGGAACAACAACAATACAAAGATTTCTATAGAATACATATTTATTTTTGGCTCTGGGAAAGATTCAGTGAATACAAAGTTAGCATTAAATGGATATTTCTTCTTTTGCAATTTTTAAAAATAATTTGAATCAATTCATTTATTTACGTGTGTGTGTATATATTTTATTGCTAAGTCATATCCAAACTTTTGCAACTCCATGGACTGTATGTAACCTACCAGGCTCCTCTGTCAAAGGGATTCTCCAGGCAAGCGTACTGGAATAGGTTTCTATTTCCTTCTCCAGGGGATCTTCCCAACCCAGAGACTGAACTTGCATCTCCTGCATCAGTAGGCAGATTACCACTGAGCCATCAGGTAAGCCCTCAATTTTTATTTTTTAACTGAAGTATAGTTGACTTGTAATGGTTCATGTGTACAACAAAGTGATTTAGTTTTATATGTGTATACACACACACACACACACACACACACACACACACATATATATACTGCAAAAAGGCGAAATGGTTGTCTGAGAAGGCCTTACAAATAGCTGAGAAAAGAAGAGAAGCTAAAGGCAAAGGAGAAAAGGAAAGATAAACCATTTGAATGCAGAGTTCCAAAGAATAGCAAGGAGAGATAAAAAAGCCTTCCTCGGTGATCAGTGCAAAGAAAGAGAGGAAAACAATAGAATGGGAAACACTAGAGATCTCTTCAAGAAAATTAGTGATACCAAGGGAACATTTCATGCAAAGATGGGCTTGATAAAGGACAGAAATGGTATGGACCTAACAGAAGCAGAAGATATTAAGAAGTGGTAAGAATACATGGAAGAACCATACAGAAAGATCTTCATGGCCCAGGTAAGCACAATGGTGTGATCACTCACTAAGAGCCAGACATCCTGGAATGCAAATCACTATGAGCAAAGCTAGAGAAAGTGATGGAATTCCAGTTGAGCTATTTCAAATACTAAAAGTGCTGCACTCCATATGCCAGCAAATTTGGAAAACTCAGCAGTGGCCACAAGACTGGAAAAGGTCAGTTTTCATTCCAATCCCAGAGAAAGGCAATGCAAAAGAATGTTGAAACTACCACACAATTGCACTCTTCTCACATGCTAGCAAATTAATGCTCAAAATTCTCCAAGCCAGTCTTCAACAGTACATCAACCGTGAACTTCCTGGTGTTCAAGCTGGATTTAGAAAAGGCAGAGGAACCAGATATCAAATTGCCAACATCCACTGGATCATTGAAAAACCAAGAGAGTTCCAGAAAAACATCTATTTCTGGTTTATTGACTATGCCAAAGCCTTTGATTGTGTAGATCACAACAATCTGTGGAAAATTCTTAAAGAGATGATAATAGCAGACCACCTGATCTGCCTCCTGAGAAATCTGTATGCAGGTCAAGAAGCAACAGTTAGAACTGGACATGAAACAACAGACTGGTTCCAAATCAGGAAAGGAATATGTCAAGGCAGTATATTGTCACCCAGCTTATTTAATTTTTATGCAGAGTACATCATGAGAAACACTGGGCTGGATGAAGCACAAGCTGGAATCAAGATTGCTGGAAGAAATATCCATAACCTCAGATATGCAGATGACACCACCCTTATGGCAGAAAGTGAAGAAGAACTAAAGAACCTCTTGATGAAAGTGAAAGAGGAGAGTGAAAAAGCTGGCTTAAAACTCAACATTCAGAAAACGAAGATCATGGCATCTGTTCCCATCACTTCATGGCAAATAGATGGGGAAACAGTGGCAGACTTTATTTTTTTGGGTTCCAAAATCACTGCAGAAGGTGACTGAAACAATGAAATTAAAAGACTCTTGCTCCTTGGAAGAAAAGCTATGACCAACCTAGACAGCATACTAAAAAGCAGAGATGTTACTTTTCCAACAAAATCTATCTGGTCAAACTATGGTTTTTCCAGTAGTCAGGTATGGGTATGAGAGTTGGACTATAAAGAAAGCTGAGAGCCGACGAACTGATGCTTTTGAACTGTGGTGTTGGAGAAGACTCCTGAGTCCCTTGGACTGCAAGGAAATCCAACCAGTCCATCCTAAAGGAAATCAGTCCTGAATATTCATTGGAAGGACTGATGCTGAAGCTGAAACTCTAAAACTTTGGCCACCTGATGTGAAGAACTGACTCATTGGAAAATACCCAAATTCTGGGAAAGACTGAAGGCAGGAGGAGAAGGGGATGATAGAGGATGAGATGGTTGGATGGCATCACCGAGTCAAAGGACGTGAATTTGAGCAAACTCTGTGAGTTGGTGACGGACAGGGAGTATATATATATATCTGTCTGTGTGTATATGCATTCTTTTCACATTCTTTTTCTATTATAAGTTATTTCAAGATATTGTGTATAGTTCTCGTATCATACTTTGTTAACGCTAAGTGCTTTAGATAATACCATGTTTTCTCTAGCCGGTTGTTGTTATTTCTGTTCTTATGAGCACCTTTTAGAAGTCAGCAGGAAAAGAGTAACCATAATTCTCTAAACACAAGTGTACTTCATTCACTGTAATTAGAAATGAAAATGGGATGAGATTTCAACATAGATCTGGAAGCCCCCAAACTGTCTCCATTTGCTCGTTTTCCATACAGTTGTGACTTTAAGCTCACAAAAAGGTTCTGAATAACTGTCAGGACAATATATGGCTGTGCTTTTGTTCACGCTGCAGATACGTAATATGCCTCCGTACCAGGGTGTGATGGCTGAAAGGCATCATTAATGTGTTAAATGATGTGGAAGGCTTCAGGCACACTAGGACACATCACGGCAGAATGATATTCCCAGATGCACAGGTCTCTGCCTTGATTTCAAATCAGAAAGAGAAGCTAAGTTACCACACAAGCAAAACGCACAATGGAAATTACAATGTATATATTCACTTGTTATCTCTGAGCTCGATTCAGACCTCACTTGTTTGTTGTGAGAAATAAAAGGTAAGGCTGCAATTCTTAGGGTTTATTAATCACACACGTGAAATAACAAGAGGAGGATTCATCAGAGTTCATTACTGGAATCTTATTTTCTCTATTTTGTAGCTGATTTTCGGTATATTTTGACTTTCTAATTTACTATACTGATGCTATAAAACACCTTTCTTCACGCTCAGACAGAAGGCATGTAGATGATCTGATGTCTCCTTCCAGGATACATAACTACATGGCCACATACATTTCTATAGAGGCTATATCAATATGTGTCCATACTTTAATAGCAGATCCAAGCTGTAAACTTTTTCCACTTTTATTTTGAAATGTTTGCTTCTTCAGCATTTCTAAAGCCTGCTTGACTGTCTTTGACACGAGATATTCCTCTGTCATATCTATAAATGCTTCTTCTAAATCCCAAAGGAACAACAACGTGGACAGAGGAAATAAACTCCAGAATAAAGAAGATTTTAAAATATCTGCTTTATCAACAAATAAAAATTTGACTAGCTTCTAAATGTAGCCAAAGTGCTCATTTTTGAAATGTGCATTATTTATTCAAGATATATTAAACTCTTTCTCCTATTCATAGATGCTGTTACCTTGTTCTGTGAAATAGCAGGTAACAAACATATAAGCTAGTAAGCTTTAAAGACCTTTAGAGGAAGTAAGCTGATATGTGTACTTAAAGGTTAAGAAATGTATTGGCTGATTTAAATTGTACCAGTAACAAAGTTCTAAACTATAGTCCTAGAATCACAAAAAGTAAATAAAACAGAAAATTTATGAGTGGATTTCCAGTTCAATCCCTTTATATGATGGATAGTAATTTTTAACTGGAAAAAAAAAAAAAAGACATTTGCCTTTGATCATTAAGTGGGCTTCCCTGGTGGCTTAGATAGTAAAGAATCCGCCTGCAATGCAGGAGACCTAGGTTTGATCCCTAGTTTGGCAAGATCCCCTGGAGAAGGAAATGGAATTCCACTCTAATATTCTTGTCTGGAAAATCCTCATGGACAAAGGAGTCTGACAAGCTACAGGCCCTGGCATGGCAAAGAGTTGGACCTGACAGAGCAACCTCAGATATGCAGATGACACGACACTTATGGCAGAAAGCAAAGAAGAACTAAAGAGCCTTTTGATGAAAGTGAAAGAGGAGAGTGAGAAAGTTGGCTTAAAACTCAACATTTAGAAAACTAAGATCATGGCATCTGGTCCCATCATTCCATGGCAAATAGATGGGGAAACAGTGGAAACAGTGACAGGCTTTATATTTTGGGGCTCCAAAATCACCACTGCAGATGGTGACTGCAGCCATGAAATTAAGACACTTGCTCTTGAAAGAAAAGTTATGACCAACCTAGACAGCATATTAAAAAGCAGAGACATTACTTTGCCAGCAAATATCCATCCAGTCAAAGCTATGGTTTTTCTAGTAGTCATGTATGGATGTGAGAGTTGGGACTATAGAGAAAGCTGAGCGCCAAAGAATTGATGCTTTTGAAGCGTGGTGTTGAAGACTCTTGAGAGTCCCTTGGACTGCAAGGAGATCAAACCAGTCCATTCTAAAGGCAATCAGCCCTGAATGTTCATTGGAAGGACTGATGCTGAAACTTGAAACTCCAATATTTTGGCCACCTGATGAGAAGAACTGACCGATTGGAAAAGACCCTGATTCTGGGAAAGATTGAAGGCAGGAGGTGAAGTGGATGACAGAGGGTAAGATAGTTGGATGGTATCACTGACTCGATGGACATGAGTTTGAGTAAACTGTAGGAGTTGGTGATGGCCAGGAAGTCCTGGCGTGCTGCAGTCCATGGGGTTGCAAAGATTCAGACACGACTGAATGACTGAACTGAACTGAGCGATTAAGCACATTAAGTGGATGATAGAGGCTATACTGGTTAGAGCCAAGGCTAAGAATGTTTTCCTTGTATCAGGAAGTTTCTTAGATGCTACCCATCTTTGCATAAAGTAATGGTCCTTCAACAGGAAATCTAAATAAAATTAAGTCAAGCCTTCTGTTTTTTAATAATATTGTTTACCAGTCATTTTTCACTGGGGTGGCAGCGATGAAACTCCTAGAGAGATATCAAGCACCTGAAAAAGTCCTACCATAACTATTGATTCCCTTTCCCTTCTTATTTTTGTATCTGGCTTAATTTACAGAAAATGGCTAATTTATTCATTACTGTAGATAAGAAAGTTCTTATGTTATAGATAGAAGCTGAAGGTAAACAAAACATCAGTTTATTTTTGCCAAAGGGACATCATGGAAGAACTGACAAAAATTGATTAATATCTGCAGATAAGATCATGATATGGATGGATGTGAATGTCTTGATTTTGACAAATTTATTGAGGTTTTACTTTAGGAAGTTCACAGTGACGTATTTAGGAGTAAAGGGGCATGATATCTGCAATCTACCCTCAAGTGGTTTAGAAATAAGTATCTACTTACACAGAAGGTGATGGGGGAGAGTATGATAGAGCAAATATAGTAAAATATTAATTTTTAGGAAATCTGGCTTAAGGTACTGATTCCCAACCTTTTTGGCACCAGAGACCAGTTTCCTGGAAAACAGTTTTTCCATGGACAGAGTGGGGTGGGATGGTTACTGGATGATCCAAGAGGATTCTGCTTATTGTGCACTTTATTTCTATTGTTATTTCTTTGTGATATGTAATGAAATAATTATATAGCTCACCATAATGCAGCATCAGGGGAAACCCTGAGCTTGTTTTCCTGAGCTCAGGCAGTAATGAGAGTAATGCAGAGCTCCATATAAATACAGATGAAGCTCAGCTCACTTGTCTTTGCTTACCTCCTACCGTGCAGCCTGGTTCCTAACAGGCTGTACCAGTACCAGTCCACGATCCCGGGGTTGGGGAACCCTGGCTTAAAGTATATACACATACTATGTACATTGGTACTATTTGCAAGACTTTCATACATGTGAACAAATTGAATTTTATGATAAAACTATACACACACATATATGTTTTTTAATATTTTATATATATATATATATATATATATATATATATATATATGCTCATATATAGAACTCTAGTAGGATAAATTGGAAGAGGAGAGACAAGTCCATTTACTCCAGGGAAGTACAGGAGTCAAGATAATCTTCACAGAGGAAAAAAAAAGTGTAAATGGAACTAGAAAAAACATTAAAAAATGGATGCCTAAAACAAAAATTCAAAGTTTAGGGATATGTTGAAAAAGAAAATACTGGAGTGATACCAGGACCCAGGGAGTGGAGGAAGATATTTTTCAACTATTGTAAATGGAGTGAAACACAATGGCATTTACCTCAGCCTCGTGACAAGTCTAGTCAATTGTATGACTGCAAGCAAAAAATTCCAAGACTTATGGTACTTGAATGTCAACAATCTTCAGTCAAGAATCTAAATAGGAAAACACCAAGGATTCCTAAAACTTTTTTTTTTTTTGGTGGAATGTAGGGCAAGAAAATTTTAAATGCCACTTTATATTTCAGAATTATAATTGCAGATAATACAAATACTCATTTAAATCCAATGATGTAATTCTTTCACTATAATTCAGGCATTCACATGTGAAGAATTATATTTATTGACAATATTCCCTGCTCTTGTTAAAATTAAGCTTCTTAAAACAGACTGAATGAGGTTACTCTTCAATTTTAATATGTTTCCATTCACTATCTCACTACCTACTACCAGTTGCTGGGCCTTCATTGCATGTTCAACCTGATATCCTTTTATCCTTTAACAAGATCCATCTCCTTGTCTCAGTCTAGATGTCCTACTACCCAGGAAACTCAATTCCAATATATATATATATACGTGACCTTTATTTGATTTATTTCTATTTTTCAAAGTACATCTAAATTGTTTTCTCCAAAGTTTTCCTAAAATCCTTTAATCACCACTTCTTAACTCATTTCGTTATATAGTATCTTCTGCATTGAAATATACTGGGTGATCCATTAACCCTTTTTACAAATTGCTCAGTGGAAAGAGGTTGCTGAGCAACATGATATTCTGATTTAAATTAACATAGTTAGGTCAAATTCCCTTTTATTTTGCAATCTCAAAATAATTAAAGGAGGACTATTATATTTCATGGTATTGTTTATTTATAAACATTATGACCAAGAACCTTAAAATCTTACACTAAATGTGGAGTATGAATACCCAAAACAATTCAAAGGAAAAATCAGTAGCATGTGAGTACTTCTTAAATGTTAAATGTAGAAGATGAACCAAAGATGACACTTGAAAAAGTGTTAGAAACTGGTAAACTGAGGAAAATGGCAGTCCCATTAACAGAGAAAAAAAAATTAACGAGAGAGAGTGGTTTGAGAATCAATGTTTTCATTGTTGGATGGTGGACGTTTCCATTCATCAATAAACATTTGAGTGAATACAAGGTGATAGAAGGCCCTGTCTGAAGTCTGAGAATCACAAGTGTGAACATAGGCAAGGTCCAGGGCATGTGTGCTCAGTCGTGTCCAGCATTTTGCGACCACATGGACTGTAGCCAGCCAGGCTCCTTTGGTCATGGAATTTCCCAGGCAAGAATACTGGAGTGGGTTGCCATTTCCTTCTCCAGGGAATCTTCCTGACCCAGGGATTGAACCCACGTCTCTTGCATATCTTGCACTGGCAAGCGCATTCTTTACCAGCTGAGCCACCGGGAAAGCCCAAGACAAGGTCCAGGCCTTTATGAAATCCACACTTTTCCTAACAATTGCATTCACTTTAACAGAAAGATGCAAATAGGAAATTACAACTGATTCTCAGGAAGGCACTTATGTAGAGTGAGGACAGAAACCAGGCTGAACTCTGAATGAGAGAACAAGACAGAAGAAAGGATTACTTTACGAAAATATCTAAACTTAGTTTGAAAAATAGGAGAAAATAGGATAAAATCACAAAGAGTAAAACGATTTGGAACGTGCACCCGTGTGTGTATGTGTGTGTTTGAGTGTGTGTTTATTGTTGTTGCAGATGCTTATGGAATCATTGGTATCTTCCTCTAAGATGAAAAAGACTTGTGCAACATAAAAGGCAAAGACAAAGAGCCAGAAGAATGTTTGTCTAAGATGTTAGCAGGGGAAGTGATTTGCTTGAGAGCACACTCTTTAGAATCAGGAGTCAATGGGAGTTAGTGTGTAGCACAGGAGGGATAAGATTTAGAAAAGCCAGTACGTTACCATTTAATTTTCCCTTTTAAATTTTATGGTCTTAGTAAGTTAGGTAGTGTAAGGCGAAAAACACACTCCTGTGTGTCTCTTCCACACAATACTTCACTTGTGGTCACCGAATGTGTGGGGATTTTCTCCACACCAAGCAATCTTGCAACACCAGTTGGGTGTCCTACGATTTAATTCAATTCTGACACTAAATACCTGGAGTTTGCATCAGATCTCACAGGTTAAGGGCTTTAGTCCCACAAGACCTCCCCAAACCCCCTTTCAGATACTAATCTCAAGTCTAAGTTTTATTGTGCTTTTGGCCCACCAGGTATAAATCAGAGGCTTCCATGACCCGCTATTAATGTTCAATTAATTTACTAGAGCAGCTCACAGAACTTAGAAAAACATTTTACCTACTATACTTTATTACATAAAAGAATGCAACTTGGGAACCACCAGATGAAGAGATGAACAGGGCAAGGTACTGAATTTCAAAATTCAGGGAACAAGGCAGAGAATTTCAAAATTTTCTCCAGACACATTACTTAACAACATATCTACCCAGAAACTCTCTGAATCGTGTCCTTTGAGTGTTTAAGGAGGCTTCATTACACAGGCATGATTGATTACCTAATTGACCAGTGATGACTAAACTCTATCTCTGGCCCTCCCTTGGTCTGTAACAGAGATAAAACCAGTCAATCCTAAAGGAAATCAACCCTGGATATTCATTGGAAGGACTGACGCTGAAGCTCCAATACCTTGGCTACCTGATGCGAAGAGCCAACTTATTGGAAAAGATCTCGCTCCTGGGAAAGATTGAAGGCAAAAGAAGAGGGAGGCAGAGGATGAGATGGTTAGGTAGCATCACCGACTCAATGGATATGAATTTGAACAAACTCCGGGAGATGGTGGAGGACAGAGGAGCCCAGCATGATACAATTCATAAAATGTGACAGTCCAAAGAGTTGGACATGACCTAGCAACTTAACAACAACAAGACTCTCCACCCTCCTCAGAGGCAAAGTTGAGGAGTGGAGTGGCTAAAAGTTCCAATTCTCTAATCACATGGTCAGTTCCCCTGGCAAATAGCCACCATCCTTAGGGGCTTTCCAAAGTGAACTTCCAAACTTCACCTTATTAAGGTAAACTCAACTATGACTGAAAGGGGTTTTTAATGTATAACAAAATACCCTTTATTGCTCTTATCATTTAGGAAATTCCCTGAGTTTTAGGAGTTCTGTGCCACAAGTTGGGACCAAGACCAAATATATATTTCTTGCTATAAATCACAATGATTCAGAGGGAAAATCATCTGTGTAGAATGAGGGAGTGAGGGATAAGATTAAATCTGGGAAAGAGTGGAGATGATAAAGAAGATCTGTTGCATAATACCCCTGAAAAACTCTGTGATAAATGACTGAGAAGCAAAGACTAAGTTTATTGTAGGTGGCACAGGTTATGGCAGATTTTCCTAGGAAAGTCCCCCTCTGTCTCAAAGACAGCATTTCTTTTTGTAGCTATATGGCATGAATTATAGAATGACAGAAAGAACATGAGAATGAAGTTGAAACTGGAGTTGGATTTGGGAGCCTTAAGTAGAAGTTTGACAACTTGATTAAAAAATTTAAAAAGCTCCTTGGATCTCAGTTTTTACAAAATGGGGGTAAGGTGGATCTCAAAACTTGAAAGCAGTATATTCTCTTTAGTGTCCCCTCTTCTTGTCTGAGATTGTTACATGCTATAGGATAGTGGGGAACAGGCAGGTTCTATGATGCAAGTTGAGAATAAACAGACAAATATTCCACTAGTAGAATGGCTTCTCCAGAACTGAAAGGTAAATATACTCATTCAAAGAAGTAAACAAAAAGTAGCATTTTACCCCAAGATATAACTTTACAGCTTTTTGTTCTGCAATCTGCAGTTCTTTCTGTATGTGTTTGAGTGATGGATTCACGGATATAATCTTTATGTAGAGACCACGCTTTTTATCTCACTGACATACTTTGTGAAAGTATTAAGAGCTGGGAACTAACATCTGAATTTACAACATAATCCTCTACAATTTAGAAGGTGCCTTATCGTGTGGTCATCACGTGGCATTTACAATGTAATCAAGAGAAAAATCAACAAATTCAATCTCACAAACTAAATTAAAAGGGACACATTCATGTTTCCCCTTTATAGCCATGTCAGAGATAGAGAGGATAGGAGGAATTTAAACACCAGACATCATAGCTGTCATAGCCATATCTTTCTAGAGTTAGGGAGCTCATTTCTCAAGGCTACAAGTCCATTAACCTTCACAAGAGCAAAAATAAAGCAAAACAATGAAACACTCTGGAGAACTGGCATTGCTTCTAATCTTGCTTATATATCTCACTGTAGGGATTTAAAGATGGAACAAAGACTTCTTCTTCCCCAGGCACAAAAATGACACAGACTCCCTGAAATAAATATACAAAATGCCTCATGGTACATATTGTAGACATATTTGTGATTTTTCTGAAAAATGAGAGTGGGGTTAGGAAAAGTAACTGATATCATTCCTGTTGAATCTTTGTCTTACCCAGTGATTTGTAACTGGGAGGGCCAAAGTATCAACCCCATTTATTTTTTAAAGTCTTGGTCTTCCCTTGGTTGCCACTTTACCTAGATTCATTCACTGTATATATCTGGAACTATTCGTTTCCTGATAAACGCATTGTCAGGAAGCCAGAGGTCAATGATAAGATAGGAAGCAAGGAGAGCTTGCTTGTTTTTATACATTTCTGTTTGACTTGGGAGATAATTATAACGCAGATTGATGCTCCTATTTTAAACAAGGTAGTAAATCAGAGTAAAATATGGGATTCAGGAAAGCCATTTGCCACATAATTATAATTTCTTAAAATTCCTGCATTCATTGAATATGAGAAGCTGTAATCATGTGATACATAGCAACAACATTACTCATCTTTTTTTTTTCTCTCATAGAAGACAGTTAAATAAACTTTAGTTACAGTCTTTAAATATTATTAGTTACAAAGTTTAAATATCATTAACTGAAGCAAAACAAGAGCATAAGTTGCTTGATCTGAGATCTATGTTCTAGTGGGAGAGATTACAGATTCAGTAAGGAAGATTAAAATAATGATTAAGTGTACTTCACTAAAAAGTCATATCTTTTCCACAAATAAACTTTATTTATCACCACGAGACAAATAGTATTATAAGAATTCCATCAATATAGGAGAACAGAAAAAATGTAGGAACAAAAGAGGGGTTTAGAATCAGAAAGAGACACATTTAAGCATGGACTCTGCCAAGGGTTATATTCAGAACACCTATAAACTGGCATGGCAGGGACATGGAGCCTTCAAGTTGGAAGAATTCCAGCACGGGGATCTAAAGACCCCTGTGATGCAAGGATTTATCATTTTGGTTGCTGCATTAAGGGAGAGAAAGAAGGGGGACTGAGGTACTGATATAGAAGTGCCTCTAATGCCAAGATTTATCCCTTCATTGCTAGATTATGGGGGAAGAAAAGGGGGACCTTATATATTGGGTTTAGGGGCCTTCTCAGGGTACTTGAGGAATTAACAAGTACAGTACATTTCTATGCTCACCTACAGAAGTAACTGTACTTGCTTTTAACCAGTGTGGAAATAAGTACACAATTTTACCCACCAGCAAAATCATACTCGTGCATACTTGCTGGATATTAATCCTGATGATATACTACTTTTGTACTTTGGTAGTTTAACTAAATTCCCTGAGTCAGACAAGTGAAAGAAAGTGATGAGTTCCCCGGCTAGTTATCTGGCTGCTCTAAGACCTCTTCTAGCTGATAAAATGTAGTCATCTTTCCTTTCCCTTTCCTTCTGACATTCAGTATTCATATCTTCAAAGCAAAGAACAAATCTTTCTTGAGAGCTGGGGGACTTCCATAATTTAAACCAAATGCAGAAAAGAAGCTGAGTTTACATTCAATCCTAACTTCCAGCTCAGGGAGAGCGCCCCTGGGAGCAGACATGAGGGTCTGTAGTTCTGGTTGAAGCATCATCAGAGTGCCACCCTTTTTCTTCCTTTTCCCCCTTTTTGGCTCTGGTGTTTCTTTGTTTGCATAAAAATTATACAATAATACCTCTGAATTGAATTGCTTGAAATGTATCTCTAATTATGCTATCTTATAGCAACAGTTATGCACGATAAATATCTATCAGCTTAATTTTGCACAAGCTTTGTTGATTTCATTTTATTCATTCATCCTAGTTATCATCTTTGAAAAATGATTGCCTTATTTTAAAGGGATATCACTGGTAAGTCTCTGTATACTCTACAAAGTGTATCTCTTCTATATGTTTCAGAGAATCGCAACTAAAACCCCATCAACAGTTCTGGACACCAAACTGTTAAAAAAAAAACATAATAAATACAATCACAAAAAGAAGATTTAACGAGTGATCAAAGATTTAAAGAGTGATCGAAGATTAAGAGTAAATTTACAGGATTTACTAACTGTAAATAAAAGAGAAATGTTGTGAATGTAAGGAAAAAGTGAGACCTCTGTGTGCTTAATTTTTCCATTCTACATTAAAGGCCTTTTGCTTACGATCGGGCAATATAGCTTTTCTTTTTGATTAGGAAAAGAATGTCAGAGGAAAAGATAGTTGGTGAAATCACCAAGAAAATATATACCTGGAAATTTTTTATATCAGTGATTAAAACTGTTTTCCAGCAAGATCTCTTTTTAAAAGTTTCTCCTCAAATTCCATATTTTTAATTTTAAGATACAAATTGTGCCTATTAAATAAAATGGATTTATTTTCTTCTTTTTAATTAATCAGAGAGTTTTAACTGTCTGAGCTATACTACTCAGAGATTCTGGGAAGCATAAAATAACTGATCAACTATACACAGATCTGATAAAATTATAACTAAGGTAAAGATATTTATAGCTATAAATATCCTGTATATGCTTTTCCAAGCTTGAGCCAATGTTCTGTTTAATTCTTGAAAATATGGAAATGTTGCAAGGAGCCCCATAAGTACTATCTCCAGAGCCCCAAATATTTAAAAAGCTTTCAAAGTGTTAAGCGGTGGATTATACTAGTTTAAAATTATCTAACAAATGTGATTTATTTTCACTTTGAAGAATGAAATTGAGCTAGTTAATGTACCATAACTGTCCAAAAGTGATAGAAGAGAATATCCTTTTCACATTTTTTTTCGCCTGCCCTTTCTTCCACTCTTTTCTGTTGAAACTGTTACTTGGCTCTGAGATGGCAAAAGAGGGAGCGCCCAGCATGTACTCACCAGCCTGGTTAGTTGTGATGCTGACTGCAGCAAACTGTCTGGGTGGTGAGCTCAGCTCTGACACCCCGTTAACGGCATCGATCTCAAAGGTGTAGTTAGTGTGTGCCAGGAGGTCTGTCACTGTCACCGTGGTGTTGGTGAGCCCAAACTGCCGAGGGAGGAAGCGGACATTTGGACTGCACGGCTCACACTGTTTGACATTCCACCCACATTTTTTACATATGATGTTGAAGGTAACATCTTTCCGGCCTCCTGTGTCCAGGGGCCAACTCCAGTCCAGGATAACCGAGGTCTCGTTTATATTAGATATCACATTTCTCGGTGCAGACGGAGGTCCTGCAAAGTAGTTCAACAAAGATTAATGAGCCTCACATTGGTTTTCTACTACAAGGGAAATAGATAATTTACAATGGAACTGAAAGAGGTAAATAACCATCTTGTCTTTTATTTTATACTTTTAATTCGTCCTTAGAGGATCCAGGAGATTATAGACACATGGATTCCAGAGGACTGTCCTCCCCACTCTATAAATGGGGGAGTTTGGACTCCAGGTTGAAGATGCATTCACAAAGTCCAAGGAAGGAATCTACCACTAAATTCAATGCCCTTGTGAATAGTTATGAAAACCTTAGTATTAGTTTTATAAATCTTAGTTCTTTTTCCCTGTGACCTATGACCAACACATAACAAGAGGGAATAGAAAAGTAAAAACACAAATCCCATGCCTATAACCTCCCCTACCCTATCAAAATAATGCAAGATCTAAAACAAGATATAGATTTTTTTTTTCTTTCTAGGGGTCCTGTTGTAGAAAGTGATTTAAAAACGAATTCATTCTGTGTGATAAATGTTGCATTTGTGGTGAGCCAAGCATGGAGAGTGAAGCAGAGAAAGCTTTTAATTTGCACATGGACAACAGAAGGAAATGGGCCAAATGCTAAAAACAAAAAATACAATAACAAGAAGAAAAAAGTAAATAAAGCAAACATGGAGGCATGGGTTGCAGCAAAACTACTCACGGGTACAAGCCATGGATGGAGGGTCTTTGTCTGCTCGGAAGTAATTATTTTCACACCTGCAGTTCACTGAACCGTCTTCGTGAGTAGAACTGTGAGGTGGACACTTAGCACACTTCATATTACCATCTGAAGCCTTGTAGAAACCTGGTTGACAAGCTACAAACAAAATGACTCTTTTAAAATTCTGTGATAAATTGGAAAGTGTATCCTTGAAAATACATCACACAGATTTCAGGAGGCTAGGGCATGCATTTATCATGAATAAAATCCATTTTTTTTTTCCTCCCAGAAATCACAGAAGCAAATCATGTGGCCCAATATAGTTTCTCCATGTATATGTTTGTATTTGCACCAAGTGGTAAGGGGGGGAAAAAAACCCACAAGAGTTAGATTATTTTGGCACTAGAGTGGGATGAAATTTCCAGTTCATGTTTTCACAGCTTTACTTGGCATTGGACCATTTGTGGAGAATATAAAGCAAAGCCATGTCATCATGCAGCCATTTCCTTTTTAAACATGATGCAATGTGCACAGTCTCTGCTCTGCAGCTAGCACTGCATTACATACCCACTTGTTTTCTAATCAGTTTATGTGTAAACAATTTTCTTCTCATGAATTGTAAACTGAAGGAAGAAATCATGGCTTGTCTATATTTTAAGGTTCTTTATATATGGATCTCCTGAGCAATGACATTTTTGTTCTCTCTTGACAGTGTCATTCCTTAACTTCTCTGGTAATGGTCTAAGATAAAGATTTTAATATATTTCCTTATTTGTATCTCAAATACATAGAGAGGTATAATTTCTATTTAAACTAATATACATGTGAGTATTTACTAGATTAAAGCTTTTTAAAATAATCATGTTATCTTTCTTCCTGGTAGTATCTCTGAATGATGTGTCTTTCTTTCTTTCTTTTTTTTTTTAGTTCAATGAATTGGTTACCAGATATTGATTTCAGCTGCCCATTTAGAATTCACCATCTATTTACAACTTTTACAGAAATGTCTCCATTATAGTATTTTCATTTAATCTGATATAAAATTTAAAATGTACTGTTTCATTTGGTCCATTTTCATAATTACAGTGAGAACTGAAATCATAGCGAAAATCCTAACAAAAATCCCTTGACATTTCTTTGAATAAGAAATTCAGGATCTTTAGCTTTAATTTCTTCTAGATTATCTTTGGAAGCCAGTAATTTCTTAAGTCTCTAAAACTCAATTTCAAAGCTACACTGAGATTTGATGGCTTAAAGCACTTAGAGAATAGACCCTATAGACTATCATTATGATTGAATTCCAAATTGTTAATATCAACTTTATATTGTGAATAAGAGGTTATTTACATTTAAATAAAACCTGTAAGAATAAATCTTAACTTTTATAATCACTAAATGCATATCGAAAGATAACACACTGTATAATAGTGTATCTTCCTATTGAACACTTCTTGGGAGATAGCACTGCTGAGGAAAATACATTGACAAGGCAAAAAATTAGATTAACTTAAAATAATAGTCCTTGGGTAGAGAAAATCCCCTGGAGAGGAAATGGCAACCTACTCCAGTATTCTTGCTTGGAGAATCCCATGGACAGAGAAGCCTGGCCGGCTACAGTCCATGGGGTCAGACATAACTTACCAATTAAACAACAAACAACAAAATGACAGTAATCATTAATCTAGTGTTACTGATTTCAAATTCCTACTAAGAATGGCTGCTCTAGGATCATATTACATTAAATTGAATAACTTTTGGTTCTATATTGAGAGCCACTCAAATTCTATTACCCTAACCAAACTTGAGTATGTGAAGTGAAAGTTGCTCAGTTGTGTCCAACCCTTTGCTATCCCATGGACTGTACAGTCCATGGGATTCTCCAGGCCAGAATACTGGAGTGGGTAGCCTTTCCCTTCTCCAGGGGATCTTCCCAACCCAGGGATCAAACCCAGGTCTCCCACATTGCAGGCAGATTCTTTACCAGCTGAACCACAAAAGAAGCCTTAACCAAACTTAGATTAGGATTTTAAACTTTGAACATTGTCCTTAAACACTGATTAGGAAGGTCCCCTGCATATCTCGTGTCATATTGCCTCAGGGGGAAATGATACAAAGTCTAAACAAACCATGCATTTAACTTCTGGTTTCAATTTAGCTCATCACTGAGTGCCTTTTAATTTGCAAGAGGGCATTGCTGAGTCTCTAAAAGATTAAGTTGCAGTGTTCCAAGGTACTTTGTTATTTTGTTTGCTTGTAAATTTATCTCTTTGTTTTTGTTTGAGTCTTTTATGGTTTTTACAACATTTAGCATAAAGGTATTCACTAAACAATCATTTTTTGTTAATATTATAAATGGCTATGTATATGATACTTAAAGAAAAGACAAGACAGTCATATAATCACTTGTTAGCTACAGCACCACAACACAGAATTTCTGGTAGTATTGAAAGTAGCTAGTTATTAAGCCTAAAAGTTAAGAATATAACTTGAGCTAATAACCAGACTTGATCTAATTTTGAGTAAATAATAACCTTGGAGATGAGAACAGTAAAAGTAGGGTAGGTAATATGTGTTAGTTGCTCAGTCACGTCTGACTCTTTGTGATCCCATGGACTGTAACCCACCTGGTTCCTCTGTCCATGGAATTCTCCAGGCAAGAATCCTGGACTGGGGTGCCATTCCTTTGTCCAGGGGATATTCCCACCCCAGGGATGAAACCTAGGACTCCTGAATTGCAGGTAGATGCTTTACCATCTGAGCCAATGCAGTTCAATAAATATCTGTCAGTCATCAACTTTTGTTCAGGCTCCTTCTTAGTCTTGAAGATATTAATATCCCTAATTTTGTCCATCCCCAAAATGCCTTTGCTATGTGAACACAGGTAACAGACATTTACAGAACACAGGCCACCTGGAGCAAGTATTTCATTCTGATTGAGCTGTTGGAAGAAATACACAGAAGAAATCCTATTTGAGAAAGATTATGAAAAGACAGTAGGAGTTGGTCTATAAGTAGCATGATTAAATACACAAATGGATTAACATGAAAAGATAAACTCTTAAGTAGAGGAACATGGTCGGCACTGTTGGTTAGGTACTCAGTATCCCGATTCTTTTTCTGCTTGTAAATAGAATCCTGATTTTGTTCAGAACTGCATTCTGCCAAGTACTCCCTAACTCAGATTTCATTGCAAATTGGAGTGGATGGCCAAAGTTATGGCCAAAGAGATGGCTAAAGAGATACAAACAGAAATCTAAAGAAATTTTCAGTTTCTTTTCTAGCAAGATGATTCAGATACACTGAAACCACTCAATCTACATTATTCTAATTTTGATTACGGGCATAATGGTTACAGGAGACACTAAGTTATAGGCCAAGAAACTTAGGGAGATGTATACACTGCTTTTGCCGACCAAGCAAGCACCAATTCAAGATTTCTTATAATGTCTGAAAAGTAACACCCTGTTTGTTGTCACTATGGTCAAGTTTTCTTTTTCTTGCAGCAGAAAGCATTTGTAAATGATAAAAAAGACAAAGAGAATTCAGTTGAGATGTATTAATTACACAGAATCATAGCTTGCTACTACTGCTGCTAAGTCGCTTCAGTCATGTCCCACTCTGTGTGACCCCATGGATGGCAGCCCACCAGGCTCCCCCAACCCTCACTGGAGTGGGTTGCCATTTCCTTCTCCAATGCATGAAAGTGAAAAGTGAAAATGAAGTTGCTCAGTCATGTCTGATTCTTAACGACCCCATGGACTGCAGCCTACCAGGCTCCTCCTTCCATGGGATTTTCCAGGCAAGAGTACTGGAGTAGGGTGCCATTGCCTTCTCTGGAATCATAGCTTAATGGAACTAAAGATCCTAAGAAAGCACAATGGTCAGTCTCTGTGTTTTACATCTGAAAATCCAGGATATTTGGTGGTACAGTAAGGAACAGACTCTACTCTGCATCTTCTGGAACTTGGTAGCTATCTGGATTTAATAGGTGATAGGACTTAATCATCTATTTACAGGTATTCATTGAATGATAACTCTATCCTGAGTACAAAGATAGGTTCTACAGTAACAACCTAAATGTAGACACTTTTTCTCTTTATGAAGAACTTTCAAATGTACCATCTCAATTGAATCATACAACATTTCTATTGAAATAATCAAGGTAGATATTAATCTTGTTTTACAGAATAAACAAATGAAGCACAAACAGAAATAATAGCATGCCCAAAATATAAAAGAAATTCAATGATAGTCTGAACAAGCAAGAGAAATCTGCTTTTAATTTTATGTAAATCATTCGTTAAAGCAAATTATTTTCTGATCAATTTAGGCTTGGTGGTATGACATTGGAGAACAGTCATCTAAAAAATATAATGCAAAACATTTAGTTAAACAAGTGCAAGTCTTTTGTCATATAGTGTTAGTAAGACCTCATTTCAGAAAGGCTGATGTTCTCTTGTTCTCCAGGATTTTCTATCTAATTGAAGTGTAACATTACTATGGGCAGATGAACAATTGTGCTTTTGATGAAAGGGCAGATGTTGACTGCCAACTTTAAGAACATGGTGATCCACAATATGTGGGAGGCATACAATTAAATTTTCCTTTTCTTGATACAAACAGAATCTCTAAATCCTTCACTCAGGTTGTTCAGCAAATTTGAGAGTATGACTGAAAAGTTTATATTCACTAATAAAATTATTATACTGGTAAGAACCATTATCTTTAAATATATAAGGGAAAATTCTTTATATAATATACTTATTTCAAACTTTTTCCCTCCCTTGTAATAAATCAACTTGTGCTTGAATACCAATCCTTCTAACAAACCTTCTTCATTCTTAAATCCTCATGGAAAAATTT
This sequence comes from Bos taurus, assembly GCF_002263795.3. Taxonomy (NCBI): domain Eukaryota; kingdom Metazoa; phylum Chordata; class Mammalia; order Artiodactyla; family Bovidae; genus Bos; species Bos taurus. The sequence continues at coordinate 37,375,954 of NC_037328.1, read as the reverse complement.
GAAATGACCTCTAAAGGGGATGAATACTTATGTTTTATTATCTTTGCTTATGGTAGGGAAAACAATGATAGTAATTTAAAAGTATCTCCTTCTCTTCCTTGAATGTAAAATTGATGTGCACATTTCTCCCATTATGTATTACTTTAGAAACTGGAAGGTTCAGTATTCAAAAAAATAAAACCCAGGTAAGAAGTGGTGGTGATAGTTGTGGTTTAGTCACTAAGTTTTGTCTGATTCTTTGCAACCCCACAGACTGTAGCTCGCTAGGCTCCTCTGTCCATGGGATTTCCGAAGCAAGAATACAGGAGTGGGTTGCCATTTCCTTCTCCAGGGGATCTTCCTAATCCAGGAAAGAACCTGTGTCTATTGCATTGCAGGCGGATTCCTTACCACTGAGCCACCACGTAGAAATAAGAAGTGGAAAGAAGAAAGTAGATATGTTAATGTGTTTTATTTACCTTTCTTATTTAAAGGATATCTTGGTCAACTTATTATGTAACATCAAAAACAGAGTACACACACTAATGGTAAATTAATGGTAAAAAATTAATATGAATTCAGATTTATCCAACTTTAAGTTTTAAATTTAAAAAAGTAAAAAATAAAAACTTCTGTGGTATAGTTAAGGCCTTCTCTGTGTTGGCCAGCTACTAAAGTAACACTTAACTGAAGTGGAAATACACATATTCAAAGCCTGCTGCCAAAATGACAGAAACCTGATTTACATTTTTCCTCAGATAACCCAGTAGTGCATGTTCTTGTTAGGCAAACATGGGTAAAATTATTCATAGATTTCTGCCTCAGGGTAGTAAAACACCAAAGAGTGATTAAACAGTGTAAGATCTTTTAAGTTGAGGCAAACTGCTGACCTTCTTTTTTTCCTGTCCCAAAGATGTTTGATCTCCTTGTTGTAATGGAAATTTTTGAACTAGGTAATTGTGGGCAGGAAACCTTGTCTTTGATGAAGCAAAGTAGGATGATCCATGAAACTAAATTAATCATTAAAAATGGAAGGTAGCACCTCCTCAAATCCTACTGGATATCATGATGGATTTACCAGGAATCAGACTTGTTCACATAATGTTTGGATTTCATTTATTCACACTCTAAAAACAAACATGTATTGATCTCCTAAGATGACCTGGACACTCTATTGTGTCCAGTCACAGTGATAAAATTCACAATCCTGGCTTTAAAAGGAGACCTATTAATTCCACGTGGCACTATTGTTTTAGAAACAGGTCTTCTCACTTGAGAATTAGAGTGTAAGTGCTAAGACACTTTGCAACACAACATTTTTAAGTTATTTTCACCAAGAAACTCCCTGATTTTATGCCTTTATATCCCAACACTTCAAGGTCTTTTCAGCAATCTTTCAGTAAGACCACTAGACTTAGGAAAGAGGAAATGTAGGTTTTAATCTAGTCTTTTCTTTTCAATAGGTATTATCTCAAAGTTACCAACCAGGTGTCTCCAATTTTGATGAGGTAATTGGGATGGTCACTTCCTCTTCTAAAATAAGTTGGAAATTCCATCTTTAGTAATTTATTATCTGTTCCCATGTTAGACTCTGAGCAATATGTAGACAAGAGTGATTTACTACTCATTTTAAATGCCCAGTGTCTAGCGTATTGCCTATCTAGCTAGCATATAGCTGTATACATATAGTATATACATATAGCTGTATATGCATAGCTGTATACATATAGTGTATAGTGTCTAGCTAGTGTATAGCTGTTGGTGAAATGCATTTTTAAGTAAATAATTAACTTGCAAACAGTTGTCCTCTCTGGACTTCAATTTCTTTAATTATCAAATTATGGGTGTTAACTATCTTCTAAAACCTCTTCAGGTGAGACACTTTACAAGGTTAATACTTCACATACCAAAATTTGTAGGATTCCTAGAACTTCCCAGGTAGGAAAAAAAAAAATAGAACAAAGTGAAAGAGTTAATTCTTAGGTAGGTTAATAAGGATTCTGGGGCCCTCAAGGAGGGCCTGGAACGGGTCCCGGGCCAAGGGGTCTAGGGCTCTCTAGGAGGAGAAAAGGATAAACTCTTTTTCTACATTGCTTTGTCTTCGTCACATAAGAAGTTTTTTCTTAAACTCTGAGTTGTTATAACAGTCTTTAAGACTAACTTTCTTTAAGCCCAGACTAATGATTAGGCAACAAAACAACCAACTTGCTCAAGGGTATGTTTTTCTTTAAGCTCTGTTCAGTTCAATTGCTCAGTTGTGTCAAACTCTGTGCGACCCCATAGATTTCAGCACACCAGGCTTCCCTGTCCATCACCAACTCACAGAGCTTACTAAAACTCATGTCCATTGAATCGGAGATACCACCCAACCATCTCATCCTGTCATCCCCTTCTGCTGCCTTCAATCTTTCCCGGTATCAGAGTCTTTACCAATGAGTCAGTTCTTCCCATAAGATGGCCAAAGTATTGGACTTTCAGCTTCAGCAACAGTCCTTCCAGTGAATATTCAGGACTGATTTCCTTTAGGATTGACTGGTTGGATTTCCATGCAGTCCAAGAGACTCTCAAGAATCTTCTCTAACACGACAGTTCAAAAGCATCAATTCTTTGGGGCTCTGCTTTCTTTATAGTCTAACTCTCGCATCTATACACGACTAGTGGAAAAACTAGCTTTAACTAGATGGACCTTTGTTGGCAAAGTAATGTCTCTGCTTTATAATATGCTGTCTAGGTTGGCCATAGCTTTTCTTCCAAGGAGCAGAGCAAGCAAGCATCTTTTAATTTCATGGCTGCAGTCACCATCTGCAGTGATTTGGGAACCCCCCAAAATAATCTCTGTCACTGTTTCCATTGTTTCCCAGTCTATTTGTCATAAAGTGATGGGATCAAATGCCATGATCTTAGTTGTCTTTTCGAATCCTGTGGCCACTGCTGAGTTTTCCAAATTTGCTGGCATATTGAGTGCAGCATGTTCACAGAATCATATTTTAGGATTTAAAATATGTCAACTGAAATTCCATCACCTCCACTAGCTTTGTTCATAGTTATGCTTCTTAAGGCCCATTTGACTTTGGACTGCAGGATGTCTGACTCTAGGTTAGTGATCACACCATCGTGATTATCTGGGTCATTAAGATCTTTTTTGTACACTTCTTCTGTGTATTCTTGCCACCTCTTAATATCTTCTGCTTCTGTCAGGTCCATACTGTTTCTGTTCTTTATCATGCCCATCTTTTCATAAAAATTTCCCTTGGTATCTCTGATTTTCTTGAAGAGATCTCTAGTCTTTCCCATTCTACTATTTTCCTCTATTTCTTTGCATTGTTCACTGAGGAAGGCTTTCTTATCTCTCCTTGCTTTTCTTTGGTTGCATTCAAATGGGTACATCTTTCCTTTTCTCCTTTGCCTATGGCTTCTTTTCTTTTCTCAGCTGTTTGTTAGGCCTTCTCAGACAACCATTTTGCCTTTTTGCATTTCTTTTTCTTGAGTATCGTCTTTATCACTGCTTCTTGTACAATGTCATGAATCTCCATCCATGGTTCTTCATGCACTATATCAGATCTAATCCCTTGAATCTATTTGTTACTTCCACTGTATAATTATAAGGGATTTGATTTAGGTCATACCTGAATGGTCTAGTGGTTTTCCCTACTTTCTTCAATTTAAGTCTGAATTTGGCAATAAGGAGTTCATGATCTGAGCCTCAGTTAGCTCCCAGTCTTGTTTTTTTCTGACTCTATAGAGCTTCCCCATCTTTGGCTGCAAAGAATATAATCAATATGATTTTGGTATTGACCACCTGGTGATGTCCATGTGTAGAGTCTTCTCGTGTGTTGTTAGAAGAGGGTGTTTGCTATGACCAGTGTGTTCCTTGGCAAAACTCCTATTAGCCTTTGCCCTGCTTCATTTTGTAGTCCAAGGCCAAATTTGCCTGTTAATCCAGGTATTTCTTGACTTCCTACTTTTGCATTCCAGTCCCCTATGATTAAAAGGACATCTTTTGGGGTGTTAGTTCTAGAAGGTCTTGTAGGTCTTCATAGCACCTTTCAACTTCAGCTTCTTCAGCATTACTGGTTAGGGCATAGACTTGCATTACTGTGATATTGAATGGTTTACCTTGGAAATGAACAAAGATCATTCTGTTGTTTTTGAGATTGCATCCAAGTACTTCATTGTGGACTCTTGTTTAAGCTCTGTACTAATGATTATATAATAACAATGCATCTTGCTACAGGATATGTTTCTCCTTCTTAACAAGAACCTTCTGACTAGTCTCACTCATCTCACATGCTAGTAAAGTAATGCTCAAAATTCTCCAAGCCAGGCTTCAACAGTATATGACCTGTGAACTTCCAGATGTTCAAGCTTGTTTTAGAAAAGGCAGAGGAACCAATGATCAAATTGCCAACATCTGCTGGATCATCTAAAAAGCAAGAGAGTTCCAGAAAAACATCTATTTCTGCTTTATTGACTATACCAAAGCCTTTGACTGTGTGGATCACCACAAACTGTGGAAAATTCTGAAAGAGAACGGGAGTATCACAACACCTGACCTTCCTCCTGAGAAATCTGTATGCAGGTCAGGAAGCAACAGTTAGAACTGGACATGGAACAGCAGACTGGTTCCAAATAAGGAAAGGAGTATCTCAAGGCTGTATATTGTCACCCTGCTTGTTTAAGTTATATGCAGAGTATATTATGAGAAGTGCTGGGCTGAAGGAAGCACAAGTTGGGATCAAGAGTGCCAGGAGAAATATAAATAACCTCAGATATGCAGATGATGCCATCCTTATGGCAGAAAGCGAAGAAGAACTAAAGAGTCTCTTGATGAAAGTGAAAGAGGAGAGTGAAAAAGTTGGCTTAAAGCTCAACATTCTGAAAACTAAGATCATGGCATCTGTTTCCATCACTTCATGGCAAATAGATGGGGAAACAGTGACAGACTTTATTTTTGGGGGCTCCAAAATCACTGCAGATGGTCACTGTAGCCCTGAAATTAAAAGACGCTTATACCTTGGAAGAAAAATTATGACCAACCTAGACAGCATATTAAAAAGCAGAGACATTACTTTGGAAACAAGTGTCCATCTAGTAAGGCTATGATTTTTCCAGTAGTTATGTGTGGTTGTGAGAGTTGGACCATAAAGAAAGTTGAGCACTGAAGAATTGATGCTTTTGAACTGCGGTGTTGGAGAAGACTCTTGAGAGTCCCTTGGACTGCAAGGAGATCCAACCAGTCTATCCTAAAGGACATCAGTCCTGAATATTCACTGGAAGGACTAAAGTTGAAGCTAAAGCTCCACTCCTTTGGCCACCTGATGCAAAGGAGTGACTCATTTGAAAAGACCCTGATGCTGGCAAAGATTGAAGGCGGAAGGAGAAGGGAATAACAGAGGGTGAGATGGTTGGATGGGATTACCGATTCAATGGACATGAGTTTGAGTGAACTCCAGGAGTTGGTGATGGACAGGAAGGCCTGGCGTGTTGCAGTTCATGGGGTTGCAAAGAGTGGGACACAACTGAGCGACTGAAATGAACTGAACTGATTAATCTTTTCTTGAAACATATGTTGTGGGAATGGGTCTGATAAGACCTTTCTATTGTTAGTTCTAATCTTGTTAATTTAAGATGTATATTGTGAGTGGGTCTGGTAAAATTATGTAAGTTCTTAATTAGACTAGCCAGTGGGGCACTCTCCATCCCCCTTCTGATATCTATGTCAGAAGCTCTCTCTGGTCCTTTTCCACTGTAATAAAACTTCTATCACACAAAAGCTCTGAGTGATTAAGCTTAGTCCCTGATGGCAAAGCTAAATCTTCTCTTCAGTCACTATAAGCTTTTAAAAAGTGTTTTCACTTTCATTCCTGCTTTAAGTATTAAAATTAGCTATTGAAATTACAAAATCACATAGGGCAACAAGATATAAAAGATAGAGGTTATTTTCTGATTTAAAAAAATGCATTTAAGTCAAGAAATGACAGGTTTTTGCCCTGGAAGTGTTTTACCTGTATCAGAGTATTATGTATTCAAAGCGCATGTGGATTTCATGATTGGATAGATTGAAAGATAAATTCACTACCAAGCAAATAATTCTCTGTTATTATATTTTAATCTTACTCAATAGCATAATAAAACTACATTTCATTATGCTCTTCCTCTTATGTATATTTTAGATTGAGTAGAATATTGAGAAGCTGGGAAATCTTATAGGAATACATTTAAAAATTAAAATATTGATATTAATTATTTTTAATTTTTTAAAATGTAAGAAGATGTGATTTTTTTCTCTTTTAACAGTAAAGAAAACTAGCATGATACTGAAAATACAGTTTAAAAGAGATATTTTCTTTCTATTTGTCTGCAGTGAGGTTTTATTTTACTTTTTCTTGTTAATCTAGCTTTTAGTTCCTCTATTTTAAGTTCCCAGTCAGTGAAAGTAAGCAAGTTTATTTGCCAAGCAAACCCCAAAACTTACTGGAAAAAAAAAAAAAAAAACCCAGGATGGGCCACAGTTAAACAAAAATGATGTTCTTGCCAAATGCTAATTTTCTATTGAGAAGTACTAAAAATATCAATATAATAATAAAAGGAAGCCAAAATAATACCAATTTGTAATAGATGAATTAGAAATATTTTGGAAATCTGCTGATTCTGTATTTTTAAAGAGGTAACAATAAAAAAGGAACTGAATACTATGGGTCAGTAGTGGGGTAAAATAAACTACCAGCTTTGGAAAAGAATTTTTAAAAAGTGTGAAATAGGGAGTATTATGAGTACTAGCTATACAATGAATAATAATATTAAAAAAACCTTCCAGATAGAATCTTGGCCTCATTCCCAAAGCACATAGCACACTTTCCCTCTACGATGTAATTGATGGGTTTGAGTTATGCTGATACAGAGAATGGGTGAAGTTACATAGTGAAAGGAAAACAAATGCATTTAGTAAACCATGGTGGCTACTGTTGAAAGAACGTAGCTTTTCAATTGCAAAGTGAATTTTGTCTGCAGTTGACTAATGTGGTTGACTTTTAAGAGAAAACGTGGTCCTAATTAAGGGTTAAAAGGCTCATTTCAATTTGAATTAACTTTAAATTAAAAAATAAAGCTGTTGGTAAATAGGGTCCTTTTAGTATTCAGACCTGAGCTCTGTACACACAGGACTATATTATCAATTCCCAGCCATAAACACAAACTAATGACCAGAACCAACACTGACTAAACAGATGATTTCCTGGCCTTGCAATTCCAGGCCTGACAGGGTCTATTTGCCAGTACAAGGTCAAAGCAACTGTTTATTCCCAAAATGAGCTGCACTCCACAATCTTACAGGAACTCTATTCTTTGCCATTTGAATAGAGGTACAATGCTTCGAGGCAAGGCGGAGGCATTTCAATACACTGGAAGTGGCTATGTTCAGTCATTAAGCCCTGCAGTGTGCAGCATTTACAAAGTGATCAAGTGTTTCCTTCTTCTGTCCCCTCCACTGTTCAATAATAAAGCCTAAGGCAAAATGCCACCATACCATTAAACACAACAGAATCAATCACAATCTAGTGTGGCTCAGAGATGGCTTAGTAACAAGACTTTATTGTGTTTGTTGTTGTTCCATCAGATTTAGCAAGACAGGTGCCAGTAACACTGCAATATGTCCTAAATGCACGTTCACTACCAACAGAATGCTAGGAGACTCTGGTCCTAAGGGACCTGTGTTTTACCAGCTTTTCAGTTGTCTTCTACTTACAAGGAAGAACTGTGTGCTTTAGGAGGAGCACTAGTTGAGTTTTTCTTTCTTGTCAATGCCCAGAGAATGAGACCCATTAATAAAATGTACAAATTCATGGGAATATGTATGTTATGAGCAGGTACATTCTAAACACAGGGAGGGAGGGAGAGGGAAAGAGAGAGAGAGGAGACAGACAGTGACAGAGGCAGAGAATGAAAGAGAAAATCACTTTTATGGGATGTTACTGTGGTGAAAGTAAAATGCACAAATCTATATTCAGGATACATTGAGAGACAGCTTGGAAAAGCTTTTCAGAGTAGTGCCATACATTTTCTTTAGAGCAGAACAGCATTGGAATGTCTAAGAAAACCATTCCTAGGAAAGGACTTTGGAGGAGATAAATCACTTCCTTGTCTAAATAAGCCCTACTATGGATTAGCATTTTCCAGGCTTCATTGGAACTACAGCCAGAGCTTGAAGAGGTCAGCAGTCCAATATCAACCTTTATAAGTCAATTTCAGAAGAACAGAATTGCCATCATAGATCTGTAGTCACCCAGATTAGGAGTTTGAGGTACAAGTCATGAAAACTTTTCGATTCTATTTCCAAAGATCTATTGTACAAGAACGTACATAGAACAACTAAGGCTTCTGTATGTTTATCTACACAAAGATATATAAAAAAAATTAAAAAGAATATAATGGCAAATTAGAAAGAACAAACTACTGCAAATTAGAAAGGTGGTTAAATCAGGTTATGTTTTTACAATTTCATATCAAAATTATGCTATTCTCATGTGTTTATGACACATTAAGCCTCAGATAGAGCCTCATAATATTTAATGGTAAAAAAAAAAGCAGAATTATATAATATAGATGCAATCCTGCTTCTAATGTTTATATTTTATTAACATTATCACTTATCTAATGAAAAACTTGGAGAAGGCAATGGCATCCCACTCCAGTACTTTTGCCTGGAAAATCCCATGAATGGAGGAGCCTGGTAGGCTGCAGTCCATGGGGTTGCTAAGAGTTGGACACGACTGAGCGACTTCCCTTGGGCTTTTCACTTTCATGCATTGGAGAAGAAAATGGCAACCCACTCCAGTGTTTTTGCCTGGAGAGTCCCAGGGACGGGGGAGCCTGGTGGGCTGCTGTCTCTGGGGTCACACAGAGTCAGACACGACTGAAGTGACTTAGCAGTAGCAGTAGCAATGAAAAACTTAAAAATATTAAAGTTTTAGGATTATAAGCATTACACACTTACACACAAAAACCAAAACTTTTTAGTTAATGAACATATTGTGTGTGTATTTTTTGACCTATAGGTGTATATCATGTAAAGTGCAAAGCTAAACATGTACTACATGTGAGACCCAAATCTACATATCTGTATTACTCTCTGTCACTCTTTGCTTTTGCCTGCACACACACACACATCCATACACACCTTATAGTTTTGATTAGCTCTTGCTTTTATTATACTGATCAAGGAGTTTCATTTTCATTTTTTTTTCTTTCACTCTCTTAAAGAAGCAACCTAGGGGAAAATTATGGTTAACTGCAAATGTTGATAACCCCACTAATGTTAATTTCACACTTTTGATCTCAAGTAATATATCTCTACTTGGGAAAATTTACATAGAAAATAGCACAACTTAAAAAATCCAGGATTTAAATGAAAACCTATAAATAATGGGAAAAATTCTGTGAACACTGCAAGACACATTTGCAAAATATATATGTATATATAATGACTCTCTCAAAGACGACAGCCACCTAGAAGTTTGAGGAATGATGACATTGTTGTATTTAATAAAAAGATCTTTAAAGAGGCTTTATTTTTCAGGCAAATTTATTTTGAAATAATGTAATTTTCTATTCTGAGGAAATACCTCTGCAACTTTCAAATGTATTCCTTAACAATTCTTATAATATTTTTCTATTTCAGTTTTATTGTTTGAAATTTATGAAAATGACTACTTCTGGTTAGAAAGAAAATAAATTTAAAATAAGCCTGTAATGTGTCATTTATACATTGAACATTCACTTTATGATCACAACATATATTCAACTAGGAGAAGTCTGCAATTTTAAAGCATTAAATATTGCTTTGATCTAGCTCATGACTAACAGCAATATCTATAAGGTGATTTGGAAAAATAAAATAAACAAATATAAATCTAGGGTATTTTAAAATTTATTTTTATGCTTTTGGTAAATATTTGCTCCAAAATAGAAAGGGGATTTATAGTCAAACCATTCTGAAATTCACTTCCTCAAATGTGTAAGGATGGATTTCAAAGGAAAATATAGAAACTATTAAATTAGATGCTCAAGGGATCAGCAAAATCATTAGCTGAATGGGTCTTCCAAAAAACCTGAAACCAATCACTGATTTTAAAACTATAAAAGTGAAAGTGAAAGTGAAGTCACTCGGTCGTGTCTGACTCTTTGCGACTCCATGGACTGTAGCCTACCAGGCTTCTCAGTCCATGGAATTTTCCTGGCAAGAGTACTGGAGTGGGTTGCCATTTCCTTCTCCAGGGGATCTTCCCAACCCAGGGATTGAACCCAGGTCTTCTGCATTGCAGGCAGACACTTTACTGTCTGAGCCACCAGGGAAGCCCATTAAAACTATAAAGAAGACACAAACATTTATAATTGTATAGAATAGTTGGTTTATAAATTTGAGTTAATTTATAAGCATATTATAAAATTAATTCTATTCTCTTCAGGAAAAAAGTTTTTCCTATTTGCATAAGAATATGAAGTTTTTCAGAGAAAAACTTGTCTCTATAAAGTTTCAAATATCCAACTATTTACATTTGTATATCAAAAATACAAAATATCTCTTTATCCCCACCAATTAAGGTGGAAAGAAACTTCTCAAAGTAAATAGAGGAGTCGCATGGGCAGTTCCCACAAAAATAGACAGTAGTACTGAGTGGTGTTATGAAAATAAAGTGCAACAGGCTTGACTACCTTAAAATGATTAATTTCTAAATATAGAGATGGACAGTTTTTCATAGTTATGACAATTACCCTAGAATGTTGCATTCAACTTGGGAGACAGATGCATTGCAACAAAAAAACTGAAAAGGTTAAATCTATCTAGAAGGAGGAGAGAATTAAAGGGCAGAAAGAATGGGAGAAAACAGAGGAACTTTTAAAATACATTGCTTATAATTGGCAAACATATATCACTCTTTTAATGCAAATAACTAGGACACAAGAGTTTGGAATATAAGGAGGAAAAATGACAGTAGGAGAATGTTTGGTGTTTTTATCACTCTGGTCATTTCACAGAGCTTCAGATTTGGTAGTCTGTACTCAGTGTGGCCACCCTTGGAGTAGCAGGAGAGGAGAGAGAGAGAGAGAAAGGATGGAGAGAGGAGGGAGAGGGAGGGAAAAAGGAATGAGTGTGTCTTTGTCTTAGAACAGCCACATCTAGTGTGTATGTCTGCAGGTGTGTGTTTCTCTAGTTTAGACCACTGGATGCATTCTGCAAGTATTTCTTCAGGGCAGAGATCATGACAAATCCCATCTACTCTCTGGAATAGCTGTTTCAGTTCAGATCAGCTCAGTTTAGTCACTTGGTCATGTCCGACTCTTTGCGACCCCATGGACTGCAGCACGCCAGGCCTCCCTGTCCATCACCAACTCCTGGAGTTTGCTCAAACTCACGTACATTGAGTCGGACAGGAATAACTGTTTACCATTTTGTTAATTGACTTGGAAAATTCATTCAGGATGATTGTTTGTCTTATACTCTGCAAAGTTAGGGGTTAGATCTTGTACATGAGGTTAGAGAGGTGAGAGGCTGGGCAGGAAATGGGACATTGAGGCCTATCTTATCCTAGTAGCCTTTGCAAAGCCAGGCAGATTGCATTACCTGTTTGCATTACCTTCCCCAGATCTAATTACCTGAAGAGAACACCTCACCCCTAGGGGATATCATAAATACCATTTACTGAAAATCTCCTCCATGTCTAGCATGGCACTTGTGTTTCACCTCTGCACTCACAAAAATCATGTGAGCCAGGTATTATCTATTTTTCCTGAGGTGATGATTGAGGCTTGCTTATCCCACTATTTCAAATGTTGTAACCAGAAATTATACCCCAATCTGAGGGACTGCTGGACACGGATATATGTGTTTTTGTATCCATGGTCTTCTCATCCTGTATAGCTTAAAAGTGAATACAAATAAAAATCTGACATTGGATCCATCACCCTAAAATTAATATAGCAAATTTATATATTATGACTGTAAAAATATGAGACGGATCTTACTGGGCACAAGGAAAATTGATTACCTCATTTTCTTGCAGTAACCGTTTGCCAATAGTAATTTTTTTCAACAATATCGCAAGCCTATGTCTAGCAAGATGAATGACTCTAGTGGAGGGAAATTCTATTCATAATGAACAAAGAATGCTTAACTGTTATAGGTCTTCTGGAAAGGTATTTGTGAGCTAGATTTCTGTGCAGAGGAATCTGCCTGCTTAGAATAGAATGAGTTTTCTACTTTGTTACCAGCTGAAACAAGGAACTTTATTTTGAAGTGGCAGAAAAGCATTCTATAAATATTTAGGTAGGTGCAAAAGTAATTGCAGTTTTATATTATTGAATTTTGTTATTTGATATGGGAATATATTCTTAAATAAATATGGTTGTGGTATAAATCATTTTAATGCACTTTTTTTTACCAATGACTTATTACTTCCAGTTTATTTTATATTTATTTCAGACTATGGAAATGATGTTAGACAAAATACAAATTTAAGTGATTTTTTTAATTTGAGTTCAAAATAGATTGTAAAACAGTGGAGACAACTTGCAACATCAACAACACATTTGGCCCTGGAACTGCTAACAAATGTGCAATGCAGTGGTGGTTCAAGAAATTTTGCAAAGGAGACAAGATCCTTGAAGATGGGGAGTGCAGTGGCTGGCCATTGGAAGTTGCCAACAACCAGCTGAGAGCAATCATTGAAGCTGATCCTCTTACAACTACACGAGAAGTTGCCAAAGAACTCAACTTAATCGTTTTGTAGTTGTTCAGCATTTGAAGCAAATTGAAAAGGTGAAAAAGCTCAATAAGTTGGTGCCTGATGAGCTGACCGCAACTCAAAAAATATCGTTGTTTTGAAGTGTCATCTTCTCTTATTCTATGCAACAACAACAACCCCATTTCTTGATTGGATTATGACGTGTGATGAAAAGTGGATTTTACACAACTGGCAATGATCAGCTCAGTGGTTAGACCAAGAAGCTTCAAAGCACTTCCAAATGCCAAACTCACACCAAAAAAAGGTCATGGTCACTGGTGGTCAGTTGCCGGCCTGATTCACTACAGCTTTCTGAATCCTGTGAAACCATTACATCAGAGAAGTATGCTCAACAAATTGATGAGGTGCACTGAAAACTGCAACCCCTGAGAGTTGGCATTCGTCAATAGAAAGTGCCCAATTCTTCTCCATGACAATACCTGACCACATGTTGTACAACCAGTGCTTCAAACGTTGAATGAATTGGGCTGTGAAGTTTTACCTCATCCACCATTATTCACCTGACCTCTCCCCAACTGACTACCACTTCTTCAAACATCTTGACAACTTTTTACAGGCAAAATGCTTTCACAACCCTCAGGAGGCAGAAAATGCTGTCCAAGATTTCATGGAATCCTGAAACATGGACTTTTACACTGTAGGAATAAACAAACTTATTTCTCATTGGCAAGAAATGTGTTGATTGTAGTGGTTCCTATTTTTATTAATAAAGATTATTAATAAAAATTATTAATATAATAAAGTTATAATGATTTAAAATTCATGGTCAGAAACTGCATTCACTTTTGTACCAACCTAATATCTCCAATCAAAAATGGAAAAGGCTAAGCAATTCTACTTTTCTGTGGGATTTAGTAGTCCATTAGACATTAAGAATTCTTAGGTAGCCTAGGAAAATAAAATATTCAACTTTAAATATCTTATAGGTGATTTTCAGTAAAAAAAATTACATTGCATTTGGAGTTCTTCAAAATATCTACTGAAGAGTAAATACTTAGGATATCAACAAGAGTGAAACAAAATAGCACCTTCCCCTAAACTTTGGCAGTAGATTTAATGCACTTCAGAAAAGACGCCTAAATCAGACATGGAAAGACAAATATCACATGACATAACATATATGTGCAATCTAATGATCTATTGCAGCTAAACAAGTTTTAATATAAACCCTCTTCATTTCTCAGTTTCTCTGTGTCCATAATAGGGATAGTAAAAGAAACCTACCAAGATTTCCTAAGAATTAAATAAGAGTATAATGTTTCAAATACATATTAGAAATTAATATTACTATGCACTGGTGACCCATTCCAGTACTCTTGCCTGGAAAATCCCATGGACGGAGGAGCCTGGTGGGCTTCAGTCCATGGGGTCGCTAAAAGTCGGACACGACTGAGCGACTTCACTTTCACTTTTCACTTTCATGCACTGGAGAAGGAAATGGTAATCCACTCCAGTGTTCTTGCCTGGAGAATCCCAGGGACGGGAGCCTTGTGGGCTGCCATCTATGGGGTTGCACAGAGTTGGACACGACTGAAGTGACTTAGCAGCAGCAGCATACACATATAAGTAATTAAACATTTACATAATATATACAAACATTTCTAAAATCTATGATAAAAATCAATAGATTTTTCAGTATATTTGAACAATATTAAACCTCATCTGTCTTTTCTTAATTTTCTACTTTTATAAATGTATTAGGTATTTGTTTCTCTTTGGAGTATTGCTACAATACCCTTCTCTGTTAAAATTATAATTTTTCAGAGGATACACAAAAATATATCACAACACAGTGCCCTTTAGCTGAAGTAAATTATCCATAGATGCTTGGCCAGTCCTTCTCTGTTCCCAATACTTCCAACTATTTCTTTGTGACCCTGGAGATTTCCATAGATATAGTATGTCCATATAACATTTTTTGTTTAATATAGACAAACCAGAGAGATGTTTTGTCCTTGGTTCCTGGTTAATATGCCAGTCCATCCCATCACACATGACTATTGCCTTCACTCTACTTTGTAATCCTTGTATGTACTAGTGGAAGGTGATGAATAGGTCTCCTCATGGGTAATTGGAAAAATTACCTCTGACTTTATACTCAAAATCTCTTTGCTTCTTTATATAGATTCATTCCTTCTACTCCCGAGTACTAAGCAATTTTTTTTTGGCTGCCATATGTACTAGCAAACACTTACAAACTTGGCTGACTTCCCTCCACATCTTGTCCTCACTTCTTGAAGAAGCCTTCTTTTACTGAGTTTTAAAACATATCTGACTTTGAAACTCTAGCTTTCCTGAGACATTTCTTCATAAGTACAGACGAAAGTGATATGATCTTTTCAACTTTCAGCCGCTTGTCCAAATCTGTATCATGTTGGCATTGACCAATGTCTGCTCTGTCTGATAGCTGTTCTGACAGTTAATGAGAAGTAAAAGGCTAGAGCTATTAGTCCAAATCCTAGGGGATAAGTGTCCAGATTGCAAAAACCACATTCACATATGGCAATAATTGGCAGGCTCTTTTAGGTGATCACAGAATTATTTCCAAAGATCCAATGGATACTTGAATAATTCCCTGGTGCCAAATAGGAAACTCTCCTGAATAAGTAAACAGTTTTTTTTTTTTTTTTTTCCGTGTGTGTGTGTGTACAGTTACTGTGTTTGCCTCTCCCCTCGTGTACTTTTCCAATGAAGCAGATTCACTTGAACAGTTTATGCAAGAATTTATATAATTTTACCAAAATTCTTGACTTACTCCATGGCAAGTGAAACCTCAGAAATAAGATACTTCAATTCCACACTGCATAAAGTATTATAGATTTAAATTAACAGAAGCCATCTTTTAATGTCCAAATATCATAGCACTAGAATCAGCAGATGGAGAAGGAGACGGCAGCTCACTCCAGTGTTCTTGCCTGGAGAATCCCAGGGACGGGGGAGCCTGGTGGGCTGCCATCTATGGGATCACACAGAGTTGGACACGAGTGACGTGACTTAGCAGCAGCAGAATCAGCAGATCAGCCTCATAAATTATATTCCTTCAGGAAGTTAATAATTTGCAGAATGCTTTTTTAACTCTTTATAATTCTCTTGATTTTTTTTCAAAATTAGCACAATACAGAGTATATTTCTGTTAAGGCATTAATTAATTGAGTATTTAGGAATTTAATGGTATATAAACTTCTAAGTCTGCTTCCTTGCGCAAGCTGATTTATAAGGCTCTATGTTACTACTTTCTGTTTCTCTCTAATCTCTTTCTGTTTACTCATACCTGATAATAAATTAAACATTCCTCAGAATCAATCAAGCAATTAATAAGTGAATAAAATACAATAGGTCTTCTAATGGGATAACAGAAATTAAAAGGAATTGCTCATTTAATAAAGTGGTTGCAGAACATTTCTTACAGCATCAAATAATTTAACTAATTTTATATTAATATTTACCTATTTTAATTTAGTATTTTAGTTTGAACTATAAGTACAGTTATGAGTACAACTTCCTTATTCAACTCATGAAGAAGAACAGACTTGGTTTGGAAGGTAATCAACCTGTGTTCTAGTCTTGACCAGCCCTGTCTAGCTGGATGCTGTCTTATATTGAAGGAATTTGTCCCAGATCCTCAGTTGGTCCCAGACCTCAGTGGTTGGTGTTGGTGGACCTCATACTACCACGTCTTCTTCCAAATCATGTGCTACTTCCAGTGTGTTCATAGCATAGAACAAATAACAAATTTGAAAAGTGAAAGTGAATGTTTTAATTGCTCAGTCGTGACTGTAGCCCACCAGGTTCCTCTGTCCATGGAATTTTCCAGGCAAGAATACTGGAGTGAGTTGCTATTTCCTACTCCAATGGATCTTCCTGACCCATGGGTTGAACCTGGGTCTCTTGCATTGGAGGCAGATTCTTGACTGTCTGAGTCACCAGGGAAGCCCTAATAACACATTTATCTTGGGTCAATTTAACCTGGAATGTATGAATTTTTGATAATGTATTTTATTAATCAGTCAATATATTTTACATATTTACAAGATAATATATTTCACATGTTCCTATACTGGATGCTGGGAGCAGTTTGATACACCAAGTCAGTGGTGGGAACTTCCTCATAAAGAAACAGAAATAAAACAAACACTCCTTCCTAAATTTATATTATCTATTATTCCTTCCTCCATCAATTATTATTGGTACAAAATTGACTTTTCAATAGCTCAGTTCAGTTTAGTTCAGTTCAGTCGCTCAGTCGTGTTGGATTCTTTGCAACCCCATGGACTTCAGCACGCCAGGCCTCCCTGTTCATCACCAACTCCCGGAGCTTACTAAAACTCATGTCCATTGAGTCGGTGATGCCATCCAACCATCTCATCCTCTGTTGTCCCCTTCTCCTCCCACCTTCAATCTTTCCCAGCATCAGGGTCTTTTCAAATGAGTCAGTCTTTCTCATCAGGTGGCCAAAGTATTGGAGTTTCAGCTTCAGCATCAGTCCTTTCAATGAATATTTGGGGCTGATTTCCTTTAGGATGGACTGGTTGGATCTCCTTGCAGTCCAAGGGACTCTCAAAAGTCTTTTCCAACACCACAATTCAAAGGCATCAATTCTTCAGCATTCAGTTTTCTTTATAGTCCAACTATCACATCCATACATGATTATTGGAAAAAACATAGCTTTGACTAGACAGATCTTTGTTGGCAAAGCAATGTCTCTGCTTTTTAATATGCTGCCTAGGTTGGTCATAACTTTTCTTCTAAGGAGCAAGAGTCTTTTAATTTCATGGCTGCAGTCACCATCTACAGTGATTTTGGAACCCCCCAAAATAAAGTCTGTCACTGTTTCCATTGTTTCCCCATCTATTTGCCATGAAGTGATGGAACTGGATGCCATGATCTTAGTTTTCTGAATGTTGAGTTTTAAGCCAACTTTTGATTCTGCTTTAGGAATTTCTCTTCAAATTTTACTTTATAGAGAAATTTATAGTAACTCTTCATTGAGACAGGTTGTTACTTATTGCATGAGTAAAGTAATTTTAGTCAATAATACTATATTTGAATAGTCTATTAATGGTTTTTCAGAAGTTGTAAAAGACTTCCTAATACATTCTGTGATGTTGTATCTCTCTATTCATTACTGGTAACCTAATAACTAATTTTTGCTAATCATGATCCTAAATAAGCATATAATTAGGTTGAAACAAGCATTAAAAACTCATGCTATGAAGCTCCATGGCTTTAGAAAAGTTGACACGATTGTTCTATTTAAAATCCCATACCCTTGAATAAATCGACTTCCTTGCCTGTTCAGCATTGGTCTCTCAGGATTGGAAGATTACACAAGATGTTTTAATGATTACATTGGAGAATATGTTTCCCTAAAGCAAAGATAACATCCTAGTAGTCACCTCTCATTTCTTATCACACGTTACTCTTTCATTTGCTGAATTTCCATTCCTCCATGTTAACTCTAACTTGAAAATTAAACACCTTAGGGACACTAGGGAATGACTGGAGATGAACACTATTCTGACCACAGCTGGAGACCACTGAAACGCTACTGCTCCAGATGAAGTGAAAGGCTCAGGCACGGTGGGAGGGAGTTGGCACTTGCATCTGATTTCCCCTTTATTTTCTATTTGAATTCTTTGTACAGGCATGTGTGCCTACCGTTCTCCTAAATATTACCAAACAAAATGAGTAGTAGAGTAATCCACATAAAACAATCATTCACCCTTCTAAGAAGTATGCAGTTCTTTCAATGTCAGAAATTTCTAGTGTTCAGAATTCTTAACACTTTGAACACAGCCATTGCTTAAATCCATACTTATTTTTATGATAATAGGACAAACTACTGTTTATAAATGTTTTGCATATATCTGTGTGTATACCATTATTTGTAGAGACAAACTAAGAATTTCTTAAATTCATTTCTATGGATACTTAGAGGTAGCATATCCAAAGCAAGGTGTTATACCATGAGCCTCAACTGAAAAGGTGCCAATCTTTTTAAATAGGGAATTCACATGGCAGCTTAACATTAAAAGAGAGAGAAGCTATTTTATGGCATGAGTTTACACAATCTGAGGCCCCCATTTTCACACAAGGATAAGCCTGTGTCCCTACAGAACAAGTCAGGGGTAAGTACTGGCCTCTGGATGGCATTTTGATGAATAACGCCATTGTGCTTAGCCTCTACAAATTTTGGTTTTCTCATCATCCTGACTGGTGCACTGACTATGTAGTTCTCCTGTTTGTAGTTTTAACACCTGCTTATGCTTCAGTCTTAATATATTATACTTTCATTATCTCTTTGTGGGGCTCTCAGCCTTATTACACGGAAAATTCAATGAGAAGAGGAGCTATATCCTATATGTTTGTATATTAGGTATCATAACACTCCCCCATGCAAAACTGATAGCTAATGTTATTGAAACAAACTAACTCTAATACATACATACACACATGCATGTGCATATGAAGTGTGTGTATGTGTGTGTATTTATACTAGACAGTATTCATGACATGCCACAGTATTAGCTCTGCTCTCAATTTCTTTCCTCCACCCTACTCAACCTCTCCCCACAAAAATTCTCAGATTCTATAGGAAAAAATAATAGAGATAAAAGATAAATGACATTTATGGACAGAAATTTAGAAAAAATGTCTACATTTTAGAACGCAGAGAAAGAGCAAATGATCCTGGGAAGGAGGTATAGGGAGTAATGAATGGGATATATGGATAATGAAAAAGTGAAAGTGTTAGCCACCTAGTTGTGTCCAGCTCTTTGTGGCCCCATGGACTGTAGCCCACTAGGCTCCTCTGTCCATGGAATTCTCCAGTCAAGAATACCAGAGTGGATAGCCATTCCCTTCTCCAGGGGAACTTCCTGACCCAGAGATCAAACCCAGGTCTCCTGTATTGCAGGTAGATTCACTGCCATCTGAGCCACTAGGGAAGACCAATATGGATAATAGGGTTTGATAATTTCAGCAAAAGAATGTGCAAGAGTAAAATATTCTGAATAAAATATGAAAAGCTTTTGAAAAGAAGTGTGGATTGAGCAACTTTGAGGCTAAGGAACATCAATATTTGTCATTCTTTTCGGGAGATACGTATGCCAGTATTTGTGTGTACATTTAATTCTAATTCCCCAAAACTACTTGTATATAATAAACACAGTATAAATTTTGTGTAAGGTGTTATACCTTTTCTAATATATATGAGAGAACTCATTACTTAATAGCAATTCTGTGCTTTCTGTTGGTCTTCAGTGGTGTCATTTTTGTACGTTTGCATATTGTGAGTAGATTCGCTTTAGCATTTCCATAACTGAAATTTTCTACAATTATGTTTTGATGAATGTAAGCTCTTCTTTGAATATATAATGTATTTAACCACAGGTACCATCAACACCAGGCTTCCCGGGTGACGCTTCTGTTAAAGAACCCCCCTGCCAATGCAGGAGATGTAAGAGGTGTGGGTTGAATCCCTGAGTCAGGAAGATCCCCTGGAGAAGGGCATGGCAACTTACTCCAGTATTCTTGCCTGGAGAATCCCACAGACAGAGAAGCCTGGAGGGCAGCAGTCCATGGGGTCGCAAAGAGTCAGACACAACCGAAGCAATGTAGCACGCACGCAGGCACCGTCAACATAACCCATTTGTATCAAAGCAGCCTGCCATCTGATCACATATGTGCAAAATCAGATATTTTGTCTGATTATCGTGTGCAAAAGAATGGGGACCTGGAATATAGAAGGATTTTTAGAAGAAGTGAAATTACGTAATCAAAAATAGTCTGAAATGGAAAGGACTTGAAAAGAAGCCAGGATAACCAAGTTAAATAAACTATCATCATACTCCTCTCTAACCCCAACACAAACATCCAATCAAAAAATGGAGAAAGCCTTAAAAAAAGAAACTTCCTTAATAGCTGCTAATAATGTACAAAATTACACCCTAACATCTCATTCCAGGAAGAGAACAGTAAGCTTTCATTTTGTGACAGAAAGAATGATTTCCATTCATCAACAACATGGGTTTCTAAAATATCTCTTCAAGTTATTATGGTGTTTCATAACCAGGCCTCACTGTAAAATATGATGTTAAAAAAATCAATAATACAATATTCACATGATCCAAGATTTTCCCAAATTGAATCTGACTGGGTCATGGCAGTATGCTGATGTCTGGAATGCAGGTAATATACTATATTATTGATGTCTGTCAAATAACGGAAATTGTTACAAATTAATTCATCCTTAACCTAATTAACCCCATGTGCAATATTATATGCATTCTAGACAAGTACTGTTTTTCTCTAACCATAAAGCTAGGAAGGACAATATTTCAACCTATAAAATCACCTTTTAAGCTACTTAGAAACCTCAAAGAATATTGCTCTTGTAGAAGTGATGCAAAAGAATGCATTACCTCATCTACTTGAATTATTTTTGGTCTGATACAAAATGTTCTTTCTCTAACTTTTTTGATTGTAAAAATAATCTTAGGAAAGTGTCTACTCTGTCTTTTACACATGAAGCAGGTAGAACCATTCATATTAAGAGCTTGCCTCATTAAAAATAAAAGTTGTGTACATATTGGAGAGGGAATTTGGAAGCCTTAACATTTCTTGATGTTACAATGCAAAAATGGTTGCTTTCTATCTAAGATATCTCATAATTCTGACTTTACAGATATATATATATATGTTTATATATACACATAGATAGACAGATACTATACTATATATATAGCAATTACGACTGGTCTTGTCTTCCTGGAATCAATGGGTGGGTTGTTTTTTTATGGTATTTTGTTACTTCTCTTCAACTGTCTTTACACCTAAACTTCTCTATCCCTGTTGCCAATAATGGCCTGATCTTCATATTTGCAATATGGGGCTTGATTTGAACACATCTAGCTCTGAAATTTTTCTGTGCATCAAATCTGCCTTGGATCTACAACATTCATATTTATTAGTTCTTTCTTTCTCTTCCTGCTGGTGGAAAACACTAGTATGATACCCCCCTAGCTTACTTAACTGATTTATTGTTGTGCAGTCACTAAGTTGTGCCTGATTCTTTGTGACCCCATGGACTGAAGCACAACAGGCTCCTCTGTCTTCCGCTATCTCCCATAGTTTGCTCAAAGTCATGTCCATTGAGTGGGTGATGCTAACCATCTCATCTCCTAACTGATTATCTACCAGAAAAAAAATGAGAATTCCAAAAAGAAAATCTAATTGTGGAGATATTTTAAACCATTTCAATCTGACTTTCTTTGACCATCATTTTATATCAGATTGCAACACTTTCAGTTCAGTTCAGTTCAGTTCAGTTCAGTCACTCAGTCGTGTCCGACTCTTTGCAACCCCATGAATCGCAGCACGCCAGGCCTCCCTGTCCATCACCAACTCCCGGAGTTTACTCAGACTCACGTCCATCGAGTTGGTGATGCCATCCAGCCATCTCATCCTCTGTCGTCCCCTTCTGCTCCTGCCCCCAATCCCTCCCAGCATCAGAGTCTTTTCCAACGAGTCAACTCTTCTCATGTGGTGGCCAAAGTACTGGAGTTTCAGCTTTAGCATCATTCCTTCCCAAGAACTGTTAAAATTTTCTATTTTTAGAATAATTTGGATAAATAGATATTAAAAGGGCCTTGATTGGCAGTAGAGAGTACTTGGGTATGGTGAAGTGGTATCTCAGGGAGAACCAGGGCTTTGCCTCTTTCTAAGTGATCTTGGAGAAGTTATTCAAATTTTTTGAACTCACTTGCATGCTGAGTACAAAAACGTTTGCCTCAGAGTGGTTGTGAAAACTAAAACGACCATAAAGTATGAACAGAGAACAGGCACTTAACTAGAAAAAGAGCTTTTATTATTATATAAGGTGTTGTTCACAACAGTACTTGTGTGAAATATTAACATTTTCTAATTCTTAGGATTTCATTGTTAGTATTGTTTTAACATGAGGTAACTATTGTGTGCAAAACTGAGGAATTTCATTTTCCGTAAAAGAGCATTAAGCCCTATCGAGGAAAGAGCTTCCCCACATTTTAAGAGAATACTGTCTTCTGTTTCCAAAGTCTAGAACAGTGAGAAAAAAGTGCTTTGTGGTTAATCTCCATGTTAGGAGATTTGTATCTAGGACTACGTCTCTCTCTCTATATCTACTAGAGAGGCACCTGGTATTGTGCCACATGTTGTCAAAATGCATTAGTGAAATATCATATCTGATAACAACTAATGTGAAATGATACCCCACTGATTGGAATGTCACTGATGCTGTGGCCTGTTGTTCTTGACACCACGGACGAGGATCAAAGCATCTTTCATGGTGATAAAGTTGGCAGTACGGATGGGAAATAATGCCAGAGAGACTGATTAAGTGTTAATGTTCCCACCTGGTGCCATGAAACTAGCACATAATATCCGTAATTCAGGATGATTTTTCTCCTCCTGTGCTTACTTTCGTGCCAGCTCTGGTGTTAGAAACAGTTAATACTGATGAATGGTTTCCTCCTTGCATCTCCCCAGGCAAGAATTAGGCTATAAGAGGACTTCTGTTTCAGTGTGATTCCTTTCAAGGACTACCTCCTACATGGACTTTAACTATCAAGAAAGGCATTTCAAGTGGGCACAAAATGATGACTCATTCTTTCTTTGTGCCTCATATTTCCTTTGACAGACACCTCCACTCAAGCTGTCCCTTAACTGACAACACCTTGGTGGGTACATTTTTCTTATGACAATAATGTTTTAGAGATAGTTTAGGAGACCTGTGACCCAGGTTTGTATGCTCAAGGAATAATGTCAGCTAGAATATGAAGTTCTGAAATGAGGATAAATCTTTACCTGAAACCATGCTTCATCTATCACAATTAGACTTGCTGGCACCTTTTACCATCTTAGCATCAATGACTTCTCCCCATGAAACTATTTGCAAGGCAGATCCAGAATAAGTCCTGAAGAAAAGGAATTCTGCCTGCACTGCTAAAGTTTAGGTGGTTTAAGATGACAACACTGCATTTCTTTTTTAAGAAAAGTCTCTTCAAAGGTTGCAAGTAACTTAAATCAAAAGATATAGTGATATTCATTCAACCTTAGGTAAGATTCTCCTAAAACAAAATTAAATGTCATAGATAAAACAGATCAATGGTAACACATTTACGTGAGTCACTATCATCCACAGGACAGAAAAGCTTTCATTAATTCCTAAAGATGCACTGAAGTGTTCTGTCCACTGAGTTCTGAACTGTAGCTCTTCTTCTAATGTCTATGCTATATGGCTGAAACAATCAAAGCATGGTCCTCAAAGCTGTCCATTTTAGGTCTACTTTTGTTGGCATACTCTCTTGTCATAAGATATTACATTTTAATAAACATAAAGTAAAATAAGAAAAAAATGTGCACAGACATATAAAATATTTTTCTAAATATATACATTAGGGAGTAATTTATATCATTACATCATTTGTACTTAAATGATGTAACAGGTATTCCTATTACTAATTTGTAGATTTTAGTCAGGCTTTATGGTCCATTTGAAGACCTTGTGTTTATATTGTGTAGGCTGCCATGGAGGTGCCAGATAGCTGAATGCGTCTTATGTTACCAATGAGGTCATCATTGTGCAGCAAGCTGAGAACAGCAGGACTATCACCAGGCTCCGGAAATGAGGCACGTCGTGAAAATGTGTATCTTCATTTGTGTTCTTTTATAATTTCTTTCCAGGAGCTTTCACTCTACCACCAGTGTGCTTTGGATCTCTGATAAACACATTGTAAATCGCTTTGCATTACATCAGCATTAATTCTCACTCTATTCAAGATCTCCCATTGCTTGAAGAAAATATCTTAATGTTCCCATGTGATACTCATGGCCCATAGTTAACATAAAAAAATTAGTCATAAACTTTGAGTGTCACCATAAAATTAAACAAAAATATTGATAAGAAACTGCTTTAAAACGGGGTGGGAGGGGGGTTCAGGATGGGGAACACATGTATACCTGTGGTGGATTCATGTTGATGTATGACAAAACCAATACAATATTGTAAAGTAAAAATAATAATAATAATAAATTAATGATAAATGATTAAAAAAAATCTGAAGTGTAGCTTTTTACATAGGCTCAAAAATTGACCATGTACTAATACTTTTATGTTGATGGAGGTGACTAAATTTGACAGAACTTGTAATCTGACTGTATAATTTGTGCCTGAGAAAATAGCCTCTCAGAACATAGCTATCTCATATACAATATTCTGTAACAGTTGTTATTTAGTTGCTAAGTCGTGTCTGAATCTTTGTGACCCTGTGGACTGTAGCCAACCAGGCTCCTCCATCCAAGGCATTCCCCAGGCATGAATACTGGAGTGGGTTGCCATTCCCTTCTCCAGGGGATCTTCCCAACGACCCAGGAATCGAATGTGCAACTCCTGCATTGCAGGCAGATTCTTTTACTGCTGAGTCATCCTCAAATATAACCAAATGGGGGAAAGCATGTTGAAATGCTTAGTAAAATAAAAAGCAATATGAAATGTTAATTTTTAGAGTGTGTTTGTGTGTGTGCACATATAATATCAAACTAATAAATGGCTCAAGCTGAAGTTGATACTGCAATAACATTGAATTTGGAATTCCTACAAGCATGATTTACTTTACAAAAATTATATACCTCTCATAATAATAAGAGAATATGTCATTTTAATTTTCTGATGACAGCTTTGAAAAATATGTGGTATTTAAAAGCCGAAATGGCAAATATAACAGCGTGAGCCTCACAATTTTAGCTTTTTTCCCATTCTGTTACTATTCACAAATATACTTTTTATAAAATTATTTAAAAGTCACATGAGATAAAGTAAATATAAGACTCTATGTTTATTTTTAAGCCATATATGATATAATATATATGACAATAATAACCTAGGGGATAGGGAAAACGATGCTTAAGAAATTAAAAAAAAAATGATTTACCAGAAGAAATTCAGGATCAATCTGAAGTAGATTTTAGTAAGTTATAGATGTATCCTGAAGTCACTACAGAAACCAAAAAGTAACAGGAAGAAGTTAAAAAATCAATAGAAGACTTAAAATGCCAATAGAGGAATCAAAATGACTAACTCGTTAGTATATATACAAACTATTGTGTTAAGCTAATTGTGTAACAAAACCAGAAAAGATTAAAGGAGAAATGAAAGGACAAAAGGACTCTTCAGACCAATATATGACAAATATCAAATAGCACACCTAAATCCAAACGTATTGACTTTTGCATTAATTGTGGATGAACATAACAAATGAATACTCCAAACCTACATCAGTCTGGCAGATTAGATTAAAAAAAAAAAGAAGATTCAATTATATGCTCTTTATAAGAAATCCACTAAATTCAAAACTAAAAATCAGTTGGCAGTGAAAGATGGAAGAAATATAATAAGGAAATAGTAGCATAAAAGAATTGGAGTAGCTCTACTCATGTCAGACGAAAGAGACTTTAAGGAAATGAAAGCCACTAGACGTAAAAGGAACACAGTGAAAACATAAACGTGGTGGGAAGAAATACACCAACAGATGCAGCCGAACCTAAAACTACACAAGAAAAACATGAGGAAAAAATTGACAAAATTTGGCAGAGAAAAGTAAGATTAGCAAGGAATACTTAAAACTGTCTTTATTCACACATTGCATGATAGTCTATGAAGAAAATCTTAAGGAAAGTATGGAAAAAACCCCACTAATTGCATAACTGATGAACTCTGACATTTTAGGTTATCTCCTGAGAAAGAAGGTCCCCAACTTCATAGAAACTTTCTTTGAGTTTGTGACATTTGTAAATAGAAGTGTTATTATAATCTTTATGTGTTTTAAGTCCTTCAGCAGAGAGTAACATGATGTTCTGATTTTATTATTACCACAGGTCACAAATATGAGTAACCAAAAGGCCTGAAAGAAGTAAAGCCAGAAAACATTGCAGAGAAATGTGCTGACCAGGGAAAACTGAGGTGCCGCATAGGTTCCATGCCACCTCGTCTATGACTTTAATTGCTATTTTACTTTAATCGCTATTTAATCTTTTTTTCACTTTTAGTGTCCCTCTTTTCCAACAAAATTATGCCTAAGTTGCACCATCCCCAAAGCACTCTTCAATAGTCTTGGCGATTTCATGCCAGACAACAAACCCCAGGATATTTTTCAGACATTACATGGAAAATATTTGACATCATACTGCCAGCCGTGAAGTGTTGAAAGTGCAAGTGTCTGTGCCAATAAGGATACTCTGAGGTCAAGGAGCCTTTTGGAAGTATTAATGATATAGACACTTAATAAACAATTCCAGAGTTGGCATTGGCTGAAGAAAGACAATCCATAATCATGAAGCTAGAATAATAAACATGAATTTTAAAAGACAGTTGTTGGCTTGGACCATGACTCTCTTAAATCCATTGGGTCCTTTGGCTAGCACTGAAGAGAATGTTAAACTTGAGCACATCTGAAAATGTCTTGACTCAATTATGATTATAATTTGTTTCTTTCTAGTCTCAGTCAGTGATATACATGGAACCAAAATGCTGAATTTTCAAATCCTTTTCTATTACTCAAATCACATTGTCATCTTTTGTCCCATTTTGGACACCACTGTTTGTATGGTTTCACTTAGATTGTTGCTTGAAACAGTAAATGTCAAAAACAAGAACAAAGAAATGGTAAGATTCACCAAAAAGTCTATTTCTCCAAAACATCAGCACTCTTTTGTCAAGGTTAGTAGCCAGGAGAACAAAGGGCAATGTGTTACAGCTCAATTCTTTCTTTTATAATTTTTCTTTGTATAATCCAGAACCTGAAACATATTTTTATTTCCCTTTTGTAACACAGGGAGGATCATTATGTATTTTTTTCATCTCAAAAAAGAAACTAGTAAATAATAGCAGCAATCATTTATAGAATGCTTACTATTTGCCAAGTTTCTCCCTGATATTTTATTTAATATTCACTACAACCCATGGACTGCAAGGAGATCCAACCAGTCTATTCTAAAGGAGATCAGTCTTGGGTGTTCTTTGGAAGGAATGATGCTAAAGCTGAAACTCCAGTACTTTGGCCACCTCATGTGAAGAGTTGACTCATTGGGAAAGACTCTGATGCTGGGAGGGATTGGGGGCAAGAGGAGAAGGGGACAACAGAGGATGAGATGGCTGGATGGCATCACTGACTCGATGGACGTGAGTCTGGGTGAACTCTGGGAGTTGGTGATGGACAGGGAGGCCTGGCGTGCTGCGATTCATGGGGTTGCAAAGAGTCGGACACGACTGAGCGACTGGACTGAACTGAACTGAACAATCACTTATATCCGTACTATTATGAGCTCCATTCTATAGTTGAGGAAACTAAGTGCCAGAGAAGTGAGGTAACTAGATACAAAATCTTAGAGGCTGGTTAAGAACCCAGGCATTTCCGGTCCAGAGATTACTGCAAAGTATTGTTTAAAAAACAAACAAACAAACAAACAAAAATACAGGCTGACTAACATATCTCCAGAAAGTAAAATTTAGTTTTCACTATTGTTAATAC
This sequence comes from Bos taurus, assembly GCF_002263795.3. Classification (NCBI taxonomy): domain Eukaryota; kingdom Metazoa; phylum Chordata; class Mammalia; order Artiodactyla; family Bovidae; genus Bos; species Bos taurus. The sequence goes on along the minus strand of NC_037328.1, from coordinate 37,347,609 downwards.
TTTATATATTGATTATAAAACACCAGCATCCCAACCAAATTATCTAGGTCTTATATTCAAACAGCTGACAAGACATAACAGGGGTGCATTATTTGGAGATTTACTTTGTGTATTGACTTTCAGGAATTCATTGCTAATTAATAGGTATTTACTTTGCAGAATGTATTCTTGTCTTTTGAAGAGCTGAATAAACAAGGTATTGGAGAGTGTACTAAGGTCCAGAGTATGAAAAAACAATGTGAAAAAGTAATCTATATCAAGAAAGAGAGGAGCTAATAATTTAAACTTCGTCTCCACAATTAAAGCGCTTTTCAGTTAACCTATTTATCATTAAGAACATACACCTTAGAAACACTGTATGACTACTAACATTTTTAGGAAAGCCTTTCATGACTTTTCCAGGACAGTCTGTCATTATTCAGTGCATTTATAATGGTAATAATGTCTTCAATTTCTATTTTTTCCTTAAAGCTGTTATATTGTATCCTATTCCTATCTCTTAAAATTAGTACTCACACGGTCTATGCTTTTTACTCACTTGCCTTTTACTTTTATACATCTACTTTTTAATATAAAGAACCCTGGTTTGAACTGCTCAAAGCCTTGGACGGGTATCAGCTCATGAAAAACTCTACTGAGAAACATTCAGTGAACATTTTAGAAATTGTGCCACTTTCCACCTAGAACAGAGAGTTTAAAGGCATGTAAGGATCACCCTGTGGGTTTTTCCATCAGAAAGATGACTTAGTATAAGAATCCTGATTCTGAAGTAATGGATCCAGTTTTCTCCTAAATTCATAAGATTTGTAATTTTGCAACAAAAACCACAGGAAATGAGAGTGACGCTATGAAACAGTATTTTTTGTGTGTGTGGAGACACTTTATTGTGTTGAAAGCAAAAAGTAAGGATAGACACAAATATCTCTCAAGGTCTTTAAATCTTTACTAAGTTATACACTAAAAATATTTTTCTTGAACATTTAGGAATTTGACTGAAATTACTTACATCACCCAAGAAATACATATTTGGCAGTGAAATAAATATTCTTATTTGAAGGCTATCAAATATATAAACTAAAATAATAATAAAACCAACAGTAAAGAGTAAGCTTCCTATGTTTAGTGCTCTGGTGTATGAATACACAGAATAGGCTAATAAAAGTTCAGATATATTTGGGTCTGTGTGTGTGTGTGTGTGTGTGTGTGTGGGTGTGTATGCTTGTGCACACACGTATGTTAGGAAGTTGAAATGCCTGCCAATAATCACAGATAATATCATGACTTTGAGAGTTCAAAACTAAAATTCTATTAATTCCCTCTTACTGTACTCTGATTGCCTTCACTTCTCCTATTTTTGACACTACCAATTATGATGTCTCATATTTACTAGTCTCTACTCCAATGACTTGTAGAAAAGCTCAAAACTACTTTTCTAAACAAAGTGAATAAAACAATAACCTCTCCTAGTTGCATTCTCTATGCCAAAATGTCAATGCAACTTTAATTTTTTTTAATCTCCAAAACCACTGTGAAAAACATAGTCTACCCTGTCTTCTTCGACTTTCTTACATCCATTCGTTTTCCACCTCCTATCAATTCAATGACTCCTATCTACTTCCAATGGCTAAATCTGAAGATGATTTTTCTTTACTTTCTGTGTGTGCTTGATTTATCAAGCAACATTTGATACTTTCACTACCCTCTCCATCTCCAGATCTTTCAAAATGCTGGTTTCTGAGACACTACTCTCTCTTTTTACTATCCACCTTCTTGAACATTGGAGAAGGAAATGGCAACCCACTCCAGTATTCTTGCCTGGAAAATCCCATGGACAGAAGTGTGTGGCAGGCTTACGGTCCATGGGGTTGTGAAGAGATGGACACTGCTGAGTGACCTCACTTTTTCTTGAATATTTCTAAGGATCTTCCTTCTGTTTGCCTTCTAAATAATGTGGGTAGGAAGGAGTGACCATTCATATTGAAAAGGTGGTCTGCAAAAAGACCAAATGTCTTCCTGAATCCGTTGCCTTTGCTCTTTAATGTATTTTACATCTGCATTCAATATTAATCTTCTAAGGTAATTAACTCAAGCTCAGTAATGTCTGACTCTTGGTCACTTCAAGAACTGTAGTCTGACAGGCTCCTTTGTCTATGGAATTTTCCAGACAAGAATACTGGAGTGGGTTGCCATTTCCTACTTCAGGGGATCTTCTTGACCAGAAAATTGAACCCATATCTCTTGCATCTCCTGCATTGTGCTACCTGGGAAGCCCTAAGGTAATTAATTTAATACCATCATCAAGGATTACTGAGTTTCCCAGATGGTGCTAGTAGTAAAGAACCCACTTGCGAATGCAGGCAACATAAGAGATGCAGGTTCGACCCCTGGGTTGGGAAGATCTCCTGGAGGAGGACATGGCAACCCACTCCAGTATTCTTGCCTGGGGAAGCCCAAAGACAGAGGAGCCTGGTGGGCTACAGTCCATGTGGCTGCAGAGTCAGACACAACTGAAGCAACTTAGCACACAAAAAGGATCACTACTGCTACTGCTAAGTTGCTTCAGTCGTGTCCGACTCTGTGCGACCCCATAGATGGCAGCCCACCAGGCTCTCCTGTCCCTGGGATTCTCCAGGCAAGAACACTGGAGTGGGTTGCCATTTCCTTCTCCATTGTGATTCCCAGCTCCTTTTACATAAACTTCTGTACCACATTACAAATCTCAACACCTCACTCTTATCAACTATAACCAGTTATAATTTAAGTGATAATACTTGCTGAGATGAATATAATTTCTCTGCTAAAATATGTAGCACAAATTATTAGAAAAAAATCAAATATCTTCCCTTAACTATGAAGTGAAGTGAAAGTCGCTCAGTCATGTCTGATTCTTTGTGACCCCATGGACTATAGAGCCCATGGAATTCTCCAGGCCAGAATACTGGAGTGGGTTGCCTTTCTCTTCTCCAGGGGATCTTCCTAACCCAGGGATTGAACCCAGGTCTCCCACATTGCAGGCGGATTCTTTACCAGCTGAGCCACAAGAGAAGCCTTCCCTTAACTATACTCCATAAATAATTTCTTCCTTTTGACTTATTCCTACTTACCTTCCACTACTCTGGTAAGGATTCTCAGTATAATCATCACTTCAACATACTCACTTGCTCCCTATGCCTCATTTCTTATTTTTCTCTTGCATGCCTCCTCCTCTATTCAAAGTTATAGCCAGCTTTGTCTTTTAAGCTCCTGCTTAGATCTCATCTTTGATGATCACAGTTGACACTGATCCCTTTTCAAACTTCTCTTTCTCATTTTTTTCTACATATTTACGAACTGTACCATGCAGTTTAGCTCTACTAGGGGCTTCCCTGGTGGCTTAGATGGTGAAGAATCTGCTTTCAATGCTGGAGACCCAGTTTTAGTCCCTGGGTTGGGAAGATCTCCTGGAGAAGAGAATGACTACCCACTCCAATAGTCTTGCCTGGAGAACTCCATGGCCAGAGGAGCCTGGTGGGCTATAGTCTATGGTGTCACAAAGAGTTGGATGTGACTGAGCAACTAACACTTTCACTTTTCACACACAATTTTATTTAATGCTTTCCATCAGTGTAGGTTTGTTTCTTTACTATTGTGTAGTCAGATCTTTGATAAAAAGAACTTCCACTATATGATCCTTCTCCATTTCGACTTACACAGTGTAATACAGAGCCAAACACATCAAGTGCACTCGGTAAATACTTAGTGATGGCTTCACTGAGGAAGAAAACACTAAAAATTACCAAGGCTTCATTAGATGACACAAACAGTCAATACACTGTTAATTATTACATTCTATGGAGTCAATTTTAAATTCGAAAATGCTAGGTGCTGTTGTACATCACATCTTGCAGTTACATTCCACTTACATTGTGTGATTAAACTTACCATATTAAGGATTTGGGGGAACTAAATGCAAGAAAGTTATAACAAGCAAACAAAACAAGAAGATCTCTAATCTAACACACTTAAGTACCATTACTATTTTAGTAATTGTAGTAACTGTATATGTGTCCTATTTAAAATAATGATTTTTATATGATGAATCTTCAAAGTTTTTCCATGCTCTTAAGTAGTCTATTCATACTACCAATGAGGAGTGGGATGAAATAGGAGATTGGGAGTGCCGCATATACACTAGTATGTATAAAATAGATAACTAATGAGTGCCTATAGCTCAGGGAACTCTACTCAATGCCCTGTAGTGACCTAAATGGGAAGGAAATCTAAAAAAGAGGGGATATATGTATGCATAACTGATTCACTTTGCTGTACAGCAGAAATTAACACAACACTCTAAACCAACCATACTCAAAAGCTGTACTTCAATATAAAATAAAAAGTTAAAAATTAAATTAGCTTATTGTGATTGAGGTAAACTTTGAGGTTGAATTCTTTCTTCCTTTTGGTTTCTGTCCTTGAGGGGTGGGATGGGGAGGAAGATGGAAGGGAGGTTCAAGAGGGAGGGGACACATGTATACTTATGGCTGACTCATATTGATGTTTGGCAGAAACCAACACAATTCTGAAAGCAATCAATTAAAAATAAATAAAAATTAACACAATAAGGAAACTAAAATAACTACCAATTGAATGATGAAAACTTTTACTTTTTATATACCTTCAGATTTCTTTCTGTTTTCCTAGTAATTTATGCTGTGGCTTTTGTTTTCTTTGCTTCTCACTAGATTTAGCAATTCACAGTTCTTTGAGCTAGGACTCTGCACTTTTTGAAGGCTATCCCGAAACCACTCAGGGATGTTGCTGCTGCTGCTAAGTCGCTTCAGTCGTGTCCGACTCTGTGTGACCCCAGGGACAGCAGTCCACCAGGCTCCCCTGTCCCTGGGATTCTCCAGGCAAGAACACTAGAGTGAGTTGCCATTTCCTTCTCCAATGCATCAAAGTGAAAAGTGAAAGTGAAGTCGCTTATGTATGTTGGTTACCCAAAATTCTCTGTTTCCCTCTTTAGACTTTATGATTTTTTATTTCCATGTTATTAAGCTTATTATTTGTTGTTATCATTACTATTGTTATTATTTTGGTGTATCTAGCTTTAAATGGTCTCAGGTACAATATAAACATAGAAAAATACTCTAAAAACCTATGCTATAGACAATACATTGGGGGAACAAATTCATCAAACTTCCTGAAACCTAGGAAGGAGCAGTCCCTTATATCAGCATACATATATTATTGTAAAACATAATGCCAAATTATTGTTCCCTGAAATTCGAAATTACAAGTTTAGGTCTAATGTTTTGAAATGTGAGAAAAACAGACAACAAATTTAGTGTGAGAATTTTTAATTTCTGAGACTTATTCATTTCTAACTGAAGAAACCCTGAACAATGCTTCATCTAGAAAGGATTACATCAAATTCAAAACAACCAACTTCACAGTTGGCAAGTATCGCTTGACAAGTAGTGGAAGACAAAGCTTTTTACTCCCTGCTTTCAGTCTAGCCAAACCACAGCAAGGTTAGGACCAAACAGACCCAAACCCACACGGCTTTTCTGAGGATTACTCACAATTTGCTGTGAATGGACGACTAGACTGAGCTTAGGTGATCTGACCTGAAAAAGCCAGGGAGTTTTACAATCTATCAGACCAGGGTCTTATATCATTAATTTTACTGCCATTATACAGCCCATATCATTGTTTCCCCAAGGCCTGACCCAAAATTCAACTATAATTTATCATTCAGGACTTCAATGTGTTCTGTGAGTACCGTCTGGGATATTTTGTTAACATGGTTGAAATAAGAAAATTAAATGTTCTGGAAGCCACTGCTAACGTGAATTCTGTTCTAACCACAGATATTCATGGTGTCACCTAACACCCTCTACTTTTGCTTTCAAGAAGATTTCAATAGAGTTGATTGTCTTAAGGTGGACTAAATTCCCTGCCCATAGTTTAATGAAAGTGAAAGTCACTCAGTTGTGTCTGACTCTTTGTGACCCCACGGATATAGAGTCCATGAAATTCTCCAGGACAGAATACTGGAGTGGGCATCCGGTCCCTTTTCCAAGGGTTCTTCCCAACCAAGCGATCGAACCCAGGTTGTCCACATTGCAGGCAGATTCTTTACCAGCTAAGCCACCAGGGAAGCCCAAGAAGACTGAAGTGGGTAGCTTATCCCTTCTCTGGAGGATCTTCCCAACCCAGGAATCGAACCAGGTTCTCCTGCATTGCAGGAGGATTCTTTACCAACTGACCTACAAGGGACGCACCAATGGTAGGATAAAATCAAAACAGTATAGTAATTAAGAAAATGGGCTTTGAAGCCAGGCACTTTGCATAGAATTTTGGCTTCACCATTTACAAGCTCTGTAACCATAAACAGATTAGTTAACCTCTCTGCCTCAGATTTCCATCTACATAGTGGGAATCAAAACATCAACTTCCTCGGAGGCTCAGTGAAAAAAAAAAAACACCTGCAATGCAGGAGACCCAGGTTTGATCCCTGGGTCAGGAAGATCCCTTGGAGAAGGAAATGGTAATCTACTCCAGTATTCTTGCCGGGGAAATCTCATGGACATAGGAGCCTAGTGGACTACCATCCATAAGGGTCACAAAAAGTCAGACAGAGAGACTAAACAATGGTTATTAAGATCAACCATCATTAAATATAGAGTACCTAGAACATTGACTGGAAAAGGGTAAGCATGAAAAAACCACTGGTAATGCTGAAGCTTGGATGATGATGAGCACAGCTGTTCTGCAGCTACATCTGGTAAGGTGTACCAATTTATTTCATCAATGGTAACTGTACACAATAGTAGTCTCTTATTCTTTATTCACTTCTCCCCCTCTAGGGATATAGTTTTCCATGAAAATTATTGTCTCCTACATCATATCTGACCTGATATTTTCTTGCTAATTTGATAGAAAAATAAGGGGGAATGCACATAAGCTTTTCATACAAGGTATCGTTGTCTGCATTATAAAATAGGGTGAAATAACCTGGTTGAACATACATAGAGAGCAGAAAGAGGGCAAATCCTGGAGAACAGTGATCTGAAATTGGGAGCAGCCAAGGAGCTGATATGGTCAACAGAATAAACGGTGACCAGCACTAGGGTCAGAAAAGATTTTTTTCTAATAATCCAGAACCCCAAAGAGATAGTAAGATGACTGAATTTTAGAGGTAAATGAGATGTTAAAGAATAAGTTTCAGAGGTGTGAAGTGGCCTATTTATGGTAGACAATAAGAAAGTAGTAGCACTGAGGACTTTTTAATCTATGATTTCCTAAATATCAATCTATTATTCTTTCTTCTACTTTACATGGCAGGTCCAAAAACACAAAAACCTGCCTGTATATATGAACTTCAAACTTCCTCATAAATCTTCATAGACTAAAACTAAAGATATAGCATGATAACTCTGTCTTCTGTTAACAGATGGCATGATTTGTGATGCAAAATAATACTCTTCTTGGCCTTTATATTTTTTCTTAAACTATAGCAATTTTTATGGTTATGGTAAATAGTTTATCACATTGAAAAGTATAAATCATAGAAAGGGCTGAAATAGATATTCTGAATGATAAGATAATTATCACAGTCAGAAAAAAGATAATAAAATCAGAAAATACTATGAATAAATGGAAAGTATTGTTAGTATACATGGGATAATTCTTTAACAACAGAATGATTCCTAATGCAAGCGAGAGTTATGCATTATGTGAAAATCAATAAACAATGTAATTTTAAATAATCAGAAATACAATTGCAAAATAATCCTTAAATAACCTTCTATTTCTTTCCCTGTGACTAGAGAAGATCAACATCAACCTAATCATGTAACTAGGTTAAGATATTCATTAACCTAATGACACTGCTGGAGACACTTTCATTTGTAAATTCATCAGATACTTCTGTTCCATGAACTTTTCAAGGTGCTTGAGATTTATCAGTAAACCTAACAAAGAACCCTGTCCTCTTGGAATTACACTGTAGTGTGCAGTAAGCAGAGAGGAAGGAAAAGAGAGAGAGGAAAAGAAAATAGATGATCACAAATATAATAAATATGTATATTTTATATTAGATACAACTATAATTCATATGGAAAAATAAAAAATAAACTGTGAAGCTAAAGACATAAGGGAGTACGTGAGGGAAATATTTTGAAAAGAGTAGTCAATCTGTCAGGGATTTAAACAAACAGGAGAAGTAAGAATATATATCATGCAGATAACTAGGCAAGATGATTCCTGGCCTAGTAATTAGCCAGGACAAATAAGGACGAAGTTGTATTTCAGGAACATCAGGAAAGCCAGCATACCCAGAGTGTAGAACTGATAGGGAGAGAAATAAGAAATGAGTCTCCTGAGTTAAATTATGGATGGTGTTCCAAGTCTGTGTAATTTTTCTATCCTGAATACATAGAACTATTGCAGGGTACGGAACAGAGGAGAAACCTGCATTGGCTAATCTTAAAAATATCACCATGTCTCTTTTGAGAGTAGGTGACAGAAGGAAAGAGTGGCTAAAATTGAGGCCAAAATATAGTTCGTGCTGGACTAGATAGAAGCGAAGAGTTTGCTGCTAAAAGACTAAGTCCATTGAAAAGGCTGGTGATGAAAGTTTTATACAAATTCACAGCTGGTTCCAAAGACTCAAGTACCTTGAAATCTGCACCCAACTGAGCAGCAAAGCAGGGGCTGGGGATACTACAGGGAATAAAGTTCTCTAAGTTGTGAGTTTCAACAGATTGCCCATGTTAAAAAAAAATGGTTAGTAGTTCCAAAATCAGCAAGGAAAAAAAAAAAAAGAAAGTAGGTCTGATTCTAAATCTTCAAAGGATCAGCTCTTACTCTTATTTGGAGAAAATACATGAAGGGGCAGCAAGTTATTCCCCTTGGTGACTTGGACATAAATACACAGAGATGCACAAAGAACCATCTGAACTCTGTGAGGGAGGAAGTTCTCTGTACTAAACTTACTCCATTTCTTCCTTATGTGTGAAGTCCATTTTTTCATACTATTACAGAAATAGCTGCTTTATTTTGGGGATCCCGATATATTATTAAAACGATTAAAAACAACATGAGATGGTTATTTGTTTGAAATGTTCCCTGATAATCAAAATATATCTCAAATATCCTTTTATAGGTGCACTAAATTCCCTGCTTCATATTTTTGTATAAAGAACCAATATTTATAGGACTAATAAAAATGTATGACAACCTATGCCAATTTAATAAACAATCCCTTCCTTCCCTTTCTTCCTCTCTCATTTTCTTCTCCTTTTTTTCCTTTCTTTCCTTGCTTTCTTCATCCCTTGTTTTCTTCCTTCCCTTATTTTCTTCACTCCCTTTTCCCAAATATTAGGGCTTTCATGTAAAGATCACCTGATAAAGTGAAAATATTTAAAGAAACTGCTAGTGGAAATAAGTTTTGAAGACAACAGTGAACAAAAGAAAAGAACAAATATAGCAATTGCAAATAGTAAAAAAGGTATAGTGTGTGGAGAGAAAAATCTCATCAATCAAACATTTTAAAAATCAAGAAATATAGTTTAAAGCAAGAAGAAAACAGTAAATTCAAATGCCTCTTTGCAAAATCCTGCACCAGATATTATTACTGGACCATATATGATTGTTTTTGAAATTCTAATATCCTTCAGAATAATAGAGGTAAAAAGAAAAAATTAAACTTTAGGAGAGTATTAGCAAATTAGGAACCACCTTAATTTTAAATTCAAAACATATAAAGCCATTTTGAAGGTTTTTTAGGTATCTTACAACATGTGGAAAAGTGTATTAGAAAAATAAGCAGCCATGATACACACAAGAAATGAACACCATATGGTAGTTTTCATTCACATGCAATATCTTTCACCACTTTGCTCCTGACTGCAATTCTCTAATCATTTCCACCTACTCAGTTCCTTATTCTCAACTTGTACTGAGTTAAGATACAGTCAAACTCCTCAAATGGATATGAAATAAAAGGCTTTTTACCTCCCACAAAGCAAGCTGAATGTTAGAATCCCTTTTTTCCTTAATATCAACTAAAATAAAAGCATAAAGAGATGTTGTTACAAAACAGATAAAAAGATTATCCATAACAGGCAATTGAACTGTAGGGGAAAATGTCATCATATAGGAAGATTTTAGTACTTACTAATATTTTAAATTTGTTATAATACTTTATTATATGGACTAGGTAGATTGTTATTCCAATTACAGATGACACAGTCTTAGGGGAATGTTACAGATTTAAAAAGAAAATGAAAAAACAAAAACAAAAAAAACCCTGATGCTATGCCATCCCCTGACAAGAAATTTATTTCATATTAAAATAGTTGTTTATTTAATAAAATTGTAAAGTAGGACAAGCAGACTAGATTCTATCTCTGGTCTGAGGCATTGCAATTTTTCTAAGGTTATTGGGGAGTTACATTTTATTTTTCTTTACTTATTTGGGTACACTCAAAGCTAAGAAGGTCAATATTCCACAAAATAGCCACATCAGGTTTTGTTTCAGTTTCCCGTATCTCTGGTAATTTTTCCTAAACTTCAAATACCTTTACAGAGCTTATCAACACATATCACAACATCCTAGACTACCTTACAAGAGTATGTTCTGTTGTGCTGAGCTTCTTAGGGAAAAAAGTAGAGTTCATTCCTAGTCATGGAAATCTGTGGAAGAGATTATGATTTCAACTCTAAATAAATATCCTTTGGCATTTTATACTTAACTCTCAATTTACACCACTCTCCATTCTCATATGGAGAAGGAAATGGCAACCCACTCCAGTATTCTTGCCTGGAGAATCCTGTGGACAGGGGAGCCTGGTGGGCTGATATCCATGGGGTCGCACAGAGTCAGACACGACTGAAGCGACTTAGTAGCAGCAGCAGCCATTTGATTAACAACTTATATTTACTGCAATACTTTAAAATTCAGACAACTAATATTATTCTGTGAATATAGTTACTGAATCCATAACCAAAAGGGAAAAATCCAAATGCTTACATATATAAATCAAGGTATCCTGTGACTCATTTTTAAATTAATGTAATTGGATATTTTAATTAATATGAAATCCAATTTAAATATTGAAAGGGACACATTACTTCCCTCTGTATAGTAATGTGCTAGTCTCTATTCAAATTAAGCTTGGTAAGTTCAGTTCAGTTCAGTCGCTCAGTTGTGTCCAACTCCTTGTGGCACCATGGACTGCATCACGCCAGCCTTCCCTGTGCTTCACCAACTCCTGGAGCATATAAAGTCCTAAAGAATGCTTCCGGATAATAGGTTTTCTTGGAGGAATAAAGTAAATCATTCTGATTTTTAAGGATCCAGTTTTCCTTCCTTGTGGTTAATATCACTTGAGATTTTAAAATATATTCATCTTTATGTAAGCATTTTCAATGGAAACTATTGAATTTTACCAAGTTCAGTTCAGTTCAGTTGCCCAGTCGTGTCCGATTCTTTGAGACCCCATGGACTGCAGCATGCCAGGCTTCCCAACTCCCAGCACACCAACTCCCAGAGCTTACTCAAACTCAGGTCCATCGAGTAGATGATGCCATCCAACCATCTCATCTTCTGTTGTCCCCTTCTCCACCTACCTTCAATCCTTCCTAGCAGCAGGGGCTTTTCAAATGAGTCATTTCTTCACATCAAGTGGCCAACATACTGGAGTTTCAGCTTCAGCATCAATCCTTCCAATGAACATTCAAGACTGATTTCCTTTAGGATAGACTGTTTGGATCTCCTTGCAGTCCAAGGGACTCTCAAGAGTCTTCTCCAATACCACAGTTCAACAGCATCAGTTCTTTGGCACTCAGCTTTCTTTACAGTCCAACTCTCACATCCATATATGACTACTGGAAAACATAGCTTTGACTAGATGGACCTTTGTTGACAAAGTAATGTCTCTGCTTTTTAATATGTTGTCTAGGTTGGTCATAGCTTTTCTTCCAAGGAGCAAGTGTCTTTTAATTTCATTGCTTCAGTCACCGTCTCCAGTGATTTTGGAGCCCCCCCAAAATAAAGCCTGTCACTGTCTCCATTGTTTCTCCATCTATTTGCCATGAAGTGATGGGACCAGATACCATGATCTTAGTTTTCTGAATGTTGAGTTTTAAGCTAAATCTTTTACTCTCATCTTTCACTTTCATCAAGAGGCTCTTTAGTTCTTTGTCTGTCTCATTTAGGACTGGATATAGACTTTGTTACTATAAGTGACATTATCAATTTTTTCTATCAGTAATAACTCATTCTATATTATTACAGCAGCTTAAGAGTGGAAAATAGAGAAAGCTGTAACTATATTTTACAATGCAGCTGAAACTCAGAAAATATTTGAGAACTCTTTTTTGACACTGCCACAAGAAATATTTTATGAGCCACATGACAAAATTTCCCTTAGTGCTTTAAATTCATGGCTTTGAATGCCCTTTCTTATTTGATAACTCATTTTAGCCACAGCGTTTGACTCTAGACAATTCTGGAGGACAATGAATAGTAAAATTCATCTTTTGAAAAAAAAACAAAATTTGTTACTACTGCATTTGTTTAAAGAATGAGTCATACGTTATGAAGGTATGTTTTGGTGCCATGTGGAAGCAGCAGATACACTACTTTATAACCAGGTCTCACAGATGAGCTAACTTAAAAGCAAAGAAAGGAAAGAGATTCTCAGAGGTCTCAGGAAAGTAGACACGGCAGTGTGGTAAGAAGATACAGGCTGTGCATTTTACTTAAGAGCTTTCACTTTTTAAAAATTGGCTTAACCACACAGGATTTCCTTTATTAAAGTAAATGACAGACACTATATTGACTCAGTATATCTTACTACTGAGCATTATGACACTCTGGTTAAAAACTTGAACTCTGAAGTCAGACAGCTAAGATTGCATTCTGGTTCTAAAGCTGAGTAGTGCTGCAAAAATTTCAGACAATGGACATACTTGTTGAGAGTATTTAATGAGATCATCTAATAAAACTATTTAGCATGGAATATAGTAGGTACTATTTTTCAGTCATCCCATTTCCTCTCTGTGTTTTAGCCTTTGCTTACATATGTATATAGCACTCTCAATATTTCTAGCTCTGTATATAGTGACAACACTAAGTGGGATTAAAGAATAGTTTATACTGGTATTAACTATACCTCTTTTATCACAGAAAAATAAGCTATTTGGGGATGAAGACTAACTTCTTGATAGAAAAAAAATCCATTGAGGAAATAAAATACATTATATATCTTGGAGTTTAATAGCTTTGTGTCAATTAGAAAATTTACTGACTTGCTAAGCCAGATAATAAACAAAATGAAGTAATAACAATTACCCAAAACATAAATCTATTGTGGTTCAAATCTTCGTAAGTACTGGCATTAATGTTTTAAATTCTTTCTTTGTTTAGCTTAGGGACAAAAACATGATATGACAGCAAAAATAAAACCGTGTTCTTATGTCCAGAAGAAAAGTTGATATAATTGATACGGAAATTTTCAGTTATACAGTAATACTATCTCAGCTTGTAGGTAAGCAAATCTGTGATTGGTTGGTACTTAGAGCTATCAGAATTGTTCCTTGAGGCTGTATGTTGCACAAATTAGTTCTATTTTCCCTTTTGCTATACAATGTTTGACAGGCTCCTGCCTGACATGTTTTCTTTAAAATGATGCCTGTACCATTTTAACAGTAATTATCTATGACATGAAACTGGATTCTGAAGCTGTATATATTGAGATTCAAATTCTGTCCCATTTACTACCTCTCTGTCACTTGAGCAGAAGACTGACATTCATATCCATGTTTGACAGTTGCAGACAACCACAGAAGTTCATAACAGTATTGTGACGATTAAATGAGGTAGTCTATGTAAAGATTTTTGCATAGTGCTTACATATATTGCACATTTAATAAATATTTCTATTTATTATTATTTTATTATTCTGTAATTATTTTTTCTTGGTTCACTTTAGTTTTACTTTTCCAGATTAAGCTGTCCTGAAGCTCCACTTTCTCTTGATAGTTTCATCATGCTCTTACATCTGTTTCAGTCATCTTAGAAACAGTCTATTTTCTTCTTCCTGAATACAATTATTGCCATTTATACCTGTAATATTTCTCCTGTCTTCTTTTTTATTATAATTACTAAAGTATTAACTTAACTTGGATAAGTGTAATAGCTTTTTTTACTCTTCTCCCTAATATTTGTTTCCTTGTCACTTCATCCTGATTATTCTTGTTCAAAATGGCTTTCATTATCTTACTGCAAACTTATTCTAAAAATTTTCACAGTTTACTGCTATCTGTATGTAAAAAGATAAACCTAAAGTTTCTGAAATTTGGCTTTAACATGGTTCTTCAAACACATTATCATCTTGTACTGCCCTCTGCCATAAAATTATCTCTCCTTCGATCATTCTATATAACACACCTTATTAGCTTTTACAGGGATGGAAATGCTTTCTCCAAATATTCCATGCCAGTCTCAGAAAACTTATCACCACTACACCTTCCCTATGTAGGTGTCTTTAAAAGTACACTTGCCAGCAAATCCTTATTATGTTGAACTATTGCATTTACAGTCCATTTAGTGCTTGATCACATATTGTTTTAATCTGTTCTATAATATTTAATCGACATATGATAATAAGTCACTTCAGTCGTGTCCGACCCTTTGTGATCCTATGGACTGTAGCCCGCCAGGTTCCTCTGTCCATGGAGTTCTCCAGGCAAGAATACTGGAGTGGGTTGCCACATACTTCTCCAGGGGTTCTTTCCAACCCAGGGATCAAACATGTATCTTTATGTCTCCTGTATTGACAAGTGGCTTTTTTTTACCACTAACACCACCTGGGAAGCCCTGCTGACTTATATCCTGTATCTTTTATTAATGTTAGGATAATCTATATAGCACGCTATTTTATAGGCTTTATGTCTTTCTCAGCATCTCTAATATATAATTTTAAAACAAAACAAATATGTTTAAGAGAATTAATGCATAACAAAAACTTTGGCTCCTGGCTAAGATGGAGCAACAGGGATTAGACTTACCATCCCACGACAAAAAAATAAAAATGAAAAGCAATAAATATAACCAAAATTATATGAAACAACATTTTTCAAGTTATTGGATACAGACAACAAAAACAGGTGTCCTCAAGAAAAAAGAAATAGATAAGATAAGCACTACAGTTCAGCATCTTCCTGCCTTGGGATTCTCGGGGCTGCAAAACAAGTAGGGGGACCCAAACCAGAGCTCAGAAAACTTCCTGAGTTGAGGAGGTAGAGTTGAAGATCCAGGAAGCCCTGGTTGACTGAAGTTCTCAGAGAGAATACCAGAGGGGAGTGAGCTCTACAGAAGTAGAGCTGTGAAAGATGTCCCTTTAGTGTTCAGCAGAGTACTGATCAGCCCATGTTTGAGGAAACTTCCCGAGGCCAAGGAAAGAAGTAACCAAAAGCATTGGAGATATTGTGTTTGGTGCTTACACAGGGCAGCAACAAATGCTTGCTGCCACCAACCAATATGGAAAACCTTAAGGTTCATGGGGCATTAGGTAGAGTACCTAGGAGAGGGTTGCCTCAACGGTAAAGATTAAAAGGCCCTTGATTTAACACTGCTCTGATTCCACATAACAAATCTTAAAAGCAAAATTCACAAGGATCAAACTGTTTCCTAATAACATAACTGCATTCCATAAGAAACCTCGGGAATATTTATAGGAATACAAAAATATCCAGCACCCAAGAAAGAGAAATTCATAATGATTGGCATCCAACTAAAAAATTATAAGGTATGTAGAAAAACACAATTCATAATAAAGAGGAAAATCAATCATTCAAAATCAACTGAGAACTGTTATAGATATAAGATGTAGTATATATGTAAATTAGGACAGTTATTAAAACTCTATTACATATGTATAATTAGAGATAGAAATTGGAGGGATGAAATATTTGAAGATATAATCACTAAAAATGTTCCAAATTTGATGGAAACCTCAAACATACAGATCTGAGATCAATATATTCTCCTTATAAGAAAAATAAAGCAAACTTCTTTAAGGCACATCATAAATCAATTGTTCAAAACTAGTAATAGAGCCAGTCTTAAAGGCAATAACACAAAAATGACATCTCACATAGAAATAAAGAACACAACAGATTTCTAATTATAGAAAAAGAAAAGAGTAAAATATCTTCAAGCAACTGAAAGGGAAAAATATCTAGCCAGAACTCTTTCCCAGTGAAATACTTTCAAAAATAAAGGTGGACTAAACAGTTTAAACAACCAAAGTTGAGAGATTTATCATTGGCAGACTTAAACTACAAGAAATGTTGATGGGAGTCCTAAAGCAAAAAGAAAATGATGTTACACAGACATATAAATTTCCATAAAGAGTTGAAAATACTCTCATTGGTAACTACACTGGCAATTACATAAACTTTTAAAAATATGTATGTCTCATAAAATATAATTGAATTTGTTAACTAAGACAATAACAGTGTATTATTAGATTTATAGTATCTGTAAAGCAAGTAAAATGTTTGAAACCAATAGCTTAATGTCTAGAGAGGGAAGAAATAAGAATATACTAGTCTAAGTTTCTCATACTATACAGGAAATGGCATACTATCATTTAAAGGTAGACTATGATAAGTTAAAAATCTATGTAGTGAATCCTAAAAAACAAAAGAAAACACTAAAATAACAAAATTGAAGAGTTAGAATTGATTAGGCAACAGAGGAAACATAAGAAATAATTAATCCAGTGCAAGAAAGAGCAAGAAGACAAAGTAGACAAGAAACAGAGGGAGAAAGATATAACAAATAGCAAGGTAATGACTTGAACCTAACCTATCCATGATCATCTTAAGAAAGAATAGCCTAAAAAACCCATTTGAAGGGCTAAAACTGTCACATTAAATTGAAAAGCAAGAGCAAACTGTATGCTGTTTACAAGAAATATACTTTAAATATGGACACACATTAAAAGAATGAGAAAAGGCATGCTAAAATTAGAAAAAAGAAAAGAAATGAAATGACTATATTAAATCCAACAAATGAGATTTCAGAATTAAAAATATTAACAGGATTAAGTTCATAACAAAATTATAAAAGGGTCAATAGACCAAGAGGACATTGCAATCATACATATTTATAAACATGATGACAGAGCTCAATGAAGAAAAATTAAGAGAAGTACAAGGGGAAAAATGCAAATACAAATTAGCAGATGGACATTTCGGTACATACGTCTCAAAAACTAAAAGAACAGGTGTGGTGAAAATCAACAACACCACTGGCCAACACAACCAACTAAATTGCATGAATAGAACACTCCATTCAACAAAGGCAGAATATATCTTTTTTAAGTTCAGACCAAACTTTTATAAAGACAGATCATGTTTTCAGCCATACAACAAGTCCAAATAAGCATGAAAAGATTCAAGAGAAATTCTGTTTTAAGAACAACGTATAATTAAATTCACAATAACAGATTTCAGAAAAAAAAAAAAACTCCAAGTATTGGAAAACAAGTAATATATTGAAATAACCTATTTGAATTTATTGAAAATGAAAACACAATACATTAGAATTTGGATAGTGTCAGTAAAGCAGTACTTAGACAATTTCTAGCCATAAGCATTGATATTAAAAACAAAAGTCTCCATTAAGTGACATCAGTTTGTACCATGGAAACCAAAACAGAAGATCAGATTAAATGAAAAATAAGCTGAGGAAAGGAAATATTTAAGATCACAAATGAAAGTAACAAAATTGAAAACCAAAAAAAAAAAAG
Organism: Bos taurus; assembly: GCF_002263795.3. Lineage (NCBI taxonomy): Eukaryota > Metazoa > Chordata > Mammalia > Artiodactyla > Bovidae > Bos > Bos taurus. The sequence goes on along the minus strand of NC_037328.1, from coordinate 37,329,799 downwards.
AGTGGAAAATATCAGTGAAATCAAAAGATATGTCTTTGAGTTCAATAAAATTGAAAACTTCTAACTATAATGATGTGAGAAAAAAAGAGGTCATAAATTATTTATTTTAGAAACAAGAGAAATGACCTTACTACAGATTATATATTATCAGAAAGATAAGAGACTCCCTTGTGGGACAATGGCTAAGACTCTGCCTGCCAATGCCAGGGACACAGGTTTAATCCTTACTCTGGGGAGATTTCACATTCTGTGGGTCAACTAAGCCTGTGTTGCACAATACTGAGCCAGTGCACCACAACGATTGAAACCTGTACACTTTAGGGCCCTCGAGCCACAACTGAGTCCATGTGCCACAACTACTGAAGCCTGAACATGCTAGAGCCAGCAACTCACAACCACTGAACCCATGTGCTGCAACCACTGAAGCCCGTGCACCCAGAGTCTGTGCTCTGCATCAAGAGGAGCCACCAGAATAAGAGACCTGTACACCACAACTAGAGCATAGCCCTGACTCTCCACAACCAGAGAAAGCCCTCACAGAGATGAATTCTCAGCACAGTCACAAATAAATACATTATAAATAAACAAAAAGATAAGAAAATAATGTAAAACTTTTTATTATAATAAATTTGACAACTTAGATGAGTCAAAAAAAATTCCTTGAAAGATACAAGTGATGAAGCAGACTGGTTCCAAATCAGGAAAGCAGTATGTCAAGGCTGTATATTGTTACCTTGCTTACTTGACGTATATGCAGAGTACATCATGAGAAACTGACTCATTTGAAAAGACCCTGATGCCAGGAAAGATTGAAGGTGGCAGGAGAAAGGGATGGCAGAGGATGAAATGGTTGGATGGCATCACCGACTCAATGAACATGAGTTTGAGTAAACTCTGGGAGTTGGTAATGGACAGGGAGGTCTGGCATGCTGTAGTCCATGGGGTCTCAAAGAGTTGGACAGGACTGAGCGACTGAACTGAACTGAGTCAATTTAAATATAAAGAAAAATTATTCTTAACTCACACATCATAGAAACATTGCTAGAAGGTCAGTTTGGCCTGTAGATGTGGCTTGTCAACTGTTCTCCTTACACAAGCCCACAGTGATTTTTTTCCTTGATGTTTTCTTCTACTATTTTATAGCTTTAGGTTTTTACATTAAATCTATGGTCTATTTGAATTGTTTTTTGTGTTCAATACAAAGTATAATCAATGTTCATCTTTTGCAAATGGTAATTGTTTCAGCACTGTTTGTTAAAATGACTGTACTTTCTCCAAGAAATTTCTTGACAGCTTTGTGGAGAATCATTTGTGAATACATGTGTGAGTCTATTGCTGCATTCTGTTCTGTTCCTTTGACCTATTTATTTATTTTCATACAACTACCACATGGACTTGAATAGTCTGGAAACCATTAGTGTGACTTCTCCAACTTTGTTCTTCTCTTTCAAATTTAATGAATTTAATAAAAGTGGGGCTATTTGGATTAGCTCCTCCTTTTTGAGTGAGCTTCACCACTTGCCTTTGCCCTGCTTCATTCGATATACTCAACTAATATTTGCAAATCAAATGTCTGATGAAAAATTTGTGTTGAGTATATATAAAGAATTCTCAAAACTCTACGGCTTAAAAAAATCCCCACCCCCCAGGAGAGGACAAAATAATTAAATATACATAAATTTTGCAAAAGAAGATATATAGATGGAGAATAAGCAAATGAAAAGCAGCCCCATTAGTCTTATGAGATGCAAATGAAAACTACAATAAGATATTAAATACACACCTATTATAATGGCTAAAATTGAAAAGACTGACCATTCTAAGCGTTGGTAAGGAGGTAAACAAGCCAAAATTTTCATATACTGCTGGCAGAAATATAAAATGTTTCAAATACTTTGAAAAACATTGTGGCATCTTATTAAAAGGTAAAATATCACATGATGTAGCCAGCCCACTCTCTGATATTTATTCCAAAAGATGAAATGCTCTTAAAAAGGCCTTTGGACAAATGTCTTGAGTCATATTAAGACCCTGAGAAGAAATGGAGTAGCCATCATGGTCAACAGAGTCCAAAATGCAGTACTTGGATGCAGTCTCAAAAATGACAGAATGATCTTTGTTCGTTTCCAAGGAAAACCATTCAGTATTATAGTAATCCGAGTCTATGCCCCAACCAGTTATACTGAAGAAGGTGAAGTTGAACAGTTCTATGAAGACCTACAAAAACTTCTAGAACTAACACCCAAAAAAGATGCCCTTTTCATTATAGGGGACTGGAATGCAAAAGTAGGAAGTCAAGAATCACCTGCAGTAACAGGCAAATTTGTCCTTGAAGTACAATACTACTGGTCAGGGCATAGACTTGGATTACTATGATATTGAATGGTTTTCCTTGAAAATAAGCAAAAATCATTCTGTCATTTTTGAGGCTGCAACTAAGTACTGCATTTTGGACTCTTCTGTTGACTATGACGGCTACTCCATTTCTTCTAAGGGTCTTAAATTGACTCAAGGCATTTTAAAAAGAAGAATATTATTTCATAACACATGAAAATAATGAAATTCACATTTCAGTAAACAATTACTAGAACATAGACACATTCATTAATGTATATATATTTTTTCTTTTTGTCACTGCTTTCACACTGTAACTAGGGATCAGATTAGCTGAGGCAGAGATTGTATAGATCACAAAGCCTACATCATTTACCATCTGACCCTTTATGAAAAAATTTTCCCAACCCCTACGACAGGCAAAGATTTCGTAGATGACCGTGAAAACACAATCAGTAAACAAAATGTGTAGTCAGTTCAAAGATTTTGAAACTTTGAAATAATTTTCAGTAGTCATCTTGTGTGTGTGTGGGTGTGTGTGTTCACATTTGTGTGGGTGTGTTTGTGTGTATGTGTGTGTGTGTGTGTGTAAGAGGGAGAAAGCAAAATTAAAGAGAAGTGAGATCATGGCATCCGGTTCCATCACATCATGGGAAATAGATGGGGAAACAGTGGAAACAGTGACAGACTTTATTTTTCTGGGCTCCAAAATCACTGCACGTGGTGATTGCATTAATTTTAATGAAATTAAAAGATGCTTACTCCTTGGCAGAAAGGTTATGACCAAACTAGACAGCATATTAAAAAGCAGAGGCATTACTTTGGTGACAAAGGTCCGTCTAGTCAAGGCTATGGTTTTTCCAGTGGTCATATATGGATGTGAGAGTTGGACTATAAAGAAAGCTGAGCGCCGAAGAATTGATGCTTTTGAACTGCGGTACTGGAGAAGACTCTTGAGGGTCCCTTGGACTGCAAGGAGAACCAACCAGTCCATCCTAAAGGAGATCAGTCCTGGGTGTTCATTGGAAGGAAACTGATGTTGAAGCTGAAACTCCAATACTTCGGCCACTTGATGTGAAGAGCTGACTCATTTGAAAAGACCCTGAGGCTGGGAAAGATTGAGGGCAGGAAGAGAAGGGGACAACAGAGGATAAGATGGTTGGATGGCATCACCGACTCAATGGACATGGGTTTGGGTGAACTCCAGGAGTTGGTGATGGACAGGGAGGCCTGGTGTGCTGCAGTTCATGGGGTCGCAAAGAGTTGGATACGACTGAGTGACTGAAATGAACTGAACTGAATTATTAGAGGCTTTAGAGACTTAGTTCAAGCTGTATCTTCCTTAATTGCTAGGTTATGCTTTCTCTAGATTTAATAGTATAGTTAAGAATTCTATCCTGTATATCTCAATAAATTTGAAAAATACAATATTATGTTAATAAATAGCCTGTGTAAGCAAGGCATTTTAGGCGATGCAGTTTGGCATAAAAGCTTAAATCAATTAATTTTTATAAGTGCTTTCTTATGTTCCCCTACTTTCCCAATAAATAAGCCTTTATTTATTACTAAAGTGATTTCTGGAAAGAATTATTATATCTTTCTACCAACTTTCTTGGAAGTATAAAAACAATTAAGCTTAGTAGTGTAGAGAGCCCAAAATCTTATTAGGTACCAGAATATGAGTTTGTCAACTCAGTATTAATTTGATTGCCAGATAGTGTACATTCATATCTGTTCCTCAGTCATTGGTGGTACAATACAACCAGATTGCTGCTGCTGCTGCTGCTAAGTCACTTCAGTCGTGTCCAACTCTGTGCGACCCCATAGATGGCAGCCCACCAGGCTCCACCGTCCCTGAGATTTCTCCAGGCAAGAACACTGGAGTGGGTTGCCATTTCCTTCTCCAATGCATGAAAGTGAAAAGTGAAAGTGAAGTCGCTCAGTCCTGTCCAACTCCTAGCGACCCCATGGACTGCAGCCTATGAGGCTCCTCCATCCATGGGATTCCCTAGGCAAGAGTACTGGAGATTAACTCTGCTTTAAAAAGTAGAGTTAGGATCATATATTATCACGAAAAGCAGGTATTTTCATGTATCTTGGCAATCTGGCCCATGTCCCATAAACCAGGTCAAACTTTTAGTCTCAAAGGGTAGAAAGTTCTGATCTTTTAAGTGACAAAGTCATAAAATGGAACAAATGATCCTTACACGTAATCTCATGCAACATCGCACTTCAAGGTCCTTAGTTAGCGATTTAGTAATAACTCTTCAGTCTTCAGTGCCTACAAATGACCGTAAGTTATCTTATACCTGCCCTTTCCTACTGATTTTATTATTCAAGAATTCTGTAAATAACCTTCACCTTTTTTCATCTTATTATTATGAAAGGCTGGTCTAAATCAAGTGTTAATTTATACAACAGATGCAAATGATCTCTGTTTTTCTCTCTGTCTCTTACTTCAATTACAAAATAACACCATACACAAAAATAAACTCAAAATGGATTAAAGATCTAAACGTAAGACCAGAAACTACAAAACTCCTAGAGGAGAACATAGGCAAAACACTCTCCGACATACATCACAGCAGGATCCTCTATGACCCACCTCCCAGAATATTGGAAATAAAAGCAAAAATAAACAAATGGGACCTAATTAACCTTAAAAGCTTCTGCACATCAAAGGAAACTATTAGCAAGGTGAAAAGACAGCCTTCAGAATGGGAGAAAATAATAGCAAATGAAGCAACTGACAAACAACTAATCTCAAAAATATACAAGCAACTCCTACAGCTCAACTCCAGAAAAATAAACGACCCAATCAAAAAATGGGCCAAAGAACTAAATAGACATTTCTCCAAAGAAGACATACAGATGGCTAACAAACACATGAAAAGATGCTCAACATCACTCATTATCAGAGAAATGCAAATCAAAACCACTATGAGGTACCATTTCACACCAGTCAGAATGGCTGCGATCCAAAAGTCTACAAATTATAAATGCTGGAGAGGGTGTGGAGAAAAGGGAACCCTCTTACACTGTTGGTGGGAATGCAACCTAGTACAGCCACTATGGAGAACAGTGTGGAGATTCCTTAAAAAACTGGAAATAGAACTGCCTTATGACCCAGCAATCCCACTGCTAGGCATACACACTGAGGAAACCAGAAGGGAAAGAGACACGTGTACCCCAATGTTCATCGCAGCACTGTTTATAATAGCCAGGACATGGAAACAACCTAGATGTCCATCAGCAGATGAATGGATAAAAAAGCAGTGGTACATATACACAATGGAGTATTACTCAGCCATTAAAAAGAATACATTTGAATCAGTTCTAATGAGGTGGATGAAACTGGAGCCTATTATACAGAGTGAAGTAAGCCAGAAGGAAAAACATAAATACAGTATACTAACGCATGTATATGGAATTTAGAAAGATGGTAACAATAACTCTGTATACGAGACAGCAAAAGAGACACTGATGTATAGAACAGTCTTATGGACTCTGTGGGAGAGGGAGAGGGTGGGAAGATTTGGGAGAATGGCATTGAAACATGTAAAATATCATGTAGGAAACGAGTTGCCAATCCAGGTTCGATGCACGATGCTGGATGCTTGGGGCTGGTGCACTGGACGGCCCAGAGGGATGGTATGGGGAGGGAGGAGGGAGGAGGGTTCGGGATGGGGAACACATGTATACCTGTGGCGGAGTCATTATGATATTTGACAAAACTAATACAATTATGTAAAGTTTAAAAATAAAATAAAATTAGAAAAAAAAAAAACAAAACAAAATAACCCAATAACTCCTAAGAAAGAAACTGCCTGCAAGTCCTTTTATCAAAGAGTGACTACTATCTCGTTTTTATTTGACCTATACATCACATAGTAATAGTACAGTGAAGATCAGTTTATCACGCAGGGCTAAAAGTTTAAAATTGACAAGTAGATGTGATTTTTTTTTTTTTTTTTAATCTACAGGTATGTCTTCAACCTTCTTGGCAATAATGGGCAGTTTTACTGTTAATCAAACACATGGTTATACCTTGAGTATACCAAAGAAGAAAAAAAGATTAGTAAGAAATTTTAGTTAACACCACAGTTCCTTTTTAATAGCTTACCAGTATATTATTTTCAAGCACATTTTTGAGGGGTGGAATCCATTTTTTCTAAACAATGCATGCTGCATTTTCAAAACATATTTTTATCTATACGCAACTCTGATAAGACCATACTTGCAACACTTTTTTTTGTCTGCTGACCCATCAGAAAGAAGGGGTGGAGAATATATCAGAACAAATGTGGCAGAAATTATCAAAAGGTTGTTGTAAATAGTGATAGAATTGATTAAAATAATATTCATTACAAGTTTATGAGGGATGATAAAATTTTTTTTATTGACTGTGTAATAGAACTTCAGAGAGTAGGACCTCATTAAAATAACTTAAAAACTGGTGATATACAGAAATGAACATTTAGGACATTTAGAAGAATTGTCCAACTGGCAGCTGATGGCAGCCTCACAGTTTGTATAATCTGACATTACATTTGATAAATGCAGGAGAGATTTCATAGGACAAATCCTAAACTGAAGGCAAGGCAGCATCATCTGTTACATCAGGTACCTCTCAGGCTGAGCTTTCTTTGATGCTTATAACCCAGAAAGCTAAAACTTTGCCCACCATGGCTTCACTCCCCAGAAAGGCCACTCATTAGAAAACAATGTAAAGGAATTCACTTCTGTTAATCAAACTTGAGTTCAATGACAAGAAGAATAGCAGAGTGGCAATGGGTAGGAATTATAACATTTTTGTTCCCTTTATATATTTATTTTTCTCTATCTTTGTCACTGTAATTCTCAATAATTCTTTATGATCCCCTTTCATGAGTGCAAGTGCACACATACTCAGGTGTATTTAACCTTCTAGCACTAAAGAGAATGCAGAAAATTAAATAAAATTTTAATTTCTAACATGAGACTCAATAAATAAAATTAAACACAATATATATACGTACATATATATGTATATAATTTACCAAATTAAAATTGGAGTAAAACTCTCAAATAAACTTGCCTGGCACAACCTGTCTGCTCCAGAATCCCATTATAAAGGATGGAACACATTAATATACTACATATAATTTCTTTCTTTTTCATAGAATATCCTCAGATGTAAATTCTGAAACCATTCATTTTTAATACCAACTTTAATACCAAATTTAACCAGTCATAAGGTAACTTATGTGGCTTTCCCATGGCTCATGGGCAAAGAATCCTCCTGAAATTCAGGAGACACAGAAGACAGGAGTTCAATACCTGGGTTGGGACGATCCTTTGGAGGAGGAAATGGCAACCCACTCCAGTATTCTTGCCTGGAGAATCCTCATGGACAGGGAGCCTGGCAGGCTACAGTCCACAGATCACAAAGGGTTGGACACAAATAAGTGACTAATATTTTTTAATTTTCTTTCTACTTCAAGGCAACATAACCAACATTATGGGCTGTCTGTGGGAATGAAGAATAAAAGGCAGAACCAAGCCCCAGTCTCTCTCCATCTCTCCACATTCCCCACATGAAAGAATTCAGATACAGAACAATTAAGTTCTGTATACTTCAGTGACCCCTGATGATAGCAGAATTCCACATAATAGCTCTCTGACCAGGAGCATGTCAACTCACCTTTCTGTTTCAGTTCCTTAGCTTATAAAACAGGAGTAATAATAGAAGCTACCCCATAAAGTTGTTCTGTTGACTACATAAATTAATATATGTAAAAACTTGGAACTCTGTTTATCACACAGTAGGTGCTATATTAAGATCAGCTGTCCCTGCAGTTATTGTTGTATAAGAATTACCACATTTGATACTTTGCCATCAACATAGGGTGAAAGTATTTTCAGAATTCTTTTTTAAGATAAAAAAGCATTTAAAATCATTTAGAAACATTTCTATCAAGCTTAGGTTAAATAAACATGTTTTCCATTTTGAGGTTAAACTAATTATCCTGACAGATTTTCTAAAACAGAATATCTCATTATTCTGTAACACTGAAGCAAGGCAACATCATTTATGCAACCATTATGGTGCTTTTGAGTTTTAATATGCCGAGTCATGTTCAAGATTTACATAAACAGTATTTATTATCAGGCTAATTATAGGGACCTTTGGTTGGGTTTGTCATCTGACCATTGGTTATAGTTACCATTTGCCACTGGCAGAGGATTGCCAAGCTTATATTTCCATTGGTTCTAAAACAACTCGCAGCAATGAACACTGAAGTCTGTAACACTTTTCATCACATAACAGTTTCTCTGCTTGTCCATGCCCAGGCACTTTAAGGCAGATATACAGTACACTCTGTATCCACTCAAGGATTTGAGATAAAGTCTATGAAAATAGCTATAAATGTCAACATTATACAGCATCATAGCCCTGTATTAGTGTCAGGAAGGCATATTACCAGTTTAAGGCTGTAATCATTCATACTCTACCTAGTAATGGTAAGACACATCCATTTAGAAAGATGTTCTGCTCACAGAAAGTATTATATTAAAACAACAAATGCATATATACCTGAGCCTGAATACACAACACTGACTACGCAAGTGAGAGATTGTTTTTCATCGTGATAAATATTACATATAAATGCTGAACAAATGTGTATGCGTGATTTTTAAATTGTGCTACTTTGTAACTTCTTGTATATCAATTATTGTTAGGAAGCATGCACATTTTAGGCTTTTTATTTTATTTTTTTACTTTTCCCCCCAAAATAAATTCTGGTATGTTTTCTTATAAGGTAAGCATACCTCTATGGAACTAGAATAGTAATGTGTTATATTATCATATTTGGACATATTTTTGTCAGAAAAAATTGAAAATTACCAACTTGGTGTATTTTTTTCCATTTTTATTGAAAACTCAAGGTCAGTATTTCATCTAGGGATAATCTTGAATGGGTAGAAGAAATGGCTGAAGTAGTATTCCAGATGTTTACTACAATTTAGGCAAATATCAAACAATGCAACCGGGGGAATCTCCTTAGCTTCTCTGTAAATAAAGGCATTGACCTCAATGAGCTCAATGAAAATGTTCTACTTCTAAAAAAATTGATGCTAACCCAAATATAAATATTTTTGCTCTCTTGTTTTTTCTTTTATCCTTAGTTTTTTTGGGGGAAGTCTGATAAACTTGCATCCTGTACAATGTACATTTCCAGAATATCATAATTACACAAAATGGTGATGGTTTTCCCTCTTGTTTAGCTGACATCATTCTCCCCTTTCACTTGACAGTTCACAAGCACCTCCAAACTTTGTGTCATCCTTTTATTTACTTCACTGTATTCTAGCCTTCACCTGAGAAACACTGATATAGTGGTAAAAAAAAAAAAATGCATTTTTACCATTGGGAGCCCGATTCCTGAGTTTAGAATCTCAATTTTCTCACTGAGGTCTACATTACTTTTGGCAAAGTATTTAGCATTGCTGTTCCTCAGTTCCCCCATCTGTAAAGTGACAATAATAGTGTTTACCCTCCAGGGTTGTTCTGCAGTTTAAAAGAATTTCTTACATGTAAAGGACGGGAAATGTGCTAAGTACTCAATAAATGTTAGCTACTATTTTTCTGTTCTTAATCATTTTGTAGCTATAAATGTTTTTCTTGTTAAAAACCAAGGATAGATTCAAAAATTAATTATTTCAGAAATGTTTTTAGAGGGCAAGCTATAAAGACCTCCATTACGTTTTGTGAATAAGTTGAATCATTTTCCTATTCTTACAGGGCTTCCAGGCTATGGTAAGAAGTAGAATTCATTTTAGATGCAAAAGGTAGCACAGCTGAAAGGGGCTATTTAAGGAATGGGTGGAGGAAAGTTATGTAATCTGGTTGTATTTTTAAAAATCCATTGGCTAGCAAAAGATAGAATGTTATTTTTTACTTGGGAAAGGTAATCAGGGGAAACCACATTATCAAGAATTTTAAATCAATAACATAAAAATTGTAGAACTAAGTCACTAAGGTTTCATATCTGAGAAGTAGATAGTAGGCATCATTTTCACTGAGTTCACATTTTTTTCAACATAATCTAAACATTCTGAATATTCTAGACTGAGTTTATCAGTGGTCTCATTACTATCACTGGAATGGTTTATTTTTCTGAAGACTTCACAGTAATTAACAGTTCCATATGCTTTCCGTGAGCCTTTAAAAAAAAAGATGTAGCAAGTTACATTTATAGAACTTCCCAAAATATACAGCTTTTAAATAGTGTGTATGAATTTAAAAATGAAAATAGTATTATATTATCCAGAATATATCCCTGTGACAACAGCAAATATGTGCTTTGCGTACAAGTCTGACTTAATCTTTTAGAATTATTTTTATGTACAGTTTCTGTCCATTGTTATGTATATATGTATATGAAATTCAGTACTCATGCTAATTAAATTTATGTTAATAAATACAATAACTATAATGAATATTAGTAATACAATTTATAAGTTTAATATAAATATGAAATTGATCAAATTAATATAATTGTTACTAACATTTTAATAAAATTTTAGTATTAATAAAACAACATAGGGCATTGATATCATTGTAGACTTCCATGCCTACAACAATTAGCCTGAATCTATGTAGCACACCACTAAGATACGTGACTAAACACTCAATCTGACAGGGAAATACAGATAGAAAAGTCCATGAAAATATCTAGATTTTTTTTTAACGCAACCCCTATAATTGAGGAGCTGCAATTTTACCTTTTAAAAAAGTGAAGAAGAGGAAATTAAACAGATTCCATTTGTTTCATTATGATTACTTTCTTTCTACAACTCTAGGGTATATTTATATAAGAGGAAGAAACAGAATTTTCAAATTTGAGTGTCAAATCTATGTGTATAGAATATAAATTATCTTTCATTTTGTGTTTCACTGTGATGTACAATGAGATTTATGTTCACAGAGTCAGAATATGGGATAGAAATGAGTACCATTTTTTATCTATTTTTTCATCAAATTATTGTGCCTCTGCTCTGCTCTCTTTTAAGCTCTTACGGCTGCTTTATTTTAACGCATATGTAAAATGACTTTATCAGCCAAACAGCAGTCAGGTCAGCATAAAGAAGTGCTGCAATGAAGCCCATGACATAGTCAACAGTCTTAAAAGTTATTGGTGAAGTTAAAAATGTAAATCACATATTCTCTTAACAATCCCAGCACATTTTATGTCAGACCCTATTTTTCACTTATGCTTCAGAATTAATTTAATGTGATTCTAAATTATTTTGCAGAAAAATCCTTCCTTATCCTCAGGGTGGTGTGAAATGCATATTTAGATGAAAAGGGCCCTGACATTTTGAAACTGGTGGTTTATTTGTCTATCTGAAAATTACCAGAGATTTTTCAGGCCAAGTGAAAATATAACAGTTTTCTTCCCCCAGTATCATTGGTAGTATACCCGGGGAAGCTCAGCAGCAGCGTACATGGACCACTTAGTTACTTTCTCATATTCAGGTATTTTATCCACCTTACCAGCCTCCATGAGTAACTGTCAGCAGCAATGAAACATTACATGTCTTTCCTCTGCTTTAGGAAGCTATCTACATAGAATTTCAGGAAGATTCAGAAAAACAAGAGCTTGAAGCTTCAGAAAACCTGACACTACTCATCAGTTTAAAGTTCTTTGTGTTTTGTTGTTGATTCTACTTTGCTACAATAAGTTCTTTCTATTATCCATAATAACTAGTTAAACCATGTTCATGCACTTTTGCTCAGAATGTGTGAGTGCTCAGATGTTTCCAACTCTTTGTGACATCATGGACCCTGCCAGGCTCCTCTGTTCATGGGATTTTCCAGGGAAGAATACTGGAGTGGGTTGTCATTTCCTCCTCTAGGGGCTCTTCCAAACCCAGGAATCAAACTCATGTTTCCTTCATTGACAAGCAGATTCTTTACCACAGAGCCATCTGAGAAGCCCACTTTTTACTTCATTTTAAAGAAAATTTCTTATACCTGTATTCCAAACATAGTTATTTGTATTGGTTTGATCTACAATAATTATTTTGCTTGACTACTACCATATCAAATAAAGTACAGAAGCATCACTATCAAAAAGCTAGTGGAGGTGATGTAATTTCAGTTGATCTATTACAAATTCTAGAAGATGATGCTGTGAAAGTGCTGCACTCAATATGCCAGCAAATTTGGAAAACTCAGCAGTGGCCACAGGACTGGAAAAGGTCAGTTTTCATTCCAATCCCAAAGAAAGGCAATCCAAAGAAAGTTCAAATTACCACACAATTGCATGCATCTCACGCACTAGCAAAGGAATGCTCAAAATTCTCCAAGCCAGGCTTCAGTAGTACGTGAACTGAAAACTTCCAGATGTTCAAGCTGGATTGAGAAAAGGCAGAGGAACAAGAGATCAAATAGCCAACATCCGTTGGATCACAGAAAGAGCAAGAGAGTTCCAGAAAACTATCTATTTCTGCGTTATTGATGACATCAGAGGCTTTGACTGTTTGGATCCTAACAAACTGTAAAAATTCTTAAAGAGATGGGAACACCAGACCACCTGACTTGCCTCCTGAGAAATCTGTATAAAGCAACAGTTAGAACTGGACATGGAACAACAGACGGTTTCCATATTGGGAAAGGAGTACATCAAGGCTGTAAATTGTCACCCTGTTTATGGACTTTACATGCAGAGTACATCATGTGAAATTCAGAGTTGGGTGAAGCACAGGCTGAAATCAAGATTGCTGGGAGAAATATCAATAACCTCAGGTATGCAGATGATACCACCCTTATGGCAGAAAGTGAAGAGGAACTAAAGAGCCTCTTGAAGAAAGTGAAAAAGGAGAGTGAAAAAGCTGGCTTAAAAAAATCAACATTCAAAAAACTAAGATCATGTCATCCAGTCCCATCATTTCATGGCAAATAGATGGGGAAACAATGGAAACAGTGGCAGACTTTATTTCCTTGGGTTCCAAAATCACTGCAGATGGTGACTGCAACTATGAAATTAAATATACTTGCTCCATGGAAGAAAAGCTATGGCCACCCTAGACAGCATATTTAAAATCAGAGACTTTACTTTGCCAACAGACATCCATCTAGTCAAAGCTATGGTTTTTCCAGTGTCATGTATGGATGTCAGAGTTGGACTATAAAGAAAATTGAGCACCGAAGAATTGATGCTTTTGAACTGTGGTGTTGGAGAAGAATCTTGAGAGTCTCTTGGACGGCAAGGAGATCAAACCAGTCTACCCTAAAGGAAATCAGTCCTGAATATTCATTGGAAGGACTGGTGCTAAAGCTGAAGCTCCAATACTTTGGTCACCAGATGCAAAGAACTGATTCATTTGAAAAGACCCTGATGCTAGGAAAGGTTGTAGGCAGGAGGAGAAGGGGATGACAGAGGATGAGATGGTTGGATGGCATCAATGACTCAATGGACATGAGTTTGATCAAGCTCTGGGAGTTGCTGATGGACAGAGAAGCCTGGTGTGCTACAGCCCATGGGGTTTCAAAGAGTAAGACATGACTGATCAATTGAACGGACTGACAGAAACAGCCAACTGTTAAATTTATATTTATAAAAAGGTTAATAAAACTTCAGTTCAATTCAGTCCCTCAGTTGTGTCCAACTCTTTGTAATCCCATGAACCACAGCATACCAGGCTTCCCTATCCATCACCAACTCCCAGAGTTCACCCAAACCCATGTCCATTGAGCTGGTGATACCATTCAACCATCTAATCCTCTGTCATCCCCTTCTCCTCCTGCCCTCAACCTTTCCCAGCATCAGGGTCTTTTCAAATGAGTCATCTGTTCTCATCAGGTGGTCAAAAGTATTGGCGTTTCAGCTTCAACATCAGTCCTACCAATGAACACCCAGGACTGATCTCCTTTAGGATGGACTGGTTGGATCTCCTTGCAGTCCAAGGGACTCTCAAGAGTCTTCTCCAACACCACAGTTCAAAAGCATGAGTTCTTCAGTGCTCAGCTTTCTTTATAGTCCCAATTCTCACATCCATACATGACCACTGGAAAAACCACAGCCTTGACTAGATGGACCTTTGTTGGCAAAATAATGTCTCTGCTTTTCAATATGCTGTCTAGGTTGGCCATAACTTTCCTTCCAAGGAGCAAGCATCTTTTAATTTCATGGCTGCAGTCACCATCTACAAGTGATTTTGGAGCCCAGAAAAATAAAGTCTGTCACTGTTTCCACTGTTTCTCCATCTATTTCCCATGAAGTGATGGGACCAAATGCCATGATCTTAGTTTTCTGAATGTTGAGCTTTAAGCCAACTTTTTCACTCTCCTCTTTCACTTTCATCAAGAGGCTCTTTAGTTCTTCTTCACTTTCTGCCGTAACGGTGGTGTCATCTGCATATCTGAGGTTATTGATATTTCTCCTGGCGATCTTGATTCCAGGTTGTGCTTCCTCCAGTCCAGCGTTTCTCACGATGTACTCTGCATATAAGTTAAATAAACAGGGTGACAATATACAGCCTTGGCATACTCCTTTCCCAATTTGGAACAAGTCTGTTGTTCCATATTCAGTTCTAACTGTTGCTTCCTGACCTGCATGCAGGTTTCTCAAGAGGCAGGTCAAGTGGTCTGGTATTCCCATCTTAAATTCCAAAAAATAAAGGCAAAAGCTTTCAATGGCTCCTATTATTTATGTATTAATTAACCTGGCCCCAAAATCGACATGGCTGACAGTAATTTGTGTTGTTATATTTAAAAAGCCATGACACATTTCACCTTTGGTGTAGAGGATTGTTTATTTCCACAGAGAAAAACGATCTGTTTTGCTGCCCATATTGGGTGTTGCAATAACTCTTTGTATTTTCCATATTTATTAACTTATTATGCTTTACTACCATTATTGGCACTTATAATTGATAATGGATCTTTTAAAAATACTATTATAGTTAATAAAACATGAGAAAAAGCATGGCATGCATCAAGTAAGTTCTGGTATTTGCCATTATAATCCTTGACTATGAATAAACTGGTTCAGAGAAATGGAAAGATATCTTATAATCTGGAATTCGAAGAATTAATATTGGTAAAGTGGTCATATTACCTAAAACAATTTGCAGATATAACGCTATCCTTATCAAATCACCCATACCGCTTTTCAAATAACTAGATCAAATAATCTTAAAACTTATATGGAATCATAAAATACCCAGAATTGCAAAAGCAATCCTGAGGAAAAAGAACAAAGCAGGAAGTCTATTCCTCCCAGACCTCAAGACAATACTAGAAATATACAGTAATCAAAACGACAGGCATGTGGATCAGTGGAACAGAATAGGGAGCCCAGAAAGAAACCCATACACGTACAGTTCATCTCAACAGAAGAGGCCAGAATATACAATGAGGAACAGTCTCTTCAGCAACTGGTGTTGGGAAAGTAGGTCAGCTCCATGTAAATCAATTAAGTTAGAATGCTTTCTCACATCATACATGAAAATAAACTCAACACAGCTCAAAGACTTAAACATAAGACATGGCACCATAAAACTCCTATTAGAGATCATAGATAAAACACCCTCTGAGATAAAACGTACCAATGTTTTTATAGGTTTCCCAAGGCAATATAAATAAAAACAAAGACAAACAGACAGGATCTAATAAACTTATAAGTTTTTACACAACAAAGGAAATAGTAAACCAAAGGAAAAGGCCACCTAAAGAATGGGAAAAATATTTGCAAAGGATGCAACTGATAAAGGCTTAATTTTCAAAATATATAAACAGCTTATACAACTCAAGAACAAACAAGTAAATAGCCCAATCAAAAAAGGGGCTGCTAAGTCGCTTCAGTCATGTCCGACTCTGTGTGACCCCATAGACAGCAGCCCACCAGGCTTCCCCGTCCCTGGGATTGTCCAGGCAAGAACACTGGAGTGGGTTGCCATTTCCTTCTCCAGTGCATGAAAGTGAAAAGTGAAAGTGAAGTCGCTCAGTCATGTCCGACCCTTAGCGACCCCATGGACTGCAGCCCACCAGGCTCCTCCATGCATGGGATTTTCCAGGCAAGAGTACTGGAGTGGGGTGCCATTGCCTTCTCCGCAAAAAGGGGCAGAAGTCCTAAATGGACATTTCTCCAAAAAAGGCATACAGATGGCCACCAGGCACTCGAAAAGATACTCAACATCTCTAGTTATTAGAAAAATGCAAATTAAAACTACAATGAAGTACCACCTCACCTCAGTCAGAATGTCCAGCATTAAAAAAGTCTACAAATAACAGATGCTGGAGAGGATGTGGAGAAAAGAAAATCCTCCCACACTGTTTGTCAAAATGTAAGTGGTTGCAGCCACTGTGGAAGACAGTACAGAGGTTCTTCAAATAAATAAATAAAAATAGGGCTTCCCTGGTGGCTCAACGGTGGAGAGTCCACTAGCCAATGCAGGGGACATGGGTTTGATCCCAGACATAGGAAGATCTCACAGGCTGCAGAGCATCTAGGCTGTGTGCCAAGGAGCCTGTGCTCTAGAGCCTGGGAGCCACATGTACGGAGCCCATGTGCCACAACTCCTGAAGCCTGTGCACTCTAGAGCTCTGCAACTAAAATGCCACTGCAATTAGATGACTGTGCACCGCAGCTAGTGGAGAAGGAAATGGCACCCCACTCCAGTAGTCTTGCTTGGAAAATCCCATGGACAGAGGTGCCTGGCAGGCTATAGTCCATGGGTCGCAAAGAGTCGGAGATGCCTGAAGCGACTTAGCACGCACCACAACTAGCGAGAAGCCCTTGCTCCCACAACTAGAGAAAAGTACACAGAGCAATGAAGAGCCAACAAAGCCAAAAATAAATACATAAAATTTTCTAAAAAACTAAAAATAGAATCACCATCGAAAACCCACATCTAGAAAACCCACTCCTGGGTATATATGCAGTGTTAGTTGCTCAATCATGTCTGACTCTTTGCAAACCCGTGAACTATATCCTGCCAGGGTCCTTTGCCCATGGAATTCTCCAGGCAAGAATATTGGGTAGCCATTCCCTTCTACAGGGGATCTTCCTGACCCAGGGACTGACTCTGGGTGTATCCAGACAGAAGTGTAATTGAAAAAGATACATGGTCCCCTATGATCATAGCAACACTATTTAAAATAGCCAAAACATGGAAACAACCGAAATGTCCATCAATAGAGGAATGGATTTAAAAAAATGTGGTACATATACACAATGGAATTCTACTCAGTCATAAAAAAGAATGAAATAATGCCATTTGCAGCAACATTGATGAAACTCGCGATTGTCATACTGAGTGAAGTTAAGTCAGACAGACAAAGACAAATATCATAAGAGAGCACTTACATGCATAATCTAAAATGTGATACAAATGAACTTATGTATGAAGCAGAAGCAGACTGACAGACACAGAGGACAGACATGTAGTTACCAAGGGGGAGGTGAGGCGGGGAAGGGATGGAGTGGGAGGTCGGGGTCAGCAGATGTAAGCTATTACGTAGAAAAAAATGAATAAACAACAAGGTCCTACTGTATAGCACAGGGAACTATATTTAATATCCTGTAATAAACCATACTAGAAAATAATAGAAAAGCACTGTATATATATGTTTAACTGAATCACTTAGTTGTACAGCAGAAATTAATACAATATTGCAAATCAA
The DNA here is from genome assembly GCF_002263795.3 of Bos taurus. Lineage (NCBI taxonomy): Eukaryota > Metazoa > Chordata > Mammalia > Artiodactyla > Bovidae > Bos > Bos taurus. The sequence continues at coordinate 37,311,789 of NC_037328.1, read as the reverse complement.
CTATACTTCAATTACAAAGGTCATAATTATGTGGCAGGATATAGTTACTCCCACATTTGGGAACATAACTCAAAATCCACCATAGTCAAAGTTAGACAGCAATAGTGGAGACAATATTGTTAATATGTTTTATATAATACATATATTGTGTCATACTTATTGGTATGTCCTCTGTATATTTTATGGCTGTGTGCAGAGATGAAATATGCATAAATGCACTGCAGATGCCTTCATGTACCAAAATCGTATCTTATAACTGTATTGATGCATTGCTCAGTTCACCTGAAACCGATTATACCATGCTTGACTCTCTGAAAAGCAATCATCCCCTCCAGAACAGTTCACTCAGTCCTAATCGATGAGAATAGAAACATCACTTGTCACTACTCAAGTGCTTTGATTTGTATAAGCTGTACAAGAGACAGACATGGTGACAGCCCCACCCCTTCTCCAACTCCAGCCCCATTTTTCTTTTCAATCCTCAGGAGCCTTTGTATTGATTACTATTAACTTTGAGATGCTTTCTATAGCAGAACCACTGAATTGTAGTCAGACTGTCTATAACCAGTTATTCCTTAAGTCCTGTTTAAAATTCCACCTAGCTATCTACCTGGAATATCAGTATTTTCTAAGAAATAGTATTTAAAAGTCATTATGAAACATGAACATTACTAAATAAACCCATTGATATTTTCAGGAAGTAAATGCCATTGCACCAATTTTATATTTGGCAAATGATGTTGTATTTTACTCTGTGCTACCCATCATATGCACACAAACCCACACACAGCCACACATAACAAGGAATGCTGAAGCACTGCAGTTAGTAATTTTATATTTTTTACTGAGTAAGTGGGATGAATAAAAAGACACTTCACATCTTAGGATGATAATAGAATGCTGTCAAATACTATGGCTTAACAAGTTCAATAAAGCTTGCTTTTGTTACTGAAGTAAATATCTCTTTTCATACCATAGTTGGTCTAAAATGGCTTTTCCCAATGAACTATATAATAGTACTGAGGGCTCAGATACTGTTTTTCATAACCATGGGTTATTTAGCAAAAAGGACTGTAATCAACAACTAACAAGGAGTCAAATTAATCGTCAAATATATAAGATAGTTTTCCTACCCTTACTTTAGGATCATATCATATATTGCAGGATCCATTGTGACAGATGCCCTTATTAAGAACACTTAGTTGTTAAAAAAAAAAGTCAATTAGTCAAGGTCTTACATTAAAAACTCAGCTTACACACTAGCATACATTTCTCTGAATTTTAAACAAAATGAGTAACATCTTTGAAATTTTGCTACCATTTATTTTGAGCATTTGTTAAATGCATGTCTAAGCCAGAAATTAAAAGAAAGTATAAAAATCAATTAGCCATAGACAGCTTGAAGTATATGAATATAACTTATTCAATATAAATATTAAAGTATAAAACAACTTCTTGTTGCTGATCTTTTCTCTAACTCTTTCTAGAAGGGTAAACAGAATGTGTAAGTTTCATTAATAAGAAAGAATTATTTTTTTTTAGAACTTATTACTTAGGAAAAGAGAACATATTTCTTCTTACCCGAATAGGATAATGTGAGTGTGTGTGCACACTAGGAAAAAAGTAATCTTTAAGAAAACAGTGTAGTTCCTTTGCCATAGCTATTTACTTGCAAAAACAATTTTAAATTTAAAATAAAAGGCTACTCCCAGAATTTAAATGATACTTAGTCTGCTATTTAAAAAACCTAGGGGAAAAAACTCTACTATATACACATTTGGTTCAAATTTTCCACAGTTTAAACTACCACCAAGCAAGTCAGATGCATAATTAAGAATCCTCAAGTTAAGGATGCAGTTCTAAACACACTTAAATGTAAGCCTGGCCTCACCCCTCCCCCAGCACAAGGCACTTAAGAGGAATTAAATCTATCTTCTTTCTAAAAGTTAATTTGCACTCATTTTAGAGTATTTCTTCTGGGAAATTAAAGCAAACCTCTGGGGCACGGAGCTTTGTCATTAGAAATTCTCTACCTGAGAAGCTGATAATTTAAAAATACAAATTTTTAATCAGATTTATCAAGATCGGAAAATAGGAGAGGAACCTCTTTCACTTTATTCCTAATTTGTGTATTCGTGGCTGTGGGTTATGGAGAGTCACAAAAATAGAACTTTGCACAAGAAGTACACAACATCACAAGGCAGAGGAAGCAGGGGAGCCTGGAATGTCCTCCTGCTGGGCGTGCACATGGCCTTCCACTCAGCCCATGAAGCACTGCATTGTTAGCAACGGCAGACACGGAGAGCACAGTGAACGCTGTGTTGCAAACGTTTTCATTAAACGAAGTTAGTAAACTAATCATGCTTCCAGGACTCTTCCTGACAGGGTGATTTCCTACCTGGTAAAGCCAAGCTTCTCCAACTCTAACCACCTACAGGGCAGAGACTTGCTTTCAGCTACTCCTGTGGCAAGATGCAGGCTGCCAGTATGCCACTGAGGCTGAGCAAACTTGATACTCTGTCTGAATAATGTCCCAGTATGCCTGGGATTAAGAATAAATCTTTTAAAATGAAAAGTCAAGCAGGAAATATGTATAACATACTAGCCTTTGGGGTAAAACTCCTCCAAAAGGAAAGTGTTTTGACTCAATTTTAAAAGACTGCTGGGGAATGATACATGTTTGAGAAGGGCATCTTGTAAAAAGTATAAACCCGTTGTAAAACTTGCAAAAGCAAAGATTCTTTTTTTTAAATAAAATATATATTTTAGACAAACCTCATGAACCTTCCTTGGAAAGACAACAGTCAACCTCCTGACTGTTGTGTGAGAAGACGGTTAAACACCCCATTGAAACCATGTTCACCATCCAAGGAGAGCCTTATAAGGAAGCATTGTGTAAAACATTTTTAAAAAGGAGAACAAAGAATAAATGGCTTAAATTGTATTAACTAATACATAGGGAATTTACATAAATGGGAACATGAATAGTCACTGACAAATAAAGTTTCAGGAAATCTTTGGAGAGAGAGCAACAAAACACCAGGGCATCATATTATGACAACAAATAAAATATATTGGGATCATTTTTCCTATTAAAATGGGTGGCTTAGAGTTTGAACTATAAACTCATGAAATTAAAGCTCTCCGGGGTGTCCTATTCTTATAGTAACATGTTCTTAAAAGCGTAAGTAAAAATACTTCATTTAAAAGCATCATGTTTTCAGTGGCCTACAAGAGCTCTGCCATTGTCATCTAGTTGTCTACTCAAATTTTGCTGTGTAGAATTGTCTTTGTTTTCTTTAGATGGTCATGCCAATTCAGATTTCTAATTTTCACATATATAACAAAGAATTTTCAGTGCATGAAATAGCTACTGTATTGCTGATTAGAAACATATTCAAGAGCTTGAAGGATATTTTATACAGTTACATTATAGTTGGATTGTAGATATCATCATTTCTTTATAGGTGCGTGTAATCATTCCACATAAAATTCAGAATTAGTGTGCTTTATCATCATCATCAACATCATTGTTTGCATTAAAATAAGAGAACCATGTATTAGGATAAAAATAGCAGTTTTTATAGGAAATGTATGCTTTGATATTAGAATAGTCTCAAGACATAAAACTACCGCACAATTGCACTCATCTCACACGCTAGTAAAGTAATGCTCAAAATTCTCCAAGCCAGGCTTCAGCAATACATGAACCACGAACTTCCAGATGTTCAAGCTGGTTTTAGAAAAGGCAGAGGAAGCAGAGATCAAATTGCCAACATCCGCTGGATCAAGGAAAAAGCAACAGAGTTCCAGAAAAACATCTATTTCTGCTTTATTAACTAGCCAAAGCCTTTGACTGTGTGGATCACAATGAACTGTGGAAAATTCTGAAAGAGATGGGAATACCAGACAACCTGACCTGCCTCTTGAGAAATCTGTATGCAGGTCAGGAAGCAACAGTTAGAGCTGAACATGGAACAATAGGCTGGTTCCAAATAGGAAAAGGAGTACGTCAAGGCTGTATATTGTCACTCTGCTTATTTAACTTCTATGCAGAGTACATCATGAGAAATGCTGGACTGGAAGAAACACAAGCTGGAATCAAGATTGCCGGGAGAAATATCAATAACCTCAGATATGCAGATGACACCACCCTTATGGCAGAAAGTGAAGAGGAACTCAAATGCTTCTTGATGAAAGTGAAAGTGGAGAGTGAAAAAGTTGGCTTAAAGCTCAACATTCAGAAAACTAAGATCATGGCATCTGGCCCCATTACTTCATGGGAAATAGAAGGGGAAACAGTGGAAACAGTGTCAGACTTTATTTTTTGGGGCTCCAAAATCACTGCCGATGGTGATTGCAGCCATGAAATTAAAAGATGCTTACTCCTTGGAAGGAAAGTTATGACCAACCTAGATAGCATATTCAAAAGCAGAGACATTACTTTGCCAACAAGGGTCCGTCTAGTCAAGGCTATGGTTTTTCCAGTGGTCATGAAGAAAGCTGAGTGCCAAAGAATTGATGCTTTTGAACTGTGGTGTTGGAGAAGACTCTTGAGAGTCCCTAGGATTGCAAGGAGATACCACCAGTCCATCCTAAAGGAGATCAGCCCTGGGATTTCTTTGGAAGGAATGATGCTAAAGCTGAAACTCCAGTACTTTGGCCACCTCATGCGAAGAGTTGACTCATTGGAAAAGATTCTGATGCTGGGAGGGATTGAGGTTAGGAGGAGAAGGGGACAACAGAGGATGAGATAGCTGGATGGCATCACCGACTCGATGGACATGAGTTTGGGTGAACTCTGGGAGTTGGTGATGGACAGGGAGGCCTGGTGTGCTGCGATTCATGGGATCGCAAAGAGTCGGACACGAATGAGCGACTGAACAGAACTGAAGACATAAAAATTGACAGTACAGTAGTCAACAGAAAGATAGCATGGCCTCCAATATTTTCATTACTTTGCATGCATCTAGTTGTTTTGTTGGGGGGATGGTATAGGCGATACTATTTCACATGAGTATCTATGTATTTAATCATGAGCTTTATTACATTACATCTTAAAATGGATCTACTTGTTAAAAACAGTTATACTGATCCTTAGTATAGCTTTGAAAAGTATAAAAATTGCTATGATCTTTTTAAAACTGCAACTGGATAGTTTCAAAACAGACTGACTTTCAGATATCCTCTTTAATACATAATGTGTCTTTTAGTACTATAGAAAGATACATCATTTCCTATGTTGTGTGGGAACCTAGACTTCCTGAGAGGGCTATTCAGATTAGAATCATAAATCTTTCTCCTGAATATAGAAAGCCTGGTAAAACTTTCTCTCTCAATCAACCTATTTCATATTTTCTTTCCCAAGCAACATCTAACAGGCAAGGGAAGAACTGTTATCAATCTCTAGTGCTTCTGACTCCTGTGTTTTTAATTTATATGCACATTTAAAAATTGCTGTATTAAAAATAAAAGAGAACTAGTTATCTCACAATACTGTATTATCAGAACTTTAATTAGGAGCACTGTGGAGAAATTTGCAAAACCATTCTCTTCTCAGTCAGGCATCCATTTAAACATTCCTTCCTCCTCAATCAAAATGTATCCAGTTTAAAGAATTTGCTAGTGACAGGTTCAATCAATAATTTAAGCACCGGGGCAGAGACATCTTCAGTCTGTTCAGTGCAACGCTCTACAGACATCCTATCTGAGAGGGAAGGGATTAAGAGAAGGTATTATGAGCCTTTTCATACAATCACTTATTCTGCAAGAGGTTGACATATTTTTATGGATGGCATCCTGCAATGCTGATAAATCAATCAGAATATGTTCTGAAGTAGAAATTACCTATATACAATTTAAGAACACTGACATTTATAGGAGATGTGTATCCTTGACAGCATCTATTTAAAAAATGCAGGTGCTGCCATTTTTCTTGCCTTGCAGTCTCTTTCAGAAATTTTCCCTCTGCTTTTTCTCCCTAGTCTTGTGTTCACTGACTGCTACTGATCCCATGGGGTCCAGTTCACACATAACATTCTGCAACCCTCCAGAACTTGATCAAGTATATTTATCTCCTGGATTATGCAGAATATTTATTGTTTTGCATTGCATTGTATTCCCTTTTCCTAAAGGAAGATACTTTCCTTTACTTGTTATTACAGTACTAGTTCTCAGCAAAGTCATTGTTTTTCATATGCCCTCATATGGATTTATTTAATGAATAAATGAAACCAAGTTTTTTCCCATGATACAGATTCAGAATGCTTACACCAAATATGATGAGCTCTACACAAAATCACATGAACTATATATCTTGTCAGCTATTAAATGTGGAAAAGATTGAAGCATTTTAACATATTACTGAGAAAATTCAAGGTTGAAGAAGGAATTTGAAGGGAGTGAGCACATTTGTAAGTGAGCTAGGTCTGAAGGAGATCAGCCCTGGGATTTCTTTGGAGGGAATGATGCTAAAGCTGAAACTCCGGTACTTTGGCCACCTCACGCGAAGAGTTGACTCATTGGAAAAGACCCTGATGCTGGGAGGGATTGGGGGCAGGAGGAGAAGGGGACAACGGAGGATGAGATGGCTGCATGGCATCACCGACTCGATGGACGTGAGTTTGTGTGAGGTCTGGGAGTTGGCGATGGACAGGGAGGCCTGGCATGCTGCGATTCATGGGGTTGCAAAGAGTCGGACACGACTGAGCGACTGAACTGAACTGAACTAGATCTATTTTGAAAGGCACTTTCAGTTATATCTCATTTGAACCTGTTACCACGCAAGAGACATGAGTATTTTAATTCTCACTTTATATAGATGAAGGCATGGCACTCTCATTAGTTAAGAACTTTGTTAGTATGACTGACTACAAATGCACATTTTCCCAGCTACACACTGTGACGGTTTAAGGAATGTATAGTTGCAGAGGGAAATCCATTTTCCTCTCTCATGAGGAGGTCTTGTTTAGAACTATCAGAGTTCTGGTGGATTCTTCTTTCTTCTGTCATGTCTTCTTGATTTTAGGAGCTATCAGTGATTTTTGAAGAACATAAATCCCCCAAGACAGGAAAGCAGCGTAGAACTGACATCCCATGAGGACTAACTTATAGCATACCCAATAGCAAGAATTTTGGTTTGATATGTGTAATGCCAGATGTAGTGGGAAAATTATGGATGAGTCTCTTCAACTTGAATTTCAATTTTAATTAAACTGCTTATTTGAACTTCAATTTTAATTAAACAACTTACTATTTCATTTGAACAAGTCAAAACCACTAAGCTTTAGTTTTATTATTTGTAAAATTCTGGAAGTATTAATGTCTACTGAACAGAAGGCTGGGAGAAATCGAAAAAAAAAATTATAAATGTATCAGATCAGATCAGATCAGTCGCTCAGTCGTGTCTGACTCTTTGTGACCCAGTGAATCGCAGCATGCCAGGCCTCCCTGTCCATCACCAACTCCCAGAGTTCACTGAGGCTCACGTCCATCGAGTCAGTGATGCCATCCAGCCATCTCATCCTCTGTCGTCCCCTTCTGCTCCTGCCCCCAATCCCTCCCAGCATCAGAGTCTTTTCCAATGAGTCAACTCTTCACATGAGGTGGCCAAAGTACTGGAGTTTCAGCTTTAGCATCATTCCTTCCAAAGAAATCCCAGGGCTGATCTCCTTCAGAATGGACTGGTTGGATCTCCTTGCAGTCCAAGGGTATCTCAAGAGTCTTCTCCAACACCACAGTTCAAAAGCATCAATTCTTTGGCGCTCAGCCTTCTTCACAGTCCAACTCTCACATCCATACATGACCACTGGAAAAACCATAGCCTTGACTAGATGAAACTTTGTTGGCAAAGTAATGTCTCTGCTTTTGAATATGCTACCTAGGTTGGTCATAACTTTCCTTTCAAGGAGTAAGCGTCTTTTAATTTCATGGCTGCAATCACCATCTGTAGTGATTTTGGAGCCCAGAAAAATAAAGTCTGACACTGTCTCCACTGTTTCCCCATCTATTTCCCATGAAGTGATGGGACCAGATGCCATGATCTTCATTTTCTGAATGTTGAGCTTTAAGCTAAGTTTTTCACTCTACACTTTCACTTTCATCAAGAGGCTTTTGAGTTCCTCTTCACTTTCTGCCATAAGGGTGGTGTTATCTGCATATCTGAGGTTATTGATATTTCTCCCGGCGATCTTGATTTCAGCTTGTGTTTCTTCCAGTCCAGCGTTTCCCATGATGTACTCTGCATAGAAGTTAAATAAACAGGGTGACAATATACAGCCTTGACGAACTCCTTTTCCTATTTGGAACCAGTCTGTTGTTCCATGTCCAGTTCTAACTGTTGCTTCCTGACCTGCATACAAATATCTCAAGAGGCAGGTCAGGTGGTCTGGTATTCCCATCTCTTTCAGAATTTTCCACAGTTTATTGTGATCCACACAGTCAAAGGCTTTGGCATAGTCAATAAAGCAGAAATAGATGCTTTTCTGGAACTCTGTTGCTTTTTCCTTGATCCAGCGGATGTTGGCAATTTGATCTCTGCTTCCTCTGCCTTTTCTAAAACCAGCTTGAACATCATAGTACCTGCCATACATAGCAACCTAGTGAAGTGGAAGCGTGAAATCTGATTAACACATATGGACAGGAAAGATGGCAATCTCCTCATTTAGTGATATTATTGGTAAGGATTCTGTGTGATTATTGGCTTCAGTTTTTAAATTTTCTTGGTTAAGTTACCTTTTCCCCCCTCCCTTAAAATCTCTTCAGTCTTCATAAGTGCAGAAAACTGACACGAAGGGGTACAAGGCACACGTTTAGTCCGCTGCATCAAAATGATGGCTCTATCAAAGATATTGATTTTTACCTGTAGATAAGTCGATTTAATTATAACACAAGTGATATCTCCTACAGTCATGTTTTTCTGTTCTCTACTAATTCACAGAAATCTATGGCCGTCAGATTAGGATATTACTCCTTACATTAGAAAACATTAGGATTTAATGTAGATCATTAAACAAAGAGTCTGATGATTTTATCTCACTTGCCCTAATTTTTCTCCTCTCTAAATATTCTTGCAAGTTGCCTAGAAATCGTTTATCTCAATTTTTAGCATCTGAGTGTCTGTAATATTAATAAAGTCCTAAAGAATGCTAAAATAAAATAGTAGAGTAGTAACCTGTCAGAGATGGAATGATTTATTTTCTTAAAGTTTCAAAAGGCAAATAAACTTAAAACAACCAAAAAAGGAAAAAAAATACAAAAAGCTCTTTTGAGGCTTGGACAAAAGAGAGTGGCGCGTAAATAGGAAATAGCAAAGGAACTGATCCTTTTTACTTCTGGATTCTGTGTTTGTGAATTCGCCTACACAATACAATTTATTCGTAACTCCGTGACCAGTCCCTGGTCATGTGAAGGCATGCATAGAGTGGCAAAAGAATTGTTGCCCCACACATATATTCCCAGCGAAGGTCAAACGGTGAATTCTACCTTCTTGTTTCAGGTCTTGTAAACAAATATCCTTTTCGTGGTCTATTTACTGCATGTTTCCACATTTGTAGGCTTTGTATTGGTGAGTCACTATTTTAATGGCCTCAAGGCATCATGCTGATGTTCTGCCTAGTGTTTGAAACTCAAAAACTTTGTGATGTGCCTTACAGAGAAAACATGTGACTCAGAAAATCTCCCTCCAGACATGAGTTATAGTGTTGTTGACCTTGGGTTTAATGCTTATGAATCAACAATATACATTAAATAAGGTGTCTCAAAACAAGATTTATGTATTGATCAACTGATGAAAATGTTTTGAGCAGACGCACTCAAGAACCTACCTTTGTATTCAGATTTACAGAATATAATTACCAAGAGTAATAAGAATCAAGTATGGGTAGTACAACTGAGTTCTTTCATTCATTGTATTTTTTGCCACTCCAGTTTCCACTTGTAAAGCATTCATCCACATAGATTGTATTGATTGAAAGCTCCCTTCTAAGTTAGATTTTACAAACAAGACTGAAGGAAATGGACAAACGAAAGAGATGGGCTACCATTCAATCAATGTAAGATTTTTTCTAAGGTATCAGCAATAAAGCATACAAAAAGGAGGACGGCAGAAATGGACACAGAAAAATTACATTCTTATGTCCTTTTAAGGCTATTACTTCATCTCATTTGTATCTCCATGTTAGGTATTTATAAGCACTTCTATTTTCAATCAACAAATAAATAAAGTGATGCTTAGATCAGGTAACATCTTTAAGAGAACATGGGTGGTGGTGGTGGTGGTGGTGCTGCTGCTAAGTCGCTTCAGTCGTGTCTGACTCTGTGCGACCCCGTAGACGGCAGCCATCAGGCTCCCCCATCCCTGGGATTCTCCAGGCAAGAGTACTGGAGTGGGTTGCCAGTGCCTTCTCCAGCATGGATGGTGCTAAAGGAGTTTTAATAAGAAATCAAATCTTTTTGGCTCAACGGACTTACAGAAATGACTTGAACAAGATGAAAATTATCTTCCAATGACAATAGATGTAATTTTGGACTAATAAACTACTTACTAAGATAAGAAAAACATCCATGTCCATTAGTGAACACAAGACCAGGACTTCCCTTTTGGCTCAATGGTAAAGAATCTGCCTGCCAATGCAGGAGACTCTATATGATCCCTGGCTCGGGAAGATCCTCAGGTGAAGGGAATGGCAACCCACTCCAGTACCTCACCTGGAAAATTCTATGCACAGAGAAGACTGGCAGGCGATAGTCCATACGGTTGCAAAGAGTTGAACATAACAGAGCACACACGAAACCATGGATGAAGATTATAATTTTGTACTGAATGATAAAGCCAGAATTTATTTCAGGCCAGAGACCTGTGGTTTCTTAAGTCTTTTATATTAACTGTCAGAGAACATTAATTCTATAAAATATCTTCCATATTTACCTGTTTACTCTTATTATTACCAAGTTGTGAAAAATAATATCCTCATTCTCCTAATAATATTTCAACATTTTATGGGTTACGTGGTTACTATTAAACATGATTGATTTTGAAAATGAATGTGGACAAAGCAGAAAAGAGTAAATATAAATATGAATAAAGTAAAAATTCAAAACTGTACTAAACAGGAATGATTTAAAGTATTTAACAAGCAATTCTCTTACACAACTAGAAAAATAAGAACTATGAATGCTCTTTGCCTCACTGCAAACGCACACAGATACTTACATTTCTAGCTTAGCATATGACTTATTTCCATTTTCTAACAAGTATTAATGGATTAATATTCCTTGACACTTGCAGCAAGGCAAAATTTAAAGACACTGCATTATTTGTAAAAGATAGGATTATAGTGTAAATGCTGGTAATTCTTGTTCAATCTGTCCATATAACTACAGGTGTGTGGCATATAGCTAAATTATATGACTTAAGGATTTTTAAACTTAAATTTTAAGCAGAAACTATAAATTAAACTATAATTAAAATTTTTATTTTTAAAAATAGTAGCCAAGAATTGGTAATGTAGCTGACATATATATATATATATATATATATTTTTTTTTTTTTAAGTCATTCAGTCGTGTCTGACTCTTTGTGACCCCATGGACTGTAGACTACCAGGCTCCTCTGTCCATAGGATTTTCCAGGCAAGAGTACTGGAGTGGGTTGCCATTTCCTTTTCCAGTAACTGATATAGTAGTTAATATAATCTGACTCATTTGACAGCATTTTCTTTTCTTATATTTCTGGCCATTCTTTCTTTCATATTCTTACTTCTCCTCCTTCTCTTCCTGGGACATAATTTCAGAGATGTAAGCTCTTACAAATAATTATATCCAAAAACACTGAATAACAGAGAAGGTCATGCTCATAAACGACTCTTGGTTTCCCCACGTGGATCTAACTTTATGGAATTTCAGTCATAAAAAAATATTTTCAGTTTATCATGAACACAAATCAGAAACATATCCAACTTTATTTTATGTAGTAGAAAAATGACCTTAACTTAGGAGTATTTAAAAACACTATGCTAGATTGCTATTTCTAACTTGGTTTGTTTTTCTTAACTTGTGCCTTGCAGAAGGTGATAGAGAAATTTTATATTTAAAGATGTCCTTTTCTCAATATTGTTGACCTTAATGTTCCTTGATCAGTCCTGAATATTCATTGGAAGGACTGATGCTGAAGCTAAGACTCTAATACCTTGGCCACCTGATGCGAAGAACTGACTTGTTAGAAAAGACCCTGATGCTGAGAGAGACTGATGGCAGGAGGAGAGGGGACGACAAAGGATGAGATGGTTGGATGGCATCACCGACTCAATGGACATGAGTTTGAGCAAACTCCACGAGTTGGTGATGGACAGGGAAGCCTGGCATGCTGCAGTCCATGGGCTCGCAAAGAATTGGACACAACTGAGTGACTGAACTGAACTGAAGAATAAGAATAGATAATGTTTGTGTCTGAGTGCTGAAGTGGGGAATATAACAATATTAACAGAAATTAATAAGTGATGAGAATATCTATATGTTGTGTACACAAAAATTACAAATATATAAAGGGGAAGGCAATATGTTTTCCTGCTTGGTTTTTAAAAAGCATTATTGTTACAACTTGGGAAATATTCTGGGGAAGAAAGATTTTTTTTTTCATGCCTGTTTATTTTTAATCAAAGCACATATTTTTATCAGTAAAAGAGAAAAATGTTGTACAAGGGACATTTTGTTTCATATAATATTTGAAAATTGACATTGAACTCATTCAGAAAATCACAACCATGAGGCATAGACAGTATACTAAAAACCTAGACAGTATATTAAAAAGCAGAGACATTACTTTGCCAACAAAGGTCCGTCTACTCAAAGCTATGGTTTTTCCAGTAGTCATGTATGGATGTGAGAATTGAACTATAAAGAAAGCAGAGCACTGAAGAATTGATGCTTTTGAACTGTGGTGTTGGAGAAGACTCTTGAGAGTCCCATGGACTGCAAGGAGATCCAACTAGTCCATCCTAAAGGAAATCAGTCCTGAATATTCATTGGAAGGACTGATGCTGAAGCTGAAACTCCAATACTTTGGCCACTTGATGTAAACAGCCAACTCATTGGAAAAGACCCTGATTCTCGGAATGATTGAAGGTGGGAGAAGGAGGAGAAGGCAGAGGATGAGATGGTTGGATGATATCACTGACTCGATGGACATGAGTTTGAGTAAGCTCCAGGAGTTGGTGATGGTCAGGGAAGCCTGGTGTGCTGCAATCTATGGGGTCACAAAGAGTCAGACACGACTGAGTGACTAAACTGAACTGACTGAGGCATAGATAAAATTTGATAACATTTATGTGCTTTAGTATAACTTTATTCAACTTCAACTAAAAGAAAGTTAGTAACCAAGAGGGGACACACTTTTAAAATGGTCATAGTGGTCTGAATTCTTACTCAAGCTACAAAATTCAGCACACTATTGCATCTCTTCTTACGAAAGTAGGACAGAATTGAGAGTTAGGCTGACTGTAGATCAGGAGAAGCTGTCCACATGGCTAACTCTCTTAGTCATAAAGAACAGGTGGACCAGCAGCTGGCCAAAGACAGATAGGAACAGATAAGAAGGTAGTGGACAGAAATCCAGTCAAAAGGAGGGTGGAGAAGGATTCCTGAGCTTAAGGTCAAAGGTAAACTAATAACCCAGTCTTCTAGAAGTCAAATTATGGCTAGCAATGATAATGATACATAATAGTACTACTAACAAATCTCAGTCACTAACCATCTGCTGTCAAAAAATGTGCAGAATACTTTAATATATAATATTAATAGATCCTTTTATAATAATTCTGACGCCATGGATACTAAAATTAAGTTTTAAATTTGGTGTCCACAGAAGAAACACTAGCTGCTTGAGGTCTGTTATAAATTCTATTTAAGTGCTCTTGACAGTCTCCTCAAAGAGATACTATTTTTATAACTTACATTCTAAAGATAATCCTACTCGGCCCTGAGAGACCAGTGACTTTAAGTCATATAGCTTATAACAGAAAACCTTGTCACTCAAAATCAGGCAGTCTACCTCCAGATTCTGTGTTCCAAACAAGTGGCTCTCAGACTATATCTTGCTTCAAAATCAACCTGGTAGACACATACTGCTGGGCCCTATCATCTGAGCTACTAAGTCAGCCGGTCTGGAGTGGACCCAAGGATCTGCGTTTCTAACTACTCCCCAGTGACACTGCTGCTGCTTGGGGCTTCACACTTTGAGAACCACAATTCTATGCTCCTTCCTGGGTGCAGGAATGTCATTTCAATTCTCTGTAGAATGTATAAAATAAATCTTCCTTGTAGGATCACTTTGAAGATTAAATAAGTTATCACATGAAACTGTGTCTGGCACGCAATCAACACTAATTACTTGAAAGGTATTATTGGGCAACAGAGTTACAAAAGTAGTACTTGAATTAGACTGGATGTTTAAAAGAGTAGAAAAGTTGAAATAATCATGTCATAAAACTGTATTTTTTTTCAATTATAACTAATGCTAAATGGTTATCCTATGACCTTGTAAGACAGAAAATCTTGCTTTGACCTCAGGTTGTTCTTTTTTTTTTTTTTTATCTAACTTGTATATAAGAAAAATTATATCATTCACCACAACACAGGAAGGCTGCAAAGAATAACTTGTAAAATTATTTTATAGCACTACAGGAAAATAATGGAGTATATAAAAGCTAATAATAAATTTCACCTTCCTCAGAGAACATTGTAAATTTTCAATCTCAGCTGATTTACTGCTAGACCTAAAGTGCTAAAGTTATAGACCAGAATTTTTTCTTGAAAAATCAGTACAGTTAGGCTTTCTCTTTTGATGTATCATCAATATAATTTATAATGTCTAATTATCTACAACCCTGAAAATGTATTCAATTTCCTTACTTTCAAGCACAATTATTATGTGATAAAATTTTGCTGGCTCAGAATAATACAAACAGAAACATGAAAATCAGGATAAATCACACGTTAAGAAATTCTTTCAAAAGGGCAAATCAAATTGGAAGTTTTGAAAAACTTGAAGTATCCCTTTAAATTTTTGAGAGTGCAGTGAACTTTAGGTGAGTGATCCTTGCCTATTACTCATTTCTAAGTAAGAAGATTAGCCACATAAACAGACATATCTTTCAGCAGTAATAGCATTAGGAAACATGTGTTTTCATAAAGAAGAAAGTTGATCTATTGGGGTCTGTTTGAAAGAGGTGTGGCCTAGTGGACTAGGTGTCAGAAGTTGTGAATTTTAATCTCCCTCAAATACTGCTCCAGGCTACTGACTTGTCTGGCCCGAGGCAAGTGAGTGAATTGTTTCCTTTGGCATTTAAATGCAACTTTTGGAAAAATGGATGAAATAACATAAACTTACCACAAATTATTAAGTTCATAATTTTTCTTTATGTACATCAGAAAGCACATCCTAGCTATTCTGAACTTTGTATATATTTTCCATCATTGTAAACATTTGAGAGGAACTTTTTTGAAGGCCAATGTGAAATGAGACTAGCAACAAAGAGAGCTTAGAATTACTAACAAAACATATTTGTAGCCTAATGGAATCACACTGTTTTAAAACAGTGTGTTACCCTATTGGTTTATTGTTCTTTTCTCAAACTAGGGATAATCTCAGAAACTGTTAGCATTCTAGTATAAAGCTTTTGAGTCTTTGCTTGTTCCCCATAATTCTCAGCTTTTATATTTTTTGCACTTAAAAAAAATAAAAATAAGCCAAACCGCAAATAAAATAAGCCAATGGTAAAGTCTGTGCTATTTGGATTTACCAGGACATCCTTTGTACAGCTATTTTTAAAAACTTAACTGGCTAAGCAACAATATCTCCTTTCCAAGCCTTTCTTTTTAATATATCATCCTCTAACATGGATGACTTTTAATGCCCATTTAGAAACATCCTTTCTTGGCTAATTCTGTTGCCTGCTTTCAAGGAGAAAAGCATAGCTGACTTGTGTTAGTCAGTGGTGCCCAAGCCTTTTTAAATGAGAATAGGATACCAGACTAAATAAATCAACCTTCCTTTGCCTGAGTAACATCTGAATTAGCCACAGTATAAAACAGTCAAGGATAATTAATGATATGCTTTGAGTCAACCCTTATTCACTTCTAATTCAAGCATACCTACATCTTTTAAAAACGTGGCTACAAAGAAAATTACAGTGAAGCTCATCATCTTCAATTTCTTGAAGATCTTATCGTCTATTATAACTTTTATAATATATTTTGGCAAGATAAGCTTACTTCACTCATAGTCATTTTTCTGTTTGGTTACTACTCACCTTCCGTTACATGTTTCATTTCATTTCATTTCTAGTTCTGCCCTAGAAAATCTGATTTCTGTTCATCCAGTTTGTTTCTACTTTGCAAACTTTCTTATGCGCTTTAAGAAAAGGACCCAGGCAGAAGATGAGAAGGAATGGTAAGAAACATTAGACATTTCCATTGTTTTAAATGAAATGCTATTTAAAATATTTTATAAAGGCCATTGCTTTCCAAAGCAATGCTTTCCAAAGGTCTTAGCCCTTTCAAGGTGATAAGTGAAGTGAAGTGATAAGTGAAGCTGTTTCTGAAGAAAAATGTACTAGATTACATTAAACTTGGTTTTGAAAATCTCATTTCATATTTGGCAAATGATTGTGATTTTTCATTGCTAAATTTTCTTTTAGTCTAGTTGTGCTTTTGAGTTGTTTTATTGTACTTTTAATCATATACCTTAAAAAAAATCAATTGTTTATAACCAATCAGAATAGTAATATAAAAACAATTATAAAGATCAAGGGAGAATGTAAAAAAAAAATAAAGAAATCTAAAACATTTAGAAAATATTTAAATCACCAAGATGATTGAATATGCTAATTGCTTAAGAAAAGTTATATCTTTAGGATTGGAAGAAAATTAAGAGGTCCTTTATAAATTGCTATTGCTATGCTATTGCTAAGTCACTTCTGTCGTGTCTGACTCTGTGCGACCCCATAGACGGCAGCCCACCAGGCCCCGCTGTCTCTGGGATTGTCCAGGCAAGAACACTGGAGTGGGTTGCCATTTCCTTCTCCAATGTGTGAAAGTGAAGTCGCTCAGTCGTGTCCAACCCTCAGCGACCCCTTGGACTGCAGCCTACCAGGCTCCTCTGTCCATGGGATTTTCCAGGCAAGAGCACTGGAGTGGGGTGCCATTGCTTTCTCCCTTTATAAATACTTACATATAAATATTGAGAATTTTTAATCAAAATCTATAGAAGTAATCAAAGTTCACTGATTCATGTATTGTGCCACAGTACTTAATTAAATAACAAAGATCACATCATATTTTACTTTGCACATTTCTCAAAAAGCGTTTCATGAAATAAATGTGCATCAGAATATTTACAAAGATTATTAAGATAAAAAAAGTCTTTGGATGTGAAATTTATTTTTTCAAAAAATAAAATTTCTGTAGAACTACTCAGACCTGTTAACTCACTAATGCACTTTATGAAAGCATCAGTATGAGAAGGAGGATATTGGATATTTTATTTCCCAAAATTATTTGGCCAATCTATCCCCATATTTCCTAAGGGAGCCTTACAGGAATACTGTTTTCTGTGATATTAGTTTTGCAAAATTTAGCCCTAGATGAAAGTTTTCTTAAAAGCAAAGAAGATTCTGCTCCTTTTTTCACTTATTACAATCACAACTTTGTAGATTTTAATCAATTTCACCAACATATGTTAATAATTTTACAAGTTACCAGTTCAACTGAAATACTGAGATCATTAAAAGCGTAAGAGTTAGTTTTCACTTTATCAGTATTCTTAATGACTTTGTCGGACTTCAGTACTGACTTGGGCACTTTATCCATAACTATTTTAACTCCCAAGGTGGAAAGTCATGTTTTATTTTAAGACAGAATTCCCAAACCACTCAATAAGTATTTCTTGAGATCCTAGTACTTGCCAAGCATGGATGTATGCTTTGGAGATGGATCAGTAAATAAGTTGTGAAAGTGAAGTCGCTCAATTGTGTCCTACTCTTTGCGACCCCATAGACTGTAGCCTACCAGACTCCTCTGTCCATGGGATTTTCCAGGCAATAGTACTGGAGTGGATTGCCATTTCCTTCTCCACGGGATCTTCCCAACCCAGGGCTTGAACCCAGGTCTCCCTCATTGTAGACAGACGCTTTACCGTCTGAGCCACCATAGACTGCTTCTATTCTCAGTTTTTATCCTACTTAAGGACACAGACATTAGCAAATTTATTTCAGAAATTATTTAATTGTAATAAGTGTTGATAAACAAACTTGCACACGATTATTTATGTGTCAACTTGACCGGGCTAAGGGATTTTCAAGAGCGTCCTTATAGTCTTTTAAGGACTGTATCTGAAAACAAAGGCCATGACTGATTTCATAAGCCATCTCCTCATAGGCAAGCAAACCTTGCTGAGGCTGCTGCTGCTAAGTCGCTTCAGTCGTGTCTGACTCTGTGCAACCCCATAGACGGCAGCGCACCAGGCTCCTCTGTCCCTGGGATTCTCCAGGCAAGAATACTGGAGTGGGTTGCCATTTCCTTCTCCAATGCATGCATGCATGCTAAGTTGCTTCAGTTGTGTCTGACTCTCTGCGACCCTATGGGCAGCAGCTTACCAGGCTCCTCTGTCCACGGGATTCTCTAGGCAAGAATACTGGAGTAGGTTGCCATTTCCTTCAGCAAACCTTACTGGAAATTAATTGGTTTAGTAAGAAGAAGAACAAGCTCAGCCTTTGTTGGAATATTAACTTCTTGGAAGCTAATGTGCAGGGAATGCCTGAGAGCAGAACACCTAAGCAGCTGTTATGTACTGAGCAATAGCAGGTCAGCCTCAAAGACTTCAGGGAAACTGCTGCGGGGCCCATAGCCTACAAACGGGAAACAATGGGAACAGCAGCCATTCATGAATCAGTCTAGTGTGGAAGTCAGCACAGAGGGAGATTCTGACTGTGCAAAATAAAAAGGCAAAGAACGAAGTAATATTTTGTTCTGTCAATAGTGCCTGCAGCAGCAAGCTGAAGGATATTATTTGTTTTCTGTTGGAGCTTTAAGTCAATCTTACACATAGAGTAAAGTGAAAGTCACTCAGTCGTCTCCCACTTTTTATGACCCCATGGAGTACACAGTCTATGGAGTTCTCCAGGCCAGAATATTGGAGTGGGTAGCCATTTCATTCTCCAGGGGATATTCCCATCCCAGAGATTGAAGCCAGGTCTCCCGCATTGCAGGCGGATTCTTTACCAGCTGAGCCACCAGGGAAGCTCAAGAATACCAGAGTGGGTAGTCTACCCTTCTCCAGAGGATCTTCCTGACCCAGGAACTGAACCAGGAACCACCTGCATTGCAGGTGGATTCTTTACCAGCTGAGCTACCAGGGGAAGTCTTACACATAGAAAGTGTTTGCAAATACTTTTTTTTTTCTTCAAATAGCATATGCCCCACTGCTCACATAGAAACTTCCAACACTTAAAATCCAAGATCTGCTAGTTAATTCAACACTTATTTAGAGTGCCTGCTATGCTGGAAGCATTTTTCTAGCTACTTGATTATCATCTATAAACAAAATAAAGATCTTTGTCCCAATGTGGTTTTTATGTTAGTCATAAAGACAGAAAATAAACATAATAGCTAGGAAAATTATGACAATGTTAGATGATGGTAAGTGCTGTGAAAAAAAAATAAAGTGGATCAATGTAAGAGGATTAGAGTGTGTGGAGTGGTAGCACGTTGAGGTATTAAAGGCCATTGTATATAATAGTTATTCAAAAACTTGGAGGTTAGTCCACAGAAAATCTGAGGAAACTGGATTTTCTCTGGAGCAAAGGACAAAGAGTGGAACATGCCTACAAAGCAGTAGCAAGGTGGCTGACAGTGGAAGCAGAGGCCATGACCTTGAGAGTAGTAAAAAGGAATGTTGAGTGACTAGACCAGTCATACAAGGCCTTATAGGACTCTTTAAGAAAAAAAACTTTAATTTTGAAATGAATTTAGACACAGAATTCATTCACATGGAAAAATAGCACATTTCCACACACCCTTCATTCATCTTCCCTCAATGATATTATTCAATATATAAGTATAGTACTGAGACTACAGAATTTTTGATACAAATAAACTAAACTACAAATTTCCAGGAGACTTTCCATACATTCACTTGTGATCACTGTCATTTGGTGTAAAGCTGATTGAATTTTATTGTGCATATCAGTTCAGTTTAGTTCAGTCGCTCATTCGTGTCTGACTCTTTGCGCCCCCATGAATCGCAGCACGCCAGGCCTCCCTGTCCATCACCAACTCCTAGAGTTCACTCAAACTCATGTCCATTGAGTCGGTGATGCCATCCAGCCATCTCATCCTCTGTCGTCCCCTTCTCCTCCTGCCCCCAGTCCCTCCCAGCATCAGAGTCTTTTCCAATGAGTCAACTCTTCGCATGAGGTGGCCGAAGTACTGGAGTTTCAGCTTTAGCATCATTCCTTCCAAAGAAATCCCAGGGCTGATCTCCTTCAAGACTTCTCTCAAGAGTCTTCTCCAACACCACAGTTCAAAAGCATCAATTCTTCGGCACTCAGCCTTCTTCACAGTCCAACTCTCACATCCATACATGACCACTGGAAAAACCATAGCCTTGACTAGACGGACCTTTGTTGGCAAAGTAATGTCTCTGCTTTTGAATACGCTATCTAGGTTGGTCATAACTTTCCCTCCAATGAGTAAGCATCTTTTAATTTCATGGCTGCAATCACCATCTGCAGTGATTTTGGAGCCCAAAAAAATAAAGTCTGACACTGTTTCCACTGTTTCCCCACCTATTTCCCATGAAGTGATGGGACCAGATGCCATGATCTTAGTTTTCTGAATGTTGAGCTTTAAGCCAACTTTTTCACTCTCCTCTTTCACTTTCATCAAGAGGCTTTTTAGTTCCTCTTCACTTTCTGCCATAAGGGTGGTGTCATCTGCATATCTGAGGTTATTGATATTTCTCCCGGCAATCTTGATTCCAGCTTTTGCTTCTTCCAGCCCATATAGTTTTGTATAAACACCACCATGGTCAGGGGGCAGAGTTGCTCCATCATTCCCTATAACTCTGTCTAATTATTATTACATGCTTACCCCACCCAAAGACTCTTATAACTACCTGACCTTGACTTGAAAGGTGTTAACTTTAGTTTTGAGTGAGATTGGCTCCTATGAACAGTTCTGAGCAAATGAGTGACATGATCTGCTACAACATTATGATGATGACGATAATATAAATATAGGTATAGATATTTCCTTATGCAATTATAATTCAAAAAAGTTCAAAGCTAATAGAATTTTGAAAGAATAAGAAAAAGAGCACATGTAATTCTTTTTGGTGGATAATGATCAGGATCATGCCAATTGTTTTGAGAAGAGAGGGGAGGAGAAGCATCAATGGTGGAAATAGAAGAGAGGTAAAGCTCAAGCTCTTGCTTGAGTGAGAGGCCCTGGTGAGACACCTCGGAGTCAGGATGCCCCAAACCCTCATTCTGGAATCGGCTTCATTCCCCTCCCCGGCAGAGGGCAAGACACACTATTCCATCGTTCAGTGTTGTCACAGTGAAATAAGGATGATGGTGTCAGGCTTTCTCTGGAAGATAGTATTTGACCCTGACGGAGTTTGAGTAAGCTCCAGGAATTGGTGATGGACAAGGGAAGCCTGGCATGCTGCAGTCCATGGTGTCTCAAGGAGTCAGGCACGACTGAGCGACTGAACTGCACTGAACTGAACTGGACCAAATTCAACATGGCCAATGGAGTGGACTGAAGTCTAAAAGTCAGGGCCTCCAGCTGGAAAAGGAGCTACCTCACGCCCCCATGCCTGAGGCCAGGGGCGGCGGCCGGGAGGAACAACCCCATGTCCGAGGAGCTGTGGTTGTGCGGGCGCAGGAGGGCCTAGAGGAGGTCAGGAAGGTTGAAGGTCAGGAAGGGCAGTGGTGAGGAGATACCCCTCGTCCAAGGTAAGGAGCAATGGCTGTGCTTTGCTGGAGCAGCCATGAAGAGATATCCCATGCCCAAGGTAAGAGAAACCCAAGTAAGATGGTAGATGTTGCAAGAGGGCATCAGAGGGCAAACACACTGAAACCATACTCACAGAAAACTAGTCAATCTAATCACACTAGGACCACAGCCTTGTCTAACTCAATGAAACTAAGCCAAGCCTGTGGGGCAACCCAAGATGGGCAGGTCATGGTGGAGAGATGTGACAGAATGTGGTCCACTGGAGAAGGGAATGGCAAACCACTTCAGTATTTTTGCCTTGAGAACTCCATGAACAGTATGAAAAGGCAAAATGATAGGATACTGAAGGAGAAACTCCCCAGGTCAGTAGGTGCCCAATATGCTACTGGAGATCAGTGGAGAAATAACTCCAGGAGGAATGAAGGGATGGAGCAAAAGCAAAAAGAATACCCAGCTGTGGATGTGACTGGTGATAGAAGCAAGGTCTGATGCTGTAAAGAGCAATATTGCATAGGAACCTGGAATGTCAGGTCCATGAATCAAGGCAAATTGGAAGTGGTCAAACAAGAGATGGCAAGAGTGAATGTCGACATTCTAGGAATCAGCGAACTGAAATGGACTGGAATGGGTGAATTTAATACAGATGACCATTATATCTACTACTGTGGGCAGGAATCCCTCAGAAGAAATGGAGTAGCCATCACGGTCAACAAAAGAGTCTGAAATGCAGTACTTGGATGCAATCTCAAAAATGACAGAATGATCTCTGTTCGTTTCCAAGGCAAATCATTCAATATCACAGTAATCCAAGTCTATGCCCCAACCAGTAATGCTGAAGAAGCTGAAGTTGAACGGTTCTATGAAGACCTACAGGACCTTTTAGAACTAACACCCAAAAAACATGTCCTTTTCATTATAGGGGACTGGAATGCAAAAGTAGGAAGTCAAGAAACACCTGGAGTAACAGGCAAATTTGGCCTTGGAATACGCAATGAAGCAGGGCAAAGACTAATAGAGTTTTGCCAAGAAAATGCACTGGTCATAACAAACACCCTCTTCCAACAACACAAGAGAAGACTTTACAAATGGACATCACCAGATGGTCAACACCGAAATCAGATTGATTATATTCTTTGCAGCCAAAGATGGAGAAGCTCTATACAGTCAGCAAAAACAAGACCAGGAGCTGACTGTGGCTCAGACCATGAACTCCTTATTGCCAAATTCAGACTTAAATTGAAGAAAGTAGGGAAAACCACTAGACCATTCACGTATGACCTAAATCAAATCCCTTATGATTATACAGTGGAAGTGAGAAATAGATTTAAGGGCCTAGATCTGATAGATAGAGTGTCTGATGAACTATGGAATGAGATTCGTGACATTGTACAGGAGACAGGGATCAAGACCATCCCCATGGGAAAAAAATGCAAAAAAGCAAAATGGCTCTCTGGGGAGGCTTTACAAATAGCTGTGAAAAGACAAGAAGTGAAAAGCAAAGGAGAAAAGGAAAGATACAAACATCTGAATGCAGAGTTCCAAAGAATAGCAAGAGATAAGAAAGCCTTCTTCAGCGATCAATGCAAAGAAATAGAGGAAAACAACAGAATGGGAAAGACTAGGGATCTCTTCAAGAAAATCAGAGATACCAAAGGAAAATTTCATGCAAAGATGGGCTCGATAAAGGACAGAAATGGTATGGACCTAACAGAAGCAGAAAATATTAAGAAGAGATGGCAAGAATACACAGAAGAGCTGTACAAAAAAGATCTTCACGACCCAGATAATCACGATGGTGTGATCACTGACCTAGAGCCAGACATCCTGGAATGTGAAGTCAAGTGGGCCTTAGAAAGCATTACTAGGAACAAAGTTAGTGGAGGTGATGGAATTCCAGTTGAGCTATTCCAAATCCTGAAAGATGATGCTGTGAAAGTGCTGCACTCAATATGCCAGCAAATTTGGAAAACTCAGCAGTGGCCACAGGACTGGAAAAGGTCAGTTTTCATTTCAATCCCAAAAAAGGCAATGCCAAAGAATGCTCAAACTACCGCACAATGGCATTCATCTCACATGCTAGTAAAGTAATGCTTAAAATTCTCCAAGCCAGGCTTCAGCAATACGTGAACCATGAACTTCCTGATGTTCAAGCTTGTTTTAGAAAAGGCAGAAGAACCAGAGATCAAATTGCCAACATCTGCTGGATCATGGAAAAAGCAAGAGAGTTCCAGAAAAATATCTATTTCTGCTTTATTGACTATGCCAAAGCCTTTGACTGTGTGGATCACAATGAACTGTGGAAAATTCTTCAAGAGATGGACGTACCAGACCACCTGACCTGCCTCTGAGAAATTTGTATGCAGGTAGGAAGCAACAGTTAGAACTGGACATGGAACAACAGACTGGTTCCAAATAGGAAAAGGAGTTCGTCAAGGCTATATATTGTCACCCTGTTTATTTAACTTATATGCAGAGTACATCATGAGAAATGCTGGACTGGAAAAAACACAAGCTGGAATAAGATTGCTTGGAGAAATATCAATAACCTCAGATATGCAGATGACACCACCCTTATGGCAGAAAGTGAAGAAGAACTCAAAAGCCTCTTGATGAAAGTGAAAGTGTAGAGTGAAAAAGTTGGCTTAAAGCTCAACATTCAGAAAACTAAGATCATGGCATCTGGTCCCATCACTTCATGGGAAATAGATGGGGAAACAGTGGAGACAGTGTCAGACTTTATTTTTTGGGGCTCCAAAATCACTGCAGATGGTGACTGCAGCCATGAAATTAAAAGATGCTTACTCCTTGGAAGGAAAGTTATGACCAACCTAGATAGCATATTCAAAAGCAGAGGCATTACTTTGCCAACAAAGGTTTGTCTAGTCAAGGCTATGGTTTTTCCAGTGGTCATGTATGGATGTGAGAGTTGGACTGTGAAGAAGGCTGAGTGCCGAAGAATTGATGCTTTTGTACTGTGGTGTTGGAGAAGACTCTGGAGAGTCCCTTGGATGCAAGGAGATCCAACCAGTCCATTCTGAAGGCGATCAGCCCTGGGATTTGTTTGGAAGGACTGATGCTAAAGCTGGAACTGCAGTACTTTGGCCACCTCATGCAAATAATTGACTCATTGGAAAAGACTCTGATGCTGGGTGGGATTGGGGGCAGGAGGATGAGATGGCTGGATGGTATCACTGACTCGATGGACATTGGTCTGAGTGAACTCTGGGAGTTGGTGATGGAAAGGGAGGCCTGGCGTGCTGCGATTCATGGGGTCGCAAAGAGTTGGACATGACTGAGTGACTGATCTGATCTGAAAGCTACTGAAACCTTAACAAGACATGAAGATGACAAGGACCCGGGTGCAAAAGTTCTATAGGCATATCTTTCTTGACTTACATGGGGCTACACCCAGGCAAACCCAATGTTACTTGAAACATTGTTAAGTCAAAAATGCATTTTACACACCTACCCTCCTAAGCATCATAGCTCAGCCTAGCTCACCTTAAATGTGCTCAGAACCCTTACATTAGCCTACACTTGGGTCAAATCAACTAACAGAAAGCCTATTTTATACCAGAGTGTTGAATATTTCATGCAATTTATTGAATACTGAAGGAGAAAAATATGAAAAGTATGATTGTATGAATACAGAATAGTTGTAAATGTATCAGTAGTTTACCCTCACATTCACATGGCTGACTGGGAGCTGTGGCTCACTCTTGCTGCCCCCCATCATGAGAAAGTATCTTATCACATACCATTCATCTGGGGAAAGATTAAAATTCAAAATTCACAAGACAGCTTCTACTGAATGTGTATTGCTTTCACACATGGTAAAGTAGAAAAAACACTTAAGCCGAACCATTTTAAGTTGGGAGGACCATCTGTATGGAGAAGAGCCTAGATTTTTATTATTTTCGGAAGGTAGAAATGCAATATTCTGAAGGCACATGCTCTTTAGAATATTGCATGTGCAATCTAACAGAAAGAGAAGAGGCAATATGCCACAAGTTTCTCAATATGTTGGTCCTTCAAAAAGCTTTGCTGAACTTACATAGAGGTGGTGCTATATGGATAGGAACTTTTAAATCGTTTCAACAATAATTTCAGGATTCACTAGACATACAATTATAAGTAGATTTATCCATTATATAGCCTATCCTATTTTTTTAGAGTAAATGTAATATCACAGAATGAAATAATACTAATTAGAAAACTAAATATATAAAGATTATTTTCTATTTCATCAGTGCAGAGGAAAGTGATTTCAGGTATTTATTACTATCTGCTGACACTCATTTTTTAGTGTGTTTCCAAAACATTTTAACAAAAGTTTATAGAACTTTATCTTGTTATTAAGTACAGGATCTGAATGTGAATTAAAGAGATAATTTTTTCTTTTCTTATTAACTTATTTTTTAAATTAAAGGATAATTGCTTTATAGATTTGTGTTGGTTTCTGCCAAACATGAGCATGAATCAGCCATGGGTATACATGTCTTCTCCCTCTGGAATGCCCCTCCCACCTTCCTTAGTGTGGAGAAACATAAATTTAAAAGGCAAGGGAAAAAGTGAAAATATTGTTCATTGTTGGGGGCCAGAGTGAGGCACTCGGCCCATGGCAAAGGTCATGAGGAAGGAGGCTCGACATACGCAAAGGCGGGATCAAGCCTCAGGAGTCCCCCTGGAAATCCTCGAGCATCTATCCCCATAACCAGAGCCTGCCTACTTTACTACTTTGTGCTCTCACCTACACCTCTGACTTTACGGGGGGCTGTCCCCCACTACCTCTTTCGGAGAAGGAGTTAACTTAGAGCTCCAGTTAATAAAAACTCCTGGGCGTGACAAGAGTGTTTCAACCTACAAACTCCTCTGAAGGTTCTCTAGCCTGCCTGACAGGCTTGTCCGGCCACATGTGATTGCTCACAGCCTCCCAACTGTGAGAGGCATGAGATGCTTTAAACCTTCTAAAAACAGGTTCCTTAGAAAAGTTAGAAAACCATTAGTATAAGTATAGTGGGCTGATTAGAAATTGTGTTGGTGAAGGGTTTTTCATTTGTTGAGCCAATGTTTGTTGCTAAGTCTCCACATCCCCTGCCCTTACACACATTAATGAATATATAGAAGAAATAAGTATTAACCTTTGATATAAATCACGTTAGACCTTAGGCTAAGTAAATTCTTTCCTTAACTAAAACCCACTATACCCTCACCCTATAGGAATGTAACTTTATTTGGGTGGCGTCTGTTATGAGAATGATCACCCCTGGAGAAATAAGTGTCCTGGTTGACTGACCGCTGTCACAAGGAGAGGGTCATTAATTGTCAGCAGGCCCCCTGGCCAGAAGATGATGTAACACCCCTAAGACCTCTGTATACATTTGTATGAAGCACCTGACTTTGATAAAAGTCGGGACTGCTGACCCCACGTGACTTTTGCATAACATCTCAGTGTATAAAAGTAGACCATGGAAAATAAAGAATTGGGATCAGTTCCTCGAAAGACTGGTCTCCCCATGTCTCTCTCTCTCTCAAATTCTGGCTGAGTCTCCATCTGGAGCACGGAACCCGCCATGCTTACTAATTATGCCTGGGTTTCTAAGATCTGACTGGGGAGGCCTCAGTGTCTCCTCTCCTTAGGGAGAACGGAAGGATGCCTGCGGCCTATGTAAGTGGTGCAAGCTTCTTGTCTTGAAGTTTCATTGGTCTCCCGCGTAAACCAAGCTACTCAGCCTCTTTTCTCCACTGAATTTTTCTACTGAGCTATCCTCATTCTTTACTCTTTATATCTCTAATTAATATCTAATTGAAGCTATTGTATTCTGATCCTCGCCGACGCCGTCCCCGCTTCGAACTCCCTGGATCAGCTGGGGCCGGACCCCGGCAGTTCATCATTTTCTAGTATTATTTTTATCAAACTGTATGGCTCAATGGTGGAAAATGAAATGGCAACCCACTCCAGTACTCTTGCTTAGAGAATCTCATGAACAGAGGAGCCTAGTGGGCTACAGTCCATGGGTCTCAAAGAGTCAAACACAACTGAGCAACTAAACACACACACACACACAAATCAGTGTTCAGAACAAATGGATATACTTAATATTGTTTATGAAGCTCTAATTAAGAAAGTTTTAAATCACATTCCTTCCTTGTGATTTCTAACCCTAAAATTTATAGTATATTTAAAATATGGAAATAAAGCAGCTATTCCAACTTCTCAGTTCAAGACCATGAGCCCACTGTATTATGTGCTTTTGCTACTGTTCAGAGAATAACATCATATTTTTTTAATTTCAAATAAACTCCACAAACCATAATTTTATATATATTTTCTCAATTTTTAGTTTCTTTTTAGCCATAAACTTTTCTATTAATTAATTAAATTCAGTGCCTATGACAACATGAAATGAAACTGGTATTTAAGAAAATTTGCAGACATAGGAATTTCACTAAACTACTCTTATTTACTCAAAACAATACCTTAAAATTTACACTTTCACAAGAAATTGACAATTAATCTTGACCTCCTTTGTAAGTATTGCTTTCTAATAAATGTGTATATACACTTTAAAGCTCGAACTATAATGCATGTCATCATAGAGGCTAAGGGAACAAAGGAATGCCCTAATGATTAAAGGCTGTCCTAAGCCAGGCATGTCTTTTTTGAGAATGTTCATCTTTTATTATTCAAGTGCAACTTTGAGAGGGGGGTAGGGCATGATGTGGGTGTGAATTGTATCTTTCAATTTCATAGATCCATTCTTTTCAAAGTACATATATATATGTGTGTGTGTGTGTGTGTGTGTGTGTGTGTATTGAATCTGTCTCATTAATGAACTTGAAAGATTTTATACCTAAAATGAGGTATAGTGAGTACTGGGAAAAAGAAAAAAGGGATAATATAGCATATAATTTACAGCTATTAACAGGGAAAACTTTGCCTTTTTCTTAAAAAAATGTAAACCTGTAACTTCTGCTGGGATCAGAAGTATCATTTGCAGAACTCTTTTAACCAGTGTTTCACCTCTCCACTTGACAATGCATAAATCTTTTTCTATTGCTCTGAATAGCTAAATGGCATCTGGCCATGGTGATCGACTGAACTGGGGGCAGAGAGAAGTAAAATCAGTTTAAAACAAACCAGTTAGAAGAATTGTATTCTATCAATATTTTCCCTAAAGTATTTTCATCTTTATACTAATACCTTACATGAAATATATATTACATTAAACATTTATGTATTCTTGCCTGGAAAATTCAATGAACAGAGGAGTCTGGCAGGCTACAGAGGTTACAGGCTACAGGCTACAGATTGTATGTAACCTACATAGAGTCACAAAGAGTTGGATACGACTGAACTTAGCATGCATACATGCAAACATATATTTACATCAATATAAAGTCTTAAAGATGAACAATGAATTCCTTGCAAATGATATTGTACCTATTGTTGACATTATTAAGGTAAGAGTATGAAAAACTTGAGCAATATTTTTTAAACATAAATAGACAAAAAGTTCAATGTTTTCTAATGATTACAGACCTTGAAAAATACCCAGAAATTAGAAAAAAATGCTGAAGGAGCAACTGGCAAATGGGATCTGAACTTTTTTAACCAAATGTATTTTGTATCTGCACTCTACTTGAGAATTTTCTTTCTTATAACTACAAATAGCCAAAAATATAAAATATTCTCTTTCCTTTTGGAATTTAGTCTAGGATAATATATGTTTAAATATGGTCTAAACCAGTCTTGGAATTCAACATTTCTCAAAGAATTCAATGAAACATTAATTATCATTGTTCTTGGCAGGCATACATGGAAATTTGGAAATGACTTGCAATATGAGAAATACATAGAATCATATTTACTCTGCAAATATTTCATATTTTTTAAAAGAAATGATCCTAAAACTATGACATGTTTTTGCTCTGTACTTTACTATTTCTGAATAGACTATCTATAGAAACCAAAACTCAAAGTAAATTCATTGTTTTTTTTCTCTTAGGTTATATGTATCATAGTTATTTTTCTTCATATATGCTTCATTTAAAAAGACAAAGCAAAATACTGTGATTAATAATAAACATACATAATATCTTTAAATATAAACATCCTGAGATACTTGAAACAGTAAAATGCCTCATATATTTTTCTATTACACTGAATATATGGCTGTAATATTAATCAATTTAAATTTTTCATCCACATAAAACAGTATCATGTAGTAAAAATAAGGCATATAAATGGATTAACTTCTTTTACATAAGACAAATTAACAAAAATTCAAATTTTTATTAAAATAAAAATGGTATTTGGGTACCATTATGGATTGTACCTGATTGCTTAATACATTTATCTTCATAGTTATGTGAGAGTTGAAAGAGCATGGGCTCAGTCAACAGATCAATGTGTGTTTAAGTAGAATTGCACCCTTTACTGACAATGTTACCTTGGAGAAGTTACTTAATGTCTCTGAATTATGGTTTAATTAGATTTATATCACCTACATTCAGGGTGAAGACATGCAAAACATATGATATGCTGTCTTCAAAACAAAACATGATATGCTGCCATAGACTTTAGTCATCATTCTCATCTTTCATGTTCAGTGTTTATATATGATAAATTAATTCAGTCCAAAATTGTCATCATGTTTGAAACATCTATCACTTATTAAAAGTTATTATATTAGTCTCCTTATTTAAAGAAATTACTGTGCTCTATTTGAGAGGTTAAAAAAATCCTGTAAAGAAGTATTTTTCTGCACAGGTTCTAATTCAAGAGAGTTGGTTTTCATTTTGCCTGTTTTTTGGTTTGTTTTTCTGTTTGTTTTTTAATATAGGAAATTCTGAGGTAAAAATAGAAAAAACAAACAACAACCCAGTGGTTTGACAAGAGTATGTCCAGAACTTTGATTATTGAACTTCTAAAGACTTTCACATTTTCTTTTTTTTGGGAGGGGGGGGATTTTATAATTAATTTTATTTTATTTTTAAACTTTACATAATTGTATTAGTTTTGCCAAATATCAAAATGAATCCACCACAAGTATACATGTGTTCCCCATCCTGAACCCTCCTCCCTCCTCCCTCCCCATACCATCCCTCTGGGTCGTCCCAGTGCACCAGCCCCAAGCATCCAGTATCGTGCATGGAACCTGGACTGGCCTCTCGTTTCATACATGATATTTTACATGTTTCAATGCCAGTCTCCCAAATCTTCCCACCCTCTCCCTCTCCCACAGAGTCCATAAGACTGTTCTATACATCAGTGTCTCTTTTGCTGTCTCGCATACAGGGTTATCATTACCATCTTTCTAAATTCCATATATATGCGTTAGTATACTGTATTGGTGTTTTTCCTTCTGGCTTACTTCACTCTGTATAATAGGCTCCAGTTTCATCCACCTCATTAGAACTGATTCAAATGTATTCTTTTTAATGGCTGAGTAATACTCCATTGTGTATATGAAGACTCACATTTTCAAGAGCAAAATGGTTAGAAATGATTCTGTATGTCTAACTGTTTAGATCTAAGGCTGAACTTTTGTTTCATAATCCCAGACGATTAATTCTACATCTAATGTTTCTAACAATTCTATGAAAGATTGTTCTTAATGTTTGCTATCTATGCAATCTCATAAGAAAGGCTATAAAGCTTACTTGGATGAACATGACTAATCCGTCTTGTCAAGTTTGCAATCTTATAGAAGGGTATTACCAAGCATTCATTTGGAGAAATTTTATCCTGGGGATCAACTGAGGCTTCACACAGAAATGGTATTAGAGACAACATATGCAAACAACACAGAATATAATTTTTATATCCAGAAACCATCCCAGGAAAGATAGCAGTAGAAAAAAAAAGCCTAAGTAATGGGCAGTCATGACAGTTTTGGGGTCTTTTAAGGAAATTCTGATATAGTTAATGAATTCAATTTGTTGAAATCCAAGGGAGCTCCAATTTGGTCTCAAGTATTACGTCTGTACAGGACGGCAGTAGGAATGAGAACAGAAGATAACTGAGATTAGACTATTAAAGTCAGATTGAGGAATTTGGTATGCAAAGACCCTGAGGATTTAAAAAAAGAGTAATGTAAGTAGAACAACAAGTTAGGAAAATTAATCTCATGGTCCTTCACAGAGTAGATAAAGGTAAGGATACAAAAGAGACCACCACCACCAACAATTAGTAATATTTTGGTAATACATGTGAGCATTACTGAATCCTAAATCAGAGTGGAAGATACACAGATTGGCCAGTAAATATGAAAGACGGAATCAACTGACTAAATGTGTGAGAATAGTTAGGTCAATAAAGCTTCTATGGTTCTAAGCAAAGAATAAAGGAACTTTCACTATTGGGGGAAAGTAACTTGGAAGAACTGATTCAATAGGGAAGATGCTGAGTTTGGTTTTGGATAAAAATCAATCAAGTTTCTAGTTTTAACACAAAATCAAATGTCCTTATTTAGGAATGTGTGACTAAAAATATGAAACTTCAGTTAAAAGACCTTAAAAACTGGGAATGTTCAATGATACTGGATAGATGAGATTTTACTAAAATGGACAATGTTGGTGGCTAACCCAGCATCCATCCTCATCTTATTACTTTCTGGCATAACCTTCCCTCACCTTGTAGTCATAATCCTCAGAAATCTGACTCTTCCACAGTTTCAGGAATGGAGGAGTAATTATTTCAAGGCAGTGAATAGTGGAGCAATGAGCATGTGACTTGATTCTAATCAATAGGATATGATGTAAAGTCGGCAATGAAAAGTCTAGGGAAAAATATCCTCTCATCTAACAGAAAACATAGGAAGGCAATTTTTCTTCCAGGTATAATGCCTGGGATTGCCACAAATTACTTCCAGCTCCCAAGGATAAAGCTGCAGGGATTATGGCAGAATAGAGAAAGAATCTGGGCTCATTCTGAGATTGTTGATTTCTGATAAAATATATCCAAGACACATCCTATCTCTGGACTTCCTACCATGTATCCATGTAGAATTGAATACATTTTCCTACTGTTTGCACTATTTCAATGAGAGGTAACTATTCTTATACACAAATGCCTTCCAATTGCTAAAGATATTTAAAAAGATTTGAGATGCCAAAGGTTCAAAAATGGAGATAATACTGGCTATTGAAAGGTCATGTCTTAAATTAGGAAAAATAGGGATTAGAAAGGGACAGGGGTGATAAATCACTGAGCTATAGAAAGGCAGACTTTCTAGAATGAGTCATGATTAATAAAGCACTTGTTTCAGAGAGATCAGGGAAGGTGATAATTGAGGAAAAAGATCATTGGTTTGGAACCTGGAAGTTCCACAATGTGAACTCTAAGAATATTATTTCCATACCAGTACCACAGGGAAAAAATGGGCAAGGATTTTATGGTGAAAAAGTATACCTGGTAGATGTTGCAGTTCATTAAGGAAATGATTAGATTTCCTTATTAGTTTAGATTAAGGAAAAGAGGTAAATGATATGGTAACTTGAGAAGATTTATTAGGAAAGCACTTTTGTTTGTGTTTGTGTTTTAGTTGGGAAGATGTAGGTATGTGTGTTAACAAAAGGAACAAGTGAAATGGTAATTCAAAGATATGTACCATAAAAATAGGCGATTGACAAAATAATCAGAAATTCCTTTAAGCATCTGTGTTCACCAGTGTGCCTTAGATTGGAATTGTCTTCACTTTCAAGTTCCTGTGGCAATGTCATGCACTCTAGAGTTGTAGTTGAATCTGTTATCAATGATTTCCATGAATCTACATGTCAACCATGATTTTAGCAATGAAATTTAGACTCAAATTTACAATTTGCTTAATCGTTTTACTTGGGTATCCCAGAATGACTTTGACTACAAAATGCTCAAACTTGAACACATCACTTTTTTTTCACAGTCCTGTATTTCCCACATTTCCTCTTTCTTATTGGAAAACTGGGTTACCTAAACTTCTCTCTCCTCAGGTGACCTGTTTCCATAGATTTCATATCCTATGTGTTTTTGGAGTTTACGCTTTTCTCCTCGGTTTTATAAAACTGGTCACAGGGAATTCCCTGGTAGTCCAGTAGCTGGGGCTCTGTGTCCTCACTGTTGAGGGCCCAGATTCAATCCCTGGTCAGGAAACTAAGAACCCACAAGCCATGCTTGTAGCAAAAACAAAACAAACAAACAAACAAACAAAAAACAACTGGTGTCAATAAAGTCATTATCATTTCTTGAATTAAAAACTCTAATAGTCCCCATTTTTAAATCTCTAACTTTCCTCTCATCACAAAGATCTTTCAACTGTTTGTTTTAAGACATTTAAAGCCAACACCTTGCTCCACAAAAACATACCTCCCAGATACACATAAATCAAGTTTAAGTTCCTGGGATGGAATATGATATGATAGTATAGTACCTGTCCCCAGCCTGTGCTGTGCTCAGTCGCTTCACTTGTGTCCAGTTCTTTGCAACCCCATGGACTGGAGCCCACCAAGTTCCTCTGTTGATGGGATTTTCCCTGCAAGAATTCTGCAGTAAGTTGCCATGCCCTCCTCCAGTGGATCTTCCCAGCCCAGGGATCGAATCCAGGTTTCCTGCCTCTCTTGAATTGTGGGTAGATTCTTTACTGTTGAGCCACTAGGGAAGCCTGTCCCAGGCCTATTTCTCAGATAACATTTTCCACTTCCGCCTGGGCCTGTCCCAGTTTATATTTCAGCAATACCAAAATACTTGCCATCCTAGCTTACATCTCTTTCTTACTTTTGGAACTTTGTTAGGATATTGCCTTCTTTCAGATTCATCATTCATCTCATCTTTTATGTGCCTCAGTTCAGCTCAGCTCAGTCACTCAGTCGTTTCTGACTCTGTGACCCCATGAACCGCAGCACGCCAGGCCTCCCTGTCCATTACCAACTCCCGGAGTTCACTCAAACTCATGTCCATTGTCAGTGATGCCATCCAACCATCTCATCCTCTGTCGTCCCCGCCTCCTCCTGCCCTCAGTCTTTCCCAGCATCAGGGTAGTTTCAAATGAGTCAGCTCTTCACATCAGGTGGCCAAAGTATTGGAGTTTCAGCCTCAGCATCAGTCCTTCCAATGAACACCCAGGACTGAGCTCCTTTAGGATGGACTGGTTGGATCTCCTTGTAGTCCAAGGGACTCTCAAGAGTCTTCTCCAACACCACAGTTCAAAAGCATCAGTTCTTCGGTGCTCAGCCTTCTTCACAGTCCAATTCTCACATCTATACATGACCACTGGAAAAACCACAGCCTTGACTAGATGGACCTTTGTTGGCAAAGTAATGTCTCTGCTTTTGAATATGCTATCTAGGTTGGTCATAACTTTCCTTCCAAGGAGTAAGCATCTTTTAATTTCATGGCTGCAGTCACCATTGGCAGTGATTTTGGAGCCCAGAAAAATAAAGTCAGCCACTGTTTCTCCATCTATTTGCCATGAAGTGATGGGACCAGATGCCATGATTTTAGTTTTCTGAATATTGAGCTTTAAGCCAACTTTTTCACTCTCCTCTTTCATCTTCATCAAGAGGCTTTTTAGTTCCTCTTCACTTGCTGCCATAAGGGTGGTGTCATCTGCGTATCTGAGGTTATTGATATTTCTCTCGGCAATCTTGATTCCAACATTTTCCACTTCTGCTTGTGCCTATCCCAGTTTATATTTCAGCAATACCAAAATACTTGCCATCCTAGCTTACATCTGTTTCTTACTTTTAGAACTTTGTGAGGATATTGCTTTATTTTAGATTCATCATTCATCTCATCTTTTATGTGCCTAATTACCTCCTATAATTCTGCATATGTTCATGCTCAGTCATTATATCCGGTCTGACTCTTTGTTACCCCATGGACTATATAGCCCACCAGGCTCCTCTGTCCATGGAATTTCCCAGGCAATAATTCTGGAATGAGTTGCCATTTTCTTCTCCAGGGGATCTTCCCATCCAAGGTTCAAACCTGAGTCTTCTGCATTGGCAGGCAGGTTGTTTATCACTGAGCCACCAGGGAAGCCTCTTAGTTCCTTCTCAAGCTGAACCTTTTCCAGTATCATAGGCAGGTGTCTGTCAACTTCTATTGCCTTAACATGATTTCCTTTTCTTGAATTTTCCTTCTTTATCTCCTAAACTGGGAGCTGTTTGGCAATAATGACTAGGACTTATTTACCTTTGCAACTATCTCCAGTATTTAGAAAAGTACTGGCACAGAATAGATTCTCCACAAAAACTTGTTGAGTGGTGCTGAATTATTCTCATTAAGAGTTGAAGTCAACAAATACTATCAACCTACATGCTATATGCTAACACTTTCTCTTATTTACACAGCATATTTTATACAGAGAACATCATTAAGAACTTCTAGACATCAGAAGAACTGATATCAGAGGAACCTCAGTTTGATATCATCAAGAAAGAAAAGTCACTGTTTCGAAGAATGTTAAACTGATACTATTTTCTGATGATTTCAAACATAATACGGGTCAAAATAAATAAATCATTAAAATGTTAGCAATGAATTTCTAAAGGAGCCCAGAATGTTCTTTACTATAAATCTTATTTAACTTTCTTAAATGCTATTCAAATTTCTGTTAAAGTAAAGTGATTGAAAGTATGTCCACGGCATCATAGAAAGGGTGGGGTGGCAATTGACATGCAGTATATTTGTACATATAATAATTGAGCTGTCATAGTTCATGGAAATGATGGCAACTTTATTGTATCCTTTGCAAGCTCTTTGATACAACCTATTGGGAGAGTCAAAGAATTAGATCAGCAGGGGCCCAGCTTTATTCATTAGAGGGTCACAGTATAGATAGCTATATCCTATGTCACATTAAAGAGATATGGGGGCCAATAAAATATTACTTTATCTTTGTAATAAATAGCTCTAAACTTCAGAGTTTTATTAGAAAATGGAAAATTGTAACTTCATATCTTATTTTTTTAGCATATAAAATAAGTAGTTGATAATAGGATTTAATGAGTTGCAAAAGTTTATTTTATACTTTGCTGAGATTTCTTTAAGTTTTTGAGAACTTAAAACTGTATTTCCCCAATTATAAAATAAACTCCAACTTTCATAACTGAATTGGAAGTTTTCACTGGGACTTTTAGCCTAGTGTGATGTTTCTTGGCCACATTAAAATCTTCAGTCAATGTGATCGACAGTGCAGAAGATGGAATGCAGAAGTTTTAACAATCCCCCATTCTATGTGAAAATTATGACACTTTATCAGAAGGTTTTCCTTTGCAGAGTCAGTATTCATATGGTTTTAACTAAGCATGCCAGTCACAATGGCATGAGGAGAAAGTAAAGAGAGATTGTGATTCTAGCCTATCCTTTCAGTAAGTGACTTTTGCTAGTATGTGGGTCTAATTTATTCTCCTGAGATTTCCCATTCTAGTATTTCTAAATGATCTTGTACATTGCAGGGTTTTAAATAACCTCATTATGCTCTTGCTTTTACATCATAGGCAAGGAATTAGAAAAACTGTCTTTGTACAATATGACCCACTTCCTTAAAGACTTCTTAACTTGAAGCAAAATCCATTTACCAGCCAAGGCCAGCACTCTGATAATAGTTGCTGCCAGTGGGATGGCCAGGTCCTTCCAGGATACAGGCATCCACATTGATTCCAGATAATCCTAAATCATCAGATTTAATTCACACTTCTGAGAAGGTGTTTATAGACTAATCTTGTCCATTGCAGTAGGATTTTTCACAATTATGAGTCAACTAGATTTTTATATTTGTTCTATCTCACCAAAACAATCAAAATAAAGGAAGGACCTCATAATTTTTCTTTTCCTTTTCATTTCATTATTTCCAATGTGAAAATAACTTCATTGGCAGTGTATGAATAATATTTTTCATATTTATAACATTAACCATTTTCAAGATGTAGAAAGTCATTTTACAAGGTTTGATTGTATAAAAATTTGAAAATAGCCTAATGCTATTTTTAAGATTAACTCTGATATGCTTTAAAAGAAAAATAAAGCACTGACATTTTTTCTATTCTACTTTCTTTCCTTTAACTATTGTTCTGATAATTATATACCTGAATTTATAGAATTATAAAATTTATATATATATATATATATATTTATGGAATTTATAAAAGCTTAAAATATATTTCCTAAAGATATAAAGGATGCATAAATTTTAACTTGATTCCAAGTTTAAAAAAAAATCAAAAATGTACTCATTATTGCTAGGATTGACAAGATCTTTAAAAAATGAAATAAAAGTGAATCAAAACCATTACAGATACTGGTATTCTGGTATGGTGCTTCTTTTCAAAAAATTTTTTCTCTATGGTTATCCAACCATACTTATCCTTTCTGCAATCCTCTTTAATAACTCAGATTGGCCTGAATGACACCAAGTTATGGGAACACAACTGCTCATCTGGAGGATTAACTGCAATTGAACTGTGCCCAAAACAATCTGCTCAACTTCATTTTCATAAGAAAACCTGTCACTTCACTTCCAAAAACAAATGCTTAACACAGAATTAAAAAAAAAAAAGAATTAAAAGTCAAATACATCTTACAGGAGCATTCACCTGTGCAGCATTTGACTGATGGAAGGCTTGCAAATATGATTGCTACTAATGAAGTTATGTAGCAACATCACTGTTACAGGCATTACCACTACAGTGGTTAAATACTATTTTAATATAAAAAGCGAAGGTAATTTGAACTACTTCTCGATATTTTTTATTCCAGTTTTTTCTCATATTAATATTTGTAGAGATACTATTACATTCTTTATAACCACTAAATTAGCAACTTTGTAAATAGAAAAAAATAAAATACTTGTTTCAAGAACTAATAGATTTTATAAAGCTATTTTCAGAAGTTCTCATTTTCATTTTACTAAAAAAATTAATCCAGATATTTTGGATATATAAAAATATGCAATCCATGTGATAAAATTATTAGTTCATATCATTTTTAAAATCACACTACTTAAACTGTATAATATTAGCAATAGAAGTTTGTCTTATGTTTTAAACAGAAGCAAAACAAACAGAAAATATACTTGTTACTTTCCTTCAGATTTTCTAAAATAGATATTCTTGGAAACATAGTTCTGTTACTGACTTAAAAGCTATTTTAATTCTGTTAAAATCTTTCCTTATAGGCAAATTTACCCCATTCTGTTTCACATTTAAACTTTGTGTATCAACAATATAAAATGAGTATCACTAAAGAATAAAGAAATTTACTGGCTATATTTTCTCATTTTCAAATGCAAAATAATCAAATTCTTAATTCCATATCACAGTACTGTGTTGGTGAATTATAGAGAAAAGCACTTAAGAAGTAGTATAAAAGAAACTACTAAAAAGGGAGACTTTTTTTTCTTGAGTTAAATAATTTCATACTTTAATAAATAAAATGAATGAGAGATTATTTAGTTAAAAAACCATAGAAAATAAGAATGATAAAGGAAACACTAAAACATCCTGCAGAGCCAATCAATCGGACATGGTTTTCATAGTGAAATTTGCATTTTTAACTTATTTTATTTGAAACATTAGTATCAATATGTGTCTCCTAACTAATAATTATGATTATTTTTTAACAGGAATAGTCTATGGATTTTTACCCCCTGTATCGGGAATGGCTGTCTCAGTAGAATTACAGTTCTTGATTGAAACTGGTTTAAAAATCATCAGCTCATATTGCAGCATTTGTACCAATTAGATAAATACATTACTCTTTAGACTTTGAGTTGGATTTCTAACTCTGCCAACTGTGCATTTCTTTTCGTATCTGCATTGATTGGAAGGCACCTTAAAAGGATCAACCCAGGTTTGAAATCAACATTTTATAGCACTAAAGGATAACTTAATCTTGTTTTCTGAAACAGGGAAGTATAATTTTATTTACCATCCCATCAATACAAGTTTGAGACTTGAGATTTATAATTCTGCCTGATGGTCCCCTTTAGTTTATCTCTAGGGAGAAAAATAAATTATTCGATAATTAGAGGAAATAGTTTGTTTCTTGAGATAGAGTTTTTCTTATACTCTTGTTTAGAAAAAAAAAAAAACCTTCAAAATATATTATTACATTTTTATTGTTGTAAGAAATACTGAGCTATTTAAATGAGAAACAAAGAATGTGCATTACATTCTTTTAAAATCATGTAGCTAACAAGAAATTGACTGATTAACTGTATAGGTTTTTTCATTTTTTTTTGTTTTACTTTTTATTTTGTATTTGGGTGTAGAGGATTAAAAAGCAATGTTGTAATAGTTTCCGGTGAACAGTGAAGGTAGTCAGCCATACATGTACATGTATCCATTCTCCTCCAAACTTTCCTCCCATCCAGGCTGCCATATACCATTAAACAGATTTCCATGTACTATAGAGGTTTCTTCATTTTTTAAATGGAGAAAATAACAGTACTTGGCAGATGTATCAATGTATGTGAAAGTGGTAGAACAGTGTCTGGCATAAAGTAAGAACCCAATAAATAGAAGCATTAGTAGTGGTGGTAGTATGAATTAGATGGTAGCAGAAGTTGTAATAGAGGTAGAAATAGTAGAAGTGATATAGTTCTTGGTGGTGGCTGTAATGGAAACAGCTACAACGGGCTTGTTAAAATGTACAAAAATCACCAGCACCATGGTAAATTTTGGCTGAATGCATTGGGTCAGGGGCAAATGCCAATCAATTTTCAATTACCTAACATTCAGCTACATCATGTTAAGAATGATTGGCTGATTCACTGATTAATACATGGTATGAAAATTCCCACCAGAAACACAGCAGTAATTGGGTTCTGAGCAAAAGAGCTAATCACCTTTTCTT
Source organism: Bos taurus (assembly GCF_002263795.3). Classification (NCBI taxonomy): domain Eukaryota; kingdom Metazoa; phylum Chordata; class Mammalia; order Artiodactyla; family Bovidae; genus Bos; species Bos taurus. The sequence continues at coordinate 37,270,937 of NC_037328.1, read as the reverse complement.
ATTCTTCCTGAGGAAAAACAAGAAGTCAAGTGGAAGAAACATTAAAAATTACATTGTTATCCAATGAGTGCTTTTGGTTTGTTTTTGTTTTTAATATGTAAACTAGATATCAGACTGCTGCAGATGAACAGAATGGCTATCCGGTAGTAATAAATCTGTAAGGTATATGATGTGTCTTTGGGTATATAGTTTTTTAAAAAGGAAAACTGAAGTGTGCCTCTGTAAAAACAATCAAATTTTTATTTGATTTTTGTCTGTTATCCATGTATTTAGTTTTTAAGAAGCACTGTGTTGCTTTAGTCATTTCTGATTTAGTGTTTCATAAACTTGCTCTCAAATCTTTCTATTTAATGATTACTGAAACTGCCTCAAATCAACTTGTCATTCTTCATAATTTAAATCAGTGCTGCTTTGTATTATTTTTATTACTGACTATTACCAGCAGTACTTCTATTAAGTAGTCAGACAAACACAAAATTTTAATCTTAAATGGAGGGACTATGAATGATTTTTATTTCCTTACTCTATTCCCATATCTCTCATGTAATCCATATGTCATAAATGACTATGTTGTTTTTCATAATTAGAAAAAATACATGATATATTTATATTGTGGGAGATTGAAAAAATCCTATACTAGGTCCATTAAAAATTGGACAGTTACCTAACAGGGAAAACACCCTTTATTGTATGTATTGTAAAATACAACTTTTATATTCCATAGGGCATTTTCACACGTTCAAATGATAGGGATATATTATAACTTCCTGGATGCATGTTGTATAACAGTATCTGTGTTTCAAAATGCTAGTAGCTATTTTTTTCTAGAAATCTTAATTGTATCAATTATGCATTTTTCCCCCATTAAAGCAGTCAATGAAGCAAGCACTATAGTTATTGGAAGCCTTACAGAAAAATGCCTAGAAAGTAATTTTCCACAAAACAAGACAAAACACAAAAACACAGAAAAGCACGTCCAGAGATCATATCTCTGCTTCTATGCAGGGATTCTCTAGTAATTTCATAGAAAATATATTATTTCCACCATCTGACCTGCTTCATTACAAAAGCAGTCTCCGAAGAGCAGCCCCTGCTCCGGCCCCACTGGGGTTAGAGCCACACTCTTGACCCTCCCTCCTGAAATGTGCTCAGTTGTCAGTTTGGCCTCCTGCAGCTGTTGGGTATTCCAGTGGATCAGATGGCCAGAATGGGTCTGGGATAGACCTATTAGCATCTCAATATAGCCGCTCAGTCCCCTCTATTACCAATTCACTCAAATTAATTAATTTTTAATTTTGTACTACCTCAACTATTATAAATCAAGTCAGCCAGTGAGACAGAACAGCACACTGAAACAGGAAACTGTGGTTTAAGTCACAAAGGCTCAACCTATGCAATCTGTCACTTAGAAGATCAGAAAAAAAGGTAAATTATCTTATGCAGAGATTATTGAAAAATATTTTCTGATGAATTATGCTCCTTTCAGAAGGTCACGAAAGAGAGGAGGCATGGTGATAAATGTCTATGGTGTGTATAGATACTTACACCCAAGTTTTGAGTCCAGAAAGGCTGGTTGACTTTAAAAAATGCTCCTATGGGTTTACATTTACTTTATTTGAACCTAATAGTTTTTGGAAGTGTTAAAATATATACTGTACAAATAATGACTTTGAGTTTTTGACAGCACCTGTAACTTCATAATATTCCTAAAATAGAAGATAATAAAATGTTTTTCTTATGATGTAAGTTATTACTATTATTTTGTTGGCTTAGCTTTAATTTTCTTAGAGCAAAATTCTCTACAAGAGTGAATGGCTGGATTGAAGAATCATCTAAACTATAAAACTGGTATTTTGAAATGTGGAAAGCAATGAAATCATTGGAAAAAATATCCCTCTGTGTTCCTTTTTCTTTACTTGAATTGATCTCAGGAATAAAACTCAGTAAGGAAGCATTTACTTTGAACAGTACAATCCTCTTTGAGTGAGGACTGATTGCTTTTGATATTCCATAATGCAATGTACACAGTTATAGATATAGCACATGGGGCTTTCTTTTTTGACATTGAGCTACAAAGTATAAAAAAGACCAAAGATTAAAGGTATTCAATCACTCCAGTATACTGTATAACATCTTATGTCATATACTACAGCAAGGAAATGTGGCCAAATTTAAGATGTATTTATACCATGGTGGGAAGAATTTTTTTAACCTAATATAAACCTGGCTGTTTTAGACAAAATACAATTGGTTTCTGTTTCTGAGAATAATAAAGGGTAGATTCATGGCTACCAAATAACTCCTAGAAAATTTTCTTTCCCTCTCACATATAATCAAATCCATGGTGTAGTTTATTACAAACATTATAAAGTAGTTTAATTTTAAATATTTTCAACTATTTTACAAGCACTTGGCATTTAAAGTTGTGGAAATGAAGTAAGTAATTTGTTGCGGTTAACAAAGCAGTAAAAGAAAAAAGATTAAGTCCATATTTTAGACCACTATTTCACATATTTTCCTGGGCAACAGTGCTTCCCTAATTCTATATTGGTTACAGATAAATTGCCATAAATGACAACTATCAACATTTAAATAAACAGTAAAATGAAATACTTCCTAAACCAGAAGTTGTTAAACTTAAGAATGGATTTCTTATGTTAGAATTGTAATAAAAGAATTGTTTTGTGACTTTGGGACTGGTTTGATTGTGGTTCTGACTGAAGGCAGAAGATGTCAAAAATAAAGGAGAACTTTAGAAAAATGCAATTATCAAATACAAAATTGAGTTCACATATCTCAGAAAGATTTCAAGCTACTTGCATAGTGAAAAATGTTCTTACATTTCCCAGTACTCTCCAGTACTCTATTGTTTTCATTGAGATTGCTATGCAAATGTGTTGGTACTTTGGCGGAGAAGGTTGAACCAATTGCCAAATTAAATAAAAATTGGCCTCACATTTCCATTTGGCTACCCCATGTTGTGTAATCATCTCCCCAAAATATACTTTTCTTCATACTAATGAACAGTAGATACCAGTTATTTAAAACAATACTGAATGTTGCCATGTTGTCATTGGTGTTTTTTCAGGTATCTCAGAAAGAAAAAATCTTGCTTTGACTGTTTGATTTTAACATGTTGAGGGCTAATTAATCTTTTCTCCTAATGAAGAGTTTTAATCATAAAAATTAATTTTTTTTTCTAATATAATCTTACAAACTACAAAACTGGGTTATGATTTAACAGGTTGAACTTACTCTTGTATACAAACAATAATCATCTATCACCAACCAAACCTTTTAAAATTGGCTCATGTATGGTCATCATTAAGTATTATTATATATTAGCTTATTTGTTCACTTATTTGACCATGCAACCATATATTCATTCGTTCATTTATTTACTTAACTATAACACTATAATAAGTATCTATAAATCAATCATCCAGAATATGAAATTTTCTTATATTTATTTACTTATATGACTTAATTTCATATTTTAACACTTAAAAATTATCTTTAACTTTATAACATGTTTATTTTGATAGATGCAATTTTAAGAACTTATCTGTCACTCAGTATCATATTGCTAAGATTCATACAGAGTTTTATATCATTCAGTCAGTTCAGTTCAGTCGCTCAGTCATGTCCTACTCTTTGTGACCACATGAACCGCAGCACGCCAGACCTCCCTGTCCATCACCAACTCCCAGAGTTCACCCAAACCCATGTCCACCCATCTCATTCTCTGTTGTCACCTTCTCCCCCTGCCTTCAATCTTTCCCAGCATCAGGGTCTTTTCAAATGAGTCAGCTCTTTGCATCAGGTGGCCAAAGTATTGGAGTTTCAACTTCAACATCAGTCCTTCCAATGATTCATTAATTCTGATTGATGTATAGTAGTCCATTGTGAAAATGTACTATAGCTTAGCCATCCATTCTGTTCTTAATTAAACTTAAATTATATCCAGGTATTATGTAGTTTAAATAGTGCTTGATGAAAATACACCTTGCTGAATGTAAACAAGAGTTTTTCTTGGGTATGTATCAAGGAGAATGGCTTAGTTTATTTCTTGTAATAATACTAAGCTATTTTTCAAAGTAGTTAAAATGCTTCAGTTTTCACAAGTAATATTAAATTAAGACTAGAAGGTGTGAAATCCCATTTTCTTCAACACAAGAAATAGCTGTTTTAAAAATACACATATTTCTAACTAAACAGTTAAAAATGGTAACATTAACTTCTTGACTAGTATTTCTCTGATCATTAATGATATTAAACATTTTCCTGTGTTTATTGAACATATATGTTTGCTTTTAAGAAAATGTCAGTTTATGACTTTCATTCCCTTTTATATTAATACTTATTTATTAATAAGCAAAATTGTATACATAATTTTATATAATACTAATACATTATTTTTCTGTTATAAGTGTTGAGAAATTCTTCACTTGAAACTTGCTTCACTTTCTTGGGCTTCCATTGTGGCTCAGCTGGTAAAGAATCTGCCCACAATGTTGGAAACCTGGGTTAGATCCCTAGGTTGGGAAGATCCCCTGGAGAAGAGAAAGGCTACCCACTCCAGTATTCTGGAGTGGTGAATTCCATGGACTATATAGTCCATGGGATTCAGAAAGAGTTGGACATGATTGAACAACTTTCACTTTTACTTTCTTAAAATATATTTCAATAAGCTGAATTTCTTTATTTTAATATAAATGAAAATTTAGTGTAAGAATTTATCAAGGCTTCAAAAATAAAAAAGATAACCTTTATTAAAATATATTCAATAAGTTAATGAATGTATAGATATACTATGTTCATAGATAAGACTGATATATTGAAAATATATCATTTTTTCCCTAAATTTATCTACAGTTTTAGAAATTTCAATAAAAACCTCCCAAGAATTTTCATAGCATTTAATCACATTACTCTTAAATATTTATGAAAGAATAAAAGGCAAGTAATGTCAATAATTAAGGGCAAGAAGGAGAGACTTGTCCTTTCAGATATCAGGACTTATTATTAAACTACAGTAATTAAGAACTGTAAGTATTCACACAGGTATAAAATGTTTAAGCAAAATAAACTTGAGTTTAGGCTTAAATCTTCATTTTGCCACTGAAAGTCACTCTGTTTTGTCTCTTTGAGTGTAAAAATTTTGTGCAAAAAAAGGGTACACTTTGTCATGAACATTTTTCTCTTCTACAAAGGTATCAGTGAGTGTCAGGAGAGCATTTATCTTGGAAGCAACCCAGCCAAATCCCATGCAACCATTATAGCATGGCAAAAAGCTTCATTATTTTCTAAGTCAAGTATACTACTGAAATTCATCTCTAGAAGTAATTAATAGCCACATCACCAAGGAAGAAAGTCGCAAATTTTATTGGTCCATATGTGTCAAATCATAACTAACCAAAATTACCTTAGTTAGTCACAAAGTTGACAGAAAATAAACAATGAAATATAAATGAACTCTCTCACAAAGACTGAATTGTGGTATATTACTGTGCAAATGATTACTTTTTTCTACATGGTTCTGTAAAGTTTCATAAAAGTTTGTTGATTAAAATACATGAAAACAGCTGTGCCATGGAAAATTAATAACACTAAAATTTAATGTCAGCTCCAGTATAAATCAAATTATCTTTTTTTGTTGATATTAAGATTTTATAGCATTACTTCATTAATATTATTTTTCAAGTTTTATTCTTATTTATATAGCGTCATTATTACTCCATAAAATTATATTTAAATTGATATTTCATTTTATATCAATTCAAAGGGGCATTTTTTACTTTAATGGCATAATTTGTTAAATTCTTATACCGTATTCCTTGCATTTGATATATTTGAGAAGTAAAACTCTTAAAACCATAACACTTTGTCACTCAGAATTGTGCCATCTTATCATAAGCTTGTTACTCTTATTCTATCTTGCAACTTTATCCCACCTCAACTGCAGACCCCCAAATGGCATACTTTTTCAGCCTGTACAAAAGATAAAGTAAGAGAAAAACCCCTGTCACTTCAATTACGGCAACAGCCACATATTCAGTTTATATGTGTCTCATATAGCCCTGGTCTCTCAAGAAAACCAACACGAGGTAGGCAAGAAATACATTCAAAAGAAAATAAAGTGAATCTTAAGTTCCTCTAATTGATTATGTATTAAAAATGGTAAATTATCATTACAGAGGACTTCAAAATATTATACACTGCAGAGTTTCTCCATAACAATATATGTATAAAAACATAAATGATCTCACTTATAAGGCTTTAAAAATCAATAGGACATTAAAATCTTGGCATAAATTATCAAAAATTTTTTCATGCTTGTCTGTTTTAATCCATAAATCACTCATCTTATTGACAGCCACACTAGGCAATAGATAGAGTTAATTCCATGACCCCCTGATTCTGTAGGCCCCTCCTAAAGAAAACCTGGACAAGAATCATTTATTTGATGGTTCTCTCCACCAGAGAATCTCTCTGGAACAGAGAATGGGTGGCTCATATTCCATATGATTTTAAATAAATATGGATTCAGAAGCATCCCAGTCATCATTATTAATTTTTCTGCTTTATGAGGTTATCTATGTGATTACATAAAAGTCCAAATTGAAAAGAAGACATCTAACACATTCCTTCAACTATATATGCAATTCCTTTAAATATGGTGACAAAATGAACTTAAAGATCTAAAAATAAATAAATCATTCTCATTATTCCCACCTTAAGCAGCTTCAAGCAATCTTAACATCTTTGCACGATGGAAAATATAATTGAAAGTTTACAAGAGAAAAATTCCCGTGAGTTAATTTTTTGCCTTTTCTAGCTGACAAACTCCAAAATGCCTTCATTTATCTTAGTTATGCCTTCCACCATTTCCCTCAGAGAGAAGTAGCATGACCCTCTACTCTCCAGTTAGCACAAGACCTGTAGCCAACTCTAATTGAGGAACCAGTATAATTTTCACTCTTCCCTTGCAGTCTTCAAGCCAACTGCAATTCAGCACATGAGAAAAAATAACAGCTGGTGCAAAGTTCTTAGGGTCTGGCCCAGCAGGGGAAGTAGAAGCAAAAAGTCATGTCAACAACAATAACAATGAAAACATTTTTAAAAGCTTTGATCTTATGAATAGCCTCAGTACCAAAGGCAAGGCCTGCTGTTAATGCCTTAACAACAGAGCAAAAAGAGCAGACATCCTCATTTTCACATGCTAGTTCAATACCAAAGAAAAAAAAAGTAGGGAAGACAATGTAGATCTTAGAGGGAGCACTGCAGTTAGGTTGATAGCATTGTTACTGCATCTATTACGCTAAAATAAATGCTACCAGTAAATGAGAACTTCCATTTTCTCTTTTTAATATCTTCTGTTCTTGAAAGATTTCATCCTCAGCTGTCTTCAGCTATGACAAAGTGAACTATGTAAAACAAAGCATGTTGCCCACCACCTGGTTCTACAAGGACTAAGTCAGCAGCCGTGGCAGTCCTTGAGACACAGTACCCTGAAAGGAATTCAGAGAGAAGATCAAGAATGAGGGACTCTGTGTGCTGAGAAAATAGGCAAAATAGGGTTTTTTTTTCATTCTTTTTAATTTTTAAATAATTTATTGGCATACAGTTGATTTACAATGTGGTTTTAGTTTCTGCTGTACAGCAAAGTGAATCAGATATGTGTGTGTTTATACACACATGTCCAACTTTTTTAGATTCTTTTCTCATAAAAGTCATTACAGAGTATTGAGTAGAGTTCCCTGTTCTATATAGTAGGTCTTTATTTGTTACCTATTTTATAAAGAGTATGTACAGTCACTCTCAGTCTCTCACTTTATCCCTCCTCCCTTCCTACTTGGTGACTCTAAATTTGTTTTCTACATCAGTGACTCTATTTCTATTTTGTAAATTAGTTCACTTGAGTCATTTTTTTCAAGAATCCATATATATCAATATTACATAATATTTGTCTTTTTCTGTCTGACTTAGAAATATTTCAGGAGAATTCTTTTATGAGCCTGTATTCTTGCATCTTCCCATACTTAGAAAAGAAGTAAAATTATTAATTGAGATTCTGTTCCTTGTGACTAGCAGTGACCTTCTAATGAGATGGGGTGTATACTTGATCAGAAGTACACCTTTACCAAAATCACTGGCCTGTCCCCCGCTCTTTGGAGCAATTCCTCAGAGCTATGTGAGAGGCTGTCTCCTGGGCTATAGTCCTCCATAAGTCCCCAGATAAAATCAAAACTCACAGCTCTCACATAGTGGATTTATTTTTTAAAATCAACAATGAGTTGACAAATATCTAAGAGAAAAAGTTATTCTGCTCTTAAATTTCAATCATTTTGTTAACTTATGTGTCACTGTATTCATGTAAGGTAAATATGTAGACATGGAGTATTTGTGGTCTTTCATATTGGGCTAAATAACTATATTTTATGAAAATCAAAATCAACCATCCTTGCATATAAAATAGGGTTCATTTTCCCACACCCAGAAAAGACAACTTTCCTCATATATACTGAACTCGGTTATAGAGATAAAATTGACATCTATGAATCAGTAAAACTGGAAGTTCATTCTATCTACTATTTCTCTACATTTGATTAAAAAAAAAAAGTGACCTGAATGAATGAATGATAGGCAAGTAGTTCAGTCTCTTCTAGCTTGGAGCATAGGATTGAAAAAATGAAAGTCATTCATTTTGAGTCAGTATTTAGAATTCATTACAGAACACTTCAATTTCTTCTTGAATATTCAGTCTTCTCAAGTTTTAAGAGATAATCTTGTGTAATGTACAGTTATATTGTCTCCCATTATTTAATCTGGCATAAAGTTGGGAAATGGCTTCTGTGCTTATATTACATTATTTAAAATGTCATCTTTCCCCACCAGTACTTAAAATTTCCCATTAACCTAAAATTTAAATGTATCTCCAGAGAAGGGTGCATGTGTCCTTTTTTACATTTAGGCTATTCATATTAAACACACTATTCTTTCCTTTAAAGTGATTTGAAGGCTCAGACCCTTTTCCCTTTCCAACACAAATTTGTGTGTCAAGCTTTTCACCAATCTAGCCTGCCCCAACCAATCTGTCCCATCTCCCAGACACAGTTGCCACACTACCTAATGTTTCACAGTTGGCCTCCTGGTTCCCCCGCAGCAAAACTTCCTCAGATCTATCAACCTGGCCAGAAATGGTTATTCCTCATCCAGCCAACAGAATTTGGCTTTCTATTTCTAAATAGGTACATTTGAGTTAAACTCACTTTAAGAAAATTGTTTTATAAGTAAAAGTGAGCGATAATCACTCAGTTATGTCTGACTCTTTGCGATCCCATGGACCATAGATTGCCAGGCTCCTCTGTCCATGGAATTCTCCAGGCAAGAGTACCAGAATGGGTTGCTGTTCCCTTCTCCAAAGTAGTAGTAGATATGTGTCATTTTAGTCTCTAAAAGTTTAGAATAGTATAGTCCATAGACAGGCATCATTCATACATTCTGATGCTTATTAGCAGTACTGAATCTCAGGCCCAACCCAAGACCTACAGACTCAAAATCTGCATTTTTAACAAGACCTCTAGGTAATCCATATGAGTATTAACATTTGGGAAGCACTTTCTATATTTCAAAGAAGATAAATGACAACAGCAACATCACAATTAGCAGCTAGAAGTATGGGAGGAAGGGAGATGAAGCGAAAAAGTGAATGCCAAACAAACTGCATTCATTCTGAGTTAATACATTCATTTTCTATTAATTTTAATTTCTATTAAATATAATGTATTTAATATAAAATATAAAACCTAGATTGTGTTCACTTACTTATATTTAGTTCAGTACTGCCACAATATAGGAACAGTTTGAATATATGATAGTATGCTTCAAGTGCGAATAATTTGGGTTGATAGAGGCTGCTAGTATTCTGAATGAAAAATAATTTACTAATGTCACATTTTGAAGAAATGCAGATGAATTTTTGTGACCAATAAACTGGTATAAAATGTTATATGATATCTTTAAGAAAAAATTGTGTCAGTTAACTTATACTATTCACCTTAGTGCAAGTTATTAATAAAAGGAGAAAATTATATGTTACTTCTCTTAGGTAAGTTCAATTATTAGAAATATGGGGGGAAATGTGCAACAAATAAGATTCTTTGTATTTAATAAATAATTTTTATTTAGAATAAATATAACATGGTAGAAACAATATTATGGAATCATAGATATTTAGCCATGGAGAAAGCAAGTGACAAGGGTTACCATCCTTGGGACCTTGTGGGAGCAGATTTAGAGATGCAGTTGTGTGTGTGTGCGTGTGTGTGGTGTATATGTGGTGTGTGTGTCTGTGCTGGAAAAGTGGAACTATCCTAGTGGTTTCTAGTCATATTGTAACAACTGAAAGAAGGTAGAACATGATAGAATGATGTTTAATTTACTTAAAAAGGTGCCTTTATTAAATAACCTCTCTGATCAAAGCATTCTAAGGCAGTGCTTACTTATAAATTTCATGTTAGATTCATACTACGTTTCTCCTTTATTCTACTAAAAAACCTTCAAAAGATGATGTATCACACAATATTTGAAGAAAGTTTAGGTTGTCTGGCTCCAACATAACATTGAATCTTTATAATTATATTATATAATTATGTTATATCATTAATAATTATATTATATAATCTATATAATATAATAATATGGGCTTCCCAGATGGCTCAGTGGTAAAGAATCTATCTGCCAAAGCAAGAGATGCAGGAGACACAGACTTAATCCCTAGAGTAGGAAATGGCAACCTGCTCCAGTATTCTTGCTTGGAAAATTTCATGGACAGAGGAGTCTGGTGGGCTACAGTCCATGAGGTCATAAAGATTTGGACATGACTGACCAACTAAATTCCTGGCAAATAGCAAGGAGAGATTAAAAAATCCAATGGGAAAGACTGGAGATCTCTTCAAGAAAATTAGAGATACCAAGGGAACATTTCATGCAAAGATGGGCTCGATAAAGGACAGAAATGGTATGGACCTAACAGAAGCAGAAGATATTAAGAAGAGGTGGCAAGAACACACAAAAGAACTGTACAAAAAAGAGCGTCATGACCCAAATAATCATGATGATGTGATCACTCACCTAAAGCCAGACATCCTGGAATGGAAGTCAAGTGGGCCTTAGAAGCATCACTATGAACAAAGCTAGTGGAGGTGATGGAATTCGAGTTGAGCTATTTCAAATCCTGAAAGATGATGCTGTGAAAGTGCTGCACTCAATATGCCAGCAAATTTGGAAAACTCAGCAGTGGCCACAGGACTGGAAAAGGTCAGTTTTCATTCCAATCCCAAAAAAGGCAATGCCAAAGAATGCTCAAATTACAGCACATTTGCACTCATCTCACATGCTAGTAATGCTTAAAATTCTCCAAGCCAGGCTTCAGCAATACATGAACCGTGAACTTCCAGATGTTCAAGCTGGTTTTAGAAAAGGCAGAGGAACTAGAGATCAAATTGCCAACATCTGCTGGATCATTGAAAAAGCAAGAGAGTTCCAGAAAAACGTCTATTTCTGTTTTATTTACTATGCCAAAGCCTTTAACTGTGTGGATCACAATAAACTGTGGAAAATTCTGAAAGAGATGGGAATACCAGACCATCTGACCTGTCTTGAGAAACCTGTATGCAGGTCAGGAAGCAACAGTTAGAACTGGACATGGAACAACAGACTGGTTCCAAATAGGAAAAGGAGTATGTCAAAGCTGTTTAATGTCACCCTGCTTATTTAACTTCTATGCAGAGTACATCATGAGAAATGCTGGGCTGGAAGAAGCACAAGCTGGAATCAAGATTTCCGGGAGAAATATCAATAACCTCAGATATGCAGATGACACCACCCTTATGGCAGAAAGTGAAGAGGAACTAAAAAGCCTCTTGATGAAAGTGAAAGAGGAGAGTAAAAAAGTTGGGTTAAAGCTTAACATTCAGAAAACGAAGATCATGGCATCTGGTCCCATCACTTCATGGGAAATAGTTGGGGAAACAGTGTCACACTTTATTTTTGGGGGCTTCAAAATCACTGCAGATGGTGACTGCAGCCATGAAATTAAAAGATGCTTACTCCTTGGAAGTAAAGTTATGACCAACCTAGATAGCATATTGAAAAGCAGAGATCCAACCTGTCCATCCTAAAGGAGATCAGTCTGGGTGTTCATTGGAAGGACTGATGTTGAAGCTGAAACTCCAATACTTCAGCTACCTCATGCGAAAAGTTGACTCATTGGAAAAGACCCCAATTCTGGGAAGGATTGGGAGCAGAAGAAGGGGATGACAGAGGGTGAGATGGCTGAATGGCATCACCGACTCGATGGACATGGGTTTGAGTAGACCTCGGGAGTTGGTGATGGACAGAGAAGCCTGGTGTGCTGTGATTCATGGGGTTGCAAAGAGTTGGACACGACTGAGCGACTGAACTGAACTGATACTGGCCTAAGGCTACAAGTTGTTTTTCTGAATTTTATTATTACAATTATAAGCAAAGAACAGGGCTTCCTAGGTGGTTCTAGTAGTAAAGAACACTCCTGCCAATGCAGGAGACATGGGATGTGGGTTCAATCCCTGGTAGGGAAGATCCCCGGATGGATGGCATGGCAACTCACTCCAGTATTCTTGCCTGGAGAATCCCATGAACAAAGGAACCTAGAGGTCTACAATCGTGGGGTCACAAAGACAGGGACATGAGCAAAGAGACAGCACACATTCAAGCGAAGAACTGTTCAAAGTTACACAGATTTCCTTATTTAAAAACTTGCATGTTTCTATATTAAAAATGTTTTAAGTAAAATTTGTTAGAAATCCACAATCTATTGAGATGAACCCAACTTTTTTCCCAATTACGATAGTTGTTACTCATTGCTACACACTCACAATCAGTTCATTTTTTAAAATTGCTTCAGATGTAAGCATTAGGAAATCTTATTTACGTAAGGAAATTATTATTTACGTAAATAAGTGGATAGAAATGGAAATAGTTTATATAGCAGCATGACTTACTCTTCAATCTGAATGAAAACAAAGAACTAAAATTGCTTGATTTGAAATACTTAGTATGTGATATGTGGCCATTCACATTCTTAACACCAAATTTTAATTATCTTTTGTTTAACACATATACAAAGAACAATACACCTTAATAAGATTTTCAGAAGAATGAAAGGAAAGATTATATATATAAATAAAGTGAAAGAGCAATTGTGAAAAGAGAATTGGGAAAGAGATTTAGCTTGAGAGTTTGAGCTTAAATACAGTGTGATTCTCCACAAGGCAACATCAGCACTTATGAAAGCTGAGGATATGAAAACTGATTTCCTTAAAGTGTAAATGACAGTGTACCTCTTGGACATGTTCTGTGATTCTCCAATTTACATGTACCTCAGTTTGAAAACTGCCAGAGGTACTTTCATCCTACTTCATGCATGTTTATGGATTATTCAGGTGTTGCATAAAGTGTTTCATATAAAGCCTTTAATTTAATAGTCAAGCACTATTTACATACAAAATTCATAACTTTTAAAGCCAAATTCATGCCATATGCTAATGTACCTAATCATACTATATGCAACATTTTTTGTTTAAATGAACATGGCACTGTCATTATGCTTTTCAATATTCATTCCCAAATATGCTGAATGACAAGGGCACTAAACAGTATAATGAGCTTGTGAATATATTGTATTTATTAGACCCCTATGGGAACACCAGGCAATTAGCCCACTATTGTTGTATTGTCAGGCTCTTCCATTTGCATTTTCTACCAATTTTTGTCCCCAGTAATACTATATCCCAGTAAAGTTTTCATCTTGGGGATTCTCCTTTTATTTCTACACTTTGGTATACTGCATAATTGCACATTACACATACCCTGTCCATGAATATTAGCCAATAGATGACATTTTTTCAACAGAAAATTTTAATTGAAAAGTGAATCAAAGTAGGCATTTTATCTGGGGACCACGTGTCTAACAGAGCAGTCATTTCCAACTAAGGATAGTGAAGTCAAAGTTACAGCAAATCTCCTTACAATGTTATCATACATGCCAAACATAATATTGAATTACCAACAGAATGTGTTATGTACAATACACTATAATTAGACTTATACATTCACTGCACTTGTAGCCCCAACATGTATATAATTTGGTGAAAAGAACCAGTGTTGAAAGCAATTGTGAAATTTGCTAAATGAATTTTTGAAAGCCTAAGTCATTTGACCTTTCCAGTTTAAACAACCTAATATAAAAATTAGTCATTCTTGGACTTGGGACATTAGAAATAAACTGCCCAAAATAATAGTCATCATGTTCTGGGTTATTCATACTCTGAATTATTATAGTAAAATTCTGAAGTGTTTCAATGAATAAAATAATAATAGCCCTCTGAAATCACAGATGAAGCCAAGAATCAGTTGCCCTTCTTGGTGTTTGTGTACACACAAACAGGACTGCCCTGTTCCTGGAAGGGTACGGGGCACGGGAGCAAGTCTGCTCCAAGTTTCAGGGTGTAAATTTATGTCATGACTTACAAGATTTTTTCCTAATTTACTGAATACTGACTTAAATACTCAATCTTTAGCAATTTGAAAGTTCCTTACCTCAATTTAACATTTACTCAAGAAACACACAGGAAATAAATTACGATTGATAAATGAGTAATCAGAGAACTGGAAGTGATCCCCTGAGCTTATCTCCTCAATATCTAAATAAAATTCCCTCCAAAGTCTGAGGTCAATTTCTAGACTGTCTTGGAGAGAAGTTATTACTTATTCTCAAAGGCAATTTGAAACAATTTCTTTAAAAATGATTTAGCGTCTAGCAGCTACAATTAGAATCCCAATGCGAGAATTTTTGTCTCTTGATTTGCAAAGAAAATGGTAAAAATGAAAATATTTAGAAATAATATTTTTAAAGTACTATATTAAAAAAGCATATACTACTCATGATAGGCATCAATTATATATTTGACTGAATATTTACATATAAAATTGAAGGATTCCAGAGTATCAGGTTTTCAATGATTTCTCTCTTTTGACTACTTTCAACCAAGATACTGTGTAATACGTATGTACTGTCTCTTACTCTCTTTCTGCCTTATAATCTGTTCTCTGCTTTCCTGCCTATGTATATATACATTGTGATGCTTATTCTTGCATCTCTTATTTATACTTACAATCTTATAAAACAGGTTGCATCTGTAGAATTTAAATGTGATTAAGTCTCAGTAATTGTGCTTGAGCTACATACTTCATGACATTGCAAAGTATGTAATTATTTGGCCTTGAAAAAGAACTGATTTTCTACATGATAAAGAAAAAGTACTGTCATAGCAAAGTAATTCAAAATTCGTAAAGAAGTCAGAATGGTATGACATGCCTTGTTTTAAAAGAAACAACTCTGAACCATGTTAGACAGACCATCAAAGCCAATTACTGAACCAAGTAAGTTATTTGATTCTGAAAAACTATTCAACATGGATTGATCTAAGTTCTAAAGAGATAATTGAAGATCTCTCAATTTAAGAACAGAAATATTGTAGGTTATAAGACAAATTGCATGTTGTTTAGTTAGAATTTATTTTCTTCTGGCCCTTTTTTTGATGCATTTGTAAACTCTGATTCTCTGAATTCTGTTACTTCCAAGTGGTGTGTGGGGGTGGAGAAAACACACCTTTCTAGACAGCTGACTTCTCCTCCTAGCTAAGGCTTTATTCTGACTATGATAATAGCTAATACTTATTAAGTACTTATTATATTCTAGGAGCTGTTTTGTTTTCTTACTTTATCCTCGCCACAATACCACAAAAGAGATGCTACTGTTATTTCTAGTTATCTCTAATTTATATATGAGTATCCAAGGTGGTTAAGTATTTACCCACGGTCACACAGTAAATAAGAGGTAGAACAAAGATAAAATCTAGATCCTCTCATTTATGCCATTGATACTGATTAAAGCGATGATGCTTTGAATTATTGTTTTCTGCAAAGG
Organism: Bos taurus; assembly: GCF_002263795.3. Taxonomy (NCBI): domain Eukaryota; kingdom Metazoa; phylum Chordata; class Mammalia; order Artiodactyla; family Bovidae; genus Bos; species Bos taurus. Next base: position 37,254,904 of record NC_037328.1, on the reverse strand, counting down.
AAACTCTATAAAGTAAATAAATGCTGAATTCTTTACCAGATTGGAGATAATATGATTTAAACATTTACCAATACCTCAAAACCATAACTCTGGGTATGTCTGCTTGCTTTTTACACTTTGTATCAAATGTTAGGGTACACTCAGAATTTACACAGAACAGAAGAAAGGGGCCCTGCAGAGGCACCAGCCCCAGTAGAGCTTGAACACATGTTATCATACACCTTCTGGATTATGCCCTGTTTCCTTCCTGCCATCATACTCATTCTATGTAATACCTTTCCCCTTTTATTTAGCTTTTAGAATTTACTCTGCTAGTAGCTTTGAAACCAAAATTAATCCCTGTGTTGTAAATATATGTGTAAAATAAGGTAAGCTTTAAATAGAGTCTCAGTGCTGCTGTGAGAATCAAGAACTTCACTACAGGAACTCATGGCACACCTAGAAGAGATATGTGCCACCTTGGAGTCCAAGCTTAACAGCAAAGGTGTTTCTTAGAAAATGATTTGGAAAAAACATATTTTTATTAGAATATATATTAGGCTCGTATGGCGTAATGTTATAAACACGATATTGTTTCAAGGTCTTCTGCACTATGGGTGAATTCTTTACCATCTGGGCCACCAGGGAAGCCCCATTAAGATAAAAAAATATAAAAATATATCAGTATTAACACATATAAAATCTTGCAGAAAATGTAAAGGTTACTCCTAGTCTACTTTCAACCTAGTGTAGTATGAGAAAAATGTTTCAAACATAAGAAAAACCTTCTGAGAAAGTATAGAGTGTCCTCAGAGGATTCATAGAATACCTTCACTGACATTCTTAGACATGTAATCTACTGCTGCTGCTGCTGCTAAGTCGCTTCAGTCGTGTCCGACTCTGTGCGACCCCATAGACAGCAGCCCACCAGGCTCCCCCATCCCTGGGATTCTCCAGGCAAGAACACTGGAGTGGGTTGCCATTTCCTTCTCCAATGCATGAAAGGGAAAAGTGAAAGTGAAGTCGCTCAGTCGTGTCTGACTCTTAGCGACCCCGTGGACTACAATCAACCAGGCTCCTCCGCCCATGGGATTTTCCAGGCAAGAGTACTGGACTGGGTTGCCATTGCCTTCTCTCAATGGAATCTACTAGATTGCTTCTTATATATATAGGTGCTGCAGTTGGTAAAGAAACTGCTTGCCAATGCAACAGACTCAAGAGACAGGGCTTCGATCCATGGATTGGGAAGATTCCCTGGAGAAGGATATGGCATCCCACTCAAGTATTCTTGCCGGGATAATTTCCTGAACAGATAAATTTGGCAGACTACAGTCCATGGGGTCACAAAGATTGGACATGACTAAGCCTGCACACACACATTATAAAGGGATTTTTTTCTTATGACAGTGATCTGAGCAGCCTCACATATTCATGCTCCTTTAACTGACTAACAGATGAATTGCTGTTGTTTAGTTGCTGAGGTGTGTCTGACTCTTTGAAATCCCATGGACAGTAGCCCTCCAGGTTCATCTGTCCATTGGATTTCCCAGGCAAGAATATGGAGTGGGTTGCCATTTCCTTCTCCAGGGGATCTTCCAGACCCAGGGATTAAACCCACGTCTCCTGATTGGAAGGTAAATTCTGTACCACTATGCCACCTGGGAAGCCCAACAGATGAGTATTAGCAAGTAAAATGTAATTTTACCACCACCCTTATGGCAGAAAGTGAAGAGGAACTAAAAAGCCTCTTGATAAAAGTGAAAGAGGAGAGTGGAAAAGTTGGCTTAAAGCTTAACATTCAGAAAACTAAGATCATGGCATCTGGTCCTATCACTTCATGGGAAATAGATGAGGAAACAGTGGAAACAGCATCAGACTTTATTTTTGAGGCTCCAAAATCACTGCAGATGGTGATTGCAGCCATGAAATTAAAAGATGCTTACTCCTTGGAAGGAAAGTTATGACCAACCTAGATAGCATATTAAAAAGTAGAGCCATTCCTTTGCCAACAAAGGTCCGTCTAGTCAAGGCTATGGTTTTTCCAGTGGTCATGTATGGATGTGAGAGTTGGACTGTGAAGAAAACTGAGCACCAAATAATTGATGCTTTTAAACTGTGGTGTTGAAGAAGACTCTTTTTTTTTTAAATTTAATTTTATTTAACTTTACAATATTGTATTGGTTTTACCATATATCAAAATGAATCTGCCACAGGTATACATGTGTTCCCCATCCTGAACCCTCCTCTCTCCTCCCTCCCCATACCATTCCTCTGGGTCGTCCCAGTGCACCAGCTCCAAGCATCCAGTATCTTGCTTCGAACCTGGACTGGAGACTCGTTTCATATATGATATGATACATCTTTCAATGCCATTCTCCCAAATCATCCCACCCTCTCCCTCTCCCACAGAGTCCAAAAGACTCTTGAGAGTCCCTTGGACTGCAAGGAGATACAATCAGTCCATTCTAAAGGAGATCAGTCCTGGGTGTTCATTAGAAGGACTGATGCTGAGGCTGAAACTCCAATACTTTGGCCACCTCATGCAAAGAGTTGACTCATTGGAAAAGAGCCTGATGCTGGGAGGGATTGGGGGCAGGAGGAGAAGGGGGGACAGAGGATGAGATGGCTGGATGGCATCACTGACTCGATGCACATAAGTTTGGGTAAACTCTGGGAGTTGGTGATGGACAGGGAGGCCTGGCGTGCTGCGATTCATGGGGTCGCAAAGAGTTGGACACGACTGAGTGACTGAACTGAACTGAAGTTACAGATCTTCAAACCTTTACATTTTGAGATTATATCCAAATGGATAGTATCAGGTGTAGTTGTTGTTATTCAGTCGCTCAGTCATTTTGGACTCTTTGTGACCCCATGGACTGTAGCACACCAGCCTTCCTTGTCCTTTACCACCTCCCAGAGCTTGCTCAAACTCATGTTCATTGAGTCCGTGATGCCATCCAACCATCTCATCCTCTATCGATTCCTTTTTCTCCTGCCTTTGATCTTTCCCCAAATCAGGGTCTTTTCTAATGAGTCGGCTCTTTGCATCAGGTGGCCAAAGTATTAGAGTTTCATCATCAGCATCAGTCCTTTCAGTGATTATTCAGGATTGACTGGTTTGATCTCTTTGCAGTCCAAGGGACTCTCAAGAGTCTTCTCCAACACCACATTTCAAAAGCATCAGCTCTTTGATGTTCAGCCTTCTGTATGGTCCAACTCTCACATCCATACATGACTACTGAAAAACCATAACTATGACTAGCCTGGCCTATGTTGGAAAGGTAAGGACTCTGTTTTTAATATGCTGTCTAAGTTTGTCATAGCTTTTCTTCCAAGGAGCAAGTGTCTTTTAGTTTCATGGCTGCAGTCACCATCTGCAGTGATTTTGGATCCCAAGGAAATAAAGTCTGTCACTGTTTCCATTGTTTCCCCATCTATTTGCTATGAAGTGATGGGACCTGATGCAGTAATTTTCGTTTTCTGCATGTTGAGTTTAAAGCCAGTTTTTTCACTGTCCTCTTTCACCTTCATCAGGAGGTTCTTTAGTTTCTCTTCACTTTCTGCTATAAGGGTGGTGTCATGTGCATATCTGAGGTTATTAATATTTCTCCTGGCAATCTTTATCCCAGTTTCTGCTTCAGCCAGCCCAGCATTTCTCATGATGTACTGGGCCTATAAGTTAAATAAGCAGGGTGGAAACATGCAGCTTTGACCTACTCCTTTCCCAATTTGGAACCAGTTCTTTGTTCCATGTCCAATTCTAGCTGTTGCTTCTTGACCTGCATAGGGGTTTCTCAGGAGGCAGGATTACCATCTCTTTAATAACTTTCCGCAGTTTGTTGTGATCCACACAGGCAAAGGCTTTAGCATAGTCAATGAAGCAGAAGTAGATGTTCTCCTGGAATTCTCTTGCTTTTTCTATAATCTAATGGATGTTAGCAATTTGATCTCTCGTTCCTCTGCCTTTTCTGAATCCAGCTTGAACATCTGGACATTTTTGGTTCATGTACTGCTCAAGCTTCGCTTGGAGAATTTTCATGAGATGAGAATACCAGACCACCTTACCTGCCTCCTGAGAAACCCCTATACAGGTCAGGAACGAATAGTTAGAACCAGACATGGGACAAAGGACTGGTTCCAAATCAGGAAAGGGGTATGTCCAAGCTGCATATTGTCTTCCTGCTTATTTAACTTATATGCAGAGTACATCATGTGAAATGCTGGGCTGGAGGAAGCACAAGCCGGAATCAAGATTGAGGGAGAAATATCAATAACCTTGCATAAGCAGATGACACCACCCTTATGGCAGAAAGTGAAGAGGAACTAAAGAGCCTCTTGATGAAAGTGAAAGAGGAGAGTGCAAAAGCTGGCTTAAAATTCAACATTCAGAAAACAAAGATCATGGCATCCGGTCTCGTCAGTTCAGTTCAGTCACTGTCATGTCTTACTCTTTGCAACTCTATGGACTGAACATGCCAGGCTTCCCTGTCCATCACCAACTCCTTGGGCTTGCTCAAACTCATGTCCATTGAGTCAGTGATGCCATCCAAACATCTCATCTTCTATTGCCCTCTTCTCCTACTGCCTTTAGTGTTTCCCAGCATCAGGGTCTTTTTCAATGAATCAGTTCTCCTCTGGTTCCATCAGTTCACGGCAAATAGATAGGGAAGCAGTGGCAACAGTGACAGACTTTATTTTCTTGGGCTCCTAAATCTCTGCAATGGTGACTGCAGCATGAAATTAAGAGACACTTGCTCCTTAGAAGAAAAAGTATCACAAAACTAGAGAGCACATTAGAAAGCAGAGCCATTACTTTTCCAACAAAAGCCAGAATAGTTAAAGCTATGGTTTTTCCAGTAGTCATGGACTGATGTAAGAGTTGGGCCATAAAGAAGGCTGAGTGCTAAAGAATTGATGTTTTTGAACTGTGTTGTTGAAGGAGACTCTTGACAGCCCCTTGGACTGTAAGGAGATCACATCAGTCAATCCTAAAGCAAATCAGTCCTAAATATCCATTGGAAGGACTGATGCTGAAACTGAAGCTCCAATACTTTGGCCACCTGATACGAAGAGTTGACTCATTTGAAAAGACCCTGGTTTGGGGAAAGATTGAAGGCAGGAGGAGAAGGGGACGACAGAGGATGAAATGGTTGGATGGCATCACTGACTAACGAACATGTGTTTGAGGAAGCTCTGGGAGACGGTGAAGGATAGGGAAAGCTGGCATGCTGCAGTCTATGGGGTCACAAAGAGTGGGACGTGATTAAGTGACTGAACAACAACAACGATTTTGAAGAGTTTGTGTGGAAAATGGTTTGTGTAGGAGGGAGAGATGCTATCTCTAAAATAACAAAAAATAAGGGTATAAGAAAAGTGTAGGTATATGAATTCCTTTGTTCACCATATGTGCCTCCATTCAAGGAAGTTACCCACATTCTCTTATTGCTTTGTATTGATATAGTGCATATATTAATAAAAAAGTACAAATCTTAGTAAGTAAAAAAGCCATCAATATTCACACAAAAGATGCATCCATTGTATACGGATTTTTGAACTAATCTCTGCAAGGATTTCTGGAGGAATGAGAAAGCACATCGATAATCATAGAAATATTACAATCTGTAACAGTGAATGTTTGCTCTTTATTCACTTAAAAATTTAGTACCATATTTTAGTACCATATTATTATCAATATTGTAGCACAGTATTTTACAATTCTCTTCTAAATTTGACTTTTAAAAAATATTCTAGGTCAAGACATGCAGAAACCAAGCTTATTCAATGATTTCAGATATTATAATAAAATGATCAAACAAGGTCTAAATAAAAAAATTACATGGCCAAGGAATCTTACTCGATTTTTTTTGTGATGAATTTAGATGTATATTAAGTCAGGTAGAGCAAATGCAATCTTACTAAACCTGTCAGGTAAATCTTGGGTTTATTACCGGACTAAGAATAAACAGAAACCATCTTCTACAAATGGAACTGACAATTCCTTTGCAATGCTGACCCTTGTCTGAGGTTTACAGCATGAACTTGGCCACTGGCCAATGTGAACAATGTTTAAATTTCTTTATGGCAGTTCAATGAGCTTTCAGACGTTCATCTGCTTTACCTACTGTGCTTAATAAAGAGCAAGCCAATGCATTTTCTCATCTCCTTTTCATCACTAATAAGAGCAACCATCAACCTTATGAAAGATATAGTCTGCTTTTACTTTCAGTTTTCTTTTCCAGTAGCTCTGCTCTGAAACTTTAATAGAGCACCATTATCCCACCTATCATCATTACATAGATTTGGATATAAAGCTATGTACATCTTGTCACTAAAACGCAGTAACTACAAACAGTAAAAGCCTTAGGGAATTACTTCTGTTCTTGAGCGTCAACATTTAAAAAGAGTTTCAGTATATTAATGAAATAGTTGATTTATAGAAGCCTTCATATTCTGGAAAACTGAAAAGGTTAAGAAATTTCTAATAGCAAAACAAGATTTTATAATGCATAACACCAATAAATTTTCAAAGAAAAATTAGCTTTATATATTAGTATATAGTGCTTATATGTATATATGAGCATGTAACCTGCATACATATATGTATATAATAGACATGTACATGTTGTATATATCCATATACATATAAAGTTATTCATATGTATACATGCATATATACTTACATATGCATGTATATTTTTACATATACCAATATTTATGATCTTCAAAAAAACCCAGTATGGTAGCAGATACATCAGCCAAATCTGAAATTCACTCCCAGTCTGCCACTTGGAGATCTGTCAAGCTAATAATGAAGCATATTGTGCGAGCACACACACTGGGCACATAGCGAGTGTTTTGTGAACCCTGGTTCTACACTCGCCATCATCTCCTATCAATCATGTCCTCAGCAAGAGCAGGGGCAATGGAAATAGAAGCAGAGGTAATTGGAGGCATGACTCAGTTCCACATGCCTGAAAAATAAAGGCCCCAGATACCCTGTTAAAATATTTTTGTGTTATAATCTTACCCAATTCTATACTGAAAAAAAAGAAGAAAGTATTATATTAATGAATATATTAAGTTCTTGCCTCTTTAAATAACTATTGTCAATCTTTTTCTCTCAGTTCCAATAACCAATGGAACTTGGTTCTCCAGTCACTAATTCAGCAGCAAGAACTTGCAAATTTTCACATTATGATGCTGTGCAAAATATCATCAAAAGAAAGTATTCGCTTACTAGATTAGAAAAAGGATTGAGTTTCTTAATTAGACAGACCTGAATTTATATCCTGGCATTAAGACACAGGGCAAATCAGTAAGTCCTCTTAGCCTTGTCTAGGTAAAGTGTGGCTAACAATATTTACCTTGTAAGGCTTATGCTGAAGATCAAATGGTATGTTAACCACAGAGTACACACAAGGCAATCAATAAATGCCAATTCAAATGTATTTATGACTTACACTTCAGACAGGATACGCACAATTCAAGATGGAATCGGTTACTATAAAATACTCATTGAAAAGTGAAGAAGAGCACACAAAAGGAATATAGGGAGAAAAAATAAAATTGTGAGTTTAGTATCCAAAAGACACGTTGAAAGGGTGTAGCCTTTGTAAGATGTAACAAGTCACATAATTCTGGGTTCCTGTATAGAGAATGCAAGCAAGGTATCATGGCCATGACATGAATCAAATTACAAACATGAAAACAAGCCCAAGGAACTGTACAAGCTCTTCTGGTACTGGCATGCATGTTCAGTCGTGTCTGACTTTTTGTGACCCCATGAACTACAGCTCATCTCTCCATAGGACTTCCCAGGCAAGAATACTGGAGTAGGTTGCCAGTTCCTCCTCCAGGGTCTGGTACTAGAGCTAGAAGTAAATGTAAGGGGCCTCAGAGAGAAGACATAGTGAAAAGTATTGAATAGCATTCTTAAAAGCATTCTTGCAATATCTACATCCTGGAGCTTCACAGGCTATTTCTGAAAATACAGGTTGATGGGCTTCAGGTTCCTTATTTCCCCAGGTTCTCTACACAAGAGAGGCACAAGGTCACGTACATTGCCCCACACTCAAGGTCCAGTTTCACGCTTATTAATTGTATGTGACTTTGGACAACTGGGCAGTTTCTCTAAGCCTGTAGTTTCCTCTCATGGGAAATGGGGACATGACGGTGCTTCTCCATGGGCCTTTGTGTGTGTTAGTCACTCAGTCATGTCTGATTCTTTGTGACCCAAAGACTGCAGCCTGCCAGGCTTCTCTGTCCATGGAATGCTCCAGGCAAGAATACTGGAGTGGGTTGCCATCCACTTCTCCAGGGCCATGGGCCTTTGGGGGAATTAAATGAAGTGTTGAGCTTAGTTACATGCCAAAGGACAGAAGTGGCTATTTCGGGAAAAAAAAAATAAAGCTGATGTGAGGGGGTTCTTCTAATTTTCAAAAAAGGCACAGTCACTGAACTCGATCTATAGGAACTTTTTTCTATCAAGGTTATTATTAATACATCCTGTAATATAACCACATTTACCTGTCATCTTTGCATTAGTATCACATTACAGGATAAAGGGAATCAAATGTCAGATTTGAATTTGTGTCAGCATGTCAGAGTATCCTAAAAGAGAACTAACTCCGTAGCAGCTGTCTGGACCCTTTGCCTGAGAAAATTCTCTAACTCCAAAGGCTTTCTCCTTGATATCTCTTTTATTAATTTCTTCACATTCTTAGTTCTTGCACTACCACATCCTAGTCACTTTTTCTAGCTCTGTGCAGGTAATGTTCTTTTCCTGTTTTTAAATATTCACCTTCATGTGACTCTTTCTGAAATTTTTATTTTTTCTCCCAGATAAAGAAATTTCATTTTATTTTTTTTGCATAAGTGTCACTTTCAAATTAGCTAAGTAGTAAGTATGACTTCGTATGCCTTCAAAAGTTACATATATTTCTAAGTAAATCCCAGAATGGATGAGTCCTGAGGCAAAATTGTGAGTGAGATGCTTTAGCTTGGGTTCCGATTTAGGCTCTGCTAATGTATGATTTGAGATTTTAACCTTAATTCATAGCTCTGTAAAAGGAGAGATTATTCTAGATCAGGTTTTCTCAATCTTGAAGAGATTTGCCTAGGCAATTCTTTGTTGTAGAGGGTGCTCTGTGCATTACAGGATATTCAGCAACACCTCTGGCCTCTAAGCACCAGATGCCAATAGCAATCTCCTTCCCCAGTTGTGACAACCAAGAATGTCTTCAGACATTGACAAATGTTGCAAAATTGCCTGAGTTGAGAATATTAGACTAGGCTTTAAAATTATATGAGTGTTATGCTGAAAAAGTCTGTATCAGCATTTTATTTCTTCGTATTTCCACTAAAATCTAAGTTCCTTGAAGGCAGGGACATTTTTCTGGTTGGTTCAGAGCCACATTTCCAGTGAATACTTGGTAGAGTAGGCACTCATTAGATGTTTGTTGACAAAAATGAATAAATGATGGAACAATATCTAACTCCATAAAGGTTGAAATCTCTCCATTTATTACATCTTTGCAGCATGTTTTGATGGGTCCTTAAACACTATTTGTCTTTCATGCTTATTTCACTTTTATTTCCTTAAAAATATTGTTAAAACCCTTTTAACATAAATTCAGTTCATATACCTTTTTAGAATCCAAGATACTTGGAAGGAAGAACTGTATTCTCTTTCTTTCCGATTTAGCACATTGATAAATGTATGCCCGAGAAACATTACATGTGCTAAATCAGATTGAAGTATTTCATATATCTTCAATACTGTAGTATGATACAGACAGTAAATAGATCCTAATTTCTGAAATACAGATTTTCTTCCCTAATAACTACCAGATAAGCAAAATTATTTATTCCCAACCATTCATATACACAGGTTTGTTTCCGAGCTTCACAAACCTTTACATGTTCTTTATGCATTAATTCAAGATCAGTTTTCTCCCATTCCATAGCATATGCTTTCTCTTTTCTTGTTGAAAGTGAGTCTTCATGTCAAAAAATAGCAGCTGTTCTCAATTAGAGTATCCACTTTTAACCTCTTGTGGCTTTGTAACTGACCACTGAACAGAGAGTTCAGGGATATTTCATGTTCAAGATCTTTAGCTATTAGAAGCCATTCTTATTATTTTTAAAAAATCACACAAAAAATATGTAACTGATCATATGATGATTTTGAGTTTCGTAATCTCGATGCTCCCTTGAGATTCCTGGGTCTCCTCTCACACAACAAATCTGTGATTAAATGTCTACATTGTGACTGTGTTTCTGAAAGACAATCGATAGCTACACATTTCTGAGGACTGCAGGGACAGCGGTAGATGAGAATATGATCAAAGTTTTATTCTAGGATAGTTCTATTACTATCATAGATTCTATTCTCTCATAGAGGGGGCCATAAGTGAGTTTAGAGTTATTTGCCAACAGGATGTTTTGCCTACATCCTAGAAGATGAGAATTTACAATAGCATAGTATACATTCAGTCTTTCCAGTCATATGATTCTTTCCAAATGGCTCTGACTTTGGAAGCACTTTTATCAAATATTATCAAAACTCATACTTCTCTGTACAATTACTCTCTATTAGAGTTTAGTGCCAGCTGTCAGAGCTGTAATGTAAACCCTTATTAGCTCTTGTAAGTTCTACTCTGGAACTAATAAGGGATTGTCAAAACTATCCAAACACAGAGAGAAATGGGGGGATAAATCACAGAAAAGAGGATGGAAAGTGTTCAATGAATCTGTACTAGCAAAACAATCTTTGTGAAATGATTACCGATGCATTTCACAAAATCTATGCATCTCAAGGTGGAGAAAAAGATCTAGTTTTCAGTTTATTTTGCATAGGGTTTGATTTTCTTTCCTTTGGGAGAGGCTGACTAAAAGCAATAAAACAAATTGAAGAAGTTAATGAAATATCAATAATCTCTTTTAAAAATCTTTCCATGTATTCTGTAAAAATGTTACACTGCATTCCTCAAATTTTAAAATATGGAAGATTTGATAATATCTGAACAGATAGAAAGAAAAAGTATAAGTTTGACAAACTGAAGACGAATATTCTTTTAGAAAGCAATAGATTATATAATATCTAAGCTTTAAAAACTTTTTTTACATACTGGAATGCAGCAAATCAGAAGGAAGGAAGGCTGTCTATATAAACCCCAAAGTAATCTAAGTTAAAGAAATGAAATTTAAGACTTCCTACAGGGTCCAACTAGACTTGATGGTAAATTACTATGACAGATCCACAATCTATTTGACAAGTTAATATTCATTAAGAAGTCAAAATAACTATAAATTTTATATATTCAAAATAACCAATATTTCCCCTTTCACAGACATGGCTTTTTCTTGGAAAATTTGAATCACTTTTCAGATGAGTTTACATTGATTAGATATTTTGTAAGTGGTAACAGAGCAATATTCTGATCTTCCTTTGAAATGAGACTGAAAATGCAGTGACAGAAATAACCCATTTCAAGGAAAATCAGAGCTATTTTACTTCCTGCAACTGAATTTTTTTTTCATGTCAGAGATTCGCATAGTGAATACCATCCTGAGAAGCTTCATCCATATTGTCACAGACATACTCTCAAACAAGCTACACAATGAACAAATTATTTGTATCTCCCAAAGATTATACATGTGGCATATAGGTGTGACCTAAATTATTATTTCCCACTTTAAAACATTGGACCAGACAAGGTATCTGAAAGTTCACAGACCTTGCTGCTGCTAAGTCGCTTCAGTCGTGTCTGACTCTGTGTGACACCATAGACGGCAGCCCACCAGGCTTCCCTGTCCCTGGGATTCTCCAGGCAAGAACACTGGAGTGGGTTGCCATTTCCTTCTCCAACGCATGAAAGTGAAAAGTGAAAAGTGAAAGTGAAGTCTCAGTCATGTCAGACTCTAGCGACCCCATGGACCTCAGCCTACCAGGCTCCTCCGTCCATGGGATTTTCTAGGCAAAAGTACTGGAGTGGGGTGCCATTGCCTTCTCCGTCACAGACCTTACCATAGCTAAAAATAAAAGAAAAATAGAAAAGAACTTTATATTCTAAAAGCAAATACCCTAGAGTTATTTCATGTAAGACAACTGCAAACTAGGTCAGAACCTCAGGAAAATACCTTAATACTGACATATAAAATGGTCTTCTGGGTTAGGATAAAGAGTAGTAAAATATTTATTAAAAGAAGAAATTCTTACTATTTATCCCTCTTTGAACAATGCAGTTTCTATAACTGAAGATAAATCTATATTTTACTAAAATTGCATGATAGTTTTAACATCTATAAAACTGTCTGGATCTTTTAAGGTCTTTTATGTTGATTTGTTGCTGATCACTTGACATTCTTATTTATTATGAGATATTTAAATCATTGGATATGATTTTGTTCTACTCTCTAAATTTAATGATGGTCATATCTCTCCTAATATGTTTGCAATTAAATTGTCTCTGACTACTCAAAATAATCTGATTTGTAGTGTATACAGAACAAAGATTTCACATTTCTTTCTAGTATCTTAAACATGCAAATTCATGGTTTAACTTTATACTGTTTGTTTTTATATAGACTAAAAATGAACTATAATACTTAAGTCACAAATCAAATACACTCCCTTATTTTTCCTCTCATTTTCAGATTTGAAAAGAGTTTTTACTTAATTACTGCTCAGATAGTGTGTTGACATGCTTGGATTGAAAGTTTCTAGTAATATCACATGATAATTCATGTAAGCATATTTGGTATTTACTTCATAAAATTTATGCTGTTTCCTCTACTGCTTTCTTTTCTCTTTGTGTGATTCTCAAGTGAACATAAATATCTAAAATAAATCAAATAGATATAGTTATTTTCTATATAAAGTAAATTGGTTTGACAAATATTTTGACTCACTTGATTACTTATTTTTGACTCAGATAATTTCTTCAAGGCAAGAACATTATTTATTATTATATCTTCACCAACTATCTAAGATAGTCTTGTATACAATAAATATTAGGGTATAAAACAGTTTGCAAAAATTTTAGGTTTAATGTTTTTGAAATTTAGCAATTTCATTTTACTATTGTAATTGCTTGTTTCCTAAACTGTATTTTCTTAAATCAGTCAAAATCTATAAGTCCCTCTGGTTATACAATATAAAAATGTCCACATGTAAATTCAAAGACACTTTTGAAAAATCAGTGGAAAAAACCTGTGCTAAAGAAAATTGGAGACTGAGTCAAATACTGGATGGGAAAAATTAAAGGTCATGAGTGTTTAGAAGAAGAAAAATGAAAGCTAATGATATTATAAAAGAATAAGGGAATATCACCTATGACTGAACAGACTAGAGGTTTAATGGAACTAAAAATGAAGTCACCTCAGAAAACTTCTAATTAAAAGAAGGTAGGCAGCCAATTAGAGAATGATGAGTACTAAGCACTGAAGAATTGATGCTTTTGACCTGTGATGTTGTAGAAGACTCTTGAGAGTCCCTTGGACTGCAAGGAGATCAAGCCAGTCAATCCTAAAGGAAATCAATCCTGAATATTCATTGGAAGGACTGATGCTAAAGCTGAAGCTCCAATACTCTGGGCACCTGATGCAAAGAGCCAACTCATTGGAAAAGACCCTGATGCTGGGAAAGATAGAAGGCAAGAAGAGAAGGGGACGACAGAGGATGAGGTGGTTGGATGGCATCATCTATTCAGTGGACATGATTTTGAGCAAGCTCTGGGAGATGGTGAAGGACAGGGAACCCTGACATTATGCAGTCCATGGGGTCGCAAAGAGTTGGACATGACTGAGTGACTGAACAACAAATATAAATTCATCGGACAGTTTCTCTCCCTCAAGGTATCTCTAAGTTCTAATGTTTAAGGTTAGATAGAGACTATTGAATGGGTGAGTCTGTCATTTCTAAGTGAAATGAATAATTATTCATCTAGTTCCTATCTAATTGAAAACATCTTCAATTATAATCTGCTAGGTTGAAGGCACAATGTCCTTTAAATAGATATGATATAGTGCCTCCCCTCAAGACACTTCCAGTCTGAAAACAACTGTAAAGAAATACTTCTGAATTCCTTAAAACGTATGAACATCTCGTACTTCTGGAAGATGCACACAGACTAAGGAGGTGCTGGGAAACCTCTGAGGTTTTCGATTTTCTCTAGCACCTCTGTCAAAACGAGCATTCTGTTACTGAAAGCGTGACTGTTTCTTTAAGAGACTTTTTGAACAGACAGAGAAATGAGTAAAGAGTAAGAGCTGGTAGGTTAAATAAACAAAATTATGGAAAATCATTGAGAATTCAAATCTTCAAACTTCATATCAAACACACTTTTCTACCCAGCTGCTAATGTACAAGAACAAGGAATGAAGTTAGCATTCCACAATGAACCTACACAGATAAAACACAGAGCAACAGATTCTTCAGTGACATTAATAAGGTATTTGGTACATTAAGTCTAAACAAAGTTTGTAGGAGGAATATTTATAGTAACTCCCAGGTCTCTGGCTCAAATGTAATTAACTGACTAAATAAAAAAACATTAGCATTCTCATTTCTTCTCTCCAAGTAAATCAAAATAGATAAAACAATTCATTTGCCAAGAGTAAAAATACATATGTAAAGATCACAAGGCTCCCTTGGTATTAATGTGAAATTTCCTCACACCTCCAATCTTCAAAACACAAAAGTGTTATCCTGGGATGTAAGAACTATGAAGGATTTCCCAAATGAAATGAACCAAGTAAACTCTGACTGTCAATAACTGAAAGCAAATAGCACAGGATTTAGGTTTATAATTGAAAATTTTCAATGCTATCTTATTAAAAAGAGGTTTATTAACATCTTATAATAACATCTCAACCTGTAATTTGACCATAGTCTCAACATCAAGCAAGTTTGTCAAAATCTGAGGAACATGGCCCAAAAAAGGTGTAAGTCACACATACACTGGTAAAATAAAAGACATACTATGAGAGAGAACATTTAAAGAAAGACCATATTTTAAAATGACGTATTAGAGAAACTTCTAGAAAACCAAATTGGATGCATGATTTCTTACTTCCCTTACTAAATAATTATGTTACCATTAGTTTAAGTTTTTGTAGTTATTTATATGTGCATTTCTGTTTTACCAAATTCATCTTAATAAGTACTCTCCACATGGGAATTAGATGGGGAAACCGTGGAAACAGTGTCAGACTTTACTTTTTGGGGCTCCAAAATCACTACACATGGTGATTGCAGCCATGAAATTAAAAGATGCTTACTCCTTGGAAGGAAAGTTATGACCAACCTAGACAGCATATTCAAAAGCAGAGACATTACTTTGCCAACAAAGGTTCGTCTAGTCAAGGCTATGGTTTTTCCAGTAGTCATGTATGAATGTGAGAGTTGGACTATGAAGAAAGCTGAGCGCTGAAGAATTGATGCTTTTGAACTGGGTGGAGAAGACTCTTGAGAGTCCCTTGGACTGCAAGGAGATCCAACCAGTCCATCCTAAAGGAAGTCAGTCCTGGGTGTTCTTTGGAAGGAATGATGCTAAAGCTGAAACTCCAATACTTTGGCCACCTCATGCAAAGAGTTGACTAATTGGAAAAGACTCTGATGCTGGGAGAGATTGAGGGCAGGGGGAGAAGGGGACGACAGAGGATGAGATGGCTGAATGGATGGCATCACCGACTCAATGGACAAGAGTTTGAGTGAACTCCGGGAGTCTGTGATGAACAGGGAGGCCAGGCGTGCTGCAATTCATGGGGTCGCAAAGAGTCAGACACGACTGAGCGACTGAACTGAACTGAACCCTCCTGAAAGTTTTCTTTTTTGTATTTTCAGTTTATTTGGCTATGCAATTTCTGATTAAATCTTTATCTATTAACATTTCTTACAGTCTTCCCTTATTTCTTCCCTCTTACCAGTATGTGAAATAGAAAGGTTCATAATTTTCCACTCTTATGTTTCCTGTGTTCAATCTTCCCTAGCAAAAAAAGCCAGCAACATAAAGCATCTTATTACAGAAAATTCTGTTTTCCTCGCGCTCATCCCCTCCCATACAAATACACTGCCCTCAACACACAACTTATATTTAGGTGTAAACTATTGACTTAGCTCTGTTTAATAATTCACTTAAAAATATGTTTTTTTTTAGAGACAGAAACCAAAATATTTTAAAACACATACACACATTTTTGCACTATAAACCAAACTAGTTTGGCAATGATAATATTCATCTTTCTCTTTCTAGCATCCTTGGCAGGATTTGGCATATATATTTAATAATTGAATCCACGGTCAAAGTATAGCTTTACTACTTTTCTTCATTCCAGGAAACATGAATTTATATAAAAGTTTATATCAAGTACAAGACAAGTATAATGATATGGCTAAAATTGTGATCCTGCATAAAGATACCTTTGGTTTTACTTATAGTTCTGAAATCGAAGAGCTTTTTGTCTACAAAATATTTTTCCTATCAGAGATTGTCTCATTTTCATCATTTAGTTCAATGAACTTTATCCCAAATATCTAGCTAGAGGGGAATAGATAATTCAGAGTATTTCATTACTAACATCGGAAAAATGACCTACTAATGAAATTTAGATCCTTTATAAGACGTCTGTATAGAATAAGGTCAGAACACAAAAACTAATGGAACTTCTACACATTTGGGATCTTTGAGAAAATAACTTGATAAACAAATTATAAACTATTCCTTCTGGAATGCATAAGCTGGGTAAGATAGTTCCCTTTCTCCCTAACCAAAAGTTTCTAAGCACAATAATGATGGGTTCAAAACTCTCAATGCAGAGTCTTCTCACGATTAATAAATAATTTCCAAGATTAACTTTGAAATGCTCTAAGTTAATCTCTCCTTCTGCTTCCTTGTCAAGAAAGTTTGTACCTAGTAGAAGATTTATTGGTCTGTGTTGTATTAAAATTATTCATTTATTATCTCTTTCATATTAGATTGTAAGCTCTGAGAAGGGAGGTACACTGACTTATTTATCTACATTTTCTCACTGTCTGGTACATTATTATTTAGAACTTAGAGATTTTTAGAGATATTGAATTAAATTTGCTATACATTTTGGCATATCTAAGTTGCTTGACAACTCGTTTATCCAGATTTTGTTAGGTATCACCTGAGCTAATCTTAGTCTGCTCATGGTATTCCGTCTAGTAATTCTTCTTTCCTAAAAATCTAGAAACAGAGAGCTGTGATAAATAAGCTGAAATAGATGGACCTTATATTGACAGATTCTTGGTTACTTTGTGCCAGTTGCCTATGGTCCTACTCATCCTTTAATATACTCTAACTTCAGTAGAATACGTGTCCTTGTGGGGTTTCCGGGTCTCTGCCACAATTGGACTGAAAAATGGGAAAGTAGTGTGGGTTGACGTTTCAACTGCCACATTCAGAATCAGACTGCCTGGCTTCAGATCTCAAGTTCAACATTCCTAAAGGACCTAAGGCAAGATATTTAATCTTGCAAAACTTTTTTTTAATTTTTATTATTATTATTATTTTTTTTTTTTTCAAGGAAGCCCCAGTCGCCCATGGCTCCCGGGCCTCCGTCGCCGGCCTGCGGGCGGCCCAGGTGGCGGAGGGGACGCAAGTCGGCCGGAGCGGCGCCCGCGGTAACTTCCTCATTTAAAAAATGGAGCTAATAATAGGATGTACTCATAGGCTATTTTGAGAGATAAATAAGATAACTCATGGACATAACTTAGCAAATGAGCACAGTTTCTGGCATCCAATAAGGGCTTAATGCATATTTTAAAAAATTCTTTGCATTCTTACTATACCTCTTATAATTAAGTAGATTCTCTGGAAATATTTCTTGAAATAAAGTGACTGAGTCTTATTTTCCTCTGTTTTAGAAAACTGTAAACCTCTGTTTGCTGATCACTGTGTTATAAAATTACCTTGAGGTGTTTAAAATCTAGCCACATATGTATGTCAAGGTATTGTTCCATCCTTCTGTAAAATGAAACAAAACAAAACAAAAAAATAAGCTCATGAAATGTATTTAGTTATCTTTTCATCTATATCTATTCTAAGTAATACCATTCCTTTGTGTGCCTGAATTGAAGCCCTGCTGATAAACAATGATTTGTGAGTCATAGCAAACGATCCTGACTAGTTCCCAAGCTTAAAAACCAACCAGATTTTTAAAATTAAAAAAGGAGAGCACATGTATACCTGTGAAGGATTCATTTTGATGTTTGGCAAAACTAATACAATTACATAAAATTTAAAAATAAAATAAAATTAAAAAAAAAAAAAAAAAGGAAACCATAACAAACACCAGCACCACCACTGACAACAAAAGCAAAATTACAAGCCTCAAGCCATGCTGGCCTATTGTATTACAGGCTGTAAATTAAGTGGTTGTGTATTAGATATTTAAGACATAGTAGACCATGCATTTAAACTGACATATTAAAAAAAATTGCTAATACACAGTTGATTTAGATTCAACACTACATGTAAATCAGCATGAAGTAGAATACCTTGACACATCTTCTAATAATTGGAATATACAGTATTACTTTTACTATGAAATAGGAGGAAGCCAAATAGGGAAAGGAGTACATCAAGGTTGTATATTGTCACCCTGCTTATTTAACTTATATGCAGAATACATCATGAGAAATGCTGGGCTGGATAAAGCACAAGCTGGAATCAAGATTGCCGGGAGAAATATCAATAACCTCAGATACAGATGACACCACCCTTATGGCAGAAAGCAAAGTAAAACTAGAGAGCCTCTTTATGAAAGTGAAAGAGGAGAGTGAAAAAGTTGGCTTAAAACTCAATATTCAGAAAACTAAGATCATGGCATCTGGTCCCATCACTGCATGGCAAATAGATGGGGAAACAGTGGAAACAGTGGCTGACTTTATTTTGGGGGACTCCAAAATCACTGCAGATGGTGACTGCAGCCATGAAATTAAAAGACACTTGCTCCTTAGAAGAAAAGGTATGACCAACCTAGAGAGCATATTAAAAAGCAGAGACATTGCTTTGCCAACAAAGGTCCATCTAGTCAAAGCTATGTTTTTTCCAGTAGTCATGTATGGATGTGAGAGTTGGACTATAAAGAAAATTGAGCACTGAAGAATTGATGCTTTTGAACTGTGGTGTTGGAGAAGACTCTTGAGAGTCCCTTGGACAGCAAGGAGATCAAATCAGTCCATCCTAAAGGAAATCAGTCCTGAATATTCATTGGAAGGAATGATGGTGAAGCTGAAACTCCAATTCTTTGGCCATCCGATATGAAGAACTGACCCATTGGGGAAAGGGACGACAGAGTATGAGATGGTGGATGGCATCACCGACTCAATGGACATGAGTTTGAGTACTTCACCTACTCAGGAGTAGGTGAAGGACAGGGAGACCTGGCATGCTGCATTCGATGAGGGCACAAAGAGTCGGACACAACTGAGTGACTGAACTGGACTGAACTGAACTAAAATTCACCTGGCAACATAAGCAATTGGTTACCCTTAGCATTACCCTAAGAACAAGCTGCACCTTTAAGTTACGTTACTGAAAAGTCATTACACTTGTAAATTCCAATCATATCCCATTTTATCTTCTATCTATTATTCTACTATAATTAGTTCTTAATTCAGTATATTTTTCTTTGAATAATTTGCTATTGTGCATATGCATCTAACACTGCAATTAGTATTTTTAAATGTTGTAAAAGTCTGATAATATATCATCACTATGTCGAGGAGGTGCTAGTAATATCTTCAATATAATGAACTATAAGAATCAAGGAAATAAAACTTTGATAACAAATATTATCTCTAAGAGTAATTTTGCCATAGAATATCATTGAGTAACATAAGTTACTTTGAAGAAGTGGTTCAGTAAATTAAAATAAGTTTAAAAAACAGAAGCAATTCTGAGTCTACTGTGAATTTTCTGAATACAATTTAATGTCAGTTTCTTTTTAAAAATTCTTCTACTAAAGTTTGTCTCAAGGCAGCATGTAATATTGGTTAATTATGTGCATGTTTTATTTATTTATATTAACATTTTATGTGATCCTATTTATCTGGCTGACACATTTTTCTATTATATTTTTAAATAAGACACAAAGCATCATATAAAACTTATTTAAAATCTAAACAATTATTAGGTTCTTGCTCAGTGGAAAAAAATGTGTGAGATAGTTCGGCGCATACTGATGATATTGAGACAGAGACACATCTATTTCTTTCTTGGTGTGGATATCAGAGACTGTCAGTAGAAAACAAACTGGAGGAAACAATCAGTTTTTCAATTTTTCCTCATCTGTACTCAGTCGCTCAGTTGCGTCCAACTCTTTGTGACCCCACGGAACATAGCCCATGAGGCTCCTCTGTCCATAGGATTTTCTCAGCAAGTATACTGTAGTGGGTTGCCATTTGCTCCTTAGAGGCTCCCTGATTAAGCTTTTATTATTTTATTTAAAATAAATCCCACAAAGATAACACAAACAGTACCACAGTGATAAAATACAATTCAAAGTGGAATATAAAGGTTACTGAGACTTCTCCCTAAGCAAGTAGTAGCTAGTATGTTGTTTCCAGTTTAGAATTTTCAAAACCATATTTAGTAACAGTATTCTGATATCTCTTGCCAAGGATCTAAATAACATGGAGAAGTATCAGACTAAGGTGTATCATTTCCTGTCATTAAAAAAAAAAAACCTATAAACTATCTATGCTGCTGCTGCTGCTGCTAAGTCGCTTCCGTCATGTCCGACTCTGTGCGACCCCATAGACAGCAGCCTGTCTATGCTCCCCTGTCCTTGGGATTCTCCAGGCAAGAACACTGGAGTGGGTTGCCATTTCCTTCTCCAATACATGAAAGTGAAAAGTGAAAGTGAAGTCGTTCAGTCGTGTCCGACTCTAGCAACCCCAGGGACTACAGCCCACCAGGCTCCTCCGTCCATGGGATTTTCCGGGCAAAAGTACTGGAGTTGGGTGCCAAACTATCTATAGTTAAAAGCAAAATGCTATGTCCTGTTCAGATTCTGAGAAAGGTCAGTTTATATATAAAGTAGATTCATCTCTTTCACATGGACTTGAGACTTACTAAATGGCCACAAGTAGAATACAAACTCAGTTCTTTTGATTAAGTTAACAGCAACAAAAAGGTATTAAAACAGACTAGATTCCAAAGACTATATATTTAAATTCTCTCATGTACTGAAACATTTAAAATTTTAAAGATAATTTTTGTGTGTTCTTAAACACTAAACCTTGGCTAATGCTAAATAACAAACTTTGGGATTAAGTGGAATTTATCATCTAATATAATCTTTTGTGGAAAAGATGATCTTTTATTTGATTTTACTTACCATGATCAAAATTTTAAATAATTTAAATTATTCCTCTGTATACCAAAAACTGAAGCATCAACCCTGGATTTTTAAATAAAATATTTTTTATTAAAACACTAATGTTTTATAAGTAAATCCATATTTTATGCACAGATCACTGAAGAGACACTATTAATATATTTTATAGTAATGAATTATGTATTACTATGAGATTGATGAGCACAACCATAAATAGTCAGTGGAGAATCTAATTCTGTTAGAATCAGATTAGCTTAGTTCCAATGCTATTTCTTCCCTCTACATAAAAGAGACAGCGATTCCCGCCCCCCCTTCAATTGGTCTAGTAGTATGTAGGCTAGCACCACATAATCAAATATGCTAGTATTTGTACAAAAATTATGAATTAACACATCAAGTGGGATAAATTTCATCTATAAATAGTCTCTATTTAGTTTGAGTCACATTTTGCTGCTAAGTGAATTCGGGCTGGTTTCATTTATTTCAATTACTCTACCATAAACTCACAAGTAAGAAGTACCACTCTAGGGACAATAGAGAAGGACTCTTACCTTGACACATGAAACCTCTTTCTTCATAGCCAGCATTGCAGGAGCACTTGCCAATGGGTACAAGCCATTCACCTTCTGTACTGCAGTACATCCTAGGAGGATCTTCCTCCTTAGAATTGTTAACACAAGAACCTCTAACTTCCACCAGAGATTGGGAATCCATTGGTACTGTGTCTGGAAACATAGCCAGATTCTTCACTGTAAACGGGCACTTTTTGAAGTACACTCTCACAGACACTAAGGCAACACAAGCACCAACATCTTGAAAAGCCAAATAAAATCCCTTTTTGTTGACAGGACCTACTTCTCTAACCTCAGTGTTGAGTTTAAGAATACGGTCCCCCAGATCCATTTGCGTGAAACTTTCATCAGCTGCAATGGTGTCAATCTTTGTAAACTGATGTTCTCGGAATTTGACTCCATGATCATCATCAGACTCCATGTAGTACAGATTGAAAGTCTCCTTGCAAGTTCCCAAAACCAATGGAATGCTATTGCAGTCCCGGAGAGTGAACTTTAGCTCCACATAGATCTTCTGAGCTGAGTTCCTGGGGATCCAGTTTGTCCTCAGCCAATTATTTTGACTATGATCCATGACATTGCACACCTGGTAAGTCCGGATCGGTGTGTAATGTTCATCAACACCACTGATTTCTTCCCACTTGAAGAATGAAAGAAGAAGGAAAAAAGAAAGGCAGAATTAATGAATTAAGCATGATGAATAATTGTGACTACAAGATGAAGGTGTTAATGGTATCACAGGAAATACAAAACAAGCAGAAATTTCACTGTTGCTCATTAAAGATCAAGATGCGCAGCAATTCTGTAACATTCTTGTTTGCAGATTTTATTATTTACAAGGTTCTCTGAGTTCTTTGACACAAAATAATTCAAAATTTTGATGAACACATTTGAATTTTATTTGAGTTTGTGTAATATTCAGGAAGAAGTTGCTTAGAAATTGATTGGACCTAGACAAACATCCTAGGATAAAAATGTCAAATCAGTCATCTCTAATAACATGATAAAAATTATTTTGTTGTATATTTTAGGGGATTTTTTTTTTTGGTTTGCTCTTTTAAAAGAAAAAGAAAAATACCACTGCCTAGCATTTATCTTTATTAAACTTTCCCCAATTTGGGCCAGACTTTGGTAAAATCAGTATATCACAAAGAAAGTGAATCTAAATTATTTCATTACCAGGTATCTTTATGCATGACATTACTAACATACTTGGTCATTTCAAGAAATATATGATGGAGAACTTTGAATTTCTGAAGTAAAAACATGAACATGTCTCCTTCCCATCTCCCCAAAATCCAACAAATAGTTATACATGTAGAACCGAAGATTTAAGTATAGTGAACATTTCAATTCTTAATGTCTTTTATCCATGTTAAATTTTCCACATGCAAGAAATCGGCTACTTAAGTTGTTGTTATAGCAGTTTGGGCTATGATGGTAATAAAACTTTTTTTCATTGTTAATACACTCAAAAAGTTTCAAGACTTTTTAGAAAAGTTAAGCACTGCTTCTTTGATCCTTATACAGGTTTTGAGACACTTTCTGTTTCTAACTATTACGCCTGTGTCTACACTCTGTTTACACCATGCCCAGTTATCTTATTGCTGCTAGGAAAATACATCATTTTCCATGTCATATTAGAGTTCGAATCTTCTATGGCCTCCCCGTTACTCATGTAAGAACTTCAGACTCTTCAGTTTGGCATTTGTGCTTTTCCAAAAACTATTCCCAACTTACATTTATTTTTTTCTAAAAGTTTGAATTGAGATTAGAGAATTATAAGTTTCACTTATGCACCTGCTTTTCTTGTCTCTGTGAACTCTTTTTTATGTTTTCAAAAGAAATGTTGGATCTTCTTTCATTATGGTATAAAAAAAGAGCACTGGTCTTTGCTCATTTCTCTGTGATGCCTCCCCATAACCTTAACGTGCTTAAGACACTTTGTTTCGTATAACATTTATTAAATATCTTTTTCAGTGTTAGATTTAATTCATGATACATTATTAGATTAGTTTAACATTGTTTCATATACATTTGTTAGATTTTAGAGCTCTTTATATCCTTTATAACTTCACACAACTTCACTTTTTAGGAATAAAAGATGAATACAATGCATAAAAATTATGTTTTTTATAATATATTTAGTAAACTCAAGGAAATAATAAAGTTCATATTAGATAATATGTTTTAACTTTGTAAATAAATAAATGAAATCCTTGTGATGCCCATTATAAATGGGTTCCTAAAATCTTCTCCATTAAAAGAATTACTTATTTTCATAAGGAATAAGTTTTAAATAAATTTTAACTAAATCAATGGCATTTAAAATATTTTAATGTATTTTCTACTTATATTTATTAAATACACATAGGAATTCCAATCCACAACTTCTAGTTACAAAGTAAGATAAAAATGCTATTTTTTTAATTCACAATAACCAAAAGTAAAGAAATATGGCATTTATCTGGCCTTTGAACCTCATTAGCCAAAAAAATAATTATTTACATTAGAGTGTTTGAATTATCAAATCCAAGCTGCACCCTGCCCCACTACCAATGTGAGAAACACAGTTTTAAAACTCTTTAGTCTCCTTAGTTCTCCTACCAATCTAAGAACAAACCAAAAGCAAATAATTAAACAGCACCACTTATTTCAGTAACTTGGATCATTCAGGGTCTGGAATATATGAGAAGCATTCATTTTCTGGAGTCAAAATTGGCTTGTCTTTATTGTCATGCCTAACATCCAACAAAGGAACCCATTTTGTTATTTTAGAAAACCCTAGAATAATATACAAGAAAATACGCATAATGTATTTTTAATAATCACCAATTTATCATTTTCAAACAACCACTGTATAAATATATTATATGGAGAGCTTTTAAGAACAAAAGTATATATCAGAGTCTCATTTCTGAGGATTTTACACTGAGGTGCCTATAAAAATAAAGTCACATTCAAAACCAAAATTAATGTATAACTTTAATATCAGAAAATTTAAAACCTGTGAACTGAGTTGAAGCTCAAAAAAAAAATTGTAATCTTAAATAGTATTATTATGTTGCATCTTTTCTATTAATATTACATTGATTCTATGATGGCATTGTAAAGTATAGAGCTAACAAAAACTCTAGAGAATAAATGCTTTCTGTGGGCATTTTACAGAACGTTAGATGATAAGGCCTATTTAAAAATTAGCCAACTGACTTCAAAAATTTTAGGTCAGAATTTTCTTATCAGAATAGATAAGTTTGTAATTTGATGAATCAGTTGCAATTTTCTCCTGCTCTGGACAGCATTTTGTTAGACACCAAATAGAAATGACACAGAAATGACACCATGTAAAGATTTTCACAATTTGATGTAAAATATGATTTTAATTATGGAGATATCAATGTAGTCTAACATTTTCCTTTGAATGCTAATTTGGCAAGCTATCACAAGCCCTTGAATGCAGAGGTACAAATTGCAAGAAGATAATGCAAACAGCACCAGCATGCTCTGTGCATAAAAAGGTTGCAGAGAGCAATTATCACTTCATTAATTTGTAATGAAAACCAAATTGCCTGTAAGTGATGGTGACTTGCCATCTCAGACCACTTGCAAAAAAACAGCAGATCTCTGACTCTAGTGTCTGCTGAGGACTTGTTTAGTTGCTCAGTCCTGTCCTTTTGCGACCCCATAGATTGTATGTAGCCACCCAGACTCCTCTGTCCATGGGACTTCTCAAGTAAGAATACTGGAGTGGGTGGCCATTTCCTCCTCCAGGGGATTTTCTGGATCCAGGGATCAAACTCACGTCTGCTGCTTGGTAGGCAGATTCTTTATCACTGAGCCACCTAGGAAATTGCTGAGGACTAGAGAGTGGAAATAAAATTCCTAAAAAAGCAGTTTTGCAACAGCAGCAACAGAAATGATTAAAGTGCTGTTGTAATTCTTACATTTTATAAATTAAAAGGATACTCATATTTACCCAATCTTCATACTCCAAGAACTAATGTGTACATTCATAAATTATTAGAGATTATGTACTATCATAGTCATTGTGCTAAGGCCAATGTGAACAAAGAAAGTGGGTGATTTAGAATTAGTGACATATAAAATTGGGAGGTACAAAGCATTTATTGCTTCATTTTTCTAATCCTTAAGGAAGAATCTCTTCAAGGGATGTCCAGCAGTAACACTGTCCAGCAGAAAGGGACACAGAACTAGTAAGAACAGAACTAATAACACAGACACAGAACTAGTGACTAGTAAGAATGCAAATTCTTTCTAAAGCTTAAATTCTTCAAAATCAATAATTCCAGGAATAGCCTGGCTCCCATATTCTTACTATATAAGCTTTTATCATTAGACCACAGAGACCGGAATTGAATTTCTTTTTTTTTTTTTTTTCTTTTTCCAGATTATTACAACTATAAGAAAAACATTTGCCCAGACTTCTTTTCCCTAGAAGCATGATTCAGAATTCTATTCCCTGTAACATTAGCACAATGAGCCTCCTTATCAACAAAATACAGTGTAAGATGTGATTCAATTTATATTTTTTAGATAGCACAGCTTCTTGTTACTGAGTCAAATATATATTTTGAGGGAAAACATATTTTTAACAATTAATCAGCATTTAACCTAATAACTCTCATTTTAATGAGCCCCAATTATAGTAATAAAGGATTTATACTCATTGTTAACATTAATTACTCTCTTGGATACATTTTTTGCTACTTGCTAATAGAGAGTAGGAGGAAAGTGTTTACATTTTCTTTAAAAGAGGGAGAACATGGGATACAGCTAGTGCATAGACTAACTTAAATATTTAGAAAGTGAGAAACAACTTCGTGATTTACTTTATAAGGTTTAAATCACTTCTTAGAAATTTGCAGATGATATTAAAAAAGAAAATATACCAATATTCTTATGTTTGTAATACTACATTTATATTTCAATGGTGAATAAAAAGCACATAGTTCTGCACTTTAGAAAATGCTAATGTGACTAATGCTGCCCTTAATAACTGTGAAAGTGAAGTCATTCAGTCATGTCCGACTCTTTGTGGTCTTATGGACTGTAGCCTACCAGGCTCCTCCATCTATGGAGTTTTCCAGGCAAGAGTACTGGAGTGGGTTTCCATTTCCTTCTCCAGGGGTTCTTCCCGATTCAGGGATCGAACCTGGGTCTCCTGCATTGCAGGCTGATGCTTTACCCTCTAAGCCACCAGGGAAGTCCTCTTAATAACTTGTAAGTGATATTGAAGTTGATTCATGTCATTCTTTCTCCTCTCCTGTTTCTACTCTTACATGTTTTTCCTTTTGCACATATCATAGCTGTTTCAAAAGCAGTGTTCATTACTCTTTGCAACCCTATGGATTATACAGTCCATGGAATTCTCCAGGCCAGAATACTGGAGTGGGTAGCTGTTCCCTTCTCCAGGGGATCTTCCCAATGCGGGGATAGAACCCAGGTCTCCCACATTGCAGGTGGATTCTTTACCAACTGAGCTATCAGGGAAGCCCTCTTAATAACTGTAAGTGATATTGAAGTTGATTCGTGTCATTCTTTCTCCTCTCCTGTTTCTACTCTTACATGTTTTTCCCTTTGCACATATCATAGCTGTTTCAAAACGTAGTTTTCATCCTAGAAATATTTGAACATTTATCACACATCAGCATAAGCTTGGCAATGCATAACCACTTACAGGAAGATGTCACTGGCAAGTTTCAGACCCAGATGTATGTAACAAACTCACTATATTTCCATATATTATTAAATAGAATTTTCTTAGCCAATAGGCCTCAAAAGTATACACACACACACACACACACACACACATACTTGTAATAATATTATATTAAAAAGTAGAGTAAAATAAAAGAGTTGAGACAAATGAGAAACAGAATTTGGGGGTTTGGGGGGTTTTGTTGGTGATGATGATTTGGGGTCAAATCAGAGGAATACATTTATAACCAGAGGACTGAGGAGAGAGAAGATGGGGATTTGATATTGAAAATCCAGCATCAGCAACAAGATGCAGGCCAAAGTCTAAAGATAATGATAGCCAGAAGTTACATGCCTGAGATGGCATGTCCAGTAATCTTAACAATAATGACTTCTATCCATCCTCCCACCCACCTTTACCTCCTAAGTAATTAGCAGAAGTTTGATAATGATATTACAAATATCTTGTTGAAAATAGAGAGGACAATGTCTCAGTTTGGATACAGTATAGAGAAAAGAGATGGAAAACCAGGAAGGGAAAGAAAGACCAGAGATTATTATTATTATTGAGGAAAGCCATATTAAAAAGCAGAGATATTACTTTGCTGACAAAGGTCCATCCAGTCAAAGCTGTGGTTTTTCCAGTAGTCATGTATGGATGAGAGAGTTGGACCATAAAGAAAGCCGAGAGCAGAATAACTGATGCTTTTGGACTGTGGTGTTGGAGAAGACTCTTTAGAGTTCCTTGGACTGCAAGGAGATCCAACCAGTCTATCCTAAAGGAAATCAGTCCTAAATATTCATTGGAGGGACTGATGCTAAAGCTGAAACCCCAATACTTTGTCTGCCTGATGCAAAGAACTGACTGATTGGAGAAGACCCTGGTGCTGGAAAAGATTGAAGGCAGGAGTAGAAGGGAACAACAGAGGACAAGATGGTTGGATGGCATCACCAACTGGATGGGCATAAGTTTGAGCAAGCTCTGGGATTTGGTGATGGACAGGGAAGCCTGCAGTCCATGGGGTCACAAAGAGTCAGACATAACTGAGTGACTGAACTGACTTCAGAGGATAAGAGAAAGAGTTAGGACCAGGAAAATGTATCATCTCTGTTTGGGTATAGGGTAGGCCCTGGTACATTCTGTAGTTAGAACAAGATGCTGGCTATTCAAGGCAATGTCTTCTGAAAGTTTGAGCATGTGTGGGGGTCCTTTGGTCCCCATCAGCACCTACTTTGGATTCTCTGTCTTTACTCAGCATTTTACAGTCACAAATACTTTCATCTTCAGTCTCAGGATTTCTCAGTTCCTGATACCCTTAGACTGAGGCAAGAACAAGGGCAGCCTCAGCTTCACCATTCTAGGCCTTCGATTTTAGTAATTCTCCCCTAAGTTGGGGTTGGTTTAGTGGTACTTTACTGAGATCTCAGAGCTGTTGCCATATCTTTGCATCTGTGGAAAAACATCCCATAATTCTGACTAGTCTGTCTAATTTCCTTACATCAAAGGTTCTTATTTTTGGCTAAGCATTAACAGGAGACCTTTTAAAAAATACTACTTCACAGATGTCTATCCAAAATATTTCATTTTACATTACCTAGGAGATTTGGATGTGAGTAGGTGACTCCCTAAGGTTGGGAACCAATGTTCTATGTCCTCTGGGCAACTTTTGCCCTCAACTTCACCTGACAGCATATTCCACTATCAGTTTCCAAGACTTCCTTATTTTATACATTGGAGGATAATTGCTTTACAGTGTTATGTTGGTTTCTGCAGTTCAATTCAGTTCAGTCGCGCAGTCGTGTCCGATCCTGCGACCCCATGGACTGCACCACGCTAGGGCTCCCTGTCCTTCACCAACTCCCAGAGTTTACTCAAACCCATGTCCACTGAGTCGGTGATGCCATCCAATCATCTCATCCTCTGTCATCCCCTTCTTCTCCTGCCTTCAGTCTTTCCCAGCATCAGGGTCTTTTCAAATGAGTCAGTTCTTCACATCTGGTGGCCAAAGAATTGTAGTTTCAGCTTCAGTGTCAGTCCTTGCAATGAATATTTAGGACTAATTTCCTTTAGGATGGACTGGTTGAATCTCTTTGCAGTCCAAGGGACTCTCAAGAGTCTTCTCCAACACCACAGTTCAAAAGCATCAATTCTTCGGCGCTCAGCTTTCTTTATAGTACACCTCTCACATCCATACATGACTACTGGAAAAACCATAGCTTTGACTAGACGGACCTCAGTACATCAATGTGAAACAGTCACAATTATATATCCCCTTCCTCTTGAGCCTCCCTTCTCCCCCCATCCCACCCCTCTAGGTTGTCACAAAGTGCCAGTCTGGGCGCCCTGTGTTATACAGTAGTCTCCCACTAGCCATCTATTTTACACATGGTAGCGTATATATTTCAATACTACTTTCTCAATTTTCTCTATCCTCTCCTTCCCAAGACTTCTGAATCTCCTCAGAAACCGTTGCTACGTCTAATGTTTCCAGAGAGTCCTGCCTTTGTTTCTATCGAAGGCCCTATTTCTCAGCCCTCATCCTATATGTTGTTGATGCCCGATTTTCCGAGGCCCAGATATGCCTTCAGAGAAGGCAATGGCACCCCACTCCAGTACTCTTGCTTGGAAAATCCCATGGACAGAGGAGCCTGTTAGGCTGCAGTCCATGGGGTTGCTAAGAGTCGGACACGACTGAGAGACTTCACTTTCACTTTTCACTTTCATGCGTTGGAGAAAGAAATGGCAACCCACTCCAGTGTTCTTGCCTGGAGAATCCCAGGGATGGAGGAGCCTGGTGGGCTGCCGTCTATGGGGTCTCACAGAGTCGGACACGACTGAAGCATCTTAGCAGCAGCAGCAGCAGCAGATGTGCCTTATGTAGAACCTGAATAATCTCATCTTCTACCTCCCACAAAGATTTGTAAGATATTATTATAATAAACAACACAAGTCTAATCATATTGCTCTTCTATTTCACATCTAGTGGTAAATGCAAAACGTGTGCATTACAGAAAAATGTAAACTGTGTGTGGGAGGGCTACCTTCAGTCACATATCTCTCTTGGTGGAATGCAAGACAACTGATTTTAGAAATGCTACAGTTTTTAGAGTTCACTATAATTTGGTAATCTCCTACTGTGATTTCTGAAATGATTTGTGATTTCTTAAGATACCTCTATAATAGTGGTCTAATTTGATTCCACATGAATTTATTGAATGTTTCTATATGCAAAGCCAAGATTAGAAGCAGTAGATAGTAAAATGATAAGTAAAATGTGATTTTTGCTATCCAGAAATTGATGCTGGAAGGAAGGGCATGAGCATCACACAAGGCAGATGATGGTACGTGGTCCATTTGAGGTGTTGCAAGGAGCTGTGGGGAAAGAAAGGATTACTGGTGGAAGAGGGTTCTGGAAAATCACTAAAGAAGAAATGGAAAGGTAGGATGACTAGAATCTCTACAGGTGGAAATAGGAGGGTTCACGAAAAGAAAGAGTGTGAGCAAACAGGAAGACCCGTGAGGACAGAACCTGCGTAAGGAGTGGGGTTCCAGTATGACTGGAATTTAGGGCACTGAGCAGCCAGGATGCGGACAGTTACTTAAAAAGAAAGGACTGGGCAAATTTGGGAATGTCAGCTGATATATCTTTACTTCATTTGCTACCATGAAAAACTCCTGAAAAGAGGCACAAGGTTTGCTCCAGACTGGGAGTTGGTTCTCCAAAGAGAAGGAGAAAGAGGGGTTTCAGAAAGACCTCTGCAAGTTCCAGAAGAGAATTCTGAAGATGACCTCTGCTGAATGTATGAACATTGAACATTTCCCAAAAGATTATAAAGACATATATTTTTCTTATGAATTTATATAGGATACAGCTACACGTGCAGAAAGGAACACAGCTCATTATACTATAATTTTGTGACTACTAAAAGGTTTCAGAAAGATTTCCGTTTGTACAGAAATACTGCAAACAACAACAGAAAAAAAATTAAAGGTACATGTATGTAAATAAATGTTTCTTTCATTTTTCTTTTGTGAAATAGTGTTCTCATTAGATCCCACACATCTGATTTCAAGAACACCTAATCAATATTTATTGAATAACTACTACCAAGCTCTATATTGATACTATGGTAATGAAGAAGATAGGAAAGGTATCTGTCCTTAAGGAACATACCGTACTTATGTTAAATCCATTGTTATATCCATTTTTATTTTGTATCCATTTGTATGTTATATGCATTTTCATTTATTTCTTTGCTCATTATTCTTTCTCGCCTTCATGGTCTCTGGTTTGACTTATTTTTCCCTCCCAAACATTTAAGTGAAAGTGAAAGTTGCTCAGTTGTGTCTGACTCTTTGTGACCCCATGGACTATACAGCCCATGGAATTCTCCAGGCCAGAATACTGGAGTGGGTAGCCTTTCTCTTCTCCAGGGCATCTTCCCAACTCAGGGAAAGAACCCAGGTCTCCTGCATTGCAGCTGGTTTCTTTACCAGCTGAGCCACAAGGGAAGCCCCCCAAGCATTTCACTCTGTGCCTAAAACTAAATACCTCATACAGATTTACTAAAATTAGATATCACGTGATGCACTAAATGTTAAACTCATGTAACTAACAAAGCATAGAAGTATGCTTTGGGGCGCAGAAGGCATTGATTTTTAAAAATAAATACTCTGGTTAACTATGTGTCAAAGAGTGACCTTAACCAATTAAATATAAGACACATACCATATTTATAAGCGTTTTGTAAAAATAAAAATAAAAAAAAGAATCAGGAAATGAATTTCTACAAAATGTGTGTTAGTAGATTTATGATAAAGATTTTGAAATGTATGATGAAAATTTTTTGAAAGATGGAAAACAATCTTAAAGTTTGAGAGATGGTGGGTGGCAATGAAAAAACCTTTCCAAAATAATGCAAAATGCTTAAAGATCTATCAAAAAGTGAATTTCTAGCCAGAAGAATAAGCTTGCAAAAGATATAATACATTAAAATATAAAATATACCATGGGAAGGTCATATCTACATTCTTCATTGTCAAAAGTTTTCAATTAAACCTGCTATTTGAATTTACTTTTCCTGTGAGGGGAAAAATATCAATGTAATGAAAGACAGGAAAAGTAAAATTTTAACTGTAGAGGTTTGATGTTAATGGTGAAATATTTCTATTTATAATGTAAAAGAAACATAATTGTAAAATGTTATTTTTAGAAGTATAACCATGAAAAAATTTACCATTAATACGAAAATTACTTTCATAAAGAGAAAGGCAAAATAGTTTAAAAATCATCAATTAACTATTTATCTATTCCATAAAGTTGGGGGAAATTGTTTATATTTATCAGAAATTTTTCACTCTTTCTGTTGCTATATAGTCAAATAACTACACTTTTCATAGGTTAAATTTGCCCTTTAATGTCAGGGAGTAAAACAATGAGACTATCATGTTTCCAATTCTTGGAAACATATTTAATATGAAATTGCCCAATAAAAAGGTAATTTTAGAATTCAGTATAACTGCTTGAAAATGTGGGGTAAAATTCCGCGCACATTGGCTTAACTTGTCTAGACTGAAAACTGAGTTAAAATGGACATTTACAGAATTATTACAAATGGCCAACTACTTAGAAATTAATGCAGAGCAGTGACAGCAGTACATTTCATACCAGTTGTGAGATTCATGTAATTTCCCGCTATGATAATGGGTCACAGACACGGTAATTCATAGCAATTTATGATGTACCTGTGGAGCACTCCCAGTGACGGAAATGAAATTAACTCGTGTCACTGGGCAACATATGCTAAGTTTTACACATTTTCAGATAACTCAGTTTATTTTTTAACACAATATGTGTGATTGTGTTTTTTTTGAAATGTAAGCAGTTTTTTGAAATGTAAGCTGCTTTATAGCAACAATTTTAAAGCTGCAAAGACGTCTTTGGCTGTTGGGTGGCAATCCTGTTTCATAGGAACATTTTTAATCATTTATCCGTTTAGTATCTTAGGAAGGCCAGCTATGTTAGTGTCTAAGCTCTAGATACAGGCAGACCTTAGGTTTGAAGCCTACCTTTGCTAGTTAATAGGAGGTTTAAGAGCCTATGATTAAATTCACACAACTCTAAAATATGAAACATCATAGTAAACTCTTTCTAGATATGTGAACAAAAGTAGACTATCCATTTTAAAACAATTGTAACAGTGCATGGCACTTGGGGAGCAGTAAACAAATATTATTATTCTGCTAAAGTTAACAAAAAATGTCATTGGGATATATGGATTTTTTTCTTATAAAATAATAGAAGTGTATTTTAAATTCAAGCTTTATCTATTTTCTATTCTTATTTCACTAGTCTAGAGATTTTTCAAATTTATTTAAGGTCACCACAGTTTCTGACAAGTGTAATTTGTTTTACTCTTTCGAAATTCAATAAATATAATTAATGACAAAAGTCAACTGACTATATTGCAAATGAGCCTGCTGTCTATTATCTATGATAAATATGCTATTCCATGTGGAGTAAAGTTTTGCCAATATTATTCCACACTTTCCCAGGTGCTATAGTTCTGTAACATTTTTAGACAATTGACTTCAATTCCTTTCACTATTTTTTTAAATGAACAGTATATGATCTATCTGTATATTAATAGACATGTTTTAATAAAACAAAAATATTTATTATTATCATATTATGCTTTTAGTTCATACTGGTCACTGTGTTAAGTCTGTTATGTCATGTCTAAATTGAGATGATAATAGTACCTTTCTTACAGTATTGCTTAGTTTCTTGACAGATTATATTGATAGTTAATAAGTGCTTACATAGTTGTCACCTACTAAGTAAAACAAATATGTATTAAGCACATACATGCTATAAACTTGTTTTCTAGTACTACCATTATGATAATGGTGCAGAAGTCATGGTTTCCTGACCTTGATAAATCTTAATCATAAGAATGGAAATATGTTTGTGTAAGCTTAATGTTAGACAGTCATTCATTTATTCAATAGAAATCCACCGAGAGCCAGACACTCTTCTATTTCCTGGGGACCACCTTCTCCATGGGAAGAATAACAGTAAAGTCATCAGTGTTTTAATGGAGCTTAGGCGCTCCTTGAAAGAAAACAAAGAGTAAATAATCACACAGACACAGGAAAGGTAAGCTGACAATAGTTATTATAAAGAAAAACAAAGACAGAATGGAAGACTATAGGCGGCTTGACGAAATGACATTTCAATCAGGTAACCAGAGGTAAGTTCTCACTTTTGTAGCCACTTGTTTGAAGTGAGTAACCAGGCATAGAGATACACGTAGATACAACATCACAGACTGAGAGAACAGAAAGAATACGAACTGTGAGACTGAGGGTGGTGGTATAATTAAAGCGTGGCAAGGAGGCCACTGTGGCTGAAACAGAGTGATCCAGGAATGAAGTGGTGAAACCTTAGACCTGAGAGGAAGTTGACTACAAAATCAAGTAGGTCCATGTTGGCCATGTGAGAGACTTTGGATTTTATTGTCAGACAAGAAGGAACTCAGTGTATGGTTTGGACAGAGAAGTGACATGATTTGACATATATAGGGCTACTGGGTGAAAAATACATTGTAAAGATCAAAGACCTATGATGTGAGATCATCGGGAGGTTATTACAGTGGCAGAGGGTAAGACATTATCGGTAAAAAGGGGAGAACAGATTCTGGAACTCTTTTGGTGGTAGATCCAAAGGGCTTGATGATAGATGGAGTGCAGGACTTTGGAGAAGGGTGGAGACCGCAACACACGCACACACTCAAAGAATGGCAACAGCTGATGTGATACCAGAGAAAGAGAACAGAAGCAGGAGCTGGAATATAGGTGAGAAACTGAAATGCAAGTGGAATTTTGACTAGTGAGAAAGGGTGATGATGGTTAGAAAGAGGAAAAATAACACATTCTGGGCAGGGGAAGCAATGTGTAAAAAGACATAAAAACACAAAAACATCGACTGAGTTTGGGTATCATGAAGCTGCTAAAGTGAAAGATGGAGCTAGTCTTTCTTTGATTAATGTGACTCATATTAGACACTTGTTATGTACTAGGACTCTATTTCCTCTATTAGAGACTCTGTTTAGGGACTCTAAATATTTTGACTCTTTATTCACTGCAATAAAGTGCAGTGAATAAATAGTCAGAAATCTGTCTCCTCAGGAAGCTTACATTCTAGTGCCTGCGAAGTTGCTTCAGTCCTTTCCGACTCTTTGCAACCCCAAGGAGTGTAGCCCACCAGGCTTCTCTGTCCATGAAATTTCCCAGGCAAGAATACTGGAAAATGAAAGTGAAAGTCATTCAGTCGTGTCCGACTCTTTGAAACCCCATGGACTATACAGTGCATGGAATTCTCTAGACCAGAATACTGGAGTGGATATCCTTTCCCTTCTCCAGGGGATCATCACAACCCAGGGATTGAACCCAGGTCTCCCACATTGCAGGCAGATTCTTTACCAGCTGAGCCACAAGGGACTGGAGTGGGTTGTTCTTTCCTTCTCCAGGGGATCTTCCCCACCCAGGGATTGAACCCACATCTCCTGTGACTCCTGCATTGGCAGGTGGGTTCTTTAACACTGAGCCAGCTGGGAAGCCCATGGGGAAGAATTGGCGGAGTTAAGTCCAATCCTGGGATCTGGGCAGAGGACTGAGAAGACTCAGTCTTTCCACGGTATCGCTCTGGTTTCTATGAAGAGAACAGCAGAGAATTAGAGGAGGAGTGGACAAGAACTGTGTGGATAGTACAGAATGTAACAGAGGATTTTCTCATCACGCAAGAGATTCAAACAAATATAAGATTTAGGGACATTACTTTGACAAGAATATTAAAGATGGGTTGGAGGAGGAGAGGAGGGAGATGAATTGAAGAAATTGTAGTTAACCCATTACTGATTCCCAGCACCAACACAGTTCCACATAATCCATTTGCTGAATGAGTAAATGAATGGGTTAATTTTTGAGGGCAAGTAGTATTTTGGTGGTAAAACTCAGACTTGGCAATTGATGGGTATTTGCTTTGAAAAAAATGAAAACCTGATAATGACTCTGAGTCAAGTTAACATTTGATAATCATATTGACCATTTTATGAGGCCATTACAGTAATGGGCTTTCCCAGCAATGCATCATTTTATCCTGCAAAACCCCTGTGCGGCAGGTACTATCATCAATTAACTCTACAGAGGAGACAAAGGAAGCTGAGGAAGAGACTCAACTTCTCACCCCAAATCACACAGCTGTAAATGGTGGAGCCTCGATTCAAACCCAGAGCTCTTCCATTCCAAAGCCTTTCCTATTTTCCACTAATCTGTTTTGATGACTTGGAAATGAAAGTCATCAGCAGAGAGGGGCAGCAACATAGGTGGGACAGGTTATGTGAGGAAGAGGAACAGTTGTCTTTAACACAGGCTGAGCCTGATGTGTCAGTGAGAAACATAAAGAAGTCTGCAAAAGTTGGCAGGTCACCCAGAAGTCAGCAGACATTCAGATTTTGGAGTTGCATAATCAAAGCTTTGGAAATGATTGAGATGATTTTAAAAATATATAAGGCAAAAGGAATTTTAGAAACTGTATTTTGAAGTGCTTATATTTAGCGCTTAGAAAGAAAACGATGAGCAGATGAAAGAAATGGAAATATTATAAAAATTACTTTTTCAAAGCATTCATGTTGAAATGTTCCCTATATCAAAAAAGTTTTTCAAATTAAGTATAGTAAATACTGCTAGAAAAGGAGCATTTACAGAGGTAGAAGTAGAACAAGAAGAAAACAAGTCTGAGATACCAGATCAGAGAATTTCAAGAACTTTGTGTTTAATATGAAGAATACCTTAACATAAACAGCATATGGTCTGAAATGAATGAACTTGTTAGCAGAAGGATACAGGTGACTTACAAAGATTTTTTTTTAAAGTAGCAGAGGTTTTTATAAAACTTTCTGGAATTAAGGAATGGACAGCAGAGAATACATTGAAGTAGCAATTGTACTCTTTTATAAAACAATATTACTGAACAGAAAAGATTCAGTGATTCTCCAAAGAATGAGCCTGCTATAATGCATTTTACCACATATAGAGACCTAGAGACTTTCTTCACAGATGAAGAAACCGACATCTGGAGAAATATGTGTCCAGTGTTACAGTGCTAATTGGGGACCAACATGGACCACACAAGCTCCTGGTCTTGTTCTCAGTCCTGCATTAGTGCCCATGTACCACACTATCTTTTTGCAAGAGAGAAAAGACTAGTCTTAATCTCAGTTTTGATAGAACTCTGGTTCACTAGTTACACACATGAAATTTTAACTAGAAATTTCCCTCAGTTATGGGCAAAGATTGATGAGTTTGAAAGAGTATGTGGGATCTTAGGTCTCAAGCAGGGTTGGAACCCACATTCCCTAAAGTGGAAGCATGGAGACTTAAGCACTGGACTGCCAGGCAAGTTCCTGCATTGCTGTATTTTCTGTTTTATTTTTAGATGAAACTCACTGCTTTATTAGATTTTCATTTTCTAGGCATATCAATTTATCTTCTTTATACCATGTTTTAACATAATCTGAAATATTGATTTTTTTAAAGAAAATCTACATATCTGGGAGAATATTTGAGAATGGACTTAACCTTATGTCAGTCCTGACTTACAGAAAACTGTAAACAAATCAAAAGTGGTAAACATTCCACTGTGAAAATTATCATGATTATAACCGTTCTATAACACAGTGTATTCAGTTTCATAGCCCAAAGTGAATGTGATTATAATCAAAAACAATGAAATAAGTTGGGGTCCTAAATATTCACATGTCCAGAATTAGAAATAAGTGTTAACACATAAAGTTTCAAAACAGGGGTGAATTAAAATTTAAACATTTTGAGCTTGGAAAACTGGTTCAATATTATTTAGCTAATATTTAGATAGCAAGTAAACACATTGGAATAAACCTATCAAGCTAAGTAGTATGTATTCAGAACAGTATTTTGTAGAAAAAATATTACAAAGAAAAAGCAACTGACCTAATATAAAATGATCGAGGACATTTTTCTAATGACAAATTAAATTGTGCACAATAAATTATCAAGCTACAACAATTGTTACCACAGTAATGCCAAGGCCACTATCAACTGAAAAAACAGTCATTATCTTGAAAGCAATTTGAACGTTAAAAGAATTATACCCCAAAATAAGAGCCAACTACATGTTACAGAATTCTTGTTTTCTTTGCTCACAGTTTGACCATTTGTTTATTTATGGTATCTCAAATTATCTTATAAATGCTCCACATAAAGAGATGGCATTGAACAACATATATTATTTTGTGGTTTCAAATATTATAATAATACAAACTACAACTTTGTTATTATATCTCTATTCACTATCCAAATAAATTTTAGTTCAACGGTCTACAAAATATTTTAGAGAATATTTGATGATAAATTCAACATTTAGGTATAAATAACATATGTGCCCATACACAATTAGTAGAAAATAATTTTCTAAATTCTGCTTCTAATTTTACAAAACTGTTGATCAGTTTCTGCTTTCCTGATCAAATATGGCTAATGCTGGTATATTTCAAAGCAGTTTGTGCTGGTTTAGCAGCTGGATGGCTCCTAGAATTATTTTCCTAATATTACATGCCTCCAGAATTCTTCAGTATCTACAACTATATGGCACCCAAACTGATAACATATACTAGTTTGTTTACTATATTATGATCCTATTTAAAATATGGAACCCATGTAGTTTCTGGGGGATTAAGGAGGATTATAGTACTATATTGAAGAAAATTAACTATAATATTAATTAACTACAGATCACTACAAGTAACTGGAAAGAAAATATTCTGATAAGATGTCCTAGTCAAATTTATACTCTGATTAGCTGAGAAATAATCCCTAAATCTGCAACTATTTGGTTGTTATAAATGCCATTTAGCATTTATTCTATTATATATATATAATATGTATTATATGTAATGTATACCACTTTACACTATATATGATATGTGTATATACACAAAAAACATATATTTGGTTGTGATTTTATATATAGAATGTTTTACATTTATTTGTATTCATTATCGTAACTTACTGCTTTAAAATTTCAGCCTTGTTATTTTGAAGACAAGTAACCCTTTATTCCTATAAATCTGGATCCGAGAGAAGTCTAGAGTATATTATTTTCAGTATCAGCAATCTACCAATAGTATTATAGACGGCGCAACCTATGTTAATGAACACTATATCGCATAATGTGCTTTCTAGACCAATGTGCCTAGGATTCTCCCCTTGGATTTTGGTCTTCTTTTATTAGGCTTGCCTGTTGCTGCTGCTGCTAAGTCACTTCAGTCATGTCCAACTCTGTGCAACCCCATAGACAACAGCCCACCAGGCCCATCTCTGAGATTCTCCAGGCAAGAACACTGGAGTGGGTTGCCATTTCCTTCTCCAATGCATGAAAGTGAAAAGTGAAAGTGAAGTCACTCGGTCGTGTCCGACCATCAGCGACCCCATGGACTGCAGCCTATCAGGCTCCTCCACCCATGGGATTTTCCAGGCAAGAGTATTGGAGTGGGGTGCCATTGCCTTCTCCATAGGCTTGCCTAGTCCCAAACATAATCATGCACTGACAGTTTTCAATTGAGCAGTTAATTTTCCAAGTTTTTATATGTATAATCTAATATAATCCTGATCATTAACCTATAGGGTAAATGATTGTTTATATGTTATATAATAGATAAGGACGCTAAGCAGAGACATTACTTTGCCAACAAAGGTCTGTCTAGTCAAGGCTATGGTTTTTCCTGTGGTCATGTATGGATGTGAGAGTTGGACTGTGAAGAAGGCTGAGCGCCGAAGAATTGATGCCTTTGAATTGTGGTGTTGGAGAAGATTCTTGAGAGTCCCTTGGACTGCAAGGAGATCCAACCAGTCCATTCTGAAGGAGATCAGCCCTGGGATTTATTTGGAAGGAATGATGCTAAAGCTGAAACTCCAGTACTCTGGCCACCTCATGCAAAGAGTTGACTCATTGGAAAAGACTCTGATGCTGGGAGGGATTGGGGGCAGGAGGAGAAGGGGTTGACAGAGGATGAGATGGCTGGATGGCATTGCTGACTCGATGGACATGAGTCTCAGTGAACTCTGGGAGTTGGTGATGGACAGGGAGGCCTGGTGTGCTGCGATTCATGGGGTCACAAAGAGTTGGACACGACTGAGCGAATGAACTGAACTGAACTGAACTGAAGGACGCTAAGCTACCTAAATATTAAGTATGATCCTGTCAACACACTAGAAAGTGACGGAGAGATTTGAATTTAGGCACTCTAGTCACAGGTAGTACTCTTAATCATTTTTCTACATTGATTTGCCTCTGCTTGTTTTACTTTTCTTTCTAGTGTTTAATATTATTATTTTTATTTAGAGGAGTTAATTCCAAAAGGCACTATATGTCATTCTTCTAATCACATAAAAATTAAAATTCCTCTTTTCCCTGCTCTGCTGCTTCCCAGTGCCTGCACAGTGAGCTACTCTGTGATTGTTAAGTCCCAATTCATACGGCACCTGGTCTGTTGAGATTTCTTCCCTCCCAGCTAACCTGAGTCACTGGCTCCTCAGCTGTACATTTCTATCACTTCCTAAATAATTCCACCTTTGCATATATTACTTCTTACTGCACTGATTTGCAAACGCATTTTTCTCCAAAGAGGCTATATTTTCCCTGAAGGTAAATTTATGTGATCTCTAAGAATACAAATTCTTTGTATGGCTAAAGAATCCAGCAGAGTGCTTGAAAATTTATATACTTGCTGAGGAAGATCATATACAGCATAAAGCTGGTTGGGCACGGTGAGGTCTCAAGAGAATCATGGTTAGCTAGAGAGTATATTAATGGTCTGAAGAAATTCCACTTTAATTTTTCTTAAATACTGTTATCTCCTAATCTGTCACCATATCTAACTAGGGTCATATTTGCTCAACCAATGAAGGAGAAACATTATATTTTATTTTTCTAATAAAATAACCAAAATGAAACAGCTAAGCATGTAACCATGTGTTATGGGCTGAATTGTGCACGTCCCAAATTCATAAGTTGAAGTCCTAACCTCCAGTACCTCAGTATGTAACCATATTCAGAGATAAAGTCTTTAAAGAGACAATTCAATTAAAATGAGGCTGTAAAATGGTAATCCAACATGACCAGGAAGGTCTTATAAGAATAGGATACTTGGACATAGACAGGTATAGATAACAAGCTATGTGAAGACACAGGAAAAAGAGAGCCATGTTTAAGCTAGGGAGAAAAGCCTGAAACAGATTCTTCCCTCATGGCCCTGGAAAACCAACCCTTCTGACACCTTGATCTTAGACTTATAGCCTGTAAGAAAATACATTTTTTGTTGCTTAAGCCAGACAGTCTGTGATATTAGGTTAGTGAAAAAGTAATTATGCTTTCAGGCTGCGAACTTTAAATCATTATATATATTAAGCTCAAAAACATCTTTATTAATCAAATAGGAACAATAGCAATCAACGCATTTTTGCCAAATAAGAAATGTTTGTTTATTCCTGTAGCATAAAAATCCATGGCTCAGGATTCAGTGAACTCTTGGAAAGCATTTTCTGTCTCCCACTGACTGTAGAAGCATCTTCCCCACAATTAGTTGTCGAGATGCTTGAAGAAGTGATGGTCGGTGGGTGAGAGGTCAGTGAAGAAGGTGGATGAGGCTAAACACCATAGCCCAATTTGTTCAACTTTTGAAGTGTGGTTGTGCAATGTGTGCTCAGGTGTTGTCATGGAGCAAAATTGGACCTTTTCTGTTGACCAATGACAGCTGCAGGGTGTTGCAGTTTTCGATACATCTCATCAATTTGCAGAGCATACTTCCCAGATGTAATGGTTTTGCCAGGATTCAGAAAGCTGCAGTGGATCAGACCACCAAACAGTGACCATGACATTTTTGGTGTAAGTTTCGCTTTGGAAAGTGATTTGGAGCTTCTTCTTGGTCTAACCACTGAGCTGGCCATTGCTGGTGGTCATATAAAATCCACTTTTCATCACATGTCACAATCTGATCAAGAAATGGTTTGTTGTTGTTGCATAGAATAAGAAAAGATGACACTTCAAAATGATTTGTTTCATTTGTGGTCACTGTATGAGACACCCACTTATCGAGCTTTCTCACCTTTCCAATTTACTTCAGTTGCCAAACAACTGTGGAATGGTTGGTGTTGAGTTCTTCAGCAACTTCTCATAGTTGTAAGAGGATCAACTTCAGTGATCCTCTCACTGGGCCACTGTCAACTTCCAATGGCTGGCTCCTGTGCTGCTGATCTTCAACGTGCTCATCTTCTTTGCAAAACTTCTTGAAGCACCACTGAACTGTGTGTTTATTAGCAGTTTCTGGGCCAAATGTGTTGTTGATACTGCGAGTTGTCTCCACTGCTTTATGACCTATTCTGAACTCAAATAGGAAAATCACTAGAATTTGCTTTTTGTCTAACATCATTTCAATAGTGTAAAATAAATATAAAATAAACAGCAAGCAATAAGTCATTAGCAAAAAGAACATGAAGTAAGAACTGTGCATTACAATGATGTATAAAATAATCACTTTTATTTAAGAATGTATTTGAATATTAAACAGCAAAGTTCAACAAAGCAAAACCGCAATAAATTTTGCACCAACGTGGCAGCCCTAGCAAGGAAAGAAAGCTATGACAAACCTAGACAGTGTATTAAAAATCAGAATTATTACTTTGCTGACAAAGTTCTGTGTAGTCAAAGCTATGGCTTTTCCAGTAGTCATGCATGGATGCGAGGACTTGGACCATAAAGAAGGCTGAGTGCCAAAGAACTGATACTTGAATTGTGGTGCTGAAGAACACTCTTGAGAGTCCCTTGGAAAGCAAGGAATCCAAACCAGCTAATCCTGAAGGAAATAACCCTAAATATTCATTGGAAGGACTGTTGCTGAAGCTGAAGCTCCAATACTTTGACCACCTGATGCGAAGAGCCAACTCATTGGAAAAGACTCTGATGCTGGGAAAGACTGAAAGCAAAAGGAGAATGGGGCAGCAGAGGATAAGATGGTTAGATAGCATCACCAATTCAATAGACACAAATCTGAGCAAACTTCGAGACAGCAGAGGACAGAGGAGCATGCATTTCTACAGTCCATGGGGTCGTAAAAGAGTCAGGCACAACTTAGCAACTGAACAACAGTTGTTGAAAGCAAAGGATATACTATGTAATAACATTTATGCAAAGCTTTAGAATTTAATACTCAAATAAAGGTTATGTTTTAGCTGTTTAGTTAATGGGTTGGTTTATTGTTCTCTGAAACTCCTGGTTCAAATGTTTTCATAGATATGCTTGGCAAACAGAATTTCTAAGAGAATAATGAAAACAATATAAGACCTTTTATTATATTTGAACTATTCTAGA
Organism: Bos taurus; assembly: GCF_002263795.3. Lineage (NCBI taxonomy): Eukaryota > Metazoa > Chordata > Mammalia > Artiodactyla > Bovidae > Bos > Bos taurus. The sequence continues at coordinate 37,210,797 of NC_037328.1, read as the reverse complement.
AAAATTAAGTATCCTTTGTCAGCATTTTCTAGCAAGGGTTAAAAAGATAAGTAAAGAAAATTGCGACCTGATTTCAATAAGATAAATAAACTATATCAATGAAGCATAGATAGCCTTTAGGTTAAGTAGTCATGAAACAGTTAACAGCAAAACCTCGAATAGCTACAGATGGAGGATGTTTAATGGTGTTGCACAGGAAGTATCTTAGAGTCCAAGTTTCTGCACAATGAGAGACCTGTTTTCAGCTAAGACCTAATGTTGAAATTATGCTTCCAAATAAAAGGAGCTGAGTTTAAAATTAGTTTTCCATTATTATATCTGGGTAGAAAATAACTGGGCTATTGCACAAAGAAGACATATATTAATAATAAATTGTAGAACATATTGAACAAAATTAATGTCTTCTTTCTAATTCTATTGTTAAAAATAGAGTAGTTACAGTGATTTTTTTAAACAGAGCAGCTGATGTGGAAAAAAAATTGCAAATTAAAGCAAAGGTTCTTTTTCTGGAATAAAAGCAGTTGTATCTGGCAGCTTGATTTGGGACAATGAACACTAAAAGAAATATCTCTGAAAATCAGGACTTTTCAAGAAAAGATGTGCTATTCAGAATAGAGATGTTTCTTAGTATAGCTTTCACTGGTTCCATGGTAAAGAATCTACCTGCCAATGCAGGAGATGCAGGCTTGATACCTGGGTTGGGAAGATCTCCTGGAGCAAGAAATGTCAACTCACCCACTCCACTATTCTTACTGGGAAATCCATGGACAGAAGAGCCTGGCAGGCAAGAGTCCATGGCATCACAAAGAGTCAGAGATAACTCAGCACACATACATACATAGTTTTCAATACTATACTTGGAATGAAAGATTGAGTATTAATACTAATGCAATAAAAGTTCAGACATTAATAGCAATTCTACATTATATCCATTATGGTCTATGGTATACTTCTTATTTCATAAGGTAGAATCAATTAGTTTTGTTTAGTTCTCTTTATATTATTGAGAAAGGCTCAAATTTATTCCTTTCAAATATTTTTATAAACATTTTCGAAGTGGACAGGAACCCACTTAACTACTACACTCCAGGCACAAGCATCTGGTTTAAGTGGAACGTGAAAGAAACACTAATTACAGTCTTACATTAAATCAATTCAAAAGTATTTATTGAGGGCCTATTATTGAGGCCCCAGACATTATTCAATACTGGGTATAGAGCCAGTAGGGGAAAAAATGAATGGCAAAGACCATGTTCCATGAAGCTTATTTTCTAGGGGAAGAAAGAGAGCAGATAATGAAAAATCAAAGATGGTAAAGGGATACATGGTAAAGGGATACATGGAAAAGTGGTCAAGAATCACTATGCTGACAAACTGTTATGGGCAGAGGTCTGAGTGATGTGAGGAAGGAAACTATTTGTCAAGACAAGAAGAATAACTGTAGGAGGAGCAGGTCTGAGGGAGGAATATGAAGGTACTTAGATATATTAGTTATAAATGCATGTTAGACATCCAAGCCAAGATAGCAATAAGCCTGTGTCCTTGTGAGTCTGGAATTTGGAAGCACAAGGGAGACAGAGATGTGATGTAGTGATATACAGATGATGAGATTGATAAGGAAATAGCCATGGGGAGCTGAGATTTGAAGAATGAATTCTGGAGTTCTTAATTTATTAGAAAGCAGGAATAGTGGGAGAATCAAGCAAAAGAGTCAAAAGAAAAGTGATTAATAAAGCAAAATACTACTAAAATTATGCTCGGATACCAAATGAATAAAAAGTTTCTAGAAGAAGACAATTAATGAAACGTTTTGTCAAATGTTCCTGCTAGACGAGAAAGTTGAGGTTTGAGGACTGAATCACTACATTTAGTAGCATGCATGTCATTGGTGAGGGGCTTCCCTCATAGCTCAGTTGGTAAAGAATCCACCTGCAATGCGAGAGACCCCAGTTCAACTGCTGGGTCAGGAAGATCTGCTAGAGAAGGGATAGGCTATCCATTCTAAGCAAAAACAATACCCAGTTGTGGATGTGACGGGTGATAGAAGCAAGGTCTGATGCTGTAAAGAGCAATATTGCACAGGAAGCTGAAATGTCAGGTCCATGAATAAAGGCAAATTGGAAGTGGTCAAACAGGAGATGGCAAGAGTGAATGTTGACATTCTAGGAATCAGCACACTAAACTGGACTGGAATGGGTGAATTTAACTCAGATGACCATTATGTCTACTACTGTGGGCAGGAATCCCTTAGAAGAAATGGAGTAGCCATCATGGTCAACAAAAGAGTCTGAAATGCGGTACTTAGATGCAATCTCAAAAACAACAGAATGATCTCTGTTCATTTCCAAGGCAAACCATTCAATATCACAGTAATCCAAGTCTATGCCCCAACCAGTAACGCTGAAGAAGCTGAAGTTGAACGGTTCAATGAAGACTTACAAGATCTTTTATAACTAACACACAAAAAAGATGTCCTTTTCATTATAGGGGACTGGAATGAAAAAGTAGGAAGTCAAGAAATACCTGGAGTAACAGGCAAATTTGGCCTTGGAGTATGGAATGAAGCAGGGCAAAGGCTAACAGAGTTTTGCCAAGAGAACGCACTGGTCATAGCAAACACCCTCTTCCAACAACACAAGAGAATGCTCTACACACGGACATCACCAGATGGTCAACACCAAAATCAGATTGATTATATTCTTTGCAGCCAAAGATGGAGAAGCTCTAACAGTCAACAAAAACAAGACCGGGAGCTGACTGTGTCTCAGACCATGAACTCCTTATTGCCAAATTCAGACTGAAATTGAAGAAAGTAGGGAAAACCACTAGACCATTCAGGTATGACCTAAATCAAATCCCTTATGATTATACAGTGGAGTGAGAAATAGATTTAAGGGACTAGATCTGATTGACAGAGTGCCTGATGAACTATGGACGGAGGTTTGTGACTTTGTATAGGAGACAGTGATCAAGACCATCCCGATGGAAAAGAAATGCAAAAAAGCAAAATGGTTGTCTGAGGAGGCCTTACAGATAGCTGTGAAAAGTAGAGAAGTGAAAAGCAGAGGAGAAAAGGAAAGATATAAGCATCTGAATGCAGAGTTCCAAAGAATAGCAAGGAGAGATTAGAAAGCCTTCCTCAGCTATCAATGCAAAGAAATAGAGGAAAACAACAGAATGGGAAAGACTAGAGATTTCTTCAAGAAAATTAGAGATGCCAAGGGAAAATCTCATGCAAAGATGGGCTCGATAAAGGACAGAAATGCTATGGATCTAACAGAAACAGAAGATATTAAGAAGAGGTGGCAAGAATACACAGAAGAACTGTACAAAAACGCACTTCATGACCCAGATAATCACAGTGATGTGATCACTCACCTAGAACCAGATATCCTAGAAGGTGAAGTCAAGTGGGCCTTAGAAAGCATCACTACAAACAAAGCTAGTGGAGGTGATGGAATTCCAGTTGAGCTATTCCAAATCCTGAAAGATGATGCTGTGAAAGTGCTGCACTCAATATGCGAGCAAATTTGGAAAACTCAGCAGTGGCCACAGGACTGGAAAAGGTCAGTTTTCATTTCAGTCCCAAAGAAAGGCAATGCCAAACAATGCTCAAACTACTGCACAATTGCACTCATCTCACATGCTAGTAAAGTAATGCTCAAAATTCTCCAAGCCAGCCTTCAGCAATACATGAACCATGAACTTCCAGATGTTCAAGCTGGTTTTAGAAAAGGCAGAGGAACCAGAGATCAAATTGCCAACATCCACTGGATCATTGAAAAAGCAAGAGAGTTCCAGAAGAACATCTACTTCTGCTTTGTTGACTATGCCAAAGCCTTTGACTGTGGGGATCACAATAAACTGTTTTTCTGGAACTATTTAGGTCAGACACAACTGAGAGACTGAACTGAACTGAACTGAACCCACTCTAGTATTCTTGGGCTTCCCTTGTGGCTCAGCTGGTAAAGAATCAGCCTGAAATGCAGGATACCTGGGTTCAATCACTGTGTTGGGAAGATCCCCTGGAGAAGGGAAAGGCTACCCAGTACGGTATTCTGGCCTATATAGTCCATGAGGTTGCAAAGAGTCCATACGACTGAGTGACTTTCACTTTCACGTCATCAATGAGACCATTATAAAATGTGATGTTAGCTGACTTATCCCAGTCTGGATGTGCTTCATCTATTTGTTTATCCAACAACATTTTATAGAGGAAATATTACATGTGAGTTCTAAAGGGGTAACTATGAAAAGGAGTGAATCCCTTTCTTTTTATAATACAATTAATTAAATCACAAAACAACTGAAAACAAAATGTCACACATCAGATCATTTTCATTTATATTATTAGAATAAAGTAAGTTGTTTATATAGCCCATTAAAATTTTGTATTTCTTCAGATTATTTATTTTTACTTAGGATATACTTCTTACATAATTTAAAATATATTTAAGCTTGTCAAAGAAAACAGACTGAGGTACTAAGGACTTTCATGTTTATTAATATGTAGTAGATTTATTTTCTAACAAGACAAAAGATTCCTCAACCCAACCCTTTAAAAGATGCCACAGAGCTATGTCATGGCCAATTATTTCAGATAAGTGCCTATAGTGACAAGGCTGCTGCTTAATTTAGGCTTTTCATATACATACAAATGCACACACACAATATATACCAATCACTACCTTCTACAATATTTATCAATTAATCCTAAGAATATACACAGTCCACCAAAACAAGGAAATATTTTTATTTTTTTTCTCTTCCAGGTTTCTTTCTTTATTTTTTTTTTATTATATAAACTGGAAATTCTTTTTTTTTTTAATCTTGATAGACATTTAAAAAAAATTATTATTATTTTTACTTTACAATATTGTATTGGTTTTGCCATACATCAACATGCATCTGCCATGGGTTTACATGTGTTCCCCATCCTGAACCCCCCTCCTACGTCCCTCCCCATACCATCCCTCTGGGTCATCCCAGTGCACCAGCCCCAGGATTCCTGTATCCTGCATTGAACCTGGACTGGCGATTCGTTTCTTATATGATATTATACATGTTTTAATGCCATTCTCCCTAATCATCCCCCCCCACCTTCCCACAGAGTCCAAAAGACTGTTCTATACATCTGTGTCTCTTTTGCTGTCTCGCATACAGGGCTGTCATTACCATCTTTCTAAATTCCATATATATGCGTTAGTATACTGTATTGGTGTTTTTCTTTCTGGCTTACTTCACTTTGTATAATAGGCTCCAGTTTCATCCACCTCATTAGAACTGATTCAAATGAATTCTTTTTAATGGCTGAGTAATACTCCATTGTGTATATGTACCACAGCTTTCTTATCCATTCATCTGCTGATGGACATCTAGGTTGCTTCCATGTCCTGGCTATTATAAACAGTGCTGCGATGAACATTGGGGTACACGTGTCTCTTTCAATTCTGGTTTCCTTAGTGTGTATGCCCAGCAGTGGGATTGCTGGGTCGTATGGCAGTTCTATTTCCAACTTTTTAAGGAATCTCCACACTGTTCTCCATAGTGGCTGTACTAGTTTGCATTCCCACCAACAGTGTAAGAGGGTTCCCTTTTCTCCACACCCTCTCCAGCATTTATTGCTTGTAGACTTTTGGATCGCAGCCATTCTGACTGGTGTGATATGGTACCTCATTGTGGTTTTGATTTGCATTTCTCTGATAATGGGTAATGTTGAGCATCTTTTCATGTGTTTGTTAGCCATCTGTATGTCTTCTTTGGAGAAATGTCTATTTAGTTCTTTGGCCCATTTTTTGATTGGGTCATTTATTTTTCTGGAATTGAGCTGCAGGAGTTGCTTGTGTATTTTTGAGACTTGTTGTTTGTCAGTTGCTTCATTTGCTGTTATTTTCTCCCATTCTGAAGGCTGCCTTTTCACCTTGCTCATAGTTTCTTTTGTTGTGCAGAAGCTTTTAAGCAATCTATAGATTCAATGCAACCCCTATCAAGCTACCAACGGTATTTTTCACAGAGCTAGAACAAATAATTTCACAATTTGTATGGAAATACAAAAAACCTTGAAGAGCCAAAGCAATCTTGAGAAAGAAGAATGGAACTGGAGGAATCAACCTGCCTGACTTCAGGCTCTACTAAAAAGCCACAGTCATCAAGACAGTATGGTACTGGCACAAAGACAGAAATATAGATCAATGGAACAAAATAGAAAGCCCAGAGATAAATCCACGCACATATGGACACCTTATCTTTGACAAAGGAGGCAAGAATATACAATGGAGAAAAGAGAATCTCTTTAACCAGTGGGTGCTGGGAAAACTGGTCAACCACTTGTAAAAGAATGAAACTACAATACTTTCTAACACCATACACAAAAATAAACTCAAAATGGATTAAAGATCTAAACATAAGACCAGAAACTATAAAACTCTTAGAGGAGAACATAGGCAAAACACTCTCCAACATACAGAATATTGGAAATAAAAGCAAAAATAAACAAATGGATCTAATTAAAATTAAAAGCTTCTGCACAACAAAGGAAATATTTTTAGAATTATACTAATATTATAAGTCCAAACTCATAATTTTATTTAATTAATATTACTTTAATTTAACATGTTCAAGTAATTTTGCCAATGTTTATCTGTGTCTCTTATTCAGTGTAAATCTACTACATATTTATATTTTAAAACATTGATTTGATGTAATAACATATTAAAAGACTACACAGTAACTCAACAAAGATAGGGCATTCACATGAAAATATTAGTGAAAATAAAAATTAAAATCTGTATTACCACAAGAGTAAATTCAATATATGAAGTGAGAATCTAAACTCTACACTATTGTTAAGATCAATACACTTTCATGATTAATATAAATCTGGAAAAAATCTAGTATTATTGGATGAGAAAAGCAAAGCAGTAATCATTTTGCATGGTATTACTCAGAACTCTACAAAATGGGTACATAGAAAATTAAAGATTTAAAACATAGCTCAGGTAACAAAAAAAAAAAGGGAAAAATTCAACAAACAGGTGCATAAAGTATAATTTTCTAGGTTTAATAAGTCTTTGAAATGCTATATTTCTACACAGTGGAATTTCCTAGCAAATTCCCTATTCACAACGTGTTTTTCTATTGTCATTCACCTGAACACTGAGCGTACTGTGGAGTCAGTACTGCCAGGCTGAATGAAACTGTAAAGAGCACCAGCTGGCTGTATTCAAAATGGCACTTGTCCAGGTTTCAAATGTCTTATTTATATACATTGGAATTCTGCCAGCTGTTTAATATTTAGGACTAATAAATGTAATTGGCAGTACTATATAAGCACAACTAACAAAATATCAAAAAATACTTCTCAATGTGAAGTTTGACTTGTTCTCATTTCATATAATTGAATTTGTGACAGTGGAAAATAAGTTTAAGCAGTTTCTCTTTAGAAATAATTTTTTAAAACTTTTTAAAGAAAATGTAAACTAAGCTGTAGGTGAGTTGTAAGCTTACCATCTGGTCTACATTTTATTAAAGGAGGTTCATTTATTGATAGGTAAAGCTTGCACCATTATACAAATGAATAGGGTTATTTAGACAGGTCCCTGGGCCTCTTAGACAAGGTTATTAAACCCTTGAGGAAGTCACAATCTCGTGTCAAGATAGATTAGTATCTCATGATAACAGAGTTGAAGTCCTACCAAGAGAGGTTTATATGAAAGTAAGATGGAGCTGCTAACAGTGCTAATCAAAAATGCAATGTTGTGATTCAGGTTTTCATTTCCAGAAACATGCCCCTAAGAAGGAAGGAAGGAAGCCAGGAAGGGAGGGAGGGAGGGTAGAAGGGAGAAAGAAAAAGAACTGTCTTACAAACAAAATAAGCAAGTTTTTATATGCTTTAAATTTGACTAATTGACAAGAAAGTGATCTTCCTTTCAAAAAACTACTACTTAAGACAACAGAAATTCCACTCGTTATTTCATCTAAATCAGACTGCCTGTTACTGCAGATGGCTGCATCCCTGAGTGTGATAGTATATAGAACCCAAAATGCCACCTGCATGATAGTATGAAGATCTCAACCAAGAGTGCTCTGATAGCACAGGGAGCAGAAGGGCAGGACTGAAGGGTGTGAGGACTCGCACGAGGTGAAGAATGAGAGACTCTAACTGGAGAAGCACATTCTTCAAATCCCACCTACTCTACATTTCTTCCAGGTTTTAGCCCTAGAAAGGATGTAAAAAATCTAGTCCTTTTAGCCAACTGTGAAACACTGGGTAGGCAAGAAGTGAGTGCGATAAGAAACTGAACAATTGAGAGACCTGAATTTTAAGTCTATTTCAAGCAATATCTGTGTGACATTTGGTAATTAATTAATGACCCTGAAGGCTTTATTTTCCCGTCTACTAGATATATATAAAACAAAAGTCCCCTTCCTCATACATGGTGAGTTAAACGCATATTTCATTTACTAGTACTGGACTAGCTATCAGACAGACCAACAGTCATCTAGAAAACTGCAAGTTCACCAAACTTTTAGTTTGTGCTTTTTTTTCTAACTCACAAAATCTAAAAAAGATGTTTGATATATTTTAAAAATATATAAATAAGTTATTTTCAGGGAAAAAGCTACCACCTATCTTATAATTATATTATTGATACTGTTTTTACTTTGAATTATGTATTAAAGGATAGCTTAGTATTTCTAAGTTCTTGGCCATCTCCTGTTAATAGGTGCACATACAAAGTCATATACTGTCTTCAAATCACATATGTGCAGATAAAGACAGAGCTCATATCAGAAGAATAATCTAGAAATAGGAATAAAACAAATAATAAAACTGGCTCTTCTATTTTTAGACACATAGAGGTCTAGCACATGCTTTCCAAATTGGAGATACCTTTGCCCTGTTGGTAATGAATACAAAATTGGGAAGCACTTGGATTATTTAATCCTGGAAGCAGTAGTTCCACTCTTGGAAATACCAATATCCTAAGGCCCATATCTTCCCACCTGATTCCTCATCATCATCTTGCTACAAAACATCTTTTGTTAGAAAGAAGGAGAAAAATGGTTAAAAAAAATTATTTTCAAAAGGAGTGTTTCATTTTGATACAGCAATCAAAATGGATACCAGGAATTCTGTCATGAAAAAATTTGATTGTCATGAAAAATATTTTTAAAGAGCTTTAAAAGGACTTTTTAAAGAGATTTTTAGTATGTGTTTATATTTTGAATTATATTCCTGAAAAATAAGAGTTCACTTGTTCCACTGCTTGTCTATTTTAGTAGTCTACTGACTACTACATTGTAATTTCTGCATATGATTATTGAAAGTAGGATCTTTATGGCATATCTAAACTAAATTCAAACAACTGAAATGTAGTTAGATTAATGCCAATGTAAATCATCAAACCAATGAATGGAGGTCTTTAAGTATAAATTAAGTGCAATGGTTTTGATGCCACAAAATCCCTGTGGCTTGGAGTGTACTAAGATTCCACTGCTGCGTCAGTTCAGTTCAGTTCAGTCGCTCAGTCGTGTCTGACTCTTTTCGACCCCATGAATCGCAGCAGGCAAGGCCTCCCTGTCCATCATCAACTCCCAGAGTTCACTCAAACTCATGTGCGTTGAGTCGCTGATGCCATCCAGCCATCTCATCCTCTGTCGTCCCCTTCTCCTCTTGCCCCCAATCCCTCCCAGCATCAGAGTCTTTTCCAATGAGGCAACTCTTCACATGAGGTGGCCAAAGTACTGGAGTTTCAGCTTTAGCATCATTCCTTCCAAAGAAATCCCAGGGCTGATCTCCTTCAGAATGGACTGGTTGGATCTCCTTGCAGTCCAAGGGACTCTCAAGAGTCTTCTCCAAAACCACAGTTCAAAAGCATCAATTCTTTGGCACTCAGCCTTCTTCACAGTCCAACTCTCACATCCATACATGACCACTGGAAAAACCATAGCCTTGACTAGACGAACTTTTGTTGGCAAAGTAATGTCTCTGCTTTCTAATACGCTATCTAGGTTGGTCATAACTTTCCTTCCAAGGAGTAAGTGTCTTTTAATTTCATGGCTGCAATCACCAATGCAGCAATTTTGGAGCCCCCCAAAAATAAAGTCTGACACTGTGCTGCTGCTGCTAAGTTGCTTCAGTTGTGTCTGACTCTGTGCAACCCCATAGATGGCAGCCCACCAGGCTCCCCCGTCCCTGGGATTCTCCAGGCAAGAACACTGGAGTGGGATGCCATTTCCTTCTCCATTTTGGTGAAGTCACTCAAACAAATCACCCAGCCACTCAATTACTTTTGCATGCTTATCTTCATGTTTGCTTCCTGAATGCAAAGGAAAATAACATTCTCCTTTAGGGAAATTGGTTCTCTCAATTTCCAACTATCTGAGACTAAGTTGAGCAAGAAAGACTATCATCTTTTGCTAGAGATCTCTATAACTGCTTGGTCCTTGAAACATTTGATGAAAATTTCCCTGGTTGTTCAGATGGTAAAGAATCTACCTATATTGTGGGAAACCTGGGTTCAATCCCTGGTTGGGAAGATTCCTCTGGAGGAAGGCACGGCAACCCACTCCAGTATTCTTGCCTGGAGAATCCCCATATACAGCGGAGCCTGGTGGGCTACAGTCCAAGGGATTGCAAAGTGTCCAACATGACTGAGCGACTAAGCACAGCACAGCAACGTCCTTAACATTTCAAATGTTGCTCTGAATCAAGTGAACATTTTAAAAGCAAAAGATCAAATCTTTAAAGAACAGCAAGAAAAACTGACACAAAAAAGTCTATAAAAATTATACACAAAACACTTTTATATTCATAGGACATTTATTTAATCATTTAAATTTTAATAATTTTATCTCATACACAGAATCTCATAGGCATTTTCAGTCATGATTACATACAAGCCTAGAGTTTTTTTTTTTTTTAACAGAAAAGAGAATTTTATTTTTTATTTTTTGCCTTAGGCCATTTTAATTGAGTTTTTCAAAGAAATTTCAGATAAGATACTGGTATAAAAATCTGTAGCTATTTTCCAGTTACTAAAAAATGATGAATACTTCTTGAGCACTAAAAAATGTTTAGAGTTGAAAATTCAAGGTTTCTTCTTATAAAGTAAAAAGAACATAAATTATTTGAAAAGAAATCGTCATAATAACAGGACTAGAATGTATGTTTGGTTTTTTTGACAATTTTTTTTTTTTGTAAAGTGGATTAAATCACCACAGAGAAAAATTGGGGTGTGGAATGTGTGTGTGTGTGTGTGTCTGTGTGTGTGTGTGTGTGCATATGATATTTAAGAAATTTAGACAATAATTAAGGACTTAGTGGTAGAGAAGGAACTGTGCAATATTGAACATAGTAAAATACTACAGCTCTGTGGGTTTAATACACACTGTTATCAGGATAATGTTAACATATCTTTGGGTATTAGATAGGGTGGGGCAGCAATAGAAGACCTAGTTGCGATACTGAGGAAAGACCAAATCTTGCAGATCACACCCTAAACTTAGCTTGAGTTGTACAAGAAATTACCACAGATTTGGTGCCTTCAACAACATTCATTTCTCACAGTTCTAGAAACTCCGATGTCGGTGATCAAGGCACAAGCAGATCCAGAGTCTACTGAGGGCCCTCTTCCTGATTCACGGACAGCCCTCTTGGTTTTATAACCTCACGCTGCAGACAGCAGGGACAGGTCATTTCTCTCATGTCTCTACTTAAAAGGGCACTGACCCCATTCAAGAAGGCTCCATCCTCATGACTTGATTACTTTCCAAAGGCCCACCTCCAAATCACATCACATAGGGGATTCAGATTTAACACACAACTTTTTCAGGAGACATGAACATTCAGACTATAGCAAGGACTAACCAAAATGAGATGAACCGCCTCAAGGGCTCAGAACATGTGCGGCAGGGGAGTATATGAGACATTCAATTTATGTTTATTAATTTAATAAATTGATTTAATTATCAGGGTACATCACCAAACAGTTCCGATGGCTTTAAATTATACTGGGACTCTGACTTCAAGATTTATCTTTCTGAATCCTAAAAATAAAATCACATTTGTAATCAGTTTTCCTTTCAGGTTTAGAAATGTCTGACATTCTAATAAGTTTCAGTGCAGGTTTTGTGTATTTTAATTCAAAGACGAAGTTATTTATCATAGATAAATTTTATTCAAAACACTTTAAACAAAGTAATATATACCATATGATTCCTGAAAACAGTAATGTGCGGATTTTTACATTATACAGAGATGGATTTGATCTTTCTAAGTTTCCCTAGGAAGAAGTGAGTAGGGAACATCTCATCTCCCTTATATTGTTACATAAGTAGAGAGACAGGCTAATTTTGTATTGGTTATCTCAGTTTTCACATATATACTATTTCCAGGTGAAGCAAAAGAATTGCACACATGTACACATGTAAACTTAATAGCTCTGCAATTTTTTGAAAAGTAAACCCTACTTTTCCTGTTAAAATTTTGTATTCTATATACACTGATATTTGTTATCCAACAGACTTCAACATTTTCCTATTCCTAGCATAATATATACTGTGTCTTTTGAAACTACCGAAGTAAAATTCTATGCAGACTATATGGAGAGTCAAGTCATTATCTATTCACACTTTAAAATTTCCTATACTAAACTATCAATGCATCCATACCTCTTAATTTTAAAGAACACCCTGATATATCCAAACTTCAGTGACTGGGCTAATTTCCACTATGAACAGCCATACTTTCTGTTCTGCACAGACTGCGTCACTAGCAATTATACATTCCTGAACTGATCTTTCACAGATGTCAAGAGAATTTGATGAAAAAATGTTCTCATGATGGATATGTGATTGGGACAGTCAAGTGCCAACATGAGTACACCCTTGCTATGGGAAATAAAGGCTGGCACGAGACCAGTATTTGTTTTTCAGTCAAAGCAGGGAGGAGTTGGGGGAAGCTGATTTAAATAATGGAAAAGAAAAGTGGAGGAAAGGAGTAGAAGAGAAGAGAAATTTAGGATCCTATGGTCAGTAAATAAGAGAAAAATTATAGTGCAATAAAGCTAACATAAGAACAGAAACAAGAATTATCATTTTTCAAATGGTCTCTAAATGCCCATATCTGCTTAAATAGTGTACATTCAGTATTTGACCAATCTTCCCAGCAACCCTTAAAGAAGGTACTAGTATTTTGCCAACGAATAATAATTTGAGGAATTGAAAACCAGGTCTTGCTTTGGAGCCGTCACTCTCCCATGCTTTCAGGGCGGGCTTTTGGGACATGTGACCAGTGCAGCTGCATTGACCTCTGTACTTAAAGGGGTCTGCATTCAGTTTAATGCTCTGCTGTCATCAACTTAAAATAGTTCATAATTTTTGAACATGGAATTTTCTATATGCCCTGTACTTCTTAAATTACATCACTAGCACTGATACCTCATAATACAGGAGAACAACATTTAAGGAATATTTATTGACTGAGGCACTAAAAATTTAGAAACTCAAACAGGTTTAAAACAACACACAGTATTAAGTGTTTCAAGGTCCCTCTTCACTATCTCTATCACCTTGTATTTTAATTATTTCTTTCTAGTTTATCTGATTGTATCCTCTTCCGAGACGAGTATTGATAACCTATCAAGTAGATCCATTTGTCTGTCTCCTCAAAAATTTCAATCAGTGTATAAAGCTGAACTATATGTCATAGTCTATAACTGCTACCTTTTGCTGTAAGAAAAAAATTCTTCGGTAAAAATCAAAAGATCCTGACAGCATAGCATTATTTATTTATTTAATGTATCTTTGTTATATTTAATAAGCTAGATGTAAACTCCTCAGAATTTATCTGTGTTCTTCAAAATACTTCCTTCAATTTTGAGAACAAGGTAGACACCAACAAATACGTGTAAACTCATTAAAAGTCAAAAAAGAATAAACTGCAGTATAAACAAAAAGAGACAGATTAAGGGAACAGTTCAGATAACAAAACTAGGATATTGCTTCAAGTCTTTCAAGCACAAATTACATGATGATGATATAAGAGCATTTGTGTTTAATACAAAGAAGTATTTTCAAAACTATGAAAGCAAGAGAGTATGGAAGGGGCATCTGAGGTGGTGCAGTGGTAAAGAATCTGCCTGACAACACAGGAGACAGAAGAGACAGACGTGAGTTCAATCCCTATGTCAGGAAGATCCCCTGGAATAGGAAACGGCAACCTTCTCCAGTATTCTTGCCTGGAAAATTCCAGGGACAGAGGAGCCTGGAGGGTTACAGTTCATGGGGTCGCAAAGAGTCAGACATGACTGAGGGACTGAGAACACCCACAGAGTATGAAAAATATTCTGTTTAAAGTGGTTAACCATTCACTTGATTTGTCCACATCTTGGTCATAAGACTGTGACAAAGTCTCTCTTTTCTTCCTTATTAAAAAAAAAATATATATATAGAAATTATTTTAGCTCTTCCTATATAAATAAGTCTTAACAAATTACACAAATTGAACTTGTTGAAGTATTTCCATATGAATTTCACTTGCAAAAACTGTGTTTTTTTTTTTTTTCATGTAAAGTACAGGTTTACTACCTCAGAGTTTCATGGAAGTAAGTCTTTTTCCCCCCCCTTTAAAAAAATTATGACAGAGAAAAACAAATGACAAAGCTGGAGTCAAGGAATCTTGGAAACAGTCCAATTGTTTTATCAGCTGCTCCACAAAGCAAGCAAAACTTAACCTTGATTGGCCCTATAGCGCTACTAAACTGATGCTTTTCATACTCTGCATTTTGCATATATGAGCAAACTCTCCTCAGTTTAATACGCTGATTACTGTAAAGTAAGCATAATGTCAAAACAACATTTGACCCAAAGCAACATAGAGCTCTGGCTTTCTAAGCAAAGCTCCTGTTGCATGCCAGTCAGCAAATATTAATATACACATTATAAATTTAAGGATATGGTCTCATCTTTCTCTTTGGGGAATTGAGCGTACAGCTTCGAAAATCAAGAGAAATTAAATTCTGACTCAGTTTCTGGTAGAATGGAAAACTTACAGAAGAAAGGAAATACCAGGATTGGAATTGTATAAATGACAATGCCTAAAAACATTTTCACATTCAACCTGACCTAGCTAAGATATTTTAGATCTGTGGAAGAAGCAGGAGGGCTATAATTTCGGACTATTTTTTCAAGGTATAGCTGTTTTGCTATCTTATACTTGGTTTACCATGCATTTGTAGATTTTTTAAAGGAAGAAATTATTCACTCTGATCTTGAAAAACAAGGAAACAAAAAGAACAAGGTTTCCCTAACATCTTGAACTACACATCACATTGTTTTACTGTAACTTCTAGTTTTGAAAATAGGAATTGATACAAATAAACCACACTTGAGCTGTATTTCCCCTTATTCAGACATTCAAATCACTTAGCCTCTATGTCTCAGGGTATTAAAAAAAAAAAAGGTCTCAGTGAGACACTGATTTCATGCTGTGACAAGCTCAAAAATGAAAACAACTACACACATGAGAGGATTTTTCACCAAACCGCAGCGCTAAGCACAAATGAAACCCTGCTGGGAACATGTATCTACAAGTGTGAGTGTGTTTGACTTGGTAACACGGGTTTGTGACTCTACGTGTTAATAGGGAAAAGTAAAAAAAAGGAGCTAGACAAGGATTTCATTGTCCACGTTTTTTGAATTTTTTTTGCTTTTGGAGTTAGAGTTTAAAAATACTGGCAGCATTTGAACATAACACTTAGCGTTGGCTCAAAGGCTGTCTTCACCACGGTTAACCACACAGTTCGCTGCTCTACCCCATCAGTGACCTCAATCCAAACAATAACAACAACAAAAAGATGAGAGAAGATTCAAATGTTTTACTTTTACATTCCCCTTGGACCGGCCTGGACTGAAGATCATAACGAGTCTCAGTATGGATCATATGAGTTCTTCTTAGATAATGGAGTATGTGTTCTATTATTTCAGAAATAAAGTCAGACAGTAACTCATTCTTAAAGCTCTCCTCTTTTTTCTTTAATTAGACCTGTTTAAAATCCCTTCTTTTATCACTTTGTCTGCACCTCACTCCAATGTGATAATTGAGAGAAGGATCAGAGGTATGGAGACGAGAGATTAGTGTTATACTAGGAAAAATACTAGAGACATTAATCAGAATCTCAAATCACTTCTCTTTCCAATGTCATTTCACAATTTTTGTTTGGATCTTTGGTAAAACATGAAAATACATATGAAATAACAACACTGGAAGAAATCAGAATAACATTTCTAAAATGGTAGGTTATAGAGGATAAAGACATTTTTTCTTCAGGTTAAAAAAAAGGGAGAATGCAAATTAATTTTATAATAAAATATAAGCAACATATTTTGTAGCCCTAGATTTTTGAACAGCATCACATGTTAATAATACATTCCATTTATAGTTTCTATACCACAAACATTTATTGACTATCTTATTATGGTATGATGCACCATGACTGAAAGCAACAAAATTATCACCTTAGGCATACAGAGGACATTTTAGTCTCAAGATTCAGAAGATACTGATAAGCAACAATTGATATAAAATACATCCTTTATTCTTCTTATCCCTAAATATGAAATTATTATTTATCTCAGCAAATAGAAGTTTAGGTATTCAAATGCTTTTTAAAATGTGGACCCTTTAAGATGTAATAGTCTTAAAATTATTATGTCAAGTATTACATTATATTATTAAAAATAATAATACCTACAACACAAAAATCCTTAAAATATATTTTTCAATACATCTAAAATAACTAAAGCAAGACCTAATCCATGGACTTCATAGATAATGTAACATCTAAAGTAATAAATAATAGATTCACAGGAGCCATTATTTTCCAAGGCCCAAAAGTTCAAAATAAGAATTCCTTTCAAAACAATTGGTGTGTCTTTGCAAAGACATTTGACTCCACAGACAGGTTTTAATTTCTAATTCCTATCAACGATAGTATATGTGAAAATTATGAGTTATTTAATAGCATTCTTTCATATATATTAGTCCTGTCTTTCTATAAATGAAAAATTGGAACATCCAGATAGAAATAAAACATATTTACAATTGTAATAAATAAAATGAATTGAAATTAAAAAAGGCTACACATGCTGTCTGATTATAAGCCCTCAAATTATTGTTCACATCTTATTAAAAGTAATTTATCAATCATAATGCTAAAGGAACTACACTTTGAGGTGGTTTAATAAAATGATTGTTCTTGATATTTCAAGACCATCCCTATACAAGATGAAGTTTCAATATTGGTAAAATATTGGTTTCAACATTGTGGTAAAATTCAAAACAGAAATATAATATACTTGATTAAATATTTAGATATTAATCTAATTCCACTTCTGGGCTTTTCCTTCAACACTTTTGCTCCTTTGGGGGAGTATTGTTTTCATTATCTTTAAAAATTGTATTTTTTTCTTCTTTATGCCTCAAATTTATTTGGAAAATTCTGAGTAGAACAAATTAATCAATTAGTAACATTTCTTTGAATAGCACAATATGTAAATGGGAGAAAAATAAAATTAATAAGCAAAATAAAAGTGGAAAAACAGAAAACAAAGTAAGCAGTGGAAAACAGAATGTAAATATAGAACATGTGGACTGTTGTGAACAACACCACACTTTAAATTACCCACAGGGAGATGTACAGGGTGCCGTGATAAAAGAGTGCATTTAATTTGCAATTACTCATTCGAATTAACACTTGAATATTTGCTTTCCCCCCCTACATTTTCTGGCACTTTGAGTGGTCTTTCAAAGCTCTTTTATAACAAAGTAAGTCTTAGACCTAATTGACAATTCCCAAAAATGAAGAGAAAAATGAAATCCAAAGAAGAAGGGGAGAAAGGTAACCCTACCCATCGGCAGTGTGCTGTGAGCCTGTGTCAGTCTTTGAAGTTGCTGACTGAAATCTTACCAATGGGAGAGAGAGCATCAAGTCAGAAGAGAGAAGGCAGATGCATGAGAGATAAATCATTTTTTATTGTTGGAGTTCCAAATGCGGACAGGCAATCCAAGGCATCAGACTTGCAGTCGGTCCTGAAGGCTCCCCTGAGATTTCAGCACTCAGTTGTCAGGGCACACCAAGGCATGCAACACCCAGACAAGTGTCTGCTACAGACCTGCTGCAGAGAATTGCTGGCAGCTAGCTGGCTAGTATTCTGCACATGCTTAGAGGTAAAAATGTCTGTTAGAAGATACAGAATCAGATGTAAGAAGAAAAATACTCTCACTATATTTAGGAAAATTCCAAGTGATCATGAGAAGTGGTAGACCTGAGGCACACGAATGCATACACATGCATACACAGGAACTCTTTATGCTATGCTGCTGCTGCTGCTAAGGCGCTTCAGTCATGTCCATGCTACATGTAGGCAAGTGTTTTGATTTTGTAAATTAATTATTCATCGATGTCTTGAAAACTCTTGCGTGTGTATGTGTGTAGATGCCTGCATCTGCGTTTTGTGTCTATTTGTTGCTTGCATGAGTGTCTAAACAATTAAAAATAAAATTTGTATGTCTCTATTTTAATTGTCACACAAATCCAAAATTACACATTCTGAAAGTCATTTTTGGATTTGTATTCCCCTCAATGATTTTTCCTACAGTACATTCCAAACAAATTCCAGATAACTTACACAACAAATTCTGACAGTGAAAATATTTTATTATGCATATATATATATATATATACTTAAGTACATTTATAACACTTCTTGGTCTGAGCAATATTTAAGGCAGCTAATACACATAAAGTGTTTTACAAACTACTGTCACGTGCAACTCTGTGAGACGTGTTATTACTCTCATTCTACAAGTGAATTTACTAAGAGTTAGAAGGATTGAATGACTAGGACAAGAATAAAGAGCTAGTGGATAAAAGATATCTCCAGGTCAAGTTCATTAACTTGGAAACTCATAATCTTTCTACTGTGCCATGCTACTGATCCCAAACTGGACTGTATTGAGATTTACATCACAGGCACAGAAATGCAATAATACTAAAAGAGTTAGTTTCTGTGTTAGAATATTTAAAATATCTCTCAAAACTAATATGGAACTTGCATATAAAATAAGAAAAAAAATTGCCTTCATATTAGCAAAAATTGGAGGTGGTACTGACCAAAACAAAAACAAGTTAAAAAAGGATTAAATCTAGTTAGAAGGAAAAATTAAGTCCTGGAGAATGGAAAATCATGCCCTCCTCAGCCTCCTCTTCCTCCCTCCTTCTCTCCCTCTTTCCGCTCCCCTTCTTTCCTACTCTGTCTTCTTTTTTAATGTCAGTATATAAGAGAACCAGAATAAAATCATATGCATGGTTCAGAAACCATAGGAAATTTTTAGAAAGCAGCCTTTCCTTTAAGGAAAATATTTGAACAGATTTGTAGAAATACAATATTAAAATGGAATAATTTTTCAAAGTAATATTTAGGAACAGTTATTTTTAAAGCCTATTAGAAGAAAACAAAACTTTACTATTTTACTAAAAGATCTTAAAAATTAATATTTCAACATGGTTCAAAATAAGTGCCTCTCTCTATATGTATATACACACATATATATATGTATGTATATATATTTGCTCATTTGTTTTAGTATTTTAAAACATTGTGCTTTAATAAATGGTCAGTAACTATACTGCACCTGTAAATCACAACTTTAAATGAATAGTTTCAAACCGTCTAGAGCTTGTACTTGGAACAGATCTTGCAACCTGAGTATGACTGATACAAAATATATCATAAAATATTGACACGTTTCCAACTTAAAGGAGAGCCAAGTTTCCTGGAGCAAATTGTACTTGTAAACACCAATCATTTTTACAACACTTTAAATTATCAAGTGCTGGCACTTGTGACCCAATTTGTTTAAGCGTTATTTTGGATCACATCAAATAAAAAGGGCATATTTTCAAAGACAACATTCTACTGCCAAATACAACCAACTCATGTTTATTTCTTCAGGTGAAAGGTTCAGGGTCAAATTTTAAAAATACTATCACTATTTTTCCCTTCACAAAACCTATTGTCATCAGATTTTCAAAGGTTGGTTTAACTGAAAAAGAGTTAGGCAGCACTAGAGAATGTTATTATTATATGCCTCTAATTAAACTGAGACAACAAAACCAGTATCACAAACTGTTGTCATTTTTTTTCCTTTGCAAATGCTGTTGCTGTGAGATTTATAAAATTTGATTTGATTTTTTAAACATGCAGGGCCAGAAAATCTTACAATTATTAGCCTTTGATTGAATTGTCTAGTGTAAGTTCTCTCCAAATTGTCTGCTTTTATAAATTATTATCACCTCTATCAATATCATACTCTGATACTTGTTTTATAGTCTTATCTGATGATGCTTAAGAAAAAAGAACTTCATCAAAATAAATATTTCCAAGACTATTTGTGCTAGCTGATAACTTGAAAATTCATCAAAATAAATATTTCCAAGACTATTTGTGCTAGCTGATAACTTGAAAATTAAGGGGACCGATAATTTCTAATTTACATTCAAGATAGGCATTCTTAGAAAAATCACGGACTTGTGAGGACATTGTGCAGATACTCTCACCAATTTTTCCATAATTTTATTTCCTGAAATGATGAACAAATTATATATGAACATACTGCTTGAAAATGGATTAAAAGCCTTTTAATCTTTTAAAAAAGATTAGATCGGGTAGATCCCCCGGAGGAGGAAATGTCAACCTACTCCACTATTCTTGCCTGAGACATCCCATGGACAGAGGAGTCTGAAGGGCTTACAGTCCATGGTGTCGCAAAGAGTCAGACAAAACTGAGGAACTGAACACACACACAAACAGATCCGATCTACACATGGATAATAATTCGTTGTATTAAAAAATAATAATAATTTATTGTATTTAGCTGCAAATAATCTCATTTCCCTAATAAAAACAATAATGAGCTACTCATAATAGCCACACCCACATCTTTGCCTCAATCAATTCTATTCAGAATTCTTTCTAGTTATGAAGAAGACTCACATACCTCTAAAGACAGATATTATCATCTTTATTTTATTGCTATTTCAATTTATGAGGACACCTAGGGCTAAGGCCATGGCACCCCACTCTATTCTCGCCTGGAGAATCCCATGGATGGAGGAGCCTGGTAGGCTGCAGTCTATGGGGTCACTGAGAGTCAGCCACGACTGAGCGACTTCACTTTCACTTTTCATTTTCATGCATTGGGGAATGAAATGGCAACCCATTCCAGTGTTCTTGCCTGGAGAATCCCAGGGATGGCGGAGCCTGGTGGGCTGCCATCTATGGGGTTGCACAGAGTCAGACACGACTGAAGCGATTTAGCAGCAGCAACAGCATACATAATTTTTGACCACTTACGAAATATAAACATAAATTGAAATGTAAATTATGACAATAATTCATCTGTTACTAATTTTTTCCTACAAATATTCTTCTTGAGTTTGTTCTCTGTGATAACTAGAGAATGTTTTCTTGTTTCTACTTGCTGTATCAACCCTTTTCCTCCAAAATATACACCTCAAAACATACATGTGATGTCACCTGAGAACCAGACACCCCCAGACTGCCAGTACCAACCATGATTTTCTGAAGTCACTCGGTGTTTTTACTGAACACTCTTTAGGAAATATCAGTCAGTATTTGAGAGGAAATATTGTTTTTCCTTAAATTGTAACAACAATTATCATATAGTTTAAAAATAATCTAGGTTTAGACCTCAAGAGTAGCCTAGACTATGATTATTTTAGAATCTGCCTGAATAATAATCATAGTAACTAACTACTGCTGGGAGTAACATAACTACGCTGACTAAAAAGTAACAGGGGCATTTCTCGTAACCAGATTTTGAACATAGCTTCTCCCTCCCTAGCAATGCAGCTTAAAAGGATGGCAAAATTTACTTTTAGAATTACTAGTTTTACACAGCTAATGGGCATTCTTGGTGGCTCAGATGATAAAGAACATGCCTGCCAATGTAGGAGGTATAAGAGACATGGGTTCAATCCCTGGGTTGGGAAGATGCCCTGGAGAAGGAAATGGCAACCCATTCTAGGATTTTTGATGGAGAATTCCATGGACAGAGGAATGTTCCTGGTGGGCTACAGTCCATGGGGTCACAAAAATTCGGACATGACTGGGTGACTAACACACAGCTAATGAAAATTTACTTCCCTGGTGGCTCAGAGGGTTAAACATCTGCTTGCAATGCAGGAGACCTGGGTTCAATCCCTGGGTTGGGAATATCTCCTGGAGAAGGGAATGGCTACATACTCCAGTATTCTGGCCTGGACAATTCCATGGATAGAGGAGCTTGGTGGGAAACTCATATGTTTAACAATGCTTAGCAATATATGAAAACTCATATATTTAACAATAAGTGCACAAATAACACATTGTACTTGTTCCTTTGTAGATTTTTATTTTCTGCAGAATATTAACTACAATATGAAACTTTGCTTAAGTTGTAAAAAAATTGCAAGGTATAAAATGATGAAACAAGGCTGAATTTACTCTCTCAATGGACTTGACAAGTGACTAATTTGCTGTGAGAAGTTAAAAGTATTATATCACTGAAGATTTATTGCTTACCAAGAGCAGAGATATAAAATGCATCTTTGGCCTGTGGACTTTTCTAAATTAATTTATATCTATAGACTATCTCTGCCAAGAAGTGTTCTATAAGCAAAACAAAGAAAAAATACTAATTAGGCTCATCTATCATTAAATTCAATACCTGATGCATCTATATTATCATAGTTCACATCATATGGTACTTGTTTATGTAATATAAAATAGCCAGGGCTAAATACACACACACAAAAACTCATCACTTTTTTGTCAACAAATATATTTACACATATATCTGTATCTACCTATATATATATGAAACATTTTTACACATTCTGAATGCTCTAAACTTTTTATAATTTAAAAAACAGTTTCTATAACTTTCCTTTATTAAGACTTTTGTAACTTGTAAAAATTATTCAAAACCTTGAATCAATTTATAATCCCAAGGTCAGATTACTTTAGTCACTAAGACAGTCTAAAATTCCTCAAAATATTGTTTTACAATATTTTCCTTTCTTTTCACTACAAAGACAGAAAAAAGCATGACAATTTTATTCCTATCAGCACATAATTACGTAGTAATTGATGTCCTGTTTTTATTAACAATATGGAATAGATCACCTTTCTGAGTAAAATATTGAAGAGCACACATTTTCCTTTTACACTTTTTTTTTCCTGTATAAAACCAGTCTAGTGGTAGTGAATATTTTCTTGCTCTTACAGTTATTTTTTCCCAGTAATTTTGCATACATATTATTCTAATAGCTTCCCAGGGATCCACTTGAGTGTCCAATGGAAAGGTTAAGTTGGAATAAGAGAAAGCATTGCAACTAATTAATATGTCAGAGGAGTATAGCCCTAGCCAAAAGAGTTAATGAAGCTTGCTAAGGACACATGTGGGCCTTTTGTAACACAGGCCTGACTGTACAGCCTAGTTAGGTTAAATTGTCTGTCAGTTACTGACCAGTTGGCCACCACCTGGCTGCCTAGGCCAGTCTGTCCCCCATCCCCAACAGCCCTCTTCCCAGATCTCAATGGCAAGCTGCTGCCACTAACCCTCTAGAAGCCCCTGACAAGGTTTGGGCACACAATGGGCTCCTGACAAGTGAATGAAGGGCCATGGTGACACTCTGAATGGGGAAGATTTTCCCCATTTAAGCTGGTAATGTTCACAACAACACACATAAAAGAAAAAAGCCCATCCTTGGTGTCAGGCCATTAACATGTATAACAATATGCTAATAACCTTCTAGATTACTTTCAGTTTCCAAGGACATTTAAATACATGAATTGATGCCTTCAAAACTTAAAGGGGATGATGGGAGAGGAGAAATGAAGGGGCAGTTGGTTAGGGAGAAGGAAGAAACAAAAAGCAAATGGGAGAGATTGCAATCTATCTCACAGTAAACTACTTATAATGCCTTCCACCCAAACAGAGGGCTTCTGTCTGTGGAAAGATTACACTGAGCCTCACACTGTGCCCCGAGGGAAACATTATCAATGACATGCACATCTCCATGAGACTTGCATTTAAACATGACTGCTATGATCAGGAGGTGGCAAACTATTTTTAAGTGCAACCATGGACCTTTGGTTTTGAGGTTGTGTGTTACCCTTCCCTCATCTCTCTCTTTTGGGAGAATTTCTACAGTACTCTAGGTAGAACCTTTACCATCTACCCAATTAACAAACATGTTTGAGGAGCCTGAAAAATCGTATCTCAAGAAAAAATTATGCCATTTTAGGAACAGGCCCTGCCTGAGGTTGTAGCATGAAGCAATTAAGAAATGAGTGAAGGAAATAGATTATAATACACATTTTCTTGCCTGTTGTGTTATCATTTGCCATTGTCTTAGAATAAAACAAATGTGAGATGGAGTTTTAAATCCCAACATAGTCATTCAATGTATGTCTCAGAATTAAAAATCATTTTATGTTATCATAAGGAAAAAACTATCATATTCACCACCTGCCACATTGTATGTCAAAATTCATTGCTTCTGCCTTAAAAAAAAAAAACAAAAACAAACACACAGCAACTCTTTCTTTAGTGCTGATTAGTGATAGTCAATCAATTTGAAAAATTACTGTTCTCATAGAATTCAATTTTGGGCTGCTGCCATGAAATTGAATCTGCCTGGCTTCCAATGAGAGAAGGGGTTTGGTAAATATGATATGCTTTTTAAAATTCTGTCAAAAGGAACTTAACAGGAATAGGTAAATGGTATAACATTTCACGTTAATTTAGAGGGTAAAATGCTTCCTCCTTATACAGGTTTTGAAACAACTCATAAATTTGGAGCATCAAAATCTTCATGTAATGAAGAGTCCAATTTGTACCAGTCTGCAAATAGGTGCCCATGTGGTGATACTAAACAGGAACCATTTTTGTAGAGTCAAATCTGTTAAAGGGTTTGCTTCCCTAAGCAGCTGAGCAAAAATATCAGAATATAATCCTTGAAAACAAGGTTATGAAGAGTAAACATTTGTTTTCATGCTGTAAGCATCTTCTATTTTTAATGACGCATTAGGCAGGTGAACTACTGAACTTAATTCTAGGTAACATTAACAAAAATAACAATAGCAATGTGGATTTGTGTATTATTTTTCAAGTCTTTTATTTTAATTCAGATTTAAAATTCATTTACTATTTCTACTTGTCCTCAGAGTCTCATTGTCTATTCTCTTGCTCTATCTTTAGTAGAGGGAGGTGTCCTGGGGGACAGAGAAGGAAACAGCAGAAAACAGTAGTTGGTATGCCATCAGCTCCTTGGCCACATTTTACCATGTGGTAAGCTGTATTCAATGGCACCCCACTCCAGTCCTCTTGCCTGGAAAATCCCCTGGGCAGAGGAGCCCGGTAGGCTGCAGTCCATGGGGTTGCTAAGAGTCGGACAAGACTGAGCAACTTCACTTTCACTTTTCACTTTCACTCATTAGAGAAGGAAATGGCAACCCACTCCAGTGTTCTTGCCTGGAGAATCCCAGGGAAGGGGAAGCCTGGTGGGCTGCTGTCTCTGGGGTCGCACAGAGTCGGACACGACTGAAGCGACTTAGCAGCAGCAGCAAGCTGTATTCAAAGGAACATGGGACACCTCCACTGCAGTGTCCTGCTGCTTCATTTC
Organism: Bos taurus; assembly: GCF_002263795.3. Taxonomy (NCBI): domain Eukaryota; kingdom Metazoa; phylum Chordata; class Mammalia; order Artiodactyla; family Bovidae; genus Bos; species Bos taurus. The sequence continues at coordinate 37,185,040 of NC_037328.1, read as the reverse complement.
CATCAGGATGGAGAGCCAGAGTGAGGTGTCCTTAAAGGTTCCTTATTATAATCAAATATAATAAGCTACTTATCAAGAAATAAGATAGGCCAAGTCAAGGATCCCCATGCCTAAACTTCAGTATTTCTACTTCTGTAATGAAATTTTCCTTTTTTGAGGCTAGTCTCAACATTCAGTCAGATGCTCAGCTGTGTCCAACTCTTTGCAACCCCATGGACTGCAGCACGCCAGGCTTCCCTGTCCATCACCAACTCCCAGAGCTTGCTTAAACTCACGTCCATCAAGTCCATGATGCCATCCAACCACTGTCGTCCCCTTCTCCTCCCGCCTTCAATCTTTTCCAGCATCAGGGTCTTTTCCAATGAATCAGTTCTTTGCATCAGGTGGCCAAATTATTGGAGCTTTAGCTTCAGCATCAGTATACTGATATACATACTCTGGTGTCTCTTCAGATCATACAAATCTCAACATTTAAGTTTACTGATTTCCAAAATCACTCACTTGACTAGTTTTCTATCCATCAGTAAGTAACTTTATAGGATACTCTAATAAACAAGGTTCTTCAATGAAAGCAGGCTCAATACTACAATTTCTATCAGAAAATGTGGATCAAAAACCAAAGTTAAGACTGTGAAGTGGCCATTTATATCACAGTCAAACAAGCTGTATTACATTTGGGTTGTAACCTAAAGAACAAAATGACAAAAGGGCTAATAAAAAACTCTTTCTTTAAGGCCCAGTAACTCTGGTCGCTCAGTCATTGCAACTCTTTCCAACTCCATGGACTGTAGCCTGCCAGGCTCCTCTGTCCTTGGAATTCTCCAGGCAAGAATGCTGGAGTGGATTGCCGTTCCCTTCTCCAGAGGATCTTTTTGACCCAGGGATTGAACCCAGCCTCCCTTATTGCAGGCAGATTCTTTTTTTTTTTTTTTTTTGCAGGCAGATTCTTTACCATTTGAGCCACCAGGGAAGCTCGATGACTCTGCAAATAATTTGCTTTTCCAAGTTCGGGGACAGAGGATTCTGAAACACATGATATCTGATAATACACAGAAAAAACTGTATGGTGACACATAACGCATCTTTCCTCTTCATTTGGGATAAGAGTTACACAAAATGGTTTTATTATTTACAACAATAAGAAAATAAGTAGACATAATTTGTTGTTGTCAGATAGTATCACTGCCTCAATGGACATGAATTTGAGCAAACTCCAAGAGACAGTGGAAGCCAGAGGAGTCTGGTGTGCTGCAGTCCATGGGGTTGCAAAGAGTTAGACATGACTTAGGGACTGAACAACAAGATATGTTTTACATGTCGATTATTTAAGATTGTAGTTTATACTAAATGTACGAGTCAAGATCATTTAAATAATGTCACCATGGTTAAAAGTAATAAAGTAATAAAACCAGATTAGACTTAGCATTTAAGAAGCAAAGCTAAGGTGCAAGTACTGTGTACAATATAAAAATGCATATTTTCAACCTGTAAAAACTATATTGTTTTTACTGCAAACTTGAGTATCTTAAGAAACTATTTTAAAATAGAGAATATAATATGTGCAATTAGTAGAGTGTCAAATTCAACTAGTATAGATTTCAAAGTTTGTTTAGATATTCAATCTTTTTATACTTTTAAATTACTTTATGGTTTTTAAAAAATGAAGTTTAATTTTGCATTCGTGTGACCTAAATGGGCTGAGGCTTTTTCATTAAAACAAAGATTGTCTGGCTGTTTGTCCAAATCTCCAGTGAAGAGGCAATTGTCTCCTGACAGAGACAATTGTCGGTGTTTATTCTACTGAAAAATGTGAATATGTTGTGTTTCTGAATTTGCTTAATTAAGAAAGGAGCTTTGTACAATTTATGGACAATGAATAAAAATGATAGGTTTCTAAGACTCCTTTGCTTTAATTTTTCTCTAGTGCATCTGATGGTGCACCAGAACTACTTAGCATTTCCTATTTCAAGACATTTATCTATTACAATTACTGAAAATTATTATTACACACATTTGAATATCATTATATATAAAGATAAGCTGTCTTTACTTAATGATAATACTTTAGCATACAGCAAATATCCATTTTGTTTTTACTTCATAAAAGAATATGCAGAACATACATAGTATTTTTATGTATTAATTATTTAAAATTTTTCTATTTCAAAAGGCACTGTATTTAACTCATTATATCTTTTTCTTAACTACCATTAGGGTATAATATACTAAACACTAAAAATTTTCCATAAGATTAAAATTGAAAGGAATTTAATAAGTAATGTGACATTATATTTACTTTATATTTACCATATTTCCAGCTCTCAACAATAAGCTATATTTACCATTGTTCCAACTCTCAACAATAAGCATGCAAAAATTAGATATAAATACACACTTTAGAAATTTTATAGAAATAATTTTTTAAAACTTTGTTTTTGATTTGTTTTTAATCATAGGCTCCTTGATGATGGAAGTTTTGAGAGAATGACTTAAAAACAACCTATAAAAACCACACACACACATACAAAAATAAAACACAAACTTTCTACTTTCAGAGATCCAATAACAAAATACCACAGTTGCCAAAGTTATCTGCTTCCTATCAAGACCCATGTTTGGCAAAAGAAGTATTCAATTCATTCATCATTGTCAATGCACTGGTACTCTAATTATTTCAAATTGTTTCCTCAGCCAGAGGTCTAGGACAAATCAGGCGAGCCAAAAATAGCAGTTATGAATAATTATGCATAATTTACCTCAAGGCCTAGGCCAGTCTATCATTAGAACTTTTACTTGCCACACTGTGATCTCTGCTAATTGCAAACTTTAAAATTAGTTCAAGGTTGTCTTTTTATCCAGTGCCAACCTCAAACCCTCTTCCTAGGAACTTTCTGGTAGTTTGAACACTTCAAATAAAGTGTCATCAGAATTTTGTAAAGAATGCATACATTAAATGAAAGATGGAAATTACTGGAGAAAATATCGCTCTCACTTTTTGTAATGCTCAAATATGTTCATAAAAGTATAATGATGAGAGGTTAGAAGTCAAAATAAGGTAATGGCCTACTTATGGGTATTCTATTGTGCTGAGAAAGAAGAAAGAGTTTTAGAAATGTGCCAATATTTCTCTTAAGAGTCAGTTCTTAGACAATCACTATACTTTCTTAAAAAATGGACCCTTGACATTCTGCTATTTACCAGAAAGTCAACAGAGCAATCTGACTTGGACCTTCATTTAGGACAAAAACTGAGATACCCGTTTCTTTTACTACAGACATCAGCATTTCTAATAACTACAAATATTTCCAAATATGCAGTAAAGTATGACACTAGACTGAAAGCAATGCATTTTGATTTATTTTTACCCTCTTCAATGTTATTTCTTCCCATATAAGAAAAGGTTATAGACAAACTTAATTATCCCCCATCATTTCTCCCCTTTGCCCTACCCATGCTCTATCTTGTAGCTATACTTTATCTTCTTGTTGAAAGAAGAGAAAAGATTAACTAAAGAGAAAATAAATGTGATACCTTAAATTATCTATCCTTCATTTTACTTGAATTTTAACCTCTTTTTAAGGCCTTTGAATTTTAGGCCATGAAGACATGTATCACTGAACTGTCATCCTTCTGAATTATTTTCTTTATATAAAACAAAGGATGCTCCATTTCATCTCAGACATTCTGAGGAGAAATGGGCCAGTCTTCAGGAATGTTTTTCCTGGCTATGACCAGTCAGATAAATGTTCCCACTCCATTCCTTTTAATAACACCTCAGACTTGTTATGTTTCTGTGCTTATGCTTTATGCCTTTTATTAATTGATGGTTTTTGAGAGTCATCTGCTCAAGGAATCCCTTCAACAGTGCCAGGTCAATTTACTTAGAGTGAGTGCTATTCAGATCCTCTCTAAGCATCATTCCAAAATATTTTGAGCTTGAAGATTCTGCTGAAACACTGCTTCAGAAACTGGTGGTGGACGGTGCCAAGAAGCACAAACAAAAAAAGAAAGCAAATTGAGGGAAGCAGATGAATTTGGGAAAGAAAAGGATAAAAGCTAAAGACAGCAGATAACTGATTCATCTTCAATATTTTGAAGAATTCTGTTGCTTGTTTTTGCTGTTGTCAGTCTTTTTGCATGAAAGATCTTGTAGTATGGCTGTTATGACGGTGCCAGAATGAAAATCAGAAAACAGCAGTTATTATATCATAAATGACTTTGTGTTATTTCAAGAGTTCACAGGCATATCCAGCACCCACCTGGCCTCCCGGTGGGCCTCAGCTACTTCAAGCAAAACTGCCACCAGTGCTTATGTCAAAAAGAGAGTCCATGTATTGGGTATATTTTGCTCTTGTTCACTGAAATCTTTTAATTTAGTGAACATTTTTAAAAAAATGAACAAGTTACCATAACAAATAATTAGAAATTGTGATAAATTACATAATGGAGAAGATAAGGGGAAAAAATAAAAGATAACAAGGATGGTTGCTAGGCTTAGTTTAGAGTATGGATCAAGGAAAGCCTGGCATTTAAGCTGAGAAGTAAACCAGAAGGGTGATACAGTAGAGGTCTTAAGGTGATGAAGAACCCAACCAAGATCTGGAGTTAGATCACTGGGATCTTAACTGTGCAACTTATTTGCTGCTAATTAGCCTTTGGGCAAGTGACTTAATCTCTCTGGCTTCAGTTTCATTATCTGTAAAGCAAAGATGATGATAGCCTTTAAACCATAGGCTGAACCACATCTAAAGAGACTGGGAATAGTGTTCCTGGCAAATGAAAACACAAGAATAAGAACCCTATTGAGTGAAAGCCTTTGGTGCTTCTGAGAAATTGAAACTTGGCCAGTGTGACCACAGCATGATCCGGCAGGGATGAAGTTCAAGAGAACCACAGCAGGAGCTATACCGCCTAAAGCCTACTCAGCCTTGGAAAGAAGGCTGGACTTTGTTGTACAAAAGCTGATGTTTGCTCTTCCTTCAGAAGATGTATATGTCAGCGTTCAAGATAATGGAGGATAGAAAGGAACAATGTGAAAAAGATCCTCTTTTTCTGAAATAACATTAAAAATTAAACAATTAACATATAATGGATGTTTTCAAATAGATGACTTTGACTGCAGTGTGGAGATTTTAAAGGGAAAGTTGGCTGGAACAGCAGCATTTGTATTAATGCAGGAGACCAGTTAAGAGATGGTGGTCTGGTCCATGGTGGCAGCACTGGGATGGAAAGAATTTGATCAATTTGAAATGTGTTTACATTATCCTGCATTTATTTAAAAAAATCATTTTTACAAAATATGTATTTCCTTGGAGAAGTTTTATATGCAGATAATACTTATTGGGTGGGTTGTACACTAATGATGTTTTAACCTTCAAGATCAATTTCTGAGGATCAGCACTGGCAAATTGTCTTATTCTTAAATGAAGTTTCTTTGTTTTCTCTTCCAACTTTCTCACTGTTGCTAGAAAGAATACTAGGCTGGCTTTTCCCATGGGCCCCTGTGGGATTGTATAGAATGTTGAATCAGAATCACGTACAGCATGTCTCCTTTATGAGTCTGTTTTATGCTCCTAATCCTTCACTGATTAGAAGTGAAAGAAAAACAATACAGAGATCCTGTAATCTTTAAAAAACAAACTTCTAAAATATAAGTTTCTAAAGTATTAAGTGTATGAGAATTCCAAATTAGCAATGTTGTACTCAAGAAACTTTTTGAGTAATATTATCAATGATCTCTGTGTAGTTGTGTAAATAAAATTTCACTTACAGTATCTTGATTATCTTCAGGTTATTCCATTCCATTATATTAAATTACCTTCAGTTTATTCCATTTATTCTATTAAATAGGTTCATCTAGTTCCTAAGATATGGTTCATGGCTATTCTACTGGGTATTATGAGGCATTAGCATACCAGCATATATATTAGCATAAATTTGATGGTCACAGAAGAACAAATGGGAAGAAAAGCACATGTTTTCATTGTATAATCTTGAGATTGTTTCCATCACCTACTTATTTGTTGTCCATGAAAGAAAAGAATCTTTGAGGCATCTAGAATTCTGTGTTGAAAATTTTCTGATAGGTCAGAGGAAGTCAGGATATACTAATAGGTTTCATCCCAAAGAGAGTATGGGTGGAAACAGACCCAATGGGTAGCTGTAAATGGCAAGAATCAGGATAGATGAAGTGTGGAATAAGTTTTGGGAAATGTCCCCCAACAAAGATTTCCCAGTTGATTCAAGCAAAGACATCCATTATACAAAAGTCTTGAGGCGTTAATTTTAGGCTGGATTTTGTCTAGGCTACTTGGCAGGTTCATGCTCCTCTAGATCGATTACTTTTCTCTGCTCCTTTCTGTCTGAAATTTTACTTCTCTCTGAACAACTCAAAACTAATACTGGAATAATTTCAGCCGTTTCTATTTGCTTAATACAACTTGATATCATTTTCTACACTGGTTTGGTTCTCTTAGCTGCTGACTTCTCTCCCCAAACTAGGCACAGTCAGATGCTGAAAGACCCCATTCTCTAATCTGACTCTAGTTCTGCATAAACCAACCAGACTTCTTGTATTGACCATACATAGGGGCCTTTCAACATTTTCAAAAGGAACTGTCTTCTTTCCCTTCCCCAGTCCATCACTCTGGGGATTAAACTTTGTACGTTTCATCCTCTCAGTTGATTCTGAATGTTGTGTTTTTCTATGTCACATGGCTGTAGTGAGATAGGAAGGAAGGCGGCGGGGCACAACTAATAGAAGGACACAACCATTAAGAAGAACAGAAAACCACAAAAACTGGTTAGGACCTATTAGGCCCAAGATGGCAGAAGATTTGACTTCCAGTAGACCTTGAGTCTCATTAGATGCTCATTATAATGCATTAGCATGCTAAATTACTCACCCACAGGGATCATGGCATTTAGGAGGCTGACCATAAAAGGCCAAAATGTGAGTGGTGGACCAACTCCTGAAAGTCCTCACCTCTTCTTCAAGATAGACTCTTTCCTCCCACTAGTGAGCCTGTGAAATTACCCAGCCCATAAAAAATAACCACCCACACCTCAGGGCACTCTTGTCTTTTGAGATGGACCACACTGTCTCTGGAGTATGTGTCTCTGTGAATAAACCTGCTTTCACTTTACCAGGACTCACTCTTGAATTCTGTCCTGTGAGAAACCAAGGATCTTCACTTGGTGGCTCATTCCAGGGACTCACACAATTCCTGGAACATGACCCTTTTCTCACACCCCATTTTTCCTACAACAGTAGTAGAGATCCAGAGCCCATGATAGAAACCAAGAAAAACTGGGGTCTCCCAATTTTCAGGAATAGATTTCAAATGCCCACAGTTAGCATCCATTTAGGGTATTTAGAGTTGTTTCATTCTCATCTTTTCCTAGAAGCACACATTATATAGTTAAGGAACTCGCACAAATTCTACATTTAATTTTAAAATCACAAATGTATCAGATTTGACATTATAATGCTAATAAAATATAACAGTGAAAGAGATAGCCTAACAAATCAAGAGCCATATAAATCAGGTATTCTGTGAAATTTTTCTATCCTATCCCTTCCTCTTCCCCTTTTTGCTCCCCTAAATCAAAGTATTATATTTGAAACTAAAATTTAATCAAGTTATTTTTATCTTTTAAAAATATGAGTCATCATTGCTGACTCACTATGCACCTGGTAGTGAGTTAAACTCTTTATATACAAAAACTGTAACATTTAATTTGTGCAGTAGCTTCATGAAATAAGTAGCAACTCCGTCACCTTGGGGATGGAGAAAATGAAATTTATAGTGAATAAGAAGCAATGGCAGAAGTCAAGTTTAAGTCAGCCTGATTCCAAGGCTATAAGCACTCTAGTTTTGTTCACTTAACAGTGTAAATAACTATTGCTGAGTGACTCCTGATACATAGAGCTGACATTGCAGCTTGCCATCCAGGCCCTTCTTCACTGAAGGACTTGGTATCTTGGCCGCTGGGCGTGTTGCCAGCAGGCAGAAGCAGCTCGCAGCCCCTTCAGAGGCTGCCTGTGTTCCAGAGAGCTTTGCTCCAGAATTCAAGCCCTTCCCAATGTGATGCATCCAAAGACTGAACATGCAGGAATGAAAAGGCCTGGTCATCTTAGCCCAATTCAAGATAATTCTAAAAGATCATTTGGGGTCATGCAAGCTGGGGTGGGCCTGTCTCCCAGCTCCACTTCTCCTTCTGCCTTCCTGATTCTTCTTCTTTCTTCCCCAGGGGCAGATCCCCAAGGTGCTTCTTCATAAACGGTCAGAGTCTGCTTCTGGGGAAACCCAACTCACAATAATGGACAAAGAGGGAGAGGCTGGGCATGTGGTTTTAGGCAAGACAGAAGTAAGAACAGTGACAGTGAGGAAAGCACCACTGTACATGATGAGCAGAAGTTAGATCATAAAAATCAATGCACTTCACTGTGTTTTGTTCTCCATAAAATTAACATGGTCATTCTTTGTAGCTAAAATTATTTAATTCATTGGTTTATTCTTTATGATCTAACTTCTCCTGTAGATGGCATGTTCATATATTTACTCCTGTTTTTCCTGTCTCCATAATGCATATCTCCTAGGATATTAGATAACCCAGAATGCCTAGAACAATCTCATTCATACCTGTTGTCTCATTTTAATTATCAGTAGTGCCTCTCTTCAGTCTTAAGCCTCCTTACAGGGATGATCATTATGTTCATCTGACTAATTCCCAGAACTTGTGTATATCTTCTACTTGTTGTGATTTTAAGTGATTTGTGTCACTTGGATAAAAAGGGTCGTTAAGCAAAGCATTAAGCACAGCAGGTATAAAATAATAAAAATTATAATAAATTAAGGGTCTGCCAAAGATCTATAAACTTAACACCAGTATGTATGGGCAAGAGGGTACAGAAACCAGTGCCTCCACGGATTGCTAGCAAGAGAGTAAACTGGTACAAGCTCTACTGAGGGCGATTTGAAAATATTTATAAAAACTTAATATGCATACAAATTTGCTCAGCAACTCTTATTCTAAATGTTTAACAGAGATCTAGTTATTCAGTTGTGAAATGATATTCATGCCAGGTTATTCATTGCAGCCATATTTGTGTTCGGGGGAATGAGAAAGAAAAATGAATGCCTCATTGGCAGTAGAAAACAAATAGACTGGCACATCCATATTATGTGGCACCATGCAAACATAAAAACTTTAAAAAAGGAAGCTCTCTATACGAAAGATCCCCAAAACACATTGTAAGGTTTCAAAAAAAACTAGGCTATTAAAAAAATAATTGAAAACTTCCATTCGATTCAAATTATATACTATGACATAATACTTGTCCACATATAAATACACTAATAATATGAATGGCCTCCGGAAAGGTTAGAAGAACTGCTAGCAGAGATGAGTGAACCATATCAATGTATTGCCTATTTGAAACTTTCCCTTTGAATCTAGATTTCTGATATGTTATGGATCTCAAACTTTGGTTCAAGAAGGTCAAAATGATTATAATATTAATATGGTGGCATTTGCCTTTTCACTCTAATTGAATCTCTAGAGTTCAGAGGAGTTTACCAGAACCTCCATGAGTGTCTATCATTATATCTCTTAAGTTAACATCTAGTGAACTTACTATTATTTTTAGATGGATTAGTAATTTCTTTGAATTTCTCAGTTTAATTCCCATTAGGGTAATTATTGATGGACATAACCCATAAAAACAAAACCTCAGTAATTTTTAAGGGTATCAAGGGGTCCTGAGACCAAAAATGTAGAAGAACCACTCTGATACAGGAAATTAAAAAAGGAAAAAAAAAATTGTAGTGTAGAGACATTTGAGGTTGTGAGATGGAAGCAATTAGTGAGCTGAGGAGAACAAAAAGTAAAACAATTTCACTGATGGATCTGGTATAAAAAGCCTGGAAAATATTTGGCAAAGATATATGTAAAGTTTATAACAATACTAAAGAAAGCTTAAGCTACAAAATTAGGGGTGGGAATAAACAGGATATATGTTTGCTTATGCAACATGATTCTAAGTTAAAAGAAGTGTATAGGGAAAAAAATATGCCCAATTCAAATGCTGGCTTTCTGAGTGCTCTATATAAAATGTTATTTACTTATGACATTTATTTACAATTATTTAGTTATAAATATTCATAATTTTATAATCCTAAAAACTTTTCATGGGGCTTTCACATGGAAGTCTCATTTTATTCTTCCAACAATTGAAAGGGAAAGAGCCTGAATATTACCATCATTTCATGGAAGAACTTTATACAAGATACTCTGCACTTTTGTTTCGATATCATTAAACATTAACAGATTACACAATTTACTTATTTAGTATATCTGTTGTCTATCTACCTCCAGATGAATGTAAGATCCATTTGAATTGCTCCATAACATTCAGTTCAATTCAGTTCAGTCACTCAGTTGTGTCCGACTCTTTGCGACCCCATGAATCGCAGCACGCCAGGCCTCCCTGTCCATCACCAACTCCCGGAGTTCACCCAGACTCATGTCCATTGAGTCAGTGATGCCATCCAGCCATCTCATCCTCTGTTGTCCCCTTCTCCTCCTGCCCCCAATCCCTCCCAGCATCAGAGTCTTTTCCAATGAGGCAACTCTTCGCAGGAGGTGGCCAAAGTATTGGAGTTTCAGCTTTAGCATCATTCCTTCCAAAGAAATCCCAGGGCTGATCTCCTTCAGAATGGACTGGTTGGATCTCCTTGAAGTCCAAGGGACTCTCAAGAGTCTTCTCCAACACCACAGTTCAAAAGTATCAATCCTTCGGTGCTCAGCTTTCTTCACAGTCCAACTCTCACATCCATACGTGACCACTGGAAAAACCATAGCCTTGACCAGACGGACCTTTGTTGCCAAAGGAATGTCTTTGCTTTTGAATATGCTATCTAGGTTGGTCATAACTTTTCTTCCAAGGAGTAAGCGTCTTTTAGTTTCATGGCTGCAGTCACTGTCGGCAGTGATTTTGGAGCCCAGAAAAATAAAGTCTGACACTGTTTCCACTGTTTCCGCATCTATTTCCCATGAAGTGATGGGACCAGAAGCCATAATCTTAGTTTTCTGAATGTTGAGCTTTAAGCCAAACTTTTCACTCTCCACTTTCACTTTTATCAAGAGGCTTTTTAGTTCCTCTTCATTTTCTGCCATAAGGGTAGTGTTATCTTCATATCTGAGGTTATTGATATTTCTCCCAACAATCTGGATTCCAGCTTGTGCTTCTTCCAGCCCAGCGTTTCTCATGATGTACTCTGCATATAAGTTAAATAAGCACGGTGACTATATACAGCCTTGACATACTCCTTTTCCTATCTGGAACCAGTCTGCTGTTCCATGTCCAGTTCTAACTGTTGCTTCCTGACCTGCATATAGGTTTCTCAGGAGGCAGGTCAGGTGGTCTGGTATTCCCATCTCTTTCAGAATTTTCCACGGTTTACTGTGATCCACACAGTCAAAGGCATTGGCATAGTCAATAAAGCAGAAATACATGTTTTTCTGAAACTCTCTTGCTTTTTTGACAATCCAGCAGATGTTGGCAATTTAATCTCTGGTTCCTCTGCCTTTTCTAAAACCAGCTTGAACATCTGGAAGTTCACAGTTCACGTATTGCTGAAGCCTGTCTTGGAGAATTTTGAGCATTACTTTGCTAGTGTGTGAGATGAGTGCAACTGTGCAGTAGTTTGAGCATTGTTTGGCATTGCCTTTTTTTGGGATTGGAATGAAAACTGACCTTTTCCAGTCCTGTGGCCACTGCTGAGTTTTCCATATTTGCTGACATATTGAGTGCAGCACTTTCACAGCATCATCTTTCAGGCTTTGAAACAGCTCGACTGGAATTCCATCACCTCCACTAGCTTTGTTCGTATGATGCTTCCTAAGGTCCACTTGACTTCACATTCCAGGATGTCTGGCTCTAGGTTAGTGATCACACCATCTTGATTTTCTTGGTCGTGAACATCTTTTTGTACGATTCTTCTGTGTATTCTTGCCACCTCTTCTTAATGTCTTTTGCTTCTGTTAGGTCCACACCATTTTTGTCCTTTCTTGAGCCCATCTTTGCATGAAATGTTCCCTTTGTATTTCTAATTTTTTTGAAGAAATCTCTAGTCTTTCCCATTCTATTATTTTCCTCTATTTATTTGCATTGATCACTGAGGAAGGCCTTATTATGTCTCCTCACTATTCTTGGGAACTCTGCAAAGAATATAATTGAATACACAACCATCAAATGGTCTCTGCTTATTTTCTGTGGCTCCAATTAGCAGTTATGTTGATTCTTTGACTATTCCTGGCCAAGAGTTTGAAATGAATGTGAGAGACAATTCAGAATTTATTCTTATGGCACTGGTTTCAGCAACACCATCTAACTCCATAGAAAGCCTTGTCACTAGTGGCAGTAGCCATGCATGAGTGTAAATGTGTGTGTGTGCTCAGTCATGTCTGACTTCTTTGTGACCCCATGGACTTTAGCTCTTCAGGCTCCTCTGTCCATGGAATTTTCTAGGCAAGAATACTAGAATGGGTAGCCATTCCCTTCTCCAGGGGATCTTCCCAACCCAGGGATTGAACCTGGTTGTCTCGTATCTCCTGCATCACAAAGGCAAATTTTTTACCACCGAGACACCAGGGAAGCTGGCAACATCCATAGTCAGAGACTAAGTAAAGGCAGAGGTGATTCACTGAAAGATTTTGGTAATGTTTGCTGTGGTCCTCATTGTACCCTCCTCAAATGGACCTGTTGCCTTTTAAGCTGAGCTGTAAATTCCTGCTGATATGCCTTTCAGTAAATTCGTTTTCTGACTAAATCAGCCTGAGTGAGTTTCTGATGCTAACAACTTGGTCCTAACAAGGGTGCTGAGACATAAAACAGTATCTGATTTAGTAAAAGAATCCCAGTTTGTTCTTTCCTCTGAAATTTTTCATAGTACCTTCAGAAGGATAGGTGTTAACTCTTCTCTAAATGTTTGGTAGAATTTACATATGAATTCATCTGGTCCTAGAATTTGTTAGGAGTTTATAAATTACAGATTAAATTTCATTACTGGTAATTAGTAACATTTTGTATTTCTTCCTGCTTCAGTCTTGGGAGATTGTATTGAATTTATTTCTAGGTTGTCCATTTTATTGACATATAGTCATTGATAGTGGGCTCTTATCATTCTTGGTATTCCTGTGGTGTTGTAATTTCTCCTTCTTCATTTCTAATTTTATTTATTTGGGCCATATCTCTTTTTTATTGATGAATCTGGCTAAGGATTTATCAATTTTGCTTAACTTTTCAAAGCACCAGCTTTTAGTTTTATTGATCTTTTCTACTATTTATTAGTCTCTATTTCATTCATTTCTGCTTGATCTTGTCACTTTCCCTCTACTAACTCTGGGTTTTATTTCTTTTTATTATTCTTGTAGTCCCTTTAGGGGAAAGGCTCTGTGAAGCCAATATCACTCTGAAAGCAAAAGAATTGGGAAGATATACCATGTTCTTGGAATGAAAGAAGCAACATTTTAAAATGACCATACTACCCAAGGCAATCTACAGATTCAGTGCAATCCCTGTCAAATTATAAATGGCATTTTCACAAAACTAGAAGAAATAATTTTAATGTTATATGGAAACACAAAAGACCATAAATAGCCAAAACAGTCTTGAGAAAAAAAACAGAGCTGGGGGAATCAATCTTCATAAATATCATACTATAATACAACACCACAGTAATCGAAACAGTATGGTACTGGCACAAAAATAGACCCATATACCAATGGAGCAGAATCGAGAGCGCAGGAACAAATCCACTCACTTAAGGTCAATTAATCTATGACAAAGGAGGCAAGACTATACAACAGAGTAGACATTCTATTCAATAAGTGTTTCTGGGAAGCTGGACTGCTCTATGTGAAAGAATGAAATTAGAGCATTCTCTAGCACCATATACAAAAATAAACTCAAATGGATTAAAGACTTAAATGTAAGACCAGATACTATAAAATTCCTAGAAGAAAACATAGGCAAAACACTCTGACATAAATCACAGCAATGTTTTTGAATCTATCCCCTAAATAACAAATAAAAGCAAAAATAAACAAATGGGACCTACTTAAACTTTAAAAAGATTTTAAAGGAAACTATTGACAAAACAAAGAGTTGACTCATTGGAAAAGACTCTGATGCTGGGAGGGATTGGGGGCAGGAGGAGAAGGGGATGACAGAGGATGAGATGGCTGGATGGCATCACCGACTCAATGGACGTGAGTTTGAGTGAACTCTGGGAGTTGATGATGGACAGGGAGGCCTGGTGTGCTGCAGTTTATGGGGTCGCCAAGAGTTGGACACTACTGAGCGACTGAACTGAACTGAACTGACTGACAAAACAAAAGGTCAACATACTGAATGGGAGAAAGTATTTGAAAAGTATATGCTCTGTAAGGGATTAATATTCAGCACATATAAACAGCTCACACCACTCCTCATCAATGAAAAACAATCCAATTTTTCAAACATGCAGAAGAACTTAACAAACAATTTTCAAAAGAGAAAATGCAGCCAGAGAACAGGCACATGACAAGATGTTCAACATTGCTAATCATAAGGGAAATGCAAATCAAAATCACAATGCGCTATCACCTCACATCTGTCAGAATAGCTGACATCAGAAAGAACACAGATAACAAATGTTGGTGAGGATGTGGAGAAAAGGGGAGACATACACTGCTAGTGGAAATGTAAATAGGTGCAGCTACTGTGAAACGTTGTATAGAGATTTCTCAAAAATGTTGAAAATAGACTACCGCATGACCCAGCAATCCCACTAAGTATATATCTAAAAAACACACAAAAACACCAATTTGAAAAGATACCTGCACTCCAATACTCATAGCAGCATTACATACAATAGTGAACATATGAAAGTAACCAAAGTGCCTAACAACAAATGATTGGACAAAGAAGATGTGGTATATACATAAAAGAAATACTACTCAGCCAATAAGAAAGAATGACATTTTGGCATTTGCAGAAACATGGATGGATTGAAGGGCATTTGCTAAGCGAAATAAGTCAGAGAAAGACAAATATCATACACTATCATTTATACATAGAATCTAAGAAATAATACAAATTATTGAATATAACAAAAAAGAAGTAGACTGACAGAACAAACTTGTGGTTACTAGTGGGGTGGGTGGCAAGGCAGTATAGGGATGGGGAGTGGGAGATACAAACCATTGACTCTAAGAGGCTCAGGATATATAGTATAACACAGGGAATATAGCCAACATTTTTTTAATAACTGTAAGTGAAAAGTAACCTTTACCTTTAAAAATTGTAAAAGTTAAAATAAAAAAGAATTGCAGTTTTGTATGAAAGGGTCAGGGCTGTAGAAATAACATTAAAATTAAATCTCAGTATATCAAAATATGAATGCTTCCCAGGTAGCATGGTGGTAAAGGATATGCCTGCCAATGCAGGAGACGCAAGAGACACAGGTTCGATCCTTTGGTCAGGAAGATCCTCTGGGGAGGGAAATGGCAACTCCAGTATTCTTTCCTGGGGAATCCCATGGACAGAGAAGGCTGGTGGGCTACAGTCCATGGGGTCACAAAGAGTTGGATAAGACTGAGCACTACTACTACTACTACTATATCAAAATATATATTAGATGTTTCATAAATATTGGATTCATGAATCAGTGAAATCTCATTAGAAACATTTGGTCAATATGCAGCCACAGTAGTACAAATCAAACTGATACATCATTAAATAATCTCCTTTGAAGATATGGGTAAAGTTACTTAAAATACATTGTCCTTGCCTATAAAACAATGTATTACTCAGGAAAATAACAAAAAAGATATGTCCTTTCTTCTTTCCACAATATATGTGTAAAAGATATTTTTCTTTATTTAAGGAAAATTAAGGGGAAATATATTTATAGTTTTGGTATGCAATAGCCTATCCATTTTTTTTTCTTTTTCAGATACAACTAATTTGAGATGTGAAAAGCAGTTGGCCTATTAAGCAGTGCTCCTTGGGGCATCGGAGTCCTTTGCAATATGAAGAGTTACCACATTACTGAAAATTGAAAGTGAAAGTTGTTTAGTCATTTCCAGTGCTTTGCGACCCCCTGGACAGCAGCCCATCAGGCTCCTCTGTCCATTGGATTCTCCAAGCAAGAATACTGAAGTGGGTTGCTATTCCCTTTTCCAGGGGATTTTCCAGAACCAGGGATCAAATACAGGTCTCCTGAATTACAGGCAGATTCTTTACCATTTGAGCCCCTGGGGGAGCTCAGATTATTACTGAAAGACCCATTTTAAAATGTGTTTGAAAAACAATGGCTTATAAAAAAAAAAAAGAATCATGTGCCTTTAAAACAGGACTTCTCAGAATCTTTAAGACAGTATTGTGTTAGTTTGTTATGAATTTTTTGAAAGAAGGCAACATGATAAGTATCATCCTATAAACTTATTTTATATTTTTGAAATGTTAATCCTAACATTTGGGGTATAAACATTGTCTCCTGATGGATTAGGAATTCTTGACCAAATCAAATAGCCAACCAATAATTGGTATGTTCTTTATTTCCTTCTAATAGATAGTTTAAAAAAAGTAAAACTCTACCAATTTATTAACATAATTATGCCATAATATAAAAGTGAGAGAGAAGGTTTTATAATGAGAAATGACACACGTTTTATTATTAGTATTAAAGGTAATCTTCAATGGAGTGGTAGACTCTATAATGAAATTTCAGATTTTTGGAGAAGCATCTAAAATGATTTAGAACATTCTGGAGTCAAGATGTTTAGGTTTAAATTCTGTCTCCACCATACATTGGTTGTATGACTGGGGCCAGTTTTTTTTCCCTTCATTGTATTTTAGTTTTCTAATCTACGAAATGATAATAAAATGTGGTTCATAGGGTTCAGTTCAGTTCAGTCACTCAGTCGTGTCCAACTCTTTGTGACCCCGTGAATCACAGCACGCCAGGCCTCCCTGTCCATCACCAACTCCAGGAGTTCACTCAAACTCACGTCCATTGAGTCAATGATGTCATCCAGCCATCTCATCCTCTGTTGTCCCCTTCTCCTCCTGCTCCCAATCCCTCCCAGCATCAGAGTCTTTTCCTATGAGTCAACTCTTCACATAAGATGGCCAAAGTACTGGAGTTTCAGCTTCAGCATCATTCCCTCCAAAGAACACTCAGGACTGATCTCCTTTAGAGTGGACTGGTTGGATCTCCTTGCAGTCCAAGGGACTCTCAAGAGTCTTCTCCAACACCACAGTTCAAAAGCATCAATTTTTCAGCGCTCAGCTTTCTTCACAGTCCAACTCTCACATCCATACATGACTACTGCAAAAACCATAGCCTTGACTAGACATTTGTTGGCAAAGGAATGTCTCTGCTTTTGACTATGCTATCTAGGTTGGTCATAACTTTCCTTCCAAGGAGTAAGCGTCTTTTAATTTCATGGCTGCAATCACCATCTGCAGTGATTTTGGAGCCCAGAAAAATGAAGTCTGACACTGTTTCCACTGTTTCCCCATCTATTTCCCATGAAGTGATGGGACCAGAAGCCATGATCTTTGTTTTCTGAATGTTGAGCTTTAAGCCAACTTTTTCACTCTCCTCTTTCACTTTCATCAAGAGGCTTTTTAGTTCCTCTTCACTTTCTGCCATAAGGGTGGTGTCATCTGCATATCTGAGGTTATTGATATTTCTCCCGGCAATCTTGATTCCAGCTTGTTCTTCTTCCAGCCCAGTGTTTCTCATGATGTATTCTGCATATAATTTAAATAAGCAGGGTGACAATATACAGCCTTGATATACTCCTTTTCCTATTTGGAACCAGCCTGTTGTTCCATGGTTACCATGTGTAAATTCATATTTTTAAAGCATTGGTATATATCAAAGTATGTAAGTTTGTTATAAATAAATGCAGAGTCTTCCACCTGGGATAGGTAAAGAGCCCGCACCACTGTTAGACCTTTATGATATCTTATCTGCCTTCTCTCTGTCGACCCTATCTAAAATTTCAGCTCTATCAGTGGATTCTCCCTATCTCCCTCACCTGCTTTAATTTTATTTTTTTCCACAGCATAGGTCACCATCGAAACATCATATATATTATTAATGGTGTTTACTATCTATCTCCTCCATTTCCAAGCACAAATTTTTCTGTTTACCACTGTGTCACTAGAGACATGTAGAGATAACTTCCTGGAACTAGTCACCTGTAGGATAATTGCAAAATCAATATATGCACATCTTCAGCCCCCAGATGGTTTCATCTCTACTTCTGGTCCCCCTGGCCTGGGCTTTATTCTTTCAATGTTACCCTTTTAAAACAGCCATCTGCTTCGAGCAGCACAGTTATTCAGATAACCATGAACTTAAGCACATATTTCAGAACCCAAAGGAAATCAGGAAAAACACCTAAGAGAAATGTGATATTCTGTGCAACTTGCTTCTCTTCCCTTTCCATCAACTTTGTAAGAGATCTGGTTTTGTGAAAGAACACCATAAGAATTTGCTACAGGTGTTATGGATAACAGCTGACGTATGAGAAAGGGTGTCTGTTAATAAAGGTTAAATAGAGTTTGTTTTAATTTAACAAGCTTAGAAAATTGTATGAAAGCTGTATTAAGGAATAGCTGGCTATTGGTTTTTTTTAATGAAGTTATCTTTAATCATAATTTTTCTGAAGTTAAACTTGGGAAATCCTTGAATCAGAAAAGGGTAGAATTCAGTTGGCTGAGACTAGGGACGTGCACAACACTACTTTAGTGTCCTGGCTTTTATCCAGGTAGAAACCTTCACTTCATCACTATTTCAGTCTTAGATATCTACAAACCAAAAGTGTCCATGGAAGTTTATTCTATTCTTTCAGCTTTTACACTCTACACAGACACCTTGTTTCTGCCACACTATCTGGATTCATTAGTGTACTGACACTGTGTCAACTCTGAAAACTGTTCAAGCAATGAGAGGTGTCCTGTTTTCTGTCCTAGGCCATCTGGCTGCCCTTACGTACAATTTGTTCAGAAAAAAAAAGTGCAGTGGATATGAGTGAATATAAAGTGAGAATGGAAAGTGATGCTATAAAAAGTAGTAAGAAAAAATTGTCTTAATATATTTAGCACTTTCATAGTCTACCTTTTTTAAAGTAAAATATTGCTGGTCTGTCTGGCATTATAACATCCTCTTTTAGCTTTTGCATGCTAACCAGTTTAGATGATCTGTCGACTAATTTCATTCTTATTTTTGCCTAGGATAAGAAACTAAAATTTTCATTAAGAAATGGGAAAGTAAATAGCAAACACTAGAAAATCAGAGCTTGAATTTTACCTCACAGTAGAATAAAAAACAAAAATAATATATGATCTTTTCCATCAATTTCCATCAATTTCCAAAACACATGAGCCTGACACTTTGGCCTAACTTTGCTAAAAGCACACCAAACCACTCCTCCATGTAGAGGAATAAGAGAGGAAGCACTATAAACTAAACCAATTGCTTTAACAAATATTTTTTTTTTTTTAAATTGGGGGTTAGTTAAAATTAAGAACATTTGTTCCTCAGTTTATAATGTTTTCAACTTTTTCCAGTTAACCTACTTTCTTCTTCTTTAGTATGAAAGAGGAAGTCATGGGTCTCTAACATCCAAATAAAGATGTGAACACCCAGATTCCAAGGAAGTGCTTTCACAAAAAACAAAGCTCACGTGAAAGCATTGAAGACAAGTTTCCTGAGACACCATTCTCTATCCTGAAAAGTCTACTAGTCATTGTTCATTAGTCTTGGTCTTGTCCTGATAAGATACTTGGTACTCCTGTTTTTGTTTATTCATTCATAAACTCTCTCTGACTTGCATATAAAAGGTAACTTCTATCCAACAGCCCCCAATAAATGTATCCTTTCAAATGTGCTAGTTGACTAGTTTAACAATCACCATGCTGTTCATCACATAAAGATTGTTATTTCTTTTCCTTTGGATACTCACAATCTGTTTCTTGTAAAGTTGAAAGAGGTTGCTTTCTCATGTTGAAAGAAATGACAGCTGTAATTACTCCTACCACTGCAACAGGACATGGTTCCTGATGTTCAACTACATACTGTATAAACCATGAATCTGTTCAATGTTTTCAAAGATGAGAAAGGGTAATCTCAGAAAAGAAATCGTAAGATCCTATTTGCACCCCCTAGGTACTCAACCTGCAACAACACGTACATAAAAGATTTTTTTTTTAATTTAAACTTGTTAAAATATAATTGTAAAACTAAGATTATTTTGCTGTTTTGTTTTTCTTTCACAAATGATGTCTGTGAAGCCTGAGAGTGAAAGTTTGAAAGTGTTAGTGGCCCAATCGTATCCGACTCTGCTAACCCATGGACTATAGCCTTCCAGATTCCTCTGTCCATGGAATTCTCCAGGCAAGAATATTGGAGTGGTTGTCACTCCCTTCTCCAGGGGATCTTCCTGACCCAGGGATCAAACCCAAGTCTCCTGCACTGGCAGGCAGATTCTTACCATCTGAGCCAGGAGGGAAGCCCCCTGTGAAGCCTGCTGCTGCTGCTGCTGTTAAGTTGCTTCAGTCGTGTCCGACTCTGTGCGACCCCATAGATGGCAGCCCACCAGGCTCCCCCGTCCCTGGGATTCTCCAGGCAAGAACACTGGAGTGGGTTGCCATTTCCTTCTCCAATGCATGATAGTGAAAAGTGAAAGGGAAGCCACTCAGTCATGTCCAACTCTTAGTGACCCCATGGACTGCAGTGCACCAGGCTCCTCCATCCATGGGATTTTCCAGGCAAGAGTACTGAAGTAGGGTGCCATTGCCTTCTCTGCCTGTGAAGCCTGGCATCATTTTTTTTTAAAAGTATTAACTGCTTTCCTTTTCAGGATTTCCATTAACAGTGCAAAAGGAACCCTGAAAATAAAAATAGATTGTTATCATAGGTGACCTAATCTGAAATTTTATTTAAAATTTTTGTTTAGTCTCTCATCTGTAGTAGCATCCTTCTGGTTAATACCATGCTTGAAATTAACACATTGTTGGAAAGACTAAATGAAGTCCTATACATAATACATATTGTCAGTGCCTTGTATAAGGTAAGCACTCATTAAATGCAACCTAATAATCTTTTTAACATACTTAGAAAAAAACTATTTCATGCTTCTGTATTTTGAGAAATGTATTAAGTGACATAGATCGAATGAAACCACAGTTACATAAGAAATAGTTACTAAGTTATTGAAGAATATACATGATCATTATTCATAATGCAGGAGACCTGGGTTTGACCCTTGGGTTTGTAAGATCCTCTGGAGAAGGGAAAGGCTACTCACTCCAGTATTCTTGCCTAGAGAATTCCACAGACTCTATAGTGTGTGGGATCACAAAGAGTTGGACATGACTGAATGACTTTCACTTTCACTATTCATGAGTACTGCTCATTACTTATCAATTATGTGTGTGTGTGTGTGTGTGTGTGTGTGTATCTGACCCTACCAGCTCCAAAATTCCTCCAACCCAAGAATCATGTCATATATTTCTCTTTTCCTGTTTAATGTATCATGCTATCAGACATACTCACAGGAAGTACTTGATAGTGCCACATTGAAAAGACTTCAAAAATTCTTTAAACAAATTTAATCTTTAAAAAAACAAAGATCTTTTAAATCTTTTAACACAATCATTTTTGTATTGATTAATAGAAACTAATATAAACGCCTAAATTATAGATGAAAACAGATTAAAAGCAGATAAGACAGTTTGTGAAAGAAAAGATGATATGACAGGAGGTGCCTCAGGGATGGGCTACATTTGCAGAAAGAGGGAGGAGGAAGTGCTGATACTTAGGGATAAAAGCAGACCTGGCTTGTCCAAAGTCACTTTGGAGGCCAGTGCGAGTGGAGCCACATGAGGAGGGGACAGGATTAGGTCACTGACATCACTGGACAGAGATCTTCTGGGCCTTCTAGGCAATTCTGAGAACTTTTACTCTGAATGAGATGGGAAAGCATTGGACGGTGGGAGCATAGTAACATCAGTTCATTTCAGTTGCTCATTCCTGTCTGACTCTTTGTGACCCCATGGACTGCAGAACACCAAGCTTCCCTGTCCTTCACCATCTCCCCCTGAGCTTGCTCAAACTCATGTCCATTGAGTCAGTGATGCCATCCAATGATCTCATCCTATGTCGTCCCCTTCTCCTCCTGTCTTCAAACTTGCCCAGCATGAGGATCTTTTACAATAAGTTAGCTCTTCGAATCAGGTAGCCAAAGTATTGGAGCTTCAGCTTCAGCATCAGTCCTTTCAAAGAATACTCAGGACTTATTTTCTTTAGTATTGACTGGTTTGATCTCCTTGCTGTTAAAGGGACTCTCAAGAGTCTTTTCCAACACCAAAGTTTAAGAGCATCCATTCTTTGGCGCTCAGCTTTCTTTATGGTCCAACTGTCATACTCATAGATAACTATTAAAAAAAAACATAGTTTTACTTAGACAGACCTTTGTAGGTAAAGTAATGTCTCTGCTTTTTAATATGCTGTCTGGGTTGGTCATAGCTTTTCTTCCAAGGAGCAAGCGTCTTTTAATTTCATGGCTGCAGTCACTATCTGCAGTGATTTTGGAGCTAAGAAAATACAGCCAACTTAACATTTTAATTTCAAAATGGACTGCAGCTATAATGGGATAAAGGCAGAAGTAAGCTTAATTTTTACAGTAATCCAGGGAAAAGATGGTGGTGACCTGGTTAGGGTGATAGCAAGGGAGCTGATAAGAAATAGTTATATTCTTAACATATTTTGAAAGGAGAGTCAACACAATTTACACCATTGCAAGTGAAATGTAAAAGGAAAAAAAAAAAAAAAAAGAGTCAAAGTTGACTCCGAAGTTTTTGGTGTGATCACCTGCTAGGAGGAAGTGACCACAAACTGAGATGAGGAAGGCTACAGAAGTATGTTTGTGGAGTGAGGGAGAGAAATAAAGAGGAAATTACTTTTTAATCAGTGTAACTTGAAATGAATATGTTAAGAAGGAATTTGAAAATAATGAATCTGCATTTTAGAGAATTCTAGAAATGAAGAGGCAACAGCAAAGTCAATAAGGAAGGTGCCACTAGTGAGAAAGAAATAAGCAGGAGAGCAAGATATCTTCTAAACCCCGTGGAGTGGATACAGAACATTTCTTGCTTCTCTCTGACTCATACACACCCTTCAAGAGAGAGCTGAACTTGCAGCTTTGAAGGTCTTGCTCCCCAACCACTCCAGTTCATTGTGGATATCTTCAGTTTCTAAAAACCTATAGATTTATCGTATACATTGTTGGTGTTGTTTAGTCACTAAGCTGTTGAAAATGCTTTTTCAACCCCATGGACTGTAACCCGCCAGGTTCCTATGCCCATTGGATTTTACAGGCAAGAATACTGGAGTGGGTTGCCGTTTTCTTCTTCAGGGGATCTTTCTGGTCCAGGGATAGAACCCTAATATCCTGCACTGGCAAACAGATTCTTTACTGCTGTGTCACAAGCGATGTTCCCCCATACCCCATTGTACACATACTGGTTATTAATTAACATATAGTGAGGTGGTTATTCGACTGCCTAGGTGGCGCAGTGGTGAAGAATCCACTTGGGTTGGGAAGATCCCCTGGAGTAGGAAATAGCAACCCACTCTAGCATTCTTGCCTCGAAAATTCTATGGAGAAGCCTGGTTGGCTACAGTCCATGGGATTGCAGAGTCAGACATGACTTAGAAATATCTATACATATTTAGATATTTCTCTCCACTCAGCTTATAAATATACACCAAGTGTTTACCAAAAAAAGACAATAAAATAATTAAATAATTATATATATAAGTAATAAAAACTGTACATTGACTCTTTCTAAACTTATCTAGCAAATTGGTTTCAAAAATGCTAGAGTTTAGTCCCTAGTTCATAATGAATTTTTTCAAATTGTTATTAACATATATATACTCACATCCCCTCTTTCATATAGAAACATACTAACAATTGCCTTGTGATTTTCACATCCATCTTTGTATTAAATATATTCCTATAATCATAGAAGTAATTTTCACTTTGTACTATACTGTCTTGATTCTGCAAATATATTTGACTAGACAAGCACAATCTTCTAGAAAATTATAAGCTTCTGAAGGTTGAAACAATACATGAAAGAATAATGATGTGAATTCCAGTTTTTTTTTTTTTTTCCCATAATAAGGGTTTGTATTCCATTAGTCCTCTCTAAAATGTTTAACAGTACGAACCTTTTAGGTCCTGAGAATTATTCATAAATACAGATGAGTAAAATCACCTAGACATCTTGAATGGTCTTGACCCTAAGTTAAAACTTCCATATGTGAAAGGAGGTTGGGGATGGAGAAAGAGGGCCTGTGTAGTTTGAGAGCCTTTAATCATAATAAGAAGCAGCATGAGGGGGTTGTTTTATGTTGAGCAGAAGTAGACAACTGAGAATATTTTGTTAATTCTAGTTTATATGATTTATACATAGTGTGTTGCCTTATATCATTAATTGATCTTGAGACAGGATTTGTAATTGCTATCAGATAAGGCAGAGAATACATAGGTATAAATTAATATGGACACCATAATGATGATGATTGCTTTTGTGATCCCGGTAAAAATGAGTTAAAATATCCAGGAATGTATGTGAAATAATATAAATAATCCAATTCACAATCTCCAGGTGGGACAGCAGTCTTTGTCAAATGAAAACCTCCTTTCAAACAATATTGCATTTTTGGATACTTTTTCAACATAGGACATCTATGATTTCAAGAATTAAAAAATCCCACTTTCATCTCCAGTAAATGTCTCTCACTCTTTCTAATAGTAAAGGTAAATAGGTCACTACAAGCAGAATTTGGAAGAATATTTTCCTTTATTGAGTTTCAGGGTATACCATACTATGAAATGAATTGGCAAATTTCATGTACTGATATTTAATGTCTATATTTTATTTAATTTCTATGAGTACAAATTCTATGCTTCTATATAGAATGCATAATATGTACTTTATGCATAAATCCATACTAGACTTAGGTTTTTCTAAAATGTTATACAGTTGGTATATTAATAATCATTTTCTACTAGAGATGGGACGTAGAAAATCTTCACTAATATACAAGGTTTAATTTTCTCACATTAAGAGCCTAGAAGCAGACAGTTGTGTCTGTTCTGGCAGCTCCTTGAAATCCTCAGTGGGCCAGGCTTCTTTCAGCTCTTTCCTACACTGCTCCAGTATGTGGCTCACATTCGGGTATTACAAGATCACTGCTTAGTGCCAGACAATACCGAAATGCCAGATTTCCTTACAGCATGTTCTTAGAAGTCCCATACCCCTGCTTATATCAAATGAATCAAAACTTTCTCATTTGTACAAAATTTGTCTTGATAGAATCTGGGGAATGTACTCCTCTAGCATGATACACTGTCAGTCAGAATAAAGTGGCAGTTCTTATTAGGAGAAAGGATTGAATGGATTTTGGAATAGGCAATTAGACACAAAGGATTTTCAGAGGCACACAATCCAGCCATGATAACTGGATCTACCTTTCTCCTGCTTTTATGAATCATCAATTGCCCCATTCCCCTCATAATAATACTTAATTTGTTCATAATATTTCTCTCACTCCCAAAATTAAAGCATTGAGCATGGCTTCTCCTATAGTGTTTAATCTCAAGCATAACCAACAAAAGGTGTTAGAAGTTGTCCAAATTTATAAGCAGCAAATCCTTTACTAAAGACATTAAATTTATGAATGTCAAACAGATACATACGATGCTATGTTCTTCCTGGATCACCCTGTCATTTTGACTGTTTTATATGAGGTAAGCAATTAATGGTATGGAAAAAACAATATATATCAAATTCATATTGATAACTAATAACATTTCAGTAGCATAGAATGTTAATTTATTATCAGTATTTTGAAGTTTTCTCAAAGCTGTATACATGTGTTTGGAGAAGTTATATTAATTTTCAAATTCTGGAAATGACCGTTGATAATAAAATGAAGAATGTCATCTATTATCTACATTAGCAGATCTCCAAAATGAGATAAATTCACCCTGGCTATTGATATTTGTTTTAGCCTTTTAGATTTCTTCTTTCTTTAATATGTGATGTACATTATTATCCGTCTATATATATAATGTAAACTAGACTGCATATATAAAAGGAACACATGTCAAATTTCATTGTCCAAATTCCCTGAAGACTGCTGATTTTATATCCAGTTCAGAATTCAAGGCATTTGTTTCAGTGATCAACCATGGATGTCTAGTTGTTATTAATTTGAGTTTAGTATGTGCAACATCTGTTGTGATTAGACACAACTGAACTTACTAAGTATTTAATTAATCATGAGGTCATTCATGTGCCACTGAAATATATCCTCTTTTTCTATCCCAACTGTGTCACTGAACAGAGGCATAAATATGAGGAATGGATATAGAGCAAAAGGACCTATTGCTGATGGTAGGTTGTAGTCATACTTGAGTGCTTCCCTGGTGGCTCAGTGATAAAGAATCTGCCTGCCAAGAAGGAGACATGGGTTTAATCCCTGGATCAGGGAGATTCCCATGGAGGAGGAAATGGCAACCCACTCCAGTATTCTTGCCTGGCAAATCCCACGGACCAAGCTGGCAGTCCATGGACCTACAGTCCATGAAGTTGCAAAAGAGTTGGATATGACTTAGAGACTAAATAACAAGAGTCATACTTGAGAACAAACTGGTATTTGTACATAGGGATACATTTTGGTGCCTTTATTTGTGAATTCTACTACAAATGTTATTCTTTTATGAATTAAAAAATCTACCTAAAACTTTCTATTAATATCAATCTCTCCTTTGTCTACCACATGTTGGAATGCCAGTAACTTTCTTTTCTTTTCTTTTTCTGGACTTAAACTGTTTTAACTTGCTTCTTACAATTTCTTAAATTTTTAAAAGATTGAAAACGTTTATACTTTCTGTGGGATTTCTATAGTGACTTTTCTGACTCTTTCTATGCATTTAATATAGGTAGTTTCCCAACAAGTTTATCTTCACTGTTGCTAGGTTGAAATACAGCAGCAGTGAATATGAACATTAAAAAATTTTTTTAAATATTTGAGAAAGAATATTAAGCAAGTAATGAATAGTTTTATATGAATAAAAAGAAACAATAAATCAGGATTGATTCAAAGGCCTTGACAATAGGTGACCAAGTAGATATTTAATGCATTAGCTCAGAGAAAGAATACAGAAGAAAGAGTAGATTTTTTAAAAAAATATTTGAGGTATTTCGATCATTTCATTAAGTGAGGAAGATGTAAATTATTGACTGTTACAAATTCAGATAAATTTATGAAGAAAAAGCCATAAGATTTTCCAAATATCTACATCTGGGGATCACTCAACATTATTTTAAATAACTTCGATAAGAATCAATTTATTGAAATAATGCTGCAATGAACATTAGGCTATATGCATATTTTCAAATTGATTTTTTCATTTTATTCAGATAAATACTCAGAAGTATAATCGCTAAATTGTATGGTAATTCTATTTTTTAATTTTTTAGGACCTTCTGTACTGTTTTCCACAGTGGCTGCACCAATTTGCATTCCCACAAACAATGCATAGTTTCACTTTTCTCTACATCCTTACTAATAGGTATGTTTTTATTATCTTTTTGATGATAGTCATTCTAACGTATGTGAGGTTGTCTTCTCTGGAAAAATATCTATTCAGGTTCTCTGCCCATTTTTTAAATCAGGTTTCTTTTGCTTTTGTGATGTAGAGTTGTATTAGTTCCCTCTCTTCATTTTGGATAGGAATCCCTTATCAGATTTGTGAATATCTTATCCAATTCAGTAGGCTATCTTTTTGTTGTTGATGGTTTCCTTTGCTGTGCAAAAGCTTTAAAGCTTGGTGAAGCATCCTTCACAATAGTCAAGATATGGAAGCAACCTAGGTGTCCATTGGTAGATGAATGGATAAGGAAGATGTGGTGTATATATACAGTCATAAAAAATTAAGTAAAATTTTTCCATTTATGATAACATGGATGGACCTACAAAGTATTAGGCTAAGTGAAATAAGTCAGATAGAGAAAGACAAATACTGTAAAAGTCCACCTATATATGGAATCCAAAAAACCAAATAGACAAGCTAGAAAGAGACTCATGATACAGAGAACAAGCTGCTATTTGCTAGAGGGGAGGAGGGTAAAAGTTGGACAAATTAGGTAAAGGGGATTAAGAGATACACACTTCTAGTTATAGAATAAAAACGTCAGTGATGTAATGTACAGCATGGTGAATATAGTCAATAATATTGCAATAACTTTGTTGACAAATGATAACCAGATTTATTATAGTGATCATTTCATAATATATAAAAATATTGAATCCCAATGTTATATATCTGAAATTAATATAATGATGTATATCAACTATACTTCAATTTTTAAAAACTGGTTTACTCAAAGAGCTTACCCACCTGAAAAATGACTGAGTCCACATAAGAGAATGGTTTTAAGGGTGTTTGTAATGGATATTATTTACAAAAATTTTCTATATGTTTACTTGAAGAGTTTCTCTATAAGAAAAAAAAAAACATTATATGTATGTGTGTGTCAATGTGTCTGTATCTCTATATGTGTGGATATGCACATATACAACTTAAATTTCTAACACATTTTATCTAGAAAAAAATAAAGCAAGTTTATTAGGAACAAAATTTTGAGAAAAGTGATTTTAAGCAAAAGAATATCAGTTTTCCAAACCTTTCCCTCTTCCTTTCTCTCTTTCTCAAACAGACCACTGGTGGGGGGTGGGGGTGGTGGGGAAATGTTCTTTATTCATTTTAGAGGGTTTCCCAGGTGGCGCAGTGGTAAAGAATCCACCTGCCACTGCAGGAGATGCAAGAGACTTGGGTCTGATCCCTGGGTTGAGAAGATCCCCTCGAGGAGGAAATGGTAACCCACTCCAGTATTCTTGCCTGGAAAATCCCATAGACAGAGGAGCATGGCTGGCAACAGTCCATGGGGTTGCAAAGAGTCGGATATGACTGGGCATGAAAGTGTGTGTAGCTGCATACTTTTTAGAAATCATTTTTTCTTTCTGTGAAGAAAAAAAACGTGTCTACTTTATGAAGGTATATTTAATTTTTTTTTATCTTGTTGAATGTTCTATGAAATACTGTGTCATTAACAATTGCATGCTAGTAATATTATAGGAAAGATATGATTATAATTCCCTAATTTGTTTTAAATTATACATCTAACATTGATTGATCAACTGTTATATTTAAATCAGTAGACTGCCTATTCTGACTTTTTTCACAACTCTCATTAAACTCTCATACCCTAATAATTCGTCTTGGGAATTAAGAAGTATAAACAATTGCAGTTCACCATGACCAATTCAACTCATTTTATGAACAGATTCAAACTGTTCAGAAAATGAGAAGTAAACCTAATATCTAAGACTCTATTTTACCAAAAATAAATAATTGAATGGTATTGAAAAACTAACAAAAATTTAAAA
The DNA here is from genome assembly GCF_002263795.3 of Bos taurus. NCBI lineage: Eukaryota > Metazoa > Chordata > Mammalia > Artiodactyla > Bovidae > Bos > Bos taurus. Next base: position 37,155,443 of record NC_037328.1, on the reverse strand, counting down.
GAACTACACTGTGTCCTTTTACAAGTGATCTATGCAAAGAAAGGAAGGTCTTGCTATGTTTAGATATTACCCAAACTAAACTGCACTGAAAGTCTTGTAATAATTTCAGACTCAGAATTATGTGAAACTCTGTGAGAGAGGGAGAGGGTGGGGAGATTTGGGAGAATGGCATTGAAACACGTAGAATATCATGTATGAAACGAGTCGCCAGTCCAGGTTTGATGCACGATACTGGATGCTTGGGGCTGGTGCACTGGGACGACCCAGAGGGAGGATATGGGGAGGGAGGAGGGAGGAGGGTTCAGGATGGGGAACACCGGTATACCTGTGGCGGATTCATTTCGATATTTGGCAAAACTAATACAATATTGTAAAATTTAAAAATAAAACAAAATAAAAAAAAAAAGAATTATGTGAAACAAAACAAAATGGGTTCAAAAAATAAGCAGTCTTCATTAAGTAGAAAATGAAATGAGCATAAAGACAAAAACATCTTTGGTAAACTTAGAATTCAAAACATGTGTAAAACTAGAAGTATAAATTGAAAGTCAAAGCAATATAAAGCAGCATCATACACAGAGGAAACTTAATTGCACATTGCTAAGTGAATGAAGCCATTCTGGGAAGGTTACATACAATATTATCCCACCCTTAGTTTATTTAACTTCTATGCAGAGTACATCATGAGAAACACTGGGCTGGAAGAGGTACAAGCTGGAATCAAGATTGTTGGGAGAAATATCAGTAACCTCAGATATGCAGATGACACCACCCTTATGGCAGAAAGTGAAGAGGAACTAAAAAGCCTCTTGATGAAAGTGAAAGAGGAGAGTGAAAAAGTTGGCTTAAAACTCAACATTCAGAAAACTAAGATCATGGCATCTGGTCCCATCACTTCATGGGAAATAGATGGGGAAACAGTGTCAGATTTTATTTTGGGGGTCTCCAAAATCTCTGCAGATGGTGACTGCAGCCATGAAATTAAAAGACGCTTACTCCTTGGAAGGAAAGTTATGACCAACCTAGATAGCATATTCAAAAGCAGAGACATTCCTTTGCCAACAAAGGTCCGTCTAGTCAAGGCTATGGTTTTTCCAGTGGTCATGTATGGATGTGAGAGTTAGACTGTGAAGAAGGCTGAGCGCTGAAGAATTGATGCTTTTCAACTGTGGTGTTGGAGAAGACTCTTAAGAGTCCCTTGGACTGCAAGGAGATCCAACCAGTGCATTTTAAAGGAGATCAGTCCTGGGTGTTCTTTTGAAGGAATGATGCTAAAGCTGAAATTCCAGTACTTTGGCCACCTCATGCGAAGAGTTGACTCATTGGAAAAGACCCTGATATTGGGAGGGATTGGGGGCAGGAGGAGAAGGCGACGACAGAGGATGAGATGGCTGGATGGCATCACCGACTCAATGGACATGGGTTTGAGTGAACTGTTGGGAGTTGGTGATGGACAGGGAGGCCTGGAGTGCTACAATTCATGGGGTTGCAAAGAGTCGGACACGACTGAGTGACTGAACTGAACTGAACTGAACTGAGGACATTTTAGAAAAGGAAAAATATAAAGAAAATGAAAAGATCAGTGTTGCCACAGAAGGGGGAAAGGATGAATAGGCACAGCACAGGGGATCTGTAGTGTAGTGAAAACATTCTGTGTGATAATGAAACATCGTGCAGTTGGCAAAACCTAGAAAACTGTACAACATGAAGAGTGCACTCTAATATAAACTATGGACTTAGCTAAAATAATGCATCATATTGGTTCATCAAATTTAACATATTACAGCACTGCAAGATGTTAATTATTGGGGAACTCAGGGAAGGGGAACATCTATGTGAATTCTCTGTACAGAGTATAGTGTACTCTCTTCAACTTTTCTGTAAATTTAAAGTTGCTCTATGAAATAAACTATTATTTTGAAAAACAAACTGATGAGAGTTAAACTTATACATGGTAATATATATTAATGAATAGAAACTGACAGAAAAAATTTTCATACTAAATGCAATGGGGTACCCCGCATTGGATACTGGAAAAGAAAGATGTTAGTAGAAAAACTGATGAACTAAAAAAAAAACAAAAACGTAGTTTAGTTAATAGTAATGTATCAGTGTGAATCTTTTAGTTTTTAGAAACATTACCATATGCATATAAGACATTTTAAAACTTTTTATTTTAGATTGGAGTAGAGTTGATTAATGGGCTTCCCTGGTAGCTCAGAAGGTAAAGTATCCCCTGCAATGCGGGAGACCTGGGTTCGATCCCTGGATTGGGAAGATCCACTTGAAGAGGGCATGGCAACCCGCTTCAGTATACTTTCTTGGAGAATCCCCATGGACAGAGGAGCCTGGCAACCCATGGGGTTGCAAAGAGTTAGACACGACTGAGCAACTAAGCACAAGACACAGCACACATAGGTGATGAACAATGCCGGGATAAAGTGTACAACAAAGTGTTTCAGTTATATATATACATGAATCTATTCTTTTTTTCTCAGAAAACCATGATGTTTTCTCTGACTCAGATAATCAAGACAGTGTGGTCACTCACCTAGAGCCAGACATTCTGGAGTGTGATGTCAAGTGGGCCTTAGAAAGCGTTACTATGAACAAAGCTACTGGAGGTGACAGAATTCCAGCTGAGCTAGTTCAAATCCTAAAAGATGATGCTGTTAAAGTGCTGTGCTCATTATATCAGCAGATTTGGAAAACTCAGCATTGGCCATAGGACTGGAAAAGGTCCGTTTTCATTCCAATCCCAAAGAAAGGCAATGCCAAAGAATGTTCAAATTACCGTATAATTGCATTCATTTCACATGCCCGCAAAATTATGCTAAAAATCTTGCCAGCTAGGCTTCAGCAGTACATGAACTGAGAACTTCCAGAAATACAAACTGGATTTAGAAAAGGCACCAACTGGATCATGGAAGAAGAAAAAGCAAGGGGATTCCAAAAAAAAAAAAACATCTACTTCTGCTTCATTGCCTAGGCAAAGGTCTTTGACTGTGTGGATCACAACAAACTGTGGTAGATTCTTGAAGAGATGGGAATATCAGACCACATTACATGCCTCCTGGGAAATCTATATGCAGGACAAGAAGCAACAGTTAGAACTAGACATGGAATAATGGACTGGTTCAAAATTGGGAAAGGAGTGCATCAACGCTATATATTGTCACTGTGCTTATTTAACTTACATGCAGAGTACATCATGCGAAATGCCAGGGTGGATGAATCTAAAGCTGTTTCAAGATTGCTGGGAGAAATATCAACAATCTCAGATATGCAGATGATATCACTTAAATGGCAGAAAGTGCAGTGGAACTAAAGAGCCTCTTGATGAAAGTAAAAGAGGAGAGTGAAAAACTTGACTTAAAACTCAACATTCAAAAATTGAAGATCATGGCATCCAGTCTTATCACTTCATGGCAAATAGGAAACGTGTGGAAACAGTGTCAGATATCATTTTCTTGTGCTCCAAAATCGCTAGATACAGTGACTGCAGTCATGAAGTTAAAAGACACTTGCTCCTTGGAAGAAGAGCTATGGCAAACCAAGACAGTGTATTAAAAAGCAGAGACATACACTTTGCAGACAAAGCTACAGTTTTTCCATTAGTCCTATATGCGGTTGGATCCCCGGAATGGTAAGATCCCGTGAAGAAGGAAATGGCAACCCACTCCAGTATTCCTGCCGGGGAAATACTATGGACAGAGGAACCTGGCAAATTATGTCCAGGCGGTCACAAAATGAGTCAGACATGACTTAGCAATTAAACAACAACAAAAATTATTCCAAAAGAGCCAAAATGTAAAGACCAGAATCAAATATGATTATGAAATAACCAACAGCTAGAATGAAATGTCCAAACACTGACTGACCGTATTCCTCCTTGGCTCTGAAAGCTGAATGTATTACATAAGAACAAGACAAAGTATACTAGTGTACTAGAAACACCATGAGACACAGAAGGAAGGGAAGCCTGGCATGCTGCAGTCGTGGGATCACAGAGAGTCAAACACAACTTGGCAACTAAATAATAACAACAATACAGGAAACTCCTTGCAGGCAGTGATTTTTTTCTCTCTCTTTTGACTCTAAACTTGTCTAGCAAAGGAAGTGCTTATGTATGTTCAATGACTGATTCTCAATTATCTAGAATCAAATGATACAAATGTCTTCTGAAGTCACTTTTTAAAACAGCTTATGTTGTATTAATTAAAATAACAGTTTTTTCTTATTACTCACAAGTCACATTATGTATTCCAAAAGAAAGCTAATAAATTATTATAGAATAGCAAAGAGAAATCTGGCCTCATTAAAAATATTTTTTTTCTCCCAAACTATGTAGATCCTTTTGTAAGGCAAGTTTTTCATTTTTCAGATTCATTATATTTTACAAAATACCCTGTATGTAACATTTAGTGATTCTTCCATATTTTGGTATCTACTAATTAGCTGAGAGGTCGTTAGGGATTTAAACACGTTACATTTCATCAACTGTTCAGTCAACTTAAGTTTTTAAATAATTGTTAGTACTGTGCTAGGTTCATGATCTTTTTTGAAGAACCAAAAAGTGAGTCCCTGATGGATGAGGTTATTGAAAGACTTGGTGAATCAGAGAGCTAAATCAGTATATTAAATCCCAATTAATTATAAGAATAAAAGTTAGTTATATAAAATTTAAAGAAATAGCTATTCTTTACATAAAAAAAAACCCTTCTTTTCTACACTTTGACTAGGGTATTTAATGAGAGATATATGTTGTAATTTTCCAAGGTAATAATTCAGACTTATGTCTGTTTCTTAAGGAACATATAAATTTAAGTAACATATCTCATTTCAATATTTTGCTTGTAAGTGGGTTGAGATGTTTCATGCTGTATTTATTTATACTCACTTCCTATGGAACATCTGCTTCTATAACAGGTTATAAACAATATCCCTCTCATGTTTAAACATTGTTGAAAATATCTACCTATATCTCTGTTGAAAATCATAATTTCTACAACTTATATCTAATAATATCAGTGTTTTTTCAAAGGAAAATTGATTGCTGAGAGAAAACCTATCTGGTGAACATTTTCTAAGTTTGTCACTGGTTAAAATTCTATTCAAAATTTGTCTTTTATTTTCTATTTATCCTTTGTCTATCACATATCATGAGTGCATTCTATAATGCTTATCTAGAAATTACCTTTTTCATACTGTACATATAATTTATTATAAAATTAATAATGAAATTAAAAGTTTACTTTTGTTTTTATGTATCCTTTACTGCCAAAATACCCATAGCTGGATCTGCCCAAACTCTAAAAGTTTATTATATGACTTTCTGCATCTGTGACCTTCCATTTGAAAATTTAATCTTCATAGAATCTATATTTCTCTGTAATTTAGAAATTATAACATTGGGGCAATGATACAGAATTTCAAATGCAAAAGCACATAAGATACTAATAGGTATATTATGTGTTACAGATGTATATCTGTGAGTGTGCATATACATACATAAATATAAATAAATATGTCATCCACTAGCAATACAATTCATATCTATAGTAGTACTGTTCAACAGTTGATTCTGAAGAACTCTAAAAGTCAAGAAACTTCAATCTAGGAGAAATTAAGATACATATCAGTTATCATCAGTAACACGCAATATCATAGAAATTACCCTAAAATTCTCCATATTCTATATCCTGTTGACACCATTTCTTTCTTTTTTTTAAATATAACTTTATTGGACATCATAAATGACCAATATCCATAACTTCAATTCTATGCCGTGCCAGATATCTTTCTTGGATGACCTTAATAAACCAACTGTTCTTTGCAGCTCTATTGTAAGTCCACAGAGTGAACTTCCTAATTTCTAGACTGCTGAACAATTTTCCATTAAAAGAATTCCAACCCTCTGACATGGTGTATGAGGCTCTTCACAATCCGGGATAATTCTGTTTTTCCCTTCACAAATTCCATGTTCTGCTTTTCTCTACACTACTTTCAGAATACATGCGCTACATTTTTTTTTCTCAACATACAATGCTATTTTATAGTCTGTGTTTTGTGTATGTGATGTCCAATCACATATACGTGGTAAATTACTATTTGTCTTTAAATCTTCGCATACTTTACCCTTGACATAGTTTACTCTGACTTGCGTTAAGCAGAGCTGATGACACATACTACAGTATTATTGAATCACTGTGTATCTTAATTGATGACTATCACTCTATTGTAGTTACTGCTCCATGCATTCTCTTCTACCAGATTGTTTGTCAAGGAAATGGCTTCATTAACTCTCTTACAATAGGCAGTATAGAATAATGGTAATGTACATAATGTAAAAAGTCAGACTACCTGGTTTTATGTACTTTGGCCACCTCACGTGGATAGTTGACTCATTGGAAAAGACTCTGATGCTGGGAGGGATTGGGGTCAGGAGGAGAAGGGGATGACAGGATGAGATGGCTGGATGGCATCACTGACTCGATGGACGTGAGTTTGAGTGAACTCCGGGAGTTGGTGATGGACAGGGAGGCCTGGCATGCTGTGATTCATGGGGTCACAAAGAGTCGGACACAACTGAGCGACTGAACTGAACTGAACTGAACTCTCTTACAATAGGCAGTATGGAATAATGGTAATGTACATAATGTAAAAAGTCAGACTACCTGGTTTTATTCCTGACTCTGTCAGTTACTAAGTGCATGATCTTGTTTAGTTATTTAAATTTGGAGGTGGGGTTTATTTTTTCTGTAAAATGAAAGTAAAACATTGTAAGACTGTTGTGAGATTTAAACAAGTTGACATATGGAAAGTACTACAAATAGAGCACAGCACATTGTAGAAATATTAGCAATGGGTATTGTTTTTTGCATCTTTTACTGCCTATGATAGTACTAGGACATAGCAGGAGCTCAGGCAGTTACTAAACAGGATGAATAAATTCCAATACACTGAAGCTTGTGCAAGCCCTGTTTATACCACATAAACTATTCAGAATTCGATTCCAATAAATAATGTGACTCCACAGAATTTCCTTTCTAAAATAATGTTAGCATCTTTAGTTCTTCCTGTAGTGTTTACCACTACAGAGATTATCTTTGAATAGGATCATATATTTCAGAAATGAAGAAATATTTATTTTAGAGGAGATTATTACCACAAAATATCTCTTGGGTTATAAAACCCCTGCCCTGATTTTTACATTCTAGTTTCCAAAGTCTGCTGAAAAACTAACTTGCTATCCTAACTTATAATTATCACATTACAGAAAGCTACATAAGAATGCCATATATTTCTATAAAAATATTCCATAAAAATTACTGTTGAGAAGGCAAAAATATTGCTAATAATTTTGAGATGTTTAAAATCTTGAGGATTTATTGCTTAGAAGATAACACATCTAAGCCTTCTATCTGAAGACTAGTCACATTAAAGCGACGTACAAATTTTTTTAAAAGATCTCAAAACAGTCATTGGTTCTTATGAAAACTAAGAGTAAATGAGATTTGTTTTGATTATGAGCCAACATATAAAACTACTCTTTTGACGCAAGTACAGTTATATTTGAATCTAACCTAAAATCAATTTTTAGTTGTCAGAGAATGAGTTAAGAATTTTTAGGCAGAAAGTGACAACTCAGTCCCTGGATCATAAATCAAGTTGTGATGAGAGGATAGGGATACATGAGAGAATTGAGAGCTAATAATAATCCTATACAACCCAATTTTCCTCTTGGCCTTATGAAAGATCAGCATTTTTCAACTGCTGAGAAAAGAGCACAGCGCTGACTGATGTATCCCAAGATTTGGTTATTCTTTAGGGTACTGTAAGGCAAGACATTCAGACACAATAGTCCTGAAATTCTGTGCAATGTAGTCTCTTCAACATTAAATCACATAATCTTGAATTTTTCTTTGGTACTGTCTTCAGAAAAGACAGAGAGGATTAATGAAAGACCACTAAACAGACCCAGAGAACAATGACTTTGAGGATGACCTTGAGGGTCCCTGAGCTTCAACTGCTTGTTTGTGTAATTAAGGAATTGCAGTAGATGATTTCTAAAGTTCCTGCTGGCTCCAAAATTGATTACTCATTCAAATATATGCTACCGCTCCAAATAAGATAAAAATATGCCCCCTTTATAAGAAAGTGAAGCAGCTCTATCAACAAACATTTTCACAAAATTCTATACAGTAATCTTTGGTTTAAGACTACATTGTTACTTGTTTTTCAACACTCAAGAGAATGAGTAAATTGAAATTATACAGGTTCTACTTTAAAAACTGATTACCCAGCACATCCACCCATTCAGGATAGACATGACAAACGGTTTTATAGCACAGTGTACAAAATTGATTCATATCATCCATGAGCTTTAAACTCCATCGAAGACTTTTGAGAAGATCGATGTTCATGACTACCAGATGCCTTGATATTCACGGTACTGAGTAAGTATCCAAGTGTAGACTAAGAGTTAAGGTTCTTTGAAACCACCACGCTGTTTCTCTCCTCTCTTCCTGCACTAGCTGAATCTCCTTGGTTGCTGGATTCATGGTCTTGTCTCTTTATGTTGAGAAAAAAGATCACTCTTTACATTTGTCTAAAGTTTGAAAAATTCCAGACAAAGGAGCCTGATGGGCTACTGTCCATAAGGTCTTGAAGAGTTGGACATAATTGATTGACTGAGCACGCATGGGCTACAAAAACTTTAACTTATTCTTAGCCCTACACCCAAAAGAAAATTAACTGGTATTGTCACTTGGAAGGGAAATTTGATTACATTTACCAAGCATCTTATGCCCTTTTTTACCTTTTGCTTTGTCTTCCTTAGTTCATTAATTTTTCTTCTGTGGAGTTCTGCAAAGGTCTTACAATTTACACAGTACACCAAATTTGGTTTCTCTTTATTTTATGCCTTTATTATAAAAATGATCTATTAATAAAAATTCTTTTTTTCTAAATATCCCTTCTTGGAGTGTCAGCAAGATAATGAAAATTTAGCCTATGCCAAATCACTAAGATACATAATTAGAAGAATAGAGGGCTGACCCTTGGTTTCCATAATCTATTCTGAGAACTTTTACAGTGATTTCCGACTGCTTTTTCTGACTCCTGTCTGTTCTTTGATTACAACAGTCTCCATAATCACCTCCATAATCGCTACCAACAAAGCTAGTGGAGGTGATGAAATTCTAGTTGAGCTATTTCAAATCCTGAAAGATGATGCTGTGAAAGTGCTTAACTCAATATGCCGGCAAATTTGGAAAACTCAGCAATGGCCACAGGACTGGAAAAGGTCAGTTTTCATTCCAATCCCAAAGAAAGGCAATGCCAAAGAATGCTCAAAGTGAAAGTGAAAGTGAAGTCGCTCAGTCGTGTCCGACTCTTTGCAACCCTGTGTACTGTAGTCTACCAGGCTCCTCTGTCCATGGGATTCTCCAGGCAAGAATACTGTAGTGGGTTGCCATTTCCTTCTCCAGGGGATCTTCCTGATCCAGGGATCGAACCCCGGTCTCCTGCATTGCAGGCAGACGCTTTAATCTCTCAGCCACCAGGGAAGCCCCAAGAATGCTCAAACTACTGCACAATTGCACTCATCTCACATGCTAGTAAAGTAATGCTCAAAACTCTCCAAGCCAGGCTTCAGAAATATGTGAACCGTGAACTTCCAGATGTTCAAGCTGGTTTTAGAAAAGGCGGAGGAACCAGAGATCAAATTGCCAACATCCACTGGATCATCGAAAAAGCAAGAGAGTTCCAGAAAAACATCAATTTCTGCTTTATTGACTATGCCAAAGCCTTTGACTGTGTGGATCACAATGAACTGTGGAAAATTCTTCAAGAGATGGACATACCAGACCACCTGATCTGCTTCTTGAGAAATCTGTATGTAGGTCAGGAAGCAACAGTTAGAACTGGACATGGAACAACAGACTGGTTCCAAATAGGAAAAGAAATACATCAAGGCTGTATATAGTCACCCTGCTTATTTAATTTATATGCAGAGTACATCATGAGAAATGCTGGGCTGGAAGAAGCACAAGCTGGAATCCAGATTGCCGGGAGAAATATCAATAACCTCAGATATGCAGATGACACCACCCTTATGGCAGAAAGTGAAGAGGAACTAAAAGGCCTCTTGATGAAAGTGAAAGAGGAGAGTGAAAAAGTTGGCTTAAAGCTCAACATTCAGAAAATGAAGATCATGGCTTCTGGTCCCATCACTTCATGGGAAATAGATGGGGAAACAGTGGAAACAGTGTCAGACTTTATTTTTGGGGGCTCCAAAATCACTGCAGATGGTGATTGCAGCCATGAAATTAAAAGACACTTACTCCTTGGAAGGAAAGTTATGACCAACCTAGATAGCATATTCAAAAGCAGAGACATTACTTTGCCAACAAAGGTCCATCTAGTCAAGGCTATGGTTTTTCCAGTAGTCATGTATGGATGTGAGAGTTGGACTATGAAGAAGGCTGAGCACCGAATAACTGATGCTGGTGTTGTGGTGATGTGGTGTTGGAGAAGACTCTTGAGAGTCCCTTGGACTGCAAGGAGATCCAACCAGTCCATTCTGAAGGAGATCAGCCCTGGGATTTCTTTGGAAGGAATGATGCTAAAGCTGAAACTCTAGTACTTTGGCCACTTCATGTGAAGAGTTGACTCATTGGAAAAGACTCTGATGCTGGGAGGGATTGGGGGCAGGAGGAGAAGGGGACGACAGAGGATGAGATGGCTGGATGGCATCACCGACTTGATGGACATGAGTTTGAGTGAACTCTGGGAGTTGGTGATGGACAGGAAGGCCTGGCGTGCTGTGATTCATGGGGTCACAAAGAGTGGACATGACTGAGCGACTGATCTGAACTGAACTGAGCTTATAATCACCTCTTTAAAATATGGCCTTTGAATAATCTCCAACATCTTTAGTGGGGCACATAAAATCTATTATAAGCTGATCTCAATAACTTTCTAGGAATGTTTCATAGTCATTTTCCAGACAACCTTAAATTCAAGTAACTCTTTGATGGGGAATTTTCATATTCCTTATTCCAATTTCACTATCACTTAATTTATGGTTTTTCTAGTCTTTTGGCTTTAATGTTATCTCTCTTTTCATGAGCAATGGATGAAAATGCATAAATATCTTCAGCATTTACAAATACTCAAGCTACTACAATCAACTCAAACCAAACTCCAAGATTACATAAGAGAAACTTGAGAATGCCAAAATGAATTCCTGTTACAAAAGTTCTAAGAATAGATTCCTTGAGTGGCTAGTAAAATGCCTATTTTTCCTGCTATGTGTTTATTGTAATATCCTAAATTTTAAAATATCCAGAACTATATTTATCATGAATTATGCATAATGCTACATCAAGAGTTTGGAAAAAACTATAGCACAGCACCATATCAAGTAGAAGTCAATTATGTTCATAAGTAATATCTGCTTCATTATAGCAGATAATGATTTTCTAGCACAGTGATTCCAAAGTTGAATAGCATGAAAATTACATGGAAAGCCTGTGAAAAAACAGATCGCTGAAACCTGATCCCAGGATTTGTAACATAGTAGTCGGTCTTAGAAGCCCAGAATTTTGCATTTCTAATAATTATTGTTTAAAAATTAAAAACAATTTCAATATATTAGTTTATATAGATATAGCTATATATGTCTCTATAGTTTAATATATATGTATATATGTAGTTTTATATAACTGTATATACATAACATATATGTGTGTGTGTGTGAGTTGTGTATGGTAAGCTGCCTTACTACCAGAATGAATAAAACAAACTTGTAAACAGGCTATTCAGAAAATTGAGTATACTATCCCCCTTGATGTTTTTCTTCTTATGTCCCATTTGTAAAAGGGGTAAATAATGTTAGCAAGTCCCAAGAAATCTGGGCTATTACATTGATAATTCTTCTTCGTATAACATTTCCTGAGTAAAGTGAACATCACTAGCAAAAAACAAACAAAACTGATAGTAATCAGTGAGCTACGAAGTTTGCAGAAATACTTGAAGTGGCTTGTGTTGTAAATGTTATAACTTTAAATGTTCTCAGGTCCAATGGCTATCATTTGGGACATGGGACTTATTTAAAAAGTGTTTTACGCCGTATTTTTTTTACAGGCCAAATTTAATTTCTTTAAAAAAAGAATCTTTCAAAAGAAATGAAACACCAGTGAATAATAAACCTAAAGGTCAAGACCATTAATTTATGAAATTAAAAAGAAAATATTTAAGGAGTAAAGTAAATAAGTAAAACTTTTGGGAAAATTATGATTTTTATAAATTCCCATCAAAATTCTTGACTTACACTTAATGAAATGACAGAATGGAAATTCGTCTCCATTGGAACACGTATGCTACATTTATATCCTATATTCAAATGAATACTTGGAAACTTGAAAATATAGCATTTGTTCTAAGTATGCTCTTTATTTTAAGGGAGCTGGACATTTCCTAGCAATACAAAAATTGATATCTAATCTGCTATATACCTTTTGTACATGTGTCAACAAATTTAATGTAAAATAAGTATGAACACCATTCTTTTTTAAGTTTAATATCTATATTTTGGTTATTCTTACTTTAATAATTTCTTTTTTTATCAGAAACTTCTTTCACTTCAAGTTGCACAAAGTGAAATATTTTGGTGCTAAGAAAGTTGTTATTTTTATAAAATGCTATCAATATGACAAATCACTAGAAGCAAAATTTTATTGTCAATTTGAATTAAAAAAAAACAAATATGAAATCAACATAATAAATTTATTAAATATTTAAACATTCAAATTAGACATAAAATTATTTGTGTATCTTAGCTTTTTATTTAACTTTATACTTACTTATGTTAAATGATTAATATCATTTAAATGTTAAATATCACAAAGCACAAATTTGTGGGTAAAGCCGAAATAAAGAACCCATTCAAATATGTTTCAAGACTCCTTTCCTCTAAACCCAACAAGGCTATACATCAAAGCAAAAAAAAAAAAAAAAAAGTATATCACATGTCATATTTAAAAAATTCTAATTCAATCCCCAAAATACAAACAAGCACTGTTTTGATACAGACAGGAGGATTTATACAGAAATATACAACATTATCAATGAAAAATATTTCTTTTTCTTTAAACACTAACATTATTTCCGATAAAATAGACACAAGATAACATTTTAAATTTTATAAATTTAATATTGCTAGAATAAATTCTATTTTTGTTGATTTCTACCACTTATTCACCTTCCACCTTATTCTATAGTGTATTTTGCTTCAAGGAAAGGTTAAAAAAGACCTATAAAACTTTGTCATGTTTTTCTAATTAATCGGACAACCTTCCTTGAAAAGTCAGCACAGTAGGTGAAAGTGAACATAAAGTATATATATAATAATATATATAAAATATATAGCATTGTTCATCCTAGGCAGAAAAATTTTAAATGACCAAGAATCATATATGTCAAAAATTTTATTTTCCTGGATGTACTATTCAGCATAGGAAGCAGACTTTGAACTGTGATTCACAAAGGCAGAGTCCCAGGTGGTTATCATTGACACCCAGTTGTCAACATATTCTTCCTGCATTTCAGACACCGTTCATAAAATTAAAGGTAGAAATCCGGTAGATAAGACTTTTAGAACCCAGACTTCACAAATAGCAATAATTCCAATATTGAAGGCAAATTATACTATATTAGAGACTTGTTTTAGAGAGTACTTTTATTATTTCCATTATTCTTGATGATTCACTCAATTCTAAATATTTCTAGTTTCAGGTAACTGGAATTTATTTGCAGGATACCAGATTTTTACCCCTAGACAACAGCCTATATAATTTTCAGTATACAGCTATCCTAAGCTACTTTTCTTTTTCAGTTAACTTCCAGTGCATAGGCTTGTAGTATTTTCTAAATATGTTTAACTAAGTAGATCTGCTAGTACAAAAAATAATATATGTAATATAGACATAGATGTATATCTATACTATTTTATATATATATTTATATATTACATAAGTACATCTGTAATATATACTCATACATATGTAATATATACACTATAGTATGTGTAATTTTACCTAAGTTATGCCATTGAAAAAAGAGTGAAATCATTAACAGATCCCATCTAAAACAACAGATTGGAACATCAAATTTTTCTCAACAAATGCACAACCAGTGTTAGTTTCATCGTTCTTTACTTATCCAGGTAATTTAAATTTATGGGCAATCAATCTAAGAAACTTAAATGGGAGAAAAACAGAGAATTTCATGAAATGGGAATTGGTGTCAAAGAACTTTCCATTTCCAGGCTGAGATACATATCAGTGAAATAACTGCAATAACATATAACTACAAGCTGAGGCGGTACAACAAAGAACAAGGCAGATGAGCTAATAAGTGTTATATCCTAGTCTTGGGGGTGGCAGGTGGGTGGCATATGAGAGTTAGAAGGTATCCCTGAAGAAGAAATATTAATATTTGAGGAAATTCTAACCACTTAGAAATTTAAACAAATAAATTGGACACCTGATTTACCTTATTTTTATTCTTTCAATTCTAAATTTCAAGATTATATGCAAACTTTGACCTGTGCAGATTCAATGAGATAACAATCATGTGCTGTTAATGGTAATATTTTGAGCTCTTAATTGAGAAGAGATATTAATTGGCACCCCAGGCAATACTATCAATTTCCCTTTTTCAAAATTCAACTCTAAGTCATGGTGTAGACTGAGATTTGGACGTATCAATGAATTGACTATTCATTAGAAGGGCTGATGCTGAAGCTGAAACTCCAATAGTTTGGCCACCTGATGTGAACAGCCAACTCATTGGAAAAGACCCTGATGCTGAGAAAGATTGAAGGCAGGAGGAGAAGGGGATGACAGAGGACAAAATGGTTGGATGGCATCACCAACTCAATGGATATGAGCTTGAGCAAGCTCTGGGAGATGGTGAAGGACAGGGAAGCCTGGCATGCTGCAGTCCATAGGGTTGCAAAGAGTTGGACATGACTGAGCAACTGAACAACGGCAATTAATGAATTTAGCAGGTTTCGATTAGAATGGAAAAATTGTAAAATTTGTCTAAGATTAAGAAATGATATCTGTATACCTATTTTACATACATTTGTGTATATGTATATAGATAGATAGATAGATATACATAATTAGATATATAGGAACATCTCACTTGCCCAACTATCATTTACTCTAAAGTGCTGTGACTTAGAAATTACTGTTATGCCTCAATTAAATGTGAGGATAAATGCTAATGAAGGTTAAGAGGCTTGCATTAGATCATACAGCAATAAAAGATACAGCCAGAATCCAAATGCAGATGTGCCAATTCTACATGATGTGCTTATTCTATTTTACTATTCTTCCTGTTATCTTTGACATCATCTTAAAGCACAAAAAAAGACAACCTGGGAAAATACAGATAACATTGTAGAATAGAATTATGCATTGCCATAGCCTTCATTGAGAAATCAGGGTGTCTGACCAGGAGATAAAGCATTGCATCCTATCAGGATATCTTTACCTGGAAAGTATGAGAAATACAAAAAGAGTGGATTCAATAAGGAAAACATATGCTTCCACATAACTCAGTGGTTCTGAGATGTCAGGGTTCCTGGATGGTCTCTCTAATGCTCTCTGGCTCTACCTTTCTGGCCATTAAGGGAGTGCAGGTCCTCCAGACTGGACTCTGGGCCATTACAAAGCAAACCCAGAGGCACAAAGTACCTGGCCTCCCCCCATGTTTTTTTTTTTAATTATTAATTGGAGGACCACAATTATAATATTGTGTTGGTTTTGGCCACACAATAACATGAATTAGCCATTAAGTATACACATATTCCCTCCTTCTTGAAACTCCCTCCAACCTCTCAACTTATCCCACCCCTCTAGACTGTCACAGAGACCTCCTATCTTTTTATTGGAAGGAAACTTTCCCAAAAGTCACTGGAGTCCTGTTCCAATCTCACTGGCTTTACATACTCTTGCCTAAACCAACATTGGAAAAATGACTTAATTATCATGATTTGCTCTCAGATGAACCAATACTCACCCTGCAAAGTAATAGAGGGATCATTTTCCAGGAACACATAGGGGGATGAAAACTTGAACCATTTCAGTGTTCCATCAGCAAAGAAAAACCAGGGAACAAATATTGGGTGAGCAACCAATGGGGTCTCTATTTGCCAGGAGACTGTTTTCTATTTAAGTACATTATCACTGTTAAGACAGCAATAAATAGCTAGGAAAATCTTTATGAAAAAATACCTAAAAGAATTGAAAGATGGAGGTGGTTTAATTATTTTTAAAATTTACAATTGCTGATTTTAAGACTTCTAATTTCACCCCACCCCTCCTTCAAATCTCTCTTAATTTTCTTCTCCTTAGTTGAGTTTATTTAATTGAGTCAAAGTTCTTGATTCCTTTATATTGCTTAACCATCTTACCAATACTATCCTAAGTGAAAACTATGTAGCCTATTTCCCTCTAATCTCTTCTCTGTATTCATACACTGACTAAGACATTTCAATCGACCAATCAATTTAAGTACTAGTCATGTGTAAACTATGGATTCTTTCTATATTATAATCCAACAATATGTATGGGCTTTGATATATGTTGATTATTCTCTAAATCAAAAAAATAAACTACTGAATTATTTACTAACACTTTTGAGTAATTAAACCCCAAATTCAAATGTTATTGATGTAATTCATAGTTTATAGGGCCAGAGAAGGTTAATTGCTTGTTTACTTCACTAAAGTGAACAAACAGTACCAGAAAATATCCATGTCAAAGAAAACTTTTTATTGAAAATGAATTGTAATGAATTATCATGACCCTCCTGATAATTTCAATTGACAAGTTTGAGTAATATTTCCATGAAATTTACTAAAGAAAACCAAAGTTTCACTAAACTTCTTCATAGATATTTTTCCCATACCTAATAATAAAGTACCAAACTGAGAGCTCAGATGATAAAGAATCAACTTGCAATGCAAGAGACCTGGTTTTGATCCCTGGGTCAGGAAGATCTCCTGGAGAAGGGAAAGGCAACCCACTCCATTATTTTTGCCTGGGGAATTCCATGGACAGAGGACCCTGGCAGGCAACAATCCATGAGGTCGCAAAGAGTCGGACATGACTGAGTAATTAACACAACACCATACTTTTCTACCAGGTTTCCTTTAAGATATGAAGCACTATTTTAAAATAGAGATAGAAATAATCCTCCCAAGAAAATACCATAAATCAATTCTAAGGTTTTATGTGTGAATATATCTCTGGAGAAGAGGATGACTAGGAATAGAAAATACTATATATGAAGGAATGAGCCACTCTTGACAATTTTCCCTCAAATAATAATTTTACATAGCTCAGGTGATGCAATCATTACATGAAAGACATTTCAAATTTGGGAAGAACTATTGGTCTATTTCTTAAAACTTATATTTAAAAAGATCTGGAATTTAGAGCTTCTGATGGAAGTATGGCTGAGACTTAAAGAAGTTGCTGAGTACCTTTAAGGTCTTTTCAGTGACCATACCTCCTGATGGATCACCATTATCCACCCGTTGAGTAGGGGTTTCTCAGCCTGGAAGCTGTCATTTTGCACCAGGTCATTCTTAGTTGAAGGAAGCCGTCATGTTCTTTGTAAGATGTTAAATTGGACCCCTAGTTTCCACACTAGATGCCAGTTCTGCCCTGCCCACCCAGTTGTGACAGCCAACATATCTCCAGACAAATATCCCCATGGGGCAAAACCAAAATTGCCTCCCCACTTGTCTACCCCCTCATCAGTTGAGAATCATCTCCCTAAATCAAAAGTACCATATTTTCTATGCCACTTGTCGAGTCAAACTCACAGAAACAAAGAATATAAAAGTGGTTGCCAAGGGGTGAGGGTGGGGAAAATGGGAAGGGGTTGGTAAAATGGTACCAACTGTCAATAAGCTGTAGAATAAGGACTGAGGATCTAATGTATAACCTGGTGACTATAACTAACAGCACAGTATCATAATATTAAAATTTTCTAAGAGAGTAGAACATACATGTTCTCAGAAAAAAAAAAAAAAACAAAACAGAAGAGAGTAGGATATTTAAGTGATTAAGTATTCTGTGACATCATTATAATATTTCCCTCCAAAGTTTATATTTTAGTTAACCTGAAAACAGATGCACTTCTACTTGTTAGGGTTAATTAATTAAAATAATAACTAGTTCAAACTTATTTCCGGCTATCACTTCATTTTTTATGGAAAACCCTGAGGCATATATATTACTACTGATTTAACTATCTATTCCTTTTAAAACTAAAACAAACACAAAATTCTTATATCCTAGTCAAATTGAAAATGGCAATGATTAGGCAATAAAAACAATAAATTGAATCTACAGGCACAAACAATCATACAAAGACATTAAATCCCAAACTTCAACTGACCATAGAGTTTTCAGTCAAGAATACCATTAGTATCTCAAAAAGAAATTAATATTAACATCACATTTTCTAAATTAGTGCTACTGCTGCATGGACATTATTACTACAAATGTACTACAAATCAACCCAGACAATAATTTACATATTTGGTTTTTCCTTTTCTCTTTTACTAAATCTTTTGGGACTTAAGGTATTATAAACATCACTATCTGTCATGGGGATGTTTTTTTTTTCCTCCCTGCTAGTTTTAATGATAAGCTTGGAGAGGTTGGCCAGCTATTTTAAGTCTATTTAATGCGTCTGAAATAGGGAAGTCACAGCTGCTAGATAAACCAGAAAAGCCATGAAGAAGAGGCCAGAACACCTGAGGTCAGCTTTCTGAGGCTGAAGGAGAGACTGAAAACTGTTCATGAGAAAACCATAAGTGATTCCTAGGAGAAAGGAGGTGGGAAATTGTGCAAGGGATGGGAAAAGTCAAGAGGCAAGTTACCCTTACCCTGAGGAGTGTTTCTTAAATTTAATGTGCTTTAATGTGAATCACCTGAGACCATGTTAAGAGGCAGATTCTGACTCAAAAAGGCTGGGGTGGGGCTGCATTTCTGAGAATCCCCCACATGCTGACACTGCTGATTGGTGCATGCACACTTTGCATGGCAGGTTTCTAGAACACCCTTCCCCATCGAACATATATATGGAAATAAAAGTGTTAACTTTGTTCATCATAAAATCTATGAGATAAACAGGTAAATGAATTCATTTCCCCAAATATTCAATATGAGAAATGTTTTCCTTATACCTTCTTTAAAGCAGAAAAAAAAAAAGAGAAAGAAGTAAACTGCTGCTTTGATATTTAAGTTAATTTGTTATTTTTAAAATATACTTTCTATTTATATTTATAGATATAAAGAATTAGTATGATTTTACTTTTCATATCTTCCTAGACAGCAATCATATCTTCTATGATATGTTATCTTATGGAGTAATGAAAAACTCAAACTTCTAAAATCAACATTATAGTTGAGTATGAGTTGGACAGTGAGTTTTAAATCACTTTTCCTCAATCCTGAGTTTCTATTCATTTGTTATGACTACTCAGGATGTGTTTTATCTTAACCATTTGATTCCTTTTGCACCTATGGGAAAACCAAATGTTGGCTTACTTCATACTCTCCCTTTCTGAGCCACGAACCAAGACCTGATTATGTGATAGGTTTTGGCATTATGTCAATGTCAAGGTGCACCAGAAAGAGAAGCAGATACAAGACGACAGATAGATGAAGTATCCCTGATGCAAAACATCCATTGGTGAGGAAGAAACTGCTAGTAAAAATTAGTATGTTTAGGCACAGAAATCGAAAGACTGAACACCAAGTCAAAGTAATTATAACCTCTTTGAAAAGAGGATGGTGCAGGAATAAAATAAATAGGAATATATTCCTTTTTTCCTACGACAACTATTTCAAAATAGCACTTTGTATTTTCTACAAGCTATCCTTGGACACAAAACATGTATGTTTAGGCATTTTTTTGTAGTTTTTTAGGAAGAAGAATTTTCCAAATGTATGAGCCTCTTTTTTTTTCTGAAACAAAGAATGTATGACAGAAAACCACAAAATACTGCAAAGCAATTATCCTTCAATTAAAAAAAGAAAAGGAAAACTTTCTCACACAAAGAATCATCATAAACGTTTGGGTCCCAAAATGGCATACACTTTAGTAACCTGTGTCTGGTTTCATAACATTAAAGGTATATACAAAGCTTAGAATTTAAAGGCAGCCATATTTCTCCTGGCTTTCCAATTGGTGCTAGTGGTAAAGAATCCACCTGTCTATGCAGGAGATAGGAGAGGCAGTTCAATCCCTGGGTTGGGAAGATCCCCTGGAGGAGGGCATGGCAACCCACTCCCGTATTCTTTCCTGGAGAATCCCATGGACAAAAGAGCCTGGTGGGCTATAGTTCAAAGGGTTGCAAGGAGTTGGACATGACTGAGCAACTTAGCAAGCATACATATTTTTGGTAAATAAAATGCCTAATTTTAAACTGACCTAGACAAATTGAAGACATTTTAAGCAAGGGAATGACGGCAACGCAGGTTTATAGTCTTGACAAATACATCCTACCCTACTTGGAATTGTCTCCACAGTTTATTTTAAGGCTACAACTCCAGAGGTGACCATCTCCAAATACACATTTTCCACATCACTTAAAATTTGTGAAGTCTCTTCTCAACTCACTGATTCTGACTGCATCACAAAAAGATGTTAGGTATCATGCTTAGATCATCTGCATGATGACAGTAATAGTCAAACCATTTATTTTAGTTCATTCAAGCTATGGATAAATTCAGAAGAGGAAAAAAAAAACTTCCAAACGCTCGATAGTTCCACTGGACACAAATATTAAGCTGTGTTAGTCCATGTATTGACTACAGTGATAAACATAATTTCTCATCAGAAGTATAGGAATTCCTGTTCCCAATAATCCTAATCTCTAAGAAAGGCAATGCATAGAATTGTGTTCCTTTCAATAGTTAACCAAACTCACCCCATGTGACGGATAGGAGATCCATCCCAGCTCCCCTTGAATGGTTTTTGAATCCAGTAAATTGACTGAAAAAAAAAACACATGTACACAAACACAGTTAAAAGGAATGAATTCTATTTAACTCTGTCATATTGATGTGTGTGTTGCTGAAATGACATGTTCAAAAAACATGACTCTGCTCATTCTCATTATATGTGTATGATTGATATAAGAAGGGTATTACAAAGAAAAGAAATAATAGGGAAAAGTAAGGAACCAGAAGTTTCTGTGACTTTTTTTTAAACTGTTTATGTTTGTTTATAAATATATTCAATATACTGACAGAATAATTTCAGGTTTAAAGAGGACACTATAAAAATGCAAAGTAGGAAACATTAATGCAAACAAGAAATCAAAGTAACTGCAAAGACCATTAAATTTGATAAATTGACATATGATTTCACTATAAATTAGTTAAATATGATTCCATAGTGAAACATATTTTTTACATATTTGATATGGCATCTTCATACTGTCCAGGCCAAATATATTATTCTGTAATGTGTATATTTTTAATACTGTATAAATTGTGTACTTATACATAATGAATAAAATGCTTAGCTACCAGTTTGAGGAAAAATCAAAGTAAAATTATGCATTATAATCTCACCTGTGTAAATCCTTACTTATTTAAAGAAAGTATTGTTACCCAAAGGCTTCAACAATTTTGCTCAGAATTTTCTGATAGTTATTAAGTCTGATAAATGATAAAATATAACAAGAATGTGACTACATTTTGAATATATTAAAAGAGAAAGGCAAATGATTTAAGCCCAGAAAGTATTAATTTGAAGTGGATTAAAATATAAAAAGGTACTTTATTAACAAAGGGCTTGTGTTGATTGTCAATTTGTTAAATAGTGGAAACTATGGTTTTACCACATCCTTCTTCTAAATTAGAAAATAACCCCATGATTGATTAATGGAAGATGCAAAAGAAGTTTACATAAAATATGAAGGCATTATTAACATGAACTAGAGAAGGTGAATCAATAAATATAATAAGAGAGACTTATTTTGAAAGGTTCCATATATTCATAAGTCAAAACATAACATTAATATAGGCAAAGTACATGTCCACATGCTGTCATAAAGTGTTTCATGATGCATGAAAAGCACCACTCTTTCTTTAATCATCCCATTTATTGTCTTACAAAGGAAACACTGCACTTATAAAATGTTAAGAAAAAGAGTAATATGTGATTGATGTTAGAAATCTGATTTTCAAGCACTGATTTTAAAAGATATTTGGTTAGATGAAAAATATACAAGATGAGTATAAGAAAAGTTTCTAATCATTAAGTTAAAAAAGATAAAATTCTCAAAGTCAGATTCTCTGTTTTACAAGTAAAAACAAGCAAAAAAAAAAAAAAAAAAAATCACAAACCCCCCCTCCCCCCAAAGACTCGGACACGACTGAACGTTTGATCTGATCTGATCTGATAAACCTAATCTATTACACTGGAATTCCTTAATGATTAAACTTTTTTCCCCTCACAATAAGTTAATCCCAGTGAGAAGTAATATTTAGGTTGGAGAAGACTCTTGAGAGTCCCTTGGACTGCAAGGAGATCCAACCAGTCCATTCTAAAGGAGATCAGTCCTGGGTGTTCTTTAGAAGGAATGATGCTAAAGCTGAAACTCCAATACTTTGGCCACCTCATGTGAAGAGTTGACTCATTGGAAAAGACTCTGATGCTGGGAGGGATTGGGGGCAGGAGGAGAAGGGGATGACAGAGGATGAGATGGCTAGATGGCATCCCCGACTCGATGGACAAGAGTTTGGGTGAACTCCGGGAGTTGGTGATGGACAGGGAGGCCTGGCATGCTGCGATTCATGGGGTCACAAAGAGTCAGACACAACTGAGCAACTGAAATGAACTGAACTGAACTGAAAAGAAGAAAGTTGTCGCATAGATTGCATAGTGTAATTTCCATAATAAAATTATTTCCCCAGATATCAGTTTGCAAATTAACAGTATGCTTAATTATATTGAAGTTATCTCTGAAAAATGATTCTTTAAAGACATCTACCAGTTAATGTTACAGATAATATTTTAGATTGAGCTCAGTTGCTCAGTTGTGTCCAACTCTTCAACTCCATTGACTGTAGCCTGCCAGGCTCCTCTGTCCATGGGATTTCCCAGGCAAGAATACTGGAGTGGTTTGCCATTTCCTTCTCTAGGGGATCTTCCCTACCCAGGGCTCAAATCCATGTCTCTTGTGTCCCCTGCATGGTCAGGAAGATTCTTTACCACAAGGGACACCTGGGAAGCCCAGAATCTCAGATTAAATCATGTTAAAGAATTTTTGCAAATATGAGAATACATCCTCACCTTTAAAGAATGTTACCAACATTCATTCTGATAAAGATACACCTACTTCAGTTGTTGTTTCTGTCAGTCATCAAGTGATTTCCCATTAGGTGATTTACACTCAGGGATTTGCATGGTAGAATCTGCAGGGCCAGGATTCTTAAATCATTAGATCATATTTGTAATATCTTTAGGGATTTAAATGATTCAAAGTTTTTGTGTGTATGTAATAATTGAATATATACTAAATGATGAATATATGTCACTCCACATGCTAAGATGAATGGATGATTTAATTTCAATATTAATAACCAGAGGAAAAAAGTGTTTGAGGCAAGGAAAATGAGATTTAGTAAATTTAGTAAACTACTCATTGGAAGGTAGGTTATTTACTAAAGAACTATATCCTTACGTTTTCTCTGATGTTAATGATGAGGGGGGAAAGACTAGATTAATCATATTAGCATTTGGTTTCTACTCAAAGGAGAAAAGCTAAGCCAAAAAGAATTGTATTGCATTGTCAATTAAAATTAAATGTGAGAGATTAATTAAATCTATTGCATTCACTCAGAAATTGAATTTTTAGTGCACTCTATTTAACTTGAATGAGGGAACACAAAATTAGCAGCATTACTCATGATTCTGATCCTCTGATCTATTAAACATAATAATGTCTGCACTGGTTATCTCACAATATTGCTATGATGATCAAATAATATAAATTTATTTAAAGCCACCTGAGATCTTAACATACTATATAGATTCAATGTTCTTGTAAACTTAGAATATTAACTAACAACAGTTCCATTTTGTCTTCTGAATTGTATTGAAAATCAACCGTCAATATATATAGCCTAATAGAGAAGAAAACAGGCATCAGAATTCTTTTCAAAAGCACTTATTTGGGGTTTATAAAGTGTCTTTTGTTTATAGATAAATAAGAACAACACAACCTAAGAATTCTAGCTGTGTTAAAGTAATGACTGTTAGACTGAAACTTGCCGTGATATAAACCTCCAGTCTGCTGTGATCAGTTGTATAGCAATCTGAGTGTAGCATAATTGAGATAAGAAGAGAAAGTTAATGTAATTTGAAAGTCAATCTGCTGTGAGCAATGTCTCTGGATACACTGATCCAGAGTCATCACTCTAACCTTGCAATACGATGTCTTAATCCTCACAGTGACACAGGCAAGAACATCAGTTACTAATGCTTTCCTCTTGCAAAAATGATGGAGACCTAATCACAATCTAAGGGGTACTGTTTAAATGCCAGAGCAGATAGAATTGTGATGGACAAATTGTAGTTTGAGTTTTAGTAACAATGCATAACACGAAAAGTTTATTTTAATTGCTGAAAATTTTGCATTTACAATGATCGGTTTTAACAAAAAAGAGTCCAGTAATTATATTTAAGGGTAGATGGGAATAGATAGATAGACTAACTCTTTAATGACTGCCTCATGCCAGGTTATATGCCAAAGATACAAATGATCTCTTACCAGACCTCATATTCTAATAGTTTGATTTCCAAATAGTTTTGATTTGTAACAGAAAATATCTTAGTTCCTTAATTTCAAAATACTTTCTAGTCAAAGAGCTATGTAGCCTATATGAACTTCTAAAAGTGTTTGAAATTGGACATGTTTTGCAGTGTTCCAATCCACTTAGGTTGAGATATAAATAGAAACCTTTTGGCAAAAAAACACTGTGAAAAGTCTGGTTGGATATTGTTCTCAATGTCTTTCACATGCTTTATTTACTGTCTAGTCTTACTGCTTTTAAATAGACCAAAAAAAGAAAAGTGTATAAATAGGTGAAGGGGTTTACAATCATGAAAACAATAAGAGAGTCCTTACTCAGTCTCCTTGAACTGGCTTTCAGGTGGGCACGAAGGAGAGATTTGCTGGTCAAAGCAATATGTGCTGTCTGATAGGAATTAGAAGGTATAGAATTAAGCAGTGACAGATTTGATTTTCTTAGGCTCCAAAATCACTCTGGATGGTGACTGCAGCCATGAAATTAAAAGACAGTTGCTCCTTGGAAGGAAAGCTATGACAAACATAGACAGGGTATTAAAAAAAAAAACAGACATCACTTTGCTGACACAGATCCTTATGGTCAAAGCTATGGTTTTTCCAGCAGTCATGTACAGATGTGAGAGTTGTGCCATAAAGAAGGCTGAGTGCTGAAGAACTGATGGTTTCAAATTGCAGTTCTGGAGAAGACTCTTGAGAGTCTCAAGGACAGCGAGGAGATGAAACCAGTCAATCCTTAAGGAAATCAACCCTGAGTATTCATCAGAAGGAGGGCTGCTGGAGGTGAAGCTCCAGTACTTTGGCCACCTGATGTGAAGAGCCTACACAATGGAAAAGAACGTGATGCTGGGAAAGACCGAGGTGAAAGAAGGGGATATGCAGCAGAAGATGAGATGGTTAGATAGCATCACCACTCAATGGACATGAATTTGAACAAACTCTGGGAGATACTGGAAGACAGAGGAGTCTGGCATGGAGTTCTAGAGTCCATGAAGTCACAGAGTTGGACAGGACTTAGAACTGAACAACAATGACAAGAATGAAGTAAAAGACTAAGAACAAAGTATAGGTTACAGAAGTATACGGTAAACTGGCTCACCTAGAGCCAGACATCCTGGAGTGTGACGGGGGGCCTTAAAAAGTATTACTATGAACAAAGCTAGTGGAGGTGATAGAATACCAGCTGAGCTATTTCAAATCGTAAAAGATTATGCTATTAAAGTGCTGCACTCAATATGTCAGCAAATTTGGAGAACTCAGCAGTGGCCACAGAACAGGAAAAGATCAGTTTTCATTCCAGTCCTAAAGAAGGGCAATGCCAAAGAATATTCAAACTACTGTACAGTTGCACTCATGTCATAAGCTATCAAGGTTATATTAAAAATCCTTCAAGCGAGGCTTCAGCAGTACATAAACTGAGAACTTCCAAATATACAAGCTGAGTTTAGAAAAGGCAGAAAAACCAGAGATCGAATCGCCAGCATTCATTGGATCACAGAAAAAGCAAGGGAATTTCTGGAAAATATCTACTTCTGCTTCATTGACTATGCTAAAGCCACTAATTGTGTGGATCACAAGAAACTGTGGAAAATTCTTAAAGAGATGGGAATAGCAGACCACCCTACCTGTTTCCTACAAATTTATGTGTGAGTCAAGAAGCAAAAGTTAGAACTGGACGTGGAACAACAGACTGGTTCAAAACTAGTAAAGGAGTATGACAAGGCAGTATATTGTCACCTTGTTTATTTATCTTATATGCAGAGCGCATCGTGGGAAATGCCAGACTGAATGAATCACAGCTGGAATCAAGATTGCTGGGGGAATTATCAACAACTTCAGATATGCAGATGATACTGTAATAGCAGAAAGTAAAGAGCAACTAAAGAGCCTCATGATGAGGGTGAAAGAGGAGTCAAAAGCTGGCCTAGAACTCAGTATTCAAAAAACTAAGATCATGGCATCTAGTCTTATCACTTTATGGCAAATAGAAAGGGAAAAAGTGGAAACAGTGACAGTTTTCATTTTCTTGGTCTGCAAAATCACTGTGGATGGTGACTGTAGCCATAAAATTAAAAAACAGTTGCTCCTTGGAAGGAAAGCTTTGACAAACCTGGGGGGCATATTAAACAGCAGAGATATCACTTTGCTGGCAAAAGTCCGTATAGTCAAAGCTGTGATTTTTCCAGTAGTCATGTACGGATGTGAGAGTACGACCATAAAGAAGACTGAGCACCAAAGAATTGATTCTTTAGAACTATGGTGCTGGAGAAGACTCTTGAGAGTCCCTTGGACAACAAAGAGATCAAACCAGTCAATCCTAAAGGAAATCAACACTGAATATTCTTTGTAAGGACTGCTGCTGAAGCTGAAGCTCCTATATTTTGGCCACCTGATGTGAAGAACTGACTCACTGGAAAAGAGCCTGATGCTGGGAAAGATTGAAAGCAAAAGGAGAAGAGGGTGGCAGAGGATAAGATGGTTAGATAGCATCACCAACTCAATGGACATAATACTGAGTAAACTCAAGGAAATAGTGAGCCTGTTGTGATGCAGTCCATGGGGTTGCAGAGTCAGACAGGACTCAGCGACTGCACAACAACAGTAAAACTGGCTTAGATTGGTTTTAAGTGCTTCTGGAAAGAAGGAAATCTTGCTGGCATTCCTACCACTGATCTTTACTATCACTATTCCTGGCTTAATTATGGATTTTAGATGCCCAGGAGGCTTGCTTTCTCTTCTCTCCCTACTCTCTATTATAATGAAGAGACAGAATCAAATGTCTACTCCTTTGCTCACTGGCATTGTCAACGTCACGAAGAATTTTCTGTGTCAAGAATTTACACCATCTTCCCTTCTTACTACTAAGAATGCATTAACGCTTTTTAAAGGACTCAGCCATTAAAGTACGTTTTTTCAAACAAATGTTTTCGGTAAGGACAGATGAAAAACTATAGTATAAATTTCTGGAGTTCTACTTTTAAAGAATTATTAATACACCAAGATTTTTTCAAGAGCATTTTAAAATTTTGATTCA
Source organism: Bos taurus (assembly GCF_002263795.3). Taxonomy (NCBI): domain Eukaryota; kingdom Metazoa; phylum Chordata; class Mammalia; order Artiodactyla; family Bovidae; genus Bos; species Bos taurus. The sequence goes on along the minus strand of NC_037328.1, from coordinate 37,127,490 downwards.
TAGTGGCTATCTGCTCACTTAGACTGAGTTAAACAAACATTCTCCTTTTACAAATTAAGTGCTGTAAATATACAGACAGTTCAAAATAATTTGCAAAATTAAATATCACAATTTCTTACTGAAGTAGAAGATTCTTTCAATTATTTAATAATATATATATATACACACACATATATATATGTATATATATACACACAAACATGCTTTGTGATAATGCTATAGTTGCATTTTACGAAAACATTTAGAAACTTCAAGGTGAACAGTAGGGTTTAAGGGCCAAAGAATTTCAGACTTATAATAATAGACATGTTTTCTTGGAAAAACTTCAGTTATAATGTACTTTTATAACCAGTTGCAAATAACTAGGCAATCACTACGGTAGAAAACAAACCCATCATTGATTATGTCTTTTTACTAAAAAATTACTTTTTCTTTCCTGTTTACAGCATCACTCTAATTGTCTCAGCTACATTTCTTGTACACTATTTATCTCTATTATTTTCATCACTTTCTGTTATGATGAAAAGTATAGCTTTTCTCTAGGTTACAGACAGCAGAATAATACTTTAATCTGATCCTTGGTTATACTTAAATGTCACAAATAGAAGTAAATGATAAAGGAAGTAATAAATTTTGAGCTCAGTGTTGTAATTCTCTATATATTACTCTGATCAATCATAACATGGAATCAAGAAATCAGGATGTATTTTCTGACAGGAGTCTACCAAAGCTCAGCTTTTCATTTTTACTGTTCATATTTGGGTATGCCATTGAGAAGAAATTTAAAGGTCAGTTTTATTAATAAACTTATCTATTGATATTTCAACATAACTTCTATCCACTAGGATTAACTATTCTTACTTAACAGTTCTGGTGGACTTCCTGTTTATATTTATTTCTACCTAAACATAAGATAGCATATTAAACAGCAGAGACATTACTTTGCCAACAAAGGTCCGTCTAGTCAAGGCTATGGATTTTCCAGTGGTCATGTATGGATGTGAGAGTTGGACTGAAAAAAGCTGAATGCTGAAGAATTGATGCTTTTGAATTGTACTGTTGAAGAAGATGGAGAAGGCAATGGCATCCCACTCCAGTACTCTTGCCTGGAAAATACCATGGATGGAGGTATTTCCTCCATCCTACCATGGAGGAGCCTGGTAGGCTGCAGTCCATGGGGTCACTAAGAGTCGGACACGACTGAGCAACTTCCCTTTCACTTTTCACTCTCATGCATTGGAGAAGGAAATGGCAACCCACTCCAGTGTTCTTGCCTGGAGACTCCCAGGGACGGAGGAGGAGCCTGGTGGGCTTTCGTCTATGGGGTCGCACAGAGTCGGACACGACTGAAGCGACTTAGCAGTAGCAGTTGAAGAAGACTCTTGAGAGTCCCTTGGACTGCAAAGAGATCCAACCAATCCATTCTAAAGGATATCAGTCCTGGGTGTTCTTTGGAAGGAATGATGCTATAGCTGAAACTCCAATACTTTGGCCACCTCATGCGAAGAGTTGACTTATTAATAGGAAAAGACTCTGATGCTGGGAGTGATTGGGGGCAGGAGGAGAAGGGGACAACAGAGGATGAGATGGCTGGATGGCATCACCGGCTCGATGGACATGAGTTTGAGTGAACTCTGGGAGTTGGTGATGGACAGGGAGACCTGGCATGCTGCAATTCATGGGTTCGCAAAGAGTCGGACACGACTGAGCAACTGAACTGAAACATAATGAAAGGGCTTCCCTGATATCTCAGTTGGTAAAGAATCCACCTGCAATACAGGAGACCCTGGTTCGATTCCTGGGTTGGGAAGATTTGCTGGAGAAAGGAAAGGCTACAAACTCCAGTATTCTGGCCTGGAGAATTCCATGGACTGTATCGGCCATGGGGTCCCAAGAGAGTCGGATACAACTGAGCTACTTTCAGGTTCACTTTCAAATATAATGAAAACATCTTTGTAATAGATCATTAGTATTCCATCTCACAGGCCAAAAATTATGAAAATGTTTTTAAAATGTAAATGAAGTCAACTATAATCTATTGTGTACAGATAAAACTTTCTATAATCTTAAATTTTACAGGCATTTTGGGTCATAGAAGGATTAATTTATGGTAATTTCTCTATTAGGGTTTCCCTGATAGCTCGGAAAACAGAAAAGGTCCATTTTCATTCCAGTCCCAAAGAAAGGCAATGCCAAAGAATGCTCGAACTACCGCACAACTGCACTCATCTCACATGCTAGTAAAGTAATGCTCAAAATTCTCCAAGCCAGGCTTCAGCAATATGTGAACCGTGAACTTCCAGATGTTCAAACTGGTCTTAGAAAAGGCAGAGGAACCAGAGATCAAGTTGCCAACATCCGCTGGATCATCGAAAAAGCAAGAGAGTTCCAGAAAAACATCTATTTCTGTTTTATTGACTATGCCAAAGCCTTTGTCTGTGTAGATCACAGTAAACAGTGGAAAATTCTGAAAGAGATGGAAATACCAGACCATCTGACCTGTCTCTTGAGAAACCTGCATGCAGGTCAGGAAGCAACAGTTAGAACTGGACATGGAAAAACAGACTGGTTCCAAATAGGAAAAGGAGTACTTCAAGGCTGTATATTGTCACCCTGCTTATTTAACTTATATGCAGAGTACATCATGAGAAACGCTGGGCTGGAAGAAGCGCAAGCTGGAATCCAGATTGCCAGGAGAAATATCAGTAACCTCAGATATGCAGATGACACCACCCTTATGACAGAAAGTGAAGAGGAACTAAAAAGCCTCTTGATGAATGTGAAGGAGGAGAGTGAAAAAGCTGGCTTAAAGCTCAACATTCAGAAAATGAAGATTATGGCATCTGGTCCCATCACTTCATGGGAAATAGATGGGAAAAAGAGTAGAAACAGTGGCAGGCTTTATTTTTGGGGGCTCCAAAATCACTGCAGATGGTGACTGCAGCCATGAAATTAAAAGACGCTTACTCTTTGGAAGGAAAGTTATGACCAACCTAGATAGCATATTCAAAAGCAGAGATATTACTTGGCCAACAAAGGTCCCTCTAGCCAAGGCTACGTCTTTTCCAGTAGTCATGTATGGATGTGAGAGTTGGATGGTGAAGAAAGCTGAGTGCCGAAGAACTGATGCTTTTGAACTATAGTGTTGGAGAAGACTCTTGAGAGTCCCTTGGACTGCAAGAAAATCCAACCTGTCCATCCTAAAGGAGATCAGACCTGGGTGTTCATTGGAAGGACTGATGTTGAAGTTGAAACTCTAGTACTTTGGCCACCTCATGCGAAGAGTTGACTCATTGGAAAAGACCCTGATGCTGGGAGGGATTGGGGGCAGGAGGAGAAGGAGACGACAGAGGATGAGATGGCTGGATGGTATCACCGACTCGATGGACATGAGTTTGGGTAGACTCAGGGAAATGGTGATGGACAGGGAGGCCTGGCGTGCTGCGATTCATGGGGTCGCAAAGAGTCAGACACGACTGAGCAACTGAACTGAACTGTACTGATAGCTCAGTTAGTAAAGAATCTGCCTGGAATGCAGAAGATGCTGGTTTATTTCCTGTGTCGGGAAGACCCGCCAGAGAATGGATAGGCTTCTCTATTAAATAACCAACTAAAATAGTAATGTATAATTTTTTAAAAAATTCTGTAGTGGTAGACATTTCTGTGAAAAACCTATTTGTGACATAGTATCTTAATGACTCATTTATGGGATATAAGCAGATTTATGGACAAGGTGATATACTATCAACTTTTCTTATTAGTTTTTCTTCTTAAACAATAATTTTGGATTAACTTCTATACAGGCAGGCCCCAATTAAAGAAGAAACAAATTAGCTGCCACATCTCATTCTTCGCCAACAGCAGGAAGAGTTTGTTGGAATGAAAACACAGTCTCATGGTAAGATGTCTGTGTTCTCATAACTAGACCAGCTCAAGGAAATAACAGAAATATGGACCAAAATTCCATTTGAAACTCAGATACATTAGTAAATGTTAACTCTATGCTGTTTTTAAAGTGTTAGAATTTTCTTTTTTTTTTATTATTAATCTTAAAAGTCTAAAGGTCACTCTGATTCCAGTACTTTTATGGAGAAAACAGCTATTAAAATATCCCTTGGGAATGTGTTCTTATAACAAAATAATTCTCTCACATAAATGAGTGGGGATGTTCTACCATCAGTGAAGTATTGCTACATTAACAGCCTCAGCTTTGACAGCAGTCCCTAGAATCACAGGTCTCTTTGTTTCTGTGCATTGTCAACCTATATTATGAATCATTTAGACAAGTGAAATGTGTTTCCTAAAATGTAAGATACTAAAAGTAGAACATTAATGGTTATGTAAACATTGTACTTTTGCAACACATTTTAGTTTTTTAAAATGTTCCAGCACTAACAGAAAAACTTGTTTATTTCTAATTTGAAGGATTTTTTTAAACAGATTAAAAAGTTAAAATACATCAATTTGAAATTATATAAAATCATTAGGGCAAATCTGTGCTCAAACTTTAGCACATATATTTGCCATCACACCAGAAATCCAGCCTGTCTTGGTACACATTTTCTTATTATATCGCTTGACTACTAAACTTTGATTAGTAAATGTAAGCTCTGTTTAGTCAGGGTTTGAATAAAGGCTATGAAAATATAATATAATAAGCAAATGGCCTGTAAAACAATTAATATAGTAGTTATTTTCAACATAAAAATGTGTCTGGAAGTCCCTTGAATATAGGGTTCAAATTTTAACATAGGAACAGAAACTATTGTGATGAAATGAAATTTCAATTGAAAAACGAACTTGTTTTAATTTTAAAAGAAGCCCAATCCAGAATAAATTGTTTAATTTCTGGAAAAAAATCAGGATATAACTTTGACATCATATTCTATAGGATTACTAAATCTCAACTTGTTATCCTACAACATGACTGTTGAATAGACATACATACACACACATACACAGACACACACACCTCTTCAAGGTATAAACATGTGTCTCTGTAAGAGCCCACAAAGGATCCAGTGAAGTGCCACATGCCTATCACTTTAATTCAAAACTCTAGGCCTTTATTTTCCATATTAGGAGCACAGTGTCAATGGAAAGCATCAAAGATCAGGTCAGGAAACTAGCATGATTAGGTCATTGTGCTAGAGATGGTCAGGAAACTTCATTCATCACTGCAGGAGAATGTAGCACTCAGACAAACCTTGGTGTGCTTTTTCTTGGTAGTGTAGTCATAATATGAATAGAGCCGATAGAAGCTTCTATTTGGCGATGGCCTTTTTCATATTCAATCATATGCCTTTCCAATACACACACGTATGTATATGGATGTGTTCACACAGAATTTACATTGAGCTTAGATATGTGCTTACTGAAATAGCTATTTCTGAATGTTCAGTTCTTTCAAAAGTGCTTTTTACTTGTATATGTATTTAGTATGCATTCATGCAAATTATTTTTAAAGTTTTCTACCTCTATATGGTAAAAAAAGTAAAATCTGGGTTATAGTCATCCCTAAAACATGAAATTAGGCAAGTCATGTAATCTACTCCCTTTGTTTTTATTAACTTATTGTTGTTATTTTTAACTTAATTTAAAAAACAAACAAAAAAAACTCTTCCCTTTTACTTCCAGGACTCTGTTTTAGGCAGCTAGTTTAAAGATTCATATTGCATTTTAACAACTTTTATACCTATGTTAGAAGTTTTTATGTAAGTATTCATTTTGTAGTCATTTGTCCCAACTAAATCGTTATCTTTCAAGGCCATTCAGTATGCCACTACTGATAACCTTCTTTTCTAAAATCCAGTAACTAAACATCAGATATTCACTACTTGGTAAATAAATGAATGCAAAAAACAAACTATTTTGGTATGAAAGATGAGTTAATTTTTTCCTTAATTTTTTCTTAATTTTAATGGTTTTTGAATGTATGCCTTTGAATTTAAATGTAGAGTTCTAATGTTTTCACCAGGGCCAGGGTTATAAACCTTAGTTTCCAAAGGATCACCTTTGGAAAGGAAAATATAAAGGGATACTAATTTAATATATTTTTAGATTTTTTCTTCTTTAATCGTGTATATATTGTTAAAAGATATTAAAACATTTAGAATTATTTTGGACATCACTTATAAGCAAAAGTAAGAAAAATTGTCCTTCTTAACTGTATAAATGTTTAAGGAAAAAAAGCAGTTGTGCCTAAAAAATATATAAATCATCATTGTAAGCATAGATTAATCCATCTTGTTCAGTTGGATGAAATATATATACAATTACACTTGGAAATCTTTTTTTTAAATAAAAAGGACTATCAAATCATTATAATTTCACATCAGAAATGTCAAGAACATCATAATAAAATCTCTGAGTTTATCTTTCTTGATTTAATGTAAATGAGTGTTAACTTATTTGTGGTAAACTAGATAGTAAAACTAAGCCAAGAGAAAAATATTATTCTCTTTTATTCTGCCTCTTTAAAAATATTTTCAAGATTTGGCACTGGCTATAATATTTGATGGAGTTTATATATTTAATAAAAGAATAACAACCCTATTTAACTTCTATTTATAGTTCCTGTGATGATGCCAGTTCTTTTCATTCTGTCAAAATATGAAACATACCATAACAAGCTTTGGCATATTGAAGGGGAAAATAAAAATTTGGATATAACTGTAGCTTTATGTCATTTTTGAATATTATCAGTGATCAAGGGTCCAGTTGGGGAAAATTAACAAGATTAGACAGTGACAAATAAACAAACGATTGCTTTTATTTTTTTCTCATCACCAACCTGTAATTCAGGAAAACTTAATTTTACTTCATTCTCATTTCAAAAGGTAAATATTCATCCCTAAAATTTTGTGCACAGTGTGGAAATGGTTCAGTTTTGTAAGAAGACAATACTGCTGGTCACATACATGCACACACTCACACAGGGCTGCTCATAGACTTCCTCAGAGTGTTGTTCTGTTAACCAGAGGATTATTCAATCTACAAGGAAATGATTGCAAATCAGCTTCCCAGCCTAACTTCTCAGTGTGAAGACTACTACCATATAAAATTAAAAAATGTATCTGTCTAAGATCTATAGAATTTTATTCATTGCTAAATTACATTTGAAAATAGGGGAATGAAGTATATGTTAACTACTAACAAGCTGTTCTCTGTTTCTCTTACTCATCCTGAAGTGGAAAATATCAAAATTTCATATTGATTAGAAACCAACTGTCTTTATCACTGGTAAAAAGTAAACTTTAAAGTCTCGTTTTTCATCAAGGAAGGGGTAGGGGATGGGGAATGGGTATTATTTTTTTTACAAAATATGTTTATTGATCTATCTTTAACTATTATTTAAAAGACAATAAATTAACCTCCCCTTAATGACTATATAGGAAATTCAAGATGTAACCATTTTGATATTGATTAGACTTATCAGCAATAAAATTAACCCAGGCTTCTCCCTTTGCTTCAGTCCACATTACATAATCTGTCAAGAATTTTTGTCTTAAAATGAGAGGCAACTCAGTTTGGAGACTTTGAAGTCACATTTACATTTTCTTGATTTGAGAGAGCTCTCCAAAATCATATGTGAACTATAACATTAAATAGCAGGGAAAGTAGTTGTTGATTCTAATCCTTCAGAAGTGAGAAAACAAAAGTTTGCTGTTAAGACTTTGCTTATGGAAAATGTGCCAATAGCTTGAGTGGTTAGAAAACTCACTGGGAATCTGAAGGGTAACAGGTTTGAAAATTTTTTATTTCACATTACAGTGAAGAAAGCAAGATACTGAAAGCAGCTTTCTGATGTGAAAGACTGATGTCATCAATATGCTATTTTTGCTCTTTGCCAGGTTAACAGAATTTATTGCAGCAATTAATGCAAAACATATGTGTTGAAATATCTACATGAAAAATATAATTGCCCCCAATTTAATTTGCTACCTTTCAAAACTCTTGTTTAGCTACCTTTTCTCAATGTCTCCACTTAAATACAGTACAAGTGTTTTTAAAAAAGAGGAGATAAATCTTTATAATTTACTTTCTCATCTTAAGTAATTTATAAATTATCTTTTATATACAGGAAAGTTTCCACAGAAATTGAAGTCTACTTTTTAGGCCAAGTTCCACTTCCACCCATTACTGACCTTTATGACAATTCCAGTAGTCAATCCATGCTTCATTTTTATAAAATTAAAAAAAAAATCACATCCAAGTTATAGTGACAATTGCCTCACAATCTCTGTGTATGGAATTCTTGAGAAGAATCTTTCCAAGGTAAGCAGAGTTTGAGAGTCAGGAAAGGAAGACAGAGGATGAATGTGTGAAGAAAACACATCACAGATCACATCACATCTCCTATTCCTGGGTCCATATCAAATTTTCTTTATTTTCCTAGTGAGTCCCTAACTCTTCCAGATGATCATAATTTATGAGGGTAAACACAGCAGATTCAAAGTATTCTTTGAAGTACTTTCCTGAAAGTACTTATTTAAAAAGTACTTTGAAGTCTAAATTTTCACTCCAATACTCTGAGTATTTCTAAGTTTTCCCTGCAAGTCCCAAGACAAATTAGTACCCTCAGTAGGGTTAAGATTGAGAAACTAGAGCTTTTCCTGAATAGGATACCTCCTTAATTTACAGGCATTTGTGTACAGGAGAAAAATGTAAGGTTAAAATCAGAAGACAGACAGGAGAGGGCCTGATGAGTTTATTTAGTTTTCTCAGTTGTAAAATGGGAGACGTCACAATACTTTCTTTAGAGGTGCTTTAAGATTAAATGAGGTTCAGTAAGTACTGAATGATAATGTAAGGAAAAAATCTTTCCAACCAGTGGAACTCTGTGTGTTTTCTGATTAGGGGGCATTACACTGAGGCCATTGTTTAGTTTGGGTATGCCCTGGATTTTCAACAATTCTTTTATGAAAAACACTAAAGTTCTGAAGACCACACAAACTTTAGCATCATCCCCACTACTAACCTACCTCGGTAACACTGCTCCCAGAAACCCTTTCTGGCCCTTTCCGGGCTTACTCCCAAAATCAGAAGAGTGGGAAATCCTGTTATAATTTTTAAACAGTGTCAATCAAACGGGGGGCGGGGGGGGGGGGCGGGCATAGGGGAAAACAGATAACTTTTGATTGTGCACGAGGGTGGGGATGGGGGTCTGTGAACATACCCCTTAGCGCAGAGGGCCCTTAACAGTTGGCATTAATAGGTGGTTTTAAAGAAAACTGGCGGGGGGGTGGGGGGGGGAGGTTCATTATCATCCAGAGACTAAAGGACAGGTCTTTTAAAATATTCAACAAATAGCGAAGTGGTCGGGAAAGAGAGCAGCAAGCACGACAGTGGACGTCCCAGGCTCGTCCCAAGAGAACGGGCCTGGTCTCCCAACTCTTTAGGGAGCGCTGAGAACCCTGGAGAACTGAGTCTTCCTCCTGCACCTGTCACTTGGCAGGCGGGGAACTTAGGAGGGGGACCGCGCCACGTGGAAAAGGTTGACAACGCTCGGGGGAAGAGGGTTGAGGGTAGGGGGGCGACAGAGATTTCGGGTCAAAGTCTGTAGTTAAACTCAGGACTTGCCCGGCCCGTCCCGGGAGCTACCGCGCTCCCCAGGTGAGGGGAGTCCAGGTGGTGAGGTGGGCGCCGCCTTTCCGAGCCGTGGCAGCCCCGCGGCCGCAGGCAGAGGGCGCACGTTTGCCTCTCGTCCGCCCCGCCTCCGCCCGGCGCTGGTTTCCGCGGAACTTGGCGCCCTCGCGCTCGCCCGGCTCCAGTCTCCGCCCCGGCCGCGAGCGCCCGGCGCCCTGCGCCCGCCGGCTGGGAGAAGCCGGCCCCCGCGCGGGCTCCGCGCGTACCCGCTGTTCACCGCCCCCCGGGGGGCGCGCCTGCTCGCAGCGCTCGGGCCGCGCGCTTTGGCCGCCTGGCGCGGAGATGGCTCGGGCACAAAGAACCCACCGAACCCCGAGAGCTGATCTGGGGGACGTGGCCCCGGAGTTGGGATTTTCAGATCCGATCTTGAATCCGATGCGGTGTGAAAAGTAGCGAATTATTGGGAGATTCCGTTTTCCCGCCGCACCGAAGAGCCTGGCCCCGGCGGCGGAGCATAATTTGAGGTTAAGATGCCATAGTGGTGGGTGTGGTGGCCTCGAGGGCCTCTGTTCATCTCTCTCTCTCTGTCGCCACACCTCTGTCCCTCCCAGTAAAGCTCTGTTTCGTGCTAAAATTTCTCAGGGCATACCTGGAAATTTAATCAGTACTGCATTTGCAAATGTGGGAGGTGTAATGCGAAGGAAAAGAAGCGCCTTCATTCCTCCTCTGGCCACCCCAGTTCATGGCTAAGGTTATTCGCCACAGTTTGTTTGTACAGTGCTGCTACTTGTTTCCCCCCTCTTTCCTTGCCTATTATTCTGACTTCATCATGTTGGTTTGGATTATGTGGATTTTCACCCTCTGCTTTGACTGGAACAGCAGGACATGGTTTAGAAAATGAAAGGAGGGAGGGGGTTCCCCACTCAGGGCTTCCAGTTTAATAACATCACTCCACGCTGGAGGCTTTATTTACTGAACTGGTTTTGATTCCATCCATCCTCCACATGTATGTGCCCAGACTTCCAAAAGAGGGTTTGGCTTACACTTTCAAAACTTTCCTAGATAAAATATTTTCTTCAGGGGAAAAATCAAAAATCTGTAAACTTGAGAGGAGAAACAAATGCACCCAACTCCCCTCACCCCCACCTGCCCCAAACACACACCCTTTTTTGTGTATGTGCAGATTTTTCGAGATTTAATTTAAAAACCGATTAGCCAGATGCTTCAGGCGATATTTTTCCTTTAGGCAAAAAATGTATTACTGGTTTTAGAATCTTTGCATTTCTCTACCTCTCCATCTTTTTAATCGACTTTTTATTTTCTTTTCCTCTTGCAAAGGCTTTTTTTCTCTTTGTAATCCACCACTTTTTTTTTTTTTTCACATAAAGCTGGTAGGAGGCAAACTAAAACTTGTTGACTTTCAGACTTGAGTTTTCCAGGAGAAAAGCTTCTGCCAGATTCCAAGAACTACCTGATTCTAGGGAGCTGGTAACAGACCCAGAGAATGAAATCCCAGTGTGTACATGTGCCCACACCCTGATTCGCAGAAGTGTCTGCCTAGATTGATTTGTGGCTTGGAATACTTTGCATTTTATAAATGTCCAACAATGCTTTTATTTCTAAAGTCATTGCAGAAAAATTAAAGTCTTCAAATTTCTTAGAAATAAATTCTGTACTCTGGTTTTCAGTATACTTGGATGAATAATAAAATGAATGTTTTACACCACCAGTCATCCCTTTATTTGAAAAATCTGTGGAAAGCTACTTGTGCACTTGGTAAAAGCCCTGCTCTGACCCTCCCTGGTGATAAAATCCAGATCTCTGAAAACAGAATAAAAAAGGGGACACCTGCATCTGTTTTTCTAAATCTTTTATCAAACAGGAATTAAAAGAATAAGGTTTATTAAAAATTTTAAAGACAAATGTTCATTAAAAAGTAAAATTGAGGATCTTGACAGAAAATGATTTGTAAAACTTAGTGTTCTTCCAAGAAATACATATTCGCCTTCCATCTAGTATTTATGCCAAACAAAATTATTGGAAAATGACTAAAATCAAAGGTAACCCACATCATAGATTTCTCAGTAAGTAAATGTCTTTAAGAACTTATCGAGTTTTGATGATTTGTGGAAAGTTTTATTAATATTTTCTTGAAGATTTTATGACTTGGAAAATGTAACTCTCAAGAACAGTTCTTGCTGTTTCCATTTGCGTTGAAGTTAGTAAATCAAATATACTGTGGAAATATGTTTTGCCTTTAAAAATCCTTTGCATATGTAACTGATTATTTGATATTTAAAAATTACATATATTTTATTTCAGAAAAATTCCAGAGTTTCAGAAACAATTTTAACATTTAGGGATCTTCATGAAGAGAGTTATTTTGAGAAACTATCAAAAGTGACAGACTCTTAAAGAACATACCAAAATTTGAATATTAAAACATGGATAATATATGGACGTAATAAAGAATCTTATTAAATCTTTAAGGACAATAAGTTTTTTACAAGTCAAGGTGAAACTACTGAATTGTTTATACAAGCAAAAAGTAAACCAAAATTAAACTTAAGCAATAAAAGTCTTCACATGAAACTCTCTGAACTGACTACACAGTGTAAAAAATACATTTATGTTCTGATTGTGCACAACATTTTGTTTAAAATGTTTATGTTAATTTTAAGTTCTTTTCATTGTAGCTTCCAGTTACTAGCATTGCATGGGAAAGGTAACTTGATATAAAATGCCACCATAATCTTACATGGGGTAATGGTGTTTTATTATTTGTAGTTTCCATTTTATGGGTCTAGTTGCTTTTGAGTTATAAACGTATTCAATTGACTTTATATCTTGAAATGGGCAGAAAAATGATATTAACTAGATCATCAATAAAAAGTATAAAATCGAAACTATTGATAGTTACAATGAAGCTGGTTTGTAACTGTAAGTCTATTGTTATTGCCAGAACATTTACTATTTAAGAGTTTTTAATTGCTTGTTTATGACAAGGGCAAGAATGGTGTGATATATAAGGGTGAGGAGAATGGAGCATCAAAGTGGACATTTCCCCACTTGAATTATTATTATCAATATTAGTCTTTAGGAAGATATAGATTCAGAATGAATTAATTTCATGATAGATTTTGAGAGGTTACAAGAAGTTTCTTTCGGCACAATCAAAATATTATCGTAGCAATTCAGGTTGTCAGTAAAAGCTTAAACAAATTTGCTGATAATCCTGTTAATGACCTAGGTCAAGTGTTAACTGTTGTGGGTTATAAAATAGTGAAATTAAGGTTTCTCCTACCTCCAGGCAAATAGCACAGTTATAACTGTTAGGGGGAGGTAGGGGCAAGCTATTAGGTAAGCTATTAAGTTACAAAAATGTATAATGCATTCAATTATTTAGTCTAGAATGATAAAATGCCATTAAAAGCAAATGTAAGCCCTCTTCTTAAAACTATAAAAATGATATGATAGCTTAGTTTTCTATAAATATTTCAGTCGGTGTATTATTATTTGAGGATAAGTGTTTATACATGAAAATGATGCCAGTTCATACTAATTTTTAAAAAGGGAAAAATCTATTATTTAAATGTATATTGTCTCCATTATTTGCCTAATATTCAAAGGGAAACATACAGTGTTCATCTCTAAGTTTTACTTTTAAGCTTTAAACAATCACATGGTATCTTCAATAGTTAGATGACTTATGTCCAGTGAAATACATTTCATACAAACAGTATCCCAACACTCCAATAAAAGTCTCCCCAAATAAGTAGTATATAAATATGCAGATTGAATTTTATTGACTTTTATTTTGAAAACTGATTTTCAATGTAAAGAGCTCTATAGGTGAAAGGTAATTAACTTATAAACACTGTTAGATAGTAAAATGTGTTATGTACTGAAAAGTGTATTATGTACTAAAGAATAAGCAGTGAATTAAGCCTCAGACGCCTTCAAATATAGAAAAGTGTGTAAAGAAATTACTTTTTCCATTGCTAAATGATATTGAACTAGTAATAGTCAATTCTTTATATCAAGCTTTAGCCTTTTCATAAAGTTATTTTTATTTATCATTATCACCATCCATCTGATAGGAACAAGGAGCAAATATATAAACTTTTCTAACAACACTAAGTATAACAATCCTGTTTTGTCATGAAAAGTAGTAGTTTTCCCATTGGAAGTCTTTTCTTGGTGTGTTATGTAAACAGATCTGAAAAGATTTTAATAAAGTTCCATGCAGCTTTTGTAAAGTGTCTGTGTAGCACAGAGGTCAGTTCTTGATTTAAGTGATCATCAAAATTATAAATAATTATCCAGGAGACCAGTCATAGAAAGTATCATCTGGAATCATCTTCTTGATAGCATATTAGAAAGTTATCTGTAACTGGATTTAAAAAAGGAAAGCTCATATTAAGCTTTTTTCTAAGCTTTTTTCCTCTTATCATGGACTAATGGCATTTCACAATTGATATTTGGTTATCAAATCTCAAGTCTTAAAAAAAAGTCACACAGTGGCATATTTCCTAGCAATTAACTCAATGGCTTGGATCTTGTTCACTTAGAGTTCTATCATGACTAACTTCATAACAGATTGCAGAATAAATTCCAGTAAATTTTACTGGTAAATTTTCTGTAGTATGGAAATATAATTTGAGCATAGTATTTTAAATGCAACCTAGTATTTTGTATTTCAGTTTTCAACATTAATATCAGAAAGCTGTACTAATGAGATTCATTCTATCATTACTCCTTCTACCCAACATATGAATTTTCAGAAGCATTGCTTTTTATTCAAATGACATTGTTAGAAAATTACATAAAAAATCTTAGAGCATACTTGGATTTTTCACTTTTCATGTTGTTCAAATCTACAACTAAGTCCCAAGCTATTGGTATTCAATATCCACATTTAAAATCTTACTCAAATATTATCCAAGTTAAATCATTCATTTTAAATTTTATTTCAAACCTTTCCTTCATGACCTCAGAAGAGAAAGAGACACTACTATAGAACATGACCTGTGAAGAATAATCCCATAAACAATGTAGAGATAAACTTTTGCCCAAGCAAATTAAATGTAATCATGTCAGTTTTCTGAATATATTAACCTTTTTATATTCATACTGTTAATGTGTATCTGCCTGTATAGTAATATGCACTATATACCCAAATATACACAAAGTGTGTCTTAAAAGCAACTTGCACTTGATAATTCTTGCTTCATTAAATTAATACTCATGAATTTTATATAAATATCAATGAGTTTAAATGGCCCTTTTTTCCTTTTGCAATTTACTGAAAGGTTGTGTTTTGCACAAAAAAATAATGACTCTCATCTATATCCCTGTGCATTATTAATTCACTAAAATCCATTATCTAAATAGTTTATAAATATTCCATCTGGAGAAATACACTTTATCATAGCAATATGGGAATAATATTACTGTTTGTCTAGCTATTATCAATACTTTAATATTTTCAAAGGAACAAAAAATATAAACACTAATTTGAAGTTACTGATACATTACTCATTATACAAATAACTACCCTTGCCTTTCATTCATAAAAAAATAATTGCCCATTAGTTTCAAATAAACATTTTAATTTAATTTGTAAAAAAAAAATTGACTTGAAGGTAAGATAACTTCTTGATCCTTCTAGGTTAGAATTTTTAATTTCCCCGTAAAAAAGACAAAAAATTTAATGAAATCTGCCAAGTTGATAAAAGCAGTCACTAAGGAAAGAATGAAATTATTAGCACTGAAAGTAGGTCACCAAATATGAGAGGCAGTTTTCATATTTAATTAAAAAGTTGCTAAATATTCTTGAGTTTTTACTTGTTTTTTCTAAAAATGATACATACAACATACAGTGGCACTGTCTTGCCAATATATTTTTAGTGAGTGACACAATATATAATGTAGCATTTGCACATCAATTGCTCAGTTTTGCTGAATTGCAAAATAAATTACTAAATGTTATTGTTCTAAATTCAAAATGATTAAGAGGAAATAGAAATTGTAAGTGTTGCTTGAAAGCAATCAATTATTCAGAAAAGTTTGTCTTAAGAGTTAGCAATTGTATTCACAAATCATTAGGAATAGATCACAAAAAGTATACAGGGAAAAGGCAATGTGTCTATTAAGCATGCAATCTTGTAGTAAACATTATTGTCCTTAATATTAGGCTTGCACTTTAATTCATTGAAAAGGAATGAATGCCCATTAGGAAAATAAATAACCCAGCATTAAGGAAATACCATTTGCTGCATATGAACATTCTTCCTCAATTTGCTGTTCAGTTATTTACTACACCTACCCAGGAGATTTTCACTATTCATTAAATATAATCTCCTATTCGCATAAGCCCTTAAACAAAGAAAATCCAGTCTAACCTTATTGTAATTCCTACAAATATTACTTATGTTAATGTGGCATATGCTGCTCATTAGAACCTGTACCATAGAGCAAACCACCGCCTGGCGGGATACACATCACTTCAACATAGCAGTTACAACATAAATACACACACACACACACACACGCACACACAGCCGCGCTTCAACAAACTCCGATTTCCCTTTAGCCCATTCATAAATGCCATGATCCTAAGTAGGAACAACCTGTCATTACCTTTAAACATACTAAAGAATCTAGAGAGGAGGGCAGAATATTCTTTTAAACTTCTCAGAGTACTACTACATGGTCACAATTAGGAAATAAAATACTACCATGGCTATTTGGCAATTAACATACTGGGTTGTAAAACTGGAGGATTTTTCTCTTTCTGCTTAAAACGGGCAAACAAGGTAATTGCTTGAATTGGTATCAGATTCAAAACACATTTTAAATCTAGGCAATCCAAAATTATCTCTAAAAGTGCTTTAGAAGACTGCCGAAAATAAAAGCACCTTTAGTTTACTCTGAGAGCAAAGTGCTTTATTCAGAGGCACCTCGGCGACCTGAAAACGCTTCGGTGAGAACGTGCCTGGAAAAGCGTTAGCCCCTCGGGGCAGGGCTGTGCGCGTCGCGGTACCTGGCTTACCTTCATTGGAAGGTTGGAGAGTCAGTTCCCCGAAGCACTTGAGAGCAGAGCAGCTGAGGAGGAGGAGGATGGAGAGGTGACAATCCATGTTGCTGGTGCAGAGGGCAGTGAGAGGAGCATATCTCCATGAAGCATGCCACTGATGTGAGGGGGAGCGCTCTGATTGCTGGAGAAGTTACCATGCTCCGCTCGCAGGCTGATGTCAAGTTTGACACTGGAGATAAGGAGGAGTCTGGCTGCCTTTCCGCGAACCTCGCTCAGAGACTTCCCTGGGTCCTAGTGCCGTCGGAAGCGAGCGCTGAAGAAGGACAGGACCACGCGCGGGGGCCCAGCAGACAGCTCTGAAGCACGGGACTGGGGAGGAAGGGGTTGGGGATCGGCTGCATCACCGAAGGTGCAGGAAACCCAGAAGTTATGATGGTGCGGTGGTGGAGAGTAGTGATGGGGACAGAAAAACACCTCCCCCCTCCCCACTTTATTTTCAATGGAAAGCAGCTATTTTATTGTTTGCAATACACGCTCTTGTAGGTTAATTCCCCGAAGAAACCAGAAACCCTGATAGAGTGTCTTATGGCACTGAGTGGAAAAGAAACTGAAATGCCAGAGAAATGTTTGTTATTAAAAGAACAGGAGCCCTGCATTAACAGGAGCATTAAAATTAAAAAATACATTGTTGATTGTAGTCAAAGAAAAATTTGGATTATTTCTTCATCGTGTTCAATGTGATCATAACTCTTTACAAATCCTTTCTGGTGCAGAAAGAACTATACACACCTCAGATCGGAAAGTCTCTTCAGTTCTACACCAGGTGGTATCAGGACTTTTAAAGAGAATTGGCACAGGATCTCAGTGAGTATAAAGTGCACTTTGGGTTTCCAAACTAGGAAGTGTGCTCTAACAACCTAAGGAAGTGAGCAAACCCAGTCCCAGGGCTAGCTGCAGGTCAGCAGGCATCAGCAGGCAGCCCTCATTCTATACATTGGTATAAATAAGAATAAGAGAAAAATCAAGCCTAAAGGTCTTGACAGCACATCACTACCCTCCCTCCTTCACCATCTAGCATTAGGATCTCTGGGTTCCATGAGATAAACAATGCATAATTCACAACTCCGCATTTAGCTTTTCAGCCACATCCAATCTGATAATAGCTGGATGCAATTCTTCTTTAGCATTCCAAATCTAAAGGCTGAATAACAGTGTCTTTGCACTTTCTCACTTACTTTGCACCATGGTTATAAATGGTTTCTCTTCTTTCCAGTTTCCTTGCTGGACAACATAATTGCAATCTATTTCAGCCAAATAAGTTTGCAATTTATATTTTGGGAACTGTTCTTGCTTATCTTTAAAATATTGCCCAGAAAATGATCACTCAAATAGTCTCCTACTCATCTATCTTTTCCTTTTCTAAGCAGAAAACAAGACTCTTACATTCCTTGCACAACTCTAGAAAGTAAAGGTAGGTTGACAGCTGTAAGATCAGTGATCAATTTTAGAGCTTCAAGTTGTGGAATCTAAATAAATGTTGCAAAGGCCTTGCTAATAAGATATCCTTTTCATAAGCGCTATGATTTTAATGAGAGAACATGATTTTCACATGAATTTAAATAAGTGGTTTCTGATAATAGTTTGCTGTCTGGAGTTAGGGGATGAGGTTGGGTGGGTGGAGGCAGCCAGGATAAAAGAATGACTCTGTTCACTTTTTTGTGTGTGCCTTGTTACTTTGTATCTCTAACTTCTTCCCACATTATGTCACCAGAGACTGTAGAACCCTCTTCAAGTGCCAAGTCTGTCAGAATTGAAAATAATGAAAGATACTGAACAGAGGATTCAGATAGTGGTGACTTTGGCATTTTTTAAAGTTCCAACACAACTGTAGTCTTTCCATTGTTCTACATTTAGATAAAAATTTTCTGAAACGTGAAAGAAAACAAAGTCTTATTTGGAAGTGACAATTTAAAAACATTTTGGAAAAACATGCCAGTGTGCTGATATCCAAGTCCACTGGCTTCCCCTCACACGACTTCTCTTTTCACACTTAAACTGCTTATCACTGTGGAAAGAGCCATTCACATTTGAAAGAAGCTACGGTGATGGGAAAATAAGTAAAAAGCAATTCCTAGCCTGGGAATAGAATGGAAATAATATAGGATCTTTCAATTATAGACACTCAAGATCATGAGCTGTCAGACAATAAGAAGTTTCAATAATCTGAACATCATCCTGAATAGATGTGGAATGATGCCAGCAAATAGGAGAATGCAAAGAATTTGGACAAAGCAGTAAGAGGAGGGATAGAGGTGTGGGCAGCCCATTCAGGAAAAGCCTCGACAAAATAAATAAATAATGATGATAATAACTCAGGTGTAGTTTGAAGGATGAGTAGGGATTGGATGATTGGAGAATGGTTCGGAAGGCACTGCATGCAAGAAGATGGAACATAAACAAAATCAGAATAGTCTCCAAGTCAGGGCCAAGGAAAGCATTTGGCATGAATAGAGCAAAGAGCACATGTGATACAATAAGAGCCAGGAGACAGAGAAGAGAAGGGGCCAGGGTTGGGGGAGGCAGGTGTCGGGGGGACAGAGTGCTAGGAGATGTTCTTCCAAAGGCAGATTGGAAACTACAGACATTTCTATGACAATGATTTTGCAATATATTCTAGATGAAAGAGAGACGCAAAAAGTATTTCAGCAAGTAAGAGTTGGAGCATATGACTTTAGGAAATTATTGATAGCATTGAGCAGTGTTTCTACCTGTGGTTTAGGGCTTACCTGCTCCTAAAGTACCTGGAATATTTATTAAAAGTAGCGCATCACTTCTGCCCACCATAGACTCATGGAATCTGAATATCTGAAGTGGGAACCCACGAACTTGCAATGTGACAAGCTCCTCAGGTGATCCTTTTGATCCCTGACATTGAAGAACCACTGCTGAGTGTGAAGGAGGGAAAATCTGAGGCAGAATGGCACAATGTGAAGGCATTTGTGAAAAACTAAAGTAATAAGAACTGAACTAGAATCCATCTGACAGAAAGAAGGAAGATACATGATGCAATTAAAATACATGCTTAAGGTGAAGCAAATGGTATTCCCTAAGGGAAAATGGATTTGGGTGCTGAAGAAGAGGGAGATGACGAAGACATTTGCAAGACTGAATTCCCCTCTGTTCGGTTGGACATAGGTGAGTGCCTAACATGTTCCTGATCATGTGCTAGGCACTGAGGGCAAAAAGCATGAATGGGACACCCTTTAGAATAATCTAGAGTCACATCAAGAAATTATTCAATTATTAGATAGAGGAGAAAGGGAAAACAGGGTGAGATGGTCAGATGGCATCACTGAATCAATGAACATGAGTTTGAGTAAACTCCAGGAGATAGTGAAGGACAGGGAAGCCTGGTGTACTACAGTCCATGGGGTTTCAAAGAGTCAGACACGACTGAGCGACTGAACAACACCACCACATAGAGTATTTTCATAGTACAAGATTGAGGAGTGGGAGTATCTCAAGTTAGGAATTAAAGGGAACTTCCTTGGAGTAGATGGCAACTGAGTGGCACCTGGAAAGATTTGTTTTCGAGAAGAGAGTTCAGAGAAGAGAGATTAAACACGGAAAACATACTTTTGGAGGAAATAACATATACCTTGATTACTAGCGCATGGATTTGGAGGCAGTGTCAAGGCATGTGGCAAAGAGAGGACAGGAGGGTTAGGGAGGAGCAAGGTTATAGTGAATTCTGTAAGCTGTTCGAGGGAGCTTGGACTTAAGGGTGATATGAGGCAGAAGACAGACATATTCAGTTAGCATTTTAAAAATATTATTTTGACATAGTTAAGTGGGTAGGGTAAAATGAAAGCAAAAACACCAATCAGGAGTCAAGAGACCACTTAGAAACCCTTTGCAAGAGGATTATCATGCAGAGATACAAGTGGGGCTCTTGAACCAGACTACCTTGGCTCTGTTACTCTCAGTACAATTCTAATAATAACAGATCCTATCTCATAGGGATGTTGTAAGGATTATATGAGATTTGGGATGGTACAGATAAAGTGTAAGTCTAGTGCTTGACACATGAAAGTCATTCAATACATTGTTTTATCTTGATCTTTATGAGAGATCCAGAGGGTCTCATAGTGAGCGGTGATGGCAGAACTACAAATCACAAAAACGTGAGTGGGTGGGACTGGCAAATGGCTTCATAGATTGGTCATGAGAAATGAGGTAGATGCATATGTCTAGGAGGCCTTTCAATCTGTGGCTTGAGTGAGGAGACATTCAGCACTGCAAAAGAGATTTGAGAAGAGAGAATGGGCATAAGACACAAAATTTTTATTTGAGATTTGCATAGCTGAAGTGAGCTGATGGAAAGTCAAAGGCAGATGAACTATTAGGACACAAAGACCTTGACTGGTGTTGTCCTTCTGGAAATAATTTCCTCTGCACATAACAGGCCACCCCCTACATCCACAGAGGCTGAACCCAGTGATATGAAGGGTTGGCTGTATTCATTGTGCTTCTAATTTTATGTCAGGAACTTGAGCATTCACATATTTTGGTGTTCAAGCAGCTCTGGGAAAATCCCTGAGGGATGCTGAAGGAGGGATGACTGTAATTAGTATAGAAAAAATAAGTGCATTCATTCATGTAAGCAAAGTGTTGGCAGAAAGATCAGTTGGCCAAGGATGAAGCCCTAGTGTACACCAGCACAGGCAGACCTCACAGATATTGCAGGTTGGGACAGACCACCAAGGCAAAGCAACTATGGCAGTAGAGCAAGTCATGCAGACTTTTTGGTTTCCCAGTGCACGTGAGTTATGTTTACACTATGCTCTATTCTATTACCTGTGTGAAAGCATTGTTTCAAAAAGTCAAATGCCTTAATTAAAAAAATACTCTTGATTAGAAACAATTACAATAGTAACAATGAAGATCACTGCCCACAGATCATCACAACAAATATAACAGTAATGAAAAAGCTTGAAATATTGTGAGAATTACCAAAACGTGACACAGGAATCAGAAGTGAGCAAATCCTGTTGGAAAACTGGCACCAACAGACTTGCTAGACTCAGGGTTGCCATAAACCTTCAATCTGTAAAAAACACAGTGTCTTCAAATCACAATAAAGCAAAGTGCCAAGGAATGAGATACATCTGTATTTAAAAGACAGGCAAACCAGAAGAGCAAAGAACTAAAAGGATTAGCATAGTGGAAGCCAAACTTTTGAGTTTCACAAACAGCTTATAGTCAAAAATGCGTTCAATAAAAATACCCAATAAGATATTGACTGAAAAAATGACAATTGGGTTGGACGACCAAAGATTTTAATAATTTTGGTGGTGGCAGTTTTGGTGAGTAACTGGTCTGCAAATAGGATTAAAATATAAGAGTAAATAGAAAGTGAGGAAGTAAAAACAGTAAATGTACTTCTCAAATGTACTACTCGTTTCAAGAAGGTAGGCTAAAAGAAGGGAAGCCTAGAAAAGCACAAAGCGAGGTGTAATGAGTATGACAAAACGGAAGAGGCTCATAAGATCTTTCTCTCCTGTGTTTAGCTGACTAGTGATACAACTGATTTTCAAAGGCGTTTAGGGGATCCTATTTGGGATATGAAAAAAAAGTGGGGAAACAACAATGTCTGTTTAGGACATGGAGAGATTCAAGTATAGATATATTCAAGCCAAAAGTTAGATGTAAATGCCCAGAAGGGAAGAAAGGTTTAAGACTGCAAATTGAAAAGCATTAGTAGATTTGGTAGTAGCTTAAGTCACTGCAGTAGATGAAACTGTCCAGACGGATCATAAACAGTGAGGGAAACTTCAATCTCGTTAAGTAAAAAGTTCATAAGGCAGGCAGAGGATGTTTAATTATCAGAATTCATTGAGTAGGAGTAAATATTATTAATATAAAAGAAAGGTGAAAGGTGAAGAGAGAGAGTTGGAGATGACAAGGGAGCTGAAAATTTCAGGGAGAGGACAATCAGCCAAAAGAAAAAAAAAAGGTAGACTTTGGTGAAAATTAAAAACGAAAATGGCTTTTCCAGTTAATGGAAAGACCACAGGACTGGGAATCTCCTCTCAGAAAAATCCTATTTAGAGCTGCAAAATTCTTTGGAGCCTATCATTTTACAGTTAGAGAAAGTCAAAAACATTAGTGAATTCATTATGTTCACACAGTCCAAGGCAACAACAGGAAAATTATCCGAATGATCTTGCCTTATACAAAGAAAATATTAGAAATAATACATGGGAGAAAGGTTGCAGGAAATCTGTTACTAAAGTGTTTGAGGTTGATTAGAAGAACAGAATAATCCAAGAAAACGTCTTGAAGCACTGTGAGTTGTTTTCAGGACAATTACTGGATTTTGGATTTGAAAATAGTCACAGTAGGTTGCACAAATTAATTTGCTATATTTTAACTGATATCAACTAAATTAATATATATATTGAATTTTAAAGTGTAAGCTTATGTAATCAATATAAAAGTTAGCATGCCTGAGTTAATTGAAAAATGCTCGTCGTAAATTAGAAAGATTTCATTCAATTGTACACAGTTATCAAAAGAAAAGCAAAAAATAGGTCATAATTATGCCTTGGGTGTTAGGATTATCCATTGCTATTTAAAACGTATCTCATACTCATTCTCACTATTACCTCTGGAACATTTCTCCATTTTTAAAAACAAACTTTACTACTACCATTACTTCCTAGTCTTCCATTTCTCTTGCCAAAAGACAGTCAAAACAAGCCAGAGTTCATCTTAAAATCTAAGGAAAACATCCCAAAGCTCTGAGCAAACTCTGAGCAACAGCATATGGGGCTGGAGGGGGTGGGGAGTGAAGGGAGTGTTTTGGCTGAAACAGAACCAGTATCACAGTCCTTTTAAGTAAGTTTTTGAGAAATATTTCACATATCTACACAAGTACACATTTATATACTTAAGTACACTCACATTCACACACACACAAATATAAGAGATACTGTGTCAGTACACTATCCAATTGTGTTTTCTTGAACAGGAGGCTTCCATCTTTAACATGCAAGACATTGGGGAGCTTGTTCAAATCCAGACTTAGTAAATCTTAGTTCAAATGATTTAGTAAAACTGGCACAGGACTGTTCTGCAATTCTGACAAGTTCCTAGGCAATGTCTTTGCAGACTTGACAATATTTTGTATGGCAGAGTTCCAGAATACATAAATTTTGTTTGAAAAATTAATATAGATATGTTGATATATATTTAAATACAAGCATTAATATATTAAAACATCAGATGATAAAATAATATAGGAATCATAGCTGAATCAATTCAACCTTATCTCCAGTAAACTTCAAGATAAACCTAAGGCTCCTACAAACTAGTTAGACAATATTTTATTGCCCTAAATCTGCCTATTCTTGAAGGTATATGAATTTGCAAGACAAATTCATCATTGTGTGAACTCATTGCTCTTATAGCTAAATCAAGTTTTTAAGCATTTTATAATTGACTAATCTGCATTGTTAACTATTTCAAGGATATGAATTGTCTGCCCAATATTTTATGTTCTTTCCTGGCAAAGTAAATTCCTAACATTATTTAGAAGAGAGAAGACACTGTTCAACACTGGTGTGTATAACCTAACATCTCTTTCATTTTATTTTAGATATGTTAAATAAGTGATCACTACAGTTGGATGGTAATTTCTCAAGATATGTATAAGGCCGCCAATTTGTAACTATCCAAGGAGATTTGCAACCTTAACAAGCATTAAAAAACCATTATAAAAGCAAACCTAAGACTTACTACAAAATAAATTTGTGTTTATAAGTTTAGAAGTTTATCTAAAGACGAAAAAGTAATTTTCTTCATTTTTGGTGAAGTAATTTTAAATACAAATTAAACTTTTTGGAGTTTTTTTAGTATATTGATTTTTGGTTTGGTAAAACAAGAGCAGTATGGTTAATTGATTGAAGGAAATTTGTTTTAATGGTGTCATAACTGAAGCTATATTTATGGCTTAGGTAAAAATGTAGGTGCATCTGGAGTAGTTTTTAATAAAAAACAAAGGTGGTAAAGGATTATTAAATGTTCTATAGAAGTATATTTTGAGAACACATGGCTTCAATTTTGTTTCTCAAGTATCTTGTAAGCCTGAACATAAAATAGCATTACTCAATATAGAAAAATTAACTGATTATGTGCTTGTCTAACCATAGTAGTCAGTTCAGCTGGGATCCGGAAAAATAATCCATATTAAGTCATAGGGATCTTATATTCAACAGTGTCAAACATTTGTGATTTTTCACGGATGCTCTGGTTTCCATGAGTGCCCAAATAACCTCACCTGCTTTTCTAATTTGTCTCCTAGATTGTGCTATGGGTCAGTGATCCCTATTATGTCATGTCAATACAGTGGTTAAATAATGATAAATAATTTAAAATGTGGCAGGTAATCTGTATCTTAATGTCAATCATCTTTACCTGTGCAGTATTTCCCTAGTTAAAATGGACATTACTTTCATCTCAAACTTTAGGCTTTATATATCCAAATCATAAATTTAAAAAATATACATTTTAGAGAGGTGAGTGAAGCTCAAAAGCTAATTAAATTGAAAAAAAAATCAAAGTAAAGTGTGCTGCTGCTAAGTCCCTTCAGTCGTGTCCGACTCTGTGTGACCCCATAGATGGCAGCCCACCAGGCTCCCCCATCCCTAGGATTCTCCAGGCAAGAACACTGGAGTGGGTTGCCATTTCCTTCTCCAGTGCATGAAAGTGAAAAAATAAAGTGAAGTCGCTCAGTCGTGTCCAACTCTTAGCGACCCCATGGACTGCAGACTAACAGGCTCCTCCGTCCACGGGATTTTCCAGGCAAGAGTACTGGAGTGGGGTGCCATTGCCTTCTCCAAAGTAAAGTGTGCAAAGTTGCTTCAGTCGTGTCCGACTCTGTGCAACCCCATAGATGGCAGCCCACCAGGCTCCCTCGTCCCTAGGATTCTCCAGGCAAGAATACTGGAGTGGGTTGCCATTTCATGCATCCTCCAATGCATGAAAGTGAAAAGCGAAAGTGCAGTGTACTTTAAACACTTAAATAATTACAAATATACCGATATGTTTTTTCTATAAAAAAATTAAGCTCTCCACCAGTTCTTAATTACAACAATGAAAGATTCAAAACGTGCAAGTTATATTATTATTTCAAATCTGTTCACTTTGCAGTTTCTCTAAGTTAGTTTAGGCCTAAATGTTCAATAATTTTTTTTTTTTAAACATTTGCACAAGGCAAGGCCCAAGTAAAAACTTTGATTTTTTCTTTTTCAATTTACTTTGCAGGACAAAAGCTGGAATAAATTTACAAGTCAAATTCATATATAGGAAACCTGGCTATTGGAGGTACCATCACATCTAAGCGTGTGGAGTAATGGCAAGTGCCAGCACTCACTTCACTCGATTTCATGAACGGTTTTTTTATTGTCAAGTCCCTGGTTTAGGAGGGTTCGATCCCCTGGAGCAGGAAATGGCAACCCACTCAAGTTTCCTTGCATGGATAATCCCTTGGACAGAGGAACCTGGCAGGTTACAGTCTATGGGGTCGCAAAGAAACCGACACAACTGAACAACCGAGGGCACACATAAGGCCAGGTTTTAGGAAACTGCTATAGTCATGCTGTCCACTAGAGGGCTCTGCAGAAGCAGCAGCCGCTGCAGCTGAAGATTCAGGTGTTTAGATCAGCAACTTGATACAAAGCCCCGAAGTCTTCACAAGAACTAGCGCAACTTTATTTTTAGATTTAGTTTAATTAGTTTCCTGATTGGTACTAATTAAGATGGGTTATGAATGCCAACGTGTTAGTTTTATATGATCACATAACATTCTTTTACTTACCTTATCTGGACCCTGTGCTGAGTTCGTCATAGCCCTGAGGAGTCAAGAAAAGAAAGTGTCTCATTTGATGCTTGGTTCAGAGACATCTACCCCATTTCCTCACTAAAAAGCACTGAGATGAGTGATACACTTTTTTTTTTTTATCATTCTCCTCTTTATGCAGTGTTTTCTTATTAAATTTCCCCATTATGATGCATAATGAGAATGACATGAGCGTAAGATTTATAGTATATGTAGATATTTTCTGCAAAATACATGATTTAGTAAAATTTACTAAGAAAGATAAGGAAATATGGTTAAACTACCAATGAAATAAACAAGATCTCCAAAATGGATAGTCATTACCTAAGAAGTCCCCTTAAGCGTGTGGCAGAGAAAAGACAGGGGTTTCCCTGTATCATTTATGGTAAAGGTATTGCAGAGAGCAACCACCACAAAAACTAAATAATTTCAACTTAGCATTTTAAATTTAAAAGTGTATAAGTTTAAGAAGGGGTTAAAATAAAAAATGAATAGACCAAATGCCCTAATCTGTTCTGGGTAGCAATGTGTCTGATGTTTCTGAGAATGTGTCTTGCTCTCACTAGTAAAGTGATTCAACCCACAATGATTTTCAAGAGAGACATGAGACACTCTTTCAATAAGCATATCATTTATCATATGGTTGAGCTGTGGAGGAGACCATGCCTAACTTAGAAAAGCTAATCTCTTTTTCTACCTTTCCTGTACAACTTTGAATTATACATTTTTAATATCCTTCAGAATGGAAGTTTGCAAGACTTCTATAATAATTTGACAATGTCCTTAACAATTTTCTAATTCTGAACTATATTGCTGGGCTGCTGGAGACCCGTCACTGGTGGAGTAATGTGCCAAACTTAAGAAATATATACTATATTAGGATAGGCTTGATTATGTCCAGATACTGTGTTGTTAGAAATGCAGGGAAACCTATAGCTGTTAAGTAGCCTACAGACCATTTGTGACCAATTCCTGAGATGTTCAGAAGATGACTTAATCCAAAACACTTTGTAATTAAGCAAATACAGTGTAAATCACAGGAAAGCTGAGGTTTTGGTCTGCTTTGTTCACTGTGTCTTCATAGCATTTACAACAGTGTCCAGCACATCAGTTCAGTTCAGTCACTCAGTTGTGTCTGACTCTTTGTGACCCTGTGAATCGCAGCACGCCAGGCCTCCCTGTCCATCACCAACTCCCGGAGTTCACTCAGACTCGAATCCATCGAGTCAGTGACGCCATCCAGCCATCTCATCCTCTGTCGTCCCCTTCTCCTCCTGCCCCCAATCCCTCCCAGCATCAGAGTCTTTTCCAATGAGTCAACACTTCGCATGAGGTGGCCAAAGTACTGGAGTTTCAGCTTTAGCATCATTCCTTCCAAATAAATCCCAGGGCTGATCTCCCTCAGAAGGACTGTTGGATCTCCTTGCAGTTGATGGGACTCTCAAGAGTCTTCTCCAACACGGCAGTTCAAAAGCATTAATTCTTGGGCACTCAGCTTTCTTCACAGTCCAACTCTCACATCCATACATGACCACTAGACGGATCTTTATTGCCAAAGGAATGTCTCTGCTTTTGAATATGCTATCTAGGTTGGTCATAACTTTCCTTCCAAGGAGTAAGCGTCTTTTAATTTCATGCCTGCAGTCACCATCTGCAGTGATTTTGGAGCCCCAAAAAATAAAGTCTGACACTGTTTCCACTGTTTGCTGTAGGCCTATAATCAATACTTGTTGAATGAATGAAAATGTAAACTTATGGTTTTTTTAATTGTTCTGTTTTGTCCCTTTTTTGGGATTCATTTTATGTCAAACTTCAACACTCTACCTATTAGCTTGCTTCTTTAATTTTCCTTTTCAAACAGTTTGCTGCTACTGCTGCTGCTAAGTCGCTTCAGTCGTATCCAACTCTGTGCGACCCCATAGATGTCAGCCAACCAGGCTCCCCTGTCCCTGGGATTTTCCAGGCAAGAGTACTGGAGTGGGGTGCCATTGCCTTCTCCTTCAAACAGTTTAACACAACCCAAATGTAGACAGAAAGAGTAACTCATATAGCAGTGAATTAGTAAGACATATCATTGTGTCTGAATAAATTGATACATGTATTTTATTTTTGATAGTAAACTTATATGCCTGACCCTTTATAAACATGGACAACCAAGTTGAGTCGACAATATTAAGAACTGTTTAAATGGACTATTGACCCTAGAGAAATAAACAGAAATTATTCTTAAGTAATAAATAAACAGCAATTTTTCCTTTATATCCATTGAATTTGTTTAGCAGTCTTTATGTTAACATCTTTATTATCATTCATAACAAATTTATTTTATACAGAGACTTTTAAAGAGTGATAGAAGCAAAATAAAACTCAATTTAATAAAGTGGTACAAATATTTTCAATATGTAAAATTGTTCTCTTTACTTTTCATTTTTGAAACTTAAAGTCCCTGAAATGCAGTATTTTATTTGGTGTTTTTTTTTTCTCCCAAATAGGAAGAAGAGCATTCTTACATCTTTAAATTCCCAACGAACCAAATGACAGAGAGCTCTGTCTTATGGTTTCATAAATAATAAGTATATAACTCTTATGTGTGAATATTTTAAATGACTGCAGAAGAAATCAAATATTATATTTAGTCAAATTTCAATTTTTAGACTGCCAGGAAAAAAGCTATTTACTGTCCACAAAGTTTACGTTGCATCTTTAATTAATCGTACCACATGTAAGTCATCTTCATTTTAGAAGAATCAATATTCATCAAACTAACAATACTATTATTTGCAAAGTAACTTATGGAATAGAGTGACTTAGCATCTTTTTTATAGAGAAAGCCTGGTTGGCAGCTGTAAGACTTAAGGTCCTTATTTGTCCTCAGTCAAGTATGTTACAGGAAAAGATAGTGACACCCAGGTCCCTCCGTGGTGCTCTGCCCCTCGTGTGTCAACTCATGTCTAGTAGATAGTCTTTTGTTAATTTTCCTAATCAATGTACAATTACCAGAATATCCTTTTGTAGTCATTTACATTTTTTATTAATCTTAAGAGTAGAAGGAAAGAACCTAGAGAAAAAAATGATCATTATTTGTGAGGTTTAAGAGAAAAACCTAGCCTCCTTTATCTTTATTTATATATTTAATTATTCAAGAATAATCAGGATTAACTCTGGGTAAAGAAAATTTCAGGTAGGACTGAAAAGTCCTGGAAAAGAGCCTGATGCTGAGAAAGACTGAAGGCAGGAGAAGAAGGGGATAGCAGAGGATGATTGTTGGATGGCATCACCAACAATGGACACGTGTTTGAGTAAACCTCAGGACATCGTGAAGGACAGGGAAGCCTGGAGCGCTGCAGTCCATGGGGTCACAAAGTGTCGGACATGACTGAGTGACTGAACAGCAAGAAGGACTGAAATCAGAAGTCAGTCTAACACAGTTTCTGAATATTACAGAGAAGTTATCCAACTTGGAAAAATGAGTTTTTATTACCTTGATGCTTCTTTGCTTCATGGAGCATCGCAGTCCTGGAATTAAACCAGAGAATGTTACAGTAAAACCTACCAGAGGAAGGAATTCTTCAAAGAAATCTTAGGCCATAGAAATTTTGAAGCATACTTCACCTGATTATATTACAATAGAATAAACAGAACAATTTAAAAAGAAAAAGAGAAAGGCAGACATAGATTCTAGTTATAGAAAAGTCAGTCACTATATTCCCTAAATCATTCTAACATTCAAACTAAGTTCTAGTAACTATTTTTTTTTTTCTCAATAACAAACTCTCTAGAAATCAGTAAGTCCCTAGAGAAACGGAGTAAGTACAGTTCTGAGTGACAGAAATGATTATCCAATCTATTTGATCACATCTCTTTTCATTGTCTTACTTTGTGTATGAACATTTAATAAATACTTAGAAATTAATACATGAACTCATTATTACCACGTTTTCAAGAGATCTTCCTAGGAATAAAATTTCCATCTGTACTTCCTGACTTAGCTGGTGAATCAGTTAACATATCTGAGGAAGAAGGCTAATAATGCTGCAAAAGTCTGTCTTATTGCTTCTTAATGAATGACTTCCAGAGGAAGGTGGACTGGATAATTAACACTTATAGGCAGCAACTAAGGTAAAAGTAAGAATGAGAGGAAATGTTCAAGCTTAAGACACGCAGAAGGCATGAATTCTTTAAAGCAAATTCAATAACAGGACACAATTAAAGATCAATACATACATTTTATCTGTGATTTACA
Organism: Bos taurus; assembly: GCF_002263795.3. Lineage (NCBI taxonomy): Eukaryota > Metazoa > Chordata > Mammalia > Artiodactyla > Bovidae > Bos > Bos taurus. Next base: position 37,096,719 of record NC_037328.1, on the reverse strand, counting down.
TGGAGTACTTTTTTCTAATGCCTAGTGATCCTCTATTCCAAAGATGGCAACTGAAAGTAAATTGAAAGGGAAAAGCAATGGCATATTATAAAGTTTAATGAGTACAAACATCCCACCTTTGATAATTATTACCTGTCTTAGTAGCTTTAACTTACTTTCCTGAGGACAGAACTTTGACTATGAAGAACTACAATTTTTTTCCAGAACTAGATATTCCTTCAAGAATATCTAGTTCCTTCAGAAATTCAGTATTTTTAAATTTAAAATTAAAAAGGACCAACTGAAGTTAGATATTAAAAGAATATGCTAATTAGTTAAATGTCTATTTGCAATTTGAAATTATGCTATTAGTTAATATTTCTTATTGAGATTTCAAAACAGCTAAACTGAATCAAAATATATAATATGAAATACATTAATTTTAAGTTTAAAAGAGGGTGTATCTATATTTTGGGAAAGAGAGTATTATACATCCACCCCTTCAAAGATATTTCTGTTAGAAAATGGAATGCCAAGATTTTCTTAAGCAAAAAAGTCTGCAGGAAGACTGTAATTTTGAATATTCCTCTTAATCAGGTCCTTGGAAAGACCACAAATAGTTATTCCAATATTTGAGCTGAAGTCCTACTTCAATCAGAGGAAAAAATAGTTGATAGCAAGACGTTAAACATGTATCATAAAATTAAATATCCAGGACCATGTACTATAAAGATATAGATACAGATAGGTATACTATAACCTCTAGTGGCTTACCTGTTGTCTCAGACAGTAAAGAATTGGCCTGCAATGCAGGAGATCCAAGTTTGATCCACGGGTCAAGAAGATCCCCTTAGAAGGGAATGGCTACCCACTCCAGTGTTCTTGCCTGGAGAATTCCATGAACAGAGAAGCCTGGCAAGCTATGGTCCATGGGTCACAAAGAGTCAGACATGACTAAGCAACTATCACTTTCACTACTTTTCATAAGCTCTAACTAAAATTATCTGTCTTTTTAAAAATAGGAACATTTTATTTGAGACTCAGCCATAATAAAAAATTAATTGTGATATCATCAGCTATAACTCATCTGCAGAGTCCCACTGTTTGTAGAAGGTATCTAAAATATTGTGAAAACACTGACATTTTCTTTATAGGTGAAATGACAAAATTCTTGTCATTGATCAGAACCTACAAGTTCACTCTAACTAATCATGGTAAGCAGGTTAACTCAGTATAGTGACATGAACTCCAAGGGAATTTAAGATCAACATATTTGGTTAAGGGAATGATGACAATCACTTGACTGTAGTTATTAGAATGTGACACCAAGACTGTTTTAGTTAGAGTTCCTGTGAACATACATAAATGCTCCCAAGAATACTTTTTCAATAGTGGCAATCAAAGAGAAATAATTATTTTTTGTCATATTATGACTGATGTCACTAGAATGAAAAGATTGAGAAATCTAGAAGCTAAAATTAAAAAGAAATTTTCTATTACATTTTACAAACCCAGTTTACTTGAGTATATTATTATGACTGTGGAATCAGGTTATACATTTTAATATGATTTTATGATACAATTGCTTAATTTGAATGGGAAGTTTAAAAGAGGATTTAATTGCTAATGTAAATATAAATCACATGAAAATATAATAATTTGATTTGTTATCTGTGATCCAGGAATTAATTATACATGAGTAATGGATCAAAAAATGTACTCTCTCCAAGACTTTATGAGTGAAAAAAAACCACAAAATTAGTGCACTAAGGTTCCAGAGATTGAATGAAACCTATGCTTTAATAAAAACAACTTAGTGCTGAGAAACATTTGTTTCATTTCTACCCAAAGTTTATGTGTGAACCTAAAGAAGAGTCTGTTGTTTTACTGTCTTAATTGGCAACATGGGGCTTTTTTTTTTTTTTTGGCCTGTGATTTATAAGATCTACAATTCTAACACTTTTATTCAAAAGCAAATTCAAATACCATTACCATTTAATGTAATACACCAGTTTCTTTTATCTATTTCAGCTGGACATTATACTATTGGTTATATCAATTGGTATGCAGAAGCAAGCAATCTCAGTAGAAATATACTTGTCTGCCTTGTTAATGTGTATTGCCATTATTGTGTACGTTGCCATTTTTTTTCCCCTTGAAACTACAGCTTCATTTACAGTCAGATTACTTTGTTGTTTGTTGTTTTAATCAGTAAACTATGTTGGATTCTTTTGAAACCCTATGGTTTGTAACCCACCAGGTTCCTCTGTCCATAGGATTCTCCAGGCAAGAATACTGGAGTGGGTTGTCGTTTCCTTCTTCTGGGGATCTTCCCTACCTGCATCGCCTACATTGGCAGGCCGGTTCTTTACCATTGAGTCACCAGGGAAGCCCCATCGGATTGGTAGATGATGCCTATTAGTTGTCTTCTACTCATCTGACTCCCAAGAAGCAGTGCAGGCAGCTTGTCTCTTCAGAAGCATGAAAAAGTTAAGTAATACTGAAAAGGACATAGAAATTCCCTGGCTCTTCCCTCATGCTACCACCCCTATCATATCAACATCACTTAAAAGAAGTTTTAGGACAAAAAGAATCTCTCTCATTTATAGAATGCTTGGAATTTACAAAAGGTAGGGGAAAATACTCCTTGATATATATATTTTTTAAATTTTTTTTAACTTTTCATTTTAACAGTGTTGTAACAGTTTCAGGTGAACAATGAGGGGCTCAGGCATACATATACATGTAGCTATTCTACCCTAAACTCCCCTTGTATCCAGGCTGCCCCATAATATTGAGCAGAGTTCCATGTGCTGTAGAGTAGGACCTTGTTAGTTATCTATTTTAAATATGGCAGTGTGTACACATATTTTCCAGTTTCACTTGTTCTTTCTCCATGTATATATTAACATAGTTTCCATCTTCCTAAATAAATCAATTCATCAGGCTATTCATTTTATAGAATTTGAAAAGATGTCATTTACCAACAGTTAAAAACCATTTTTATAGTTACATCAATATTTAGTCCTGAAGACATAACATACTTTATTTGATGATTTGTTTGTTTCCATTTACAAAATGACTTTTCTTTATTCATAACTTTCATACAACTCTATTTAAAGTGTACATGTATTTGAATTGTGATGGATATATACCTCTGTGAAAGTCTCCCTGCAAACAAGATATAGAACATTTCAATAATCCTGCAAAGAGTGCTCACACTGTTTGTTGTCCATCTCTTCTCTGCTGCTGAGCCCCAGGCAATCATTGATACTCGTTTACTAACAATCCATTAGTTTCCATTTTCCAGAATTTTAATTGAATGGATTCTTACAGTGTGTATTATTTTGTGTCTGACTTTTTTCACTCAGATAAATGAGTTTCAGATCCTACATGTTGTATGCATCAGTAGTTGATTTCTTTTTATTGCTGAGAACTATTTCATTACAGGAATGTAAAACATATTTTTTAACCCTTTCACATCTGTATAGACATCTGTATTGGCTTTTGACTATTGCGAATAAAGTTGCTATGGAAATTCATGTACAGTACACGCAGTTTTAATGAATACTTATTTTCATTACTGGTGGGTAAATACCTAGAAATGAAATGGCTAGATCATAAAGTAGATATATTTTAAACATTTAAGTAAGTTTATTTTTAAAAGTGTTGGTTGTGCAGGGGCTTTTCTCTTGTTACAGAGAGTGGGCTACTCTTCATTGCAGTGAACGGGCTTCTCATTGCAGTGGCTTCTCTTGGTGCAGAGCTCACGCTCTAGGGCACGTGGGCTTCATTAGTTGCAGCAGGTGGGCTCAGTAGTTGTCCTTCAGGGCTCTAGAGCGCAGGTTCAGTAGTTGTGTTGCAGGGGTTTAGTTGCACTGTTGCATGTGAGATCTGGGATGAGGGATCAAACCCATGCTTCCTGCGTTGGCAGGCATATTCTTTACTACCAAGTCACCAGGGAAGCCCTTAAAGTAACTTTTTGATATCTCAAAAGCAATGTACATGAGATCCAGTTGCAACAAACCCCTGTCCATAACTTACCTTTTACTTATAACCAATCTGATCATGAGTAATCACTACTCAGTGTGTTTTTAATTTACATTTTTTCCTGATGATTAATGCATCTTTTTTATGTTTAGCATGGACTAAAGCTTTTCATGGGCTTGTTGACCTTTTTTTCTTTTTTTGCTTTCAAGTGGTTTATTTATTTGTTATTTAAAAAAAATTTTAATTGAAGGCTAATTACTTTACAATATTGTGGTGGTTTTTGCCATACATTCACATGAATCAGCCATGGGTATACATGTGTTCCCCATCCCATCCCTCAGGGTCATCCAAGTGTGCCAGCCCTGAGCACCCTGCCTCATGTATCGAACCTGGACTGGCGATCTATTTCACATATGATAATATATGTGTTTCAGTGTTATTCTCTCAAGTCATCCCACCCTTGCCTTCTCCCACAGGGTCTAACAGTCTGTTCTTTACATCTGTGTCTCTTGTGCTGTCTCGTATATAGGGTCATTGTTACCATCTTTCTAAATTCCATACATATGTGTTAATGTATTGTATTGGTGTTTTTCTTTCTGACTTACTTCGCTCTGTAGAATAGGCTCCAGTTTCATCCACCTCATTAGAACTGATTCAAATGCATTCTTTTTAATAGCTGAGTAATATTCCATTGTGTATATGTACCACAGCTTTCTTATCAATTAGTCTGCTGATGGACATCTAGGTTGCTTCCATGTCCTGGCTATTGTAAACAGTGCTGCGATAAACACTGGGGTACATGTGTCTCTTTCAATTCTGGTGTGTATGCCCAGCATACACCCAGCCCAGCCTCAGTGTGTATGCCCAGCAGTGGGATTGCTGTCATAAGGCAGTTCTATTTCCAGTTTTTTAAGCAATCTCTATACCGTTCTCCATAGTGGCTGTACTAGTTTGCAATCCCACCAACAGTGTAAGAGGGTTCCCTTTTCTCCACACCCTCTCCAGCATTTATTGCTTGTAGACTTTTGGATCACAGCCATTCTGACTGGCGTGAAATGGTACCTCATAGTGGTTTTGATTTGCATTTCTCTGATAATGAGTGATGTTAAGCATCTCATGTGTTTGTTAGCCATTTGTATGTCTTCTTTGGAGAAATGTCTGTTTAGTTCTTTGGCCCATTTTTTGATTGGGTCTTTTATTTTTCTGGAATTGAGCTGCAGGAGTTGCTTGTATATTTTTGAGATTAGTTCTTTGTCAGTTGCTTCATTTGCTATTATTTTCTTCCATTCTGAAGGCTGTCTTCTTGTGTGATATCTTTTCAAATCTTTCACCATTTTAATAGGTTGTCTATATATTATTCAGTTACAAAAATAAATATTCTGAATAAAAATCCTTTGTAAAATAAATATCATGAATATTTTCTCTCATTCTTTGGTTTACCTTTTTGTTGTTTTGATATTTTATTTTGAAATATACAAGTTTTTAATTTTGATAAAGTCCAATTTGTAATTATTTATTTTATATTTAAGCTTTTGTATACTCTCTATGCCACATTTGTCTACTTCAAATTGGTAAACTTTTACTTCTGTGCTTTTATTTTCTAGATGTTTTGTTATTCTAGCTTTTCTATTTAAGTATTTGACTTAGAGCTAATTTTTTTATATGATGTGAATTGGTTTAAATGTTCACTTTTCCCCCTTAAATGATCTTCCAACTCTTCTAGCACTATTTGTTCTCTACTCCTCGAATCCTTTTGACAATTTTGTCAAAAAACAACACAGCATATAAGCATAGGTGTATTTAAGGATTCTTTATTCTGGGGTATATATCCACCTATCTATCATTTTGCCAATAACACAGTGACTTGATACTAAATATCTCTATATAGAAGAAATGTTAACATTGGTTTATTTTACTACTTAATTCTTCTTTCTAAATATTGCTTTGAGCATTCTAGATTATTTACATTTCCATATACAGTTTCGCATCAAATTGACAATTTCAGTGAAAAGAAAATGTTCTGAGAGTATGGTTGAGATTGTAATTAAAGCAGAATCACTATTTTAATAATATTGAGCTTTCCAATATATGAACATGTATATTTTCATTTATTGATATCTTCTGTAATTTCTCAGTAATATTTTATAATTTTCAGTGTAAATGTCTTGACTCCTTTTGTTAAATTGATTCCTGTGTTTTATGTATTCTAATGCTAGTTAGCATATTCAAAAACAGAGACATTACTTTGACAACAAAGGTCCGTTTAGTCAAGGCTATGGTTTTTCCGGTGGTCAGGTATGGATGTGAGAGTTGGACTGTGAAGAAAGCTGAGTGCCAAAGAATTGATGCTTTTGAACTGTGGTGTTGGAGAAGACTCTTGAGAGTCCCTTGGACTGCTAGAAGATCCAACCAGTCCATTCTGAAGGAGATCAGCCCTGGATGTTCTTTGGAAGGACTGATGCTAAAGCTGAAACTCCAGTACTTTGGCCACCTCATGTGAACAGTTGACTCATTGGAAAAGACTCTGATGCTGGGAGGGATTGGGGGCAGGAGGAAAAGGGGATGGCAAAGGATGAGATGGTTGAATGGCATCACCGACTTGATGGACGTGAGTCTGGGTGAACTCCAGGAGTTGGTGATGGACAGGGAGGCCTGGCGTGCTGTGATTCATGGGGTCGCAAAGAGTTGGACACGACTGAGTGACTGAACTGAACTGAACTGAACTGAACTGAATGGTATTGCAGATTAATTTTCCAATCTTTGCTCCTAGTATGTAAATATATATTTACTCAACTGTATCAACTTTTATTTTGCAATCTTGATAAATTCACTCTTTGTTTCTAGTAGTGTTGCATATGCCTTAGGATTTTCTATGAAAACAATCTTGTCATCTCTGAACAAAAAGCTCACTTATTTTTGAGCCTTTATGTCTTTTCTTTATTTTTCTTTTCTTCTTCCAATAATTGGGAACTTAAGTATAATGTTGAAATAAAAAGTCATGACAGCTTTCATCCTGCTATTCCAGAACTTTCAGGAGAAGCATTTAGTATATCACTGTATTAGGCAAGAGAGAGACAGAACCAATAGGTTGTGTGTGTATGTATAAAACAAACAAGACTTATTACAAGGAATTGACTCATGTGATTATGAAAATTGGTCCATACAAATTCTTCAGATTAGGCAGCAGGCTGGAGAGCCAGGAGTATTAGTGATCAAGTTTGAGTCTAAAGGAATTGTTGCAGAACCGTAAGAACCAATGTTGTAGATGAAATCTGAAGACAGTATGCTGGAGAATTCTCTGATGCTCAGAGGGGGCTGGTCTGTTTGTTATATTCAAGCCTTAAACTGATTGAATGAGGTCCACCACATAGTGGGGAGCAATCTGCTTTATACTCAAAATTTACCAATTTAAATGTTCAGTTCAGTTCAGTTGCTCAGTCGTGTCCGACTCTTCGCGACTCCATGAATCGCAGCACGCCAGGCCTCCCTGTCCATCACCAACTCCCAGAGTTCACCCAGACTCACATCCATTGAGTCAGTGATGCCATCCAGCCAATCTCAACTTCTGTCGTCCCCTTCTCCTCCTGCCCCTAATCCCTCCCAGCATCAGTCTTTTCCAATGAGTCAACACTTCGCATGAGGTGGCCAAAGTACTGGAGTTTCAGCTTTAGCATCAGTCCTTCCAAAGAAATCCCAGGGCTGATCTCCTTCAGAATGGACTGGTTGGATCTCCTTGCAATCAAAGGGACTCTCAAGAGTCTTCTCCACCACCAGTTCAAAAGCATCGATTCTTCGGTGCTCAGCTTTCTTCACAGTCCAACTCTAATCCAAAAGCATCCTCAAAAACACTCAGAATAGTATTTGACCAAATACCTGGGCATCCTGTTGCCCAGTCAATCTGACACATAAAATTAGCCATCATAATCACCATTACTTACGATATTAGCTGAAGAGATTTTGGGTAAGTTTTCATCATGAATGAATGTTAAATGCTAATTTTTTTTTGCTTCTTTGAAAGTATCATATGGTTGTTATTTCATTCTGGTATGGCAACTTACAGTCATTGCTTTTGAACACTGAAATGAGTTTGTAGTCCTAGGATAATCACTACATAGTCATAGTCAACTGTCTTTTAATATGCTTTGTGTTCGATTTGCTAATATTTTATTAATAATTTCTACAAATATGTTCATAAAAGATATTAATTATTTGTTTTTATTTCCCTCTGGCACATAACTAGGAGTGGAATTATGAGTCATATGGTAACTCTATGCCTAACATTTTGAGGAACTGAAAACTGCTTTCTGGAAAAGTTAACATTTACATCCCCATCAGCAGGGAATGAGAAGTCCAATTTTTCTTCATCCTCCCAAGGACTTGCTATTATCTATCTTTTAAATCATAGCTATCTTAGTGGATATGAACATGTGATTCTGATTTACATTTACCTAATATTTAATTATGCTGAGCATCATTTTAGGTCCTTATTATCCCAGTGTATATATTCTTTGAAAAAACATCTATTTAAATCCCTTGCTAGTTTTTCAATAATTTTCTCATTATTAAATTATAATTGTTCTTTATATATTTGAAATTCCAGTCCCTTATCAAGTATATTAATATTTTATACCAGTTTATGAGATTTTTATTTTCTTGATATTATCACTTGTAACACAGAGGTTTCTATTGTTGATGAATGTTAACTATTTTTAAACTTTTGTCAATTGTATGTTTGATATGACTCTACTTGTAAAAGAAATAAATAATATTGTCTAATCCAAGGATGTGAATATTTATACTTGTGTTTTATTCTAATACATTTATAGTTCTAGCTCTCACATTTAGGTCTATGACATTTTTAATTAAGTTTTTTTGTATGTAGTATAAGAAAGGAATTCAACTTCAAGCTTTTGCATACAGATGTCCAAGATAAGCATCTAATACATCGCTGTATTAGTCAGTTGTCTTAATATCATTTGTTGGAAAGATTTTCATTTTCCCATTGTTTTGTCTTAGAACTTTTTCCAAGAACATTTAAAAAAAAATTCATTCAATACCAATCTATAAAGGAATTTACTACCATGATGTCCCCTCTATAATTTTTCTCTCCCCTCATCTCAAAACCAAAAAATAACTTACTTTCTTCCATAAAAGCAGACCCATTAGGTCATGGGAGACATAGCACCTGTCAGCTGCAAGTATCTCCTATAAATAAAAAGGGGTTTCTTTTAAAGAAATAAAACAAACACGTAAACATTCTGTGAGATAAATTCAAGTCTCCATTTTTTTTACAAATATGGGAATGGGTTAAAAATTTGAAAAAAAATTTAAGCTGTACTACGCATGTATTTCTGAGAAGGCAATGGCAAGCCACTTCAGTACTCTTGCCTAGAAAATCCCATGGATGGAGGAGCCTGGTGGGCTGCATTCCATGGGGTCGCTACGAGTTGGTTGCGACTCAGCAACTTCGCTTTCACTTTCACACAATGGAGAAGGAAATGGCAACCCATTCCAGTGTTCTTGCCTGGAGAATCCCAGGGTCGGCAGAGCCTGGTGGGCTGCCACCTATGGGGTGGCACAGAGTCGGACACGACTGAAGCGACTTAGCAGCAGCACGCATGTATTTTAGGTTGCATTCTTCTTGGAAACCCCTCAAGTCACTTTTTATTTCCCCTCAATTTCTCTGCCCACAAGAGCTCTACAAATACCAAAATGGTTATCCAATGACCAGGACCTCTGTGACAATAATAGTGGAAATTCTGGATCCCCTTTCTGGGGTCACCAACTTGTTCCTTATTATACGCTGTAATACTTTGTGCCTATGGGAATCTTGAGTTGGATAGAGACATAGTTTCCCCAGAAGAAAGTTATAGGATATAGCAAATTTTGTAAATTATATATGCCTTCAGGGGCTTCCCTGGTGGCTCAGAGGTTAAAGCATCTGCGTGCAATTTGGGAGACCTGGGTTTGATCCCCGGGTCGGGAAGATCCCCTGGAGAAGGAAATGGCAACCAACTCCAGTATTCTTGCCTGGAGAATCCCATGGAGGGAGGAGCCTGGTAGGCTACAGTTCACCAGGTTGCAAAGAGTCGGACACAACTGAGCTACTTCACTTTCAGGTAGAAGTTAAGTGATCTAGGAGAAAGTACCGTATTTTCTGGTGTCTTTCTTTCCTTTACACTGCAATGGTCTAAGAAGAGCATTTAAGTTCCAATAAGAAACACACACAAACAAATGAAACTAAGCACCATCTGATGATTTGGTATCAGAAGTCATAAGAATGGTAGTCTTTTCATTTCTTGCATTTACATCAGAAACAAAGTCCACTTTATTTTACATAGATCTTCATATAGAAATACAGTTGCCATGTTAGTTGAATAGTCTGGTCCTTAAAAGCTTACCATTTATCACCTAAAGGAATGTTAGAAGATTTACAGTAAAATCAGCCTTTAAAGTATGAAAGATGTGCACTATCGATTGTAGTGGGAACAGCAAGAAGTCTGCATTTTAAGCAACTTTGTCTGCCGTGAACATCAGCAGAGACCATTGATGAATTCCAAATAGAAACATGTGAAATTTGTCCTCCTCTATTCTCTTCTCTCAACCAACATTATCCATTTACTCAGGAGCACTTATGTTCCTGGAACAAGAACAACAAAAAGAAATAGCTCTTGAAATGCAACAGGGCAGGATATTTCTACCCAGGGAAAAAGCAATCTTTCACATAACTGTATTTCATTTATAATGTATATTCTGAAAAACTTATTATAATATCTGGTCTAATACTATCAGGGAATATTTTGATGTAAAAAAAAAAAAAAGATTCCACTTAAGCTTAAATAAAACAATTTTCAAGTAACTCCCCATGTCCAAATATTGGTCTGGGGACAGCATTATCCACTATTTGAAATAAAATTTTCAGTAATATTATTTCTCATGATGATTATAAAAAATATGGTTCAAATACAATACAGAATTTAGAGCTGTTTACTACTTATTGTGTCTAAGAACACATATGACACATAGTTTACTTATTTTAGCTTTAGTATGTTTAACAAATGTATTAACACAAAACAGGACACAAGTTCATGAAAACTACCAACAACGAATGTTTGGGTAAGATAATGTAACTACCAAAATTGCTGTTTCTTAGACACTGTGTCAGTACATAAATATGAAATTAATTATTAGTATTCAATTTTCTGTCTGAAGTATTGGTTTAAAAACAGAAACTCAACAGTTATGATGATAATCTTTCATAGTAACAATGATAACATTTCAAAGAATTGTAAAACTTATGCCTCTAAATAGGTGAGTAATTTATGTAGAAAAGTTCTGATAGTAATATTTATAACAAAAGGGAAATTCAAAAAAATTCCAAATAGAACAATGGTTAAATAAATGCCATAGGATAGAATATTATACAGCAATGATAAAACTAGCTTTTCCAAGAGCGTTCTATCTGTAAAAAGAAATACTAATAATAGAGATTATAGATAGAAAGCAGACTGTAAAACTGTATACATTATTAGTTATTGTCTGTCTAAAAAAGTACATTAAACAAATAAAGCTCTAACATTATTAGTTAGAACATTTAAAAATTAACCTATAGATAGTAAAATAGGTTAGAATTGATGTTTACCAATAAAAATTACCAAAAAATTATACTGGTAATTGTAAAATCAAGGATAACTCGTTGAATGTTCTCCTTTTTTCTTTTAATGTGCATGTATTAATACAACTTTATAGATAGAAAAAAATGTTACATTTGCTTTCTAATGACAAATCAGTTAAAAGAAAAAACATTTAGCAAAGCAGCTGAATCATTAGAGCGGTATACATATTCCATGGCTCATCCCATTAAATCTTAAAACACAGCTATCAATCTGAACAGACTATGAAAGCTTCTGCCAGGAATCAAGTGGAAAATCCATTTTCAAGATAGAAAGATACCAGATTCCTGCAATTCCACTAGGCAATTCTAAGAAAACCTAAGACCAGCTAATTTTATCTACTATATATATTTATATATATTCACATACACATCTATATTTACTCATATACATACATTGGAGAAGAAAATTTCAACTCACTCCAGTATTCTTGCCTGGGAAATCCCATGGACAGAGGAGTCTGGCACGTTACAGTCCATGGGGTCACAAAGAGTCAGACATGACTAAGGGACTGAACACATATACATACGTATACACGATATATACATATGATGCAAAAATCAAGATAGATATATATATCAATGCATAGATTAATTTCAGTGAATAAAATATACTGACATTCCATATTAACCTATCTCTACCCAAAATAGACTGTATCTGAAGAACTTAGTTGAATAAAATTTCATTTTAAATGATGCACATTGTACTTTTCTGGAAAGATGATCATACTGAAAGCAATGTGCAACACAAGTATGATAAAAAGGGAAGAATTCTGCCTTGGAATGACTACCAGGAAATTTACAAGTCTTCTCTTTTTCACTCTAAAAAGCATGTTCAAGGTTTCCCTTCTCTGGTTTACCTTAAGCTTCTGCCCTACCTTTCCTTCTAGCCTGTTTTGGAACTCTCGAATGTTTTTCATAGTTTAAAAATCAATGTTTCTAATTTTTTCTTCAAATTTCATTTTCCTTCCTGTCCATCTCTTTTATTTAAATTACAAGTGGAGAAATTCTCCTATTCCTTTCTAAAATTTCTGTCTTTTTTATGCTTCAGTTCAACCATTAGCTAATAAATATCTAAATAGTTCCATATATAAAATTCCTATAAACAACTCTAATTCATATGATGCAAGTCAAACCCATTTCTTCACCACAATCCTGCTTTTTGGTGACCCTCATTTACTTCAAGTTACCTCTTCTTGTGTATTAAGAATTTTACTGCCATATCCAATTTGTTCCTCTCTTCTAAACGGTTATACTCATTCTTTGGATTTTATAGCTATCACATATCTGTGCGAGCATACTAAGTCGCTCCAGTTGTGTCCAACTCTTTGCGACCTTATGGACCATAGCATGCCAGGTTCCTCTGTTCATAGGATTCTCCAATCGAGAATACTTGAGTGGTTTGTTACGCTCTCCTTCAGGGGATCTTCCCAACCCAGGTATCAAAACTGTGTCTCTTATATCTCCTGCATTGGCAGATGGGTTCTTTACCACTAGTACTACCTGGGAAGCCCACAGTTAGTATATCCTGCCTTTTAAGTCTTTCTGTGTTATTTCTTCCTTCCATTTCTCATGTGCCTTCTTATACATCTGACAGGAAACTCATCTCTGTATTCCTGCATTCTTACATCCAGAAACTTCTTCTTAATTCTCTCCAGAAACACACACACACACACACACAATCACACATTCATTCCTCTAAAATATAAATCTGATCACTTATGTTCAGTTCATTCTTGAGTTCCCAAAGGAGAAAGCCTGACCTCTGTAATACTTTATTCATAATCTTCAGCAAGGCTCAGATCCATTATGCAAAGCTACCACACCCTGACATGGGCTGAACTTTGGTCATGAGGCACTTTGCACTACACTGCCTTTATTCTTCTTATCTCCTTGCATGGGTGAATATTCCCCATTTTCTCCATCTTATTCTGATGGATGGTTATCTACTGTAATTTACTTGAGATGTTATTTGTGTAATCCAAGGTTATTTTATTTATAGAACCATCCTGAAAATTTACAATGTACCATCAACATTAAATTTAGACATATCAGCCTCCATCATTTCAATATAAGCTTTTTGAACATCAGAACTCTGGTTTTCCTTTAGATGACCCTAATGCCTTTAACATTGGAGAAGGAAATGGCAACCCACTCCAGTGTTCTTGCCTGGAGAATCCCAGGGATGGGGGAGCCTCGTGGGCTGATGTCTATGGGGTCACACGGAGTCGGACACGACTGAAGTGACTTAGCAGTAGCAGCAGTGCCTTTAACATGAGAATGATTCAAAATTTTTTTCCTAAATTGAACTGAATAGAGGGTACACTTCCTTAACAATCAAGTTATATAGGACCTTTTAAAATAATGGTCATGTCAAAAACAAGAATATTGAACATATGCTAACTACTGTGTTAAGCATTGAAAGTTCACTAATTTTCTTGCTTTCATCTTCTAAGCATATGGTAAAACTTACCCAATTCCTTGATCATAAACCTGTGCTATTTTTTACATATTGGCAATGAAGGCAAAGAAACACAGAAAGGTGAGACAATATACTCAAATTCATAAGCTATTAAGTTGGAAATTAAAAATTTCTCAGTGTTATAGTCAAGGTTCTAACTACCTTGTACCATCTCATCATAAGAATTTATTAATTCACTCTATAATTAGTAAGTACCTTTTGAGTGCCATAGAGGATAGTCTTTGATCTTTAATGAGCTTGGAGCTAGACTCTCTGGATTTTAATTTCAGCTTGCCTCTTGTGAATTATGTGTCAGAAGGCAAATGATATTCTCTCTAGGTCTTTGCTTTCTCATCAGTAATATGAGGACACAGATAGTACCTACTGCATTGGCAAATATCATCATAACTTTGTCTTCACAACTTTTTGTTGTGAAGATAAAAAGCATTTAATATTGGGTTGGCCAAAAGTTCAGTTGGGTTTGGCCATACAACCTGAATGAACTTTTTGGCTAGCCCACTATGATACCCTGATGACAATAAGCACTCAGTGAATGAAGATATTATTTAAGATATGTAAAGCAAGTCACTGTTCCAGTCCCAATGTCTCAAGGAGAAACTGACAAACAAATCAATGATTACAAGCTAATGTAGCACTATATAAGGAATGTATAAGGTCTTGTAGGATGACCAAGAAGAGATAATCTCTACTCATCCACATGCAGCAGGTAGCCTCTTAGGCCCAGCTTGGTGACCCAGGGCTGAACTAATCCCTTTGATGCTGATGAGTAGCCCCAGGGCAGAAGATAAATGGACAAGGAGGCAAGGCAAAATGCCACCTGGCATCTGTTGTAGTGTGGGCTAAACTGGATTGGCAAGGAAGTGCCATGAGATTGTGAATCAGCTCAACACATGACATTTCTCACAAAAATGTAGAGTGAAGTAGAAAATTATCTCCAACAAATTAGGGAAACAACAATTAGATTAAGTCAGGGACAAGCACGAAGGGACAAACCTAGAACTTCTAGATGCTGTTAGGATGTCTGCCTTGCTCCTGTAGCCCAGGTTTTTTTGCTTTTTTTTTGCTTTAGGAACAAGAAGAGATTTCAGAATTTGTCTAGAAAAAGTTCAATATTTTATACACTCATGAGTAACTCAATCCCTTTGAGAACAAGATACCCGCGAAGCCGCGCGGGTGTCATCGCGAGACGAGCTCGCCGAAATGGCCGCCGCCAGTCAAGGAAACTTTGAGGGAAAGTTTGAGTCACTGGACCTTGCAGAACTTGCTAAAAAGCAGCCATGGTGGCGCACGCTCTTTGGGCAGGAATCTGGGCCTTCAGCCGAAAAGTATAGTGTGGCAACCCAGCTGTTAATTGGAGGTGTCACTGGATGGTGCACGGGTTTCATATTCCAGAAGTTAGTTTCCCTGGTTACCTGCTATAATGGCTGGTCTTTACTGGTTTATATTAAACATAGTAAAGCTATAAAGTTTAAATACTTATAAAACAGTTTTTAAGGTACCCAGGTGACACAGTGGTAAAAAAAATCTGCCTGCCAATGCAGGAGACATGGGTTCTATCCCTGGATCAGGAAGATCCCCTGGAGAAAGAAATGGAACCCATTCCAGTACTCTTACCTGGAGAATCCCACGGACAGAGGAACCTGGTGGGCTACAGTCCATGGACCTGAAAAGAGTCAGACACAACTGAGTGACTCAGCACACACATTGTTACTGTAGCAATGGGAAGATCTGTGATACAGGCAGCTGAGAACTGATTGAAGCAGCCTTCTGAGCAGTGCTGGTCTTGTCCAAAGGCAGCCTGAGCTTTCTCCAGCAGCAAGCAGAGAAAGGTGAGAATTAAGGTTACAGACAATAAGACATATAGCTGCTTTGAAAAGCTATCATTTGCTCCATGATGATAAATATAAGAAGATAATTAAATGTAAAGAATTCCTCAGTGAACAAATATTTAGCAAGAAACTATTCTGTGCACTCTTCCAGTTCTGCAAAATGTTGATCAAGAGATTAGATATCAATTCTCACGGAGCTCAGATTCTAGTGGGAGAAGAAAAGACATCGCAAGTAAATAAATAAACTCAATAATGTTTCATAGTGTTAGAAGTGCCATGAAGACAGAACATGTTGTGTAAGAGAATGACTAGCAGTCTATCGTGATTGCCTTAGAAGTTAATCTTAAGCTGAGACCTGAAGAGCTAGAAGCATATAAACATGTGGAGACCTGGAGAGAGAATTTTCTAGGTACAGGCACAGTTATGGTAATACCTTAGGAAGAAAACAAATTCAGACTATGGAAGCACTGAAAAAAAATCAGCACAACTGAAATATAGTGGACTTTTGGAACAGTGTCAAGATCAGAATGGCACAACAGGTTGTGACCTCACTCATTATTCTTAGGATCATAGGCCTAGAATAGGGATTATAGTTTATTCTGGGAGAATGTGAAGTCAAAGAAAAATTTTAATAAAGGATTTACATTCTCTGATTATAGTTTTTTTTAACAGCTTTACTGAGACATAATTTACATGTCATACAGGCCTTCCCAAGTGGATCGATGATAAAAAATCCACCTGCCAATGCAGGAGAGGCAAGAAATGCAGGTTTGATCCCTGAGTCAGGAAGATCCCCTGGAGAAGGAAATGGTAATCCACTCCAGTATTCTTGCCTGGGAAATCCCATGGACAGAGGAGCCTAGTAGGCTACAGTTCATGGGTTTGTCAAGAGTCAGACATGAGTGAACAGCTGAACACACACACACACACACACACAGATAGATAGTCTCTGTTTAATATTTATACTTCAGTGGATTTTATGTATTTATTTATTATTTTTGCCACACAGTGTGGCATGTGGGATATTAGTTTCTTGACCAGGGATCAAACCTGTGTCTCTTGCATTGGAATGGTGGATTCTTAATCACTGGACCACCAGGGAAATCCTCTTCAATGGTTTTTAGTTATGAAATCATCACTTTAATATAATTTTAAAACATTTTCATCCTCCCAAAAGGAAAGCATAAAATCATTAGCACTTTCTTCCCCATTCTTGCTCACCACCCACTCCAATAACACACCATTATATTTACTCTGGATTTTAGCAGTATCTCTTAACTGCAATTTACCATGTTGGGGCAGTAAGATTTATTAGTTGTGGAAATGAAAAGAAGTAGAGAGACCAAGAATGTTTCAGAGATAGGACTTATCAATATATATAAAACGAACAGGGTCAGGAGAAGGGAGGTAAAAGCAAAAGAAGAGTGAACAAGTAACTCCTAACTTAATGCTTGAACAACTGTGATAATGCATAGCTCTCAGTGTACCAGGGGAATATGAGGGATCAGTATTAGTTAGATAAGCTCTGTTGGTGCATTTCAGTGTGTGTGCATGTTCCTAATCAAAGTTTGTTTTATTTTTAATTGGAGGATAACCACTGCACAACATTTCACTGGCCCCCACCACACAACAATGCTCATCACCCTCAAGCAGACACACATCCCCTCCATCTCAAACCTCGCCTACCTCCAACCCCTCCCACCCCTCCAGGTTGTCAAAGAGTACTTCCTTGAGCTCCCTGTGTTATACAGCAACTTCCCACTAGCTATCCATTTCACATGTGGTAATACATGTTTTAATACTACTTTCTCAATTCTTCCCAACTTCTCCTTCCCCTGCCACGTCCAAAGTGTATTTTTTATGCCTGTGTCTCTATTCCTGCCCTGCAAATAAGTTCATCAGTATCATTTTTCTAGATTCCATAAATACGCATTAGTAGACAATATGTGTTTTTCTCTTTCTGGCTTCTTCACTCTTTATAACCTTATCAAATTTTGACATTTTTCATATTAAGTATACTGTGCCTTCTACATATCCAAGGGAAGTCTCACAGAAGCATTTGAACACATGAGTTCAGGAGGAAAATAATGACAGGAGATATAGGTGTGGCAGCTGTGCCAAGCTTGCTCTGTTTTTTCTCAGATTCACTCCTCGTCCTTCCCCTGATCTGCTCTGCATCACAAGCAGACTAATCACTGCTGGCTATGTCTCACCTTGGATTTTGGCTCATGGCAGACACTGGTGAGAGATTGGAAAATGAAAGCTTGGACAATCAGGTGTATTTCCCTCTCCTTTAGCCTCGAATAATATTGCTAGTGGTGGCTGAACACCCTTTGCAGCTCCAACTCCCACCCCACAGGCTGGCTGTGATCCTAGCCAGTCAGTCCCTGCATCTGATAGCTGGTAACTCTATCCCATTTCTTTGATCCTCTAATCTAAGAGTGTAGCTGTTGGTAACATGTTGGTTACCTCATAGCTCTCCCCTTTTCTTCTTAGCTCCTTTATCACCTATGCACCAACTGACTCTATTAAAGCCCTCCTTTTTTTAATCCTTACAGTACTTTCTGTTTACTGGATAACATACTCACTGATAGTAGTTATCAGCTTATAGCTATCAGTTTATAGGTAGCAAAAGCCAGGGCAAAAATAAGATTAACAACTGTGCTCTTCACAGGAAAATAGCTCAAATAGGACAAGAGTTTTGTGTGTTGTGTTCAGTGATGTCTTTCCAGGATGTAGAACTCTATTTAGAATGTATGAATACTCAATGTTTATTGCATATGGAACTCCATTAATTAGCTAATTAAGGGAACAATTATTAACATTCAGATTTATTTTAATCATTTTAAAAACTATATAATGTTCACTTCAAAAATATTTTAAAGATGTATTACATGTATTGTTTTCCTTCCTTATGTTTTTCTATCCTTTTATCAATTAGTAGATTTAATAAAGGATATAAAGTTGTTGCAAAAGATATGCAAAAAAAGGATAAATAATATTCCTCAGATGGCATTCAAGACATAATTTTGCAAATTCAGGTTTTGAGAGAAAGAAATTTTTAACTTGCTTTGACATATTCAGAAAGAAATCTCGAGGAATCAGATAAAAGAGTTTCTTCTACAAGTAGGGAAGAAACTACTTCATCTATGATGACTTGGCCATGAGGCCTGTGGCCTTACATTATTAATATCGTTGAATATAATGTGAAGAAAGACTGTGGCTCAATCTAGCAGACTAGATTTCTCTAGCAACTCCAGGGGAAAGACAAAGAAAATACAGAGGATTCTGAATTGAAGAACACTTACTGCCATGTTGCTAAACACACTCTTCCTACCCAAACATACCTATGACCAACTTAAGGTTAGGAGAAGGGAAAGAGGATAACACCTGAAAGAGCATTTACCCGAAGAAATAGAGTTAATGAAATCAACTCTGCAGAAAAGAGGCTTTGAAGAGGTTTGTTACTGGACGTTTCAATTGGACTCCAAGAGTCTGCCCACCTGATGTCCTTGGAGCCAATAGGAGACCAGGTTTCAGTTCAGAAGCAAAGGAAGGCTTTATTTTCATATCAGAGAGTGGAACTGTGGGAGGTATGCTCTACAGCTATGCTCTAGAGTGGGGTCTGCAATGTCTGGGATCTAATGCCTAATGATCTGAGGTGGAGCTGATGTAGTAATAATAGAAATAAAGTGCGCAATAAATGTAATGTACTTGAATCATCCCAAAACCATTCCCCACCACCATGTGTGGAAAAATTATCTTCCAGGAAACCAGTCCCTGATGCCAAAAAGGTTGGGGCCCACTGCTCTAGAGCACATGCAGCACACACCCTCCTGACAGGCCGTGGGCGCGGCTTCTTTGCAGCAAGGGAGTCTGCTTTGTTAAGCTGGAGGGGGCGGAGTTTTCTCAGAGCAGGTACAGCTGTGCTGCTCAAACTGGAGGTCTCATTGCTGGTGCTGTGTCTCTGTACACGTGCCTGCGGCCTCCATCTTGACTTGAGCGTCCAGTGAGATGCTTCTGTACACAGTCCCAGAGCTGAAATGACCGGTAAGCCCATTCTCACCAATAACTGGTCTGAAGGGCCAAGTACGAGGCTTCTGCACAGGGTTCCCTATGAGCAAGTGAGACTGGACTAAAGCACAAAGGGTGATTTTATTACCCAGAGTTAATTTTTATTTCCTGGGAGTTGTTAATACATGGGCTTTACTGGTGACAGGTTCAGAGTTTTAACAAAAAAGAGACCTTTAAACTAGAAAATACTAGAACTTTTTTTTTTTTCCATTGCAAAGCTTTCTTATTTTGTGGACTTTGGCCTTATGAAAAATGAAAGCAAATAAAAAAACTAGTTTTCTTTTTCTACCCACATTATAATATGAGTAAATTTTCTACCCTACTGCATTTTGGATATACAACGTTTAACATTGTATTACTTCTACTTTGTGATTCCTCTCCACTCTTTACTGTTACATCACACTTAAAATCCACTGTGACAAAATGGAAGACTATTCTCTTATAAAAATTAAAGGAAAGTACTTAAACAGTTTTCTGTCATCAGCATCTTCTTCAAAATGCTTAGGAAAAGAAAATGACTAAACTCTCTGAAAGAATATTGGCAAGGCAACCTTGATTGTTTGAAGTGCAAAATGAGTTAAATATGATACAATTTTAATTTCATCTTTAAAGATGTGTCTTTTGAGAGTAGTACTTACTATAAACTTTTCTCAAGCTTTATTTTTTATCCCAAGTAAAAATAATTGTTATTATTAATATCACAGTCATGGCAGAGAAATAAAATATTACATACCTCATCATAAAAATTTAGCTATGCATTTCAACTGAAAGTTCCATTTAGCTAATATGATACTGTAAGATAAAATTTAATCCTGTTAAGATTTGGAGACATTTTTGACATGAAAGACAGTGTAATATTCAAGTTAAAATATAGTCTCTTGTGAGACATTATTGGGAACCCAGAAATGCAGTGTCTAGCTATTCAGGAGGTGAAGAGTGTTTATTTCAGGAGTAAACTGTCAAACTTGCACTTGACTTGTATTTGAAAGCTCCTTTGAGAAGGAAATGGCACCCCACTCCAGTACTCTTGCCTGGAAAATCCCATGGACAGAGGAGCCTGGTAGGCTACAGTCTATGGGGTCACAAAGAGTCGGACAGGACTGAGGAACTTCACTTTCACTTTCACAGTGCAATTAAAGTTGCTGTTGCAAGAAAAATCTACTCACATCAAGACTTCATGAAAATCTTTTGTTCAAATTATAGTTTATGTATAGGTCCTATTAAAAGTTTGTTCTCAAAACTCAAGGTTTTCTGCAGCCTACTTTTGCACTTGAATTTTTTTTTTTAATGTAACTACTGCAGTAATTCTAGAAGCCTTTTGAAGAAGAGGATGCACACTTTGACTTAAGATGTTATTTGCAAAAGTAATGCATTTAGGTATTTGTCTACCACAGTTTTTATTACTATCAAAATAATGCATATTGGTAGTATAAAAATGTTTAAATTATTGAAAAGATGTATTTTTCTCTAAAGAAGAGTTGCAGAAAATTTGTGAGAATAAACTGGAAAGTAATTTGCCTTGGATTAATTCCAAATGGTAAAACATAGAACAGATTGATTCTTCATTCATTCTTGAAAACAAAGCATTTTTTTTAAGACTCAGACACAGCTGAATGACTGAGCATGTATGCATAGATGGTGTAAAGCGTGTGTATGTATCATATAGTATACTTGGATTTTCTCTGAATGTTATTTTATTTTACTTCTGGAGATTTTTTAAAAACTGAGAAACAAAGTGTTTCTTTTATTTTTCACAAACTTCTGCAACGTTCGTATCTTTGAGTCCTCATTCACACGTTGTTGGAACAGTTGACCCTGAGTTTGGTAGATTAATGGCACAGTACCAAGTGGCTATCAAACAAACGTGGCACTTCTAAAGCTGCAGCACCGAACTGCAAATTGGAAATACACCCCTGGTCATACTATCAACAAAGGAGACCCTTGATGTGTGATTCCACTCATCATTCCTCTTAAGCCATTATCAGACAGCTGAGATCAGACAACAATGAAGGAACATGTGCTTGATTGTTAGCATGTCAGACGTACATTATTAAAAACAGTAGGGACAAGGGGAGAGATGAGAGGAAAGGCGTTGGTTCCTTTGTTCCATGTGTGGGGGTTTGTTTGGGAAGAAAAGAATTCTAAAAGGCACTGCCACATACCTCCCTATCATGAAGGCCTAGCTTTCCCCTCGGTTCATTTGAAAATCAAGTTAATATTCTTTCTTCCATAATGAAAATGATTAACAGCTTGTTTTAACTGCAAACTTACTCTTATCAATTTCAACTGAAAATTCATTTTCATCTCATTGAATTTCTAAATTTTCTTGAAAGATCTGTTTACAGATTAGCTGGTTTGGTTTAAGCAATATCTATCCTGATCCACACCATATTAAGTATATGAAGTAGAGAAGAATCAAGGATTGTTTGTTTCACTCAGATTTTGCAAATAACAGTCAAATTGTTATTGATCAAGTTTATTAACTAAAGTAAGGACTTAAGTTCAGAAGAAACGAATGAGAATCTGTCAATACTTACAGTACCCCTTGAGATGCTTCCCACAGAGAATTTAGAATTTTTCCTTTTGAAAAGGTATTGTGTTAGTACCAAAGACAACTCTGTTAATAGCCGAAAAGTAGAATTTATAAAATAAATTTGCAAAACATAATAAGACTTATAAAAATGTTTTGCACAGACTTTCTGAAACTACAGGGAAAAATCAGTCTTATGTACAATGATTTATAAATCCATTTTTCTCTGTTTCCCCTAAAATTTATTATTTGGGGAAATACTTTTCTTAAGTTTTCTTAATCCTTTTGAAAATATTTTATTTTTCACAAAGGTAATATATATATATATATATTTAACAATGTATATAACTGTTCTATTTAAATTTTGTGTAATTACTTATTTCATCTGTTGGAGAGACAAATTCATGATTTTATTTGCTCTTTCATTGACTTATCATATTGCTCAATCACTGTTTGAAAAAATAAAATAAAATGATCTGCGGAAACCAAACAGATGACTAACTTATTTATCTTGCTCCACTTGCCAAAATAATGAGTAGTGAGGCTGGAATATTACAATATTTGTATTAAAGTGTATTAAGTTACTGTATCCCATAGTTCTTATAACTTTACTAGAATCCAATTTATTTACATTACAAAAGTTTAAAATAAACATTAGTGTCACATTCAAATAAATTCACAAAGTAGCAAGAATAAAAACAATGAAAATTTTGGATTCATATCATGATTTCAATTAATTAAAAAAGGGAAATATGACTTCTTTAAAGACTTTTCAGCCAAATTTCAAAAGTAGTGAACTGAAAACTCTTAACTCTTTTCACTAGCTCTAATAAAAACCATTTATTCAGAAAGCCTAAATTCAGAATACACTGAATTTAAATTTTGATAAGTCCTAATATTGATTTATAGATCTTTAAAGTCAACGTAGTAGTAAAGAATTTTCTTTCCAAAATCTAAAAATGAGTCAAGTCTATTGTGTTTAAAAGCACATAAATACCATAATATTAAGTATATTCCAGGATAGACTGGCAAATATAAATATGTGTTGTTTAGTTGCTATTTCGTGTTCGATTCTTTACCACCCCATAGACTGCAGCAACCCAGGCTTCTCTGTCCTTCACTATCTCCTGGACTTTGCTCAAACTCATGTTCATGGTTTGAGATGGTTGATGATGCCAACCAAGCATCTCATCCTCTGCCGCTGCCTTGTCCTTCTGTTCTTAATCTTTCCCAGGATAAAGGTCTTCTAGTGACTCCACTCCTTGTATCAGGTGGGCAAAGTTTTGGAGCTTCAGCTTCAGCATCGGTCCTTCCAATGTATATTCATTGGAATATTCACATTCAACTCTCACATCCATACATGACTACTGGAAAAACCATAGCTTTGACTATATGGACCTTTGTCAGCTAAGTGATGTTTCTGTTTCTTAATATGCTAAGTTTGTCATAGCCTTCCTTCCAAGGAGCAAGAATCTTTCAATTTCATGGCTGCAGTCACAGTCCACAGTGATTTTGGAGCCCAGGAAAATAAAGTCTTTCACTGTTTCCACTTTTTCCCCTTCTATTTGCTATGAAGCGATAGGACCAGATGCCATGATATTTTTCTGAATGTTGAGTTTTAAGCAAGCTCTTTCACTCTCTTCTTTCACCCTCATCAAGAGGCTCTTTAGCTCTTCTCCACTTTCTGCCAATAGGGTGGTGTCTTCTGCATATCTGAGGTTGTGATATTTCTCCTAACAATCTTGATTTCAGTCTGTGCTTCATCCAGTCTTCATCCAGTTTTGCATGATGTACTCTGAATGTGAGTTAAATAAGCAGGGTGACAAGACACATCCTTGTCATACTCCTTTCCCAATTTTGAACCAGTTTTTCCAATTCCAGTTCCAACTGTTGCTTCTTGACCTGCATACAGATTCTTCAGGAGACAGGTAAGGTGGTCTGGAATTTCCATCTCTTTAAGAATTTTCCGTAGTTTGTTGGGATCCAAAGAGTCAAAGGCGTTAGAGGAGTCAATGACGCAGAAGTAGATGTTTTTCTGGAATTCCCTTGCTTTCTCCATGATCCAAGGAATGTTGGCAGTGAGATCTCTGGTTCCTCTGGCATTGGCTATATATATGTAGTGGCGTGGATAACAAATGTTGTTCCACATTGTTTCAGCATTTATTGTAGTATATATTGAAATATTTTGAACATATTATTTACTTTTGAGTTGAAATTATTTTAATATATTTTTGATAGGAAATCACTTTCTTCATTGTGAATGAAATTTATAGTTTTCAACAAGGATATCAATTTATTTTAAAAGCTCAACAACATTTTCAGCAATCATAATAATTACAAATAATAGTTTTCATCCAGAAGGGCTTTCTGTTGAAGGCTATATTTTCAAACATTTTTTACCTGTCTGGCTTTTGGTAAATTTTTATGTAATTAAGTAATTGCTACATATAAATATAAACATTATAATTATGAAAAATATATCTCAGAAACAAAATGTACTTGGTAAAATTAAAGAGGAAAATGATCTCACTTAAAAAGTACTTTCTTAAAACCAAGAAATTATGAAATAACCCTTGAAAGGTAGAAAAATAAATGCCCTATGCTTTCCTGATTTAAATTATTCATAGGTTAACGTGTGGGTCACACATCTCCTTCTTTACTGAAACACATACCTTGAAAATCATTTGGGAATGCTCTATTAAGCAACACACCCAGCTACAGTAAGTGACTAAGTTGAGTGTAAACATGGCTTAAATCATGAGGATGTTTATCATTTTCCTAACCAGGAATCTAGAGAAAAACAGTTTAAGGATTAGTTTATATCATTATCAAATTCTTTCTTTAATTAGTGCTCTACAGAGGTTTTGCATTTATTAATTTTTGTCTTGTAGTCCAAAGGTGGCCCTTTAGCTGTATGTATTATGTCCATATTTAAAGTACAAGGAGCAAGAAGAGGCAATGCTAATTTTTGAGAAACTCTCAGCATGTTTCTCTTGTGTTTTATTAGCCAACTATTTGTTACACAGCCACACCTGACTGTAAGGAAGTCTGGGAAAGCAAACATATGGCAAAAAAGAAACACACAAGTTTGGGCATATTGTTTTCCCAAACAAAATCATGACTCAGTATGTAAAAGAAGACAGGGTAAGTAGGAGGAAAAAAACTCTTGATTTGAAGGTCTTATTTTTATTTAACTTTAAATGTCTTTTTATATATTACTCCACAGCAGTTAAAATGTAAAGTGTATAGATTTTTGAGAGAGTCAATTCCTAGGTAGGCTGAGGAGGAGAGAGGGGTCTGGGGCTCTCAAGGAGGAGATAGGGGTCTGGAATTCTCAAAAAGGAGAAAAGGACAAACTTTTTTTTCTTTAAACTCAAAGTTGATGATTACACAACAAAGCCACAGCTTAAACTCTGTACTAAGGGTTATATAACAACAATGTATCCTGCTTGAGGACATCTTTCTCCTTGAGAACCTTCTGACTAATCCTGTTGTCTTAAAATATTATGGGAGAGGATCGGGTAAGATCTTTCTATTGTTAGTTCTAAACCTGTCATCTTAAATGTAAATTGTGTGAGTGGGTCTAGTAAGACCTTTACAATCGTGAGACATTCTATTGACTTTTGTAATAGCCAATTTACAGCTCCCTCGCTAAGACTAGCGAGTGGGTACTCTTCATTCCCCTTCTGATGTCTATGTCAGAAGTGTTCTCTGTCCCTTTTTCACTTTAATAAAACTCTGCTATGCAAAAGCACTTGAGTGATCAAGACTGGTCCCTGGTCCCAAAGCTAAATCTTCTTCGAGATCACGAATCTGACACCATTCACCATAAGGTACCATTTTTAAGTTAAGCATTTTGTTTTATCAAGAGTAATCATCTCTATCATCTTTACTGACAGAAAAAAAAAAAAAGGACTACTGAAAAGTACTTGGGGTAAAATTAAATAAAAAAACTGTAAGTTATAAGATATTATGTCAATGGAAAGTTAATTATCTTTTGAATACATATAGTTTTTATTTCAGAAAATAAACAGTTATTTCTCTTCAAATTTTTAGTCATGGCCAACTCTTTGCAAACCCATGGACTGTAGCCCACCAGGCTCCTCCATCCATGGAATTTCCCTAGCAAGAATACTGAAGTGGGTTGCCTTTCCCTTCTCCAGGGTATCTTCCCAACCCAGGGATCGAACCTAGGTCTCTTGCATTGCAGGTGGATTCCTTACCATCTGAGCTACCAGGGAAGGTAGCTCATATCCAAGATACCTTTCAGATGTCTTGAGTTTTTGAAAGCATCTTTTCTTTACACCTTACATTACATTGTCCCTCTAAAGATTACAGCAATTAATGAATACAGCTTGGCATTCCCTAAGTCAGTCAAATTCAGTTGCTTTCCGCAATGAGAGCAATTTATAATTTCCTATTATAATTAAAGTGGCATTTTAAATTATTAAAGTAAATTTTAGCATTTATGTTGCTACTGATATTTTTCAAAAACTAATCTCAATAAGGTTTCTCTTTAAGATTTCAGAATATTGTAACATAAACTTTTCCAAATGTTGTTTTTTAATTCATGCAGGAAGGATTATATCTAAAACATTCTCTATGTGTCCCACCCTTTTTAACTTCCACTATCATGAGAAGGAAAGCAATTGGGAATGAATAAGACAAAGGGTAAAAGGAGAGGAGAATCATGGGAAAGAAGATCAGGGAAAACTCCCCAAAGACATCTCATCAGACAGCTGGAATTATCTGAAGAAAAGAAGATATTCACTTGGATTTTAATTTTACAGAATGATGGGTATCGAATGCATTCTAGAAGCCCACTTACATTTTTCCCCTCATTCAGGAACATACATAAACCAACTGAAACCCATGAGTTCCAATTGGAAAATCTTATTGTATGACAGTTACAAGTTTCCTTTAAAACATTTAAAATACACACAACAATTTCAATGGTCATTGGTCTTTTGTCACAGGAGTTTCTTATTTTGAAGTAAATAATTCAACTTCATCCATTTCCTCTCATCTGGCCTCAAAGGAGGTGAAGGACAAAAATTCTATGTAATGGTTCTGAATATTGCTGAAAGGATTGTAATACCTTTCATTCATATCTTCCAAAAGCAAAATTAACTTTTTACATACATTCAATTTCCTAAACCATAGCCCATGTTAGCTATTTATTTTCAAATTTGAAGTTGCCCCAACTCCAACTATCAAGTAGTGACTCTCAGAACTCAAGAGAATAGCCAGAAAATACCTAAAGGAAAGTAAAATCCCATCAAATGTTTCTGAATCTTTTAAAACTTGAGTAAACGAAAGGAGGTTCTTGACATATACAAGACAGTTGAAGACTATAATCTAAACCATTCTTTTCCTCTCCTCCCTTATATTTGTAATTTCAAAAGAAAAAATAATTTCACGTGCTTTCTTTGAATTATCCATCCCCACAAAGTATTCACATCATATTTAAAACAAAATTAAAAAAAAAAAAAACCTAAGCAGATTAGTTTATTATAGTGTGATGCTGCTGCTACTGCTAAGTCATTTCAGTCGTGTCTGACTCTGTGCGACCCCATAGAGGGCAGCCCACCAGGCTCCCCCGTCCCTGGGATTCTCCAGGCAAGAACACTGGAGTGGGTTGCCATTTCCTTCTCCAATGCATGAAAGTGAAAAGTGAAAGTGAAGTCACTCAGTCATGTCTGACTCTTAGCGACCCCATGGACTACAGCCTACCAGGCTCCTCTGTCCATGGGATTTTCCAGGGAAGAGTACTGGAGTGGGGTGCCATTGCCTTCTCCAATTATAGTGTGATAGTAAGTGTGCATTTTTTGCATGCTAGCATGTGCTTGTGTGCACAAGCATGGACATACAAACCCACATTCTCTTTGTGTTCCATTCCTTCTCTTTTCCACCCCTCCACCATCCCCTCTCACACACAATTTCTCAAGCACAAAGTCCCATTACTGAGAATTCCCAAGTCAGGCAGAATTTTCCAGGATCTTGAGATTGTCTTATTCAATATATTTTCCCTTGCTTCTTCTTGTATCAATGTTTATATTACCTTTTCCTTTCTTTTTTGTATTTCTAGCAGATTTCTATTCTGAAAAACTTTCTTTAGGTTGTTGTGGGATATGTATCCTACTTTTAGGTAAAAGGCAAAAAAAAATTTTTTTTACTATGTTTTGTTATTTATCTGATTTCTTTAGGAAAGGAAGAGGAGAATGTCTCAAGGGGATCAAAAGGAACAAATTGGAATATAAAAACTGGATATTTAAGACATCAGCTAAGCAGGATTTACGTGGGTCTCTGTGTGTTCTTTCCTATCATAACTAGCTATAACACATTTTACAAAAATAACCAGACCAGGATTTTATACAGAATATTATTTGAACACTTTAAAAATGGGGTTTTGCCCATTATCCTTAGTTTTTTTTCTTGACGTGTGTTATAAAAATCAACTGAATTATATGGGGAGGTAGGTAGATACTATGTAATATGAAGATCCTGGGACATACGCCAGATTTATTGAATCAGAACACTTGTGCCATGGCCCAGAGATGCCCAGTGTTTTCCAAGATCAATAGTTGATTTTAAACCCACATTAACATGAAAACCACTGATGTAGAAGCCATAGAACTTAAGAAAAATTACTCTCCGTATTTCTCATTCTAACTTCAGACTAAATGCCAAAATTTTTAAAGTGGATGCAATTGGTTTAAAATTAACATCAAGAGCAAATGTAAATCAAGAATAAAATTTAACATAAATTTTGAAAGATGAGCCATTTTTCTCCTTTAGCTTGTTGTGAAGTCATTGTGAAAGCAAAGGAGAAAAGGAAAGATATTCCCATATAAATACAGAGTTCCAAAGAATAGCAAGGAGAGATAAGAAAGCCTTCCTAATGATCAATGCAAAGAAATAGAGCAAAACAATAGAATGGAAAAGACTAGAAATCTCTTCAAGAAAATTAGAGATACCAAGGAAACACTTCATGCAAAGATAGGCTCAATAAAGGACAGAAATGGTATGGACCTAACAGAAGCAGAAGATATTAAGAAGAGGTGGCAAGAATACACAGAGGAACTGTACAAAAAAAGATCTTCATGAACCAGATAATTAAGATGGTGTCATCACTCACCTAGAGCCAGATATCCTGGAATGTGAAGTCAAGTGGGTCTTAGAAAGCATCACTACAAACAATGCTAGTGGAGGTGATGAAATTGCAGTTCAGCTATTTCAAATCCTAAAAGATGATGCTGTAAAAGAGCTGCACTTAATATGCCAGCTCATTTGGAAAACTCAGCAGTGGCCATGGGACTGGAAAAGGTCAGTTTTCATTCGAATCCCAGAGAAAGGCAATGCCAGAGAATGATCAAACTACCGTGCAATTGTACTCATCTCGCACACTAGCAAAGTAATGATCAAAATTCTTCAAGCCAGGCTTCAGCAGTACATGAACTGTGAAGTTGCAGATGTTCAAGTTGGTTTTAGAAGAGCCAGAGGAACCAGAGTTTGAATTGCCGACCTCTGCTGGATCATCAAAACAACAAGAGAGTTCCAGAAAAACATCTATTTCTGCTTTATTGACTGTGCCAAAGCCTTTGACTGTGTGGATCATAATAACTCTGGAAAATTCTGAAAGAGATGGGAATATCAGACCACCTGACCTGCCTCTCGAGAAATCTGTATGCAGGTTAGGAAGCAACAGTTAGAGCTGGACATAGAACAACAGACTGCTTCCAAATAGGGAAAGGGGTATGTCAAGGCTGTATATTGTCACTCTGCTTATTTAACTTATATGCAGAGTACATCATGAGAAACGCTGGGCTGCAGGAAGCACAAGCTGGAATCAAGATTGCCAGAAGAAATATCCACATCCTCAGATATGCAGATGATACCTCGCTTATGGCAGAAAGTGAAGAAGAACTAAAGAGCCTTTGACGAAAGTGAAAGAGGAGAGTGAAAAAGTTGGCTTAAAGCTCAACATTCAGAAAACTAAGATCATGGCATCCGGTTCCATCACTTCCTGGCACATAGATGGGGAAACAATGGAAGCAAATGTGGCTGACTTTTTTGGGGGGGGCTCCAAAATCACTGCAGGTGGTGACTGCAGCCATGAAATTAAAATATGCTTACTCCATGGAAGGAAAGTTATGAGCAACCTAGACAGCATATTAATAAGCAGAGGTATTATCAACAAAGGTCTGTCTAGTTAAGGCTATGGTTTTTGCAGTAGTTATGTATGGATGTGAGTTGGACTATAAAGAAAGCTGAATGCTGAAGAATTGATGCTTTTGAACAGTAGTGTTGGAGAAGCCTCTTGAAAGTCTTGGACTGCAAGGAGATCCAACGAGTCCATCCTAAACGAGATCAGTCCTGGGTGTTCATTGGAAAGCCTGATGCTGAAGCTGAAACTCCAATACTTTAGCCACCTGAGGTGAAGAGCTGACTCATTTGAAAAGACCCTGATGTTGGGAAAGATTGAAGGCAGGAGGAGAAGGGGACGACAGAGGATGAGATAGCTGGATGGCATCTCGGACTCAATGGACATGAGTTTGGGTAAACTCCGAGAGTTGATGATGGACAGGGAGACCTGGTGTGCTGTGGTTCATGGGGTCACAAAGAGTTGGACACGACTGAGCAACTGAACTGAACTGAAGTCATCTGTGACTTACCACAGGTTGGCAGAGTGATGTCTTTTTACCCTAATGGCTATTTTTCAAATCCACACTTCATTACCACTTGGCATATAGCTAAACAGTCTCCTTAAAACATTGGACTGCTAAGAAGGCCCCAGTATATTATGTTCTAGGTCTGGGTCTTGTAGGGCATATGTTGTTGTTGCTGTTGTTTTTCACTCAATCATTTCTGACTCTTTGTGAGTCCATGGACTGCAGCATGCCAAAGCTTCCCCATCCTTCACTATCTCCTGGAGTTTGCTCAAACTCATGTCCATTGGTGGGCAGTACATGTCTTAAATTCGACAATCTTCACTCTAACAGCTCATATTAGCTACATCAATTTGCTGGCCAATTTCTAGTACATGTTAAAATCCAGGGAAGCTCTATTGATTTTATTTGCAGTTTTCTTCTCTCCTCACACCAAAGTACCAAATAATGACACTGCCTTATGTTTGTATGGTGCTTAATTCAGTTTTACAAAAATGCTGTAATGTCCATTGATCACCTTTGTGATACCAGAAATACTGTGAGGAAGCCTGAGTGCATAATCAGATTCATGATTACCTGGAGTAAAACAGAAGCTCAGAAAGATAAGTAACATATCTTGTATCTTGTTTCATACTGCTGATTAATTCTCGGGGTTCTTGATTCTAAAAGTGATGTTTTATACTTTGGCCACCTCATGCGAAGACTTGACTCATTGGAAAAGACTCTGATGCTGGGAGGGATTGGGGGCAAGAGGAGAAGGGGACAACAGAGGATGAGATGGCTGGATGGCATCACTGACTCGATGGACATGAGTCTGAGTGAACTCCAGGAGTTGGTGATGGACAGGGAGGCCTGGCGTGCTGCGATTCATGGGGTCGCAAAGAGTCGGACACGACTGAGCGACTGATCTGATCTGACATGTAAGCAACATAATATTAAGTACTATAATATTTGCTTACAGTTTATATATTTTAAACAAAGCATACATACTTTTATTCATTATCTTACTCCTTTCACTAAAATATTAGTTCCGAGATAGCAGATTTTTTCTTTTCTTGCTTTTTGAAATATCTCTATGTTTAGTGACTAGTCTAGTGAATTGCAAGTAGTAGGTGTTCAATAAATAATGTTGAAAATAAGCACTCTCCCCCCAAGTTGTTCTTATCTTTAATTTCTCCAACTCAGAGAAACTTTGATCTTTTTTCCCCTAAGAACAAACCTAAATTAGTTTGAGACTAGAATACCATTTATTTGTGAGTTTCCATTAAATTTTTTTTATTGCTGTTTTTCTCTGCAGGTTCAACATCAGTTGTCTAAGGAAAATGAATACATGACCTTCTAGGTATGTTCCAAGCTTTAGCAATCCATGATTTAAGAAATAATTGGTGTCACAAAATTAAGATATAAATTTTTAATTGCAATAATTCCCAACAGTATTCCTATACACCACAGTTAGAGAAGCTAAAGACATATATGAGTGATTACAAAACATTTAAAGAGGTCTATAAGGTTGCTGTAGAAGAGAAATGTTTTAGTTTATTAGAAGATATTTTATTTTTCTCATGCCAAAATAATACCCAGTGATCTCTAATGACTGTCCATATTTTGTTGCTATTGTTGTTTCTTTGGTCTCTTGTGTTTTGTACTATGTTTGAAAACAATTACACAGGCCTGGGGGAAATAGTTGAGACCTAACAGCCTTCCATGAGCCAGAACCATTTGGGCACAGAACATGTGTGTAAATAACAATGTATATCAACATGAAGGAATATAGCATGCCGAGGAGATAAATCTAAAGCTGCTAGTACAGACTGTGACTCCAGTCAATACATATCAAACATTTTTATCAAATGTACTATCTACCATGTACATGCATTGTTTTGCACTTTTATTTTCCCTTCTCTTATGGAAAATATGTGTTACTGTGACTTAAAAGTGTGGGGAATACAATGGCTTCCAGGTCAATGGAATATTGAAATATTAATATTAAGATATTCATCTACAATTAAAGGTGGGTAGTTTAATCCTGGTTTGACCTTTATCACTGCTCTGGTGAATTGAATAAATGTGAAACTATAGCTCTGAAAAACATTATCAACAACAATAACAAAGTAATGAAAAAATTGAATATATATATAACACTGTGGTCAACCAGACAACCATATATTTCTAATGAATCACTGTATACGTGTGTATGTACACTGTATCTTTTTGTTTGTGCATATGTGCATTTTAAATGCATGGTCTATCCTGTGAACTTTTCACTCTGTCAAGAAACGATTTTCTTTTTCTACCAACATGTCAGCTCCATTTACATAACATTAACAAATAAGCTTCAAGTTTAAGATCAGTGGAGAAACATTGCCATTAAAGCTGGAAGAAGGTTTCTAAAGATCAACTTATAGATTCCTGTTTGTAAATTGTAATGGGACAACTTTCTTAATAGGATTTTCAGAAAATTACAAAGCCTTAATCCTTTCACGGGTTACTTCCTACACTTTGCTGACTCCACGCTTGAATAAAAGCTGCATGTGCACCTCTGAAAAAAAGCCTTTGACTTACAGCAAAGAGAAGCAAAAGGCAGGGGAAGAAGGGAAAGATATACCCAACTGAATGCAGAGTTCCAAAGACTAGCAAGGAAAAGAAGGTCTTCTTAAATGACCAAAGAAGTAGCGGAAAAGAGGCAAAGAAATAGAGGAAAAACAATACAATGGGAAAGACTAGAGACCTCTTCAATAAAATGGGAGATATCAAGTGAATATTTCATGCAAGGATGGGCACGATAAAGGACAGAAACAGTAAGGACCTAACAGAAGCAGAAGAGATTAAGAAGAGGTGGCAAAAATACACAGAAGAACTATACAAAATAGGTCTTAATGACCCAGGTAATCAAGATGGTGTGGTCACTCACCTACAGTCAGACATCCTGAAGTGTGAAGCCAAATGGGCCTTAGGAAACATTACTATGAACAAAGTTAGAGGAGGTGATGGGAATTTCAGCTGAGCTCTTTCAAATCCTAAAAGATGATGCTGTTAAATTGCTGTACTCAATATGTCAGCAAATATTTCAGCAAATTCCACAGGACTGGAAAAGGTCAGTTTTCATTCCAATTCCAAAGAAGGGCAATGTCAAAGAATGTTCAAACTACCACACAATTGCTCGTTTCACCTACTAGCAAAGTAATGCTCAAAATTCTTCAAGCTAGGGTTCAGCAGTTTGTGAACTGAGAACAGACTTACAAGCTGGATTTAGAAAAGGCAGAGGAACCAGAGATCAAATTGGATCACAGAGAAAGAAAGGGAATTCCAGAAAAATATCTATTTCTGTTTCATTGACTATGCTAAAGCCTTTGACTGTGTGAATCACAAACACAAATCTACCCGATGTCTCTCTGTCTATCCATCAATCATCAAGACTCTAGCCCACAGAACAGAGCTGACTCTCCCAGGCCTGAAGTCACAAAGCTATTTTACTGAAGAGTTGGATAGATAATTGAGATCTCTTACTTGTGAAATACTTTCCCATATATCACAAGTTAATCAGGAAATCTATAAATCAAACTTTTAAAACATTTGAAGTACACTCAGTTCCTCTGTATATAAGAACAAGCAAAGAGTTTTTTGAGTTTTATTGTTGTTAGTTCTGTTATTAAATTAATAAATAATTGCTGCATAATTTGTTTGACATTAGTAACAGTGTGACAATCTACATTACACATTCAGTTCAGTTCAGTCACTCAGTCATATCTGACTCTTTGCAACCCTGACCCCATGGACTGTAGCATGCCAGGCCTCCCTGTCCGTCACCAACTCCTGGAGTTTACTCAAACTCATGTCCATTGAGTCGGTTATGCCATTCAACCATCTCATCCTCTGTCATCCCCTGCTCCTCCCACCTTCAATCTTTCCCAGCATCAGAGTCTTCTCAAATGAGTAGGCTCTTTGCATCAGGTGGCCAAAGTATTGGAGCTTCAGCTTCAACATCAGTGCTTCCAATGAATATTCAGGACTGATTTCTTTAGGATGGACTGCTTGGATCTCCTTGTAGTCCAGGGGACTCTCAAGAGTCTTCTCCAACACCACAGTTCAAAAGCATCAATTATTCAATCCGTTTTCTTTATAGTCCAACTCTCACATTCATACATGACTACTGGAAAAACCATAGCCTTGACTAGACCGACCTTTTTTTGGCAATATAATGTCTCTGCTTTTAAATATGTTATCTAGGTTGGTCATAACTTTCCTTCCAAGGAGTAAGCATCTTTTAATTTCATGGTTGCAGTCACCATCTGCAATGAATTTGGAGCTCAGAAAAATAAAGTCAGCCACTGTTTCCACTGTTTCCCCATCTATTTGCCATGTAGTGATGGGAACAGATGCCATGAACTTTATTTTCTGAATGTTGAGTTTTAAGCCAAGTTTTTCACTCTCCTCTTTCACTTTCATCAAGGGGCTCTTTAGTTCTTCACTTTCAGCCATAAGAGTGGTATCATCTGCATATCTGAGGTTACTGATATTATTATTGATATAATCACCATTGTGATTATCTGGGTCATGAAGATCTTTTTTGTACAGTTCTTTTGTGTATTCTTGCCACCTCTTCTTAATATCTTCTGCTGCTGTTAGGTCCATACTATTTCTGTCCTTTATTGAGTCCATCTTTGCATGAAATGCTTTAATTTTCTTGAAGAGATCTCTAGTCTTTCCCATTCTATTGTTTTCCTCTCTTTCTTTGCACTGATCACTGAGGAAGGTTTTCTTATCTCTCCTTGCTGTTCTTTGGAACTCTGCATTCTAATGGGTATATCTTTCCTTTTCTCCTTTGCTTTTCGCTTCTCTTCTTTTCACAACTATTTAAGGCCTCCTCAGACAGCTATTTTGCTTTTTTACATTTCTTTTTCTTGGGGATGGTCTTGATCCCTGTCTCCTGTAAAATGTCATGAATCTCCATCCATAGTTCATCAGGCACTCTGTCTATCAGATCTAGTCCCTTAAATCTATTTCTCACTTCCACTGTATAATCATAAGAGATTTGATTCAGCTCATACCTGAATGGTCTTGTGGTTTTCCCTACTTTCTTCAATTTAAGTCTGAATTTGGCAATAAGGAGTTCATAATCTGGGCCACAGTCAGCTCCCGCTCTTGATTTGCTGACTGTGTAGAGCTTTTCAATCTTTGGCTGCAAATAATATAATCAATCTGATTTTGGTGTTGACCGTTACAACACATTACACATTACTGTGATTGAAATAATTATGCTGAAAATGCCGAAGACAAATAGTCTGACACAATCTTGACTGAAAATCATCAAGATAATCAAGCATTTAAATGCATTTTTCTAAGTGTTTGGCATTTTTTTTCCCCAGCAGAATAGCTTTGTTAAATAAATAGTCAAAGGCCATGTGCTACAGGGTGGAGGTGGTATTGGGAAAACATGACATCTTTCCTAGGAGAAGCTAACTCATGTTTAATCAGTAGGCCAGTCAGTGGTTTAAGGGGGTTCAGAAGCACATATATTTTAAGCAG
This sequence comes from Bos taurus, assembly GCF_002263795.3. Taxonomy (NCBI): domain Eukaryota; kingdom Metazoa; phylum Chordata; class Mammalia; order Artiodactyla; family Bovidae; genus Bos; species Bos taurus. The sequence continues at coordinate 37,059,968 of NC_037328.1, read as the reverse complement.
TAAAATCTGACATTTTAAAGAGGGAAAGATGCTTTTACAGAAATCCTTGAAATAACATGAAAGAAATAGTACTAAGAGGGACAAAGAGAGTGTTGATGGAGTATTTTGACTGAAGCTCTTTCCAAGTGTAAGTGGAAGTTGCCATATTCTAGATAAAGAAGGGAGGATTAAAGTGTGCCTGACTATGTCAGAATAGTAAATTTATATGGAAAAGTCTTCATGGTTTAAAGTGGATGTGTGCCACTGACGTAGTTAATGGATTAACGTTTGATTTTCCTCAAAATGATCTTAAGCCAAGGTTTCCAAATGAACACCAGGAAATTGGTTTGAGGAAAAACTGAGACATGATATTAGCCCCCCTCCTTTTTTTTTTCCTTTACAAGTTTTCTTTTTTTTGGGGGGGGGTATTTTTTTTAATTAATTATTATTATTATTATTTTTTACTTTACAATATTGTAGTGGTTCTGCCATACATTGACTTGAATCCACCACGGGTGTACACGTGTTCCCCATCCTGAACCCCACTCCCACCTCCCTCCCCATCCCATCCCTCTGGGTCATCCCAGTGCACCCGCCCTGAGCACCCTGTATCATGCATCAAACCTGGACTGGTGATTCATTTCACATATAATAATATACATGTTTCAATGCCATTCTCCCAAATCATCCCACCCTCGCCCTCTCCCACAGAGTTCAAAAGACTGTTCAATACATCTGTGTCTCTTTTGCTGTCCCACATACAGGGTTATTGTTACCATCTTTCTAAATTCCATATATATGTGTTAGTATACTGTATTGGTGTTTTTCTTTCTGGCTTACTTCGCTCTGTATAATAGGGGTGAATGTTAGATGATATTATTGTCCCATCATGTTTGAAATGTTATGATAGCTGTTTGAAAAAAAATCAATTATTCACCCCATGTTTTATTAATATAATTATTTAGACTAAAAAATAGTTAAAATTAAAAGTGAGTTTGTTTCTATAATCTATTCAAACTAACTCAAAAGACAAATATAGATACTGGAACTTTGTAACAATATTATATAAGGCAGAAAATAATTCACTGTAAAATGGACTTCATAAAAGGGATTTGGTTCCTAAAATGCTTAAAGTCTTGCTTTTGGCACACCCTGAGAATGGCATATTATGAGACAATACCTTGGATATTTTCCCTATGTGTATTTTAAAATACTTGGCCTTTTGGGGAGATAAAAATCATCAAATTTGGGGATCTCAAGTATATAATTTTTCAACAATGACACTAGTATTTTTATGTTATTTATTTTTTATTCAATAGTCTAATCCACATAGCTAGAAATGATCCATGGTTTATTTATTTATAGAATAAAGTCATATAATCCCCAGTCCATTTTTCATTGTTATTAGTAGAATATGGAATAAAGGATTTTAAACAGTATAAAGTTCTATATAAATAAAAGTGTGGTAAATTTCAAGGGACTCAAGTAAAGAGGACATACATTCCATAATGAATTCATAAAATGGCATATTATTTGAATTAATACCTTTTATAAAGAATTTAAAGCTATTTAAAAAATCTTGTCCATCTACTTCAGACAATATACTCTCCCTTATTCTATCAATAAAGAGATATTTTCCCTCAAAGGACAATATAGAAATTTTATTCTCTGAATAAAACTATTAGGAATCAATTTAACACAGAGAGGAAAAACAGCCACATGTGGAAACTTTCCTGAAATTAGCCTAGCATTTGAAGTGATTGATAAATATTTCTGTAAAAATCCCACATGAAACATTCTAATCTAAGAGGGCCTTCAGTGAGAACATGTCATCATCTGTAAATGGAGGGCATTAGATTAGAGGATCATTCCCAGGAGTCATGTTACATTTATGCCAAATGCAAAGACAAAGGTAGATATAGGACAAGGGTTCAGAAATAAATGTGCAGGAGGCAGTCACATCAGAGGTGAATGCTAAAAGGAAATCTGTTGCAATGTGCAGTTTCAAGGCCAATTTGTGGTGGAGAGCATGGGTACCATGGCTTAAAAGGAGCTGGATAAAATGAACAAGCCAGCATGAACCAAGATAAATGAGCAATGACTGAGTGGGCCCCGGAGAGGAGGGAGCAAGATTACTATAGCTACAGAGCAAGTTATGTAATTGTTGGCACAAGCATTGTTTGTGACCTGTGTCAGAGTGCATGCAAGTAGGGAAGCCCCAGGCTTATCCAACAGGGCATATTTTGTGGCTTCTGGGTTGGGGTTTGGCCAAGAGAAGTGTTACAGGCGCCTGTGGTACAGGGTTATACATACTTACCCTTTTTTCATTTCCAATTATAACAGAGTATACTGGGATAACATCAGGTATTTAACCATGTGTTCTATATTTTATATTTTTTAGCTATTAAATTCTGTAACTAGTTTGCCTCCAATTTAAAGTTTTGTCAGCCTATTAATAGTGTTCTACAAGTATATTAACTCTTTCAATTCATCCTGGCATGTGGAAATAATTTATATAAAGATAATGTACTTTCTTACTTATAAATGTGCGGGATTTAAAAAAATAAAACACAGATCCATATCTCAAAACTTCTCTGAAAATTTGTTGACACTCTTTAGAAAACCACAGTCAGATTTTGATGTAGTGAGCAGATTTCAGTTTTGAGAAGAATATTACAACTTGTAAATATTATGACTATCTCTCATTTGGAAAACCCTTTTAAAATTCTTTAATAGTAGCCACATAAGCCCAATGGATTGATTTTATGTGTGTAGTCTTATCGAATACTGCCACCTTCCAACAATCTGTGATAATATTAAAATAAACCTAAAGATGATGGGTATTTGTATTGGATGATACTCTGCACCTGAAGGAGATCAGCCCTGGGATTTCTTTGGAAGGAATGATGCTAAAGCTGAAACTCCAGTACTTTCGCCACCTCATGCGAAGAGTTGACTCATTGGAAAAGACTCTGATGCTGGGAGGGATTGGGGGCAGGAGGAGAAGGGGACAACAGAGGATGAGATGGCTGGATGGCATCACTGATTTGATGGACGTGAGTCTCAGTGAACTCCGGGAGTTGGTGATAGACAGGGAGGCCTGGCGTGCTGCGATTCATGGGGTCGCAAAGAGTCGAACACGACTGAGCAACTGAACTGAACTGAACCGAATACTCTGCACCAGGGATTTGAATGAATTACCTCATTCAATCATGAGAACACTTTCCATGAGGAATGTTGCATCATTATTCCTATTTTATGGAGATGGAAACCTTAAATATTATGTAGCTAGTCTAAAGTCATATAGAAGTCTGTGGGAGTAAAAATTTAAGAGTTTAAATTCAGAGCCTGATAGATTAACTTTTGTAAATGTCATTCCCATAGATTCTCATGTTTACTAAACTCCACTATTGAAAAGAAAAAATAAAGTTTTAAAGTAGTATATTCTTGTTTGACTGTAATGATAGATGTGGGCATCTCAACAGGTGCCTTTACCTCACATCTGTAATAGAATCCTCTGGATAGCAGCGGAGAAGGGGTTGTTAATTTTGGTTTACCTGGTCTGAAGCTGTGGCCTTGCTATTTCGATTAGATGTTTGAAAAGATGAGTAGAGAGGGAAGAATAGCGAATGGAGACCCTGGGAGAGTAGCTTATATTATTGGAGTAGCATACACACAGGGAGAAGGCAATGGCACCCCACTCCAGTACTCTTGCCTGGAAAATCCCATGGGCGGAGGAGCCTGGTAGGCTGCAGTCCATGGGGTCGCCAAGAGTCGGACATGACTGAGCGACTTCACTTTCACGTTTCACTTCCATGCATTGGAGAAGGAAATGGCAACCCACTCCAGTGTTCTTGCCTGGAATCCCAGGGACGGGGGAGCCTGGTGGGCTGCCGTCTATGAGGTTGCACAGAGTCGGACACGACTGAAGCAACTTAGCAGCAGCATACATACAAATTCAGTTAACATTTGTTAAATACACATAAATGACTTCATGACTCCTTATGATCTGATCACCAGATTTTTGCCAACCTCACTTCAATCAATTCTTTCCTTCCCTTATGCTTCATAATGCCCTCCTGAGCAGCACTGGATACAGCACGAGCCTTCCACGTCTTAAAGCCTTTCATCTATGGTTTCCCTTCTATTTGTGATCCATCTTCTCTTTCCTTGTAAAGCTCACATTTATCATGCCAGCTCAAATGGCACTTTCCTGAGTTGTTGTTCAGTTGCCAAGCTGTGTCTGACTCTTTGCAAGCCATGGACGGCAGCACAACAAGCCTCTCTGTCCCTCACTGTCTCCAAGTTCATGTCCACAGCATCAGTGATGCCGTCCTGCGGTCTCATCCTATGTCACCCTCTTCTCCTTCTGGCCTCAATCTTTCCTACCATCAGGGTTTTTTCCAATGATTCAGCTGTTTGTAAAAACTGAGAAACTTTCCCAAATTGAATTGCTGGTCCTTAGAGGATTCTATTATTCTTTCTTCATACTTCGTTTCTTGAGCTTACTACACTGCACTCTGTCTAGTTGACCACAAGTTCATTCAAGTTAGGGAAAGTGTGATAGTATCTAGTTCTTGGTGTTCCAAGATGAGCCAGAGAAGAACACAAAGACACATTCTGTTTTAAAAATGAACATGATGACTCACAGCTCACTTCAGTTTACTGGTGAGTGGACAGACAAGTATAAACCACAATACTGTTGGGAGAGGCGATCTGCCATGGGCCCCGAGTGTCTTGTGGGTTCTTGCTGGGTATACCAAGAATCTAAGACTATGGCCTTTCCTCACTTGGGCCATTTCTCAGGCTTGCATTTTCAGTGAGGGATGAAGACTATAAGCAGGCTTGTTTGCCAGTTGTGATAAAACAGTGAAGTCCCCAAGTTTAGTATTCCTCAGTCATAACACACACCTATTGTGTATCCAACATTCATATGGGTCCCTGTGCATGACCCTCCTAAGGCCATGGGGAAAGGAGGAGCAAGAAAAACTGACATGAACATGAAGCTGATGTTGCCTGCTGGGCTGTGAGTAATGAAGGTCTTTGCCTCTGACCTAGGAATTTCATGTCTTCTGTCAGTAACCATGAAACAGAAACAGGCTAATTTATCAATTTACAGGTAGACAAAATCCAGGAATTTTCAGACTTGGACAGATACAAGTAACTATGTATTGCACTTTATTTCCTAATTCCTCAGCAAAATAAACCAAAAGTATCTCAATTTGGCTTTACCTACCTGCAGACCCTAAATCAAGAATCTGAGTACAAGTAGTTTTCAGTGGTTGGCAGCAAATGCTGTTAAGTAGAGAAATGAGACAAAGAAGAGATCAAAAAAGGGTTGTTATATAATGGCAAGGGTCACTGCAGGTGTTGGAGCTTAATCCCACTGGGAAAACTATGAAAGTCAATGAAAAGCATATACTTCAGAATTATCTCATCTCAGAAACAGGATAATAGACTTATTTATATACTAGTTCCCATCAGTCACTGGTTGGGAGCTGCTCTTGTGGGTTATTAAATACTTGACATTTCCAGGATGCCTGGCATGTGGGCAGAGTGGTTTCTAGACTTGGAGAAAGCCATCAGGCATAGAAAAATGCAGATACTGGAGTTGGAATCAACTTGTGTCCACTGAAATAATAAGGCTAAAGGGATGTGGTTGGGGCAGCAAAATATTGACTGCTGCTGCTGCTGCTAAGTCGCTTTAGTCCTGTCCAACTGTGTGTGACCTCATAGACTATAGCCCACCAGGGTCCCCCGTCCCTGGGATTCTCCAGGCAAGAACACTGGAATGGGTTGCCATTTCCTTCTCCAATGCATGAAAGTGAAACGTGAAAGTGAAGTCGTTCAGTCATGTCCGACTCTTCGCAACCTCATGGACTGCAGCGTACCAGGCTCCTCCGTCCATGGGATTTTCCAGGCAAGAGTACTGGAGTGGGGTGCCATTGCCTTCTCCAAAATATTGACTACAGTGCTAGAAATGACCCTTGTGGAATAAAGAAACCTCCATCAGAGGAGCTCACAGCCATGGGTTTTTAACCTTTGAGGCCATCAGTTTAAAGAACAGTGCATAGAAGTACATGGTCTACCTACTGACAAATAGCATATTCTGCTTCACTACATATATGCATTTTGATTTATTTTAATTTTTCTTACTTCCATCTTATTGTTACATAATATCCTGTCATGAAACCTACTGTGTCACTATGACCCACCACAATGGGTTCAATAAGTGCTGTTAAAAGAAAGAACAGAGTGAAGAAGGTATATGTGGTAAACAACTTGAAACGCATAGGTAAAAAAGATAACTGATTCACAAGGATTAAATAGAAATGTTCAAATACACTTGTTATGGTAAAAAGGCAGATAATGGAGAAAACAACCTTGCATAAGCCAATTTAATCTGTAACTAAATTAGCTGATATGCTGCTGCTACTAAGTCGCTTCAGTCGTGTCCGACTCTGTGTGACCCCAGAGATGGCAGCCCACCAGGCTCCCCTGTCCCTGGGATTCTCCAGGCAAGAACACTGGAGTGGGGTGCCATTTCCTTCTCCAATGCATGAAAGTGAAAAGTGAAAGTGAATTCGCTCAGTCGTGTCTGACTCTTAGCCACCCCATGGACTGTAGCCCGCCAGGCTTCTCCGTCCATAGGATTTTCCAGGCAAGAGTACTGGAGTGGGTTGCCATTGCCTTCTCCATAGCTGGTATGACTCAGACCTTATTTTAGAAGGAAGAATGCTGGCCAGCTGAAATGGGAACTGTGAAACTCCTGGGGCATCACTGTTTCCTCAAGAAGAAAAACTCACTTATGAATAATTAGGAATTGGATGTCCAGTAAAGCTTTACTATTGCCAGGATTTCCATTCAGAAATAAACATAAATTATTGAGTGACTAAAGGAAAAGGGGTAAAATTAGCATGAATAATACCTACTGTATGTCAAGGGACACGCTACAGAGTTTACATGAATTCATATATTGGCCTCTTCCATGAAATAGTTCTATGAGGTTTCCATTTTACATAGTAAAGGAAACTGAAATGTGTAAGTACACTTTACCAAGGGAACACAATAAACCCCACTCCTGTACTCTTGCCTGGAAAACCCCATGGATGGAGGAGCCTGGTGGGCTACAGTCCATGGAGTCGCTAAGAGTCAGACACGACTGAGCGACTTCACTTTCACTTTTCACTCTTATGCATTGGAGAAGGAAATGGCAACCCACTCCAGTGTTCTTGCCTGGAGAATCCCAGGGACAGGGGAGCCTGGTGGGCTGCCGTCTATGGGGTTGCACAGAGTCAGACACGACTGAAGCCACTTAGCAGCAGCAGCAGCAGCAGGGATGTGCCTGACTCTGAAGTTCTGTCTGACTCTAAAGTCCACGCTATTTCTATTCCATCCTTGACTTCCTGTGAATCACTATTTCATGTTGGGTACAGGTGAAAATGTAATAGTATTCCAAATCAGATGTTTTCTTCTAATAAAATAAACACACATGCACACATACACACAAAATGTATAATACAATATTAGACTCCATTTTTTGACATTTGACTGTGGATAACTGTCAAGCTCCGCCATTTTTCCTTCCTCAGCCCCACATATGGGCAAGTTGATATGTGTTGAGCTGCATCCTGCAGGGCTGCAAACCTTGTATTTGGCCAGTCTCCAGACTGAAAAAAAGCCTGAAAACAGTGACAGAGACATCAGTGGTTTACCGGATAGAGAATCTTATGTGTCTGAAGTAAAAGGGTCCTGGAGCAACACCCCGGCTGTGTATAGCGGACAGCAGGCAGAGCATGGCAGCCATATTTGCTACTCCGGAAGAGGAAATTATCAATCATAGGGAGAATTGACTATCAGGTTGGGTGCCAGGGAAACCAATGGCTGGGATACAAGCCTTACAGTTCCTCAGGTTAACAACCATCATGAGGACAGGGGTCTCATGGAGATGGAGTCAGATGGAGTCTCATGGAGTCAAATGGAGCCTTCTGACCTAAGAATTATAGTCACTAGCTGGGGCAGTGGGCAAGCATGTTTATGTGAGCAGGGGGTGGGTAAAGCATGGGTTGTTTTAACAGGGAATGTACCAAAAGCAAGTGAAAAGCGATCTTGAGTGGTCTGGCCATTTAAAGGCAGAAAGATTGAGACCCTGTGCAATATATGGGTCCATTGGGTGGTTGCACATATGGAGGAAAAGTGTTTACTATGTGACATGCTGAGATAAAACCCCTGAAAGTAAATGAGTCACTAAGACCCTGAAAATTGCCTGTGCTGCTGCTGCCTTATTCTCCAACCAAGATCCCGATCCTCAACGTTATAGAGAAAATACCCATGACATTCCCGTGTCACAGCCAAGGGATTAATTCAAACCTGATTGAAGTCCAAGGCCCTTAAATCCTGTAAAGTACCCATTGGCATGAAAGAAGTCCTTAACTTTGAAGGTCCTGATTTGAGATTTTTGGAGAAAGAAGAAATTTACAAATGTGAGTAGAGAGGAAAATCCCCTCCCCAAAGTACAACCATTAATGATCAAACAAAATAAAGACAAAAGAAAAAAACTGTTAAATATGGGGAAAAGAAATAAAATATAAAATAGACACCAACAATGTGACCCAATAGGAAATTCAAAATTTTCTAAAAAAAAGTTATACTGTACAAAAATGAGTGCTGATTGGCTTTTGTCCTATACACAATTTAGGTCTTGAATTAACTTTAACATCTACTGAAATGTACCAATTGGCAAACATTCATGACTATAATCAATACTGGAGCCCAAATTACAGTTCAACCTGGGATCTCACTGCTTTTAAATATGGTGTTTTCTATAATCTTTAGAGGAGTTTCTGACCTAAAACAGAGCACAAAAAGATAGGCCTTGCATTAACCACTAGACTACTGGCTTGCCAAAATTCCCCTCATTCATAGTACCTGTTGCCCTAAAACAGCCCATGCTTGAGGCTTTTACTCAATAAGTAATGAACTAAATTAATTAAATTTTGACATTAATAAATAACTTGATAAAACAGAACTCCATGATTCTTCTCCTCTTCAGTTAAAATAGTTTATACAGACCAGTGTAAATTAAAACAGGACCTTCAAAGACTATAACACATTATGAAAGACCTATTTAAAGAAAGGACAATGATTCCCACTGTTTCTCTATTTAACAGCACAATTTACACTTTTCTTAAACTTGGCACCTAATGGGTCAGTAGCACTAGTGGTAAAGAACCTGCCTGCCAATGTAGTAGACATAAGAGATGCAGGTTCGATCCCTGGGTCAGGAAGATAGCCTGGAGGAGGAAATGGCAACCTGCCCAGTATTTTTGCCTGGAAAATCCCATGGACAGAGGAGCCTGGTGGGCTACAGTCTATGGGGTCACAAAGAGTCAGACACAACTGAGCGACTGAGCAGACACAGTGTTGCATTACCCCAACCTCAGTGCCCTGATCCTATACATCAAGGCCTCATATCCAGTGTTATTAAAAATCCTGAATCCATCTAGTTAACATCTGGTAAATAAGTTGTCATTCATTATAGATTTGGCTAATGTGTTCTGGTCAGTTCCTGTTTCAATAACCTCTAAGCTGCAGTTTGCTTTCTCCTCTGAAGAGACCAATTCACCTTTATCTAGCTGTAGAAGTCACAAGGCAACAGCAGGCAAATTCTTAACCACGTACAACTCTCTCCAGAAACATACATTAGCCATTATAATGAAGGCATCCCCTTTCCCTTCCAAGAAGATACACTTGACACACTCACATTGGACATACAAATACAACAGAACTCACAAAACTATGGCCCCGCAAATAGTACAAAGCCGCACAGTTAAATTTCTGAAAATTATTAGGTGAACTGAAGCCATTCTGACACTTAAGAAACAATTATTGACCCTCTCAGCACTCATAAATTTAAAACAAGCCAAATACCTTTTAGGTATTTTTAGGTTCTAGGGCAATGCATTTCTCAGTTTCAAATTTTATTTAAGCCTTTTATACTCTTACTTGAAAAATCTGCCCACCTTAAATAAGGTGTTCTATAATAAAATGTTCAAAAAATCTATCCACATTACAAGACAGTGGGGATCTTCTTTAGTATCTGCTGGAGACTCCTTTGGGGCTTCCCTGATGGCTCAGACAGTAAAGAGTCTGCCTACAGTGCAGAAGACCCAGGTTTGATCTCTGGGTTGGGAAGATCCCCTGGAGAAGGAAATGGCAACCTACTCTAGTATTCTTGCCTGGAGAATCCTGTGTACAGAGGAGCCTGGTGGGCTACAGTCCATGGAGTCACAAGGAGTTGGACATGACTAAGCAACTAACACTTTCACTTTTCAGAGTTTCCTTCACTGCAGGCACTTTGTCAGCCTTCTCTCATGCCTTCTGGAAGATCTGGGCTGGTGAAGATAGCTATGAGTTGCTTCTTGACTTCTGATATAAGAAATTTTCCTCCTTGATTCCATAGTACATGCCATGCAAGTGGCCACTGCTGGTTGCATACTGGCCTCCACTAGAGACAGAAGTTCTCACAGGCCTAAGCCTAAGACCCTCAGTTCTTAGCTTCCCTTTTGTCTTGGGTTACAGAAACAACACTCCACAAGTTCAATGCAACCAGAGAGACTTCCTTCTAGAGGATAGAGTCAAAGGCAGGTGCTGTATCTCATCTACAGGAAGACTGCCTCTTCCATCCTCAGCATCTTGAGAGGTGCTATGATTCTACAGGAAAACTCCTCTGTCCTCAGTTCCTTGGCCCATGTAATCTTTGAGTAGAACTGTGCGAACAGCAAAGCAAGTTCATATACTTAATGAAGAACAGAACTACTATCACACATGATGGAACTGACTGAAGGCTGCTGCTTTGTGTCCCTTTAGCAAGATGTCCTTGATCAAAGATAGGATGCAAAAGTCTGCATAATTGGCTGTACTTTAGGCATACTGTCAGCTTTGGCTACCCTGGCCAAAAACTGGCCCCATCTGCTCATTTTTGCAGACTCTTGGTCATTGCCAGTGGTTTGGCCATTTTCTCTGTTAGTGGCAAGGACAAAAATTGTTTATGCAAAGTTGCCTCGTCTTGTGTAAGGAGGTCTGGTGATCTTTTGCTTCATAAATACACAAAAACAATAAATCAAAATCACACATATTTCTGCCTATATCGAAAAAAAAAAAAAAAAAAAAAACTCCTTACCCCTTCCAGAGTTCTAAAGCCTATTACTAATAGTGACTGAAGCACTCATTTCACTTCCAAAGCCACATGATACTGAACTCCTGAATAATATATTGAAAACTGCATTTACCTCCCTTATCATCCTCAGGCTACAGGCCATGTGGATTATGGGGATGGCTTATTTAAACAAGTTCAAATTCAGTTAGAATACACAGAAGAACTATACAAAATACACAGAAGATAACACAGAAGAACTGTACAAAAAAGATCTTCATGACCCAGATAATCATGATGGTGTGATCACTCACCTAGAGCCAGACATCCTGGAACGTGAAGACAAGTGGGCCTTAGAAAGCATCACTACGAACAAAGCTAGTGGAGGTAATGGAATTGCAGGTGCATTATTTCAAATCCTAAAAGATGACGCTGTGAAAGTGCTGCAGTCCATAAGTCAGCAAATTTGGAAAACTCAGCAGTGGCCATGGGACTGGAAAAGGTCAGTTTTCATTTCAATCCCAGAGAAAGGCAATGCCAAAGAATGCTCAAACTACTGCACAATTTAACTCATCTCACATGTGAGCAAAGTAATGCTCAAAATTCCCCAAGCCAGCCTTCAACAATACATGAACCATGAAGTTCCAGATGTTCAAGCTGGTTTTAGAAAAGGCAGAGGAACTAGAGATCGAATTGCCAACATTCACTGGATCATCAAAACAGCAAGAGAGTTCCAGAAAAACATCTATTTCTGCTTTATTGACTATGCCAAAGTCTTTGACTGTGTGGACCACAATAACTCTGGAAAATTCTGAAAGAGATGGGATTACCAGACCACCTGACCTGCCTCTCAAGAAATCTGTATGCAGGTCAGAAGCAACAGTTAGAGCTGGACATGCAACAACAGACTGGTTCCAAATAGAGAAAGGAGTATGTCAAGGCTGTATATTGTCACTCTGCTTATTTAACTTATATGCAGACTACATCATGAGAAATTCTGGGCTGGAGGAAGCACAACCTGGAATCAAGATTGCCGGGAGAAATATCCGTAACCTCAGATATGCAGATGACACCACCCTTATGGAATAAAGTGAAGAAGAACTAAAAAGCCTCTAGATGAAAGTGAAAGAGGAGAGTGAAAAAGTTGGCTTAAAGCTCAACATTCAGAAAACGAAGATCATGACATCTGGTCCCATCACTTCATGGCAAATAGATGGGGAAACAGTGGAAACAATAGCAGACTTTATTTTTTGAGACTCCAAAATCACTGTAGATGCTGACTACAGCCATGAAATTAAAAGATGCTTACTCCTTCAAAGGAAAGTTATGACGAACTTGGACAGCATATTAAAAAGCAGAGACATTATTTTCCCAACAAAGGTCTGTCTAGTCAAGGCTATGGTTTTTCCAGTAGTCATGTATGGATGTGAGAGTTGTACCATAAAGAAAGTTGAGCGCTGAATAATTGATGCTTTTGAACTGTGGTGTTGGAGAAGACTCTTGAGAGTCCCTTGGACTGCAAGGAGATCCACCCAGTCCATCCTAAAGGAGATCAGTCCTGGGTGTTCATTGGAAGGACTGATGTTGAAGGTGAAACTCCAATTCTTTGGCCACCTGATATGAAGAGCTGACTCATTGGAAAAGAGTCATGTTGACTCATGCTGGGAAAGATTGAGGGCAGGAGGAAAAGGGGATGACAGAGGATGAAATGGATGGATGATGGATGGCATCACAGACTCAATGGACATGAATTTAGTCAACTCTGGGAGTTGGTGATGGACAGGGAGGCCTGGCGTGCTGCAGTCCATGGCGTCACAAAGAGTCGGACATGAATGAATGACTGAAATGAACTGAACTGAAATTCAGTTAACTGAAATATTGCATTGGCCATCAGTCAGATATCAGATGTAATAAAGAGTGAAATTCAATGTTCAGTGTTTGACTGCTGGCAGATGTCAAGTTCATGACTCCCTTTCCCCTTCTGCTCTGCATCTGGTCCAGCTGTTAAGGAAGCCCAGTGCATCCTCCCAGTACTAGTGGGAATTCCATACCACACAAGCCTCAGTCACACTACCTCATCCCTCCAATCTACCACACAAATGCTAAAGACAATCTCTGTTCACTGTTCTTTCGAACTATCCTTGAACTTTGGGAGGCCATTCTATTTTCCCCCAGAAAAACCTCATTATATGAGTAGTAAGCCTTTTCGTACTCTTTTGGAGAGATTGTGGCATCATCAATCTTGATATCCAAACCAGATTGTGAGTTTGAGGGATCTAACTCTCCTCTGTGGAGTGACCACAGCAAAATGCATTTCATTTCTTTTGGCATAGTAAATCTGTAAAGTAGCAACTTTCTGCATTATAAAGTATGACACTGTGTCAACTGTATTACTATTACCAAAGAGCTTTAAATCTTTTCTCAAAGTATTTCTTTTTACATAGAGTATTCAAACTTCAAACTTCTAACTAAAACCCCTTAGAGCAAACTTTCCTTGCAGCTATTACATGGTCTCTCTTATGGCTGGTGAAATGTTATAAAAAGAGAAAAAATACTGCCTCTTTGCAATTCTTTTCTATGTGCATTATATAAAATTTAAGTTTCCAAGCATTTAAAAATTTCCATCTCAGTCAAAGCAGCAATGTTCTAATTGGTTCTGTGTTTAGTTTTTCAAGGATAAAACAATCTCCAATGGTTTGTTTTCTCAAGGTTAAGTTGCTAATCCATAATATATTTAGCCTGAATTTCATGGAAAATTTGTTCATTCAGAATTTATATTTCCAGAGCATTTACATTTGACTAACTCAATTATACTTTAGGAAAAATTAACTTTGCATTTCATTTTCCTTCTTGTAAATCTTTTTAATCTTTGTTGAGCAAAAATCCTATTTTTATTGATATTTGTGAGCAGTGGCATTAGTGAAGTGTGTCAAGATATTACTCTTTTGGCCAAGGTAGTATGCATATAAAGATGATGTTCGGGTTGTGAGTGTTAAAAAATTTAATATAATCTGAGCACTATTTTTAAGTACTCTGCCCTAAGTCAGAGTAGCCTTTTGTAAATAACAACAAAAAACCCAGCTTATTGAGAGTGATTAGGATTATTTTTCAGAAGAAGAGTTTCAAACATCTAAACAGAACTTGAAGTTAAGGAGAAATACAGTAAGGAAATAGCTGCAGTATTAGTTGTTGAGATCACCAGATGCAGAAAAGAATTAGGTCCTGTGTCCAGGAAAATGACTGTAGAGAACTAGGACCCTGTCAGCCAACTGTATGCTAAAGGTCTCTTTCATGTCGTGCCTAGGATCATGCCACTCCAGTGCTGGTGATGCAGGAGGCATTTATTGTCTGACCACCAAGCACAGGCAGGGTGAGAAGCAACCCTTCACACTGAATCTATATCCTTGGTTTCCTGAGACTCACTTTAGGATTTCAATTCCATTTAGTTTGGGGTAGCGCTTCCCTGGTAGCTCAACTGGTAAAGAATTCGCCTGCAATGTAGGAGACCCCAGTTCAATTCCTGGGTCAGGAAGATCCGGTGGAGAAGGGATAGGCTACCCATTCCAGGATTCTTGGGCTTCCCTTGTAGCTCAGCTGGTAAAGAATTAGCCTGCAATGCGTGAGACCTGGGTTCAAACCTTGGGTCAGGAAGATCCCCTGGAGAAGGGAATGGCTACCCACTCCAGTATTCTGGCCTGGGTCACAAAGAGTTGGACTAGACTTAGTGACTTTCACTCACTCAGTTTGGGTAAGAGATGCTTGTACTAACAGAATCTGTCCTTTTAAAATCATTATTGATTTTCTCTTTCACCATTTCCTGATTTTCCTCAACAGAGTTTGCATTTTGTATGGATTTCAGTTTTGGAAACCTACACACATAATTTCATTAACCTAATTTCTATAAATTTGTATTGCTTCCATTGAGTTTTAACCTTTTTGAGACTGAAGAATAGGCTATATTCATCTTTAGATTCTTTACCTCTGACATAGAATTTGATATATAAAGGTCTCAATATATTTCTTTGTAGTGTGTCTTATTCAAAACGTAAGCAGACTTCTATGAGATTACTGAAAAACTGTTAGCAACACCTCACTTATAACCCGCTCCAGAAATGTTGCCTCTGCTCCATGGTGCTGTCTCACACTGTAACTGATCATTCATAGCTTTTCATTTGTCACATGTTACTGCATGTGCTATTTTATCATAAGTGAAAGTGAAAGTGTTAGTTAATCAGTACTGCTGGGCTCCAGTACTGCCAGGCTCCTCTGTTCATGGGATTCTCCAGGCAAGAATGCTGAAGTGCATGGCCATTCCCTTCTCCAGGGAATCTTCCCGACTAGGGATCAAACCCAGGTCTCCTGCATTGCAAGCAGATTCTTTTCCATGTGAGCCACCAGGGACTACTCCCTAAACAATAAGCTCCTCTTTTTTCTGGGTGAGATTGCATCAGATTCATGTTTGCATCTCACACGCTGTATTGTCATGGGGTACATTCAATAAATGTCTTGTTTAATATTTTTTTAGAACCTGCTTTTCATATTATTAATTTACAAGTAACTATCTTGAATAATGGAGAAGGCAATGGCACCCCACTCCCGTACTCTCGTCTGGAAAATCCCATGGACGGAGGGGCCTGGTCGGCTACAATCCATGGGGTCGCTAAGAGTCAGACACGACCGAGCGACTTCACTTTCACTTTTCACTTTCATGCATTGGAGAAGGAAATGGCACCCCACTCCAGTGTTCTTGCCTGGAGAATCCCAGGGACAGGGGAGCCTGGTGGGCTGCTGTCCCTGGGGTTGCACAGTGTCGGATACCACTGAAGCGACTTAGCAGCAGCAGTCCTGAATAAAAGATCTAAACACTCTCTCGTCTCTTATGTCTTTCAACACAGTCTCCTGCATGCTATAGACATTCAACAAGCATTTGTTGAATGAAAAAAAAAAATGTTTTGGTCTAGCAGAGCACTGGAATATTTATAATGTAAAGTAGGGCAAGTATGACCATGAAAGCAGAAATTCATTTCATAGCTTACCCCATGCAGTCTTTCTCCTTTTACAGTCAGGAGGGGTCAATTCCAGGCATAGTTCCCTGACCTTAAGCTTTTCCTAGCAAGACTTATACACTAACTTCTCCAGCTCTACAGAAAATAAATAAAGTTTTCTGAACATCCCTTTTATGTCCCTTCCCCTGTTTATGTGGAAGCAAAGGGAAAACACTTCCTGCTCTGCACCTCCCCTTGACTCTTGAGGAGAATCCTCATTCTTACCTGTTCAACCTTATCCTGGAACTAAACTCACTTGAATGTAGCCTGCTAGGATGTCCTGCAGAGGTGGTCTGACACTTCCTTCTAAACTAACTCTCATCGTTTTGGCATTTGGGGATGTCTGCGAAGCTGAAAGGGCTCCCCTGGTGGCTCAGGCGGTAAAGACAACCCACTTGCCTGGAAAATTCCATGGACAGAGGAACCTGGCGGGCTACTGACAATGAGTCGCAAAGAGTCATACACAACTGAACGACTACGCTCACAGGTGCACAAAGCTGAAAATGTAAGGACACATAAGCCATAATGAAGACTGTGTAACCCACTTTTATATGCGACTGCAGCACTAGCGACTTCCCTTACTTACCTTAGTGACTTCAGGCCTATGGACTGCTAATCTCTTTATTTCCACCTCCTCATAAACCGAGGTGAATCTTGCCACTAATCAGAGAAGGTCTACCTTTGAGACGTGGTAGGTACTGTAGGACAAACAGTTACTTGTACACATCGCACTTATATAATTCTGCAGTCAATCTGGCAGAGACTTTCTCCTTTCCTCCCAGATCAAAGTGTTTCCTAATGGAGATTAAAAATCTCTCTTATCATAAATTTGAAGATAAAGATTTAATGAGTGAAATCTATGAGCCAAGGGATTAAACTAGAGCTGTCTTCAAGAAAATTAGAGATACCAAAGGAACATTTCATGCAAAGATGGGCACAATAAATGACAGAAATGGAATGGACCTAACAGAAGCAGAAGATATTAAGAAGAGGTGGCAAGAATACACAGAAGAATTGTACAAAAAGATCTTCATGACCCAGATAACCATGATGGTGTGATCACTGACCTAGAGCCAGACATCCTGGAATGTGAAGTCAAGTGGGCCTTAGGAAGCATCACTACGAACAAAGCTAGTGGAGGTGATGGAATTGCAGTTGAGATATTTCAAATCCTAAAAGATAATGCTGTGAAAGTGCTGCACTCCATATGCCAGCAAATTTGGAAAACTCAACAGTGTCCACAGGATTGGAAAAAGTCAGTTTTCATTCCAGTCCCAAAGAAAGGCAATGCACTCATCTCACATGCTAGTAAAGTAATGCTCAAAATTATCCAGCCAGGCTTCAACAATACGTGAACCATGAACTTCCAGATGTTCAAGCTTGTTTTAGAAAAGGCAGAGGAACCAGAGATCAAATTGCCAACATCTGTTGGATCATAGAAAAAGCAAGAGAGTTCCAGCAAAACATCTACTTCTGCTTTACTGATTACACCAAAGCCTTTGACTGTGTGGATCACAACAAACTGTGGGAAATTCTGAAAGAGATGGGAATACCAGACCACCTGACCTGCCTCCTGAGCAATCTGTATTCAGGTCAAGAAGCAACTGTTAGAACTGGACATGGAATAATAGGCTGCTTCCAAATTGGGAAAGGAGTAGGTCAAGGCTGTATACTGTCACTCTGCTTATTTAACTTATATGTAGAGTAAATCATGTTTTTGAAATGTTGGGCTGGATGAACCACAAGCTGGAATCAAGATTTCTAGGATAAATATCAATAACCTCAGATGTGCAGATGACACCACCCTTATTGCAGAATGCAAAGAACTAAAGAGCCTCTGGTTAAAAGTGAAAGAAGAGAGTGAAAAAACTAGGCTTAAAACTCAACATTCAGAAGACTAAGATCATGGCCTCTGGTCCTATCACTTCACGGCAAATAGAGGGAAACAATGGAAACAGTGAGAGACTTTATTTTGGGGGTGCTCCAAAATCACTGCAGATGGTGACTGTAGCCATGACATTAAAAGACACTTGCTCCTTGGAAGAAAAACTATACCAACCTAGACAGCATATTAAAAAACAGAGACATTACTTTTCCAATGAAGATCTGTCTAGTCAAAGCTATGATTTTTCCAGTACTCAAGTATGGATGTGAGAGTTGGATCATAAAGAAACTTGAGTGCCAAAGAATTGTTGCTTTTGAACTGTGGTGTTGGAGAAGACTCTTGAGAGTCCCTTGGACTGCAAGAAGATCCAATCAGTCCAGCCTAAAGAAAATCAGTCCTGAATGTTCTTTGGAAGGACTGATGCTGAAGCTGAAACTCCAATACTTTGGCCACCAGTCTTTTCATTGGAAAAGACTGATGCTGGGAGGGATTGGGGCAGGAGGAGAAGGGGATGACAGAGGATGAGATGGCTGGATGGCATCAGTGACTCGATGGACATGAGTCTGAATGAACTCCGGGAGTTGGTGATGGACAGGGAGGCCTGGCATGCTGCGATTCATGGGGTTGCAAAGAGTCAGACACGACTGAGCAACTGAACTGTACTGATGTTGGGAAAGATTGAAGGCAGGAGGAAAAGCGGTCAATAGCGGATGAGATGATAGGATGGCATCACTGTCACAATGGACATGAGTTTGAGCAAGCTCAGGGTGTTGGTGATGGACAAGGAACCCTGATGTGCTTCAGTCCATGGGGTCGCAAGGAGATGGACACAACTGAGTGACTAAACTGAATGAACCAAGGTGCAGGCAGATGTTAAGTCCTCTTTCACTGGATGGATTGAGGTTTTTTTTTTTCTTTTGTTTTGTTTTTCCTTTTTTCTTTTACAGTAGGAATGTGTGTCAATAAAATCGTTCATTCAAGTTTAGAAAAAAGGTTCTGAGGACATAGCAAACAGCAGAGAACATATAAAAGGAAATACAGAGTAAATTGAGATGGTTTAAAGAAAAAGGAACAGCTAGAGAACATAAAATAACAACAAAACCCCCAAAGCTAAGGCCATAGTTTAAACCCAATGTAAACCACAGCAAATTCAGTGCCATCTGGACTTTAGCTGAGTGACATTGCCCTTTGATAGGTGGGTAAAGTTAGCTCAAGCCTTTATCCTAAGTCAGCTACAAAGTCCTGCCCCAATATATCCAAGGATTAAAATCCTCATGGTCATTCTGACAGATGTTTTTGCTTCTGTGAAGCTCATATAGCTTCTATCACAAATCTTTGTTTTTGAAGCAATAGCCATTGAACATTTAGGAAGATCAAGATAGTTTTTATGTCAGCAAGGCGTACCACTTAACAATTATCTTAGATGATCCTGTAATAGCCTGTGGCTGATGCAACAATCACCTTCTATACTAGCTTCAGCCTTCTGATGTAAGTCCTCCTTTCTTCTCTTTTCACTCTGTGAAAGCTTAAAAATGCCCTTACCCCTTAAAGATATCCACATTTTAATCTATGGAGTTGTGAATGTTACCTTACACAGGGTAAAGAAGAAAGCAAAAAAATCTAGATAAAATTAAGTTAAGAGCTTGAAATAAAGATGTATTCTGTCTGAGTGGACTGTGAATTCAAATGCATGAATCTCTGTAAGAGGAATGCACAGCGATATTTTATAGGCAGACATACAGAGGAGAAGGTGATGTGCAGACAGAGAGAAAAGAAATGTAAAGGTGCTGACCTTGAAAACTGCAGTGATGCAGCCACGGGCCAAGGAATGCCAGAAGCTATTTACTGTAAGAAGTGGGGAGAGGCAAGGGATGGATTCTCCACCAGAATGCAGCTCTGCCAGACACCTTTGTTTGCATACAGTGACCCTTACTTTGTACTTCTGGCTCCCAGGATTGTGAGGAATCAGTTTCTGTTGCTTTATGCCCTCAAGTTTGGGTAATTTGTTCCAATTGTCATTGGAAAAGAATCCATTCTCAGGCCTCTCTTTTCTTTTCCATATTTGTTCTTCTCTTCTTTCTTTTATCCCAAGTTTCTCACTGTCACATTTGCAGAACAGTTTGCTGTCTTTTGTGTATACACTGGCTTTCTGGATATTTACCTTGGTTGATCTACCTAAGAAGCAGGTTCAGTGCAGGATGGTTGGTTGACCCACTGATAGTTGTGCAAAAATTCGACCAAATGTTTCAATTATCTTTTTTTTTTCAACATTAGACTAGATCACATTTCTGAATTAGAGTTTTCCTGCATAAGCAATTCTACTCTGACCTTAAATACTAGATGAGGGGAGTAGGATGGGAGGTTAAGGAAAATATACTTTCATTTTTTAGTTACAGTACATGAAGGACTGATGCTGAAGATGAAGCTCCAATACTTTTGCCATCTGCTATGAAGAGGTGACTCATTGGAAAAGACCCTAATGCTGGGAAAGATTTAAGTCAGGACGAGAAGGGGACAATAGAGGATAAGATGGTTGAATGGTATCACTGATTCAGTGAACATGAGTTTGAGCAAGCTCCGGGAGTTGGTGATGGACAGGGGAGCCTGGCGTGCTGCAGGCCTTGGGGTTGCAAAGAGTTTGACACAACTTAGAAACTGAACAACAACAAAGTGTAGGGAATCAGGTTAACAATTATCTCTGACAAACATATAGGTAGGCTTGGAAAAATATTTTGAAGGAATAGAGAACACAGCCACACGTAAGATATTTAAAGCAAAAAATCAAAAGCAGAGGAACAAAGGAAATTCCTTGGATGTTCAGTAGTTAGGATTCATGGCTTTCACTGCCCTGGTTTGGGTTCAACCATTAATCAGGGAACTAAAATCCTGCAAGTCACATGATGTGGCCAAAAATAACTACAGGCAGAGGTGCAACCCTTCAAGACATTTAATGGAGACATGTAGCTGATCCTGTGAATTTTACAATCCCTCCATAAGAGGAGGAATTGAATGAAATGTATACTCACACTATATCATAGCTTCAGACTGATTGTAATTTTTGGTAATTGGTTGAATTATTTGTGTATCTTGGTAATACTTCTATTGTAGAGATTTTCAGAATGTGATTCTCAAAAGTATCATAGATACGTGTTAAACATGCAGATAGATTTCTGGGCATCAACCTAGACCCAGGTCAAACTCTCTGACACAGAGAACTGATGGATTGTATTTTTAACAAACTAAATTTGAGAAATGCTTATCTTCTGATATTTTAATATATTTACTAATTTTCAGAGTTATGTGGAATGAACAAGTAAATAATATTTATTAACTGGTAGATGCTATTTCTGTAACTGTGGGTTACACAAAAGGTTTCCCATTTTGTTCCACATCCCAGTTGAAGATTCCTGCCATCTATCCTAGGTAGCACACTAACTGGAATAAATTACTGTTTCTCTCCACAAGGAATAGATACACAGTTTGAGATGAGTATTTCTGATTTGATCTGCCTGGAGGCCTACCCTTGGAGTAGAGAGAAAAAAAAAAAGCTTGAGGTTTTTTTTAAGCCATCATAATAGATATCTGAAAACCACTCAAATGGAGCTGAATTGCCTAAGCTGCTGAGCGTACCAATAGAGTCAAAGCTAAAAAAGAATTTGGAAGAAATACAGTGGAGCCTCTGTATTTGAGGAGGCAGAACCCATAGGTACAGAGGGCCAATCGGGAGGAGCAGTAAGGAATCTGAGCATCTATAGTTTGCTATGCACTAGAGTCCTGGAAGCAGTTCCCTGCAGATACCAAGGGATGATTGTATATTCCAAACTCCTTCTGTTCTTGATCTTTTTTTTTTTTTCTTTCCTTTCAAAATGCTCAGACTGAAGACCACTGCTTTTAGCTCTCTGGATGACTCCGAAACTCCTGAGGCATAGAGTTAAGACAGACAGTAATCTTCAACTAGGTTTGGAACATCACAGGAGGCAAAGATTTTGAGTTAATGAGTTACTTTTCAGACCAAAATTGCATGACATAACCTGGTATTGTATTTCCAACTCAGGGGAAAAGCGAGTATTTTGTTTCATTCATTATAATACTTTTTTTTCTCCGATTAAGGTTAAGATCAAAAAGACAAATTGTCAGTTCATTTAATTTCCCTGTATAGGGTTTTGCTTTGAAAAGGTGATCTGTTAAAAGACAGTAAAATGAAAGTATCTGAGGTTTGTTTTTCAAGCTCATTGCGTTAAAACAGATCTAGTTTTAGCTTTTAAGTAAAAAAAAATTATATATATATATATATATGATATGACATTTGAATTTGAAATTTTAATGTGTTTACTAATTTTCACAATTTGTGTATGTGTGTGTGTTAGTCACTCAGTTATGTCTGACTCTTTGTGACCCCATGGACGGTAGCCCACCAGGCTCCCCTGTCCATGGAATTCTCCAGGCAAGAATAAGCATGTGGGTTGCCATTGCCTTCTCCAGGGGAACTTCCTGACCAGGGATTGAGAACCCTGGTCTCCTGCATTGCAGGCAGATTCTTTACTTTCTGTGCCACCAGGAAATTATCTGAAACTGATTCACAAGTAAATATAAATAAGTAAATATTCACAAGTAAATACTGTCTGTTAACTAGTAGATGTTACTTTTATAACTGGATGTTTTGCAAACTATTCTATTTGAAGAAGAATGGACTTTCAAATCACTATGAATCATCATAAAAATTATATTTTCTTCCATCACTGCTTATGTGAATTAAAAATTAATATAAATTGAGGGATTCATTAACTTTCAAAATATAACCAATTGTCTCTAATCTACCCTTTGGTAGAAGAAGATCAATTGTTTATAAAAGCTTGAAAGTTTCTTTAACTAAGAGAACTTACCCTCTTATTTCACTTGGGTTTGTAGTACATTAGAGAATAAATCATGCAGCAACGGCATGATTTTATGGCAAACTTATTGTCAGAGAAGGCTTGTTTTTCTTATCATGAGATGTTCAGGAAATTAACACTCTGATGCTCTGAAAGGGTCCTCAGACAGCCCAGATTGAAGAACAGATTGCCTCTGCAATTCCTTCATCCTTTTGTCACACCTTAATAATTATGCACAATAAGTCCCCAAACGCCTCCTATTGTGTACTGCTCATGATCACAGTACCAAAGAGGAAGCTGATGTGCACACAATGAATCAGGAGTATTAACTAGATCCCATCTTTTTTCAGGTCTTGTGTACCAGTAGATGCATTGAAATGGAAGAGCAGCACTTGAAAGGAGCACTTGAAAAAATGTTCCTAACTTGGTTATTGGAAAGAGAAACACCATGATGTATGATGGCTGAAGACATTATATACATTTCCATGGTATAAACATAAACAAATGACTTATAATAATCTCTAAGTTGAGAGAGGGCACAGAAAATCTTTATTCTTTACCTCTAAAAATCACAATAAGATTTAAAATTTTTTTATCTAGGCCAAAATAGAAAGATAAAGAAAAACTAAAACTCAAAAGTAGTAACTTGATACTTTAATGACTTTCTCCTATGAATATATTAGTGGGGATCTGTCAAGAAATAATAAAATAATTATTTGGTTTAATATATCAGAATTTTCATTTTTATATAATTTATTTCTAATGCTAGAAATTAAAAATAAGCAATCTTAAAAAGAATTCAAATTTATTCTGATAGCATTTATCAGGAGCCTTTTTGCTCCCACCCTCTAAGGTATTTATGTTCAGATTCTGTAGCCATTTCTTGCTATTTGTATTTTGGATATTAACAGAAACTACTGATTAAAATAGTATATGTGATATTGGATTTATCTTTAACATAGTTGTTGGCAATGCAAAACTACACATTACTGAGATGATTATTCAGAATAATTGGTATGCTAAGTTTCCCTTTAAAAAATTAAAATCATTTTTAGTTTGACAATGTATTCGTTTAGCACTTTTTTTTCCCCCTTTAAATGTATTCAGTGGCTCATAGCAGTGCTGGATTGACAGACTTTTGGAGAGGAGGCTTTTGTTTATTCTTCAAATGAGGCCAGAATGGGCAGCAGCAGGGGAAGCTTCCACTTTTAGGCAGGTGGAACTCTCAAAAAAGAAAATTCACACTCCTGTCAATACCATTTAAAGTTCTCACTTACACCAGTTTCACATGAAATAAAGCATTTTGTGGTTGTGACTCACATCTCACTCTCCTTCCCATGCTTAGCTGAAGTTTTCCAGCCAATTCTGGAATTAATATAAATCTACTCATGTCACTGGCTTCGGGTGAGAGCCTGGGAAACCAAAACCACCATTTCTAAACTACAGTAACGCATCATGTTTTTATCTGTGAAATTCATCCTCAGTCTGACTGGAAACGGACTAAAAGAAACTGGAGATAGGAAGGTGATCAACAAGAGTCTGGTTTGTTTCATGGCGGTGGACATAGTGGATATCTGTTCAGTCCAAAGACAGTATTTAACTTTATACCTAAAGACTCTTTTCAGATGAATTTCCCCTGTTAGAGATGGATAGTGCTTTCTTTGACTAACACTGGCTTGCCTGGCTGGGCAAGTATTACATGCAGGGTGACCATGGCATCTTGATGCTGATATTTTTCTTTTAAATAAAAACCCTGGAAAATGCTAATTAACTGTTTTATCATATCATCTGTCTATAAAC
Source organism: Bos taurus (assembly GCF_002263795.3). Lineage (NCBI taxonomy): Eukaryota > Metazoa > Chordata > Mammalia > Artiodactyla > Bovidae > Bos > Bos taurus. The sequence goes on along the minus strand of NC_037328.1, from coordinate 37,035,233 downwards.
AATTATGGGTGAAAATTTGGGAATATTTTAGTTAAATGATTAAATTTGGTAACAGATTTTGGAGTATTTCAGATGCATAAGTACTGAAAATACACTATATAAATTTTGATGTGGGAGAAAATTGTTTAAATATTATTAAAATGTAAAAAAGCAAGATCTGGTGAAAACAGTTTTGATAATAGTTGTATAAATTGAAAATATATGTATAAAATAATATAAAGATCTGATAAAGTCCCACAGACTTCCAGTGTATCATTAGTTTATGGAGACAGTAGACAGCATGGTAAGTGCACATAACAGTATACTAAGTGTAAAAATAATGTGTTTCATAGTAGGTATTCTATATTCATCTTCAAGAAAGCATCGTAAGACTATTTTCATTTCTTAATATGATGGAATAGTATATAACCTCTTCTATCCTTTGAAGAAGAATATTGATTTGACCAATTGGCATGATTTAGATCATTTACTTTCTAAAATTTGGAAGTGATCAGCTATAACATCTATGGTCATATAGGTCACAGATACTGACTTGGATGGTGTAACTTATTAATTATTCATCCATTCTTTCTTCTACCATTGATATGTACTCTCTATTTAAACAGAGTGGATTTACAGGTAAATGAGGTCCCCTTCCTGTCTCTAAACATTATAATAACCATGAACACCAAGTGTGTAACTAGAATATTAAGTAAATGAAGAAACTTCAATTTGAAATTTGCCCTGATATTCTATATATATAAAACAGCTTTAGAAGCATTATTTTGGGTAAGTTAAATGGCCCATTGTGAACTTCCAGATGTTCATTCAAGCTGGTTTTAGAATAGGCAGAAGAGCCAGAGATCAACTTGCCAACATCCACTGGATCATCAAAAAAGCAAAAGAGTTCCAGAAAAAGATCTATTTCTGCTTTATTGACTATGCCAAAGCTTTTGACTATGTGGATCACAATAAACTGTGGAAAATTCTGAAAGAGATGGGAATACCAGACCACCTGACCTGCCTACTGAGAAAGCTGTATGCAGGTCAGGAAGCAACAGTTAGAACTGGACATGGAACAACAGACTGGTTCCAAATAGGAAAAGGAGTACGTCAAAGCTGTATATTGTCACCCTGCTTATTTAACTTATATGCAGAGTACATCACGAGAAGTGCTGGGCTGGAGGAAGCACAAGCTGGAATCAAGATTGCTGGGAGAAATATCAATAACCCTAGATACACAGATGACACTACCCGTATGGTAGAAAGTGAAGAAAAACTAAAGAGCCTCTAGATGAAAGTGAAAGAGAAGAGTGAAAAAGTTGGCTTAAAGCTCAACGTTCAGAAAACTAAGATCATGGCATCTGGTCCCATCACTTCCTGGCAAATAGATGGGGAAACAGTGGAAACAGTGGCAGACTTTATTTTTCTGGGCTCCAAAATCACTGCAGATGCTGACTGCAGCCATGAAATTAAAAGACGCTTGCTCCTTGGAAGGAAAGTTATGACCAACCTAGACAGCATATTAAACAGCAGAGACATTACTTTGTCAACAAAGGTCCATCTAGTGAAGGCTATGGTTTTTCCAGTGGTCATATATGGATGTGAGAGTTGGACTATAAAGAAAGCTGAGTGCCAAAGAATTGAAGCTTTTGAACTGTGGTGTTGGAGAAGACTCTTGAGAGTCCCTTGGACTGCAAGGAGATCCAACCAGTCCATCCTAAAGAAGATCAGTCCTGGGTGTTCATTGGAAGGACTGATGTTGAAGCTGAAACTCCAATACTGTGGCCACCTGATGGGAAGAGCTGACTCATTTGAAAAGACCCCGATGCTGGGAAAGATTGAGGGCAGGAGGAGAAGGGGACAACAGAGGATAAGATGGTTGGATGGCATCACCAATTCAATGGGCATGGGTTTGGGTGGACTCTGGGAGTTGTTGATGGAAAAGGAGGCCTGGTGTGCTGCGATTCATGGCGTTGCAGAGTCGGACAAAACTGAGCGAGTGAACTGAACTGAAATGGCCCATCAAGACATGATTATTTGTAATAATGGTACCAAAATATGTTTCATAAGGAATTTTTTTTCTTAAAGTTCAGAGGTAGATGTGATTTTTAAATGTTTGATCACAATGCCAATCAAAATTTTTTTCAGGAATTTCCCACTTTAAAGAAACCTAGTCTGTCTCCCATTTCAAATGGGAGAAATTGGAAAATGTCTTGTATTCACTCTCCAGGCCTCACTTACTGTGAACCATGGGCACAGTTCTCACGTAGGCTCTCAAATATATGAAGCTGATGTTTTTTTTGAAGCTAGTGAGACATAGAAGCAGGAACCAGAGTGAATTCTTCTGGTGAGACTAGTATCAGGAATGGCAGTTTCCAGAATCAGTTGCATCAGTGGTTAAAATATTGCTATTCAGTGTCCAAAAGAGTTAGGAATAGTGGTCCATGCTGTGTAGTCTGTGACTGGAGACAGTAGTATGGTAAAATGTATTTTTAGCTTGTATGGAAATATTATTATAGTTATATGAAAGTACTGTACTTTTTAAAGTAACACTTTTTAAAAATAAAAACTAGCATCCTGTAGTATGTGAGAGATTCTATGTGATCAAAGGGAACAGTTAACAGAGTGAAAAGACAATCCAAAGAATTAGAAAAAGTGTTTGCAAATCATATGTTTGATGAGGGTTTTATAATCAGGATATATAAGGTGCTCCTATAATGCACAGCAACAAGAAGAGATAATCTGATTTAAAAGCGGACAAAGACCTGGAATAAAGAGTTCTCCAAGGAAGACGTACAAATGGCCAACAAGCCTATGAAAGGTGCTCAGCATCACTAGGTATCACATTTAGGGAAATGCAAGTCAAAAATCACAATTAGTTTTCACCTCATGCTTTTTAAAATGGCCACTGTCAAAAGAACAGAAAACAAATCCTGGCAGAGATTTGGAGAAATTGGATTGCTTTTACACTGTTGGTACAGATAAAAGATGGTACAGTTGCTATGGAAAAACCATATGTAGTTTCCTCCAAAAATAAAAAATAGAATCACCATATGATCTAGCGATCCTGCTTCTGGGTTTGTATCCAAAAGAATTCAAAGCACAATCCTGAATAAATGTTTGTAGGGTTTTTACTTTCATTGCAGGACTTTTCACAATAGCCAAGGGATTAAAGTAACATAAATACCCATCAATGATGAATGGGTACAGAAAATACCATATATACATACAATGGAAATTCAGCTTTTTAAAAAGAGAGATCTTGTCATATGGAAACATATGAAAGAAACTCAAGGATATGCTAAGTGAAATAAGACAATCTCAGAAGGACAAATGTATAGGTTGACACACATGAGACCTAAAGTAGTGAAAATCATTGAAACAGAATGTAGAAAGTTGGTTGTCAAAGGCTGTTGGAAGGAAGAAGACAATATTAGTGATTAATAGGTATAGAGTTACAATTTTGCAAGATAAAAAATTTCTAGAAATCTGTCATACAACACTGTTATATAACTATCACTACTGAACTGCACATTATTCTTATACACTAACAATGAGAAAACAGAAAGAAAAATTAAGGAAGCAATCCCATTCACCTTTGCAATGAAAAGAATAAATACTTAGGAATAAATCTACCTAAAGAAACAAAAGATCTATATATAGAAAACTATAAAACACTGATGAAAGAAATCAAAGATGACACAAATAGATGGAGAAATATACCATGTTCATGGATCAGAAGAATCAATATAATGAAATTGAGTATACTACCCAAAGCAATCTATAGATTCAATGCAGTCCTTATCAAGCTACCAACAGTAGTTTTCAGAGAACTAGAACAAATAATTTCACAATTTGTATGGAAATACAAAAAATCTTGAATAGCCAAAGCAATCTTGAGAAAGAAGAATGGAACTGGAGGGATCAACCTGCCTGACTTCAGCCTATACTACAAAGCTACAGTCATCAAGATAGTATGATATTCGCACAAAGAGAAATATAGATCAATGGAACAAAATAGAAAGCCCAGAGATAAATCCATGCACATATGGACACCTTATCTTTAACAAAGGAGGCAAGAATACACAATGGAGAAAAGACAATCTCTTTAACAAGTGGTGCTGGGAAAACTGGTCAACCACTTGTAAAAGAATGAAACTAGAACACTTTCTAACACCATACACAAAAATAAACTCAAAATGGATTAAAGATCTAAATGTAAGACCAGAATCTATAGAACTCCTAGAGAAAAACATAGGCAAAACACTCTCTGACATAACTCACAGCAGGATCCTCTATGACCCACCTCCCAGAGTAATGGAAATAAAAGCAAAAATAAACAAATGGGACCTAATTAAACTTAAAAGCTTTTGTACAACAAAGGAAACTATAAGCAAGGGGAAAAGACAGGTTTCAGAATGGGAGAAAATAATAGCAAATGAAGCAACTGACAAAGAATTAATCTCAAAAATATACAAGCAACTCCTGCAGAGCTCAATTCTAGAAAAATAAATAACCCAATCAAAAAATGGGCCAAAGAGCTAAACAGACATTTCTCCAAAGAAGACATACAGATGGCTAACAAACACATGAAAAGATACTCAACATCACTCATTATCAGAGAAATGCAAACCAAAACCACAATGAGGTACCATCTCACACCAGTCAGAATGGCTGCGATCCAAAAGTCTACAAACAATAAATGCTGGAGAGGGTGTGGAGAAAAGGGAACTCTCTCACACTGTTGGTGGGAATGCAAACTAGTACAGCCACTATGGAGAACAGTATGGAGATTGCTTAAAACACTGGAAATAGAACTGCCATATGATGTAGCAATCCCACTGCTGGGCATACACCGAGGAAACCAGAATTGAAAGAGACACGTGTACCCCAATGTTCATCGCAGCATTGTTTACAATAGCCAGGACATGGAAGCAACCTAGGTATCCATTGGCAGACAAATGGATAAGAAAGCTGTGGTACATATACACAATGGAATATTACTCAGCTATTAAAAAGAATGCATTTGAATCAGTTCTAATGAGGTGTGAATGAAACTGGAGCCTATTACACAGACTGAAGTAAGTCAGAAAGAAAAACGCCAATACAGTATATTAACACATATATATGGAATTTAAAAAGATGGTAACGATGACCCTGTATATGAGACAGCAAAAGAGACATAGATGTAAAGAACAGACTGTTAGACTGTGTGGGAGAAGGCAAGGCTGGGATGATTTGAGAGAATAGCTTTGAAACATGTATATCACCATATGTGAAGTAGATCATCAGTCCAGGTTTGATGCATGAGACAGGGTGCTCAGGGCTGGTATATTGGGATGACCCTGAGGGATGGGATGGAGAGGGAGGTGGGAGAGGGTTTCAGGATGGGGAACACATGTACACCCATGGCTGATTCATGTCAATGTATGGCAAAATCCACTACACTATTATAAAGTAATTAGCATTCAATTAAAATAAATAAATATGAAAAATGGTTACAATGGTAAATTAATATCCTGTGTGATTATAATTAGAAATGCAAATTAAAATCATTTAAAAATTACCTCTCATTTTTGTGTCTTAGAATTTATTCTCAAAATGTCAACCCCTACCCCTCATATCATCTAGTATGGTCAACTCTGATTATGGCCAGTTCTCTGCTCTTGAGACTTCTCTCTTTTTATCCATGTAACCACTTCAACCTCTGCTCAATCCTGAAAAGAATATTGTTCTCGGCAAAATTCTGTAAAAATTTTCACTACTTACTAAGCTCATATATTAAAATTTTTAGATATCTATTTTTTGAATTTGTCATTTTACATTTTGTCTGCTTTTTTTTGTACCAGAGAGGGTCTCCCAGCTGTCTAAGCTGTAAAGAATCCACCTGTAGTGCAGGAGCCACAGGAGACAGGAGTTCCATTCCTGGGTCAAGAAGATCTCCTGGAGAAGGAAATGACAATCCACTTCAGTATTCTTGCCTGGAGAATCCCATAGACAAAGGATTCTGGCGGGCTATAGTCCATGAAGTTTCAAAGAGTCACCTAAAGTGATTTAGCATGCATGCAGGCATGTGCCAGAGAATAATTCTCCCCATGTATCAAGAGTTGTTGTTTCTCCCTGTATCTCAGGGATGTCCATAAGCTGTCTGAATTTTTCCTGCCTAAATTTCTGCTAAGCTTATCTTCATTTCCTTTGTACAGTTTTTAACGGTTTTATTGACACATAGTTCATCTATCATACAATTCATCTTTTTAAATTTCTCAGATCAATGTGTTTTAGTATGTTCAGAGAACTGTGTAACCATCACCATAATTTAATTTTAGAACACTGTCATTATCCTAAAAGGAAATCTGCATATTTGCGGTCTCTCAAAGTCCCTGCCCCTGTCTCTTCTGCCTTCCCATCCTTCGCACCACTTAAACCACAAATATACTCCATCTCCACAGGTTTGCCTACTCTGGACATTTCATGTGAATGTCATCATATAATATAAGGTTATTTTTGACTGACTTTTTTGTTCACAAAACATACTCAAGGTTCATTCACATTGTAGCACGTATTGTAGTACACAGAGTCTATTGGAGTACCAGTCTACTTCAGAATATTTTCATCATGCTCAAAAGAAGCTTGTCTTTCTTAGTTATTCTTAATTCCTGGCCCTCACTCTGGCTCCTAGCAGCCACTAATCCACTATTTCTATAAAGTTGCCTATTTTTGATATTTCCTATGTGGTCATTTGTGATTAGCTTGTTTCACTAGGCATATTTTCAAGGTTCATCCATATGGTAGCATGCATCAGTAATCCATTACTTTTTATTGCCAAATAATATTCCTTTGGATAGATACATCACATCTTATTTATTCATTTATCAGCTGAAGGAGTTTTGAGTTGATCTTACTGTTTATAAAAAATAATGATGCTATGAGCATTCATGCACATGTTTTGTATGGAAATTTTTTTTTCCATTTTTCTTGGATATATACCTAAGAATTGAATTTCTGAGTCATATGATAACTCCATATTTAACATGTTCAGAAACTCATATTGTTTTCTGATGCAGCAGCACAACTTTACATTCTTACCAATAATGCTACAACTTCTCTACTGTCTTACCAACACTTGTGATTATCATTTTGATATTAACCATTTTGATTTGTGTTTCATTATTGAATAGTGATGTTGAGTATCTTATGATGGGTTTATTGACTGTTTACATATTGACTGTCTTTGGTGAAATATCTATTCAGATCCTTTGCCCATTTTTTAATTCATTTTTCGTTTTGAATTGTTAAGAGTTCTTTACGTTTTGAACACAACACCCTTACCAGATATATGATTTTTACCCATTTCATTAGTTTGTAGCAAACAGTTTTTAATTTTGATAAGGTCCAAATAATTTATTTTTTCCTTTGTTGCTTGTGCTTTTGTTGTCATATTTAAGATGGTTTGCCTAAATCCAAGGTAGTGAAGGCTAATTCTATGTTACTTTTACTCTGTAAATAGTTTTAGCACTTATATTTTGGTCTTGAATTAATTCTTGGTTATAGTATAAGGAAACAGTTCAGCTTCATAATTGTTATTTTTGATTCTCAATCCTATTCCATTTAACTATATGTTTATCTTTATGTCAATATCAAGCTATCTTGATCATAGTAGCTTTGTAGTAACTTTAGAAATCAGAAAACATGGGTCTTCCAAATTTGTTATTACTCAAGACTGCATTGACTATTTTGGGTATCCTGAATTTCCATGTACATTTTAAGATAAGCTTGTCATTTATGTTTTAAAAGGTAGTGGGATTTTGATATGGTTCCCATTGAATCTAAATCAATTTGAGACTATTAACATCTTAACTATCATAACAAGTCTTTCAGTCTACAAAATGGGATGTGTTTCTATTTACTAGGACTTTGTTAGTGCATTTCAAAGTGTTTTGTAGTTTTCAAAGTATGAGTATTGCACATATTTTGTTAAATTACTTCTTAAACTTTTATTATGTATGCTGCTGTAAGTAGAATTATCTTAGTTTCATTTGATGATTGTTCATTGCTAGTGTATAGATGTACAACTTGTTTTTGATTTTTGATATTAAATCCCGCGAACTTGCCAAAGTAATATGCTAGTTATTTTTTGTAGATTTCTTCAGATTTTCTATATATAAGATTATATCATTTTCCAAAAGAAGACACTTTAAATTCCTTCTTTCCAATCTGTGTGTATGTATGTGTGCATGTATGCAAGTATGTATTATGTTTTTATTACCTTTTTACCTTCTTGGAATCAAGTAAAATATTAAATAGAAGTGCTGAAAATGGACTTATTTGTCTTTTATTTTTGGTCTTAGAAAGCTCTTAGTCTTTTACTAGGTATGACATTATCTATCAGTTTTTCATAGATTCTCCTTACTAGGTTGAGTCACTTTCCTTTTATTATGAATTTTTCAAGTAATTTTATCAAGAAAGTGTGTTGGATTTTTAAAGTAATTTGAGTCTATTGAGATGATTATGTGGTTTTTATCCTTTATTCTGTTAATAAAGTTAATTAAATTAATTTACCATTGTATGTAAAACCAAATATTCATTCCTGGGATAAATCCCACCTGGCTGTGGGATATATTGGCCATTTTATAATTTATATATAATCCTTTTTATATGTTGCTGGATTTAGTTTGCTGGTATTTTCCTGATGTTTTGCATCTGTAGTCACAAAAGTTATTGATCTGTAGTTTTCTATTTTCTTTTCTGTGATGTCTTTGCTTGACTTTAGACTCAGGGTGATACTGACCTCATACCATGAATTGAGAAAGATGAGAGGAGTAATATACAATTATATTGTCTTTTATGATTACCTACATAGTTATGTTTACCAGCACTCTCTTTTTAAGTGTGCGTGGTTTTAAATTACTACCTGATGTTACTTGTTTTCAGCCTGAAATACTTCAACACTACCCTTATATGTTGAACATGTTAGTAAATTTTTTTTTTAATGTGAAAATGTTTTATTTCTGCCTTTGTTTTTAAAGTGATTATTTTGGAAAAGTTTGCTAATTTTGATTCCAGGTTGATTGTTTTTTTCTTTCAATATTTTGAATATGTAATATCACTGTATCCTGACATCCACTGTTTCTGATGAGAAGTCAGCCTATTCTTTTTGGAGTTCCCTTGTATATGACAAGTCAGTTCTGCTTGCTGCTTTCAAGATTTTTCTCTTTGTCCTTGATGGTCAACATTTTGATCCTGAAATGTCTGCTGTAGAAATTCCTTTATTTATCTTAGAAAAATTCATCAAGCTTTTTGGATGCACAAGATGATGTTTTGATTAAATTTAGGAAGTTTTTGACCACTGTCTCTCACAGTATATTTTTTCTATTCTCTCCCTTCTCCTTCACGTACTTCCTTTGTGAATATATTGCAATGGAATATGGTATGGTATTGCAATGGAATATATGGTATCCTACATTCTTCTGCTTCATTGACCATGCTAAAGCCTTTGACTGTGGATCACAACAAACTGTGGAAAATTCTTAAAGAGATAGGAGACCACCTTACTTGTCTCCTGAGAAAACTTTATGCAGGGTGAGAAGCAACAGTTAGAATTGGACATAGAACAATGGACTAGTTCCAAATAATGGAAAGGAGTATGTCAAGGATATATATTGTCCCCCACTTACTTAACTTATATGCAGAGTACATCATGCAAAATGCCAGCTGCATGAATCACAAGCTCAAATCAAGATTGCCAGGAGAAATATTAACAATTTCAGATATGCAGGTGATACCATTCTAATGATAGAAAGTGAAGAGGAACTAAAGAGCTTCTTGATGAAAGTGAAAGAGAATAGTGAAAAGGCTGACTTAAAATGCAACATTCAAAAAACGAAGATCATAGCAACCAGTCCCATCACTTCATGACAAAATGTGGGGAAAGAGTGGAAACAGTGTCAGATTTCATTTTCCTGGGCTCCAAAATCACGGAGGATGGTGAGTGCAGTGATGAAATTAAGATGCTTGCTCCTTGGAAGAAAAGCTATGGCAAACCTAGACAGCCTATTAAAAAGCAGAGACATTACTTCGTTGACAAAGGTCTAGCTAGTCAAAGCTGTGGTTTTTCCAATAGTCATGTGTGGATGTGAGAGTTGGACCATATAGAAGGCTGAGCGCCGAAGAATTAATGCTTTCAAACTGTGGTACTGCAGAATACTCTTGAAAGTCCCTTGGACTGCAAGGAGATCAAATGACTCAATCCTAAAGGATATCAACCCTGAATATTCACTGGAAGAACTGATATTGAAGCTGAAGTTTCAATGCTTTGGCCACCTGATGTGAAGAGCCGACCCACTGGAAAAGACCCTGATGGTGGGAAATATTGAGGACAGGAGAAGGCGATGACAAAAGATGAGATGGTTGGATAGCATCACCAAATCAATGGGCATGAGTTTGAGCAAGCTGCAGGAGAAAGTGAAAGACAGGGAAGACTGGCCTGCTGCAGTTCATGGGGTTACAAAAGTCCGACACAACTTAGCAGCTGAACAACAATTCTTCTGAAGTCATGTTCATTTTGCCTTATTCTTTTTTCCCTCTCTTTTCTTTTCACTTGATAATACTTATCAATCTATCATCAAGTCCATTGATTTTTGTTTCTGCCAGCTCAAAAATACAGTTGAGTCTCTCTGGTACGTTCTTTATTTTGTGTACAGTACTTTGGAACAATAGAATTTGTATTTGATTGTTTTTTTTTCCAACACTTTCCATCTTTTTGCTGATGTTCACTATTGTTCTCATGCTTTCTTTAAATTCTTTAAGCATAGTTATTTTTATTTCTTGATGATACTTGTAACAGCTGCTTTTAAGTTATTGTCTGCTAAGGGTACTGTGTACTCTGAAAATCAGTTTCTACTGCCTGCATTTTTTTTTCCTATGTATAGATCACAGTTTTCTGATCTTTGCATAGCTCAGTTTCTTTGTTGAAATTGTCTGTTTTAGGTAATAGATTGAAACAATTCTGGATCCGTCTCCTCCACCCACTCCCCCGTCTTATTGTTTGCTTGTTTTATTTGTGTGGTAACTGGAAAGGACTGATTCCGTGAAGTCTTTTTCTCTCACAGTGTGCAGCCTCTGATGTTGCTCTTCAGAGTACAGCCTGGAGTATGTGCACAGCCTCCCGCTAACCTACAGAAGGATGAATGGAGTTTTATTTGGGCTCTGACTGTCTTTTTACCTGATCTCCCTCTTAAGTTTGGATGTTCTGTCTCTAGCAGAATCACATTCATCTAGCCTCCACTAATTGCTAGCTGATTGATATATTCCTTTCAACAACTCTCCGGAGGATAAATGCTTCCACTGTCTTATCTAAATAAAACATCAGCTACCCCATTTTCAGAGACAGATTCAAAACTTCAGGCCAGTCTGAAACTCTTTTAACCCTGGGGATGGATAGTTCTTCTTTTCCAGTTATTTTCTTGAATCTTATTGTTAAACTTCTGTCTGGTTTACTTGTTGTCATCATGGAGCTCCTTGCTGCAGTAATAGTCTCTTCTCAACTGCTATGCACCAAGATCTCCACTGATTTTTTTTTTTAACCCTGTTCATGGGTGTAAATACTCCTCTTGTGTTTCAAATAAGGTCAACCCGTTCATAAAGGGCTATAACGCTTTTTGTTCTGATAGAAATTTCACATCCTCCTGTGCAGAAACTCTGTACCACTGCACCTGAGCTGGAGTGCCCTGCTTTTCTTGAGACTACTCTACCCTGAAACTGAGCTCTGGGGTGATGGTTGTGTAATAACTCTAAACTGTGTTTGCCTGGAATAGAGCTTCTGCAATATGAAGCTGGGGTGGGGAGGGGATGGGTAAAAGTCACAGGAAGAAGTCATCACTTTAGACTAGGAGCTGGGAGCAGAGTGAGGGACTCCCATCTTCTCAGTTGCACCTGCCCGGACTAGAGATTTTGCCACACTAAGCTGATGGAGGAGAGACATTGAATAAAATGGCACAGACTAAGCTTGCATAGATTTTCTTGAAAAAATGTTTGTACATTTGCTATTTGCAAATTCCCAGAGGACAATTCCCAGAGATTTAAAGGAATTTAAAAAAATATTTTCATGAGTTATGGTTGTTTTGCTGGGAAGAGGGTCCAAGAAGAACATCACAGCAGCATTCCACAAGTGTTCCTCATCCTCTGTACATTTTCACTATCTGGTAATTTTATCTTCTCGTATTTCGTATTTCATTTCACTACTTGTACATTTGCTTTTGGAGGGCAGATCCTATGTATCTGAGTTGTCCACACTGTTTTCAGTGGTTGTTCGTTAAATAAGTATGCCATATTCTCCACGTCCAATAGTCTACCTAAACCCACTTCCACTCAATATGAAATACTTCTCTCTAACCAGCATGTGTCTGTTCCCTGCCCTGTGAACTATGTCTACTCCTCAGATTTATTTCTGGTCTACTTTGACATGTCTCAAAATCCACTGTGGCTCCACAAATAAAAACAATGGTTTTTAAAACCACTCTATGTCCTCAGTTAGTTCTGTTGCACTACCTTGCATTCTCTACACAGTGTTCAATCATATGGAAGTATGGTCACATGAGGGCTTCCCTTGGGCGGCTCAGTGGTAAAGAACCCACCTACCAAAGCGGGAGACCAAGGTTTGATCCCTGAGTTGGGAAGATCCCATGGAGAAGGAAATGGCAACGTATTTCAGCATTCTTGCCTGGGAAATCCAGTGGACAGAGGAGTCTGGTGGCTTATACAGTTCATGGGGTCACAAAAGAGTCTGGCACGACTTACTTACTGAGTAAGTAACAACAATATGGTGTCCTGAATTTACAAATTATAAATTTAAACAATATCATTGTGCAAGGAGAGAAGTAGATTTATTATATGCTTTCAATAATATTTGTAATTATAATATAATTAACTTTTATACAGTACCTACACTATGTGTTCAGTACAGTTCAGTTACTCAGTCGTGTCCAACTCTTTGCGACCCCATGGACTGCAGCACACCAGGCCTCCCTCCCTGTCCATCATCAACTACCAGAGTTTATTCAAACTCACAACTGTTGAGTCAGTGATACCATCCAACCATTTTGTCCTCTGTCATCCCCTTCTCCTCCTGCCTTCAATATTTCTCAGCATCAGGGTCTTTTCCAATGAGTCCATTTTTTGCATCAGATGGCCAGAGTATTGAAGCTTCAGCTTCAGCATCAATCTTTCCAATGAATATTCAGGATTAATTTCCTCTTGAGAAATCTGTATGCAGGTCAGGAAGCAACAGTTAGAACTGGACATGGAACAACAGACTGGTTCCAAATGAGAAAAGGAGTACGTCAAGGCTGCATATTGTCACCCTGCTTATTTAACTTATATGCAGAGTACATCATGGGAAATGGTGGGCTGGATGAAGCACAAGCTGGAATCAAGATTGCCAGGAGAAATATCAATAACCTCAGATATGCAGATGACACCACCCTTATGGCAGAAAGTGAAGAGGAACTAAAAAGCCTCTTGATGAAAGTGAAAGAAGAGAGTGAAAAAGTTGGCTTAAAGCTCAACGTTCAGAAAACGAAGATCATGGCACCTGGTCCCATCATTTTATGGGAAATAGATGGGGAAACAGTGGCAGACTTTATTTTTTGGGGGGCTCCAAAATCACTGCAGATGGTGATTGCAGCCATGAAATTAAAAAATGCTTACTCCTTGGAAGAAAAGGTATGACCAACGTACACAGCATATTAAAAAGCAGAGATATTACTTTGCCAACAAAGGTCTGCCTAGTGGGCTGCTTGAATGATTTCACTCTCACTTTTCACTTTCCTGCATTGGAGAAGGAAATGGCAACCCACTCCAGTGTTCTTGCCTGGAGAATCCCAGGGACAGGGGAGCCTGGTTGGCTGCCTTTGATGGGGTCACACAGAGTCAGAGATGACTGAAGCAACATAGCAGCAGCAGCAGCAGTCAAAGCTATGGTTTTTCCAGTAGTCACGTATGGATGTCAGAGTTGGACCATAAAGAAAGCTGAGCGCTGAAGAATTGATGGTTTTGAACTGTGGTGCTGGAGAGACTCTTGAGAGTCCCTTGGACTGCAAGGGGATCCAACCAGTACATCATAAAGGAAATCAGTCCTGAATATTCATTGGAAGGACTGATGCTGAAGCTGAAACTCTAATACTTTGACTACCTGATGTGAAGAACTGACTCATTTGTAAAGACCCTGATGCTGGGAAAGATTGAAGGCAAGAAGAGAAGGGGATTACAGAAGATAACATGGTTTGGATGGTATCACAAACTTGATGGATATGAGTTTGAGTAAGTTTTGGGAGTTGATGATGGACAGGGAAGCCTGGTGTGCTGCAGTCCATGGGGTGGCAAAGAGTTGGAAACGACTAAGTGGCTTAAGTGAACTGAATTTCCTTTAGAATTGGCTGGTTTGATCTCCTTACAGTCCAAGGGATTCTCAAGAGTCTTCTCCAACACCACAGTTCAAAAGCATCAATTTTTAGAACTCATCTTCCTTTATGGTACAAATCTCACATCCATACATGACTACTGGATAAACCATACCTTTGACTAGATGGACTTTTGCTGGCAAAGTAATGTCTCTGTTTTTTAATGTGCTGTCTCGGTTGGTCCTAGCTTTTCTTCCAAGTAGAAAGAATCTTAAACTGAAGAAAGTAAGGAAAACTACTAGACCATTCAGGTATGATCGAAATCAAATCCCTTACGATTATACAGTGGAACTGCCAAATAGATTCAAGGGATTAGACCTGATAGACAGAGTGCCTGAAGAACTATGGATGGAGGTTTGACATTGTTCAGAGGCTGTGATCAAAACCATACCCAAGAAAAAAAAAATGCAAAAGTCAAACGGTAGTCTGAGGAGGCTTTACAAATAGTTGAGAAAAGAGGAAAAGCTAAAGGCAAAGGAGAAAAGGAAACATATACCCAACTAAATGCTGAGTTCCAAAAAATAGCAAAGGGTGATAAGAAAGCCTTCCTCACTGGTCAATGCAAAGAAATAGAGGAAAACAATAGAATGGGAATGACTAGAAATCTCTTCAAGAAAATTAGAGATACCAAGGGAACATTTCATGCAAAGATGGGCTCAATAAAAGACAGAAACAGTATGGACCTAACAGAAGCAGAAGATATTAAGAAAAGGTGGCAAAAATACACAGAAGAACTATACAAAAAAGATCTTCATGACCCAGATAACCCCGATGGTGTGATCACTCACCCATAGCCATGCATCCTGGAATGTGAAGTCTAGTGGGCCTTAGGAAGCATCACTATGAACAAAGCTAATGAAGATGATGGAATTCCAGCCGAGTTATTTCAAGTCCTAAAAGATGATGCTGTGAAAGTGCTTCACTCAATATGTAAGCAAATTTGGAAAACTCAGCAGTGGCCACAGGACTGAAAAAGTTCAGTTTTCATTCCAATCCCAAAGAATGGCAATGCTAAAGAATATTCAGACTACCGCACAATTGCTGTCATCTCACACCATAGCAAAGTAATGTTCAAAATTCTCCAAATGAGATTTCAGCAGTACATGAATCAAGAACGTCCAGATGTTCAAGCTGGATTTAGAAAAGGCAGAGGAACCAGAGATCAAATTGCAAACATCCATTGGATCATTGAAAAAGCAAAAGTTCCAGCAAAACATCTACCTCTGTTTTATTGACCATGCCAAACCCTTTGACTGTGTGGATCACAACAAACTGTGGAAAATTCTTAAAGAGATGGGAATATCCGACCACCTTACCTGCTTCTTGAGAAATTTGTATGCAGGTCAAGAAGCAATAGTTAAGACCAAACATGGAACAAAGGACTGGTTCCAAATTGGGAAAACAGTACATCAAGGCTGTATATTGTCACCCTGCTTATTTAACTTATATGCAGGCAACTTAAGCTATTGCAAGTATTCTGATCAAGTGCCTTGGTCCAAATGCATAATTTTTTACTTGCTCACAATAATTCATTTATAGTCATTTACTTAGAAAAAATAAAAAGCAGATACTAGGTATTTATTAATGGTATTCTGTGTTAAATATGGCAGCAAAGTACAGTTGTCATTTCTTTCAGTCTCCCTTTTCCCCCAAAATCAACTATGCTCCTGATCTCAATACTTTCTCTTTCATTAGATACACAGGGACCATGCTACATGGTTTACAGTAAGTAACCATTATGATCTGAAATGCCAAAGCTAACATCATATTTCTTAGCTCTAATATCATTAGACAGTCATATTTTTTGGCTGTGACAGCAGGGCTATGACAGATGACACTTTGAGAGTGTTGGAGGAGAAAGCTCATATAGCACTTAATCAAATGGTTGCAGTGTCTAAAAGGATTAAAGTCAAACAGGCTATGACTCATAAAATTATGTTTTTGATTATTATCTTAAAACTGACAATGAAATACTGTCCATCTTAAATGTATGTGTGTGTGTATTTTGTATTCTGTTTTGGAAATAATTCCACAGGACAAAAACCAATATGCTTTCTCCAGAGAGCTTACATATATAATATGTAGACAAGTATGTGTGTATTTATGTATTTTTTTATGCTTCCTGAATACCTTACATAGTTATCTTCATGCTTATCCTTATACTTTGATTGTTTTTTGTAGTTATAATCACTTTTTCTTTTTTTACTGTTTTATAATCTATGTCCTTGCTTAACTGATCAATTCTTACTATATACTTATTTTTTCTATTGGAATTTTCCCTTTCCTATAGATTATTACTTTTCTATATGAAAAGATCCTTCAGCATTTCTTCTAGGGTAGACAGCACTTCTGAATTATTTTAGTTGTTGCTATTCTGTGTGTGTGTGTGTTAGTCGCTCAGTCGTGTCCGACTCTCTGTGACTCCATGGACTGCAGCCCGTCAGGCTCCTCCATCCACGGAATTCTCCAGGCAAGAATACTGGAGTGGGTTGCCATTTCCTTCTCCGATGTGAATTTCAGTAGTGGTAGTTTAGTCACCAAGTCATGTCTGACTCTTGTGACCCCACAGACTGTAGCCTGCCAGGTTCCTCTGTCCATGGGATTCTCCAGGCAAGAATACTGGAGTGGGTTGCCATTGCCTTCTCCAGTCTTTATTTCTCCTTCTGTTCTACATCATAATCTTGCTGGGTAGAGTATCCTAGGTTACAGGCTTTTCCCTTTAAGGACTTTAAATATCAATATATTATGCCATTGCCTTCCCGCAGGCAAAGTTTCTGCAGAGCAGTAAGTTGATAGATTTATGGGGGTTCCCTAGTAAAAGGCTCTTTGCTTTTCCCTTTCTGCCTTTAGAATCCTCTTTAACTTTTGCCATTTTATGATATGTCTTAATATGGATCTGTTTGGTTTCATTTTATTTGGACCTCTGGTCTTTCTGTACCCTATCTCTTTTCTTCTTCAGGTTTGGGGAATTTTTAGGCATAATTTCTTCAAATACATTTCAGATTTATTTTTTGTCTTTTGTCCTGCTGATACATTTCCATGACTCCTCCTTGCAATCATCCCATCCCATTCTTCCACTAATATTTTGAGAAAAAAACTTAGCAACAAAACCAGTAAGGTCCATTATCAATGTTTAATCTAACAAAAATTTTAGTTTTTGATTCCAGTTCTCTCTTACAACTCTCTAGTGTCACTCACTAACCATGGGATAGTTAGTTATATCTTCTATTCTTTAGTAATTCTATTCTTCAACTTTATTTAAATTTTGTTCTTTAAATCAAATTAGATAATGGTGTTGAGAAATAATGCTGAAGCCAGGTGTTGCTTTTCCTTTGCTTTAAGTCAGGTGAGTAGCTGCTTTCCTCAAGTGTGCAAAATGAAAATGTGTCTCAAAACATTGTCCAACATAAATGCTCAGGGCTTGAAAGTTATCACATTTTTGAGAGCTCTCTGTGGTATAAGACCAGTGTTTTCCTCACTTTCCCTAATGACACAATTTACTAATCTAGACATATTCACTAAAGCATTAACAGATAAATTTCTTGGAGAAAATAGTTATAGTGAAACAATGAATAACGTATTATGAGGGAATAATAACATTTAAAATGGAAGAAGTATGTTTTTAATGTTCTAAGGAAACAGCTAAGGATGTATCAATCCAGTGAGAGTTGGACACAGTGTGGTATAATCAGTTAAAAACAGACAAGCAAACAAAGTTTTCTCAAGCCAAGTTATGGTAGTTATGTTTCCTTATTTTCTCCATTATTCTTCCAGCAACTTAATGGATGTCACACCACTTACCATAAATTCAAATTTTATTAAATCTTTAGCAGTTATCTCCTGTAACAGGAGTAACAGGAGTAAGTAAAGTGACAATGTTCAATCACTATTAACTGGAAAATATATATGATACTCTACCAATGGAAAAACAAATGCTTTTTGACAAAAGTCAAAAAATAGAAACACTCATTATAGTGTATCTTTTGAATTCTCTAGATGCTAATATTTTTATATATCTGATTGTGGTCAAGTTAAATTTATCAATACTAGTTATCACAATAAAACATTATAAAAAATATCAAAGGAGAAATATTCCAAGTATTAACAGCTTACATTAATAGGATTATATTATATTCCATCTTCTTTACATAAAAATCTTTAGACACTATGTCAGTGTCAGCAACTGTAGTCACTGAATGTTGTCACTACTTTATGACACCTGTTTAAATATGTGATTCTACATTTTATACTTTAGGTTAAATTCATATTTGCTTCAACTAGAACCTATTCATATGGTTTAAATCAATAAGGTGATGAGGGCAAGAGATAATTAGAAATATTTTTATTTTTGAAAAATACAAATTTCAAAGCCAAATCATATCTATTTACAGCTTTCTTGTTTGTTCCAGTTTATTTTCTTCAACTGAATGGCTCTCTTTAATCTAACACGTATCTGATCATCAACTTGAAATCGAATTTTGCAACATGTTAAAACATCTAGAGCAAATAAATAATTTTTAACTAAAACTAAAATTATTGCTTATAATTTTAACAACAGAAACATTAAAACATATGGAACTGTTCCATATTTTATTGCACTTACTATTACATTATGGATTATATTAAAACAGCAAAATATTATTAAATTAATCTGTGTCAAAAAGTACATTTTATATTTCAGGACTTTTTTTCCCATGGTTTGAGCAGAATATTTCTAAATTGTTTTATCTTGCTAATAATATTCTGAATTCTCAAAAACAGTGAAAAAAAACTGTAAAAAGATGAATAGAGGAGAAACAAGGTATTATCTGACATGAATTCTTTTCAGCTTTGGAAGGAGATTTTATTTTGAATTTTTGTCATGACACCAAAAAAGCAAGCAGGTCTCTTCAATCCCATGACTTAGGAAAACCTTTTTGGAATGAGTGTTCTTTGGTTATGCTGTTCATTCCTTCAGTGCTGGATTCTGAAGCCAGTGGTTTAATTGTGTCGATGACTAACTTTCATTGTGCAAAGAACTTAATTACATACTATGGTTCAGTTTCTATTTTGCCAGGCAGCCGTTCAGCCATAAAAGAATGCTGTAGAAGTAAGTGGTAAAATGCAAAAGAAATTGAAAGCACATGATTGTAGTCAAGAAGCAAATAAGTAGCTTTCAAAGAAAAGCCAGAATACTTTAACTGGGAGCTGGATTGTACTCCTAAAACAAAGGAACAGTTGGCAGCCAAGAAGAAATATTTTGTAATTTCATTTACTGTTCAATATTATAAAATTATTTGAACTTACTTTTGCACTTTGTTTACTAGTCAATTAGCGGAATTCATCAAGTGAAACACAATTATTTTTCAATGTCATAAAATTTTTTAAAGAATAATATTGTCCTCTGGAGGTATATGGTTATTGTCCATCTCCTGTCTCATGAGATAATTACTTCAGTGTTAAATATATGATAGTGATTCCTTCAGGACTAACAAGACAGCTTTGTAATAATCCCCAGTTATTAAGGCAGTCAGTGTTTAAAGATTTGGATAGCTTCTAAAACTTTATATTGTTTTACTGTTGAATCGAGCTTGTAATATCAAGACACAATGTTGAAAATATTAGATGTCTGTCTGAAACAGCACTGGCTTCAAACTATTGACTCTGAAATGTATTAGAGTGATATTACTTATTTTAAGTAGAATATTTTAATCTGAGCATGATCTAGGCTTGCTAGTTAAAGTAGACCTGAGGGCAGGGGAGACAATGCACCCTGCATCTATAATTACTTTATGTCACTCCTTATGTTTAGTCTTAGTAAAAAGATAATACTTTATTACAACTACATTTCAAGAGTTTTAACACAACATTAGCCATTTAAATTTGTATTAATTTATAGTTTGGGCAGACTTAAGAAATCTTTTAGTTCATTTTTATACTGTCATTTTGTCTGCAATTTAAAACATGTTGAAATTTAGCAAACACAGATGCTAAATAATAAATTCCCTGGAATTGTCAGTTGGTCTGAGTTGGGACAGGACAGAGGAAGCTTTCATGAAGTATGTGCAATAGAGCATGAAGAGTATTGATATTGACTTTGCAATCAAATGGGCCGAAAGTGTGAATTCTTATTCTGCTCTGTACTGACAGTGTTACCTTGGATAGGACAATGCCTCTAAACTTTCATTTCTTCATGTATCAACTTAAGGTGTGTTATGCAGGGCTGATGTGAGCTTTACATAAGACAATATGTATACAGTGCTTCACACATAGTAAATGCTTAATACCCTTATATTGAACTGGTTCCAGCCCTGGGCTATGTGCTACAATGCTGCCAATGACCTTTCTCATGAAGCATCTTAGGAAGGAAAGCCTTGCTATGACCATGAAAATAATACACTTATATTCTTGATTCAGAGGAATCAGGGAACTTCTGGACCCTCAAGTCACATTTTCTGTTGTTTAGGAATTCCCACATTTAGCTACTGAGTGTGAGCTTTTTGTGTGAGTGTAACATTGATATATAATCTCAAAGATCAATTTTATTACATATTTTCTCTATAAAGTTAAGCAAGCTCTTTAAATGGGTAGGCAAAATTTTGCCTGTTTCTTTTACTAGATTTTCTCTGGAGGCGAAGTGGCCAATGAAGGCTGATACTTAAAAACTAGTGAGTTAAAGACTGTTTAGAGAAGGCTAACAT
The DNA here is from genome assembly GCF_002263795.3 of Bos taurus. Classification (NCBI taxonomy): domain Eukaryota; kingdom Metazoa; phylum Chordata; class Mammalia; order Artiodactyla; family Bovidae; genus Bos; species Bos taurus. Next base: position 37,014,115 of record NC_037328.1, on the reverse strand, counting down.
GCACAAATTATAGTATTAGAGTACTGGTACTGGTACTGAGTGAAATAATCTCCTTTATCCCCATATGCACATAGGATTGAGGTTCACAAATTTAAAAGAAATCAGAAAATGAAAATGGGACTTCCTTGGGCTTCCCAATCCCACATCCAAGGAGCCGTGGCTGCGTGGGCACAGGAGGGCCTAGAGAAGCTATCCCACGTTGAAGGTCAGGAAGGGCGGTGGTGAGGAGATACCCCTTGTCCAAGGTAAGGAGCAATGGCTGCGCTTTGCTGGAGCAGCCATGAAGAGATACCCCACGCCCAAGGTAAGAGAAACCCATGTAAGACGGTAGGTGTTGCAAGAGGGCATCAGAGGGCAAACACACTGAAACCATACTCACAGAAAACTAGTCAGTCTAAACACACTAGGACCACAGCCTTGTCTAACTCAATAAAACTAAGCCATGCCCATGGGGCAACCCAAGATGGGCGGGTCATGGTGGAGAGATCTGACAGAATGTGGTCCACTGGAGAAGGGAATGGCAAACCACTTCAGTATTCTTGCCTTGAGAACCCCATGAACAGTATGAAAAGGCAAAATGATAGGACACTGAAAGAGAAACTCCCCAGGTCAGTAGGTGCCCAATACGCCACTGGAGATTAGTGGAGAAATAACTCCAAAAAGAATGAAGGCATGGAGCCAAAGCAAAAAGAATACCCAGGTGTGGATGTGACTGGTGATAGAATCAAGGTCAGATGCTGTAAAGAGCAATATGGCATAAGAACCTGGAATGTCAGGTCCATGAATCAAGGCAAAATGGAAGTGGTCAAACAAGAGATGGCAAGAGTGAATGTCCACATTCTAGGAATCAGAGAACTGAAATGGACTGGAATGGGTGAATTTAACTCAGATGACCATTATATCTACTACTGCGAGCAGGAATCCCTCAGAAGAAATGGAGTAGCCATCGTGGTCAACAAAAGAGTCCTAAATGCAGTACTTGGATGCAATCTCAAAAACGACAGAATGTTCTCTGTTTGTTTCCAAGGCAAACCATTCAGTATCACAGTAATCCAAGCCTATGCCCCAACCAGTAACACTGAAGAAGCTGAAGTTGAATGGTTCTATGAAGACCTACAAGACCTTTTAGAACTAACACCCAAAAAACATGTCCTTTTCATTATAGGGAACTGGAATGCAAAAGTAGGAAGTCAAGAAACACCTGGAGTAACAGGCAAATTTGGCCTTAGAATATGGAATGAAGCAGGGCAAAGACTAATAGAGTTTTGCCAAGAAAATGCACTGGTCATAACAAACAATCTCTTCCAACAACACAAGAGAAGACTCTACACATGGACATCACCAGATGGTCAACACTGAAATCAAATTGATTATATTCTTTGCAGCCAAAGATGGAGAAGCTCTATACAGTCAGCAAAAACAAGACCAGGAGCTGACTGTGGCTCGGACCATGAACTCCTTATTGCCAAATTCAGACTGAAATTGAAGAAAGTAGGGAAAACCACTAGACCATTCAGGTATGACCTAAATCAAATCCCTTATGATTATACAGTGGAAGTGAGAAATAGATTTAAGGGCCTAGATCTGATAGATAGAGTGCCTGATGAACCATGGAATGAGGTTCGTGACATTGTACAGGAGACAGGGATCAAGACCATCCCCATGGAAAAGAAATGCAAAAAAGCAAAATGGCTGTCTGGAGAGGCCTTACAAATAGATATGAAAAGAAGAGAAGCGAAAAGGAAAGGAGAAAAGGAAAGATATAAACATCTGAATGCAGAGTTCCAAAGAATAGAAAGAAGAGATAAGAAAGCCTTCTTCAGCGATCAATGCAAAGAAATAGAGGAAAACAACAGAATGGGAAAGACTAGAGATCTCTTCAAGAAAATCAGAGATACCAAAGAAACATTTCATGCAAAGATGGGCTTGATAAAGGACAGAAATGGTATGGACCTAACAGAAGCAGAAGATAGTAAGAAGAGATGGCAAGAATACACAGAAGAACTGCACAAAAAAGATCTTCACGACCAAGATAATCACGATGGTGTGATCACTCACCTAGAGCCAGACATCCTGGAATGTGAAGTCAGTGGGCTTAGAAAGCATCACTATGAACAAAGCTAGTGGAGGTGATAGAATTCCAGTTGAGCTATTCCAAATCCTGAAAGATGATGCTATGAAAGTGCTGCACTCAATATGCCAGCAAATTTGGAAAACTCAGAATGGCCACAGGACTGGAAAAGGTCAGTTTTCATTCCAATCCCAAAGAAAGGCAATGCCAAAGAATGCTCAAACTACCACACAATTGTACTCATCTCACATGCTAGTAAAGTAATGCTCAAAATTCTCCAAGCCAGGCTTCAGCAATATGTGAACCGTGAACTTCCTGATGTTCAAGCTGGTTTTAGAAAAGGCAGAGGAACCAGAGATCAAATTGCCAACATCCGCTGGATTGTGGAAAAAGCAAGAGAGTTACAGAAAAACATCTATTTCTGCTTTATTGACTATGCCAAAGCCTTTGACTATGTGGATCACAAGAAACTGTGGAAAATTCTGAAAGAGATGGGAATACCAGACCACCTTATCTGCCTCTTGAGAAATCTGTATGCAGGTCAGGAAGCAACAGTTAGAACTGGACATGGAACAACAGACTGGTTCCAAATAGGAAAAGGAGTACGTCAAGGCTGTATATTGTCACCCTGTTTATTTAACTTCTATGCAGAGTACATCATGAGAAACGCTGGACTGGAAGAAACACAAGCTGGAATCAAGATTGCCAGGAAAAATATCAATAACCTCAGATATACACATATACACATGACACCACCCTTATGGCATAAAGTGAAGAGGACCTAAAAAGCCTCTTGATGAAAGTGAAAGAGGAGAGTGAAAAAGTTGGCTTAAAGCTCAACATTCAGAAAACGAAGATCATGGCATCCAGTCCCATCACTTCATGGGAAATAGATGGGGAAACAGTGGAAACAGTGTCAGACTTTATTTTTCTGGGCTCCAAAATCACTGCAGATGGTGACTGCAGCCATGAATTAAAAGACACTTACTCCTTGGATGAAAAATTATGACCAACCTAGATAGCATATTCAAAAGCAGAGACATTACTTTGCCAACAAATGTTCATCTAGTCAAGGCTATGGTTTTTCCTGTGGTCATGTATGGATGTGAGAGTTGGACTGTGAAGAAGGCAGAGCACCGAAGAATTGATGCTTTGAACTGTGGTGTTGGAAAAGACTCTTGAGAGTCCCTTGGACTGCAAGGAGATCCAACCAGTCCATTCTGAAGGAGATCAGCCCTAGGATTTCTTTGGAAGGAATGATGCTAAAGCTGAAACTCTAGTACTTTGGCCACTTCATGTGAAGAGTTGACTCATTGGAAAAGACTCTGATGCTGGGAGGGATTGGGGGCAGGAGGAGAAGGGGACGACAGAGGATGAGATGGCTGGATGGCATCACTGAGTCGATGGACGTGAGTCTCAGTGAACTCCAGGAGTTGGTGATGGACAGGGAGGCCTGGCGTGCTGCGATTCATGGGGTCACAAAGAGTCGGACATGACTGAGTGACTGATCTGATCTGATCTGATCTGGGCTTCCCTGGTAGCTCAGCTGGTAAAGAATCTGCCTGTAATGCGGGAGACTTGGGTTCCATACCTGGGTTGGGAAGATCCCCTGGAGAAGGGAACGGTTACCCACTCCACTATTCTGGCCTGGAGAATTCCATGGACTGTATATTCAATGGGGTCACAAAGAGTCCAATGCGACTGAGTGACTTTCACTTTCCCTTGGTGGGCCAATAGTAAAGAATCTGCCTGCTAACGCAGGGGACACAGGTTGAATCCCTGGTCCAGATGGATCCCACATGCCATGGGGCAAACTAAGCCCATGGGCTACAACTATCGAGCCCACATATCACAACTACTGAAGCCCCCAGAGTGTTGCAACAAGAGAAGCCACCACAGTGAGAGGCCCACATACCTCGATTAGAAAGTAGTTTCTGCTCACTGCAGCTTGAGACAGCCCAAGTAAGTAAATAAATAATTTAACGCCCCTCCCCCCAAACAACAACAAAAATGAAAATGGCATAAAAAAGCATTTTGTTAACCATCTAAGCATTGGAAAAATAAGAAATTATAATTTTTTTGTGATGATAAAAGAGGTGTGATCTAATATGGATATTAAGGATTTTAATATTTGTTTATTACTCAGTACTTGGTCAAATGGGCTTCCCTGGGAGCTCAGCTGGTAAAGAATTCACCTGCAAAGCAGAACACCTGTGTTTGATTCCTGGGACGGGAAGATCCCCTGGAGAAGGGATAGGCTACCCACTTCAGTATTCTTGGGTTTCCATGGTGGCTTAGCTGGTAAAAAATCTGCCTGTAATATGGGAGACTGGGGTTCAATTCCTGGATTGGGAAGATCCCCTGGAGGAGGTCATGGCAACCCTCTCCAGTAGTTTTGCTTTGGAGAATCCCCATGAACAGGGAAGCCTGCTGCTGCTGCTGCTGCTGCTGCTGCTAAGTCGCTTCAGTCGTGTCCGAATCTGTACGACCCCATAGACGTCAGCCCACCAGGCTCCCCCATCCCTGGGATTCTCCAAGCAAGAACACAGGAGTGGGTCACCATTTCCTTCTCCAATGCATGAAAATGAAAAGTGAAGTCATTCAGTCGTGTCCGACTCTTAGCGACCCCATGGACTGAAGCCCACCAGGCTCCTCTGTCCATGGGATTTCCCAGGCAAGAGTACTGGAGTGGGGTACCATTGCCTTCTCCAAGGGAAGCCTGGTAGGCTACATATAGTCTATGGGGTTACAAAGAGTTGTACACAACTGAGTGACTAAGCACAGCAGAGCATTTGGTCAAATGGTGCAAAGTAATGGCATATTTTAACTTGAGAAATTTAGATCGTTAATGCAGAGTAAATTTGCTAAAAGTAAAGGAGATCTACAATCAAGAAAGTTCCCTAAGGATGATAAAAGAATTATCCTTAACTGCTTTAAAAGTCACAGAACATAAAATTTAAGATTCTGGGGATAGGATAAATAATTTAAATGAAATCTTTGATTTTTACCTATGAAACTTTTAGAGTTTTTAAGATATAATCTTTCTGTCAATTATGCTTAAATTATAATCCAGCTAGAAACAAATAGGTGAATTTCATGTTTATTATATAGAAACAGATTATAATACCATGACAATTTGAAGTAATTAAAAAGAACACATGGATTTATTTAAAAATTCACCTTAGATATACAACAAGATATATACCCTTAGCAAACTGTTCATTTATAGAAAGAAAGATAGATAGATATCCTTCAAAAGGTTTTATAGAAGAATGTGAAATTTGCTCCTGAAATAAAAAGAGAACAAAAATAGACCAGACTTGTTTACTCTAATAGAGTTCTAAATTGTTATTAAAGACACACATCAGAAGGAAATTCTCCAGGGAAAATTTGCTGAAGTCATCATCTAATCATATAATCAGTATAAGCAGGTCAAGAAAATACTCAAGATACTTGCCCTCTAGAAAGTCTGACCTAGAAGAATCCTTTTTTATTTTCTCTTATCTTAGAGGGTAATAACTTAGAGTTGGAAACACATCATCGCTGAGTATATAAAATGGAAACTGAGAATGAGTGAACAAGTAAATGTTATGGACCTAATATCACTAGATGAAAGGCCTTTAAGATAAATGACTTTGGCTTCTTTAATCCACTATGAATAATTTCAGTTGAGGTCTTAGCTTAGCCATTAAGGATTTTGTAGCACTGATAATAAATGAATATAAACAAACGTGATGAAACAACAAAAAGTTTTAAGTACTTTTTTCTATTTTCCTTCAAAAATATTCATTTCCCTATTTAATCAATCTTGAATTGCTAAAGAAAATCAGTAAGTCATCAGAGAATTGCTTTAAATGCTAACACCATAGGAAGAAAAATTGGTCTCCTGTCCTCCTCAAGAATGCATTATTAAAAAATCTGTAAGATGTGTTTCAAATATATACCCACACAGCCAGACAACCACTGCCACCACAAAGAAAGTAAATGATCCAAAAGCGACTTGAACAGAGAGTTTTGTGCATCCTGCAGAAAGCTAAGGCTTTTCAACATATTTGTGGCTTCATTGCAGGAAGCAGACTTTTATTTGTTGATGAAGCTATTATGTATTTATGAAGTATTGCTCTTTCACCGAGGCCATGCACTATTTTTTTAAGTGTTGGTTAAAATATAACATATTTAAATTCTTCATCAAAAAGCAGAAAACCAAAGAGTGAGATCAATCTCCCACCCTGTTTTGTAGCAAAAGTTGCCACCTCCAAGATCAGAGGACACAATATGTTTCCATTTATAATTTCTGCATGCTTAAAACTTGGCTGTGAAAAGCCAAGTCTCTTTAAACTGGTGGAATTTGGTGTAGAAACCATAGAATTGTCTGTATTTAAAAAAGAATAGTTTCAAATACTTCAGTTGCTTCTGTGGAACCGAAACACCAAAATTCCAAGTTTCTTATAATCATATTTCCGTTCTTCTAAATTAAATATGTAATCTGACTATAATGCTGAAGATGAAGACAAATGTTTTTTAACTGTTTTAACATTATGTCTAATAGCCTAGAGAGGAATAATTTTCATCTTTTTTCTATTAAAAGATCTGATGTATAAAAAGATGATTTTCAACTGGATAGAAAATGTAAACTAATAGTACTTTAACTTATAGAGTCTACTTTGTAATTCGGTATATTAAGACCCCATGGACTATATAGTCCATGGAATTCTCTAGGCCAGAATACTGGAGTGGGTAGCCTTTCCCTTCTCCAGGGAATCTTCCCAACCCAGGGATCGAACCCAGGTCTCCCGCATTATAGGCAGATTCTTTACCAGCTAAGCCAACCAGGGAAGCCCAATTAAATCATAGACTTACACAGTTTTCATTATAATATAAATATATATATCTATGTAATTCTAGGAACAGAACTGATATTTGTGTGTCTGTATGTGAATATGGGCATACAAACATTTACAACGTATTTAGAACTGGACAAATTGTATTATAGATTGGATTTGTGTAGATTTTTCTTACCAATAATTCTCACACATGGGAAAATTGCATTTTCCCACTTTCCCAAAGTTAGGTATAGCTTTGGACTTCACTTTGCCAATAAAATATGCCTTTAAGGACTTGTACACAATTTTCTCCTTTTTCTTTCCCTACTGCCCAGATCTAAGAAGCCAAATGTTTAAGATAGAACAGTTACAGAATACTAGACCCTCTTTATTGAGTCTTTACATGGAGGACAGTTGCCTTGGAGAGTTTTCCAGACCCATAGATGACATTGTATTACATAGAAGTAGCACTTTGTTGTCTTAAGGATCTGCATTTGTATAATGTTTATTATATAAGCATATTCTAGACTATTATAATCTCTGACAGCAACTTTCAAGCATTTGAAATAATTCTCATCATTGGTTCAAAGGTTTTAGCATGCACTCCATCATATATTTATTTACAAATGTCATAGCTTATTGTTTTGTTTATATGTTTTGTATATTACAAAATTACAGGGTAAAAATAAAAAAGGATAAATTAAAAAACTAAATTCAGTTCTCTAATACTTTTCCCCCACTCTAATCTTTTGTCTTTGTTCCTTGATTACCTGCATCCCACTTAGAAATCACTGATTCAGAATTTAGTGGGATTGATATAGAAAACAAGTGGAAAATTCACTATCAAATATAAAGAGACCCTCTAGTTTGGGATTCTACTCATTAAATCTCCTCTCAATAGAAAAATGTGTTTCAAAGTGTGCCTCAGAACCACGAGTGTCTTCCTCTACACTAAATTGATCACAGTCTTGGTTGGGGCCTAGCAATCTACTGTATTAGGTTCACTATTTGATCCTTAAATGTTTTAAAGTGTTATAAGCTTTGCCTTAAAGTGGTCTGGAATAAAAAACATAAAAATTTAGATTTTACTCTGTTGCAAATACCTGAAGATGATAATATAGATACTATTGAGATTTTTGTGTGTTACATTTCTACACTTGCCAGTAATGGCTAATTTGAAGCCGAAGTTGTAAGACAGCATTCCATGTAAACAGAAATTCTTCTGGAAATAATCTTAATTAAAGCATCATTAAGAGAGGAAATCAAAAGATGTCCCAAATCCAAGCTAATAAAATCAATTTACGAAACGACAGTAGAAGATAAAGGTCTAAGAAATTTGAAGTATACAAGCACTGGCCACATATGAGATATATGTGGGGAAAAAAAAAAGAAACTATAAAGATATTAAGGATATGTTGGAAAAAGGTATGGCAATCCACTCCAGTATTCTTGCCGGGAGAATTCCATGGACAGAGGAGCCTGGTAGGCTACAGTCCATAGGGTCGCAAAGAGTTGGACACAACTGAAGTGACTTCGCATGGAGAATATATAAGTTTAAAAAATGGCAATTGTTACCTATTGTTTACTGAGTTTACAGGTAGGTGCATTCCACTGTATAATGTTCGATGAAGAGGCTTACTATTGAATATGATGAAAAAATGTAGAAAGAATCTTAAATTCATGAATGGTAACTTAATCAGATTCTCTTCATTAAGATAATTTTCAGTTCTTAAAGCTTTGCCAAGCAATTCAACAGTCAGTTTAGGATCAACTCTGAAAAAACTTGTTAATTGTGACCCAAAGTAAAGTTCTAAATAAGTTATCTTTCTCCGGCAAAGACTTGAGATAAATGTTGATTTTTAAAAATTCTAGAACATAGAGCCATCCTTTCATTTATTCAGTACTCTTTACAATGGCACCCCACTCTAGTACTCTTGCCTGGAAAATCCCGTGGACGGAGGAGCCTGGTAGGCTGCAGTCCATGGGGTCGCTAGAGTCGGACACGACTGAGCGACTTGACTTTCACTTTTCACTTTCATGCATTGGAGAAGGAAATGGCAACCCACTCCAGTGTTCTTGCCTGGAGAATCCCAGGGACGGGGGAGCCTGGTAGGCTGCCGTCTTTGGGGTCGCACAGACTCGGACACGACTGAAGTGCCTTAGCGGCGGCTTTACAAAATTTCTTCCTCTCATCTTCAAACCGTGCATCATGTCTGGAACTTGCTAGACACTTAACAAATATTTGTTCAGTTGAGTTATCATAGAGATTTCCATCTCTCATTTGGTGTGGCTTAAGACTGACCTAGAATTTCAGGAGGTAATCACATTAACCAGAAGCAAGAGAGAATATCAATCAGAATGGCCTTTGGGGGACGAGGATGGAGCAATAAGTTACCTCTGACTGGCTTCCTGACCCATGGTACAAAACTGGTAAAGGGAATGGGCAAACTTCACTGGATTCTAGTGACAAAGGCTATACAGCATGCCTGTCATCCACTCTGCCACACTCAGGTGCTTCAGAGCAGAGGGGTACCCCAGATGATCAAGAGCCAACAGAAGGGCAAGAGCTGTTGCACAGGTCTATGAATGACTCAAAGTCCAAGTGTTAGGGCTACAGATAGCCTAGAGATATGAACTTGTTCTGTACGCAATGGGAGAGTCACCTTAAATTGAGTACCACCACTATTTCAGCAACCCAATTTCACACGATCCCTTGGAGGCAATTTTGGGGCCATGGAACAACTCTATAGGTACAAGCCCTGGAACTCCTTGGATGTGTGTTAAGCCTCCCATCACTGTGGTGGGAGGTTGGAGCACATCATGCAGGAGACAGATTGGGACCAAAAAAAAAAAGACTATGTGAGTCCCAGTATGTGCCATTCTGCCAGCTCAGCTGATCCCAAATACCGCAGGAGAGCTTGGAAAGATTTGAGAAAGACACTCCAAAGCTCAAACAGCCCCTTACGTGAGGGCCTGGCACAGGGACCCCACTAACCTGGATGTAAGGGTGGTATTGATCTGAATCAAAGTCTCCTGGGGTACTTGTTAAATATGCACATTTCTTAGTCCGCCCTAGACATACTGAATCAGAACCTATGTGGAAAGATTTGAAAGTTTACCTTTAGCAAGCTTCTGGTTATTTTTAGGGATACTGATGACTGAGAGTCACTGGTTACATTTATAAGATGTATAGATTATATAATCTGGCTCATTAGTGCTTACTCAAATTGATATCTCGCTCATTTACCACTCAAAATCTTTGATTTTTTATGGCTGACCTATCAGGTTAGATGGAACAACTTTCTACTCCCCAAATTGCATGCACTTTTATAGAGTCATGCTTTTTTCACTGTATTTCCCTTGCATAGATTATTTATCCAATTTTATATGTGTTGTATTTTAGCTCATGCTTGATGGCACATCATCTATAATTCCTTTTCATGTTTATGTGTCTTTGTTCATATTTTTTTATTTATTCTTTTATGTCTATCTTTTTTTCAGATTTGAACTTTGAATACAGGAAAAGCCTGGTTTTTTATTTTAATCATAGGTGCTTAGCTAAATGGACAATTCAGTGCCAATTCAAGCTTAGTTTTTCATTTTCCTTTTGGATAAAAAACTCTTCCAGAGGAGTTTACCAATTATTTTACTTCTAAAACCAAGTCCCATTCATAGAATAGAGCTTAGACAGACAAATGACCCATTGCCTGGCCATTAAAATCGACATAATGGATTCAGTTTTAGAGTCAGAGCTATTGACATCACAGAGTGATTCAGCTTATGAAAAAAAAAAAGCAGATCTATATGTTCCCCAAGTGGTACTAAATAAACTGTGTTCTGATAATAGGGATTGATCTAAGACTGGCTAAAGTATGTACCCAAGTCTGCAGTGAAGAAATAGGTGTCTTTTGGTTCAGAATGCACTCATCATACTATATACATAAAAATCAAAGCATGGTACTGACAATGTAATTTCTATCACACAGCCTGAGGATAAGAAAAGTCAATTCACGTGGTAGAAACTTGGAGCCAAAGTGCCAAACACCAGTGATAACATTAACCAGAATTTTATAACACACAAAGGGAAAACTAAGATGTTTTGAGCATAATAATTGGTCATAGAAGATTACTTTGCAAATCCTAAATCCCTAGGGAATTTAGAATGCAACAAAGAGCTGCACCAAAAGTGGTCAGCATATATTTCAGGCATAGTGAGAAAAATAAGCCTCATTGAGAGTTGGAGTCTGTGTATCATGTATGTGTGTGTACTAAGTCACTTTGTGTCCGACTATTTGCGACCTTTATGAACTGTAGCCCACCAGTCTCCTCTGTCCATGGGATTCTCCAGGCAAGAATACTGGAGTGGGTTGCCATGCTCTCCTCTAGGGAATCTTCCTTTTCCAGGGATCAAACCCATGTCTCTCATGTCTCCTGTGCTGGCAGGTGCGTTCTTTACCACTAGCGCCATCTGGGAAGCCCCGTCTCATATATAGTTAGGCATGACTGAGTCAAATGAATGAGTAGTTATTGAAATGTACCCTTGTGATTAAAATTGTATTTTTCAATTGGAAAAAAAATCCCATCAAGATCACACTGACTGTGTCCATTTATCAATGGACACATTGATGATACTATGTGTCACATTATGAGAACTTTGCAAAATCACGAATTTTTATCTGACTCATGGAAGTTATTAGAACTCTGGACAAATTCAAAAGTTAAATGGAGGAAATGGTTTTATTCTGTACTAGTTTAATAAAACACTAGCAGGGTAATTCTGAATTAGAAGTTCGCATGTATTTTAGTCTTGAGTTTATTATGCTTTTCAGTAAAGAATTTCACCCATAGCTTCTGAAAATTGAGCAGCTGGTTTCAGTTGATTGATGGGTATGTTTTATGAAAACAACGAACTGCAAATGAGCTCAATTATTGCGGTTGGTTCTGTTTCATTCAGTGCCTGATGCAAAGATTCCATCTGTAACTGTCACTGAAACTGTAACCCCTACTTCAACTCTGGAAGATATCACACATTTCTGAGGGAAAATCCTTTCACCTGACTCTTACTTCTATTAAATATATGTTCACAGTGCCTTAAAGTTATGGAAGAAAAGTGTTAGTAGTAAGGAAAGGCCCCTTTCTCTAAAATGTTAATTATTGGCAGAAATAGGCTCCTGCCATTTTAGAGTATTGCATAATTCATCCATGTATGCAATAAATCTGTGTGAGCACATGCTCTTCTCTGCATGAAACACAGAGGTGCACAGAATGGAATTCCTGCCCTCAAAGAGCTGTGCCTCATCTAACTGAGAGAATATTTTTGCCATGAAAGGGTTTTTAATTTGTGAATACTTTTTCTGCATCAAGATCATTTTTCTCTTTATTTTATTAACTTTCTCTTTATTTTGTTATATTAACAAATAATAACAATAATAAATAATCAATGTATTACATTGATTGATTTTTGTGTGTCAAACCTTTCTTATATTCCAGGAATATCATCCTTTTAATATGCTGCTGAATTATGTTTGCTAGTATTTTGTTGACCATATTCATGTCAATATTTATAAGGGTTATTGGTCTGTAGATTTTTCATAATGTCTTTGTGTGCATATGTATCAGAGTAACACAGGCTTCATAGAATGAATTAAGATTTATTCCCTCCTCTTCAATTATTTATGAAAAGTTTGCAAACTGGTATTATTTGTACAAAAACATAGTTTAGGAAGTCGTCTAAGTTATCTAGAAATACAAATGTGAAATTATAAACTAAAGTTACAATAATACTTTGATAATCAACATGTATTTACCATTTCTGTGCTCTTTATTTGTTGATTTGACCTTGAGTTCCTGTTTGGTAGGAGAGACCATACAAGAGTGGGGACAGAAAGATGACCCAGAGATGTATGAGTTTCTTTTCCCCAGGTGAGTGTTATTGAATGTCTTTCCAGGAGATTCTTCCTAAAAACCTCTTCCTAAAGAGCTTCCCTGGTGGCTCAGAGGTTAAAGTGTCTCACTCCAATGCCAGAGACCCGGGTTCAATCCCTGGGTCAGGAAGATCCCTGGAGAAGGAAATGGCACCCCACTCCAGTATTTTTGCCTGGAGAATCCCATGGACAGAGAAGCCTGGTGGGCTACGTTCCACCATTTCCTGTTTGGTATCCTTGCATTTCACTTGTGAGATTCCCTGTAGCATTTCTAGTGTTAATAAACTCCCTCAGCCTTTGTTTACCTAAAAATATTTTAATTTCTCACTCACATTTGAAAAACAGTTTTGTCAGATAAAGGATTTTTGCTTGATAGTTTCTTTTTTTAACATTATGAATATATCAGCCCACTGTCTTCTGGCCTCCAAAGTTTTTAATGAGAAATCTGAGTAATAACTTACTGAGGATCTCTTGTATGTGATGAATCACTTCTCTCTTTCTGCTTTTAAGATTATGTCTTATCTCTGGCTTTCCACAATTTATTTATAAAATGTCCTTGTGTGGATCTTTTCAGTTTACCCTGCATAGAATTCACCAAGCTTCTCAGATATTTATATTCACGTATTTGATCAAACTTGGGAATTTTTAAGTCATTATTTCTTCATATTTTTTCTCTGCAGACTTCTTTATTCTCTTATGTGACTCCCATAGTGAGTATATTAGTTGACTTGATGGTGTCTACAATTCCCTTCTGTTCTCTTTTAAATTTTTTCAATTTATTTTTTTCCCTTTGTTCCTCAGACTCAATAATTTCAGTTGTACTATCTTTGGTGTTGCAGATTATTTCTTCTGCCTGTTCAAATTTGCCTTGAATCACTCTGATGAATTTTTCATTTCAGTTACTGTACTGTTTAGTTGCAGAATTTTCTGGCTTCTTTTTATATTTCTTGTATCTTAACTGATATTTCCAGTCATAACTTTCTTGAATTTTCCCATGTCTTTCTTTAGTTCTTTGAGCATCTTCAAGATAATTGTCTTTGAAGTCTGTAAAGTGAGACTGCCATAAGGTCTTTCTATGGTACATTTTCTGTTAATATATTTTTCCCTTTGAATACTTAAATAGGCCATACTTTCCTGTTTCTTTATATGATGTGATTTTTTTGTGTAAAACCAGATATTTATATCTAATAATGTGAAAAGTCTGGGAATCACATGTTCCCCTGATCAATAGTTTATTGTGTTTGTTTGCAAGTTTTGTTTTGTTTATTGTTGTAACCCATCTCTGTGCTGAAGATGATCCTGAGATACAAATGTTAGGTTTTCTCAAATGTCTTCTGAGTGTGTGCTTTTCCCTGAGCATGTGTGGTGAATTTATAATTTATTCCCTGTACACAGTTGCTTTTGAAAGTCTTGGTACTTAATGTCACACTCCCAAAAAAAGGAAACAAAAATTACAAGGGGAGTTAGTAAATGGTACTTTAAATCCCCTGGAAGTCATTTCAGGTGAAGGGGAGGTACTTGCAATAGTGAGAGGAGGTGCCACAGTAATGGCTGCCTGCCTGTTTGTGTGTAACTCTGTAATCAGAAGCAGCAATTGGTGATCAGAACATAGGTTCCTTATATTTAGAGGACAGAGTTCTTATTGTCCATCCTTGCTCTCCCAAGTTGCATGCAAGCCACAGTGGGGAAATGTGTACATGACTGTGGGTATGGAACGAGTAACCACTTCCGAACTAACAGCTGAAATTGAGCAAAATTAACATATTTTAACAACTAAGCCTTCCCTGAAATTTGCAAGCCTGCAATAGACTCCAGAGTTCTAAACTAGTTTTATCAGGCAAATTGACCCTTTGTAATTATTGTAGGAGAAGAAAGTTTGATTCCTAGTGCTTCTAACTCTACTATCTTCTCAGAAATGCTATTTCTCTGGTATTTCAAAGTTTGGATTTAGTTCTCTGAACTTAAAACTTGTGAAGATGATTATAAGGAAGTTGGTGTCACTCTTTTCCTTTTCTGAAATCAAATAGATCATTAAGCAATGAAAATAGCTTCAATTGTTATACCCTACTTACTAGGAAGGGACAAATTGTAAGGCTCTTTTTTAGTCTCTGTAGTTTGGGTTCAGTCTGAGCTCCACAAGAAGTGCAATGTATATTTGCTTCCTTTAGAAATTATGTTTTAAATATATATAAAAAAAGAAAAGTACAATTCAAAGCTTCATTCCAGCTTCTACCATGATATAAACCTAGACAATGTATTAAAAAGCAGAGACATTACTTTGCCTACAAAGATCCATATAGTCAAAGCTATGGTTTTTTTTCCAGTAGTCATGTATGGTTGTGAGACCTGGACAGTAAAACAGGCTACACATTGAAAAATTGATGCCTTCAAACTGTGGTGCTGTAGAAGACCACCCTTGAACAGCAAGGAGGTCAAACCAGTCAATCCTAAAGGAAATCAACCCTGAATATCCATTAAAAGGACTGATGCATAAGCTGAAGCTGCAATACTTTGGCCACCTGATTTGAAGCACTGACTCACTGGAAAAGACCCTGATGGTGGGAAGGATTGAAGGCAGAAGGAGAAGGGGATGGCAGAATATGAGATGGTTGGATGGCATCACTGGCTCAATGGACATGCATTTGAGCAAGCTCCAGGAGATGGTGAAGGACAAGAAAGCCTGGTGTGCTGCAGTCCCTGGGGGTCACAAAGAATTGGACACTAATGAGCAACTGGACAACAACCATGATTTAATAAGTCAAAATGACTCAGAAACATGTATGTTGCGTTTCACTGGAACTTTCCCAGAATCAAAAGTTAAGAAAGAGAAGTTTTTGCAAATTAATTTGTATTTTTCTAACTATAATTATTAAAAAAATTTTAGAGTTAAAAGGCAAAACACAGCTGATTTCACATATTCAAAATTACTGGAATATATTTTTAAGATATTCCTTTGAAGGTGTGGCACAGGTAAGCTCTTCTCCTGTCTGTTAGTAACCTCCTTCAAGTCTTTGATCAAGTCATTACTATTACTGAAACTCCATCTGGTGCTAAAAACTTCCCAAACTACTCTATCTCAATGGATAAACTCCTAAATGTAGAAATCTTAGGACTTGTAAAGTTTTAAAGTTTAGCATGTAATGCCAAGCTCCCAGGATAGCTACTTACCATGAATCAATAGCGATGACAAATCACTTTTATTTAATTCATCTTGGGAATCAACTGCTTTAAAATAAAACGTATAATCCCTTCCAAAATATTTTCTAAACTGTGTCCACGTACTAAAGGGAACTAGAGATTTGGGACAATTATCTGGATGAGTTTGGTTTTAAATTTCTCTTGCATAGATCATGATACTTAACAGAGCCAAAGTGTACTTCAGACTTCACTTATTCTAGGAAAAAAATGAGTAAGCCTTTACTGACTAGACTTTTGGAAAAAAGTTTTCCTGTGGCCCATGGAAGAAAGTAGAAATTTAGCTCACATCATACTGTGCTTTCAAATGAAACAACTTAGATAAACTCCAACACATTCAATTGCCTAGCCTATATCTGCAACCTTCTATATCATCAAGATAGTACTAATGCTAATGATAATGATGCTCAGTGTCCCAGAAGTTTATTAACAGCATTTGCATTGGCATTTTTGTTTAGTAAGGCAGGAAATTTCTCCAAAGCTCTTTGGAAAATACGTCTAATAGGAAATAAAGAAGAAAAAGACAACAGAATTTTCTTAATATTTATAATAAATAAAATTCTAATAAATATGTTAGTAAAAGTGTCATTTTTATACCTGATAAAAATATCAAATCCCTTACAATTGTAGAGTGGATGTGACAAATAGATTCAAGGGATTAGATTTGATAGACAGAGTGCCTGAAGAACTGTGGATGGAGGTTCGTGACACTGTACAGGAGGCAGGAATCAACACCATTCCCAAGAAAAAGAAATGCAAAAGGTAAAAAGGTTGTCTGAGGAGGCCTTTTTACAAATAGCTGAGAAAAGAAGAGAAGCTAAAGGCAAAGGAGAAAGGGAAAGATATACCCATCTGAATGCAGAGTTCCAAAGAACAGCAAGGAGAGATAAGAAAGACTTGCTCAACGATCAATGCAGAGAAATAGAGGAATACAATAGAATGGGAAAGACTAGAAATCGCTTCAAGAAAATTAGAGATATCAAGGGAATATTTCACATGAAGCTGGGCACAATAAAAGACACAAATGGTATGGGCCTGAGAGAAGCGAATGATATTAAGAAGAGGTGGCAGGAATACACAGAAAAAACTATACAAAAAAGATCTTAGTGACCCAGATAACCAAGATGGTGTGATCACTCACCTAGAGCCAGACATCCTGCAGTCCAAAGTCAAACGGGCCTTAGGAAGCATCACTACGAACAAAGCTAGTGGAGGTGATGGAATTCCAGTTGAGCTATTTCAAATCTAAAAGATGCTGTGGAAGTGCTGTACTCCATATGCAGGCAAATTTGTAAAGCTCAGCAGTGGCCACAGGACTTGAAAAGATTAGTTTTCATTCCAATCCAAAAGAATGGCAATACCAGAAAATGTTCAAACTACCTCACAATTGCACTCATCTCACTCGCTAGCAACTTAATGCACAAAATTCTCCAAGCCAGGCTTCAATAGTAGGTGAACCGTGAACTTCCAGATATTCAAGCTTGATTTAGAAAAGCCAGAGGAACCAGAGATCAAATTGCCAACGTCTGTTGGATCATCGGAAAAGCAAGACAGCTCCAGAAAAACATCTGCTGCTGCTGCTGCTGCTAAGTTGCTTCAGTTGTGTTCGACTCTGTGAGACCCCATGGGTGGCAGCCCACCAGGCTCCCCCGTCCCTAGGATTCTCCAGGCAGGAACACTGGTGTGGGTTGCCATTTCCTTCTCCAATGCATGAAAGTGAAAAGTGAAAGTGAAGTCACTCAATCGTGTCTGACTCTTCACGACCCCATGGACTGCAGCTTACCAGGCTCCTCTGTCCATGGGATTTTCCAGGCAAAAGTACTGGAGTGGGATGCCATCGCCTACTTCTGCTTTATTGACTATGCCAAAGCCTTTGACTCTGTGGATCACAACAAAATGTGGAAAATTCTTCAAGAGATAAGAATACCAGACAACCTTACTTGCCTCCTGAGAAATATGTATGCAGGTCAAGAAGCAACAGTTAGAACAAGATATGAAACAACAGACTGGTTCCAAATTGGGAAAGGAATAGGTCAAGGCTGGATACTGTCACCCTGCTTATTTACCTTATATTCAGAGTACATCATATGAAATGCCAGGATGAATGAAGCACAAGCTGGAATCAAGATTGCTGGGAGAAATATCAATAACCTCAGATATGCAG
Source organism: Bos taurus (assembly GCF_002263795.3). Taxonomy (NCBI): domain Eukaryota; kingdom Metazoa; phylum Chordata; class Mammalia; order Artiodactyla; family Bovidae; genus Bos; species Bos taurus. Next base: position 36,995,938 of record NC_037328.1, on the reverse strand, counting down.
ATGACACCACCCTTATGGCAGAAAGCATAGAAGAACTGAAAAACCTCTTGATGAAAGTGAAAGAGGAGAGTGAAAATTTAGGCTTTAAAACTCAATGTTCAGAAAACTAAGATCATGGCATCTGGTCCTATCATTTCATGGCAAATAGATTCAGAAACAATGGAAACAGTGAGAGACTAATTTTTGGATTCCAAAATCACTGCACATGGTGACTGCAGCCATGAAATTAAAAGACACTTGCTCCTTGGAAGAAAAGCTATGACCAACCTATACAGCATATTAAAAAGCACAGACATTACTTTGCCAACGAAGGTCCATTCAGTCAAAACTATGGTTTTTCCAGTAGTCATGTATGGATGTGAGAGTTGGACTATAAAGAAAGCTGAGCACCAAAAAATTGATACTTTTGTACTGTGGTGTTGGAGAAGACTCTTGAGAGTCCCCTTGGACAGCAAGAAGATCCAACCAGTCCATCCTGAAGCAAATCAGTCCTGAATATTCATTGGAAGAACTTATGCTGAAGCTGAAACTCCAATACTTTGGCCACCAGATGCAAAGAACTAACTCATTTGAAAAGACCCTGATGCTGGGAAAGATTGAAGGCAGGAGAAGAAGGGGATGACAGAGGATGAGATGGTTGGATGGCATCACTGACTTGATGGACATGAGTTTGAGCAGGCTCAGGGTATTGGTGATGGACAGGGAAACCTGCTGTGCTGCAGTCCATGGGGTCGCTAAGGGTAAAATACATCTGAGTGACTGAACTGAGCTGAAGAGTATCTCATATATATATGTGTGTGTATATATATATTTAAGTTAGGCTTCATTGATAAAGCAAAAAGCCAAAGGAAGAAAGTGCAAACTTCCTTGCCAGGCAGTGGGTTTGTCCAAATCATGTAAGCACTTAATAGATTGAAATATGTTCCAGTCAAAAGGTCCAGATTCCTATATTAATAAAGATTACTAGAAGAGATTTTCTATCCTAATGAAGATAGGTTACTTTAAATAAAAAAAGTGAACTGGTTGTATATGTCTTTGTCTCTTAATTCATGGCTTGACTGTTGCCAATGGCCCTGGCTAGTTCTTTATGCCTCATGTCTTTCTTTACCCTATACCTAAATGAAAATAATCTGTGTATTTAAAAAGATGAGTTTTGTTGATGCGAAATTTATAAGAATGCAGGGCTTCTTGCAGACTATTGTTGGGCTTGGGTGAAGACTATCGGAAGAACACTAAGACTAAGATCTTGATATCTGCAAAGGCAGAAAGTGTATGCAGAAGTCAACAGAATTCTGTAAAGCATTTTTCCTTCAATAAAAAGTAAATTAATCAAAAAAAGAGAATATGACTCAGAGATCTGCAAAGCAGTGTAAGTTCACAGGAAGACAAGAAAAAGAAATGGAGAACTGTAGACCATACGGGGAAGAAATGAGAATAGGACATAAAAATAGCTGTTAATGAAAGTAAGAATGTATAAAAAGAAGTTCCAAAGACACTGAGTGTTATTCATCCAGTGAAGCAGCCAATGTAGAGTCACCTGAAGTTGTTTTTTTGTTTGTTTAAATACAAATTTATTTATTTTAATTGGAGGTTAATTACTTTACAATATTGTATTGGTTTTGCCATACATCAACATGAATCCACCACAGGTATACACGTGTTCCCCATCCTGAAACCCCCTCCCTCCTCCCGCCCTGTACCATCCCTCTGGGTCGTCCCAGTGTACCAGCCCCAAGCAACCAGTATCATGCATCAAACTTGGACTGGCGATTCATTTCATATATGATATTATAAATGTTTCAATGACATTCTCCCAAATCATCCCACCCTCTCCCTCTCCCACAGAGTACAACAGTCTGTTCTTTACATCCATGTCTCTTTTGCTGTCTTGTATATAGGGTCATTGTTACCATCTTGCTAAATTCCATACATATGTGTTAATATACTGTATTGATGTTTTTCTTTCTGATGTACTTTGCTCTGTATAATAGGCTCCAGTTTCATCCATCTCATTAGAATGGATTCAAATGCATTCTTTTTAAAGGCTGAGTAATACTCCATTGTGTATATGTACCACTGCTTTCTTATCCATTCATCTGTTGATGGACATCTAGGTTGCTTCCATGTCCTGGCTATTATAAACAGTGCTGCGATGAACATTGGGGTACACGTGTCTCTTTCCCTTCTGGTTTCCTCAGTGTGTATGCCCAGCAGTGGGATTGCTGGGTCATAAGGCAGTTCTATTTCCAGTTTTTTAAGGAATCTCCACGTTGTTCTCCATAGTGGCCATACTAGTTTGCATTTCCACCAACAGGGTAAGAGGGTTCCCTTTTCTCCACACCCTCTCCAGCATTTATTGCTTGTAGACTTTTGGATTGCAGCCATTCTGACTGGTGTGAAATGGGACCTCATTGTGGTTTTGATTTGCATTTCTCTGATAATAAGTGATGTTGAGTATCTTTTCATGTGTTTGTTAGCCATCTGTATGTCTTCTTTGGAGAAATGTCTATTTAGTTCTTTGGCCCATTTTTTGATTGGGTCGTTTATTTTTCTGGAATTGAGCTGCACGGGTTGCTTGTATATTTTTGAGATTAGTTGTTTGTCAGTTGCTTCATTTGCTAATATTTTCTCCCATTCTGAAGGCTGTCTTTTCACCTTGCTTAGAGTTTCCTTTGTTGTGCAGAAGCGTTTAATTAGGTCCCATTTGTTTATTTTTGCTTTTATTTCCAATATTCTGGGAGGCGGGTCATAGAGGATCCTGCTGTGATTTATGTCGGAGAGTGCTTTGCCTATCTTCTCCTCTAGGAGTTTTATAGTTTCTGGTCTTACGTTTAGATCTTTAATACATTTTGAGTTTATTTTTGTGTCTGGTGTTAGAAAGTTTTAACCCAGGCATTGTATTTGAAGCCTTGCCAAGGATAATAACTAAGAAGGATTGCCTAACCTACTGTGGGTGGGGCTGAAGCAGGACAGAGTTGTAAAGTCAGCTTATGTTAAATCAAAATTCAAAATTTGAATGAAAGTGAATTCATATGTTAGTGTTTCTGAAAAGTTTGTAGTTCATGATTCTTCATAATTTAGATAATTGTTTTATCTCAAATGAATGGGTGATTGTGTAGTATCCTTTGGGAATTGTTTTGGAGAAATAGGAAGGAGAAGTATAGGGAAGATAAAACTGGCTCCAGTTCTTTTTGCTTCCCCCGTCAATAACCTATGTATAATTGTGTTACAAGAAAAGGTAGTAAAACAGAATTTCTTGGCTAAAAAAAAAAAACAAAACAAAAAAACCCCCAATAAATCACATATTGCAAACCACAGCCAGATTGTTTCCTCCTTTCCTTAATTTATTTCCTAATGTTATTCCTTCATGTACTTACTCAGTCCATAAGTATGTATTGATTATTTACTATGTTGTTCCAGACATTGTGTTCAATTCAGTCACTTAGTCATATCCATCTCTTTGCAACCCCATGGACTGCAGCATGCCAGGCCTCCCTGTCCTTCACCAACTCCCAGAGCTTACTCAAACTTATGTCCATCAAGTCAGTGATGCCATCCAACCATCTCATCCTCTGTCGTCCCCTTCTTCTCCTGCCTTCAATCTTTCCCAGCATCAGGGTCTTTTCAAATGAGTTAGTTCTTCACATCAGGTGGCCAAAGTGTTGGAGTTTCAGCTTCAGCATCAGTTCTTCCAATGAATATCCAGTACTGATTGGATCTTCTTGCAGTCCAAGGGATTCTCAAGAGTCTTCTCCAACACCACAGTTCAAAAGAATCAATTCTTTGGTGCTCAACTATCCTTATAGTCCAATTCTCACATCTACATGTGACTACTGGGAAAACCATAGCTTTGACCAGACAGACCTTTGTTGACATTGTGTTAGGCACTGAGAATAGAATGTTGAACAAAAACTAATACATGTTCCCTGATGTTTGGGGCATAAAATTTCAAAGAAGGAGAGTGACAAAGTGAATCAAGAAATAGATTAGTTTTTAACTGTAATAAGTGTTTTGTTGGATAAGGAAGAGAGTGGGAATAACAAGAACCTAGTTCAGACAAGCTGGCCATGAAGACATGTTCTATTTAGAATCTCTCAGACTATTAATTTGGATAAGTAACAATGAATCTCACAAGACTTGGTGGTGGAAGTATACAGTTTGCAACACAAAAATTTTTTTTTTAATTTTGTGCTGTATTTTCTTTGAAAATACTTAAGCATAAACCATGAGGTGCAATCCTAACTCCACTTATATCCAATTCTTTGCCTACTCCACATCTGCAAACAAACAGTTGAATTTTCATGAGAAAATTGTGTAATAAAGGTGATCAACCTTGAAACCATGACCAGGAACTGTAAATGGGCTCCTGATACTTTAAACTAATAAAACTATACTTTCCAATCCTCCCATTCTTCTATCACCTTAAAGACTTTATACTCCTCTTATTTCCTAACCCTCCAATACTTCTTACTCACCTTCACTTTCAGTGGATGACCTTGCTTCTTACATAACTGAGAAAATGAAAAGATTCAGAATAGAACTTTCATAAAGTCCAAGTACATCAATTCAATGTTGGTCGCTCCAAGTGATAGTAGAAATAATTGTCCACTGGTTAAAATGATAGTACTCAAGGCAAGTATTTAGGGAGATCCCCTTCATGCACCACAGGCTTGTCGTGGCAAAGGGGCTTGCATAATTCAATGAAGTTATGAACATGCCATGCAGGGGAACCCAAGCCATAAGGGCCATAGTGAAGAGTTTTGACAAAACGCGGTCCACTGGAGAAGGAAGTGGCAACCCGCTGCAGTATTCTTCCCTGGGGAATGCCATGGAAAGTGTGAAAAGGCAAAATGACAAAATGACCTCAGTTTGTTTCCAAGCCAAGCTATTAAAAATCACAGTAATCCAAGCCTATGTGTCAACCACTGATGCTGAAGAAGCTGAAGTTGACTGGTTCTACAAAGACCTACAACAACTGCTAGAAACAACACCAAAAAGAGATATTCTTTTCATCATAGGGGATTGGAACACAAAAGTAGGAAGCCAAGAGATACCCAGAATAACAAGCAAGTTTGGGCTTGACTACAAAATGAGGCAAAGGCTAACAGTTTTGTCAAGAAAACACACTGTTTATGGAAAATACACTTTCTAACAACCCAAGAGACAGCTCTAAACATGGACATCCCTAGATGATCAATACCAAAATCAGAATGATTATAGCCTTTGTAGCCAAAGATGGGAGAAGCTCTAAACAGTCAGCAAAAACAAGACCTGGAGCTGACTGTGGTTCAAATCATGAGCTCCTTATTGCAAAATTCAATCTTAAATTGAACAAAGTAGGGGAAACCACTAGGCCATTCAGGTATGATCTAAATCAAATCCCTTATGCTTATAATGGAAATGACACATAGATTCAAGAGATTAGATCTGGTAGAGAGAATGCCTGGAGGATTATGGATGAAGGTTCATAACATTATACAAGAGATGGTGACCAAAACCATCCCAAAGAAAATGAAATGCAAGAAGGCAAAAGTGGTTGTCTGAGAAGGCTTTACAAATAGCTGAAGAAAGAAGGGAAGTGAAAGGCAGAGGACAATGGGAAAGATATACCCAACTGAATGCAGAGTTCCAGAGAAGAGCAAGGAGAGAAAAGAAGGCCTTCTTAGATGGCCAATGCAAAGAAATAGAGGGAAACAATAAAATGGTGAACACTAGAGACCTCTTCGGGAAAACTGGAGATATCAAGGAAAAATTACATGCAAGGTTTGGCATGATAAAGGACAGAAACAGTAAGGACCTAACAGATGCAGAAGAGATTTAGAAGAGGTGGCAAGAATACACAGAAGAGCTATACAAAAAAAGGTCTTAATGACCCAGGTAACCACAATGGTATGATCACTAACCTAGAACCGGACATCCTAGAATGTTAACTCAAGTACACCTTAGGAAGCATTAGTATGAACAAAACTACTGGAGGTGATGGAATTCCAGAAGGGTTATTTAAAATCCTAAAAGATAATGCTGTTAAAGTGTTGCATGTAGTATATCAGCAAATTTGGAAAACTCAGTAATGGCCACTGGACTGGAAAAGGTCAATTTTCATTCCAATCTCAATGAAGGGCAATGCCAAAGAATTTTCAAACTACTGTACAATTGTGCTCATTTCAAATGCCAGCAAAATTATGCTCAAAATCCTTCAAGCTAGGTTTCAGTAGTACATGAACCAAGAAATTCCAGGTGTACAGCTGGGTTTTGAAGAGGCAAAGGAATCAGAGATCAAATTGCCAACATTCATTGGATCATGGATAAAGTGAGTGAGTTCCTATATAACATCTACTTTTGTTTCATTTACTACGTTAAAGTCTTTGACTGTGTGAAGCATAGCAAACTGGATATTTCTGTCTTCTGAGAAACCTGTATGCTGGTCAAGAAGCAACAGTTAGAACTGGGCATAGAACAACTGACCAGTTCAAAGTTGGGAAAGGCATATGATAAGGCTGTATATTGTCACCCTGCTTATTTACCTTGTATGCAGAGTACATCATGTGAAATGCTGGGCTGGAAGAATTACAAGCTGGAATCAAGATTGCCAGGAGAAATATCAATAACCTCAGATATGCAGATGACACCACCCTTATGGCAGAAAGTGAAAAGGAACTAAAGAGCCTCTTGATGAAGGTGAAAAAAGAAAGTGAAAAACCTGCCTTCAAACTCATCATTCAAAGAACTAGGATTATGGGTCTGGACCCATCACTTATGTCAAATAGAAGGAGCAAAAGTGGAAGCAGTGACAGATTTTATTTTCTTGGGCTCCAAAATCACTTTGGACAGTGACTGCAGCCATGAAATTAAAAGAAGCTTGCTCCTTGAAAAGAAAGCTGTGACAAACTTAAACAGCATATTAAAAAGCAGAGACATCACTTTGCCATCAAAGGTCCATATAGTTGAAACTATAGTTTTTCCAGTAGTCACATATGGATGTGAGATTTGGACCATAAAGAAGGCTGAGTACTGAAGAATTGCTTTCGATTAGTGGTTTGGGAGAAGACTCTTGAGAGTACCTTAGACAGCAAGGAGTACAAGCCAGTTAATAGTCAATCCTGAATATCCGTTGGTAGGACTGTTGTTGAAGCTGAAGCTCCCAATACTCTGGGAACCCTTCTGCGAAGAACTGACTCATTGGAAAAGACCCTAATGCTGGGAAAGACTGAAGGCAATAGGAGAAGGAGACAGCAGGTGATGACATGGTTACCCAGCATCATCCACTCAATGAACATGAAACTGAGCAAACTCCGGGAGATAGTGGAGAACAGAGGAGCCTGGCATGCTGCAGTCCATGGGGTTGCCAAGAGTCAGACATGACTTAGTGACTGAACAACAACAATTTACAGAAGTGACATAGCCTTATTCCTACGTGAAAGGCCTACATTTTTCATGCAAGGGTCAAAATCTAGATCCTTTCGTTAATGCAAACCGTTGGTCCTTGGCTGCTTCTGTACCCTAACCAAATGACAATATGTGCTGTCTCAACCCTCAGAACAGAAAGGCATCATCCATCTTGAAGAACTAGAGGGAAGACGGTGGACCTTCCCCATGCTACAGAAACAGATTGAATTGCTTTATGTACCCATGTGCCCTTAGATTCTGAGAAGTATTTAATCCAACACTTTTTTATTGCCAATGACTACCTGGTGGCCAGATTGTGGAAGAAAAACCATAATGCCCTCACTTATTCAAACTTCCAGAAACCATTTGTCCAAAGTACAGAGCAATCACAGCAGTGCTAAATAGGCTGAAAGTAATTTGCAACAAATAGATTTGCTTTTGTTTGTTTTGGAATTATAATATCTACTCACATGAAGAAAATGCACTGAGAGAAAAGGTTCTGTGGAAATAACTAGACTACTATTGGGAAACTGTTGGAGGAAGTGGATCTCAGAAATCACAGGACTCTACCTAACTTTAAGTGTATGGTTCATGGAAAAGAGCACTAAAAGCTAGTAGAGTCAACTTCTTGGGGAAGATATGTGGAAGGCTCTCTTATATAAAGTAGGTCACAAAATATTGTGTTCTTTTAGTTTCATATAAAATTTCCATGAAGTGAAAGTAAAAGTCACTCAGTTGTGTATGACTCTATGACCCCATGGACTTCATGGACTATACAGTCCATGGACTTCTCCAGGCCAGAATATTGGAGTGGGTAGCCTTTCTCTTCTCCAGGGGATCTTCCCAACCCAGGGATCAAACCCAGGTCTCCAGCATTGCAGGAGGATTCTTTACCAGCTGAGCCACAAGTCCAGTAATACAGCTTATATCATATTACCCCATTCTCTGCTTTTTGCTATCCCGCCTGCTCCACACAATGGCCCTTCAAAACAAATAGTGAGGATATTATAAGCCTATCTGGGCTTCACCTCATCAACATGCATGGATAGCCCTTACTAACAGACTATTTCCATGTAAGGCTAATGCTTACATCTGCAGGAGAAGCTTTCTCAACCAGCCTAGTGATTTAAAGGATGATCTGTGTTTCTAAAACAACAGAGCTGGTAATTTATTTATTTTTCTTTTTGTTCAATATCCAATTCTTCAAGAAGTTATACCCACCGTGAACCCCAAACTTTCAGCCCTGCCAACTTCCCCAGACAGAGCTGAGCTGTATGATTTAAGCTAGAAGGGCTTTCTGGACACCTCACTATATTAGAGAACAGAGTGAGGAAGCGATGAAGCACTGGATAGATCCAGTAGAGATTAAAGGATCTTCTTGAGGAGAAGGCATCCTAAATGAGCAGGCATCACACTCCTTTTTGGGGTGGGGGGTAAGCTTCAATTTCCATAATATGATTGCTCTGGGAAATTTTGGCAAAAGAAACATTTTCTACAACTGTCAATTCAACCTTTGTCTATTATTCTATAGAAAAGCACTTTCTATGGAGTACATCTTCCATGTCATTTGTAGGTCATGTTTGCACAGCGAATCCACCTGTGTTTATTTGGCAATTCCAATGTTTGTTTAATCATGATGTGCCAAGAAAGAAAACTAAAAACTTGTAGAGAAAATTGCAAAGTGACAGAAAAAGAGAATAAAGAGATTCTTAGACTGACCCATAATAACCTATGGAAGAGCATTTTACACGGCACCGTCAGAGATTTCTGAAGAATGCCGAGGACTCTTTTTTTCTCGACATTGACAAACTGGGGAGTTCTGGGTTCATGAGAATGAGTTACCACTTGCATACTAAGTTTATAGCCTGTCTCTGGCGCAGCTTTTTATCAAAGATGTGAGGCAGAAAGAATGCTCTGTCTCTCTCTTTCTTATTGTGTTTATCTCCATTGTATTCCCACATGTGTTGTTAGTAGAGAAAATTATTTATCACTGTAATTTTGCTTCCAGCAAGTTCTAATTATAGCACTTTGGCAGAGAGAATACTGACAGAATTTTGTTGTTGAGCAGCTCATGGAAAGGGCTGAATTATTCTTGTTTCATCAACTATTGTAGAAAAGTTCAAATGAGACAGGACTGAAATTTCTCCCAATATGTACAATGAGCTATTAGTTGAAACAAGGTCATTCATTTCACTTTTTGTTGTTTCCCTATTCTAAGTGGCATTATACTGCATCCATTGCATTCATTGCAAACTTATGTATGTTATGTCTTTTATTTAATATGTAAATTCTGAATGTTATTCATCATCCATTGAATTTAAAGGTTAAAACAATTTTGCTTAAAACACAGATATTTTTTATTTTTCTGGACTCAATGCCTTGGAAAGAAAATTGACTTAACAATTTCCTGATGATGTTTAATTGCCCTTACTACTATATCTAATTTATAAAATTGTGTGTGTGCTATAGTAATCTCTGCTAAAGGCTAGAGATTATGGCAGAATATTCTATTATTTTTGAGATTATTATACCAAATCACATACCATATACAAAATTGACTGTTTATGAACATATCTCAAATAAAAAATATAAATTGAAAGGAAGACTGAAACTGAAAATGGAATACTGAATGTGAAATCTGACCTAACTGAACAAGCAAGAATTTTCAAAGAGAAATGGCACCTAAAATGACTACTATTATTTCTAGTAGATTTTATGTGTATTTTATATGTCTCTAACTTTTTTCTTGAATTTTAATTTTGTCTTTTAATGTAGTCTTAAAAATAACCTGGACTGGTTTTGTTTTTGTGTTTTTGGAGAAGAGAAGAATGTTAGTTTTTTTTTGGAAGTGTGCATTTCAGATAAATGGATTTTCTTCGTTGAACAGAGTGGTCAAATTGAGACTAGATAGAGAAATCATAGAGAGCTAAGGGGTAGGAAAATTAAGGTCTTAATGAGTAGGAATTTAGCAATGGCTCTTTGATAGAGAACTCAAGATATACTGCCATCAAGAATTTTAGTTACCCACTCTCCTTAAGGGTTTTTCTGGGAACCAGAATTAATTAGCAACTGAAATTCCTGGGCAAAAACCTAAAAGCTGTCCTTTTCGTTAGGTTATTTTCTTATAACAAAATGTTAGATTAAGATGCCTTTCTTAAGATGTCTCTATGCTTCTGGTTTCCTGATATTTGTCAACCTTTGTTAACTGTGAAATTCACCAACTGATGCTTTTGTTTTAAAGGCCAGATTACCATACTCCATACTAACTTCTCAATTTAATTTATGTGAAATTACATTTTCTACTATATCACATAAAAATAAAAGATTTCACTTTGCTAACTTTATTTTGGCTTTACCCATTAAACCAGCCCCTATCATTCATGTGTAAATTCCAGGAATATTTTTGTCTCATTCATGTGCAATATTTTAAAATGCATACTCCATGTCAGAAATTTGTAGACTAATAAAGAGCATAAGAAGAATATAAATGGAAAACAAAATATAATTTCTATACATTATTGAAATTAGACTGCATAATGAAGAAATACATTTGTGGAAATAATGCTAGGTATCTAGAAAATTCTCATAAAAAATGGATTTCTCAATAATGTGTTGAAGCATAAGTAGCAGTTCAATACATAAGCAGAGATGGATGTTGTAGGAAATGAGAACTGGTTAGTTGGCATGTATTCCAATCAGAGCAAAGCATGTGAGAACAGTGTGACACCAGAAAGACCAGGCAATGTGTTCGAAATGGGAGCAATCTGGTTTGGCAAAGCCTTCAATATTCCCTGGTGACTCAGACGGTAAAGAATCTGCCTGTAATTTGGGAGATCTGGGTTCAATCCCTGGGTCAGGAAGATCCCCTGGAGGAGGAAATGGCAACCCACTCCAGTATTCTTGTCGGGAGAGTATCCTGGACAGAGGAGCCTGATGGGCTACAGTCTGTGAGGTCGCAAAGAGTTGGACACAACTGAGCGACTAACACACACACACACACACACACAGCAAAAAAGAACTTTGAAAGGTGGCAAAAGATCAAAAGATCACAGAAGATCTTAAAAATAAACTACAGAATTTGCAATTGATTTAGGAGGTCATGGGGGAGATCTGAATGTTTTCAAGAGGAATGATGTCACAATTCTGCGAGCCAGAGTGTGCAATCAGAGCAGTCCAGAACATTTGTGAAGACAGGACTACAAGGCAAGCCTTTTCACTTGGAAACACAGTGTTCTTCCTCTTTCTCAAAGTGACCATACAGCTTTTTTATCACTATTTCTCTAAGGTTGCAGTTACCGTTAGCCACGAAAGTGAAATACTATCACTTACATATAGGCTTGCACTCTCTGTGCCCCTACTGTTTTTGCTCGGAAACTCTTCTTTCTGTCTTCTTCCTCTCCCTACTCCTAGCACCAGCATTCCAAGTTCCTCATGTGACATCTCTACTACCAGATGACTCCTTCCGTCTACTTTTTAGTTTCTTCTCATTTGAAAACATTCATTGCTGTGGCACAGTGCTGCTGCTGTTGTGCAGTCGCTTCAGTCGTCTCCAACTCTGTGCGACCCCATAGATGGCAGCCCACCAGGCTCCTCCGTCCCTGGGATCTCCAGGCAATAAGACTGGAGTGTGTTGCCATTTCCTTCTCCAGCTGTGGCACAGTAACCTCATCCAAAAAAAGAAGGATTGAGAGATTCATTTCTGTACTAGATATTCCCTAGGTAACAGAGATGACGGAAACAAAAATACTACATATTAGGCTAATAATCTAGAGAGTAAATGTGTGTGGAGAGAGAAGATAAAACTAAGACACAATACCGTCACCATCATAATATACATGTGTGTGCATGTATGTGCATGTGTATGTACTTATATGTGTGTATGAGTGGATATATGGTCTGATGTGGACATTTAGAGAAGAAAAAGGAGTCATTTTTCCTCAGGATCATAAGGGAATCTTTCTAAAGAACATCCCATTTAACCTGAATTAGGAGGGATACGCAGAATTCTGAGGAACAGGTGAGAAGAGGGAGGCAAGTTGTTTTCCGCAGTGGTGTGACTCCTACAGAAAGTTTGACCTGAGCAAAAGGATGCAGAGACCCTGAAAACATATTTATAGAAGGGAAATCAACTTAATTTGACTGAAATATAAGATTTCCTATATCTTATATCTGAATATCTGAAACAAGGGTTATGAGTTTTAGAGCCAGACGCTAAAAGTGAAGAATGTAGAGATATATTCAATGGACTATGTTGAGCCTTTAAACGTATTTGAATAGAAAATTCCAAGATTACTGATTCACTTTATAATTTTAATAATAGTGATATAAATGTGAATTGCAGAGGACCAAGCTATGGCAAGAGAAGGAAATGGCAACCCACTTCAGTATTCTTGCCTGGAAAATCCCATGGACAGAGGAGCCTGATGGGCTACAGTCCATGGGGTTGCAAGAGTCAGACATAATTTAGCGACTAAACAACAAAACTACAGCAATATGCAGGTAAGAAGCCCTGAGAATCTGAAATTGTTGGCAATGGGAATACAAAGGAGTTTAATATAAGATATATAAAATCTCTAACACTATACTATGAATTAAATATTATCTACTGTTTAGAGAGCCATGAATGTACATTTTTCAAAAGATTGCTAATGACTAGCAGATACCAAAGTGTAGTTACTCATACTGTTTGTAACCAATATACTTGGTATTTTAAGTGCCCACTTAATTTTTGTATTACACCTTCCTTTTTAATTGAGAAAGAACTAATATTTTGGGGCATTACTAAAAATTTTGCTTTCTCATGTATTATTAAAATACCTCTATGTAAAACCAATTAATCTAATTTCAAGAAGAGAAAACAGAAATTCCAGGAAGTGAGGAAGCCAAGGTACCACAGCTATTAAGTGGACTAGACTAGATGGGATTTAAAACCATATAAAAGGAAACCATATACCAGGAAGTCGGTGATAGTATTGTTGGATGCAAAGAAATAAATACTTAAGCACGCAATATTTTGCCCTCAGGAAAATTATAGTATTGTAAAAATAAAGAGGCTTCCTAGGATAGATTTCTGTGTTTCTATTATGAAGTAAAGTTCAAATGTAAATATGGAAAATTGATTAAATTACAATTAAGTTTAATGTTCTACATTATATCCAGCTCTGCAGCTCTGCGGGGTTAAATTATCTCCAGTTTCTTCATAATTTTCCCTTTACCAGTGGTATAACTCTTGCCTCCCCTTGGACTCATAGAATTTTAAATGCCTCTTGGCCTTCTTCCTGAATAACTGGACAAAAATCTTGGTCCTATTTTGGTAACATGAATACCAGAAAAATTGTCTTACTGTTGTTAGGATACCACAAAACCCTGGGTGGCACCCTGTTGAGAATTTCTATTCTAATTTCAAAACTTTCATAATAAGATGATGACTCCATCTCCTCTCATGGCCAATACAAGATTTTGTTACAACAATATGAAAAAAAAGAGTGAGTTCTCTAGTGTCAGCATTCCTACTCTATGCAATAAAAGGGAGAGCATGCTTAGTCATACAGACTGAAATAGCTAAAGGCAGTACAAAAATACAAACCCAATTTCTAAGGTAAGCAATGAACACTTGATCTTTTCCAGGCATGTGACAGACTTTCAGCTTTATTCACCTCATATAATAAGAGTAAAATATCTGCATTATTTGGCTGCTTCTGGAAGATAGTACAAAAAGAGAGAGAGAATGCATAACCTTTTAACAGGATGCTTTTAAACTAATCATTTCAGTGTGCTCTTTGCAGAGAAAGCTAATATTGTTAGCACCAAACTAAAAAGGAACTTGACGATTTACAGCTCACAATTAAAAGATTTATCAAATTATCAAGCTTTCAAGCATAATTTCAGTTCAGAGGAGAGTGCAAAGAGTGCACATGTCCCAGAGGAATGGAGAACACTTGCCTGAGGGCACTCACAGCGTGTGCTGCTCTACAGAGTGAATCCCAGTGGTTGTGTATGCACCTAAGGCTGATACACACTCTTCTCACATCCGGAGACTGGACAGAGGGAGGGAGGGAGGGAGGGAACTTGTGGTTGAGAAAGTGATACCTCCCGGTAGACAGACTCCAAATTATTATGCATTTCTGAATAGCTGTGAAAAATCGATTTTTATTTTTTGAAGAGCTTTGCTTTTGGAATTTGACTGTTACCCAATCTAACAGTACCTCCCGAGGTTTGAGGATGGTGGTAACTTGGAAAAGTAAGAATGTGTGTGACCAAAATAAAATGAAAAAAAAAAAAAGCAGTTTTTTTTTTCTGTAATTGAAAAGGCCTACAAATCAAAACTGATTTCAAAATTCATCCAGAATCTTTAAAAAAGAAAGCTATTCAAGAGTGGAGGTTGGCGTAAAACCTTAATCAATGTTATTTAAGGAAACTTTGAAGAGTCTGATGCCAATCTAGTGCTAATGCCAAGACCTACTTCAGGAATGTCTGTTTCTTGCTGGCATCCCTCTGTGGAGAAGTGGCATCTCATCCATCTTACCTCTTGTCTTATCCTATGGGGAAAATATAAGAAAAATGACTGGAGTGACTAGACATAGATTCATTCCTATGCTTAAAAAATGTAATAGTATAGTGTTACCAAAAACATAATTGAGGGCTGAAGTGTAAGAGTTTATAGATTAATACATAATCCATTTTCTACTTGAAATTGAAAACATCTTTCTCTTAAAGCCACATAATTTTGTTCCTTGCAAATAAATTTAAGGATACATTCCAGGTCCTACAGCCAGATACCTATTTATACACAAAGTAGCAAAGTAAAATCAAGATCTAGAGACTGAAAAGAATCAGTTAGCCAGCAGCTGTTGGGTAAGTACAAGTCAGTGCTACTTTAAATCACACTGATCATTGTAAAATACTTATAGTTTGCTTGATGATGTTTATAAAACTACTTCTGACACAATGCAATTACTAATTTTTATTGTCACCCAGGTGTTGTTATTCTGAAGATGACTTACTGAGATGACGTTGAAACTTTCTCAGAATATTTGTACCAAAGCTGGTAACTTTCCAACCTATTTGTGTTACAAAATTATTACCTCATCGAGTAAAAGACATCACAATATATACAAATCATGACTAAATGATTATGCTGATTAGGTTATATTATTAATCAAAGTCAACCTTCTAAATCTAATTAATATGTGTGCAGCATATTCTACATAGCAAATTTAATTTGTATTTTAAATGAGACTTCCCTGGTGGCTCAAACGGTAAAGCATCTGCCTACAATGCGGGAGACCCGGGTTCAATCCCTGGGTCTGGAAGATCTCCTGGAGAAGGAAATGGCAACCCACTCCAGTATTCTTGCCTGGAAAATCCCATGGACTGTGGAACCTGGTAGGCAACAGTCCATGGGGTCGCAAAGAGTTGGACACGACTAAGCGACTTCACTTTCACTCTAATTGTGTTAGCTTGGAAGAAAAACTATAACCAACCTAGACAGCATATTAAAAGCAGAGACATTACTTTGCCAACAAAAGTCCATCTAGTCAAAGCTAGGGTTTTTCCAGTAGTCATGTATGGATGTAAGAGTTGAACTATAAAGAAAGCTGAGCGCAGAAGAAAGGATGCTTTTGAACTGTAGTGCTGGAGAAGACTCTTGAGAGTCCCTTGGACTGCAAGGAGATCCAACCAGTACATCCTAAAGGAAATCAATCCTGAATATTCATTGGAAGGACTGATGCTGAAGCTGAACCTCCAATACTTTGGCCACCTGATATGAAGAGCTTACTCATTTGAAAAGACCCTGATGCTAGAAAGGATTGAAGAGGGGAGGAGAAGGGGATGACAGAGGATGAGATGGTTGGATGGCATCACTGACTCTATGGACATGATTTTGAGTAAGCTCCGGGAGTTGGTGAAGGACAGGGAGGCCTGGCTTGCTGCAGTCCATGCGGTCGCAAAGAGTCAGACATGACTGAGCAACCGAAATGAACTGAACTGAGCTGTTTCTCAAAACCTACTTTAAGGGTTAATGGTTTAGACCAAATAAGAGCTACTCTGAATGACCTATATTATAAAGAGAAAAATATGTAAAAAATTTCCTGATGATCCTGAAAATTCCTGTTGTTTTAAATATTTACAGTGCAAATGAGGAACTTAATTATAGCTATGTTTTCAAATAATGCATTTCACCCAGAGTGGGAAAAATATTTATGAATAGTAAAATTTTACATATTGGTTAATTAACATAAATTATTACCAACTTAAAAGTCAAAAATAAAATTAAAATGCTATATAAGGTGAAAATTCTAAATATAAGCAGGATCAGTTTTGTATTTTGATTGAAAAGTGAAGTGGCTCAGTCGTGTCCAACTCTTTGTGACCCCATGGACTGTAGCCTATCAGGCTCCTCCATCCATGGGATTTTCCAGGCAAGAATACTGGAGTGGGTTGCCATTTCCTTCTCTAGGAGATCTTCACAAAATATAAATAGCCTCAGTTTGGTTTGAAGCTTCTTTGTTTTATAAAAACCTTCTGAGAGAAGAAAAATTAGAAAAGTTACTGATCCATGTGAGAAAACAATATTTAATTGAGAACAGAATAATGTGATAGTCTTCAAAAAAATAAATTATTTGTCTTGAATTGTGTCTTAAAGTGTTTTAGAGTTAAGGGGACTTAGCTGGTAGTTTAGCTTATGAAGTTTGACCTTCTTTTCTTATCATTATTATTGTTTTATCTTTTCTTTCATTTCTCTCAAAAATTAGCTTTCTGTGGAAAAATTTGGTAGAAAGTGCTATTTTTTAGATCTGATCTGTCCATGAAAGAAAGAGGCTTTCAAGAGTGTTTATACTGAGCACTGAAGAAGTTAAAGGTTTTAGCATAAACTTCTTTGCACTGCTGTATTTGAAATGTGAGGATTTAGATTAAAAACCAAAAAGAGACCAACAGTGAGTGGCTTCTCTTCACATTTTCTTGTTGTTTAATTGCTGAGTCATGTCTGACTCTTCTGAGACTCCTTGGACTGTAACACCACTAGGTTCCCCTACCCATGGCAATCCCCTGGCAAGAGTACTGGAGAAGGTTGCCATTTAGGGGACCTTCCCAACACATGGACCTAACCTGCATCTCCTACATTGCTGCTGCTTTTGCTGCTAAGTCCCTTCAGTCATGTCTGACTCTAGGCAACCCCATGGACTGCAGCCCACCAGGCTTCCCCGTCCCTGGGATTCTCCAGGCAAGAACACTGGAGTGGGTTGTCATTTCCTTCTCCAGTGCATGAAAGTGAAAAGTGAAAGTGAAATCTCTCAGTCTTGTCCGATTCCTAGCGACCCCACAGACTGCAGCCTATAAGGCTCCTTCGTCCATGGGATTTTCCAGGCAAGAGTACTGGAGTGGGTTGCCATTGCCTTCTCCTCCTGAATTGCAGAAGGATTCTTTACCACAGATCCACCTATTCTATCTGAAATACAAAGCCTGATATTTCCTTGGGCATTATAATATTTATAGTAGAATAGAAGATGATAAGAATGCCTAAAATAATGATCATTAATTAAGGTATAAAATAGTGCAGAGAGCTTGTAGTCTCACTTTCAAAATGAATTTTTTGTAGACATAAGCATGTACAATCTGTTTTGTCAAATACTTGTATCATACTTCCTAATACAGTTAGAATAGTTATTGGGCAAAAAGCTGATCACTGTGATAGATACATTATTCAAGAAATGAAAAGACAACTGGAAACTCCGAGAAAAACACAAAGCTATGAAAATAATAAAAAAAAATGAGCCAAATATACAAAGCAAACTAAAATGTGGAACAATTGTAAGAAAAGTAGAGTAAGAATAGAAAATCCATTTAACTTTAAAGCTAGGCATGTTCTTTTACTAGCTCAAGTGGCATGGCCTTATCATTCCAGCACATTACTTGATGTGGCAGTAAATATTTAAATAAACCTAGCAATATTAACACCCACATTAGATTCCAACTATGAGAGTAATTATAAACACAAAAAAACAAACATATTTGTTGTTGCAGAGTAGGTAGATATATATTGCAGCTGTTGCTGCTGCTAAGTCGCTTTAGTCGTGTCCGACTCTGTGCGACCCCATAGACAGAAGCCCACCAGGCTCCCGCATCCCTGGGATTCTCCAGGCGAGAACACTGGAGTGGGTTGCCATTTCCTTCTCCAATGCATGAAAGTGAAAAGTGAAAGGGAAGTCGCTCAGTCGTGTCTGACTCTTAGCAACCCCATGACTGCAGCCCACCAGGCTCCTCCATCCATGGGATTTTCCAGGCAAGAGTACTGGAGTGGGGTGCCATTGCCTTCTCCAGGTAGATATATATTAATGTTCAGATTTATGTTCATTGTTCTATATATAGTTTATACTAATCCATTTTTTAAAAAATTTGTTGAAATATATTTGATTTACAATATTGTTAGTTTCTGCTGTATAGCAAAATGAATCAGCTCTACATTTATCCATTCTTTTTTAGATTCTCTTCCTACATAGGTCATTACAGAGTATTGAGTAGAGTTCTGTGTTCTATACAGTAGGTCCTTTCTAGTTATCTATTAAATGGCTCAGACGGTAAAGCATCTGTCCGCAATGCGGGAGACCCGGGTTCGATTCCTGGGTCGGGAACATCCCCTGGAGAAGGAAATGGCAATCCACTCCAGCACTCTTGCCTGGAAAATCCCATGGACGGAGGAGCCTGATAGGCTACAGTCCATGGCGTCGCAAAGAATCGGACACGACTGAGCGACTTCACTTTCACTTTCCGTGCGTATATGAGCTTCCCAAGTGGCACTAGTGGCAAAGAACCTGCCTGCCAATGCAGGAGACATAAGAGATGAGGGTTCAATCCCACAGTTGGAAAGATCGCCTGGAGTAGGAAATGGCAACCCACTCCAGTATTCTTGCCTGGAAAATCCCATCAACAGAGTAGTATGGAGAGGTACAGTCCACCGGTTTGCAGAGTCGGACAACACTGAAGCAACCTAGCATGAAAGCATGCAATGTGCGTATATATCCATCCCAGTCTCCCAATTTATCCCTCCCTCCCATAATTAATTCCTTTTAACTGAGTCAAATTAAAAGTATATTTGATAAGATGGCAAAGAAGAAAGGCAAGTGGAAAGGTGGAAGAAAAGTCAGGGACAATAATATTTGCATTTTTTTATCTCAAAGGAAATAGAAACACGGACCAAAATAAATCACTTGAGAAAGTTATGTGTATATAATTAAAAGTCTACAAAAGTAATCAATACACATTAAGTTATATACTTTATTATATAAATTAAATACTAAGTGATATAATACAATTTTGGAGACTTAGAAGTATGTAATGAAACTGAATAAAATCTCTAACTTTCATATGAAGAATCATATCAATGGTATTGTGTTTAGGGAGTTTTTAAATCCCTACAAAGCATACCTCTTATGTTTAATTTTTTTCTCATTTCCTCTTTCCATTGTCATTCTCTTCCGAAAAATTATTTCCTTTAAGGTGGCTGATTTATATTTGAATAAAATTTATTTAAATTGGATAAAATTCATAAGTTTCATATGAACCATTGGAAAAGTTCTTGTTTTTTAAACTGAGATGTACTATTTTAATCCACCTTAATTGTACTTAGCTATATTGTTGGTTTCATTTTGCTTTTATTTAACATTATGTTTTTAAGGATATATCCATTTTGTCATGTGCCTATTTATAACTTTTTGAAAGTTGTGATTTGTTAATACTTGCAAGCATTATCCAAGATTGTTAGCTGGTTGAAAAACATTACAGAATTTAAAGTATTTATAGTATAGTGTCTGCTAAGTAGTGAGCTGGGTCATGTTTCTATTATTTATACAATAATATTTTATTGAAATGAAATTAGAGAGAGATGTTTGCATTCTTTCATTTTAAAAGAAGTTGATTTTATCCAATGTCTGTACTTGAAACAAGAGACCCATCATCTAGGATTTTTACAACTATCCAGCAATGTTTATGGTTAGAATATTTGCTATGGCAAGATTTATCTTGTAATAACAAACACAAACTTGTAAACTTTATATATTTTCATGAACCAAATACCTGAATAATTTTTTGCAAGGTTTCATGATTGATATAGAACATACTAATAAAATTGGAGTCTATGGCTTCTTTGAAAAGATTTTCTATGTCTTTTGTATTGTTTTCCAGGGCACTCGTAGGAACATTTCTGGGTAGCTGAGTCAACCCTTCTTAATTCCAAATCAGGAAAGATGACATTTTGGTGGTTATGAGATGATTTATTAGAGTCTCAGTGCTTCCTTTTCTACTTCCTCCCTAATTTGGATAGCAGTGGACCTATAAGAATGTTGTCTGTAAATGATGAACTGATTTAATTTTGGAAGATTTCTCTTCCCACCCAATCTGTTTGTGTAGGACATAGAACAAAACTTGCTGATGCCAGCTTTTGTTCGTTGTGGGTTTCAGCCATGTTTATCTTCCAGAGACCTCACAGCAACAACTAATGTCTCCTGACCACATAATTTGATTACTGTAATTCCCAGTCTTTAGATCCTCCCACTTATGACTTCTCTTTCTTTGAAGATTGCTTCAAGGTTTATTGCATACCGATTGCTCAATAATTAGCTCTAGGGATTCAGAAAAATATTTTAAATACTGGAGCTGACTTACATAAAATTGTTAAGCACTTATACTGAGTAATAATGTGCTGTATAGACTAGACAATTCCTTTGGTAACAATTCCTGTGATTAAAATTATGAATTTATGGGTGGGAAAGGATGCCAAAAGTCATTTGGACAAGCATTTTTGTTTCAGTTGAAGTATTCCAGACAGATGTGATTAATTGCCCTGAAAGATAGCTATGCTTTTATAACTGGTAAGCCAGAGGCTTTATCATTCTGAGGATCCAAAATTTCAACAAATTTGTTTTAAATTTCCAATTATAGTGATTCACATCCCAGGAGCTTGACTAAAAGAAACCTTCACACTCCAGAAGTGGTAACTTATATGTTTTAACAAATAAATCTATTTCCTAATGTTTCAAGCAGGATGTATCATGTTTTTCCTGCTAGACAGTACCCTTAGCAGATGTCTACTGACCTTGAAGCTGCCTGCAGGAGCTTCTCTATTGCTGATATATTCACTCCCTGGATGAGTTTGCCAGGCTTTATATTTAGAACATGCTCTATTGATATAATCAGAGTTTCCAGTTTCTAAGAAGCTAGAGCAGTGTTGGTTCTCATGAGACATAAACACTACACTTTAAGAATCAACTCAGGAAAATCATCTGTATCAGTCAGCAATGTATCAAGCACCTCCAAAACTCAACACTTAAAATAATAAGTATTCTCAATGTTTATAAATCTATGGATCAGTTGGGTAATTATTTTGCTTTCCTCTATAGTCACTCATAGGTTTTCCTGGTAGCTCAGAAGGTAAAGAATCTGCCTGCAATGCAGGGGACCCAGGTTTGATCCCTGGGTTGGGAAGATCCCCTAGAGGAGGATATGGCAACCCACTCCAGTATTCTTGCCTGGAGAATTCCATGGACAAGAGAAGCTTGACTGGCTACAGTCCATGGGGTTGCAAAAAGTCAGATATGACTGAGAGCCTAAGCACAGCACAACACAAGGTCACTCATATATCATACCTAACACAGCTGAGGAGGCATTGGTGGATTTGCTGACCTAGTCTGGTTTGGGGTCTATTTTCTATACAGTGGCCCAGGATGGTCTTGACTGAGACTACTGTAGTTATACCAGGTCCATTCTTACAGAAGTAGCAGAATCTTAAAAGAAAATAAGAAAGATAAGGAATACATACCATGACCCTTGCAGCATCCTATTGGCCAAAGCAGGTCACAAAGTCAGTTCAGGGTCAGTTCACCAAGACACTAGTGAGTTACAGGGTCAACAGTGTGCTACAAGGAGATCATTAATTGAGGCTAACACTGTAATCAGGGGTAAATGCTGTGACTCATATGGTAAAGAATCTGCCTGCGTTGCAGAAGACATGAGTTCGGTCCCTGGGTGGGGAAGATCCCCTGGAGTAGGAAATGGCAGCCCACTCCAGTGCTGTTGCCTGGACAATTCCATACACAGAGAGCCTGGAGGGTTACAGTCCATGGGGTGGCAAAAACAATGCAATCAATCTACCACACCATCTCATCAGCTTTGCCTTTCACTTTTTAGCACACTAGTTTTCTTAAGCCTCTAAAAGAAGACTAAAATAATAGTATTTTATACATATGTATGTTGTGTGTTAGTTGATCAGTCATGTCTGACTCTGCGACTCCATGAACTGCAGCCTGTCAGGCTCCTCTGTCCATGGAATTCTCCATGCAAGAATACTGGAGTGGGTTGCCATTCCCTTCTCCAGGAAGGGAGATTGTCAGGAGATCTTCCCTAGCCAGGGATCGAATCAGGGTCTCCTGCATTGAAGGCAGATTCTTTACCATCTGAGCCACCAGGGAACCCTTACTATTATAAATAGTAATATTGCTGCTAAGTCATTTCAGTCGTGTCTGACTCTGTGCGACCCCATAGACTGCAGCCCACCAGGCTCCCCGTCCCTGGGATTCTCCAGGCAAGAACACTGGAGTGGGTTGCCATTTCCTTCTCCAATGCATGAAAGGGAAAAGTGAAAGTGAAGTCACTCAGTCGTGTCCAACTCTTAGCGACCCCATGGACTACAGCCTACCAGGCTCCTCCGTCCATGGGATTTTCCAGGCAAGAGTACTGGAGTGGGGTGCCACTGCCTTCTCTGAAATAGTAATATTATTTGTCCTCAAAATTTTCCATAAAATCTGAGAGCCAAGAAAAGTAAGTTTGTGATGAGTCTTTATATTCATATATAGTGATTGCAAGTTCATACAACCAAGTTGATTGCACCGGATATTAGTGGAGCAGTATTTTAACGTCTTTCCACTTCAGGAGAAAGGCTGGGTACTTTGAAGTTCAGTACAACTATGTTTGAACCCTGGGGGTTTCCTAGGTGGCTCAGTGATAAAGAATCCACCTGTCAATGCAGGAGACCTGTGTTCCATACCCGGGTTGGGAAGGTCCTCTGGAGAAGGTAATGCCAACTTGCTCCAGTATTCTTGGCAGGATAATCCCATGAACAGAGGAGCTTGGCAGGCTGCATTTTGCATGGTGAGTGCTAAGTCATTTCAGTCATGGCTTCAGTCATGTCTAACTCTTGGCAACCCTTTGGACTGTAGTCTGCCAGTCTCCTCTGCCCATGGAATTTTCCAGGCAAGAATACTGGTGTAGGTATTCTTGCACTGGCAGGCAGGTTCTTTACCATGATGTACTCAATAGTGCTGACAGTAGGGTCTCTTTTGGAACACCCTCCACTCCTCCTACCGATTTAGATTCTCCACTGTTTCTCTAGAGGGCTACTATTCACATTGTGGGTGGAACTGTTTTTATAGAACAAGATTTTCCTCACCCTTAAAGAATATCCAGCATGTTTGGCCTCATCCACTAGTGTCCAGGCCCACTCAATGTATGGATTACTTCCAAAATTCCTGCATATTTCCAAACATTCCTGTAGGGGATTCTAAGAATCCTAGTTGAGAATAATATCCCTGACAATCTAACTTCCATAATATTGATCCACAAAAACTGTTGTATAAAGAACCCTGGCTTTTTGGAGTTGTTTTTGTTTTTGTTTTTTTTTTTTTCTACTACATTACAGTTCAGTTCAGTTCAGCTGCTCAGTCATGTCCGATTCTTTGCAACCCCATGAACTGCAGCATGTCAGGCCTCCCTATTCATTACCAACTCCTGGAGTTTACCCAAACTCATGCCCATTGAGTCGCTGATGCCATTTAACCATTTCATCCTCTGTCATCCCCTTCTCCTCATGCCCTCAATCTTCCCCAGCATCAGGATCTTTTCAGATAAATCAGCTCTTCACATCAGGTGGCCAAAGTATTGGAGTTTTGGCTTCAACATTAGTCCTGCCAATGAACATCCAGGACTGATCTCCTTTAGGATGGACTGGTTGGATCTCCTTACAGTCCAAGGGACTCTCTAGAGTCTTCTCCAACACCACAGTTCAAAAGGATCAATTCTTCAGTGCTCAGCTTTCTTTATAGTCCAACTCTCACATCCATACATGACCACTGGAAAAACCATAGTCTTGACTAGATGGACCTTTGTTGGCAAAATAATGTCTGTTTTTTAATATGCTGTCTAGGTTGGTCATAACTTTCCTTCCAAGGAGTAAGAGTCTTTGTTTCATGGCTGCAATCACCATCTGCAGTGATCTTGGAACCCCCACCCCCCTGCCCCCCAAAAAAGTCACACACTGCTTCCACTGTTTCCCCATCTATTTCCCATGAAGTGATGGGACCGGATGCCATGATCTTCATTTTCTGAATGTTGAGCTTTAAGCCAACTTTTTCACTCTTCACTTTCACTTTCATCAAGAGGCTTTTTAGTTCCTCTTCACTTTCTGCCATAAGAGTGGTGTCATCTGCACATCTGAGGTGATTGATATTTCTCCCGGCAATCTTGATTCCAGCTTGTGCTTCTTCCAGCCCAGGGTTTCTCATGATGTACTCTGCATATAAATTAAATAAGTAGGGTGACAATATACAGTCTTGATGTACTCCTTTTCCTATTTGGAACCAGTCTGTTGTTCCATGTCCACTTCTAATTGTTTCTTCCTAACCTGCATACAGATTTCTCAGGAAGCAGATCAGGTGGTCTGGTATTCCCATCTCTTTCAGAATTATCCACAGTTTATTGTGATCCACACAGTCAAAGGCTTTGGCATAGTCAATAAAGCAGAAATAGATGTTTTTTCTGAACTCTCTTGCTTTTTCCATGATCCAGCATATGTTAGCAATTTCATCTCTGGTTCCTCTTCCTTTTCTAAAACCAGCTTGAACATCTGGAATTTCATGGTTCACATGTTGCTAAAGCCTGGCTTGGAGAATTTTGAGCATTACTTTACTAGTGTGTGAGATGAGTGCAACTGTGCAATAGTTTGTGCATTTTTTGGTGTTGCCTTTCTTTGAGATTGGAATGAAAACTTGCCTTTTCCAGTCCTGTGGCCACTGCTGAGTTTCCCAAATTTGCTGACATATTGAGGGCAGCACTTTCACAGCATCATCTTTCAGGATTTGAAATAGCTCCACTGGAATTCCATCACCTCCACTAGCTTTGTTTGTAGTGATGCTTCCTAAGGCCCACTGGACTTCATATTCCAGGATGTCTGGCTCTAGGTGAGTGACTACATTACACTGAAATTCAAATTTCCAGAAGTGAGAAAGAAAAAAAAAAATTGAAGAGAGAATCATTTCCCACAGATTGGCACCTAAGCAATGGTATGCTTTGGCCAGTGTTGTGATTTAAAAACACATCTGCTTTCCAAAATGTCCCCTGTATGTCTTCCATTATCCACTATATCTTTTTCAATTAAGGAATGCAAGACCTTTTCAAAAAATGTGTGTCATTTAGGACAAATTATAATGTTCTTATATGTGCATACTTTTGTGAAATGTAACTTTTGAGTGAGTAACTAGAACCTAGCATGGACCTAAGAGATTTACAGCATACCTCAGAGATATTGTGGGTTAGGTTCCAGACCACCACAATAGAGTGAATATTGCAAGAAGGTGAATCACACAAATCATTTTGGTTTTTCCAGTGCATATAAAAGTTATGTTTACACTATACTGTAGTTTATTAGCTATGCAATAGCATTATGCTTAAAAATAGGTATACTTAATTTATTGCTTCTCTGGTGGCTCAGATGGTAAAGAATCTGCCTGCCAATGCAAGAGACCCGGGGCTCAATCCCTGGGTCAGGAAGATCCCCTGGAGAAGGAAATGGCAATCCATCCCAGTATTCTTGCCTGGAGAATTCCATGAGCAGAAGAGCCTAGTGCAGTACAGTCAAAGTGTTGCAGAGTTGGACACGACTGAAGCAACTTTCACTAATTTATTATTAAAAAATAACTATCATGGAAGCCTTCAATGAGTAGTGATATTTTTGCTGGCGGAAGACCTTGGTTCAATGTTCATGGCTGTTGACTGGTCTGAGTGGTGGTTTCTAAAGGTTGGAATGACTGTTGACATTTCTGAATATAAGACAAAAATGAAGTTTGCTGCATCAGTTGACTCTTCCTTTCATAAGCGATTTCTCTGTATTATGCAAGACTGTTTGATTATATTTTACCCACAGTAGAACTTTGAAGATTGGAGTCAGTCCTCTTAAACATTGCCACTGTTTTATCAACTATGCTAATATAATGTTCTAAATCCTTTGTTATTTCAATAGTCTTCACAGCATTTTCACCAAGAGTAGATTCCATCTCAAGAAACCACTCTATTTGCTCATTCATAAAAAGCAACTATCCATTCAAGTTTTTTCAGGAGATAATAGCAATTCAGTCACATCTTCAGGCTCCATTTCTGATTTAGTTCTCTTATTATTGCCACCATGTCTGCAGTTACTTCTTTCACTGAATGCTTGAACCCCTCAAAGTCATTCATAACAGTTAGAATAAATTTCTTCCAAACTCCTATTTATTTGATTTTCTGAGATCATCCCATGAATCACAAATATTTTTAATGGCCATCTAAAAGATGAATCTTCTCCAGATTTTCAGTTGACCTCCCAGTTCCAATAGAGGAATCACTATCTTTGGTAGCTCTAGACTTATGAAATATATTTCTTAAATAATAAGACATCTACATTACTCCTTGATCCATGAGCTGCAGAATAGATATTTGTTAGCAGTCATGAAAAACAACATTCATCTTATTGTATATCTTCATCAGAGCACTTGAGAGAACAGGTACATTGTCAATGAGTAGTAATATTTTGAAAGAAATCTTTTTCTCTGAGAAGTAGGTCTCAATAGTGGGTTTAAAAGATTCAGTAAACCATGTTATAAACAGATATACTTTGTTGTTTCATTTATAGAGCATAAGTAAATAGATTTAGCATAATTCTTAAAGACCCTAGAATTTTCAGAATGTATATGAAAACTGGCCTCAACTCCAAGTTGCCAGTTTTGTTAACCCCTAGCAAGAGAGCTAGTCCATTTTTGAAACTTTGAAGCCAAGCATTGACTTCTCCTCTCAAGCTATGAAAGTTGTATATGGCATCCAATGTAAGACTGTTTTGTCTACATTAAATATCTGTTGCTTAATGTAGCTGCCTTCATTTTATTTATTTTAGCTAGGCTTTCTGATTAACTTGGTGCAGCTTCTACATGAGCATTTTCTGCTTTATCTTGTATTTCTATGTTATGGAGACAGCTTCCTTGCCTCTCTCATCTTTCTAGAGTTAAAGAGTCAGAGCATTGCTCTGGCTTAGGCTTTGGCTTAATGGAATGTTGTAGCTAGTCTGATCTTCCATTCAGACCACTAAACCATTCTCCATAACAACAACAAAGTTGATTTGTTTTCATGTGTGTGTTCACTGGAATAGCACTTTTAATGTCCATGTATAAATTTTTCTTACATTCACAACTTGGCTATTTGGACAAGAGGCCTAACTGTTCACCTAACTTGGCTTTCAACATGGCTTCCCCAGAAGTTTAATCATTTGTAATTTCTGATTTAAACTGAGAGATGGGTGACTCTTTGTTTCACCCAAATAAATAAATAAATATTTATTAGTGGCTGCTTTAGGGTTATCAATTACCCTAATTTCAATGTTGCTGTGTCTCAGGGAGTAGGGAGGCCCTGGGAAGAGAGTGAATTGCTAGTAAGGAGAGCCATCAGAACATTCCCTCTTATAACCATAAATTTATCCTCTTAGTCTGTAAGTCTGTTTATGTTTTGTAAATAAGCTCATTCATATTCAAGGAGATCAAACCAGTCAATCCTAAAGGAAATCAACCCTGAATATTCATTAGAAAGACTGAGGCTGAAGCTGAAGCTCCAGTACTTTCACCACCTGATGCAAAGAACTGACTCATTGGAAAAGACCCTGATGCTGGGAAAGATTGAGGGCATGAGGAGAAGGGAACAGCAGAGGATGAGACGGTGGGATGGCATCACCAACTCAATGGACCTGAGTTTGAGCAAACTCCTGGAGATAGTGAAGGACAGGGGAGCCTGACATGCTACAGTCCATGGAGTTGCAAAAGTCGGATATGTCTTAGCAACTGAAAAACAACAATAGCAACCACGTATAAGTGATATTATGGTATACTTCTTTCTTTGACTTACTTCACTTTTTGAAAATCTCCTTAACTAGAGTCTTCCTAACCCTCTTTCCCACCTATTATTAACATAAACAGCTGTCTGATAACTCAGTGATCTTCATTCTAGGAATGTTTTCCCTGATCCTTTATTATTTGCCTCAAATATATAGGTCTTGTCCTATCAATGTTCTAAATTCCACTAAAGATCATTTACCTGCTTGAGTTCCATCCTCTTAGGAAATAAAATATGAATTAGCTAACTGGGCAAATGAATTCCCCAGACACTATTGGTTGCTTTTCCAAATCTTTTCTTTCTTGGTGGCAATATCCCCATTGGGACTCTGAGAAGGATGGCATTATCCTGAAGTCCAAAGGCAATTACTGAAGAAAAAAATTAAAAAAAAAAAGCCAACCATATTGGTCCTATTGTCCTTGTCAGTGACTGGTTTAATATTGCTGATATGTTATAACACTGGCCAATGAAATATGAGAAGACATTTTTGGATTGCCTTGGAAAAGATTTCTTTTTTCCCTTTTACTAGGGTAGGGAAATGACTGTATGTAATGGTTGAAATTGTAGCAACCATCTTCCCATTATGACATGAGTTACACTGACATATTGGGAATTACAAAGGATTTTGTATGTCAAAGTTATCTTACCTGATGTTAGAAGAGATAATTTTTTGTTAGAAGAGTTTTTTTCTTGTTGTTGTTGTTCCTGAGTCAGAATTTTCTGTGACTTGAAGTTTAAAACTTCTTAAAGAATAACTACCAATACTACATAACTGTACAGTTTATAAAATCATGTCCAGTAAAATATTTTAACAGTGACACCCTGGAGAAATTGTTTGCTCTTTAAACCATGTTTCAGACACATTAAAAGAAAAAAAAAATGTATGCCGTGCTTTTCAACCATTTTCAAAGCACACAGTTTGGAAGACTACAGTTTTATGGGACTATTTTGCCTCTGAGCCACAAAGTTAAATGCTCTGTGTCCTATATTTCTGACTGAATGTAGACAAGTTTTTAACAAAGAATAAAGTTCTGGACCAGACATACTGGACAATAAAATGGGCAATAAAATGCTTTAAGATGCTCAACAATAGCTTTAAAATGAATGTGGCCAGAGAGTTCACTTAAGACCATTATGTAGCCTATTGGGTAATTATATTTCCATATTATTTATGGATATTCTCTCTTTAGAGATTCCCTACTCAGAATAAATAGGGATATATACCCTGACTTCACATAGGAATCCAGGATGAAATATTTCTTGAACATTTAAACAAGGAAGGAAGACTATTGGCAGAAAGTGAGGCTGTAATAGGTAGACAGAGAATCTAGAAAGGAGAATAAAACAAAGCCGTCATAGACAGAAAAAAAGAACTGAGCTTCACTTGCAATATTCAGTCTGGGGATGGTCTCTTAAAGTGTGAATTATCTGCACTGAGAAAGGAAGGGAGGGTACAAAGAATAGAATAAAATTTAGAGTGCATTAAATTTTACATCAATGACTTTTCTGTGTAGAGAAATACTAGACCAAACACAAGCAAATGGACTATATATCATTTCTACACACTGCTGTGCTAGTGAATTCATCCCTGATCTGAATGGTAAGAGCAGATTCATTGGGAATGAATAATAGTGTGACATAGCTAATTAATGCCAGTTCCATCTAGGCCTCTTAGGCAATCATGCCAAATTGTACAGTGCAATGGGGTGTTTTTTATGTGACAGTGGTGTATGGGGGATTGATCTGCAAATGTAAAGATGGCATCAAACTATGGGACCAGAACTAACTGCTCAGCATTATGGTCACACTGAATTACAGCTTTTTGATCTGGCAAAACTGCCACAAGACTTAGCATTTTTGAAATACTATCATAAAACGGAATTCTGAAATAACTAGCTCATCAATCACTGACATTCCATGCTGCTTCCCAGAATTGGAAGCACATATGTAAGTATTTTGAATCTTCTTTGTAGAAAAAGTTCTTCTTAAAGGCGTCATTTTATACAATCACACACACCAGGTCTAAAAGGCCTGGTAAGAATGTTCCGTTTTTTAAGGCATTCATGTAACAATTGAGTGAAATAATTGTGAATATGAAGGAGACAAATGAGAGCATCCTTTTAAAGCAGTTGTTTAGGTAACTTACATGCAAGACATCCAAATTACATATTTATTCACTAGTTTTGAGTAACTGATTATTTTTCAATCTTGCCAATGTCAAACTAAACCTGTTTAACAAGTGGTTGATAAAATCTTGATAATATATACTCCATTGTTTGCATATAGTTTTGCTGTATTTCTTTAAAATCAACCTTATAAATTGTATTATGTGCATTCTTAAGTTTGTGTTTGTCTAAAGAACTGATAAAAATGTTTTATTATAAACATAGAATATGTATGTATTCTATATATATCTACTCATATATCTGACAAATCTTTTCATAAATATATATATATATCTTTTGTGAAAAGATTTGTCAGATATATATATATATATATGTATGTATATATATATATATGTATATGCACACACACACCTGGAGAAGGAAATGGTAACTCATTCCAGCATTCTTGCCTGGAGAATCCCAGATACAGTGGAGCCTGGTGGGCTGCAGTCTATGGAGTTGCACAGAGTCGGACATGACTGAAGTGACTTAGCAGCAGCAGCTGCAGCATATATTTATATATATATATATACTCAGTATATATGTATATATATATACACTCAGTCCTGTCTAACTCTTTGTGATGCTTAGAACTGTAGTCCACCATGCTCCTCTGTCCATGTGATTCTCCAGGCAAGAATACTGGAGTTGGTTGCCATGCCCTTTTACAGGGGATCTTTGCAACTCAGGGAATGCACTGGCAGGCAGATTTTTTACCCCTGTGCCACCTGGGAAGCCCTAGACACATATTAATGACAAGTATCTGTTCTTTTAAGACATTATCTCTTTCAAAGTACTCTTTGACCCAAATGAATAAATTTTTCTTGAATGCAAATTTTCAAATCCTATTATCATCTGATTTATATTTTCATGCATTATGTTTATTTATTCATTACTAGTATAATAAATATATTTATTATATTAATAAATATATTATAAATATTATATTACAACACATATTTATTATATTAATAAATACATTTATTACAATAAATTATATATATTATAATATATTATATTATATGTTTATATATATTATATATTTAATATATATAATTAATGAAATAATTATTTATTCTTTTGAGTCACTTTTTTTTTCCAGTTTTATTTATTTATTTACTTTACAATATTGTATTGTTTTGCCATACATTAACATGAATCACCATGGGTGTACATGAGTTCTCCATTCTGAACCCCCCTCCCACCTCCCTCCCCATTCCATCCCTCTGGGTCATCCCAGTGCACCAGTCCTGAGCACCCTGTATCATGCATCAAACCTGGACTGGCGATTTGTTTCACATGTGATAATTTACGTGTTTCAATGCCATCCTCCCATATTATCCTGCCCTCACCTTCTCCCACAGAGTCCAAAAGATTGTTCTATACATCTGTGTCTCTTAGCTGTCTTGCATACAGGGTTATCGTTACCATCTTTCTAAATTCCATATATATGCATTAGTATACTGTATTGGTGTCTTTCTTTCTGGCTTATTTCACTTTGTATAATAGGTTCCAGTTTCATCCACCTCATTAGAACTGATTCAGATGTATTCATTTTAATGGCTGAGTAATAGTCCATTGTGTATAGGTACCACAGCTTTCTTATGTACATCACTTATGTACAACTTATTGTTGGTTTATATTTTTAGAAAGCAAACTTTTCCTTTAAACTGGTAAGTTTATCCCACTTATGTATTTCTGTTCTGTTATTGTTATCATAGTTTATCACATCAGAATTTCATTGTTTTGACCGGTATCTTAGTCATAAAAATTATATAAAGATTAGCCTACAAGTAATAAAACAAGCAAAAGTGTTAGTCACTTAGTCATGTCCCATCCTTTGCAACCCCATGGAATTCTCCAGGCAAGAACACTGGAGTGGGTTGCCATGTCTTTCTCCAATGAATGAAAGTGAAAAGTGAAAGTGAAGTCGCTCAGTCATATCCAACTTTTAGCGACCCCATGGACTGCAGCCTGCCAGGCTCCTCCATCCATGGGATATTCCAGGCAAGAGTACTGGAGTGGGGTGCCATTGCCTTCTCCGTTACCATCTGAGCCACCAGTATATCTCCCAAACTCCAGACAATCTGAGAATATATTTTTGTTTCTTTTGCACATTAATAGTGACTTGGCTATGAATGAATTTATATTAACTCTCTTTTCCTTGGAAACATTATAGTCTTGACGTCAATCCACAATGATTGCCTAAAAGAAGTCTGAGGCTCTCTTGCTCTTTTTGTTTATAGGTAACTTGCTTTGTCTGTATGCCTTTGGCATTATTATTATTTTATACCTACAATTCAATAGTTTCAGTAGCACATGTTTTCGTTCTGAATGTTCTCTTATTAACTTTTTTGGGAACAAGGTGAACCTTGCCAGTGTGTAAATTCAGCTATTTTCTCATTTCAGAAAAGTATTTATCTTTAATTTTCCATGATTCTATCTGTTATGCTTTTTGTATCAGTTCAGTTCAGTCCCATAATCTTGTCCGACTCTTTGCGACCCCATGGACTGCAACACACGAGGCTTCCCTGTCCATCACCAACTCCCAGAGCTTGCTCAAGTTCATGTCCGTTGAGTCAGTGATGCCATCCAGCCATCTCATCCTCTGTCCTCCCCTTCTCCTCCTGCCTTCAGTCTTTCCCAGCATCAGTGTCTTTTCCAATAAGTCAGTTCTTCACACCAGGTGGCCAAAATATTGGTTTCAGCTTCACCATCAGTGCTTCCAATGAATATTCAGGACTGATTTCCTTTAAGATTGACTGATTTGATCTCCTGGTAGTCCAAGGAACTCTCAAGAGTCCTCCAACACCATAGTTCAAAGCGTCAATTCTTCGAGGCTCATATTTCTTTATAGTCAGGGAGGCTCCAATTTTCCATATGTTTCTATTCTCAAAATCGAGTTTTTATCCTTAAACCCACTTTTCCTACTTCATTTTTCCTCTTTCAACTCTAAGTGATACACTATGTGTGTGCTCGTGTCCAACTCTGCAAAACCATAGACTGTAGCCATTTAGGCTCCTGTGTCCATAGACTTTTCCAGGCAAGGATATGGAGTGGGTTGCCATTTTCTTCTCCAGGGGATCTCCAGGAAAATACTTTATTAGTAGAAATGGTCTTCCAATTCTTACTTCTTGTTTCTAAAGTATTCTTCCATGGCACCTTTCCTCTCACTTTGTTTTCTAATTACTCTCTCTCTTACAAGCTCATCTTTTAACTGATTTTGTCGGATTACTACTCTCTTCTTTCATAGGTCCCATGATCTACTTGATTTAGTACTTGATGCATATGTTTTCTAGGTTTTTTTCTGTTTCCATTCACTCAGATTGTAATTTCCAGGACTCTTTTGTTTTCTCCTTTCCTTTCTTCAGTTCATTTCTCAGCAGAACAGCTATATGGAACCTAATTGAATCTTCTTTTTGCTCCTTCTTTGATTTAGCACAGTTTTATCTAAAGTTTTCAGAAATACAGTGAGTCCTTCTCATTTATCTTGATGGCCAGGTATGGATAGTTTCCTTTTTTTCTTTTTTTAATGTATTTCAGTCAGTTGGAGTGAGATATAAAATTGAGTTGTTTTTAAGAGACTTTTCTTTGATATTTTCTACACCTGTTTGTTGCCAGGGTACCAACTGCCCATTCAGCTCAAACCTTGCCTAAAAGGGGGCCCTAGGGCTTCAGTGCATACCACCCAATGCAGGAAGAGCTATACTAAACTTTGGTAAAAAGATCCTTAGGTTTTGGACTGGACCCTTTCTGCTTTTTCCCTTCTCTTTCTCTTCCTTCTTTTTTAAAATACTTGTTGTGGCTTCTCTGGTGGTTGAGCAATAAAGAATCTGTCTGAAATGCAGGAGATGCAGGTTCAGTCCCTGAATCAGGAAGATCCCCTGAAGAAGGAAATGGCAACCTACTCCAGTATTCTTGCCTGGGAAATACTATGGATAAAGGAGACTGATGGGCTAGAGTCCACAGGATTGCAAAGAGTCAGACACACTGAGCAACCCATAATTTCTTTACAATGTTGTGTTATTTCTGCTGCACAATGAAGTGAATCAACCATATGCCTACATATATCCCTTCCTTCTTGAACCTTCCTTCCACCCCCACACCATCCCAGGTATTTATGTCATCACTGAGCATTGATCTTAGTTCCTTGTGCTGTACAGCAGGTTCCAACTAGGTATCTGTTTTCCATATGATAGTGTGTATGTCAATTCTAATCTCACAATTCACCTTCCCCTTCCCCACCAGGTCTACATGTCAATTCTCTATGTCTGTGTCTGTATTCTTGTTCTGCGAATAGATTCATCTGTACCATTTCTCCAGAGAAGACATACAGATGGCCAAGAAGCACATAAAAAGGTGCTCAACATCATTAATTATCTGAAAAATGCAAATCAAAATTCAATATGGTATTACCTCACACTGATCAGAATGTCCATAATCAAAAAAATCTATAAGCAATAATTTCTGGAGAGAATATGGGAAAAAGGGAACTCTCTTACACTGTTGATAGGAATATAAATTGATACAGCCACTATGGAAAACAGTACAGAGGTTTCTTAAAAAACTAAAAATAAAATTTTTCTTATCCTATTTTTATTCTTTATTTTATCATAGTCAACTGATTCCTTCTGTCAAAAAAATTGGCCTTGTTAAAATGATTTAAAAAGACAATTTAGGTGATACTTTAACACTTCGTGAAGTATGAATTTCTCCAAACTCTTGAGAATGGAGTCACCCACATTTTGAAGTGTTAAATAAAGTTTGTTTGAATTGTCAAATTGATCTCACTTTTTTTTTTTTTTTGGCTAGTTTAGATGTCACTGAACTTGGAAAACCATGTTAATAAAACAAATCTTTAGCTTTTGGTTTCATATTCTTGTAAATGGTCCATCTGCACAAAAGTCAGACCATCTGAGTTATCAATTCATGATTGTCAAGTAACATGGATCATTGCCCTGCTTCCTTGATACTTCAGACACACCCAGATATATAACCCCAGCCAATCAATATTTTCATTCGTTCTCTTCCTTGTTCCCTATTCTTTATCCTATAAGGTCTTATGCCTTCTGCTCCTTTTTTGCTATTCTCTGAACTCTTGAATCACATGATCACAATCTTGTCTAACTCAATCAAACTATGAGTCATGCTGTGTAGGGTCACACAAGATGGATGAGTCATGGTTGAGAATTCTGGCAAAACATGATCCACTGGAGAAGGGAAAGCCTAGCTGCTTCAGTATTCTTGCCTTGAGAACCCCGTGAACAGCGTAAAAAGGCAAAAAGATATGACACTGAAAGATGAACTCTCCAGGTCGGTAGGTGTGCAGTATGATTCTGGAGAAGAGTGAAACAACTCCAGAAAGAATGAAGAAACATAGCCAAAGCAAAAACAACACCCAGTTTGGATGTGACTGGTGAAGCAAGTAAAGTTCGATGCTGTAAAGAAGAATATTGCATAGGAACCTAGAATGTTAGGTCCATGAATCAAGGAAGTGGTCAAACAGGAGATGGCAAGAGTTAACATCGACATTTTAGGAATCAGTGAACTAAACTGGATTGGAATGGATGAATTTATTCAGAAGACTATTATATCTACCACTGTGGGCAAGAATCCAAATAAGAAGTGAGTATCCCTCACAGTCAACAAAGGAGTCTGAAATGCAGTACTTGGGTGAAATCTCAAAAATGACAGAGTGATCTCTGTTTACTTCCAAGGTAAAACATTCAATATCACAGTAATCCAAGTCTATACCCCAACCACTAATACTGAAGAAAATGATGTTGAATGGTTCTATGATGACCTACAAGACCTTCTAGAACTAACACCAGAAAAAAAGATGTCCTTTTTATCATAGGGGACTGGAATGCAAAAGTAGGAAGTCAAGAAATACCTAGAGTAACAGGCAAATTTGGCTTTGGAGTACAAAATGAAGCAGGGCAAAGGTTAATGGAGTTCTGCCAAGAGAAAGCACTGGTCATAGCAAACAACATCTTCCAAGAACACAAGAAATGACTATACCCATGGACATCACCAGGTAGTCAATACTGAAATCAGATTGATAATAGTCTTTGCAGCTGAAGGTGGAGAAGATCTATATAGTCAGTAAAAACAAGACCAGAAAATGACTGTGGCTCAGAACATGAACTCCTTATTGCCAAATTCAGACTTAAATTGAAGAAAGTAGGGAAAACCCTTAGACCATTCAGGTATGACCTATTAAAATCCCTTATGACTATACAGTGAAAGTGACAAATAGATTCAAGGGATTAGATCTGATAGACAGAGTGCCTGAAGAACTATGGACAGAGGTTCGTAACATTGTACAGGAGACCCTGAACAAAACCAGACCCTAGAAAAAGAAATGCAAAAAGGCAAAATAATGGTCTGAGGAGGACTTACAAATAATTGAGAAAAGAATGGAAGTAAAAGGCAAAGGAGAAAAGAAAAGATATGTCCCTCTGAATGCAGAGTTCCAAAGAACAGAAAAGGGAGATAAGAAACCCTTCCAAAGTGATCAATGTAAAGAAATAGAGGGGAAAAAAAAGAATGGGAAAGACCTTCAAAAAAATTAAAGATACCAAGGGAAACTTTCATGCAAAGATGGGCACAATAAATGACAGATATGGTATGGACCTAAAACAAGCAGATATTAAGAAGAGGTAGCAAAAGTACACAGAAGAATTGTATAAAACATATCTTAATGACCCAATGTTGTGATCACCTAGAGCCTGGAATGTGAAGTCAAGTGGGCCTTAGGAAGCATCATGATGAACAAAGTTAGGTGATGGAATTCCAGCTGAGCCATTTCAAATCCTAAAAGATGATGCCGTGAAAGTGCTGCACTTAATATGCCAGCAAAATTGGAAAACTCAGCAGTGACCACAGGACTGTAAGAGGTCAGTTTTTACTCCAGTACCAAAGAAAGGCAATGCCAAATATGTTCAAACCACCTCACTATTGCAATCATCCGCTAGCAAAGCAATGCTCAAAATTATCCAGCCAGGCTTCAACAGTATATGACCCGAGAACTTCCAGATGTACAAGCTGGATTCAGAAAAGGCAGAGGAACCAGAGATCAAATTGCCAATTTCCACTGGTAAGAGAATTCTAGAAAAGTCATCTACTTCTGCTTCATTGACTATGCCAAAGCCTTTGAGTGTGTGGACCACAACAAACTGTGGAAAAATTTTAAAGAGATGGGAGTATGAGACCACCTTACCTGCCTCCTAAGAAACTTATATGTAGGTCATGAAGCAATTGTTAGAACTGGACAGCAAACAAAAGACTGGTTCAAAATTGTGAAAGGAGTATGTCTTTCTATATATTGTCACCTTACTTATATAACTTGTATGCAGAGTACATCACGGGAAATGCAGGGCTGGATGAAGCACAGGCTGGAAACAAGATTGCTGGCAGAAATATCAATAACCTCAGATATGCAGATGAAACCTCCCTTATGGCAGAAAGCAAAGATAATATAAAGAGTCTCTTGATGAGGGTGAAAGAGGAGAGTGAAAAAGCTGGCTTAAAACTCAGCATTCAAGAAACTAAGGTCATGGAATCTGGTCCCATCACTCCATGGCAAATATATGGGGAAACAATGGAAACAGTGATAGATTTTATTTTCTTGGTCTCCAAAATCACTGAAGATGGTGACCGCAACCATGAAATTAAAAGACAATTGCTCCATGGAAGAAAAGCTGTGACAAACATAGACAACATATTAAGAAGCAGAGACATCACTTTGCGAACAAAGTCTGTTGGGGGAGTTTGTAATTTCCTTGGTTCTGTCTCGTCATAACAAAAATTTGAAGTGACAGACCAGTGTTACAGCCTTCGAACAGACCAGTGTTACAGCTCTCAGATGGACCAGTGTTACAGCTCAGTTTTGTTTAGAAAGTAAAGGAAAATACATCCTCGAGGCATGAGGGCATGCCAACCCAAAAGGGAAGAGAGGCCCCCGCCCAATTTTGGCTCCTCTTTTTATCTGTTTTTTCTCCTCCCCCTGGACCTGCCCTGTGTAAATTGGAGTGCTGTTTTACCTGAGGTCCTCACTCTGGTCCTCAGACATTCCTTTCTTCTATTTTCACAGGCTTTTCCTTTTTGTTATTTAGCCACCACCATTTTGGATTCCTTTTTCCTATTCTAACTACCTAACAGGTCTGTCTAGTCAAAGCTATGATTTTGCTAGTACTCATGTATAGATGTGAAAGTCAGACCATAAAGTAAGCTGAGCACTGAAGAATTGATGCTTTTGAACTGTGGTGTTGGAGAAGACTCTTGAGAGTCCCTTGCCTGCCAGATCAAGCCAGCCAATCCTAGAAGAAATCAATCCTGAATATTCATTGGAAGCATTGATGCTGAAGCTCCAATACTTTGTCCATCTGATGCAAAGAACTGACTCATTAGAAAGGACGCTGATGTTGGGAAAGTTTGAAGGCAGGAGGAGAAGGGGTAACAGAGGATGAGACCGTTGGATGGATCACCAACTTGAGGGACATGAGTTTGAGTAAGCTCCAGGAGTTGGTGATAGTCAGGGAAGCCTGGAGTGCTGCAGTTCATGGGGCTGCAAAGAGTTGGAGATGACTGAGCAACT
Organism: Bos taurus; assembly: GCF_002263795.3. Lineage (NCBI taxonomy): Eukaryota > Metazoa > Chordata > Mammalia > Artiodactyla > Bovidae > Bos > Bos taurus. Next base: position 36,956,611 of record NC_037328.1, on the reverse strand, counting down.
GAACTGAACTCTTGAATATAAAGACTGTCAGCTCGTGACTTATTACATTTTGTTTGTAGCATATAGTCTTCTTCAGTTATTTTAACACCCTAGCAGATTGTCTGAGATCTTATCTACCTATTTTGTCCAGATGAGAAAATCAACATTCATTAAAAAATAAAATAGAAGAGAGTGAATCTAGTTTTATACTTAATATTGGGGGAATATCATCAAGATTTTTCATAACCTGTTACTTTTGAGAAAAAGATGTCTGCTAGAAGACATTTGTAGCATAAAGCATAGTGATTAAGAATAATATCCACCTTATTCTACTCAGTTCAAATTCTAGGTGGACTCCATGCTGTTTGTGAAAATGGGCCAGCTATATATAATCATTTACTTTCATGTATAAAACTGTGAAATCAAGGTAAATTCTTACCTTCTAGGAATTTGTTTGGCTAAGGTTTTTAGAAAAAGTTATTTTGTTAGGCCAAAGTGATTTGGTATCTGTAAAGACTTGGCAATAAGCCCTCAAATAAGGTAGAATTTTCTTTGTAATGTCTGTTTAGTAACCTAATAGAGAATTATAACCAGATGAAACCTTTAAAATACTGTTTATATCCACATGCATATTCAATGATAGATCACATTATAAAAACTAGAAAAGATTTCTATTTAATTTGAAAAGACAGAACACGAAAGAGCGAAATGTTCCAGAGAAGAGTGGTAGAATCTTGCAATCTGTAGTGATTGTATTTCTTTGTGTTATTATTATCTAAGCCGTGAATATCCAGGTGCATGTAATGGAAATGTTCATTTTTATGCTCATTATTCAGCACCTGCTAAGGTGTATCTATTTTCTTGAATAGCATAAAATAAATTAAAATAACATGAATACAATGTTATTTCTACTATATAATTCTACTTTCAGGGTATTTGAAGGGACTGTGTATCATTTATGTTTCCTTTGTTTATGGATGATTATTGTAATGACACCATTGTTTAAGCTGTGGTTTTTATAAATTGTTCCTTGGGTACATGATTAGTATTTTCCAACATCAGTTTCTATGGTAATAAAATATAGCATACATATTTTCCTGAGCTAAAATTGATTTTTATAAATGGCATTTGGTCTAGACCCAATCAGCTTTGTTAATATTTCACTTTGTAACTGTTCAACTGCCACAGCTAAGGGTGTTATAAAGGTTTTACTTTAGTAAATGAAATGGGAGAAAAAAAGTTACAATCTTTCAACAAGGATGCCAATCTTTTTATAGCCCTCTTAGGAAAGTTGCTCTTTCTGAGGTAAATTTAATACCAATCTCATTTGTTAGTGATCATGGTTGGAATGTAGTCTCTTAATTATATGGCCAAATACTTTAATATTCTTACTGCACTTTTAAAAAATGGCATGGATAACTTATAATTACAAAGAGTGCATTATACCCTCATGTAGAGAGGCAGAACATGAACAATATAATTTTATAAATCAATAACTTAATCATGTGTAAAAATCTGCTATTATGCACCTCACTGTTTTATTTTCCCTTGAGGCTGCTATTTATTCTAAACTACAAGAACTTCTCAGAATTCTTTTTCTTGATTTGATTCTATAATATCATTTTCCCATGTAACGCTGGTTTCAATGACATGGAACTATTTTTCTTGAACTGTGTTCATGTCAAAAATATGAAACACTTTCCTGGAATTTTAAATCTAAAACTGATAAAGTTCTTGTTATGTCTTTCCTGACAAGGATTTATTTCTAAATTACCTTCGAGAAAATATAATGGTTTAATTGGTTTAAGAATAATCAGTATTTTAATCTTTTAAAAAAATCTAGATAAACCATTTTAATAACAACTATGGTCAGCTTAATTTTTCTAAGGACCTATTTTGAAAACTATGCAATTCAAATGCAGAAGCCAAAAGTTAATATTAAAATAACATATGTTGCTGTTGTCTTTTAGTTGCTAAGTCATATCCAACTCTTTGTGACCCCCTGAACTCTAGCCTTCCAAGCTCCTCTGTCCATGGAATTTCCCAGGCAAGAATACTGGAGTGGGTTGCCATTTCCTTCTTCAGGGGATATTCCTGACTTGGGAATGGAACCCTTGTCTCCTATATTGGCAGACAGATTCTCTATCACTGAGTCTTTAGGAAAGCCAAAATAACATTTATTACTATAAATATGTTATAAATTATAATGTAAGTGCATTCTATTACTTAAATAGTTTCAGATTTAAATAAAGTATAATGGAAGCCCTGGTGGCTCAGTTGGTAAAGAATCTGCCTGCAAGGCAGGAGAACCAGGTTCGATCCCTGCATCAGGAAGATCCACTGGAGAAGGCACGGCTACCCACTCCAATGTTTTTGCCTGGAGAATCTCTTGGACAGACGAGCCTGGCAGGCTACAGTCCATGGGGTTGGAAAGAGTATAATATGATGGAGTGATTAACACTTTCACTTTTTACTTTCAATTTTCATAATTTATTTCCATCACCATAAGCCTGCAACATGGACATCTTTAAACACACACACTCACAGTTCACTACACACATGTATAAACATTTAAATGCAATTTATATGAGTGGAAACATACAGTAGAAAAGCAATACCTTATATGCTTATTTTTTATTGATCAATGGCATATTATGTTTGAAAAATATTAAGATTTTGCCTTCTTAATGTAATATAATTTAAAAATACTTACAGATGCTGCCTTTCAAATAAAATGACACTTTCAGAAATATAAATATCTGGGATACATTTGAGATATTATCTCATACTTCTGAGATGCTGACTGAAACATCAACAACTTCAAAGGAAACCTTAGGCTAAGTCTAAATAACCTGTAGAAAAAGGAGAAACTGACCCTTCCTAAAACGGCTCTCATACAATCAGTAAGAACCTTGCAGGATGCTGTCAAAATTTAAAAGAACATAGAATAAGCAACAAATAAATAGGAATGACTTTAATTCACGTGACGAATATTGACTAAATAGCCATTTTCTAAGGCTTGCTGCTGCTAAGTCACTTCAGTCATGTCCGACTCTGTGCGACCCCAGAGACGGCAGCCCACCAGGCTCCCCCGTCCCTGGGATTCTCCAGGCAAGAACACTGGAGTGGGTTGCCATTTCCTTCTCCAGTGCATGAAAGTGAAAAGTGAAAGTAAAGTCGCTCAGTCGTGTCCGACCCTCAGAGACCCCATGGACCGCAGCCTTCCAGGCTCCTCCGTCCATGGTATTCTCCAGGCAGGAGTACTGTAGTGGAGTGCCATTGCCTAGAGCTAAGAAAAAACAACTTCTCCTCTTTTTCATTCCTATTCTCTTTCCTTACTGTCCTAGGCTTTTTAAAATTACTATATTTGTATTTAAGTTAACAGCATTTTAATTAAGTCTGTTTTAGTTTATTCCTTCTGCTAATCGTCCCCTACTAACTAGTGGACGACAGGAAAGGAGGGACTCTAATTCGTACTTGAATCACTTCACATAGATCTTTGCAAGTATTACAAAGTATGTTTGTTGGAATACACTGAGACAATAAATTAGCCAGTTTTTCTTTTGCCTTTCCATTTTGGGCCCTTAGTACTCTTGGTTGTGGACAGTCCAGAGCAGAATTTGCCTCTATCTGCAAAACAGTTTGGCCGAATGCACAAGTCAACTTGTTTCTGGTTTGAGCTTACACAGTGGCCCTTCACTTTCACCCTAGAAGATAGGAGGAAAAAATGATTTCTTGCTTACAATCTCCTGGACGTTTGCTCTCTTGAATCCTAACTGATCCCAAAATGGATGCTAATTTTGGCAGATGTTAATTAACAAATGTTAATAATTAACCTAATCTCATTGTCTACATTTGTTCACATTTTACTATCTAAAATTCACTATAAATTTCAGAACTGTGCTTAGATTTTAATAATTTTTGCTGTTCTGCAAGAGAGAAAATTGCATTGTTCTATGAGTTGCTTTTTTAAGCCACCTAGGTAGTTTTTATTAAAGTTATATAATTAAATTTTATAGAAAGCACATGTTTCTGCAGTCTTCAGAATATTTATGCTCAGTGTTTGCTTTGAGTGTTTAATTGCTACTGGAAATGTGGATTTCTAGGCTAGCAGTACCTACCACTCTCCTGGACTTCTCACAGTACCATTCAAAACCCAGAACCGCTGTTGCCTTATTCTGCTGATTCCTCACATAGGGGATCTGCAATAGGTCTTATTGCATATTGGTGAATTGACTGTGTTTGCATTTCTCCTGGACATGTCCTAAAATGGTTAAAGAATGCTTCTCACCAGATAATAAGTACTAATTCAATTTGACTCTCACAACTGAGAACTGTATGTTCTGTTAAGAGATTTATTTTGAAGAGCTCACTAAGCCATTACATGTTATCTATTGCCTTTTATATAAACACTTTTGCATCTTTCTATCTACTTGGTATGTGGCAGCATACTACTGGTACAGTATTTTGTCTCCTGGCTGGAGTTTTCCTTCTAATTTCTTTGAGTTTCAGAGAAGTGTTCCTGCACCTTGACATTTACTTTGGGATTTGAAGTTGCAACAAGAAGCATGAGCTAGCAACATCTGTGTTATGTCTGCAGGTCAGTGCATCAACATGAATAGATTGTGGCACAGGAACTTAGTGCCAAGGGTTGTTTAATGGTAATACATGTATAAATGTTATACTTGCAAACCCTTCAATTCAAAGATCTCTAAGATTTTCTTGATCAGTCAGTTCAGTCACTCAGTTGTGTCTGACTCTTTGTGACCCCATGGACTGCAGCATGCCAGGCCTCCCTGTCCATCACCAGCTCCTGGAGTTTACTCAAACTCATGTCCATTGAGGACATGAGGACAAGATTTTCTTAATAGATCTCTTTAAAGAGTATGATCGATGCCTAGCAGTAACATTTGCTTTCACCTTCAGATTTAACTCTTTTTAAAAAAAATCTGTACTAGAATGTCAAGGTTTGGGCCACATAATTTAGCCATCTTAATCCTATTTTCATCTTGACCTATTCTCACCACCTCTCCCTGACATTTCTAGCTTCTCCATTTTCCTTCAGGCAAGGGTGTATGGTTGTGCCCTAATCAATTAATGACAGTCATTGTCAAATACATTATTACTGAGTGAAACATTTTAAAAAGCATAGAAGTTAAACACACACAAACACAAGAGCTTCCATATATCTTAATGGTAGTATCTACTTGTATTTCTTTTTTGAATAGATTATAAGATCCTTGGAGTAAAGGACAACATTCTATTCATTGTAGAGTTCCCAATGCTCATTACTTGGTCAAAATTTTTTGTTTAATATTTATGAATTAAACTAATTGTTTTCAGTCTGGGGGTAATTTTCTTCCAAAAGATAGTTGGCAATGTTTAGAAGTAATTTTTGGTTGTTACAAATGAGGGGTATTGCTATTGTCATCCAGTAGGTAGAAACCAGTGATGGTGATAAATATTCTACAATGCACAGCACAACCTATCTGCAACAAAGAATTATCCAGACCCAAATATAATTACTGACTAGATTAAAAAACAAAACAAAACAAAACTTGGGCTTCTCTAGTGGCTCAGCAGGTAAAGAATCTGCCTGCAATGCAGGCGACGCAGAAGATGTGGGTTCAATCCCTGGGTTAGGAAGATCCCCTGGAGAAGGAAATGGCAACCCATTCCAGGATTCTTGCCTGAAAAAAATCCCATGGACACAGGAGCCTGGTGGGCTACCATCCAAAGGGTCACAAAGAGTTGGACACAACTGAATGACTAAGCATGCATAAATTAAACAGTATGTTCATGTTGTTGAGAAATTCAACTTTCATCCATCTCCAATTACCAGTTTTTGTAAATTGCGATCATCATTTCAATGAAAATATCCAAAATTTGTGACTTGAAAAAAAAATCCATTGCTGAACTGGAATTTTTAAATAACTTTGATTTATGGAGTGACTGAATTCTTTTTTGAGTAGTGTAGAATGTATAGATAATGCCATCCTGAACTTGTCTGTAGTCTGGGTAGTAGTAAGTGTTTATGTCTGGCTAGTTGAGTTTGTTAGAACAGAATGCAGATGAAGTTAATAATGCTTTGTAGCAACTTAGTCTTAATTTGTTCTATAGCCGCATAAGTGTCTGTTCCTTATCTTGACCTGGCTTAAGTGCCATTGATCACAAGAGGCAGGGATCAAAAGAAGGTGAATAGATTCTTTTTAAACTATCATCACTATTGTATCAACAGTCTCAATGGCAGCCCCTCCTGCCAGCAGGTCAGCATCGGTGTCTTTATTCTAGAAGGACAGCTCATAAATTAAGCAGTTGACCTTTGTGTCAGTCAATCAACACTGGGCCATCCAGGGCTGCCAGAACCATTAACTTTGAGCAATGGCCACTTCACCAAAGCACAAATGCAGTATTTATGAACTGCACATTGTTGTCTTTGCCAAAACCTCAATGCCATTGTCTATCTTTCAATTTTTTCATCCACTAAAAGGTAGGAATTGATAATCAATAGGCTAGGACATTATCTGTGAAAAATTCAATGACTCAGAAGTTAAAAAGAATACAAAATAAAAATTCCAAGCAACATGCCCATTTTACAACTTTCTGCATCAGGGAACAACAACAACAACAAAAATTAGAACTACAAAGAATTCGGTGATACTTTTTTCCATTCACTTATTGCAGGGATGAAGAAACAAGGTCCCGAGAAAACAAACAACTCCTATCAGGTGATACAAACAGTGGACTATCTTGAGTAACTCTAACTTCTCATGACCCAATTAAATGGTATCTACCTTCTCTAATAATGCCTAAGGAACTGAGAATCTGAGTGAGCCAATATTTTGTTTACAATTAAAATAGATAATAAATGTTGCCACATTTAAGATACACTCCCAACCTTGGCAAAATAAGAGGTGATTAGAACCTCAAATAATATTAGTATTGACATAAATAAAAACCCTATGTATATGTGTGGGAAAAAAAAACTGTCTCATTTAGCACAGTTACTGCATATCTATAGAATACATGGAGCATCTCAGAGACACAAAGACAAATCAGACATAGATGTAGCCCTAAGGGAGTTTACAGACTACTGATAATATTAGGAAAATTGTTTGTAAAAGTCAGGGTTCTCATTAAGAAACAAAGAGTACACTCAACTGACCCAAGTTGTCCTAATGACAAACCTAAGGGTTTATTTATAGATGGGTTTAATACAAAGGTTCATACACTGTTCTTGAACATTGTACAAGAACAGCAGTCTAGCACCAGGTACTAACACAGCTTCAAATATAAGGGGCAGGAGGAAGTCACTTCTTTCTAGAGATAAAATCATTAAAGTTGACCACCTTAAGATCAGTAATTTGCTCTCAAAGGAGGGAATTAGTGGAATTTACTGTTTTCTCTCTCTTTGACTTCTGCCTGCCTAACTTAAACCAGAAACCAAGTAGATTTAGAGAGCAGGAAGAAGATACTTGGCATGAATGTCTTCTTTTTAATATATGTTGGAAGTCATTCTGTTTTTCTTTTTACATTGAAAATTAGTAACAATGTTACATACTAGTTTGGTGAACACTGTGATATTAATGACATCATCCATGTTCTCTCATGGAGAACTGATACTTTATTCTGTACTTCCTGTTCTAGTCTTTAGCTCTAATCATTCTTTGAGAACTGCTATGGCTGTAGACCAGGACTTCCTGGTGGCTCAGATGGTAAAGCGTCTGTCTACAATGTGGGAGACCTGGGTTCGATCCCTGGGTTGGGAAGATTCTCTGGAGAAGGAAATGGCAACCCACTCCAGTACTCTTGCCTAGAAAATCCCATGGATGGAGGAGACTGGTGCAGGCTACTGTCCATGGGGTCGAAAAGAGTCGGACACGACTGAGCGACTTTACTTTCACTTTTCACTTTCATGGCTATAGACAGCCATGTTGCTTAAGGTACCTTCCCATGTAAGGTGCCTTGTGTTCAGTGATGGATCAGTATGAGAGATCAGTCATTGATACGACCTGTTTTCCCCCTTTCCCAATTTTCCCCCAACTGTGGAAAGCTCTGAACAGTTATCCCAGCTGAATCTTCCATTAAGACTGAGAGGTTTTCATCGAGACTGTATCAGATCTCAACTTCTTTCTCTGACCAACCCTTCTTCCTTTCCCCAGTAAATCCCCTGCACGGAAATTTCCATAAGAAATCTGTTTCTTGGAAAGTCCACAGGCACAAAGGGTGTTAGTAATCATATGGTGGAGTAGAGATAGGCTTTTGGAATTGAATTACCTGCTTTTGGCTGGCAGTAACCCCATCACTGGCAGGAGGTGGAATATAGATAGCCCTTGATACAAGGTTGTAATTGTTAAAATGTTTGCTTCAGGTGGTGCACCGGGGGAAGGGATACTACTAGCTGGTTTGATGTATCAGGTCTGTGAGAGATGTGGAGTAAGATGTCGCTGAAAGAACCTGTAATTGTGTGCATATGCTAAATGTTATTACTTTCGGGAAAGAAAAGGAAAGGTTCAAAGTCATTGATTAATTGACAACTGAAAACCAAGTATTAATGCTAGGGGGATTTTTAACCCATGAAGAGATTTTTACTTCCTGCAGCTAGAGTCAGAGAAAACTGGGGATTATGTCCAGGGCCTATCCATATGAGTACCAGAGCTTCAAAAATGGTTTAATTCTCACCCCAGACATGATTTGTCTGCTATGCTAAGGCTGGGGCCTTGGTTAGGAAAGAATTTGACCTTGATATATGGGATGGGGACATCTATTTTAATGGGACCTATAAACTTGGAACACACAAATTCCCCTGAACCCTCAGAGCTGGAGAAATGGCTCACTCCCCATTTATGGCTAGTAGTCCTACTTTCAGAGAAGGCAATGGCAACCCACTCCAGTACTCTTGCCTGGAAAATCCCATGGATGGAGGAGCCTGGAAGGCTGCACTCCATGGGGTCATGAAGAGTCAGACACGACTGAGCGACTTCTCTTTCACTTTACACTTTCACGCATTGGAGAAGGAAATGGCAACCCACTCCAGTATTCTTGCATGGAGAATCCCAGGGACAGAGGAGCCTAGTGGGCTGCCGTCTATGGGGTCACACAGAGTCGGACACAACTGAAGCGACTTAGCAGCAGCAGCAGCAGCGGCAGTCCTACTTTGCTTGAAGATGATGGAGTGGCTTCCCTTGTTACATATACCACATCCTCAACATCTCTCTCCAGTTCCCCTCTTGACCACTAGGAATAAGTCAGGACATAATCCAGGTGGAGACACACAGGTCCAGATAAGGGAGGAAATGGACAATATCTCCCTGGGAGCTGAAGGATGTACTCAGCATTCATGCCTGAGATGGTCATCTGAGGGTGCTCGATTAAGGAGTGGGGTTAGGGGGAAAAGGGAGGCAAGAAGAAGAATCACCATTTTGTCAAAATTAACTGAATCTGATTTTCAGGAGTATACAGTGGGTCTGTTGTTATTCAGTGAGGGCAGAAAATAAAATTCAGGTGCTGTACTTGGGTCTCTCGATACTGCTTTGTCATATTTTGCTAGTGAATGTACAAGTGCAACACCCTACCCCCCAAAAAGAGGTGATGACTAAGGGTTCAAGCTCCAACAGAAACTAACAACATTGTAAAGCAATTACACTCCAATAAAAAGAAAGAATCCATCAAGCCCATGGGACCAGCAAATACGCTAGTTGATGTTGAAGGGAATAAATAGAATGGATAGTAGGGAAGGAAAATAGAAGTAACATTTGTGGCTCCCAAGACCATTTGGAGCAGTAGTGTCTGTAGTTTTTCTCACTAATTCTCTTCATCTAAGTGTCTCCAGTGGGAGAGGCTTACCAGAGCTCTGGACTCACTGCTCCCTGAGTTTATAAAAGAAGCAGTTTCAAGTGGTTAGGGGCAGATGTCTCCCAGATCCCACTCTAAGAACGATGCTGCTAGAAGAATTGTCAGTACATAGCTAGCCCTGATCTACTCGCCTTATTTTAAGATTGCCTCTGCTGCAGACAAGAGCCTTGCTTAAAGTCATATCTTCTTTCTCAGAGATTGCACATGTGATGATGACTGCAGGGCTTTGAAGATATGGCTTTCTTATTCCAATTCAGAGTAAAGACGAAGGGTTACCACAGGTTTACCTGGTTTGGATGACACCTCCAGTAAGATAGTGCCACTGCTCAATTTCTCACTCTACCCATTCTGTTTCACTTATTCCCAAAGGAAGTGAACTTAAGAGCTCTCTCTAATAAAACTTATTTTTTATTGGAGTATAATCACTATGCAATGCTGTATTAGTTTCTTCCGTACAACCGATCCTATTACATATATATATATATGTATATATATATATATATATACATATACATATATCCCCTCTCCTTCTTGGACCTCCCTCCCACACCCTGCCGCAGCCATCTATGTCATCACATTGTCTAATTTTTATCTCAGAAATTTTTTTCAAGAGAATCCAACTTGCAACAGCTGGGGAGATGTATATTTGTACCGCTGAGTGGAAATATCATTTTATGTTAGGCTGTTGCTGCTAAGTCACTCAGTCGTGTTCAATTCTTTGCATTCCCTGGACTGTAGCCCACCAGGATCCTCTGTTCATGGATTTTCTCAGGAAAAATAGTGGAGTGAGTTGCCATTTCCTTCTCCAGGGGATCCTCCCTACCCAGGGATCAAACCCAAGGATCAGTCTCCTGCTTGGCAGGCAAATTCTTTACCACTAAGCCACCTGGGAAGCCAATATTTGGGCAGGATTTTACAAAGTTGTTCTAAAATAATTGCTAATCTGAACTGCTTTAAAGTACTATACTATTTTTACTTTTCATTTTCTCACAATGAAAACTTAACACTTATTTTTTTTCTATTGCATTTTTTCTGGCTTATATAATGAGGTATATTTTAAGTTATAATTTTGATATTGCATACATGGAAATTTTTGCTCCTGTCAACAAAAATTGCAAATTAGAGAAGTGAATGTGCTTATAATCTAGTTTATCCCTCTGTCAGACTGTTTCACTTATCAAGCAATACTGAAATAAAAGAAAATCAGCATTTTTTAAAATTTTTAATTGGAGGATTGGAGGTATAAAGAGAACAATTTATGCAAAGATAGTCATGATAAAGCACAGAAATGGCAAAGACCTAACAAAAATAGAAGACATCAAGAAGAGGTAGCAAGAATATACAGAAGAACTATACGAAACAGGTCTTAATGACCCAGATAACCATGATGGTGTGGTCACTCACCTTGAGCCAGATATTCTAGAGTGTGAAGTCAGGTGGGCTTTAGGAAACATTGCTACAAACAAAGGTAATGGAGGTGATGGAATTGCCCCTGAGCTATTTCAAATCCTAAAAGATGCTGCTGCTAAAGTGTTGTGCTCAATATGTCAGCAAATTTGGAAAACTCAGCAGTGGACACAAGACTGGAAAAGGTCAGATTTCATCCCAATTCCAAAGAAGGGCAGTGCCAAAGAATGATCAAACTATTGTACAATTGTGTTCTTTTCACACACTAGCAAAGTAATGCTCAAAATCCTTCCAGCTAGGCTATTAGCACCAGCTTTATCAGCTTTATCAGTGAATGGAAAACTTCCAGATGTGCAAGCTGGATTTAGAAAAGGCAGAGGAACCAGAGATCAAATTGTCAGCATTTTTTGGATAATAGAGAAAGTAAAGGAATTAAAATATGTATATTTCTGGTTCATTGACTACACTAAAGCCTTTGATTGTTTGGATCACAGCAAACTATGGAGAATTCTTAAAGAGATGGGAATACCAGACTACCTTACCTGCCTTCTGAGAAACCTGTATGCAGGTCAAGAAGCAACAGTTAGAACCAGACATGGAAGAATGGACTGGTTCAAAATTCTGAATGGAGTATGTCAAGACTGTGTATTGTCACCCTGCTAATTTATCTTATATGCAGAGTACATCATGCCAAATACTGGCCTGGATAAATCACAAGCTGGAATCAAAATTGTCAGGAGAAATATCAACAACCTCAGATATGCAGATGATACCATCCTAATGGCAGATATTGAAGAGGAACTAAAGAGTCACTGGATGAGGGTGAAAGAGAGTGAAAACGCTGGCTTAAAACTCAACATTCAAAAACCAAAGATCAGAGCATCTCATCCCATCAGTTCATGGCAATAGCAGAGGGAAAAGTTGAAGCAGTGACAGAATTCATTTTTGGGGGCTCCAAAATCACTGTGGACAGTGATTGCAGCCAAGAAAATAAGAAAGCTTGCTCCTTGAAAGGAAAGCTATAACAAACCTAGACAGCCTATTAAAAAGCAGAGACATAACCTTACTGACAAATGTCCATATAGTCAAAGCTAAGGTTTTTCCAGTAGTCATGAGAGTTGGACCATAAAGAAGGCTGAGTGCTGAAGAATTGATGCTTTTGAATTTTGATGCTGAGGAAGACTCTTAGAGTCTCTTGGACAGCAGGAGATAAAACCAGTCAATCCTAAAGGAAGTCAACCCTGAATATTCATTGGAAGGACTGATGCTGAAGCTAAAGCTCAAGCTCCAACATTTTGGTCACCTGATGGGAAGAGCAGACTTATTGGAAAAGACTCTGATGCTGGGAAAGATCGAGGCCAGGGGGAGAAGGGGATGACATGAGATGTTGGATAGCATCATTGACTCAATGGACTTGTTTGAGCAAACTCCATGAGATAGTGAAGCACAGGAAAGCCTGGTGTGTTGTGTTCTGTGGGGTCACAAAGATTTGGACATGAGTTAGTGACTAAACAAAAGCAACAATTAGAGGATGACTGTTTTACAATATTGTGTTGGTTTCTGCCATACATCAACATGAATCAGCCATAGGTATACATATGTCCCCTCCCTCCCATCTCCCACCCCATCCCACCCCTCTAGGTTGTCACACAGCACCTGAGTTCCCTGCATCATACATCAAATTTCCACCGACTATTTTACGGATGGAAACTTATGTGTTTCCATGCTACTCTTTCAATTTGTCCCACCCTCTCTTTTCCTGTGCCCACAGTCTGTTCCCTATTTATGTGTCTCCATTGCTGCCCTGCAAATAGGCTTATCAGTACCATTTTTCTAGATTTCATACATATGTGTTAATATATGATATTTATTTTTCTCCTTAATTGTTTTCATCAAAAACATCATAAGTGAATTTCAACAGAGTTGAACAGAAATGCTGTGGATGACAATCGACAGAAAATGAAAAAGAAAAAAGCCAACTAAAAGTCCTCCTTGGGTTCTTAGCTAGCTATTTGGACTGGAATTAACTTTTAGTGGAGAGTTAAATATTAAATTTTACCTGCTCCTAAGACAGTCTGATCTATCCATTAATCTATAATTTTTCACTTTTCCCTAATTTACTGCCAGAATTTCTCACTAGTCTATAAGCTCCGTGACATATTCATGACATTGTCAATCAGGTTTATTGCTGCACCTCAGATACCTAGCATAGTTCCAGTACATGATAGCTGTTCAATGAATATTTGTTGAATAAAATAAGAATTGACTCATAAAGAAACGTCTCTATTTCTATAAGGCAGTTATTTGTGAAAACAAGAGTTCTTTCATAATATCCCAACAACAGAGGCAGGACACCAATTCATCTACTGAACTACATCATAGGTTATAAGGTAACCCTACCTACACAGTTATCTTATCACTATTTGGTCATTGGAGCTGATCGATCTTTTGCAATCAAATTAACTTGGAAACTTTCTATCTTGTATCACTTTTTTTGTGGCAATATCATTAATTCTTATACAACTTTTTTCCTACCTGATAACTTTAGTGATAGAAATATAAACAAAGAACATTTGAGCATTTTGGTAAAGAACCTTACACTGCTGTTTGAGGAGAATGTAACATTGATTTTTAATATGCATGAAAAATGAATCATTTGTTTGCACTCATTTCATGCACAGAATTCACCATGACATCAGTGGCAGCTTTTTACAACAGTAAATCTGTGCCAAATAATAAATTACATTCCTCGTATTAAATTAAAGTGTGCACATTGGAGAGGCTTAATTTTAAATTTTCATGACAAATGGAAATGTGGACATTAAAAGAACTGAAATAAACTTCACCTACAAAGAAAAACCTCCAGCCATGACTTTCCCAGGATTTCATTCTTAGTCATGTAGCAAACTGATCATAAAACTTTAACGTGAGATGTTGCTGTCAGAGTGCAGTTTTGTCTTTTTTTTAAAAGGAGTCTTGTCTTAATAATGGGTATTTATATTATTTTTGATAACTGAATATACGTGTAATATCTCTAACATGAAAACAGTTAACAAATCGCTTAATAAATGAAAGCAGACATCCTAAAAACACTCTTTCAAATAAGTGAATGTAATTCAGAACTATTACATTTTTCTAGTAAATGCTGATATGTTATCTAAAACTGAGTTAATGTATCAGTTTCTTAAATTCTAGAGTATTATCATGTCCCTATCCACAGAAGTCCTGTAAACTCAACAGCTCCTAAAAGGGTCAGATAAAACCTTTAGTTCTTCTTTTATCACCAACATAAAACACAAGCTAACGGTATAAAATGGGTTGTCTCTATTTGTCTCTTAACAGTGTCAGGTTCTCCAAATAGTCTCTCCAGCCCAGGAAGCATCATGAAAATAGTGTACTCTCATTTCAGCCCTAATAAGAATGGAAGACATCAGGTGCTTCCCATGTCCTATCCCTGGCCACTGCTCTGGGCGTCATGATGATTGATTTCAGCCTTCAGTCTTCAGTTTACAGGAAATCCATATAAATCAACCAGAATATGGAAATTCATACCTCCCAGGAGTAACAGATTAACTGATTCTAAATCAGAGAGGAAAAGAAAGGTCAATAAGAAAGTACCAATGAGGAACACAGGAAGAATATGCCAGACATTTAGTACTTCCTTCAGAGGGCTACAGTGTGGGTTACTTTTTTTTTTTTTTTTACTCAAAACAGCACATCCAGGAGCTCATAGACACAAATATCAGTACTTGGGAATTGATAGGGTTACTTACTGCTGGGAGAGAATCTTTAGTCTTCTTTAAATTAATTTGTGAGAAAAGCCCAGGAAACTCTCTTTCCAGAAATATCTGTATTCA
This sequence comes from Bos taurus, assembly GCF_002263795.3. NCBI lineage: Eukaryota > Metazoa > Chordata > Mammalia > Artiodactyla > Bovidae > Bos > Bos taurus. The sequence continues at coordinate 36,941,513 of NC_037328.1, read as the reverse complement.
GACAATTTTTTTGTACAAGTTCAGAAAGAATTCTATTCTTGAAACTATAGTTCAAGTTTAGGCTGGCTTCCCATCAGGGAAAGAACGTAGGGGAAAAAGGGGCTCCAAAACTTCAGGTGGAGGCCGACCAGAAACCACTGCAATAGAATTCTAATTTGCACTTCCATGAGGTCTAAATCTTTACATTGCTTTCACAATATTCCCTGAAGACTTATAGTCTCTAAGTGATCCTTTCAAGCCTATAGTCAAGCTAAGTAAGAAGCTGAAGCAAAACCTCTTTGTGAAGAATATGAATTCAGCAAGAATTAGAAACATTTATTACTGTTGATCCTCTCTTTGATCTCTTGTGTTGGAGTGCCTTCAACTAGGGATGAAAGGTAGGAAAGGATATATACATGCAAACCAATTTAGAATTTTGTATATACAAAGGATCTGCTACTTTGTTGACAGACCAGAATAGAAACCGACAGACTATCTCTGATTTATCCAGAGTAAGTAATCTGAAGGAACACAGGGAACTTTAAGAAAGATACAACTAAAACCATTGTTCATACTTCATAGAAAGAAAATTATTTCTAAGGTATGACATTGACTGGGTATGTTTAAAAATTAATCACAGATCTTATTGAATAATGATATCAATTTAAAGGAATAAGAAAAAAATATTGCTGAGCCAGTCTAGGGGATAGAAAATATGGAAAACAACTCTGGGCTCATTTCTGATTGAAGCTACAGGTAAGATCTCAAATGTACCACAGTTAAAAAGACAAAGGAGGTAGCATTGTCAGCCAACGCAAAAGAGACCTATTAAAATCTCTGAAAAAGGAAATGTAGTAATTAATAGGTCATGAGAAACTCTGGGTTGGAAGAAGCACAAGCTGGAATCAAGATTGCCTGGAGAAATATCAATAACCTCAGGTATGCAGATGACACCACCCTTATGGCAGAAAGTGAAGAGGAACTAAAAAGCCTCTTGATGAAAGTGAAAGAGGAGAGTGAAAAAGTTGGCGTAAAGCTCAACATGCAGAAAACGAAGATCATGACATCTGGTCCCATCACTTCATGGGAAATAGATGGGGAAACAGTGGAAACAGTGTCAGACTTTATTTTTGGAGGCTCCAAAATCACTGCAGATGGTGATTGCAGCCATGAAATTAAAAGACTCTTACTCCTTGGAAGGAAAGTTATGACCAACCTAGATAGCATATTAAAAAGCAGAGACATTACTTTGCCAACAAAGGTCCATCTAGTCAATGCTATGGTTTTTCCAGTGGTCATATATGGATGTGAGAGTTGGACTGTGAACAGCTGAGCGCCGAAGAATTGATGCTTTTGAACTGTGGTGTTGGAGAAGACTCTTGAGAGTCCCTTGGACTGCAAGGAGATCCAACCACTCCATCCTAAAGGAGATCAGTCCTGGGTGTTCATTGGAAGGACTGATGCTGAAGCTGAAACTCCAGTACTTTGGCCACCTCATGGGAAGAGTTGACTCATTGGAAAAGACTCTGATGCTGGGAGGGATTGGGGGCAGGAGGAGAAGGGGACGACAGAGGATGAGATGGCTGGATGGCATCACTGATTTGATAGACATGAGTTTGGGTAAACTCTGGCAGTTGATGATGGACAGGGAGGCCTAGCGTGCTGCAATTCATGGGCTCACAAATAGTTGGACATGACTGACTGACTGAACTGAACTGATAATTAGCTTTACTCTTCTCCACAAAATGATATACTTTTTTATCTTTAATTAAAGAAAGTTCTAGATGTTTATTTTACCTCTATAACTTTCTTTTTCTAATGAGCATGGCTGCCCTAAATGTGTAGATGCTGGATAATTGGCATAAAGAAGATGCAGAGTTACTACATTTGACCCTTATTCATACATAATGTACTATTCTAGGTACTTTAAATATAGTGACTTTGTTTCTTACTAACGTCTTGTAAGGTTAGTGCTGTTATTACTTTGTGTATGTGTGTGTGAATGAATTAAAGGCTACAGAATTTAAATGTCTTGCCCCAAAGCATACAGCTATGAAGTATTAGAAGTAGAACTGGAGCTCAGATCAGTTTGATGTCAAAGTCATATGAAGTCAATTTTGTTAATCCCCTTTACCTACGGTGGTTATACATCAACCAGAGGTTAAAAAACTCAAAATGTAGGGTATTTCTCATAAAACTAAAATATATATTTTTTTATATCAGGACAAAATTAAGTTGAATAGAGCAAGTCTCACAATGAATTTCCAAGTTCCAAGAAATTGTGCAGGTAGTAAAATTGGCTACTGGCCCTAAACTGGGTTGAAATGATGACTATAAAATATTTCCTTTTTAAGAACTTATTTCTTGTATTAGTGATAAGAGTAGAGAATTCTCCTAAGAAAAATGTTTGTTTATGCAGTCAGGCTCTGAGTAAACAAAGAACTCTTATTTCCATAGCATTCAGAACAAATCATTTTATCTGAGGGTAAAAAGAACAGCCAAGTATATTAATAAAAGGTGTTAAGAAAGAGAAAATGAATGTCTCTGTCTATTCATTCTGAGAGTGAAAAGATCGAATATATCTTGATGTTCAACATCCACTGTTTGGGAAGCATATACTTTTTTTTGCCAAAGCTGCAACTCAAGATTATTGAACATGACATCAACACTGGTGGTATTCTTTGCTGAAAGAAGTGAACCATCATGGGCCTTCAAGGGGTCAGTGGCAGATGTAATGGGGCCATTTGATTGGAGAACTTTCAGTCTCGTTGCTATTCCTGTGCAGGGACTTCTCCCTTTATATTCAGTCAAGTAAGTAAAGTGGAAAAATTCAGAGAAATAAAAGCCAACTGGAGGGACTGCTTACCCCCAGGAAAATTTAATAAATTGTTCACTAGCCTACTGAACTCATGCACACAGAGCTCTTTAGTAGAGATGTGTTTTCAACTTCCTGTAACACCTGTCTAACATGGTTTAAAGAATGTCAGGAGTAAAGATCTTTTAATGGCAAAGACAGGAAGGATAACCAAGGTACACATTTGTATTACCAGCTCATTTCGATCCAGGCCAAGCTGTAAACCAGGGTGCTGAGAAGGAAGTTGATCATGACAAGATTAGTGACCAGTGCTTTTCTTCTCCTCTGACAGCTTGTGGATGCAGGATGGATTTATGAGTCCCTAGAGGACAGGAAGGCATAACAACACTTGGCGTCAGCATCCTGAGTGCTGACATCCCCAGAGCAAATCATCTGAGTGAGCCAGAAAATTAGAATCCAAGATGGAATTTTGTAGCACACGGCCATGCAAATGAGGGGAAATATGACAGATCTCAAAAATGCTTCTGAAATATAGTCTCCCTTATCCATTGTCTTTCAGATTCCGATTGAGTACACTCAAGGGGAGATGATATTGCGAACATAACCTCCACAACTGGGGAAATGAAGGCTTGGGTATTGGCCCTGAAGTTGTAGATCAAGTGGCAACCAATTTTTTATTATAATAATTACAAGCTCCTTCACATGAAGGGAAAAACCAGTTCTCCTCACCTCAAGATAACAGACATATTTATATGGTGGAATCCTGCCATCTTGGGCTCAGCAGCATCAGACTGGCGAGCAAGCTGTGTCTGAGCTGTCAGATGCTATACCATCACTGTCAGTCCCACTCTGACACTTTAGTTATGTCTGTATTTTAAGAAAGGGCAAATGACTGATGCATCCCAAATCTATTTTCTGCCCATATTTTCATTTTGTCATCATCCTTCTCATACATCAATATCTAGGAGAGCTATTTCTCTGTGTTAGGTAAGAAAAAAATTCTCATATATAACCAGTTTATTTCAACATTTATTTTGTATTTACTGGTTAATTATTATAAAATTTCTAAGAGGCACTCTCTTTTTTCAAAGAATAAGTGATTCATTTCATAAAACTAATTTTTGGTGACCATTTCAACATTATTGCTGTACAATTCTGACTTTCAGACTCAGCAATATTTATTTTCATGTTTTTAAGTAGATTACCCATAGAAGCAGCATATTTCTACAATACCTGTAGTTTTTTTTTTATCCATGCTAAGTATTAATTCAAAATATTAAGTTAATGTTAAGTACCTGGAAATTAGTAAAATCTGTATTTGTGTGTAAATGTAATATATCTCCCAGTAAAGCTTCACTTTAAACAAAATAAAATCAACTAAAATATGTAAAATATCTATATATGCATCCAAAACTTAGTTACTGAGTGCTATTAATAATAATATTGTTAACCAATAAAGATGTACTCTGTATTGAGAGCCTACTATATGCCAGACATAAGAACAGGTGAATTACTTACCAGACATACAGCTATATTCTCCCCTACCCTTCCCTGAATTGATCTCTCAATTCTGGGGACTTTTGCAGTTAGTTTCCTGTTACAGGAGGAGTGGAACTGAGAGGATCCAACCAGGGCCTCTGAACATCAGTGTCCTTGGGATCCACAAATTTATTTCATCATCCTGGAAGACTAATCCCTTGTGTTGACATCTGCTATTATTTCTTCCTTCTCATTTCAGAGCCAGTATAAAGGACATTGGTCTTCTCAAATGGCTCAGTGGTAAAGAATCTGCCTGCCAATGAAGGAGATGCAAGAGAGGCTGGTTTGATCCCTGGGTTGAGAAGATCCCCTGCAGGAGGAAATGGCAACCCACTCCCTTATTCTTGCCTGGAAAATCCCATGGACAGAGGAACCAGGTGGGCTACAGTCCATGGGCCTGTAAAGAGGTGGACACAGCTGAGCATAGAACACATACACACACACACACACACACACACACAGCCACACACACAGGACATCTCTTACCAAATGCCCAAGTTCTACTACAAGACTATAAGACTTCCATGTCAAAAGAAAGTTCACTGACTCAGTTCCTAGGATACAACAGGGAAAATTTTGTATCTATCCACAGAGTGTGGTGAGAAGAATTCAGATGCTCTCCCAGCTCACTTAAGAACCGTGGTACACTTATAGGAACTGTCTCTATCTCCTTGCCCTTGGCAACCACTGTAGCTTTTAATCCTTTACTGCTTCCCTCTCTGGGAGATCTGGAAGCTTCTTCCAAGCTTCTCTACTCTCAGGTCCCAGAGGGGAAGTTCTACAAAAGTTTTCAGAATCCTTGGATCCCCCAAGTTATATAGTGTTCTCTGCTGCTGCTGCTAAGTTGCTTCAGTCGTGTCCGACTCCGTGTGACCCCATAGCCCACCAGGCTCCCTCGTCCCTGGGAGTCTCCAGGCAAGAACACTGGAGTGGGTTGCCATTTCCTTCTCCAATGCATGAAAGGGAAAAGTGAAAGTGAAGTTGGGCACAGTGTTCTCTAGGCAATGTGATTAGATAAAAGTCCCTTGACAAATAACTGTCCTGCTTTTTCTCACTCTGGAAACACAGGTTTTGGTATCTCTTCTGTGATGCAAAATACACAAATATAATGTAAATGCATAAACAAAATTTTAAAACTGCTTTGCAAGTATTCTTTCAAATGTTATACTTTGACACAGTCTATCAGATTTCTCTGGCTGTCATCAAACCTTCCCCTTGGGACAGCATTGATTAACTGCTGTAGGGTGTTGGGTGCTTTTCAGTAAACATAGGGGGAGAGGATAATGTTGTAGAGTGGAAAACATGTTGATAATTACTTTGTAACATAGTCTTATCACAAAAGACAGAGAAAGAGAGAGAGAGACTATATTTAAATGGAACTGTTTTTTAGGGTATGTTTCTTCAAATACATTCCCCAAACTGAATGCTATCATAGAATAAATCAAAGCACATTATTTGTCATGTCATTTGGCACTCATTACTTTTTAGGTAAGGGGTGGAAGGCACAGATAAATTAAGTAACTTTTTGAAAGTTACACAAATCCTTCTATAGGATTTATTTGTGCTGTAATCTAGTTTTATACTTCTTCATTCAGGGTCAAACTCTCCTCAGTTTAGAGTTTCAGGTAGTCCTGTGTGGTCCTGCACTGGAGCTTCCCTGCTTTTCCCAGCTACGTATACAGTTCCTTTCTAGCTTATTCTCTACAGCTACTTAGATATATAACTCAGTGATAATGTATACATAGTCAAGTGTTCCCTTTTCTCTCATGGAATTAAAGCCTAAAGGGTTGAGCCTTTTTTTCATATGCATGGGTAATAGTAATAAAGACTAGCTAGTAGCATTCAAGGGGTGGAAATGACCCCCTGTATCTTTTAGAGGTTGATTTAATGTAGCAAATACAGTATGTTTCATCTTAATGGTGGTTGAACTGACTATTAAAAGAATTTATAGATGTATAAAATTGTGATATGATGTAATAGGCTTTGAAACAATCACATAATTTCAATCTGTTAATAAAAACATTATATTCATTCTATAAAAGTAATCATTAACATCTGAAGTGTAAGAGTAAAATATTTAATTTGTAAAGCCCTAGATCCAACAGACCTATAGAATTTTTCACTTTTACAATGGAGATTTAGAGAATTAAAATGATATGTCCTCAGAGGAATGTAGTATAATAAAATAAACTTTTTAAAATATAGTCAGATAAGATGAAGCAATCTGGAACATTTAGATATAAAAAATGTTCAAATTCTTTTTGAAAATTATAACATAACATTTCTGTGATTTAGTACCTAAAGAGTGCTTGAAAACTTTCAATCATTGATTTTAGAAGCTTTTTTGTTTCAGTTTTGTTCTTTTTTTTGGTAGTGATACTGAGGCACTCTTTTTAACACTTAAGAAAGATTTTAGTATTATTTATTATTACAATAAATTCCTAAGCATTTACATATTCTTTGTGATGATACCACAGCATACTAATTTTATACATGATTGATATAACAGAGAATTGTAGATGCCAGCATTGGTTAAGGTTTTTGTTGGGTTGATATATTTTCCCTTTGGATATAATTCTCTTTGATATTTAAAAGCTTTGTATAAAAAAGCATTGAGTGAGATTCTTTGGCTGTCAATGGGGACCTGTTACAAAAGCCATTGATCTTTCCTACTGCAATGTACAGCCTTATTTGATTCAGTGTTTTTTAATATCTAGGGAGCACTGTAGCACATAGAGTATAGAAGTAGACATGAAAGGTTAGTGACTTGCGTTTACAAGACATGCCCTGCTTAATCTGTTGTACTAATGCCTTTCAATGACACACACTGTAACATAAGAAACTTAAAGCCAAGTTTTAATAATGCAACCTCATTAAAATTCTAAGGAACGCTAATGTTGGAGTTATGGAGAGAGAATTGGATAAGGCTTGAGGTCAGTAAATTCTGAATTCCTTCAAAAGATAGTTGGTATCAACAGATTTGTGTACATGTGCCACTTTTTCCACCATAGTTGAAGACTATGAAAGACTTTTTTTGTATTCAAGTCAGATAAGTATCAAATTATATGCACTCATAGATACAAAAGTAATTATCATGAGTTGCACTGACAATATCATTTGTCACCAGTGGCGCTGTGCTTAACTCATTTACATTTGGCATCATAGTTTTTGTGCCAGTCTTCTCTATGGTCTAAAAACATTGACCCAATGAGTCATTTTGGAAATAATCAGCATCATACCCTGTTTATTATTTCCAATGGTATATGGCAAACTATGATTTAAAATGGTGTAGGATTTTATTATTACAGTTACCATGCAATGTTAAACCTTGGCTCATTGGAACAATGCAGACCAACTACTGCATAACATAATTGCATTTTGGAACTCCAAATAACCATACTGAACTGTGCGAATTGCCTACAGCTTGCCTAATTCGTATAGCTGAGAATGCAGCCTTGGTATTAACACTAGGTTTCCTATGAGAGGACACTTTTGCTGCAGGTATCTGTGTGCATGTGTGTGCATGTGTGTGTGTAAAGAGACAGAAAGCAAAAGAAGCAAACCCAAAATGAGATAGAGAAAAGAGAAATGAGGAAAAAGATACATTTTTGGTTCCTTACTGAGAATACCTTGCTCTCCACAGAGCAATTTAGCCTACCAAGCACAATATTGTATTTTTCTTTCAGGAAATACTGCTGCTGCACCATTGGGAACCCTAGGTGTTATAGCTATTTTCAAAGAATTGAGATGCTTGTATTTTTACCCCTTCACATTTACCCAGGTTTCTTTATGATCAAAAGCATTTCCTTATTTCTAAAATGACCTGTTGGGTTCACAGGTGCATTAAATAGGCTTTATAGAGGTATTAGTTACAGTGTTGAGGTAGGATTTGGCACATAATTTGGGGCTTGACAAATGGCAGTAATTACTATTATGCACCCTTCAGACTTCTCACTGTGTTCAAGAAAAAGTATCATTTTATAATAACAACAACAACATAATAATCACAACATTCACAATCAATATTTACTGAGTTTGACACTAAAAAATATGTGTATAAGTTACATACACACACACACACACACATATATATATATGGAGAGAGAGAGAGAGAGATAATTAACAAGATCCACAAGGCAAGGATTATTACAAATATCTTATTAGCAGGGACCTGGTGTCTCAGATGGTAAAGAATCTGCCTGCAATGCAGGAGGCCAAAGTTCAATACCTGCGTTGAGAAGATCCCCTGGAAAAGGGAATGGATACTCACTCCACTATTCTTGCCTGGAGAATCCCATGGACAGAGGAGCCTGACAGGCTACAGTCCATGGGTTTGCAAGGCAGAGATTATTACAAATAGTATATTAGTAAAAACTGGATCTATTACTACTAAGGAAACTGAGGCACAGAGATTAAAACCTAATAAATTATGGGAATGTTTATTTAAATGTCAAAAAAACAATTTGTATTACCATGTCCTTTAATTCATGTTCAATTAGTTTTAATGTACTATATTAATTCTAATTTAATCTTGTAGAGATGCTCATATCAATCTCTACCTGAAAGCCCTTTCATTTCTACTATCAATTCTGCCCACATTCCCCCCAGTGAGTTTTTTCTATACACTCATCTTTCTGTAGGGGCTGACTAGCTAGTTTCACTGCCTTCTGTTGTTCCAGACTCTTACTCTCACACTATTAATGGATTTATCTTCCTAAAGTCACTACTTTTGGCTGACATCCTAAAACTGGCAAAGGTGAGTGCAACTTGTAACTTGGATGCTTGCTGGCAGCGCTGTAAGTCCAACAGGCATAGCCTTTAAAGTCTCATTTAGGAAACATAAGTCAGAGTCCCCAACTAATTCTTGTGTGTCAAAGAGAACTTCAGCAACTAGGAATGTACCATGGTGTAATTTTCCTAATACACAGTAAAGCTTGTGGCATGACTGCATTCATCACATTATCAATATGACTCAAGTGACTGCTTACAAAGGTCGTGAGGGCTTGAATGGATTTTTAATATAAGGGCTTCAGTACTGATACTCTGAGAAACTCATTTGCCCCTCAGTATTGGTGATGATACTGAGAAGGCTTATATCTCTCTTGAACACAGATTGTTTCAATGACCTATTTTTTTGCATTCTCAATTTCCATTTTGTATTTTGTCTTATAAACCTGTTTTTTTTTTTTTTCCTGTGTCATTTTCCCTCAATCTGGAACCTACTCCTTTTTTCTCCTTTAACTTAAAGTACCAATTCTCAAAAATATATCACTTAATCTGAAGGTACTAATGTTTGGAAACACATTTTTAACTGTTATTTGGATGAAGTGAAGGAGAATATATGCTATAGCTACTCTTGGCAATCACATAAATTTTAATTTTAGACATCATTTTACCAAAGTTTGTCAGACATTTTCCACCATCTGGCCATCTCACCATAACCTCTGGCTTCTTACTATAAACTTGATATCCCCCTTCATATAATTTCTTCTTTTCCAAAAAGCCCCTTAGTTCAGTTCAGTTCAATCACTCAGTCATGTTTGACTCTTTGGAGTCCACCCCACGGACTGCAGCATGCCAGGCCTCCCTGTCCATCACCAATTCTCAGGGTTACTCAAATTCATGTCCACTGAATGGGTGATGCCATCTAACTATCTCATCCTCTGTTGTGCCCTTCTCCTCTTGCCTTTAATCTTTCCCAGCATCACGGTCTTTTCCAAAGAGTCAGTTCTTCGCATCAGGTGGCCAAAAGATTGGAGTTTCAGCTTCAGCATCAGGCCTTCCAATGAGTATTCAGGACTGATTTCCTTTAGGATGGACTGGTTGGATCTCCTTGCAGTCCAAGGGACTCTCAAGAGTCTTATCCAACACCACAAGTCAAAAGCATCAATTCTTCAGTGCTCAGTCCAATTCTCGATTCATATATGACTACTGGAAAAACCATAGCTTTGACTAGATAGACCTTTGTTGGCAAAATAATGTCTTTGCTTTTAAATATGCTGTCTAAGTTGGTCATAATTTTTCTTCCAAGGAGTAAGCATCTTTTAATTTCATGGCTGCAGTCACCATCTGCAGTGATTTTGGAGCCCGAAATAGTAAAGTCTGTCACTGTTTCCACTGTTTCCCCATCTATTTACCATGAAGTGATGGGACCAGATGCCATGATCTTTGTTTTTGAATGTTGAGCTTTAAGTCAACCTTTTCACTCTCCTCTTTCACTGTCATCAAGAGGCTCTTTAGTTCTTCATCATTTTCTGCCATAAGGGTGGAGTCATCTGCATATCTGGGGTTATTGATATTTCTCCCGGCAATCTTGATTCCAGCTTGTGCTTCCTCCAGCCCAGCATTTCTCATGAGGTACTCTGCATATAAGTTAAATAAGCAGGATGACAATATACAGCCTTGACGAACTCCTTTTCCTATTTGGAACCAGTCTGTTGTTCCATGTGCAGTTTTAACTGTTGGTTCCTGACCTGCATATAGGTTTCTCAAGAGGCAGATCAGGTGGTCTGGTATTCTTATCTCTTTCAGAATTTTCCACAGTTTATTGTGATCCACACAGTCAAGGCTTTGGCATAGTCAATAAAGCAGAAATAGATGGTTTTCTGGAACTCTCTTGCTTTTTTGATGATCCAATTGGTGTTGGCAATTTGATCTCTGGTTCCTCTGCTTTTTCTAAAACCAGCTTGAACATCTGGAAGTTCATGGTTCAAGGACTGTTGAAGCCTGGCTTGGAGAATTTTGAGCATTACTTTTCTAGTGTGTGAGATGAGTGCAATTGTGTGGTAGTTTGAGCATTCTTTGGCATTGCCTTTCTTTGGGATTGGAATGAAAACTGACCTTTTCTAGTCCTGTGGCCACTGCTGAGTTTTCCAAATTTGCTGGCCTATTGAGTGCAGCACTTTCACAGCATCATCTTTCAGGATTTGAAATAGCTCAACTGGAATTCCATCACCTGCACTAGCTTTGTTCGTCTTGATGCTTCCTAAGGCCCACTTGACTTTGCATTCCAGGATGTCTGACTCTAGGTGAGTGATCACACCATCGTGATTGTCTGGGTTGTGAAGATCTTTTTTGTATAGTTCTTCTGTGTATTCTTGCCACTTCTCAATATCTTCTGCTTCTGTTAGGTTCATACCATTTTTGTCCTTTCCTGTGCCCATTCTTGCATGAAATATTCCCTTGGTATCTCTAATTTTCTTGAAGAGATCTCTAGTCTTTCCCATTCCATTGTATTCCTCTATTTCTTTGCACTGGTCACTGAGGAAGGCTTTCCCGTCTCTCCTCGCTATTCTTTGGAACTCTGCATTCAAATGGGTATATCTTTGCTTTTCTCCTTTACTTTTCACTTCTCTTCTTTTCACAGCTATTTGTTAGGCCCCTTCAGATAGCCATTTTTCTTTTTTGCATTTCTTCTTTTTGGGGATGGTCTTGATCCTTGTTTCCTTTACCATGCCATGAACCTCCACGTGTAGATCTTCAGGCCCTCTATCAATCTAATGCCAGGAATCTACTTTTCATTTCCACTGCATAACCATAAGGGGTTTGATTTCAGTCATACCTGAATGGCCTAGTGGTTTTCCCCACTTTCTTCAATTTATGTCTGAATTTGGCAATAAGTAGTTAACGATCTGAGCCACAGTCAGCTCCTGGTCTTGTTTTTGCTGACCTTATAGAACTTCTCCATTTTTGGCTGCAAAGAATATAATCAATCTGATTTCAGTATTGACCATCTGGTGATGTCCATGTATATAGTATGCTCTTGTATTGTTTGAACAGGGTGTTTGTTATGAGAAGTGCGTTCTCTTGACAAAACTCTATTAGCCGTTGCTCTGCTTCATTCTGTACTCCAAGGCCAAAATTGCCTGTTACTCCAGATGTTTCTTGACTTCCTACTTTTGCATTCCAGTCCCCTATAATGAAAAGGACATCTTTTTTGGGTGTTAGTTCTAGAAGTCTTGTAGGTCTTTATAGAACAGTTCAACTTCATTTTCTTCAGCATTAGTGGTTGGGGCATAGACTTGGATTACTCTGATATTGAATGGTTTGGCCTTGGAAATGAACAGAGATCATTCTGTCATTTTTAAGATTGCATCCAAGTACTGCGTTTCCGACTCTTTTGTTGACTATGATGGCTACTCCATTTCTTCTAAGGGATTCTTACCCACAGTAGTAGAAACATGCCCCTTGGTAAACATCAAATTCTTTCTACATATTTAAACAAAGCATTTTCTTCATTCAATAGATTAAAATTGGGAACCAGCAATCTGCATTTTTGACTGAGGTGTCAGAAGTTATTCCTGGGTTTAGCCTGCTCTTTGACATAATTATCAAAACCTCCTATTTTTCTCTCAGAAGGTTCTCAGTTTGTAAGATGCATTATATGGTTGTCCTAAATTAACATATATTCCTGGTGATTCGGAAATAATCGGTCCTTGAACCACACTCTGCTCTATTGAGTTACCACTTTTCCTCCTCAAATGAGGCAATATGCGGCTATCTTAAGAAATGTGCGTGCATGCTCAGGTGCTTCAGTTGTCCCCAACTCTTTGGGACTGTAGCCAGCCAGGCTCCTCTGTCCATGGGATTGTCCAAGCAAGAATACTGGAGTGGGTTGCTATTTCCTCCTCCAGGGGATCTTCCAAATCCCAGGATCAAATCTTCATCTCCTGCAGCTTCTTTATTGGCAGGCAAAATTTTTTACCACTAAGCCACCTGGGAAGCCCCATCTTAAGAAATAGGAAATACAAATAAGGAGTTCAAAATATGTTCTCTAGCTCACTACCATTTTGTGTATTTCTTTGTATTTCACTTTTTCTTATACTTCTGTAAGCCTTCATGTCTGCAAAGGGTTTTACAGATTGGAAAGTCATTACTATTATTTAGGGTCATAAGTACTCTTGCCTGGAAAATCCCATGGATGGAGGAGCCTGGTAGGCTGCTGTCTATGGGGTCGCATAGAGTTGGACACGACTGAGCAACTTCTCTTTCACTTTTTCACTTTCATGCATTGGAGAAGGAAATGGCAACCCACTCCAGTGTTCTTGCCTGGAGAATCCCAGGGACCGGGGAGCCTGGTGGCCTGCCATCTCTGGGGTCGCACAGAGTCGGACACAACTGAAGTGCCTTAGCAGCAGCAGTAGCAGGGTCATAAGACTGGGTGGAAATGATAACATCTAAACCTCAGGTGAAGATGCCATCTTTACTGTCTCCAGGTGTGTGAAACATGGGTATCCAAAGATAATCTTCATGGCTATAAGTGGACACTTAAATTTCAAATGATCTTTAATTTTGTGTTAACAGCATAATGCAACATATGTGTTAACTCATGTGTTCAGAAGGAACTACCTTATATTACCACATATCTTCTCCAGTTTGTTACTTGATCATAAAAGCTGAAATTCAAATTCAAAAGCTAAACATAACTTGAAAGTTTCTAAGATTAATCCCTCCTCCTTCAGTGATTACAAGGAAAAGAAATATGCATACATTGGAAGTGTATCGTAGTCTTTTATCAAACATCTTGCCATGGGTTTTTATATTAACTGAATGATGTGGTTAATATACTTCCAGTAAAGCTGTCATGGCCTACTAAAGTGATAATGAACCTTGGGGGATAATGTTGATGTTGGTATAATTGTTCAGTGATGTGTGGAGTGAGGAAAATCATCATTTTAAGTGGTATTTTCATGTCTTTATAGCATCTGGACATTTTTATTTTTAAAAAATCTGTTCTTATGATTTGTTCCAATAAATTCCAACAAATATCTCTTCTTACATAAGCTTAGATTAAAATTTTACCTGTGAAGATTGAGAAAGCTCTGATTGGAAAAATATTTCATTGAGCTTCTAAGTACGAATTCACCATTCACAACTTCACAAGCATAACGCTGGTCCTTTTCTGGAGGTGCGTAGTTACGGAACATATAGTTGCATACACACTGAATACCCAGAGGGTAACGTCACAATTTACTGCCTTGCTTTCCTCTGGAGTTCATTTCAGTGCTTACGAGAGCACTGATTTGCTGCCTTGTACCTGGCCTGTATCTATCTTCAGCAGCTGATCTGTGGGTTAATAACACCCAGGGGAAATCTGGCCTGCTAAATGTGTTTAGTCCTTTGTATTCTTGCATCCACTGGAAATCAGTATTGGCATTTTCAATTTATTTATTAGGCAAACCTTTAATGCCAACCCACAAGTTTAGGTAGGGTATCTTATGTACATCATCTCTACAGCCATGCTTTGAATCACATGACCACAGAAGGACATACTGTTCATACACAACAGAGCACAGATGTTTACCATATTGATAGTTTTCATAATAGCTGAGACATAAATATCCATACCCTGTTGTATTCAAATAAGAAATAAATATAATTCCAGAAGTTAAACTAGGACTCTTTTTGCAGTATTCATGAGACAGTGAAGTATTACGCAGAGAGAGTTGATTTTGAAACAATCCTGAATTCTTTGTTTAGGTGTATAATTTTCTCAAGATACAAACATTTTTTCTGCATCTAAAGTGAAGACTATTACAAGCACTATAAAATTTTATGACAGCTCTGTATCCACTGCATCAAAAAAAAAAAAAAAAAAGAAGTCTGAACATTCTAGAAATAGATCTAACTTCTCAGATCTCCTTGACTCCATTAACAAAGCCCAGTGTGAGCTGCATGCGTTAGACTGAGGACTGCTTTCCTACTGGTAATCCGCAGAGATCAAGAGGAGACCCTTACATGCTTAGGGTAAGACTATCCTTCTCCAGTGACTGAACTTGTATTTGTGATAAAAGAGATTACGAGACTGTTAATATCACCCCCTACTTCCCAGGTGGTGCTAGTGGTAAAGAACCCGCCTGCCAATACAGGAGACATAAAAGACCAGGGTTCGATCCCTGCATCAAGAAGATCCCCTGGAGGATAAAATGGCAACCCACTCCAGTATTCCTGCTGGGAGAATCCCAGGGACAGAGGAGCCTGGTGGGCTACCATCCATGGGGTCACAAAGAGTCAGACAGAACTGAAGTGATTTAGCAGAGCAGAGAGCACCACCCCCAAACCCTTAATACCAATTCTCACCGGCATGCTGCTGCTGCTGCTGAGTCACTTCAGTCATGTCCGACCCTGTGCGACCCCATAGACGGCAGCCCACCAGGCTCCCCCATCCCTGGGATTCTCTAGGCAAGAACACTGGAGTGGGTTGCCATTTCCTTCTCCAATGCATGAAAGTGAAAAGTGAAAGTGAAGTCGCTCAGTCGTGTCCGAGCCTCAGCGACCCCCATGGACTGCAGCCCTCCAGGCTTCTCCGTCCATGGGACTTTCCAGGCAAGAGTACTGGAGTGGGGTGCCATTGCCTTCTCCGCTCACCGGCATGAGAGCTGCCTTAAATTCATCTGGAGTTACATAATTCATGCCTTTGATGCCTGTTTGCATCAATCACCAAATTAGATCCTAGATTCCCAAATCACCTCTTATCTTCTACATTATAACTTACGTATAGTTAGTTACATCTATTCCTATTTCTCCCTCTACCCCAAACTCTAAAAATCTTCTACTCTGTCTTCTGGAAATCAAAGTCCATTATCAGTAAAAACTGTTATAACATAACATTAGTATACAAAGCAGCTGTGGGATATCCTATGTAACTGAAAATGCTATTGGCTCTCTATGAAGTTTTAAAATAACTTCATTCTTGGTCTCTTATCATAATATATGTGATTTGCTTTTTGAATTATTGTGATTGTCTCCTAACATGTCTCTGGCCCTCCATTAGTATTTCCCAGAATACAGTTAATTGTCTCCATCTTCACTGCTACCACCGTATCCAAGTCTCCATGAATTCTTATCTGGGAATAGTATCTTGCCTCCATGAAATAGTGTAATAGGATACTAACTGGGCTTATTCTTTGTGCGTTTGCCTTCCTTGGTTTACTTATAACAGGGCACATCATATTTCTTTTAAAATTTAAGTATATTCTGTCACAAACCCTCTCTATCAGAAAACAGTGCAAACATTTTTTCATGGTCTTGCAGGTTCTTCTTCCTCTGGCTTCATCCTGCCACTCTGCCTCACCTCATCTTTTTCTGCCCCTTTGTCCCTTAGTCCTCTCCACACAGTCCTATAGTTGCTATTTGAACATGCCAGACATGTGCTGTGTCTCCAGGTCTTTGCATAGTTTCTTCCTGAGGTCCTTTGGGACATGCTTATGGCTCCCTTCCGCATCTGCTTCAAGGCTTTGCTCAAGTGTCTCCTTCTCAATAAGGCCTGCCCTGACCACACTGCTAAAATTCTAGCTCCCCCTCCCATTAGTGGTTCCCCTTTCTCTGCTCTAGATTCTGTAATGCTTGTAACCTTTTGATTATATCATTGACTTACTTTCTTATATATATCTGCTTTCCACTAAACCTGATATAAACTCCATTAAGGTTGGAAATTTGGCCTATTTTGTTTATTGATACATTTGCTGTATAATATTAGATTGTTAATAATAACTCAATAAGCATATATTGAGTAAATTATCAGATAAATGAAATCGCTACCCATGTTAAACTCTTACACTTTATAGACAACAAAAAATCAACTCCTTTAGTTTTTATTCCTTAAAATAATTTTATTTTCAATACCTTAACATACATAACTTTCTTTTTAAATTCTTGGGGTTGTCCCTCAACACATTTTTAGTCTTTCAGTAGTATCTCCTTTCAACCCATTCTTTTCATGGCTAGAGAATGATCTTCTAAAAATACAACTCTGTTAGGTTGTTCCTCTACTTAAATTCATTTATTATTGTTCATGATTGCCCACTGAGTAGAATGCAGATTCTCAGAAAGGCAAATTAGGCTTTTAAACCTGCAACCCTGCCACCTGTATAGCTTCATCTCTTCCCAGGCTCCTGTCCTCATACAGATCCCCTACTGTGATCATTATAAGCTGCATTCATATCTCCCACATACTGATTTGTGCCTTCTATGATGGTAGAGATTGCTTTCCCTATAATTTATTGCTCAATTAGAATCTAAAGTATCAATGTTTTCCTTAGTTCATTTTTTAGTTCATTCATGATTTCAGTAACAGTATACCACAGATTGGATGGTTTATAAACAGCAAAAATGTACTTGTCATTGTTCTGAGGACTGGAAGTTCGAGATCAGGAATCCAGCATAGCCAGATATGGTTCTGCTTTGGAGTCAGAAGCTTCTAGCTGTATTATCCCATGGTGGAAGGAGCTAGGAAGCTCTGTGGGATTTCTTTTATTATGCCTCTAATCCCATTCACGAGAGCTCCACCCCTATGACCTGATCACCTCTCCGAGAACTCACCCATCAGTACCATCACTGAGGACTAGAATTTCAACATATGAACTTTGAGGGGACACAAGCATTCATAGTAGAGCACTGACCAAAAAATATTTGTCGGAAAATTAAAAATGATGTGCTACTTTTCTATATGTATCATATTCTCTTTCCTTCATGGATTAACATGTTTTAGTCCCTTTGCCTACAATGCTATCTTCTGCTTTCTTCTTGGCTGATAACTTTGGTTCTTTCAAATTTCAGCTCATGTGACAAACTCTCTCCAAGGGTTTGTTCATCCTGAATGTGTTGTCAATCTCTCATATGTCTTTTCATGGCATCTACCACTTCCTTCTCTGTAGTAAGAGTAAAATCACAATAATACTGTAATTAATCTGTTATTAGTAGCTGGTTGACTAGCTTTTCCACTGCGACCTGAGTTCTTTGAGTTTAGTAATGATGTTTCCTTCAGGTTATCCCAGCACAGAGCATAGTGATTGGTAAGAAATAATGAATGAAATAATGTCAAATTATACAGCATATGTAAACAATAGGGGATAGCCATGAAAAGTGGTGCTTTTACCCTTGGAAGCTGTGGACAAGAGACGGGCAATCATCTGCCCAGGTCATCAGCAGTATTGGAGGAAGTTGGCCCCAGATCACCTGCATCCAGGCCAGTGATGGTGAAGATGATGTTTCATGCTATTTCTTGTACCCCAAGAAGCTCACCCCACAGTTAGCATTTAAGGTAGCACATTGCATAGTGTGAGTCAAATAAAGATTGTCATCAGTGTGGCTGAGGTCTTGTTACATAGCCTCTTTTAGCCTCAACATAACCAGCCAGATTTGCCCAACAGGTATAAATGTGTTTTTTGTATGTTTTTGTTTTAAAATGTTGATCTATTCTATTACATGACAAGCCGTTGGAATATAAGAGATGAGTAGAGTATATTTGACTGTTTGATTTCACTAGAGAATGCATCCATCCTGTCTCACTCTTCTAAATGTTTCCAGGAATATGCAGAAGCCATGAAGATGATGTTAAAGATTTAACTTTGTAATTCAGAAGAATTTGCATCTCCTTAGAAGGAAGACTCCAAACAGCGTCCTACAGAGGAACAGTGGGAGATGTTAGAGACATAGACATAGCATTTAAAGGTGACGAGTCCAAAGACCCAACAGAAAGATGCTCCAAGGAAGCAGCCTGAACAGCAAGAATGAGGAGGAATCAATCCGATATGGAGCAGTTATAAATAAAAGTCAAAAATAGCAAGTGCTTTGGATGCAGGGCCCACAAATGGAAACTTAACATTAAGAGGAAAATTTGACACTTTCAGCTTATTATTTGATTAAATATTTAATACAAGACAGTATAGTGTGTAAAAGTAATTATGTTGGTGCTACGGGAAAGTGTTTAATACAGTTTATTTTCCAAATTAAAGACTAGTTAGATTTGGTTGAACAATAGCTATTTTAACAGATCATGAAGGCAAACAGGAAATGAATGTGAAATTATGAAAAGAGGGCACTGTGATCTAAATAAACACTTGAAAAATAATTCAGAGAGCAGAAATTCAGAGATTGTATAGAGAATGGTGGTGGTTTATTACAACAGTCAAAGTGTGTGAAAGAAAATAGATAGATGAGGTAAGTGTTGAAGTTGCAAAGATTGATCTGTGTTGATTGATATTCCATTAATATTTTCACATTAACTGAATTCTTTTCAAATACCTGACAAGGTTGGAGGCTCCAATGCTCTTCTGTCTCAGTATTAGAACTGGGGCCAGGAAAAGGTTCCTTAGCTTTTTGAGTCTATTAACTAAAATGTTTGCTGAATCACACCACCCCAAACAATCAATTCCTATCAATTCCCACAACATTTGAGTATTACCTCATGTGGTAATAGAGTAAATATTATCTTATATGGCAAAACACATAAATTAAGAATCTTGAGAGGAGTAGCTTATCTTGAATTATTCTTGTAGGCAGTGAAAATAATTACATGTGTGATTACGAGTAGAATAAATGGGGAATAAGACAAACACATAGGAGAGGATATAGACACACAGAAGAGAAGGTGATGCAGAATAAAGAGATGCAGCCATAAGCCAAGGAATGTTGACATTTGCAAGAAACTAGAAGGGGCCAGGAATAAATTCTCCCCTAGAGCCTCCAGGGAGAGTTTGGCTACTCTGTTGACATTTTGACTTCAGAGTTCTGCGCTTCCAGGTAGAAAGAGAATTCATTTCCATTGTTTTCTACCACCAAGTTTCTGGTGAGTTGTCATAGCAGACTTAGGAAATTAATATATAGGCGAAATAGTTAGGTTAGAAGCCTTCCTTAGGTAAAAGGCTTAGAGATATAAGGAAATGTGTCATTTTGTTAAATGATGAATGAATATTATTGTGGCATTGTATTAATATTTATTAGGATATCTACTTGGCAAGAATATTACACAAATTCAAAAAGGAAATGAAAAGGACTACTTGGACTGCAGGGGCTAATAGTCTGTGACCTTATCATTTAAACATCATCTGTAATTTGAAGTTACTGAAAATATCTTACCTACTTTTGGTCATGTTCATTTTTCTTCCAAGTTTTTGTCTCTGTTGCAGCCACCCCAGAAGTAGAGTGGAACTCTCCAAAATGCAGTTTAGATGTCAAGCCTGATGATGCTGTCCACACACCAAGAGTGTATGAAAAGTTTCAATTTTTAAATAATGAGACTTTCTAGGGAGAATAAGGCAGGTCTCTCAAGCAGGTCAAAAGTTGCTTGAGAGAGCAAAGAGAGAATACTGGCTTTAAGGTTTCTAGGAGAATTAGGTAGTGGGTTCATGGTGTGGATTATGTGTGCGGCAGGGCTTGTGTTGCTTGATTCTCCTGTCCTGATGGAAAGAGGAAGCACCAGGATTTCCTATCATGTTGCCCAGATGCACAGCAGCAGGGGCAGAGAGAAGGAGGGTTGAGACTTAAAAGTTGTCAGCAGTCAAATATCAAAAACTGGACTGAGATTATTACAGTCTCCATAAAATGATTAAATGTAGTAAATATTAGTTGTTATTCTTTATTACTTTTTCTATAGAGGTTGGTTTGTTTTCCCTCTCCAGTTCATCCTCCTCTGTATATTTGCCTCTGTTCTCCTCTGACTATGGATTAAGCTATTCACAGCCAGTGGCATTTTAATTAAGTAATTGAGGCTGAGGAGAATTTGCTTACAAGTGACAGGTATTGCTTCCCCAGAATTAGGGGTTCTTTGGCTTTCTTATGTTTACATATTAGTGTTTACACTCGTACTCAAGCACTTATCAAAAACACAAGTAATCTAGTAATCTGTAATTATCTGGACAGCTAAAGCTTTTTGTCCTATCTTGAAAGTAAGTGTTGCAAAGTAGCATAAATACGTACCTGATCAAGTGAGAGGTCTCTTGAGTGTAGGATTCCAATCCTATGTAATGATGTTCAGTCACTATCTGATGCCACTCTATTTTATCAGCCTCAGAAGGCACCCAAGGCTTTTGCTATCTTCTGTAGTAGCTGTCCCATCAGACAAGTGATTGCATCTCACTGGGAAAGTAGAAATGAGGGAACCAACTCTGTATTCCTTAAAGATTGTGAAATTGTCTGATTTAGAATAAACTAGATGGTTAGTCTATCCTGCTCACTGTAATGATGCTGCAAAGAAAAGAAAGTAGAACTTTGTCAAGAGAAATAAGTTAAACAGATTGCTCACGGAGTAGTTGCTGTAATTACATGCTGTGCACATCAAAATGAGTTTATGCATTGCATTTCATATCACTGTTCTTGTTCCTGTAAAAGCATTTTATTAACCTAAAAGCAAATAACTGACATGTTAATGCCCAACATCACAGTCAAATGGCATTTATAATAATACCCAGTAAATCTATAAAACTCTTCACTACACTAACATAATTAAATTCGAATGTAACAGCAGCAATGTAATACAGGATGTCTATTAATTTCATCCATTTAGAGGCGAGGATACTTTCTAATTTTAGAACTGGCACCAAATAAAATGTAAATAATCATGCAAGTAAATAGAGCTCATGTATATCACTTTATCCTTTAAAACATTTATTTTTATGGTAAAAATTGCATTGGAATATTATTCAATATTCAGATAAAGAAAGGATCAATAACATACTAAAAATATTGTCTTTTCTCTTTTGTTAATTGTTGATCTGCCATTTTTGTCACTGTATAATCTTTATGTAGGCAAAACCTCCATTTTTTTCCTTGTAATCCTATATATGTATTTATTTTATAGCATTCATTCCCCATTTTACTGATTTTCAAAGTTTATTACCAAGAATATCTTGTTTCCAGAAGGAAAGTGAGAAACGTTGAATAAAGAAATCCACAGTGGATATTCAGAGGGCTTTATGATTACACATAACTGAAAGAAGAACCACATAAATTTTATAAGCCAAACTGAAGATGCTGGCCAATGAATGCATAGGCATTAATAGACATATATATTACAATTCGGTAGAGTCTGTGATATAGACGGAATATTCCCACTTGCTTACCTTTTCGGAGAAGGTGATGGCATCCCACTCCAGTACTCTTGCCTGGAAAATCCCATGGATGGAGGAGCCTGGTAGGCTGCAGTCCATGGGGTCGCTAGAGTCGGACACGACTGAGCAACTTCCCTTTCACTTTTCACTTTCATGCATTGGAGAAGGCAATGGCAACCCACTCCAGTTTTCTTTCCTGGAGAATCCCGGGGACTGTGGAGCCTGGTGGGCTGCCGTCTATGGGGTCGCACAGAGTTGGACACGACTGAAGCGACTTAACAGCAGCAGCAGCTTACCTTTTATTTACCATATCTAAAATGATCGCTTAAATTAAGTACTGGACTCTTCAATTATATTTTGTTTAAATACAAAATACATTATGCAAGAGGGAAAGCATTTTTAATAATATATTAAATATTCTAGATTTATATACTCAAAAATTTGTAGAACAAGAAAGAAATTAATAATCATGTAGTTTAGGAGACTAATTTACAAAAAAGTATAATAACTTGGTGAATATTACACAGTGATTAGGTGGCACAGCTAGGATTTGAAATCTTGCGGTTTAATCATTGCTGTTTTAATAGCTTAGAGCTATCTATTTAAATATGCTTGAATTTTATGCTATTAATACTGTAATTCATTCATTGAGGAAGTAAATTAAGGCCAAAATAATGTCTATGACTATATCAACACTTGAAAAAGTTGACTAGAATACATTTGAAGACACAAATACCCTCTTTGTAGTTAATATGCAATGCAGACAGTTATATGCTGAACTTTGTTCAAAGGGCTAAATATTATTTAAATTATTTCATTTGACTTTTTCTAAATATGTGCCACATGTCCATTTTCATTCTAGTCTTGTATAAATCTAAGGAATATGGCTTAGAAACTGGATAACAAATAAAGGATGATGGGAAGAAGATAGAAAAGGAGAGAGCACGCAGGAGAGAGAGGAGAGGGAGGAATGAGTGATGGGGAAAAATGGGAAATCACAGGTCCTACCTCCAGGAGAGCATTCACATGCACACAGGCACTCACAGATATTTGCATAAAATTAAAGTGGTTAATATAAACTCACAAACTGCAGATTCAGTTCAGTTCAGTTCAGTTCAGTTCAGTCGCTCAGTCGTGTCCGACTCTTTGTGACCCCATGAATCGCAGCACGCCAGGCCTCCCTGTCTATCACCAACTCCCGGAGTTCACTCAGACTCACGTCCATCGAGTCAGTGATGCCATCCAGCCATCCTCTGTCGTCCCCTTCTCCTCCTGCCCCCAATCCCTCCCAGCATCAGAGTCTTTTCCAATGAGTCAACTCTTTGCATGAGGTGGCCAAAGTACTGGAGTTTCAGCTTTAGCATCATTCCTTCCAAAGAAATCCCAAGGCTGATCTCCTTCAGAATGGACTGGTTGGATCTCCTTGCAGTCTAAGGGATTCTTAAGAGTCTTCTCCAATACCACAGTTCAAAAGCATCAGACTCTTAATTCCATAATCAAAAATCCAAATGATTCAAACATTTAAGAATTGTATAATAATTTGAAGAGTATTAGCCATTTTCTTACCTATTCAAGTCCAAATCCCTTATTTCAACATTCAAGATTCTCTATCATGGGCCCTGATTTATATGCCTAATCCTAAGTGTGATTGCATAGGACTTTTTATTGATTAAAAAGAGATTCTAAAAGAACATTTCTCTTTCTCATTATATTACTACTCATTTTACTGCTATTTTTAACCTGAAAGTTTCTCAGCATTGAGTACCTGATGTATAATTGTTGCCCAGTAAATAATCAGTAATCAGATAAATTAATAACTATCTAATAAAGCCATATCAGAGATTACTTTAAACTATTAAATTTTCAAATCTATTTCTAAGTCACTTTGGGTTAGAATATTTGAACATGAGTTTAAACTCTGCTGTCTTTCACTGCATTACCAAACAACCTAACTTCTTGGGACTTCTATTTTGTCATCTGTAAACTGTATATAATTATCTAATGGATTATTTTAATAAAAAAAAGATAAAATTTAAGAGGCACATTTTAAATTGAAAATTTCTAACTTACAGTCTTAATGGTGTTTATGCCCTTTTATTACAGAGGTCATAATTGGGGCAGCCTGAATGTTGGGCAATTTTAGTATATTTTGTTTTGTTTTGCATCGTCATACTCAACACCTCAGTAAGTTTAACGAACAGTTAAGAACTGGAATATCTTACGTAAAAATATCTGTTCTAATATCTTTAAAAAAAGAGGATGATGTTTGAAAACATCTTGGGAAGGAACGTAGTATATATATTTACATATATAAATATATATAAAACATATATTTATATGTGTGTATATATATATGTCCCGGAGAAGGCAATGGCATCCCACTCCAGTACTCTTGCCTGGAAAATCCCATGGACAGAGGAGCCTGGAAGACTGCAGTCCATGGGGTCGCTGAGGGTCGGACACGACTGAGCGACTTCACTTTCACTTTTCACTTTCATGCATTGGAGAAGGAAATGGCAACCCACTCCAGTGTTCTTGCCTGGAGAATCCCAGGGACGGGGGAGCCTGGTGGGCTGCTGTCTATGGGGTCACACAGAGTCGGACACGACTGAAGTGACTTAGCAGCAGTAGCAGCATATATATGTCCTATTTCTTGTAGTTGCTACAGTCCATTTTATATTTGAATTCGCAAATTTCAGTCAGATTTGGTTACAGAAACTTAAAAAGTACCCCGACAACTTCGTCCCTCTTGATCTTTTGATTATGCTTTCCCTTTGGTCTGATTGACTCATGCACAGCATCATGGCCCTTGTAGATTTTTGACTCTGCTACACCTCTTTCCTGTACTAAGTTTCCTAGTACTTGCATGCTCAGTCCCTAAGTTGTGTCTGACTCTTTGTGACTCCATGGATTGCAGCCCACCAGGTTCCTCTGTCCATGGGATTTTCCAGGCAAGAATGCTGGAGTGGGTTGCCATTTCCTTCTCCAGAGCATCTTTCTGACCCAGGGATAGAACCCACATCTCCTGTGTCTCCTGCAGTGGCAGGAGGATTCTTTACAACTGAGCCACCATAGGTGCCAAACACATGTTTGGTTAATGTGAGTCTGATTTGATTTGAAGGCCTCAAGGAGACAATGTGTCTGCCATAAAAGCCTGCTCAGGCAGGGAATTCTGCTAGCTGTAGCTTCATCCTGGTTTTCTGTCCCAGCTTTATTATTAATTTTATTTTTATATTGGAGGATAATTGCTTTACAATGTTGTGGTATCTGCCATACACTAATGTGAAACAGTCATAATTTTATATATATATATATATATATATATATATATATATATATATATAAAGTGCTAAGTGAAGTCTCTCAGTCGTGTCCGACTCTTTGTGGCCCCATGGACTGTAGCCTACCAGGCTCCTCTGTCTATGGGATTTTCCAGGCAAGAATACTGGAGTGGGTTTCCATTTCCATATACGTATGTATATACATACATATATACATATACCTTCTTACCCTCTTGTGCCTCCCTCTTTAGCCATCCTACCCCTCTAGGTCTCCACAGAGCACCAGGCTGGGCTCCCTGTGTTATAGAGCAGCTTTCTGCTAGTTATCTGTTCTACACATGAGAGTGTATATATGCCAATGCTACTTTCTCAATTTGTCCTACCCTTTCTGTTGACAGTGTCCGCCAGTGCATTCTCTACATCTTCATCTCCATTTATTCTCTGTAAATAAGTTCAACAATACTATCTTTCTAGATTCCATATATATGTGTTAATATTCATTCTGTTAATCTAATTCATTCTGTTCGTTATATTGCAAATATCACTGCAAAATAGAGTGCTTAAAATTCAAAACTTTGTCAAGTAATGCTAATAATAGTTATTGAGTTTTTTTTAATGAGTTTAATAGCAGTTGATACTTAAAATTATTCTGTGTAATACCAAAGACATTGCTTTTTAATTGCTGGTTCTGTCATATTTGGACCCAGGAGACCATACAATATCATCAAAACATCATTGTTCAGGTCAGTTTCCTCAGTGTAGGTACAATTCTCAGTAAGATACTCTCCATCTGGGTCCCAGAAGGCATCAGGCTTACAGTCTTTCAGATTTCAATTTCCAGTGGGAGTAATATGCCATTTTTCCATTATCTCAAAAGGTTATCATGAGGGTTAAAACACTGAATGAATGAAAAACTCTTAGAAAAGAGTCTGGCACATAGTAAGTATACATTTGTCATTATCATCACTCTGGCAAAAATTCTGGGCCTCAATGATACTGGCCTGAGAGGAACTGCATATATCTATCTATGTACATGTGTTTTTATGAATTTAATTTTAATTCGGTTACTGACGAGTAGGATCCAGTATCCCAAGACTTTGTGGAATAGGAGAAGAGGGAAAATTGGAAATAAGAGTTATCTTGTTAATAAAGAGGAGGATAGGAGGTCATGCAGGAAAAAAATTACATATGTATATGTTAAACCTGCAGTAAGGAGAGGAAAATAATTCAAGCATTTGTATAATCCTTAAAAAAGTTCCTAAATTCAAGAGAAACTTATTCTTTTTATGAAGTATTGACATAAACAATAATGTTTATAGATGTCTATTTATGCTACCAGTTTTGAAGCAATATTGTACTTCCACTTTAAGAAGACCATCATTACATTTGCAGGTAATGAGATTTCAGGGAATCCCATTATCTTTTGGCAGTCAAAATGAGATATACATTTCATCACCATCTTAAATCTGGGGAAAGCTAATGGCTGGATCCTGACCTTTTGTGCTTGATGTGAAGATATGCAACATCCTTTACACACATGGATTAGTATTTTGGGAATATATTGAATGGTAGCAAGAGTCAGAACACACACTTTACAGGTCTGTTAGGTGCAGAATTATGTTATGATTCAATAGTGATTTATGAAACAGAAACAAAAACTTCCCTAATGGAAGAACTACATCTTTTACAGGCATTAACTGTCTTATTTTTCTGCAGATACTAGAAAAAGTTATATTTGTATAAAGCAAGCATTTGACAGAAATATTGATTTTGAACCCATCATTAGGGTGGCCAAAATAAATGCTGTAAAAGCACCTTGTATCTATTTTAAAGTGCGGTTTAAATTGTTAAGTGAATTTCTGCGTGCCATCATGAGAAATGAGTAGCTATTTATGGATCTTGAATAATAATAATAGAGATTTACTTAAATTTATTTTAACACTTTAACTCATATGTCACTTTTACTGTTCAAGGTTCATACCAAATTTGAGCCTAGTTATTTCCATTTTATTAAAGTAAACATATTACCAGGTACACACAATCAAAAATGTGTAATGGATTAAGACAATTGATACAATTGTCTGGTTGATGTTAAGATATAAGTTGTAAGCAAGTAAAGCTTTTTTTTTTTAACATCAAATAGCATCCTGTTTTTGATTTCTATTTCAAGTTCCATAAGGAAAACAAAAGGTCTGTTTTATCCTTTCTGATAAGCACAAATTTTGGTGATGATATGCTTGTGTATTACAGAAATGTATTTAGTTACAGATTCTCTTTGATTAGGACTTATTTTATTAAAAATACTATTTCATTTTTCATATGTTCTGAATTATTTTCAAGTGTGTAACATACTATTCTAAATGTATGTAAATCTTCTCCAAAGGCAAGTTGAACCATGTTTTAAAGCACTGAAATACAAATTTTCACCAACAACTCCCACCAAGTCTAACATATGGACACTCAGCATAAAGCATTTTTATTAACAATTTGTAGAGCCCTTATATCTGCTGGTCTTAAGCTGAGTAACAGCTTTCACATAGGTCTATAGTTCTTTCTAGATTATAAAACATTTTTATATCCATATTTTCTCCAGCACCTGTGTCAGATCTATGAAACTAAGGAAGCATTTGAGGGGGTATATTGCAGGCCTCATATTACAAACTACAGATTGCTGCCAGTCATGCACTCATGGTTAAAAGAATCCATGTGTCTGCCTAAGCATCTACCACACTGTCAGACAGTGATATAAGAGGAAACTCAACCATTGATTATTACACCCACAAGATATTCTGCTGTTTGAGTCATGGAGTTTAGTTTTCAGTGTTACATATTGAAAACTTACACATTTTCCCCATTTAGATGACTAAATGAAGGTAGCAAAATGTAGAAATTATTCATGAGGAAACATTGTTTTCCAAAACTTAAATGTCTGTTAAACATTAATATATATGACTATTATCTTTATATTACTCTGTTAAGTGACTAGAGCTGTTTACACGCAAAATATCATTTCGCATACTTATTGTAAATATTTTCAACAATTTTGATTATTTTTGTGTGTGTGGATGCTTAAATCTAAGGAAATGTTGTGTCCATTTCCTCCATGCAGAGAAAATACAGGGCTTGCTTATATTTGGCAGCACAGACATTACCAGTTTTCACTTTCATCATTCATTAATAAGATAAAATATAGATAAATATACAGCAATAATGTATGAATCTTACCGGAGCTCCAGTACTCAAATGATCAAATAGGAAAAAGGGAAAAACCCTGCAAACCAAACTCATCTGCCATTAATAAACCCCATCTGCCATTTTATGGCACATACACAAACTGCTATAGGAAGATGCCAAGACAATTTAGAATTTCCTTCTAAAAGGGTCTGAGCCAGAACTAATTTCATTCAAAGGATAAATGAGCAAAGTATTCCTTTGCCAACTGACAAAACATAATGATTCATGATTAATGGATCCTTGTTTTTTTTCTTCGAAGACCTCTTCTTTCAGTATGGCAATGCTGTAATCAGCGCAGGAGGAAAACCTGAAACTTTAAATGTGAAAGCAACAAATCTGATCTATATTTTATGGTTAGGAATGGCTCATTATTAGCAAAGAGAATGATTGATGATAGAAAAGGCTGTCTTTTGAACCTTATAGGGCATATGCTAAAAATATTTTCAAACATTTGTCTGCTGTAAATGAGACAACATTACATTTTCTTAGGAAACAAGTTTCTGCTGTTAAAATGTTTTTGCTCTGATGATCAAATCTAATTACTTAAAAAAACATTAAGAGCTATTGACCCAAATACTTATAACTTGTTTTTTTAAATTATGAAATTGGAATCCTCTTTGATAAAATTAACAGTCTTTTTTAGTGTTAGCTGTAGGGTAAAACAGTAGCTTATATATTGCTAAATAATCTAGGAAAGTAATTCTAATGGACAACAAAAAACTGTTCTAATCCTTAGCAATGAATATAAAATGTATATGATTGAGAAAAAATTAATCAGCACCTATTTCTTTACCATCCTTATTGTCAAGAATATTAGTGCATAAAGTGTGTGAGAGTATTTCCCAGAATTCTATCAAAACAACAAGGTAATTATCATTGATAATCTGTTTGGCTTTCTTTTGAAACTCTGGGCAACTATTAAGTGACACAATATACAACTGTCAGCTTATAGCCAGTATAATTTAACAGGTATCTTGCTCCTAGATAATGCGGAGATTTTGTAAGCATGAGAGCAATAAAAATTGCTGATCACATTGTGAAGGGCTTCCTGGGTGGTGCTAGTGGTAAACAACCCACCTGTCAATGCAGGAGACATAAGAGACAAGGGTTTGATACTTGGGTCGAGAAGGTACTCTGGAGGAGAGCATGGCAATTTGCTCCAGTATTCTTGCCTGGAGTATCCCATGGACAGAGGAACCTGGCAGGCTACAGGTTATAGGGTTTCAAAGAGGCAGACACGACTGAAGTGACTTAGCATGCAAGCATTCACATTGTGATAGGATGATTAGTCAGTTGAATAAAAGTTATATTAATAAGCAGTGTATACAGTATGATTAAAAACCAAAAAGATGGCTGCAATTTAAAATATCTCATGAAACAAAATTATAACATACATACAAAAATGTTATTGGTCAATAAAATTCTTGCCTGAATAACTTTCATAGTTATAAAATTTACATGTATATATATTTGCCTATTATGTGCTTAAATGTTGTCATCATTAAAAGTCAAATAAAACCAAAACATAGTGTATATTAGAATAAACCACAAAAATTGAGTAATTCCATCTTTTTTCACTACTAAAATGAGAATTATATTTCTTCAAGTTGTAAAAGAATAAGAATTCCAGTTGTTGCTGTTAAAACAGTCTGGAGTTATCCAATTTGTGTATGACAAAGTCCTTGGGATAGTAACTGGCACAAACTATATACTCAGTATGATAGTTCTCGTTGTTTTTTCATCACCATTATCCTCATTATCAGCAAGGAGTTAACAGGATTAAGCGGCAGGATTTCCAATATAAATAGCAATGAAATCAATGGAAAATCCCAGAAAATATTCAATGGCAATAAAAAATAAATGATTATCCACAACTGGTAGATCCCAAGACAAATTAGCCTTGGGATGAAGTTAATATAACTGCTTATTTAACTTATATGCAGAGTACATCATGGGAAATGCTGGACTGGATGAAGCACAAGCTGGAATCAAGATTGCCAGGAGAAATATCAATGATCTCAGGTATGCAGATGACATCACCCTTATGGCAGAAAGCAAAGAGAAACTAAAGAGCCTTTAGATGAATGTGAAAGAGGAGAGTGAAAAAGCTGGCTTAAACTCAACATTCAAAAAATGAAGATCATGGCATCTGATCCCATCACTTTATGGCAAATAAGTGGGGAAACAATGGAAATGTGATTGACTTTATTTTCTTGGGCTCCAAAATCACTGCAGATGGTGACTGCAGCCATGAAATTAAAAGACACTTACTCCTTGAAAGAAAAGCTATTACAAATTTAGACAGCATTTTAAAAAGCAGAGACATTACTTTGCCATTTGTCCTTATAGTCAAAGCTATGGTTTTTCCAGTAGTCATGTATGGATGTGAGAGCTGGACTATAAAGAAAGCTGAATGCCAAAAAATTGATGCTTTGAACTGTGATGTTGGAGAAGACTCTTGAGAGTCCTTTGGACAGCAAGGAGTTCAAATAAGTCAATCTTAAAAAAAAAAAAAAAATCAGTCAGTCCTGAATATTCATTGGAAGGACTGATGCTGAAGCTGAAGTTCCAATACTTTGGCCACAAAGAGCTGACTCATTGGAAAAGAACTTGATGCTGGGAAAGATTGAAGGCAGGAGGAGAAGGGGACAGAGAATGAGATGGTTGGATGGCATCAACAACACAAAGGACATGAGTCTGAGAAAGTTCCAGGAGTTGGTGATGGACAGAGAAGCCTGGCATGCTGCAGTCCATGGTGTCGGAAAGAGCTGGACACAACTGAATGACTCAACTGAATTGAACATAGAACCGTAGTGTTTACTTTTGAGGTTCTTCTTTTAGATAAAATGAGATTATGTATAAAAAATTAACCAGAATAATGCTTGACTTATAGTAACATCTAAGAAACAAAGATTACCTATTCTTTTGTCTTTAATGACATACATTAAGCCTTTTTTTTCCCCTGAGGACACAGACAAATATTATGTTCTTGATTATGATAAGAGACATGCCAATGGAATTTCGTGTCTTGAAAACTGAAGAAAGTCTCCTTAGAAAAGTGAAATAAAATATTCATATTAAAATTCATAGTGGGAAGCTATTAAAGATTTTTCATTGGGTTGCTAGCATTGATAATGATCATTATATTGAAGTTGGCTTCCCTCGTGGCTCAGGCAGTAAAGGATCTGCCGGCAATTCAGGAGACCAGGGTTTGATGCCTAGGTCAGGAAGATCGCCTAGAGAAAGTAATGGCTATCCATTCCACTATTTTTGCCTGGAGAATTCTATGGACAGAGGAGCCTGGCAGGCAATAGTCCATGGAATCTCAAAAAGAGTTGGACATGATTGAGTGACTAACATTTATATTGATGTTATGATGTATATCAGGGAAAAGTTTATTAAAACTTGTAAGTTAAGATGGACATTACTGGGAAGTCA
Source organism: Bos taurus (assembly GCF_002263795.3). Classification (NCBI taxonomy): domain Eukaryota; kingdom Metazoa; phylum Chordata; class Mammalia; order Artiodactyla; family Bovidae; genus Bos; species Bos taurus. The sequence continues at coordinate 36,909,399 of NC_037328.1, read as the reverse complement.
ACAGTTAGGCTAATTCAGATACATTTAATTTTCTTGTTTTGTCTTGGTACTTACTGTGTTCTAATTTGAGACAAGAAGTGGATAGGTTCTAATTTCTTTTTTCTAGAATTGGTTGATTTTCAGTTTGTTTGTTTGTTTGTTTTCAGAATTATTGGTAGCACACCAGGCTCCTCTGTCCCGTGGAATTTTCCAGGTAGGAATATTGGAGTGGGTTGCCATTTCCTCCTCCAGGGGATCTTCCCAACCCAGGCATTGAACCTGCATCTCCTATGTCTCTTGTTTTGCAGGAGGATTCTTTACCAGGTGAGAATTCAGAATTGTATTAGTTGCTCAGTTGTGTCTGACTCTTTGCTATCTGATGGACTGTAGCCCTCCAGGCTCCTCTGTCCATGGAATTCTTACAGGCAAAAATCCTGGAGTGGGTTGTCATTCCCTTCTCCAGGGAATCTTCCCAGTCCAGGGATCAAACCCAAGTCTCCTACATTAAAAGAAGATTCTTTACCACTGAGCCACCAAAGAACTCTCCATAAGAATTATTGTACAATTAAAAAAAATTGAAGTATGATAAACTATGTGAAACCCTAATAATTTCTAAAAGACTTTTTAAGGTTTATTGTTTGGTTTAGTTGTTTTTGTTTTTTTATTCTGTTTGTTCTTAATATATTAAAACAGAAATGTTTGCAATCTAGTGATGTACTTAGAATGCTTCATGGAGCAGAATAAATCCTTGTGCCTGTGTAGATATTTCAATAAAAGAGTAAAAAATATTTCCTTTCCCTGTCTTTTCCTATTCCCTCAATTTCATTCCACACTGCACACAAAGGGGGTATAATTTTGGCTTCTAACTCATCCAAAACTTAAATATATAAATTGTTATTCAGTTCAGTTCAGTTCAGTTCAGTCGCTCAGTTGTGTCCGACTCTTTGCGACCCCATGAATGGCAGCATGCCAGGCCTCCCTGTCCATCACCAACTCCTGGAGTTCACTCAAACTCATGTCCATCGAATCAGTGATGCCATCCAGCCATCTCATCCTCTGTCGTCCCCTTCTCCTCCTGCCCCCCCTTCTCCTCCTGCCCCCAATCCCTCCCAGCATCAGGGTCTTTTCCAATGAGTCAACTCTTCGCATGAGGTGGCCAAATATTGGAGTTTCAGCTTTAGCATCAGTCCTTCCAGTGAACACCCAGGACTGATCTCCTTTAGGATGGACTTGTTGGATCTCCTTGCAGTCCAAGGGACTCTCAAGAGTCTTCTCCAACACCACAGTTCAAAAGCATCAATTCTCAGTGCTCAGCTTTCTTCACAGTCCAACTCTCACATCCATACATGACTGCTGGAAAAACCATAGCCTTGACTAGACGGACCTTTGTTGGCAAAGTAATATCTTTTTATTACCAGCCCTAAATCGGTTGTTGGATTAAATGAATTTTAATTATTCTTTTTCAAATTTTCCATGTTTTCAACTACTTACCTAAGGCTTAATGACCATGACAACATAAAATGTGTTCATTGGGAATGAGAGAGAAACAGGAAAGAAGGAAAAACTTTGATTCAATGATTGAATTTTAAATATTAAGATTCTCAAAACCTGTAATTCCGATTAGTTTATGATGCAAATGAGTTGTCTGTACTTTAGTCCTGAGTGTATTTGTTGGGTGAGAATCTTTTGAGGGACATTAGGTATCATGTTAATTCACAGCATTTCAGAGAGTTAATTTTTTTTTTCAACTTTGAGTAGGATAAACATTGACTATGATGCTCAGTAAATGAATGTTCTCCTTTCTGGGTGGGCTGTGGTATTGCATTTTTTCACATTTTCATCTTGTTTTTTTTTTTTTTTTCCGCAGCAAACTTAAATTGAACACAACGTTTTAATGTTGATTCAATGTCATACTGACTCATCTGTTTGTTTTCATGTTTTTACTGGTAAATATATTTCCCTATTTCCTTCACCAGAATAGCTAAAGGCAAAAGACCAATCTGATATTCATACCCATGATATTTCATTAGAGAATGCCTTGTCCTTTGGCTGGTAGGAGAATTAGAGAGCTGATTTGTGTAGAGATGCATAAAACTGTGATAGATGAGAAAAACCTCCAATATGCAACCCTAGAATTTCAGGCTAAATAATTAATGACATAGTCTTTCCCTTAAAACCTCTTTCCCCTCAGAAAATGCTTCCAAACTGCATTCCTAAATAAAACCTCCCCAGGGGCACTTCTTTCCCACAGACATCAAAAATATACAAAACTTTCCTTTATAAGAGATCCTTGGATTGGGCCGAAATGCATTCTGAAAAAGAGGATGGAGATTAAGAAGAAAAGAATTGCAAAGAGCATGGGGGCGTCTACGCGTTTAGCAAAACCCACAGGCCTTGACACCTATCTCCTTGCTTTCTTTTCCCAAACTATATTCTTTCCCCCCTGTGATTTCCATCAGAAACCCCTCCTCTCTTCTAAGGATGTCTCTTTTGTTCACATGCGTGGTTGATCACATAACTTAGATTTAGGCTGAAGCCAAGTGACAGTTCAACCCAGTCTGGATTTTCCATCTTCCATTTTCCACCCCATTGTTGCCAGGTCTTTGATATTTGGAGAATTGGTCAGAGAAATGAATTGCTTTTCAATATTACTTTTAACAAATCCTTTTCAGTCTATCAGACCATAGGGAAAATATTAAGCATGGAGGAGAAATAATGATTTGTGGATATAAAATAAAATCACAATAAGTGAAGAATAATTTAATCTGTATAAAAAGTCATTTAAAATGCTGTTACCTCTTTATCCTTCAGCATCTGTGAGTTAAGTACTCATTTGTTCTGAATATGTCACATGGCAGGATATAATGCTAACTCTAAAATATACAAATTAATCCTCTTTGCAGAACTAACAGTACTTAAGGAGCACCTGATGGGACCATCATAATTTAATAAGCAATATGCTCATTATCATTAATACACAGGGCTTTTGTTTGTTTATTTCAACAAAACTCCTTCATTAAAGGCACTTAGGTGAATTTGAAATCTGTGAAAAAATGCTCTCCAGGCAGCCCTAGAAGGGAGAACTTAACTTTTTAATTGTAAAAACTAAGCTTGAATTGAAAGATTATTCACAAAACACATTATCAAATAACATAAATAGTGCTAAATAGTTGCTTTTCTTCAATCATTTATTCATTCACTCAACAGATATGGTAGAGTATTCAGTGAATGCCTGATATAGTGTTAAGATGCTTGTCAAGGTGAATAGATTTTTATCCTTTAAAAAGCACTTCCTTAAACATTCTATCATTTGATACTAATAATACTTTTTAGTAATGGGGTAGATGATACGAATTCTCGCTCACTTTTTCAGTGTACACTGAGGGATATGTGCAACTCCATGGAGATCAGACAGATGACAGTGAAGTTCTGGCTAGAAACCAGAGCTCCTTATTCTTGGTCCAGTATCATGTATTTACTTGGTAACTTTGAGACATAGTGAACCTGGACTTTCTGGTTACGTAAATGTTCAGGCCACCAAACAAATTACTTTTTTAAAGTAGAAAGCCCTGAGGATTTGTTAAGGAGTGTTAGTGTGCGTTCAGTTGTACCTGACATTTTGTGACCCCATGGACTGTAGCCCACCAGGTTCCTCTGTCAATAGAATTTTCCAGGCAAGAACACTGGAGTGTATTTCCCGTTTCCTTCTTCAAGGGATCTACCTGAGCCAGGGACTGAAACTGCATCTCTTGCATCCCCTGCAATCCCCTGCATTAGCAGGCCAATTCTTTATCATTGTACCCCCTGAGAAGCCCCTTAAAAAGTGAATCTATGAATAAATGATCAAAAGCATTGAAGTACCCTCCCTTTCCAATTCTTGGTTGATAGTAACCATAATTTTAATATTTATTGTAATTTGTGTTTCCTTCTCCACCCAGAATATAAGCCCTAGGATGTGAATGCTATTTGTATATTGTTCAGTGATGTATCCCAATTTCCTAGAACATCTGAGACTTAGCATGCAAAAAAAAAAAAAATATTGCAGATTATGGAATAAAAGTTGAACCTATTTCTGAGCTTGGTGCATTTGATAAAGCATATAGTTGTATGAGCATTTTTATTCTTTTAAGAGATAACACAAAGTTCAGCCACCAATTATTTTCCATACCAAATAGTAGTAAAAAAAAAAAAAATTCTTCATGTCCTGTAATGATGATTTAATAAAATCAAACTGGTTCACCAATATCACTGATGAACATAGATGCAAAAATTCTTAACAAAATTCTAGCAATCAGAATCCAACAACACATTAAAAACATCATACACCATGACCAAGTGGGCTTTATCCCAGGGATGCAAGGATTCTTCAATATCCGCAAATCAATCAATGTAATACACCACAGTAACAAATTGAAAAATAAAAACCATATGATTATCTCAATAGATGCAGAGAAAGCCTTTGACAAAATTCAACATCCATTTATGATAAAAACCCTCCAGAAAGCAGGAATAGAAGGAACATACCTCAACATAATAAAAGCTATATATGACAAACCCACAGCAAACATTATCCTCAATGGTGAAAAACTGAAAGCATTTCCTCTAAAGTCAGGAACAAGACAAGGGTGCCCACTTTCACCATTACTATTCAACATAGTTTTGGAAGTTTTGGCCACAGCAATCAGAGCAGAAAAAGAAATAAAAGGAATCCAAATTGGAAAAGAAGAAGTAAAACTCTCACTATTTGTAGATGACATGATCCTCTACATAGAAAACCCTAAAGACTCCACCAGAAAATTACTAGAAATAATCAATGATTATAGTAAAGTTGCAGGATATAAAATCAACACACAGAAATCCCTTGCATTCCTATACACTAATAATGAGAAAACAGAAAGAGAATTAAGGAAACAATTCCATTCACCATTACAACAGAAAGAATAAAATACTTAGGAATATATCTACCTAAAGAAACTAAAGACCTATATATAGAAAACTATAAAACACTGGTGAAAGAAATCAAAGAGGACACTAATAGATGGAGAAATATACCATGTTCATGGATTGAAAGAATCAATATAGTGAAAATGAGTATACTACCCAAAGCAATTTGTAGATTCAATGCAATCCCTATCAAGCTACCAACGGTATTCTTCACAGAGCTAGAACAAATAATTTCACAATTTGTATGGAAATACAAAAAACCTCGAATAGCCAAAGCAATCTTGAGAAAGAAGAATGGAACTGGAGGAATCAACCTACCTGACTTCAGGCTCTACTACAAAGCCACAGTTATCAAGACAGTATGGTACTGGCACAAAGACAGAAATATAGATCAATGGAACAAAATAGAAAGCTCAGAGATAAATCCACGCACATATGGACACCTTATCTTTGACAAAGGAAGCAAGAATATACAATGGATTAAAGACAATCTCTTTAACAAGTGGTGCTGGGAAAACTGGTCAACGACTTGTAAAAGAATGAAACTAGAACACTTTCTAACACCATACACAAAAATAAACTCAAAATGGATTAAAGATCTAAACGTAAGACCAGAAACTATAAAACTCCTAGAGGAGAACATAGGTAAAACACTCTTCGACATACGTCACAGCAAGATCCTCTATGACCCACCTCCCAGAATATTGGAAATAAAAGCAAAAATAAACAAATGGGACCTAATTAAACTTAAAAGCTTCTGCACAACAAAGGAAACTATTAGCAAGGTGAAAAGGCAGCCTTCAGAATGGGAGAAAATAATAGCAAATGAAGCAACTGACAAACAACTAATCTCAAAAATATACAAGCAACTCCTACAGCTCAATTCCAGAAAAATAAACAACCCAATCAAAAAATGGACCAAAGAACTAAATAGACATTTCTCCAAAGAAGACATACAGATGGCTAATAAACACATGAAAAGATGCTCAACATCACTCATTATCAGAGAAATGCAAATCAAAACCACAATGAGGTACCATTTCACGCCAGTCAGAATGGCTGCGATCCAAAAGTCTACAAGCAATAAATGTTGGAGAGGGTGTGGAGAAAAGGGAACCCTCTTACACTGTTGGTGGGAATGCAAACTAGTATAGCCACTATGGAGAACAGTGTGGAGATTCCTTAAAAAACTGGAAATAAAAGTACCTTATGATCCAGCAATCCCACTGCTGGGCATACACACTGAGGAAACCAGAAGGGAAAGAGACACGTGTACCCCACTGTTCATCGCAGCACTGTTTATAATAGCCAGGACATGGAAGCAACCTAGATGTCCATCAGCAGATGACTGGATAAGAAAGCAGTGGTACATATACACAATGGAGTATTACTCAGCCATTAAAAAGAATACATTTGAATCAGTTCTAATGAGGTGGATGAAACTGGAGCCTATTATACAGAGTGAAGTAAGCCAGAAAGAAAAACACCAATACAGTATACTAATGCATATATATGGAATTTAGAAAGATGGTAACAATAACCCTGTGTATGAGACAGCAAAAGAGACACTGATGTATAGAACAGTCTTATGGACTCTGTGGGAGAGGGAGAGGATGGGAAGATTTGGGAGAATGGCATTGAAGCATGTATAATATCATGTATGAAATGAGTTGCCAGTCCAGGTTCGATGCACAATACTGGATGCTTGGGGCTGGTGCACTGGGACGACCCAGAGGGATGGTATGGGGAGGGAGGAGGGAGGAGGGAGGAGGGTTCAGGAAGGGGAACACATGTATACCTGTGGTGGATTCATTTCGATATTTGGCAAAACTAACATAATATTGTAAAGTTTAAAAATAAAATAAAATTAAAAAAAATAATCTCCTTTAATTCATAATAGAATAGAAGAAATACAACTTACATACTAGGACAATTTCAGAACCTTAATAAGCTATGTTATTAAAGTCTTCCTAGGCAATTTTTTGCACAGATAACAAAAGCTAACTCTAGTTCATCTCTTTCTATAATCTTTTGCCCCTTCTCTGGTACAACTGATTAAGAGAGTATTGATATGGAGCAAGTCAGAGAAGAAGCAAAGAATGAAAAAAGTCTGCAGTTTTATCAATGGCTCTTGAATAAATTTTATATCAAATTCTAGAAAAGGAGGTTGTGAAGATCAACAGGTTTAATTTACATTGGCATTGTGTGTGTGTGCCCATGTGTGTATCTATATGCATTCCTGTACATTTGACCTATCCACTTTGGAATGATGTCTCTGTCTTACACTGTCAGAGGCAGGTACTTTTGTTTATTTTGCTTCCTAAAGAAAGTATGTCCTATTTGGTAAACAAGAAGTGAAAATTCAAAGCAAATGTAGGTAGGAGAACAGCTTACCCAGGAAAATTGAAAAACACACCACCAAGCCTATTGCTCACACTGCACTCTCTTCCACCCCTCTTTTCTGCTGTGATTTATTTTCTCAATGTTTCTCATGGTATGAGTACGTTCTTGTGGATGGACCCCTGCCTTCAACCCCCAGGCATAGAAACCTAGCTAGCTCTTCAAACAAAGAGTATATAAAGTTGTAAAAAGATTTCTAGATGGCTCCTTTTTGAATATATCAAAGAGAAATATGTTTTATCCTTATTTTGTATGTGTTTAAATAAATCCATTATACCTATAAATAGCCCTCATTAATGCATTTTAGAAGAATTAATGATACTTTATTATCTTTTTCCAGATGTTATTGATGGAATAGTTTTAGAAATATGTTAATCAGACTTTAAAAGCAGACAGAAAAAAATTACATATTTACTGTGGAACTAACTTCTCTAGTAACTTTTTGTGCCTGGACAAAATAAGTAATAGTAAGGGTCTTAATCCTTACAGCATCAGGATATAAAATGTTTTATTATTTGTTTTATGTTTGTGTTTATTTGTGTTTGGTTTGTCATTTCTGTTTTTTCAGTACTGTATAATTTTAATAGTCCTTATTTTGTGCAGACATTCTTCATTTTCAGTGTCCATATCTTTGGATGTATTTATATTATGGCAGTGATTTTAAATGTGTTCACTGGCATTTTAAAATCATGACTTGATGAACTTAGGACACTTGCTAATTTTCTTGTTTAAAGGATACCTGAAGTTAAGAACACAAATGGAAGAACTCTACCTGAAAAACAATTCTGCAGGGAAAATATAAGTTATATAAATCCTTCCTTTTGACTAAAACAATTCCTCTGCCTTTAAAAAGGAGAGAAAAAAAAGAAAAACAATTTTCTAGAGGACCAAAAGATGCAATATCTGTGAAGGAGATTTAAGTAAATGTATTGTGTTTGCTCTCCCCACATTTAAGCAAGTATTTCAGAAAGTTTTCAGGTTGATCTTTTATTAAAGTGGAGAAAAAAACCACTGTGCTTAGAAATATGTATCCACAGTTCCAATCCTAAATCCAATACATGAATTTAGATTTCTTTCCTTTTGTCCTTCTTTCTTTCTTTCCTTCCTCTCTCCCTCCATCACTCCACTACTGTCATCTTATCATATATTTATTGACATTTATTGAACTTATATTCTATCTTAGAAGTTGAGGAATATATAACTGAATAAATCAATTAGACTCACTGCTGTACTTAAGTTTTGTTTTGTTTTGTTTTTGTAGTAAAATATGGGCAATGATGTATATCTGATACAGTTATTTTTCATAATAAAATAAGCATGGTGTTTGAAAGGATTTAGCTAAATATCTATCATTTAGAATAAGACCTGAAAGAGAGGTAGATCTTTCCTAATAAACTGGTTCCAGTTTTCCAGTTGGTCTGTTACAGGAGCTCCTAATAGCCCCTATTGTTACTCTACTTTCAAATCTAAAAAACTAGGTGAATCCTTGACCGCTGTCTGGTCTAGACCAATGGACCAGCTGAAACAAGGCTTTTTATAATTCTCAGTTCTTAGATCTATGGAGAATGGCTCACTTACTATATGAATGAAATATGGTTGGATCCCCTTCCTGTTCAGTTCTCATGCTTCACAATGCTCAGCGGGCAGTAGTCAATTTACTAAGGTCTTATCCATCACAACTGAAAAGATACCAGGCATTGACTTGATGAATGGAAGATAAATCATGAGAGGGTTATCCATTCAGGCAGAGCTGAATGACACTGACAGAGCCCTGCGTGAAAGCTCATTTTGTGTTCGCCTGTACTGCCGTGAGCTTCACTTGCCAATGATATCGGTGGCTTCCCCTGTATGAAGCCTTCTCCCTTTATTCCCTTCAACAAGTCACCCAGTTGGCAAAATGAAAGAAATAACCAAGGAGACAAGATGCTATTATGATCTGAAAATTCAAGTTCAAAAATATTCTTTGTCTTTGTTCTTTGCTACAACAAAAACTAAGTGCACGATTTTTGTTGTTGTTACGTGGAAACAGTTGAAACAGTTCCAATATATGAGACTTACAATGCTAATAGGGTGGGGAAGCATTACTGCATATTTAGCCTTAAAATTCTCAATAAAATATACTTGCTCATAATGCTATTTTATTTGAAAATAAGTAATAACTTTATTTTTTAAAGTGTTTAGAAGCCTAATTTTGGGGAAGTAAACATTTTGAGCATTTCATTAAATGTTATTATAATTTTCATGTAAAATGTTAAGATGAAATGCGTACAGTCTTTCTGTGCTTTCCCTCACATTTTTGTAGCAGTCTGTTAAGTATTGAAAATTAGTGGATTATTCCATAACATATGACAATCATATTAAAAATCAAGTTAGTTTTCTAGAGGACTGCATTACTTAGTACAAATATTTTCACATCATGATATAGGAATTTAGAGAGACCTCACAAAAAGTACCTCAGGTGTTAAAGCCAAACAAAGAAGGCCTGCTATTTTGCATTCCTGATACTGTTCAAAGAATTGGAATAATTTAAAATAGTCAATCATCAGTGACTCTCCCAACACTTGCTGATAATGTAGATAGAAATTTGAGTTATATAAGACTTTAGCAATTTTCTTCAAGACATTGGTAAATCTGTAAGTATTCTTTCATAGAATAAGGAAAACTACATAGTTCATTTGTGTATTAATCATTGTTACAGTATCAGAAACACTAAGGAAAATATAAATTCACACCACTCTAGGGTAAACTTAGATGAGATTAAATTTTGAGATTATCTTTAAGATATCTGTTGTATCCATCAGGACAAAAGAGAAAAAAAATGTAAGAAAAAAATCAAATATGCAAATTGACTACATTTTTTATATTTCACTTAACCATAAATATAACCAATCCTATAAAGGCCCTTTAAATGATCTTCATCTTTTAATTTGAGAAAGAAGAAAAAGATGTTTTGAATTCTATAACTTCATTCTAAAATGCATCAATACTAGCTTAATTTCAAGATAGAATGAATGGAAGTCTTTAAAAAGTGTCAACATTACAACAATTTTGAGGATTTTTACTATATGTTATATCTTGAATAATGGAACTAAAAATGGCAGCCATTCAGTTGAATGAAATAACAAGAAATCAAGAATTATGCCAAAGTATTCATTAAAAATAAACTTTTTCTCTGTTCCAGGATGCCTGTAGTATTTTTTCTATGAAAAGTTTGATGATAATCAATCTTTTCATCTCATACTATGCTAGTTCTCATAGTGTCATAAATTAATAGCTTTTATACTGAGTTGAAGAATTGATGCTTTTGAATTGCAGTGTTGGAGAAGACTCGTGAGATCCCTTGGACTGCAAGGAGATCCAACCAGTCCATCCTAAAGGATATCAATCCTGAATATTCATTGGAAAGACTGATGCTGAAGCTGAAACTCCAATACTTTGGCCACCTGATGTGAAGAACTGGCTCATTTGAAAAGATCCTGATACTGGGAAAGATTGAAAGTGGGAGGAGAAGGGGACAACAGAGGATGAGATGGTTGGATGGCATCACTAATTCAATGGACATGAGTTTGAGTCAACCCCAGGTGTTGGTAATAGACAGGGAGGCCTGGTGTGCTGTGTTCCATGGGGTTGCACAGAATTGGACATGACTGAGCAACTGAAATGAACTGAACTGAACTGAATAAATCTGTTAAGATGTCACATGTTGTATCAACCTGATATATTATTGTTAGGAATGTCATATCCTAAAACATATCAAAATAGGAGTATTATTTCTTTATGAAGGAATATATGAAGAAAACTAATTTTTAAAGACATATTGTGAAGGCTAGCTTATTGTATGTTTGTCTGTATCTACATTTATTTCCAGTACAAGTAAAATTAATATCTAAAGAATATTTTTCATTTTCTGAATTATCTTGGAAATAAATCCCTCAATGTAATTAATTGTATTCATTACTGAAAATGACCAGTTGATTTAAAGGATATACTGTTTTTGTCACTAAAGACAATATAGCTATGTTTAAAAAGAAAAAAAAAAACCAAAAAACCATAATTGCTCTTGATTGTCAGACTCTCTTAACATGGTAAGTACCTTTTTCATGGTTGTTATAAAATTAAAAACAATTGGTAGCTCTCTCTATTCCTGTGTATTCAATTGATTCAATATTAATTTAGTGTTAGTATAGAAGGAAATTTATTATGTATTCTTGAGTATTAAAACACACAATTTAATTATGCATGTATTACATAAAGTACAGGCTTGTTATCATAAGAGGCAATGAAGTTTCAGGGGCATTGTTCACAGATGAGACCTGAGCAGATGTCATAAGAGAAGTCACATTTGAAGTAAGTAGAAATGCACAGATCAAGAGAAAACTTCAAGTAGAATAAAATGGTCAGATTTGGAACATATTGATGGTACTGACAAAACCATGGAATAGCAGTCCTCTTCTGTAAGGATTCTGGGTTTGTATAAGAGAATAGAGTAAGAATAATTTTGAAAAGGATGTGTGGTGTGAATTTTGAAGTGCTCTGACTACTTGCTTGAGGAGTCTGAACATTTTGTGAAGGCTATAGGGAGATGGAAAAGTTTTTGAGCATGCGTATGACACAACTGAATCTGAACATTAGGATAATTAATAAGAGAGTTCTGGGCAGACTGCAATGTTCAGGTAAACAGTGAGTGGAGAGATGGAGATATTTCAAGCCTGAAGCAGTGGTCAAATAAAGGGGACTGAAATGGAACTGAAACAACAGGCATATGAAATACAAGAGGGAGAATACACAAGGAATAACAGTGTGTAGTAGAGAGAGAATGTGAAGGTGTCAGAAAGGAGCAGCCTTTTCAAAACTCGACAAAATGGTATAGAGTTAAATAATTCAGAATTCTTTGAAGAATCAGTGTGACCAAAGGTCTCAGCATGCTCCCATTTTCAGTGACTTGTCTCATCTGCTGATCATTTCCTAGCTTTCAAATTATATGTAAAACATTTAATATATATATATATATGTATATTATACAGGATATATAATATATGGGATGTATATATCTGTTTATATATATATATAATTTTAGACACTTTTACTTTTGCAGAATAAGATATTTGAAATCAGTTTCCACATTCTCTTCCATGAAAGAATACTTCTCTCAATTTTATCTATTACACACTAAAAAATTAATACGTGGCTTAAGAAATATGATGACTCATCAAATTTATTTGCATAGCTTTTCAAACTCTTTACAGTCTATCATTTAGTGTGTATTTTTTCTCTCCATAGAAATGTATTAATAGAGCCTTGAAAAGCTTGTTTTCTCATAAAGTCTAGTTTCAACTACAGGCTTCCTCTATGATGAAACAAAATGCCTTAGACTAGGCTTAAGATAAAGTCTTAGATGGAATTAAGAATTAGATGAAATGCATCACTGAAAAAACTTGGAATTTCTCTATAAATATAATAATAAGTATAGAATTACAAAAGTCATGTGTGTTCCAATAGGTGAGGCACAAGTTTCCTTTTTCTCCCTTCATTTCTGTCAGTCCCCCACCTCCACACCTCTCAACCACATCTGCTTCTCTCATCCTACCAGCGTCTCTACCTACTTTTCTCTTATCCTCTGACCTTCTGACTTTTCTCTTTCCCATCTTTCCAATTTCATTTCTTTCCTATATATGTTTAATGTTTTCCCATGAATTGTCAGGAAGAGCATATACTTATTCTTACTAGAACATTTATATTCCATGTAGTTGGAAATAGCAATTATATGAATTAATATAGCATTCATTATCAGTCAAAATGATTTTGTTACATTTATGTTACTAAATGTACACATTTTGCTTGAAGGTGAAGGTGATGTTTTAATATAGATACACACACACATGCACATACACAGACACACACCATTCTTATCTGAAACAATTTACATTAAAAAAGCTAAGGAAAGGCTATTATTTTTTATTCATTTATTTAGCTATTTCTTTAATATTCCCAGGCTTGGTTTTCTTTTCACTGATTTTGGGGGTAAGACAAAAGAGAAAATTCCTTATGATAGAACACTATAAAATGATTATCATTATTTCATAAAGTATAAAAATCAAATTGAACTTTTTTAACCACAGATTAATCATCTTTTGTATAATTTACTTTGCTTGTTATAAACAGCATTGTCCTGAACTATTCCCCTTTAAAATATTTTAAGCCATGCTGGGTCTATCTCTGGGGAGGGGGAGACACAGACCTTAATGAAGAGTAGGTTACTGTATATTTACCAATATTTACTACATTTATTAAATAAAGGGCTTATTTGATTAAATTTATTTACCATCTTAATAGGGAAGGTAAAGAGGTAAGCTGTATACAGTTATTTAAAATAAACTTTATATTCTAAAAACAATCATAGCTTATGCAAACATTTTAACAAAAGGAAAAGCATTTTCATGATTTTACAATAGCACAGGAATAATAAAATATGTAATTCTTTAGGGAGATCAATTGAATAGAAGAACTGAATATAGTTATGTAGTTTATTAGTTATAAAATACGTGATAAAACTTTTAAATTATCTTGAGTTCATGACATAAATTTAATATGCAAAATTTTAGTAATCTTGATTTTTAATATTTTTAGCATTTGGTTTTATCTAAGGAAATATTAAAAATGTCTTATGTTCATTAAGCATAAAATTTTCAAATCTATCTTCATTATCCATATTACTGAATAAATGGCTTGACCATAACACATGGCACTAATCAACACTTTGCTGCATGAAGAACCTTGTAGGTTTAAATGTTTCACAATCATAAAACAATAGAATTTTTAAACTAAACATGTACAGCTCAAAATGAATAGGTAGACAAATATGTGACTCCTTAGCTTTCTATTCCCCTCAATATTTAAAACATGTTTTAAGCAATTTGAAAAAACAACCATATCATAAAAACACAGATTGAGTCTGTGTTAACTTTTAAAGGATAGAGTGCACAACATCTCTTGTAATATTGTCATCTATCCAATGAAATTAGGTGACAGTAAAACAAACTATGGGAAACGTTCAAATGGTACATTCCAGCAACGAATTAATGGATTATTAAGAAGTCAAAGCTATGTTGGAAAGTTTAAAATTAAATTGTAATTGAGCCCTTTGATGTCCACAGTAGCATATGACTTTGTTTAGTTAATTTAAATGAAATATACTTAAAATTTCCATAGTTTGTTGGATAATAAAAGTGTCATTTATATCATGGAGTCCATGTAATGTTTTATAAATCTGTGAAAATATTAATGTGTAAAGATTATGGGTATGCCCTACATTCTAATGGAATTCAAGTCTAAATGCTGAATTAGGCATTTATCATGTAATCATTACTGCACACAAGAAATACTCACCTTCTAACAAATACTTGTGTCATTATAGAGGAAGAATATTATCTTTTCCTGTATGTAGTAAACAATAGTAACCAATAAGATACATTATAAGAGACTTCTTATAATTTCTTACTAATTTTTACTCATGAAATATGAATTTACTCTCAAAGCAAAAGTTTTCATTATGTAATAATTGAATGATGTTATAATTTAATATAATCATTTTTTCATGGTAATTAATTCTGAAGTTGACAAAGAAATTAACATTACTATGTCAAACCACACTAAATTTAATTTAAAATTAAGATCATGAATAAGTCATGATCATATTTGAGCAAAATTGTATTGCCTTGTTTCAGATTATGGTCATTTCTTTTTGAATTTATGAAGAAAAATGTTTTGCCAGGTTATCTACTGGGCATCAAGTGTTAAAGGTTTCCTCAGTGATTTCCTTTCATGAAGTAGATTAAGTACCCACAATATTTTGTTTGGAACTAAGCATACATGTTTAGGTAACCAAGGATGTTCATAATTATAGTTGCTTGGGATTAGGGCACCTTACTGAATTAAATCCAAGAAGTATTTTAAATATTGCAGCACCATTTTTTCTGTGTTACTGAATAATTGGTAACACTAGATTACAAGATTTGCAAGCTCTCCGAGTTGCTGTATTTTCATAGGGAAAAGGTTCCTTTCATTCAGGCTTAATAAGCTTGGCCTATATCAGCTTTTCTCACATCAGCCCAAGTGTCACATTTGGGCTGGGGGAAGCTTGTTAGCAGTAATTACCAGCAGTAGGTTCTATTATTTGCCAAAGTAATTTTCACTGCTAAGTACCACCAAAACTGCCTCAAGCCTTTAATTTTTTTCCCTTCCTCTTGCCTTCCTTCGCTTTCTTTTAAGTTAGTGCATTTTCCCATGGTACTGCTCTCTGTGGTGTGGGACAAGGCAGAGGGAAGGCTCTGGGTATCAATGTGCTCTTGAGACACGGGGTCAGGCCTAGCGAAAGCCTTTCACAAACAGAGCCTGAACTCTATTAGAGATGCAAATCCACTCTCTGAGTAAGGATTGTTTCAGCGACATAATGGAGGCCAAGGAATTCCACTGTAGCTCCCCTTTCAGCCTGGGTCCTTTGTCTGCGTCTTAGCAAATTTCAGCAGCCTGTTTAAACTCCAGCTATTGTCCCCTTGGCTTCATTGATTTCTCTGCCTGCCACCAACTCACAATGGCCTGATATGAACATCTTTGTTACTGCTTTTGTACTGTATATCGGAGTAATGTTTCAGCAGATTGAGGCCTAGGAGGAAGAATTAAACCTGTACTACACAGATCATGATGAATTGCAGGATTTACATATCATTTTGAGACTTTGGGGGTTGGCGTGGAAGGGAGAGGTTGTTGCTGAATGCTGTTGTGTCTCAAAGGATGTTGTCCGAGGACAGAGTGACAGAAAAGGAAGTGATTTAGATAGTCCCTGACAGCTTAATACGCAGAATACAGACAAATTGTGGAAATTCACAGGCATCCTATTCTTTTCCTATATATAGCAGATTTGATTCTGAATCTTAGCATGGTTCACGTGCAGAAGCTTTATGTGGTTGTCACATTTTACTCTTTCAGAACTGAGGTGGTAGAAATACTGACATTTTAGATCTCATTATTCTTGGTTGACATAAAAACTTCCATGATTTGGAGATTTGCAAATAATGGAAGTAAATCTTTCATTGTTAGAAGCAGTAATGATTCCCAAAACATATAGTCACTTTATTAAAACAATTAAGTGATCTTTACCTATTTTCAAGGTTTTCCTAACTATGTAGAATTTTGTAAAGACATATTTAAGTGGTGGATGAACTATGAAATAATTTTCCCTCCAATATTGAAAGATAATTATAAAGAAATACCCAGTTGTGTACTATTAAGTGTTTGATAACTGATTCTCTCAGAGGAAAGCAAATCTGATGTGTTGGCCTTTGCTGATTTTTTGTGATGCACATACTTCCACCATAACCAGTTTCTCTTGCCAATGAAATCTCTGAATGTGGAATTGGGAAAGAAATATACCTAGTTAGTTTCTGTGAGCTTTACAAGGCAGCTCCAGCACAAAGCTGGGGTATCTGATTGTCTTTTCTTTTTACTATGTTGTTATAAACAATCTTAAAAACTTGTGAGAATGAGGCTGTAGAAATGCATAGATAGTGGTGCTTAAAATACTGTAATTATATTGGATTTTCATCTGAGAAATTTATCTTGTATGGTTGATATGATTTATGTGTAAATTATGTTTTTTCCCTTTATTTTTTAAAACCAGTATCTTTAGGCTCTATATGATATGTGATTGGCATCAAAATGAAGGGGTAGAAATGGATCCGAATAGACTCATTTTATATGCTTCAACTTTCCAAGAAGTACACAGTTAGGATAGAAGGAAGTTTTCATTTCTTAATTGAAATAGAAGAATCATTTATTTAATGAGTTTTAATAAACATACTTAAAGGATAAAATGTTTTAACTTCTATTCACATGAACATTAGGATCACAATACCCTACATGCACATCTACTTAAAAAATATGAGATTAAGAGAAATGCTTTTTTAAAAATCTCTTGTTTTATATCCCCCAAATTACTGAATTGCCTATAAATCCTGAAATACACAGTACAGTTTCACACTTTCCTACTATCACATCTGCTGTCCTCTCTAATACTTTGAGTGCTGTTATATCACATTTATAAATTCTTTAGTGAGTTGTCACCTATTTTGTACATGTCTAATTTGACATACATCTTACATTATTTGAATACATGTCTTTCTACCCTGTTAAGTTCAAAGCTCTTCTAAGAGAAACCCAATGTGTTATTCAGCTTTCTATCACCAATGCACGTAGCAGAGATCTTAGCAAACTATTTATGAACAAAAATTAATTGAATCATAAACTATTGGCATTTTTTTTTGCTATAAAATTATATTTTTATTGAAATATAGTTGATTTGCGATGTTGTGGTACAGTGAAGGGATTCGGTTATGTATATATGCACTCTTTTTTAAATTTTAATTTTTTAGTTGAATGGTAATTGCTTTACAGAATTTTGTTGTTTTCAGTCAAACAGCAGCAAGAATCAGTCCTAGGTACACCAATGTTCCCTCCCTCCTGAACCTCCCTCCCATCCCCTTCCCACTCCCACCCCTCTGGATAGTCACAGAGCCCCCGTTTGAGTTCCCTGAATCATTCAGCAAATTCCCACTGGCTGTCTATTTTACATATGGTATTGTAAGTTTCCATGTTACTCTCTCCATGCATCTTACCCTCTCCCTCCTCCCCTCCTGCTATGTCCATAGGTCTGTTCTCTGTGTCTATTTCTCCATTGCTGCCCTGAAAATAATCAGTACCATTTTTCTAGATTCCATATATATGTGTGTTAGTATACGATATTTATATTTCTCTTTCTGATTTACTTCACTCTGTATAATAAGCTCTAGGTTCATCCACCTCATTAGGATTGACTCAAATGCATTCCTTTTTATGGCTGAATAATATTCCATTGTATATATGAACCACAGCTTCTTTATCCATTCACCTGTCGATGGACATCTAGATTGCTTCCGTGTCTAACTAGTGTAAATAGTGCTGCAGCGAACACTGGGGTACATGTGTCTTCTTCAGTTTTGGTTTCCTCAGGGTATATGCCTAGTTGTGCAATTGCTGGGTCATATGGTGGTTTTCTTCCTAGTATTTTAAGGAATCTCCATACCTTCTTCCACAGTGGCTGTATCAGTTTACATTCCCACCAGCAATGCAAGAGGGTTCCCTTTGTTCCACACCCTCTCCAGCATTTATTGTTTGTGGACTTTTTTTTTTTTTTTTTAATTTTTAAAAGAAAATCCATCCTGAACCCTCCTCCCTCCTCCCTCCCCATACCATCCCTCTGGGTCGTCCCAGTGCACCAGTCCCAAGCATCCAGCATCGTGCATTGAACCTGGACTGGCATCTCGTTTCATACATGACATTTCACATGTTTCAATGCCATTCTCCCAAATCTTACCACCCTCTCCCTCTCCCACAGAGTCCATAAGCCTGTTCTGTACATCAGTGTCTCTTTTGCTGTCTCGTATACAGGGTTATCGTTACCATCTTTCTAAATTCCATATATATGCGTTAGTATGCTGTATTGGTGTTTGTCCTTCTGGCTTACTTCACTCTGTATAATAGGCTCCAGTTTCATCCACCTCATTAGAACTGATTCAAATGTATTCTTTTTAATGGCTGAGTAATACTCCATTGTGTATATGTACCACAGCTTTCTTATCCATTCATCTGCTGATGGACATCTAGGTTGCTTCCATGTCCTGGCTATTATAAACAGTGCTGCAATGAACATTGGGGTACACGTGTCTCTTTCCCTTCAATTTTTTTCTATTTATATGCCTTTATACACTTTATATTGATTCCTGGGTTTATTTTCTCTTTGCAATTCAATATTTTAAATATTCCACCAGTTTATTGTCAAAGTAATTTTTGTCTAAATTACGATAGAATTCATCCAGCCTATTTTTAACATCTGTGCTTCCAGTTTTCTTAACTTGCATATTCTTATGACATGGTATGTTGAATTCACTCAAAACTTACAAAAGCAGTTTTCCTAACTACCTCACATTCATACTTTTAACCATGCCATTGACTGAGCATCAATACATATGTCCTTTAAATAATCAGCATTTGCACAGTTTAAAAACATGTACCATCCAATTATATTTTTGTCACATTTTTGTCATTTCATGATTTCTTTAAAGTGTACTAAAGAATGTGTATGGAGAAGGCAATGGCACCCCACTCCAGTACTCTTGCCTGGAAAATCCCATGGACAGAGGAGCCTGGTAGGCTGCAGACCATGGGGTCGCGAAGAGTCGGACACGACTGAGCGACTTCACTTTCACTTTTCCCTTTCATGCTTTGGAGAAGGAAATGGCAACCCACTCCAGTGTTCTTGCGTAGAGAATCCCAGGGATGGGGGAGCCTGGTGGGCCGCCATCTATGGGGTCGCACAGAGTCGGACACGACTGAAGCGACTTAGCAGCAGCAGCAGCAAAGCATTTGTAACATCCAGACATGCAAGATCCACATATTTTTATATCATATCATATCCATGTTTTGCTATCAAAAAAAGAACTCTACAATTTGTAGCTAGAGTCCAGGACTGTTATTGTCCCTATTACTATTGTCCCCATTACCTTTTTTTTTTTTTTAATTTAATTTTATTTTTAAACTTTACAATATTGTATTAGTTTTGCCCAACATCGAAATGAATCCGCCACAGGTATACCCGTGCTCCCCATCCTGAACCCTCCTCCCTCCTCCCTCCCCATACCCTCCCTCTGGGCCTTCCCAGTGCACCAGCCCCAAGCATCCAGCATTGTGCTTCGAACCTGGACTGGCAACTCGTCTCATACATGATATTACACGTTTCAGTGCCATTCTCCCAAATCTCCCCACCCTCTTCCTCTCCCACAGAGTCCACAAGACTGATCTATACAGTGTCTCTTTTGCTGTCTCGTACACAGGGTTATTGTTTCCATCTTTCTAAATTCCATATATATGCGTTAGTATACTGTATTGGTGTTTGTCCTTCTGGCTTACTTCACTCTGTATAATAGGCTCCAGTTTCATCCACCTCATTAGAACTGATTCAAATGTATTCTTTTTAATGGCTGAGTAATACTCCATTGTGTATATGTACCACAGCTTTCTTATCCATTCATCTGCTGATGGGCATCTAGGTTGCTTCCATGTCCTGGCTATTATAAACAGTGCTGCGATGAACATTGGCGTACACGTGTCTCTTTCCCTTCCGAGGAAAACCTTTTTTTAAAATGATACTTATGATATGCATCATATTCCTCCTCATTCTTCAAAGGGCAGTTAAATCCTCACTCCTCTCCGGCATTACCTTTTAAAACTTCCATTAGTAATCACCTTGTTGATCATTTAGCTTTTATTTCATATGCCATTTACAGCCACTGCTTAAAATGAACCTAGGCACAGCCCTTACATGATACATAAAAATTGACTCAAAATGGATTATAGACTTAAGTGTAAAAGGAAAAACTATAAAACATCTGAAGGGAACATATTCCAAAATCTATGTAAAACCTGAGTTTAAACTTTAGTTATAGAATATTAATATAATACCAAGAATAATTATTCAAAGAAAAATAGATAAGTGGGACTATATTAAAATTAAAACTTCTATTCAGAAGAAAATGCTGTTAAAAAAATAAACCACAAGTCACAGACTAAGAGAAAACACAGAAAAAGAATCTGAAAAAGAACTTCCATCCAAAATAGACAAATAACATGTACAATTCAAGATCAAAGAAACAGACAAATTAAAATGGGCAAAAGTTTTGAACAAATATCTTACTATACCATATAGCTACAAGATCGCAAATAGCATACTAGAAGCTCATCATCATTTGTCATTAGGAAAAGGCAAATTAAAAGAATAACTATTCAGTTCAGTACAGTTCAGTCGCGTAGTCATGTCTGAATCTTTGTGACCCCATGGACTGCAGCATGCCAGACTTCCCTGTCCATCACCAACACCTGGAGTTGACTCAAACTCATGTCCATTGAGTCAGTGATGCCATCCAACCATCTCATCCTCTGTCGTCCCCTTCTCCTCCCACATTCAATCTTTCCCAGCATCAGGGTCTTTTCCAATGAGTCAGCTTTTCACATCAGGTGGTCAAAGTATTGGAGTTTCAGCATCAGTCCTTCCAGTGAATATTCAGAACTGATTTCCTTTAGGATGGACTGGTTAGATCTCCTTGCAGTCCAAGGAACTCTCAAGAGACTTCTCCAACACCAGAGTTCAAAAGTTTCAATTATTTGGCACTCTGCTTTCTTTATAGTCCAACTCTCACATCCATACATGACCACTGGAAAAACCATAGCCTTGACCAGACTAGACATTTCTTTTTTGACAAAGAAATGTCTTTGCTTTTTAATATGCTGCCTAGGTTGCTCATAACTTTTCTTCCAAAGAGTGTCTTTCAATTTCTTGGCTGCAGCCACCATCTGCAGTGATTTTGGAGTCCTCCCAAATAAAGTCTGCCACTGTTTCCACTGTTTTCCAATCTATTTGCTATGAAGTGTTGGGACTGGATGCCATGATCTTAGTTTTCTGAATGTTGAGTTTTAAGCCAACTATTTCACTCTCCTCTTTCACTTTCATCAAGAGGCTTTTTAGTTCCTCTTCACTTTCTTCCATAAGGGTGGTGCCATCTACATATCTGAGGTTATTGATATTTCTCCCAGAAATCTTGATTCCAGTTTGTGCTTCATCCAGTCCAGCGTTTCTCATGATGTACTCTGCATGTAAGTTAAATAAGCAGGGTGACAATATATAGCCTTGACATACTCCTTTCCCTATTTGGAACCAGTCTGTTGTTCCATGTCCAGTTCTAACTGTTGCTTCCTGACCTGCAAACAGGAGTCTCGAGAGACAGGTCAGATGGTCTAGTATTCCCATCTCTTTCAGAATTTTCCACAGTTTATTGTGATCCACACAGTCAAAGATTTTGGCATAGTCAATAAAGCAGAAATAGATATTTTTCTGGAACTCTTGCTTTTTTGATGATCCAACGGATGTTGGTAAATTGATCTCTGGTTCCTTTGCCTTTTCTAAAACCAGCTTGAACATCCGGAAGTTCACCGTTCACATATTGCTGAAGCCTGGCTTGGAGAATTTTAAGCATTACTTTACTAGCGTGTGAGATGAGTGCAATTGTGCGGTAGTTTGAGCATTCTTTGGCATTGCCTTTCTTTGGGATTGGAAGGAAAACTGACCTTTTCCAATCCTGTGGCCACTGCTGAGTTTTCCAAATTTGCTGGCATATTGAGTGCAGAACTTTCACAGCATGATCTTTTCAGATTTGAAATAGCTCAACTGGAATTCCATCACCTCCACTAGCTTTGTTTGTAGTGATGCTTCCTAAGGCCCACTTAACTTCACATTCCAGGATGTCTGGCTCTAGCTGGGTGATCACAGTGTGATTATCTGGGTCATGAAGATCTTTTTTGTACAGTTCTTCTGTGTATTCTTGCCACCTCTTCTTAATATCTTCTGCTTCTGTTAGGTTCATACCATTTCTGTCCTTTATTGACCAGGAGTTGACTGTGACACAGATCATGAACTCCTTATTGCCAAATTCAGACTTAAATTGAAGAAAGTAGGGGAAAGCACTAGACCATTCAGGTATGACCTAAATCAAATCCCTAATGATTATACAGTGGAAGTGAGAAATAGATTTAAGGGACTAAATCTTCAGAGTGCTTGATAAACTATGGACAGAGGTGCATGAAAATATACAGGGAACAGGGAGCAACACCATCCCCAAGAAAAGAAATGCAAAAAAGCAAAATGGCTGTCTGAGGAGGCCTTACAAATAGCTGTGAAAAGAAGAGAAGTGAAAAGCAAAGGAGAAAAATAAAGATACACACTTTCAAATGCAGAGTTCCAAACAACAGCAAGGAGAGATAAGAAAGCCTTCCTCCGTAATATGCAAGAAATAGAGGAAAACAATAGAATGGGAAAGACTAGAGATTTCTTCCAAAAACTTATAGATACCAAGGAAACATTTCATGCAAAGATGGGCTCAATAATGGACAGAAATGGTATGGACCTCACAGAAACAGAAGATATTAAGAAGAGGTGGCAAGAATACACAGAAGAACAATAACTATAGACCTATTCTAATATTTAAAATGAAAATAAAACCTGACAATGAAAATTGCTGGTGAAGTACAGAACAGCAAGGACTCTCACTTATTGCTGATGAAAATCAAAATTCTTTTGAAAATAGTGTAGTAGTTTCTTACAAACCTAAACACCATCTAACTATACAACCTAGCAGTTGTGCTGCTAGGTATTTACCCACCTGGTTTGAAAGCTTAAACATGGCAGTGTATGCACATACACAAATGGGAACATGAAAGAGAGACTTGCTCAACAAAGTTGCCATAAACCTTCCATTTGTAACAAACATAGTATTCAGTTCAGTTCAGTTCAGTCACTCAGTCATGTCCGACTCTTTGCGACCCCATGAATCACAGCACTCCAGGCCTCCTTGTCCATCACCAACTCCCGGAGTTCACTCAGACTCACGTCGGTGATGCCATCCAGCCATCTCATCCTCTGTCGTCCCTTTTTCCTCCTGCCCTCAACCCCTCCCAGCATCAGAGTCCTTTCCAATGAGTCAACTCTTCGCATGAGGTGGCCAAAGTACTGGAATTTTAGCTTTAGCATCATTCCTTCCAAAGAACACCCAGGGCTGATCTCCTTTAGAATGGACTGGTTGGATCTCCTTGTAGTCCAAGGGACTCTCAAGAGTCTTCTCCAACACCACAGTTCAAAAGCATCAATTCTTCGGTGCTCAGCTTTCTTCACAGTCCAACTCTCACATCCATACATGACTACTGGAAAAACCATAGCTTTGACTAGACGGACCTTTGTTGGCAAAGTAATGTCTCTCCTTTTTAATATGTTATCTAGGTTGGTCGTAACTTTCCTTCCAAGGAGTAAATGTCTTTTAGTTTCATGGCTGCAGTCACCATCTGCAGTGATTTTGGAGCCCAAAAAACCAATACACAATTAAATATGCCTGTAAATTGTGTATGTGTGCACAATAAAGCATGCCTGTACAAAAATATATATTAAAATACTTCACTGGTTGGATTGGGGTGTGGGGAGCTCCAACTGATCTAAGAAACATTGGAAATGAGAGGAGACTGCAATATTGAAGGCAAAAGTAAATATCTGTATAATACCTATAAACTATTAACTTAATAATAGTTAATAAAGCTGTTTCTCAACAAGGAGTTAACAATTCTAACACTCTCCATTAATTAAACAATTAAGTAAATACACAACAAATGACAATAGCCAGGTTTCTAATAGAGTGAAAATTTACAGACAAGCAAGGATAGAAAATCAGAATAATCCTTGGAATACAGAAATAAATGGGACTACATACTTCCCTTGATATAGACGCATATATAATTTTTAAGATGACCTTCCAAGATGGGACTAGTGATAAAGAATCTGCCTGCCAATTCAGGAGACACAAGAGATGTGGGTTTGATCCCCAAATCAGGAAGATCCCCTGCTGTAGGAAATGGCAACCCACTCCACTATTTTGTCTGGAAAATTCTGTGGACAGAGGAGCCTTGTAGTATACAGTCCATGGGGCTGCAGAACGTTGGACTTGACTGAGTGACCAAGCACAGTATAATTTTTAAGGTAATGTTTATGCACATGACTTACTCTACACACCTGTATTTCCTTTCTATCAGCTGAAAGATTTAAGCAATAATACTATGGTGTCAATGATACACCAGCTTCATAAATCTTGATTTCTTTAACAATAGTCTCTAAGAATAGAACCAAGAGTCCTTAGAGAAGTGGCTGATTCTAGGGCTGAGGCAGAGTATATAAAAGATAAACCTAGAGAATTTTATAGCGTTAGATAATAATTAACTTAATAATAGTGACAATAACAGCAACAGCAAAAGGAATACATCAAATGGAGAAGACAAGTGAAAGAGCCCCACAAGGTACCAGCTGGAACAATTTTAGAAGTAATATAAATGGATTATAATTAAAGCTATAAAATAATTATCTATCAGTCCATATGTATGTCAAGCCCAGGAGTATTTTCACCCTACTTATTTAACTTATGTGCAGAGAACATCATGAAGACTGCTGAGCTGGATGAAGCACAAGCTGGAATCAAGATTGTTGGGAGAAATATCAATAACCTCAGATATGCAGATGATACCACCCTTATGGCAGAAAGTGAAGAAGAACTAAAGAGCCTATTGATGAAAGTGAAAGAGGAGAGTGAAAAAGTTGGCATAAAACTCAACATTCAGAAAAACAAGGATCCTGGAATCTGGTCCCATCACTTCATGGCAAATAGATGGCGAAACAATGGAAACAGTGACTGACTTTACTTTTGGGGGCTTCAAAATCACTGCAGATGAAATTAAAAGACACTTACTCCTTGGAAGAAAACTTATCACCAACCTAGACAGCATATTAAAAAGTAGAGACATTACTTTGCCAACAAAGGTCCGTCTAATCAAAGCTATGGTTTTTCCAGTGGTCATGTATAGATGTGAGAGTTGGACTATAAAGAAAGCTGATGCTTTTGAACTGTGGTGTTGGAAAAGACTCTTGAGAGTCCTTTGGACTGCAAGGAGATCCAACCAGTCCATCCTAAATGAAATCAGTCCTGAATATTCATTGGAAGGACTGATGTTGAAGCTGAAACTCCAATCCTTTGGCCACCTGATGCGAAGAATTGACTCATTGGAAAAGACCCTGGTGCTGGGAAAGATTGAAGGCAGGAGACAAAAGGGACGCCAGAGGATGAGATGGTTGGATGATATCACCAAGTCGATGGACATGAGTTTGAGCAAGCTCTGGGAGTTGGTGATGGACAGGGAAGCATGGCATGCTGCAGTCCACGGGGTCGCAAAGAGTTGGACATGACTTAGCGACTGAACTGAACTGAACTGATCATCCCATACTGATACAGGTAAATGATCATAAAGGCAAATGAGGAGGGGAGAAAACACAAATATCCAGTGCAGAAGAATTCCAAATAGGTTATATAGACACTAATACTTGCTTAAGGAGATGCAGCATTACTCCTTACTACTTAAGTGTGATCTGGGCAGTGACTTACTTCCATGTTCAGCATGGAAGAAAGAGAAAAAGCATAACATTCAGTAGAGAAACCTGATAAATACTATCTCACCTAGGTGACCAAGTTTAATATTAAACTAGTCATGTTTATACTATGAATTCTTGGTGTGATGTGATGAAAATGGCATTTTATCTCTGTGGTCTTCTAAAGACTATGATCTCATTTCAATCATGAGATAAACATTAGACAAACCCCAATTAAGCTGCATTCTACAAAGTGCATACCTGATACTCTTCAAAATTGTCAAGGTCATCAGAAAAGAGCAAGATCTAAGAAATTCACACCAAAGAGGAGTCTAAGGAGACATCATGACTGCTAGAATTCCAATGTTTGTGTCTGTCCTTTCCCCAGTTTGAAATCCTAACCCCTAAAGGTGATGGTATTAGTAGGTGGGAAATTTGGGAGGTGTTTTAGCCTGAGGTGGGCCTTCATAAATGAGATTAGTGCTTTATAAAAAGGAACTCCCTAGCCCCTATAGTCAGAAGGTGCCAGCTATGAACCGGGAAGAGGATTTTCACCAGATATGATGATACTGAGCCTTGATCGTAGACTTCTCAGCCTCTAGAATTGTAAGCAATAAATTTCTGTTGCTCATAATCTACCCAGTCAGTGATATTTCATTATAGCAGTACAAATGCATTAAGGCAGTAACTAAATGTGATGTGATACTGTGTAAGAGACCCTGAAACAGAAAAAAGAAATTCAGTAAAAACTATGGGAATCTTAATAAATTATGAACTTTTGTTAATAACAATGGCTTATAAATTGTGACAAATATACCATAGCAATGTAAGATGTTGATAATAAAGGAAACTTGGGATGGGTACATGCAACTCTACAATATCTTTTTAAACAGGGTATATGTAAATTATCTCCTTAAACCTCTGTACATCTTAAAATATTCTGAATTCTAAAGTTAATTTAAAACACATACAAGATCTTTCTCAATGTTTATTTGGACCAACATGCAGGATCTTATAAAAGTTTATATGAATCTGAGATATATGAATCAGTCCCTCTTCCTCTGCCCATTCAAAAAGTAATCCTTTAATTCCATTTTGAATTATGGTGTGATTGAGATATTATTTATCCAATATTCTCCCTCCTGCTCTTTTGTTAGATATTGTTCTCTAGTTGATTTACTATGTACTTTTTTTTTGCATTTTCTAAGATAGTCTTTTCCAATTTTTTTCTGTGGACTATTTTAAAAAAGTCACAAGAAACTCTTTGTAAAATTGCAGATTTGTAGGGCCTAACAAAGCCATTTAATCTGGTAGCTTGGAGTCAGGCTCAAAAATCTGAATTTTTAAAGACATTTAGGAAAAAACTATGCATTCCAAATTTGAGAAACAGAAGTCTAAGATGTCTAGAGGGAGAGTCCTCATTTATTCTTATTTTCCTCCTTACATTTTTCTAACAATTTTATTTATTGTATATGAAATTATCTTGCTCTGTACAGAAAAAAATTGTTGGAGTCCAATTATCCCATTGCATTTTCAAATAACTATCTTAATTAAATAATTCTAAAACTCTTGTTGGTGCTATAGATTTTAATAAAATGCTAATATTTGGAGATGTTAGCATAGTTTACAAATTTCTGATACTTTTAAAGTTCAGTTCAGTTGCTCAGTTGTGTCTGATTCTTTGTGACTCCAGGGACTGCAGCAGGCCAAGCCTCCCTGTTCCTCACTAACTCCTGGAGTTTCCTCAGACTTATGTCCTTTAAGTCGGTGAAGCCATCCAACTATCTCATACTCTGTCATCCCTTCTCCTCCTGCCTTCAATCTTTCCCAGCATCAGGGTCTTTTCCAATGAGTCAGTTCTTTGCATCAGGTGGCCAAAGTATTGGAACTTAAGCTTCAGCATCAGTCCTTCCAATGAATATTCAGGACTGATTTCCTTTAAGATGGACTGGTTGGATCTATTTGCAGTCCAAGGGACTCTCAAAAGTCTTCTCTAACACCACAGTTCAAAAGCACTCATTTTTCAGTGCTCATGTTTCTTTGTAGTCCAACTCTCACATCCATACATGATCCTTGGAAAAACCATAGCCTTGACTAGACAGACCTTTGTTGGCAAAGTAATGTCTCTACTTTTTAATATGCTGTCTAGGTTGGTGATAACTTTTCTTCCAAGGAGTAAGTGTCTTTTAATTTCATGGCTGCAGTCACCATCTGCAGTGATTTTGGAGTCCCCAAAAATAAAGTCTCTATTTCCATTGTTTCCCCATCTATTTGCCATGAAGTGATGGGATCAGATGCCATGATCCTTGTTTTCTGAATGTTGAGTTTTAAGCCAACTACTTCACTCTCCTCTTTCACTTTCATCAAGACGCTCTTTAGTGCCTCTTCACTTTCTGCCATAAGGGTGGTGTCATCTGCATATCTGAGGTTATTGATATTTCTCCCAGCAATCTTGATTCCAGCTTGTGCTTCATCCAGCCCAGCATTTCTCATGATGTGCTCTTCATGTAAGTTAAATAAGCAGGGTGACAATATACAACCTTGACATACTCCTTTCCCTATTTGGAACCGGTCAGTTGTTCTATGTCCAGTTTAACAGTTGCTTCCTGACCTGCATACAGATTTCTTAAGAGGCAGGTCAGGTGATCTTGTAGTCCCATCTCTTCAAGAATATTCCACAGTCTGTTGTGATCCACAAAGTCAAAAGCTTTGGCATAGTCAATAAATTAAAGTAGATCCCCAAATTTTAATTATTTCTCTTGTATTTATATTTTTTTCTGTTTTAATAGAGATTTACTTAATCATTGATCCACTTTCCAAATTCCTAGTATTTTAATCACAGGTATTTACTGTAGTCTTCTGACCATGTTCAGCTAATAATATACTAACATTTTAAATTTAAAATGTCTAAAGTTGACTCAGTCTTTTTCTTTTTCAACTCTACTCCTTCATTGAAACTTGTATTTCAGTTGATGGGAACATTGGTCTCTTAACCTGAAATCTTGAAAGTATCTTTGTGTTATGGCTTTCCCATGTCTTATGTATCAGGCTCAGACCAAAATATAACACAATTTTCTTTCCCTGCTCTTCCTGTGCTCAGGGAGCACTATTGTTAGTCAAGTACTTATTTTGGTTAGCTGTGGCTGTCAAAATAAAGTATCAAAGACTGAATGACTTAGCAGCAGAATATTTATTTTCTCACAAATATGGAGGCTAAAAGCTCAAGCCCAAGATATTATACTGTTGGTTTCTTCTGAGATCTCCCTCCTTGGCTAATAGAATACTTTTACTTGAGTCAGCACACCATCTTCTCTCTGAACCTGCCTGTGTTCTAATCTTCTCTTCTTACAGGACACCAATAATAGTGGATTAAAGCCCCCCCCCCCAAATAACCTCATTTTAACCAGATTACCTCCTGATATCTCATCTCCAAATAGTCACATTTTGAAGTTCTAGGGGTTAGGATTTCAGTACGTGAATTTCAGAGACACAATTCAACATCACATATGCAGGAAACAGTAAATGTCTATGTATATGGGGAGGGTAAAATTATGTGAGTGTTGTTCTTGTTAATTAGATCAGAAATCTGTTGCAATAAGGGACTAAGGCATGGTCTTTTGTATAAGCCACATGGAAGAAACTGTTATTGTCAGTGTCATTGAGGTAAGTGTAGATATCATAGTTCAAGGGACTCTTAAGGGTCTTCTCCAACACCATAGTTCAAAACCATCAATTCTTTGGCACTCAGCTTTCTTTATAGTCCAACTCTCACATCCATACATGACTACTGGAAAAACCATGGTTTTAACTAGACAGACCTTGTTGGCAAAGTAATGTTTCTGCTTTTTAATATTCTGTCTAGGTTGGTCATAGTTTTTCTTCCAAGGGGCAACTGTCTTAATTTCATGGCTGCATTCACCATCTGCAGTGATTTTGGAGCCCATGAAAATAAAGTCTTTCACTGTTTCCATTGATTCCCCATCTAATTGCCATGAAGTGATGGAATTGGATCCATGATCTTCGTTTTTTGAATGCTGAGTTTAAGCCAGCTTTTTTACTCTCCTTCCTTTCATCAAGAGGTTCTTTAGTTCTTCGCTTTCTTCCATAAGGGTGGTGTCATCTACATATGTGAGGTTACTGATATTTCTCCCAGCAATCTTGATTCCAGCTTGGGCTTCATCCAGCTCAGCATTTCTCATGAGGTACTCTGCATATAAGTTAAAAAGCAGTGTGACAATATACAGCCTTGATGTACTCCTTTCCCAATTTGGAACCAGTCTGTTGTTTTATGTCCAGTTCTAACTGTTGCATCTTGACCTGCATACAGGTTTCTCAGTAGGCAGGTAAGGCAGTCTGGTATTCCCATCTTTTTAAGAATTTTCCACAGTTGGTTGTGATCCACACAGTCAAAGGCTTTGGCATAGTTAATAAAGCAGAAGTAGCAGTTTTTCTGGAACACTCTTGCTTTTTCTGTGATACAATGGATGTTGGCAATTTGATCTCTGGTTTCTCTGGCTTTTCTAAATTCAGCTTGAACATCTCGAAGTTTTTTGTTCACATACTGCTATAACCTGGCTTGGAGAATTTTGAGCATGAGAGATGAGTGCAATTGTGTGGCTATTTGAACATTCTTTGGTATTGCCTTTCTTTGGGATTGGAATGAAAACCGACATTTTCCAGTCCTTTGGCCACTGCTGAGTTTTCCAAAATTGCTGGCATATTGAATGCAGCACTTTAACAGCATCATCTTTTAGGACTTGAAATAGCTCAACTGGAATTCCATCACCACCCCTAGTTTTGTTCCTAGTGATCCTTCCTAAGGCCCACTTGACTTTAGATGCTAGAATGTCTGGCTGTAAGTGATCACACCATCATGGTTATCTGGGTCATTAAAATCTTTTTTGTATTGCTCTTCTGTGTATTCTTGCCACATTTTCTTAATAGCTCCTATTAGGTCCATACCATTTCTGTACTTTATTGTGCCCATCTTTGCATAAAATATTCCCTTGGTATCTCTAATTTTCTTGAAGAGATCCCTAGTCTTTCCCATTCCATTGTTTTCCTCTATTTCTTTGCACTGATCACTGTGGAAGCCTTTCTTATCTCTCCTTGCTATTCTTTGGAACACTGCATTCAAATGGGTATATCTTTCCTTTTCTCCTTTGCCTTTAGCTTCTTTTCTTTTCTCAGCTATTTGTAAGGCCTCCTTAGACCACCATTTGCCTTTTTGCATTTCTTTTTCTTGTGGATGGTATTGATCACTGCCACCTGTACAATGAACCTCTGTCCATAGTTTCCTTCCTCTGTCCTTCTCCTTCCAAGGTATATCTCAAAACAATCTGTCATAGATGGGATTTGGGGGTGTGAGATAATAATATATCTGTCTTTATATAAAGACCTGCATATAGGTCACTGCTCCTAGTTCCTAATACAGTATTCCTAAAACCCCTGTAGTGTACTTTTTATATTATTGTGATTTTAGCTAAATACTACTCCATGGTATTTACTGCTCCATAGTATTGCTGCCTCAACATCCATTTTGTTTGCTCAAGTGACCTGCAAGGACATTGAGTTGACACTAATCCCTTCTGTAATAACCGTACACAGAGTCCCAAACATTTATAAGTTTCTGACATGACTTCTCCAAGAACTCTTGTGATCAACAGTCTCCCCTTCTCCCTGTGCCTATAATTTGTGTGCCCCTTTGATAGGACCCCAGTGAGGCTTACCAAAACCCCACACTTTATGTTTGCCTTGACTATTTTGGCTCTAACCTGGGAAAGTGCAATGCTCTCCACCTACAGACCCTAATGAAGCCATGAGCCCCAGGTCCTATAGCTCTGTCTGCATCCTACCTTAACTTCCCTGTCCACAACCCCCATTCATGGCATGTACTTCTTTCAGGACTTGTGAGTAATAAACTTCTTTATTTCCATATGTCTTGTGGTCTATTGTTGACTGCAGCTTACCATCTGGCTCTTTATGTTCCATTTTACAGGTTTCAATTTGATACTTTCATGATGTATCATAAATATTTAAAGATAAATTGTGTTATAGATAATTAAAAACAAATAGAAATACATGGCATTATAAATACTCTTATTATTGTTTATCATGTTAGCTCTAAAAAATATCCTATAATATTCTTAAGGATAGGAGTTACTTCTTAACTATTTATATAGTTTTCCACCCTATAAGAACCTCATAGCCCCTGCCTGTGGCACGTACTACTCTGTGAGGCATGGGCTGCTTAATTTTTCTTTATATATTTAAAATGATTATTTATTATATCAAGCTAGATAAGCTGTGAGCATTTGTAATAGTCTCTTTGTAGAGAAGGAAGTCACTGGATACTTTCAGGTTTAGATCATTTTAAAGAATCTAATCAACCTGTAAAACTTAATTCTACAGATGCTGCTAATATTTGCATTACATGACGTCTTAATGGAAATTCCTTCACTTTTTTCCTTCGAGTTCATTCTCCTTATTGTTAGCATTTCCTACTGCTTCCTTTTTAGCAGTATTTTATGTGGCTGTCTTGGCACCTGATCAGAAGAGGAAGGCATAAAATTCATACAATTCTCTAACCTTGTTCTTATTCCAGAGATAGATCTCCCCTTAAGGACCAATTTCTGAGAATTCAGACACCTGCTTTCTTGAAATGAACCCTGGAGGAGAGGCCTAATCATCTCTCAGTGTTCACATACAAGTGGAATATGATTTTATACTTTTTAAAAAGACATTAGTATTCATACTCAAGAGTTGAATCTTTAAACAATATTCTGAAGAAACTGAGACTCTGAGCAGGATATGCAGTAGAATCCTGGAACTGAAGAAAACAAAAACGCTGTAGAGGTTAGAACCTCAATGTCATTCCTCCTTTGGGATCAAATACACCAGGAATTACACAGGTTTATACCAAACACCTTTGCAAAATAAAAGACTACATAAATATAACCGCATAAGACCCTGATGCTGGGAAAGATTGAAGGCAAGAGGAGAAGGGGGCGACAGAGGATGAGATGGTTAGATGGCATCGCTGAATCAATGGATGTGAGTTTGAGCAAACTCCAGGAGATGATGGAGGACAGGGAAGCCTAGCATGCTACAGTACAGTGGGTCACAAAGAGTTGGTCCCAACTGAAGAACTGAACTACAACAGAACAACAAGCATTTACTGAATGGCTAGTATAGGTGCTCCTGCTGCTGCTGCTAAGTTGCTTCAGTCATGTCCAGCTCTGTGCAACTCCATAGATGGCAGCCCACCAGGCTCCCCCATCCCTGGGATTCTCCAGGCAAGAACACTGGAGTGGGTTGCCATTTCCTTCTCCAATGCATGAAAGTGAAAATTGCACAATGAATGTCAGGAATTAATACGTGTGTGTTCTCAGTCACTTCAGTCATGTCTTTGAGACCCCAAGAACTGTAGCCTGCCAGGCTCCTCTGTCCATGAGATTCTCCAGGCAAGAATACTGAAGTGGGTTGCCATGCCTTCCTCCAGGGATCTTCCAGGGATTGAACCTGAGTCTTTTATGTCTCCTGCTTTACCAGGCGGATTCTTTACCACTAGTGTCTCCTGGAAAGCCCACAATTAGTAAAAAGTAATTACTTTTGAAGATTATTTCATTTTGTGTTAATGACAATATCTATAAATACAAGTTTGAAATCCTTTTGGCTGGTTTGAAATAAGTTATATATCAAGACACTAAAATTAATTGCCAGCTTTGTGAAAGAGAAGATGGATAGCCCATGGTTTTCACTCTCAGCAAATAATTATCATGCATTTGAATAAATCTTTATATCTCTTCTAAAGTACTACTATAATCAAATTTCATAACCTTCTTAAACAAAGCCCCAAATCCTTGTTTTCTTTGCCATACTTCCCAGTTTTCCTATTTATAATGTTCAACTTTCCTGGCGACTCTCAGAGTTAGTGGATTAGTATAAATTTGCCTTTTACAGTTGGATTACTGGGGTTCATACAAGAACAAAGTCAGTGTCCTTTGCATTGACAGCACTTCAACATTTTGCCTTTTTGTGTGAAGTTGTAAAAATAAGGAAAGGTCTGAGAGAATTAAATTCTTAGCCTTTGAGCTCCATGGTAGATGCATCATTGGCCTACCCAGGGTTGTCAGGGATATTCTCAGCTCTCTGTCAGGAA
The DNA here is from genome assembly GCF_002263795.3 of Bos taurus. Classification (NCBI taxonomy): domain Eukaryota; kingdom Metazoa; phylum Chordata; class Mammalia; order Artiodactyla; family Bovidae; genus Bos; species Bos taurus. Next base: position 36,874,819 of record NC_037328.1, on the reverse strand, counting down.
ACAAATGCAAACTTTAAGGAAAATTGATTGCTTTCTATTTGACATGAGTCCATTTTCTTTCTGCTTTCTGTCTCTTGGACTAATGTATTTCCTGTCATGCTTACCATAATAGACTATTTTGTTGAAAGTGTCTAAATTTCTTTTGATCTCTTTGGGTAAATGACACTAAGAATATTACTATAATAATTAGCACCATCTTTATCATGTTGTAATTATACAAAGGATCAAATAATAAGAAACCAGCCCTTTTAAATGAAAAGCATTTAAGTCCACTCAAATTCTTTGTGAAGACATTCATGTACTGAACCAGATTTCCTCAAGAAGAGTCACTTTCAATTATAGGCATGAATATATTCATTCATCAGTTCAAAAAAAGCTACCAGATAGGTTAACCTGTAAACGATATTTCCTTCCTTGGGATATAAAAATAAGCCTCTCATGAAAAAACCTTCTCAAACCTTCTTGATAGATTTCCTTGCCATTTTGTAGCTGTATCATCATCTTATTGTGAATGTGATTTACCTACACACTGTACTACTGTGGAAGATTCATGCTTTGCTGTGATGGCTCTCATGTTGCTAGACTCAGAATTCTAACTTTGAAAATCCCACACTTAAAAAAAGTTTATGCTCTGCAAGAACATAATTCATAAGCATTATTCCTAAGATACAGATGACATTTCATTTCCAGGCTCTTTCCTTGAACTGATTTTAGGAAAACACAGCCTTTAGGATCAGAATCTGACTACTAATGTATTTGAAGTTCTACCAAGTAAAACCCTCTTCTTTGATGTATCACTGCTGCTGCTGCTAAGTCACTTCAGTCGTGTCCGACTCTGTGCGACCCCAGAGATGGCAGCCCACCAGGCTCCCCCGTCCCTGGGATTCTCCAGGCAAGAACACTGGAGTGGGTTGCCATTTCCTTCTCCAATGCATGAAAGTGAAAAGTGAAAGTCGCTCGGTCATGTCCAACTCTTAGCGACCCCATGAACTGCAGCCCATCAGGCTCCTCCGTCCATGGGATTTTCCAGGCAAGAGTACTAGAGTGGGGTGCCATTGCCTTCTCCTACATTAGGTAGTAAATGTGAAAAATAAACTAACGTTATATATTTGTAATTAGTAATTCTGAAAGTATTCTCTCAACCCATTTATTAGTTGATTTCATTTTTAATCTACCCATGACCAAGGCAATATGTTTATTTAATCTGTACACTACTAAAAAGCTAGGAAGTAATCACTTGATAAATTACTTTGTTTCTTATACTATATTGGACAGTGGCCCCAGTTCTTAAGCCCTGACTGTATAAAGCTGATTTTTCTTTCTTAAAATCTGCTCTCTAATTTCCTATTCAGCTCCGGCGCTATTTAATAGGGATGTTTTTCTATCTTTTCAACTCCTTGTCATAGGGTACTGATGTTTTCTCACTTTGCCACCAGATTCTTTCTCCTGTGTATTATGTGATTTTTTAATTAGACTTAGATGAGAGGTTTCTCATTTTGGACAGAATGGAAGAGAGAGAAAGAAAAACAAGAAAAAGTAATTTTCATTCTCTTTAAGCCTTTTGTATATCTTAAAAGTCACTTATAATTTTAAATCTGATCCTGCACTGCTTTTACAGTGTCCCACAGGTTTTGGGTTGTTGTGTTTTCATTTTCATTTATTTCTATGCATATTTTGATTTCTTTTTTGATTTCTTCTGTGAAGGATGGTATGGGGATGGAGGTGGGAGGGGGGTTCAGGATAGGGAACACGTGTACACCCATGGCGGATGCATGTTGATGTATGGCAAAACCAATACAATATTGTAAAGCAAAAAAAAAAAAAAATTTTTTTCAAAAAAAAAAAAATCTGATCCTGCAAAAGCAGAGATAATCTACTGCATACTTATAAAGTCTAACACAATATTTTAGAACCAGCTCCAGAAACTTCCGTAGTTGTATGTATATCAGTTTTTATGCAAAGTAGAATGTTTTCAGAGTAGCAAAGATTTTAGCCTCCAGGTTTAAAAAGTTAAAAGTAGGCACAACTGTCCTTGCAGTAAGAACTATTTGATACTGTCATACATACACTAGTACTTTATCAATAATGGAACCATCAAAGACCTTAGAAATGAATGCAACAGCTTAAATAGGAAAAAAAAAATAATCGGCAATGATTCTGATATTCAAAAGAAATTTTAAAAATCCTATAACAGATGGTTTTAAAGTAAGATACAATGTTGGTAAGTCAGTAGTTAAGAGATGTTATTCCCTGAGCTGGGAGGTGCTTCTGACATGCCGTGTGTGGCATGTTACCAAGATGTGCTGGTATCAGGACCCCCTCTGTTTGCAGAGAAACACATGAGAGACATTTCAGTGTCTCTCCCAATTTTCTGATTTTATGGGTGAGGAAAACAAGAATTTTTAATTCAAGTCTTTAATTAATAATTAAATAATTATTTATAATCATCTGTATATTTATCAGAACACAACTTATTCTGATAAACTCAGACTTTATTAAAGTGCCCTCTCCCCAGTGGATAATGTTGGTCCTCATCACTTAAGACAGTTTCTCAAATGTGTCTGATCATAGACTCACTTGATTCACTTGTAAATACCATTATTATTTTCCATTATTATATATAATCAAATAACAATTAATAAATAATTAATTCAAGATTTAATTCAAGTCTCAATTAATACTTAATTCAAGTTAAGTATCTTAGGAAACATGTTGTCAGTCAATGGCAAAGAATAGAGGTGGTAAGTGGGTAGAGAGAAACTGTCTTCTTTCTTCTCGCCTAAATTTGTTAGGCATTGTGCCAAGTACTATACGTGTTTCATTTTATTTAATTTTTACAACTCTAAGAGGTAGAATTTTAATTCTGATCTTACAGATGAGGAAAGTCTACAAACAGGGTCAGCAACATAATCTGTGGGCCCCAGTACAAAATAAAAATGATGGACTCAAAGTTCAAAAAGGAAAAAAAAAAAGTTTTTCTTTCTCCTACAGTTTCTCTGTTAACCAGTCATGGTGTTTTTTTATTTGCTATTTAGGGTCACCCTACCCTGGGGACAGGGAGTAATGTTCCTTTTCATTTGTTTAACGTCTGACTTACCTCTCTAGAATGTAAGTTCCAGGAGATCACCAACCAAGTTAACTTAAATGGGATGATCATAGACTCACTTGATTCGCTTGTAAATACCTTTCCATTCCCCAACTCCAGGAGATTTTCATCAAAGTGGTCAATCAGAAGATCATTTCCAGTGGAAGTCCTATCATACTGTTCCCTGCTAAGGCAAGCCAATGGCTTCTTATTTTATATAAAACAAAACCTCAGTCCCTTGTTCTGGCAAGTTGTTCATTGTTGTTCAGTTCCTAAGTTATGTCTGACTCTTTGCAACCCCATGGACTGCAGCACATCAGGCTTCTCTGTCCTTCACTATCTCCCTGAGTTTGCTTAAACTCATGTCCACTGAGTCAGTGATGCCATCCAACCATCTCATTCACTGTCACCCCTTTTCCTCCTGCCCTTAATCTTTCCCAGCATCAGGGTCTTTTCCAATGAATCCAAACTTCTCATCAGGTGGAAAATTTTGGAGCTTCAGCTTCGGCATTAGTCCTTCCAATGAATATTCAAGGTTGATTTCCTTTAGGATTAATTGGTTTGCTCTCCTTGCTGTGCAAGCGACTCTCGAGAGTCTACACCTGCACCACAATTCAGAAGCATGAATTCTTCAGTGCTCAGCCTTCTTTATGGTACAACTCTCACAACCATACATGATGAGAGGAAAAACCATAGCTTTGACTATATGACCTTTGTTGGCAAAATGATACCTCTGCTTTTTAATACACTCTCTAGGTTTCTCTTAGCTTTTATTCCAAGCAGCAAGCATCTTTTTAATTTCATGGCCGCAGTGTATTTGGAGCACAAGAAAAGAAAAACTGCCACTGTTTCCACTTTTTCCCATCTATGTGCCGTGAAATGATGGGACTGGATGCCATGATCTTAGTTTACTGAAATGTTGAGTTTTAAGCCAACTTTTTCACTCTCCACTTTCCTTTTAACCTGCAGTCTCTTTAGTTCCTCTTCGCTTTCTGCCATTAGAATGGTATCATCTTCATGTCTGAGGTTGTTGATATTTCTCCCAAGAATCTTGATTCCACCTTGTACCTCATTCAGCCCAGCCTTTGGCATGATGTACTCTGCATAAAAGTTAAGTAAACAGGGTGATGATGTACAATCTTGACACACTCCTTTCCCAATTTGGAGCCAGTCCATTGCTCCAAGTTCAGTGCTAACTGTTGCTTCTTTACCTGAATACTCAGGAGGCAGGCAAAGTGGTCTGGTATTCCCATCTCTTTAAGAATTTTCCACATTTTTTTTGTGATCTGCACAGTCAAAGGCTTTAACATAGGCAATGAAGCAGAAGAGGACATTTTTTTCTGGAATCCCCTTGCTTTTTCAATTGCATGTTGGCAATTTGATCTCTCATTCCTCTGCCTTTTCTAAATCCAGCTTGAACATCTGGAAGTTCTTGGTTCCTGTACTGTTGAAGCCTACCTTGAAGGATTTTGAGCATTGATTTGCTAGCATGTGAAATGAGCACAATTGTATAGTAGTTTGAACGTTCTTTGCAATTGCCTTTCTTTGGGATTGTAATGAAAGCTGACCTTTTTCCAGTTCTGTGGCCACTGCTGAGTTTTCAAAATTTGGTGGCATACTGAGTGTAGCACTTTAATAGCATCATCTTTTAAGATTTTTAAATAGCTCAACTGGAATTTCATCACCTCCATTAACTTTTTAAAATAGCAATACTTCCTAAGACCCATTTGACTTCACACTACAGGATGTCCACCTCTAGGTTAGTGACCACACCATTGTGATTTTCTGGATTATTAAGACATTTTTTGTCTAGTTCTGTGTATTCTTGCCACCTCTTCTAACCTCTTCTGCTTTTGTTATGTCCTTGCTGTTTCTCTCCTTTATTGTGTCCATTTTCTCACGAAATGTTCTCTTTGTATCTCTAATTTTCTTGAAGAGATTTCTAGTCTTTCTCATTCTGTTGTTTTGCCTTGTTCTATTCTTTGCATTGTTCTCTATTTCTTTGCATTGTTCACTTACGAAGGCTTTGTTATCTCTCCTTGCTATTCTCTAGAACTCTGCATTCAGTTGGGCATATGGTTCCCTTTCTTCTTTGCCTTTCAGTTCTCTTCTTTTCTCAGCTATTTGTAAGGCTTTTCAGACAACCACTTTGCATTTTTGCATTTCTTTTTTGAGGGGGATGGTTTTGGTCACCACCAACTGTACAATGTTCCAAACCTCATTTTTCAGGCACTCTGTCTACCAAATCTAATCCTTTAAATCTATTGATCACCTCCACTATATAATCATAAGGGATTTATTTAGATCCTACCTGAATGGCCTAGTGTTTTCCCCAACTTTCTTTGATTCAAGCCTGAATTTTGCAATAAGGAGATCATGATCTGAGCTAGAGTCAGCTTCAGGTCTTGTTTTCATCGACTGTATAGAGCTTTTCCATCTTGGCTCCAAAAAATATACTCAAGCTGATTTTGGTATTGACCATCTGGTGATGTCCGTGTGTAGAGTTGTATATTGTATTAATGTAAGGAGGCATTTTGCTATGACCAGTGTGTTCTCTTGGCAAAATCCTATTAGTCTTTGCCCTACTCATTTTGTTCTGCAAGACCAAATGTGCCTATTACTCCAGGTATCTCTTGATTTCCTCCTTTTGCATTCTAATTCCCTGTAATGAAAAGGACATTTTTCTTCGTGTTAGTTCTAGAAGATCTGTAGATCTACAAAGAAATGTTAAACTTCAAATTCTTTAGTGGTTGAGGCATAGACTAGGATTACTGCAATGTTAAATAGTTTGCCTTGGAAACAAACTGAGATAAATCTGTTGTTTTTGAGACTGAAACCAAGTACTGCATATTTGGACTCCTTTGTTGACTATGAGGTTCTACTCCGTTTAAGAGAGTCTTGTCCACAGTAGTAGATATAATGGTCCTTTGAATTAAATCTGCCCATTCTCGTTCATTTTATTTTACTGATTTCTAAAATGTTGTTCACTCTTGCCATCTCCTGCTTGACCACATCCAATTTATCTTGATACAGGAACATTCCAGGTTCCTGTACAATATTGTTCTTTACAACATTGGACTTTACCTTCACCAAGAGACTCGTGCACAGCTGAGTGTCATTTCTGCTTTAGCCCAGCCTCTTCATTCTTTCTGGAGCTATTTCTCTGTTTTTCCCCAGTAGCATAAGGGACATCTACCAAAATGGTGGGTTCATCTTCTGGTATCATCTTTTTGCCTTTTCATCCTGTTCATGGGGTTCTCGCAGAAAGAATATTGGTGTGGTTTGTAACCCCCTTCTCCAGTGGACCACATTTTGCCAGAACTCTTCACCATGACCCATCTGTCTTGTATAGCCCTGCATGGCATGTCTCATAGGTTCATTCATTTACACAAGGTTCTGATCCATGTGATCATTTATTTTTTACCTTTCTGTGATTGTGGTTTTCATTCTGAAGGCTGTGAGATTCTTCTGACACATACCTCAATTCTCTTTAACTTTCTCTCCCACCCCTGCTTGTGTGCTCAGTCTACAGGTTTTTAAATGTACTGTGTTTTATAAAAGCCAAGCTTATTTCTGCCTCTGTGTTTGCAATCTTATTCTGTGTGCCTAGGTATCTTTCCTCTGATGCTTTCATGAAAAACATCTTCTAGTCATTCAGGTCCCCTTAGGTAGTATCCCTTAAAGGAACCCTCCCTAACCACACAAATTGTATCTCCTAGAGCTCTATCACATCATTCTTTCATTTTGTCATGTTAACATTTTAACATATAATTATATTGTTAATGCTTAATTACTTAATGTCTTATCAGCTTTCTATAAGCTCCATAGAATGTAAGATCATGGACCTTGATAGTCTTATTATCTTTTACATTCCCAGTGCCTGAATTTACTGTTCTTGTTTAGTTGCTAAATTGTGTCTGACTCTTCTGGTCCTGTGGATTGTAGCCTCCCAGACTCCTATGTCCATGAGATTTTCCAAGAAGAACAGTGGAGTGGGTTGCCATTTCTTTCTCCTGGATTAATGTCTGTCAATCAATAAATATGAATTCATACTTCATCTCATTCTTGATCTTCACTACACCCTTTACACTTGCCTTAAAAATTTTCCTGAGATTATATCTGAAATAAAGATTATGATGCTTCCTGACCAGCATCTCACCCATACATAGCTTTGGTCAGAATGTTTAAACATCACCAAATGGTATAAAATAGTGATAATTTTTGCTTCTAAACTTTCACACCTAAGGTGAAATATTCAGTATTCCCTATTATCATGACTGAATTTAGAAAGGGATAAGTTAGAGACTATAGGTGGGGTAAAGACCAGACATTTATTGTAATCATATTATCCACTGCCTAAGTTTCTTCTATTAACTATACTAGTAGCTTCTCTGTCATTAGGAAAATGTTGCATTCTTTTTACTCTTGTCTCAGTTCAGTTCAGTTCAGTCGTTCAGTCATGTCCGACTCTTTGAGACTCCATGAATTGTAGCACGCCAGGCCTCCCTGTCCATCACCAAATCCCAGAGTTCACTCAAACTCACCTCCATCAGGTTGGTGATGCCATCCAGCCATCTCATCCTCTGTCGTCTCCTCCTTCTGCCCCCAATCCCTCCCAGCATCAGAGTCTTTTCCAATGAGTCAACTCTTCGCATGAGGTGGCCAAAGTACTGGAGTTTCAGCTTTAGCATCATTCCTTCCAAAGAAATCCCAGGGCTGATCTCCTTCAGAATGGACTGGTTGGATCTCCTTGCAGTCCAAGGGACTCTCAAGAGTCTTCTCCCAACACCACAGTTCAAAAGCATCAGTTCTTCAGTGCTCAGCTTTCTTCACAGTCCAACTCTCACATCCATACATGACCACTGGAAAAACCATAGCCTTGACTAGACGGACCTTTATTGCCGAAGTAATGTCTCTGCTTTTCAATATGCTATCTAGGTTGGTCATAACTTTCGTTACAAGGAGTAAGTGTCTTTTAATTTCATGGTTGCAATCACCATCTGCAGTGATTTTGGAGCCCAGAAAAATAAAGTCTGACACTGTTTCCACTGTTTCCCCATCTATTTCCCATGAAGTGATGGGACCAGAGGTCATGATTCTAGTTTTGTGAATGTTGAGCTTTAAGCCAACTTTTTTACTCTCCTCTTTCACTTTCATCAAGAGGCTTTTTAGTTCCTCTTCACTTTCTGCCATAAGGGTGGTGTCATCTGCATATCTGAGGTTATTGATATTTCTCCCAGCAATCTTGATTCCAGCTTGTGCTTCTTCCAGCCCAGCGTTTCTCATGATGTACTCTGCATTAAAGTTAAATAAGCAAGGTGACAATATACAGCCTTGATGTCCTCCTTTTCTTATTTGGAACTAGTCTGTTGTTCCATGTCCAGTTCTAACTGTTGCTTACTGACCTGTATATAGGTTTACTCTTGTCTAGGCAATGGCAACCCACTACAGTACTCTTGCCTGGAGAATCCCATGGATGGAGGAGCCTGGTAGGCTGTGGTCCATGGGGTCGCACAGAGTCAGACACGACTGACGTGACTTAGCAGCAGCAGCATATCTTTTATAAATTAAATGTCATAAGTTTCAAAAATTTTTTTAAATGTAAAAACAACATATAAACTATGCTTCATACATAGGTAGTTGGTGTTTAGTTGCTAAGTCATGTCTGACTCTTTGCCACCCCATGGACTGTAGCCCACCAGGCTCCTCTGTCCATGGGATTCTCTAGGCAAGAATACTGGAGTGGGTTGCCATTTCCTTCTCCAAGCCCATGCCGGTGCTTAGTCACTTAGTTGTGTCTGACTCTTTGCGACCCCATGGACTGTAGTCCACCAGGCTCCTCTGCCCATGGAATTCTCCAGGCAGGGATACTGGAGTGAGTTGCTATTTTCTATCCCCCTTCTCCAAGGGAGACTCTCAAAAATCTAAATGTGGTTCTGGCATTACCACTTGAGAAGCTCAACTTTGGAACATAGTGTATTTATTTAAAGTTTTCCAAAATCTGGGATGTGCTGTCTCTACATACTGTTCTTGTTACCATTTATTTCCTGGAAGTACTCACTTGAAATATTTTAAAATTTGTTTAGAAAACACTTAAAAACTTTAACAACTGCTTTTTTATATTATATAATTAGTACTTTCATTTATCTAAAACAATACAGTTAAGCCAGAAGAAGAAATTTTAAATGGCTCATTTTCAGCAAATAAAGATAACTACCTTTGGCATTTTCATATATAATATGTACACAAATATATTAAATAAAATACTCAAGGTGGATATGTTTTTTAACTTTTATTTCTTGCTGCTGCTAAGTCGCTTCAGTCATGTCTGACTCTGTGCAACCCCAGAGACGGCAGCCCACCAGGCTCCCCCGTCCTGGGGATTCTCCAGGCAAGAACACTGGAGTGGCTTGCCGTTTCCTTCTCCAATGCATGAAAGTGAAAAGTGAAAGTGAAGTCGCTTAGGTTGTCTACTTGAAAGTTGTACAGTCATGTCCGACTTCTATCGACCCCATGGACTGCAGTCTACCAGGCTCCTCCGTCCATGGGATTTTCCAGGCAAGAGTACTGGAGTGGGGTGCTATTGTCTTCTCCATTTTATTTCTTACTTAACAATATATATTTTTGTTTAATGTGATCTATTTTCTCATGTAATTGCATACTATTTTTAATATTTCCATAGAAATCCACTATATGAATATAAGAAGTATACTTCTAGCTGATCACTTTACTTCAATTTATTTGACTTAATACACAGAATACTTACATTTATGACTATCTTGAGTCTTCTCTATATTAGTCTACTTGGGCTGTTATACAATAAAATAGCACAGATTGGAAGACTTAACAGAAATTCATTTTCTCACATTTCTGGAGTCTAGAAGTCTGAGATCTGGGTTCCAGCATGGTTGGGTTCTGATGAGACTCTATTCCTGGCTTGCAGATGCCTGCCTTCTCATTATATCTTCACATGAAAGAGAGCAATAGACACAGACAGAATGAGCCAATACCGAAAAGAGAGAGCACTCTGGTGTCATTTTTTTTTTTTTTTCTGACTGTGTTGGGTCTTTGTTGTGGCATGTGGGCTTAGTTGCCCTGAGACATGTAGGATCTTAGTTCTTTGATCAGGGATTGAACTGCATCCCAGCACTAGGAGGCAGATTCTCAAGCACTGGACTGCGAGGGAAACCCTGTGATGGCTCTCTTTAAAGTACACGAATCTTATCGGATCATAGCCCCATCCATAGAATTTCATTTAGTCTCATTTACCTAATAAAGGCTCTGTCTCTAAATCTCTAAATATAATCACATTTGCAGGCTGGAGTTTCAGCATATGAATTTGGGAGAGAGGTAATTCAGTCATTAAGGTCTCATAACAAGCAAAATTAAACTTGCATCTCTGTACAGTTTTTAAAATCTCAGAAATTAAAGCATATTATTTTCTTATAGCTTGAAAGCATGTAAGAGTAGGTCAATAAGACTTCTCTTATTGAGAAATCTCAATAAATAAATACAATAAATAAATATAAGAAGTCTCTTATAAATAAATACATAACATTTATAAGAGTCTTTGCATGGAAATCAGAGGTTCAGAGAGCCACAGAGGTTTTCCAAAGGCTTGCACTAAATACATAAATTCACATATTCTTATTTCAAGGTCCATACAATAGTATCTAGTTTTCACACTTACAGTAGGACTAAATAACAACAACTGCATAAAATGAGATCAAATAAATAAAATGCTCTTACATGCCTCTATGGGGCATGACATTGATTTGAAATATTAATATAATAGTCAATTTGTATCAAAATATCTAATTTTTCTTAGAGGTTATTAAAGTATACAAGGGTTGGTTTTCTCTTTTTGGTATATCATCTGATAAATTCTGTTGAATTTGGTCAGAACTTCAGACTTTACTGCCAGAACATGTTTTGTAGATATGTGTATGTTGTGCCTGATTTCAACTGATATGGAGACTTTTTCTCAAAACAGTTATCCAGTATAGAATGCTGTGTTGGTTCCATTAAATGAATTGCCAACACTCTTATACTCTCTGTGTCGATGCCTCCTTAAGCCAGAGATGAGCATGTAATAATATCCAAATAACTAACCTGTTCATTCTTGGCAAATGTCAAACTACTGAAGGGAAGAAAGTTTTCCCAATACATCATCAGAGTACCAAAGTGCCAGTGTCAAGGTTTGACTTAGTATTGCAAGTGTGATTGTACCAAACATGTGTAATATAGTTTGGCTTATGTACTTCACGGTTTTCCTTAAAAAATAGAAAGAAAAGTCTTCTCTCTTCATTAGTCTGCAGAGATATCCTTAATGCTATAATTCTCAAAAGACCCACAAAATAGAATATGTAATTTCTTCCCAGAAACTAAATCTTTAAAAAAAAATTTTTTAAGGTCCTAAAAAGGCTCTAAATTTAGTAAGCTCAAATATGATGGTTGCTTATTATTGGTTCTGCCCTAAATAAGATGAGCTTATTTTGAGGGAAGACATAATCCTCTTAATATGTTTGCTAGATGGAATTCTAAGTATATTTAAATGGCATGATTTTAAACTAGATAGCAACTGAGAATTTAAATGGATTTCATTCTAGTATGTGCCTTCTAAAGAATAAGACTTTGAGTTGAAAATTAAAAAAAGACAACTCTTTCTAAGCAGGGATAATAAAAGAAATAGAAATAAGCACAAAATTGACAGGTCTTTGAGGATTATATTCCTTGCAATTGTATCCTTTCTAATAAAAATATTGCTATAATTTTATTTTGTTTTCTTAAGTAGAGGACCTAGTTATACTTATGAACACTTATAACAAACAGCATTGAGTTGATATAGTAGCACTTAAAAACATTTTTCAAATTATTCAAGGATGAGCATTTTGAGAATTCCTGGCTGGTCCAGGAATGGTTAGAACTCTGTGCTTCCATTTCAGAGGGCACAGGTTCTATCTGTGTTTGAAGAACTAAGATCCCACGAATCATGTATTGCTGCCAAGAACTAAAAGGATGAACATTTGTATCATTAACTTATTTTGCTACAAAAAAAGTACTTCAGTTCAGTTCAGTTCAGTCGCTCAGTCGTGTCCGACTCTTTGGGACCCCATGACCACTGCATGCCAGGCCTCCCTGTCCATCACCAACTCCCGGAGTCAACCCAAACCCATGTCCATCGAGTTGATGATGCCATCCAACCATGTTATCCTCTGACATCCCCTTCTCCTCCTGCCCTCAGTCTTTCCCAGCATCAGGATATTTTCCAATGAGTCAGCTTTTTGCATCAGGTGGCCAAAGTATTGGAGTTTCAGCTTCAGCATCAGTCCTTCCAATGAATATTCAGGACTGATTTCCTTTAGGATGGACTGGTTGGATCTCCTTGCAGTCCAAGGGACTCTCAAGAGTCTTCTTCAACACCACTGTTCAAAGGCACTAATTTTTCAGTGTTCAGCTTTCTTTGTAGTCCAACTCTCATATCCATACATGATCACTGGAAAAACCATAGCCTTGACTAGATGGACCTTTGTTGGCAAAGCAATGTTTCTGCTTTTTAATATGCTGTCTTGGTTGGTCATAACTTTTCTTCCAAGGAGTAAGTGTCTTTTAATCTCATGGCTACAGTCACCATCTGCAGTGATTTTGGAGCCCAGAAAAATAAAGTCAGCCACTGTTTCCACCGTTTCCGCATCTATCTGCCATGAAGTGCTGGGACTGGATGCCATGATCTTAGTTTTCTGAATGTTGAGCTTTAAGCCAACTTTTTCACTCTCCTCTTTCACTTTCATCAAGAGGCTTTTTAATTCCTCTTCACTTTCTTCCATAAGGGTGGTGTCATCTGCATATCTGAGTGAGTGAAGTTGCTCAGTAGTTTGCGACTCTTTGCGATTCCATGGACGGTAACCTACCAGGCTCCATGGTCCGTGGGATTTTCCAGGCAAGAATACTAGAGTGGGCTGTCATTTCTTTCTCCAGGGGATCTTCCCTACCCAGGGATCGAACCCAGGTCTCCTGCATTGCAGACAGACACTTTACCATCTGCTCCACTAGGGAAGCCCACTATCTGTGTTATTGATAATTCTCCTGGGAATCTTGATTCCAGCTTGTGCTTTCTCCAGCCCAGCGTTTTTCATGATGTACTCTGCATATAAATTAAATAAGCAGGGTGACAATATACAGCCTTGACGTACTCCTTTTCCTATTTGGAACCAGTCTGTTGTTCCATGGTATACAATTATTTTATATAAATCACTAAGTATAAAATACAGTAGGAGAACACACAGGAAACAGATTCCCTATCTGTGGATATTCTAGGATAGTTGGAGACCTATTACATGCTTATGTTGCAGTTGTTATTGTTCAGTTGCTAAGTCATGTCCGATTCTTTGCAAACCCCTGAACTGCAGCACACCAGGCTCCCCTGTTCTTCACTATCTCCCAGAGTTTGCTCAGATTCATGTCCAATGAATTGGTGATGCTATCTAACCATTTCATCCTCTGCTACCCCCCTCTCCTTTGCCTTCCATCTTTCCCAGAATCGGGGTGTTTTCCAATGAGTCAGTTCTTTGAATCAGGTGGCCAAAGTATTGGAGCTTAAGCTTCAGCATCTATTCTTCCAATGAATATTCAGGACTGAATTCATTTAAGATTTGCTGAATTGATCTCCATGCTGTCCAAGGGACTCTCAAGCATCTTCTCCAGTACCACAATTAGAAAGCATCAACCCTTAAACAGTCAGCCTTCTTCATAGGCCAATTCTCACATCTCTACATTACTACTGGAAAAACCATAGCTTTGACTTTGTGAACCTTTGTTGGCTAATGTTGGCAAAGTCTCTGCTTTTTAATATGCTCTCTAGATTTGTCATAGCTTTCCTTCCAAGGAGCAAATCTCTTCTGATTTCATAGCTGCAGTCACTATCCACAGTGATTTTGGAACCCAAGGAAAACTATATCACTGTTTCTACTTTGCCCATTCTATTTCCCATGAAGTGATGAGACTGGATGCCATGATCTTACTTTTCTGAATGTGGAGTTTTAAGTCAGCTTTTTCACTCTCCTCTTTCACCCTCATCAAGAGTTTGGGTTTTTTTTTTTTTTTTTTTTTGCTCTTTACTTTCTGCCATTAGAGTGGTATCTTCTGAATATCTGAGGTTGTTGATACTTCTCCCAGCAGTCTTCATTCCACCTTGGGATTCATCCAGCCTGGCATTTCCCATGATGTACTCTGCATCAGTTCAGTTCAGTCGTTCAGTTGTGTCTGACTCTTTGTGACCCCATGAATCACAGCACACCAGGTCTCCCTGTCTATCACCAACTCCCAGAGTTCACTCAGACTCACATCCATCGAGTCAGTGATGCCATCCAGCCATCTCATCCTCTGTCGTCCCCTTCTCCTCCTGCCCCCAATCCTTCCCAGCATCAGAGTCTTTTCCAATGAGTCAAAATCTTCGCATGCGGTGGCCAAAGTACTGGAGTTTCAGCTTTAGCCTCATTCCTTTCAAAGAAATCCCAGGGCTGATATCCTTCAGAATGAACTGGTTGGAACTCCTTGTAGTCCAAGGGACTCTCAAGAGTCTTCTCCAACACCACAGTTCAAAAGCATCAATTCTTTGGCACTCAGCTTTCTTCACAGTCCAAATCTCACATCCATACATGACCATTGGAAAAACCATAGCCTTGACTAGACAGACCTTTGTTGGCAAAGTAATGTCTCTGCTTTTCAATGTGCTATCTAGGTTGGTCATAACTTTCCTTCCAAGGAGTAAGCGTCTTTTAATTTCATGGCTGCAGTCACCATCTGCAGTGATTTTGGAGCCCCCCAAAATTAAGTCAGACACTGTTTCCACTGTTTCCCCATCTATTTCCCATGAAGTGATGGGACCAGATGCCATGATCTTCATCTTCTGGATGTTGAGCTTTAAGCCAATTTTTTCACTCTCCACTAACTCTGCATATAAGTTAAATAATCAGGGTGACAATATACAGCCTTGTTGTACTCCTTTGCCAATTTTGAACCAACAGTGAGTTGTTTTATGTCTGGTTCTAACTGTTGCTTTTTTATCCACATACAGGTATCTCAGGAGACAGGTATGATGGTCTGGTACTCCCATTTCTTTAAGAGCATATAAAATATAATTAATGGAAAATAATGCCTGCCATAGGAAGTTTATAGACAGCATATTAAAAAGCAGAGACATTACTTTGCAGACAAAGGTCCAACTAGTCAAATCTATGGTTTTTCCAATAGTCATGTATGGATGTGAGAGTTGGACCATAAAGAAAGCTGAACAGTGAAGAATTAATGCTTTTGAACTGTGGTTTGGAGAAGACCCTTGAGAGTCCCTTGGCCTGTAAGGATATCTGAACAGTCAATCCTAAAGGAAATCAGTCCTGAATATTCATTGGAAGGACTGATGTTGAAGCTGAAGTTCCAATATTTGGCCACCTGAATCAAAGAACTGCCGTTGCTGCTGCTGCTAAGTCGCTTCAGTCATGTCTGACTCTGTGCGACCCCAGAGATGGCAGCCCACCAGGCTCCCCTATACCTGGGATTCTCCAGGCAAGAACACTGGAGTGGGTTGCCATTTCCTTCTCCAATGCATGAAAGTGAAAAGTGAAAGTGAAGTCGCTCAGTAGTGTCTGATTCTTTAGCAACCCCATGGACTGCAGCCCACCAGGCTCCTCCATCCATGGGATTTTCCAGGAAAGAGTTCTGGAGTGAGGTGCCATTGCCTTCTCCAAATACAAAGAACTGACTCATTGGAAAAGACCCTGATGCTGGGAAAGATTGAAGGCAGGATGAGAGGGGATGACAAAGGATGAGGTGGTTGGATGGTATCACCAACTCAATACATGTGAGTTTTAGCAAGCTCCTGGAGTTGGTGATGGACAGGGAGGCTTGGAGTACTGCAGTCCATGTGGTTGAAAAGAGTCAGACACAACTGATCAACTGAACTGGAACTGTATACAAAGTTTAATAATTAAGTGAAGTGGTGATGGCAGAAGATGGAAAGAGCAGCTAACTCAGAGAATAAGACAGTTTGTGAAATACATGACATTTGTATTTGTACTTGAAAGTGATAAAATGTGGACATTTAGAGGTTTTGGAGGATATGGGATATGCATGTGAGGAATGAGAGTTGAAAAAGGAAAGTGACTGTTCATACCACATGAAATAAAACTGTAAAAGTGCATGATTCCACATTCTTGAAATTAGAGTGAATATGAACTGCCTCTTGAGAAACCTATATGCAGGTCAGGAAGCAACAGTTAGAACTGGATATGGAACAACAGACTGGTTCCAAATAGGAAAAGGAGTATGTCAAGGCTGTATCTTGTCACCCTGCTTATTTAACTTATATGCAGAGTACATCATGAGAAACGCTGGGCTGGAAGAAGCACAAGCTGGAATCAAGATTTCTGGGAGAAATATCGATAACCTCAGATATGCAGATGACACCACACTTATGGCAGAAAGTGAAGAGGAAATAAAAAGCCTTTGATGAAAGTGAAAGAGGAGAGTGAAAAAGTTGGCTTAAAGTTCAGCATTCAGAAAACGAAGATCATGGCATTTGGTCCCATCACTTCAAGGGAAATAGATGTGGAAACAGTGTCAGACTTAATTTTGGGGGGCTCCAAAATCACTGCAGATGGTGACTGCAGCCATGAAATTAAAAGATGCTTACTCCTTGGAAGAAAAGTTATGACCAACCTAGACAGCACATTGAAAAGCAGAGACATTACTTTGCCAACAAAGGTCCGTCTAGTCAAGGCTATGGTTTTTCCAGTGGTCATGTATGGATGTTAGAGTTGGACTGTGAAGAAAGCTGAGCACCGAAGAATTGATGCTTTTGAACTGTGGTGTTGGAGAAGACTCTTGAGAGTCCCTTGGACTACAAGGAGATCCAACCAGTCCATTCTGAAGGAGATCAGCCCTAGGATTTCTTTGGAAGAATGAGGCTAAAGCCAAAACTCCAGTACTTTGGCCACCTCATGCAAAGAGCTGACTCATTGGAAAAGACTCTGATGCTGGGAGGGATTAGGGGCAGGAGGAAAAGGGGACGACAGAGGATGAGATGGCTGGATGGCATCACTGACTCGATGGACGTGATTCTGAGTGAACTCCAGGAGTTGGTGATGGACAGGGAGGCCTGGCATGCTGTGGTTCATGGGGTTGCAAAGAGTCGGACACGATTGAGCGACTGGACTGAACTGAACTGAACTGAATGAATTTAAAGAAATTAAGTGAATAGGGGATCAGAAAAGGTAATCTGTGGCCTGGGCTTAGGAGGAACTTGAATCCACATATTGGTTGTTCTGGGATTTGTGAGCAAATAGCAGTGTGCAAATTTTGCCCCTGAAAACAATATCCAGTAGGTTGACTTCAAATACCTCTCAGAGTGGCATCTTATTGCACAAGTGGACTTATCAGAGCAGGATCTGGCCTTAAGCCTTGGATACTCAGAAGCTAGTTTAATGCGTCCCTTACAAAAGGGAGAGGGACACACATTAACAGAGCCCAAGAGTTTTTTACAAGAAGTCAGAATTCCCAGTCATGAATAATGAGAAGTCATTATTACATGACCCTGATTTCCTGGTAGATAGACAACTGTGAAGAAAAAATCTTAAGTTTACTTTTATAAGCATGGGATCAGAATTCAGGGAGTTTCATGATTTACATACTTAATAATATTTGTTAACATTACTTTGTATATCTATTTCACAGAAGAAAATTTCCACAAGGAAAGCCAATTCTAAAGAATCAATGTTTTCCTTATCAGTGTCTGAATGATACTGAAAACTTTTATTTCTAAGATTTTTCCCTTTTCTCTGCTTTCACAACTGACTAAGCTTCCTCCAGACATTACCTTTATATGTTGATCATTTCAATCATCTCTTAACGGGCTCTTAATAGGCTCTTATGGGTTGATTTTACAATATAACTAAGATTTCAGTGCTTTAGTTTATTATAAAATAGACTGCACATCTTGATTTAGCTAATTATGTATTAGTTAAATACATTGCAACTTTCCATTACCTGCATTAAGTTTTATACTGTAATATTTGGTTTACTAAGAAAGAGTGAAAGATCTTTCTGGTTATTGTAAAGAAATTTCAAATGCAAGAACCGGGCGGAAATTGTTACTTTCTGACCCACTTGCCTAAGACTTCCACTGTGTATTTCATCAGTGAATGAACCATCATCTGTCCAGTTGCACATATCATAAAACTTGGAGTCTTTGACAGTTTCTTTTCTTTCATCCTTAAGTCACCCCCCATTAATGTACCCCCAAAATATATCTTGAATGACCATATTGCTTCAGTTACTGGCAAAACAGCAATAAAATACAAGGAAGCCACCTTATCATCATTCCATTTAGAATGTAGTTGGGAAGGAATGTAGACAGACAATAAAGAATTAAAACAAGTAAAACATTTACTACATCAGAAGTTACTAAAGGCCAGATCCCAAAATAAAACTGTACAAGAGAACAGGATTATGTCGGAGAAGGGAGGTACTTTTTTAAAGACGAATGCATCTTGGATAAATTGGCTTTTATACTGTTCTAAAAATCTTATAAATTGAATGTTGACTTTAATTGTTGAATCTTGATCATATCCATTTATTTCTTTTCTTCTTCACAGTCAACACAGTATGTGATATCCACGAAAATATGTCTCTCAGATGATCTAAGCATATTTAACCAAACAGCACAGTTGCTGTACTCTGAAGTAATTCATCACACAATTACGGTGAGACCCAGCTTCCCATGAACTGCTCCTGGCCTGCAACTGAGTCAAACAGGAATGCCAAGATAGACCCATTACTCAGAGACATAGGACTTACTTAAAAGACTTCTCAAGAGCTTCCCATCAATGGTGTTGAACAGTGGGCTAAGACTTCCCCACTCAAATGTCTTCCTTCTCTCTGGGAAGAAGATGATGGCTTGATGACTCCAACAGCCTCTCCCAGTTCTCTCCCCATTTCTTTGCACATCTAATCTTTGCTTCTCCAAAGACCTGGATACACATATCCTCCTTGAGCTTTCTCACATTGTCTCTGGCCCTCTCTCCCTATTTTAAGCATTTCACATGGCGAAACATCTCATCATGTCGTCACTACTGCTTAGAACCCTGTGTTTTCATTCTGTTGTTCTCCAGAGACTCAAATCCATAACAAGACATTCAAAACTCAATGTGACTTTCCCTGGCCACCTTCCCAACTCTCTCATACTCCTCTACCTCTCACTTCCCCTGTTCCAACTAAGGGCCCTTCTTTGTTCTGTGAAAGTGTCCTGCTTTCACTCAACTGACACAAACCACTATACATTCTGTTCCTTTGCCCAGAGTGCTCTGACCTCCCCCATTTCTTCCACCAATTTTGAGTAGATGATTCCTTTTTATCCTATGGTTTTCTTATTCAGACTTGCACTGATCACCATTCTCCTTCATCTAAATCAGAGTCTTTATTTTATTTTTTCTGCTTTCCTAAAGAACATTTGGAGCTGAGCATTTGAGAGTTGGAATATAAACAAAGCTAAGCACTGAAGAAATGATGCTTTTGAACTGTGGTGTTGGAGAAGACTCTTGAGAGTCCCTGGGACTGCAAGGAGATCCAACCAGTCCATCCTAAAGGAAATCAGTCCTGAATATTCATTGGAAGGACTGATGCTGAAGCTGAAGCTCCAATACTTTGGCCACCTGATGCAAAGAACTGACTCATTTGAAAAGACCCTGAGGCTGGGAAAGACTGAAGGTGGGAGAATAAGGGGACGGCAGAGGATGAGATAGTTGGATGGCATCACTGACTCAATGGACAAAAGTTTGAGTAAACTCTGGGAGTTGGTGACAGACAGGGAGGCCTGGTGTGCTGCAGTCCGTGGGGTTGCAAAGAATTGGACACGACTGAGTGACTGAACTGAATTGAACTGAAATAGCATTTACACATTCATTAGCATGATTGCCTTTAGAGATTTTGTCACACTTTGCAATTATGCACTTATTAGTATGATTATTTGATTAATACATGTTTCCCCTACTGGGCTATAAGTTTGCTTTTTATCAACACTGCATCCCAGCATTGAGCTCAGTGTCTGTCTTGAAGGAGGCATATGATAAATATGTATTAAATGAAAGAATGAATAAACAATCTTTCCTCCTAGGAAGTCTGATTAAATAGCATATCTTCTTGGCGCTTGAATTTTTTTCCCCAATTCTAAGTAATTGAAAATATTCTATATTAAAACAACATCTACATAATGGAAACATAGTAATATAAAATTGATATAACTTTTAAGACTATATCAAACTGCAAAGAAATAAGACAGATTTACTGATTATTGAGAACTCACCATGGGATAGGCACTGCAAGGATTCCATAAAGTATTAACTCACTCAACTCTCAAAACACCACAAGGCAGAGCTCCTATCATTTCCTTCTTGGTGAAGAGCCTGAGGCTGAGAAGTGCTGTCATCTAATGGTGGTTACCATGCGAAGGAGCCAGGGTTCAATGTAGGTACACAGTATATTGGACTCCAGAGCACACTCTCCTCATTGCTGTATTATGGATCCTTTGAAAAGAATTTTGTGTTTTCTAATTATACTTCCAGACTTTTTTGTGAAAGTGAAAGTCACTCAGTTGTGCCTGACTCTTTGTGACCCATGGACTGTACCTGCCAGGCTCCTCTATCCATGGAATTCTCCAGGCAAGAATACTGGAGTTCCTTGCTATGCCCTTCTCCAGGCGATCTTCTGGACCCAGGAGTCAAACCTGGGTAGACTTCTCTGCTTTGAGATCAACTTCAAAAATCATGGTATGCTGGTATGTTTAAAGTGCTTGTGATTTCTGGAACAAAACATGAAGTGCCTCACACTGCCATTCTATAAAAATCAGCTTGTATGTAGAAGTTTCTGTAAGCCTCCCCTGAACTATTTGCATGGTTGAGACAGACCTTCATTATCTGATTTTTACAGCATCCTGGGTATAAGTCTAATTTAGCTTTTGACACATTTTATTAGTAATTTTTGTTCACTTGTCTGCCCTTCCTTAGTTAAAAATTCCTTGAGGGAGTAACAGTGTCTTAATATGAGCAAATATTTATTGAGAATTTTATTGGGTCAAATACGATAGTAAAAGTTTTAATGAACTCAATTAGTACTACTAACAACTCTACCTATGAGGTGTGCGCGTGCATACTAAGTCGCCTTAGTCTTTGCAACCCTATGGACTATAGCCTGCCAGGCTCCTCTGTCCATGGAATTTTCCAGGCAAGAATGCTGGAGTGGGTTGCCATTCCCTTCTCCAGGGGATTTTCTGGACCTGGACATAAACTTGCAGCTCTTATGTTTCTTGCATTGACAGGCATGTTCTTTATCACAAGTGCCACCCGGGAAGCCCCACATATGAGGTAAGTACTATATATCCATAATTTATAAACCCAAGACAAGATAACTAGTAAGTAGCTGGGTTTGATTTCAAGCCTTTCCAGTTTGAAGTCTTTTCTCTCATCCACTTACCAGAGCAGAGCAGATCTTGGGATTTTCAAAAATAATTGCATATACATGACATTTAGTGAGCTCACAGTAGCCCCTCCTCACCTTCCTCCTTCTCCCTCCCTCTCTCTCACTCAACCTCAGTTTATGCCCTGCTTCCTTTCATTCTCTCTGTTTCTTTCCCTCAACCCTGTGTGTGTGTGTGTGTGTGTGTGTGTGTGAGTGTGTGTGTGTGTGTGTGAGTGTGTGTGTGTGTGAGTGTGTGTGTGTGAGTGGTGTGTGTGTGTATGTGAAAGAGATAGAAAGAAACAGAAATTTAAGAGAAGCATAAGGAGAAATATTTTTAATTAGACTTTTTATTTCTCAAATAAAATTGTAATATCCTACCAAGAGAGTGTATCTGGGAAATTTCTATTAAAGGGAAACTGACAGAAAATGGTTATATATAAAATGAAAAATAATAGGAGATACTAACTTGAAAGACAGAACATACTGCTAGGATTTTCAGAAATACAGAATGATCAGAGAATTATCTGGGTGTTTAAAATTACTAAGCAGATCCTCTAAGAGGGAAAAAAGCCTCTTTTTTCATGGTAATATTATCTCCTCATTAATGAAAAATCTAAAAAAACACCAAATGCATTTTTTTTTACTTTTTAATTGAAATATATTCAATTTACAATATTATGTTAGTTTTTGCAGAATATTTTACAAAATATTACAAAAATATTTATAAAATATTACAAAAATATTTAAAAAATATTACAGAATATTTTATAGGTTATATTTACTTTAAAATTATACAAAATCATGGCTATATCTCTCTGTGCTGTACAACGTATCTTTGTTTTTTATCTAATTTATACATAGTAGTTCGTATTTTTTAATCCCATATCTCTTTCATGTCGTCTACCTTTCTACCTTTCCCTGTTCCCATAGGTACCCATTCATTTTCTATATTTTTGAATCTGTTTCATTTTTTAGACTCCAATTATAAGTGATAACATACAGAATCTGTTTTCCTCTATCTGACTTATTTCACTAAGCAGAGTACCCCCTTGGTCCATCTACAGTAGTGCAAATGTGTAGAATTTCATTCATTTTTATGTCTGAGTAGTATTCCCATCTGTGTGTGTGTGTGATATATTCCTCACATCTTCTTTATTCATTCATCTGTTGATGAATACATGGTTTCCTTCCATATCTTGATTATTGTAAGTAGTGCTGCTAGGAGTACTGGAGTGCATGTAACTTTTCAAATTAATGTTTTCATTTTCTACAAATATATGTTAGCAGTGGAATTTCTGGATTATATGGTATTTCATTTTTAGTTTTACAAGAAACTCCAAACTCTTTTCAACAGCAGCTGTAACAATTTACATTCGCACCAGCAGTGCACAAGTGTTCCCTTTTATTCCACATCCTCACCAGCATTTGTTATTTGCAGACTTTTTATGTCAGCCATTCTGACAGGTGTAAGATGATTTTTATTTGTATTTCTCTAATAATCAGCAAAGTCAAGCATCTCTTCATGGGCCTATAAGCCTCTTTATGTCTTCTTTAGAAAAATGTGTATTTTGGTCTCTGCCCATTTTTAAAAATTGTGTTGTTGTTTTTTAAAAATATTGAATTGTATAAGTTGTTTACATATTTTGAATATTAACCCATTATCTGTCATTTCATTTACCAATATTTTTGTCCATTCAATAGGCTGTCTTTTCACTGAGTTGATGGTTTCCTTTACCACGCAAAAGTTTTTAAGCTTAATTAAGTGCCATTCGTTTGTCTTTGTTTTTATTCCTTTTGGCTTAGGATACATATTTCCCAGAAAATATTGCTACAATTTATGTTAAAGTGTGTTCTGCCTGTGTTTTCTTCTATGAGTTTTATGGTTTCAAGTCTTAAATTTAGATCTTTACTCCATTTTGAGCTTATTTTTATATGTAATAAGGAAATGTTCTACTCATTGTTCTTGGATTTAAAGAATTAATATTGTTAAAATGTTCGTATACCCAAAGTAATCTGCATATTCAATCTATAAAAATGTCCATGACTTTTTTCACAGAACTAAAACAGATAATGCAAAAATTTATATGGAACTGCAAAAGACCCTGAAGAGTCAAAGCAATCAAGAAAAAAGAGCAAAGTTGGAGGTACACATTTCCTGACTTCAGGTTATACTACAAAGATATAGTCATCAAAACAGCATAGTACTAATACAAAAGCAGACACACAGATCAATGGACAAAGTAAGGAACTCAGAAATAAACCCCCTTGTCTATAGTCAATCTATGAAAAGGGAAGCAGAAGGAAAAATACACAATGAAGAAAAAGCAGTTTCTTCAGTAAGTTATTCTTGGAAAACTGGAGAGCAGCATTGGTTTTTACTTTTAAGGTCAGTTATAAATTAGACATTTGTTTCAAATTAAATGCTTTTTGAAATATAAAACTTCTCATAATATAGTGCTGCTTCCAACCTACTTCTAGCTTAAATACTATGTGAACATGAAGACAGTGGGAAATAGATTTAGGTTAATGTCATTTTCCCCATCTTGGAAACAAATGTAATTGACATAACTACATTAGCAGATAAAACAGACTTAAATATTCAAGCTTAACATATCATGTTCTTTATATCATTGTGAATCAATAGTTTATTGCAGGAAGAATTTCTCATCAATGTCATTTACAACGGACAATTTGTGGCATGTGAATCATTGAGATATTTCCTGTATCCTTCATTTATTAGTGAACTGATTATAAAATGAACAATTTCAGTAATAGATAGATTTTCCCTCATAAATTTTATATTACTTTTTTCTTTTCTGGTGGACAGTTTCCAGTATTTGCCAAGTAAATGGAAAATTAAAAAATAAGCTGTTTAAATAAATCACTGCTTTGTTATGTGCCTAGTTAAGACATATATTTATGTACATCTCTCTGAAAACTGGCATCCACTGATCAATGACATACTAAAGGCAGATAAGTGCCCTAGGTTGCTGAAAATGTAAAAAAGTAATAAAAATTTTCCCCCGAGGGAACTTGTATCAAAAAGAATTACAATACAATTCAGTAAGAGTGAGTGAGAAAAAGTGACATAGTAAACTATCAAGTCATGTTATATGGTAATGACACACACAGAACCACTCCTATGTGAAAGTCTGGGTATCAGTCCTTGACAGAGATACTTATAGAAATCATGTCACTAGTTTGAGAGATGCCCAATTGGGCTATTCTACATATTTTAGTATATTTTTATGCTGACACATTTCCAAGAAAATTAAAAGCTATAAAGAAAGAATAAGTAGTGAGTTAATTTGCCAATTTGAGAGGCTAAAACTGACAAGGTCATAATGCTGAAGTAAAATTCTCATCTCATAGTTATGATAATTTCCTTTATTTCTTAACAGTGTATGGATATTTTAAATGCCAGTAAGATTCAGAGGAATGTCTATGTATACTTGAAATTAGCAGGAACGGGTAATTCTATATGATAAATACTATAGTAAATAGTAGTTACCTGCAATCTGTCACTTGGAAAACTTTTAAGAGGTAGGCAACATTTCTGACTGATATGAGAAACTTCCCAGAGGATTTGCAACAAGGGAAATTTTCATTTTTTTGTGAAGGTCAGATGATAGCAGCTACTTAGGTTAAGGGGGAACAATATGAAAAATAGGAATAGATGTGTCAAGTAAAAACACTGCAAAGTAATACAGATATTGTGTTTTTATATGTGTCAAGTATATATTCAAATGCCAAGAAAGTTCATTCTTCCTGTTGAACTGTCAAATCATTCTAGAAAGAAAGCTTCTAAAGACAAAATGTCAAGAAATGATGGTATAATACTAGCGATGGTATTCATCCAGAAAGAACCAACTGTGTTGTCAGTACCCTTTAGGTGCTTCTATAAGCAAGTCGAAAAATTACTTCCAATGTATTGTCATGAAAATTGGACAGCATAACCTCTCCTTTCATTCTCTATGACTGGCAAATAAATATTTATAGCTGTAGTGATGTATCATGGATAATAGAAACTTTTCATTATAAATAACCTTAGGAATGACCAGATAGTCGTTTGTGAGCTGGAAAAAAAAGTTACGAGATATCAAGTGACTCACTCAAGGTCATCACACAGATTTTTAAAGACAGGGGCAGAAAACAGTGGTATTGTTTTTTTCACCTGAAGTTCAGTGGTTCTTTTTGTATTATAGCAGGCCAAAGAAAATTTTCCAAAAGGAAAACTGATTTTGGTCATTTAAGAATATAAAATATGTTTAAATTAAAGCAAAACTTCTACAGTACTTTATTTTAATTGTTTACAATTCCAAAAACAAGTGAAATCAATAAATGTGGGAACAAAATAAACAAAACAAACTCGAACAAAATATGTAGCTAAGTACTTGGTACAAAGGATCCAGCCTGCTCCAGTGATTTACAAATACAAAGCTATCCTTCATTTTATTTTAAAAATGCATTGATAAGTATAGTGGTAGAAATTTGCTTAGGCATGTATGCCAGTTTAAAACTAGTCATTATTTGGACTCTCTATATGGAAAAGAAAAAAGGTAATGGCACCCTATTCCAGTACTGTTGCCTGGCAAATCCCATGGATGGAGGAGCCTGGTAGGCTGCAGTCCATGGGGTCACTAAGAGTTGGACATGACTGAGAGACTTCCCTTTCACTTCTCACCTTCATGCATTGGAGAAAGAAATGGCAACCCACTCCAGTGTTCTTGCCTGGAGAATCCCAGGGACAGGGGAGCCTGGTGGGCTGCCGTCTATGGGGTCGCACAGAGTCGGACACGACTGAAGCGACTTAGCAGCAGCAGCAGAAGCATATGGAAAAGACTATTTAAAGGTCAACATTGGGTAATGTAGACTGAATTTATTTCTGGTAATAATTACAGTAGACTAGAGAGTACCAGGGGCTTGAATTCCTCAAAAATTTGTGAAATATCTACAGTATTTCTCATTTTTATCCTAAGTTATGCATAGCAAGTGTCCCTGTGATTTATTTCATTACTGAGTGGATCCATACAACAGTGAAGTAATGTTTTGTTCTTTCTTATCTTCTCTTGACCGATGTAGAATATGCTTTAAGCATTTGAACTAAGATATTGACATCAGACTACAAAAATTTACCATTATTTATAGAAGACTAGAACAAAGATAAATTAATAATATAGTTTTTCTCTCAAAAGATTCTGCCTTTCTCTTTGAAGGATTGTCCTCTCGGGGTCAAGGTCCTGGACAATGCAGCCTGGGAGAAATTCCTTTGCAGCTGCTTGCTCTGAGCAGGCATGTGGAAGATAAGCAGATGACTTCAATTTTCAGTGTCATTATTCACCCCATTCCTGACATTGTCCTAGCATGCACACACAGACCAAGAACAGCACCAGAGCTATATTCCCATATGCCTGATATTTGAACTACAATATGTCAAAATAGATTTGAAGAAAAAGGTGTTTGCTGATAGATGGCATATATTCATTTTAAGTAAAGATGGGTAGGTCTTCACCTTAGCTTCCCTAAGGTAGTTGGATTCCCTGACTCTTCTTGGTTTTTTGTTTGTTTATTTAAGAAGCACCATCCAAACTATATGATATAAGATGATATCATTAAAATGGAACTTCGACAACCAACTATATTGATGGTGTTGACCATCTGATAATGAAAAGTTATTCTGTTTTTAGTAGACTTTTGACAAAATTTGTCTACACATGAGAAAATAAGGCATTGGGAATGTAGATTTCTAATGAAAATATAACAGAGATTTTAGACCTGAGACATCAAGTTTTCTCTTGTGTAGCTATGGCTTTAAATCACATAATTCAAGCCACTCTATGGCTTCATACTTTTCCCTCAGAGTGAAAAAAAAGATTTTTACACTTTGCATTTCTCTTCATCTCTTGGTTCAGAACAGGGTTCTTTAGATGTCTTCAGTCTAACCTGTAGCAGTCCTTTGGTTAACATAAATTAAAAGTTGTCTGTGATGTCATACAAAACACTCAAGATAATGATTTTATGGATGTAGTTTCTCAGATGCATATTTATGGAGTTTTAAAGAACCATTAGGTTTTTTAAAAAGTGACTTTCATTTATGTAACTTTTACAATATATGACACTCACTTTCAGCATACAATTTTAAGAGCTTTGACAAAACACTCACTCATATAACCACCACTACAATTAAGACATAAACTATTGTTTCATGATTATTTGTAACAAGGAAATCTATTTTGCTAAAAGGACTACAGTATATATTCATATCTTAGGATATTAAAAAAAGTCAGGTAAAAAGATCAGGATTTCTTCATCTAGGGCCTTTGGACCTAGAGATGTATGCATGGAAGTAATTAAGGGTGTCTGGGGACTTCCAGGAAGAAGGCAATGGCACCCCACTCTAGTACTCTTGCCTGGAAAACCCCATGGATAGAGGAGCCTGGTATGCTGCAGTCCATGGGGTCACTAAGAGTCAGACACGACTGAGCGACTTCATTTTCACTTTTCACTTTCATGCATTGGAGGAGGAAATGGCAATCCACTCCAGTGTTCTTGTCTGGAGAATCCCAGGAACAGCGGGGCCTGGTGGTCTGTCATCTATAGGGTCGCACAGAGTCGGACATGACTGAAGCGACTTAGCAGCAGCAGCAGCAGAGGACTTCCATGGCAGTGCAGTGGTTGAGACTCTGTGCTTCTATAACAGGGTCCATGAGTTTGATCCCTGGTGGTCAGGGAACTAGACTCCTGCATGCTATGTGACATGGCCAAAATATAAAAATTAAAAAGAAATATTTGAAGACTTCCTGAAATTATATGCAAAAATATTATGTGAATATACATATGTATATTTCTCAGGCAAAAGTGTTCATAGCTTCTATCATAATTCCATTGATGACTCCAAAGTTCCAAAATTGAAAATTCACTGTAATTAACTTAAAAGCATCATAAAAAGAAATTAATTTCCAACTCCTTGCATTTCTCCTTTATATTCTGGCCTATGACAATATCTCTCTCCTTGAAATTTTAATATTGCTTGTATGATAATTATTTATTTATCCATGAAAACATATTATAGTTCATATAATATGCAGAACACAGTGCTCTAAGGTCTGAAAGATAAAAAGATAAATAGGAAATGCCCCCATCTCTAGAAACATCACAGCCTAGTAAACCTTATAACATGTCTTTTAGTGTAGTATGACAAATTTTTGAATTAAGCAATTATGCATGAATGTTGCAGTTACAACAGTATTGAAATCAAGGGCCAAACCAGACATAGATGATTATTTCATAATTGGTTGTAACAGTGAAATCTACTTATCTCTAAGGACTAGGAAATATATTCATATCTCTCTAAAGATTCCTGCATGTCTAGAGCACTACATTGCATCAGTTCAGTTCAGTTCAGTCACTCTGCATAGTGATTGCTAAATTAAAATAAGTGTAGATTGATGTCTGCCCCTTGCCATTTAGTGTTGAGTGGATCAATTTTTTGAGGTATGAAATAAGTATGATTTAATAACACAAGTTGCATTATTTCAAAGGAGAATGGGATCTTTGGTCCTGTGGTCTTGTGATGCTTATAGAATAATTGGCAAATTTCCAACAAATGGGCAGAAAGAAGATGAACTCGAAGAAAGAATGGCATGCCACCTAAGAAATTTTGTTCTATGGCTTTACATTCTTTCTTTTACCTGGATTTCCTAAGTAAGCCAATTTTGAAGGATCTTCTATAGTTTTTACCAAGGATCTTGCAAAAAGAAAAAAAGCAATTGTATATTTAAAATGATGTACTTTCTTTTTTTTAAGTTATTTCATTCAAGTATAGTTAATTTAGCTCAGTTGGTAAAGAATCCGCCTGCAATGCAGGAGACCCTGGTTCCATTTCTGGGTTGGGAAGATCCCCTGGAGAAGGGATAGGCTACCCACTCCAGTATTCTAGCCTGGAGAATTCCATGGATACAGTCCATGTGGTTGCAAAGAGTCGGATGGAACTGAACGACTTTCACTTTCACATAACTAATTAACAATTTTAATGTCTGCTGTACAACAAAGTGATCCAATTATGGTTTCTCATAGGATATTGAACATAGTTTTCTATGATATGTAGGGGGACCTTGTTGTTTATCCAGTAGATAATTGTCTGCATCTGCTAACCCCAAACTTCCCATCCTTCCTCCCCCACTCACCCCTTCCTTGGCAATCACAAGTCTGTTCTGTGTATCTGTGAGTTTTTTCTGCTCTGTACATAAGTTCTTTTATGTCATGTTTTAGATTTCATATATAAGTGATATCAGATGGTATTTGTTTTTTTTCTGACTTACTTCACTTAGTATAATAATCTCTATGTCCATCCATATTGCTGCAAATGACATAATTGCGTTCTTTTTTATGGCCAAATAGTATTCTGTTATATAAATGTATGTATCACATCTCCTTTATCCATTCATCTGTCAAGGAACATTTAGGTTGCTTCCATATTTTGGCTATTGTAAGTAGTGCTGTTAGAAACATAGGGGTGCATGTATCTTTTCAAATTATAGTTTTGTCAGGATAAGTGCCCAGGAATGGGATTGCTGGATCATATGGCAATTCTATTTTTAGTTTTTTGAGGACTCCCCATGCTATTTTCCGTAGTGGCTGCACCCATTTTCATTCCCGCCAGTGCTGTCGGAGGGTTCCCCTTTTTTCCACACGTTCTCCAGCATTGTTACAAAATGATGTGCTTTCTTTTTGATCTTCCTTAGAAATTTGAACATTGAAATCACAGTGATAAATATATACATCTGTGTGTGTGTCTAAAATTATAGGTTTGTAGGAAAAGACCTTGTTTTGTCTTCAACTTCTATGTAACTTGCTCTATACCTGTGGAGTCATTGGCCTCAACAGAAGACTCAGATCTTCTTTGTAGTCTAAGTCCAATCATGACTCTAATTGAAATAAGTTTAAAACTCAATTTCCAAAATATTGGAGTAAACATTACACGTTACACATAGCTTTAAATTCTGTGAATTATATCACTTAGTATAAGACATTGATATGGTAGGGTTAGTGAGAACCTAAGGAAAACTTTCTTTTTTTTAGAAAAGAGGTGAAGGAAAGACACACAGAGGTCATTAGTCAGTAACAATAATGAGCTAATATGTGTATATATGTGTACGTTATGTACACATACCACAGGACCTTCAACTGCTACCATCACTGTAGCATCACATTCAATTTATCCGACTCATGTTCAATTCATAGATGTGGTCCCAGAAGTTGATCTGATTCTAGACATTAAGATTCGGCGCAGGTCCTACAGACCAAACCATGGTGTCTGGACATGTAAACAACAAAAAGTCTAACCCAGAGAAGTGACTTGGTATTTGGTGGATAATAGTGTAATTTTTTACAGTATAACTACTATTTATTGTATTTTACAATAAATATTATATTTTACGGAGAAGGCAATGGCACCCCACTCCAGTACTCTTGCCTGGAAAATCCCATGGATGGAGGAGCCTGGCAGGCTGCAGTCCATGGGGTTGCTAGAGTCGGACATGACTGAGTGACTTCACTTTCACTTTTCACTTTCATGCTTTGGAGAAGGAAATGGCAACCCACTCCAATAATCTTGCCTGGAGAATCCCAGGGACGGGGAAGCCTGGTGGGCTGCCGTCTATGGGGTCGCACAGAGTCGAACACGACTGAAGTGACTTAGCAGCAGCATTGTATTTTAACCCATAAAAGAACATTTTATCAGAGTAAAAACTCATTCTATAGCCCATTTCTATCAATATTTACCCATTTGTAATGCCTTGTCTATTTATTTTCTAAAACTTTTGCAATGGCCAGATTGTGTGTATTTCTGATAGCATTTTTATTGACTGTCAGAAAGTGTGTTCTCACATCCAACTCATATTCAGAATAAGGAATCTTAAAATAATATCAAAACATGAGCCAAAAGTGTGTTCTTATTTCAAATTCCACTCAAGTTGATGGATGACAGCTATAATAAAGCTCCTTACTGTTAACTAATTATCTTATATATGATTTTGAGTTATATAGAAATATTCTAAAATTTTTCAGAAGTATAATTTTTGTTCCTTATATTTATAACAAATAATGCTTGGGACTCTTTAATATAATTTGTACAAAATTTAAAACTGAAATTTGTATTCAAAGACACATATGTATTTAGGTAATGAAAAGACTTGCCCCTTTCCCAAAAGTTAAAAATAAGAAGTGATATTGCTCTACTTAGACAATATTATTCCCCTAATAAATGTTTATTCTCTATCACCTCAGTCTTACTTTAATTTGAACTTCAGTGGCTTAATGGATATTAGTACAAAAACATTTTTTTAAATTCCTATAATATGCTAGAGTTATTAAAGTTCAAAAATATTTACTTTTGGTGTTTGTATAAAAGAAAGAAACATGAATCCTCAAAATATAACTAGTTTTCTAACTGATCTTACTCTATAAGTAAGATCAGTAAATAAGTATTATAATTTATTTCATCTACAATTCCTTCTGATTCTCTGGCCAATCATGTTTACAATATTATTTCATCTTCATGTACTGAGTAATAAAAGATGAAAGTGATTTGATTACACTGAACTCTGTATAGACAGAATTCACCATATTATATAACTTGCTTTGCAATCATCTCAAGTCAAGTCTACACAGTAAAATCAATTCGGGTACTATTCTAATGTTTCAGATAACCAAATTGGGTAATATCAGCAAAATAATATCACCTTTGATGGTACAGAATGAATGCTGGCATAAATGACAAAGTCCATAGACAAAATCCTATAACAAATAAGGGTGTAAATTTGAATATTTTTAAATGATAATAAAATATAGTAAGTTTCTATATATAAAAAAATTTATTTTGCAATTTGAGTTTACCATTGATTTATTCCTCTATTCTCAAAAGAGTATGCATAAGTCTCCATTTATATTCCACTATATTCTTCTAGACTCTAGTATATTAATAGTAAACAGAATGAACAACTCTGTTTTGAGGTTCAAATTATGTAGGTGATACAGGTATTAAGCAAGTCAGCATAAATACAATATAACAGCAAATTGTGCTAAGTACTATGAAATAAGTCAAAGTTAATGTGGTATTACATAAATTTAACTAAGATATGAAGGACATGGAGCAATTATCCAAGGAAATAGTGGAGTTACAGGAGAATAAAATCCTTTGTATTAGAAAAGAGTTTGGTGATATAAAAAAATTTGAAAAAGTTGTCATCACTGTGAAATAAGGCATGGGATGAAATGAAGGTGGAGAGATATACAGATGTTAGACAATATTATGGTTCTCTAGATCACTGTAAAAACTCTGTAATCCCTATCTAAGTGCAATACGTGGTTATTAAAGCTTCTTCTTTATTTCTTTTTAAAAAGACAAATTACATGGCAAGTTCTATATTTTAAAGATCATTTTGACAATTGAAAAAAATGAAGGAATGATAAGTAGGACAGAAGAGAGAATCCATTTAATAAGTAGGAGGTTGTTCTTTAGTACCACAGAGATATCAAGGCATAGACTAGGTGGTGAAATGAAGAGAGATAGTAGTAAACAAATCACAATGTACTTTTCAGGTAATGTTAATGACACTTTGTAATGCATTGCATGAGATTAGGCAAATGGAGGGGGAAAGGAAATTCCAAGATATCTGAGTTGAGTAACTGAGTCAGTGTCGTGTACTAAAATGTGAGAAGTGGTAGTTAGATGGTTATGATCCAGTGGTTAGGCAGGGCATGTTAATTTTGTGACTTACACATCCCAGTCATCTGAGGAGGTGCATAGAACAATAGTATGGAATTCAAGGAAGACATTGAGATTCCACAATTTAGAAATATTAATTAAAACTGTGATTGGAAAAAGTAATCTGGATAAAAAAATTTAGAGAGGAAAAAAGGAACTTAGGGTTAAATTCTAAAATGATGTGATCCTTGGAAGTCCTACTGAGGGTTGAACCTAGTCATGAACTCTCCATGAGCACCAATAATGGTACACGGGAAACTAGAAAAACATGCTATCATGAAAACCAAGAAATACATTTTAAAGGACTTTTAAAAATTATGTTCAATGCTAAAAATTGATCTAGGAATATAATAAGGCTGAAAGATTCACTTGGTATTTAGACATTATGGAAGTTCTTGGTAATCTTCACAGAATGCTTCCTGAAAGGCAGTGTGATTAGAACTTAGACAGTTGTGGACAGAAGAATGCAATAAAATTAGGATTGTATATATTCATCACCATATAAAGTGGGAAACTAAATTTATTGAGAAACAACATGCTAGGAGAATTATTGCTTTTACATGGATCATGAATTCCTGGTGATACCAATCTACAGGATCACATAATTTTCTTTAGAAATCACTTGTATCCCAGACAGGCTGATGTTTCCCAGGTTAGAGCAACAAACTTAAAAGGGTCAGACAAACAAAGTATTATATGAAAACCATCACATTGATAAATTAGGGCATTTAACCTGGATAAGGAGAAATGTGTTGAAAGGGGATGAAAAATCTATTGAAAGGATGTGCAATCCCACTGCTGGACATACACACTGAGGAAACCAGAAGGGAAAGAGACACGTGTACCCCAGTGTTCATTGAAGCACTGTTTATAATAGCCAGGACATGGAAGCAACCTAATTGCCCATCAGCAGATGAATGGATAAGAAAGCTGTGGTACATACACACAATGGAGTATTACTCAGCCATTAAAAAGAATACATTTGAATCAGTTCTAATGAAATGGATGAAACTGGAGCCTATTATACAGAGTGAAGTAAGCCAGAAAGAAAAACACCAATACAGTATACTAAGGCATATATATGGAATTTAGAAAGATGGTAACAATAACCCTGTGTACGAGACAGCAAAAGAGACACTGATGTATAGATCAGTCTTATGGACTCTGTGGGAGAGGGAGAGGGTGGGGAGATTTGGGAGAATGGCATTGAAACATGTATAATATCATGTATGAAACGAGTTGCCAGTCCAGGTTCGATGCACGATACTGGATGCTTGGGGCTGGTGTACTGGGACGACCCAGAGGGAGGGTATGGGGAGGGAGGAGGAAGGAGGGTTCAGGATGGGGAACACATGTATACCTGTGGCGGATTCATTTCGATATTTGGCAAAACTAATACAATTATGTAAAGTTTAAAAATAAAATAAAATTTAAAGAAAAAAAAAGGATGTGAAAATGTCAATGGATGATGTTTAAGAACAATCTTTCTGAAATATTGTAGCAAACAAAGAGCTTTCAGCAGAGAGTGGAATGTGTGAACTAATTGCTTCAAATGTAGTGGAGTTTCTGATAATGATAAGGTGTGGTTGACGAAGTGGGTGAATTAGAAGCTATAAAATAAGTCATCATCAGGCAAAGGAAGTAAAATAATAGAAAAGCAAAAATGACAGCTAGATTTTCTGATAGCTGTTGAAATTATCTAGAATGATGACACATGTTGGTATGGACAGGGAGTATGAGCAAGGAGTCAAAAACTTCACCGATTTAAGTTTGCTGAAAAAAGTTGGTATGTGAGATTAATGAGAAGAGAGTGTGATGTAGCATTATGATATGGGCTCATGGGAGCAGGGAGTTTTAAAAAATAACATGAGTTATTTCTTTCTTTTTGATTATCAATTCATAATATAATTTGCTGTGGAAGATTCTGAAAGAGATGGGAATACCAGACCACCTGACCTGCCTCTTGAGAAACCAGTATGCAGGTCAGGAAGCAATAGTTAGAACTGGACATGGAGCAACAGACTGGTTCCAAACAGTAAAAGGAGTGCGTCAAGGCTGTATATTATTACCCTGCTTACTTAACTTATATGCATAGTACATTATTAGAAATACTGGGCTGGAAGAAGCACAAGCTAGAATCAAGATTGCTGGGAGAAATATCAATAACCTCAGATATGCAGATGACACCACCCTTATGGCAGAAAGTGAAGAGGAACTAAAAAGCCTCTTGATGAAAGTGAAAGAGGAGAGTGAAAAAGTTGGCTTAAAGCTCAACATTCACAAAACTAAGATCATGGCATCTGACCAATCACTTCATGGGAAATAGATGGGGAAACAGTGGAAACAGTGTCAGACTTTATTTTTTGGGCGCTCCCAAATCACTGCAGATGGTGATTGCAGCCATGAAATTACAAGACATTTACTCCTTGAAAGGAAAGTTTTGACCAACCTAGATAGCATATTGAAAAGCAGAGACATTACTTTGCCAACAAAGGTCCATCTAGTCAAGGCTATGGTTTTTCCAGTAGTCATGTATGGATGTGAGAGTTGGACTGTGAAGAAAGCTGATCACCGAAGAATTGATGCTTTTGAACTGTGATGTTGGAGAAGACTCTTGAGAGTCCCTTGGACTGCAAAGAGATCCAACCAGTCCATCCTAAAGGATATCAGTCCTGGGTGTTCTTTGGAAGGAATGATGCTGAGGCTGAAACTCCAATACTTTGGCTAGCTCATGCAAAGAGTTGACTCAT
Source organism: Bos taurus (assembly GCF_002263795.3). Taxonomy (NCBI): domain Eukaryota; kingdom Metazoa; phylum Chordata; class Mammalia; order Artiodactyla; family Bovidae; genus Bos; species Bos taurus. The sequence goes on along the minus strand of NC_037328.1, from coordinate 36,838,710 downwards.
TGGAAAAGACTCTGATTCTGGGAGGGATTGGGGGCAGGAGGAGAAGGGGACGACGACGACAGAGGATGAGATGGCTGGATGGCATCACCGACTCGATGGACATGAGTCTGAGTGAACTCCGGGATTTGGTGATGGACAGGGAGGCCTGGCATGCTGCGATTCATGGAGTTGCAAGGAGTCTGACAAGATTGAGCTACTGAACTGAACTGAACTGAATAAACTTGCAATAAGATTATAGATTAATATTTAAGACTGTTTTATTTAAATATACTTTCTATATGTAAGTTTTATATTTTTATAGTAAAATATGTATAAGATTTCCTCATTTCCATGCATAATATTTTATTTACTTTTTGCATGTTTTTACTTTAAACAAGGTTTGATTAGTTCTGGAAATCTAGAACATGAAAAGGAAAAAACAAGTCAAAGTTAGTTAAGGTAAAAACGTCTTCAACGTATTTATTTCAAAGTTCAAAGTGATTATAGTCATTCTATGAGTATTTAAGATTGCAATAAGACCACATTCTGACTCCTCCATTTAATTCTTCTTACTGTATTTATAGGAAGGACACCACTAAGATTGAAAAGGTCAAGCAAAATGACAGTAACTAATTCAGAAATGAGATGTCAAGATTGAAGCTATAAAGCAGGGATTAACCTATAAGCAATTCAAGTATATTTATATAGATACACACACACACATAGGCACACAGAAAAGTTAATATAAAAAGCATCTGAAAACAAATTGACAAGGTCAACAAAAGCAGCAATTATATGAGCTGAAGAGTGAACTTTTGTAAAACAGGGAAAGTGAAGGAAAAGTCTAAGACTAGAAAGTATGTTTATGTTTTAGAAATAAAACATTTATACTATATATACTACTATTGAGCTATACTTATATATAGGAGAAATACATGTCTACATCATTGATATAAATTAAGAAACTAATCATCCAGTTAATCTGTTAGTTTATTATTCTTTACTTATGATAATAATTATTATGGATGATAGACTATGTTGCAGTTTAGGTTTTAAAGAAGTTATTCTACATTGAAAACACTTTAGTTAGAATACTAACAAATATTTTCTAATACTATTTGAATCTATAATTTAGAGAAAGAGATGAAAAGGAAATCAGAGTAATATGTTTTCAGATGACTTATTGAATCATGATAATTTATTGAACATTTGCCAAGTACTAACCATTTTGCTAGCAACTTATGTCTTTTATTCTTCATCCTATCAGGTTAATACTATTATCATCCCCATTTGACACACACAAAAACTGAGGCATGCATAAATCAAGTTTTATATTATTAAATGCTGGACCTGAGTTCTCATGTCCTTAACTAAGGTTTATGCCAAACCTTGAATTTTGTGAAACATTGAGAATGAATATAATTGAGCCTCCCACCCAAAACATGAACCCACTAGATTAGAAATACTTTATAATGAAACATGTTGTACTATTGTGCCCTTTCCAATCTATGACAGAAACCAACCATCAACAATAACAGCAAAAGTTTAAGTATTGGTAAAATTACCAGATTCAAACAAAGAATGCCCCTCAACAGAGAGCTTAGAAACTACCATCAACAGATGAAAGTTAACCCTTGAAATGAAATCTGTGAGTTCCACAAGGATGACTCCAAGCTTTCTATCTCCAGGGTAAAGCATGAATCTTAGCACATTTTTAAATTTATTGATGTATCTAATGTTAAAAATGTGTAGCCATATTATAAATGTATAACTAATATTCCTAGGGAATCACCATGAATATTTATCTAAAGCATCTGGGTGATAATACTTCTGTAGTAGGGAAGGCATTGCAACTGAAAACTCACATAAGCAAGAATTATTGCATTTATTTTTCCTCCAGTCAACATGAATCTGATTCTGAACAGGAATTTTGTCATGCTGGAAAGAAACTTATTTAATCTTAAATATAATCAGTCATTAAGATCAAGAAAAGGACAAGCATGTCCTTATTCACCACTCTTTTTCAATATCACTCTGGAAGTCCTAGCTAACGCAATAAAAGAAGAAAAAGGAAATAAAAGGTATATAAATTGGGAAGGAAGAAATAAAATTGTTTTTATTCACTAATGGCATCATTGTCTATATAGAAAATCTGAAACAATCAACAAAAATTCTAGAAGTAATAAGCAATTATACCATGATTCCAGGATAAAAATAGTCTGTTACCCAAATGCCCAAAGTAAGCAAAGGGAATTTGAAATTAATAACACATAGCATTTACATTAGCACCACCAGAATGAAATATTAATATTTAGGTATAAGTCTAACAAAATATGTAAACAATCTGTATGAGTAAAACTACAAAACTCTAACAAAAACCAAAGAACTATAACATCTGAATAGATATTACATGTTCATGGATAAGAATGTTCAATACTGTCAACGTGTCAGTTCTTTCCAAGTTGAGCTACAAACTCAAAGCAATCCCAATCAAAAATTTCAACAAATTATTTTACAGATTTTGACGGCATTCCAAAATTTGTATGGAGAGGCAAAAGTGTAGTATAGCCAAAATCATACGGACAAAGGACCGAGTTGGAAAACTGATATTACCTGACTTCATGACGTACTATAAAGCTGCAGTGACCAAGAGAGTGATCAAAGAACAATAGTTTACTAGAATAGAGCACCCAGAAAAAATGGACATAAATACAGCCAAATGAGTTTTGACAAAGTAGCAAAGGCAACATAGTGATGCAAAGAGATTCTTTACAGGAAATGATGCTGGACATATAAGCATTCACATGCAAAAAAGAATAAACAGTGTCTAGACACAATACTTACACCCTTCACAACGTAACTCAAAATGGATCAGAGACCAAAATTTTAAAGGCAAAACTATAAAATGCCAGAAGATAGCATAGCAGAAAGTCTGGATGATTTTGGAATTAATTTTTTTAGATACAACTCTGAAGACATTATTCAAGAAGAAAAGTATTAATAAGCTGAAGTTCATTAATTAAAAACTTCTATTTATAAAACACAGTACCAAGAGAATAAAAAGACATGACACAGAATAGGAGACAATAATTGCAAAACACATACTTGATTAAAGACTGTTACCTAAAACATAATAAAGGACATAAATGGTATGGACCTAACATAAGCAAAAGATACTAAGGAGTGATGGAAAGAATACACAGAAGAACTATACAAAAAAGATCTTAATGACCCGATAACCACCATGGTGTGATCACTCACCTAGAGCCATATACACATCCTGGAGTGCAAGGTAAAGTGGGCCTTAGGAGGCATCACTACAAACAAAGCTAGCGGAGGTGTTGGAATTTCAGTTGAGTTATTTCAAATCCTGAAAGATGATGCTGTGAAAGTGCTTCACTCAATATGCCAGCAAATTTGGAAAATTCAGCAGTGGCCACAAGATGGGAAAACGTCAGTTTTCATTCCAATCCCAAAGAAAGGCAATGCCAAAGAATGTTCAAACTACCTCACAATTGCACTCATCTCACACCCTAGCAAAACAATGCTCAAAATTCTCCAAAGCAAGCTTCAACAGGATGTGAACCGAGAAATTTCAGATATTCAACCTGCTTTCAGAAAAGGCAGGGGGACCAGAGATCAAAGTGCCAACATCTGTTGGATCATCGAAAAAGCAAGAGAGTTTCAGAAAAACATCTACTTCTGCTTTATTGATTACACCAAAGCCCTCGACTGTGTGTGGATCACAACAAACTGGAAAGTTCTTCAAGAGATGGGATTACCAGACCAGCTTATCTGCCTCCTGCGAAATCTGTATGCAGGTCAAGGAGCAACAGTTGGAACCAGACATGGAAAATGGTTCAAAATTGGAAAAGGAGTACGTCAAGGCTGTATATTGTCACCCTGCTTATTTAAGTTACATGCTGAGTACATCATGTGAACTGCTGGGCTAATGAAGCATAAGCTGGCATCAAGATTGCCAGGAGAAACATCAATAACCTCAGATACGCAGATGACACCACCTTTATGGCAGAAAGCAAAGAGAACTAAAGCAAAGAGGAGCTTCTTTATGAAAGTAAAAGGGAGAGTGAAAAGGCTGGCTTAAAACTCAACATTCAAAAAACGAAGATCATGGCATCCGGTCCCATCACTTCATGGCAAATAGATGGACAAACAATGGAAACAGCAAGAAACTTTATTTTCTTGGGCTCCAAAATCACTGCAGATGGTAACTGCAACCATGAAATTAAAAGACACTTGTTCCTTGGAAGAAAAGCTATGACCAACCTAGATAGCATATTAAAAAGAAGAGACATGACTTTGCCGATAAAAGTCCATCTAGTCAAAGCTATGGTTTTTCCAGTGGTCCTGTATGGATGTGAGAGTTGGACTATAAAGAAAGCTGAGTGCCAAAGAATTGATGCCTTTGAACTGTGGTGTTGGAGAAAACTCTTGAGAGTCCCTTGGACTGCAAGGAGATCAAACCAGTCAATCCTAATGGAAATCAGTCCTGAATATTCATTGGAAGGACTGATGCTGAAGCTTAAGCCCCATTACTTTGGCCACCTGATGTGAAGAGCTGACTCACTAGAAAGGACCCTGATGTTGGGAAAAATTGAAGGCAGAAGGAGAAGGGGACAACAGAGGGTGAGATTGTTAGATGGCATCACCAACTCAATGGACTTGAGTTTGAAAAAGCTCCAGGGGTTGGTGATAGACAGGGAAGCATGGTGTGCTATAGTCCATGGGGTTACAAAGAGTCAGACATGACTGAGTGACTGAACTGACTTGAATAATCCAAAACATATAAAGGACTCTTTAAAACTCAACAATAAGAATAAAACAATTGAAGAATCAGACACTATAGGAGAAATATTGTAATTTCTGCTCAATATGGCTGTAAATGTAAAACTGCTTTAAAAATATAGTTTAATTTTAAAATTAGGTGAGGAATATGAATAAATGTTTCTCCTAAGAAGATATACAAATGACCATTAAGCACATGAAAAAGTGCTGATCATCATGAAACAGTACAATGAATGAGGGAGGGAAACGACATGGTGGAATACGGAAATCCTGAACTTGCTTCCTCTTACAGATACATCAATACTGAAAGCACATACAGAGCGACTATGCCTGGAAACAACCTGAACACTGGCAGAAAAGATTTTCCTCAACCAAGGACAAAAGCAACAAGATACACAGACAAAGTGGGAAGAGTGGGGATGAAATACGACTGGGGCCCACACCCCTAGGGCAGCAACACACTGGTGGATGGAGCATGGCAGTCATGGGGGTACACCCAGACGAGCAAGGGCTTCAAACCTCATACTAGGCTCGCCAGCTTGAACCTGCAGTGAGAAGATGAGCTACTATAACAGCTGGCTTTGAAAACCAACAAGGCTTACTCTGGTCGAGCCAGAGGTCTGTAGGAAACTGAAATTCTGTTCTAGAAGGGGATGCACAAGAACCTACTTGCTTGAATTTCTAGTACAGAGGCCGCAACCTAAGTCATACATAGAGAATCACTGGCTAATTTAGGGTATGCGTCTGAAGGGTAGGGATCTACAGGAAGGTTATTCAGGTCTGGAGGCACTGGCTTGGCCAGTTTTTTGTTTTTGTTTTTGTTTTTTTTGCTTTGTTTTTTATTTTAGCTCACCTTCTACCTATCCGGCCTGATGGTGGCAGGTACACATGTGACTGTCCCCATCTACCTTACTAGCACTGTTCCCCCACTCCAGATTAAATGTGGACCCACCTCAGCTGGTGCTTCTCCAAAGCAACCTGCAACTCTGGGGGCTTGCCTGGCACACCAGAGCTCCCACAACAGTTTCAGCCAGGCCTTACAACTATCCATGCCAGGTACCAACCTCTCACACTAGTGCACTCTCAGCAATCATGGCTCAACCAGAATAGGAGGACACACGCAACCCCCGTAGATGACATGCCTTGAGCACCTGACTCTTGAAAAGAGGGAAAACTGCACTACCAGACCTGCAGGAAACCTTTCTACGTAAAATCACTCCTTCATACTGAGAGATATAGCAGATCAGCTCATACACAAGAAACAAACAGAGAGTTAGGCAAACTTAGACCACAGAATATGTCCCAGGCAAAAGAACAAGACAAAATCTTGGAAAAAGAAGCAAGAAAAATGGAATTAAGTAATCCAACAAGGAGTCCCTTATAATGGTCATAAAAATGCTAATCAAACTCTGGAGAAGAAGGGAGGAGCACAGTGAAAACTGCAACAAAGTGATAGAAAGTATTAATAAAAGAGCCAATCAGAGCTGAATACAATAACTGAAATGACAAATGCACTAGAGAAAACCTATAGCAAATTAAATGATACTGAAGAATGACTCAATGATCTTGAATGTAGGGTAGTGGAAACCATCCTGTTGGAACAGCAAAGAAAGTATAGTTAAAAGGACTTCTAAGACAGTAAGCATTCTAATATCTGCCTTATATGGATCCCAGGAGGAGTGAGAGAGGAAAAGGGATCAAAGACATATTTGAAGGAATAACGGCAGAAAACTTCCTGAATCAGGTCCAGTAAACAGGTATCTGTACTGTTGTGCAATACATCCTTATAGTTTATCTTACACCCAGCAGTGCCACATGGCATACAGGATTTTAGTTGAACCCATGTGGTGGAGTGTTAACTACTGAAATGCTAGGGGAATTCCAATCAACAGATTTTTTTGGTTAATTACTATGTTGTACAACTATGTACACTATGTTTTCAAATCCTGAAAGATGATGCTGTGAAAGTGCTGCACTCAATATGCCAGCAAATTTGGATAACTCAGCAGTGGCCACAGGACTGGAAAAGGTCGGTTTTCATTCCAAAGAAAGGCAATGCCAAAGAATGCTCAAACTACCGCACAATTGCACTCATCTCACATGCTAGTAAAGTAATGCTCAAAATTCTCAAAGCTAGGCTTCAGCAATACGTGAACCGTGAATTTCCAGATGTTCAAGCTGGTTTTAGAAAAGGCAGAGAAGCAGAGATCAAATTGCCAACATCCGTTGGATCATGGAAAAAGCAAGAGAGTTCCAGAAAAACATATATTTCTGCTTTATTGACTATGCCAAAGCCTTTGACTGTGTGGATCGCAATAAACTGTGGAAAATTCTGAAAGAGATGGGAATACGAGACCACCTGACTTGCCTCTTGAGAAACCTATATGCATGTCAGGAAGCAACAGTTAGAACTGGACATGGAACAACAGATTGGTTCCAAATAATTGGAAAAGGAGTATGTCAAGGCTGTATATTGTCACCCTGCTTATTTAACTTATATGCAGAGTACATCATGAGAAACACTGGGCTGGAAACAGCACAAGCTGGAATCAAGATTGGCAGGAGAAATATCAATAACCTCAGATATGCAGATGGCACCACCCTTATGGCAGAAAGTGAAGAACTAAAAAGCCTCTTGATGAAAGTGAAAAAGTTGGCTTAAAGCTCAACATTCAGAAAACGAAGATCATGGCATCTGGTCCCATCACTTCATGGGAAGTAGATGGGGAATCAGTGGAAACAGTGTCATACTTTTTTTTTTGAGCTCCAAAATCACTGCAGCTGGTGATTACAGCCATGAAATTAAAAGATGCTTACTCCTTGGAAGGAAAGTTATGACCAACCTAGATAGCATATTCAAAAGCAGAGACATTACTTTGGCAACAAAGGTCCGTCTAGTCAAGGCTATAGTTTTTCCAGTGGTCATGTATGGATGTGAGAATTGGACTGTGAAGAAAGCTGAGCGCCGAAGAATTGATCCTTTTGAACTGTGGTGTTGGAGAAGACTCTTGAGAGTCCCTTGGACTGCCAGGAAATCCAACCAGTCCATTCTGAAGGAGATCAGCCCTGAGATTTCTTTGGAAGGAATGATGCTAAAGCTGAAACCCCAGTACTTTGGCCACCTCATGCGAAGAGTTGACTCATTGGAAAAGACTCTGATGCTGGGAGGGATTCGGGGCAGGAGAAGGGGATGACAGAGGATGAGATGGCTGGATGGCATCACCGACTTGATGGACATGAGTTTGAGTGAACTCTGGGAGTTGGTGATGGACAGGGAGGCCTGGTGTGCTGCAGTTCATGGGGTTGCAAAGAGTCAGACACGACTGAGCAACTGAACTGAACTGAACTGATGTTGTACAACTGAAACTAAAATAATATTTTATGTCAGTTATACTTTAATTAAAAAATCAAAATGACAATGAGATACCCAATAGGATGGCTATAATTAAAAATAAAAATAATATTGGAAAAATGAACCCTCATATACAAAGAGAATATAAAATTGTGTAATCACTCTGACAAACTTTTTGACAGTTCCTCAAAGTGTTAAACATAGCATTACTATATAACTCACATTTTCACTTGCAAATATCCAAGAGTAATGAAAACATGTCTATGCAAACACACAACAATGCTCACAATATCATTATTTGTCATAGCCAAAGAGTGGAAGTAATTCAAATGTCCACCAAATGATGAAAGACTAAACAAATGTGGTATATCCATATACTTGAATATTGTTTGGCAACAAAAAGACATAAAGTATTTTTACATTCTACAACATGGATGGACCTTGAAAACATGATGCTAAGTGGAGGAAGCCAGTCACAATTAACTAACATGTTATATTATTTCATTTACACAAAATGTGCGAAGACGCTGATCTATAAAGAAAGATTAATGGTTGCCAGAAACTAGAGTTTGGGTTAGGAATTGGGAATGATCAATAATAGAAACAGGGTTTCTTTTGGGGCTGATTAAAGTATTCTTAAGTTAGATGGTGGTAATTGTTGCACACCTCTGTGAACATGTTAAAAACCTTAAATGGATGGCTTTATGGTGTGTGAATTATATCCTCTATAAAGGTGTTAAAGAAGTGATCCAAAGGCCTTAAAAGATACCTCACCAAAAATGATATACAGTTGGCAAATAAGTAAATGAAAAGGTGCTCAGCATCATGTTATCAGGGAAATGAAAATTAAAACAGCAATGAGCTACCACTGTACACCTACTAGAATGACCAAAGTCCAGAACACTGACAGCATCAGGTGCTGCTAAGATGTGGAGCAATAGCAGTTTTCATTCACTGATGGTGGGAATGCAATAGAGAGACCTCTCTAACCTAAGGTTCTAGGGTTACTGATGACATGTCTGATGTTAGAGCACTCAACCGCTCTCTGGCTCGAATTTGCAGGGTTTTGCTTGGATCATGAGACTTTTGGGTGAGATTCATATACCCTGATTTAGGGTCTAGCTTCTATAGGTCTTATTTTCTTCCAGATCTTTCCATGTTCATGGGATTCCCTGACAAGACATGTAACCCTGATCATTTTAAGTTCTTTTCTGACACTTGAGCACATTGCCATTGCCCCTCCCAGTCTGAGTTGCCCAGCACAGAGCTCAGTGTGCCCAGACATTTATAAAAGAAGACGAGCACATTTGATTTCAAGCAGCATTTTAGTTCCCCTTCTAAATTTCCTAAGGAAAAAAAAAAAAAAAGAAAGAAAATATCTGCTTATCTGCTTGAGTCTCATTTCTCAGCAGGTCTTTAATTTAAAAAAAAAAAAAAAAAAACACCCAAAACATTAACAACTTTTGAAATCTAGAGCTCAATATACAGAATGAAGAGGTCATTCGACTTAAGTATTACTTCAAGTGGTAAAGAATTCCAAATGGTTGAACTTTTAGTTGTGACTGTCACTGCTAATTAAACCTGACTAAATTAAACCATATAATTTTCAAAGCCCCTTTGGAATGATCTCACATTTATTCTTTAAAGAAAGGCAGGAATCAGGGGGATAAAGTGAGTGGTTGTATTTTGCAGCTGGGAAGAATTGCAGAGATTTACTTCTCAAAACATGAACCTGGGTTTTCTAACTCTCCTGAAGAGTGCTTTAAACTAACTCTCACTGGCTTTGAATTAAACATAAAGTCCAGCCTTTAGAGGAAAATCAAAATAGCTTCAACTATGTCTTTGTTGTTCCTCTAAGATGCTTGTTAAACAGTCCGGTCCTCCTTTTAGCATATCAAGAATTCAGGCTTAATGTATCTAATTCCAAAATCTCTTCAATCAGTCAACAAGCTTGCTTTAGGAGCAGTATTTTCTCTCATTTAGAATTTTAGATTCTGGGTGGGAAATATTTCTACTGTGATCTCTATTTTACAGCTATGAGAGAGCCTCAATTCCCACACCACCACTTGGACATTCCTTGTATTGTAAGCAACATCTGGAAATCATTGCACGACTATTATTAGCTAATCATTTGAAGATCCCTGGTAGGAAAAAGGGAAAACACTTTCTATTACCAAACTAAGCATGCTGTCCAAACCATTGGGAGCAATGGATGAAATTCTTAATAATGAGAAACAGGCTGTATTATTACTAAAGAGTTATTAAGTATTTAGTCAAGCCTGCTTAGAAATAAATAAGAAGTTCCTCATTCATGTTCTCACTCTCCCTTCTCTCTTCTTTACTTCTTGTTTCAAGGTCGATTTTTCAGAAGTGAATATAAATATTAACAATAATTAAAAATACACAAATTTACATGTTACAGTTTTTGAGTTAAACAAGCTTAGCAAGTATTGGTGTATTGGCATTAAAGTTGAATTTGATTATCAGTATACTGACACTTAGAAATTCAATTAATAATGATAAGCATAAAGACAATAAAATATATTCGATAGCTTTTGACTAAAATTGTAGAGAATAATGGCATGTGCTTATCCACAGACTTTTTTTTGTGTTAAATCTATTGATTTTAATCATGTTTACAGTTGGGACACTGCCAAAAGTACATGATTGTTGAGGATCTGTAGTTTTGCCAATGATTCATAAATCATAACCATCAAACTTTTGATAATGAGGACTTTCATTTTTCACATTGAATGTTGTATAAAACTTTATACTTACTAGTGGAGTTGTAACTGTATCATCTAAATAGGTCAAAGAAAAAATAACAGTCTCAACACAAAATGTGACTGCTTCAAAACATAAATACATCAGTCATTCTATGATTGAAGATTTCTGCATTCATTAGAATTATTTCCACATAGATTTTAAGATGAACAAGTAAAGTAAGCAAATATGATAAGTCAGAAAATGTTTTTTTTGTTGTTGTTGTTTTCTTTTTTTTTTCTTTAAATTTTATTTTATTTTTAAACTTTACATAATTGTATTAGTTTTGCCAAATATCAAAATGAATCCGCCACAGGTATACATGTGTTCCCCATCCCGAACCCTCCTCCCTCCTCCCTCCCCATACCATCCCTCAAAAAAAAAAAAAAAAGAAAGAAAATGTTTTTGATTTGTAAGTGGGTTTATTTAGTAAAACAATGAAATTCTCAACCCCCAAATAATTTGACATTGTGTACATTTTGAATCATTTGCATTAGAACTGAAATCTACCTGATTTTACACATTTTAGACTATAAAACTTTTATCATAGTAGTTTATATCTGGGGGAATAGATTTCTTTTTTACAAACTAAGCATGCTGATATACATTTCCAAGTCATATAGAATTTATATAACTGCTAGAAAATAGCAACTGAATCAAGTTTAAAAGTCAGCCAAGTACTTATTAAATTATACTATAAAGAATAGAATGTTTAGCATACTAATTGTATTTATTGCTGTTCTGTTGCTCAGTTGTGTCTGAATCTTTGAGACCCCCATAGACTGCAGTACGCCAGGCTTCCTTGTCCATCACCAACTCATGGAGCTTACTCAAACTCATGTCCATTTTGTCAGTGATGCCATCCAACTATCTCATCCTCTGTCATCCCATTCTCCTCCTGACATCTATCTTTCCCAGCATCAGGGTCCTTTCCAATGAGTTGGCTCTTCACATCTGGTGGCTGAAGTATTGGAGCTTCAGCTTCTGCATCAGTCCATCCAATGGATATTCAGGGTTAATTTCTTTTAGGATTGACTGGTTTGATCTCCTTGAACTTCAAGGGACTCAAACGTCTTCTCCTACACCAGAGTTTGAAAGCATGAATTCTTTGCCACTCAACCTTCTTTAGGGTCCAACTGTCACATATTTTGAGGTCAAATAAATGATTCAAAAACTAGTTTAACTATCATATTTGTTCAATGTTACTTGAAATCTATTCAGTGTCAAGTGAATCCAAATGATTGCTTTGGGAGACATATATTTTTGCTGAGTGATGATACAGGAAGACAACCAATGGAGAAGAAGGATATTGTCTACCTCTGTTTCTACAACCAAAGACACACATTCATGCAACACACACACACACACACATGTATATACATGTGTGTGTATTTATGTATGAATGTATATTTATATCTGTACATATAGTTACACACACATACCTCTCATCTTCACCAGTGTACATAAAAATGAAATGTTCATCTTCCTAGATGTAAGACGTTTATGAGCTTATTTTATTAAATAAATGTATACTAGTATATAAATGTCCATGTTGTGCTTGGGAACAAATATTTGCTTTAGTAATGAAGCAATACATATCTACCTGTGTTTGCTTTAATGGTAAGTAAGCATATTTTTAATTTTATCAAGTTGAAGGAAGCTTATATTTAGTGAAAGATAAGTTATTATCTGGGGTGGCTAATAAAAATTTCACTGAAAATGCAACATTTGCACTGGTCTTCTAAACTTTGGTGGGAATTAGACAACTAGGTATTGAGAAAATGTATTTTGTATTTTTATGATTGTGGAAAAAATACTAATCAGCCTAAAAAGACTATAATGAAGGCCAGGAAGTTTGGTAAAGAGTTAAAAACAAATGGAAAGAGTAAAGAAAGTTTGGATAAGTACAACTCTTTAACTTGCTACTGAGAAAACTTCAAACCATGACAGCCTCTTATCTTCCTCTCTTCCAGATATTGTGGGAACATATCAGGAGGCTTACTGCCACTAAACCTTTATTGTATCATTTTTTCCACTGAAATGCTTTCTCTCCTCTTTGCCCTTCAATACCAACTATACTGAGCTTCCTAGGTGGCACAAGGGCTAAAGAACCCACCTACCAATGCAGGAGACATAAGAGATGCAAGTTTGATCCCTGGGTCAGGATGATTCCACGAAGGAGGCCATGGCAACCCACTCCAGTATTCATACCTAGAGAATCCCATGGACAGAGGAGCCTGGCAGGCCATGGTCCATAGGGCCGTGAGGAGTCAGACTCGACTGAAGTGACTTAGCACACAAGCACGCATTAACTACATACTATGAGCCATGTATTCTTTCATCAAGTACACACTGACTTTTGTGGCAGTCACTGTGCTGAGCAAGGACACAGTAAGTTATAGGGAGGTAAGTGCTATGTCAAGTCTTTAGAATCATATATATACTCAAAAACATATTAAAAGAATGAGAATGTTCTGTTCTCAAGTAACTTGTTTCATACAGAAAAATAAGAAGATGCATGAAATTTTGTGCAAGGTGCTATTATTATCTCAAACACTGAAACATCTGTGACATCTTCCTAATATCCAAAGCAGATGTGATGCATGTAACATTCATATCTCTTTATACCATAGATTCTGCCAGCAATAGAAGTAGTCAAACCCTTGTCTTATTCCTCTCTATTAGGCAAAGAGTACACTATATCTTTCCATCCTCTGTGAATTTAAAAAAAAGTCATATACATAAAAGATATTTAGCAATACACTGATTAAAAAAAAAACTGAAGGATGTGTTCAGCAGTGTCAAATGATGTTGGAAGGTTATGGAGTTAGATGAGCACTGGTAACCTTAGAGATATCAGTTTCAATAAAACGGTAGATACCTTTATCAGACCACAAAGATCTAAAGACAATGTAAAACCCATTCTTCTATAATCCACCTCATGCATTCCTAAAAAATCATTACACTAGGCAAAACAAAGCAATACATTCTGTAACAAAGAGAATGGAGTAGGATCAATTATACTCTAAAACTGTCAATGAGAAATTAAAGGAATAAAAAAAGAACTGCAGGAAACTACTAAAAATTGTAGCACAGCTTTAAACCTATTAAATAAGTCAGAAATATAAGCTATAATATATAAAAACTATCAATAAAAATATTGGTGATGGACAGGGAGGCCTGACGTGCTGCGATTCATGGGGTCGCAAAGGGTCAGACACGAATGAGTGACTGAACTGAACAACAAATATGGCAGTTAGCTTTGAAAAAAGACCTGCCACTCGCTTGTGGAGGTCAGCATAGGAAGGACTGTAGCAGCTTGAGTACAATAGTGAAGTGATGAAGAAAAGTTATCTACGGTTGGACAGAAAGTTGTAACAGCATGTCAGGTTGGGTGTGCTCATAACTCAGACGGCGGATGGAGGTACCTGCCGATGTTTGAGGGGAGCGCATCTGTGTGCCTTGTGGATTGATCTGTGCCTAGCTTCAGCCTCGTGAAGTTTTCTGCGTTCACCCCGGGTTTCTCCTGGACCAAATCACATATGTATAAGTAAACAAAACTTGCATTTGCTCAAGTTGTTTCTTATATACCAATCTTATTGGAAAACATTTTCATTTTTAAAATAAGCATTATAACAGAACTGACTGTAGGTGGTGAGAAAGTGTATGACGGCTTTGGCAGTGAATGGAAGGAATGAGAGCGAGTGTTACAAAGTGTCAAGAGAATGAGAAAGCGTTTAAAGCCAGATGAGACCAAATTAAGAAGTATATGATTGATAAGGTCTTAAAATAATCTATCCAGGAGAATTTGTATTCTCTCAAAATCAAATCTTAAATTGTACAAGCCAAGCTCTAGCGATTGCATATAAAGGAGAGGGGAAAATACACTCGAAGACATATCAGTATTCTTTCCAGGGGCCCTGAAACTCCATTCTAACTTGGCACCTGGCTAAACCTACAAGTAAAACCATTCCTATAATAGAAAGATGTCTATATTACAAATATTAAAATTTTTCAAAACTTCATTTTAATTTTCTTTATGGGAATGTTTCTTTTCTTCTTTTCCTCCTCACCCTGTGTCAAAAGGTGTTAAATATTGACAAGTTTAGAATCTGTTATTTAGCAGGACAAGCTGTGTTCAGTTTTTGTCTGACTGCCTTCAGATCTGTTTGGGCTGGAAAATAACGTGTTATCTTTCCCACATCTAAGATTTCTCTTTTAACAAAGATAAAATATGTACTCTAAATGGATAAAATATAAATGGAATTTCAGATATTGGTTTTTGGAAGAATTTGGAATCATTATGTCTTTTGGAATAGTTGCCTTTTTAACTAAGGCCAATGAAGGGGATATTCAATTTTAGCTCCCCATAGGAACTTACTTATCTGGAACCAAATAACATAGAAAAGAGAAGCAGAAGGATGTTGAAAAACCTTAGTTGACTGATTTGACTAAGTCATTTCTCAAGAATGTATTTTGAGTTTTAAAGAAGATAAAGGGAGATCAGATCTCTATTTTAAGGTAATGGGGTCATTTGTTCCTTTTGCTAAAATATCTCCTTTAACAAAAATTACTCAGGCACAGCTATAGCATCATATTCTGTGAGCAAAACAAGTTTCTTATATAGAGAGATTTTGAAATCTGGTGGATTTAATTCAAGAAAATGAAAACAGACCCAGGGATCAAGCAAATCTTGATTCTGTAGAACAAGGGACTTCCAGTATGCATATGTATCTTCAGATCTCACACAAAACCCAAAATGACTTCTCTGTTTTATGTAAATTCCAGCACTGTATCCCTAGAGTCTTGAATAATCATTTGGGGAAAATTCTCTGATTTTCCATATTTTGCTTAAGAGAGTCTTTTACCAGGAAAGCCAGTGAAATTCACCTCTGGTTCGGTTTCTAATGCTTCATTGAGAAGCCCTCATTCATTCATTCATTTACTCATAAAAATTATTGACTTTTCCCCTTTTGTAACAATAATCAAGCATTTATTCTCCACTCTTTTTCATTTGAATATTTCACTTTAGGAATATATGTGTGCATACTTAGTCGCTCAGTTGGGTTCGACTCTTTGTCACCCCATGGATTGTACCCAACCAGGCTTCTCTGTCCATGGAATTTTCTAGGCAAGAATACTAGAGTGGGCTGCCATTTCCTTCTCCAGGGGATCTTCCCTACACAGGAATTGAACCAGTGTCTCCTGTATCAGACAGTTTAGCAACTGAGCACGTCCCTAGAAAATATGAAAATGAGATCATGAACCCCAGTGACTATTATGCTTAGTTATACAAAGGCAAATTTCTACTCTTATAAAATTTAACAAAGATTTAAGTGGGCACATTTGCATACTCAAATCCCTTGGTAATATAATTCAACCACCACTATAGTTATTAGAAATGAATCATAGCATATGCTTATCAGAATATGTTAAGTTCTTTTGCGCTGATAGTCTGTTTCAACAAAAGCTTAATTTTAGATTACTGTAAATTGCACATGAACTGTATCTGGTTCTATATTTCAGTAATGACAGAATAAGAGAAATATGTAAAGAAACATTTCTCACGAACTGAAAGACACCAATGGTGATCAGTACTCTTTTCAGTTGAAATGTATTTTTACAAGACCATAAGTTTGTTCTCATTGTTCATACTATTTTATAGACAATCAGATTTCCACCATTGGGGAATTGTTACTATTTCATGTAATAATAACATCATTTTCAAATGATTTTTTAATATAAAGATGGAATTAGGGTTTATTATACGTCACTTGGTAACAGAAGGAAACTCATCTTAGATATTAGACCGACATCACAAAAAAGTTAAAATCATTGTATATTTTTCAAATTCAAGAAATAGTACATAATGTCCAACTCTGAGTTCCATATAATGAAAGTTAGCAAATCAGATTATGAAAATAACTGCTGATATTTGCCCTCAAAATGGTTGTTTCTCGTCTGTCAAACAGATAAGATTTTCTTTATTTTACATAATAATCCTCTTAAAAATCTCATCTCTAATACTCCTATATGAATAGAAAACATTAGGTCATGTTGTGTCATTATCTATATTATATTTATACTGGATTTCTCATGAATCCAGTTGTACTCTGTGGTGTACTAAGCGTTTTTTATGAACTCCCAAGTAGGAATGAAAAAACTGGAGTTATTTGAGGCTGGAAAAATGTTTGAGTTGAGTGGAACCTGAAACATAATCTGCAAACCACAGTTCCTCTTCATTTTATGTATATTTTAAGGGAAATTTAATTCAGATGTTTCTGATTAATGTGCACTTAGCTCATCAAATTTGTTGTGCAAGAGATATTTGATTTCCAGGAAGACTTTTTCTTTGCAAGGCATTTTCCTCTGTACAGGGAAGTCTCGTTTTGCCATCATTAGTTGTTATGCAAAAGTGGAAACCGTTATGTTGCTCTCTCTCACTCTTTGTAAAGTATCTGAGTTCATACTTTTGTTTGATGAGAACTTTTAAAGCAACCATGTCTTTTGTACTATTACAAAAGCAATACAAGAAAATAACTGATTTTCTGGAGGTGACTTAATCAAACTCCACAAATTAGAAAAATAATTTGTAAATTGATATTACACTGAACCATACAATCTTTGACTGCAAAATGGCTAACATATGCCAGAAGCAGTAATGGTAAGAAATTGAACCAAAAGTCAAAGTGTCTGGTTTCTAACTTCAATTTTGCCACACACTTTCTAGGTGATTTTAGAAGAATCACATTGCTTTCCTTTATCTTTATTGGTAACATGAGGAAGTTATATAAATTGATTTCTCCAGATACAATTATTAAAGGTCTATGGAATTTCTGACTTCAACATACATTTTATCAATAGTATTAAAAATAGTTTATGTATGATCTTACTGTATATAAAATAGATATATTTTATGCATATAAAATATAGCTATATCTCTAAATAACACCAAAAAATCAGCTTTACCTCAAGTAACAATCCAAATTCACCCAAATAAATTTACAGCAAAATACATCCCAGTGAAAATTTAATTAACTAAAGTCTCAAAAAAATATTTTTGTTGTTGTTTTATGTTATCTACTTTTATGGAAAAAAGCAAAAGGTAACAGGGACTGAATTGTCAGTCCTCACTCATATTTTTCCAGATTAGATTATGGTGTTTACATAACCATATGTAGTTATTACATGAATTCTTTTTACATGAAAAGTAGTATAACAATATCCTAAAAATTTGAAAACTTTTTTTTATTAATTATAATACATTGTTTTCTGCTGCAGTCAGAAACAGCTCCCGTATTTCAGTGGGATGAAACAATCAGGTTATTTCTTGCTCACATTACATGCCTTTTGTGAATTGTTTGGAGGCTACATTCCATATCTTTTCTCAAGGGTCCACACTGATGGATACTTCATCTCAAGATTTATTTCACAATTATGACATCAAGGGGAGGAATATGACAAGTAACTAAATGTTTCTCAAATTTTTACAGAAGGTCACATGTAATTTCTGCTCTCAAATTAGTTATCAGTGCGAGTTATCTAGCTAGACATGAACTTCAAAACCATGAGGAAGCACAAGTCTAGCGGTACTTAGGAAGCAAATGAGAAATAGATGGTAGACAATATTAATGACTTCCACAGTTACACACACACAAACGGTAAGTGACTTTAGGGTAGCAGGTTAGTTAAGAAAATTGATTGACTAATCCTTAGATCTTTGGAATTAAGAAGGGACAGATTTTTTCTAGCTGAAAAATTTCTAAATTATGTAATTAGAGGATTTCCCTGGTGATACAGTGGTTCAGGCTCCAAGCTTCCAATACAGAGGATAGAGGTTCAATCCCTGGTCAGGGAACTAAGATCCCACATGCTGTGTCGTGTGGCCAAATTTATTCAAAATGTTAATTTTAATTAATATATTCAAAAATATAAAATTTTATTATCTAGAACTTTTTTCATAATTCTATAAAATCATTTTTTCATTTAATAGTGGCATCTATGGGTTTAGAAAATTTTACCACAATTTTAAGAAATTGTTAATATTCCATTTATATTGTACATGTCATATGTACTTTTATTTATACATATCTTACATACTCTGTGCCAAGAATTAATAGACACTATTCCCAATCTTCATACCCTCAAAAGAAGCAGTTTCTTTTTATGGCTTCTACTCACAGATGTCTTAACAATATTTGTTTGGTAGGATTCTAGATATATTAATTTAAGACATGACCTATTCATGTCTTCCTTTGACAGAAGAATTGCTTACCCCCTCAAGAGTTTCCACTATACCTAGTGCTTAATTTTCAGTCCCTGTTCTGTTTATTATATCTAAAAATTATTAATGTTTATATCATTTGGATTATTTGAAACTTTACTGTAAAGTTTAGTATAATTTTATTGTTTTAGATTACGTTTCTTTTGTATAATGTATTAAGTTTCAACTTAGGTAGCTAACAGTGGATTATCCAGAAGTTATCTGGTTCTCAGAACACTGAGCATTCTAAATGAGTTTTGCTGTCTGTTGAATTATTTTGGAAAGGTCTAAGTGTTATCTACTAATTTGATTTGCCTGTTTTCTTGTTTATAGGATAGAAGAGGATCTTGAATTAATGTCATATGGGCCAATAGTACAAGGAAGAAATATTACTTCAAAGATATTCCCTCATGCATATTATATTTCTTCATCTTCTCTGCTACCACAGTGAATAAGTATTCCTACACCATTTGTTGAGTTGAAACTGGAGCTTCTGTACTAGATTGAAAACTTCTTGTATACAGGGAACATGACATATATTTCATAACTCCAAAACTTAACCAAAAAATGGGTGAAATTTAATCCTTACTGAGAATAAAGGATGTGCCAAGCACTTCATAAAGTATTTTAATGTTTCATATATATGTGTGTGTGTATAATCATCAAGAATGATCATATCTTATCATAGAATTTTTACAGATGAAGAATAAACAGGTAGAAATCATAGAAAGTTGCTAGGAAGGACTGAGACACCAAAAACTTAGAGCATGGTTACTTTTAGTCAATCACAGAATGTTCTACAAGAAATCTACAAAAATGAGGATTGTTAAAAGGGCAAAGCAGCTGCATAAACACTGAATAATTTATTATTAAAAATCAAAGTGATGGTAACAGTGGGAGGATTCTACTGCATGTGTCCATGCTAAGTTTCCTCAGTCATGTCTGACTCTTTGCGACCCATGGACTGTAGCCTGCCAGTCTCCTCTGTCCATAACATGCTCCAGGCAAGAATTCTTAAATGGACTATGACCTCCTCCAGGGGATCTTCCTGACCCAAGGATTGAACCTGCATCTCCTGTGTCTCCTGCATCAGCATGAGGGTTCTTTACCACTAGTGCCACCTTGGAAGTCCATGATTCTAGTAGCCCTACACTATTTAATGCTAATTGACTCCTCCTATTTATGATATTAGACTCTGTTATTCTTTCCTTCTGTATAGTTACTTATCAAAATACTGATGTAATTCCTATCACCTTTTTAACCTAGCCAAGAGAATGTATATATATATATATATATATATATATATATATATAACTTAAAGATAATGAGTGTATCTAATAGAAATGGGAGACCAAACCCATAAAAAATTCAGTGCATTGAACTTGGATTTCCTTTCTGATATTTCTGGTTTGTTTTTCATGAGAGTCAGCTTTTGGAGGCAAACAGTAGTTTCAGGCTAATATTTAACTTCCTTTACTTTAGTAAACTAAGAGCTTAGCATAATGATAAAAAGAAGCTAGAGATGCACACAGAAAGATCAACGCAAGCCTAATGTAGTTTGATCCTTATTTTCTTCTGGATGAAATATTTGTATATTTTCTTTAGTAGGGATTGTGATAGCCTGTGATTCCCCTGTACAATTCCCATTTCTTTTTTTTTTCCCATCAGGTGGTAACTCTTTTTTTTATTATTTTATTTTATTTTTAAACTTTATATAATTGTATTAGTTTTGCCAAATATCAAAATGAATCCACCACAGATATACATGTGTTCCCCATCCTGAACCCTCCTCCCTCCTCCCTCCCCATACCATCCCTCGGGGTCGTCCCAGTGCACTAGCCCCAAGCATCCAGTATCGTGCATCGAACCTGGACTGGCAACTCGTTTCTTACATGATATTTTACATGTTTCAATGTCATTCTCCCAAATCTTCCCACCCTCTCCCTCTCCCACAGAGTCCATAAGACTGTTCTATCTTGTTTTTTTTTTTTTTTTATGTAGTTAACACTTTGACATGTTTTGTTGCATTTTCCCATATAGCTCTTTGATATTGTCTGCTCCCTAAGTTTTCTTATGTGTATTCTGTATTTAAAATATGTTTCTGCTCACCTCAAGCTCATTTTGAATTCTGGACTCATTTTCCCAAAGGGAAAGGAGCATCTTTTTCTGAAATGCACACTTCAGCTTCTCTCAACAGCAAACTTAATGAGCTTGCTTCTAGACAGCACTTAGAACACAGATGAAAATGCTAAATAGCTTGTATTGTTAATGGTGGAAGCATTATAAAATCAGTTCTGCAAGTTTATATTTCTATCATCTTTGAGCTCATCATCACTGTGGCTCTAAGATGATGCTTAACTGACTTTACTAGGTGGAAACAGGTACATCTGTTTGTTACATAACACAAATGTGGTCTTCTCTTAGATCATTGTAACTGTTTCCAGGATAATGTCAAAGGTATGAATATTCCTCAAGCCATTTATTTTAAGGTTTTCAAAATATAATTAATAAAAGGGAAATTTATTGCTCATATAAATTCAATATTTTTTTATTAAATTTGGAACATATTTTGATACTCTTTAAAGAAACCGAAGAAATTTGTACCCCAGGTCATAAATGAGCTAAGTAAATCTATCATGATTTATTAATAATAATTTTTCAAATTTCTCCAGTTGATCTTATGGACAAAATGTTTGCATTCCCCTCAAATTCATATGTGGAAGCCCTAACCCCCCAATGTGATGGTTGTTGATGGTGGGGGACACTGAGAGAGACTTAGCTTTAGATGAGCTCATGAAAGTGGAGCCCTATAATATAATTGTGTGTGCATGCGTGCTAAGTTGGATTCTTTCTGTACATGGTTGATTCCAGGTCTAGCACGGGAACTACCCTAGAGACCAGTGTGTGCATGCTAAATTGTTTCAGTCATATCTGACGCTTTGAACTGTAGCTTGCCAGGCTTCTCTGTCCATGGGATTCTCCAAGCAAGAATACTGAAGTGGATTGCCTCTTCCAGGGGATCTTCCAGACCCGGGGATTGAACCCAGGTCTAAGTTTCCTGCATTGGCAGGCAGGTTCTTTAGCACTAATGCCACCTGGAAAGGCTTCGTGTCCTTAAAGGAAGAAGAGGCACCAGAGCATCCTCTTGTTGTCACATGGAGATATATTGAGAAGGCGGTGTCTGTGAGCCAGGAAAAGAACACTCACTGCAGTACTGAGTTGGCCAGCACATTAATCTTGGATTTCTCAGCCTCCAGAACTGTAAGAAATACATCTTTTTATTTAAGCCTTCTAATCTATGTTTTTTTGGTGTTTTTTTTTTTTACAGAACAGATGGACTAATACAGTTAACAAAGTACTATATGATTCAGTCATAGGCTGAAAGAAATACTAAAGAATTGCAGAGCCTTAATGAATGAAACCTTTACAAGTACCTCTGACTTGAATGAATACTCAGGTAATATGGCATAGTGAAAAGACATAGTAAACTTGATTTCTGATAACTTTTTCTGCCACTTGCAATCCAAGTGATCTTGTACCAAACATTTAATTCATCCTCACCTCAGTGCAGTTCAGTCACTCAATAGTGTCCGACTCTTTACACACCCCATGAACCGTGGCACTCCACGCCTCCCTGTCCATCAACAATTCCCGGAGTTTACCCAAACCCATGTCCATTGAGTCGGTGATGCCATCCAACCATCTCATCCTCTGTTGTCCCCTTCTCTTCCTGCCTTCAATCTTTCCTAGCATCAGGGTCTTTTCAAATGAGTCAGTTCTTCACATCAGGTGGCCAAAGTATTGGAGTTTCAGCATCATCATCAGTCCTTCCAATGAATATTCAGGACTGATTTCCTTTAGGATGGATTGGTTTGATCTTCTTGCAGTCCCAGGGACTCTCAAGAGTTTTCTCCAACACGACAGTTCAAAAGTATCAATACTTCAGCGCTCAACTTTCTTTATAGTCCAACTCTCACATCCATACATGACTACTGGAAAACATAGCTTTGACTAGACAGACCTTTGTTGGCAAAGTAATGTCTCTTCTTTTTAATATGCTGTCTAGGTTGGTCACAACTTTTCCTCCAAGGGCCATTCCCAAGGAAAAGAAGTACAAAAAGGCAAAGTGGTTGTCTGAGGAGACCTTACAGATAGCTGTGAATAGAAGAGAAGTGGAAGGCAAAGGAGAAAAATAAAGATATACCCATTTCAATGCAGAGTTCCAGAGAATAGCAAGGAGAGAGAAGAAAGCTTTCCTCAGTGATCAATGCAAAGAAATAGAGGAAAACAATAGAATGGGAAAGACTAGAGATCTCTTCAAGAAAATTAGAGATATCAAAGGAACATTTCATGCAAAAATGGGCCAATAAAGGACAGAAATGGCATGACCTAACAGAAGCAGAAGAGCCTCACCTCATTTTCTTTCTTTTTTTTTTTTTAAATAAAGTAGTTGGAGGAAATGATTTTCAAGGTTCCTTTTAGTACAAAAATCTTATCTTTCAAAAGATTAAAATGACACTTAATTATATGTATTTATTTACATTACATGGGCTTCCCTGGTAGCTCAGCTGGTAAAGAATCTGCCTGCAATGCAGGAGACCCTGGGTTTGACTCCTGGCTCAGGAAGATCCCCTGGAGGAGGGCATGGCAATCCGCTCCACTATTCTTGCCTGGAGAATCTCCATGGACAGAGGAGACTTGTGGCTATATTTCATTGGGTCACAGAGTCAGACACAACTGAGCAACTAAGCACAGACCAGCACATATACATACATACAGATATGTATATATATATAAATATATATACATACATATTTAAATGTATATGTTTGATAGGTTTGCAGTATAATGTATAATATCATATCTAGTTTTCTCCTTCTAAATGAAAAGTCAACATTAAGAGATTATAAAAGTCATAGTAAGAATATGAAATGCATTTCACAATGAATTCAATAATTTATGTGATTAGCAAATGGCATAAATTCAAATAAAGAAATTAAGTAATTCTTCAGGCATACCAGAATAGACATACTGATGGTGGTAATTTTGGCAGAGAGGGACATGAGAAGGAGGACACCATATTATCATATCACATTTTTCCAAAACCACTGATTGCTATAATCTCACTTTAGATTCAATATGTTTTTATTTTTTACCTGACTTAAAGATCTCTTGTTATAAGACCTTACAACTACCTTTTGCTCACAAAATATATACGTATTAAATCTGTGAACTGGAAACAATTTTTAATAAATATGTACCCATCCTTCCCATCTTCAGGGTGTGGCTGCAGTATTCTGAGGCACATTGCTTACTAAAATGACATATGCATCATGCACCTGATTTTCTGTTTTGGCATCAGTTGATGACATGGCTAAAGATGAATTTTCCTCACTATGCCTGTCTTCAGGGTAATCACTACAATTATTTTTTTAATATATAGAATTAACATATTTAGCAACCTAGCCTCCCATCTCCTCCTCCCAAATCTAAGCTCTTACTTTTGAATAGCAGAACAAACAGGCTTTTTCATTTAAAAAAAATCCTTAAATATACTTGCCAGTTTTGAGAGAGAGATAAAAATATAGAGAGAGGAAGAAAGATGAGAAGAAAGAGAAGGAAGGGAGGGAGAGAGGAAGGAAGGAATAAAGAAAGAAAGAAGTTCAGATACTATCAGATTAATATGGAGGATGAATATCACTGATACGGGTAGGCTGGGACAAGATTTGTTCTTCAAACCACAGAAACCATGATACCAGCTTACTCACCCAACCGGTTATAATTGAGAGTTTAATGAAGAAAAATTATCTGAAAAGTCTTGCCATGTAAATGTGCTTTTTATTTCAATTTGTCAATAGCCCTGCTTTTGTGTGAAATGTATTTCCCCATTGAGGGCTTTTCCACATTTGCCACACATATCCACCCCCCTCCTACCTTGGAATCTGTGTGTATTTTTCTTTTATAAACTTTGACAGAAAAATTGGAGACTTTTTACCAGTTAGATAATAAAAAATAACTTCCCTTGTTTCTCTCTATTACTCAGGGAAATCTCAGTTGTGCTGTTTTCTAATTTCCTCAAGTTATATATGATCATAATATATGCTCGTTAATTCAAATACTTCGAACATTTATTTTATTTATAATTTTTGCTCCTTGGTATCCTCAGGAGATGTACATCTCAATTTTATGAGCCACATGGGGGTAAGTAGTTACACAGTCATGCTCCAGCCTGCTTTGGTGTCATGCGTTCATAATGTTGAACACTCAGTCTACAACCCACAGCAACATATCACAGTCACAATTCCAATCACACAATGCTCTACTGCAATATTTCATGCCATCCCTTTGAGACAGGCAATTCCTGATTAGCCCCTGGATTTCCCCTGCTTTTAATGTCTGGGCCCATTTGGCCACTGACCTAGTACAAATGGGGATGGCGAGCATGTCTTTGGTCTCCTGTAGCTGCAGAGGGCTCCGAGCAGACATAAAACAGGCCTACAGCCTTACAACATCTGAACAGTGTTTCCTGTCTGTAGTTCTCATTTTTACACTTGGCATGAGCTGCAATGACCTTTACCCTGTTCTTTAAAGGGATGTCT
Source organism: Bos taurus (assembly GCF_002263795.3). Lineage (NCBI taxonomy): Eukaryota > Metazoa > Chordata > Mammalia > Artiodactyla > Bovidae > Bos > Bos taurus. The sequence continues at coordinate 36,812,948 of NC_037328.1, read as the reverse complement.
TTTAAAGGGAGGTTAAGAGTGACTTGGCCCCCAACCTAACGAAGTCCTAGGCTCCCACTGCCTTCCAACTGTGCCTTGTGTGCATGGTGCTGTGAACGGTGATTTAGTGGTATGGGCAACAGGCCATCAGAACCCACCAGACAGTGATCACCACAATTATGCGACTTGAAGATATTTGTGTACCCCACTGATCATTACCAGAGTTATGAAAGTTAGGCTTTGGGCTGCACTTATCTGCTGACTCGGCAGCATTTTGACCACATGAATTAATGATAGCACAGAAAGTGCATTCTATAGCTACTTGTAACTACTCTTTTAAAGTCAAACACGGAAATTGTACTGAAAATAGAGTCTCAGCAGCTTGCTTCAGGGTAGAGCTATACACATGTACTGTATCCTGTTCTATATATTGCTTTGATGACTGCACATGCATTGCTTTGCATGTGGGATCATTTGACCTAAAAATTAAAAGTCGAATGGTATGTTTCTGCATTTTATTACTTAGGAATTCCATCCATGAGAGATGGTGGGGGAAAAAAAAACATTTCCCTTAGCTTTCCATTAATATGATAGTTTGAGCACTCCTGAAAACTTTTGTAGCAAAAAATCTTTAAGAAATAAATGTAATGTATATTAAGTGAAAAAGTCTCCCTTTTGCAAAGCTGTAATGTTTTAGTATGCAAACTCTTTATTGAAGTTGTTAGGGTATTTGTTCTTTTAACAAACTTCTTTTATTCTACATTAAATATGTGTTAATGAAATAGATATAAACTTTTCTCACCTTATACATTTATCTTGATTTCTGATTATTTTGAAAATGCTGTTTAAATCATACCATTTCAGTAAGAATAGAGACCTTGTTACTTACTATGATAACTGTAAATCTATTATATACAATTTAAAATATTTTATTTGCTTTATCATTTCTTTTCTCTATCAAGCAAAGCCCTTGAAATAATAATAGCAGTAACTTGTGAGCTCATTTAGTCCACCATGCCCTAAAGCATCTATCTGTAGTAAATGAGTCAGTATAGCACAACACTATGCCTCTTCTGTTTTTCTTCCCATTGATATTTTTTTGGCTCATTTAATTAGTTGCCACATCCAATCATGAATACTGGAAGAGACAGACTTGAGATATGACTTCTTTGTTTCTGATATACTGTTTCAAAAACAAAAATCCCAGTAGCCAAATATTATTGAAATCAGAAAATGAAGGATTAAGGAATTTTCATTTCTAAATTCAGATTTCTGAAATTTACTTAGGTGAACATCTGAAACAAGAATGAATATGAAATCCAGAGATTGTCTTCTTTGGTCCTTACACAGAAGATTTTAAAATGTATGTCCACACAAAACCCTGCACTCCCATGTTTACAACGGTTTTCTCCATACTTGCCAAAATGTGTTTAGTTTGTTTTGTTAGGGCACACTGCGAGGCAGGTGGAATACTGATTCCCAGACCGGGTATTGAACACATGCCTCCTGCATTGGAAGTGTGGAGTCTTAACCACTGGCCCACTGGGAAAGTCCCAATTGCCAAAACTTGTAAACAAATAAGATGTTTTACAATAGGTGAAAGGATAAGTAAACTGTGGACCATTCACACAAAGGAACACTATTCAGTGCTAAAAAAGGAATAAGCTCTCAAGCCATGAAGTGATATGGAGGAAATTTAAATACTAAGTGAAAGAAGCCAGTCTGAAATGGCTATGTACTGTATGATTCCAACTATATGATGTTCAGGAAAAGGCAAAACTATGGAGATGGTAAAAAGATCCATGGTTTCCAGAAGTTGAGAGGGATGAGGAGGTGGAGAGATCACAGGGGATTTTTAGGTCAATAAAAATAATCTATATGATACTATAATGATGGGTACATGTTATCAAACATTTGTCCAAATCCACAAAATGTACAAAATATACAGAACCCTAGTATAAAGTATAAAATACAGGTGGGTATGTTGTACCAATGCAAGTTCATCAATTGTAGCAAACGTGTCTGGTGGGGGATGTTGCTAATAGGGGAGGCTGTGCATGTGTAGGAGTAGGCAGTATATAGAAAATGTCTGTAACTTCCCCTAATTTTTCTGTGAATAGAAAACTGCTCTTTAAGTATTTAATAAAAGTAAAACATGCAAAAGAGTAAAAATTGGTAACTTAATATCAAAGATATATGACTACAATATTCAAATTTGTTTTTGAGCTAGACTGAGCAGCTGGAGAGCAGAACTGCATTTTGTTTTCCCCTTTCTACTATCTAATTAACAAAGTGTCTGACACGAAGTTACTTACATATTAATATATTTGTTGAACTGAATTGAACTGAATATATTAAGAAAAGTAATTGCTGTTAACTCCTTAATGTTGTGCTATTACTCGCTCAGTTGTGTCTGACTCTGCGACCCCATGGACTGTAGCCCACCAGGGGTTGAACCTTCGTTTTCTCTATTGACAGGCAGACTCTTTACCGCTGAGCCATCAGGGAGGCCCAGAATAAATTATCAGTAGCCAATAAAACCTAATCTTTATTTTACTTCTCTGGTGGCTCAGTGGTAAAAAATATGCCTTCCAGTCAGGACATATGGATTCAGTCCCTGGGTTGGAAAGATCCCCTGGAGATAGAAATGTCAATGCACTCCAGTATTCTTGCCTGGTAAATCCCATGGAGCAGAGGAGCCTGGGGAACTATAGTCCATGGAGTCCCAAAAGAGCCGGACACAATTTAGTGACCGAAACAAACAAATATGATTTAAGAGATCGTTCTTACTTTGTTTTAAACAACGTATGTTGTCTACATAGAAAATATGCTATGTGTATGTGTGTGTGTGAGAGAGAGACCTGAGGTATAATGACCTAAAAAGATTCAATTGGTACATTAATCTATCACATTTTATCACTAAAACATGAGAGATTTTATAGTATGATATAAAGAATAAAAAAATCTTCTCTCTTCCTTTATTTTGCTTAGAATCTCATGGTAAACAAAACCAAATTTGAATCTATACTTAGCAAAATTTTTAAAAACTTAAAACACCGCACAACTACAAGGAAGCATTAGGGGATTCTGGCCTTGTAAATCCCAAATCCAATTACTCTACTCTATTGGAAACACTAGCTCTACCTTCAGCAATCAAAGTCAACATTTTAAGTTTCAACATATAGATTCTGTAGGCATTTTACTACTTCCAGAAAACCCAGAGAAGAAGATGGAAAACAGTTTAATCAATATGCTCAATAAATTTTGCTCACCTAACTGAGGGGAGGGCAAAAATAACATAGTGCATTTCATTTCATTGACAGCCTTGGACACATAGCCTACTTGCCTTTTCAAAGCAGAAAACCCTGTACTGTCTCCCCTGGATGATCTTTTCAGGGATATATAAATAAGCTTCACTCTGACTCCTTAACCCCAACTGAACTGTGAGAATAAAGAAGAAAACGTGTTATTTTCTGAATTCTTTCAGAGAATACTGAAGTATAAATTCAGGATTTTGCAATTAGAAGCACTAAGCATTCAGTCACTCAGTCAGCTCAGACACTCAGTGTGTCCGACGACCTGCGACCCCATGGACTGCAGCCCACCAGGCTTCCCTGTCCAAAACCAACTCCCTGAGCTTGATCAAACTCATGTCCATGCTGTCAGTGATGCCACCCAACCATCTTATCTTCTGTCATCCCTTCTCCTCCTGCCTTCAATCTTTCCCGGCATAAGGGTCTTTTCAAAAGAGTAGGTTCTTTGCATCAGGTGGCCAAAGTATTGGAGTTTCAGCTTCAGCATCAGTCCTTCCAGTGAATATTCAGGGATGATTTTCTTTAGGATGGACTGGTTGGATCCCCTTACAGTCCAAGGGACTCTCAAGAGTCTTCTCCAACACCACAGTTCAAAAGCATCAGTTCTTCAGTGTTCAGCTTTCTTCACAGTCCAACTCTCACATCCATACATGACCACTGGAAAAACCATAGCCTTGACTATACAGACCTTTGTTGGCAAAGTAATGTCTCTGCTGCTGCCCAGAAAAAAAGTCTCTCACTGTTTCCACTGTTTCCTCATCTATTTGCCATAAAGTGATAGGACCAGATGCCATGATCTTAGTTTTCTGAATGATAGGTTTTAAGCCAACGTTTTCACTCTCCTCTTTCACATTCATCAAGAGGCTCTTTAGTTCTTCATTTTCTGCCATAAGAGTGGTGTCATCTGCATGTCTGAGGTTTTTGATATTTCTCCCGGCAATCTTGATTCCAGCTTGTTCTTCATCCAGCCTGGATTTTCACATGATGGATTCTGCATACAATTTAAATAACTAGGGTAACAATATACTACTTTGATGTACTCCTTTCCAATTTTGGAAGCAGCCTATTTTTCTGGGCTCCAAAATCACTGCAGATGGTGATTACAGCCATGAAATTAAAAGACGCTTGCTCCTTGGAAGGAAAGTTATGACCAACCTAGACAGCATATTGAAAAGCAGAGACATTACTTTGTCAACAAAGGTCCATCTAGCCAAGGCTATGGTTTTTCCAATGGTCATGTATGGATGTGAGAGTTGGACTATAAAGAAAGCTGAGAGCAGAAGAATTGATGCTTTTGAACTGTGGTGTTGGAGAAGACTCTTGAGAGTCCCTTGGACTGAAAGGAGATCCAACCAGTCCATCCTAAAGGAGATCAATCCTGGGTGTTCATTGGAAGGACTGATGTTGAAGCTGAAACTTCAATACTTTGGCCACCTGATGTGAAGAGCTGACTCATTGGAAAAGACCCTGATGCTGGGAAAGATTGAGGGCAGGAGGAGAAGGGGACGACAGAGGATGAGATGGTTGGATGGCATCACCGACTCAATGGACATGCGTTTGGGTGGACTCCGGGAGTTGTTGATGGACAGGGAGGCCTGGCGTGCTGCGGTTCATGGGGTCGCAGAGAGTCAGACACGACTGAGCGACTGAATTGAACTGTTGTTCCATGTCCTGTTCTAACTGTTGTTCCATGTCCTGTTCTAACTGTTGCTTCTAGACCTGCATACAGATTTCTCAGGAGGCAGGTCAGGTGGTCTAGTATTCCTGTCTCTTTAAGAATTTTCCACAGTTTGTTGTGATCCACACAGTCAAAGGCTTTGGTGTAATCAATAAAGCAGAAGCAGATATTTTTCTGGAACTCTCTTGCTTTTTCTATGATGCAACGGATGTTGCATTTTGATCTCTGGTTCCTGTGCCTTTTATAAATCCAGCTTGAACATGTGGAAATTCACAGTTTATGTACTGTTGAAGCCTGGCTCAGAGAATTCTGAGCATTACTTTGCTAGCATGTGAGATGAGTGCAATTGTGAGGTAGTTTGAACATTCTTGGGATTGCCTTTCTTTGGGATTGGTATGCCTGTCATTATATGGCATATTCTCTTTCACGTTTTATAATTTTACATTTTCTTTATGAGCACATCTTGTTAGAGAAGCAGGGATACTGGACAGGCTTCCCATGACAACTTTTTTTCATTGAGATTTTGATTGATTAATGAGTATATTTTTTTTTCTATCTATCACAGCCTGTTATGGGAAAGGTGTGTGTCATTGTCCTTGGGTAGGGTGCTGCACCTCACATATTCAGTGCCGTAAGACATCACAAAAATGTGATCATCACATTTTTTCACAGATATAAAATGGTAGGTTTTAGAAGCCTTACTTATAAGCCAAGAGCAACGCTGTAGTAAATGTTTAATGTTTGTTTTATTATGGCTTCCTTTGACCATTAGAAGTGCATCACAAGTGTATTTAATACATTTATATTCAAAAGCCTGAATTGGCACTGTTTTACATCATTATCCTCTTTTTTTTTTTTTTTCATAGTAATTCATACCTATTAAATCCTCTACCGCCTTGCCCCCTTCCCTCTCCCCATTGGTAACCACAGGTTTGTTCTCTGTTTTCTGTGAGTCTGTTTCTGTGCTGTTATATTCATTTATTTGTTTTATTTTTAGATTCCACACATAAGCTATTACAGAATATTTGTCTTTCTCTCTGATTTGTTTCACTAAGCATAATACCTTCCAGATCTATCCACATTGTTGCAAATGGCACATTTTTCATTCTTTTTTATGACTGAGTAGTATTTCATTGTGTATATGTATTTCACATTTTCTTTTTTTTTTTTTTTCTGAAAAATTTCACAATATAATGTTGATAGTTTACCATGAAGAAATTAAGAAAAGAGAATAGTTTCTAATGTTTATCCAAGTATTGACTGTTCGTAGTGCTCTTTACTCCTTCCTGTATTTCCCAGTTTTGTTTTGATATTATCATCATTCATAAAGGACTTTATCATTTTTTATAGCTCGTGCATGCTTCCTTAGCTTTCATTTCTCTGAAGGTGTTTTCACCCCCATTTCAAAAGATACTTTCAATGAATATCTATTACAGAATTGACAGCTTTAATTTTTCAGCACTTTATTTTTTTTTTGTTTTTTGATAAATTTAACGCCTTTTATTGCCATACCTCATTTTACTGTGCTTTGCTTTAGTGAGCTTTATAGACACATGTTTTTTTTTTTTCCTTGTTAATTTTCTGTTTAGTTGATCTATCCGTAAGTGTGAGTGGGGTATTAAAGTCTCCCACTATTATTGTGTTATTGTTAATTTCTCCTTTCATACTTGTTAGGATTTGTCTTACATACTGCGGTGCTCCCATGTTGGGTGGATATATATTTATAATTGTTATATCTTCTTCTTGGATTGATCCTTTGATCATTATGTAGTGACCTTCTTTGTCTCTTTTCACAGCCTTTGTTTTAAAGTCTAATTTATCTGATATGAGTATTGTGACTCCTGCTTTCTTTTGGTCCCAATTTGCATGGAAAATCTTTTTCCAGCCCTTCACTTTCAGTCTGTATGTGTCCCCTGTTTTGAGGTGGGTCTCTTGTAGACAACATATGTAGGGGTCTTGTTTTTGTATCCATTCAGCCAGTCTTTGTCTTTTGGTTGGGGCATTCAACCCATTTACGTTTAAGGTAATTACTAATAAGTATGATCCCATTGCCATTTACTTTATTGTTTTGGGTTCGAGTTTATACACCATTTTTGTGTTTCCTGTCTAGAGAATATCCTTTAGTATTTGTTGGAGAGCTGGTTTGGTGGTGCAGAATTCTCTCAGCTTTTGCTTGTCTGAAAAGCTTTTGATTTCTCCTTCATACTTGAATGAGATCCTTGCTGGGTACAATAATCTGGGCTGTAGGTTATTTTCTTTCATCATTTTAAGTATGTCTTGCCATTCCCTCCTGGCTTGAAGAGTTTCTATTGAAAGATCAGCTGTTATCCTTATGGGAATTCCCTTGTGTGTTATTTGTTGTTTTTCCCTTGCTGCTTTTAATATTTGTTCTTTGTGTTTGATCTTTGTTAATTTGATTAATATGTGTCTTGGGGTGTTTCTCCTTGGGTTTATCCTGTTTGGTACTCTCTGGGTTTCTTGGACTTGGGTGATTATTTCCTTCCCCATTTTAGGGAAGTTTTCAACTATTATCTCCTCAAGTATTTTCTCATGGTCTTTCTTTTTGTCTTCTTCTTCTGGAACCCCTATGATTCGAATGTTGTAGCGTTTAATATTGTCCTGGAGGTCTCTGAGATTGTCCTCATTTCTTTTAATTCGTTTTTCTTTTATCCTCTCTGGTTCATTTATTTCTACCATTCTATCTTCTAATTCACTAATCCTATCTTCTGCCTCTGTTATTCTACTATTTGTTGGCTCCAGAGTGTTTTTAATTTCATTTATTGCATTATTCATTATATATTGACTCTTTTTTATTTCTTCTAGGTCCTTGTTAAACCTTTCTTGCATCTTCTCAATCCTTGTCTCCAGGTTATTTATCTGTGATTCCATTTTAATTTCAAGATTTTGGATCAATTTCACTATCATTATTTGGAATTCTTTATCAGGTAGATTCCCTATCTCTTCCTCTTTTGTTTGGTTTGGTGGGCATTTATCCTGTTCCTTTATCTGCTGGGTATTCCTCTGTCTCTTCATCTTGTTTAAATTGCTGAGTTTGGGAGTCCTTTCTGTATTCTGGCAGTTTGTGGAGTTCTCTTTATTGTGGCGTTTCCTCGCTGTGTGTGGGTATGTAGAGGTGGCTTGTCAAGGTTTCCTGGTTAGGGAAGCTTGTGTTGGTGTTCTGGTGGGTGGAGCTGTATTTCTTCTCTTTGTTCAGTCGCGCTATGGGGAGGGAGGGAGGGATGCTGCAAACAAATGACACTGGCGTGCGCTCGCAGTGCCTCAGCCACACTGGGTCTGCCCCCGCTCACGGCGCGTGTAGCCTCCCTGCCCACACTGCTCAGGCTCTAGGTTGTTCCGCCGGGAACAATCCGAGGATGGCCCTGGGTTGCATGCACCTCCCAGGTCCAAGCCACTCAGGTTCAGGCACTCAGGTAGTCCTCAGAGGCGCAGACTCAGTTGGGGCTGCGTTTTGTGCTCTTCCCAGGTCCGAGCAGCTCAGGTGATGAGGTGTTTGGCGAGCGCCAATGCTGCGACTTATCGCCTCCCCGCCACTTGGTTATCTGGGTGTAAAACCGGCGCACCTTCTCAGGCAGGTGTTGACCGTCCAGACCCCCAATAAGTTTTAGTTAGCAAAGAAGCCAGTTTTATAGATAATGTCTCTCTGGGGCTGCGATTGCCCCCTTCCGGCTCTGGCTGCCTGTCACCAGAGGGGGAAGGTTTGCAGCCAGCTACCTCTGTTTAGTCCTTTGTTCCGTGCGCGGGCTGGCGGTGTCTTAGGTTAGGGCTGGCTTTTCACATGGTAGATATCCCACAGTCTGGTTTGCTAGCCCAAATTATTTCGCTCAGATAGTGCTCAGGGTATTCAGGCCACATTCTTACTCTCAGCGATGCAGCCCGCGCCGCGCCTCCCTGCCCAGCCCCCGCTTGCTAATGGCGGATGCAGGCGTCTGCGCTGCTTCTCCGCTGGAGGAGTTACCGTAGGGCTCGCAATCTGCGAGTTTTAATTGTTTATTTATTTTTTCTCCCTGTTATGTTGTCCTCTGTGCTTCCAAAGCTCGGCACGGATTCGGCAGTGAGAAGGTTTCCTGGTGTTTGGAAACTTCTCTCTTTTTAAGACTCCCTTCCCGGGACGGAACTCCGTCCCTCCCTGTTTTGTCTCTTTTGTTGTCTTTAATATTTTTTCCTACCTCCTTTCGAGGAGTTGGGTTGCTTTTCTGGGTGCCTGATGTCCTCTGCCGGCATTCAGAAGTTGTTTTGTGGAATTTACTCGACGTTTAAATGCTCTTTTGATGAATTTGTTGGGGAGAAAGTGTTTTCCCCATCCTACTCCTCCGCCATCTTGGCGCCTTCCCTCCATTATCCTCAAACCAAAAGAATGATGCAGTTCCTGGAATATGTCCCAAGGCGGTTTGGGTGAGAAGGTTGGGCAATAAGGCTTGTTTTCTTTCTTTCTTATTTCTCAATATTGTGTGACTTTTGGCAAATAAACCCTCCTTGGGCAATCAAGTAACACTGAAAAGTCAGAGGTTATTATTTATTTCTTACTCTGCACTTTACTTACCATATTCCTCATTACTTTAAGATATTGAATCATGCTTTTCAACTGGCAACAGAGGAGATTTTTCGGCACTGTCAATCAAATATAACCAAGGATCAACTGTTGCATTGCTTCTATATAATCTTGTTTCAGACCCAACTTGAGTTAATCTTTGATAATAATAGTGTAACAAAATCGAGTCCTTGGACTTAGAAGGGATGAAAAGACTGGAATTCCCTTTGCTATTGTGATACTGCAATGCCAAAAATCTGGGAAGGTATACTTCATAGTTTAACTTCACATTGTAAAATACTTTGAGGCATTATTCTTGCAGTCTTTTGGTACTTGGTTTCAGTTATGTTTCATGTAATATTCACCAGAATTGCAAAATATAAGTACTCATTGGTTTCTTCTTAGCCACTAAGTCTGCTGAAATAGTCTTACCTTCTCTTATGAACCAAAAGATTTTTTATGCTGACATATCTAGGCGCTGAAAAATCAGAGAATAGTTACATAGTAGTACTAGCAATAGAGAGCTGTACATTCAAGTGTGAAGTTACCTTGGATATGCCTTAGATAATTACTCAGGTGTTGTTTTAACTGCTTTCTGTATTTCAGCCTGTCTGGTCAGCACAGAATTCTGTAAAGGTGACTTGATTTCATCCCAACAGGTTTTTTTAGACATCCTGGAGTGTGAAGATAAGTGGGCCTTAGGCAGCATCACCGCAAACAAAATAGTGGAGGTGATGGAATTCCAGCTGAGCTATTTCAGTTCCTAAAAGATGATGTTGTTAAGGTGCTGCACAGAGTATGACAGCAATTTTGCAAAAATTAGCAGTGGCCACAAGACTGGAAAAGGTCAGTTTTCATTCCAATCCCAAAGAAAGGCAATCTGAAATAATATTCAAACTACTAAACAATTGCACTCATCAAATGGCACCCGACTCCAGTACTCTTGCCTGGCAAATCCCATGGACGGAGGGGCCTGGTAGGCTGCAGTCCATGGGGTCACTAAGAGTCGGACACGACTGAACGACTTCACTTTCACTTTTCACTTACATGTATTGGAGAAGGAAATGGCAATCCACTCCAGTGTTCTTGCCTGGAGAATCCCAGGGACAGGGGAGCCTGGTGGGCTGCCGTCTATGGGGTCACACAGAGTCAGACATGACTGAAGTGACTTAGCAGCAGTAGCAGCACGTGCTAGTAAAGTAATGCTCAAAATTCTCCAAGCTAAGCTTTATCTGTACCTGAACTGAGAACTTCCAGATGTTCAAGCTGGATTTAGAAAAGGCAGAGGAACCAGAGGTCAAATTGCCAACATCCTTTGCATCATAGAAAACCAAGATAATTCCAGAAAAACATCTGCTTCATTCACTATGCCAAATCTTTGACAGTGTGGATCACAACAAACTGTGGAAAATTATTAAAGAGATGGGAATACCAGAGCCTCTTGAGAAATCTGTATGCAGGTCATGAAGCAACAGTTAGAACAAGAAATGGAACAATGAACTGGTGCCAAATAGGAAAAGGCGTCCATCCAGGCTGTATATTGTCACCCTGCTTACTTAACTTATATGCGGAATACATCATGTGAAAAGCCAGGCTGGATGAAGCACAAGCTGGAACCAAGATAGCCAGGAGAAATATCAATAACCTCAGATATGCAGCTGACACCACTCTTACAGCAGAAAATGAAGAACTAAAGAGTCTCTTGATGAAAGTGAAAGAAGAGAGTGAAAACATGGGCTTAAAATTCAACATTCAGAAAACTAAGATCATGGCATCTGGTCCCATCACTTTATGGCAAATAGATAGGGAAATAATGGAAACAGTGAGAGACTATTTTTCTGGGCTCCAAAATCACTGCAGATGGTGACTGCAGCCATGAAATTAAAAGACACTTGCTCCTTGGAAAAAGAGCTAAGACCAACCTACACAGCATATTAAAAAGCAGAGACATTACTTTGCCAACAAAGGTCCGTATAGTCAAGGCTATGGTTTTTCCAGTATTCATGTACGGATGTGAGAGTTGGACTATTAAGAAAGCTGAGCACTGAAGAATTGATGCCTTTGAACTGTGGAGTTGGAAAAGACTCTTAAGAGTCCCTTGGCCTGCCAGGAGATCAAACCAGTGCATCCTAAAGGAAATCATTCCTGAATATACATTCAAAGGACTGACGCTGAAGCTGAAACTCCAATCCTTTGGCCACCTGATGCAAAGAACTGATTCATTGGAAAAGTCCTTGATGTTGAGAAAGATTGAAGGCAGGAGGAGAAGGGGATGACAGAGGATGAGATAGTTGGATGGCATCACTGACTGAATGGACATGAGTTTGAGTAAGCTCCAAGAGTTGATGATGGACAGGAAATCCTGGAGTGCTGCAGTTCATGGGGTCACAAAGAGTCGGACAGGACTGAGTGACTGAACTGAACTGAACTGAGTTCTCAACTGCAAGAGTTGCCTCACCAGAGGTCATATTTTTCCCTGGGAATGCTCACAGGCAGTAACTAAGAGTGGTGCTAGGATAAAGACACTGCTGACTCAGCTTGCTGTGGGTAATTCTTACTGGAAATATTTTCTCCAGAGCTCCGCACTGGATTAGTCTCAGAATTTGTCAGACCTATGTCACAGTTTGACTTCTTTTCTTATCCAATTCTATTTCCTTCTTCCTCCAAATGTTGTCTGGCACCCCAAACTCTTGTTCAGGGTTTGCTTTTGGAGATCCATACTGAAGGTGTTGTTTAAATCCTTTCTGATTTTTTGTCTACTATTTTATCAATTATTGAGAAGGGACTGTTAAAAATCTTTAGCTATAGCTGTAGATTTCTCCATTTCTCTCAATTTTGTTCTGTCAGCATTGCTTCATGAAGTTTGAAACTCTGTTATTAAGTCATGCATATTTAGGATTATTGTGTCTTCCTGATGAATTGCCCCTTTAATCATTATTAAATACCCCTCTTTATTATATTCTTTGGCTTGCAGTCTAAGTTATCTGATATTAACACAGGTTAATACAGACAGAACATCTTTCTTATGTGTACAGTTTGTATGATAAATCTTTTTCCATCCCTTTAATTTCAAATTGTTCACTTCTTTATGTTTAACATCTGTTTCTTTCAGAAACAAGAGAGTTAGGTCTTGCTTTTCACTGACTCAATAAATTGCTTTCCTTTTGATTAAAATATTATGTTCATCTACATTTAACGTAATTATTGATATGCACTCAGTTGTACAGTCATATCTGACTCTGCAACCCCATGGAATATAGCCCAGCAGGCTCCTCTGTCCATGGAATTTTCCAGCAAGAATAATGCAGTGGGTTGCCACTACCTACTCCAGGGGATCTTCTGGACCCAGGAATCAAACCCAGGTCTCTTGAGTCTCTTGCATTGGCAGGTGGATTCTTCAGCACTAGCGCCACTTGGAAAGCCCCAGTTTTTGATATGGTTGAGTTTAAATCAATCATCTTGCTATTATTTTTTCTTCTGTGTTTGTCTTCCACCTTCCTGTTTCCCTGATCTCTCTCTGGACAATAGGATATTGTAGAGCATTCCATTTTATCAACTGTATTAGATTATTACCTTAGTTAAAAATTAGTATTTAAATAGCAGCTATAGTGCTTATACAGAGAAGGCAATGGCAACCCCCTCCAGTATTCTTGCCTGGAGAATCCCAGGGACAGAGGAGCCTAGTGGGCTGCCGTCTATGGGGTCACACAGAGTCGGACACGACTGAAGTGACTTAGCAGCAGCAGCAGCGTAGTGCTTATAATATGCATCTATGACTTTTCATGGAAAATAAAAACCAAACCATAGGTTGAGGGATCTAGTTCAGTTCCGTTCAGTTCAGTCACTCAGTCGTTTCTGACTCTTTGTGACCCCATGGACTGCAGCACGCCAGGCTTCCCTGTACATCACTGGAGCTTACACAAACTCATGTCCATCAGTCGGTGATGCCATCCAACCATCTCATCCTGTCATCCCCTTCTCCTCCCAGCTTCAATCTTTCCCAGCATCAGGGCCTTTTCAAATGAGTCAGTTCTTCACATCAGGGGGCCAAAGGATTGGAGTTTCAGCTTCAGTATCAGTCCTTCCAATGAATATTCAGGAATGATTTCCTTTAGGATGCACTGGTTGGATCTCCTTGCAGTTGATGGGACTCTCAAGAGTCTTATCCAACACCACAGTTCAAAAGCATCAATTTTTCAGAGCTCAGCTTTCTTTATAGTCCAACTCTCACATCCATACATGACCACTGGAAAACCCATAGCCTTGACTAGATGGACCATTGTTTGCAAAGTAATGTTTCTGCTTTTTAATATGCTGTCTAGTTTGGTCATAATTTTTCTTCCAAGGAGCAAGTGTCTTTTAATTTCATGGCTGCAGTCACCAACTGCCGTGATTTTGGAGCCCAAGAACATAAAATATCTTACTGTTTCCACTGTTTCCCCATCTATTTGCCATGAAGTGATGGGACCAGATGCCATGATCTTAGTTTTCTGAATGTTGAACGTTAAGCCAACATTTTCACTCTCCTCTTTCAATTTCAGGAGGCTCTTTAGTTCTGCTTTGCTTTCTGCCATAAGGATGATGTCATCTGCATATCTGAGGTTATTGATATTTCTTCCGGCTATCTTGATTCCAGCTTGTGCTTCCTCCAGCCCCGCGTTTCTCATGATGTACTCTGCATATAAGTTAAATAAGCAGGGTGACAAGATACAGCCTTGACGTACTCCTTTTCCTATCTGGAACCAGTCTGTTGTTCCATGTCCAGTTTTAATTGTTGCTTCCTAACCTGCATACAAGTTTCTCAAGAGGCAGGTCAGGTGGTCTGATATTCCCATCTCTTTAAGAATTTTCCACAGTTTATTATGATCCACATAGTCAACAGTTTTGGCATAGTCAATAAAGCAGAAGTAGATGTTTTCTGGAACCCTCTTGCTTTTTCTATGATGTAACAGATGTTGCATTTTCATCTCTTGTTCCTCTGCCTTTTCTAAATCCAGTTTGAACATCTGGAAGTTCATGGTCCATATAGTGTTTAAGCTTTGCTTGGAGGATTTTGAGCATTACTTTGCTAGCATGTGAGATGAGTGCAATTGTGCGGTAGTTTAAACATTCTTTGGCATTGCCTTTCTTTGGGATTGAAATGAAAACTAACCTTTTCCAGTCCTGTGGCCACTGCTGAGTTTTTCAAATTTGCTGGCATATTGAGTGCAGCACTTTCACAGCATCATCTTTTAGGATCTAGGAAGAAATACAAATATAGACAAAATAATCTAACTGGGTTGCAAATGTATGCCATATTTCCACTAAAGTGATGCATGGTAGGTGGGGAATACTGACCTAAGTCATTCTGGAAATGAGTAGAATTTGTAGTATTAAAGCCCAAGGAATTGTATATAAGTACTGTGCCCTAATTGGTAAACTTTTTTTGCACGAGTCCATTCTGAAGAAGATCAGCCCTGGGATTTCTTTGGAAGGAATGATGCTAAAGCTGAAACTCCAGTACTTTGGTCACCTCATGCAAAGAGTTGACTCATTGGAAAAGACTCTGATGCTGGGAGGGATTAGGGGCAGGAGGAGAAGGGGACGACAGAGGATGAGATGGCTGGATGGCATCACTGACTCGATGGATGTGAGTCTCAGTGAACTCCGGGAGTTGGTGATGGACAGGGAGGCGTGGCGTGCTGTGATTCATGGGGTCGCCGAGAGTCGGACACGACTGAGTGACTGATCTGATCTGATAGGTTAAGAATTGTGAAACCACTGTACTATTTACTAGGAATGAATAAATAAGTGAATGGATATGGGCAATGTTAGAACCCAGGACTGCTGGAAAAGAAAGCTAACAGTAAAGCAAAGGGAGGAGAATAGGATGAAGTATGCAATGCTAAATTAGAGACAGTGCTTGAAAAAAGTGACAGTGTTAGTCTCTCAGTCATCTCTCAGTCATGCCCAACTCTTTGGGACCCCGTAGACTGCAGCCTGCCAGGCTCCTCTGTCCATGGAATTCTCTAGGCAAGAGTACTGGAAGGGGTAGCCATTTCCTTCTCCAGAGGATCTTCCTGACACAGGAATGGAATTCGGGTCTCCCTCCTTGAAGGTGGATTCTTCACTAGCTGAGCCACAGGGAAGCCCTGTATATAGCTTAATATAGATCCTGGTGATTAGAGAAAGAATTATAGATGTTTGTATATGATGTGTTAATATACACATAAATATTCTCCAGTTTTGTCTGCAGAGAGGGCCTGTAACAACCCCACCACAGCAGTGACAAGTGCATCCAGGGCCCAGATACAAGTTTCTACTCCAGTCCCCAAAATTGGAAGCAGACCTTGGAGAAATTGTCAATACTAGGAATAATACAGGAAGTGTACAATTTTTGCCTCACTTTTCCCTCTGTTTCTTAAATTGAATTTTTTCTATTAACCTTTCTTTAAATCCTCACACGTTGTCTTCCAGTATCTCCAGCATGCTATAAAACATATCCAGTGAGTTTTACATTTTAATTTCTTTTATTTTATAATTTTTATTTGATTTTTTATTAGTTTCTAATTTTATAGTTTTCTGTTGAAATCCCTATTGACTCACTAAAGCCAAAAAAAAAAAAAGCTCTCATTAATTTGATGATTACATTTTCTTTTAATTTTTGAGCATATTTATATTAGCCTCCTTAAAATGTTCAGGCTTAGTTTCTCTTAAATGATATCTTTCCTAAATGAGGGTCACATTTCTGATTGTATTCTGGCTATTGTGCAGATGCATTATACAAACTTTAGATTCTGTTATTTTTTCTCTGGAGAAGATTAATTTGTCTAATATACAATATAATTACTAGATGATCATCTTGAAACTTTGCAGGCTTATTTTTACACTTTTTGAAGGTCAATCTGTAAGAATCCCAGCATTCCTCAAATGCTTCAAATTTGATAAGTCTAAAACTCCAAAGTGTGGATCTCTTCAACTCTTGATTTTAGGCTTTGTTAAAGGAGACGTAGAGAAGACCATTCTCTTCAGTGAGGTCCTTATTCAATATTACTTCAGTCACTATATTGTAAATT
Source organism: Bos taurus (assembly GCF_002263795.3). Classification (NCBI taxonomy): domain Eukaryota; kingdom Metazoa; phylum Chordata; class Mammalia; order Artiodactyla; family Bovidae; genus Bos; species Bos taurus. The sequence continues at coordinate 36,796,373 of NC_037328.1, read as the reverse complement.
CCTTGACAGTAGAAATAATACCTGGTAAATCTTTGTATTCCTCCAGGCTAACACAATACTTCACATAGAGTATGTAGCTGATAAGCAGTTGTTGAATATTTTTTAAATTCTTATTGGAGTATAGTTGATTTAAAGTGTAATGGTACTTTCTGCTGTACAGCAAAGTGAATCAATTGTACATATACATGTATCTGCTCTTTTTAAGACTCTGTTCTTATGTAGGTCATTAGGGAATGACTGTTCAATTTTTTTAATTACTAAACTTTGATTTAGACTGTTCAATTTTTGATTTGCTTAAGAATTTAAATGGCCCTGGATTTCTTTGTGCTAGGCCAGTCCCCCAACATCTGCTAGTTCTGGTTTACCTCTCAGAGCTTAATTCCGTTTCCAATCCAGTAGCAATTTCTTCCTCATAACCCAGCCCTGCATTTATGCAGGCCAGCTCTCACCCTAGGATACAGGAAGAGACCTTTGTACTTCCTCCTGCACAATTCCATCTCCAGCCACATCAGTTGTCCCAAGCTCTGATCTCATCTCAGCAGGACTTACCTGCCCTACTTGGATTCCAACTTCATGCACTACAAATATAGAATTGTCCAGGGGAGACAGGAGGCTCTTTTCGTGGTTTACATCCTCTCAGAGATCACAGATGTGTCACTGTTGTCATCACTTGCACAGTGACTAGCCCAGAGAAAGGGCTCAATAATTATACTTTGAGTAATAAAAGCAAGTGGCTCATATACTGTGTCCAGTTTTATGGCTGTTTGCTGTAAGATAGTTGGTCCAGTACCAATAACTCCATAATATCCAGGATCTGAAGTCCTCTTAATAAACTATTAATCTCGATTGCATCTCATCTTTCATGGCCATTCTCTTCTCTTCTTTACATTGCCCCATAATTGAAATTCAGACTTCACTTGGATTTTCCAAAGATAAGACAAAATACTTGCATTTGTGATACAATTTACTGAGTTTCAGGAAACAGAGGGAATTTTATAGCACACAAATGCAAATAATTTTAAATTGCTTGTTAGGCATTCTTGTGACTTAAGATATTTTTCTTGTCACTCTGTCCCTGCAAAATTCTGCCTGGTCATCTTTCTGACTAGTCTTCAGTCTCCTCATATGTCTTCGCTCAAACTTTTTTCTTTCTCCTTTTTCTACTTTCCTACTTCCAAATGTTTCATCATCATATTTTATTCATAGAAGTTTAGCTATTAGTTTTATTTGCTGTTTGTTTTCACAGTACAGCCTCAGGGTCTCATTTTCCACATCAAAGGAGTTTAATTTCCTAAATAGCATTTCCTCCTTATGAAGAACTTTGGTGCCAGTTGATAAAATAATAATATCTATAAATGCATATTTGCAGAGATTAAAAATATTAATATTCAACTATATTACATAATTATCAATTTAAGTCATTCATTCATTTGATAGCCATTTATTTATTGATGGATTTCATTATTTCATGAGCTGAGGTTCAGTTCAGTCACGTCCAACTCTTAGCTACCCCATGGAGTGCAGCACGCCCCGCCTCCGTGTCCATCACCGACTCTCAGAGTTTACCCAAACCCATGTCCATTGAGTCGGTGATGCCATCCAACCATCTCATCCTCTGCCGTCCCTTTCTCCTCTCGCCTTCAATCTTTCCCAGTCTCAGGGTCTTTTCAAATGAGTCAGTTCTTCGCATCAGGTGGCCAAAGTATTGGAGTTTCAGCTTCACCATCAGTCCTTCCAATGAATATTCAGGAGTGATTTCCTTTAGGATGGACTGCTTGGAAGTCCTTGCAGTCCAAGGGACTCTCAAGAGTCTTCTCCAACACCACAGTTCAAAAGCATCAATTCTTCAGCCCTCAGCTTTCTTTATAGTCCAGCTCTCACATCCATACATTACTACATGAGGTTAACAAGACTAAAAATATATAGCCCATTCCCCGTATGAAACTCCTTACTCAAATCTAGAAATCAAAACAGAAAACAATTTTATCAAGTTCTGTGACTGATATAATATAACATGGATTGCTAAGGGAACATAGATAGTAATTCAGACAGGAAGGATTGTGATTGCCTTCGTAGAATGCAACATGATCTGAGTTCGAATGCTTTTCTCTCTGAAGCTTTGCTTGATCCTCAGACTATAAAGCCATGGTATTTGTTATCAACCCTCTTATATTTTTCTTTGTGATTTTGATCACATTAATATATGTGCCTCTACCACTAGATAATGGGGCTTCTCAGGTGGCTCAGTGGTAAAGAATCCACCTGCCAATGCAAAGGGACACAAGAGACATGGGTTTGATACCTGGTTTGGCAAGATTCTCTCGAAGAGTAAATGGCAGTATTCTTACCTGGAGAATTCCATGGACAGAGGAACCTGGGAGGCTAAAGTCCATGGGGTCACAAAGAGTTGGACATGACTGAGTTACAGAGCATGCACACACACATGACTAGTTAGTAAATTCTTGGATATTGGCTCTGTGTTCCCAGCATTTGTACAATGTCTTAAAGTAAGTGAAAGTCGCTCAGTCATGTCTGACTCTTTGCAATCCCATGGACTATACAGTCCATGGAATTCTCCAGCCCAGACTACTGGAGTGGATAGACTTTCCCTTCTCCAAAGGAGATTCCCAGCTCAGGGATCGAACCCAGGTCTCCTGAATTACAGGCAGATTCTTTATTAGCTGAGCCACAAGGGAAGCCCAATGCTAGCACACAATAAATGCTCAATAATTATATTTTGAATGATTAAGACAATGAATGAAAAAGCTTGCAATGTATATCCTTTGATGCTTAAAATGTAGATTTATTTAGCTATTTATTTTGGGTATATGATTAATATTTTCAAAATACTGTCTATTATTTTTTAACATGTTTATAATTGATTCTCCCAAGAGTCAAATATATTTTCTCTGCTTTTCTTATTATTTGTATATATAAAAGAACAGTCTTAATTTATATGTACTTTTTGGTAAAGAGATATACATTCTTTTGTTTTCCATTTTTTGTTTGTATGATTTAAGAAACATATTCATTCTTTGTACAGTTGTTTATGCTTTCTCAATGAAGGCAACGTTGTTAGGTCTTCGAGGATACTGCTCATTGATATATTCAAAAGATAGATTATATGCCTTTTCAATTGACTTAATGCTTGTGACTGCAGCAGAAGGAGGGGAAAATAAGAGTATTTTTAGGTGTGTTAGAAAGAAGTGTCAAAGCACCTCAGGCTGAGAAGACAGTCCAAGATAACACTCTTGCCTGATGTTAAAGACAATCTGTTCTTGCCTTCTCCCCACTCTGATTAGAGCTCATGTACCTCAACATTTCAACTTCAGAAACGTCAACACTAAAAGACTCATATTTAGATAGGTAAATAAGGTGATTTTATAAGTTAGTTTTGAAAGTTATTATAGTGAGGGTAGACTGTCTGCTTCTGTAACAAGTGAATGTTCAACTATTCAAAACCTGTTTAGGGAATGGTGTATCTTACAAGATTTATAATGATATAGAATTATCAGCAGGAAGAAACACCAGGGCTCATTAGTTAGTTCCCCAATTTCTAGGCAGGACTGGATCCAAGCCTATCCCAACATATGGATAGCCTTAGGAAAAGAGACTTCTCAGATCATTTCTCAGATCATTTCCATGCCTAGTTTAGTGCCTTGAAATGTGTTGTTAAAAGAATACTTTATAGGAAGTCACACATCTGACTTCTATTTTTGTTTTCTGTTCCATGGCATCATGCTTAAAAACTACTTGCATTTTTTAATCTATAATATTAGAGTGGTCAGCCACAGGTTTTTGAAAAATCTCCCTGAAAAAACAAAAGTGAGTTTGGAAGAATATTATCACTTTCAACATTTACGAAAAATAATCCTGGAAGTTATAAACAATAAATAGCAGATGTTTTTAATATTCAGATATCATGAAAATTCATTGATTTCTTTTTTATAGGCTTCAGTTTTGATGCTGAAAGGTATTCTTATTTAGTAAATTATGAATTTTAAGGTTTAAAAGTAATTTTGAAGTGTAAATAGTATTCTTGTTTCTTCTATGAGGGGATACATTACACATCTGGGCATCTAGAAGTAGGAGAAATATCTTGAGACTTTAACAAGCAAGCAAGAAAATAAACGATTGCATATTACTATTAGTATCTAACTCAACCAGGAATAAAAAGAAAGGTTTTCTTTTTGGAGGTAAAATTACACCTTTTAATCTTTAGGTAATATTTAGTACACTAGAACCCTCAGTGCCGACCTTAGATTTTGCGAATTCAGTTCAGAACTACACGCTCTTGCTCTATGGAGCTGTGTTTCTTGTTAATAGAATTATGTGCAATGCTCATTGCCGATCATTTTACTACTGTCTACATCTTTCTGAATCAAAAACCTCTGATAGTGGGAATTGGGAAGCCACATTTGTCACAAACATCTCAGATAGTCCCATTGTAGCACTACTGTAGCTAGTCCAGAGATCACACTTGGAAAATACTGTATCTGGATGGTATGAGTAAGAAAAAAAGGTTGGTCTTCTGCAGCTAGAGTAGAAGGCATATAAAATACAATGAATACTTTCAAGGAACCCTGCCACCCTGAGAGCCCTTACACTGCCTTGCCCTTCTATGACACATCATCCTTGACGTTTTTATTTACTAATTATGTTACTTTACTTTGTATTTTGGTTATATCAATCAAGCTGCTACTTATGCTCATTTGTCTCCACTTCAAAACCTGGAGACTTAGACAAGCAGGTTCCTTCAGAAGAATGTAAACATTTGGGAATGATCTTTGTGGTACTGGTCAAAAAAGACAACAAACTCCTCCCCACCTCCTGCATCCATGCCCATTGCAGGGCCCTCCCACTCTGAATCCAGACTTCGGTGTGTGACTTGTGTCAGCCAATGGCACAGTAGCAAAAGTGACACAAGTAGGGACTTGAAAACCACATATCTCCTTGCTGCTATTGGAATCCTATGAGCACCATGCGGAACACTGGAGATAGCCAACGACAGAATGAGAGGCGTGTGGCCCGTGACCACAGCTCCCCTGTATCAATAGCTTCCACGTACTCAAGGTGTACGGGGCCATCTCCTAAAAGCTGGCCATCACCCAGCTGCTAGGACATCTGTGAGAAGATTTGCTTTCTGTCTTTAGGGTGAAATTGTAATATTACAGCATTAGATCCATTTGTTCATGAAAGTAAATATTTAAAATGTTAAAATAATGAAAGTTGTACTGAGACGAAGTATTATGGTTTTGTATTTTTAAGAAACAGAAACGTTAGCATCTTTTGGCTTCTGGTTGTGAAGTATTTAGCATCCTGCTGTGATTGTATTTGTAATTGAATAATTTATATATTTAAATTAAATAATTGATCATCCCCTTGCAAAATTCCTAGACCTCCAGCTAGGTAACATGAATGCCTGCAAAACAAAAGATATGTATGACAAAGATGCTTTATTATGTGTATTTCCTCAAGTACATATATAATATATTTATGCATACATGATATAAGATGAACACATTTGAAAATGAGCACATATATGGTAAATAAATGTTCTTAAATGTGTCAGAGTATAATTACTATGACTATTCAAGTTAGGATATTTTCTATGAGTATGAATATCATACGGGGCTTCCCAGGTGGCTCAGTGGTAAAGAAATTGCCTTCAGCTCAAGAGATACGGGTTTAATTCCTGGGTTGGGAAGATTCCCTGGAAGAAATGACTCCAGTATTCTTGCCTGAAAAATCTCATGGACAGAGGAGCTGGGTGGGCTATAGTCCATGGAGTTGCAAAGAGTAGGAAACAACTGAATGACTGAACACACACACACACACATATTATATATATATATGTAATATATATTTATAATATTTTATATGTCATATTCAGTTCAGTTCCATTCAGTCACTCAGTCATGTCTGACTCTTTGTGACCCCATGAACTGCAGCACGCCAGGCCTCCCTATCCATGAACAACTCCCAGTGTCTACCCAAACCCATGTCCATCGAGTTGGTGATGCCATCAAACCATCTCATCCTCTGTCATCCGGTTCTCCTCCTGCCCTCAATCTTTCCCAGCATCAGGATCTTTTCAAATGAGTCAGCTCTTCCCATCAGGTGGCCAAAGTATTGGAGTTTCAGCTTCAACATCAGTCCTTCCAATGAACACCCAGTATCCATCTCCTTTAGGATGGACTGGTTGGATCTCTTTGCAGTCCAAGGGACTCTCAAAGTCTTCTCCAACACCACAGTTCAAAAGTATCAGTTCTTAGGTGCTCAGGCAATGGCATCCCACTCCAGTACTTTTGCCTGGAAAATCCCATGGACGGAGGAGCCTGGTGGGCTACAGTCCATGGAGTCGCTAGAGTCGGACATGACTGAGTGACTTCTTTCACTTTTCCCTTTCATGCATTGGAGAAGGAAATGGCAACCCACTCCAGTGTTGTTGCCTGGAGAATCCCAGGGACGGGGAAGCCTGGTGGGCTGCCGTCTCTGGGGTTGCACAGAGTCGACACGACTGAAGCGACTTAGCAGCAGCAGCAGCAGCAGTAGCAGCAGCAGGTTTCTTTATAGTCCAACTTTCACATCCATACATGACCACTGGAAAAACCATAGCCTTGACTAGATGGATCTTTGTTGGCAAAATAATGTCTCTGCCTTTTAATATGCTGTCTAGGTTGGTCACAACTTTCCTTCCAAAGAATAAGCGTCTTTTAATTTCATGGCTATAATCACCATCTGCAGTGATTTTGAAGCCCAGAAAAATAAAGTCAGCCACTATTTCCAGTTTCCCCATCTATTTCCCATGAAGTGATGGGACCAGATGCCATGATCTTAGTTTTCTGAACATTGAGCTTTAAGCCAACTTTTCCACTCTCCTCTTTCACTTTCAAGAGGCTCTTTAGTTCTTCCTCACTTTCTGCCATAAGGGTGGTGTCATCTGCATATCTGAGGTTATTGATATTTCTCCCAGCAATCTTGATTCCAGCTTGTGCTTCCTCCAACCCAGCGTTTCTCATGATGTACTCTGCATATAAGTAAAATAAGCAGGGTGACAATATACAGCCTTGACGTACTCCTTTTCATATTTGGAACTAGTCTGTTGTTTCATGTCTGGTTCTAACTGTTGCTTCCTAACCTGCATACAGGTTTCCCAAGAGGCAGGTCAGGTGGTCTGATATTCACATCTCTTTCAGAATCTTCCACAGTTAATTGTGATCCACACGTTCAAAGGCTTTGCATAGTCAATAAAGCAGAAATAGATGTTTTTCTGGAACTCTCTTGCTTTTTCCATGATCCAACAGATGTTGGCAAATTGATCTCTGGTTCCTCTGCTTTTTCTAAAACAAGCTTGAACATTTGGAAGTTCACGGTTCACATATTGCATATTAAAACTCTCAAAATTTTCTTTACAGTAAATACTACATCATTGTGAATGCCTATATTTAATATTAAAAACAATGTGACCCCTATGAATGCACCTCTCAATGCTTAAATTATTATGCTATTGTAAATCACTTGAGTATATAGTCTGCTAAAGCAGTAGTAAAAGTAGGTAGGTACCTTAGCTGCGTAATGTTCAAATAATGGATTCTTTGGTGCTTGGGGAAATTAGTTAGTTAGAAAAAAATGTGCTTTTGCATAAATTTTTGTGTACGTGTATCTGTGAATTTACATATCTGATATTATTCATAGTAAATAATTGGGAATATTTATATTATTTTCTTATACAGCAACAGAAGAAAAAAAACATTTTTATGTATGTTAAAAAGAAATGGCAAAGCATTTCTGGCGGAGAATATCTGAATTTAAGAATCTATTTTAATGTATAATATTGTACATAAAACCACAGATATGTAAGATAGCCTCTCTTTAGTACTTACTAAAAAAACTTACTCTTCTATAAACAGTTCTTACATTGACCAGAGCTTGTCTAGCTCCCGAGACATATGTCAAATTCATATCCTTAAGATACCTACCACAGTGTATGACCAGTAATATATGTATGAAACAAATTATAGAACAATTCAATTATTATTTCTACATACTGAACAAAAGTATTACAATAATTTTTCTTTTTGCAATAAATCAACTCCCTCTCTAGCTTCCATAAAATTTTAATTCACACTGGGACGTGTGGACACCTGTTTGTTTACAAAGCCTTCAGTCATGGAGACATAGATTTAAAGAGTTGAGACAAGAATAAAATAAACTGGATGGCATCCTTTTAAATCCAACTGTGACTTTCATCTTTGTCACAAAATAAGCACAACATTTGGCAAGATTGGAAGCTTTATCCCCAGGCAGGTCCAAGTTGGCACAGAATCACCTTGACAGGTTCCCAGATCAGCAAGAACTCTCTGCTCTGAAAGGCTCCTTTTGCTAAATTTAACTTTCCCTGTGTAAAATGAATGAGATGCTCCTGAGGAGAAGAAAGATCTTCAAGATCAAGGAGTGGAGGCATTGGGCTAAGTCAGCTCATCCAGGTGTAGAGGATAAACACATAGGCTCACGACAACATGCACAAGAGAAATACAGACTGCATACAAATTAAGATATTCCTGTGGATTGGGGAAGATAAATGATTCATTCTATTTTGTTTCCCCCTGTGGAATCACATCATTTTCATTTTATTTGGAGGCAGCTGGGCTCAACAGTAAGAGTAGGAAAGATGATAATTATGTTGTGTCTCGACGTTAGCACTTCTGAGTCTGAAGGCTATTTTCAATGTTAGGTTTTATGATTGGAAAAGACTCCAACTTTCTTCTGCTTAAATTAAAGCCAAATAAATACCTGTAATAATTAAAAAAAAAAAAGTTGCGGTGCCAGCAAGCTGTGACACTAGCAGGCTGAGTCATGAACACAGCATGAACTTTGAAGTCAAGGATTTTTTGGTCTGTATTTAGGTTCACGATTTGCACAGAAGGCTGTGTCTTTTCCCACGTCACACAAAGTATGTTGGCAAAACCTTGATGAGATGTAGCTATAGCATAAGTGTGGTTATTTTAGGAATCGTTTTGGTTCATGTCACTGTAGACTCAACTAAGTTGTCAAGCAGCATGAGAATGTTACTTAAACTTAAAAGTACCTTACTAAATTAAATAGTGATGAAAAAAGTGTTCTTAATCTCCTGCCTCTGGGCATGCTTTTGCTAAATTCCAGCTTTATTTACTTAAATTCTCGTCCCTTTAGATATCAGAAAGAAAAGTTTATTATCCTGCTCGAGACAGAATTCTGTGCCACATGATGCAACTAGTTCTTTTTTTTTCTGGACAAGTACAGTTCATTATATGTGCCTAGCCTGAATATCTGTAATCAGTCTGCATTGATGGATCTTTTCCCAGGCTTCATTCCCATATCTATAAAATTCTGTTTTGCTAAGTTGAAAATGCTGCAAGTAGCATTCTACAGTGAAAGTCTTATGTGCTTTACCAGCTGGCATTTTTCTCTTGTTCATTTTACTCTTCAGATTGCAATAGTTGGAGAACCTTAGGAAGCATCTGTTCTAAGCTGTTCATTTTACAATTGAGAGAATTAAACCTCCAAGATGCAGAGAAAGTTATTCATACACAGCTAATCAGTAAAATTAAATCAGAAAGGAGGGCTACTGGCTTCTAGGGCTTTTTTCTCTGATAAACCTGCTCCCTGGAAGCTCCCATGGTTTTTTTTTTTTCTGTATTCTGCATCAAAAAATGGAGTCTCATCCTATTTATCATCTCTTGACCATGCATGAAATCTCTGCTAAAAAGATAAAGCACTAAAGAATGATAGATACCTACTATTGCTCTCCCCAGTGACTTTCTTAAAGTCACTTGAACACTGAATGTTTAGATTTTTACATTTTTTCACATTTTTATATTCTTGTTTCATCCGAGAAGCTTATTCCAAAAGAATAACAATAAGATAGAAAGAAACATGAATGTTCCAATATTGTTTTTAAAGAAGTATTTTATTCATCTTAAAATGTATTTTTCATTTTGCAGGAAAAATTTAGTTACCAAAAATTCAATTCATTTTAAAATTAAGAAAAGCATCTGTTGAAATTACATAATATAAAATATATTCTGTCAGAAGTTTCCATTCTGTGAGGATACAGCTTTCCCAAAAGACTGGAAGTTCCCTTTAGACCAGAAAATCAACTAATAATTAAGTTATTATCTCAGCTTTTGTTTTAAGAAAGTGAAAGTGAAAGTCACTCAGTTGTGTCCAACTCTTTGTGACCCCATAGACTATACAGTCCATGGCATTCTCCAGGCCAGAATACTGGAGTGAATAGACATTCCCTTCTCCGGGGGATCTTCCTAATCCAGGGGTTGAACCCAGGTCTCCTGCATTGCAGGTGGCAGGTGAGCCGCCTGAGAAACCCTTTGTTTTAAGAAGAAAGCCTCATATCCAAATTTTCCTGCAGTATGAAATTCTAACTTTCTTGTTCTCCATATTGCAAAATCATTCAATAGTAAGAGTCTCTGAACTTTGAAGGTGAAGCTTCCAAAAGTTTGAAAATACAAATGAAGTGTAGGGTCCAAAAAGCATCATTTTTACTTTACATGTACTAATCAGCACAAATTTTCAAAGGACACTTTTATCAAGGATGGGCATAGATAGTACTTATGCCCTGGGAAAAATTGAATTGAACCAATGATAGGATTCAGAATTGGATAGTTTATGGGTCTTAAGTCATGTGAATGACTTACACGTAAAGTATTTCAGGGCATGAAGAAATTTCTTTTTACCCTGGAAAACATATTATTTTGACATGTGTATGTCAAAATCAAGGATTTGAGAGCCCAATGAATTTGAGTTTAAATCATTACTTTTGGTATTTATTAAGAGTAAGATTTTGAGAAAGTTAATTTATCTCACCAATTTTAAAGCTCCTTCTCTGACAGAAAAAGGCATAATAAGTTAGTTACTAGTGGTTGTGACCAGTAATACAACACATGCTCACTGCTCCTCCTAGTACCTATTTTATACAATGCAATTAAAGAAATTAGGTGGTTGTTATTCTGCTTATGTGAAAATCCATTTGTATCAAATTGAAGAATTGTGCTTGGGTGCTTAGCACAATTGCTAAGCACAATTCTTTTGGGTTTAACTCTACAAATTTAAACTTCCAGACTCTAGTCTCCTAATGCATGTAAATTGGGGGTATCTAATTCCAATACTTTGGCTACCTGATACAAAGAACTGACTCATTGGAAAAGACCCTGATGCTAGGAAAGATTGAGGGCAGGAGGAGAAAGGGACGACAGAGGATGAGGTGGATGGATGGATCACCGACTTGATGGACATGAATTTGAGTAAGCTCCAGGAGTTGGTGATGGGCAGGGAAGCCTGGCGTGCTGCAGTCCATGGGGTTGCAAAGAGTCAGACAGAACTGAGCAACTGAACTGAACTGAACTGAACTGAATTCTAATATGTCTTCTTCCACCTTTTCATCCATGTGCCCTAGTCTTCAAAATTGGTCCCCAGCTCAAATGTAAGATACTTTCCTTTTCAATCTTGCCCTCATAATCAGGGATTTGCATGGATTATAATCAGGAATTTTCAGAAGGCTTGGTCATTCCATTATGCTTGCTCTGAAGATCAATTTTGCAACATCTGCCTAAGACCAACTCAATAGACAAGGCTAGATGTCACTTTCAGGCCCACTAACAGTAGACCCAGTGGTTAACAACAAACTGTTTAAGGAGAAATCACCAACACATGCAATAAAAATAATCAGTTTTACTGGAGGTATTATGCCCACATTCCAGGCCAGTACTATCCAATCAGTAGATGAGAGAAATGTCCTTTCCTTTGCTGTTCAATATGATAGCTTTGACTCCTAAGCATTTGGCTATAAAACTTGACTACTACATACTATTACACACAGAAAGTAGGTATTGCAACTGAAGATTTGATGGTATTAATTTTATTAATGTTCAAATTTAGATAGCCATTTGTGGCTAATATCTACTGCACTGAACATCATGGTTCTAGACTCTACATTTTTACAATAGAAATACTGTTTTTCTAAAGCTTTAAATTATTATACTCTGTGTTCCTGAGATAAGAATTAAAATTAAATTCAATATAAAATCTTAAGTAAAATTATAAATATCATTTTATGTTTTTATAATTCATGTATCTTTATTGTTTTTGTACAATTCTCTCTCTCTCTGAAAATAGTATTGTCTATTCTCTCTTGTTTTTTCTTCTCCTCCGTTTCCTGTCCAGGATGCTACTATCTGTAGCAGTGAAGGAAGTAAGATACTCTAATTCAGGCATTTCAAGTAGCATCTATAAGAATACTGCTGCTGCTGCTAAGTAGCTTCAGTCGTGTCCGACTCTGTGCAACCCCATAGACGATGGTCCACCAGGCTCCACCATCCCTGGGATTTTCCAGGCAAGAACACTGGAGTGGGTTGCCATTTCCTTCTCCAATGCATGAAAGGGAAAAATGAGTATGAAGTTGCTCAGTTGTGTCCGACCCTTCACGACCCCATGGTCTGCAGCCTACCAGGCTTCTCCATCCATGGGATTTTCCAGGCAAGAGTACTGGAGTGGGGTGCCATTGCCTTCTACAAGTACATAATTATCAAGGCCACATTAAGTATGTAGTCCCTGAGACAAATTAAACGAAAAATCGTCTAAGTGTAAAGGGTCATAGCTAATAAACAGAACATAATCTCCTGTGTTCTATCCCTAAAGAAAATTAAATTTTAATGACCCTGAGAGCTCATTGTTCAGAAATGTCACTCTAACTAATCTTGTAAATGACAGTAAACTCCGGAATTGCGTTAAAAGTTAAACATCCTCTGCAAATTGCTACTTAAGTCCGGGAATATACTAGTTGCTTCAGGCAAGCTCTTAGGAAAATCAGAATATTGACAGGTTATACCAAGATGCAAGAAGAAGCCTAGAGATCTGTAAAATCATTCACTGCTGAATGACTTATTGAGGCATATCCTTGCCAAACATTACACTAAAAAGTATTTTAGATACTTGGGAATTTATATTGTCAGCCTCAAGTCATATGTTTCAGGCAACACCCATGTCACTGGGAGAACTGTATCAAAAGACTTCAGGGACTGGTTCAGAGATAGACTTATAGAGCTCTCATTTTCTCTGTGGTCGTGGGAGAGCATGTGAATTGAAAGAGGGGGACAGAGAGCAAGAGAGAGAGAATCACCATCAGATGATCATTGGGACTCAACTTCTAGAAGGTTCCTAAACTTTCCCAGCCTAGACACAGCTGGAAGTGGGGGAGGGTGGGGGGGGGGAGTCTGTTTCTTGTCTACACTTCAGCATACTAGAGAGCTCTGCATTTTTCTAGTTGAGGGTAGAAAGAAGTGGGTAAAAAGAAATATCCCTGGGATTATTTATCGCTACTTTACAACAACTCTTGATGGACTAACTTGGGTAAAGTTCTTTTTTTTTCCCTGATTTTGTCAGTTTATGTATTTGAGAGAAGGAGAACAGAGGTGAGATGGTATATTATCACTGAAGTTCACAAGGAGAATGAATGGAAAAGAAGAAAAGTAACTGGTCAATTAAAAAAATAAACATTTATGGCAAGAATGTACAAAAGAGACTGAGATAGCAACAAATCCAATAGTAATGAAGACTGTGAATATAGACTGACACATGTAGCTAAATGTAAAATTTTATAAATTTATAAATTAAAAATGAGGAAGAAAAATGAGGAAAATAATTTAAAATGTTATTAAAATGGACACTGCTTTGCCTTGAAATCAGTGACTGTTTCAATTAAGTGATAATAAGGAAAAGTATTCTTTAAATATAAAGACTATACTCATAAACAGAATTGTATTTAACAGATAATTGGAGGCATTGAAGTTGGAAGAATGAAAACTTTGTAGGGCAAGATAAAAGAAAGGTCCTATTGGAGACCGTCAGTGATCAACTGTCAGCAGCAGCAGGTAAGATATACTGGGCACGAGGTCCAGCACTGACTGCAATTTTAGATCACCTTTTATCTAAGATAAGAACTTGATAAAAAAGAACTAAGAAACAAAACAATGAATTGGACTGTCTTAAACAATTAGGACATCTAAAACCATGTATTAAATGACTACATGAATAAAATAGGAGCATTATAAGATCTTCAACTAAATGCATATATTGTTTGACTGAGCTGTGTGCTGGGCTAAGTTATTTCAGTGGTGTCTGACTCTGTGCAACCCTATGGACTGCAGCCTTCCAGGCTCCTCTCTCTGTAGGATTCTCCAGGCAAGAATATTGGAGTAGGTTGCCACACCCTTCTCCAGGGGATCTTCCCTACCCAGGGATCAAACCTGCAGCTCCTGTGCCTCCTGCATTGCAGGCGGAGTCTTTACCACTGAGCCAGCAGGGAAGCCCCATGTTGTTTGACTAAGACTATATTATTCCACAGCAACATTATATCTGGTAGAAAAGAATTTATAAAACTTTAATTATAGCTATAATGAAAAATTTTTAATGTATTTCTAAGAGAGTTGATTTTTTTTTTCTAAACTCTACCTTTTTTTCAATTGAATGTAGAGGAAACCTTTACCGTCTGCATCCAGAACACTAATATTTGATCAAAGTATACTTATAGAAATTATTTCACCATATACTTTCAAGTGATGAGAAAAAACACTTTATAAGTTTCTTAGCTTCAAGTAGAAAAGCATTTAGAGAAAGGACATTTTCTTTGTAATTTCATATGAATCCTTTTTTAAGTAAGACTATAACCATAATCTTTTCAGTAATTTCTACTTGGGATTGGAGTTGGGATAGAAATGGGCAAATAATACTCACTCTTTTTATTTAAGAGAACAAAACTTGCTTTTCAAAGCATAGTGATCAGAACCCTGAGTTCTGTATTGGGTTCAGTACAGGCTTCAGTGGGTTCAAACTCTGGTTCTTCCCGGAAGTCATCCAGGGCTCTTAGGCAGGGTACCCAGTCCCATTGTACTACAGATAATGTGTTTTCAGATGGCGATAATAATGGCACCCATCTTCTAAAACTGTAAAGAATATTATATGAGTTAATATTTCTAAAGTTCTTAGCTCAGGTCCTGGCATATCTGCTATGTTAATATTTTGTTGTTTTTGTTTTTTTGTTTAACTCACCTGTTTCTTTTTGATTCTTTTATTTTAATGAGATATTTAACTAACCAAGCTATCTGGCTAAGGAAGCACACTTGAATTTCACTTTTACAATATGCAGCTCCCTAGCTGTACCCCAGAAGTCACACCGAGGAAAATAATTTAATTCAATTAACCAAAGTAGAAAACTAGGTATACTACATGCTTGTAAGCCTGATAGCCCCTTAAGTGTTGAGCCTCCTAAAGTAGCCTACCTTGTATGGGACATGGATACGGTTTCCTTTTTCCTCTTTAAAACCATTGATGTTTGTAGCATGAGAGTCACTGTTCATCAGCAGCCTAAATGCAATGAATGCCTATAATGCTACATCCTGTTAATAATGAACTTCTTTATCCAGGTCCTCAAATGTATTCAATTTTGTTTTAATAGCTTCCTGAAATAGATGTTATCAGTAGAATAAAAAATATTTGAAACTGGAATATTACCTATAAAATCAGAATTAGATTTGATATGATGCTTTTGTCAAACACTAAATAGTGTTTCTGTTGCAACTTACTTCTTTACCTCAGTTTTTTGCAATGAAGCAATGATCAACTGAGCACAAACAATGTAAAATTAATTAATTCTGCTTTTTTAAAGTCATAAGTGACATATTGTATTTCTTCATGTAGTTTTCTTGTTTTGATATAAGCAATTATAATAACTAAGATCTAAAGTCACATATCTGACAAATCAAGGTGCTCAGTAAAGACACAGTTCTGACTATCAAGACATAGTCTTCTTTCTGAGCAGCACTAGATTTAGAGAATATTTTTTCTTCTTTAATACTTGGGTGCCCAAATTATTTAAGTTTTCTTTCAGACCTGAAGTAGCAACATTGTTTAGTAAATGAATGGGGAAACATTGCTCTTATGGTCCAATCAATGCCTCATCCTAAATTCATTCATTTTTCAGGAAGTTTATTGTCCATCCTTAATCCCTCTCACTAAGAGTAATAGATTTAACAATGCCCATCTGTGAAAACAGTCTTCAGTTTTAAACCCTTCTCAAGCCATTAACCATTATAATCTATCAGTAACTCTTTTTCATAAGATTTTAGAAAATAAGTTCTCTGATATTTGCTTTTAATTTCATGGCTGCAGTCACCATCTGCAATGATTTTGGAGCCCCAAAAATAAAGTCTGTCACTCTTTCCATTGTTTCCCCATCTATTTCCCATGGGGAAACCAGAATGCCATGATCTTTGTTTTTTGAATGTTGAGTGTTACGGCAGATTTTCACTCTCCTCTTTCACTTTCATCAAGAGGCACTCTAGTTCTTTTTTGCTTTCTGCCATAAGGATGGTGTTATTTGCATATCTGAGGTCATTGATATTTCTCCCAGCAATCTTGGTTCCAGCTTGTGTTTCATCCAGCCCAGTATTTCACACGATGTACTCTGCATATAAGTTAAATAAGCAGGATGAAAATATGTAGCCTTCACCTACTCCTTTCCCAAACTGGAACCTGTCTGTTGTTCCACGTCCAGTTCTAACTGTTGCTTCTTAACTTGCATACAGATTTCTCAAGAGGCAGGTCAGGTGATCTGGTATTCCCATCTCTTTAAGAATTTTTAACCGTTTGTGTGATCCACACAGTCAAAGGCTTTGGCATAATCAATAAAGCAGAAGTAGATGTTTTTCTGGTATTCTCTTGATATAACTATGTGATGATAAATTTCGCATTGATGAAAATGTTTTATTAACACTGTAAAAAGTAATACATGAGCATGATGAACCAGAATAGACTCTTGAAGGATACATGGTTCTAAAATAAACTTTTTTCCTTTTTATTAATATTACTTTTGCATCAAGATTTCACAACACATAGACTTCATTTTCCTAACTGCAATAATTGTAATGTCTATTTTCTTCTTGTTAAAGAGATATAATCTCTGTTACAGTAGAGATATCAAATGCTTCCTAATATGACACAGAGTATGAATTTGACTTGAAAACAAGATAGAGACAGAAAAATAAATGTTTTTAATGGAGTATAGTTAAGCAAATCCATAAATAGCAGAAAATTTAACCCTAAATTATTGATTAAGCTGAGTCTGAATCTATTCAGTCTGAGAACATGATCTCTTTTAACAACAACATAAATTAGTCCAAATCCCCTTCCAATAATTCTATGGCATGTGCATTATGATTTAGAAATAGAAATTAGATATTCTCTACATTGCTGTTGTTGTTCAGTCACTAAGTGTTGTCTGACTCTGCCACTGCATGGACGGAAGCACGCCAGGCTTCCCTGTCCTTCATCATTTCCCAGAGTTTGCTCAAACTCATGTTCATTAAGTCCGTGAAGCCATCTAACTATCTCATCCTCCACTGCCCTCTTCGACTTTTGCCTTCAATGTTTCCCAACATTGGTTTTTTCCAGTGAGTCAACCCATTGCATCATGTGGCCAAACTATTGGAGCTTCAGCTTTAGCATCAGCCTTCGAGTGAATATTCAGGGTTGATTTCCTTTAGGATTGACTGGTTTGATCTTGCTGTCCAAGGGACTCTCAAGAGTCTTCAACACCACGGTTTGAAAGCATCAGTTCTTTGAGCTTAACCTTCTTTATGGTCGAAATCTCACATCTGAATATGAGTACTGGAAAAAACATAGCTTTGACTATACGGACCTTTGTCACCGAAGTGATGTCTCTGCTTTTTAATACCCTTTCTAGGTTTGGCATAGCTTTCCTTACAAAGGAAAGCTATGCTGACATAGCTTTCCTTGCAAGTGTCTTTTAATTTCAAGGCTGCAGTCATTGGCTGCAGTGCTTTTGGAATCCAGGAATGTAAATGTTGCCATTGTGTCCACTTTTTTAACGCTGTTAGCCTTTGCCCTGCTTCATTTTATACTCATGGCCAAACTTGCCTGATAGTCCAGTTATCTCTTGACTTTCTATTTTTGCTTTCCAATCCCCTATGATGAAAAGACATCTTTTTCTGGTGTTAGATCTAGAAGATCTTGTAGGTCTTCATAGAATCATTCAATTTCAACTTCTTCAGCATTAGTGATTGGGGCATAGACTTGGATTACTGTAATGTTGAATGGTTTGCAGAGATCATTCTGTTGTTCTTGAGATTGTACCCAAGTTCTGCATTTTGGACTCTTTTGTTGACTTACGAGGATTACTCCATTTCTTCCAAGAAATTCTTGTCCACAATAGTAGATATAATATTCATATGAATTAAAGCCACCCATTCTGGTCCAATTTAGTTCAATGATTCCTAAAATGTTGATGTTCACTCTTGCCATCTTCTGCTTGACCACACACAGTTTACCTTGATTCATGGACTTAACATTCCAGGTTCCTATGCAATACTGTTCTTTACAGCATCAGACTTTACTTTCACTACCAGACACATCCACAGAGCATTGTTTCTGCTTTGGCCCAGTCTCTTCATTCTTTCTGGTGCTATTTCTCTGCTCTTCCCCAGTAGCATATTGGATACCTTCCCAGTTAAAGGGGCTCATCTTCTTGTGTCATACCTTTCTGCTTTTTCTCTACATGTGTGGGTGTTGGCAGTTCAGTCGTGTCTCTCTCTTTGTGACACCATGGACTATAGTCTGTCAGGCTCCTCTGACCATGGGATTTCCCAGGCAAGCATACTGGAGTGGGTTGGTTGCCATTTCCTTCTCCATGGAATCTTCCTGACCAGGAATAAAACCAAGATCTCCCTCATTGCAGGCAGTTTCTTTACCATCTGAGTTGTATATTCTCTACATATATCACCATATTTTTATTTCTAGAAAATGTGACTAATCCCTTTCCCAAAATATATAGTATATTTTTATTATACATACCATAATTAAATAAATTTGCTATTTCATGCTAATAAATCAGGCCGCATAGATCATTTGTTGTCACCAACAAAGCTGAGAATTTCTGATTCTCTCAAACTTATTCCATATTAGGTGACAGAGAATGAAATATTCTTCAAACAAGCTTCTTTAATAAATATCCTGAGTCTGTCAGAATCTGTTATTCTGCTGATATTTCATAAGTAGGAGCTGAGTTTTCTTTCTTCTTCACTTCTGTGGATTCCATCAGATGAGTTGTCCTATACCCAGTCAAAACTTCTTTGACAATGACTGTTTAATCTGACCATTTGTCTCCACATATATTACAGACTCCCTGCTTATTCCAGGATGAGAAAACTGGTTGGAGCCAACAACCCCAGTATCTGTAGTTAAACAAAATAAGAGTCTGTTTCTTGATCACATAAGAGTCTAATGAAGATTGTATGGCTGTCCTGGGAAGTTCTCCTTTAGGGAGATATATAAGAAATAAGGTGCTTCCCAGGTGATTCAGTGATAAAGAATCTGCCAGCCAATGCAGGAGACACTGGATTGATCCCTGGGCCAGGAAGATACCCTGGAGGAGGAAATGGCAACCCTCTACAGTATTTTTGCCTTAATGGACACAGAAGCCTGGCAGGCTACAGTCCACGGAGTCACAAAGGGTCAGACAGGACTGAGCAACTGAGCACACATATATAAGGAATAAGACATGTAATTTTATGCATTTTTTATCTAGACTTTCAAAACAACTGCTTTGATGAGAGAGAGAAAAACTGCATGACAAAGTGAAGCATTTTATATTCAAGGCTGAGAAATCATGTCTTCATTATTCAAAATATTTCACTGCCCATAAATCTGTCACTAAGTCCAAGAATAATTGATATTTGGCCTGAGAATTTATAATTGATTTGTTTGCAGTAGACACTAATAGAGAAAGCACGTTTTTGAGCTCATAAAAATAGTTAGTTTGCCTACCCTCCCCCTGGATATATCTATTATTTCATGGATTCTTATGTTGCTACTGTGGTTGATTTTATTATTTTAATTGATCACTGAATTTGGCAGAGACATTCCACAGTAATTTATTTCCCCATTCAAACTGTATTTTCCAGTTATCTAGTACTTATTTTTAGGGTACACACAATAAAATATATCATATTGTCTGACTTTAGATATATCCCATTAACAGACAATTGAATCTAAAGCATATGAAAGTGAATACAAAGCATATTAACTACCATTATAATTATGGAAATATGTAGAAGACATTAGTTGAAAAATGACAGCAAATTATATATGTGTAACTGTAACGATTTCAGTTCAGTTCAGTCGCTCAGTCATGTCTGACTCTTTGTGACCCCATGGACTGTAGCACATCAGGCTTCCCTGTCCATCACCAACTCCCAGAGGTTGTTCAAACTCATGTCCATTGAGTCGGTGGTGCCATCCAACCATCTCATCCTCTGTCATTCCCTTCTCCTCCTGACGTCAATCTTTCCCAGAACCAGGGTTTTTTCAAATGAGTCAGTTCTTCACATCAGGTGGCCAAACTATTGGAGTTTCAGCTTCAGCATCAGTTCTTCCAATGAATATTCAGAACTGATTTGCTTTAGGATTGAGTGGTTGGAGCTCCTTGCAAGTCCAAGGGACTCTCAAGAGTCTTCTCCAACACCATGATTCAAAAGCATCAATTCTTCTGCCCTCAGCTTTCTTTACAGTCCAACTATCAATACATGACTACTGGAAAAACCGTAGCTTTGACTAGACGGACCTTAGTTGGCAAATTAACGTTTCTGCTTTTTAATATGCTATCTAAGTTGGTCATAGCTTTTCTTTCAAGGAGCAAGCGTCTTTTAATTTCATGGTTGCAGTCACCATCTGCAGTGATTTTGGAGCCCAAAAAATAGACTCTCACTGTATCCATTGTTTCCCCATCTATTTGCTATGAAGTGATGGGACTGGATGTCATGATATTTGTTTTCTGAATGTTGAGTTTTAAGCCAACATTTTCACTCTCCTTTCACTTTCATCAAGAGGCTATTCAGTTCTTCTTCACCTTCTCCCATAAGGGTGGTGTCATCTGCCTATCTGAGGTTATTGATATTTCTCCCAGCAAACATGATTCAGCTTGTGCTTCATCCAGTCTGGCATTTCACATGATGTACTCTGCATATAAGTTAAATAAGCAGGGTGACAATATATAGCCTTGATGTATTCCTTTCCCAATTTGGAAGCCGTCTGTAGTTCCATGTCTGGTGTTAACTGTTGCTTCCTGACCTGAATACAGATTTCTCAGGAGGCAGGTAAGTTGGTCTGGTATTCCCATCTCTTTAAGAATTTTCCACAGTTTGTTGTGATCCACACAAAGGATTTGGCAAGGCCCATAAAGCACAAAATGGATGTTTTCTGAAACTCTCTTGCTTTTTCTATGATACAGCAGATGTTGGCAATTTGATCTCTAGCTCCTCTGCCTTTTCTAAATCCATCTTGAACATCTGGGAGTTCACAGTTCACGTAGAGTTGAAGCTTGGCTTGGATATTTTTAGTATTACTTTGGTAGCATGTGAGACGAGTGTAATTGTGTGGTACTTTGAGCATTCTTTGGCATTGCCTTTCTTTGGGATTGGGATGAAAATTGACCTTTTCCAGTCCTGGGGCCATTGCTGAGTTTTCTAAATTTGCTGGCATATTGAGTGCAGCACATTAACTGCATCATGTTTTAAGATTTGTTTAGGATAGTAGCTCATGTTTAGGATAATAGCTCAGCTTGAATTCCAACACCTCTACTAGCTTTGTTCGTAGTGATGGTTCTTAAGGCCCACTTGACTTTGCATTCCAGGATGTCTGGCACTAGGTAAGAGATCACATCATCATGGTTATTTCGGTCATGATCTTTTTTGAATAGTTCTTCTGTGTATTTTTGCCACCTCTTCTTAATATCTTCTGCTTCTGTTAGCATACCATTCTGTCCTTTATTCATGCTATCTTTGCATGAAATATTCCCTTGGACTCTAATTTTCTTGAAGAGCTCTCTAGTCTTTCCCATTCTACTTTTTCCCTCTATTTCTTTGCATTGATCACTGAGGAAGGTTTTCTTACCTCTCCTTGCTATTCTTTGTAACTCTGAATTCAAATGGGTATATTTTGCCTTTTCTCCTTTGCCTTTAGCTTCTCTTCTTTTCTCAGCTATTTTTAAGGCCTCCTGAGACAACCACTTTCTATTTTTTTAATTTCTTTTTCTTGGGGATGGTCTTGATCCTTGCCTCTTGTACAATGTCATGAACTTCCGTCCATAGTTCTTCAGGCACTCTATCAGATCTAATCCCTTGAATCTATTTCTCACTTCCACTGGGATTTGATTTAGATCATACCTGAATGGTCAAGTGGTTTCCCCTACTTTCTTCAATTTAAGTCTGACTTTTCCAATAAGGAGTTCATGATCTCAGCCACAGTTAGCTCCTGGTCTTGTTTTGGCTGACTGTATAGAGCTTCTCCATCTGTGACTGGAGAGAATAGTATCAATCTTATTTCAGTGTTAAGCATCTGGTGGTAAATATTTATGTACATGCAAATACACATATTACTAATAATTGAAGCATAAACATGCCTACACCTATGTTATGGCAGAAAGTAAAGTAGAACTAAAGAGCCTCTTGATGAAAGTGAAAGAGGAGTGTGAAAAAGTTGGCTTAAAATTCAACATTCAGAAAACTTCTGGTCCCATCACTTCATGGCAAATAAATGGGGAAACAATGGATACAGTGACAGACTTTATTTTGGGGGGCTCCAAAATCACTGCAAATGGTGACTGCAGCCACAGAATTAAAAAGCACTTGTTCCTTGGAAGGAAAATTATGACCAACCTAGACAGCATATTAAAAAGCAGAGACATTACTTTGCCAACAAAGGTCTGTCTAGTCAAGGCTATGGTTTTTCCAGCGGTCATGTATGGATGTGAGAATTGGAGTATAAAGAAAACTGAGTGCCAAAGAATTGATGCTTTTGAACTGTGGTGTTGGAGAAGGCTCTTATAAGTCCCTTGACCTGCAAGGAGATCCAACCAGTCCATCCTAAAGGAAATCAGTGTTAAATATTCATTGGAAGGACTGATGTTGAAGCTGAAACTCCAATACTTTGACCACCTGATGTGAAGAACTGACTCATTTGAAAAGACCCTGATGCTGGGAAAGATTGACGTCAGGAGGAGAAGGGGATGACAGAGGATGAGATGGCTGGATGGCATCACTGACTCGATGGACATGAGTAAGAGTAAACTCTAGGAGTTTTTGATGGACAGGGAGGCCTGGTGTGCTGCCATCCATGGGGTTGCAAAAAGTCGAACACAACTGAATGACTGAACTGAACTGAACTGAACTGATGTATCATGAATGCTTCTTTTGTGTTTCTTGAAAGTTTACTTGCTAAGGCAAGACTCTTGAGAAATAGCAAAAATAGAATATTGTCTACATAATTTATTTAAGATGTATATTACCTCCTCTGTGTAGGTAAAGTATCTTTGTATCTAAAATAACTCCTAATTCTTATCTCTAAAATGACTCCTAATTCTTATATTGAATTATGATTTTATTTT
Organism: Bos taurus; assembly: GCF_002263795.3. Classification (NCBI taxonomy): domain Eukaryota; kingdom Metazoa; phylum Chordata; class Mammalia; order Artiodactyla; family Bovidae; genus Bos; species Bos taurus. The sequence continues at coordinate 36,772,861 of NC_037328.1, read as the reverse complement.
CCCCAAATAAGCTTTTTTCCCCCCTGTGGAAATTTTAGTACATTAATTTATCACTCATATTTGTTAGGATGATGTACAAGGATACCCATACAGAGACATGAAGTCATGTGGATGTGGAAAGTTCAGAGAACTGATGGGAAATGTCAAGAGCACTTTATCACCCTGTGAGTTTCTAGCAGTAAGGCTTGAAGGTAGTACATTGGATCCATGGACATGTAAAGTGAAGATGTGAATGCAAAGATCCATATTTAATCCAATGGGTTTTGATATGACTGAGATTGGTAATGTGGGTGTTCAAATTAATGACTGCATTAGTTCTTACCTTTATCTTTTCTGTATGTATTTTCACTTTCCTACAAAAAGATGTATATACCACATGCACACAGCAAAATTCCCAGTATGTTAATATGAGTTGCTAAGGCAAAAAAAGAACTCAAGGCAATAGATCACATATTGATGCTTTATTGGGGAAAGCACAGAGGAAATAAGTTACAGACAGTGGAAGTGAGACAAAGAAAAAGGAAAATCTAAGTTTTAACTGTGTTGGATCACAATAAACTGTGGAAAATTCTGAAAGAGATTGGAATACCAGACCACCTGACCTGCTTCTTGAGAAACCTGTATGCAGTTCAGGAAGCAACAGTTAGAACTGGACATAGAACAACAGACTGGTTCCAAATACGAAAAGGAGTATGTCAAGACTGTATGTTGTCACCCTGCTTATTTAACTTATATTCAGAGTACATCATGAAAAACACTGGGCTGGAAGAAGCACAAGCCGGAATCAAGATTGCTGGGAGAAATATCAATAACCTCAGATATGCAGATGACACCACCCTTATGGTAGAAATTGAAGAAGAACTAAAGAGCCTCTTGATGAAGGTGAAAGAGGAGAGTGAAAAAGTTGGCTTAAAGCTCAGCATTCAGAAAACTAAAATCATAGCATCTGGTCCCATCACTTCATGGCAAATAGATGGGGAAACAGTGGCTGACTTTATTTTTATGGGCTCCAAAATCACTGCAGATGGTGATTGCAGCCATGAAATTAAAAGACGCTTACTCCTTGGAAGGAAAGTTATGACCAACCTAGATAACATATTCAAAAGCACAGACATTACTTTGCCAACAAAGGTCCATCTAGTCAAGGCTATGGTTTTTCTGGTAGTCATGTATGGATGTGAGAGTTGGACGATAAAGAAAGCTGAACGCTGAAGAATTGATGCTTTTAAACTGTGGTGTTGGAGAAGACTCTTGAGAGTCCCTTGGACTACAAGGAGATCCAACCAGTGCATCCTAAAGGAGATCAGTCCTGAGTGTTCATTGGAAGGACTGATGTTGAAGCTGAAACTCTAATACTTTGGCCACCTGACTCATTTGAAAAGACCCTGATGCTGGAAAGATTGAGGGCAGAAGGAGAAGGGGACAGCAGAAGATAAAATGGTTGGATGGCATCACTGACTTGATGGACATGAGTTTGGGTAGACTCCGGGAGTTTGATGGGCAGGGAGGCCTGGCGTGCTGCAGTTCTTGGGGTCGCAAAGAGTCGGACACGACTGAGCAACTGAACTGAGTTTTGTATTTGGACATTGCTTTACTCAGAAATACATCTGGCTATTTAGTCAATGAGGGTGTCTCCTGAGAGGATTTCGGAGAACTCCAGCCTCCAGAAAGAGTTCATTCATGAAACGGAAAGGTCAAAAATTGATCTGCTGAGTGTTTCTCTTATAAGTCTCTCATTGAGCCTAAGTTTGCTGCATTTCTGAGTTTTATAATGGCTAATTTGACCAGAGCTGCATGTATCCAACAGGGGCAGAGTCTGCAGCTGCCATCAACCCACAGCGGTGGGTGCAAAGGCCCGGCAGTGCCACCCACCTACTTTGGGAAGGCAGATAAAAGGGACAAGCCGGGAGAAAAAGTGACTGTGGTGGCAGCCACAACTTTCTAACCATAAGAAGAGCACTGCTGACATCTGAGATCACTTTGGCCAAAGAACTGTTGGGAGACAATTCTCCATGGATTTCTCTCTCTCTTGCCTGGTTTGAGCCTTTGGAGTTTAAGCACATTTGAAAAATAATCATGCCTTGGAAGCTAGTCTCTCCCTAAAGATAGAGACCCCAGAATATCTTAGGAAAACAAACCACCTGCCCCACCTCGGAAGCATTTCGTTATATTCAAAGGCAAAGGATAATCAATTTCTCTGGAGAGAAGGATGGGCAGGTGAGCCCGTACATATGAAATCTTCTGGCTTCTAACCGTGGGTTTCCTTTCCTGTGATACCACAGGGCCCTGCAAGTGCAGCTGAACTCCTGGCCTCCTCGAATTGCCCTGTGGGAATGAGGATGGCATGAGGAAGGGATGTGACTATTACTCTGGCTGCTGCCTTTTGCTGTAAAACGTTGTCTGTGTCTCCGACCCAGGTGTCGCTATTTTGTTTTTGTCAATATGTGCATGTGAATCTGTAGCAGGCTTACTTACTAGGTTGCAAACGGGGTAAAATCTCAAAACCTTAACTGTCCCTAACTCAGCAAGAATGAGGAGCTTGAGCCCAAGGCCTCAAGGAATCAGCGTTTGTGTGTAAACCTAGACCAGTTCAGTTGACTGGATCAGGTTGTGCTCACAATAAAATTATAATTTAAATTCAACACATTATGATTACAATTAAAACACATTGGCCTCACTTTCCTTTCTTTCCCTTTGCCCTTCAGCCCTGCTGCTTGTACCCTGTGCCTTCTCCAGCCCTTGTCACAGGCCAGCACTTAGTATGTGTGCAACCTTGTAAAATGGGTTTGTATGCCTGTGTTTTATAATTAAAATTAAAGTCGAATCTATACACTAATTGTATAGTGATTGTGTATTTACTTGGGTCTTTTTTTGTGTGATTCTGTGTTCTGTAATATTATGGGTCTTGTCTATTCAACACAATTTATTAGATATCGCTGTAAAGACCCATGCTATGCATTATGTGCTATTAAAAAATGGAAAACAAAAAAAATCAATATGTACTAGTAGATATGATGTGCATTGTTCTGTTTGTTCTATATGAGAATCATTTTATTCTTAAGCCTTCAATAGTAGAAGTGTTATTATTTACATTTTTAAGGAAGGGAAACCTGAGTATCATAGGATTTAAGCAAATTGCTCAGGGGCCAATGGTGAATAAAAGAAAATGTCTTAATTTGAACCCAATATCGCTTAGATGTAACCTATGTACATTTTGTTATTTTAATTCTGTGATTTTAAAATTTAAGGGAAGATAATGAGATATTTCTACAAATATCTATAATACATTTACACTCACAAAAGGTTATTTTGGGAGATTCTGAAGTCTCAGAATTTGCACCTCTGCTCACCCTGACACTCTCCACAGGCATCTCATCAACACATACAGGTTCATTTGTCATCCATCAGCCAACAACTTCCTAATGTGCACATCAGTCCAAAACTCTCTTCTAAACACATGCATTTGATCTGTTTGAAAGTCAATGCAGAGCTCATAGAGTATAAATCAAAACACTAAAAAAGATCTGTAATTTTCTAAAAGATTGCTTACTTGCCTACCTATTACAGGCTTCTCTCACAACTTTCTCATTCATGCTTTTCAAAATTCTACAGATTTCTAAACTGTGTTATATTGCTTTCCAACACTGGTTACCAAGCAAGAAATTGATCCATTCTGTCTATATCCCCCATTGCCATCAGCCCCCACCACTCCCCACACACACAGTACGCATACACATAACTGCTGCTGCTGCTGCTGCTAAGTTGCTTCAGTCGTGTCTGACTCTGTGCGACCCCATAGACGGCAGCCCACCAGGCTCCCTTGTCCCTGGGATTCTCCAGGCAAGAACACTGAAGTGGGTTGCCACTTTCTTCTCTAATGCATGAAACTGAAAAGTGAAAGTGAAGTCGCTCAGTCGTGTCCGACTCTTCGGACCCCATGGACTGCAGCCTACCAGGCTCCTCCGTCCATGGGATTTTCCAGGCAAGAGTACTGGAGTGGGGTGCCATTGCCTTCTCCATACACATAACTTCATGTGGTTAAATCTTATTCTCAGACTTCAATTCCAACATCACATTCTTACAGGATCTCCCACTGATACATCCAATGCTAAACCAGATTCCCTTGTTATGGCAAGATAAGAGCATCAGTGAATTTTTTCAGAGTACTAGCTAGTTTTTATGTTTGAGCATTATTTCTTCATAATAGTCATAATGGAATGTAAGCTAATGAGGATTGAGACTTACCTTTTTTGCTTTTTATTCTATGCCTTACACTTATCACAGGCTTGACACGTGCAATAATACTTGAATAAATGAAAAAATGAATAACTGATTAAAATAAGGAAAGAATGATACAAAATACAATAAGTAAAAGAGATTTTACTTCTGACTTAAGTGCTTAGAAAAAGTTTTATGGAAAAGGTGATAATATCTTTTTAAAAGATGCTGAGAATTTTGACAGACAGAGATAGATGAAGTGCATTTCAGTTTGATCAAAGTCTGGTTGGGAAAAAAGCCTAAAAGTATTATAACAAAGCAGTGAGAGATTAGTTTAGGAACTATTATTAAATGAACCCCATACATATTCCACTCCCTTTCGGGTAATACTGAAAATCTAACCTCAGGAAGGGAGGAAAGCTTAACTCTATTATCTAGCAATTGAACTGAAAATAATGCTCATTAACTTAAGATGAATGAATCTACTAGTAATTTAGACATAGTTATTTATCAAACTGATATCCAGTTTTTAGAGAACCATGAAAAGAAACAGAATACATATGACTTGAAATAGATTCTGATGTCATCTAGTACTGCTTTTTAATTGGATGGACAAGGATGAGATCTAGCTTGAAGAGACATGTACTAATTTGCAAAATAAATAATAAAGTTATAAATAGAATTCAGGTCTCCATGTGAGTTAATTGCCATTGAGGGTAAATATTCTGTGAATAAAACACAGCATTCTATTTCCATAATCATGAGTATTATTAATTTTATTTAAATGAAGGCTAGAAGAAAAATGAACTGATTGCTTAAGTGTAATGGATTTAGTCAAATATTATTCAGAGAGGTAACGATACACATATAGAAAATATAGATATATGAGTATACTTGATATAATATTTATAATAATTATTTCTGTACCCCTTTTGATAGGTATGTTATTAACTATTTAAAGTATAAAAACATCTACATTATAAAATTATAACTATTTAAATGACACACTATTCAACTAGTTAATTTTTTTTTTAAGTTAAGATTCACTTGGTATTCTTGTTCGGACCTACTTTTTTTCTTTGACAGTTTTTCTCTTATATAATAAAAGATAGTCCAAATAAAATAGAATCTACCTTTGTCCTCCCACACTTAATGATACTTTGAGGTTTTTTTACCAGTTAAATATAATCTGAGAGTAAATGCTATATAGATTTCTAGATATTTTGAAAATCTCCTTCTACTTCAAATGCAGTATTGTGTGCATTCCTCCCTTCACTGTGTCCATTCTATTCACCCACCCCCTAGTGTATAATTGAGTTAGAGGAGATATGACAGGGGAAGGGACAGGCATCTCTTCACCTCTTGTGAGTGTAATGACCCCTTTCATTTGGTTTTATTATAATTGTGCCACCCCAGGCACTGATTTTCGGATCTTTCCCAAGTTATACCAACATCAATTTCTGGGCACATTGATGCCTTATCTCAGCTGGCAAATCTCTGCATTTCAGGCTTCTGTTTATTGAAATATCTATGGTATTCCTTTCTCTAGGTGTGTGATCATACCATCATGATTATCTGGGTCGTGAAGATCTTTTTTGTACAGTTCTTCTGTGTGTTCTTGCCACCTCTTCTTAATATCCTCTGCTTCTGTTAGGTTCATACCATTTCTGTCCTTTATCAAGACCATCTTTGCATGAAATGTTCCCTTGGTATAACTAATTTTCTTGAAGAGATCTCCTGTCTTTCCCATTCTGTTCTTTTCCTCTATTTCTTTGCATTGATCACTGAGGAAGGCTTTCTTATCTCTTCTTGCTATTCTTTGGAACTCTGCATTCAGATGCTTATATCTTTCCTTTTCTCCTTTGCTTTTCGCTTCTCTTCTTTTCACAGCTATTTGTAAGGCCTCCTCAGACAGCCATTTTGCTTTTTGCATTTCTTTTCTGTGGGGATGGTCTTGATCCCTGTCTCCTGTACTATGTCACGAACCTCCGTCCATAGTTCATCAGGCACTCTATCTATCAGATGTAGTCCCTTAAATCTATTTCTCACTTCCACTGTATAATCATAAGGGATTTGATTTAGGTCATACCTGAATGGTCTAGTAGTTTTCCCTACTCTCTTCAATTTAAGTCTGAATCATGATGGTATGATCACTTACCTAGAGCCAGACATCCTGGAATGTTAAGTCAAGTGGGCCTTAGAAAGCATCACTACAAACAAAGCTAATGGAGGTGATGGAATTCCAGTGGAGCTATTTCAAAACCTGAAAGATGATGTTGAGAAAGTGCTGCACTCAGTATGCCAGCAAATTTGGAAAACTCAGCAGTGGCCACAGGACTGGAAAAGGTCGGTTTACATTCCAATCCCAAAGAAAGGCAATGCCAAAGATTGCTCAAACTACCGCACAATTGCACTCATCTCACATGCTAGCAAAATAATGCTCAAAATTCTCCAAGCCAGGCCTCAGCAATATGTGAACCATGAACTTCCAGATGTTCAAGCTGGTTTTAGAAAAGGCAGAGGAACCAGAGATCAAATTGCCAACATCTGCTGGATCATAGACAAAGCAAGAGAGTTCCAGAAAAACATCTATTTCTGCTTTATTGACTATGCCAAAGCCTTTGACTGTGTGGATCACAATAAACTGTGGAAAATTCTGAAAGAGATGGGAATAGCAGACCACCTGACCTGCCTCTTGAGAAACCTATATGAAGGTCAGGAAGCAACAGTTAGAACTGGACATGGAACAACAAACTGGTTCCAAATAGGAAAAGGAGTACGTCAAGGCTGTATATTGTCACCCTGCTTATTTAACTTATATGCAGAGTACATCATGAGAAATACTGGGCTGGAAGAAGCACAAGCTGGAATCAAGATTGCTGGGAGAAACATCAGTAACCTCAGATATGCAGATGACACCACTCTTATGGCAGACAGTGAAGAGGAACTAAAAAGCCTCTTGATGAAAGTGAAAGAGGAGAGTGAAAAAGTTGGCTTAAAGCTCAAAATTCAGAAAACGAAGATCATGGCATCTGGTCCTATCACTTCATGGGAAATAGATGGGGAAACAGTGGAAACAGTGTTAGACTTTATTTTTTGGGGTTCCAACATCACTGCAGATGGTGACTGCAGCCATGAAATTAAAAAGATGCTTACTCCTTGGAAGGAAAGTTATGTCCAACCTAGATAACATATTGAAAAGCACAGACATTACTTTGCCAACAAAGGTCCATTTAGTCAAGGCTATGGTTTTTCCAGTGGTCATGCATGGATGTGAGTTGGACTGTTAAGAAAGCTGAGCGATGAAGAATTGATGCTTTTGAACTGTGGTGTTGGAGAAGACTCCTGAGAATCCCCTGGACTTCAAGGAGATCCAACCAGTCCATTCTGAAGATCAGCCCTGGGTGTTCTTTGGAGGGAATAATGCTGAAACTGAAGCTCCAGTACTTTGGCCACCTCATGTGAAGAATTAACTCATTGGAAAATATTCTGATGCTGGGAGGGATTGGGGGCAGGAGGAAAGGGGGACGAGAGCGGATGAGATGGCTGGATGGCATCACCGACTTGATGGACGTGAGTTTGAGTGAACTCCGGGAGTTGGTGATGGACAGGGAGGCCTGGCGTGCGGCGATTCATGGGGTCACAAAGAGTCGAACACAACTAAGTGACTGAACTGAACTGATTCCTTTCTCTCACCAGAGGTATTCAGATTAAGGATAAATATAAAAGAAACTATTAATTAGCATCTTTCTAAAAAGAAGGCCATTTTGTGCTTCTTTTTACTTCTCTGATATATACCATTCTTTCTCCCACTGCTTTTTTTTTAATTTCCGTGACTGTTTATGTAAAAGTCATATGTGTTTATATAGATTATAACAAGAGATAAATATCTTCTGGATTTTTTAAAATTCATTCTAACATTTAAGAATATGTTCTATCAGTTGAGCACAGTTCTTTCTTTTATCAGACTCAGTATTAGAAATGGTATTTATCAGTTACTAAATCACTAATGTGCAGTGTAGGCATTTAAGTATAAAAAAAGAAGTGTGCTGAGACATAATGATCACAAAGGCATCTCCAACTCAGTAAAATGATAGGTCACTATTGCCTGAAAGGAAGATGGTTTTTCTCTCTTATGTGGGAGGAAAGAAAATTTGCCTTTCCTATTTTGTTTAAACGAAATATCTACGAGACTCTGTAGAGCTTCTTCCCTGGATATGTAAATCAATATTTCCCAAAGGCAATGGTTAGGGAACAAATTCATGTAAATAAAAGAACTATTTGACAGGTAATTCTGCTTTAGTTATCCGTGATTTGGTTTGTCACTCCATTGATCTACTCAGCTGCAGAGACTTTAGTTGTTCAGATGAATGACTGAGTTTTAGAGGAGTCCGTAGACACATTACTGCTTTCTAAACTGTAAAGAAAAATGTACATCATTTACTTCTCCCAGGTAAATTTAATGAATACTTTCTTACTCTAGGTTCAGATTATTCACCTAACAGTGGAGAAGTCCAAAGTTCAGTAAGGAACTTACTTAGTTCTTGACTAATAAAGTAATGTTTAAATAACCTTTTCTTTCCATTTTGAGTTTATATAAACAGTACTTACCAATTTAGGTACCCCAGAAGGAAATTACATATTTTGTAAGTAAGCACACTTCTAAGTTGATACACAATTAGTATCTGTACTTTCCTTTCTCAGTAAAAAGTACCAGATAATTAATTTGGGCTTAAATATGCAATATTTTCATTACTCATTCTAATCCACTTTAGGTGCTAATTTGGAAAATAGACCATATTAACCTACTCCACAGAGATAATTGCTGAATGTACTCCAAGAGTTTGAAATTACCCCATTATGTACATTTATATTTTCTTATTTCCATTTGAGTCAATGAAAGGTAAAATGTTAAGTAGGGTGGACTAATTATTCCAGAACATTTAAAAAGATTTTTCTTTGCACTTAGTCGAATGTCCTACACATAATGCAATAACAGATTCCTACTGCTGACTTTGATTATTATAATCATGCTGAATAGTGAGGTATTTCTAAAACATTTCTAGAAAATATTGGCATAAAGGAAGGTATAGATAAAAATAAATCATGACTCAAAAGGTTATCCTGCTAGTAAATTACCATATAATAGGTATTTATTCAAAGGTGCAAATTGTTTCTTTTTTCTAACTTTCAGTGGCTCCTGTCATAATCCAATATATTTATCAATTCTTTGCCTTTTCTAGTTAACATTTTATGTTTTTATCTTATTATAATATTTACAGTTAAAACAGCATTCAATTCAGATTGATATGTTTTTCACTAAAACATATTTGCAATGGTTTTTTACTTTTGATTTTTAAAACAAGCTTTCTCACAATGTGAAAAAGACCGCAGACCCCAGGGATACAAGCAATAAAACAATTAACTTTCTCATTAACAAGTTTCACAGGGCATGTGAGTTAAAAAACTACAGTAATAACAAGTCCTTATTTCTGAAATGTTAAGTCACACTGTGTTGCCTGTCATTTCAAGTTATAACCCATCCTAAATTCACAGAATCTCAGACATGGCCTGCAAACTGAAAATAAAAAAATGGTTTTGAGAAAGCAAATTAAACTTTAGATGCCTAAGCAATCAGAGTGGTTAGATTCTAAGCAGTAAAACCTAAACTATAGGATAAATAGTTTATATTAGAAATTTTTCAATCAAGTTATATTAGAATCTAAATTTAGGAAGAATAGTATAGAAATCAACAGTTGTCTCTAACTCAAGTTCATCTTAGTGCAGTTATTGTATTTTTAAAATTGTATGAAATAGGAAGGGGAGAAGAAATTGGCATCCCGTGCAGAATGAGAGTAGGGGTAGCTGGAAGCAAAACCCTGAAATCTAAGGTAAATTTGATTAGCAATTGATGATGTAATTGCAGGAAAATTTCAGAGGGAGTAGATGGCAGTCAAAGAAATGCAAATCATCACATATGGTTACAAGTTGAAAGGTAAGAATCAGAAAAGCAGAAGTATATTAAAAAATGCAAGTTTTTTATTAAATGAAGTTACTTAAAATTAAGAGAACAACTAATATTTAAACTGAAATGTTTATTGATTATTTTCTATGTAACAATGCTGGAAATAACAATGAATAAGTCAGGATTTTTGCCTTAAAAACTTCTCAAAATTTAACAGATGACTAACATCTATATGCATCTTTAAAATTCAGCAAAAGAGTGCAGTTCTACTGCTTCTTGTGTTGGCTAACTAGATTCATTAGCAACAACTACCTTACTAAAGGCAATTGGAAAACCTAATGTTTAAAAATAATGTACTTGGAGAACTAAAAAGGCAGAAGAAAATAACAGGACCATTACCCAAAGCAACAGAAAATCAGAGATGCGACTAGCATTTGGAGCTAATTTACCCTTAAAATGTCTTGTAATTCCAAATAAGTGTTTGGGAGTTTGGTGAGTTCAGAGATTGTAAAGTAGAGTAATAAACCCTCCTGTTTTAGATGGGAATAAAATGAGCTGAGGGGGGAAAAAAAAGATACTTGCAGGACTGTATCTCAGCTTTAAGTCATTATTTTTGATCTCAAATTATTTCTCTAGTCAAAAAAGAGAGAAATAGAAAATGTTAAAAGAGCTATAAAAAATGGAGTTATCAAATACAGTATTTAGCTAGTCCTGACATATTCAAGGAGATAAATAACACTGGAAATTTTAGCAGAAAAGTGGAAAACATGAAAATGAAACAAACAGAAATCATAGAAGTGAAAAATATAGTGAATCAAAACCTTAACGGATGCACTTAATAACTGATTAAACAGAGCTGAAGAAAAAATTAGTAAACACTATTCAAAGAAAGAAAATGTCCAGAATGAAACACAAAGAAATAGAAGGGGAAATTGCAAAACAGAAAGTAAGAAACACAGGAAGAGAGTAAAGAAAGAAAATTACATAAAAATAAAATCTCAAAAATAAAAGGGAAAGAGAAATACAGAAATTATTTAAAGAAATGATGGCTGGGTATTTTTCAAAGTGATAGAAGACATCAAGTTCCAGATTCAAAAAGTGAAACACACCTGAAGCAGGATTAACAGAAAGCTACATCCTGGCATATGATAGTAAATTTGATGAGAATCACAGTGAAGTTTGTGAAGAAAAATATATTTTTATGCATGTTATAGCATAAAAGAAATTATGTGAACAGACGTTCACAGGACTAACAATAGAAATAGATCCAGTTATAGTCAGAGATTTTAATATGCCTCTCTGTTACTGACAGAGCAAAATGGCTAAAGAAGGACTATTTTAAAATTTGCTCATATGACTAGCAGTCATGCCAACAAATATTTAGTGAAGGAACTAACCTAGATAAATTATTAATAGCTACCAGAGATTAATTAAAATTTGGGCAAAGATTATTTTAAAATATGTATGTCTCATTTTTATTTTATTAATCTATCAGTTTCTATCATTCACCTCTATATATTACTATTCCTACTTCCATTTTTATTGATTTTCTTTGAAAATACATTGCTGCCCTCTTCTAGACTACTCCTCATCTAAAAATCTTTCTCATTTTCATCATCATCATCTTGAAAGAATTGTTGTGAAGGACTACTATCAATTCTCTCCCATCAACTTGCTTACAGTCAACTCTACCTCACCACATTTCAATGACATCACTTGATTTTCCAAAAGTACATCTCTGGTTTCACTTTTGGCTCACAACTTAGCCAAGATCCCCTTGCTCTTTATCCCATCTGTGACAGCAACCTTCATTAATTTTGTTAATACCCAAATCTTGAAAAAGTACGAATCAGATTTCAATGTTCTCTATCATTTTGGATCATGAAATACACTTGTGGTTTCTAATCTTGGATTATAGCTGATTCCTTATGGAGTGAGCACATCTTTTAAAAGAAAAAATTCAGATGTACAAAAAGAACAGCTTAATTTTTATATAGCAATGTTTATTTAAAGCCTAATTTTGGTTCTAAAAATTAACCTTACTTTAAGTATATGTATCATTTTGGGCTTCAACTAATGTTTTTCACTGATTTCCTTCTTATCTCTAGAGTGTCATTTAAATTCCTCCTGTCTTATGTGAAAGTGAAAGTATTAGTTGCTCAGTTGTCTGACTCTTTTTTTTTTTTTTAGTTTTATTTCAGTTTTATTGAGGTATAATTGACAATTACAATTTATCTCCATTTCCCCCACTTCTGAGCCCCTGGGTACCACCATTCTACTCTGTTACTATAAGCCTGATCTTTTTTTTTTTTTTTTTAACATTCCACTAGTAAGTGATATCATGCAGTATTTGTCTTTCTCTGCCTGGCTTATTTCACTATGCATAATTTTTTTTTAATGCTTTATACTTTTATTTTTTTTTCCCATGGGTTTTTCTATTTTTTTAATTTAAATTTATTTATTTTAATTGGAGGTTAATTACTTTACAATATTGTATTGGTTTTGCCATGCATCAACATGAATCCGCCACGGGTGTACACATGTTCCCCATCCTGAACTCGCCTCCCACCTCCCTCCCCGTACCATCCCTCTGGGTCATCCCAGTGCACCAGCCCCAGGCATCCTGTATCCTGCATGGAACCTGGACTGGCGATTAGTTTCTTATATGATATTATACATGTTTCAATGCCATTCTCCCAAATCACCCTACCCTCTCCCTCTCCCACAGAGTCCAAAAGACTGTTCTATACATCTGTGTCTCTTTTGCTGTCTTGCATACAGGGTTATCCTTACCATCTTTCTAAATTCCATATATACACGTTAGTATACTGTATTGGTATTTTTCTTTCTGGCTTACTTCACTCTGTATAGTAGGCTCCGGTTTCATCTGACTTTTTGCAGCCCTATGGACTGTGGCCCACCAGGCTCCTCTGTCCATGGATTTCTCCAGGCAAGAATAGTGGAGTAAATAGCCATTCCCTTTTCCAGGGGATCTTCCCATCCCAGGAATTGAAGTCGGGTTTCCTGCATTGCAGGCAGATTATTTACCATCTGAGCCGCCCTAAGGTTTATGTATCCACTCTGAATCTTAGAAAGGTAAAACCACAAGATTGAACATTTGCTTATCCTGGTATCCCTTGAGGTGAATAATCCCATCAGTGCCTTGAACATCTGAAGAGTCTAATTATTTGTCTTAATCATAGCACTACATTAATATCTGCTAAAACCTAACAATCAAGCTAAAACCTAAATATCAAGCCAATTTTGGAAGAATTGTTACCCTTCACACTTGCTGGAAGTTTCTCTTCAAACTTCGCCTTTCTCAAGGTAAGAGAGAATGTGACCGCTTTCTCATAATACCCCAGTGACACGTGATTCTTGGAAGGGATGCCTCTCTTATACCTCCAGAGGCTTCTACATGTATAACTTATCCTATTGCATATCAGAACTCTGCTGGTACAAAGGAACATCTAAAATCTTGTGACATTAGGATCCTAATGGAAACTGCCTATGAGTTTCCTCCACTCTCAGATTCATCCCAAGGCATTTGGATAGTTCCTCCATCACATCCTCTCCCTGCAATTAGTTCCTTCCCAGAGCCCAAGTTTCTAAGCCTTTCTCTTCTCCCTTTCATGGGATCTTTACTTAGTTCATGGTGGAAAAACTGGCACCTACATTGGTATTCATTCTTCCCACATCTGTATTTACTTTATAGATATTGGGTCCTACATAGTTCAAAGATCCTTCTAGTGCAGGCTATAGTTTTTTTAGTAGTCATGTATGGATATGAAAGTTGGACTGTGAAGAAAGCTGAGTGCCGAAGAATTGATGCTTTTGAACTGTGGTGTTGGAGAAGACTCTTGAGAGTCCCTTGGACTGCAAGGAGATCCAACCAGTCCATTCTAAAGGAGATCAGTCCTGGGTGTTCACTGGAAGGACTGATGTTGAAGCTGAAACTCCAATACTTTAGCCACCTTATGCAAAGAACTGATTCATTTGAAAAGACCCTGATGCTGGGAAAGATTCAAGGGAGGAGGAGAAGGGGATGACAGAGGATGAGATGGTTGGATGGCATTACCAACTCAATGGACAGGAGTTCAAGTAAACTCCAGGAGTTGGTGATGGACAGGGAGGCCTGGCGTGCTGCAGTCCACGGGGTCACAAAGAGTCGGACAGGACTGAGCAACTGAACTGAACTGAACATATTTCAAAATATTTTGTAGCAAAAAAAAAGTTTGAAAAATCAGTCTTTCAAATGATATCTTTACAGTGACTTTCTGAAGACAATTTCTGAGGCCAAAAGCCAGGAATTTAACACCTTTTTCTTTGTTATTCAACTATTCAACTTCTGTTGCTTTAAGTTGATATTTCTGGACTCACATAACTGTTTCCGAAAATGGGGAGACAGGGTGGAAGCAAATCAGAATGCCAGTAATGAAAAACACATTGATGAATATCAAAATATTGCTCCAGTGTACATGTTTTATTAAAGATAGGATTGTTCTCTACTGCTTTTATGATTTTGTTCTTGCTTTTGGTATGGGTGAAAGTAGGCAATAAAATAAAAATGTTTTTATTTCAGTGTCTTTAGCCACAAGTCCCATTGGTTTGGATGTACTCAGATGTCTCTGCCAATTGAAAATACTTCTCATCACACAGGCAGTACCTTCCAGCTACTGCCCTAGTTCCTTTTGTTTACTGCCAGATTTCTCCAGGGAATCTTCAACACTTTGAGTTCATGCCTTCACTGCCCTTATCATTTGAAAGAAAATATTTACCTTAAGAGCAATGTTAAATAGATAAAGTGCTTAACACTGCAAAATTAAATAATTCCAAAATGACCTATTTCAGTCTGTGTGGTCTGGTTACTATCTACATCTCTAGTTGTATTTCATATCATATTTCCTCTTGTGTGAAATGTCCAGTCACACAGCCTCCTTTACCTTTTAAATTTCCTTCCTACACTTGGCCTGTGCACATCCAAGTTCCTCTGTCTAATATGCTCTTTCTTTCCCTGCTTCTCTAATTTAGTAGTAGCTAAATTGACACTCATTTATGGAAGCTTTTTCTAATATGTGAGAGTGAAGTCTCTCAGTCGTGTCCGACTCTTTGTGACCACATGGATTGTTGCCTACGACGCTCCGCCATCTATGGGATTTTCCAGGCAAGAATACTGGAGTGGGTTGCCATTTCCCTTCTCCAGAGGATCTTCCCGACCCAGGGATCAAACCCAGGTCTCCTGCATTGTAGGCAGACGCTTTACCGTCTGAGCCACCACAGAAGCCTTGCATCTCTTAAAACCATGAGCCTCTTTAACATCACGATCACAGACAGTGTCAATTTTACATACTTTTGTAATTATTTAATTAAGGTTAAGCACCCTTCAGTTCAGTTCAGTAGCTCAGTCATGTTCCTCTCTTTGCAACCCCATGGACTAAAGTACACCAGGCTTCCCAGTCCATCACCAAACCCAGAGTTTACTCAAACTCATGTCCATTGAGTCGGTGATGCCATCCAACCATCTTATCCTCTGTAGTCCCCTTCTCCTCCCATTTTCAATCTTTTCCAGCATCAGGGTCTTTTCAAATGAGTCAGCTCTTTGCATGAGGTGGCCAAAGTATTGGAATTTCAGCTTCAACAGCAGTCCTTCCAATGAACACCCAGGACTGATCTTTAAGATGAACTGGTTGGATCTCCTTGCAGTCCAAGGGACTCTCAAGAGTCTTCTCCAACACCACAGTTCAAAAGCAGCAATTCTTCAGTGCTCAGCTTTCTTTATAGTCCAACTCTCACATCCATACATGACTATTGGAAAAAACAGCTTGACTAGATGGACCTTTGTTGGCAAAGTAATGTCTCTGCTGTTTAATAAGCTGTCTAGATTGGTCATAGCTTTTCTTTCAAGTTGTAAGCATCTTTTAATTTCATGGTTGCAGTCACCATCTGCAGTGATTTTGGAGCCAAAAAAAATAAAGTCAGCCACTGTTTCCACTGTTTCCCCATCTATTTGCCATGAAATGATGGGACTGGATGCCATGATCTTTGTTTTCTGAATGTTGACCTTTAAGCCAACTTTTTCAGTCTCCTCTTTCACTTTCAAGAGGCTCTTTAGTTCTTCTCTTTCTGCCATAAGGGTGGTGCCATCTGCCTATCTGAGGTTATTGATATTTCTCCCAGCAATCTTGATTCCAGCTTGTGTTTCATCCAGCCTAGCATTTCTCATGATGTACTCTACATATAAGTTAAATAAGCAGGGTGACAATATACAGCCTTGACATACTCCTTTTCCTGTTTGGAAGCAGTCTGTTGTTGCATATCCAGTTCTAACTGTTGCTTCCTGACCTGCATACAGATTTCTCAAGAGGCAGGTTGGGTGGTCTGCTATTCCCATCTCTTTCAGAATTTTCCAGTTTGTTTGTGATCCACACAGTCAAAGGCTTTGCCATAGTCAATAAAGCAAAAATAGATGTTTTTCTGGAACTCTCTTGCTTTTTCAATAATCCAACAGATGTTGGCAGTTTGATCTCTGATTCCTCTGCCTTTTCTAAAACCAGCTTGAACACCTGGAAGTTCACGGTTCACATAGTGCTGAAGCCTGCCTTGGAGAACTTTGAGCATTACTTTACTAGCGTGTGAGATGAGGGCAATTGTGTAGTAGTTTGAGCATTCTTTGGCGTTGCCTTTCTTTGGGATTGGAATGAAAACTGACCTTTTCCAGTCCTGTGGCCACTGCTGAGTTTTTCAAATTTGCTGGCATATTGAGTACAGCACTTTCACAGCATCATCTTTTAGGATTTGAAATAGCTCAACTGGAAACCCATCACTTCCACCAGCTTTGTTTGTAATGATGCTTTCTAAGGCCCACTTGACTGTGCATTCCAGGATATTTGGCTCTAGGTGATTATCATGATCATCATGATTATCTGGCACCCTTACTAGCCCAAGAAACATATCTGGTACTTGTCCTGTTTTATTTCTGGAAATTGGTGTGGTTATTGCTTTATTATGGACACTCAGTAAATGTGTTGAAAGAAAGAATCTTTCCTTTCTAAGAAGTCCTTTGAGAAATAGTCCCCTGCCATAATAAAGAGATTGTTCAGTGCATCACAGATATTATTTCTCTTGCATATTACATATTGTATATTTTTCAACAACATACATCTAAAACTTGCAGTATCAAAAATCATTGCTACTTTATTTTATCATTCTTTGTGGCAATTTTGCACTTCCCTCTTCACAGTGTTATAAATCCAAAGCATGAAAAGAGAAACTGTTTGACTATCAGGTCTAATGGGAAGCATCAAATTTCTTCAATACAGTCCAAGTTAACAAACCACTGCAGAACAATGGAAAACATCACAGCCCTCTATGGTGAATAGTTTACAGAATTAATTTTATGTTAAAATGAACAGATACACTGAGCAATCACTGTCAAAGATTTTATGATAAAATAAGAGTGTTCAAAAACCACATAAAGTTCTACTTACTCTTGTCTCATCATTTATTTAATTTCTACTGGTGTTGAATATTTAGATCATTCCTTAGCTTTTGTTAATGTTAATGATAGCTGGATTAAATATGTATGTATAACTAGTACACTGTACTACTAGTACTCACTGAGGGTAATAAAAACCAGCTGTATTGTGTTTTCACTCTCCCTCTATAACCATTTAGTGGTAAAAGTTCATGACTTTTCCAATCACTTTTATGGAAGAGCAAGTCCTATTGCAACTTAAATTGCTCTATGGATTCTCAATTCAGTAATTAAATGCATCTAGCCTCAGGTAATAATAGAAACTTTGAGTTTCATTCAAAGATAAACATTCTCTTCAGCTTTTTCAGACCTTGCCTATTATAAATGGGCCTCGTGACTTCAGGAATAGAAGGTAGTTGCCTTTTTCTTTTTTCTCCACCTCCTCCTTCTCTGAATGAATTCTGTGGAGTTCTTTGGTTCACTTGTTTGCTTCTTTGTTTTGTTCTGTTTTGTTTATTTCTCCTTTGGGGTAGAAGCAGATAAAGAACAGGTGAGGAAAATAAGACATTTTTCATGGGCTTGGCATTTTTGTAAACTAACTTGTTACTTTCAAGACCTGGTGGATATTTGAAGGCTACACTTTTGTGAATATTTTTCTAAACTTACCAGAGACCACCACTGAGAAATCTCCACTGCATTTTGCATAATATGTCTTCCTATTGTTTCTTATTTATTATGTACTCCTTTGAATATGGCCAATACCCCTCCAGCTTCCAAAAGGTGAGATCTCAGTACTTGTTGAGGATGTAGTACTGGATAAGATCCAGTATCACCCTTAACAGTTTATTTCTCATGGCCCATTTATGGATCACAGCAATTAATTATTTTACCACTTCTTTATTTGATTACTACTGATTGTAAATATATAGTTTAAACATTTGTTTTTGATTTGTGATTGTTTTTCAGAGAATTTTTATCATGTTCTTGCCAAGTTTTCTATTGGAATAATATTGTTTACCTATTTCGGGCAGTCTAAAAATCATGAGAATATTCATTTTACACCTATCATATACACTGCAAATATTTAGAGTTTGTCCTATAGTCCCCTTGAAAAGTTATACTGCCTTACTACATCCTATAAGAGTGCCCTATGTCTCTATTATCTCCATAGAAAACTTCATGACACTCAATGTTGACATACCAAGTTCTGACAGTGTAACTAATCTTGCTCCTCAAAGGATCAGCCCTGTATGGCCAAATAAAATGAATAAAGCTTTCTTATATCCAGAAATCTCAAAATGATAATACCATTTACAACAGTAATGATAGTAATTACAATTTTTTATTGTGTTATGCTAATAGTTTTATATTCTATTTTTCATTTGAGCCTCAAAACAACCCTGTGAAACATTATTATCCCTATTTTACAACATGATAAAAAGCTATGCTTTAGAGATTGGATAAAGTTCCCAGGGTACAGTAGGTTGAAAAATGGTCCCTCAAAGATGTTCACATCCTAATCCCCAGAAAATGTAAATATGTTTCTTTACATCACAAAGGGACTTTATAGGTATGATTAAGTTAAGGATTGTTAAATGGGAAGATAATCCTGAATTAGGTTTCTCTGGTGGCTCAGTGGTACAGAATCTTCCTGCCAAGCAGGAGTTGCAGATTCAATCCCTGGGTCAGGAAGATCCCCTGGAGAAGGAAATGCAATTCACTCCAGTATTCTTGCCTGGAAAATCCCATGGACAGAGAAGCCTGGGTAACAGTCCATGGAGTTGCAAAAGAGTCAGACACAATTTAGAGACAAAACAAAAAATCCCAAATTACCCAATTAGAAATAATGTAATCACAAAGATCCTTATAACAGGGGAAGAAAAGGATCAGAATCATAGAAGATGTGATGACAGAAGCAGAGATTTGAAGATGCTGTGCTGTTGTCCTTGAAAATGAAGGAAGAGGCCATGAACCAAGGAATGAGGTGAATTCTGCCAGCTGGAAATAGCAAAGAAATAGATTTTCTCCCAGAACTTCTATAAAGTATTACAACTTTGCAGATCCCTTTCAGATTTTTGACCTCAAGAATGTCAAATAATAGATTATTGTTGTTTCAAGCCACAAATTATGACAATTTATTACAGCAGCAATAGGAAACTAATACTCAAGGCCACAGGACTGGTAAGTACTGAAGCAGTAGCCCTAACTCTTCTCTGTTTGATTTTCAAATTCCTGATTTTCTATCTTATATGGCCAGCCTATCTTTACAAGTCCAACTGAATCAATGACAATCATATCAAAATCTTAATTTCAATATTTTAAAATATTTTCTTTTAAAAATATGTATCTTAGAATCCAGCTAAAATGTTTCTTCTTGAAATGCTAACTTCAGTTTCTTGAATTTATTCTGAATTTACTAATGTTTTAGTTGGAATCCTGCCCCCAGCCCCCAGCCCTCCACACAATTTCATCAGCACCCAACTCAAAATGCTACTTTCCCTATGAATGCAGTCCTGGATTTTTTTAGTATCTGTAACTCCCAGTTGCACTGTGTACCCGTTTTACAATCTTTTATCATACTATACCATGTTTTATGGTTATTTATATCTGCCTTCTCGCTCTACTAGACTGAGAGTTGAGTAAGTCTGTGGATGATACTTGCCTCTTTTTTTATAACCATGAGTTCCTAGCCTAGGATATGTCTCCAGGTAGGTGATCAGTAAAAGTATGTTGAACTGAACTATGGCTGCTTAGAACTGTGTCTTTATAAAGCCAGCTCTCACCCATTTAATAACTTCTAGGTCTGCCACGGGGATTTAATAAATATGGTGCAAGCCCCAAAAATGCACTTTTGGGTCAAATATATTGAGTTCAATCCTCTTCTCCACAAATATTGCTGAAATGAGCCTGGATTCCATCCCAGTTTCTGTCAAGGAGAACTTTATAGGCCACTCCTGGCTCTGGCTGAGGCCTTTATCCTGGGGACTCAAAGGCCATTACAGCTGCAAATACTTCAAATCATAACAGAAAAGGAGGTTATATTACTAAATTATGTGAACTTTTTCAAATTCAACACATCAATCATTCTCTTTAAAACTGTAAATTCCCTATACAGTACAATGCATTTCTCAAGTAAAGAAAAACTATTTTATAACTTGCCGGTTAACATTAGAAAATGTATGACTATTTGTAGAATGTCCTATCTAGTCTCCCTACATTATTAGTTTCTGATGGGAAATGACTCGTTAGCAGAGAACATTTTTCTTAGTTGCTATAGGCACTCCTCTGACTCTTCTCAAGGTAGACATCTATACTGGGTTATTTTGGACTTTTATTTGAATTCTTCTGAGAGGGAATACATAAAACTCTAGATCAATGATATCTGTTTTAATTGTCTTATACTTTAACTTGTAGTTTCCTGATACTGCTTTAGTGGTTGCTGAAAAAGTCTTAAATGTGTATGTTCCTCCCAGGATGTTGGAAAGTTTACAGCTAGATAGAGTAGATACAATTTTCTGTATGTACTTACCCTGACAAATGTCCTTGTCAGCTGAAGAACTCCAAAAATGTAGCTAGATCAGCATAGAAGTTTTAGAATGCTGGAAGGGTTCTGTCATGTTAAAAATTTTCTATTTTAGTGCCTCAGGTAATTATTTAAAGGCATTTTTTTTTAATGCTTCAAATATCCTGTGTCAATCTTTGCCATCCTTGGTCACTGGTAGATTCATTTCTTAAGTCTTCCAACTGGAGTGTCTTTGGTAGACCATTTACAGAATGATATTTTGAGAAAACAGATCTTAAAAGCTCACTTTTCCCAAAAGGTAACTTTAGGAAAGATTTCTCCTCCTTCACAATCTCAAGATTTTCCAATGAAAGTAATGGTTGTTGCTTTGGAGTTTATGGCATTAAGCAATTGGAGATTATTCCTAAAATCATTATTTTCAGAATGTGGATGAATTTTTATGGGGGAAGAGAATGGAAAAGAGGTCAAACATATTTTGAAGCCTCAGGAAATTTGTTGTAGATATTGTTGTTGGTCAGTTTATTTTCAAATGTCTGTGCTCACACATTCAGAATATACTGCTTCTACCACTATTTGTAAAATCATTCTAATGTATTCAGAAAGCGAGTATGTAGAGTCAGACAAACTTGGCTTTAATTCTCATCTATATTTTTAATGAAATGTGTCAACTTCCTTGTCTGTTAAAAAATAAAACATTTACCTGGTATTGTGAGAATCACAAGTGATATTTTACCTACACTTCCTGATGTGTAATGAGCATTTCACAAAGTTTTTCTTATTCCCTGCTTACATTTATAAAGAGAAATATTAAATTGTTTTTCATTATCATTTGGGAATTACACATCTGAAGTAAGGATCCTCACCTCATGCTTGACTGGCAAAAAGAAGTCTAAGTTTTAATTAGATGAAAGGTTTGAATACTGGAAAACATTTTTTCACTAATTTTTAAATTGTAGTTTGGGGTGTATTACAGGATTTTGGAAGTAATGTTTCAAATGGGAACATTAAAGGAATAAGGACAAAGGACAAGAAAGAATAGCTGAAAAAGATTAAGGAAGAGAGAAAATTTAAAGGGGAGTTTCAAGAATATGTGCAGTATATCGACAATCTTAATTTCCCCAACTTCAATAAAATCTGTATTCTTTTTCAATGGTTTTTATTTGAATTTGTATGTGTGCATATATGTGCATTTTGCTTGCTTGCATGTGTACTCATTGGTGTCTGACTCTTGGTGATCCCATGGACTGTGTAGTCCACCAGGCTCCTCTTCCCTTAAAATTTTCCAGCAAGAATACTTGAATGTGTTTCCATTTCCTACCCCAGGGGATCATTCTGACCCAGGGATTGATCCCACATCTCTCGAGACTCCCGCATTGGCAGGCACGCTCTTTATCACTAGCGCCACCTGGAAAGCCCCGTATATGTGTAGGCCATGTGCAACTGTACCTGTTTTCTTTGCTGTAATAAAATACTATGATAAGATCTAGTTTAAGCTAGGTAAGATCTAGTTTAAAACTCAACATTCAAAAAATGAAGATCATGGCACAGGTCCCATCACTTCATGGCAAATAGATGGGGAAACAATGGAAACAGTGACAGAATTTATTTTCTTGGGCTCCAAAATCACTGAAGATGGTGACTGCAGCCATGAAATTAAAAGATGCTTACTCCTTGGAAGAAAAGCTGTGACAAACTTAGACAGCATATTAAAAAGCAGAGATATTACTTTGCCAACAAAAGTCCGTATAGTCAAAGCTATGTATTTTTCAGTAATCATGTATGAATGTGAGAGCTGGACCCTAAAGAAGGCTGAGCAGCGAAGAATTGATGCTTTTGAGCTGTGGTGTTGAAGACTCTTGAGAGTCCCTTGGACTCCAAGGAGTTCAAACCAGTCAATCCTAGAGGAAATCCATCCCGATTATTCATGGGAAGGACTGATGCTGAGGCTAAAGCTCCAAAATTTTGGCCACCTGATGCAGAGAGCTGACTCATTAGAAAAGACCCTGATGCTGGGAAAGATTGAAGGCAGGAGGAGAAGGGGACGACAGAAGAGGAGATGGTTGGATGGCATTACCGACATCAGACTCAACAGATTTGATGTCGGCATTACCGACATCATTACTCAACAGACTTGAGTTTGAGCAAGCTCCAGGAGATGGTGAAGGACAGGAAAGACTGGCATGCTTCAGTCCATGGGGTCTAAAGAGTTGGACGTGACTGAGCGACTGAACAACAACAACAAAAAATCTGGTGTATTGAAAGTTGAGACACCCAATCCTATTCAGGTTGTCCTTCTTGGACCCACCTAAAACATTACTATATATTCATAGTTTAATCATTTTCAATGTGATATTATTAAAATGAAACAAAGAGGGATAAAGAGAGAGACACAATTAATTTGGTGATCTACTTTTTATGAAATGTAACTCAATTTATATGCTAACTAAACTCATGAAGAAAAACTATCCATTGAAGTAGAAATGTCACCTTATGTAGGAAGCCTTCAGTGGACAAACCCAGGTAGAATAAATGTGCTCTCCCATCTGCATTTAAACCATCAGGATATGAACAAATATCCTGTAACAGAGGCTTTCATATTGTGAATTTCCTCAATGCAGAGACTGTCTTGCTCATTTTTATATGTTTAGCTCAATGAATATTTGTAAAATTATTTGCCTTAACAAAGGTTTAGTTTATGAAATAGAATACCAATTTTTCACATAAAATAGAATTTTTTAACATTCCTTTCTAGTTCCTGGAATGATTATACTTGCAAACTGTGGCATCTTTTTCTTACTATAAAAGTATATGCTGAGCATGCAATCCAGGCAAAGGGATTTGCGTGGTCTTGAGAGATTATTTCATTCAGGCTGTGGTAGAGCTTGGAAAATCATTTGCTTTTCTATAGAATACAGATTTCTAATGGTTTAAGTGCTGATGCCTTTCAAATAATGCCTTGTTCTCATTTCAATAGTACTAAAAAATACTGATTTTTTACTTTATTTTCCCCAAATTCCATACAGAATGCCACGATCCATATTTCTCTAAATAAATTAATATTAATTAAATGGCAAACTTCTTAATTTCCAACAAAGGTGCAAACCTTTTCTCCGTGTGGGTTACCTCTATAAATTATTTAATTTTTTTACTATGAATTTATTCCTGTACTGGACATCCCAGGTGGTGTAGTGGTAAAGAATCCACCTGAACACACAGGAGATGCAAGAGACGTGGGTTCGATCCCTGGGTCAGGAAGATCCCCTGGAAAAGGGCATGGCAACCCACTCCAGTATTCTTGTCTGGAAAATTCCCTGGACAGAGGAGCCTGGCAGGCTACAGTCTATGGAGTCACAAGACATGACTGAGAGACCAAGAATTCACGCATTCTTATACTAAAAGGATGAAATTTTACCATCTGATACTCAAGACTCTTGGAGTACATGCTTCTTGGAGTCTACTGATGCTTGCCTAATCATGAAGATAGCAACGCATGAAAAGCAAAGTTTTAGACTGCAATATTCTAGATTAGTAAAAGAAATTATTAAGAAATCAATCTCTTTCTTCTGTGTGTGTAAGATGTATGTGTGTGCCCTTAAAAATGTGTGTTACACAGAAATCCCTTGCATTCCTATACACTAATAATGAGAAAACAGAAAGAGAAATTAAGGAAACAATTCCATTCACCATTGCAACGGAAAGAATAAAATACTTAGGAATATATCTACCTAAAGAAACTAAAGACCTATATATAGAAAACTATAAAACACTGGTGACAGAAATCAAAGAGGACACTAATAGATGGAGAAATATACCATGTTCATGGATTGGAAGAATCAATATAGTGAAAATGAGTATACTACCCAAAGCAATTTATAGATTCAACGCAATCCCTATTGAGCTACCAACAGTATTCTTCACAGAGCTAGAACAAATAATTTCACAATTTGTATGGAAATACAAAAAACCTCGAATAGCCAAAGCGATCTTGAGAAAGAAGAATGGAACTGGAGGAATCAACCTACCTGACTTCAGGCTCTACTACAAAGCCACAGTTATCAAGACAGTATGGTACTGGCACAAAGACAGAAATATAGATCAATGGAACAAAATAGAAAGCCCAGAGATAAATCCACACACATATGGACACCTTATCTTTGACAAAGGAGGCAAGAATATACAATGGATTAAAGACAATCTCTTTAACAAGTGGTGCTGGGAAATCTGGTCAACCACTTGTAAAAGAATGAAACTAGACCACTTTCTAACACCATACACAAAAATAAACTCAAAATGGATTAAAGATCTCAACGTAAGACCAGAAACTATAAAACTCCTAGAGGAGAACATAGGCAAAACACTCTCTGACATACATCACAGCAGGATCCTCTATGACCCCCCTCCCAGAATATTGGAAATAAAAGCAAAAATAAACAAATGGGACCTAATTAACCTTAAAAGCTTCTGCACATCAAAGGAAACTATTAGCAAGGTGAAAAGACAGCCTTCAGAATGGGAGAAAATAATAGCAAATGAAGCAACTGACAAACAACTAATCTCAAAAATATACAAGCAACTCCTACAGCTCAACTCCAGAAAAATAAATGACCCAATCAAAAAATGGGCCAAAGAACTAAATAGACATTTCTCCAAAGAAGACATACAGATGGCTAACAAACACATGAAAAGATGCTCAACATCACTCATTATCAGAGAAATGCAAATCAAAACCACTATGAGGTACCATTTCATGCCAGTCAGAATGGCTGCAATCCAAAAGTCTACAAATAATAAATGCTGGAGAGGGTGTGGAGAAAAGGGAACCCTCTTACACTGTTGGTGGGAATGAAAACTAGTACAGCCACTATGGAGAACAGTGTGGAGATTCCTTAAAAAACTGGAAATAGAACTGCCTTATGATCCAGCAATCCCACTGCTGGGCATACACACTGAGGAAACCAGAAGGGAAAGAGACACGTGTACCCCAATGTTCATCGCAGCACTGTTTATAATAGCCAGGACATGGAAGCAACCTAGATGTCCATCAGCAGATGACTGGATAAGAAAGCTGTGGTACATATACACAATGGAGTATTACTCAGCCATTAAAAAGAATACATTTGAATCAGTTCTAATGAGGTGGATGAAACTGGAGCCTATTATACAGAGTGAAGTAAGCCAGAAGGAAAAACATAAATACAGTATACTAACGCATATATATGGAATTTAGAAAGATGGTAACAATAACCCGGTGTATGAGACAGCAAAAGAGACAGTGATGTATAGAACAGTCTTATGGACTCTGTGGGAGAGGGAGAGGGTGGGGAGATTTGGGAGAATGGCATTGAAACATGTAAAATATCATGTATGAAACGAGTTGCCAGTCCAGGTTCGATGCACGATACTGGATGCTTGGGGCTAGTGCACTGGGACGACCCAGAGGGATGGTATGGGGAGGGAGGAGGGAGGAGGGTTCAGGATGGGGAACGCATGTATACCTGTGGCGGATTCATTTCGATATTTGGCAAAACTAATACAATTATGTAAAGTTTAAAAAATAAAATTAAATTAAAAAAAAATGTGTGTTAAAAATCAGGCAGTGAAATAATCATTTTTATGTATTAAAAAAAATGAATGAATTTACTAGTTATTTTAGTTTCATGTAAGTTTAAATTAACAGGAAATAAAATTTGGGATACCTACTTGGTTAATTTCCATATTCATGTTAGATCTTGGTCTTATGCCTTCCAGCACTTTTTTAAAACATCTGTAACTAGTGAATTAGGACAAAATAGTGAAACACAGCATCTTAATGGAACTATGGAGGTTTGGATTTCCTAATGGAAAACTGGAAAATATGTTTTTTCATACTTAGTGAACTCTCTTTCATTTGGCAGAATATTATACTTTAGGCCATAAATGAAAGAAATTAAATACTGCATCAGCAAATAGTGACAGGGAAAAAACATACAGACATAAACATATTCTTAAAAGGAAACTTTTGGGTGGCCTGAGCAAAAAAAACCTCAATTAAAACCAAATGTTTAATGTGTACCCAAACAATAAAACTTACCTGTCAAAGTTAATCCCATGCTTAGCTATTTAAGAACTCCAAGTCTGACAAACAAAGCAAAACAAAATAAAACAAAACCTATTAATTCCAACTTCAAATCATGTGATAGTAAACTATTAAGCCTTTTTACCATTGTAAGATTCAGTCATTTCTATAACAGCAGCATCATTTATATCTTTAGTTGATTACTACAAACATTTATTGCATTTCTATTGTATGCCTTTACTACGAGAAGCACAAGAACCTGCTAACCTACTAAGTCGTTTCAGTCGTGTCCGACTCTGTGCGACCCCAGAGACGGCAGCCCACCAGGCTCCCCCGTCCCCGGGATTCTCCAGGCAAGAACACTGGAGTGGGTTGCCATTTCCTTCTCCAAAAACAAAGATACTTAAATCCCAGTTTTTTCATTTAGAGTCACAATCAAGCAGGGTAGGTGGGGGTGGGACTGCAAGTTACTTTCATTTTTAAATCAATGAGATTGATTGTAGTTTCTAAAAGCAGTGTTTTTTGTTTATTGTTTGTTTTTTTCTTTTTCTTATGCTTTTCGGGTTTTAATAAGATGTGGAAGAGACTATTTAATGAGTAAATTACTTGAAAATGAAATTACTCTCACAGCCAGCGAGTCTTAGATTGTGCTTACATGCATGAGCGAACAGAGCAGATCTGTCACCTAACAAAGTCACATTTACCTCTTTTCTAGAAGCACACTCTTAGCAAGAATAAACCACGTAGATGAGGAGACACCTACCCCATTGTTTATGCAGATTTCCAAGTTTTGTCTTCAAATCATACCCAAACCATGACTGTCCTCAAATTAAAGCTGAAAATCAAACTGCTGGAACTAAGCTGTAAAGGATCTCCGTATCTCGATATTTTGTATTCAAAATCTTTATCTCTGAGAAAGACATTATATTTCTTTTTTTAAAACTACCTTAACAGCAGCTACATTCCAATCGACTTGGTGAGATGAATGCTATTTACACTTCAGTTTGCACCTTTTTGAAAATGCTCATAAGGGAATAAATCTACACTTTCCAGAATAATTGTGCATACGGAAGTCTGGGGTTGCTAAGAAGAGGTGTTAGACACGTATGGGAATGTATTAGTTACAGTCACACCTAAACCTCAATGATTTCCAAAGTGATAGAGCTAAAGGGTACAAGCGAGCTGAGAGAATTGGCCAGGATTAATTATACTTGACTTTTGTTCATTATAGACAGCAAAAACTTTATAACTTCTATTGGTGGGACATTTGGTTGTAAAGCTATGTGGGAACAGATACAATAGATATCACGCAATTATTTATTAAAAATATTTGACTTGCTTCTTTATACAAAGGAATGTATGAGTTACAATGTCCTGGCATTAAAATAGCACGAGTTTATACATAATTAGATTGTCTATATTTATCAAGAAGTTGATGTGATTCCTCAAATTTTGTGGCAATCACATAGCTATGCCATTTGCTTTCTTATAGTGATTTGCAGCAGTCTTCAAACAATACCAAAAAAAAAAATGAAAGTGATAAAATGACTATGTACTACTCAAAACTAGGCATGCAGGGAGATGGAATGTAAGAGACTGAATGAGTAGAATACAGATTAGGCATGGGTAGAAGTAGCCTTAAAGAACAAAGGAAAGCTAGCTGATATCTGGATTCCTTTAGCAGCTGCTGATGCTGTTAAATCACTTCAGCTATGTCCGACTCTTAGTGACTTTATGGACTGGAGCCCACCAGGCTCCTCTGTCATTGGAATTTTCCAGGCAAGAATACTGGAGTGGGTTGCCATGCCCTCCTCCAAGGGATCTTCCCAACCCAGGACTGATCTCCTTTAGGATGGAGTGGTTGGATCTCCTTGCAGTCCAAGGGACTCTCAAGAGTCTTCTCCAACACCACAGTTCAAAAGCATCAATTCTTCAGCACTCAGCTGTTCACAGTCCAACTCTCACATCCATATATGACCACTGGAAAAACCATAGCGTTGACTAGATGGACCTTTGTTGGCAAAGTAATGTCTCTGCTTTTTAATATGCTATCTAGGTTGATCATAACTTTCCTTCCAAGGAATAAATGTCTTTTAATTTCATTGTTCCAATCACCATCTGCAGTAATTTTGGAGCCCCCAAAAATAAAGTCTGACACTGTTTCCACTGTTTCCCCATCTATTTGCCATGAAGTGATGGGACCGGATGCCATGATCTTTGTTTTCCGAATGTTGAACTTTAAGCCAACTTTTTCACTCTCCTCTTTCACTTTCATCAAGAGGCTCTTTAGTTCCTCTTCACTTCTTGCCATAAGGGTGGTGTCATCTGCATATCTGAGGTTATTGATATTTCTCCCGGCAATCTTGATTCCAGCTTGTGTTTCATCCAGCCCAGCGTTTCTCATGATGTACTCTGCATAGAAGTTAAATAAGCAGGGTGACAATATACAGCCTTGACATACTCCTTTTCTGATTTAGAACCAGTCTAGATATGGTAATACCAGACCATCTTACCTGTCTCCTGAGAAACCTGTATGCAGGTCAAGAAGCAATAGTTAGAACCCTGTATGGAACAAGTGATTGGTTCAAGTTGAGATAGAAGTACAACAGGGCTGTCTTCTGTCACCCTCTTGGTTAACCTGTATGCTGAGCACACCATGAGAAATGCCAGGATGGATGAGTTACAAGCTGGAATCAGGATAGGTGGGAGAAACATCAACAACCTTAGATATGTGAATGATACCACTCTAATGGCAGAGAGTGAATAGAAACTAAAGAGCCTCTTGATGAGGGTGAAGGAGGACAGTGAAAGAGCCAGCTTAAAACTCTATATTAAAAAAAAACAAAAACAAGATCTTGGCATCCAGTCCCATTACCTCATGGCAAATAGAAGGGGAAAAGGTGGAAGTAGTGACAGATTTCCTCTTCTTGGACTCTAAAATCACTGCAGATGGTGACTGCAGCTGTGAAATCAGGAGATGATTGCTTCTTTGCATAAAAGTGATGACAAACCTAGACATATTGTTGAAAAGCAGAGATATTACTCTGCCAATAAAGGTCTGTATAGTCAAGGTTATTGTATTCTCAGTGGTCATGTACAATTGTAAGAGCTGGACCATAAAGAAGGCAGAATGGCAAAGAACTGATACCTTTAAACTGTGGTGATGGAGAAGACTCCCAAGAGTCCCTTGGACAGCAAGGAGATCAAACCAGTCAATCTTACGGGAAATCAACCTTGAATACTCATTGGAAGGACTGATGCTGAAGCTGAAACTCCAGTAGTTTGGTCATCTGATGTGAAAAGCCAACTCATTGGAAAAGTCCCTGATACTGGAAAAGTTTGCAGCAGAAGAAGAGGGCATCAGAGGATAAGACTGCTGGATGGCATCACTGATGCAATGGACATGAACCTGGGCAAACTTCAGGAGACGATGAGGGACAGAGATGCCAAGCATGCTGTAGTCCACCGGGTCCCAAAGAGTCAGACATGACTGGGTGACTGAACAACAACAAAAGCATCTTCAGGGTCATCATTTCTAAACTAGTGAAGTTAATACCTGCTCCATTAAGTTGTCTTAAAGAACTAAGATAATGAAATTCATGTATAGGAGGAACCAACATAAGAGATTGATAAGGGGTGGCGAGAATACAGGGGAGACAACCAAGATATAATGCTGTTACCAAAAAAAAAAAAAAAGGGTGTCCTACAATGAGTACATAATCAGCAAGGGAGTAGCTTATTGTGGAATGAAATGACACTGAATGCCATAGAAACTGAAAAGTATCTGTAGGATTTGGTAATAGATGAGTGAAAATGCCACAGTGTACAGTCCTCCCTGTATTGGCAGGCGATTGGTGTTAGGATCCCTTGCAGATACCAGGAACTACAGATGTGTAAGTTCCTCATATAAAATAGTTTAGCACAGTGAATACAGTCAGCCCTTCTTATCCGTGAGTTTTCTTTCCGCAGATGTGGAGGGCAGACAGTAAATGTTCTCCTGTAAATAAGGGCTAAAAGAGGAGGAGCAATGGTTCCATCCTGGAATGGAGAAGACAGAGAAATGGGGCCAAAAGGGAGAAATGCTGGTCAGAGAAGAGGAGTGGCTAAGGGGCAGATGAAAATATAGAAGTATGATCAATAAGAATGGCATGTAACCCCCACATTCATTTTATCTTTCTAGCCTGAAAGGTCCATTAAAATATATCAACCTTTTATGAGACATTAACCCTCTTAAATAATCTAAAACACAGTGTTAGTAATTATCATATGAAATACTTATAGATTTCCCTTATGTGAGCTTTAGAGATATGGAACCCACATCAACACAGTATGCTTGGACAATAGCTTTTAGCACTGTATATTTGCCAGATTCATTTTAGGATTCACTGTACAGCCTAAACTTATATTTCCACATTCACACAATTTTTTTTTCAGTGAGTAATGGAAATAGTGATAGGCAGTAAAGCAATACATTTGAGGTAATATTGATTAGAAAACAGTTAATTTCTATTTATACTTGTTAATAATACCAGTAAACTAAAAATTATGTGACAGCAAATAAAATAATTATGATTAACATGACATTTATGTTGTGATTGGTCTATTAATTTCTCTATGCTTTTAAGAGAAAAAGATTCTTAAGTTGGGGTTCAAACATGGTCAAATCGAAATAGGGTTGATTATAATAGCAAACAGTACATCAGGGAAAACTATAATGACATTCAGAATTCATGCAGCAGGAAGTGATTTTGAACACAGTCCTGCTTGAAGAAGTATGTGAAGTTATCTTTAAGAGAAAATTGAAAATATCTGTCTCAAACTCTTTCTTATGAAGCCTTCATGATAATCCACCTGTGTAGCATCCTTTGAATTCAGGAGAAGTTCCAAAGGAAGAATTGTGGCTTGGTGGAAAGGAAGGAACTCAGCCCATTATGAGTAAACTCCAAGCAGTGTTCTAAAAATGAATGCACAAAGAAACTTCCAAAGTACCTACTATATGCCTTAGGGATAAAAGAATAGAGACTGCCAAGTTTTAAAATCCGTTTCTAAGAGGTTTCTAGCTTTGCAGAATACTTGAAGTTTAACAAATGCGACATCTTCGTTTAATAGGGGAAAAATAAAGGAACTCTCTCACAAGGATTTTGGATAGCTCTTATAAAACTATATTTTCATGATCTAATTTTAAATGGATTAGAAACATGCAGATGAAATTTCTCTAGAAAGAAGCTACTTAGGAATTGAGAGTAGGTTGCTGAGCCAGTGATAGCTTGGCCCTGGACAGCCTAGAGTCTTTGAAAATAACTCTCAAATATTTGATGAACACAAATGGCAGCCAAGTTCCCAGAAAATACTGAGTGGATGGTGGTTACTCACATGTAAGCTAAATCTCCTAGTGGATTTACAATCACTAGGACATTAACTATGGGATAGGTAAGGGAAGCAAGTGATCAGAAGAAATGCATATAGAGCTCAATGTTCCTTTACTTTATACTCAGTTCCTAATTGACTTTGTCCCCCGTGTGTGTGTGTGTGTGAGTCTGTTTCTTTGAGTCCAGCATGATGGATACTTAGTTCACCAGTCATAGTATTGTACATTATATGCATATGTTGATTCTCATTATTATTCTTGTTTTGCAACATGTTTAAAAAAAATAAAAACCCACATAGTTCTCCAAAAGCTTATAAAAGTTTTAATCCATTTTAAAAATATTTGTTTGTATTATAATATGCAAAGAAGGGCAGAAATCACATGCAAAAAACGAAAAAACAAAAATGGGCAACCATATAAGAGGTGAAATACTAAAGCTCCTTTGAATTTTCTGCACAATCTGCCATTGTCCACTTATATTTCTTCATCTGTCAACTAGCTTCAGAGATTCTCAGTTCAGTTCAGTTGCTCAGTGGCGTCCGACTCTTTGTGACCCCATGGACTGTAGCATGCCAGACTTCCCTGTCCAACACCAACTGCCGGGGCTTTCAGAGATTCTAATAACTTCAAATGTTTTATGCATTGTATTTAGGGTAATTTTCCTTAAAATTAGCTTATGGCCCCTACGAAACATTAATCAGTTGAATGTATCGCTCATCTTTCAGCTGACTCTAAACACCTATGCTCAGGCTTTTGGAATTACTCGGCCTCAATACCTCTGCAAATTGTTGTTTCTTTTTTAAAATATGGTGACTTTCCTTTTGTGTGGCTGAACTGTGTGTATTTATGATGCAACTGTGGTGTCACATCCTCTTTAGAGCATTACTTGACCTTCGTGGACTTTGATGAAGAACCTCATCTCCTGGTTTCCAACCTGTGCCCTACTTTTCCCTTAATAAATGAGAGCAGGTCTTAGATTCATCCCTGTAGCTTTGTGTGGAAGAAGTAACTATTCATACAACAAAGTTATTCCCTCTCTTCTGTAGGGTAAACTTGTTTTTTATAAGCAGCTACATAAGGACTATTTTATTTCCCAATTTTTCTTGCATTTGCAAGGAGTCTTGACAAATTCAAAACAAAATGTGAAATTTGTCATTTCCAGAACAAAGCAATTAATAGACAATGTTACCTTATCTTTCCTTTTTTACTCCTTCTTGTGATAAGAAGCATAGCCCTTTAAGGCCCAGGGGGATAGTGGAGCCAGAAGAAGGGACCTATGTCCCTGAACCACCCCCTGAGAAAAGCTTCATGCCAAGCAGGAGCATCCTCACTGGATGGTTGCATGAATCAGAATAAAACTTGTATTGTATTACACCACTGAAATTTTGAACTTTGTTACATCTGCTAGAATTACCCTACCTAGCAGGCACAGGACCACCAAGTAACTCAATCATTGCTGAAAGAAAAATGTGTAATTGAATAAAGTAGTGAGTAAAACTGCCCAGCTCTCCAAACGTTCTCTTCTACTAAGTGCAAGGAACGTCAGCCTGAGAGTTTATGTATCTTTGGTATTTGACCTCAATAAAAACACAAATGACACTGAAGAAGGCAGACCTATTATCAAATGCTACCAATTAAAGGTTTTAATTATGCTTCTTAAGAATTCTCTGAGTTTCCTATCTTCATATTCTAACATGTGACATGTTACTAGGACATCCTACAAATTAGTATTACTACCACCATGCTGAATAGTGACAAATGTTTATTGATCATTTCCAATTTATTGATAATCGGCACTGTTGCAAGCATTTTATATGTACTCCCTCACTTAATCTCAAGACTATCCTATGAAAACTAAAGTAGATAATGAAATTGAGGCAGTGAAATTTTAAGTAACTCCAGCAATCAGACTCTAGAGATTATATTGCTTAATAGGTCTTAGTTAAACTGAATTTGCACACCAATGTAATAAGGGTGGGGACTGGAGAAGGATATGGTACTAAAAGGCTAGAGACAGGGAAGACAAATGTAGTATATGACACAGCCCTGTCCGCAGTATAAACTGAGATGAAAAGTTAAAAGTAAACTTTTACTCAGTAGTATCCTAGATGTTTACCAATGAATAACAAAGGAATTTTAAAACATGTTAACTGTTTTCAAGCAGTATGCAGTCTATTATGCCAGCTTGTGGGGCCCAGTAGACTCCACTTATTTAGATTCCTAAGGAGATATTGAGGTCACTGTGGCTTCCAGAAGCCCTGGAAATAGACGCACACTGAAGCTACTTGCACCTATGCAGAGGCTCCTTGGAAATGTTAACTATGAAGACATAAATTACAAAAAGGAACAACAATGGTAGGAACAAAACAGTTTCTACTCCCCTAGAATTGAATACTTTTATCCCTTTATTTCAAATTAAACAAGAACTGTTAGTGAGGGGTTTTAGTTCTCAAGAGCTCTCACCATATACAAACACAACTCAGGTGGTTTCCTCTCCTGGGGCTCAAAATCAAGCAGAGGAGACAGGAGCCAGGCCAGCAGGTCTTGTGGTTCCCATTGTTTCGTTTGGCTACAGTTGCAGCCTTTGGCATGTTCCATATACTTATGGAAAAGCAAACCTCAAAGGTTTGGCTAGATTTTACAAGTTGTTTGTGAAATTCCCAAAGACAGAAAAATAAAACACAGAGCTTTGGGTGAAAAATGCAGCACTATGTTTCTAATGAAAATTCACTATCCTCCTTCAAGTGTACAAATTCCACCCTCAAGACTCGTTGCTTCACAGTAGGCATTTTCATATATATCTTTATTATTTTTCTCTGAAAGAGACTCTCAACATAAGTAGGATAAAAAAGTAAAACCTGAAAGCAAGTAGCAAGATTCACTGAAATAGCTTGCTGGTCAAGAAATTAGGGTTTTATCCCTAATTTGCCAATAAGAATATTTAAACTTCAATAGGTCACACAATCTTAGTTTCATATATGTATGAGTTTCATATATATATAATTTGTCATTTATGATGCTAAGATTAAATTATGCCCATTCATTTATAGTACATTTTCTTCAAGCTCCATCTTTTGTATTGTTTTATAATTTTCTTATTCTATTCTGATACTCTCTCTAGTTATTATCTCTCACAAAGGAACTCACTATAATTTGTATAGGTTATATCTTTGGGTACATATTGGGTACAATGGCAAGTCAAGAAAATAGAAGCCAACTAGTGTTTCAAGCAAAGGACATTTCATGTAAGGGAATTTCTCTACAGGTGATAAGCCAAACAACAGATGTTGAAACAAACAGAATTAGGTATAGTAGGAAATTCTCATTTTTTCAGTAAATACCTTAGAGCAACACACCATGTGATCTTTCAGTTTAGAGAGATTATCTCAACCTGCCCAAGCCTACAAAACCCATAGAGACATCTTCTAAGTGGCAAGGGTCTAAATGTACATGGTGTTTATCCCCCAATCTCTGACACTGTCTGTCTCAATAAGGCATATAAGGTACTTACTTCTTGCTGCTTCCAGGATCAACCTGAATATCATCCATATAATTGAGTTAGGTGGTGATCTGTGAAATGTGCTGATAATTAAAGTCTCTGAACAGTATATTATGGCAGAGATCAAGAAAGGTAACACAGCACTGAGTGTTTCTTCTTTTTTCAGTACACCCTTGATTACCATTGGAAAGCTGTAGTTCTGGTAGTCATCACTGTTACCATGATGAGTCCTGTTAGCCATTTCTTAATTCTCTAAATACTTCCTTTCAGCCAGTGTTACACTTCAGGTAACTGTGTATTTAATATCTCTGCCTGTAACAGATTGCTATTTTTTCAGTTTCCAACTGCAGTTCAGTTCAGTTCAGTTCAGTCACTCAGTTGTGTCCAACTCTTTGCGACCCCATGAACTGCAGCATGCCAGGCCTCCCTGTCCATCACAAACTCCGGGAGTTCACTCAAACTCACGTCCATCAAGTCGGTGATGCCATCCAGCCATCTCATCCTCTGTCATCCCCTTCTCCTCCTGCCCCCAATCCCTCCCAGCATCAGGGTCTTTTCCAATGAGTCAACTCTTTGCGTGAGGTGGCCAAAGTATTGGAGTCTCAACTTCAGCATCAGTCCTTCCAATGAACACCCTGGACTGATCTCCTTTAGGATGGACTGGTTGGATTTCCTTTCAGTCCAAGGGACCCTCAAGAGTCTTCTCCAACACCACAGTTCAAAAGCAGCAACTCTTCAGCGCTCAGCTTTCATCACAGTCCAACTCTCACATCCATACATGACTACTGGAAAAACCATAGCCTTGACTAGACGGACCTTTGTTGGCAAAGTAATGTCTCTGCTTTTGAATATGCTATCTAGGTTGGTCATAACTTTCCTTCCAAGGAATACGCATCTTTTAATTTCATGGCTGCAATCACCATCTGCAGTGATTTTGGAGCCCCAAAAAATTAAGTCTGACACCGTTTCCACTGTTTCCCCATCTATTTCCCATGAAGTGATGGGTCAGATGCCATGATCTTCGTTTTCTGAATGTTGAGCTTTAAGCCAACTTTTTCACTCTCCTCTTTCATTTTCATCAAGAAGCTTTTTTGTTCCTCTTCACTCTCTGCCATAAGGGTGGTGTCATCTGCATATCTGAGGTTATTGATATTTCTCCCGGCAATCTTGATTCCAGCTTGTGCTTCTTCCAGCCCAGTGTTTCTCATGATGTACTCAGCATAGAAGTTAAATAATCAGGAAGGTTATCACCATATTAAAGATTAAGCAGATGAGTCTCTTAATCTCAGTACCCTGCATTAGGGTCTGTTTCCTGGAAACACTTCCAATAGCAAATACTATTTATTTCAGATCCAGTCAGAAAATGGAAGCTGTTCTATTTGGAGTGAGAAACTCAGCATACTGAATTAAACAGGTGGTAAAGAAATTGAGAAGACAAAGAAGAAAGTGAAGCAATCAGAGGTTACCAGAAGGAGACCACTAGCAAAAGAGACAGCAGGCGACCACTGCAGTCCCATGTGACTGGAATGACACTAGGAAAAGGGTGTTATTCACTAGAATCTAGATGTCAGGGAAGTCCTGCAAGATTCAGAATCATGTCAGGAGTTGTTCTGAAGGAGGTAAGCCATAGAAATAAAATCTGTTTAGTGAAGAGTGAGAACCATGGAAAAGATATGGCTACTGCTCAAAAATGCCCACACAAAACAAAGAGAAAGAGAAGAAAGAGAAAATAAGCAGTAGAAGGGAGGGATAGGGAGAGGAAGAGTTTCCTGACTCCTTCCCTCTTCCTTTCCAACTCCCTCTCCAACTCTCTCAACAACTTAACCAGTGTTTCTGTTAGCCAAACCTAACCAGACAGCAGTTAGCAAAGGACCCGTGGGGATTGTAGCTTGCAGGTGAAGGAGGGGAATGGATCTGAAATCAAAAAACAAAAATAATCACTTATGTGTGAATCTTGTAAAATAGACAATGCTGTGTAGTAAGTGCAGAAAATGTTTAATTCATGCCAATGCCATGGTATAGACTTTATTCTCTTCTTTGCTTCTCTTGGTATCTTTACGGTCCTTGGTGTGACATGGGCAGTGCTGTAATACATAGTATTGTATGGAGCCACAAAAATGTATATCTTCATTTTCCTAGTGATTACCACCTAAATTGTCTCCGCACCCTGATACCATAATCAGTCATAGAACTTCCTGAACTTTGTTCCAGTTAATTTACAGTGAAATTTTTGAATGATGGGCTACATGAATATTAATCCCATCAAGTATGAATTTTTTGCTAATCTGAGCTGTGGAACATGTACTCATCACTGTCTTAATTGCATGGTTCCACTTACTAATAAGAAGCACTCCAAGTATCTGTTGACCATTATTTTCTTTCCATATGTTGCTTAGCCATAACTTTGCTTCTATCATGTTTCTTATCTTTTGGTTCTCTTATTATTTATTTTAAAAATTCCTTTGGTAGTCTAAATATTAATATCTATTGGTTTAATTCATGCAAAATTATTCTATTGTGATATTTGTCAAGAGTTAGCATTGTGATTTATATTGTAAAAACTATTTTTGATGTACAAAATCCAATTTTTTATGGTTTGTGTTCTTCAGTCTTATTAACGAAAAATTCTTCTAACAAAAATACACAAAAATATTCTGCTGTGTTCCCTTTTTTAAACTGTAAAATTTTATTTTAAAGAGATGGAAATACCAGATCAGATTACCTGCCTCCTAAGAAATCTGTATGCAGGTCAAGAAGCAATGGTTAGAACCGGACATGGAAAAATGGATTGTTTCCAAATTGAGAAAGGAGTATGTCAAGGTTGTATATTGTCACCCTGCTTATTTAAGTTATATGTGAAGCACATCATGCAAATGTTGGCCTGGATGAAGCATAAGCTGAAATCAAGATTGCCGGGAGAAATATCAATAACCTCAGATATGCAGATGAGACAACTTTTATGGCAGAAAGCAAAGAGAAACTAAAGAACCTCTTCATGAAAGTGAGAGAGAAGAGTGAAAAGCTGGTTTAAAACTCAACATTCAAAACACGAAGATCATGGCATCCAGTCACATCAGTTCAGTTCAGTTCAGTTCAGTCGCTCAGTCGTGTTCGACTCTTTGCAACCCCGTGAATCGCAGCACACCAGGCCTCCCTGTCCATCACCAACTCCCAAAGTTTACTCAAACCCATGTCCATCGAGTCAGTGATGCCATCCAGCCATCTCATCCTCTGTTGTCCCCTTCTCCTCCTGCCCCCAATCCCTCCCAGCATCAGAGTCTTTTTCAATGAGTCAAATCTCCGTGTGAGGTGTCCAAAGTACTGGAGTTTCAGCTTTAGTATCAGTCCTTCCAATGAACACCCAGGACTGATCTCCTTTAGAATGGACTGGTTGGATCTCCTTGCAGTCCAAGGGACTCTCAAGAGTCTTCTCCAACACCACAGTTCAAAAGCAGCAATTCTTCAGTGCTCAGCTTTCTTCACAGTCCAACTCTCACATCCATACACGACCACTGGAAAAACCATAGCCTTGACTAGACGGACCTTTGTTGACAAAGTAATGTCTCTGCTATTTATATGCTGTCTAGGTTGTTCATAACTTTCCTTCCAAGGAGTGTCTTTTAATTTCATGGTTACAATCACCATTCGCAATGATTTTAGACCCCAGAAAGATAAAGTCAGCCACTGCTTCCATTGTTTCCCCATCTATTTGCCATGAAGTGATGGGACCAAATGCCATGATCTTAGTTTTCTGATTGTTGAACTTTAAGCCAACTTTTTCACTCTCCTCTTTCACTTTCATCAAGAGGCGCTTTAGTTCCTCTTCACTTTCTGCCATAAGGGTAGTATCATCTGCATATCTGAGGTTTTGATATTTCTCCCGGCAATCTTGATTCCAGCTTGTGCTTCTTCCAGCCCAGCATTTCTCATGATGTACTCTGCATATAAGTTAAACAAGCAGGGTGACAATATACAGGCTTGATGTACTCCTTTTCCTATTTGGAACCAGTCTGTTGTTCCATGTCCAGTTCTAACTCTTGCTTCCTGACCTGCATATAGGTTTCTCAAGAGGCAGGTCAAGTGGTCTGCTATCCCATCTCTTTCAGAATTTTCCACAGTTTATTGTGATCCACACAGTCAAAGGCTTTGGCATAGTCAATAAAGCAAAAATAGATGTTTTTCTGGCACTCTTGCTTTTCTGATGATCCAGCAGATGTTGGCAATTTGATCTCTGATTCCTCTGCCTTTTCTAAAACCAGCTTGACCACCAGGAAGTTCACAGTTCACATATTGCTGAAGCCTGGTTTGGAGAATTTTGAGCATTACTTTACTATCGTGTGAGATGAGTGCAATTGTTCAGTAGTTTGAACATTCTTTGGCATTACCTTTCTTAGGGATTGGAATGAAAACTGACCTTTTCTAGTCTTGTGGCTACTGCTGAGTTTTCCAAATTTGCTCATATATGGAGTGCAGCACTTTCACAGCATCATGCAAAATGTTCCATCAATTCTGAAATGATTGATATTTTCACATGAATATTCTTTGCTTATAAGGTACTCTCATTCTGATCCTTCTATTTTGTTCCATGTGTGTATTTGTCTATATTTAGGGCAATAGTACATTGTTTCAAAATGTAATGGTTATATGGTATGTTTTATGAACATTTGATAAGGTGGATAATCACTATTTGGCTTAATTACTTTTATTTTTGGAAATTGATGCAGTTATTTATAGGTCCTTTTTCCTATACTTACATTTTGATACAATGTTTAAAAAAATAGAAATATGGTTTCTATATTCTTCTGTCATTTCTGTTGTAACCCAATTGTTTATTCATAGATTGCTTTACATTTCAAATAATTATATTTATACATATATATGCATATAATATACATATAAACTATTTTATATTTTAAATATACATATGCATACTTTTGTTCATTATTTCTAAGATAAGCATTACAGTCAGAAAATGCAGTCTTTGTTGTTTTTTTAAATCTAGTATGGTTTTTGTTCATTTTTTATTAGTATTCTATGCAAATTCTGCCTTGTTCCTGGGCAGAAGAGGACAAGACCAGAATGCTGTCCATTCTGTCTGCATATATGCAGTGGGGGTTCCTCACTGGCTGGTCTCTGGCAACTGAATCAGCAAAGATTGGAGCTGCGAGGCTAGGATGCCAGACGATCGTCCTCAAAAAAACAGGAATGCCATGGTTTGTTGAGTCTGCAAACAGTACTGGCTATTGTGAGTGGAGTATCCGTTTTGCACCATGCTGTGCTCACCAATTGATATATAATGGTTCATTAAGTCTCACAACACCATATGCAAAAGACCCCATCTAGTCCCAAACAATCAGTACTTATGAGGAGACTGCCACCACCATTCCCATTTTCAAAATGAGATGACTGAGGCACAGGGAAGTGAAGTAAATTGGATTTTTCAAAGAAGTGAGGAATATAGAATGTTATGTGATATCTCTATTTGTAAACGTTGGCAACATTTACAAATATTTTGATATTGTAATTCAAATATTTTAATACACTACCATCAACAACAAAAATTAATCTTCATCTTATAGATACTAATTGAGTGTCAAAATTAAAGCAGATTTAAAATTCAGTGCTTTTTCTAATGAACGTTCTCTTGTGGGTGTTATTACATGGAATAATTACCTAGAGTACAAAGTATATATTTGTAACACAGAAACTTTTTGTGTTACCACTATAGCAGCACATTCTATATTATACAATTGTAGAAACTAGTTAAAAGACCAACCACATATTCAGATAATCAGTGGATTACAAGCTTATAGGCTTCAGAGATAAAAGGGGTGGGGGAGTTACTTTATCATCTCTTCTTCATTCTTAAATATACAGTTAAGTTAAAAAATTTTAAAGCACTACGTATTAACACTCAGTGTCATAAAGAAATAAAATAAAGCACAGTCTTATACAGAAATAATATTTGAGGAACCTCCCTGATGGTGCACTGGTTAAGACCCCACACTTCTATTGTGCTGTGCTTTCATTCAATCCCTGGTGGGGGAATCTAAGAGCCCACATGCTGCCCAGTAGAGCAAAAAAAAAAAGAAAAGGATTAAAAAATGTACAAAAAAAAAGTTAGTAACAGAATTAGTGAAAAAATATTGGAAGATAGGACTTCCCTGGTGATCCAGTGGCTGACTTTGCATTCTCAATTCAGCCAGCCTGGGTTTGATCCTGGTCAGGGAATTAGATCCCACTTGTTGCAACTAAGAGTTTGCATGACACAACTAAAAAAAGATCTCACATACCACAACCAAGACCTGGTGCAGCCAAATAAGTAAAAATAATAAAATGAGTGTGTCCTGTATCCCCAGAGGAAAGTACAAAGTAGGTATTATAATAGCAGATCTGTCAAGCTAGTGCTCTAAGGCAGTTCTCTGCCTTTGTTTCAATGGTCCCACAAAACTAAGATCATGGCATCTGGTCCCATCACTTCATGGCAAATAGATAGGGAAACAGTGGAAACAGTGTCAGACTTTACTTTGGGGGGCTCCAAAATCACTGCAGATGGTGATTGCAGCCATGAAATTAAAAGACTCTTACTCCTTGGAACAGAGAAGGCAATGGCACTCCACTCCAGTACTCTTGCCTGGAAACTCCCATGGATGGAGGAGCCTGGTGGGCTGCAGTCCATGGGGTCAAGAAGAGTCGGACATGACTGATTGACTTCACTTTTTATTTTTCACTTTCATGCATTGGAGAAGGAAATGGCAACCCACTCCAGTGTTCTTGCCTGGAGAATCCCAGGCATGGTGGAGTCTGATGGGCTGTCATCTATGGGGTCACATGGAGTCAGACACAACTGAAGCGACTTAGCAGCAGCACTCCTTGGAAGGAAAGTTATGACCAACCTAGATAGCATATTCAAAAGCAGAGACATTACTTTGCCAACAAAGGTCTGTCTAGCCAAGTCTATGGTTTTTCCAGTGGTCATGTATGGATGTGAGAGTTGGACTGTGAAGAAAGCTGAGCACTGAAGAATTGCTGCTTTTGAACTGTGGTGTTGGAGAAGACTCTTGAGAGTCCCTTGGACTGCAAGGAGATCCAACCAGTCCATTCTAAAGGAGATCAGTCCTGGGTGTTCATTGGAAGGACTGATACTAAAGCTGAAACTCCAGTACTTTGGACACCTCACACGGAGATTTGACTCATTGAAAAAGACTCTGATGCTGGGAGGGATTGGGGGCAGGAGGACAAGGGGACAACAGAGAATGAGATGGCTGGATGGCATCACTGACTCGATGGACATGGGTTTGAGTAAACTTAGGGAGTTGGTAATGGACAGGGAGGCCTGGTGTGCTGCGATTCATGGGGTTGCAAAGAGTCGGACACGACTGAGCGACTGAACTGAACTGAACTGAAAATAAATTGTAATGTGAATATACGTGTGTATGTTACATGGCTACAAAACTTTTACTGTTTCTTTCTTATGATACTTTTTTCTAGATTGTATCTTTCTTACATTTTGTCATCCCCAAATCCTTATTTTCTGAAATAAATTATGGTTGTAAATATTTTAGTGTTCCTTGTTTTGTTTTCTTTAAAAAAAGACTTTCATTCTTGCTCAAAATTAAAACGTCTTGGTGGCAAAAATTCTTCAGGATTTTATTTGTATTTCAGCAATACAAAATTCTGAAAACTGTTGCTATTTGTTACATATGTGTGTATCAGAACACCCCTTTTTCTTCAGTTGTTACACTAAATCTTCAGTGATGTTAACCTGAGGCTGAGCGAGGGGTATGTAGTCACATTGTGGGTGACTGGACCAATGTGACCAATTCCAATAATCACTTTAGTTAATATCCATTGTCTATTAGG
Source organism: Bos taurus (assembly GCF_002263795.3). Classification (NCBI taxonomy): domain Eukaryota; kingdom Metazoa; phylum Chordata; class Mammalia; order Artiodactyla; family Bovidae; genus Bos; species Bos taurus. Next base: position 36,728,896 of record NC_037328.1, on the reverse strand, counting down.
AAAGGCGAACTTTTGACCTGTATCTGAGCTGTCTTTGCCTCTGTGGCTTCTGGCTTCTTTGATGTCCTTTTATTAAATGATTTTTTCTGAATTTATATTTAATTCATATTCTCCCAAAAGAAAATAAAGAATATGACTATCAAATTGCTTAATTCTTGGATGGAATTTTGAAAACAATCTGTTAGATTTTACACAGTTTTTGACTAAAGCAAATGGTTCTGACAAACCTGACACCTGATCTCTTTCAAGGCAATGAGCTGCTCATTGATCTCCTAGGCTGCTGGCCTGGGAGAAGTGAATTGATAAGTAATCAGCTACCACGAAAATAAATCCACAGCACTGTATTTTGGAAACTCACAGTCTAAAATAGCAAACAAAGAGATGATTATCAATTACTATGGATTTCTCTGTTGGAAAAGACTTTACAGAAAATTACATTGGTGAGTTCATTAAATATAAATAAATACTAACATTCATATGGACAGCAGAAGCATTAGCAATTTTTTTTTTTGATTACTAGGCAAGGAATACTGCAAATGAATTTAAAATAGATTTGTATTTTCATGAAATCTACATCATCTCATCCATTTTATATAGATTTTAACACACACAAATGCAATGAATATCTTTTTCTCTTTATCATGATATCAGATCAGATCAGATCAGTCGCTCAGTCGTGTCCGACTCTTTGCGACTCCATGAATCGCAGCATATCTTAAAAAATATGCATTCTGTTATCTATTTGTTCTGAGTTTACTTGATGTTCAGTTAAATCATTCTAAATACATCACAATTAAAAAAAACTATGACAAAAATTTGCAAAAAATCTTAATATTTGAGAAAGTACCTGGTATGCAGATGAAATAGATTTTCTTGGAATGTATTCATGCATGTTATACTTTTTTCATATTTATTTCTTCTCTGTCACCATTCAAAACTTATTACATATATCATGAAAATGTCACTGATCTGATAAATATGGATCATTGAACAGTCAAAAATACGACCTTTAAATGAAATAAGAGAAGGAAGGGAAAGAACTAATATTTATCGTTTCATTAATATTTGCCAAGTGCTCTGCTATGAGATTTTATATACATGTATATAAATCATCATATCAATCACATAAACTATCATTATTATTTTTATCAAGAAAAGAAAAACTATGCCAAGAGATATTTTAAATGCCTAACTAAACTGTGTATTATTGTAGATAGAAATTTAAACCCAGAATCATCTTCCAGTCTTCTGTTTCCATCTATAATTACTTGTATCAGACAGACTCTTCTGCCAAGAAACTACTAAATCTGGCTAGAATTAAAACAAATAAACAAACTGCAGTTTGAAAGAACCTTGGAGTGGACAAGGAAGCCAGTATTTGAGGGGCCACAAACCTGAAGAGAGAAAAACACCATTTTAAACAGCTTTCCATTCACCACTGATTGTTTTTTCACTTTGGACGTTTGCAAGTCCCAAGAGGCTGAGCAGAAAACAACATCATAGATTTCATGGCCAACTCACTAAGATGGTATGGAAAAAATAGTAGTGGTCATGGTTACCATGGCAGCCAGAATTTGAGAAGCCAAATTAGGAGAAAAGGAAATCATAGAGAAATGAAGTGACATTGGTATACCTCTCCCCTCAAGTCTGAACCAATTCCTCGTATTTGCATGGAGTGAAAGAAAAATCAAGAAACGCGGAGGAAAATGTTTGATAAAGCCTGAAACACTCAAGAGTGCTTAACAATCTGACAGTGCTAGGCTGTTCACCAAAAAGGAGGAGCCCTGAAAAAGCCCAGCCTTTCCATTGAGACCACTGGGAAATCCTGTAGGAGTTAGAACAGAGTAGTAGAAGATCAGGGCTACCAAAGAGTAAAAGCAGCTTAGAAAAGTTTTTAGTCTCAAATTGGAATAAAGTGATCTGCCTATTTTTTACCTGCCTACCAGATGAATATTAAAAATTGTAAATGAATATTAAAATACCTCTCTGAATAAAGGTAACATCATTCAGAGTCTTTATCACTTTTTTACATGCGAAGATTGACACTCAGTTAAAAAATTACCAGGCATGACAAAGACAGAAATGAATTATCAAAAACCAAAAGAAAGACATAGACAATAGAAGCAAATCCCAGTGGCTCAGATGGTAAAGCATCTGCCTGCAACGCGAGAGACCCGGGTTTGATCCCTGGGCTGGGAAGATCTGCTGGAGAAGGAAATGGCAACCCACTCCAGTACTCTTGCCTGGAAAATCCCATGGATGGAGAATCCTGGTGGGCTACAGTCCATGGGGCGGCAAAGAGTCACATTCACGTTCACCAGTGGTTAAGATTTTAGAGTTATCAGAAACAAACTTTAAAACAACGTTGATTAAAATGTTCAAAACCATGACAAAAATATACACAGTGATGGACTTTACCAGAGGGATGATATCTGAAAATAAAGATGAATATTTTCAACTCAAAGTATAATTTCTGAAACTAAAAACTTAATAGATACATGCAACAGCAGAAAAGAGAAACAGTGACTAGAATAGTCCTCAGTAGAATGGAGACCAACACCTACTCTCCTTTTAGTGTCATCACACTTGGCGTTACTTCTCTTTTGAAGGAATTGAATTTCTTGTGACTGACTTCTCACATTAAATCTCAACATCAATATCACTTTTTCAGAGAGATTTTCTACAATTACTCAATTTAGTAGGTCTCCTCTTGCTCTACTTACCTGTCCATCACACTATCCTTTTTGTTTCCTTTAAAACACTTCTCACTGCAAAAGACTTTAGCTAATAAAATTGATAGGTATAAGGATAATAAAATGTATATGTGTAAGCTCCAATACTTTGTACATTTCATGCAAAGAGCCAACTTATTGGAAAAAACTCTGATGCTGGGAAAGATTGAGGACAACAGGAGAAGGGGGCAACAGAGGATGAAATGGTTGGATGGCATCACTGACTCAATGGGCATAAATTTGAGCAAACTCCAGGAGGTGGTGAAGGACAGGTAAGTGTGCTGCAGTTCATGGGATCGCAGAGTCAGACATGACTTAGTGACTAAACAACAACAACAAAGGATTGTTTTTCCTATTTAAGCTTAGATAAGTTACTTACCTTCTCTGAATACAACTTTTTCTTCACATAATAATAATAGCAATTTGCCTAATTTATTTAAGTTAAATATTATTATAGATTAAATTAAACAATGTGGATAAAGCACCTAACTCAATGTGAAGGTAATTTTCATTTTATCAAAGAGTAAAACAACATTTTGAAGAGTTGAGGCTATTTGGGAAAGTAACTGATACCCAAGGAGTGGCTAAAATGGAAATAGCTGCCTCACAGTAGAAACCATAATAAGCCTGATGTCAGATGTCTTGGAACCAGTTCTTATTTTAAAGCTTACCTATGTGGTACATTGTTCTGTCCATTTTCAGAATTATTAATATAAAGAAAAAAATGTATATGTCATAATTCCAAAAATTAAAGGGAGAAAGTTTCAACATAAGCCTGGTATTATCATTAAATCTGCCCGCCACATAATTCACTAACCATTCCCCAATTTATCAAATATTCTAGAGTTTCCATTGTCCAAAAAGTGATCATCATTTCTCTTCTGAGGTATGGTAATCCAAGCCAGGCTTAAGCAATACATGTACTGTGAACATCCAGATGTTCAAGCTGGTTTTAGATAAGGCTGAGGAACCAGAGATCAAATACCCAACATCCGCTGGATCATTGAAAAAGCAATAGAGTTCCAGAAAAACATCTATTTTTGCTTTATTGACTATGCCAAAGCCTTTTATTCTGTGGATCACAATAAACTGTGGAAAATTCTTCAAGAGATGGGAATACCAGACCACCTGACCTGCCTCTTGAGAAACCTATATGCAGGTCAGGAAGCAACAGTTAGAACTGGACATGGACCAACAAACTGGTTCCAAATAGGAAAAGGAGGACGTCAAGACTGTATATTGTCACCCTGCTTACTTAACTTATATGCAGAGTACATCATGAGAAACACTGGGCTGGAAGAAGCACAAGCTGGAATCAAGATTGCCGGGAGAAATATCAATAACCTCAGATATGCAGATGACAACACCCTTATGGCAGAAAGTGAAGAGGAACTAAAAAGCCTCTTGATAAAGGTGAGAGTGGAGAGTGAAAAAGTTGGCTTAAAGCTCAACATGCAGAAAACGAAGATCATGGCATCTGGTCCCGTCACTTCATGGGAAATAGATGGGGAAACAGTGGAAACAATGTCAGACTTTATTTTTGGGGGCTCCAAAATCACTGCAGATGGTGACTGCAGCCATGAAATTAAAAGACGCTTACTCCTTGGAAGGAAAGTTATGACCAACCTAGACAGCATATTCAAAAGCAGAGACATTACTTTGCCAACAAAGGTCCGTCTAGTCAAGGCTATGGTTTTTCCGATTGATGCTTTTGAACTGTGGTATTGGAGAAGACTCTTGAGAGTCCCTTGGACGGCAAGGAGATCCAACCAGTCCATTCTAAAGGAGATCAGTACTGGGTGTTCTTTGGAAGGAATGATGCTAAAGCTGAAACTCCAGTATTTTGGCCACCTCATGCGAAGAGCTGACTCATTGGAAAAGACTCTGATGCTGGGAGGGGTTGGGGGCAGGAGGAGAAGGGGACGACAGAGGATGAGATGGCTGGATGGCATCACCGACTCGATGGACGTGAGTTTGGGTGAACTCCGGAAGTTGGTGATGGATAGGGAGGCCTGGCGTGCTGCAATTCATGGGGTCGCAAAGAGTCGGACACAACTGAGTGACTGAACTCAACTGAACTGAATGTATATTTTGACATCTCTCTACTTTACTGCACCTTGATCACCCAGAGAAAGATATAGAAATGAGGTTCCTGTCTGGAAGTTTGCCAAAATCACATTGATTTTATAATTAAATGCTATTTCCTACATGAAGCATTTAATTCTTAGATGCTCAGGTATTGAAAATGATGTTGTCAAGTTAAAGAGAAGGTAAATTATCATTTGCTTCCTTAAATAAAATATTACTCAGGTTGACTTGAGATCCCTGAAGAGATCATTTATGGTGAGCACATTTTTTCATTCACTATCCTAAGCAGATATAAACAAAACTGATTTTGTATTCTCTAAATAAGGACTTATAGGCCATAAGGTCTCTGTTGGAACTACTCAACATTACAGTTAAAGTTTAAAAACAATCACAGACAATATGTAAACAAGTAGAATGGCTATGATCCATTAAAACTTTATTTACAAAAACAGGTAACCAACTCCTGGCACATAATTTTCTTACCTCTATTTTAAGTGATTAAGAAATTGCTATGAGGAAAAATAAACATATAGACAATGAAATGCTTTGCCTTTTTAAGAAAAATAATTTATCATAAATCGATGATATAGAAGTTTTTTCAGATAATCCAAACTCTAATAAAGAAAAATAAAGAATTAATCCTTACTTGCACCAGAAAGTTACTAACTGTACATATAATGTGTTCTTTTTTTCCCCTGAACACACAAACTCCCTTGCAGCGAAGTATGGCTGCAGTTTGGCCAACAGAAATGGGCAAATGTTTTTAAGATGAATCATTTCTAGGTTTGAGTCATAAAATTCCCCCATGTATAATCTTTACCTACTTCCCCATCTGTCAACCAGATGCAGAGATTCCAGCAAAAGATAGACACCAGACAGGAGATGGAGGAGCGTGGGTCACTAAGTGACTATGTGAAACACAATCCCTAACCCCTTTGTGCCATCAACTGAATACTATTGTCGTGACAATTAATTCCATTTTACCAACTTAACAAAATATCAGAGTTGACATTTTACCAACTAGTATTAACAACCATGGGAGAAGGCAATGGCACCCCACTCCAGTCCTCTTGCCTGGAAAATCCCATGGACGGAGGAGCCTGGTAGGCTGCAGTCCATGGGGTCGCTAGGAGTTGGAGACTACTGAGCGACTTCACTTTGACTTTTCACTTTCATGCATTGGAGAAGGAAATGGCAAGCCACTCCAGTGTTCTTGCCTGGAGAATCCCAGGGACGGGGGAGCCTGGTGGTCTGCCGTCTATGGGGTCGCACAGAGTCGGACACGACTGAAGCGACTTAGCAGTGTTAACAACCATAAAACACAAATTGGTACTAGAAGACCTAAAAGCATAGAACTGACTTAATATGTTGGCTGCAGGTGGCGAGGACACACATGTAGTAGGCTTTTGACTAGAGACCCTGCTCTGCCATGTGAAACACATAAAATGGGGGGCTGAGATTGGAAAAATCAAGAATGTGTGTTCGTTAGCTTACCTGCCTCTAACAAGGTATTACAAGATAGAGATGCACTCAGACAATGACTGACTGGCTTTCATGGTAAAAGCAAGGCCTCTATAGTTTGTAAAAGACAGTGTTGAAGGTCAGAAATGGATAAAACTGAAAAAAATAATTTGAATGCCACAGGCCTAGTAAGATTTCTCAGTTGACCCAAGTACTTGATCTTGCAGCAATGATCAGATGATCAGATTAAGGGTGTTACTGTTCCACTTAAGATTACTTTTTTCCTAATTACCTTTAATTGTCTGCTATTATAAAGGAGCTTGAGAAGGCAATGGCACCCCACTCCAGTACTCTTGCCTGGAAAATCCATGGACAGGAGCCTGGTAGGCTGCAGTCCATGGGGTCACTAAGAGTCGGACACGACTGAGCGACTTCACTTTCACTTTTCTCTTTCATGCATTGGAGAAGGAAATGGCAACCCATTCCAGTATTCTTGCCTGGAGAATCCCAGGGAAGGCAGAGCCTGATGGGCTGCCATCTACGGGTCACACAGAGTCGGACACAACTGAAGCGACTTAGCATTAGCAATAAAGGAGCAAAAACAGGGAAGAGAGGGAGAGGTGAAAGAGAAAATTAAAGATGAGAACAAAAGAAATCATGCTTGAGAATTACATCTAGAAAAAACTCGGATGTAAAAACTGGCCCATGAAACAGAATGGCAGGAAGTAACTTAAAGGTTTCTTGGTTTTAAAGGGGGGTTATTTCCACAAAAACCACGAACCTGGACCAAAAAATATTTTAGTGTCCAAGCCTTAGATCAACTTGTGGGTCCAAAGGCAGGAAGGGGATTGTGAAAGCTCTTCAGTTCCCAAAGGTGATGGTGATGAATAAGAGGAAAATGCAGAGCATGGAACTAGAAGCCTTGGACAACGTCTCCCAGAAAGTAGAATCTAAGTTTAGATTTTTCTCCCATTCCTCTCTTGTCCCAGTGAGAAACCACCACAAAGCTATGAAATGAAACAAAAATATTTCAAATAGGTCCAGTTCAAACAAAGAGAAAAAAAAGCATTTTGAACATTGCTATGTATAACAAAGATACAACTTATAAAACTGCATACCTGTGTATGTGTGCATCACAGATATGTGTGTGCATGCATGTACACATACATATACATACACATGTAGCTTTTAAGAAAACAATATACACTTATACATTTTGTAGTTCATAGTCCACTATTCTAATCTCTGCAAGTGTAGCCAACGCTGTGGGCATGTCCTTGCCTTTGGCACACTCCAGTTGAAATTCCTCCTTGGTCCTTCTCAAACAGTCCTCTCATAGGACCTTGTGCATATCTTCTGTCAGTAGAGCAAACCCTCAAAGTACACTCATCAAAATCGAGTAAGCACTGGTCATTCTGCTTTGTCATCCCTAACACAAAACCACCTTCTGAGTGATTGCTGAGCTATTTCAGTTATAGATTGAGATGCTTAAAATCTATTCTTCATAAAAATAAAGCACATAAATTTAATATGTTTCTAACTAGAAACAAAGCAATGATATCAATATTTTCTCTCATCATGTATAACAGAAAAATATGTCCCCTCTACTAGAGGATAAAAAAAGAATACATCTCATCTCACCTACTGACTTTTAATGTCAGAGAAGGCAATGGCAACCCACTCCAGTACTCTTGCCTGGAGAATCCCATGGATGGAGGAGCCTGGTAGGCTGCAGTCCATGGGGACTTTTAATGTAGAAAAACACTTTTTATTTTACCAATTACCCAGATACATTACATTTATAATTCTTTTATAGTGACTGATTATCTTAGATAATTAAAAGTTAATGACCTGAAAAAAATAGCAAAAGCTTAAGTAAATATATTATTTGTTTTTATCCCTATTTGGATTGCATAATCCAAATGACTTATAAATATTACTTTCTTTTATTGTAAAAAAAATTATTTTCACTTCTGAGTTCTCATGTTCAAATGCTACAATATAGGAAAGCCAGGGATACTATGTCATATATTATACCTAATGGTGGTGGGGATACAGAAAATAACTGTAAACCTCTGATATATTTCTATGAAATTTTAGTATAAAACATATTTTCACTTTTTCATTACATTTGCAATTATAAATGCAGAGAAAGTCACTTTAAATCTGACACTAAGAAAAATACAACTGATTCTGAGACATTTATACTTGCATATATATTTTATTTAGATGTTTTAATAGACAAGCCAATCCAAAGATTATTAAGCTGTGTTGGAACAAGAGCTAAGATTTAATCCACAAAAGCACACCCTTAATATTTACCAGTTGTGTTAAGTCAGAATACTTCCAGGATGTGAACTGTGGGAGTTTCCAACATTGTGTCTTGGGGCTTTGGGCAGAAAGCACTCTGGATGTGGTTCAGAAATCACTTTCTCTCGTCTTTACTCTTTATTTTAGTTTTGGCTTGATGTGTTTGAAAAGCAAAAGAGAGCTAAGTGGCAGTAAAAATAAGGGAGATTCATTGTCTGTTTTCAAAATTTAGATAGCTTTAAAAAGTTATCACGTTTGAAAACACAAATTAAAAAAATAGAAACATCACATGGACTTAAAACTCATACAACAGATGACAAAGGCCAATGAAAAGAAGTGAAGCTTTATGAATAGAGCTCAATAAGAAAAGTAAAGGCGAGAATAAATGCATATTTACCTTAGGCACCACACGACAGAGCACTGAGCTCTTTGACAGGTGATAAAGATACAACTTGGCACAATCAGCAGTTATTTTGGGCACCTACAAAAGAGGTAGTGAAGCAGAAAAATCTGTCCAGAAATTAATCTGCAGCTGCACAACACAGAGCGTCATCAGCTCCAGGCTGTGATACGAAGCACCGTCAGGTATGTGGAAGTTTCTTAAATATCAGACCGTCGAAATAAATTTTTAACAATTGAGCGAAGAACAGATGGGCTGCCTATCAATAAATAGATGCTGTATATAAACAGAGGTACAATTTTGTTCATGTATTTTATCTTCCATAAACTTAAGAGTCATATTGATTTTACTAGTAAGATATATTCAAGAAATCTGATTATGTACAACCCCAAATAATTTCACCCTTTTCAGCAGCACAGTTTTTGTTGAACCAAGGAGATTCTGGGTACCCAGTTCAGGTGTTTGAGGATGCACCTGCTTGAAACATGGCGTGGAGGCCCAATCATGGGTACCAGTCACTCTTGTCATGACTAATTAGATATTGCCTCCACTTCCCAGCTTCCACCAAAGCAAATATTGCTTTCACAAATGCACAGGATATCTTGTCCTTAGTGCTGACCTGTATGTTAAAATCTGTTGTTTCAGGAGGAATAATAAAAAATTACATCCTATACACAATAGCCCTTGGCGTAGTTTTAACCAAGTAGTTGGTGATTCCGCTTGATATACAGTAAAACTTTTAAACAAAGTGGGAAGGAGATTTACTTTTAATAAGAATTTATAGGATTACAAATATATAGTAAAACTGATTTTTGAAATAAGTGAAAGGATTATGGTGCTGGTGATTTTGTGTTATAATTGAATCATGCTTCACTAATTTTCTTTTACAAAAAGTGATCAAGTGTTATAACCTTTCTTTTTCTCCTAGTGAATAATTATTGTTTTAGATGACCTAACAATATCCATCTCTCAGGATAAAGTCCAATAATTAATTCATACCAAGCTGTCAACTCATGCATTTATTTAAATGCACTGATAAATCCTGGTAGCTCTGATGCTCTTGATTTTTCTTAAAATCATGTAAAATAATCAAAAAATCTTAACAACTGATATTAAAGAGATTAAATGCTTAAAGATCTTTTCATCTACAAGGTTTTAAGTTAGCGCATTTCTGCTTTATTTCCAGATACATGTCTCTTTTGCTCAACAAACTATCATTTAGAATTATTTGTAAATACAAAAACCAACAACTCAAAAAATATCTTCTGCAGTGTTATCTAATTCCTTGGACTTGCACTTTAGTGTTTGTGTGAGGACTGTAAACTGAGCCAAAAATGCAGGATTAAATCTCAGATTTCCTCATATGTGAGTCTTACCCAAATCAATTGAAATTGCTCAAGGGTAATCAAGTGTACAACTGGAGTTAATAATTTTCACTTAGCTATAATATCATTGCTTTTGAGTGCTGGCTTCTTGCCTTATGCGTTATTATTTTGTTATGCTTAGCTTGCTTAAAATCATAAATTTGAATCATTTGCAACTGAATATTCACTCTTCACTCTCTTCTTGACCCCAATCTCTGACTTCTTATATTTGCTTCATTTGTCTTCCCTAGTAATTAGGATGGTATTTAAAATAAAATTCACAACATCCTAGGATACCTGCTTTCCAAACTGAAGGTTTCCTCTTCAAATCCTTAGGAAGCACCATTGGCCTCTTCTTCCACAATAGCCAGCTGCTCAGCATTGTTGAAGCAGTTATAACCTCAGCCAATTGGGCCTTCCAGAAATGCATGCTCTATAACCAGTACTACCATTTGACAATCTTAATTATGCTCTGTAAGGAAAGGGTTCAAAGCTGACTTGTCCATTCATTTCACTTTTGTAGCCCCTGTTGCCTGGAACAGCAAGTCCTACTTAGTAGGTACTCAGTACATACTTGATAAATGAACACATCGCCGCTATTCAAATCATCTCCAATTTGTTCTGTCTCCACTGCACTTCACTCTCAAGACCATTTGATACCTGCTGACATTTCTTTCTCTTGTTTTTTTCAAATCATAAATATTTTGTGATGAGAGAAGTTAGAATTACTCTTGTTGGCTAGCTTCTAATTTATGAGCAACTTAACATAGCCTCACTACTTGTACGTATCTTTTTCTCCAGTCTCTTAAGTAAGACCAAAATCTGAGACTGTGTTTTGCTATTCTATTCCATGTTTGTTTGTGTGTTTTTTTTCTCTCATTTTTAGCTTCATAGAAGCAGGTAGCTATAAGAAAGTAATTTACAGGTCATCTGATTTATCTTTCTCATTTAATCAATGAAGACAGCTGAAACTCCAGTACTTTGGCTACCTCATGCGAAGAGTTGACTCATTGGAAAAGACTCTGATGCTGGGAGGGGTTGGGGGCAGGAGGAGAAGGGGACGACAGAAGATGAGATGGCTGGATGGCATCACCGACTCGATGGACGTGAGTTTGAGTGAACTCCACGAGTTGGTGATGGACAGGGAGGCCTGGCGTGCTGCAATTCATGGGGTCTCAAAGAGTTGGACATGACTGAGCGACTGAACTGAACTGAACTAAAGTAAGACAAGAGAGGAAGAGTAGCATTTTGAAGATCACAGCATAGTCACAAAACCAGGATTATAAGGACTGTTCCAGACATCTGTCCTAGGTTGTTTTTCCTATTCTACTATGATTGTCCTTTTTCACACTCATTTTTTTTCACCTCTTTTGGAGAAGCATCTAATGATGTCTACAACAGACCTGAAAAGCCTTTCTAAAGAAGGAACATTTAAGCATATCCTAAAAGAATAAAGAAGCATTTATCTAGTAGTGAAGTCACAGACAACTTATATGAAAGCAAGCAGTCCAAAAAGTCTGGAAAGTATAAAAAACTTGTTGACTTAAGTGAAAAGACTGCTAGTAATTTCTTCAGCAGAGCTAAGTTTATTTAAGATCAGCAGAGAATTGCAATTTGGGGTCTGCAACTATGGTGAGCCACATTCAAGTTCCCTCAGAGCAAGGGAAGGAGGATTTACAGAGAAGAAAAGGAAATTCAGAGAACTATAGTAAATAAGGAGTTCACGGCTCTTCATGGGTTCAGTCTTTGCCAGAAAAGGAGTCTTTCTTCTTCCTATGATAGCAGGACTTGAGAGCTCTTCCTTTTGGTCTCAAACTATTTAGTTGAAGTTTCTGTTAATTTTTTTTTTTTCAAACTGAGTGATGAAGGAGATAAGTGGGAAATGAAACAGGTAAATTTTAAAGTCCTTTTATGCCATGCTAAACAATTGACAGTTTTGTTGATACGATTAAAAAGCCATTGATATATTTATAGTAAGGTAGTCACAAGATCATATTTTTGTCCCTAAGAGCTATGTGAAAGAAGATTTGGAGTTGCGGACTGGGGGGACAAACTGTGTTACTTATATGTGTATACTCATTACTTGCTGCTGCTGCTGCTGCTGCTAAGTCGCTTCAGTTGTGTCCGACTCTGTGCGACCCCAGAGACGGCAGCCTACCAGGCTCCCCTGTCCCTGGGATTCTCCAGGCAAGAACACTGGAGCGGATTGCCATTTCCTTCTCCAATGCCTGAAAGTGAAAAATGAAAGTGAAGTCGCTCAGTCGTGTCCGCATGGACTGCAGCCCACCAGGCTCCTCCGTCCATGGGATTTTCCAGGCAAGAGTAGTGGAGTGGGGTGCCATTGCCTTCTCCACTCATTACTTGGGACTACTTTAATAGGTTGTCACAACTTTAATTATCTTCAAACAGATTTAAAAACTTAAAAAGTTGTTTTCCCTGTCAACAACATTTGAAACTTTTTTCTTTTTAATTAGGAAACCATTTAATTATCTATGGATAATGATACTGAAATAATTAGAACAAAAGTGTGTGAAATTTTCAATGTTTTGCTTCTTTGGTTCTTTGGAAATAATCTGGTTTTATACAGATATAATAATATGTAAATTTATTTAGAACAGTTCAAGTAAACAGACCCATCTGTTTCTTCTATGTTACATAGTAGAGGGTTGCTAGTTTCTCTCTAATGAGATTACATTGTTTTAAAGGAGCTTATGTGACTTCATCTTTAAGGTACACCTGTGACAACAAATCCTGAATTATTCCCTTACTTCCTCCCTCCAATTCTTAGTCTCTTACAAGAAGCAAGGTGTTAAGCTTTTTATATTTTTAAACGGCTGATCTCAGCTGAATTCTGCTTCCAAATAAAGAGTAAGAAAATAGCCCTATCTCAGATGCCAATTTAATGTAATATGAAAACCGAGACCTTCTCCACCCTCGTCTTTGTACTAGTTTCTAGACCTCAAATTCACAAGCAATATCTTATTCTCAAATGTGGTTGTAAATCATCTGTAGGATTTCGTCAACATGCAGATTTCTGGGCCTCAAGAAAGACTTGGTTAACCTGAATCTACATGATTGAGCAGAGGAATCTGTGCTTAACAATGCAGGAGGTTACCCTGGAAGTTGGGTGTGAGTTCTCCCTAGTGGGCATGGTGTGGCCCTCACCCAGGGTTAGAAGTGCCATGGTGCCTTAAGCAGGTGACTCCGGTCGATTCCCAAACCAGATAAAAAAGTATGCTGATTTGAAGGTTGCAACCCCTGATTTGAAGGTTGTAACCCCTGGGTATTGCCCAGTCCCTGTAGATAGGGGTGGCTGACCATGGGGAGGGGAAACTGATCCCCTTACCACATGTACACACACAGGTTATGAGTTGGAGCCCAGGGAGATGTAAGAGGGTATGAACTCACCAGGAGAGCATCCAGTGCAGTAGGAGAGGACATTAAATAGCAAATTTTAAAAATGACCATGACAAGCCAAGAGAGAGAGGACTGAGAAAAGAAGAGGTTTTACACTTTAGTATTTCAAATGACACTTTTTTTTTTACCTGCTTACTACACAATGGCCCCCTCATCTTTATTTCTCAACGAATCCCACAGTCTGTATAGCCAGCTCTGCCTGGCACTGATCATAGGTGATTTCCAGCTTGATCTTTCATAACACAACTCCCGAAGATGCAGCAACATTTTTTTTTTGGAGGAGGTTGCAATTTTCGCATAGCTATCCAAGTTAATGAGAAAATAACTTTCTACTGATCAATTAACTCAAATACCTATTGGAAGAAGGGGGCCTATATTGTTTTTCTTTGTTGTTGTTCAGTCATTCAGTCATGTCCGACTCTTTGGAACCCAGTGGACTGAAGCATGCCAGGCTTCTCTGTCCTTCACCATTTTCCAGAACTTGTTCAAAGTCATGACCATTGAGTTGGTGATACCATCAAAACATCTCATCCTCGTCATCCCCTTCTCCTCGTGAATTCAGTCTTTCCCAGCATCAGGATATTTTCCAATGGGTCAGCTGTTTCTATATGGTGGCCAAGTATTGGAGCTTCAACCTCAGCATCAGTCCCTTCAATGAATATACAGGACTGATTTCCTTTAGGATTGACTGGATTGATTGTCTTTGCAGTCCAAGGGACTCTAAAGGGTCTTTTCCAACACCACAGTTCAAAAGTGTCAATTCTTTTTTTTTTTTAAACTTTACATAATTGTGTTAGTTTTGCCAAATATCAAAATGAATCCACCACAGGTATACATGTGTTCCCCATCCTGAACCCTCCTCCCTCCTCCCTCCCCATACCATCCCTCTGGGTCGTCCCAGTGCACTAGCCCCAAGCATCCAGTATCGTGCATCGAACCTGGACTGGCATCTCGTTTCATACATGATATTTTACATGTTTCAATGCCATTCTCCCAAATCTTCCCACCCTCTCCCTCTCCCACAGAGTCCATAAGACTGTTCTATACATCAGTGTCTAGTCAGTCTTCTTTATAGTTCAACTCTCACATCCATACATGACTATTGGAAAAACCAATAGTCATGTATTGGTATGGACTGTACCATACCATTTGACTGTATAGCTATTTGCCTGTATGACCTTTGTAAGCAAAGTAATTTCTCTGCTTTTTAATATTCCGTATACGTTTGTGATAACTTTTCTTCCAAAGAGCAAGCATCTTTAATTTCATGGCTGCAATCACTGTCCACAGTGATTCTGGAACCCAAGAAAATAAAGTCTCTCGTTTCCATTGTTTTCCCATCTATTTGCCATGAAGTGATGGGACTGGATGCCATGATCTTAGTTTTTTGAATGTTGAATTTTAAGCCAACTTTTACACTTTTCTCTTTCACTTTCATCAAGAGGTGCTTTAGTTCCTCTTCACTTTCTGCCATAAGGGTGGTATCATCTGCATATCTGAGGTGGTGTCATCTGCATATTGATATTTTTCCCAGCAATCTTGATTCCAGATTGTGCTTTATCCAGCCTGGCATTTTGCATGATGTACTCTGAAAATAAGTTAAATAAGCAAGTATTGCTTATTTAAATACAGCCTTGATGTACTCCTTTCCCTATTTGGAAACAGTCTGTTGTTCCATGTCTGGTTCTCACTGTTGCTTCTTGACTTACGTATAGGATTTTTTAGGAGGCAGGTCAGGTGGTCTGGTATTCCCATCTCTTTCAGAATTTGCCACAGTTTGTTGTGATTCACATAATCAAAGGCTTTGGCATAGTCAATAAAGCAGAAGTAGATGTTTCTCTGGAATTCTCTTGCTTTTTCAATGATCCAACAGATGTTGGCAATTTGATCTCTGGTTCCTCTGCCTTTTCTAAATACATCTTGAACATCTCGAAGTTCTTGGGTTCACGTACTGCAGAAGCCTAGCTTAGAGGATTTGGAGCGTGACCTTGCTAGCACGTGAAATGATTGCAATTGTGTGGTAATTCAAACATTCTTTGGCATTGCCTTTGTGATTGGAATGAAAACTGACCTTTTTCAGTCCTGTGGCCACTGCTGAGCTTTCCAAATTTGTTAACATATTGAGTGTAGCACTTTGGCAGCATCATCTTTTAGGATTTGAAATAGCTCAACTGGAATTCCATCTCCTCCACTAGCTTTGTTCATAGTGATACTTCCTAAAGCCCACTTGACTTTGCCCTTCAAGACGTCTGGCCATAGGTGAGTGATCAAACCATCGTGGTTATCTGGGTCATTAAGATCTTTTTGGCATAGTTCTGTGTATTCTTGCCATCTCTTTTCTATACCTTTTGTTTCTGTCAGATCCATACTGTTTCTGTCCTTTACTGCGCCTATCTTTGCATGAAATATCCTTTGGTAGCTCTAATTTTCTTGAAGAGATCTCTAGTCTTTCCCATTCTATTGTTTCCCTCTGTTTCTTTGCATTGTTCACTTAGGAGGGTTCTTGTTTTTCTTTAGTTAAAATGTATATAAATTGTACTTCTCTAAAACGGCTTCTTTGAAAAATGCTTCTTAGCTAATATATAGCAATACATTCTTCACATTTCCAGCAATTTCCCTGGTAATTAACCAGTGGTTAAGATCCACCTTGCAATGGAGGGGACATGAATTTGATCCCTGGTCAGGGAATTAAGATCCCACATGATGCAGGGCAACTAAGCCTGCACACCACAAGGAAGACTCAACTCAACCAAATAAAAATCTTTTAAAAAATTCTTCAAAGTTCTGGAGCTTGTAAGCCATATTTTCTTAGTGCGTATTTCACAAAAAGGTATTGCTTTAAGAAGTATTCACTCTCAGAAAGCTTCTGTAGGTTTTTTTTATTCAGAACAGAGTCTTTAACATACTAATGTGTTTTGTGATTCTCCAAAATGGAAAGAGTCTCAGTATATCTTCATTTCTAAAATGTACTTTTTATACCCCATTTATTGACATTTTGAAATCAAGATCTTTCTGGAAAGTGCATGTACATTTGCTGTGTAACATTTCCATTTTTTTAAACAAAAAAAAATGTGTTCTTAAATCTGCAGTGTATCTGCAATGCATCATGATTAATTTATTTTTATTTGTTTAGAATATAATTTTTGAACAGTGAAATTCATCATTTTACCCTACAATCCTGCAAACTTTGACAAATATATACATATGTGAAACAAAGAGTATAATAATCAAGATATAGAACAAATTAATTCATATCCCTTTGGCATTAACCTCTCCCCCACCTCCAGGCACTAGTGACCACTGATCTATTCTCTTCCCCTTTAGTCTTGTCTTTTCCAGACATGACATGAATGGAATCATACATTATCTAGCCCTTTACATCTAGATCTTTCCAGTTAGCATAAAGCATTGGAGATTCACCCACACGTTTTTATAGGACAGTAGACACTGAAGTGAGTAGTTTATACCTGGAAATGGGCATGCATCTTCTTCTGCCAGGTCTTTAGTGTGGGGTTTGTGTTAATCTAGCCAGGAGTAAAACCGAATTCAGATTGTATTATTATGATGTTTGCCTTCAGTGTACTGCAGGTTTCAAATTTCTCTGGTTTAACTTGTATTTTGGACGAGAACTGTGTTACCAGAGAATTGTTGTCAGTGTCCGCTTCACACTCAGTGTCAGATCCTTACTTGGCACTGTGCCTCCTGTCTCTTGTCTCTCTCATCAAATTAGACTGTGGTTACTTATTATTCAGTGCTTGTTGACCTCACAGTAGGGTAAGGGGGAGAGGAAATTCTCTGCCGATCGATATAATCTTGCCTCAGTCTTAAGCATGTACATACAGTGCCTGAATCTCAGGAGTGAAGAATTCTCAGTGATTTTACTTTTCCCAGCCTTTAATTGTCTAGACACAAGGTGTATGCACAACCCCTTCTCCCCTAGAGAGGGTGCTTTCCTGTTCCCTTTCCCCCGCTGCTATGCTCTTTCACCAGTGCCACAAGATGACAGGGTTGGCTGCCTTTCCATTGGTATTGTAGGGCTCTTTTTCCCAAGGGGAGAAAGGTAGATGGATTGAGGCAAGGCTTTATGGCTTAACAGAAACAGTTTCTCCTCCTGTCTCCAGGAGGGATGCCCATACCATGAGGGATGGTTCTCAGGACGCTTGTGTTGTCCAAATGTTCCTTATGAGCACCTGGTGAGGTCCATGGAGAAGAACCCTGAGTGGTAGTTAATTCACCTTGTGAATTACCTGGTTTAGCTCTTAAGGGTTCTAGATTCTCATGCTAGTCTTCACTCAGACTTTAGCAATTTGTTAACATTTTAGCTGAATTCTTCATACCAGCTAGTAAGAATCTATCCCTGGAAGAAGCAAGTTGTCCTTCCTTTACTCTGTAGAGGGACCGTTTTCTTGGATTTGAAGTTATTTTGTTACCTTCCATCTTCATACCTTTGTTGTGGTAAGGATGAGAGCAACGTTCTTAGCATTTAGACTGAAAAATCCAGAAGTCTTGACTAGCTTTCATAACTGGTACAGATAACAGTATTTTGTATTTTCTTAATATTCCTGCAATTTAAATAACTTTGAGAGACTAATATGCTGAGAAATATATTTTAGAATTTGTTTTAATGTATATTATCTTTCAATCAGAGAAAATATTTTAGTGGCAGCTTATTCTAATAATGAATCCTATAAATTGCATTTTAAGGGGAAAATAATTTTTTAAATTCTATATAGAATTTTTCAATATCTCTAAGCAGAAAGTGGGGAACACATTTTTTACACAAGAATAGTCTAAGAAGATATGGTATTTGATAAGGAAATAGCATCCTGCTTGCTCTTACCTCTTGGCAAGCTATGTCCAGGCCAGCAGCAACAAAACCTGCAGTAGAGCAGGTTTCTGCATAAGGAAAGAAAGGCAACCGTTGGTAACTCTGGCACAACCAGAAGTCCCTCTGTTGTAAAATGGTAAGCTTCTGGTTTAAGATTCCTCTCAACAAGCACAGCCCTGAGGCCCTAGAATTGCTGGTGCATCCTCTGGATGAACGAGGGAAGCATGAGTGATGCTGCTCACTGTATTCTTGACCTTGACTTTGTCCCCTGCACAGCTTGTCCTGGGTTTGATGGTAAACTAAGATGATGGCTACCTTAACCTGATCAAGTCATCACCTAAGCTTGTCCTCAACATTGACTCAAGTCAGGTCACATGCATATATATATTTGAAATATTTTTATCACTGAATCTTGGTAGACTTTTGTGTATATTATCAGGTAAATATATATATATATATATGTAAAAAAATACTGAGAGTGGTTTAATAAAATATTTTAAAATTCGAATTGTGTTTTCTCTTACTTCCTTGGAATGGTTAGCCTGATACTTAAATATTTTACTATAGAACAACATGAGTCTTATTTTATTTCGCTTCTAGTTTTTTCAATACATTAGCATTAACAAAATGCCTCCAAACTCTCTGAATTCTATTATACCTGACAGGACTGAAAAGAAACAAACCTGAAAATATAGAAATATACATTAAATGCATAAAATATTTTACTTTTATAAAATTAAATATAATTTATTAAATATGCATTTAATATATGGTTAAAATATTTCTACATTTAGTATAGTAAATAAACATATGTAAATATAAATATATTAAAAATCTATGTATAAGAAAATAAAAAAATTTACAGTTATATACTGACACATGCTCAGTTTAATTTCTGTATCTTTTGCTTATATAAACTAGGCTGATTGAACTGAAAGCACTAATCCATGCCATGTAAAGTGACTCAGTATTATATTTCAACAAGGGTTTGGGTGAGGAGTTTATGGTGTGGTTTTGAGTTTCCAAATTAATATGGCAGCTTCTGAGCATAGAGCTCTAGCGGCAGTTGCTTCTTATTATAATAAACCCACAAATGGTTTTCTATGGTTAGTACTGAAAGATATCATTTCTATTGATCATGCCTCCAGCACTAGCCTAAGGAGTGATCATTAATTCACATACACACAAAAATTACTGAAGTAGATATAAATGACAACAATGAGCGCTAAGAAGAAAATTGTGAAAGATAGCATTAGAATCAGAGTACTATCTATTATGCACAGTTTTTCATATTCAGTTGAGTAGTTGATATGTGCTAGGCATTGATCAAGATGTAATAATGTCCATTTTGTCCTTTCAGTGTCACAAAATTCTTTCAGTAATTATTGTTTCCAGTTTACAGAGGATCCATGAGAAGTTTGGAGAGAGAAAACTATTTCCTTAAGTACATACAACTATTAATTGACTTTGCTGAAATTTTATTCAGTTTCTTTAAGTCTGAACTATAATTCTACTTGAGGTCATTTGAGAAAAGTTTTCACACTAGACAGAATATCAAATGTGTCTTTTAAGTCAAAATGGCAGAGGGTGCTGTTTCTTTAACTTTATTTTTATATAACCAAAATATTTATTATGATATTTGCCCCAAGCAGCTACATGGGACAATATAAAAATAATTTTCCATATACGAATATATCCAAAACTTATAAAACCCTCTAGGATCCAAGTTCTGTTATAAAAAATACAGATAGCATATATTTACTTGTACAAAATGAATTATAGGAGATATGTAATACATTTTCATCAACCTTCTTTGGATCCGCATCACAAAGCCTTGATAATAATCCTTATTGTGAGTCAGTAAGTAATTTATTTCCAGTTGTATCATCTTTTGACTGGTCTGTGACATAAATCTCATTTTTTGCTTTAAAGTTCGATACAACTTATTACTAGTGGTTCTTAGTTTGCTTATTATCCCTGGTTTTGATTCCCACTGTAAGTGGAGCGTGCTGGTATGCTATCATTCCAGGGTATTAGTATTTCTTCCCTTTTTGATTTTTAAATCTGAGCCTCATTCAAAGACCAACCACGGATTGCTCCATAGAGAAGAGAGGTTTAACTTCTTTGGGCAAGGGAGCCACTTTCTGCTTATTTTTATTCCTTTTATTTTTGGGCCATGCTGCATGGCTTGTGGGATCTTAGTTCCCTGACCAGGGATCAAACCCTTTCCCTTGGCAATGAAAGCACAGAGTCCTAACGACTAGACCACCAGGGAATTCCCAGAGTCACTTTCTTTTTGAAAGTGATTTTCCAATTGCTGAGCACCAAGACACGTTGTAAGTAAACCTGTATAGTTTCTAAGGAAGTTATCACTCATGTCCTAGAGTATGTGGCTTACAAATTGTACATAGCTTTGCCTTCTAATAAGACCAGTGTCAAGGGAACAATTGCAATCCCAATAATAATTTCCCAATAATTGTACAAGATAGAAAGATCACAGAATTCAGTCATGAAAAATAGTTATATTATTAATTCGCCTGTCTTGCAAGACTATGAAATTGTGTTTTTTCATTGGTAGTATTCTGGCAGATTTGAGTCTGCTGTTTCTTTTTTCTTTATTCTGAACTTTTGTTAATTTGTGAATGTTAAATGTGAAATCCTTGCAGTTACAACTGGGGATTCTAATATGTCCTGCCTAAAATGGGAAGTGAATTTATTGCAGCTCTACACATGAAATGAATATATTTTAACAAACAACAAACAAAAAGACTGACATTATTGTTCATTGAAGCTGTCTTGTGAAAGAACTTCCTGATGACAAAGATGATAAAGCTACAAAGGGAGATCAGTAGTCTCTGTAATTAAAAACAGGTGATGCATCTGTCTTTTAGTGTTCTTTGCTTGTAAGCAAGGAGACAGCTTGATTATAAAACTGCTTTAGGTCTTTAAAAGTATACACTATGTGATTTGGTTTATATCATAGCCTCTGTTATTTTAAGCTTTTAAAAATGTTCTAATAAATCTGCTTCTTTCCATTTACCTTAATTTTATATGGGTTTACAGAAATGATCTAATCTTTAATAATGCACAAAGATTCATGAGTAGTGTATTATGTCAAATTAACACAAAAAGTCTAACACTATTTATTCCTCCCCATAGTTCATTTTAATTAAAAATGTATTCCTAAATACTTCCCTGATTAGGGACTAATGCTCTATTAATTTGAAACACATCTACTGAGAACAGAGTAAATTCAGAGAGAGGAACTGACATTACATTAAACATAACTTATCACCCTGAAGAATACATTATGCCACTGTTCACAATGCATGCAGGTTTTCCATTATGCATTAAAATGCACAATGCAAGCATAATGACAGATTTGGGGAAAAGGCTGTAGCAAAGGAAACTCGTGAGGGATAATGTGCAGGTATGTATGCTAATAGTAGAAAAACATTTGCAGTTTGCAATACCAAGAGAAAAATAAGCATGATGGATGAATAGACATTCCATAGAAATGTTTCCTAATATGCAGCCATTGGTTTCTCAGTGATTAAAAACTTACACTAACTTATAAATGACTCTCTTTAGATTTATTAAATATCAATTGTGTATTAAACATTTAAAACTTTGGGAAAAGTTTTTTAAAAAACCGAAAAACCCACCCAATTAACTGCAGCCATTAGGTGTTTACAATCAAACCAGAGAGCAAAACAACACTCAACAAACCGAACACATCTACAAATGAGCATTTCCAAGCAAGAAAAAATATTATTTACTAAGAATTCAGAGTAAAGAGATAAGTTTTAAGCTAGAATATGAAATTCAATGAGTGCTTTCTATTACTTGAGAGGAGGAATGAAACTATCCCACTTAGAGGGTAACGTCCAAATCAGATTAAGAATTTAACAGGTTTGTGAGTGAGTAAAGTAAAAAGACAGAAGGCAATGGCACCCCCACTCCAGTGTTCTTGCCTGGAAAATCCCACAGACGGAGGAGCCTGGTAGGCTGCAGTCCATGGGGTTGCGAAGAGTCAGACACGACTGAGAGACTTCACTTTCACTTTTCATCTTCATGCATTGGAGAAGGCAATGGCAACCCACTCCAGTGTTCTTGCCTGGAGAATTCCAGGGATGTCGGAATTTGGTGGGCTGCTGTCTATGGGGTCTCACAGAGTTGGACACGACTGAAGCAACTTAGCAAGCAACAGCAAAGTAAAAAGACATTTCATGGAAAATATGCTTTGTAAAATTAAAAAAAGAGAGTTTAAATATCAGCAGAAATAGACCAGATGGTGTGGGGAATGAGTAACTGAGGAATCAGAGTTATAACTGGTGATAATTGAATTTTAATATCAGACTGAATATCATAGTAATCATAGCAAAACTGATATACTTCTATCATACTTTCTAGTGATTTCTTTTACTTTTTCCAAAGTTTTAAGCACTTAATACACAATTTGTGTTTAATAAATCTTAAGGGAGTCACCAATAAATTGATGTAAGCTGCCTTTTTGTGGGCAGCTTATAGTTGGATCTTGTCTTTTTTAAATTAAGCTATTATTGCTGTGCAGTAGTTTGTAGTTATTATAAAATAATGGCTATGTTGTACAATATATCCTAGTAGCTTAATAGTTTGTACCTCTTAATTCTGTTAAAGAAAGAAATGGCAACACACTCCAATATTCTTGCCTAGGAAAACCTATGGACAGAGGAGTCTGGTGGACTATAGTCTGTGGGGTTGCAAGAGGCAGACACAATTTAGTGATTAAACCACCACCACCACTTAATCCTGTGCTCCTATCTTGCCCCTCTCCCTACTGGTAACCACTAGTTTGTTCTATGTCTGAGTCTGATTCTTTTTTGTTATATTTACTGGTTTGTTGTATTCTCTGGATTCCACGTATAGGTGATATCATAGAGTATTTATCTCTCTTTGTCTAAGTTATCATAATGCTTTCCAAGTCCATCCATGTTGCTGCAAATGGCAAAATTCCATGCTATTTATGGGTGAGTAGTTTTCCACTGTATGTGTGTGTATCACATCTTGTTTATCCATTTATCTGTTGATGAGAAATGAAGTTGCTTTCAACTCAATGTAAGCAATGTTGCTATGAACAATGGGGTGATGTATATCTTCAAATTAGTGCTTTTTTTCCAGCTATATAACCTGAAGAGAAATTCCTGACTCATATGGTAATTCCATTTCTAATTTTTTGAAAAAATCTCTATACTGTTTTCCATAGTGGCTGCCTAATTTACATTCCTACCAACAGTGTATAAGTGTTCCCTTTTCTCCATATCCCTGCCAAAATTTGTTCTTTGTGTTCATTTTGATGACAGCCATTCTGACAGCTGTGAGATGATGTATCATTGTTATTTTGATTTGCATTTCCCTGATGATCGGAGATTTCGAGCATCTTTTCATGTGCCTTTTGGCCATGCACATTTCCTCTTTGGAAGAATGTGTATTCAGTTCTCTGGCTACTTTTATATTGTGTTATTTGGGTTTTTTGAGGTTGAGTTGTGCTTACTGTGAAATAACTGATAAAGGTTTAATTGCCTTTTTTTTTTAATTCATTCTGGCACTCTTCATCTTTGATTTGTTGTGTTTACACTGTTTATATTTAATGCATTTTTCGATATGACTAATTTTATATCTATACACCTAAAATTTATTTTCTATTTGGCTTACTTTTTCCTTTGTTACTTTTGTCCACTTACATATGATTAAGTTTGTTTTATGATTTGATGCTATTTCTAATAATGGCTAATTTCTATAAGTATTATTTTATTTTCGTTTTCCCTTTTATTTATAGTATTTATCTTTAATTACAGTCTAACATCAAATAATATTCAGTTCAGTGCAGTTCAGTCGCTCAATTGTGTCCGATTCTTTGCAACCCCATGAATCGCAGCACGCCAGGCCTCCCTGTCCGTCACCAACTCCCGGAGTTCACTCAAACTCACGTCCATCGAGTCAGTGATGCCATCCAGCCATCTCATCCTCTGTCGTCCCCTTCTCCTCCTGCCCCCAATCCCTCCCAGCATCAGAGTCTTTTCCAATGAGTCAACTCTTCGCGTGAGGTGGCCAAAGTACTGGAGTTTCAGCTTTAGCATCATTCCTTCCAAAGAACACCCAGTACTGATCTCCTTTAGAATGGACTGGTTGGATCTCCTTGCAGTCCAAGGGACTCTCAAGAGTCTTCTCCAACACCACAGTTCAAAAGCATCAATTCTTCGGTGCTCAGCCTTCTTCACAGTTCAACTCTCACATCCATACAAGACCACTGGTTTACATATTTAATGTATAATATTAAATTATATCAATTATAATATGAAGGAACACAACAATGTACTTCTAATTCCTTTCAAATTTATACTACTAGTCATGTAAACCCGTTTTACATATTCTGTAAGCCCACATTGCTAGCATTTTGGCATTAGATATTCAATTATCTTTAGTTGTTTAAAGCTCCTTGTGTCTATTTTTCCTAAGGTTTCTGTACTCTGGCACTCATTTCCATTCAGCCTTGAACACTTCCCTAAAAATTTTACCTGTATTATTACATTCCTGTATGCACACCTGGAATCTCTTCCTGGAATCTCTGTCAAAGGTGAGCCAAATCCCATGCCCCATTTCCTCTCAGAGAAGTTTGTCTTTTCTTACATTTTAGATTGCTTAATTACTCTGCATCTTGTCTCTGATGGGTTCATGAAAAGTTACAGTCCTGTAGTTTTTCAATTTTTTCTTGTTAAGATTGGGAGTAATGCTCTTTTCTACATTGAATGTGGAAGCAGACTACCTACAACTGAAGTTTAAGAAAGAAGAGCTGCCAAGATAAAAGGTATAATTTTGAACTTATTACTTAGTGCATTATGTATACACTGTAGAGGAAACAAGTTAATTTTTTACTCTAAGTTACAATTATATTTTATGGAATATCAATTTTAAAATGAATGTTACATGGTATTATCATCTATAACTTGGGCTACCCTGGTGGCTCAGATGGTAAAGTTCTATAACTTGAATAAGTCATTCTATTGGTGGAAATCATGGTATGGCATAAATGTACAAAGAGAAAATCTATTTCAAATGCTTATATAACAAATAATTATTCAGGCCTGCTATTGAAATTTAGGAAGTTCATGTGATAAAGATTGTTCACACCACATGCCTTAATGTATATAGAATTTCTGTTTATAGGTTATATTGCAAAGACGGGCTCAATAAAAAACAGAAATGGTATGGACCTAACAGAAGCAGAAGATATTAAAAAGAGGTGGCAAGAATATACAGAAGAACTATGCAAAAAAGATCTTCATGAACCAGATAATCACAATGGTGTGATCACTTACCTAGAGCCAGACATCCTGGAATGTGAAATCAAGTGGGCCTTAGAAAGCATCACTACAAAGAAAGCTAGTGGAGGAGATGGAATTCCAGTTGAGCTAGTTCAAATCCTGAAAGATGATGCTGTGAAAGTGCTGCACTCAATATGCCAGCAAATTTGGAAAACTGAGCAGTGGCCACAGGACTGGAAAAGGTCAGTTTTCATTCCAATCCCAAAGAAAGGCAATGCCAAAGAATGCTCAAACTATCGCACAGATGAACTCATCTCACACGCTGGTAAAGTAATGCTCAAAATTCTCCAAGCCAGGTTTCAACAATACGTGAAGCGTGAACTTCCAGATGTTCAAGCTGGTTTCAGAAAAGACAGAGGAACCAGAGATCAAATTACCAACATCCTCTGTATCATCGAAAAAGCAAGAGTTCCAGAAAAACATCTATCTCTGCTTTATTGACTATGCCAAAGCCTTTGACTGTGTGGATCACAATAAACTGTGGGAAATTCTTCAAGAGATGGGACTACCAGATCACCTGACCTGCCTCTTGAGAAACCTATATGCAGGTCAGGAAGCTCAGTGAGAACTGGACATGGAACAACAGACTGGTTCCAAATAGGAAAAGGAGTACATCAAGGCTATATATTGTCACCCTGCTTATTTAACTTATATGCAGAATATATCATGAGAAACGCTGTGCTGGAAGAAGCACAAGCTAGAATCAAGATTGCCAGGAGAAATATCAATAACCTCAGATATGCAGATGACACCACCCTTGTGGCAGAAAGTGAAGAGGAACTCAAAAGCCTGTTGATGAAAGTGAAAGAGAAGAGTGAAAAAGTTGGCTTAAAGTTCAACATTCAGAAAACTAAGATCATGGCATCTGGTCCCATCACTTCATGGCAAATAATAGATGGGGAAACAGTGTAAACAGAGGTTAACTTTACTTTTTGGGGATCCAAAATCACTCCAGATGGTGACTGCAGCCATGAAATTAAAAGACACTTCTTGGAAGGAAAGTTATGATCAACCTAGATAGCATTTTAAAAAGCAAAGACAAGGAAACACAAACTTGAAATGATAAAATAGACCAGTAGACCTAATTGATATTGATAGGACATTTCACCACAAAACGATGAATTTCACCTTTTTCTCAAATGCAAATGAAACCCTTCTCCAGGATAGATCACATCTTGGGCCATAAATTTAGCCTTGGTAAATTAAAAAAAAATGAAATCATTCCAAGCATCTTTTCTGATCACAATGATGTAAGATTAGATCTCAATTACAGGAGAAAAACTATTAAAAATTCCAACATAAGGAGGCTGAACAACACATTGCTGAATAACCAACAAATCACAGAAGAAATCAAAAAAGAAATCAAAATATGCATAGAAACAAATGAAAATGAAATCACAACAACCCAGAACCTGTGGGACACTGTAAAAGCAGTGCTAAGGGGAAGGTTCAAAGCAATAAAGGCTTACCTCAAGAAACAATAAAAAAAGTCAAATAAATAACCTAACTCTACACCTAAAGAATTAGAAAAAGAAGGAATGAAGAACCCTAGGGTTAGTAGAAGGAAAGGAATCTTAAAAATTAGGGCAGAAATAAATGCAAAAGAAACAAAAGAGACCATAGCAAAAATTAACAAAGCCAAAAGCTGGTTCTTTGAGAGGATAAATAAAATTGACAAACCATTAGCCAGACTCATCATGAAACAAAGGGAGAAAAATCAAATCAATAAAATTAGAAATGAAAATGGAGAGATCACAACAGACAACATAGAAATACAAAGGATCATAAGAGACCACTAGCAGCAACTATATGCCAATAAAATGGACAACGTGGAAGAAATGGACAAATTCTTAGAAAAGTACAACTTTCCAAAACTGGACCAGGAAGAAATAGAAAATCTTAACAGACCCATCACAAGCACGGGAATTGAAACTGTAATCAAAAATCTTCCAGCAAACAAAAGCCCAGGTCCAGACGGCTTCACAGCTGAATTCTACCAAAAATTTAGAGAAGAGCTAACACCTATCCTGCTCAAACTCTTCCAGAAAATTGCAGAGGAAGGTAAACTTCCAAACTCATTCTATGAGGCCACCATCACCCTAATACCAAAACCTGACAAAGATCCCACAAAAAAAGAAAACTACAGGCCAATATTACTGATGAACATAGATGCAAAAATCCTTAACAAAATTCTAGTAATCAGAATCCAACAACATATTAAAAAGATCATACATCATGGATGCAAGGATTCTTCAGTATCCACAAATCACTCAATGTAATAGACCACATTAACAAATTGAAAAATAAAAGCCATATGATTATCTCAATAGATGCAGAGAAAGCCTTTGACAAAATTCAACATCCATTCATGATAAAAACTCTCCATAAAGCAGGAATAGAAGAAACATACCTCAACATAATAAAAGCTATATATGACAAACCCACAGCAAACATTATCCTCAATGGTGAAAAACTGAAAGCATTTCCTCTAAAGTCAGGAACAAGACAAGGGTGCCCACTTTCACCACTACTATTCAACATAGTTTTGGAAGTTTTGGCCACAGTAATCAGAGCAGAAAAAGAAATAAAAGGAATCCAACTTGGAAAAGAAGAAGTAAAACTCTCACTATTTGCAGATGGCATGATCCTCTACATAGAAAACCCTAAAGACTCCACCAGAAAATTACTAGAGCTAATCCATGAATATAGGAAAGTTGCAGGATATAAAATCAACACACAGAAATCCCTTGCATTCCTATACACTAATAATGAGAAAACAGAAAGAGAAATTAAGGAAACAATTCCATTCACCATTGCAATGGAAAGAATAAAATACTTAGGAACATATCTACCTAAAGAAACAAAAGACCTATATATAGAAAACTATAAAACACTGGTGAAAGAAATCAAAGAAGACACTAATAGATGGAGAAATATACCATGTTCATGGATTGGAAGAATCAATATAGTGAAAATGAGTATACTACCCAAAGCAATCTATAGATTCAATGCAATCCCTATCAAGCTACCAATGGTATTTTTCACAGAGCTAGAACAAATAATTTCACAATTTGTATGGAAATACAAAAAAAACCTCGAATAGCCAAAGAAATCTTGAGAAAGAAGAATGGAACTGGAGGAATCATTGGCCTGACTTCAGGATCTACTATAAAGCCATAGTCATCAAGACAGTATGGGACTGGCACAAAGACAGAAATATAGATCAATGGAACAAAATACAAAGCCCAGAGATAAACCCACACACCTATGGATACCTTATCTTTGACAAAGGAGGCAAGAATATACAATGGAGAAAAGACAATCTCTTTAACAAGTGGTGCTGGAAAAACTGGTCAACCACTTGTAAAAGAATGAAACTAGAGCACTTTCTAACACCATACACAAAAATAAACTCAAAATGGATTAAAGATCTAAATGTAAGACCAGAAACTATAAAACTCCTAGAGGAGAACATAGGCAAAACACTCTCTGACATAAATCACAGCAGGATCCTCTATGACCCCCCTCCCAGAATATTGGAAATAAAAGCAAAAATAAACAAATGGGACCTAATTAAAGTTAAAAGCTTCTGCACAACAAAGGAAACTATAAGCAAGGTGAAAAGACAGCCTTCAGAATGGGAGAAAATAATAGCAAATGAAGCAACTGAGAAAGAATTAACCTCAAAGATATACAAGCAACTCCTACAGCTCAATCCAGGAAAATAAATGACCCAATGAAAAAATGGGCCAAAGAACTAAACAGACATTTCTCCAAAGAAGACATACAGATGGCCAACAAACACATGAAAAGATGCTCAACATCACTCATTATCAGAGAAATGCAAATCAAAACCACAATGAGGTACTGTTTCACACCAGTCAGAATGGCTGCTATCCAAAAGTCTACAAGCAATAAAATGCTGGAGAGGGTGTGGAGAAAAGTGAACCCTCTACACTGTTGGTGGGAATGCAAACTAGTTCTACCACTATGGAGAACGGTATAGAGATTCCTTAAAAAAACTGGAAATAGAACTGCCACATGACCCAGCAATCCCACTGCTGGGCATATACACTGAGGAAACCAGAATTGAAAGAGACACATGTACCCCAATGTTCATTGCAGCACTGTTTATAACAGCCAGGACATGGAAGCAACCTAGATGTCCATCAGCAGATGAATGGATAAGAAAGCTATGGTACATATACACAGTGGAGTATTAATCAGCCATTAAAAAGAATACATTTGAATCAGTTCTAATGAGGTGGATGAAACTGGATCCTATTATACAGAGTGAAGTAAGCCAGAAAGAAAAACATCAATATAACATACTAATGCATATATATGGAATTTAGAAAGATGGTAACTTTAACCCTGTATGTGAGACAGCAAAAGAGACATAGATGTATAGAACACTCTTATGGACTCTGTGGGAGAGGGAGAGGGTGGGATGATTTGGGAGAATAGCATTGAAACATGTATAATATCATATGTGAAATGAATCGCCAGTCCAGGTTCGATGCATGATACAGGACGCTCAGGGCTGGTGCACTGGGATGATCCAGAGGGATAAAATGGGGAGGGAGGTGGGAGAGGGGTTCAAGATGGGGAAAACGTGTACAACCGTGGTGGATTCATGCTGATGTATGGCAAAACCAATACAATATTGTAAAGTAATTAGCCTCTAATTAAAATAAATAAATTTATATTAAAAAAAAGAAATTTTACACAGACACCCCCAAAAAAAACAATAAAAAATAAAAAGCAAAGACATTACTTTGTCAACAAATGTCCATCTAGTCAAGGCTATGGTTTTTCCAGTGGTCATGTATGGATGTGAGAGTTGGACTGTGAAGATAGCTGAGCACCGAAGAATTGATGCTTTTGAACTGTGGTGTTGGAGAAGACTCTTGAGAGTCCCTTGGACTGCAAGGAGATCCAACCAGTCAATCCTAAAGGAGATCAGTCCTGGTTGTTCATTGGAAGGACTGATGTTGAAGCTGAAACTCCAGTACTTTCGCTACCTGAGGCGAAGAGCCAACTCATTGGAAAAGACCTTGATGCTGGGAAAGATTGAGGGCAGGAGGAGAAGGGGACGACAGAGGATGAGATGGTTGGATGGCATCACTGACTCAGTGGACGTGGGTTTGGATGGACTCCAGGATTTGGTGATGGACAGGGAGGCCTGGTGTGCTGAGGTTCATGGGGTTGCAACGAGTTGCAGAGGACTGTGTGACTGAACTGAAAGGGATGACAAAACAGATTTCTTTTTTTTTTTAAGTCGTGGATGCAATACAGAATGGAAGATTTGCTGACACCTGTGACATACTGTGTCACAGTAATTAAGACACTTGGATATTATTTACAGAAATAAAATAAACCCAGTCATATTTTAAAAACTGAATGCTAGAGATAGAGCAATTAAATATGATGAATATCATAAACATTTTCAAAGAAATAAGGATTAATATTAGTACCTAAGAGCCTAAAGAAAGGCATGATGTGTGAATTTTAGAGCAGTAGCTGAAAATAAAAGGCACATTTAGCAATTCATTATCAGGTGAGTACAAGCGTTCTAGTTAGGTCTAAAAAGCCTGGAGCAGAAAATTATCAACTTTTGAAACAGAATAGCAATAATTTTCTTCCAGAACAGGGCTCCTGATTGAGAAGCAATTCTTGAGAATAAAATCTTTAAAAAGCAGAACAGAAAATATAGAAGGGAAGAAAAATGACCTTCAAGAGGCATGTGAGGGAATAGACCAGAGCAAGAAAGTCTCAGAAATCAAATCATCATTTTTTGAAAAATGCATAAAACAGGAAGCAGCTCTATTAAGTAATAAAAGCTACCCTGAACTAACCTTTTAAATATCCAGGAAAACTGATTTCACATAACAGTGAACAATAGAAAAGTGTTATGGCTCAGACCCAAGAGTTATTATAAGGAAAAAGAAGGTAGCAAAATAACATACCTGCAGAAAACAAAAGCAAACCAGAAAGATATGAGTAGAAAACTGATCAAAACTATGCTTAAATCAGTGGTTTCTCCATGATGTTATAGGGAAAAAAAGTCTCACTTTTGAAGTGAACTATTTTATTATCTTCCAAACTCACAAGTAAAGGGAAAATAATTATATTGTTTCTACTAGATGAACTATACCACTAGGTAAAGATGGGGGGGAAAGTATCTTTCTAGAAGTATGCTATCTAATAATTGAAAGGAAATGATAACCTTAAAATATCATTTTTCCAGTTCAATCTAAATTTATGGATCTAGCCACTAAGTAACAACAGATGCTAACATCATAAAAAGTGAGACAACCAAATATGAAATGTCTCCTGATGAAAGAACACAACATCAGCAAGAGCTGCAAAAGTGATCACATCTAAGTGACTTTAATTCTGGATCCAACTGCTAGAAATACAAATTGAAAGAAGCATGCAGTTATCAAATAGCCTGGATTCTTCAACAAAATAATTGTAAAGGAAAAGAAAGAGAGGAAGATTTGTGGAATAATGGAGACTTCACAAGTAAATAGTAAAAGGAGGTGGACTGAGGATGCATATTCGGGTCATTAACCTATGAGGAAATATGAAAGTGAAAGTGTTAGTCATTCAGTCTTGTCAGACTCTCATGGAATGCAGCCTGCCAGGCTCTTCTGTCCATGGGATTCTCTTGGCAAGAATACTGGAGTAGGTAGCTATTTCTTTCTCCAGGGGATCTTCCTGATCCAAGGATCCAACCTGGGTCTCCTGCACTGCAGATGGATTCTTTACCATCTGAGCTATAAGAAGTGATAAATATGAAATTTCAGAAGATTGAATAATTTGTAGGGAAAAAGGTGGTTGTGATTAAGAGAGTGTGCATGGGATACCCTTACAGATCTACACTAAGCAAATTACTACACTAAAGACACACCATTACTAAAACTGGGGGGAGGGGTGGCTAAGAAATGAGATTCCAATATATAACACATAAGTCAAGTCTGAAGTAACTTTATAGTATGATAGTTTAGTGACTGGTCTGCAGAGCCAGACTGCTGCCTGGGTTCAAGTCCCAGGTACCGTCTGGCAGCAGGACTTTGGACTGGCTTCCTAATCTGTTAAATGGAGATAGCTTGCCTCACAAGTTAGCCACGAGGATTAAAAGAAATATTATGAAAAAATTAGTTATGCATTTGCAAATGAGATATTCTGTGAATCCCTGTGCTATTATTTAGGAGTGAACATGTACATTTTTTATGGTCATTCCAGCAAGCGTCTCAAGAAGTCACATAGGTTAGATTCTGAAAGTAAAATTTAAGTCTTCTGAGCTGAAATTTGAAATGTAAAATACAAAGCTTCAACTGAAGTGCTCATTCATTGAGCTAAATTCATAAAGCATAGTGTGTCTTTCAGGTCAAGTGGCAAATATTTCTCAAATACTATTGATTTCTTTAGGCTGCATCAGTTTCATTACTAATTATTGTTCAATATACTTATTGCAAGGTCCTCGTCTCTCTCTTACCGTCCATATCACTTACTTAAAGTTTTCAAGAAATGTTTTAAGAAAGGCAAGCTATTGTTCTGACTGCTGTGATTAGTTGGGTCAAATAAGTATGCACTATTTTGGAATTTTATAGAATATTATCGTAAAAGCTATGTTGACTAAACAGCCAAACTCGATTAAACTGAGTCTCTTATTGATGAAATTAAACTCTGCAGGTTTTTTCAGATTAAATTTAGAAATAATTTTTATATCAAGTTTTTAGAAAACTGGCACATATTTGGCTATACTTCATTGGTTCATTTGTTTCAAATAGCAGTTCCAAAACAGATTTCATATTTATGGTAAGTATTTTATTTTTGAAAATATTAACTACATCCTCGTTTCCGGAAAGATAAAGGTTTAGCTACTACTCTCACATTTAAAAAATTATTTTGTGAAGATAAATTTTTAACGTAAAAACTTTTTTTTGGCATAATTCTTTGTTCTGTCACAAATGGTTAAAATATGCATCGTTATGAAGAATTATGACTTCAAAATTTAATTCTCTTTAAAACATATTTGTTCTGGTTAAAAAAGCCATAAAAATCCTTAAAGTTCATACTTTACAGAAATCTATAAAGTATAAAGTCACTCTCTCCTATAAATCCCCAGAGATAATTACTGCAAACATATTGCTCAAAAATTTTGAGTACCAAGTCACACATGTGTGTGTTTATGCAACTTAAATGTAATCATACTATTCATAGTTCATCTACTTTTGTAGACTAAGAAAAGACTGCCTCATGTAGAAGACATTTATGTGCATACATATATCATACAGTTTTTAACACTTGATAAAAAAGTTTGAAATAAAAGTTAAGTAAAAATGTTGAGATAAACCAGTACTTATAAAACACTTATTCATACTGGTCAATAGCACATTTAAGGAACCATTTGAATGAATATCTACTGTCTCATGTTTTTTAAAGTTTATCAATTTGAAACTATGAATAAGATCCAGACTCTAAATAACACACAAAGAGTAAGCTTAATGACCTCAGAACACTCAAAACCATGCTGATGGGTAAATGAAAAATAAAGATTTGTCTTTTAACTCACTGTTTTCAGATCTCTTGTTCATATCAGTTTAGTGTGTAATTTAACTAATACCAGAACTACTAAATGCTAAAAGCTGCTCTACAAATACATCAAGTCATTTTATGGCATTGCTTTACAGACATAGCATTATGAAAAAGGACGTATTGGAATATATTTATTCATTCAAATTACTAATTTAGTCAATAAATATTTCTTTAACAGCTATTATGTGCTGAGTACTGTGTAGCCACAAGAGACAGCAGTGAGCAAGGACACTGAATTCTGCTCCCAGGTATGATTATTTTCAACAGAAATAGATACCCATCAAAAATCACAAATAAAAATTTAAATTCACTGCCATGATAATTGTTTCAATGGTAGGTTCCTGGCAATACAGAGAAAATAAAAAAGATTAGTCTCAATCACAAATATGTATTACCTAACAGCTAATAGATACATAAAGGACTAGTAATAATGCAAAAACACCTGCCCTCCACTACCCCCGGAGTCTCTGAAGGGAAATAAGGAGTATAAATAAAATCACTAAGCAAGGCAGCATGTTGGTACCACATAAGCACCAAGAGATGAATGGGCGTATCATAGGCATGACTAAACATGCCAAATGGTTTTCTAATGTAATGACAGATGTAATGCAGAACAATACACTGCTTCAGAATGTGTGTACCTCCTACAACATCAACATCTGAGCTATGAGAAAAATACACTGAGGTTGTATCAAGCTACACATACTCATTTTTTTCACAGAAGCATTGATTACAAGTCTTCCTGACTAGTGATTTCAATCACGATTTGAAATTATTTGATTTAAATTATATATTTCCTTGAGGAGATTTGTCCAAACACATAGGGAAAATCTTCCCCTAAAGTCTTCCAGGTTTTAAATCAATCAGTAAATGGAATTTTAACAGAGGTAACCACATAACTTACATTTCCAAAGTCCAACTTATTATTGTAAAGAAATTGCTGAATATTCAAGATGAGTTCAACCAAAGCTTGTGTGAGTTCATTCCCAGGTTTGTTAATCTTTGGGGGAGAACTTTACTGTGAAGATAGAATGCACTGGAAAACAAAGAAAGACTTGTTCATCCTTCACTAGGAATGATAGTACAGAGAGTTAGCTTGACTTTTGATTCAAGGTTAGGGTTTTAACTCCAAGATGTGGTGAACTTTATTGGGGCTTCCCAGGTGGCTCAATGGTAAAGAATCTGCCTGCCAGTGCAGAAGCCACAGAAGATGAAGGTTCAATCCTTGGGTCAGGAAGATCCCTTGGAGGAAGAAATGGCAAACTGCTCCAGTATTCTTGCCTGGAAAATTTCATGGACCTAACAGCCTGGTGGGCTACAGTCCATGGGGTCACAAAGAGCCAGACACAATTGAGTGACTGAGTATACACTTATGCAAATTTGTATTAGTAGTCTGTAAAATCTCTTGTTATAACCTTCTTCTGGAAAGCTTGTTGTTGTTCCGTTGCTAAATCATGTCCAACTATTTGCAATCCCATGAACTGCAGCACGCCACATAGTCAGCACAACTGAAGTGACTTAGCCTGCATGTACAAGGCACTAAGATGCGTGAGAGGAGGATGCCTGTTTTTCTTTCAGTCAGACTCTGATTCTTATAGTCTTTGTGGCATACCTATTTATGCAAATTTTCATTCATCCGCATAAAGTTTAAACGAAGAATGTGCATTTTCCAAGCACTCTTGAGAATAACTGAAATACATCCTTTTCATAAAGCTACATTGATAAATTTAATTTTAAAAAGTCAATATTAGATATCATATATGCCAAGCTTGAGCCTAAATTGTAGATGCTATTAAATCTCAGACAGTTTTAGGTTGGACTTTATTCCCTTGTCTAAGTAGACCTTGGTGTGCATACCTAGCAGCCCATATTTTCTACATACATTAATTGTGAAAAGTGGCCAAGAATTCCTCCTCAAGTCTGACTTGGTCAAATCACCATATCTTACAGCCAGTAGGGCTGAAATTTTCTAGTCTTCAGCATGTATTAGCAAATCCTCATTTTTACACTAAAGTGAGAAGATTAGTCTGGTTGGTAATTCCTATATTGTCTCTTTCCTTGTTTCCTCAGTTTTTCCGTTTTTGGAGAGTAACTTCCTTAGGGACCCTACAACCACTAAAATACACCCACATAGTAAATCCCTTTGTCACTGTCTAGCTATATGTGTATATATTACTGACTCACTAAATTCTATTATTGTGTGTGCATAGTCAGTCACTCAGTTGTGTCTGACTCTTGGTGACCCTATAGACTATAGCCTACCAGACTCCTCTTTCCATGGGATTTTCCAGGCAAGAATAGCAGAGCAGGTTTCCATTTCCCCCTCCAGGGGATCTTCCAGACCCAGGGATCTAATCCATGTCTCTGATGTCTCCTGCATTGGCAGGTAGATTCTTTACCACTGAGCCATCTAGGAAGAACACAATACTTTTATTAAATTATTAAATTCATTTTTGTTGGCTCAAATTTAATTCCTGTTTATTTATCTTTGGAAATCCTTAATCTCCCTATTATAAAAAGAAAGAAAAAACTGAGTTATTTGATTTCTAATTTGGAAAAGAAGAACAACTCTTCTGGACTGCTGTATGAAATAAAAACAAAACATCACGACAGAAACCTCTCTCTATATGTTGCAGTTTATTTCAAAAAGATACAGGAACCAATGCTATTCCTAGCCAATTAAAATTTAGTGCTTGAATATGTCACGATTTGTTCTCTAAACTTGATGGATTAACTTGAGAAATGTCAAAAGTAGCTGCCAAGTTTAGAGAGGAAAACAAGATAAGATTTATCCATACCTACAGATCTCTCAACATGTCTGGTTTTTATCACTTGCATTGCCAAACAATTGCATATTCTAGAATGATCTCTGTGAGTAAAAATAATAAAAAGATATACTCTGTATCTTTTTGCCAACACTATTATATATTGGATTGTTAGAGCTTTAAAATGATGACAGGACATGAATAACGACAAGTGTAACTATAGTGTCAGAAACCTGTATTATATAGTCCAGGTGAATTATCATAGAATGATGGAATTTCAGTGCTTCAAAGAACTTTACAGACAATAGAACTGTTTGCCTTTCAACATTTTTCCAAAATTTATTTTAGCCCACCAATCAATTGAAATACATCTTTGGACAGATAGTCTTAAGTGTAGAACTTTCCTACATTTCATTTCGTTAAGGTGAACAACTGCTAGTTTATCTCTTAAGGAGGATAACTTCAAGTAGACTGTACAGTATATAGATACAAATGGCAAATTCCTCAGGTTTGAAGTTGCTCCTAGAACATTCCATATTCCTGTTAGAGTGCCTAACTTTTAGGAACAAGACCCTTCTGTTACTTAAAGTGAAAGTGAAAGTCACTCAGCAGTGTCTGACTCTTTGCAACCCCAAGAATTCTAGAATAGGCAACCTTTCCCTTCTCCAGAGGATCTTCCCAATCCAGGGATCAAACCTAGGTCTCCCACATTGCAGGCGGATTTTTTACCAGCTGAGCCACAAGGGAAGCCCTCTGTTTTGTAATGTCAAAATTCATATTAGTGCTAAACATTCTATTTTGTAAATTTAAGGAAAAAAAATCTCTCAGTGTAGGTTAAAGTATCAATTCTTCATCAACAATTAAGTTGGATTCTTGAACATTCTTCTGGCCTGAGCAACAATTTCCTAATAGATTATTCATTGCTCCTCTTCAGGTTTTAATTCAGTAAATTTGCACTCCATTAATACTTCCATATTTTTATCTATTGGCTCTCTTTCATTTTATCAGTAAGCATGCATGTTGGAAGGTATGCTGATATATTATGAATAGACTTTTTAAGCATAATTAATTAGTGAGCACAAATTAACAATTTACAAATCACCCAGTTCTCCATAGTGTTAGTGATAAAAAAAATTTTTGCAAGGTATTTTTCATCAATGTCATAAATAACCTTCTTCAAATCACACATCCTTTGTTTTGCCTCACATTTTGCCAAACTGAATCAGCTGCTATGAGTCTAGCTACCTTC
Source organism: Bos taurus (assembly GCF_002263795.3). NCBI lineage: Eukaryota > Metazoa > Chordata > Mammalia > Artiodactyla > Bovidae > Bos > Bos taurus. The sequence continues at coordinate 36,690,311 of NC_037328.1, read as the reverse complement.
ACTGCAAGGTGTCAGAGGCACAGCTATGTTTAAAAAGGAGTACAGCTTCACAACAATCACCGTGGCAGGCCGAATGATGAACATTCTTTGTTCACAGATACTTTCCCTCTGAATGACCAGTGGAAATTTAAAATCAAAATGGTTCCAAAATCTGTAAAAATATTTCATATATTACATTGATGCTATCCTTACAAGAAAGTAGAAATTAACACAAATATATGCACTACTATGGTTTCCCAGGTGGCACTAGTGGTAAGGAATCTGCCTTACCAACGCAGGAGACATAAGAGACACAAGTTTGATCCCTGGTCAGGAAGATCCCTTGGAGAAGGGCATGGCAACCCACTCAAGTATTCTTGCCTGGAGAATTCCAGGGACAGAGAAGCCTGTCGGGTTATGATCCATAGGGTTGCAAAGAGTCAGACATGACTGAAGCCACTTAGCACACACATATACGCTGCTATATATACAATAGAAAATCAATAAGGACCTACTCTATACCACAGGGAACTCTATTCAATATTCTTTAATAACTTATATGGGAAAAGAATCTGAAAGGAAAAGGGTATAATTATAACTGAATCACATTGCTGTATACCTGAAACTGACACAACATTGTAAATAAACTATATTCCAATATAAAATAAAAATTAAATTAAAAAGAAATTAACACAAATCTTAAGTTTCTCTTTTTAGTTTTAAAGTTTATAAATTTCTTGTCTAATTATAAACTAGGTTGAAATTTTTAAGGGAATAGTTTTTTATAATACATAAAATTTCAAAACTTAAGCAGATTATTTGATGTATTATTATTATAGCATATGGTGAATAATGAAAACTAACTACAATGCCAGAAAATTTGGACTCTGTAGCTCATTTATTTAAACAAAGTAAAACTTGAAAAATTGAAATTAAAGCAAGACAAAGAGCTTCTGTGAACTGCGGTGCTGAAGAAGACTCTTGAGAGTCCCTCAGACTACAAGGATATCAAACCAGTCCATCCTAAAGGAAATCAGTCCTGAATATTCATTGGAAGGACTGATGCTGAAGCTGAAGCTCCAATACTTTGCGAAGTAGTAGCTCCACTGATGCGAAGACCTGACTCAGCGGAAAAGACCCTGATGCTGGGAAAGATTGAAGGCAGGAGGAGAAGGGGATGACAGAGGATGAGATGGTTGGATGTAGTCTCCGGACTCAATGGACATGAGTTTGAGCAATCTCCAGAAGATGGTAAAGGACAGGAAAGTCTGGTGTGTTGAAGTCCATAGGGTTGCAAAGAGTTGGACATGTCTGAGCAACTGAACTGAACTGAACCGAATGAGCTTCTATATTCACTTCCAACTTTAAAAATTGTCATGCTTCAGTATCAAATGAAACTTTTATAGTGAGAATACTCAAATGTGAATCTGCTAGAGTTTTCTCTTTTCTAGCAAAATAAATTAATATATTACAAACACATGCTATGAATGCTATTTCCAGACCACCTCTACCACTCTATTCATTCATCTCTTCCCTTAAAAGAACAGAAGAAAATGAAAACTAGGTAAGCTGTGTCAAATGCAACTTTCTTCTTTTATGTGACAAGGCTACTACCAGATGGTTGTGTTGCAGATAGAAGTCAATTCTGACTCCATGTTGGAACTGTTTGTTCCACTTGCTTTACGTTGCTTTTATTATTATAATCATACATAATGGCCTGCATCAGAGAATCCTGCCCCTCTGTCTGACTGTTAAACTAAAGTGACTTTGTTCAGAATCCTTTCTTCCTAGATGGCAGGAAGGAAGAAATTTACACATCTCCCTGCCTGAGGCTTGCCATACTAACAGATATTTGCAAGGTAAGTGGCCTTTTCACTTTGTTTTCTCACCTTACCGCATATCTAATCCATAAAAGAACCTGGTATCCAGACCAAGTAAGATGGGTTTTTTGAGACACAAGTCTGCCATCTTCTTGGTCAGCCGGCTCCAAATAAAGTCATTATTCCTTGTCTCCCATTCATTGGCCTATAGTGCAGTGAGCAGAGCAAACTTAGTTACTCAGTCATGTCCTACTCTTGCAACCCCATGGACTGTAGTCTGCTAGGCCCCTCTATCCATGGGATTATCCCCACAAGAATGCTTGAATGTGTTGCCATTTCCTCCTCTAGGGAATATTTCCAGTGCAGGGATTGAAGCCGTGTCTCCTGTATTGGCAGGCAGATTCTTTACCACTAGCCACCTGGGAAACTCTTATGCCAGAGGACTTGAGGTTTAGGTTGAAGTACCTATTATCATGCTGCAGTACCTATTATCATTCAATTTTTACTTTCAAACCATGTTTACCAAGTTCAGCTCCTAGCTCTGGTAATTTTTTTCTCCCTTTACAGTGAAAAACCTATCTCTTAATTTAACCAGGCTGTGATCATGAGTTCATTCAGCAACCTAACTTCCCTTGATAGGCGTCTTTATGAGACAACCATATTGTGGCTATGGTTTAAGTCATCCTGCCTCCTCAACGAGTGTTTGTAGAAATTAATGTTTCAACTAATTACTTGCAAAAAAAAATATTACCAGTTTCCACACTAGCCTAAACAGATATTTTATCTTGCCTAGCTACCCAGCTATGGTTCCTATTACTTTTAATATTCAAATACATACATTTATAAACAAATGAAATATACACATTACAAACATGAAAATAAATATGAAAATATTGATTTTATGTTGTTGTTGAGTTGTGCAAAGCCACTTCAGTTGTGTCTGACTCTTTGCAACCCTATGGACTATAGCCCATCATGCCCCTCTGTCCATGGGATTCTCCAACAAGATTACTTTTTTATAAATGTATGCAAATTTTATAAAATAATTTCAAAGCAACTTCATCTTAACCAAATTAAATTTTATGAAGATCAAGAAACTATTATATTATATATATATAATATATATATTTCTTGATATATATATCAAGAAACCAAGCTATTAGGTCTTGGTTAATTATGTAGTATTATTTCTTTGCTGCTTATGACTGAATTTTCTAGAAGGAAATAACTATCTACATATATCAAATGATCACTATTCTTTTAACAGTTAATGTTCCTTCATCTCTTTTATGAAAGAATTTTTAGATGAAACTGCATTTGAAGAATATTTTAGTATTTTGTTCCATTTACTCTTTGAAGGAATGTCAAAATTAAGCTCACACTGTGTATTTCTTTACTGCTAACAAAGTTTTGAGAATTTCAAGTATACTTATATTCTACTCATTGAACAAAAGTTTAGAAGAAAGTTTTCATGGATATCAAATATTTCTTTGTCTCTGGATACATTTGTTTATGTAAAAAACAAAACTTTTGGCAATCTGGACATATTTAGGATTTTTTTTCCTTTTCCTTTAAGTTGAAAAACACATGATAAACATTTGTCATAAATCGTAATCTTACCTTTCATTCTTGGTTTTGATCCAGCAAGTGTTCTCTATCACAGACTCTTCATCTGGCATATGTAACTGATGACTCGGGAGATAAAGTTGAAAGAAGTTGATTTAATAATTCCTTTCATGTTCTTTTTTCAGGTTAAGCTGCCCTTATTTTATATTTATTTCAAATCTTTTTCTTTTCTTTATAAATGCCTATAAGTTTTCCTTCCTTTTCATATGGAAAAAGGTGCTTTTTCTAGGAATCATTTTCTTTTTATTTTCATATTTCAGTGTACCCTTTAATTTCTTCAAAAGGTTTTGCTCTCTTTTAAAAAAAATTAAAGGAGGCTTCAATTAGCACCTATTTAAGAAACAAGCTCTATTAAATATTTAGTATATGCTAAGAACTAGGCATTAAAATATAATTGATACTTTTGCATATATTTTGATATAATATACATATTATATATTTTTCATATATATTATATGATATAATTATATATATTTGATATATAATATATTTTTATATAATTGATCTTTATGTCAAGGACTCATGATATATCAACTTATTGACAATGAAAAGCAAAGAAAAAATTCTATTCAAAGAGGATAATGCAGTAAAAGAAAAAATAAAACTGGTTTGGAATCTCACAACCTGGTTAAAAATCAAGGTTCAGTCATCACCAACGTGTATGACATGGTTAAGTTCCTTATTTTCTCTGAATCATTATAGTATAATTTTTAAAATAACTTCCTAATGAGAAGAGAGAGTATTAGGTAAAGGCAGTGATTTGTCCTTTATCTACTCAATATGATTCTCAGGTGAATATTCAAAAGATATCACCATACAGAAGGAAAAAGAGTTTAGAAATCTGCATTTCTAAAGACCAGTGTGAGAGAATGGAAAACACCTGCAGATGTGATGAATAGAACAAAACAGAGCAATGTGCACTTCTTCAGTCCAAACAGAATCATTTCAGTTCTCTAGGATTAGCCCACCTGCAACTAAAAATCTCCTCGACATAACACAATAAACAAGTATAAGACTCTGAAAGGTAGAAACAAGAATGTGGACTGTCTAGGGATATTTAGACTTGAGGGATAACACAATGGTTAATCCCCTGGGTTTTCTTATTGCCTCCTATGCATCCTGGGCAGAGTTCTGTGAAAGATGCTAGCCCAGAATCTCCAAAAGGAAAAAACAAAACAAATTAACAAACAAAACCTACAAGTGAAGCCTAAAAAGACATAATGGAACAGAAAACAATTTTGAGAATATCTACCCTATTGTAGTCAAATTCCGACAGAACGGCTTATCTGTTTGGTTTCAGTGAGGCTGAGCAAGGAGCTGATCAGCTGTCCCACCTCTTCCTATCAAAACAGTTGGTAGCACTCTGACTTCCCAGGCCAGAGGTGTTAGCTGGAACAAAGAGCTAATCTTCCACTCTCCAACTGGTGGAAGAAACACACACACACACATACACACACACACACATGTGAAAGTATTAGTCATGACGTCAGTTGTGTACAACTCTTTGCAACCCCATGGACTGTAGCCCACTAGGCCCCTCTGTCCATGGAACTCTCCAGGCAAGAATACTAGAGTGGGTTGCCATTCCCTTCTCCAGGAGATCTTCCTGACCCAGGGATCAAACCCAAGTCTCTTGTACTGCAAGCAGATTCTTTATCATCTGAGCCACCAGTGGAAGTAGGTATTAAACACTACCCAATTCTCCTGCCAGCTAGTGTTGACAAACCAAGTAGAGAACTGATCTTCCTTTACACGTGCATTCATTTTTTTGCCCTATAGAACTAAAATAATAGATCAGAGGCTGAATACTATGTTTCACTACTTTTATACTCCCTGTCACCAGTTTAATTTTTTTTAATTTACTTCTTCTGCTTTCATCACTTGTAACTCAAGTTTTTATACTATGTTCTGGCATTTGCAACAGTCTTGTTTACTCCTTCTGCTAGACACCTTCTTAATTCTTTCTATTCTCCTCAAAAAAAAAAAAAAAAAAATCTTAACTAAGGAAAGCGAAGTGTGGAAAAAATTTCCACTTAAGTAATTTTTCAAAATGCTGACTACAAATTATTTGTGTATTTATAGTTTTTGTTTCAAGTTTACTGCATGTTAGAAATGACTGTATATTTGTATTTGCTTTTACATCTACAAAAATGTTACTGAATTGTTAGTGTCAGAATTAAATTTATAAGTATAAATAACATATCTGAGCAACATTGAAATTTAAAAATATTTGGTGCTATCAAGAATAAACAAGCATATTTATTAATTTTTTGAGAACATTCCATCCTGTTTCCCAAAACAACTATACCTATCTCACACTCCCACAAAGAGTTATAAGGGTTTCTTTTTCTCTATATCCTCATCAACACTTGTTATTATTACTTTTAATAGTAGGCATCCTAACAAATCTAAGGTCATATCATATTGTGGTTTTGATTTGCATTGTCCTGATGATTAGTCATTTTGTGTACCTTTTCATATATTTCATATACTTCAGTCTGTTTTTATGCCAGTACTGTATGTACTATTTTAATAATTCAAAATAGAATCACCATATAACTCAGCAATACCATTTTTTGGATAAATATACCCAGAAGAGTTGAAATCAGGATCTGGAAGAGATATCTTCCATATTTACTGCATCATTATTCACGATATTCAACCTATAAAAACAACCTCAATGTCCATCAGTGAATAAATAGATTTATTAAATGTGACATATACATGCAAGGAAACGTTATTTAGCCATAAAAATGAGGGGACTCCTATGGCATGCAACAATATGAATGAACCTGAAGGACATTATGCAAATTGAAATATGCCAGTCTCCAAAGGACAATTACTGCATGATTTTACTTATGAGATATCTAAAAACAAATCAAATGATTGTCAGAGACTGAGAGGAGGAAATAGGAGTTGCTGTTGGACGGGTATACATTTTCAGTTATGTGATATTATTAAGTTGCAGAGATCTGTTGTACAACATTGTGTCTATAATTAACAATAATATATTGTGTACTTAAAACTTTTCTAAGAAGGTAGATCTCATGGTAATTGTCCTTAAAACATTAACAAATAAATAAACTTTTTAAAAAGAATGAATTGGTCAATTAATCTATGACAAAGGAGGCAAGAATATACAAAGGAGACAAGATAGTCTCTTCAATGAGTGATGTTAGGAAAGCTAGACAGCTACATGCAAAACAATGAAATGAGAACATTCCCTCACACCATATACAAAAATAAACTCAAAAATTGTGGAAAGACCTAAATATAAGATATTATACCATAAAACTCCTGAAAGAGAACAGAGGCAAAACATTTTCTGACATAAGTCATAACTGTGTTTCCTTAGATCAGTCTCCCAAAGCAAAATAAATAAAAGCAAAAATAAGCAAATGGAACCTAATTAAACTTAAAAGCTCTTGTATAGCAAAGGAAACCATCAACAAAATGTAAAGAGGGCCTTACAAAATGGGAGAAAATGTTTGCAAAAGATGCGATCAACAAAGTGTTAATATTCAAAATATACAAATGGTTCATACAACTCAATATCAAAAAACAGCTAATCAAAAAATGGGCAGAAGACCCAAGTAGACATTTTCCCAATGAAGACATACACATGGCCTACAGGCACATGAAAAGATGCTCAACATTGCTAATAATTAAAGAAATTTACATCAAAACTACAACGATGTACCACCTCACAGGGAACAGAATGGCCATCATCAAAAAGTTCACAAATAATAAATGCTGGAGAGGGGTTTGAAGAAAAAGTAATCTCCTACACTGCTGGAGGGAATGTAAATTGGTACAGTCATTATGAAGAACAGTAAGGAGGTTCTTTAAAAAAAATTTTTTTAAAAGAGCTACCACATGATCCAGCAATCCCACTCCTAGGTATATCCAGAAAATATATATGAATGGACCAAGGGAAGTAAGTCAGACAGAGAAAGACAAATACTGGATTATATTACTTATATGTAGAATCTAAAAATGGTACAAATGTACTTATTTATAAAATAGAAACAGACTCACACATATGGAAAGCAAACTTATGGTTACCAAAGGGGAAAGGGAAGGAAGGAAGGACAAATTAGGAGTGGGGGGTTGACAGATACATACATACTGCTATACATAAATAAGCAACAAGATAAATACTAATACTCAACACCTTGTAATAACCTATTAATGAAATGCAACCTGAAAAAAAAAACTGAATCATTTTGCTGTACATCTGAAACAAACACAGTATTTTAAATCAATTATTCTTCAATTAAAAAATGAACGAGCAGAGTATCAGTTCAGTTCAGTTCAGTCGCTCAGTCATGTCTGACTCTTTGGACCCCATGAATCTCAGCACGCCAGGCCTCCCTGTCCATCACCATCTCCCGGGGTTCACTCGAACTCACATCCATCGAGTCGGTGATGCCATCCAGCCATCTCATCCTCTGTCGTCCCCTTCTCCTCCTGCCCCCAATCCCTCCCAGCATCAGAGTCTTTTCCAATGAGTCAACTCTTTGCATGAGGTGGCCAAAGTACTGAAGTTTCAGCTTTAGCATCATTCCTTCCAAGGAACACCCAGGACTGATCTCCTTTAGAATGGACTGGTTAGATCTCCTTGCAGTCCAAGGGACTCTCAAGAGTCTTCTCCAAACCACAGTTCAAAACCATCAGTTGTTCGGTGCTCAGCTTCTTCACAGTCCAACTTTCACATCCATACATGACCACTGAAAAAACCATAGCCTTGACTAGACGGACCTTTGTTGGCAAAGTAATGTCTCTGCTTTGAATATGTTATCGAATAGTAAAACACAATTCCTTAAATTGTAATTCTAAAGGCTATGCCATTTGACAATACCATTCATTTTACCTTAAACTCAGTAATACTTGAGAATAATGTTGTTAATAATTTTCAGTTTTGTGCCCTTTTCATCCCACTTTTCATTTCCATAGTATTGTTAATTAACACTGAGAATATAGTAGATACTGACAATGTCATCTTCCTCATAAAGACCTCTTTGTTTTTAAAAAAATATTGTTTTAAAAGCATTTTGGTTGCTATTTTTCTTTTGGAAAAAGCAATATGATTTTTATATAGTTTCATCAGCATGCTTTGAAATTTTACTGGAGATTGAAAAAGATTCTGCTCAGCTTAGAGCATTTTTTGCCCATAAATAAATTGCTGTGGAAATCTAAACATGTAAATAATTTATAATGTGATGAGTTGTTTGCAAGCTGATAAGTTTGCAAGAACCCAAAATTGGATTTCCCTGGCTTCCCTCAGTTGACTTTATGGTGTCTCATATCAAAGCACACAGCTTTTTATCTCACCCCTATTTCACAGGGTCAAGAATTGATATTAACCCTTTTCCAAACGAACAACTACAGCTGAAAAATCACATAGCAAAAATATGGCCACAGGATATAAAGAAAAGTAGAAGGGTGAAAGAGTAGAACGGTGGCTTTTTTGAAAAATATCCAAGTGAAAAAAAAATGATATTTTTAGATTCCTAAGTATCTTGAAAGAGTAAAAAAAAAAAAAAAAAAAAAGAAAGAAAGAACAAATGATATGCTCTTGCCTGGAACTGACACTGTACCAAAAGGAAAACGCAACGAAGGAAATGAAAAGCTGCTCAGTGACCTTTCCTTTAATGTACTAAAGATAAGGTTTGCTTGTTCTTTCTAATAATGTGGCTGGTAAAATAAGAATTCTTATACTTTACACTCTCCGATTTCCCCTATGTACAGAGAATCACATATTTCAAACATAAAACATAAAAAATTACTGAGGTACTCATGGTTTTAGCTACTTAAATTTCATTCTTTTATAAATCTTATTACACATAAGCTGTTTTCATTCTAAAGTGAACTGAAGTACTTAGATATATGTGTATAATGAGAGCTCCCTGGAATACATACATGGATCAGTGTTGGAGGCCCCAGAGCTCCAGAAACTGCAGACTGTGGCAAAGAAGGAAGGTTACTCAGAAGGAATCAAGAGTCAGCATTGCTTAATTACACTTTTATTTAATAGGAGGATAACTCTTTTAAAATGTTGTGCTGGTTTCTGCTGTACCAACATGAATCAGCCATATGTACCCCTTCTCTCTTGAGCCTCCCTCCCACCCCATTCACATCCTACCCATCTAGGTGGTCACAGAGCACTGGGCTGGGTTCCTTGTGTTATATCCTTAATTACACTTGATTCACAATTTCACCAACACTCCAGGGAAGAAAAGATAAATATAGTACAGTTAATAAAATAACAGTAAAGGTGATTAACTAACTACACAATAACAGTAATTGCTAAAATATATGAAGCACTCATTTCCTGCTAGGCACTGTGTCCTACACAATTTACTTGTAGTATTTCATTTAACCCTTTGAATAACTCTAATTCTAGGGTTTCAAATGATAAAACTGAAGTATAGAAAAATTAAAACAAATATCTAAGATCTCATAATTCTCAGGTGGAAACAACAGGCTCCAAAATAAGGCAATTTGGTCTTTTAATCTATGTTTTTATCACTATATTATACTATATGTAATTTACATCTAAGAATTAAAGTGTTTATTTATTTGCAAAATAAAATCAATAGTGTGGGTACATTCTTTTTATTTGCTTTATATATATATATGCCACTGCTGCTGCTAAGTCGCATCAGTCGTGTTCGACTCTGTGCAACCCCATAGATGGCAGCCCACCAGGCTCCCCCGTCCCTGGGATTCTCCAGGCAAGAACACTGGAGTGGGTTGCCATTTCCTTCTTCAATGCTTGAAAGTGAAAAGTGAAAGTGAAGTCGCTCAGTCGTGTCCGACTCTTAGCTACCCCATGGACCGCATCCTACCAGGCTCCTCTGTCCATGGGATTTTCCAGGCAAGAGTACTGGAGTGGGGTGCCATTGCCTTCTCCGATATATATATATATTCTCAGTCGCTAAGTCATATCTGACTCTTTGCAACACCATGACTGTAGCCCACCAGGCTCCTCTGTCCATGGGATTTCCCAGGCAAGAAAATTGAATGGGGTGGTCATTTCCTTCTCCAAGGATCTTTCTGACCCAGGGATTGTATCCACATCCCCTTGACATTGGGGATGCCAAAGGGATTGGCATTGGCAGGCTGTTTCTTCACCAAAGAGCCACCAGGGAAGCCATATATATATGTGTGTGTGTGTATTTATTCACATACACATATTTATCAGATCAGATCAGATCAGTCACTCAGTCGTGTCTGACTCTTTACGACCCCATGAATCACAGCACACCAGGCCTCCCTGTCCATCACCAACTCCCGGAGTTCACTCAGACTCACGTCCATCGAGTCAGTGATGCCATCCAGCCGTCTCATCCTCTGTCGTCTCCTTCACCTCCTGCCCCCAATCCCTCCCAGCATCAGAGTCTTTTCCAATGAATCAACTCTTCGCATGAGGTGGCCAAAGTACTGGAGTTTCAGCTTTAGCATCATTCCTTCCAAAGAAATCCCAGGGCTGATCGCCTTCAGAATGGACTGGTTGGATCTCCTTGCAGTCCAAGGGACTCTCAAGAGTCTTCTCCAACACCACAGTTCAAAAGCATCAATTCTTCAGCGCCCAGCCTTCTTCACAGTCCAACTCTCACATCCATACATGACCACAGGAAAAACCATAGCCTTGACTAGACGAACCTTTGTTGGCAAAGTAATGTCCCTGCTTTTCAATATGCTATCTAGGTCAGTCATAACTTTCCTTCCAAGGAGTAAGCGTCTTTTAATTTCATGGCTGCAGTCACCATCTGTAGTGATTTTGGAGCCCAGAAAAATAAAGTCTGACACTGTTTCCACTGTTTCCCCATCTATTTCTCATAAAGTGGTGGGACCGGATGCCATGATCTTCGTTTTCTGAATGTTGAGCTTTAAGCCAACTTTTCCCTCTCCTTTTTCACTGTCATCAAGAGGCTTTTGAGTTCCTCTTCACTTTCTGCCATAAGGGTAGTGTCATCTGCATATCTGAGGTTATTGATATTTCTCCCGGCAATCTTGATTCCAGCTTGTGTTTCTTCCAGTCCAGCATTTCTCATGATGTACTCTGCGTAGAAGTTAAATAAACAGGGTGACAATATACAGCCTTGATGAACTCCTTTTCCTATTTGGAACCACTCTGTTGTTCCATGTCCAGTTCTAACTGTTGCTTCCTGACCTGCATACAAATTTCTCAAGAGGCAGATCAAGTGGTCTGGTATTCCCATCTCTTTCAGAATTTTCCACAGTTTATTGTGATCCACACAGTCAAAGGCTTTGGCATAGTCAATAAAGTAGAAATAGATGTTTTTCTGGAACTCTCTTGCTTTTTCTATGATCAGCGGATGTTTGTAATTTGATCTCTGGTTCCTCTGCCTTTTCTAAAACAAGTTTGAACATCAGGAAGTTCACGGTTCACATATTGCTGAAGCCTGGCTTGGAGAATTTTAAGCATTACTTTACTAGTGTGTGAGATGAGTGCAATTGTGTGGTAGTTTGAGCATTCTTTGGCATTGCCTTTCTTTGGGATTGGAATGAAAACTGACCTTTTCCAGTCCTGTGGCCAGTGCTGCATTTTCCAAATTTGCTGGCATGTTGAGTGCAGCACTTTCACAGGATCATCTTTCAGGATTTGGAATAGCTCAACTGAAATTCCATAACCTCCCCTAGATTTGTTCGTAGTGATGCTTTCTAAGGCCCACTTAACTTCACATTCCAGGATGTCTGGCTCTAGGTCAGTGATCACACCATCGTGATTATCTGGGTCATGAAGATCCTTTTTGTACAGTTCTGTGTATTCTTGCCATCTCTTCTTAATGTCTTCTGCTTCTGTTAGGTCCATACCATTTCTGTCCTTTATCGAGCTCATCTTTGCATGAAAGATATCTCTGATTTTCTTGAAGACATCCCTAGTCTTTCCCATTCTGTTGTTTTCCTCTATTTCTTTGCATTGATCGCTGAAGAAGGCTTTCTTATCTCTTCTTGCTAGTCTTTGGAACTCTGCATTCAGATGTTTATATCTTTCCTTTTCTCCTTTGCTTTTCGCTTCTCTTCTTTTCACAGCTATTTGTAAGGCCTCCCCAGACAGCCATTTTGCTTTTTTGCATTTCTTTTCATACACACATATAAATATATATATATATATATATATAATATGCAAAATAAGACCAGTTTATGTAGAGGAAATTTATTTAGAATTGGATCCATAAAATCAACTGTGATTGAGATACTCTGGTTCCCACAGAGCGCACAGGCTGATTAAATGTTTTTGTACAGAATGCCTGAATGAGACATATTCCTTCAAGACAATGCCACATGCACAGAATTGCTCTCAGAAATTGTAATTGATCCAGCAAAAACTGCCATATATAGTGAATTTTTAGGGAATATTCCATTGTCATATATTCCATCTCCAGTTATTTACTATAAGTAGTAGATTTTGGAAACTTGTTAATATCTCATTTTATTCCTCAGGAGAATTCCTCAACATTTACCATTTCAAACATAAAACCAATAATACAATGCTGAAGCCCTCTGATTTATATTCCCCACAGTATTTTATTAATGTTTCTTACATTCATCTTATGCAAAATAAAACTGTTTCTTGTTGTACAGTTATTTTTTGTTGCTCATCATGTTTCTTGCAAGCTTACTCAAGCTGTGCAAATGAATAAAAATATTGTTTATCACAAATACCACATTAAAATAATTGGTGCTTTTTGCACAGAAGAAAAAAACTTCTTAGTTTAGGAACTAAAACCTAATATTTAGTTTATATTCATTTTTCTCCTCTACAGAAAGAAAAATTAAAACATAAAGTCTTCTTATCCAGGACTCAGGGGTTCTACGGGCTCTCATATTTCACCTACATTATTATATTGATCTTTTCCAAAATACATTCATGTTATGACATTTTTCACTAATAACCATATAGCCTGATAGCTTAAAATTATCATTCCATATATATTCTACATGTAAAATGCCTGAAAACATTAATATAAATTTATATTACATTTTACACAGCATTTTTACAACATATTCTAGGTAGGTGTAATCTTCAAGCTTCCACAATTACATCCTATGCAAAGGCTACAAATTTACTTTTGCATTTGCCATTTTTTTTTAATATTTTCACATAACCAAACATCTCTGTCACTTAAGACCCAGTTCAAATATCTCCTCCTCTATAAGAATTTGCCCATTTCCTCCATCTATTTCCCTTTTCTGGATTCCTAAAGCACATTATTTTCTCTTACAGTGTTTTCCTTTCTCTTTTACTTGTAATTAAACATATGTACCACCTCTCCCTTTGGGCTTCCCAGGTAGACAGCGGTAAAGAATCTGCCTGCCAATGTGGGAGTCAAGAGATGTGGGTTCAGTCCCTGGGTTGGGAAGATTCCCTGGAGTAGGAAATGGCAACCTGTTCCAGTATTCGTGCCTGGAAAATCCATGGACAGAGGAACCTGGCAGGCTACAGTCCATGGGGTTGCAAAGACTCAGACATGACTGAGCACAAACTCTTGAGGACAACCATCTCTCCCTTTACAAGGTAGATTTATTGACACAGCATTCTATTCCTGTTTGTTTGTTTGTTTTTTCCCCTAGCCACATCTCGGAGAAGGCAATGGTACCCCACTCCAGTACTCTTGCCTGGAAAGTCCCATGGGCGGAGGAGCCTGGTAGGCTGCAGTCCATGGGGTCACTAAGAGTTAGACACGACTGAACAACTTCCCTTTCAATTTTCACTTTCATGCATTGGAGAAGGAAATGGCAAGCCACTCCAGTGTTCTTGCCTGGAGAATCCCAGGGACGGGGGAGCCTAGTGGGCTGCTGTCTAAGGGGTCGCACAGAGTTGGACACAACTGAAGCGACTTAGCAGCAGCAGCAAGAGCAGCCACATCTAGCATAGAACCATACGCACTGTAATAATTCCATATAGTATTTTTTATGGAAAGCATGAATAAACCTTAGAAGAGAATGCATGTGTGTTCTTTCATCCCTTCCATGCAAAATACTATGTGGAATTCCCATGATGTGGAAAGAATCTGAAAAAGAGTGGATATATGTATATTAATAACTGATTCACTTTGCTGTACACTTTCAATTAACACAGCATTGTACATCAACTATACTTCAGTAAAAAAAATAAGGAGAAAATTATATAAAGGAGAGAGTACATGGACAACTTAAGTGGCCTGCATCACAATTCAGCCTAAGAATTCTGATTCTTAAGGCCCTGATGCTGGGAAAGATTCAGAGCAGGAGGAGAAGGAGGCGACAGAGGATGAGATTGTTGGATGGCATCACCGACTCAATGGACATGAGTTTAGGCAAACTCCGGGAGATGGCGAAGGACAGAGAAGCCTGGCATGCAGCAGTTCATGGGATGGCAAAGAGTGAGACATAACTTAGTGACTGAACAACAACAACAAAAAAGCCATTACAAGGAAAGAAGATAGTGAGGGATGAATCCTAAAAGCCTATCAAAGTGCTACTGCTGCTAAGTCAGTTCAGTCGTGTTCGACTCTGTGAGACCCCATAGACAGAAACCCACCAGGCTTCCCCATTCCTGGGATTCTCCAGGCAAGAACACAAGAGTGGGTTGCCATTTCCTTCTCCAATGCATGTAAGTGGAAAGTGAAAGTGAAGTCGCTCAGTCGTGTCCGACTCTTAGCGACCCCATGGACTGCAGCCCACCAAGCAAAGTGCTACCATACTCTAAATTCAAGTCACTCTACCCTCAAGCATAGTTCAGTCATTTTACCTGGAACTTGTTAGGATCTCATGATTTATAACTGTGGATTCATATATTGGTTTTCGTCTTTAGTTGTGCTCTAATCATTTGTTATATACTTTCTTAGATTTCTGTGGGAAAGATATTTTTCACCATTAATTCATCTTAAATCCAGCATGTTAATCTAGAACTCTGAATGGCTGAATTAAGAATAAGCAAACGAACAGAAACTAAAAACAAAAATTGGTTTCTGAAAATTTAGTAAGTTACTGGAGATATTTTTAATAGAAAATAGAGACATGAATGTAGTTACCCTGGCCTTAATATTGGTTTTCAATGTATTACATGACTGTAGCATGTGTCTCGGAGAAGGCAATGGCACCCCACTCCAGTACTCTTGTCTGGAAAATCCCATGGATGGAGGAGCCTGGTAGGCTGCAGTCCATGGGGTCGCTAAGAGTTGGACACGACTGAGCGACTTCACTTTCACTTTTCACTTTCATGCATTGGAGAAGAAAATGGCAAGCCACTCCAGCGTTCTTGCCTGGAGAATCCCAGGGACGGGGGACCCTGGTGGGCTGCCGTCTCTGGGGTCGAACAGAGTTGGACACGACTGAAGCGACTTAGCAGCAGCAGCAGCAGCATGTGTCTCTTTCAAAGTTGAACAGAAATTTAAAATGCCATAAAATCTTTAGGCTATGACAAAACTGCAAAGAATTAATATTATAATTATAAAACAATTTGTTGAATTGGGTATCTCCTAGGTTTTTGTGCTTGAGCTGCAAATCCACATTTTGTGTTATATAATTATCAGGAGCATGCATTAGCTTTACCCCCTTGCCTAGTCTGCCTTTTTCTTAGGTACCACTGGCACCTTTAAATCACTCTTTTCAAAGAGCTCATGAGATTGCCACACTTTGTAGGCGACGACAATAATTCTAAAATGTGTCAGAATCTGTCACAGATTTGCTTCATTATTTAGTTAAACTTGAAAAAAAAAAGAAGATATTTTATCTCTATCCAAAGGCATTTTTGTAGAAGAAATTATATACAAACACACAACACAAAAGAAACTGAAGGAGAAAAGAAAACTGACATTTTGATTTGTGGACTCTCCAGTAGGTCTATCATTCATCCAGAGAAATATCACTATTGTCAGTTTTCTCGGGCATAGAGACTAATTGGTGCAGCTGTGGCAGAACACAGGCTTTCTGTGGGGAAAGCCGCCTCGCAAAGAAGCGGAAACACTAAAGGACCTGCAGGTGTTACGAATTGAGTCTAAAGGATGAGACTGTGTCTGATTAGAAAGAGCGCAAGATGTATAGACGGGTCTTTCTGAACACTGACTTACTAATATGCTTTTTTTGTGCAGATGACAGTTCATTCGTTGAGCAAACATTTTCGAATGTGTGCTCTGGACCAAGCAGTGTGCTAGTCACTTCCTTTAGCTTAAAGAGCAAACAAAATTTGACACTATGGAAAAGATGACAAAGAATCAACCTAGAAAATGAACTTACGCTCTGAGGTCACGCAGTGCCTTGTTTTGGTTTTCTTTATCAGAATGTGACTCCCATCCAGGTTGTTCTAGAAACCATAAAGGTGATAATGATAGCTAATATTTACCAAGGTGCAGAGAAATGGAGTCATTTGCCCAAGGTCACATCCAGGTCTCCTGGTTCCCATTGAAGTGAAACACTGACTTTATTCTACTCGTTTGTGAACCAGTCGGATAAGAGTTCATGACCACAGCACTCATTTGCACCCCTTTGGTGCTTTAGTAGGAATTATTATTGATAATTCTGGGATAATGGGATCTTGCTCACCAAACCTGGATACCAGGTGAGAGAATGGGCAAATTTAATTCAGATGAGAGGAGGAGGAAACTCAGTCCTTTTCTGCAATGTAAGGAGAAGCTAGGATTTTCCTGGTAGCAACAAAAAACTCAAACCTCATATCTCCCACCTCACAAGACTGCTTTACCCATTATTCCTACTAGTGTTTTGGGGGAAAACTCTGAACGGAAAGTGAGAAGATTTGTTGTTTGGGCACTCTGGGATAGGTTTTTTTAACCTCTATAGGTCTCAGTTTTCTCAGCATCCTCGGGCTACCTTTATCAAAGCATTTATTCTGCTATATATATATTTTTTCTTATCTGGGTATTCTTGAGGACAGAAATTATGTTTTATTTTTATCTGTGTAAGCCTTAAACCTAGGCTAGGACATACCAAACATTAAATGATAAATAACTAGGAAACCGAAAAATAACATGGGGCTAAAATATTATTCTTATTTATCTCATGAAATTGCTATAAATATTAAATAATGGAAGCATTGTGAAAACACTGTAAATCTTTACAGTGCTGTGTAATGTAAATGAGCATAACAATGATGCCTATGATATCATTATTCTAAATGTTATTTTTTTTCTGCTAGTTTACTTCATTTTACAAAAACTGACAAGAGAGATAACTGTTACTCTCTTTGTATGGATGTGAAAACTGAGCCACAGAGAGATGGACAAAAATGACCAAAGAAACTTAACTGATACGTGTATGACCCAGGACATGCACCCATGTTGACCAATACCAGAATCTAGGTTCAAGCCAGTGCCTATTATTGCAATCGTGATGATTGATGTAATGCTTATCAATGTGCTTCTTCCTTTCCCAACTGAAATATCAAATGTCTTCAAAAAGAGTAAATTACCACTGCAGAATGGTGGATGAAGGTAGTGTTGAGATATAGAGAGACCACTGAGGTGAGAGTCAAACACTTGGTAAATCCTCATTCTGCTATTCTCTTCTGTATAATTTTAAGCTTCTCTCTGAACATACCAGAGACCTATTTTCCTCATCTATGAAATGGGTGTACTTTTAACCTATAGGATTGTTCTAAGTATTGTACTACATGGTACCAAGAAGGACTTCAACAAAACATATAGCTCCTATTATATTATCATCATTGCCATTACTAATTTTTCTCTTTTTCTTTTATCTTCCCTTATTTTATTCTTTACATATTGTAATAATCCTATCAACACTTATGGATTGAGCACCTACTATGAGTCAGGTACTTCCCTAAGTGCTAGGTATGGGTAAAGGAATAAAATAGACAAATATAGCTGTGCTTATAACATTTATCTTCTAATATAAAGAAAAGGCAATATACAGATTAAATATGTAAAGGAAACTATATATTAGAATATCATAAGGGCTGTGGAGAAAAAAATAAAGCAGGGAGGTTATGTAGGGTATCTCAGAGGAGAGGGAGGGTTTATGATTTTAATAAGGTGGTAAGAAAAGGCCTCATTTTAAAAGTGACCATTCAAGGAACACTTGCAAGAAGTAATAGGGTGACAGGGTGAGTATTTGGAGGAACAGCATTTTGAGCAGAGGGCACAGTTAGCCTAAGAGGTCTGGGATGGGATTGTGCTGCTTTATTTGAGGAACATCAAAAAAAGCCTCTGTGGACAGGGTTGACTGAGGCAGGAGGAGCAAAATAAGGTTGAGATCAGAGAAGTATGGGTGGTGGATGAGGTCCTCAAAGGAGTGAGATAGAACACCACTGAAGTCTTTTGAGAAGAGCAGAGCCATAAGCTGACAGCTCTGGCTGGTGTGTTCACCCAAGATGGTAGAAAGGGAAGGATAATAGCAAGAAGTCAGCCCAAAAGCCTTTGCAATAGACTTGCTGAAAGATAATGGTGGCTTGGGTCAGAGTATATGATACTGGTGGAGCTTTACCATTTGGATAAAGTTGACATTTTAATCCATTTATTGGCCTGAAAGCAATGAGGAAAGGGGGAGGCAGATTTTGAGGAAGGCAAGATGTGTCATGCATCACCTCAGATGCCATCTCCACATAGTCTACAGTCAAGAAGAGGGGGTCATTCTCTAGCTATGAGGAGTGGGTCAGTTTGGCTGTTCACATGAATTTGGAGGCTGTAGCTCTTAAGCACATCAAGCTAGATTTTCTCAAGCTACTGTCAGGGCCACCCTCTTTTTCTCTCAGGGAAAATTTCAGCCTATTTCAAAACTCTATTATTCTCAAAATTTGGTCCTGGAACCTCAAATTTCAATACAACCTACACTCTGGCTGCAGAAGATAAGTGTCTTTTACACATTACATCAAGGGTTTCTGATGTAATTTCACTTTGTGAAAACTTTGAGTTGATAGTTGACTGATTTGGTCCTATCAGCTTTTTCCTTTCAGTGCATCAGAGTCACTTTAAAACAACCAATCACCTCCACAGTCCCTATACTCACAACTGCTCTCGCAAAAGTAGCTTATTTAGGAACAATGGTAAAAATATAGGGGAGCCTCTACTAGGAAAGAAAAGAAGTGAAAACAGAATTGTTATCAAGAAAGTTATCCCTACAGGTAACTAGAACTTAATCTCTCTGGGAAGTCTGGAAGCTAATACAGCACTCAGCCTGCAGAGGGAGCCCAACAGAACGCCAAGGTGAGCTGTTAGACACACGCTCCCCATAGTCACTGCTTCTAGGCCGCTGCCAGAAAGCATTATCTCTCCTGCACTTACTTCCTGACGTGCCTGTGGTAAAGTGGATAATGAGATATCTCCCTCCCCACCCCTAGTATTTGGGTCATCACAAATAATCTTAAGGCCTGCTCAAGTAATATATCTATGTGGAAAGCAAGGAAGTGCTTACCTACTTTAGGAGACACAAAGTATTGTAATAATAGTTCATTCTAAAGTAAAAATCATATATCCAACCAGTATTGATTACTTTCTGCTCTGGGCATATAGCTTTTCTGCTATTTAAGGTGGTGCCAAGGTTGACTTGCTTTAAGAAGGTGGAGGCAATTGCAACCAAGGCTTTTGCAGTAAGATCTCCTATATGGAGTAGTTGCAAAGAGCCAAGATATTAGAAGTATAGCATTCTATACCAGAGGAAACAAGGAAAAGTTGAAATAGTTTGTGCAGTTGATGGAAACATCTTTGTGGAAGACAAAGGCAAACGGGCTAAAAAGGTAGCAACAGTCATCAGAAATGAGTGATTGTCTAGGAATGGGAATGGGTTCGGACAAGGTCTCCCCTACATTTGTCACACTGCAGGAACCATTTGCAATATCACTATGAGCCACATACTTTGCCAGTTACAGGTGACTGTTGAGGCTAATTGTTTCATAATAGGAAAGGAGAAGGCAATGGCACCCCACTCCAGTACTCTTGCCTGGAAAATCCCATGGATGGAGGAGCCTGCTAGGCTGCAGTCCGTGGGGTCGTGAAGAGTCGGACACGACTGAGCGACTTCACTTTCAGTTTTCACTAGCATGCATTGGAGAAGGAAATGGCAAGCCACTCCAGTGTTCTTGCCTGGAGAATCCCAGGGACGGGGGAGCCTGGTGGGCTGCCGTCTATGGGGTCGCACAGGGTTGGACACGAGTGAAGTGGCTTAGCAGCAGCAGGAAAGGAGAAAGATAATTTATCCACCCTCTGATCATCCCTCCTCCACATCTCAAGATCAGATGTGTTCATGCATATGGCTGCTTTGGGAAACTGTCAGGATGTTTGTCCTTCCTCTGCAGCCATAAACAGAAATCCAAGAGTCACCATTCTCCCTTTAATGATGACCTCCAAAAGGAAAAAAAAAAAAGGTGGGGGGGACAGCTTCATGGGAAACAGAATCTGTAGCCAGAGCATGAAAGCCATAGCAATGTTTCACTTCCTGAGAGTTGGAATCATAAAACCCCCAGGGATGCTATGGTGCTATTCTGGTGGCAAGAAGATCCAAAACTCATGTGTGTCATGTCTATCCAGTCATCCTCAATTGATGCAATGCAAATCCCCATCTACTCACTGGGTTCAAGTACATTTGAAGAAAGGGGAAGGAAAAGTGAATATTGAGTTACAAAATCGTTAGAGTTCCTACATATCAGAAATGCACTCTGTGCATGCATGCCAAGTTGCTTCAGTCATGACCAACTCTGTGCGACTCTGTGGACTGCAGCCTGCCAGGCTCCTCTGTCCATGGGATTCTCCAAGCAAGAAATACTGGAGCTGGTTACCATGCCCTCCTCCAGGGGATCTTCCCGACCCAAAGATCAAACCTGTGTTTCTTACGTCTACCTGCATTAATAGGCAGGTTCTTTATCACTAGCGACAACTGGAAAGCCCAGAAATGCAGTATTTTCTAACATTTTTTACAAACAGAAATCTCTGTATAACGTGAAATGGAATGACCTGTAAGATGTGCTAAATGAAAAGAGCAAGATGCAGAACAGAATGTTATATTTTTGATAAATATATAAAACCCCTTATATTGTGGTATAGAAATATGTGTCATGATTTATCCTATGGACTTTGTTCTTCATTCCCCATGATTGACACTTTGGGGCTGAAAAGCTTCATTGAAGCAGAAACTCTTTGCAGAGTATGGTAGTATTCCAGTGTTTAAGCGTTCAATCACCATGGATGGTTGAAATAGACATTCCTTAGAAGTCATTACCAAAGAGACTGTTGTAGATCATCTTTGAGAGGGTCATCTTGTTGCTCAATGGTATTTACTATCCATGTATGATAGTAGCATCAACCACTAATTGCTATGCTAGGAGGCCTAGTGCAGTGACAGACAAAAATAGGATCCCACTGATGCATTTTATTATGCTAAGAAATTCCACTGTCCAGCAAATATTGTCACTCAGATGCTTGCTCACATGTGTGCTATCTGCTTCAGGGGCAAAAAAGCAGCTCCATGTTCAATATGGTAATTGAATCCAATTTTTGCCCCTTTTGTGGGTTAGGTGTGTCTTCCAACTGCAAGTTGGTCCAGATGCATATGATGCTTGTCTGATTCATTTTGTTATGCTTCTTGCTGCTGCCAAATGGTATCAAGAGGAACAAAAAGTAAGATTTAGCAGGCTTAATTTCCCTTTGAAGATCCTCATGCTAGGAAAGATTGAGGGAAGGAGGAGAAGGGCATGACAGAGGATAAGATGGTTGGATGGCATTACCGACACAGTCGACATGGGTTTGGGTGGACTCCGGGAGTTGGTGATGGACAGGGAGGCCTGGTGTACTGCAGTTCAGGGGGTCGCAAAGAGTTGGACATGACTGAGCAACTGAACTGACTGACTGACTTTCCCTTTGGAGGAATGGCTTTGTCAAAGAGAGAAACATCCTATCTTTGGAAGTCAGGCAGCTTAGCGGGTTTGGGTACCAGAGGCTTCCTCACTGGGAGATTTTGCAGATCCTTTTTGTAGATCTAGCTCATTGCTAGACTTCTTGGAAGAGCCATGAAAATTCTAAATAGTAAATAAATCTGCCCCCTTTAGTTTTTAAGTTGCCTTCTTCTGATCTATCCTTTGCTCATATTCTTCTTGGTTTTTCTATTAATAAGTGAAATACTGATTCTAGAACTGTGTGTGGTCAAATTCCATCTCTACCAGTTAACAGACTGTGGGACTTACTGTCATTAAATTAGTTAATATATAAAGTACTTACAAAAATTCTGGAACAAAGTAAAGCATTTTTATTTATTAAGTTAATAAATTGAGCTTTCTTGTCTATTTCTTGCTTTCTCAAAGAAATGTGTTCTGCCTCCCACATTGCTGTGCCAAGTCACTTCTGTCGTGTCCAACTCTTTGCAACCCCTTGGACTGTCATCGATGGGGATTCTCCAGGCAAGAATACTGGCGTGGGTTGCCATTTCCTCCTCCAGAAGATATTTAGGACCCAGGGATCGAACCCATGTTTCCTGTGGTTCCTGTATTGCAGGCAGATTCTGCCTACCGGGTATCAATTTTTTATAGATTATAGATATACACAAATCTTTCTATTTGTCTCCAACTTGTTAGTGTCCTTTACTATAAAAAATATCTTACATGATATCTAGTCAAATCTCTCCATTTTTCCTTGTGGTTATGGGGTCAAGTTTAAGAAATTTGCACTATTCTAAGTTCAAAAGATTCTTTTGTAATCTTGCCTATTTGCCTTATAATTTCATCTTTGACATTTAAACATTTAACTCACTTATTCTAGTACAATCGTCCCTTAGTTTCTTCAGGTTACTCGTTCCTGGACTCCCTGAAGAAACCAAAATCTACAGATACTCAAGTCCCTTCTAAAATCCATGATGTGTTGAATACAAATATGGAACCCATGGATACAGAGGACCGCTGTATACAGCATGTGTTAGACATACAAGTGCATTTGCAACAAAACTGACTAAAAATGAATCTTCTGTCTACAGATTTATCTTACTACCATTAGTACGTGCAAACTTCATATTTACAGTAAGAACTATTTTTACATTGGTCTGCTTATCTTTATACCAATACTATTATGTTTTAATCATTATAGCCTTATAATATATAGTAATATATTGGGAATGGGAGTAAATCTCACCATTCTCTTCTAATTTTTCAAAAATCACCTTAGCTTGGGTGTATCTTTTCCTTTACAGACTAATTATATCAAGAAGTTTCCAAAATCCTTCTGGCATTTTGTACTAAATTTGCTGTTCATTTGTCTCTAAATATTAATAGAACTGGCATCTTTATGATATTAATTTGCCCCATCCTTGAAAATATTAATATGATTAATTCTAGGACATCATGATTTGGAAACAATTTTCATTTACATTCATATTGAAATGTTCTTTATCAAGGGAAAGTTTCCTCATTAACTTAGATTTTTCATATCCTCAACTCTGTATTCCACATTTAAGTCTAAATAAAAAAGAAAGTATGTTGTAACATGGGTCAACATCGTTGTAAGATTTCACTAAAATGCAGAACATCTTGCTTTTTTTCTGTATCTTCTCATGATTATCAAATAATATTTATTCTCACACACACATAAACTTACCACTGTTTTGCAACACATATAGAGTTGGCTGAGAAGCTTAGTAATCCAAGACCCTCTTTCCAAGTACAATGATATATTACCCATGCAATAAATTTAAATAAAAGTTTTAATGGGAAAATTCTATTTGGCCTCTTGGGAAAATGCAGTGCATCCAACTGCACTCTATTTTGAACTAACAGATATTGATTTTATATGGCCTTTCTATGAATATTCATTTAATGTCTAGTAGAGATGGAATACTTTCAAATATGCCTTATAAAGTGAGCAGTGACATGATCACTATGATGTTTACATCAAACAAATATACTAGGAAAGTCTGCTTTGGTTGGGATTAGAGAAAATATGATTATGAAAAATACTCAAAGAAATGACACTCAAGATTTAGTTTTTTTCAAAGCATTTAGTGATACTTCCTTCATCTTAAGAAATCTGAACTTTCTTTTAGAATTTAGTGTCTGAAGGACTGACTTGCCACACTGCAAAAATATCCATGTGGAAGTTACATGATCATATATAGTATAATCATAATGATTTAACCTGTCACTGATGATTTATTACATAATGAAAAGTAATCCAAATTATTTCAAGGTTAAGAAACATGGACTTGAACATCAACCCAGCATTATTAATCATGTGGTATCATTACTTAGCTGATAAATTCCTTAGTTTTGACAATAGCTTATTTTTGACACTTACTGCAGGCAGAATGCCCTAATAGGAAGAGTAGAGAAGATAATCATGAATAAAACACATCCTAAGAATTAATTGGATTTGTAGGACAAAGGGGCAGGTTTACCAAGCCAAAAGCCAGGATAAAGTATAAATTTATCTACCAAATTAATTTGGTAAGAATCTATGAAAATACATACGAAAAAACACCCAGTTTATTACAAAAAAAATAATAGGGTGGGGAGTCAGAGAAAAAGCACTTTTCAGAGATAACAAAACCAGAATTAAATTTTGAGAAAAGAATAAAAGTTCAGAAAGCAGAAAAGAATGGAAAGATGTTTTATTTTAGTCATTTTGTTTTTATAATCATTTTTATTTCTTGAAGAAAAATATTATGCTTGTCGTGGAAAACCTAAAATATATTGGGGAAAATAATAAATAATATATTTTTTAATGGATACATTGTTTTGTTTACTTCTAGGCATAGAGTTGACAGGCTTCCCAGGTGGCGTTAGTGGTAAAGAACCTGCCTGCCACTGCATGAGACATAAGAGATGCGGTTCTTTCTCTGGGTCAGGAATATCCCCTGGAGAAGGTCATGGCAACCCACTCCAGTATTCTTGCCTGGAGAATCCCCATGGATAGAGGAGCCTGGGAAGCTATAGTCTATAGGGTCATAAAGAGTAGGACACAACTGAAGCGACTCAGCAAGCATGCAGTCATAGTGTTGGACTTTCTAGGTGACTCAGTGGTAAAGAATCCACCTGCCATGCAAGAGACACGAGGAAGATCCCCCAGACAAGGAAATTGCAAACCATTGCAATATTCTTGCCCATGAAATCCCACGGACAGAGGAGCCTGGCAGGCTATGGTGTCACAAAAAGATTGGGACATGACTTAATGATTAAACAAAGACATAGAGTTACACATTGGCTTTACAAAGACACAATTTGCTGTAACATCACTGTTTAGGCTTTCTGCTATATCAAAGTATTATTCTGCACATAAAATATGTGTGATCATAACACAGCCTAGAGAATTTGAACAATGTTTTTATCTCTATCTAATTGTAGAAACTTCAGTTTCTTTAGCATTACTGGTTGGGGGATAGACTTGGATTACTGTGATATTGAATAGTTTGCCTTGGAAACAGAGATCATTCTGTCGTTTTTGAGATTGCATCCAAGTACTGCATTTTGGACTCTTTTGTTGACCATGATGGCTACTCCATTTCTTCTAAGGGATTCTTGCCCATAGTAGTAGATAGAATGGTCATCTGAGTTAAATTCATCCATTCCAGTACATTTTAGTTCACTGATTCCTAAAATGTCGATGTTCACTCTTGGCATCTCCTGTTTGACCACTTCCAATTTGCCCTGATTCATGGACTGAACATTTCAGGTTCCTATGCAATATTGCTCTTTAAAGCATCAGACTTTACTTCCATCACCAGCCACATCCACAACCGGGCATTTGTTTTCACCTCATGGCAAACAGATGGGGAAACAATGGAAACAGTAACAGACTTTATTTTGGGGGGCTCCAAAATCACTGCAGATGGTGATTGCAGCCATGAACTTAAAAGACACTTGCTCCTCGGAAGAAAACTTATGACAAACCTAGAGAGCACATTAAAAGGCAGAGGCATTACTTTGCCAACAAAGACCCATCTAGTCAAAGCTGTGGTTTTTCCAGTAATCATATATGGATGTGAGAGTTTAACTATAAAGAAAGATGAGCAGCAAAGAATTGATGCTTTTGAACTGTGGTATTGGAGAAGACTCTTGGGAGTCCCTTGGACTGCAAGAACATTCAACCAGTCCATCCTAAAGGAAATCAGTCCTGAATATTCATTGGAAGGACTGATGCCAAAGCTGAAACTCCAAAACTTTGGGCACCTGATGCAGAGAACTGACTTATTTGAAAAGACCCTGATGGTGGGAAAGACTGAAGGCGGGAGGAAAAGGGGATGACAGAGGACGAGATGATTGGATGGACTCAATGGACATGAGTTTGAGTAAACTCATGGAGTTGGTATTGGACAGGGAGGCCTCTGATGCTGCAGTCCATGGGGTCGCAAAGAGTCGGACACAACTGAGCGACTGAACTGAACTGAACTGAATTGTAGAAAGTCTTTCTACCACAGGAAGAACTAAAGCGTCTTTCATGTGTCTGGGTTTTGACAAGGGTTTTTCTCCTGCTTCTGTGCCCCATTCAAAAATTGTACAATATTGATAATGGAGCTCTTATGTGATCCTTAGGACTGCTTTATTCCATTGAAAAATCATCTTTTAGTTTGTGTAGTTATTATAGACTGCAGGAGTCTTCATGGATGCAATTATCCATGCATTGTTAAAGAGTAAGTGCCGCAACGGGAAAAATAACTGCATAAAACAACTGAACCAGATGGATATTTGAAATTAAACACTTAAGATATATGTAGCTTTTGTGGTTAACAATTGTTTACCAGGAAAAAACACACACAATATAAATAAACCATTGCAATTCTTATAGCCTAAGGTGGTTTTGGTGGTGGTGTTGTTGTTTTTAATTCTCATTTGCATGTCTTTAGTTACTTTCAAAGGAAAGAGCCAACAAATATTTTTCTGTTGCCTTAGTGGTTAAGGGGAAAAATAGTTTATCATTTCCTCGGGCAATGACAGATGACAGGTTAGAGTCAACCCCCGGAAATCTATGGGAAAACTACCAGTTACAGAAAAATAGTAAATACCACATTAGAGACACTGTAACCTCCAAGGTCTAAAATTAGAGCTTAAATCGGGCATGCTCTTACAGGATATATTTGTATCTTTGGAACAATGAGAATTTAAAGAGAAGCAGACTCCAGGTGGAGAGAAGAAGCACAAGGCTCCATTCCCTTAAAGCCAGAAGCAAGCAGAGCTGCAGGACACCAAAGGGCCAAGTGATGTTTCAATAATGTCAAGACTGCCCAACAGCAAAGTCACCTTACACTCCTCCACTTTCCCCCAGTACTGAGAATTTCATCACATATGATCTCATAGATTACAAAAGGAAGTGAGTTGGCATTGTTGGGTACAATGTTGACTTGTGGCTGTTCTTCCTTGTAGTGGCATCATTGTTGTGTGAACTTGTGTTACTACTATTTGAAAACACTGATATAAATGAAAATATTTTAAATTAATTTTTATTGGACTATAGTTTGTTTGTTAGTTGTGTTAGTTTCTACTGTTAGTTTCTACTGCAGCATTATTTACAATAGCCAGGACATGGAAGCAACATAAATGACCATCAGCAGAGGAGTGAATAAAGATGTGGTACAAATATACATTGGAATATTTTCCACCCACTAAAAAAGAAACAAACTGGGTCATTTGTAGAGACATGGATGGACCTAGAGACTGTCATATAGAATGAAGCAAGTCAGAAAGACAAAAACAAATATCATATATTAATGCATATATATGAAGTCTAGAAAGATAGTGTGTGTGTGTGTGTGTGTGTGTGTGAAAGTCATTCATAGAAAAATGATATGCTGCTGCTGCTGCTAAGTCACTTCAGTTGTGTCCGACTCTGTGCGACCCCAGAGACGGCAACCCACTAGGCTCCCCCGTCCCTGGGATTCTCCAGGCAAGAACGCTGGAGTGGGTTGCCATTTCCTTCTCCAATGCATGAAAGTGAAAAGTGAAAGTGAAGTCGCTCAGGGTGTCCACTTGAAAGTTACACAGTCGTGTCCGACTCCTAGTGACCCCATGGACTGCAGTCTACAGGCTCCTCTGTCCATGGGATTTTCCAGGCAAGAGTACTGGAGTGGGGTGCTATTGCCTTCTCCAAAAGGTGGTATAGATGATCTTATTTGCAAAAGAGATAGAAGTACAAATGTTGAGGCAAAGGTATGTACTCTGAGGTCAGTTTGCCAACATTCATTCAGTGTTTCTATTTCTCAGTGACTACTTCATCTCTCTATGGATCACTTTTCTTTAGTGTAAAATAGAGGTGAAAAGAGCACCTTAATCAGAGTAAAATGATGATACACATAAAGGAACTGGTCCAGTGTCAGCAAATAGAATAAACAGTATTAATGTTTATGAATATTAATAATCTTATGATCAATAAACCAAATGGCTTTGGCAAATTCTACATGTAATGGGGTTTGGATTTGCAGAAGAAATATCTTTAACAATGGAAATCTTTATTTTGGCCTTAAATATAATTCCTTTCCTCTCTTTTATTGGTCTCTAAAAATAAAAGAATTTGATCTTTTGAGTTATGACATGATGTAGTTAATAGCAGTTTTCAAAAATAAGCTTTAAAACTTTACTAATTTTAACAGTAAGGCTGTTTTTAGTATCTTTGGGACCTCCTGATGTTTTCTGCTTATTTCTGGTGACCATTATTTACATTTAGAAAGATCCATAGACTAAGAGGAATACATCAGATGCAGGATTCAAGCGTCCCTCACACAGTGCCTGGTATAGAATGTCTGATGAAATATATGCTCTTTTAGAATCAACTGATGAATGGATGGTGAATCAAGAATTTCATACTCATTACAGTGTATAGATGATAGGCATAATGTTTGTTCATACTTTTAGGCATTTTAAGTTTTGTCCAATCATAAGCTGACCATTGAAAGGTAAAAATACTTTTCTGTTTTTTTTTTATGGAGATAAAAGACTTTGACTAAATAGTAATATAAAACATATATTCAAAACTGAATAGATGTTGTGATGGTGAAGATGTCCTCAGTGACACAACTTGGAGGCATTTACATAATTCACCAAATTTGCTGTTTCTTTCAGAGTTTTGTTCTGATTAAGTGGTGTCATCTGCATATCTGAGGTTATTGGTATTTCTCCCAGCAATCTTGATTCCAGCTTGTGCTACTTCCAGCCCAGCGTTTCTCATGATGTACTCTGCATAGAAGTTAAATAAGCTGGGTGACAAAATAGCCTTGATGTACTCCTTTTCTACTTGGAACCAGTCTGTTGTTCCAAGTCCAGTTCTAACTGTTGCTTCCTGACCTGCATATAGGTTTCTCAAGAGGCAGGTCAGGTGGTCTGCCCATCTCTTTCAGAATTTTCCACAGTTGATTGTGATCCACACAGTCAAAGGCTTTGGCATAGTCAGAAGACACCATCCTTATGGCAGAAAGTGAAAACTAAGATCATGGCATCTGGTCCCATCACTTCATGGGAAATATATGGGGAAACAGTGGAAACAGTGTCAGACTTTATTTTTAGAGGCTCCAAAATCACTGCAGATGGTGACTGCAGCCATGAAATTAAAAGACACTTACTCCTTGGAAGGAAAGTTATGACCAACCTAGATAGCATATTCAAAAGCAGAGACATTACTTTGCCAACAAAGAACCGTCTAGTCAAGGCTATGGTTTTTCCAGTGGTCATGTAAGGATGTGAGAGATGGACTGTGAAGAAAGCTGAGCGCCAAAGAATTGATGCTTTTGAACTGTGGTGCTGGAGAAGACTCTTGAGAGTCCAGTGGACTGCAAGGAGATCCAACCTGTCCATTCTAAAGATCAGTCCTGGGTGTTCTTTGGAAGGACTGATGCTAACACTGAAATTCCAATACTTTGGCCACCTTATGCGAAGAGTTGACTCATTGGAAAAGACTCTGATGCTGGGAGGGATTGGGGGCAATAGGAGAAGGGGATGACAGAGGATGAGATGGCTGGATGGCATCACTGACTCGATGGACATGAGTTTGAGTGAACTCCTGGAGTTGGTGATGGACAGGGAGGCTTGGCGTACTGCGACTCATGGGGTTGCAGAGTCGGACACGACCGAGCGACTGAACTGAAATGAACTGAACTGAAATGAAACTTTGTTTACCCATAGCTCATTCCTTCTCTTGACAAAAATAAGAAGTATCTAAAGTAACACAGCTGACTTTCTCACAGCTGGCAGGATCTCAAACAAAAGTTTTATATTTAATCATAGCAACAATTTAAAAACTAAAATCTTATTTTGCTTCTCTCAGGACCTTATTTTCTTATTTCCTATTCCTATTTCAGCATCCTTAAACTGTCTTTTACAAAATATTGTTCTTTATAGGAAAAAATGGTAACTAAGTGTTCTTTAGGGGAGAAAAGAATGTTAGTTTAGGACACCCTGACTAGACAAACTAACCAATCTGATCACATGGATCACAGCCTTGTCTAACTCAAAGAAACTATGAACCATGCCATGTAGGGCACCAAGATGGACGGGTCATAGTGGAGAGTTCTTACAAAATGTGGTCCACTGGAGAAGGGAATGGCAAGACACTTCAGTATTCTTGCCTTGAGAACCCCATGAACAATATGAAAAGGCAAGATGATAGGATACTGCAACATGTACTCCCTAGGTCAGTAGGTGCCCAATATGCTACAGGAGATCAGTGGAGAAATAACTCCAGAAAGAATGAAGAGATGGAGCCAAAGCAAAAACAACACCCAGTTGTGGATATAACTGGTGATGGAAGTAAAGTCCAATGCTATAAAGGGCAATATTGCATAGGAACCTGGAATGTTAGGTTCATGAATCAAGGCAAATTGGAAGAGGTCAAACAGGAGATGGCAAGAGTGAACATCAACATTTTAGGATACAGTGAGTTTAAATGGACTGAAATGGGTGAATTTGATTCAGATGACCATTCTATCTACTACTGTGGCCAAGAATCCCGTAGAAGAAATGGAGAAGCCATCATAGTCAACAAAAGAGTCCAAAATGCAGTACTTAGATGCAATCTCTAAAATGACAGCATCATCTCTGTTTGTTTCCAAATCCAACCATTTAATATCACAGTAATCCAAGTCTATGCCCAACCAGTAATGTTGAATAAACTGAAGTTGAATGGGTCTATGAAGACCTACAAGACCTTTTAGAACTAATACCCAAAAAAGATGTCCTTTTCATTATAGGGGACTGGAATGCATAAATAGGAAGTCAAGAAATACCTGGAGCAACAGGCAAAATTGGCCTTGGAGTACAGAATGAAGCAGGGCAAAGGCTAATAGCGTTTTGTCAAAAGAATGCACTGGTCATAGCAAACACCCTATTCCAATAACGCAAGAGAAGACTCTACACATGGACATTACCAGATGCTCAATACTGAAATCAGATTGATTATATTCTTTCCAGCCAAAGATGAAGAGGCTCTATACAGTCAGCAAAATCAAGACCAGGAGCTGACGGTGGCTCAGATCATGAACTTCTTATTGAAAATTCAGACTTAAATTGAAGAAAGTACAGAAAACCATTAGACCATTCAGGTATGACCTAATCAAACCCCTTATGATTATACAGTAGAACTGAGAAACAGATTGAAAGATTAGATCAGACAGACAGAGTGCCTGAAGAATTATGAATGAAGGTTCATGACATTGTACAGGAGGCAAGGACCATCCACAAGAAAAAGAAATGCAAAAAGGCAAAATGGTGGTCTGAGGAGGCCTTACAAATAGTTATGAAAAGAAGAGAAGCAAAAGGCAAAGGAGAAAAGGAAAGATATACCCATTTGAATGCAGAATTCCAAAGAATAGCAAGGAGAGAAAAGAAAGCCTTCCTCAGTGATCAATGCAAAGAAATAGAGGAAAACAATAGAATGGGAAAGACTGGAAATCTCAAGAAAACTAGAGATATCAAGAGAACATTTCATGCAAAGTTGGGTACAATAAAGGACAGAAATGGTATGGACCTAACAGAAGCAGAAGATATTAAGAAGATATGGCAAGAATATACAGAAGAACTATACAAAAAAGATCTTCACGAACCAGATAATCATAATGGTATGATTGCTTACCTAGAGCCAGACATCCTGTAATGAGAAGTCAAGAGGGCCTTGGGAAGCATCACTATGAACAAAGCTAGTGGAAGTGATGGAATTTCAGTTCAGCTATTTCAAATCCTAAAAGATGATGCTGTGAAAGTGCTACACTCAATATGTCAGCAAATTTGGAAAACTTGGCAGTGGCCACAGGACTCGAAAAGGTCAGTATTCATTCCAAGCCCAAAGAAAGGCAATGCCAAAGAATGCTCAAACTACCACACAATTGCACTCATCTCACACGCGAACAAGTAATGCTCAAAATTCTCCAAGCAAGGCTTCAACAGTACATGAACCATAAACTTCCAGATGTTCATGCTGGACTTAGAAAAGGCAGAGGAACCAGAGATCAAATTGCCAACCTCTGTTGGATCATCAAAAAAGCAAGAGAGTTTCAGAAAAACATCTACTTCTGTTTTATTGACAATATCAAAATATTTGACTCTGTGGATCACAATAAACTGTGGAAAATTCTGAAAGAGATGGGAATACCAGACCACCTGACCTGCCTCTTGAGAAATCTGTATGCAAGTCAGGAAACAATAGTTAGAACTGGACATGGAACAACAGACTGGTTCCAATTAGGGTAAGGAGTACATCAAGGCTGTATATTGTCACCCTGCTTATTTAACTTATATGCAGAGTACATCATGAGAAATGCTGGGCTGGATGAAACACAAACTGGAATCAAGATTGCTGAGAGAAATATCAATAAATTCAGATATACAAATGACACACCCTTATGGCAGAAAGTGAAGAAAAACTCAAGATTGTCTTGAGGAAAGTGAAAGAGGAGAGTGAAACAGCGGGCTTAAAACTGAACATTCAGAAAACTAAGATCGTGGCACCTGGTCCCATCACTTTCTGGCAAATAGATGGGGAAATATTGGAAACAGTGAGAGACTTTATTTTGGGGAGCTCCAAAATCACTACAGATGGTGACTGCAGCCACAAAATTAAAACACGCTTACTCCTTGGGAGAAAAGCTATGACCAACCTAGATAGCATATTAAAAATCAGAGACATTACTTTGCCAACAAAGGTCCATCTAGTAAAGGCTATGGTTTTTCTGGTAGTCATGTATGGTTGTGAAAGTTGGACTATAAAGAAAGCTGAGCACCAAAGAATTGATGCTTTTGAACTGTGGTGTTGGAGAAGACTCTTGAGAGTCCAATGGACTGCAAGGACATCCAACCAGTCAATACTAAAGGAAATCAGTCCTGAATATTCATTGGAAGGACTGATGTTGAAGCTGAAACTCCAATACTTTGGCCACCTGATGCAAATAACTAACTCATTTGTAAAGACCTTGATGCTGGGAAAGATTGAAGGCAGGAGGAGAAGAGGATGACAGAGGATGAGATGGCTGGATGGCATCACTGACTCAATGGACATGAGTTTGAGTAAACTCTGGGAGTTGGTGATGGACAGGGAGGCCTGGTGCGCTGCAGTCCATGGGGTCACAGTCACATGACTGAGCGTCTGAACTGAACTGACTAGACAAAGCTCAAAATATTGTTTGTCTGCAGTGTATCTCCCAATTCTAAGGTGCTCATATATATTTTGAATTTCTAAAAGAGAAATTACTTTGAGTTAATTTTCAAACTTATTTAAGAATCTCTCTTCAAGAATATGAAGAACAAGCTTTAGGTCATCATAGTCGGTATTATCTGTAGAAGATAGCTGACAGATAGACAGATAATGCATTTTTTTAGTTACATGAAAACACAAATGAATATATGCACAAACAAGATACATGAAGACCCACTGGAAATTTTTAGCTATGTCCTTTGACCTTTTATATACATAGCTATTGATATCAATTTGATGAATCTTCATTCATACTTCTGCTATGCATTTCCATATGTGTTATATACAAAAAGTTTTATCTTATATAATTTGTTTTAACAAAATGGGTGTGATACTGTATGGATTCTTTAATGATTGGTTTATTTTACAATTAAAAACATATTCAGTAATACATTTATTTCACTACTTGTTATTCAACTTTATTTTTTATAGTTATATATTATTATGTACTATAAATGTATCTATATTTATTTAGCAATGTACAAACTTGGGAAAATTCACTAGAGTAAGAAATGGCAACCCACTCCAGTATTTTTGCCTGGAAAATTCCATGGACAGAGGAGCCTGGCAGGCTACAGTCCATGGGATTACAAAGAGTTAGACACGACTGAGCTCCTGAACACACACACATGCACACACTCACACACACACAAACTTGTGATGATTTGATTATATTTTTTCTTTGCAAACAAACACTGATAAATACAGTTGCCCAATGTCTCTGTTAAAGAGAGATACCTACAAGAGTTGAATGATTCATTAGCTTTTGTTGTGATAAGAAAAATTCTCTGAAAATATTAAACATATTTTAAATATTTCAATATTATGAAAGCCCACCTTTCCAAAGACTGCATTAATATTCATTCTAATAATCACTGCTGCTGCTATTGCTAAGTCGCTTCAGTCGTGTCCAACTCTGTGTGACTCCACAGACAGCCTCCTACCAGGCTCCTCTGTCCCTGGGATTCTCCAGGCAAGAACACTGGAGTGGGTTGCCATTTCCTTCTCCAATAATCACTGCATGAAATGAATAACATCCTTATATCCCCTTGAGTCCTAGATGTTATCTGCCATTTTCCTTAACTTTTACCACACTTATGAATAATGGTATATTATTCAGCTAATATTTACTATTAATTTATTTTGGAGAGATCTCAGTTTAGAAATTTGAATTAGTCAAGCTCCTTGGTCCATCATACGTGATCAGTTCATCTAAGGCCCTTTTCTTCTCTCACTTCATTTCACTTTACTTTTGCATTTCCTCCATCATCACTGCCACTTTGTTTTTAGCTAGCGTACTCCTGCCCCCAGCTAATGTCTTTTAGTAGATGTGCTTGGATTTGTATCTATGAAAAGTATATGTTGTTACCTTTATATGAAGGTGCTTAATTTTATATGAAAATATATCACAGAACACATCTCCTTCCTAATTTTTATTGCGCATTAAGTTGGTAAGCTCACTGTTGCTGCATGTATACCAGGCAGCTGCTAACTGACACATGCGTGCAAGGTTCAGCAGCCCCCAAGTTGTATTTACCCCTTAGCCACCCAGTGCTGTAAGTTCACAAACAATTTGTGATAAACACCTGGTGCATATCTGCTTGTGGACTCGCATGTGGACTTTTCAGGGAAACTATCCCTAGGCAGAGAATTGCTATTGACTAAGCAGAGAATTCAGAGAAGGCAATGGCACCCCACTCCAGTACTCTTGACTAGAAAACCCCATGGACAGAGGAGCCTGGTAGGCTGCAGTCCATGGGGTCGAGAAGAGTTGGACACAACTGAATGACTTCACTTTGATTTTTCACTTTCATGCATTGGAGAAGGAAATGGCAACCCACTTCAGTGTTCTTGCCTGGAGAATCCCAGGGACGGGGGAGCCTGGTAGGCTGTCGTCTATGGGGTCACACAGAGTCGGACATGACTGAAGCGACTTAGCAGCAGCAGCAGGCAGAGAATTGCTATGTCACAGTAGACATACATAATTAATTTTGCTAAGCACTGCCAAATTGTTCTCTGA
Source organism: Bos taurus (assembly GCF_002263795.3). Lineage (NCBI taxonomy): Eukaryota > Metazoa > Chordata > Mammalia > Artiodactyla > Bovidae > Bos > Bos taurus. Next base: position 36,654,240 of record NC_037328.1, on the reverse strand, counting down.
AAGCCATAATAGTTTATACTACAGGAGCAGATATCAAAGATTCTCATCTTCACACATCCTTGCTGACACTACTTTTATCTGACATTTAAATTTTTTTTTTCAATCTGGTAGGTGGAAGATAGAGCTCATTGTGTTAGTCTGACTTTCTGTGATTACCAGTGAATGTGAGCATCTCTTTTTTGTTTAGTCAACCATTTGGAGGTCTTCTGCTGTAGTGATAATCTAAAACCTTCATAATTTTCTAAATTAGGTTTACAACTGTTCACTGCTTGCTAAGCAGAAATTCTTATGTAGCCTATAGAATATTCCTTTGTAAGTCAAATATTTTAAATGTATGTTCAATCTGTCATTTGTTAGTTTTTTCATTGGTATGCTTCAATTAACCTTTAAATATGTTTTAATTTTATCAAACTCATCACTTTTTAAAGTTATATATTCTATATTTGAGTTTTTGTTTATGTACCTCTCCACCACTCCCTTGAATAAATGACAAAAATACTGTTTTTATATGTCTTCTTTCTGTATTATTCAATACAGAGTATTCCACATTTGCATTTTTAATCATCTTTATTTAGGATTTTTATTTTATTAATATAAAGAATGTTTATTTTTTTTATTGAGTAAGCTGGCTTCTCCATTTCATGTACTGAGTAATTTATTTTTATTCATAGATTCATGGTATGTGTGCCTGCATGCTAAAGTCGCTTAAGTAGTGTCTGATTCTGTGACCCTATGGACTGTATCCTGCCAGGCTCCTCTGTCCATGGGATTCTCCAGGCAAGGGTACTGGAGTGGGTTGCCATGCCCTCCTCCAGGGAATCTTCCCAACCCAGGGGTTGAAACTGCATCTTTTATGTCTCCTGCATTGGCAGGTGGGTTCTTTACTTCTTGCACCGCCTGGGAAGCCTGATTTACGCTATACCTTTATTAAGGCCCAAGTTGACGTTCGTACATGAATACTTCCGAGTTCTCTCTTCTCTTCCATAGTTTATTTTTTTGTTCCACCAGTGGTAAAGAACCCTCCTGCCAGTGCAGGAGATGTAAGAGATAAGGTTCGATCCCTGGGTCAGGAAGATCCCCTGGAGAAAGAAATGGTAACCCACTCCAGTATTCTTGTCTGGAAAACCACATGGACAGAGGAGCTTGGAGAACTATAGTCCATGGGGTCACAAAGAGTCTGACCCAACTAAGGAATTAAACTTTCACTTCCTATCAATATTTCAGATTATTCTGATATTTCAGCATTCAGCTGTCATTAAAAGTCAGTGGATAAAACTTAAAAATAAAAGATACAGGATTTCTCATTAGATGCTAAAACATAGGATGAAGATCAGTTCAGTATATGGCAAGTTTCACTGATAAACACTGATTTAACAACCCTAAAATCTCAGCAGTATATAAAAGAATAGAACACTTTATGACAGTTGTGTTTATTTTGGAAATGTAAGATTGATTTCACATAAATTGCAGTGCTCTAACCCATTAGATGAATAGTTTAAGTAGAAACTTAAAACATAATCTAAGAGTGGAAGGCACAATACATATAATTTCCTTTTCCGTCTCTCTCACTGGGTGCTCTTCTTCAGTCTACTCTGTTATTTCTGTATTATCTCTGCAACTACCTAACATAGAAGTATGCTGAGTTTCAATCTATGGAATACTTTTTTCTAAATTAAAGTCTATCTTTTGATAATGATACTGACTCTCAGTTTGAAACGTCATTTATAAGCCCAAGACTCTCAGAAGTGTATCTCCAACCTGGCCTGTTACCCTGACACTTATCTATCCAACTGCTGACGTAACATTTCCGTTTGGGAAATACAATAGATATTTCAAATATTTTCAAGTTTGGTTTCAAACTTAAACCAATTCACCAAAACCTGCACTTCTATACTCTTTCCCGCCTCAGTTCAGTTCAGTTATTTAGTCGTGTCCGACTCTTTGTGACCCCATGGACTGCAGCATGCCAGACATCCCTGTCCATCAACAACTCCCAGAGTTTACTCAAACTCATGGCCATTGAGTCGGTGATGCTATCCAACCATCTCACCCTCTGGCATCCCCTTCTCCTCCTGCCTTCAATCTTTCCCAGCATCAGGGTCTTTTCAGATGAGTCATCTCTTTGCATCAGGTGGCCAAAGTATTGGAGTTTCAGCTTAAGCATCAGTCCTTCCAATGAACACTCAGGACTGATCTCCTTTAGAATGGACTGGTTGGATGTCCTTGCAGTCCAAGGGACTCTCAAGAGTCTTCTTCAACACCACAGTTCAAAAGCATCAATTCTTTAGTGCTCAGCTTTCTTTATAGTCCAACTCTCACATCCATACATGACCACTGGAAAAACCATAGCCTTGACTAGACGGACATTTGTTGGCAAAGTAACATCTCTGCTTTTTAATATGCTGTCTAGGTTGCTCATAACTTTTCTCCCAAAGAGTAAGCATCTTTTAATTTCATGGCTGCAATCACCATCTGCAGTGATTTTGGAACCTCCCAAAATAAAGTCAGCCATTGTTTCCACTGTTTCCCCATCTATTTGCCATGAAGTGATGGGACTAGATGTTATGATCTTAGTTTTCTGAATGTTGAGCTTTAAGCCAACTTTTTCACTCTCCTCTTTCACTTTCATCAAGAGGATCTTTAGTTCTTCTTCACTTTCTGCCATAAGGGTGGTGTCATCTGCATATCTGAGTTTATTGATATTTCTCCCAGCAATCTTGATTCCAGCATGTGCTTCATCCACCCCAGCATTTCTCATGATGCAATCTGCATATATGTTAAATAAGCAATAAATTGTCAAGGCTGACAATATTCAGCCTTGACATACTCCTTTTCCTATTTGGAACCAGTCTGTTGTTCCATGTCCAGTTCTAACTGTTGCTTCCTGACCTGCATACAGATTTCTCAAGAAGCATGTCAGGTGGTCTGGTATTCCCATCTCTTTCAGAATTTTCCAGAGTTTATTGGAATTTCCCACCTCAGGAACTATCATCTCTTCCCACACCCAGTTTGTTTGTTTGTTTGTTGATATTTGTTTATTGATGGCTGTGTTGGCTCTTCATTGCTGCACACAAGCTTTGTCTAGTTCCAGCGATTGGGGGCTGCTCTTCCTCCTACAATATTCTTCTTAGTCGGTAGTGTTTTCTCTCTTCTATGGTGTGTACCTTTCTATACAGATTCTAGAAAAAGTGAAATAGTAAACATATTTGCCCTCTTCTCAGTAACAGGGTGCATTGGCTGTGCTGCTACTCTTCAAGCTTTCTTAAAATGCTAGTAAGTCAAAGCTCTGGTACTTGCTGTGGCCTCTACCTCTAGCTGAAATCCTCTTTTCCACTATTCCTATGACCACACCCCTCATTTACTTTCTTTAGCTCCGCATGCCAGTTTCATCCTAATGGAAGACCTCTTCTATTCTTAATTTGATTGCCTCCTGACCTCCTCTCACATATTCATTCACTTACATTTCACCTGTCTGTTAGCTCTATAAATCAAAGATTATCTTGTTCACTTTTTCATATCCAGCTTTTCAATTTGTAAGTATACATGTGTGTTCATGTACTCTCAGTCATTCAGTCCTGTCCAACTCTTTGAGACCCCATGGACTGCAGCCCACCAGGCTCCTCTGCCATGGAATTTCCCAGGCAAGAATACTGGAGTGGGTTGCTATTTCCATGGCAGAGGATCTTCCCTACCCAGGAATCAAATCCGCTTCTCCTGCATTGGCAGGCAGATGCTTTACCACCAAGTCCCCTGGGAAGCCCAGTAGGTACACACAGTAACTTAATTTATGATTCAATTTTTTAAAACCCCAAAGTAACTCACTTTCCTTCAAATTTCTTAATGTCTCTTCAAATTTTTTAGGTTCTCAACTACCTCACTTGTCTCCATTCCTTGCCCTGCTTATTCCACCTTCTTAGTGACACTGTTAGAATTTCAATTGTTATGAAAAAAAGATTTTAAAATATATATTTCTGCAGGAGCACAGGGGCATATAGATACAACTTTTAAAATAATTTATTCATTGTAACTTTCCTTTATTTTAGCATTGTTCTGATTTTTTCCTTTTAACTGATATACTTCCTGTAATAATGATGTCCAAAATGATGTTTATATAGTGAAACTTCTGAGACCTTGCAAGACTGGGAATTTTACATTACTTTTGCATTTAAATGAAGAATATAAATATTGAGGTATGAATGTTTCTGTCCCTCTCACAATTTTTAAAATATTACCTTATTATCTTCCTGCATGTGATTTTACATTGAAAAGTCCCATGGCTGTGCTTCTGTTGTTAATCTTCCTAAGTATATTTCATTGTCACGATGAAATATATTCTGTAAAATTATGGGTATTTTCTATTTTATTGATTTTTCTTTTAACCAAAATTGCTGTACAAGATTTTAAATATTTTATGTGATTTTAAAAATAAAGTTTATTTGCTAGCTATTGGCTAAAAAGTTCACACTTATCAGCTGTGATATTTAAATCTGCTGTTTTGTGTGTTTTATTGTAAATTTTATTTTTTTAAAAGGTGTTTAACTCTCAACCTGTGAACTTGAAATATCCTATTAGTCCTTGAAGTTCTGTTAGGCTTTTTTTTTAATATATTTAAATATACCATGGTAAACCCATATAAATGATGAGTGAAGGGTACTTTTGTGGATTTTTATTCTTATCCTATTAAGGTCTTCTGAACTGAAATTTCTAACATCTAAAGAGAAAAATGCTATACCTATGTACTTTTTATTAGATTCTCCCTCCTTCCCCATATCATTTAAACTATTTCAACCTTTTTTTATCATTTGTTTTAGATAGGACCATAAGTATATAGCAAGATTTTTTAGTCCAATAAAAAAAAAATGGTTTTTAATTAGAGAAATTTATACCATGAACATTAATTGAAAATTTTTTGTTTACATTTGTTTCTATCTCTTTGTTTCAGGAATGCTTTGTCTTCTTTTATATCTTTGTATATGTGCATTGCATTTCTTTGAAAAATCTCCTTTTTTGTGTTCTTATAACAAAGTTAATATTCTAATTCTTGTATTTTATACTTCTCATTCATTATATTGGATGGCTTCATATGTTTGAGATGATGTTTGTGTTTGCTGTAAGTTTCTCCCATAGTTTTTGAGGTGTAAGGTGGGCCTAAGAGAAGTTGGTAACCACACTATGTTTTAATATTGGAGAAGTTCATTTCTCATGTAGGTCACCAGCACACAGGGCTGAAGGGTACCGCCTTTCCTTCTCCAGCCCAAGTTTTCCCACTCAAAGCTTCAGTCTGAAAACAGTGCCCAGTGCTGGGTACAAATGGATTTAAGAAAACACTCACAAAGTCACTCCTTCAGTTCAATTCAATTCAGTTCAGTTCAATCACTCAGCCGTGTCCAACTCTTTGCAACCCCATGGACTGCAGCACGCCAGGCCTTCCTGTCCATCACCAACTCCCAGAGTTTACTCAAACTCGAGTCCATTGAGTCAGTGATGCCATCCAACCATCTTGCCCTTTATGGTCCTCTTCTCTCCCTGCCTTCAATCTTTCCCAGCATCAGGGTCTTTTCAAATGAGTCAGTTCTTTGCATCAAGTGGCCAAAGTACTGGAGTTTCAGCTTTAGCATCAGTCCTTCCAATGAATATTCAGGACTGATTTCCTTTAGGATGGACTGGTTGAATGTCCTTGCAGTCCAAGGGACTCTCATGAGTCTTCTCCAACATCACGGTTCAAAAGTATCAATTCTTCAGCACTCAGCTTTATTTATAGTCACTCCTACCTATCACAAAAATTCTTATTATGTATTCTTGCTTTTTCCCACTTCAACTTAATCATATGGGGTTTCAGGTTTTTTTAAACTCGTCTCAAAATCTCTGTTTCTTTGCCCTCTTTCTATTTTTCCTACATTTTTAAGTATTAAAAATGTTTTTATTATAAAACAAATAAGAATATACTTTCAGAAGAAGAGAGAGGTAGGCACCTGTCCGTTGTTTTTGTTTGACCCAATTATAGATGCTGACTTATGTAAAAATAGTTTACTTAGATGTGGTAGCTCACGGTTTCTGCTTAGGAAGCTGACAGATTACCAAGGCAAGAACCCAAGGAGATTGTTTGTGTGTCTGTGTATGTCCACTTAAGAGCTGACTGTCCTTGGTTCTCACCCTTTTAATGTGTGGGCCAGGAGGCCTGTTTACCTTTCAGACTGGTAAATCTGTCACTGCGAGCAATGCTGAGCATTCTACAGCTTATTCTGAGGCTATCTCTGTAAAGAAATATATGTGTTTTGCTTATATTGAGAATTATTGAAAGACAGAGATAGAAAGAAGTGTTGGTTAGTGTATAGTCTAATTTTTAATTTCCTAATAAGGTAAATGACTTTCAAATAAGATATGTGGTTTATTTATGGTCAAACGGATAAGGCAGAGCCAATGTTTCTTATCCTTCAGGTGATTTTTTTTTCCTATTGTACCAGGCCTGTCCCTAGTATAGGCCTGTACTAGTGGCTTGAACTTTTTATTTTCATAAATAAAATAACCTTTGGCCACCTCATGCGAAGAGTGGACTCATTGGAAAAGACTCTGATGCTGGGAGGGATTAGGGGCAGGAGGAGAAGGGGATGACAGAGGATGAGATGGCTGGATGGCATCACTGACTCGATGGACTGGAGTCTGAGTGAACTCCGGGAGTTGGTGATGGACAAGGAGGCCTGGTGTGCTGCGATTCATGGGGTCGCAAAGAGTCGGACACAACTGAGCAACTGAACTGAACTGAACTGAAGACTCATGTTGATAATTCATGGATTTATAATTGTTGCTGCTTATTTCTCAAATTGTAAGTCCTCAGTTAGACACTCTCCTTTCTTCCTTCCTTCCATTCTTTCTTTCTCTACAGAATTTTCAAATCCGTTGCCTATCTTGATTTGCGGTTATTTATTTCTCTATTTATTTATTTACCAAATATATATTGACTTTTTGTTATATGCAAGTGCCTTGATAGGAATTTAGGAATAAAATATGTACAGAGGGATAAAAAAGTGAATACGCCCTAGTTTTTCCCCAAGTGTGTTCATGTTTTGTTTGTACCTAGACTAACATATCCCATATAAGTACTGGTTTTTTAGTCCATAAGTCATGTTCAACTCTTTTGCAACGCCATCGACTGTAGCCCGCCAGATTATTCTGGCCATGGAATTTCCTAGGCAAGAATGCTGGAGTGCTTTGTCATTTTCTTATCCAAGGGATCTTCCTAACCCAGGATCGAACCTGTGTCTCTTCCATTGGCAGGCAAATTCTTTACCACTGAGCCTCCAAGGAAGCCCATATAGGTACTACAAACAAATATATAGTTTATCATGTTATAATGGAAATATAGTTATCATCTTATGATGTAAATAATGAATCATTTCTCTTCCCTGTAGAAGTTTTTCTCTTTATTCCTGATCTCAGTTCACAGTCAGTGGAGGAACTAATATTTCTTTGCACCCCACCCAGTTAAAAGACCTACTTCTGATAAGAACAAATTTTTCTCAAATTTTAATGTTTGAAAGACTTTTAGCTTATTTCTTATTTGTGTATTGCTTATGTTTCAGTTAGGGAAAGTAATATAAGAACTAGATTTATAGATGTTTGGAATTTTTTAAAAAATAGACACAGCTATTCAAAGCTTATATAATTTGAAGTATAGAAAAGGAAATTGGATAAATCTTTCTTCTGTCAAAAAAGAAACAAAAGAGCTAAGAGTAAGTGAGGAGGAGATCAATATACATGATGAATGGCAGTACAATAAAAATCATTCTAAACCAAAGCAAAATTAGGATTTTTTTGTTTGTTTGTTTTGGCCTCATCAGTATTTGAAGTTCTATTCTATTTCAACTCTCCTGTGAGATTTCAAAGACGCTGATACTTTAAACAATTCCTGAAAAAATTTATAATAAAAATGTGTATGTAAAAATATTGCCTGAAAATTCCTCCTTCATTTATTTTGCTCCAGATTCTTCCATCCCCTTGACTTTCTTATCCTTTTCTGCTCAACACTGTGGATCTTTATTTAAAGCTCTGGTGACATTAGGACAATAAAGTGAGGTCTTGGGAACGATATGCATGAAACTTATTCCTAATGAAACCCTGGACTAGAATAGAACACGTAGGTATAAACGGATGAGTGTACTCAGAGCTGCAATTTTGACTATCCTTAGAGAACATAGTATTGTTACACCATTATCTGAAAAGGGTTTAATTATATTCACATTATATCCATCTGCCTTAAAACCCTTATCATGCCAGAACATGCTGAGAAATCTACTTTCTAAATATTCACCCTGCAGAATCCCTTGTGTAAATCTGCAACTTCCAATGGCTTTATGGAACCCAACAGTGCCTCTTGAGGTTTTCCTTTGATTTTCTCTGTCCTGCCTACATTGAGTAAACAGAAAGACCATTAACTCTCAGTTATCTGGAAATCCATTTTACATTTTATGATTTTTTTGCAGACAGGTTTTTTAATCCCTGGTGACCTGTGTCTGCCTTTGGGCTATTGCCTCTCACTTAGATATGTTAGCATTGGTATGGAAAAAAAAAAAAAAAAACAGCTGCATTCCAAATTATGATAAGCAATTCAAAACACAATATATTCCAAAATAAAAAAGTATCAGTTTTTTGTATATCCTTTCAGAGAGTGACTGTGTGGTTGATAATAGTAGAATGTATTTAACTAATGTAAAATGGTAGAGGGCAATTTTTTTTTTTTAACAAACAGATGATGAACTTTGATGCCATTTATACAAGATTAATTTTTTTAATTTCAAGTGCACATTTAGGAATGAAATGAAAGTGCACTCCATATTGCAAAATCCTTAAAAAAATACACATTTCTAAGCATATGAATTAACACATGTTAAGCTTTTAAAAAAATTTTATTGGAGTGTAGCTGATTTACAATGCCATGTTAGTTTCAGGTGTACAGTGAAGGGAATCAATTTTATATATATACACACACATATCTATTTTTAAGATTCTTTCTACAAAATAGAAACAAAGGCACAGGTGGAAAAAACAAACTGGTTAATTAATATATCTTAAGTCTCTTTTTTAAAAAATATACGCTCCCTAACCTTGTAGAGTATTGTGCTGAGTGAATTACGTCAGACAGAGAAAGACACTGTATGATATTGTTTATATGTGGAATCTAAAAAGTAAAATAAACTACTGAATATAACAGAAAAGAAAAAGATTCACAGATAAACTAGTGGTTATCAATGGGGAGAGGGAAGTGGGAAGGAACAGGATAAGGGTACAGGGTTAAGAGGTATAAACTACTATGTATAAAATAAATAAGCTACAAGGATATATTGTACAAGACAGGGAATATAGGCAATAATTTATAATAGCTATAAGTAAAATATAACTTTTAAAATTGTGAATTACTATGTAGTACACCTGAAACATATAATATTGTACATCAACAATACCTCAATTTAAAAAAAAAAAAGCTTTCTCCTGGTTTCAAGAGGACTTTTTATCTGTGTCATGTGCTTTTTTATACATGAACTATTTTTGGAAATTAAAAATAAATTAACATTAAACACTATAAGAATATCTATTAGTTTAGTCATACATTTATGTAAGAGTTTAATTTTCTGTACAGAGAAATGTTTGTAATCAATTTCAACACTCAAGGATTTTGTTCTCTATCCTATTTTCTATTTAGCTTTTTATTTATTTTATGTTCCATATACAATATATATTGTTCAGCTTTAAAATTGTCTATCAAGTTTCAAGTGGTAAAAATGTTTAAAATTTTTTGAATTTTTTAAAAATTTGCTTATTTTCATTTATCATTTATTCTATGCTATTCTTAGCTCCTTATTTTTATGAGGCCACACAGGTGGTTCAAGGTTTTGTTTTATGTTAAAAAAAAGTTTACTGGATATCTTCTGTTTGCTCCTCGAAATCTATCCCAGGTCATCCTCCACCCTGCTCCTTCCTCCCAGGAGGCTGGCTTTGTTAGTGTACATCAATAGGCTCCCTTATACTCTGCTGCCCTCCTGTTGATTCTGCCAATGGGAAATTCGACAGGTGATCAAAAACGGTGAGAGAAGGATGCGGACAAGTTTATTCTTCTGGCTCCATCTCTGCAGGGTCGCCCTGTGTTGGGGCTGTCCCTCAACTAAAGGTCAATGCCTCTCTGGAGGAAGCCTCTTCTACCCTATTCTCTCATTCTAGGTTCCAGTAACTGGTACCTCTCCATACCCATCCTTCCCTGCTTAGAAGTGGTAACAGATCTGCAGATACACCCACTGGTTTGGCATTATCCTTTGTGACTTCTGCGCATCCTGCCCATATCTTCGCAAATAAGTTTATAAGCCCTCCTTAAAAATGGTACACTTTTTGTGTGTGCAGTCTGTTTTCATTGCTTTCCACTGGAAACTTGACTTAGATAAATAGGTTTTTATCTTGGCTCTGGTGATTATAGATTCCCCACCCCCACTCTGGGCCCAGTTCTTCCTAATAAATTTAGTTTACTCATGTGTGTTTCCTTTTTGTTTTGAGATATGCTTCGGTGACTCCCAATAGGCATAACTTTCATCATTTTCCACCAATTTCCTATATTTCCATCCCCCAAAATTGTATGCATCAGTAAAATAAATTGAACTTCAAGTGTTGTTTTGAAATGTATTAAGAAAAGGTCTGTGAATGAAACCTTCACAAAGTGAGCAATTTGCAGTTGAAAAGCAATTCCAATTACCAGTAGCCAAGTTCCCAGGCTTCTTTGTGATGGTATTTGTAGCTGATTAAATTTCTTCTAATTACATGTAAAGGCATACAACATGAAAATTAAATGAAACATATTACTTCTTTGGGAAATAACAATGTATTCCTGAAATAGCATTCTGAATATGACATTCTGCTCCAAATAAGTGAAATCACAATTAGCATTTTGTATTTAGAACAAATGTATTCTTATTGGGTTTATATAAAATAATAAGTGGAAAATTAATTTTTAAAAGCTTGAATAAAATTTCCTAACCATTCACCTTTCTTTTCTTCAATTTGGCTAGAAAAAAATAAAGGCCATTTTTAAAGAAGCATTTTCCTATAGTAAGAACAATAGATATTTTGAAGATGTTTCTAAAATAAAACATCTTATAATATATTTAAGGAATATATTAGGTTATAATCTAGTCAAAGGCAAATGAAGAAAATAAAGATAATCTCTATGCAGTTTTTAATAGACTTTATTTTTAGAGTAGTTTACATTCCCAGCATTATTAAGCTGAAAGTACAGAGATTTCTCATACATTACTGGCCCCAAAACATGCTAGCTTCCAGAACTATCAAATGCCCACGAGGGTGGTACATTTGTTATAACTGATGAACCTACATTGACATATCATAATCACCCCAAATCCACAGTTTGCATTCAGCATCACTCAGCATTGTACATTCTACAGGTTTAGAAAAATAGTGACATATACCCATGATCACAGTATCATAGAGTAGTTTCACTTCCCTAAAAATCCTCTGTGCTCAGCCTATTTAGTTCTCCCTCTCCTTAGCAATCACTGATCCTTTTAGAGATTCCACTGCTTTTCCTTTTCCAGAATGTCGTATAGTCAGAATCATACGGCATGTAGTGTTTTCAGGTTGGCTTCTTTCACTTAGTAATATGCATTTATTCCTCTATGTCTTTTCATGGCTCTTTTATTTTTAGTGCTGAATAATATTCCAATGTAAAGATGTGCCACAGTTTACTTACTCATCCACTGCAGGATATCTTGATTACTTCCAAGTTTGACAATTATCTCTTCGCCAGTGTCTGCGGACATCAGCAGTTGTTGAGAGCCTGAACAAAACAAAAAGGCAGAGGAAGGGCAAATATGCTGTCCACTTGACTAACCCATCCATCTTCTCCTGCCTGACAGCATCGGAGGTCCTGGCTCTTGAGCCTTTGGATTTAGACTGAATTACACCACCAGCTTTCCTGATTCTCCAGCTTGTAGATGACAGATTGTGAAACTCCTCAGTGTAAACTACTGATGGTTCTCTTTCTTTGGTGACCTGGCTAATATGGACAGAGATATGAATTGTACCCTGTTGACATTTACATCTGGATCAAGCCATCCAAGTTTCAGATTCAGAAGTTTCCTTCTGAGATTCTATTTCACAGTTTGAAATATGTTGTCTGTTACTTGCTATCAAGTATATACTAAATACTAAAAAGGTAGATCTATAGTAGATCTACAGGGTATAGTTTTCCTCGTCTGCTCCCCACAACATGCATTAATCAATAATTTTCCCCTTGTTTATGAAAACATATAAAGATTAATGCATATATAAAGGCTTTCCATATTTTATTTTTGTTGTGAAAAAAGTGTATCAAACTCTTCACATGATATGTTATTTCTCACTTATCAATATATCTTGGAAAGGCTTTCATATTTCATTAAATAGCTGCATCATATTTCCTCATATTTATGGGCCAAAGTATAGTCAACCAAACTCTTCTCAAAGATTTCCTTTTTTGGAGGAGGATTATTTTTGTGTTTGAAACAAAATTGCAATAGACATCCTTGTTCATTTGTTTCTAAACATTAGTATTTAAAAACTGTCAGAGACTGAAAGTATAGCTGTGCATACAAGAAAGGTATAGAGATATGTATTTTTAGAAAATTGCTATTCAACATTTTGAAAACCACACCTTAATTTCTTTCTGAGGAACAGTTTGATGCAGAGTTTATGTGGTTTTTGTGGGGCTGATTTTACTCACATTCAAAAGTGCCATAAATTCAGAAATTTCTAATCAGATATTATCATCCTGGTCACAGAAGGTAGCTAAAATATGGACATGGGAACTGTTTAAAATAAGATCCTATGAGGTTTTTACTGAGACTTCTGGGACCAGATACTGGTACTCTTCTGCACACATAATGACACTTCCAGAATGCAAGTACCAGAGTTGCTACAGCAATCTGGGAATTGAATCAACATAGAAGATGGAGATAAAAATGAGAGTGAGAGAGAGAAATTAATCATTGTCAGTATTTTGGGGTCCTGAATCAAGCTGAACCTGAAATCCTTGGCATTTTATCTCACAAGCCAAGGAATTTTCTTTAGGAGTTCACCTAATTTGAATTAACTTCTCTCACTTGCTACCACAGTAATCCCATGTAATAAAAAGAGTATAACTATTTAAATATATATATAGTAACATATTTTCCCCAAATTTCAGTAATTTATATATCCATAAATTAGTGGGAGTATTCATTTCTTCACACATTTGCTAGCTCAAATCCTATTAAACATTTCAACTTTTGTCAATACTCTGGGTAGTAAAGGTATCTTATTGTGATTTAATTTGTATTTTCTTTGTTGATGAAATTGAGTATTCTTTCTTATACACCAATCATTAGGATTTCATATTTGAATTGTCTATTCTTTGTGTGAATTTATATCCCCTTTCTGTTTCTAAATCACTCATTGTTATACATGGGACTTTAAATGTAGTTAAATCTATCCAGCAAAACAGCCATTTACATTTTTGAAGACATCTTCTCAAGCATACCCCCATATTGACTCTGTTTGACTTACTGACCTCTACTCTCACCTTTCTGCTTCTTTCTTCTGTGTAATAATTTGTAAAATGTTCACTATGCAATATCTAATTGGCTTTGTCTGAAATCCTATGCTCTATTAACATATTCAACACAAATGAGAGAAATATTTACTTCTTTGTACATTTTAATAATCTGGGGCTCTTAAGTACTGTCCCAATTGACTGAAAAATAACAAATGACCGAAAGTCATGTTTTATAGGAATAAAGAAATTGTATATTGATATGGCTTAAATGGTATCTATTAAATCATGTCTCAAAAAGTCATTTGGAAACATATTTCCGTGAAATATGGTCTAACTTCTAACTTGAAATCAATAAACATAATCCTTTTGGTTACTTATTTTCTATGAAACATCAGTCTGAGAAAACCTCATTATATATTTTTCTGTGGCCATTGTATTATATATTATCATATCATAATACTTTAGCAGCATTAGTGCCGCTCAGATAAGAACTCTCCAGAATTAACCACTCTGTTTATCACCCAGGTAAACCTCACTAATGGCCATTTGATTTCACCATTTCATATTCTTAACATTTCTATATTAAATTTCGTCCTAAGTTATTTAATTCAGTGTTTGCAAAATGTGAGTCAGATCTATACTATTTGCATGCCTTGTGCCTGAAAAGCGATGATGACCATAAGGAGGCTGAACTGAAAGTGTGGGTGTGGGTGGGGGCCTGAGGCTGTGTCAGAGCGAAACGAGGACCTCAGGATGGGCTGGGGAAGAAGCCAAAGGCACATATACTCACTGCACATGGTCTCACAGTTGGTCTTCCTGAGACTAAACTGTGGGCAGCTACTCTTAAAAAACTAAAACATGAACTTCAAGTGTCAGTAGATACCATGTCTTCTGAATATACCAAATGTGGCCCATCACCTATATATTTATGGCCCACAAGCTAAGAATGTTTTTCATATTTTTAAATGGATGCACTACAAAAGATTATATAAGTACCAATATTCTATCCTCTATTTTATCACTTAACTCCCAAAATGATTTATTTTTTGGCCCTTTATGAAAGAATGCCAACCACTGAATGAAGCATAGGTGCCCTAAAACATTTCAGCAATTTTATTCAATATCCAATTAAGATGGATATTTCATCTATTATACCGTGATCAGATCAAGACAAGACAAGCAAATCTAAGTCCTATAAAAATGCCTTTTACTTTGCTGAAAGATTATGTGATTTTTCAAATATCATTAGGGCATAATTAATGGACATGAAGAATAGTATTGAAAATATTTACACTAATGAGCCCTCTGTGACCTATATTCTCTGAAGTGCCAGTATTTGCAATACTTCTTAAGTTTTCTGTTCAAAATTATAAAAATGTTTTTATTGATTTCTTGGAGTGTGGAGTGGGAAAGGGCATTTTATTGTAATAACAATATCAAGCTGTAAAAGAGAATGTCAAGGTTAAGGAATATAACAAATACCTATGAAAGCAGGCTATAAGTCAGCTAATAAATTAGAGGTGGCAGATGACATCTATAGGTGCCTGTCCTCTGGATATTCTTGGAAGAATAAGTTCCTACCATGGTTGTCAAAGATTATGCATCACTGAAAGAAGTTCATGCTAATCAGTCCATGACTGACATTCTCCTTGGATCTGTTCAAGTCCTTCATGTGGGGCTAAGTCATCACTGGAGATACATAAATGGAAATAAATTAAATTGATTCTTTCAGCAAATTGCCTTGCAAGAAACACATCAGCAAAGTGTCCTTTAGAAAAGTGAATAAAAAGAAAATATTTTGAATGTAATTGCATTGATTCATAAAAATAGGAACATTAGGAAAGTAAAAACTCTTCAGTAAAATTTCTCTCAAACTATGTTCTATTGTTAGTAATCAATGGACCACAGCTTCACTGATTGTTCCCTCAGCAAAATATATATACTTTGAATTTTATGGTAAAATGTCAGACATATGAAAAGTGCCATAAGAATATGTTTGCACCTGTAAAGTAGCTTAGCAAAAAGCATTACCAAAAACAAAAAGTGTAGACCTTCATTAACAATTACCCTAATCCCTCTCATATAAATCTACAATCCTGAAAATGTAAATTTTTGGTCTATTCCCAGGCATGTTATCATACTAAAATTATCTACAATTGAAATAATATATAACAGGATTATGATAATATACTAAATGGTATTGTTTCAGTTCAGTTCAGTAGCTCAGTCGTGTCCGACTCTTAGCGGCCCCATAAATCACAGCATGCCAGGCCTCCCTGTCCATCACCAACTCCCGGAGTTCACTCAAACTCATGTCCATCAAGTCAGTGATGCCATCCAGCCATCTCATCCTCTGTCATCACCTTCTGCTCCCCCAATCCCTCCCAGCGTCAGAGTCTTTTCAAATGAGTCAACTCTTTGCATGAGGTTGCCTAAGTATTGGAGTTTCAGCTTTAGCATCAGTCCTTCCAATGAACACCCAGGACTGATCTCCTTTAGGATGGACTGGTTGGATCTCCTTGCAGTCCAAGGGACTCTCAAGAGTATTCTCCAACATCACAGTTCAAAAGCATCAATTCTTTGGCACTCAGCTTTCTTCACAGTCCAACTCTCACATCCATACATGACCACTGGAAAAACCATAGCCTTGACTAGACAGACCTTTGTTGGCAAAGTAATGTCTCTGCTTTTGAATATGCTATCTAGGTTGGTCATAACTTTCCTTCCAAGGAGTAAGCATCTTTTAATTTCATGGCTGCAGTCACAATCTGCAGTGATTTTGGAGCCCAGAAAAATTAAGTCTGACACTGTTTCCCCATCCATTTTCCATGAAGTGATGGGACCAGATGCATGATCTTCGTTTTCTGAATGTTGAGCTTTAAGCCAACTTTTTCACTCTCCTCTTTCACTTTCATCAAGAGGCTTTTTAGTTCGTCTTCACTTTCTGCCACAAGGGTGGTGTCATCTGCATATCTGAAGCTATTGATATTTCTCCCGGCAATCTTGATTTCAGCTTGTGCTTCCTCTAGCCCAGCGTTTCTCATGATGTACTCTGCATAGAAGTTAAATAAGTAGGGTGACAATATACAGGCTTGATATACTCCTTTTCCTATTTGGAACAGTCTGTTCCATGTCCAGTTCTAAGTGTTGCTTCCTGACCTGCATATAGGTTTCTCAAAGGCAGGTCAGGTGGTATTGTTTAGATTACTTTAAAATTTTTATGAAGTGGTATCATGTTCATGTTGGACATTTCCTTCTGCGTCTAATTTTTTCATTTAGTATTGTATTTTGGAGATATTAACACAAATAGCTCCACCTCATTAACTTGCACTGCAGTATGTGTTTGTGCTCAGTCGCTCAGTCGTGTCCAAATCTTTGCAGCTCCATAGAGTATAGCCTGCCAGGCTCCACTGCCCATGGGATTCTCCAGGCAAAAATATTGGAGTAGCTTGCCATTTCCTTCTCTAGGGGATCTTCCTGACCAGGGATCAATCCTGTGTCTCTTCATTGGCAAGCAGATCCTTTACTGTTGTAGCCACGCATTCTGGGAAACAAACTCACTCAGAAGGACAATGCAGATAGTGGAGTGCAATTTATTACACCGGCGGGCCCAAGGTAGAGTCTCCTCTTAGCCATGGACCCTGACCAATTTTTCTGAAAACCTTATATACCCTAAGTGTACGTGCCCAAACCCGCCTCCCTAATTCCCTGAAACTAGTTTGAACAAAGGAAAAGAAAGATACAATCAAAGTTAACCCGTGATTCATAGTTAACAGTGGACAGTCATCAATAGACCTGTGCTCATACTCCAATAAGCATAATAGAATGTATGATTCTATTCAGTTACACAGATAATTAGGGTATTCTTTTAGGCAACAGAGAGGCTAGGTATGAGCCCTGGGGCTCTTCCTTCCAGGGGGCCTGCTTTTCCAGTTGGTATTATGTCGTTTCCATAGATACTGGGCGTATAGCTCAAAGTCCACAGTCAGGCCCAAGGAGTCCTGCTTTCAAGATGGAGCCTGTTTTGTCTGTTTCCTCTTTCATTACCACTAGCACCACCTAAGCCCATAGTGTGTTTAATGGTGTAAATATAAAACTGTTTCTATCAGTATCCTGTTATGTATCTCCCTACATACATGTGCGAGAGTCTCTCTGAGGTACATTAAAGTGATTTAAATTTCTGTATTTATGATTATGCACATTTCATCTAAGATATGTCCTGTTATCTTTTCTCCAATGTAGCTTCTATTTATTTTTTGCCCTTCCCTCTTCAGCAAAATAAAGTTTTTATTTTTTTCACCTCATGGTAGCATGAGATATTATTAGACTTTTCAATATTTGCAAGGCTTTTTGATATTCGAATCCTCTGATTGAGGTTAAGCTGTGTGTGTGTGTGTGTGTGTGTGTGTGTGTGTTCTTAGCCTGTCATGCTTCCTCTTCATTAACAGTTCATATATTTTTGTCAGTTGTGATTTTGATTAATTATCTTTTTGTTACTAGTATGTTTGGTTCTTTATCTGTTCTAAATATTAAATATATATAAGTGGTATGATGACCACGTCTCTCAGGCTTTGCTTGTCATTAAATGCTTCCCCATTTAAACATACCTTTTGAGAAATAAAACTTTGGATTTGATTAAGAAAACTTCTCCTACCCTGACCACAGAAATACCCTTAAACATGTTCTAATAAAAATTTAAAGTTTAGTTTTTCACTTTTAGATCATACTCTACTTAGATTGTTGTCTATAGTATGGACTAGAAATTTAATTTCTTTTTTCCAGCTAGGTATTCATATTGCTCATCGATGCATTAAAGATGATTTTTTTTCAAAATATTTTATGTCACATTTTTAGCTGCAGGTGCACAGAGAATATTATAGTCAGAAATGAGAGGTAGCTAAAAATTAGTTTAAAAATCCTAATACATTTCAACTATCTATTCTAGGGAAACTATCTTTCATTTTGTAGTTCTTGAAAATAATTGTCAACCTTTTGTAATCTTCCATCACTGTTTTTTCAACTTTCCATCAAAATGCCTGTGAGTTTATGCCTCTCTGAGGATTATAGTCATGAGTGAGATGACCAATTAGACTTTGTAAAATTAAGGAGGTTTTGCACCGAGGTAATGTGTGATTCCAGTTCTGTAACATGAATGGGAATGGATAGACTCAGCATGGTAGACCGACACAGACAGAAGGAACAAGAGCAGGAGAAGGCACAGAGGCAGCAGCTACAGGAACACTCGCTGGGGGAGGAAGAGGCAGAGTGAGCCCGGGCTGCATCCTCAAGAAGCTTGTTTGCCTTGTGAGATCTCTTTGTTGTGTTGTCTGACTCTTTGTGACCCCGTGGACTGCAGTACTCCAGGCTTTCCTGTTCAAGAGTTTGCTCAAACTCATGTCCATTGAGTCAGTGATGTCATCCAACCATCTCATCCTCTGTCACCCCATTCTCCATTTGCCTTCAATATTTCCCAGCATCAGGGTCATTTCCAATGGGTTGGCTCCTCGCATCATGTGGCCTAAGTATTGGAGATTCAGCTTCAGCATCAGTCCTTCCAATAAATATTCAGAATAAGAATATTTAAGGTTGATTTCTTTTAAGATTGACTGGTTTGATCTCTTTGCTGTCCAAGGGACTCTCAAGAGTCTTCTCCAACACCATAGTTCAAAAGCATCAATTTTTCAGTGCTCAGCTTTCTTTATAGTCCAACTCTCATATCCATACATGACTACTGGAAAAGCCATAGCTTTGACTATAAAGACCTTTGTCAGCAAAGTAATGTCTCTGCTTTTAAATATGCTGTCTAGGTTTGTCATAGCTTTTCTTCCAAGGAGTAAGTGTCTTTTAATTTCATGGTTGCAGTCACTGTCTGCAGTGATTTTGGAGCCCAAGAAAATAAAATCTGTCACTGTTGACACTTTTTCCCCATCTATTGGCCATAAAGTGATGGAACCAGATACCATGATCTTAGTTTTCTTAAAAAAAACAAAAAACAAAAAACTCTTGGGCTTCCCTGGTGGTCCAGTGGTTAAGAATCTGCCTGCAGGCGCAGGGAACATGGAATCGACACTTGGTCTTGGAAGATTCTGCATGCCGTGGGGCAACTGAGCCTGTGCACCACAACTAAAGCCTTTGCCTAGAGCCCACACTCAGAAACAAGAGGAGGCGCCACAATGAGAAGCGTGCACAGCACAACTAGAGAGTAGCATCCACTCACCTCAACTGCAGAAAAGCCCTCGAACGGCAAAAAAGACCCAGTGCGGCCGAGAATAATCAATCAATCAATCAATCATTTTTGAAAAAGGAAAATCTGATAGCAGTGTGTGTGTGTGTGTGCGCGCGCACACATGTGTGTGTGGCAAGTCTTTAGGGGTTGGAGCCGGAGGCAGAATAATCATATATTTTAATTATGTAGAAATTCCATATAAGAGTTATCATGCCAGTACTAAGGGAATGCCATATTCAAGCACAATTTAGAAGACAGATGCCCCTGTATTTTGTGAAAATTGAATGTGGTTAGTGAAGAAGCAAAAACATTTAGAGAAGTGTCACCCGGTTCTTTTTCTAGTAGCTAGTTGATATTAATAGTTGATAGTTATCGATAGAGTGGCATATACCAGATCTTGAAGGATGAGTAAAAGCTAAGATCTGATACAACCAGTTCAGCAAGTAAATACTGAGTGCTTGTTATTTGTCAATCCCTAGGCATTGATAGTATTCACCCTAAAGGATACAAAGCTCATAACAATGTTGCTCATTTTGTGTGAAATATTGCCTGACAGCAGTTGGATGGCTCTTCTCCTTTGTTACTGAAGATCAAAAAAGTGAAAAGGGTCTTTCATTACATTTTTAGATGCAATATCAAATTCCAATATTGTGCTGTGGACATTTTGGATTATTTTTGTATAAAATGTCATGGAATCACATAAGTTCAATACAAACTGATTGTTGTAAAAAATTAAATCTGGAGGGAATCCACAAAGGGCAGTCACTTGTGAATGGTTTGATTTGGGTGCTTTTTAATTTTACACTATATTTTACTCATCTTTTTCCAAATATTCTATTATAGATATGCACACATTTTATATTCAGATGAAAGTTAATGGATTTCTTTAAAATCTGAATGCCTTGGGGGGTCTAATTCCTCCTGAATTTTCATTCCAAGGCTTTGTCTGTGAGCTGAAGATAGTTTTAACTGTGTAACACATGTCTGACATTTTTGTAAGCATAGTTATTTTCCTTTAAGTTAAATTTAAAACACAATATTTTAATCTGCCTCTGAATATCTTGACATGGTCTTTTTATTATGAACTTTCTGTTACTATTTTCAGCAGCTACTGTTTTGTGAAATAATTACAGAATAGGCATAGTCTGGGTCAACCATTGGCTTGCCATTCACCTATCTCTTTATGAAGATATATTGAATACTTATCCTTGATGTTTTTCATAAACTCTCATTCATAAAATGTTAGAGACTTGAATACCTTGAAACAACCTGTTAATCTCCACTTATGAAAAATACCCAGTGCTATCCCGGAAGACCTCCATCTGTCAACACCTGATCTCAAATTACTCCTACGGTTTTCCTGTGGTGTGCATCCCTTCTTCCCCTTGATAAACCCTGAAACTGACAGAGATGACTGGATTTTGCTCATGCTATTAGCCATTCACCCCTTTCACTATGCTCTGCTAGATAGAGAAGTGGCTGCTTAAAAGCCACTCAATGCAAGCTTTATATTCACAGGCACAGAGCCAAAAATAACTCTTGTTTCCCACTTACTGTGCAAGTAATATTAAAGGTGTACTGTCTCATGACTGTGGAAGGCAGTCCTGCTTGAGTAGGAGCTGCTGCCTCTCCTTAATCAAGAGCCCACTGTGAGCTGGGCCATAAAGGCATTGGGCAGCCCCTGCCAGCAATTAACACATGACATGCTAATCATTCTTGGCAAACCCAAACAGGAGCCTGGTGCCAGAAAGGCAAGATCAGTCTTGGAAAAGTGTGGCCATCTGTTGGCACTGCCCATTCTTCCCACTGGGCTTAGAGATGGCACAAACACCCATGGTGCTTGTTTCAATGGACAGTGTTGTATTTCAGTTCTTACTTGTGAAGAAAAGTTTTCTCCATCCTGAGATTTTGCTCATCCCCAGTTCTATAAGATGAAAGTCTACATTGATGACTTAAACTCCATAAAAGGAAAGTCTTCCTGCCTGACACAAGAAAAAAATTATTTGGCTCCTGAGAAATGATTCCATTGGGATTCATCTGGCAATGACAGTGGAAGTCAAAATGATACATACACATTCAGTGCAGTATTTCTTCACCCCAAGCTTCACCTCAGGCCAAGATTACCAGGCTTAGCAAATAAACATACAGAATGCCCAGTTAAATTTTAATTTCTACTAAGCATCACACTTTGGAAGCATGTAGGGGAACATACTTATACTAAAAATTTATAATAAATTAAGATTCTAATGAATGTCTTTTGGGACATTGTATATATATATGCCTTTGTGTGTGTTAGTTACTCAGTTGTGTCGACTCTTTGTGACCCTATAGACTGTAGCCTGCCAGGTTCCTCTGTCCAGGTGATTCTCTAGGCAAGAATACTGGAATGGGTAACCAGTCTCTTCTCTAGGGAATCTTCCCAATCCAGGGACTGAGCCCAGGTCTTCTGCACTGCAAGTGGGTTCTTTAATTTCTAAACCACCAGGGAAGCTCATATATGCCTTTACATATTTATAAACATACCTATGTATATTTAATATGCTTAACCTCAGATATGCAGATGACACCACCCTTGTGGCAGAAAGTGAAGACGAACTAAAAAACCTCTTGATGAAAGTGAAAGAGGAGAGTGAAAAAGTTGGCTTAAAGCTCAACATTCAGAAAACGAAGATCATGGCATCTGGTCCTATCATTTCATGGGAAATAGATGGGGAAACAGTGGAAACAGTGGCAGACTTTATTTCTTGGGGCTACAAAATCACTGCAGATGGTAACTGCAGCCATGAAATTAAAAGACGCTTACTCCTTGGAAGGAAAGTTATGACCAACCTAGATAGCATATTCAAAAGCAGAGACATTACTTTGCCAACAAAGGTCCATCTAGTCAAGGCTATGGTTTTTCCAGTGGTCATGTATGGATGTGAGAGTTGGACTGTGAAGAAGGCTGAGCGCCGAAGAATTGATGCTTTTGAACTGTGGTGTTGGAGAAGACTCTTGAGAGTCCCTTGGGCTGCAAGGAGATCCAACCAGTCCATTCTGAAGGAGATCAGCCCTGGGATTTCTTTGGAAGGAATGATGCTAAAGCTGAAACTCCAGTACTTTGGCTACCTCATGCAAAGAGTTGACTCATTGGAAAAGACTCTGATGCTGGGAGGGATTGGGGGCAGGAGGAGAAGGGGACAATAGAGGATGAGATGGCTGGATGGCATCACTGACTCGATGGACATGAGTCTGAGTGAACTCTGGGAGTTGGTGATGGACAGGGAGGCCTGGCCTGCGGCGATTCATGGGGTCACAGAGTTGGACATGACTGAGCGACTGAACTGAACTGAAAGAATAATATATTTATTTAGGAAAATCTTTATAATTAAGTACCTTACCATAAGAAATTATCGATTATTTTTTTCTCTTTGGGGTATCAATGAATAATATTCTGAAGCTAGGAGGGAAGACATGGCAAGAATACATGAAGAAGTATACAAAAAGATCTTTTTGACCCAGATAACCATGATGGTGTGATAACTCACCTGGAGACAGACATCTTGGAGTACAAACTCAATTGGCCTTTGGCAGTATCACCATGAACAAAGCTAGTGTAGATGATGGAATTCCATTTGATCTATTTCAAATCCTAAAAGATGATGCTGCTAAAGTGCTACACTCAATATGCCAGCAAATTTGGAAAACTCAGCAGTGGCCACAGGACTGGAAAAAGTCAGTTTTCATTCCAATATCAAAGAAGGGCAATGCCAAAGAATGTTCAGACTACCCCACATTTGCACTCAATTCACATGCCAGAATGTAATGTTCAAAATTCTCCAAGCCAGGCTTCAACAGTACATGAACCAAGAACTCACAGATGTTCAAGCTGGATTTACAAAAGGCAGAGGAACTAGAGATCAAATTGCCAACATCCATTGGATTATAGAAAAGCAAGAAAATTCCAGAAAAACATCTACTTCTGCTTTACTGACTGTGCTAAAGCCTTTGACTATGTGGATCACAATAAACTGTGGGAAATTTTTAAAGAGATAGGACTACCAGGCCACCTGACCTGCCTCCTGAGAAATCTGTATGCAGATCAAGAAGCAAGAGTTAGAACTGGAGATGGAACAACAGACTGGTTCCAAATAGGAAAAGGAGTACATCAAGGCTGTATATTGTCACTCTGCTTATTTAACTTATATTCAGAGTACAAAATCCTGGCTGGATAAATCACAAGCTGGAATCTAGATTGCCAGGAGAAATATCAATAACCTCAGATATGCACATGACACCACCTTATGGCAGAAAACAAAGAGGAACCAAAGAGCATCTTGATGAAGGTGAAAGAGGAGAGTGAAAAAGCTGGCTTAAAACTCAACATTCAAAAAATGAAGATCATGACATCTGGTGCCATTACTTCATGGAAAATAGATGGGGAAAAAATGGAAACAGTGAGAGACTTTATTTTCATGGGCTCCAAAATCACTGTGGACGGTGACTGCAGCCATGAAATTAAAAGACACTTGCTCGTTGGAAGAAAAGTGATGACAAACCTAGACAGCGTAGTAAAAAGCAGAGACAGTACTATGCTGACAAAGGTCCGAGTAGTCAAACCTATGGTTTTTCCAGCAGTCATGTATGGATGTGAGATTTGGACCCCAAAGAGGGCTGAGTGCCAAAGAATGTGATGCTTTTGGACTGTGGTGTTGGAGAAGACTCTTGAGAATCCCTTGGACAGAGAATAGATCAAACCAATTAATCCTGAAGGAAATCAACCCTGAATATTTGTTGGAAAGACTGATGTTGATGCTGAAGCTCCAATACTTTAGCCACCTGATGCGAAGAACTGACTCATTAGAAAAGATCCTCATGCTAGGAAAGCCTGAAGGCAGGAGGAGAAGGGGACGACAGGGGATGAGATGGTTGGATGGCATCGCTTACTTGATGGATGAATTTGAGCAAGCTCCGGGAGATGGTGAAAGACAGGAAAGCCTGGTGGCTTTCTGCAGTCTGTGGAGTCACAAATATTTGGACGCAACTGAGCAACTGAACAACAAAAGGAGGAAATCATTTAGTTTTTTCTTGAGTATTTCCTCTAAATCAAGATTTTACGCCAGAAAGGGAAGTTTTTAAAGAAAAACCTCAAGTATTTTGTTTTTACCATTCTAAAAGTGTATTAATGACAGTAAAGCTCAAAACACTAGGGACTGGAAAGTCCAGAATTGCTATCACCATGCCCCACAAACACCCAACACTGGGAGGACTCCTCTTGGGTTTGGAGTAATTTAAGAGAGAAAATTCAGGTTCTAGTCAGGTGTGGACAAGGAGCTTGGCTGCCCTGTCTGCTCGTGCAGCACTTTCCAGGATTTCGGGCTGGCTGGCCACCCTCCCCTGCCCCTGGCACTGGTTCCTCCACAATCTCCCCTATGACTTTCCAGGATTTCGGGCTGGATGGCCACCCTCCCTGTACCATTGCTGCTGTCCCTCCCCTGCCCCTGGCACTGGTTCCTCCACAATCTCCCCTACGACCTTCTGTCAACTGTGGTAGAACTTCCTCTTTCTCTCTACCCAAAGGAGTTTCCTCAGATGTGAACAATGAAGTCATTTACTACAAAGTAGAGACAAATCTTTCACCTCACTTTGACACAATGAATTCTTGTCTCATCTTTCTTTGTTTATAATTTAGTATTTCCTATAAATTTTATTGCCATGACAATTTTAAAAAGAATTTTTTTTTAAATTTAATTCTCAAGTAGATAATTATAATTTTAATAAGGACAAGTACAACTCATATGCTGTTCCAGGAACTGGTTCTAGCATAAACTAAATGATTTTGTGAGGCTTACAGACCAGGAATATGCTGTTTTTCACACTTTTCTGATGAGGAAACCAAGGCAAGAGCAGTTAACTTGGTCAAGTTCACTCAACTAGTTAGTGGTAGACCTAGGTCTGTGAACCCAGGCCATTCAACTCCACATTTTCTACTCCTAAAGTGAAATTATCTGGGTGGCATTCAAAAAATTAAGAGGACAAATTTTCACCACAAAGGCAAATTAAACAGGAGTTTGTAGACTATACCTCAGATGTTATAAATGATGATGTTTCCTTCCGTCACTGCAGTTGTAATAAGGGTGAACCAATTTCTCCTAAGTTTTATGTTTCATTTATAAGATATTAACTAAGCTGACGATTATAATAATGTATATGAAACCATAGGGATCTTTTCCTACTGAATGTGACTGAAATGACCAATTATTTCTCACTAATCAGCCAAATATTAATTGTACTGACAGAGCTTTTTCCACTCTTGACTCTTAAGGTAGGTTTTAATGTATTTTTTAAAAGATAATAGATTTTTCAAGAAAACCTATGATTCATGCAGTTTTCTAGAGGGCAATGAAACCCAGAACAATGTACTGAAGTGCTGAGATCAATGCAGTCAGTGTGCCCTCTAATGTGGGGGTGCTTTTCAGAGTACTGTACAATAAAGTTCACCTTCCCCCACATAATAGCCTTCCTCTAGTTTTAATAGCCTTCCTCTAGTTTACTTACATCTCCTACCTCATCATTAGTCGAAGTCCCAAATATTGCAGCTGTATCCCCAGCAGATATGTCCCCACAGACCCCATCACCTGAACCAGTGTACTAAAGCAGAATCATAAGTGCATACTTTGCTGAGGCAACAAGGTCAGTGGGGTCAAAATCTTTGCTTTATTACTTTTATTACACGGGGATGACAAGAAATATCCTGATGGTACAAAAAGATTTATTTTTTCCATCATAGGAGTATTTGACATTTAAATTGTGCAAATGTTTTATATGAGCGAGTGAGTGAAAGTCGTTCAGTCACGTCCAACTCTTTGCGTCCCATGGACTATAACCCATGAAGAATTCATGGAATTCTCCAGGCCAGAATACTAGAGTGGGTAGCCTTTCCCTTCTCCAGGGTATCTTCCCAACCCAGGGATTGAACCCAGGTCTCCCTCATTGCAGGCAGATTCTTTACCAGATAAGCCACAAAGAAAGCCCAAGAATACTGGAGTGGGTAGCCTATCCCTTCAAGGGCAGATCTTCCCAAGCCAGGAATCAAACCCAGGTTTCATGCATTGCAGGCAAATTCTTTACCAACTGAGCTGTCAGGGAAAAGATAATCACCTTCCTTAGATCATCGCTGCCCAACCCACTTCTCAATAAAACCAAAACTTTGTGAGGAAGAATCAAATTGTACAATATAAATTTTTTGTGATTTTAAGGTAATCTGCCTATGTTTCCGCGTATTCCTAGTGACATGAGGCAAAGAGAAGGAGAAAAACTTAGTTTTCTTTTCTCCCCAGTGATCAGGTTAGTGCTAATATTATTTGTTGAAAGAGAATGTGGAAGCAGCAGAATTGGATTTAACTGCAAAAGCAAACTATGTTCCCCCTACCGCTGAATTCTCAGTTTTTATTTTTTTTATTTTTTTTTTTATATCTTTTGCTTTGTTCTTTTTTTTTTTTTCTTTAATTTTATTTATTTATTTATTTATTTTTATTCTTCCAATTTTATTTTATTTTTAAACTTTACATAATTGTATTAGTTTTGCCAAATATCAAAATGAATCCACCACAGGTATACATGTGTTCCCCATCCCGAACCCTCCTCCCTCCTCCCTCCCCATACCATCCCTCTGGGCCGTCCCAGTGCACCAGCCCCAAGCATCCAGCATCGTGCATCGAACCTGGACTGGCAACTCGTTTCCTACATGATATTTTACATGTTTCATTGCCATTCTCCCAAATCTTCCCACCCTCTCCCTCTCCCACAGAGTCCATAAGACTGTTCTATACATCAGTGTCTCTTTCCTTAACAAAATTCTAGCGATCAGAATCCAACAACACATTAAAAAGATCATACATCACGATCAAGTGGGCTTTATCCCAGGGATGCAAGGATTCTTCAATATCCGCAAATCAATCAATGTAATACACCACATTAACAAATTGAAAAATAAAAACCATATGATTATCTCAATAGATGCAGAGAAAGCCTTTGACAAAATTCAACACCCATTTATGATAACAACTCTCCAGAAAGCAGGAATAGAAGGAACATACCTCAACATAATAAAAGCTATATATGACAAACCCACTGCAAACATTATCCTCAATGGTGAAAAATTGAAAGCATTTCCTCTAAAGTCAGGAACAAGACAAGGGTGCCCACTTTCACCATTACTATTCAACATAGTTTTGGAAGTTTTGGCCACAGCAATCAGAGCAGAAAAAGAAATAAAAGGAATCCAAATTGGAAAAGAAGAAGTAAAACTCTCACTATTTGCAGATGACATGATCCTCTACATAGAAAACCCTAAAGAGTCCACCAGAAAATTACTAGAAATAATCAATGACTACAGTAAAGTTGCAGGATATAAAATCAACACACAGAAATCCCTTGCATTCCTATACACTAATAATGAGAAAACAGAAAGAGAAATTAAGGAAACAATTCCATTCACCATTGCAACGGAAAGAATAAAATACTTAGGAATATATCTACCTAAAGAAACTAAAGACCTATATATAGAAAACTATAAAACACTGGTGAAAGAAATCAAAGAGGACACTAATAGATGGAGAAATATACCATGTTCATGGATTGGAAGAATCAATATAGTGAAAATGAGTATACTACCCAAAGCAATTTATAGATTCAACGCAATCCCTATCAAGCTACCAACAGTATTCTTCACAGAGCTAGAACAAATAATTTCACAATTTGTATGGAAATACAAAAAACCTCGAATAGCCAAAGCGACCTTGAGAAAGAAGAATGGAACTGGAGGAATCAACCTACCTGACTTCAGGCTCTACTACAAAGCCACAGTTATCAAGACAGTATGGTACTGGCACAAAGACAGAAATATTGATCAATGGAATAAAATAGAAAGCCCAGAGATAAATCCACGCACATATGGACACCTTATCTTCGACAAAGGAGGCAAGAATATACAATGGATTAAAGACAATCTCTTTAACAAGTGGTGCTGGGAAATCTGGTCAACCACTTGTAAAAGAATGAAACTGGACCACTTTCTAACACCATACACAAAAATAAACTCAAAATGGATTAAAGATCTAAACGTAAGACCAGAAACTATAAAACTCCTAGAGGAGAACATAGGCAAAACACTCTCCGAATTCTCAGTTTTTAAATACCTTTCTCTAAAGTTGCCAAGGACCATAGGACAAATAGCTTATTCTAGGACAGAAGCAGATAATATGCAACATGAGCCCTGGAGCATTGGGCAGTACTAGAAAACAATGCTCCAAAGTCGAAAGCAAAAGGTCGTGGCAAAGGCATTCAGGTGTCAACCGGAAAGAGCCTCTGATAGTCAAAATGGGAATAAAATGAGTGACAAAATAAGTAACTTGACATTGGATTGCAATATGCCTGGATCCATAAGGACATAAATAGGAGAATAAATAAATAAATGAGAGAGAAAAGAATTCCAAAAAAATATAAAAGAAATACCCCTCTTCTGAGGTGAAATTTCAATTCCACTTCTTCAGGTTATTTGTGGATTTGTGTTTTGCTTCCAATGACTAGACTGTGGAAAGGGCAGCTAGTAACTCTACAAGGAGAAAATTGACAAATGCTATCTTAAATAAGTGATTAACACCAATCGTACCAAAGCATGTTGATACCGTGTGCCACCTGACAAAATGTGGTGAAAAGGGCATTTAATCTCAGAGCTCTTCATCCCAACACACATCACACAAGTCTAATCATGAGAAAGCTTCAGCCAGTCAGTCCCAGTATGAAGGGCATTCTCCACACACCTCCTTAAGACTGAAAATCATGGAAAGAATGATACATTATCATGTACTATCATGGACTTGATGAGATCCGAGAGACATGAAAAATTACCTTGGATTAGATCTTGGAAAATAAAAAGGGGCATTTTTAGAATCACTGGTGAAACCCAACTAAATAGTAATGTACCAATGATATAATATAATAATAATAACCAGGGCTTCCCTGGTGGCTCAGAGGTTAAAGCGTCTGCCTGCAATGCGGGAGACCCAGGTTCAATCCCTGGGTTAGGAAGATCCCTTGGAGAAGGAAATGGCAACCCACTCCAGTATTCTTGCCTGGAGAATTCCATGGACAGAGGAGTCTGGTAGGCTACAGTCCACGGAGTCGCAAAGAGTCGGACACAACTGAGCGACTTCACTCACTCACTCAGTGATATAATATGAGATGATATCATTATGGGAAATTGAAATTGCTGAGGGGTATATGAAATCTCTCTGTTTTAACTTTGTTAACTTTCCTGTAAATTTTAAAAATTAAAAATTTTTATTAAAAAAATAGACCATGACCATAACCATAGGCAAGAAACTAAGGAAGGTGATCCTGATAGATGTGAGGTTAAATTTATTAGAGTATGGTATTCTACCAAACTGCTTAGAAAGTGAGGCTAGAGACTCAAATACCTGTGCTCTTCTGTAGAAAACTTCCCAAAGCACCAAAGTCATCAAGAATGAGAACAGTAGGCACAAAACCAAATCATCTTTGGCTTTATCTGTGAGTGTGACATTATCTTCATTGCTTTTGAATGATTCACTGTATATGTTGGCAGGCAAGTATCTCAGTCAGTAAAGAATCTGCCTGCAATGCAGAAGACCGGCTTCAATTCCTGGGTCTGGAAGATTCCCTGGAGAAGGAAATGGCAACCCACTACAGTATTCTTGCCTGGAGAATCCCATGGACAGAGGAGCCTGGCAGGCTACAGTCCATGAGATTGCAAGAGTCAGACACGATTTAGTGACTAAACCTCCACCACAACTGTATATATTAGACAAATGGAATTTTTATTTTAGTATGATTTATTCAAGCAAAATGACTATAAGGGCAGTGTCAAAAAATGAAGATTGTAAGTTGTAAAACTGAGAGAACTTCTTTTCTTTAATGTACCTTAATAGCACTTCTTCAATTTGCACATTCTAGACATGGAAGGCATAGAGTAATAACTATTTCTGTTTCTTAAGTTGGTTGCTATGGTTACTCTGCAACTGTGATGTAACAAAATTATCAAGACTTTTTATGAAAAGGCAGATACAGCTTAGCTTTGCACAATCTCATTAGTAATTTCAGGGGGGAGAAATAAATGTATATTGAAAATTCAAAAACATGTATGAAGGTGCAAAACTCTGTGCCCTTGAGGAATATGAAGAATAGACTTTTCTTTCTGAAATGAGAACACTTTCAGAACATTATGGTAATCATCTTTTCCCATGCAATGGGTGAATATATTTGCATAGGAAGGTACTTAATAATATATATATATATATATGCATATTTGTATATATGCAAAACAGATAGGGTAGAGGCAGCAGATGTATTATTATATGTGATGAACAAGAAAGGATTACCCAAACATTGTCCCCAAGGTTGTTAAACAAACCAAATCCTTCAATATACTTGCTGGTGTATATTTAGATACTGTACTCCAGGACCAAAAAATATGACATTTTGAGCCATTATTCTTGCTTTCTGGGGCTCTTAGGTAAATTGTCTTATTAGAAAGAGCAGGTAACTAACATCTGAAAAGTTTGAGTTTTAATAAGTCTTTAATTTTGCCCTCTTCAAACTTCAACAAAGAATACTTTGACATGTGATATCCTGGAATATTAATCACAATATGCTACTTACTGCATAGTAGATGCCAAATGTCAGGACCTTAATATGCAAAATATATTCTTCCTGCTTAAATGGGAACTTGACTCTGTTTGCCTTTAAGTTTCTCTTTGTCTCAGGTTCCTTGAGAGAGCTGATGTCATAACTTGACTGTAAAGGAAATAATGCACATACAGCTATTTGATTAGTAACAAGGGTAAAATCCTTTTAATATAACCTGATCAGAGGTCAGTTTGGGGTCCCTCTCATAGAACAAGCAGATTTTAGGGACTGGATTAATATTGATCTCCAGACTTGAATTTCCCACTAATAAAGGGTAATATAATGTAGTCTAAGACTATATATTTGTTCAGATCTTTTAACTCCTGAGGAACTAATATGCAACAACTGAATAAATAACTCCACACTCTGTTTTAGCAGCTCAGATGACCTCTAGGGGAGCAGATGATCAACCATATTCAGAATCAAAGATGGAAACAAGTCATTACCATTTGGAAAATCAAAAGTAGAAAGCTGTTTTCTACTTGGTTATTGGTTGATTTACATATGACTGTAAAATATATAAGCATCAGCTGTGACTAAATTTTCATCTTAACCTTAGAGGAAAAATATTTTTGCAAAAACAAGTAAATAAAGATAATAAATAAGGTATGAAAGGAAGCTATGCATTTCAAAGTTCTATCTTCCAAAGAAAAAAAATGTTTTAATTCAGAAATTGTATTTTCTAAAATGATTGCTTTAACCTGACTTTGTATTATTTTCTAGAATTTTCCTTTGGAGTTCTCACAGGTCACCTTTTATTTTCTGTTTTCTCTGTGCCACTATAGCTGGACTGAAAACCTTGTGTTCAGAGTCAAAGCTTTATACAGTCATATTTTGCTTGTGCTGAGCAAATTTTCAAGTGGTTACAGGGCACAAGCTTATGATATAAAATGAAAGAGTTAAATTGAGCTCATATAAACTGTTTCAGCATCTTTGTGGTAGGAGCTGTTTCAGTTTGGGGAGCTTACTGTTCTAGCATTAGTGTTTTCTTTTTTAACTCAGAATCTTCTGAGGAAGTGTTGATATACCTGGTATTATATACTGGCCTTTAGAACTGTTTTCACCTCCTTTCTCAAATGCTGTTATTTGAAGATCTGAACTCATATCCTGGAAAGTTTGGCCTTTGACTCTTATTTCCCTGCATAAACATCATAATGGCAACTTCTATTTTCAAATTTAAGCCCTCTCTTTCAGAATTTTAATCCAGTTAGTCCTTTCCCTGCAGTGTGTAATCAATAGGGCTTATTCTGTCTTTTTCGAAGAGTTCTCATTATAAAAGTTAGTAGCTTTGTAGTCTCCCCTCACAGCTCTATTTCCAGGAAAATAAATGAAAAAAACTTCTTTGGTTATGCCCAATTAATTGGCATTTCCTCCTGTGCTTTCATTAATTTAATTTAATGATTAATATTAAGCCATTTGGCTTTAGTCAAACCAAATTGTGTCCAAGTTACAAATTAAACAGTCTAAATTTTAATTTTGGAAGAGAAATTGAATTGTGCCAATATACTATTAAGGGGGAAATATCATCACACTGTTTAGGGAAGTGATTAAAATAAAATTTATTACACAACTTATAGATAGTTTTATGCATACATTACTCCCATGTACAAGACATTTCCTACCCAACTAAGCAGTCTTTTTAAGGACTTCTAACTCTACACGATCATTGTGAAAACCTCATCTGATACTTGAAGATTATTTTGTGACATTGACTCAATTGGCTTCAAATGCATACCATTATTGACTGGTGACTCAGCTCTCTAAGCATCTCACCTACGAAGTTTGGTTTCCTTTTACGGCCATAATGGATACAGAGATTGCTGATGTCAACCTAGGAGCACAAGTCAGCCTTTGTGGAGCCCCCATCTCAAAGAGCTATTCTTGTTCATGTTTGTGCTGCAGTTGAGATGCCCTCTAGATACAACATACATTTTCTAGTTTGATGACTGAAGGGAAAAAATGGATCAAAATTATTGATTGTATATTAATGTTCCATAGGAAATCTGAGAACTCTCTTTTATATCTTCTATAAGGGAAGCATTTTTTAATTTATTAACTTCTTACTATTTAAACAGGCAGTTGATATGTTTAATTAATATCATATTTTCTCTTGAAAAATAGTGGATTTACAGGAATTTATGAAAATATCATGTACATAGTTTATTATTTACTTGAAATGAGATTTATACAAAGAAAGTTTTCTATAGTTGAGTATACTTATATACAATGTTTGATGAAAGAAAAGATATCAAAATTTCATTGAAAATGTATGGAATTTTATCATAGAACAAAGATTTCAATTAACTCTGCCTTACCATAGTTGACAAAACCTGTGTGCAACTTTAAGAAACAATAGGTCAGAAAAAGAAAGAAAGGATAGTTATACAGAATTTTGGTCTCTTCAATTCATTTGTTAAGAATTAAAAAAAAAACTCTTTGAACATAAAAGTCTATTGAATAATCTACTAAAATGATTAATAGAAACATATTCTTAAATTTATAACAGAAAATAAAATTGCTTGAGGAAGTCAAAGAATTCCAGACAGTGTCCCTTCACGCGAACAGAAGAAGCATCATCAGCAGCCCAATATTTAAAAATTAAAATCTGCACTGGAGCCAGGGGCTGTGCTCACAAAATAGCCAATAAAAGGTAGTTGTAATTGCTGGGAAAATAAATTGCTGAGGAGATCATGTGACAAAAGCAATTAATTTTTTTTTCTTTTTCTAACCATGAAATGCCCTGCCCACCCCTCACCAAAAAAAAAATACAGAACCTTTTTTCCAATAGAAAATGGAGTAGAAAAGCATGTTAGAAAAAAACTTTTTTCTTCCTCTGACATCAGCCTGAAAAAACCTTTCTGTTTTTCTTCGGGACATATGTACATAGGATTTTGTTGTGCTCTAAAGCTTGATTCAAATGTAGCTGCTAACAAGGCATATCTTTGCCTCTTAAAGCTCTCATGGACTCTCTCTCCTCTTCTAATTGCCCAGGGAATGTGCGGTATCAAGATCCTTGGGCATCAGCTAATCGCTCCTAAGTGCTAGAAGCCGGAGAGCTCTTTCAGAATGAACAGCCATCAGATATGGGGAACAGATGGCTGCTCCACAGTGTAAGGGCTACTCCCAAAGACATCCTTCATTTAGGAGGTGCCAAAAAGCCACGGATGGCTCTATTAACACAGTGGCTTTTTTATTAGTTAAACGGCTTTTGATATCTTTAACTGAAATTTTAGAGAGCTTGCACAGGCATATTTTGTCCTAATAGCTGTCAGTCTTCTCAAAGAAAGATGTTTAACACTGACTGTATCTCAAATTCTCAGTAATTCACTGTATGACTTTGAATTTTAGCTGATTCTTAAGTATAAATGAGTGCTTGCAATCAGGGAAATTGAAAACTCAATGAAGTTATTACTGTTTTGAAAGAATTGTACATTTTTAGGATTTGAATACTCCTCTGAAGTTAAAAAAAAAAAAAAAGAATCAAAAAGGTACACTGTACCAGAAGACAAGGGTATATTTTTTAAATTGTATTTGTAATTATAAATAAGCTTTTGAAATTGCAAAGGGCACTCCTTTATAATTTTTGACTGAGGAGTAGAGGAAGTAAAGCCTTTTTGCAAACTTTGAAGAAGGAAGTAGTCTTCTATAGTTCTCTGATGGGTTAGCACCAAAGAACAGGGGTGAGAACTTGGATAAGATTATCCTTGGGTAAGTCATTCCTTTGGTATAGGATTTATCTTTATAAAAATATATTTGATATTTCTGATAAAAAAAGAAACTTTTGCATTATTAGGTTCACAGTGCCATTTGTTTTGCTTTTACTATAACTCATATGAAGAATTCTCTGGCTATGAGACTAACTTGACTCAGGACTCAAAGGAAAACAGAGACCCCATGAATGAAATGAATTCTTTTGTTGTGAGAGCTTACAGGGTACTATATGTACACCAGTTTAAGGTATTACAATGCTAAAAATATATGGTATGAACACTAGGCATTCTTTCGCATTTCTGTTTTCTCTATTGAGAAGAAATCCAATAACTTGGAGCATAAAAAGAAAGATCGTATCTTGGGGAGACTCATATTATTCAGGCTTCCTATTATGAGTCTAGAGTTTAAACATAAATCTTAAAGAACATAAAACTAGTCTTTTCAGGTAGACATTTACATAGCACCTTTCTTTCAATCTCCCATTCCCAGTCCTCAAAAAGGTCATCAGTTTGCTAATTGCTCACTGCAACCTAGGTTTTAATCACCTGATCCATCAACAAGCCTTCTCACACTTTCTTTATTCTTCTTGTCAGTAAGTGACATTCTTGGTAATGAAAACAACAAATCTATTGATAGCATCCCTCAATGGAGTGGAAGGCATCCTACATTAGCTCTGTCTTAGAAACCAGTCTATCCTATTACAATTGACCTTCTCTTGCTTATTACCACACAAATCATAGTCCTTCCCCCCACCACCCCCATCTATTAGAGTATTTCTCCTGCAGCCTTTCAATTGCCTGACTGCAGTTGGTAATTGGATTCATGTTTGAAGCACAGCACTATAAGGAAAAGCCTGGAATAATTCAAATGGAACACCCTGGCCTAAGGCTGAGGCCATATGTTACACTCAGATTTGTATCACTGAAGCTTATTGCTTTAGCAACAAGGAAACCTATTCAAATGTCATAAAATTTTTTTATTTTAGAAGTTTATTTAGAGCTGTTGATGTAATCTAAAATCTACAAAAATCATGATATTAAAGGGATGTAAAAGTAACTTGACTTTGTAAAATATTTAAAAGAAAGAAAAAAATACTTGGTAATTACCCTGTCTATCCTGCTGAATTTCATATTCTGCCACAAGTAGCTTTGAATGAAGTAATATAAAAATTAGAGACCACCAAAAAGCCAATGATTTGGCAGCTAGTATTTCTTCAATATTCACCACTCGATATATGCCTAAAAAATTCTAGTTTTGCATTAGCTACCTCAAATTGATGATTCTATCTAGTCTATTATGAAAGAGACAAATACTTCCTAATAAATTCATAGTTTGTGATAGAATAGTACAAATATATTTAGAAACACCTATGAAAGTGACAAACACTGATTTAAACATGCATGTCATTAAGAGGTTTGTGGTGTCCTGCCAAACTTTATGGGTTACCCCATGCCTTATGTTCATTAAAATGGATCTTAAGAATGATTTTATAAATTCTGAAATGCTAGAGTGAGTTTTACTGAGAGAGATAGAACTGCTTTCTGGAGAAAAATTGGTTTCCTCAAATCACTACATTATTCAGTCAGTAAGTCAGTTCAGTCACTCAGTCGTGTCCAACTCTTTGTGACTCCATGGACTGAAGCACACCAGGCCCCCCATCCATCACCAACTCCTGGAGTTTACCCAAACTCATGTCCATTGAGTCAATGATGCCATCCAATCATCACATCTTCTGTCATCCCCTTAATCTCCCGCTTTCAATCTTTCCCAGCATCAAGGGTCTCTTCAAACGAGTAAACACTTCGCATCAGGTGGCCAAAATATTGGAGTTTCAGCTTCAACATCAGTCCTTTCAATGAACACTCAGGACAGATCTCCATTAGGATGCACTGGTTGGATCTCCTTGCAGTCCAAGGGACTCTCAAGAGTCTTCTCCATCACCACAATTTAAAAATATCAATTCTTCGGCACTCAGCTCTCTTTGTAGTCCAACTCTCACATCCATACATGACTACTGGAAAAACCATATTCTTGACTAGATGGACCTCTGTTGGCAAAAGTAATATCTCTGCTTTTTAATATGCTGTCTAGGTTGGTCATAACTTTCCTGCCAAGGAGTAAGCATCTTTTCATTTCATAGCTCCATTCACCATCTGCAGTGACTTTGGAGTTCCCAAAAATAAAGTTTGCCACTGTTTCCACTGATTCCCCATCTATTTGCCATGAAGTGATGGGGCCTGATGCCATGGTCTTAATTTTCTGAATGTTGAGCTTTAAGCCAACTTTTTACACTCTCCTCTTTCACTTTCATCAAGAGGCTCATTAGTTCTTCTTCACTTTCTACCATAAGGGTGGTGTCATCTGAATATCTGAGGTTGTTGATATTTCTCCCAGCAATCTTGATTCCAACTTGTGCTTCATCCAGCCCAGTGTTTCTCATGATGTACTCTGCATATAAGTTAAATAAGCATGGTGACAATATACTGCCTTGACGCACTCCTTTTCCTATTTGGAACCAGTCTGTTGTTTCATTTCCAGTTCTAACTCTTGCTTTCTGACCTGCATACAGATTTCTCAGGAGGCAGGCAAGGTGGTCAGGTATTCCCATCTCTTTCAGAATTTTCCACAGTTTATTGTGATCCACACAGTCAAAGGCTTTGACATAGTCAATAAAGCAGAAATAGATGACTTTCTGGAACTCTCCTGTTTTTTTGATGATCCAGTGGATGTTGGCAATTTGATCTCTGGTTCCTCTGCCTTTTCTAAAACCAGCTTGAACATCTGGAATTTCATGGTTCACATATTATTGAAGCCTGACTTGGAGAATTTTGAACATTACTTTACTAATGTGGAAGATAAGTGCAATTGTGTGGTGGTTTGAGCATTCTTTGGCATTGCTTTTCTTAGGGATTGGAAGGAAAACTGACCTTTTCCAGTCCTGCAGCCACTGCTGTTTTCCAAATTTGCTGACATATTGAGTGCAGCCCTTTCAGAGCATCATCTTTCAGGATTTGAAAAACTCAACTCAAACTCCATCACCTCCACTAGCTTTGTTTTTAGTGATGCTTCCTAAGGCCCACTTGACTTCACATTCCCAGATGTCTGGCTCTATGTGAGTAATCACACCATTGTGATTATCTGGGCCATGAAGATATCTTTTTTGTACAGTTCTGTGTATTTTTGCCACCTCTTCTTGATATCTTCTGATTCTGTTAGGTCTATACAATTTCTGTCCTTTATTGTGCCCATCTTGGCACAAAATATTTTCTTGGTATCTCTTATTTTATTGAAGAGATCTCTAGTCTTTCCCATTCTATTGTTTTCCTCTATTTCTTTGCATTGATCCCTGAGGAAAGCTTTCTTAGCGCCTCTTGCTATTCTTTGGAACTCTTCATTCAAATGGGTATATCTTTCCTTTTCTCCTTTGCTTTTCACTTCTCTTCTTTCCATAGCTATTTGTAAGGCCTCCTCAGATAGCCATCTGACTTCTTTGCATTTCTTCTTCTTGGGGATGGTCTTTATCCCTGTCTCCTGTACAATGTCACAAATCTCCGTCCATAGTTCATCAGGCACTCTATCAGATCTAGTCCCTTAAATCTATTTCTCACTTCCACTGTATAGTCATAAGGGATTTGATTTAGGTCTTACCTGAATGGTCTAGAGGTTTTCCCCACTTTCTCCAATTTAAGTCTGAATTTGGCAATAGCGAGTTCATGATCTGAGCCACAGTCAGCTCCCAGTCTTGTTTTTGCTGATTGTATAGAGCTTTTCCATCTTTGGCTGCAAAGAATATAATCAATCTGAATTCATTGTTGACCATCTGGTGACATCCATGTGTAGAGTCTTCTTTTGTGTTGTTGGAAGAGGGTGTTTGCTAAGACCAGTGCGTTCTCCTGGCAAAACTCTATTAGCCTTGCCCTTCTTCATTCTGTACTCCAAGGCCAAATTTGCCTATTACACCAAGTGTTTCTTGAGTTTCTACTTATGCATTCCAGTCCCCAATAAAGAGAAGGAGATCTTTTTTGCGTGTTAGTTCTAAAAGGTCTTGTATGTCTTCATAGACCTACAACTTGAGCTGCTTCAGAATTACTGGTCGGGGCATAGACTTGGATTACTGTGATATTGAATGGTTTGCCTTGGAAACAAACAGAGATCAGTCTGTTGCTTTTGAGACTGTTAGGACTCTTTTGTTGACTATGAGGGCTACTCCATTTCTTCTATGAGATTCTTGCCCACAGTAGTAGATATAATGGTCATCTGAGTTAAATTCACCCATTCCTGTCCATTTTATTTTGCTGATTCCTAGAATGTCGACATGCCATCTCTTGTTTGACCACTTCCAATTTGCCTTGATTCATTGATCTAACATTCCAGGTTCCTATGCAATATTGCTCTTTACAGCATTGGACCTTGCTTCTATCACCAGTCACATCCACAACTGGTTATTGTTTTTACTTTGGCTTTGTCTCTTCATTCTTTATGGAGTTATTTCTCCACTGATCTCCAGGTGCATATTGGGCACTTACCAACCTGAGGAGTTCATCTTTCAGTGTCCTAAATTTTTGCCTTTTCATACTGTTCACGGGGTTCTCAAGGCAAGAATACTGAAGTGGTTTGCCATTCCCTTCTCCAGCTATTATTTCATGTTATTGGGCTCCATTATTGGCAGAGACCCTAGTGGTGTATGTAAGTTCCTATGGATTACTCCAAAAAATAATTGATCTATTAGTGGATCATCCAAAATTGCACCTCACACCATTTTGGGGTGAAATGGCTATGAAATATCTCACCTGTCCCATTTTACAGATAAACAACTTGAAGGAAGCAAGCAAAAGCTTGAAACAATTCAATAAAATGGTTATAGAATCCAAT
Source organism: Bos taurus (assembly GCF_002263795.3). Taxonomy (NCBI): domain Eukaryota; kingdom Metazoa; phylum Chordata; class Mammalia; order Artiodactyla; family Bovidae; genus Bos; species Bos taurus. The sequence continues at coordinate 36,614,158 of NC_037328.1, read as the reverse complement.
TTCTCAAGACACAATTAGAAAATATGTCAATAAATTGTTTAATAATTAATTATTTATTAATAAAAATAAAATGCTTAATAAATAAGTTTTCTGAGTACAATTTAATAAAAATTTTAAAATATGTCTTAATATAAGCACAGTTATGGCAATAATTATTGGTTACCTTGTAGATGAAGAGAAATAAATGGATTTTTTTCTATATATGATGCTAAAGTTATTTTTGTGTTTATATTTTAATATGGATATAACATATTCTTAGGAAATAAAAACGTTTCAAACAAATAGTAATGCAAGTATATACGGCTTCACAAAATTTTAGTGCATATGTCTAGGTGCTAGAAATTTGTGAAATTTTATAAATATGCTCAAAAATTCAGCTACTACCTGCTATCCATTTCATTCTGGGAATGAGAAAGTATCAATTTTCAAAATGGAAAGGAATTCACTTTCTTTTTAAGTTTTATTTTTTCTGACTTACAAAGTGTCTTTCTACTCAGGGAATTTTGAGTGTCAGGGCTTAAAAAGTTTGTTTCTAAGTTTGGCATACAGAGTAAAACAAAATTAATGAAATCAGTACTAAAGAAAAGCTAAATTAACTAGGTTTGGTTATCTCAAAAAGGACTCTTTTGAAGCAAGAATTTTCAGATAATTATAATACAAATCAGTGCCTTCAGAAACCAGAGAGGCTGCTGCTGCTGCTAAGTCGCTTCAGTCTATCCAACTCTGTGCGACCCCATAGACGGTAGCCCACCAGGCTCCCCCGTCCCTAGGATTCTCCAGGCAAGAACACTGGAGTGGGTTGCCATTTCCTTCTCCAATGCGTGAAACTGAGAAGTGAAAGTGAAGTTACTCAGTCATGTCAGACTCCTAGCGACCCCATGGACTGCAGCCCACCAGGCTCCTCCATCCACGGGATTTTCCAGGCAAGAGTACTGGAGTGGGGTGCCATTGCCTTCTCCGTAGAGAGGCTAATTTGCAATATATACTTCTGTTGTTAAAAAGACTTTCAAAGAGAAGTTGGATATACTTACCTACCTTGAATTAATAGAACTTTTCCTGGTTAATTTTTTTCATGAGACCAAAATATTGATGAAGTTTTGCCAATACTTTCTTACATATTCATAATTTTTATTTCAAAATAACACAATCATGATATCAAGAAATCTATATTTGCCTCAGTAATAACTATATGCTTTTCAGTTTCATGCCTAACATTTTGATGCAACTATCAGATAATCACAAGATGATTATTTTTCAAGATCATTTCATAGCCATCATCTCCACTTACTCTCTTCTATCATTATGTTGGGCACTCCAAATCTGCATTGCTTGTGAAATGCTCAATTCAAAAAAATAAAAAATAAAAATTTACATTTATATTTATTATAAATATATTCAATTTGCACTCTAAATGTGTATTTAATAATCACATTTACCCTCTATTTTGTACCCGTAGGTATTTTTTAATACCACTAAGTACTTTAAACTATAAAATCCTATAATTAATCTCAGATACCTAGAACAGACTTGATGTTTTGTAGAATATAGTGAGAATCTTTATCATTTCTCTCTAAGATTAACTAGGGCTCACTCAACAAAGTGTAAAGTAATAGGAAATATTCAAATATGTGTGTTTCAGAATTTGAAACCTATAAATAAAATTAGAATGAATCTTTAGGTTTCCAGAAATACAACTGTTGCATGTGGCTGGATTTTTAACAAATTAAAAACAAGCTAGGAAAAATCCCTGTAACTGACATCTGAGTATTTCAATACTGTAAGTTTTGAGGGGCATTTAAAACTTTTTTTGAATGTCCAGTAGTTCTAAATTATTCAAAACAACACTGAAGAAATGTTGGGTAATTAGTGTCACTACTTTTCACCAAGTATACAGCTTAAAATCTCTCTCTAATTCTTCCTTTCTGAGCATCATACTTTATGAAGGAACTAACTTCCTTTTCTGGGAATCTTTGATTGTCAGAGTTGAGATTATTGCTCTCATTTTCTCTTTATCTAAAATTCTTTTGTTCAGGAATTTATAAAACTTTAAAGTTGTTTTTTTAAGAGATACAATTTACAACAATTTTCAACGGTTAAAAATAATAGAGGAAAAAGTGAGTAGCAATTTTACTGAAGTAACCCCACGGTCTATCTAAAATAGACCCCAGCTTGAGAATCTGGAGCTTTGATACCAGCCACTGATAACATGTGCCCTCTCTGGATATGCTACTTGATATCACTGTCCTCAAAATCCTCATCTATGACATGGTGAAAAGAGGGAGAGGAATGATTTTTCACTGGAAACTTGTAAAAATAAAACAAGATATGTAAACACAAGGATTTTTGTCTGCTATCTAAAATAATATGTAGTTATGCTTCCTGATATGCAGAAAATCAAAAGACTATAAATGTTTTTAATTATTTATAAGTCGGACAGAGAAGTAGTGGAAAAATTCAAAGTGACATTCACAAATTGTACAAATTGATGGTTTCAAAATTCATTTGGAGAATGAGACTAATTAAGTCATGCTCTGGAGACTTAATGAAGTGAGTAACTTCTGAGGAAAATACAGGTAACAAAATATTCCTGACTTAGAGGAAGTCAAGTGTACAAAGGAAAGCTCAGATTTGCTTTGTACAATAAATAACTACAGTAAGAAAGATAAAGAGAAAAGCATAAAGGTAATCAAAGAGTTGCCTACAAATTATGAATTGGTTTGGATTCTTTATTATGATTGACTAAGTGTACAAAAAATATGATTAATTCTAAGCTTATACTACTGTCAAATTAATGGTGGTTTACTTAAATAGGAAGGAAGATACTCAGGAATTACATACCATATCTGGAAAGCTAGTCTTAAAATAAAACCTATAACATGGTGGTGGATGTCACACACATATCATGCTACCTGCTCACAGATTTATTCCTCAATGTCACATCTGCCCTGTGCATGTAAGATGAAAGTGTTAGTAACACAGCATGTCCAACTCTGCGACCCCATGGACCGTAGCCCACCAGGCTCCTCTGTCCATGGGATTCTCTAGGCAAGAATATTGGAGTGGGTTGCCATTCCCTTCTCCAGGGGATCTTCCTGACCCAGGGATAGAACCCAGGTCTCCTGCATATGCAGGCAGATTCTTTACCATCTGAACCACCAGGGAAGCCCTGTACATAGTAAACATATTTATTTAATTCATATTTGCCAATATTATGGCAATAATATTTTACAATTATTCTATAAATATTTACTGATGTTGTATTACAACACTTAAAGAAATGCCTTCTTGCTCTGAGAAATGTATCAGTTGAGCTCTCAAGAGAACGGTATTTTGCAATGAATTATCATTTGAATTAAAGAAAATTACACCATTTCCAAAACCATAATATTTGGAGGTGATTTTTTTAATGTACAAAACCAGGGATAATATTTATATAAAATTGTAATTGAATATTTGTAATTAAGAATCTAAATGACTAACTCAGGAACAAGTTTTTAAATGTACACAATTTCCAGAGAGACAGATGTCAATTAGAAATCCAGAGAGTCACCAGAAGAATTCCAGAGACCCGAGACATTAGTTATAGTTCATAATTGGTGATGTTTTCTGATTTTAAATGCATTCAAAATTTTTTTCATAGACATTGAATTCAGCAAGTTAAATGGTTCAGAATAAAATGACAGAATCATAGTGATTTATAAATCTTCAATATGGTATCTATTCAAATGTCTACTTCAGAGAAATACACATACACACACACACATACACACACACATTCCTAGGATGATTCCATAACCTCTCTTAATAGGATATTCCAGTCTATACATTCCCCTCCAATAAGTAAATAAATAAATCAATATGACAAAGAGGTCAAGCAGTATTATTAAATTATCTGCCGGTTCGGTTATATCTCTCCAAAGACCAAGTTGAATAACATGCTCTTTATCTTCTGGCAGAAATCCAAAACTGAAGGAAAAGCAAAGAGAGCTCTTTGAAGGGACAGGATAGGAGACTTACCAAGGCAATTGGTAGATTGTCTAAAGACAAGGTTTCTTTCTGATGTTTTTAACAATACCAGGGTTTATTAAAACCATTTATTAATATGTCTGTGGCTCTTCCAGCTCATATAGGGGTGTCTAGAGCATAGTTTCATGTTACTGGCATATAAAAGATGACAAAAATTAAAAAATATATATTTTATTTAGAAATAACCTGGACTGTATGGACTTTTGTTGGCAAAGGGACGTCTGCTTTTTAACACACTGTCTAGGTTTGATATAGCTTTCTGGCCAAGAAGCAATTGTCTTCTAATTTCACGGCTGCAGTCACCATCCACAGTGATGTTAGAACCTAAGAAGAGGAAATCTGTCACTGCTTCTACATTTTCCCTTTCTATTTGCCATGATGTAATGGGACCGGATGCCAAGATCTCAGTTTCTTTAATATTGAGTTTTAAGCTGGCCTTTTCACTCTCCTCCTTCACCCTCATCAAAAGGCTCTTTAGTGCCTTTTCGCTTTCTGCCATTAGGGTGGTATAATCCGCATATCTGAGGTTGTTGAGATTTCTCCCAGCAATCTTAATTCCAGTTTGTAACTCAACCAGCCTGGCATTTCAAATGATGCGCTCTGTGTATAAGTTAAATAAACAGGTGACAATAAACAGCCTTGTCACACTCCTTTCTCAATCCTGAACCAGTCAGTTGTTCCATACAAGGTACTAACTGTTGCTTTTTGACCCATACACAGATTTCTCAAGAGACAGGTAAGATGATCTGTTATTCCCATCTTTTTAATAAGTCTTCCACAGTTTGTTATGATCTACACAGTCAAAGGCGTTAGCGTAGTCAATGAAACAGTGGTAAATGTTTTTTCCGAAATTCCCTTGCTTTCTCTTTGATCCAGCAAATTTTGGCAATTTGATCTCTGGTTCCTCTGCCTTTTCTAAACCCAGCTTGAACATCTGGAAGTTCTCAGATCACGTAATGCTGAAGCCTAGCTTAAAGGTTCTTGGACATAACTTTACTAGCATGGGAGATGAGTGTAATTATCCGATTGTCTGAACATTCTTTAGTACTGCCCTTTTAGGAAGGTAAATATAAACCAGTATTTTTTATTGGCTCCTCAAACTTTGAGGTATAAAAGAGTTTCTTCTTATTTTTCTGCCCCCCATTGTTATTTTGGTAGCACTCAGGTAAGATTTGAACTAATGTGTGAAACAGGTAAAATTCTTCAAAAATCCAGAATTAATCTTAATTTCTCTATTTCTGCTCTTCCTTCCATAAACAATACTTCCTTTATTAAGCTACATTATGCATTTTTACAGCATGTCAATGAAGAATTATTAAATACACTGTAAATTCCTAATTGGATAGAATTTATCAGTAGTCCTGTTTTTCTCAATATCTTACACCCTGGTCATGTGCTGATTCTTGAGCCTTTCCAACATTTGCTTGCCTTATTCCCTTTGATTATTGTCTTTCTTAACTCTGAAGTCCTTTAAATCCTCTCTGTGGTCCAGGACATTTGAAAATGACAAGGAACCCAGTCACTGCCTTTCAGAAACTTCAAATCCCTCAGAAACTAAAATCCCCAATTATTGCTTGAGTTCTTGTTTTTTGCTGTCTTAGGGCTTCCTCTGCCATGCCATAAATATTTGAACACAATACAGTTATTTAAAGATTCACAACACTTGGTTTGTCAGCTTCTTTAGGAAGTTTCAAAAGGAGCTACATTTTTAATTAAATTGAACTATATAAACAGCAATAAGTCATATTTTTTTTCTCAAAAATGCTCTGCTGTAGGTGATGGAACCAAATTGGAAGGATATACACAAACTCTCTACTTTAAATTGTATGTGTATAAGTCTATCTACTTATTTATACATGCATATATATAAACACACTTATATATATATATATATATCAGTTCAGTTCAGTCAGCTCAGTTCAGTCGCTCAGTCGTGTCCGACTCTTTGCGACCCCATGAATCGCAGCATGCCAGGCCTCCCTGTCCATCACCAACTCCTGGAGTTCACTCAGACTCACGTCCATCGAGTCAGTGATGCCATCCAGCCATCTCGTCTTCTGTCATCCCCTTCTCCTCCTGTCCCCAATCCCTCCCAGCATCAGAGTCTTTTCCAATGAGTCAACTCTTCGCATGAGGTGGCCAAAGTACTGGAGTTTCAGCTTTAGCATCATTCCTTCCAAAGAAATCCCAGGGCTGATCTCCTTCAGAATGGACTGGTTGGATCTCCTTGCAGTCCCAGGGACTCTCAAGAGTCTTCTCCAACACCACAGTACAAAAGCATCAATTCTTCGGCACTCAGCCTTCTTCACAGTCCAACTCTCACATCCATACATGACCACAGGAAAAACCATAGCCTTGACTAGATGGACCTTTGCTGGGAAAGTAATGTCTGTGCTTGTGAATATGCTATCTAGGTTGGACATAACTTTCCTTCCAAGGAGTAAGCGTTTTTTAATTTCATGGCTGCAGTCACCATCTGCAGTGATTTTGGAGCCCAAAAAAATAAAGTCTGACACTGTTTCCACTGTTTCCCCATCTATTTCCCATGAAGTGATGGGATGGGATGCCATGATCTTCGTTTTCTGAATGTTGAGCTTTAAGCCAACTTTTTTACTCTCCTCTTTCACTTTCATCAAGAGGCTTTTGAGTTCCTCTTCACTTTCTGCCATAAGGGTGGTGTCATCTGCATATCTGAGGTTATTGATATTTCTCCCGGCAATCTTGATTCCAGCTTTTGTTTCTTCCAGTCCAGCTTTTCTCATGATGTACTCTGCATTTAAGTTAAACAAGCAGGGTGACAATATACAGCCTTGACGTACTCCTTTTCCTATTTGGAACCAGTCTGTTGTTCCATGTCCAATTCTAACTCTTGCTTCCTGACCTGCATACAGATTTCTCAAGAGGCAGGTCAGGTGGTCTGGTATTCCCATCTCTTTCAGAATTTTCCACAGTTTATTGTGATCCACACAGTCAAAGGCTTTGGCATAGTCAATAAAGCAGAAATAGATGTTTTTGTGGAACTCTCTTGCTTTCTCCATGATCCAGCGGATGTTGGCAATTTGATCTCTGGTTCCTCTGCCTTTTCTAAAACCAGCTTGAAGAGAGACATAAATATAAATATAGATATAAAACATCAAATTTCTCTGAAGAAAATAATTCAAAATCAGCTATCTTCTCTGTAAAATGGGGTCATTATAGTACTAAATCATAGAGCTTTGTAATAATTAAGTGAGAAAAGGCTTATAAAAAAATGCCTGATATGATTCCTGCTATATTACTCTGAGTTCCTAAATGGGCATTTTAGGAAGAAGTGACCTCTGTTGTAAACTAGTTATGTCCTAAAGCTCCCCCGTATTTCAGAAATCACCTCAGCCTTTTGGGGTGATTGTTAGTCTGAAACTGAGTGTAGGGGACCACCCCTTTGGTGTATGGAGCTGAGGTTTTACCAATGTGGAGGATACTGACTTTAGAGGTTGCAGTTAAAAAAGCAAAGGTGAAATAATTTCAGAGATCCCAGATTTAGGCCTGAGTCATGTTAGGCCTTAGTTATATTAACATATAAATAAGTACACTGAATCCCCTTTAACTTCAGTGTTTTTTTTTTTTTTTTTAATTGAAGTATAGCTGATTTACAATGGTGTCAGTTTCAGGTATACAGCAAAGTGATTTAGTTATATATATATATTCTTTTTCAAATTCTTTTCATTATGGGTTATTACAAGGTACAGAATAAAGTTCCCTGTGCTATGCAGTAGGTCACTGTTGTTTATCTATTTCATATATAGTAATGTGTACCTGTTAATTCCAAACTTCTAATTTATCCCTCTTTGCTCTTCCCCTTTGGTAATCATGAGTTTATTTTCTATGTCTGTGAGTCTATTTCTGTTTTGTTAATAATTCGATTTGTATCACTTTTGAGATTCCACATATAAGAGATATCACATGATATTTGTCTTTCTCTGACTTACTTCACTTAGTATGATAAGTGGGGGAGGGTTAATTGTAAAATAACTATTGATTTCACTTTCTTTTTATTAACTGGAACTCAACTTGTTTAGGAAAATACTAAGGAAACTTTTAAGAATACATCATTAAGACAAGATAACACAATTTATAGGAAGGAAAGAATAAAGATTATATAAACTAATACATAAAGGAAGCCAGGAAGGAGGCCAAATCAACATTCATACCATAAATAGCTATTCATACTATTTTAACAACATAAATAGCTATATATACTATATTTAACAAGGATACAAGTTTGGGCAAAATTTTAGTTGACTTTCATGAAAATTCAAGCATGATAATGTAAATAAAAGTGCTTTACATTCTTATGGCACTATGAAAGTACTACTTAATTTTTAATAAAATTGTACAGAATCCTTCAGTAAATCCATTTTTTCATTCTCTCTCTCCAGTCCTTCTAGAATCAATAATCACATACTGTGGTTCCTAGTCCTCAAAGCAGATAAGAAAAAAATGAACTTAATTTTTCAAAGTCTGGGTGGCATAGCTACAATGAAAAGTTGGGTCTTCATAAATCTGAATTGCTTAGAAAAAGGAGCCATACTCTCCTTACTTGCTATTTCCTTGACTTTCTTACAGAGATTCTAAAAGCTTTTCAACTACTAAACAGTTCTAACTATGTATATATATTTTAATATAATATATAAATTATACTAATATAAATCTAATTAAATTTACCCTAAAATATCCACATGGGTTTAAAAATTCAACAGTATTAAAAATCATATTTTACATTCTTCCTAATACAAAACATTTGAAAAAATAATTCAAAGCAATAATTCAAGAAATATTTTCACTCTAATACATGGCTGGGTTCATTGAGCCCTTATGTGTATGCACAGGCACGCAACAGAAACACCTGGGCCATGCCAGAAATGAAATAAAACCATACCACCTGGAAAAAAATGCATATATCTCTAATACCTCAACATACCAGGAAACCTAACAGAAGTCATATGTGAAACAAAATAACATTCCTGTAAGTAAGCATTGACTTTTCCCTTGTTGACATAGCTGGAACATAGAAAGTATTCTGGGAGCCATTTGGTAGAAGCTTTGCTGTGTCTCATACCCTGAAAAACTGCAAACCTCTGTCCTTGTCATGAGTTGATATGAATGCTGTTATTAATGAGGCTCAGTTCAACTTTGTATAATTCCATATTAAATCCCCCTAAATGTATAGTATGAAACTTTCAAATAGTATCAGGAAACTATATTTCTCTCCAATGCAATGCAAATTAAAAGAGGACCCATTTCCTAGAGAAAAAGAAAAGTTTAAAAGCAATACCCACATCCAATATTATTTGCCATGCTGTCGCTCAAATTATGAAAATTATCCAGTGATTTAAAATCATTTCATTATAATGTATGTTTTGTACTATCTTCAGGAGTCAAAGAGTCATAGCTGGAGTTCTAAGTCATGGTCATGAATGGAGTTCTAAGGAGGTTGAAATTTCATGAAATTCTATTGCTCTCAATTGATGTATTCATTGCAGAATGTTTACCACCTCTGAACTTCCCCTACTGATTCCACTAAGGGCGCTCGGGACTTGGGCTTCCCTGGTGGTTCAACGGTAAAGAATCAGCCTGCAATGTAAGAAATGCTGGTTCGATCCCTGGGTTGGGAGGATCCCCTGGAAAAGAAAATGGCAGTTCTCTCCAGTATTCTTGCCTGGGAAACCCCACAGGCAGAGGAGCCTGGCAGGCTACATATAATCCATGGACTGGAAAAAGAATCAACAGGACTTAGCAACTAAACAACACTTGGGGCTTACTCATTAAAGACAAAACTGCTCCTCTTGCTTCTATTACTTTTCTTCTTGGTTCTCATTGCAGTGACCCACTCCTCCTCAGTAAATCACATTGATGGGGCTGGTTTTTAATCCTGTATTTTCTGTGAAGACAGACCTAGACTGTGACCAAATTTTCTGCTAAAGTTTCTAACCTCTCTCCAATCTACTTTCTACTTCCACACTTATGGTTATCTCTGGGCTTCTGCAGCCATCTCCTGATCTGATTGTCTGCTTCAACATGATTCTCTCTCCTCTTCCGAGTTTCCCTTACCAGGATCTTTCATATCACAGCCAATGCTGTCTGCACTACCCTTTAGTCATGACTCCCTCGGGTCTATAGTTCCCTTTGATTTTTTTAGGATTCTCTATCCTTTTTCCCTAAAAATTGTATTTATCTTAACCTACTTAGCACTAACACTCAAGCAACTGTTTTGGTACTGCTTTTCCCTGAATTCTTTTCTAAATAGAAGTGTCTAAGAAGTACATGCTCAGTTGTATCCAACTCTTTGTGACCCTTTGGACTGTAGCCCACCGGGCCCCTTTGTCCATGGAATTTTCCAGGCAAGAAATACTGGGGTGGGTTGCCATTTCCTTCTCCAGGGGATCTTTCCAACCCAGGGATTGAACCCAAGTCTCTTGTGTCTCCTGCATTGGCAAGTGGATTCTTTACCACTTGGGAAGCCCTTGAAGTAGAAGACAAAAAGTTATTCATTTTGATCTGATCACATTTATAATTGGATTTACTCTGTCCTTCAAATTTAATTCTTTCATTTTAAAGTTTTATTTATATGCACACATCATTTCATACACATTTTTATAGATAACTGTGATCTTATTGAAAATAAAACAAGAAAGATTATATCTGTATAAATCTTCATAAGAAAAGTGAAATCTCACATCCAGACAGAAATTTTGCCTTGATTTAATAACTATGAAGATGTTTATAATAAACACTAGAACTAAAATGTATGGGAAATTTGATAATCAGGTTGATACTTCCTAAAGTACAAAATGATAAACTATATTTTTTAAAACCTGAATAATTACAACTTGCATAACACTATTTAAGTAACTCTAATAAATTCCTGAGCATTAGAATTATAAAACTATGTTCAATACTAACTGCAATCAAATTATTAACATAAAGAAAAATAGGATGGCTAAAATATATATAAGTAAAATAAAGGGAAATATCAAGCCAAGTATTTGCCAAATAAAAAATGTGTGAGCAAAATTTGATTTATTCTGTTTCTAATGTTAATAACTCTCCAAAATTAATGACTTAAGTCATACACAAAATTGATAGTTTGGAATTCTATCAATAAAAATTAAGTTCATTATTAAATGGTAGATAATCTAAAATAATAATAACTTAAACAAGATAGAAGTTCATATCTCTGGTGTAATCCAAACCAGTCTCACAGGAAAGTCTCATAATTATCAGGTTTTCTGATTTCTTTGATAACATTGTCCTGTGCTCCTCCATACTTGGCTACACTTCATAGTCAAATGAGGCTGCTTAAATTCAGCCATCACATGTGTTTTTCAGCTTAAAGGAAGGAAACAAAGACACTCATTCTGGTTAGGAATATTTTCTAGAAGTCACAACATCCCATTGCTAGAATTAAGCACCTGTACTCACCTACCTGCAAGGGTCTCTGGGAAATATGGTGTTTATTGTGTCTGGTAAAAATCAAGCTCCCATTATTAAGCTGGGAGAAGGCAATGGCACCCCACTCCAGTACTCTTGCCTGGAAAATCCCATGGACGGAGGAGCCTGAAAGGCTGCAGTCCATGGGGTCGCTAAGAGTTGGACACGACTAGGCGACTTCACTTTCACTTTTCACTTTTCACTTTCATGCATTGGAGAAGGAAATGGCAACCCACTCCAGTGTTCTTGCCTGGAGAATCCCAGGGATGGGGGAGCCTGGTAGGCTACCGTCTATGGGATCACACATAGTCGGACACAACTGAAGTGACTTAGCATAGCATAGCATAGCATTATTAAGCTGAGAGTTGAGGACAATAGCAGTCTCTGCCTAAGGTCCTAACAATAAATTTTATACTTGAACACAAAATCAGTCTTCTACTTTCCTCCACAAAAGATGTAAATGACCCAATTCAAGCCAATGTCAGAACTTATGGGGGACCTAGCAGATGAGAACTCATATCTATTGCACTAGCAGCCATGCTCTGAGTCTGAAGTCAAGGGGGCCACTGATTAGAACCTAAGAACAGGGCCAACCAAAAGCCAAAGCTATAGGCCTGGTGTATCATTTGAACTTTCAATCAAACTGTGCCTGGAACCAGTCTTACCTACAGGTGTCAATAAATTTGTTTACATAGTGATAAGTCAATTTTTGTCAAGATTTTCAAGCTTCTAGGTCCAGCATACAGAAGATAGTAGTCTGTATTCACAAAGGCAGTATACATCACTTTGTTTATTTTAAATTCTTATCAGGGTTTATATATTAAGGTGATATGTACATTTATGAAATCATAATCAGCATTAATATAAAGAAAAATGTCCTTTGTATCTCACTAAAGTTTAATTTTTTTTTCCTTTTTGTATACTCTAGGCAAACACTCTCCAGTATAAATTTAATGCAAACCACAAGTGTGAACCACATATGCAATTTTAAATTTTCATAGTAGTCATACTTGAAAAGTAAAAAGAAATAAGTAAAATTAATTCAATATATTTTGTTCAATCCAAAATGTCAAATACTAACATTTCAACATGCATTCAATATGAAAATTATTAAAAATATACTACATTCCTTTTTGTCATACTATGTCTGCAAATTTCAGTACGTATTTTATACTTAGAGTCTATCTCAGTTCAGGCTAGACATATTTCAAGAGTTCAACAGCCACATGTGGCCAGGGGTTGCCATATTCAATGGCATTGCTCAAGTCCAAGTTAATTTATAGGAATGATCCATTTCCTAAAGAATGGAAAGAACTTATTATAAACCAGTTGTGTCTGATAAGTTTGATGGAAAAGGCTGAGTACATGTGGAAAATTTTATTATCTTTTAAAATCTTCATTTTCCTTAAATCTATTTTGATCATTTATGTTTTCAACTCTATAAAAATAGAGTTGGCATAAGCTCGCATATAAGCTAAAAGATCGTCAAAGCTGGTTTGGTTACTTTGAAAGTAACCGGAAACACTGTTTCAATTGTCTTAAGACTAAAAGAAAGAATGTATTGTGTTGTATAAAATCCATGAGTAGGGTTAGATGCCTAGAACTTAAGATCCAGGAGCTCAGCTCTATTATGTATGTTGGTTTCACTTTCAGTACAGTAGAAAATTCTAAATTTATGTCCACTTGGTTCAAATTCAGCAGGAAAAAAGCACTATTTTCTATGTCCATAAAAACTTCAGAACATTGGCCTAAACTGATTCACGTGTCTAATTCTTAAAGCAATTTGGGGGGCTTGGGTGGCATTTGGAGTAGATTAAAATGTTTTATTGCCTTAGATCACGTGTCAAGAGCTGGAACTGGTGATGGAAACTGTCCTTTCCTGAATGCAATGTGGACAATGAATATTTTGTCAAAGAAAAACTGGAAAAATAAAGGTGACACTGAAGAAAAGCAGCAGATGCCTACTCCACCTCATTTAATCATTTGCAATGTCCTCTGTGGATAATTGTGTTATCAATCACAATATTACGCAGTTGAAATTTTCTCCTTTATTTCTTGCCAAAGTTGTTCAATTCTAAGTATTTTATCTCACTTTTGAAAGAAATAAGACTATTGGCTTTATTTCTGCTTTCCTTTGTATTTAATATATTCAACTTCTATTTATGGTGTTAATCCTTTCCTTGCTTTTTTTCAGCTACTTATATAGTTGCCTGAAATTGTACTAGGAGTCAGGTGACAATTTCTCAGCATTTACCCCTGTGCTGAGTCATGTAATTTTTTTTCTGCATGGTTACCATGTCATCCTTAAGTTGTGTATAGCCTTCTGCCTTACTGTCTTACTCTTCTGAACAATTCACAATATTAATTTCAGGAGACTGTCACTGCAAATCCTGGTTTTAGTTTTAAATTATTCCAATCCCAAAGAAAGGCAAGGCCAAAGAATGTTCAAACTACCACACAATTACACTCATCTCACATGCTACCAAAATAATGCTCAAGATTCTCCAAGAGCAGCTTCAACACTATGTGAAACAAGAACTTCCAGATGTTCAACCTGGATTTAGAAAAGGCAGAGGAAACATAGATCAAATTGCCAATGTTCACTGGATCATTGAAAAAGCAAGAGAGTGCCAGAAAAACATCTACTTCTGCTTTATCAACTATGCCAAAACCTTTGACTGTGTGGATCACAACAAACTGTGGGAAATTGTCCAACAGAAGGGAATACCAGAAAACCTTACCTGCCTCCTGAGAAATCTGTATGCAGGTCAAGATGCAACAGTTAGAACTGGACATGGAACAATTGACTGGTTCCAAACTGGGAAAGGAGTAGGTCAAGGCTGTATATTGTCACCCTGCTTATTTACCTTATATGAGGAGTACATCATGTGAAAAGCCAGGCTGGATGAAGCACAAGCTGGAAACAAGATTGCTAGGAGAACTATCAATAACCTCAGATATGCAGATGACACCACCCTTATGGCAGAAAGTGAAGAGGAACTGAAGAGCCTCTTGATGAAAGTGAAAAAGGAGAGTGAAAAAGCTGGCTTAAAATTCAACCTTCAAAAACAGAAGATCATGGCATCTGGTCCCATCACTTCATGGCAAATAGATGGAGAAACAATAGAAACAGTGACAGACTTTATTTTGGGGGGCTCCAAAATCACTGCAGATGGTGAATGCAGCCATGAAATTAAAAGATGCTTGCTCCTTGGAAGAAAAGCTATGATCAACATAGACAGCATATTAAAAAGCAGACATTACTTTGCTGACAAAGGTCCGTCTAGTCACAGCTACGGTTTTTCCAGTAGTCATGTATGGATGTGAGAGTTGGAGTATAAAGAAAACTGAGTGCTGAAGAATTGATGATTTTGAACTGTGGTGTTGGAGAAAACTCTTGAGAGTCCCTTGGACTGCAAGAAGATCCAACCAGTCCATCCTAAAGGAAATCAGTCCTGAATATTCATTGGAAGGACTGATGCTGAAGCTGAAGCTCCAATACTTTGGCCACCTGATGCGAAGAACTGACTCATTAGAAAAGACCCTGATGCTAGGAAAGATCAAAGGCAGGAGGAGAAGGGGATAACAGAGGATGAGATGGTTGGATGGCATCACCAACTCAATGGACATGAGTTTGAGCAAGCTCCGGGAGTTGTGATGGACAGAGAAGCCTGGCATGTTTCAATCCATGGGGTCACAAAGAGTCAGACATGACTGAGCTACTGGACTGAACTGAACATGCAATTAAATTATCACTGTGGTTTTTATTTCCTTCTTTATTCACTTGACTTTATAGCTTTTATAGTAACTGTATATGAAGCTGTAACCAGAAAATAATAAATTTTATTTTAGAAAAAAATTTAAGTCTTTCCTAAAATATTTTTAATCATTCAATAATACAGTCTTCTTACTTTGGAGATAGCCTCTTCCACTAAGTCTAGGATAAGTGGTTATAAAATTGACCTATTTTATAAGACTTCCTTCTTAAAAAAATAAGTAAAAACAAAATCCCCAACTTTTTCCTACCCTTTTGTATCTGCTTACGTACTGAGGAAGGAAAATTTTCTGAGCGTTCTTTTCATTTTTATCTGTTGGGAATTGATGTTGGGAATTGATGGATTCAACCACTTAAGGTCCCACCCAGATTTTAGTTTCCATTATTCTTATGTTTCCTTATTTTTGCTGTGAAATGTTGGGAATTGATGGATTCAACCACTTAAGGTCCCACCCAGATTTTAGTTTCCATTATTCTTATGTTTCCTTATTTTTGCTGTGAAACCGTATCTTCTATATGTTGTGTGTATTGCTGATTTGGGGTGGGGCCGGGGAAATCTCCCCTGTGTTGAAACTAATTTTCTAAAATACATGCCTCCTGTAGTGTTTGCCCCTTTGGAAAGGTAAACAAGCCCTTTCCAAATTTATTTTCATTTTTCCTAATGTATTTTTTAGTTGAAAGAAATACAACCGTACACTCTGTCAGTTATTGGGCTTTATTAAAATAGCTCTGATATATACAAGCATAACATTTTACAGATTTTTTTCTTTATGTGACTTTCTTCTCATATTTAGATACCTTACAAGAACTGCTTCCCTTGTCGAATTTATCAAGGAGAAGCTATTTAAGACACGTATTTAACTTCATTTGAAACAATAGTTTTCTCTCTTCTGTTGAGAACCAGAGGTCTTTGAAATGGACTATAAAATGCCCTTCAACCCGCTATGTCTTGGAAAGAACCACTGTTTCTACAGAGTTTGAGAAAACCCTGTTGATGACATTATACTGACACACATGCCTTCCATTATATGATATGCAAACACAAGCTGTATTTTTGCAGAGAAGTTTAATATATTATTCTATACAGTGAGAATGGGAATTCTAGTGTCCTATCAAACAGTAAATTAGCTAAATTTGAGTGAGGGAACAGTGTTTAATCTGAAATAATTTTTCATTTTTCAATCTTTTTTTTATTTAATAAAATTTTTATATAGTAATAAGCAATTCAAAATGGATTTATAGGAGGTTTTCATAGTGGTAAGTTTTCATAATTACATATTGTAAGACACTTTGCATTTTTGTGCTGATCCATTAAATCAGCCATTCAAAGCACCTGCTTTGTGCAAGGGATGCTCCCAAGTTCTAGTAATTTTGTAGTGAAAAAAAAACCAACTTCCTGCTTCCTGCTCTTTTAGGGCTTAGAAAAAAATGAATGAAAAGGATGTTGAGTGTATGACTAAGGCAAATAATGACCAAGTGTTCTGTAGAGAAAAAGTACACACACAGAACTATGAGAGAAAGTAAAAGGGAAACTAACTTGAAAGTGCCGTTTTAGCTGAGGTGATGATGTTGTCCAAGATAATGAGACGCAACAGTGTTTTTGCTGAAGAGAATGGTGTTGCAAAGGACCTGGGCAAGAAGAAACATGACTTGAGTGAAAACTGAAAGAAGGGCCACGTTATTGACATGTACGAAGTAATAGGAAGTATGAGATATAGTAAGATTATACCTTCTAAAGTTAAATGTTTTTTCTCCCAAGATCATTTTCCATAGTTGTATTTTTAGTGTCTCCTGATATCTCAGCCCCTAAGAAATCACCAACCAGTACACATGCACACACACACACACACACACACTGAAGCTCATCTTACCAACACAGCTACTATTATTTATTGAAGTTATTATTCTCATGGCCTCCCCTCTGACCCTGAGTGCTGCTTATCCCCCAAAGAGCAAAATCCTCCACAAAATTCAGGCCAGACCCAGAGGAGAGCACAGAAGTCCTCTGAGGTTTTACCCCTCTCCCTAGTCCTTCTGTTACCTTACTGTTCTCTCAATATTTCATCCTACATAAGTTTTTTTTTTCTTTTTTTAATTCTAGATGGCCTCACTCCTTATCTACAGAAAAATGCAATTCATAACAGGAAAGATAATTAAAGCATTTATCAGAAATAATTGATTGTCAGAGGCCAGAATCAATCCAGAAAATTTCCCACATCCAGGCATTAGGATGTCACTGAAAAACATAAGCAGCTAGGTCCTATGTAATATAAGTTCATGCCTCAAAACTCTCCTCTTTCCCAAATCCCTGACTTCCACCAGACTAGTTCGTTGGCAGGCATTATAGACTACTTGACCCTCCAGCCCTCCTATCTGTAGACCCTTTGTTCACTCTTCATTGAAACCCTCCCCAGTCATCTGTTCTCAACTCGTCCTCACCTTCTGCTCCTTCCTTTGAACTGAACACCCCATCTGATCTCACCCCACCTCTTCTAAATCTTTCCATCCTCTGGTTAACACACTACCCATTTCCTCACCCTCTTCTCAGAACAGTCCATCTACCAACTGGCCCCAAACAAAGCCTGGCTCTCCACTGCGGACACAACTTCCCATTCTCAAATACAGAAGGCTTGTTCTCTAGGTGCCTTATCCCTTGGTGAAAGTGACATCGGCACATGCCTGTCTTTGTACTAAGATGGAGAGCTCTGTATCCTCCACATCTTGTACGTAAGCCCTTTACTTCCTTTTAGCAGACTCTCCTCAGGCCTCCTTAGGCATCAACTTCTCTACACTTTGCTCCCAGATTTCTTCACCCCAAATCCTGCAGTCATCATGAATTATTTACTGCCAAGAAGGTTGATCCATTTGACTTCCCAGCCTCTAATTTGCTCTCCTGGATTTTACCACCTCCCTCCATGTATTCATCCCCTTTGTGAGCCCCTTCTTTCTTCATTCAGCTTGAATCCCCATGTTTCACAACTTCAGCTATTCTTTCTTCAATGCCCATGACGTCCTTCATCCATCGTCCTTCTGTCAACCTGCCTAGAAAATCTCAACCCTTGATAAATACAACCTCACCTAGCTTGCTGGATAGAGATGAGGAAGAATTTTTTTATAGTTGTTCATAATTAAGGTCATAATAAGCTTCCTAGTATCCAAACTCAATAGTGCCTGGCTGTTCTATTATCTTTCTCTGAGGTGCATACAATCTCATTTTCCAGTGTGAACAATCCAACTTCCCCTGATCTCTTGAAACTCCAACTTCATCAGCATCTCTCTTTCCACATATAACTTTGTTTTCTGCTTCAAAACAAAGATAAAGACATCAGAAAAGAACTCTCAAACTTAAAACCTTACTTACATCTGTGCTTGTGATTTTGTGTTTTGTTCCAGCTGCAATGACGTCTCTACAGCTCATTCTCCTTTCTTTTAGGTGCTCCATGATCTTGTCCCATCAACTATTCTTTCTCCCACATCTTCAAACCTCACTGCAAAACATGAAAATGCTTGCTTTTCTTCAGGTTTCCACTATGGCCCCTGTCACTCTCCCATCCCCTTTTCAACAAAAAGTATTGAATACTCTTACTGTTTTTAATTCTTGACAGATTAGTTATTCTCAAGTCAAAGCATCCTTATTCTTACCTGCAACACTCCAAATTCCCTAAGGAAGTTCCCCGGTGGTCCAGTGGTTAAGACTGCTTCCATTGCAGGGGGCATGGGTTTGATCCCTGGTGGTGTTATTAAGCTTCCTCATGCCATGTGGTGCTGACAAAAGAAAGAAAGAAAATTCCCTAAAATCGTTGTCTCAAAATCCACCTGATTTTCTTGTCTCACAATCAAGTGGAAACACCTTAAGCCTTAATTTACTTCTATCTGGGAAGCACTCAACTATTTTTTTTTAAGTGAAAGTGAAAGTCACTCAGTTGTGTCCTGCACTTTGCAACCGCCTGGACTATACAGTCCTTGGAATTCTCCAGGCCAGAATACTGGAAGTGGGTAGCCTTTCCCTTCTCCAGGGGATCTTCCCAACCCAAGGATCGAACCCAGGTCTCCACAATGCAGGCGGATTCTTTACCAGCTGAGTCACAAGGGAAGCCCAAGAATACTGGAATGGGTAGTCCATCCCTTCTACAATGGATCTTCCTGACCCAGAAATCTAACCGGGGTCTCCTGCATTGCAGGTGGATTCTTTACAGAATTTTGTTGTTTTCTGTCAGACCTCAACTTGAATCAGCCATGGGAGGGAGGTTCAAAAGGGAGGGGATATTTGTATACCTGGGTAGTTTTATTTTCTTCTTTTTAAGTAACTGAATAACCTGGCAGTTTTTTTCCTCACTTATTATGTCTTGAAAATCAAATTAATATCTACATGTGTGTACATGCTCAGTCACTTCAGTCACTTCAGGACAGTTGCCTGCCAGGCTCCTCTGTCCATGGGATTCTCTAGGCAAGAATACTAGAATGTGTTACCATGCCCTCCTCCAGGGGATTTTCTCCACCCATGGATTGCACCCATATCTCTTAAGTCTCCTGCATTGGCATGTGGGTTCTTTACCACTAGTGCCAACTAGGAAGCCCTAATATCTACATATCATTTCTTAATATATCAATATTTAGTGGGAATATCTATAAATAAGTTACTTTTAATATCTATTTCATTCTTAACTTTATTTCTTTTTCTGTTAAGTTTAATTTGCTATACTTATTTCTAGGCTCTTGCATTTAAGTCTTAGAATATGTATTTTCAGTCATCTTTTTTGCACTTTAAAGCACAGGCTATGACAACTAATATATTCACTGACATTTTGTAGGAAATATACATTATCTTCCATCTTATTTTCTCTTTACCTCAAAGTTTAGCTAAGAGGATACATTTTAAGTTTCCCAAACATATGGGAAGGGTAACTATTTTTGTTTTTTTGGCCGAAATCTAATTTAATTTTAAATAGGTTTGTTCCTTTGTTTTCGTTCCATTTCTCTATTTGCTTCTTTTCAAATTCATTTGTAGCTACTTCATCTCTCTACTTTCATCTATCCATAGACTTGCCCTGAGCAATATACTCATTTCTATAGTTCCCATAAATATTTTCAAATGAATAGGCTTTTAAAATATGCAACTTTGAGAAGTCAGAAAAAACTTCAGGTATAGACAGGTTGACCAAATAATGTTTTAGTTGAGCGATTATTTATTCCAGTTCAAATATTGAAATTTAACATTAACTTTAATCCTTTCTTTGATGTCACACTTTTTTTAAAAAACAGCCTAATAATTTTCTTTAATATTCAAAATAAAACGGCTAAGTTAATGTCTATATTTAGCAATCAGCTATTTCTAAATATTGATAACTGGCTATAATTTTTTGAAATAGTATTTTACAATTACTCCTAGTCACATAAGTGGTGACTTTGATATTTTTATGAACAGGCAAGTGAAAATTTTCAAGACCCAGTGGTATGTTTCCTATTTTCCCACGATTTTTCTCACCTGAAATACAAAATGCAAACTTGTGGTACCTTTGGGCTATGCCACACAACTCTGGAGTGAAAAGAACACAACGGGCATATAAGTTAGGCATTAGATCATTTTTCTCAAAATGTTCTCAGAAAATCTTACATCACCTGGGGTAATTTAAAAAATACAGATTCCTGGATGTCAATCTGGACTAATATAACAGAAATATCTGAGCATGGGGACCAAGACTGTATATATTTTTTACTCCACAGTTTTTCTTATGCATCTGCACTTTGAGAGCCACTATAGTAAATAATGGAATTTCAGTAGAACTATTCAAAATCCTGAAGGATGATGCCATCAGGGTGTCACATTCAATATGTCTGCAAATCTGGAAGACCTAGCACTGGTCACAAGACTGGAAAAGCTCAATCTCATCCCAATTCCCAAGAAAGGTGGTACCGAAGAATGTGCTAACCATTGGACAATTGCACTCAATGGATATGAGTTTGAGCAAGTTCCGGGAGATGGTGAAGGACAGGGAAGCCTGGCATACTGCAGTCCGTGGGGTCACAAAGAGCTGGACAAGACTGAGCAACTGAACAACAATAACAACCCACGCTAGTCAGGTCATGCTTAAACTCTTGCACGCTAGGCTTCAGGAACTTCCAGATGTTCAAGCTGGGTTTAGAAAAGGAAGAAGAACCAGAGAACAAAACGCCAACATTCACTGGATCACAGAGAAAGCTAGATAATTCCAAAAGAACATCTACCTCTGTTTCATCAACTATGCTAAAACCTTTGACTGTGTGGAGCATAACAAACTGTGGAAAGCTCTTGAAGAGATGGGAATACCAGACCATCTTAACTGTCTCCTGAGAAACCTGTACATGTGTCAAGAAGCAACAGTTAGAACCCTGTATGGAACAACTGATTGGTTCAAGATTGAGAAAGGAGCATGACAGGGCTGTCTGCCATCACCCTGTTTGTTTAACCTATCCGCTGAGCACATCATGAGGAATGCCGGGCTGGATGAGTTACAAGCTGGATAGGTGGGAGAAATATCAACAGACTAAGATATGTGGATGATAGCACTCTAAAGGTAGAAAACAAAGAGGAACTAAAGAGCCTCTTGATGAGGGTGAAGGAGTAGAGTGAAAGAGCCAGCTTAAAATTAAATATTAAAAAAACTAAGATCATGGCATCCAGCCCCATTACTTCATGGCAAATAGAAGGGGAAAATGTGGACATAGTGACAGATTTCCTCTTCTTGGTCTCTAAAATCACTGTGGATGGTGACTGCAGCCATGAAATCAGAAGATGATTGGCAGGAAAGCTATGACAAATCTAGACAGTATGTTGAAAAGCAGAGACATTACTCTGACAACAAAGGTCTGTATAGTCAAGGCTCTGGTCTTCCCAGTGGTCACATATGGTTGTGAGAAGTGGACATAAAGAAGGCAGAATGCCAGAGGATGAGATGGCTGGAAGGCATCACCAATGCAATGGACATGAACTTGGGCAAACTCTGGGAGATGGTGAGGGACAGGCAGTCCTGGCATGCTGTAGTCCATAGGGTCACAAAGAGTCAAACACGACTGGGTGACTGAACAGCGACAAGAACAACAATAGTAAATAAATTATTGTCTAGTGGGACAACTGTGCCTGTTTACAATGTTTTCAGAATATGCTGTTTAAAGCCTCAAATGCTTCATAGGAGGCCTTTCTATGTTGTAAGGATAAAATGCATATACTTACGGTAAAAGTACACTTCTGCGTCTTAAGAAATCATGACAAATTTCCACATAAAATGGAATATATAGGAAAATCCTGGCATCAAAAGTGGCTTAATTCTGACTACTTAGTCTCAGTGTTATGCTGCTGCTGCTGCTAAGTCGCTTCAGTCGTGTCCGACTCTGTGTGACCCCATAGATGGCAGCCCACCAGGCTCCCCCACCCTTGGGATTCTCTAGGCAAGAACACTGGAGTGGGTTGCCATTTCCTTCTCCAATGCAGGAAAGTGAAAAGTGAAAGTGAAGTCATTCAGTCGTGTCCGACTCTTAGCGACCCCATGGACTTCAGCCTACCAGGCTCCTCCATCCATGGGATTTTCCAGGCAAGAGGACTGGAGTGGGGTGCCATTGCCTTCTCCATTCAGTGTTATAGAGAAGTGTTTATCAGACTCTGGGCTTCCCAGGTGATTCAGTGGTAAAAGAATCCACCTGCTAAGGCAGGAGACACGGGAGACAAGAGTCAATCCCTGGGTTGGGAAGATCCACTGGAGGAAGGCAAGCCTACTCCAGTATTCTTGCCTGGAGAATCCCATGGACAGAGGAGCCTGGCGGGCTATAGTCCATAGGTTGGCAAAGAATCCGACATGACTGAACACACAAGCACACTATCAAACTCTATGTACATAAAAATCAGATGTGGAATTTGATAATCTGGACGTTTAGAAGGAGACAGACAGGAATGAGGTTCTGCACTTCTCACAACTTCCAGGTGAGGCCACACTGAGTAACAAAGTTACAGAGAAGAGCTGGCTCATGGGGACAAAAATAATGTGTGCATGCTCAGTCACTCAGTCATGTCCAACTGTTTAAGACCCCATGGACTGTAGCCCACCAGGCTCCTCTGTCCATGGGGATTCTCCAGGCAAGAATACTGGAGTGAATTGCCCTGCTTCCTCCAGGGGATCTTCCCAACCCAGGGACGGAACCCATGTCTCATACTTTGCAGGCAGGTTCTTTATCATCTGAGCTAGCAGAGAAGCCCAATAAAAATAACCTTTTCTAATGTTATTTGCCTTTCTTTTAAAACATATTTTTAAATAAATAAAGATAAAAAATAGATCTTTAATTAAAGGAAAAAATGTAAGTGTTTTTGAAGTTATTGTTGATTTTGAAAATCTTGTATACAACATTATCTTACTTCTACAAAAATATGTCCTTTGTCTATTTGTTAGATAAAGCCCTGCTGCTGCTGCTGCTAAGTCGCTTAAGTCGTGTCTGACTCTGTGCAACCCCGTAGACGGCAGCCCACGAGGCTCCCTCCACGCAAGAACACTGGAGTGGGTTGCCATTGCCTTCTCCAATGCAGGAAAGTGAAAAGTGAAAGTGAAGTCGCTGAGTCTTGTCCAACTCTTAGCGACCCCATGGACTGCAGCCCACCAGGCTCGTCTATCCATGGGATTTTCCAGGCAAGAGGACTGGAGTGGGGGGCCATTGCCTTCTCCAAGATAAAGCCCTACAGTAATATAATTAAGTACTCAGCAATGAATATCATATAATAACACCAGGAGCAAATACTGCAGGGATGAGAACATAGAATTGTTTCAGATAATTTTGCCTGGCTGGAATAATACTTCTATTAGAATAATGCAATTAGAGAAAACACATTGAAAAGTTAATATTTTTTAGGATTTAAATAAAGATTAATATTTTTAAATGAATTCCTAAAAGTTAGTTCAATGCCTAATGAGCATTACACCTTTAATATAAAAATATAAGGTAGAAACAAATATTAAACAGCTTGGAAATTTTAATTTTGGCCCAGTGTACAAAAGAGAGTAACATATGGGAGCATTCAGATCTGAGGATAGTGCAGGCTATTTGTAAGAGCTGAAATCCCAGAGTTTCCAACTCCAGTAGCTGGGGCTTGGTTTGGAGTCAGCTAAGGGATTGGCTATTATTCAGACTAATGACACTTTTAAAGGGTAAAGACCCAGAAAACCTAGTAATGCTGACTCATAAGCATACATTTGTTCTGGGCTTCTAAGGGAATTAGGCATGCAACTTCCATTAACATTAACAGGAGACAGAAGTTCTATATCTAATTTCCTTCTCAGCAGGCTGGAAACCAACCCCATAATTTGGAGGATTTGCAGCTTCAAGGCAAACTACCTTGTGATCAAGAATTGCATATGATGACATGGAAATGATGGAAAAAATGCCTTATCCTTAATTTTAAATGACCTTGTGTTTTACAAAGCATTTCAGGCACGAATTAAGGAACAATTGTACTGCAGAGTAGCCTTTATCCTTAAACATAAGAATTATGGCCCCAGTGCCCTGATCTATTAAACATGGTGAGTTCAGCTTTCTCGAAATGCCACTTTGAAAATCTGTTTTGCCTGATTTGTACAATTTTGTCAGTAAAACAGCTCAACCTGGGTTTAATGTATAAAGCGGAACATAATGTTTAAGAGAATTGCAATGCTTCTCCTTGAAAGGGAAAAGCCACATGTGTATGAACATACTAAAGACTCACTTCGAGTGTCATTATTTTAGCTGACATCTGTGGGCCTATTTTTGTAGAGTTGCATCGTGATAGAGAAGAGCTTTTGTTTTCCTCTTTGGCACAGATGACAATCATTAGAGATACTGCAAAAGAGTCAATGAAATGTAACACTAAGGTAAAAGGTTAGTACTCCACACAATTATCCAAGAGACAAACAAAAAAGGTTACTGCAAAAAAAAATTAAGATGCCAGTTCCCTTCACTCTCTTGTTTGATAACAAACAGAAGATAATTCAGTAGTTTGAAGAATGGTGTGTCTGAAAATTGAAGTTCAGTGCCAAGTATTTAAGGTTGAGGGACAAAGTGACATAATTTACATGTGTAACTTCACTAAAGTTATCCCAACACAAAATATTAAAATATGAAAAGGGGGTATTTCAGGAAGGGTGTCTTATCATTGACCTTATTGAGTCAATTGACTCAATAACCTTATTGACTTTAATTGACCTTATTGACTTATCATCTTCTGTTGACCGCTGAGATTTTGCTAAATTCAGGAGCTTTTTCTCACTCATCATTTTCACTGATTTCTCATCTCCCTTTTACACTCATCCATCATGCACCCAACAGGTAGACATTTTTTTGTCTCTGCATGGAGCTCCTCATCCCTTTTCTCATGTTGCTTTTTCTCCTTAAAGAAGTGATGCATGTGCTGTGCTTTGTTGCTCAGTTGTGTCCAACTCTTTGACACCCCATGGACTGTAGCCTGCCAGGCATCTCTGTCCATGAGATTCTCCAGGCAGGGATACTGGAGGGGGTTGCTATGCCCTCCTCCAGGGGATCTTCCCAACCCCAAGGTCAAACCCGGGTCTCCTGCATTGCAGGCAGATTCTTTACTGTCTGAGCCACCCGGGAAGCCCAAGAATACTGGAGTGGGTAGCTTATCCCTTCTCCAGGGGATGTTCCCAGCCCAGAAATCAAACTGGGGTCTGCTGCATTGCAGGAGGATTCTTTCCCAGCTGAGCCTTCCAAATAGAGTCAGAGAGGATGTGGCTACTTATTACCAGGAGCTGATGAGGGGTACTGCCCACAAGGACTTCACTCCTCCTACAATCCAACTGCATTTCTCAGGAAGCTTCTGTTACTGGCCATTTGCTAACAACATTAATCTACTAATTAACCTGGCTGTTCTGTTGTCTCTTCATGGGACCCTCTCTACACATCCTGTGCTTCAGACAAAGCAGATTACTCCTATAAAAATAATTTCCCTCATGGTTTGCCTCATTCCAAGCCTTTACCAGGCTCTCCCTTCTGTCTTCACTGTCCGAAGCCTTCCATGTTATGACTTTGAGGCTCATGTGACCTCCCCCAAATCTCCTAGCACCAATTGTTATTTTCATTGCAAAACATATTTTCCCTTGTATTATGAGTATTGGTTAACTGCTTTATTCTTCCTGTTGGATTTTCTGATTCTGGGATATACTAAGTATCATCACTTTCTGAAATTTCTAGTCCAAAACCTAGGATATAGTAACCACTCAATAAAGATATATTGCAAGTTGTGTTAAAAAAACTTGCTTGTGGGAGTAAACATAGATAAATGTAAACACAAATGAAATTCTCACATTGTACACTTTACACATACTATAATTTTATCTATCAATCATACCTTCATAAGGCTGAAATGGTATGTCATGTCTTTCAAATGTACTTTAAAATTTTTGAATAAGTTTAAATATTTAAAAGTCATTTATTAGAATGTTTTAAGTAAAAATCTAAGTGATTCATTTGGAAAATTATCACTGCACTCTTAGAGCCTAAAAGAGTGCCTAACTAATAGTAGACACACAATTACAATGGATTAAATGAATGAATATATGTTAAATACACTTAGCTCCCAATATCACTTTTTTATCTTACAATTTGTACCTCTGATTTCTAAATATATAATTTTGGCCAGTCTGACTGAAAATCAAAGCATATTTTTCCAGATAAGTAAAATGTAGATAGTATAAAAAAAGCAAGGGATGATAAAGTTTAGATGAAAGCATGTTTTCATTATTATAAGGACCATTTGTTAGTGATAAAATTGATGATGATTTTGATAGTTATGTGACTGCATGCATGCTAAGTTGCTTCAGCTGTGTCCAACTCTTTGTGACTCTATGGATTATAGCCCATGAGGCTCTGCTGTCCATGGGATTCTCCAGGCAAGAAAACCAGAGTTGGTTGCTATGCCCTGCTCCAGGGGATCTTCCTGACCCCGGGATTGAACCTGCTTCTCTTAAGTCTCCTGCACTGGCAGGCAGATTCTTCACCACTGGCCACAGTTATGTGATTACCATTTCTAGATATTTAAACTATTTTGCAGCATTCAGTAAAGAATGTTAATCTTAAGGAGCATGTAAAGAAGGGTGATTTTCTTAACATCTTCTTAGGTGCTATAAGAATCCCAAATTATAAGATATATAATTTTATATGGAAATTGGCCTATTGTGTAAAATGTTTTATATACTACCTCTGGAGGTAGATGTCGACTGGGTGAGGTGAAATTCCCTATAGCTTCCAGCAGTGAACACAAGCTGACATCTTGCCACTGGGAGCCTGCAGACATTCTTAAGAAGACCCCATTGCTAGAAGCAGTCAGGACAGAAATTTTTTGTTATCACCCCTTTCATGCTTTGAAATGCGGCAGATTTCCCAAAACCCTTAGATAGAGCTATAAAAGAACTTTGTGTTATTTTACTAGAGTCACAGAAAAGAAACCTAAAAATAAAATGTCCTCGCTGATCCGAGGGTGTGAGCACTTCATGTGGCTTTGTGATGTGACATCACAAGAAATTCCAGGGGAGGCCGCCCACGCAGAGAGGAAGCTGAGGTCAAGGAGCTGCGGGTCTGGACCTGTGCTTGACTTCCTTTGATGAGCTTATTTGTTATATCAAATGGAGCAGAAAAAAGGCTCTCCAATGAGCATAAGAGGCTACTCTCGGTTTTAATTCACTCTCTTTCATTTCCCTCGGCAGCACAGATTAAAGATGGGTTTTTCTTTTCCCCTGGTGTGTCTCACTGTGGTTACTCAGTAGGAGAAAGAAAGAGCCAGCTTTAAAGGATTCTTTGTCCAACACGGTCTCTTGAACTACCAAAACATCTTCCAGGATGAAGTGCTGAGGTGTTTGATGGGAGCTGAACTAGAAATCACTTTCTGTCAATCAAATGCAAACCCAGTACCTGGTAGCCACCTTATGAAAATCAGACCAAATAATACAGAAGGGGGAAAAAAGAAAAAAAGTTCCACTTTAAAAATTCAGTTTTGAATTACCTTGCTTCCTTCATTTACATAAATACGAAGTGCCAAATGGAAGAAACCATGAAAACAGCTCAACTGAAATGAACAGGATCAGGACTGCTATAAGAGGATGGTACCCAGCTCCCTGGGCACACATCTCAGATAAAGGCTCCTGGGGGTGAAGTCACAGCCCATCGCCCTATCAGTTGATAACGGCAAGGCTGATGCTTCAGAATCAGTAGCCATTGCCAGCTCACAAGAGCAGACATGTTTTAAACATATGTTTTACATGGTACAATCAATCCACGCACTAGTGATGCCCCTAACTCTATGTACATGGCACTAAAGGACCCCAAGAGCTGTGCTACAGAGAGATAACACGTTTCCCAGGTCATTGGAGGCTCGAATTCGCCCCTTATGCCTCACAGCACTTTCCAAGAAGTGTGTTATCTTGAAGTAACACACCCTTGGCTTGTGCCTTATTGCTTAATTATAATCACAAAAGTGTCAGATGAGAATAATTGCTATCCCAATTTGCCATTACCCATTGTAGGCTTTCCGACTTAACCTAAGTGAGCATTTAAAAAATATGTTCAAGTTTTATTGACCTTGGAGGTAGAGATTCCTTTACTCCTTCCTATAATTATATTGTGAGCAGAGAATGCCTGAGGAGAGAAGCAGAGAATCAAGGAGTTGACTATTTCTGAACTTTTTGTGTTTAACACAGTCCAGTTTCATCATTTTACCTGCATTTCAGAGAGCACACTTTCCACTACATCACCACGAAGCCATGAATGCATACTGTTGACGCTATATTTGGGAAAAGCAGACTTTATTTGCCTTTCACTGGCAGATTACAAGACTCTCTAGTCAACTCTATAGCTTAAATCTCTGAAATTTACTTTATCCTCCTCAGTCCTCTATGCATACCATTTATTTGTACTAAGTGAGTTTGATACACCTTATAGTAAGTTTAAGTTTTCCCTGCCAACACCTCAAATGAGTAAAACATCTCTTAATGCTTTGTGTGTGTGTGTGTGTGTGTGTGCGCTCAGTCATGTCCAACTCTTTGTGACCCTACAGACTGTAGCCCACTAGATTCCCTTGTCCATGGAATTCTCCAGGCAAGAATACTGGAGTGGGTTCCCATTTCCTTCTCCAGGGGGTCTTTCCGACCCAGGAATCAAACCTGTATCTCCTGCACTAGCAGGCAGATCCTTTTCCAACTGAGCCACCTGGGAAGCTCACCTTAATAGTATTCAGTTCAGTTCAGTACAGTTCGGTCGCTCAGTCATGTCTGACTCTTTGCGACCCCATGAATCTCAGCACACCAGGCCTCCCTGTCCATCACCAACTCCCGGAGTTCACTCAAACTCACGTCCATTGAGTCGGTGATGCCATCCAGACATCTCATCCTCTGTTGTCCCCTTCTCCTCCTGCCCCCCATCCCTCCCACCATCAGGGTCTTTTCCAATGAGTCAACTCTTTGCATGAGGTGGCCAAAGTACTGGAGTTTCAGCTTCAGCATCAGTCCTTCCAAAGAACACCCAGGGCTGATCTCCTTTAGAATGGACTGGATGGATCTCCTTGCAGTCCAAGGGACTTTCAAGAGTCTTCTCCATTTTCCCAATCTGATTCCCTAGTACAGGGAGTCATCTCTGCAGTCCATCCTAGCCATCACCACCAGAGAAATTTTAGAAGCCCAGCTCTGTGTCATTAATATTCTAAAAAAAATCTTAGGCTGCCTATTTGTTTGAGAATAAATATCTGGATTCCTAATCAAGAATTAAAAGTTCCAAACAATAAGACCTCAATATGTTTCTTCAAATGGCTTTCAGTTCCTCACTCCCACTCACCTCATGATTAAACTAAACTCAAAATCCTGCTTCACTGAGCTTGTGCTTTAACATATCCATGCTTTCCTTATACTGTTTCCACTTGGAGAGTCCCTTCTCCCATTGCTTTCAACCCACATTCTTTTTCTTTCTCCTTCTTAAATTCAGCTTCACCTATTCCTAAGTCTCCTATCTGAGTCAATCTCTAACTCTGCTCTGTCAGACACTGTAGCAGATGTTCCTGTGAGAAAATGAGCTCAAATTATCTAACATTTACCATGTAGTGGAAGAAGTACTGTGCCATGGGCAGCCTAGAGGCAACCGCTGACCAGATGAGGGCTCCCTTACTCAGCCCATGTGGTCAAGGAAGGCTTCCTGAAGGAGGTGGTCTTTGAGTAATAAATGTAGGAAGAGTATGAGCTTGGTCAGTGGGGGAAAGAGGAAGGGCTTTCCAGATGGAGGGAATGGTGAGCATTGTGGACCCAAATCTTCTCCGTATCTGGTGCCTTTGGTCCTGCTCAGGACCTGTCTCTTACCTGACCTTCTTCAACAGTCTCCTGCTTCTGCCGCAGTCACCACTTTACTACCAGAGAGCCTTTCATCAAAAGCCCAGTTACTTCCTGCTCATGGATCATGAGATCATCTTTCATGAATCTTTTCAGTCTTCCCTTGGCCCATTGGACACCTTCACACCTCAACGGCATACATGTTATGCCATCTGAATGGCATGCCTTTGCCATCATTTTTCATCAGGTTAATTCAGTGCAGTTCCTTCCTTCCTTGGACTTTTACAAAGCACATTTCATCACTTCCTCCTCTGTGACCTTACATGAATTGTCTGTCCTTTTATCATAACTATTGCTATTTTTGGAGCCCATGGGAATATATCCTTTAAGAATCTCCACTGTATATCAGTTTGTCCTATTATTTGTTGCCTGGCTCAGAAAACACTAATAGCCACATCTTCATTCTCTCTGAAGAAAAGTCAATTCAATGATTTGTATTTTTTCATTTATTTTATTTGTATTGTGGCATAATATCTGAATATATATTTAAGCACCATTTAAACTCTTTATGAGGTTAAGGGGGAAACTACCTGACTTGTATTGAAGGCAACTACATTCCTGGCACTGTGTAAACACATGACCATGATATCTCCCAATCCCCATCTCCTGGTCTTTCTCTCACACACACACACGAACCAGCACCACCACCACCGCCACCACCAGAAATAACAAAACAAAGGAAAAGAGTGCATTATTCTACAGATAAGGTGCAGCAATTAAGAATCTCATCCAAGATTGCATGGCTTGTGAGAGCTAAAACCGATTTGCAAGTTCGCATCTATTGGTTCCTAAGGACTTTTCCCTTTCCTTGCAGCATACAACATACTGAAAGATTTTTTTCTTTTTTTTCTATTTTTGAGTGCTGTATTTGACCATGTCTTTGTGGTCCTTATGTGTATCTGATTTCTTACTGTGTCTTATTTTATATTAAAACTATCCAATCTCCTTACTATAGACAATAATTCTTCCATGTTGTCCATATTATGAAGAGAAAGAAGGTGATCCTTCTGGGTTCCGCAGTTGTATCATAAAACCGATCATCTTACGAATAAGAAACAACCTTATTTCTTATGAAATTTCTGAATACTTGAGTTTCAATTACAATATAGGATAAGCCTAGCTTATAAAATTTAATACACATTAATTTTGAATGGCAATTTTGGCACCAACTAAAGCAGTCATGGCGTTTTTTAGTTCGTTATACACTAGCTACTATAAGAAATAACTCTCTATTTCAAAGACTTAAAAGTACAGGAGTTCATTTCTTGCTCAGGGAGTACTTCAACATGGGTGTTCCTGCTGTCAGGGGAAGTGGTGAATCTCTACACCACAGAATCACTCAGAGTGATGAATGCCCTGGGCATCAGTATCCATCAGGCAAAAGGGAGAAGCAAAGCGTGGAGAAACACAACTCCCTTCTTCAAAGCCCAGCTCAGAATTGCAAACCTGCCTTCATCCTTCATCTTCTGATGAGAAATAGTCATGTGCCATGTATCACGCTGCCATATCCAGATACTAGAGGAGGCTGCAATCTCCAAATACCGTGGGTTCTGAACCTTATACAGCGCTGTTGTTGTTCAGTCACTCAGTTATGTCCGACGCTGCAACCCCATGGACTGCAGCACACCAGGCTTCCCTGTCCATCACCAACTCCCAGAGTTGCTCAGATTCATGTACATTGAATCAGTGATGCCATCCAACCATCTCATCTTCTATCACCCCCTTCTCCTCCTGCCCTAAAATTTATCCCAGCATCAGGGTTTTTTAAAAAACAATGTTAGAGTTCCTTTTAAACATTAAAGAAATTAATGATACAAAATAAGATATAAAGCTTTGAAGAGACCTTTGAAAGTGAGGAAATTAAAGTATAAACATCTTTAGTGTCACAGCAAGTCAGCCTCAGAGGCCGACAACCCAGTACCTGAACTCGCAGCTACCTAATGATGCCCACTCTCCTCTAAGATGGGACAGGCACATGCTAGGTGGGCAACTATCTCTTTCTGCCATATAAACCACATATCAGTGCCCTCGGAAGGTAAAAAACACAGTCAAACAATATTTATTATGATCTCTTATTTAATAAATGCTCT
This sequence comes from Bos taurus, assembly GCF_002263795.3. NCBI lineage: Eukaryota > Metazoa > Chordata > Mammalia > Artiodactyla > Bovidae > Bos > Bos taurus. The sequence goes on along the minus strand of NC_037328.1, from coordinate 36,581,420 downwards.
GATAAAGCAAACATTTCCAAACAACTATACAAAAAAGATCTTCATGACCCAGAAAATTATGATGGTGTGATCACTCATCTAGAGCCAGACATCCTGGAATGTGAAGTCAAATGAGCTTTAGGAAGCATCACAACAAACAAAGCCAGTGGAAGTGATGGAATTCCAGTAGACTTATTTCAAATCCTAAAACATGATGCTGTGAAAGTGCTGCACCCAATATGCCAGCAAATTTGGAAAACTGAGCTGTGGCCACAGAACTGAAAAAGGTCAGTTTTCATTCCAATCCCCAAAAACGGCAATGCCAAAGAATGCTCTATTGCACAATTGCACTCATCTCACACTCTAGTAAAGTAATGCTCAAAGTTCTCTAAGCCAGGCTTCAACAATATGTGAACCATGAACTTCCAGATGTTCAAGCTGGATTTAGAAAAGGGAGAGGAACCAGAGACCAAATTGGCAACATCCGCTGGATCATCAAAAAAACAAAAGAGTTCCAGAAAAGCATCTATTTCTGCTTTGTTGACTAGGACAATACCTTTGACTGTGTGGATCACAATAAACTGTGGAAAATTCTGAAAGAGATGGGAATACCAGACCACCTGACCTGCCTCTTGAGAAACCTGCATGCAGGTCAGGAACAACAGACTGGTTCCAAATAGCAAAAGGAGTACATTGAGGCTGTATATTGTCACCCTGCTTATTTAATTTATATGCAGAGTACATCATGAGAAATGCTGGGCTGGAAGAAGCACAAGTTGGAATCAAGATTGCTGGGAGAAATATTAATGTCAGATATGCAGATGACACCACCTTTATGGCAAAAAGTGAAGAAGAACTAAAGAGCCTCTTGATGAAAGTGAAAGAGGAGAGTTAAAAAGTTGGCTTAAAGCTCAACATTCAGAAAACTAAGATCATGGCATGTAGTCCCATCACTTCATAACAAATAGATGGAGAATCAATGGAAACAGTGGCTGACTTTATTTTGGGGGCTCCAAAATCACTGCAGATGGTGACCACAGCCATGAAATTAAAATATGCTTACACCTTGGGAGAAAAGCTATGACCAACCTAGACAGCATATTAAAAAGCAGAGACATTTTCACCAACAAAGGTATGTCTAGTCAAGGCTATGGTTTTCCCGGTAGTCATGTATGGATGTGAAAGTTGGACTATAAAGAAACCTGAGCGCCAAAGAATTGATGCTTTTGAACTGTGGTGTTGGAGAAGACTCTTGAGAGTCCCTTGGACTGCAAAGGAATCCAACCAGTCCATCCTAAAGAGATCAGTCCTGCATATTCATTGGAAGGACTGATGTTGAAGCTGAATCTCCAATACTTTGGCCACCTGATGTGAAGAACTGACTCCTTAAAAAGACACTGATGCTGGGAAAGATTGAAGGCAGGAGGAAAGGGATGACAGAGGATGAGATGGTTGGATGGCGTCACCGACTCAATGGACATGAGTTTGAGTGAACTCTGGCAGTTGGTGATGGACAGGGAGTCCTGGTATGCTGCAGTCCATGTATTTGCATAGATTCAGACACGACTGAGCAACTAAACTGAACTGACCTAGCTCATGTGAATCCAGTGGGTCATAATGAAATGAAAGATCTAGACAGCATGTTTATTAGCTTTGTTTGTTTCATTTTAACATTATTTTAAAACACCAAAGCTTTCTCTGACTCATTCTGCTAAGGAGACAATACAGTAAATTTTAGCCATAGCTTTTATGTCCACAGAATTATGCATGATATGTAACATAATCTGTAACTCATTACATATCATATGCCAAACAGTCATTTTAACTTATTTTCATTTGCAATTTCTCAAGGTGCATGTGTGTCTCTCTGTGTGAGAGAGAGAGAGCAATTTAATGGGCTCCTTTTAGTAAGTGGTTTTACTGAAATGACACAAGTATCTGAGTTGTGTTAATCACCTCAGACTGGGGAATCATGTTTCCTGCTCTGACTCTGCTGTTTCCTACTTGAGACACATTATTTACCTGTCCGCAATCAGTAAAATAAGAATAATATTAATTAACCCATTCAGTTGAAATGTTTCTATAAAAAAACCAAACACATATCTGGATGGAAAAGTAGTAACTATATAGCACTCAATAGATTATATTCTTTGCAGCTAAAGATGGGGATCTTTACAGTCCACAAAAATAAAGCCAGGAGCTGACTGTGGCTCAAATCATGAGCTCCTTATTGCAAATTTAAGTTTGAAGAAAGTAGGGAAAATCACTAGGCCATTCAGGTATAATCTGAATCAAATCCCGTATGATTCCACAATGGAAGTGAAAGATAGATTCAAGGGATTAAATCTGATAGAGTGCCTGAAGAAATATGGATGGAATTTTGTAACACTGTACAGGAGGCAGTGACCAAAATCATCCCATAGAAAAAGAAATGTCAGAAGGCAACATGGTTGTCTGAGGAGGCCTTACAAATAGCTGAGAAAAGAAGAGAAGCAAAAGGCAAAGGGGAAAGGGAAAGATATACTCAACTGCAGAGTTCCAAAGAATAGCAAGGAGAGATAAGAAAGCCTTTCTAAGTGAACAATGTAAAGAAATAGAGGAAAACAATACAATGGGAAAGACTAGAGATCTCTTCAAGAAAATTAGAGATACCAAGGGAACATTTCATACAAAGATGGGCACAATAAAGAACAGAAATGGCGAGGACCTAAAAGAAGCAGAAGATGTTAAGAAGAGCTTGTAAGAATACACAGAAGAATCATACAAGAAAAAAAAAGTCTTAATGACCTGCTGCTGTCGCTGCTGCTAGTAAGTCGCTTCAGTGGTGTCCAACTCTGTGCGACCCCAGAGACAGCAGCCCACCAGGCTCCCCCATCCCTGGGATTCTCCAGGCAAGAACACTGGAGTGGGTTGCCATTTCCTTCTCCAATGCATGAAAGTGAAAAGTGAAAGTGAAGTCGCTCAGTCGTGTCTGACTCTTAGCGACCCCATAGTCGCAGCCCACCAGGCTCCTCCACCCATGGGATTTTCCAGGCAAAAGTACTGGAGTGGGGTGCCATTGCCTTCTCCACTTAATGACCTGGATAACCACAATCATGTGGTCACTCACCTACAGCCAGACATCCTGGAGTGTGAGGTCAAGCGGACCTTAGGAAGCATTACTACAAACTAAGCTGTGGAGGTGATGGAATCCCAGATAAGCCATTTCTAATTAGAAAAACTGATGCTGTTAAAGTGATGTACTCAATATGTCAGCAAATTTGGAAAACTCAGCAGTGGCTCCGGTATTGGAAAACATAAATTTTCCTTCCAATTTCAAAGACAGGTATGCCAAAGAACATCATATGCTAGCCAGATAATACTCAAAATCCCTCAAGCTAGGCTTCAATAGTAGGTAAACCAAGAACTTCCAGATATAGAAGATGGATTTAGAAAAGGCAGAGGAACCAGATATCAAATTACCAACATCCATTGGATCATAGACAATGCAGAAAAAAAGAGAGAGAGAGAGAGAGAATTTCAGAAAAACAACTACTTCCACTTCATTCAGTTCAGTTGAGTTGCTCAGTCATGTCCCACTGTTTGTGATCCCATGAACCACAGCACGCCAGGCCTCCCTGTGCATCACCAACTCCCAGAGTCCACCCAAACTCATGTCCATTGAGTAGGTGATACCATCCAACCATCTCATCCTCCATTGTCCCCTTCTCCTTCTGTCCTCAATCTTTCCCAGCATCAGTGTCTTTTCAAATGAGTCAGCTCTCCGCATCAGGTGGCCAAAGTACTGGAGTTTCAGCTTCAACATCAGTCCTTCCAAGGAACACCCAGGACTGATCTCCTTTAGGATGGACTGGTTGGATCTCCTTACAGTCTAAGGGACTCTCAAGAGTCTTCTCCAAAATCACAGTTCAAAAGCATCAATTCTTTAGCACTCAGATTTCTTTATAGTCCAACTCTCACATCCGTACAAGACCACTGGAAACACCATAACCTTTACTAAATGGACCTTTGTTGACAAAGTAATGTCTCTGCTTTTGAATATGCTGTCTAGGTTGGACATAGCTTTTCTTCCAAGGAGTAAGCGTCTTTTTATTTCATGGCTGCAGTCATCATCTGCACTGATTTTGGAGCCCCAAAAAATAAAGTCTGACACTGTTTTTCCATCTATTTGCCATGAAGTGATGGGACTCGATGCAATTATCTTTGTTTACTGAATGTTGAGCTTTAAGCAAACTTTTTCACTCTCCTCTTTCACTTTCATCAACAGGCTATTCAGTTCTTCTTCACTTTCTGCCATAAGGGTGGTGGCATCTGCATATCTGAAGTTATTGATATTTCTCCCGGCAATCTTGATTCCAGCTTGTGCTTCATCCAGCCCAGCATTTCTCATGATGTACTCTGCATAGAAGTTAAATAAGCAGGGTGACAATATACAGCCTTTACATACTCCTTTTCCTATTTGGAACAAGTCTGTTGTTCCATGTCCGTTCTAACTGTTACTTCCTGACCTGCATACAGGTTTCTCAAGAGGCAGGTCAGGTGGCCTGGTATTCCTATCTCTTTCAGAAATTTCCATAGTTTATTGTGATCCACACAGTCAAAGGCTTTAGTATAGTCAATAAAGCAGAAATAGATATTTTTCTGGAACTCTCTTGTTTTTTCGATGATCCAGGGGTAGTTGGCAATTTGATCTCTGGTTCCTCTGCCTTTCCTAAAACCAGCTTGAACATCTGGAAGTTCACAATTCACATGTTGTTGAAGCCTGGCTTAGAGAATTTTGAGCATTACTTTACTAGCGTGTGAGATGAGTGCAATTGTGCAGTAGTTCAAGCATTCTTTGGCATTGCCGTTTTTTGGGATTGGAATGAAAACTGACCTTTTTCAGTTCTGTGGCCACTGCTCAGTTTTCCAAATTTGCTGACATATTGAGTGCAGCACTTTCACAACATCATCTTTTAGGATTTGAAATAAGTCAAATGGAATTCCATCACCTCCACTAGCTTTGTTCATAGTGATGCTTCCTAAGGCCCACTTGACTTCACATTCCAGGATATCTGGCTCTAGGTGAGTGAGTGATCACAGCATCATGATTATCTGGTCATGAAGATCTTTTTTGTATAGTTCTCTTGTGAATTCTTGCCACCTCTTCTTAATATCTTCTGCTTCTGTTAGGTCCATACAATTGCTGTCCTTTATTGAGCCCATCTTTGCATGAAATGTTCCCTTGGTGTCTCTAATTTTCTTGAAGAGATCTCTAGTCTTTCCCATTCTATTGCTTTCCTCTATTTCTTTGCATTGATTGCTGAAGAAGGCTTTCTTATCTCTCCTTGCTATTCTTTGGAACTCTGCATACAAATGGGTATATCTTTCTTTTTCTCCTTTGCTTTTCACTTCCCTTCTTTTCACAGCTACTTGTAAGGTCTCCTCAGAGAGCCATTTTGCTTTTTTGCATTTCTTTTTCTTGGATTTGGTCTTTATTCCTGTCTCCTGTACAATGTCACAAACCTCCGTCCATAGTTTATCTTGCACTCTCTATCAGATCTAGTCCCTTAAATCTATTTCTCACTTCCACTGTATAGTCATAAGGGATTTGATATAGGTCATGCCTGAATGATGGTTTTCCCTACTTTCTTCAATTTAAGTCTGAATTTTGCAATAAGGAGCTCATGATCTGAGCCACAGTCAGCTCCCGGTCTTGTTTTTGCTGACTGTATAGAGCTTCTCCATCTTTGGCGGCAAAGAATATAATCAATTTGATTTCAGTGTTGACCATCTGGTGATGTCCATGTGTAGAGTCTTCTCTTGTGTTGTTGGAAGAAGGTGTTTGCTATGACCAGTGGGTTCTCTTGGCAGAACTCTATTAACCTTTGCCCTGCTTCATTCTGTACTCCAAGGCCAAATTTGCCTGTTACTCCAGTTGTTTCTTTACTTCCTACTTTTGCTTTCCAGTCCCCTATAATGAAAAGGACATCTTTTGGGGGTGTTAATTCTAGAAGGTCTTGTAAGTCTTCATGCTATGCTATGCTAAGTCACTTTAGTCCTGTCCGACTCTGTGCAACCCCATAGACGGCAGCCTACCAGGCTCCCCCGTCCCTGGGATTCTCCAGGCAAGAACACTGCAGTGGGCTGCCATTTCCTTCTCCACTGCGTGAAAAGTGAAAGTGAAGTCGCTCAGTCGTGTCCGACTCTTAGCGACCCCATGGATTGCAGCCTACCAGGCTCCTCCATCCTTGGGATTTTCCAAGCAAGAGTACTGGAGTGGGGTGCCATTGCCTTCTCCGTAAGTCTTCATAGAACTACTTATTTGATTATCTAATGTGTTTGACTGTATGGATCAGAACAAACTGTGGAAAATTCTCCAAGAGATGGGAATACCAGACCACCTTATCTGTCTCCTGAGAAATCTGTATGCAGGTCATGAAGCACCAGTTAGAACCAGACATGGAAAAACGGACTTGTTCAAAATTGGGAAATGATTACATCAAGCCTGTATATTGCCACCCTGCTTATTTAACTTATATTAAGAGTACATCATGTGAAAAGCCAGAGTGGATGAAACACAAGCTGGAATCAAGATTGCATGGAGAAATATCAATAACCGCAGATATGCAATTGACACCACCCTTATGGCAGAAAGCAAAGAGCAACTGTAGAGCCTTTTGATGAAATTGAAAGAGGAGAGTCAAAAAGCTGGCTTAAAACCCAAAATTTAAAAAGAAACAAAGATCTGGTCTTTGTTTTGGCATCTGGTCCCAGCATTTCATGGCAAAAACAAGGGAATCAATGGAAACAGTGACAGACTTTATTTTCTTGGGCTCCAAAATCATTATGGATAGTGAGTGCAACCATGAAATTAAAAGATGCTTGCCCCTTGAAAGAAAATCTATGACCAACCTAGACAGCATATTAAAAGGCAGGGACAACTTTGTCAACAAAGGTTTGTATAATCAAAGCTACAGTTTTTCTAGTAGTCATGCACAGATGTGAGAGTTGGAACCCAGAGAAGGCTGAGCACCGAATAACTGATGATTTTGAATTGTGATGTTTGAGAAGACTCTAAAGAGTCCCTCGAATTGCAAGGAGATTGAACCTCAATCCTAAAGGGAATCAACCCTGAATATTCACTGGAAAGACTGATGCTGAAGCTGAAGCTCCAGTACTTCAATCACCCAATGTGAAGAGCCAAGTAGTTGGAAAAGACCCGATGCTGGGAAGATTGATGGCAGGTGGAGAAGGGGATGACAGAGGATGAGATGGTTGGATGATATCACTGACTCAATGGACATGAGTCTGAGCAAACTCTGGGAGATTGTGAGGGACTGGAAGCCTGGAATGCTGTGGTCCATGGGGTCACAAAGAATCAGACAAGACTGAGAGACTAAGCACTGCACAGCACATGATAGTAATGACAATAAGGATAGAGTAATAACCTTACTAGGCAATTGCTTATAGAGTGCACTGTGTAATATTCATGTCACAGGGCCCCACTCATGAGTTTTAGGATTTTGAACAAGATACATAATTAGCTGTATCTCATATTATTCCTGTTTAACAGGAGGATCATTGCCGGGGACCAGCCCCGGCTGATCCAGGGTATTCGAAGGAGAGACGGCGTAGGCGAAGATCAGGAGACAATTGCTTAATTAAACATTAATTAAGGATATAAAGAGTAATAGAATGAGGATAGCTCAGTAGGAAAATTCAGTGGAGAAAAGAGGCTGAGATAAGGATAGCTCAGTGAGGAAATTCAGTGTAGAAAAGAGGCTGAATAATTCAGCCAGAAGGTAAGAGAAAGAACGACATGGTGAGACCAAGTTTCGGTGAACAAGGCCCGCACTTTATTTTTCAAAGTAGTTTTTATACCTTAAGTTATGCATAGAGGATAATGGGGGAAGGGGTAGAGTCTTGTAGCAAACCAGGCTTTCTTCCTGCAAACTTATCATATGCAAAAGCTTAGGTGATTTGCATCATCTTCTGGCCCAGAGGCCTGTTAACATTTTAAGACCTTTTCTTCAGAAAACTTATTTTTCTCTAAAGGTGATTGGTCAGGAGCCACCCTCCAAAAGCATTAGATAAAGTTGCATTCCTACAGAGCAAAGGTGTGGTGGGCTATAACAAGAAAAAGAATTAACTCAAGGGTCCCAGGTTACAAACATTAAAGCTACTACTTACACCAATTATATTAATCAATACACTGCCAGGGACACAGCAGGTAAGGGATATGGAGACTTAGCAGCAAACATTGGCCCAACAAGTGAAAATCCCTTCACCAATACAATTTCTAATCAATCTTTTAACTACTCAAAAGAATCTGTGTTTAGACAGTTTAGAACATCTCCTGCCTCTCACAGTTGGGAGGCTCTGAACAATCACATGAGGCCGGAAAAACCTATTCAGGCAGGCTAGAGGATTTCCAAAGGAGTTTGTAGGTTAAACACTGTCACACCCAGGAATTATTAACTGGAGCTGTAAGCTAACTCTTTTTTCAGAGAGGTAGTGGGGGACAGCCCCCCGTAAAGTCAGAGGTGTAGGTGAAAGCACAAAGCAGAAAGTAGGCAGACTCTGGTTTTGGGGGTATATGCTCGAGAATTTCCAGGGGGACTCCTGAAGCTCGATCCCGCCTTTGCGTATGCCGAGCCTCCTTCCTCATGACCTTTGTCATGGGCGGAGTTCCTCACGCTGGCTACCGGCAGTGATAGAATTCCAGTTGAGCTATTCCAGATCCTGAAAAGTGCTGCACTCAATATGCAATATGCACTCAATATGCAATATGCCGGCTCCCGGCAGATCATTATATACTACCTACCTGCAGAGTTGCCATGAGGATTAAAGAAACAGATACAAAGGACTGAAAATAACACCTGGCTCATAACACACACACATTCATCAGATCAAACAATTGCTTTAAATGCAATCTAGTTTACTTTCAAAATGGTCTCAGTTTTTTAAAGCAGCTCAGACACACATTTTATGTTCTTAATTATAACCATATCTACTTTAAAACATCTCAATATACATTTTTTGTTGTTTAGTAGTTGCTAGACTCATCTGTAGCTATACTTCCCTGAAAGGATGAATACAATTTGGAATCCATTCAGTTGTTCTGAAGAATGTAGATTCTGTGGTCAAAGTCTCTTTATCATTAGTTCCATGTAAATATATTTATATCTATATTCCATTTCTTCTGATTTCTGAACCACTGATTTCCTAAAACAATGCTTTTCCTATCAGACCTCACCAAGTGTTTTTAGACAGTATTATAATTTTCATAATTTTTCTGGAGTGATGTTGATAATAACCAAGGCAATTGTCGTATCTTTGTTCAGATTCTCTTACTAGAAAATGATTTCCTCTTTGTTGATTTATGCCTGCCCTTCACAATTTCATGTTTTAGAATTTCTGATAGCCTCATTATTCTCTGAATCCTTTCAGCAGATTTCTATTACTGAGGCAGTAGAACTTGCCTATTATTATTTTGATTATTAATGCATCATCTTCATAGTACACTTGTGGCAGAGTGGGGGAACTATACTATCATTCTGTTTCCATATTTATAACATTAACTAGTAACAGCTAATTTAAAAAAGCAGTACTTAAATTTAGGTTATGCTTCCAGGAAAAGTTGTACCCCATTTTGTTTTTATTTTTATATTTTATATTGACCTTTTTTATTAAATATTTAAAAATAAGTTGTAGTTCTGAAATGCACTGCAAATGTAGAGTTCAAACCACTGAGTATTTCATATTCTTGTCTTTAAAATTACTTTCTAAAAGGTAAGTTACGTTATTAGCCATGGGGTAGGAGAGCGGGAAATGGCAACCCACTCCAGTACTCTTGCCTGGAGAATCCCTTGGACAGAGGATCCTGGTGGGCTACGGTCCACGGGGTCACAGAGTCAGACACGACTGAGCGACTGACACACACGCAGTAGAGCGGGTAATGAGATGAACAATGTTAAACCATTTTCCCATATGTTTGATCTATAAAAATTCTACACCCCACAAATAGAAATAACAAAAAGGGTAACTTTATTATATGAAATCATTTATTTATAATGACCTAAATAGTTGCCCATAAGATATTCATTTGACAGAAAATCTTATTGTATAAGTACAAATATATATAGTCATGCATTTGTATGTATATAATTTAGTTTCCAATGTTTCACATTTTATTTTTATTACAAACCATTTTCTTATTAACAAGAATATGTGTTATGACCAAATTAAGAAGGTCACATTTACACAATGTTTATTTACAATGCTAAATAGTATATTATATGCAAGTATTTCTTTAATTTTTATGTTTCCTGACTGTGTCACTTATTAGATTTGAAATTTGGGGCAAGTGCATGGGTCTATCTGGACATCTGTTTCCTTGTCTGTAAAACTCTAAAGATAGCGTCTTTTTTTCAGTGTTGTGATGCACAAACAGGCACAAACTGTGTTACTTGACATAACACAGTGTAGAGGCTGGAAAAGTCAATGTTCTGTCAATACAACTGCTATTTTTATTTCATAATTATCAATGGCATTTTCATTTTAAACCTCACGTTGAGGCAAGTATTATAGGAATATTTTTCATCAAAGTCTAAGAACCAATGAAAAGGTGTAGTTGCAACAAACTTTAAATCATTGAGACTTTTTTCTATGTTCTTTCTATTAATATGAGTACTAAACCTTAATATTTAGATATTTCAAGGTGGTGCAGTGGTAAAGAATCTGCCTGCCTGTGTAGGAGATGCAAGAGACATGAGTTTTATCCCTGGGTTGGAAAGATCCCCTGGAGTAGGAAATGGCTACCCAATCCAATATTCTAGCCTGGAGACTTCCATGGACAGAGGAACCTGGTGAACTACAGTCCATGGGGTTGCAGCCAGACATGACTGAAGACACAGGCACACACACAATCTTTGATAATTACCAGGAGCTTAGTTCATTTAACCCTTTGAGAGTATTACGAGGAGATATTAGGCTCACTGTATAGATTTAAGTACTGAGCTCCAGACTAATTTGTAATAATTATCAATAATTCTTAGTAGAAATAACCAAATTATTTATGATAACTAGATAGATGCTTATCAAATGGTAAATCATAAATTTACAATCATGAGTTCCTGATTTAATGTTCATACTTCCTCCTATTTCACCATACTGTAGTTACATGTATTTCTCTTCCTTTTTTTTTTTTTTTTTTCTGTTTGTCGAATTGTGCAGCATATGAGATCTTAGTTCCCCAGCCAGGGATCTAACCCACACCCCCTGTAGAAGTGCAGAATCCTAACCACTGAACCACCAGGGAATTCCCTGTACCTATTCTTTATTTTCTCTTTAAGTATAGTTTTATATTTAGAAATATCAGCTAACAAAAATTTCTTCATAAGAATTTTTTATATTTATGATATTAATAAATCATAACATCCTGGCACATTCTGTTTCATATATTTCCATGTGTTATGAAGAATTTAATAAAGTGACTCATATATTTACAGAATTAATACATAAATGAACATTGAATGAATGAAAATATTCTATAAATTCGTTATGAGGTAAGAGGTAGAAATAAAATTTTACAGTTTTGTTCCTTATACTTATTTATTGTCCAAATAATTATGACTGATAGGGAAAAGTTCTTTATAGCCTGATTTAAATAGAAACTACATACATGATTAAGCCTTCGCTGAGATATAAATATTTAAAGAGTAATCTATTTACATTAACCTTCTTTAGGACCCAGAGAAATGATTGTGGATTCATGTAGCCTAAATTCCTGTGTATGACAGTATCTGAAGGACTTTACTTCAGATGCTATCAAATTTCCTGAGTAAGGAACATATATACTCCTACTTAAATGAGAAAATACACCACTGTAAATACTAGATGTCTGACATCAACTTCTGGTTCCTTCTAGAGATATTGTAACTATATTTGATATTTTAAGGTTCACTCTGGCTTTTTCCCTCCAGTTTGGGCAGGTTTTCCCTTCCATCCTATGCTGTTCCTCTTTACATGTGCTGCTGCTGCTGCTAAGTCGCTTCAGTCGTGTCCGACTCTGTGCGACCCCATAGATGGCAGCCCACCAAGCTTCCCCATCCCTGGGATTCTCCAGGCAAGAACACTGGAGTGGGTTGCCATTTCCTTCTCCAATGCATGAAAGTGAAAAGTGAAAGTGAAGTCGTGCAGTCATGTCCAACTCTTCGTGACCCCATGGACTGTAGCCTACCAGGCTCCTCCGTCCATGAGATTTTCCAGGCAAGAGTACTGGAGTGGGTTGCCATTGCCTCCTCTGTTACATCTGCTAAAATCAATCAATTAATCAATTTTTAAAATCAGAGGTCTTCTTAGTCCTTGGAGATTTGGCTTTGTCTCAGATTTGGCTAATCTAGTTGGCCGAGTTTTGCTTCAAGCATCAAGCTTTTAGCAATGTTTTTGGAGGAGTTTGCCTCTGTTGATAAATTGCAAAATGCCTGCTGCTAACAACCCCAGGATGTACCCGTCTCTCTAATCTGGATACTTCTCATAAAATCTGTGTGTTTTCCTGCCCTGCTGTGTTTGCATCCTGTCCTGTTCTGTTGTTGTTCAGTTTTTCAGTCATGTCCAACTCTTTGAGACCCCTTGGACTACAGCATGCCAGGCTTCCCTTGTCCTTCACCATCTCCTGGAGCTTGCTCAAATGCATGTCCATCAAGTTGGTGATGCCATCCAACCATCTCATCCTCTGTCGTCCCCTTCTCCTCCTGCCCTCAATCTTTCCAAGCATTAGGGTTTTTTCTAATGAGTTGGCTCTTTGCATCAGGTGGCCAAAGTATTGGAGCTTCAGCTTCAGCATCAGTCCCTCCAATGTATTTCCTTGGGTGAAATGTCACTCTCTAATTTGATTAAAACAGCAAATGAACTTCCGTTTATTGGTTAGTAATGTGGGTCTTCATCAACACTTCATCAACACAAGACTAAGTATTACATCATATGTACACTTCTTCCCTTCTAATGAAGAGGTATGGAGTACATATGATGTAATACTTAGTCTTGTGTTGGCTATCCTAGGAACACTCTATTTAACAGTGTTTAACAGATGTATTTTTTTTTTTTTTACATCACATAAAATATCCTTGACTGGATCTTTTCAGACCTCATGAGGGTCAAGGATTTGCTCTGCTATTCAGCTTGGTCAGTTGTTAATAATCTACTAAGAGTATTAGCCTACTACGAAGAAGTTTACAAAGTTTTCCCCAGTGGCTCAATGGTAAATAATTCGGCTGCCAATGCAGGTCCAATCCCTGGGTCAGGAAGATCCCCTGGAAAAGGAAATGGCAACCCACTCCCATATTCTTGCCTGGGAAATCCCATGAAGAGAGGAGCCTGGCAGGATACAGTCCATGAAGTAGCAAAGAGTCAGACATAATTTAGTGACTAAACAACAACAAAGAAGTTTACAGGAACAATTCATCAATAAATGGTAGTGACCTTCATTGAAAGGTACTGGACTTTACCCAAACTAAAAACACCTTAAAAATGAAATATTTTTGATAACACATAAATATGAGCCTTTAGATTTTGGGAAAACAGAAGTTCAAAGACAAATCAAACTCTAACATTTTAAACTTTTGCTGCTGCTGCTAAGTCGCTTCAGTCGTGTCCGATTCTGTGGACCCCATATATGGCAGCCCACCAGGCTCCCCTAGTCCCTGGGATTCTCCAGGCAAGAACACTGGAGTGGGTTGCCATTGCCTTCTCCAAACTTTTGCTACTAATCTGCAAAATATTCTGGGGAATATGTAACAAATACCACCAGAAAATATCTATTAATTTGACTCAGTTTGTGGATGTTGAAATTCCTCCTTGCTAAAGCATGCATTCTCTTAAATCTAGCTGTGTTCAGAATCTTAATTGCATAGTGACCTCTTGTTTTCTCATTTTTTTGGACACAGGAAAGCTATTGAACTTTTCAGGTGCATTGTTCCACAGTACCCTTGCTTTAGAGTCAGCATGAGCTGACAAAGATTCAAAATAATGACAGGTTTATACATTTTTCTTATTCTTTAAAAGAAGTAAAAATTAAGCAAAATTATAATATTTTGCCCTTATTCAAATTTATTCATTATATTTTCCTACTTGAAAGCATTTCTACCATTATATTTCTTTCCTTATAAACTTTTACAAGACCATCATGCACAGGGTTAATTGAAATAGAACTGAAGTGCTGAGAGTACGAAATTATATGACTATAGGTTACATAACACTAAATAATTTATGTTCAAGTATCGCAAAAATTAAATTAAAAATTTTCCCCATGTAACACAACGTTCTACCTCATTTTCACAACTGTTAAAAAACTATTTTATTGAAAAACAGAAGCTTCCTTTTTCTTAAAAGCCACATATTTCAATTGTTCTTACTGCATCATGCTGCTTCTTGCAGAAACCTATGCAAACTAACCATTACTCCACAGATCCTAGACATTATGTAACAGTATATTTTCATTTGACAAGAAAACTGACAAAAGTGGCTGGTTACTCCTGTCCCAGAGCTTTGGCACTTACTGTTCTCTCTGCCTGAAATGTGCTTCCCTTATTTCTGAATAAACTTTACCATGTTTAGATAATGATTTCAATGTCATCATTAACAAGGTCTTCCCTGACCACAGTACTTAACATTACCATTCCTTATCCATCCGCTCAGTCTCTATTTTGTTACCTTACTTTTCAATTTTCTTCACAGGTAATCTCATTTGATATGTGTATACGTTTTTATTCATTTATCTTCTGTCTCCATCTAGTAACACGTTGACAAAAAACAACATATTTTTCACTGCTGCATCAACAGTGCCTAAAACACAACCTACCCAAGGGTAGGACCTCAACGGATATTTGTTTAAAAAAAAACTGAAAAAATAAATAAACACATTTGAAAGTTATAATTATATATACCATGTTTAATAAAGGCTCTCAGAGAATATATTATTGGTTCTATTTTATTTACTAACTCTACTGCATGGTCACTTCTCTCCCTACTTCACACACACACACACACACACACACACACACACAGAGCCATGAATTACCTCTAATTAGTTCAGCTGGTAAAGAATCTACCTGCAATGTAGGAGACCCCAGTTCAATTCCTGGATTGGGAAGTTCCCCTGGAGAAGGCATAGGCTATCTGTTGGGCTTCTCTGGTGGCTCACACAGTAAAGACTCTGCCGGCAATACGGGAGACCTGGGTTCAATTCCTGGGTCAGGAAGATCCCCTGGAGGAGGTCATGGCAATCCACTCCAGTCTTCCAGCCTGAAGAATCTCCATGGACAAAGGAGCTTGATGGGCTACAGTCCATGGGGTCCCAAAGAGTCACATATGACTGAACAACTAAGCACACACACATATAGTTTTTATAGTTTTCTAACTTACCAGGTATGTTTAACTTCATACCAGTTTCTCAATATGAAATATTTTTCTTACCAACCCCCAGCCCAATTCAAGTTACAGTCCTGCTGCTGCTGCTGCTGCTGCTGCTAAGTCACTTCAGTCGTGTCCGACTCTGTGCGACCCCATAGAGGGCAGCCCACCAGGCTCCCCCCATCCCTGGGATTCTCCAGGCAAGAACACTGACCATCTTTTGAAGCTCAAATTAAAAGAAATTTCCTTCACAAAGCTCTCTATTTTTCCAAGCATAATTAATCAATTGTTTGCTCACCACTGAGTTTCCCTGATGGCCCAGACAGCAAAAAATCTTCCTGCAAAGCAGGAGACCTGGGTTTGATCCCTGGGTGGGGAAGATCCCCTGGAGAAGAGAACAGCAACCCACTCCAATATTCTTTTCTGGAGAATTCCATGGACAAAGGATCCTGGAAGGCTACAGTTCATGGGTCACAACGAGTTGGACACAACTGAGCGACTGACAGTTTCACTTTTTCATTGCTCTCCACTGCTACCGTTATATGTTGGTCAATCAGTCCTGTTTTAATTTCTACTTTAGTTTTTGTGTTCCTCTGTCCCCAGCTAGATACTAGAATTTTAACTCTTAGTTAGTTTATCTTTCAATACTGTGAGGTACCCAGTGTTTTTAAGATATTTAAAATATTTTGTGATAGAAAAGAAAGAATAAATGAATATAAGTTCATGTTTTCAGTAAACATTCATAATAACATTGAGGCACAGACAGGTTGACACTAAAATCATCTCAACTTGTATTTCATTAATTTGACATACCTTTTAAAAGCATGAGACCAACTAAGTCGACCAACTTGTGTAGAATAAGAAATAAACACACAAAAAATTTCTATTTTGTCCAAAAACTTCTGTCCATACATGAATTGGAGGGAAACACATCCACAGACTGAGTGGTGCTTCTTTTAAAAAGGAAAATCCATATAGATTGCAGAAACTGAAAGCCTGATGTTTCTGTCTCTATAATAATTCATAGGTTATAAAATGTGGAAACTCTCATATGCAGCCCTTAGACTGTCAATGCAATCACTCAATAGTATAGACACTCAAGATCTAGGCCAATGAACACATTTTGAATATACGTCTAGTCTCTCTCCCTTGTGTGTGTGTGTGTGTGTGTATATATATATATATATATATATATATAAAACCTGGTGATAATGAGAAAACTTCAAGAAAGAAGATGAAATGGTATCCTTTTCATCCCAGGCTTCTCACTTTCTAAAGACATTTCCTGTTGCGTGGGAAGCCAATAAGAATCTGTTCTGACTACATCCTGACATGGCATCAGATCCTACTCTTTGTGGTCATTTCTTAACATTAGTGGGAAGCAGCACATATTGACACTGAAATCTATTTGAAAGCAAGGTTCCTGACAACCAAACTTCAAGAGGGCAGAGCCTTTAAAAATGCACATAGGCACATTGTGTTGACAGCAGGTGCTATTGACTTTTCCCGCAGAACAATCCCGTGCCACCGGCTCCGCAAAGGCATGAGGAGCCTCGGAGAGAAAAGCAGCTGGTTTTCCTTAGAAACTACCTGCTGTCAGTCAGTTTGGCATCATTTGGGGCAGCAGGTGCTCCACAGATAAAAAGAAAGATCGTTAGAGAATCTTTTTCTTTTTCTTGCAGTTTTTTGACAGTACATTGATGGTGGAATCTAGTTGTGATGAAAGTTCAGTTTACTTTGACAAGATAGCTTTTTCTCTCCAGGCTATTAACCCGATCATTGGCCTGTGACAGATTAAGGAAAAGGAAATCAGAAAAATTTGTCTTTCCTTGTCTTGACTCTTTTTTTTTTTTTCCTACACACACAAGCCATAGCTGGATAGAGAAGAACTTTGCTTGCACTTCAAATACAACTTCCCCAAATCAATTGCTGTGTAAGTTTTTTACTTTTGTGTGTCTGTTTTTCTTTAAATCTGTTCCTTTTGACATCTGTGATCTATGGGAAGATTATACTATGCCTGATGTTATTGTGTTGTATTGGATGAGGTGGATGAACTGATTGTAAGGTCAGTAGATTAAATGTATGTAACTCTGTTATGGTATTGGTTATAATTTACCATTAGGAACAAGTGACAATGTACAATGTCAGGCTTTCACAATTTGATTTCCTATTCCGTAGTGATAGTACAAGATTGTTTTGTGTCTGAATTAGGAGCCAAAATTGTGTCTGGATTAGTAGCCAAAATCTTTACCTGTCTGCAGAAAGGTCACAGAAAAATTCATGGAAGATGCCAAAGGTTATAAAACATCAAAAGTTACTACTAGTAGGAAACGGTGAAAAGTGAAGTGAAAGTCACTCAGTTGTGTCCAACTCTTTATGTGCGACCCCATGGACTGTAGCCTGCCAGGCTTCTCTGTCCATGGAATTCTTCAGGCCAGAATACCAGAGTGGGTAGCCATTCCCTTTTCCAGGGGATCTTCCCAACCCAGAGATTGAACCCAGGACTCTCACACTGCAGGCGAATTCTTTACTGTCTGAGCCGCCTGGAAAGTCCAAGAATATTGGAGTGAGTAACCTATCCCTTCTCTAGGGGATCTTCCCAATCCAGGAATAAAATCGGGGTCTCCTACATTGCAAGCAGATTCTTTACCAGCTGAGCTCCAGGGAAGCTCAGGAAACAGTAACAAACCATGAATGCAATTGGAAAATGCATGGGAATATTACATGTAACAGGCTTCCCTGATAGCTCAGTTGGTAAAGAACCTGCTTGCAATGCAGGAGGCCCTAATTTGATTCTTGGGTAGGACGATCCCCTGGAGAAGGGATAGGCTACCCACTCTAGTATTCTTGGGCTCCCCTTGTGGCTCAGCTGGTAAAGAATCTGCCTGCAATGAGTGAGACCTAGGTTCGATTCCTGGGTTGGGAAGATCCCCTGGAGAAGGGAACAGCTACCCACTCCGGTATTCTGGCTGAGAGAATTCCATAGACTGTATAGTCCATGAGGTCACAAAAGGTTGGACACGACTGAGCTACTTTCACTTTTATATGTAACACATGTGTATGGAATCTAGAAAGATGGTTACTGATGAACCTATTTGCAGGGCAGAAATGGAGATGCAGATATATAGAACAGATTTGTGGACACAATGCAGGGGGAGAGGGTGGGACGAATTGAGAGAATAACATGGAAACATATATATTACCATACATGAAGTAGATAGCAAGTAGGAATTTGCTGCGTGACACACGGAGAACAATCCAGTGCTCTGTCACAACCTAGAGGAGTGGAATGGGTGGAAGATGGTGGGGGGTTCAGAAGGGTGAGGACATGTGTATACCTGTGGCTGATTCATGCTGATATATGATAGAGGCCAATACAATATTGTAAAGCAATTATCCTCCAATTAAAAAAAAAGTTAAAAAAATAACAGCTGATGGAGACATTTGATTTAAACAATGAATTCATTTTAAGTCAAAGCTGTCACTATTACAACTTAAGGAAAGAGAGAAAGATTTTTAAATGTTCTTGTTAAAAGTGAAGTAACTTGGAGAAGGCAATGGCACCCCACTCCAGTACTCTTGCCTGGAAAATCCCATGGACAGAGGAGCCTGGTGGGCTGCAGTCCATGGGGTCGCACAGAGTTGGACACGACTGAGAGACTTCACTTTCACTTTTCACTTTCATGCATTGGAGAAGGAAATGGCAACCCACTCCAGTGTTCTTGCCTGGAGAATCCCAGGGATGGGGGAGCCTGATGGGCTGCCATCTATGGGGTGGCACAGAGTCAGACACGACTGAAGCGACTTAGCAGCAGCAGCATGGAGAAAAGAAGACAAGGAGACATATATAACAAGCAAAATCAAGAAAGATTAGATTTGAAACCAAACATATTCCTCTAACTATAATACAAAGTATATAATTGTGAACGTTTAGTTACAATAAAAATTTCACTCAGCTGGTCAAACTGCTCAAGGGTTATTCCCTAAACACAGGGGCCTTGAATAATTCCTATCCAAAAGGAAAGCAAATGTCTGGTGTATTGCTAATTATTTATACTGACTTATCAAAAGGATTCCTCACAGAAAGTTAATCTCTGTCCAGTAGCCACAAGTACCAAATTCTTCCTGAAATTGTTTAATGATTGGAAGAATTTTTAACAGACCACTTTCAGCTTCTGCATCTGAGCTGGGAATGTTGATGAAGTGGTAGGCTATTTGGTTGCCCGGGACTCTGGATTAGGAAACCAAAAGATCAGGCTAAGGAGTTGGGTTTATTATGGTGGCAGAGGACTTGCCAGAAGTTGTTTTGTATTTTAGAAACAGCTTTATTGAAATACAATTCTCATACCACACAGCACGCCTGTTTAAAGTGTACATTTCATGTCTGTATATTCAGCATGCTGAGTTATATTCCATCACCCCACAAAAAAACCCCATACCATTTAGCACTCACTCCCATCCTCCTATGAGGGGCTTCCCTCATAGCTCAGTCGGTAGAGAATCTGCCTGCAATGCAGGAGACCTGGCTTCGATTCCTGGGTTGGGAAGAACCCCTGGAGAAGGAAATAGCAATCCACTCCAGTATTCTTGCCTGGAAAATCCCATGGACAGAGGAGCCTGGCAGACTACAGTCCATGGGGTCGCAAGAGTCAGACACAACTTAGTGACTAAACCACCACCCATCCTCCCTACTTCCAGTCTAAGGCAGTCACTAATCTACTTTCTGTCTCTATGGATTTACTTATGCTGAACATTTCAAATATATGGAATTACTGATATTGTTCTTCTGAATCTTTTTTCAATTAGCATAATGTTGTCAAGGAGTATTCATTTTGTAGTATGTATTAATAGTTTGTTCCTTTTTATTTCTGATTAATATTTCATTATATAGATAATACCACATTTGATGAAGCCCACAAAGAAGTGGTCATGTGAGCACACAGCAAGATGATGGCAATCAGCAAGCCAGGAAGAGTTCTCACCAGAACTCTAGCATGGCACCCTGGTTATGGCCTTTTATCCCCCAGAACTGTGAGAAAACACATTTCTGTTTAAAACACCAAGTCCATGGTGTGTGGTTGTGGAAGCCCAAGCTGACTAAAACAAATGGATATGGACATCTCAGGTCTAAGTTACGTGGGTATCATCCTTAGAGATGTTCATCATTTGATCTGTGGCAGTATTATGAGATTTGTGGTCCATGCTCCATAGCTTTGATCTGAATTACATAATATGAAAGCTCTGATCATTTTCAAGCATGGTAAGCACCTAAGATGTTTAAACCAAATCTGCTGAGTTCTCCATGAACACTAAGATCTAGATGAAATTAAATCAAATTCCTATTTTATACCCCCATGTGTATATATTTATCCAAAATTTCTAGAAATGTCTTTAAGGCTATATTTTCTAGCCACCTTTATTTCCACTGTTTTCACTAGGCTTGTAGATTATCTTCATTTTCCCTGTTTTGTAACACAAGGAATCAATTGCAATTCTCAGTCCATTCATCTTACTCACATTAGCATACAAATGCATATACATACTTTTAAATGTGTGAGTGATATGTGTTAAACTTTATTAAGAATATAAGAAGAAGTGAAATCTTTACTTTGTGGTAATCCTGGCCCTTGGGCTTCCCTTGTAGCTCAGTTGGTAAAGAACCTGCCTGCAAAGCGGGAGACCCAGGTTTGATTCCTGGGTTGGGAAGATTCCCCTGGAGCAGGAAATGGCAACCAATTCCAGTATTCTTGCCTGGAGAATCCCCTGGACAGTGGAGTCTGGCAGTCCATGGGGTCACAAGAGTCGGACACAACTTAGAGTCTAAACTACCACCACCAATTCTGGCCCTTACTAGTTAAATATTAGATATTCAGAAGTGAGAGTTTAACACTAACATTTACCATTGTAATTAAGAACCACTAGTTCTGGCAATAAAAATCCATTTTAGCTATCTGGTAAGATGATTAATGAAACATCAGCCCTGGTTGTGAATTTCCCAATGGATGCTAACTGACTCAGAGCTTTCTTGTTTATAACCTGGATGTTGTATGTATAATCTTCTTACTGTATATAAGTGTGGTGGAAGAACAATGCCTCCCCAAAGATGTTCAAGTCTTAATTTAGAACCTATGGGTGACTATATTACCATTCACGGCCAAAGCAATTTTGTTGCGATGAGGCAGGTTAGGAAATTTGAAGTGCGAAAGAGTAGCCTGGATTATCCAGATGGACCCAATCTAATACCATGGGTCCTTAAAATTGGAAAACCTGTCTTTCATGTGGTCAGAGAGAGGGAAATATGACTATAGAAGAATGATCAGAGAGAGGTAGAGAGATGCAATGTTCTTGGCTTTAAAGAGTAAGGAAGGATGCCACAAGCCAGGGCATGTTGGTGGCCTCTAGAAGCCATAAAAATCAAGGAAATATTTTCCCCTAGAGCCCCCAAAAGGGAGGCACATCCCTGCCCATTGAGTCTCTTGTTGAACTTATAACCTACAGAACTGTAAGTTAATAAATTTGTTTTAAGTCATTGAAGTGATAATTTGTTACATCAACAAGAGAAAATGAACACAATAAGAAAGTGTTTTAAAGTATATTACAGATATTGTAAAAACAAGGTTTATTTATAGCAGAATTGCTTCTCTAGCTGAAGAATCAGACATCAAAATGGTCAATAATAGGTCATTGTTTAATATACCATCCAACTAATTGAATAATTAAACATTATGTTGGTCATTTTTTTCCTCCCAATACCCTTTGTTTTTTGTTGTTGTTGTTGGTTTTTTTGATAGTTTTTTTTTAATTTTATTTTATTTTTAAACTTTACATAATTGTATTAGTTTTGCCAAATATCAAAATGAATCCGCCACAGGTATACATGTATTCCTCATCCTGAACCCTCCTCCTTCCTCCCTCCCCATACCATCCCTCTGGGTCGTCCCAGTGCACTAGCCCCAAGCATCCAGCATCGTGCATCGAACCTGGACTGGCATCTCATTTCATACATGATATTTTACATGTTTCAATGCCATTCTCCCAGATCTTCCCACCCTCTCCCTCTCCCACAGAGTCCATAAGACTGTTCTATACATCAGTGTCTCTTCCGCTGTCTCGTATACAGGGTTATTGTTACCATCTTTCTAAATTCCATATATATGCGTTAGTATACTGTATTGGTGTTTTTCCTTCTGGCTTACTTCACTCTGTATAATAGGCTCCAGTTTCATCCACCTCATTAGAACTGATTCAAATGTATTCTTTTTAATGGCTGAGTAATACTCCATTGTGTATATGTACCACAGCTTTCTTATCCATTCATCTGCTGATGGACATCAAAAAATGGGCCAAAGAACTAAATGGACATTTCTCCAAAGAAGACATACAGATGGCTAACAAACACATGAAAAGATGCCCAATACCCTTTGTATGATTTTACGACTATTATTTCCCTAATAATTACAGAGATAATACTGAAATTAAAGTGAAAGATGAGGAAGTGGTATAGTCAATAATTATTAAAGAAAAATTAACAGAACCCAGATGTTTCTACCACATTCTAATCTAGTTATCACATATTAATCAATTAAGTTGTTCTAATAGTTTTATGCTCATGGATAGATGGATTAGATTATTCCTTAATTCAGTTATGTTCTAACTTAATCCATGAAGTCTGGGATAGTTAATAGATACTTGCTTGAAGTCGATACTCCTTTGAAAGATGACCGGATTTAGATATATTGGATGATCATTGTCAGGATTTTCCTTCATTTTATTTCTGCTATCAAAACCTTTTGCTATATTCCTAAATGAATTTGGTATATATGTTTATTTGACAATGTATAAAAGGATCAAACTTAAACTGCATGCTTGAAAAGTCAAATATCAAAATGTCTACACCTTTCTTCACCATAATGGATTGTTTGTTAGAAGGATAAAAGTAAGCCAAATAATGAGAAAAATGACTCAGAGTTTTTCTAGCACATAACTTAAAATGTATATTAAACAAATAAACAAACGAAAGGTTCTTGAGAGTGGGAATTATGAATTTTTATGGCACTTTCCATACTAACTCAATTTGGCTTCAAACCAGACTGAAATAGACTTGTGGCCAAGGAAAATGTTTCATGTTTCCTTTTACTACTGATATTACACAATTGCATAATAAGAAAAAGAATTAAATACATGCTTAATCAGTATTTCTTTAATGTTTGACTTAGCTCTTCCACGTTATTCTCCAATAAACCAGCACAAAAGAGCTATCTTACATAGACACAGTTCTGATCATTTTATTGTTACATTGTGGATTTTAGCACATACTATATCTATTCTCAGATACTATTTGGGATCTAAGTCTTTTTAAAATGTGAAAGTGTTAGTTGCTCAGTCGTGACTGACTGTGACTCCATGGACTGTAGCCCACCAGGTTTTTGTCCATGGAATTTTCCAGGCGAGAATACTGGAGTGGGTTGCCATTCCCTTTTCCAGGGAATCTTTCCGACCCAGGGATGGAACCCGGGAGATTCTTTACCATCTGATTTTTATTGTCATTGTTATTTAAGAACTGGCAATACTCTAAGTCATATGTCAGCAAACTATGATCTGCATGTCAAGCCCAGGCATAAATAAACTTTTATTGAAATTCAGCCATCCTTGTTCATTTACATGTTGTCTAAGGCTATCCGCTTAAAACTCAACAATCAGAAAACTAAGATCATGGCATCCAGTCCCATCATTTCATGGCAAATAGATGGGGAAACAATGGAAACAGTGAGAGACTATTTTGGGGGGTCCAAAATCACTGCAGATGGTGACTGCAGCTATGAAATTAAAAGAAGCTTACTTCTTGGAAGAAAAGCTATGACAAATCTAGACAGCATATTAAAAAGCAGAGACATTACTTTGCAACAAAGGTCCATCTAGTCAAAGCTATATAGTCAAAGTTTTTCCAGTAGTCATGTATGGATGTGAGAGTTGGAGCATAAACAAAGCTGAGTGCTGAAAAATTGATGCTTTGGACTGTGGTGTTGGAGAAAACTCTTGAGGGTCCCTTGGACTGCAAGGAGACCTAGCCAGTAAATCCAAAAAGAAATGAGTCCTGAATATTCATTGGAAGGACTGAGGTTGAAGCTGAAACTCCAGTACTTTGGCCACCTGATGTGAAGAACTGACTCATTGGGAAAGACCCTGATGCTGGGAAAGGTTGAAGGCGGGAGGAGAAGTGGACAACAGAGGATGAGATGGTTGGAAGGCATCACCTACTAGATGGTCTTGAGTCTGAGTAAGCTCCGGGAGTTGGTGATGGACAGGGAAGCCTGGCGTGCTGCAGTCCATGAGATCGCAAAGAGTCCAACAGTACTGAGCGACTGAACTAAGGCTGTTTTTGCCCTAGGCTGATAAAGTTGAATAGCTGGGACAGAGACACTAGGACTTGGGGCGAATTCTTCAAAATATCTACCATCTGGCCTTTATAGAAAATGTTTGCTGATCCCTGGCTTAGGTGAAAAATAAACATAAATATAAAAGAAACTTTACAGTAGACTTGGATTTAACAAATGAAGAGAGCTAAGTGAATAATGAGTGGAAAGTTTTCTTTAGGAAAAGTCATTAAGTAGTTCGATAGTAAATTGTACTGTAGTTTAAGAAATCATTGGGTTATTGACTATTAATAGATTTTGCTGGAATAACATTTTTAAAATACTTAAATAATATATCTAAGAAGTAAGAATTAAACAGTGTGACATCAATCAAAATCAAGTCTCAATGAGAATTAAAATCCATCACTTGGGTTATTATTTAGTATTAATATCATGATTATCATTCTCTGTTGATATGGTTATTTTCAAAAGCAAGTGCTTCTATTTTCTGTGAAGTGAACTCTAATTAAATAAGTGTGTGGTTAGCTTAATGTATATTGACTTTAAGAAGTGAACAAATGGCTAAAGTCAGTTCACTGCATAAATGGATTGTTTTAGTTATCTCTTTTTTGAACTATATCCTTTTATCCCTCAGTATTATAACAAAATATGTTTTCAGGTTTAGTCTCGCAATAATTAAAACACAATAAATCCACCACAATTAACAGGTGTCTATTTACACACATTAAGCATGCAGATGTACTGAAAATAGTCTTATTTGTAGTAAAATTGTTATACCAAATCTGTTTTGTTTCTACCATACTTTACAAACACATATTTATGTTGCTTTACATTTGAAAACTTCTACAGACTATTCCACTAAATATTTGTTTGGCCTTTATTTCATTTTATTTTTCAAATATACTAATGTATATTTGGTTATATGTAGAATTTCATTTTACTGTTTCCTTAAATTCCTATCTATCTATATTTCTTTAGGACTTGACTATATTTAGCACCACCTTTGGTTGAGAAATACTGATTATGTTAGTTTTCTTAATTATGAAGGTATTGAAGAAGGTCAGACTTAACCTTAGTCCCAATGAAAATCTGCTAGATAATTAATAATATACATCCACCTGTTATTACAATTCAGCCAATTCTTCATCCAGTTAGCAGCTTCTGTGCAATTAATTTGAAACAACAGTGAAACAGTGTAATACAGTGTTAAATCATATTTTATACTTGACAGTTTTTTAGAAACAAAATTTGACCACAATAAAATAAAAATCAGATGAATTTACATTTTTTAAATTTTAGATGTAATGCTTTTTACCTTTGCTTATTTTAAAAGTACAAGGATACACATATTTTCAGCTATGTGATTAATGTATTAAACAAACTATTTTTCTTTAACTATTTTTAAATATCTTTTTCTATTTTCTTACATATGATTCTGAGTCTCATGTATAAAATTTAGAAAGTTATACTTAACTCAATGTTGTTTAAAATATTGAACTATAATTTATATAAAAGCATTTTATCAACTACAAAGCAAAAAGAAAAAAATTATTTGACATCCTTATGATTATCACATGCATCTAGTATCTTTGCTGTTTAGTCACTCAGTGTGCGTGGCTCTTTGCAACCCCATGGACTGCAGCATGCCAGTCTCCTCTGTCTTCCACATCTCCTGGAGTTTGCTCAAATTCGTGTCCATTAAGTCAGTGATGCTATCTAACCATCTCATGATTCTTACCACTGAGCCACATGGGAAGTCCAGCAGTTATTAAATTCTAATACTCTAACTTACCATTATTAAACATTATTTAGTATAATTATTTTTAATTGAAGGTTTTTACTCAATTATATTAGAAGGATAAACAATCAACATTAAGAATAAACAAGTTTACTAAATACTTCTATACTAGGCATTATGGGTGGTACATTATACAAGAAATACAAATAACTTCATTTCTTTCTGACTTTTGACCATATAATTAATGCCATTATATTTAATACTTATTAAATGTAATCCCACAAGTTTCTGGTCACACAGAACTAAAGCCCCATGAAAAGTGGCCCTTGAAGCTTCCAACAGATATTTTGGCAATATCCAAGGGGTGCTGTGTTTATAAATTAGCCCCGATTCTAACATGGGAAAGTCATCACCATCTCTACAGAGCTAAAATTTTGCTGAGCAGAAGTTCTGCACACCTGGAAATCCACAACCATGACTGTAATTCAAGCTACATGTTTGCCAGTGCCAATGGGCTGGAAATCCCTGTCCTTAGCCCTCCCTGACAATTAATACCCTTGATCCTTGTTGCAAGAAATCTTGGGCCTGGGAAATTTCTGGTTTACACAGTCCCTGTCACATCAGATGACATATAGTGACACCAGGATGGGTCAGACCAGATCCAAATGTGAGCCTTTTAAAGTGCAACTGGAACCTTTACATTCTTCTGATCTTCTGGCCTTCTGGCTGAGTCTAGCTCATTATGAGAGAATTATTTCTTGTGATTGTGAAGGTTTGGAGTGTTTTGTGTCATATGAAAACTTACTTCTTTGCCAACTTCTTAGCCCTGCAACAGTTCACCAAACGTGTATGTATATCTTAATCAATGCTAGATGAGAACACCATTTTTGTTCCCTGACAAGCGTGAAGGTATTCTGAGCCACCATATAAATCATGAGGAAAAAAGGATGTCTTGGTCTGTGCAAAAAAAGTTTGGGCTTTAGAAAAAAAGAGGATCACTGAAGCAAATGCATTTGTGTCTCATATCTCATTTAAGTGTGCATTATCCAATTTTATCATGACTTAGACTCGAAGTATTAATAGATCTAGTACAATTACTATTTTAGAGATAATAAAATTGAAACTTAGAAAACTAAATCGTGTGTTTATAGTTACATCCTATAAGGGCTAAAATTCAAACTCAGGCTGATGTGAGTTCAATGCCTTTTCTTATTTTTATTACATTCAGTTCAGTTCAGTTCAGTCATTCAGTCATGTCCAACTCTTTGCGACCCCATGAATCACAGCATACCAGTCCTCCCTGTCCAGCACCAACTCCCGGAGTTCACTCACTCACGTCCATCGAGTCGGTGATGCCATCCAGCCATCTCATCCTCTGTGGTCCCCTTCCCCTCTTGCCCCCAATCCCTCCCAGCATCAGAGTCTTTTCCAATGAGTCAACTCTTGGCATGAGGTGGCCAAAGTACTGGAGTTTCATCTTTAGCATCATTCCTTCCAAAGAACACCCAGGGCTGATCTCCTTCAGAATGGACTGGTTGGATCTCCTTGCAGTCCAAGGGACTCTCAAGAGTCTTCTCCAACACCACAGTTCAAAAGCATCAATTCTTCGGTGCTCAGCTGTCTTCACAGTCCAACTCTCACATCCATACATGACCACTGGAAAAACCATAGCCTTGACTAGACAGACCTTTGTTGGCAAAGTAATGTCTTTGCTTTTCAATATGCTGCCTAGGTGGTCATAACTTTTCTTCCAAGGAGTAAGCGTTTTTTAATTTCATGGCTGCAGTCACCATCTGCAGTCATTTTGGAGCCCAAAAAGATAAAGTCTGACACTGTTTCCACTGTTTCCCCATCTATTTGCCATGAAGTGATGGGACCAGATGCCATGATTGTTTTCTGAATGTTGAGCTTTAAGCCAACTTTTTTACTCTCCTCTTTCACTTTCATCAAGAGGCTTTTTAGTTCCTCTTCACTTTCTGCCATAAGGGTGATGGCATCTGCATATCTGAGGTTATTGCTATTTCTCCCAGCAATCTTGATTCCAGCTTGTGCTTCCTCCAGCCCAGCGTTTCTCATGATGTACTCTGCATATAAGTTAAATAAGCAGGGTGACAATATACAGCCTTGACAAACTCCTTTTCCTATTTGGAACCAGTCTGTTGTTCCATGTCCAGTTCTAACTGTTGCTTCCTGACCACAGTACACATACATGTAACATACACACATACATATAACATTAGACATATCTCATTATTATTATTACTAGATAATTTAGGAGCACAGAGACTCTCTGCTTCCTCTCCCCTGATTTTCCTGAGCATGTTGTGTGTGTGTATGAGTCAGTATATCTTCTCGGCTGCTTGTGCTCATTTGCAGCAAGAAGAGATGGGAAAGGCTGACTAGGAATAGGTATAAACTCTTCAGGGAAGTGGAGCAAGTACACAGAGTGACACAGAGTAGCTCCTGGCTAGTCTTTTCCTCAGTACCTCTGAGCCTTCCCCCACAACCTATCTATATTACGCAAGTGTTTACATTACGCAACTGTTCAAGTTGATACCTGAAAGCTTCTTTTCTGAAAGCTTTAACCCGAAAGCACATTACCATGCTGCAACCATCTAGCAGTAACAATTGATTATTTTGAAGGTGCCTGGCCCACTTTTAAATGTACAAAGTGTACTAGAACAAAATTTGTCCTGAAGTATGAATTTCCCCTAAAATCAAATTCTTAAAAGAACAAGTGAAAACACAAAGTATCAGAGATCTCTTTAAATTGCTGGCAGGTTATCAGCAAGACTTGTGACAAATGTCTTCATGAAACCCTCTGCAGCAGCACAACACAGAATTGCAAAGGACCTGCATTACAACGCCTGCTGGGCAGTATAGGTTACATGTGTGCACGCGGGTGGTATTTGTCATAATATTAGGCCACAGGGTTTTGAATCTCAAGTGCTAGACTGACTCCTCAAATCTAGGCTTTGACAGGCTCAGAATCCAAGAATTTCGGTGGATGATGTGATTCCCATGGACTAATAACATAAACTCTTCTTCGTTTCAAATCTCAAACAAGAGACTCCATCATTCTGAGGACTAGTGACCTCTGGGTTAATATTGTCAAGGGTGCTGTCAACCCTGTTAACATATCGCCATCATTTTTTCCTTTCCAGAAGCTCTGTTGTAAAGAATACTCACTCAGCTTTGGACAGCTCTTTTTCCCAGTGGTCTTCAGTCTTACAGTTCCTACAATTATACATAACCTCATAAACATGAAAGTAAGTTTATGCATTGCAAAGATGTTTTCCCTAAGCGTCTTCATTAAAGGAAAATAGAACACAAAACAATCCCAAGAAAAAAAGACTTTAAAATGTTTACTAGTCATAATAAATATACTGATTTTTGTTACACTAACAAGAGGAAAAAACAAAAAAAGAAAAAAAACTTTAAAAAATCATGTTTTTGTCAAAAGAAATTACTTATAAGATTTTAATTCACATATGCTTTACCTGTTTAAACAGAAATGTTCTTCCAAGTGAAAATATATGCCACTCTCCAATGAGTTCTAATCTTGTATTCTTTTTTTTTTTTTTTACAGGTGTGGACTATTGGTGATGTGGTATAATTTAAAGCAGTATATTCAAAACACCTGGCAACCTGTTGAAATGTAAAATCCTATTCAGTTTTGCTGAGGTGGGGGTCTGATCATTTGCATAATATCAGTTCTGTTGATCCAAGGATCATACTTTAAATAATGAGGTTCTAATGTAGAAATTGCACCTTCTCCAGATAAACAGTATCCATCAGATCATAAATGTATGTATTGAGACATGTGTTTAATGGAGTAGTTCTTAATGGAGAAACACAAAACCTCTCATTGATGAACAGTTTCATTATAATTATAGATTTATTTCAATTTCATTATAGATTTATTAGAAGAGTGCCATAACCTCTACGTTATTTAATTCATTCATTTATTTAACAAATCCTTACATAACTCTATGTAACTATACAATGCTTATATATAATACCTCTATAAACCTTATATAATTATACAATGCATATGTTAGGCCCTGCTCCATATATTTTATGGTTAGAAACCTCCTTTTTTCCCTATAATCTATGAGGTAGGCACTGGTTTTTTTCCCCTCACTGTATATTATAGTGAGAAAATTAAGATATAGAGTGGTTATATGACTTATGTAATGTCATGGTCTATTAACTCTAGCATCTCAGTGGCTAAAATGTTTCTAGATTTTCTTATAGGAGTGAAGATTCCACTTAGCTAAATTTTTTTCACTTCCTTTGCTAAATAATAATTTTAAAAGTCATATTCAACTTCTTAAAAAATTTAGTACCTAATATGTGCCTAGAGCTATGCTAGAGAATTTTCACCTCTTACTTCACTTTCTTAATAACACCTTGAGACATATACCTTTATCAACAGTTTGCAGGTAAAGCTGAAAAGACCAAAATGAGTAAAGTGACTTGACTTCAGTTGGAAATCATTGGCAGCACCACGCTCATATCTACAGAATTCAAGGATTCTTTTTTAATGTGTTATGTGGACTCCCAAATAAAAATCACCCCCAAATTATGTAAAAAGTAATAGAGTTCACCTATGAAAACTAGATATTTCTTTAAATATGTGTAACATCTGAGTTAGCATTTATATCTCAACACAATTTAAATAAGTTTTTATACTAAATAGTACATAGCTCAATAATTAATTTATTCCTTTTTTCAAAGTCAAAAAAGATTTGCTGTTACTTGTAAAAGTTTTAAAAAATAATTTGAAGATAAAGACATTATTTAAAGTTACTAATAGAGTGATTTGTAAATACCTAAGTTAGTTACAAATTTAGTGAAAACTAGGCCATGAAGAGTTAAATGAATGTTTTCTCTTTTAGGTCACTATCTGAATGCTTTTGATATTTAATTAATCAAATCTAGTAATTACACAGCTGTATTCCTTACCATGAATTTAATTAGCAAGCTTTCTGTGAATTTTCAGGAGGAAGAGACACTAGGAAAAAGCAACTAAAGGAACATGACCAGTTGGTTTTAAAAATGTAGTAGAGGAAATAAAATTGTATCCATAAATATACAAGGTAAGAGGTTATAAAACCCTGGGGAGGCCAATGACACTAATGGAACAGCCAGAGTGAGGGAGGGACAGCTGCTAGCTGCCTTTTACTCAGAGATGGTATTACTGTAGACAAACCAATCTGCAGCTGTCACTCAAAGGCATAACCTTCGCACTCACCTTTTGCAAATTATCAGGGCTATATCCTTCCAATAACAGGCATGCATGCCCATGGATATGTATTGAGAGTGACACCTGACTTAAAAGGTTAATCCACATTTTAAAATAAATGTCTCCTACTGACATAAACAATGAATTACTTTGGCTCTTACTTTTCCTTTTTTTTATACATTTTCTCAACATGTATGTTGGACTTTTGATTTCATTCATACACTTTCTTTCTTTCTTTCTTCTCCCTGTCCTTGCTTCTTTCTCTTTTTCTTTTCTTCTCTTACCTTCCCCCAGGGCCCCAGGATCAGTAGCAAGAGTAGAAGTAGCAAGAGTAGACCAAGCCAAAGGAACACCCAAGCAAACTTAAAATTTTAGAACATCTGCAAGCAGAGGAACTGTACATATTTACCCAACATTTCAAGGTGGGACTTGGGAGCAATTGGTTTTCTGTTTATTAAAATTAAAAGTCTCTTATTTGGTGTAACCTATACATAGGCTGTGGAGAAGGCAATGGCACCCCACTCCAGTACTCTTGCCTGGAAAATCCCATGGATGGAGGAGCATAGTAGGCTGCAGTCCATGGGGTCGCTAAGAGTCGGACACGACTGAGCGACTTCAGTTTCACTTTTCACTTTCATGCATTGGAGAAGGAAATGGCAACCCACTCCAGTGTTCTTGCCTGGAGAATCCCAGGGACTGGGGAGCCTGGTGGGCTGCCGTCTATGGGGTCGCACAGAGTTGGACACGATTGAAGCAGCTTAGCAGCAGCAGCATACATAGGCTGTGTCCTTAAGTTCTGGCTCCTCTCAAACAAAACTTTATTTTGTAAGAACCATCACAATTGATAGTTACCTCACACGCTATAAGGGAGCTAGAAGAGGGAATTTACTAACAAAACACACAACTTTCCTTTTTTTAAAAAACCATTCATCTCTGTTTTCAGCCTCCAAACAACAGGCCCCTGCTTCTCTTTGTCCTTCAGCACACAGCCTTGTGGGCTCCCCATTCCCACCTTTTAGATTTCACCAGCTCTGGGGCTTCTCAATCCTTTTGTTTTTTTACATCACCTTAATATCTGAACCCACTATTTAATATTATTTTTAAGAATGTGAAAGACAGTAGAGGAGAGCGAAGCTATTTGACAATAAACGCTGACATATAAATTCTATCAAATTCTTGTAAATGGCATCTACCTCAGAGGGGGGGTCTTGATAGTCATATAGAGGAACGACAAGCTTTTTGTATCATCATCAATGACTGCAAGCCTCTGTCTCCAGCCATCCCAGCATTTGCTCAATTAACACATGAAGAAAAGTGGCTATGGGGCTATGGCTCAAAACAGGGACTACCCTTCCAAAAATTAAACTGGCTGGCACTAAGATCAGTGCCTAATTTCTATCAGCCGTAACCAACTAAGCCTAATATGGGACCAGTTAGGCAATGAGATATTTCTTTCAGTTACCAAATTATTAAATATTTAAAGTTGTGAGTATAAGCAGATTGGCAAATCTAAGGTTTCTGATATCCTCTGAAAAAGGATATCAGAAAAGTAAAGTTTCCTTTACTACTGATCTGAGAATCTCTAACAACACACAGGCACAAGTTTCCTGAGAAGCTAAAGACTCTGAAGGCTTCCCTCTTGGCTCAGTGGAAATGAATCTGCCTGCCAAGCAGGGGACACAGGTTCAATCTCTAGGTCAAGAAGACCCACTAGAGAAGGCAATGGTAACCCACTTCAGTATTCTTGCCTGAGAAATCCCATGGACAGAGGAGCCTGGTGGGCTATAGTCCCTGGGGTTGCCCAGGGGGTTGCAAGAGTTGGACATGACTTACTGACTAAATAACAACAACAAAGATGGTGAAACTTCACAGCCTCACATGTCCTAGCAAGGTATTCACACACCTGGGTCTGGAAATCTGCAAAAGATATATTTCATATTACTACCCAGTAATAATGCCCACCCCACAAAACTGTGTCAGTTAGGCCTCACAAAACTGAATCTGACCTGAAAGTACATTTTTATTTAAAACAAAAACAAAGAAAGAAAGGGCAAAAGAAAGAAAGAATGAGATTCAGTCAGAATTCCTCAATGCAGTTATATTTAGCAGATTATTTTAATGTACATTTGAGAAGCTTGTAGTATCCCTTTGGAGACAGTAAAATAGTTTTGCTTACAATGCATTTCTTACAATGCACTAAGAGTGTTCCTAAGTTAAAGCAAAAAAAAAAAAAAATCAATATGTATAGAATAACCAGATATCCTGAATTTATACAAAGATTCTTCCTTTTCTATGAAGAAATAGAGGGTTTCCCCAAAGATCCAGAATGCTAACACTATCAGTATTCATGGAAGCACATTTGATTAGAACAAGAGGATGTTTTGACTTCTGTTGAAGAATGACATTAGCTACATCCATAAAAGCAGAATTAATTTACCACAAATGAGTTTATGGAAAATCAATCTTGCCATTTTAAATTCCTACAGAATCTGAAAGTCTTACAGAATCTCAGGCACTTGAATAATTTCACAAAATGATTTTTAAACTTGACATATAATTTTATAGAATGTTTTGTCCCATTGTCTAATAAATATTCATAAAATTCTTTCATAGGCTTACCAAAATATCAAAGGCTATAATTTACAGCAGATAACAGGAAGGTAAGCTGGAAGTGCCAAGACAATTGGAACTACTCTTAGGGGATAGCAAGTAAAAAGAGTCACCTTTGGAGGAGGAGTCCTCCGCATTTCAGGGTTCAGCAAACAGAGGAGTCCTGATTCCCACCATCTTTCTTACTGTCCCTTCAGATGGCAACCTGGCTTGATGAAAACTTTTTCCTTGAAGACGGCTTTGTATTTTAAAAAGGTATTTATTAGTATAATAATAATAAAGATCAAGGGAAAGAGTGTAATTTATTCTGGAACCTATACCTTTCAGAAATGGTTTTAATTACAGTTACAATATCATACAAATAGAAGGCAATCCTCCCATTCTTTTAAAAGTGTGGATTATATCCATTTCTCCCAAATACAGGCAGATAGAAAAATCTTAAAAGACTGAGAGAAAATTTCATGAAATTTAGTATTTTAAAACAAACTCTTATTTTTAATGTATTTTTCTCTGTGTATTCCAGTTATATAGAGATTCCAGAAATCCAGTAAGACTTTGATTTCTATTATTTGAAGTAGTCAGGTAGATTTTGTCAACTACTTCAAAATTCTTATTTTTATATTTTATGTCTATAAACTACTGATGTGAAAAGATTGTCCATAGAACAAAAAATTAATATATTTTATTTTATATAACCTATGTGGTGGTGGTTTAGTTGCTGAGTCATGTCTGACTCTTGCAATCTCATGAACTGTAGCCCGTCAGGCTCCTCTGTCCATGGGATTTTCCAGGCAAAAATACTGGAGTGGGTTGCCATTGCCTTCTCCAGGGGATCTTCTCGACCCAGGGATTGAACTCAAGTCTCCTGCATGCAGGCAGATTCTTTACTGAGTGAAATACCAATGAATTCCCATGTAACTAATACATATAACAAATTATCATGAAAGGACATGTTTTTCAAAATAAAAAGCTCTATGCTGCTACTGCTAAGTCACTTCA
The DNA here is from genome assembly GCF_002263795.3 of Bos taurus. Taxonomy (NCBI): domain Eukaryota; kingdom Metazoa; phylum Chordata; class Mammalia; order Artiodactyla; family Bovidae; genus Bos; species Bos taurus. The sequence continues at coordinate 36,546,079 of NC_037328.1, read as the reverse complement.
GTTGTGTCCGACTCTGTGTGACCCCACAGACGGCAGTCCACCAGTCTCCCCCGTCCCTGGGATTCTCCAGGCAAGAACAATGGAGTGGGTTGCCATTTCCTTCTCCAATACAGGAAAGTGAAAAGTGAAAGTGAAGTCGCTCAGTCGTGTCTGACCTTTCGTGACCCCATGGACTGCAGCCCACCAGGCTCCTCCATCCATGGGATTTTCCAGGCAAGAGTACTGGAGTGGGGTGCCACTGCCTTCTCCAAAAAGCTCTATAAATATTTCTAAAAGTGGAAGTGTTCAGCTCTTACAAATCCTGTTTTGTCAATAAAGTATCTTTTGAATAGAAAAACTGAAGAGCATAAAGAATGAATGAGTTACATATTAAGCCTGTGCCTTTGCTAGATAGGGAACCTGATTTTGGGAATCTTCCCAGACTACAGCCTAGTAACAACTTATATTAAATTACCACAAAGTAAATAATAGACAAGCATAGCATATTATAGGGTAAGGACAGTTATATTGAAAAGGATCAGATGAAAATATAATAATCTTCCCAGTGAACACACACATACTCAAAAAAAAAATGTATATCCACATCACCTGCCAGATCATTTTCCCTTTTTATAAAACAGGAAATTTAAAACACACAATTTATTCTACCTGTTGAAGTAATGTAAATGAAGGTTGGTTTAGCCCAACAACTGAATTTCTCTTTAGATTTACCAAATGAAAACTAGACAACTGTTGGGCATATATACTATCAAATCAGGCTGATATTCAATCAGTCTTGCAAAATATCATGTGTCACAGAAAGAAAAATGGCAGCAATTTAGCTTTATGTAATAGCTATATAATGAATTATGAGAATTTGTCTTAGTTTTTCTGAAATAAGAAGGAAATAGAGATATAGTTTTGGTGTTCACAAAAGGTAAGTAGCTTAATTACTCAGTTTCTACATCTGCAAAATGAATTTAATAATATCGCTTACCTCATATTGTTATTGTAAAAGATACAGATAAAAATGGTAAAGAGCTTAGTTATTGGAACTCAACACACATTTACAAATATTGTTACTGTTTGGTAACTTAACTTGATCAGAAATAAAGCCAGGTCTTCCTGTGCCCACATCCATAATCTCTCCATTGCTGCTATTGGTCAGAATAAAATGGAATAAAGTCATCCTTGATTTTGCTTTCTTTAAATTCAGATAATAAAAAATAAGCCTGAGTTTATTCAGTGTATTTCTATTATCAGAATTGAAATAAACTGTCTTCCCCATTAATCCACATATTTTGTTGTTATCTTTACTCCCTGTGTACTCTTCACTTATTGAAATATATAGAAGAAACTTAAAGTCAATCATCCAATAGGAGACTGTCATGTCTGAAGCAAATCTTAACAGGTTTACCTATCAATTAAGTCCAAAAAATGCTACTGAGCACCTACAATCAATGAAATGTTCTGCCTTTCCCTAAGGATTGGGACATCCAAAAAAGATTGTATAAATGACTTGCTCACAGATATTATATCTAATGTATTATATATAATAATATATTCTGCACTGGAAATGATAAAATTAAGGAAAACTGGAAGAAAAGATTAGGAAACCTTTATGTAGTTTCATTCTGAAAATACATTCCCCATGACAGAATACAAATCTGACTTTGAGATTTTCAGCAACCAGTGCAGGAAAGAAATACATTATTGGAAGTGCTCAAAAAAGGAAAGGAGGAAAAGCAAAACAAATTTTTTTTTCCTAAACTGAGTATTTAGATAATTCTCCATTGAGCCTTTATATTAATAAATATCACCAATATCATCCCCACCATTGATGCAATAAAATATTTGGATGAGCTTGGTTCTTAAGATATCTTTCAATGTAGATAGATTAAAATACATTTTTAATTAAATTATGTAAAGAGGAAAAATAATATATCAAATATGTCAAAATAAGATGACATATTTATTTATTTTTCTTAAATAAGACTATGGACTGGAAATATTTTAGACATTCAACAGAAAATATTTATTAAAATCACACTTTTATAAAGTTTTGGCATACCAAATCTTTAGAAAGTGCCTGAAATTATTTATCTGCAGATTAAGGACAGATTTGTCGTATTTAAAGGGCACCAGTGCTAGGTGAAAATTAAATGCTAGAGATAGGCAAGAAATCATAAAAGTATCAAAGTCCGTGCCACCCCTGCCGGAAGATGACTGGATAAAATAATCTGGGTGTGCTTCAGTTTGCTGAAAACTTTGGTGCGTCGCTGAGGTTCCCAAGTTCCACCTGATAACAGTGTCATTACTCAAAATGTTGTGACAATACAATGCATTACTGTTACTTTCGAGGTATGATGTAAGTAATTTGTTAAAATATGAAGTGTAAAAGCTTGTGGATGATTGATGAAAGAATATTTTACATAACTTAGTCTTCTATAAATTTAAGCTACCACTTAAAAACAGGCTCAAGCTTTCAAATCAATGATATTTCCAGTTTCCCATACTGTACTATCCACCAGCCCTATTGTCTCACTTGGAGGTCAAGGTCAACTTTTATCCTAATGCTTACATTATTGGTTCTCCTAAAAGAGGGAAATCTTCTCTATAGCTAGGTCTCTAACAAAAGACAGAAAATGCAAAATGGAAGTAAAGGGTCACATATTTATAGGAAAATGGAATAAGCATATTTTGCAGTTTAATATGCATGTACTGAGCAGCTTCACTCATTGACATTGCCTACCTGATTCCCACAGGTATTTGAATTTGTCCACAAAATTTTTCAGGCAAGTGAGAGGATAAGGTAAAAGAATATCATGTGGCTGGATATCAGCGGATGAGGGAGCAAGGTGTCAAGAAGGCAAGAAGGAAATGCATATCTCTAGCTTTTAAACCATCATCTTAGCCAAAATAAGCACAACAAATCACCTGTGACCTAAGATTACACAGAGCCTTCAAGGATGGCTCCACAAGAAGGATGCACTGAACGCTCCCTCTTAGAACATCTAATGCATTTGGAACACCCTCAAAATGACCTCCTGGGGATGAAGACTTCAAGTGGCCAGTTTGCAGCTTGTATTTGTCACAGTTCTGCAGAGAAACAGACACTGTAGGATGCATATTTTTAGATAGAGATTTATTTTAAGGAATTTGCTCATAGGATTATGGAACCTAGCAAATCTCCAAGGTGGACCAGCAGGTAGGAGACCCTGGATGAGCTGATGTTGCAGGGCAAATCTGAAGGCTGTCTACTAGGAGAATTCCCTTTTGCTCAGAGTAAGTCAATCTTAGATATATTTAAGCCTTCAATTGTTTGGACACGATCTATTCAAATTATGGAGAAGAATCTGTTTTATTCAAAGTCCACAAACTTGAATGCTGATCTAACCTGAAAACATCCTCACAGAAACATCCAGAATGCTTGACTACATACCTGGCCACTGTGACCCAGCCAAGCAGACACAAAAATTTAATCATCACGCAGCTCATCTCAGCCAATAGTTCTCTATCAGCCAACAGTTAAACTCCAATAAAATTTCACACATTCTCCTTCATGTAGAATTTCTTTCTTTCATTTTCTCTTGTTACAGGACAATATGAAGAAAAACATTTAGCATAGAAAACTGCCAAGCATCTAGAAAGAGTTAATCTGGACCTTCTCTAGAAAGCTTGAATAAATATAGGCATTTATTCATTTATTTAGCTGATTTCAATTTACAGCTTTAAGTGAGCTGTAATTCAAAATGACATCAATTTGTGAATTTATTATTGCCATTAATATATACCTTTGTGAGAATGTCAAAGTGATTAATTCTGAATAATACCTGCTGCTGCTGCTACTGCTGCTAAGTCGCTTCAGTCGTGTCCAACTCTGTGCAACCCCACAGACGGCAGCCCACCAAGCTCCCCCGTCCCTGGGATTCTCCAGGCAAGAACACTGGAGTGGGTTGCCATTTCTTTCTTCAATGCATGAAAGTGAAAAATGAAAGTGAAGTCGCTCAGTTGTGTCTGACTCTTCACGACCCCATGGACTGTAGCCCACCAGGCTCCTCCATCCATGGGATTTTCCAGGCAAGAGTACTGGAGTGGGGTGCCATTGCCTTCTCCGAATAATACCTACATATCTAATTATATCAATAGTTACAACGTGTTTTCCTAACACAAAAGATTTTTAAGGTGGTATAAAATGAACATTTGTAAAAACCAAATGAATTTGAACATGTGTGTTAGAGATGTTAGCACTTCTAACACTATTAAGTGTTGTGCCTTAAAGCTAATTATATCTCTTATAAAGTTATGCCATGTGATAAACATCAGTTGTGCTAATTTTAGACCATGTCACTTGAGTAAAACTGTTACTTTTCTCTTCAGAAACCCTGGGAACTAGTGGACCATGTATGCTCAGTTTCTTCGGTCGTGTCCGACTCTTTGCGACCCTATGGACTGTAGCCCTCCAGGCTCCTCTGTCCATGGGATTCTCCAGGCAAAAATACTGGAGTGGGTTGCCATGCTCTTCTCCAGGGGATCTTCCCTGTATCTCCTGCACTGCAGACAGACTCTTCACCCACCTAGCCACCTGGGAAGCCCATCTAGTGGACCGCTTGCTTCTAATTTTCAAGGACTAGAGGTGTGCTGGTAAGAGTGAGTTTGTATCAGTTATTTTTGGATAGAGTATGAAATGTGTCAAAACACCAATATTTTTCAGAACAGCAATATTTTTGAAAAGTGATGCTGTCATTCTTTTTATTTTTAAAGATGGTCAGGATTTCTTAAAGGTTATCATGTATGAGATCTTATGGCAGATATAGTTAGCTTTGTGGATAGAAAAACCATATGTGTTTTTTTTTAAACCATTAGTAAAGAAAGGTTATTACATAAGGAAATTTTATAGCAGGCTAGTACAAAGGGGATCTCCAAAAGTACTTTTTAAATGGGTTACTTAACTTGCCCATCAGATGTAAGGTACAACTGTTAGCAGTAGACCACAAACTTTTTAATACTAGAACTGCTGGTGCCAGTTGCTACTTTTGTATGGCTGTATTCACCTAAGAGGATTTTAAGAAAGTAAATCACTCAACTACTTTCTTATATATTTTCCCATATGTTTGCCTTCTAAGGTTTCCTTGTTGTGAGCATTTTTAAGGAATATTACAGATTGATAAGTAGCACATAAAATCCTTGTGAGCATGCTGATGTAAGATTTGAGTCTCCAAAGTACAATCTTTTAAAGAAGAATTGTCTCTTTAATCTCTTTAATTTTAATTTTTTTTAATTTTTATTGGAACATAGTTGATTTACAATATTGTGTTAGTTTCAGGTATATAGCAAAGAGAATCCATTATATGATATCACTTATACATGGAATCTAAAAAAAAAATACAGTAAAAATGAAATTCTTTACAAAACACAGTAGAGTCACAAATGTAGAAAACAAACAAGGTTTGAGGAGATAACGTGGGGAGATGGATAAATTAGAAGACTGGAATTGACATATGTATAATACTATATATAAAATAAATAACTAAGAAGAACTGCTGTACATAACAGGGAACTCTACTCAATACTCTGTAATAGACTATTGGGAAAAGAATCTAAAGAAAAAAAATAATTCACTTTTTTAATATAATAAACTTTGCCTTGAGTTTTTTACTTTAAAAATTAAATTTCAATTATAACCAAATCTCCTGATGGGTGTTTTAGTCTCCCATGTTAGAATATTTATGGAAATGTATGAGCCAAATTATCAGTTCAGATCTTTGCCATTCTATCAAAATTTTGTGGTCTGAGGGGATAAGTTAAATACCTACTTATTCAACTTACCTGGCTCAACTATATCCAAAAGAAATAAAAATTATACTTCACTTGAAAAACCTTATTTCATCTCCTAGTATCTGACTAGTGTTTCTTTTTTTATTTATTTACTTTTTGTCAAACAATAATCATAATTCACTTAATCAGTTTTCAAAAGCTGAATATGCAAAACTAAGAGAAGAGTCTGGATAGGTGAAAACATCTTAACTCTTTTCAAAGCCAAAGAAAACTCATTGCTTTCTGTGAAGGAAATATTAAAATTGTTTCTTGCAAAAATAACAATAATACTAACCAAAATGATCTTCCAATGAAGGAAAAGACAATTTCATATTTATTGCTCAATCCAGTGAGTATTTTAAACTTATTTTCAAATATGGGTATTTGCATACTTGTTTCCTACTATTATATATTCCTTTTTAGGTAAGTATTCAAGTGGGCCTTAGGAAGCATCACTACAAACAAAGCTAGTGGAGGTAAAGTGATGGAATTCCAGTTGAGCTATTTCAAATCCTAAAAGATAATGCTGTGAAAGTGCTGCACTCAATATGCCAGCAAGTTTTAAAAATTCAGCAGTGGCCGCAGGACTAGAGAAAGTCAGTTTTTCATTCCAATGCCAGAGAAAGGCAAGGCCAAAGAATGTTCAAACTGCTGCACAATTGCACTTATCTGGCAAAGTAATGCTCAAAATTCTCCAAGCCAGGCTCCAACGGTACATGAACAATGAAATTCCAGATGTTCAAACTAGATTTAGAAAAGGCAGAGGAACAAGAGATTGAACTGCCAACATCCATTGGATCATAAAAAAGCAAGAGAATTCCAGAGTAACATCTACTTTTGTTTTATTGATTATGCCAAAGCCTTTGACTGAGTAGATCACAATAAACTGTGGAAAATTCTTAAAGAGATGGGAATACCAGACCACCTGACCTGCCTCCTGAGAAATCTGTATGCAGATCAAGAAGCAACAGTTAGAACTGGACATGGAAGAACAGACTGGTTCCAAATAAGGAAAGGAGTACGTCAAGGCTGTATGTTGTCACCCTTCTTATTTAACTTATATGCAGAATATATCATGTGAAACGCTGGGCTGAATGAAGCACAAGATGGAATCAAGATTGCTGGGAGAAATATCAATAACCCCAGATACAATGATAACACCACCCTTATGGCAGAAAGTGAAGAGGAACTGAAGAGCCTCTTGCTGAAAGTGAAAGAGGAGAGGGGAAAAGTTGGCTTAAAACTCAAGATTCAAAAAATTAAGATAATGGCATCCAGTCCCATCACTTCATGGCAAATAAATGGGGTAACAATGGAAACAGTGAGAGACTTTATTTTCTTGGGCTCCAAAATCACTGCAGATGGTGACTGCAGCCATAAAATTAAAAGACACTTACTCCTTGGAAGGAAAGTCATGATCAACCTAGATAGCATATTCAAAAGCAGAGACATTACTTTGCCAACAAAGGTCCATCTAGTCAAGGCTAGACTAGATGGTTTTTCCAGTAATCATGTATAGATGTGAGAGTTGGACTGTAAGGAAAGCTGAGCACTGAAGAATTGATGCTTATGAACTATAGTGTTGGAGAAGACTGTTGAGAGTACCTCGGACTGAAAGGAGATCAAACCAGTCAGTCTTAAAGGAAATCAGTCTTGAATATTCTTTGGAAGGACTGATGCTGATGCTGAAGCTCTAAATCTTTGTCCACATGATGTGAAGACTGACTCCTTGGAACAGACCCTGATACTGGGAAAGATTGAAGGCAGGAGGAAAAAGGGATGACAGAGGGTGAGATGGTTGGATGCCACCACTGACTCGGTGGAGATGAGTCTGAGTAAGCTCCGAGAATTAGTGACAGACAGGGAAGTGTGGCGTGCTGCAGTCCATGGGGTTGCAAAGAGTCAGAGACAACTGACAGACTGAACTGAACTGTAAGAAACATTTAAAGGTACTGAAGTGCAAAATAATATATGCCTAGATCATATTCACTCCTTGACAAACAAAATAAGAACAAGACAATTTTAGAAGAAAGCTTTACCAATAATAAACTTTTAGAAAAAAATAATCCTTTATATATATATATATATACAAAATAATTTTTTGCATAAAACAGAGCTTAGTCATGAGAAACTAGTATAGGCTTGATAACAAAGTTTCATAAAAATATTTAAATAAATGAAAGTATTTTTTCATATAAACAAACACAAAAATTACAAAAAAAACAGCCTCACATATACAGGGAACAAACCAGTGGTTTCAGGTGGAGAGAGGAAAACAGGAAAGGGCAAGATAGGGTTAAGATATTAAGAAATACAAACTACTATGGCGTGCTGCGATTCATGGGGTCGCAAAGAGTCGGACACGACTGAGCGACTGATCTGATCTGATGTATGAAATAAATAAGTTACAAGGCTATATTGTACATCACATAAAATATAACCAATATTTATAATAATAAAAATGGAGTATAACCTCTAAAAATTGTGATTCACTGTGTTGCACACCTGATTAATATAACTAACCAACTAAATCTTTCAATGTAATATTAAAATTAATCTCATCAAATAGAGCTTATTAAATATTTTCTCACAGTCTGCCTTTTGTCCACAAATTATTTATACTCCCCACACACTATAGAATAAAGTATACTTATTCCCTTCTAAGACTCCAAGTTCTAAGCTCAAGAAATCATCATTTGAATCAGGTTCAGCCTCCTTAGGCATACGCATCTTCAAACTAAAAGTTTTAGAATTAAGGGACAAGTTTTTATCCCTACATTCCCTGGGTTCGATCTCTGGGTAGGCATGGCAACCCACTCCAGTATTCTTGCTTGGAGAATCCCAATGGACAGAGGAGCCAGGTGGGCTATAGTCCATGAGGTCACAAAGAGTTGGACATGACTGAGGGACTAATCATGCACATCCCACATACCCACTATATAATGATGAGATAAGACAACCTAAACTTCCATTAAAAAATGTGGGACAAAACAAAAGGCACATAGCAGTCACTTGTTCAGTCACTCAGTGGTGTCCAACTCTTTGTTAGCCCATAGACTGCAGCACACCAGGCTTCCCTGTCCTTCACAATCTCCCTGAGTTTGCTCAAACTCATTACCATCGAGTCAGTGATGCCATTCAACCCCATCTTCTACTCTATCACCACCTTCTCCTCCTGCCCTCAATCTTTCCCATCATCAACGTCTTGTCCAATGAGTTGGCTCTCTGCATCAGGTGGTCAAAGTATTGGAGCTTCAGCAATAGTCTTTCCAAAGAATATTCAAGATTGATTTCCTTTTGGATTGACTGGTTTGATGTCCTTGCTGTCCAAGGGACTCTCAAGAGTCTTCTCCAACACCACAGTTCAAAAGCATCAATTCTTCCACAATCAGTCTTCTTTATGGTCCAACTCCCACATCCATACATGACTACCGGAAAAACCATAGCTTTGATTATATGGACCTTTGTCAGCAAAGTGATGTCTCTGATTTTTAATATACTGTCTAGATTTGTCATACCTTTACTTCCAAGAGGCAAGTGTCTTTTAATTTCATGGCTGCAGTCACTGTCCACAGTTATTTTGGAGCCCAAGAAAATAAAGTCTGTCACTGTTTCCATTGTTTCCTCATCTATTTGCCATGAAGTGATGGAACCAGATCCCATAACTTTAGTTTTGGGAATGCTGAGCTTTAAGCCAGCTTTTTCACTGTCCTCTTTCACTTCCATTGAGAGGTTTTTAGTTCCTTTTCACTTTCTGCAATTAGGGTATCATCTGCATATCTGATAGATGGGGAAACAGTGGACACAGTAGCTGACTTTATTTTGGGGGGCTCCAAAATCACTGCAGATGGTGATTGCAGCCATGAAATTAAAAGACGCTTACTCCTTGGAAGGAAAGTTATGACCAACTTAGACAGCATGTTAAAAAGCAGAGACATTACTTTGTCAAGAAAAGTTCATCTAGTCAAGGCTATGGTTTTTCCAGTGGTAATGTATGGATGTGAGAGTTGGACTATCAAGAAAGCTGAGCGCCGAAGAATTGATGCTTTTGAACTGTGGTGTTGGAGAAGACTCTTGAGAGTCCCTTGGACTGCAAGGAAATCCAACCAGTCCATCCTAAAGGAAATCAGCCCTGGGTGGTCATTGGAAGGACTGATATTGAAGTTGAAACTCCAATATTTTGGCCACCTGATGCAAAAAGCTGACTCATTTGAAAAGACCCTAATGTTGGGAAAGATTGAAGGCAGGAGGAAAAGGGGACAACAGAGGATGAGATGGTTAGATGGCATCACTGACTCAATGGACATGAGTTTGGGTAAACTTCAGGAGTTGGCAGTGGACAGGGAGGCCTGGCATGCTGTGGTTCATGGGGTTGCAAAGAGTCAGACATGACTGAGTTACTGAACTGAACTGAACTGCATATCTGAGGTTATTGATATTTCTCCCTGCAATCTTGATTCCATCTTGAGCTTCAGCCAGTCCAGTATTTCACATGATATACTCTGCATATAAGTTAAATAAACAGAATGACAATATATACACTTGACATACCCCTTTCCCAATTTTGAGCCAGTCCGTTGTTCCATGTCCAGTTTAACTGTCACTTCTTGAACCTGCATACAGATTTCTCAGGAGGCAGGTAAGCTGGTCTGGCATTCCCATCTCTAAAAATTTTCCACAGTTTGTTGTGATCCTCACAGTCAAAGTCTTTAGCATAGTCCGTCAAGCAGAAGTATATATTTTTTCTGGAATTCCCTTGCTTTTTAAATAATCCAACAGACACTGGCAATTTGATCTCTGTTTCCTCTACCTTTTCTAAATCCAGCTGTACATCTGAGACCTTGGTCCTTGGTTCACACATGCTGAAGCCTATTTTGAAGGATTTTGAACATTACCTTGCTAGCATGTGGAGTGAGAACAATTGTATGATAGTTTGAATGTTCTTTTGCATTGCCTTTCTTTGGGATTGGAATAAAAACTTAAGCTTTTCTAGCCTTGTGGTCACTGATGAGTTTTCCAAATTTTCTGGCATATTGAGTGCCGCTCTTTAACAGCATCATCTTTTATGATTTTAAATAGCTTAGCTGGAATTCTATCACTTCCACTAGCTTTGTTCACAGTAATGCTTCCTAAGGCCCACCTGACTTCAGAGTGTTTCAGAATATGTCATTATAATTCCCTTAAAAGTTTTCCCTATTAAGATCGTCCCTTCTCTGTCTTGAACTGAGAATCTAAGGACTATGGAACAACATCTCTAAGAATCTTAGAACCTTACAATCTAGTGAAAGAGTCAAATAGCTTATACTACTCTGATGTTTTAAGACAGTCTTGGAGCTACAAGCTACACATCAGACACTGAAGAGATAATCGATAGATTTAGGTGATAGATTTTTTTTTTCAGTGCCATGGATTTGATCTTTATCTTGAGATTATTTCTAACATTGAGAGTCTTTTGATGCCTGGGAAATTAGAGAATCTGGGGATAAGAAACAGCTGTATATTCCAAAGAGTAAACATTATATTCTGGGTATTTCCCCTGGGTTCTGTTTTTACTTTATCATACCCAGATAAACAAAATAAATTGTCATTACTGATATTATGTATGGAAATTTCCTTATCCATGTCCACAAATATTTATGTATATATGACTCAATTCTCATTACGTGTGATAGCTACATTCAATAAAATCCACATAAACATGAATTAGCAAATACTGAATCATTGCCCACAGGGGAAATCAGGGTCAGGTTCCTCTGATTCTCTGGTCACAATATTTTCATTAGCCACTCAGTACATAACTTTGTCTTATGTATGTTTCTGTTTAAAAACACTTTAATATATATTGTTGCTGCATTAACATTGAATACACAGTGAATACAGTCCTATAACTTATGCCCAAACTATACATATTGCAGACCTGCTGACACTAGACAATATGTCAGTACTTGGGACAATTTTAAACAGTGAAATTACTAACATTGTGGTAGTAAATAGAATGAAAAGGATATTTGTTTATGGTAGGACAGCTGAATCAAGAAGGTAAAATGTTGCCTTGTTTAATCTCAACGGGGACCATACTTATTGGGTGACTGAAATTTCTCACTGCTCTGGGCAAGTTTATGTGACTACAAAAATGCCATGCAGCTTATATGTTATATAAAAATATATGTCTAGTTTTCCACATTATCCTGAGTGATCTCAATGCCAAACTTTTCAGAAGTCAGCACAGAGTCCCTTTTTCCAATCACCAATGACAACGGTTTCTCTGTCTCTCCAGCCTTTAATGACCATCTTGAGACTCTTTTGACTTCTGGCCACAACCAAGTCCCAAAATCATTATGACATGTATTAGTTTTTATTACAGGAGTAACTTCTAAGCAGCAATTCTTTTCAGTCATTTTTCACTAAAATAGCACGAGTGGATTTTAACAATCTATCTTAAATCTTAGAGGCTTCAAACAAGGATCATTTTCTGTATCTTACAGGTCTGTGGATTGCCTTGGATCAAACTGAGCAGTTCATTTGCTGGTCTTACTTAGGGTCTCTCCAGCAATGATAGTCGAATGCCAAGAGTGGGCCCGGAATCATGTGGAGGCTGGATTGGACTGGGATGTTGGACGTCTGTTTCACACAGTCTCAAAAGCCTCTCCTCCAAGTTTCTCCCTTTGATTTCCTTATGTGGTTTCTCCAGCAAGGCAGTCTTATTTCTCATGTGACTGCACTCTGCATCCCAGGAAGTACAAGGCAGAAGGTGCCAGGTCTTTTTAAGACTTATACTGGAGCTAACACAGTGTGACTCCACTGTCTTCTATTGAGTAAACAGTCACAGGCCAGCCCAGGAAAAAGAAAGAATTTTTACCTCTTAACGATGGAATGAAACAATCTGTGGTTATCTTTAACCCAATAAAGAGCATATCCTTGTTTTATTTCTCAGCAATTTTCACTTCAGTAAAAATTTGCATATTTTAGCATTAAGCAGTTTGGGTTTTTTGTTTGCTCAGGGTTAAAGAAATGTTTTCCCTTAATCATGCTATGGAAAACTCTTATTATTCTCATTATGTTAAGAGTTATTAGAAAACAGTATCAATAGTATTCAAGTGATCTTCCATTTCTATTAAGATTATATGTATTCTCCTTAGATGTATTAATATGGTAAATTTATAAATGGATAGTGTTTTACTGAACCATCCTTGCATTTCTGGAGTAAAATTCTTATGATTCAGGAATGACATTTTTGGTGTATTATGTGTCTTTTTGATTGTTCATTTAAGATTTCCACATCAGTAATTAAACATGAGGTCACTTTAGTTGTGTGGTAAGTGTGTGTGATCTTTCTCAAGTTTTGGTAGCACTCTGATTCTGGCTGTGTGCAAAGTATTTTGGAAGAGCTCCCTTCTTTCCCTCTGATCTGAAAGGATTTAAATTTTATTCTGATTATTCTTTGGAATTGTGAAAGAGATCATCTGTGAACCCATCTGGGCCTGCCTAGTATTTTTCACATATTTAACTATCTGAAAAATTTATCTTGATTTTGTAATTATTTCTCTATTAATTTTTTAAAATTTGTGCTGGATTAATTTGCTTATTTTTTAAAATGTATAAACATTAAAAAGTTTATTCACAGTGTTTACCAGATTGAGTAAAATTCTTCAAATCCCACTGTCTTGATCAATTTACCCATTCCAAACTATAATTTGGTACATTTTGGCTTTCTCCCATTTTTTATTAGATTAGGAAGCAGTTTATCTATAAGAGAATCTCATGATTTGTGATCTTATGAGTTAAAAATACAGAATAGGAAAATTTATCATGGAAAAATCCTTTGGGAATAATTCATTTGAAGCCCAATACACCATTGCTCAGTTAATCCAAGACAGCCAATTTTCCCTCAAGCATTGGAAGAGATTTCTGTGTCTTTGGGTACCAGATGAAGTACTGGCTTACATTTAGAGGCCAAGTTGTATGAAAAAGAAGTACATTTGCATACTAGAATCATAATTGCATGAAGCGGACCAAGATGCTCATACTATGGAAGGCAGAAGGGTAGTAAGATTGAGTTAACAGAGAATTCTTCTAACCCATCACAGGCTCATTTCAGGGTGTATTCATGAAGAAGAGTGGAGAAATAGAATGTGGAAATACTTCAGGACTATCACACTTGCAAAAAAAGACTCAGCCAAAGATCCAAAGAGAAATCTGTTCATTCGGGGTATGTTTTCTCTTTGGCCCCATTTTTATGCGTTTGGCACATATTCTTCATAATTTAGAATCTGCAGTTATGTGTATTTCTTTGTTTCATTGGAGACCATATTTTTCCATTACTTTTGTTTGTTTTCTGTTGGTTCTTATGAGCTTTCAAAGACAAAAATTGAATTAAAATGGTTACTCCTACACATTTAAAATCAAGCCTATTATTTAATTTTATTATTTTTACTTTAGGAGTATCTAACATCTTGCTTTATCAGAAATTATTACATATTAATAAACCCTGCATTTTGAATTATAATAGTCTTATCATCTTGATCATTAATTTCCTATTTGCTTTTAACATTTGACTTTTAAAGTTCAAGTTATATCAACTTTAGAATATCTATAATTCAATACAATGTTGGCTTTTGAAATGTTGGGATATCAAAGTAATGAACAAGGTAACTTTCAGCCTCACTATTTTATTTCAAAATGTTAACAATACTTAGAGTATTTAATTGAATATTCACTAAAACAAGCATGATGATTTAACTACAGTAATTAAATAAGAAAAATATGAGAAACCCAGAGTTCAAATACGTACATCTGTTCTCAAGATTATAATCATGCCAAAATCTATTGCTGGTTTTATTTAAATTACTATGTTACAAACTCTTCCTTCTGTCATTTGCATTCATCCTAACTTAGTTTCCCAATTAATTTCTATATTTACTCATGTTTATATTAAGGACAAGGATTTGAGTATAAAAGTAAATTTTTAAAAAATATTCCCTAAAAAGTACATTTATTTTTTATTTAATATTTTTTATTATTCTCTTAGGATACTTCTCTATTCATTTCTTTATTCATTCAGCTATTTATGTGTAAATGAAAATCTAGTATGTGCCAAAACCTGTGCTCATTTGCCATGATTTGCTGTAAATATAATTTTGAGCAAAATGAATACAGTCTGTCCCAGTATGGGAAATTAAAATATAATTTTAAAAATTAAAATAAATTAACATTGTAATACAGTTTGATAACTGCTACAGTAGAGAAAGTACAATTTCTAGGAGACCATATAGAAAGAGCTTCTCATTGAGAGTTAGGGGGGTCAGAGAAAATGAAGAATAAGGAATAGTTTATCAATAATGTGTCATCCTTGCAAAGGAGTTGTTAATTTTTTCTATATGTCTAACTTTAGTGAGATTTCTGGCCTGCCAGGAGAGAGTTCATGCTTTAATTCTGAAGTCTGATTAGCTATGAATTTAATATGTAAAAAATTGTTTCTATTTTTTTCCATTATTTTTGTACATTAAATGAGGTTAATGTAAAAAGACAAAGTACTGTGATTAGCCAGTGTTGACTCAAAAAAACACAAAATTATCTAAATGGTAAAATAACTGTTTCCCCAAATGGGATGCCGGTTTTAAGGTCCATGCCTTTACTCATGGAAGTCTACCAGCTTTTTTCAATCATATATTTTACAAAACCTGTTCTATTTTCCAACAATATTGCTTATAGACTAACTTCAACATCAAATTCCTGGCTGAACAGAAATGCTGAACATTTTAAAAACCTGGTTTTCATGTTTTAATTAATATAGGAGAAAGTCAATTAATTCAAACAATTTTTTTTTATGTAAGGAGAGGTAATTTCAAAATATAAGTCCAATGGTAAACTAATAAATTGGAGTCATATGTAATTTTTGAAAGTTCTTAATCTATGTTAGAATTCAGTTTAACTATCAAATTAACATTCTTAGAATTGTTTTGATTAAAAATAATAATCTTTTTACACATTGATATTAAAAATATAATACCTTATATAAGGAGGTGACTAAGGTTAAATGAAGTCAAGAGTAGATCCCTAATCTGACAGAATTGGTGGCATTATAAATATAAGAAGACAACTAAATCAATCTCTACACACACACACATATATATGTTCTTCATAAGCATACACTGTGGAAAGGACATGTGAGTACACAGAAAGATAGTAGCTGCCTACAAGCCAAAAGAAACCAGGCTCAGAATGAAACCTACCAGGCTGACATCTTGATCTTGGACTTCCCAGCCTCCAAAAATGTAAGGTCTATGGTATTATAGCAGCCCAAGCTTACTAACACAGGAAGTGATCATGAGTTTGGTTTAACATATTTAAGTTTTTCAGATTGCTTTAAACTATTTAAGAGAAGTCTGCTAGGAAGTTGGAGGCAAAACTCTAAAACTCAAAGACATCAATATCTAGAAATCTATTTAAAACTACATACATTTGTGAGTTTGCTTTGACAATGTGGTAATTAAAGAAATAGATTTAAAGATTACTAGGGAAAGACTATAAATTGAGAAATGTCTTAAGAAACAAGCCTCAAAAAATATTAACATTTAAAATTGGATAGAGGTGAAGACTAGAAAAGAATAAGAAACTACCATAAAGTTACATAGACTGAAAAGTGTTTGGGGGATTAAAAAAGAGAAGACACGTGTGATCTGCATGTGCACGCTCAGTCCTTTCCAACTCTTTACAATCCCATAGACTGCAGTCCACCAGGCTCCTCTGTCCATGGAATTCTCCAGGCAAGATTACTGGAGTGGTTTGCCATTTCCTTCTCCAGGAGATGTTCCTGACCCAGAGATCAAACAAGTGTCTCCTTCATTGTGGGTGAATTCTTTACAGCTGAGCCACCAGGAAGACCCACATGTGATATAATTATGAACGAATATAGTGAAGGAGAGCAGAAGCAAGGCACGAGGTTAGAATAGATCAAGGAATGGTTTGGAAGTGAAGGAATGGATCCAGAGACAAATCTTTTTAGAAGTTAAAATATTTAGGAAGTTAGTGAGAAAAGGCAGAAGAGAAAAGTTCAGTGAGAGTATCTGTTAACTTGTTGGTGTGTTTGCTTGCTTATTTTTTATGGGAGAGTCCTAAACGAAAAGCAGGGAAAGATTCATTAGAATGAGAGTTTAACATATAAAGGAAAGACAGTGTAATTTTTTGTTAGAATTTCTGGCAATGAAGTTAAGATGCTAAACAACAGTAGAAGCATCACTCTTAGGTAAAAAGAGAATATTGTCTCATCGTACACCCCACTCCAGTACTCTTGCCTGGAAAATCCCATGGACGGAGGGGCCTGGTAGGCTGCAGTCCATGAGGTCACTAAGAGTCAGACACGACTGAGTGACTTCACTTTCACTTTTCACTTTCATGCATTGGAGAAGGAAACGGCAACCCACTCCAGTATTCTTGCCTGGAGAATCCCAGGGACAGGGGAGCCTTGTGGGTTGCCGTCTATGGGGTCGCACAGAGTTGGACACGACTGAAGCGACTTAGCAGCAGCAGCAGTTGCAGGAAGAAGCTTAAGTTGTGGACAGACTTAAGTCAGTTTTATAATATGAGGCTGAAGGAGGTCCCCTATGATGGATTTTCTTTTTCAGTACATCGTAAAGGGAATCATTACTGAAACTATGAAGGGAAGATGGCAAGATGGGAAATTTTGACAGAGTGGAAAAGGTTTGAAAAGGGCATTGTTAAAATAGAAGAATGGATAGTCTTTAAAGACATAAGCAAGACTTCTAAGCTAGGAGCCCATTTAAGGTCAGTGGCCAGTAATCTAAAATAAAAAATAAGAAACCCAACTGGGTAATTTCTTGCTGTATTGCCTGACTACTTGGGTTCAGGTGCAAGGAAAGTGAGTGCTTTCTTCCAGGGACTGAAATTTTGCCAAATGAATGTGACTAAAAGAGAGAAAGTCAAGGACGTTCATAGTGTTGGGAAGAGAATAGTAATTAATTAATCTAAGCTGAATAACAAGGAAATGAAAAAAAGGAGAAGATTCTGGTGTTAAGATGAAAGATCAATTGACTAGAGTTAGATAGCAATACAAGATGATCATAGGTTCAGTCGCTCAGTCGTGTCTGACTCTGCAACAAGATGAATTGCAGCACGCCAGGCCTCTCTGTCCATCACCAACTCCCGGAGTTCACTCAAACTCGTGTCCATCGAGTCGGTGATGCCATCCAGCCACCTCATCCTCTGTCATCCCCTTCTCCTCCAGCCCCCAATCCCTCCCAGCATCAGAGTCTTTTCCAATGAGTCAACTCTTCGCATGAGGTGGCCAAAGTACTGGAGTTTCAGCTTTAGCATCATTCCTTCCAAAGAACACCCAGGGCTGATCTCCTTCAGAATGGACTGGCTGGATCTCCTTGCAGTCCAAGGGACTCTCAAGAGTCTTCTCCAACACCACAGTTCAAAAGCATCAATTCTTCGGTGCTCAGCTTTCTTCACAGTCCAACTCTCACATCCATACATGACTACTGCAAAAACCATAGTCCTGACAAGACGGACCTTTGTTGGCAAAGTAATGTCTCTGCTTTTCAATATGCTACCTAGGTTGGTCATAACTTTCCTTCCAAGGAGTAAGCGTCTTTTAATTTCATGGCTGCAGTCACCATCTGCAGTAATTTTGGAGCCCAAAAAAAGTAAAGTCTGACACTGTTTCCCCATCTATTTTCCATGAAGTGATGGGACCAGATGCCATGATCTTCGTTTTCTGAATGTTGAGCTTTAAGCCAAATTTTTCACTCTCCTCTTTCACTTTCATCAAGAGGCTTTTGAGTTCCTCTTCACTTTCTGCCATAAGGGTGGTGTCATCTGCATATCTGAGGTTATTGATATTTCTCCCAGCAATCTTGATTCCAGCTTGTGCTTCTTCCAGCCCAGCATTTCTCATGATGTACTCTGCATAGAAGTTAAATAAGCAGGGTGACAATATACAGCCTTGACGTACTCCTTTTCCTATTTGGAACCAGTCTGTTGTTCCATGTCCAGTTCTAACTGTTGCTTCCTGACCTGCATACAGGTTTCTCAAGAGGCAGGTCAGGTGGTCTGGTATTCCCATCTCTTGAAGAATTTTCCACAGTTTATTGTGATCCACACAGTCAAAGGCTTTGGCATAGTCAATAGAGCAGAAATAGATGTTTTTTCTGGAATGCTCTTGCTTTTTTGATGATCCAGTGGATGTTGGCAATTTGATCTCTGGTTCCTCTACCTTTTCTAAAACCATCTTGAACATCTGGAAGTTCACAGTTCACATATTGCTGAAGCTTGGCTTGGAGAATTTTGAGCATTACTTTACTAGCGTGTGAGATGAGTGCAATTGTGCAGTAGTTTGAGCATTCTTTGGCATTGCCTTTCTTTGGGATTGGAATGAAAACTGACCTTTTCCAGTCATGTGGCCACTGCTCAGTTTTCCAAATTTGCTGGTATATTGAGTACAGCACTTTCACAGAATCATCTTTCAGGATTTGGAATAGATCAACTGGAATTCCATCACCTCCACTAGCTTTGTTCGTAGTGATGCTTTCTAAGGCCCACTTGACTTCACATGCCAGGATGTCTGGCTCTAGGTGAGTGATCACACCATTGTGATTATCTTGGTCATGAAGATCTTTTTTGTACAGGTCTTCTGTGTTTTTTTGCCACCTCTTCTTAATATCTTCTGTTTCTGTTAGGTCCATACCATTTCTGTCCTTTATCGAGCCCATCTTTGCATGAAATGTTCCCTTGGTATCTCTAATTTTCTTGAAGAGATCTCTAGTCTTTTCCATTCTACTGTTTTCCTCTATTTCTTTGCATTGATCACTGAGGAAGGCTTTCTTATCTCTTCTTGCTATTCTTTGGAACTCTGCATTCAGATGCTTATATCTTTCCTTTTCTCCTTTGCTTTTCATTTCTCTTCTCTTCTCAGCTATTTGTAAGGCCTCCCCAGACAGCCATTTTGCTTTTTTGCATTTCTTTTCTAAGGGGATGGTCTTGATCCCTGTCTCCTATACAATGTCATGAACCTCCGTCCATAGTTCATCAGGCACTCTATCTGTCAGATCTAGTCCTTTAAATCTATTTCTCACTTCCACTGTATAATCATAAGGGATTTGATTTAGGTCATACCTGAATGGTCTAGTGGTTTTCCCTACTTTCTTCAATTTAAGTCTGAATTTTGCAATAAGAAGTTCATGATCTGAGCCATAGTCAGCTCCCGGTCTTGTTTTTGCTGACTATATAGAGCTTCTCCATCTTTGGCTGCAAAGAATAATCAATCTGATTTCGGTGTTGACCATCTGGTGATGTCCATGTGTAGAGTCTTCTCTTGTGTTGTTGGATGAGGGTGTTTGTTATGACCAGTGCATTATCTTGGCAAAACTCTATTAGTCTTTGCCCTGCTTCATTCTATATTCCAAGGCCAAATTTACCTGTTACTCCAGGTGTTTCTTGACTTCCTACTTTTGCATTCCAGTCCCCTATAATGAAAAGGACATCTTTTGGGGGTGTTACTTCTAAAAGGTCTTGTAGGTCTTCATAGAACTGTTCAACTTCAGCTTCTTCAGAATTACTGGTTGGGGCATAGACTTGGATTACTGTGATATTGAATGGTTTGCCTTGAAAATAAACAGAGATCATTCTGCCATTTTTGAGATTGCATTCAAGTACTGCATTTTGGACTCTTTTATTGACCATGATGGCTACTCCATTTCTTCTAAGGGATTCCTGCCTGCAGTAATAGATATAATGGTCATCTGAGTTAAATTCACCCATTCCAGTCCATTTGAGTTCGCTAGTTCCTAGAATGTCGATGTTCATTCTTGCCATCTCCTGTTTAACCACTTCCAATTTGCCTTGATTCATGGACCTGACATTCCAGGTTCCTATGCAATATTCCAGGTTCCTATCCTTTACAGCATCAGACCTTGCTTCTATTACCAGTCACATCCACAACTGTGTATTATTTTTGCTTTGGCTCCATCCCTTCATTTTTTCTGGAGTTATTTCTCCACTTATCTCCAGTAACATATTGGGAACCTACTGACCTGGGGAGTTCCTCTTTCAGTATCCTATCATTTTGCCCTTTCATACTGTTCATGGGGTTCTCAAGGCAAGAATACTGAAGTGGTTTGCCATTCCCTTCTCCAGTGGACCGCAGTCTGTCAGACCTCTCCACCATGACCCACCCATCTTGGGTGGCCCCACAAGGCATGGCTTAGTTTCACTGAGTTAGACAAGCCTGTGGTCCATGTGATTAGATTGACTAGTTTTCTGTGATTATGGTTCAGTGTGTCTGCCCTCTGATGCCCTCTTGCAACACCGTCTTACTTGGGTTTCTCTTATCTTGGACCTGAGGTATCTCTTCACAGCTGCTCCAGCAAAGTGCAGCTGCTGCTCTTTACCTTGGATGAGGGGTATCTCCTCACTGCCACCCTTCCTAACCCTGAACGTGGAGTGGCTCCTCTCAGCCCTCCTGCGCCTGCGCAGCCACCGCTCCTTGGACGTGGGGTTGCTCCTCTCGGCTGCCACCCCTAGTAGGAGTATTTAAATAGAATATAAGAGAAGTTAGTGGCTGATTGAGATGTTGAAGGTACTAGAAAGAATAAGAAGTTGAAAGGGGATAAATATGGATTACTCTAGATATAAGAAGGTCAAGAACTACATGTGTTTAGTCACCCAGTCATGTCTGACTCTTTGATACCCTGTGGACTGTAGGTCTCCAGGCTCCTCTGTCCACGAGGATTCTCCAGGCAAGAATACCAGAGTGAATTGCCTTGTCCTCTGCCAAAGAACAACATATGAAGATAGAAAAGCCATTTAAGTGTTGAGGTGACCCAGAGAGATGGCAGCATTTCTGTTCTTAAGAACATCTGTAAAATATATGTCAATATCTTACAAGAGTAGAGAAAACTTTCTGGAAGATATCACAAGACAGCAACAAAAAAGGATTAAGTAATATATCTGATGAAAGTCACTCAGTCATGTCTGACTCTTTGTGACCCCAGGGACTATAGCCTGGTAGGTTCCTGTCCATGGAATTCTCCAGGCAGAAACACTAGAGTGGGTAGACATTTCCTTCTCCAAGAGATCTCCCACCCCAGGGATCAAACCCGGGCGTCCTGCATTGCAGGTAGATTCTTTACCATCTGAGCCACCAGGGAAGCCCTAAGTTTTTGTTCTTAGTTTTACAAAAGACTGAATGATAATGATCTGGATGGATGGAGCAATAAGAAGCAGGAATAACACCAATATCACCTCATGTCCTTGAGGCTTGATAAAAGTGACTTCTTGAAAATACTTTGTAAGATAAATTTTTTCAATGAGAGAGTTTTACTTAACAGTTAAGGACAATAGGAAAACATAGAAGGGTGTGAAAATTAAGAGGACTTTGCTAGTTATGAAGCTGTGATTTCTAATGGGAATAGTGAAAGGATTCATTAGTGGGGCAATAGGTTGGGGTGGGAGCTAGGTTGGGTACAATAAAGAATTTAGGCAATGTTATTTTAGAAAATCCATGATGAGATGCTAACATATTTTTGCTGACTGGTGAAAACAAAGATGGGGAAAATACATGTTTCATCTAAAAATTTGCTTAAAGGAGATCGGACACTAAGCCTAGAAATCGGTGAGTATGTCTCTTCCAGCTGAAGAGATGTTGAACACGGGTGCCATATTTTCCTCCTGCTAATATGTTCACTATCAGACCTGGAATTCAGATTCACATTCAGAGGATTCACATTCTGACTTGCATTGTTTGGGGGGTGTCTACAGTGGCTCACGGAGAAGGCAATGGCAACCCATTCCAGTACTCTTGCCTGGAAAATCCCATGGATGGAGGAGCCTGGTAGGCTGCAGTCCATGGGGTTGCTAAGAGTCAGACAAGACTGAGCGACTTCACTTTCACTTTCATGCATTGGAAAAGGAAATGGCAACCCACTCCAGTGTTCTTGCCTGGAGAATCCCAGGGACAGGGGAGCTTGGTGGGCTGATGTCTATGAGGTCGCACAGAGTCAGACATGACTGAAGCAACTTAGCAGCCCTAGCACAAATTGTAAAGAATCTGCCTGCAATGTGAGAGACCCGGGTTTGATCCCTCGGTCAGGAAGATCCCCCGGAGAAGGGAATGGCAACCCATTCTAGTATTCCTACCTGGAAAATTCTATGGACAGAGGGGCCTGTCTGGCTACAGTCCATGGGGTCGCAAAGAGTTGGACATGACTGGGAAACTAACACTTTCAATTTCAAACACTATCAGCAGCATCAGTATCGATAATAGAGCATGTACTATGCGCCATGGCAATGTTCTAAACATGCCATAAATAATAACTTATTTAACCCTCTCAAAACCCCCAGGGGATGCCTGAAACCATGGATAGCACTGAAACCCTAACTATACTATATTTTTTCCTATATGTACAGATCTATAATAAAATTAACTTATAAATAGAGATTAACAATAGTAAGAAATCAATTGCAACTGATAATAAAAAAGAACAATTATAACAATATATTGTAATGAAAGTTATGTGAATGTGGAATTTCTTTTTCCTTCCTCACAGTTTCACAGACAGATTTATTTTTACCATGGATCTCAGCAACCTCAGCAAATTTTGTTTTTCCTTTCTAAGGGTTAACTGAAGGCAAGCACTGCTATATCACAACAGTTGATCTGATAACCTGGAGGCTACTAAGTGGTGAAGGCACTGGATATGTTGGGGAAAGGATGATTCAAGTTCCAGGTGGGATGGGGTCAGAGAAGGGAGATTTCATCATGATACTCAGAAAAGCACATAATTTGAACAGTATGAATCATTTATTTCTGGAATTTTTCATTCAATATGTTCAGACCAAAGTTGACTGTAGCTATGTGGAAAATTCTGAAAGAGATGGGAATACCAGACCACCTGACCTGCCTCTTGAGAAATCTGTATGCAGGTCAGGAAGCAACAGTTAGAACTGGACATGGAACAACAGACTGGTTCCAAATAGGAAAAGGAGTACGTCAAGCCTGTATTCTGTCACCCTGCTTATTTAACTTCTATGCAGAGTACATCATGAGAAATGCTGGGCTGGAAGAAGCACAAGCTGGAATCAAGATTGCCAGGAGAAATATCAATAACCTCAGATATGCAGATGACACCACCCTTATGGCAGAAAGTGAAGAGGAACTCAAAAGCCTCTTGATGAAAGTGAAAGAGGAGAGTGAAAAATTTGGCTTAAAGCTCAACATTCAGAAAACGAAGATCATGGCATCCGATCCCATCACTTCATGGGAAATAGATGGGGAAACAGTGTCAGACTTTATCTTTTTGGGCTCCAAAATTACTGCAGATGGTGACTGCAGCCATGAAATTAAAAGACGCTTACTCCTTGGAAGGAAAGTTGTGACCAACCTAGATAGCATATTGACAAGCAGAGGCATTACTTTGCCAACAAAGGTCCGTCTAGTCAAGGCTATGGTTTTTCCTGTGGTCATGTATGGATGTGAGAGTTGGACTGTGAAGAAGGCTGAGCACCAAAGAATTGATGCTTTTGAACTGTTGTGTTGGAGAAGACTCTTGAGAGTCCCTTGGACAGCAAGGAGATCCAGCCAGTCCATTCTGAAGGAGATCAGCCCTGGGTGTTCTTTGGAAGGAATGATGCTAAAGCTGAAACTCCAGTACTTTGGCCACCTCATGCGAAGAGTTGACTCATTGGAAAAGACTCTGATGCTGGGAGGGATTGGGGGCAGGAGGAGAAGGGGACGACAGAGGATGAGGTGGCTGGATGGCAACACTGACTCGATGGACATGAGTCTGAGTGAACTCTGGGAGTTGGTGATGGACAGGAAGGTCTGGCATGCTGTGATTCATGGGGTCGCAAAAAGTCGGACACGACTGAGCGACTGAACTGAACTGAACTGAACTGAAACTGAGGAAAGGGAACCTGTGGATGGGGATGGCAGGAGAGGGGAAGACTACCATATCATATATTAGAAGCTTCTCTCTAAAAGGAAACATAGAGATAAGGTGGCAGTTGGAGAGAGCAGAGGGTCTGAAAAGGTCAGTGTTCATTGGTTTTGCTTTGTATTATTGCAGAAGTAAGTTAGAACATGTCTGAACCTGTTCCACAGTCAAATCCTGTGTATTTTCTTTTTGGCAAGGGGAAAATGGAGAGAGTGAGAGGAGAAGAGGCATTTATTAAATGGTGTGAATTTTTTTTATTTATGTGTGATGCTGTAAGTGAAATTTCTAAATGAAACAATTTAGCATAATATAACAAAGAAAGACAAGTGCCACACCTTACAAAACAGAATATAAAATGTTTGCATCTGAATAACTTTAATTTATAAACTCTTCCTGGTAGTGGCTTAGAGGCTAAGTCGTGTCCAACTCTTGCGACTCCATGGGTAGTAGCCTGCCAGGCTCCTCTGTCCTTGGGATTCTCCAGGCAAGAATATTTGAGTGAGTTGCTATTTCCTTCTTCAGGTGATCTTCCCAACCCAGGGATCAAACCCAGGTCTCCTGCATTGCAAGCAGACTCTTTACCAACTGAGCTACAAGGGAAGTCTGATTGCTAATTATATCAGAATATTTTTTTACTTATAAAGTAAGTTTTGTCTTATTACTAGATTCATTTTATTTTTTATTTTTTTTGTTTTCAATCTTTGTTATTTATTTTACTATATTGCATGTTTACAATAGACAAGAAAAGAGTAGGGGGAAAAACCCAGTTAAATATAGATTTATTTTAAAGTTTCACTTGCACTTTCAACTTCTAAATAAGTTATCCTAAGAGAATATTTTTGTAGTGAAATATCTGAAACTGAAACTGGGAACTTCATGGTGAATTTGAGAAGGAAGATCCTAGGAAGATTTCTATGGCAAATTGTTTATGTGCCAATAAATTCTCTAGTAGACATTTTCACCAGTCTGCTAAAGTTTCATCCAAGAAAAATAATAAAAGGAATGAATTTAGCTCATTTTCTGTTCCTCTTGAAACCGTAATTATATTTTTAAAAACCTAAATTTATACCATGTGCTTTTCTTTATATCTCAGACCCTAGAAAAGTTTAAAAATTTACTTAGAAGAAATAAACAATCTACACATTAAGTAATTTGCAGAACTAAGCTTATACATTTGTATTTTTAAATTATGCGGAAAATAAAATAAGTATTATATACTGCAGGCCTAATTGGTGCATTCTAAATGTGATAAGCAACATGATTTTCTATGCTTAAAGATTATGACTGAAATGCTTTAAAGTATGACACAGTTTGGGAGGAAAGAAAATCACTGTTCTTTATCACTGGTTCTATTAACCTTCCATCAACAGCTGCTTCAACAGAATTCCTAGAGGCTTCTGTAATGATGTAATATCACTCGTACACATAAAGGGATATATGTGAAGCATCAGCCCACTCTCTGTTATGGCCTTGTTAGTGCTCCTTTATCTACCCTCATTAATATCATTAAATAGGACTTCCTTGGTGGCACAGTGGATAAGAATTCGCCTGCCAATGCAGGGGACACAGGTTTGATCTAGGTCTGGGAAGATTCCAGATGCCACAACTAAGCCAAAGTGCCACGACGACTGAGCCTGTGCTCTAGAGCCTGCAAGCCACAGCTACCAAACCAATGTGCTGCAACTACTGAACCGCTTGTGCCTAGAGCCTGTGGTCTGCAACAAGAGAAGCCGCTGAAGTAAGAATCCCCTGCACCACAACAAGGAGTAGCCCCTGCTCTCCGCAACTAGAGAAAGCCCACAGACCTAGGACGACAATTAAACAAACGATAAAAAACAAACCTCACAGAATAAATCAAAAATGAACAAAAGAATATGTATCCAGTGATTTCCAATTTAGATATAAATTCAATTTTTCTTCTGTCCACATACATTCCGTGTCCAAATAAGACTGTTACGTGTTCAGTTGTGCCCAACTCTCCAACTCCCTGGACTGTAGCCTGCCAGGGTCCTCTATCCATGGGATTTTCCAAACAAGATTACTGGAGTGATTTGCCATTTCCTTCTCTAGGGGATGTTCCCCAACCAGGGATCGAACCAGCTTCTCTAGCATCTCCAGTATTGGCAGATGGATTCTTTACCACTATGTCACCTAGGAAGCTCCCCAAAATAAGATTGCTCTCAAAATAAGGTTTTAGTTAAATATTTTTTGTGAACTACTGCATCTATCGAACTTTTAGAAAGGCATTTTCACCTATACACTAAAAATATTACATGAAAGTAGAGATATTTCTTTCTTTCACCTTGTTAAAACTAACAATATCTTAAAATTATATTTGACTATCACCAAAATGTAAGAACTGAGGTCACATAGGATTTTAGATAAATATATATTTATATATTTATTTCAATAGATAATATTTCCATGTGATTTCCAAAAAAAATACAAATGGAAATATGAGGAAAAATTTGTCATATAGCATTTATTTCCCCAAAACAACCACTGTTGCCAGTTTATTATCCTTCCAGAGATAAGTTGTGAAAACATATGAATCAATATGAATATAGAATCTACTTTTTAATAAATGCAAACAGCAGCATATTTTTATGCAAATTTGTATAAATATATGTCTAATAGGCATTGTGTTGTCCTTAAGGTGATCAAAATGTTACTCTAAAGTCTTAGATAAAATATATCTCCTTGACATCCCATCCCACCCCTGCCAAAACAGCAGCTATACACACTGTTTCTGGTCACTTATCTCACTACTGTTTCATCTTTTCCACAGAAATTCTCAGGTTTGAGATGATCCTCTTTTAAAAGTAATGATTTGTTTATATTCTTATTGCCTGTCTTACACTATTAGAATAAAAGCTACTTGACAGAAGAGACTATTCTTTTCATCATTTAAATCCCAGTACCTAGAGCACTGCCTGCCAGAAAATAACTCAAGTATCATTCAGTCTAATAATAAAATATTTTTACCTGACTGCATGTCATTCATTGTATGAATGTAGCATAGTTTATTTTCCTAGCTACTTAATAATGGACATCTAGGCTGTTTATATTGTTTTGATGAGACAAACAATGCTGCAGAATATACTGTATATATATATATATATATACACACACATATATATTCTTTTTAGAATATAACTATTGGATAAATTCCTAGAGTAAAATTGATGAATCAAAGGTATATATATTGTTATATTAATATATTCTGCCAAATTATCTAAGAGATTGCTCCAATTTAAACTATCTACAGCATTGTATGAGATGAGCATTTTCAAAAAGTCTCATCAATATGGTATGGGTAAAATAGTGTTGTTTTAATGTTTAATTTTCTTATCAAGACTGTGAACATATTTTTAAACATTTAAGAGTCAGTGTATTTTCTGCTGCTGAATTGTCCTTGACACATAAGTTTTCTGGGACCTTGTTGATTTATGTACACTCATTATTATGAAAGTGAATAAAATAGACCATGTGTTTTCTTTTGACTAGATTCTAGTCTTTTTCTGTACAATTTTAATTTTTGCACACCCAGAATGATGACTTTTTTCATTTATGACTCTTCAATTTACTTTTGTGTCTAGAGAGGCTATTCCATTTCAAGACCATAAAAAAGCATAATATGATTTATTATTTCTTTTACAGTTTCATTTTTTGTATAATAATTATGAGTCATCTGAAACTTATGTCCCTTAGGAAATGACCTTAGAATACAAGGGTTTCCCCCTCCCCCCATATGGCTAGCCAGTAATCCCTGCTATATGTACTAAATAATACTTCTAACCAATGTGCAATTATGAAATAAACAAGTAGTTTCAATATCTGGACTCTCTATTTGATTTTACATATACCATGATTACGGGAATTGGTGATGGACAGGGAAGCCTGGCAGGCTTCGATTCATGGGGTCGCGAAGAGTGGGACACGACTGAGCGACTGAACTGAACTGAACTGATTACCATAGTTATATACAATTTTTTAATTTTTCATGGAGTTGGTCCCCTCCCATTATACTTATTTTTACAGCTTTTCCAACTATATTTGCAATTTTGAATTTAAATAACTATGTCCAAAAATATCTCATTATTTCATTTGGATATATTAAATGTGTTAATTAAAATCGCATGCCAATCACTTCAGTCATGTCCAACTCTTTGTGATGCCATGGACTGTTGCCTGCCAGCCTCCTCTGTCCATGGTATTTTCCCAGCAAGAATACTGGAGTGGGTTGCCATTCCCTCCTGCAGGGGATCTTCCTGACCCAGGGATCAAACCTGTATCTCCTGTGTCTCCTCCATTGATGGTGGATTCTTTACCACTGAGCCACCAGGGAAGCCCTGATTAAAATTAAGTATAATTAATATCATTATAACTTTAAAACATATTATACAAAAATAAAAATATCCATAAAATTTCCACCTGTCTATATTATTTTAACTTTTTTTTTCACTTTTCTTGAGTTTATTTTTGCTTTTTATTACTTTTTTTGCTGTAATGAGACCATTTAGTCTATTATATATTAAGCACTTCTCATGTGTATATAATATTATTGATTTGTATAAATTAATTTTGTATTCAAAAACATGATAATATCAGTTTTTCAGTTGATTCATTTAGTTTCCTTTTACCTTCTTTTCAAATATTTTAAAGAGAGACTTTTAAAATATATTTTAGGACATGAGTTGAATTTCATTACCAAAATCACACGGACAGTGACTGGAGGCATGAAATTAGACACTGGCCCCTTGGAAGAAAAGCTATGACAAATATAGACAGCCAATTAAGAAGGATAGACATCACTTTGCCAACAAAGATCTGTATGGTCAAAGCTATGGTTTTTCCAGTAGTTATGTACAGATGTAAGAGTTGGACCAAAAAGAAGACTGAGTGTTGAAGAAGTGATGCCTTCAAATTGTGGTGCTGGAGTAAACTCTTGAGAGCCCCTTGGCCTGCAATGAGATCAAAGCACTCAATCCTAAAGGAAATCAACCTTGAATATTCATTGGAAGGACTGATACTGAAGCTGAAGCTCTGATGCTTTGGCCACCTGATGAAAAGAGCCAATTCGTTGGAAAAGACTATGATTCTGGGCAAGACTGAAGACAGGAGGAGAAGGGGGTGACAAAGGATGAGATAGTTGGATGGTATTACTAACTCAACGAACATGAGTCTGAGCAAACTCCGGAAGATAGTGAAGGACAGGGAAGCCTCATAGACTGCAGTCCATGGGGTCACAAAGAGTCAGATATGACACAGCAACTGAAGAAAAATAACAACCTTTATGGTATACATACAGACATTTTAATTGTAGAATAGTCAACTATATAAATATCTTTTTGACAGTTCTTTTCATGTCCATTTACTATTAATGACTATTATTTTACCAAAAACATTTCTCAAAATATTACACAGGATGACTCAACAGATCACAAATTAATAAATTAAGGTATTATTTAACTCCAAACATTTGAACATTGCTCACAAACTTAATTTCATTCCTTATAAGCCTAATATGGGCTTCCCTGGTGGCTCAGTGGTAAAGAATCTGGTTACCAATGCAGGAGACACAGATTCAATCCTTAGCTTGGGAAGATCCCATGGAGACTGAAAGGCAACCCACTCCAGTATTCTTGCCTGGAAAATTCCATGGACAGAGGAACTTGGTGGCCTACAGTCCATGGGATTGCAAAGGATTGAACACAGCTTAAGAGACTAAACAACAAATAAGTCTAATATATGTATATACCTTACTTAAATGCTTTTAAAAGCAGATAAAATCATCATACATTATAACAATGATTATAAACAAATGGTTACAAAATTGCTAATACCATGAATTAAATTAATTTCATTTTCTCTGTTTTTATTATTCTTATTTTTTCTTACCGTTCTACTTACCTAACCTAAAGAATTGATGTTGCCTTTGCATAGAAGCTGAGTTAGCACATAAAAAGTCATGGATGGTACATGGTGAGGTACCAGACTTATCTGTGCCTTCCGTGGTGGTACCGTAGTCTGGTATCTAGATCGACAGTCCTTTCTGATAACCTAAATAAGAACTGTTTAACTATTTGAATTTATTAACCGAACGTATACTCATTTTCGGAGAAGGCAATGGCACCCCACTCCAGTATCCCTGCTTGGAAAATCCCAAGGATGGAGGAGCCTGGTAGGCTGCAGTCCATGGGGTCACTAAGAGTCGGACATGACTGAGCGACTTCACTTTCACTTTTCACTTCCATGTATTGGAGAAGGAAATAGCAACCCACTCCAGTGTTCTTGCCTGGAGAATCCCAGGGACGGGGGAGCCTGGTGGGCTGCCGTCTCTGGGGTCGCACAGAGTCGGACACGACTGAAGCGACTTAGCAGCAGCAGCATACTCATTTTTGTGACCATAATCTTATTATTTCTGCTGGGATTTGATTTGTAGCAATTAAATGCAGACTTCTGTCAATAATTTTTACCAAAGTTAGACATTTTTTTCTTCTGATCAATCAGTAAGACCCATGATATTGACACATTTATGGTTTTATAATTGACACATCTATAATGAAATGCTTCTGTAGGATTTAATTTTACAGATGTTTCTGTAAATGTGATGTGATGTTTCTGTAGGATTTTCTTAGATATTTGTTATGAAATTAAGAAAATTCCCTCTATTCCCACTTTGCTAAGGATTTATATTAACACAATCAAGTTTCTCCATGATATCAAGTGTTTTTTTTTTTTTTTTTAATCTACTGGTTTTTGTTTTAGTTACATGTTTTTATTTCATGGATTTTTGTTCTATTTAATGTGATGTTTCTGTAGGATTTTCTTAGATATTTGTTATGAAATTAAGAAAATTCCCTCTATTCCCACTTTGCTAAGGATTTATATTAACACAATCAAGTTTCTCCATGATATCAAGTGTTTTTTTTTTATCTACTTGTTTTTGTTTTAGTTATTATGTGTTTTTATTTCATGAATTTTTGTTCTATTATTTTATAGATGTTATTTCTTCAGTTACCACTTTTAATCCTGAACATATTATACTGAAGATATTTTCAGACGCTCAATTTCTTCACCCCTTCTAGAATGAATGCATGCTTTTATTAGTGGTTTTTATTTGTTCTTCTACAAGATTTACTCATGTTTTAGAATTATGTTGGCATGCATTTTGCTGAGTAAAAAAGAAAACAGTCATTCAAATGATGAGTTGTCTTTCTCACATAACAAGATGTACAGAATCAAGAAGCCAAGGCCACTACGAAGCCCAAGATGACATCAAGGAAGCTGGTTCTGTCTGTCTTCATGCTCTGTCATCCATAATGTGTGCTTTCATTCCTATGGTTTCAATACAACAACTGAAACCCCAGATAGCATGTTACTTTTTCAGGCAGAAATAATAGGAACGACTCAAGGATTTTCTTCTAATAAGATTATATTTGGACCAAGAAGCCCTCACCCAAAACTAACATTTTCATTTCAATGACTAGAAGGTGTCCTAATCTAACTTTAAGGAAGTTTGATAATTCAAATATGTTTTTATACATAACTTGTAGTAAAGAAAACTAAGGAGGAAAGTTTAATAGGGCTGTTTAAGAATCCAGTTTGTAATCTCTTCTCATTATCTCTCCTTTCTGATTCCTCATTTCACTAAGTCTGGATCATCACCTTACTGCACCTGAAGCACGGTTCTTTCTCATTGCTCTATTTCAGCCATCGATACCTGTTTCTAGACCCAGAACTCAGTAGGCCTGTGACTTCATCTCTCTTCACCACTGATCTTTTCTGTTTTTGATTTGTGAGGAGACTTTTATATTAGGGGGCTTTCCTGGTAGCTCAGACTGTAAAGAATCTTCCTGCAATGAAGGAGACCTGGGTTCGATACCTGGGCTTGGCAGATTCCCTGGAGAGGAGCATGACTACCTACTCTAGTATTATTGCCTGGAGAATTCCATGGACTGAGAAGCTTGGTGGACTACAGTCCACGGGGTCGCAAAGAGTCGGATATGACTGAGTGACTAACACTTTCACTTTCATTTTTTATATTGGGAGGACTTGGCACTACCATTTATCATTTACATTTTGCATATTATTTTAATGGATTTAGAGTGATGAGAAGGATTGTTGAAACATGTCCTATAGTACTATCCTAATTAGAAGCACACATCACTTTTACTTTGAGATAATTTCACCTACATGACACTTTCAAAAACAGTATACTCTTTATCCAGCTTTCTCTTATGCTATGATACATAACCATAGAACAATTATCATAAATAAGGAATTAGACTTGAAGTAATGATTAGACTACAGTTTGCTTGGAGTTCATCTTCTTTCCATGAATGTCTTTTTCTCTGCTCCGGAACACACTTCAGGATCCCACATTGCATGGTCATGTCCTTATTCTCCTCCATACTTTAATGGTGCTTCTGTCTTTTCTTGCTTTTGACAAGGATACTTGTCACTTATTTTGTAAAATGGCTCTCAAATTGGGCTTGTCTGGTGTTCTCTCACTTCTATATTGAATTCATATGCTATTGGGAAGAAGACTGCAGAAGCAATGTTCTCCTCTTTGTGCATCATTTCAAGACACACAGTGCCCATGAGTATTACTACTGGTCATGCTAATCTGAATCCCATGGTTAAAGTGGTGTATGCCAGGATTCTACACTGTAAAGTAACTACCCTCCTGTTAGCAATTACTGATTATTTGGGGAGAAACACTTTGAAATTATGCAAATATCCTGTTTCTCTTTAACTCTTGTTCTCTTATTTAACATTTATCAGTAGATCTTGCCTGCAACAATGATTACTATGGTTGCGGTGATTTCCTATTTTCCTTATACTACCTGAAGACTCTTGAGAGTTCCTTGGACTGCAAGGAGATCCAACCAGTCCATCCTAAAGGAGATCAGTCCTGGGTGTTCTTTGGAAGGACTGATGCTGAAGCTGAAACTCCAATACTTTGGCCACCTCATGAGAAGAGCTAACTCATTTGAAAAGACCCTGATGCTGGGAAAGATTGAGGGCAGGAGGATAAGGGGACGACAGAGGAGGAGATGGTTGGATGGCATCACCAACTCAGTGGACATGAGTTTGGGTAAACTCCGGGAGTTGGTGATGGACAGGGAGGCCTGGCATGCTGCCGTCCATAGGGTCACAAAGAGTCGTACATGACTGAGCGACTGAATTGAACTGAACTGACCTGTATTTGTTAACTAGATGTCTTCTGTCAGGAAGAGCTGTCCCTACTCCTTAGTTGTTTATTCAGTTACTTATACCTGTATTGACTCTTTTTAATTTGAAGTATAACCTAAGACCATAGTTATTTCTTCTGTCGTGCAAGTTGTTTCAATTGTAGCTGCATATGAGATCCTGTGGCTATATCTTCTTTTTCTTTTCTTTTTTTTTTTTTTTAGTACTTTCTTACTTTCTGGAATTACAAAATGCTCCAGTTTTGATTTTGTACTCACCTTGCCTCAGTTAGGGAGTTCTTTAAGTTTCCAAAAACCCTTGTGTACTTTCACTGAAGAAAGATTAAAAACCAGGTTCTGGGTGCTCAGTATTGTGATTGTCACTTGGTAGGTATTACTGCTTTTGTTTTCTCTTAGTGGTTAAAGCTAGGAAAATATATGTCTGTACCCAGGTGCACACACACACACACACACACAAGCACACATTGATAGTTATGTCCAAATCTACTGGATATATAACTTTTTAAAAGAGTCAGTATTAATAGGTCTTATACCCATCCAGCACAATGAAGTTTACTCTAGCCTTCTTCCTTTCCTGTCTGTAACTTCCTCCGCACACCATGAAAAACCTGGCTATCATCACTTACTTGTTGGTTTAATCCTAGTCATTTCAGAATTGCCCACACATATAACTGTAAGAAGTAAATTTATCAGAATATATTTTTGTGCAGTGTCCAGCATGCTTGGTATATTCATTCAAAATCCACAGGTACTTACAACACAGCAAAACAAAAGCTGGCGATATTAATTGCAATTTAGGAAGTGAAGCACCCAAGCCTTCCATACAATTCTATAGGGAAAGCTAATAATATAGCTATTTTGCAAAAACAGCTTTCCAGTTTCTTATGTTTTAAGCATACCTTTATCACACAAAAAATTGCATAATTTACTTAAGTCAGCTCCCTTATTCCCCATGCCCTTCAGTGTGATTACATGATTCACTTGTAATACAGTTAGATCCATTTGTCATAATCAGTATTCCACCAACAACCCCATATCACGGTGGTTTATTTGTTTCTTTTGAAATTTATTCAGTACAATTCACTCTTTATGATGTGACATGCTATAGAGTCTTGACAAAAGCATAGAATTAAGTGTCCAAAGCAACAGTTTCATATAGAACAGTTCCAGTACCTCTACAATTCTTTCCCTTTGTAGGAAACCATCGCTCCAGTTTCTATCCCCTGGCAACCTGTGGTTTATTTTCCATTTCTATAGTTTTGCCTTTTCCAGAGTGTTAGCTAAATGAAATCATAAAATAGTAGCCCTTTGGGTTGGAAAAACACATTTAAAATTTATTCATATCATTGCATGAATCAAAGGTTTATTCCTCTATATTCTGAATAATATTTCAGTATGGTGTCTGGGCTGTTCCCAGCTGGAGGATGTAAGTAAAGATACTATAAATATTCATCTTTGGACTTCTGTGTAAACCTTACTTTTCATCTCTCTTATGCAGATACCAAAGAGTAGGATTACTAGATGTATGATAAAGGTAGGTTTAAAGATGTAAGAAACTGAAACTGACAAACATGTTTTTTCAAAATAACTGTACCATTAGCTTACCTTCTAGTATTGTGTGGAAGGCTTAGGTACTTCACTTCCTAACCTGAAATTGGTATTGCCAGCTTCTGTTTTGCAATTGTTTTTAGTTTTAGCAATAAGAATACATGTGTAGTGATGTATCATTAAGCTTGGACTTTGGTCTGCTATTCACTGGTTTATGACTTTGGGCAAGTTATATAACCTTTTTGCTTCAGTCTCCTGAACTGTCAAGAAGGGTAAATGACAGTACCTACCTCATAGACTTTTGAGAGTTAAATGCGATAATGAACCGAAAGCCCTTAATACATCATAAAATCCTTGTCTGATACATAATCCCCAAGAAAAAAATTAAATATTCATGCTCTTTTCTCCATCTAATGTCTTTAAATGTACTCCCTAACTCATCAAGTTTAATAAATATTTAGGATGAAAATATATTTCCAGGTAAATCAGATGATTTGTGCCTAAAGGGTGTACTGCCTAGCCATGCAGTTGTTGAAAGTGAAAATATTCAAGGAGGTCTTGAAATTGTGAGGAAAGGAAATGATGTGAAGTAGTTACCTAGGAGAGTAATGATGATGCTCAAGATGATGCTCAGATTTAGGACAGAATTAAAGTCTCATTTGAGGTTTAAGGTAAGACTGTCAGCAGGAAGTTTTTCTCTAGCCATATCTGCCTACAGGGATGAAAATTGAAGTGGAAGATAATAGAATTTAACTAGGTTTGTGGTGCTTGCCAGAAAATTGCAAAATGGTATATGAAAGTCCATTTGAGGGTATATGTAACAGTTTTTAATTTAGGGAACTTGAATTTTAAGCTAGCTTAGGGCCTGGTAGGATCAAAATACTGTGGGAGTGAGAGCACTAGAAGAATGAATGGAATACTTGAAATTTTAGAGTATTTGATAATGAAAAGATGAAGATTTTAACCATGGATATGAGAGGGAGAGGTTCAGTAGGATGAACAAATTCAGGAACTGAGAACTCAGAGTAGGTAGTTTATATGAGTTTTAACAGGAGTAATATTGAAGAGAAGGAAAGTAAGGCAGGATCTGAATAAGAGTGACACATTACTTTCAGACACTAGGTTCAGAGGGTAATGACAGGAGGATAAAAAAGTGAAATAGTCAAGGAAACACCTAATGACATGACCTTGAAACCTCAGGGAAGGAGTTAGGGGTTAGAGAGAGAAAATGGTTTGGAAACACTGATGAGAATGAGTGAACCCCTATCCCCACCATTTCAAAAAGAGTGGTATAAGTCATTTAGAAAAAAACTAAGACACGCAGCATCCTCAGAAAAGACTCAGATGTCAGTCAACTAGCTCAGTGTGAGGGAATGATCAGGAAAGAGTTGGGCCTGTGACACAGGAAATTCTGCTGAAGACTTGTTATACCACAAGGTGTAGTGGAAGGGATTTTGGTATTTGGGCAGGGGTAAGAAGGAGGGCAAAAGTCAGGTATGCCATAATGGGATGAGAGTGCTGGCCAAAAGCGCTGGTGACTAGAGCAATGGATTGTCCTCAGTGACTGACTGAAAGGACAAATGAGATTAATCCTTCCAGTATAAAGGCTGCTGCTGCTGCTAAGTCGCTTCAGTCGTATCCAACTCTGTGTGACCCCATAGATGGCAGCCCACCAGGCTCCCCGTCCCTGGGATTCTCCAGGCAAGAACACTGGAGTGGGTTGCCATTTCCTTCTCCAATGCACGAAAGTGAAAAGTGAAAGTGAAGTTGCTCAGTCGTGTCTGACTCCTAGCAACCCCATGGACTGCAGCCTACCAGGCCCCTCCATCCATGGGATTTTCCAGGCAAGAGTACTGGAGTGGGTTGCCATTGCCTTCTCCGAGTATAAAGGCAGGTAACACCAAAGAGATACACCCATTGTATGTGTGTAGTATGATTCCACCTGTTATTAAAAAACAAATACAACACATTTGTATTTGAATAAACAAAATATAGGACAATGTATTAAACCTTCTAAAAATTACTTTTTAAAAGGGAAATACAGTGTTGGATTTCTATAGAATATACTTGGCTATTGTCTGAATTTTTATAAGAATACACTACTTATTCAATAAAAATTTGTAAAGCTGTAATGGTGGTGGTTTAGTTTCTAAATGTCCAACTCTCAACCCCATAATATGAGCAGCTAAATCAAAGTGTGCATATAATGATGTCAGTTATGTTTTTTAAATGTGGAGGAACAGAATGATAGGTGCGACCCACTCAAAATGACATACCAAATAATTTCTCCAGAATGTCATCACAATACAGATATTAAATCTTCCACCTTTTGAGATTTTCACAAAATTACATTTAATAAGAAAAAAGTAGTGACCGAGTCAGAGAGAAAGAGGAAAAAAACAGTTGTGCTTACTCATCCTGTAAAAAATCTATCAGAGATAAACACACTATAGACTTTTTCCCCACCCAGATGTATTTGTTAACTACCAACCATATGCCAAGTATATTTCTCTAGGCCTGGGAAAACGGTAGTTTTCAAGATATTCAGCAACCTTGCCTTATTTATATTCCAAATTTTCTAGTAGCCATAGCAAAATGAAACTGGTAAAATTAACACTAGCAATATGTTTTACTTAAACTCATATCTCAAAAATATTATTGTGCTAACATGTAATCAACTTAAATATTATTAATGAGATATTTTATACTTTTTGTGCCTTCTTGTTTAAAATCTAGTGTGCATGTTAGGCTTATAACACATCTCAGTTTGGACACTAAATTTTCATCAAATGTATTCAATTTGCATTTAGAGTTGATGACTGTACAGTTTTTAAAAGTGCTCTTGGAGGATATTTTCTTTAAATATTGTGCTGGTTTCTGCCATACATCAACATGAATCAGCCACAGGTATACAAATGTCCCCAAAATAGGTACGCAAATACTTCAAGAGTGTCATTACTTTTTTAAAAAATATTAAATAAATATAGCAAAATGTTAAGATTTAGAAAACCTAGATTCTGGGTGAGTGAGTATTCATCAGATATTGTCTATGTTCAACTGGATGATTAAAACATTGATAATAAAACTTTCAAGAGAAAAAAAAAGTACACTTATGTGCAACTTATGTTTAGTTGGCCTAAACATAGTTCAAGGTTTCAAATAACTAAATCCATTACCAAAATCATTTTTATTTAATATTTGTACTCAAAGTAAGAAAACTACTTTTATAGAAGAATTTTTTTTTCATTTTTTAACAAAAGCATTTTGGTTTCAAAACTTGTCTGTCCAATATAAGTACATTATTGTGGCAACTCAGTACTAGTGTTCTTCAAACTTTTCTTTTACATTTAGAGGATGATTTACATAATCCTGTCAATTACAATTAAATTCTGCATATTGATTCATTTGAAAAATGTGTAGGTATTATCATTGATTTGTATTATGAAGAATTGCCACTTCAACATAAATTCTTGTACATGTCTTGCTAGATCACAAATAAGCTTTTTCTTTCTTTAGTGCTACAAATTTCCGCTTCTTCAAATGCAGTGTCACATTGATAAATTATGTAAATTACACAGCCATTTTTTTCTGTCTTAGATTATTGAACATTTGGTAAGCATGTTTTTTGTTCAAGAAAATTTTCAATTAACAATACAGTAAATCTTTATAGCATTTGTCCATAACACAACCAACAAAAATTGGCAAAGAACACAAGATCATTAAATTCATTTTCTATTTCAGCAGTTTCCATAAACTGGTGTGATTCATAGCTCTTGCATACATATACTGAAAAATTTTGACAACTGTATACATTTTACTTTATATATAATTGCTTCAGAAAACTGAGCACAGATATTCTTAGTATATTTTATACAGTGGAATGAAACAATAAAAGAAACAACAGTTTTAATTCCAGTGAACCTAGAATTTTGACCTAGCATAATAACTAGCTGAAGGATCATACATAAGGATAGAAATTAATTTTTCCATAATTTAACTGAAATTCATCTTTAGCAGATGGAAAAAATTCAGAAATATCTAAGCAACAAGCTCTATTTTTATGCTTCTAAATGACATGTCTTTGTTAACTTGAATATCCTCTGAGGAAAAATGCTCCCAGAATACTGATTGGACCGTGTCTTATATGATGCATGACTTCTCTACAACTAAAGAAAAAGGTTTGCAAGCTTTCCAATTTTAAATTAATTTGATTTTTTTATTTATAGAAAGGGCTTGTATTCAGAAAGTCATTGAGTATTGGCCTAATTGAAAATACTTTACTTTAGTAATATATCATTTTAGTCTTTACTCCTAATTTTGTAACAAAGTTTCCATAACTGAAATAACTTTTCCATTCTTTTGTATAAAAATTGTTTTATGGATTGTGGAAAAATCAAAGCTATTTTAGAGCAGGCCAAAATTACAAATTCAAATCATATTTAAAAACTAAACTAATAAATACAAATTCTAAAATATTGGTTCTGTCACATTAGTTTTGTTGCCTTTACTTAGCAGATTACTGGGAAAAACCATTTAGCTAGATTGTTAAATTTTAATTTGAATATACATATAACTGAAAAATTTGTTTATTCAATGTACCTTGCTTTTCAATGACTGATTTGTTTAATTTAGATCTACCATCCTATTTTATATTTTCTCACTAATCTGTTTTTTGAAAACTACTTTAAATAATCCTACTCATTCATACTGCTTTTAATTGGACAAATTTTTGTTACTCTAATTTTTCCTTTTCAATTATTTGGAAATAAATAACCTCAATTCTATCCTTAAAATAGTTTTCCATAAAACTTTAACGTCACACATTATATATCAGAGGATACAGCACAATATCTTTGCTTTGCTCTTTTTAAATTATGAAAATATTAAAATGCTTTAAAATTTATTAATTCCAATTTTTGGTTTGGATGTTTTTAATGGCCAATGTCTTAAAACCACATTATATTTATACCTCCCAAAGTAATCACTGCTGCTGCTGCTACTGCTGCTGCTAGGTCGCTTCAGTCGTGTCTGACTTTGTGCAACCCCATAGACAGCGGCCCACCAGGCTCCCCTGTCCCTGGGATTCTCCAGGCAAGAACACTGGAGTGGGTTGCCATTTCCTTCTCCAATGCATGAAAGTGAAAAGTGAAAGTGAAGTCGCTCAGTCGTGTCCGACTCTTAGTGACCCCATGGACTGCAGCCTACCAGGCTCCTCCATCCATGGGATTTTCCAGGCAAGAGTACTGGAGTGGGGTGCCATTGCCTTCTCCGAAGTAATCACTAGACTGTCTTTTTTTTTTTTTTATTAAGGTCAATACTTTTTCGAAAAAATTTTGTTAAAATTAACTGTAAAATGTTTTGTTAGACATATAATTCTGATTTCAGTCAAGTAATACTGTTGACACACTGTTAATAGAAAACTCATTTGCTAGAAATGTTTGCTAATATTGTCCATTATATTATCTTAATTTTTAGCATAATGAATAAAGTAGTTTTGTATTGTTCTTATGCAGCATATTGAAATTGGCATTCATCATAAATTTTTGACGAACTTTCTTCCACCCTTTTTTCCTATTCCTTTAGTCATAGTACCAGTTCTTCTATCACCACATAATTCTGCACAGTTGTATATTTTCATTCTACATTTATGGTGTGTCCATATTTATTTGTAAACTAAATTTTAAAAATTGTATTATAATTAAAATTCTCATATTATTTTCATTTAATTAACAATTACAAGTTATATAAATGTTACTGTAAGGTGTGCCATTCACATAGAATACTCAAACACATTGCAATATTATACCACTGTGTAAAAAAAAAGTCATTTGCGTTCAATCAATACACTATCATCTAGATCTGTGGTGCACATGTTTATGTCCAATATTGGAAATGAGGCATGTGTCTCAACGTGCACACTAAAATAAAACAATAATATCTTAAAATGATGTAATAGGCAAAGAAAGTATAGTCTTACCAAAACTCTAACATTTTATTTACTGGAAAAACACTTTACATTCCTTTAGTTTTTAAATTTTAAACTGTATCACTAACCACATTCCAGATGTCCCATAGCTACATGTAGCTAACGGCCTCTGCATTGGAACATTCAGTTCTAGACACTTAAAAGCAGTTCCCTGGGGCTTCCCTGGTGGTCCAGGGGTTAAGAATCTACCTTGCAATGCAAGGAACACTGGTTGCATTGCTGGTCTGGGAAGATCCACATGTTGCAGAGCGACTAAGTCCATGCGTCACAACTACGGAAGCCCACATGGCTAGAGCTGGTGCCTGGCAACGAGAGGTCACCGCAGTGAGAAGCCAGTGTACCGTAATGAAGAGCGGCCCCTGCTCATTGCAACGAGGGAAAAACCTGCCAGCAATAAAGATCCAGCACAGCCAAGAAATAAATACATCTTAAAAATAAAAACAACCAAAAACAGTTCCTTGACCATGTAAACCATGGTTATTAGACTAATAAGCCTGCTCTGGGTCTCCATTTCTTCTTCAATGTATTTGTAAGATTACTATGCAGCTCTAGAGGAGACGGAACATTGTAGGTGTTACTCAGTAATAATGTTGTTTATATTTTAAAATCTCTAAAAAAATCTTTTAGAAATGCTTTGGATAAATTTCTGTACTCGAGATAGTGCTATAAGTCACTCAGAATTACAGGTTTATGGTAAATATATTCAAGTGTTTGAAATGGGATCAATTTTGAATGCACAAAATGTAATTCCCAGTGAATTTTTTTTTTCGTAAAAGAGATTTTGTACT
The DNA here is from genome assembly GCF_002263795.3 of Bos taurus. Lineage (NCBI taxonomy): Eukaryota > Metazoa > Chordata > Mammalia > Artiodactyla > Bovidae > Bos > Bos taurus. The sequence continues at coordinate 36,503,790 of NC_037328.1, read as the reverse complement.
TATTATTATTGAAAATGAAGGATAAATAAATTTGTTTTCCTCTAATGGATGAACAAGATAATTACAGCATGTTCACAGAGATGAAGGATAATTTAGAGATCAAATACAATATACCTCCTGAATCTCAGTAACTAATATGAATAATATGGTGTGGTCTCAACCTTTAAAATAATCATTTCCAATTTATTATATATATATTACATCTTATACTTTTTGGTTGACTGAGCAGCCTGTGGTTATATTTCAGCTCATTTTCATAGTCTAAAGCACTGCAATTAACACTTCTTTAGTGAAAGGTTCTAACATTTCAGTATTTCCTTTCGAACACTTCTCACTTTATAGCGTAAGCCTGGCACGAAACCCAGAATGTGATTCTGACACACCATTCTCCTCACTGTAGGAATTAAAAATGCTTTAGAAGTCATTTTCTATAAGCAACAAAAATCACTCTCAGCACATCCCCCAGGCTTTCTATCTAGAACCATATATTAAATTAGCATTTATTAGTAAGTCATTTTCTGATGGTTAGACACTACACAGTACAGTGTGAAGAGTAAAATATGCTGAAAGGTTTGGACTTTAGGGCATTTATAGTTTTTATCAGTGAAATGGAAAAATAAATAAATAAATTGAAGGAATTTATTATGTAAACATAATTTATATATATTTTATGATATTTATGATTTAGTTCAGTTGAGTCGCTCAGTCGTGTCCAACTCTTTGTGACCCCATGAACCGCAGCACGCCAGGCCTCCCTGTCCATCACCAACTCCCGGAGTCCACCCAAACCCATGTCCATTGTGTCAGTGATGCCATCCAACCAACTCATCCTCTGTCTTCCCCTTCTCCTTCTGCCCTCAATCTTTCCCAGAATCAGGACCTTTTCAAATGAATCAGCTCTCCGCATCAGGTAGCCAAAGTATTGGAGTTTCAGCTTCAACATCAGTCCTTCCAATGAACATCCAGGACTGATCTCCTTTAGGATGCACTGCTTGAATCTCCTTGCAGTCCAAGGGACCCTCAAGAGTCTTATCCAACACCACAGTTCAAAATCATCAATTCTTCTGCGCTCAGCTTTCTTTATAGTCCAACTCACATCCATACATGACTACTGGAAAAACCACAGCCTTGACTAGACAGACCTTTGTTGGCAAAGGAATGTCTCTGCTTTTCAATATGCTGTCTAGGTTGCTCATAACTTTCCTTCCAAGGAGCAAGCATCTTTTTATTTCATGGCTGCAATCACCATCCGCAGAGATTTTGGAGCCCTGAAAAATAAAGTCTGACACTGTTTCCACTGTTTCCCCACCTATTTGCCATGATTATGTAAATATAATCAAAGAAACCCAGGTCAGATGCCAGGTCTGGCCTTGAACCCAGGTCTAAGGTGCAAGCGAGGGTGTGGATAGGTTATTAACAGAGCTAAACTCTGTAATGGATAAGATACTGATGCTTTGGGGTGTTGGATGCTGTGTGTTCTAAATGGGGCCAAGCAGCATGAACAAGGTTTGAAAACAGAAAAATACTGGGCATACTTGAGAAATTGCTAGACATGAAGATTACACAGAGTCAAAGTACATTATAGACATACAATGTTGTGAAAATTGTAAAGAGTGAAAGACCTTTGATATGGACAAAATTATGAAGGACCTTAACAGCTGGCGGAAGAGTCTGGACTTTGTTCAATGAGCAATAAGCAGCCTTGACCCATGTGGCCACGGTCAAAATATAATACAGATTCAACACACAGAAGAGAGACTACTAACGAGTATTGTCACTGAGGCTTGAATACGAATCTCAGGTCATTATTATCCCAAAAAAACATCAAAAAATGTTTATGTTGCTAAACCGTAACTGTTAAAGCATAAAGTGGATCTGTAATGTAAAAGAAAAAAAGAATTTCCACAAAGTAATCGTGAGTGTAGCTATGATGCTATTTTTCAGGATTCTTGTGTGCTGGATGCTCACCTTATATTGTATCATCCTTCTTAGTCAAGGGAACAGATTTTCACATTGATTAAATGATTTGGAAAACTGCAGTTAGTGACAGGGCCTGAGTCTGAGAGTTTCTGAGCCCAAGAGTGCAGAACACTTGATCACTATCCCTAAACTTTAATGACTTTTTATTTGTCCACCTGGAAGAAAAACAAATATTTAGTCCTAAGAGATATATAATCCACTTCCTTTTCGCCTGGAGAGAGTTTTAAGAATGGGAAGTTTAGATGATGTTCCAGAAATTGAAATTTTCTTGGGAAGTGACTTGGATAAAGTGTATACTTGATGTATAAATGAATGAATCAAGACGTGACTCTGTGGGGGCAGTGGGAGGAAGGTTCAAGAAGGAGATATATGTATGCATACAGATGACTTCTTTTGTTGTTCAGTGGGAACTAAGACAACATTGTAAAGCAATTATACTCCAATTAAAAAAAAAAAGAAATGACTCTGGTTCCATCTTCACTTTTTTTTTTGGAGCACCTCACATTTTTCATAACTTTATGTGATACAAAAAATAAATGGTGGCTTATGTGGCCCTCTTTAAATGTACACAGATCAATTAATAAGATGTTAGTAACTGTGTGATTATTACAGTGTTTAAAATACATTGGAACAAAGGCATGAAGAAAAGAAGTCACAGCCCAAGTGATGAAGCAGATAGCCAGATTTAGCTCCAATTTATGATGTAATGACATAATCTCCAAAAATATACAAAAAATCTAGGAAACGTACACTTTAACTCTTTTTCTGTAGAGATGTATGGTTGGTTGCTGTTTAGTTGCTAAGTTGTGTTCAATTCTTCTGCAACCCCGTGGACTGTAGCCCACCAGGCTCCTTCTGTCCATGGGACTTACCAGGTAAAAATACTGGAGTGGGTTGCTATTTCCTTCTCTGGGGGATCTTACTGACCCATGTATACAACCTGTGATCCTGCATCTCCTGCATTGGCGGGTGGGTTCTTTACCTTTGAGACACTGGGGAGACCCTTGCTGCTGCTGCTAAGTCGCTTCAGTCGTGTCCGACTCTGTGCCACCCCATAGACGGCAGCCCACCAGGCTCCCCCGTTCCTAGGGTTCTCCAGGCAAGAACACTGGAGTGGGTTGCCATTTCCTTCTCCAATGCATGAAAGTGAAAAGTAAAAGTCAAGTCGCTCAGTCGTGTCCAACTCTTAGTGACCCCATGGACTGCAGCCCACCAGGTTCCTCCATCCATGGGGTTTTCCAGGCAAGAATACTGGACTGGGGTGCCATTGCCTTCTCCGGGGGAGACCCTTAAAGATACATGAACTGAGTTTATATGATGTCTGCTCAGTTGTGTCTGAGTCTTCGTGACCCCAGGGACTATAGCCCACCAGGCTCTTCTGTCCATGGAATTCTCCGGCCAAGAATACTGGAATGCGTTGCCATTTCCTTCTCCATGGGATCTTCCTGGCCCAGGGATAAAACCCAGGTCCCCTGCATTGGCAGTCTGATTCTTTACCTCTAGCACCACCTTCTTGTCAAGTTTGTTAGTGTAAAGCCGTATCCAGTGTCTTTCTTAGGAAGTTGACCAATTCACTGATTCTGTGTGTGTTGGAAAGAGGCCTTGGTTGTGGTGGAAGGACTGAAAAAGTAAACGCTACTTGCCATTGAATTAGAAGACAAACGGACGAGTTTTCCTAGAAAAAGGAAGAAGCCAGTGAATGAGTTTTGTACCTGAGGGTTTGTTTTGTTTGGTTCGGTTTTCCTAAAGTTTCTATTCCTCAGCAAAGAAACAGAGGAACACAATAGAATGGGAAAGACTAGAGATCTCTTCAAGATAATACCAAGGGAACATTAGATTATTAGAGATACCAAGGGAACATTTCATGCAGATGGGCACAATAAAGGACAGAAATGGTATGCACCTAACAAAAACAGAAGATATTAAGAAGAGGTGGCAAGCATACACAGAAAAGCTGTATAAAAAAGATCTTCATGACCCAGATAATCACTATGGTGTGATCACTCACCTACATTCCAGGCCAAACATCCTGGAATGTGAAGTCAAGTGGGCCTTAAGAAGCATCACTACGAACAAAACTAGTGGAGGTGATGGAATTCCAGTTGAGCTATTCCAAATCCTGAAAGATGATGCTGTGAAAGTGCTGCACTCAATATGCCAGCAAATTTGGAAAACTCAGCAGTGGCCACAAGAATGGAAAAGGTCAGTTTTCATTCCAATCCCAAAGAAAGGCAATGCCAAAGAATGCTCAAACTACCGCACAATTGCACTCATCTCACATGCTAGTAAAGTAATGTTCAAAATTCTCCAAGCCAGCCTTCAGCAATACATGAACCATGAACTTCCAGATGCTCAAGCTAGTTTTAGAAAAGGCAGAGGAAACAGAGATCGAATTTCCAATATCTGCTGGATCACTGAAAAAGCAATAGAGTTCCAGAAAAACATGTATTTATGCTTTATTAACTATACCAAAGCCTTTGACTGTGTGGATCACAATAAACTTGAAAATTCTCAAAAAGATGGGAATACCAGACCACCTGACCTGCCTCTTGAGAAACCTGTATGCCGGTCAGGAAGCAACAGTTAGAACTGAACATGGAACAACAGACGGGTTCCAAAGAGGAAAAGGAGTACTTCAAGGCTGTATATTGTCACCCTGCTTATTTAACTTATATGCAGAGTACACCACGAGAAATGCTGGGCTGGATAAAGTACAAGCTGGAATCAAGATTGCCAGGAGAAATATCGATAACCTCAGATATGCAGGTGACACCACCCTTATGGCAAAAAATTAAGAAGAACTAAAGAGCCTCTTGATGAAAGTGAAAGAGGAGAGTGAAAATGTTGGCTTAAAGCTCAATATTCAGAAAACAAAGATCATGGCATCCAGTCCCATCACTTCAGATGGGGAAACAGTGGAAAGAGTGGCTGACTTTATTTTGGGGTCCCCAACATCACTGCAGATGGTGATTGCAGTCATGAAATTAGAAGACACTTATTTCCTGGAAAGAAAGTTATGAGCAACCTAGATAGCATATTAAAAAACAGAGACATTACTTTGTCAAGAAAGGTCCATTTAGTCAAGGCTATGGTTTTTCCAGTGGTCATGTATGGATATTAGAATTGGACTACAAAGAAAACCGAGCACCAAAGAATTGATGCTTTTGAACTGTGGTGTTGGAGAAGACTCTTGAGGATCCCTTGGACTGCAAGGAGATCCAACCAGTTCATCCTAAAGCAGATCAGTCCTGGGTATTCACTGGAAGGACTGATGTTGAAGCTGAAACTCCAGTACTTTGGCCACCTGATGCAAAGAGCTGACTCATTTGAAAAGGCCCTGACGCTGGGAAAGATTGAGGGCAGGAGGAGGAGGGGATAACAGAGGATGAGATGGTTGGATGGCATCACTGACTCAATGAATCTGAGTTTGGGTAGACTCCAGCAGTTGGTGATGGACAGGGTGGCCTGGCATGCTGCAGTTCATGGGGCCGCAAAGAGTCAGACACGAGTGAGTGACTGAACTGAACTGAAAGTTTCTATTTGACAATTTATATAAATTGTTTCAGAGAATAAAAAGAGGAAGAGGAGGAAGAAAATACAAGAGGAAAAAGAAAAAAGAGAAAAAGAGGGAAAATATCACTTTATTGCAATAAAATTCAGTAACATGAAAATTGGTTTTGAAGAAAAATAGACAATCTCACTGGTACAGATGCAAAATTTAATCGAGAATGCTAAAGAAGGAGAAATAGAGAATCTCATCTACTAGCCCATCTCAATTTCCACTCTCATGAAATGCTCCCCCAGGTTTCTTTCCTGAACCTCTAGGCACCCAACTTTCCATCTTTTCCCTTATTGATTCATTTTCTTCATCTGTGTGTGTTAGTTGCCCAGTTGTGTCTGACTCTTTGTGACACCATGGACTGTAGCCTGTCAGGCTCTTCTTGTCCATGTAATTCTCCAGGCAAGAATACTGGAGTAGGTTGCCATTCCCTTCTCCAGGGGATCTTGCTGCTCCAGGGTTTGAACCCTGGTCTCCTGCATTGCAGGTAGATTCTTTATTGACAGACCCACCAGGGAAGCTCATCTATCCGTAAGCTTAAAATCTACACTTTATCTATAGTGAGCTTAAAATAGGCAAAATATTATGTTAAAAGTTAATGAAATGCATTTTAAAACCACTTATAAGCTTAATGAAAAACACAATTAAGAAAAAAAAAATACATATCTGTTTAATCTCCACTAGTTCATCCTTCAAATTTACTTTAAAGCTACAAGGCAACACTCAAAACTAAGGTTGAACAACTATTACTATTGCTCCTGTTGTAAATGGAGGGGGAAATCTATCAGTGATTTTATGACACATTCTGTCCTTACTTCAGAGACAAATAGAGTCTTAATAATGTGAATTCAGGGTGGTATGCACAGGAAAAATGCTATAAAACCAGTCAATGGCACAACCTTGTTAAAGTATCTGACAAATAAAATAGGTTCCTTGATGATTATGAAGTTTGAGGAGAGTTCCTCAAGCAGAGATAATCTTTTCCAAAAGGACTTTAACCACAGAAGAGGGAGTAGACTGGCTGCAAGGGAAGGCTTCAGTCCAATGTTGAAAACATGCATACCACGACTGAAACATATTTATATCCTCCATGAGACGGAGGAAGTTGTATGAAATCTATTTGCCAGAGCTTGAATGGTCCATTAGGCAGTTTAAAATGTCTGGAAGCAATACAAACAGACTTTCCTGGGTTGTATTTCAGACAAGTGGGACAGTGAGGTAGGCACTTTTTGTGGCCTTATTAATGTTCCCTGCCAATATTGATTTATGAAGGCTATAATTTTGTCAGTAAACCAATGGTTTAATGTGTGTACAGTGAAGAGAAGTGGGAATTTTAGAGTCTCCAGTAAGATTGGGTTGTTATTTGGTCCAAACCAGAGCTTTTTCTTTTTATCAAACCAATAATTGTTGAATTTCCAATCTTGTTTTTTCCTTTTCGGAGGCTAATCATTGGGCTTCTCTAACCAGGTTTTGTAAGTTATCATTTTGGGAAATATCCCTTTAGACTATGACAGAGTTTTGGCTGTTGTTGGTTCCTCTAGGGACAATATTCCTTGTGGAAATGTCAGGTGAGTTCCCTTAGCTTCCAGAGAGCCGAGTTGTAATGCCTCAGAATCTTATTAATAGCTAACACAGCAAATATTGCATCCAGTAACTCCTGAACATAGGAACATTTTTAATTCTATTTCCACTGGAAGTAAGGGAGTTACATTGCTTATACAATATTCTGAAGTCATTAGCTAATCTGAAAGCATGTCTACTATCAGCATAAATACTGGCAGCTTTGCACTTGGCTAAAGCACAAACCTGTATAAGAGTATGTAACTCAGTGTGTTGGGCAGAAGTAGCCTCAGGTAAAGATGCTGCTTTTTGATGCTGACATCAAAAGGAGCTGCAATAGCAGATACAGCACAGTATTTGCCATTATCACTTTGTAAATAAAAGCCATCAGTGAACCATGAGAAGTCAGAGTATGAAATTTCCTGCAGGTCATTGTGAGGAGTCAGGAAGTTATCCATCGGCATTAAGCAGTTGTGAAGGACTTCATTGGTGACCAAGGGGAGAAGAGTAGCCGAGTTGAGGTTAGTGTAAAAGAGTTATTCGAGGAGCAGTTAACAAAAGAACTTTACAGGAGAAGGGGCTGACTGAGAAATGTTGAGTGTGATGAGAGTTCAGGAGAGTTTCAACTGCACGAGTTACCAAAATGGCTAAAGGGGATCCCAAAACAATTTAGGCAGTGACCATAATGGCTTAAGGCAAGGTGAATACTCTCATGCCACTGGGTCCAGTTGCCAGCTATAATACCGCCAGGGTTAGTGGTGGTCCTACATTTTTGGGTGAGTCTCCAAAGGGCATTCCTTTCATTTTCATATACAGAATGGAAAATGGGAATCTAATCATTGAAAGGACCAAGAGCAGGTAGGTTCATCAAACACTCCTTGAAAGAGAGTTGAAAGGCTTTGAATGCTATGTCATCCAGGTCTTCCTATAAAAAATGGATCAGGGTTGTTATTGTTTAGTTCAGTTCAATTCGGTCCCTCAGTCGTGTCCGACTCTTTGCGACCCCATGAATCACAGCACGCCAGGCCTCCCTGTCCATCACCAACTCCTGGAGTTCACTCAAACTCATGTGCATCGAGTTGGTGATGCCATCCAGCCATCTCATCCTCTGGCATCCCCTTCTCCTCCTGCCCCCAATCCCTCCCAGCATCAGAGTCTTTTCCAATGAGTCAACTCTTCTCATGAGGTGGCCAAAGTATTGGAGTTTCAGCTTCAGCATCAGTCCTTCCAATGAACACCCAGGACTGATCTCCTTTAGGATGGACTGCTTGGATCTCCTTGCCGCCCAAGGGACTCTCAAGAGTCTTCTCCAACACTACAGTTCAAAAGCATCAATTCTTCGGTGTTCAGCTTTCTTCACAGTCCAACTCTCACATCCATACATGACCACAGGAAAAACCACAGCCTTGACCAGACAGACCTTTGTTGGCAAAGTAATGTCTCTGCTTTTCAATATGCTATCTAGGTTGGTCATAACTCTCCTTCCAAGGAGTAAGCGTCTTTTAATTTCATGGCTGCAGTCACCATCTGCAGTGATTTTGGAACCCAAAAAAATAAAGTTTGACACTGTTTTCACTGTTTCCCCATCTATTTCCCATGAAGTGATGGGACCAGATGCCATGATCTTAGTTTTCTGAATGTTGAGCTTTAAGCCAACTTTTTCACTCTCCTCTTTCATTTTCATTAAGAGGCTTTTTAGTTCCTCTTCACTTTCTTCCATAAGGGTGGTGTCATACCAAAGTTTGCCATAAAAAGAGAAATTTGGAATCCAATTTCAGTGATAATCAGCTAGCAAGAAAACCTTGCAGGTGACAATTTGGGGTTTTGGAAAACTTATGATGCTGTGAATTCTATCTGGACCTAGGTGTAGTCCTCGTTCTAGTAGCAGATGCTCTCAATATCAAAGTGGATGGTATCTTCCTGTGAGGAAGCTTGAGAAGGCAAGTGAAGAAGCAAATCATCCATATAGTGTAACCAAGTAGAACCCCTAGAGAACTTTGTATCATTCAAATCAGCCTTCAGGATTTGTGAAAAATAAGAGGACTCTCAGTAAAGCACTGACATATTACTGTCCAGGTGAACTATTCTTCCTAAGTGAAGGCAAAAGTTATTGGCTAGCTTCACCCACCAATTAGAATACTAAATAATGTATTGCATAAATAACTATAGTAAAGCATTTACTTCCAGTTAGAATGGATATTAGTGACATATGAGGCTTAGCGCAAAGAGGATGTCAAGGGATAACCATGTTTACAGCTTGAAGGTCCTGGGCAAACCTTCACCCTCAGCCCTTCGGTTTTTTTCCCACCAGCAAAATAGGTGTATTACAGAGACCAGTACAAAGGATAATGAGTCCTTGAACTTATAATCTTCTATTATGGGTTTTGGAAAACTTATGACCCATGACATAATCTTCTATTATACCTTGCGTTTTTTTATTTTCAGGGTGTTGATTAATCCTGGGGAGTGATTTTGAGGGATTTATTTGAATCTTGAAAGGAGGTGCACTGTGCACTTTGTTAACATCAGTTGGAGATTTTGCCTATAAGAAAAGTAGTAGCTGATTCAATAGGAACAAAGCAAATCTGCTCTGAATATAAAAATTTGCTTTTTAAATAGAAAAACAGACAAGATCCAGAATACGTATAAACTCTGGCTTATTACCTGGAACAACCAGCCCGGGAAACCAACCCTTTATCTGTAGTAACTGGCCCAGGAAGTGAGTCTGCTATTACCACTCTTTCTAGTAATAATCTAGGACACCAAATAATAACCCAAAATAGCTAGGACATGATTAATAACTGATAGCTTCCCTAATTGTTGTCTCCATTTCAAACTTAGAACCAATTAGAGAGACACAAACATGTGCTCCTAACCTATCACAGTGGACGCCCTTCTTCTAGTTAGCTTGCTTACAGCTTCCCCATGCCAACAGCTTCCAATCAGGTCATAATTGTCTTCCAATTAAAAAACAAAACAAAAAGAGTGTTAAATTATCATCCAGATATGTGACAACTCAGAGAACTCACCTTCAATTTCCCAACAGCTATGTAGCCTGTTCGCATGTCCAGGCCTTTCCATTTAGAGAAAAAGGCACTAATGAGATGCAATTAATATCTTTTAAAAATTACTTTCAGATGATCTCTTTATTTAAATCTAGTAAATTCTGAGTCCCTCTTACCCTCCTAAAATCTGAACTCATCTGTACAAGACCTGACAAAAATTTCTTGACCTTCTGACACAACACATGTTCCGTATTTTGAAATCTCTTGGTATGTCAGCTGGGAGAGAGAGTTGGATACTTGCTATTGTCATTCATTTTCCTGTTCAGTTTCATGTGATTTTATTTCCAAATTTAAAAACTAGGAAATATATGTTTAAAGAATTCTTTTAAAAAATATTCAAAGTAGACACTGTTCTGATTAAAAACAAAATAAATAATGGCCAATACAGTAAGTGAAGTGAAGTGGAAGTCACTCAATCGTGTCTGACTCTTTGTGATCTCATGGACTGTCAAGTCCACGGAATTCTCTAGGCCAAAATACTGGAGTGGGTAGCCATTCCCTTCTCCAGGGGATCTTCCCAACCCAGGAATCAAACCCAGGTCTCCTGCATTGCAAGTGGATTCTTTACTAGCTGAGCCACAAGGGAAGCCCACCAATACAGTAAAGAAGTTAAAAACAATTAAATAAATCATAGTTCAAAAATAAAGAAAAATAAAAAATTACAATGAGGCATAAAGCTTAGAGAATAAGCTAAACAATGGAAACAAACCTGTAAATTACAGCAACAAATAAAAATCAGTTGAACTCCTTGATTTAATTCCATAAATATTTATTGAAATCTTTGTATATGCTAGGTTTCATTAGGTCCAAAGAGGTTAGTAGTAAACATGATAGACACAGGACCTCCACACATGAAATTCAGTTTAGTAGAAAACATATTAAACAAGTAATTATACAAGTGATATGTGTCATCAAAACAGATGCTCAGGGTGAATTAAGCACATATCAAGGATTTTCTAAAGAGCTTGGAGAAATCCTTGAACACATTATTACACACCTAAGTTCTTCCTCATCATCACTGGTCGCTATGCAACATCATATTTAATACTGAAATACTAGAAAGGAACACTTTTAATATACGAAACAAGACAGGGATGACTACTGCAATATTTGTATATATGTTCTCACAGAGACAAAAGGTACAAAAAACAATTCAATACTAGTATGGGAAAAAGCAAATAGATGAAGCATTTCTTATTTCAAAGAATTTTAAAAAGATGAAGAGCTTCACTAGCATTAACTCAATCTTAATACATATTTTCGGGAATATACTGTATTTCAAGGACTACATAAAAATGGTGAATAATAAGTTTTCATTCTAGTGAGTGAAGACAGACAAGAAACAATTGGTTTATATTATGGTGAAGACCAGTATAAAGAGTAAAAATAAAGTTTCATGGTAATATGAAAGCCAACTAAACCCTTCAGTTGTACATGGATCAGGAAAAGGCTTCCCAGAAGATGTTAGAGCCCTGTAGAGCAAAAATATATAAATGGAAAGATTATTCTAGACACCAGAATTGTTGATTTAGAAATGTAGGAGGCTTGCTTCCCACTGTAAAGAAATTAACGTGGCTGAGACTGGAAAAGAGAAAGAAATCAGTCTTGAAAATTATCATGACTCAATCATAGAAGGAATGATAAAGGTTATAAACAGTGAAATGGCATCATCAACTTTGATCTTAGAAATACGTTCAAAAGTTAAAATGCATGTTTAGGAGTTATTTCAGTAATACAGCTGACAAATCTGTGACCACAACTAGAACAGTGGCAATAGGGTTGGAGAAAAAAGCTGGATTCTATAGATAAGGTCGTTTAGTCAAGGCTATGGTTTTTCCTGTGGTCATGTATGAATGTGAGAGTTGGACTGTGAAGAAGGCTGAGCGCCGAAGAATTGATACTTTTGAACTGTGGTGGTGGAGAAGACTCTTGAGAGTCCCTTGGACTGCAAGGAGGTCCAACCTGTCCATTCTGAAGGAGATCAGCCCTGGGATTTCTTTGGAAGGAATGATGCTAAAGCTGAAACTCCAGTACTTTGGCCACCTCATGCAAAGAGTTTACTCATTGGAAAAGACTCTGATGCTTGGAGGGATTGAGGGCAGGAGGAGAAGGGGATGCCAGAGGATGAGATGGCTGGATGGCATCACTGACTCGATGGACATAAGTCTGAGTGAACTCTGGGAGTTGGTGATAGACAGGGAGGCCTGGTGTGCTGCGATTCATAGGGTCGCAAAGAGTTGGACACGACTGAGCAACTGAACTGAACTGATAGATAAGGTCATGGGACTCACAGACTTGGAGGGGGACAGGCAATGAGAAAACAGACTCCATGACAGATGGTGGTACAGCCACTAAAACAGGGAACACAGAGGACAAGGATGCAAAGGATGTGAAGGTGCAAACTGTAAAGATGCCTGTACAATGTTTCAACTGGAATGTATGATATGCAATTTAGTGATTAGAAAGAAGTAGAGTGAAGAGGCAGAATAGTGAGTCATCAGTATATGCAAGAAAAACTAATTCTAGCTCTTTTGGATAGGTATAATTATTTAAGGTAGTAGGTAAGACAATTCCCTTCTCTTCCCACTACTAGTAGACCCAGTGGAACAGAAACATTTTTTTAACATTTTTATTAACTCATTTATGTTGTATAAGTAGAAGTGATGAACAGGTGACTTTACAGCCTATCACTTAAATATTGGCACAGTTAGCATGAGGTAGGGTTATCTGTACCAGTTGGTTATTCTTTTCTGAGATTTGCTAAGGTTGAATAAATCATTGCATTTAAGAGTGCAGGATCTTACCATAGAAGAATTGTCTCTAGGAGCACATGACTGAAAAGATTCCTTCCTATATCTATTAACTGTTAAACATGATCTGAATTTCCTTTAGAGATAGGGAACCAGATTAGCATAACTTGTTTTAAGGATATTGCCATTATTATGTCTTATGAGGAAGGAGGATAGCAGTGAGTTGGATACTGTTCAAGGCAAGACAAATGAGATATTTATGGTCTGTGGCCAGTTATTATTAATTCATTTAACAATTATTTTCTAGTGGCTACTGTAAGCCAGGCACATGGTTAAAAACATAGGATTCCATTTTGGGCTTTTAGAAGCTCATAGTCTATTATTTAAGACTATTAAGTTTATTATTTAAAACTCTTAAAATAGACTTAAGAGTAATAGTTCCCCTTAACTAATTGCTTCATCAGCTGAAATATAGAGGCACACTTAGTTAATACTAAGAATTTTAATAAGCATGATAGGAAATCAAACTAATGTCAAAGAACTAAGAGGTCAACTGCCTTCAAAGAAACAAAAAGTTAATTTAGTCAAGATTTCTCTCATTTTGAAACTTTGTCTGGAAAATTTTGAACACTGTCTTGGGCCCCTTTCTCCTTTTAACTGTGGTGTTATTCCTCATAGGCCTTGCTTTGGGAGATGGTGATTGACTTGGACATGGTTTTCCAGGAAGTGGCTGGTGATTTTTACTACATATAAACTCAAGCCAGGAGACCCCTGGAGGCAACCGGTGGTAACTAAGTAACTTAGTGAACACACAGTCTGAGACCTTAGACTCTTTTGGAGGAGGAGGAGGAGGGGGTAAGGGGGCTACAGTGGAAAAGGAAGAGGAAGAGGAAGATGAAGAGGATGAGGAGGACAAAGAGGTGGAGGAGGAAGAGGCTGGAAGTACGGACTGGAACTGAGGGTTACTGTTTTTCTTCACATAAAGCAGCCAGTCTACAGCCTGGGGCTGTTGGCTTACAGCTTGGTTTTCGGGGGCTACTGTCAGCCAGGTCTTCTTTTCATTAGATCCCTGAGTGATATCAGATTCCGATGTAGGGGAAATGTTTGATATCTTCTCCATTCCTTCAAGATTGTCTTCAGGAGCTTCATCAGGCTGATTTTCTTTCACAGGGAGTAAAAACGTAGTCTCTGGTATGGAAAGGATAAAAACTAGTTTCACCATTATCTCTTTCTCAGGAGTGAGCTCAGGTGTTGGGATGACAAATAGTGTGGCAGCATGGGGGTCTTTCCTTCCTGTAAGATGGCTACAATGAGATTTTATGCAAGAGGCACAGGCTAAACAAACCATATAACTTGATGAAAGGCGGGGACCAGGACGAGGATTTGGTCTTCCCCTCATCCTTCGAAAGAGAATCTGCCTACAGAGATCCCTCTGGATTCTGCTCTTGGAGAGAGAATTGACAATTTTATTTACAACATCATCGGGGACAGTTCCACCTTTAACAATGCAGGGTTGAGTGTAATCTAAAGTCCATGGAATGTCTTTACTGGGTCCTGTCTCTTCATAATGACCAAAACTGCTTTTACGCTGGAGTCTGGAGCCCAGTGGTAAAGCAGCTATGTTCTTCATGGAGTGCCTGGAGCTTAATATTGATTGACCTGAGACATTTGGTTTGGGATGAGGTGAGGAAAGATCTGTGGCTTTGTGTTTGTCACTTGGTGAAGTGGTGTTCTGCAATCTGGAGTGACACATTGCTGGGCTTGGGGTCCTGAAGTCATGATCAAGTGTTTGGGGCTGGAACAATGGCAGACTCTTTGACTGGTGGACAGAGTATGGTAAAGGTGACTTTCTTGGTTTTGAATTCGACAGTGGTAATCTCAGAACACTGGAATTGGACCTTAATACAGGTGGTGTCTGAAGTCTGGAGTCAGGTAATGATGAGCTCAGAGTCATTTGACTAGGCTCCAAATGATGGGCTTCAGGTGATGTCTGAAACAAGTCATTTATTTGAGATGTAGAGTTGAGTGATGGTGAGCTCAAACATCTTTGATTGCGCTCTAACAAAGATGACCATAGGCTGTCCAATGAAGAGGCTTTCTGAGGCTTGGACTGGGGTAATGCTGAGTTAAAGTCTCTTTGATTAGATTCCAAAGATGATGATGTCCATAGGTAGTCTGGGGAAGGAGTCTCTTGATGTTTGACAGCATATAGTGATGAACTTGACACTCTTCGAATAGATTTCAATGAAGGTGATGTCCAGAAAAGATCTAGGGAAGATGTATTCTGAGGTTTAGGAAAGGATAACTGTGAGCTACAGTCTGTTTGAGTCGGCTCTGGTGGCAATGTCTTAATGAGGTCAAATGAAGATGTGTTCTGAGGTTTAGGGTGGAACAAAGGCGAGCTCAGGGCTTTCTTATTAGGCCACAAGGGAGTTCTCCGCTGGAGGTGTAGTGAAGGTGTGGCCTGATGTTTGGAGTGAGATAATGGTGATTTTAGAACCCTGTTATAGCAGTCCCCTGAAATTGTGTCCTGAGACTTGACAGAGGGCAATTCTGAGCATCTCTGTACCTTCTGGCTAGAGTTCGGTGGAGGCACTACAGGGTTATTACTATGGGATTGTACTCTGACCACAGATTGGTTATTGGGCTGATTTAATTTTTTGTCTGTGTATTGACGTGTTAATGAGCTGGTTGCAGCCAGTTGGTAAGAGTGTTCTAATGGCACGAAGCATTGATCATAATATGCTAGTGGCACCATCTTGTGCTAGTCATAGAGGTCTTTCTGAAAGCAGTTGGCTTGTAGGGATGTTTCAGTAACTGATACAGTCTTTTAGCTGGATTCCATGGACAACAAATACTTCTAAACAAATAACTTAAGAAGTGGCAAACATCTGTCTTATAACCTTTCTGTTAATTCCTAAATATTATAGGTGTCTCAAAATTGAGGTGTAAATGAGGTTGAAAAAAAGTGTCACCAATTGAGATTCTTCTCTTTAGCTTCTTAGAGTTTTTTCCTCTTGAGGAAATGACACCTGTTAACAAAACAGTGAAGAGGTTTCAGAAGAGGGTCTGATAGGGATGTTAATTTTCTCAAACAATTTTGTAGTGACAAGAGAACAACTCTGTGTGTAAATTTTGAGTAAAGTTTTCTAAACATTCAGCTGCTCGTATGTAAAATAGGTAAATATAATGTTTAATTTATTGGACTAAAGACTAAATAATATATCTAAAATGTAAAACAGTGCCCAAGATATAGGAGATGCTCAGTAATGCTGCTGCTAAGTCGCTTCAGTCGTGTCCGACTCTGCGACCCCATAGACGGCAGCCCACCAGGCCCTGCCGTCCCTGGGATTCTCCAGGCAAGAACACTGGAGTGGTTTGCCATTTCCTCCTCCAAAGCATGAAAGTGAAAAGTGAAAGTGAAGTCGCTCAGTCGTGCCTGACTCTTAGCGACCCCATGGACTGCAGCCTACCAGGCTCCTCCATCCATGGGATTTTCCACCCCACTGGAGTGGGGTGCCACTGCCTTCTCCAATGTTCAGTAATAGGTAATAGCTATTTTGGGTATTCTTTCAATGATTGCTTTAGTTTAAAAAAAAATTGAGATAAATTTATTGCATGAAATAATAGACTCTTAAAGTGAAATGGAAGTTCGTCTTATATGCGAGCATGCATGCTTAATCACTCAGTCATGTCCCACTCTACCCCAAAATCTCAAAACAATTCACGTACAAAACATAAGAATCAATAAAGTTTTTTCTCCTTGTAAGGAAATCATCTTTTCTGCATCTTCTATCTTGGTCCTTAAAATCTACTCATCTAATTCAATATCTTTGAAATCATCCTGGACAGATTCACCTTCCAAAACCATCTAGATGCCAGTATCTGTTGATTTTATCTCTTTCATATATTAATTCACTAATTAATAGAATTTTTTTCTTTTCAATTCCACTATTTCTTGTGCTCTTTTTTCTATTCAATTCTACTTATACTCTAGGCATATCTCATCTAAACTAATATATTCATGTTTATATATCTTTCTGCCATAACCTCTGTCACTCTTTTCCCTCTGCCACAAATCCAAAAGCAAACTCTTGCTGGTGAGAGACAGTCACTCCTAACCCAAAGAACTTCTTCATTTTGCTTCTGCCTGCATGAATAATAGGGCTTTCTGGTGGCTCAGCAGTCAAGAATCCGCCTGCCAACACAGGATATATGAGTTTGATCCCTGAGTGTGGAAGATCCCCTGAAGAAGGACATGGCAACCCATTCCAGTATTTTTGCCTGGAAAATCCCATGGACAGAGGAGTCTGGTGGACTACAGTCCATAGGGTCCCAAAAAGTTGGACACCATTGAGCATGCAACATGCATGAATAGTAACAACTAAAGTTACTTGTGATTGCTGGATTTTGTGTGTTGTGTCTTAACATCAATACTTTAAAGAGGGGAGGAAACAGCACACCCTACTGCATGTATATCACATTCTAACATACATCTATATAGTAATATAGAGTAACACCATGATCTTGATGTATGGAAAGATTTCTTAAAACATAGAAAGCTATAACCATTAAAAATTGATAAACTAAAATGAAAAATTCTCAGTCATCAAGAAATGCCATCAAAGAATGGGAAAAATAAATATTTGCAATGCATATATCCGAAAAAGAGACTCATATTCATTACAACTTCTGCAAGTTACTCAGATAAAATAAGCAGTGCAGTTAGAATGACAGGCAAAACATGGAATGAGCACATCACAAAAGAGGATATCCAAATACTAATGCAATATGAAAAGGTGTTCAGGATTGTTAGAAACCAGTCAAACACATATTTAAACTACAGAGAGATACTACGACACATTATCAGAATGTGACTAAACTAATATGAAAACTTACAAAGCTAATAACTCGTGATTATATAGCTTAATTAGTATATTATATATATATATATGCACACATACATATGTATATATTATATTCCATTCTTAGATACATCTCAAGAGGCATGCAATGCATGAATATTGGCACCAAAATACATATACTAGGATATTCATGGAGTATTATTCCTAATAGCTTCAAACTAGAATTAAGTGTCAATCAATAATAGAATATATAAATAAATTGTGATATATTCATTCAACAAAATACCAAGCAACAATGAAAATTAACAGAAAATCTAGCATCATAGAACTACATGAATGAATATCACATAAAAAATACTGATTGAAAAGTATATGCACAAAAACTCATTTGTAATTTTATGTATAAAAGTACAAAATCAGTTCATACTAACTATGGTGTTACTAGTCAGGATAATAATACATCTGGGGGAAGTGGAGATTACAAGGGAACACAAATCTTCTGGGGTGGTGATAATGTTCTGTTTGTTGGCCCGGATGCTGGCAGTGTAGGTGAATTCACTTTGTGGTAATTAAGCTCTAACATTTACACTATGTGTATTTTCCATGTTTCCTAACTTCAATACAAGGTCTAAGAATACATAACCTGACGCTAATTTGAAAAGACACATCTGACACAAAATTTCACTGAAAAGTGAAACATTAAAGGATGAACCAAGTTCTGGCACCCAGATGCAATGAAACTTTTAAAAAAAGTGGGGAGGAGAAGAATGCAGTGTGGAAATCCTGCTATCACATGGAAAAGAATAAAGAAATTCAAAACAAATGGAACTAACAAGAATTTAAGACAGAGAAAAATTACATTTCTGAATTTTTTCCACTTTCAAACCTACTCAGCAAATAAAATTCCTGTTTCAAATAACATGCTTTAACTAAAGCATATAAACATTAAATACAATGCAAGACATTGTGGAGGTTTAAATGAACCTATAAAGATGGGAAAAAATAATTATGACTTATGAAAGAATTAATTCTCAAATAATTCTTGCTCAAATTCTTCTTTCAGTTGAGTTCTTTCCAACTTTCAATGAAGATATATTTATAATGTTATACAAACTTTGTCAGAGTATAATGAACATAGAAATATAATAAATTTGTTCCGTGAAACTGCTGTATGTAAATCTGATATTAAAACATAAAAAAATAGTTCAAAACTAAAATAAAGTAATAACACATACCATATGCAACATTCCAAAATAAAACATTTAACATTTCAATAACATAATAATCTGCTAGCACAAATTGATCTCATTCAAACAATGTAATGATTTATTATTAGGAAACATTTAATTTGTCATGCTCATAATTCACAAAAATACTCAATATGTGTTCAAAAGTAATTTTATAAAATTCAATGTCCATTTCTCATAAAACTCAGTAAACTACTAAGAAAAAACTAATTAATGGAAAAAAACCTCAAACTGAAATAAAAATCAAATCATTCAGTTTGCACTGAAATATGAGCTATTCCCATTATAGACTGATACCAGACAAGCATATCCACTCTCACTAAAAGTGGATATCCACTCTCACTGAAAGTGAAAGTGTTAGTTGCTCGGTTGTGTCCTGCTCTTTGTGACTCCATGGATTGTAACCTGCCAGGCTCCTCTCTACATGGAATTCTCCAGGCAAAAATACTGGAGTGGGTAGCCATTTCCTTTTTCAGGGAATCTTCCTACTTAATTAAGTAGAAGACAGAAAATTATAGAGATTGGAAACTAAATAAGATAGAAACAAGAAAAGCAAGAATATAAAAAGCTGGTTCTGTGAGATCAATGAAATAGAAAATATTTAACCAGATATAGCAGGCGAAAAAAATGACATTAATTACAAATATCAGGAATGAGAGAGCTGGCATTACTATGGACTCTGTGCTGTGCTATGCTTATTGAGTCCGACTCATTGTGACCCCATGGACTGTAGGCTGCCAGGATCCTCAGTCCATGGGGATTCTCCAGGCAAGAATACTGGAGTGGGTTGCCATGCTCCCCTTCAGGGTATCTTCCCAACCAAGGGATCGAACCCAGGTCTCCTGCACTGCAGGTGGATTCTTTACCCTCTGAGCCACCAGGGAAGCCCATTATGGACTCTGCAGATATCTAAAAATATAAGAAGATATTTCTGTGAATACTATTACGCCAGTATACTAGATAACTCAGAGGAAAGGGGCATATTTCTTGAAAGATGAAAATTGCCAAAGCTCACTCAGGAATAAATGGAAAACCTGAAGATCCCAATATCTACTAAATAAATTGAATTGGATCTTAAAACTTTACCACAAAGAAAACACAAGACCCTGGTGGCTTCATTGGTGCATTCCACAAAACATTTAAGAAAAAGAATACCAATTCTGCAAACACTCTTCCAGAAAATTAAAAGGAAACAATTTTTTCCTAACTCATTCTGCAAGCTAGCTATTACCTGATACCAAATTCAAACAAAAACATTATTAGATTTTTAAAAATTACAGACCACTATTCTTCATATAGATGTAAGATTTTCAAACAAAATTTTACCAGGTCAAATCTAAAAATATGTCAAAAAGAGAATACACTTTTCAAAATCCATGAACTCAACTTTATCATGAAAAGATATTTGACAAGCCCAAATTGAGGAAAATTCTACAAAATATTTCACCAACAGTCTTCAAATGTGTCAAAGTCAAGAAAAACAAGGAAAGACAGAGAAATTATCACATACTGGAGAAATCTGAATATAATGATTAAAGGCAACTTGGTATCCTGACCTTGATCCTGGGTCAGCAAGAAGATGTTAAAGAAAAAACTGGAGAGTTCTATTATATTGCAACCTTTAGTTCAGTGAATAGTATTGTACCAATGTTAATTTCTTTGTTTTGATAAATATGCCATGATTATGTAAGATGTTAACACTACCAAAACCTAGGTAAAGGGTTGAAATGCAAAGGAGCTAGAATGCATAAAATAACTTTGAAAAAGAAGAAAGTCGGAAGGACATTAACTGATTTCAAGACATTAAAAAAGCAACAATAGTCAAAACTGTCTGGTATTGGCATAAAGGCAGACAAATGGATCAAGGGAAGAGAATAGAAAGTTCAGAAATAGACCCACACACATATAGATAGCTGATTTTTGAAAAACGTATAAAGTTAATCCAGTGGTGAATAACACTTTCAAGTGACATTGTGATAACTAGCTATATACAACTGCAAAAAATAAACTTTAGTTCTTACCTTACATTATACACAAAAATCAATTCATAAAGGGATCATAGATCTAACATAAAACCTAAAACTACAAAAGCTCCAGAAAAAAAAGTCACAGGAGAAAATCTTTGTGATTTTGGCATAGATTTTTAAATGTGTCACCAAAAGTAAAATTAATAAAAGAACAAGTGTATAAATCAAATTTCACCAAATTAAAAGCTTCTGCTATTTATAAGACACTGTTAAAATAAAAAGACAAATCATAAACTTGGGGAAATATTTGCATTTATTGTTATTAAGAGTTTATAGAGAGAGCTTAAGAAAGCAAACAATCCAATAAAAACTGAATAAAATATTTGGACAGCTTTCCAAAGATGATATGTGAATGAGAAATAAGCACATGAAAAGATATTCAACATTATTATTCATTAGGAAATGCAAACTGAAACTATAGGAGAGACAATTAAATACCTATTAAAACAGTTAATATTTTAAAAGATGGCCATACTAAGCTAACTTTACTAAGGAGATAGAGAAAATGGAACTCATACACTGCTGGCTAAAATATATAATAAATCAAGAAGTTTGGGAAAAGACTGACTTTTTTTTTTTTAAGCAAAATATCCATGTATCATATAATCCAACCAGTCTACCTCTAGGATTTACCCAAAAAGCAAGCATACTCCATGAAAAGACTTATAGAAATATGCTTACTGAAGCTTTAGTTTAATAGTCCAAACTGGAAATAACCTAATGGTCGTTAGCAGGTGAATGGATTAACAAACTGTGGTAAATCCTTTTATCAATATACTACCACCACCAATCTCGGCAAGTTTATATGCAGATGAGTGTTTAGGAACAAGATGTTCACAAACTGATAGACAAAAGAATTGATATAAAACAAAAATAGCTCCATGAGCCAACCTCTCAAATGTAAG
This sequence comes from Bos taurus, assembly GCF_002263795.3. Classification (NCBI taxonomy): domain Eukaryota; kingdom Metazoa; phylum Chordata; class Mammalia; order Artiodactyla; family Bovidae; genus Bos; species Bos taurus. Next base: position 36,481,832 of record NC_037328.1, on the reverse strand, counting down.
ACCCTCCAAAACAAAGAATACAATGAGACAAATGCTTTGTATTCTCAGTAAACCATCACAAGAGAAATAAATTCTCTCTCCAGAAAACTCATATAATAAAAACATTGTATAGATGCCTTAAAAATTGGTGAAGATGTGTTTAGCATTAAAAATATATAGTATTCTTGCTGTGTGTATAGATTAATTTTCTAAAAATTTCTACTTGAGTTAATACTTAGAATATGTAATATCTAATCTTTATTTTTGTTTTTGGCCTGAAGTAACCTAGCATTGTTTTTTAATCTGTTCAATTGTTTGGTCTGTTTAAACCAAATTGACTCCTGCCTGCCAAACTCTCAAGGCCTGTGTTAAAATTTTGACAATCCAAGAGATTTGAATTTAGAGAATTTTGTGGAAGTCAAGTATTAATGCACCAAATTCTGAGTGAGGATCGATCAGTCAAAAAGGATAATCCTCTTCTGAGAAACAGTTGCATGTACAGAAGGCTCAGATGTACGGAAGACTTCAGAAGAAACCTCTGTAATCCGAGGCTTATCACTAGCCTGCCCTGAGTACATGACATTTCCACCTTGTTGAGCTCAGACATTCAGCTTTCATCTTCTCCCATATGTAAACCCACGAGAAAATCTCTCAGATTTATACTTCAAGGCTACCTTCTCTGAACTCTTTTTATCATTCATGGTCACCAATCTCCATATTTTTATTTTTGAAAGTGCCTCTTACCAAGAAAAGTTTCATGAACACTAAAAATCTGGCTATTTCAATGATTCTTAGAGCAACTCTCTCGCCAGGCAATTTTGTAGGATATATGCCACCTTCATTCCCTATGAAGAAAAGTAATCAAGAGGAGACTATGTTCTAGTACACAGAACATAGTGCACTAGAATTAATAAATAAATATATTTATTTATTAAAAATAAATATAATTAAGTATAATTGCTACTATTTCTGCAGTTTTCTATTCCATAAAAACTGTGACCAAATTCTGCCATTTTTAACCTTCAATCAAGTTGTCACTCAGACTTAGGGACCTGTTAGTGGAGTCTACCCATGAGCTCTACAGGAATACATCCAGAAGCCAAATATCACTGCCACACCTGCATGCAACACTATCTATCCTCTGTCTCCATCTCTCAGACAAGTTCAGGAACCACCGGTCTGGTGTGTCAGTGTGTGACTAAGTCAGCCTAGATTGGCCGTGTGAGATACATTAGATATGTTCAAGAGGCTACAGAATAATAAGCTCTGTAAAAATACATTAATTTTCATGCTTCTATATGTCTTTTTTGTTGTTATTATAATTTCAGAAAAATTTCCTCAGGAACAATGTTAAAACATCAACCTTACATATTTTAACAGAATAAAACTGTCCTATCTACCCTCTCCCCCCATGACAAGAGCATAGTGTGCAACAAATCTAAACCTGGTATGAAAACGGGAGAGACTGAAGAGTAGAGGCGCAGAGTGGGTTACTGGGCACGGCGTGAATCAAGACAATTTTCTAGGATTCATCCATTCCCACCCACAGTATTCAAATTGTCATCACATTCTAGAAAATATCTCTGTGCAGTCCATTCAGAAAAGCACCATGGGGACACACAAATGAATAGCTTTCCTGAAATGTTTAATGACATAGAAGAAAGAAGAGGGAATTTAATTCAATGAACTACTTTAAAGCCAGTGAAAGTGAAGTCATTCAGTCGCTACTGACTCGTGGCGACCCCATGGACTGTAGCCCACCAGGCTCCTCCATCCATGGGATTTTCTAGGCAAGAGTACTGGAGTGGCTTGCTATTGCCTTCTCCAAAGTATGATAAGTATAAAAGCATAAAGATTACTAAGGCTTTAGTAAAGGGGCTTCCAAGGCGGCGCTAGTGGTAAAGAACCGGCCTTCTTCAGGAAACTCAAACAGGGGTTCTGTATCAACCTAGAAGGGTGGGATGGGGAGGGAGATTGGAGGGAGTTTCAAAAGGGAGGGGATATATGTTTACCTATGGCTGATTCACCTTGAGGTTTGACAGAAAACAGCAAAATTCTATAAAGCAATTATCCTTCAGTAAAAAAAATAAATTTAAAAAAAGAACCCTCCTTCTAATGCAGGAGACATAAGAGACTTGAGTTTGATCACTGGGTTGGGAAGATCCCTTGGAGGAGGGCTTGCAACCCACTCCAGTATTCTTGCCTAGGGAATCCCATGACAGAGGAGCCTGGTGGGCTATAGTCCATGGGATCACACAGAGTTGGACACAACTAAAGCTTCTTAGCATGCATGCACACGTGGAGCCTAAAAGAAGAGGAAGTAATCAGGTGCAGATATAAAACAAAACTGACAACACACAGCAAAATGAAGAAAGTATTCTGGAAAATGAAGAATAAAGATAATGTTAGGAATTAAAGTGGTAAAGAGGGAAAGATTGCAGAGCTTAATATATAAGAACCTCTGAGTGACTTACATTTGGAAGGAAGAAGGAGAAGGCTGAGGAAGAGAAGAGGAGGAGATGAAAACAGGAATGAAAAGAAAAGCAAATGTGAAAGGAAACTTATTTATAAGTCCAAAAAATAATATTGAGTGGCACTGAATAGAATTAAATTATAAAAGGATTTCAAGTTTTGACTGAGAACAAATTCTTGAGTTCACTGAAGACTTGTTTGAGAACCCAGCCAAGTAATGTGCATGAAAAGGAACCATTACCATCAGCCTGACTTTAAGGAACTTGACTGTGAAGAGTTAAGCACAGTTGAAAAAGGTCATCTTTACAGGAAGTCTGGTTGGTGTTAAAATAGAGAAAAAGCTCAACTATGCTGGTATATAGAAGAAAAAGAATCACAGAGGTAAAGTCATGACATGTCACATAGTCCAGAGACAGGAGGATTATTTGGATAATGGAAAACTTTCAACGTCCGTCACGGGAAGGACTGATACTGAAGCTGAAGCTGCAATACTTTGCCCACTTGGTTCAAAGAGCTGACTCATTGGAAGAGACTCTGAGGCTGGGAAAGAATGAAGGCAGGAGGAGAAAGGGGTGACAGAGGATGAGATGGTTGGATGGTAACACCAACTCAATGGACATGAGTTGGAGCAAACTCCGGGAGATAGTGAAGGACAAGGAAGCCTGGTGTGCTGCAGTCCATGGGGTTGCAGAGTCAGACACCACTTAGTGACTAAACTACATAGAACAAATTCAGGAATTTTAAAAAAAAGACACTCTCCAAATAAAAATGAAAAGTTTTCCTTTTTTCTGATCTATCACATATACTAAAAAGGATGAAGGAAGGCAGAGTGTAAGTCCAAAATAAAATTCTCTTTGTGGGGTACTTTTGGGAAATATATAATTTGTCAATGTCTGAATACCACCCACCAGTCAAAGGAGAAGAGAGGGCACTGTACTAGAAATATGCATAAGCAAAATTACATATACATTTCTCAAAATCATAAACAAAATCATTTATAGTCATACATCCAGCTCAATTCCCCCTGACTTACAAAGTGTTGTTGTTGTTCAGTTGCCCAGTCGTGTTCTATTCTTTAAGACCCCATGGACTCCAGGCCTCCCTGTCCCTCACCATCTCCCAGAGTTTGTCCAGGTTCATGTTCATTACATTCATGATGTCGTCCAGCCATCTAATCCCATGATGCTCTCTTCTTCTTCGGCCCTCAATCTTTCCCAGTATCAAGGACTTTTCCAATGAGTCATCTGTGCTCATCAGATGACCAAAATACTGGAGCTTCAGTTTCAGCATCAATCCTTCCAGAGAATATTCAGGGTTGATCTCCCTTAAAATTGACTGACTTGACTCCTTGCTGTCCAAGGCACTTTCAGGAGTCTTCTCCAGCACCACAGTTCAAAGGTATCAATTCTTTGGCGTTCTGCCTTCTTTACAGTACAGCTCTCACAACCATAAGTGACCACTGGGAAGAGCAGAGCCTTGACTATATAGACCTTTGTCAGCAGAATAATGTCCCCGCTTTTCAACACACTGTCTAGGTTTGTCATTGCTTTCCTGCCAAGAAGCAATCGTCTTCTGATTTCATGGCTTAAGTTGCCATCTGCAGTGATTTTAGAGTCCAAGAAGAGGAAATCTGTCACTACTTTCACTTTTTCCTCTTTTATTTGCGATGAAGTAATGGGGACAGATGCCATGACCTTAGGTTTTTAAAAATTTAGTCCTAAGCTGGCTCTTTCACTCCCCTTCTTCACCCTCATCATGAGGCTCTTTAGTTTCTCGTTTTCTGCCATTAGAGTGGTATCACCTGCATATCTGAGGTTGTTGATGTTTTTCCCACCTGTCTTGATTCCAGCTTGGCATTTCTCATGATGTGCTCAGTGTATAGGTTAAACAAACCAGGTGACAGCAGACAGCCCTGTACTATTCTTTTATCAATCTTGAGCCAATCAGTTGTTCTATACAGGGTTATATCTTGACCTGCATACAGATTTCTCAGAAGACAGGTAAGATGGTCTGGTATTCCCATTTCTCTAAGAACTTTCCACAGTTTGTCATTATCCACACAAAGGCTTTAGTGTGGTGGATGAAACAGAGTTAGATGTTTTTCTGAATTTCCCTTGCTTTCTCTATAATCCAGCAAATGTTGACAATTTGATCTCTAGCTCCTCTTCCTTTTCTAAATCCAGCTTGGATATCTGGAAGTTCTTAGTTCGCATAATGCTGAAGCCTAACATGCAAGATTTTAAGCATGATTTTTAGCATGAGCAATGAGTGCGATTGTCTCATGGTTAGCACATTCTTTGGTACTACGCTTCTTGGGAATTGGGATGAGGACTGACCTTTTCCAGTTCTGTGGCCACTGCTGGGTCTTCCAGATTTGCTGACAAAGTGAATGAAAAACCATGATGGCATCCTCCTTTAGGGCTCTGAATAGTTCTGCTGGAATTTCATTGCATCCACTAGCTTTATTAACACCAGTACTTCTTAAGGCCCACTTTGAACTCCAGAATGTCTGGCTCTGGGTGACTAACCACACCTTGAAGTAATTGGGTTCATTAAGGTCTATTTTTTATACAGTTCTTCTTTGTGTTCTTTCCATTTCTTCTGATCTCTTTGGCATCTACTGGGTCTCTACCATTTATATCCTTTATTGTGCCCACCTTTGGATGGAATGCTCCCTTGATGTTTCTGATTTGCCTGAAGAGATCTCGTCTTTCCCCATTTGTTGTTTTCTTCTACTATTAAGCACTGTTCATTAAGAAGGCCTTCTTGTCTCTCCTAGCTATTCTTGGAACTCTGTGTTTAATTGGATGTATCTTTCCCTCTCCCTTGCTTTTTGCCTCTCTTCATTCTTCTGCTGTTTGTAAAGCTTCCTCAAATAATCACTGTCTTGCTTTTCTTTTTCTTTGGGATGGTTTTGTTCGCCACCTCCTGTACAATTGTATAGTAGACCTACAAAGTAGTGAGTATCAGTTTATACATCAGAAACTATTTCACGTCATTCAGTTTGCCAGGCAAATCCCAAGCCTGCTGAAAGCTTCCAAGTTTATGTATAAGATTGCAGGTTCCCTGTGCATAGAAGAATACCTCATATTCACAAAAGCTGGAGTTCAATGTGTCTTTGTATGAAGGGAGTCTGTAGATGAGAGAACCTTAGTATTGTTATACAAAAACAGTAAATCCAAAGAGCATCACTTTTCAGTTCCATCCTGCAATTCTGTACATATCAAAACCTAATGTCATAAACAGAAGGGATCCTCCATATACTTGGAAAGAAACTAGGAGATTTAAATCTTTCAGTTTGTTTCTTAATTGGACAGCACAAAGTCAACTAGGATCTAGGGACTGTCTTCAATAAGCAATAATTGGCTTAGATATAAATAAAGATGTAAAGATATAGATATAGACAACCCCAGGTGGCTCAGTGGTAAAGAAACCTCCTGCCCAGCTGGAGATGCGGGTTTGATCCCTGGGTCAGGAAGATTCTCTAGAGAAATAGAAACCCACTCCAGTATTCTTGCCTGGGAAACCCCATGGTCAGAGGAGCCTGGCAGGGGTTGCAAAAGAGTTGGACACAAATGAGTGACTAAAAAATCTATTGCAAGGGGCGTCTCAAGTGGTCCTAGTGGTAAAGAACCTGTCTGCCAATGCAGGAGACATAAGAGATGTGGGTTTGATCCTTGGACTGGGAAGATCCCCTGGAGGAGGGCATGGCAACCCATTCCAGCATTCTTTCCTGGAGAATCCCATGGACAGAGGAGCCTGGTGGGTTACAGTCCATAGGGTTGCAAAGAGTCGACATGCTCACACAATCTGTTGCAAGAGTATCTTCAAACAAAACCTCTTTGTTCCGTTTTGTGTAGGAATCCAGGGTTTCTTGAGGTATATGTATTACCCAGGATCTCAAGATCACAAATGTGAAAGAATGTCCAAATTCTGGGATGCTTAAGACAACAGTTATATCCTATCCAACTCATATCCTTCCTAATAAATCCCAACAATCTTCCAATCCCCTTCACCATGCATTTTCCACTGGTGATGGTTTAGTTGCTAACTAGTGTCTGACTCTTGAGGCCCCCGTGGACTGTTTCCTGCCAGGCTCCTTTGTCCATGGGACTCTCCAGGCAAGAATACTGGAGTGGGTTGCCATTTCCTTCTCCAGGGGATCTTCCTAACCCAGGAATTGAACCTGGGTCTCTTGCATTGCAGGCAGATTCTTCACCGACTGAGCTAAGAGGAAAGCACAGAGACTACATCTTCCAGAGACACTAGAAAATACTGAAAATGCAGAAAATGTGTAAATTGACCAGATGATATTTCAGTTTCAGGGATTACTTTAAACATAATTCTTCTTCTGTACATTTGAAATTAAATTTAATTTTAGAAAGCAGCTGGATTATGCACTATTTGGGATCATCTACTTAGTCTGGTCAGTTAATCTATGAAAAAAAGAGCAAAAAATATAGAATGGAGAAAAGACAGTCTCTCCAGTAAATGGTGCTAGGAAAACAGACAGCTACATGTTAAAGAATGAAATTAGAATATTCTGTAACACCATATAAAAAACCCAATATGAATTAAAAACCTAAATGTAAGATTGAATACTAAAAACTCTTAGAGGAAAACACAGATGAAACAGTCTTTGACGTAACTCGCGACAGTATTTCTTGATCCATCTCCTAGAGTAATGGAAATAAAAATTTAAAATGAATAAATGGGACCTTATTAAATTTATTAAGATTTTGCACAGCAAAGTAAACTGTAAGGTAAAGGAAAAGACAACCCTCAGAATGGAAGAAAATATTTGTAAATGATGCTACTGACAAGGGCTTAATTTCCAAAACACAAAAACAAGTCATACAGTTTAATATTAAAAAAAACACCAAAAAACCCAATCAAAAAATAGGCAGAAGACCTAAATAGACATTTCAAAGAAGACATACAAATGGCCAACGAGCACATGAAAAGATGCTCAATACTTTTAATTACTAAAGAAGTGCCAATCAAAACTACAATGAGATATCACCTCATACCTGTCAGAATGGCCATCATTAAAAAGACTACAGTTAACAGATGTTGGAGATGGCATGGAGAAAACAGAACTCTCCTATACTTTTGGTGGGAATGTAAGTTGGTGCAGCCACTATGGGAAATAGTACAGAGGTTCCTTAAAAACTAAAATAGAGGAACCATATGATCCTGCAATCCCACTCCTGGGCACATATCTGGAGAAAACTGTACTTTGAAAGACAGGTACACTCCAATGTCCATAGCAACACTATTTACAATAACCAAGACATGTCAGCAACCTAAGTGTCCATCATCAGATGAATGGATAAAGGAGATGCAGTATATTTACACAGTTCAGTTCAGTTGCTCAGTCGTGTCCGACTCTTTGTGATGCCATGAATAGCAGCACACCAGGCCTCCCTGTCCATCACCACCTCCTGGAGTTTACCCAAACTCATGTCCATTGAGTCAGTGATGCCATCCAACCATCTCATCCTCTGATGTCCCCTTCTCCTCCTGCCTTCAATCTTTCCCAACATCAGGGTCTTTTCGAATGAGTCAGCTCTTTCCATCAGGTGGCCAAAATATTGGAGTTTCAACTTCAACATCAGTCCCTCCATGAACACCCGGGACTGATTTCCTCCAGGATGGACTGGTTGGATTTCCTTGCAGTCCAAGGGACTCTCAACAGTCTTCTCCAACACCACAGTTCAAAAGCATCAATTCTTCGGCACTCAGTCCTCCTTATAGTCCAACTCTCACATCCACATGTGACTACTGGAAAACCATAGCCTTGACTAGATGGACCTTTGTTGACAAAGTAATGTCTCTGCTTTTCCATATGCTATCTAGGTTGGTCATAACTTTCCTTCCAAGGAGTAAGCATCTTTTAATTTCATGGCTGCAATCACCATCTGCAGTGATTTTGAAGTCCCCCAAAATAAAGTCAGCCACTGTTTCCACTGTTTCCCCATCTATTAGTCATGAAGTGATGGGACTGGATGCCATGATCTTAGCTTTCTGAATGTTGAACTTCACACTAGCTTTTTCACTCTCCTTTTTCATCAAGAGGCTCTTTAGTTCATTTTCTGCCATAAGGATGGTGTCATCGGCATATCTGAGGTTATTGATATATACATAATGGATTATTTATTATTTTTCCATAAAAATGAATAAAATAATTTCATTTGCAGCAACATGAATGGACTTAGTGATTACCATATTTAAGTGAAATAAGTCAGACAAAGATAATAAGTCAGACAAGATATGACATCACTTATGTGTCAAATCCAAAAAAAAAATGATATAAATGAATTATTTACAATACAGAAACAGACTCACAGACATAGAAAACAAATTTATGGTTACCAAAGAGAATTGTGGGGCTTGAGGATAGAGGGGAGATTAATTAGGAGTTTGGAGTCTGTGTACTCAAAAATCAATCATGTAATTCAACATTAAGATCACATCACTATTGGCTTATCAGTTTTATTTTGGAGGCAAACATTAGTTTGAGTTGAGATAGGAGCTACTTCTTCAAAGTCAATAAATTTATTTATGTATTGATTGCCCAATAACATAATATTTCTAGTGACTGAATGAAACACAGTTGCAATATGTTTTATATATATATATATGCATATACTATATTATATGGCTAAAATTTGCATAAACATTTCTCCCTTTTTAATGAAGTCACAGTTTAAAAGTATATGGAACAACCTAAACATCTTGACTTTACAAAAATTGAAGCTATCAATGATAATGAAACAGTGGATCAAGTTTTCATAGATCAAACATTTGTGCAAGCAACTTTCTTCCTGGAAATGGTCACTAGGTTTAAAACAGCAATGACAATAATGTAAGGGAAATGTGATATACAGGTCTCTAGAAAGCAGCTGTGCAAACAAAGGGAAGAACTTTATGGAAAACCATGACACATTAAGAGACCCGTTGATTACATTTCATGTCTAATTCAAGAAATTTTGCTTAAAGAAAATCAAGAACATAACCTCAAATGGATAATTTAGTAGGTTACACACTGCCTTCATATTGCTTGATTCATGTTTTTCACTTGACAGAACACCCTTTGCAGTCTGTATCTAAAATGATTAGATTTCAGTAATGCAGATTTTGTACCAAATGCATTATACTAGTTGACACATACACATAACATTCCTGTATCTTTGTGTATTTGAAAAATAGGATAATGTTTACCATTTTAAGAATGAAATAGGATATTTTAAAATATAGTACTTGGCAAGTAGCTAGCAATATTAATCTTTTCCAAATCCAAGAGAATAGTTTTCTCATCATGACAACATACTGAAATATTGCCATGATGACAGGTAACATTTTAGTATTCTGTAACTTACCACATTTGAGTAATGCCTAACCTTTTGCTTATCGGAAAATAAGCTTATAGAACTTCTTGAAATAAACTACTATTAATGCCTTTAGCATTATTTTTTTTTACTAGTTTAGATTATTTCTTAAAAAGTCTTCTATAAAAGATAAATTTAAATCTTCTATGCCCTTGATTTTATAATTAAAAGATATTTATCTGAGTTCTATTATTTTTTCTGATATCCCTTCAAATAATCTTCAGAAAAACAAATTATAAACAAAGATAAATCAATTTTTGATTATCTTATTTAATTAATATTGTCATTTTAAATGTATAAATTTAAAAATCCTTCTATAAGAGACAATTCTTCAATATTTCCCTTGAAGACATTATCTGATACTACAAAAGGAATTTTGCTATCCGTTTTTACTAAAACATTACATTGAAAGTACAAACAAAAGTGAAAAATCTATTTAAAGCTTTGTATCACAAATATCTCAAATCAGGATGATTCCATTAACCCTTAACTATTTCCTAATCCTCTACTTTTCAAATATTTCTACTCACAGAAAAAGGGGGAATGGCAAATGAAGTAATATTGAAATAATAATAACTAATAATAATAATAACTGAAAGCATTTACATTCTTCGTCTTTCCTTTTTACAGTAACTTTTTAAAGCTCTACAATCTTTTCAGTAGATATTAATAATAACTGCATTTTTTCAAGAACAATGATCCTGCCCTGTGGGACACACACACTGGGTTTGCCTTCATGATTTTTCTCTTCAAAGGTGGATAAGAAATATCCTTTTCAGTCTTTCCCTTGGATATAGAAGGCCATTTCTGTTTCTCTTTCTTTAAAGGATAAATAACCTTCTGAATCATCATCTCCTCTCGGCTGACTGCTGCCAGCATCTGTTTTCAGTCATCCGCTACATACCTTCCAAGACTTTTCTCTTCATCTTTCTGACCTTCTCTCTCTGACCCAAATCTCTGCACCTCTTTTCTCAATTTGCACTCATTTTTCCTACCTCCTACACCCTTCTTATAGTTTATATCAAGCTCATTGTTTTTATATGTTCCTCACTTATAATACTATCAAAAATTGCTATGTCAACAATTTTAAGTATTTGAGGTAGAATCCAGATGTTTGTATTGAACAGCAGTGCCAAACACCAGACACTAAAGTATAGAAAGGGGAGGGGGAAACAGACACTTAATATAAACAATATGTTTACAAATCTTTACGTACTGGGTGAAATATTTTTTAACTCATATAGCTAGACAGAATACTGAACCTGTGTACGAAATAAAAAGCATTAAAATTATTAAGTTTGAAAAATGTTTCTATATTGTTTCCACAACTTCAGCTGGATTTACCTGAGTGTAGAATTGTATTTTAGTTTTATTATTAAAAAGCAGACTTAATATTACTTCTATTTTTTAAACCAACAGAAGGATTGGTTATGAAAGCAATTAAACTAGAACACAGCTTATTTATATTGTGAAAAAAATCTCAATTTTCTAATTAATTAATATATGATCATTGATTGCACACAGGTTTCTTTATACTAAGAAACATAACAGGACTTGAAAAGAACTCATTATGATCAGGAAGAAAATTATGCATCAGGAATAAAAATTTTTTATACTTTTCATGTGGTATGTTAAAAAAAATCTAGGTTAGATAAACCAATATTACAGCCTCAACTTTTCTGTTTTCTAGCTCTATGATCTTAGGCTAATTATTTAAATTCTGTACAGTTTCTTCATATGTAAAATAAAGACAACAGTAGTGCATATCTCATATCTTTTCTATGAAGAATAAATGTAAAATGCAATTAAAAGTACTTGGCATAATGTCTAATTAAAGCATATATAATCAATAAAATATCATTATTATAAAATAATTACCACTGCCCCATTATATAGTTGAAACTCAAATTATGTAAATACCTCTCTCAGAACACTTTACAGTTGGTTTGTATTTGGATGTGTTTGTCTATGGGAACCTCTGATGGCTTCCTTTAATTATTTAAGTGTATAAGGAATGGTATATTGAGATATATGTGTGAATACTCAATAAGTATTTCAGATACTTCAGATCAAACAAAAATTAACAGGACCTAATTAAGGGGTATGTGTGTGCATGTATGTATCCTATATGTAAGAATGTGTGTGTGCATGTGTGTGCATGCTCAGTCATGTCTGACCCTTTGCAAATCCGTGGACTATAGCCCACCAGGCTCCTCTGTCCATATGATTTCCCAGACAATAATACTGGAGTGGGTTGCCATATCCTTCTCTGGAGGATCTTCCCAACCGAGTAATCAAACCTGCCTCTCCTGCATCTCCTGCATTGGCAGGTGGACTTTTTTTTTTTTTTTTTACCACTGAGCCACCAGGGAACCCCAAACATCAACAACATATCTTAATCTAGCACGGTATGTGTACGTAAGATATGTGGATCTTTGCCTTCCAAATGTGTTGTTGACTACTGCATAGCTATTTCATTTTTAGATTTTCCCAAAAACTGATAATTATTAAAATCTCACAAATTACTATACATTTTTTAACTTGCCTTACTTAGCCTTGTTTCTGTTTTAAGCAAGATGGGTTTTTTAAACTGATATTTCTACTACATTGTATTAAGATGATAACAAAGTGCTAAACTTTGGATGCAGAAAACTCCTGTAAAAAACAGAGCCACGCACTGATATTTCATTCTAATTGTTGTACTTGAAGCATGGATTTGGATAGAAATAAAGTCCAGGTGTAGAGAATTGGTTCACAATGAATGAAAAAGGAAGAACTTACATTCAAATCAGAACTATTTATCTAAATGTAGCAAGATAATTTCACCATAAGTTTAAGGCAGTTCTATTTAACTAAAGAGAAAAATGGTGTTCTCCATCTAAAAGATTATATTCCAATACACTCAGATTTTTTAAATGTAGAGGAATGTTCAGCAAAATATCAGGATATTGAAACTGAAGAATCTGACTGAAAAAAAAAAAACTCTACCCTTTATATCCAGGCATATATAATCAATTATGAAAATGCACTTTTCTATTGCTTTTTTTTTCTTCATACAACAGCTGAAGGAAGAAATAGCCTCAAAATCAGTTAATATAGGAAACCAAGAAACATTCCATTTAATCCTTGTGTTTCTTTATTTTTCTTCCCACAGTAATAAAATATCCCTTTCTGCAGAAGCTAAATTATTTGAATAGAAATGTGAAATAGGCAAGTTTCAAACATCCTTATATCTTCCAAACCCAGATCATGAATAACAACAAACTTTAATCATTTTCTTGGCAAGAGACATAAAACTAAGCTGGTGTATATATCTTTAAAAAAAAACAAAACAGGTTTACACTTTTCTGATGTCGTGTGATTAGCTAATAGAAGTTCCTTTTGCTATATAATGCACTGTTCTTTCCCTGAAGGACTCATAAACTTCTCTAGGCAACACCTAGTTAAATCGGGCATTTATTAAATTTCACTATCCTTTTAATTCACCTTTGAACTCTTGGAACAGATTATTAAATGAGGCAGCCAGAGTTCCCTTTTGCACCTGCAAATAACAATTGACTCTACAATTAAGGAACATTTCGTCTCTTTTGAAATTCAAATAATGGCATTAAAACAGAGTGTAATATTTTTATCTGCATCTGGTCAGGCTATTTCCTGGCATTTGGGATGAGGTAACAGGATGACTGCATAAAAATGCTGCATAAAAATGCTGAGATAATCTCTAGGTGACTTCAGAAATGCAGACAACTTCTGGACATTAAGAGTATACAGTATCAAAACAGACCACACATCTCTAAAGCCACTTTAAGGGGCAGGACATGGGGGGAGGGAGAAAAGAAAATGATATACTTTTTTGTTTCTACATGGAAACAAGAAAATTTCAAACTAAATCAACATTAATATTTAATTTGGATGAAAAATATTAAGGAAAATAGATTTCTAGCAATCTTAGAGATCATTATCCAAAAAGACTTAAAACATTTAACGCAATGGACTATGAAAAAAGCTGATTGCCGAAGAATTGATGCTTTTGAACTGTGGTGTTGGAGAAGACTCTTGAGAGTCCCTTGGACTGCAAGGAGATCCAACCAGTTCATTCTAAAGGAGATCAGCCCTGGGATTTCTTTGGAAGGAATGAAACTCCAGTACTTTGGCCACCTCATGCGAAGAGTTGACTCATTGGAAAAGACTCTGATGCTGGGAGGGATTGGGGGCAGGAGAAGAAGGGGATGACAGAGGATGAGATGGCTGGATGGCATCACTGACTCGATGGACGTGAGTCTGGGTGAACTCCGGGAGTTGGCGATGGACAGGGAGGCCTGGTGTGCTGCGATTCATGGGGTCGCAGAGTCGGACACGACTGAGCGACTGAACTGAACTGAACTGAACTGACCCTTCCCCAAACAGTCATTATACCCTTTTCTCATACCCACTTTCATAAGTATATTCTCTGGAGTAGTTTTCATTTCTTACCTACCAAAGCTCATGTAGACATTTCCAAAGCCTCTCCCACACAACTGTTCTTTGAAACCTGAAGACTATATTCAATATCTGTATTACTTTCATTATCTGTATTCATCTCTAACAGGGTATTGTGTGTTACTAACTACTCAATTTTTACTACTATTGAACTCTTTCCCAGTTAATCTAAAAAGGATATTAAAATCCTTAACTCCAACTAAGACTTTTCTAAATTTCATCATTTTTTGAAAGAGTTCTTTGCCACTATCATTTCCTACATTTACATATTCCTGAATTCAAAATTCAAAATATGAAATAGTAAAGTATTCACAAAGAACTAAAATGAATTTGCAATACCCTTGTAATTTCATAAACTTTAGAGTTGCAAGAAATCTCAAATATTTAGCTTAATCTTACCATCTATGGATGAGGAAACTAAGTCCCACAGAGATTAAAAAACTTGTCTATGATCATCCATCTCATGACTAGCAGCAAGCCTCTGCCAAAATGTGTGCTTGACTGCACATATGCCCCTTCACCAAAATCACATGTATCCTGACTCACCTCACCCTAGGCTCTTCAAAGCAGTTCCTCAGAGCTATCTGAGTTGCTTAATGGAATCAGCATTTCCCAAGACTGTCGTGGTGGAATTATTTCCTATTATCTCTCAAAACTGTCCCAGTTTAAAAAGTAAATGATAAGGTCTAAAGAAGCTGTTGTATATGTACATATATATAATAGAATATTATTTAGCCACGAAAAGGAATGCATTTGAGTCAGTTCTAATGAGGAGGATGAACCTAGAACCTATTATACAGAATGAAACAAGTCAGAAAGAGAAAAACAAATATATATTAACGCATATATATGGAATCTAGACAGATGGGTATAGATGAACCTATATGCAGGGCAGCAGCAGAGATACAGACATAGAGAACAGACTTATGAACAAGAGGAGTGGAGGAGGAGAGAGTGAGATGAAGGGAGAGAGTAACATGGAAACATATATACCACCATATGTAAAATAGACAGCCAATGGGGAATTGGCTGTATGACTCAGGGAACTCAAACCAGGGCTCTGTGACAACCTGGGGGGCAGTGGGGGGGAGGTGGTGTGGGAGGTGGGAGGGAGGTTCAAGAGGAAGAGCACATATGTATACCAATGGCTGATTCATGTCAATGTATGGCAGAAACCAACACAATATTGTAAATCAATTAAGAATACTTTTTTTAAAAAAATCAATTAAGAATACATTTAAAACAAAAACAAAAAAATAAATCATAAGATCACCCTAGTTAATAAACTACTCAGGTCTAAACTGGAGGCTGGGTATCCCTCTCAAAACAAAATTTTTAAAGCACTGAATCCTAGTCTCTATGTATATTGATAGTGCAAACCTTTCCCTGATTTTTAAAAGCAACTAAATTAAAATCAAAGCAACCTTATATAAGACTATCTCTTATCAAGTTATTTTTTTCCTTCTATTAGACTCAGCATTTCTTTATACAGACCTCAACATAAATTCTATAAAAAAAGAAAGCAGCATAGAAACTGCCAAAGAAAATTTGCCACTTGTCATCTACTTCTACAAAGATTAAATCATGTGCTCCTGTTGATGCTGACCTACAGCACAGACTGAAAGGAGTTCACAGTGGAGATCAAGAATGAGGCACTGTGTGTTCTGGGAAAACCTGGAAGAACATGCCTTCACATAAATATTTTCAGAAGATTCTATGAGCCCAAATTCTTGCATCTTCTTATATCTAGAAAAACGCTAAAATCATTAGTGGAGACAACTGCTCCTCATGACTAGCAGCAACCTTCTCAGGAAAAGCAAGTCTCTGCCAAACTGCATCTTTGACTGTGCGTATCCTCCTGCACCAAAATCACATGTATCCTGACCATGCCCCCCGCCCCCAGCTTTTCAGAGCATTTCCTCAGACCTATCTGAAATGCTATTTCCCAAACTATGTTCCAGATTTTGCCCCAAATAAAACTTAACTCATAACTCTCACACTGTGCAATTTTTTTTCAGTCAACAAAATATGCAGCACATTGTATATTCAACATATCAATAAGACATCACATTATTCAAACAACTCATATGCAGTAAAGCAGGTATCAAAAAGGCAGTAAATGGCAAAGAGGTGTGGGACATGTGAGTTATAGAAGTTGGAGGAGGTCAAAAGATAGAAGGCAGAAAGACATTAGAAGAGATTCCATGAGAAAGATGCCACTTGGGGAAAGATCTTGCAGTTCAGTTCAGTCGCTCAGTCGTGTCCGACTCTTTGCGACCCCATGAATCACAGCACTCCAGGCCTCCCTGTCCATCGCCAACTCCCGGAGTTCACCCAGACTCACGTCCATCGAGTCAGTGATGCCATCCAGCCATCTCATCCTCTGTCGTCCCCTTCTCCTCCTGCCACCAATCCCTCCCAGCACCAGAGTCTTTTCCAATGAGTCAACTCTTTGCATGAGGTAGCCAAAGTACTGGAGTTTCAGCTTTAGCATCATTCCTTCCAAAGAAATCCCAGGGCTGATCTCCTTCAGAATGGACTGGCTGGATCTCCTTGCAGTCCAAGGGACTCTCAAGAGTCTTCTCCAACACCACAGTTCAAAAGCATCAATTCTTCGGCACTCAGTCTTCTTCACAGTCCAACTCTCACATCCATACATGACCACAGGAAAAACCATTGCCTTGACTAGATGAACCTTTGTTAGCAAAGTAATGTCTCTGCTTTTGAAAGATCTTTAACGAGACCCAATTTCAAAAGCCAGAATGCTGGAGAGTGAAGCAGAAAAGAGAGAAAATTATGACCATATTCAGGGAATTTGAAGTACCTGAAGCAGGTTGAAGAAGAGATGATACTGTGGGAGTGGTGAGACAGGAATCTGGAGCAACAGTGTGTGTGTGTGTGTGTGTGTGTGTGTGTGTGTGTGTGTGCACGCGCGCACACGCACGCTTAGCTGCTGAGTTTTGTCCAACTCTTGGTGATCCTAAGAAGTATAGCCCACCAGGCTCCTCTGTCTGTGGGATTTTCCCAGCAAAATACTGGGGTGGGTTGCCATTTCCTACTCCAGGGGATCTTCCTTACCCAGGGATCTAACCCAAGTCTCCAATGTCTCCTGCACTGGCAGCCAGATTCTTTACCTCTGAGCCACCTAGGGAGCCCAACACAATAGAGAGAGGAATGTGAGTGTACAGATGATCAGTTTATGTTACCCATTAGCCAGTGGGAAGCTAGTAAAATTTCCAAAGAAGTTGACAGCAAACACACTTTTGGGATAATCTGATAGCAGTTTGTAGATTTTTCAGTAGAACTCATTTTAGAACATTGTTGCAAACATCTAGCTGTGAAGTAGAGAAAAATACTAGGTCAGAATTAATAAGAACATGGATTAGGAAATTAGTCACATCTGGGTTTGAGTTCCTACTATTTACTTTGTGTTTTGAAAAATTTTCTAAGCCTTTATAATTTTTTTTCCAGATTCCACCTTTGTAATCTAGGAAGGATTAATAGGAAACTCAATGTTGTTTGCAGGAGAAGTGAAATGGAACAACATATTTATCTCAGGACATAGAAAATAGAAAGGATTCAGTAAGTGTTAAACATTACTGAGATTGATATTATTAAAGAAGTAATAGTGATAGCCCATTTTTAAGACTAATCTGAGATAGATGAATAACAAAGCAGTCCTTGATAACAGTGATTGGACTTGATGGTGTTTTTATGCCAAAAGTCTTGAAATATTTTCATATTTCTGATATTAGGAAATTATTTTGAGTTATAAAAATTGCTAATTCACACATTTTATCTAATATAATATATAGCATGTATATATTATGATATCAGATTGAAAGTGTTTAAAAATAGCTTTGTAATAATATTATGATTTTATGATTAAAGTGAGTCTTTTTGGCCCATAATCATGAAGGCAATGCACAATTTTCTAGTTCCTGCTAAACTCCAGTCGAACTTGAAATATAGTTTCTTCCATTTAACTGAGAGCAGTATGCCATGAATTCTGAAACATATGCCACTAATTGAGCAAGACCATTAATGGGATTTGAATTTGTTCTCTGTTAATGGCCCTCCAATAAGACAAATTCCTAAGTTTCCTCAAAGCAGGCTGTGATCTTGGAAGAGATAGATAGATAGCAGGGGGAGACGCCAGTACCATTAGCATTAAATTACTTGGATACCAAATGGAAAAATGGAAAATGAAATGTGTATGAAAATAACTAAACATGGCATTTACTTGAAATTTTGAAAAAGGATAGTTAGGGCCTGAAAATGAAAAGGCATTGATCATTCTTTTGCTCTTTGCTCTAATGAATAGTACGTTTACTGAATTAAGCAGTAGATTTCAAGTAAATAAAGACTAGTTCAAATTTTACTTTCAAGTATACAGGACTTCATTCCAATGGAGAGTAAATTTTTCCTGATCATGAACACTAAGAATTTTGACTGGAAGACAGTGTTACTCACACTTTTCAGTTAAAAATGCTGTAAACACACACACACACACACACACACACACACAGTTACAAACAGATTTGTTCCCAAATTTGAAGTACTGACCATTTTATGAAGTTAATCTTTCCAGTATAACAACAGTGTACCATGAAGTCTAGTGATTTTTCTTTTTTGATGTTGTTGCAATGCAACAGGTACCTATCCAGAAAACTAACTGACCCACCAAAATTCCATGTGCCATCAGTACATGTAAGGATTTTCCTTCCTCCTGAATAATCAGATAGCATTTGCAGGATAGCTCATCAGCTTCAAATACCCAATGTTGTTTTAATTATTTTAATTATGAACTTACGTAGTATTTCTTTACTTTTAAAAGTTTGTACACTTTTGTATTTTATAATTAAATTTAGAGTTTGTTTAAATTTCGTGAAAGGACTGTGTTTAATGAGAAAGCCATCCTGTTGGCATGATATAATTCAACCATCAGTTTGACAATGAATTGTGGCCTGAAGTGCTTTTTAGGATCAAAGATGTTTTTTAAGGAAAAAAAAGCTCATTCATATCTCTTTTCAATTCGTATCAGCTTCTCTGAATCCCAAAGTTATCTTGGTAGTATGTCAGTAAACCTATTTTGGAATCTCCCTTAATGGTCTTGATTTTTTAAATTTTATTTAATCCAGTGTTTCAGTGCACTGATTAACCTTTCATCTTTTCAAATGTTACCACTTAAAAATTCACAAAATATCTGGCATCTGGTAATGCATATTACATAAAGTGTTTACAAGGTTTAAATATAATATGTTCCACCTTGCTAATTTGGATGAAATAATTCAGATTTTAGGGAATATTTTACAGTAAATATGACTGCCTTATTTTGCATTTCCTCCCTTTCTCTTCTATTTTTTCCATTTTTTTTCTCTTTCACACTTTCCCTGATACATACATAATTGCACACTAAAACTTGACTAAGACATTCACTAATTATAAGTTTCAAGATGTCCTGTGGATTTGGACCTACAATTTATATAAACCAGATTTTCTAATTCAGCCATTTGGTGAAAAGAATATTCAGATTAAGTTACTACAAATCCTAACATGTGATAATAAAGTTTAGGCTATCTATACAGTACCATATGTGCCTTGGGAATGTTCAGTTAGAATGATTTTCAGGATTGTAAGTAACTGAAAACCCAACTTGCCTGTTTAGCAATGAGAAAATATTTCATATGGGTAGTGGGTAGGGTACTGGATTCCAAGTGAAGGTAACCACTGAACCTTCTCTGAAATTCTCTGATATGACTTTGCCTTCCTCCCAGTATTGGTTTACCCTCAGGCTAGTAGTCAGATGATTTCATACTATAATTTTTAGCATCTCACCCGAATACACTTGGAAACATTCAGAGACAGTTAAAAGACTGTTTTCCTTTGATGTCTCTTTCCATAAAAATCATTGAATTCTTCCCAGAAGCTCATCAATGAACTTCATCTCACGTCCTACTGGCCAGAATCAGATTACTTGCCCACTCCTACATATAAATTTTTGTCCAGAAAGCTAGGATTACCAAAAGAGGATTATCTAATCAACTTCTAGCCCCTAATGTGGAGGATAAAATCAGTTGTGTTACTTGGTTGGACACACAAGGGATGGATATTTCAATGATATTGGGAATATTTGACAATATTCAACAATAGTCATTTAGGAAGGGCGAAATAGGATGGAATGAATATTTTAGGCAAAAAGTAGGACCCACTTGAAATTCTGATTTTTTAAGGTGAATCTTCTCACTCATTAACCTCCAGGATCTGATCTGTAAGATCACATCTGAGATGGAACACAAGAATCCTAAGAGCACTTTTCCTTATAGGTAGAGTTGATGACATAGAATTTGCCTTAAGCATTGAGCTTCTGAGGCTATTATCAGTCAGATTTGAGATTTCTTTGGAAACACAGAAAACTTTAGCAGGTTTTTAGTCTTCCAATAATTCTGGGAACTGCCATTATAATTTTTAGGAGCATTGTCTTGACAAAAGGGACAAATACATATATATATATATATATAATATACACACACACATATACACACACACACATACATATATATATACACACACATATATGGCACTTCTTTTTTTTGTAGATACAATATCTTTTCAAACTTCTCATGGGAATAGTTAATACTAGCTAGAATGTGCAGTGCTGAGCAGCTGAGTCCCTCTGTCCTTCCTTGAAAAGTGAAGCATAAGAACGACTTCACGATCACATTCCAACACTGATTCTGATTCAGTAAGTCTGAAGCAGGGCCAGAACATCTGCCTTTTAATCTAGCTCTTAGCTGTTCTTGATGCCGTTGGTCCCTGGATCACATGTTAAGTAGCAAAGCTACAGTGTAGTCAATCTTCCTAGTACTTACACAGACACTTAGACACTTAGAAAGTTTTTTTTTTTTAACTCTGGCTACTAGGGTAACTTTTACTACTTTTCTGGTTGTTGTTCAGTTACCCAGTCATGTCCAACTCTGCAACCCCAGGGACTGCAGCATGCCAGGCTTCCCTGTCCCTCAGCATCTCCTAAAGTTTGCCCAAGTTCATGTCCATTTCATCGGTGATGCCATCCAGCCATCTCATCCTCAGATGCCCTCTTCTCCTTCTGCCCTCAACCTTTCCCAGCATTAGGGTCTTTCCCAATGAGTCAACTGTTCACACCAGGTGGCCAAAGCATTGGAGCTTCAGCTTCAGCAACAGTCCTTCCAAAGAGTATTCAGAGTTGATTTCCTTTAAATTGACTGGTTGGATCTCCTTACTTTCCAAGGGACTCTCAAGAGTCTTCCCCAGCACCACAGTTAGAAACTGTCAATTCTGTGTTCTGCCTTCTTTACTGTCCAGTTCTCACATCCAAACATGAATACCAGAAAGACCACAACCTTGACTACACAGACCTTTGTTGGCAAAGTGATGGCTTTGCCTTCTAACACACTGTCTAGACTTGTCATGGCCTTCCTGTCAAGAAGCAACTGTCTTCTAATTTCATGGCTGTAATCACCATCCGCAGTGATTTTAGAGCCCAAGAAGAGGATATCTGTCACTGCTTCCACCCTGTCTCCTTCTATTTGCCATGAAGTGATGGGGCTGGATGCCATGATCTTAGTTTTTTTTAATATTTCATTTTAAGCCAGCTTTTTCACTCTCGTCCTTCATCCTCATTAAGAGGCTCTTTAGTTCCTCTTCGATTTCTGCCATTAGAGTGGTATCATTCACATATCCTCCATTGCAGGTGGATTCTTTACTATCTGAGCTACCAGAGAAGCCCCTAACAAATATACAGTGATCTTAATTTTAAAAAGCATAAGTGAGATTTTAAACATTCATGGTTTTCAGAATTTTTCATAAATATTAAGAAACAACATCTCAGAAATTCTTTTGCAGTTTTTTTTTTTGAGAAAAAGACTATTTTCATTTAAAAGAAGGTGTCTGTTATGTGAAAATATTTTGAGTGTTTATTACAAAACTTTAGTACATGTATTCTTTGTTCTTTTGCAACAATTAGCAAATTTCCCACAAGCATGTATGTAGAATAAATGAATGATAATTACTTAACTTCTCAAGATTGCAGCTTCTGCAATGAGTAAAATCAAGATAGTTAAATCTTGCCTATCACCTTATACCAACATGTAGCATAACAAAAAGAATCCAAGTCTAGAGGTCAGAAACTTGGAATTCTACCAAGTAATCTTGGTGGAAAAGCAAACTCTCTCCAGACATCTGTGAAATACAGATAAGAATGTTCTTAATATTCAATTAGATAAGCAATATGTCAATATGTTGAAAAACTGAAAGTGTTATACAAATGCTTGTTACATTACTACTACTACTCCCACTAGCAGTTACTACTGGTACTAGTTTTAGTGACATTTTGTAGCAATTAAACAACTTTAGGGGCTTCCCTGGTGGCTCAGATGGTAAAGAATCTGCCTGCAATGTGGAAGACCCAGGTTTGATTCCTGGGTCAGGAAGATCCCCTGGAGAAGAAAATGGCAACTGACTCCAGTATTCTTGCCTGGAGAATTCCATAGACAGGAGCCTGGCAGGCTACAGTCCATGGGGTCACAAAGGGTTGGATATGACTGAGCAACTAACACACATACACACAAAAAACAAGTTTAGTTATGTTTGGTCACCTAGACCATTTAACATAGGTACAATATTGTGGAGAAAACATATTTTCTATTGTCAAGTTTGCATATTATTATAGAATGATCATAAAAATAGTTTATTTAATAAAATTAATCTCAATTTATATAACTGGATATAATATGGGCAACATAAATATCTAAAAAACTTTAAAGGACCGAAGTATAACATTTTAATTAACTACAACTATTTTTATTACTTATTTCAGTTTGGCAGACTTAACATTTAGAAAGAAAAGATCACAGCTTACTTTTCTTTTAATCCATCTTGATGCAAAAAAGAGAAAAAAGATGATTATTGAGAATATTAAATGTCATGGACACCTAATTACATCTGATTTAAATAGCACTTATAAGCATTCTCAAATATAAGTCAACTCTATCATGTATGTTTTAATCTCCAGAAAATGTGAATTTATGATTGTATGGTATATAATTTTCTTAATTAATTATACAATATGTAAAAGTATTTAGGAGAATCATTTTGGAACTAACTAGAGTAGCCTCTCTGAAATGAATAGTGATGAGCCTCTGTGTATACAAATTTTCACAAGAAGATTTTATCTTTAGATTAATTCTAATGAGAAAATTTAAAATATAACATGCAATTGACCTTCCCAAATCTTCATTGTTTACCTCTCTGAGCTCATTTCAGTTTCTTATGTAATCTTCTCTTTAAAATGTTATATCACTCTACTTCCCTAAGTTTATGTGACAAGATTTTCACATGCAGCAAAAAGTTTTGTCAAAGGTTGTGGTTGGAAGTAAATAATTCATAAAGGCATAACCAATAAACACTAAATATTACTTTTTCATACATTAAGTCAGGGAAGCCATGTTTTAATAAATATATGTTCCTGAATTCACCTTCTTTCATTGATAAGACTTAAAATATAAATATAAAAACTTAGTCAACACTTATTTTATATGTAGTGATCTGTCCACAAACAAGCCAATGATAGAACTTTGCATATTTTCAGAAAATGACATTAAGGAAGTGATGGAAGTTCTCCTAGTGATGTTGTCACACATTATATTTTTATTCTCTAAAACATGTACCACTAATATTGAAGTTTTAGTAAATTTTAAAAACTGTCTCCATCAAATATAACTTCCTTTTGAGTTGCCCTCAGATATTTTGAGGAGAAGTAAAACATTAAGTTAGTACAAGGTCTTATTAAACTCGACAGTGAAGTCACCTCCATTTTACAACTGATCTGACTCAAACTCATCAACACTGTACACAAAGCTCATCAGAGTTATTTCTATGGAATTCCACCATGTGAACATGTAGTACAACTAATGCTATGCCAATTTAACATAAACCAATATTTCAGAGCACAGTCTTTTTCAAGGCTTATAAACTCAGCAAACAGACATTCACTCAATTAAACCATGTGAAGTTCACTTACAGGAAAATTTAGGTCTGGAACTAAGTTTGGAAGAAGGGACAGGTAGGGCTGAAATTATCTGTATAATGGATGAGTATGAATTTAAAGGATGAGTTAGATGAATATACTAGAGTTGAAATGGGGAGAAAAGGGCCGTCAAGATGATAACAGTAGCCAGGCTGTATATATTAATAAAGTCAATGAGAAGTCCCCTATAATAAGGAGCAAAAGGATGTTAACAATGAAGATTCTAGCATGTGATTTTAAGTTTTTTGCTTGTTTCTTGCTGTAGAATTATGTATATTATCATTTTCCCTGAGAAGAAATACAAGTTCTATATAATAGACATGAAGATTCATTTTTACGCACTCCAGTATTCTTGCCTGGAAAATCCCAAGAACAGAGGAGCCTGGGAGGCTACAGTCCACGGGGACAAAAATTCTCCCAGCATTATTGCTGCCTAGCCAGTTACCTCGGTTCTTTGTGCCTTGGTTTCCTCATATGTACTAGTGATAATAAGAGCAATTGTTTCAGAGTTGTTGCAAGGTGAAATGAGTTACAACATTAATATTCCCTGGAGAAGGGAATGGCTACCCACTCCAGTATTCTTGCCTGGAGAATTCCAGGAACAGAGGAGCCTGGTGGGCCCCCATCCATGGGATTGCAAACAGTCGGACATGACTGAGTGACTAACAAGATTCATTTTTATAGTGATTAGGTCAAAGGAAGAGTGGACAGGTAGAAAATAAGCCACAAAGTAAAATTTACAAGACGCTAGAAAAAAACACAAGAATTTGGAGGAGATAGGAAATAAAAATCAGAAGTGACTATGACAAAAAACCCTTTAAAAGTTCCTGGGATGTTTCATAGGGAAATGAGAGTTTATGGTAAGTTTATATGGAACATAAATAATGTGATTACTCAACTGAATTTTGAGTCCAAACCCAACATCAAATTTTGAGAATATGAAATACGTTCCAGAATTAATTAAACTCTTTATTTTGACTGAGAAACAAGAATCAACAAAAATAAATCTTCTTTAACATTGTCTGGAGGCTCAAGACAGTGCTGTAAATAAACAAAGAATTCAGAAATCCAAGAGAAGGAAAACTGTCTCTATTTGCCAAACACATAATTCTTTATACAGAAAATCTCAAGCAATCCACAATAGACTACTTGAAGCTAATAAACAAGTTTAAAAAGGACAAAGGATGGAGAATCAACAAAAAATCAATTTTATTTTTGTATTCCAGTGATGAATAATCAGGAAATGAAATTAAGAAACAATTTCATCAGCAATAGCATCAAAAGGAATAAAATATGTAGGAATCAATTAGACAGGAAATGGGTAAGAACTGTACACTGAGAAGCACAAAACATTAATAGGAAAGTTAAAGATCAAAATGAATAGAGACATATTTCATGTTCATGGATTGAAAGGCTCCATATTCATTTTCAAGATGGCCATCCACTTCAATTGATCTACAAGTCCAATGCAATTCCTATTACCTCTTCCTTATTTCCTATTGAAACACTGAAGTCAAAATTTGTTAAAGAGTTTTCTCCCCCATGTGTTTTATTCTCAGTTCTGCTGAGAGGGCCTCTCTCACTGCCTGGTGAAGTCTTGGCTCCTCTTTTAGCAGCTACAGGTGATATACTGAATCATCATCTCAAGGATGCATTATTCTAAGGAAAATTTTTCTCATTTGACATGTACAGAGTAAAAGGGGTCAGATGGACAGGTAAAACTATTTTAGCCCTAGCTTCAAGAATACAAAACTAAAACAACATAAGTACTTGAGAATAATAATACAATTTTACTATACCAGCTCGTGCATCCCTTACACACTATGATTTCCCAAGGCAAGACAGGATTTCCAGCCTCCTAGTTATCCATTAAAATCCACAAGTACAGCACCCTGACCAGTCAGATAATAGTAAGAGCAGTTTAAAGTTTTCCAGGAGAAAGAGTGAAGGGCAGGACTAAGGAGGGAGAAAAAATAGAGCAAAAATTTAAAAATAATTTCAATTGCAGCTTCACCAAAATCCTGGTACAGTTAAAACTCACTTGAAAGAAATATCCCAGGGGGAAGTTAATTGTGACATGATCCTTCTAGATATTGAGGGGGAAAAAAAAATTTTAACATTTTCCTCTTTCAAAGAGTGACATGAAAAACATACCATATTTAGGGGAGAGAAAACAAAGAGTGTAAGGTACAAAAGTACATGGAGACCTTGTCAGATTTTTTGTATCATAAGTGCCTCAGATTCTTATCTATAAAATGGGGTTCTCCTGTGCTGAAAGAATCTGTTCTGCTGCTGGGGTTCTTTTCATCTATTCCGTGCTGCCAAACGTAGTCTCCTGATCTGCTACATGGCCCCTCAAATCTGTACAGTGAGGCAAAGGGAACCTCTAATGTCTTGTACTTATGATTGCAACTTGTAAGAAAGAGGCGAAAGCAACAGGGAGTAGACAAAAGGGTACCTACTCATCAGTCTCTGTTCCTCCTGCTCCTTAACATAGAGAAATCCTTTCTACATTCTTCTGGATAAACATAAATTGTGTTTATATTTTCTGTGAATATTACAATACCTACTACATAGGAACAAAGAATGAAAAAGATACATGAATAAAGGTGTTCATCTATCAATCACTATAACAACAGTTTTCTAAGGATTGCTCATTTTGGGGCTGGGATTCAAAACTCTAGGCATACCACACAACAAGAAAACTCTAAAAAGTGGATTGAGTTGTACACCTGTATGTATCGAACTCTAGAGAATATCACAGATATGCATCAAAGCTCTTCACAAGCTGGAAGGATGAGGAGTTAAGTGGACCATCTCAAAATACATATTCTCTTGTTTAATATTCATTTTCTTCAGAAAAGCAAAACAGTAATCATTAGTGTGAAATCTCATTCTTATTTCTAGCACAAAAGAAATCAAGAAAGAAAATATGATCATAACATGAAAATATTATACGAAAAGGTAAATATTTTTAAAAGCATCAGTTTCTTTTTGTAGAAGAAATCTAAGTAGGTGAGCCAAAGAATGACTGCTCACCGGGATATCTTATACTTTATAAAGCACTTTGTTTTCCTATTAGGAGAATGAAAATAAATATATTTCAGAATTTTTCAAATTAATGATGAGACTATTCTGTGAGAAAAGGTGATGCTATGGATATTTACATGTGCCTCTTCTTATCCATTCTAATTTTTGTAGTAAAATATATAAAGTCCCCAAATAGAAAAATAAATACTGCCCACAATTATTATGGACCACAAGTATTAGACCTGTTACTCCATTTCAAGATTCTTCTATGGGTGATATCTTGAAGATTAATGAGAAAACTGTTTTTCAAACGTTTGAATTTCTTCAACAAATAATTATTGAGCACCTACTCAACTGAGTTGAAGACAATAAGTGTTACATATCAAAAAATAAGCAGTAACCAGGCAGACACACGGAGAAGGCAATGGCACCCCACTCCAGTACTCTTGCCTGGAAAATCCCATGGACTGAGGAGCCTGGTAGGTTATATAGTCCATGGGGTCGCGAAGAGTCGGACACGACTGAGTGACTTCACTTTCACTTTTCACTTTCATGCACTGGAAAAGGAAATGGCAACCCACTCCAGTGTTCTTGCCTGGAGAATCCCAGGGACGGGGCAGCCTGGTGGGCTGACGTGTATGGGGTCGCACAGAGTCGGACACGACTGAAGCGACTTAGCGGCAGCAGCAGGCAGACAGAATCCCCTGCTCTCAAGGTGTTTACTGCCTAAACTAATCATCCACTTCTATTTAAAACTAAATCCAAAAATTTATATTTCTGTACTACAGGTTCAAAGATAAATGAAACTTTAGTTGTATTTTTTTTCTACTGTTTTATTATTTGTTTTAAATCTACTTTCAAATGGATACAAGTCTTATAAATGTTATTTGTGAAAAATAAATGCCTAATAAACTTTGTTTGTTGCAGCCTGTACTTTGAAAGGAACATAGGTCAGAAATGCTAACTTTTCAGACCTGTAACCTAAAAGATGCCCCAGCGGCTGTTGTTAGCCTGTAGGATAACTTTCTTGCCTCCATTCATTCAGTAACAGAAGAATAAAATAAGGGAGGAACAATCGGCCAAATATTTGTTGCTTCTTAGATATGTAAATTAAAACAATCTGAAATTCACCTATATCAGATTAACAACTGTTTTTTCTGGAAATGTATTTACTTTGTTTTTTCTAACATATCAGTTAAGCTAATATTTTAAATGTTTAATTCCAAGGCTTTATTTGTGTTTTTGTTTTGGCTTGCTGTTTTTATAAGACAGTTTTTAGGTCATGGATGTGAGAAAATCTTTATTTTCTCTCTCTGTGAAAGAATATCCTACTGATGGTTGTTGAAGCTGAAAGTCCAGTACTTTGGCCACCTGATGCAAAGAGCTGACTCATTTGAAAAGGCCCTGACGCTGGGAAAGATTGAGGGCAGGAGGAGGAGGGGATAACAGAGGATGAGATGGTTGGATGGCATCACCGACTCAATGGACATGGGTTTGGGTGAACTCCGGGAGTTGGTGATGGACAGGGAAGCCTGGCGTGCTGTGGTTCATGGGGTCGCAAAGAGTCAGACACGACTGAGCAACTGAACTGAACTGAACTGATGGTTCAGTGAGATTCCATAAAGAATTCTCCTGCCAGTGCAGGAGAAGTGGGTTCAATCCCTGAGTCAGGAAGATCCCTGGGGAAGGAAATGGCAACCCACTCTAGTATTCTTGCCTGGGAAATCCCATGGACAGAGAAACCTGGTGGGCTACAGTCCATAGGGGTCACAAAAGAGTCAGACACAACTTAGCAACTAAAACAGCAAAAACAGAGCCACAAAAGAAAAGGGTCACTAAATTTACATTGTCTTTCAGAAGAGGAGTAAAGAATTGGTTGTATGTTTATTACTTTGTCTAAGAGAAAATAATTAACCAAAATATCCTTACTCTGATTTAAGAATAGAAATCAAAACATTTTTCAATTAGACAAAAAAAGATACACAGGAAGAAAGAAAAATGATAATGACATGAAAAAGGGGTACCAAAGCAATGTCCAACAGATGAATATATAGCAAGTTAGAGAGAAATGAGCGCTCTGTCCACTGCAGGACCCAGCAGGTCAAAGATGCAGATACAAATAGATGGACACAAAGATCCTTATAAATATTTCAAAAGTTAACCCATAGAGAGCCATGCAGAGAAAAGAAACATACATACAAAGCTCAAGTATAGAAAGAAATAGAAAGAAAACTCTAAAACCTAATACAGAGATACGTATGCCATCAGATAACATTTTACTGATAAATTAAATAGCAGATGGATTCTTAGCACTGCTGCACTATTAAATTTATGTTTTAAATATTGTTGAAATAGTAATTACATGTTCCAAGAAAAATATACAGACCCTTTGAATGAAATTGTTTCTAGGATGATGTATGTTTAAAGTTGTCCTTATTAGTTTTACAGCACCACCACGGACAAATCCAGACGGTTTTGGGGAGTCCTGATATGTTGGTGGAGTTCAATTTCTTGGTAGAAGGAGGGAAGTGCTATCTTTCTGTAAAATAAAAATAATGTTAAAGTACTGAAAATACGAAATAAAGTCAGACAAACTAAACATAAACTGATTGTAGCAAGAAAACTATTGGTGTATTGGGAGCCAGTGCTGCCTGGTGAAATTACCATGCTTTTTGATAACAGAAAGGTTCCCTACATACCACAAAGAAACTGCCCGTGGGAGACGCGGATTCAGTTCCTGGATCTGGAAGATCCCCTGGAGAAGGGAACAGCTACACTTTCCATTATTCTTGCCTGGAGAATTCCAGGGACAGAGGAGCCTGGTGGGCTACAAGTCCATGGGGTTGCAAAGAGTCAGACACAACTGAGCGCTAACACTTTCACTATATTCACAGTGATTCTATATTGGAAGAAGGAACCAGGACATGGACACAATGACCTCGGGTATAATTATAAGAAGAGCTTTTTCTCATTGATTAAAGATATAAATTTTGGAGATATAAAGAACAGAGTGCAAACAAAGTGAATTTGATGTACACTAAGGAAGAAAGAAAATAAATTAAAAAAATAAAAGCTAAGACACCTTTCTTCTGAGACAAGAGGAACAAAAAAGAGCATGATAAATAAGTTATAAATGTATGCTGCACAAATTTATTCTGCATGTGTTGTCTTTAAATATATTTCCCAGTATTTAAATATAGGAGTTGTAATAATAATTTTATTTAAAGTATCTTAATCTTTATGTCAGATGTTTTGCATATAACTTTTGTGCCCAACTCCTATTACCTAAGTTGGATACCATATAAATCAACAAGAGATCATTTCAGATTGAACCAAACACTTGTTTCACTGATTCCTACAAAGTCATGTAATATTCTTAATTCATCCTTTTCCATCTGTCATATCTATGTATCATAATTTACATAACATACATTCCCAAGAACATAGTCCTTAGTCTGAACTGAATATAACTAAAATACTGTTCCTGCTTTTCCAGAATCCTGTATTTCACTCTCACTCTAAATTATCTGATGTCACCCACATGAAAAAATATCTATTTTCCATTGAACTTTTTTGCTGTATAATTTTATGAATGTTTATTCTCATTCACTTTATTAAAAATAATGAAAAACCCTAGTTTATTATTATATATACTGTAATCAGTGAATACATAAATCTCATTTCAAATGTCTGAGGAAATGCCTAGAGCTTTCACTTCTGGGCAGATTATAAAAATTAATATCACATGGCAACTGTAACCCTTTAGTCATGGCTACTTTGAATGCTTTATTTAGAGAGATCACAATGCTTTATTTAGGCTAATTGACAATAGAAGACTATTAAGAATGCCTGCCTTGAGTGTGGGAAGGGTAGAGTAGCAGTTTCAGCAAGACAGACTAGACACTTTGTCTTACTGATAAGTGGTAGCCAAGCATAAGATAAATGGCCATAGTA
The DNA here is from genome assembly GCF_002263795.3 of Bos taurus. NCBI lineage: Eukaryota > Metazoa > Chordata > Mammalia > Artiodactyla > Bovidae > Bos > Bos taurus. The sequence continues at coordinate 36,450,461 of NC_037328.1, read as the reverse complement.
TTAAGCAAACCATTTATTAACCAACAACCATATTTTTGTTACTGAATTAAGCATCACATCCAGTTAGAGACAGGGAGATGAATCTCCATGATGAAAGTGCCTAATTTGAGCTTGGAATCTGCCAAGTAACAGTTTTACATCTATGATGTTCTAAAGTAGACTAGTTGTTCCAATCCCTGACTACAAGGTTAGTTAGCATCGCCTAAGGAGGTATTAAAAAATACAAGTGCCCATGCTCCATCTCAAGATTAATAATATCAGAACTTCTCTGGGCATGATCAGTATTTTTAAAATATCTTCCAGGTGATTCTACTGTAGTGGGGGTGGGAGTGAGAGGGTCTTGGTTTTTCCCTCTGCCTTGATCCTTCATAACCACTGTAGAGCCTTCGGGATCTTAGAACGTCCTTTCAACCTCTCATGGCATCTGGTCCCATCACTTCATGGAAAGTAGATGGGGAAACAGTGGAAACAGTGTCAGACTTTCTTTTGGGGGGCTCCAAAATCACTGCAGATGGTGATTGCAGCCATGAAATTAAAAGACGCTTACTCCTTGGAAGGAAAGTTATGACCAACCTAGATAGCATATTAAAAAGCAGAGACATTACTTTGCCAACAAAGGTCCATCTAGTCAAGGCTATGGTTTTTCCAGTGGTCATGTATGGATGTGAGAGTTGGACTGTGAAGAAAGCTTAGCGCCGAAGAATTGATGATTTTGAACTGTGGTGTTGAAGAAGACTCTTGAGAGTCCCTTAGACTGCAAGGAGATCAAACCAGTCCATCCTAAAGGAGATCAGTCCTGGGTGTTCATTGGAAGGACTGATGCTGAAGCTGAAACCAATATTTTGGCCACCTCATGCGAAGAGTTGACTCATTGGAAAAGACTCTGATGCTGGGAAGGATTGGGGGCAGGAGGAGGAAGGGAGGACAGAGGATGAGATGGCTGAGTGGTATCACCAACTCAATGGACATGAGTTTGAGTGAACTCCGGGAGTTGGTGATGGACAGGGAGGCCTGGCGTGCTGCGATTCATGGTGTTGCAAAGAGTCAGACATGACTGAGTGACTGAACTGAACTGAAAAGGAATCTTAAACAAGACCATAAGCAGGGCTCCCCAGCCTCTAGGATCTAGTATCTGATGATCTGATGGAGCTGATGGAATAACAGAAACAAAGTGCACAGTAAATGAAATGGGCTTGAATCATCCCCAAACCATCCCCCATTCCTCGCCCACATCCATAGAAAAACTTCTTCCACAAAACCAGTCTCTGGTGCCAAAAAGGTTTGGGATGGATACTGTAAAGGGTCTGAACTGACACTTAAAGCAAAATATTTTTTGTTGGTATTTATTTTATTATAGTGATTTATAAAATTATCTTTGCCATTGTTTGCTCCATATTCAAGAGAAAAAAAATTTAAGCATAAAGAAACAATAAAAATGAACTAAATGAGTAATTTCAAATAACATAAATCTTAGAATTTTACTTCCTTTTCCCATCACTTGCCTTTATGGATTAAGGCTAATCATAACTCGTAAATTCTGATTTTATGCCAGATCAAATGCTGCTGGACAGCAGAGGATAAAGGTACCCAAGTGGACATACACACAGACACACACACACATACACACACACATTGACCTTGGGTTCCCTATAGACATTTGGAAGTTGTCAGCAGTAGCATAATGACAGTCCTAATTATTAAAATTACTCTTGTGTGGAAAGTGCTTTAAGATTAAAATGCCAACAGGCATGCAATATGTTAACTGTATTATGATCTTTTTCTTTTCTTTTAAAATGAAATTCTTTAGGAAATATTCCACTGGCTTCCATCAAAACATCTCTCATCACCCCAGTGACATGTTCCCTCTCTCTCACACATTCCAAAGGAATTACTGATAAATTCTGATTCCATAAGAATTCTAATGCCCTAAAGATATACTTTATATTCAGTTAGGTCAAGATATTTCTTTATAACCACAACTACAGAATCTATTACAGTCTCAATTTCTCATATTTCTTTAATATGTAATCACTATTCACTAATTCCCAAATATTTTACAATGACACAAAGATGCTGTGATTTAAATATTGCTAATCTGAAAATATTTTACATGTTTGATTTTAGATCTCAAGAAGAATTAGCTTTGATCTTTAAAAAATAATTTTATGCCCTCTACTATAATATAGGGGCTTCCTTTGTGGCTCAGACAGTAAAGAACCTGCAGGCAGTGCAGGAGACTGGAGTTTGATCCCTGGGTTGGGAAGATCCCCTGAAGAAATGAATGGCAACCCACTCCACTATTCTTGACTGGGAAATCCCACGGCCAGAGGAGACCAGCAGGCTTAGTCCATGCGGTTGCAAAACATCAGAGATGACTGAGCGACTAATACTAACACTATAATATAAATGTGTAAACACACAATGATTTTAGAAAAAACACATCAAAATATTGCATAGCCTGCCATAAACTTTCATGGATCATAGAAATGTCAAATAGAAATGTGGTGTTGGAGAAGATTCTTGAGAGTCCCTTGAACTTCAAGGAGATCCAGCCAGTCCATCCTAAAGGAAATCAGTCCTGGGTGTTCATTGGAGGGACTGATGCTGAGGCTGAAGCTCCAATACCACCTGATGTGAAGAACTGACTCAGTGGAAAAGACCTTGATGCTGGGAGGGATTGGGGGCAGGAGGAGAAGGGGACAACAGAGGATGATATGGTCAGATAGCATCACTGACTTAATGGACATGAGTTTAAGCAAACTTTGGGAGATGGTTAAGGACAGGGAAGCCTGGCATGCTGCAGTCCATGGGCTTGGAAAGAGTCGAACATGACCGAGAGACTGAACAACAAACAGCGATGGTATAGAAAAGAAAAATGGTTATTTTATGTTGCTTCAGGAAGAAATCAGAACCAATGGCTGGCAATTCAGTTCAGTTCAGTCGCCATCCAGCCATCTCATCCTCTGTCAGGTCTTTGCATGAGGTGGCCAAAGTATTGGAGTTTCAGCTTCAACATCAGTCCTTCCAATGAACACCCAGGACTGTTCTCCTTTAGGATGGACTGGCTGGATCTCCTTGCAGTTCAAGGGACTCTCAAGAGTCTTCTCCAACACCACAGTTCAAAAGCATCAATTCAGGGCAGTCCTAAGATGGTGGAGGAATAGGACGGGGAAACCACTTTCTCCCCACAAATTCATCAAAAGAACATTTGAATGCTGAGCAAATTCCACAAAACAACTTCTGAATGCTGGTAGAGGACATCAGGCACCCAGAAAGGCAGCCCATTGTCTTCGAAAGGAGGTAGGACAAAATATAAAAGATAAAAAGAGAGACAAAACAGGTAGGGACAGAGATTCATTCTGGGAAGGGAGTCTTAAAAAAGAGAGGTTACCAAACACCAGGAAACGCTCTCTCTGGCAGGTCTGTGGTGAGCCTTGGAATCTCAGAGGCTACATAACCGGGAGGAAAAATAAATAAATAAATAAAACCCAGAGATTACATGCTTAACGGCAACTCCCAGCAGAGAAGCAGCCCAGATGCTCACATCCGCCACTAGCAAGTGGGGACTGGACAGGGAGGTATAGGCTGCATTGCTCAGGGTAAGGACTGGGCCTGAATGCCCCAAGGGCATTCTGAGGGAACTAACTTGAGATAGCAACCCAGACTGTGGGATAGCCATCCCTAGAAAAGCCCTAATCTAAGACACATCCAGGCCCACTCACAGTACAAAGGACTCAGCAGAGCCAGCCGGCTTTGGACCAGCCCATCCCCCGCCAGAGACAGACAGGCGAGGGCAGCCAGAGCTGGAAGGGGCAATCATGGCCCCAGAGAGGCATCCTTTACCAAACTGAAAGCAGGCTTTGTTGCTAACCAAGACTTCTTGGGATTTTGGATGGTTGACATCTGCCAGGAGGGTCACAGCCAGAGATCAGCTCCCCAGAAGAGATACACAGCACACTTGAGAAGGCACACCCATTGTATACCCAGAAAACTGAGCAGCTGGGACAGGGGAGGCAATAAGATTCACCCCGCAACGAGGGGGTGATTGCACTCACCAAGCATCTGGTCACCTGAGCTGCTCAGACCTGGGAAGGGCACAAAACGCAGGCCCAACCTTGTCTGTGCCTTTGTGGAGTACCCAAGAACCTGAATCTGAGTGGCTTAGACCTGGGAAGTGCATGCAACCCAGGGCCTGCCTCAAATAGTTCCTGGCAGAGCAACCTAGAGCCTGAGCAGTATAGAATGGGAAAGCACACACGCTGTGAGCGGGGGCAAACCCGGTGTGGCCAAGACACTGTGAGCACTCCCCACACACACTAGTGTTATTTGTGTGCAGTGTTCCTCCCTCCCCACAGCACGACTGAACAAGTGGCCTAAAAAAAAAGTGACCACCACCGCCCCCTTGTGTCAGGGTGGAAATTAGACACTGAATAGACCAGCAAACAGAAGAAGCTAAAATAAAGAAGGAACCACTTTGGAAGTGACAGGTGCAATAGATTAAAACCCTGTAGTTAGCACTGACTACATAGGAAGGGGCCTGTAGATCTTGAGACGTATAAGCCAGATCAAGGAACTATCTGAAAATGAACTGACCCCACACTGTCCGCAACAGCTCCAGAGAAAGTCCTAGATATATTTTTACTATTATCATTTTTTAAATTTAAAATTTTTTTTATTTTTAAGTCTTGTATTACTCCTTTCATTTTTATAACCTACTATTACCTTGCAAAGAAAAAAGAGCCTATTTTTAAAGCAAACTTCATATATATATGTATTTTATAATTTTTGTGACTTTGTTTTGTTTTTTTAATATTGTATTTTTGAGAATCTAACCTCTACTCTAGATTTTTAATCTTTGTTGTTTTTTTTTTTTTGTATTTGTAATCAATTTTGTACCTTTAAGAACCCAATTTTCAGTACCCATTTTTACTTGGGAGCGGGATTACTGGCTTGATTGCTCTCTCCCCCTTTTGACTCTCCTTTTTCTCCACCAAGTCGCCTCTATCTCCTCCCTCCCCCTTCTGTTCTCTACCCAACTCTGTAAATCTCTTTGTGTGTTCTGGGCTGTGGAGAACACTTAGGGAACTGATAACTGACTGGATCTGTCTCTCTCCTTTTTGATTCCCCCTTTTAAACTCCTGGCCATCTCTGTCTTCTTTCTCCCTCTTCTCTTCTCCGTGTAAGTCTGTGAACATCTCTGAGGGATCCAGACTGTGGAGAGCACATAAGGAAGTGATTACTGGCTAGCATGCTCTCGCCCCTTTTGATTCCCCCTCTTTTCCTCCTGGTCACCTCTATCTCCCCCTTCCCTCTTCTCTTCTCCATGTAACTCTGTGTGCCTCTCCAGGTGTCCCTCACTGTGGAGAAACTTTTCATCATTAACCTAGATGTTTTATCATCAGTGCTGTATAGATGGAAAAGTCTTGAGGCTACTATAAGAATAAGACTGAAAACCAGAGGCAGGAGGCTTAAGTCCAAATCCTGAGGACACCAGAGAACTCCTGACTCCAGAGAACATTAATCAATAGAAGCTCACCAAACGCCTCCATACCTACACTGAAACCAAGCACCACCCAAGGGCCAACAAGTTCCAGAGCAAGACATACCACACAAATTCTCCAGCAACACAGGAACATAGTCCTGAGCTTCAATATACAGGCTGCCCAAAGTCACATCAAACCCACTGATATCTCACTCACTACTGGACACTTAATTGCACTCCAGAGAGAAGAAATCCAGCTCCACCCACCAGAACAATGACACAAGCTTCCCTAACCAGGAAACCTTGACAAGTCACCCGTCCAACCCCACCCACAGTGAAGAACCTCCACAATAAAGAGGAACCACAAACTGCCAGAATAAGGAAAGGCCACCCCAAACACAGCAATATGAACAAGGTGAATAGGCAGAGAAATACTCAGCAGGCAAAGGAAGAGGATGAATGCCCACCAAACCAAACAAAAGAAGAGATAGGGAATCTATCTGATAAAGAATTCCAAATAATGATAGTGAAAATGATCCAAAATCTTGAAAACAAAATGGAGTTACCGATAAATAGCCTGGAGACAAGGATTGAGAAGATCCAAGAAATGTTTAACAAAGACCTAGAAGAAATAAAAAAGATAAAAAATATATAATGAATAATGCAATAAATGAGATCAAAAACACTCTGGAATAATGGAGGCAGAAGATAGGTTAAGTGAGGCAGAAGATAGAATGGTAGAATAAATGAAACAGAGAGGAAAAAAGAATTAAAATAAATAAGGACAGCCTCAGAGACCTCTGGGACAATGTTAAATGCCCCAACATTTGAATCATAGGAGTCCCAGAAGAAGAAGACAAAAAGAAAGAGCACAAGAAAATACTTGAGGAGATAATAGTTGAAAACTTCCTTAAAATGGGGAAGGAAATTGTAACCCAAGTTCAAGAAATCCAGACAGTTCTAAACAGGATAAACTCAAGGTGAAACACCCCAAGACACATATTAATCAAATTAACAAAGATCAAATACAAAGAACAAATATTAAAAGCAGCAAGGGAAAAACAACAAATAACACACAAGGGGATTCCCATAAGGATAACAGCTGATCTTTCAATAGAAACTCTTCAGGCCAGGAGGGAATGGCAAGACATACTTAAAGTGCTGAAAGAAAAAAACCTTCATCCCAGATTACTTTACCCAGCAAGGATCTCATTCAAATATGAAAGAGAAATCAAAAGCTTTACAGACAAGCAAAAGCTGAGAGAAATCAGCACCACCAAACCAGCTCTCCAACAAATGCTAAAGGATCTTCTCTAGACAGGAAACACAGAAAAGGTGTATAAACTCAAACTCAAAACAACAAAGTAAATGGCAATGGGATCATACTTATTAATAATTACCTTAAATGTAAATGGGTTGAATGCCCCAACCAAAAGACAAAGAAAGGCTGAATGGATACAAAAACAAGATCCCTATATATGTTGTCTACAAAAGACCCACCTCGAAACAAGGGACACATACAGACTGAAAGTGAAGGGCTGGAAAAAGAAATTCCACATAAATAGAGACCAAAAGAAAGCAGGAGTAGCAATACTCATATCAGATAAAATAGACTTTAAAACAAAGGCTGTGAAAAGAGACGAAGAAGGACACTACATAATGATCAAAGGATCAATCCAAGAAGAATATGGATCAATCCAAGAAGAAGATATAACAATTATAAATATCTATGCACCCAACATAGGAGCAGCCAAATATGTAAGACAAATGCTAACAAGTATGAAAGGGGAAATTAACAACAACACAATAATAGAGGGAGACTTTAATACCCCAATCACACCTATGGATAGATCAACTAAACAGAAAATTAACAAGGAAACACAAACTTTAAATGATACAATAAACCAGTTAGACCTAATTGATATCTATAGGACATTTCACCCCAAAACAGTGAATTTCACCTTTGCACATGGAACCTTCTCCAGGATAGATCACATCCTGGGCCATAAATCTAGCTTTGGTAAATTCAAAAAAATTGAAATCATTCCAAGCATCTTTTCTGACCACAATGCAGTTAAGATTAGATGTCAATTACAGGAGAAAAACTATTAAAAATTCCAACATATGGAGGCTGAACAACACACTGCTGAATAACCAACAAATCACAGAAGAAATCAAAATATGCATAGAAATGAATGAAAATGAAAACACAACAACCCAAAATCTATGGGAAACTGTAAAAGCAGTGCTAAGGGGAAGGTTCATAGCAATACAGGCTTACCTCAAGAAACAAACAAAAAAAGTCAAATAAATAACCTAATTATACACCTAAAGCAACTAGAAAAGGAAGAAATGAAGAACCCCAGGGTTAGTAGAAGGAAAGAAATCTTAAAAATTAGGGCAGAAATAAATGCAAAAGAAACAAAAGAGACCACAGCAAAAATCAACAAAGCCAAAAGCTGGTTCTTTGAGAAGATAAATAAAATTGACAAACCACTAGTCAGACTCATCAAGAAACAAAGGGAGAAGAATCAAATCAACAAAATTAGAAATGAAAATAGGGAGATCACAACAGATAACACAGAAATACAAAGGATCATAAGAGACTACTATTAGTAACTGTATGTCAATAAAATGGACAACTTGGAAGAAATGGACAAATTCTTAGAAAAGTATAACTTTCCAAAACTGAACCAGGAAGAAATAGAAAATCTTAACAGACCCATCACAAACACAGAAATTGAAACTGTAATCAGAAATCTTCCAGCAAACAAAAGCCCAGGACCAGACAGCTTCAAGCTGAATTCTATCTAAAATTTAGAGAAGAGCTAACACCTATCCTACTCAAACTCTTCCAGAAAATTGCAGAGGAAGGTAAACCCAAACTCATTCTATGAGGCCACCATCACCCTAATACCAAAACCAGACAAAGATGCCACAAAAAAAGAAAACTTCAGGCCAATATCACTGATGAACATAGATGCAAAAATCCTTAACAAAATTCTAACAGACTCCAACAACATATTAAAAAGATCATACATCATGACCACGTCAATCAATGTAATACATGACATTAACAAATTGAAAGATAAAAACCATATGATTATCTCAATAGATTCAGAGAAAGCCTTTGACAAAATTCAACATCTATTTATGATAAAAAAAAAAACCTCCAGAAAGCAGGAATAGAAGGAACATACCTCAACATAATAAAAGCTATATATGACAAACCCACAGAAAACTTTATCCTCAATGGTGAAAAATTGAAAGCATTTCCCCTAAAGTCAGAAAAAGACAAGGGTGCCCACTCTCACCACTACTATTCAACATAATTTTGCAAGTTTTGGTCACAGAAATCAGAGAAGAAAAACAAATAAAAGGAATCCAGATTAGAAAAGAAGTAAAATTCTCACTGCAGATGACATGATCCTCTACATAGAAAACCCTAAAGACTCCACCAGAAAATTACTAGAGCTAATCAATGAATATAGAAAAGTTGCAGGATATAAAATTAACACACAGAAATCCCTTGCATTCCTATACACTAACAATGAAAAAACAGAAAGAGAAATTAAGGAGACAATTCCATTCACCATTGCAACAAAAAGAATAAAATACATAGGAATATCTCTACCTAAAGAAACAGAAGACCTATATATAGAAAACTATAAAACACTGGTGAAAGAAATCAAAGAGGACACAAATAGATGGAGAAATATACCACGTTCATGGATTGGAAGAATCAATATAGTGAAAATGAGTATACTACCCAAAGCAATCTATAGAGTCAATGCAATCCCTATCAAGCTACCATAGAGTCAATGCAATCCCTATCAAACTACCAACAGTATTTTTCACAGAACTAGAACAAATAATTTCACAATTTGTGTGGAAATACAAAAAACCTCGAATAGCCAAAGCAATCTTGAGAAAGAATGGAACTGGAGGAATCAACCTGCCTGACTTCAGGCTTTACTACAAAGCCACAGTCGTCAAGACAGTAGGGTACTGGCACAAAGACAGAAATATAGATCAATGGGACAAAATAGAAAGCCCAGAGATAAATCCATGCACCTATGGACACCTTATCTTTGACAAAGTAGGCAAGAATATACAATGGAAAAAAGACAATCTCTTTAACAAGTGATGCTGGGAAAACTGGTCAACCACTTGTAAAAGAATGAAACTATAACACTTTCTAACACCATACACAAAAATAAACTCAAAATGGATTAAATATCTAAATGTAAGAACAGAAACTATAAACCTCCTAGAAGAAAACATAGGCAAAACACTCTCCAACATAAACCACAGCAGGATCCTCTATGGCCCACGTCTCAGAATATTGGAAACAAAAGCAAAAATAAACAAATGGGACCTAATTAAACTTAAAAGATTTTGCACAACAAAGAAAACTATAAGCAAAGTGAAAAGACAGCCTTCAGAATGGGAGAAAATGATAGCAAACCAAGCAACTGACAAAGAATTAATCTCAAAAATATACAAGCAACTCTTGCAGCTCAATTCCAGAAAAATAAACGACTGAATCAAAAAATGGGCCAAAGAACTAAACAGACATTTCTCCAAAGAAGACATACAGATGGCCAACAAACACATGAAAAGATGCTCAATATCATTCATTATTAGAGAAATGCAAATCAGACCCCAGTGAGATACCATTTCACACCAGTCAGCATGGCTGCTATCCAAAAGTCTACAAACAATAAATGCTGGAGAGGGTGTGGAGAAAAGGGAACCCTCTTACACTGTTGGTGGGAATGCAAACTAGTACAGCCACTATGGAGAACAGTGGAGATTCCTTAAAAAACTGGAAATAGAACTGCCATATGACCCAGCAATCCCACTGCTGGGCATACATACTGAGGAAACCAGAAATGAAAGAGACACGTGTACCCCAATGTTCATCGCAGCACTGTTTATAATAGCCAGGACATGGAAGCAACCTAGATGTCCACCACCAGACAAATGGATAAGAAAGCTGTGGTACATATACACAATGGCGTATTACTCAGCCATTAAAAAGAATACATTTGAATCAGTTCTAATGAAGTGGATGGAACTGGAGCCTATTATACAGAGTGAAGTAAGCCAGAAAGAAAAGCACCAATACAGTATACTAACGCATATATATGGAATTTAGAAAGATGATAACAATAACCCTGTATACGAGACAGCAAAAGAGACACTGATGTATAGAACAGTCTTTTGGACTCTGTGGGAGAGGACGAGGGTGGCATGATTTGGGAGAATGGCATTGAAACATCTATATTATCATATGTGAAACGAATCACCAGTCCAGGTTCGATGCATGAGGCAGGATGCTCAGGGATGGTGCACTGGGATGACCCAGAGGGATGGGAAGGGGAGGGAAGTGGGAGGGGGGTTCAGGATGGGGAGTACATGTACACCCGTGGTGGATTCATGTCAATGTATGGCAAAACCACTATAATATTGTAAAGTTATTAGCCTCCAATTAAAATAAATAAATTTATATTTTTTAAAAAAAGCATCAACTGTTCGGCGCTCAGCTTTCTTGATAGTCCAACTCTCACATCCATACATGACCACAGGAAAAACCATAGCCTTGACTAGACAGACCTTTGTTGACAAAGTAATATCTCTGCTTTTTAATATGCTGTCTAGGTTGGTCATAACTTCCCTTCCAAGGAGTAAGCGTCTTTTAATTTCATGGCTGCAATTACATCTGCCTTCATTTTGGAGCCCCCAAAAATAAATTCTGCCACTGTTTCCACTGTTTCCTCATCTATCTGCCATGAAGTGATGGGACCAGATGCCATGATCTTAGTCTTCTGAACATTGAGCTTTAAGCCAACTTTTCCCCTCTCCTCTTTCACTTTCAAGAAGAGGCTCTTTAGTTCTTCTTCATTTTCTGCCATAAGGGTGGCTGGCAGTTACATGGAAGCAAATTTGAGATCAATATGAATAGGATGAATAACGAGATCTGACAGAAATTGGGTGCCTTGTTTAGCATACCTATTACTTGTAGTAGATTGTATGTCCAATTTGAGAATTCACCATCTCTGAAAATATCAGAGCTACAAATAGGAAGTAGAATAAAGCTGATATGCTCTCAGCCTTCCCTCACCCCATGGATTTGTTACCAATAGGTGGGGGTCCAGCTGCTTGCCAAACAAAAGTCAATGAACAGCCCAGGTTGGTGAAAAGGAAAGTTTGCTTTATTTCACATGCTGGCAACTGGTGGGGTGGGCAGGCAGAGCTCACACGATACGGCTCAGAAAATTATCTATAGCCCTTGAGAAGGAACTAAATGTCCTTGACTTTGCTTAATGGGTAAAAAGTGAAAGTGGAAGTGTTACTCACTGAGTTGTGTCTGACTCTTTGTGACCCCATGGACTGTAGCCCGCCAGGCTCCTCTGTCCATGAGATTCTCTAGGCAGGAATACTGGAATGTATAGCCATTCCCTTTTCCAGGGGATGTTCCCGACCCAGGGATTAAACCTTGGGACTCCTGCATTGCAGGCAGATTCTTTACCACTGACCCACCAGGGAATCTTAATGGGTAAATTATTATTATTTGGTCTCCTCTGACTGTTTTCCTTTGTTTCTGCATATTCTCACTTCTGTGATTAAACGTATTCTCAGACAAAGGGCAGGCTGAAGACATGAGGGAGCAAGGGCCATAGGGTCCTGCTCCATTTCAGAAGGAGTATCAAACATTCATTCTCAGACACAACCAAGCACCAGCCCAAGCTGAAGCACTATTGTTTCTCTAAAGGACATTCTCTGCCTTCTTAACCAGGCCAGAGACATAATTAAATATTTGGGTTTTTAAATGCCTACCCTTCCAGCTCCCAGGCAACCTTCTGTTGGGACCAGATAACTAAGAAGAAAGTACATGCTCAAATCTTTATCTCAGGGCACAGAGGCAGTTGAAAAACCCAACATTAAATACCAACAAATGTGGCTATTTATTGTGTAAATAAACTAAATTGCCTCCCTATTTTTCTGTCATCTCATTTTCCCCTGTGCTTCAATCAGTGAAGTATATAAATTAAAGGCAAGCCTTTTTTATTTGAAAAAAAAGATATTATATTATTGATGCCTAGTAATCCTAAGTAATACCACTTAGTTTTGATCCTTTGTGCAAGGAAAAATATATGTTTGGTATAAAGGACACTGAATAATTTATGTAATGTTTAATAATGCATTAAACTGGGGAGAATTCAGAATGACACTCATAGTGATCTAAATTATTTTCATGCTATATTATTCCATATGTGCCCATACACTTGAAATTGTTAGCACAGGCAATTAAAAATGAGAAATACGATTTGGAAATTAAGCAAACAAGAAAAGCTACTTTTATTTTGAATGATAAGACAACAGCTTTTTAATCAAGCAATTTGAATTGCAAGAACTGATGATGATAAAATGTAAATTAATGGATTAGGATTTACAGTTATGTTGTCTTAAACTGAGCATCGTTTTCCCCATGCCCAGAAGCTGCTGACAAGGAGTAAATGTATTAAGGGTGATAAATGTCTATGATTCAGTGATACGGAATAGCAAGTGTCTCAGGAGCAAAGATGCTGCAGAAGTATAATAATTTCCACCCAAACTCAAAGCTATAACAATTTATTACTGATTTCTCTGTCTCTTAATTTTAATGCTATCTTGATCAGCTTATCCGAAGTTTGAAAATGCTTCCAGGGTCTTCTTATCTCAGCTATGTGCTGAACTCAGGCCTGTGTGTCTTTAGGGAACAATTAGGTTCACTAGGAAGATGTAAAAGTTACAAACAAGGTGCAAACACAAATGCCATTGTCTTTATCCCTCTGATTTCCATTCCTCTGATAGAGGCTCACTGAAGCCTCTATCACCCGATTTCATCCAAGCCTTCTAGACGGCAATGAGGTTCACCTTGGTTTCCATGTTTCTGAATGCTAGCATACATGGGAAGACACTTGAGTGGAACTTAAAGTCTAAAGGGAAAATGTTACACTCTCAGCTGGTCACACCTCCTAAAGTGGTTCACTTCATGTTGTAGGGACAAAGGAAATAAACCTCCAGGGTCAGGCTTTAAATCTTATAAAGCAGGCTCTGTATACTGATGTGACTCTCAAAAGCAGGTGAATCTTGCAACTCTAGCAGAGGCAGGCATTTTAAATGTTTTCTATTCCAAATATGAGGAAATAAAATCTGTAATACTTGGCCTTTTAAAAATCTCCTTTAAAAAAATCTTCATAGGTATATTTTTACTGATCTTTCTAATTCTCTTAGGATATGTTACTCAACATAAATTTACAAATAGTTTCCTCAAGATGTTACACTGTGGCCAACAGTTTGAGAGGATCTTTTTCCTTTGACTGTCATATTCTATAAAATTTCAAAATGTTTTACTAAAGGAGAGGCAAAATTACTACCTTGGTATTTGGGAGATAATAGAACATATATGCACAGATCTCTGCCCCTGGTCCCTGAAACAGAGCTCCTAAAACCTTTGTAATTTCATAAATGATGACAACACTAGGAGCATCAGACTGAGGTAGGTGACTCTGACTCTGGGTGGACTCCTTGATGGCCCCTGGATGGGGGCTGGTGACCAGAAAGACCAAACAATGATTAGAAGCTTAGAATTTTCAGCCCTACCCTTCATCCTTCAAGAGTGGTTAGAAATGGAGTTAATAATTGATCATGCCTACATGATGAAACCTCAGGAAAATCTGAAGAGTAGAGGATTCAGAGAATTTCCATGTTGGGAACACATCCATGTGCACTCTGATCCTCTCAAACTTCACTCTATGGATCTCTTCATCTGGTTGTTCATCTGTATCCTTTATCATACCTTTTAATAAACTGGTAAACGTTAGTATTTTCTCTGAGTTCTGTGAACCACTCTAGCAAATCTGGGAACCTACTAGTTCCCGGATTAGCGCTTTGTGATTAGCACCTGCTATCTAGGTTATCTAGGTTGGTCATAGATAGCATATTCAAAAGCAGAGAGATTACTTTGCCAACAAAGGTTCGTCTAGTCAAGGCTATGGTTTTTCCTGTGGTCATGTATGGATGTGAGAGTTGGACTGTGAAGAAGGCTGAGCACTGAAGAATTGATGCTTTTGAACTGTGGTGTTGGAGAAGACTCTTGAGAGTCCCTTGGACTGCAAGGGGATCCAACCAGTCCATTCTGAAGGAGATCAGCCCTGGGATTTCTTTGGAAGGAATGATGCTAAAGCTGAAACTCTAGTACTTTGGCCACCTCATGCGAAGAGTTGACTCATTGGAAAAGACTCTGATGCTGGCAGGGATTGGGGGCAGGAGGAGAAGGGGACGACAGAGGATGAGATGGCTGGATGGTATCACTGACTCAATGGACGTGAATCTGGGTGAACTCTGGGAGTTGGCGATGGACAGGGAGGCCTGACGTGCTGAGATTCATGGGGTCGCAAAGAGTTGGACACGACTGAGCGACTGAACTGAACTGATTAGCACCTGAAATCAGGTGGGAGCAGTCTTGTGGACAGAGCATTTACTTGTGGTTTCTGACACTGTCTTCAGTATCAGAACTGAGTTAATTTATAGGCCAGCCAGCTAGTGTTGCAGAGAACTGCTTGGTTGTGGGGAAAAGTCTCCACACATTTAATGACCAAAGTGAAGTGTTCCATGTGAGAGTAAGAGAGAAAAGAAGGTAGAAAACTGAGTTTTTCCAACTCAGTATTGTACCTAAGTTCCTCCTTTGATTATTAATGATGAATAGTTTGGTAAGTCTGTTGGCCATTTGTCTTTATTTCTCCGTTGATGACCTATTCATGTTATTTGACTGATTTTATTTTTCTTATTGATCTTAAAGTTTTCTTCCATATTGGTTTTATTAACCATCTGTTATATATATGCATATATTTGTCACTTATGTTGTAGTCATAGAATTATTAATTAATCACATTTGTTATTCTCTATACCACAAACAAAAAGTCGTCTATGTATATTTTTTATTTTGAAATTGTTAAATCCACAGAAAGCTTAAAAAGCATCACAGAGAAACCATCATGATTCACCAACCGTTAACATCCTTTTATACCTGCTATACACACACACACACACACACCTTTTTTCAATCCTTCCAAAGTAGGTTGCAGATATCATTACATTTCACCCCTCAGTACTTCAGCATGCATCTCCCAAGAAGTGGAACATTATTTCCTATGAAACCACAACATCATTACCACAACTAAGAAAATCAACAACAGTATTATCCAACATCCATAAACAAATTTTCTCAACTATCCTCAAAATCTCTCTTCAGGAGCCAGTAGTTCATAGCATTTGATCATTATATGTCTTTAGTTCCCTCAATCTAGACAAGCTATACTTCCCTTCTTTGGTCCTTCCTAATGTTGACTATTCAAAAGGTCCAGGTCAGTGAACCTGTAGCACATCCCATTTTCTAGATGTATCTGTCAGATATATCTGTTTTCGCCTCATTAGATTTAAGTCAAACATATCTGACAAGAGTCTACATAGAAGATTAGACATACTTCCCAACGTATTATATCATGAGTTAGTGGAGAAGGTAATGGCAACCCACTCCAGTACCCTTGCCTGGAAAATCCCATGGACGGAGGAGCCTGGTAGGCTACAGTCCACGGGGTCACAAGAGTCAGATATGACTGAGCAACTTCACTTTCTTTCTTTCTGTAGTTCCTTTTGGAAAAGGAAATGGCAACTCACTCCAGTGTTCTTGCCTGGAGAATCCCGTGGATGGAGGGCCTGGTGGGCTACAATCCATGGGGTTGCAAAGAGTCGGACACGACTAAGCAACTAACACACACAGTGTTTATTAAATTAAAGCAGAGCCACACAAGGCAAATTGGGGGTTAAAATACTATCAACCTCAAAAACTAGATTAAAGAATATATACTTAAAAGTTACTAAGAGACTAGATCTTAAGTTCTCATTTAAAAAAATTATAAATTATATGATGTGATGGCAGTGTTAGCTAACACTATGGTTGTAATCATATTGCAATATATAAGTACATCAAATCAACACATTGTTCACCTTAAACTTATACAATGTTATGTTAATTATATCTTAATTAAATTTTTAAAAAAGAATATAACTTGGCCCAAAAGCCAAAACAAGGATATCTATTTCTGCCCATTGAAATGTACAAATTTCATCCATCAGTGGCTGAAAACTTGACAAACCATGTAACCCTCTCCTCACTCATATTCATACAGATTACATAAATTTACAATTGAAAAAGTAGATCTGTATATGCAAGTTGTTCAAGCATGCTTAAATATTTTCTAATAACTGTAACTTTTCACAAAAAGTGAAGTGAAGAAAGACAATGTGTTATTCTAAGCAAAGAAAAAGAAGCAATTCGTAAGAGGAGAGATGATCTTTGATGCAATTAGAATGAAGTGAGTCATTCCTTCTCTAGGAGAAGGGTTCCAAAGGATGATCCAGTGTTATTCACTTCTGCCAAATGAGCAGGAGACCTTTCCCTAACATAGCAAACTGCTAGTTTTTAATTTATTCATGATCTATTCTTAAAATACCACACACAGAAACAGACAAGTCATTAATTTCATATGGTCAAAGCTATCAATATATTATGTATAATTTCTTCTTTTTCCTTAATTGTGATAAAACCACTGTGTACTCAGTCACTCAGTCATGTCTGACTCTTTGTGACACCCTGGACTGTAGCCCACCAGGCTCCTCTATCCAAGGAATTTTTCAGGCAAGAATACTGGAGTGGGTTGCCATTTTCTTTCCCAGGGGACCTCCCCAACCCAGGGATCAAATCTGTGTCCCTCGCATCTTCTGCATTGGCAGGTGGATTCTTTATCACTGTACCACCTGGGAAGCCATAAAACTGTACCACCCATCCAAAAATAAGATGAATATTTATCATCTAGTTGTTTATTACTGATTTGTTCATACCACTTTTTAATTCATTTGAAATTCATTTTTATATACAGGGCATTTAATATTAGCTTTTCTCTTGGGGTAATCTCCTAGCAGTGCTATCTAACAGAAATATATGCAAACCAAGTACCTAAGTTCAAACCCTCTAGTCACCATATTAAAAAAATTAAACAAATGTGAAAGTGATTTTAATAACATATTATATTTTAATTAACCCAACCTTTCCAAATATTGTCATTACAACATTAACCAATTATTTGATAAATTATTAATGAAATATTAATAAGATTAATAAGATTCCCTGGTGGCTCAGATGGTAAAGCGTCTGCCTACAATGCAGGAGATCTGGATTCAGTCCCTGGGTTGGGAAGATCTCCTGGAGAAGGAAATGGCAACCCACCCCAATATTCTTGCCTGGAAAATCCCATGGATGGAGGAGCTTGGTAGGCTTCAGTCCATGGGGTTGCAAGAGTCAGACACGACTGAGCTATTTCACTTTCACTTAATGAAATATTATACATTCTTTCTTCATACTGTTAAAGTGTTCAGACTAGGATCAACATGGAGTCTTTATGCTTAGCCCCACATCAGCAAACCAAAACTTAACTGTTTCTGTGCTCAGCTCTCCCAGAAATGGAAGATCTAGGTCAACCAACCACTGCTTGAACAGCTTCAAGTTATACAGGACTGGCTTCAAGACTTCCTTTTGGGCCACACAAATAAAGTGATTTTGCCTTAATCAATCATCATACCCCTAGTGTAACTTTCTGGTTCCTGTTCACTTCAGTCTATAAAACCCTCTTACTTTGTAGAACTCTTTGAAGCACCTGTCTATTTTCTTGACTGGATAATTTCTAATTCATAAATCACTAAACAAAACCCAACTAGGCCTGAAACTTCTTTCCAATAATACTAAATCTTTGAAATCTGGAGTGTATGTTACATTTATAAAACTTCTCATTTCAGACACTAAATATTTATCAGCAATATTTCTATGTATTGAGATTTAATAAATCTATAATTAAAAAAAAAAAGATTCACATAGTCATTTTCCAAACTTAAAAAGTTTCCAATAAAGTATCAGTTTTAAAATTAAATTAATAAAAATTAAATAAAATTTAACATTCAGTTTTTCAGTCACACAATCCATATTTCAAGTTCTCAACATTACATGAGATTGATTGCTATAACATTAGACAAGACAGTCTAGAGAGTCCATATCTGCTCAGTGGATAATCAGAGATTCAATTTGGAATCTTGTTATTTTTTAGCACTTTAGTATGTAGTTATAGAAACTCATAGTCCAGTCTTATTAGGAGAGGAGACAAGGCAGAAATAATGATGATAGATGATATCATATATCATAGGTACAAAGTGTATCATTTTAGATAGATATAAACTAAAATGTGTGGTAAATTTCATGTCACTTGTATGTAGACCTTATAGGATATCTGAAATCAAAAAAAGCAACATGGCTTACATTTGCTTCAAAACTAGGAGAGAACAGATTTGTTCTGAGCCCCACAAAAATCTACACCTTCAAAATGCATTTTTTATCTTACCTCAGCCTTTGATGCTCTCCTCATTAGTCTCAATAAAAGAAAACTCTCATTCTAGTTATGATAAAAAGTTATCTTATTATTTATTTAAAAGTTAGTAATAAATAAATTCAATTGTCTGTATAAGAAAATTTACAGCAAATAATTTAAGGCAATAAAACCTATTTTGCAATACTATACCACAAATATCTGCAATTTTAAACATTAAACATGTATTGCCGAATCAGAAGTTGGAATGCAAAATAGCTTTATTTTTAAAAACAGCAGAAGCATTTTATTCTATTGCCATTTCTGTGAGCATAACAAAAGTATTTTACAGATGAGTAATCATAGGCACTGAAGTCAAGTGTTTATCACCAAAATTCATACAATAAGCCACCACTGTCCTAAATACTCTGTGAACTTGACTTCTCATCATTAGAGCCAGGAAGTAATGAAATGTCAGCATTTTTCATTAATTAAATTCATATTTAGATTTAACATCTTACAATAACAGGGATTGGAGACTAGAAATAAGATAATAACTAAACTTGTATTAAACAATTTATATTTGACTTGAACAAGTTTCAGAGGTACTAACCAATGTCTGTAATCCCATGAACAAAGCATTTTGAAAATTTACTGAACAGTTGTCTATCTGATAGTCACAAAAGGGAAGTTCCTTTTAAGGACTTTAATGGTAAGAAAGCTTCCTGAATGGACTGGCGGTCCACACTGCAACAAATCACGCAAGGAAAGCATGAGATTTTGCAGGTAAAGATTTTTGTAAATGACAGCCTCCCAGTGATCTCAAGTATGGATCTGATTTTCACATGCTGCCACTGATTTCCTCATGTGCTATCAAGGGACAGATCCTTTCCATTCCCAGTTATATGAATAAATTTTTACATAAAAGAACACCCTCCCAATTCTGCAAATACATGGGAGTGGGTCATCTTCAGTTCAGTTCAGTTCAGTCACTCAGTTGTGTCTGACTCTTTGCGACCCCATGGACTGCAGCACGGCAGGCTTCCCTGTCCATCACCAACTCCTAGAGCCTGCTCAAACTCATGTCCATTGAGTCAGTGATGCCATCCAACCATCTCATCCTCTGTCGTCCCCTTTTCCTGCTGCCTTCAATCTTGCCCAGCATCAGGGTCTTTTCCAATGAGTCAGCTCTTCACATCAGGTGGCCAAAGCATTGGAGTTTCAGCTTCAGTCCTTCCAATGAATATTCAGGATTGATTTCCTTTAGGATTGACTGGTTGGATCTCCTTTCAGTCCAAGGGACTCTTTAAGAGTCTTCTCCAACACCAGAGTTCAAAAGCATCAATTCTTTGGTGCTCAGCTTTCTTTATGGTCAAGCTCTCATATCCACACATGACTATTGGCAAAACCATAGCCTTGACTAGACAGACCTTTGTTGGCAAAATAATGTCTCTAATTCTTAATATGCTGTGTAAGTCATCTTCAGGATATTCTAAACTTTGGAATTTGATTAAAGTTATTGCCCAGTGCAGTTTTCATGATTTTATTCACAAAGCCTTCTTTTTTATATCAGTGAGCCACATTTGCCTGTGAAATAAAATGAATGCCCAAATGTTTTTATTCATTTTGTGATAAAATTTGGATTTTTTCTATTGAAGACTTTGGAGTTTGATTTATTGACTTAGTCCAGATAGGGTTTCTCAACTACTGTTCAGTAAAAAGGCCTCTTCTGACACAGAATGGTCCCAATTCAAGTTCAGATAATGACCCGAGGGCAGCTAAAATTACTTCACCCTGATGCATTGTTAGGGAAGTTAGATATTATCATTGATTTTAAAACTCTTCCTGTAGTAAAGGATGATTTGAGTTTTTACTGTTTCATTTTATTAGTGACCAATAAAATGAACAATATACATCCTTATATACAGTTAAATACATGATAGCAGTCTTTACTAGGAAATGAAACAAAAATAGAAATATGAAAAAAGAACCTGAAAGAAAAAATAAAACAAAATGATCCTCTAATCAACTACTCCTTATTTGTATTCAACTTGTGTATAATATTGATCATGTGTGCTACAATTTGTTTTAAAATAATTTTTGTCACTTCACAGTCTGTTAAATAAGCTAATTTTTTTTTCTACTTGCTTCACTGTAGTGAAAGTGTCTGAAAATTAGCTTTTTTGATTGTGATGTAAGTGTCTGACAGTAAGCTTTTGATTGCCAGGGCATCTACTTCAAAGACATCCATCTTAAATAAACATACTGCCAGCTACACAAGGAGATAAGTAGTCAGGCTGTCCCACCCAGGAAGCTCCCCTCAGGTGACCCAGAAAATTGACCATTTGAGTGACCTTGTTTTTTCTTTCAGCACTTTAATTCCAGCTCTTACGTCTTTATTTATCAAAGAGTAAACTGAAGAAATCTGAGGATCCCTACCCTTGGTCCCAGAAAAGGCAGAGCTCCAGACCCGCAAGCTCTGTATCTGTGTGGACCCTAGGCGTCCCATGTCCCCTCCAGGACACGTGTGTGAATTAAGAAAACCTTTCCAAGTTTCTTGATGTTTGTTGCCAAGGTGTGTCTAGTACAAGGCCCAGACCAGCCACAGCACTGACTTCAGACAGAGAACTGTCTGTGGGGGGCTCACCACAAATAGTGCCAGCTCAGGTGAGCACCCCAGGCATTCCTAGCTGATAGCACCACCACTGATAGGCTGAGATGAATACAAAACACTCACTTTCCATAAATTTGATTCAGAGAGAATTTTAAAATACATTCCAATAATTAGAGAAAAGTTTTCATTTGTACCTGGCCACTGAGGCCACCCGACCACCACCCTAGTCTCAGAAGTGATAGAAATAAATCATTTTCATGTATATTAGAGGCAGCTATTTGGCAGGGAACACCACCTTGCCTTAGCCAATCTTGAGTCTGGACAGTTAACTGGAAGAGCTAGTTAATTTCTGCAAGCAGCCTCTTCCATTTTCTCAGAAAATGAGGGGAAGCCTAGAGTGGAAGCAAAGGAGGAATAGAGGAGGGAAAGACAGGCAAATATGGAAATAAAGTGGATAACTGCTGAGGCATGGTTAATCAGAAAGGACACTCCATGCATATTATGGACGCATTGTGATAATAAAATTGGAATAAAATTGCCTACCCAAACCACTTGAGACACTCTGCATCTTTAATTTTTAAAGTTATGAAGACACTTGACACAGAAGGGGATCAATTATCATGAGTTTGCGTGCAAATACTTACTTAAGCAAGGCAGTGGGTCAGAGTCAGTAGGAAAATTGCAGGCTTGCAGCCACGTAATGGCAACTAATTACACTATTTCAGGGCCCCTTTCCAATGGTCTCAGTTGGCAGTAATGGTCATGGCTGATTTATTCTGAATCACTTTTCGGGGTCTGAAGTTATGATAAATTTATATGTTTGCTAAAGAAAACCGGTTCTGATAATGAATCCACCAAAACATTAAAACAAAAGGGAATCCCTCCAGTTAACTTGTTATGTGCTCTGATCTTTGAGATAAATAGTTTGGCCTGATTTCAAAACAGAATAGAGGTGTCTAGTATGGGATTAGAGCAGTTCTCAGATCACAGTAGCCCCTCTTACAATGATCAACCTTGAATATATATATTTTGGAAGATGAGAATTTTAACTGTCTCCCCTGAATGTGACAGTTTAATAGAGTGCTTTGTGGCTCAGATGGTAAAGAATCTGCCAGCAATGTAGGAGACCTGGCTTCAGTCCACGAGTTGGGAAGATCTCTTAGAGAAGGGAATGGTTACCCACTCCAGTATTCTTGCCTGGAGAATTCTATGGACAGAGGAGCCTAGTGGGCTACAGTCAATGTGGTCGCAAAGAATTGGACATGACTGTATGACTAACACTTTCACGTTATTTCATTTAAAATAAAGTAATAGGTGCTTTTCTTTTTGTGAATAACAGTTTTGAGGGCATGTTCAGGCACTGGCTCAGTTCTGAATTATCAAGGCAAATTTAAATTTTATTTGATTATACTATTCACCTAAGATTATTCAACTGATTTAGTAGAGAAGTCTTTACCTTTCTTTTTTTCTCTATCTTCACAAAGTCTTGAGAGATTTATATTTCCACAAGGTCAAGTCTGAGGGGAAAAAAACAAGCTGGCCTCATAGACAAGGAAACTGAACTTCATTACTGAGTTCAAGGAAACAAACCATTAGAAGCTAAATGAGCATTGTCAGATAAAAATAAGCAAACCTCCATTTATTGTCTACAATTCATTAAAGAAAAATTCACATCTCTCTCACCCTATTGTCTATGGAAAGCTATAGAAGTAGACATGACATTTGAAGACTGACTGTTCCCTTTTTTCTATTTCTTATCTGTGAGCAATTTGCCCATTAAGAAGTGAATTTAGTATTGGGAATGAATTGCTTTCTCGTTCTGTCCTACTCAATGTACTGTTTTAATGTATATGTGAAAATTAATCCGTTACATATAAAAATAAATCCATTCCATGGTATTTCCCTGAATCTCTTCCAAAGGATATCACCTTTACAGTAAATAAAGCTTTGCTTATGAAAGAAGCCCTAAGCCATAAACCTAAAGTACAAGTTCTCAGCCGGCATGGCCACCTGCATGGCCACCTGCACTATGGGTGGACATGACATACTGACTGCCATCAAAGGCAGTGACTGAGAGGCCAAAAATGGGAAGACACTGTTATCAACACTATATATGCCACCAAGCAGCTGATCAAATATCAACATCAGTTCCTCGTTTTGTTGGCTTGAATCTAGGAGCACAATCTTGTTTGGTATCAATCCTTAAAATGTAAAATATGCATGTTCACACATTCAGTGTACTAAATGTTTCAAGAAATACATAAATATGTGTTCAGAATCTCTCCCTTCCTTTTCCTACCTTTTCTGAAGTTTTCACTTTATTTCTTTCTGAAACTTACAATCTATTTGAACTAGGAAAAGAATGCTGGCACAGTGCTGGGGAATACCTGGCTCAACACTGAGTAAATGATTCCATGCTGGCGCCTCAAATCCATACCGAGTCTGAAGAGGCAAGATTGGAAGGCTACTGCTCTCTATTGATACCTGGGCCAATATGGTTAGTAGAAGTAGTAGTTTTCCTTTCTTCCATCTGCTCTGTGGTCTACTTGGGGGTGGAAGGCTGTTAGCAGTGGGATAGGAACTAACAGCATTACATGCTACAAAGAGCAATTGCCTGAGCAATTTTCCTAAGCCAGAGCCAAAGCAAAGCAAATGCAATACTCCCCCTCGCCTCGCTGTCAGCCACATGAGAGTGGAGCTGCTCAGTGATCTCCACAGGGCGAATTCCATGACGGAAACTGAATTCTATAGCCAATTGCATGGCGGCATGGGTCTGCCTCCAGTATAGAATTTAAATATTAAACACTACATAAATTTTTTTCAAGGGCTCTTAAAAATAAAGAATTTTAATAGCACAGGTGTATTTGTTTGACTTCTTTGAAAGAAAACACCTTATAGCTAAAGAAAAATGCACAGCGTTATTTGGAAATATTAGTATCACATTATAGTTTAGTATTTTAATTTCAAGTCCAATGAAACAATGGTCAAAAAAACTCATCTTAAAATTACTCAATGTTGGGGTACACGTGTCTCTTTCCCTTCTGGTTTCCTCAGTGTGTATGCCCAGCAGTGGGATTGCTGGATCATAAGGCAGTTCTATTTCCAGTTTTTTAAGGAATCTCCACACTGTTCTCCATAGTGGCTGTACTAGTTTGCATTCCCACCAACAGTGTAAGAGGGTTCCCTTTTCTCCACACCCTCTCCAGCATTTATTATTTGTAGACTTTTGGATCGCAGCCATTCTGACTGGTGTGAAATGGTACCTCATAGTGGTTTTGATTTGCATTTCTCTGATAATGAGTGATGTTGAGCATCTTTTCATGTGTTTGTTAGCCATCTGTATGTCTTCTTTGGAGAAATGTCTATTTAGTTCTTTGGCCCATTTTTTGATTGGGTCGTTTATTTTTCTGGAGTTGAGCTGTAGGAGTTGCTTGTATATTTTTGAGATGAGTTGTTTGTCAGTTGCTTCATTTGCTATTATTTTCTCCCATTCTGAAGGCTGTCTTTTCACCTTGCTGATAGTTTCCTTTGATGTGCAGAAGCTTTTAAGGTTAATTAGGTCCCATTTGTTTATTTTTGATTTTATTTCCAATATTCTGGGAGGTGGGTCATAGAGGATCCTGCTGTGATGTATGTCAGAAAGTGTTTTGCCTATGTTCTCCTCTAGGAGTTTTCTAGTTTCTGGTCTTATGTTTAGATCTTTAATCCATTTTGAGTTTATTTTTGTGTATGGTGTTAGAAAGTGGTCTAGTTTCATTCTTTTACAAGTGGTTGACCAGATTTCCCAGCACCACTTGTTAAAGAGATTGTCTTTAATCCATTGTATATTCTTGCCTCCTTTGTCAAAGATTATGTGTCCATATGTGCGTGGATTTATCTCTGGGCTTTCTATTTTATTCCATTGATCTATATTTCTGTCTTTGTGCCAGTACCATACTGTCTTGATAACTGTGGCTTTGTAGTAGAGCCTGAAGTCAGATTCCTCCAGTTCCATTCTTCTTTCTCAAGATCGCTTTGGCTATTTGAGGTTTTTTGTATTTCCATACAAATTGTGAAATTATTTGTTCTAGCTCTGTGAAGAATACTGTTGGTAGCTTGATAGGGATTGCATTGAATCTATAAATTGCTTTGGGTAGTATACATTTTCACTATATTGATTCTTCCAATCCATGAACACGTGTACCCCAATGTTCATCGCAGCACTGTTTATAATAGCCAGGACATGGAAGCAACCTAGATGTCCATCAGCAGATGAATGGATAAGAAAGCTATGGTACATCACACAATGGAGTATTACTCAGCCATTAAAAAGAATACATTTGAATCAGTTCTAATGAGGTGGATGAAACTGGAGCCTATTATACACAGTGAAGTAAGCCAGAAGGAAAAACATGAATATAGTATACTAACGCATATATATGGAATTTAGAAAGATGGTAACAATAACCCGGTGTACAAGACAGCAAAAGAGACACTGATGTATAGAACAGTCTTATGGACTCTGTGGGAGAGGGAGAGGGTGGGAAGATTTGGGAGGATGACATTGAAACATGTAAAATATCATGTAAGAAACAAGATGCCAGTCCAGGTTCGATGCACGATACTGGATGCTTGGGGCTAGTGCACTGGGACGACCCAGAGGGATGGTATGGGGAGGGAGAAGGGAGGAGGGTTCAGGATGGGGAACACATGTGTACCTGTGGCGGATTCATTTTGATATTTGGCAAAACTAATACAATTATGTAAAGTTTAAAAATAAAATAAAATTAAATTAAAAAAAAAAAAAAGATATTACTCCAGAATGGGGGAGGAAACAGAATGGGGGCTGAATAAAAAGAAGCCATGTCAATTTGGAAAAAAATAAAGAAAGAAAGAAAATAAACACAACCTAAAATTAAAAAAAAAAAAAATTGCTCAATGTTATATCCTTCAGCTAAAATACAGACAAAATATTCCAAGATTTGAACATTCAATGTAGAGTGCCTCTTTCCCCCATTTAGAATGTTACATGTTTCAAAAAATTACCTCTTCACTTCTAAAGAGATAAGAGGAAAATGAAATGGAAAAGTTCAATTGACAGTGACACCTTTTATAGATAACATTGAAAGCAACTGCTCTTTCCATATCCCATGCCTGAAAATATAAGTAAATTGTATTCACTGAATCTAAACCTTCGAAGTATATATAATCAATCAATGTGCGTTAAATAACTATCGGCACTTAACTTTCTTCTGCTGCTTCTAGTTTTGAATAGAATTTTACTGTTTACATTTCAAATTCAAAGCTACATAATAATGATAGCCATTTATTTTGTGTTTTTATATGTATATTAGCATTTTTGTATCTTAAAGTCATTCGGGTTTTTCTTATATTTTAAGTTTTTACATATAAAAGGTACTGATTTTTTCTTAAAAAGTCAGAATACATACAAAGTCAGAATAAAGCATAGACTAATGTTGAGCAATTACTGGGATTAAAATATTATACATTGCTTTTTCATGAAATTGCAGAATCTTAAATCCAGAAGATAATCTTAGAAATCAACTAATATAACCCTCCTCATTTTACAAATGAAAAAGAAAAACATGAGGTTCAGGGGAAAATAAGTGATCTGCTTACCATCACATGGCTAGTAGATGACAAAGCTGACACCAGACTTTAGACTTTAAGTCTTGAAATATTTCTTACTCTGTGCATGCATGCAAAGTCACATCATGTCCAACTCTTTGCAACCCTATGGACTGTAGCCTGCCAGGCTCCTCTGTCCATGGGATTCTCCAGGCAAGAATACTGGAGTGGGTTGCAATTTCCTTCTGCAGGGGATCTTCTTATTTTACAAGCTTCCTAATGGAATATAGGGCTTCCCTCATAGCTCAGTCGGTAAAGAATATGCCTGCAATGCGGCAGATCCATATTCGATTCCTGGGTCAGGAAGATCTCCTGGAGAAGGAAATGGCAACACACTTCAGTACTCTTGCTTGGAGAATCCCATGGACAGAGGAGCAGACTACAGTCTATGGAGGTCACAAGAATCGGACACAATTTAGTGACTAAACCACCACCATTGTCCTAATGGAACATAGATTAAAATGTATAAGATAGATAAATGAGTGCCTAGGACCAATTAAATCAAGATAGTATAAAATACAAAGCTTCAACAAGAAATAGATGACACACTTAAATTTGGATACTTGGAAGAGGCTCTATCTAATAAATGAATTGCTTGTCAAGGTGTGGGCAGGGAATAAAGAAATCATAAGAGATATCACCAGAGACTGGGCTAGAAAAAACTTGAGCTATAACTATTTCTAAGCTTAACCTGAGAAAGACTGTGTGGCTCTTGAAAACCAAAGAGAAGATCCTGCAGGATGAGCTGCTTCAACAGTAGCTCTGACCTGTGGTTGAGAGGCAGAGTCAACAGGAGGTGATGGTTAGAGGGTAAGACCACCTGTTGATATTCTGCCCACATAGATCTGTCTTGTGGGACAGCAAGCTGAGTGGGAAGGACAAGATGCAAGTCAAAAAGAGGAGATGAAAGCATGCAGGTGAAGCGTGAACAAAGAAAGCAAACAGGGCATGAGCTAAATGTGGAAAAGACATCGATTTTAAAGTTACGAGAAAAAAATACTAACTCAGTACAAGGAGCAGACCAGACAGAATGACAAAGTTGTGTTGGATAACAGATTGTAAACAAAGTCAAATTTCTGGAAAGAGAGAAAAAGAAGAGTGAATTGAAAGAGGAGGGAAATCTGAGACAAAGAAAGAGAAGGTTGAAGGAAGATGGGTATAAATGAATCAGAGCTTAACACAAAAAGTTACTGTTTCATGTAAACCTGTTCCAACTGGGCCTAAGCAAGAGGTGAAGTTGATGCTTTTGAACTGTGGTGGTGGAGAAGACTCTTGAGAGTCCCTTGGACTGCAAGGAGATCCAACCAGTCCATTCTGAAGGAGATCAGCCCTGGGATTTCTTTGGAAGGAATGATGCTAAAGCTGAAACTCCAATACTTTGGCCACCTCATGCGAAGAGTTGACTCATTGGAAAAGCCTCTGATGCTGGGAGGGATTGGGGACAAGAGGAGAAGGGGATGACAGAGGATGAGATGGCTGGATGGCATCACTGACTCAATGGACGTGAGTCTGAGTGAACTCCGGGAGTTGGTGATGGACAGGGAGGCCTGGTGTGCTGCGATTCATGGGGTCGCAAAGAGTTGGACATGACTGAGCGACTGATCTGATCTGATCTGATCTGATACTGCTCTAATATTTATGCAAATTAAACATTTAAGCTTCGTGTGAATATTGAGACTTTCCAAGTTACCTCAGTCTTTGAAATACGCTCTCTTCATCCAAAATCCTTTCCCATGCCTTGCCTGGCACAGAAGACTCTTGCAGCATTTTTCTTGGTGTTTAGTTATCTAACTTTCCTAGGATTCCACTGTGTGCCTGTTCTGCCTCCACCCACTACCAATCCCACCTGCTTCCTGAACAGCATCCATTCAGATCTTTCTCAATATAACCTCTTACAGAGGCCATGCACATCCTAAACCTCTCCCTGGTTCACCATTTTCCTTCTGTAATTGCTCTGTCTTGCTTCTGGCTGTTTAGGATTTGATTTCTTCCACAGGAACTCACAGCTATATAGAAAACAAAGAAAAGAAATAAATCAAGTTTGTGGGGCTTGTCTCCCAATATTACGGGAAGAATAGAACCTGCTTTTTTCTTTTCTCTGGATGTCTGCACGTGTTTCTCTGCTTCTCCCACATATCCTTTTTCTTCTACCAGCAAGGCATCATTCTCACTTTCTTTCCAGATTTTTGTTTGCCAATCAAAATATAGACTTTCTCTGCTGAGACATTTACCAAACTCAGAAAGAAATATATTTTGCTTACAATTTAGGACTATGGTGTCATTTGCCTAGTTTTTATTTTCTTTGCAATTTCATTGGCCCAAGCGACAGTTCCTGCATCTATAAAAGGTAAGTAATAATAGCTTCTTCCTCACAGATTTAAAATGATGTGAGATAATCCATGTAAAGTGCTGATTACAGTGCTGCAAATAATAAAAGCTCTTTAAATTTTAACTATTATTATTATTGCTTTCTAAATGGCTGTCCATGGTGGACTGATGATTTATTGTGAAAGACGGTAATTAAATAAGCTAAGGGTCAAGGCTGTTCAAAGGGTGAAGATGAGGGAACAATATGACCTCCATTATAATCTCTTGGTATCAATAAGCAAAATGTTGCTAATGATAAGCTAGTCTTTTTCTCAGAAATGACACATATTTATCTCCATCAATTATATTAGCCAGTTCAGAATAAAGTTATATTTTTTAACAGTGACCTTATTTTCTCAGAGTTTGTGCTTAATGAATCATATTTGGGGCATTCAACTTAATCTTAAAAAAAATTAATAGAAATAATGCAGATTTTCAAGAAATAACTTTGCAAGTGCATCATCAAATGCCTGAAAAACCTCTGTGCTATAAACACACAATCTAGGGAGGAATACAGGCCAGCTGACTGAAGTGAAAACTATATGGTCTGAGGCTGAAGTAGGATTAACAGAACCACAGAAAACAACTCAAATTAGAACCATACCAGATTATACATGAGATAATTAGTATATATAGTAAAATAATTAAATGTGGTCTTTTAAAAAATGGGTTTATATTAGAAAATACAGAAAAGTACAGAAGAGTCATCTCACAAACACTTTGTACCCACCTCCCAGATTCAATAAACATATTATCACATTTTCTTTGCAATTGCGAAAAGAAACAAAACAGCAAAATCTTGATCAAAGTCCTTCTGGGGCAGCCTGATTGATTCCCTATGCCATCCATCCCCCTTGCATCCTGGATGTAATCACCATTCAAATTGAGATATATCCTTTCTATCCATGTTTCTGTATCTTTTGCATACAAATATATAACATACATGTATATGTCTACACATAACATATATTATTTTTATGTTTCAAATTTTTAAATAACAGATAAAACAGAATTCTTCCGAGATCAGACGAGATCGGGCGCCTTCAGGCCGATACGGCCTGAGACAAAACAGAATTCTTAAGAGTTTTCTTTTTCTTCAGAATTCTTAAGAGTTTTCTTTTTCTTTCAACATTTTTCTATTCATTTTTGTTATTCATTGTGACTGCTGTATACAATTTTACCCACTTATAATAATGGCTATTTAGATTGTTTTTAGCTTTTTTCTATAAACAACAATGTTGCATTGAATATCCTTGTGCATATTTTCTTGTGCACATATGCAAGAGTTTTTCTGAAGTAAACACAGCACTTAGCAGTGGAATGTTGGATCCTGATCAACCTAACGATACTGCCAAAATGCTCTCAAAACTTGGTGTATCAATTTATGCAACCACTACCTACATAAAAAGTGAAGTCGCTCAGTCGTGTCCGACTCTTTGCGACCCCGTGGACTGCAGCCCACCAGGCTCCTCTGTCCATGGGATTTTCCAGGCAAGAATACTGGAGTGGGTTGCCATTTCCTTCTCCAGGGGATCTTCCCGACCCAGGGATCAAACCCAGCTCTCCCACATTGCAGGCAGATGCTTTAACCTCTGAGCTACTAGGGAAGCCCACCAACATAAAAGGGTTCCCTTTATTCCTTATCCTTACCAGCAAATGATCTTATCAGAATGTTTTCAATGTTTATTGGTCTGGTGAATGTGAGATTGAATAACACTGTTTAGTTTTTTTTTTAAGTCAAATTAAAACAAATTTTCAAATGCATGTCTTTTAAGCAGTAAATCACTGGATTATGGGTTTGAAGCAGCTTACTAAATTTCCATTTAACCCATTTTGTATCAATTTGTAATGGGATTGTGTATGATATTAGGAATTTTCCAAAGAATGATTGGTGAAACACAGCAGATTCCCTTTCTTTCCAAAGCAGAGGAAGACAGTTGCTCTCAAGCATTTTTCTCAAGCCCAAAATTACCTCAACCCTTAACAAGAGCTTGCTGCTAAGTCACTTCAGTCGTGTCCAACTCTGTGTGACCCCATAGAAGGCAGCCCACCAGGCTCCCCCGTCCCTGGGATTCTCCAGGCAAGAACACTTGCTTACCTATAAATTAGAACTTCTTAGGCTGATTTTATACTTAAAAAAAAAAAATAGCATCCTTAGAAACTCTGTTTTCACCCCCATCTCTCTCTTCCCTGTCCCCCAGCTCCTCTTCTTCCTTTTCTCCCTGTTGACTTTTTTTCATAACAAAAATCCATTTAAATATACTGTTCTATTGTGACGCTTGACTGGTTAGCTCCTTCTTAAAAGTGACAGAGGCTACAACTTTCCACACAGACTTTGCATTTGAGTATTTTCATTAATACAGCAGCAGGATTTGAGCATTTCATTAACTCTTCATTTGGACTTTGACAATCCTAATAAACCTATCTTTCTCCCAAAAAGACTGTATCCAATCATTTATTCCCATTACTTGTTCTGGATAAAATTTTCCACAAAAAGTATCTTTGTTTCTAAAGTTAGTCCCTAAAAAGCAGATTTTTAAAAATTAAATGAAAATATCTATAAGTTGCCATACACCAGCAAACTGCTGCTGCTACTGCTGTTAAGTCGCTTCAGTAGTGTTCAACCCTGTGCGACCCCATAGACGGCAGCCCACCAGGCTCCCCCGTCCCTGGGATTCTCCAGGCAAGAACCACTGGAGTGGGTTGCCATTTCCTTCAATGCATGAAAGTGAAAAGTGAAAGTGAGGTTGCTCAGTCGTGTCCAACTCTTAGCAACCCCATGGACTGTAACCTACCAGGCTCCTCTGTCCATGGGATTTTCCAGGCAAGAGTACTGGAGTGGGTTGACATTGCCTTCTCTGACACCAGCAAACTAAGGACTATTAATTAACAGATTTCTGTTTCACTGTATTGTTGATATTCAAGGAGTCATGTAGGTTATGTATACATACAGTCATAATTTTATTTAAATAATGACACTTTACTAGTGTCGATTGTATTTTAAAAATTATAAAGAGGATTTAAGCTCTTGTGAGATAATCAGAATATAGCTCTTGAAATAAGCATACTATAAGTTTTATGACTGTATTTGATTTTTATGATTTATATGTTATTGATTACTTGACAAGTGAAGAGCAGCAACATTAATAATTACTTTGCCTTTTTCTCCTAAGTCACCTTATATATAGCTCAACCACTTTTGATAACTTATTATTTTATATCATATAAAAAATAATAAAACTTTTTTGCCTAAATTTCAAGGCCCTCAATAACCCAAACTAACCCATGAGTACTGAGTCATCTTCTATTATTTCTCTATAGATACTCTACACCTCAGCCAAATTACAATTTCTTGCCTCTGTTCATTAACAACACTCCCTATTTTTCTCTGTCTGCATCACAGACCTATTGTGACCTTTACATGAACACTTTTACATTGTTTTCTTATTGCTAATACAACAAATTACCACAAATTTAGTGGCTTAGAAAACAGAGATCTCTCATCTTAGGTTAGAAATGTAGGTTAGAAATGCAATATAAGTCTCACAGGGTTAAAATCAAGGTATAATCAGGGTTGTGTCCTTGAGTTTTCTGGAGGCCACCCATGTTCCTTGGCTTGTGGCATTCTATTGTCTCCAAATCCCGCATGTTA
The DNA here is from genome assembly GCF_002263795.3 of Bos taurus. Taxonomy (NCBI): domain Eukaryota; kingdom Metazoa; phylum Chordata; class Mammalia; order Artiodactyla; family Bovidae; genus Bos; species Bos taurus. The sequence goes on along the minus strand of NC_037328.1, from coordinate 36,417,255 downwards.
CAACTTTCTAACTATCCTTCTGTAGTCTTAACTCATTCTCGCAACACTAAGGTGGCTTCTTCAATGTGAAGGACCCAGTAATCAGACTGGGGCTTCCCAGGTAGCACTAGTGGTCAAGAACCCACCTGTCAATGCAGGAGACATAAAGAGGCATAGGTTCAATCCCTGGGTCGGGAAGATCTATTGGAGAAGGAAATGGCAAACCACTCCAGGATTCTTGCCTGAAGAATCCCATGGTCAGAGAAACCTGGCAGGCTATAGTCCATGGGATCAAGAATTAGACACGGGTGAAGTGACTTACCACATACACTCATAATCAGATTGAGTTCATCAGATTGAGTTCACCTGCATAATTCAGCTCATTTCCACATCTCAAAATCTTAATCACATCTGCAAAATCCATGGATTAGCTCATGGGTATATTGGGGGATCCATTATTCTGCCTCCCAGAACTTTCTTCTATTCCTGCTACCTAACAAAGCTTACCTCTTTACCCACAGAAATAGAGCATGTGGTGAGTGATTCAGATGAAAAAAGAAATGTCATTCAATTCAACTTCCCATTTACAAGTGAGTCCAAGAGTATTACTGCTGCCAGATACTAAATTTTTAGAAAATATTTGTTAAATTCTGAATGAAACAACTAGCTTTTCTAGGCCCAGCTCAGATAAAAATATTGCTTTGATGCCTCAATTTTTCCAATTTAAGTAGATTTCTCAACCCACATTTCTTTAACATTTTTTATCTGACCACTAAATTATAAACTATTATTTTATATGAGGACAAATATTACTTTTCTACTCTCAGATATTATATTCATTATACATTTTATTTTATGGTGTGTTTATTACATGGTAATAGTTTATACTTTTTCCATTTATTTCCCTTTTCAATCATTCATTTCACTGTGCATTTTCCATATTTTTATGTACTATATTTTACTAGTCCGGGTCAGTTCTAAGCCTAAAGGCAAGACCAGATGCCCCCAGTTCATTTCCCTTTCTGAGCTCACCTTTATTAATTCCCCTCACCAGAAACTATACTGGAGCAGGGGTCCTTGCAGAGAAAAGATTTTCCCACTCCCTGCCTTCTTTTCCAACATTTCTGCAATTGAGGTGACAACTCAGATTGGATTAGTACCCTGGGCCCTGCTGTCTTTAAGAAGTAGGAAGTCCCATTTCTGTCTCAGGACTCTGTTCCTGTCATATTATTTTTTGTAACAGAAGAATCAGTTTTATTTAGCACAGCCAAGTTTATGTTCAGTGCATTACCTTCATATGTATGTGCTCAACGTTTTCAGTTGTGTCCAACACTTTGGGACCCCATGAACTGCCAGGCCTCTCTGTCCATGGGATTTCCCCAGCAAGAATACTGGAGGGGATTGCCAAACCCTCCACCAGGGAGGGGATCCTCATGATCCAGGGATTGAATCTATGTCTCCTGCATTGCAGGTAGATTCTTTAGCTGCTGAGCTATTGGGAAAGCCCTTACTTTCATATCTTAGGCACTTAAAAAATGTTGGATCATAGGAAAAGCAAGAGAATTCTAGAAATACATATACTTCTGCTTAATTGACTATGCTAAAGCCTTTGACTGTGTGGATCACAACAAACTGGAAAATTCTTAAAGACATGGGAATACAAGGCCACCTTTCCTGCCTCCTGAGAAACCTGTGTGCAGGTCAAGAAGCAACAGTTAGAACCAGACATGGAACAAGGGACTTGTTCAAAATTGAGAAAGAGTACATCAAGGCTGTATATTGTCACCCTGCTTATTTAACTTCTATGCAGAGTACATCATGTGAAATGTAGGGCTGGATGAAGCACAAGCTGGAATCAAGATTGCCAGGAGAAATATCAATAACCTCAGACATGCAGATGACACCACCTTAATGGCAGAAAATGAAGAGGAACTAGAAAGCCTCTTGATGAAGGTTAAAGAGGAGAGTGAAGAAGCTGGTTTAAAACTCAACATTCAAAAAAATATATATATCATGGCACCCAGTCCTATCAATTCATGGCAAATAGATGGGGAAACAGTGGAAACAGTGACAGACTTTATTTTCTTGGGCTCCAAAATCACTGCAGACAGTGACTGCAGCCATGACATTAAAAATGCTTGCTCCTTGGAAGAAAAGCTATGATAAATCTAGATAGAGTATCAAAAAGCAGAGATATCACTTTGCCACCAAAACTCTGTAGAGTCAAAACTATGGTTTTTCCAGTAGTCATGTATGGATGTGAGAGTTGGACCATAAAGACTGAGCACCAAAGAACTGATGCTTTTGAACTGTGGTGTTGAATAAACCCTTGAGAGTCCCTTGGACTGCAAGGAGATCAAACCAGTCAATCCTAAAGGAAATCAACTCTGAATATTCAGTGGAAGGACTGGGGCTGGGGCTGAAGATGAAACTCAAATACTTTGGCCATGTGATATAAGGGCCGACTCATTGGAAAAGACCCTGATACTGGGAAAGATTTAAGGCAGGAGGAGAAGGGGGCAACAGAGGACGAGACGGTTGGATGGCATCACCAGCTCAATGAAGATGAGATCTTGAGCAAACTCTCAGAGATGGTGAAGAACAGGGAAACCTGGTGTGCTGCAGTCCATGGAAATGCAAAGAATCAGACATGATTGAGTGACTCAGCAACAACAAACATTTACCAGGGGATCCCTCATGGTCTAGTGGCTAAAAATCCACTTGCCAATGCAGGGGTGATGTGTCTGATCCAGGAAGATCCCACATGCCATGGGGTAACTAAGCCCGTTCACCACAGCTACTGAGCCAGCACACTCCAGGGTAGTTGCAAACTGCTACTGCTGAAGCCCACGCACCTAGAGGCTGTGCTCTGCAACAAGAGAACCACCACAATGAGAAGCCCACATATGGCAACGAAGAGTGGTGACCACTCTGGTAACTAGAGAAAGCCCATGCACAGAGACCCAGAACAGACTAAATAAATAAGTAAACTTTAAAAAATAAACCTTTATCAGATGAACAAAAAGATGAGTGAAATAGATAAAATTTGACTCCTGGTCTATGTTAGTGTGTCCGAATTTTGGATGCAGGAGCAGAGTGGATAAGTCTATTCCACTTTTCTCAACCCACTTTGGATACTCATTTTGAAAATCCTTTGCATTGGTGATAATATTTTTTTTCAGATGTAAATGTGATTGTTTTCAAGTGTAAAAGTCAGTAAACTGTCTTCTAAAAACATTAATGAAAAAGCCCAACAACCATTTTGGCCCAAGAATGATGTAGTAAAATCTTCTGTAAGAGAATACATAGTAACAAAATTATTCTAAAAGTATTTCAAAATAATTTTTAGTCTTATGGTACTTTTAGATCCCTCTAAAATGACTTTATTCAAAAATACCACATGTATCAACATTAATGTCCCATCTAGTTAGTATATTATTATACTTTTTTGTATCTCCTTCTTCTTTAACAGATCTTGAACTCCTTGGTGTGGCTACTACGTCTTTATATACCATAGAACCTAGGACAATTTCTATTTCTTTTTAAAACTACTAAACAAATAAGTGCATATCTCATTTGGTATAATGCCTTCCTGAGGTGTTTATTGAGGATTAAGATGTGCAAGGAGCTGTGAGAGCTACACTTGTTCCCTTGCCATCATGGAATAAGAATGGAAAGCAATTCCAAATAAAGAAATTATCTGTCTCCATATACAAGGTCCCTTCTCATAGATAAATCAAGATGTCCTCTCCGGTGTCTCAACTTCACAGTCAGATTAGCTTTCAACTTGTAAGCATTAAATAAAGCCTCCTGATGTCTGGATCTGATGTCTATGGTCTGTCTTCACATTTGAAATGCTGTCCTCCTCTAAAAGATTACCTGGGTGTAAAATGTTGCATTGGGAAAGATGAAACATATATTTTGGTACAGGTACAGCATTTAAAAATATTTAAGCCCTATCTACTCCTAATTTATTTTAGGATTAATTTATCCAACAGCTGCTTGGATTTAAATAATTTTTAAATAATGAAGTTTTTGCATTTATATTAGTAGGATACTCTAGCATTATTACTCTTTACAACTTCAAGAGTTCAAGGACAAAGAGAAAGTATATTTTTCTTCCTAGTTCACTGATGATGAAATAGGAGCATAAAATGTTTAAGTATCTTATTCTAAGTCATATAATGAGTCCTGATTAAAATCACTGCTGGAAATCAAAGCTTTTTGTTCAATGGGTTCAACAATAGGCTATTTATCTTCCTTGGACACTTTGCATAAGTAATAGCAGCTCACATTTAAGAACAATTCCAGTGGCCATAATATCTATATTCATTTTACATTAGAGGATTTAATTTTCTGTTTATGAATTCAGCATATTTCTCTGAATTGGATGTAGTTCAGTGTTTTATTATAGGAAATCGTATTTTTTTTCTCTAGGTTGTCAGGAAACAGTTATCCAATTTTACTAAGTTATAACAATGGTTCTTATCCAAAAGCTGTTATAAGTCATGAAAATGAAATCAATTTACTGGCTCAGCTCCCAGATTAAGAATTGCTTTATGAATAAATAAAATAATAGATGGCATCTAAAAGCGGAAGAGATAATTTATATATTTTCAGCTTACTTCTTATATTTCACATTTAGTAGTGAAATAGTTACTATTTGGAATTGAGATGTCTCAGATTGCGCTAGTATTTTGCAAAAAAAGGAATAGGCAAAAAATAACTAGATATAATAATAATAATAAAAGCTGATTTTCCACAATACACATTCATTGATAATTTTAATATTTTATGAATTTAGACACTTTGACATATCTCTTCTACTTCATTCTCAATTTTCCTTTCCTAGCCTATTCACATTTTGTCTTTTCAGTGAGCACCTGCAAAATAAATATGTCCACCCAAAGGTTTGTTCAGAAAATGCTCATTATTTGTCAATTTTATGTATCACATGAAGAATTCACATTTTGACAAGTCACCCTTTATCAATCTTCTTATTATTCTATAGAATTTGATAAAACTAACAAAAGATGAAAAACAGTTTAAGCATAACATCATAAGTAAACCATTATAAATACAAGACAAAACATAAGAAACAAAAGGAGAAAAACTGACAACCTGGAAATTTCAAGGGAAAAAAGAACAAGATAACAGGATAACCCTAACATACTTAAAGCTAAAATGTATTTGAATTAGAAAGAGGGAGATTGAACATGATTCTCTCTTTTTTTCATTCTATAATCTTTACCTAGATAAATTATCTTAACCTAAGACTACAATAGTTCTTCCCTGGTAGCTCAGATGGTAAGGTGTCTGCCTGCAATGCGGGAGACCCAGGTTCAATCCCTGGGCTGGGAAGATCACCTGGAGAAGGAAAAGGCAACCCACTCCAGTATTCTTGCCTGGAAAATCCCATGGATGGAAGAGCTAGTAGGCTACAATCCGTGGGGTCGCAGAGAGTCGGACACGACTGAGCGACTTCACTTTCTTTCTTTCTTAAAACTACAATTGACAGCTATAATTCTTTGGGCAATATATGTTTCTCTACTACCTAGACCTATTTCCAGAGCTCTGAATACACTTATCAAAAATCTGTTTTATATCTTCTCTTGCTTGTCTTAAATATGCTGTGTGTGTGTGTGTGTGTGTGTGTGTGTGGTGTACAGGTGTGTGTGCTTGCTATTGCCATATCTTTGGTACATTGATACCATCCTTCACCCCCCGCTCCATTATCAGTCATATCTAATCCAAAGTGAAAGTGAAGTCACTCAGTCATGTCCAACTCTTTGCGACTCCATGGACTGTAGCCTACCAGGCTCCTCCATCCATGGGATTTTCCAGGCAAAGTTACTGGAGTACCTATCTAATCCAATCCATCACTAATTCACGATAGCTGTTTCCTCTGAATTATCTCCTGAACATATATTTGTTTCTCTCAATTTCTAATTCACCACTCTATTCCAAGCCACCATCCTGGACTGTTGTAATATTCACTTAACTGTTCTATCACTTCCCTCCAAACTGTCATCCACATGGTAGCCACAATGACCTTTATTATACAGAGTGAAGTAAGCCAGAAAGAAAAACACCAATACAGTATACTAACGCATATATATGGAATTTAGAAAGATGGTAACAATAACCCTGTGTACAAGACAGCAAAAGAGACACTGATGTATAGATCAGTCTCATGGACTCTGTGGGAGAGGGAAAGGATGGGAAGATTTGGGAGAATGGCATTGAAACATGTATAATATCATGTATGAAATGAGTCACCAGTCCAGGTTTGATGCACGATACTGGATGCTTGGGGCTGGTGCACTGGGACAACCCAGAGGGATGGTATGGGGAGGGAGGAGGGAGGAGGGTTCGGGATGGGGAACACATGTATACCTGTGGTGGATTCATTTCGATATTTGGCAAACTAATACAATATTGTAAAGTTTAAAAAGAAAATAAAATTTTAAAAAAATAAAGAAAACTTGAGAAGGAAAACAAAACAAAACAAAAGTACAACCATAATGTTATGCTGCTGCTGCGAAGTTACTTCAGTCGTGTCCGACTCTGTGTGACCCCATAGATGGAAGCCCACCAGGCTCCTCCATCCTTGGGATTCTCCAGGCAAGAACACTGGAGTGGGTTGCCATTTCCTTCTCCAATGCATGAAAGTGAAAAATGAAAGTGAAGTCGCTCAGTCGTGTCCGACTCTTAGCGACCCCATGGACTACAGCCCACCAGGCTCCTTCGTCCATGGAATTTTCCAGGCAAGAGTACTGGAGTGGGGTGCCATTGCCTTCTCCGCCATAATGTTATAGTCATGCCTATAATCATTCGGGACAAAGACAAACATGGCTTCAAGACCTTGATCGAGTCATTTAAGATATCTCTTGATCCAAATCTAACATCACACTTCTCCTTGCTCTCTCCTAACTGCCACCATCTTTCAGTACCACATCCTCACTGTGCTTCCTCTCACTACAGGGTTTTGTTCACATTCCTTCTTTTGCTTAGTATGTTCTCTCCTCCCTTCTTCACCTAGTCAGTTCTTACTCATCCTTTAGAGTTAAACTCCTTTGCACTTCCACTGGGAAAGATTCTCTTGGCAAGGTCAAATTACCTGATTCTATACCCTAAATAATAAGGCCCTCCTCTTTTATTGCACTTACTATGTAAACATTTTTATCAACTCTGTTCTCTCCTCTAGACTGTAAACTATAAAACAGTAGAGAGGGCTTACAACTTTACTTATCATGATAACTTGAAGATTAAGCAAGTGAATGCAGATACTAGATAACTGAAAAAAAAAAAAAAGTTTAATATGAACACCAATTATAGGTAGTTGATTACAATAACCATTATAAATAATGGAGGAGAGATAGATTGGGAGATTGGTATTGACATATATACACAACTTTAGATAAAATAGATAATAAGGACCTACTGCATAGCACAGGGAACTCTACTTAATACTTCGTAATGGCCTATATGGGAAAAGAATCTAAAAAAGAGTGGATATATATGTAACTCCTCACATCAGTTCCTCCTATCAGGAAGCTTCCATAAGTCTCATCCTTATTCATCAGGGGCAGACAGAATGGCAACCACAGTCACAGAAAACTAACCAAACTGATCACTTGGATCACAGCCTTGACTAACTCAATGAAACTATGAGCCATTTCATGTAGGGCCACCCAAGACAGACGGGTCATGGTGGAGAGTTATGACAAAACGTGGTCCACTGGAGAAGGGAATGACAAACCAATTTAGTACTCTTGCCTTGGGAACCCTGTGAACAGTATGAAAAGACAAAAAGATATGACACTAAAAGATGAACTCCCCAGGTCAGTAGGTGCCCTGGTGATAGACAGGGAAGCCTGGCTTCCTGCAGTCCATGTGGTAGCAAAGAGTCAGACATGACTGAGCCACTGAAATGAACTGATGTATAACTATTTCACTGTGCTATACACCTGAAATTAACAAAATATTATAAATCAACTATACTCCAGTAAAAGTTTTTTTTTAATTATAAAATAAAATTTTTAAATAATATTATTTAAATAACATAAAAATATAAAACATTTAAGGATATATTTAGCAAAATAATAAGTATAGGACTTCTATACTAAAAACTTGAAAAAATTTCTGAGACAGGGTAGAAAAGAAACAAAGAGGATAAACCATAAATGACTGATAAAGTGGAATTCAAAAAATGTAAAACTTCTATACTTCAGAAAACATTAAGAAAATTAAAAGACAACTAGGAGAATATTTTATGTGTGTGTATGTGTATGTGTGTGTATGAATACATGTGTATATATAACAAAGGATTTGTATCTTAAATATATAAAGATAATAAGAATTACAACTCAATTAGAAAACACCTTTATTCACAATGATTTTAAATGAAACACAATCCAAATTTGCATCAATGGGTAAATAGGTAAACAAATTTAGGTATATCCATCCTACTCATCCATAAAAAAGGAATAAGACATGAAAGTACATAGGTAAATCTCAAAAATGTTATACTGCGCAAAAGAATCCAGATAAAAACAGAGTACACATTCTAGGATTCTATTCATATGGAATTCTAGAAAAGGCAAATGTTATCTATAGTAAAAAAAAAAAAAAAAAACACAACTTGATTAGTTGTTGATTAGGACTCGGAAGGGAGTCAGTATACTGATGGCATGGGCACAGGGAGTTTTTCTGGGTGATGGACGTGTTCAATAACTTGATTGTAGTGGTGGGTTACAATGGTGGATACACTGTCAAACTCATCAAATTGTACATAAAAGTGAGTGAATTTTATTGCATGTAAATTATATTTCAATAAAATTAAGTAAATGTAAAAAACAATTCAATATTTAAATATTATGGGTTGAAAAATAAGTAAAAAATTACAAGAAAATAAAAAGCCTTAGCCAATACAACTGATACCGCTTCTTATTTCAAAGTGAGGCAGTAATAGTCACACCTTCCTCAAAGAACTGGGAGACTTTTCTGTAATCATTTTATGTCCTTATTTTCTTTGGGAAATACCAAAAATTGCACCCCCTAAGCAGTGCATTAAAAAGCAGAGACATCACTTTGCCGACCAAGGTCTACAGAGTCACAACTATGGTTTTTTCAGTAGTCATGTATGGATGTGAGAGTTAGACTATGAAGAAGGTTGAGCACCAAAGAATTGATGTTTTCATACTGTGGTGCTGGAGAAGACTCTTGAGAGTCCCTTGGACTGCAAGGAAATCTAACCAGTCAATCTTAAAGGAAATCAAACCTGAATATTCATTGAAAGGACTGGTGAAGCTGAAGCTGAAACCCTAATACTTTGGCCACCTGACGCGAAAAACTGACTCATTGGAAAAGACCCTGATGCTGGGAAAGATTGAAGGCAGGAGGAGAAGTGGACGACAGAGGATGAGATGGTTGAATGGCGTCACCAACTTGACGGACATGAGTTTGAGTAAGCTCCCAAGTTGGTGATGGACAGGGAAGCCTGGTGTGCTGCAGTCCACGGGTCATAAAAAGTAGGACACGACTGAACAACTGAACTGAACTGATATCCATGTTGTCATAAAATGACAAAATTTCATTCTTTTTTATGGTTGAGAAATATTCCATTGTGTGATATATATGTGTCACACAGACACACACACACACACATACGCACATAAATATATCCATTCATCTATTGATGGTCACTTAGATTACTTCCATACCTTGACTATCATAAATAATGCTGCAATAAACATAGGGTGCATATATCTCTTTGAATTAATGTTGTGTGTGTGTGTGTGTGTGTGTGTGTGTGTGTGTGTATGTGCTCAGTTGCTTCAGCTGTGTCTAACTCTTTGTGACTCTACAGACTGTAGCCCGCCAGGCCCCTCTGTCCATGGGATTCTCCAGGCAAGAATACTGGAGTGGGTTGCCATGTTCTCCTCCAGGGGATCGTGCCAACCCAGGGATCAAACCATATCTTGTGCATCTCCTGCAGTGCAAGCAGATTCTTTACCCACTGAGGCCATCTGGGAAGTCCTTGAATTAGTGTTTTCTTCAGATAAATATCTAGGAGTAAAATTGCTGGATTTTATGATAGTTTTAATGTTTTGAGGAATTTCCCTTCTGTTTTCCATAGTGGCTACACCAATTTACATTCCCACAAACAGTGCACAAGTGTTCCCTTTTCTCCACAACCTTGCCAACACTTGTTGGTTTTGTTCTCTTTGTTTTTCCATGACAGCCATCAGCCATTCTGACAGGTGTGAGGTGATATCGCATTATGGTTTTGATTTCATTTTCCTGATGATTAGTGATGTTGAGCATTTTGTCATGTGTCTGCTGATCATCTGTATGTGTTCTTTGGAAAAATGTCTATTCATGTCCTCTGCCCATTTGTTAATCAGGCTGTTTGGTTTTTGATGCTGAGTTGTAAGAGTTCTTCCTATATTTGGGATATTAAAGTCTTATTAGATAGATCATTTGCAAACATTTTCTAGCATTCAGTAGACAGCCTTTTGTTTTGTTGATGATTCCCTTCACTGTGCAAAAGCTTTTCAGTGTGATGTGGTCCAATTTGTTTGTTTTTTCTTTTGTTTCCCTTGCCTGAAGAGACATATCTCTTCCCTCCAAACATTACCAAGACTAATATCAAAAAGTGTACTGTTTTTATTTTCTTCTAGAAGTTTCAGGTCTTTCATTTAAGCCTTTAATCTGTTTTGAATTTATTGTTGTGTATGGTGTGAGAAAGTAGATAAGTTTTACTCTTTTACATGTAGCGGTCCAATTTTTCCAACATCACTTACTGAAGAGGCTTTCTTTTCCCCATTGTATATTCTTACCTTGTTTATTATAGATTAATCGCTTATATTATTGTGGGTTCATTTCTGGGCTCTCTATTCTGTTCCACTGATCTATATGTCTGTTTTTGTGCCAGGATAAAACTTTTTATTAGAGGAGCTTTGCTGTATAGTTTGAAATCAGGGAGTATAACATCTCCAGCTTTGTCCTTCTTTCTCAAGGTTGTTTTGGCTATTTAGGGTATTTTGTGTTTCCATGTATGTGTGCTCAGTCGCTAAGTCCTGTCTGACTCTCTATAACCCCATGGACTGTAGCCTGCCAGACTCCTCTGTCCATGAATTTTACAGGCAAGAATACTGAAGGGGGTTGCCATTTCCTTCTCCAGGTGATCTTCCTGACCCGAGGATCAATCCTATGTCTCCTGCAGCTGGCTCTTGCATTGGCAAGAAGATTCTTTACCACTATGTTTCCATGTAAATTTTAGAATAACTTATTCTAGTCTTATGAAAAAAAAAATCATTGGTATTTTGATGAGAATTACACTGAATCTGTATATTGCCTTATCTTTCTTATCTTAAATACAATTTTAAGAACAACAGCAAAAAATTATTAGAGCTTAGGTTAGACCTGGCAACCCACTCCAGTATTCTTGCCTGGAGAATCCCATGTGCAGAGGAGGCTGGCAGGCTATAGTCCATATGGTTGCAGGAGTAAGACACAACTGAAGCTACTGATCATGAACACATAAACCTTTAAAACCTGTTAATTTCATTTTTCAGGTTTGCATTTGGTTTTTCAATATTTTAAATATATCATACCCAGAGGGATGGTATGGGGAGGGAGGAGGGAGGAGCGTTCAGGATGGGGAACACATGTATAATTTTTTTTTAATTAAAATTGAATAAAATTTTAAAAAAATAAAAAATAAAAAAATAAATATATCATGTCCTATATTGTTATCACTTCAGTTCAGTTCAGTTGCTCAGTCGTGTCTGACTCTTTGAGACCCCATGGACTACAGCATGCCAGGCCTCCCTGTCCATCACCAACTTCGGGGTCTACTCAAACTCATGTCCACTGAGTTGGTGATGTCATCCAACCAACTCATCCTCTGTCATCACCTTCTCCTCCTGCCTTCAATCTTTCCCAGCATCACAGTCTTTTCAAATGAGTCAGTTCTTCACATCAGGTGGCCAAAGTTTTGGAGTTTTGCTTCAGAATCAGTCCTTGCCGGGAATATTCAGGACTGATTTCCTTTAGGATGGACTGGTTGGATCTCCTTGCAGTCCAAGGGACTCTCAAGAGTCTTCTCTAACACCACAGTTCAAAAGCATCAATTCTTTGGCGCTCAGCTTTCTTTATAGTCCAACTCTCACATCCATACATGACCACTGGAAAAAACATAGCCTTGACTAGACGGACCTTTGTTGGCAAAGTAATGTCTCTGCTTTTTAGTATGCTGTCTAGGTTGGTCATAACTTTTCTTCCAAGAAGTAAGCATCTTTTAATTTCATGGCTGCAGTCACCATCTACAGTGATTTTGGAGCCCCCCTAAAAATAAAAGTCTGCCACTGTTTCCATTGTTTCCCCATCTATTTGCCATGAAGTGATGGGACCAGATGCCATAATTTTAATTTTCTGAATGTTGAGCTTTAAGCTAACTTTTCGCTCTCCTCTTTCACTTTCATCAAAAGACTCTTTAGTTCCTCTTCACTTTCTGCCATAAGGGTGGTGTCATCTGCATATCTGAGGTTATTGATATTTCTCCTGGCAATCTTGATTCCAACTTGTGCTTCATCCAACCCAACATTTCTCATGATGTCCTCTGCATGTAAGTTAAATAAGCAGGGTGACAATCTACAGCCTTGACATATTCGTTGTCCTGTTTGGAACCAGTCTGTTGTTCCATATCCAGTACTAAGTGTTGCTTCCTGACCTGCATACAGATTTCTCAAGAGGCAGATCAGGTAGTCTGGTATCCCATCTCTTTAAGACTGTTGCACAGTTTGTTGTGATCCCACCATCAAAGGCTTTGGTATAGTCAATAAAGCAGAAATAGATGTTTTTCTGGAACTCTCTTGCTTTTTCAATGATCCAACAGATGTTGGCAATTTGATCTCTGGTTCCTCTGCCTTTTCTAAAACCAGCTTGAACATCTGGAAGTTCACAGTTCATGTATTGTTGAAGCCTGGCTTTTATAAGCCTATATTGTGTAAGGGAGGAATTTTTTTTCCTCTACCCTTCGAGGTTTTTTCAGCTTGCATAATAATTTAATTGACAGATAAATCAGTAAAAAAATTAAATTTTTACATATGGGAGCCTACTTAATCATAAAAGACTTCAAGCGAGTCACAACACTGAGGCTTTAACACCACACTAAGCTGAGAAGAAGGGGTCAGGGGTTGGTGGCTTCAAAGGGAAGGAAGACATTTCACAAGATGGAAGAGCAAATGTTTGCTAAGCTAAAGTTTGTCATGCCATGCAGAGACAATGGGACACAGAGAAGAATTTAAATAAACAGACAGTGCTGTGCTCCCCACAGCTTCCACACCTAGCCCACACTGTCTGTAGTTATCCCTGGTTATAGTTCTCTTCCTGAACCGGGCTTTCTATCTAAATTCTTTAAGGCAGCTTGAGAAGTAAAAAGTTCTACCTGGGATTTTTGAACCTATGAACAAAAGAATCCACATGTGAAAGTAGGGTTTTTGGACCTTGTGGACACGTCTTGGGGTGGCCTATTTTGCTCCCTGTCAACTGTAAGATCTATAAGTGCAAGTGTTACATTCAACTATACTCCAATAAAAATTTGTAAAAGCTTCATAAAATAAGTAACACCTCCACATCCTAATAGGGCTTCCCTAGTGCCTCAGATGGTAAAGAATCTGCCTGCAATGCAGGTGAACCAGGTTCAATTCCTGGGTCGGGAAGAGCCCTTGGAGAAGGGAATGGCAACTCACTCTAGTATTCTTGCCTGGAAAATTCCATGGACAGAGAAACCTGGTGGACTACAGTCCATGGGACTGCAAAAGAGTTGGACACGACTGAGCGACTAACTCAATGGACATGAGTATGAGCAGGCTCCAGGAGTTGGTGGTGGACAGGGAAGCCTGGCATGCTGCAGTCCATGGGGTCACAAAGAGTCAGACATGACTGAGTGACTAAACTGAACTGCGTGACTAACGCCACATCCTAATAGAATATAGCTTTAAAATATGCAAAGTTTAACCAGAGGAGTAAACTGACATTATAAAATGTCTGCTTATTTTAGTTATTAATTCTTTGTTATATTTTTATTTCATAAAATATTTGTAGCTGGTATGTCCCTCTGAGAAGATCACTCATTGGATGTGACATCTGGTCAACAGCTTAGTGAAGTGTTACAGTGCTGTATGTCTAACTCTTTTAATCCTTGTTCATGACAGCACACGCCATGCTACCACTTTAATGCCACTGAACCAAGGAATGTTCTAGCACTGGTCACTTCTCAGGCTTGAATAAAATCTTTCCCTTCAGAATCTCATGTCCTGATACTTACTTCCTCATGAGTGGTCCAAATATCCTACATGTAACATAGGGGTGCTGTGTAGGAACGTTTTTTCCTTCATTCCTGTTTGCCAGCCTAATCTGGCACCATCAAGTACATCGGATCTCTTGTAAAGATCTGAACGTTTCCTGACCCAAATAGGTAGCCCATTCTTTACATCCACACAGATTTCCTCCCCCAGGTTTAAGCTCTTTCTGCTTCTTATGTCTATGAGGGAAGGGAGAGACTTTAAAATCCTATCCACCCTCAAAGATGAGCCTGTTCTCTGATTCAGACAGATTTTTTTACACTCTTTCCCAGAACATTGAGGGATTACTTGCTTTACTTTTTAATTAATTTCTATTGGAGTACAGTTGATTTATAATGTTGCGTTAGTTTCTGCTGTGTAGCAAAGTGAATCAGTTATGCATATGCATATACCCACTCTTTTTAAGACTCTATTCCCATATAGGACTTGACAGAGTATTGAGTAGAGTTTCCTGTGCTATACAGTAGGTCCTTATTAGTTATTTATGTTATATGTAGCAGTTTACCTGTGTTGATCCCAGTCTCCAAGTTTATCCCTCTTGGTAGCCATATATAGATTACATATAAAGAAAACAAACTTATGGATACTTGTTTTATATTGAATATCTATGTATTGACACAAGCTATACTGGTGATTTTCTCAAAAGAAAGGAATTACTACACAAGCATGGTTTCTTACAAATGAACAGAAACAAGTTAGTACTGCTATAGAACAGCTTAGAAAAATATGTTCTCAGTTTAATAAAAGAAAAAAAAAGAACACAGGTTTTTCAGTCTCCTTGTCATACATTCCAATGTATACTTTTGTCATAGATTTCTACAGTTGGTCTTGTCTCTAAAATGCACCCAGAATGCAGCTGCTCCTCAACATCTTTGCTCCCAACAACCTGTTATAAACCACTGTGATTTCAACATATGCTTTTCTCCCTGATTTTACCCATGTTCTTTGTACAGTTTATGACCAACACAGATTGACTGTCTTAAAACTCATGTCAGATGATTCATTTCTCTATTCACTAATTTCCAGAACCAATGGAAGGAAAAGTCAAAGTTTGCACACTGGCATGATAAAGTCAAAGTTCTCCATGATCTGGCAATTCCTTCCACTCTCATCCTCTCCTACACCCTCCAGCCAGCTGGCTTTCATGCTGTTCCACAACCACACAGGTGCCAACCCAAGGCCTTTACACTTCCTATTCCTGATAGACATAGCCCTCATTGACTCATGTACATGTAGTTTTTAATCAAAGGTTTTCCCTTCTCAGTGAGGTCTTCCTGAGTACCTGATTTTAAATTTTACTGAGGAGGCCCAACAAATAGCTGTGAAAAGAAGAGAAGTGAAAAGCAAAGGAGAAAAGGAAAGATATACCCATTTGAATACAGAGTTTCAAAGAATAGCAATGAGAGACAAAAAAAGCCTTCCTTAGTGATCAGTGCAAAGAAATAGAGGAAAACAATAGAATGGGGAAAACTAGAGATCTCTTCAAGAAAATTAGAGATACCAAGGAAACATTTCATGCAAAGACAGGCACAATAAAGAAAAGAAATTGTACAGACATAACAAAAGCAGAAGATATCAAGAAGAGGTGACAAAACTACACAGAAAACTATACAAAAAAGATCTTTATGACCCAGATAATCATGATGGTATGATCACTCACCTAGAGCCAGATATCCTGGAATGTGAAGTCAAGTGGCTCTTAAGAAGTATCACTACAAATGAGGATAGTGGAGGTGATGGAATTCCAGCTGAGCTATTTCAAATCATGAAAGATGATGCTGTGCAAGTGCTGCACTCAATATGCCAGCAAATTTGGAAAACTCAGCAGTGGCCACGGGACTGGGAAAGGTCAGTTTTTCATTCCAATCTCTAAGAAAGGCAATGCCAAAGAATGCTCAAACTACCACACAATTGCACTCATCTCACACGCTAGTAAAGAAATGCTCAAAATTCTCCAAGCCGGGCTTCAAGAGTATGTGAACCATGAACTTCCAGATGTTCAAGCTGGTTTTAGAAAAGGCAGAGGAACCAGAGATCAAATTGCCAACATCTGTTGGATCACTGAAAAAGCAAGAGAGTTCCAGAAAAACATCTATTTCTGCTTTGTTGACTATGCCAAAGCCTTTGACGGTGGGATCACAACAAACTGTGAAACATTCTTAAAGAGATGGGAATACCAGACCACCTGAACTGCCTCTTGAGAAATCTGTATGCAGGTCAGGAAGCAACAGTTAGAATGGGACATGGAACAACAGACTGGTTCCAAATAGGAAAAGGAGTACGGCAAGGCTGTATATTGTCACCCTGCTTATTTAACTTATATGCAGAAGACATCATGAGAAACGCTGGGTTGGATGAAGCACAAGCTGGAATCAAGATTGCCAGGAGAAAAATCAATAACCTCAGATATGCAGATGACGCCACCCTTATGGCAGATAGCAAAAGCCTCTTGATGAAAGTGAAAAAGGAGAGGGAAAAGTTGGCTTAAAGCTCAACATTCAGAAAACTAAGATCATGGCATCTGCTTCCATCACTTCATGGCAAATAGATGAGGAAACAGTGGAAACAGTGACAGACTTTATTTTTGGGGGCTCCAGAATCACTGTAGATGGTGACTGCAGCCATGAAATTAAAAGACACTCCTTGGAAGAAAAGTTATGACCAACCTAGACAGCATACTAAAAAGCAGAGACATTATTTTGCCAACAAAGGTCTATCTAGTCAAAGATATGGTTTTTCCAGTAGTCATGCATGCACGTGAGAGTTGGACTATAAAGAAAGCTGAGCGCTGAAGAATTGATGCTTTTGAACTGTGGTGTTGGAGAAGACTCTTGAGAGTCCCTTGGACAGCAAGGAGATCCAACCAGTCCATCCTAAAGGAAATCAGTACTGAATAGTCCCTGGAAGGACTGATACTGAAGCTGAAACGCCAGTACTTTGGCCACCTGATGTGAAGAACTGACTCATTTGAAAAGACTCTAATTCTGGGAAAGATTGAAGGTGGGAGGAGAAGGGGACGACAGAGGATGAGATGGCTGGATGGCATCACCGACTCAACAGACATGAGTTTGAGTGAACTCCGGGAGTTGGTGATGGACAGGGAGGCCTGGCGTGCTGCAGTCCATGGGGTCGCAAAGTGTTGGACACGACTGAGCGACTGAACTGAACTGAGTATTCCCAATTCCAATTTAATGTTTTCCTTTTTTCCCTGCTTTGGAACACTGATTGACACTAATATACTCATATAACTTAAACAATTTTATTATCTATCTCCCCCCACTAGCATGTAAGCTGATGAGAGCAAAATATTTTAGTTTGCTCTTTGTTTATTTGGTTCACTGGTATTTGCCTATTTCCTAGAAAACTGTAAAGGAGACTAGGTAATTCATCCATATTTGTTAAACAGGTGAATTAACCAATACTATGATTTTTTTTAACTGGGCATAGGGAAGAAATAAACAAGATAGTCTTAATTCAGCAGATATTTAACCAACCAAAAATTAGTGATGGAGATAACTTGGCTAACTAGGAAATGTTTATGTCTATATAAGAACAAAAAGGTTTTTAAGAACAACCAAGGAAAATAAAGAAAATGGCAATGAACTAGACAGCCAATCTTATATTTGATTGTATAAAACTCAACGTTTTCCACTTCCTGATTTGGATGCATTTATATTCTCTGTCCTAATACTGAATTACAGACTTGCATTTAATTAGATAATAAATTCTGTACATTTACAGTTCCTGTAAAATAAGAGACCATTATCTTGACCTTTTTAATTGACTTAATCTGCCAAGATTCTGACCAAAGCTTGTAACATTTTGACACCACATTTTGCAAAAAGCTTTTATATATTGAAGCTTCATCAAACTGAATAATATATGTGCAGAGACTGGAAATATGTACTTTGCTCAGTATACTCTAATTAACATAATTGGCCTAGCACCAAAAATGAAGGGAAGAGTTACATTTTAAAACACACAGATATTAAAAAGACCACTCTTCATCTAAGTCACTAATAGTTTATATGTGTTTCTGTATATGTGATTCAATCAAGAATTTATATGGGAAAAAGTAATCAGTAAAGAAGTAATGGGAGTTATTGGAGCCTAAAATAGGATTGATGAAAGAAGAAGTCTAATAATTTAGTGGCCTTCAGAAAAAAAAAAAAAAAAAAGAACAAATACGATGCTAAAATAAATAGGAGTTAATTAAGACAAACTTGGAAAAACACTATGGGAAATGAAAATTATGATAAAGCTTATCTCAAGGCAGTGCTACTGGTAAGAGAAAATAAAAAGAAAGAAAATTCACATACCAATATCATCCTATAGATTTGGGTAGCAATGATGGCCTGCTCAAATTGCAATGCACTCCCAGGAAAAAATTAACTTAAAATATAATTGGAATTATGGTGGCTACATCTAGTCGCTACAGTGGGATAGAAATATATAAGCACATAAGTGTAATGGGGACAGTTTAGTAAAAGCCTGTGTCTGCAGCCTGTTATATTTAAGGTGGCTATTGTAATGATGAAATAAAAAAATTATCAAAAGACTAGATAGAGAATACAGTTTACAGTTTTCTTGCTCACTTTCACTTCCAGGTGTCTGCTAACCTTCACTGGCTGAAGATTTTCACTTGTTTCACTGCATTTTTATCCCACATCTTATTTCCATCATGATGCCTGGCTTTATTCTGGGTGACATCATTATCTACATAGATGATCTGCCTCACAACTCAAGTCTCAGTTCCTTGACTTCCTCATCTTTAACTATCATTTTCTTTCCTCCACCTCAGCCACCTACTCATATGGTCACACCCTGGACTTTTCAATGTCAGTAACTATTCTACATTAAAAATCTCCACTTTAGCATTCTATTTGCTGACCACCTTACACTTTTCTTCCTTTTCGCTACCAGTTTTGCTGCTGAAGCCTAGGTTTAAGGATTTTGAGTATGGAAAATGAGCACAATTGTACAATAGTTTGAACATCCTTTGGCATTGCCCTTCTTTGGGATTAAAATGAAAATTTTCCAGTCCTGTGGCCACTGCAGAGTTTTCCAAATTTGCTGACATATGGAGTAAAGCACTTTAATAGCATCATGATTATCCAGGTCATTAAGACCTTTTTTGTATAGTTCTTCTGTGTATTCTTGCCACCTCTTCTTAATATCTTCTGCTTCAGTTATGTCCTTCAGGTTTTTGTCCTTTATCATGCCCATTTGTGCATGAACTTTCCCCCTTGATATTTCCAATTTTCTTGATGATGGGAGAGTCAATTCCCAGGCAGGTTGATAAGAAGTCCGGGGGTCCCTGAGGAGTGATGGGTCCGAGGTTCTCGAAGAGAAGATGGGGTCTGGAATTCTCAAGGAGGAGGAAAGGACAATCTTTTTTTTTTTCTTTTCCTCTACATTCCTTAGTCCACACAACAAACAACTCAGTTTAAACTCTGTACTAGGCATTATATAACAACAATGTATCCTTCTTGAGGAAAGTTTCTCCTTCCTGAAAACCTTCTGACTAATTCTAGTATCTTAAAACATAAATTATGAGCGTGTGTCTGGTAGGATCTTTCTATTGTTAAATTCTAATCCTGTTATCCTAAAATGTGAATTGTGGGAGTGGGTCTGGTAAAATTTCCACAAGCTTGAGACATTCTTTTGATTCATTGTAACAATAAATTAAAAAGTATATAATTCCCTCGCTAAAGACTAGTGGGTGGGGCACTCTCCGCCCCCTTCTGATGTCTATGTCAAAAGCGTTCTCTGTTCCTTTACACTGTAATAAAACTTCTGCCACACAAGAGCCCTGAGTGGTCAAGCCTCGTCTCTGGTCCTGAAGCTAAATCTTCAGAGATCATGAATCCAACACCTTTTCACCATAAGCTAGCAACAAGATCTCTAATTTTTCCCATTCTATGGTTTTCCTCTATTTATTTGCATTGTTATCTATCATTGCTATTCTCTGGAACTCTGAATTCAGTTGGTGTATCTTTCCCTTTCTCTCTTGACTGCCAGGGTCCTCTGTCCATGGGATTTCCCAGGCAAGAACACTGGAGTGGGTTGTCATTTCCTTCCCCAGGGGATCTTCCTGACCCAGGGATCAAACCCCGGGCTACTGTAACGTCTCCTGAATTGCAGGCAGATTCTTTACCATTGAGCCCCCTGGGAAGCTTTCTAGCTAACCAAACTGTGCTTTCTAGCTAACCAAACTGTGCTTTCTAGCTAACCAAAACGACAGAGATTTTTGCCTTCAAGGTCACCCTGGAGCTATACATTCCCCAAATCCAGCTGAATCTCTCCATTATATTCTTACCTGATGGCTCAGTGACATTCAAGATAGTTTTTCACCCCTCCTTCTTGAACACCTCTCTTCTCTTGGCGTCTACATCACTACACACTTTAAAGTTTCCTCCTGCCTCACCAGTCCCTTTTTGGTCTTGGGCTAGCCATTGCTCCTGTGATCATGCGCAATTATGAACGGCCTCAGGAAACTATCTGGAATCACCTTTTCTCTTTGTCCTATACTTTCTCCCAAAAAAAGAGGAAATTTTGCTCCCTCTTCCCCTAATATTCTTCTCTATTCTTTAGCATCTCCGTAAGTGACATACCATTTTTTAATTTATTCTTCCAGTGTCCTCACTCCTTTTATCCAATTTATCACCCTATTATTTCAAATTTACCTCCCAATTATATCTCAACCTGTTCTTTTCAACTGTCCTCCATCCTAGTTAAAGCATCATCAGCATTTCCAACCTACACAACTGCAAGTCTCACTCTCATCTCCCTGCTTCCATTTTTATCTCACTGCTGGCCATTTTCCACAGCTACAAAAATGATTCACTTTTAAAACATACGTTGAATCATGTCATTTTTGTATGAAATTGTTCCAAGATTTCCTACTGCTCTTTGGCGGAAAAAAATGGCTCCTGTCAAATTATTTTTATCTCATAATATATCATTCTATCTCTTGATCACATCTCGCCATGCCACAGCCGCACTGGTTTCCTTTACTCTCCTCATTCCTGCCAAGTTCTTTCTGTCCTTAGAGCTTTTCACTTGCTATTCCCATGGCTAGCAGATCTCATCCCCTTAACATGGCTAGGTTTAAAAAACAAAACAAACAAACAAAGAAAACAACTGGAAGTCTCAGAGGAAGAAAAGAAGGAAAGAAAGAAACAGAAAGAAAGAGAAAAAAAAGAAGGGAAGAAAGTTTCCCAACCACCCAATCAAAAATGGATGCTTTCTGCTTCTAGTTCCTTTAACTGAATATGCTATTTCCTTATCATTTTTCACAGTCTGTAATCACTTGTTTTATGTATTTGCTTCCTGGTTTATTGTCCATCGCAGGCTACTAGAATGCAATTTTCATTAGGGCAGGGACTTTATTTTAGTCACTTTGATAGTGTGACACAAAGTAATCACTCTGGTAAATATTTTTGAGCAGAATAAAATAATAATCGAACATGAACTACTGCATAAAAGCTAATTTGGGAAAGCTATTATTTTCTATTTCTGCACAAATATCTTTAATGTCAAAAGCAAAGCTATAGTATGAAAAGAAACAGGCTTCCATGGGCTGTTTAAAATGATAAATAACTCCCAGAATCTAGCTTATGACTAGCCAGGCACAAGAAATACCACTTAAGCCACGTGCTGATGAGTAAACGATAAAATGTTTCCCTGAGTGTCCATCTGGAAAAAGACCTGAAAATAATGAAGAACTGACTGTGCACCAAACATTGTGCTGGATATTTTATCTAAATTATCTCTAGTATCAAACAACACTCTGAAGTATGCTTTGCCATCATCATTTCACCCATAAAAATTCTGACCTCAGGAAGATAAGAACTTGCCTAAGATTTCATAAATAGTGAACAATGAATATTCCATTAAAGATTAATCTGCCCCACTCCAAAGTATATATTCTTTCTACAATATTACATATCCTCTCATCTTTTGCTTCCTATTTCAGTAAATTTAAGTTGGTACCTTTTGAATCTGAGAATTAAAGTGTAGGCCCAGGAGAGATCTATAAGATTTCTAATTTTCATCTCCTAAGGGACCTCCCAAAAAGAAGGAGAAGGAGGGAGAAGGGAGAAACACTTAAGACTAATTGGGGTACACTGCAAAGGTAATCATTGTACATCACTGGGTTAATATAATAAGTGTGAGAGGAGAAACTGGCTTCTAGACCCAAACTACTTCTCTCATCCAAATGACTCCCTAAAATACACCAGAATCATATAGCTAAATAAAAATGCAAAAGTGAAAGGTTAGGTTTGCGTGGGCAAACTATTAGTGAGCCATTAGTGAACTGTTCACTAACAGAATCCATTATTAAAAAAAAAAAAATTAGACCACAAGGAGATAAAACCAGTCAATCATAAAAGAAATCAGTCCTGAATATTCATTGGAAGGACTGATGCTAAAGTTGAAACTCCAATACTTTGGGCACCTGATGCAAAGAACTGACTCACTGGAAAAGACCCTGATGCTGGGAAAAATTGAAAGCAGGAGGAGAAGGAGACAATAGAGGATGAGATGATTGGATGGCATCACCGACTCAATTGACGTGAGTTTGAGCAAGCTCCAGGAGCTGGTAATGGACATAGAAGCCTGGCGTGCTGCAGTCCATGAGGTCCCAAAGAGTCAGACATGACTGAGTGACTAAACTGAACTGAAGACTCGTATCACGACTCTGAACTTTCAAAGACCAGAGCTACTTTAATAACAAGGACAAAGTTGCTTAGAGCATTGATGAGTCCATGATTTACTTCTGAATTCTCCATCTTCAGGTCTCCACAGCTGAACCCAGTGCCCCTCTCCTACCCAACTACAGGCTCAGATTTGCTCAGAAGTATTTTGTCACTGAACAAAGAAGCTGCAAAGGGTTCCTGCAAGTTGAAGTCACAGCAGCAGAAACGACAGGAGCAAAAAATTAGGGGAAAAAACATGATGGAGAAATTGCAACTGTTTTGGACCTCTATGCTGCTGCTGCTAAGTCGCTTCAGTCGTGCCTGACTCTGTGCTACCCCATAGACGGCAGCCCACGAGGCTCCCCTGTCCCTAGGATTCTCCAGGCAAGAACACTGGAGTGGGTTGCCATTTCCTTCTCCAGTGCATAAAAGTGAAAAGTGAAAGTGAAGACGTTCAGTCCTATCTGACTCTTAGCGACCTCATGGACTGCAGCCTACCAGGCTCCCCCGTCCACGGGATTTTCCAAGCAAGAGTACTGAAGTGGGTTGCCATTGCCTTCTCCATTGGACATATATATATATTTCACAGATGAATATATTTTGATTATGCAGTCAGAAGTACCATAATATTTTCAATAATCAGGGTTTCTAGAAGTTAAGCCCCATCTATTAGCAGCTTCTGCCCTGGCTAGTAAGGCTATAAAGTCATCTTTCTGAATCTCTCAATCGCAATTTCATGAGGACCAAGTTACCCTTTAATTTCTCAGTACTGATATCCTGACTACAGAGGACTGTAGCAAGGATCAGTTCCTATCCCCAAGGCAGCCATCTTTCATGTAAGAAGCTAGCTCTGAGATAGCTTAGTCCAAGAACCATTTTCTATAGAAAAGTTCTATACTACATACTACACTACATAGTGACTGACTTGCCAAGGTAGGGTCTCTGTCATGAATGAGAGGTATCCAGAGAAAATTCTCTTTTGGTTAAAAAAAATTTTTTTTAATGGGTAAAGAAGCAGGTGAGGAGAGAAAGAGGAGGACCAAAGTAGAAGAACTGCCTGTGCCCACTTTCCTCAGAACAGATGAAGCCAGCATTCATAGCAGATCATTGACCAGTACAGGCTATCTTTAAGTATAATTAATTGAATAACAGTTGCTTCTATCATTATGTCTGAACTTCTATGAAGTATCATGCATAATTATTTCTCTTTTTACTTTTCTAACTCATTAATTGAGGCCCTGTATAACTTATCAGAAGGAAGTCTGTTTTTTCCAACTACAACCCATGTTTTCCTCAATTTCTTGGGAAAGACACTAAGGGCTTAACTCTAGGAATGAAAGTTAACCCTCTTCTGAACTTAGGTTTACAAGGACCTCATATTTATTCCTTACACTACTGCCTTTTTTCTCACTTTTAAAAATTGTGCTGCTGAGGGATGTTTATGTTTGCCCAGTCTTGTATGTATTTATTTTATCTGCCAAGATAGCCCCAGAGGGTCTCCATGATAGGGTCTGAAGACACAACTTTCCTAAAAACTGTTCACCTGTTGACTGTCCCCCACATAACATCTACAAAGCTGTGTGTGTGCGGGCTTTCCCGTCCCAGCCCCATGCCATGTTGGTCCTCTGTATACTATCTAAAGAATCACCATACTATTACTTTCATATAGGAAATTTTATTTCAGGGATCTCATTGCCTCTGTCTGCCACCAGACCCTGGCATAGGCCATCCAGGTTAGCTATTCTACTTGGTCTCCTGAAATAAGACTTCTAAGGAGACGTATTTAGGCTATTTATTGACCTCTTCCCTTTGAGAAAGCCCCAGACTTTCATTTACAGATACACTTTCTTTCAAGGAACATATTACCTGACCAGTGACATTTGAGAGTGCAAACCTGAATGAACAAAGCTTCTGTCACACTCTCATCTCAGGACAGTGGCTGGATCTTAACCTTATCTTGGCACATGTTCAAGGCCACTGAGTTGTCTTTTGAGTGATGTGTGTGTGTGTGTGTGTGTGTGTGTGTGTGTGTGTTGGGGTGGGGGGTGGGGTGTCTCCACCAAAAACCAGCAAGAGACTGGCATTTTAAGTAACTTCTTCCATGGGAAACCCATTTAATCTCTACTTTGACTGATTGTCTGTTTTCACATTTATAAAAAGAAGATAGCTTAAGCCCAAACTTTCTACTATCTAAGCTCCTTGGCAGGAATAAATTAAACACTGGCAGGAAGTCATTAATTCTTAATAGCTCAACATGTGAAAGGAATAAAAATAAATCTCTGAATCCTTTGCCTCCCATAAGCTTAAATAGTGAACCTATACCATTCATTTTCTGGCATAAAACTCTTACTTATTTTTTTCTATTTCTTATAGTTATTATGTTGCTTTCTTACCTTAATTCTGAAAATATTTTAGAAGTATTAATCCACTCTACTCTCTTTTATATGGGCATTGCCAGTCAACAAAAATATAACTTGATAGCCTTATTTCTTAAGTAGTGCTTTTTAGAAATAATTAATAGTTTTCTAAAATAGTTTTATAGTTTTTAATAGTGCTAGTAAATCATTTTCTAAGTGGTGATATTGTCTTTAATGAACCTAATAAGTGATATAAGAGTTAAATGTAACACTTAAGAAAGTATCACTTCAGTTTGAAGTCCTTATTACCAGATCCTTTTTGTAAGCCTCTACTATTTTTTGACAAAATCTAACATTCTTTTTGGCTAATTCTTTTGTCTTATACATTGCAAACATTTTTTTTAACTTTACTACTTTAGTTTCCTTTGCCTACTTTCTGTGCTCAAAGTTTAGCCCAAATAGAATAGTTTATTTTTCTAAGTTGAAAATTGTTTTTGTTTCCTTTCTAAATACATTTTCTAATCTTCCACTTATTTGTATTAGTAACTCAATAAATATCAACATAACCGATCATGTTTATAACAATGAAGTATGTCACTAGCTGTTTAAAAAGTATATATGATTTCATAATCCCTTTCACAATTTGATACACAAAAATATACTAATATATTTTGAAGTTTTTTAAAAATGTTTTACAGGTTGAAATGAAATACTATAAATGTAATATAATGTTTAATAGAATAGCTATAATAAATAAATACTTAACATTAAATTGATGATGAAACTCAAGACTGAAGACATTGTTAAATATCTACATGAGATAACCATGGCATGATAAAAAAAATTTTTTTAATAAACAAGTGTATAAAATGTTTAAAAATGAAAGTTTGTACTTCTGTCAAACAACAACAAATACAACAAAATTCTAAGGGAATTTTAATATGCACCAAAAAAACTTTCAAATGGTATTTCTGTCAGCCGACCAGCGCCAGGGACTACCCTCACAAACTGAGGGACAATAATGAAGGTTTTCTCAACTACAAGCCTCTTTCCATATTTTCTTTGAAGTAAGTGGGTTTGCACACTAGCTTTTGTATTTTTCAACTATTATTAATGTATAGGATTGAGGGGGTGGGTGGGAGGCTCAAGAGGGAGGGGATATATGTATACCTATAGCTGATTCACATTGTTATACAGCAGAAACTAATACAACATTGTAAAGCAGTTATATTCAAAAAAAATTACAGGACTGAAAGGGGGAAGACCTAGAATTTGAAGAAGATGGAATAGCTCAAATGCTATAAAAATAAAAGTTTATCTGTCAATTAGAAGGAAGAACTTTAAAGACATAATGATACGAAGCAGAGTTATCACTACTATTAATTGCACAGACATATTAAAAGGACCCCAGCAAGTGACCTCCTCTAAAACAGAGAATGCTTGGAAAAAATATGTCTTAATCTTCTATTCTGCACTTAGATAAATGTCAAGTATATCTATCACCTCAATTAACCATAGGAAAAAAGCTGTCAAAATCTAATTCTTTTTTTGACAAGGCGTTTATTCTGAAACCAGCAAAGGGAAGAAGCAGGCAGTTGCATTAGAAAGAGATGAGTGTCACTGGGGTCTGAGCCAACGAGGAGCTTCCCACGTGCAAAATGCTGATTAGAACCACGGTGAATTTGGGCGAGCATGTTCCAAGTTTGTTGACTTAGCTACTACAAATCTGCGACTTTGCAGTTTGGTTGACCTGGGAACTGAAATTGTTAACAAAATAAATGCTTTCGCTTTTAGCAATGCCATGCAAAATAAAGATGGATTGATGAAATGAAAGCACTCTACCTTAAAGAATCACATAGGCAATTGCAAAAATGGAAGTAAGTTGTTCATTATAAACGTTTCTTCTACCTTTGTTATCTTGAAAAAATTAAATTATAGAGTAGCTTTTTATATCACTAATACTGACACAGTTAGTCAAAGTTAACAGATGGTCATCCATTCATTTAGTCACATAACAAATATTTATTGTGTACTTTGGCACACAAAGAAATGTGCTAGATCCGTCAGAATATATACAACGATTACAAAATGCAAGTCCTTCCTTTCAGGGCACTATAAACAATAAGAAAACATCATTGTATGCTACTATAATATAAATTTTTTAAATATATTGGTCAATCAGCAATATTAACATAGTGAATCAACAGTTTAGAGATGTACTGTCCACCACAGAAACCATTAGCCTATGCAGCTAATTAAATCTATATTAATAAAAAGTAAATAAAACTAAAAATCTAATTCCTCAGTCTCACTACCCATATCTCAGGTACTCACTATCCACGTGTGATTAATGCTTCCTGTGCATTTCTATCACTCTGGAGAGGCTCACTGAAAAGCACTGGCTTTGAATATAGAAACATCCCATCAGTCTGTAGGAATTTAATAAACTCACTTAGTTGAGTCTTCACGAGTGGCAAAAAACAGATAAAATTTTGACATATTCAAAAGTTCACTAAACAGAATAGTAAATATAAGGAAATATCATGAACAAAAGTCAAGAAACCAAAAAGAAACCAGCACATGGGGTATATACAGGGAGGGCAGGCAGCATTGATTTATTCATTTTTACTGATAGGATAATTAAGAGTAGAAGTGGGGAGTACAGTTATATATTTAATTTGGACTTGTATCACTAATAAATATGAATGGCAAAAATCTCCATTATTCCATAATAATTTTAAGTTTGTTTTGGAGACATGTCCTGAAGTATGGTATACAGTATGATTTTAAGTGGTACATTGATGGGATTTTTTTTTTTTTAATTTTAACAGCTTCTTATGTATTTTATGGGTATGTAAAAAAATATAAGCACACAAAATCTGTTATATCACTGAGTAAAGCAGATTACTTTTTCCATTAAAATAGAGTCAATCGAATCAGATTCACAGATGATCACTGTGTAGACAGTGGGGACCCCACAGGTTTTACAGCTAAGGCAGTACATAATGTGTTGTCTAAAATCATTAACTACCAGCTTTAACACTTTCCCACTGTTTGACCATGGAAATACTACTTTTTTCTGCACTTTTGTTCCTCTTCTGGAGAACAATTAAGACTAGAGTAACTATCTTACTGTATTTGTTTAAAGGCTAATGGTAAAGCACTTTAAAAAGTCAAAGATAGTACCCATGTCTGAACAGAGTAGCAGCAATAGGAAAGTTGAGAAGGGGACAAATATATAGATATAATACAGCTAGAATAAATAGGACTTGATAAATACTTTAATAGAAAGATGAAAGAGAGAAGTCGAAAGAAATACCAAAGTTCCTAATTCTAGGTAAAGAGGAACCAAGACACAGTGTAAAGCAGATGTTTAGGAAGAATGATGATGGATTTTAGTTAGAAATACTGATTTTGAGGTTTTGACAGGAACTTTAGGTTGAGGTATTTCCCCCCTCCCCTCAATAGTGGAAATAAGGATCTGGAGCTCTGCAAAAAAAAAAAAAAGTCGAACTATAGGATTGTCATCAGCATGTGTATGTGTGCTTAGTTGCTCAGTCGTGTCTGACTCTTTGCGATCCCATGGACTATAGCCTGCCATGTTCCTCTGTCCATGGGGATTCTCCAGGCAAGAATACTGGAGAGGGTTGCCATACACTCCTACAGGGGATCTTCCCAACCCGGGGATCAAACCCAGGTCCCCCACATTGCAGGTGGATTTTTTATTGTC
Source organism: Bos taurus (assembly GCF_002263795.3). NCBI lineage: Eukaryota > Metazoa > Chordata > Mammalia > Artiodactyla > Bovidae > Bos > Bos taurus. The sequence goes on along the minus strand of NC_037328.1, from coordinate 36,388,112 downwards.
TGAGCCACCAAGGAAGCTCAAGAAAACTGGAATGGGTAGCCATTCCCTTCTCCAGAGGATCATTCTGACCTACTAATCGAACGAGGGTCTCCTGCATTGCAGGCAGATTCTTTACAAGTTGAGCTAACTACTGTTAATTATTAAAAGCATGATACCAAATGTGGCTGCCATTGGAAGAGAGTGAAGAAAAGAATTCCTAAAGAACATCTTCTCCTTTAAGTAACCTGAGACAACAACTGAGACTGAGATGGAAAATTCAGAGATGTGGATGAAAACCAAAGTACAGAAGAGTTACGGAAAGGAAGAGAAAAACAGTGGTCTTAAGTGCTACAGAGTGGTTGAGGATGATGGGAATTGAAAGAAATCACTGGTTTAATAACTAGAAATTACTGGTAACTTTAGAATAGAAAGTTTGAGATAGGTCAAAGCCAATGTTCAAGCCTGACTTGAAGGTCAGATGTTGGTACTCTTTCCATAAATTTAGCCACAAATGGAAAGAGGAAAGTGTCTGCTTGAGGAAATGACAGGAGTAAGGGAAAGTTCTTGCTTGTTTTTGAGTATATCTGTAGACTGAAAAACTAGTGAACATGAAAGGTATCTGAAAACTGAAACAGAGAATATAACTCAAAGAGCTAGATCCTGAAGCTAGTGAAACAGGAATGAATTAAGAAAACATTGAGAACTCAGTCTTGGAGAGGGAGGAGAAATTTCTTTGGGAAGAAAAGATGAAGGAAGTAGGTGAAGATGTATAGAAAAGTAGGCTGAAATTAATAATTTTAAATAACTAAGATCAAAAGTCCTCAACATTCATTATTCAAAAAATATTTGCTGAGTACCCACAATGTGCAAGAGATTTTCTGTTTGAGAAACTGGTGATACAGAAATAAACAAGACAGGCAGGAACCTGAACTTACCCAGTCAATATATTCCTGAGAAGGGAGAAATACATGTGAAGATAAAGGAAGGTTGCAGTACATGGTGGAGAACACCAATATTCAGAAACAAGGGAAAAGAGAAACAAGGAAATGGCAAATAATAATCAAAATAATTAGAAATTATGGACATGGTTTTGGAGAAAATTAACTCAGATGATGCAATAGAGTAACTAAATAGGTAGCTTTTGGTCAGCAAGGGAAGGCAAGGAGGCCTCTCAGAGTTTGGAAAATATGAGCTTAGATCTGAATCTGGTCAGGTCTACTATGAGGAGACCATAGGGAAGATTTTTAAGAACAAGTGTAAAAATCCAAAACAGGACTGATTTTAGCCTGGAGGGATTGGGGAAAGGAAAGAATGGCCATTGTATACATAGTCAAATGAAGAATAAAGTAGATGTCTTGAGTGAATACGGGTGTCAGAAGTGAGTTTTGATTGTTTGTGAAATAGAACAACTTTGGAAGAGATATAGAGAAATGAAAAGTATTCAATAGCTATAGAGTCACATCATTTTCTGTTTTCTCTTGCTCATGTACACTTCTCAAAAACCAGTGGACCTCAGCAATCTGTCCATAACATCTTTACTCCATCATCTACACTCACAGCCTAGCATGATTTCATCTAGTTCCTTAGTAACAGTTTTCTAAATGCTTGTTGTTGTTGCTGTTCAGTAGCCCAGTTGTGTCCAATTCATTGCGATCCCATAGACTGCAACACGCCAGCCCTCCCTGTCCCTCACCATCTCCCTGTCCAGCCATCTCATCCACTGATGCCCTCTTTGCCTTCTGCCCTCAATCTTTCCCAGCATCAGGGACTTTTCCAATGAGTCATCTGTTTACATCAGATGACCAAAATACCGGAGTTTCAGCTTCACCATAAGTCCTTCCAGTGAATATTCAGGGTTGATCTCCCTTAAAATTGAAATTGATTTGATCTCCTTGCTGTCCAAGGGACTTTCAGGAGTCCTCTCCAACACCTCAGTTCTATATGCCAATGACTCCCAAATCCATGTCTTCATCCAGGACCTCTCTGCTGAACACAATACCATTCCATCAGTTACCCACTTGGCAGATGGCAGCTCCATTTGGATATCTCAGAAGCTTATCTAAGTCAGCACATACAAACCAGAATTCTTCTTTACTCTCTCACCCTCAAATACACTGCTCTCGAACTCCCTTTTGTAGTTGACAGCTCTCATCCACTTAACTGCTTAGGACAAAGACTAAGCAGGCATACTGACTATTCTACTTTCATGTCCCACATCTGTCAAATGTCTTTTTTATGTACGAAATACATCTCAATTAAACCACTTTCACCAAATCGTTACAACTCTCATTTATTTCTTCAATTTAATTTGCGCTGTTCTAAGGCACTGGCACCCCACTCCAGTACTCTTGCCTGGAGAATCCCATGGATGGAGGAGCCTGGTGGGCTGCAGTCCATGGGGTCGCGAAGTCAGACACAACTGAGCGACTTCACTTTCACTTTTCACTTTCATGCACTGGAGAAGGAAATGGCAACCCACTCCAGTGTTCTTGCCTGGAGAATCCCAGGGACGGGGTAGCCTGATGGGCTGCCGTCTATGGGGTCGCACAGAGTTGGACACGACTGAAGCGACGCAGCAGCAACAAACTTCTAACCAGTCCGCCTGCTTCAACTCTTGTTGTTCTACAATCCATTCTTCTTAAAGCAGCCAAAATAATCCTTTCCTAAAAATATATACATAAAACTAGTATTAAGTACTTCCCTCATGGCTCATATGGTTAAAAATCTGCCTGCAATGCAGGTGACCCAGGTTCTATCCCTGGGTTGGGAGATCTCCCGGACAAGGGAATGGCAATCCACTCCAGTATTCTTGCCTGGAGAATTTCCATGCACAGAGGAGCCTGGTGGGCTGCAGTCCACAGGGTCACAAAGAGTCAGACAACTGAGCGACTAAAACACTTCTTAAATATTTGATAGATTTGCCAGAGAAGCCATATGGGTCTAGACTTCCTTTGTGGAAATATTTTAAATTACAAATTTCAATCATATATGTTTATTGACAGAGGGCTATTCAGGCTTTTTGTTTTATCTTGAATCATATTGTAATTTTTGTCTTCAAGAAATGTATTCATTAAATTTCTGAAGTTTATTAACACAAAGTTGTTTATAATTGTCTCCTTCTTTAAATACAGTGCCTCTGTGTGTGTGTGTGTGTACTGAAGTCTTAATTTTTCATTCTTGATATCGCAATCTGTGTTTTCTAATTTTTGCTTTTTTAGTTGAGCTAGATCTTTATCAATTTTTTATCTTTTCAAATAATTAACTTTTGGTTTCATTGAGTTTCTCTGTTTTGCTCATTTTTTTTTCTATTTTAATTTCAGTAATTCCCACTCATATTCATTACTTTACTGACATTAATTTAATTTGCTCTTTATTGAGCTTCTTAAATTGAAAGACTTTAAGGTAATTGACTCTCATCCTTTCTTTATCGTAGGAATTTACTATAACATTTTCCTCTGAATACCACTTAGGTACATCCCACAAATTTTGATACTTTGTGTTATAAATTTTACTCAGTTCAAAATAATTTTTCATTTCCTTTTATTTCTTATATAACTCATGAATTAGTTAAAAGAGTATTATTTAATTTTCAAATATATGGGATTTCCCAGATATCTTTGATGCTGGTTTCTAATTGAGTGCATTACTATCAGAGGACAGACTTTCAATGACTTTTAAGTGTTCTTTTAAATGTCTTTTTGCACTGCAAACAGGTTCATCAGCACCATCCTTCTAGATTCCATATATATGTGTTAATATAGGTATTTGTTTTTCAGACTTAGTCCACTCTGTATATAACAGGCTCTAGGTTCATCCACCTCATTAGAACTGACTCAAATGTGTTCTTTTTTGTGGCTGAATAGTATTCCATTGTATATATATACTGCAGCTGCTTTACCCATTCATCTGTTCATGGACATGTAGGTTGCATGTATGTGTTAGTTATTGTAAACAGTGCTGCAATGAACATTGGATACATGTGTCTTTTTCAGTTTTGGTTTCTTCAGGGTATATGCCCAGGAGTGGGATTGCTGGGTCATATGGTGGTTTTACTAAGGACGCTTACTCCTTGGAAGGAAAGTTATGACCAACCTAGATGGCATATTCAAAAGCAGAGACATTACTTTGCCAACAAAGGTCCATCTAGTCAAGGCTATGGTTTTTCCAGTGGTCATGTATGGATGTAAGAGTTGGACTGTGAAGAAAGCTGAGCACCGAAGAATTGATTCTTTTGAACTGTGGTGTTTGAGAAGACTCTTGAGAGTCCCTTGGACTGCAAGGAGATCCAACCAGTCCATTCTAAAGGAGATCAGTCCTGGGTGTTCTTTGGAAGGACTGATGCTAAAGCTGAAACTCCAGTACTTTGGCCACCTCACTTGAAGAGTTGACTCATTGGAAAAGACTCTGATGCTGGGAGGGATTGGGGGCAGGAGGAAAAGAGGACAACAGAGGATGAGATGGCTGGATGGCATCACCGACTCAATGGATGTGAGTTTGAGTGAACTCTGGGAGCTGGTGATGGACAGGGAAGCCTGGTGTGCTGCAATTCATAGGGTCGCAAAGAGTCGGACACGACTGAGCGACTGAACTGATTCCTAGTTTTTTACAGAAATCTCCATACTGTCTTCCATAGCGGCTGTATCAACTGACATTCCCAACAGTGCAGGAGGGTTCCCTTTTTTCCACAGCCTCTCCAACACTTGTTGTTTGTGGATTTTTTTATTATGGCCATTCTTATGTCCAGTGTGAGATGACACCTCATTGTAGTTTGATTTGCATTTTCTCTAATAATGAGTGATACTAAGCATCTCTTTATGTTTTTATTAGCCCTCCGTATGTCTCCTTTGGAGAAATATCTGTTTAGGCTTTTTGCCCACTTTTTGATACAGTTGTTTATTTTTCTGTTATTGAGTTGTATGAGTTGCTTGTATATTTTGGAAATTAATCCTTTGTCAGTTGTTTCAACTGTATTATTATCTCCCATTCTGAAGGTTGTCTTTTCACCTTATTTATAGTTTCCTTTGCTGTGCAAAAGCTTTTAGGTTTAATTAGGTCCCATTTATTTTTATTTTTATTACCATTATTCTAGGAGGTGGATCATAAAGGATCATGCCATGATTTAAGTCATACAGTGTTCTGCCCATGTTTTATTCCAAGAGTTTTATAGTTTCTGGTCTTACATTTAGGTCTTTAATCCATCTTGAGTTTATCTTTGTGTATGATGTTAGGAAGTGCTGTAATTTCATTCTTTTGCACATGGTTGTCCAGTTTGCAAGCCCCACTTATTGAAGAGACTATCTTTTGAATGATACTGTGCCTTATTTCCCAGAATATGGTATACATTGCTAAATGTTTCATATACTATTGAAAATAAATGTATTCTCCTGTGGTTGGGTAAAGTATTTTATAAATAACAATTAGGTCAAATCAGCTAGAGTATTAATTCTTCTATTTCTTTACTGAATTTCTGCTAACTTGTTCTACGAATTACTGAGTGGTAATAACTATAATTGTCCATTTATCTATTATTTCTTTTAATTTTATGAAGTTTTTCTTCAAGTATTTTGAAGTTCTGCTATCAGATGCATTCACATTTATAACTGTTATATCTTTATATTATGCTGATACTTTTATCATTATGAAGCCTCTACCTTAGTGTCCAGTAATGACTGACACAGTAGTAATGCCTGTGTCAGGTCTTATTTAATCTTAATATAGCCAATTTGGTTTTCATATGCTGTTTGTACATTATACTTTTACTATTATTCTACTTTTAAGATAGTTATATTTAAATTCCATATTTTATAGTCAAAATATGTGAGAGTCTTGCTTTGTTTAATCTAGTGTGACAATATCTATTGATTTAAGTCTGTTTAAATTTAATATAATTATCAGTATGGTTGGACCTAGCTCTGACACTTTGCTATTCATCTTTTGTTTGCCTCACTTGCTTTCTAGTCCTCTGTTCCTCCTTCTCAACTTCTTCTTTGTTAAATAATTTTTATTATAAAGTTTATTTTCTCTTTTATCACTAAGCAACACTTTGGTTTCTGATGAGAATTCTCTTTCTGGCTTGCAGACCAGTCTTGTCACTGTGTCCTCACATGAGTTTTCCTCAGAATATGTGTAGAGGGAAATAGTGGTTCTCTGGCATTTCTTTTTATAAGGACACTAATTCTGTTGGACAATGGCCCCACCATTACATCTTCATTTGACCTTAATTACTTCTCAAAGGCACCATGGCCAAATACAGCTACATTGGGAGACAGAACTTCAACATATGAGTTTGGCGGGGGAGGAAATTCAGGCCATAATAAGACAATATGTTATAGTGACTCTGAAATCTCCTTTCTTCTTCTTAGGATTATTGATTTTAGCTTTTTATAAGCCACACATGGACTTGCCTGGACTCAAACTAAAATTTGTTTGCCGCACAGTGTGGAAAAAATGACAACTGTGCCAAGTTTTCTTGGCCTCTGGTTGCTGCTTTTTTAGCCTAGGTCCCATGTTGGTCTCTTCTGTACCTGTTTAGTTTGGATGTCTGCCAAGGAATTTTGCTGAGTTGATGCTCAGATTTTTAGGCTCATCCTTTTGATGGTTTCTTGCCTCCAGGGCCCAGCTAGTAAATTTCCAGTTGCTTTTCTTTTCTTTTTTCTAACAAATCAATCTAATAGGGCTACTGTTTTCTGCCACCCAAGCTCTCTGTGGACTAGAGATACACTCAATCAAAGGCGTAACAAATTCCAATCTTTCAACGGAATTAAGTCTATCTTTCAAGAGACTCATCTCTACTTTCTTCCTGTTTTTGCATCAATATCCCTGGGGTCATCAGAATACATGCTTACTCTACTGGTCATCCAAAGCATTTGGACAAAGTATATTTTAAAAATTAGATTTTTGGATTTCACCCCTTTTGTTGTAGTCCTGCTTCTAAAAGTTTCTCCTAAATATCCAGTGATTTTTCCTGCTTCAAAATTGAGGCATTTAGGCTGAGGTTTTTTATTTTTTTAAAGCCACAAAACTGTACTTTCTACCTAGTAGAAAAGTACCTAGTAAACACAGTAGCAATCATTCAGTAGTAAACTCTTCTCAAGTCACTGCCTGCCTTTGGTCATTTTCCAGTATCTTCAAATTTCTGCTTTTGCTTTTTTTCCAGTTTCTCTAATTCTTTTCTGCAGGAGGAATTGCTTGAACTTGTCACACCACCTATCATCAGTGATCAATTTTACACACAAATCAGATCAAATTGCATAAAACACACACACACACACACACACATACTGGCTTAAAAAATTCAAAACTTTATTTTCTCTTCAACTAGTGTAAGGTACAATACAACCTCAATATGCTATAAGACTTTGTATAATCCATCCACTGTCTAAATATCTAGCCTCATTTCTTTTGATTTTCCTCCTTATTGACTGTACTATAGCTATAACAGCTATATCAGGTAATCAATAGGCTGCCTAATCAACAGTTTGCCCCATCCTATTCTTCTAAAAACAATTATACTTTTTTTCATGTTCTTGTTATTTTATACAGCTAAGTATCTCAATAATGTAGGAATTATAGGTTTCCTGTCTCCCCAGATATATTTACAGGTGTATGGGTTTTCCTGGTGGCTCAGATGGTAAAGCGTCTGTCTGCAATGCAGGAGACCTGGGTTCAATCCCTGGGTTGGGAAGATCCCCTGGAGAAGGAAATGGCAGCCCATTCCAGTATTCTTGCCTGGAAAATCCTATGGACAGAGGAGCCTGGTAGGCTACAGTCCATGGGGTCGCAAAGAGTCAGACATGATTGAACGATGTCACTTTCACTTTTTCACTTTCACCTGACATACCTAAGAATAATTACATTCCCTTCGCCTGTGATGAGTTCAGGATTGGTTATTTGAAAGATCTGGGTAGCCTATGAGAAGAGGTTGACAGAGATTCTGAGAAAGTTCCTTCTCATTCTTCTAAGAGACATTTAGGGATTAATTTCCTTGCCCCCTGAAATTGGATAAGGAAACTCTGATAAGATACCAGCAACCACCCCATAGCCACAAAGTGAACTGAACTTCAAGGGGTACAAATCAAATGTTAATGTGAATATACGGGGGAAGAAAATAGAAAGAAGGAAAAAAATCTGAGTTCTTGAGTTGGAATCTGTTGGGAAAGGCAGTTTTATGCTGGCAGTCTCTCCAGCCAATATTGACTGCTTAAGAATAGGCCTTGGTTAAAAATAAAATAAAATTAAAAAAAAAAAAAAAAAGAACAGGCCTTGGGCCTGAAACACATCCTCACCAAGAGATCAAGAGTCCCCATGGCCTGTGTTGGTTTTATCACTTCGATGGAATATCTTTCCCTGTTTCAGATTCCATGTGTTCTCCACTGTTCTGCTTAAGCGGGTACAGTATATGGTACCTGGCCAATCCCACTTCAATAGCTGCTCCTGCAGAGATAGAATAGGCTCCTTCTGCTACAGCACAAGACGAGTGCATGCAAGTCAGTTGCTCCGCATTGGCTGTCAGAGGGACTCGCTGGCCCTGGAGAACCCCTGCCCACTACAGAACTGATCTTGCTGTATCCCTTCCCTACATCCAATCCAGTGCTCTCCTTGATGACTCCAATTAAGATGCAGTGGGAAAAAGTGTCTTTGAACTTCTACTCCTGATAAAACAGGCAACAGATGCCACTGGCTCAACAGGGTCGAACAACCCTGAAAACTATCAGACCTTTGTACTTTTAGTTATGTAAGCAGAAATGTGTCCTAATCACTTTAAACGATGGGATTTTTTTTCCTCTTTCTTGTGAAAGAAAGCATACCCATCTTTCTTTCTATTATATCATAAAAATACTAAGCTTATTCCTGCCTTCAGGCCTTTTCAATTATTATTACCTATTTTTAAGGCTTCTTCCTCCAGATTTTAATTTGCTTGCCTTCTTTTCAACATTCAAATCACAGTTCCAAGTGCAATCTCTTCAGAGTCTTTCCCAAACAGCCTAGTTGAAATAATTTATTTTCTTTTTTCTACTTATTACTATTTAAAGTTTTATTCAATAAAAAGTCTTATTTTTCTTTTTGTTATTTCTCTATCTTTCTCAGTGAGAATTTCAACCCTTTGAAGATAAGCACTGTCATTCACTCTTGTATCCTCACTGCCTAGAAGAGATCTGGCAGCTAACAGATCCTTAATAAATGGTTATTAACTTTAGAAGTTGCATAACTGTATCAACGTGGATAGAAACAGCTTTAATGATAAACCTTAGTCTTCATTAGAATAAAAATCTTTCAAATTTATGTTGCAAAATGAGCTTACTTATAGGAGGAAAATGTCAAGAATATCAATTGAAATCCATATTGTTTAGTTCAGAGCTGTTTGTTCCCTGCTAATTCCTTGGAGATTTTTACTCTCCAAAATATTTGTATATGAATTTTCACAACAGAACAGTCTCTTCAATTTGAAAAATAGGTTTAAAGGTCATTTTTCCATCACTCAAATTCCTGGAAACAAATCTGTTTACTTGGGAGAAAAACCAAATAGTATCATCTTACCATTAGTCAAAAGACTTGCATTTTTATTAAATGCTATCCAAATGAGGTTTTTTTTTTTTCCAACCAGACTTTGCAAATTAGCACTAGCTCATATGCCCAGAGAACAAAACAAATAATTTAGATAACACAGAAACTCTTCATTATTTTAATATTCAACAAGCATCAGAAAAACTATTCCTGAGTGATGAAAAACAATATGCATTTTTTGCTGGTGTGAAGGGCTTTCATTGACCTTTTCAGACTCAGGGATCTGTTTCTCAGAGCACTACCAGAAACGAAGTGAAAAGCCAGTTTTGAAAATACAGATTTCTAAATCCTAAAGAAATGTAAGTATAAAATATGGAGTTCTCTTAAAACTTTTTGTTTTTATCAAACCAGTCAATCCTAAAGGAAATCAACCCTGAGTAATCATTGGAAGGACTGATGCTGAAACTGAAGCTCCAATACTTTGGCCACTTGATGCGAAGAGCTGACTCACTGGAAAAGACCCTGATGCTGGGAAAAACTGAGGGCAGGAAGAGAAGGGGCAACAGAGGATGAAATGGTTGGGTGGCATCAGTGACTGAATGGACATGAGTTTGAGCAAGCTCCAGGAGATTGTGAAGGACAGGGAAACCTGGTGTGTTGCAGTCCATGGGGTGGCAAAGAGTCAGACACTACTTAGTGACTGAACAACAACTAAGAGTTTTGGAACTCTTTTTTAGTCTTAGTTACAAATAATACAGAGTGGTGATGATGCAAGAAAAATAAAACTCAGCTCGTGCTTAACGACTATGTTCAAGGAGTGCCTTCAGTACAGCCTTTCTCCATTCCCTGCTGCTGACCCTATATGACACTTTCTCCAACTCAGCCTTAAACATCTAGTTTCCCATCCACAATTAATACTCACTCTGAGCATGACTTGCACAAACAAAGCCTCAACTATATGCAACTATACAGCAACTACATGACTTTTTCACCTTAATTTCCTTTTCTACACCCTCTTGTGAATTAGAAAGCATCTCTTGAGAATAATAGAGACAGGCTGAGGCATAAGATAACTTTATTTTTTTTTTAAAAAAAAAAAAGCACTTTAACTCACAGTATTAATTATGGTCCTATTTCTAAAACATTTCCTTGCTTCTTGCATTGGCTCCAATTACATATTTTATGCTTACTTTGCCCCTTATTCTCCTCCTTCAATAAAACCACCACTTGTTAAAAAAAAAAAAAAAACTCTAGAAAATAGTGATCACTCTAATACACCACTTAAAATTACCCTGTATGTACCCATTCTCTATTAAAAATAAATGTGGTAGGGGACACAGAATTACTGCTTGAGGAAATGAAGTATTTTGTTATCAACTTTAAGACTCATTTACAAACCAAACTTTAAGACTTGCTGACACAAAAACTTCAAATCTCTAGTAGAAAGACAAATTTGTCTTTCCTAATCTGCCTTATAGGTTGATTTTATGCCTTCCCTGCCTCATATGGTTTCTGGTCAACTCACTCTAGAACATGATGACAACATGATACCCACATACAGCTGTGGCTTAACCATTACACAAACTGACTGCCTTGGAATGCCGACTCGGCTTTGTCACGGACATGCTCCAAAGCTTTTTAATCATAGAACTGGCCACAGATGGAAACCCAGGACCTGGCGTAGGCCTGTGGGTCTGTGGGACTTCAAAGTGCTAGAGTTTAAAATCCTCTGCTTGAGAACCAAATGCTACAGGGCAGGAAAACCACACTAAATAAAATCAGAGGAAAGAGAATATTGCCAACATGCAGTTACCTTAGGACTGATTTTCATTTTATAATCCCATCAGACACAGTATAGAATCCATGATAATCTCCTTTCATAGGCTGAAATAGGCACCACCTTTTTCTTTAATCTCCATGGTGAAGTGAAGTGAAGTGAAGTTGCTCAGTCATGTCCGACTCTTTGTGACCCCATGGACTGTAGCCTACCAGGCTCCTTGGTCCATGGGATTTTCCAGGCAAGAGTACTGGAGTGGGTTGCCATTGCCTCTCCAGGAGATCTTTCTGACCCAGGGATCGAACCCGGGTCTCCCACATTGTAGGCAGACGCTTTACTGTCTGAGCTACCAGGGAAGCTCCATGGTAGTATTTATATAAAATACAAGACTTTTAAAGGAGTCTGTTGTTAGGATAACAATATTATGTGATATTAATATAATATAATACTATGAGTTAAGATGACATTGGAGAGTTGATAATCTGTGAGATTACATGACAAACATTAAATCAACAACCAAGAAACTCAAGGGTTTCGTAAATTCGACCCTTGTAACATACACTTATTCTGGTGAATTCCCTTACTACAGTAGGAAACTTCAGATGACCCTTCTTCTGGGTGTTGGGGTTCCTCTCTGACACTGATGAAATGCCTGACCAAAGGGGCCCAAAGGACTCTGCATAGATAGTATGTTTCAAACAATGACATCAAGTGCTCTCCATGGGGAAGGGATACATGACTGAGACCCTCATTACTTCAGGAGTGATGATAAGTAGTGGACACTGGAATAGCAAGTATATCCATTTATTAGATTGTCTGCTGGCAGGTGGAGGACCTGGGGGCTTTCCCTGATGAATTAAATATGGTAGACAATGTTAAGGTTCCTTAACTTCTTGAACTTTTCTAAAGGCTTCAGAGAAAGTCAGCCAGTAGGAGAAAATAGAAAACTTAAACTTCATTAGTCCTACTCTCCCCCTCAAATTCAGCCAGAATCACAATATTAAATCATGGATTTTAATATCCATGAACAAGAATTACATAAAGCCCAGTCTAAGGATTCTTAAATTGTCTTAATTATATTAACTTCGGCTCTATTTCAGCCACCCACCTGAGATCGGACGTTATTCAAAGCAGCTCTCTCTGACATCTTTAACATCAATATCCTGCTTTCTGACCACAACCCTCAACTCTTCCAGCTTCCTTGTGTATTTTAATCCATTTCCATTTTAACCTCATTGGCAATAGAGTCCGTGGTTAAATGTGTGGGCTCTTAAATCAGTCTGCTTGGATACACATCCTGGATCAGTTGCCTCCTAGCTGTGTACCCTTAGATAGGCCTCCACTTCCTCATCTAAAGAAAATGGAAGTATTATAATCTAGCAGATACACATGCCCATCTCACATAGTTGTTATGAAGATAAAACAGGGCAATGTGGAATATTCAGCGTAGTAAAAGGTATGGAACATATTACACCTAAATAAATGTTAGCTGTTTATTTATTATTAAATAGCTATTTATTTATGCACATCTATTTATTCCTTTCTGAAGTATCTATTTATTTGGCTGTAACTGGTCCTAGTTGTGGCACGCAGGGTCTTCAATCTTCAATGCGGCATGAGAACTCTTAGTAGCAGTATGTGGGATCGGTTCCCTCACCAGGATCAAGCCCAGGCTTCCTTAGCCACTGGACCACCAGAGAAGGCCCTATTTATTCTTAAATTTGTTCATTTTCTCCTAATTTCTTCCATATCCAGCCTAAAACCTGGATTCCCTTAATTTTCATTTCCTTACATGAGACAGAAACAAATTTATCCTATTAGCTGCTCTGTTTTCTCATCAACACTGGTGAAAACCAATGGGAAAATACATCACTGGGCAGTAACTATCCAAAATGTAAGGCCTTCCAAAGCATCTGTGCTATTGCCATGGTTCAGTAAGCCTTCTACATGTCAACAAACAACAACATCTCTAAATACTGGACAGCATGTAATACAAGCCATATTCCTCAAATATTCTTTATTATCTCCTTTCTGTAAAAAGTTTCAGAATAATGACTCTTTCCCTTTAAGACTGTGTTGAGGCTTTTTTTTTCCATGTATTTTCATACTTCTGACTTTTTCCTAGGTTTGTTTGCTGAGTCCAGAGCAACAGTATAAATGGAGGCATGCATACAATGTTTTAAATATTTAAAAGTTATATATCAAACTAACAGAACATTCCGATTCTATCCAAGATGGAGTAACAGCAACCAATTTACTGCCCCACTTGAAACAAACTCATGCCTTCAAAAACACAGAGAAAATATGTAAAAAAAGTTGTTTTTTTTTTTTTTTTTTTTTGTTTTTTTTCAGAGTTTGGACAACAGTTAACAGATGACAGTGATCCCGGAGAAATGGGGAACAAATGAGGTGAGTCCAATAACTTCTCTAATTTACTCTTTGAGAGAGTCTTCAGGCCACAGCATGGGAGGAAGAATCTTGGAGGACCCCAGAAACTCTGAATTGAGAAGACAGAGCTGAGCATCCAGGGAGAATAAGGTTGCTAGCAGTCACTTCAGAGAGAACCAGACAGGAGAGACTCACATGGAAACACAGCTTGGGATGTCTGCAGAGGCTCAGCTTAAATATTTGGCAGAAAATTATAGTGCATGCACATGTGGACACTACCCCAAACCAGGGGAAAATCGACAGAAACAATGCTTGACATTAACACAGGGTTAGGAAGAGTGCCTCTTCCGATCATCGAGACTGAGAAAACTCATTCACAGGTAATGACCACTCACAAAGGTCTTGCTGTAGGGGGAGGAAAAAATTAACCCCAGGATGAGCACAAAACTAGACCCAGTGAAAAAGTCATAATTGAAAAACAAAAAAGGATCAAACTTTCCTTTTTTGGAAATCAAAACTTTTCCTTTTGGAAATCAGTTTCCAAATAACTATCTTGGAATAAAGTTCAAGCATATTTATAGGAATACAAAAGATGCAGTACTCAAACGGTAATTTTCACAATGTACAGCACACAGTCAAAGATGAACAAACTTGTAAACAGGAAAATATGAACCATGATGAGGAGAATAATCAATAAAACGAAACTGATTCAGAACTAACACATGCTGCTGCTGCTAATTCGCTTCAGTCGTGTCCGACTCTGTGCGACCCCACAGACGTCAGCCCTCCAGGCTTCCCCGTCCCTGGGATTCTCCAGGCAAGAACACTAGAGTGGGTTGCCATTTCCTTCTCCAATGCATGAAGTGAAAAGTGAAAGTGAAGTCTTCAGTCCTGTCTGACTCTTGGTGACCACATGGGCTGCAGCCTACCAGGCTCCTCTGTACATAGGATTTTCCAGGCAAGAGTACTGGAGGAGGGTGCCATTGCCTTCTCCTGTAACACATGCTAGTATTAGTGAAGAAGGCCAACAAAATGCGTATAATAACAATATTGTGTTACAAAATTAAAGAGACATGAAATATAAAAAAGACACAGATATTACTTCTAGAGATAAAAAACTACAGTGACTAAGATAAAAAATATGCTGAATAGAATTAGATGTTCAGTTCAGTTCAGTTCAGTCCCTCAGTTGTGTCTGACTCTTTGCAACCGCATGAATTGCAGCACGCCAGGCCTCCCTGTCCATCACCAACTCCCGGAGTTCACTCAAATTCACGTCCATCGAGTCAGTGATGCCATTCAGTCATCTCATTCTCTGTCGTCCCCTTCTCCTCCTGCCCCCAATCTCTCCCAGCATCAGAGTCTTTTCCAATGAGTCAACTCTTTGCATGCAGTGGCCAAAGTATTGGAGTTTCATCTTCAGCATCATTCCTTCCAAAGGACACCCAGGACTGATCTTTAGAATGGACTGGTTGGATCTTCTTGCAGTCCAAGGGACTCTCAAGAGTCTTCTCCAACACCACAGTTCAAAAGCATCAATTCTTCATGCTCAGCTTTCTTCACAGTCCAACGCTCACATCCATACATGATCACTGGAAAAACCATAACCTTGACTAGACGGACCTTTGGTTGGCAAAGTAATGTCTCTGCTTTTGAATATGCTATCTAGGTTGTTCATAACTTTCCTTCCAAGGAGTAAGCATCTTTTAATTTCATGGCTGCAGTCACCATCTGAAGTGATTTTGGAGCCCAAAAAATAAAGTCTGACACTGTTTCCACTGTTTCCCCATCTATTTCCCATGAAGTGATGCAATCAGATGCCATGATCTTCGTTTTCTGAATGTTGAGCTTTAAGCCAACTTTTTCAGTCTCTTCTTTCACTTTCATCAAGAGGCTTTTTAGTTCCTCTTTACTTTCTGCCATAAGGGTGGTGTCATCTGAATACCTGAGGTTATTGATATTTCTCCCAACAATCTTGATTCCAGCTTGTGCTTCTTCCAGAAAAGTGGTTCTCATGATGTACTCTGCATATAAGTAAATTAAGCAGGGTGACAATACACAGCCTTGACGTACTCCTTTTCCTATTTGGAAGCAGTCTGTTGTTCCATGTCCAGTTCTAACTGTTGCTTCCTGACTTGCATACAGGTTTCTCAAGAGGCAGGTCAGGTGGTCTGGTATTCCCATCTCTTTCAGAATTTTCCAGTTTATTGTGATCCACACAGTCAAAGGCTTTGGCATAGTCAATAAAGCAGAAATAGATGTTTTTCTGGAACTCTCTTGCTTTTTCCATTATCCAGCAGATGTTGGCAATTTGATCTCTGGTTCCTCTGCCTTTTCTAAAACCAGCTTGAACATCAGGAAGTTCACGGTTCATGTACTGCTGAAGCCTGGCTTGGAGAATTTTGAGCATTAATTTACTAGCGTGTGAGATGAGTGCAATTGTGCAGAAGTTTGAGCATTCATTGGCATTGCCTTTCTTTGGGATTGGAATAAAAACTGACCTTTTCCAGTCCTGTGGCCACTGCTGAGTTTTCCAAATTTGCTGGCATATTGAGTACAGCACTTTCACAGTACCATCTTTATAGGATTTGAAATAGCTCAACTGGAATTGCATCACCTCCACTAGCTTTGTTCATAGTGATGCTTCCTAAGGCCCACTTGACTTCACATTCCAGGATGTCTGGCTCTAGGTGAGTGATCACACCATCGTGATTATTTGGGTCGTGAAGATCTTTTTTGTGCCGTTCTTCTGTGTATTCTTGCCAGTTCTTCTTAATATCTTCTGCTTCTGTTAGGTCCATATCATTGTTGTCCTTTATTGAGCCCATCTTTGAATGAAATGTTCCCTTGGTATCTCTAATTTTGTTGAAGAGATCTCTAGTCTTTTCCATTCTGTTGTTTTCCTCTATTTCTTTGCATTGATCGCCGAGGAAGGCTTTCTCTTCTCTCCTTGCTATTCTTTGGAATTCTGCATTCAGATGTTTATATCTTTCCTTTTCTCCTTTGCTTTTCACTTCTCTTCTTTTCTCAGCTATTTGTAAGTCCTCCCCAGACAGCCATTTTGCTTTTCCACATTTCTTTTCCATGGGGATGGTCTTGATCCCTGTCTCCTGTACAATGTCATGAACCTCCATCCATAGTTCATCAGGCACTCTATCTTTCAGATCCAGTCCCTTAAATTTATTTCTCACTTCTACTGTATTATCATAAGGGATTTGATTTAGGTCATACCGGAATGGACTAGTGGTTTTCCCTACTTTTTCAATTTAAGTCTGAATTTGGCAATAAGGAGTTCATGATCTGAGCCACAGTCAGCTCCTGGTCTTGTTTTTGCTGACTGTATAGAGCTTCTCCATCTTTGGCTGCAAAGAATATAATCAATCTGATTTCAGTGTTGGCCATCTGGTGATGTCCATGTGTAGAGTCTTCTCTTGTGTTGTTGGAAGAGTGTGTTTGCTATGACCAGTGCGTTCTCTTGGCAAAACTCTATTAGCCTTTGCCCTGCTTCATTCTGTACTCCAAGGCCAAATTTGCCTGTTACTCCAGGTGTTTCTTGACTTCCTACTTTTGCATTCCAGTCCCCTATAATGAAAAGGACATCTTTTTTGGGTGTTAGTTCTAAAAGGTCTTGTAGGTCTTCATAAAACCGTTCAACTTCAGCTTCTTCAGCGTTACTGTTTGGGGAATAGACTTGGGTTACTGTGATACTGAATGGTTTGCCTTGGAAAACAGAGATCATTCTGTCGTTTTTGAGGCTGCATCCAAGTACTGCATTTAAGACTCTTTGTTGACCATGATGGCTACTCCATTTCTTCTAAGGGATTCCTGCCCACAGTAGTAGATATAACGGTCGTCTGAGTTAAATTCACTCATTCCAGTCCATTTTAGTTCACTGATTCCTAGAATGTCAACGTTCTGTCTTACCATCTCCTGTTTGACCACTGCCAAATTGCCTTGATTCATGGACCTGACATTCCAGGTTCCTATGCAATATTGCTCTTTACAGCATTGGACCTTGCTTCTATCACCAGTCACATCCAGAGCTGGGTATTGTTTTTGCTTTGGCTCCATCCCTTCATTTTTTCTGGAGTTATTTCTCCACTGATCTCCAGTAGCATATTGGGCACCTACTGACCTGAGGAGTTTCTCTTTCAGTATCCTATCATTCTGCCTTTTCATACTGTTAATGGTGTTCTCAAGGCAAGAATACTGAAGTGGTTTGCCATTCCCTTCTCCAGTGGACCACGTTCTGTCAGACCTCTCCACCATGACCCATGTAGACCATTGTTATTGTTTAGTCACTAAGTCGTGTCTGAGTCTTTTGCGATCCCATGGACTAAAGCCTTCCAGACTCCTCTGTACATGGGATTGCCCAGGCAGGAATACCAGAGTGGGTTGCTGTTTCTTTCTCCAGGGGATCTTCCCAACCCCAAGATCCAGCCCACATCTCCTGAACTGGCAGTGGAGTCTTTAACACTGAGCCACCGGAGAAGTCCTAGAGGTAGATTAGGCCTTGCAAAAGATTGGTAAAATTGAAAATGTAACATAAATTAATAAAAATGAAATACATAGAGAAAGAAATATTTGAAAAATTAAAGGACTTCCCTGGTGGTCCAATGGTTAAGAATCTGCCAGCCAAATCAGGGGACACAGATTTGATCCCTGGTCAGGGAGGATTCCACATGCGGTAGAGCAACTGAGCTTGTGCACCACAACTACTGAGCCCACACTCCGCAACTACTGAAACCCATGTACCTTTAAGGGCCATCAATTAGCTGTGGAATAACTTCAAGCAACTTAATATGCAAACAAAAAAGCACATGAAAAGATGTTCAACACCTCTATTTATTAAATAAATCAAAACTACAATGCGATATAAGCTTGCACCAGTCAGAATGGCCATCATCAATAAGTCTACAAATAATAAATACTGTAGAGGGTGTAGAGAAAAGGAAATCCACCTACATTGTTGGTGGAACATACACTTATATAGTCACTATGGAGAACAGTAAGAAGGTTTCTTTAAAAACTAAAAACAGAGCTACTGTACAATTCAGCAATCTCACTCTTGGTCACATATCCAGAGAAAAGCATAATTCAAAAATATACATGCAATCCAGTGTTCCCTGAAGCACTATTTACAATATCCAGGATCTGGAAGCAACCTAAATCCATCAACAGAAGAACAGATAAAAAAGAGTGGTACATATATACAATGGAATATTGCTTAACCATGAAAAGGAACAAAATAATGTCACTTGTAGCAACATGGACAGACCTAGAGGTTGTCATACTAAGTGAAGTAAGTCAAACAGAAAAAGACAAATATTGCTTATATGTAAACTAAAAAAATATGATATTGCATATGTGTGGAATCTAAAAAACGGTACAAACGAACTTAGTTACAAAACCGAAATAGAGTCACAGAGATAGAAAACAAACTTATGTTTACTGAAGGGGAGAGGAGGAATAAATTGGGATATTGGGATTCACATGCACCCTGTTATATATAAAATAGATAATGAATAAAAATCTACTGTGTAGCATGGGAAACTCTATTCAATACTCTGTAATCGACAATATGGGAAAGAACTTAAAAAAGACTGGATATATATAAATGTATAACTGGTTCAATTTGCTATATAGTAGAAATAAACACAACATTGTGAATCAACCACAGTCCAATTTAAAAACTATACAAGCTTAAAGAATATTCATGAAACACTACACCCAACATCAAAATACACATTCTTTTCAAGAACAAACAGACTATTTGCCAAGATAGACCACAATTTAGGCCATAAAGTAAGTCTCAATAAGTTCAAAATTATTCAGGTCATAAAAATGTTCTCTGACTACAACAGAATTAAAATAGAAATCAACAACAGAACAATCTCTGGAAATCACCAAATATTTAAAAAATAATAACGCATTTCCAAATAACTGATGAATCAAAGGAGAAATAAGGAAAATTAGAAAATATTTTAAACTGAGTAAACACTAAATATCAGAAAGCAATATTAAGGGGGAAATTATAGTGCTAAGTATCTATATTAAAGGAGGTCAACCTCAGTTTTCACCTTAAGAGAAGCAATTAGAAAAAGAAAAGCAAATAAACCTCCCCCAAAGCAAAACATGAACATAAATGTAAAAATTATAAACCAAATTTTAGTAAGTAGAATTTAACTCTCAATCCCAGTCTCTTATAGACAGATATAAATATGACTGAGACTGCTAAAAAAAAAATGCTATTAGAGAAAATTAACACATGTATAATAGCTATTCCTAAAGTCTGACCACACAATTTCTACTGATGAGTTTGTTGTAAATAAAATCACTTTTAAAATCTTGATGATACATTGTTATATTGTGGCAATTAAAATAATACTAAAAGTCTTAATTCTTAATGAGATGTAAATGAATACGTATATCTTGGGATAAGATTTCCAGTAACAGCACCATAAAGAGATACACAAGAATAGATGATAGACTCTAAAAAAGTGGTGACTCAAAATGTTTCGAGTGATGAAAAACTAATGATATCTTATGAAATGTGACTTTTTAAATTAGCATTTAAAAGCAAATTTAGTATTTGCTAAATATGTGATTTTAAATAAGTTTTTGTAACTAAATTGGTCTACTAATAAGTAAAATGGGAGCAATTCTGCATTTAGTGTTTCTTAATATTGGGCATAAAACTTTTAGCATAATATGTTATTGATGTGGGAAATGACTACATGATGTTAAGTAAAAAGTTTTTATCAAGTAGCATATAATGTGATATTTTTGTAAAAGGAGAATGTCTATTTCTGCAAAACTACCTCTTGGAAAGATGGTGACCAATATATTGACTGAGATTATTACTAAATGGTAGAATGAGATTAAAGGTAACATTTTTGTTTCAATTATTCCCTCTGTCCAAATTTTCTACAATAAACATAATTTTGGTATTATAAAAATGAAAGACAAGAAATGAACATCTTCACTGAAGCCATGTCCACTTTACACCTAGTTATTTGATTTACAATAACAGATCTGTTTATCTAATAAGATGTCACTAATTTGTAGCATTTCACTCTAGTTATACTACTTTTAATTTCCATCTCTACACTTTTTAATTTCAATGAGATTTTTGTTACTTTAGATTGGTTACTAAAGAATAAGAAAAATCCTATTTGTTGTATATGTTCAGGTCATAAAAATACACTTAGTATATCAAGAGAACCCAACAATCAATCTTTTCTTCAGTTTTTTTTAAAAGTAGATAAGTAATTTAATTAGAGTTCTTAATTTATACTTCTGACAAAACGTGGTCCACTGGAGAAGGGAATGCCAGACCACTTCAGTATTCTTGCCTTGAGAACCCCATGAGCAGTATAAAAAGGCAAAAAGATAGGACACTGAAAGATGAATACCCCATGTCAGCAGGTGCCCAATACACTACGGGAGATCAGTGGAGAAATAACTCCGGAAAGAATGAAGGGATGGAGCCAAAGCAAAAACAACAGCCAATTGTAGATATGACTGGTGATGGAAGTAAAGTCCAATGCTGTAAAGAGCAATATTGCATAGGAACCTGGAATGTTAGGTCCATGAATCAAGGCAAATTGGAAATGATCAAACAGGAGATGGCAAGAGTGAACATCAACATTTTAGGAATCAGAAAGCAAAAATGGACTGGAATGGGTGAATTTAACTCAGATGACTATTATATCAACTAGTGCAGGCAAGAATCCCGTAGAAGAAATGGAATAGCCATCAGAGTCAACAAGAGAGTCTGAAATGCAGTACTTGGATGCAATCTCAAAAATGACAGAATGATCTCTGTTCATTTCCAAGGCAAACCATTCAATATCACAGTAATCCAAGTCTATGCCCCAACCAGTAACACTGAAGAAGCTGAAGTTGAACGGTTCTATGAAGACCTACAAGACCTTCTAGAACTAACACCCAAATAAGATGTCCTTTTCATTACAGGAGACTGGAATACAAAAGTAGAAGTCAAGAGATATCTGGAGTAACAGCAAATTTGGGCTTGGAGTACAGAATGAAGCAGGGCAAAGGCTAATAGAGTTTTCCCAAAATAGCGCACTGGTCATAGCAAACAGACTCTTCAAACAACACAAGAGAAGACTCTACACATGGACATCACCAGATGGTCAACACCGAAATCAGATTGATTATGTTCTTTGCAGCCAAAGATGGAGAAGCTCTATACAGTCACAAAAACAAGACCAGGAGCTGACTGTGGCTCATATCATGAACACCTTAATACCAAACTCAGACTTAAAGTGAAGAAAGTAGGGAAAATCACTAGACCATTCAGATATGACCAATATCAAATCCCTTATGATTATACAGTGGAAGTGAGAAATAGATTTAAGGGACTAGATCTGATAGAGTTCCTGAAGGACTACAGAATGAGGTTCGTGACATTGTACAGAGGCAGGGATCAAACCATCCCCAAGTAAAAGAAATGCAAAAAGGCAAAATGGTTGTCTGAAGAGGCCTTACAAATAGCTGTGAAAGAAGAGAAGCAAAAGGCAAAGGAGAAAAGGAAAGATATACACATTTGAATGCAGAGTTCTAAAGAATAGCAAAAGAGATAAGAAAGCCTTCCTCAGTGATCAGTGCAAAGAAATAGAGGAAAACAATAGAATGGGAAAGATTAGAGATCAAGAAAATTAGAGATACCAAGGGAACATTTCATTCAAAGATGGCACAATAAAGGACAGAAAGGATATGAACCTAACAAAAGCAGAAGATATTAAAAAGAAGTGGAAAGTATGCACAGAACTATACAAGAAGATCTTCATGACCCAGATAATCACGATGGTATTATCACTCACCTAGAGCCAGACATACTGGAATGCAAAGTCAAACGGGCCTTAGAAAGCATAACTACAAACAAAGCTAGTGTAGATGATGGAGTTCCAGGTGAGCTATTTCAAATTGTAAAAGATGACGCTGTGAAAATGTTGCACTCAATATGTCAGCAAATTTGGAAAACTCAGCAGTGGCCACAGGACTGGAAAAGGTCAGTTTTCATTCCAATCCCAAAGAAAGGCAATGCCAAAGAATGCTCAAACTACTGCACAATTGCACTCATCTCACACGCTAGCCAAGTAATGCTAAAGATTCTCCAAGCCAGGCTTTAACAGTATGTGAATCGTGAACTTCCAGATATTCAAGCTGGATTTAGAAAATGCAGAGGAACCAGAGATCAAACTTCCAACATTTGTTGGATCATTGATAAAGCAAGAGTGTCCCAGAAAAACATCGACTTCCGCTTTACTGACTATGCCAAAGCCTTTGACTGTGTGCATCACCACGAACTGTGGAATATTCTTAAAGAGATGGGAATACCAGACCACCTGACCTGCCTCTTGAGAAACCTGTATGCAGGTCAGGAAGCAACAGTTAAAACTGCACATGGAACAACAGACTTGTTTCAAATCAGGAAAGGAGTAGGTCAAGGCTGTATATTGTCACCCTGCTTATTTAACTTATATGCAGAGGACATCATGAGAAACGCTGGGCTGGATGAAGCACAAGCTGGAATCAAGATTGCTGGGAGAAATATCAATAACCTCAGATATGGAGATGATACAACCCTTGTGGCAGAAAGTGAAGAACTAAAAATCCTCTAGATGAAAGAGGAGAATGAAAAAGTTGGCTTAAAACTCAACATTCAGAAAACTAAGATCATGGCATCCAGTCCCATCACTTCATGGCAAATGGAAGGGAAAACAGTGACAGACTTATTTCGGGGGTCTCCAAAATCACTGCAGATGATGACTGCAGCCATGAAATTAAAAGACACTTGCTTCTTGGAAGAAAAGACGCTTGCTCCTTGGAAGACAAGTTATGACCAACCTAGACAGCTTGTTAAAAAGCAGAGACATTACTTTGCCCTCAAAGGTCCATCCCATCAAGGCTATGTTTTTCCAGTAGTCATGTATGGATGTGAGAGTTGGAGTGTAAAGAAAGCTTAGTGCCACAGAATTGATGCTTTTGAACTGTGGTGTTGGAGAAGACTCTTGAGAGTCCCTCGGACTGCAAGGAGATCCAACCAGTCAATCCTAAAGGAAATCAGTCCTGAATATTCATTGAAAGGCTGATGCTGAAGCTAAAACTCCACTACTTTGGCCACCTGATGTGAAAAACTGACTCATTTGAAAAGACCCTGAAGCTGGCAAAGATTGAAGGTAGGGGGAGAAGAGGACAACAGAGAATGAGATGGTTGGATGGCATCACTGACTCAATGGACATTAGTTTGAGTAAACTCTGGGAGTTGGTGATGGACAGGGAGGCCTGGAATGCTGCAGTCCATGGGGTTGCAAAGAGTCGGACACGACTGAGTGACTGAACTGAACTGAACTTATCTTATTCCTAATTCATCAGAGCTAAAGGTATTCTAGGGGCTTCCCTGATGGCTCAGTCAGTAAAGAACCCACATGCAATGTAGTAGACGCAGTTAGACCCCTGATTAAGGAAGAACCCCTTGAGCAGGAAATGGCAACCCACTCCAGTATTCTTGCCTGGGAAATCTCATGGACAGAAGAACCTGGTGGGCTACAGTTTATAGCGTTGCAAAGAGTCAGACACACCTTAGCGACTAAACTACCACCAAAGGTGTTCTTAGTCCATAAATAAGAATTCAGAGTTCTGTGTTGAGGATTAGCAGGAGATAGTATCAAACTATTGGGTTGGCACCAAACTTCATTTGAGTTTTTCCATAATATTTTATGAAAAAATCCATATGAACTTTTGGGCCAACCCAATACATCAGCTACCCTGTTGCCCTGATGGAATGAGAAAATCAATCCTTGTTCCCTTCCTTGGATCCTGAAACTGTGGCTGTGTTTGTCTACTGAGGGAAGAGAGTGGGAAGCAAAAGAGAGATTTCTGTGAAAGCAGAAGGACCCAGAGCAGCATCTCTGAATATTAAAGGGACACACTCACTCATAATGGCTTCCTGGGTGTGTCTTCTGTTTTCAAAATCTATTAGCTCTGCACTGTCACTTAATGTCCTCTATAGTTTCTTAATGCTTATTTTGGTTCACTGTTGTAATTCATTCCCAAGAGATGAAGCTGAAGAAGACTATTCTGGTAAGATTCTCTTTCAACATCTGGTGTTTCCTATAGCTCTGTGACGTTTACTCTTTTTTTTCCTCAACTTTGAATTTAGTGTACTTGCTTCCTTGAAACCAACAATTTTTTGCATATTGCAATAAAATAAAATATTTGCTTCCAAAATTTTCTCTTTTACCCATCTCATGTTTCTTCCCCTTGCCCATCCCAATAAACATGAAGACAGTCTCAGCAATTAATCCTTCAAAGAAGGAATGTCAATTGATCAACCAATTTATACTTCTGCTTTAGTCATTCTGATTAAGACTCTATTTATTCACTCTGAATAAGACCCTAGGAGATGAAAATCTTTATGAGGACTCAAAATGAGTTCAAAAAACCATGTATGAATCAAAACTGAATTGATATCTCAGAAACAGGGAAAAGGGAACAAAAACAGAATGAAGAATCTGGCCTTTCAAGAAAAGGGATGAGTTTAATGAGAAACTTTCCAGGGCATCCTATGTTGGAGAAAGTACATGGAGGTGAGGATAAAGGTATACATGTTGGGATACAATGAATAACCCTGCTTGGAGGAAATTGGTTTTATTACTGAAAGTGAAGGCACTTTATGGAAGAAGATTGCATCACTAGTGACTCTTGGGATCCCATGGACTATAGCCCACCAGGTTCCTCTGTCCATGGGATTTTCCAGGCCAGAACACTGAAGTGGGCAGCCTTTCCCTTCTCCAGGGGATCTTCCAGACCCAGGGATCAAACCTAGGTCTCCTGTGCTGCAGGAGGTCTCCTGCATTGCAGGTGCATTCTTTACTGACTCAGCCACCAGGGAATTTTATTGAGGAGCAGAGAGAAGAGAGTGTTATGGATTACAGATGATCGTGAAGATCAGACTTAAAAGCATGGCTTCACATAATAGACAACTTATATAAGCATACCTTGTTTTCTTGTGCTTCGCTTTATCTGTTTCACAGATACTGAATTTTTTGCAAATTGAAGGTTTGTGGCAATCCTGAGTTGAGCTAGTCTATCAGCACCATTTTTTCCAACAGCATTTGTTCACCTCATGCCTGTGTCATATTTTGATAATTCTCATAATAATTGCAAACTTTTTCAATATTATATTTGTTATGGTGACCAGGGATATTTAATGCTACTAATGCAAAAAGATTTTGACTTACTGAAGGCTTGCTGATGGTTAGGACTTTTTAACAAAGTATTTTTTTAATTAAAGTTATATAGGTTTTTTTAGACATAATGTCATTACACATTTAGTAGTCTACAGTATATTTCAAATATAACTTTTATACACACTGAGAGAACAAAAAATTTGTATGACTCCCTTTATTGCAATATTCACTTTCTTGTGATGATCTGAAACGGAACCCACAATATTTTTGAGGTTTGTCTGCATCCATCACAATAGTTTAAGAAATAATGCGTCATACAGAATTATTATTTTTACACTGAATTGGTAATGAATTAAAGAATGAAAAGGGGAAATAAGGTTCAAGAAAGCTCATTAGAAAGATGTTGCAAGAACCTGGCTATAGGGTAATGGATCCTGAATCAGGGTAGTGCTGAAAAATGGAGCAGGGAGTATGTCAAGAAGAAAAACTCAGGAAATAAAAATAATAATGGGGTAACAGATAGGGTTATGGGAAGGCAAAAATATGAGGAGTTGAAGACATTTCAAAGCATAAAGGAATTTTGGTACAAACTACAGAAATGAAAACAGTGGGGTGGGACTCACATCACAGGATCTGTGCCAATTCATATCATTCTTGCTAATATCATTTTTGGTTCTTTAAGTAGCTTCCGTGCTGGCTTAGCTGGAAAATAATACACCTGCAAGACTGCCATCAATGAAGGAGACACAGGTTTGATCCCTGGGTCAGGAAGATCCCCTAGAGAAGGAAAAAGCAACCTACCCCAAAATTCTTGCCTGGAAAATCCCAAGGACAGAGGAGCCTTGTGGGCTACAGTCCATGGGGTTGGAAGAGTCAGACACAACTGAACAACTCAACCACCAAGTAGATAAAAGGATTTTGTTGTACTAACTTAGAAGTAATGAAAATAAAAAACCTTTCCTGGCTACTCATTTAAAAGGCAATGTTTACATAAAGAAATACAAAAGGGTTTTCAGGAAATCCTAAAATGGTATTTTCCAGTACCGAGTTGTATATTTCCACTACTCAGCAGACAGATCTGTAAAAACAAATATTACATTTTAGTCTTATTTAGATGACATTAAAATTCATCATATATTTCTAACGATTGTTTTCACTTAAATTCGAATAAAAAAACCAAATATGTGTATGTGTATGTATTTTCCATAGTTTCTTCTGGCTCTACGTACATAGCCTCTGAGTTTTAACAGTCCTTTTGAAGTCTAATTGGAATAGGCAATGCACTGTGTTCACCGATATCATTTTGAAACTGTCTGACCCGTTATTACATAAAGATGAGCGTTTCACTTAATAAAGACTTAGAGTAACACAATTTGTTACACCATAATTAAAGATGGACACATCTGTTCCATTTTAATTCAAACCCTTTGAACATAATTACATAAAGCTGCAAGAACAGAAATTCTGTCTTAGAAATTTACTATCAAAAAAAAAAATCATTCTCTCTATAGAAACTGCATGGGCAAAGGACAAATTGCAAAACGAAGTCAAATCAATGTCTCTCCTTCTGTATCAAAGCATGAAATACAGCTAAGATCCCAGATTAAAGTACTGTCCCCATATGAAAACCATAATTAGTTAAGGAAACCCAGGTGAAGGCCAATTATTATGGAAAGTATTAGCATTCCATCCCCGTGGAGAGGTACTATCTTTATATGTTCTCTTAGCCCATAGACACACAAAAAAGGAGGGAACAAATACTAAAATAGTTGAAAGGAAAACAAACAGAAGATATTCAATATTTATGTGTTACCTTTAAACTTCCTACTACATTCTAAATTTTCAATCATAATAATTTCATAGACCTTGCTTCAAAATAGTGTATCCTCTTGATAAGGACCAAGGTATTTTATCCAAAATAGTTTTTAGGTTAACAGTAATCAGATGTATAAATAAAGAAAGCAGAAGTAAGGGAAACCTATGATTTCAGAATAAATTCTGAGTATTTAATAACATGAGTTAAATGGCAAACCATGCACACAAATATCCCTGAAATGTAGGCTGTTAGTCTGTTTTATTTATGTTTCCATATCCTGAAGATGGCTTAATGAGGAGATGCAATCAGGATTAGCTAAGCAGTGAGAAGTTGGAGGGAACAGGGTGGCAGTAAGATTTATATAAATATTTGCAGAGACTGGGAAGAGCAGATGCTCCTATAATCCAGACAATGTGTGTGCACTTCATTTTAAAATAAAATAAAACAGTTGAAAGCCAAAATATAATTAATCGAAGGAAATGCTTTAATCAACATCTTCCAAATCCTTAAGCTCTGCTGAAAAGATTAAAGAAACATAAAAGAAATTAAAATATGATATTCAAAAGGAAACAAGAATTGGTCTATTCCTGATGTTCTTTTATTTCAGATGTGGGATTGCTACATGCAATTAATACGTGTTTCCGACTGTTGCCAACTATGAAATTTCCTAGGTGTTTAAGATACTAAATAAATCGCCTAACTGTATAATTTACAATGTAGCAATGATACTTTTCTCTCTTCATTATTAATTTATCATGAGAAATGTGTATGCATGCCTTATTTCCTGTAGTTCGACACAGACACCTTTCCAATGGAACAGGAGAAAGCAGTTTACATGAGTGTCAATTTTATATTCACAGGTTACCTACAAAGATGAAAAAGGAGTTGCACATCAAGAAAGAAGTATATCAATCTATGCAGATATCCAACATGAATCATATAGACCCAAAAGAAGTGTTATTAACTTTAAACTCAGCTTTTGGCTCTGTTTTTCTAAATTCAGGGTCTCTTTTGTATTATTTCTGTTGTTTTCTGCCCAAGATTTGATGAACTACACAATATGAACCTATAATTATTACTAAAGCTCAGAGAAGAACAATTTAAACAGAGGATTTCAAAACAATGTCGCAAGGAAATAAAAAGCACATGCATTCATGGCAAATTCAAAATATACTAATATTTAAAGCTCAGAGCACTTGCTCTTTCCACAAACAAAATTTTATTGATGACAGGAGTCACTTCACATATTCATATACAACACCAGAATATTATAAGCAGTTTTTAAACATAAGATTAGCTCCTATAGACAGTTAACAGCTTAGCACTGTTAATTGCAAGAACACATTTGAAACAGAACTTGAGCCTGATTATAATTTCTGGTAGAAATTTTATAAGTTTCTACTAAAATTTTACTACACATTCTCTAGCACTCTGAATTAGAAGTTATGAAATCTTAAAATATTTGATCTTGCAAAAACACTGCTGAAACTGTTACTAAAGTGCCCTGGATCAGAATTTCTTATATATGCCCTCCTAAAAATAAATGTTAATGATAAAAAGACTCTTATATCTGAGAGATCTATTGTGAAATCTAGACTGGGAAAGCGAAAGCAGCGATGTGGCAGTTTGTTCTCTGTTCTGTCACTGTTATGGTAACTTTGAAGGGCATATCCATTGTACTTATTTTCCTCTTATATACTACTTGCTTGATATTCTGTTCTAACAAAAGAACAAAATATCAAACAGCTAGCATATAACTGAAAAGAAGATATAAAGATTCTTGACTCAGTCTCTAGATGGCTTTTGGCATTTGTTTCATAATTTATGTGCAATGGCCCTTTAATTGTCAAATCACTGACCCTGTGCGGTGAGTTTACTCTTATTAAAATAGTCCATATTTTACTTTCAGAAAACAATTCTGAAAAGTTACCCTGTCGGATTTACACATCAATGCTAATCTTTATCAAATAAGGTTGTGTTACTCAAATTAATGATTTCACATAGCAAACTCAACTAAAGATTTGTAACCAAGCCCAATAATAATGTTTATTAAGAATATGGTCATTTCTGTCAACACATTCACTGGAGAGATAAGCAGAGAGTAGTCACAAGAATGTTCCCTTTATTCTGTCTCCTTTTTCTCCATTCTTATCTGTACACCACAGAGACGGACACAGAGTTTAATTATTGTGGTTGTTGAATATCATTATCACCATCATCCAAGTTTATCACTTGGCATAAGGAAATCAGAAATTAATTTCTGTTGGGGATGCTGAGGCTGGGACCCAATATCTGGAAACCCAAGTCTCATCTCTGCCATTATGTTGCATTGTAATCATCTGCAAAATGAGGAGACTGGTATAAGGACATGTCACCCCAAGGCACTTGTACCCTGGGCATTGTCTGCAGCAAGTCAAGATATTAATATAACCAACTATGTGTGAAAGTCATGCATAAATCTGTAACTGTAATGTCTGATAAGACATCCCCTGAGCACCGAAGAGTTGATGCTTTTGAAGTGTGGTGTTGAAGAAGACTCTTGAGAGTCCCTTGGACTGCAAGGAGATCCAAGCAGTCCATTCTGAAGGAGATCAGCCCTGGGATTTCTTTGGAAGGAATGATGCTAACGCTGAAATTCCAGTACTTTGGCCACCTCATGCGAAGAGCTGACTCATTGGAAAAGACTCTGATGCTGGGAGGGACTGGGGGCAAGAGGAGAAGGGGATGACAGAGGATGAGATGGCTGGATGGCATCATTGACTCGATGGACGTGAGTCTGAGTGAACTCTGGGAGTTGGTGATGGACAGGGAGGCCTGGCATGCTGCGATTCATGGGGTCGCAAAGTGTCGGACATGACTGAGCAACTGATCTGATCTAATCTGAACCAAATATAGCTATTAAAATATAAGGAAATCAACAGGAAATAAAATTTAAATTTTCATTTCTCATTCATTAAAGCCAAATTTCAAGTGTTCATAGCCCCACATACCTAGTGGCTTCTCATAAGAAAGAAATTTCTTCATAAATGATTATGTTTCATAAATGATTAGTTTTTGTAACTTGGGAAAATACACATCAAAATGATCAGTGTACAAAATTATCACCCTGTTTTCAACAAGCAATGGAGTAGCAGAGTCATTTACAAAATTGTGGTTCTTTCTGTGGTTCTAACACTTTTGTTTTCCCTGACAATGGAGTAAGACATGCAAAGGACTTTGTTTCCTTTTTAATAAGAAGTCCTGAGTATATATGTGAACTGTGAACTTCCAGATGTTCAAGCTGGCTTTAGAAAAGGCAGTGGAACCAGAGATCAAATTGACAACATCCACTGGATCATCAAAAAAGCAAGAGAGTTCCAGAAAAACATCTATTTCTGCTTTATTTACTATGCCAAAGCCTTTGACTGTGTGGATCACAACAAACTGTGGAAAATTCTGAAAAAGATGGGCATACCAGACCACCTGACCTGCCTCTTGAGAAACCTGTATGCAGGTCAGGAAGCAACAGTTAGAACTGGACATGGAACAACAGACTGGTTGCAAATAGGAAAAGGAGTACGTCAAGGCTGTATATTGTCACCCTGCTTATTTAACTATATTCAGAGTACATTATGAGAAACGCTGGGCTGGATGAAGTACAAACTGGAATCAAGATTGCCAGGAGAAATATCAGTAACCTCAAATATGCAGATGACACCACCCTTATGGCAGAAAGTGAAGAAGAACTAAAAAGCCTCTTGATGAAAGTGAAAGAGGAGAGGGAAAAAGTTGGCTTAAAGCTCAATATTCAGAAAATTAAGATCATGGCATCCGGTCCCATCACTTCACAGCAAATAGATGGGAAAACAATGGAAACAGTGACAGACTTTATTTTGGGGGGCTCAAAAATCACTGTAGATGGTGACTTCAGCCATGAAATTAAAGATGCTTACTCCTTGGAAGGAAATTTATGACCAACCTGCTGCTGCTGCTAAGTCGCTTCAGTCATGTCCGACTCTGTGCGACCCCATAGACGGCAGCCCACCAGGCTCCCCCTTCCCTGGGATTCTCCAGGCAAGAATACTGGAGTGGGTTGCCATTTCCTTCTCCACTGCATAAAAGTGAAAAGTGAAAGTGAAGTCGCTCAGTCGTGTCCGACTCTTAGCGACCCCATGGACTGCGGCCCACCAGGGTCTTCCGTCCATAGGATTTTCCAGGCAAGAGTACTGGAGTGGGGTGCCATGGACCAACCTAGACAGCATATTTAAAAGCAGAGACATTACTTTGCCAACAAAGCTCCATCTTGTCAAGGCTATGGTTTTTCCAGCTGTCATGTATGGATGTGAGAGTTGGACTATAAAGAAAGCTGAGCGCCGAAGAATTGATGCTTTTGAACTGTGGTGTTGGAGAAGACTCTTGAGAGTCCTTTGGACTGCAAGAAGATCCAACCAGTCCATCCTAAAGGAAATCAGTCCTGAATACTCATTGGAAAGACTGCTGCTGAAGCTAAACTTCAATACTTGGGCCATCTGATGTGAAGAATTGACTCATTTGAAAAGCCCCTGATGTTGGGAAAGATTGAAGGTGGGAGGAGAAGGGGACGACAGAGGATGAGATGGTTGGATGGCATCACCAACTCAATGGACATGAGTTTGAGTAATCTCTGGGAGTTGGTGATGGACAGGAAGGCCTGGCGTGCTGCAGTCCATGGGGTTGTAAAGAGTCAGACACTATTGAGCGATTGAACTGAACTAAACAATACTAAAGCGTATCTTAGTGGTCATGCAAACCTCACAAAACATATACCTGTATAATATTGTACCAAAGATTTACTTCAAAGATTGTTTACTATGGTGTATTAGTTCTGATACTACAAAAAGAAACAGTCAAACACAAATACACCACAAATCTCTTTTCAAATAAAGACAATCAAATAAAAACTAACTCTAAAATTAGTATATTCATACTAGTATATAGGCAAGCAATCTTAGAATGATCTAAAAGTCTAGTGACTTAGATTTAACAACACTTAATGACATGACTTTATATAATACTCTATTAAGAAAGAGAATAAAATAAATCCACATGATAACATGTGAGTAATTATAGAGTGTCAGCATTGTTTTCAAACATACTAAAATGTACACATTCAGATAAATGTTACTCAAGGAGTTACTTTTCAGAAAAATGAATTGACCTTTACAGTCTCTGAAATATTCTTATTGATAACATTAGTGGTGTCTATCATAATATACTGAATAACTGTTTTGCTTTTTAAAATAATTTAATGTCATCTAAAGCCAAATTTGGGTTGTAATTTCTGATTATAATCAAGGTGGAACTATAAAATAGTACTGTGGGAGTAATAATAATAAAGAAGTAGCATTTACTGGATATCCATGAAATATCAAGAGGTGTTGAGTATTTAACATAATTATTCTAGTCTTTGTAATTATTGCCCCATCTCACAGATGAGGAAACAACTGTTCGTAGAAGTTCATAACTTGCTTAATGTAACATGGCAGATATGTTCCTTGTTCCAGAACAAGGATTCAGACTCTAATCTAACTAGAGCAAATCTGTGATGCTAAGGTTAATTCTCAATGAGAAATTCTAAAAATTGGGGTTTTATTTATAATTATTATAACTTCCACAACTTGTTAATAACCACTTGTAACATGATCCAGATCAATATCTAATATACATTTTATGATGTGATTTTTTAAAGGAAAATGAACTATGAACCCAATTATTCCTCCAAATACGTATTATTTTTAATGTAGAAAATCAATAAAACTCTTCAGTAAAACCCTGCAAATATTTGTTTTAATTATTTATAATTAAATATTAAATCATTTGGTATAATTTTCATAAATTAACATGAATATTTTAATTTAATTGAAAAGTAAATATGTGTCCATATAAATTTACAATGTGAAAACATAGAGAAAATCATTTGTTTATAAATTTTAGTTTACAAAAGACTAAAAAATTTGATATAAAATATTAAATTTACAAACATTGATTCCAATGTTTTAGTTTTTGCAGTTTATGAAATAGCATATTTTATCTTTCAAATATAACTTAGAATATGTTCTATATACAGTTCAATAAGACAAAGGTTCATATAAATATCATGTACCTTTGAATACTATGAATCAAGTACATAATACTAAGATAAAGCTGTCAGGTAGCATACTAGACAAAGTGGAATCATTAGAGAGTTTGTATCAATTAAGAAAGTTCAACTAGTTATTTAAATACTTGAGTCTATTCATTAGCCTGATTCAGAAAGCTGAAAGAAATTACCAAAATGTAATTATACCCAGCTTGGTGCTTGACACTTTGAAAGCCCCACAGGTCATGACTGAACAAATAGCTCCTGATCACCAGAACCAGTGATATCTTAGAAGAATATAGAGAAGAGATCTTGGTATTTAAGATGCTGCAATTTTTAAAAAGTAAAAAGATTTGAAATGGCAACTATTAATTGAGAAACAATGCCCATTAATCAGCATAAAATATATGGGAACTAGTTAGTTTCCAGAAACATGTACATTAAACTTTCCAAAAAAATTGGTGGATGTTATAAATCTTAAATTCAGTCTCAAAAGCAATGTTAACAAGTACATTCCCTTCTTACTTAGAGGTTTCCTTTCTATAGATGTCTTAACCCATTTAATCAAGCTCCTAAATACTACTGCATGGCAGGCAATTAAGACTCTAAGTATTCAGAATATACATCTGTGGACCCATTTCTTTTGAGACAAGAAAAGAAAATTACTTAGCTGTAATTCTTACTCTCGATGAATTGTAATTACAAAGACTCTAAACCTTTTGAACTCAAGTGCTTCTCTAGTGCATTTGAGATAAAAAAGAAAATTCCATCTTGTGAATTTTAAATCATTCAATGTCCTCACAAACAGGTGCATGCAACCTCTAATTCTCAAAGTCCAGCGTATATCTAAATATACAAGCTATACATCTCACAATAGGCAGAATGGAGACAGTTATAATGATGACCCAGAAGATCAAGAAGAAAAGTTCAAAAAAAAATTTACTGCAGTAGATCTAAATAAAGTGTCTCTCCACTTAAGGAAACAAGCATAAGTTCTCACCCCCATAATTGGGAGCTGTTCTGGTTAACATTCCTTTTTCCCCCAAATTATATGGTTCACCAATGTTCAAAGATTTATAAAGAGTACTGAATTTAGGCTGAAAATAATTTAACTATGGATGTTCAGAACTTCCTTCAGCAGTTTTTCCCTGTCCCAAGCATCACCATTAAATACATACATCATTATTACTATGCAGTCTTATAGGTGCAGAGCGTGTGTGTGCTTAGTTTCTCGGTAGTGTCCAACCCTTTGTGACCTCATGGACTGTAGCCCTCCAGGCTCCTCTGTCCATGGGATTCTCCAGGCAAGAATACTGGAGTGGGTGGTCATTTCCTACTGCAGGGTGTAGGTGCATAGTACATAGGAAACAGAGTTTTCCTACGTAGGAATAAATTTGCTTTTAGTTTACTTAATGGACATTTATCTCTCAATCATGAAATAAGAAATCTGAAACGAAATGTGTCCATTGACACTTTTTTAGATGTTGGGTTCGCAGATCAACAAACCTTCAGTATAGACAGAAATAATAACCTGTGTGTGCACACGGACACACACATAAAATCTTGAGCAGCACAGAAAGACTTTAACATGTCTTCAAAGATATAAGCGGCTATGTAGCAAGAACTCACCAACACACTCTGCCTGCTGAAACTTGCTTCTCATCACTATAGTTGGGGTGACTCCTGAGTCTTCATTTAATTTTCACCAGTGAGGAAATAAATGTCCAAGATCTCCATTACCCCATTGCTTGAATCCTTGGTGTCATGAAAACGTCCTGCCCTCACTGCTGGAAGGTGAGGGTGGGGAGTGTGACTAGGGGGCTGTGTTTCCACTCCCACCTTCAGGCCCACTTCATAATGGGAGATGTGTTCCAGAATCTTGGGTTGGAAATTAGAATTAAGTTTTCCCATAGAAATAAAAGTCTGAATATCTAAATCTTCCCAGATAACTAGTATTATAATTCAGCTACTTAATATGATTTTGTGGTCTGGCCAGGATAAACTACCTCATATAACATCAATATTATTAGAAAAAGACATTTGGAGCTTTAGAATAACTGAAAAATCAATTTTTTGAAATATATACTGTCCATAATAAGGATAATGTCAATAAATTAAGAGCACAAAGGAGTAAATCAAGGTTAGCACTCTGTAAAATCATAGATTTTTACATAATTTTTGGAGGACATACTTTTCCAATACTTTGTGTTAACAAATGAACAAATTAAGAATAGTTAAGCTTAGGGAGTAGAGAACTTTGCCCAGGGTAAAGGAGACTTGAGAATTCAAGTCATATATTCATGTGGTCATTTTTTTTTATTCTAATTCAAGTGGCTGGATTTTGTTTTCCTTGTTTTTATTTTCTACAGACCTGGTAATACTGGACAAATATCTTCCTTTTTATCCAAAATTATCATGTTTATTTTGGGTTTTACTAGATTATGCTAATTAGCATATTTCCACAACAAAACAAACTTTCTCTTGACCCCGCTCTTCACATTAACCCCTATTCATTTCTTTCTTCCCTATACAGCAAAACTATGTGAAAGGGTTGCCTTTACTTATAATTTCTAATTCCTTTCTTTTCATTCTCTCTTAAACTCACTCCAATCAAACCTAAAGCTCACCTTCCTACCAAACCTTTTCCTGTCAAGACTACTACTGATGTCCTTGTTCAATCCAATGGTTAGTTTCCTGCCCGTGCTTGATAGGATAGCAACATTTGACACAGGTGATCATTCCCTCCTTACTGATTCATTTTCCAGTTTTTGTTTTCTCTCTCTAACTTCATCTAGTTTCTTGGCTACTCTTCCCAATCTACTTCCTTAGAGACCTTATATGCTATAGTTCCAGGACTTAATGTTAATACTTTGAAGACTTTGTTCCACCACCGTCTCGTGGTGTCTATGATTTCTAATTAGAAGTTCATGGTTTTATGAATCTCAGTTCCCTGTAGATAAGAACTCTTTTCTTTCTTGCTACTTTCAAGATATTCTCTTTACCTTTGATTTTCAAAAGTTTGACAATGATGTGACCAGACACAGTATCAATTATATTTACCTTCGTCTGAGTTTGCTTAGCTTCCTGAAGCAGTAGTATATCTTTCATTAGATTGGAGAAATTTTCAATCATTTCTTTTTCTTCAAATACTTTTTCTGGGTTATTCTCTTTCTTCGCACCTGGACTCCAAAAACAGTTGTGTTAGACATTTTTGTATTGCCCACAGATTCTAAATATCTATTCAAATTTCTGAATTTTTATTTTTTGCTTTTTCAGATTGAATAATTTCTACAGATCTTTCTTCAAATTCACTGACTCTTTCCTTTGCCATCTCCATTCTGCTGTTAACCCACCCAGGGAATTCTTTAATACAGATACTGTGTTTTTTTAGTTCTAGAATTTTCACTGGATTCTTTTTTTATGTTTTCTATTTTTCTGATGAGAAATATATTTTCATTTATTATAACCATCTTTACCTTATGAAGCATAGTTAAAATAGCAAGTTTAAAATCCTTGTCTGCTAATTTCAACATCTGCATTATTTCAGATTGGCCTCATTATTCTTCTTTAGAGTGATCACATTTTCCTGATTCTTCATATGTTAAGCAATTTCAGATTATAATAAGAACATTGTAAGTGACATGTTGCAGAGAAGAATCTCTACTTTATATACAAAATATTCTATCTTACTCTTCCAAAGAATGGAATATTTGTTTAATTGGATACTTAATTTAATTGAACTCAAACTATCTTACCAGAGATAGCTTAAATATCAGTTCCTTACTTTGTTCTTAAAAGAAATCTTTCTCAGTCTTGCATGTTCACGTATCAAGCAAGAGCTTTGATAGAGTTTATACATAGAGAGTAGGGCTCCCCGCTCTGGCTCTGTTTCCCCATTACTTTGTACTCTCTGTGGTTGCCCCAAACTCTTTATCTACTGATTCTTCAGGCCAGAGAAACTTAAGCTTTCTATTGTAGTTTAAAATATTCCTTGCAGGAACTACTGAAGATGGAACTCAAGCTAAAAGTTGTAGAAAATGAGGATCTCACTCAATGCCGATTATTTCTTACAAGTTTCCATTTTCTTCCATAATCTGCCTGTTTTGGTAACTTCCCAGTGCCTTTGAGTAGTTGTTTTCAATATTTTGCTTAGACTATATTGTCCTTATTTGCAAGATGAAGGCCTGCTAGATTACTAAAGCATTCAAATGGAGAACTGTTGCAGGAAGGGGGACCCCTCCCAGGGCCCAAAACTGGGCTCATGTCTAACACTCAGAAGTGAATTGTCTGAGAAGACACATGTGCTGACAAAGCAAGAGATTTTATTGGGAAAGGGCACCCAGGTGGAGAGCAGTAGGGTAAGGGAACCCAGGAGAACAGCTCTGCCAGTCTCTGGCAGTCTCAGGTTTTATAGTGATGGGATTATTTCTGGGTTGTCTTTAGCCAATCATTCTGACTCAGGTGGTGCACGCCTTATTCGGCCAAGATGGATGCCAGAGAAGGATTCTGGGAGGTGGTTGGACATGTGGTGTCTCCTTTTGACCTTTTCCGAACTCTTCCAGTTGGTGGTGGCTTGTTAGTTCTGTGTTCCTTACCAGGACTCATGCAAATAGTTACTATGGTGCCTGGCCAGGGTGGGTGGTTTCAGTCAGTGTGTTTCCCCTAACAGAACTAGCCCTCAATTAAGCCTCTTAATTTTAAATATTATCTGTATGCCTAAAATTTCTTAGTAAATATCTCTAATTAAGATCTTCCAGGCTTATAAATCTAACAGCAAACTCAACATTCCAAGTGGCTGTGAGATAGATATCCTAAACTTAATATACTCAAGATCAATCTCTTTATATTTCCTCCAACCCCAAACTTGTTTCTCAGGCAGCCTTCCCCATCTCAACTGCATCCTTCCAGTAACTCAGGACAGAAAACTTTGTAGTTCTCTTGACTGCTTCCTTTCTTTCATATCCTGCATCTGATACAGTAGGAAATCCTATTAGTGCTGTGCTCTGTCGCTAAGTCATGTCTGACTCTTTTGTGACCCCATGGACTGTAACCCTCCAGCCTCCTCTGTCCACGGAATTTTCCAGGCAAGAATACTGAGGTGGATTGCTATTTCCTTCTCCAGGGGATCTTCCTAACCCAGGGATCAAACTCACATATCCTGTGTCTCCTGCATTGGCAGGAAGTTTCTTATCCACTGAGCCACCTAGGAAGCCCCAATCATATTTAGTGCCACTTTTAAAATATGTTCATAATTGAATCACTTGTGTTCACCTTCACAGTGGCCACTGTCATCCCTTGCCTGGATTGTAGCAATAACCTCCTAACTGCTCTTGTTTTAACTCTCCTGGTCCCTTTGGTCTATATTAACCACAGTTGGCAGAATGAACCTTTAAAAAGGCAAATCAGGTCATGTTACTCTTCACTTGAACACTATAATGGTAACATAAATGTAATTTTACTCAAAGCAAAAGCCAAATTCTGTCAAATGAGCTGTAAGTCCCCAAAATCTGCCCTCCACTACATCTCTACCTTCTTCTCCTACTACTGTCCTATGCTTTTGCTTTTTCTAGGACTTTTGCTCATGTTGTTGCCTTTCCCTGGAAGACTCTATCCCAAAATATCAGGTTACCTAACCTCCTGGCCTCTATCAAGTGTCTGTGTAAATCTGACCTTCAAAATGAGGCTATCTTTGACCATTCTATTTAATACTGCAAGTATCTCACCCACCCCACTCTTCCAATCATTTTCCTCTGTGTTGGCCTCCAAGGATGATGCTTATTGAGGGCACAGATCTCTGCGCCAGTGATATCTCAAGTATCTATAACACTGGCTGGTACATAGTCATTGTTCAGTAAACATATGTTGAATGTATATAAATGTTAAGCCCAATCTTGACTAATGGCAGAAAACAAAATCTTAGTCATTTCCTGCTATCCTTGGTCATTTCAGGTTTAAGTGTAAGTCATTCAAAACTTCCTTTCCTCTTCTTTCTCTTCAACCTGGTACCTAATTTTCAGGGCACTTATACGGAGGAGAGAGAGGCCAGGAGATCATGTCTGGCCTGTGGCTGCCCTCCGTACTACACCATGATCTGTCATAATAGCTTCTGCCTCTCCTGTCCTTTGCTCCTGCATCCATCTCCACTGCTGTTTTCTGAGAATCAATTGTTACTCCATGGTCTACACTAACATCAGACAACCAACACTGAGAAGTGACTTTTGACAGTTAGTTCTTTCAGTTATTTTTTCACCTTCTTTGAAGGCAGCTGGAAAAACTTAACTATTTTCACACGCTTCTTTGGAGTCACCAGAACCCTAAATCTTTATCAAGACTTAATTGTCTTAGATACCACAAAAAGCCAGAAGAACTCACATCTTATCAACATGAGAAATATTTTTAAGAGGAGAGACTGCTAACATGCCAGAATCAGTGCCCTCTATCTTTTGGATTTCTAAACTTATCTTACGGGTCTATCAGTATCCCTCATCCTGTTTTGAAATGACTGCAGGTAGGAAATAGGAACACAGCGTGGCCCAACCCTAAGCAGGTTTAATTATCTTGCTTCCTCCCCCTTGCTACTCCCAACTACAGTTCTGAGGCAAGAGTCTGGGGAATTTTGAATTGGATAACAAATAGTCTTCCTAAATACTTCCTTCTTGCATAGGAAATAAAGCTTTTGAGTTTAAAAGCCAAGGGTTTGCTATCTTTTTTATCCTCCCAGTCCTCCAATGAAAACATCCGATGACTAATTTCTGGATGCCTACACAGGAATAAAAGGTCTCAAAGTCCAAGAAAAGCAAATCAAAGAAGTTTAAGTATGGGGAGTAAGGTCAGGCAGAACAGGGAGGAAGTGATGGCAAGGAGGGTATTTCAGTCAACACTTCAAAATAATCACAAATATTAGCTCTAATCTTTATCACTTGAAGAACTTATTATACCTGAGTTAGCCTTTTGCTTAAAAAAAGAATGTAGTAAAAAGAATAAAGATGAGAAAATGCAATTAATCTTTTCTCACAAGACAGATTTCCATAGTACTGTTGAACTTACCCAGTATTTTCATGAAACTAAAGAACATTCACTAGCTCTGAGGTCTGATGAATTAAGAAAAAATCAGATTGGATAAAAGCGTGAATGTCTTCCTGTCTGAGCCTAAGTATGATTTAGAGATTCAGGCACACAAAGTGAAGAAGAGGAATTATCCTCCTTTGACACAAAGTATTGAGAAACAACCTGACTTAACATATTAGCATCAAATAAAGCCAGAATCTAAATGAAGAAATTCTTTGCCTTAATGAAGGTCATATGTAAACATACAGAGAATTCCACACTAGCTTTAAAAGGAAACTTGGGAAATTAATTTCCACACATGATTAACTTTGAGGTTTTTAGAGGAAAGTAACTGCCTATATCCTGAGTAATATTATTTAAAATTTAGTTTCTTGTATAATTAATGAAGCAATTGAAAGTGATTACCTTTTTATTGCAAGTGAGTAAGTTTTTTAAAAAGTTAAATCCTCAGGATATTTATATAGGCTTTTCCTTTTACCATGCACAATCTCCCCAGCCCTGGTTCTGCCTCAGCTGAAATAGCAGAGAGACCTTCCAGGATGACCTGCTGAGAAGGTCAATTCAAACTCATTTCTATTACTCACTAACTCTAAAGTAGTGTATATAATTTTGTAAATTATATGCTTGTTTATGTATTTACTCCTTTGTCACCTGCAGTCTACATCAGATTACAAACTCCGCAAAACAAGCTATGTCTTAATTCTTTCAAATATATCTGTCATTTAGCATAATGCTCGGTACAGAGCAGGCAATCAATTTAACCTCTGCTAAATGAGTAAAAGACAAGAGAAATAAAATACATAGTTAATTGCTCTGAGAATTTTCTTAACTGATTCAAATTTTCTGAGTCACAAATATATTAATACATATTAAAAGTAATAATCTTTTCTTTTTTTAATCTTCTTTCAAGACTCCATTGCTTCTAAAACTGCTGTGGAGTGCTTGGCCGACAAATGATGGACAACCTGCTCTCTTAATAAAAAGCAATGCATGTATACATGTCCAAAAGTTTATTCTGAATTTTACTGATATATAATTTACAAATAGGAATAAAATATACCACATTTTTATTGAAAACCCCATATAGCAAATTAATTCTCATAGAACGCATTTGGCCAAACTCTTGTGTCCATAGCCAATCTATACTTGAAATGCACAAATGAGTGCAATTCCAGTATGGATATTGGTTGACATTTTTGTCTGTTTGAATACAATAAAAATGACAAAAAAGAGACATGTGTCAGAACTTCACACATTTGTCAACAGTGTGAGCAACTTTCTTTCTGAGTCAGACAATAGTTTTCAAACATTAGAAAAAAAATTTTTTTGAATTTCTGTGGTCCTCACCATGTCACACCTGTATGCACAACACGTTTTAAGTTTAATTTGCATCACTCATATGTTCCCCATCCCTTTCTTATGAGTAGACCAGGAGTAGAAAAACTTTCTCTGTAAAGGGTTGATTGGTAAATATTTCAGACTATGAGGGCCATATAGCCTATATTATAATTATTCTTCCTTGACATCATAATGCAAAAGGAGCCATAGACATTTTATTTAAAGAAGGATGTGTTGGTGTTTCAACAGTTGTACTGTGTACAACAGTACAACTATGTACAAATAGTACAACTGTGCACAAAAGCAAGCAATGGGCTGAATTTGGCCCAAAAGATGCAGTCTGCCAATCCTAACAGAACTATGAACCAAACCTGAATTTTAGCACATGACATTTTTGTGGTGTAAATACTTTCACATTGCTGATTTCAAGCTATCAATGTGACATCACCACAGGCTGAGTTAGGAAAAGATGAACAATAGAACAGAAATCAATATATAGTATTTCTAGTGTATATATATATATATATATATAAAGAATATGGATAATAGCAAAAGCAATTCAAATTATTAGAAAGTGATGAGTTGGTTTATTAACTTTGTTTTAACATACTTTATTTAGAGCTTACATAATTTAATTTTTAAAGGCTGTGTTCAAAAACTGACTCATAAAATTCCTGAACATTTGCACACCACAGCTATACCTGCTTCCTTGAAACTCTCTCTACCCTCTGCATCTCCTATTTTAATTGGATTCTCCTCTTTCTTTGACTTTCCATTCTTTGTTCTCAGGTAGCTCCTCCTATTCTCATTTTAAATTTATAGCATTCAATGTGACTTTGTTTTTCTGTCTCTACTTAAGCCCATAGCACACACTCTTAGCTTAACTTCAGCTTCTCCTTCATTGCTGATTGTGCTCAAAAAAAAAAAAAAAAATATATATATATATGTATATTAATATATATCCATTTGGATGGTTTCAACTCCCTATTGTCATTTCAAATTTAATGAGTCTAAAATCAGTCATCAAATTTTACAGTCCCATCTCCCTCATGCCTTAGTTATTCAAAGTATTTAACATTTTTATTTCAACTTCTCTTTGGCCTATATCCCTTCTTATCAATATTTCCTGCCAAATATCTTCCATCACACCCCTCTCTAGTCACATTTTCACCACACAACACACACTTGAATCACAGCCATAGTCTCTCAGCTGATCTGCTTGTCTTCAACTTTTATCATTCTTTTAAGGTTTCTTGTAATGAGCTTATTTATTCTAAATCCTGAGTTTATCATACTTAAACCCTTGATTAAGACCTAAAATGGATTTTATTGCCTACCTTACTAAGCCTAGGTTTCACACCTCAGTTTTAGTCTGTAATTCAGGCCAGTGTATCTTTACTATGTAATATATCTTCACTAATTGATTATCTCTTCTACTAAACAAAAATTTTAGATACTATAACTTGTATTTCATTTTCACATGGGTGCTCAGGGAATCATTTATTGATTTATCTCTTATTTGTTAATATATTTTAAATAATTGGAGTTACATCAAGAAAC
Organism: Bos taurus; assembly: GCF_002263795.3. NCBI lineage: Eukaryota > Metazoa > Chordata > Mammalia > Artiodactyla > Bovidae > Bos > Bos taurus. The sequence continues at coordinate 36,344,364 of NC_037328.1, read as the reverse complement.
TCAAAAGATATGCTTTCATTGAATAAAAATACAATATACTAAAGAAGATGTAGACATCCTAAAAATGCAAAATGAAAAACTTATTTATCCACTCATTCAATAGATTGAATAAATAAGCCAAATCCTAAGAATTCTGCTACATGCTAAATAAGAACACTAGGGTGAATAAGACACATTTCTGACTTCAGAAATCTGCAGTCTACTAGAATAACATTATAATCAACATATTTTAAAATAACATTGCCTCAGAAACTTGGCACATTTTGGTGAAAAAAGCATTAAAAGCTAAAAATACACATGTTGTGTCTGGAGCATATAAAGGGCTTACTGAAGAATATTCCCTTCATTAGATAAATTAGATAAACCATTTAACAGAATATTTTTTAAATTAACTTTAAAAATATATATTGAATTCCAGGCAATATTATAAAAATATTTTAAAATATTTTATCTGATTTCAAATTTTAATAGGAATTCTTATGGTCTAGACATTTGACTTAATCTGTATTTTTATGAGAGAAGTATATTTACATTTTTAAAATTTTTGGCTGTTTCAGACGACACGAACAGTTTTGGGTTATAATATGTTCTATCCAGCAAATCAATAGTGCTACTGCCACAACAACACACACACATGTGGCAAAAAAAAAAAAAAAAACTCATGAGTTTTAATGATCACATACTCCACGAAAGGAAATTGAACATGTTTAAAAGCCCTTCTTAAGCATCTTTTCAAAAATTCTAATCTTAGACCATATCTAATCTCTTGAGCAGATATTAATGTTACATGGAAACTTACAGATACAAAAATATTGTAGCAATGTTTAAAAGTTATTACTTAGTTGGATTCTCTAAATAAAAGTACATAGAGCTTGTTTTTACATTAATAAAATACAACAAATGTAAGTATTAAGACTTTTTTTTCCTAATGTAAATTAAGCACAAAATCCTCAGTTGTAAGAAACTTGAAATTTCACTACGAACTCTCAGAATTTAGAAGTGACTGTACATTGTAAAGCTATTAAACAGTACAAGCACATGCTTAACTCAAGTATAGGGAAACACATGCAATATTTCTGTATCATCATCATAATAATAATGAATAATGATTAAAATTCAGACTATTACATAATGAAATTAAAACACATTTAAGAAAAGGTATATATTTTAAAAGACACCTGGATTTCATGAAATTCTTCATCTTCATTGTTATAATGAAGCCTTAAAAATTAGCTTTCTTTGGTTCAGGAAGATTAAGTAGAAATTTGTCCTCACTGTACCATCAACTCTAGTGGTAGATATTAAATCTCCTTCTTGAAATTGAATGTCTTAAGAATGTGTAAAGATGAAAAATGAATCTTTCTGATGAATATTTTCTTGTATAACTAGTGTTTCTAACATGATAATCTGAATGTTATCTTTAAACCAAAATTAAATCACTTAAAAGTAACTTAGAGCTGAGTAAGAAAGTTGAGCAAAGGTCTATTTCAGTTCTAAAATGCTATGATCTCACACAATAAGCCTTTTTTTAATTGCCTCAAGACCTCATGACACATTTTTTTCTAAAGTCAATGTAGATGTCATATCTTTCATCCAATAAGATTTTTTAAAGTTATCCACTAGTTGTCCAGTACCAAGCCTCACAAAAATTGTCAGTGACCAATCCAGTGTCAATTTTAAACATACATGATGTGACGAGACGTAAAATACAACTGTTTTTCTCACATGGCTCATAAATTGACTTTGAAGGCAAATTCAGAAAGGCTTTCTAAATTTGTTTTATAAAAAGCAATACTATTGGAATATTTATACAAAGTTCCTAGTTTCGAGACAAAAGATACTAACCTGACTCTATAAACTATGTACATTTACAAAAATAAATATCACAACTGTGGAAAGAAAATAGAAACACTAGTGGAAAGAAGGACAGAAGAAAAGAGGAGAGAGAAGGGGAGAGAAAGTGTAATCAAAACCACTCTGAAGTCTACTACTTACTTAACCTCAGAAAATTACTTAACTTTTGAGCATCATTTTTCTCACATGATTGCTGTGAGATGACACAAAAGTATACATAAAACATTTGTTGTACACAGGGTGCTTTCACCTTACAACTGAAATAAGAAGTAACTTAATACTGACACCTTTTTTTTTTAAATTGACAGTTAATATATACATGGGGGCTTCCCAGGTAGCTCAGTAGTAAAGAATCTGCCTGCCAATGCAGGACACGCCAAGAGACATGGGTTCAATCCCCAGGTTGGGAAGATCCCCTGGGATAGGAAATGGCAACTGGCCTTCCAGTATTCTTGCTTGGAAAATTCCACGGACAGAGAAACCTGGCAGGCTACAGTCCATAGAGTCACAAAGAGTTGGGCCACGACTGAGAGACTGAGCACATATACATGGATTTCTAGTTTTAAAATTCTTTTTTTTATTATTATTATTTTTTATTTTATTTTATTTTATTTTTAAACTTTACAATATTGTATTAGTTTTGCCAAATATCGAAATGAATCCGCCACAGGCATACCCGCATTCCCCATCCTGAACCCTCCTCCCTCCTCCCTCCCTTACCCTCCCTCTGGGTCGTCCCAGTGCACCAGCCCCAAGCATCCAGTACCGTGCATCGAACCTGGACTGGCGACTCATTTCATACATGATATTATACATGTTTCAATGCTATTCTCCCAAATCTTCCCACCCTCTCCCTCTCCCACAGAGTCCATAAGACTGATCTATACATCGGTGTCTCTTTTGCAGTCTCGTACACAAGGTTATTGTTACCATCTTTCTAAATTCCGTATATATGTGTTAGTATACTGTATTGGTGTTTTTCTTTCTGGCTTACTTCACTCTGTATAATAGGTTCCAGTTTCATCCATCTCATTAGAACTGATTCAAATGTATTCTTTTTAATGGCTGAGTAATACTCCATTGTGTATATGTACCACAGCTTTCTTATCCATTCATCTGCTGATGGACATCTAGGTTGCTTCCATGTCCTGGCTATTATAAACAGTTTATAAAGAAGCTACATGACTTGTTTGTCCAACAGCAGGAACCTAGAAACTTGGGCATAAACCTAGAATGTGAGGTTAATTTCTCTGCTAGTGAAATATAAATCTATATTAAGGTGAGTCCTAAGTGAAAACTTCAGTATGAATACGTTGGTTAAAATGTGGGGGAGAGCAGCACCTATAAGGATTTGATTCTTTACTTCTTTGTGTCTCTCTGTGGGGCTTGCCCTTCTTGTCCTTCAAAAATTCACTAAATATGTCCTTTCTGGAACGTGAAGATCATGCCATGCTGAATTCGTCTAGTGATTTTGAAATAGATCAATACCAAGGCCCCTGAAGCAGTTTGGGCCTCTTCCGGCTTCAGCCATCACAGATTTCTGCTCAGCTACCCTCTGCTCCCTCAAGGCTCTGCTGCTTCTAAGTCAGACTTAGGGGCCACAGGGCACAATGTTGGAGCTGCCAAAGATCCCTGCCGAGGCACCAACAAGCTGTCTTCCCCTCAGACCTGCAGCCTCACCAGGACTGTGGGATACAGAGCTCAGCATTTGTCCTGAACTTGTAAAGCACAGAGAAATCTTCCCAGTCTGGAGCGGAAACCAGACTCTAATAAGACACGCTTATCATTTTGTCTGTATCCGTGAATCCTCTTCCTTTTGACTCCTCCATCACCCTTCCAAATTCCTCTAAAGAATTAGGCTTTCAAAAAACAAAATCCAGACAGATTTGTGGTCTCCTTTCCAATCTACTCATGCCTGGTTTGATGTCCATGATTGATAAATACCTCCTTAAACAGACAAAAGGAACAGGAAAATAGAATACAGGAGGAAAACTATAGACTCACATTCTTAAATGTTATCAGTCCACAAGGGTATCACTTTACTTTTTTTCACTGAAGTCATTTGAAATACATGAAGGCTCTTCAGAAAACCCCTTTTATCTAATTCAGATACATTGCTTTTCTTTAAAAAAAAAAAAAAAACTACTTTTAGTCCAGTTATGATAGATTTTACAGGGGACACAAAAGATGGTAGAGTCTATGACCAAAAAAAAGGAAAAATGGTTCTTTTTCCAGTGATTTTTACCTCTCCCCATTTCACATTATGGAAATCTGGGTAGAGAACTAAGGAGAGCAGTGGCAAAGGCCTACCTTCTGACTCAAACTAGTCTTACTTAAAAGTAGAATCCCAAAGGATGCTCAAACTAGTCTCTACTTCAGAAATAATACAGACTTAATAGCCCATGACTTACATTGTATTCACACACATAAGTAAGTAATTGTATATTGACTGCCTTTCCAGTATCTTCAACTCTCCCTCTCCTCTGATTCCCTCTAGTATAGCATCTGAATACACTTAATTCTCTTCAATATTGAAACACAAAAGTTTTTCCTCTGCTTGTAAAGCCTCATTTAACTATCACCCCTCCTTCTTCAACCTTTAGAACCAAACTTGATGAAAGTGTCTACAGTCAGTCTCCAACTTCTCCATGCATCTTTCTTCAAACCACACCATGATTAAAGCAGCTCTGATCAAGGCTACCTGCTCACTGCTATCCAGTGGAACTTCTCAGTTCTTAACTCATTTCTAGTTTACTGTTTCTAGCCTGTGTCCTTCATTCAACTGTTAACTCTATAAGGCCACCTATGTATAGTGACCATAGAAGTCATCCAAAACCCACTGTCTAATGAATGAAAAGTAGAAAAGCACAGAAAGCAATAGTTCTACCTAACTCACAATTTTCAGCAAGAAAAATACATTATTTCAAAGCATAAAGAGTCAGTCTTCAACCTGAAACTAATTCAGATATGCCTGGGATTTTAGTTTTATTTTTGTTTTCTTTGTTGCTTTGCTATTGCCACTTGATTTTGCAGTGTATTTCTTCACTGGATCTTACAGAGGATTTTTGAATATTCTCTTCAAACTGATTTTCTACCCACACTATTCTTGGGAATCAATTCCAAACTAGGGAAAACAGAAACCCTACTAAATAATTCAAAATATTTAGCTGAAACTAATCTTTCTCAGACTTGTCCTGAAACAAATCCTCATATTATAAAATTTCAAGCTATTTTTACCTTGGTGATTATATTACTTTTATAGTAGAGAATTGTCATGGTAGGGGAACTGTTATCTCTTATGTTCCATCTTATAATATAAATATCTTATTTTGCAATAATTCAATAAATAGCATGCAGTTAATGGAACTGGAGAAGGCAATGGCAACCCACTCCAGTACTCTTGCCTGGAAAATCCCATGGACGAAGGAGCCTGGTGGGCTGCAATCCATGGGGTCGCGAAGAGTCAGACACGACTGAGCAACTTCACTCTCACTTTTCACTTTCCTGCATTGGAGAAGGAAATGGCAACCCACTCCAGTGTTCTTGCCTGGAGAATCCCAGGGATGGGGGAGCCTCGTGGGCTGACGTCTATGGGGTCACACAGAGTCGGACACAACTGAAGTGACTTAGCAGCAGCAGTAGCAGCAGTTAATGGAACCAAACTAGCTTGTCTAAAGATACATTTAAGTAATCAAAGGAGATAAATTTTTTCCTGTATCTATGAAATACTATTCTTATATTCCTTTTATGGTTATCCTTTCCATAAATAAAACTTTCATTATATTGCTGTTAATTTGATAGCATTTCAAAAACAACTGAAAATAAAAATCATGCAGAAGGAGGAGGGGAGATAGATAAGAGAATAAAAAGAGGGAGAATTGCAAATTGAAGAAAAAAAAATTTTAATGCATTTTTTACTTACTCTGGTTTGAAAATATAGACACCCTAAAGATCAGTTTTGTCTCCCAGATAAAATGCTCTCCAAAAGTGATTTTTTTTTTTTAAATCACAGTAGTCTTAACTTTTTACATATAAATCAACTAGTTTATTTTTTACCTCCAATTCGACCATAATTCTCTCTATCCCTCCAGGTGGGTGGAAGGGTGGACAGGGAGTGAGGTGGAGTAGGAATTACCTCCATCTGAGTAATCACAGCTGACCTTAAAAAAATGAGGAAAGAGAGACAGAAAAGAGTAGAGGGAGAAGATAAGTCATGGAATTATTACCATTTATAGTTAAACAGACAGTAAATAATCTGTCTGCAATGCAGGAGACCCAGGTTCAATCCCTGGGTCAGGAAGATCCCCTGGAGAAGGGAATGGCTACCAACTCCAGTATTCTTGCCTGGAGAATCCCATGGACAGAGGAGACTAGTTGGTTACAGTCCATGGGGTCACAAAGAATCCAGCACGACTGAGCAACTAACACATGGTTGAACAATATTTTTTATGGTAGACAACTACAAAAAAACAGAAATTTGATCATCTCACTTCTATCACTAGTGCCTCCACTGTCTACAAGGATACAGTTAGGCACACTGGGCCCAGGTGGGTCTTGCCTTCTACTTGCCTCTTGTGACATATCTCAAGCTCTTCTTCCATCCATATCCAGGACTCAAGGAGTACCAAAATATATGCCTGTTTGCTTCATGCTCTCTCACAGTCCCTTGCTTCTCCATGAGCTGGAACCTATTCAAGATTGTTTAATTTGTTAAAATAACCAGATCAGGACCAAGATGGAGTTACTCCTGCTAAATCCCACTATAGTCTCCATCAGTAAGAAAAAATTTAACTAAGTTTCTGAACTGAGAAATCCCAGAAAAGGAATCCCTAAGTCAACCAATCAACATTTGCCTGCTTATATAACTAGGCTCCAACACTACCCTTTGCTTCAAATAAGAAAAGTAATCCTGCTTTAATCAATCAGCAAATGTCCAGTGTAACTTCCTTGTTCCTGCTCACTTTGTTCTGTAAAAACCTTATGCCATGTATAGTTCTTCAGATCTCCATTCTATTTGCTAGATGGGATGCTGTTCAATTCATAAATTGATGAAAAAAACTAATAATGTCTTTAAAACTTAGTTGAATTTTCTTAACATACATTTATCTTTCCCAACAAGGTTTCTCTCATGTCACAAGCACTCCTTCTCTGCTACTCTCTACCCTTCTGATCACGCTACAAGGCAAGTGTTTATTTCCTTCCATTTTTTTCAGGCTGTGGAAGGAAACATAGTTTATTTTATTCATCTGCATGTCCTTGTGATCACCTGAAGTGTCCTATACACACCTAATAAAATAAATGAATGAAGACAGCAAATTTATGAACCATCTCACTTCACAATTATACTGATATGGTCTAAATCAAACATCTATTAATAATTGAAATGTCAGTATTTGATGATATAAATAACACCCAAGTGTGAAGTACAAATGATAAAACAGTCAGGTCATTGGCAGGGAAAGCAAAATGCTTCCCTCACCCTTTAGTCCCAATATCCACTGTGATCCCCTATTTAGCTTTTTTCTTCTCTGCTACCCTTCAGAACAGTGTACTACTTTGCCCTGCTCTGTCAGTGAGCCCTCTGTTAGAAGGTTCATTCTACATTCTGTCACCACACAGCTCTGAATGCACCACTGAGACAAGGCTCAGCCCAGAAGACCCAGAAAAGTTAGTCATGATAAAACCTTTCAATTGTATTAAGGCCTCGTTACCCTTTATTCAGATGTTGAAGAAACAACAACAAAAAAAACTTTAGAACTGAAGAAAGTGACACCAGGAGTTGGAGACTTTGATCCCTAGACTCAGAGAGGTACATCCCATCCCTGAGCTTACCTAGTGTGCCATCTGACCAGGCAGATTCATCCTCTAGTTCTCCAGGCAGGAAAAGGATGGGGCGAAGGGTCTCCATCTGACAGCCTGATACTCTGCTGTTACCTTTGTCCTCCAAATCTTACTCACAGGTAAAGGCAAAGCCCCTACTGTACTCAGACATATAGGTATCCACATGTGTTCTGACTGCATATATTCTTTTGCTTTGGCCCCAAATCCTCACCACCCACTCTGTACAGATTCAGCTTTATGTGAAGTGCCATGGCAGGTTCCACCCATGTAAGCTACTCTGAGAATGTGGTCCAGAGGAATTTGAAAAGTGTGAATAACCTCTGAGCTTCCACACCCCCAACACATCAGTGACCACCAAGGCTTGGCCACATTTCCCAAACAACATACTCCTATTAATAGACAGTAGCTCTCTATTAACACGTCCCATCTGATCTCCACAATTTCTGCACTGGCTTAGAAGCTCTGTTACCTGTGCTTTCTATCTATTTACTGTCTTGTTCTAGTGAATGTGATTTCATCATTTTCTTGTGCATTCAAGCAACACTCACCCTTCTTGATGGTTGAAAAGTATGGCCAATGTCTCTCCGCAAACCACCAAGAGTATTCACATCACAGGTGGACAACCCTTGTAACATACCCTCGTTGAAATCGACTCAAACAGTTATCCACAATTGTCTGAGCTTAGTGAAAGTGTGGGCGTTACATTAGCCTTTTCTTTTCCCATTTCTTTTTGTTTATTTCCTTTATTAGTGCTTTCTTTGTACTGTTTTATATATATATAACAGGTAACAGCGCCTGTTACAAAGGAAAACAGCAGAGTATTAGGCTGTCAGATGGAGACCCTTCGCCCCATCCTTTTCCTGCCTGGAGAACCAGAGGATGAGTCTGCCTGGTCAGATGGCACACTAGGCAAGCTCAGGGACGGGATGTACCTCTCTGAGTCTAGGGATCAGTCTCCAACTCCCACTGTCACTTTCTTTGATTCCAAGTTTTTTTGTTTCTTCAACATCTGAATAAAGTGTAAAGATATATTAGTTATCTATCTATCTATATATAACATAAAATTACCATTTTAATCATTTTTAAATGTACAGTTAAATGGCATTAAGCACATTAACATTGCTGTGCAATCACCCCTGTTATCTATTTTCAGAATTCTCTTCATCTTCTCAAACTGAAATGCTGTATCTATTAAACAATTACTCCAATTCCTCTTTATCCCTAGTTCCTGACAGTCATCATTCATCATTCTACTTTCTGCCTCTATGAACTTGACTACTTTAGAAATCTCATTTAAGTAAACTTATACAGTATTTGTGGCGAAGGCACTGGCAATCCACTCCAGTGTTCTTGCCTGGAGAATCCCAGGGATGGGGGAGCCTGGTGGGCTGCCGTCTCTGGGGTCTTACAGAGTCGGACATGACTGAAGCGACTTAGCAGCATACAGTATTTGTATGGTTATTTCCTTTAGCGCAGTGTCTTCAAGCTTCATCTATATTGCAGTATATGTCAGGATTTTCTTCCTTTTTAAGGCTGAATTAAATAGTCCATTGTATGTATATGCCACATTTTATTTATTCATTCCTCTGTCAATGGGTGTTTGGGTTGTTTCTACCTTTGGCTATTGTCAATAATGCTTCCACAAAGATCAGCATACAAATATCTGAGTCCCTGTTTTCTTCTTTGGGGCCTATATTCAAAAGGAAATTGTTGGGTCATATGGTAATTCTGTTTAGCTTTTTGAGGAACCACCATACTGTTCACATTAGTTGCTATACCTACCATGCCTTAAAATGTTTTCCCCTTAGGTCAGCTATATATTAATGCATTTGAGTATAAACAGTGAGATCAGGTATATTAGTTATCTACTGCTGTTTCTATTAATATTATGATTGCCCCCAAAACTGAGCAGTTCAAAGCAACATTTTTATCTCACAGTTTCTGTGAGTTAGGAATCTGGGCACAGATTAGCCCTTGAATCAAGGTGTCTTACAAGCTGCAAAGTATTGGCAAGAGCTATATAGTCAATTGAAGGCTCAAGTGGGAAAGGATCCACTTTCAAGTTCAACCTAATTGGGAAGTCTCAGAAGTGTACACAGGTTGTACACCTCCAAGCGTACTTCCAAGTGTACACAGGTTGGCGTGCCTCAGGTCCTCGCTAGCTGTTGGCCAGAGATACCAGTTCCTTGCCTTGTGGGCCTCTCCACAGAGTGGCTTACAACATGGCAGAATGTTTTTCCCAGAGTGGGAGCTCTTGGAGGGAGAGACAGAAGGAGAGCAGAAGAGAGTCCAAGCAAGACAGAAGTCATTGTCTTTTCATAATCTATCCATTGGAATTCAATCATTATGTCCAGCAAACACTGAGGGAAGGGGGTTAAAGACTACGTATCAGGAGACTGAGATCACTGTGAGCCGTTTTAAAGACTGACTACCGAGTTGGGCTGTCATTGATGTACCCTAGAACAACTAGCGTCTAGAAGGCACTCAGATTATTTGTTCAATGAATGAATGAATATTAGGACAAATGCAAACTCTGTCTTTTCACATGTTAATATGGTGTTTGAAATCAGAGCAAATTTAACACACTGTATTCTAACATGATCATCTGAACAACAAAAATATATTTTTTTCCTCTCCTATTTTACTAGCTTACATTAAAGCAGCAGAATCAAATTTAGCATCTCTCCCAGAAGACATTAGGGAAATAATACCACTTACTGACAACTTTTGTATATTTCCTGGTATTCTGGTGGAAACTTCATCATTTTATGACATATGGGAATAGATAATATGGTTGAAGATAATGTAGTCTATTTTAAGAATTTAACATCGGTTTACTGAAAGGCTTTTATGATTCAAAAGAAGAAAAGCAAAGAATATTACAATGAAGATATGCATGCTGTTTATCCTGGGTTTTTTTTTTAGCTACATATTGATCTTTCAGAGACTTTTAAACTATATCAGTTAAAATAAGGAAAAAATATGTCTTTATTAAGCATGGATGGGCTACTACATCAGGTATCAAAGATATACCTGTATGTGTCCTATTCTTTTAATATTTTTAAATACTGTTATTCAGTGTAGATTCCTAAACAAATTGACCAAGAATTTTAGGACTGATGATAATTTATTAGGATTCTTGAAAATTATTAGATGTGTTATACCATCTATTCCTTACAAATGTGAAAGGTGTATTCTTGGAATTGTTCAAAAGAAGACATAGGCCAGTGTAAGGAAAAGGTTGGAATATTCAACGGCAGACTTGAACAATCCTGGAGAAAATGCTATGTGATATCCTATCAAGCCTTTCCAACAACAACAACAACAGAGACATAATTCTTACCCAGACAAGATCATAAGATACTTGAAGGCTGTTGTACTATGAGGTGGTGGTGGTTGTTTAGTCGCTAAGTCATGTCCAACTATTTTGTGACCTCATGGACTGTGGCCTGCCAGACTCCTCTGTCCACAGGATTTCCCAGGCAAGAATACTGGAGTGGGTTGTCATTTTCTTTTCCAGAGGATCTTCCCAACCTAGGGTTCAAACCTGCACCTCCTGTTTGGCAGGTGGATTCTTTAATATTTAGTCAACTGGGAAGCCCCATACTTTGAGGAGAGAATAGTAAACAAGTTTATCTATTAGCCAGCTCAGATAAACAGGAAGCAACTATTTCAAGGAATGTGTTGTAAAGCGTTTTGAGGCCACTCCCAGATCTTAGCAAGGATACGCAGTTTTCAGCTAGTACTGGCTGCTAGTGGTGGGGTAGATGAGAATAATGTAAAAATACTCATTGTGCTGCTTGTTGTGAGATAAGGATAACAATAAAATGGTATCTGTCATGTGTTTCTTTCACACTTCAGAGCAGCTAGCACATTTAATGATGAAAAGCATTTTTGAATTTTTTTATCTCAATACTGAGTACTCCTAAAAGTTTATTATTATAATTAAAATGAAATAAATTCTAAAGGCCCTCTATCACCAAAAGCTTATGATTCTATGATAGCAATTTATACTAATGTTATTTTGAGTAAGTAAAAATATTTCTTTCATTTTTAACAATAATATTATATTGCATTTTGTGTAAAATTTTATATGTTCTCAAATTCTGACTCTGCTGTTCATATTTCAAAATGGTTTTACAAACATGATTTTTAGCTTCTTAAAAATCCCTAACTCACTACAACTCTTAAAGAATCTATTAGTTTCTTAGTCATAAACTCTTCTAAAAATTAGAATCCCAAGAATGTTAGTCATAGTCCAAAGTGCTAATTATTACTAAAATTTCTTTGGAACTTTGCAACTTTGCTATAAGAACACATGAGTACACCTACAGAGTCTAAATTTCATTTGTTCTGTTCATAGAAGGAAATTTTACTCCTACCATCTTGGAGGGTTAATAGCCAATATTTCAAATGAAATATTTCAATTATTGCTATAAGTTTAGGAGCATTCATTTAAATGTTGAATTTCTCACTTATAAATGATTAATGATTAAAGGCTTAAAATAAAATCAATTTTGTTAAAAATAAGAATATTATGAAAAGAACAGAAAAAGGATATAATCAATTAAAAACCATGCCCTTTATTATTGTTTAGAACTTAAAATGATAAGCAAAATTCTAGGACAAGAGAGAGACTTTGTCATAATTTTAAGGTCAAGAGAGTCTTAGAATTTCAGGGAGGGGTATTTCACTCTAAACAAAGTCTGTATGATACCCCTGCAATTTCTAATTATAGAATGAAAAATTCCTTGATTGCTACTGATTGATGTACAAAACAATAAGGTTCCCGGTGAATTTTCAGAAGAAATTCAACTCTCTTGCTTGCACACATGGTAGGTGGCAGTCTTTTCCTATTGCAATTTCTAATTAATGTTTAAAGCCATCTGAGCCAGAAGAACCCTATTCTTTGGTCATACTGTGAATATCTAAGTTCTCCAGAATCTATTCAGGCAAATTTGAAGTCTTTTATTTGATCCTTAAGCCCCTTCATGATGTATTTCCTGCATAAGACTTTCTTACTTCCAATACTTGAAGAGAAATGGGAAGTACCAATTAGGATATTATTTTCTATTGATTAAAACAACTGATTATTAAAGTATCATGCATTTATTTGGAAAATGAATCATATTTCATTTTGTATCATTTTCTAATAAAAACTTGCATTTGAAAGCATAATATGATTACAAACTGGAAAGGGACATTGATTGGACAGAGGTTCTTAAAGTCTACAAAGTTCTGGGCTTCGGGGCATTGAAGGCTTCTGAAATTGTAAGATACTTTATGTTGATGAACATGTTCCTAACTAGAGGATTCAGACAGAAAAGACAAGATGGAACAATGACTTGAGAGTTTGTGGTCCAAGCAACAGACAGAGTGGAATATTCCATTGACTGGGAAAGTAGGATTTCAGGTGATTCTGAGACTTTCAAGTGGAGCTGGGAGGTGTAGATCAAGTGTTTAGTTTTGTGTGGATTAACTTTGAAATGCCTGTTAGATAGGTTGAGTCAGTCGGAACTCACTGGACCCAGGAAGGTAAGAAAAGCGAGCAAACAAACAAACAAGCAAATGCAGTGTTGAGGTAAGTAACTATGCTAAAAGGAAATGCTACAGAAATCCAGGAACATGGTTATCCTGAGGGTTTGTCTCCAGTTCTGTGCACAGGCTAATCTAGTCTTTCTCCCAGGAACATTAAAGGCAAAAATATCAATTTTACCTTTGAGAAAGAAACCATTTTATTTCCATATATGTTTTTTGTTGTTGCATCAGTGATATATAGCTATTAAAGATGGTTATAAATATTTAAACTATAAATGGCTGAGTTACACATTATAAATAGCTCTATGAGCTCACCAAACACTGAAAGTGATATACTCTAGTTCCCCAAGGAACCGTGGATAAAGTCACTGCCATGGAGGAAGACATAATGTGCATTCATCAGTGACAAATGAGTGCTGTGTCATAACAGATCCTACACGGAGTTTATTTTAGTCAGTAAAATTGGTGGCAAAGAGCAAATATTATGTAGACTGATATCATCTAACTGACAATACAATAGTATCAAGAAAAGAGTTTCTCATGAAATTTACACCAGAGTAACAAAATAGTGGGGTTTTCTAAATCCTGTAATTAAAGTAAAATAATGTATCAATGGCATCACTTACTCCAGAACATTACATTTTGAGTTTTTTTCTACTCTTACCCATTTCTTTCTTTTTTATGCCTTCATTTTCTCATACCCTCTCTTAGGGGGATTCCTCCTGCTTATATTTAGAATCAGGGCTACAGGGTAAAAGTAATAACTTATCTAGGTAGGCACCTATAGCATAAGGTTTGGAAGGGAAGATGGGCTGACTTGACAAAGGTCCAGCTCTCTGGGCACAAGCTGTGTGGCCTTCCTTGGGCTGGTTACTTGATTTCCATGAGTTTTATGTTACACATATTCATTACTCTATGTCTCAACTTTCTCATTTGTAAAATATGAGGCATAAAATAAAACACAACCTAAAAGCTGTTTTGAAATTAAGTGAGTAAATGTAGAGAGTTGTCAAGTATAAGATACTACATTATGTAAGATATTATTTTAATATTAGTTCAGTTCAATTCAGTCACTCAGTCGTGTCTGACTCTTTGCAACCCCGTGGACTGCAGCACACCAGGCCTCCCTATCCATCAACAACTCCCAGAGTTTACTCAAACTCATGTCCACTGAGTTGGTGATGCCACCCAATCATCTCATCCTCTGTCATCCCCTTCTTCTCCTGCCCTCAATCTTTCCCAGCATCAGGGTCTTTTCAAATGAGTCAGCTCTTCGCATCAGGTGGCCACAGTATTGGAGTTTAGCTTCAGCATCCATCCTTCCAATGAATATTCAGGACTGATTTCCTTTAGGATGGACTGGTTGGATCTCCTTGCAGTCCAAGAGACTCTCAAGAGTCTTCTACAACACTACAGTTCAAAAGCATCAATTCTTTGGCACTCAGCTTTCTTCACAGTCCAACTCTCACGTCCGTACGTGACTAGTGGAGAAACCACAGCTTTGACTAGATAGACCTTTGTTGGCAAAGTAATGTCTCTGCTTTTTAATAAGCTGTCTAGATTGGTCATAACTTTTTTTCCAAGGAGTAAGTGTCTTTTAATTTCATGCAGTCACTATCTGCAGTGATTTTGGAGCCCCCCAAAATAAAGTCTGTCACTATTTCCACTATTTCCCCATCTATTTGCCATGAAGTGATGGGACTGGATGCCATGATCTTAGTTTTCTGAATGTTGAGTTTTAAGCCAACTTTTCCACTCTCCTCTTTCACTTTTATCAAGAGACTCTTTGTTAATTTATTTTAATATATTTATTATAATAATCAAGAGTGTCTAAAGGAGATCGTATGTGTAAAGGGACTGTTTGTTTGTGCTCACTCAGCTGTGTTTGACTCTTTGCAACCCTTTGTAGCATGCCAGGCTCCTCTGTCCATGGGATCCTTCAGGCAAGAATACTGGAGTTGGTTGCCATTTCCTCCTCCAGGGGATGTTCTCAACTCAGGGATCAAACCTATGTCTCCTATATTAGCAACGCTATGTACTCCTATAATAGTAAAGAAGATTCTTCACTATTGCATCACCTGGGAAGCCTGTAAAGTAAGCTAGTTGTATTATCTGGTCCTCAATTATTGAGCTCCTGACTACATGGTCAGGCTCCTCATTGGGTACTTATGGTACATTATTCATAATCTTCACAGCAACCCTAAAGCAGCATCACTTCTCTATTTTATAAGGTACTGAAACTGATACTGAGAAGTGACGTTCTCAAAATCGCACACAGAAAGTGGCAAAGCCAGATGTTGACTTCAGGCCAAGTCTGCCTGATTCTAAAATCTGTGTGCCCAGTCCCTCACCCACAAAGACAGTGTCCAGGTGGTCAGGGTGAAAGCCCTTGACTGAGCAGTCCTGTGCCCCAGGCAAGTCCAGAGAATATGTTTAAGCTGAGTGTTTTCACCCATAAGATTACAGATTACACTAGATGCTCTTTGTGAAAGTGAAGTCACTCAGTCGTGTCCGACTCTTTGGGATCCCACGGACTTAGCCTACCAGGCTTCTCTGTCCATGAGATTTTCCAGGCAAGAGTACTGGAGTGGGGTGCCATTTCCTTCTCCAGAGGATCTTCCTGACCCAGGGATCGAACCCAGGTCTCCTGCATTGCAGGCAGACGCTTTACCCTCTGAGCCACCAGGGAAGCCCAGATGCTCTTTAGGAACTCAGAATAATTAGGAACTCAGAATAATTTCCCAGCATGAGTGAAGATTCTGGGATGTGCATGTTTTTCAAAGTATGGTTTGTTTTTGCAAAGTTGGTTATCTACTTAAACCCTTTACTGTGCTCAGATTAGTCTCACGTAAGTACTGACGTCAACAAAGGAAAGGAATTTCCTTAGGTCCACAAAAGCAAGGGAAAGCTGCCCAGACTACATAATCTTTGTGTTTGCTCTTTCATTTTGTTATATGTGTTAAACCTTCCCCTCAAAAGAATGAGATTATATGCTACAATGAGAGTGCAATATATTTTCATGTACTTACACAGTCTTTTTTAGGTATTAAGAATATTTTATTTACTATTTTTAATAGTAAGAAATTATTTTCATGCTATTTGCTCATTTCTATTTAAATAAGGACAGATAAACTTAATTTAACTCTTCATTCTTACATGAAGAATATGAATGTCCTCTGGAATTGAAAGAAATGAAAAAGAATTTATGTTTCCTACTTTTATTATTCTGTACATCTGGTCTTAGAGTCAATATATCTGGTCTATGTCAAGCTTTTTCAGTCACCATTAGACTACCCCCATTAGGTAGAAAATTTGGCTTGTATTACCTAAAAGCCATATTACAAAATTCTTGCCATTTTTAATAACAGAAAGCCATTTATTAGATTTTTATGAAGAAAAAAAGATACATATTCAGAATTGAAGATGGCTAAGAAGACTCCAGCATAGATTACTTCGTAAGTATTTTAATACAAAAATTTAAGATGGAAAGTTGAGATGAGAAATTTTACTTCTTTTTGATTAAAAATGAAAATTAATAATAGGTATAAATTAAAACACTAAATAAATAAGTCAGCATAATTCTCTGATCTCTGCTGCATCTTTATAATTTATAAAATTTCTGTTGATTTTGTGATACAGTCCTAATTTCATAAGAACTCTCACATTAACTAAATTAGTGTACTGCATTTGAAGTAACACATGAGATTCTATGCAATAAAACATTATATTGATTGATTGTGATACTTAACAGTGCTTAACACTTATTTAGCACTTTACATCCTCAAAGCACTTTACAAACATTAACTAATTAATCATCATGTCACTGTGATGTCAGAAAGGTGGTAGAATTCCCATTTCTGAGATGAAGGAATTAAATAAAGTGGCTTATGGAAGTGAAAGACTTTAGACAGTCTAAATATTAATACCTCAGGAAAGTTTCAACGCAGTGACTAGAGCAGAGAATTGATTGTGTTTATGAAATAAAGAAAGCACTGCAAGTTAATATCATATTACAATCCCAGCCACTTTTCAACGATGGCACTTAGAAGAATAAATGGCCACTGCCAACAACCCATGCTTCTTTCTAACCTTTGCTATTCCCAAAGAGCTATTATATAATTGATTTTGCCTAGTATTTTCCATTTTTAAAGTCTAATTTTTTAATAATTAAAAACTCCCTGTGAATTTAAAAAGAAAATTGTTCAGGAATTTTCCATTTTATATCATTAATCATGTTTGAGAAAAAACATCAACTACTGGAAATGCTCAAAAAATTATGTTAAAGGAAGGATATTAACTAAGAAGTTTATTTCCAGTCAGAATAATTGTTTTTCAAATATTAATTCCCCAAAATACTATCAATAACAGCTCTTCAGATTGTTAAAGAAATGCTATTCAGGAAGTGTCACTGTTTAAATTTTACGGAAGACCTTTATTTGACCTATGATACAGTACCATTGACCTGACCCTGAAATTCGTACTCCATAGACTCCAAAAGTATACAAATATTTGGTGGAAGTATAATATAGATACAGAAAGGACAGCAAATCATACAGGTTAACAATGTTTTACAAAGCACGACTGGGTAACCACCGAGAGATCAAGGAATAGAACTCAGACAACCTTCATGCTCCTTGTTCTGGTCGCTGCTTTCTAAAGGTAATCTCTCCGAGGTAATCTCCACTAACACTTTGCCTGTCTTTGAAATTTACAAAAAGGTAATTATGTACTATGTACTACTTTTTACTATTTTGGGACTGTTGTCTCTCAGTATTTTTTTACAAAAATCATCCATGGCATCAGAGACAGCAGTATTTACTCATTTTCATTGCTGTATAGTTCAGTTCAGTCACTCAGTCGTGTCCAACTTTTTGCGACCCCATGAATCGCAGCACGCCAGGCCTCCCTGTCCATCACCAACTCCCGGAGTTCACTCAGACTCACGTCCTTCGAGTCAGTGATGCCATCCAGCCATCTCATCCTCTGTCGTCCCCTTCTCCTCCTGTCCCCAACCCCTCCCAGCATCACTGTCTTTTCCAATGAGTCAACTCTTCACATGAGGTGGCCAAAGTACTGGAGTTTCAGCTTTAGCATCATTCCTTCCAAAGAAATCCCAGCGCTGATCTCCTTCAGAATGGACTGGTTGGAGCTCCTTGCAGTCCAAGGGACTCTCAAGAGTCTTCTCCAACACCACACTTCAAAAGCATCAATTCTTCGGAACTCAGCCTTCTTCACAGTCCAACTCTCACATCCATACATGACCACAGGAAAAACCATAGCCTTGACTAGACGGACCTTTGTTGGCAAAGTAATGTCTGTGCTTTTGAATATGCTATCTAGGTTGGTCATAACTTTCCTTCCAAGGAGTAAGCACCTTTTAATTTCATGGCTGCAGTCACCATCTGCAGTGATTTTGGAGCCCAAAATAATAAAGTCTGACACTGTTTCCCTTGTTTCCCCATCTATTTCCCATGAAGTGATGGGACCAGATGCCATGATCATCGTTTTCTGAATGTTGAGCTTTAAGCCAACTTTTTAGCATTACCTTAATAATGTTAGTATTAATTATGTACATTAATAATGCATCAGTTAATAATGTGTATGTATGTGTGACTGTATGTTGATACGCATGTCAGCTTACTTACTTGACTGCTGCCTCTGACGCCATGGATGATTTTTGTAAAAAATACTGAGAGACAACAGTCCCAAAATAGTAAAAAGTAGTACACTTTTGTTTCAGTTTAGAACTGTAAAATAAGTGCTACTATGAGCATTTTTGTATGTTTTGGTTCACACGTGTGTACATTTCTATTTACATCTAGGAGCAGAACTTTTGTTTTACAGAGAGTGGCAAACAATTTTTCAAAATTCTTCTTCCAATTCATATTCCCACCAGTAGTGTATGAGAATTCCCTTGCTCCACAGTCTCTCCAAATTTTTATAATTAAAATTTTACTGGAACACAAGCATACACTTTAGTTTAATATTATCCGTGGCTTATTTAATGCTACCATCACAGAGATGAATAGTTATGACAGAAATCACATGGCCCATGTATTCGTTTCCTTGAGCTGCCATGACAAACCATCACAAACTGGTTGGCTTAGAACAAGAAAATGTATTCTCCCGTAGTTCTGGAAGCCAGGGCCTAAAATCAAAGTGCTGACAGAACAGCAATTCCTCTGGAGGCTCTAAGGCGAAGGTGGGGATCTTTCCTTCTCCCTTGTTAGCATTCCTTACCTTCCTTGGCTTGTGTCTACAACACTTCAATCTCTGTCTCAACTTCACATGAACTTCTCGTCTATGTGTGCATGTGTTTTCTTCAGTGTGTCTCTTATAAGGATATTTATTATGTTTTGGCCCACCTGAATAATCCAGAGTGATCTCATCTTAAGATCCTTAACTTAGTTACATCTTTAAGACCATTTTCCATATAAGCTAATATTCACAGGTTCCATAAATTTTACATGGATATCTTCTAGGGGGGCATTTTTCAGCTTATCATAGCCCACAATATGTACTACTTGGTTGATCCTTTACAGCAGAAATAGATCAATCCCTGCATTAAAATATCTTTTATTATGTTTACTGGCCATTTGGATTGTCTCTTTTCTGAAGCACATTTTTCTACACACACACAAATATAAGAAAATTTTTTCTCTCATTTTGTTTCCCAAAGCTTGCCTTTTTAATCTCTAATTTGGATATTTTGATAAACTGAGGTGCTTAATTTTAATGTATTAATAGTCTGATTTACCAAACCTATAGATGGGGAGACAGTGGAAACAGTGTCAGACTTTATTTTTCTGGGCTCCAAAATTACTGCAGATGGTGACTGCAGCCATGAAATTAAAAGACGCTTACTCCTTGGAAGGAAAGTTATGACCAACCTAGATAGCACATTCAAAAGCAGAGACATTACTTTGCCAACAAAGGTTCGTCTAGTCAAGGCTATAGTTTTTCCTGTGGTCATGTATGGATGTGAGAGTTGGACTGTGAAGAAGGCTGAGCGCTGAAGAATTGATGCTTTTGAACTGTAGTGTTGAAGAAGACTCTTGAGAGTCCCTTGGACTACAAGGAGATCCAACCAGTCCATCCTAAGGGAGATCAGTCCTAGGTGTTCATTGGTGGGACTGATGTTGAAGTTGAAACTCCAGTACTTTGGCCATCTCATGTGAAGAGTTGACTCATTGGAAAAGACTCTGATGCTGGGAGGGATTAGGGGCAGGAGGAGAAGGGGATGACAGAGGATGAGATGGCTGGATGGCATCACCGACTCGACTTGATGGACATGAGTTTGGGTGAACTCCGGGAGTTGATGATGGACAGGGAAGCCTAGCATGCTGCAATTCATGGGGTCGCAAAAAGTCAGACATGACTGAGCGACTAAACTGAACTGACCTGATTTTATGTTTTGTGTGTGTATGTGTGTGTATGTTAGTATTCTGTATGTCCTATTTGCCTACCTCAAGTCAAGAAGATATTATTTTTTCCTAAAAGCTTTATTGGTTTACCTTTCATATTTAATTAAAAAATCAAGAATTAATTTTGTGTGTGTGACATGATTTAAGAATCATGGAGGGGCACTAGATGGTGAGTAGGAAGATGCCGGACTTGCTTCTTCCCACAGACACATCAAAACCACATATAAAGCAACATCTCTGAGAAGTACGAGAAAACGAGCAGAAAAGATTTTGCTCAACTAAGGATAAAAAGAAAAAGCCACGTGGAGGTGGGTTAGAAAACTGGAGACATGATCTGGACAGCACCCATACTCCCAGCATGGCAACCCACAGGCAGGAAGAACATCACAGTTACAGAGATCCTCCCTGAAAAATGAGGGCTCCAAACCATGACTTGGGCTCCCAACCAAGGGGACCTGCACCAGGAAGACAATCCCCTATAATGTCTGGCCTTGAAGAAGAATAGAGCTTAAATATCAGAAAGCTGGAGGGCTACAGGACACTGAGGCTGTTAAAGAGCATGCACTAACTCACATACTCGAAGTCCCACCACAGAGGCAACAGTTTGAAAAGTGCCTGGGTCATACATGAAGGAGATTCATTAACTGACTTTAGTGCATGTACCCAAAGGACAGGAATCTGTTGGAACACTGGGTATATGGAGGCTGTCAGGTCCCAGGTTTTTCTTACCTTCTACTGAGTTGGCCTGGTGCTGGAAGGTGCTATTCTGACTCTCCCCATCTACCTTACTAGCACTGCTTTCCCCACCCAAGGTTCAAAACAGACCCACCCCAGCAAATGCTCCTCCATAGTGACATACCAACACTCCATACTTGGAATTTGCCCTTAGCTGGGATTTCCATGCCTTTGCAGTCCAGTACCCTATAATGAAAAGAACATCTATTTGGGGTGTTAATTCTGGAAGGTCTTGTAGGTATTCATAGAATCGTTCAACTACAGCTTCTTCAGTGTTACTGGTCAGGGCATAGACTTGGATTACCATGATATTGAACGGTTTGCCTTGGTAACAAATGGAGATCATTGTGTCCTTTTTGAGACTGTATCCAAGTACTGCATTTCGGACTCTTTTGTTGACTATGATGGCTACTACATTTCTTCTAAGGGATTCTTGCCCACAGTACTAGATATAATGGTCATCTCAGTTAAATTCACCCATTCAGTCCATTTTAGTTCACTGATTCCTAAAATGCGATGTTCACTTTTGCCATCTCCTGTTTGATCATTTCCAATTGGCCTTGATTCATGGACCTAACATTCCAGGTACCTATGCAATATTGCTTTTTACAGCAAAGACCTTGCTTTCACCACCAGTCACATCTACAACTGGGTATTGTTTTTGCTTTGGCTCCATCTCTTCTATCTTTCTGGAGTTATTTCTCCACTGATCTCCAGTAGCATATAGGGCACCTACCAACCTGGGGAGTTCATCTTTCAGTGTCCTATCTTTTTGCCTTTTCATACTGCTCATGGGGTTCTAAAGGCAGGAATACTGAAGTGGTTTGCCATTTTCTTCTCCAGTGGACCACATTTTGTCAGATGTCCAAAAAAGATGTCCTTTTCATTATGGGGGACTGGATTGCAAAAGTAGGAAGTCAAGAAACACCTGGAGTAACAGGCAAATTTGGCCTTAGAGTACAGGGAAAAGGCTAATAGAGTTCTGCCAAAAGAAAACACTGGTCATAGCAAACACCCTCTTCCAACAACACAAGAGAGGACTCTACACGTGCACAACACCAGATGGTCAATACAGAAATCAGATTGATTATATCCTTTGCAGCCAAAAATGGAGAAGCTCTATACAATCAGTAAAAACAAGACCAGGAGCTGACTATGTCTCAGATGATGAACTCCTTATTGCCAAATTCAAACTTGAAGAAAGTAGGGGAAACCACTAGACCATTCAGGTATGACCTAAATCAAATCCCTAACGATTATGGAGTGGAAGTGAGAAATATATTTAAGGGACTAGATCTGATAGAGTACCTGATCAACTATGGACAGAGGTTCATGACACTTTACAGGAGACACGGATGAAGACCATCCCCATGGAAAACAAATGCAAAAAAGCAAAAAGGCTGCCTGAAGAGGCCTTACAAATAGCTGTGAAAAGAAGAGAGGCAAAGAGCAAAGGAGAAAAGGAAAGATATAAGCATCTGAATGCAGAGTTCCAAAGACTAGCAAGGAGAGATAAGAAACCCTACCTCAGTGATCAATGCAAAGAAATAGAGGAAAACAACAGAATGGGAAAGATTAGAGATCTCTTCAAGAAAATTAGAGATACCAAGGGAATATTTCATGCAAAAATGGGCTCAATATAGGATAGAAATGGTATGGACCTAACAGAAGCAGAAGATATTAAGAAGAGGTGCCAAGAATACACAGAAGAACTGTACAAAAAAGGTCTTCACAACCAAGATAATCACGATGGTGTGATCACTCACCTAGAGCCAGACATCCTGGAATGTGAAGTCAAGTGGGTCTTAGGAAGCATCACTATGAACAAAGCTAGTAGAGGTGATGGAATTCCAGTGGAGCTATTTCAAATCCTGAAAGATGATGCTGTGAAAGTGCCGCACTCAATATGCCAGCAAATTTGGAAAACTCAGCAGTGGCCACAGGACTGGAAAACATCAGTTTTCATTCCAATCCCAAAGAAAGGCAATGCCAAAGAATGCTTAAACTACCGCACAATTGCACTCATCTCACATGCTAGCAAAGTAATGCTCAAAATTCTCCAAGCCAGGCTTCAGCAAAATGCGAACTGTAAACATTCAGATGTTCAAGCTGGTTTTAGAAAAGGTAGAGGAACCAGAGATCAAATTGCCAACATCTACTGGATCATCTGCCTGGAAAATCCCATGGACAGAGGAGCCTGGAAGGCTGCAGTCCATGGGGTCACTGAGGGTTGGACACGACTGACTGACTTTACTTTCACTTTTCACTTTCATGTATTGGAGAAGGAAATGGCAACCCACTCCAGTGTTCTTGCCTGGAGAATTCCAGGGACAGAGAGCCTGGTGAGCTGCTGTCTATGGGGTCGCACACAGAGTCAGACACGACTGAAGTGACTTAGCAGCAATTCGATCATCAAAAAAGCAAGAGAGTTCCAGAAAAACATCTATTTCTGCTTGATTGACTATGCCAAAGCCTTTGACTGTGTGGATCACAATAAACTGTGGAAAATTCTGAAAGAGATGGGAGTATCAGATCACCTGACCTGCCTCTTGAGAAACCTGTATGCAGGTCAGGAAGCAACAGTTAGCATTGGGCATGAAACAGAAGACTGGTTCCAAATAGGAAAAGGAGTACATCAAGGCTGTATATTGTCACCCTGCTCATTTAACTTACATGCAGAGTACGTCATGAGAAACACTGGGCTTGAAGAAGCACAAGCTGGAATCAAGATTGCCAGGAGAAATATCAATAACCTCAGATATGCAGATGACACCACCCTTATATCAGAAAGTGAAGAGGAACTCAAAAGCCTCTTGATGAAAGTGAAAGAGGAGAGTGAAAAAGTTGGCTTAAAGCTCAACATTCAGAAAACGAAGATCATGGCATCCAGTCCCATCACTTCATGGGAAATAGATGGAGAAACAGTGTCAGACTTTATTTTTGGGGGCTCCAAAATCACTGCAGATGGTGATTGCAGCCATGGAATTAAAAGATGCTTACTCCTTGGAAGGAAAGTTATGACCAACCTAGATAGCATATTCAAAAGCAGAGACATTACTTTGCCAACAAAGCTCTGTCTAGTCAAGGCTATGGATTTTCCCATGGTCATGTGGGAATGTGAGAGTTGAAAGCTGAGCGCTGAAGAATTGATGCTTTCTAACTGTGGTGTTGGAGAAGACTCTTGAGAGTCCCTTGGACTGCAAGGAGATCCAACCAATCCATCCTAAATGAGATCAGTCTTGAGTGTTCATTAGAAGGACTGATGTTGAAGCTGAAACTCCAATACTTCGGCCACCTGATGTGAAGAACTGACTCATTTGAAAAGACCCTGATACTGGGAAGATTGAAGGCAGGAGGTGAAGGGGATGACAGAGGATGAGACGGTTGGATGGCATCACCAATTCAATGACATGAGTTTGAGTGAAGTCTGGGAGTTGGTGATGGACAGGGAGGCCTTGTGTGCTTCAGTTCATGGGGTCACAAAAAGTTGGACATGACTCAGCGAATGAACTGAACTGAACTGAACTGGTTTTTCCATCCCCCTGAAGCAGCTCCTGTCCCAAGATCAATGCCACATACCAGAGCACTTGCAACAGTCACAGTCAGGCGTTACAACCACAGTAGAAGCTAGCCACACACTAGCATACCCACAGAAATTGCATCCCAGCCACAATATGAGGGCACATGCAGCCCACATGGAGAGACTCTTGGAGCATCTGGCTCCGGCAACCAAGCGGATCACACTCTGGGTCCCACAGGTCGCCTTCTACATACAGTCACTCCTTCAAGACAAAGAGGTATAGCTAATCTCCCTAATATATAGAAATAAACACAGCAAGTTTGGCAAACTAAGCAGACAAAGGACTATGTTCCAAATGAAAGAACAAGACAAAACATTTAAAAAAAAAAAAAAGGGAAATAACAAAATGGAGATAAGAAACTACCAGACAAAGAGTTCAGTGCAGTGGTCATAAAGAAGCTCACCAAACTCAGGAGAAGAATGCAGGAGAGAACTTCAACAAAGAGATAGGAAATACTAAAAAGAATCAATCAGAGCTTTAGAACACAATAACCAAAATGGAAAATACACTAGAGAGCACTAACAGCAAATTAGAAAATTTGAAGAACAAATTACCAATTTGAAAGACAGGGTAGTAGAAATCGCCCAATCAGAACAGAAAGAAAAAAAAAAAAAGTGAAGCTAGTTTAAGGGAACTCTGAGATAACATCAAGCATATTAAACATTCACATTATAAGGGTCCCAGAAAAAAAAAAAGAGAAAGGGGCAGAAAACCCATTTGAAGAAATGATCAATGAAAACTTCCCTAACTTAGGAAAGAAAAGTGAAAGTGAAAGTTGCTCAGTTGTGTCTGACTCTTTGCAACACCATGGACTATACAGTCCATGGAATTCTCTAGGCCAGAATACTGGAGTGGGTAGCCTTTCCCTTCTCTAGGGGATCTTCCCAACCCACGGGCTGAACCCAGGTCTCCCGCATTGCAGGCGTATTTTTTTACCAACTGAGCCACAAGGGACAGATATCCAAATTCAGGGAGCACAGAAAGTCCCAAACAAGATGAGCCCAACAAGACTGACACCATGACACATTACAATTAAAATGTCAAAAATTAAAGATAAAAGATAATCTTAAAAGCAGCAAGAGGAAGACAAATAGTTACCTATAGGGGAGCCCCCATAAGACTATCAGCTGACTTTTCAATAGAAACTTTATAGGATGGAAAAGAGTGGCATGAGATATTCAAAGTACTGAAAGGAAGAAACTTGGAATCATGAATTAATTCTCTATCGGGCAAGGTTAGTATTCAGAATTGAAGAAAAGATAAAGAATTTCCCAGACAATCAAAAACTGACCTTACAAGAAAGGTTAAAGGCACTTGTTTCAGAAATACAAAAATTATGACAGAAAACACCTCACTGGTAAAGGCAAACCATATAGGAGAGGTAGTGGATCAAAGAGCTTTATAGATAGTATCCAGATGGAAAGGAAAAAGTAGTCAAGTCATCTATATTTACAGTAATTACATATGTGATATACAACATACAAAAGATTAAAAATATAACATAAACAAAAAATGGTATGTAGGTATTTTTATATAAAATTAAGAAAAATCTTTAAAGATAAGCACCATAATGTTTACTGTAGTTATCTCTGGGTAGTGGAATTTTAAGAACCAGAGTTGGAGGCTCTTTTCTTACTACATTAATTAGTTTTAAGTCAGGACTGTGGGAAACTCTTTTTTTTTTTTTTTTTAATTAAATAGGAAAAAGGAAAACAAACAATCAGATATTCCTGTAGTCTACATCACGATCTTTATGTGTGTCATTTGGTCAAAATTTTTCTAAATATTAGCATTGATTAATATTGCCTCTTATAAACAGTAGAGAAAAACAATATGATTGTTACTCAAGCAAGTATAATTTGCAAATCTATAGGCTAACTGATACTTAGAAGCACCTAACACTAAAATTTGCAAAATGATTAAAAAAAACAGAGCACTACTAGTATTTTCCTATACTGACCATATTTCAAAGACCTATTTGGTTTTATTTTAACTTATCTCAGTAATAATTTTCTAATTGAATTTTAGGGGCATGTCAATATGATGATACAGTGCCAGGTTGTCATGCAGCAAATATACCCCAAAGGAGTAACTCTAAAAGGCAGATAATGTTGACATATTCTGGCTTCTGTGAATTTCATGCCTATGTCAGCCTGAATTGTGCAAAACTGAGCTCTAAAGCTAAGAGTTCTCTAAAAACATTTTTCATGGTTTATTTATTTAACAGTCACACTGAAATCTATGTCCCCTTGATTTTTCAAATATCAGATACCTTTTTAAAATCAGGCCCATTTAATTGATATTTTAAACTCAATATTTAAATATAAGTATTTTAAATATGTATGCTATACATACATTCTTATGCATACTACATATCCAGTAGGGTGAGAGAGAGAGAGGAACAGCGAGAAGAAGAAATTCATTAAAGCATAGTTCATCCAAAAATTTTCAGCTTCTTTTTACTTTGTGGCCCTCCATCTTAAAATATCAAATTAAGTTTGAGATTTGAAAATTTTTAACAAAAATAATAATGTATGCTCTAAATTCTGCTCAATCACTATTTTTTATTACTAGGTTCTAAGACCAATTTTGAAATTTCAATAAATGTGTTAGGATGTACAGATTTCATAACTATAGAAAAATAAATCAATAGCTATTTTGAAAAAGAAAAGTGAAAAGCAGAAGATTTTTGTTTCTCATGAAATGTCAGGAGGTTGTGTTTGTATTAATGAGAAACATTATCTTACCAAAGAATCCTGGTATCCTCATTTCCATTTATATAGGAAATTGATTAATACTTAACTAATTGGCACATGCAAATGGGGATTAACTAAATTCACTTTTCTTCACAACTCAATGACTGTAATTTAGATCCTTACTTAGATTTAAATCTTTTATTATTTTTGAAGGTAATCATCTTCCTGTTGTTAGAAATAAAATATCAAAGCACCATGCTAATTATAGCTTATTTGTGTCTCACAAATTACCTAATTAACATTACTGAGAAGTAAATGTACAGTAGCAAAGTTTAAGCTCCTGAACTGGAGTTAAGCCCTTTACACAATATAGTGAGGGGATATATACGCTATTGAATGCCATTGGGTCAGATAAGACTTTGGAGCTAATAACCATAGTTAGATATTCAAGTTTTAGTTCAAAAGAAAAGCTTATTCTGATGTTTCAATGCAATTACATCTCTGAACTTTCTCAATTAGCTCTCCTAGATAGGTAAGAGACATGAGGAGGTGGGAAAACAGAAAGATGCGCATGGCTGGGAAAGTAAAATTAAGTAAAAATCTCAAAAGGTTTATGGCATGCATGATTTGCTTGGGGAAACTCTATAAAATCAATGTAGTCACGGCTTTGGAATAGCTGACTAGTGTATTTCAAAACCTAAGATTCTGGCAATCATAATTCCTTAGGTTCAGGGTAAAAATCTTGTTAAGCAGTTTATTTAGAGGGAAATAGCTAGAAGGGTAACACTTTCTGAGATGTCTAAACCCAATTCATTCACATGCAAATTTAATATATGGTGGGATAGTTATGTAGAATTGTAGGCACATTTTTAGGAGCAGCTCTGAGTTAGCTGTGAGGTAGACTTTTTCAGATATATTTGGACCAGGACTTCCCTTGGCCATATACATATTAAATATTTATTGAGTAGTTATTATATGTATGAGGGACTACACTACAATCTCTAGGGTTTCCCTGGTGGCTCAGATGGTAAAGAATCTGCCTGCAGTGCAGGAGACTGGGGTTCAATCCCTGGGTTGGGTAGATCCCCTGGAGAATGGCAACTGATTTGAGTATTCTTGCCTTAAGAATTCCATGGACAGAGGACTATGGTGGGCTACAGTCCATTGGGTCGTGAAGAGTCAGAGATGACTGAGCCTCTAACACTTAACACTACAATCTCAATATGTAAGAGTGAAAAAGACTGGTGAGATTACTGTTACTGAGCAAAGGGCTCACTGCCTGATGCACACAGAAGTCAGTACTATGACTCAGGCTTTTGAGAAAACAAAAAGCTTTATTGCAAGGTCAACCATCAAGGAGACAGGAGGCATAGCTCAAATCTGTCTTCCTGATCCAGGGTTCAGTCAGACATTTATGAGTTGAGGGAGGAGGACGTGAGTCTGGGTGAACTCCAGGAGTTGGTGATGGACAGGGAGGCCTGGCGTGCTGCGATTCATGGGGTCTCAAAGAGTTGGACATGACTGAGCGACTGAACTGAACTGAACTGAACTGAGGTGATTTCCAAAGCAGCAGAAAATACAGGGCAAAGGATGCAGGAAACCAGAAGTTTAGGAATATCACGTGGTTCAATATCCTAAAGAACAGGTGCCCAAGTCCTGATGTTTACTTATGTACTATAAGCCAGGCTGTATCCAAAAGCCCACACTTCAGAGATCCAGTCATGTGAAAACTTGAAGGCTTTTCCAGATTTCTAATATGGAAATATTACAGTCTTGAATCATTTAGGTTACTCCAACTTTGCATGATATAGCCCTAATGCTATATTTGAACCCTCAGAATCCATGGAATAGCTTTCTTATAGACCAAATGTCTTGATGAGTCACACATGGCCTCACTCTAGCTACACAAACTCCAGACAGGTTCTCACTCTAATCAGATAAAACCTAAACTTTGTTAAGTGGGCAGTTTGTTTGGGGGTGAGGTCCTCATCTTTTAGCATCCTTCTTTTCTCACGTTCAGTCTTTGTCTTCATCTGGCATCTTTTCAGTTGTCTCCAATAAACAGGCTATTTTCCATCATTCACCTGGATAATGCACCAAACACCTGATTTGCCCTTTCTGCCTCCCTTATAAAAAATGCCTTAATCCACTGTCCATCCCTTCCCAGCCTTTCTAAAGAGTCTAATAAACTAACCTGTGTTCAGGCTGATAATGGCTTAATTCAGACAGAGTAACAGTAGAAGCATTCTGGAGAAACCTGACCTACCAAAAATGTTGAGGGCAACAGCCATTCCTGGAGTAGAAATCAAGCCCTCTACACTCTTAAAATTAGACCAAATGGAAGACTGCTTCACAGTGCTTTATAATACATTTCAAACCTTGAGAGTTGGTTTCCCAAATGATGCAATGCTTGTTCTAAGAAAGAAGGTTTGCCTCATATCAAGAGAAGGGTTTTTAAATCATGATGTGAATACAGAAGGAAAGAAATTACTGGAAAAGGAGCAAAACGTTTCATCTGTGACCCAGTGTCCCACAGAGTGGAAAACATTTACTTTGAGATTCCATACACAGGTCAATGTACCACAGAAGCCAAGAGTGGTTTTTAAAAACAATAACACTAACCATAAGCCACCCAAGAATCAGAGACTTTACAGACCAGTTTCTTCCTTCACATGCTCATTTTCATGGCCACATGTGTTGGGGGAAAATTGTGCATCCTGCTAAATTGGTTTTCAGTGTGTATATGAATGTGTTTCAGTCCTGACATATTTTCCTATTGGTAAGGGTGAAAAAAATAAAAAAAGGCAAGGGAAAGAAAATGTTTTAAATACTGCAATTTCAGTGTATAAATAAAGTTTCCCAGTAGATTCAAAACTGTGGATAGACTTTAAAAACAAGCTTTGTTTTGGCTATTTGCACTTTAAATTCTTTGTTATTCACTAGTTAAGTCATGTCCAACTCTTTGTAACCCCATGGACCTAGCAAGCCAGGCTCTTCTGTCCTCCACCATCTACCAGAGTTTGCTCAAATTCATGTCCACAGAGTTGGTCATGCTACCTAACCATCTCATCCCCTGTGACTCCCTTCACCTTTTGCCTTTCCCAGCATTAAGGTATTTTCCAATGAGTTAGCTTTTTGCATCTGATGGCCAAAGTACTGGAGCTTCAGCTTCGGCAACAGTCCTTCCAAAAAAGACGCAGGGTTGATTTTCTTTAGGATTGACTGGTTTGATCTCCTTGCAGTTCAAGGGACTTCTCCAGCACCACAGTTCAAAAGCACCAGTTCTTCAGTGTTCAGTCTTCTTTATGGTCCAGCAAGACTACTGCAAAAACCATAGCTTTGACAATATGGACCTTTGTTAGCAAAGTGATGCTCTGCTTTTTAATACGCTGTCTAGATTTGTCATAGTTTCCTTGCTATTTCCTAGTTAAAGAGTATTTTGTTCAAAAATCTCATAGACTTACTACAAAACATCCCCATACGAAAGATTATGTGCCCTTCCTTTAAGACCAGACTACTTCTTAGCCAATGTTCTGGTTAGCCAGAAGTCTTAGGTTAGCCAAAGTCTTTCCAACTTTGACTCCAAGAAGGCGTCCCTGCCCACCACAAGTCATTCTTGTGACACTCCACTGATATCACAGCCTTATTTTCCAGGTGTTCATTTTATTATATCTCCCCAAAACAACTTCTCTTCAATCTTTCTCTTGTAGATTTTAATATAGTAACAAGAAAAAATAATATGACTGAATGAACAATGTATGAGTAAAAAAATGAATAAACAAACCAAGTTCGTTTACTTCCATAAATTCAGGTAAATAGTTGTTTAGATAAAAACTAAGACCATGGCATCTGGTTCCATCACTTCATGGCAAATAGAAGGGGAAACAGTGGAAACAGTGGCTGACTTTATTTTGGGGGCTCTAAAATCACTGCAGATGGTGACTGCAGCCATGAAATTAAAAGATGCTTACTCCTTGGAAGGAAGGTCATGACCAACCCAGACAGCATATTAAAAAGCAGAGATATTACTTTGCCAACAAAGGTCCCTCTACTCAAGGCTATGGTTTTACCAGTGGTCATGTATGGATGTGAGAGTTGGACTGTGAGGAAGGCTGAGCACCGAAGAATTGATGCTTTTGAACTGTGGTGTTGGAGAAGACTCTTGCGAGTCCCTTGGACTGCAAGGAAATCCAACAGTCCTGGGTGTTCATTGGAAGGACTGATGCTGAGGCTGAATCTCCAATACTTTGGCCACCTCATGCAAATAGTTGACTCATTGGAAAAGACCCTGATGTTGGGAGGGATTGGGGGCAGGAGGAGAAGGGGATGACAGAGGATGAGATGGCTGGATGGCATCACCGACTCGATGCACATGAGTTGGGTGAACTCCGGGAGTTGGTGATGGACAGGGAAGCCTAGCGTGCTGCTATTCATGGGATCGCAAAGAGTCGGACATGACTGAGTGCCTGACCTGAACTGAACTGAACCTTTAACAACTACCTAATATGAAAATAGAAATAAAACATTAGCAGAGTGAATGACAGAGTCCGTTTTTTGTCAAATGACTGTTTCCTCTTAGTATATATTAGGCTATTTGGAAAGGTTTTCAGACCAGTAAAGGGCTTCCCAGCCTGCCAATGCAGGAGAAGTAAGAGACACGGGTTCAGTCCCTGGGTCGGGAATATCTCCTGGAGGAGGACACGGCAACTGATTCCAGTATTCTTGCCTGGAGGATCCCATGGATGGAGAAGCCTGGTGGGCTAGGGTCCATAGGGTCTCAAAGAGTTAGACACGACTGAATTGACTTAGCACACAGGCACAAAGTATCATTTGATACATTTAAGCAGTCATTTACTACATAATACCCTGCTTATGTGGAAAATTCATGGAACTCTCAACTCCTATAGAGAGCAGTTAAGGCTCTGGAGGGTTAAAACTGCCTCTTAGAACCATGGCAGTAATCAGCAAGGAACGCTTTTCCAATTTTGGAGATTCAGAAGAGAAAAGGATTATCTTTTGTAAAATTTTTAATAATGCCAAATGAACTTGTATGGTTGGTACACTCAGTGAAGTTTCCCTAGTCATTCTAATTTTAATAAAATGCTATTTTTAAAACAGATGGTATCACTAATACCCTAATATTTTAAGAACATAAACTGAACTTAATAAATTTGAGATTATTATTAGTATTATCCTCGTTAAAAGCATTATCTTATTTAATTCCCACAATAAATCTAAAATGAAGGTATCACAATTATCCCTAACTTATACATGGGGAAACTAGAGGAAAAGTAATTGACCAAAGCTAATTGCAGTTAGAGCTGAAATTTGAGCCCAATTATGTCCAACTTCTAAGCTCAAACTTTTAATCACTAAAATATAGTCTCCTTCATCATGTATAATCACAAGAACATTAGCTCCAAAAGGCAGATTTACTTATCTGTTTGGTATATCACAATGACTATTGAACTATTAGTCACTGAACTAATGACTAATAGTTCAATGACTATCTTACATAATGGGTACTTATTTGTTGAACGGAAGAATGATAAATAATGAGGATTATCTTATATCAACTCTAGGCCAAGCCTCTCAACTCAGTTCTTGACTCCATAAGGTTAGAAGGAAGATATTAATCTGAAAAAAAAGAGTAGATTAGATGTACGAAGTTAGCAGAATTCTTCACATCTATGACACATTTTGACAGATACCTCATAACGTGCATAAAGTGAAACTTTCTGGAATTGATGGTAGACTGTGCCACTTATGATGTCTCTCCACTATTTATGATAAAATAAAGACTAAGGTCTTTTTATTCCTGTTAAACATATAACTCTTCAGTTCAGTTCAGTCACTCAGTCCTGTCCAACTCTTTTTGACCCCAAAAACTGCAGCACACCAGGGCTCCCTGTCTGACACCAACTCCCAGAATCCAACCAAACCCATGTCCATTGAGTCGGTGATGCCATTCAACCATTCATCCTCTGTCATCCCCTTTTCCTCCTCCCCTAAATCTTTCTCAGCATCAGGGTCTTTTCAAATGAGTCAGCTCTTCACAACAGGTGGCCAAAGTATTGGAGTTTCAGCCTCAGCATCAGTCCTTCCAATAAACACCCAGGACTGGTCTCCTTTAGGATGGACTGGTTGGATTTCCTTACATTCCAAGGAACTCTCAAGAGTCTTCTCCAATGCCACAGTTCAAAAGCGTCAATTCTTTGGTGCTCAGCTTACTTCACAGTCCAACTCTCACATTCATACATGACCACTGGTAAAACCATTGTCTTGTCTAGACGGACCTTTGTTGGCAAAGTAATATCACTGCTTTTTAATATGCTATCTAGGTAGGTGATAACATTCCTTCCAAGGAGTAAGCATCTTTTAATTTCATGGCTGCAATCACCATCAGCAGTGATTTTGGAGCCCAAAAAATAAAGTCAGCCACTATTTCCACTGTTTCCCCATCTATTTGCCATGAAGTGATGGGACCAGATGCCATGACCTTAGTTTTCTGAATGTTGAGCTTCAAGCCGACATTTTCACTCTCTTCTTTCACTTTCACGAAGAGGCTTTTTAGTTCTTCTTTACTTTCTGCCATAAGGGTGGTGTCATCTGCATATCTGAGGTTATTGATATTTCTCCTGGCAATCTTGATTCCAGCTTGTGTTTTATCCAGCCCAGCGTTTCTCATGATGTCCTCTGCATATAAGTTAAATAAGCAGGGTGACAATATACAGTCTTGACATACATCTTTTCCTATTTGGAACCAGTCTGTTGTTCCATGTCCAGTTCTAACTGTTGCTTCCTGACCTGCATACAGGCTTCTCAAGAGGCAGGTCAGGTGGTCAGGTAGTCCCATCTCTTACAGAATTTTCCGGTTTATTGTGATCCACACAGTCAAAGGCTTTGGCATAGTCAATAAAGCAGAAATAGATGTTTTTCTGGAACTCTCTTGCTTTTTCCATGATCCAGCGGATGTTGGCAATTTGATCTCTGGTTCCTCTGCCTTTTCTAAAACCAACTTGAACATCTGGAAGTTCACGGTTCATGTATTGCTGAAGCCTGGCTTGGAGAATTTTGAGCATTACTTTACTAGCGTGTGAGATGAGTGCAATTGTGCGGTAGTTTGAGCATTCTTTGGCATTGCGTTTCTTTGGCATTGGAATGAAAACTGACCTTTTCCAGTCCTGTGGCCACTGCTGAGTTTTCCAAATTTGCTGGCATGTTGGGTGCACCACTTTCACAGCATCATCTTTCTGGATTTGAAATAGCTCAATTGGAATTCCATAACCTTCACTAGCTTTGTTCATAGTGATGCTTTCTAAGGCCCACTTGACTTCACATTCCAGGATGTCTGGCTCTAGGTGAGTGATCACACCGTTGTGATTATTTGGGTCATGAAGCTCTTTTTTGTACAGTTCTTCTGTGTATTCTTGCCATCTCTTCTTAATATCTTCTGCTTCTGTTAGGTCCATACCATTTCTGTCATTTACTGAGCCCATCTTTGCATGAAATGTCCCCTTAGTATCTCTAATTTTCTTGAAGAGATCTCTAGTCTTTCCCATTCTGTTGTTTTCCTCTATGTCTTTGCATTGACCGCCGAGAAAGGCTTTCTCTTCTCTCCTTGCTATTCTTTGGAACTCTGCATTCAGATGTTTATATCTTTCCTTTTCTCCTTTGCTTTTCGCTTCTCTTCTTTTCACAGCTATTTGTAAGGCCTCCTCAGACAGCCATTTTGCTTTTTTGCCTTTCTTTTCCATGGAGTTGGTCTTGTTCCCTGTCTCCTGTACAATGTCACGAACCTTTGTCCATAGTTCATTAGGCACTCTATCTATCAGATCTAGTCCCTTAAATCTATTTCTCACTTCCACTGTATAATCATAAGGGATTTGATTTTGGTCATACCTGAATGGTCTAGTGATTTTCCCTACTTTCTTCAATTTAAGTCTGAATTTGGCAATAAGGAGTTCATGGTCTGAGCCACAATCAGTTCCCAGTCTTGTTTCTGCTGTATAGAGCTTCTCCATCTTTGGCTGCAAAGAACATAATCAACCTGATTTCGGTGTTGACCATTTGGTAATGTCCACGTGTAGAGTTTTCTCTTGTGTTGTTGGAAGAGGGTGTTTGCCATGACCAGTGTGTTCTCTTGGCAAAACTCTATTAGCCTTTGCCCTGGTTCATTCCATATTCCAAGGCCAAATTTGCCTGTTACTCCAGGTGTTTCTTGACTTCCTACTTTTGCAATCCAGTCCCCTATAATGAAAAGGACATCTTTTTTGGGTGTTAGTTCTAAAAGGTCTCGTAGTTCTTTTTAGAACCGTTCAACTCATCTTCTTCAGCATTACTGGTTGGGGCATAGACTTGGATTACCATGATATTGAATGGTTTGCCTTGGCAGCGAACAGAGATCATTGTGTCATTTTTGAGATTGTATCCAAGTACTGCATTTTGGGCTCTTTTTTTGACTGTGATGGCTATTCCATTTCTTCTAAGGGATTCCTGCCCACAGTAGTAGATATAATGGTTATCTGAGTTAAATTCACCCATTCCAGTCCATTTTAGTTCACGGATTCCTAGAATATCAGTGTTCACTCTTGCCATCTCCTATTTGGCCACTTCCAGTTTGCCTTGATTCATGGACCTAACATTCTAGCTTCCTATGCAATATTGCTCTTTACAGCATTGGACCTTGCTTCTATCACCAGTCACATCCGCAACTGGGTATTGTTTTTGCTTTGTATCTTCTGTCTTTCTGGAGTTATTTCTCCACTTATCTCCAGTAGCATATTGGGCACCTACCAACCTGGGGAGTTCATCTTTCAGTGTCTTATCTTTTTGCCTTTTCATACTGCTCATGAGGTTCTAAAGGCAGGAATAATGAAGTGGTTTGCCAGTCCCTTTTCCAGTGGACCACATTCTGTCAGACCTCTCCACCATGACCCATCCATGTTGGGTGGCCCCACACGTCATGGCTTAGTTTCATTGTGTTAGACAAGGCTGTCATCCATGTGATCAGATTGGCTAGTTTTCTGTGATTATGGTCTCAGTGTGTCTGCCCTCTGATGCCCTCTCACAACACCTACCATCTCACTTGGGTTTCTTTTACCTTGAACATGGGGTATCTCTTCACGGCTGCTCCAAAAAAGCGCAGCCACCGCTCCTTAGCTTGGACATATCATATATATAGATAAATGATTGACAGATGATAGATAGACACATACATAGAGATAGACAGATAAATATGTAAATACACAATCACATATACATGATTAAAGCCATTTAAAGTAACAGAGATGCACAAAGGATGCACTTGGTAGAGTTTATCTGTGAAACATTCATCCAAAACATCTGTTTCAGAAAGGCCTTGAAGGATATGTGAGATCTGAATGGGCAGAAAGCAGAAAAAAATAGATTTTTTAGGTAGGAAAATCATGTAAAAAAATTCAGAAGGGGAAGCAGATAATATTGGATAAGGATGGTAGGAGATAGATTACTGACAGCAGATGAAAAAATTGGGGTCATAAAATAAAATTAGAGTCATTGATGAAAGAACTCCAGTGTCGACTAAATAACTTAGTACTTTTTTAGATAAGCTTTGAGATATGGTATGATGAAAGTGATATTCATTTGTCAGCATTATCCACTTCTCATCTCTCCTCTCCAACTAGATGATACCTTTTTCCAATGCAAAAACAAGACGACTCAGAGGTTATTTTCTGGGATCATTTTGAAGACAAAAATTTCTAAGAAATCAACTCTTGCCTATAAAAATCTGAATTTAATTAAATGAGGAAAAATAAAAACTTGTGTAAAACAAAAATAAATGTTACAACTGGCACACAGTAATGTAAAAAAAGCTCACTAATCAAAAAACACATTTTTTTTTTCAGGCAATAAAACTTAGCCAATACTTATGTGGCGGGAAATCTCAACCTACATCCACTTTGCCAGTATTAGGGGGTACTTTTAATTATCAAGACTCTAGAGACTTCTCTTATGTAAGGAAAATGTTACTTACAGAATTAGGATATCAACTTTCACCTTATATGTTATAATGCATAGAAGTTATTTTCATGGGTTTTCACCATGGCAGAAAATCCTTTAAAACAAATTACTTTCCAGTTTAGCATATTTTTCTGTATACCAGTGCCCAATTCAATAATTCTGAATGCTTTGAGAAGTGAAGCACAGGAAATTTTTTCATCTTTGAGTTGGCATGTTTCCTCTTCCACACCATAATATTGCACTTAGCATCGGCTGGGCAAGCCGAGCTGGCTGTCCCACTGCCCTCCACAAACCACAGCCATGAGTATATCTTATTTGGGAGACCAAGTTCAAGTAAATGATTCTCAGATCCGGGTCAAAGGCATTAGCAGGTTGGCAAAATTGATTGTGGTAAAACAGAAATGCCCTTTGTAAAATAACATAAAAGCAAAAAATGTCCAATTACTTTGTGTTTTGGTTTAAAAATAATTTCCTATGGGATACCAGTCCCTCAGTAAATGCCAATAGCATACTGGAACTAAATTCACCAAATCAAACATTATCTGAATCCTTTGATTGCTTTCCCACATTCTCTTTCTTTACAAAGTCAATAACCATTGATTTATTATATATTCTTAGAATTTAAAATTTATGTATTTGGAATGTCTTTATGGATCTGAGGATGATTCTTATTATCAACTAATACAGAGATGAAATTATTCCTAGAGAGAATACTTCTGTGCTACCAAGAAGTAAAATATTAAAATCTATTTTGAGTTGGCAAGAGTCCACACTAGCTTGTACAAATAGAAAATTTAGTAACTGAAGCACCAAAATGGCATGGTTAAAAGACAGTTTTACACTAAATCTTAAGGAACTTCCCCCCTTACCTTGTAGGATACAACTATTTCACAACATGATAAATGTAGCATAGACTCAATAAATATTTATTCATAAATATATTATTTGATAATGTGCAAAGAGCACAGAGACAGGAATCAATCAAAGTCAGATCAACATTATTTATTTTCAGGAATACTTATATTTATTTCAGGAATTTGTTGTTATTGTTCAGTTGCTCATTCATGTCAGATTCTGTGCGATCCCATGGACTGCAGCATGCCAGGCCTCCCTGTCCTTCACCATCTCTGAGTCTGCTCAAACTCACGTCCATCAAGTTGGTGATGCCATCCAACCATCTCATCCTCTGTCGTCCCCTTCTCCTCCTACCTTCAATCTTTCCCAGCAGCAGGGTCTTTTCCAATGAGTCAGCTCTTCGCATCAGGTGGCCAAAGTATTGGAGCTTCAGCTTCAGAATCAGTCCTTCCAATGAATATTCAGGACCGTTTTCCTTTAGGATTGACTGGTTTGATTCCCTTGCAGTCCACGGGACTCTCAAGAATCTTCTCCAATACCACAATTCAAAAGCATCAGGTCTTTGGTGCTCAGCTTTCTTGGTAGTCCAACTCTCACATCCATACATGACTACTGAAAAAACCATTGCTTTGACTAGACGGACGTTTGTCAGCAAAGTAATGTCTCTGTTTTTTAATATGCTGTCTAGGTTCATCATAGGTTTTCTTTCAAGAAGCATATTTCAGGAATATGAATGAAAATAGAAATCTCATTGTTTATGTGAAATGGATATGCTATAAGTTCAGGATTTATTAGAAATAAAAATATTAGACACAAATAAACAATTTTAGCCTATAATCATTTGAGCATTTGAGTTTGTTTTTTTTTTTTTCTGAACATGGTGGAAATTTATCATTATCAATTAAAGACTACTGTGGAACATATTCTAAAAATAGACTCCCCAATTCAATAATTTGGAAATAGTCAGAAGTCCTCTTCACTTTATTCTGAGAAAAGTGATGACACACATATTCTTATTTCACTTTCAATTTAGCTACGTGTTTTATTTTAAAGACCAACAAGTCTCTCCAGTGTTCCTTTGGAGAAGCATTAAATAAATCTCAGGTGCAGCTGCTAAGTCACCTTGCCCACATTAGAGTTCCCTATCTAAGAAGCAGTTCATTTGAACATCAGTATCTACAATTCAGAGTATCTGTCCTTAAGATTTTCCATATGAGGTTCCATTTGATTTCCATGTCTCTGATGTCTCAACCCAAGCATCTACTATGGTCAGTCTCTTGAGATTTTTGTGGTACCTCAGTTTTAGCTGTCCCCATTGATTATAAGTACCATTCAAACTTCATAGAAGTATGCACATGAATCTTCCATTACATGCCCTTGGAAAAACCCTGGGAAAATTCTAGTGGAAACCACTGCTTTAGCGTCTTCAATCAAAACCATTTGAAATAACAATGTGCTGAAAGCTATGAAAGAATATTATTTTTACACAAGGACTTCTAAACAGAGCAATTATTGGCAAAGGAAACAGAAACATAATTTGTAGTTTTTAAGAACTACCTAATACATTTAAAAAATAAATAGAGGACAAGGTTTTCTAGTGGATGGGAGTTTATAAAATATTTCAACTGACAGGAAAAGTTGAATGAGATAAAGAGATAAGTGAGGGGTAAGTTAAATTTGCCAACCAGGGTAGCATTAGCAACTTGAAACAGGGACATTAATAAAGACCTTTTAAAGGTAAAAGTCATCAAAAAATGTTTGGTGATAGGATCAAAAGATCATTGCCCAGCATTCCCCTTGGAACCATCAGATACCCAGTTATTAAAGCCAGATCCTCAGAATTCATCCTAGACTCTTTCTCTTTCTCATCCCCTACATTTATAAATCACAAAATTATTTTAAGAACCTTGATTCTATCTGCCCTATCCCTCATCCTTAAAGAATTCTGTCATTGTCTACATCATCAATATTTTTCTCTTACCTCATTTTCCTCACTGTCCCTCCTTATTTCTCTAAACTTATTATTTTTAATATTTTTTTATTTTTCAGTAAGCTCATGTCACTCTGATGTTTAGCATTCTTCAGAAGTCGATATTCTACAGGAGAAGGTCTAATCTCTTTGCACTGGTGTTCAGCACAGATGGACTGTGCCCTTGCCTAAGTCAGTCTCATCCTTCATTGCTTTTTGGAAGGCACTTTCTCAACACACTGACTGAGCTTATGATGATTTCCCAAAGACATCATGT
This sequence comes from Bos taurus, assembly GCF_002263795.3. NCBI lineage: Eukaryota > Metazoa > Chordata > Mammalia > Artiodactyla > Bovidae > Bos > Bos taurus. The sequence continues at coordinate 36,303,592 of NC_037328.1, read as the reverse complement.
TTTTGTGTCTTGGGAAAAAAAATTCTGTCTTTCCCTTCTCATTGCCTAACAATTCCTACTAACAAAAATGCAGCTCAACAGGCACTTCCTCTATGAAGCCTCCTGACACCACCTCATGCCAAACTTCTTGCTCTGTCCTCTGTCATAGCACACCTTACCTCACTCTGTAATGACTTGTCATGTGTTCTCCCCCTCAGTAGACTCTGAGTGCCTCAAGACCAGGAATTACTTCTCATGCAACTTTTTATGTGAATACACAATGTCTGTGGGAGACCTGGTGGCTCAGATAGTAAAGAATTCACCTGCAATGCAGGCGATCAGGGTCCCATCCCTGAGTTGGGAAGATCCCCTGGAGGAAGGCATGGCAACCCACTCCAGTATTCTTGCGTGAAGAATCCCCAAGGACAGAGGAGCCTGGCGGGCTACAGTCCATGGGGTCATGATGAGTCAGACACGACTAAGCACAATATAGACACAATGTCTGTAATAGTTGTCTATTAAATAGGATTTTAGATCTGAAGGAGTTAAGTCAATGTTGTCTCAAGTCCAGTTGCCTTGAAGGGGAGCCTGGAATTGGATTTCTACACAAGAGATTGATTAAGAAGCACTTTTAGGAGAAACTCAGGGGGCAGCAAGGAAATAGAACATGACCAAGAAAGAAGCTAAGCAAAGATGTGGTTTTCCTTGAGTCCTCAGCTCAGCCTCTGCCTGGAGGGAGCACCGGAGTGGCCTAGGTGTATGTCCCACTGAACCAAAGGGGCCAGGCTTTTGGACACCTGTGTTAGTCAATGGGTGCACCCTGCCAAGGGTTAGAAGGCAGTGATGGTGGAAAGTATAAATTACCTCTCCATCTCCAGGTCAGCAGCCAATGTCAGCTCAGGAAGGACAATTTCCTATAAAGGGAAATAACTGTGAGCCTGTATTGGCCAATGCTTACTGCAGCTGAATTGTAAGTGCTTGCACTTAGGAGGAATCTGGGTAAAATACCACCAGCTTCTATAGACGCCACACACATCAGCATATTCTTTCTCAAAAGTAGGTTATCTAGAGAAACTTTTCAATTTCAGATTTGATTTCTCTCCTATTCCAGTGAATCCACAGCTCCACAGTTTGAGGGATTGACTTCTTAACTTGACATATTTGGGTGTCTTTTTTTATCTGACATATACATAACTATTAACTGTGCAAAGCCACATCAAGGACTTTAGTGAGCTGCAGTACAGTTATATTGCAGTCCTGCAGTAGTTCTTCCCAGGGAAATTTCTAAACAAACTGAACCCAAGTAGAGTCCTGTGAAAAACTGTGCCTCAACATCTAGTGCTAACTACACATTAATATAATTGGCAGGCGCACCACGTCTCCAGCAAATACTAAAAAATATTTCTTTGGAACATTTGTTCTTTACACGTGCCATAAATTACACTCTTTTTATTGGTGTGGGAAAACCCTATGTGTTATATCTGATATTGGATCCTCATTAACTTCACCATACATGGGAGTCAGTAAATGGTTGCTCATAGACATGCTAAGGACCTTATAAGGCTAAGTCTGTGTGAGGCTTTATAATCTTTCCTGGACACATGGAACTAAATAAATGGTGTATCATCATATTCTACCCATTTACCATAGAAGCATTTTAAAGGTTTGCAGCCCATGGAAACAGTATTATGAATAAACATTTTTTAATATTCATGCAACATTTATGCACACCCACCCACACACAGACAGACAAAACAAATAGAAATGATCTTTCTCCCATATTTCAGTATCTTTTCAGAATTAGTGCATTATAGTAAACAACTACTGGAGAAGAAAATGCCAACCCACTCCATTATTTTTGCCTAGAGAATCCTGTGGACGGAAGAGCCTGGGAGGCTGCTGTCCATAGGGTCGTACAGAGTCAGACATGACTGCAGCGACTTAGCATGCATGCATGCATTGGAGAAGGAAATGGCAACCCACTCCAGTATTCTTGCCTGGGACAAGAATCCCAGGGACAGAGGAGCCTGGTGGGCTGCCATCTCGTCGCACAGAGTTGGACATGACTGAAGTGACTTAGCAGCAGCAGTAAACAACCACACCAAATTTTTTTTTTTTTTAAATGAATAGTATAGGGTGTCAAAGAACACTGGAGACAAAATTAAGTCCCCAAAGCAAATTTATCTTCTATGTTTTAAATAGAGAAATTAAAAACAAGATAGTTCCTGATAATACACATGCCAACTTCAATCACTAGCAATGCAAAGATGTGTGTAGCCATAAGAAGCTGCCAATCTTTTTAAAATTCAATTTTCCCATTTTCTGTTTATTATATTAGATGCTGACCACACGGTTCTATTAAGATCATCACGTGTTAATAAGAGAATCCTACTTGCATAAAGCTAATTTGGAGAAGTGTTTGCAAAAGTACAGTGGCATCGTGTGGCACTTTAGCAATGGGTATAAAAAGGCACACAACAAATGTCAATGGCGGTCATGTGTGACTGAGGGCAGAGAAGAGTGTCTATTAATTCAGGAAAACCTGGCCCCACTCCAAGGATTTTTACAATCCCTAGACTATTTTTAAGACGTTCTCAAAATTGAATCACACATTTAAAATGGAAAAAACAACTAACTGCACCCAATTCAGGTATGAAACTAAAGATAAGGAAATTCAAGCAGCTCTTGGCTGTGTGGTTTGAGTAGATAAAAATGGAAACTGTCCAAACCCTCTGACTGTAGAAAAGTCTCAACATTTGCATTTTGTTTCATTTTATTCTTCAGGCAGTATATTAACACACAGGGGATTACTATTATAATTTTCATTAACACTGAATGCTCTACAATCCAGTTGAACACATCATGTATTATTGAAACCTTGATTTCTAATTTTTAACGGTTGAGAAAGCAAGTGATTATATCCAGTAGAAAAGAAGTAATTTAGTAATAAGAACCAAAATCAGGCCATTTCTACCTAGATGAAATGAGGAGATGGGTGAAATGTAACAATAAAATTAGCTGGATAATTCAGACAAATAAGTTTTAATTTACTGATATTGAGACAAATACAATAGTGGAGTAGGCAGAGCTTAGAAAAGGGTTATTGGGATAAATTAAGTTTCAGACAAATGGTGATTTGATACTTCAAGTTCTGGAACTTTCACTTTAATCATTTTATGAACACATTATTAAAACATGTTAAAATAGTCCATATTATCATGTTTAAAGAAATGGAATACACTGATATTCCTTAATGAGTTAGGATTATTTTATGAACATTTTCATATATCAAGAAAATTTTAAAATTTGTCCCTAGACTGATCAAATACCATTGTAGCATTTAAATGTGATAAAGAAACATGCTAAGAATTGTTGAAGTAAATATTATTTTTCTCTTTTGCTCCATGTCCCCATATTTTTCTGGTCAGCGTTTCTTTTATACACAGGCAGCTTTGTCATCCTTTGATGTTTTTCACAGTACCTATCATTGCTTCTAATTTCAGCTTCTTTTGTCAGTTTCTTCCCTTCTTCTACCACATTATTTTTTTTCTTTCTTATTTTCCTTTGTATTACTTAAAAGTTCTCATATGTCTTCACTTTGAATTTTTAAAAACTGATTTTGAAAGCAAGCACCATATGTGAATGCTGGTAATTTTTTCTCCTGTAACTTTTGCATTGCTAACTATTTGGTAATTTTGGTCAATGTTCATGCTCAGTAGCCTTATTTTCAAATTATTTCTGGTTTTTTATTATTTAAGACAGTTAAGGGTGCCAAACACCTGAGGGACTCTGTCTACAGTGACTAATTTCTTATTTTTTATAATACTGTAAATGTGTACTTTCTTTCAAGGGCTTTAAAGTATTTCCCAACTTTTTCCCTAGATAGTTGTTTCCTCTTTTGTTTTTTTGAAAATATTTCCATAATAGTGGTATTTCATATCAAAATATAAAAATACTTATGGAAAATTCCTTTCCTTTAATTATATTGCTTGTATCAGAAAAAAGTTATTCTTTTCTAAAAGACTGGGGGTGGGGCATAAATAAGTCAGGAATATCTTTACGTTAATACAAATTTATTACATGTCAGTCACATTCTCAAACTTAAACTACATGTAGTTTAAAATCAGGAAGTGATCCAAAGCCACGTTAGAGACTTTAAGAAATGCCAAAATAAGATCATTCCTTAGAGGCAGTTTTCGTTTTAAAGAAATTATGTTTCATTTATTGATGCTGGCTGATTTATTGGTTGAACTTTTAGAATGCCTTTAAAGACAGTCTTTGCCATTAAAAAAACAAATTAGCACTATGTTCATATAACTGAGACCAAAACGCATTCTTACTTAAGAACTGTTAAGATAAACTGAGGCAGTGTCAAACCTAAAGAGGTTAGGCATGATCAGCAACAGGAGCCTGGGGAAAGACTTACATAGACAAGTGTGGAAGTAAAGAAAGGAAATTATTGGATTGGCTATTAGCTTAAAGCCTTGCTGCCAGTTTATGATTAGTTGTCCTCAGCATTTTGATTCTATAACCTCAGGGCCTTTAGAGGCTTAGATTTTGGTTTGCTTATGTAGGGCAATCCAGGGCACTGGAGCCCTCTCAATCTAGTGGTCTCCTTGTTTTTTGAGCAACACAAGGTATATTTATGGGTTGTGTTACTTTGATAGCTTCTGCCATAAAATCCAATCCTATTAGCTCATTTAAAAGTCCCTTGGAAGCTAGTTTCTGCTTATCTGTCTGGGCTGACGTCTATCTCTATGTCCCAGCCTTACTGAATCACTTAGTTGTATCACCCTGACATACTTACTGTCACTTTATTTCTCTCTCCTAACCCCCATTCTCTTTGCCTAACTTTGGTTTCTTCTTGCTTTAGAAGCTGTTTCTCTAAGAAACCTTCCAGATGTCCCTTCCAAAGTTCAGGCCAGAGTACACAGTATCACCAGCATTAGGACTGCATTACTATCTTGACTTTCTGTGCAGTTTCTTCATTTCATAGCCAACACAGTCAATCAAAATTAAGATCTCTTCTGAAATGTACATTAATGAAAATTTATTTAGAATTAGATTTGCTTTTCTTAAAGAAAAACCCAGGTTAACATTTATATTACATTTTATTTATCTTATTGTAAAACAATGAAAAAAGAAGTTAAAGATACAATTCTAAGCACAGAGCAGAAGCTAACATTTATTGGTGAAGATCTTGCAAGAAGAGGGTATCAGAAAAAAAGGAGGACGGGGATGTCAAGTGGATAAAGATGAGAAAGATACATGGGAAATATCACTAAAAAGGTAGCTTTTACCATATTCTGACTAAGTGTAGTGGGAATACATTCCATTTGCAACTGAATCATTTATATGCTAATAAGGTATCTACAGCAGTGATGTGGCTACCAATGGAATTAATCATATGTTTCTATTTAATCCAAAGACACTATGGGATATGCAAATATTCAAATGTAATATTAATTGAAGCAAAATAGTATGACCCCAGAAAAGTGGTCAACCAGAAATTAATGTTTATATATCCTAAAACTCCATTGTTTGGAAATAAAATAACTATGAGGGAAAAGACAGAGACTTGATTCTACCACATGTTTATGAATTCAAATCTGAGATTCTCTGAAGAAATACCCTGAAAAATACAATAGTGTCAAAAATAAATCAGAAAGTCAGAGTTTATAAAAAAGAAGAGGGAATGCGGACTGTGATTTCTTACTAATGATGTATAGAATATCTAAATGAGGCTGACATGTATCTTACATTCCACAGAAATAAATAACATGAATAAAGAATGAAAATCTTCAGGGAAAAGGAGCCACTTGTGACTATATGGACATAAATCTGAAAAATGGACAATTAATAGATACATTTCTTGAGAAATCTCTCCAGATATTTTTAAGTTTTGGATTAGGATCAGTAAGGCTATTTAATGGGATATCTATATATGTTTTTGCCTATTTATGTTTGTGAATAGATAGGTGATGGTAGAAAATGATAGATAGTATTTTTATATTTGCATACATACTCACATGCATATACTTTCACAGGGAATTTCTATTAGATGTTATCTAAATCTCTAAAAACTCAAAGAGATCCAAAATCTACTCATAAAGTCATTATTCAGATAAATTTATGTCTGTACCATGAACTCAATTCCAGGGTCATCTGTCTCCTTTGACTTCCACAACTCACTAGTAGTCATCAGTGTATCTCTAATTCCTTGGTCTATAGGCCTCTTGTCAATGTACTAAACTAGTAACAAGCACTATCACTTAAAGCTCATCTATCCACAGTAATCTTCTAAGAATTGTTTCTAAATCTTTCTTCTAAGTTGTTCATCTACATGAGCCACTATCAGTCCTCTGAAGGCAGAAACAATGCTTGAGAGTTTATTGTATGCCTACCAATCTAAGGACAGTTTTGAACTCATAACAAGTGATTCATAAATATTTACTCACAGATGCAGCTTGAACGCTCTCAGTCGTGTCTGACTCTTTGCGACCCCATGGACTATATAGTTCATGGAATTCTTCAGGCCAGAATACTGAAGTGGGTAGCCTTTCCCTTCTCCAGGGGATCTTCCCAACCCAGGAATTGAATCCAGGTCTCCCGTACTGGAGACGGATTCTTTACCAGCTGAGCCATCGGTGTAGCCCCCAAAGAGTGTAGCCCCCAAAATCTAGCCCAGGTAATAAAACACTATTAAGATGATAAAATTCAGCTATGACTTTTAATGGTGAAGTTAGTCATATGATTTTCAGAATTTTATGTCAAATATGAAGCCAATAAAATCTGAGCATCATGGCAGGAATACTAGGGGTTGGAGGGAAAGGAAGGCAGGGCAGTGTTTGGGGGTGGGAATGAGGAAACTGCATAATAATGCATTTTTTAGAGTCTAAATTGAACTGTATCTTTGTGACAGCTATTTAGGAAATTCCAAGATTTTCATGGTTCCCCTAAGTATGGGGTCTGGCAATAAAAAAATAATCTGGCATTTGTCTTGTGGAATTCAGGCAGCTGCTGAAGCCCAAATAAATCTAATTTCCATGATTCTCGTGATTTTAATAGCCATTTGCAGTGTGGAAACTGTGTGTTTGTTATTAAATTAGAACTATAAATATCATATAATCTGTATACCAGAAATATGAATAATTCTGAAATGATCATGTGACTTCAATTGTTACAAATAAAATCAAGGCTATGAATTCTCACAATATTGAAGCATCAATCATTTCAGAGGCTTTAGGTCAAAGAGAGCAAAGGCATTTCTATGCACCCTTCTTTCAGAGCTAATTTACATGCATTTTTAATGTAAGGTAGAAAATATAAGAATGTGACAAAGTGTCACTTTCATTAAAAACTTTAGGTTAAGCTTCTATCTACATCTAATGTTTTAAATTATTGGAGAGAGACATGGTCCTGAACTGAAAACATAGGGCAAAAATCATAAGATTCTGCTTCATGTAAAATTCCAGAACTTCCTTGATATTCAATAGTATATAAAACTTGCCCACCAAATTCCTTACACACAATGCAAATGCTGAATTTCTATGTCAGCAAGTATCATGCCCAGGGAGGAATCAGTATTTTTTTTATAGGCGTGTTTGTAATATTTTTGAAGGAAAAGCATAGGATGGGCACAGTAAGAACCCCTGCTCCTATCCACAAATGTTGGGACTCATGCAGAATCTTATGTGGTTTAGAAAACCCATATGTAGAAACATGAGTCACTAATGTTGAGGATCATCAAACAAAGAGAACTTCAGCTCTCTTCATATAAAGAGTTATATCCCTAGGTCTCTCCTCACCATGTGAGGAGGACACAGCAGTCTGCAACCTGGAGGAGAGCCTACATCAACCACCAAATCTGTCAGTGTCAGGACCTCAGGATTTCCAGACCTCAAACTGCAAGAAATAAATTTCTGTTATTTGTAAGTTAGCCAGTCTGTGGTATTTTGTTATAGCAGCCTGAACAGACAAGACAGCTTCTGACTACAAATGAGTGGCTTTTCCACACGAAGCAATTCTCCAGTTCTTTTGGGACACCAACTAGATGTCCTAGAGTTTACTTTACTTCTGGCACTATCTGGAGTTAGCACAGACCCCCACAGGGGTCCATCCACACAACTGCTCCCACTTCAGATGCCAGTCCCAAGTCCCAAGTGGTGACCTGAATGTCAAATCTTCTATAAATCAGGGCTTCCCACCATCCCCTCTTTTGTTCAATAATTTGCTAGAATGACTCACCGAACTCAGGAAAGTGCTTTACTTACTACTATTGGTTTATTATAAAATATAAAGTCAGGAACTGTCAAATGAAAGAAATCCATAGAAAAAGGTATGGGAAAGAACAGAGTTTCCATGTCCCCTCCGAAAGCACCACTATCCCAACACCTCAATGTGTTCACCAATCTGGAAGCTCTCTGAACTCCATCATTTAGATTTTCTATGAAGTCTCCATTACACAGTATCTCCTGGAGTTTGCTCAAACTCATGTCCATGGAGTCAGTGATGCATCCAATCATCTCATCCTCTGTCACCCAAACGGCCCTCCATGAATAACAAAGGCACTCTTACCACTCAGGAAATCCCTAGGATTTAAAAGTTACCTCCCACAGATAGGAACAAAAGCCAGATACTTTGGGGGGCAAGGTCAAATTCTTTGCTAAACAATCTGTCACTGGGTTGTACCAGCGGACTGCATACAGAAGGATCAAAACTCTAGAGACTGGAACTTAGTCAAAGGTCCCACAAGAAATGGGGATTTTTTTGAACCAACAGAAACCTCATTCCCTTGGAATTATAGCAGAGACAAGAAATAGGGTAAAAATGGTTTCTGGGAGTACTTGCCTGAAATCAGGTGGTATGAACTTCAGAAAGGAGTGATGAGTTTAGATTCTAAAAGAAGCCAGGCACTTCATAGAGAAAGAACCAGCATTATTTACTGTTTGCTTAAGCCTAAGAGTGGCAGTAGAAATTCTGGGATTACGGGGACCAGAATAAGGAAATATTATGACAGGTTTCATATGTGTGCATGTGTATACACCCATACACATACACACACACACACACACACACATATCAGTACCAAGCAGACTAAAAGTGCTTCTTTCTCAGAGGCCAGAAGTTAGAAGATTTAGGCAAGAGAACAGGCCCAACAGACCACAAAAGCCATGCCTTCAGTGATCTAAGAAACTGTTAGCCTGGTCCTTTCCCCAAGTGATTATTACAAAATCCTGAAAATGTAAAGGGGTGTCAGTTTCATAAAAACAGGACATGAAGATCTTAGGAGGCTATAACCTATTTGATCACCATATTTGAGTCAATTACAGCATCTTTTAAGAAGATGGTGAAGTAAGCTGAAATCCTTGATACAGAATAAATTGACTCCAGATCGCAAAAGTAAACATAGTTCGAATGTAAATGGTTGAAGGCCCTTTAGATTTTTTGACAACAAATGCCCATTTTCTACAATTTTCTAGGATGGCTACTAAAGAAGTCAGTGGTCCCCTTCCTCCTTAATTCTGGTCAGGAATTTTATTAATAATAATCTTCTCTACACTATGGATGTGAGAGCTGGACTATAAAGAAAGCTGAGCACTGAAGAATTGATGCTTTTGAACTGTGGTGTTGGAGAAGACTCTTGAGAGTCCCTTGGACAGCAAGGAAATCCAACCAGTCCATCCTAAAGGAAATCAGTCTTGAATATTCATTGGAAGGACTGATGCTAAAGGTGAAACTCCAATATTTTGGCCACCTGATGTGAAGAACTGACGCCTTGGAAAAGACCCTGATGCTGGCAAAGATTGAAGGCAGGGGGAGAAGGGGACAACATAGAATGAGATGGTTGGATGGCATCACCTACTTGATGGACATGAGTTTGAGTAAGCTCTGGGAATTGGTGATGGACAGGGAAGACTGGAGTACTGAAGTAAATGGGGTCACAAAGAGTCAGACGTGATTGAGTGACTAAACTGAACTACACTCTCAACTTTACTAATCTCAAATTCTTCTAATCCCAAAGACTTTGACATAGATGGAAGGGTTAGAATTTTATACTACAAGATACATCCAGTTATGAAATTAAGTTAATAACAACAGTTCTTTGTTATCCTTCTTCTGAACTGAAACAGCACATAGAATTTTTTTTTTTATCAGAGCATAAGCTTTTAGAGGGAGAGAAAATAAGTAAATCCAACTCAGAGAATGACCAGGGACCCCGACATAATCTAACTTTCAAAATGGAGAAATACAAAAAGATATTAAGTATCATGCCCAAGGTCACAGTGCTAGTTAGTAATATAACAAGATCTAGAAGGCAGCCTTCCTGAAGTGAAAGCCCCTCTCCCAAAACAAATCATCTAAAGCTATTATATCTACAGTTCAATGATCAATTTCCCAGTTGAAATCCTGCAAAATATACATATGCATAAGAAATTAATCAAATGATTTTCTTACCTTGCCAGTGCACATAAAGCTATGAAGGACAAGGTCAGAGTTCTCTTAACCAAAGGCTAAAGCCTAGTAATTTTCTGCCTGCTAATATGTATCTCTCATCTCATAACTCATATAAGAATATATTAAAAGAAAAAAAAAGAATATATTAAAGCCATGATTCATCCAGTTTTCCAGATTTCCTAAAAATTAGTTTCTGTACAACATTCCATATATCTTTATTTAATCCACTATCAACTTACTTTACAGTGGTAACTTTGAAAGTAACTTGTCACCTTCCTCGTTCAAACACAGCCAGCTGAGAGAATTCAGATTATGAAAAACATGACTTTAGAAGACCACTCCTGCAACAGGCTGTGTTTAGTGAAGTGAGTCTAAAAACTAATACAGGCATAAAACTCTGTGGGGCTCCTGGGCATAGAAGCCTTTCAAACAGTGGCTAATCAGGGAAAGGGGGGGTGGATACAGAGACAAGGGAGGAGCAGCCAGGAAGCAGCAGTGCAGACTTGGGCAGGGTCCTGGCTCCATCTCAAGGGCTAACACATCACAATACCTTTGAGCTCTTTACAGAACTATGTGCTTAGTCGCTCAGTCCTGTCTGACTCTTTGCAACCCTATGGATTGTAGCCCACCAGGCTCCTCTGTCCATGGAATTCTCCAAGCAAGACTATTGGAGTGGGTTACCATTTCCTCCTCCAGGAGATCTTCCCAACCCAGGGAGCGAACCTGTGTCTCTGGCATCTCCTGCATTGACAGGCAGATTCTTCACTACTGCACCTCACCCCAAACTGTCGCTGAGATTCAATCTGGCAGTAGTGCACAAAGGCTGAGTTTTCAGCCTCAGACATTCCTTGGAGATGCTGTGGGTTCAGTTCCATACCACTGCAATAAAGCAAGTCACATGAAGGTTTTGCTTTCCCAGCACATACAAAAGATGTGTTTATGCTACCCTGTAATCTATTAAGTGTGCAATAGCATTATGTATAAAAAAGAATATACCTTAATTAAAAATATTTCATTGCTAAAAATTGGTAACCATCAACTGGGCCTTCAGTGAGTAGTATTAGTAACATCAAAGATCATGGATCACCGTAACAAATATAACATTTTAAAAGTTTGAAATATTGTGAGAATTATCAAAATGTGACACAGACAGGAAGGGAGAAAATGCTGTTGGAAAACTGGCACCAAAAAGACTTGCTCAACATAGAGTCACCACAGACCTTTAATTTGTTTTAAAAAAAAAAATGTGCAGTATCTGAAAAATGCAATAAAGCAAATCACAACAAAATGAGCTATGGATGTGTATAGATAAGACACACTCGTACCCACGTACATTTGTTTGAATCCTTACCCATATTTAAAGGTCTATTTTAAATGAGAACTATCTCATCAACTCTTTCCCAGCAACCCAACCACAGTGACTTCTTCCTCCTGGGACATTTTACAGTGCTCAGTGTAAGAGCTACATGCTCAGCATTTAGCACACCCTGCCTTTAGCTCAGGGTACCTCCAGTGTGCACTTAGTTCTACCACTTCTTCCCATCTTCACACTGACCCTTTTGTTCTCCAAATATAGGTGGGAAGAAAGAGAGACGTTTTTTCATCACATGTCTTAGTTGAGATAAACTGGAATTCTCAAAAGGGGTTCTCCTAAAATGCTAAAGGAATTAGCAAAATTGAAAAAACAAGAACAATGACATAGCAACAAAATCACAGAAACCGTCTTATTTATGGTGCACATTTTTTCACCGTCACAGAAATTTGGTCTAACCACAGACTGGTTTGGCTGGCTTAATTATACAGGCCCTTAGATTTTGTCTTCACCAACTCTGGCCCAGATGCCATAAGTCTAATCTGAAGAATATTCATGCTGCAGCCTTCGTGATGGTCATTTCTCTGGGTCCTGGGCCATCTCCATGCTTCCTCTGATGTTCAGACTGTTCTTTCATCTGGCCAATTACCCCAGGTTAATTACCTCTGGGTTATGAAAAAACCCACGTTCTGACTTTCTGTGCCTTGTGGAAAAGCCACCTCTGGCAACTCCCTCCCTACCTTCCTCCCCAAATTTGAAGATAGTCACTTAGCAGATTCTAAGGAAAACCAAGCCTTTACACAAAGAATATTGCAGGCTCTCTCCAGGTGTTCACAGACTCATGAAGCCCATGTTCAGAATCCATGTTTTTGAGTCTAGTGACCTGATGATCTCAGGCAGGGAGCCCCACTTTGCAAAAGCCTCTCTCCTTATGTAATTCTCTGCCAGATTCTCCCAGCAAAACCTGTTTTTCACCCAGCACCAATAACGGAAGATTTCTTAGGAAACCCATCCCCATCAGGATTCTCATTGAGTTACTTCCTGGAAAGGATACTCTTAATTTTCTGTTAATTTGTAAGCAGAGAAGATTGATACCTGGCCCTTCTTAGAAGAGGCTGATCATTTTTCCTCCTTTCTCAGTTCCTCCAAAAGGCTTTGCAAAAGTCTACACATTACATTTAGGCAGTGTTAAAATGCACTTATAAAAAAAATACACATTAGGAAGAAAAGATCATTCTACTATGCTTTCTATTATTTTTTAATCATTAATTAAATTGAGATATTAACTTTTTTCCTTGCTATATATCCCCTTTCTCTTTCCTCCATTTAAAGATGACAGTGGCCTCTGTGATTCACTGCTTCAGGGGAGGCACAGCAAGAGGTAGCTTGAAAGCCTTTTTTATTTTGGAAATTTCTAAAGCCAAACCCAATGTAGAATGTACGGAATTCACGAACATAAACATATTATCTTTGAAGAATATAAAGGGAAGATGATTCACCCCAGACTAAAGATATATCTTATGCAGAGGCAGAGCAACAACATCTGCAATTCTTCAGAGCACACACGTCCCTGAAGGCACCCCACCAAACCTCATCCATCCAAAGAGCATTGCCTATGAGGTGGGTGTCAGAGCTGGGCACAGGCAGCCATGAAGAAGCTCCTCACATCCCCAACCATGACAAGGAACCACAGACCATCACAGGATCTGCGGATGCCATGCAGAGTGGTCCCTGACCTGAATCCCTCATTTACTTACACGGGCAAATGTGGTTCACCAAAACTTAGCATCTACAAGTACCCAGAACTGTGTGTGGCTGACTCTGGAGAAGGACAGGAAATCCTCCAAAGTAACTGACATCCAAGTTTTCACACTAAATTAAGTTACTTTTTGGATAACAAAAAAAGTTGTCTTTTTTGTACAGTTGAGTTTGTGAAGTGGGATTTCTACTTTTTAGTTTATTTCTGTACCCTGTTTTGCCAATTACTTGTATGACACTTGAAGATAAAGATTAGTCTTAAACTCCTATATCACTAGAATTTGTCAGAGGGCCCTGGATGACTCAGTGTTAATGAATTCTGTTTGATGATCATTATCCAATTATAAAATCTTTGAACTTGAAACATTAGACAGTCTTTTATTCCAGTCTCTTTATTTCATAGACATGGAAACTAAAGCTCAGGGGGATACATTTTCCAGGTCACACAAAGTCTTCACAGTTGTGTTTTCCTTCCAAACTTTATCTTCTAAAAGTTGAGGGTTCTATTGGCAGGTATCCTTTTGAAGACTGGGTCTCAGGAACAGAAACAATAGAGATACTTAATAGATCATGCACATTTTGCTTCTCTCAAATCCCATCTTAGTGTTCAAACTCCTTTTGAGAATTCAAAAGACATTGGTCCAGACTGTCTTCTATACTTTCTGTTCCTATAAGGATGTTCCTTCCCTCTGGACCTCTAGCGAATGAGCCATGGTGGGTGACTGTATCTCTAAGTCTTCTCTACTATCTTCAGAAGAGTATCAAGCATCATTTCTGTCAGAGAGTATCCCACTCAGAGATGTTCTTAGGGGACAGTAAAACTAGAAGACTGAGAAAGGTCGTGCACCTTAAGGGAGAAGATGTGGCTTTGCCAGATGGTGCTAAATAAAAGCCTGCAGTGTTACACAACTCCTTTGAAAGGGATCAAGTGCATGCACTCAGCCTGTTTTTAACTAGCATCACATTGAACTCAGAATGCTTACTGCTTACTTGCTGCTGTCTTAACGTTTTCTTTTCTTAAGGCTGTGCTGACTTCATTTGAACCTGATTTTATGTATATCTGAACTATTTGAGGAGGTACAAGACTAAAATGCTATGAATCTGGGGCTCTATTTTCCTCTGTTTTCACTTCTCTCTTCTCTTGGGTTTATCCATAATCCATAATATAAGCAATCTCATCCAAATCATCCAGTCTTCAAGACTTTTCCTTCCCTTTAGGAGAGGGTGGGATGAATTGAGAGAGTAGCATGGAAACATATACATCACTACTAAGTCGCTTCAGTCATGTCCAACTCTGTGTGACCCCACAGACGGCAGCCCGCCAGGCTACCCCATCCCTGGGATTCTCCAGACAAGAACACTGGAGTGGGTTGCCATTTCCTTCTCCAATGTATGAAACTGAAAAGTGAAAGTGAAGTCGCTCAGTCGTGTTCAACCCTCAGCGACCTCATGGACTGCAGCCTTCCAGGCTTCTCCATCCATGGGATTTTCCAGGCAAGAGTACTGGAGTGGTGTGCCATTGCCTTCTCCAAACATATACATTACCACATGAAAATAGATAGCTAGTGGGAAGCTGTTATATAATATAGGGAGCTCAGCCTGGTGCTCAGTGACAACCTAGAGGGGTGGGATAGAGGCAGTGGATGCAAGGAAGGGTCAAGAAGGAGGGGATATATAGGTACTTATGGCTGATTCATGCTGTTGTACAGTAGAAATCAACACATTGTAAAGCAATTATCCTCCAATCAAAGATGAATATTTTAAAAATTGGAGAAAAATAGTCTTCCTTCCCTTTAATATCTCCATATATCAACAAGAGCCTAGCTCAGGGGAAGCAGGCTACAGACATGAATAAGCAGAGCACAGAGGATTTTTAGGGCAGTAAAGACACTGTTTGATATTATAATGTAAATATCTGTCATTACATCATTTTTAAAACTCACAGAATGTACAAACCAAGAGCAAATCTTAAGATCAACTATAAACTTGGGTGATTTTGATATATCAATGTAGGCTCATCCTTGTTAAAATAAATAAATAGCATTCTGGTGAGTGGTACTGAGAGTGGGGAAGGCTATGTATGTGTAGGGGTAGGGGTTACAGGAGAGATCTCTGTACCTCCTCTCAATTTTCTGTAAATCTAAAATTGCTGGAAAATAAAGCCTTCTAGAAAATAATTTTTTAAAAATTAAAAAAAAAAAACCCATGAGCTCCCATGAGAGCACATTACAATGGGAAATTCAGCATCTCTTTACTATTCCTTAGACTTTTGACTCTAGCTCCAAGTCTTTAGGCCGGATTTAGGTCTCAACTTCCTACGCCACAGTCTTGCTCACTGCAGCTGCTGCCTGTTCTATTTACCCAAATGAAGATAGATGTTGTCCTGCATTTCCCAGAGTACCACTAGCCTAAGGACAGTTGGTCTACTTTTAGTAAAGATACGGGTATAATTATGGGAGATAATGGCATAGGACCAAATAAAAAATGACTTTAAAATAAATGTTTAGACATTTTTCTTTCTAAGCTTCATAATTAGCACCACCACTGGGAATTTCTCATTGATCACTTGTCTTTTTTGGTCTTAGTCTAGTAAAATGTCCTGGGTCCCATTATCTTCTTCTGTCCCAATACCTGTCTCCTCTCTGCTACCCACTTCCAGATCCCTACAGCCTATCATCCCTTCCATATGCCATACTAGACTCCCCAACTTCCTCTTAACTTAATCATGAATCATAATCTATCTCACATTTATTTTATTCTCTATTCAAGACAAAGTGCTAAGGTTTATTTTTATATAACAAAAAGTCCTGTAAAAGAAATTTACTAAACAACAAGGAGATGGATTATCACATTCCTATGTAATGTGGGAGCTGCAGAATTCATTTCCTTTTTTTAATAACTAGTTTTTCCATATATGAAAACACTACCTATCTGTGGGTCTCAGAGAAGCAGAGTCATCTAAGGAGGATTTGAAAGTCAAACAACCTTTACTCATGCCTGCTGTTCCAGCTCAAGAGTGATCAAACCATCTTGAACAATCTCCACAGTGCTCTGGTTACAACTGCCTCTCCTAAATCAAGTTCTGCACGGTGAACCGTATTTCAAGGTTTTACCAACCACTATTTTGATCAAATGGTTTCCTTCCTTTTAAAAGTTTTGAGGTAGCTTATCGGAAGTCTACAATCAGTTCAGTTCAGTCGCTCAGTTGTGTCCGACTCTTTGTGACCCCATGTACTGCAGCATGCCAGGCTTCCCTGTCCATCACCATCTCCTGGAGCTTGCTCAAACTCATGTCTATTGAGTCGGTGATGTCATCCAACAATCTCATCCTCCGTCGTCCCCTTCTTCTTCTGCCTTCAATCTTTCTCAGCATCAGGGTCTTTTCTAATGAGTCAGCTCTTTGCATCAAGTGGCCAAAATACTGGCCTGCAAAGTACCGAAGTCTATGATAGAACCTTTAAAATAAGGTGCCAAGATGGTGGACGGTAATTGGTATGAACCAGGCAACACTAGCTGGCCCTAGGAAGCAAGCTCCTGACATAAGGGGCATTGCTGGATGGGAGGCAGGCAATCTTTACTAAGAAGTTGCCCTAAAATATAGTTTAGCGTGATCAAAAGTGATGGTATTATCATATCCAAGGACAGCTCCAGGCCATCCTAATTACCTGCAGCAATAATTTAAGAAAATATCCGCATCAATGATAGGTAGCCAACTCTCAAGCAACTAATGCTGTTCTGAGTGATCGTAGACAAGTGCATTCTGAGTGTCTTCACCACCAGCATTCCTTTTGTTGCAAAGGAAATTGTCCTTTCATTCAGATTATCTTTTTTATGAAGTAACTTAGAGCATCCTATGCACCTGGAAACCAATTAATTGACACTTCTATCTGCTTCCTTATCTTTGCTCAGGTTGTTGGTGAGAGGTTGTCTTCCCATCCATCGGTACAATGCCAAGAACAGAGTTAGACCGTGTTCACATCAAGAGAATGACCTACTAGACTAGACTGTGCTCTTATCAGCAAAAGGATCTGATCACTGAGGAGTGATTTAATTTGAACTAGTTTATAGAGTACATGCTGATTAGTTACATAAATTATTTCAATATTTTTCTTCACAGAAAATTTAATTTATAGTTTATCTAATTTTCTAAGAGGCATATTCAACATGAAAGAAAATTTCAATTAAAAAGACTAAGTCAGTTAGTGTTTGAAAGCAACTGATGAAAACGAATATTTCCTAAAAGGTCTCTTCTAATAGAAAAAGAAAAAGTGAAGGAGGAGGAAGAATTTACTTTCTCTTTTCATTTTTAAAAATTCTTGTTTTTTCTAAAAGCCAGAAATCAATTCCAGGATGTATGCCATGATATATTGGGTTCCTTTCATTTACTCATTCCACACCTTTGATATTTATTGAGGTACTGCTACAAACAAAGCATAACAAAGTGATTATGACAACTGGGTAGAACAACTTACTATTGTAATGATTGTAACGAGACTGCTTCTTCCTGACTTCAAAGGAATGACTCTAATGCCCAAGTATAACTTTGAATCGGAGAAGGCAATGGCACCCCACTCCAGTACTCTTGCCTGGAAAATCCCATGGGCAGAGGAGCCTGGTAGGCTGTAGTCCATGGGGTCGCCAAGAGTCGGACATGACTGAGTGACTTCACTTTCACTTTTCACTTTCATGCATTGGAGAAGGAAATGACAACCCTGATACTGGGTTAGTTGTTTCATCAGAGCAGTGGGAAACCAGAGGATGAAGGAAAAATTGTTGCTTGCACTGACCTTATTGACATAAAGTCAATGAAACTTAAAAGCATTGAAACAATATAGAAGGCAGAGGAACCAGAGGCCAAACTGCCAACATCTGCTGGATCATCGAAAAAGCAAGAGAGTTCCAGAAAAACATCTATTTCTGCTTTATTGACTGTGCCAAAGCCTTTGACTGTGTGGATCACAATAAACTGTGGAAAATTCTGAAAGAGATGGGAATACCAGACCACCTGACTTGCCTCTTGAGAAGCCTGTATGCAGGTCAGGAAGCAACAGTTAGAACTGGACATGGAACAACAGACTGGTTCCAAATAGGAAAAGGAGTATGTCAAGCCTGTATATTGTCACCCTGCTTGTTTAATTTATATGCAGAGTATATCATGAGAAATGTTGAGCTGGAAGCACAAGCTGGAATCAAGATTGCCTGGAGAAATATCAATAACCTCAGATATGCAGATGACACCACCCTTATGGCAGAAAGTGAAGAGGAATTCAAAAGCCTCTTGATGAAGGTGAAAGTGGAGAGTGAAAAAGTTGCTTAAAACTCAATATTCAGAAAACTAAGATCATGGCATCTGGTTCTATCACTTCATGGGAAATAGATGGGGAAACAGTGGAAACAGTGTCAGACTTTATCTTTTGGGGCTCCAAAATCACTGCAGATGGTGACTGCAGCCATGAAGTTAAAAGACGCTTACTCCTTGGAAGGAAAGTTATGACCAACCTAGATAGCATATTCAAAAGCAGAGACATTACTTTGCCAACAAAGGTTCGTCTAGTCAAGGCTATGGTTTTTCCTGTGGTCATGTATGGATGTGAGAGTTGGACTGTGAAGAAAGCTGAGCGCTGAAGAATTGATGCTTTTGAACTGTGGTGTTGGAGAAGACTCTTGAGAGTCCCTTGGACTGCAAGGAGATCCACCCAGTCCATTCTGAAGGAGATCAGCCCTGGGATTTCTTTGGAAGGAATGATGCTAAAGCTGAAACTCCAGTACTTTGGCCACCTCATGTGAAGAGTTGACTGACTCATTGGAAAAGACTCTGACGCTGGGAGGGATTGGGGGGCAGGAGGAGAAGTGGACGACAGAGGATGAGATGGCTGGATGGCATCACTGACTCAAGGCATGAGTCAAGTCAACTCAAGGCATCACTGACACATGGACATGAGTTTGAATGAACTCCGGGAGCTGGTGATGGACAGGGAGGCCTGGCATGCTGTGATTCATGGGGTTGCAAAGAGTCGGACACGACTGAGCGACTGAACTGAACTGAACTAAACTGAATATTTTCACCTCACCTCTCACTGTGATTCTGAGGGTGAACTTTTTGGTAGTTATTTTTGCCTAGGCAAGTAGAAACAAATATGGTGCAAATTTACAAAGCAATGTATTTGTCCAGAAATTCACAAAGCCCAGTGTTTAAAGAACATTAAAGGTCATCAGAAAGGTCCCAAAATTATATTTACATAAGCTACTGTTCTCAAATAATAAGAGTTTTTCATTGCTTCAGTCTACGAAACAAAATACTAAATTTTAAACATACCAAACATACTTGATATAAACAAACACATGAGCAAAACTACATGGTGTAAAAAACCCACAGCAGTTATAAACTAGAACTTATCATGCATGCACTTGCATGAAAACAACTCAGTGTTACTGCGGTAGACTGCTTCACCTTAATCTATAATTGCATTTAGACAAAGATATTTGGTGTATGCATCAAGGTTAAGTTCTGCTTGAATTAATAGTCAGCACCTCAAGCCTGGATTGTTACAACCTCTGGATTGTCTTCTAGTCTCTCCACTACAATAGACTTCAGACCACTGCCAGATTCATCTAACTAAAACATTGAATGGCTCCCCATTGTCTAATAAGTTAAGAAGTCATCACCCTGGCATTTGAGGTTCTTCACAATACGGTACTGATCTAACACTCTGCTGACACGTGAGCCCTCCATTCCAACTGCATGGTGTTCTTCACTGTTTCCCAGATAAACAATGCTGACTCCCTTCTCCATAATCTTGTTTATGCTGTCGTTCTCCAGATGTTAGACATTCATGGAAAAACACAGATCCTTGATGAAACTTTCCTACTCTTTCCTTCCCACAGTGATTTTCCTCTGAATCTTGAGCCATTTTCAACCAGAACACTATTGGTATTTTGGTCCTGGTAACTCTTGTGTGCCAGGCTGTCCTGTGCACTGCAGAAGGTTTAGTAGCACACGTGGCCTCTGTTCTACTGGTGGCTCTACCAGTAAGAGTCACCCCCTCAGCAATGACCAGCAAAAGTGTCTCCAGATATTGTGAAATGTCCCTGATGGGGGCAAAAGTTTCCCTAGTTGTTCCAGATCATTATTGCCTGTATCATTTATGTTGGCATTTAAAAATATCTCATATGTATGTATCTTACTTCCTAAGCTAGATTGTTTTAGTATAAGTATTGTGTATTACTTTATTTTGAATCCCTTATAGAGCACTGTAGTTAATACTCAATAAATACTTAAAACTTAAATGAGCGAGTGAAAGTCACTCAGTCGTGTCTGACTCTTTGTGACCCCATGGACTATACAGTCCACAGAATTCTCCAGACCAGAATACTGGAGTGGGTAGCCTTTTCCTTCTTTCCAGGGGATTTCCCAACCCAGAGACTGAACCCAGGTCTCATGCATTGAATGCGGATTCTTTATCAGCTAAGCCACAAGGGAAGCCCCAAACTTAAATGCTTAGTATCTAAAAGTTAGAAGGAATGTGAAAGATCATTTGACCCAACCTCATTTTTTTTAACTGTGGAAACTCAAAAATAGGAAGTAAAACTAGTTGCCCAAAATGAATGTGTGTTGGTAAATAGCTCTCTTCTACCCAATCAGGTAGTATTAATATTGTAGTATATTTCTTCTTATTGAGTTTATTATGAGAGACTTAGTTAATTTCACATCAGCATGAGCAAACACTAGTCTATAACTTTATTAAAGGCTTCTTCTATGACTTTGCTTTAATAATGTGCATATGTGTTATTAATACCCTTATATTTTTATATTTAATGAAAAAAGAAAAACCCTGATATAAGAAAGAGCCCTTAACATCATGATTGAAAGATAAGAGTTTAGCATGTACAGTTCTGTAGTCTTCAGGGAGTCACTTAACTTCACTGTGTCTCCAATCTCATCTTTAAAACTCTTATTCTGCTAAAAATAAAATAAACTCCTCTACAGAGGAAAAACTGTTTTGTTGTTTCTACCATATCCCCAGTACCTGGCACAAAGTATGACATTCACCAAACATTTTCTGAATGACTGACAAACTAGAGCTATATTAGGGGCTTATTTTAACTTATCCTGAGAATAAAATGAGACCAAAAAAATCCTCGAGAATGTGAAGTGTTAGACAAATTCAAGATATTTTTATGCTTTATAAGTCTAAACAATTCATATGTTTAAAAATAGTAAAGTAAGAAATCAAAATTAAAATTTGTGAAATGTTGCAAAGCAGTATACTTTGGGGAAAATATCAGCATTAAATGCCTGAATTAGAAAAGAAGAATGTTCCTGTATTAATAAACTCAGCTTCCATCTTAAAAATCTAGAAAAATAAGTAAAATCCAAAGTAAGAAAGGAAATAATAATGATCAGAGCATAAAGCAATAAAATTTAAAAATAGAAAATCAAGTGAGAAAAACTAATGAAATCAAAAGTTGGTTCTTAAAAAGACTCTGCAACATATGTTATCAAAGAAAAGCAAATTAAAAGAATTAGCTACTACTAGACACGAATGGCCAAAATTCAGAAACTGAAAACATTAAATGCTGTTGGGGATATGGAACAATAGAAATTTTTATTCAGTGCTGGTGGGAATTAAAAATGGTACAGCCACTTTGGAAGTTGGAAATCAGTTTCACAGTTTTTTACAAAACTACATATACTCTTACCCTAGTTCCAGAAATGGTACTTCTTGGTGTGTACTCAAAGGACTTGAGTATTTCAGTTCAGTTCAGTTGCTCAGTCGTGTCCTACTCTTTGCGACCCCATGAATCACAGCACGCCAGGCCACCCTGTCCATCACCAACTCCCGGAGTTCACCCAGACTAACATCCATCAAGTCAGTGATGCCATCCGGCCATCTCATCCTCTGTCATCCCCTTCTCCTCCTGCCCACAATCCCTCCCAGCATCAGAGTCTTTTCTTTTCTTTGGCCATGAGGTGGCCAAAGTACTGGAGTTTCAGCTTTAGCATCATTCCTTCCAAAGAAATCCCAGGGCTGATCTCCTTCAGAATAGACTGGTTGGATCTCCTTGCAGTCCAAAGGACTCTCAAGAGTCTTCTCCAGCACCACACTTCAAAAGCATCAATTCTTTGGTGCTCAGCTTTCTTCACAGTTCAACTCTCACATCCATACATGACCACTGGGAAAACCATAGCCTTGACTAGACGGACCTTTGTTGGCCAAGTAATGTCTCTGCTTTTGATTATGCTATCTAGGTTGGTCATAACTTTCCTTCCAAGGAGTAAGCGTCTTTTAACTTCATGGCTGCAGTCACCATCTGCAGTGATTTTGGAGCCCCAAAAAATAAAGTCTGACACTGTTTCCACTGTTTCCCCATCTATTGCCCATGAAGTGATGGGACCAGATGCCATGATCTTAGTTCTCTGAATGTTGAGTTTTAAGCAACTTTTCACTCTCCTCTTTCACCTTCATCAAGAGGCTTTTGAGTTCCTCTTCACTTTCTGCCATAAGGGAGGTATCATCTACATATCTGAGGTTATTGATATTTCTCCAGGCAATCTTGATTCCAGCTTGTGCTTCCAGCCCAGCATTTCTCATGATGTACTCTGCATATAAGTTAAACAAGCCGGGTGACAATATACAGCCTTGACGTACTCCTTTTCCTATTTGGAACCAGTCTGTTGTTCCATGTCCAGTTCTAACTGTTGCTTCCTGACCTGCATACAAATTTCTCAAGAGGAAGGTCAGGTGGTCTGGTATTCCCATCTCTTTCAGAATTTTCCAGTTTATTGTGATCCACACAGTCAAAGGCTCTGGCACAGTCAATAAAGCAGAAATAGATGTTTTTCTGGAACTCTCTTGCTTTTTCCATGATCCAGTGGATGTTGGCAATTGGATCTCTGGTTCCTCTGCCTTTTCTAAAACCAGCTTGAACATCAGGAAGTTCACGGTTCCCATATTGCTGAAGCCTGGCTTGGAGAATTTTGAGCATTACTTTACTAGCATGTGAGATGAGTGTAATTGTGCGGTAGTTTGAGCATTGTTTGGCATTGCCTTTCTTTGGGATTGGAATGAAAACTGACTTCCAGTCCTGTGCCCACTGCTGAGTTTTCCAAATTTATTGGCATATTGAGTGCAGCAGTTTCACAGCATCATATTTCAGGACTTGAAATAGCTCAACTGGAATTCCATCACCTCCACTAGCTTTGTTCGTAGTGATGCCTTCTAAGGCCCACTGGACTTCACATTCCAGGGTATCTGGCTCTAGGTCAGTGATCACACCATCATGATTATCTGGGTCGTGAAGATCTTTTTTGTACAGTTCTTCTGTGTATTCTTGCCACCTCTTCTTAATATTATCTGCTTCTGTTAGGTCCATACCATTTCTGTCCTTTACTGAGCCCATCTTTGCACGAAATGTTCCCTTGGTATCTCTAATTTTCTTGAAGAGATCTCTAGTCTTTCCCATTCTGTTGTTTTCCTCTATTTCTTTGCATTGATTGCCGAGGAAGCTTTCTTATCTCTTCTTGCTATTCTTTGGAACTCTGCATTAGGATGCTTATATCTTTCCTTTTCTCCTTTGCTTTTTACTTCTCTTCTTTTCACAGCTATTTGTAAGGCCTCCCCAGACAGCCGTTTTACTTTTTTGCATTTCTTTTCCACAGGGATGGTCTTGATCCCTGTCTCCTGTACAATGTCATGAACCTCATTCCATAGTTCATCAGACACTCTATCTATCAGATCTAGGCCCTTAAATCTATTTCTCACTTCCACTGTATAATCATAAGGGATTTGATTCAGGTCATACCTGAATGGTCTAGTGGTTTTCCCTACTTTCTTCAATTTAAGTCTGAATTTGGCAATAAGGAGTTCATGATCTGAGCCACAGTCAGCTCCTGGTCTTGTTTTTGCTGACTGTATAGAGCTTCTCCATCTTTGGCTGCAAAGAACATAATCAATCTGATTTCAGTGTTGACCATCTGGTGATGTCCATGTATAGAGTCTTCTCTTGTGTTGTTGGAAGAGAGTGTTTGTTATGACCAGTGCATTTTCTTGGCAAAACTCTATTAGTCTTTTCCCTGCTTCATTCTGTACTCCAAGGCCAAATTTGCCTGTTACTCCAGGTGTTTCTTGACTTCCTACTTTTGCATTCCAGTCCCCTATAATGAAAAGGACATCTTTTTTGGGTGTTAGTTCTAAAAGGTCTTGTAGGTCTTCATAGAACCGTTCAACTTCAGCTTCTTCAGCATTACTGGTTGGGGCATAGACTTGGATTACTGTGATATTGAATGGTTTGCCTTGAAAATGAACAGAGATCATTCTGTCATTTTTGAGATTGCATCCAAGTACTGCATTTCGGACTCTTTTGTTAACCATGATGGCTACTCCATTTCTTCTGAGGGATTCCTGCCCGCAGTAGTAGATATAATGGTCATCTAAGTTAAATTCACCCATTCCAGTCCATTTTAGTTCGCTGATTCCTAGAATGTCGACATTCACTCTTGCCATCTCCTGTTTGACCACTTCCAATTTGCCTTGATTCATGGACCTAACACTTCAGGTTCCTATGCAGTATTGCTCTTTATAGCATCAGACTTTACTTCTATCACCAGTCACATCCACAGCTGGGTATTGTGTTTTCTTTGGCTCCATCCCTTCATTCTTTCTGGAGTTATTTCTCCACTGATCTCCAGTAGCATATTGGGCACCTACTGACCTGGGGAGTTCCCCTTTAAGTATCCTATCATTTTGCCTTTTTGTACTGTTCATGGGGTTCTCAAGGGAAGAATACTGAAGTGGTTTGCCATTCCCTTCTCCAGTGGACCACATTCTGTTGAGTATTTATGTCCACACAAAAACTGCACCGGGATATTTACAGCAGCTTTATTCATAATTGCCAAAATTTGGAAGCCATCAAGATGTCCTTCAATAGGTGAATGGATAAATTGTATTATATCCACACAATGGAATATTATTCAACACTAAAAAGGAATAAGCTTATCAATCATTAAAAGACATGGAAGAATCTTAATGCATTTTACTAAGTGAAAGCAGGCAATCTGAAAAGGCTACATACTGTATGAATCCAGCTACCTGACATTCCAGAAAAGGCAAAACTATAACGACAATAAAAGGATCAGCAGTTGCCAGAGGTTAGGTAGAAGGAGGAACAGATGAAGGACAAAGTATTTTTAAGGCAGTGAAAATACTATCTACTACATAATGATAGATATCTGTCATTATACTTTTGTCCAAACCCACAGAATGTGCAACATCAAGAGTGAAGTCAACTGTATCTTTGGGTGATTTTGATGGGTCCATGTACCTTCATCCTTGGTAAAAAATGAACCTTTCTGGTGAGGATATTGATAATAGGGGAGGCTATGCATGTGTAGGGGCAAGAGTATATAATTTTTAACTGTCTTAATATGAACATATGAATATGCCTTAATATGAAACTACTCTCAAATATGAACAGTCAATCAAAGATTACCTGACATTGGCGAAAAGCCTCTAACAAAAGAAGAAACTGGAGACAAAGCAGAAAACGGAAAATGTAAATAAACTATACTATCCTCGGAGACTAAAGAGATCTTTGAAATTAGGAAAGGAAAACAATTCAGAGAAAAATAAATAAAATTAAAAATTTTAAAGCTCATTAAAAAATAGGATGAGAAATAAAATATATTTAAAATATACCTTAAGTTTCAGGACTCTCTCAGGAAATGCAGGGGGAAATAATGGAAATAAGGAAAGGAGATACAAATAAGAGTATCAGTACAGAGAATTCAACAAATAGTTAAGAGCTCTAGAAAAAAAAAAAAAAAGCTGGAAAAAATGAGAGTCAAAAAAATGATTCAAAAACTTCTCAGAACTCAAGTATTTGAGTTTGAAATTGAAACCAGCACTGTGCTGTGCTTAGTTGCTCAGTTGTGTCTGACTCTTTGCAACCCCATGGACTGTATGTTTTATAAGTTCGTAGCATTTATACTTCTACAAGTATCAGAGCTTCAAGTTGCACAAAGACTTCAGGAGGATATCTTGTATCTTTATAGACCTGGCCGCCTCTTTTTAAAATAGTCCTTTGCCTGGGTGGGCTGTTTATCTGCTTGAGCACCGAAGTTTCTTTTTTCTAGATTTGGTAAAGGAATTATGAACAATAGCATTAATTCTCCTGTAATAAATTGAAAGAAATTGGACCCTAATAGTACTCTTGCCTGGAAAATCCCATGGACGGAGGAGCCTGATAGGCTGCAGTCCATGGGGTCGCTAAGAGTCGGACACAGCTGAGCGACTTCACTTTCACTTTTCAGTTTCATGCATTGGAGAAGGAAATGGCAACCCACTCCAGTATTCTTGCCTGGAGAATCCCAGGGCCGGGGGAGCCTCGTGGGTTGCTGTCTCTGGGGTCGCACAGAGTCGGACAGGACTGAAGCGACTTAGCAGCAGCAGGACTGTACCCACCAGGGTCCTCTGTCCATGGGGATTCTCCAGGCAAGAATACTGGAGTGGGTTGCCATGCCCTCCTCCAGGGGATCTTCTCAACCCGGGGATCGAACCCAGGTCTCCTGTATTGCAGGCAGATTCTTTACCATCTGAACCACCAGGGAAGCCCAAGAATACTGGAGTAGGTAGCCTATTCCTTCTCCAGGGGATGTTCCCAACCTAGGAATTGAACCAGGGTCTCCTGCATTGCAGGCAGATTCTTTACCAACTGAGCTACCAGGGAAGCCTCAAAACCAGCACTGCTGCTGCTGCTGCTAAGTCGCTTCAGTCGTGTCCGACTCTGCGCGATCCCATAGACGGCAGCCCACCAGGCTCCGCCATCCCTGGGATTCTCCAGGCAAGAACACTGGAGTGGGTTGCCATTTCCTTCTCCAATGCATGAAAGTGAAAAGTGAAAGTGAAGTCGCTCAGCCGTGTCCGACTCTTCGCAACCCCATGGACTGCAGCCCACCAGGCTCCTCCATCCATGCGGTTTTCCAGGCAAGAGTACTGGAGTGGGGTGCCATCGCCTTCTCCGCAAATCAGCACTACATCAAATCAAAACCCTTAGCCATCAGCGGGCGCAGGAGATACCGTTCCCAGCACCTCTGAGGTCGGTCTTCACAACTTTTCTAGAGAGTAATCAAACGGGTAAGACCTAGATCTCAGTAGGCGAGTGACCCTGGTTTCCCTTTCTAGCTGTACTCTGGAGGATTAGTGCAGCCAGACAGAAGGATGACTCTGAAACAGGACCTGATAAAGTTAGAGAAGCTAGGAATGCCAACCAGACCCATAGAATATTTCATACCTGGAGCTAATGTAGTCTGTATTCTTGTCAAATGTGTCTCTTTTTATAATCCAACTTTTCTCTATATAAAAGGAGAAGAGGGAAAGAGGTAGTGTCTTTATTATTATTATCATTATTATACAGCGTGACAGGAGGACAGAGCTAAAGATTTTAGGCAGTGGACTATTCTAATTTTTTAAACATCACTCAGTCAGCTTACAAGGACAGCACATAAAGGGAGCTTGACACCGTTGTGCAAAGCCTTCAGTGGTTTCCACAGAGGATCAGGGCTCCCCATTTCCCCTCCCTGCCACCACCCCCCACCCCTGCATTATAGACAATACCGTGGGATCTCTCCAGCCTCTGGCAAAGCTTGTGGTATCTTCTTCCTTCCTCAATACTTTAGATTAAGCTTTTACCCTGAGGCCCTTGTTAAAATGCACATCTGTCACCTAGGAGATTAACACAAGAGCCCATCTGTTTGGTTCAGAAAGCTGGCCAGTAGCAGCCTGACACCGAGCTCCTGACAAGAGCTCATGACAAGCTCTGTTCAGGGTATCCTGAACAGAGGCCCTGACTTGGTCATGAACAGAGCTGGGTCCCAGGACCATCTCAGCTACTCATTTGCTGAGGACAAGCCTCAGCTTCCCCAGATTCATTTTTTTATCAAAGACAAACTCTACCCACAGAACTGTATTCAATATAATTGTGCTCATAGACCTCTAAGATTCTCTCCCGCCTTAAAATTCAGTGGCTCTATATTCTGAATAGAATATATACTCTGACACCTCAGTCACCAAGAATAAGATTTGATTTTTTTAAAGAATAAATACTGTATTTTAAATATCCATATAATATATCTGCATATGTAATTTTTTTAAAAATGCAAATAATTCCAGCTGGTTAAATTTAGAATGCTTATATTAAAACCAATTCAACAATACTCTCTGGCACGATTCCCAGAACATTTTCATTTGATTGGGAATTGTTTAAATTTTAATTCATTTTAAGCCCTTCTTTCTCCCAATTGTGCTCCTCTTAGAAGGTTGCATTTGAAATATTGACTGAAATTGTACAGACTCTCTTATTAAATCATGGATCTCAGCAGTGATACTGCTACCATGTGGATGTTTTCTGGGTCACATGGAGAATGTGTAGTCGGGTAGAGAAAATACATTAATATGATTATGAATTGTTTTTGTGGATTCCCTTTTCCTTCCAAGAGCGCCTGCCAGAGGCTCACTTCTGCCATATATCAGGATCAATACTAACATGCTCTTACTCATCTGATCTTTCCCTTTCCCTTTTAAAACATTTAAGATAACAGCAAAACTGTCTTCCCAAACACTTCTGTCAGTACCAACTCTAAAAAAGCAGAGAAAAACCAAATCAAACTGTGCAGATTCCGTTAACGTCAAACAGGTTCATTTCCTATAAATTCATGATCACACTGCTTTTCCTTTCCTGACTGGTGTTTTTGCTGTATTCTCAAATTTTATTCAATCTGGATCCCAATTTTCACTGGCCTTGGGAAGAAAAAGTGGAAACGGTGGCAGCAGAGGCTGGGAGAAGGGCCGCAGACAGGGCTCCCAGTGGATGATGAAGCTCTATTTTGGATACAGAGCCTTCCTGCATCTTTATACCTGGCTTTTACCACTGTACAACAACCAACTTATACTTTTTCTTAACAACTCTTTCTCTCCTTCTACCCCTTTACTGACCCAGCCACTGCTAGAGACTGAGATTTACCCTTTATCCTAAGACCTACAGCCCTTTATAGCTATATACCAGGCATTGAGTTAGCCATTTCATATAAATTTTATCACTTAATCCTTAGACAGGCCTACAAGTCAGGAATGGACTTTATTGTTTTAAAACTAGGGAAATTGAGACTGGAGAGTTTAAATAACTAGCATAATGTCCAAAGACAATACAGAGTTGAGGTTAGATGTGTACTCAGTTCTGTCCCACTGTTTAAAGTATGTATTTATGTAAAATGAATAATAGCCAGGAGGTAGTATTGGATGAGCACAAAGGTGATAAAGCCAGTACTATGGTTTGATCAAAAACTACATTAATATAACATCCACATGTCTACACAAAAAACTTAACTAATAACTTCCATGATCTCATATTCAGTGATTGTAAATGGCATATTGTCAAACTAAGGAAAGCTTTCAGCCATAAGTAACAGCCCAATTTTTACTGGCCAAAACACATTTTTCTCACACATAACAAAGTCTAGAGCCTGTTCAGTTCAGTTCAGTTCAGTTCAGTCACTCCGTCGTGTCCGACTCTTTGTGAGCCTATGAACTGCAGCACGCCAGGCCTCCCTGTCCACCACCAACTCCCAGAGTTCACTCAAACCCATGTCCATCAAGGCGGTGATGCCATCCAGCCATCTCATCCTCTGTCATCCCCTTCTCCTCCTGCCCCCAATCCCTCCCAGCATCAGGGTCTTTTCCAATGAGTCAACTCTTTGCATGAAGTGGCCAAAGTATTGGAGTTTCAGCCTCAGCACCAGTCCTTCCAATGAACACCCAGGACTGATCTCCTTTAGGATGAACTGGTTGGATCTCCTTGCAGTCCAAGGGACTCTTCTCCAACACCACAGTTCAAAAGCATCAATTCTTCGGCACTCAGCTTTCTTCATAGTCCAACTCTCACATCCATACATGACCACTGGAAAAACCATAGCCTTGACTAGACGGACCTTTGTTGGCAAAGTAATATCTCTGCTTTTCAATATGCTGTCTAGGTTGGTCATAACTTTCCTTCCAACGAGTAAGCATCTTTTAATTTCATGGCTGTAATCACTATCTGCAGTGATTTTGGAGCCCCAAAAAATAAAGTCTGACACTGTTTCCACTGTTTCCCCATCTATTCCCCATGAAGTTATGAGACCAGATGCCATGATCTTAGTTTACTGAATGTTGAGCTTTAAGCCAACTTTTTCACTCTCCTCTTTCACTTTCATCAAGAGGCGCCTTAGTTCCTCTTCACTTTCTGCCATAAGGGTGGTGTCATCTACATATCTGAGGTTATTGATATTTCTCCCAGCAATCTTGATTCTAGCTTGTGCTTCATCCAGCCCAGCGTTTCTCATGATGTCCTCTGCATATAAGTTAAATAAGCAGGGTGACAATATACAGCCTTGACATACTCCTTTTCCTATTTGGAACCAGTCTGTTGTTCCATGTCCAGTTCTAACTGTTGCTTCCTGGTTGCATACAGGTTTCTCAAGAGGCAGGTCAGGTGGTCTGGTATTCCCATCTCTTTCAGAATTTTCCAGTTTATTGTGATCCACACAGTCAAAGGCTTTGGCATAGTCAATAAAGCAGAAATAGATGTTTTTCTGGAACTCTCTTGCTTTTTCCATGATCCAGCGGATGTTGGCATTTGATTTGGTTCCTCTGCCTTTTCTAAAACCAGCTTGAACATCTGGAAGTTCACGGTTCATGTACTGCTGAAGCCTGGCTTGCAGAATTTTGAGCATTACTTTACTAGCGTGTGAGATGAGTGCAATTGTGCGGTAGTTTGAGCATCCTTTGGCATTGCGTTTCTTTGGCATTGGAATGAAAATTGACCTTTCCCAGTCCTGTGGCCACTGCTGAGTTTTCCAAATTTATTGGCATATTGAGTGCAGCAGTTTCACAGCATCATCTTTCAGGATTTGAAATAGCTCAACTGGAATTCCATCACCTCCACTAGCTTTGTTCATAGTGATGCTTTCTAAGGCCCACTTGACTTCACATTCCATGATGTCTGGCTCTAGGTGAGGGATCACACCATCGTGATTATCTGGGTCATGAAGCTCTTTTTTTGTACAATTTTTCTGTGTATTCTTGCTACCTCTTCTTAATATCTTCTGCTTCTGTTAGGTCCATACCATTTCTGTCCTTTATTGAGCCCATCTTTGCATGAAATGTTCCCTTGGTATCTCTAATTTTCTTGAAGAGATCTCTAGTCTTCCCCATTCTGTTGTTTTCCTCTATGTCTTTGCATTGATCGCTGAGGAAGGCTTTCTTATCTCTCCTTGCTATTCTTTGGAACTCTGCATTCAGATGCTTATATCTTTCTTTTTCTCCTTTGCTTTTTGCTTCTCTTCTTTTCACAGCTATTTGTAAGGCCTCCTCAGATAGCCATTTTGCTTTTTTGCATTTCTTTTCCATGGGGATGGTCTTGATCCCTGTCTCCTGTACAATGTCATGAACCTCTGTCCATAGTTCATCAGGCACTCTATCAGATCTAGACCCTTAAATCTATTTCTCACTTCCACTGTATAATCATAAGGGTTAGAGCCAGTAGCCACACCAAAAAAAGTAAAATGAAACATGTAAATTAATAATATATTATATTTCACCCATACAGCCAACATATTATCATTCCAACATGCAATCAACATTAAATATATAAATGATATAATTTTCTGTATTAGTTTTTATACTGTCTTTGAAATCCAGCATGTGCTTTGTGTTAACAGTATATCTCAATTCAGACTGGCCACACTTCAAGTGCTCTTAGCCAGATGTGGTTAGTGATGACCATACTGGACCAAGGGTAAGAGAAGTTACTGCTGTTAGATTCCTAGTAGTTCTCAGAGCTTTCTCCTCATATTTAGCACCTCAGATTTACAAAATGGTTACCAAAATACCAGACATTGTATCAGTATCCAAAGCAAGAAAACGTAAGCGGCACCACTAGTAAAATCCTTCCCAGAATACCTCTATTTACATCTGTGAACTATGTCCCAACGTAACCCTTCATCACAAGAGGGGCTGGGAAAGTGGAAAAATTAAATTTTTCTTCTGATTTTCAGTGGAAGTATAAGAATATGGTAAGTCTCCTATATACAAATGAGTTTCATTCAAACAGCACATTCATAAGTCCAATTTGTTCATAAATCCAAGAAATTAACCTAGGTACCCAATTTTTATAGATAACATCAGACATGTAAACTAACTTAACATGACTGGACATGCAAATGCATGTTTGCATCTTTGAAAGTCTGCACCTTGAAAGTTCATATGTAGGGCGTTTACTGTAAAGGGGTTGGAAATAGAAATATATTTACCTACTGGCTAGCTCAGACATAGATATTATTTAAAAAAACACAAAGAAGACTGTATTTTAAATAAAGAGACATTCTAAGAATTACAGAAATATGCTCTGCTTCATTTCTGCAATATTTATATAATATTTAACTAAATGACAAATGGGTCTTCCTTTCAGAATAATACCTATAGCTCACTCACACCATTTTCCAAATGAGAGAGAGATGGAATATCAGGAATGAAGCATCTAGAGAGAAGAGTGGTTCTCAGAAGATGAGGGTATTGACCTCATTTTCCCCCACATCTTTCCATGGAGAGCCTTTTATGAATACATGAGTGCACACAACTGAACACCAAATGTAACACTATTTGCTCAAATCCTCTAGAGCTGCTAATGTCAATGTTCATTTTAATACATCACAATGTATGAAAGTGAAAGTGAAAGTCACTCAGTTGTGTCCGACTCTTTGTGACCCCATGGACTATACAGTCCATGGAATTCTCTAGGCCAGAATACTGGAGTGGGTAGCCTTTCCCTTCTCCAGGGGATCTTCCTAACCCAGGAATCAAACCCAGGTCTCCTGCACTATAAGCGGATTCTTTACCGGCTGAGCCACAAGGGAAGCCCAAGAATCACAATGTACATGCTGCTCTTAATAGTTTATAATTCTTCCCAGTTATCTCTTTCCAAAACAAAATAGCAATAAATAAATCTAAAATAATACCATCTAATCAACAAAATTTTGTGGATACATTAATGAAAAAGAAAAAGATCTTTAACTTCAGAAAAATGAATAATACATAGCTTTGACATAATTAACACTGGAACTTGAGTAACAGGAAATGGAAGCAAATTAATCTAATATTATATTGTGGATAGTTTGAATTCCTCTGTTTTATTGTACAGATACTAAATATTATGGCAAACCTAACTATTGTCTTCTGAAGTATTTCTGTATGTTCTCTCTTCTCACAAAGATCCTAAAAATATTCTCAGTTATCTTAAACCATGATATGACACAGCATATTCTATTTAATGGTAGAAAACTAATCTATAATAAACTCTTTCCACTTCATATAAATTGAAGTTGGTACTCTGTTTAATTAGTTTTAAATATGCACATACATGTATATGCAGGCTTTCACATAACTAATCCTCTGAATATTCAAACAGCCCACTAGGTCATCTAATGGGACTGTGTGAAGTAAAGTTGCCATGAACTGGAATATAGGGCACACTGCATGAACTGACAATTAAAAGGATAAAATTCCTCAGATGAAAACACGAATGAGTTTAAACCATCAGAGAAATTAGGTCAATAACATAGTCTTTAATTATAATATCCTGAGATTTGCATTCTGAAAAGGAGTAGAAATCCTTGGATTCTGTATGAGAAAGAGTAATCCCATTATAACTTCACTAGACTGTAGCAATTGAGATGAACTTTGTACAACATCAGATGAAGGACACGTGTTGACCTCACCACAACTAAGCCCCAGTTTTAAGAGATTCCTATGACTGTTGCTTAATATATTAAAAACCAAATACAAGAACAATTTGCGCAACATAATATTACCACTAATACCATTAATATCACTTGAAATCTTCTGTTCTTGTTACATGTTTGACAGCTCGTCAAATGGTTGCATAACCCCTGTACACATATGGATGCCTGACTCCTACGACACAGGATAATGATAGGACACACTGCAAATCAGTGAGGGACTCCTTAGTGACATAAACCCAGTGCATAAATTGCCAGTGGGTCATACTTTCCCATCATTATGGTACTAAGTAAATATGCACTCAGGGCTATTAACACCATTGTGGGCTTTGACATATGCCACCATGCAGAGGCTGATGACCAGCTACATAAACACTGTGCATAGATCTCCTATATTGCCAAGGCCATACATTCCTTGGAGACCTTAAAATGATGCCTGTGTCACTTGAAAATGACATATGATCACAAGGTTCTACTTGAGAACACTGTCAAATGAGTGATTATTTCAGAATTTAAGGGAGAAAAAAATGAGAATACTTTCATTCTAATTAATTAAAAAGACTGAGGGGGCACACTTAAAATCTAATAATAACTCTGACCTCACCTCCAGCATCTCTCCTTGACTTAGACACACAAGCAAAAGACTTTTGGTGCTGTAGACATGGATGAAAGCTTGGAGAAATTTTGAAGAATCAAAAATTTTTAAATCAATGTTAGATCCTATACGTGCCTTTCGTGCACCCTATTACATGACTCAATCCACCTCTGTATTGTCTGTTCTCCCCTCCCCTTGCTCTTCTCTTTGCCCACCATTCAGAAAGGGGAAAAAAAAAACAAACACTCCTGTCTTCTTACAGAGTATTTCAGCTATCACCAGCTCCTGTACCCAAACTCAGCAAAGCAACACCTTTTGTATATTCCAAAGTCATGTCAATGAGTCATGCTTATTCTTTCACTTCCTATGAATATTTGCTGAAATAAAGGAAAAGTATAGTGCTATGACTTATAACACCATACCTCAGAAAGCAGATGTTGACAAGTTTATTTTAATCAGATTCTTCTATTATAAATGGATCAAACATGTAAATGACCTAAAATCTAACTGCTAATAGTTTACTGTTGTGGTCTAAAATGTAAGCTAACAATTATGTAACTTAAAAAAATAAGGATTAAAAATAAATAATTTGCAATGTCTATAACATGATATACAAAAAAATCAAAATTAGAATAAAGCAACTGATTTTTATATTTCTAGCTATAGAAAACAATCTACTCAGTTCTTTTCCTATAAATGAGATGTCAAATTGAAATAATTTGTTGTTGTTCAGTCGCTAAGTTGTCTCTGACCCCACGGACTTCAGTATACCAGGCCTCCTGTCCTTCACTGCCCACCAGAGTTTGCTCAAACTCACGTCCACTGAATTGGTGACGCCATCCAACATATGAGGATGGAGATTTACAGGAACTTCAAAACCTAAACTATATATGACATTTTCCAGTCTACATTAAGCTTATTATACAGAAGTAGATAATTTTATTACTAGTCATGGCATCCGGTCCCATCACTTCATGGGAAATAGATGGGAAACAGTGGAAACAGTGTCAGACTTTATTTTTCTGGGCTCCAAAATCACTGCAGATGGTGACTGCAGCCATGAAGTTAAAAGACGCTTACTTCTTGGAAGGAAAGTTATGACCAACCTAGATAGCATATTCAAAAGCAGAGACATTACTTTGCCAACAAAGGTTCGTCTAGTCAAGGCTATGGTTTTTCCTGTGGTCATATATGGATGTGAGAGTTGGACTGTGAAGAAGGCTGAGCGCTGAAGAATTGATGCTTTTGAAGTGTGGTGTTGGAGAAGACTCTTGAGAGTCCCTTGGACTGCAAGGAGATCCAACCAGTCCATTCTGAAGGAGATCAGCCCTGGGATTTCTTTGAAGGGAATGATGCTAAAGCTGAAACTCCAGGACTTTGGCCACCTCATGCGAAGAGTTGACTCATTGGAAAAGATTCTGATGCTAGGAGGGACTGGGGGCAAGAGAAGGGGACGACAGAGGATGAGATGGCTGGATGGCATCACTGACTCGATGGACGTGAGTCTGGGTGAACTCCAGGAGTTGGTGATGGACAGGGAGGCCTGGCGTGCTGCGCTTCATGGGGTCGCAAAGAGTCGGACATGACTGAGTGACTGATCTGATCTACAAGCCCAAACTCTGATAGAATCAAAACATCATTAGCCACATGAAGGTTTCAACGAATGTTTATCCCTATTGATTTCTAGCTTCCACCTGTAAATGCCTTGAGCTTCTTGATCCAAGACATGTCTACAGTTTTCATACTGCTTTATGAGAAAAATGAAAATAAATATTCTAATAGAATTTCACTTCCTCTAATTTCATACTGAGAACTAAACCAGCCATTCAGGAAATAAGTCATCTTGAGTTAGGTGGTACTTAAGATATCCAGCTGCAAATTACTCACTTTTCTGTAAAGGTAAAGAAAGTATGCATAATATTATTTTATTTAAAATATTGATATATGTGGCAAACAGGAAAATGTTGTAATCAAAAGAGGATACAAACATATATGAGTTTGATAATCTGCAACAGATAAAATCCATTTAAATATAAAATTATTATTTCTAAAAGTAGCTACATCTTATTTTTGAAATTATACATAAATATTACATGCATCAGAAGGTGATAAATTATTTTGGGATCTTGGAGATTATAAGGATCATTAACAACTAATACTTCAACCAGAGCTTAAAGATCTACCTAACCTGGAGATTATTCTAATTGTAATATTGACAGTTTTTCAAAGACTTCTAGAAATGTCAAAACATTTGATTCTATCAAACTCTAATTTGAACTACATATTTTAAAAGCCTAACTAGCAATCAAAGAACAATTATGTATATAAGGACTTTAATAATCATATGAGTCAAATCTTTCAAGTTTCCTTACACTAGATCATCTACATTTAAACTTGAAAGAATTTTGCATTTAATTTTATGACTTAAAAGAAGGTAAGCTGAAATGCATCTACCAATTAATGAAATATAATAGAAACAACAAACCCATGCATTAAAAACAGGCATTAAGCATAATCTCAAAAATAATGAATTAAATGTGTTCTTTATTCATTACTAAGTTTTAGTTGATAAATTTAGCACTTATTCCACTATAGGTAAATAAATATAATTTTATTTAATTTTTAAAATAGTCTCATGATAATTATGCTTATCTCCATGTGGTTATTGAGGCTCAGAAAATGTAGGCAACTTTCCCAGCATTCATGTAGCAAACCACAGCGGGAAGTCAGGAGATTGATTCCAACAATGATATTCTTAGTCACCCTTCTAGAATCTCTCACATAAGATTCTGAGAAACAGAAACTTAAAATAGCTGTTTGAAAGGTAACACTTTCTGAATATATATGTGTGACAACTAGCAGGTCAAGTTCCCAGTAACTTTATATCACCAAAAGAAATGCATAGTATAATTTATGAATTGATAAACTAGATATATGAGATATCCTTGATTCTACAACATATGTTTTTAAGCCCCAGCATTTTCTGTATTTTGTCTTGTGATCAAAGTCAAAGAAACCTCCTGTTTCCAGGCAGGGTATTTCTCTAGCTTTTGAGAACTTACCCAGTATCAGAGGCATCTGATTCTTGTCTTGGGTAGCACAACATGTGGTTACATTTTAACTAAAATTTGCACTACTAATTATGAGGAAATTATCTCAAGAATACTTAATTTTTATTAAAATGCAGCATTGAAATAATAATCATTTTATTTATAAAAATCCATTTTCCCCACCTATAAAATGCTGAAGGGCAGTTATCATCCATTGTTATAAAAATTAAGTGTAAAGATTTAGAATGGTGCTGGGCGTGTAATAGGTACTCAATAAATGTGTACTGTTCCATGACAATGCTAATTATGAGACAGAAAAGGAGGATGCAGAAGAGCATGGAAAACAGCTGCAGGATATAAATCTATGAAAGAGAAGAAAGAACATTTTAACAGAGCCATGACCTACTTAATTTTTGGTATGGCAATAACTAAGTGCTTTATAGGACCTAGAAATGGGTAATACTTCCAAGGAAATAAAACAGTTTCATATTGTCATTGAAACATATCCAAAAATGCCACCTCAGACTCATGTAGTTTAAAGTACAACTCATGTTTTCTTCCCCCAAAGATCTCCCACTTACTCCCTTTTCC
Organism: Bos taurus; assembly: GCF_002263795.3. Classification (NCBI taxonomy): domain Eukaryota; kingdom Metazoa; phylum Chordata; class Mammalia; order Artiodactyla; family Bovidae; genus Bos; species Bos taurus. The sequence continues at coordinate 36,265,022 of NC_037328.1, read as the reverse complement.
CGAAGAGCATGGTACCTACACCATTCCATGTGCTGTTAACATTTACAGTGAAATGAACAGGCCCCTCTCACCTCTAGATTCATATTCATCTCAGAGTGTGACCTTTTGGGAAATAGGGGCTTGCAGATGTAATTAGGTGAGATGAGGCCATGCAGGATTAGCATGGGCTCCAAATCCAATGACTTGTGTCCTTCATAAAAGAAAAGAGGACCCACAAATGCACCGGAAAGAAGGCCATGTGAAGACAGAGGCCGAGTGGGACGATCCTGCTATAAGCCAAGGAACATCAAAGAGAGCCAGGAGCCGCCAGAAGCTGGAAGAGGCAAGGGAAGATTCTTCCCCAGGAGCTTCAGAGGGAGCGCGGCCCTGCCCATACCTTAATTTCAGACTTTCAGCCTCCTGATCTGGCAGAGAATAAATTCCAGTTGTTTTAAGCCACGAAGTTTTTGGTATTTTGTTATGGCAGCCTTAGAAAAGGAATACACCACCTCCACACACTCACTCCCATTGGTATCCCGCCCTAAACACTCTCTCCTCTATCCCAGTGTTAAGTGTTAGTCGCTCAGTCCTGTCCAACTCTGAGACACCATGGACTGTAGCCCACCAGGCTCTTCTGTCCATGGGATTCTCCAGGCAAGAATACTGGGTGGGTTGTCATGCCTTCCTCCAGAGGATCTTCCTGACCCAGGGATCGAACCTGAGTCTCTTATACCACCATTTGGCAGGTGTGTTCCTTAACACTAGTGCCACCTGGGAAGGCCCCAGTGGATCCATTCAATTCCTCTCTGAACCTCAGTGCAGACCTCATTGACTTTCTCTGATCACATTACTATGCCTCTTCCCAACAGCTAAAGATTATGAATCCACCCCTCAAAATTTAGCAATAAGTTGTCAGCCTTTCAAGTGGAGAGCCAGGTCTCACATTTGTTTAGCCCCACAGTATCCAGCACTTACAAGATGGCCAAGAAAAGTACCTAAACAACGAAGTCCACAGCACAGGCTCTGAAAAAGATTAAGAGCACAGTCTCTGGGACTAGGCAGCTAGGGCTCAGATGCTGGTTTTGCTGATTATAAATCTATAATGGTTGATAATTTTAAATGATTATAAATCTAAACCAACTTCTCCTGTGTCCTCTCTCTGCCTCACTTGCCTTATATGTAAAATGGAGATGATGTCAGTACTTATGTTGTGAGGTTCTAAGAGACTGAGTGAGTTAACACTATAAAGCACCTAGCACACAGTAAGTACATGAAGCTAGTCTCTTTTTTATTATAGTTATTACCATATACAGAGACAACACATATTAAAATACATTTGTTTAAGACTGGGTGTGGACAGATGACTGAAAAGGAGCCATAAGTGAACCAAGTAAGCATAAAGAATTAGTCAAGTGTTTTCCTCTTCAAAACCCCCAATTATTTCCTGTAATAATCAGAAATGGCATTGTTTTTGGAGGAATCAACTAGACATTTCTTTTCCTAGGAGTGTGATGGTTAATACTGTGTGTTTCAATTTCACTGGGCTAAAATAAAGTCTGACACTGTTTCCACTGTTTCCCCATCTATTTCCCATGAAGTGATGGGACCAGATGCCATGATCTTCGTTTTCTGAATGTTGAGCTTTAAGCCAACTTTTTCACTCTCCTCTTTCACTTTCATTAAGAGGCTTTTGAGTTCCTCTTCACTTTCTGCCATAAGGATGGTGTCATCTGCATATCTGAGGTTATTGATATTTCTCCTGGCAATCTTGATTCCAGCTTGTGCTTCTTCCAGCCCAGGGTTTCTCATGATGTACTCTGTATGTAAGTTAAATAAGCAGGGTGACAATATACAGCCTTGACGTACTCCTTTCCCTATTTGGAACCAGTCTGTTGTTCCATGTCCAGTTCTAACTGTTGCTTCCTGACCTGCATATAGGACTGTGAAGAAAGCTGAGCACTGAAGAATTGATGCTTTTGAACTGTGGTGTTGGAGAAGACTCTTGAGAGTCCCTTGGACTGCAAGGAGATCCAACCAGTCCATCCTAAAGTAAATCAGCCCTGGGTGTTCATTGGAAGGACTGATGCTAAAGCTGAAACTCCAATATTTTGGCCACCTCATGCGAAGAGTTGACTCATTGGAAAAGACTCTGATGCTGGGAGGGATTGGGGGCAGGAGGAGAAGGGGACGACAGAGGATGAGATGGCTGGATGGCATCACCAACTCGATGGATGTGAGTTTGAGTGAACACCAGGAGTTGGTGATGGACAGGGAGGCCTGGCGTGCTGCGATTCCTGGGGTCGCAAAGAGTCGGACACAACTGAGCGACTGAACTGAACTGAACTGAAAAGGGTAACAAGGTAGCTGGTAAAACATTATTTCTGAGTGTGTCTGTGAGAATGTTTCAAGAGAAGATCAGCATTTGAATTCGTAAACTGAGCAAAGATCTTCACTGATGCACAGGTGAGCTTCACTGGATTCACTGAGAGGCTGAAGAGAACAAAAAGGTGGAGGAAAGCCAAATTTGCTTTCTTTGTTCAAGCTAGGATATCCATCTTGTCCTGCCCTTGGATATTAGCACTCCTGATTCTTGGATCTTCAGATGGAGGCCAGGATTTACATAATTGGATCCTGTTCTCAGGCCTTTGGACTCAGACTGAATTAAACTACCGGTTTTCCTGGTCCTTCAGCTGGCAGATAGTACAGACAGTAGTGCTTCTTGCCCTCTATAATTGTATGAAACATTTCCTAAAACAAATTTCCTCATTCATTCATAGATAGATAGATAGACAGATAGAATACGGTAGTTTAGTTGCTAAGTCGTGACTGACTCTTGAGACCCCAAGGACTGTAGCCTGCCAGGATCCTCTGTCCATGGGATTTCCCAGGCAAGAAATACTGGAATGGGTTGCCATTTCCTTCTCCAGGGGATCTTCCTGACCCAGGGATTGAACCAATGTATCCTACACTGGCAGGCAGATTCTTTACCACTGAGCCACTGGGGATTTCTGATAGATAGATCCTATTGGTTTCATTTCTCTGGAGAACACGGATTAACACTTTGCCTTCTCAGAAGATATTAGCCAACATTCCAAGTATCCTTGTAGAGTTTAATAATCCCAAGTCCCTTTCCTGTCTCCACTCAGAAATTGCCCTTGTCTACAATAACTTCTCTCTTTTCCCTAGGCAATCCCACTCCCACTTTGAAGGCCAATCTCCTACCTGTGACATAATTACTTTCCCAATTACTCAAGCCCACTTTAATTATTTCTTCCTGTGAAAATTTCTAATACACCATAACACATAATTCAATGCACAGTCAAATACTGATAATTTATCATTTTATGTACATATGTTATCTTTCCACTAAACTATAAGTTTAAGAGAAGAGTCAGCAATTTAGCAACAGACTAATTCCAAAATCTATTCTCTTTTTATATTTATGTGTTTAAATCTGCATTTTGTACAAAGTGGTAAATGCTTTAATACAGTAAAAACATTCTAGACATTATAATACTTTTCCTAGGTCACTTAAGTAAACTTAAGCTTTTAAAAAATTGGGAAGGATAATTTATTGGCTGTATTTGGCACAAATAAAAATTTTCTTTAGTAATATATACAAAGTCATATTTTTCTATTTGATAATTATGTTTATAGAAAAATAATGAGAAAGAGAAAGTTATAAAAAAAAATAAAAAGGCCCATAAGGAAAGTTTCAGAGAAATGAAATAATTTAGACTAAAGAAAGGGAGTGAAATGGATGAAATAAATTAGGTGAGTGTTACATTTGATGAAAACTTGAACTTAACTTTCTGCAGAGAAGAGCTAGGTAAGATATAAGAAAAAATGCATAAAGATATAAATTTATAAAACATAAAACCGAGAAAGAGATAGATTCTCTTCTTTTAAAACTACTCAGGAGAATAACTATCTGAACAAGAGTGTTTCCTATTGTGCCTAAAAGCCTGGGGAAGGGTAAGAAGCCTTATTCTGTAAATCCTGAAATCCACTTGAAAGAAACATATATTAAACATGTTTGGCTTTTAAAATAAAACTATCATCTGTAATTTTATTCCTGCTGCTTTTCCTCAGAGAGTGATGATTACAATCAATTCTTTAACCTTTTTAATTACAGGAAAATGGGCAGCTTAATTACACATCATGGGGTAAAGTACAGTGGGAAGCAGCTGCAGTGGTTGGAACTCAGGTGAAAGAGCAGTAAAGGCATTGTAAAGAAAAACACTTCTCATTAGTCAAATAAATAAGCTATAAGAAAAGGCAATCAGACAAGGAGAAGGGGAAAACCTCCACCTATATTTGTTTAATTTGATATTTTAATTAATGAATGAACTTAGGGAAAGATTCAAAATAACTCAAAAACTATCAAATTTTGAATAGAAAAATGCTTCACAGACTTCTTGAGAACAGAGATATTGTCATGTTTCCTCGTCTAGCCTCATTCCACAGCACAACCCTCGGAACCTCTGTTGCAACAAAAGAAAATTCAGGTGTACGGCAGTCACATCCAACCTGAACCCAGAAAGGAAGCATGGACGCATCACTGCAGCCGTATAGAGGCCACAGAAACATCACTCTTAAAGCTCAACCTGTTGCTTACTGGATAGCCCTTGAATCTATGTCAACCAAGGAAAGAGTGGCTTTCATCCATTCATCTAGAAGTATTTATTGCAAACCCATGACACACCAAGCACAGTTTTAAGTGCTGAGGACACAAAAGTGCACAAGTGAAAGGGCTGGCCTTAGGCAGGTTCACAAAGTATATTCATCTGTATCAATGGGAGGGACAGCAGAGCTTATGCAGATGCATGGAGGCTGGTGGTTAGGCATGTAGAGATACAGCTCTTCAGCTTGTCTTTGTTTTCTCAGTGAAGTAGAAGGCAGATTTATCAGCTGAAAGAAGACCGGGAGGGTACTGAAGGTTTAGGAGAGAGGAGAGTGTGAAATAGCCATCTTAGAGAGTGAAAAAGTCAATGACTAGGAAATGAAGTCCAACTCCCGGCAGTGCCAAGGACCCACAGGGGCATGAGTTAATCATTTAGCATGATTGGGTTCTTTCTTCCAGCTACACTCAGTCATTCAAGAGCAGGCACAGAAAGCCAGAGTCAGATTTAACCAGAATTTTGGTTTTGCCAGACAAGTACCACAAATGGAGAAAGGAGTAGAGTCCATATATAAGTAAAGTGTCCTTTAAATGGAAAGGAACAGTGCTGATATTTATGTGTAAATTCACTTAATAAACATTAACTAAAATTGATTGTATTTCTAGTATATGTTTACTTCTTGGCTTATAGTAACATTATTTTTGGTTGGCATTGGACACCTCTTAGTGTATGAGGGAACTTTGTCTATACCAGAAAAATAAAAAAATTAATACACCATACAAGGAAGAAGGGAAGTACAAGAAGAATTAAAATAGCTTGAAAATAAAACAGGAATTTGGGGACAAAGGAAACAGCAAAGCTGGACTGAGTGGCAGGAGGTTGGAAAAACTATTGTTTTGTGGAAAAATTAAGAAAAATGATTTAAGTCCTGTGTGATTCAGAAGCACATATGTGAGAGGGCAAGGTGACTTCTCATCACAGTTACTATGGGGAGGAAATCGGAGCCAGAAGTGAATCTGATAATTTACGAAAACCTCAGGCACACCATGGTCTCCCTACAAAGAATGAAATGACAGTTACGTTAATGATACATGCGTCATAACACCCAGGATGACTATTCTTCCCTGGAGCTGCATGGTTAACATTTATGAAACTGGTTTTTTGACCCACAAAGTGAAGGTTATTAAACTAGATATTTAGGCCCACTTTCAGCTCTTACATTCTGAAACTAAGGTTTTCCAGGAAAAAAAAACAGAGTTAACTAACCCTAAGACACTACATCCAACCTAAAAGTGACAAACTGAATATAACCCAACTTGAGTTCATTGCTACATCCTTAACTGCTCCCTGTTCCCACTGGGATATATGTCTTAATGGACAAAGGGCCCTCTCTAGCTGTCCCCATCAGCTTGTTTAAAGTGATTATCACTGACTGAAATGGGAACAGGAGGCAATCACAATTAGGAGGCAGCTCTTCATGAGACAGGGCTCCCATAATCAAGCCACAAAGGTTTGGGGACAGTACGCTCTGCTGGCCTTAACCAGTTATTTCTGCCTCGTACGTATAATCTTCCTGCCTTGAGTGATTAAATGAATATGAACAGTGTGTTCTAAAAGGTTAATTGTACGGTCCAGGAGTAAATGTTGTATCACTAGCTCTTTGTTTATCTTAGAAGGCTAACACCACTTCTTGAAAACGTAAAGCTGCATATTTTCCGAAACTAATTAACAAAGAACTTGATTAAAAGCTATGTAGTTCATCTACTAGATGCAACATCTGGGTGAAGGATTTAAGAATTAAGATAGTTTCCAGGTGAAATGAAACAGATTCTTTAAAGGAAAGAATCTTATACAGCTACAATATTTACAACGCTTTTATCAAGACATTAAAACAGAAGCAGATGCTTCTCTATAATTCTAAAATATTAGTTACACATGGTATAATGCATTACAGCAAACATAATAATAATAATGGATGATAGTAAGACAGAGCAGCTTTCTCCTGGAGTTGGATACAGAACAGATACCAAAGATTTTTGAAGTTAAACTTAATACAGATGCGACAACCGTAAATGTGCTGCAAAGTAAGTATCACACCAGAGAGATAAGAGAAAGTATCCATTTTTTAATAAATATCAATCCTGGGGATGATAGTGTAACACATATACTTACTCTTAATAAGTATGAATTATTAATATTTAAAGCATTAATCATGTAACTATTCTTAAAATATTCTCAATGATGTACTTATATATGACTTAAAAGTCTATTCTAAATCTGTTCTGTGGGTTCATATGATGAAACATGGTGTAGCTATGACTGGATTGAGTCAGAGTGGGCTCCTTATTCTAAGAACTAGATCCCAGTGCTTATTATCCATACAACACAAATTGGAAAAACAGTTCTGTGCCAGCACTGTGCTAAGTAGAAGGAATATAAATACACAATAAACATTTTTTACCCTGTGCCCTGGGTAACTCAGGAGAGAACATGCCAGAGGGCAAGGAGATTTCTTATCAGATTCAGCACAGGCAGGAAACTAGGCCTTAAGTGAACTTGAGAATTCACAGAAGTCTTAGGAACACCAATGGTCTTTCCACAAAGAATGAAACGGGAATTTATGGAAATAATTGTCCAGTGGAAAAGCAACTGTAGATAGGATTAAGCACACAAAAGTGTGATAAGGACATTGTTTCAGGTATGTATTAATATAAGGCACCGTAGGGACAGGGACAAAGCAATTAGGTACTACTGGAGCTGCATAAAGCTTTACCAAGAAGGAAGCAACATTCAAAGTGTATTTGAAAGGATGAGGAAGGGGGCTATCCTAGGAAAAGCAGACAATACTCTAAGCGAAAGCACAGCATGAAAGAGCACGATATCGTCTACCTCATAAAACCTTCCAAAGCTATAATTTACCTGTCTAAAGCAAAGCAACAAGAGACACGGAAAAAAGACTTGACATGCCTATAACATGTCTAATACATATCAAATACTCTGCAGAATCTACAAAGAATCCAGAAGGTGATTTCATATGGCTCCAGTCTTGAAAAAAAATTGTGCAAAGCTCAGCTTCTGCATGATGAAGTTTTGTTCTAGAAACAAAATTTTCTGTTTTCAAAACATAAATATCTTTATTTTGATTCAAGAATCAAGAAATGTTTATTGTAAAAGTATTCACAAAAACACAGGAAAATATAAAGGAGAAAATTAAATCAACCTCTTAGAAACAAGCATTATTTACGTATCAGTGTACCATGTTTTAACACTCCCAGTGTATGTGTGGATGTACATGCATGCCAGAGTGTAGTTTCAAACTGGAACAAAAAAGTACCACTCAGAGTAACCTAGTGTTGGAAAAGGCAGTCTCCTTGTGTGCAGACACTGACCCCATGGGCCACATGAGAATGGACCCTGGATATATGTATAACTAAATAACTTCTCTGTACACCTGAAACTAACACAACACTGTAAATCAACTATATTTCAATAATAAAATAAAGTGAAATACAATTAAAAAAAAGAATGGACCTTGGGCATGGAATACTTCCTCACCAAGAAATGACAAACCCTTATAGCCTGTACCAGGAAGATTCCCTTAAGTGGAAATAGCTTTCCCTATTGTAAGCTCAATGTATGCTCCTTTGTTCTGCTTAAAGGACAGAAATGGTATGGACTTAACAAAAGCAGAAGATATTAAGAAGAGGCAAGAATACACAGAAGAACTGTACAAAAAAGATCTTTATGACCCAGATAATCACGATGGTGTGATCACTCACCTAGAGCCAGACATCCTGGAATGTGAGGTCAAGTGGGCTTTAGAAAGCATCACTACGAACAAAGCTAGTGGAGGTGATGGAATTCCAGTTGAGCTATTTTGAATCCTGAAAGATGATGCTGTGAAAGTGCTGTACTCAATATGCCAGCAAATTTGGAAAATTCAGCAGTGGGCACAGAACTGGAAAAGGTCAGTTTTCATTCCAATCCCAAAGAAAGGCAATGCCAAACAATGCTCAAACTACCACACAATTGCACTCATCTCACATGCTAGTAAAGTAATGCTCAAAATTCTCCAAGCCAGGCTTCAGCAATATGTGAACCGTGAACTTCCTTATGTTCAAGCTGGTTTCAGAAAAGGCAGAGGAACCAGAGATCAAATTGCCAACATCTGCTGGATAATGGAAAAAGCAAGAGAGTTCCAGAAAAACATCTATTTCTGCTTTATTTACTATGCCAAAGCCTTTGACTGTGTGGATCACAATAAACTGTGGAAAATTCTGAAAGAGATGGGAATACCAGACCACCTGACCTTCCTCTTGAGAAATTTGTATGCAGGTCAAGAAGCAACAGTTAAAACTGGACATGGAACAACAGACTGGTTCCAAATAGGAAAAGGAGTACATCAAGGCTGTATATTGTCACCCTGCTTATTTAACTTCTATGCAGAGTACATCATGAGAAACACTGGACTGGAAGAAACACAAGCTGTAATCAAGACTGCCGGGAGAAATATCAATAACCTCAGATATGCAGATGACACCACCCTTATGGCAGAAAGTGAAGAGGAACTAAAAAGCCTCTTGATGAAAGTGAAAGAGGAGAGTGAAAAAGTTGGCTTAAAGCTCAACATTCAGAAAACAAGGATCATGGCATCCGGTCCCATGGGAAATAGATGGGGAAACAGTGGAAACAGTGTCAGACTTTATTTTTCTGGGCTCTAAAATCACTGCAGATGGTGACTGCAGCCATGAAATTAAAATACGCTTACTCCTTGGAAGGAAAGTTATGACCAACCTAGATAGCATATTCAAAAGCAGAGACATTACTTTGCCAACAAAGGTCCGTCTAGTCAAGGCTATGGTTTTTCCAGTTGTCATGTATGGGTGTGAGAGTTGGACTGTGAAGAAGGCTGAGCGCCAAAGAATTGATGCTTTTGAACTGTGGTGTTGGAGAAGACTCTGGCGAGTCCCTTGGACTGCAAGGAGATCCAACCAGTCCATTCTGAAGGAGATCAGCCCTGGGATTTCTTTGGAAGGAATGATGCTAAAGCTGAAATTCCAGTACTTTGGCCACCTCATGTGAAGAGTTGACTCATTGGAAAAGACTCTGATGCTGGGAGGGATTGGGGGCAGGAGGAGAAGGGGACAACAGAGGATGAGATGGCTGAATGGCATCACTGACTCGATGGACGTGAGTCTGGGTGAACTCCAGGAGTTGGTAATGGACATGGAGGCCTGGTGTGCTGCACTTCATGGGGTCGCAAAGAGTTGGACACGACTGAGTGACTGAACTGAACTGAACTGAGGAGAGAAACACTTGCCTTGGGGGACCAATCCCTACCACTAAAGCCGATTTTGTTCTGCCTCTTCTCTCTGTAAGTAAAGCATTGCTCCATCCAGTGCTTGACTGTCATAGAGATCAAATGCATAATGTTTAATGACTGCATAGTATTTTATGATTATTTATTCACCCAATCACTTTTTATAGATACATCATTTATTTTTAATCTGTCCTCACTTCAATTAATATCTTGATTGCACAAATACTGTTATTTGGGAAGTATACTAAAGTTTTTACTGTATAAATTCCTGTCCTAAAATAGAGTAAGCAGAGGTTGATTGCTCCAAATGAAATTATCTGATCAGTCATTTTTGTATTCTGATTTTAAAATGTACACCTCCCACTTCCTTCTCCCCATATTTAAGAATGCTTATTGACCCTCAAGGCTAGGCAAACTACCTGTGAAGTTATGACCAGACAGCAGAAGTATATACTACCAACATTTCCAATGAAACTCTGATGGTACATATTTCTACTACTCTTCAATTAATTTTTTTTCTTTGAAAATGTGAAGCCTTAATAGTTGTACAAATGTTTAAATATTAACCATTAAATTTGGTCAAATGAAATGGAACCTCTTCTATTCAAAATGGTCTTCATAAATGTCAAGCATTATCAATCACTGCTTAATCTAGGCTTGGGTTTTCCAAGGTCTGAGTAGCTTTCTTAATTTATTTTTCTTCAAAAATGGAGAATTTTCAGGGCCAACCTTAGCATTTTTTTATTAAATGACCTATTATCAGTCAAGGTTATCCAGAGAAAAAGAACCAATAAGAGATATACTATGTATTTAATAATTCTATGTATTTAATAATTCTAACTTCTTCAGAGTGGGCTTCCCAGGTAGCGCTAGTGGTAAAGAACCCACCTGCCAATGCAGGAGCCAAAAGAGACTCAGCTTCAATCTCTGGGTCAGGAAGACCCACTGGAGAAGGAAATGGCAACCCACTCCAGTATTCTTACCTGGAAAATTCCACGGACAGAGGAGCCTGGCAGACAATGGTCCATGGGGTCACAGTCAGACATGACTGAAGTGACTTAGGACGGACAGACGGAACTTCAAGTCATTACAGATCCCAAATCTACTTCTCCCTATTCACTTTTGTTATTTGTTTTAAAGTGTTCAATTTTCACATTCCTCTTTAAACAGAGTGCAAATTTTTGATTAGCCAAAATAATCACAGTTAATAAATACTAACTGTATATTTTTTTAATTCCAATACTGAAACTTTAGAGAAAACTGATAGATTAATGTTTTTTTCTTTACTCTTCTGAATTTTAGTATCAGTTGAGTCTGAGGCAAATATCCTAGCCAGCCTGCCAATTCTCTCTGATTTTGAAACATGTCTATTTCACAAAGAGGCTTTGTAGAAAAAACATTGTGTCTGTTTTAAATTGTTGCAGTTTTTGTAGACCAAATGTCTCAAAGAAGTTTGCTAAAAGCAGTTTATACAATTATGATTTTCCTAGTTACCACACCCCAAAAGTCAAAAGAAGCACCCCTTTTCCAATTACTCATAATTAGTTCCAGAATCCACAGTAATCTCAAATCCAAAATTGAATCAATCTCATGCCTCCTCATCCTTATTCCTTTCCAGTGTTCCCATGCCTGTGAAACATATCACCTCTTACATTTGACCACAACAGAAAACTAGAAATTGCTGGATACTGCCTCTCCCTTACCACCTTACTAAATCACTCACCAATAAATGCTGGTAACACGATTTCAAGAGTCTAAATCTGTTCTCTTTCTCTAATCCCAAAGTTACCGTCTTAGTTCAGGTCTTAACTGTTTATTGACTGTATTTTAACATCAGCATGTGGCCTCCTTGCCTTGAAAACTGAGGCATTTTCCTCATCCCATTCCCTATCCATACCCCACCCAACAGCAAAATAAATTTTTCAAAAAATAAAAAATGAAAGGAACAAATAAGCAATGTAGTCAGATCATGCAATTCTATTTAAAATTCTTGAATTGTGTTTTCCATTTCACATGGAATCAAGTCCAAGCTCTTCAGCAAAGCGAGGACTCTCTCAAAACTTTGCCACTACATCTTCAGTCTCAACATTCATTTATTATTCATTTGTATTCTTGATCCACCATTATAGAGAAACCTGCAAAGTTCAGGAATGACTCCTTTATCCTTTCAGATTATAAAACAGATAAGTGATCCTATTTATAAGCAAAATTCAAATGTGTTATTAGTAAAAGTTTTACCAGTCAAGCCCTTTGTCTTTATTTATTTTGGCTGTGCAGGGTCTTTATCGCTTCGTGGGCTTTTCTCTAGTTGCGGCACACAGGAGCTACTCCAGTTGTGGTGTTCAGGCTCCTGCTTGCAGTGGCTTCTCTTGTTGCAGAGTGCAGGCTCTAGGGTGCAAGGGCTTCAGTAGTTGCAGCTCCCAGGCTCTAGAGCACGAGCTCAATAGCTGTGGTGCTCGGGCTTAGTTGCTCTGCAGCATGTGAGAGCCTCGCAGACCAGGGATCAAATCCGTATCTCCTGCATTGGCAGGTGGATTCTTTACCACTAGGCTACTAGGGAAGCCCCAAGCCCTTTATTTTACAAGCAAGAGTTGTCATTGTTCAGTTACTAAGTCATGTCCGACTCTTTGCGATCCAACGCCAGGCTCTGGACAGCATGCCAGGCTTTCCTGTCCTTCACCATCTCCTGGAGTTTGCTCAGACTCATGTCCATTGAGTCAGTGATGCCATCTAACCATTTTAACCTCTATCACCCCCCCACTGCTCCTCTTTCGCTCTATCTTTCCCAGCGTCAGGGTCTTTTCTAATGAGTCGGCTCCTCACATCAGGTGGCCAGAGTACTAAGCTTCAGCATCAGTCTTTCAAATGAACATTCAAAGTTGATTTCCTTTAGGATTGACTGGTTCGATTTTCCTTGCAGTCCAAGGGACTCCCAAAGAGTCTTCTCCAGTGCCATAATTTGAAAACACCGATTCTTCAGCACTCAAGCTTCTTTATCGTCCGACTCTCACATTCAGACATGACTACTGGGAAAACCATAGCCTTAACTATTGAGACTTTTGTTGGCAAAGTGATGTCTCTACATTTTAATATGCTGTCTAGGTTTGCCACAGCTTCTTATTGCAAAATTCTGGCTTAAACTGAAAAAAGTAAGGAAAGCCACTAGGCCATTCAAGTATGACCTAAATCAAATCCCTTCTGATTTTACAGTAGAGGTGATGAATAGATTCAAGGGATTAGATCTGGCAGAAAGACTGTCTGAAGAACTGTGGACAGAGGTTCATGACATTGTACAGGAAGCAGTGACCAAAACCATTCCAAAGAAAAAGAAATGCCAGAAAGCAAAGTAGTTGTCACGAGGAGCCTTTACAAATAGCTAAGGAAAGAAGATAAATGAAAGCAAGGGAGAAAGGGAAAGATACCCAACTGATGCAGAGTTCCAGAGAATAGCAAGAAGAGATAAGAAGGCCTTCTTAAGTGAACAGTGAAATGAAATAGAGGAAAACAACAGTATGGTAAAGACTAGAGATCTCTTCAAGAAAACCAGAGAAAAGGATCATTTCATGCAAGGATGGGCATGATAAAGGACAGAAACAGTAAGGGCTAACAGAAGCAGAAGAGATTAAGAAGAGGTGGCGAGAATACACAAAAGAACTACACAAAAAAAGATCTTAATGACCTGGATAACCATGATGGTGTGGTCACTAGCCTAGAGCCAGACATCCTGGACTGTGTAGTCAAGTAGGCCTTCGGAAGCATTACTATAAATAAAGCTAGTGAAGGTGATGGAATTTCAGCTGAGCTATTTCAAATCCTAAAAAATTATGCTATTAAAGTGCTGTACTCAATACATCAGGAAATTTGGAAAACTCAGCAGTGGCCACCAGACTAGACAAAGTAAGTTTTCATTCCAATCCCAGGAAAGTCAAGGCTAAAGAATGTTCCAACTACCATACAATTGTGCTCATTTCATATGCAAGATAGCCTTATATAATAGATTTTAAATTATTGGTTTCTCAGCCTTTTTACTTAGTAAATTTTTTCTTAAACTATTTCAAAAGTCAAAAATGAAGTTATCATTTCCTCTTCAGTTCAGTTCAGTTCAGTACAGTCGCTCTGTCGTGTCTGACTCTTTGTGACCCTGTGAATCACAGCACACCAGGCCTCCCTGTCTATCACCAACTCCCAGAGTTCACTCAAATTCATGTCCATTGAGTCAGTGGTACCATCCAGCCATCTCATCCTCTGTTTTCCCCTTCTCCTCCTGCCCCCAATCCCTCCCAGCATCAGGGTCTTTTCCAAGGAGTCAACTCTTCACATGAGGTGGCCAAAGTACTAGAGTTTCAGCTTTAGCATCAGTCCTTCCAATGAACACCCAGGACTGATCTCCTTTAGGATGGACTGGTTGGATCTCCTTGCAGTCCAGGGGACTCTCAAGAGTCTTCTCCAACACCACACTTCAAAAGCACCAATTCTTCGGTGCTCAGCTTTCTTCTCAGTCCAACTCTCACATCCATACATGACCACTGGAAAAACCTTAGCCTTGACCAGACAGACCTTTGTTGGCCAAGTAATATCTCTGCTTTTGAATATGCTATCTAGGTTGATCATAACTTTCCTTCCAAGGAGTAAACGTCTTTTAATTTCATGGCTGCAATCACCATCTGCAGTGATTTTGGAGCCCAGAAAAATAAAGTCTGACACTGTTTCCAATGTTTCACCATCTATTTCCCATGAAGTGATGGGACCAGATGCCATGATCTTAGTTTTCTGAATGTTGAGCTTCAAGCCAACTTTTTCACTCTCCTCTTTCACTTTCATCAAGAGGCTTTTAGTTCCTCTTCACGTTCTGCCATAACGGTGGTGTCATCTGCATATCTGAGGTTATTGATTTTTCTCCTGGAAATCTTGATCCCAGCTTATGCTTCATCCAGCCCAGCGTTTCTCCTGATGTACTCTGTATATAAGTGAAATAAGCAGGGTGACAATATACAGCCTTGATGTACTCCTTTTCCTATTTGGAACCAGTCTGTTGTTCCATGTCCAGTTCTAACTGTTGCTTCCTGGTTGCATACAGGTTTCTCAAGAGGCAGGTGAGGTGGTCTGGTATTCCCATCTCTTTCAGAATTTTCCACAGTTTATTGTGATCCACACAGTCAAAGGCTTTGGCATAATCAATAAAGCAGAAATAGATGTTTTTTGGAATGGTCTTTCTTTTTCCATGATCCAGTGGATGTTGGCAATTTGATCTCTGGTTCCTCTGCCTTTTCTAAAACCAGCTTGAATATCTGGAAGTTCATGGTTCATGTATTGCTGAAGCCTGGCTTGGAGAATTTTGAGCATTAATTTGCTGGTGTGTGAGATGAGTGCAATTGTGCGGTAGTTTGAGCATTCTTTGGCATTGCCTTTCTTTAGGATTGGAATGAAAACTGACTTTTCCAATCCTGTGGCCACTGCTGAGTTTCCAAATTTGCTGACATATTGAGTGTAGCACTTTCACAGCCTCATCTTTTAGGATTTGAAATAGTTCAACTGGAATTCCATCACCTCCACTAGCTTTGTTTGTCATGATGCTTCCTAAGGCATATATATATATATATATGTGTGTATGTATATATACTGAGACTGTTGACATTTCGACACTATTATAGGCATTTGAAAGTTTAATATAATTTTTAATGAAAATTTGTGTTTAAATTGTCTAGTAATTAGTTTTGTACTTTACAAAAGCATCAGTCCAAGACAGAATAAAAAAAAAAAAATTCTGTACTTCACCAAAGACAGTTATAGAAGCTCTGTTCTAGCATACTTTTTAACTCTGCCAACATACCAAACACCTAGAGTGGACTTTGGATCTACCCGATTACCATCAACATTTGTTTCAATCTACTACTAAACCTCTGCAGGATGGTCTCTTCCACGGTTGAGTTTCTAACACTGATACTCCCATATTGCCCAGTGTCTACCACAGATACTGTCCAAAAGTCTTATTAGGCGCTATGCATCATGAGCCCAATCCTGGCCTCCACAGACAGCCCACCTCAGAAGGGCTGATCACTGTTGTTCAGGCTGTCCCCCACAGCTGCAGAAGAGCTCACCAAATGTGATAAATCGTGTCGGTTCCCATCAAAAGGAATGGCATTAAATTCCAAGTCCTGCATACTACTGGCAGGGATAATTTGGTGAAATGAATTTGTAATTCTAACCCTGAAAAGCAACAGTCATCATTACAAGTACTAGTATTAGGTGGTCTATTCTTAAAGAGAAAAAGAAAAAAAAATTAAGGCTTTTTCATTCTAAATGACTGCTGAGTCTTACAATAATTCTCACTTACCCACTCAACTACCTATGTCATACTGCTTGAGTCCTTTTCTGGTTTTCCTCCTCAGAAGTTAAACCTCTCAACTGGATTAAAGAGAATTTTTATTCATTATTAAGTCTTTCTTGGGATGTCACCAAGATGACAACATAGCAGCCTCCTGAATTCCCCTCCTTCCATGGATGAACCAAGTATACAGCTACACACAAATCAATTTCCTACAGAGAAATCCAGAAACTATTTGAGTGGTTCCTACACATCTGGTAACTGAGAAAATACCTCTGGTACAGTGCCTTACAGTTGGAAAGGAGCTCCCACTCCCAGATTCCCGCTGGGGAGCAAAGAGTTTGTACCTCATTCTAGTCTTATAACTTTTAAGTCTGCCACCAAAGGACTAGATCCCAAATCACCTAGCTCTGAAAGCCAGCAGGTTTGCATCACAAGGCAAATTGACTTCCATCCTCTTGCATTTCTTAAAATTTTATTTACATATTTATTTTTGCCTGTACTGGATCTGCCTTGCTCTGTGCGAGTTTTCTCTAGTTGCAGAGACGGGGGTTACTCTCGAGTGGTAGTGCATGGGCGTCTCATTGCTATGGCTTCTCTTGTTGCAGAGCAAGGGCTCTAGGGAATGTGGGCTTCCGTAGTTGCAGCACATGGCTCAGGAGGTGCGGTTCATGGGCCCAGGTGCCCTGAGGCATGTGGGATCTTCCCAGACCAGGGATTGAACCAGTGTCCCCTGCATTGTGAGGTGGATTCTTAACTTTTGGATCAGCAGGGAAGCCCCTTCTTTTGTTTTAAAGTTTTTTTTCAAAAGTAAGTTCCAGAATGTCTAGTGTACATTTTATTGGGTAACTTCATGATAGGTTGACTAAATATACCAGGATATATGGCCCATTTATTGCTGAGATATCTCCTGTGTTGTTTTTCTATCCCATAAAACTATTTATCATGGAAGATGGTAATGGAAGAGCTAGCACCATTAATTGAATTCCAATAAAAAATCCAGATATTTATTCTGATCATACCAACCTAGGTCCCATACCCACAACTAAACCAGAAAGATGGAATGAATACAATGGTTAGTTTAACATCAGCTTTCACCAAACATCATGGTTCTACAAATCAGTACTAAGAACAGAGTGGAGATAATTGGGTGCCAGGGGAAGGGGGCAGGAATCAAATAGTACCTGCTACCATCAACAATATGAAAGGCAACCTGTGGAATGGGAAAAATATTTGCAAGCCACATATCCAATAAGGGATTACTATCCACACTATACAAGGAATCCATACAAAGTAACAGTAAAACACCAAATAACACGATGGGCAAAGTGCCATAATAGACATTCTTCCAAAGAAGACATCCAAGTGGCCAAGAGGTACATGAAAAGGTGCTCAATATCACTAATTATTGAAGGAAATGCAAACCGAAACCACAATGACATATCACCTCACACATTTCCAGATCATGGTACAGAGCATGTAACACTACAGGCCTTCCACAAATGTCTTACATTATGTAGGTATGCAGGTGTTTATGGATAAATAGATGGACGATGGAATAATGAGGTTAATTATCTCTATCCCTGGTAAAATGCTTTTCAAAAACCTAGGATAAATAGATTTGGTGAATCAAATTTCATCATTATAATTAATTGATCTTCTCAACTACTAGAGAAAATAGTGAAAATGATATATATTTTCCATATGTAAGTTTCAGTTCAGTTCAGTCACTCAGTCGTGTCCGACTCTTTGCGACCCCATGAATCGCAGCATGCCAGGCCTCCCTGTCTATCACCAACTCCTGGAGTTTACTCAAACTCATGTCCATCGAGTCGGTGATGCCATCCAGCCATCTCATCCTCTGTCATCCCCTTCTCCTCCTGCCCCCAATTCCTCCCAGGCTCAGAGTCTTTTCCAACAAGTCAACTCTTTGCATGAGGTGGCCAAAATATTGGAGTTTCAGCTTTAGCATCAGTCCTTCCAATGAACACCCAGGACTGATCTCCTTTAGAATGGACTGGTTGGATCTCCTTGCAGTCCAAGGGACTCTCAAGAGTCTTATCTAACACCACAGTTCAAAAGCATCAATTCTTTGGTGCTCAGCTTTAGACATAAGTAAATTCAGAATTAAAGTCCCAACTCGATGGTTTCTATAGGTCAGCATATAGCAGAGGTCATGGCCCATGATCCTACTTACACTTTAACTCATATTACATTTTTTTACTTAATTATGATCAAATGTCTGATTAAACAAGAGATGTTAGCCATTCCTTAGAACAAACTGTGGTAGATTAAGAGTTTCCTTATGTGAGTACTATCAGTAGAAAATATCCTGCTTTTTTGATCAAGGAAGAGTATCTTATAAAAATCAATGATGTATTCTGGTTAATCTGAATTATGGAAATAGGTAATTCCATTTTAACTAGAAGATCAGACTTCTGTTCAATAACTAGATATTTGGCAAAACAGATTTCTCTGGGCCACATTCAGGACCCCAGAAATCCTCAAGTAACTTCAGAACATTGGGGACCAGAGAAAATGCATATGTGGTGAATGTAACACTCTTTCCCCCTGAAGTTGTCATTAAAACTGAGACCCTGGTGAACACTGTAGCAATCTTCATATATAACAAAGAGATATAGCAGTAGATTACCAGATAATTGGTTTAGAAACAAGTTGTCAAGCTATTGGTTTTAATATCTTATTTAAGATTTCTGAAACTTGCTGAATAGAAACATTTGTTGAACTAATATAAAATGGACATAGTGAAGTACCTCTCTTTAATCTTATTTTGGATATACCCTTGAAATAGAAGATTTCATATGGAAGAGAGTAAATTATAAGATTAGTTCTGAGCTCTAACACTATGTTGAAGATCTAGCTCCCAACTGAGGCACCAGTTTGAAAAATTTCTGTGTGGGACAAAAGTAACAGACACAGAGATTTGAGTGTGGGGATTTCATATTCTATTAGAAGGCAATGGCACCCCACTCCAGTACTCTTGCCTGGGAAATTCCATGGACAGAGGAGCCTGGTAGGCTACAGTCCACAGGAAGAGTCAGACACGACTTCACTTTCACTTTTCACTTTCATGCACTGGAGAAGGAAATAGCAACCCACTCTAGTATTCTTGCCTGGAGAATCCCAGGGACAGAGGCACCTGGTGGGCTGCCGTCTATGGGGTTGCAGAGTCAGACACAATTGACACGACTTAGCAGTAGCAGCAGCATATTCCATTTAGATGGTTCTGGAGCTCTCACTGTGTTTGGAATGTAGATTTATTTTATATAATCAACAGCTAAAGAATTTGTGTGATCCTAAGGATCCTAAAGTAGACAGACAGGTTACAAAGGAGTCCTGCAAGACTCTGAAGACCCTCATCACATGAGCAAACACTTCAAGGCCTCACCTAAAGAGGGCACCACCTCCCACTTTCAGAGTTTAAACAGGCTGCCAATTAAATAGTTTACAGTAGGCTTGGAATTATGCTATCTTCCTCACTGCAAAACATTCCACATTTAAGATTCACCTTCATGAATCATCTAATAAATGCTATTATCTCTGTAATAATCTACACATGAATAATTTAATTACACATTTAGTCTCAACCCAGGCCCCCTGTGAAGAACAGAAAATAGTTTGGGATTCTGTGTGGGTTTGGAGGCAAGGTTAACTCTTACACTTCTGCTTTGACCTCCAGGAGTAGGGAATATGTCAGCTGAGAATTAGGATTAGAAGCTCCTCCAGTTTCTGGGGTCAAAGTCCTTCTGGTCAGACCCCTACCTCATAAAATTCAGTGCTAGTGCTACTGACTCCAAAGCTGGAATAATTGCCAGATTTTACTTTTTGTCTTCCTGTTCAGTTGTTTGGCACAACTCCCTCACTTTCTTGACCTAACTTTGTCCTTCGCATTCACTGTATTGGTGGAAACCAAACAGCCCATTCCAAGAGGGAAAGGGCAAGTGATTGTTATGGTCTTTCAACTATTAGTGCCTTCAATTTCACCATGAGCACAACTTAATATCCATTCCATCCAAGACAGGCCAGGGGCTAAATATGACTACATGCTAATGAAATAACCTCTACGTCATTTTTAGCTTTATAGAATTAACTTATTATTTGTCAACAGTATGTGACACAGTACCTTATGTTTCAGAAAACTAGCATCTTTCCTGCATGTTATCTATATGATTTCTATTTCTAAGGATAAATGAATGATTTATTTAAATGTCATTTTTAATTCATTTTTATACATGAAAACATTAAATGAGTATGTGTTATAAGATTTCTACATTTAGCACATACATAAAATGTTAAAATCTATAATACCCATATACGACAAAACAACATCCTGTCCTAAGTTGTTGATGTCTAACATTATCCGTCTAGGTATTCATGACAAAAATTATACTTGACTATGAGTCATAGCTGTTAAATAAAACAGTAACTCTGTGTATAAGAAAATATGTAAAATCATTCATTTGGTTGGAAACACCATGGAAATGTTTCCCATGGGTACTTAAACTGGGCCTGAGGAATTATGAAGTTTCCCATTCTTATTAACACAGTTTTTAAATAGTGTGTGTGTATGTAAAAAGAAAGCAAGGTCAAGAAAATGAATAAAAAATTCATAAAACCTTGGAGAAAAATCTAAAGAAATTGATTATACCTTAAAAACTGAAATAATAAAACTAACATTTATAAATGAACTGTTATAAAATAATCCCTATGTATCTTTCTTCTGTAATATAACAGAATCAATGTAGCTATGCCAAATTCATTGCTTTTGACCAAAAATAAATTTTTTAAATGAGTAGGATCAACATCTTGAAGAAGTTCCACAATGATCTGTTGTGTGCCTTGATTTTAATTATAAAACCAAATGAATAGCATAATGGAAGCAAAGAATCAACATTAATCTTTAAATCAAAAGGATTTACAATGAGATTATAATTAATTACACGCCAAAAATATCTTATTGAATAGGGTGATGACCTCAGTTACTTTGTTTAATCACTAGAACAATTCAATCTCCAAATAAGAATTTGGATCAATTCCAAATATATCCAATTAAGATTATCAATTCACTAAGAACAGTGACAATAAAACTCAAAAATAAACTCTTTAAAAACTTTTCTTTTTGATTAATGTATCTGCATCATTTTTTTTTTTAGTACTTAGGTCCTTAAGGAAAACAATCTTGGCAGTAGGACCCTGCTAGCCCCACAATGCCTGGGAGCAAACATTTCCATAAGTAATCATGTTGATTTTTTGTTCTATTACTGAGCACATCAGTTGTCACTCACTAAACATATTTGCAGCAGACCAAAGTAAACAAACAAACAAACAAAAAAATGCTATTCATTTTATCTTGACTACATTCTGGACAGCAACAGATTAGCAGATTTTATCCTAAGGATTTGGAAAAAGCCTTTAGAATTTTGGTATGTTTCTACATGTGTGCTTCTGAGACTTTTGTCTCTCAAGTTCTGCAATAATACTATAAAGGTTCTCTAGACAAAACTTATATTGCCAAAAGACTATAATTCATTTCCCTGGAAACCTGCAGGATTGTTACATATAGAGTCTCAGAAACTGAAAACAAGAACGAATCATTTCTGGCATCTCATAAATGAAAATGTATTTTACTAATGCAAAGCAAATTTCCATTTACCATTGAGTGACCCTGGAAAGGCATTTATGAGAACACATTTCATTTTTTCAAATGTCTATTTTTTTTCCACATGAAATGACAAGTGTGTCAAGTATCCTAATTGCAAAATGTTAAATCAATTACAGAAGTTTCCAAGCAGCACCTTTCAATGAACTTCAGAGGGAAATAAACAAGCCTTCTCTAATCAAGACAAGGGTAAGGAAGTCAGTCTGTTTCTCTTAACTTTAGTAGTTGCTGATACAGGTTATGTATCTCTGAGACTCCATACATTCTTTTTAAACACACATACACAAAATTTAATGCTTTTTAAATAATAATTAATATCCTCAACTAGTCAAAATGTGAATATTTCTTGAGTTGCCCTCTATGCACAGCACTCTGTCAATTTCTCCCCAGAATTCTGCCAAAATCGTCTGACTCTAGCTTCAACCTTGGCATTTGGACAGTCTTAAAACTGAAGAACTGTTGGCATTCCTGAAGTCATCTGTAATCAATGACAGGTGTTTGATTAGTTACCAACATATCTAATCAGTGTAACAACATCAATAATGTAAATGAGACATGTCCTTCGGATTTATTGTCATGCTCTGAAAATTTACATTCAAGTACAGATAAAAGCATTCTAGATGTAACCCAAATAAAACAATCTTATGTACTTTATATGCTGAAACTCTGTCACTTAGTTCAACAGTTCATTAACACTGTCAAAATTAATTACAGAAATAATAGTCAATGATAAGAGCTGGAAAACTGGTTTCAGAAGGCTAAAAAGTTTCCTCAACATCCATTTAGGATCAAAACTCTCCAGGAGGTCTTAAAAACCTAAAAATAGAGCTACCGTATGATCCAGAAATCCCACTTCTGGACACACATCTGGCTGCTGGTTGCTGCGGCTGCTGCTAAGTCACTTCAGTCGTGTCTGACTTTGTGCGACCTCATAGACAGCAGCCCACCAGGCTCCCCCGTCCCTGGGATTCTCCAGGCAAGAACACTGGAGTGGGTTGCCATTTCCTCCTCCAATGCATGAAAGTGAAAAGTGAAAGTGAAGTCACTCGGTCTGACTCTTAGCAATCCCTGGTGCAGCCCACCAGGCTCCTCCATCCATGGGATTTTCCAGGCAAGAGTACTGGAGTGGGGTGCCATTGCCTTCCCCACACATCTGGAGAAAACCATAATTTCAAAGATACATGCACCCCAATGTCCATTCAGCATTATTTATAATAGCCAAGACATGGAAGCAACCTAAATGTCCATCTACAGAGGAATGGATAAAGAAGATGTGGTAATATATACAATGGAATATTACTCAGCCTTCAAAAAAGAATGTCATAATGCCATGTGCAGTAACATGGATGGACCTAGAGACTGTCATACTAAGCGAAGTAAAACAGACAAACATTATACAATACCACCTTTATGTGAAATCTAAAACAGAAAAAAATGATACAAATGAACTTACATACAAATCAGAAATAGACCCACAGACATAGAAAAATAAACCGATAGTTACCGAAGTGAAAGTCAAAGTCCCTTAGTCATGTCCAAGTCCTTGGGACCCCATGGACTATACAAGTCCAAGGTATTCTCCAGACCAGAATACTAGAGTGGGTAGCCACTCCCTTCTCCAGGGGATCTTCCCAAACCAGGGATGAACCCAGGTCTCCTGCATTCTTTACCAGCTGAGCCACAAAGACTGATGGTTACTGGAGGGGAGGGTAGATAGGAGTCGTGGATCAACATACAGATCTGTATATAAAATAGATAACCAAAAAGGGCCTACTGCACAGCGCAAGAACTATAGGCAAGGTTTATAATAACCTATAAAGGAAAAGAAACTGAAACAAAACATATATATATATACATGTATAACTGAATCACTTTGCAGTACCCCTGAAATTAACACAACATTGTAAATCAACTACACTTCAATTTATACATACACACACACACACACACACACACACACACACACACACACACACACATAACAAACCAGCAAATCTGTCCACCAGGGACTTCCAGCCTTCTTTACTCAGCCGTTTTACCCACGCTGGGTCTGTTCTCACGAGGTGCTGGTTCAGGACGGGGTGATGACTCTGAGAAAGCTGCAGTGGAGGGGCCTCTCTCCTTTCCCCGCCACAAAGACAGGACAGAGGCTGGTGACACCACTGGAGGCAACCGAACCAGGCCGGAATACGGACCCCGTGCCCAGCGCCCCCTCCTCTCAGGCAGCTCTAGCCACACTGTGCCCGCCGACTCCGGAGGCAGTGGCCGCGTAGTGGGACCCGCCACAGGTAAACGCTCCGCCAGACTCTAGAGCCCACGGTGCAGGCACCGCTCACGGGCCTGCAGCCCAGGCCCAGCCTCTGGGGCGGCGGCGCGGCCGTGGGTGGGGCCCTGTTTCTAACAAACAGTGTGACAGCGGTGCTTGGGAAGGGTCAGGGCGGAGGGCCTGGCACGTGTAAAGGTTTGGAGGTCAGACCGAGGCGGGAGGACTCGAGAAATCTGGGTTCATCGTGTGTACAGTCAACAGTGCGGCTGAGTGGCTCAGGATGGGCAGAAAGGCTATTCCTTCTTTCTGAGGCCTTGGAAGCTGGTGGACACGTTATATGTTAGCGTTTATTAGTTGCTCAGTCGTGTCCAACTCTTTGTGACCCCATGAACTGTAAGCCTGCCAGGCTTCTTTGTCCATGGAATTCTGGAGGCAAGAATCCTGGAGTGAGTTGCCATGTCCTT
This sequence comes from Bos taurus, assembly GCF_002263795.3. Lineage (NCBI taxonomy): Eukaryota > Metazoa > Chordata > Mammalia > Artiodactyla > Bovidae > Bos > Bos taurus. The sequence continues at coordinate 36,240,366 of NC_037328.1, read as the reverse complement.
CAGGGAATCTTCCCGTTCCAGGGATTGAACCCGGGTCTCCCACATCACAGGCAGAGTCTTTACTGTCTAAGTCATCATTTAGAAGATACCCAAATACATCTGGAGGCAGGAATAGGCTGGAATGTGGGTGCTGGGGAAGGTGAGGCACAGAGAACAAGAGTCCTTGTTCAAGAGCAGAGATCTGCTGCGAGGCAGCTCAGACATAAGTTAAGCGGGGGTCACCAGGTCCCAAGCATGGGTGGGGATACAGGAGATTCCTGCATACCTGGAGCCCAGCCATAGTTACCTTCCTTTTCCCACAGGTTCCAGAGGTTTTAAAAGTACTTAGGGATCCCACACAAGGCAGGAGAGGGTGTCTCCATCCCTCACTGGTAAGGACACTGCTGTTAAAGTGTCTGGGTGTTGTGGTGTATTGGGACTCTTCCCTTTGTATATTCTCGGTGCTTGGATGTGGGGGTCCTGAGGATGTCCCCAAGCCCTCGGTCCTAGGGGCAGGACAGGGGGAATATAGAGGTATTCCCATTCCTGACAACCAGTGTAAACTGATGTGGAAGGTTATCCCAGGAACGGATACTAGCATATGCAGATATTTGGAGTTGTGACTAAGGTGGGAACAGGGTACATACAGCAAGCCTCCATCTTTATGTTAAGAACAAAGACCCAAGGATCAGTAATTAGGCCTGCGATGAGGCTATCTAAGAAGTCTGGCATCATTTCTGGAGGTAATGAGAGGTTTGGAAAAAAGAAGTAGGTGGTGCCAACCAGTTTTTAGTAGGCTCCATCAGGCTGGGGAGAAAAGACTTTGCAGTTAAGGAAGGAGGCAAGGAGTCCAGGAGATTACTGCTGTTGTCCAAATGAGTGTTGAAGGACCAGAACAGTGGCCATGGAGATGGGAGACAAGTTGGGGTTCTAGGTACATTTTTAATGAAGAGCCAAGTAGATTTTTGGATGTTGTAGGTAAGGGAGAAAAAGAGAAAGGTTAAGGATGACTCCATGGTTTTTGGTTCTGGCAGTTGAAGGACTATATCATTCCTCAACTTGGATGTGACAGTTGTCAGTAGGCTCATCAGAAGTTTTGTTTTGGTGCTGTTAAGGTTCTGAGATGTTTCAGAAAGCAGTGAGTGGAGACATCAAATGGGCAGCTAGATAACACACGTCCGAAATTTGGGGAAAAGCTCAGGATGGAGACTTTGAAAAGGGGTAGTTATTGTGAGGACTGAGTAGAGCTGTGGATGATATTTCAAATGTGAAATGTGTATCTGTGTGTGTGTGTGTGTGTCCCACACAATTGTTTTCAAGTATATTCTAATTTTTTTTATAATTCTACCATGCCAAAAAGAAGCCTGCACCCTTCAACAGATATCCCGCTCTTCTCCCCCACAGACTTAGATAATTACTCATCTATTTTCAATCTCTTTAGTTTTGACTATTCTGCTTATTCATATAATGGAATTGTATCATGTGAAGTCATCTGTTACTGGCTTCTTTTACTGAGCATAATGTTTTCAGGTCCACCCACACTGTATCATATATCAGTACTTTATTACTTTATATTGCAAAATAGTATTCCATTTGTTGATAGACCACATTTTATTTATCCATTCATTAATTAACAGACATTTGGGTCATTTCCATGTTTTGACTAATATCAATAATGCTGCTATGTGCATCTGTGTACAGATTCTTGAGTGAACATATTTTCACTTCCTTTGGGAATATACTGAGGAGGAGAAAGCTAGATCATGTGATAACTCTATATTTAACCTTTTGAGAGACTGCCAGACTTATTTACAAAATGGCTTCATCATTTTATATCTCTACCCCCAGGGTAAGAGTGTTCCAGTTTTTCCAAAACTCACCGATTTTTGTTATTATCTGACTTTAGATTCTAGCTATCCTCATATGTGTGAAGTGGTATCTTACTGTGATTTTACTTTTCACTTACCTAACAATTAATAATGTTAAGCATGGTTTCTTATGCTTCAGTTCAGTTCAGTTAAGTCACTCAGTTGTGTCCTACTCTTTGTGACCCCATGAACCACAATACTCCAGGCCTCCCTGTCCATCACCAACTCCTAGAGTTTACCCAAATTCATGTTCATTGAGTTGGTGATGCCATCCAACCATCACATCCTCTCTCATCCCCTTCTCCTCCTGCCCTCAATATTGCCCAGCATCAGGGTCTTTTCAAATGAATCAGCTCTTTGCATCAGGTGGCCAAAGTATTGGTGTTTCAGCTTCAACATCAGTTCTTCCAATGAACACCCACGACAGATCTCCTTTAGGATGGACTGGTTGGATCTCCTGGCAGTCCAAGGGACTCTCAAGAGTCTTCTCCAACACCACACTTCAAAAGCATCAATTCTTTGGTGCTCAGCTTTCTTGATAGTCCAACTCTCACATTCATACATGACTACTGGAAAAACCATAGCCTTGACTAGACAGACCTTTGTTGACAAAGTATGTCTCTGCTTCTTAATATGCTGTCTAGGTTGGTCATAACTTTCCTTCCAACGAGTAAGCATCTTTTAATTTCATGGCACAATCACTAACTGCAGTGATTTTGGAGCCCAAAAAAATAAAGTCTGACACTGTTTCCACTGTTTCCCCATCTATTTGCCATGAAGTGATGGGACCAGATGCCATGATCTTCATTTTCTGAATGTTGAGCTTTAAGCCAACTTTTTCACTCTCCTCTTTCACTTTCATCAAAAGGCTCCTTAGTTCCTCTTTACTTTCTGCCATAAGGGTGGTGTCATCTGCATATCTGAGGTTATTGGTATTTCTCCCAGAAATCTTGATTCCAGCTTGTGCTTTGTCCAGCCCAGCGTTTCTCATGATGTACTCTGCATATAAGTGAAATAAGCAGGGTGACAATATACAGCCTTGACGTACTCCTTTTCCTATTTGGAACCAGCCTGTGGTTCCATATCCAGTTCTAACTGTTGCTTCCTGACCTGCATACAGGTTTCTCAAGAGGCAGGTCAGGTGGTCTGGTATCCCCAACTCTTTCGGAATTTTCCACAGTGATCCACACAGTTAAAGGCTTTGGCATAGTCAATAAAGCAGAAATAGATGTTTTTCTGGAACTCTCTGGCTTTTTCGATGATCCAGCGGATGTTGGCAATTTGATCTCTGGTTCCTCTGCCTTTTCTAAAACCACCGTGAACATCTGGAAGTTCATGGTTCATGTATTGTTGAAGCCTGGCTTGGAGAATTTTCAGCATTACTTTGCTAGTGTATAATATGAGTGCAATTGTGCAGTAGTTTTGATTCTTTGGCATTGCCTTTCTTTGGGATTGGATCAAAAACTGACCTTCTCCAGTCCTGTGTCCACTGCTGAGTTTTCCAAATTTGCTAACATATTGAGTGCAGCACTTTCACAGCATCATCTTTTAGAATTTGAAATAGCTCAACTGAAATTCCATCATCTCCACTAGCTTTGTTTGTAGTGATGCTTCCTAAGGCCCACTTGACTTCACATTCCAGGATGTCTTGCTCTAGGTGAGTGATCACACCATCATATTATCTGGGTTGTGAAGATCTTTTTTGTACAGTTCTGTGTATTCTTGCCACCTCTTCTTATATCTTCTGCTTCTGTTAGGTCAATACCATTGCTGTCCTTTATTGAGCCCATCCTGGCATGAAATGTTCCCTTGGTATCTCTAATTTTCATGAAGAGATCTCTAGCCTTCCCCATTCTGTTGTTTTCCTCTATTTCTTTGCACTGATCACTGAGGAAGGCTTTTTTATTTCTCCTTCCTATTGTTTGGAACTCTGCATTCAAATGGGTATAGCTTTCCTTTTCTCCTTTGTTTTTCGCTTCTGTTCTTTTCACAGCTATTTATAAGGCTTCCTCAGACAGTCATTTTGCTTTTTTGCATTTCTTTTTCTTGAGGATGGTCTTGATTCCTGTCTCCTGTACAGTGTCACAAACCTCTGTGCATATTTCATCAGGCACTCTATCAGATCTAGTTCCTTAAATCTATTTCTCACTTCCACTGTATAATCATAAGGGATTTGATTTAGGTCATACCTGAATGGTCTAGTGGTTTTCCCCACTTTCTTCAATTTAAGTCTGAATTTAGCAATAAGGAGTTCATGATCTGAGCCACAGTCAGCTCCTGGTCTTATTTTTGCTGACTGTATAGAACTTCTCCATCTTTGGCTGCAAAGAATATAATCAATCTGATTTCAGTGTTGGCCATCTGGTGATGTCCATGTGTAGAGTCTTCTCTTGTGTTGTTGGAAGATGGTGTTTGCTATGACCAGTGCGTTCTCTTGGTAAAGCTCTATTAGCCTTTGCCCTGTGCCATTCTGTACTCCATGGCCAAATTTTCCTGTTTCTCCAGGTGTTTCTTGACTTCCTACTTTTGTATTTCAGCCTCCTATAATGAAAAGGACATCTTTTGGGGATGTTAGTTCTAAAAGGTCTTGTAGGTCTTCATAGAAGCAACCATTCAACTTCAGCTTCTTCAGCATTACTGGTCAGGGCTTAGACTTGGATTACCATGATATTGAATGGTTTGCCTTGGAAACGAACAGAGATCATTTTGCCGTTTTTGAGATTGCATCCAAGTACTGCATTTCAGACTCTTTTGTTGACTATGATGGCTACTCCATTTCTTCTAAGGGATTCCTGCCCACAGTAGTAGATAGAATGATCATCTGAGTTAAATTCACCCATTCCAGTCCATCTTAGTTCGCTGATTCCTAGAATGTCAACCTTCAGTCTTGCCATCTCCTGTCTGACCACTTCCAATTTTCTTTGATTCATGGACCTAATATTCCAGGTTCCTATGCAGTATTGCTCTTTATAGCATCAGACCTTGCTTCCACCACCAGTCACATCCACAACTGGGTGTTGTTTTTGCTTTGGCTCCATCTTTTCATTATTTCTGGAGTTATTTCTCCACTGATCTCCAGTAGCATATTGTGCACCTACTGACCTGGGGAGTTCAACTCACAGTGTCCTATCTTTTTGCCTTTTCATACTGTTCATTGGATTCTTTCAAGGCAAGAATACTGAAGTGGTTTGCCATTCCCTTCTCCAGTAGACTACCTTTTGTCAGAACTCTCCACCATGACACGTCGGTCTTGGGTGGCCATTTATGGCATGGCTGATAGTTTCATTGAGTTAGACATGGCTGTGGTCAGTGTGATCAGACTGGTTAGTTTTCTGTGATTGTGGTTTTCAGCCTGTCTGCCCTCTGATGAAGAAGGATATGGGGCTTATGGAAGCTTCCTGATTGGAGAGACTGACTAAGGGATCTTGTTCTAATGGGCGTGGCCATGCTCAGTAAGTCTTTAATCCAATTTTCTGTTGATGGGTAGGGCTGTTTGATCTGAGGCCAAACTATGGTGGAGGTAATGAAGATAATGGCCATGCTCAGTAAGTCTTTAATCCAATTTTCTGTTGATGGGTAGGGCTGTTTGATCTGAGGCCAAACTATGGTGGAGGTAATGAAGATAATGGCCACTCCTTCAAAAGGTCCCATGCAGGCACTGCTGCCCTCAGTGCCCCCAATCCTGCAGCAGGCCACCGATGACCCACGCCTCTGCTGGAGACTCTTGGACACTGATGGGCAAGTCTGGGTTAGTCGCTTGTGAGATCACTGCTCCTTTCTCCTGAGTCGCTGCTGAAAAACCATCAACAGGAGAATGTTGGATCCCACCAAAAAAAAAGATACCCTGTGTCCAAGGGATGCAAAAACAGAAGGCAAAAGAGAAGCCCCAGCAAGATGGTAGGATGGGCAAAATCTCATTTAGAATCAAGCCCCATACCCGCCAGAGACTCTCGGAGGGCTCAAACAAACCTTATGTGCACCAGGATCCTGAGACCTCACAGAGACTGAGGCAGAACTGTGTTTGAGTATCTCCTGCATAGGTACAGGTCAGCAGTGGAATGCTGCAAAGGGAGCGGCTCTGGGTGCAGTAGACCTGGGTATGGCATAAGCCTCTTGGAGGTCACCATTAACCCCATCATACAGCTGCCAGAACTTACACAAGACTGGGGAAACAGATCCTTATGCTCACCGTGACCCAGGAGAGAGGAGAGGGGTTAGACTGAGGCAAGCTAAGTGAGGATAGACCAAAAGCTGTACCTATTAGAATAGTGCATTATCTTAAGTGAACAAAATTGCCAATGATTGAACCCGATTTACAAGGCCCAAAAAATGTTTGGGAAATTAAAACAATCCAGTGGTCACTGGGAAGGTTATTGTTTTTATATTTTTTGAAAGTAATGCAGAATTTTTAAGGTATTTTTTTTCTTTAGAAAAAGAAATCATTCCCTCCATTCCCTCCAAGTGGAATGGCCACTACTGTCTCTATTGTTAATTTAGTTAAGAGTAGACAAAAACGAGAAGATTCTTGAGAGTCCCTTGGACTGCAAGGAGATCCAACCAGTCCATTCTGAAAATCAGCCCTGGGATTTATTTGGAAGGAATGATGCTAAAGCCGAAACTCCAGTACTTTGGCCAACTCACGCGAAGAGTTGACTCATTGGAAAAGACGGTGATGCTGGGAGGGATTGGGGGCAAGAGGAGAAGGGGACGACAGGATGAGATGGCTGGATGGCATCACCAACTCGATGGACGTGAGTCTGAGTGAACTCTGGGAGTTGGTGATGGACAGGGAGGCCTCGCGTGCTGCGATTCATGGGGTCGCAAAGAGTCGGACACGACTGAGCGACTGAACTGAACTGAACTGAGACAAAAAGTGAAAGGAGCCTCCATGAGGAGGTCCATTAGAGACTGGGGAGGGGCTGGGCTTGCCCAGTGGAGCTTCTCAACTGCACAGGTGCCTGAGCAAATCCAGAGCACCTGGCCCTCAGACTCTCAGAGCGACGTCCTTCTGAACTGGAGGGGGAGTATCTCAAAGAAACCCTGCTAAAAAGGACTTAGCTCTGGTCTCCCCAGGCTTCCTGACTTTGTGAGTGAGAAGTAGTTTCCAGGATGAACCTCAGATTTCACCTCTAGCCATCTTCCTCTAGAGGAAGGGAAAGGGCAGGTTTTTTTTTCTTGTGCTCTGGTCCAACGAAGATACAGTAGATGAGAGATGGACAAGACGGAGGGGAGGAGGTGAAAGATAGGACCCCATGGCGAGGAAGGTAGAAAAGTGGGCCTAATGGCCAGCCCCCCCACCACAGCTGATACTAGTGGGGGATCCTTGAGGGTCTACCTGTTCCCCAAGGACAAACTTGGCATGGCAGGAGCCTCAGATCACTTCTCCTGGCTGGGATTTACACCCTCTACACCAAGTCCCTGCCCTTGGTTCTGCTGTTATTGTAAGGATTGAGGTAGTTAGTTACTTCTACCAGAGTATCCATCACCTGTGGTTACTCAAAACACATGCTCCCAAGGCGCTTTCAGTTGTTACATTTAAGGAGAAAAATATCTTTCTTTTGTCCTATCAGATTCTTTTGTCCTGTTAGATCCAACCGTATTGAGGCACCAGTAATGGCACCATCAGACTGTTCCCCAAGGAGGTGCGTAGGGCCAGGGTCGGGGTTGGGGTTTCGGCCCTCACCCTCTAAATCCAACTTAAGTCATCAGGCCTCCTCCCTCTCCCATGCCAAATAAAGAAGCCTTGTGAACCCAAAGGAAAACTGAAGTTTTCAGGTGATGTTACTCTAAGTCTAAATATAAGGGAAATGTTCTGCATTTAAATCATCATATATTTGGAAGGGTAATAGTTTTATGATCCCTGGCGTTGATGCAGAGTTTTTGCAACGTACCTTCAATTACTGGGTCAGGCTGTGCTGCTTTCCATTTGTCTGTTGTCTGCAAACATGCAAACAGTTGCATGGTTTCAATGTCAAAGCCACTAGGATCTCCCCATGAACACATTAGGGGAAAGAAAGGATGAGAGAGGGAGGAAAGGGTTGACCTGAGGCACAACTTCCGTGAATGAGGAAGTTCACGTGGACCATCTGGGGCTCTGTGAGGTCCCACCAAAGTACTGGTGGTTCCCAGTTGGGCACCGTTGAAAACTAACCGATGCCTCTCCTCCCTGGACAGGATCATTTTTACTATCTGAGCAGAATCTTGCCGGTGAGACTACACATGAAAACCGTTTTCTCAAACAAGCTACTATGGCAGTCTTCAGATTGCCTTTACTGTCCAGTTACCCAAACATGTGTTTGAAATTACTGTTTCATTCCTTGGGGATAGGACAAATTGTTCACTGTAGATTAGATACTTAAAACACATTCGTTTTACCTGAGTCACATCTTTATGGAAACTTTCCCAGGATTGAATTTGCAAGAATCCGTGACTGGCATTTATCATAGTTATTAAGCATAATGAAATCCAAACCAATACAAGTTCATCTACTATATCAGCCTCAAGGGCTCCATTTGGTACTCTGAAGGCCCAGGTTGTGAATACTGCTTGTAATTGTGGCCTGGTTACTATCGGTTAGAGATTCCAATTTGAGAGAAATCAGTTTAGTTTATTTCAAGGCCATTTTAAGTTTGATTGAGCAGTTTCTGCTTCATTTAAAATAAAATCTCCTCAAAACCAGTTAAGTTTAAACCTTTAAAGATCTTATTTTCAAGAAAAGAAAATGGTAATGATACAGTTAATAAAGTTATTGTTATTCTAAAACATATTATTAAAATATAGAAGGGGAATTAGATGAAGGCAGTCAAAAGGTATGAATTTTCAGTTACAAGACATTTACTAGGGATGCAATGTACAACATGATGATTCTAGTTAACACTGCTTGTATGGCATATTTGGAACTTGTTAAGGAAGTGGAAAAGACTCTGATGCTGGGAGGGATTGGGGGCAGGAGGAGAAGGGGACGACAGAGGATGAGATGACTGGATGGCATCACTGACTCGATGGACGTGAGTCTGAGTGAACTCCGGGAGTTGGTGATGGACAGGGAGGCCTGGCGTGCTGCGATTCGTGGGGTCACAATGAGTAGGAAACGACTGAGCAACTGAAGTGAACTGAATTGAAGGAAGTAGATCCTGAGTTCTCAACACAAGGAAAAAAACATGTTTTTACTTTTTTTGTATCTATATGAGATGATTCAAGTTAACTAAACTTATTCGTGGTAATCATTTCACAGTTTATGTGAATCAAATCATTATACTATACACTTTAAACTTACACAGTGCTGTATGTCTCAGTAAAATTAGGGGAAGGAAAGAATTATACTTCACTCCGTCAGTTCGATTCCTGGGTTGGGAAGATTCCCTGGAGGAGGGCATGGCAACCCACGCCAGTATTCTTGCCTGGAGAATCAGGTGGACACTGGAGCCTGGTGGGCTACAGTCCATAGGTTGCAAAGAGTCGGACATGACTGAAGCGACTGAGCACTGAGCACAGTTAGTTCAGTTGCTCAGTTGTGTCTGACTCTTTGCAACCTCACGACTGGTATATGCCAGGCTTCCCTGTCCACCGCCAACTCTCAGAGCTTGCTCAAACTCAAGACCATCAAGTTGGTGATGCCATCCAACCATCTCATCCTCTGTATCCCCTTCTCCTCCTGCCTTCAATCTTTCCCAGCATCAGGGTCTTTTCTAATAAGTCAGTTCTTCGCATCAGATGGCCAAAATATTGGAGCTTCAGCTTCAGCATCAGTCCTTCCAATGGATATTCAGGACTGATTTCCTTTAGGAATGACTGGTTTGATCTCCTTGCAGTACAAGGGACTCTCAGGAGTCTTCTTCAGCACCACATTTCAAAAGCATCAATTCTTCAGCGCTCAGCGCTCTTTATGGTCCACCTCTCTATTTAGAATAGTATCCATCACAAGATATACTTCACTATTAAGGAGTGATCCTATAAAGGGTTGGAAACTCCCAAATTTGATCCGGACCAATACTAGATCTGCTTTAAAGCAGGGTTTCCCAACAATAGCAGCATGGACACCTTTGTTGTGAGGGGCTATTCTGTGTATTGCAGATGATTAGCCACATCCCTGGCTTCTTTGCATCAGATGCATGCATGCAAAGTCTCTCAGTCATGTCTGACTCTTTGCAGTTCTTTGGACTGCAGCCCACCAGGCTCCTCTGTCCATGGGATTCTCCAGGCAAGAATACTGGAGTGAGTTGTCATGCCCTCCTCCCAGGAATCTTCCTAACCTAGTGACTGAGTCCACATCTCTTATGTCTCCTGTATTGGCAGGGGGGTTGTTTACCACTAGTACCACCTGGGAAGCCCTGGCCTCTATGCATTAGATGCCAGTAACATCCCCTGCCCACTGTAACAACTAGAAACATCTCCAGACATTAGCCAATGTCCCTGAGGGGTTAGAATCACCCACAGTCAAGAAACCTGTCTAAAGAAAGAGCTAGGATTATTTCAGGGTAGGAATGGGATCATCTGCATGAACAGTGTCCCTGTCCTTCAGTAATCCTGGAGTAGACACTCGCATTCCCTGTCTAATCTAGATGTTTTCACCCAAGCCCAACTTCACATACTACTGCTTCTACTGGTTTGAACAGAGTCCAGGAAGGTGTAGTTCGAGATCCCCTTCTCCAAGGCAAAGTTAGAGAACATTGACACTTATTTCTTCTGACGGAAGCTATTCCCCATATCAGAAATTGTTCTTACACTTTGTGTTAATGGGCAAAAGAATGTACATTCATTCTGTGAGCTAAAGCTGAATACTGCATTATGAATCTTTTCATTCATCACACAGAGCAGTTCACAGTGTTCCTTTAGGTGGCTTGCACTGTACAATTGCTAACAACAAACAAACAAAAAACAGAAAAATTGTCAGAAACTGTCACTACCTTCAAGAAGCTAGTAATGAACTTCTGCGCTATTCTGGTATGGTTTCCTTTCAGCGTCACTCCTGCTAACCTACACTCTCCACTGCCCTTCTCTGACAGACCCTGGCCTCACACAGGGGAACATATACACATATTCCTGTGATAGTTGTCCATTTATTCTGAAAGACCGAGTTCATTTTTCTGATATCTCAGTTCTACTTGAATTGACCCTACAGTTCCCTTAATCTCACTGAGCTTTCCTGATCATACACTTATGTCAATTCTTTTCACCACTGAAGAGTGATTCCCCTGCTTTGCACCAGTCTTTTGGTTTATATTTTTGTGAAACTGTGAGCACAGAAAGCAAATAAAAATATATAAAAAAGGAAATGTTCATAGTAGTCAGAATTCACCCTTATATTGAAAAGGATTCTCTTGTGAATGAAATGTGGATTTGGTTTCTAGCATGTAGAGAATGCTACAGAAGAGGGAAGTCCTTATCTCTGCAGGAGATATGCGGGGTGGTCTTTTTAAAAACATTCTCTGTGTGTTACTGGAGAACATTACAGGCAAAAGGAATTGCATTTGCAAAAAGTTTTAGCAAATTTAAGCAGCAATTCAAGGCATGTGGGTTGAGTTTGGGGGCAAGATGAGAATGTTGTGGAAAACAGGGCCAGAAAGTTAGAAATTAAAAAAGAAGAACCCAGATTTTTTTGTAAAAGTTTATCACTCTGGAAGCAGTATAAAGAATGAATTGAAGAGATTTTTTTTTTTTTTCCCTGTAATGACCGTGTTACCTTCTTAAAGAGAGTCCATCTGGGAGGATATTGCAAAGGACTCAGAAGTTGAACATCAGAATTTCAGCAGCACCCAAATTGATATCATTTAAAATTTACATATAAAAGAGAGAACACAAAACTTGCTCTAATGGTGAGAGCTGTGTGTGAAGATAGTGCTATTTACACACTTGATGAAAGTGGTAGATAACGTTTATTTTTTTAATTTAATTTTATTTTATTGTTTAACTTTAAAATATTGTATTGGTTTTGCCATATATCAACATGAATCCGCCACAGGTATACATGTGTTCCCCATCCTGAACCCTCCTCCCTCCTCCCTCCCCATACCATCCCTCTGGGTCATCCCAGTGCACCAGCCCCAAGCATCCAGTATCGTGCATCAAACCTGGACTGGCGACTCATTTCATATATGATATTATACATGTTTCAATGCCATTCTCCCAAATCATCCCACCCTCTCCCTCTCCCACAGAGTTCATAAGACTGTTCTATACATCTGTGTCTCTTTTGCTGTCTCGTATACAGGGTTATCGTTACCATCTTTCTAAATTCCATATATATGCGTTAGTATACTGTATTGGTGTTTACAAGCAATAAATGCTGGAGAAGGTGTAGATAAAAGGGAACCCTCTTACACTGTTGGTGGGAATGCAAACTACTACAGCCACTATGGAGAAGAGTGTGGAGATTCCTTAAAAAACTGGGGTAGATAACATTTAACTCTTTATATACACCATCTCTCATCTGAAGCACTTGCCTCTCAGCACTACTAACTCATCTCATCCTCATGGCAAATCACAAATTCTACCTAGATTTGACTATATACTTCTTTGTGGTATGAATTCCCACTTCTATCAAGGGATAGGGTCTGTCTCTCTACCCTTTAATTTGGACTTGACTATGTGATTTTCTTTCATCAAAAGGCATTAGCAAATAGAGGCTTGAAAATGGGCTTGTTCTCATTTGTTGCTCTGAGAGCACCATGTAAAGAAACCTGAGTTAGCCTATTGGATGATGAGACACGTTCAGACATGTAAATAAAACCACCCCAAGCTAGCCATCTTCAGCCAGGCCTCTCCAGATCAGAAGGCTCTCCTAGCCGATCCTTGGAGTTGTAGAAATAATACATGTTTATTGTACTGAGCCACTAAGTTCTTGATGGTTTGTGACACAGCAGAAGCTTACTAATAAATCTCACTGCAATCCTAGCAGATGGATACTAATATTTTTGACATTTTAGAAAAAAAAAATGAGACATTTAAAGACTAAGTAACCTATCCATGGTTATAGAGCTAACAAATGATAAAGACCAGAATTTGAACCCATACTCTAGATGGATGTGGATTTTGAAGGGGTTTGATCTGCTTAGCAAGATAAATCTGCTTAGTGTTTTCTCAATTAAAGAAATTAAGATTTTGCTAGTACTTTAAAATGGGAGTGGAGGAAACATACAAGAACAAGAAATTCTGGTAAAAAAATAATTCACCAGATTTTCAATTGAGGAATGCATAAGTTAAAGAGAAATATGATAACTGTATTGCTGCTGCTGCTGCTGCTGCTAAGTCGAGTCAGTCATGTCCAACTCTATGCCACCCCATAGATGGCAGCCCACCAGGCTCCCCCATCCCTGGGATTCTCCAGGCAAGAACACTGGAGTGGGTTGCCATTTCCTTCTCCATTGCGTGAAAGTGAAAAGTGAAAGTGAAGTCGCTCAGTCGCGTCCGACTCGTAGCAACCCCATGGACTGCAGCCTACCAGGCTCTTCCATCCATGGGATTTTCCAGGCAAGAGTACTGGAGTGGCTTGCCATTGCCTTCTCTAGCTTTATTGCAGCGATTGTCAAAAAGAGTAGTTCATAGCCTATCAGTTAGCTACAAGACTCAGTACCCTGCAGGGTCTTATAGGTGGACCATTGCCAATCCACAAACCTATTAACATTAATATGTGTGATGTACCAGCGTGGCAAGGATGTATTTATTATGTACCTCCACAAAATGGTATCAAAATGCCTCACAGTTCTTCATATTCATTCTTTCTTTTCTTATTTGGTGATGGCAGGTGAGAGGGATTTATTACCATGCCACAGTCCCTGGACCCTGAGTATTTGAGACACACCACAACCAAGCATACAGCCAAAGATGCCTCCCAAATCTAAACCTACCGGAACAGGAAACAAGAAGTTCCACAATAATTAAAAAGGTAGCAGCAAGAATGCTGCAAAGCATAGGTACCACAGTGAATACAGAGTTATACCATAGAGGTAAAAGAGCAAATTTTGATTTATTGAGCTCTAATTCCATTGAGGGTTTCTGGTGACTCCAGCTTCACACTTGTGGTTATAGTATTCCCAGAACCCCTCCATAGAGTTATTTCCTGAAATGCACAGCTGCCTCTTATTTATTTTATTAACTTTACATAAAAACCATGGGAGCACAGCTTTTACGGTATTTGACTATGATTGGCCTTGTCTTTTCAAGTTTGGGATGGAAGGGGGAAAAAAAGCATAAAATGCAAAGAGAACACCATTTAAAAACTAAGACTCTCGAAGGAGTGATAAGTACAAAGACTTCTGCTTGAGGTTATAATTTAGCAGTGAAATTTCCTCAGACTAGTATATGATAATTGATTATATTTCAAAACAGATCAAAATGCAGATTTTTATACCATGAAGGACAGTTGTACAATGTACAAACACCTAGTCAAAGAGACAGAAAAATTGCTGAACTTCTTGGTTATAACCTTGTTATTAAGAAGTAAGGTAATGTAATTTGTTATAGAATCTATTGTGATCCATTCAATTTTTTTCATCTAGAATACATCTAAAAAGATCCTTTGAAGTTGTCATCATTATTCCAAAATGTCACTGCAAAGAGTATTACCTTTAAAACATAAACCATTAGAGTCTGGTCCCAGATTCTGGAACTAAAATAGTATACTAGAATAGAAAAATCAGTTCACTGAGAAAAAAAAATTGTTAAAATTATATAATTATTCATTAAACTAATGATACTTTTATAGCTTTGAGATAAATTTGCATGTTTTAATAAATCCTAAAGAAGCTCTTTTGGGTAAGATCTCTAACCATTCAATGTCATTATAAAAATTAAATTAGTGCTAGTAAACCATGATATAGTGTTAGTGCCAAAGTATTTTGTTGCTTAACCAAACAAGGGTATACTCAGAAATTCTTCAGAAAGTCCAGCATATGGAGCTTATAGCTCTTCAATTATGTCAACATTTATTAGTTAAATAGAAATCACAAATCTTCTTTAAGGAAGTGAGCCCAGATGCCTGCAATTAATATTTCTCAGACCCACAGAAAATACTTTAACTTAATTCCCAGTGTCTTTACTTTCATGGGCTAAAAACTCACCAATTATGTCGTTAGAAAAAGCAATGGCTAACCAGAGCTTTGTTGTCATGTATTTTTGTTAGCCGAAGCTAATTGGATCCAAATGAGTAGAGCAATGTTGTAAGGGCACGAAGAGAAATCTTGGGTCTTTAGGAACTGAAATAAACGAGGGTAATCAGCAGTATGTGCAGAATATCCTGCGTTCAATTAATATAATAGGATGGCAGTCAGCTGGGAAGTGCCACGGATCATGATGGCTTGTGGTGGGCAGCTCACGTCTTATTACGCTATATAAACACAAACAACACACCAGACGGAACTAGATCAAATAACAGGAGTCAGGGAACCAGGAGCTCAGATGAAGGCTCTTGCAAATTTCTCTGCTCCAGTTTTACAGAACACAGTCTGGTCTAGATTGTCAATTTGTGTGTTGAGTAGTAGGAGGAAGGTAGGATGCACGGGAAGTCCTCGTTTCAAAGATGAAAAATGTAGCTCAGGTAAGATAAAGCTACTAATGTATTCCAACCATGACAATTATTTTCACCCACATACCTATATAATATTTATATTATATATAATAAGAATGATTTTAAGTTTGTATTTGATTTTTACAATACATTTTGATCTAAAATATAACACTCTCGGAGAAGGCAATGGCACCCCACTCCAGTACTCTTGACTGGAAAATCCCATGGACAGAGGAGCCTGGTGGGCTGCATTCCATGGGGTTGCTAGAGTCGGACACGACTGAGTGACTTCACTTTCACTTTTCATTTTCATGCATTGGAGAAGGAAATGGCAACCCACTCCAGTGTTCTTACCTGGAGAATCCCAGGGACGAGGGAGCCTGGTGGGCTGCCGTCTATGGGGTCGCACAGAGTCGGACACGACTGAAGCAACTTAGCAGCTGCAGTAGCAGCATAACACTTTCTAGAAGAATTTCTTGATGTACTGGCAATCATTTCTTAGTGGATAAAAATTATAGCTTGAGTTTCATTAGCATGGTATCTTTAGAAAGTGTCTCCTCTTATAACGGACATTTAGTTCCCCTTTAAAAATGAAGTAGCATTAAGCCCACAATTTGAAGCTATTTTGTGCATAACATATTTAAGTTTGTCATGGTATATTGGAATTAAGACTTTTTTCTCCCATTTTATTTTCTCCCATTCTGACTTAGAGATGCCAACCCTGTGGTCATCATTAAGCATGTGTGTGTTAGGTACATGTTTTCCAACAGACACCGAATTAAACAGTGATATTTCAGGTAAGTTCATATTGTTGTTATTAAAGCAATTCTGCAGTGAGAAACTTGGATTCATCACCAACTCTGGTGACTTTTCAATTGAGTGTCAGCCTCTCTGGATTTCAGTTTACTCACCTTAAGATGAGAGACTTGGTTTAGATAACCTTAGAGGCTTTTCCAGCTCTCAGAGTCTGTGTAAACTGAGAACCAGTCAAACCATATGAAACCACTGATACTTGAGGCAGAATGGTCTTTTTTTATTGTCATCTTTATGGCTGAGACTATTTCTGAGACTTCTACAGTTCTAATCATGACTTATTACAGGAAGTCATGTAGGAATCAGAGAGCAAGCCAAATTATATATAATTATTACAGAAAAAATTACAAAATACAGCCAAGAAGAAAAAGGAAAATATAAACCAGCTATCATCTTAACTCCAAAATAGTAACATTCTTAAGATTTTAGTGAATACAAGAGGGGAAGAAGATGGAAGTATGGTGGAGGAGATGATGGGAGAAAAAAGAAACAGATGATAAAGGCAATAAAGCTAATAAATTATATAGTTGGTGTAGATATGGATATACATATGGCACATATAGGGGCTTCCCTTTTGGCTCAGATGGTGAAGAGGCTGTCTGCAGTGCAGGATACCTGAGTTCGATCCCTGGGTTGGGAAGATCCCCTGGAGAAGGAAATGGCAACCCACTCCAGTATACTTGCCTGGAAGATTCCCTGGATGGAGGAGCCTGGCAGGCTACAGTCCTTGGGGTTGCAAAGAGTCCGACATGACTGAGCAACTTCACTTTCTTTTCTATGGCATGTATAGACACAAATGATGTAAGATGACAGAACATATGATCATCACTTTTTAACTTGATTTGACACTTAAAAATATTTTCTTGGGTTATTAAATGTTTTTCAAAAGCAACATGATTAAGGACTGGTAAACATATCTATGTTACACATAGATATATGCTATACATAGATATATTCCATATGTGCATAAGAGTATATAGTGTTGTGTTGTACAGTTGCTAAGTCATGTCTGACTTTCTGCGATCCCAGGGACTGTAGCCTGCAGGCTCCTCTGTCCATGGGATTTCCCAGGCTAGAATACTGGAGTGGGTTGCCATTTCCTTCTCCAGAGTGTATATACATGTATATATATTGACTTATGTAATTTTATAATAAATATCCTATAACTGTTATAATTTATGTTCATAATTTTTAGGTTAAATTCCAAGACATAAAAACAGTATGAGAGTGCTGTGTAAAATTTTAAAAACTTGACAAGTCATAAATCAAGCATTAATGAATGCCTTATTAAGGACCTGAGGCACTATTAGGATAAAATAGTTGTGCCATCCCTGGCACAAAGATGATAGATGATGCCATCCCTAGTGCAAAGGGAAGGGGGATGTGAGGAAGTCTCCTGTTCTACCTTGATCTGAAAGATTTTAAGATTAGAGGTTTGTTTTCCTAAAGAGAGCTTCAGGATAGGTGTGTGAGGCATAAGAAGTTGAGATCATTTGTGAGATGTCCTGATATAGGGCAAGAGCCGCCATCCTCATCTAATTCATCCTCCTTCAGTTCTGGATGGAAGGGAGGCAGGACAAGTAGAACATGGCAACAGAGACCAGTCTACAAGATCGTTTTAGGAGTTCTTCATTTCTTCCAAAGACGAAAGCAGCAGAGGTAACAGAAGCAAGAATTCTGCAAGAATGTAGACAGGTCTTTCAGTAAATTCACAAAAGGAAGCTACACTCTTGATATTTAATTTCCAGACTCCTTACTCCCATTGTAAAATGAATAACTTCTCAAATTCAGCCTCAGAGTTTACTGGAGGTTATTTTTTAGTTGTTGTTGTTTTTAAAGCTGTGCCACGAGGCATGTGGAATCTTAGTTTTCCTGTCCAGGGATCAAACCCATACCCCCTGCAGTGGAAGAGTGGAATCTTAACCACTGGACCATCAGGGAAGCCCCTAGTGTTTCATCTTTGGAGACTTCCATGACTTTCAAAGGGTTACATTCACCAATTTTTTTTTCTGATTTTTAAAAATCAAATATCAAGACATTTTCTGACCATCAGTTATGGTCATTGGTTACAACATTTTTCAGTGCAGTGTTGAGAATGGAAATGGAGAGGATCCCATTGACCTGGAGGTGGCTGGGTGAGGAGTTCTTGTTTCTCGGGTTTAAAACCCCATGTTGAAAAGTGCCTTCCCCTCATCCCCCCTCCCACTAGATATCCAAGGTCTTGCCTTCATTTTCTTAGGCTAACAGGTTTCCTTGAGTACTGGTAGGGGAGGGGCATTGAAAGTGGGTAGTAAAAGAAGGTTCAGTATTTTCTCCTTCATTTCTGCCCCCAAACCTTATCTAAGCACTTAATCCTGTTTCTTTGGGGGTAAACCCAAACAGTTAATTTTCCACATTAAGAGTCTGCATCTTCCTTTCCTGTAAGGTGGTGGTGAATTTTGGTAGTTGCCAAATTGCCTCAGTAGCTCCATGAGAAAGAATGTCTGTCATCATTCACTAGAAGATGTTATGCAGGTTGGAAGTATTGATATATTTGTGCAGGTTACCAAATCTGTCTGGGAAATGGTTCAGAAATGCCAGAGCCCAGAATGGGTCACTGTAGAGTGCTGTATTTCTTTCTTTCTGGGTCTCCCAAAGCCCAGAATGGAAGCAGCACTCTAAAGGAGTGTGGAGGGAGCCACTTTGTGATGAAAAAGAGGAGTCAAAAAGAACCAGAGCATAGAGAAGATCTTAACATTAAGACACAGAAGAGTGAGAATCAGATATTTTATCTTATTCCTGGGTGGGGTGGGGTAGGTGAATTGTTTCAAGATCTTCATACTTCCACAGAAAGTGTTATAATCACTGGCTCCAACTGGACAGGACAGATGATACCTATAGTGCTGTACATGTTCCTGGAGGAAGTTTCAAAGGAGTCACAGTAAGTGAAGGAAATTCTGGCAACCACACATAGAAAATTAAGAGCAAAGTAGCCATGTGAGAGCAGGATAATGAGCAGAACACACTTGCAGAAGCCATGTGGCCAGTTCCTTTCCTGCAGCCCACCACTCTCTGGGAAGATTTTCTTTTAATCAAGGATAAAATTTGTAAGAACTTGTTATGGGACACAGGTGTTGTGAGATAATAGAATTTAGAGTGCTGTATTTCTTTTTTATTCCTTTTGTGTGTACATATTAATTCTAAATACGGACTTACAATAAACCATTATACCCAGATGTCTTCCTATAAAGAAGCTGGAAATCTGCTGAAGTGTCGCCTTTCCAGGAGAAGATGATTCTAGATTTCTGAGAAAGGACTGACATTTAAGAGGGGTCTTAGCCTTCCAAAAAATAATAACACAAAGGGCCTTCATGTCATTGGCCTTTTTTTTTTTTTTTGCCATAAAAGTTGATAGAAACAACATAATCAGAAAAGAAATTTTAAAAAATTTAAATGCCTATATAATTTTATGATATGAGGGACTTAAATATGTGTAGCAGTGAAAGGAAAGGACCTCATGAGTATAACAGTGAATTTGTAAGCACAATGGGTAATACGACCAAATGACTAAAAGGAGTAACAGTCAATGTTATCACTTAGGATTGCCAAAGAGACAATGTGACTACTTGGAAAAACAAAACAAAACAAACCTTTAGAATAATGATGACTCTAAACAAGGGAATATTACGTATCTTTATGAACAGTTGGTGCTATAGTAGTAGGAATCTCAACCATAGTAGCTTAAATATGAGGGATTTTTTTGAGGCCACCTCTCATAAGAAGTCTATAGGTTGGTTAACTCAGTAATATGATGATGTCATCAAAAATCCAGGTTCTTACTCCGTGACATAAATCACAGCAAGATCCTCTATGACCCACCTCCTAAAGTAATGGATATAAGAACAAAAATAAACAAGTGGGACCTAATTAAAGTTAAAAGCTTTTGAACAGCAAAGGAAAGTATAGAAGTGAAAAGACAACCCTTAGAATGGGAGAAAATAATATCAAATGAAACAACTGACAGAGAATTAATTTCCAAAATATACAAGCAGATCTTGCAATTCAATATGAAGAAAACAAAACAAAACAACCCAAACAACCCAATCAAAAAGTAGGCAAAAGACCCAGACATTTCTCCAAAGAAGACAAACAGATGTCTAATAAACACATGAAAAGATGCTCAACATCGCTCATTATTAGAGAAATGCAAATCAAAACTACAGTGAAATATCACCTCACACAGGTCAGAATGGCCATCATCAAAAAAATCTACAAATAATAAATGCTGGAGTAGGTGTGGAGAAACACTTGCACTATTGGGAATGTAAATTGATACAGCCACTGTGGAAGATAGTATTGAAAATTCCTTAAGAACTATACATAACCCATAAAAACCATATGACCCAACAATCCCACTACTGGGCATATACCCTGAGATATAATTTAAAAAGACACATGTACCCCAGTGTTCATTACAGCACTATTTATAATAGCTAGGATGTGGAAGCAACCTAGATGTCCATCAACAGATGAATGGATAGAGAAGCTGAAGCTGTGTATATATACAAAGGAATATTACTCAGCCATAAAAAGGAATGCATTTGAGTCAGTGCTAATGAGATGGATGAACCTAGAGCCTCTTACACAGAATCAAGTAAGTCAGAAAGAGAAAAACAAATACTGCATATTAATATAGAGGCTACTGACTCCAGTATTCTGGCCTAGAGAATTCCATGGATAGTATAGTCCATGGGGTCACAAAGAGTCGGACATGACTGAGTGACTTACACTTTCACTTTCAATGTATATATATGGAATCTAGAAAGATAGTACTGATGAACCCATTTGCAGGGCACCAATGGAGACTCAGGGCTTCCCAGGTGGCACTAATAGTAAAGAACCCACTTGCCAGTGCAGGAGATATAAGAGACGTGGGTTTGATCCCTGGGTTGGGAAGATCCCCTGGAGGAGGGTATGGCAACCTACTCCAGTATTCTTGCCTGGAGAATCCCATGAACAGAGGAGCCTAGCAGGCTACAGTCCATAGGGTTGCAAAGAGTTGGACATGACTGAAGTGACTTAGCACACATACAATGGAGATGCAAACATAGAAAACAGACTTATGAACATGGGAAGCCGGGGAGGGAAGGAGAGGGTGGGACAAATGACGAGAGTGGCATGGGAACATAAAAACTGCAGTATGTAAAATAGATAACCAGTGGGAATCTGCTGTATGACCCAGGGAACTCAAACTGGGGCTCTGTGATAACTTAGATGGGTGGGATGAGGTGGGAGGTGAGAGGGAGGTTCAAGAGGGAGGGGAGATATGTATACCTATGGCTGATTCATGTTGATATATGGCAGAAGCCAACACAATATTATAAAGCAAGGATCCTTCAACTAAAATAAATTTTAAAAATAATTTCCAGGTTCTTTCCACTTGTTTTTTCGCAGTGGCCAGAAATGACAGCTGCGGTTCCAAGAGTTACATGTATTAACAGAGACAAAGAAATGAAGCACAGATTAATTCGTTGCTTTTTATGAGTGAAGATACAGTGTCTCAGAAACCCCCAGTAGCAGTCAGGGCCTACTCAAAAGAGAAATCACCCAGCAGGTTAAACACAGAAGTTTTATATAAGAATTATTAACTATGATAAAACAGTAACTATAAAATACAAAGAACCTCTCTATGGTATTTGAGACCTAAGGGTGAGTCCTGGAGGAACTCCAGCCTCGCCAAAGCAGGTGCTTCAGCCGCAGCAGAGCAGGGAACTTGGCCCGTCTGGAGTCTGGTCACATCACCAGCAGCCATGCCCAGTGCAGGCCTGGGAGCAGGGTCATTTACCTGTGGTGTTGGGTGTCCAGTGGGAGTCTGGCTTCCTTGTGTGGGGTGGGGAGAGGGAGCTAGAGAAGACCTTCAAAGGGCAGCGCTGGCAGGGAGGGGCTTGCAGAGGGAGCTAGCTTTCTGTATGGATTCTCCCCCTCTGTGCACACTGCCCTCCCTCCCCACACCCCACCCTCCCACCCCCACCCCCACCCCCCCGCCCCCCCCGCCACTTTGGGTCCCAGGTAGCTACACACAGGTCAGCCAGGTTACGGCCAGGCTGAGACTGCAAGATCACAGAGAGATTGAGTGCTGGGCCCCAGGCTCAGCCAGGTCTCACCCAAGGTCCCCACACCCACAGTTCAGGCTGCAAATTGAAGAAGTATGTACTTCCCAGGTGGCTCAGTGGTAAAGAATCTGCCTGCCAGTTCAGGAGACATGAGTTCAATCCCTAGGTTGGGAAGGTCCTCTGCAGAAGGAAATGGCAACCTGCTCCAGTATTCTTGCCTGGAAAACTGCATGGACAGAGGAGCCTGGTGGGCTACAGTTCATAGGACCGTTAAAGAGCTGGACACTACTCAGAGACTGAACAACTTCCCCCTACAATGTCTCCAGCGCCCTCTACTGAAAATTTTAGCGTCATGAGAAGTGAAAAAAGTGAAATGTAAAAGGGAAATGGTTACAGGAGTTTCATTATTTATCATAGAGTGTATGTCCAAGGGTGCATTCAGAGCTGAGAGGCAATACATTAAGAGCTGACATAGCCCTGGATGACTTTCTCTCATATTTCCCTGGCCAGAAGTGCATGACATGCACATGCCTAAACCAATAATGGATGGAATTAATCACCATATTTGGCTTAGACTAATCAAGCTTTTTTTTTTTTTTTTCCAGTATTGATGTATGGATGTGAGAGTTGGACTATAAAGAAAGATGAGTGCTGAAGAATTGATGCTTTTGAAGTGTGGTGTTGGAGAAAACTCTTTAGAGTCCCTTGGAGTACAAGCAGATCCATCCAGTCCATCCTAAAGGAAATCAGTCCTGAATATTCATTGGAAGGACTGATGCTGAAGCTGAAACTCTAATACTTTGGCCACCTAATGCAAAGAACTGACTCATTTGAAAATACCCTGATGCTGGGAAAGATTGAAGGTGGGAGGAAAAGGGGACAACAGAGGATGAGATGGTTGGATGGCATCACCGACTCAATGGACATGAGTTTGAGTAGGCTCTGGGAGTTAGTGATGGACAGGGAAGCCTGGTGTGCTGGGAAGCCTGGACTGGGAAGCCATGGGGTCGCAAAGAGTCAGACATGACTGAGTGACTGAACTGAACTGAACTGAATCAAGCTTTACCTTCCTAGGGCTGGAAAGGTGCTTTCTTTCCAGAGCACAAGACCCACAAGACCAGTCAGGTCTCTGCCCTCAGGAAGAAGCCTGAGATTGGTCATGGGCAGACAACCCACAGCACGTGCTACCCAGGCTTCTGTTTCAATGGTTTGGGATATGCCGGGTCAGAAAAACGGCAGAAACCTACAGTCTATTTTCTCCTAAAAAAAAATGTTTTTAAGTCTATGAAACTTTAGCAAGAGGATTGGAAAGCAGATGATACCAGAGAGCAGAATCTTACAATATTTAAGTAGCTGAGTTAGAAGATTCTGTGTGTTTTTCATGATGTGAAAATTATCATTGGGCTGCTGTCTATGGGGTTGCACAGAGTAGGACACAACTGAAGCAACTTAGCAGCAGCAGCAGCAGAAACTAAAAGCTTGTTATAAGAAGGGAAAATGTTAATTTTGCTTGCTATGAAAAGAGAATGGGAGAAAACTTCAAGTATCCATCAAAAAGTCTGTAATCCTCACTTAGAGAAGTCTCCAGAAACTATTTCACCATCGAACCCCTGTCATCCTAGCCCCCTGATAGAACCTGGCTTTTCCTTTTATTACTTGCTGATGTCTCTGCTCTTTTGCACACTCATCTGAATGATCTCATCTTCCTTGCCCTGCTTTCTCCATATGATAAATCTGAATTCACATTTACCACCATACACTTTATTAGCCACACCTTCTGTCTCCATTCAAAGGGAGTTGTACCAAAGGTGTGCTTGATGGTGGAGGTGTTGTTGGCCAGTTCAGTTCAGTTGCTCAGTCATGTCCGACTCTTTGCGACCCCATGGACTGCAGCACACCAGGCTTCTCTGTCCATCACCAACTCCCAGAGCTTACTCAAACTCATGTCCATACAGTTGGTGATGCCATCCAACAATCTCATCCTTTGTCATCCCCTTCTCCTCCTGCCTTCAGTCTTTCCCAGCATCAAGGTCTTGGTCACAATGTTGGTTACAGTGTTACTAATTTAGAAATTACATCTGCTCAGTCTGAAATATTATATAGTGAATAGTTTTTCTTATCTGCAAAATATAAATATATGGAGGACAGACATTGTAGTCCATACACAATTTCATTTTTTAAAAGATATTTTAACTTAATATACCATCACTTTTAATGGGATAAAGTCAACCTTAACATTAAAAAAAAAAAAATTCAAGTTTTCCCCCTAAGGAATTATCTCCTGCCAGCTCAATCAGTAGTCACCTCTAAAACATGATAGGAATCATACATTTTAGGGAACATTATAAGAATTTACCACTGGGAGTCATATTTTTGGGTGACATGTAACAAAGCTTTGGTAGCAAGCTAGTATGTCATTTACTTGCTGATGTGGGATGTTGCCACTGAGAAATATTTGAAAGCTGCCAAGACCTTCCTAAAGAATAGAATGGCCTCTTTATTTTGGTGATTATGCCTTCTTTGGGAGAAAAGGAATTGTATTTATTCACGAATTTTGAATATTGAGTATATTTAAGACTTCAGAGCTTAACAATGAAGTTCTATTTGGATGTGTGACTTAATAATCGAACCTCATTTAACACATAGCTAAAATGTATAGTCAACTCTAAGTAAAATTGGGCTTAGATATTTTATATTGGAACAGATGCAAAGTCTTAAACTCATCCTATAACTAATTCAGGTTCAGCACCTCGATCTCCCAGGTGTAGGAAGTGGTGAAGGTCAGATCTAGGCTGAGATATGCAAGGGGAAGCTTCCTTGGTGCATCCCTCTGAGCAACCACCTTCTTCTCTATAGTCTCTCACTGTTACACCTGGAAAGCGCCCTCAGCTCTTTTCCTTCACTTTCCTCCCATCTTGATAGTCAAGCACTCCAGTTACCACATCCTCATTCAACCAGGTGGAGAAGGCAATGGCACCCCACTCCAGTACTCTTGCCTGGAAAATCTCATGGATGGAGGAGCCTGGTAGGCTGCAGACCATGGGGTCGCTAAGAGTTGGACACGACTGAGCGACTTCACTTTCACTTTTCACTTTCATGCATTGGAGAAGGAAATGGCAACCCACTCCAGTGTTCTTGCCTGGAGAATCCCAGGGACGGGGGAGCCTGGTGGGCTGCTGTCTATGGGGTTGCACAGAGTCGGACATGACTGAAGCAACTTAGCAGCAGCAGCAGCAGCATTCAACCAGGAGTTAAGAAGAAAGGACTGAAACATTATTGGGGGTGGGGGTTGAAGGCAGGAGGAAGGACTGGCCCTGTTTTAAGGTAATCAGGCAGTTTTTGTCTTATAGCTGAGTAGATTCAAATTCATGTGGTTGCCTAGATTCAAATTTCATGTTTGATCCAGTATTATCTGTACAACCTTGTTGATATTATTTAATTTCTTTGTGTTTCAGATTGCTCTTCTGCAAAATGCAGAGAAAAATCATACTTACCTGACATGGCTGTTCTTAGATTAAATGATTTGATACAAATATAGTTCCTAAAATAATGCCTGAGACAAAGTAAATATATCAAGTCAATGCAAAGCATTTTTCAAAATAGAGAATAAAAATGTTACTTGATATACACATGAAGTTTAAATAATTTGAGTGTCAATAATTTATGAATATAAAAGTCAATAATTTTGACTAGAAGGCAAATGAGCAATTAATTGATTGAAATGCTGAATTATATATTTATTATATTAAGAAATTTTTAACAAGTGTAATTGTGGCCAGTTTTTGACATGTGCTTCTGTTAAATTTTAAATACACTGCTTTTGCAAATTGTGCTATTCAATTAAATGAGTATTTATTGAACAACTACTGTGTGTAAAGTTATTCCAATTATTTATTATTATGGGAAAACACTCCCCAACACTTAGTGACATAAAATTGTAACTTAATTTATTATGTTCATTATATTGTGGATCAGGAATTTGGGCAGAACATAGTTTCTCTCTACTGCATGATAACTGAGGTCTCAACTGATGTTGAAGTTGAAACTCCAATACTTTGGCCATCTGATGCGAAGAGCTGACTCATTTGAAAAGACCCTGATGCTGAGAAAGATTGAAGGCAGGAGGAGAAGGGGACGACAGAGGATGAGATGGTTGGATGGCATCACCGACTCAATGGACATGAGTTTGGGTAGACTCTGGGAGTTGGTGATGGACAGGGAGGCCTGGCGTGCTGCAGTCCATGGGGTCACAAAGAGTCAGACATGACTGGGTGACTGAACTGAACTGAACTGAACTGGGTTGAGATGGTTAAACAGCAAAACTGAGGCCACATGTCTGGAGCCTCATTTCTGGGTGGCTGCTGCATTTCTTGATTCTTCATATCACATCTGCTAAATCTGGAGTGTTTAAGATGGCTTCTTCCTCCAGTCCTATTCCTAGGACTGGGATGGCTGGAATAGATGGGGCAGCCCAGGTATCTCTCTCTCACCTAGCCTCTCCATGTGACTAGCTTGGGCTTCCTCAGAGCATGGACTTCTCATCCTTAGACTTCTCATATGATGGTTCATGACTCCAAGAGCAAGTGTTGCAAGAAGCTAGGCTAGAAGCTGAAAAGCTTTTAATGACTTATCTCAGAAGCCCCCAGACATAACTTTTGCCACATCCTATTGACCTGTAAGTCAATAAAACTAGCACAAAATCAAGGGGAAGAAAATTAGAAATGGGAAGAAAAGCAAATAATTTGTATTTTTTAATCCATCTCATCAATGTCATCAACTTAATATATACATTTTCAAGCTACTGCCCATGAAAGTTAACATTCTCAAAAGAATTGTTTACCAATTACCTACTCTCTCCTTGCTGCTGCTGCTGCTGCTGCTGCTGCGTCCCTTCAGTTGTGTCTGACTCTGTGCGACCCCATAGACAGCAGCCCACCAGGCTCCATCCCTTGGGATTCTCCAGGCAAGAACACTGGAGTGGGTTGCCATTTCCTTCTCCAGTGCATGAAAGTGAAAAGTGAAAGTGAAGTTGCTCAGTCGTGTCCGACTCAGTGACACCATGGTCTGCAGCCTACCAGGCTCCTCCATCCATGGGATTTTCCAGGCAAGAGTACTGGAATGAGTTGCCATTGCCTTCTCCACTCTCTCCTTAATGGCCTCTAATCTTGTGTTAACCCTCATCATATCACTTACACTCTTCTTGAAAAAGTTGTTAATGATCTCCATGTTCACAAATAAACTGGAAAAATTTCAGTATCATTTATTTTGATTTCCAAAGGGTTTTTTAACACAGTTGAACACTTTCTTTAAAGATTCTCTCCTCTAGGCTTTTTGACACCTTTACTCTCTGATTTTTCTGTTTCTGTGGCTATTTCTTCTTAGCATTTCTACTTCCTCCTTTTTTTCTACCCTCTTCCTTATCACCACAATATATCCCCACACACACCCCCATCAGTTGTCACCTCTGTTTTAACCAGTACTCAATCCATTCATTTATCTTTATTTCTACTGCTACGAATCCAGTCAAAACCCAAACTCTCTAGCACCTGACTTTTTTTCAGTTCCTCAACTACCATGTTTTTAACACCTTAGCATCTTTCTCCACTCTCATCTCGCCAGATGGAAAATGCCATTCCTCCCTAATGGTGTCCTGGCCAACTCTCACCCTACTCAGAGTTGAGTTTAGTTACAAAGTCATGTCTGACTCTTGCAACCCCACAGCCTGTAGCCCGCCAGGCTCTTCTGTCCATGGAATTCTCCAGGCAAGAATACTGGAGTGGGTTGCCATTTCCTTATCCAGGGACCCTACACAGAGTCTCAGCTTAAATACCATCACCTCAGAGACAACCTCATCTCTCTACCTAAATTAGGTCTTCCCACAATTATTTATCATTTTTCTTCATAAAATATATTACTAATTACAATTATATATTTGCTTATTTTATTTCTTTAACATTGTCTCTAGTAAGTAGGTTGTAAGTTTGATGAGGGCAGGAATACTGTCTTTTAAATCACTTTTGTTGATATAATAGTGATAATTTTTCTCTCTGGAGTTAGATTACCGAATGTATATTCTGAGTATAGGACTAGCTATGACTTTGGGGAAGTTATATAATCTTTTATTCTTCAGTCCTCTTATCACAAAAATGTGAATAATAATTAAATATGTCTAATAGGGTTGTGGCAAGGACTTAATGAAATAATATGTGTTAGATTAGCAGAAAGTCTAGCACATGGCATTGTATGCTTTTTAAATATTTTCCATTGGTATTTTTATTATTATTTTTTCTGGTGCAGTGCATGGAACATAGTTGGTGCTCAATAAACATTTTTTTCTTTTTAATTTTTTTTTAATTGGAGGATAATTACAATATTGTGTTGGCTTCTGCCATGTATTAATATCAACATGAATCAGACATAGGTATATGTGTGTCCCCTCCCTCCCCCCTCCCACCCCATCTCACCCTTCTAGGTTGTCACAAGCACCAGGTTTGGGTGCCCAATAAACGTTTAATTATTGGATGAATGGTAAAAATTAAACATAGCTTGAGAAAGGTGCTTTATGTCTATGTGATGTAATATGTAATTTTTATATACATTTTATATATTTTAAAAGATATATTTTGAAATGTAATAGTATATGAAAGAACTAAGGGAAAATTATTCTTATATCAGGCTAAACATTTCCCTTGCCTCAGTGCCTGCTCTGTATTAAACTAAAACATGTCTTAATTATCTCTTTACAGATCATGTAAAGGTTAATTCCAATTAGTCCAAGTTGAATATTTACATATTTTGAATTAATGACATCCTGATTAATGAGTTTTTCTGTATGTATGGTTTATTCTAAAGTAAAAGTAAATTATACATGCTGATAAATCATTAAATTTGATTCATATAAGCATTTTAATGAAATAATTGAATAAAATTTCTCATGAATAAGCATATATTTGTGGAATTATTATTAGAAGACAAAAATTGACCTGTGAAATTAAAAGAAAAATTACCTATTTAAAATGAAAAGGGAAAGAAAAGGGTTCTTTTCTCTATAACATAATTATAATATAGTTACTAATTTATAATATGGTTTGGCTTTACTATTCTAGGAAAAGATTCATAGGTGATAATCAGACTAGATTTATAGGGGCCAGTATAATAACAATATAACTTTTGTCCTTTTCCCTTCCCACCAAATTTCCTATGAGAAAATAGAAATGAAAATTCACTCAAATTATAGCTCGATATCTTACAAATTTCCAAATCAGTTATTCATCCATTGCTAAGCAGAAAAAAATAGTATTTCTATTTATGGTAAAATCCAGAAACAAATTTACTCATATATATTTTAGTGAGATTTATTCTTTTTTAGTAATTCAGTTTCGTATTTTATTTCTGAATTAAATCCATTAATATTTCTGAAGGACAGTTCAGGGGATTGAATTATGTTATACACTTGAATACGTCTAAAATGAAATTTTGTTCAGTTATAATGGTTTATATAATTAACCATAATCTGCTCAAACTTTGTTGCAAAAAATTCTTCCTATGAGAGTTTTTTAACAGCATTCATAAGAACACAAGGTGTGGGGCAGGGAGGTAGGTAAGGAGCATATATTCATTTTGGTAAGGCAATCTTAGAAAAGGCCACTCATTTTGTTAGGAAATGTTTTCCTAAGAAAGCAGTATTTGCCAATTCACTCCTTTTCTCTTAAACTATAGAAAATCATGGCAATCCAAGATTTTGTTCTTATGCCTTTCCTTGTTTAAGAATGATAAATGATTTTATCTCACTACAGCCCTTTGGCCAACATGTATGGGGTTTATTGCTGTCATGAGAAAGTTGCATAAGATGCTGGTGGCTTGTCTTCAAATTCACTGAAAATGTTTCTATAATCATTTTATTAAATATCATCCTAAGTGAATTTTAATTCTTTGAAAATTACTGATTCCTACATTGTTAACTCTCATTTAATTAGGGCATTCTGGTTTTGCAAACAGAATTTATTTAGTTTTTCTGATGCAATTTGGTTTTTTATTTAAATCCATTGAAAAGGAGATGAAAGTGTACCTGCAGATCCAATAGGAAGAAAAATCCTATCCTACCTGTCATCCTTACTGGCTTACGTTGTGACCCACCACCTCACTATGCCATTGCTGACATCACACAGGTGTGGCAAGCAAAATTTCTAAAATGCATCTCTGCCCACACCCACACCCCTGCCACATACACACACAGAGATGTCTCCCATAACCCCAGATGAGATGTGATATGATATCATTCCTGCACTTATGTTATGCTCTGTGAAAGTTGACTTGAAAGCAGGGAGATTATCCAGGTGGGCCTGATCTGATCACATGAATCTTTTAAAAGCAGAAAGCTTTCTCCAGCTGATAGCAAAAAGCCAAGTCAAAGAGACCTGATGTGTGAGAAGGACTTGCTGCCATGAGGATGGAAGGAGCCACCCTAAGAAGGATTGCAGATGGTCTTCTAGAGATAAAACCAGAAACCCACTGATGGCAAACAAGGAAACAGAGGCCTAACATAACTGCAAGGAATTGAATTTTGCCAATAAACAGGGAAGACGCCATGCTCCAGTTAATTACAAAGCCTGAAAATACCCTCTGTTCAGCCCTGTGAGACCCTGAGCAGAGAACCAGCCAGGCCATCCCAGATTTCTGACTTACAGAACTGAGTGATAAATGGGTTTTGTTTTAAACTGCCAAACTGGGGATACTTTGTTATGCAGCAACAGAAAACTAATACAACTAGTAACAATCCTAACATTTACCAAATGACTCACTGAACTTATATGATGATTTGGGTCTGTAACAAAGTACTTCAATTTGTCATATGTTGATATCCTAACCACTGAGCAAGCATACACATTAAGACAACTATAGTTTGCCCTGGTCTTTTAAGTTCCTTTTTCAGCAACAATAAGATTTCTTATCATTATTTTTAAAAAACTGAACAAAATCTATATTCTAACAACTCACAATTTACTAATAATATGACTGAAATTTGAAGAAATACTGACTAAAGCTACTTTCTTAGAAGGGAGATTCCATTTTCACCCCAGATAGATCCATATTAGGAATCATTTTTAATAGTTTGATAATACTGCTTGTCAGCAGCAATATACATTCTTGTTCTAAAATGTACCTCTATCATCCAAAATATTATTCACAATTGCCCACATGTGCCTGCTACACATCTGTTTTCAGCTTTTCCATCCCTATTCCTAGATTCTACTCTAACTTTTCAATGCA
Organism: Bos taurus; assembly: GCF_002263795.3. Classification (NCBI taxonomy): domain Eukaryota; kingdom Metazoa; phylum Chordata; class Mammalia; order Artiodactyla; family Bovidae; genus Bos; species Bos taurus. The sequence continues at coordinate 36,208,840 of NC_037328.1, read as the reverse complement.
GTGATTTCTTAAAATTTAATCAACCCCAAATTAACCACCCTTCTCCCCTCCTCCCATTTCCAAATGATTATCCACACCTGAAGACTTTACAACTTAACAGTACTTCTCTGCTTGCCTGGCGTTTCTTTTAAGACTATTTTCAATAATCCCAGGATCTTAAAACAATTTAAAAAATTGATATGGATGTGAATGACTTATTAGCAGTCCAGTTGAAAGAAATTAACAGGTGATTTAATCTGAATAAAGGCAGAAATAAAAAATAACACGAAAGTTTCGAGTAGATGACCTAAAGGAAGATGCCAGTAACAGTAACAACAACAACAACAACAAAATACAGAAGAAGAAGCAAATCTGGAACAGTGAATAGATAGATAATTTAATGTTTATTCAAATACTGAAAGGAGAGATTTGTACTAAGATTTAAAATTTTATACAAAGATTTACAACTTTATACTAAATCCTAATCTCCCTTCCCAAATTTTGGATTCAACTCTCTTTTGTTAAGTAAATCTGTACTTTTCTTTATACCTAGAAACTTAATTTCATTTGTATGTAATAAACTATACTTAATGTGAGTATAAGCCCATACTCTCATGTAAGAAATCATCTACTATATTTCTCTTGGTAATTCAGGGATTGACAATCTCCTTTAGGAAATATTTTTCCAAACTTTATAGCTAGTTTGCTATTATGACCAAGCAAGGAAATTTCACTTCCAAGTATAACCACAAACCCAGCTACTTTCCTCTGTAAACTATTGTTCCAACATATTTCAGCCTGAAATTTTCCAGCTGTGCTCAAGGGCTTCTCGCAACCACATGGAAACTATTTCTTGGGGCTTATTTTTAATTATAGCCTTTGCTCTTTTTTGGTTCTTCAGATATTTCTGCTCCCAAGGTTACATGATGCTCTAGAGACATAACATTTGTGACACCACCACTGTATGATATTCTACAATAAGGAATATCATAGGGCAGATGGAAGCATTACCACAGAATGTGGATTTGTTTCTGTAGTTTATTCAGAAGGATGTCCATAGTACCATTACTGTGTGTGCTTTGAACTCATCAGATGTTATTCATTCGTTTAGATGCCTGTAAATATACCACACAACTAGGATCCCACAAAATGTCATGCTAAGCAAGATCCATACCCTTAATGACAGAAGTGGTACATACATTACACATCCTTCCAGTAGGAAAATGTAGTGAAGAACATTGTGTAACATGTCTGTCTTGAGAAGCAAGCGCCTATTGACTGATGTGTCTTACTGGCAAAGCTTTCACGTGAACTCTCAAGTGAAGTCCTGTTTATTTCTCATAAATCATCAAAAGTAAACCAGAAAGTTCAATAAGATAGATATAAATGTTTTCAGTTCAGTCTGAAATAATTATAATGGATATGTTCCTAGTTCTTCCTCAAATTACTAGAATCTCAAAAGTTAAGGTTAATTCTAAAGTAAATCCAGAATTTGTGTATTCCAAGAAGGGGTTAAAAAGATCCAAGATGTAGTCTATCCAATAAGAATGCAGGGCCCACCGTACTGGTTAAGGACTATTCAAGAATTGGCCAAGAAGATTAAAATGATTTCTTTATGTGGCTGTCTGGAACATAGTATCCTGCAGTGGCTTTTGCCTTAATTTTTAGAGCTTTTTTTAATTAAAAGGATCCATACACTATATTTAGTATAATTTTTTTTTCAGTGAAGTGTGTATGAGGAAAGAGGTGGAGTCAAAGTAGTGTTTATTAACTGAAAATTAGTTAAAGTGTTACTTATACAAGGTAGCTAATCATATAGGATAATTCCCTTTCTACAGATGATGAATCTGAGATTCAGAGACACAGAATGACTTTCCAGTAAGGGCTGAGGAAGATTTAAACTAAGGTGTCGGTTTTCATTTTGAAATTCCAGTTCTCATACTTCAACTATATAACACATGGTCCTCTCAAACTTATCACATTATTAATAAAATTTTTGTTTGAAAAATTACTGTTGCCAGAGTTAAATAGCAAAAATAACTGTGCCACAAGACAGTGGTTTTCAAGGTGGGGTCCCCTAACTAGCCACAGCTGTATCATCTGGGAAATGGTTAGAAATAGTCTTACACTCTAGTCCTAATGAATCAAAGTCACAGGAAGTGACCCTGGGCAATCTGTGTTTTAACAAGGTTTCCAGCTGATTCTGGTACACATTCAAGTTTGAGCTCTAGAATAGGAATTCTCAACATTTGATGGTACATCATTATCACTGGCACAACTTTTCAAACTCGGATGCATTCCCTACAGTCATTGCATACATTCTGCAAGTGTAATTCTCACTTGCAGAAAAGGTTGTGTGACATTGCTACAGAAAGTTCATGAGAGCAGCGAAATTCAGTTAAACAAAGAGCTTCATTATTTTCACATGTTTGGTCAATCCAATGATAACACTAAAGCAGTGGTTCTCAACAGGGGACAATTTTCCACAATATATTTTACAACATTGTCACTATTGTGAGATTGAATTGTATCTGTAAGGATTTTATGTCAGATTTTTAGTTGAATATTTGTTTTGGGACCTGTGAGTGGAAACACAGTATGACTTAATATATTTAGAGTAATAAAACAGATAGATCTTGCCTTCTAGATATATCTAGACTTGGCTTCTATCTATCTAGACTCTACATATGATTATAGAGAGATGACGTCTTTGAAGAATAATATAAACATGTATAGGAAAAAACACCAACCAGAGTGGAGAAACCTCATTGAATATACTGGTTTCATGGATTGAATTGTGTAGCCCAATATTCATATATTAAAACCTTATCCCCCAATGTAACTGTATGTGGAGACAGGAAATAGAAGTAAATGATTAAGGTTAAATGAGTCGTAAGGGTGGGACCCTAATCTGATAGTTCAGTTCAGTTCAGTCGCTCAGTTGTGTCCAACTCTTTGTGACCCCATGAATCACAGCACCCCAGGCCTCCCTGTCCATCGCCAACTCTCAGAGTTCACTCAGACTCACGTCCATCGAGTCAGTGATGCCACTCGGCCATCTCATCCTCTGTCGTCCCCTTCTCCTCCTGCCACCAATCCCTCCCAGCATCACCGTCTTTTCCAATGAGTCAACTCTTCGCATGAGGTGGCCAAAGTACTGGAGTTTCAGCTTTAGCACCATTCCTTCCAAAGAAATCCCAGGGCTGATCTCCTTCAGAATGGACTGTTTGGATCTCCTTGCAGTCCAAGGGACTCTCAAGAGTCTCCTCCAACACCACAGTTCAAAAACATCAATTCTCTGGCGCTCAGCCTGCTTCACAGTCCAACTCTCACATCCATACATGACCACAGGAAAAACCATAGCCTTGACTAGACGGACCTTTGTTGGCAAAGTAATGTCTCTGCTTTTGAATATGCTATCTAGGTTGGTCATAACTTTCCTTCCAAGCAGTAGGCGTCTTTTAATTTCATGGCTGCAATCACCATCTGCAGTGATTTTGGAGCCCAGAAAAATAAAGCCTGACCAGTCCAATAGTACTGGTGTGCTTATGCATAAGAAGAGGAAGAGACACCAAAGAGCTCAATCTCTCTCAGAACATGGACAGAGAAAAGGCAATATGACAACACAGTGAGAATATGTCCATCTACAGGACAGGAAGAGAACCCTCACCAGAAACCAACCCTCCTAGCACTTTGATCTTGGATTTCTAGGTGCTAGTACTGTGAGAAAATAAACCTATGTTGTTTAAGCTACCCAGTCTGTGGTATTCTGCTATCACAGCCCGAGAGGACTACTACTGCTAAGGATGACTTAGCAGCAGCAGCAGCAGTCCTGGAGAATAGCTATATTTACCCACCCACAAATGACTGAAAAGCACTTATTGGTAACTAATGTAAGTTGCCAGAACACAGCATAGAACTTGTTAAAGGAATGCAACAAAATCTAGCACTCAACAACAAGAAATTGACCATGTCTAGCATCCAATCACGGAGAAGGCAATGGCACCCCACTCCAGTACTCTTGACTGGAAAATCCCATGGATGGAGGAGCCTGGTAGGCTGCAGTCCATGGGGTCGCTAAGAGTCAGACATGACTGAGCGACTTCACTTTCACTTTTCACTTTCATGCATTGGAGAAGGAAATGGCAACCCACTCCAGTGTTCTTGCCTGGAGAATCCCAGGGACGGGGGAGCCTGGTGGACTTCCGTCTATGGGGTCGCACAGAGTTGGACACGACTGAAGCGACTTAGCAGCAGCAGCAGCAGCATCCAATCAAAAAGTTCTAAATGTGCCAAGTAGTAGGAAAACATGAATCTTACCCTGTTTAAAAAAAAATGTATTGATATAAACAGGCCAAGAAATGATAGGTATAATTAAAAGACCTTAAAACAACTACAATAAATATTTTAATATGCTCAGAATTTAAGAGAACATAAATATAATGAGGAAAGAATTGGAAGATATAGAAAATACTCAAATGAGACTTCCAGAAATGAAAAATCTATTATCTGTCATGAATATGTCACTGGATGGGTTGTCAGCAAATTAAACAATTCAAGAGGGAAAAAGAGAAGTAAATGGAAGATACTGCAATAGAAACTATCCCCAGAAAAGCACAAAGAAAATTTAAAAAATATATAGAATCTCACTGTCCTGTGGGACAGTATTGACCAGTCTAAGCTGTGTTTATGGTGTCTCGGAGTGGGAGGATGGTATGTGAAAGAAAAGAGTAGAAGAGAAAACATATTTGAAAAAATAACTTTTTCCAAATTTGATAAAAACTGTAAACCCAAAGACTAAAAAAAAGTACACAAGATTTTTTTAAAAAAGAAAACTATATTGAGAACATTATAGTTAAATTGCTGAAAATAGGTAATAAAGAGAAAACCTTAAAACCAGCCAAAGGAGAGGAAAGATTTGTTATGTATAGAGGGCAGTGATTAGAACGATTTCAGACTTCTCATTGTCAAAAATAGAAGGAAAACTACATTTTAACATCTTGAAAGAAAACAAAAAGTCAACCTAGAATATTTTACTCATATAAATATCTTGTAAAACTAAAAGCGAAAGGAACTTTTCAAAAAAGCTGAGAGAAGTCATATTAATAGTTTCCAGTCAGGAATTAGGAAAAATGAATAGAACAGGCAGAAGAAAAATGATACCAGATGAAAATGAATCTGTATGAAGCAGAGAAGAGCATCTCAAAAATGGTATGTGGGCAAATAAAAAATACCTTCATCACCAATTTTAATTTACTTAAAATGTCATTGAAAAAATTACATAAATTAATCCCTCTAAACCTGTATATTTTTTAAACAAGTTTCCCATGTATTTATTTCTGTAAATTTTCCATTTTTTACTCTGAGGGTGGATTGCAAGTACAGTAAATGTGAAAGAACTCTGTATCTTAATTTCATCCCTATAAATTATTATTCACTCTTTATCATTTGGTTTCTTTTCACTTTATATTACAGCTTTGTAGCTAGTGAGTGTGGATGACATTTAACTATTTTAAGACCATTTAGCCAGTTCTGAAGCACCGTCAGTGATTTCAGCATATAACAATTGTTCTTCAGGACACACTGGTGCTGGAACTCTCAGTCTGAAAAAGAATGTAAATGGCTTATATTGAATGACATAGCAAATTCACTCAATAGGAAAGAGCCTAGTCTTTTTCACTGTCTGCCAAAAGATACTCAGCACAGTTTAAAGGATCTACATTCTTGCAAATTATGTACTGAACATAATCACTGGGATTTTTTTATTCTTTCTTTCCCCTTGAATAATAAATTCAGTGAATATTGCTAAAACACAATTTAGTAACTGAATGATTCAAATGTTTTTCAAATGAAGTCCTTTCAACTATCAAATTATCAAATTCATGGCTGACTGCAGAATTATGTTGCAAAAAACTAGTGAAATATCACCAGAATCAAACATGTTTAATGGATTTCTTACTCAAAAAGCTCTATTCCTCAAACACTAAGCATATCCTGTGCAAAGTATTTTCTGCAAAAATAAATATAAAATTAAAGAAAAAAGAAAACTAATAAAAAATTCTTAAAAGTTTTTAATGTTTAGAGTTGGAATTTTTTGCAGGAAGCAAAAAACTTATCTTGTACTTTCTTATAAAACCTTCAATGGCTTCCCACAAATTCGGGAATAAAGTCTACAGTCTTTGTCATTTCACTCACCCACCTGAATGTTATGCTGGGCTGGAAGAAGCACAAGCTGGAATCAAGATTGCCAGGAGAAACATCAATAACCTCAGATATGCAGATGATACCACCCTTATGGCAGAAAGTGAAGAGGAACTCAAAACCCTCTTAATGAAAGTGAAAGAGGAGAGTGGAAAAGTTGGCTTAAAGCTCAACATTCAGAAAACGAAGATCATGGCATCTGGTCCCATCACTTCATGGGAAATAGATGGGGAAACAGTGGAAACAGTGTCAGACTTTATTTTTCTGGGCTCCAAAATCACTGCAGATGGTGATTGCAGCCATGAAATTAAAAGACGCTTACTTCTTGGAAAGAAAGTTTTGACCAACCTAGATAGCATATTCAAAAGCAGAGACATTACTTTGCCAACAAAGGTCCATCTAGTCAAGGCTATGGCTTTTCCAGTGGTCATGTATGGATGTGAGAGTTGGACTGTGAAGAAAGCTGAATGCTGAAGAATTGATGCTTTTGAACTGTGGTGTTAGAGAAGACTCTTGAGATACCCTTGGACTGCAAGGAGATCCAACCAGTCCATTCTAAAGGAGATCAGTCCTGGGTGTTCTTTGGAAGGACTGATGCTAAAGCTGAAACTCCAATACTTTGGCCACCTCATGTGAAGAGTTGACTTATTGGAAAAGACCCTGATGATGGGAGGGATTTGGGGCAGGAGGAGAAGGGGTTGACAGAGGATGAGATGGCTGGATGGCATCACCGACTTGATGGACATGAGTTTGAGTGAACTCCAGGAGTTGGTGATGGACAGGGAAGCCTGGCATGCTGTGATTCATGGAGTCGCAAAGAATCGGACATGACTGAGTGACAACTGAATCGAACTGAACATAACAGAATCAAGACCATCCCCAAGAAAAAGAAATGCAAAAACGCAAATGGTTGTCTGAGGAGGCCTTACAAATAGCTGAGAAAAGAAGAGAAGCTAAAGGTGAAGGAGAAAAGGAGACATATACCTATCTGAATGCAGAGTTCCAAAGAATAGCAGGGAGAGATAAGAAAGCCTTCCTCAGTGATCAATTCAAAGAAATTGAGGAAAACAATCGAATGGGAAAGACTAGAGATCTCTTCAAGAAAATCAGAGATACCAAGGAAACATTTCATGCAAAGATGTGTACAATAAAGGACAGAAATAGTATGGACCTAACAGAAGCAGAAGATATTAAGAAGAGGTGGCAAGAATACACAGAAGAACTGTACAAAAAAGATCTTTATGACCCAGATAACCACGATGGTATGATCACTCACCTAGAGCCAGACATCCCAGAATGCATAGTCAAGTGGGCCATAGGAAGCGTCACTATGAATAAAGCTAGTGGAGGTGATGGATTCCAGTTGAACAATTTCAAATCCTAAAAGATGATGCTGTGAAAGTGTTGCACTCAATATGCCAGCAAATTTGGAAAACTCAGCAGGACCACAGGACTGGAAAAGGTCAGTTTTCATTCCAATCTGAAAGAAAGGCAATGCCAAAGAATGCTCAAACTACCGCACAATTGCACTTATCTCACATGCTTGCAAAGTAATCCTCAAAATTCTCCTAGCCAGGCTTCAACAGTACATGAGCCGACAACTTCCAGATGTTCAAGCTGGTTTTAGAAAAGGTAGAGGAACCAGAGATCAAATTGCCAAAATCTTTTGGATCGTCAAAAAAGTAGGAAAGTTCCAGAAAAACATCTATTTCTGCTTTATTGACCACACCAAAGCCTTTGTGTGGATCACAACAAACTGTGGAAAATTCTGAAAGAGATGGGAATACTATATCACCTGACCTGCCTCTTGAGAACCCTGTATGCAGGTCAAGTAGCAACAGTTAGAACTGGACATGGAAAACAGACTGGTTCCAAATAGGGAAAGGAGTACGTCAAGGCTGTATGTTATCATTCTGCTTATTTAACTTATATGCAGAGTACATCATGCAAAATGCCAGGATGGATGAAGCACAAGCTGGAATCAAGATTGCTGGGAGAAATATCAACAACCTCAGATACACAGGTGACACCACCCTTATGGCAGAAAGTGAAGAACTACAGACTCTTGATGCATATGAAAGAGGACAGGAAAAAAAGTTGGCTTAAAACTCAGCATTCAGAAAACTAAGATCACGGCATCCGGTCCCATCACTTCATGGCAAATAGATGGGGAAACAATGGAAACAGTGACAGACTTTATTTTCTTGGGCTCCAAAGTCACTGCAGATGGTGACTGCAGCCATGAAATTAAAAGACGCTTACTCCTTCGAAGAAAAGTTATGACCAACCTAGACAGCATATTAAAAAGCAGAGATGTTACTTTGCGAAAAAAGGTCCATCTAGTCAAAGCTATGGTTTTTCCAGTAGTTATGTATGGATGTGAGAGTTGGACTATAAAGAATGCTGAGCACCAAAGAATTGATGCTCATAACTGGGGTGTTGGAAAAGACTCTTGAGAGTCCCTTGGACTGCAAGGAGATCAAACCAATCCATCCTAACGGAAATCAATCCTGAATATTCATTGGAAGGACTGATGCTGAAAATGAAACTCCAATACTTTGGCCACCTAATGCCTCATTGGAAAAGTCCCTGATGCTGGGAAAGATTGATGGCAGGAGGAGAAGGAGACAACAACAGAGGATGAGATTGTTGGATGGCATCACCAACTTGATGCACATGAGTTTGAGCAAGGTCTGGGAGTTGGTGATGGACACGGAAGCCTGGCGTGCTGCAGTCCATGGGGTTGCAAACGGTTGGACATGACTGAGCGGCTGAACTGAACTGAATTGACATGACAGGTCGTCTCCTGCCTTTCTCAGCCCACCGTGCTCAGTGTGCTAAACAGTTTCAAGGCCTATTAACCTAGTAACATCATTTCAGTCTGTTGACCTTGCCAAACTCCTTCCCCCTGAGGACCTCCCCAGATGCTGTTCCCTCTGCCTGGAATGTGTTCTACCCGTCTAACATCATCTCCCTCCTTCTTCTCTTCTCATCTGTATCAATTTAAAATATTATATTCTTTATTTTTTGTTCATTGCATTTATTTCACATAGTAATTGTATCTTTTTATATCTTTGGACTGACACTGTATTCCAGTAGGGAAATATCACGTTGATTTGGTCTCTATCCTCATGTCTAGGAAGTGCCTGGCACAGAGTAGGAACTTCATGTTTGTGGAATGAGTGAACAGCTTGATTTGCACATGAATTTATGAATGCTTTTTACCACAAATGCCATTTCATTCTTAGATGAAACCCACAAACTGTGGTGGTATTTGCTATTATTTTATATGCGTTAGTGGGTCTTTCAAGAACACTGTATACTGAAATTGATTCATTTGGCATTACATGGATTCCGCCTTGTAATATGGAAGAGCAGTTAAAAGCATCATATGTGAACATTTAGAGGTAACAGATGCATAGAAATTCTAATGTTCCTTCCCAAAAATCCAATGCCATACACATGTATGAACTTGTACTAGAAAATGGAAGCACTTATTTATGATAAAATGTTACAAAATGGAAAGGAAAATCAGTGCAGGCCTTGTAAAATCCCCGTTTCAGTGTGAGAACTCAGCAGTCCACCAGCATGGCAAGGTGAATCTGTGCTGCAACATCTCCACACTGTGGCCAAATCTAGAATCATTTACTTTTCTTTGGGAACACAAGCTTTGCAGGTCTTTAGTAAGGGTAATGCACACAAGCATTCATTTAATATTAAATGCAACTAACTTGAATAATTCCTTGAAAATTAATCTCTCAGAATTTTATTAGTACCCCTTAATCATCATGGCTTAATGTCATGCTGGCACAGTTTACTGTGGTTGCTTTTCTAACGGCTCACTCCTCTGTTTTGCATCCTACTCATATCCAAAACCAATTTTTTAAAAAACTCAAATGCATGATTTAGAAAAAATGGAAATGATACTGTATCTCTCTTCCTCTATCCTAGCAGAAGTTTCCTCTATTAACCGTTACTCCTTTCCCCCAAATTTCTCTAATACACAATAACCTGAATTCTAACCTTAAGCTTAAATTTTACAGTTACTTCAAAATTTTGTGCCATTACATTGAATATTTAGATCAACTGTTTTCAATATATATTCACTTCAAAGTGCTTTGTGTACACCTCTCTTTTTCTAGTATTGAGTGAGAAGTAAAAAGAGATTTCCTAAATGAAGGGAAAAGGGAGAAAAATCTATCTAAATTTCCCAATTCTGCTTGGTCAGACTTTTGTGATGACAAAAAAATTGAGTTGATGTGAACTCTCAAAGAACCTGGCACTTGATAATGAATTCTACTACTTTGCTTCAAAAATATTAATCTATAAAATCTCTTGATTGACTTGTCCATTAATACTTTTACTATGTAATAGAGAAAAGGCATTTTGTTACCTAAAATCATTCTGCATTTTTACTTCATCCAACACTGACAACTTTCTGTATTAGATTCTATAGATGGTACACTAAAGATTTTTCCCAAGTAAGTTCCTCCTCAGTTCAGTTCTGTTGCTCAGTCATGTCCAACTCGTTGCAACCTCATGAACCACAGCACACCAGGCCCCATGTCCATCATCAACTCCCAGAGACCACCCAAACTCATGTCCACTGAGTCGGTGCTGCCATCCAACCATCTCATCCTCTGTGGTCCCCTTCTCCTCACGCCCTCAATCATTCCCATAATCAGGGTCTTTTCAAATGAGTTAACTCATCACATCAGGTGGCCAAAGTATTGGAGTTTCAGCTTCAACATCAGTCCTTCCAATGAACACCCAAGGGTTGGATCTCCTTGCAGTCCAAGGGACTCTCAAGAGTCTTCTCCAACACCACAGTTCAAAAGCATCAATTCTTCAGCACTCAGCTTCCTTCTCAGTCCAACTCTCACATCCATACATGACCAATGGAAAAACCATAGCCTTGACTAGACGGACCTTTGTTGGCAAAATAATGTTTCTGCTTTTGAATATGCTATCTAGGTTGGTCATAACTTTCCTTCCAAGGAGTAAGCATCTTTAAATTTCATGGCTGCAATCACCATCTGCAGTGATTTTGGAGCCAAAAAAAATACAGTCTGACACTGTTTCCCCATCTATTTTCCATGAAGTGATGGGACTGGATGCCATGATCTTAGTTTGCTGAATGTTGAACTTTAAGCCAACCTTTTCACTGTCCTCTTTCACTTTCATCAAGAGGCTCTTTAATTCTTCTTCAATTTCTGCCATAAGGGTGGTGTCATCTGCATACCTGAGGTTACTGATATTTCTCCCAGCAATCTTGATTACAGCTTATGCTTCATCCAGCCCAGCATTTCTCCTGATGTACTCTGCATAGAAGTTAAATAAGCAGGGTGACAATATACCGCTTTGACGTACTCCTTTTCCTATTTGGAACCAGTCTATTGTTCCATGTCCAGTTCTAACTCTTGCTTCCTGACCTGCATACAGGTTTCTCAAGAGGCAGGTCAGGTGGTCTGGTATTCCCATCTCTTTCAGAATTTTCCACAGTTTATTGTGATCCACACAGTCAAAGGCTTTGGCATAGTCAATAAAGCAGGAATAGGTGCTTTTCTGGAACTCTCTTGTTTTTTCAACGATCTAGCTGATGTTAGCAATTTGATCTCTGGTTCCTCTACCTTTTCTAAAACCAGCTTGAACATCTGGAAGTTCATGGTTCATGTATTGCTGAAGCCTGGCTTGGAGAATTTTCCGCATTACTTTACTAGCATGTGAGATGAGTGCAATTGTGCGGTAATTTGAGCATTCCTTGGCATTGCCTTTCTTTGGGATTGGAATGAAAACTGACCTTTTCCAATCCTGTGGCCACTGCTGAGTTTTCCAAATTTGCTGACATATTTAGCACAACACTTTCACAGCCTCAACTGGAATTCCATCACCTCCACTAGATTTGTTCGTAGTGATGCTTCCTAAGGCCCACTGGACTTCACATTCCATGATGTCTGGCTCTAGGTGAGTGATCACCCCATTGTGGTTATCTGGGTAATGAAGATCTTTTTTGTATAGTTCTTCTGTGTATTCTTGCTACCTCTTCTTAATATCTTCTGCTTCTCTCAGGTCCATACCATTTTTGTCCTTTATTGAGCCCATGTTTGTGTGAAATGTTCCCTTGGTATCTCTAATTTTCTTCAAGAGATATCTAGTCTTTCCCATTCTGTTGTTCTCCTCTATTTCTTTGCATTGATCACTGAGGAAGGCTTTCTTATCTCTCCTTGCTATTCTTTGGAACTTTGCATTCAAATGGGTATATCTTTCCTTTTCTCCTTTGCTTTTCACTTCTCTTTTTTTCTCAGCTATTTGTAAGGTCTTCTCAGACAGCCATTTTGCGTTATTGCATTTCTTTTCCATGGGGATCGTCTTGATCCCTGTCTCCTGTACAATTTCATGAACATCCATCCATAGTTCATCAGGCACTCTGTCTATCAGATCTAGACCCTTAAATCTATTTCTCACTTCCACTGTATAGTCATAATGGATTGATTTAGGTCATACCTGAGTGGTCTAGTGGTTTTCCCTACTTTCTTCAATTCAGTTTTGAATTTGGCAATAAGGAGTTCATGGTCTGAGACACAGTCAGCTCCAGGTCTTGTTTTTGCTGACTGTATAGAGCTTCTTATATTATAAGAATATAATCAATCTGATTTCAGTGTTGCCCATCTGGTGATGTCCATGTGTAGAGTCTTCTCTTGTGTTGTTGGGAGAGTGTTTGCTATGACCAGTGTGTTCTCTTGGCAGAACTCTAATAGCCTTTACCCTGCTTCATTCTGTACTCCAAGGCCAAATTTGCCTGTTACTCCAGGTGTTTCTTGACTTCCTACTTTTGCATTCCAGTCCCCTATAATGAAAAGGACATCTTTTTTGGGTGTTAGTTGTGAAAGGTCTCGTAGGTCTTCATAGAACCGTTCAACTTCAGCTTCTTCAACGGTACTGGTTGGGGCATAGACTTGGATTACATGATGTTGAATGGTTTGCCTTGGAAATGAACAGAGATCATTCCGTTGTTTTTGAGATTGCATCCAAGTACTGCATTTTGGACTCTTTTGTTGACTATGATGGCTACTTCATTTCTTCTAAGGGATTCCTGCCCACAGTAGTAGATATAATGGTCATCTGCGTTAAATTCACCCATTTCCTTCCATTTTAGTTCACTGATTCCTAGAATGTCGACGTTCACTCTTGCCATCTCCTGTTCGACCACTTCCAATTTGCCTTGATTCATGGACCTAACATTCCAGGTTCCTATGCAATATTGTTCTTTACAGCATTGGATCTTGCTTCTGTCACCAGTCACATCCACAACTGGGTGTTGTTCTTGCTTTGGCTCCATCCCTTCATTCTTTCTGAAGTTATTTCTCCACTGATCTCCAGTAACATATTGGGTATCTATCGACCTGGGGAGTTTCTCTTTCAGTATCCTATCTTTTTCCCTTTTCATACTCTTCATGGGGTTCTCAGTGCAAGAATACTGAAGTGGTTTGCCGTTCCCTTCTCCAGTGGACCACATTCTATACCTCCTAGAGGGAAGGAACAATGTTTTCACCTCCTTTTGTTTCCTCATAAGCTCCTAACATAATTTGATGTCTATAGTAGGAATCTAATAATATTTAGAATGAGTAAACAGGCAAATAACTATTTAATCATTTTATCAAATGTTGGTCTTTGTATAGCTCTGAATCATACTTGATGTGCTAATATGCCATGTGATTTTTACCTAGTTTCTTAATTTTTCTGGGATTTTCATTGCTTATATATCAAATGAAGCAGGTAATTTTCTCCATGGTCTTTTCAAGATTTAGGATGCTATGATGATTCTGAAAGTGAAAATAATAATAATTTATTACATTAATAATTATCAGATCAGATCAGATCAGTCACACAGTCGTGTCCGACTCTTTGCGACCCCATGAATCGCAGCACGCCAGGCCTCCCTGTCCATCACCAACTCCCAGAGTTCACTCAGACTCACGTCCACGAGTCAGTGATGCCATCCAGCCATCTCATCCTCTGTCGGCCCCTTCTCCTCCTGCCACCAATCCCTCCCAGCATCACCGTCTTTTCCAATGAGTCAACTCTTTGCATGAGGTGGCCAAAGTACCGGAGTTTCAGCTTTAGCATCATTCCTTCCAAAGAAATCCCAGGGCTGATCTCCTTCAGAATGGACTGGTTGGATCTCCTTGCAGTCCAAGAGACTCACCAGAGTCTTCTCCTACACCACAGTTCAAAAGCATCAATTCTTTGGCGCTGAGCCTTCTTCACAGTCCAATTCTCACATCCATACATGACCACAGGAAAAACCATAGCCTTGACTAGACGAACCTTTGTTGGCAAAGTAATGTCTGTGCTTTTGAATATGCTATCTAGGTTGGTCATAACTTTCCTTCCAAGGAGTAAGCGTCTTTTAATTTCATGGCTGCAGTCACCATCTGCCGTGATTTTGGAGCCCAGAAAAATAAAGTCTGACACTGTTTCCACTGTTTCCCCATCTATTTCCCATGAAGTGATGGGACCGGATGCCATGATCTTCGTTTTCTGAATGTTGAGCTTTAAGCCAACTTTTTCACTCCCCACTTTCACTTTCATCAAGAGGCTTTTTAGTTCCTCTTCACTTTTTGCCATAAGGGTGGTGTCATCTGCATATCTGAGGTTATTGATATTTCTCCTGGCAATCTTGATTCCAGGTTGTGTTTCTTCCAGTCCAGCGTTTCTCATGATGTACTCTGCATAGAAGTTAAATAAACAGGGTGACAATATACAGCCTTGACGAACTCTGTTTCCTGTTTGGAACCAGTCTGTTGTTCCATGTTCAGTTCTAACTGTTGCTTCCTGACCTGCATACAAATTTTTCAAGAGGCAGATCAGGTAGTAACAAATATAAATTTTTTAACCACATGCCAAATATTTAGGATTTACTATGATTTTTTCTAGAGAAATACTTGAAGGAGAAAGCTACTGAGAGTCTATAAAAATATGAACTAGACCATACAAATGTTATTGACAAACAATTTGAGTACACAGAACACCAAAGTTATATTTGTGTATCTGAGCAACTGTTTATGTCACATGCTGACAGATTAGTTAAAAAGAAGAACAAAACTAGAACCCATCTAATCCCATTAATCTAATGGATGCAGCTAAAATAGGTAAACATAATAGGTATTATCCCTAAACTTGCTGGCACAAAGTCATTTTTAAAACTTTAGGACTTTAAAACCTTACCTCTGTCCATGGGAAAAGTGAAGCTAGACTGTTGGACTACTCTTCATTTGTCCTGTAACTGTTTCTGGAAACTATTGTTTGGTAAATGCCCTAGAGATGAAGAAATTCCTACAACAATGATAAATAGTAAAGGAAGAAAAAAAAAAAATCAAAGACTTGGAATTAAATTACATAATTAATTAAAATAACATTAGAAATGAATTAAAACTAAGTCATAATCAGAACTTCATTAGAGTTTTTAAACATTTTTAGCCTTTCTTTTAAAACCGTTCTCTCAGTAGGCACTGGTGACCTATGAATCATTAAATTCAGTTCTATCTCCTTTACCTTGCTTTAGCATCATGTTATGACCACCTACTTAGTCCCTTTCTTAGCACTGCTTATGCACCTATTCCTGGTTCTCTTTCAGCATACTAAAAACAGTCATTCCAGAAGATTCTATCCCACCAATATTTTCTTGTTTCCTTTGGATTCTGTTTCTTTTAATATCATATTGACTAGATACATGGTTCTCAACTGTCTTTTTGGTATCTCTATAAGGAATAGATAAAATTCAGTGTGCTTAAAACTGAACTTTCTTTTCAAAATCAGCACATCCTCCTGATATTTCTGTTAATGACATTGCAGTTATCTGTGAATCTTACATGTTATCCCACACTCCATACTCAGTCAGACTCTGAATATTTTCATTCCTATCTCAATATTCTTTCTCACACCCATCTTTTCTTCCCCACTTCCAGTGCCAGCCTCCTAGTTACAAGTACCTCTCCTTCATCTCTTGCCGGGAATGTTGCAGTGGTTTCTTAAGTATGCTTCATGTATCAGACCGATCATTTTTACAACACAAGTCTTGATTTATTTCATACAATTTTAGTGTTTCTAAAAGCACACACCAAATCTTTTAATGTCCTGCTGAAAAAGCCATATATATCTTTCCACTGTAGGTAAAAAAAATTGAAAACTCTAATGGTCAAAGCTTTTCCTGAGCTTCCTAAATAACATTTCCTCCTGTTTTCTACCTGTCTCCACATTCAGATGGAACTGAACCACCCTCAGTTCTCTTCGTTTGCACCTAATTTCAGGGCAGAAACTCATGGTGTTGCCTCTGGTGCCCTCTTCACCTCCATCCCAGCCTTTCATCCTTTTGCTTCTTCAGACAGCTTGTTACTTTCCTTGATTCCCTCCAGTCAAATTTGATATACTCACCCAACCCAACTCTTATAGTCCTTAAAAAAACACATATTTTAAAACTATTTAAATATATAAAAAGATATACAGAAGAATGGGGTTTCTCAGGTAGCTCAGTTATATAGAATCTGCCTGCCAGTGCAAGAGATGTGGACTCAAACTCTGGGTTGGGAAGATCCCCTAGAGAAGTAAATGGCAACCTACTCCGGTATTCTTGCCTAAAAAATTCCATGGATAGAGGAGCCTGGTGGTCTATAGTTTATTCTATAGTTTAATTACAATATATTGTTTTACTTATTCTATTTTATTAGCTACTGTTGTTACTCTCTTACTGTGCCTAATTTATAAATTAACTTTATCATAGATATTTATGTATAGAAAAAAACATAGGATTTGCTACTGTCCACTGGGGGTTAGAAAAAGGAAGAGAGTTCCAGAAAAACATCTATTTCTGCTTTGTTGACTATGCCAAAGCCTTTGACTGTGTGGATCACAATAAACTGTGGAAAATTCTTAAAGAGATGGGAATACCAGACCACCTGACCTGCCTCTTGAGAAACCTATATGCAGGTCAGGAAGCAACAGTTAGAACTGGACATGGAACAACAGACTGGTTCCAAATAGGAAAAGGAGTTCATCAAGGCTGTATATTGTCACCCTGCTTATTTAACATTCATATGCAGAGTACATCATGAGAAACGCTGGGCTGGAAGAAGCACAAGCTGGAATCAAGATTGCCAGGAGAAATATCAATAACCTCAGATATGCAGATGACACCACCCTTATGGCAGAAAGAGAAGAGGAACTAAAAAGCCTCTTTATGAAAGTGAAAGAGGAGAGTGAAAAAGTTGGCTTAAAGCTCAACATTCAGAAAACGAAGATCATGGCATCTGGTCCCATCACTTCATGGGAAATAGATGGGGAAACAGTGGAAACAGTGTCAGACTTTATTTTTCTGGGCTCCAAAATCACTGCAGATGGTGATTGCAGCCATGAAATTAAAAGACACTTACTCCTTGGAAGGAAAGTTATGACCAACCTAGATAGCATATTCAAAAGCAGAGACATTACTTTGCCAACAAATATCTGTCTAGTCAAGGCTATGGTTTTTCCAGTGGTCATGTATGGATGTGAGAGTTGGACTGTGAAGGAAGCTGAGTGCTGAAGAATTGATGCTTTTGAACTGTGGTGTTGGAGAAGATCTTGAGAGTCTCTGGACTGCACGGAGATCCAACCAGTCCATTCTAAAGGAGATCAGTCCTGGGTGTTCTTTGGAAGGAATGATGCTAAAGCTGAAACTCCAATACTTTGGCCACCTCATGCGAAGAGTTGACTCACTGGAAAAGACTCTGGGATGCTGGGAGGGATTGAGGGCAGGAGGAGAAGGGGCCGACAGAGGATGAGATGGCTGGAGGGCATCACGGATTCGATGGACATGAGTTTGGGTGAACTCTGGGAATTGGTGATGGACAGGGAGGCCTGGCGTGCTGCAGTTCATGGCGTAGTAAAGAATCGAACATGACTGTGCAACTGAACTGAACTGAACTGGGGATTAGTGGAATGAATCCCCTTTCGATAAAGGAGGACTACTGTATTTGCTGAAGTATTTAAGGAAGGGTGAAATAATATATCTGGGATCTGCTTTATAAAAGAGAAAGAACTTTTAACAACTGTAGTTGCCGGCACATTAAATGAGCTATCTAGGGATACAGTGATTTCCATCTTACCAAATATGGTCTAAGAAATTTGGGTGCTGTAGAAAGAATGTCTGCATTACTTTTTAGAGAGGAATAGATAATCTCTACGATCTCTTCAGACTCTCAACCATATAATTATATGATGAAATGCATTACTTTTATTAAATGTGATTTTAATTAAAGATATTTAAATTTCCAAGAATAATTTCTGATTGAAATCACAAGTAATATAAAAACATAAACAAATATCTATTCATATATAAATAATAGACATGAGTAATGTCATTAACTAAAAGTCTGTTTATATATCATAATTATGATATTAGAAATACAGTTTGCAAATTATTAAACCAAACCCTTACATATAATCACGATAATCACCATGGAGGATTTTGCATAAATAATCATCTCCCAATACCAGAGGCACTATATAATATATCTGCATGACAAACTATTGAAGAATATATCCCACATTCATGAAACACAGTAAAATTTAATTGTCAAATATAAAATAAATGTAATTGAAGAGCTGAGAGTATTCACAAATGTCAGCTTTATGATTCAAGGACATGGCCCCCTTTGAAGAACATAGAACAGAGACTGCATTTACCATGAAGCACAGAAGACATCTAGATCTGAGATGATGGTTGGATTTTACTTCTCTTTCTAATGTCAATTGATTATGAATGGTGCCTGGAAAAATGCAATGAAGAATGCGTGACCCTCTTTGAGCTCAGTGGGAAAAAAATGGGAAGACTGATGACTGGTGTCCACTACAGTTTGGGGATATAGGAGGGTGGATGAGTTCAGTATTTGCCAATCCTGTAGTAGACCATTAAACATTGACTCACCACAAATCTTTTTCCTCCCACCTCTACCACTTTGACTAGCTATAAAATCTTTCACTAATATTTAAATTGTTACCCATTTTTTCAGAATACATCCTATTCCAGCAGAGTACTAGTTATTTTGAACGGGCAGAATCCTTTTTTTTTTTTTTTAAATCTTGAGTGTGCATAAAACAGGGTGGCATGCCAGACTTCTTTTCAGCAGATACCCTTCATCCATCAGCAATATAACAGAAAACATTAATTTGGAAAAGAGAAACCAGAATGATGTGGATAATCATAGTACCTCCCCCCACCCCCCCCCAAAAAAAATTGCTGGTTCAATGTCCCTCCTTCTGTCTGGGTCCCATGCTGTCCCTAGACTCTTCCTGAATAGTGATTAAAGCTTTCCCTTGTTGCAGCATCACTGCAGCTGTTAAGTCCCACTGTTGGCATCTGCCCCAGTACCCTCTCTGGTTCTTGCACATTTTGTGATTTTGATTTCTACTTTATATTTTCATTCTTATTCTTTTACTGTTAATTGTAGTTATAATCATTTTAATTTTTTCTTGTTAATGTCAGTTAAAAATCTCTGAACTTTTAATAGTTGATTTACAGTATCGTGTAGTTTCAGCTATTACACCAAAGAGATTCAGTTATATTTGGTTTTCATATTATTTTACATTTTAGGTTATTTCAAGCTATTGAATATGTTGTAAATCTTTCTTGGTTATCTGTTTTATACATATATATTGTTCTTATTATTGCCATACT
Organism: Bos taurus; assembly: GCF_002263795.3. Taxonomy (NCBI): domain Eukaryota; kingdom Metazoa; phylum Chordata; class Mammalia; order Artiodactyla; family Bovidae; genus Bos; species Bos taurus. The sequence continues at coordinate 36,188,946 of NC_037328.1, read as the reverse complement.
CCGAATTTATCCTGCATCCCCTTCCCCTTTGGTAGCCATAAATTTATCTTCTATGAGTCTGTTTCTGTTTTGCTTTTACAAAGTTTATTGATTAGGTTTAAAATCTATGTGCTGGCTTGTTTAAATGATCTTCAATCCTTTTTAAAAAATTTATTGGAGTATAGTTAATTTAAAGTGTTGTGTTTCAATTCTTTTATGTATTTGCCCATCCTATTGTGATTTTTCTCTTTCCTGTAGATTTTTGCTCCTTTTCTACTTAGAGATCTTTAATATGTCTTTTAGCGTAGATTTAGTATTGATGAATTCTTTCAGTTTTTGCTCATCTGAGAAATTATCTCTTTCTGTTCTAAATTATAATCTTATTGGGTAGAGTATCCTAGGTTGCAGATTCTCCCTTTTCAGAACTTTGAATATGCCATGCCACTCTCTTCTGGCCTGCAGAGTTTCTGCAGAGAAATCTGCTAATAGCCTTATGCAGGTTCCCTTGTAAATAATTCTTTATTTCTCTCTTGCTGCCTTTAGAATCTTCTTTTTGTTTCACTTTTGTCATTTTAACTACAGTAAGTTCGGTGTGGGTCTGTTTGGTGTCACCTTGTTTGGGGCCCTCTGTGCCTCCTGTACTTTAATATATTTCCTTCTTTAGGTTGGGAAGTTTTCAGCCATAATTTCTTCAAATACATTTTCAATCCTCTTTTCTTTCTCTTCTCCTGATACCCATATTTTGGATAGATTTGCAAGCTTTATAATAACCCATGAATCATGTATGTTGCTTTCTTTCTCTTTCATTTGTCTTCCTGTCTGATATTTTGAGTGGTTGGTTTCCATTATTCTGTCTTCTGGATCACCTGTTCATTCCTCTGTGTCATTTAGTCTGCTATTCATTGCTTCTAAATTGGTTTTTATCTTGGTAGTTCAATTTTCTAATTTTCATCAGTTCATCTTCATAGTTTCTATTTCCTTGTCACAATGATCTGCACTTCTATCAGTAATCTTTCTTAATTTTTTTAAACATTTTTATCACCTCATTTTTGAACTTGGAGTGTAGTTGACTGGTGAGGTCTGTTTCATTATTTGTTCTTTCAAGGGATTTCAGTTGTTCTTTCAATTGGCAGTAGGCTCTTCTGCCTTTTCATTTTATTTAAATTTCTCTGTCTTTATGAATTTAGAAGAAACAGTTATCTATTTTGGTCTTGAAGGAGTGTTTTTATGTGGGAGCACCTCTGTATTGCTGTGTGTCCAATATTTTCTATATGGGGGCTGATTTTGGTATGGATGTCAGCCATCTCTTTCCTCGGATTATGCTGGATATTGTCGCCTTGATGGGTGACTAGTGTTGCAGTGTGTAGAACCCAAGCTGGATGTGAGTTCAGGCTTCATCTTTGCTCCAAGGTGTCACCACCCTGTCCAGGGCAAAGTCCACTCTTGTTGGAGTAGAAGCCCTGTGGGTGGGTTGGATTAAACTTGCCCTTGAGTGCATGCCCTGCCAGAAAGAAGGTGATTGGTGAAGCAAGTCACAGCAGACCTAGGCACCACCTGTAGAGGCATTGGCAGTTCCACCCAGAAGCAGCATAAGGTTTCATCCCTTTCTCTGTTGTGTTCATCCCAGGTCCAGTGCAAGGCTATGGTGTAGATTAGGCTGAGTGTCAGGGTGTTGTGCCTGCAGCAATTGAGGTGGCTATCCTGCTAGTGGCTAGACTCTGGAGTGCCACTGTGTAGACTCCTTCCAGAACCTGTCTGCTCCAGAGCTAGGGTAAGTTGCAGAGTGATGTGGGTGGAGCCAGGGTACTCTCTCTGGGAAATGAATCTCTGTGTTCCCCTGCCCAGGGGCTGTCAGGCTGAGATTCAGTGCTTATTTGCAGCTCATTCTTGTGACACTGCTGTGGCTCCACTCAGGCCCTTCAGTCTGCTTCTATGGAACTAGACAGAGTGCTCTCTCTGCCTGAGACTTAGTGCTTAGCCACTGCGTGTTCTATGGTGCCACCCATTGCATGCATTGACAACCGTCGGCCTGGCCTAGCCTGCCACCCCCATGTACATGCTGACCATGGTCTCCAGGGTTCCTCTTGGATCACACCCTAGATGCCACTGTCTCTCTTTGTAGCTAGATTGAACTCTGCCCTGATCTAGCACCAGCCTGTGGTATGGAATGAGCAGAGCTGAGGTATTTGGCTTTTCAGACTGAGAAATGTGGTGAGGTGGCAGCCACCAGTACAAGGCTCTTTCTGCTGACTTAGCAAGCCAGCACATGCACACTCCTCACAAGTAGAGTCTAGGGTTGTCCAGACCTCTGTCTGTCTCAGCAGATTTCTCAGCAGGCAAAGAAAGGGCTTTGTTTCTCCATAGGGTACCCTATTACTGGGATGCCTAGATTGTGAGTCTACATGCCCCCTTCTCTGGGCAAGGAGCCACCCACGGAGACCACCTCTTCCTTAGCAATCCCTCCCAGAGGTGCAAGTCCCAACCTAAGGCCTTTTTTTTTTTTTTTGTCCTGCCCAGTTACATGGAGATATTTCTTGCAACTGTGGTATGTGGTAGATCTGCCAGTTTCTAGTTAGTTTTCTGTGAGAAATTGTTGCACAGGTAAATGTACTTTTAATGTGTTCATAGGGAGAGGTGAGCTCTGTCTGCCATCTTAGTGACAGTTTTTTGTCTCTTTTGTTCACTGCTCTTGCATTCACCACCAAGAATAGTGCTTAGATCATAGTAGGCAAAGAATAAATTCTTTGTGAATAAATGCTTTAATAGATGATTAAGCTAACAACACTGCATTCAAGTGGGCATGTTGTGATTGGTTTAATTTCACATTTGGAGAGATGCCTTACTATGAACAAGGTTCTGTATAACAGATTTGGGTCAAGTTATGTGAACTAGACCTAAGATAAAATTCAGATTAAGATATATTTAACATCTTATTGCTATCAATTATTAATAATTATTAGAGTTAATTATGGAGAAGATAGTGGCACCCCACTCCAGTACTCTTGCCTGGAAAATCCCATGGACAGGGGGGCCTGGCAGGCTGCAGTCCGTAGGGTCGCAAAGAGTCGGACACGAATGAGCAACTTCACCTTCACTTTTCACTTTCATGCATTGGAGAAGGAAATGGCAACCCACTCCAGTGTTCTTGTCTGGAGAATCCCAGGGACGGGGGAGCCTGATGGGCTGCCGTCTATGGGGTCGCACAGAGTCGGACACGACTGAAGTGACTTAGCAGCAGCAGCAGAGTTAATTATGTTTCTTTCCATTCCCAAATCACCACTGAATTCTAGATATACACTGCCTTATATTTATACCATTGCTTTAATTTTCTAAATTGCTTCTCTACTCCAGTTGTTAATACTGTGTTTTAATCTATTTTACAAACTGCTGCCAAATTAATCTTTCTACAGAGCACTATGACAATCATGCCCCAGAAATTGACTGTGGCATCTTGGTGCCTAATGCAAAGTCTCTCAAACTGGCCCTAACCCACTTCTACAGACTTTCCTTCTACTACTTCTATGTCATCACCTTGTGCTCCCACCACCTAGCCTTTGTGAGTGTCACCAATTCACATATAAAGATGATCCTCTACATCAGAAACAGGCAACCATTTTGTGTTTAAAAAAAAATCAGATAACAAATACTTTAGGCTTTGCAAATCATACAGTCTCTGTTACAACTACTCAGCTCTGCCCTGTAGATACAAAATGAGCCCAACAGTAAGGGAATAAACATAGATGTGCTCCAGGAATATATGAATTTCACACAATAGTCATGCATTACCAAATTTTATTTTTAAAACCATTTAAAAATAGTAAAGCCATCTTAGCTCGATGTATTATACAAAACAGATGTTGAGTGAACTTTGACTCCGGGGCCAATTTGCCACCCTTTGTTCTACATGGGTGTAAATCCTGCTCTTCATTTACAATTCAGTCTATTCTGTGAGTGCTTCCAAATTGTTAGTACCAACTGTGCCATCTTCTCCCTATCAAACTTTCTTCTGTTTATATAACAAAAATGACCATATTTTGTACTTCTGTGTAACCCCACCAGCACATTTTGTCAATACTAGACACTCAGCATTTGCTGTTTTCTGTCACTACTGATAATAACTTTGATGAACATTAGTTATATCACATTTAACCGTACCTTATAAAAAGAAAAATTAAAGACCTGCTATTTTTTAAAAATGTTTTTGTATTAGCTTATTTCTTTCATCCTAAGATATTTCCTCAGCCCCTCCACATACTCTATTATTTAACATTTCTGACATTAGATTTTTCTTAACTCTATACATCCATTGAGTGTGATGCCAGGCTTTGGCACCAAAAAGTAATTGAATCAGTGGTGCAGCTTACAATCAATGGACTCTTCAGTTCAGTTCAGTTGCTCAGTGGTGTCCGACTCTTTGTGACCCCATGAACTGCAGCACGCCAGGCCTCCCTGTCCATCACCAACTCCCAGAGTTCACTCAAACTCACATCCATTGAGTTGGTGATGCCATCCAGCCATCTCACCCTCTGTCATCCCGCCATCTCATCCTCTGTCATCCCCTTCTCCTCCTGCCCCCAATCCCTCCCAGCATCAGAGTCTTTTCCAATGAGTCAATTCTTTACATGAGGTGGCCAAAGTACTGGAGTTTCAGCTTTAGCATTATTCCTTCCAAAGAACACCCAGGACTGATCTCCTTTAGAATGGACTGGTTGGATCTCCTTGCAGTCCAAGGGACTCGCCAGAGTCTTCTCCAACACCACAGTTCAAAAGCATCAATTCTTGGGCACTCAACTTTCTCCACAGTCCAACTCTCACATCCATACATGACCACTGGAAAAACCATAGCCTTGACTAGACAGACCTTTGTTGGCCAAGTAACGTCTCTGCTTTTGAATATGCTATCTAGGTTGGTCATAACTTTCCTTCCAAGGAGTAAGTGTCTTTTAATTTCATGGCTGCAATCACCATCTGCAGTGATTTTGGAGCCCCCCAAAATAAAGTCTGACACTGTTTTCATTGTTTCCCCATCTATTTCCCATGAAGTGATGGGACCAGATACCATGATCTTCGTTTTCTGAATGTTGAGCTTTAAGCCAACTTTTTCACTCTCCTCTTTCACTTTCATCAAGAGGCTTTTTAGTTCCTCTTCACTTTCTGCCAGGACACTTCGATTCTAATCAGAAAAAGGAAAAATAATTCTTCTACAAATTTTTCTTTTGATTTTGAGCTTAGCAGACCACAGCTTCCTAGATCTAGGAATATGGTTTTGATTTGAAATATTCTATACAGCACTCAGATTTTGTCCTATTTTTAGTTTCAGAAAATACTACCATAATCTAAAGCACAAATTTAAGTGATTTTTCTCCCAAATATCTGAGTCTATGAAATAAAAGTCAAGTAGAAATGATATGAGTCCTGCCCTTCAAACTTGTTTGCCTGCATATCCCCTGAAAGAATGCTTGTAAAATTTACTCCCTCACAAATTTTGAGTTGACATCTGAAATATTATATTATTAAATAGCTGAAAAGAAGTAATTTATATTTTTAAATAAGTGTTAATTTTTAAAAATCTATCCAACTTAATTGTTTTTCTACCGAGCAGTATCTAAACATTTACAGACTTTTACACCTAGAAATTTTACTTGCACTCCTTTAATTTGTACTTTATTTCCCCGCTTTCTTTTATTGAACATTGATTTACAATGTTTCAGGTGTCAGCAATCAGCTATATATAAATACTCTTTTTCGGATTACTTTCCAGTATAGGTTATTAAATACTGAATATAGCTCCCTCTGCTATACAGTAGGTCCTTGTGGTTTATCTGCTTTATATATAGTAGTGTGTATCTGTTCATCCAGGCCTGGTATGCTGCAGTCCGTGGGTTGCAGAGTCAGACACAACTGGGCAACTGAACACCTGTTCATCCAAAATCCCTCATTTATCCCTACATCCCTTTCACCTTTGTAACTGTAAGTTTGTTTTCTATGTCTGTGAGTCTACATCTATTTTGTAAATCTTTTGTATCATATTTTAGATTCTGCATATAAGTGATCTCACATGTTACTTATGTTTATCTGACTTAATTGACTTAGTATGATAATTTCTAGGTTCATCCATGTTGCTGCAGATGTCATTATTTCATTCTTTTTATGGCTGAGTAATATTTCATTGCATATGTATTAATTTGTATTCCAGTTGTCACATAGAATTTTATCTTAATATATTTTATTTTTTAAAAACGTATTAATCACTGTATAACGCTTCTATGCAGGAAAAAAATCACAATTTTTAAAAATTTTACTATGTTTAAAGTGTTAAACATGTCTTCTGGTTATTATAATTTTTAGTTTTATATAATTGACCAAAATTCTGTAACTAATTCACACACTTCACTGAAAACCCATGATTTAATGAAGTAGGTTATTTCTTATATAAATCAGTTTGTCATCAGTTTTGTCTTTTAAATAAGCATGAGAAAGTACGCTCACACTAATAAGTAGAGAGGAATGAAATTATAATAGTTGAGACATTTTCTAAGAGTTGTACATTTTAGTGTATATAAACTTTAGATCAAAAGGCAAAAAACGTGATTTATTGCCAAGATTCATTTTAATAAATGATCAGATGTTAGATCATCATCTGATGATATTTTTCTTTAATTGTGTTGAAACCAAATTAATTTTAATGAAAGCTTAGCAACCACCTGACTTGCAAAGCTTTTGTTGAATGATAATTGTAGTGATTCCCTTTCCCTACACCAGTTAATTAAAAATTTTGATTTTAAAATTTGAGGTTTTGATACCACAGAGCAATGCACTACAGTGAGGCACAGGAGCGGTAAGAGTAACTGTAAAAGGAAGGTTGGAAAAAAGGAAATGGCATAGTGCCTAGACCACAGGCCTGGTCCAGTTAGTATAGGGAGAGGGCCGGTACTGAAGTTTAGGAAATTGGTTGCCTTAAGACCCTTTGCTGCTGCTAAGTCGCTTCAGTCGTGTCCGACTCTGTGCAACCCCATAGACGGCAGCCCACCAGGCTACCCCCGTCCCTGGGATTCTCCAGGCAAGAACACTGGAGTGGGTTGCCATTTCCTTCTCCAATGCATGAAAGTGAAAAGTGAAAGTGAAGTCGCTCAGCCGTGTCCGACTCTTAGCGACCCCAAGGACCGCAGCCTACCAGGCTCCTCCGTCCATGGGATTTTCTAGGCAAAAGTACTAGACTGGGGTGCCATTGCCTTCTCCGTAAGACCCTTTATATCAGTTTAAATTTTTGGAGTCTTCAGGTACTCTCAGAAGTACATTCTCCTGTTGGAAGTCCACTAGTACACAGCCCATTCTATGACAGACATAGAATACTCAGAGAAAAGCCTTGGCCACAAGATGTCACTAAAATTCCATGTTCTACTTTAAGATGTTATTACAAGCTTCTTTACTTCAAAATAATCAACAGCAACATTTGAGTTTTAAACAAGAGGGGGATAAAGTATTCTCAATGCCTTCTTAATTTCAAAGAAAAAAATGTGATGGGGAAAGAAAGGATGATGAAGACAAGCAAGATAGTTTTTGCAGTATTATGCTATCTGAGCCTATACTAATTTGTTTCTAGCAAAATGTAATCCAATAAACTTTAAATGGAATTAAAATTTAGTAAAGTAGGGTACTCTTAAAATGGAACATCTTGTAAAAATAAGTATTTTATTAAAACTCCTAGAAAATTAATACATTTTGTGGATGAAAATAAACCTATTCATTTCATCAGATTTACCTTAGAAAATCTGTTTATTCATCTACATAGCTGTGCAGCCCCTAAAACTTTTTATAATGCAAGTCCACTCAGATTTGAAAACTTAGCACTTAGCGATTGCTTAGTTTTTTAAGAGTGATGTATATTTTTAGTACTCACTATGTACTTTAGGTATTTTGAGAACTTGTTTATTGGCATGCTACATTTATTACCAGTAGAAGTTAAGCTAATCACTATGCAAAGTCTAGCAGTTAGGAACAGGCATATTTTAAAGTTACCTGTGTATAGGTCTTGGGACTTTCTCTAACGTGCAAACCCAAGAGTTTCAGAAGACCCAGCTTTTTAAGGACTAACTTATAAAATGAAGAAAGATATCACAACAAGCCATCTGAATGTAGTGATATAAATAACATAGATTTGCCTATTTACTAATTATAATGAATGAATATATAATAACTAAAAAACTAAATATAATGAATGAATGCTTTATTTTGGCTAGGAAATAACAAAGAATATGAAAATCATCTGATGAAAATATCCACCGCCATCCATGTATCATGCAAAAACACACCCTTGCTCAACATACATCTAAAAGAATATTCACTGATTAATGATAACATTCTGAAAATGTTGATAATTGTAATTCATAAAATGTGAATGAAAGAAAATAGGATTTTTTTATGTCATCTCTAACTTTTTATTGAAGTATAGTGGATTTACACCATTGTGTTAGTTTCAGTTTTATAGCAAAGTGATTCACGTTTGGGATATTTCTTTTGCAGATTATATTTCATTATAGGTATTATAAGGTATTGAGTGTAGTGACCTGTGCTATATAGTAAACCCTTGTTGCTTCTCTAGTTTATGTATAGTAGTTTGTATCTGTTAAACTCATACGCCTAATTCCTTCTTTCTCCCCTCCCTTTCCCCTATGGTAACCAAAAATTTGTTTTCTAAGTCTGGAGTCTCTTTGTGTTTTGTATATAGATTCATTGCCATTATTTTTTAGATCACATATATGAGTTATATCATATAGTATTTGTCTTTTCTCCAATTTATTTCACTAAGCATATTCTTTAAGTTCATCCACATTGCTGTAAACGGGAATAGCTCCTTCATATTCTTAGCTGGGTAATATTCCATCGTGTGTGTATAGAACCACTTCTTCCTGAGTCAGTTGTCTACTGTGGACACTCAGGTTTCCATGTGTTAGATATTGAAATAGTGCGCTATGAACATTAGGGTGCAAGTATCTTTTTGAATTAGAGTTTTCATATTTTCCAGATACATACCCATGAGCAGGATTACTGGATCGTATGGTAGGTTCTATTTTTAGTTTTAAAGGAACCTCTGACAGTTTTTCACAGTGGCTGCTCCAGTTTAATTCCCATCATGTTAGAGGGTTCCCCTCTACTCCATACCCTCACCAGCATTTATTATTTGAAGACTTTTTGATGATAGTCTTCTGACTGGTGTGAGGTGATACCTCATTGTGGTTTTGAGTTGTATTTCTTCAATAATTAGCAATGTTGAGCATCTCTTCATATGCCTGTTGGCAATCTGTATGTTTTCTTTGGGAAAATGTCTATTTAGGTCTTCTGCATTTTTGACTTGGTTGTTTTTTTGATATTGATTTGTATCAGCTGTTTGTATATTTTGGATTTTAACCCCTTGTTGGTAACATCATTTGCCAATATTTACACCCATTTCATAGGTTGTCTTTAGTTTTGTTAATGGTTTTCTTTGCTGTGCAAAACCTTTTAAATTGGATTAGGTCCCAGTTGTTTATTTTGCTTTTCTTTCTTTATCCTTAAGATCTAAGAAAATATTGCTATGGGTTTACATTAGAGAACGTTTTGCCTATGTTCTGTTTTATGAGTCTTACGGTGTCATGTCTTATAAAGGTCTTTAAGTCATTTTGAGTTTATTTTTGTATATAATATGAGGGAGTGTTCTAACTTCATTGATTTATATGTGGTTGTCCAGCTTTCCCAACATCAACTGCTGAAGAGACTGTCTTTCCTCCATTGCCTGTTCTTTGTCACAGTCTCCTTTGTCATAGATTAACTGACCCAAGGTGTGTGGGTTTGTTTCTGAGCTCTCTAGTTTGTTAAATTTATCTATATTTGTTTTTGTGTCAATACCACACTATTGTTTTAAAAACATTTTATTTTACATAAAAGTAAAGCCAATTAACAATGCGATGATAGTTTCACAGCAAAGGGACTCAGCCATACATATACAAGTATCCATTCTTCTCCAAACTCCCCTCCCATCCCAGGCTGCCACCTAACACTGAGCAGAGTTCCCTGTGCTATGCAGTAGGATCTAGTTGGTTATTTTAAACACAGCAGTATGAACATGTGGATCCAAAACTCCCTAACTGTCTTCCCCCACCCCCATTCTCTCTCCCCTCCCTGGCAACCATAATTTTGTTCTCTTAAGTCTGTGAGTCTGTTTCTGTTTTGTAAATATGTTCATTTTTATCATCTTTTTAGATTCTCCATATAAGGGATATCATATTTCTCCTTCTCTGTCTTACTTCATTCAGCATGACAATCTCTAGGTCCACACATGTAGCTGCAAATGGCATTATTTCATTCTTTTTAATGGCTGAATATTAATGGAATACAATATTCCATTATATATGTATATGTACCACGCCTTCTTTATCCATTCCTCTGGGATGGACATTTAGATTGCTTCCATATCTTGGCTACTGTAAACAGTGCTGCAGTGAACACTGGGGTGCAGGTTTCCTTTTGGATACCTATTTCTTTTCTCTGGGTATATGCCCATGAGTGGTATAGCAGAGTCATATGGTAAAACTTATTTTAGATTTTTCAGGAACCTCTACACCATTCTCCATGGGGGCTGTATCAATTGACATTCCCACCAACAGTATAGTAGGGTTCCTTTCTCTCCACACCCTCTCCAGCACTTATCTGTGGATTTTTTTTTTTTTTTTTTTATGATGATAGCCATTTTACCTGGTGTGAGGTGATATCTCATTGTAGTTTTGACTTGAAAGTGAAAGTTGCTCAGTCGTGTCCAACTCTTTGCCACCTCATGGACTATATAGTCGATGGAATTCTCCAGGCCAGAATACTGGAGTGGGTAGCCTCTCCCTTCTCCAGGGAATCTTCCCAACCCAGGGATTGAACCCAGGTATCCTGCATTGCAGGCAGATTCTTTACCAGCTGAGCTACCATGGAAGCCCTAGAATACTGGAGTGGGTAGCCTATCCCTTCTCCAGTGGATCTTCCCAACCCAGGAATCGAACAGGGGGTCTCCTGCATTGCAGGTGGATTCTTTACCAACTGAGCTATCAGAGAAGCAGTTTTGACTTGCATTTCCCTAATAATTCGCAATGTTGACCATTTTTTCGTATGTCTCTTGGCCATCTGTATGTCTTCTTTGGAGAAATGTCTATTTAGGTCTTCTGCCCATTTTTTGACTGGATTGTTTTGATGATATTAAGCCTCATGAGCTGTCTTGATTAATGTTTTTACACTGAGGTCTACAAGGGTTATGCCTCCAGCTTTGTTCTGTCCTTGGGATTGCTTTGGTAATTCTGGGTCCTTTGTGGTTCCACATAAATTTAGGATTTTTTGTTCCAGCTGTGTGAAAAATATGAGTGTTTTGATGAAGATTAAATTTGTAGATTGCTTAGGATAGGATGACCATTTTAACAATATTCTTCCAATCCAAAAGCATAGGATATTTTTCCATTTCTTTGAATCATTTTCAATTTTATCAATGTTTTATAATTTTCAGCATATAGCTCGTTCACATCCTTGTTTAAGTTTATTCCTAGGTTTACTTATTTTTGATGCCATTTTAAACAGGATTGTTCTTTTACTGTTTCTAAAATTTCATTACCACTATAAAGAAATGCAACAGATCTTTGTATCCTGTATCCTTCAACCTTGCTAAATTCATTTGTTACTTCTAATAGATTTTGTATGGAGACTTTAGAGTTCTCTATGTATCATATCTACATATCTCTATATATCACCAGGGCTTCCCTGTGGCTCAGCTGGTAAAGAATCTGCCTGCAATGCAGGAGACCTGGGTTTGATCCCTGGGTCAGGAAGATCCCCTGGAGAAGGGCACGGCAACCCACTTGAGTATTCTTGTCTTGAGAATTCCATAGACAAAGAGCATGATGAGCTACAGTCTGTGGGGCAGCAAAGAGTCGGGACACGACTGAGCGACTCTTTCTCTCACACACACACACACACGGCATCTGCAAATAGTAACAGTTTTATCCCTTTTGTTGGATTTCTGTCACTAAGATTTCTGATACTATGGGAGTAGGCATCATGAGAAGCTATGTGTAGCCATCCTTGTCTTGTTCCTGAATTTAGTGGGAAGGCTTTTTCACTGTTGAGTATTATGCTGACTGTGGGTTTATCATAAACGGCTTTTATTATGTTGAGCTATATTCCCTCTGTATCCACTTGGGTAAGAATTTTTATCAGGAATAGATGTTGAATTTTGTCAAATGCTTTTCTGACATCTTATTGAGATGATCATGTGATTTTTATCTTTCCTTTTGTTAATATGATGTATCACATTGACTGATTTGTGTATGTTAAACCACCCTATGACACTGGAATGAATCCAACTTGATTATAGTGTATGGTATTTTTTATACACTGTTGGATTGCTAATATTTTGTGGAAGATTTTTGCATCTACAGTTGTTAAAGATATTAGTTTATAATTTTCTATTTTTGTGGTGTTTTGGTATCAAGGTAATGGTGGCCTCATAGAATTAATTTGGGAATACTCCCTCCTCTTCAATTTTTTGGAGTAGTCTTCAGTGAAAACAAGCTCAAATAAAATTTCAGGATCATCACCCAAACAATGAGATCCAAATATCTGAGGAGAACTCACCAGAACACGTGAGGAGTACCAAGAAGCCAGCAGGGCACAGTGGGCCCTTACTGAGCGCCAGTTCCAGGTAGACTCCAGGTGTCCTCTGGTGAATGTCTCTGATATCCAGGCAGCTGCACTAAGCATATGTCAACAAAACAATTGGTCAATCTAAGAAAGAAATGGAAAATTTTGAGCCAAATTTGAGGACTATAACCCAGGAAGAATATCTCACAAAGTTCCAAGAACCATTCTACCCATCAGAAGGCAGTTATACAAGTTTTTTTAGACAGAAAACTGTACATTGAATGATAGGTTATTGACAGTTTACACAATCCAGAGCTAAGCACTCTGTAGCTCCTTACAAGATCAAGAAGGAATGTTATCTTTAAGGAGTTATCTCCTTGATGCTAGGGGAATCTTGCTCTTTATGGTTAAGCAACTATTTCTGCTGATGGGGGAGGTTTGGTTGATGCATAATGTAGATACATAATGCACAGTAGAGAGGAGAGAGGAAGTCAAAGGGCAGAGAAATAAATTTGTTTAAATCCTTGTCTTTCTATAAAATGAATTTTATTTCATAGCCAGCATTTCCACACTTTTCATGAGTCTACACATCTTGAGCCCTTCTATCGGTCCCAGTAGTTCTCCCCAGCATCCAAGGGGGTTTGTCTGCTCTGTGGAGGACCCTATGACTGGGCTGCCCAATCTGTGGCTCAGCCTCCTTGCTCCCCAGGGCGAGGGTCCACCCATGCAGACTATTTCTTCCTTTCACATTCCTTTCAGGGTCTGAGGTCCCAACCTTACTCTTCTTCTTCCATCCTACCAGTATGTGATTTTTCTTAAAGCTTCCATTGTGAAAAAATTCCACAAGTTTCCAATTAGTTTTCCAAGAGAATTGTTCTCTTTGTGGATGTATTTTTGATGTGTTTGTGTGGGAATGTGAGCTCCATTCTCCTATTCCACCATCTTGATCTGAACCCTGAAAATAGGTTCTTTTAAAATTTTTTCACTCTACTACTGAAAATGTTTCAAAGAAGTTTATTTGGATGGAAAGTAAAAGGAGATAGTTAAATTGATCTGACAAACTGCCAGAATATGGATTATAAAAGGATAGAAAATAAGAGCATTGACTAGCTGCCAAAAAATGATGATGATTCTAGTTGTTAGCAAGAAAAGGTGATTACTGTGTTTTTTGTTTTTCGTTTTTTTTTTTTAAACAGTATAGTCAAGGCTATGGTTTTTCCAGTGGTCATGTATGGATGTGAGTTGGACTATAAATAAAGCTGAGTGCCGAAGAATTGATGCTTTTGAACTGTGGTGTTGGAAAAGACTTGAGAGTCCCTTGGACTGCAAGGAGATCCAACGAGTCCAATCAGTCATTGGAAGGACTGATGTTGAAGCTGAAACTCCAAGACTTTGGCCACCTGATGTGAAGAGCTGACTCATTTGAAAAGACCCTGATGCTGGAAAGATTGAGGGCAGGAGAAGAAGGGGAGGACAGAGGATGAGATGGTTGGATGGCATCACCGACTCAATGGACATGGGTTTGGGTGGACTCCGGGAATTGGTGATGGACAGGAAGGCCTGGCGTGCTGCGGTTCATGGGGTCATAAAGAGTCAGACACGACTGAGCAACTGAACTGAAAATCAGGTCAGCATAAGCTTTTAGTATACAACTTGTTCTATAAGAATTATATATAAGCAATTTATCCCATAAATCTGTTCTGTATTACCACGTTCATAACAAAGAAGTTTGTCACTGCTTTGGTATTCTAATAGACATGTGAGGCCCCAAACCTCCTGTTTTTATGAATACACATACCAAATTTCTTTTTAGTCATATACTTTCTCTCACAATAATCTTTTTGAGTCATCATAAGAAAAATCTATCTGCAGATAATGTTAAATGGGTTCCCAACCTGTCCTTTGCATGCAGCTCAAGAAAGAACTTTTTCATGTTATGTTGCAATACCCTAATATACCTAATGTTTCTGAATTAAGGCAAGAAAATAAGATGGAGGTTAGGTGGGGATAAAGCTCTATACAACTAAGCCATTTGCAAAACACTTCTGTATTACAATTAACATTATGGACCTGGAGGAATGTCTCTTCAAGAAAGTAGGTCAACAGGTTGAGTATGCCACATGAGCAAGGCACCTAAAATCAAGGAAAGGCCATTTACTGACATTAACAGTGTCCGAAAGAAATACTTTTAAACTCTGCTCTGATCTCAAAACCTCATGTGAACACCTTTCCTCTAAAACAGGAAGTATACAGGAAAAAGTTTTCACCTCATGCCCAGTGTTTGCATTATAAAAATGGTGTAGATTTAAAAGATAAAACTTGGTGTTTTCTTTCCCCTTCAGCATTGGATCAACATCTAGACAGTTCATAGTTGATAATTAACTGTTCTTTTTTAACAAGATGAGTTGTTTGACTTTTTTTGCGTTAACACGTTAATTTACCTAGCCACCATCTTCATAGCTGCCCTAGGAGCTGGCATTCCATCATTAAAAGATCATGCTACATACTTTCTGTGTGTGTCTGCTTAGTTGCTCAATCGTCTCCGACTCTTTTGTGACCCCATGGACTGCAGCCTGCCAGACTCCTATGTCTATGGGGATTCTCCATTCAAGAATACTGGAGTGGGTTGCCATGCCCCTCTCCAGGGGATCTTCCCAACCTGGGACTCAAACCCAGGTCTCCTGCACTGCAGGCATTCTTTACTGACTGGGCCACCAGAGAAGCCCACATCCTGTACTGAAAAATAAATTTTGGTGCAGACATCCTTTTTAGTCTTCACCAAAATTTATTTTCCAGTATATTATTATTTTCTAAATACACAGATTTTCAGGGATGAATTAGGACAAGTTAAGGACTTCTCTCTCAATACATGTAATACACATATACCCAATAATGGGTCTGAAAATATCCTCTAGAACACATATGAAAGGAATTACTCTTCTGTGTTGTCACTAAATTACAGAACTTTCTGATACAACTTTTCCAGTACCACTTTTGTCCTGATTATATGTTATTAATGTTGAAACTGGTTTTAACAAGCTTTCGACAAGTCTTTTTTTTATATTATTATTATTGCTATTACTGTTACAGATTTGACGTTTGAACTGAGTCTACAAGTTCAGACCCACATGTAATGGATTGCTTCACGGTTGTTGGGAGGCTAGTGTTACTATATAATTTTATACATCAATAACTTCTGAGGATTACATCTGATGGCAGGAAACACAGGACAGATGGATATAATCATTAAGAGATGCTAAAATGTGCCTGAGTGTCCAAGAGACTTATCTAAGGTGGGGACCCTCCTAAGGCAGGGACTTAAGTTATTAATCTTAAGTGAGGCGGCTTCACACTACTAGGTGCTGAGTGAGCTGTAAGCCAGGTGCCTGGGACAGAAACTGACAACAGTCTCTTACACTTGGCCTTAAGGAATGCAATTCAGGATGATGCTTCTGTAATTCTGGACTCTCCTCCGTCTTGTGTAACATTTTAAACTGAGATATTTTATAATTACTCAGAAAAAATAAAATCACCTAACTAAATTCATTTACTAGAGAAATCAATGTTTTAAAAGGATCTGAAGACTTCAGCAACATGCAAATATATGTGCTACTGACCAATGGTAAATAGATTCAGTCCAAAAAGTTTTTTCAGAGGTTTATTACTGTTCTTCCTTATATGGTTTAGTTGATGTTTTGAAGACATCACACAAAAGCTCCTGCACAGAACATACAGATTCTAACTCCATTCACGCTGAAGTTCTTTCTACTATTTACATTATGGAATTTTTATGAATAGTAGTATTCATTACTATTCAATCATTTTTCAGTTACTTATTTTTGTGAATTGGAAATAAGTATCAACTGTAAGATGTAAGTCTAATTTACATGAAAATTAATAGAAAGTACCTTAGTGAAGATGAATACCTTGTTGACTTCATGCAGGCTAAAGTAAACTGACCAACAGTCCTTGTATACATATGTATCTAATAACTAGAAAGAACATAGTTAAAAATGAGATTTTCTATGAAAACCATATCTTACATTTAAAATTTAGAAAACATGAATTATGTGCAAAAAATTATAAAAATACATTTTAAAAAATATTTCATTTTTTTCCTTCTGAACTATGAAACTGTTTACTATGGTCTCCATTCTTTTAGCAGCATTGCTCTAATCTGAAAATTAGGATTTTACCTACAATTCAGATTAAGCACTAAAATATGTCAATGGTTAAAGTAGTAAGGGCATCAATGAGATATCACAGAGAACCACCTTCTAATAATAAAATAAACTATTAACCAGTAATCATTGCTTTATATAAGTTAAAGTGAGAAAATCATTAAGAAACTAGAACAAATAAGCTACTTTATGAACCAACTGTCTTCTGTTAAAATACCTGCTACATAGTAAGAACTCAATAAACATTCACCAAATTCAAAGAACATTTAAGAGAAAACACCAATGTTATTTAAAATCAACTTTTCCCCTCAGTCCTAAACTCTTGCTCTAGCATAAGGTTGCTCTCAGAATTAAAATGGCTTATTCTACGTTTCTGATAATTCCTAGGAGTCCACTGTTCATTAATTTTGATTGTCCTATTACTAGTTCCAGCATTAAAGCTCCTGACATGCTAAAATTTTCTAATGTTATCTAGTTTCTGTACTCTAAACTCATTTTATCATAAAGCTGTACTTCTCTAATAAGTGCAATCAGTACTGCAAAACCTTCTGTCTGCTCTACAAATGTTTTCCATTACACTTCCTGGAATAACTTAAGAGCAGGAGCCAGTACCCATCCGGAGCCATGCTTCCCTCAGCAAAATCCTATCCCAAATCTGCCACTTGTCTCCAATGTCACTACCACTAATCTCTTAGAGTCAAAAATACTTGATTATTAACATGTTTATTTTTACTGGGGATTACTAGCAGTCTCCACACAGGAAGCGTGGCCGAGGGGAGCTACCCCATGCCCAAGGTCAGGGGCGGCGACCCAGAACGCCAGGCCACGTCCGAGGACCGGCGGCTGCGTGGGCCCAGGAGGGCTGAGAGGAGCTACTCCACGTTCAAGGTCAGAAGGGGCAGCGGTGAGGAGATAACCCTTGTCCAAGGTAAGGAGCAGTGGCTGCACTTTGCTGTAGCAGCCGTGAAGAGATAACCCACGTCCAAGGTAAGAGAAACCCAAGGAACACAGTAGGTGTTGCGATCACACTGAAATCATAATAGCAGAAAAGTAGTCAATCTAATCATATGGACCACAGCCTTGTCTAACTCAACGAAACTACGCCATGCCCTGTGGGGCCACCCAAGACGGGCGGGTCATGGTGGAGAGGTCTGACAGAATGTGGTTCACTGGAGAAGGCAATGGCAAACCACTTCAGTATTATTCTTGCCTTGAGAACCCCATGAACAGTATGAAAAGGCAAAATGATAGGATAATGAAAGAGGAACTCTCCAGGTCGGTAGGTGCCCAATATGCTACTGGGGATCAGTGGAGTACTCCAGAAAGAATGAAGGGATGGAGCCAAAGCAAAAACAACACCCACTTGTGGATGTGACTGGGGATAGAAGCAAAGTCCGATGCTGTAAAGAGCAATATTGCATAGGAACCTGGAATGTTAGGTCCACGAATCAAGGCAAAGCGAAGTGGTCAAACAGGAGATGGCAAGAGTGAATGTCGACATTCTAGGAATCAGAGAACTAAAATGGACTGGAATGGGTGAATTTAACTCAGATGACCGTTATATCTATTACTGTGGGCAGGAATCCCTCAGAAGAAATGGAGTAGCCACCATGGTCAACAAAAGAGTCCGACATGCAGTACTTGGATGCAATCTCAAAAATGATAGAATGATCTCTGTTCGTTTCCAAGGCAAACCATGTATCATGGTAATCCAAGCCTATGCCCCAACCAGTAACACTGAAGAAGCTGAAGTTGAACCGTTCCATAAAGACCTACAAGACCTTTTAGAACTAACATCCAAAAAAGTTGTCCTTTTCATTGTAGGGGACTGGAATGCAAAAGTAGGAAGTCAAGAAACACCTGGAGTAACAGGCCAAATTTGGCCTTGGAGTACATAATGAAGCAGGACAAAGGCTAATAGAGTTTTGCCAAGAGAACGCACTGGTCATAGCAAAAACCCTCTTCCAACAACACAAGAGGACTCTACACATGGACATCACCAGATGGTCAACACTGAAATCAGACTGATTATATTCTTTGCAGCCAAAGATGGAGCAGCTCTATACAGTCAGCAAAAACAAGACCAGGAGCTGACTGTGGCTCAGATCATGAACTCCTTATTGCCAAATTCAGACTTAAATTGAAGGAAGTGGGGAAAACCACTAGACCATTCAGGTATGACCTAAATCAAATCCCTTATGATTATACAATGGAAGTGAGAAATAGATTTAAGGGACTAGATCTGATAGACAGCAGTGCCTGATGAACTATGGACGGAGGTTTGTGACATTGTACAGGAGACAGGGATCAAGACGATCCCCATGGAAAAGAAATGCAAAAAAGCAAAATGGCTGTCTGAGGAGGCCTTACAGATAGCTGTGAAAAGAAAAGTGAAAAGTAAAGGAGAAATGGAAAGATAAGCATCTGAATGCAGAGTTCCAAATAGCAAGGAGAGATAGGAAAGCTTTCCTCAGTGATCAATGCAAAGAAATAGAGGAAAACAATACAATGGGAAAGACTAGAGATCTCTTCAAGAAAATTAGAGATACCAAGGGAACATTTCATGTGCTGAAGCTGAAACTCCAGTACTTTGGCCGCCTTATGCAGAGTTTACTCATTTAAAAAGACCCTGATGCTGGGAGGGATTGGGGGCAGGAGGAGAAGGGGACAACAGAGGATGAGATGGCTGGATGGCATCACTGACTCGATGGACTTGAGTTTGGGTGAATTCCAGGAGTTGGTGATGGACAGGGAGGCCTGGCGTGCTGCGATTCATGGGGTCGCAAAGAGTCGGACACGACTGAGAGACTGAACTGAATTGAACTGGCAGTCTATAATTTGCCCTTCTGTCAACCACTTTACACTTTTCTGAACTAAGACATGGACTTATATTTTAAGCATATGCAACAAAGCAAAAGGTTGTACAGAACACTTTTTCACATTTAAGCATTTATAGTGATTAGAAAGTAAGACAGTATTTTAAAGGCTTCATACTTTTTCCCTTTTCTATTCTAGATATGATCTGTAATGTTTTTATGTATATTTCCTCTGTAAACAGAAGTACATACTGCACAGACATCCTTAAAAATGTTTGGAAAAAACAATGCAAAGTGTTTTTCAATGAGCATGATTTATGAAGAAGCAAAATAATAATTTCCTTAACAATGAACTGCAAATTCAGTTAAAATATTTGTAAGTTGCTGAGAAGGTATACAATCACAAAATCATGTGTAACTTTAAAAAAAATTGTAGCAGACCTTAGAAATCATCTGGTTCACTTCTACATGTGAAGCAATTGAGTTGAAATTCCTTCAAAATAAGGAAGTAGCAGTAGTTAGACTGGACTTAAAGTGCAAGAAAAAAATAGGCTTTGTAATTTAAAAAGAAAATAAACCAAAAAAATAAAAAGCCAGAGTGAAAAAAAGTCTCTACAACAAAACTATGTGAACTTTGGCACGTTATTTAACTTTTGGGGCCTGTTTCTTCATCTTTACAAAAGCATAGACTTTAATAATTCTGTCGACCAAAGTGTTGTTAATTTGAATTCATATTCAGGAAAATAACTTTGGCTTTATTCATTAGAAATTTACTGAGTATCTATGTGCTAGGCAATGTCTTTAGCAGATACACAAAGGACTAGGAACCTATAAAGCTCTGAATAAAAACTAGCATTTGTTCCCTTACTTATATCTTTAATAAACATTATTGAATACCGTGTGTGCAAGCAATGGAAATACAATGGAAAAGTAAAACAATCCCTGCTTTCAGCTTAAAATCTTAGTACGGGAAATTCAACCAACAACAATATCTAAAGTGCTAAAACTGAAACAAAGTGCTCTGATAAACACCAATATGATAAAGAGGGTCCACTTTTGAGAAAATATTTAAGCCAAATCCTCAAAGATGAAAAAGCAGCCATACATAAAGCTGGGGAAAGATTATTCGTGATAAGACAAGGTACACAAAACTCAAGAGAAAATAAAGTTTGACTTACGGAGAAATTTTCAGTTTTTAAACTCCATTTCTATTGGAGTCCTTTTCTTTCTACAATAAGGCTGTCTGAAGCAACAAAAAAATTAAATTCTACAACTTTGGATACTTGCCAGTAAAAGCAAAGAGCTAAGTAAGCACAGGATGAATACAAAGACTACATAGCTATAGATGTCTGCTGGACCAAACAGTGTGTCCAAATGAATGGAATCAAAGCTAGACAGTGATAAAAAGAAGACTGTGGTATCCGGATTTTATTTTGTAGGCAATGTAACACCAGTGAAATATCTGAATGTGGAAAATATGATGAAAGATGTAGTACTTTAAGGAAATTTTAATGTCACAAATATGCAAGAAAGATTAAAGCAAAGAAATAAATTATTACATAACAAGGGTTAGGTAAAGAGGGTCTAATTTCAGCAGCTAAAACAGAAAACAGTACTATAGATATGCTACATCCAGACACGGCAAGAAACTGCACGTATGAAACAAAGACTATCTCTAAGGCCAAAAACACAAGGGTGTCACAAACAGGAAGGAAAGAGAACCAGAGCTTGTGACACAGGGAGTTCAAGAAATCTGATATGAATTCTTACATTTTTAAAATTTTATTTTAATTTCTCAATTATCCAATTTATCCTTCTTCATAAGTAACACTGGCATACATTAAGATTCTTTTATCTTTCTTCCAGGTGGTTTTATACAACTAAACAAGCAACTCAAGAGGTATAATATAATTACAAGAGGAAACAGTATGTGTTGACACTCCTGCCTAATCCAGGTGAACAATTCAAAGGCATGTTTGCTTTGGAAATGTGACAGCAAATGACAGTTGGTCAAAAAAGATTCACCAAAAACTACTTTAGGGACTTAGCTGGTGGTCTAGTGGTTAAGACCCCATGCTACCACTGCAATGAGCAGAGGTTCGATCCCTGGTCGGGAACTATTAATAAGATCCCACATGCTTCTCAATGCAGCCAAAAACACAAAACCCACAACCTACTGTAGATACAAGGCACTATGTATAGTAGTTACCACACACTGGCTCTCAAACTCTAAAATTTGGGTTTAACCCTAGGCTCTACCATCAGCTCTGAAAGCTCGGGAAATTACTCAACCCTATTTTCCAATAAGTGATAGCTGTCCACAGGATTAAATGAATTAAAACACACAATATGCACAGAAAAGTAACTGCCATATAATAAATACCCCAATTTAGCTATTATTTATATTGTGCAAGGCACAGGTGGGAATGATTGTGAAATAAGAAAGAATCATCAATTCCAGGAACTATTTAGGGAGACAAAAGTACCTTTAACAACTTGAGAACAATTAGTACAAGATCAGAAATAGAAAAGATTAATTCAAGTTTATGAAATGCTTCAAGCAAAAAGGCTGTAAGTAGTTATGATGCTTTGTTCAGAAAACATCCCATCAGATAAATAACACAGCTGGCAGTGAACAGCAAGAGATTCCTTCAATGCTTAAACTCATTAACTCAAATATTACTAATTTCATACTTGAGATTTAAGTTGTTTTAAAACTTAAGATGAAGTCTGCCAACCAAAGAACCCTCACTAAGTGACTCACTGAAAAAGTAAATGAGATTAGGCCAGGGATTCCAGTAACAATTCATGACTATACACAAGGAACTCTGGAGTTTCTGGCTTAATAATGTGGGGCACATTATAATTCACAGTAAATATCACTCAACACTTTACTGAAAGACTATAGGAAGGGTTCAAACTAGGAAAAATAAAGTTGAAAGGATTTAGTGCACTCTTCGACAACGCACAAATATTTTCCTTCCAACTCTAGCAAAGGGCCTAATGCAGTTCTCACCTTAAGACATCTAAAACCAGAGAGGTGAATTCAAAATAAGTTTAGGTAAATCAATCTATTGATGTATTGTTTTCTCGTATGCTTGACTCACTGACTTACAGATTGCAGATGTTCAATAAATACATGCATATAAACCCAGATGTAGAAAGTCTCATTTTCCAGCACCACAGCTGTGCTACGTGCATTCAAACTGGCTAGATACACATTTCATCACTTTCTCCAAAGCATGGCCATTAAACTTATCTTGTCAAAATAAAATGAATCCTGCATTAATATTTTTGTTTCACTTGATACTATTTTAGTAGGTTTTGTCATAACATCTAACACCTACTGAAAAAGAAAAACTCACAAGTTAACTATCATAAACAACAGACTTTCTAGAGATTATTCTTAATAAGATTTAGCCTTTTAGCTTAAGGACTTTGGTAAGAGCACAAAATCTTCTAAAAATAATTTAAGTCTGCAGGAAATAAATTATTATGGCAGGATTTGGATATCAAGTACAAGGATCCCTACAGGACTAACAGATGTGCTTTAGGCAAGTCCAAGAATTCCCTGAATTATGCAAAAATAATAATAATATTTGCAGAGGATGAGATAGTTATCACCTATTCCATGAACATGAATTTGAACAAACTCCAGGAAATAGCGGAGGACAGAGGAACCTGTAACAGTCCACGGGATTGCAAAGAGTTGGACACGAATTAGTGACTGAACACCAACATATGCAAACATATTTTTTATAGAGAATATAGCTCCCTTTTTTTAAAAGGTCCCCCACAACCCAAATTTAAAAAGGGGCATCTATTCTTTTTAATGGCTGAGTAATACTCCATTGTGTGTATGTACCACATGAGGTGGATGAAACTGGAGCCTATTATACAGAGTGAAGTAAGCCAGAAGGAAAAACATAAATACAGTATACTAACGCATATATATGGTATTTAGAAAGATGGTAACAATAACCCGGTGTACGAGACAGCAAAAGAGACACTGATGTATAGAACAGTCTTATGGGTTCTGTGGGAGAGGGAGAGGGTGGGAAGATTTGGGAGAATGGCAATGAAACATGTAAAATATCATGTAGGAAACGAGTTGCCAGTCCAGGTTCGATGCACAATGCTGGATGCTTGGGGCTGGTGCACTGGGACGGCCCAGAGGGATGGTATGGGGAGGGAGGAGGGAGGAGGGTTCGGGATGGGGAACACATGTATACCTGTGGCGGATTCATTTTGATATTTGGCAAAACTAATACAATTATGTAGTTTAAAAAT
The DNA here is from genome assembly GCF_002263795.3 of Bos taurus. NCBI lineage: Eukaryota > Metazoa > Chordata > Mammalia > Artiodactyla > Bovidae > Bos > Bos taurus. The sequence goes on along the minus strand of NC_037328.1, from coordinate 36,165,032 downwards.
AAAATAAAATTAGAAAACAAAAAAGGGGGGGGCATCTAAAATAGATGCTGAGAAACGGTTTTCACTCATTTTTATGACTTTTTAAGCCATAAGAGCTTTTTGCTAAAATCCAATGTTTCTGATTATCTTTTTTATTTAGTTATACCATTATTCTTTCAGTCCTTTTCTGGAGTGCTACTACACTAACTGGGCTTAACTAACTAGTCTTCCTTTGGCATGAAAATGTTGCCTTTCTGATAGCCCAAGAATGTTTTCCTGTGTTTGCCATTTTCAAGTTGATTTAATAAAACTAGAGAGGGTTTTTTCTATTACTTGATATTTTAGTAAGACACATGAAATATGTTTTTTGGTATTTTAGATACTAGTAAAACATCCAAATACAACAAATACGTTTTCATTTTAACAAAAAAGGATATTGATGTGTCACTGTCAGCTACAGCAAATCAGCCTCCAGTAAACAGACCAGGTATCCCCTGGTTTGACCACTGAATGACTATGAATTAAGTGCACTTTTAGATGTTCTCAAAGGCCTGGCCAAGCTTTAAGTGTCATGAACAAATTTCAATTCCTCTAGATCTTTCTCAGAACAGAAATACACACTTCCCCAAAACTGTTTCTAGGCATCTTGCTGGTGGTGGTGGTTTAGTCACTAAGTCATGTCCAACTCTTGCGACCCCATGGACTGTAGCTAGACAGGCTCCTCTGCTCATGGAATTCTCCAGGCAAGAATACTGGAGTGGGTTGCCATTTTCTTCTCCAAGCCATCTTAGGGCCCTCCAGTATATCCTACTCTGACCTTTATGTCAGTAAATTTTAATGGGAAGTTAAAATTTTATCCTAATTTGGGGCCTAAAAGTTTGTGCATCCACATATTAAATTCCAACAGATTATATAACCCCAAGACCACCACTAATGACTAGAACCAAAGACAAAATCTAGATGCAAAAAAAGTCTTTTATACAGTAGGTTAAATGTCTTTTACTCATTCATTCACCCATTCACTTGGACATTAGGTCCCACTGTGTAGCCAGCTGTGGGGATTCAAAGGAAATAAAATATAGCTCTAATTATGCTTAGTCACTCAGTTGTGTCCAATTCTGTGTGACTCCATGAACAGTAGCCCTGTTTGTCCATGGGATGTTCCAGGCAAGAATACTGGAGTTACCATTTCCTTCTCCAGGGGAATTCTCATTTAGTGTATCAGAAAGATTTCACATTTTTAAAGGGTGACTGAAGGGACATGCAGATTGCAACCTAACTTGAACATTACACATTCAAAAATTCAATACTGAACATACCTACAGGTAATTTCTGCCCATCCTGAGCATCTTCCTTTGGTATTATTTCTACAGTATTTGACAGCAATAGAACAAAGAATACGTGAATAATTTTAAATTTTATCCTTTACTAAGGATATCTATCAATTACATGTTAAAATGATACTTCAAACTTAAAGTACAAAAAAAAAAACCTAAACAAAGCACTATTCTTACAGCAGACTAAAGGGATTTCCCTCCTTTATTAAGTTCTTATTTGGGGATGTATGAATTTGTACTCTTCCTAAGAGGCATGGCGCTAAAAAAAAAATTACAAAGATCATTCTTTTCCTCCTGTTTCCAAAATTTTGTAAGTCACCCTAGATGATCATGAGCTGAGTTAAAGTTAAAAAATTAATATGTACAAGTACCTCATCACAACATTTCCCAGCTGAATTTTTTTCCAAATGACATTTCTGCAAATTAAAATTATTAAATAAATTCAGATTCAGCAAGCAGCTGCTGGGTGATAAGGAATTTTAACTTGAAAGCAACTGTGTAATCTGGCAATCTAATCTTGTAACTCAAATCCAGTAAAACAAATTAGAAGTGAAAAAATCCTAATAATTTTATGATGTGGGAATATATTTCACTATATGTTTAATGTGGGGTATTGGTCACCTAAGATCATTCAAGAGAAAAAATTCATTTAAATTAGAAACTGGATATACCTTTTAAAAAATTTCAACAGTATAATAAATGCTCTATAAAACTGTTAGCTGAAAGCTTAAAGAAAAAATTCTGTTTTAAGAACAGCACTTATTACCCAAAATACTTCACAAAACGTTGCATATTATAAGATATTTAGCTTGGACAATAGATAACTCTGAAAAACGTTCGTTAAATATTTTAAAAAGCAAATTAAATTTTTCTCCACCAGCTAAATTTCTGTACTTTTACTATGAGAATGTCATTCAAATTTCTAAAATAACCCCTGACTTTAAACATCTCTAATATATGTACTTCTTTTTAAAGCAATACTGTCATAAGATGCATTTGTAAAATTACTTAGATTTAGACAAAAGTAACTGAAAAACTTAAAGGGGAAGCCTTGAACACTATTAATTTTTTCCCCACATGAAAAGTACAGATAGCAGCAGAATACCCACTAAGTGACAATATTAACTGGTTTCGAAGGCACATTGTTAGTTACAACATCTCAAGTGGGATTTATTTGACGAATTCTGTGAAATTTTCAGAATATTTGCTGCAACTCAAGTAGAAAAGAGGCAAGTGTTCACATACTATGTTAGCTTGTAGTCAAGAAAGACATTTCAACTAAAATTTGTCAACCCCCCAACATGAAATCACTTAGACATTGCTGATGTAGTATTTGGATGAATTTCTGTATAGAAGATTTTTTCAGACTGACAGTGTACTCAGTGCTTTAAGGGCTAGGTAAAATTAGTTCTCTTTTGGTCAACAGTGCCTAACTTCCACTAGATGAATCTTGGTCTCCAATCCCACTGTCCAGTGCCTGCCTTACATGGAGTTGTACTTCACGGGACCACATAAAGTGTTTACATTATAAAAGGCTTCTAGGTCACTTGGTTCAAATGTAATAGCCGGTTTCATTAATCTTCCAGGAGCAAGGGAACTCTCTCCTATAATTCTCAGGTTGATAAATTTGATTTTCCAAGTATTCTCCACGAAAGGGCAGCGGATGAGTCCAAAAATTTGTTCAAAAATGCCCAAACAAGTGTTTCCTCGGTGGACAGTCCCAGCAACTCCAACCATAACAAGACCATGGGGAGAAGCAGCATATTTTAGTCCATGGGAATCTAGGTTGGGACTGAGAAAAAGATACTCCTCTTTCACTAGTGACAGCAGACGAAGGCTCACAATTTCTGCTCCATGGTAGTCTATCACATTTTGTTCAGATGTGTTGTAATAAAACCTAAGCTTGACATCGTGCCAGAAGTGCTGTGGCCCCCATTCATCTTGAGGTGGTCCCAGAAGAGGATTCTGAGAATTCAGAAGTTCAAAGAACCACTGACAGAATTCTTCACCTAATCGACGAAAATCAACCTTTTCGGCGTTTTTTTCTTCTTTCTCCTGCTGATTGATAAAACCAAGGTTAATTCTCATACTTATTTTCTATCTAGGCTATTTCAGAGTCAAGTTTTCATGTACTAGTTGTAGCAGAAAGGAAATGAACCACCTATGAACTCAATGATAGTACATTCTTTCTCAAAACAGGGAGGCCATTTAAGAAACTCTCAGTTTAAACTTCTGACACTTCTAAGAAATTAAGATTCAACCAAGTCTCTTAAAATATCAGCATAAATTAAGTCAATAATAATGATTTACATAAGCATTTTCTCTTGATTGTGGCAGTGAATCACAGGTATGTTACCTGTCAAAACTTTCAAACTGCTTTAAATGAATACACCTACTGTGGTATATTTCATATGCAGCAAAGTTTATAATAAAACCAGTCTTTAAAAGACACCTCTAAATTTGATTGAAATACATTATTTTCTATGATTGGGATTAATTTCATACACAGGAAGTATGTTTTCCAAAGGAAATACTGTAAAAATACACCTGATAGACTACCATTCTAGTCACCATGTATTCCAGAGCAGAGTACTTCACCCAGATGTTTAAGATCTTATATTTACTGGGCACATGCTCCTACTAAATGTACTGGGCACTGCTTGGCACTTAAGTGCTATTTCCTTCTATCTTCACAAGTCTTATGACACGGATTTATTGTTATGCCTGTTTTATAAAGAAAACAAGGCCCCCTAATTTGAAGTCACATCTATATGATTTCAAAGTTAACACTCTTTTCAGTACATTAAGGAAGCCCTAGAAGATCCTTTCCTACTGTGAAGGCAAACATCTCTCACTTAATTTAATGTAAGTGTGTAGTTTAAAAACTTCAAGTTATCTAAAGGGTCAATAGGTATTTAAATATTCACACAGTATTTAAAATGCACAGTAGAAATACAAAGAAATACAAACAGCCAATGTCAGTTGGAGGAAGTTACTAAAATGGACTTTTTTTTATAAATAACAAAAATTTCTTTCATTTATGCAATTTAATGCCAAAGAAAGTCTTCAAAATAAGAAAGGGCTTACAACAGCATTCTTTTAAAGAAGGAGAAAAAAAAATTAGAGAACCAGAAGCTAAATTAAAATTAAATTGACCCTGCAGTCTATCTTGGAAAGGGGCATGGCAACCCACTCCAGTATTCTTGTCTGGAGGATTCTTTGGACAGAGGAGCCTGGTGGGCTAGTCATAGGATCACGACTGAAGTGACTTAGCATGCATGCATGCAGTCTATCTACTGTCTTTAAAAATCAAGTCTCCATTTGATAAAGGGCTGCAAAACATTTTTCCCTCACAAATCAACAAAATACCACATATACATTACTAAATATAAAAAAAAAAAAAAGGTTCAAAAGGTAGGGGATATATGTATATCTATGGCTGATTCATGTTCAAGTTTGACAGAAAACAACAAAATTCTGTAAAGCAATTATCCTTCAATAAAGACAATTTTTTAAAATACTTTGTCTTTGGTGCTTTACTGCTCTTTCTTTAGGATGCAAAAGACATAAAGCTAAAATTATAAAAAATAAACATTAATTAACCATGTCACCCCAGATCTATGATTAGCTAAAGATTCTTACACAAAACTATGGTTTAGGATATTACTATGAAATCTGTTTTACCTGTTCAGAGAGTCTAATGTCCTCTGTCTTAACTGGCTCTGGTGTTTCCTTCAATTTTGGTTGTAACTGCTTTTTCCAGTAATCCTTTGCATGCTGAATAAGATTGTGTTTTTCAGTAGCTGGAGGTATAATAACACCCTGTGTTGCCAAGTACTTAAATATGATTTCTCGGTGGACTTTTCTTCGCCTCAAAAGTTCTTCTACACTTTGACTGTAGACTAATATTGCACGAATGGCATCTAAAAGAAAATTGTAAAGATTAGCAGAAAATCATGAGTCACTTGTAAATTTGTCCAGGGTTAGCAGAAACACTATCAAATGATATTTTATAAACTCTTCTCATGGCATTATTGCTTTTGTATGAGATGGTTATCATTTTTAAAAACCTGGTTGTCAGGTTTTGGGTTTTAAAAAAAATTTCTCTATAAATTTCCCTACCTAAAATTCCTCCTTCCTTTTACTTCTCGTAAGATATTGTGAATTTAAGCATTTTAAGGAATAGTTGTATTTTAAGAAAAAAACTGAAGAGAAAAAAAAATTCTTTCTAATAAGGTCAATAGACCTACATTCATTTACAATCTCTAAAAACAGACAAAATTACAATTCTTTTCAGTTCAATCTCCTTACTCTACAAATAATGAAAGTCAGGGATACATAAGGCATCAATCATCATACCTGTAAGAAGTGGCAGAGCCAAGACCGTCTCTTTTTTTTTAGAGAATTTCTGTTAAACAGACTAAACATTATTTTTATATGTGTGAGGTATGAAAGTAGTGAAAGTCACTCAGTCGTGTCCGACTCTTTGTGACCCATGGGATTATACAGTCCATGGAATTCTCCAGGTCAGAATACTGGAGTGGGTAGCCCTTCCCTTCTCCATGGGATCTTCCTGACCCAGGGACGGAACCCAGGTCTCCGGCATTGCAGGCGGACTCTTTACCAGTTGAGCCACAAGGGAAGTCCAAGAATACTGGAGTGGGTAGCTTATCCCTTCTCCAGGGGATCTTCCCAACCCAGAAACTGAACCGGGTCTCCTGCACTGCAGGTGGATTCTTTATCAACTGAGTTATCAGGGGAGCCCGTATGAAGTATACAGAATGGCAATAAAATGAACTCCTATATACACACGACACAGCTTAAGACATAGGAATAATTAGTATCTTTGAGGTCCTCACTTTACCTTTCCCTACATAATGCTATTCCCTCTCTCTCTTTACCTTACACGTAGATACTCTCCTAACTGCTATTTATCATTTCCTCGATTTTCGTTCTTTTTGGCTGCCCCTCGGGGCTTGTGGGATCTTTGTCCTTCGACCAGGAATTCCAGGAATTGAATCCAGACCTCCAGCTGTGGAAGCACAGAGTCCTAACCACTGGACCACCAGGGAATTCCCTCAATTTTCTTTATAGTAGTACAACGCAACCATGTATCCCTACAGAATATAGTTTGGTATTTCTTTGAATGGTCTATAAACCTAATCCATCACTATATTACTGTAATTTTAATTTTATTGTTTCTGAGATTAAGCTATGTGGATAAACACAGCTGTAGTCAACTGATTTCCAGTACTCTACCCAAGGTAATTACAGACTATGCCACAAGGCATTTACTTTTGTTTTATAGACTTATTATGTGTATCCAAATACAAACACTATTGCTTTGAACATTCCCACACTATTGGTGAATTTGACTAGAACTGTAATAGATTAAAATGCTGAATATAATTGATGGTGGATCTAAAAGCAAACAAGAAATGAAACTACCCAGTACACTAATGTCTCCCAGCCCAGAAGGGCAAGGAGAATGATCATCACCTGGAACCTGTTACAAAGGTAGAATTTCTGGGCCTGCTCCAAAACTACTGAATCAGAACCTGCATTTTAACAAAATCCCTGAGAGATTCATGGGCACATTTAAGTTTGAAACACTCGGGTAAGCAATCTTCCATTTTAGGAGATAATATCAAACTTGTTTTCCAAAGTAGTAGTTCCAATTTACACTCCCCAGTAGTTGTCAAAGACTTACTTCACAAGATAAACAATACTTGAAGTTTATATGTTTAGTTTTTGGAAATTTGGTACATATAAAAGAGACCATATATTTTCGGATTTTATTTCATTTCTTTCTAAAGATGTTGACTATCTTTTCTTATGCTCTCCCCGCCCCTTCCACCACCCCAGAAATGATTCTTCACATCAACCTAACATTTTTGTATGAGGTAGTTTCATTTCTTGTTTGCTTTTAGATCCACCATCAATTATATTTTAATCTATTCATCAATAGTGTTAGAAGGTGATTACCATGTAAAATACATAAATGCCAAAGAACTACATTAATTCTAAAATTATTTTCAGTCTAACGTCTTAGAAATTCATTTGGTGTTCATGGTTCACTTTCAAATGAATGATCTTAAACGGCGAAAACGTAAAAGGTCTTAAAAGAGAAAGGCAATTTTAAGAGGCAGACTCTGATACTTAAGTCATAAGCAATATAGGAGTCAGAAATTTTCCCATTTTAAAGTAAATTTCAGCAAATTTAAAATAAAACTGGTCAGGTAATATACAAAATGATAAAGGCTTAACGTTCAAGCTACTCATTACATTACAACCAAACAATATTTGTAATCCATGAAATCTACTCTATCGAAATGTTTATTTGGTTCTGAATGTAGTCCTAGTACACAGAATCATCTCTGAAAAAATTTGGATCCAAAAAGAGACTTAGATTCAAACCGTCTACTGCTCTTTTATCACAGCAGTTGTTTTAAGCTCATAAAGCAGCAGACTGATAGTGTTTTTGATATCCTCCCCAAGCTCAAGAAAATAAGCAGCAGCTGATACTCCTCCCCTGATCGAAACTGAAAAAGGAGAACACCCGACTTCCCGAAATTTCTTTTAAAAAATCACTATTCACGTACCTTGAATTTTCGAAACGAAACAAGCAGCATTTGCCCATAACATTTAAAGGATTAAAACCTGGAAAGCAGCGCCATTTTCAGCCCACCATTTCCCCCAGTGCTTGGCGAGGCGGGGATGAGCCATGGATGGCTACGAGGCAACACAGCAGCTATACTGGCCACGATTCCCGGGGGTTCCGTCCAAGTGCAGTCGCGGACCGGCCGTGAGCGAGACCTACCACGGCCTCCACTCACACACTCCGGCAAGCTGTGGGCCGAGCGAGGCCAGAGGAGAGATGGCCACCCTTTGGGGGTTGGGGGGTGGGGTCTACCCTTACCTTGGCGGTCCTCAGGCTGCACCAGACGGTTGGTGATGGTGTCGCAGAGGGCCATGATCTCATCGTTGTCCAATAGGCTGAGCAGGTTACGACAGCCCTCCATCTCCGTGTAGCTGAGCCCCGTCATCTCGACCCCCAGAATGGGGGGAGAGGACGCCGCCAACAATGTCGCTTCCTTAGGCCCAGCGGGCCGGCGCCTTGGCAACAGATACCGGAAGTGCCTTTCCGGCCGTTCACCGCTAAAGAGCCTCGGGTATTCCAGACCCGTGGGCGGAAGTCGTAGTAAATGAGGGCACTCAGGAAACTCGGTGCTCCGATCGGTGGTTCCGGGCTGCTGGGAACTGAGAGAAGTATCTCGCATCTCACTTTAGGGAAGCTCCGCGTTTACACCGGAACGCCGGCCTTCCACAAGATAAAACGAAACCCTCAATTCCTCAGGAGTCACGCCTCCAAAAGAGCTCCTGGGAGGCCTGCGCAGTACAGGTGCGTGGAAAGCTGGCGTCGGCCCCCGCGCAAGGCGAGCTCCCGAGATGCAGCGGGGCCGACCAATGGAGGCGTCTCTTCCCCGCCCGCGGGGCTGGCCCCTCGGCAGCGCTCAAAAGTTGTCTGTGGCTACTTCAGAATTGGGTGGTACACCTGAAGTTTTATATTCTTAAGTTACATAGTTGTGTGTTGAAACAATCTGGCGTTGTTTAACGTTGTACTCGGAAAAGTTTAGGAAGAAAATCACCTACCCTATGCCACGCCTGTCCGCCTTTCAGCTTCACTCGCCAACAAGCTGGGGTCTGCTATTGCTTCTCTTCTGATCCTCGCCGGCTTGGCTTTAGTCGAGGCATTATCGGGAATGGTTTAATGTTGGGGACTCTGAAAACCAGATTGCCAGAATTTTATTCCGTCATTTATTAACTGTGACCTTGAGCAAGCTCTTTGGTCTCCCAGTTTTCTTTCTTGAAATAGATACAGTAGAGATACCTACCTGATGGGGTTGTTGGAACGGGGGAGGAGGGTGAAGAACCGTAGCGCCTAGAAAGAGCCCAGTATGTATTAGTTCATCATTTACTAATTTACAAATGTTAGTGTCAACATTTACGAGAGGCTTAAATGCACTGTCACTGGCTTCTGTCTCCTTCCGTTGTTTTAGCCACCGTTTAGATTTATTAACATTAATTAGATTATTGCCAGTTAGTAGCTAAAATGTGCACACTTGCATATCCAGATGACTTGCCAGTGGATGTCATTTAGGGTACATTTTAGTTATCAGATACCAATTCTTCGTTTTTCATTAAGCGTTGATCGCCTACCATGAGAAATGACACATACTCTTCTCCGAGAAGCCTTTGGGAGTGTTGCAAATAAAGAGATAAGTGCTCATGATACTGGTGCGGAGCCACATGAAAGACATGCCCAAAGTGTGTGTGTGTTTAACATATTTACTGAGCATTACTCGCTCACTTTAACTTGCCAGGCACTGTTCTTTATGCTGGGAACAATTATAGGTCTTTTCAGTTCAGTTCAGTCGCTCAGTCGTGTCTGAATCTTTGCGACCCCATGAACCGCAGCACGCCAGGCCTCCCTGTCCATCACTGACTCCCGCAGTCCACCCAAACCCATGTCCATCAAGTGAATGATGCCATCCAGCCATTTCATTCTCTGTCGTCCCCTTCTCCTCCTGCTCTCAATCTTTCCCAGCATCAGGGTCTTTTCCAATGAGTTAGCTCTTCACGTGAGGTGGCCAAAGTATTGGAGTTTGAGCCTCAACATCAGTCCTTCCAATGAACACCCAGGACTGATCTCCTTTAGGATGGACTGGTTGGATCTCCTTGCAGTCCAAGGGACTCTCAAGAGTCTTCTCCAACACCACACTTCAAAAGCATCAATTCTTCGGCGCTCAGCTTTCTTGATAGTCCAACTCTCACACCCATACATGACTACTGGAAAAACCATAGCCTTGACTAGACGGACCTTTGTTGGCAAAGTAATGTCTCTTTTTAATATGCTGTCTAGGTTGGTCATAACTTTCCTTCCAAGGAGTAAGCGTCTTTTAATTTCATGGCTGCAATCACCATCTGCAGTGATTTTGGAGCCCCAAAAATAGTCAGCCACTGTTTCCCCATCTATTTGCCATAAAGTGATGGGACCGGATGCCATGATCTTCGTTTTCTGAATGTTGAGCTTTAAGCCAACTTTTTCACTCTCTTTCACTTTCATCAAGAGGCTTTTGAGTTCCTCTTCACTTTCTGCCATAAGGGTGGTGTCATCTGCATATCTGAGGTTAATATTTCTCTCAGCAATCTTGATTCCAGCTTGTGCTTCTTCCAGCCCAGCGTTTCTCATGATGTGCTCCGCATATAAGGGAAATAAGCAGGGTGACAATATACAGCCTTGATGAACTCCTTTTCCTATTTGGAACCAGTCATGTCCAGTTCTAACTGTTGCTTCCTGACCTGCATACAGGTTTCTCAAGAGGCAGGTCAGGTGGTCTTGTATTCCCATCTTTCAGAATTTTCCACAGTTTATTGTGATCCACACAATCAAAGCCTTTAGTATAGTCAGTAAAGTAGCAATAGATGTTTTTCTGGAACTCTCTTGCTTTTTCTATGATCCAGCGGATGTTGGAAATTTGATCTCTGGTTCCTCTGCGTTTTCTAAACCAGCTTGAACATCTGCAAGTTCTAGGTTCACGTATTGCTGAAGCCTGGCTTGGAGAATTTTGAGCATTACTTTACTAGCATGTGAGATGAGTGCAATTGTGCGGTAGTTTGAACATTCTTTGGCATTGCCTTTCTTTGGGATTGGAATGAAAACTGACCTTTTCCAGTCCTGTTGGAGCTTGCATTTTAGTAAGAGACAGAAATGTAATAATGCCAGGAAATTCTATGGCGAGAAGTCAGAGGGATGGAGGAGAGGATGTTGATAGTATATACAGGCTGTGATGAAAGGCTTCTTTAAGTGACACTGAAGGAAAATCTGAAAAAAGTAAGAGAGACTGAACCACAGAAGAGTGTTCTAGGAAAAAGCAGCAATACAGGTTCTGAGGAAAGAACAGAATGCTTGGCATATAGGAAGGAGGCCAGGAGGCTGGAGCAGCTTGTGCAAAGAGAAGGCGGTAAGAAGTGAGGTTAGAGCTGTAGTCAAGATTGATCTAGAGCAGGGTTTCTCAACAGAGGCATTGTTAACATTTTGGGCAGGATAATTCTTTTTTGTGGGTCTGTCCTGTGCATTATAGGATGCCCAACTGCATCCCTGACCTCTACCCAATGGATGCCAGTAGCACCTTCTCCACTAGTTGGGCTGCCAAAATATCTCCTTCCTCAAATATTTCCTTGGGGTGGGGGGCGGGGTGGTGTGCAAAATTCCCTCAGTTTAGAACCACTGATACAGAACCACCTCTCCAAAAGTGCTTTCTAAGATGAAACTATTTTGCATCTGTGCTAATATAGTAACTGTCAGCCAGCCACACATAGCCATTGAGCTTTTGTAAGGCAGCTAGTATAGCTGTCAGTGAATTTTAAATTTTATTTGAATTTTAAGTTACTTGTAGCTAGTGGCTACTGTATCAAATAGTGCAGTCTAGAGTCTTACAGCCCGTTGTAAAGACTTTGGGTTTAATCTTTTACCTCAGTCTGTATTTCCTATTCTCAGTCTCTTCAGACTAGTCACAATGGTTTTCTTGTTTTTTTATGTCTTAAACTTACCATGCAGGTACTTGCCTCAGAGCCTTTGCTCTTACCTGGCACATTCTTCATCCCCTCAGATGTCCGAGTGGCTGTCTTTCCCTTACTTCATTATTTCCCCTGCTCAGCAGTTATCTAAAGTGCTATCATCATCTCTTATCATCCTGTTTAAAATCACCACCTACAATGCCATGCTTACTTATTCTTCTCTACCTACTTTTCTCTATAACATTTATATTGTACTTTTGCACCTACCCACCCCCCGCCCCCACCAAGTAGAATGTGAGTTCTGGGATTCAGGGATTTTTTTTTTTTTATTGTCTATAAACAGGCTGGCACATAGTATGCAATAAATATTTGTTGAATAAATGAATGAACTGTAAAGCCATTGGAGGATTATAATCAGACTGGATCGTTTTGGCTGCTGTTGTCTAGAACAGACTGCCAGAAAGGCAGGGAACTCAACTAGAAGATTAATAGTCCAGGTGAGAGTGGAAAACATGAAGTCAGAGATGACTGGAAAGTTTTGATTTGAGCAACTGGAACTGCTGTCTACTGAGAGGAGGAAGACTGGGAGATATAGGTTTCAATAGAGAAATCCAGAACTATCAAGAGAGATCTGCTTTCTGGAGAGTGTAATGATGCTCAAGAAGATTAAGCAAAGAATGAGTGAAGCAGGAAAAGAAGTACAGGTAGAGGGAGTAGCAGTGAAAACTGCATGGAACAACATGGCTGTTTTTGGCTAGAACAAGGACAGTACAGGAGCCATAACATGAAAAGAAAGTAAAGTCAGTAAAATTGTAACAGGAAGGGCTCAGCAATAGGCCCTTCAGGCACTTAATTCTTAAACTTTGAAGATTGGCTCTCCCCTTTTAACAGACATGGAAGTCTCAGCTCTGTGGGATGGGCTTAGTTGCCTTAAAGCTATCATGCTAGAATTTGAATACATTTGATCTCACATCTTTGAGCTTTTCTCATTTAACTACATTCTGGTAGTTTCACTGAATACTTCATGGGAAAAAAAAAGTTTTCTAGATTAGCAGATTTGGGGTATAAGATCTGGTAAAAATATTCATTCAACAGTAGTTGTTTAAAACCTATTAAAGGTGACTTCCTTAAATGCCCTGGAAATTGGGTTTCTAAGAAGGCTCTATACATTTAATAGTTTACCTGCTAGGGAAATATGAAGAACCTTGTTGATTTAGATCTGTGGTTTTCAAACATTAGTGTGTATCCAACCCACCTAGATGACTTAAGGACAGATTGGTCCCTCAGCTGATCAAAAATTTAGCATTTCTATTTTCTTGGGGACAGGGCACAATGTAATTTACGGAATCCTGTGAAAGTGCCAACTCCTAACCACTGCACTGCCAGAGAAGTCCCCCAAATTTAGCGTTTCTAATAAGTTCTCAGGTGATAATGCTGCTGTTCTGGGGACCACACTTTTAAGAATCACTGCTAGTAGAGAATGAAACATCAAGCAGCCATGTCTACCAGACTTCATCCTTGTCTCTGAAATCACTGATCCTCAGGCAAGTCTAACCCTCTTCCACTTGGATATTATCAGATCCACTTGTGCCCCACATTTGTAGGGAAAACTGCATGGCAGAATGGAAACTACATGACGTGGTTTTAGGAGGAAACATCAGATTTTTCATTCTCACCTCTGCATTTATTAGCTATGTGACTAGCCAGGTTACTTAACCTTCCTGAGCCTTCGTGTCTAAAAAGCACTGCTGCTAACCGTATTTGGGTTAACAATTAGAGGTAACATACATAAAGTAAGCTGGTACACAGTAATTTTTTCTCCATTTGCATTACCCATAAATAAGGCATAGATCTCTCTCCCATTTTCAGTTTTTATTCGAAGTAATACTGGATTGCCTCCATTTCCGGTATGGGTAGATATACAGCCCAAATTTCTGGCTTCATTATCGGTTGATTCTTGAAATCAGTATGAATTTTATGCTATGAAAGCAATCTAACTCATTTGCCTTGGAAATGTATTTAACATTCGATTGCTTCCCAGCATTCCTCAAATTCAGAAAAGAAAAAATAGGAAGTTGAGATAACCCCAGTAACTTTATATCTAAATACCTCAATGCATTTATTTAATCATCTAAGATCATATGACCATGAATCATAGATGGTGAATCCTAGATCTCAGCTCTGGAACGCTTTAATAACTTTCTCATAGTGTTTTTCAAAGCATAACATTTGTAATATTTGCAAATCACCATAATTAACAGAATATCTATTCTTTCATTTGCAGTGCTATCATCGCATCAAAGAGCTTCTCTTTCTACTTCAGCTCTCACTTAAGTTGAAAATTATAGCAAAAAGTATAGGAGGTTTACCTTTGTTAGTGAGCCAAAAGAGTAGAAGCCCTCATGACCAAGGACCTCCTTTTAGGTACAGATTACTGGCTTAAACATGTTCCCAATGAGGTGCTTCTGTAGGAACCAATTATCATAATGTACATCTTATTTCAAAATGACTTCACAGTCTTTAAGTTCCACCAGAGGCTCTTCATCTCTGAAGAATTACCAATGTAGATCAGTCCATCCACTGTCCTGGAGAGTTCTGACATTTGTCTTTCATGTACTAAGTTTGCAGAGGCTACTATTTCATACTGAAACTACTTACCTGAAATAACTTTAGTAAACAGTGTTCTATCAACTTGTAATTCCTGCATATGGACATTAGTTTAAACAATGTCTAAAAATATCTATTTTGTGTAAACTTTTAGAGTTTTGTTTTCCATGTATTTTAAAATCACTCAATAATCTGAATATAGTAATATTAACTGAAATACCTCATTCTCTTATGAAGCATAAATTTATTTAACATTTACCTTAAGCCTAATTCCTTTTGAAGTAATGTGCTACATAAAACTGAACACTTCATTACCAACAAGGACAATGTTTTATTGAACAAATCTATGTACAGTACAAAAAATTTCTTGAAATGAGACACTATTGTTGATTTATTGCAGTTCAATGGCTCAGTTTTAATTTGTACTCTTATAAAATGCAAAGTAAAATAATTTAATGTTCAACAAGGAAGCACAAATTTCCTTTCTTGCTGAATCTGTAATACCTTTCACATATTAACAATTCCAAAATGCATATGCAGCATTTAGTCATTCTGAAAAGGTGTTTTACAGTACCAAATAAATTAAAAAATAAACACTACCATTCTTTTTAGGTTTTTCCACCCATACTACAGTTTGAACCAAATATGAAAGGAGTACGGCTGTACTTTCAAGTGTGATTTGAAGAGAATCACAAGTTTGATGTTATAAGTTATCTTTTCATTATATAATTGGTGGTTTAAAAGAAAAAAAATATGGCTAAAGCCCAAAGTACCAGTGTCCTTGTCCACGAAGGGTCTCCTTTTCTATCTTCTCCATAATATCTGAGCAGCAAAATTTCAGATTTGCTATTCTTTTGACCTTACTGAAACATGGCAGAAAGCTAGTATTTAATATTTCAATGGAAATTTTTATTTGACAATGAAGGATTGAAACCTGGTCCATGTAAGATAAACACACCCTTAAAATAGAAGGAGTAGAGAAGAAAAAGAGAAGATTTTGAGGAAAAAGAAGAAAGCTTCCTTGTCTTCTGAATCCCACATTAAAAGTGTTAGAAGTTTATGCACCTCGTAAAAGCAAAATGATGTAAGTTTTATAAGGCATACATAAGAAAATGCACATATTCTTTCAATAGCAATTATTTGATAAGAGGTTAGAAATAGAACAGTGTGGTCCAATAGAATTTTATAAAACAATCCCTTGATGTATAAACCAATTTGATCTCAGTCTTTCAGAAAGTTTTCCCTTAGTAAAACAAAAGTAGAAATAAAACCTCAAATTAAAGACAAAAAAATAACAAGTGGAATATGTTTAAAATATTTTGGTATGAACTACAGAATGAGTGAAAACAATTTGCAGACATGGATTTATGTCAATAGTTACAACTTATAAAAAATAAAAAGTTAAAAATGTGATAAAATGTTAAGCTGTGATTTTAAACTTCTGGAAAAGATACAAAGCAGAAATATTTCAAAATAACTTCATTGCCCATATGAACTAGTCTCCAAACAGGCTTTTTTATTACATGACTGAACCGAAATAGAACTCAAGTATTATATTTTAGTATCAGGAAGCATGGAAAATGGTTTTTTTCTTTAGTTGACCTTAAAAGACATAAAAATCTGATCAAGTTGTTTATCTTATGTTATTTAAATGTAAAATCCATAGCCTAATATAGGCTACATAACAAAACAAAAACCTGATTTGACTGAAATGGACTGATGACTATCAATTGCATAGTAGTAAATGCCTATGATAAATAATAAAATTGGGACATTATTTTAGATATCTGGTTTACCATGACCTGGAAATCCTAATTTAATATGCTGCCCACGAAGAAAAGTCTCACTTCCTTAGTGGCTTCATTTAAGAAGCTTTAATATCCAAAAATTTATAATGTAGGGTCTCATGAGATTATATACTTTGAACAAGAATATACCAGCTGGAATAACTGGAATATTTGGTTGACATATTTGTACGTTAATAGCTCTGTTTTTAAGGAATCTACCTTTGCAGCTTTTGTTCATTTTACCCCTGCTATAGATTAATACCCTATTAGGTAAAAGGAAGTCTTTAAGCTTCTTCTTTTAAAGACTATATAAGTGGAACACATCGGAGAGGGTATTTTTAAAAACTTTTTAAACAATTTATTGGCTATTAAGTTAAAATCTTCCTTAGGAAAATTACTGGTCATCAAAGAAAATAAATGCATCAATATATCTTACTGTGTTCTTGCTGTGCAAGTTTTTGTGTAAATATTTCCTTTTATATATAAAAATCACTATTCAGGCCAAATTTATCAGAAATAAATAAGAAAGCATGAGTAATATGGCTTATTTTAGAATAAACTCTAATTGAATAAAACCAATGAATTCTTGACCTGATTCTTGGCTGCGTATTTTTTTTTTACAGCCAGTTATTTTCATAGGACTGTACTTAGATAACTCACATTAATGTCTAAAGGACCTTACTATGAATCATCAAGCAATGTCCTAACACTACTCTATATACAAATAGAAATATCCCAGTGTGCTTATACCATTATTCACATTGAAAAATTTGCAATTCAGTGTTTTCTTTCAACTAAGACATCTAAGACAGCCTTTAATGGTCTTATATTCCTCCCATCTCTCCCCAGAGTTACCGCTAGTATTGAGGCTGCTGCTTACAGCTCATTGGTATTATAAAAATGGAAAGTGGAAGGTTCTGTCAAGAGCTCATTAGCAAAGCACTATTGTTTTGCCTCCTGTTAATTTTCAATGCTGGCATGTCATTCATTGAACTCTGACCTAATCAATCCTCTGGAAACAAGTTACAATCTTTTATGGCTAGGATGGTGGTAAGTTTTATTCTGTCAGTTTCTAAATAATAATAAACCAAATAGAAATGGTTCTTTAAAGCATGTTTGATCCAAAAGAAGGACAAAATCTGATTACGCATGACAAGAATCCTATTTGTAGAATACTTTAAATTGTTTATTGTAAACCACTCCTTCTTTTATATATATATATATAATGGGTTAGTTCTTCCCTTTCTGTAAGGCCATAGCTGGTTATTCTTTTTGACTGGTTGCCTGAACATGTTTCTCACATAAGCGAAACTGAACATGCTGCTATTGATCATCATCAACTTCTTTAAAAAAAAAAATGTGGTTTCTCTGGATAACTGGTACTTTGGGAGTTTTGTAATAACCCTTTTGGAGTCTAAACCAGCACATCTCCTCTGTGGGTTCATTCTAGAAAATGTGCTTTGTCTTTATCTTTAGTAATCCAAGATCGCTCTAAAATTAAGGCCATCAGGGAAATAGCAAAATGATGATGCATTTTCTTGTAGTGCATTTTGCACACTACTGCTTGATCGACAGATCTTTCTGAAACATTTTTATCAGGCACCTGTAAAACAGAACACGTCTGTTAATTCATATTTTATAGATGTTCATCTAGTATTCTAAGTTAGATTTCCTGTTTGTTTATACCCTTACTCATTCAAAGAATATTAATATTAGTAGAAAAGTATGTTCTTCTTTAGCTCAGTTTTTCAATTATTTTGTTTTAAAAAAATTTTTGTTTTTGTAATAGAGGCTCAGCTTCACTTGTTTTATATTCTGGCATGCAGATGAAAAACATTTTCATCATAATTAGTTTGTCTTCAGATTTCTTATTACATAAAAACATAGAATGAAGAAAAGCCTCAGGTAGTTAAAATGTATGATCCAAAAAGTATGAAAAAACTGTGTTTAAGTTCTGGCTTCCACAAGTTCATAGGCCTATGCCTGTGCAAATTACTTGTGAATGTCAGTTGCTTGATATATAAAACAGGAACAGAACCTTATGGTGGTTATATGGATTACACGAAATAACGTATGGAGTAGTGCTTTATTATCTGTGTTATACAAATGTTAATTTTTTTAACCTTATGACGATTTATGGCATTTTCTACTTCTACAGATATACCTACTGAGAAGACAGCAGACTTACTTTCATCATCTGAATCAAATCCAAAGAGGGTCTGACATTTCTTTTGTGCAAGGTGAGCCTCAAGTGCTTCTGCATTACAGTAGGTGGTCAGGCATTTGCCACATCTTAATCTTTTCACTGATTTTTTACAAACGTTATCTTGATCAGAACAGGCATCTACCCTATCAGTCAGAAATTTTCTGCGTTTTGGCATACTAAGGTACCGTTCATCAAGGTAACTGGGAGGCAATGGTCTGACATATGGCTTTGTTAAAATTAAGCCATATGAAGTGTGTTCGCTCGTCGGATTTGGTTTGGAAGGTGCCTGAGATACTGGCAGGGTATTGTGTTCTTGTGGTACAACACTGGGTAAAATGGAACCGTTTTCTGTCCTGATTCTATTTGTATCAATTTTCAAAGCAGGATCTGATGAAACTAAAGGTGTCTGCTCTATTCCACTGTGTCCATTGACTAAATCATTAATACTACAATTATTTTCAGAATTTGGTTCTATGTCAGGCATCTTTTGGTCTGTCAAGCTTGTATCAGAAACAGTGTCATCAGAATGTTCATTTCCATTCTGAATTAAACTGTCTGTTTTCTTTTCCATACTTTCTATACATGTCTTTGGTTCTGTAATATCTTTCCTTGATTTGCTAGTAGAAACTGGCAGACTAGTAGTCTGTCTCTCATTACCAGATGAGTCTTTTTCCTGATGATTAGATTTTGAGTCTGTAAGAACATCCCAAAGAATTGCTTCACTTGGTTGTGCAGATGATTCTGGTGTTTTACTTAAATAATGCTGAGCTTCATGTTCATATAGCAGAGGAAGATCTTCAAAAAGCTCATGGCATTCTGGAAAACTACACTGAGCTTGAAATATCCTGTGACTTTTTGTGTGCTGAGCAAGTTGGAATGGCAGCTTAAATGATTCATTGCAATTAAAATGCAAACAAAAATACACATTTGGATAGCTGTGTCTATTAAGGTGATCTATAAAATGTTGAGAATCTTCAAATTGCCTTTGACAAAATTTGCATTTTCCTTTGCTCCACTTCATTACTGTTTGCCGCACATTTAAATCAGTTGGATGTACAGTCCTTGCATGCTTATTCAGAAATCCAATTCTTTTAAATATCCTGACACAGCCAAGAGCAGGGCACTTAAAATTTCCTTCTTGATCTGTTGCATATATGTCTTTTGGATGGCACACAGCTCCATTGATTTTATGAAGTACTGAACTTTCTTGATTCAGGTCATAGTCATCTTCTTCATAATCACCTTCCTCATCTTCTTCCTCCTCATAGTCATCCACACAGATAGGTAATGGCTCTGAGACATTATTTAAAGAAGTATCAGGGCTGCCATTTTCAGTAATGTTTTCAATAACATCTTCTGATACATTTACAGGAATTTCAGTGAATTCACCCACATGTGCAGGGATGACGTCTTTGTTTCTGTCACTGGAACCAGTAATAGTCTCTACTTCCAAATCTTTATTATCAGAATTCCCATTTTCAAATGAAATGAAAGTATCAGAACAATTCATTTCTTCTAAAGCAGGATTTTCTTGATCCTCTTGCTGAGCTGCAGCAATTTGCTGTCTCTGTATTTTCTTAACGTGATTCTTTAAATGCTTCTGCATAAGTCCTCTGTTTCTAAATTTCCTGCCACATATCACACATGAAAAACTGCCCTTTTTCTGATGAGCCTGGGCATGCCTTACAATGTGACCACCTAGAAATTCCTTGTTACATAACATACACCGATGCCTTGGGACATTGTGATCTACTCTGGAAGCATTAAGAGCTGTAAGGTTTTTCTTTGCGTTAATAGGGCCTTTTGGTTGCACTCCAGATATATCATCAGGATCAAGCTCTCCAGGGCTCTGATCTGTAAGAGAGTCAAGCCCTTCCTCTAAACTGTGCTGATCCAATGCCTTTTTTACATTACCTGCAGAATTTTCCAGTGCACTTTCATTTAGAAATCTAACTGCTGACTTATCACTCAGTAATGCTACACAGTTTTTCTTAATCATTATGAAGTTCCAGAATTCAGGATCAAAAAACAATCCCTTTTTCAAAATTGGAAGTAATTCAAAACGAACACGATTTTGAACACTACTTGTGCCTTCATTGTATTCTTCATCTGGACGTTTGTAAAGCTCTTCAACAGTATGATAAGCTTCCAAGGAGCGTTCAAGAAAAAATATCGAGAGTGCACAAATCCTGAGAATCTCCAAATCATTTGGTAAAAAATGTGCAATTGTTTTATAAATTAGACATTTAGTTTTGGGATCATCATGAAGATCTAGTTGTAGAGCACAACCACATATTTCAACACAAATTTGTAAGCCTTCTTCTTCAACCTGTAAAAGAAAAATTACCACTGAATACCTTCTAAAAAATCAACACTTACTAGTTTATCTTTTTAAAATACAACTCTGAAACAAAAGCTGAATAAACAAACATAGCATTCTAAACATGCAATTTTCTTCAATGGGTAGCCTTGTTTACTCTTTTTTAATATATAAATAAATTTTTATTTATTTTACTTGAGAATAATCTGGAAAAGATAGCATTTTAGCTTCAATTTATTTAATTTTCAAGTTTATGAGCCTTACTAACCATAATACAAAATATTATAACCTTATGGTGATTAAAATATAAATGCGTCATAAACTTATGGTGATTAAAGTTTATTACAAATCTAGATTTTTTTAAAAAAGGATGGGTTATGGAAACTCATTCATAAAGCTGCACTAAATAATATTATTTTACTTATTAAGTAATATTATTTATCAAAATAAGCAGAGAAATGTAATCCATATAAAGAAGGCAATTACAAACTTTCCAAATCAGTAAGGTATCAGAATAATGAACGTACTGAAAGTTATCTGAAAAGTACTCAAGCTTTGAAACTTTTACTGATGACTCAAATATAACTGCATCAAGCTTTTAGTTGGGAATTTGTTGATTATCCACCTGAATTCAAGTTATAAATAATGCCTCTAGTGATTTGGAATGATCTGCTCATTTGAATAGAAAGAGATAAAATAGTCTGTTTTTAACAGTTGTGTGTGTGTATCATATCGGCTGCATATGGTAAATTACAGATGACGGGGGGAACACAACTTGGCCATCCTCATGTCCTCTGAGTTCCTTACATGCTGTGTAACCCTTACTTACAGTTCTACAAGCAGACCTTAACTTTGCATATCACTTTACCTAGATGGTAAATTCCTACCTATCTCCTACTCAATCTTTGAGAATCCTAAATAGCAGGGACAGTATCTCATGTGGTTACTATCTTCTGTGGTTAGCACAGGAGTTGGCATATAAAGACCTTTGAATAAGTGTTTGCAGAATGAATGAGATCAGATATATTATACCAATTTTAGTCTTCTGTAAATCTACCATTTACAACTTGGAATCCTTTTCTGAATTTAAATTTCTTATTTCTTATTGTTACTTATAATTTCTAATGGTCAGTTACAAAACCTGCATAAAATTTTCCAGATACAGTAAATGCAAATCCACTACTTCAAGACAATTCATTCTTTTTCTCCAAAGTTCTATCTACATCCTCTACCTTTCTTCATGAATTATAATGTACTTAGTTGCTGAGGTTTAAAAAAATTTCAGGATCATCACAAAAGTGAACATGCTAAGGCTACTTTCTAACCTGAAAGCCTTTAACAATTCCACTACATTTAGGAATTGTTTCAAGTTTTAGTGTAATATTCAGTCCCTTCTGAATCTCTAGCAACCTGAACCCCACAGTAACTAAACTCTTTGATTAGTTTCCCCATCCACACTCTCCTGTTAATGCCACTGGACAGTTATGAGAACCAAATAATAAAATGAGGAAAAGAGGCTCTGTAAACTATGAAGTCCTCTACAAATATTAGTATTATCCTATTCTACCATTTAACACCCAGCTGAAAGCAGCCTCCTTTGTGAAGCTTTTTCAGATACGCTATCTGTAACATCTCCTTCTGAACTCATACAGCATTCATTACCTGTGCCTCCTTTCACAGCACTGAGGCATATGAATGATCTATTCCATCAGATAAAAATGTTTTTAGTAGAGTGTATAAGAAATTAAGCACATTTTAAATACTTACTTCATCTTTGAATTTTTCTTATCATGTATTCTTAGGTTGACCATGCATGTGACATTGAGAAAGTTCTAAGATAATTGACTGAACTTCACCTATATTTTAAACTTTCTGTAAGAGTCTCTCAGTTTTCGGTGAAAAGTGAAAGTTTTAGTCACTCAGTCATGTCTGAGTCTTTGCAACCCCATGGACTGTAGCCCTCCAGGCTCCTTTGTCCATTGGATTTTCTAGGCAAGAATACTGGAGTGGGTTGCCATTCCCTTCTCCAGGGAACTTCCTGATCCAGGGATTGAATCCAGGTCTTCTGCACTGCAGGCAGATTCTTTACCATCTGAGATGGGAATCATTTGTTTAAAAAATATAGACAGAAATCTTTATTTTTAGAAAAGTTTTATAGGTGATTCTGATGCACTTCAAATATTAAGTGCAAAATTTGCACTCTATAGCATAGATTTTTTTTTTTCCCCATTTTTTGGTGGCATGAGAGGTTAACTTTGATGATGCATTTAAATGACAAATCACTATTTAATAATGAAGCTATTAGTGTAGTTAGCTAAAAAGAACCTAAAAAGTCCTCTGATGCAATGCTTTATATCATCGGAATATGATACAAAACTTTGTTATCAGGGGAATATGATCATTACATGGTCATACATCTAATGAGTAATGCAGTAATAAATATGATAAATGCATAAATGTATAAAAAATTAAAATATATTATTTAATGGATGCTTCCTTATGTATTTAAAAGTAACCCACATAAAGATTCAGTTAAATGGAGCTATCGAAAATGTAAGGTAGCTTTATCTTTCCTATCTTTGTATTCAAAGTTCTGTTAATATTTGAGGAGAAAAAGTACAAAGATCTAAGGATCTACTTTCATGTGTATATAAGAATCTTATGTAGAACTGTACACACTTGCCAGTAGCCCATGAAAAACTTGCTTCACAAACAGGTCATGGATTTTTACTCTTATTTTAAATAAACATTTAAAAAATTTGTCCTTAGGTTTCAAAAATGCCTCAGAATTAATTGTTCCTTTTCATTCTAAACATCAAACTTAAAACTATGAACTGTATTTCTCTATGACAGTGAATTAGGTATTACCTATAGTTACACAAAGATCATCTGCAAATTAGTTAAGATTATATAAACAGGATTTAGAATAATGTTAAAAGTGACAGGCTTATTTAATTTTAAGAAAAGAGAGAACAGCTTCTTACAGAAGCAAGTTGTTCCCACATAAAACTTCACGTAACACTAAATTGGCTTTTTATCTCTTTTTTTTTCCAGTTATTTTCATTTACGTATAAGCTTTGTGTCTTGGGAGTTTGAGGTTAGGGGGAGGGGAGTATATAATATATGGAGAACGTGGCCTTAAAATCTTTCTTTACTTCAATTACATGATCAAATAAATTTTATGAGATGCAAGTTTCCGTGAACTGTCATTTAACTTAAAATGAAGGGATAAATATATACTATTTACCTCATCTTTAATGATTTTCATGAAAGGAAATATGACTCTCACATTAGTTGCTGTTCTTAAAAGCTGGTAGCACTGATCTACAAAAACTTGTTTTGAAGGATTAGACTTTAGCTGAAGTTTACTCCATATGAAAATCAACTCCCTGTAAATGAGAAAAAAGAGAAATATCAAAAATACAGTTTATTCAAATACAAACATTACCTGTCTTTCCTTTATTCTGTAGTGCCCTGGCTGGGATGTATACAAAGTGGGTGTAAGTGGATATTACGTTAACTCCAAGCTACTTCCAAAGCTACCTGTTTGGGACTAACAGAAGCTGGGGGAAAAGGAGAGATCAGAAATTACGACTTGCAATGGTACAGAATGTATCCCAATCATATGCCAACAAACCTAAAGCATCTCTAGTACTTGATCAAAACACATTCTAATTTCAATATACCAATATTAATGAGATTACTTAAAAAAATAACTTTGACCTTTAAATTAATATCCACTTGCAAATTTAGAAATCAATGTTGTACTTTCTGCAAAGAAGAAATGGTTCATACTTTTAAGATACCAAAAGTACTACATATTAAAAGTATTAAGTATATTATAGCACTGATTCTGACATTTTATGTTTTATACCATCTACTCTTCCATTACAGTGTAGTACATTTAAAGGAACAAGCTATGGACCATTTAAAATATTTCACAGGTAGATTCTTTTCTAAAATATGGAGGGCAGAGGAATCTGGTGTGCTGCAGTCACAAAGAGTTGTACACGACTAAGTGACTGAACAACAACAACAGGAGTGAGGAATGGGTTCTGAGACAAAGGAAATTGTAAGGTATAGTTGAAATGTTTGGATATTAAATTTCAGCAAATTAGAATTCCTTGAAAAGTGTCATAAAAGTTACATAAAGCATCTTAGTCTAAAAAGTATTAAAATAATTGATGAAAATATATTTCTTTTAAAAGCAATATACTGATTATATACTTTGAGCCCAGCACTTAAAGCTATTAAATCTAAGGACAGTTTGACTACTATCATGAAGGTGCACATACTCTATTTAGAGAGACAATACAGAGAATACAAAACAAAAAATGATGGCAAGCAACACAGAAAGTAAAACCAAAATTTCACTTCCATTTCACACTAGCTGTGTGGGTGTTCCTAAGTTTCAGTTTACCGTCCACTTTTTTTTTTTTTTTTTTTTGCACACAGAATTCCTTTGAGAAGCTCATGAGGTTTCATAACATGCTCCCAAATCTCTAGCTCTGACTTCTCCAGTTTGCATAACTGGTTATTTCAATTTAGATTGGTTTCTATCACTTTAATCCATTTCAGTTCAGTTCGTTGCTCAGTTGTGTCCAACTCTTCGCGACTCCATGGACTGCAGCACGCTAGGCCTCCCTGTCCCTCACCTCCCGGCATTTGCCCAAGTTCATGTCCATTGAACTGATGATGCCATCTAACCATCGCATCCTCTGTCACCCAAAGACACTAAATATTCCTCTAACCTGTTTGGTTTTAACCTGTTTGTTTTTCATAGTCTCTGATTTTTATTATACTTTTGCCCACAATTTTATCATTCTCAATGTTACCACCTTAGACCCTTTAATTTTCCATATGTACTTCTATAGGGGTTGCTAAACTAATCTGCTACCAGTCTCCTAGATTATTTCATTTAGTACTTGTTCAGTGTGCTTTCTGGTATTAAAAGCAACAGAAACATGGGTTTAGGAGTCAGAAGGATCAGGATATGAATCCTGGGCATTCTTCTAGGTTGGTTTCCTCAGTGTCAGTTAATGTGCTTTATTTATTCTCTTTTTCATTTGTTGATTGCTCTACTTGGAAAATAATTATTTCTAAGATGAGCTTATCTGTCAAAGTCCTTATCAAGTAACTCTTCATGAAAACTTTCATGAATACCCCAAACTAAAGTGATAATTATTTCAGAACAGATCTTATCTGTCTTACTGATTTCATGCCTTTCATAAACTTCCTTGTTTTAGAAGGCCTGTTTCCTCACATATTAATGCATTGTAAATCTTCTCAATGACACACTGTATGGTGGAGCTAATGGAAAAGAACAGGGATTGAGAATAAATGAGACCTACTCACCAGGCCTGCGTCTCAATCAGGTATTATATACCAATTGGGATGGTACGGCCCAGTCCACAGTGAACCATCATTTTCTAAGAATAGCCCTAATACACAGGGGTGGAAGCTCAGTGGCCATGCCTTCTATATGACCCTCCTCACTATTCCTGAAATATTAATCTAAGGATGGGAAACTGACCTCAGTTCAGTTAGAAACCCTGGAATGGTCTCAACTCTAAACTATGAAGCCTGGGGAGTGTTGCCATTCTTCTGGTCTACAAAAAGAAAGACTGAAGCCAACTGGCAGATCAGAGATACTTTTAAAAAACCCCAGCAATCTCAACATCCTTGTTAGCAGTTATTTTTGAGGACCACCCATATCTCAGCCCTTGATGTGGCTTGTGTAATATCCCAGTATTCATTCAATAAATGCTACCTTTTCCCTGAACCAGTTATTCCAACCCCATTTTGTTATTATTAATAGCTGTGTGGCTTTTACTTCTTTTATCCAGAATTTTCTTACACATAAAAAGCATTAAGACAGATAAGTGAAAACATCTAGGTAAAATGTCTAGTATATACTGATGTTTATTAAATTGCTCACTGATAGTCTTCTTTATGAAGACCAGAGGGAAACTTTAATGAACCTTCTGTTTTCTTTTCCCAAAAAGGGTCCTTACAAAAAACATAGCACTGGGACTTTCCAGTGGTGTAACAATCCGCCTTCCAGTGCAGGAGATGCAGGTTTGATCCCTGGTTGGGAACTAAGATCCCACATGCCTTGGGGCAACTAAACCCCCTCACCGCAACTAGAGAGCCTGCATGCTGCAGGTTAGAGAGCCCGCACCCTTAAAAGCCCGCGCACCACAGGTAGAAAAGCCTGCAGGCCACACTGAAGAGTGCACGCCTCAATGAAGACCCAAGTGCAGCAAATAACAAACAAAAAGCCTCACAGCACTGACTTGGTGTACAAACACATTTCCCAGGTAGCTCACTGCTAATATAACCATCAAGTTATCTAATTGCAGAGAGACTATAAAATGATTTATAGCCACCCTTACCACATAGATTTTTTTCATACTATACCCATTTTATAATAAGTAATATTTAATAGTAGAGGCTGCTCAGGTTTGAATCTTGGCTTCATTTATCCCATAAGATTGCTGGAGTAAATGAGATAAAAAATATATAAAGCACAGATTAATGAACGCACTCAGCCAATACAAGCAGCTGTTATTATTATTTTATTATTGATGGTGAGAGAACTAGATTAGTAGCTTGTTTCATTGGCTTGAGTCAAGAATAAACCTGGACTGTACATCAAGTTTTGTCCTCAGAAAGGGGAGATGAAGAACAAGCTGAAGACCAAAATGAAACAGACAACACAGACCTTGTAAGCTGGAAGAATCCTGCTATTTAAATTACAGTGAAAATCAACTTTTACAAGAAAGAAGACCCTAGCACTCAGAAATATAAAGGAGAGAGGTAAAAGAAATAAGAGGGCAGGCAATCAGAACTCAGCCTACTCAGAAGAAAGGACAAAGAAGCAGGCTAAGGAATCCTTTTTTGTTAGGCAGCTGGGAGGCACACACCCACCTTCTATTTTTAGAAGGTGACTGTGGCCAGGAGCAGGAAAGATAGGCTCTGTTCTATTTTTGAAGTTCCTCTCTAAAGAGTAGAAATTGGTTAGCCAAGAGAAGAAGAAAATAAAATGTTTTCCTGGTCATTTTTTGGTTTGTTTATAGGTGATTCCAGTTTACTTATAAGTATGTCAAAATGAAAGACTAAAGATGGTCTTAAATAGTTTAAATAAAGCCAAGGGTAGAGAACATTCCTATCACCATAGAAAAGATATATTAAACAGTAATGACTATACACTGTTTCAAAATAATTACTATCAAGAAATGATAATACTTTGAAAACTACTTAGAAGTGTATGTTTTAACCACTATCTCCTGATCCTCTTCTCTATTTGCAACTCCAATTTACATAGTACACTTTTGAATAAAAATTTGTATAATCTAATTTACAGTCCCACAGAAGATAAGTCCACTAGTTTCTAGACCTAACTCTATTAACTAGCTTTTGACTCCATCTCTGAATCTAAAGATTTTAGTCTATAACATCTATATTAAATAAGTTTATCTTTACACCTCCTTCAAGCTATTCTTTTAAGTATCTAAGAACTTAAAATTTGAAAGCATTCATTAAAAAATATTTATAGCCCATACCATTTCATATTATTTTGTTAGGTAAATGAGACCTAGTTTTCTCTCAAGAATTGGTGACATGTAAAAGTGGTAGTATTGTGTCTGTGTGTACTAAGGTAGAGGAGGCAAAAGATATTAGGATTTTTTTCTAATTATTTTTGATTTTATCTAATAGTAAAATACTCTCAAATTAAATAGTCTTAAATTAAAATACTCTCAAACCACATTCTGAATTACATGATTACTTGGATCATGTAATTGGATGCTTCATATGTTCTAACAACTTTTTAATGGCTTTTTAAATGCTCAGAAAAACTAAGAGTCACATAATATCATTTATATTAGCACCCCCTCACCCCCTAAATGAACTACTTAGCTATGAATCTAGCAAAATATGTATGAGATCTACATGAGGAAAACAAAAAACTCTGATGAGTGAAATCAAAGGAGTAAATAAATGAAAAGATAGTCCATGTTCATGGACAAGAAGACTCAATATTATCAAGTTATTAGTTCTTCTCAGCTTAATCTACAGATTCAACCCCAATCTAAATCCTGGTAGTTATTTTATGGATATGGACAAACAGATTCTAAAGTTGCTATGGAGAAATAAGAGACCCAGAATAGTGAATATAATACTGAAGAAGAACAAAGTTGAAGGACTGATACTACCTAACTTCAGGACTTAATATAAACTAACATAATGAAGACAGTGTTGTACTGGTTTAACAACAGACATATAGATCAATGGGAGAGAACAGAGAGCCTAGAAATATATATACATGCTGCTAAGTCACTTCAGTTGTTCCGACTCTGTGGGACCCCATAGACGGCAGCCCACCAGGCTCCTCCGTCCCTGGGATTCTCCAGGCAAGAACACTGGAGTGGGTTGCCATTTCCTTCTCCAGTGCACGAAAGTGAACAGTAAATACAGTCAATTGTTCTTTGACAAAGAAGCCAAGGCAATTTGGAGCAAATGGAGCAAATATCTTTTCAATAAATGGTGCTCAAACAACTAGACATTCACATTTAAAAAAAGATGAATCTAGACACAGATCTTGTGTGTTAAGTGGCTTCAGTCATATCTGACTCTCTGCAACCCTATGGACTGTAGCCTGCTAGGCTCCTCTGTGGGATTCTCCAGGCACAGACCTTACACCCTTCACAAAAATTAACTAAAAAGGAGGGATCATGGTCTAAACAGAAAACACAGAAGACCTTATGTATGGTGATGCCTTTTTAGATATAACACCAAAGACATGATCCATGAAAGAAATAACTGACAAGCTGGACTTCATTAAGATTGAAAACTTCTCTGTGAAAGACAGTATCAAGTCAAAGACTGGAAAAAAATATCTGTAAAAGACTCATCCAATAGATGACTGTTATCAATATACAAATAACTCTTAAAACTGGACAATAAGAAATCAAATAACCCAATTAAAAAATAGACTAAAGATCTTAACAGATACCTCACCAAAGAAGGTATACAGATGGCAAATAAGCATGTGAAAGCGTGCTCCACATCATATGTCATCAGGGAAATGCAAACTACAACTAAATTAAAACAACAATGAGATACTACTACATACCTATTAGAATGGCTAAATCTGGGACACTGAAAATAACAAATGTTGGTGAGGATGTAGAGCAACAGGAACTCTCATCCATTGTTAGTGGAAATGAAAAATGGTACAGACACTTTGGAAACCAGTTGGTCAGTTCCTTACAAAACTAAAAATACTCGTACCATAAGTTCCAGCAATCATGCTCCCTGGTATTTACCTAAAGGAGTTGAAAACTTATGTCCACACAAAAACCTGCACACAGATGTTTATAGCAGCTTATTCATGACTGCCAAATCTTGGAGGCAACCAAGATGTTCTTCACTAGACAACAGATAAATAAACTGTGGTACATCCAGAAAATGGAATATTATTCAGCACTAAAAAGAAATGAGCTATCAAGCTCATTTGAAAGCTATCAAGCTCAAATGAAAAGACGAGGAGGAAACTAAAATGCCTATTACTAAGTGAAAGAAGCCAATCTGAAAATGCTGTATACTATATGATTCCAACTATATGATACTCTGGAAAAGGCAAAACTATAGAGATAAGAGGCAGAGGTGGGAGGGAAGAGATAAATAGGTTGAGCAAAGAGGATTTTTAGGGCAGCAAAAATACTCTGTGTGATATTATACTGATATATGTCATTATATGTTTGTCCAGATCCATAAAACAATTAACAGCAAGAGTGAACCCTAAACATAAACTGGACTTTGGGTGATTAATATATGTCAATGTAACTTTGTCTCTGGTTAAAAAAAAAAAAAAAAAAAGTACCATTGTGGTGAGTGTTTTGATAATGGGGAAGGATATGCATTTGTGGGGACAAGGAGTATGTGGAAAATGTCTGTACTTCCCTCTCAATTTTGTTGTAAACATAAAACTTCTCTGAAAAATAATCTCTTAAAAAATTTAAAACTAACACTCTAAATGTAATGTAAAACATAATTATTTCATTATAACACATTTCTTAAATATTAACACTGTTTATTACTGGCACATGATCATTTTCTTTTTTAACCCTTAGGTCTTACAACCCATTGTTTCTTGCACAATAAATGTGTGTGTGTGTGTGGGGGGGGGATGGCTTAACATTTTCACGTAACTTTTAAAAAAATAAGGTATAAATTCTGCTAACGAATTCTCCTTCTGCATCCCATCTCACCATTTCTTTGTCTGTATTATGAACACTTACCAGATACAGTACATATCCCCATTCTGGAGCTGTGAAATAAGAAAGGATTCACAGAGTTGCAAGGCTAACATAGTCTTTCCTTCTTTTTCAGTGTTACAGATGATATCAATTCCACTCTTACAATCAGTTTTCAGTAAATGCTATAAGATGGAAAGAAAACTCAGTTCATATCATTAAAAATATCTAGAAAGATAGTTGTAATAAATGTTTAAGCATTAAGAAGAATTTAGATTTCTAATTTTCTTCTACAAAGACAATGAATTATACAGAACTATTTTTATGGTTTTCCATAGTTTCACTATATATAGCACCTACAGTTTATAATGATTACTTTTAACCTCAATGTCCATAGCTTGTAGGTACGTAGGGTCCATATTAGGAAAAGATTAATTCTTTCATCTTAAAAAAACACCAAAGTAACAAACACTGGAATTTAATTTCTTAGCATTTTAAGATGCAAAATCCTGATGCTTCTCAGTTTTTATTTAACCTGTCACACCAGAAACTCGCTCAACATGAATAATGCTTATCAATGAAAATTCTAATTTCATCATTTGTTAATATGAGCTAATTCAATATGAGCTTAAAAATGGTATCAAAGGGAATAAATCTAGATAATGTAATCTTACAGCCTTTGATAGTACTGTAAAAGGAATTTACCAAAAATGGGCTACATATTTTTTGGTAAGTTTAATAGGCAAACAATCTCAAACAATACCTCTCGGAATAGGTGATCTTCTACAGGTGACATAAACAGACAGGTGAAGAGTGCTTGATGGAAGTACAAGTCTTTACTGATTTCTGGGTGATTTATACAACATTTAATAAGAGCCATTGCTTCAGGTATGCGTTCACAAGCAATTAGGTATCTGGCACGTAGTTCAAAGAATAGTGGATTTTCAGAACTTAAATATTTGTTCACTATATTAAAAAGAAAACAGACTCTTATTACTCTCAAGAAAAGACTGTCTCAAACATTTTTATTTGACACTTCAGCACTAACATGTAGTATCTAATTAAATTAACTATTTAATTAAATAGCATTTTCCTTATTAGGAGTTTGTGAAAAGAATATATCAGTTAAATGATTGGGAAAATGGCAATAAAAGACAACAAAACTATGCCCAAGAAATATTTGCTGATTCTTTCTCAATCTAAATAAAGAAGCAAAATTAGAAAAACAAACAAACATGAAATACTCTTTTTTTGTGTTCTCTAATGTTAAAATATGTTTCAAATGGCACAGGATCTGGAATTTCTTTCTAGTCTAAGATTATGTACTTTGTCTTCTTACCATTATTTTCATTACTGTAAGATTAGAAGGCTAAATCCTAATCTGCCATTAAAACCATATTAATTATAGCAAAATATAATTTGAATTAGTGAAAAGTTTGGTCATAAAAGAAATACATTTTATTACTTTATAACAAAAAAGTAAGCTAAATGTAATGTCAAATAGGACTGCTTATTAATATATGTCCATTAATATATGCCCAAGGATAATTACTAAACTTAATACTTGCTTTTACACAGTTTTAAAATATATAAACACCTTTAGCTACATAAGTTTATTCAGACCTAACAACAACCTCATGACAGATATAATACTTGTTTTACAGATCACAAAACTGAGTCTCAGAGAGGTCAAATGACTTGCCCAAGGACAAAGAATTAATTAAATAAGTGGCAGAGCAGGAAATGGAACCCATATTTCATAATTTCAAATGCAAAAATGTTTTAGTTAATTATATATATTTAATCAATAGCTTCTGAAATGCCTATGAGTAATGTTTTATTTGGGCTTCAACATTTGCCTTGCAACTCTGTTTATAATATATGAACAGCATACAAATATGATTTGTATAGTTAATGCAAAAATAAACTTCAGACTGATCTTTACCCTAATGATCACAAGAGTCAAGGCATCCACATTAATGAGCTTCTAGAGCAGCTTTTCCCAAAATGAAGTATGCTAGGGTAAGTATAAAAGGAGTATGTATCAAAGAACTATACATAGTATGTGCTGTGCTGTGCTGTGTTTAGTTGCTTAGTCATGTCCGACTCTTTGCAGCCCCATGGATTATAACCCACCAGGCTCCTCTGTCCATGGGAATTCTCCAGGCAAGAATTCTGGAGTGGGTTGCCATGCCCTCCTCCAGGGGATCTTCCCAACCCAGGGACTGAACCAGGTCTGAGGCATTGCAGGCAGATTCTTTACCGTCAGAGCCACCAGAGAAACCTATAAACTGTGTATATAAAGGGTATCAGCCTCACACCGACCAACAATGGGTTTGTTCTAGCTCCTACTTAGAGAAACCTAAAAGTTATCTGAAAATCCAAACTCTTCTCTCTTGTTCTCACTCTGTATGAATCTGTCTTTGCCCAGCTCCTGTACCCTCTGGCCACATTCCCCAGCTTCCTCAGATTCCTTCAAAGCTGTCACCCCTGCCTTCCCTAAATTTGATGGTTCATACATTCCCTCAGTAATCCTACTCTTCCTCCTCCGATGCAACTACTGCCTCTGTCTTCAGTTTTGTTTTTTTTTAATTCCTTTCTGAGACCTTCACATCAAGTGCTAGTTCTCCTTTCTATCCCTTATATTTATACAGTGATACCACTGCCACATGTACCTTAGCTCTTTCCTTCTAGTCTTGTCCTACTTCCCATCTCATTCCACCACTCTCATTTCTCCTGGTCTTATCTCTTTTCATCTTCTCTCACATCTTTTCTTGTCCCCTATGCTTGTATCTGGGGGTCAGCTTGCTTGTAAGCCCTAGAATCATAGCCCCTTCCCCACTCAGTTCTACTCACAACCCACTCCCACCCCTTTACCTGGACAAATAGAAAGATCCTAACATACTCAGGCAGTTGGTGGTGGGCAATGTTTTCTCCCCAATGTCTGAATGGTTCCAGAGGTCTTGTCTTTTCCCTTTGGCCATGTTATAACTGCACTCCATAGGCTCTCCCCATGCTCTCAAATGTGTCCAGACTTTTGTGCTTATTCTAAGTTTCGGTGACCCGAATATTCTGGGGCTCAGAAATAATACAGCAAATATATATATATATTTTTGAAGAATTAATTAGAAATAGTTGACAGAGCTTCCTGCCTTCAAAAGGAGATTTTGGCTCATTGGAATATAGATTAAAGAGAAGGTGATGTCAAAAAGGTATGCAGATAGTAAGGGGATGAGGCAAAACTCCTACTGATGAAGGAAGTTTGGGAAATACTGCTCTAGAGTATTTGGAACTGAAATTTACTTACTCATTTAATTAGTCATTCACTTATGCATTCATGTGGTCATTCATTCAATAAACAAGTACTGATACTTAGCACCTACTACTCTGTACCAGGCACTGGGCTAGGTGTAGGATATGTTAGTGTTTATCAAAACAAAAGCTAAAGGAGCTCCATCCTTCATAGAGTTTCCTGTATAAGGGAGATTCCATGTGCTTAAGCAGGGTGTTGTTTTTTTTTTTAAGGGTGTTCCTACTTAAATAGATTTTAAAAACATAACTGAAGTGACAAATACAAACTCTTTGTAAATAAGTAGCATCTGGATACTAAATATGTTAACACTCTGAATTTTAATAGGGAATTACTAGAGATAGTTTTACCTAATCTTGTGTCAAATCACTCTTGGGCTGGGTTAATATAGCAAATTAAACACACTTCATGTGAAAATACATTACTCTTATTCAGTACTGTAAATAAAAAACACTAATACTGCTCTAGTTAGAAAATGAAATTGTGTTTGTTTCTCACAAATGTAGGTTTAGATTTGAGTCTCCTGTAGTACCTATCTCCTGAGATGCGGGCTGGGCTTTTAGAACAGCTTGCAACACAGGATCTTCCCATGGGCCACCATCTCTAATGATTCGAGTCACCAGTTCCAGATTCACATTTCCATATCTGCGGAGGTGATTCTGGCATTCCTAGGAGAGAAAAATCATTTTGGCTTTGTGAATTTAAAGGGGTTAAAAACTAAACTTGATCATCATTGTCAATAAAATGACTGATGGTCAATAAGGCAGCTGTTAAACTATGAAAGAGAAAGGGTTGCTTCAGTAACCTAATTAGGGTATCAAAACCCCATTAGTACACAAATAGGCTTTAATGCCAAAGGTTACACAGTTTATACAAAATTGGACTTAGAAAATCCCATTATAGCAGGGATAAAGTGTAACCTAAGGGAAAAACATAAGGGATGCATCATTCCTAGGAAAAGAACCAGGTTGCAAAAATATAAAACGTGTATGTTCAGTTATGTGAGGGCTCATAAAGTTTACATTAACAATGGCAGGCCTGACAATAAGAAGGGAATAAAGAGGTCCCTGTCCAATGCAGACTCTGGCTGGCAGGTAGGTACAGGACCTTGTCCCTGATCCCAGATGTAGAATCTTAGATGTGGCAGAGGCTGGAAGATGGAAATTCTATTCTACTTTGTTGTATAAGTAGATTTAGAGTCTTGAGATGAGAAATGACAGGTTGAAGGAATGAATCTAGCCTATAATATGAAGACTTTGCATTAGATTTAAGGTAAAGATACTATTGATAAGTTGGGCATTAACTGATAATTTGTCTATGCATTTGTGGGGGTTACAAAAGATATTTAAAATGTTTTTATAGACTGGTGATTAAAATATGAGTTATATAACAAGTTTGTAAACAATGTTAAAGAGAACTTGGTTTACTGAATTTATTTATTAGACTTAGATTTACATGATTTAATCATTTTATTAGGCATTTTAGATTCATTATGTACTTTGTCAGGTGTTTTTTAAAACACTTCATGGAATCTTATAATTTATAAAGATTAACTGAAAATCTAGTGAAGGTATAGATAGATTTATTTTTTAATGCATAAATTGAACTTAAGGCCTTAAGAAAAAACTAGATACTGACATTGGCAGTGCTAAAAACTGGAATAAAATGCACATCACTTAGAACACAAACAACTGTCAAAATTTTTTTCTGTGCTCAAAAAATCCCTCAGACGTGAAAAACTTAGTTATAAAGCGAAGCTTAGGATAAAACCACATACATTTACAAATTTTACTTAGATGAATCATTAGGCTACATATTCAAGGTGGCAATTAACTTTTTGCTTTTATTGGCACTTTTCATTCATTGTTAAAATACATGAAAGAGGCTTTGTCTTCTAAGAGAACAAGGCAGCAGAAGAAATTAAGTTTCAAGACAAAGAACCGTTCCAAGAAGTACCACTAAGTCAAACATGAAAATAGCCTCTAAAAGTCACTTATGGAATTCCCAAATTAAAATAAGCAGGCAAGCAAACAAAAACCCTATAAACAGTGGGCAAATTACTTAACCTTTCTGCTTTTTCAGTTAACTCTTCTACAAAATGGATACTAAAAACACCTACTTCATAGGATTGTTGTGAGGATTAAATAACACATAGTACTGAAAAGTGCTTGGGACAATGCCTGACACATAACAAATACTTAATAAGTGCAAGTTACTTTTTTTCTAGTATTTTTAAAGATTCTGAATAAATATTTAATTTTAGGACACCCAACTGCTTAGCATAAAATTAATTTCTATATTTCCATGTGTCAGCATGTTATAGCACTCATAAAAATAAGGTATAAAGTTATTGATCAGCCATGATTTTTTAAACACGTGGAACACAGTAATGATCTGGGCAATGACTTAACGGATAAAAATTATAATCAGTTTCAAACCTCAAGGTAAATAAATTCCTAAATTACTCTAGACATATGTATCATTGCCCATACAAATTAAGCTACCGTAAGCTGGCTTTTGGTCCAAAGCACAAGAAATAAGGTAAGCTGGATGCCAGCCCATGAATCACTGGTGAGGCTTTCAATCTGCTGTGGAACTCTTGGTGAGGCACCAATAATATAGCACTTAGCACTGCGGGACCTAAAACAGGACTTGGGTCTCAAGTCAAAAGATGATGAAACAGATCTACTGCTAATATCTTAAACCTGGCAGAAAATAAGAAACACTTGGAGGTCTTGTTAAAAGATGATTCCCAGACCCCAATTCAAACCTACTGTTTTAATTATTAAACCTACTATTTAATTATTATAATTTAAAGTTTCTAAGGGAAAACCCTAATAACCTGTATGTTTAACAACAGCTAGCCCTCAGTAAGCTCTGGCATATGTTTTCATTGTACTTCCTACATTTAAAGTGCACTATCATAAATGTTTATAGTATAAAGTATATATTTGCACTCCTACCAATCCTTCTATTAAAATTAGTAAATTAGATTAAGTTCATTTTCTAAGATACAATTATATTTAAGTGAAAGTTTTGTTTTTTGGTGCATGCATTCCTTGAGTCAAATACAACATATTTTGGAGACCACTTCTATGGGGAAGTAAATCTGGATAGGAAATAGAGATGAAATAAAGATTTCACTTTGGTCTATTTAATAAGACACAGAATGAAAGAAAAGTTTTTAAGTATCTTTGGGCTCATTTTTCCTTAAATAGTATGGTGAATGGTTTTCAATTTAAAAGCTCTCAAGTGAAAAAGGAAATACTTAAATCACTCTAGATTTACAACTTACCTTTTCTGAGTATATTTATATTGTATTTTTAGGAGGTTTATTTAATTAAAAAACCTATATATTAACTTGGACCTATATATTAACTTAATCCTTTATTTACTCACTGCATTGTACTAAATATAATTCCCTTGGAAACTTACATTCAGCCTTGTGTCTTTACCAAAGTAGAGAGAAAACATAACTTCCTCACTCTTCTTTTATAATCTGTTTAGTTCCAGAAGACTTTTCTTTCACAAACTTGCTGTCACTTTGCATGTCTGTGTAGCTGCAGGTCAGTGTTCTGGTCATTACACAAACTTAATCTGAATCCTTTTGTTTATCATAGTATAAAAGTTCTTAATACTTAAACTTCGTATTTAAGGACCTCTGAATTTACCAACCTAACTCATTCACCTATGAATGAACACCATGACTCCGCTTCTCCAGCCTGGTTTTTAACGTCTCCTAAGCTTATCTCATACTTCCTTGCCTATGCCTTTTCTACCACTCTTCCCTACAACTTTCTCCTGTCTTCCCACTGAGAAGCCTCCACTAGCTACCTCAATCCATAATAATTCTCCAGCAGTATTGAAAATCTGTACAACTCCACTCTTCTGGTACTCATTATATAGGAGAAAGGCCGTGCATTACTGAGTAGGTGTTGCCATCATCTTACTTCCTAGGTAGTTAAAAGTTTCTTCAGTCAGAAAAGGAAAGTATACCAGAGAAGACATATTCTTAAATGATAGATAACTTTTAAAATCAAATTAGGATTTTATAGAAATCTGTGAAAGCAGAAGCATTATGAAATATGTCTTATTTTGAATGAAATCAGATTCCAGAATTAAGTATAAAATACCACGTCAAATTCATTCATAAGCAAGATATTGCAGCAGATCAAAGCAAAAATGTAAAAGGTATTCAATGTGATTGATTTATAAAACCAAAGACTTTAAAACACAGCAAACTCTTTATAATTTATAACACTTGGAAATGAGAAGGATCATATCTTTTATTACTATATTTTCATTAGCTGTGGTAAAGTACTTCAAAACGGGTAAAATTCAAAGATGTTATGCAGTTTTCTTTTACAAAAAGACAGTTCTCACAAATTTGCTGTTCTTTTCTGTGAGAGGTTTCTGAGAAGTATTTATCTGATGTTTTTGAAAAAATTAGCATTCTGAGTTTTCTAATATAGAAAGAATAGTATACAGTGAGAAAGTTATTACTCTGAAAAAGAAAGTTCTTAAGAGATGATCATTTAAAATAGATGTCTGGATGTATTTACATCATTACATGACTGTTGTTGCCCCAATTCAATACCAACTATAATGCTTGTATTTATGCCATTAAAAAAATGTAATTAGAATTTTCTGTTTAAAACATCCTTCATTTGGAGCATTTTAATGAGTTTTCAGTTTATTTGTTTAAAAATGGTTACTGTTCAAGAAAACAGTGATTTCAGAAACAACAAATTTAGTCAAATTGCAAAAAAATTGCAAATTGCAAATTTTTTATTCATATTTTTATGTTTTATAATAGTTGTTGTTTAGTTGGTAAAGTCATGTCCAACTCTTTTGCAACCTCATGAACTGTAGCCCAAGAGGCTCCTCTGTCCATGGGATTTCCTAGGCAAGAACTTTGGGGTGGGTTGCAATTTCCTCTTCCAAGGGGTCATCCCGACCCAGGGATCAAACCCATGTTTCCTGTATTGGCAGGCAGATTTTTTACCACCGAGCCACCTGGGAGCCCATATAGTATTAATGAAAGTGAAAGTGTCCATCACTGTTGTGTCGCACTCTTTGCAACCCCATGGACTGTAGCCCACCAGGCTCCTCTCTCCACGGGATTCCCCAGACAAGAATACTGGAGTGGGTTGCCATTCACTTCTCCAGGGGATCTTCGGGACCAGGGATCGAACCTGGGTCTTCCACATTGCAGGTAGATTCTTTACCATCTGAGCCACAGGGAATATTTCCAAATACTATAGTATTAGTACATGTACATAAAATAACACCTATACACATATTGGAGATATATGTTCAAACTTAAAAAGTCTGAATGGGTATGATATCAGAAGTCTAAGGATTCCTAGTTTTAGGTATTATTTATTTATTTTGTGTTTGGTATCAGTTATAAAACTCATCTTCTTCTATTGATCCTAATGGCTTGGCAGTTTTCTTCAACATCTCCTGGTCTGCTTCTTCTTTGCCATTAATAGGTTTGTACTCTAGTCGATGCCTTCATCTGCTATCACTCAGATAGCCGCAGTAAAGTTTCTTATTTCTCTCTCTCCCCATTAAGGTGGTCTTGAAAAGGCTTTAAAATGTTAAGACCATGAAGCATTTAAGATAGTATAAATAAAAACATTTCTTTAAACCTATTCTTTTGACCCATACATTATTGCACACACGTGGCTGCATCATTTAGTAGATTAGGGAACACTGGAAAGAAGGCTGAGTTGAGAATAGGATTCTATAAACCTCAACTCATTTGAGCTTAAGTTTCTGATCTATAAAACAAGGAATTATTAAATTTCTAAGGTGACTGTCATCTTAAAATTATAAAAAATTCACTATTTGCATATAAATTATCCATATTTCACTTTAAAAATAACTAGAAATTATGTATTTATAAGTGAACTATTCGGAGAAGGCAGTGGCACCCCACTCCAGTACTCTTGCCTGGAAAATTCCATGGACAGAGGAGCCTGGTAGGCTGCAGTCCATGGGGTCGCAAAAAGTCGGACATGACTGTGAGACTTCACTTCCACTTTTTACTTTCATCCATCAGAGAAGGAAATGGCAACCCACTCCAGTGTTCTTGCCTGGAGAATCCCAGGGATGGTGGAGCCTGGTGGGCTGCCATCTCTGGGGTTGCACAGACTCGGACACAACTGAAGCAACTTAGCAGTAGCAGCAGTGAACTATTGGGGCTTTTGAAAAAATAAAAATATTTATGAGTTATTATCTCCTATTTAATAAACCTGATTAAATTTTTTTACATTAAAAATTTTTAGGTAACAATGTAAATGTTACTTAGTTTTTTTCTGAAGGGAAATCAATCATAAATAAAGTAAAACCACCAACTCAGTATAATCAGATTTCAGAATTAATTGGTAGTTGCCATA
Source organism: Bos taurus (assembly GCF_002263795.3). Lineage (NCBI taxonomy): Eukaryota > Metazoa > Chordata > Mammalia > Artiodactyla > Bovidae > Bos > Bos taurus. Next base: position 36,124,242 of record NC_037328.1, on the reverse strand, counting down.
ATAGGCTTCCCTCATGGCTCAGATGGTAAAGAATCCACCTGCAGTGTGGGAGACCTGGGTTTGATCCCTGGGTTGGGAAGATCCTCTGGAGGACGGTATGGCAACCCACTCCAGTATTCTTGCCTGGAGGATCCTCATGAACAGAGGAACCTGGCAGGCTATAGTCCATGGGGTCACAAAGAGTAGGAAATGACTGAGCAACTAAGCACAGCACAGCACAGCACTTTCAATTTAAAGACAGAAAATTTAATTTCTGCATATCTTATTAAGAAACATTTACTTCTAATTTAGTTTAAAATTATTTTTACATAGCAAGTCTGAAGATTACAAAGAAATATATTTCTATGTGTGTTATCTGAGTGTGAAAGTACAACCTACCCTACTATCAATAATTTAAAATAAGTAATGAAATGATATGGCCATCAGAGAAGTGCTATTGTTACAGTTCTAACCTGTAAGACAGACCCTGAAGCAGAATTAGGGTAGCTGCAAGATTTACTTGAACACAGGTTCCTAGGCAAACTAAATATAAAATATGACTCCGTGAATAGGTCAGTCAAGAGAACAGGTCACAATATGGGTTATGTTACAAATTGACAAGTTACTAAAGCTCCAATAAATATTGTTGAATGAATGAATAAAATTTCTCAAGTCTTTGGTTTAATGATTTATTTAGAAATATTTTATCTGGGAAAATATATATTACTTTAGGTATTAATATGTTCAGATAATATGGGAACACAATTTTGAAACTGCTTCTCACAGAAGGTCTTGCTCTTAAGCTGATATTTGTTGTTCAGTCACTCAGTTGTGTCTGACTCTTTGCAATCCCATGGACTGCAGCATGCCAGGCTTCCCTATCCTTCACCATCTCCCAGAGTTTGCTCAAACTCATGTCCATTGCATGGAGTCAGTGATGCCATCCAAACATCTCGTCCTCTGTCATACCCTTCTCCTCCTGCATTCAATCTTTCCTGGGATCAGAGTCTTTTCCAATGAGTTGGCTCTTTGCATCAGGTGGTCAAAATATTGGAGCTTCAGCATCAAGCCTTCCAATGAATAATCAGGGTTGATTTCCTTTAGAATTGACTGGTTTGATCTCTTTGCAGTCCAAAGGACTCTCAGCAGTCTTCTCCAACAGAGAAGGTTCGAGAAAGAATCAATTCTTCAGCGCTTAGCCTTCTTTATGGTCCAGTCTCACATCCATACATGACTACTGGAAAAACCATAGCTTTGACTAGACGGACCTCTGTCGGCAATGTCTCTGCTTTTTAATACACTGTCTAGGTTTGTCATAGCTTTTCCTTTAAGAAGAAAGTGTCTTTTAATTTTATGGCTGCAGTCACTGTCAGCAGTGATTTTGGAGCCCAAGAAAACAAAGTCTCTCACTGTTTTCATTGTTTTCCCATCTATTTACCATGAAGTGATAGGACTGGATGCCATAATCTTAGTTATCTGAGTGCTGAGTTTTAAGCCAGCTTTTACACTCTCCTCTTTCACTTTCATCAAGAGGCTCTTTAGTTCCTCTTCACCTTCTGCCATAAGGGTGGTGCCATCTTCAATAATTATGAGGTTATTAATATTTCTCCCTGAAATCTTGATTTCAGCTTATGCTTCACCAGCCCAGCATTTCTCATGATGTACTCTGCATATAAGTTAAATAAGCAGGGTGACTATATATACAGCCTTGATCTACTCCTTTCCCAATTTGGAACCAGTCTGTTGTTCCATCTCCGGTTTTAACTCTTGCTTCTTGATCTGTATACAGATTTCTTAGGAGGCAAGTAAGGTGGTCTGGTAGTTCCATCTCTTTCAGAATTTTCCAGTTTGTTGTGATCCACACAGTCAAAGGCTTTAGCGTAGTCAATGAAGCGTAAGTAGATGTTTTTTGGGAATTTTCTTGCTTTTTCTATAATCCAATGGATGTTGGCAATTTGATCTCTGGTTCCTCTGCCTTTTCTTTTTTTTCTCTGCCTTTTCTAAATCCAGCTGATACATCTGGAATTTCTCAGTTCATGCACTGTTGAAGCCTAACTTGGAGTTATATTTTAAAACCTTTTAACCAGAGTTACAAAGGTAGTTTTGAATACCAAGATGAGAAATTTGCCAAATCATTTGGGAAATTTATTCCAATTAGTCTAGGGAAGGGACATGATCTAGGTTTTGAGAAGGTTTTAGTGGAATGTCAATAGTTCTAAACTTATTCCTATTAGCTAAAATAATAAAATCTGGGAGACACACTGGTCTTATGAAGATGATGAATATATACTCTCACTTCTTTTTGTGTGTGTGTTAGTTGCTCAGTCATGTCCGACTCCTTGTGACCCCATGCACTGTAGCCTGCCAGGCTCCTCTGTTCAAGGAATTCTCCAGGCAAGAATACTCGAGTGGGTTGCCATTCCCTTCTCCAGGGGATCTTCCCAAACCAGAGATCGAACCCTGGTCTCCTGCATTGCAGGTAGATGCTTTACCATCTGAGCCACCAGTGAAGCCACTCTAACTTCTCAGGGGAGATCAACATTTGCCCCAGTAAAACATGGTGGACATAACAAGCTATTTACACTCCTCTCTTGTGGCTGGTTCTTTTACTTCTGATTATTTTTTGCTCTTCAAGATGCTATTACAGTAAGATAGCCTTGGGCCTCCTCCTGTTTGTGAGTTTTTGTCCCCTATTTCCTCCACCTCCTTTCCCTACTCACACAAAGAAGGTCAAACAGATGGAAAAATAGGGTAGAGTACCAAGAAAAAAAAAGCTTAATTAAGACCAACTTCTCTGCTCAGTCGCTCAGTTGTGTCAGACTCTTTATAATCCTGTGGACTGTATCCTGCGAGGCTCGTCTGTCCATGTGATTCTTCACACAAGAATACTAGAGTGGGTCGCCATTTCCTCCTCCAGGGGATCTTCCCTGACCCTGGGATTGAACCCTGCATCTCTACAGAGCTCTAGCAGTAATGCGTTTAGATTACAGGTTGGGGTTTTGTTGACTACTTCAGGGTCAATCTCTCCCTCCCCCCCTAAATTAAACAAGTGAACAAAAATCTATATAACATTTATTTTTCTCTTGATTAATAAAATGATACATGGTCTTGACTTGAAACAAATTAGAGAGATATACATAAAAACGCATAAATCTACCATTAATTGGGCATCCTTCAGTTCAGTTCAGTTCAATTTTCAGTTGTGTCCAACTCTTTACAATCCCATGGACTGCAGCATGCCAGGCTTCTCTGTCCATCATGAACTCCCGAGCTTGCTCAAACTCATGTCCATCGAGTCGGTGATGCCATCCCACCATCTCATCCTCTGTTGTCACCATCTCCTGCCTTCTTCTTTCTCAGGATCAGGGTCTTTTCCAATGAGTTGGCTCTTGGCATCAGCTGGCCAAAGCATTGGAGCTTCAGCTTCAGCATCAGTCCTTTCAAGGAATATTCAGGACTTATTATTTCCTTTAGGACTGACTAGTTTGGTCTCCTTGCAGTGCAAGGGACACTCAAGAGTCTTCTCCAGTTGAAAAGTATCAATCCTTTGGCACTAGCCTTATGGTTCAACTCTCACATCCATATATGACTACTGGAAAAACCACAGCTTTGACTATATGGACCTTTGTTGGTAAAGTAATGTCTCTGCTTTTGGGCATCATTAGTACTTGGATATTCCAAAGATATTTAAAACTCTTGCGTCTAGAATGGAACTTATCTTCTTTCTAGATCTTCCTCTTCCCCATATGATCAATGCTCAGTTAGTGAATAGCACTACTCTACGTGGTTATTTGAAAGAAGGAAACTGGCAACCCAGTCCATTATTCTTGCCTGGAGAATCCCATGGACAGAGAAGCCTGGTGGGCTGTGGTCCATAGTGTTGCAAAGAGCTGGACAGGACTGAAGTCACTTAGCACATACATGGTTACTTCAGCTTAAATGCCCAAGAATATACTTGATTCCTCTTTATTTTCCTTACTTCCATCCAATCAGTACTATAATCTGAGATCTCAGTTGTTGATTATTGTGTGTGTACTTTTATTCAAAATTTATAGTTTCTTTTTTTCAGAATAATTTCTGATATTAATAGGATTTTCATAACAACATATTAACAATAGTGTGCTTACTTTTACTTGTTTCTTCAGATCAGTCCTATTTTTTTTTCCCATAACCACTCTGGGTAAATTCTTTGCTTTGATCACTTCTAAATCAGCTGGTTTCTTTCTTTCATTTTCCTGATAAAAGATAGGTAGCTGGTTTGTCTTCTAAGTATCTGGACTATTTATTTCTGTTGCCCTCTCTCATAAACTACAGGGCTTGGCATCTGTATTATTAAATAATACTTTTTCCCTTTAAAAACTCAGGATATTATTTGTTCTGCCATTTGTTACAATGAAGAAGTTCACTGCAGACCTGATTTTATTCTTTCCTTTATGAGAACCCTAGTTTTTCTATGTGAGTCCTGCATCTGTAGGAGTTTTTTTTATCCTAAAAACGAAGACTGTAATAAGATATGGCTGTATGTAACCATGAATTGAAAATTAATTTTTAAAAATTATTTACTTCACTGGTTTGGTTTTTCTTAGAGCTAGTCTGCTGTTGATAGCCTTCACTACACTTTTAATTTAGTGGTTTCCTCTCCATATAGTATTTTACTTCCATACATCCTTGAGGTTGTCCTTTCTTTTAAATTTCACTTCAGTTTCACAGAAGATACTTGAGACTCAACCACAGCAAGAACATAACTGATCCTTAAAAAACAAACAAAAAAAAGAAAACACCTTTTATCTTACCATGTAACTGATGGTAATTCATGTTATTTAGTCTCTTCATTCATCTCTACCTAGAGTATTTATAACAGAGAGCTGTTTTACTAATGGATAAATAGGTCTTTGTCAAATTTTTCAAGTCCAAACAGAGAAGGTAAAAGTTTCTAACTGTGATTTGTTAAGAGTAATGGCCTGTGAGGCAGTAAATTATGAGGAAGCTACAGCTGGAGCTGTACAGCTGAGCTATTCAGAAAACGGTCTTAACCTCTGGGTATTGGGACAGGCTGCATTTAGTTTGGGTCATACCATCATTCTCTCAATGAAAGGAATGCTCTCATGCAGAGCCATACATGCCATTTTTAATGTAGATTTAACAGTCACATCACAATTCCTGTTCTGTTGGTTCTGCTGCACACCTAGTGTATTTTCAGGAAGCACCAACCAGAATGAGATTGGCCACATACCAAATGACCCACTATTTGCTATTTCCTCTGGCCTCTACTGTTACAAGCTGGTGGGGGGAGCCACATATTACTGGATAGCACTGGATGGTTCTCTCTTTTATCTCTGTCTCTCATTTCCCTATTTAATCACATTCAGTTAACCAACTGCCGATTTTATAGCATTCACAAGGAATTTTTTTCCAAATTTTACATTATTTTTGTCATTTCATTGAGAGTCTGTTTAATAAAATTAATGGATTTTGGAGACCAAGTGTAATGAATTCAATTACAAGCCTATGGAAAGCTCACCAATGAACAGATTAAAATAAAAATAATAATAATGAAGTTGGTGCATCACACAAGAAATGTGTCATCTTATGTTGAGGTAAAGAAAAATTACCAGAGGCCAAGTTCCAAGAAAGCAAGCTTTTAGGAGCCAGCACAGATCCTCCTCATCTTACAATGGGGTTAAGGCCTAATAAACCACTGTAAGATGAAAATACCATAAGTCGAAAATGCATTTAATACATCTAACCTCGCAAACATCATAGCTTAGCCAAGCCGGCCTTAAAAATGCTCAGAACACTTCTACTGGGCTTATAGTTGGGAAAAGTCATCTATCACAAAGCCTATTTTATAATAAAATGTTCAACACCTCATGTAATTTATTGATTATACTGAAAGTCAAAAACAGAATGGCTGTCTGGGTACAGAATGGTTTTAAGTGTACTGGTTGTCTACTCTCATGATAGCATGGCTAATTGGAGCTACTGGGAGCTGCTGCCACTGCCCAGCATCATGAGACAGCACCATATACCATATCATTAGCCAGGAAGAGATCAAATTTCAACATGTGAAGTACACTTTCTACTGAATTGTACGCTTTCACACCATCGTAAAGCTGAAAAATCCTAAGTTGAACCACTGTAAGTTGGGGACAATCTGTATATGGAACATCTGGCTCTAAGAATGAAGTTTCCTCTTGGAATAAAGCAGAGTAAAATATAGTCAATGGATAAGAAGAATAAGTAATTTCTACCTAAACAACTCAAGGTTTAGGAAATCTGAAATTCACAGAAGAAAAGAATAAGCTTAAGAGGTAGGTTTTGATTTCATCATGAAAAAACAGAAATCCTAATAATATGACTTCATGAGTTCACATACTTCACCAGACAGGCTATAGGCCTTCCTTAGACCTTAAACCTGATCATTTTTCTAAGAACAACGCCAAACGGAGGACCCTATACAGCAAATACAGTTACTGTTTCCACTTAACAAACAATGAAACTGACACTGAAATTATGTAACTTGCCCAAGATGACAGAGTGGCAAGTCGGGAAATGGGAAGGAAATGGGTGGGGGAAGAGAATGAACAATTAACTCAAATCTGCCAAGAATGTTAGTCCCTTGCTAATTCAAAGTGTGATCTAGGGACCAGCACCATCAGCATCACCTCATAGCTTTTAGAAATGCAGATTCTCAGGTCCCAACCCAGAACTACTGAATCATTAACTTGGATTTTAACAAAATTCCCATACACTAAAGTATGAGCACCTGTGTTTGTCCTACTTCTTGCAAAGAAGAGCATGATGTTAGCTGGTATGAATCTGTATGAAAGATGGATAGAAATGTACCACTTGGGAACTAGGGCTTGTACTAGTAGAAAGTATTAAAAAAAAAAATTCAAAAGGTGACATTGGGTTCGTCATTGGATTATCAAAGGTTGGTCTAAAGCCTGGAGAATTCACAAGCTTACAAATGTGAGGTTTTAAAGGAGTATACATGATGGACTACATATTGTCTTTTCTTGAGTCCCTTAGGGCACATGGCTGGGGAAGCACCAGCAGCAGCGGTTCAGTTAGAAAATGAAGACTATTCTCCAGATAAAGCTAAAATGGGTACAAAAGGTGAAATTTCTCCAAGGAGACAGAAATTAGAGGCTTAGGAAAATTTAGAGTAGGAGTGGGCCACAATATCACAAGTAGCAGAAATGTAGAGACTGAAAACAAACAGAAGAAGGGGTGGGTTTTAGAATTTGTTGAGGAAACAGAAAACTGTGCAAACCTATTGAGGTTGAGGAACTCTCTATTGAGTGATTAATTATTGAGATAACTGAATGGAAACTCTGTTGACAAAGCGAAAAAAGGATATACCCTTCACAAATATTATGATTTCACACATTTAAAACAGAAGTCAAATACTGTCTCTCATCAAATCTAAAAACACTTCAGTATTTCCCACTGAAGTCATTTGTCACTTTCTAAAATACTTGCAATTTACAAAGGTTTGACTTCTTGTCTTTCTGTCTCGAAACTAGAATTAAAGCCCACAATAGCAAGGTTTTTCTGGTTTTGCTTATTACAGTTTTTTGCCAGAGCTTAGTGCATAGCGCACAGTGGGAACTAAATAAATATTTACTGAAGCAAAAATTCAAGAATAGATTGCTAAGGACACAAGTGTCGAAGGAAAAATGGAATGGAAAATTATTTTAAAATACCTGAATATAGACTCTAGTTAGAATGCAGTTTCCATGAGAACAAGTATTTTTACCTCTTTTGCTCAATGTAAGGATGGATACAATAGAAAGTTCAATATAAATGTAACTGATTCTAAGATGTGTTTTTTTCATATTTTTTTTAACACTAAGATCATATTGTTTTACAATACTATCTGAATCCATGTCAGCCTGGTAATGGTTATGATATAGTTGTCATTCTGAACGCAAGGACATCAAAGACAGCATGAAACCTTGCCAGACGGTTTACTGGTGACTCAGAATAAAACCCAAGAGACTAGCAGAGCACTCTTTTAACTCTTGGATATCAAATGGTATAGGTACAGATAATTAATCTAACTTAATACCCCTGAAACAGGAGTCAAAAGGTGACTAAACAGAACTTATTGTAAGTCATTTTAAGCTTTTAAAAACCCAGTACAAATGACTTCTAGTTATTTTATTAACTATTTTAGGAAATGCTACATCACCAACACTTTCGATGCCACTGAAGACAAAACAGTGTAGAAAAACAGACACTGATGACTGGAGATGAAAAGCAATTCTAGAGTCAGATTCTGAGTGTGAAAAGGTTTTAGATATACTTTAGCCAATTAAGTTTGCTTATAGTTTTCCTATTTTAGGACTTCCCTGATAGCTCAGTTGGTAAAGAATCTGCCTGCAATGCAGGAGACCCTGGTTCAATTCCTGGGTCGGGAAGACCTGCTAGAGGAGGGAAAGGCCACCCACTCTAGTATTCTTGGGCTTCCTTGGTGGCTCAGCTGGTAAAGAATTCACCTGCAATGTGGGAGACCTGGGTTTGATCCCTGGGTTGGGAAGATCCTCTGGAGAAGGGAAAGGCTACCCACTCCAGTATTCTGGCCTGGAGAATTCCATGGACTATATGTCAATGGGGTCACAAAGAGTCGGACACAACTGAGCGACTTTCACTTCACTTCCTATTTTATTTATGTACCAGAATGATCAATCATAAAAATCTGTTTTAATTCAACCTAAAACACTTTAAGTAAACATGAAATACAAATTATAGGGGAGAGAAAGCATTGCACAACTTCTCTGTGACTCATGATTTCCTTCCTCAATGTAGAATGCAGTATGTTGTCTCAACAATTATACCCCTAGGGGGAGCTCAAAGTCCATCTTCCTTTATGTGTGTGTGCTCAGTCACTCAGCTGTGTCTGACTCTGCGACCCCACGGGCTGCAGCCCACCAGGCTTCTCTGTCCATTGGATTTCCCAGGCAAGAATACTGGAGTGGCTTGCCATTTCCTTCTCCAGGGGATCTTCCCGACTCAGGCATCAAACCTATGTCTCCTGCATTAGCAGGAGGATTCTTGACCACTGCGCCACCTGGGAAGCCCCACATCTTCCTTTATTCCACCCCTAAAAAGGGCAATGAGATACTGCCAAGGACACATTAGTGAGCCACAGTACTATATATTGCTTCCCAACAAAATGGTAAAAAAAAACATCAAATGATCTTGTATCTACAGGTGAGGTCTTAGATCTTTAGTCATTCCCTTCTAGATTTACTCTTCATTCATAAAGTGTATGCAAAAAGAAAAAGAAAAAAAACCCCTGCCTCCTCTCTTGGGAAGGCTATTAAGGAAATAGATGAGAAAATCAGAAAATAGCCAAGGGGAAAAGTGGCATGGGGACAGACAGCCTGCTTCTAGTCTAGGCAAAAAGAGTGCTTTTTCTATGGCTAAGGGCTATGCATGGGGTTTTGCAACAAAAGCCTTTAGCAATAAAAAGCATGCTAGCAATAAAAGGATATGCTTGGGAAGCTACAGGGGGTGGTGGCAGCAGGCTCCAGTCTAGCAAATAAGGAATTAAAATCTAATGTATGAACTGCTTAGAAGTACAGCTAAAAGTTATTTTAAGAACTTTCTTTTCTGCTAATGTAACAGAATCTTAAGCATTGTCGCATTAGGAAATCTAGAAGCTTATAATCAATAAATAATCAATATACTGTTTTCAGGTGGAGCAAAAGGGTCTGTTTCAAAGGTATATTAAAATGAAATTAATAAACTGTTTTACCTGGAATGATCCAAGAATATCCTTTAAGGGCTCTTCATAAAATTCATCTCTTCCAAAGAACAGCAGCAACTCAAAGAAACTCCTAGAAAGAATAAGCGAATGGATTGATTTTTTTTGCCCCAATTTAAAGATTATCAAGAAATAACAGTTATATAATATCAGATATTTAGTTTTAAAATAGTTGGCTTTGAAAAACTATTAATCATTTGAAGTAAAGTGAAGTTAAAGTCACTCAGTCGTGTACGACTCTCTGCAACCCCATGGACTACATATAGTCCATGGAATTCTCCAGGCCAGAATACTGGAGTGGGTAACTTTTCCCTTCTCTAGGGCATCTTCCCAACCCAGGGACTGAATCCAGCCAGGTCTCTCCGGCATTGCAGGCGGATTCTTTACCAGTTGAGCGACAAGGGAAGCCCATTAATCATTTAGGATTCATGTTATGTTTTTGGTAAAATTACAATAAAAAGAAATATACTGAAGTTCTATATCAATAGAATTACTTGAGTCTAGTAGTAGGAGTAGTGTTAGTCCCTCAATTGTGTCCAATTCTTTGTGACCCCATGGACTGTAGCCTGCCAGGATCCTCTCCAGGCAAGAATACTGGAGTGGGTTGTCATTCCCTTCTGTAGAAGATCAAACTCAGGTCTCCTGTTTTGCAACCAGGGAGAGAAAATGCAATGGTATACCAGGTGGCAAAAATATGGCTACATGTATCCAAATGATTAAAAAATCATAGTCTCACTTGAATCCAGTACAACAGACCCCAGAGAAAAGCAAAATCTAATTTTTTTTTCAGAGGGATATAGTGGTTAGTTGCTCAGTCATGTCTGACTCTTTGCAACCCCATGGACTGTAGCCCTCCAGGCTCTTCTGTCCATGGAATTCTCCAGACAAGAATACTGGAATAGGTTGCCATGCCCTTCTCCAGGAGATATTTCCAACCCAGGGATCAAACCCAGGTCTCCCGCATTGCAAGAAGATTCTTTACCAAATGAGGCACCAGGGAAGCCCTAGAACAAGGTAGGACTCCCCAAAATATAGAGTAGTCTAGAGCAGAGCTGGAAAACTACTGTTTTTGTTTTTTATTTTTCATAATACATGAGACAAGAACACTTAAATTTAAAATTTTAAATGTTAAAAACCAAAAAAAAAAAAAAAGGCGGGGGGCAAGAGAATAGTATTTCCTAACAGGTAAATATTACATGAAATTTAAATATCATTGTCCGTAACTACATTATTGTTCAAACAGAGCCACATCCATATATTTATATATTGACTATGGCTGTGTTCACACCAGATAAAAAAACTGAGTAGCTGCAACTAGACCTTACTAGTTAAGCCTAAAAATATTTACTATCTGGCCCTTTACTCAACCATGGTCTAGAGCCAACACTGGGTTTCAATCTCAGCTCCACTATTTCCTTTAAATGTGACCCTGAGCAAGTCACTTAGTATCTCTGTGTCTCAGTTTCTTTATTTATAAAACAGGAACAATAATAATAGCTATGTCTTGTAAAGCACTTAAAACAATCCCTGGCAATGCTATATAGGTGCTTGCTAATAATAATACAGAACTATTTTTATTATTAATATTGCCATCAAAGTTTCCTTCAACAATCTAAGAGGAAACCTAAAGTCTTCACACATGAGTTTTTCCCAGCTGTGCATATGTCAGTTTTGTTGAAATATAAGACACCAATTTTTCCTTACTTAAATTATGAAGATTTTTAAGGTATCTAAAAAAATTCATCAAGATGTTTTTCTTCAAAAATGTATTATTGTATAACGTAATACTGGAAATGTTGAATGTGTTTCATACAATGCTTAATATTTGGATAAACTATATATTTAGTATAATGCTTAATATGTAACGGTCTATACATTAGCCAATTATAATTAGTACTAGTCCTAATTATAGGTTACCTACAGTTCATTTAACTAAAGTGAAATAATTATTCATATTAGAAATACCTAAATAAAGTTAATTATATAAAAACAAATTATTTGCAGTGGGATGAGTATATTACAGATGGCATGCCTTTTTAATTAAAAAAATTATACCTTTTATCAGAGAAGGCAATGGCACCCCACTCCAGTACTTTTGCATAGAAAATCCCATGGAAGGAGGAGCCTGGTAGGCTGCAGACCATGGGGTCGCTAGAGTCGGACACGACTGAGCGACTTCACTTTCACTTTTCACTTTCATGCATTGGAGAAGGAAATGGCAACCCACTCCAGTGTTCCTGCCTGGAGAATCCCATACACGGAGAAGCCTGGTGGGCTTCACTCCATGGGGTCGCAGAGAGTCGGACACAACTGAAGCAACTAAGCAGCAGCATACCTTTTATAGTCATTTTTACTTTTATCAAACAGTATATTCCTATTAGCTATGTAAGCTTAAATAACTAGAATACCACTAGAGTCCCCATTTATGAAACAAACTATATTCTGGTCTTAGAATTCAGATCATATTTTCACATATACTACAAGGGGTAATAAGGTACTTCCTAAAATACACAGGCACACAATAATAGACTGTGATAATTATGACCAGATTTACTTTTCGTTTCTGGGTCTCTGAAGCAGATTAAGTAATTTTCACAATGAAATACAAGAATGTGGATTTCTGCATTTATGTACCACAGGAAAATTCCAGTAAATTATAATGCTTAACTACCCAAATACAAGAAATCCACTTAGCAATTTAAGCCAAATAAAATTAGGTCTATTCTACGTGAATTAAAGAAGAATAGAATAGAATGTTATAAACTCTCGATTTTTAACAATTTCTTCTATGATAATTCTAAATCTTTGATCATATAGATATCTCAACTTAAATGCTACTTAAGCTTAACAAAGAGCATTTAGTCATACTCAACCATTTGAATGCATTTATCTTCAAAACAATTTCTTCAGTAATGTCTTTACTGAGGGAAGAAAAGGTCTGTATTTTTTTTTCAAATATGTACAGATAAAGAAACTGTACATTATTTTTTCTATATTATGAATCACCACCTTTGGTGATTCATCCTCTGAAAATAAGTAAAATGCTGGCTAAAACAGCTGGCTTTTGCCTTGACTAAAAGTTAAAAGTTATACTAATATGCTCCTCCGATCAGTTTCATCACATTTCTAAGCCTGTAAGGAAAACTGCCTGCTTGCACACTGAATTACACAGGAAAGGGGAAAAAAAAAAGACTAACTTTAAAATCCTCTCATACAGGTTTTCACCTGAATTCATATTCTGTAGATGGTCCAAAAATTCTCAGGCTAAGACTTTAGCTAAGATTGGTCCTGTGCTAGTAGTATCTCCAGGTCTCTGGGTGAAACAAATGTAAATCCTTTCTAAATATCCACTTCAAACCCAGGCTTCAATTTTTACAAATAAATTTATTCCAAGAAAATACAAATTCACAATTTGTAAATATTGTAGTATTTGTAAATATTAGTAATAATGATGATGTCAATAAAAATCATAGCCTATATAAGGAAAGACAACATCATAAGCAAGAAGCAAAAGAAAATCCACAAAGACTTTATATATTTAAGCCAGATCTAGAATATAAAATGAGGATAATATAGTTTAAGGAATATTATTCAGTCACTAAGTCATGTCTGACTCTTTGCAACCCTATGGACTGTAACCCACCAGGTTCCTCTGTCCATGGGATTATACTGGAGTGAATTACCATTTCCTACTCCATGTTTAAAGAATAAAGAAATATTAAAAATTATAAAAAAAGATAATAGCAGTCAAAAACTTATAGAAATAAAATCAACAAAATTAAAAGTCAATGAACACATTTAACTGCAGGTTAGACACAGGTGAAGAAAAAAACTAGTAAAACTAGTATACTGAAAGATCTGCAAAAAAATAAAAGTGCAATACAGAGAGACAAAGAAATGGAAAACACACACAAGGGTTAAAGACATGAGGACATGAGGAATGGAGTGTACTATTCTAACATGACTAATCATACTTCCACAAAAAAAGAGAGAGAGAGAGAATGAAGCTAAGACAAAAACTAAGTAAGCATTTTTTATAACTGATAAAAGATATCAGATCTAGAAAGCCCAAGAAATTTCCATAATGATTAATCTATACCTACCTAATCATAGTATTTATAAAATGCCAAAGAACAATGTATAAACAACCAGAAAAAAATAGACTATTTAAAAGACATGGGAAATTAAATGAGCAAGAAGAGTCTAAGATGCAAATTAGTACGGTGTGTGTGTGCTCAGTTCTGTCCAACTCTTTTGCGCCCTCATGGAGTATAGCCCACCAGGCTCCTCTGTCCATAGGATTTCCCAGGCAAGGAGAGTGGAATGGGTTGCCATCTCCTCCTCCAGGGGATCTTCTGGACCCAGGTATCAAACTAGTGACTAGCGTTTTCTGTGCCTCCTGCATTGGCAGGTGGATTCTTTACTGCTTGAGCCATGAGGGAAGCAGATGTTAATTCACTAATGCAAATTAATAAGCATATAATGACTAAAAAATTTGATAGCATGAAGCAATAATAATAATTTCATCTGGGCTTTTAAAAATCATAGTAAAAATATAAAACATCAATAGCATTAAAACTGGAATGAGAAGTTTCAGTCTTTGTGTTCTAGTGCTCTTGAGCTAAAGGAAGATAAAAAGCATATAAAATATATACTTCAGTACTAAGTTCTTGTAATTCATATATTAGTATACCTGAAAGAAGAAAGCTGATTACAAAACTAATATCCATGAAAACCATGAAATAGCATGAGCAACAAAAAGCAACTAGCCAATATGAAAACATTTTGAAATATTAAAACATTTGAAACCTTTATAATTGAACTGGCATTATATTGGCATGTTAACAAACAGCCTAATGAAATTTAATGGAAAATCCAAAAATAGGACAGTTGCATGGGAGAAGTGAATATGTGACAGAAGCAGCATCTCAAATCAGGGAAAATGTTGGCTTCATATCAGACAGCCCAGTATTAAAAGACAAAATTGCTTCACTCCAACTTCCAAACATAAGAAAAAATTCAAAACGGATCAAAAAATTAATACAAATATCAGAAATAATCACATACAACTTGGTTATAGAGAAAATTTTCTTAATCATGATTCAAAAGTCAGGAGCAGCGTAAGAATACTGATGAGATTTTCTGTCTGGCATCATACTTGTGCTACATCATTTTGTAGTTCACATCTTCTGGGAATAAAATCTTTCAGCTTTTGCTTCCCTGAAAACATCTTTATTTCTCCCTCAAGAATTAATAGTTGAAAGATTTGTTCCTGCAGTACTTTAGAGATGTCACTTGACTATGTTCTGGCTTACACAGATTCTGAGATGTCTGCTGCGGTATTCTAAATTAGGTAATGTCTTTTTTCTCTGGTGGCCTTCAAGATTTTTTCTGTGATTTTCCAAGTTTAAATGTGATGCATCTAGGTGATACAGGTGGCAGGCTGAGAGAGAGTTTAAAATTATTCTGTTTGTTGTTCATTGTTCTGAGATTTTTAGATCTATGGTTTAATGTCTTTCAGTAGATTTGAAAAAATTCACGGCTACTGTCTTGTATTTCTTCTGCCTCATTTTGCTTCTCTTTCTGGGATTCTAACAAACTTATGTTATACAGGTTCATATTTTCTTAAAGTTCTTAGACCCTCTGTTCTATTTTCTTTTTTTCTGCTTGACATTTAGTTTAGGTAATTTCTTTTGACCTACACTTGAGTTCCTTTATTCTTTCCTTAACTGTATTGTACCAACTCTATGATGAGCCCATCAGAGGCATTCTTCATCTATTATTGTATTTTTTATTTCCAGCATTTCCATTTGAATCTTTCTTAAAGCGTCCTAGCTCTTTGGTGAAATTCTCAATATATTTAAATCATGTTATCCACTTTTACCACTAGATCTTTATATGTGAATTTGATTCTACAACCTGCTTTGTCCCTTGATAGTGCATTATTTTTTCTTTTTCTTTTTCATGTGTCCATAATTCTTGGCTGAAAGCTAGACTTCATGATTGTGAAAGTAAAGACAGATACTAATTAAACTGGTGCCTGGAAAATGACATGCCGTTTCTTCTGCTAGCCTTTATTGTGGGGCATTTAAATAAATCTAGTCATGAGCTAAGTGGGCTTGTGTTATTGCTACCATGTGGGTTGTTGCTATCATGACCTTCAGTGCACCACTGGCTTCAAATTCCTCCACTGTCATATTGTGTTGAAGGTGGAGCCTGGGTTGTCAGATAATACTTTAGGCTTTCTGAGCCACATTAAGGTCTCTCTCCCATTTTTTTTTCCCTCCCCCCTTCCCCGTCCCCACTGCCACCAATGTCACATTTTGTTTTAATACCATTGCTTAAAAATATAGTATGTCTTAGCTTGGGAGCCATATTAAAAAAGAGAACAGAAACAGCTATGGACAGCATTTGACCCCATGGGCCACAGTCTGCCAACTCCTGAGGTAAAGAATAATCATGTTAAGCAGAGAAACAGAACACATAAGACCCAACTGAAACTTTTAGAAATAAAAAAATACAATGTCTGAGATGGAAAATACATTGTATGGGATTAATGTCAGATTGGACTGCAGAAGACAGTGTCAACACACACACAAAGACTGAAAAAAATGAACAGAACAGTCAGTAGTATGTGAGTCAACTGTGGATTTCCTTCAAGTGGTGTCCTTTAAGAAAACATAATGGTTGTTTCTAAAAAAATTCTCAAAAGGAATTTTACAAATTTGGGAAAAAGTACAAACCCAAACTTCCAAGAAGCTTAATAGTAAGAAAAGTGAGAGAAACTACTGTGTAAAATTACAATCAAATTTCTTAAAACCAGTAATAAACTTCAAAAGATCAAAAGACACCAATAAGAAAATGAAAAGGTAAGCCACAGTATAGGGAAAAGTATTTACAAATCACATATCTGATAAAGAATGTATAACTAGTATAAAGAACCCTTAAAACTCAATAAAGTAAACAATCCAATTTAAAAATGGGCAAAAGATTAGAATAGACATTTTACTAAAGAAGATAGGCACTGAAGAAAGGTACATGAAAAGATCTACCATCAACAGCACTGAGGAAATCCACCAAAACTGAGATACTACTAGGCAACTACTAGAATAGCTATCATGAAAAAGACAAATAGTAAGTTTGTCAGTGAACATTCGGAGACACTGAAACCCGTATAGATAGCTGGTTAGAATTTTAAAGGCGTAGTCACTTTAGAAAGAGTTTGGCAGTTCTATGTTAAACATAAAGACTCTGTCTGCAATGCAGAAGACCTGGGTTCGATCCTTGAGGTAGTAAGATCCCCTGGAGAAGGGAATGGTAACCCACTCCAGTATTCCTGCCTGAGAATTCCACAGAGGAGCCCACCAGGCTCCTCTTGTATAGAGTTGCAAAGAGTTGGACGACTGAGTGACTAACACTATCAAGAAAGTAAAAGTCGCTCAGTTGTGTCCGACTCTCTGCAGCCCCATCAACTATACAGTCTGTGGAATTCTTTAGGCCCAAATACTGGAGTGGGTAGCCTTTCCCTCTCCAGAGGATCTTCCCAACCCAGGGATTGAACCCAGGTCTTCCACATTGCAGGTGGATTCTTTACCAGCTGAGCCACAAAGGAAGCCCAAGAATACTGGACTGGGTAGCCTATCCCTTTCTCCAGGGGATCTTCCTGACCCAGGAATAGAACCGGGGTCGCCTGCATTGCAGGCAGATTCTTTACCAACTGAGCCATCAGGGAAGCCCACAACACTATCATAGGATATTGCAATTCCATTCCTAAATATCTAGTCAAAGAAAACAAAAACATTTGTCCACTTGTACACAAATGTTCATAGCCAAAAAACTGCAAACAGTCCAAATATCCATCAGTTACTAGATTTTAAAACCAAAATGTACTGTATCTATAAAACGGATTACTATTCAGCACAAAAATGAATGACCTACTGATGTGCTAAAACATGAACTTCAAAAATGTTATTCTAAATGAAAGCACTCATATGTAAAAGCCTACATGTTATGATATATTATTTACATGGAATGTCTAGGTATAGCAGCTATAAAATTAAGATAGAAAACAGATGTTCCTTGGGCTGGGGAGAGACTAAGGATTGTTTGAAAGTATGCAAGAGGGATATTTTAGGGGTGGAGAATCATAGTAATACTGGATTGTAGTAATGGCTGCACAGCTTTACAAATTTACTGTAAACTGGGTTGTTGTTTAGTCGTTAAATCATATCTTACTCTTTTGCGACCCCATGGACTGTAGCCTGCCAAGCTCCTCTGTCCATAGGATTTCCCAGGAAAGAATACTGGAGTAGGCTGCCATTTCCTTCTCCAGGGGATCTTCCCAACCCAGGAACTGATTAATAATACTTAAATTGCAAGAACTTAGTGGAAATTATGCCTCAATAAAGGTATAAAAGAGATAACTAGCAATGGGTAAGGAGTGCAGAGGTAGAGATAAAAGAAGGCTGATGATATATTCATAATGATTAAAGCTGGTGAGGGGCAATTCATTATACTATTCCTTTTAATTCTGTGTAGGTTTGAATTGTTATAATCTTAAAAATTTATAAAATGCCACATTAACAGAGATGTAGGGAAATAGGTCCCGTCTTATATGGCTGGTAATATTATATATTGGCTCAACTTAAACAGAGAAAATTTCGCACTAACTATCAAAATGATAAACCTAACATTCTCTGATCCAGCAATTCTACTCCCAGGATACCTGTACAATATGCAAAAATCCTTGAAGTCAGATATTTCAGATTCAGGTCCAGATCACCGCAATAAGGCAAATATTGCAATAAAGCAAGACACATGAATTTATTTTTTTGGTTTCCCAGTGCACATAAAATTTATGTTTATACTATAATATGCAGTCCATTAAGTGTGCAATAATATTATGCATAAAAATGCATATAGCTTAATTTAAAAATACTTTATTGCTAAAAAGTGCTAACCATCATTGAGTCTTCAGTGAGCTGTACCAGTAACATCAAAGATCACTGATTACAGATGATAATAACAAATATAATAATAATGAAAAAGTGTGAAACACTGTGAGGATTACCAAAATAAGACAAAGAGACATGAAATGAGCAAATTCTGTTGAGCACTAACAGACCTGCTCAATGCAAGGTTGCCAGAAACCTTCAATTTGTAAAACAATAGTTACCTATGAATCAAATAAAGCAAAATACAACAAAACAAAATATGCCTGTATATATTCCTAGGGCCATTCATACATGGCAATTAATTAAGGGGTTGCTGATAAAGGGTTCTTGATAGCAATAGATTGGAACAAAATCTAAACACTAATTAACAGAGTACCAGTTAGTTAAAACTTTTACATTTCCATAACATATAAATACTCTACAGTCATTTTAATGACTGATGATAGTCCTCTATAACGGGAAAAGATATCCAATGAAGAAAGGGTGCATACTATAGCACCTTTTAGCATTTTTGTAAAATAGAGGAAAAGGAAACATGATTTTTTTTGTATATGCATAAAGTATCTCTGGAAGGAAACCCAAGATAATGATTACATTGATTGCGTATGGAAATGGAAACTAGAGGACGTTTTCACTGTAAACAAAATTGAAGAATATAAATTGAACAATATCTCTTTGTGTGTTCACCATACTTCTTGAATTTTGAACCACAAACATGTATTATACAACCTACTCAAAACTTAAAAAATGATACAAAGAAAATCTTAAAAACAGCTCCCCCAAAGGGTACATTATATACAGGGTAACAAAAATAAGGATGCCAGACTTTTCATCAGAAAAAAAAAGAATCACACAAGCCAGAAAACAATGGATAGACACCTTTTAAAGTACTAAGGTAAAAAAATCCTATCAACCAAATATAAAAGCAATGGAAATACCTTTCAAAAACAGAGGTCTTTCATCTCCATGACAATCAGCACACCACCACACCACAGTAGCATATCTGTTTGAATGCTGACAACATTGTGATGAACCTACAGGATGAAAGCTTCACCCAGGGAAGCTTTATAAAGGGTAAGAGGAGTTTGCTGCTGGAGAAGAAACAAATCTCTCCCTTCCTTGGTGTTTGAGGAGTCAGCTTGGGGTCCAGCAAACCCCACCCTGTCCCCAGTTCAAGTGATGGTCCTCTCTGCTCTAGTCTTCTCCACCCTTCTTGGATAAACGAAGACTGACCCATTTTCAGAGGCATGACTTTCCTTCTCACTGTGGTGGCCTGAAGTGTTGGAACAGCATGTTATTTTTCAGTGACTTCCTACAGTGGGGGTTCCTCCCTCAAGGTTGGGAGGCAATAACCACCATCCCAGGACTTCTCAATACATTTTTATTACCTAAACTGAGGAGAGTAAAAACCCCAGACGTCTATGTCAGTTATGCAGAAGGCAACTGCTTAATGATTAGGTTTGACCAAGGAGGCAGTGGTAGAAAATTGAAGGAGGAAGGGAGCAGCAGTAAGAGGTCTTTTCCCCCTGCTCTTCTTCTTCTGGGTCCTAGTTAGCAGTAATTATATCTCTTCCAAGGTCTCCTCTCACAAAGGTCAATACATCTTCCCCTCATCAACCATCTCCAGTCTCTGAGTTCTAGCATTCCATCTTTGTTCCTCTGTCCTTCTATTTCCAGGGAAACAGCAACTTAACTACTAGTTGCTAAGTCTAGATTCCTCTTCTCCGTGGTCTGTTCTCTCAGATCTTGCAACAACTATGAAACTGGTTCTATAAATTAAATTAAATTCCCTCTACTGAATTATCTAGCATGATTTATATTTCCCTAATTAGATCTTGATTTAAATAAACTATAAATCTTACACCTGCTAAACGTGTCTTTGGAGAATAAAATGGCAACCCACTCTAGTATTCTTGCCTGAGAAATCCCATGGACAGAGGAGTCTGGCAGGCTACAGTCCATGGGATTGCAAAAGAGTAGGACACGTCTGAGCAACTAAACAACAATATAAACCTATCTTAATCAAAAAGAAGACCGGAGACAAAAATAAATTTACTTGTGATTATTCCCTATATCACCAGCAGGAAATTATATTCCATCCCCCCAGTTCCAAAATTAGAATGGAAAACTTTTTCAAAAGTCAATGGCATAAGAAAAATATAACCAATAAGATACAGCCAAGATGAGTCACAAATTTGTTTTTATGAAATATTTTAAAAATATGAGTTTGTCCTTGGTGCGTTCATCCTGGAATTTTTTTAAATTCAGATATATTTTTACATATAACATTATATTAGTTTCAGGAATATACTATGATAATTCAATACTTGCATATATTACAAAATGATCACCACAACAGTCTAGCTTAACGTCCGTCACCACATATAGCCACAATGTTTTTTCCCTATGGTAAGAACTTATAAGATCCACTCTCTTAGCATCTTACAAATTTATAATAAAATATTAGCTAGTAACCAAGCTATACATACATCCAATGACCTGTTTATAACTGGAGTTTGTACCTCTTAACCATCTTTACCCATTTGGCCTACCCTCAACCCCCACCTATGGCAACCACCAATCTGTTCTCTATCTATGAGTTCAGTTTTGTTTTAGATTCCACAACTGAAATCATTATGGTGTTTGTGTGACTTATCTCACTTAGCATACATATTGTCACAAATGGCCAAACTGCATTCTTTTTTATGGCTGATGAGTTAGTGTTTATAGACATATGAATACACATATACATACATATCACATCTCTTTATCCTTTCCTGTACTGATGGACATTTAGGTTGCTTTCATATCTTGGCTACTGCAAATAATACAGCAATGAACATAGGGGTGGTGATATCTTTTTGAGCTAATATTTTTGTTTCTTTCATATTAATACCCAGAAATGGAATTGCTATACCATGTGGTAGTTTTTTAACTTTTTGAGGCACTTCCATAGTAGTGCTTTCCATAGTGCTGGTACCAATTTACATTCCCCAAAACAGTGCACAAGGATTCCCTTTTCTCCACATCCTTGCAATGCTTATTACGTCTTGTCTTTTTGATAATAGACACTCTTAACAAATGTGAGGTGATATCTCACTGTGGTTTTGATTTGCATTTCCTTGATGATTAGTGATGTTGAACACATTTTCATATACCTGCTGGCCATCTTCATGTCTTCTTTGCAAAACTATCTATTCTTATCTGCCCATTTTTTTTAATCTGATTTTTCTTTTTTGCTGTTGAGTTGTATGCATTCTTTATACTTTTATATTTTGCATAACAACCCCTTATCAGACATATAATTTGCAAATATTTTCTCTCATTCAATAAAGTTGCTTTTCATTTTATTGATGGTTACCTTTGCTGTGAAGGAACTTTTTAGTTTGACACAGTCCCACATGTAGATTTTTCCTTTTGTTTCATTTGCTTTTGGTGTCAAATCAAAACAAAATTATCACTAAGAAGAACATCAGAAAACTTACCACTTATGTTTTCTTCTAGTTTGATAGTTTCAGGTCTTGCATTTGATTCTTTAATCCACTGTTAATTGATTTTTGCGTATGGTCCAGTTTTATTCTTTTGCATTTTGCTGTCCAGTTTTCTGAAAACCATTTACTAAAGAGACTCTCCAATCCCCACTGTATGTTCTTGGCTCCTGTGTTATACATTAATTGACTATATATGTGTTGATTAATTCTGAGCTCTCTATCCTGTTCGATGACCTATATGTCTGCTTTTATGTCCATACCATACTGTTTTGATTACTATAATTTTGTAACATACAGTTGACCCTTGAACAATCCTTGAACTGCACAGGTCCACTTATACCTGGATTTTTCTCCCCTAAATACATACTATAGTACTACACAATCTTTGGTTGGTTGAAATCTGTGGATGTGGAACTTCAAATGCAAGGGCTGATGGTGAAGTTACTTTTCACTGCACAGTGGATGGGAGAGTTGGTGCCCCTAACTTCCTCGTTGTTCAAGGGTCAAATGTAGTTTGAAATTAGAAAGTATGATGCCTTCAGCTTTTTCCTTCTCAAGTTGCCTTGCCTATTTGGGATCTTTTGTGGTTCCATACAAATTTTAGGAATGGTTAGTTCTATTTCTGTCAAAATTTTAATGTACTGTTGCAACAATTAAGGTATTGTTGCTAATATCTGATTGAGGATTTATACATCTGTTTTCACTGGACATTGACCTGTAATTTTCTTTCATGATATCCTTGTCTGGTTTTGATACTAAGGTAATGTTGGCCTCATAAAATGAGTCTGGAAATGTCCACTTCTCTTCTATTTTTGGGTGAGTTTGAGAAAGATTTGTATTAATTGTTTGAATGTTTGGTAGAGTTTCCCAGTAAGGCTGTCTGGTCCTGAATTTTTGTCTGTTGAGAGGTTCTGAATTACTGATTCAATCTTACTAGTAACTATACTGTTCAGATTTTCTATTTCTTCATGATTCACTCTTAGTAGGCACTATCATGATAGGAATTTATCCATTTCTTCAGTTGTCCAATTTATTAGGGTATAATTCTTCATAGTACATACAGCCCTCCATATCCATAGGTACAACACACACAACACATCCATGGATTCAGTCTACCACATATGGAAAATACTGGAAGGGAAGGGAAATTCCAGAAGGTTCCAAAAAGCAAAACTTGAATTTGCTGAACACTAGCAACCCACTCCAGTGTTCTTGCCTGGAGAATCCCAGGGACGGTGAAGCCTGGTGGGCTGCTGTTTATGTGGTCGCACAGAGTCGGACATGACTGAAATGACTTAGCAGCAGCAGCAGCAGCAGTAATTTACATAGCTTTTATTCTGTACTTACAATGATCTACATAGCATTTACATTGTACTATATAAGTAATCTAGACATAATTGCAGATACCATGTTATTTTATATAAAGGACTTGAGCATCTGTGGATTTTGGTATCTCTGGGGAAATCCTGGAACCATGCTCCCACGGATGCAGTGAGACATCTGTAGTCTCCAATGATCCTTTTCATTTCTGTGGAATTGGCTATTACAACTCCTCTTTCGTTTCTGACTCTGAGTCCTCTCTTTTTTTTCTTGGTGAGTCTAGTTGAAAGTTTGTCAATTTTATCTTCCCCAAGAACCAGCTCTTAGTTTCATCAATCTTTTTAGTTTCTATTTCATTTAGTTCCACTCATCTTTAGTTACATGTTCCCTTCTACTGACTTTGGGCTTCATTTGTTGTTCTTGTTCTGACTCCTAGGAATATAAAGTGAGGCAACACTGTTTGAGATCTTTTTTTTTCCCTTGATGTAAATATTTATTGCTATGAACTTTCCCCTGAGAACTCCTGCCATATACCATAAGTTTTGATATGCTGCATTTCTATTTTCACTTTTCTCAGTACTTTTTAATTTTTCTTTGATTTGTTCTTTGTCAGTAGCATGTTGTTTAATCTCCACATATTTGTGAATTTTCCAATTTTCTTCTTGTAATTGACTTCTACTTTTGTATCATTGTAGTTAGAAAAGATGCTTGATATGATGTCATTTTTCTAAATGTTTTAAGACTTGTTTTATGGACTAACATATGATCTATCTATACAATGCATTTGAGAAGAATGTGTATTCTGTTGCTTTTAGATAGAATATTCTGTATGTCTGTTAAGTATATCTGGTCTAAAGTGTCATTCAAAGCCAATGCTACCTTTGTGATTTTGTCTGGATGATCCACCAATTAATTAAAGTCCTTTACTATTGTACTGCTTGCCTATTTCTCCCTTTAGGTCTATTAATATGTGCTTTATGTATTTTGGTGCATCTGAGGGAGTTTACAATTTCTGTATAAGGAGCAATGAGCAAAATTTTGTCAAATTTTCAACAACCAAAGATGTATTTCTTATTTGTTTTTTGTTTTTTCTTCTGACTTCATTCCACAGTGAAAGCTGACAGTATAATGATATAGTCTAGTTCTGTCAACCAAAGCTACTATGGGAAGGAAATCAAAAGAATTATCAAGCTTTCCTTCCTTTAGTTAGAAAAAAATAAATACCATTTTTAAAACTACACACATTCATCCTTCTAGATTTTAATAGGTACTATAGGTGAGAATAGAGGATGTCATCTGATCACTTCACCTCTGCGAAAACCAATATACCAGTTAATAATCCCTATATCTTTTGGCCTTTAAGATGACTACAGTCTCAACGACTTCACTCCAAAATTAACAAAAGGAGTAATAAAAACCAAATTACTAGGAAAAAAGATGCCAGTCCACATATAGCACCAAATGAAATGCTGAACATTTAAACATGGCCAATGTAAGTAAATGCGTATAGGTTTGTCTAATTTGACTTTAAACATGACAAATCCTGAAAACAAAATATTCTAATGTAATAGCAAAGAAAAAACAATGTTGAGAGAATTTAGCAAGGGAATTTAAGTAAGACCCCCAGTGAGCTCAAAAGGGATTTCTTCCTTAGAGAGAGAAAATAAAGAAATAGAAGGCTAGACAATCTTCATTTCTCTATAAAATAAATAAAGTTCACCTGCCACAAATGATTAGTAAAGATAATGAATACAAAATTGGAGAAGGTTCAAAATAGTTGAAGAGTCAAGAAGTAATAGAAGTGTTACATGTTGTAGAGAAAGGATATACTGACTGAGGCCTACAAAACTAACAGCTTTAATGGAGCCTTTGTTGTTGTTTAGTCACTGAGTCATGTCCGATTCTTTGTGACCCAATGGATTGTGGCCCACCAGGCTCCTCTGTCCATGGGATTCTCCAGGCAAGAATACTGGATTCGGTTGCCATTCCCTTCTCCATTTGTGGGGCCTACCATCACCCCCTCCCAGAAAAAAGTCCTTTAGAATTAGCCTTTCTTCCTTTGATTTCTAGGCTATCCCCTAAATTAGTTGAAACCTGGCCTTAAGTCATAAATGCAACCAAATAAAACATAGTTTAACACAGTAGAGACTGAAGTTAGGCTCAAAGCCTATATTTGAAGTGTGGTACAATACAGCAACATAATCAGAAATGGTCACTGATCTCTCATTATATGTGTGGCCCATGACAGTCTGCTGCTGTTGCTAAGTCACTTCAGTCGTGTCCAACTCTGTGTGACCCCATAGAAAGCAGCCCACCAGGCTCCACCGTCCCTGGGATTCTCCAGGCAAGAACACTGGAGTGGGTTGCCATCTCCTTCTCCAATGCATGAAAGTGAAAAGTGAAAGTGAAGTCACTTAGTCCTATCTGACTCTTAGCGACCCCATGGACTGCAGCCTACCAGGCTCCTCC
Source organism: Bos taurus (assembly GCF_002263795.3). Lineage (NCBI taxonomy): Eukaryota > Metazoa > Chordata > Mammalia > Artiodactyla > Bovidae > Bos > Bos taurus. The sequence continues at coordinate 36,098,254 of NC_037328.1, read as the reverse complement.
GTCCATGGGATTTTCCAGTCAAGAGTACTGGAGTGGGGTGCCACTGCCTTCTCCTCATGACAGTCTAGCCACTCTTATTAAGAGGCACAGTATACCCACTTAAGTTTCATGAAAAAGAAGGCCCTTTGGTCTTCTCTCCCTATGCAAATTGGCATATATACTTTTAATGTTTGCCGATGTATATACTAAATGCTGCTAGCTGAACTAGTTCTTGCCTCCAGTAGATCATGTGGATCCTTTTAGACCTAATGGCTGCCAAGCAAATTATTACTTCCATTACTGAACCCTACCTGGAATGCTGAAATTATCAACATTTACTTTCTGCCCAGATAAAAGAGGCCAGAAAGGCAACATTAAAGTTTGCTTTTATATAAAACTGATAAAGTTTACATTGTCTGTCTGAAGGCCCACTTAGTTAAAGGTGTTTGGCTTTGTTCTACTTGGAAAACTTAGAAATCAATATTTAACTGATCTAAAACAAGAAAACAATAGGAAAAAATAAACAGAATTTAATTAGCTTAGATGTGCAAAAATCCCCGAACTTCTCAGTTCTCAGTTTTCTTATCTATAAAAAGGAATTAATTTGAGGTCCTTTTTAGTGCCAACACATATGTACACACACGGCAAAATTTTCATTTCTTTAGAAAATACAGCTTACAAGGAAAGTCAACCCAGATAAAAATTATAATTAGTCCATTTAAGAAAATTCCCTACATGACTATTCATTTCTATAGAATTTAAAAAAACACTCAGGTAAGAATCCAAAAAACAGAATCCAGTTTCTTCTCTATAAAGAACATCTTAGAAAAATTATAGTTTTTAGAATCTCCCAGCCTATAGAAGGTAGATCTTCACATATGTATTAATTTACAAGGTGTGTATTGGTTTTTATGAAAGTGAACATATATAGACCAGGACAATACTACCAGAGAATATAGTGATTTTAACATATTACATATATACATAATATATATTCGCATAAAACATAATGTTATAGATACTACTACTTTAGCTTGCCTGTACATGTTTTGTTAAGTGAATAAAACTTTGAAACTACATGATATATATCATAAATAAGAATTCTACAAACAAATATGAGTTATAGTGAAATACATTAATATCCTGACATCCTGTCCAAGCACCTTGAACATTCTGTTTGCCATTCCTGGAAGTTTCTTTTGCTTCTTTAATTTACTCCCATCATTCCTTTAAAATTTAGCTAAAGTATTAGTTCACCAAGCATATTTTCCCTGACCTCCCAAACCAGGTCAGGTCCCCTGTTACATTCTCTCACTACACCATGTAATTCTTTTATACTTATAATATATGCTACTGGAGTTGCTTATGTAGTAAGTCTATAAGATCTTTAAAATAAGACTTCATCTCTTATTTTCTATTTTATCTCTTAGAATGAAGCACAGAGATTTACAGAAGGAATGAATGAATAATTATAGAATAATTGTTAGAATAGTTTTCTGGCTCAAATATTCCAATAAAATAGAATACTGTTACAGACTCACTGTTCTTTTAATGGTACCACCATGTGGTTATTTCTCCATTTTTTTTTTCTGATATTAAAAATACAATTATCTTTTCTGCTAAAGTAAATTCAAATAATGCAGAAAGTTTCCCCTATATGAAACATTACTATTTAACAAACCACTAAGATAATTTACTTTCTTTTGCCTAGCACTGTCCATCTTAGATACGATTTACTTTTGCTTAATACATTATTCTTTTCATGTGCGGTAGTTAAAAAAAAAAAGCTAGCAAGGAATAAAAGTCAACAAATGACTTTAAAAATCTGTTTAAGTACTTTTGAAAACTTTAAAAACATTTTCACATTACAATAAAAAAGTGAAATATTATTTAAATGAAAGTGAAATAATCCAAATTGGGAGAAATAATCCAAATAAACACTGAATCAAGAATAGTACTTCTTATTTAAAATTAATCTATTTCTATCAGTATTTATTTTCTTTTCTTCATAAATCAGCAGAGAATAATTGAAAATGTTTTGATAGCTTTCAAAGTATCATATACAAATATTTTTTGAAATGACATCCATTATTTTTGTCTACCTACCTAGCCAGCTCTCTATCTCACTACCTCATTCACTTCTTGAGTAAACTCCTTACCTTCCACAAATCTATGGTCCTCATGTGGCAGCCAATGTAGTATCCTCCTTTCCACTTTTTCCCCTAGCTATGGGGTGTGCTTACTATCAGACAGGCAAAACTCTTATCACACTCTCCTCAACACAGTGATTGCTTCAAGCAACAGGCAAACAACCTCAGCCAGGCCCGAGTTCCCAAAATGTTTTGGGAAATAGAAGTGGGAACAGAGGGTTTCTTTTCCTTTGGTTAAAGTAACTTAATCCCAGAATTGTCATCAGCCCAAGAGAATGAAGCCAAAAAAGGAGTGATGGAAAGTGACCAATTCTAGATATTTTATTCTCTGAATTCAGAAAATCCTGAAACTAGTTCTAGTCCTTGCTTTTCCATGGTTTAGTCATCTAATAAATTCCTCCACACCCTCCTTATTTTGTTTAAGCTAGCCTGGGTAAAGATTTGTCAATTATAATCAAGAAGTCCTAATATTTCCCATATCCATTTAGGTATCACAAAAAATAAACGTTATTAAGTTATACACACACACACTTTTATAACTGCTATGCTCTTAAAAGTCTACACAACATCATTCTCTAAACTCTTCTTCCTACCTACAATTTTTTTTTTCACCTTTACTAGGGTAAAACTGAGGAGAAGGCAATGGCACCCCACTCCAGTACTCTTGCCTGGAAAACCCCATGGACGGAGGAGCCTGGTAGGCTGCAGTCCATGGGGTCGCTAAGAGTCGGACACAACTGAGTGACTTCAGTTTCACTTTTCACTTTCATGCATTGAAGAAGGAAATGGCTACCCACTCCAGTGTTCTTGCCTGGAGGATTCCAGGGATGGGGGAGCCTGGTGGGCTGCCGTCTATGGGGTCGCACAGAGTTGGACATGACTGAAGCAACTTAGCAGCAGCAGCAGCAGCAGGGTAAAACTGACAAATAGAAATTGTATATATTTAAAGCATACAACAGTAATCATAATTAAGCCAGTTAATATATCCATCACTTCATATAGCTCGCTCCTATGACTTTAAATACATATAAACTTTTAAAGAAGCATAATATACATGCTCTCTTTAAAATGTATATGTATATATCATATATATAAATCAAAAAACCATAAAGTTCGTATATATGAAATCTACACATCTTTGAGATTTAAAAATGCTAAGTGTACAGAAACGCTTCAACCCTGTCTCTTACTGCCAATGCCCCAGAATTAACAACTTCAGTATTTTTAATAGTTACTGACAATAAGCTTTGCTAGTATTTCTTGATTTACCAATTTTAACTATTATCTCTTAACTTCTTGCTATGATAAAAAAGAATTTAACTCCTCACACAACCAATTTCATCCTCCCAACAGTTACTCATTATTATTCCTCTATTATTTATCTCTGTAACTTTACCTACACTTTTATTTATGGTTTCCTATACTACTGAAACTCCATTTTGTAAAATACAAAATAAAGGAAGGCTATTAGTGCCCTTGTCCTTCATTTTCAACTCACAATTTCCACTAAATAGTCTTACACTGAAAGGCTAATAATTTTCCTCTGTTCTGTAACTATAACTATTTGTGCTTTTATAAGCTTAAAGTCAATAAGCATCATGTATTTGTACATGTGCACTAAGTCACTTCAGTCATATCTGACTCTTTGCGATCCTAAGGACCATTACCCGCCAGGCTCCTCTGTCCATGGCATTCTCCAGGCAAGAACACTGGAGTGGGTTACCATGCCATTCTCCAGGGGGTCTTCCCAACTCAGGGACTGAACCCACGCCCGTTACGTCTCCTGCACTGGCAGGTGGGTTCCTTCCCACTAGGGCCACCTGGGAAGTACCCTAAGCATCATGTATATGAAGAATATATAAATAATATTTATATAAATAACATTCAGTGCATATTTAAGTAAGTGAGTTATCACTCTATCCTTTTCCTATTCAGATTATTTTTAATTTTCCTGGAGTATCTAATTGCTTTTTTATTTCCTTTACCTTGTCTACTTATATAATTACCTTGCTGCTGCTAAGTCGCTTCAGTCGTGTCCGACTCTGTGTGACCCCATAGACGGCAGCCCACCAGGATTCCCCGTCCCTGGGATTCTCCAGGCAAGAACACTGGAGTGGGTTGCCATTTCCTTCTTCAATGCATGAAAGTGAAAAGTGAAAGTGAAGTCGCCCAGTCCTGTCTGACTCTTATTGACCCCATGAACTGCAGCCTACCAGGCTCCTCTGTCCGTGGGATTTTCCAGGCAAGAGTACTGGAGTGGGGTGCCATTGCCTTCTCCATATAATTACCTTAAATGGTTCCAAAATCTCAAAGTTAGTTTCAAATCTCCTACTGAATACTTTGCTCTTGAAGTGACATATCTGTAAGACCTCCTATTCAGCAGTGACCCTGGAACTTCTCTCCTCTTTTAAGTAAAAAATACTGTTTTCTAGATCCACTGTCATATGATCTTCTTATATTATAACCCATTTTTCTGGAGCACATTCTCTAATAACTTAAGAAATAAAATGTGGACAACTCAATCTCCCAGGTCCTTACGTGCCTGGAAATACTGTTTCTACTCTCATACTTCACTGACAGTTTGTATGAGTATAAAATTCTACACTGAAAGTAAGTCCGCATTAAAATGGTAGAGACACTGATTTATTATTTTCTACCACCCACTGTTGGCTGTATGAAAATTGATACCAATCTGATATTCGTTTCTTTTTAGGTGACCTAGTTTTTTCTCTCTAGAAGGTATTCAAATCTGTTTTTTCATTCTTGGTATTTCCAAGTTGCAAAATGATGTATTTATCTGAGTATTTTTTTCTAGTCAATGTGCTAAGCACTTCTTGGGCTCTTTCAATCTGGAAGTTTAAACTTGTTTCTGGGAAATTCTTTTATTGTATCTCTGAAAATTTCCTCCAACATATATTCTGTAAATTCTTTTTCTGGAACTCCAATTAGTTAAATAATGAACCTCCTACATGAGGTCACTGCATCAGTTTTTTTCTGATACATTCCTTCATTTTGGTTTTGTTTTACATTCTGGATTATTCAACTTTCCAACTCCCTAGAGAATTCTAAATTTTAACCATCATATTTTCTTAATTTCCACAAACTTATTTTTGGTATATCAGTATTCCTTTCACACAGCATGATATGTTGCTGTTTTAATGTCCTACAAATCTCAACTCTCTCTGAAAAGGCAAATTACAGATTTTATATTTCCCTTCTAATTTTTTTGTTTTCAACATTAACAGTATTTCTCCCAGAATTTTTTTAGTTTGTTTTCAATTGTGTTTTGTCCATGATGAAGTCATCCCCCAAATGTCTGACAATTTTTGAATATCCATTAATATCTAAGGATTAATTGGGAACCTTATGAGCATGTTTAGAGTTTGGTGACTGATAAGTTTTTTCTTTGGGGTAATTAAGTGATGAGGGAGCTGTCTCAAAGAAAAACCTTTAATTGCCAGAATACAAAGGTCACTGCTCCAAAATCATTTAATTTCTTTAGAGAAAAAAAGAAAATATCAACGCTGTTTCCCTACCTGACAGGCCCTAAGGTCTGGTGAGTAACCTGAATGGAAAAACTGCAATTAATTCCTTTATCTGTATTCTCCCAAAGTATCTCATTCCCTACTCTCTATTTCACGCCTTGCATATTCAAAGTCTATACCTCCCTAGGATTCCAAGGGGGAGGTATAACAGATAGTCTTCCTCCCATCTTATAAGGCTAGGATAATTTTGTTTTATAAGCTACCCACAGTTTCAAAAAATGTTTTACAAATAATAAAGTATACATGTACATAAAAGTAAATATACAAAACAACAAGAGTTGCACAAAGTAATACTTTTCCTATGAGACACACTCTGATATTTTCTGTTGTATTTTGCAATGCTGATAAATGAATTCACAACCCACTAATGTGATATGAGTCTAATTTAAGGAGCCAAAAATAATTTAAAAAATTAAGTGATGACTTGCTCTGCCATCTTTCAAAGACCACTCCTCTATTTTCTTTCCCAAAGAAAACTGCTGCAATCTTTTCATTCACTGATGACTCTTCTCTATTTTCTTTTCACTGTATTTCCCTCTTCTACTTCTTTACTACTTTAGTAGAATCTAGGAGGGCAAAAAGGATAAATACAAGTGCTCAGTTTGTGATCTTTAACTCAAAGTCCTTTACAAGTGTTTTTAAAAACCAAAGTTTCCTAACCTCTTTCTGACCTAAGTTCCCTTTGCTAACTATGACGGCCTCAACTGCTACTGGGACTTACAATTAAAGTTTGCCATGAGACTCTGGAGAATTAAAAAGGAAAGGAAAGCACTAATAGTAAACCTAAAAATCCTTATAACTATTCCATTTAAGTCTAAAGCTAAAAGTAAAATTATGGCTAAATGTCCAAAATTAAATCTAAACCCTTACATGAAGAAATGGAATTTTCTTTTTGAGGGAAGACTTTAAGAAAGGTTCTGTCTGCAAAAAAAACAAAAAAAAAATCAAAAACCAATTCTCAGATCAAAAAAATACTTTGACGAGAAGTAAAGAGTACTTACAAAGCAAGGCTACTCAAAACATATTGTACGTGCTCACATTCATCTGGGAATGATGCACTGGCTGATGTAAAACAACAAAGTGCCGTCTGAAGAACCTGAAGCTGTGGCAAAGGGACCTGCCATCTTCCAGCATAATCTTCAACCACCTGATAAGGAAGCAATCCAAAAAGTACATTATTAGAGAAAATGTTAAATTTGGATAAAACTTACCATATAAAACATTAGTTCAGCATGAACACAAATGATTTAGGAGGGAAAAAAGTTATTTATTGTTTGTTGTTGTTTAGTTGCTAAGTTATGTCCACTCTTTTGTGACCCTATAGACTGTAACCCACTAGGCTCCTATGTCCATGGGATTTCCCAAGCAAGAATACTGGAGTGTGTTGCCACTTCCCTCTCCAGGGGATCTTCGAACCCACATCTCCTACATTGGCAGGTGGATTCTTTACCACTGAGTCACCAGTGAAGCTTGTCTTTATTGTTTAGTTTCATTGTATACATCTGAAAATAAAATGAACTATTATCTGAAAATGTGGGAAAAAATTATAATATATAAAAGACCATATGGTTCAACTGCCAAATCTTTACCAAATGTTGTAATAAATGCTTTCACATCCTATGTCTAGCTTTTTTCCAAAGTACAAATTATCAAATATTAAAATAGCTAGACAGAAGATAGTAATAAATAAAATTAGAAATAAGCATCCATTATTATAATTTATATAGGACTGAACTAAACATTCTGGCAACAAATGAGTATTAAAGATATAGTGGTATGATACTCTTTCATAAACTGTACCATATTATGGGGAAAAGATTACAAAATAAAATCAGTCCTGGCTCTGTCACTTAACTAGTTTATGAATTTGGGTATGTCATCTACCTTCTTTATGCATTAGTTTCCTGATCATAACATGAAGATAACAATGCTTATCTTGCAGATTTACTCTAAGGCTAAACTGGGAACAATTTATGAGACAACAATTTAGAATTATCAATTGCTATAAAATGTTAATCATGATCTCTCACATGCAAGACTACTGTATGCAAACTATTATATTCTAGAAATTCATCTTATAAAACCAGTTGGCAAACTATGGCATGTAGGCCAAAGTCAGCCTACCACCATCTTTGTATGACCTACAATCTAAGAATGGGCATTACATTTTCAAATGGTTGAAAAAATATTTGTGATGCATGAAAATTACATGAAATTCAAATTTCAATATCCATAAACTCTTACTGCAGCATAACCAGGTTTATGCATTTACATATTATATAATCTATGGCTGCTTTCCTGCTATAACAGGTTGAGTCTTTATGATGAAATCATATGGCTAATAAAGTCTAAAATATTTAATATCTGCTCCTTTACAGAAAAAGCTTGCCAACTCCTGATTTAAAGCTGGTAAAACTAGAGAAGAGTAGAACAGCCATGAACATTTAGAGCTCAAGGACTTTTCATACTCATCACTTCCTGTTAGAGGTAATTTTCCATGGGTCCTTGTATTTCTAGTTTTAAAAGAGACCCAGACTGCCTTCATCCTTTCAAAGAAGTTTATAGGAAACAGCCTTGAAATACAGAGATGATGTCTGTCTTCAAAGCAATGGCTCTCTCTGGAGCAAAGGTCAGGCAGATATGCTTGCCCACTATTATAAAATATTGCTGTTGTTTGTTGTTGTTTAGTTACTAAGTTGTGTCCCACTATTCTGGGACTCTGTGGACTGTAGCCCACTAGGCTCCTCTATCCATGGGATTTAAGATTAGGAGTCACTTGACTCATTGGAAAAGACTCTGATGCCGGAAAGGATTGGGGGCAGGAGGAGAAGGGGACGACAGAGGATGAGATGGCTGGATGGCATCACTGACTCGATGGACGTGAGTCTGAGTGAACTCCGGGAGTTGGTGATGGACAGGGAGGCCTGGCATGCTGCGATTCATGGGGTCGCAAAGAGTTGGACACGACTGAGAGACTGAACTGAAACTGAACTGAAGCTTGGATTCCTAAGCTGTGATATAAACATACTATGAGTTCAGGATTCACTTGGACCATTCACATTACCTTTGTGATACTTGAGAAGCAAAGGGAACCACCATGAACTTGAAGCTCATGTTGTTTGTTGTGCTATAAAAGTAACAAGAGTCTGCTATCTCTAACCCAGGAGTTTCACTTCTTTGGCCGGCATTTGTGAAACTATGGCAATCTACCTTAGATAAAATCCCTGACTTTTCACAGTTCTTTGACAATTCCAAATTTTCATACCAGGTGCTAGTATGTCTCTAATATTTCTAGGAACATGTGTGGATAAAGGAGAAAGCTAGAGAGCATCAGCTGTATGAACTTGTATCCCCCTTCTATTATCTAGTACTTCTTAACCTGGGAATTAAAAACTACTACTAACTATGATGATCCCAAGTAGGACAGATTTTTCCAAACCACCATAGGCAAAACAAAGGAGGAACATGTAAATGGTGGTTTCCTGGATTTAAATTTTCTCTTCACTAAAGTGTTTGACCAACTTTATTGCCTTTTTTTTTTTGGCCCACATAACACCTCTCTGGTGCCACATTAAAAATAGGTACCTAACAAACTCACATTTTTCTATCTTTAGTTTGCTCTAATACATTTCTACTTAGAACCTTATTCACTTCCTATTTATGGGCTGGGTTTATGTCCTTAGAAGAGAACCTTTCTACTTTTTCAGGTTCTATAATCATTGTAGCTTCCCTTATTCACCAAGATTCAGCTATTAATACCCCATCTGATCCATTTGAATCCAAAATAATAAAACTACTTGTGTGCAGTACTTCCAATAGGCTTCCCATAATACACATGAAGGAAAATAAATAAAACTAGTTGAAATTTACAAGCAGTTGGCCCTCAGTATCTGCAGAGGTTTGGTTATAGGATCCCGAAGTTCAGTTCAGTTGCTCAGTCATGTCCAACTCTTTGCAACCCCAAGGACTGCAGTATGCAAGGCTTCCCTTTCCATCAACTCATGTTCATCGAGTTGGAGATGCCTTCCAACCATCTCATCCTCTGTCATCCCCTTCTCCTCCTGACTTCAATCTTTCCCAGCATCAGATCTTTTCCAGTGAGTCAGCTCTTTGCACCAGGTGGCCAGAGTATTGGAGTTTCAGCTTCAGCATCAGTCCTTCCAATGAAAATTCAAGACTGATTTCCTTTAGGATGGACTGGTTGATATCCTTGCAGTCCAAGGGAGTCTCAGAGTCTTCTCCAACATCACAATTCAAAAGCATCAATTCTTCGGCACTCAGTTTTCTTTATAGTCCAACTCTCACATCCATTTAGATTACTGGAAAAACCATAGCTTTGACTAGATGGACCTTTGTTGGCAAATTAATGGCTCTGCTGTTTACAATGCTATTTAGGTTGGTCATAACTTTTCTTCCAAGGAGCAAGTGTCTTTTAATTTCATGGCTGCACTCACCATCTGCACTGATTTTGGAGCCCAAAAATATAAAGTCTCTCACTGTTTGCATTGTTTCCCCATCTATTTGCCATGTAATGATGGGAACAGATGCCATGATATTAGTTTTCTGAATGCTGAGTTTTAAGCCAACTTTTTCATTCTCCTCTTTCACTTTCATGATTCCAGCTTGTGCTTCATCCAGTCCAGCATTTCTCATGATTTACTCTGCATATAAGTTAAATAAGCAGGGTGACAATATACAGCCTTGACGTACTCCTTTCCCAATTTGGAACTGGTCTGTTGTTCCATGTCCACTTCTAACTGTTGCTTCTTGATCTGCATACACGTTTCTCAAGAGGCAGGTCAGGTGGTCTGGTATTCCCATCTCTTTCAGAATTTTCCACAGTTTGTTGTGATTCACACAGTCAAAGGCTTTGGCGTAGTCAATAAACCAGAAATAGATGGTTTCCTGAAACTCTCTTGCTTTTTTGATGATCCAGCAGGTGTTGGTAATTTGATCTCTGCTTCCTCTGCCTTTTCTAAATCCAGTTTGAACATCTGGAAGTTCATGGTTCACATACTGTTGAAGCCTGGCTTGGAGAATTTTGAGCATTACTTTACTAGCATGTGAGATGAGTGCAGTTGTGTGGTAGTTTGAACATTTTTTGGCATTGTCTTTCTTTGGGATTGGAATGAAAACTGACCTTTTCCAGTCCTGTGGTCATTGCTGAGTTTTCCAAATTTGCTGGCATAATGAGTGCAGCACTTTCACAGCATCATGTTAGGATTTGAAATAGCTCAACTGGAATTCCATCACCTCCACTAGCTTTGTTTGTAGTGATGCTTTCTAAGGCCCACTTGACTTCACATTCCAGGATGTCTGGCTCTAGGTGAGTGATCACATCATCATGATTATCTGGGTCATGGAGATCGTTTTTGTATAGTTCTGTGTATTCTTGCAATCTTTTCTTAATATCTTCTGTTAGGTCCATACCATTTCTGTCCTTTATTGAGCCCATCTTTGCATGAAATGTTCCCTTGGTATCTTCTAATTTTCTTGAAGAGATCTCTAGTCTTTCCCATTCTATTGTTTTCCTCTATTTCTTCGCACTAAGGTTTTCTTATCTCTCCTTGCTAGTCTTTGGAACTCTGCATTCAAATGGGTATGTCTTTTCTCTTCTCCTTTGCCTTTTGCATCTTTTTTTTCCCTCAGCTATTTGTAAGGCCACCTCAGACAATCATTTTGCCTTTTTGCATTTCTTTTTCTTGGGGATGGTCTTGATCACTGCCTCCTGTAAAATGTAACGAACCTCCATCCACAGTTCTTCAGGCACTCTATCAGATCTAGTCCCTTGAATAGATCTTTCACTTCCACTGAATAATAGTAAGGGATTTGATTTAGATCATACCTGAATGGTCTTGTGGTTTTCCCCACTTTCTTCAAGTTAAGTCTGAATTTGGCAATAAGGAGTGCATGATCTGAGCCACAGTCAGCTCCTGGTCTTGTTTTTGCTGACTGTATAGAGCTTCTCCATCTTTGGCTGCAAAGAATATAATCAATCTGATTTCAGTATTGACTATCTGGTAATATCCATGTTTAGAGTCTTCTCTTGTGTTGTTGGAAGAGGGTGTTTGCTATGACCAGTGTGTTCTCTTGGCAAAACTCTGTTAGCCTTTGACCTGCTTTGTTTTGTACTCCAAGGCTATATTTGCCTATTACTCCATATCTCTTGACTTCCTACTTTTTCATTCAAGTCCCCTATAATGAACTGCTGTGTAGGGCCACCCAAGATGGATGAGTCATGGTGGAGAGTTCTGACAAAACATAGTCCACTGGAGAAGAGAATCGCAAATCACTTCAGTATTCTTGCCTTGAGAACCCCATGAACAGTATGAAAAGGCAAAAAGATAGGACACTGAAAGATGAACTCCCCAGGTCGTTAGGTGCCCAACATGCTACTGGAGATGAGTGGAGAAGTAACTCCAGAAAGAATGAAGAGATGGAGCCAAAGCAAAAACAGCACCCAGGTGTAGAGGTGACTAGTCATGGAAGTAAAGTCCGATGCTGTAAAGAGCAATACTGCATAGGAACCTGCAATGTTCGGTCCATGAATCAAGGCAAATTGGAAGTGGTCAAACAGGAGATGGCAAGTGTGACATCGGCATTTTAGGAATCATCAAACTAAAATGGACTGGAATGGGTGAATTTAACTCAGATGACAGGATCGCCCACCCCATATCAAAATTTACAGATGCTCAAGTCCTTTATATAAAAGTGTATTTGCATATCATCTCTGAAATTACTTATAATACATAATACAGTGTAAGTACTATGTAAATAGTTGCAAGCACACAGCAAATCCAAGTTTTGTGTTTTGGAACATTCTGGGTCTTTTTCCAAGTATTTTTAATACACAGTTGGTTGAATCCACAGATGTGGAACTCATAGATATGGAGGACTGACAATCTTCTTACGCCGTTTAATGTCATGCCAGATACTAATACTGTACTATAATATTCACTGTAACACTTCTGTATAAATATTTTCCTTAAAATATATAAAACTTTACATTACATTGTCTTTTTATTCTGAAATGTTTCTCCTGCACTATAACTTATTAGTAAGCACTTAACTAATGAGAGCTGATCCCATGACATTATAATATGAAGGTACTCTACTCAGCTACTGTGCAGCGAGGAACACACCTTATTATATTTGTCATTTTCTTTGGTATTCTAATAAGTAACTGTTTTTACTGTCACTCTATAAAGAACTGCTGTATAGAGAATTACATACTTTATTTAAGAACATTAAAATACATCATCCAAATTACTACAGTCTGAAATGTGTTCCCCTAAAGTTCATGTATTGAATGATGTCTTAACCCCAGTGTGACTGTATTTAGAAATAGGATATTTTGTTATAGCAGCCAGGGCTGCCTAACACACAAATGTATAAAAATAACACAAACGCAGCAGTTTAAGAACCCCTAAAATATAAGGTGATCAACTAAAATAAGATTATGTTTCTTAACTGAGTTCTCCTTTTTTCTAACACAACAGTGAAGACTGCCAAACACTAGTTTGTCACTAAGCAAAAGAATCCCAATATCTAAATCCAGGTTATAATAGACTAATATCATTAACACAGTATCCAGGATGACTTTACTTCTATTAGCTGGCCATTCGCACCCATGTCACTCTCCTACCTGAAACCTCCCACTGTCATCAACATTATTTCATATATTTCACAGGTGTCAACAGAGCTGTTCACTAATGTTAATTTCATTACTTGCTTACAGTGAATCCACCCACTTTTTAAATCTAACATACCATGGCCATGATCTTTTAGTGGTTAGTACTCTGTCATGTGATTAAGCCACATCACAATCACTCTAAGAGCTTCAAAAAATGGTTATAATACATCCCAATCTATGCACTGAATAAATCTTTTAATCTTCTAAATACCTAAAATAAACATTGTAACAAATAGTCTTTTCCCTAACCCTTTCAGTATCATTAGGTTATTCATTTATAATATAGCTTATATACACACATATATTTATGTGTGTATATATAAATATATTTCCTAGCTCTGTCCATTGAGAGGGCCTAGGAGCAATGACACCTCAGTAGAAGTACACATACTTAGGACCCAAATCTTTGTTTCTAAACACTATTCTCCAATATCCTTGGGTCTCCTCACGCACAAAGAACTTGGGCTGCTCAAGCCCTCCTCCAGGAGAGATGGAACAGGGAAAATATCAAGATAAGACCTGAACACTTTGTGCTGCCAGAAAGTACTGAAATGCTGAAACAGTGATGGAATATAAGATGATGGGAGCCAACCTGAAGGCGCTCTGAGCAGTTAAAGCTAGAACAATTTGAGCAACAAAATAAATGATGGTATCCATGAGTCTCTACTGATAGAAATAATCTAATTAATCAATAAAAGTTAGGGATGAGACTGCTTTTCCTCACAGCAGAATACCAATTAATACGTATCAATAAAAAGAGAGAAACAGAGAATCACCGTTAGGCAAATACTATATATAGCAATGAATGTTGCAGACAAGAACCACAAATCTATGCTATTATTAGTGGGTGAAAAATTTGAGAAGATTTGCCATCTCAAAGCAATTCCCACAAGACTGTTATCAACTAAAAACAGAAAGATAGTATCTTTAAGTGGAGAAACCTCACAAACTTAACCAAGCCATCAAGGTAAACAGCATCAATAACTAGTAAAGCATACTATCATAAACCTCTTGATATGATGCTCCAAGAAAGACAAAAGCATTTTTGTGGTAATTTTGCCAAAAATGCAAAAACCTAATTCTAATTATGAGAAATCCTCAAACAAATCCAAACTATAGGATATTTTACCAAAAAAAAAAAAAAACCAAAAAACACACCACCCTGACCAGTACTCTTCAAACATGCAAAGGTCATGAAAGGAAAAACTGAAGAACTGCTAGAGAGTGGAAGACACTAATAACTAAACACAATGCGAGATCAGAAATAACATCCTGAAACAAAGGAAAAAAAGAGCAACAGTGGCAAAACTGGTAACTTTCTAATAAGGGCTGTAATTTACTGGATATTATACAATGTTACTTTCCTGAGCTTGATAAGTGTATTCTTTTCTACAAATATAAAATTAGTTCACTTTTTAGGTTTAAAAACAAAATTTTTTGTTCCAAACTTTCCCCTCAGATTTCAATGTTCTCACTTATTTTCTGGATGCTATTTTATAATATAAATACATTTACTTTCCTTATCTTATTACCTAACTACACACCAAGATTTACCCTCACCTATGGGTTTCATTTGTAGTCAGATAGAAAAATAAATCAGGTAGATTGCCAGCACTGTGGGGAGAATACAGGTTTTGGAATCAAGACAGATTAGGCTTTGTCATTTATTAGCTGTGTAACATTAGCGAAGTTATTAACCTTTTCAATCTAAGTTTGCAGTAAAATGAATTTAATATTAATCACAGAGCTATTGAAGAACTAAGGTAATATGTCAAAATCCAGGATAATAACAAATAGCTATTATTACCAGTACACTTTGTTTCAAAAAATAGCCAGCAAGCTTAAGCTTACTCTGGTGACTATTTCAATGCATCAGTATGAACTGGTTAACTGTTTCCAGATGTAAAATTACAACAAATTTTACTCACTGTTATTAGTAAGCATATAAGTCACTCACAAATAAAACCTATTCAAAAGCTATTGCTGAGTTTCAACTATTTTGTTCAATATTCATTGACAAATAAAGTATATCCTAGATACAGTAATACAAATAAAATAACTTCATGCCTGAATAGCTATTAATAGATTTTGGTACCTTTCAATTCTTCATTTGATTCCAAACTCACTAGGGAAAGCAATATACTAAATGCTCCCTGTATAAACATGAAAACTGGCATAAAACTTCCTGTGTAAACATTAAAACAAGGGAACTCCAAAATATGTGGAAATGTATATGAATATCAAATTAACATGTGGAGTGAACAGACCTCTTCATTTGTCTGCACCTGGTGATATCCACAGATGTGTGTGTACATGACAAAGTCTTAACTAGCATGGGCTAAGCAGAACCCTGCATCTGACTTCAATTTGGCATGGCCACTAAGGCAAAAGAAATAAAAGCAAAAATAAACAAATGAGACCTAAACTTTTTAAAAAGCTTCTGCACAGCAAAGGAAACCATAAACAAAAGGAAAAAACCTACAGAACTGGAGAAAATAAATGCAAATTATGTGACCAACAAGGGGTATGCAAAATATACAAACTGCTCATACAACTCAATTAAAAACAAAAATCCAATCACAAAATGATCAGAAGACCTGAATAGACATTTTTCCTAAGATATACAGATGGCTAACAGGCACATGAAAAGATGCTCAATAAAGATAATTATAGGAGAAATGCAAATCGAAACAATAATGAGGTATCACCTCACACGTGTCAGAATGGCTATCATCAAAAAGTCTACAGGTAACAAATGTTGGAGAGGATATGGAGAAAGGGAAACTCTTCTACACTCTTGGTGGAAATGTAAATTGATGTAGCCAACATGAGAAACAGTGTGGAGGTTTTTCGAAAAACTAAAAATAAGAATACCATATTACCCTATGATCTAGCAATTCCATTCCTAGGTATATATCTGGAAAGGAAAAACAAAACTTTACTTTGAAAAGATAAATGCACCCCAATATCCACAGCACTATTTGCAGTAACCAAGATATGAAAGCAACCCAAGTGCCCATCAACAAATGACCAAATTAAGATGAGACATATATATACAAGGCAATATTACCCAGCCACAAAAATATTAAAAAAAAAATACTGCTATCTGTAGCAATGTGGATGGACCTAGAAAATATTATGGTTAGTGAAATATGTCATAGAAAGCCAAATACTATATGATAATATTCCAAATACTATATAAGGAATCTAAAAAATAATACAAATGAATGTTTATGCAAAACATAGACTCACAGATATAGAACCAACTTGTAGATACCAAATGGGAGAGGGAAAGCAGGAGGGGCAAATTAGGGGTGTGTGATTAACAGATACAAACTACTATATATAAGAGATAAGCAACAGAATATACCATAAAGTGTAAGGAATTATACCCATTATCTTGTAATAACCTATATGGAATATAATCTGCAGAAATATTGAATCATGCTGCACATCTGAAACTATCACAAACTACTGTTAAGTCAACTATACTACAATTTTAAAAAATCAGCCTGACCTGGCATGATGGTATTGCAGGTGTTGTTGAGGCAATAATTATATTTTGAATTTTTCAAATGTCCTTTAGTTATACACGTTTCTTAGATACTAGTAGGTGGAAATCTTTTTTTGTTCCTTCTGTCTGGTTTCTCAACAAAGTCCACAAGCCAAAGAATTAAACTGAAAAACCAGTTAAGTTCCATATGGGTCTTAGAACACTAGTGTGTGAATGTCTAGACTTTAAATTATTAATACTAGTCTTAGATGAGCTGACTTATTTTGATCCCTGTTAATTTTGTTCTCAGAGAAAAGCTCTTATATTCATGTGACTTGCCCAAAGGCTTCTAGAGTCACTGTCATATGATCTCTAGTAACTTCTGAGAATGATATGTACATGAACTTTTATTTGAGTTCAATGAAGATGTCCAGTGGATTTTATTAAGTGCAGAAATAAAGAAAGGTCAATCTTAATTGTTATTTGGGGCATAAATCACTTTCCTAGACTGACGCAAAAGAAAAACTCAATGGAATTACTACACATTCAAAGCAGAAACTAAAAAGGGTTAACAATAACTTTAGATACCAGGTATGGTTAGTCTCAAGAACTAAATTTGTTTCTAAAAGGTGACTAACTTTCAATCAAAATAACAGTGAAAGAGTTAAAAAAAATAAAATAAAAGGAGGTCATGTTAAGATGGAAGAAAAGTGGGACTTTCTTAAGAATGAATTCAATTTCAGAAACTAAACTAGTCAGATATGAAAAAAGAAAACGAGAATATACTGATATATACCAGAACTATGCATTCTTAAAGATGGAATTGGGGGGGAAATGTATTTTAGCTGTTACTCATCAGAAAGGAAGAGTGACTGACTCCAAAAGTATCTAACAGAGGTACAGGAGGTAAACTGAAGCGTGGAAGTCGCAGTGAATCAGAATGGAAATCCAATTATGGTAAAACAGTATTTTAAAGAAATAGAAAATACATAATAAGAGTAAGTGTAAAAATCACACACCATGAAGACTGAGACTGCTATTCAGTAACATAAAATCTGTACAAATGTGAAAGGTTAAAAAAAAAAAACAACTGAGAGATTATCAATGAATACCTGAAGCATTTCAGATGCGTTTCAAATTACTAGTTATTATAGGAGGCAATGTAGGATATGGCACAGTGTCACAAAGAAAAATGCCCCAGGAATTCAAAGTTAGGCCTCAGGGAATGGACAGGAAAAGCAAAACTGAAGAAAAGCAAAATAAGAGGTTAAACCTTGGTTTGATGTTGAGCTGGTAAGATTTCCTTAAATCTTGGAGATAAGAATGGGCAAAATCTGTTTCATGGTGAATGCTTTTCAGTAAATTCCCTATTCCTTGACTTTCATCTCTGGTATTACAGGAGATCTTACTGAAGATAACAGATAACTGAAGAATAATAAAACCTAAGCCCAAAAGCAAACAGAAAGGGAAAGGAAGACAGGAGGAACCAACTTAAGAATAGGCTAAAATATAAACAAAAACAGAAACCAACAATGTTTATATGAAATGGCATATCCTATCATTGCTGAAGGACTTTCCTGGTAGCTCAGAAGTAAAGAATCTGCCTGCCAATGCAGGAAACGCCCCTGGATCAGGAATTCTGGAGGAAGAACTGGCAACCCACTCCAGTATCCCTGCCTGGAGAATCCCATGGACAGAGGAGCCTGGAGGGCTACAGTCCATGGGGTCACAAAAAGAGTCAGACACAACTTAGTGACTAAATAACAACAATCACTGCTGAAAGGAATGTGACAAAAAGGAATGTTTACACTGCCAGTGAGGTAGAACAAATCATGCAAGGTCTAGAACAGTTAAAGGAGATCAAACCAGTCAATCCTAAAGGAAATCAATCTGAATATTCATTGGAAGGACTAATGCTGAAGCTGAAGCTCCAATACTTTGGCCACCTGATACAAAGAACTGACTCATTTGAAAAGACCCTGATGCTGGGAAATATTGAAGGTGGGAGGAGAAGGAGACGAGAGAGAACAAGATGGTTGGGTGGCATCACTGACTCAATGGACATGAGTTTGAGCAAGCTCCAGGAGATGGTGAAAGACAGGGAAGCCTGGCGTGCTGCAGTCCGTGGGGTCACAAAGATTCGGACATGACTGAGCGACTGAACGACAACAACAGAACAGTTAAAAGCAGAATAAAGAAAGGATTTAGAGGAGCAAGTGGCAGAAGACATACTATCTTCAATGAGTACAGACATCAGAAATATTAAAAGTAGCTTTATTTCATTATGGCTATTGTCCAAATAATACAAATATGTGGCACAAGAGGAGTGCTTTTATGATTTTAGCTCAATAGGCCTAAGAATTTCAGGGCAAGTGGCAAAAGTCATAGTAACACAAGGCTAAAAATGTTTTGGCACAGGCTGGGGACAGAGAAATCCAGAGACGAGGGCAGAACATCAGAGCTATGGTAATGGCAAGGCTCGAGTCTTGTGGAGCCTTGCAGAGATTGTACTTTGAGCTTTACACACTACAAGTAAGTGATATACTCTTTACAAAAGGCAGTAAAGAAGCTATACCACTAAACAGAATCTATACTTACTGTAGCACAGGAGTTCCAGGACAATACATAAAAAAACAGAAATTAAAAGTTTTTAATATGAAGGAAACCTTAAGAAAGAGACATCAAGTATGACCTGGTGCCTGGGGCTGTCATTCATGAAATATATAACTTTGCAAGACAGAAGATCAGAAACAGCTTTCAAGAAAGCAGAAATGTTCAGGTAAAGTGCTTCCACCTCTCAAACAATTATCATAAGCATAGAGTGGCACAACTGTTTGATGAGTGTTCCCAGTAAAACTTTACAAGTTATAGACACTGGCAGTTGCTATAACTGACTAGCACCCTGGTGAGGTTGAAACCAAAACTGACTTGATACCTTGATTTTTGTGCACCCATCTTTCCTTTAATATTCATCTTTAGTGATACCACTAAATCCTACTGGCAAAAGTGATGTGAGTCAACTGTACTATGTACTAAGTTCAAGGAATTACTACTGTTTCTCAGTTTAACGGGTGTTGGCTGGGTAGTGTAAGGAGCCTTTGCCCTACTGACCTTCTGGATTCTTAAAAAAGTATGGTTGGAGGTTAAATGATTTTCCTTTTGAGGTGCAAAAGAAGCCACTCCCAGTGAGAAGACAACCAAGCTACAGTTCCTGAAAACTCCCCAGCCCTAACCAGACAGGCACAATGGCTCTGATTAAGCAATATTCCAGGAAGGCAGAAATTTGGTATCTTAACCTGTTTGGGACTCTAGACTTTAATTTCTCTTAGTGAAATTAATCATAGGAGACCATTCATTTGATCCAAATGAAGTGTTTCTGGCAGACATAACAAGAGGCAGGAGAATACTTATTCAAGCTGAAGGAGGGGGCAAAAACACTAGAGTAGCTGAAGGTAAGTAGCAGAGACAAAAAGTAATAGGAGACAAGTTAAAAAGCTAGACAGAGGCTAGATCATGAAGCCCTGCAGTCCACTCCAAGAATTTTGGCTTTGACCCTAAGACAGAAAAACATGGAAGGTTTAGTTTAGAAGAGACCTCACTCTTATGTCTTTAAAAGGTAACAATAACCCTGTGTACGAGACAGCAAAAGAGACACTGATGTATAGAACAGTCTTATGGATTCTGTGGGAGAGGGAGAGGGTGGGAAGATTTGGGAGAATGGCATTGAAACATGTATAATATCATGTATGAAACGAGTTGCCAGTCCACGTTCGATGCACGATACTGGATGCTTGGGGCTGGTGCACTGGGACGACCCAGAGGGATGGTATGGGGAGGGAGGAGAGAGGAGGGTTCAGGATGGGGAACACATGTATACCTGTGGCGGATCCATTTCGATATTTGGCAAAACTAATACAATATTGTAAAGTTTAAAAATAAAATAAAATTAAAAAAAAATTAAGTAGTATCAAACAGTAACAGCATTAAAAGGAAAATAAACTTACAAATGATTGAACATATTATGTTTTTAAATGCAGATTTCCAAAATGTTCATGCTTTTGCAAGAAAAACAATATGTTACAAGCTAATAAATATATAACCCGACACACACAAAAAAGGATCACTTGGCTCTGTGGAGAAAAGAACCAAGAAAACTAGAAGCAGGGAGATAAAATTTCCCAGAGGAAGGATGACTATGGCTTGGATCAAGGTCGTGACAGTGATTGCAGCAGTCAGATAAACTTTTTCTCCCTTACTAGATGATATGGTTTCTTGAAGGAAGGGGATGTGAACTTTTCCTTCTTTAATCTCCTATAATCATTAGGATGAAACTTTCCACATAGTACACAGCCAATTTTTTTTTTTTTTTTTTAGGAATACCTTCTACAACACTTTATGTACCTAGATCTATGCCTAAGATAATTAAGGATAATTCAATAGATTGATACTAAGAAAAAATAAGTTATATATATATATACTGTCAGACAGGCATATATGCAGCATTTTATAAATACCTATTGAGTTATGAGCACTTACTAGTTATTGAAGTTAAGTTCAAAATATAAAGAGAATACAAAGAATCTCAAGAGTTAAAGGGCAAAACATGTGGAATCTAAAACATGGCACAAATGAACCTATCTACAACACAGAACTAGACTCACAGACATAGAGATCAGGCTTATAGTAGGGGAGAGGACAGGGGAGAGGAGTGCACCAGGAATCTGGGGTTGGTAGATACAAACTATTACATATAGAATGGATGAACAACAAGGTCTTACTGTATTGCACAGGGAACTATATCCAGTCTTCTAGGATAAACCATAATGGAAAATAATATTTTAAAAGAATGTATATATGTGTAAAACTGAGTCACTATGCTGTTCAGCAGAGATTGGTACAACACTGTACATCAACTATACTTCAATAAAAGAAAAGACTAGCAATTCAAAATAATAAAATTTTAAAACAATAATAAAAAAAAGGAGTTAAAGGACAAAATGGCTTCAGTTAATATAGAGTTTTAAAGAAACTACAAATAGAATATTTTTTTCAAAAAAATCAAGTTAAGAAAGGACTGCATAGTAAGAGTTAAGTCCCATAAAGGGAAGCAGAAATTGAATATTTGCTCTTCACAAGCATGGGATGAAATGGAGGAAATTAAAATAATAAAAAAGGATGAATGAGTTTTAAGATTCTAACTCAGTTCTACTTTTTTTTCAACTGCCTCCCCTCTTGATAAATTATATACACTCACTGTAGTAAATCTGGATTATTAAAAAAATCATCCATCATTTTCTGCCCACATATAACCACTATTAACATCTTGGTAATTTCTCTTTTCTAGCGTGTGACTTGGGGTTAGTTGCTTAACCTCTCTGAGTCTCATCTGTGCCATTCATAAAATGAAGATTAAAAACAGTACCTATCTCACAGGATTATAGAAAAGAATCAATAAGAAAGTAGCACAGGGGCTGAGATACTTTTTTTTGAAAAGGCCAGAAAGCTGTTTATGAGCCACACATTGTCCATCTCAACTACTTAACCCTGTTATATCATGAAAGCAGCCATAGAAAATACAGAAGTGAACGGGCAAAGTCCAATAAATTTTTATTTGCAAAAGCAGGCAGTGTTGCTTATATCACAATGGCTTGCAGCAAAGGTTCATAACTTGTTGGTGTATCTGAATGACTGTGGTCTGTATTTGTTTAGTAAGATTTGAAATTCTTAGGAGAATCTGAGAAAAAAACAAAAACTTTACACTTGCTCACCAAGGAAATGCAAGTACACTTCTTTTGCAAATACTTTTAGAGTTCACAGACTTCCTGAAGTCACAAATGACTCCTATAGTTTATCTTCAAGAAATCCTGTCTCTAGTGAAGTAGCTCATTTGATTTTTATTTACAGCACCACCCCCCTCTAAAATACAGTGCATCTGGTGAGAATGGACCAGCCTATATTCAAACTGTATAGTCTTCCTACAAACAAATTTTTCCACCTAATTTTTTAGTCATTATATTTTATCTTCCTAGGTCATTATATAGTCATTGAGAACATTTTTTAAGGCTGAATAGTTTACGAGGTTGAAAAATGTTCAGCTGTTTTAGCTGTTCTGGTTGCGTTTTCATTTTCAACTCATTCCTTTAATTACAGTTAATATTACAATGAATTGCTTTATATCCAAATTTATATTTCTCAGAAATTAATGTTGTAAGTCAAAAAGTACAAATTATTTTTAATGTTTCTAATCTATTTTGATGAATTATGGTTCAGAAAGCTTGTGGTGATTTCTGCTCCCATCATTTGAACATGAGATATCCATTTCACCACACCCTCATTGTGTATGGAATATGACTTTACTGATGAGTTCTATAACCTGAGAGATCTTTGGCAAGTTTCCAAAACATGGCAAAGGATAATAAAGTCTAAAAATGCACAGCCACTGCTCTACGTTAGTAAAATTTCAAGATATTCAAGGTTAATCTAAATAATATGGAGAGACAAACTTTAAAATTTTAATCATTAAGAAAAACATCTGAAATATATTCCATAACCCTCCAGCCTTCAAACTACTAGGTTTGTAATCATCACTAACTCTTGCATTTTAAAAATGACCACTACAGTGAGCCACTGCTTCAGAGAGAAGCATATCCCATTCAAGTGGGTTGGGGGAAAAAATAAAAAGTTTGAAAATCACTTATTAGAGAGAACTTCTGATAGCTTAAGTTTAGTTTTTTTCTCTCTTTCGCATTCATGAACATCTTTAGTTTCTGCTGCCTTGAGTATTTTTAAATCACTACTTCCACTCAATAATTGCTTAAGTATAGTATATACTGATATATATGCACAGATACTATAATAGATACTGAATGCTTATTCCTAGATATAATATATATGTATACTTGAATGGTTAAGTATACAGGCTCTTGACAGACTGGCCAAGATTCCAATCTGACTTAGGCCATTTCATCTCTCTTAGTCTAAAATTTTCTAAACTTTAAAATGAGAATAATGGCACATACCACATAGGGTAGTGGATTAAATGAGACAGAAGAGGTAAAACACTTATCACAGTATCTGACACACATAAAACACTCAAAATAGCACTTATATTCATAAACTTCAATAAAATAAGTAAACCTTTCTGAT
Source organism: Bos taurus (assembly GCF_002263795.3). Lineage (NCBI taxonomy): Eukaryota > Metazoa > Chordata > Mammalia > Artiodactyla > Bovidae > Bos > Bos taurus. The sequence goes on along the minus strand of NC_037328.1, from coordinate 36,074,248 downwards.
AACTAAAAATATAACACACACATAGCAAATCATTGACAAGTGGTTAGTGAATATTTAAAATGTTTTAACTTCAGGGTAACTAAAACAGATATGGGTTAATTTTAGTAAACTCCAGTTATAGAACTATGTATTAGTAAATTGTGTACATGTTTTATCAGAGTATCAAATACATACACACATATATAAGGTACAAAGAACAATGTTGTGTACCCATCTATTAATATCTACTGATACAACTACTTCTCTAATTTCTTTCTCTTTTCACTTCTCTTTTACCATAAATGTAGCCAGAAAAGGAGGATGTCCCCTTCTCTCTCAAAGTTAATTAACTAATCAATTCTAGTGTATCACTCAACACTGAATAAATACAGCTCATCAAGTTCTCCATGCCTTTACCTACCCAGACAAGCCCTGAGGAACAAAAATACAGACTAATGGTCACTCTGTTCTCAAAATCAGCAAACTCAAATGGTTCTGCAGGTCAATTAAATCTATCTCTTTAAGAAGCTACCATTTTAGACTTCTGTTCACTTTAAATCTCTAACCACCCCCATATACTCTCAAGAGATGAAGCTTCCACCTACCCCAAAACTCCTATACAAAGCACCTCTTCCATTTGTGCTTTGAATCTTATCATCCTTTCCCTTTTAGGATCTTATTTTACAGATTATCTCTTCTTTCATTATTTCTTCCTTTCAAATGAATCATTCTCATCCAATTTTAAGCACAACAAATTCTCAACTATTTTAGGAAAAATAAAAAAAAAAACTTCACCTTCAAGCCACAATTTCTCCAGTTTCCACCCATATCTTCCCATCTCCTTTATATCTATATTACTATTTACATCTTTGCTTCCCACTCCTCAAACTACTCCAGTCTGACTCCTGCTCCCATCAATTACATGAAAACAGAGCTTTGCTTAAAGTCACCAAAGATCTCCATGTTAATTCAATGGTTGGACCTCAATAGTTTTCGATGCCAATTACCATTCACTTCATCCTTCATTCTTATCTTCTGTTTCACCATAGTTACCTGGTTTTCTCCAAGCTCTTTAATCTTTCTCAGACTTAACAAGTCTCAATATTTCTAATAGGCCATTTAACTGTGGAGTTTCTTCACTTCTAAGTCTTTTTCTCTGTATTATCTTTTTATGTGAGCTCATTCACATGCATGGCTTCAAATACCATCCACACAACTATGACTGACCAGACCTCACTTCTGAGCTCCGGATTATGTAAAGCCAATCATCTTTAAGATCTCTCCTTGGAGACACCTTAAATTCAACAAACTAAAGCAAAGAATCTCAGTCAAAGTCAACTTGCCCGAGAATGCAGGCGCCTGCATTTTATATATACTTTTTCTTCATAGACCTGATCAAAGTTATAGCTATACACTAAAACAGGGACAGTGCCTGTTTGATTATCACTATATGACCAATGCCTTATATAGTCATTCATCAGGATTTGGGAGACTGGTTCCAGGATCATTTCCAAAACCTCTACCCCACCCACAGATACCCAATCTGTAGGTGCTCAAGTGTTTCATTTAAAATGGTATAGTATTTGTATATAACCTACACATATTCTCCCAAATACTTTAAATCATCTGTGGATTACTTAAATACCTAATACAATGTAAATGCTATGTAAATAGTTGCCAGTGTGCAGCAAATTCAAGTTTTGCTTTTTGGAACTTTCTGGAATTTTCCCCCCAATATTTTTTCATCTCTGGTTGGCTGAACTCGGGGCTAAAGAGCCATGGATATGGAGGGCCAATTTTATAAACAATAAGCATCAACCCTAACATCAATCACTTTTTTTTCTACTGTTTAAACACAAAGCCTTTCAACTGTTTTTCATGTTCACCACTGCTTTGGGGAATTGAAGGTATTAAGTGGTTGGTATATGAGTGTCAATATACTGAACTTTAGGATCTTATGTCACACATTATACAGATTGACCTCCTCTCATATTTAGTTGCCACCAAGTGTTCCACCACAGTGCTAAACAGGTGATGCTGATTGGGTCTCATCCCAGAGAGCTGACCTATTACTGAACAGAGTTTACAGCTGAAATGATGAACCAACCTGTCAGAGATAAGCTAAAAAATAAAGGTGATACATATTACATGGAAGCTGAAGACTTCCTTGTATTAGATTCCTTTGAAATTACAAACTGTAAAAATACTCTCCAAATCAGACTAGATATTGTAAAAATATAACTAGAGTTAGTATTTTAATAAATTATATTAGATTTCAAATGGCCTAATATCCTGCTCATTACATATTAATATATACTTTATTAAAACAACAACTTTTGGCTGCAAGCCATGTGATATCTTAGTTCCCTGACCAGGGACTGACCCCATGCCCCCTGCAATGGAAGCATGGAGTCTTAATCACTAGACTGCTAGGGAATCCCAATATACATTTTAAATAGCATATTAATTGACCATATTTTATTGATCATATTTTATTTTTCAAATACATATACACCTTTTACCATATCTTTCTTTAAAGTTTTCTTTTTTGCTTTTATTTGTAATTGCTAAAGGTATAGTTTATCAAATTTTGGCAAGAAAATAAAGATCAGTGCCAACAATAACAGTACAATTAGTGCCTTAACGTCTGTTTGGCAGAACTGTAAAATAATGGTATCACTCGAAGTTTTAAAGCAATGACTTCATTTAAAAGTATTTTCTTCTACCATTTTATCTACAAAAACTGAAATAAATTTCTTTAACCCAATGTTATGGGTGATTATTAGAAAGCAGTAATGAATATATATTTTAATGCAAGACTGTATATAAAGAAGTTATTTAAGTTTAGGCTGTCATTGGTTAACCTAAAATTATAAACCAATTCATTTTTTTTAAAAAAGCATTTCACATATTTTTGAGAAACAAAGGAGTTCAAATTTCATCATGCTCAAAATATTCTTGCATTTATTCACAGAAAATAAGCAATCTGTGAAATAGGGAGAAAATAAAAAGTTTTTTTATATTTTATTTTTCCTCTGATTATAAAGATAGTAGATTTAATGAAGTAAACACAAAAAAATAAAATAAATGTAAAGAAAAATATTCATCTATAAACATATCACTAATAAATTATCCACTGTTTACAATTTGATTTTTTTTTGGTCTTTTTATTTACAAAAGTGATATCACCTGCCTTCAGTGTCTTTTTCTGTTGTTATAATGCGACTAACAATTTCCCATATGAATAAATATCCCTTAAACAATGACTCTTAGGGGCTTCCCAGGTGGCTCAGTGGTAAAGAATCTGCCTGCCAAGGCAGGACACATGGATTGACTCCTGGGTCAGGAAGAGACCCTGGAGAAGAAAATCGGAACCCACTCCCATATTCTTGCCTAGGAAATCCCATGGACAGAGGAGCCTGGCAAGGCTATATTCTATGGGATCACAAGAGTCTAAACAACAACACATGACTGTTAGGAGAAAGGATTCCATTAAATTTAACATTTTCCTAACTTTTGTTATTAGCTAATTTTTAATAATGTGCTATTACAAATAATGTCATTATGAACAATTAGTAGTATTCAATGCATCACCGACTCGATAGACGTGGGTTTGGGTAGATTCCGGGAGTTGGTGATGGACAGGGAGGCCTGGTGTGCTGCGATTTATGGGGTCGCAAAGAGTCGGACACGACTGAGCGACTGAACGGAACTGAATGCTGAAAGTCTACCTTTCATAATTGAAAGAATTGAAAGTCAACCTGAAAGTCAACCAAAAAAAGCATACTGCTAAGTTGCTTCAGTCGTGTCCAACTCTATGGACTATAGTCCGCCAAACTTCTCTGTCCATGGGATTCTCTAGGCAAGAATACTGGAGTGGGTAACCATTTCCTTCTCCAGGGGGAAAGAAAAAGCATAAAAAATAGCAAAGTATTTAGCTCCCTAAATATAGCCAACAAGGTCTAGGATTCACTTTGTTTTGTTTTTCATTATTACAATAATTATAATAAATAAATAACATGGAGGTAAACATCATACTTGTTAAAAGAATTGCCAAGTGACTACTTCCGGGGACTATGTGGGGAAGGAACAGGACAAGAGTATGACCGCTATTTTTTTATTATAATCTGTGGCAAAATAGGAAAAAGAAAAATAAAAACACAAACAAAAAAAGGTTGCCTCTACAATATCCATTCTTATTTTCTTCCTTCCTTATTAACAGAATCATGTGAAAGTAAAAGTTGCTCAGTCCTGTCAGACTCTTTGGAACCCCATGGACTTAGTCCATGGAATTCTTCAGTTCAGAATACTGGAATGGGTAGCCTTTCCCTTCTCCAGGGGATCTTCCCAAGCCAGGGATCAAACCCAGGTCTCCCGCATGGCAGGCAGATTCTTTACCAGCTGATCCACAAGGGAATCATAGGCATGTGTTTATCCAGGAGAAAAATACAAAAATATATCGTAACATTCTTTTCAGATGGCACTAGCTAACAAGATGGAAATCAAAGCTACTGAGTAGAATTTACAGCAAGATGTTTTTGGCTTACCCCAGAGACACCCCATTCCTGCTACATGGAACTGAGATTTGATGCTTGGAACTTCAGCAACTATTTTGGATCATGAGGCAAACTTGGATAGACGATAAAGATGACTAGTAAGAAAGAACAAATGATGATAAAGCTACCATATCATTCCTACTAACCATTCAAGACTTTTCATATGAGAAATAAATATGTATTCATTTAAACTATTTAAGTCAGGTAAACAGTAGAAACAGTGTCAGACTTTACTTTTTGGGGCTCCAAAATCATTGCAGATCTTGATTGCAGCCATGAAATTAAAAGACGCTTACTCCTTGGAAGGAAAGTTATGACCAACCTAGATAGCATATTCAAAAGCAGAGACATTACTTTGCCAATAAAGGTCCATCTAGTCAAGGCTATGGTTTTTCCAGTAGTCATGTATGGATGTGAGAGTTGGACTGTGAAGAACGCTAAGCGCCGAAAAATTGATGCTTTTGAACTGTGGTGTTGGAGAAGACTCTTGAGAGCCCCTTGGACTGCAAGGAGATCCAACCTGTCTATCCTAAAGGAAATCAGTCCTGGGTGTTCACTGGAAGGACTGATGTTGAAGGTGAAACTCCAATACTTTGGCCAGCTCATGCAAAGAGTTGACTCATTTGAAAAGACCCTGATGCTGGGAAGGATTGGGGGCAGGAGGAGAAGGGGAAGACAGAGGATGAGATGGCTGGACTGCATCACTGACTCGATGGACATGAGTTTGGGTAAACTCCGGGAGTTGGTGATGGACAGGGAGGCCTGCCGTGCTGCGGTTTATGGGGTTGCAAAGAGTTGAACACGACTGAGCAACTGAACTGAACTGAACTTCTTCTAGCAGCAAAATGCAATAACTCAATTTTAAGTCTTATATGACTTATTAATAAACAAAGCACATGCAAAAACTTAAAACTAAATCAACAAATAATTCCAGGAATAGTAAAAATGTATTATTATACTCCTAGTAACTGCTCAAGAAACTATATTATGTGAACTTTATACCAAGACTAAGAGATAGGGTTGTATTTTCCTAAAACAATTAAGTTTTAATTTAAAGAGGCATGAGCATGTAGTTTGTAAAACTATGAAGTGAACTCTTTTTCTGTTAGATTGTTTATCTGTTTAAAGTGCCTGCTACACACTGTGCTGTGCTCAGTTGCTCAGTCGGGTGGGACTCTTTGCGACCCAAGGGACTGTAGCCCACCAGGCTCCTCTGTCCATGGGGATTCTCCAGGCAAGAATATTGGAGTGGGTTGCCATGCCCTCCTCCAAGGGATCTTCCCAACCCGGGGATCGAACCCAGGCCTCCCGCACTGCAGGCAGATTCTTTACCATCTGAGCCACTAGGGAAGCCCAAGAATACTGGAATAAGTAGCCTATCACTTCTCCAAGGGAACTTTCCAACCCAGGAATCAAACCGGGGTTTCCTGCATTGCAGGCAGATTCTTTACCAGCTGAGCTACCTGGGAAGCCCTTCTTGCTACCCAGGATGCACGCTAGCTGCTTAAAATTATTTGATGAGATGATTAAATACTTTCTTTCAAGACAGAGTATCCACTAAGAGTTCCAAAGTAATGTTATAGCAGGGTTTCTCAACTTTGGCACCAGATAGTTCTGTCGATGATTCTATTGACCACTATGAACCAGATAATTCTTTGCTGTTAGAGCTGCCCGGTACATTGCAAGATGCTCAGAATCTCTGGCCTCTTCGCATTAGATGCCAATAGCAAGCCCCCAAGTAAGACAATCACAAATAGCTCCAGATGTTGCCCAATGTCTGCTACAAGAAATAAAATCTGAAAAACAATATACTCATTTTTGCAAATCAGTTAGTGCTTCATTAGGAACATTTGGCTTTTCTAGTTAATTAACAATTTAGAATTATAACATTTCTAAATTCCCTCTCAGGTTTACTGCAGGATACAAACTTTAAGTGACCTACAGATTAGATTATCTCTAATGTTCCTCTTAAACCTTCAGAGGACTTCACATGTGAGAAATATTAATAGCCTCTATCTATTTAAGCCTATCTGTGTGCTAGGTATAGTACTGAGAACCTCACGTTCATTCTCTCTCATTTTATACTTATGACATCCTCATGGGATGGCTATTTAACCCCACTATAATAAGAAAGGATTTTAAAGTCTATTTTAATCAACATATTGAAGTGCTTTCAGAAATACTTATATATCATTCACTATATCCATTCTAGCACTGAACTAAGAAGGGTATCTTTAACTTACTTAATTTATAATTTGTGATAAAAATTTTCAATGTATCTAGCAACAAAATTAAGTTGAATTACCACAGCCTTCAGGTATGGGGGAAATGTTCACAGCCCCTAAGAAATCGGAGATAATTAACTGTTACTTGGAATATTTTTTATACTGTGGCATAATGAAAGAATACCTTAAAAATTTTCCATCCATTATTCCCTGAGTTCTTCAGTAAGTTTTTCTTCTCTCTTGTACAACTTGACCAAAAAAAAATAAAAGTCACTTTATAATTATTTGAGGATTCATTTGTAATTTCAATCTATAGTTCAGAAAAAATCGAAGGTTGGGTCCAAAAATCCCAGCTTGTTCACCTGACAAATTAAGTTGCTCAGGCCTCAATTTCAACAATGTAACTTGCGTAACAAGACCTATATGAAGGCCTTAAGAGTTAGTAGGCCCTCAATAAAAATTACATTTCTCTTCCTTTCATCCTCAAATTAAATATCAGCTAAGGGCCAATTCCAATGCAACTGGAAATGAACATTTTCAGTCTCCCAAATCCAACATCTCAAAAATCAGTTATAGGCTAAGCGATTATCCCCTTAGTTTGAGATTTTAAATTACTAGTATTGTTTCTCAAATAGAAAGTTTATCATCAAATGCATTGAATGCATGCCTAATTTTTCACTTTTATTATCTACAGTTCTTCTGTTTTACTCTTCCCTGTGGTAAGACACAAAACTATTCTTGAAAAGAAGTGTTCCTTCCTCTCCTTTCACCCACACAACTAACTGCCAAGAAATTTTGATTCATATTTCTCTCTAATAGGAGGAAGAAAAATTAGAGCCTTTCTTCTCAACTTTACAAGGCTGTGTGTTTAATTCATGTATTGAGTTAACTGTCACCAACTCAAGTACGTGTTATCCATTTTATGGATTACTCACAACTAGTAATTTACTAATGAAGGCAAGTTACCCTTAGCGAATATTAGGAAACCAAATATTTAAAAATAAACAATCTTTAGGAATTACACTGTATTTCCTTACTAGCAAATAAAGCATAATTATTATACTAGAATTCTATTAATCAGTCTTAAAATGCAACTTAATTCAGGTAATCTTTTATTCCATCTTGAAGTTTTAACACAAAAAAGTACTTCACAAAGCTCACCTCCAAGGTGGAACCAGGATAGGAACCCTAAGAAGAGATCTTTTGGTAATGTAGAGTATTATAAAATATGTTATGAGATTTCAGGTAAAAGTTGGTAACATGAAAGTATGTCAGTATAACACTCATAATTTAGCAATATAAAGCTCTTCCTGTTTACTTTTATTTCCTTGGATATTTTAGGATGTAGTGGGGTTTTATAAAATAGTCAACTTCTTTTGTTCTTAAAATAATTTACTGTCACTATTCAGACACTGTATTTCACAAGCTAAATTTATTCATTTGTTCTTAAAGTTAGTTTCAAGAAATAGAAGGAAAGTAATTAAAAGTTCTCCAAAAATGTTCTGGCCCTCAAACTAAATTTTGCATTCTACAGCAAATAAATTTACAAAGCTAAATGTAACCAAAGCCAAGATGCTCATTAATGATATAAAAAGCAAAATATAGATAAAGATACTTTCTGTCTGTGATGCTATTAAAAAGATCAATTGTAACAATTTTACAGCCGTTTAAAACTCCTGCAGGTAAATAATCTACTGAAAACATGGTTTCTACATGTAAAATATAGAGGACAAGCTCTGTAAAGATACAACCTTTAAATTCTGAATGCCAATACAAAAAAAAAATTTTTTTAAGAAAGTTGCTAAATAGAGAGCAATGCCAAAGAAAACTCACATATCCCGTATAACAAGACAATTTCCACCATCAAACAAACTTATCTATTTTGGAGAAGAAGGGGATGAAATCTCCCTGAAAATGTCAACCCCACCCTTTTTTCTAAGCAATCTCTCAATGCTTGGAAAGACATAAAATCAAATTTCAGCAAACATGATGCTCCTTTCTGCTTAGCTTTCTTACTTGCTACCAGAATGAAATTAATGGCTAACTTTAATATGTAAAGGATCCAAAGGATTTCACATATTCACTCGTTTAATTACTATCCGGATTTGAAGGTAAAGAAACTAAGGCACAAAGAGGTTAAGTAATCTGTTTAAGATAACACAGCTAGTAGTGGAACCAAGATTTGAATCCTATACATCCAAGATAATAAACAAAGGAATGAGATGGAAAAGGAGCAATTAAATTTTTTCCCAAGAGTTTGCAAAATAATAGTGCTATGAAAGAGAACAAAATGTTAAACTATAAATATATGCAGATGTAAATGTATACGTTACATAAATTCTACCCCTGCACAAATATGGTACTTTAATATTTGATTATGCTTAAACGTTCTAAATACATCAAATCGTTGTGGCTGTCGACCAAGTAAGTAATTTACTGTCACTGTTCAGACACTGTTTTGTTGTTTTTTTTCACAGGCTAAATAAAATACACTATAATTTAAAGGAAGAGGGGGTGGTGGTGATGTAACCAGAGCAATAGTTTCAGGAAAGCTACTTTCTCTATTAGCAGTTTATTAGAAAAGAGCTTGTGTGTATCGGGGAAAGGAGTAAGAAAAGGAAAGATGACAATCCCATGGCCTTAGCCCCACCTTCCAAAAAAGTAACTAAATCACTGTGGGTCAGCGCCTAAGCCAACTGGAGAACTAGCCCAGCGGGATCTCGTGAGGGGATGACAGGAGACCCTAGCAGAGGGGGAGGGGTGGCGATGACAGGAGAGGGGGCGGTAGAGAGATGGCACGCCTTCCATATCCGAAAAAGGGGAGAATACGGGGGGCAAGGGGCGGAGAAGGGAAGGCAAGATATGTTGCCAGAGACTCCAAATGAGGTGACAAGAAACAGGATAGGAAACACAAGAAAGGCGGGACCCTCGGGCAGAAAGGGGTCTGTCTGGGGCAGGGGAGGCATGTCAGTACAGAGCTTTCCTGCCAGCTGACCCTCCGGTACAACCCCTCCACCCGGGACAAACTCTCACTTTCTCCGCAACCCTAAACCTGCGCGGGTCATCCCGAACCCGCTCCCCGCCCCCCAACCCCCACCCCAAGCCGGATAGGTGGAGGGGGGAGCTTCATCCTCAACGCTCCTCGCTGCGCCGGTGGCGCGAGCGCCGGACACAGCCCAGATTCGGAGACGAGAAGAGCAGGAGAGGCAGGGAGGCCCAGGACCGCTGACAAGTCCGGGCGGGCGGTCGACGGGCGCCTCACCTGACAGAAGCGTCGGCAGTAATCCCGACTGCTGATCCCGACGCCGCCACCACCGCAGCTGCCGCCGCCAGCGCCGCCTCTGCCGTCGCTCGCAGCTCTAAGCCCGGCTGGGCCTGGCGGGGACTCCACAATGGCCACGAGCTCTTCTCCGAGGCGTTCGGCCTCTTGGTCGCTCTCTTCCTCCGCCATGAGGCTCTCGCCGCCCAGCGCGTACCAACCCCTGCGCCGCCGCCGCTGTAGCTGCCTCGGCTAACCTCCTCCTCCTCCTCTAGTTCCCTCCCCCTTCTCTCCTCCCCAGCCGGACAGGGGCCTCTCGGCTGGCTCTACTTCCGGCTCCGCCCACCCACGCCCCCGGTTTTCATTGGAGGATGCTAGCCGCCAATCATGCACATGTCCGCCCTTCTACCACTATTGGTCAAATTTGCCGTCTGTTTGATAGACTTGGAGTCCGTTGGTCAATGTTGCTCGGCGGTTGCTGGGGGCCGCCTACGAGCTCTGCCACTGGCGGCACAGGAGGACGGGGCGCGGCGGGGGACACGGCGGCCGCCGCGGGGCTCGTTCGTGCAACAGCGGCGGCGACGGCGGCGGTGGCGGCGGCGGCTGGTCCTCCTCCCTCTCCCTATTGCTCCTCCTATTCTTCCTCCTCCTTTCCTTTCCGGCCGTGTATCGTCCACTTCCCCTAGCGACGGCCCAGATCCTACGGTACCGAGAAGCTAGGGAGGCCGAGGGTGGGCCCGGCCGTTGGTGCGGGCTTTGGGCCCGGGGCCTTCCGTCCCGAGCGGGAGCCGGGGGCGGGGCCGGGGCGCCGTTGTCGGCGGGAGGAAGAGGGAGGGGACGGGAAACCTGACAGCGGCCGCCTCCGCCAGGCGCCTGCCGCCTCCTCCCTTGAGACTGCCGCCAACTCGGCTGTTGAGTTCCCGGGCCCACGGCCGGCAGCTGGGACTCGGCCCTACCCAGCTAGCGGGCAGGGGCGGTGAGACGCCGGCGTGCTGGGCTCCGCGCGGGAGGAGGGAGTCTAGACGCCGGGAGCGTCGCGAGCCCCGCCTTTCCCTCCTCCCGATCCCTGGGGCTGGGGCACTCGAGGAGGCTCAGATCGGGGCGGACGACTGAGGAGGGACTGGGCTGAGGAGAGCTGGGGTAAACGTTGGGATCCGGATTTATGGACTTAACTAGGATGATTTTAAACACACCTGCGTGGTGGCTGTTGTGGACGTTCTTCGTTTTTTTTCATCCACTCTTCTTCCCCCCCTCCATTTTTTCTTTCCATTTGTTTTTCGTGTTTTACAGTAAAGGCATGACTTCCCAGCACCTCAGGGAAAATAGGGTGCAAGCCCAGAAACTGTTTCCCCATCACCACTTGTTGAAAAACTGATTTGAAGGCATATCCGGGTTTGAACAAACGGAAAGTGCCAGGATTTAATGCGTCTTTGGTTTTGCGCTGGAGACCCTTCACTGCTAGGTATCAAGACGAAAAAAACTGGAAACTCATCCGGTAAACATTTAAACTTGAAAACTTCTGATGAGTTTTATTTTTATCCAGTAAATGATTTGCTTCTTTTCTTTTGTTGGCCAATTACTGGCCTTAACTTTTTAACTTCCTCGTTTAAAATATCTTTACTTCTATGGTAAACACTTTTGTTCTTCGGTTCTGTAAACTCGAGCAACCTCTACTGGGTAGATACTTGCCTCTGCAGTAACACAAATGTACTAAAAAACTTACAAGATTTTGTAATGAATAGGCCTTTCATATTAACACAAGTGATTGCGTGTTTTATGCTTCAGAGAATAACGAACAGGTTAATTGTTTACAGTTTGAAATCCAAAGATAGACTTTAAACATAGAATGATTTAAGCATCACTAGTCACAAATATGTAATGTTTTCCATAAAGAGGTTGGAACCATTCATTATAATTGGGACTGACTTGGTATAAGATTCTACAACACATACCATAAAGTACAAATATGTGTAGTGGTAATTCACTGTTAAGTACGCAGGAATTGTCTTCTGCAATTGAAAACCTATATCCTAAATAATATTTGACACATGAAAGCCTTGGGTTAACAGATTTTTATTGGAAAAAAAAATTAAACCTATTACAGCCTAAACTTTCCAAGAATACTGGGAAATGTTGAGTTCTCTGAGGTTATGTCCACAGGTGTCTAATACATAAATTCTTTTGAGATATTTCATGTTAATCAGCTATGAATTCTGTAGCATAGATTAATGGAATACTCCAATGTTTTTTATTATGCTTATAAAGCATAGTTCTTCAGAACACACCTGGGAATTTTTCTCTAGTTTATTTAAACGGAACAGAATTCCGTCCTGAAATCTATGAAATTCACTTCAGTTTCTTTTATCTGGACTAATTTAAGAGTTTAATCCAACAAATGGTTATCATTTACAACCTTTGTTATCTCAAGATTTCAGTGGCCATAACCTTATGATTTTGGCAATGATCAGAAAAATCTGTTGTTGGGATAAATTGAGAAATTATTAAGTTGTTTCTGAGTTAAATATTTGTGAAAATGATCACTTATTATCCCATATCAAACAAACTGTGATTGAGCATCCATCATGTATGAGATACTGTGTTAAGTTCTTAGTTTTGGTCTAACTTAATAGTTAATAAATGAAATATTAGCAAATATAAACATTACTCTTTGATGTAAACAAAAGTGTTAGAAAAGCTACTTTGCATAGCTTGACTATCACTTTTTGGAAAGGTGTCTTAGTAGAGGTGTATATACATTAGACTAATTTGAGCTCTATATTTTGACTGTAAAATTTAATGTCATTGTTGCTGCTTTTAATCACATTTGGCCTGTGTCCTTTCTTGACTTTTACTTTCTTTATTCTCAGAACAACTTTAGAAATTATATTCATCTCCATATAGAATTATACCAGCTTAATGGCTCACCTGTTTGAATAAATTTTGTACATAATTCCTTGCAGTTGTTTTCCTAAAATCTGTCGTTCCAGAATTGTGACAGGAACAAAGTTCTTTTAAAATTGAACACACATCTAAATTAGCTCAGATTCATACAATTGATACCATTAATGTAGACCTGTGGTTAGATTTTTCTAAAGGATAGTGACATCTATGATAGTTGGAGTTCTTTTTTAATGGTTAGAATTTAATGTCATCAAAATCAAGGAATGGACTTAGTTGTTACTAGTAATTTGCTCTGGTTTTCCCTTCCCTTAACATATTTCAGGTAAGTTAAAACTTAATAGACAAGTCTATTAATAATAATTTGAATTAAATTTTCTGAAGCTTTTAATCTTAAAATGTTTAAACCTACCTTTTATTTTTGCTTCCTGCATGAAGTGTTATAACGCTTACCTTTGTTTCTCTTATCTTAAAAGAACCCCATTCAAAGTCAGAATGGAACGATTTGTAGTAACAGCACCACCTGCTCGAAACCGTTCTAAGACTGCTTTGTATGTGACCCCCCTGGATCGAGTCACTGAGTTTGGAGGTGAGCTGCACGAAGATGGAGGAAAGCTCTTCTGCACTTCTTGCAATGTGGTTCTGAATCATGTTCGCAAGTCTGCCATTAGTGACCACCTCAAGTCAAAGACTCATACCAAGAGGAAGGCAGAATTTGAAGAGCAGAATGTGAGAAAGAAGCAGAGGCCTCTAACTGCATCGCTTCAGTGCAACAGTACTGCGCAAACAGAGAAAGTCAGTGTTATCCAGGACTTTGTGAAAATGTGCCTGGAAGCCAATATCCCACTTGAGAAGGCTGATCATCCAGCAGTCCGTGCTTTCCTGTCTCGCCATGTGAAGAATGGAGGCTCCATACCCAAGTCAGACCAACTGAGGAGAGCATACCTGCCTGATGGATACGAGAATGAGAATCAGCTCCTTAACTCACAAGATTGTTGACAAGGAGGTTACCACCATTGTGATCAAGATAAATAATGTGGAGTATTAAAAGTTATGTGTTGATTGTGTGGTTCATTTTTATATTTATTTCATTTTAAATCATGTGATGCAGAATAGTTTTGCAATGTATATACAGTGGCAGGCAAAAAATTAAAAAAAAAAAACTCACTGCAAAATGTATTGTTAATTTTAGTCACCAATGGTGTAAAGCAAAACTTAGGGTTTAGAGTGTGCTAGGATACCTGGAACCTGATGGTTATCTTTAAAATTGATGGTTTTTCTCCTGAAATGTTTGTGCATGGAAGAACTGCCCTGCTTTTTTACCCTGTTGCCATGTATAATTATTCCTTGTGAGATTACTTAATTACTTGGATTGACGACTAGCTTAGGAAATTGAAGCTGCTGCCAGGCAATACCACTCACAGTAACTTAAAGAAATTATTTCCCTGATTAGAGGATCCTCAAAAAAGAAGGGAGGGTGGGAAACTATTCTTACATCTTCAGATTCCTAGCAGAAAAAGACTGTTTATTGCAGACTGTGCTTTACTTGTATATGATATAGTTACCTTAACTATCCTTCAGTTCCTCACTGTCTTTATCCCCCTTTTTTTTTTTTAAGGCTTCTTGTTGTATTTAGTAGCAGCTTCAAGTGACCAAAAGACTGAAATCTTACTGGCAGTGCCAAAGCCACTGGGAATTTTGCAGTGATACGATTTTAGTCTCTAACTATAAACAGATTTTTGAAACATAGCTTTCATTTCAAGTGTCATCCTTAATTTGCAGACTTCTTTTTTTATGTCATGGTATTAAAAAACTTCAAGATTGGCATTTTAATTTAAACAAGTAGATGTTCTATGATTGAGTTTCCTGTTTTTACAGAGAATTAGCAATTACTTTTTGGCTGACAAATCAGATAATAAGGAGATTACTTTTTATGCGTTAATTTTCCATATGATTTTATAAAAGTTTAGATAAATAGACTAGAAATAAGTGTACTTACTTTCATTTCTATGTGCTTTGCCTCTGGTGGTACAAGGTTTTTAAACATAGATGATAAACCATTGTCTAGAAATACTGGCAAGGTTTTTTTGTAGTGGCGATCTGGCAGTATCCTGCATAACTGTTTGGGTGAGGAAATAAATCAGTTCTGTTAAAGGTCAACCATGTTCAGGAAATGAGCTCTATCTGAACTTCACTATCCTGTAAGGTTATTAAAGTAGCTTAGCCCAGTTGTCATCTTTGTTGGATACCCAAAATATATTTTTTAAAAATTGAACAGCGGAAAACTTGGACTAGAGCTTTAAGAAAAAAGTCTTAAATTCTTTGAAAACATTCAAGTTAAAAGGGTTTATAAAATATATTTCTATTAAAGCACTGATAATTGATGCCCTATGTGATGTAGAGGGAGCTATCCTTGAGATCATTTTACCGCAAATCTTCATTTTAAAAAAGCCAAAGTGAGTAAGAAAAAGATGTTTTTCAGAAACAGCTTTCTATATCTTTTTTGGTAGATTTAAGTTCCTAGTTTGGATTGTCAAAGTGCCCATCTGATTTTAGATTTATGTGAGGTTTTTTGGTTGTTTTTAAACAAGCCTGCCACCAAAAAAAAAAAATCACTTGTCAAAATTTGAGCTACCAGATTTTCTCATGTTCAGTTACGTTAAAGTAGCACAATTAATGCCCAGAATAGTGCTCTCCTTGATAAAGCACATGCAAGAGGAGACCAGCAGCAAAACCTAACCAAAATGTACTTTGTTTTTACTTCCTCTAATAAAAGGTTTGCAGGCAACCATGTTTGATTTGAATTATCTAAGATGGTACAAGATCTACAAAGCTAGGAAAATAATTGAGTTTTATAGTGTTCTTTTTGGAATACAAAGATAAGGTTAGATAAACAATCATTCTGATTTTTTCAAGACTCATGAATCAGACAGCTCCCTATGTAGATGCTAGTTTGCACTGACAGCAAACACGTAGTGGCAGAACAGCTCTGAGTAGTCCTCAGCAGTAAACTGGAGGATGTACCAGAAAAACACCAGTAGTTCACATTCGAGTATTTAGTAGTTAAACCTAATTTGGTAGTCATTTAGGTCCCCTATAGTTTGATGTATTTCTCCAGGCTCCTAACTTTTCACACATTCACTATATCTAGAGGCATAATCTATCCTGTTAGAATTATATCATGTCCTTAGAAGCGTTTTCCATCCTGTTGTGGAGGTTTAATATGTTTCTTTACTGATTGTGAAATTTTTCGTTCCCTGAAACTGGTTAACTTTACTTCATAGTTAAATAGATAAGGCAGAATGATTGTGTTAGCCTGCTCAAACTGGTACAAATCTGTGAAACCATGGTTGGCATACGTTGGATAACAAACAATATCTAAGAGGCATATGCTGCAGTGGCGTGTAGTGGACATGTGTACAGACGCTTTCAATCTTAACTATAGTGTTAGTGTGATGCTATACTATTGGAAAAAAATAGCACATTTTTTTCTATTTTATAAGTTGTATGCATAAAGATAAGATTTGTTACGTTTCGTTTATAAACTGCCTTCAACACATGCTTACCTGTTAAAATAGCGTTTTCTCAAAGTATGGTAGTATGTCTTCCAGAATTTCACTATATGCTTACAGTAAATAGTTCCTAACTTGTTGAAATGTTAAATTCCTTATTGGTTTCTTTTGATTCTCTGGGGCATATAGCAAGCCTGAAAGACATTATAATCATTTCTTACAGGGTGAAAATTTAGAAAGATTGCGTATTGGAGCCTAAATAGTTATTTTATTCATTATCATCTTTGAGTAAGACTTCTTTTATTTTAAACAAATGCTACTTCCAGTTAAGGCATTTGGCCCTAATGACTTTTCAGGGACCAAAATACTTTAAAGTTCTGCATCTTAAAACTAACCAATTAAGTATCGGCTTGGGATTGTTCAGAAGTATTCATTGCTTAAAAACTATTGTAAGTGACAGTTGGCAAGATCTTCAAGCAGAAAGTTCCACAGTCAGATCTTTTGCCTGAAAAGAATCTGTATGTAAATGTTAATGGAAAATACATTTTAAAAAACTGTAAGGTGGCCCAAAACAAAAGCCACAATTTGTCATTTGGTGCTTAGTCTTTGTAAGGGCTCTCTGTGGTTTGACTTGCCCCAGCTGCCTTTAAATGAGTACAGATGACTTTCAAACATGTTTATTAAATAGAAAATTCATTCTATAATTTAATTGAGAATCTTAGCCTAAAATGTTTTGGCTTCTAGTCCACCCTGATTAAAATGTGAATAGTGAAGTGACTATCCTAAGCCTGGTTTATCTCAATCCATACTACCATAGATTTCTGAGGTAAATACAGTTCTTACGTAGTGGTATTCTACTTATATCCAGAATACTGTATTCATTAAAATTTTACTATGTTCATTTGTGTATTCCCTTGCTTATTTTTTTTGCTCATGCATGTATACTTACTATAAATTGTTGCTTTTAAAGTTTTGTCTCTGTGACTTTTAGAAATAAATTTCAAAAATTATTTCAGAATTTTTTGAAAGCATGTTTTGTTTTGTGGGTCAATAGCCCCACTCCAGTACTCTTGCCTGGAAAATCCCATGGACGGAGGAGCCTGGTGGGCTGCAGTCCATGGGGTCGCTAAGAGTTGGACACGACTGAGCGACTTCACTTTCACTTTTCACTTTCATGCATTGGAGAAGGAGATGGCAACCCACTCCAGTGTTCTTGCCTGGAGAATCCCAAGGACAGGGGAGCCTGGTGGGCTGCCGTCTGTGGGGTCACACAGAGTCGGACACGACTGAAGCGATGCAACAGCAGCATATATTTCATAATTCCAACAGATAATAAAATTTTATGAGTATAGATTTATTTTCCTACTAGTTACATCTCTGAAGGATTATTGGTCCTTACCCCCAGTATCAAAGCATACATTCTGTCAAATCAAATTCACATCATAGCTACAGATAGCCCCTTTCCCCTAAAATTATATAGGTAATATTTAAATACACTTAATCAGTACTTTTAATTGGAAACATACTATAATTTTCTACCTTTAGAACTACTAACAATGGAAGACAAGGTCCTAATTTGCATCTCATAAGTTTTAGTGGGATTTTGAAAGATTTGCTATATCCTTATTCAGCACTGGAGGAAAATGTATAGAAGTGGAAACTGTCTTATTTTACATAGTTTTGAGGGCAAATAGTCCTATTTACTGCTATTTGTAAAATATTAATGAATTTATATTTTTGGTGATTCCCTGGCAGCTCAGTCGGTAAAGAGTCTGCTTGCAATTCGAGAGACCCGGGTTCCATCCCTGGGTTGGGAAGATCACCTGGAGAAGGAAATGGCAATTCACTCTAGTATTGCCTGGGAAATCCCATGGATGGAGGAGCCTAACAGGCTATATAGTCCATGGGGTTGCAAAGAGTCAGACACGACTGAGCGACTTCGACTTTCAGTGAATTTATAAAGTAATTGACTTGTTTTTTTCTGAAGTCAAAATGGTAGGTAGGGCCTTAAGAAATTTGTCAATACTCTTGTTTCCAGTTTAGTATCTCCAAACCATCAGAGACTTATCTTCATTTTGCCTAAAGAATCTCATCATAACCTTTATTAAATGTAAACCAATTGAATGTATGTGCTTTTGAGTTTCATAATAGTTCCTTTTCTGTGTAAATTGAGTTGTATTATGCACCTATAACGGAGAAGGCAATGGCAACCCACTCCAGTACTCTAGCCTGGAAAATCCCATGGATGGAGGAGCCTGGTAGGCTGCAGTCCATGGGGTTGCTAAGAGTCAGACACGACTGGGCGACTTCACTTTCACTTTTCACTTTCATGCATTGGAGGAGGAAATGGCAACCCACTCCAGTGTTCTTGCCTGGAGAATCCGAGGGACGGGGGAGCCTGGTGGGCTGTCGTCTATGGGGTCACACAGAGTTGAACATGACTGAAGTGACTCAGCAGCAGCAGCAGCAGCATGCACCTATAATATGGTATCTCATGATGCAAAAATGTTCCTGGGATCAGACTAGCTAACCTAGCCCAGTGAAGATTAAAACTAGCAAATAGAACAGGACTTGTCATGCATTTTATACGTATGGCATGACTTCCATCATGTTACTTGATTTCACTTGTTTTATATGCATACTACTTAGGATGAATGCTTGGTGCACTCTTGATTGGAATCATAAAAGTTCATGGCTTCAAGTTCTTGGTTAAACATGAGTAATATGCAATCAACTAGTACTTAGTTCTTATCGTGTGCTTGAAGCTACTCTAGCCACTGGGGATACATGAGAGAAAATAAAGATTTGTTGCCACAACACAGCGATGGGGGCAGAAGAGTGGAAGAGCGAATGTCTTTTCTAGCCAACCTCTTTAAACCAATTCCTTGTAAGACTAGTAAATTACCAACAAAACACTTATCATTGATTTTATCTTGATTGTCCCAGTCTTATTTTGTACAGAAGCAATAAAAATGAAAATTCTCAAATTGTCTTCATATCCTTTGAAAATCTGGTAGTGTGTTTTATCCATAAAATATGAATTTCTATATTAAAATCTGTTCAACAGTGAAAGTGAAAGTGTGAGTCACTCAGTCATGTCTCTTTGTGACCCCACTGACTGTAGCTCACCAGGCTCCTCGGTCCATGGAATTCTCCAGGCCAGAATACACTAGAGTGGGTTGCCATTCCCTTCTCCAGGAGATATTCCCAAACCTGGGATAGAACCAGGGTCTTCTGCATTGCAGGCAGATTCTTTACCATCTGAACCACCAAGGAAGCCCTATTCAACAATGGGACCAACCAATATAAATGCCTGTAATATAAGAACCTGCCACATTTTCCTGCAATGCCCATGATAAATCAAGTGTCATTGAATACTGGATGTCAAGATAGTCACTGATGTACTTCATCGATTAGACACTAATGATGATTATGATCCAACCTCCTGAGTTGATGCATATATCAGATGACAGATTCTACAATCTTGTCTGTTTAAGCATACAAGGAATCAATATGTAATAGAACACAGTGACTTTATTTTTTTCTTACTATGCTCATTTAGTACCTATTCAGTAGTAATAATAATTTTATGCATTCCTTTTAATCTAACAAATTCCACTTTTATGAATATATCAGACAGAAAATAGCAAATGTATAAAGATACACGTTAAAAGTTCATTTTAATATTATAATCATAAAAAAAACTGCAAGTGCTATGAATCCAGCAGTACTGGCTGCTGCTGCTGCTAAGTTGCTTCAGTCATATCCAACTCTGTGCGACCCCACAGATGGCAGCCCACCATCATGACACTATTCGAGTGATCTAAAAGAATAGATTAAAAGAGACACAATGTTAAATTTATATATATGTATACACACACACGCACACGCACATATAAATACAAAGTGTATTTTGGAGGAGAAAAACAATGTTATGCAAAGCACAATATGTTTTTATGTGGTAAAAAAAAAACAAACATACACCAGATGATTCAGATTAAGATTACTAACAAGTGGTGGTATTGAATGGGGCTGGGGGCAATATTTACCTTGTTTTACACACTCTTGTATGTTGACTTAAAACAAGCACATGTTATCTGTGTCACACACATAGAATAAATAGTAGACTTCATTGAAACATGCTACCATAACAGTTATATCCAAACTGTAAAGAGTAGCAATATCACATAATTCATCTACCTTATTAAGGAGATTACTAAAAAATTTTAATAGATGAACAAATATTTTTATACATCATTTTAAATTCTTTAAAATTTACCTTCATAAAATTTAGTTGTATATTTACAAAGTAAAGTCATTTTCTTTTCCCCAAGTTATGCATTTCTAAGTATGTAATGGGGAATCAGTTTCAAAATTATGACTTTAGTATCTGTATTCTATAAATAGCCTAAATTTTCTAGTTTTTTACAGCAGTTATAAGGACTACTACACAATGTTTCAATAATAACTATGACAAATATAAATCTAATATTAAACTGCTAAAACCCTGTAGGTATTTCCTAATCTGTCAGGTAAGGATAATAAGATGAATGTCATAAAATATCACTGGGTAGGTTCTCTATGTAACACCTTAATATCCTACTTCAGAAAACCAGCACTATATCAGGACTGGAACTCCATGTCTGATAATCATTGGTAATTTAATTCTGTTCCTCTCCATGAAGGTTGCTATTGTGGAATGAACATTTTTCTGAATACTCTTTTTCTACTAGGGGATGACCTAACATCTCCTTGCTTACCCCCATAGCACAACAGTAGTTTCTTTACTGTTGGGTTGGCCACTATGTTTCTTCACATTTTTCCACATTCATGGAACAAACATTGTGGCCAACCCAATACTTAGTATAATAGTAACACAAAACAAATAAGATACAGTCTTTCCCTGTTACCAACGGCCATCAGTCCCTAAATTTTCTTTCCTATCTGATTTCCTTTTTCTCCTCTGATGCTTTTTCATCTTCTTCCCTTGTGGATTTTTATGCTATTTAAGAATAGCACAACTATTCCTTGACTAACACAGAATATTATCAACTCACTGTGAGATCACAAGAGTTTTAAGTAGGAAATTCATGTCTAGATTCCATGTAAGCTTTGCGCAGTGGCAGTATCATAGCCAATGAGGTTTATCCGAGGCGCGATTATTGCTAATTGAAAACTAGATTCCATGTAGTCATTAATTCACACTTTTAGATGTACCTGGCTTGTGCAATCAAATGGGCCTTAAGAAGCACTACTACAAAGCTACGCAAGGTGACAGAATTCCAGCTGAGCTATTTAAAATCCTAAAAGATGAGGCACTTAGAGTGCTGCACTCATATGTAAGCAAGTTTGGAAAACAGCAGCGGCCACATGACTGGTAAAGGTCAGTTTTCATTCTAATCCCAAAGAAGGGCAGTGCAAAAGAATGTTTAAACTACTGTACAATTGCCCGTGTTTCACACACTAGCAAGGTAATGTTTAAAATCCTTCAAGCTAGGCTTCAGCACTATGTGAACTGAGACATTCTAGATGTACAAACTGGATTTAGAAAAGGCAAAGGAACCAGAGAAAAAATTGCCAACATCTGCTGGATCATAAAGGAAGCTAGGGAATTGCAGAAAAACATCTATTTATGCTTCATTGACTATACTAAAGCCTTTGTGTGGATCACAACAAACTGCGGAAAATTCAAGAGATGGGAATACCAAACCACCTGACCTGCCTCCTAAGAAATCTCTCTGCAGGTCAAGAAGCAACAGTTATAAAGGGGCACTGAAAAACAGACTGGTTCCAAATTAGAAAAGGAGTACATCAAGGCTGTATATTCTCATCCAGCTTATTTCACTTATATGCAGAGTACAACATGCGAAATGATGGGCCAGATGAAGCACAAGCTGGAATCAAGATTGCCAGGAGAAATATCAATAATCTCAGATATGCAGATGACACCACCCTCATGGCAGAAAGCAAAAAACTAAAGAGCCTTTTAATGAAAGTGAAAGAGGAGAGTGAAAAAGCTGGCTTAAAACTCAACAAACGAAGATCAGAGCATCCGGTCTCATTACTTCATGGCAAACACGTGGGGAAACAATGGAAACAGTGAAAGACTTGATATTTTTGGGCTCTAATATCACTGCAGACGCTGACTGCAGTCATGAAATTAAAAGACACTTGTTCTTTTAAGCTATGACCAACCTAAACAGAATATTAAAAAGCAGAGATATTACTTTGCCAACAACCGTGTAGTCAAAGCTATGGCTTTTCCAGTAGTCACGTATGGATGTGAGAGTTGGACTATAAAGAAAGCTGAGTGCTGAAGAATTGATGCTTTTAAACTGTGGTGTTGGAGAAGACTCTTGAGAGTCCCTTGGCCTGCAAGGAGATCCAACCAGTCCATCCTAAAGGAAATCAGTCCTGAATATTCATTTGAAGCTGAAACTCCAAAACTTTGGCCACCTGATGCAAAGAACTGACTCCTTGGAAAAGATCCCGATGCTGGGAAAGATTGAAGGCAAGAGGAGAAGGGGACAACAGAGAATGAGATGGTTGGATGGCATCACCAACTCTATGGACATGGTTTGAGCAAGCTCCAGGAGCTGCTGATGGACAGGGAGGCTGGCTTGCTGCAGTGACTCTTAGCAGAGTCACAAAGAGTCAAACATGACTTAGTCATTGAACAACAACAACAAGGAGAGTGAAAAAATGTTCAAAAAACAAAGATCGTGGCATCTGGTCCCATCACTTTATGGCAAATCAGATCAGATCAGGTCAGTTTAGTCACTCAGTCATGTCTGACTCTTTGCGACCCTATGAATTGCAGCACGCCAGGCCTCCCTGTCCATCACCAACTCCCGGAGTTGACTGAGACTCACGTCCATCGAGTCAGTGATGCCATCCAGCCATTTCATCCTCTGTCGTCCCCTTCTCCTCTTTCCCCCAATCCCTCCCAGCATCAGAGTCTTTTCCAATGAGTCAACTCTTCGCATGAGGCAGCCAAAATACTGCATGGCAAATAGAATGGGGAAAAGTGGAAGTTATGACAGATTTTATTTTGTGGGGCTCCAAAATCACTGTGGATGGTGAGAGCCGCCATGAAACTAAGACCCTTGCTTCTTGGAAGGAAAGTTATGACAAACCTAGACAGCATATTAAAAAATAGAGACATCACTTTGCCAAGAAAGGTCCGTATAATCAATATTATGGTAGTCGTGTACAGATGTGAGACTTGGACCATAAAGAAGCACTGAAGAATTGATGCTTTCAAGTTGTGGTGCTAGAGAAGACTCTTGAAAGTCGCTTGGACTGCAAAGAGATTAGTCAATCCTCAGTTCAGTTCAGTTTAGTGACTCAGTCATGTCCAACTCTTTGCAATCCATGGACTGCAACACGCCAGGCCTCCCTGTCCATCACTAACTCCTGGAGTTTACCCAAACTCATGTCCATTGAGTCAGTGATGCCATCCAGCCATCTCATCCTCTGTCGTCCCCTTCTCCTCCTGCCCTCAATATTTCCCAGCATCTGGGTCTTTTCAAATGAGTCAGGTCTTCCCATCAGGTGGCCAAAATATTGGAGTTTCAGCTTCAACATCAGTTCTTCCAATGAACACTCAGGACTCATCTCCTTTAGGATGGACTGATGGGATCTCCTTGCAGTCCAAGGGACTCTCAAGAGTCTTCTCCAACACCACAGTTCAAAAGCATCAATTCTTCAATGCTCAGCTTTCTTCACAGTCCAACTCTCACATCCATACATGACTACTGGAAAAACCACAGCTTTGACTAGGCAGACCTTTGCTGGCAAAGTAATGTCTCTGCTTTTGAATATGCTATCTAGGTTGGTCATAACTTTCCTTCCAAGGAGTAAGTGTCTTTTAATTTCATGGCTGCAGTCACCATCTGCAGTGACTTTGGAGCCCCCCAAAATAAAGTCAGCCACTGTTTCCACTGTTTCCTCATCTATTTGCCATGAAGTGATGGGACCGGATGCCATGATCTTAGTTTTCTGAATGTTGAACTTAAGCCAACTTTTTCACTCTCCACTTTCACTTTCATCAAGAGGCTCTTTAGTTCTTTTTCACTTTCTGCCATAAGGGTGTTGTCATCTGCATATCTGAGGTTATGGATGTTTCTCCTGGCAATCTTGATTGCAGCTTATGCTTCATCTAGCCCAGTGTTTCTCATGATGTACTCGGCATGTAAGTTAAATAAGCAGGGTGACAATATACAGCCTTGACGTACTCCTTTTCCTATTTGGAATCAGTCTGTTGTTCCATGTCCAGTTCTAACTGTTGCTTCCTGACCTGCATACAGATTTCTCAAGAGGCAGGTCAGGTGGTCTGGTATTCCCATCTCTTTCAGAATCTTCCACAGTCTATTGTGATCCACAGTCTACTGTGATGCACACAGTCTATTGTGATCCACATCAAAGGCTTTGGCATAGTCAATAAAGCAGAAATAGATGTTTTTCTGGAACTCTCTTGCTTTTTTGATCCTAAAGGAAATCAACTTGAATAGTCATTGGAAGGAATGTTGCTGAAGATACAATACTTTGGCCACTTGGTGCAAAGAGCCAGCTCTTTGGAAAAGACCCTGATGCTGGGAAAGACTGAAAGCAAAAGGCAAAGGGGATGGCAGAGGGTGAGATGATTAAATAGCATCACCAACTCAAGGGACATGAATTTGAGCAAACTCTGGGAGATAGTGGAGGACAGAGGATCCTGGCATGCTATAGTCCATTGGGTCACAAAGCGTTGGACACAGCTTAGCAACTGAACAATAACAATTGTATTGAATCTACAGAAAAACAGGTTCAGGTTGGCACAAAAGGAAAGAGGGCAAGGAAAGAAGGTCTCCAAGGAAACAAATGGAATACATATTATTTTGTATTACATTCATATTATTTCTTTGATAATTTATTCTCCTTCATTTATTCCATCCTGTTTTTGATTTCTAAGACCCCTATCTTGTTTTCTGAACATTTTCTTTTCATAGCACCCCATTTCAGGTGTATGACTGCAGAATTCTATCTTGTGACAACTAATGTTTTAAAAGCTTTCTTCTGCTCTTGCACTGTCTTTCTTTCTTCCAGGCTCTTCTATTTTGACTGCTTAAATTTAATCTATCTCTTCCTAATTGGAAACATTATTTAAGTAGATAGTGATTCATAGATGCTCATTCGTATTTGAGAACTAAATAGCTGATTGGAATCCATATGCGCATAATTGGGATCTGGCAACAAGTAATCAGAAACAATTTTTGAAGAACTCAAAAATCAAGTTGTTGAAAATCTCTTATCTAAGTACTTTCAGTTTCTTTAAAGTCACAGAGAGAAGGGTGACAAATTTAAAAATTAATAAAGAGAAACCTCAATCAAAATACAGCCTAAAGATCAGAAGGGGGAGCTCTCAAAGCCTGTAATGATGGTAATGATGGCAGAACCCAACAGGAAAAAGAAAGACACCATACTTTCCTAGCTAGGACTCAGCCAATGAAAAGCCATGAATGCTTTAAGACAACCTGTCCAACTTCCTTTCCCTTTTACAAAAAGCATTCTCATTCCTCACCATGTGCACAAATTTTTGTTTTCAGTACATTTATTTTTATAGTTAAGTCCTATTCATGGATATTTCACTTTGACTTTCCAACTACAGTTTTAATAGCTTTCTCTTTAAATAAATCTTTTGAAATATAAAAAGCAAGTGAATGTAAAACATACCAAGGAAATAATAGTACTTGTAAGACTCAGGTACAGCAAAATCCTCAAAGGCACCATGTAATGCTACACAAATATGACAAAACACAAAACATGGTGTGGCACAGAATGGCTAGCTGCTTACCAAACCTGCAGACAGGGAACTGCAGATCCCAGCCTCCCTGCCCAGGTGATGTAATCCTAGAGATGAAGTCAAATTTTAATCTCCATCATGCAACCTTCTATTCTCTTCCTCCTCTGATGACTGAACTCCAGGCTTTAGTGAAAGGACAAGTTTGGGAGTTGAACTGTGTTCCTACAGAAGTAATAGTAAGAGGTAATTTTCCTGGATGACAAGGCATATTGATGTGTGCTGCTTCATCATCTAGGAAGATTTCCCTCTAGAAAGTCTTTAGGGCAGTGAACTTTCAGTTCAGTCACTCAGTCGTGTCCGTCTCTTTGCGACCCTATGAATTGCAGCACGCCAGGCCTCCCTGTCCATCACCAACTCCCAGAGTTCACTCAGACTCACGTCCATCGAGTCAGTGATGCCATCCAGCCATCTCATCCTCTGTCGTCCCCTTCTCCTTCTGCCCCCAATCCCTCCCAGCATCAGGGTCTTTTCCAATGAGTCAACTCTTCGCATGAGATGGCCAAGGTACTGGAGTTTCAGCTTTAGCATCATTCCTTCCAAAGAAATCCCAGGGCTGATCTCCTTCAGAATGGACTGGTTGGATCTCCCTGCAGTCCAAGGGACTCTCAAGAGTCTTTTCCAACACCACAGTTCAAAAGCATCAATTCTTTGGTGCTCAGCCTTCTTCACAGTCCAACTCTCACATCCATACATGACCACAGGAAAAACCATAGCCTTGACTAGACGAACCTTTGTTGGCAAAGTAATGTCTCTGCTTTTGAATATGCTATCTAGGTTGGTCATAACTTTCCTTCCAAGGAGTAAGCGTCTTTTAATTTCATGGTTGCAGTCACCATCTGCAGTGATTTTGGAGCCCCAAAAATAAAGTCTGACACTGTTTCCACTGTTTCCCCATCTATTTCCCATGAAGTGATGGGACCAGATGCCATGATCTTCGTTTTCTGAATGTTGAGCTTTAAGCCAACTTTTTCACTCTCCACTTTCATCAAGAGGCTTTTGAGTTCTTTTTCACTTTCTGCCCTAAGGGTGGTGTCATCTGCATATCTGAGGTTATTGATATTTCTCCCGGCAGTCTTGATTCCAGCTTATGCTTCTTCCAGTCCAGCGTTTCTCATGATGTACTCTGCATGTAAGTTAAATAAGCAGGGTGACAATATACAGCCTTGACGGACTCCTTTTCCTATTTGGAACCAGTCTGTTGTTCCATGTCCAGTTCTAACTGTTGCTTCCTGACCTGCATACAGATTTCTCAAGAGGCAGGTCAGGTGGTCTGGTATTCCCATCTCTTTCAGAATTTTCCACAGTTGATTGTGATCCACACAGTCAAAGGCTTTGGCATAGTTAATAAAGCAGAAATAGATGTTTTTCTGGAACTCTATTGCTTTTTCCATGATCCAGCGGGTGTTGGCAATTTGATCTCTGGTTCCTCTGCCTTTTCTAAAACCAGCTTGAACATCAGGAAGTTCACGGTTCACATATTGCTGAAGCCTGGCTTGGAGAATTTTGAGCATTACTTTACTAGCATGTGAGATGAGTGCAATTGTGCAGTAGTTTGAGCATTCTTTGGCATTGCCTTTCTTTGGGATTGGAATGAAAACTGACCTTTTCCAGTCCTGTGGCCACTGCTGAGTTTTCCAAATTTGCTGGCATATTGAGTACAGCACTTTCATAGCATCATCTTTCAGGATTTGAAATAGCTCAACTGGAATTCCATCACCTCTACTAGCTTTGTTCATAGTGATGCTTTCTAAGGACCACCTGACTTCACATTCCAAGATGTCTGGCTTTAGGTCAGTGATCACACCATCATGATTATCTGGCGCAGGAGGGCCTAGAGGAGCTATCCCACGTTGAAGGTCAGGAAGGGCGGCAGTGAGGAGATACCCCTCGCCCAACGTAAGGAGCAGCAGCTGCGCTTTTCTGGAGCAGCAGTGAAGAGATACCCCATGCCCAAGGTAAGAGAAACCCAAGTAAGACAATTGCTGTTGCAAGAGGGCATCAGAGGGCAGACACACTGAAACCATACTCACAGAAAACTAGTCAATCTAATCACACTAGGACCACAGCCTTGTCTAACTCAATGAAACTAAGCCATGCCCGTGGGGCAACCCAAGATGGGCGGGTCATGGTGGAGAGATCTGACAGAATGTGGTCCATTGGAGAAGGGAATGGCAAACCACTTCAGTATTCTTGCCTTGAGAACACCATGAACAGTATGAAAAGGCAGAATGATAGGATACTGAAAGAGGAACTCCCCAGGTCAGTAGGTGCCCAATATGCTACTGGAGATCAGTGGAGAAATAACTCCAGAAAGAATGAAGGGATGGAGCCAAAGCAAAAACAATACCCAGCTGTGGATGTGACTGGTGATAGAAGCAAGGTCCGATGCTGTAAAGAGCAATATGGCATAGGAACCTGGAATGTCAGGTGCATGAATCAAGGCAAATTGGAAGTGGTCAAACAAGAGATGGCAAGACTGAATGTCGACATTCTAGGAATCAGCGAACTCAAATGGACTGGAATGGGTGAATTTAACTCAGATGACCATTATATCTACTACTGTGGGCAGGAATGCCTCAGAAGAAATGGAGTAGCCATCATGGTCAACAAAAGAGTCCGAAATGCAGTACTTGGATGCAATCTCAAAAACGACAGAATGATCTCTGTTCACTTCCAAGGCAAACCATTCAATATCATAGTAATCCAAGTGTATGCCCCAACCAGTAATGCTGAAGAAGCTGAAGTTGAACGGTTCTATGAAGACCTACAAGACCATTTAGAACTAACATCCAAAAAAGATGTCCTTTTCATTATAGGGGACTGGAATGCAAAAGTAGGAAGTCAAGAAACACCTGGAGTACAGGCAAATTTGGCCTTGGAATATGGAATGAAGCAGGGCAAAGTGAACTTTATTTCACTTAATTGGTTGATAGTACAATGGAGGGACACACACAGAAACACCCTCACTCACTCCACATGCTTGTACCTAGTATTCTCCTGGTTATACTCCTTGCTCTGAGGTTTTTATTACATTTTGTACAATAACTAGGTCTTTTAATCAGCATTTGAATAATCAACAGAGTTCATCATATTACTTAAGATAATCTAATTTCTGAGGTTTTAACAAAGAATTTAATACAGGCAAGGGAATGCTCAAATTATAAATACATCTCATCTGTTCATTGTAGCAGGTGCATAGTAGGCTTGAAAGGATTTGGAAGCACCTTCTTCAAGTTTGGGGTGTATGACCATAAATTAGTAAAATCACGCAAAAAAATTCCAAGGTTAAAGATTTTCATTACTTAAGACTGACCTTTATCCAGTTAGTACCAAACAGGGTTCCTATAATGAGAGAATGAATGAATTTCTTAATATTACTTATGTATGTGTGAATTGTTCTTTTGTGTGCATGTGTATTTAACAAATTTCTAATCATGGGTGATATATACTCACCATCTATTATGTTTCTTGACTTATATTTTATGATGTCACTTTCATTTATTCAACACATATTACTGGGTATAAACTACTCAGGTGTTGTGAGAGCACTCTGCTCTAGACCTAAGGGGATGCCAGACTAGGCAGCTATTCTCAAGAAGAAGCTCTAATAGGGGAGAATATGGAGAGAGAAGAAAATTGCAGTATAGTACAATAGAGCTTCCCAGGTCGTGCAGTGTTAAAGAATCTGCCTGCCAATGCAGGAGATGCAAGAGACACGGGTTCAATCTTTGGGTCTGGAAGACTCGCTGGAGTAGGAAATGGCAACCCCCTCCAGTATTCTTGCCTGAACAGTTCCATGGGCAGAGGGGCTGGCAGACTACAGTCCATGGTTTGCAAAGAGTTGGACATGACTGAGTACACGTGCACACACGCACATAGCACAAGTTCACTCGTCAAATAAAGGAAAGTTAAAATATTAGTGACGTAAATATTTCTGGCTGGTAAAGATGATACTATTTTTTAATGTTAGTGTATGGGAAGAATGAGTATCTCAAATTGCTAAGACAATACAAATTACAGATTCTAGATACAATTTGGGAATAAGCTAAAAAAACATTAAAATGTGCAAACCTTTTGGCCCTGAGATTTCACTTCTTTGATTCTGTCATAAATACATATTCATGAATGTATGCAACCAAAATATTTCTAGAATATTCACCCAGTGTTGCTATTATTAGTAAAAAAAAAAATTAAAATGGTTAACAATTAGTATATTTTTCCAAACCAGCCATAGGATTGAATGCTGCACAACTTTTAGGAAAATATACTGTAGAAGAGAATTTAGACATGAAAATTATTTCACGTCATGTTTTTAAATGAAAAAAAAAAAGAAATTACAATATATCCACCCTTAGGTATTTACATTTATCTCTGGGTAATAGAGTCACAGGGATTTTTATTTTCTGGTACATTTGTATGTGTACTTTCTAATCAGGAAATATCCCTAGAGCAAACAACTGACCATTAGGTAGTGGGAGCCTATCAAACCCATTACAAAGAGAATCTGTCATATATGTTTTGCTTTTATGAGTGTGAGAGGTGCCTAAGGTATGGTGGTCATATTCATTTAGAATTATACTCTGAAGGATCTGCATAAAAGGTGTCAATTGTTTCACTTTATGCTCAATTCTCTGAAAATTCAGGAATCACTGATACTTTTGATAATCTTTTTTATAAATTTGGCATCATCCCGCTTCACCCAGCTGCTTCTATGACACACTAGCATGTGTATGGTACTTAATAGCCCTTCTTTTTAAAGAATTTTGTCTATACTTTCAGTCTTAAAACACCTAGAGCTGATTGATAGTGAACTCATAAAGTAGGTGCTATATCTTCAGTAATGAGAATAGTCTACAGGAAAAATACTATCAAATTTTTTAAACTTGACCTGGCATTTGAGAGAGTTGTTTGTCACCTTGACTGAATGAATTTGTCATTTCCTTGGAATGAGATTTCTTGTAATAACTGAATTTCTCTTCAGTTCAGTTCCGTTCATTCACTCAGTCGTGTCCGACTCTTTGAGACTCCATGAATCACAGCACGCTAGGCCTCCCTGTCCATCACCAACTCCCGGAGTTCACTCAGACTCACGTCCATCGAGTCAGTGATGTCATCCAGCCATCTCATCCTCTGTCGTCCCCTTCTCCTCCTGCCCCCAATCCCTCCCAGCATCAGAGTCTTTTCCAATAAGTCAACTCTTCGCATGAGGTGGCCAAAGTACTGGAGTTTCAGCTTTAGCATCATTCCTTCCAAAGAAATCCCAGGGCTGATCTCCTTCAGAATGGACTGGTTGGATCTCCCTGCAGTCCAAGGGACTCTCAAGAGTCTTTTCCAACACCACAGTTCAAAAGCATCAATTCTTTGGTGCTCAGCCTTCTTCACAGTCCAACTCTCACATCCATACATGACCACTGGAAAAACCGTAGCCTTGACTAGACGAACCTTTGTTAGCAAAGTAATGTCTGTGCTTCTGAATATGCTATTTAGGTTGGTCATAACTTTCCTTCCAAGAAGTAAGTGTCTTTTAATTTCATGGCTGCAGTCACCATCTGCAGTGATTTTGGAGCCCCAAAAATAAAGTCTGACACTGTTTCCACTGTTTCCCCATCTATTTCCCATGAAGTGATGGGACCAGATGCCATGATCTTCGTTTTCTGAATGTTGAGCTTTAAGCCAACTTTTTCACTCTCCACTTTCACTTTCATCAAGAGGCTTTTGAGTTCTTTTTCACTTTCTGCCATAAGGGTGGTGTCATCTGCATATCTGAGGTTATTGATATTTCTCCCGGCAGTCTTGATTCCAGCTTATGCTTCTTCCAGTCCAGCGTTTCTCATGATGTACTCTGCATGTAAGTTAAATAAGCAGGGTGACAATATACAGCCTTGACGTACTCCTTTTCCTATTTGGAACCAGTCTGTTGTTCCATGTCCAGTTCTAACTGTTGCTTCCTGACCTGCATACAGATTTCTCAAGAGGCAGGTCAGGTGGTCTGGTATTCCCATCTCTTTCAGAATTTTCCACAGTTGATTGTGATCCACACAGTCAAAGGCTTTGGCATAGTCAATAAAGCAAAAATAGATGTTTTTCTGGAACTCTCTTGCTTTTTCCATGATCCAGCGGGTGTTGGCAATTGGATCTCTGGTTCCTCTGCCTTTTCTAAAACCAGCTTGAACATCAGGAAGTTCACGGTTCACATATTGCTGAAGCCTGGCTTGGAGAATTTTGAGCATTACTTTACTAGCATGTGAGATGAGTGCAATTGTGCAGTAGTTTGAGCATTCTTTGGCATTGCCTTTCTTTGGGATTAGAATGAAAACTGACCTTTTCCAGTCCTGTGGCCACTGCTGAGTTTTCCAAATTTGCTGGCATATTGAGTACAGCACTTTCATAGCATCATCTTTCAGGATTTGGAATAGCTCAACTGGAATTCTGTCACCTCCACTAGCTTTGTTCGTAGTGATGCTTTCTAAGGCCCACTGGACTTCACATTCCAGGATGTCTGGCTCTAGGTCAGTGATCACATCATCGTGATTATCTGGATCATGAAGATCTTTTTTGTACAGTTCTTCTGTGTATTCTTGCCACCTCTTCTTGATATCTTCTGCTTCTTTTAGGTCCATAGCATTTCTGTCCTTTAGAGAGCCCATCTTTGCATGAAATGTTCCCTTGGTATCTCTAATTTTCTGGAAGAGATCTCTGGTCTTTCCCATTCTGTTGTCTTCCTCTATTTCTTTGCATTGATCACTGAGGAAGGCTTTCTTATCTCGTCTTGCTATTCTTTGGAACTCTGCATTCAGATGCTTATATCTTTCCTTTTCTCCTTTGCTTTTCACTTCTCTTCTTTTCACAGCTACTTGTAAGGCCTCCCCGGACAGCCATTTTGCTTTTTTGCATTTCTTTTCCATGGGGATGGTCTTGATCCCTGTCTCCTGTACAATGTCACGAACCTCTTTCCATAGTTCATCAGGCACTCTGTCGATCAGATCTAGTCCCTTAAATCTATTTCTCACTCCACTGTATAATCATAAGGGATTTGATTTAGGTCATACCTGAATGGTCTAGTGGTTTTCCCTACTTTCTTCAATTTAAGTCTGAATTTGGCAATAAGGAGTTCATGATCTGAGCCACACTCAGCTCCCGGTCTTGTTTTTGTTGACTGTATAGAGCTTCTCCATCTTTGGCTGCAAAGAACATAATCAATCTGATATTGGTGTTGACCATCTGGTGATGTCCATGTGCAGAGTATTCTCTTGTGTTGTTGGAAGAGGGTGTTTGCTATGACCAGTGCATTTTTTTTGGCAAAAATCTATTAGTCTTTGTCCTGCTTCATTCCGTATTCCAAGGCCAAATTTGCCTGTTACTCCAGATGTTTCTTGACTTCCTACTTTTGCATTCCAGTCCCCTATAATGAAAAGGACAACTTTTTTGGGTGTTAGTTCTAAAAGGTCTTTTAGGTCTTCATAGAACCGTTCAACTTCAGCTTCTTAGTTATTTATAAAATCAATAATGAATAAATGCATTAATTATAAACCTTGGTGTTTTAATTTTATCTACTCAAGTGCTATTTATCACCTGTGTCCTCATTACCAGGCAAGCAGCCTGAGGAAAACTAAATTTGCCAATAAGTTAAGATGAAATCTACAGTTGATTTGCCTCTTATAGGTTCTTTAAGACGGGTTAGTTTTCCACTAGATATCCGAGGTAGTGACTAACCATCCAGTAGGTTCCTATGGAAGGAAAATGCATTCTATTGAGCTGGCCAAAAATTTATTCAGATTTTTCCCAAAGATGTTATGGAAAAACCCAAATGAATTGTTGGCCAACCCAATATCTTCCACAAGAAATTATCTTGTAAACAGTCAAGAGTCAGTGGTTGCATAAAGCTAAAGTGACCCGAGCGAGGCTTAAGCAATATGTGAACCGTGAACTTTCTGATGTTCAAGCTGGTTTTAGAAAAGGCAGAGGAACCAGAGATCCAATTGTCAACATCCACTGGATCATGGAAAAAGCAAGAGAGTTCCAGAAAAACATCTATTTCTGCTTTATTAACTATGCCAAAGCCTTTGACTGTGTGGATCACAATCAACTGTGGAAAATTCTGAAGGAGATGGGAATATCAGACCACCTGATCTGCCTCTTGAGAAATTTGTATGTGGTTCAGGAGGCAACAGTTAGAACTGGACATGGAACAACAGACTGGTTCCAAATAGGAAAAGGAGTACGTCAAGGCTGTATATTGTCACCCTGCTTATTTAACTTACATGCAGAGTACATCATGAGAAACGCTGGACTGGAAGAAGCATAAGCTGGAATCAAGACTGCCGGGAGAAATATCAATAACCTCAGATATGCAGATGACACCACCCTTATGGCAGAAAGTGAAAAAGAACTCAAAAGCCTCTTGATGAAAGTGAAAGTGGAGAGTGAAAAAGTTGGCTTAAAGCTCAACATTCAGAAAACGAAGATCATGGCATCTGGTCCCATCACTTCATGGGAAATAGATGGGGAAACAGTGGAAACAGTGTCAGACTTTATTTTTGGGGCTCCAAAATCACTGCAGATGGTGACTGCAGCCATGAAATTAAAATACACTTATTCCTTGGAAGGAAAGTTATGACCAACCTAAATAGCATATTCAGAAGCACAGACATTACTTTGCCAACAAAGGTTCGTCTAGTCAAGGCTATGGTTTTTCCAGTGGTCATGTATGGATGTGAGAGTTGGACTGTGAAGAAGGCTGAGCGCCAAAGAATTGATGCTTTTGAACTGTGGTGTTGGAAAAGATTCTTGAGAGTCCCTTGGACTGCAGGGAGATCCAACCAGTCCATTCTGAAGGAGATCAGCCCTGGGATTTCTTTGGAAGGAATGATGCTAAAGCTGAAACTCCAGTACTTTGGCCATCTCATGTGAAGAGTTGACTCATTGGAAAAGACTCTGATGCTGGGAGGGATTGGGGGCAGGAGGAGAAGGGGACGACAGAGGATGAGATGGCTGGATGGCATCACTGACTCGATGGACGTGAGTCTGAGTGAACTCTGGGAGTTGGTGATGGACAGGGAGGCCTGGCGTGCTGCAATTCATGGGGTCACAAAGAGACGGACACGACTGAGCGACTGAACTGAAATGAACTGAAAGTCACCAGAATTGTGTTAAGAGATAAGAAGGATGTAACTAGGAAATCAGAGGAAATTCAATCATTTCTATGGCTTGGTGTTCTGAATATGGTTAATTTGGCATTTAAAAATAGGTTTCCCTACATAGCACAGGGAACTCAACTCAATATTCTGTAATGACCTATATGGAAAAGAATCTTAAAGTTGATATAGGTATATGTATAACTGATTTATTTTGTGTACCTCTGGAACTAACACAACATTATAAATCAACTATATTCCAATAAAAAAATTTTTAAACTTTTTTAGTTTTCTAATAAAATTCCATTTGAAAAATATACCAACAAAAAACACATATGCTATTTGTACAACTAAGGAGGATCAATGAACCCTCAATGTTACTTTAGGTTCATCCATAAATTATTTGCATGATTTGAACAAGCTTGTGTAAACTTCTGTGAGCCTTAGATTTCACTCCTGTGAAATGCCAAATTTGGTCTATGTGGTTCCCAAAATACTTTGGGGTTTACATTCTATCATTTAATGATAATGAGAAAAAGTCTGTGCATGCTGAGATGCTTATAATTGCACACTCTATCTGTTTTAAAAGAGCAAAGAGACTGGAAGTATTTAAACAGTGGGAGGCAAAGAAGCAAAGAGTGAGGAGTAAAATGAGCTTTATGAAATTTCTGCCTTCACTTTTCATTCATATTGGTATATAAACAACTTGGGCATAAATATAAAATATCTTAGTATAGACTTTAGAAGTGGTAATTAAACTATATTTAATATTTAAATATATTAAAATATAGACAGTAGCATAATATAAGGTACAGTGTAATATAGCTATAGCAGTATTAATCTGAGAATAGACAGGAACAAAAAGTTTCTTTCTTTTGGGTACTGAAAAAATATATTTAAGAAAATCATTTATATGCAAGAATTACTGAATGGTAATTGGGCTCTTTGGTAGATTAAAAATGACTCCTAATTCTTTGACATTCTCCTAAAACTGTGATACTCAGATTGGGACTTGACCCTATAGTCTTGTAACTGAGGTCATACCTGGTCTCAAGACTTAATGAAGCCTGGGTTCTTGATGTCTCACTGCAGAAAGAATTCAGTGAGAGACAAAGTAATAGGTAAGACATGGAATTACCTAGAATCACACTCCATAGACAGAGTGTAGGCCATCGAGAGCAGCACCAGGGTATGCGGTTGTCAGTTTTTAAACAGGCAGGTAATTTTATAGGCTAATGCGTGGGAGGAGTATTCTAGATATTTGGGGGAAGGGGTGGGGAGTTCCAGGAATTGGGTCATGGCCCACTTTTTGACCTTGATGGTCTGTAATGGCACGGCACCTGTTGTTGTTGTTGCTGTCATTCAGTCACTAACTCGTATACAGCTCTTTGCAATCCCACGGACCAAGCTCCTTTGTCTTCCATTATCTCCTGGAGCTTGCTCAAATTCAAGTCCATTGAGTAGGTGATGCCATCCAACCATTTCATCTTCTGCCACCCACTTCTCCTTTTGACCTCAATCTTTCCCAGAATCAGGGTCTTTTCCAATGAGTCAGATCTTCACATCAGATGGTCAAAGAATTAGAGTGTCAGCATCAACAACAATCTTTCCAATGAATAATCAGGGTTGATTTCCTTTAGGAGTGAAACTGGTTTGATCTCCTTATAGTCAACGGACTCACAAGTCCTCTAGCACCACAATTTGAAATCATCAATTCTTCAGGGCTCAGCCTTCTTTATGGTCCAACTCTCACATCTGTACATGACTACTGGAAAAACAATAGCTTTGACGATATGAACCTTTATGGGCAAA
Organism: Bos taurus; assembly: GCF_002263795.3. NCBI lineage: Eukaryota > Metazoa > Chordata > Mammalia > Artiodactyla > Bovidae > Bos > Bos taurus. The sequence continues at coordinate 36,037,029 of NC_037328.1, read as the reverse complement.
CTGATGTCTCTGCTTTTTAATATTCTGTCTAGGTTTGTCATAGCTTTTCTCCCAAGGAGCAAGGGTATTTTAATTTCACAGCTGCAGTCACTGTCCACAGTGATTTTTGGAGCCCAAGAAAATATAATCTGCCACTATTTACACTTTCTCCCCTTCCATTTGCTATAAAGTTATGGGACTGGATGCCATGATCTTAGTTTTCTGAATGTTGAGTTTTACTCTCCTTTCACATTTATTAAGAGGCTCTTTAGTTCCTCTTTAATTTCTGCCATTAGAATGGTATCATCTTCATATCCGAGGTTATAGATATTTCTCCTGGAAATCTTGATTCCAGCTTGTGGTTCATCCAACCTAGCATTCTGCATGATGTACTTGGCCTATAAGTTAAATAAGCAGGGTGACAATATATAGCCTTGTACTCCTTTCCCAATTTTGAACCAGTCAGTTGTTCCAAGTCCAGTTTTAACTGTTGCTTCTTGACTCACATACACTTTTCCCTGGAGACAGGTAAGATGATCTGGAACTCCCATCTCTTTAAGAATTTTCCACAATTTATTGTGATCCACACAGTCAAAGGCTTTAGCATAGTCAATGAAGCAGATGTTTTTCTGGAACTCCTTTGTTCATATGTTCATAGCACCACTGTTCACAATAGCCAGAACATGGAAACAACCTAAATACCAGTCAACAGATGAAATGATAAAGAAGATGTGGTACATATATATAAATGGAATACTACTCAGCCAGAAAAAAGAATGAAGCAATGCCATTTGCAGCAACATGGATGCAACTAAAGATTATCATACTAAGTGAAGTTACTCAGAAAAAGACAAACACCATATGATATCACTTACATGTGGAATCTTAAAATACAGCACAAATGAACCTGTCTGCAAAACAGAAACTGACTCATAGACACAGAGAACAGAATTTGGTTTCCAAGGGGAAGAGGGGAGGAAGAGGCATGGACTGGGAGTTTGGGGTTGGTAAATGCAAACTATAACATTTAGAATGGATAAACAAGGTCCTACCGTATAGAACAGGGAACTATATTCAAAATTATGTGATAAACCATAAAAGATAAAGTCACTCAGTCATGTCTGACTTTTTGTGACCCCATAGACTATACAGTCTATGGAATTATCTAGGCCAGAATACTGGAGTGGGTAGCCTTTCCCTTCTCCAAGGGATCTTCCCAATCAAGGTCTCACACATTGCAGGCAGATTCTTTACCAGCTGAGCCACAAGGGAACCCCAAGGATACTGGAATGGGAAGCCTATTCCTTCTCCAGAGGATCTTCCCAACCCAGGAATCGAACTGGTGTCTCCTAAATTGCAGGCGGATTCTTCACCAGCTGAGCTACCAGGGAAGCCTGGTGACAAACCATAATGGAAAAGAATATTAAAAAAAAATACAATTTATGCATGTATATAACTGAGTCACTTTGCTGTACAGCAGAGATTGGCACAGTATTGTAAATCAACTATATTTCAATTAAGACATATTTTTACAAAAGAGAAAGAAGCTGCCACAAGTACAGTGAGCTGACAGCCTCCAACAGCAGTGCCTTCAGGTTATACTCCAGGGTTCAAATTAAGGCCAAGCTGTCTTCAAGCAGCTCCCTGGAGAGACTAAACACAGCAGGTTAGCAGAGCATGCAATTTCTTCCCAATTCAAAACTATGGACAATTTTGCACCAGCGTTCCCCACTGGGCTGATAGAGACTTTCTCTGCAGCGTGGTCTGAGGCTCTTCCTCCCCGATCTTGCTTCCCCTTTCACTTTCACATGTGTCAGACTTGCACTGTAGGTTGTAGCCTTTCTTTGGCCACTTTTGGTCCCTCTGCTTTCCCTCTTACACATGTGTGGTCTCCACTATAGCTCTTGCATTTCTAACTCCATGTTGGTGTTTGTTTCCAGGACAACACAGATAGAAGAAAATTAGTGTGTGTGTACTTAGCATAGCATAGCACAGCACGGTATTTATTTAAGAAGAAAGCCCAGCCCAGAAGACTTACAATCTGATTCTTCCCATATGCTGCTACAGGAAATAGACTACTGTTACCCACCATGCTCTGCTTTCCTTATTCCTTGTCCCAGCAAGGCTTGCAGTGAAATGAATTTTGAGCTATCAAAAATAGATATATTTTTATTATACATCAATAGATTATTTTTATTATAGCCTTCCCTGGTTTGACATAAAGTATATTAATAGCATAAAAAGAATAAAAATACTATTAGCTCTTTAACTTACTTGTAGTTAACCAAATAGTCTCATTTTGTAGATCACAACTTAAGATATTGGCTTGGCAGCACCAATTAGATTATTCTTGTTTACTTTTTTGGCTTTAAGAAATCTGTGAGTGGTTTCTGATTTATTTAGAGTTAACATTTTCCATCTTCAGTCTGTTGCTACTTTACAAAACACTGAAACTGAACAATTCAGATAGGAATAATTCACAGGATCTCTGAAGACTGTATAAGCAAATTATAAAAGAATACAAAAATATAAAGAAAAGAATTGTTTTTAAAAACCTGATGAATTTTGGAAATGCAAATATAATTTCAACATTTTAATTTTTATATTAAGGCATATTGACTTGGTAAAACATAAAGGACCTCTCTAATTACACTTAATTTAGCTGTTAAAACACCAAAAATTTTTGTTAAACATCAAATTTGTTAAAACATCAAGAGATTTATAGGTACTCCTTTATCTCAATCAAATCACTGGAGTTTATAGTAGAGAGTTTGTATTTCTTTAGACTGTAATCTCCAATTACAGATACTTAGCCTGACAGTTGGAGAAGGTGATGGCACCCCACTCCAGTACTCTTGCCTGGAAAATCCCACGGACAGAGGAGCCTGGTAGGCTGCAGTCCATGGGGTCGCGAGGAGTCGGACACGACTGAGTGACTTCACTTTCACTTTTCACTTTTATGCATTGGAGAAGGAAATGGCAACCCACTCCAGTGTTCTTGCCTGGAGAATCCCAGGGATGGGGGAGGCTGGTGGGCTGCCGTCTATGGGGTCGCACATCGTCAGACACGACTGAAGCGACTTAGCAGCAGCAGCAGCAGCCTGACAGTTAAGTATTCAAATTGAAGACATTTTATGAAAAACATGTGGTTTGTACTGGTGTGACTCTGATTATTTACATTTCAATTTTTACCGTGTATTAATCTGCATACTGACTTTTTTGCTCTGTGGTTAGCATCAAATGTTTGGCACTGGCATATTTATATAAAATACACTACTGTGGTGATACATTTCTGAGTTCACTGTTTATTTTCTGTGTCCACAAAACCCACAGAGCTACTAGGTGTCACATGACAGCTGCATTGCAACAAATTTTTGCTCAAAGCCACACTTACTTTTGCCCCAGTTTAGTAGATTCTTATTGTATATAATCCAAGGCTTGTCCTTGGAAGAAAAATGCCTGGCTGCATATCACAGGCACTTTCCTGAGATTTTTTTTCTGAAATTGTAAATGTTCAAATTAATTTCAGTGTAATAAATACAAAAAATAGCAACTGACTTGTTACCTTGCATAGTATTTTTTAATTAAACTTATCTTGCCAACATTTTCTTCATTGCACATAGCCTTAAAAAAACAGATGTCAGAAATCTTTGGGATATATTTTATAGACAAAGTAAGAATATAAATAAATTTCTGGTACAGGAGTTAATTCTACATTAAAGGGGCTCAAGCTATTTAGTAGTAAAATAGAAAATGTAAGAAATCACTTGATAAGACTAAGAAAATAAAGCATTTTAGTAGCTGAAAATATACTAGAGATACACTGGTATCCCATTAGTCCTTGTTTCCATTAGACATATTCTAGAGGAGGAGACAGACAATAAGCAAATATGTTATGACTTAATGTCAGATAGTGAAAGGAGCTATTAATAAACCATGTACTCAGAGAGCAACTATTCTAAATAACTTTAAAAAAAAATAGCTGGTCCTTGAAGAAATGGCTGATTTCAGATCTTGGGCAATAATAATAAAAGGTAAACTTAGAGTATCTTCTTACACCAGAAAGTAAGAGAATTATTAAAGATTACACAATATTATATCAAAAGGCCTCAGAGGCCAACTTGAAGAACCTCTTTATCAGTCTAGATTCAACTAAGAGAAGAGCCACACAATTATTATGCAAATATAAATATAAGAATCTGAATTTACATGAGTGTGGAAAAGCTGAGAAAGCAGCTGGAGGATCACATCTCTAATTCTTCAGCATGAAACTGAAATCAGTTTGAAAAGAAAGAATTGTAGAAGAGTTTGAGAAGCTGTCATTCCACCTACAGTGACTCTGAAGTGTGAGCTCATGGACAGATCTGTGAAGCCAATGAATCTGGCCACAGCAAACTCCTGCAAATAATGGCTTCTGCCTCCACTTTCAACTTTCACATTTTGCATGCATTCCTGTCACACTCTGACCTAAAACCACACAAGAAAGGGGAATCTGGAAAATGTGGTTTCCAGACTTAGAGAATGTGGCAGGGCTTCAAGCAAATGGTGGCTTCCACTGCCCTAATACAGACAATTTGAATGCAGTATAACTACGACTGCTAAAATACATCAAATAGGATTAAACCCATGAGTTGATAATGATCCTAAGATTGATTGCAAAAAAACAGCCTCAATTATTTCCTTTCCTTATGACATGACTGCAGTTCTCCTACTCAGAAGGGAGAGTATTTTCCTCCATCCCTTGAATCTGGACTGGCCCTCCAACTCTCTTTGACCAACAGAATGCAACAGAAAGGACAGTGTGCCAGGTCTTAGGCCTCAAGAAGTAAGCATGCTTCTGTCTGCTCTCTTACACAGCTGTGCCTTCTCCTTTGTGCCACCCTCCTACCATATTATGAAAAGGCCCAGGCTAGCATGCTGGTCGATGAGAGAGTACAGGTAAAAGAATTAAGTCATCTCAGCTGACTGAGGTCATTCCATGCCAGCCAGCTGCCTGCTGACCAACAAAGTTCAGCCTGGAGAAGTTGAACTGCCCAGATTACTTTTCAAGCCTATGTTTTAAACAGTTTTATTGAAATGTAACAGATATACAATAAACTGCACATATTTAACCTGTACAACTTGGTAAATTGTGACATATGTGTACACACATAAAACCACCACTGTGAACGATTTGACAGATACATCCATCATCCTCATTTAATTCTATTTATGATCAGAGAATATACATTGTATGACTTTAATCTTTTTGAACTGAAACTTGTTTTATGGCTCAAAATATGGTCTTTCTTGGTAGATGTACCGTGTGCATCTGCAATGAATGTCTTCTGTTACTGTTGAATGGAGTAGTCTATAAACATCCATTAGGTCAAAGTAGTGATACTCTCCTAGTCTTCTCTGTCATGCATTAATAGACTCTTCAATAAAGAAAAAGATGGTAAAAATATTAGGATTTGCAGGCCATAGAGTCTTTGGCACAATTATGCAACTCTTAAGGTGGAAATTAATTTATCTGAGATCTTTATTTTTTTCTTTTTTTGGCTCTTAGTGCTATAAATTTCCCTCTAAGTAATGCTTTAGGGGTGTTTCACAGAGTTTGATGTGTTGGTTTTTATTTTTGTTCTATACAAAATATAGGCACTGAGTACTATATACTTTTCCCCTAAATACTACTATTTTGGTACAGTGTGTAAACAGCCATAGCCACCTTCTGTTGTGATGCAAAAGAAGCCCACAATACATACAAGTGAAAGAATGTTAACATAATAAAATATTATTTACAAAATCAGGTGGGACAGACAGAGGGTGGATTTCACTCTCAGGCCATAGATTACTGAACTCTAAGGACAATTACTGATTTTACATCTACACATTACATTAATTATTAAGACAATGGTATTAAACTCTCTATATATACTTGTAGACTTGCCGAGTTCTCCTTATAGTTATAAATTTTGTTTCATGTATTTTAAAACTTTCTTATTTGGTGAATAAACATTTAGGAATGTTTTGTCCTTTTGATAAATTGCCAACTTTACCATTGTGAAATGACATTTTCTACCCTGGTAAAATGCTATGCGCTGAAATTTATTTTGTATGATATTAATGCATGCATGCTAAGTTGCTTCAGTTGGATCCGACTCTTTGCAACCCCATAGAATACATGCGCTAGACTTCTCTGTCCATGGGATTCTCCAGGCAAGAATACGGGAATGGTTTGCCATTTCATCCTCCAGGGGAGCCTCCTGACCCAAGGATTGAACCAGGGTCTCTTATGTCTCCTTCATTGGCAGGTGGGTCCTTTACCATTAGTGCCACCTGGGAAGCCAAGTTTGGCTTTCTTTGATTATTAATTCTTTCTTTGATTATTAATAGCATGGTATATCTTTCCATTCTTATACTTTTAGCTATTTCTATCTTTATGTTTGAAGTGTGTATTTTTGTAGGTAGCATAGAGTTGGGTCTTGATTTTTTAACCCAATTTGACAATTTTATGCTTTTAATTGGGGTATTTAGACAATTTGCATTTAATGTGGATAGTATGGGTAGATTTAAATATTTTTTCTACTTTATTCATCTGTTTTTTCTCCCTTTTCCTTCCTTCATTTAATTAAATATTTTATAAAATTTTATTTCCATTATTTTCTTATTAGCTTTAACTTACTGCTTTGTCATTTTTGTGGTTGCTTTAAGTTTTATTGTATATACCTTTATCATCCTTGCCTTGCATGCAAGCTCAGTCGTGTCCAAATCTCTGTAACCCCATGGACTGTAGTCTTCCAGACTCCCCTGTCCATGGAATTTTCCAGGCAATACTAGAGTGGATTTCCATTTCCTACTCCATTGCTTTATCATATGCATCTTCAAGTATATCAAGAGAACTTTACAATAGGACATACCTCCTTCTTCTCTCCTGACCTTTGCATTATTGTGGTCATCATATTTTTTGTTATATAGCTTGTCTGTTATAAACTCAACACTGTACTGTTACGATTTTTGTTTAAATAATCAATTATCTTCTAAAAGGTTTAGATAATAAAGAAATACTTATTTACCCATGAATTTACCATTTCTGGAATTATTCATTCCATAGTGTTGGTCATATTTACATCATTTTCCCTCTAACTGAAGGATTTCCCTGAATATCTCTTACAGTGTGGGTATACTGGAGATCTTTCAGCTTTTGTATGTCTTTATTTTACCTTCATCTTTCAAATATTTTTCACTGTGTATAGAAAGGACACTTTTTTCTTTTCAGCACTTTAATGTTCTTGCTTCACTGTCTTCTTACTTGCACTGTTTCTGACTAGAAATCTGCTGTCACATGTATATACTGTGTATTTTGCATTTTTTCATGTAGTTGTTTTTAAGATTCCCTTGGTTTTGAGCAATTTGATTATGATGTACCTTGGTATATTTTTACTCATGATTCTTGTGCTTAATATTTGGAGATGTAGCTTTATAGTTTTCATTTAATCTGGAAAGTTTTAGCTGGGTTTTTCATTAAGCTGGAAAGTTTAGTTTAGGTTTTCTTCAAATAATTTTTCTATCTCTTCCTTTCTGTCCTCTCTTTCAGGGACTACAAACATGTGTAGATTAGTCTGCTTCAATTGTGCTGCAGCTCACAGCTCTGTTCATTAAAAAAAAAAAAAAAATCCCTCTTTTTTGTGTGCTTTATTTTGAATAGTTCTTTTGTGGTATCTTCAGGTTTATTAATCCCTAAACTTTTCTTTTAGAGTCTCTAACTCCAGTACTCTTGCCTGGAAAATCCCATGGACGGAGGAGCCTGGTGGGCTGCCGTCCATGGGGTCGCACAGAGTTGGACACGACTGAAGTGCCTTAGCAGCAGCAGCAGCAGCAACCTACCATTAACTACATTCAACATTTTCATTTCACACACTGCAACTTTACAAATTTGGTTTGGATCTTTTTAATGTTTCATATATCTTCTTAATTTGCTTATATATGAAATAAAGTTAAAATAAATGTTTTAATGGTTTTGTTTACTAACAGGTATGTCTATTCTGGATGGGTTTTGATTAAGTAGCTTATAGCCTCATAATAGTAAGTCTTACTCTCTCGCTTCTTTCCATACTTAGTAATACTTTATTGGCTACCAGAAAATCTAAACTTTATCTTGTTGGGTATTGGGTATTTTCTGCATTCCAAAAGAATTCTTGAACTTTGTTCTGGGTTACAGTTTTGTGACCTGAAAATAGTGTGACCTTTCAAACTGTTGAATTTAAGATTCTTAAGTGAGATCAGTTCAGTGCTTAGTCCACTGCCATGTAATCTCTAATTTGAGACAAGACCCTTCCATGCACTGTTCCTAACACTTTATAAATTATGGGCTTTCTAGTCTGTTAATGGGAACAAGCACTATTTGTGGCCCTGTCTGAGTGCTAGGCACTGCTGCCTCTAATCTTTTCTGTTGATTCTCCTCCAACCTCAGGTAATTTCCTCACATGCATATACTGATCAGTACTCAGCTGATACTTAAGGATATACCTCTACTTATTCCCACAGTTCTATCAATGAACAGTTCTCTCTTCTCTGGTACTATCTCCTCTGAACTCTAGTTTCTCTGGACTCACTAAAATCTTGCCTGCATCTCCTCGATTCAGGGAGTATGCTGGGATCTGCCTCAGCTTTCCCTTCCTCTGCTGTGGCCTCTAAATTCCCCCGCGTTAGTACAGTGGGACATCCACTGAGCTTACCTTGTTTGTTTCGTGTCTCTCAGAGATAACTGTCCTTTGTTGTCTAATGTCCAATGTCTTACAAATTGTTGTCTCATATATTTTATAGTTTTAAAAATTATTTTAGGCAGGATGATAATCTGGACCTTGTTTCTCCATCTTGGCAAGATTCATAAGTGCTTTATTGTTTTAAGCTATTGAGTTTGTAGGGGTGGGGAATGGGAGAGTTTTTTCAACAAACTGATATAAATCCCACAGAGGAGCCTAGTGAATTACAGTCCATCTGGTTGCAAACAGTCAGACACGACTGAGCAACTTTCACAACTGGTAACTGCTACAAGATGCTGAGAAACTCATTATTATGAAACTTCTTTTTTTTTTTTTTAAAGAGAACCAATCAAGCATTTATCCCACCTTTCCTGTATGAACTCTACTGCTGGGTAACCAAAAAAAATGATCTGGTGAAGTTTTTCTTTATAACAGTACTCTAGTTAATAAGATAGAACAACAGAATTGAAGTTTATCATTTTAAAACTTCTAGTGCATTAATGGATCAAATCAAGACCAATCAATTTCTGCCTGTGTCACTAAAGTAGATAATATAATTTCTGTTGGAAGAACACCACAACCCCTATGAAGCAGTTTTACCAAGAAAACCACATATGATCCAACCATCACTTCACAGGAAATACAAAAGAGGAAACTAGTAATGAAACTCATTAGCAAAATCCAGAATGGGAAATGATACAGGACAAATGATCAAGTTTGTTTTTCAGTAAATAGACTACCGAGGGAAAAGGTGGGGAGAGAGAAAAGGAACTTATCAACAGATCAGTTATATAGCTTATTTAAACACTGATTCAAACAAAGAAAACCTGATATTAATGAGTAACTTGATCCTTTAAGCACTGACTGAATATTTGCTACATTAGATCATTATTATATTTTCCCAGTTCTATTGATAAATGATTGACATACATCAGTGTATCAGTTTAAAGCATACAACATGATAGTTTGATTTATATATATCGTAAATGATGACCACAATAGGTTCAGCTAACAACCATCTACACATACAGATGCAAAAAAAGGAAAAGACAGAAGAAAAGAAAAAAAAATTCTCCTTATGGAACTCTAAGAATTTATGCTTACAATGACTTTTTATATATCATTCAACAGTATTAAATATGGCCATCACATTGTTCATTACATTGCTAGTATTTATAACTGGAAGTTTGAACTTTTGACCACCTTCTTCCAATTTACCCTCCCCCACACTCTGCCTTCGGAGAAGGCAATGGCACCCCACTCCAGTACTTTTGCCTAGAAAATCCCATGGATGGAGGAGCCTGGTAGGCTGCAGTCCATGAGGTCGCTAGAGTCGGACACGACTGAGCAACTTCACTTTCACTTTTCACTTTCATGCATTAGAAAAAGAAATGGCAACCCACTCCAGTGTTCTTGCCTGGAGAATCCCGGGGACGGGGAAGCCTGGTGGGCTGCCGTCTATGGGGTCGCACAGAATCGGACACAACTGAAGCGACTAAGTAGCAGCAGCAGCAGCAGCACACTCTGCCTTTAGTGACCACAAATCAGATCTCTTTTTCTATGAGTGGTTTTCTCTCTCTCTTTCTCTTTTTGGATTCCACACATAAGTACTTGAGATCACACAGTATTTGTCTTTCTCTATATGGCTTATTTCATTTAGCATAATGACTTCACATTCCATCCATGTTGTTGTAAAAGCTCTGATTTCCTCTTTTTTACGACTGAATAAATATTCCATTGTGCATGTGTGTGTGTGTGTGTATGTGTATATATATATATATACATATCAAGACCTATTATCCTTTTTCCAGTTATGATAATGGTATTATGGTTGCTTAACAAAAAAAACTCCATATAAAATATTCATGGATGAAAAGATATGTCTGGAAACTACTTCAAAATAATATAGGAGGGGAAAGTTAGTGAGGAACAAGATAAAATAAGCTTGCCCATGAATTAGGTAACTTTTGAAGCAGTTCAGTTTACTTTCCTATGTCTGGGATTTTTAAAAAATAAACATAAAAAGAGGATAACATAAGGAATACTGACTGCACGACAATGAGCACTGTTTTATTTGGGGGAATTAAGAAAGGTTTCTCTTCTAAGAGAAAGCTTTTGATCAGGAGACTTTTGAGAAGAGGCTTGATGGAAATAAAGTTGCAAAAGGAGAATGAAAGTAAGGTTATAGGATTTTTCCGTTAGAAAGCCACTGATGACATTTATGATGGGTGAAGTGTAGGGGATGAAGTTTGAGTGCAAAGAGTTGAAAATGAGCAAGAGGAGACAGCATTATTCTTTCCAGTAGCTCACTGAGAAGGTCAGAGGACGGATAGAGACAGGGGAGGATGCATCTCTGCCTGGAATTACCTTCTGACTCTTAGATCCCTTCCTGGAGCCACTTTTTCTGATCCTGTTTTCTTTCAGCTTCAGGTACTTTTCTCCCACCTAGCTGTCAGTTGCAGCCCTGCATAATTCCTCTATGGAGCTGCCTTTAAGCCCCATATCACATACCAGGTGCCATAATGGGGCGATTGTTGGAACTCTTGTGCTGATGGAGGCTTTTATTTCTTCAGCTTTTGCACAAAGTGTTTTTTCAATTGCTTCCTCCTTTTGTCTGCTCTCTCCTATCCTGACTTCTGCCTTCATTAATCACTTTCTATTTTCAACCTTGTCTTGTCTTTTAGACTAGATTTTTAGCATTGTCTTCTTACCTATAATCTTTTTACCTGTTTACTAAGAATTAGGTCCTTTCTGTACACTGTTTGGGGCTGCCTATCTCCACCCAGCCCCTGGAGATATGGGGTTTCCTGATGATATAGCAGAGGAAACCACAGATTCAGTTGTTAATCTACAGTTCTGGATCACCTCCATGGCCATTTCATGCCCAAATTAAAGTTCTCCATGGAGAGCCAACCTGGCACTAAAGGTAGAACATTACTCAGAATCCCTGGGCTCATTAACCATTAACAGGGAGGAGGGCAGAACTGCTGGCTCTGCGTTCAGAAGCCCAACCCCCTTCACTCTGAGAGCCCTCTGGGCTCTGTGCTGTGTTCTCCTGGAAGTTCGGTCCTGCTGCTCTCTAACTTCTGTGTGATAACATGGAAAGTGTGCACAAAAAACTTTTGCTGAATAATGATGTATTATGATGGTTATTGTGACGAAAGAGCTTGGGCTCTGGTTTCCACTGCAATCTGAATTAGCTGCTGCTCTTCAAGGAATGCCATTTTTACCTGCAAGAGTGACTGGTAGACAACCCCTGGTTATCCAAATGTAGAAACCTGAAACATATTTTCTCAAAAATAAAACTATCCCTTCAAGGAAATTAACTGACTGTATTTGTTGCCAATGATAACTTCCAAGTTTTCAAGCAAGGGAGAGCACCTCACACATGAGGCTTGTTTTAGTACGTTCCCTACTTAACTTTTCTCCATAATTATCCAAACTGAAGGCCAGAAAACTGCTTTCAATTAAGTGACTCATCCCATATGCTACTCAGTATTTGAGACAATTCACTTGTGTAATTTTGTGTGGTGTGTGTGTGTGTGTGTGTGAGATAAAGGAGCTTTTTCCTATAAAATCTGATTTCAATGCCAACAACTATACTTTTAAAATGTGATTTAGCAATTTTATTATCTTACCAGTAAGGGGCAGCAAACAACAATGTTTGTTTGAAATACTAAGCTAATTTAGAACTTGTCCTCTTATTTTTTGCTTTATGAAGACATCTCTGAACCCTTTCCCACTCTTTCTAGTAATGTGAAGCTGCAGAGATGGATGACTAAAAGGTCACCCAGAAAATAGTAAACTGTAACATCTAAAATATAATTCTAAGAAAAGATAAAATCTGCCAGCCCTTTGTGTTGACACATGGTGAAATCTCTTATAATTTCCAAATTACGTCCTAGGAACTGCCACACACCAAGTATCCATAAAACTTACTCATAGTCTATTAATGAGACGGAAAAGGTGAAAGTAGTATTTTGCCTTAATTTTGTCTCACAAAATACTGTTTCTCATCCGAGCTTTAGTCATCTAATTTAAAAATTATTTCATTTTAATGATTATTTATTACTTTGGTCACCAGATGAGAAGAATTGACTCATTGGAAAAGACCCTGATGCTGGGAAAGATTGAAGGCGGGAGGAGAAGGGGACGACAGAGTATGAGATGGTTGGATGGCATTACCAACTTGATGGACATGAGTTTGAGTCAACTCCAGGAGTTGGTAATGCACAGGGAAGCCTGGTGTGCTGTGGCCAATGGAGTCACAAAGAGTCAGATATGACTGAGTGACTGAACTAAACTGATTAAGCATGTACCATAAGCTAGGAACCATTCTAGGCAGTGGAGACAAATGATAAGCAAAACTGATATAATACCTGTCTTCCTGCTGCTGTTTTTTTGAGTTGGGTAAAGTTATCCAAACTAAGGGGCTAAAGGTAGACAACATAAAGAGAAACTCTGGACACCAAGTGTGAACAAAGACTAAGATGCTAGTGAAAGATGGACAAATGCCAAGTCCCACAGCTGGAGAGATTTATTCAGAACCTTCGTTTGAATCTTTCACTCTCTTTCAGTGAATCTTTCACTTTCTTTTTTTTATTTTTATTGGAGTATAGTTGATTTACAATGTTGTGTCAATGTTGGTTTCAGGTGTATAGCGAAGAGAAGCAGTTACACACGTACATATATCCACTCTTTTTTAGATTCTTTCCCCACATAGGTCATGGAGTCTTTCACCCTCTCTCAGAACCTTCACTTAAATCTTTCTAATCACAAATGCTGGTGTGAAAACCAATGCTAACTTTATTTTTCTTGTATCTCGATGAGCACTCTCTTAAGAACCCATTCTTCTGAAGAATAAAGCTTAATTTCCAGTAAACTCTACTGCTCCAGGGATTTCTGAGTATTTTGTGCTTTACTCAAATCCAGAATCTACCCTCCACACCCCTCTTTCTTCCTCTGTTTGGGAAAGTACATCTACTTCTCTTGCTTGGTCTGTGTCAATGCCACGTCGTAATCTTTGAAATGTAACTCATGTTATAAGGTACTCTGACACCTTTTCTCCATCATGGCATCAATATTAAGATGTGATTGCAGCCAAGATCTGATCTTCTGTAGTGTCTTCCTGTACCCCTAGGGCCCCTGCAGGGCAGATGCTTCTCTCTCTCACTTCTACATCTATGGTCTTTCGAAAGAACTCTCATGCCACCAGTGGCTCTAGGATGCTCCCTGGGCCTGCGTCAGTCCCATTTCTGCCCCCATACCCTATGCACCTATATTTAAGAGATTGCTACTGTACTTTTATAGAGTAGCTAATACTGTAGGAACTCAGCTGCTCAGGGTCGTAGTGGAAAGTAGGTGCAAAAGCCTTTCACTCTCAGTCCCCTCAATACATTTTGGATTTTCTACCCCATAATTTGCAGTCTAATCACTGGGGACTAAATGAGGCAAATATTCTCTTCTAATGCTATATGTTATATTTGCATCACAGTTTCTGAATCTGAAGGGCAATATTTAACATTTATTCCAGAGAAATTTCCTTGAATGAGGGAGGGTCAACTAGCAAAAGAAAATGCAGGGGAAAAACTAACATCAAGAAATATTTCATATATGGACCTCTAGATTGAACTACACTGTGATTTAAGAATCAAACCCAAATCAACATTTAATTTCTACCTTAAGCATATTTCTTTTTTTTTTAATACTAAACTCAAAAGAGGTCTCCATTTCTCAGTCATCTAACAAGTAATAGTTCCAAGTCACATGGCATCTAGGCAGCAGAAATAGAAATACTTTGTAAGATTTCATGAGCATTCTTGGTTCAAGTTCAGGAATATACATCTGTACTGGAATATAGGGGGGTTTGGCTTTTTCCACAATTTCAATGTTACCTGTAAGTTTTACGTCAGCCTGCAGAGGGCAGCAAATACGCTTGCAGGAGGAGTTGATTAGCAACAAAGCTTGAGGGCTAGTTCACAATGTGGCTTTTTTGTTTAAGTAAAAATAAGTGCTTGGTTGCTTGTTAGTAAAAAGGAAGCAGTCAAATCTATGTTTAGCACTTATTCCTCTGGTACTTCTAGATCTTTCTTGCAGACAACCAGGACTTACTCTACCTTGGCTCTCCCAGTATGATATCACATATGCCAGGCACCCAGAATTATACCCGCTCCAACAAAAATAATTTTCTTGTATCTCTGCTTGTGTCTTCTTCTACGGGTAGTGATAATTTATATAGAATGCACAATATCTTTAACAAACATACATTATTAAAACCTAAGTCTTTAAAATAAAGCCATTAATAAAAAGAATAATTTGTATTGCAGGGCTCCAAAATCACTGCAGACAGTGACTGCAGCCATAAAATTAAAAGATGTTTGCTCCTTGGAAGGAAAGCTACAACAAACCTAGACAGTATATTAAAAAGCAGAGATATCACATTGCTGACAAAGATCTGTATAGTCAAAGCTATGGTTTTTTTCAGTAGTCATGCATAGATGTGAGAGTTGGACCATAAAGAAGTCTGAGCACCAAATAACTGATGCTTTTGAACTGTGGTGCTGGAGAAGACTATTGACAGTCCCTTGAACAGCAAGATCAAATCAGTCAGCCCTAAAAGAAATCAACACTGAATATGCACTGGAAGGACTGAGGCTGAAGCTGAAGCTCCAATGCTTTGGCCACCTGATGTGAAGACCCAACTCACTGGAAAAGACCTTGATGCTGAGAGAGGTAGAAGGCAAAGGGAGAAGCGGGTGGCAGAGGATGAGATGGCTAGACAGCATCACTGACTCAATGGACAGGAATCTGAGAAAACTCTGTGAGAGAGGGAGATGGTGAGGGACAGGGGAGCCTGGCATGCTACTGTCCAGGAGGTTGCAAAGAGTTGGACACAAACTTAGCGACTGAACAACAACAACAATTTTTAAAGTAAGGTTTACTTGGCTAAGGACAGCGGAATGAAGCAAGATTCCCCAATATCTAAATCAATAATCAAATAAATAACAACAACCACAACAAAAACCTACAAAAGAGGGGAGGATAAAACTTAACAGCAACAACAAGACAAAGGATCACAATCTAATGCCATAAACAAATGGGGTCAAAGAAAGACAAAGAAAATGCTGTCATGTTGTATTACACCTCTTAACCTTCCCCTCATCCCCCAGAAGAATTACCATGAAAAATGAGTTTAGAGTATTTCGCAAGTTCTCATTAAAGTCATTTAATTTAGAAATACATGCACAGAGGAGTTAAGTAGGCATCCCTGAGGAAAATGAAGGAGAGATGCATAAAAATAAAACCTAAGTTGAAAATTCATTAGTGATAAGAAAGGTTGATAAGCTGAATATCTTGAACGGAACTGTACGATGTTGGAATGACAGCCAACCCAAGAATTCTCTCATAACAGAATCTCTGAAAAGAACTCAGATGCCAGGTCTACAGCAAGGGTAACACTCATCCACAGCAGGGCTTCACCCCTTCTGTCCCCACACACGCAGCCTGCACCTCTGCCATCTCTGCATGCCTATAAGCTTGAAAGAAAGACCAACTGGGTACAGGAAAGACAGGAAGTGATTCAAGGAAAATCTACACTATGTTCAGTTCGGTAGCAGTATCTGATGATAAATGTAACCAAGATAAATTACATGCTAATTACAGAACTATGATAGAGCAAAAAAGAAGGGAAAAAATGGAACAGAGGGCTGGAGGGGAAAAGAGAAGAAAGGGAGGAAAAAAAGAAGAGAGACACAGGTCATAAAAAGCAAAAGTCTGGAAGTAAGCATATCGAAAACTACAGAGTGCCCAATGCTTTATGCTATGCAATAACATAGTATCAGTAAATAATCCAATAAAAGAACAGCCAAAATCAAGATGAAATTAAAAGGTTAAAAAGAGATTCAGAGATAAAACAACCTGAACACTGATGTATAATTGTAGATGTTACCAATAAACCATAATACCAGAAACACAATGTACTAAGTATCAGACTGGCTCTAACTGCTGAGCAAAAGTATCTTTAAAAATCTTAAATGTATGCAAATATTAACCAAGAAAGTTAACACTACTTAGGCTAAAAATGAGTTAAAGGCAGGAACTCCAAAAGGTAAGTAAAGCACTGAGGTTGCTTTTTGCCTTAATGGCATTGCTGAGCTCAGATGATCTGAGGTATTAATTTTTAAGGTTTCAGGGATAAGAGACAAAGCTCACACTCCATTCAAATTAGGGATTATATTAGGAGTCTCCCTTTTAAATGACACTAGACCCCTGAAATGTTATACTCTCAGTTTAAAAATGAACTAGAACTACACACTGACACCAATCTGGAACTTGGAAAAAAAAGAAAAAGAAAATTGCCCATCTTGAAACATGAACATCTTAATTCTAACTGGAGGTGAAAAAAGGACTTCTGAAAATTCGTAACCACAATCTGACTTCTATTTAATATTGTATTTTGAACACAGATCACATGGTATTATGAAATACACACACACACACACACACACACACACACAAAACTCCTCCAGTCAACAGGTAGTTTAGTTTAAACTGATACAGCACTGTAATGCCCACAGATGTCTCATGGAAACAAATGCTAATCCTCCCATGGAAGAATCCACCTGCGTCCCAAGCCTCAAAGAATTTTCACAGATCAAGTTCAAATAAAAACGAGAGCCTGAGGTAAAAAGAAAAAATGTCAATGAACACATATGGAAACAAGGCACCATAAATATTAAGGCTCAAGAGTCTTCAGATATAGGATTGTCAGATAGAAAAAATAAAAATCAGTTTAAAATGTCCAAAATATAAAAGGCATGAAAGTCATGCATAAAGAATACATATTTAAAAAGACAAGACTTCTAGAAATGAAAAATTAATAGAAATTTAAAATTCCATGGATGGTTTACACCAAATTGTCTGTAACTGAAGTCCAGAGATACAAAGAAGTAGAAAAATATGAAAGAGACACGAAGGACAGAATAAGATGGCCTAACGGATATCTAACTGGAATTCCACAAGGAGAATGACGAGGAGGCGGGGAGGAGTGAGCATGAGGTAGGGACTATATTTCAAGACACTGACTGAGAACTTTTCACAATTGGTGAAAGAAAACAAGTATTAGAAGCAGGAACTCCAATGAACCGCAAAGAGGACAACTTAAATCCGAATTTAAGATCCACTACAGTTAAATTGTAGGTTCCTTAAAGAAAAAAGGGCTTCCCTGGTAGCTCAGATGGTAAAGAATCCACCTGCAATGCGGAAGACCTGGGTTCGATCCCTGGGTTGGAAAGATGCCCTGGCGAAGGGAATGGCTACCCACTCCAGCACTCTTGCCTGGGGAATCCCATGGACAAAGGAGCCTGGCTGGCTACAGTCCATGGGGTGGCAAAGAGTCGGACACGACTGAGCGACTTCCACGTTTAAAGAAAAAAAGAAAGGAAAAGATGATGGAAAAACATCTTTTAAGTTATATGGCAGTTTTTTTCAGAGGAGGAAATTTATCCAAATCTCATTCTCTACCTTATCTCTAAGAAATACTTTGTCTTATTCTTTCCATAAATACTTGGAAAAGTATATAGAGAAATCCAGGCTTTTTGTTTGTCAATTGGAACGGTTCTACTTTATTTGAACGGTTCGATTTTATTTCAGTTGACACCCGCAAGATGTTTTAAGACCAGTGTCAAGAGGTGATATGAGCATCTGTATCTTTAAACAGGCAAACGTGGTATTCCGACTGCGCTGTCACCACAAAGTTAAATTCAGCTGATTTAGGCTGACAAAGTACAAGACAAAGTTTACTCTAAAGACTCATCAAAGAGATCCACTGCTGTGGCAAAAAATCATTACCAGCAAGCTGAGTAGTCTGAAGTAAACTCGCCAATCTTTTACACTCAAGTTAGTTCTGCACGAACCCAGTAGCTGACGCGGAGCGCAGACGTCTCGTTACTCACGAACTCGCGGGCTCCTGTGACTGCGCATGCTCCAAACTCCGAGCCCTCAAACTTCCGGAATGAGGACGAGACCTCAGGCGAACACAAGGGGGCAGATGTGGCTGTGGGCCTGTCTCCAGTGGTGGCTGCAGGTTTCGATTAACACTGCAGCAAGCAAGCCTCCGAGACTCTCGAAAGTTCCATGGTATAAATCGCAGCTGAGTAGACTAAATTGATCGTGTAATCTAAAGAAGGAGAAGGATGGAGAATACGGAAGAGAGGGAGGAACGAAGAACCAAGTAAAATCAAACAACTCACATCTCTCCAGGAAGTACAATACCTATTTACAAATATTTGAGAATAGGTGCAGATGTTTGGTTTTTTTCCTTATTATTTCCTTCTAATATAGTTTTAATAACTAGTGAATATATACCTTTCTCTATGGAATATGGGCAAACAGGTTTTCTTTAATCAGCACTGTAACCTTTTCTTTCCGTCCTAAGTGCCAACGTTTTTTTCACTTCGTCTCTATTACGATTTATTTTGAGAGGGAAAAGGTGAAACAAGCTGTATCTCAAAAATCTAACACATACATACAATGTGATTACAGTCACAACTCTTCTTAGGAACTCAAAAATTAGAACTCATTGCAGTAATGAAGAAAATTCCTGTCCTTTTTCATTTGCTCTTGAATGTTATTTAGTAACAACACACCAGTAACTACTTTTTACTGATTTTTTTTTTAATTCAAGAAAATAAAAGGAATTGTCTTCACGCTAAACAGAACTTTACAAATGATAATGTGAATTCTTTGAGCTAACCAAAGGACCAGAAGTGAACTTATTGTAGGTTATATTGTCAAATAAAGGAGACTCGTTTTATAGCTCAGTCTTCCATAAACACTGATTATGTTTTATGTTTACTTCCATAAACATAAAAACATTTGAACACTTAAAATCTACCTCTGCTTCATATTTTTACTCTTCCTTTGTAGTTTTTAAATAGAATACTATAGGATGTTCTGAAATGATAAAGTGAAAGCCAACACATTATTTGAAGGATATGGTTTATTTCACATTTTACTATGTTTTGGGGCTAAGCAACATCAAATTCCAGAATATATTTCTTTTTATTACCCTTTAATAGCAACAAACTGAGCAGACTTTCATATTTCATAGACTTCAGAATTCATGTTTGAACATTTTCTATAGTTTGGGCAATTGCTATTAAAACTGTTAAATGTAAGTGGTTTTCATGATTTTTTTTTTTTTTTACTAAAGATAATAACCATTATATATTATTTTTCATCATGGGAAGATTTGAGAAAAACACATTTAAAGTTTTGGCTCAGATTTAACAGTATACATATACAATTCTAGTTCATTGATTACTCAGTGGAAAATACAAACATAAGCCAATTATCCAACTTGAGCCACTAGATGTTTTGCTTATGACATACTATAAGAACAGGGAAAAGGACAGAAGATTCCTAAAGCATACATGCATTTATAATTGGAGTTATTTTTGTGTAAGTATGGCAAGTAGAATAGATAGTATTTAAACTTTAAGATTAATAGGAAGATACAACAGAAAAGAAAATCAAGCTTAAAGTTATTGCTGGGTTGGAGTTCTATACTTTGAAAAGTCAGCATAAATGAAAATAGACAAAAATATGAACTCACAATTCACCTTTTATTCCCTTTTTTGGAGTATGTAACTAGAACCTGAGTTTGTAGATGAAGATGGACCCTTGGAGAACAAGGGAAGTTCAGTCGGGCATCCAGAGTTAATACACTGTGTTCCCCTCCATTGGAGTTGATTCTCAGGGACTTGCTGTAGAGCTGGGCAGTTTTAAAGAGTTGACATTTCTGTGTCTAGTCAGCCTAAAAGTGCCTGTACCATAATAATATGGGATAGTGAGGTGCATACAGGCCCCAATTACTTATTATCTCTTTTAAGATGCCTGGGATAAGTGAAACTGTTAAGAAATGTTTCTCTGGCTTTTAAAAATATACAGTGTCATTTCCAGAATTCCCAGGAAGAACTATTCCTTTTGAACTGAAGAACATATTGCATCTTCTACTTCACTGCAGAGATATTTCCTACTCTAAAATGCCATCCTCTTTTCATTCACATACACATTTTGGAGCAGAAGGGGCCTGAGGCTGGGCAAGGAGTAGGAAGAGGACATATTCACATCAGGTGGGCAGGAAACCAATAGCTGAGTTTTAATATGACTAAGTGTATTTATTTATATATGTTTTAGAATAGCAGTTAAAATACTGTCTTTAGAATTTTAGTTTAAAAAGTTTAAGCATTTTTATATAGTGCATATATGGTTTACAATGTATAATTACCAAACAGCAAATTTTTCATAATGCATAGATATTGCCAAAATTTAATGTTCTATGAATTTCATGTCTTTCATGATCAGTAAGATACTCTCTAATCATTGAAAAATAAGAACTAGCTTTCTATTTCTAGCAAAACACACATTACTTCTCAGTTTCTTTTTTGATAATAAGTGACTGGTAATCCTTTTTATTAAATTTAGGAATAAAGATAAATCAACTGTGAAAACTTCTAGTTACTAGGACACAGTGGAATGTACCCGGCCCACTTAGAGAAGGAGATCAGTATTCGAAAATATTTGTCATTAAGTATGGAAGGAATATAAAGAAATAAACATATGTCCCTTAAGTAACTTGCATTACTCTTTTTAGTTGGTATAAATACCAAACACTAATGAAGAAATTAACAATATGAAAAACAAATAAGGAATTATTGAAGACCATATTGTGTCCTTACAGTATTGAAAAGGAGTACAAATTTAGTTTCACAGAGGAAGTGGAATTTAATCTGTGCTCTGAAATATAAATTGCATCAGTGGGGGAGATGGAGGGCACTTCATTTGGGAAGGAAAAAATACTGAGAGCAATTGAGAGGAGAATGAGCAAGACACACTGAGAACACAGTGAAGAGAAGGACCGGGTGGAGAAGACAGCACATGTTGGGGTGAGAGAAGATAATAGGGAATAAGGTCCTCTAGAGAGTGGTTATCTTTTGTTAGTAATATTAAGGCCCTAGTACTAGGACCAAGCCACAGAGTCTAATGCAATGTAATAAGCAATAGGGAGACATTACTGAATAGTTGCCTTAAATTTAATATTTTTATATAAATTAGTAGTGTTTTTTCTTACAGTCAAAAAAATTTAAGCCTCCAGTCTTATTTTCATCAACTTAAAAGCTCTCATTTCAGAAGACTAGTTCTCATGTCAAATGCTGTCTTCAAATAAGCAAACCCTTTAGTAGTTAAAGGATTAAACTAAACCCCTAATCCTGAAACATATGGGAAATCACCTTGAATATATCAATAGAAGAAATCCATGCTGGAATAATTGCAGTTCTGATTTCAATAGCATAGGATTGTATTGTATCCTTCAAGAAAGCTAACCAGGTTTCCATAGTGCCAGGCTTTAGTAATAGGGATGGCAGGGTACAGCAAGGAAGAGACTGCTCACTGCCCAGCAGGGCGACTTTCCTGTAGCTGCAGATGGGGTTGTTGAGAGTTATTGCTCTACTAAGGACAGAGTGCCCAGGGAGAGCCAGAAGCAGGAAACCCATCAGTTACTCACTTCTCTCCAGATACAGACGAAGCAGTGCATAATCCAGAACACCAGGTTCCCTGTGGTGTGCTCTGACTCATTCCAGACCTACCATAGAGAATAATGATAATTCTAATTTACGTTTTGTGGCCCATTAGTGTTTTTCAAGGGTGTTTGCTTTAGCTCTACTTCCTTAGTCTTTCAACTCAAATTTGAGGCAAGCAGTATAGATAAAACTTGCTCGACATCAAGTCAATGATTAGCAGAATCAGGACTCCCTTTTAGACTTTTCTGATTTCAAATCTGGGTGGATTCAGCGGTAAAGAATCCACTTGCAATGCAGGAGACCCAGGAGAGACACAGGTTCGATCTCTGGGTCAGGAAGATACCCTGGAGGAGGAAATGGCTATCCACTCCAGTATTCTTGCTGGGAAATTTAGAGACTATTTGACTCCTTTAAATTGTTATTTCCTATGTGATGAAAAGCTTCCATTCTTTGTCATAGATAATTTAAATAATATACTGATAAATAATTTGTTTAATTGAGTGCTTTAGAATCCACTTAGCAATGCTGGTTTTCAATTCTGTTCAGTTTTGCATTAGGCACTTTTCATATAGTAGCAATTCTGACTGGACCTAACAAAATGGTGGCAAAATTTCATTTTCAATTCTAAATGTGTGTGTGTGTGTGCATGCATGCACGTGTGCGTGTGTGCGCTTAGTCATGCTTGACTCTTCATGACCCCATGGACTGCAGCCTGCCAGACTCCTCTGTCCGTGGAATTTTCTAGGAAAGAATACTAGAGTGGGATGCCATTTCCTCCTCCAGGGGAATCTTCCTGACCCAGGGATCAAGCCTGCCTCTCTTGTCTCCTGCACTGACAGATGGGTTCTTTACCACTGTGCCACCTGGGAAGCCCCCAGTCACTGTAACTGTGTATGTATGTGTGTGCTCAGTCATTTCCAACTCTTTGCGACCCTATGGACTGGAGCCTGCCAGGCTCCTCTGTCCATGGGATTCTTCAGGCAAGAATACTGTAGTGGGTTACCATGCCCTCCTCCAGGGGATCTTCCTTACCCAGGGATTGAACCCACATCTCTTATGTCTTCTGTATTGACAGGTGGGTTCTTTCCCACTAGTGCCACCAACTATACCCTATAAAATACTTAGCTAGATAGCTGGGAGCTTTCAAGCAATGGTCTCTGAAAAAGCTCCTAGCTCCATCTTCATTAGAATAGCTGGAAAACCCTGCTAAAACTCAGATTCTGGGTCTCCATTCAGAACTCACCAACTGAGAATCTTTGGAATCTGCTTTTGTAGCCAGCATCTCAGGTGATTCTTCTGCATACTGGTTTTTAAAATCTCAAATCTAAAGGACTCCTCTTTCGGCTAAAACTCAACCCTCCTTTCTCTTTCAAGTTCAGTAGTGTGCTGTGCTAAGAAAATTATTATTTTTTTCCGGTTCAGTCCTTCTTGAACAAGTGAACTGAAGTGAAAGTCACTCAGTCGTGTCTGACTCTTTCTGACCCCATGGACTATACAATCCATGGAATTCTCCAGGCCAGAATCCTGGAGTGGGGAGCCTTTCCCTTCTCCAGGTGATCTTCCCAACCCAGGGATCGAACCCAGGTCTTCTGCATTGCGGGTAGATTCTTTACCAACAGAGCCACAGGGGAAGCCCTCAGTCCTTCTTAACATCTGCAAAATCACACACACTCACTACTAGGGTCCCAGATCCACTCAAATCCTAGCCAGGCCAACTAACACAAAGAAGAAATTTTCAATGTGTGTGTGTATGGGGGGATGTGGATGAGTAAAATTTTATTAATAAGAGTTGGGACAGGGAAAACTCAAAGGCAGCAAGACCTAGCAATATAATGCAATTATATAACAATTAATGGTGCAACATATGAAATATGATATAGTAAATTATAATGTTAGGAATGAATGTTAATTACATATGATTTAGGATTATTAACAGGATATAATGAAAAGTTTATTGGAGGGCATAAGAAAAAAGACATAACAAGTTTTGCTGTATCTTCATAAACCAGTAAGATCATTTTACTGTCCTTGCAGACCTAGAAACACTCCATGATAGAAATCGGAACTATGACTAAACTTGAACTTTACTGAAAGGCTAGTTTGACAAAATTTATTTTTAATCAAAATAATATGATACATTTTTTCCTCAGAATTTATCATTTCTGGACTAATCAGGGAGTGCAAATTCTTTGAAAAAATTTTATCTTTCTCAGGCAGATTTCAAGTACTATCATGTTTTATGAAGATTTATTATGATGTTGGAAAATATTTCTCTCAACAAGTTTCTCATTTAAATGATAGAGGAAAGCATATTGATTCACAATACCATGAAATTATCACAGTGCTGTAAGAAAATATTACTTTATTCAAGATAGAAATATTAACTTGCCTTTGGAACTACTGTCTGGCAAAATAAAGGTCTAAATATAATCACTTTAGTTATTAGGAGGGTATTAGAAACACATTTTCTAAAACAGTTTCATGTGGACACGTTTTTAATTGAGCAGGATTATTTTTGAAGGACTTTAAAATATATTAAGGAAAAATCCTTCAAGTTTCCTTTCTACTGCAATACAGTAAACTTGATTTTCTGACCACAAGTCAAAAAAGGTCTTGTGTAAATTCATGAAGAAGCTGTTCACTCCGTGAGGTAGAGGAAAGCATGTCAGATCAGATCAGATCAGTCGCTCAGTCGTGTCCGACTCTTTTGATCCCATGAATCGCAGCACTCCAGGCCTCCCTGTCTATCACCAACTCCCGGAGTTCACTCAGACTCACATCCATCGAGTCAGTGATGCCATCCAGCCATCTCATCCTCTGTCGTCCCCTTCTCCTCCTGCCCCCAATCCCTCCCAGCATCAGGGTCTTTTCCAATGAATCAACTCTTCGCATGAGGTGGCCAAAGTACTGGAGTTTCAGCTTTAGCATCATTCCTTCCAAAGAAATCCTAGGGCTGATCTCCTTCAGAATGGACTGCTTGGATCTCCTTGCAGTCCAAGGGACTCTCAAGAGTCTTCTCCAACACCACAGTTCAAAAGCATCAATTCTTCGGCGCTCAGCCTTCTTCACAGTCCAACTCTCACATCCATACATGACCACAGGAAAAACCATAGCCTTGACTAGACGGACCTTTGTTGGCAAAGTAATGTCTCTGCTTTTCAACATGCTATCTAGGTTGGTCATAACTTTCCTTCCAAGGAGTAAGCGTCTTTTAATTTCATGGCTGCAGTCACCATCTGTAGTGATTTTGGAGCCCAGAAAAATAAAGTCTGACACTGTTTGCACTGCTTCCCCATCTATTTCCCGAAGCAAATAACCACTCCCACTTTCATGATATTTGCTGGAGCAAATGTCCTAGTAACTGGTTTCCAGTTTTTCTCTATTTCTTTTTGACATGAAACTCTTGATACAGAGTTTAAGAGTTGAACTCTTAAGATTGAGCCTGTGAATATGGGGATTATGCTTTACAAAGGAACTTTAAAATTTGGAAAGGCTAGAAAAATTTGGAAGTGAGTCCAAAAGCAGCTTTTCTTCACTGGGAAACAGGAAACTAGCATAACCTAGAGCACAGGGAGGGGTTTGAGGTAGGAGTGGAGGTGAATCGAGTTCACCAGGAAAAGGAAAAGAAGATTGTTTTTAGAGATTCAAAATGGAAATGCATCCTATACAGGAGCTGACCCATCAACTACTAGTACCTGGATAAACTGTTTACGCTATGGATTTGACTCTGAGTAGCGGTGGGGGTGGAGGCATCTACTGTGAAACAAAACAAACAATTAAGGAGGAGGGACACAAATTCTCATACCAACCCTCTAAAACAGACCATATTTCATAAACGGAAGTGAACTTTCAAACATGATTTGTACACGGCTATGCCAAATGGTTGGGCTGAATTTAGTACTCTGTAGCTTGGCTTCCTATGTTTCTTTGGTGTTTTGACCTTGCCATTTACACATCCTTCATTTGCAAATATTTAGAAGATATTAGATATTTGGAAATATTAAATAATTAGAACGAAAACAAATCCTCCACTTACTTTTCTGGTACTGATATATTTAAAATTGTAGCAGGAACTTAACCTTCATTAGCTCATATTTAACCATTTTCCGTGATATTTATTGGGCTTCCCAGGAGCACTAGTGGTAAAGAACCCACCCGCCAAGGCAGGAAACATAAGAGATAGGGGTTCAATCCCTGGGTCAATATTATTTTCCTCTACCTTATAGTTAAGTGTATGCATTATTATATCATTACATTTGTTGTGGGTGTGAAAATTAATTTTCTTCAGGAGAAATCATCAGCTTTTAGTATCTTGGAAAATTTTCATTGAGAGAATAAATCCTAGGTATTCAGAGAAGCATATTATGTTATATGCAATCTGTTCTTCATACAATTTTTTAAAGTGCAAATTATAGGTTATTAGCCCCTACATACCTACCGTTTAAAGACACTAAAGAGAAATCACTCATATTAGTTTATGAGGAATGGCATGATGTACATCTTCATGTGGGGGAAACATGTAGATGGAATAATTACTGTAACGTGTTGTGATCCCCTTGGAATAAAAAAATGCTTCAAACACATAGAAATAAACTTCTAACTCCCTGTTACTTAGAATACTATTTTCCTAGATTTGAGCTTTAGTTCAACTCAGAGAAGGTAGTACATGCATATAGGTGAGCCTCACCCTGCTTGAAAATTCAACCTTTGGGTTGATGGGCTATATCTCTTAGAATTCTCTAATACTAATATACAAATTTTTGAGGTGGGTGTAAATAAATTAACAGATTATTTTAGCTTTAGCAAGGTCTTTGGATAAATAAATAACAGAATCAAATTTTGGTGAGAAGGAGAAAAAGAAATAGGCAGAGAATGACAGGATCTCAATCAGGCTTTGACTGTCAACACAACACACTGGGAAATAAAGAGAAAAGGATAAAAGAGGCGTCAAGAGCTTTAGATAAATCTCATCTGCTTGTTAGTTTGGGCTGGGCCAGACTGCTCAGAAGGCACCTGTGGGCTTTCACATGTCTGTGTGTGCCTGGTTGTACCCAAAAGAGAAGTCGTCACTGCACTAATAGGCCCTTCTCGTGAGTTCCTCATTTCTGTTGAGAACAAGTTATCTCAGTGACTCATGTCTGTCTGTCTGTCCATCTGCTTATTAACATGTTTGCTGTAGATTCTGCCTCCATAATATCTCTCTTCTGTTTCTTCCTTTATGTTCCCCAATGTCAGAATCAAGGTCAGGACGTTATCACCTCTTGTCCACAAGAATGATTGCTTTCTAACAAAGTTATTATGTACTCTCTCTGCTTTAATCATTCAGATTTTTTTTTTAGAATTGCTTTAAACTTGTAATATTTCTGCTAAAGAGCATGAGTGACCACTCACTAACAGAGAGCAACCAAACTGACTGTAGACTTTTTCTAACATTCAAAATCAGTCACAGTAATGACCAATTTCTCTTTTAATCTCTTCTGCATTCTAAGTAGCTGCCAAACTCATTGTTATTTTATGAGCATGTCCCACTAAATACTTCCAGGATGCAGTCTGAAATCTTGATCTTGCCACCACTTGAAGTATGCTCTTCCATATCTTGTGCTCAAATGTTGTTTCTTTGATATTCGTTTTGGATAAATTCTTTATAAAACTTTCCTGATTTTTCTCAACCAGATGCAGTTTTTCCTTTGAGTTATCATAAAAATATAAACAACTTCCATGCCAATCTTTTTCTTTTCTATTATAGTGTCATTTTTTAGTTTCACTTTTTAGATTGTAAACATTTTAAAGCAAGAAATAGTGTATTATTTCCTGTATGTTCTATATAGTACATCTCAATGCCTTATACAAAATTAAAATTCTGTAAATACTTATTAGATTGAGAGTAATGTGTCATTGATACATAAAAAAAACTGTGTACTCTGAATCACATGACTGGGAAAGAATATTTACAATTTACCTAAAGGTGCACCTTAGAACAAAAGGGAATGTATTATTGTTTTCAAATTATTTTGCTTGATGGTAGATTAAAAGGTAGCATATAACCATGATGGTTCAAATGAAATGAAATCTTCTCAGAAGCATGGTTCTTTTGTTTTCAAATCCCTGTATAAATATGGTAGATAAACTTATGAAATTGCTTTGGCTCACTGAACTTGTGAAGTGGACTAATTAGGAGATGTATACATTTAGTATTTAATTAGTATAATGTGAATCTTTGCTTGTTCATTTCTATCAACTGGAAAACTATAGAGAATTTTTTGAAGTCAGTGCAAAGTTCTAAGAATTTCTATCACATTCTCTCTAACAAAAAGGAAATATCTGCTAAAGTGCAAAGTTCCATAGACATTTTAGTTGGCAGCTGAGCTTATTAACATTGACAGAAATGAAATAGGTCATATTTTAAAAAAGACAGGCATATAATATCTATGGCAAGTAATGTAGGGTACTAAGTGCCTTCAATCTGATTCCTAAACATGACAAACTTAGAACATCTCCCCCTTGACCCTCGCTGAGTTATTTCTACTAAAGTTAAGGCTTTGATTTCAAATGTTGATAATGTATGATTAAGGAAATATTCTTCTAGGTGTTCATATTAAACAAAAAGAATATGTTAAATATTCAGAGTTCAATATCCAGAATTATTCTGCAGTACCTAACTCATTTTATGATTACTCTTTACTATCTAAATACAAACAGTATCAACCTCTGACTTTCACATCTCCTCCTGTCACACTAAGTCTTTTTTAGCTCTCCCTTACCTCTTTTGCCCAGGGTAAGATGGAGAGGGGACAAGGGTTAGGTAGGAGAAATGTGTGCTTTGTGGTGAATTTAATCTTTTCTATAAAATAATAGGATCATATAATAAAGCAATAGGATTATATAGAAATTATGGATGGAGGTATGTTGTTAATAGAAAATTCTTCTATAATTGTTATAAGACATAAACCTGAAAAATCAGTTATTAATAATATATATTTTTCCAGTTAGCTTCTTAGGGACTTTGCATAGGCAAAATATTGTTTACAAACAATAAATTATATTCTAATTTCACATATTCTAGAACAATGGTCAAAAATGTCTTTAAATCAGTACATTTTATATGCATGTTGCTATTAAAATACATATTAATATCATCTTAGAAGCTTTAATTCCTTCTAAAAATTTAAATGCTTTATTTAACCTTCATTTAGTTACTTCTCCTCAATAGAATCCCAACCTTTTCATAATAAACTTCTTTGAACTAACATCGACATCGCACAAGTTTTTGGAATGCTTTCTTGAAGTCTTCATTAAAGATTGTATAAATCAGTGGGTTTATAAGGGAATTGAGATATCCAAGCCATGTCAAAAAATTTGACATTTCTTCAGAAATCTTACACTTTTCACAGACATTAACAACCAATTCTTTTACAAAGAAAGGAAGCCAACAGATTACAAATGCACCCAAGATTAATCCAAGGGTAGTGGCTGCTTTGCGTTCTCTTGTGCCTGAGATCTTTTGCCTTCTCCAAGATCTCTCATGCTTGAATTCAGACCTGGGACTTTTCACTGTGCTATGAATTTTATCAAAGTCCGTTGATGGATCAGATAAAGACTTTTCTAGCATGTACGGTGTGGAGACCAGTCTAGTGCTTTTCTCACCACTCTCCAAAAGGACTTGGCCATTCATTTCCTCCTTGGCAATCCTACTTGCTTGTCTCTTGTGGTATAACATCTTTGCTGCCTTATATATTTTGTAATAGAGGATCAAAATCAATGTTAATGGGATATAGAAAGCTCCAAATGTTGAGTAAATAGTGGAAATGATGTGGTCGTGTTTGATGATGCACTCATCCTCTTGACTAGTTCCTTGGTGCCTCCAGAATAGAGGAGGCATAGAGATAAAAATAGATATAATCCAAACTATGGTAATCATAATGCCAGCATGCTTGGGAGTCCTTTTCCTGGCATACTCAACAGCATCAGTGATTGCCCTGTACCGATCCAAAGCTATAGCAGACAGATGCAAGATGGAACATGTACAGCATGTAATGTCAACGCTCAGCCAGATGTCACAGACCACTTGACCCATAATCCAACTCTCTCTCACAATATACACAATGCTGAAAGGCATCACCAGAACGGCTACAAGGAAATCTGTGACCGCAAGGGAGCAAATTAAGTAGTTGGCTGGGTGATGCAGCTTTCGGGTAACAATAATTGCAGCAATTACAAGTGAGTTAATGGTGGTTGTCATCAGTGCAAGCCCGGAGAGAATGAAGGACACCAGAATTTTGGATGGCATTCTGTTTAACAGTTCTTCTGAGGTCAAGTTTTGATCAGATGAATTCAAGAAATCCATTTTTTTGTTGTTTTAGAAGATTAATAGAGCTGTTGATATCTGTAACAGAAGAGGGGGAAAACAGTTCAGAGAAGGTTTCAAAGATTTTTCTCTTCCTTGCTGAATACTGTTTGTTCGTTTTTAAGTATACATGTACTCTTTCTCAGAATACTCTATGGATTTAAAAAATGGAGTTGAGCTTGCAATTTTCTTTTTCAATTAATTTAGGAAATCCAAAGGCAACAGTAACAAACAATAACTTTAAAAACGTTTCTTAAAATAGGGCTCAAATAAAACAATTTTCATGAGTCAATTAACCTATCAGTAAAATCTCTATTATAAAATTGTGTTTAAAATCTTTATTAATCTTAGGGGAGGAGAGGGTGAGATGTATGGAAAGAGTAACATGGAAACTTACATTACCATATGTAAAATAGATAGCCAATGAGAATTTGTTGTATGGCTCAGGAAACTCAAGCAGGGGCTCTATGTCAACCTAGGTGGGTGAGACAGGGAGGGAGATGGGAGGGAGGTTCAAAAGGGAGGGGATATGTGTATACTTATGGCTGATTCATGTTGAGGTTTGACAGAAAACAACAAAATTCTGTAAAGCAATTATCCTTCAATAAAAAAAATTTATTTTATTTATTTATTTATTTTTAAAATTTTATTTTATTTTTAAACTTTACATAATTGTATTAGTTTTGCCAAATATCAAAATGAATCTGCCACAGGTATACATGTGTTCCCCATCCTGAACCCTCCTCCCTCCTCCCTCCCCATACCATCCCTCTGGGTTGTCCCAGTGCACTAGCCCCAAGCATCCAGTATAATCTTTGTTAATCTTAGCTATGTTTTTCTCTTTGTCTACAGAAAAACTTTAAAAGCACATTTCATTAGTATATATTTGTGTACTATATAATGTAATATAAGAAAATATAATTTTAAAAGCAGTATTCAAAATCATAAGCAATTTTGTACTTAGCTCAAAGTTATGTTGAAAACATTGTCATTGGGCTTGTGGAGACTAAAGGAAGTTTCAGTGTATTTTATGTCAGGATATAAAGGTTATAAAAAAGTAAAATAAGCAAGAATAAAATATTTTTAGTGTATCTCTGGCATTCCATGATCATTTTATGAAATTAGGAAAATTTCACAGTGTTTAGTAGCCTTTGTGGATATAAGAAGTTAATTTGATTTAAAGGGACAAAATAAAACTGATTGGAACCAAATAACCATACAATACTGCCCATTATTACAAGGACATATATGACCTAAAGAAAACACTGAACAAGGTGAACTTGCCAATAAGAAAAACTCATAATGGCATGCACTCTGAAATGGAAATTATTCTTTACAAGACCTTACTTATAACCTTATTTTTGAAAGGGAACCCTCCAAACTCAGCTTATAATTTTTACTTCAGTTCATGCTATTTAATTGCAAGTCAAATAAGAGCAATTAGAGTGTAATGAAATGAGATTAATCTTTTTTTTTGCATCAGCCCTTCTCTCTTTCTTTAACAATTCTTTGGTAACAAACCACATCTTTGGAAAAAACAGAGAAAAGATGGAAACCTCAAACTTTTTGTAGTTATAACTATTATTGTACCTCTATATTCCTTCTTTTTACTTTAAAATGGTTATGTTTCACTTATTGGAACTGATAGAACAATAATTCAAAATACTTGCTATTTTTACATCAAATGCTTCTTATGGAGTGTGTGTATGTATATATACATACTATAAAAACTTGGAGTGCATCATATTTTAATTTCCTACTTGTGTTTGAGTTACCAGTACTAAATTTAATTTCTCTTTTCTCATATTCATTGAATGTAGGTGCTGATGGCTTGCTCCTAAGCAAAGTGAATGGCAGAAGAAATCTGAATACCTACTACTCATAAAATAAATATTAATAGTTGTCAGTATGTAACTGAAAAAGAGTTGTATGTATATCTAAATTACTTATATCAACACTTAACCATTTGTAAAGGGCAACTGAGATAACTCCAGATAAAGAATGGAGGCTACTACCTCCTTAGAAATGCTAAACCAGTGGTTCTGGAATTTAGTTTGCCCCAGAGTCACCCTGAGGGCTTTTCAAACAGGAGTTATTGGGTCCCTCCCTCTGAGTTTGAGACTCAGTAAGTCTGGTGACTGCAGACATGAAATTAAAAGATGCCTCTCGTTGGAAGAAAAGCTATGACCAACCTAGACAGCATATTAAAAAGCAGAGACATTACTTTGCCAACAAGTTCCATCTAGTCAAAGCTATGGTTTTTCCAGTAGTCATGTATGGATGTGAGAGTTGGACAATAAAGAAAGCTGAGAGCTGAAGAATTGATGGTTTTGAACTGTGGTGTTGGAGAAGGCTCTTGAGAGCCTTTGGACTGCAAGGAGATCCAATCAGTCCATCCTAAAGGAAATCAGTCCTGAATATGCACTGGAAGGACGGATGCTAAAGCTGAAACTCCAATACTTTGGCCACCTGATGCGAAGAACGGACTAATTGGAAAAAACCCTGATGCTGGGAAAGATTGAAGGGAGGAGGAGAAAGGGACGACAGAGAATGAGATTGTTTGATGGCATCACCGACTCAATGGATATAAGTTTGAGCAAACTCCAGGAGCTGGTGATGGACAAGGAAGCCTGGTGTGCTGCAGTCCATGGGGTTGCAAAAGTTGGACACGACTGAACTGAACTGAAGGCTGGGACAGGCCCCTGAAATCTGCCTTAACAAGATCTCACAAGATCCTGATGCTATTGGTCCAAGGAATCAGGGTTCTGGGGGATAATTCATACGGTTGTTCCTCAGTGCTTTGATCCTTTCACCTCTATGAGTTCCTTTCTGTTGAGAGCAGCTCTGGCATTTCTGCTGTATAACTTTCTTAGCATCTCTCTTTCTTACATTCTTAATTTATTTCTTAGAGTTTCTCAAATAAATGATCTTTCTCTAGCTTTTCTTTTGACTATTTTGAATCCTGACTTCCTGCAGCTCTTGGACCCTCCGCCCTAGAACTGTTAACTCCCCTTCTCCGACATCATTCCTACTCTTTTCACCCTCTTATGAGAGTTACACCATATAATCATATGTCCTAGATCAGTTTTGCACTACAGGACCTGGTAAGTAATGATGTGCTAATCTATACCATCAGGATGTCCAAGAAAATCCTCGATGTGTGCTTTCAATTATCAGTGGACCTCACAGTCTTTAGTTTTTTCCCTGGAAACATCTTTAAGGGGTCAGTGGTCACAAGTGAATTGCTTACTCCAAAGCCAACTAGACATTAAAAACATGGTAGATTAGGGGACTCCCCTGGCGGTCCCGTTATTAAAACTGTGTTTTTAATGCAAGAGGTGCCAGTTTCATCCTTGGTCAGGGAACTAAAGTCTCACATGCTGTGTGGTGCAGCCAAAACTAATAATAATTTTAAAATTTAAAAAAAAAAACATGGTAGGTTAATTAATTTCTACACTTTCCAATCTCCCCATTCTTTCATCATAAAATCTGCACTATATAGTCAGTAAAAACCTAAATTTTTTCTTAATTGGTTAATTCTTTTGCAAAAGTGTTATTTAGTGTAATGAGAATTGATTTAAAAGTGCTGACATTTTTCCATATTATAGGTAAAAATAACTTTCCACTTTAATTCTCCTGATAAACAGTTCTGGCAAAAGAGCCTCTTCAAGAGATAATCCTGAAATTACATTTTGAATAGAGTATTAAACAAGAAAAACTGTTTGGAAATAGTTACGTGTGTTTCCATAATAAAACTTAATTCTGTAAGAAAATGGACCAGCTTAAAATTAAAGGTGAATTATTTGATAATTCACCTGATTTCTCTAAGCATCACACAGTAGTATTTAAATAGGCTCAATAAAATGGTACTTAATGCTAAGGAAAAAACTAAAATATGTCATATAAATTTTACTGATTATATAAGCATTTTTTCATTAAATTTAGAAAGTTAATTAATCTTATGATAATTGTTTTTGTAGAAAATAAAGAAAAGAGGGAAACAAATGCAGCCAATCACAATTGGGTTTCTTTTTGTCTTATTTTCTTTGCCACTTAC
Organism: Bos taurus; assembly: GCF_002263795.3. NCBI lineage: Eukaryota > Metazoa > Chordata > Mammalia > Artiodactyla > Bovidae > Bos > Bos taurus. Next base: position 36,002,322 of record NC_037328.1, on the reverse strand, counting down.
AATTAGAATTTCAGCAAACCATCTACCTTCATTAATTAAGATACAACATCTGATCAGATTATTTCTTATTCCTCCCTTAACATTTTAAGTTCCCGCTGTGAATCGTTGTGGTACTAGGGACCACCTCTGGGTTACTGCACAGAGACTATATCATACATTTATTCTCAAAGTATATTCTGTATTTTGAATGTGTTCATTGGGAAATAGGATTATAAGTAGAGCCTGTAGTCTCACCATTTATGTGTAGCCTTTTTCATAATAACCAAGAAAACCTTCCCCAGGCTTTACTCTGAATGAATATCTGCTGATGTATTGATTCAGCCATATGATATATTTCACTTTTCTTTTCCAGTTCAGTTCAGTTCAGTCGCTCAGTCGTGTCCAACTCTTTGCGACCCCATGAACCGCAGCATGCCAGGCTTCCCTGTACATCACCAACTCCCGGAGTCCACCCAAACCCATATCCATCGAGTCGGTGATGTCATCCAGCCATCTCATCCTCTGTCATCCCCTTTCCCTCCTGCCCCCAATCCTTCCCAGCATCAGGGTCTTTTCAAATGAGTCAGCTCTTCACATCAGGTGGCCAAAGTATTGGAGTTTCAGCTTCAACATCAGTCCTTCCAATGAACACCCAGGAATGATCTCCTTTAGGATGGACTGGTTGGATTTCCTTGCAGTCCAAGGGAATCTCAAGAGTCTTCTCCAACACCACAGTTCAAAAGCATCAATTCTTCTGTGCTCAGCTTTCATTACAATCCAACGCTTACATCCATACATGACTACTTGAAAAACCATAGCCTTGACTAGATGGACTTTTGCTGGCAAAGTAATATCTCTGCCTTTTAATATGCTGTCTAGGTTGGTCATAACTTTCCTTCCAAGAAGCAAGCATCTTTTAATTTCATGGCTGCTTCTCTGCTTACACATAGTTTTTTAAATCTAATGTTGATTTATATTCAGGTGTCTGCTTGATCCTGATGTCCAACTGTACTGTTCTCATTCAGGTTAAACTATAAGCTCATTACGGCATTGCTTAATTTATATTGTAAACAAATGGTGGGACTATACACAAATAATTTTAATAATAAGATTGTAGAGAGGCAAGAAAGCAAAATTTAATTCTATCAAAACCTCAAAAGAACCTACAACTTAGCTGCTCCAATTAGAATAATAATAACAGTAATATTTATCTTTTCTGAGTATTTACTTCTGTAGAGACTATGCTAAGTGGCTCCCAGTCCTGTGGCCACTGCTGAATTTTCCAATTTTTCTGGCATATTGAGTACAGCACTTTCATAGCATCATCTTTTAGGATTTGAAATAGATCAGCTGGAATTCCATCACCTCCACTAACTTTGTTTGTAGTGATGCACAAACACTAAGGCGTACTTAACTCTGCATTCCAGGATGTCTGGCTCTAGGTGAGGGATCACACCATCGGGGTTATCTGGGTCATGAAGATCTTTTTTGTATAGTTCCTCTGTGTATTCTTGCCACCTCTTCCTAATATCTTCTGCTTCTGTTAAGTCCATACCGTTTCTGTCCTTTATTGTTCCCATCTTTGCATGAAATGCTCCCTTGGTATCTCTACTTTTCTTGAAGAGGTCTCCAGTTTTTCCCATTCTATTGCTTTCCTCTATTTCTTTGCACTGACCACTGAGGAAGGCTTTCTTATCTCTCCTTGTTATTATCTGGAACTCTGCATTTAGATGGGTATATGTTTCCTTTTCTTCCTTGCCTTTCACGTACTTCTCTTCTTTTCTCAGCTATCTGCAAGGCCTCCTCGGACAACCATTTGGCCTCTTTGAATTTCTTTTCTTGGGGATGGTTTTGGTCAATGCCTCCTATACAAACAAACCTTTGCCCATAGTTCTTCAGGCCCTTTGTCTATTAGATCTAATCCCTTGAATCTACTTGTCACTTCCACTGTATAATCATAAGGGATTTGATTTAGGTCATACCTGAATGGTCTAGTGGTTTTCCCTACTTTCCTCAATTTCAGTCTGAATTTTTTAATGAGCAGTTCATGATCTGAGCCACAGTCAGCTCCCAGTCTTGTTTTTGCTGACTGTATAGAGCTTCTCCATCTTTGGCTGCAAACAATATAATCAATCTGATTTCAGTACTGACCATCTGGTGATGTCCATGTGTAGAGCCATCTCTTGTGTTGTTGGAAGAGGGTGCTTTCTATGACCAGTGTGTTCTCTTGGCAAAACTCTGCTAGCCTTTACCTTGCATCATTTTGTACTCCAAGGCCAAACTTGCCTGTTACTCCAGGTATCTCCTGACTTCTGACTTTTGCATTCCAATCCCCTATAATGAAAAGGACATCTTTTTTTTTTTTTTTTTGGTGTTAGTTCTAGAAGGTCTTTTAGGTCTTCATAGAACTCTTCAACTTCAGCTTCTTATGCATTAGTGGTTGGGGCATAGACTTGGATTACTGTGATGAGAGCATTATAGAGGTATGTATAAAGTGTCCTAAAAATACTGGTGAGGAGGAACTAGTCATACCATGGTGAAACAGTGGAAATCTCCCCAGGCTGCGGGAAAAGTATGAGCAAAATAAATCCAGGATGTATTCAGACATGTCAATTAGTTGAATGTGGATACTGCAAGGGTATGTTAGAACCAAGGCTGGACGTTAGAGATGATAGTTAACTGAGGAAGACAATAAAAGGGCTGGGAAGATATGATAAGGACACTGGATTTTATTTTATATGCAATCAGAATATTTCAAAATGTTTAAGAAGCTAAGTGACAGGAGAAGATCTGCTTTGGCAGAGTGAGGTGCACAGGTAGGGTGATAGGGCTTGATGAGAGTGGAGCACCTGCTCTAGGGAGGAGGCATAATCAAGATTACAGAGCACTCGTCTAACTTTCTTGAGGCTTTCAATTTCTAAGTCAAAGATCTCTCAGTAAATGTCACATTTGACTTGAAAATATGTGGGTTATCTTCAAATATCTTTTGATATTGATTTCTAACATAAATCCACAGTTGTAAGAACACAGACTCTGTATAATTTCAATAACTTTAGACCATCACATTTTTACACCTGGTCTTATGTACCTGGATATGTTCCATTGTTTCCTAGTTTATAGTCTAATTGGTTCATAGTGCTTTTCAGATCTACTATATCCTTCTACTTCTCTGTATATTTCTTCTATTAATTTGTGAGAGTTTGATATTGAAACTCCAAGTAAAAATCTTAATTTATCTACTTAAAAAATAATGTACAGTGAAATGTACTATATGTAACTTTGTTCTATAATCTCCCAAGTCTCCTGTAAATGTGTCATCATATTTTCAAAATTAAAAAAAATTTTTAAAGGCAAAAAATTAAAAAAAAAGAGTTGAGAGTGTAAAGAAAAGATTATAGAACACTCTTAAGAATGTATGGTAGGTGAAATTAGGACCTTCATAAGGTCATTGGCATAAAATTGTCCTAGGTTTTGGTTATCCTTCAACAGTGCTCCACAATGATGGATTATATATCTCAGAGAAAAAATAAATTGACTTAGGATTTGGACCAGGAATTGGGATGCAAACTCTGGTCAAAGGCCAAGGGATGATGTTAGTGACAACGCTAGATCAAGCTAGTTTCAGAAAAGACAAGACCACAGAGGGCAGTTCTGCACAGAAACAGATCAGGGTCTTAACTAATTTAAAGAGTAGGTTTAATTCAGGCTCAGGTAATGTGCAAGGATGAAAGAAAAGGAGAGATTGCAGATACTTTCAAAGCCTGAGACTGCACAGTTTCAAATGTAAGAAGTGATTCCAAGGCTAGGATATGGAAATAGTAAGAACTGCTCTAACTCCTTCAGACCAGTAAAGACTTGCTTACAGAGAGCCCTGTGGATCTGATTTTCACAAAAGCTTTATAGCACTTCTAAAGTCAGTGAAACATTACTCACATTTATGTGTATAAATTTTCTCTTCTATATTTCTTTATCACTGCCTGCTGGATTTGATCTCTAAGTCTCTTGAATTTTGGCTTCTGATATACTCTGCTCAGATCTGTCAGCTCATCTTCCTTCTTGGCATGAATACTCACTCCTTCCCCACCACATCTTGCTTCAACTCAAATCTGCCCATATTCAACTTGGGTGATGTACCTGCAAATTTCCAGATGTCTGGCCTAGTCTGACTCTTAGTCAGTACATTACCTTTTCTTTGTTTGTCTGCTGGATCCAATCACTCCTGTTTCTCTCATATTCAGAATACATTCACCTTCTTTCCTGGTCTCCCAAAACTCACAATCATGGCCCAGTCTCATGTTTTGCATGAGGTCAAGAAGCAGATGAGGCTCCTTGAAGCCACAGTGCCTCTTGATTCAGAGACCTGTGAACTAAAAAGACAAAGTTATCTGTTTCTCAATCCCCAATATAATGGTAAGTTAGGGACAGGATGACGGCAATAGACATTCCTTTTCAAAAAGACGAGGAAACTGGTGGCTCACAGTGGCCACTGATCTGAAATTCACCCGGAGAAGTCAGAGTACTCTACACTGAGGGTTAGAAATGCACCTTCATTAGGCCCACTTGGGCTGTCTAATTCTATTCCCTAATCCACTGTACTCTGTGTATTTTAAATCTCCTCTCTGAGCCCTTAACTCTATTCTTGGAAAAGTCCTTTGTTTTCTATGAGAAACAGTCTGGATTTACAGTTAAATAGATTTCTTGGCTTGCTTTCTGCCTGTAGAAAATCTTTTCATTTCTATCTCTTTTTCCTTTGATCCAAGTTACTATTAAACTTCATGTTTCCCTATGATTCTGCCTGGAAATCACTACAAGCCCCAACATGCCACATAAATAATTTTTCAAGACATTCTTCTCTGTACCTTGCACAGAGTGTGAGGGCTGTGGGATGACACTTAAGATTCTTAAGGTCTTTCTGTCTAGTGCTACTATGGAAATCTCTCTTAAATCTTTCAGAGCCTTATTAAAGGACTTTATAGTCAGATCCTTACTCTGCTTTACCCTTAGGCCATTTTTACTTTAAGAATCATTTGCTACCCAGAGACATCAGTGGTAGGAAATAGCTTTGTTTTCTTATCTGCAAGCCCTGGCTCTTACATATTTCTTCTAAATTTTGCTTGCAAACTTTAATTTCTCTCTTCATTTATACACTATATTATACACAGATAAGAAACTGTCAATTGCCACTTTAAACATTCTGCCTGGAAATCCTCTTGGGCAGATGGACAAGTTCATGAATCACATTTTATCTTTCCTGGAGACTACACATCTACAATTTTTTTTTTTGCTTGTTGCCCTCTTTCTAGTCTCTAAAACAGTTTCCTCACCTCCTTTCTAGCCTCCACTAAAAGTTTGTTTGCCAACAGTCTCCTCACTCTTTTTTTAGTCTCTGCCTGTCAGCTGATCCCAAAGCCAATGTCATGTGTATCAATGCAGAGTTCACAAGAATGAAATGCCCTGGATTGTTGTCAATCTTGTATCGCTATGAGCTCCCAATCCCTGAAATGTAAAGAAATAGGGAACAACATTTCCCAGAATCCCCTTCTCTAAGGAGTCTGATTTTAGAGTTGGTAACAAAAGGAATTCCCGCAAGGTTTGGGAGGCAGAAGAAGAGGGGAGTTCATGATTCTCTGAAGGTGGCTGCAGCCAGATGAATGTGCAGACACTGACAGAAGCTTCTGTGTGCTCTTGGAAATAGTCATTGGGAGTTTTCTGATATTTTTGAGATCTAACAAGTTTCCAATGAACTCTTTGAGAACTACCTACTTTGCAGCTTTAGGCTAAGGTGCTTCATTGTCTGCTTCTTTAATTGTATTAAATTAAGATTTGACTTCCCTGACCTTTTCCCCTTACCTTTCCCAACATTAATGTAAGTCCCAATATTTTCATTAAATTCCTTTGTTCCAGGAATATTTTGAGTGACTCTATTTCCCTGATCAGTTCTAGACTGATGCAACCACTTATTTTGCTAAGTGGTTATTGAAAACTAATAACTAAAGCAGGTTTAACAAAATCTTTAAAAATAATAAGAATATTTTCATTAAAACCATTAATGAGGGGAGGAGCTAAGATGGCAGAGGAGTAGGACGGGGAGAACACTTTCTCCCCCACAAATTCATCAAAAGAACATTTAAATGCCGAGTAAATTCCACAAAACAACTTCTGAATGCTGGCAGAGGACATCAAGCACCCAGAAAAGCAACCCAAGTCTTCGAAAGGAGGTAGGAAAAAAACATAAAAGACAAAAAAAGAGACAAAAGAGGGAGGGATGGAGTTCCGTCTGGGGAAGGGAGTTTTAAAAAGAGCGAAGTTTCCAAACACCAGGAAACCTTCTCACTGCCGAATCTGTGTGGAGCCTTGGAAGCACAGAGGGCAACATAACAGGGAGGAAAAATAAATAAACAATTAAAACCCGCAGATTACGAGCCCTACGGTAACTCCCCCAGCGGAGAGGCAGCACAGACGCCTGCACATGCCATTAGCAAGCGGGGGCTGGGCAGGGAGGCGCAGTGCAGGCTGCATCACTTAGAGTAAGAATCTGGCCTGAATACTCCGAGCGCTATCTGAGCGAAATAATTTGGGCTAGCAAACCAGACTGTGGGATATCTACCACGCAAAAAGCCAGCCCTAACCTAAGACACCGCCAGGCCCACGCACGGAACAAAGGACTGAACAGAGATAGCCGGCTGCAGACCGTCCCCCTCCGGTGACAGGCAACCAGAGCCAGAAGGGGGCAATCGCAGCCCCAGAGAGACATTATCTATAGAACTATAAGCAGGCTTCTTTGCTGACTAAGACTTCTTGGGGGTCTGGATGGTCAACATCCGCCTGAGAAGGTGCGCCAGTTGTACACCTAGATAACCGAGCGGCAGGGAGGCATTAAGTCGTAGCAACCGCGCTCGCCAAACACCTCATCACCTGAGCTGCTTGGACCTGGGAAGGACACAAAACGCAGGCCCAACCAAGTCTGCACCTCTGAGGACTACCCGAGTGCCTGAACCTGAGGGGCTTGGACCTGGGAGGTGCAAGCAGCCCAGGGCCGGCCACGGATGGTTCCCAGCGGAGCAACCTAGAGCCTGAGTAGTGTGGGCAGGGAGGCTACACACTCCGTGAGTGGGGGCAGACACAGTGTGGCTGAGGCACTGTGAGCACACGCCAGTGTTATTTGTTTGCAGCGTCCCTCCCTCCCCACAGTGTGACTGAACTGAAGTGAGCCTAAAAAAAAAAAAAAAGTGTTCTCCACCGTCCCCTTTGTGTAGGGTGGAAACCAGACACTGAAGAGACCAGCAAACAGAAGCAGCTATAACAGAGGAAACCGCCTTGGAAGCTACAGGCAATAGATTAAAACCCTGTGGTTAGTACCGTCTACATAGGAAGGGGCCTACAGATCTTGAGAAATATAAGTCAGACCAAGGAACTAGCCGAAAATGAACTGAACCCACAATACCGACAACAAAACCAGAGAAAGTCCTGGATATATTTTTACTATTTTTACGATCTTTCTTTCTTTCTTTTTTAAATTTAAAAAAAAATTTTAAGTCCTCTATTATTCATTTAATTTTCACTTTTATAACCTACTATTACTTGGCAAAAAAAAAAAGACCCTATTTTTTTTTTAAACCAAACTTCATATATATATTTTATAATTTTTTTGACGTTGTTTTTTTTTTCTTCTTCTTCTTTTCTTTAACATTGTATTTTTGAAATTTCAAACTCTACTCTAGATTTGTAATTTATGCTCTTTGGTATTTGTTATCAATTTTGTACCTATATATTTTTTTTTTTTAATTTTTGTGACTTTTTTTTCTCTCTTTCTCTTCTTCTTTCATTTAACATTGTATACCTGAAATTCCAAACTCAACTCTAGATTTTTAATTTATGCTTTTTGGTATTTGTTATCAATTTTGTACCTATATTTTCTTTATAATTTTTGTGACTCTGTTTTTGTTTGTTTTATTTTCCTCTCTCTCTTTTCCTTCTTCTTTTCTTTAACATTGTATTTTTGAAATTCCAAACTCTACGCTAGATTTTTAATTTTAGCTTTTATGTATTTGTTACCAATTTTGTACCTGTAAGAACCCAATCTTCAGTACCCATTTTTCACTAGGGAGCGAGATTACTGGCTTGACTGCTCTCTCTCCCTTTGGACTCTCCTTTTTCTCCACCAGGTCGCCTGTGTCTCCTCCCTAACCCCTCTCTACTCTACCCAACTCTGTGAATTTCTGTGTGTTCCAGACGGTGGAGAACACTGAGGGAACTGATTACTGGCTGGATCTGTCTCCCTCCTTTTCATTCCCCCCTTTTATCCTCCTGGCCACCTCTGCCTCCTTCCTCCTTCTTCTCTTCTCTGTATAACTCCGTGAACATCTCTGAGCGGTCCAGTTGTGGAGTGCACATAAGGAAGTGATTACTGGCTAGCCCACTCTCTCCTCTATTGATTCCACCTCATCTCATCTGGGTCAGCTCTAACTCCCTCCTCCCTCTTCTCTTCTCCATGTAACGCTGTGAACCTCTCTGGGTGACCCTCATGGCGGAGAAACTTTCCATCTTTAACGTAGATGTTTTATCAATGGTGCTGTATAGAAGGAGAAGTTTTGAAACTACTGTAAAAATAAGACCGATAACGGGAAGCAGGAGGCTTAAGTCCAAACCCTGACTCCAGGGAACTCCTGACTCCAGGGAACAGTAATTGACAGGAGCTCATCAAACGCCTCCATACCTACACTGAAACCAAGCACCACACAAGGCTCAACAAGTTCCAGGGCAAGACATACCAAGCAAATTCTCCAGCAACAAAGGAACACAGCCCTGAGCTCCAAGATACAGGCTGCCCAAAGTCACCCCAAAACCATAGACATCTCATAACTCATTACTGGACACTTCATTGCACTCCAGAGAGAAGAAATACAGCTCCACCCACCAGAACACCGACACAAGCTTCCCTAACCAAGAAACCTTGACAAGCCACCTGTACAAACCCACACACAGCGAGGAAACGCCACAATAAAGAGAACTCCAGAAACTGTCAGAATACAGAAAGGACACCCCAAACTCAACAATTTAAACAAGATGAAGAGACAGAGGAATACCCAGCAGATAAAGGAACAGGATAAATGCCCACCAAACCAAACAAAAGAAGAAGAGATAGGGAATCTACCTGATAAAGAATTCCGAATAATGATAGTGAAATTGATCCAAAATCTTGAAATCAAAATGGAATCACAGATAAATAGCCTGGAGACAAGGACTAAGAAGATGCAAGAAAGGTTTAACAAGGACCTAGAAGAAATAAAAAAGAGTCAATATATAATGAATAATGCAATAATTGAAATTAAAAACACTCTCGAGGCAACAAATAGTAGAATAACAGAGGCAGAAGATAGGATTAGTGAATTAGAAGATAGAATGGTAGAAATAAATGAATCAGAGGGGAAAAGAAAAAACTAATTAAAAGACATGAGGACAATCTCAAAGACCTCCAGGACAATATTAAATGCTACAACATTCGAATCATAGGGGTCCCAGAAGAAGAACACAAAAAGAAAGACCATGAGAAAATACTTGAGGAGATAATAAAAAAAAACTTCCCTAAAATGGGGAAGGAAATAATCACTCAAGTCCAAGAAACCCAGAGAGTCCCAAACAGGATAAACCCAAGGCGAAACACCCCAAGACACATATTAATCAAATTAACAAAGATCAAACACAAAGAAAAAATATTAAAATCAGCAAGGGAAAAACAACAAATAACACACAAGGGAATTCCCATAAGGATAACAGCTGATCTTTCAATAGAAACTCTTCAAGCCAGGAGGGAATGGCAAGACATACTTAAAGTGATGAAAGAAAATAACCGACAGCCCAGATTATTGTACCCAGCAAGGATCTCATTCAACTATGAAGGAGAAATCAAAAACTTTACAGACAAGCAAAAGCTGAGAGAATTCAGCACCACCAAACTAGCCCTCCAACAAATACTAAAGGATATTCTCTAGACAGGAAACACAAAAACGGTGTATAAATTTGAACCCAAAACAATAAAGTAAATGGCAACGGGATCATACTTATCAATAATTACCTTAAACGTAAATGGGTTGAATGCCCCAACCAAAAGACAAAGACTGGCTGAATGGATACAAAAACAAGACCCCTACATATGTTGTCTACAAGAGACCCACCTCCAAACAGGGGACACATACAGACTGAAAGTGAAGGGCTGGAAAAAGATTTTCCATGCAAATAGGGACCAAAAGAAAGCAGGAGTAGCAATACTCATATCAGATAAAATAGACTTTAAAACAAAGGCTGTGAAAAGAGGCAAAGAAAGTCACTACATAATGATCAAAGGATCAATCCAAGAAGAAGATATAACAATTATAAATATATATGCACCCAACATGGGAGCACTGCAATATGTAAGACAAATGCTAACAAGTATGAAAGGAGAAATTAACAATAACACAATAATAGTGGGAGACTTTAATACCCAACTCACACCAAGGGATAGATCAACTAAACAGAAAATTAACAAGGAAACACAAACTTTAAATGATACAATAGACCAGTTAGACCTAATTGATATCTATAGGACATTTCATCCCAAAACAATGAATTTCACCTTTTTCTCAAGCGCACATGGAACCTTCTCCAGGATAGATCACATCCTGGGCCATAAATCTAGCCTTGGTAAATTCAAAAAAATTGAAATCATTCCAAGCATCTTTTCTGACCACAATGCAGTAAGATTAGATCTCAATTACTGAAGAAAAACTATTAAAAATTCCAGCATATGGAGGCTGAACAACACGCTGCTGAATAACCAACAAATCATAGAAGAAATCAAAAAAGAAATCAAAATTTGCATAGAAATGAATGAAAATGAAAACCAACAATCCAAAACATGTGGGACACTGTAAAAGCAGTCCTAAGGGGAAAGTTCATAGCAATACAAGCATACCTCAAGAAACAAGAAAAAAGTCAAATAAATAACCTAACTCTAAACCTAAAGCAACTAGAAAAGGAAGAAATGAAGAACCTCAGGGTTAGTAGAAGGAAAGAAATTTTTAAAATTAGGGCAGAAATAAATGCAAAAGAAACAAAAGAGACCATAGCAAAAATCAATAAAGCTAAAAGCTGGTTCTTTGAAAGGATAAATATAATTGACAAACCATTAGCCAGACTCATCAAGAAACAAAGGGAGAAAAATCAAATCAATAAAATTAGAAATGAAAATGGAGAGATCACAACAGACAACACAGAAATACAAAGAATCATAAGAGATTACTATCAACAATTATATGCCAATAAAATGGACAACTTGGAAGAAATGGACAAATTCTTAGAAAAGTACAACTTTCCAAAACTGGACCAGGAAGAAATAGAAAATCTTAACAGACCCATCACAAGCATGGAAATTGAAACTGTAATCAGAAATCTTCCAGCAAACAAAAGCCCAGGTCCAGACGGCTTCACAGCTGAATTCTACCAAAAATTTAGAGAAGAGCTAACACCTATCCTACTCAAACTCTTCCAGAAAATTGCAGAGGAAGGTAAACTTCCAAACTCATTCTATGAGGCCACCATCACCCTAATACCAAAACCTGACAAAGATCCCACAAAAAAAGAAAACTACAGGCCAATATCACTGATGAACATAGATGCAAAAATCCTTGACAAAATTCTAGCAATCAGAATCCAACAACACATTAAAAAGATCATACACCATGACCAAGTGGGCTTTATCCCAGGGATGCAAGGATTCTTCAATATGCGCAAATCAATCTATGTAATACACCACATTAACAAATTGAAAAATAAAAACCATATGATTATCTCAATAGATGCAGAGAAAGCCTTTGACAAAATTCAACATCCATTTATGATAAAAACTCTCCAGAAAGCAGGAATAGAAGGAACATACCTCAACATAATAAAAGCTATATATGACAAACCCACAGCAAACATTATCCTCAATGGTGAAAAATTGAAAGCATTTCCTCTAAAGTCAGGAACAAGACAAGGGTGCCCACTTTCACCATTACTATTCAACACAGTTTTGGAAGTTTTGGCCACAGCAATCGGAGCAGAAAAAGAAATAAAAGGAATCCAAATTGGAAAAGAAGAAGTAAAATTCTCACTATTTGCAGATGACATGATCCTCTACATAGAAAACCCTAAAGACTCCACCAGAAAATTACTAGAACTAATCAGTATTATAGTAACATTGCAGGATATAAAATCAACACACAGAAATCCCTTGCATTCCTATACACTAATAATGAGAAAACAGAAAGAGAAATTAAGGAAACAATTCCATTCACCATTGCAACGGAAAGAATAAAATACTTAGGAATATATCTACCTAAAGAAACTGAAGACCTATATATAGAAAACTATAAAACACTGGTGAAAGAACTCAAAGAGGACACTAATAGATGGAGAAATATACCATGTTCATGGATTGGAAGAATCAATATAGTGAAAATGAGTATACTACCCAAAGCAATTTATAGATTCAATGTAATCCCTATCAAGCTACCAACGGTATTCTTCACAGAGCTACAACAAATAATTTCACAATTTGTATGGAAATACAAAAAACCTCGATTAGCCAAAGCTATCTTGAGAAAGAAGAATGGAACTGGAGGAATCAACCTATGTGACTTCAGGCTCTACTACAAAGCCACAGTCATCAAGACAGTATGGTACTGGCACAAAGACAGAAATATAGGTCAATGGAACAAGACAGAAAGCCCAGAGATTAATCCACACACATATGGACACCTTATCTTTGACAAAGGAGACAAGAATATACAATGGATTAAAGACAATCTCTTTAACAAGTGGTGCTGGGAAAACTGGTCAACCACTTGTAAAAGAATGAAACTAGAACACTTTCTATCACCATACACAAAAATAAACTCAAAATGGATTAAAGATCTCAATGTAAGACCAGAAACTATAAAACTCCTAGAGGAGAACATAGGCAAAACACTCTCCAACATACATCACAGCAGGATCCTCTATGACCCACCTCCCAGAATATTGGAAATAAAAGCAAAAATAAACAAATCGGACCTCATTAAACTTAAAAGCTTCTGCACAACAAAGGAAACTATTAGCAAGGTGAAATGGGAGAAAATAACAGCAAATGAAGCAACTGACAAACAACTAATCTCAAAAACATACAAGCAACTCCTACAGCTCAATTCCAGAAAAATAAATGACCCAATCAAAAAATGGGCCAAAGAACTAAACAGACATTTCTCTAAAGAAGACATACAGATGCCTAACAAACACATGAAAAGATGCTCAACATCACTCATTATCAGAGAAATGCAAATCAAAACCACTATGAGGTACCATTTCACGCCAGTCAGAATGGCTGCAATCCAAAAGTCTACAAGTAATAAATGCTGGAGAGGATGTGGAGAAAAGGGAACCCTCTTACACTGTTGGTGGGAATGCAAACTAGTACAGACACTATGGAGAACAGTGTGGAGGTTCCTTAAAAAACTGGAAATAGAACTGCCTTGCTGCTGCTGCTAAGTTGCTTCAGTTGTGTCTGACTCTGTGGGACCCCATAGATGGCAGCCCACCAGGCTCCCCCATCCCTGGGATTCTCCAGGCAAGAATACTGGAGTGGGTTGCCATTTCCTTCTCCAATGCATGAAAGTGAAAAGTGAAAGTGAAGTCACTCAGTCGTGTCCAACTCTTAGCGACCCCACGGACTGCAGCCCACCAGGCTCCTTCATCCATGGGATTTTCCAGGCAAGATTATCCAGCAATCCCACTGCTGGGCATACACACTGAGGAAACCAGAAGGGAAAGAGGCACGTGTACCCCAATGTTCATCGCAGCACTGTTTATAATAGCCAGGACATGGAAGCAACCTAGATGTCCATCAGCAGATGAATGGATAAGAAAGCTGTGGTACATATACACAATGGAGTATTACTCAGCCATTAAAAAGAATACATTTGAATCAGTTCTAATGAGGTGGATGAAACTGGAGCCTATTATACAGAGTGAAGTAAGCCAGAAAGAAAAACACCAATATAGTATACTAACACATATATATGGAATTTAGAAAGATGGTAACAATAACCCTGTACACGAGGCAGCAAAAGAGACATTGATCTATATAACAGTCTTATGGACTCTGTGGGAGAGGGAGAGGGTGGGAAGATTTGGGAGAATGGCATTGAAACATGTATACTATCATGTATGAAATGAGTCGCCAGTCCAGGTTCGATGCACGATACTGGATGCTTGGGGTGGTGCACTGGGACGACCCAGAGGGATGGTATGGGGAGGGAGGAGGGAGGAGGGTTCAGGATGGGGAACACATGTATACCTGTGGCGGATTCATTTCGATATTTGGCAAAACCAATACAATATTTAATATTTAAAAATAAAATAAAATTTAAAAAAAAACATTAATGAAAGCAAATTAACCAAAACTTAAAAATATTTAGAAAGAAGAGAGGAATTCTAATATTAAATTCAATTTACATATTTACACATTTCATGGTTAGAATGATTCAGGCTATTGTTTTCATAGACACCTGCTTGTCAGTCTGCTACAACTGGGGAAATAGTTAAAATTCCAACAATGAAAATCCTGCACTATATTCAATGGACACTGAAACTAGCTTAGAGGCACCTGCTGTAGAAGAGGAAACAAAGATGTGCATAAACTCAGTATGCTGTACTGCTTCCTTTGTTGCTGAAACCTAAAGAGGAAGGAAGCTGAGTATGTGTGGGAGTGAAGGAGAGGTGGGGGCATACAGGAAGATTCGGTTTGCAAAAGCAGTAAGAACTCATGTTTATTCCTGAGGCTCACACTTCAGTTTACTGAAGTTGGTATTGTGAATAAAGCCCACAAGTTCTAGAGTTAAACAGAATATCACGTAAAGACTGTCTTTCCTACTAATTTATTAGTGTGAGCTTAGGAGAACTGTTTCCACTTTCAGAAACTCAGTTTTAATACCTGCAAAATGAAGATAATAAAAGTGAAACATTATAAAGTGTTTTTGAAGATTAATTAGAAATCCTTTAAGTGCCTGGCACCTAATAAACTCAGTATTTATAGTTGTCAACTGTAGTAGGGGTCTAGAAACTTCTACATTTAGGATGATTAGAGAAATCATGAAATGATCTAACAGGATAAAAAGTATTATTTTTTATTTTTACCTCAGTCTACATCTTATAGTGTCTAATATGAAGTCTTCTAATTTCACTAAAGGAAGGTGGTGTGGAAGGAAACAATGTATAATTGCCAGGAATGAGGAATGATGTACTCTCTCAATATTTGAGTTAAAAAAAAAAAAAGTAATACGTTAGCAGGTTGGAGAAGAAGTTTTGGAAAGAACATGTTCACAATCTTTCTCGCCTCTGGCCTAGCAGTTCCTCTCCTTGAGTACTCAGTATAAGGTGAAAAGTTCACTCTGCTGTGACAATGGATATATTAATATCTTATGTAAGTGGTTGTCACCAGGAACTAAAATAAAGAATATGAAAATTCTGTACCCTTACTGGATAGTTACTGAAAAATTGAGTTTTAGCTATATAGTAGATGTGAAGAATATTTTAAAAAAATTATTTCTCAAGTTAGTTATGTTCAGCCAGTTCAGTTCAGTCACTCAGTCGTGTCCAACACTTTGTGACCCCATGAATCACAGCTCACCAGGCCTCCCTGTCCATCACCAACTCCTGGAGTTCACTCAAACTCACGTCCATCAAGTCGGTGATGCTATCCAGCCATCTCATCCTCTGTCGTCCCCTTCTCCTCCTGCCCCCAATCCCTCCCAGAGTCCGAGTCTTTTCCAGTGAGTCAACTCTTAGTTATGTTAGGTAGTTACAATAGGAAAAAGGAGTCCAGGATGGCGGTGGCTAAAAGACAAGGGAAAAGCCCGTGAAGATAGAACAAAGGAAGGTCCAAGGACCAGAGTGAGGACCTCAGGTAGAACAAACAGCACTCCTGGCTAGCCCAGTTTACATAGGGCAGGTCCAGGGGGAGGAGAAAAACACATAAAAAGAGGAGCAAAAGGGCCAGAGGTCTCTCTCTCTCCCTCTCTCTCTCTCTCTCCTCTTCGCGTCTTTTGGGTCGGCATGCCCTCACGCGTCAAGGATGTATTTTCCTTTATTTTCTAAATAAAGCTGAGCTGTAACACACAGCTGTAACACTGGTCCAATCGAAAGCTGTGACAATGGTCTGTCTGAGAGCTGTAACACTGGCCCGTCTGAGGGCTGTAATGCCGGTCCGTTGCTTCAAATTTTTGTTGTGACAAGACAGAACCAAGGAAATTACACACTCCCCCGCCAGTTAATTATTAACAACTTGGTAAATATTTTAATCTAGATTTTTTATTCTTGGTCTAGAATAAAATATTGGATTGGACAAATTCTATTTCAAAATTTGGGACAAATATCTAAATGTATCTAAACAAATAAAAACATAATGATAAATTATTTGGAAAAAAAATCACATGCTTAGGATGTATTAAAACTCAATGGAAGCTATTATTATAAGGTTAAAAGAGATCTAATTTTAGTAATGATATTTGATTTAGCAATGTCCATTTTTATTGATGAATAATAACTAGTTGACCAAGCTAAGTTGGCAAGATTTAAGCAATTTCAAGCACAACAATCTCTCTCATGCTTTTTTCTTTTTTTTACTTTTTGTTGTTGTCTTAACCAGCTTTTAAAAAGCATCAGACTGTTACTTATACTTTATGCAAATATAACTAATGGAACTAAAAATTTTTTTTATCACTTGATCACAATGTATCAGCTTCCCATTTTATTTGCCTTTTGTAAATATGTTAAACTGGAAGTATTTCTCTTCTTCTTCTTTAATCTTTAATCCATGTTTTCTCTTTGGGCTCCTTCACTTAAGCTTTATAACGTACTGCTTTTCATCTGCCAAGTTTAATAAGTGCCAGCTAATTAACTGAATCTCATAAATAAAACAAATAATTATTATTGACATTTATTGGGCACCATTGGCTTGGTAGGATAGGTACATGAAGCAGAAATCTTGTAACATAGTGTGAGTGCTTAATTGCTGTCAGCTGAAATTAGATAGTTGATTTGTCATATTTAATTAATGATATTATAGAATGTTCAGCATTGAAACACAAGGCAGATGTTACATACCCATGATCTGGAGCTCTGCTTAAATGCAATCTGGTCTTCCAGTCTGCTGGTTAAACAAGGCTATCAATACCAATTAAACTATGAAAAAAAAAAACCTTAACTTTAAAATTTGGATAAGATGGGTGGTGATTAAGACATATTTAACCTAAATATTCACTGGTTTTATTTAAATACAAAGGACAAAGTAGTTGCACTTTTAAATAAGAAGGGTATCTTTTTATATTTTTAAATTTAGTTGGATTTACTTAATGCTGTAGATATAATATCTTTTTTTGCACTTTTTTGCACAGTAAATCATCTTAGACTGCCAAGGTACAAACTGAAGAACAGTAAGGTTTAGACAGTAATTCATCTTCAGGATAATTATGGGAAATTTGTCTACATCTGAATGACAAGAAAGAACTACTCATGTACTTTGGCTTAACATGTTTTTCCTTCTGAGATACTGAAATTCTACTATCAAATAACTTTTCTCTTCTTCAAGATTTAAAATGTTTTTTTTTTTTTCTGACTGTGCCTTGGGGCATTTGAAATCTCAGTCCCCTGATCAGAGATCCAACCTGCATCCCCTGTACTGGGAAGCACATAGTCACTGCCAGGGAAATCCCTCTTCAAGATTTTTAAGCTAGATTTTTATAACTTAAAAAACAAGTTCTCATTCAGTAGTTTCAATTACTTCTACCCTTTTAAAATCTTGCTGACTACTATATTAGTAGCTATTATACTCTCTAGACTAAAAGTATTTTAATATATGTATCTGTTTGGAATACAAGATGACCTCACCTGCCTCCTGAGAAATCTGTATGCAAGTCAAGAAGCAACAGTTAAAACTGGATATGGGACAATCAAATCAGATCAGATCAGGCGCACAGTCGTGTCCGACTCTTTTCGACCCCATGAATCGCAGCACGCCAGGCCTCCATGTCCATCACCAACTCCCGGAGTTCACTCAGATTCATGTCCATCGAGTCAGTGATGCCATCCAGCCATCTCAGCCTCTGTCATCCCCTTCTCCTCCTGCCCCCAATCCTTCCCAGCGTCAGAGTCTTTTCCATGAGTCAACTCTTCGCATAGGTGGCCAAAGTACTGGAGTTTCAGCTTTAGCATCATTCCTTCCAAAGAAATCCCAGGGCTGATCTCCTTCAGAATGGACTGCTTGGATCTCCTTGCAGTCCAAGGGACTCTCAAGAGTCTTCTCCAACACCACAGTTCAAAAGCATCAATTCTTCGGTGCTCAGACTTCTTCACAGTCCAACTCTCACATCCATACATGACCACAGGAAAAACCATAGCCTTGACTAGACGAACCTTTGTTAGCAAAGTAATGTCTCTGCTTTTGAATATGCTATCTAGGTTGGTCATAACTTTCCTTCCAAGGAGTAAGCGTCTTTTAATTTCATGGCTGCAGTCACCATGTGCAGTGATTTTGGAGCCCAGAAAAATAAAGTGTGACACTGTTTCCACTGTTTCCCCATCTATTTCCCATGAAGTGATGGGACCGGATGCCATGATCTTCGTTTTCTGAATGCTGAGCTTTAAGCCAACTTTTTGACTCTCCACTTTCACTTACATCAAGAGGCTTTTGAGTTCCTCTTCACTTTCTGCCATAAGGGTGGTGTCATCTGCATATCTGAGGTTATTGATATTTCTCCTGGCAATCTTGATTCCAGCTTGTGTTTCTTCCAGTCCAGCGTTTCTCATGATGTAATCTGCATATAAGTTAAATAAACAGGGTGACAATATACAGCTTTGATGAACTCCTTTTCCTATTTGGAACCAGTCTGTTGTTCCATGTCCAGTTCTAACTGTTGCTTCCTGACCTGCATGCAAATTTCTCAAGAGGCAGATCAGGTGTTCTGGTATTCCCATCTCTTTCAGAATTTTCCACAGTTGATTGTGATCCACACAGTCAAAGGCTTTGGCATAGTCAATAAAGCAGAAATAGATGTTTTTCTGGAACTCTCTTGCTTTTTCTATGATCCAGTGGATGTTGGCAATTTGATCTCTGGTTCCTCTGCCTTTTCTAAAACCAGTGTGAACATCAGGAAGTTCACGGTTCACACATTGCTGAAGCCTGGCTTGGAGAATTTTGAGCATTACTTTACTAGCGTGTGAGATGAGTGCAATTGTGCAGTAGTTTCTTTGGGATTGGAATGAAAACTGACCGTTTCCAGTCCTGTGGCCACTGCTGAGTTTTCCAAATTTGCTGGCATATTGAGGGCAGCACTTTCACAGCATCATCTTTCAGGATTTGAAATAGCTCAACTGGATTCCATCACCTCCACTAGCTTTGTTTGTAGTGATGCTTTCTAAGGCCCACTTGACTTCACATTCCAGGATATCTGGCTCTAGGTCAGTGATCACACCATCGTGATTATCTGGGTCGTGAAGATCTTTTTTGTACAGTTCTTCTGTGTATTCTTGCCATCTCTTCTTAATATCTTCTGCTTCTGTTAGGTCCATACCATTTCTGTCCTTTTAGACTGGTTCCAAATCAGGAAAGGAGTAAATCAAGGCTGTATATTGTCACCCTGCTTATTTAACTTATATGCAGAGTACATCATGAGAAATGCTGGACTGGATGAAGCACAAAATGGAATCAAGATTGCTGGGAGAAATACCAATAAACTCTGATATGCAGATGACATCACCCTTATGGCAGAAAGTGAAGAAGAACTAAAGAGCCTCTTGATGAAAGTGAAAGAAGAGAGGGGAAAAGTTGGCTTAAAGCTCAACATTCAGAAAACGAAGATCATGGCATCCGGTCCCATCACTTCAAGGCAAATAGATGGGGAAACAGTGGAAACAGTGACAGACTTTATTTTTGGGGGCTCCAAAATCTCTGCATATGGTGACTGCAGCCATGAAATTAAAAGATGCTTGCTCCTTGGAAGAAAAGTTATGGCCAACCAGGACAGAATATTAAAAAGCATAGACGTTACTTTGCCAACAAAGTTCCGTCTAGTCAAAGCTATGGTTTTCCCAGGAGTCATGTATGGATGTGAGAGTTGGACTATAAAAATTGCTGAGAGCCAAAGAATTGATGCTTTTGAACTGTGGTGTTGAAGAAGACTCTTGAGAGTCCATGGACTGCAAGAGGAGATTAAACCAGTCCATCCTAAAGGAAATCAGTCCTGACTATTCATTGGAAGGACTGATGCTAAAGCTGAAACTCCAGTACTTTGGCCACCTGATGCGAAGGACTGACTCATTTGAAAACACCCTGATGCTGGGAAAGATTGAAGGCGGGAGGAAAAGGATGCGATAGAGGATGAGATGGTTGGATGGCATCACTGATGTGATGGACATGAGTTTGAGTAAACTCCAGGAATTGGTGATGGTGAGGGAGGCCTGACGTGCTGTAGTCTATGGAGTCGCAAAGATTTGGACACTACTGAGCCATGGAACTGAACTGAATATGTATATCTGGGACTGACACTAATAAAGTCATGTTTTTTAGAGAAAACTATTAAAAAATTATAAACAATGTTTTGATATTTAAAAAATGACATGGTTAAATGATGATGATTTATGTTACCTATTGTGATTTGGGACTTCTGTATAGCTTAGATGGTAAAGAATCTGCCTGCAATGCAGGAGACCCTGCATTGAGTTGTGGGTCTGATCCCTGGATCAGGAAGATCCCCTGGCAAAGGGCATGGCAACCCTCTCCAGTAATCTTGCCTGGAGAATTCCATGGACAAAGGAGCCTGGCAGGCTACAGTCCATAGGGCTGCAAAGAGCTGAACACAACTAAGGGACTAGTACCCACATTGTGAGTTAGCATAGAACAAATCTAAAGTGTCAACCAAGTAGAATAACAAAATATCAGAGAACTCAATGGTTGAACTTCCTGATTTTTTTCCTAAGTTCTGAGCATGAATCAATAAATATTTATCAAGCAACACAGCATGTGTTAAGTTCTAAAGGTGATACATATTCATATAAGATGCAATTCATGCCATTGAGACGTATATTGAGAATCTCATGGACGCAGGAGCCTGGTGGGTTACAGTCTATGCAGTCACAAAGAGTTGGACATGACTGAAGCGACTTAGCAAGCCTGCCCAGAGAAAAGAGACACCTATTCAGCAAATGTTTATTTAGTTTCAGCACTATAGTTGGCACTCTATAGATATAAAAATGAGTATGTCATAAAACATTTTCTCAAAAAGTTCACTCCTAGGTTATATGAATCAGTGTACTGTGACAGTACATTACAGTAGTCACTAAAAAAAAATTTCCAAACCTTTTCTTTCTATAATAGTAAGACTGTTAACAGCATAATTGTTGGCTAATATATAATAAAAAATATTGAAATGTTTCTCTACCAGTCAGTAAATAAAATATTAAAACTATACTAAGCAGTAAATCTAATATACATTCTAAAATAATCTCATTGGTTCGAGTCAATCAAGAAAACTATTGAAAATTGTCTTCTTATTTTACATAGAATTGACATTAGAGATGTTGAATTTGGAAAAATGTTGGGCATAATTTTGAATATAATTGCTATCCGTTCAGCAGAGGTTGAAGGAGGATTTGGCATGAGGAACAATATTGCTACTGTTAAGAAATCTTTTCCAGACTATGAGTTCTGCAAAGATGTTGCCCATTGGTGCCACTGAGGTAGGTAACAAGGCGTGGATATGGTTTCTGCATGGCAGTTGATTTCCTTGTTTGGGTGCTGAGGAGACAGAGGTGATTGCAGGGGCAGTTACTGCCCTGCTGCTCTAGACCTGTCCAGCATGCCGAGGCGGTACTGTTGTCACTGAGACCAGTCTCTGAGTCGGGTCACGTGGGAACCTGACATCTAGGTTCATCCCTGACCATGATGCCCAGGCAGGATGCCTAGGAGTGTTGATTATGGTTCCCCTACCCACACCACATCTTTTTATTTAGTCTCTTTGTTAATAAATCCTTTTTGAATTATCCTAATTTGAAAATGCCATCTATTTCCTGTTGGGAACCTGACTGATAATAAAAGCCATAACTCCCTGATAATGATGGTAAGTAACAACGATTAGTTCAGTAGTGGGCATGTCTCCAACAAGTGAATCCAGACAAGGAAGTTTCCAGCAGGGAGATTTTTTTTTTTTAATTTTATTTTTCCACTGGACATATGTATTTAAGCTTGGATCTCTTGAAATGCCTTTGCCACCACATGAAGCCTGAGAATGAAGCCAGTCCTTATAACCTGAAATGTACTATATGATACATGCATTTAGTAAGTGTACAATAAAGAAGCAATGATTATTCATACAAGTTTATCATAGTTCTGTCTGAGACTCAGGGACAGAGAAGCCCTTACACTGGAATTTAAATTTAAACTAAGCTTGAAGATCAAGTTCATTGGGTCAACAGATGGTTGGGGAGTATGCTGCAGAGAAGGGTTTTTGGGAGAAGAAATATCAGGAAGAATATGGTAGGAAAATAACTTGCGTGGGTATTATAGTTGAGGCTGAAGAGTCAGACAGGATGTTAAACCTTCATATACCACAATCCTGCAGACCATGGAGAGCCACTGGAGAAAATGAAGCAGGACATTCAAAGAATAGAGGCCACAACAGGAGATCACTAGGTATTTTAGGTGACAGATAGTGAGTCTCTAGCCAAGGAATGAAACAGAAGGCTGGAAAGAGATAAATCCCTTTTTAATGTATGACAAAATGTGGCAGTTTATTTGGTTTGGGAGGAGGTGAAGCTTGAAGAAGAAGAAGGGTTAATGTTAGAGTGACTGCTGTGTTCTATGATGGGCAACCAGTTGAATGATGATGCTATAATACATGTGACAAGGAACACAAGAAAAGGAGGTCTGAGGGACATAGAAAAGGATAGGATCATGGTGAAAGTAACAGTTAAAACACACTGAGGCTAACATATGAGACAGCCTATATGAAGTTGTCTAGAGGCAGACCTGGATTGGAAATTTAATTTAAAATTCACACATTATTAGTTGAAATCCTTTGTGTCTATAAAATCACCAGGGATTGGTAAAGACAACATATTAAAGAATGAATGGAAGATGAAGAAAGGGAAAAAGTTAGTGTGAAGTAAGGAAAACATAAAATTTAGAAATTTATGAAAGGCAAAAAATATTTGAACACTCCAAGTTAAGAAATGTAATTTTTTTAACATAAAGATATTTTGATATATTTATGCAGCAAGGAAGGAAGCTAAAGCTCTCAGGCAAAGTAAAAAGTTTAACTGGCATTTGTTTATTATGTCTTTCCTTATTAGAATATAAGCTATATAAGAGGAGAGAGACTTTAATCCCTGGGCCTGGGACAAAATTTGTCTCATAGAGTTGCTCTAAAAATATTTGATGAATGAAAAATGAGTGAATGAATGGAAAATACTCTGTGTTAATTGAGAGTGAGGAAAAGCATGCACTCTTGCACAATGCTGATATAAACTGGTCCAACCCCATGTAGGCAAGATGGAAATAATCTTTAATATAATCATTCTAAAAATTTATCCTGAGATAAATAATAAATATCTAAGAATTTTCCATCTGTGAGAAGTAAATATGTGCATCAATACAGATAAATTATGTACATCTTTAAGTGAACACAGAAGCTGTTTATATTCTGATATGAAAAGGTTTCCAAAACATATTTTAAGGTCACAAACCAGAGTGTAGAAAAGTAAGGATAGTATGTTACTATTTCTGTAACATAAAGAACATTTATGAACACACTTGCTTATTTGTACATAGAATAACTCTGGAAGGATACACGAGCAACTGGTAACTGCTGTAATGAAAACAGAAGTATTTTCTCCTTTAACTATTGCTGAAGATTGAAATAGAAACTACAATTGTTGATAGCCCCAAACAGTGGTCATCCACAAATTTCTTTGTGATCGGTAACACTCCCACAGCTTAGAAGAAAGCAACAGAGAGAATCTATCCTTTAGTCTGTTACTTTGTTTGTTATCAAGTACTTAGGTATTGGCACTATGTAGAGACATCCTTCAGAACCCATGTGCTACCTTTCTTATTCAAATACTTACATAATGTGTACACTATTGAACATGTCTTTGCTCCAATATTTTTGAAGGAAATACAAAAACCGATGGTGACAACTGTGGTTGTCTTCAGGGAATACAAATGTATGTCTAGTGAAACAGGGTTTGGAAAGAGATTCTAAAATTTTTACTTATTCTTAAATATTTATTACCTGTTTTATAAAAGAATATGATAAAAAACTAAACAATCTAAAAACAAATTTATTGAGCACATTAGCTTGTGTCAAATACTTTCCTAAGTACTTTGTCTGTGTGGTGTTATTTGAGACCAGGAGGAACAAGATAAACGAAAGGGAAAAGTCTGTAGCTAGTGAACATGTGAGCTTGTATGTATTGGGGGAGGGGGTGGAAATGGCAGAGACTTGGAGGTTTTCATGTGTTATAGATTCTGTTTTTTCTTTGAATAAGAGACTGTCATCTGTTGAGTGGGAGGAGGCAGGGATCATGAAGACTAAGATGAACAT
This sequence comes from Bos taurus, assembly GCF_002263795.3. Classification (NCBI taxonomy): domain Eukaryota; kingdom Metazoa; phylum Chordata; class Mammalia; order Artiodactyla; family Bovidae; genus Bos; species Bos taurus. The sequence continues at coordinate 35,977,690 of NC_037328.1, read as the reverse complement.
TTGGCATAGTTGCTATAGAGAATAGGAACGGAGGTGATCAAAGGCAGATAAAAGAATTTTGTGTATTGTTTAAAGTTGCATAGGCATCAATCTTTATTGCAGTGCTATTTTTCTTCAGAAATGCTCAGTGGCTCTGGTATAAGAGTGCGAAATGAACATTTTTAGATTATATATCTTGTTGTGAGAGAATGATAAAGTAGCAAGGGAGCAGGGAGTTGGGAATACTAGGTAGAAAAGTTCTTGTTTAGTTGCTTCAGTTGTGTCCCACTCCTGGAGACTCCAAGGACTGAAGCCAACAGGCTTCTCTGTCCATGGAATTCCCCAGGCAAGAATATTACTGCTAAGTCGCTTCAGTCGTGTCTGACTCTGTGTGACCCCATAGACGACAGCCCACCAGGCTCCCCCATCCCTGGGATTCTCCAGGCAAGAACACTGGAGTGGGTTGCCATTTCCTTCTTCAATGCATGAAAGTGAAAAGTGAAAGTGAAGCCGCTCAGTCATGTCCAACTCTTAGCGACCCCATGGACTGCAGCCTACCAGGCTCCTCCGTCCATGGGATTTTCCAGGCAAGAGTACTGGAGTGGGGTGCCATTGCCTTCTCCAAAGAACATTACAGTGGTTGCCATTTCCTTCCCCAGAGGATGCTCCCAAACCAGGAATCAAACCCAGGTCTCCTGCATTGCAAGTGGGTTTTTTACTGCTGAACTACCGGGGAAGCCCTTAGGAGAAAAATAGCTAAAATCAAATGCTAAATGAAGACACCAAAACGGAACTTCAATTCTCCCATAGCCTATGGCTTCTGTTGCTCAGCACACAGTCCCAGAAGGCAGGCTTGCATAGTGAAATTCTTTCAGAAAGGCTCCAGCTAGCTCTGAGGGGCCCTCACCCACTAGGGGAAACAGCTGCAAACATCCTGCACATCTCTAGCTTTTCCTCCAGCTCACAGATTCTCCAGTGCCACCCCAGTTCAGCAGCAGCAGCTGGGAACCTTTTGAAATGCAAATGTTTGTTCCTTCCCTGATACTGAATCAGAAACTTTGTGAGTGAAGCCCAAGGATAGTGCATTAATAAACCCTGGGGAGAATTCTGGTGCTAACAAACCTCCGGAGGATTCTGGTACAGGTTCAAGTAAGCCTAGCTGCTTTAGCCTGAGACAAGCACTTGGTTAAATATAATAATTCTATCACTTCCTTAAAGTCTGCGCAAAATTCCTACTACTCGACTTAATATTTCAACCCACTTTACCTCTCTTTCTCTTTATGGTACTCCCCCTCATCTTCCTGCTGCTAAGTCACTTCAGTCGTGTCCGACTCTGTGCGACCCCATAGACGGCAGCCCACCAGGCTTCCCCGTTCCTGGGATTCTCCAGGCAAGAACACTGGAGTGGGTTGCCACTTCCTCATCTTCCTAACCTGCTGTAATTTTTCTTTTGTTCCTTACCAATTATAATCTTCAATATTATATACTTGTTATGAAAGTTTTTGTCTATCTCTACCCACAAGGATGTAATTGAGTGTGGGCATCTTTGTTTTGTCCATTAATATATTCCAAGTTCCCAGAACAAGTGCCTGATGTCTAACAGTACAGTTTAGTTCAGGCGCTCAGGCATGTCCTAATCTTTGCAACCCCAGGGACTGCAGTATGCCAGGTTTCCCTTTCCCTGTCCATCACCAACTCCCAGAGGTTGCTCAAACTCATGTCCATCGAGTTGATGATGCTATCCAACCATCTCATCCTCTGTCATCCCCTTCTCCTCCTGCGTTCAATCTTTCCCAACATCAGGGTCTTTTTCCAATGAGTCAGTTCTTCGCATCAGGTGGCCAAAGTACTGGAGCTTCAGCTTCAGCATCAGTCCTTCCAATGAATATTCAGGACTGATTTCCTTTAGGATGGACTGATTTGAACTCCCTGCAGTCCAAAGACGCTCAAGAGTCTTCTCCAACATCACAGTTCAAAAGCATCAATTCTTAGGAACTCTACTTTCTTTATGGTCCAGCTCTCCATACATGACTACTGGAAAAACCATAGCTTTGATTAGACAGACCTTTATCGACAAACTAATATCTCTGCTTTTTAATATACTGTCTAGGTTTGTCTTAGCTTTTCTTCCAAAGAGCAAGCGTCTTTTAATTTCATGGCTGCAGTCACCATCTGCAGTGATTTTGGAGCTGAAAAAAATAAAGTCTGTCACTGTTTCCACTGTTTCCCCATCTATCTGTCATGAAGTGATGGGACCAGATGCCATGATCTTAGCTTTCTGATTGTTGAGTATTAAGCCAACTTTTTCACTCTCCTCTTTCACATCAAGAGGCTCTTTAGTTCCTCTTTGCTTTCTACCATAAGGGTGGTGGTCATCCGTATATCTGAGGTTAGTGATATTTCTCCCAGTAAACTTGATTCCAGCCTGTGCTTCATCCATCCTGGCATTTCGCATGATATAGTCTGGATATAAGTTAAATGAGCAGGGAGACAATATACAGCCTTGATGTACTCCTTTCCCAATTTGGAACCAGTCCGTTGTTCCATGTCCGGTTCTAACTGTTGCTTCTTGACCTGCATACAGGTTTCTCAGGAGGCAAGCAAGATGGTCTGATATTCCCATCTCTTTAAGAATGTTTGTTGTGATCCACACAGTCAAAGGCTTTGGCGTAGTCAATAAAACAAGAGTAGATGATTTTCTGGAATTCTCCTGCTTTTTCTATGTTCCAGTGGATGTTGGCAATTTGATGTCTGGTTCCCTTGCCTTTTCTAAATCAGCTTGAACATCTGGAAGTTGTCGGCTTATGCACTGTTGAAGCCTAGCTTGGAGAATTTTGAGCACTGCTTTGCTACCGTGTGAGATGAGTGCAACTGTGCGATAGTTTGAACATTCTTTGGTATTGTCTTTCTTCGGGACTGGAATGAAAACTGACCTTTTCCAGTCCAGTGGCCACTGCTGAGTTTTCCAAATTTGCTGGCATATTGAGTGCAGCACTTTCACACCATCATCTTTTAGGATTTGAAACAGCTCAGCTGGAATTCCATCACCTCCATTAGCTTTGTTTGTAGTGATGCTTACTAAGGCCCACTTGACTTTATATTACAGGACGTCTGGCTCTCGGTGAGTGATCACACCATCATGGCCACCTGGGTCATGAAGATCTTTTTTGTATAGTCTTCTGTGTGTTTTTGCCACCTCTTCTTAATATCTTCTGCTTCTGTTAGGTCCATACCATTTTTGTCCTTTACTGAGCCCATCTTTGCCTGAAATGGTCCTTTGGTATCTCTAATTTTCTTGATGAGATCTCTAGTCTTTCCTATTCTGCTGTTTTCCTCTATTTCTTTGCACTGATCAATGAGGAAGTCTTTCTTATCTCTCCTTGCTAGTCTTTGGAACTCTGCATTCAGATGGCTGTATCTTTCCTTTTCTCCTTTGCCTTTCACTTCTTTTCTCAGCTATTGTACAGCCCCCTCAGACAACCATTTAGGCTTTTTAAATTTCTTTTTCTTGGGATGGCTTTGATCACTGCCTCCTGCACAATGTCGTGAACCTCCATCCATAGTTCTTCAGGCACTCTGTCTGTCAGATCTAATCCCTTGAATGTGCTTGTCACTTTGACTGTATAATCGTTAAAGGATTTGATTTAGGTCATACCTGAATGCCCTGTGGTTTTCCTTACTTTCTTCAATTTAAGTCTGAATTTTGCAATAAGGAGTTCATGATCTGAGCCACAGTCAGCTCCTGGTCTTGTTTTTGCTGACTGTATAGAGCTTCTCTATCTTTGGCGGCAAAGAATATAATCACTCTTATTTCAGTATTGACCATCTGGTGATGTCCATGTGTAGAGTTGTCTCTTGTGTTGCTGGAAGAGGGTTGTTTGCTATGATCAGTGCATTCTATTGGCAAAACTCTGTTAGCCTGCACACCAGGTTTCCCTGTCCTTCATCATCTTCCAGAGTTTGCTCAAACTCAGTCCATTGAGTTTGTGATGCTATCCAACCAGCTCATCCTCTGTCATCCCCTTCTCCTGCCCTCAAGCTTTCCCAGGATCAGGGTCTTTTCCAGTGAGTCAGCTCTTCACATCAGGTGGCCAAAGTATTGTAGCTTGAACTTCAGCAGCATGCATCCTTTCAATGAATATTCAGGGTTGATTTCCTTTAGGATTGACTGGTTTGATCTTCTTGCTATACAAGAGACTCTCAAGAGTTTTCTCCAGCACCAGTTTGAAAGCATCAGTTCTTCAGCATTCAGTCTTCTTATGGTCCAATTCTCACATTCATACGTGACTACTGGAAAAACCATAGCTTTCACTACATGGACCTTTGTTGCCAAAGTGATGTCTCTGCTTTTTAATATACTGGCTAGATTTGTCATAGAAATCAGAATGTTTAATTTTGTTACATGGTCTTCTTGCTTGGCTTTTACAGTTCTTTACGTTGAGACACAGTGAGCATTTAAAAGCATGACTAGATAATTTTATTCTGCTCTTCAGAATTCAATGACTTTTCATCATACTTACAATAAATTTTTGGAGAAGGCAAAGGCACCCCACTCCAGCACTCTTGCCTGGAAAATCCCATGGACAGAGGAGCCTGGTAGGCTGCAGTCTATGGGGTCGCTAAGAGTCAGATAGTTTTGCTACTTCTTAACTTCAAACTCCCTTCTAAATTAGGGCCTTTGCACTGGCTGATCCCTTTGCTTGAAAGATTCTCTCCTAGAGAACTTGCTCTTGTTTTCATTAAAGTTTCAGACTCTATCATACTATTTTTCTTCATAGTATTTATCACTACTGGAAATTCTTATATTTCCTGCTTGTATGTGATGTTTCCCCCACTAGAATTTAAGGTTCATAAAGTAAGGATTTAGACTTTTTGACTCAATGTGGTAACTTCAGCACCAGGAACAATATCTAATACGTAAGTTTTCAATAAATACTTTGACATTTTATTGCATGCTTCCCAGGTGCCAGGCTGTATATCAGTAGCACAATATTAATTAAAAATTTAGTCTCTGCCCTTAAGAAACTTTCAGAGTATGAAAAACAAGAAAAAGAGCCAAATTTTCATATTTATAAGCATTATGTAAGAGCAAAGTGTAAGAGCTTCTATGGGCTATACAGTAGGTCCTTGTTTACCTATTTTATATATAGTAATTTGTATATATCAATCCCAAACTTCATTACTTGTACTGTTTATAGGAGTTTTCAACATCAATAAATTATGTAGATAATCTGAAAGCAAACATCACAAAATAATAAAATGTATAGGAATTATTGTATTTGAAAGGTTTTCTAAGCCCTGTCAAATCAGAGTCATCATTTTATGAGTTTTAAAAAGCACTAACATAATCTAATTAATCAATAACTATTTATTTTATTCTTAGTAACTAATGAAATTGGTTTTTTTTGCCATTTGGGTTGAGTCAGTTGAGTCATCAACTTAAAATTAAGGCATTTACCACTTTTTGTCAGATGTCACTTGTCAATACAATGATAAAATTACATTGCAAAAGATGTCCATGTGACAGACCATTATTTTTCTATCAAAGCTTAAGTTTAACATGCAGTAGAAATCAAACACCATATTTAGCAATCAATCTTCTCCTTTAGAAGGAAAGAGCTCACAAAAGTGGAAGAAAGATTGATTTAGGAGTTAATTATGCAACAGTTCTGATAACTCTCTTGGTGTTCTACTCTGTTTAGGAAAGGGAAAGACATAATATGAAGTCCTTAAAAGGTATTTTAGTAAAGAAGGTGTAAGGTCATCTGAGATGCAGAGGAACTAACAGGGCTTTAACCTGGGTAGGGAAAGACTTAAGTCATTAACCTTTTGGCACTAACTTTAATAACAACTCATGGACACATGGATATTCACAACTCATGGACACATGGATATTCGTTGCTTTGATCTCTCCTGGCTAATTTTCTATTGCACAAGTCATCTAAAATAACTGTTTTGTCAGTATAGTCCTTGACATTTGTGTTAATTCTGTGCTTGTCATATCCTCAAAATGCTTGCTTTTCTTATATTACTCATAGGGAATGTTGCCACTTATTCTCCTAAAGATAGCATTATTATCTGGTATGCTTAGAATATGTCTATTGACTTTACTTTTAAGAAGGCAGCACATGATCAAAATGTGTTTTTATCTTATACAGAAGGCCCAGAATGAAATGGCAGCCTCTCCTAAGTCTTCCTTTGGTTTTATATGATCCAGTTCAATCTTAGCATTTTCACTCTCCTATGTAATGATTTGACATTACTCCTTTGGGCTGAAGTTCATTTTATTTATATATATATATATATATATATATATATATATATATATATATGAACAAATAAGTGAATAGTTCCAAAAATAATAGGAAATATCTATTAAACAGCTTTTGGAACATCTTTTTAAAGATCATATAATGTAGCATATTATTTGCATAGAAACAGATGCCACTAATTCAAAGAGTTCGTGCAAATTCATGTTAACTGGAGTATTCTTAATTTATGAAGGACATGTCCATTTACTAAAAAAAAAAAAAGAAAGAAAGAAATTGAAATAAGCCAGCTTAATGAAAGGGGACCATTAGTACAAGTGACTTTATTCCACATGAGGGCTACTCAGGGAAATGGAGAGCAATGTGGAAAGGAGATTCTCTTACTTTTTTTCCAGATTTAAGTAGTCTGTCGCATCGGCATTTTTCTTTGCTCTTTCCTGTCTCTGCTTGCATGTCAACCGACATGAGATCCTGGCTACAGTGCTGGATAACCTTTTCATACAAGTCCTGCTTCACCCAGCAGTTAATGGACTCAGTATCTCCCTGCCCTATTGATAAATTCTGAGGACTTTGAATCAATTTCAGAGCAAGGTGTTTGGGTGACTAAGTTGCCAGAACTGGCACCAGATCCTTGCTGAAAATCCACTAATCCCCACCTCTATTGAAAGTGAAAATGAGCGTCACTCATTTGTGTCTGACTCTTTGCGACTCCATGGACTATAAGTTCAGTTCAGTTTACTCGCTCAGTCGTGTCCGACTCTTCGAGACCCCATGGGCCACAGCACGCCAGGCCTCGCAGTACATCACCAACTCCCAGCCTCTACTCAATCTCATCTCCATTGAGTCACTGATGCCATCTAACCATCTCATCCTCTGTTATCACCTTCTCCTCCCACCTTCAATCTTTCCCAGGATCAGGTCTTTTCAACTGAGTCACGTCTTCCCATCAGGTGGCCAAAGTATTGGAGTTGCAGCTTCAACATCAGTCCTTCCAATGAACACTCAGGACTGATCTCCTTTAGGATGGACTGGTTGGATCTCCTTGCAGTCCAAGGGACTCTCAAGAGTCTTCTCCAACACCACAGTTCAAAAGCATCAATTATTCAGCACTCAGCTTTCTTTATACTCCAACTGTATAGTCCAAACGTGACTACTGAAAAAACGATAGCATTGATGAGACTGACCGTTGTTGGCAAAGTAATGTCTCTGCTTTTTAATATGCTGTCTAGGTGGGTCATACCTTTCCTCCCATGATTAAGCGTCTTTTAATTTCATGGCTGCAATCACCATCTGCAGTGATTTTGGAGCCCCCCAAAATAAAGTCAGCCACTGTTTTCACTGTTTCCCTATCTATTTGCCATAAACTGATGGGACCGGATGCCATGATCTTAGTTTTCTGAATGTTGAGCCTTAAGCCAACTTTTTCCCTCTCCTCTTTCACTTTCATCGAGAGGCTCTTTAGTTCTTCTTCACTTTCTGCTATAAGGGTGGTGTCATCTGCATATCTGAGATATTGATATTCCTCCCAGCAATCTTGATTGCAGCTTGTGCTTCAGCATTTCTCATGATGTACTCTGCATATAAGTTAAATAAGCAGGGTGACAATATACAGCCTTGACTTACTCCTTTTCCTATTTGGAACTGATCTCTTGTTCCATGTCCAGTTCTAACTGTTGCTTCTTGATCTGCATATAGATTTCTCAAGAATTATGTCAGATGGTCTGGTACTCCCATCTCTTGAAGAATTTTCCACAGTTTATTGATATCCACACAGTTAAAGGCTTTGGCATAGTCAATAAAGCAGAAATAGATGTTTTACTGGAACTCTCTTGCTTTTTGGATGATCCAGCAGATGTTGGCAATTTGATCTCTGGTTCTTCTGCCATTTCTAAAACCAGCTTGAGCATCTGGAAATTCATGGTTCACGTATTGCTGAAGCCTTGGTTGGAGAATATTGAGCATTACTTTACTAGCGTGTGAGATGAGTGCAATTGTGCAGTAGTTTGAGCATTCTTTGGCATTGCCTTTCTTTGGGATTGGAATGAAAACGGACATTTTCCAGTCCTGTGGCCACTGCTGGGTTTTCCAAAATTGCTGGCATATTGAGTGAAGCACTTTCACAGCATCATCTTTCAGGATTTGAAATAGCTCAACTGGAATTCCATCACCTCCACTAGCTTTGTTCGTAGTGATGCTTACCAAGGCCCACTTGACTTTATAGTCCAGGATGTCTGGCTCTAGGTGAGTAATCACACCATCACAATTATCTGGGTTGTGAAGATCTTTTTTGTACAGTGCTTCTGTGTATTCTTGCCACCTCTTATTAATATCTTCTGCTTCTGTTAGGTCCATACCATTTCAGTCCTTTATTGAGCTCATTTTTGCATGAAATGTTCCCTTGGTATCTCTAATTTTCTTGAAGAAATCTCTTGTCTTTCCCACTCTATTGTTTTCCTCTATTTCTTTGATCACTGAGGAAGCCTTTCTTACCTCTCCTTACTATTCTTTGGAGCTCTGCATTCAAATGGGTATATCTTTCCTTTTCTCCTTTGCTTTTCACTTCTTTTCTTTTCACAGCTATTTGTAAAGCCTCCTCAGACAGCCATTTTGCTTTTTTGCATTTCTTTTTCTTGGGGATGGTCTTGACCCCTGTCTCTTGTACAAAGTTATGAACCTCCGTCCATAGTTCATCAGGCACTCTGTCTATCAGATCTAGTCCCTTAAATCTATTTCTCACTTCCACTGTATAATTGTAAGGGATTTGATTTGGGTCATATCTGAATGGGTGAGAGTTGGACTGTGAAGAAAGCTGAGCGCCAAAGAATTGATGCTTTTGAACTGTGGTGTTGGAGAAGACTCTTGAGAGTCCCTTGGACTGCAAGGAGATCCAACCAGTCCATTCTGAGGGAGATCACCCCTGGGTGTCCTTTGGAAGGAATGATGCTAAAGCTGAAACTCCAGTACTTTGGCCACCTCATGTGAAGAGTTGACTCATTGGAAAAGACTCTGATGCTGAGAGGGATTAGGGGCAGGAGGAGAAGGGGACGACAGAGGATGAGATGGCTGGATGGCATCACTGACTCAATGGACGTGAGTCTGAGTGAACTCCAGGAGTTGGTGATGGACAGGGAGGCCTGGCGTGCTGTGATTCATGGGGTCACAAAGAGTCGGACATGACTGAGCGACTGAACTGAACTGAACTGAATGGTCTAGTGGTTTTCCTTCCTTTCTTCAATTTAAGTCTGAAATAACGATGGACTACAGTGTATGGAATGCGGCCAGAATACTGGCGTGGGTAGTCGTTTGCTTCTCCGGGGGATCTTCCCAACTCAGGGTTTGAACCCATGTCTCCAGTCTCTCTTTACCAGCTGAGCCACCAGGGAAGCCCTCTATCAGGAGTTAACATAAATCTTTATTCTAGTCCCAAAGTCCAGAGATAAGAAGGGAAGATAGAGGAAGAGAAAAACGAAAGCCAGAGAGAACTAGATGGAACTAAATTGGTGAAAAATATAACCTCCAAGAGACACAGGGTCTCATTATTCACTGATTTTATCACATTAGTGCTTTAATGACACACCCACAGAAGTTATGACTGGAAGTCAAGGACCAAAAACGGGTAACAAGAGAGTGCCACCCCACTCCCCTGGAAAGCCTTGGCCCTTCCCCAGCAGACTAAAGCCTACGTCTCCTATCTCCCCTTCATTAGCCCTATCTCTGTCTTCACTCCTTTAAAATCAAATTCCTCTTGCTATGTGGGCCAGAAGTTAATGTGTGAACTAAGCTATGGCTTCTCCACTCTTTGGCCATTAAGTAAAGCTTGCACTGCACTGATCTCAGCTTTGATTTTTATATTTGGCTACAGAAACCTTAAAGTAAAAACATCTTTTTCTTCTAAGGTGGTGGACCTTGGCTAAGGCTCGGGGCTGAGCCGAGGTCAATATAACATAGTCAATAATCCTGAAGAATTATATATTACTCCATGTTAATGATATTTGCTGATATGTTTATGTCAGGATAAAGAAATGACATCAGAACTTTAGAAGTGACTTTGATCTGAGGTATACTCAGTTGAAGATGAGTGAATTGTGTATGTGTAAGAAATATCAATATACTGCATTTTTATACTCTCATGAAAGTGAAAATTGTTAGTCACACAGTCATGTCTAACTCTTCGTGACCCCATGAACTGTAGCCCCTCAGACTCCTCCCTCCATGGAATTTTCCAGACAAGAATACTGGAGTGCATTGCCATTTGCTTCTCCAAGGGTCTTCCTGACCCAGGGATCCAACCCGGTTCTCCCACACTGCAGGCAGATTCTTTACCATCTGAGCCATCAGGGAAGCCCTTTATACTCTAATAGTTGTGGACAATTTTATGGCATATTAATTCCTACTTGTTATTAGAAGATCCTTGAAAGAGACTGAATACCTGGGCATTCTTCTTAGGCAGGGTGAAAACTAGATTAGATGAGTATACCTGATGGGTGTATTTTGGGCAAGTGGTACAGATGCTACTCCAATCTTTTTGAAATGTAGTTAATTTTTCCTTTCTAGGTCACCTTGTATTTGTAGGACTGTATCAAGGCAGTTCCAGAGGAAATAACTCTAATTAAATGGCTTTTTTATAGTGCCTGGCGTTTTGCCTGCCCTTCCTCTTGCTTCTTTCAAAAAAAATTAGTCTACTGATACATCTTCAAGCAGAAGTGGGTAAGTTAGTAGAAGTTCTACTGTACAGTCTGTTTTAGGGGAAAAGAACCTCAAAGGGCTTGTGTGGGTTTTGGGGGGAAAGAAATTGGTTTGAGTTTTGGATCCTGCTGCAAAGAGGAAAAGGAAGGCCCAGAAACTGGCCTGGACTGGAGAAAGGTCATTTCACTAAGCAGAAGAAAGATGCATTTAATTCCTTAGTATTAATCTCTGGATGTTTAAGGAGCTTCTGGAAGTGAAAGTGTTAGTCACTCAGTCGTGTCCAAATCTTTGGGACCCCATGGACTGTAGCTCACCCAGGCTCCTCTGTCCAAGGAATTCTCCAGGCAAGAATACTGCAGTGGGTTGCCATTCCATTCTGCAGGGGATCTTCCCAACCCAGGGATTGAACCCAGGTCTCCTGCACTGCAGGCAGATTCTTTACCATCTGAGCCACTAGGGAAGCCCATACCAAGCCCATACATGAGCTCCTATCAAATATGAAGTCCAGTGCTCTGGTCTATGAAAAAGAACTAATTGCTTTCAAAGAGTTTACGACTCAGCTGGAATAAAACAGCACACATATTGCTAGATAGGTTTGGATAAGATAGACCATGAGTTTATATGGGATTAAGATCACAACAAACTGCGGAAAATGCTTAAAGAGATGGGAATACCAGATCACCTTACCTGCCTCCTGAGAAATCTGTATGCAGATCAAGAAGCAACCAGACATGGAACAATGGATTGATTCCAAATTGGGAAAGGAGTATGACAAGAACGTATATTGTCACCCAGCTTATTTAACTTATATACAGAGCACATCATGAGAAACCCTGGGCTGGATGAAACACAAGCTGGAATTAAGACTGCTGGGAGAAATATCAATGACCTCAGATATGCAGATGACACCACCCTTATTGCAGAAAGCAAAGAGGAACTAAACAGCCTCTTGATGAAAGTGAAAGAGGAGAGTGAAAAAGCGGACTTAAAACTCAACATTCAAAAAACTAAGATCATGGCATCCAGTCCCATCACTTCATGGTAAATAGATGAGGAAACAATGGAAACAGTGACAGACTTTATTTCCTTGGGCTCCAAAATCACTGGAGACGGTGACTGCAGCTATGAAATTAAAAGACACTTGCTCCTTGGAAGGAAAGGTATGACCCAACTAAACAGCATATTAAAAAGCAGACATTACTTTGTCAACAAAGGTTCATCTAGTCTAAGCTATGGTTTTTCCAGTAGTCATGTATGGATGTGAGAATTGGACCATAAAGCAGAGTGCTGAAGAATTGATGTTTTTGAACTGTGAACTCTTGAGAGTCCCTTGGACAGCAAGGAGATCAAACCAGTCAATCCTAAAGGACATCAGTCCTGAATATTCATTGGAAGGACTGATGCTGAAGCTGAAGCTCCAATACTTTGGCTACCTGATGAGAAGTACTAACTCATTGGGAAAAGACACTGATGTTGGGAAAGACTGAAGGCAGGAGAAGAAGGGGACGACAGAGGATGAGATGGTTGGATGGCATCACAGACTCGATGGACATGAGTCTGAGCAAACTCCAGGGGTTGGTGAAGGATAGGGAAGCCTGGCGTGCTGCAGTTCTTAGGGTCACAAAGAGTTGAACACAACTGAGTGACTGAACAGAACTAAAGATCTCTGGTCCTGAGATGCAAGCATAGATACTTTCTCCTGAAACCTTTCAACATAATGGATTTTGAGGAGTCACAAGCCAGAAATTGTTACAAAACTGAAATACAAAATTACAGATTTTCTGTACAGGAACCGATGTTGCAGGTTAACACTTTAAGGCCAACAGACATATCAAGAGAGGCAGTTGCAAGGTTTGCACCTTACAGGTGAAAGATGAGAGTGTTGTAGTGTCACAGTGGAGTATGATACACAACCAGTGGCTCATTGTTCTCCTCTCTGTAGGCTTCATTTTAAGGACAAATAAGATCTAGTGAGCTCATCTCTGGGTTTCTTAAGTTCATCATATTTAGGTAATTTGGAAGATCAGGACAACCCAGAACCTCCTTCCTACCTAATATTCTTGTATATTATAAGAAGCTTTCCTAGAGACAGTCGTAGCAGAAACTTTTTCTATAATGTGATACTTTTCCATAAATGTAGTATAACTTTCTGACTATTGTCCGAGTGCAAAATTTATTGAGGAGTCACTGCATGTTAGTTCTATACACATTCCAAATGTTTGAAGCAAATTAAAACTTTCTTAACTGTGGTGGATTCTTCTTCTTTTTTTTTTTTAATGTCTGAGCCACCAGGGAAGCCTGCAAATTTGCCTTATCTATTAAATAATCAGGTATGAAAAATAAATCCAGAAAACAAGGATGTCTCAAAGGATAAGAAGACCAATAATTCACACTTGGTAGATTTATTTGGTTTGAAAGTTTAAATGTGTTACAACCTTTGCCAGTAGTAGTCTTACTACTATTTTTTCCTATTTGTTAAAAAGTTCAGTAAAATATCATTGTTTCAATCAGAGTATAAAATCACTGTTTTAATTAACTTTGAGGAAATTACTGAAAAGTACAAAGTAACATAATTTTTTGATCTATCATGAATTTGTGAAGAAAGTAAAAAAAACAAACTGGTTTTTGGTGTTATTAAAGTGACTATTTATTGCATGCAATGTTAAACTGAAGTATTAAAGAGAGAATATTTGGTTTGATGGTGGAGTGAGGAGTTATCTGCATTTAAGAACTATCTGGAAGCAATCTAATTTTAATTATTTGTAAATGCTTGTTCCAAGTAAGAGCAAAGCAAAGTGTCACTTGTATTCTCTTTTTCTGTTTTTTTCCTCATTAGTTACATACTACAGAGATATAAATCTGAGAAGTATTGAATATAACAAAATAAGATGCCAATCAATGCAATTAACATAACTGTTTTTGAAAGAATCTGATTATTTCATATATTTAAATATGAAAGAAAAAATCTATTATGTTTGTAATGAATTAATTCATAATACAGATATTCATTTAGCTTACTTTATTTTTAGAAATAGCTCTCTGACAGTACAATTCTCCTACGTTGACTTAAGTATAATTAAGTTCATGCTTCCTCTTTGCATAAGAATTTCTCATTTGTCTTATCTTTAGTTTTATGATGAAGGAATGTTATATTTATCAAATAAAAGCTGTTTTGGAGTGTGTGAGTTAAAAAATCTGCATTTTAAAATAGCTTTTGTGGCTGTTTCTCACACTATCAATCTCTATTTCCCAAAGCAGTTTCTGCAAAATTTAATTAAGATTTCCTTTTTTTCCATTTTATTCTCCTTAAATACTGCTGTCCTAAATACTTGCCAAACTAACAATTCTGAATTCCTATTCAGGTCTAGTCTGTATTATCTGTTTGCAAAAAATTGAAATTCTCTTTTTCATTGTGGTATGTCAGTATTTGAAAGCTAAAAAATGCTTTTCATCATTTGTAGTCTCTGTGTGCTTTGTTTGATGCTATTTAGATATTTAGCACATTTAGGTTGCCAGACAGACTTAACAAACAAGAAAGCAGAGAATATTCAGTTAAATTTGAATATTAAACAATGAATATTTTTAGTACATCTGGAATGCTTATATTGACAAAAATATTCATTGTTTACCTGAAATTCAAATTTAACTTGGTGTCTTTTACTTTATCTGGCAACCTTAACACACTTCATATTTCATAGGATTTGTGTAAACATTCAATTTCTTTTTAGATCCTATTTCTTCTCTTTTATACTATCTTCATTATTTCCCATTTTTCAGATTACAAAATGAGAAAGAGTGAATTCAGTTCCATAATTGTTGCATACAGAGAAGCTGTCTTGCTGGGTAAGATACTAAATACTATGCTTGTAGTCAATACATTAAAATTATTAGAAAAAAATCAAAAGCACAAGTTGTCATAACCCTGACGACATTTTCAACTCTAAATCTCTAGTCTAACTTTTCATTTCAGAATTTACTTTTAACCTCTCCCTCTCACCCCCACCTCCCATTTGCAAACACACACACAGCTTCTGGGCTTCCTCTCTTGATCAGATTTGGCTGGGATGGGCTCTCTTCCAATGACAAGGAGGGATACATTATTGACATTAGTTTTCTGGCTTTTGGCTAGTCATCAAAAAAACCATTCAACAGTATTCTCAGCTTTGCTTCTTAGAGCTGGCTCACTAAAACTATTAATGGGTGTCCCTATGGGGTTCAGTTCAGTTCAGTCGCTCAGTCGTGTCCAACTTTTTCCGACCCCATGAATCTCAGCACGCCAGGCCTCCATGTCCATCACCAACTCCCGGAGTTCACCCAAACTCATGTCCATCAAGTTGGTGATGCCATCTGGCCATCTCATCCTCTTTCATCCCCTTCTCCTCCTGCCCCCAATCCCTCCCAGCATCAGAGTCTTTTCCAATGAGTCAACTCTTCACATGAGGTGGCCAAAGTACTGGAGTTTCAGCTTTAGCATCGTTCCTTCCAAAGAACACCCAGGACTGATCTCCTTTAAGATGGATTGGTTGGGTCTCCTTGCAGTCCAAGGGACTCTCAAGAGTCTTCTCCAACACCACAGTTCAAAAGCATCAATTCTTCAGCGCTCAGCTTTCTTCACAGTCCAACTCTCACATCCATACATGACCACTGGAAAAACCATAGCCTTGACTAGATGGACCTCTGTTGGCAAAGTAATGTCTCTGCTTTTGAATATGCTATCTAGGTTGGTGGTCAAATAAAATTGGGACATTCTGGATTAAAGGCATATATCTACTGTAGAACTTCTCTGAAGCTTAAGTATGCTTCTTTTTACTACAAATCCGTAAGAGGAGGGCAGAGTGAGACAGGCTGGGACCTGGGACCATTTGCCGAGGTGCTTGCACTTGAACAAACATCTCCAGCAACAGAACACAAAGAAAAGATAAGGGACTAAAAATAACTTTATACATGAGAAGTGGGTCAAATTAGGAGCAAGATACAAAAAGAGCGAAAACCCAACTGCTGCTTCTGAGGTGTTGGGAGCAAAAGAAGGGTATCGTAAATGCACCCTGCACATAGCACCACCTAGAGGGTGGGTAGACCACTTAAGCCACCCTTCCAGCCTGACACATGAACTTACCCTTAACCACTTAAGAAACCAGTTTGCACCCCCTCAGGGAGCAAACAAGGATTTGTTGTTGTTCCCTTGTGCTCTAGCATGAGTCCCAATAAAGCCTTGACTGAGTTTCTCATCTGCTCTCTGATCAATTTCTATTGATTAGAGTCCAAGAAACCGAGTTGATAACAACAATATACTGCTTTTCCCTATTTTTTTCATATAGTCAAAGTTATGGTTTTTCCAGTAGTCACCTATGGATGTGAGAGTTGGATCATTAAGAAGGCTGAGCACTGAAGAATCGATGCTTTCCAACTGTGGTGCCAGAGAAGACTCTTGAGAGTCCCTTGGGCATGAGGAGATAAAACCAGTGAATCCTAAAGGAAATCAACCTTGAATACTCATTGAAATGACTAATGCTGAAAATGAAGGTCCAGTACCTTGGCCAACTTGATGCGAAGAGCTGACTCATTGGAAAAGACCCTGATGCTGGGAAAGACTGAGGGCAGGAAAAGGAGATGACAGAGGATGAGATAGTTGGATGACATTATCGAATGGATGGACATGAGTTTGAGCAAACTCTGGGAGATAGTGAAGGGCAGGGAGGCCTGGAGTCCTGCAGTCTATGGGGTCACAAAGAGTCCAATATGACTGAGCAACTAAATGACAACAGACCTTTTTGTGTGTATGGCACTGCAAGTATTTTTTTGTGAGACACTGAGTTTTGGGAAACACAGTTTGAGAATTCTGAATAAGGTTACAGCTCATTTTCATCTGACTTCAGTATCTCAGGGCTTCCCTTGTGGCTCAGTTGTTAAAGAATGTACCTGTAATTCAGGAGACCTGGGTTCAATCCCTGGGTTGGGAAGATCCCCTCAAGAAGGGAAAGGATACCCACTCCAGTATTCTGGCCTGGAGAATTCCACAGAGTGTATTGTCCATGGGGTTGAAAAGAGTCAAACATGACTGAGTGACTTTCACTCAATATCTGAGGTGGTTTCAGAACTAGAATAGTGTGACAATTCAGTCTGCTGCAGTATCAGTCAGGTTGGATCAACAGAGAAGATTTCAAATGGCCCACTCGGAGCATTGCTGGATTAATTTAAATTAAATAAACTCATATTAATAAAAAACAGGGACTAGGGAATCACTGATACAATGGACATGAACTTGGGCAAACTCCAGGTTAGGGACGCCTGATGTGCTACAGGCCATGGAGTGGCAAAGACTAGGATACGACTGGGCAACTGAACAACAGGGAACAGGGAAGGTACAGAGATTAGAGTGAGGGAAACCTGGAAATAACCTTTGTTGAGCATCTACATAATCCTAGAAACTCAGTAAATGTGCTGCACTCAATATGCCAGCAAATTTGGAAAACTAAGCAGTGGCCACAGGACTGGAAAAGGGCAGTTTTCATTCCAATCCCAAAGAAAGGCAATGCCAAAGAATGCTCAAACTACTGCATAATTGCATTCATCTCACACGCTAGTAAAGTAATGCTCAAAATTCTCCAAGCCAGGCTTCAGCAATGTGTGAACCGTGAACTTCCAGATGTTCAAGCTGGTTTTAGAAAAGGCAGAGGAACCAGAGATCAAATTGCCAACATCCACTGGATCATAGAAAAAGCAAGAGAGTTCCAGAAAAACATCTATTTCTGCTTTATTGACTATGCCAAAGCCTTTGACTGTGTGGGTCACAATCAACTGTGGAAAATTTTGAAAGAGATGGGAATACCAGACCACCTGACCTGCCTCTTGAGAAATTTGTATACAGGTCAGGAAGCAACAGTTAGAACTGGACATGGAACAACAGACTGGTTCCAAATAGGAAAAGGAGTATGTCAAGGCTGTATATTGTCACCCAGCTTGTTTAACGTATGTGCAGAGTACATCATGAGAAACGTTGGGCTGAAAGAATCACAAGCTGCAATCAAGATTGCCGGGAGAAATATCAATAACTTCAGATATGCAGATGACACCACCCTTATGGCAGAAAGTGAAGAGGAACTAAAAAGCCTCTTGATTAAAGTGAAAGACGAGAGTGAAAAAGTTGGCTTAAAGCTCAACAGTCAGAAAATTAAGATCATGGTATCTGGTCCCATTACTTTATGGGAAATAGATGGGGAAACAGTGGAAACAATGTCAGACTTTATTTTTTGGGGCTCCAAAATCACTGCAGATGGTGATTACAGCCATGAAATTGGAAGAAAAGTTATGACAAACTTAGATAGCATATTAAAAAGCAGAGACATTACTTTGCCAACAAAGGTCTGTCTAGTCAAGGCTATGGTTTTTCCAGTGGTCATGTATGGATGTGAGAGTTGGACTGTGAAGAAGGCTGAGCGCCGAAGAATTGATATTTTTGAACTGTGGTGCTGGAGAAGACTCTTGCGAATCCCTTGGAATGCAAGGAGATCCAAGCAGTCCATCCTAAAGGAGATCAGTCCTGGGTGTTCATTGGAAGGACTGATGCTGAGACTGAAACTCCAATACTTTGGCCACCTCATGCAAAGAGTTGACTCATTGGAAAAGACCCTGATGCTGGGAGGGATTAGGGGCAGGAGGAGAAGGGGACAACAGAGGATGAGATGTCTGGATGGCATCATCGACTCGATGGACATGAGTTTGGGTGAACTCCGGGAGTTGGTAATGGACAGGGAAGCCTGGCATTCTGTGATTCATGGGGTTGCAAAGAGTTGGACATGACTGAGCAACTGTACTGAAAGTTCACTGAGCAAAAAGAAATCTATCAATAATTTCCTCTTAGACTTAAAATTGTAATAGTCGGAGAGGATGAATTTATTTTTATTAAAATTTTGTTAAAGAGAGAATTATTCTAATGTTCCCCATACAAGCAATTTATCTTATATCCCCAAGTCACCTTTTTTTCTGTACTTTATCTAACTTAATGACAATTTGAAAGCAAAATACATCTATTTTTAAGCAATATATTTTTTCTTTCAAATTTTTTTTGGCTGCACTGCACAGTATGTTTCAAATTAGTTCCAAAGCAGAAATTGAACCCTTGCATTGGTAGCATTGAGTTTTAGCCACTGAACTGCCAGGGAAGTCCCAAGATACCTATTTTTAGCACAGTCCTTCCAGTAATGAAAATTTCAAATTACTCTGAATAACAAGAAGACAATATTGTTATAGCATTAATATTATTTTGGTAACAAAAGTAATTGTATTAAATAATACAACTGCTGATATTAAAATACAAGTTTCAGCTCAATCTTAGCTGTACAAGTCACTGAATTTTTACATACGTTTGGTGGGTTACAGTCCATGGGGTTAAAAAAGAGTCAGACACGACTTACTTGGGGCTTCTCTGGTGGCTCAGTGGTAAAGAATCCGCCTACCAATGCAGGAGACACGAATTCAATTTCTGGGTCAGGAAGACACACTGGAGAAGAAAATGGCAACTCACTCCAGTATTCTTGCCTGGGAAATCCCATGGAGAGGAGGCTGGTGAGCTACAGTCCATGGGATCACAAAGAGTCAGACATGACTTAGCGACTAAACAAACAAAAAACCATATCTGTGTAACCACATCCCAGGCAAGATGTACATAGAAGACTCCAGCACCCTAGAAATGTCCTTCTCAGTCCATAATTCCTTCAAGGATAACCACTGTTTTTTGAATTCTGTCACCATTATTTGACTTTGTTCTTGAACTTCATAAAAATGGAATTAAGCAGAATATACGCTTCTGTATGGTATCTATCACTTAGCATGTCTGTGAGACTCATCCATTCATTAGTGTATCAATAATTCTTTTTTTAAATTGCTCTGTGGAGTCCATTGTATACTGTATGACTAATTTACCCTTTTAAATGTTGAAGAACATTTGGGATATTCTAGATTTGGTTGTTGTAAATAAAGCTGTTACGAACATTCTGTCAGCTTCAATTGGCACTCTCCATCTAGTAATACCTTCAAGGATTAAATCATGCGCTGCCGCACTGCTGATTTTCAACACCCCTTGAAAAGAGTTCAGAGTGGAGAGCAGAAATGAAGCGCTTGGTGTTTTGGGCAAAAGCTGGCAGGACAGGTTTCAGACAGTTACATATTTTCAGGAGTTGATTTTATAAGCCCAATTCTTGTATCTCCTCCTATCTAGACAAGCACTAAAATTGCTCATGGTGACAGCTGTTTCTTATGACTAGCAGAAAGCTTCACCAGACTAGCAGAAACCTTCTGGAAAAATATGTGCTTGACTGCATGTAAATCACATATATACCGACCTCCCCCACTGCCTCTTTGGAGCAGTTCCTCAGAGTTATCTGAGGTGCTGTCTCCCAGGCTGCAGTCCTCATTTTGCCTCAAATAAAACTTAGCTTGCAACTTTCATGCTGTGCATTTTTTAAGTTAACGATTAAAAAAATTAGAATAAAAATAAAATACATATTTCATTTTAAAAGGGGTTTAAAGACACTCATTGAAAGAAATACTTGAAAAAAAGCCCAAAGATGTCCCCAGACATCCAAAATATCCATGACCATTTTAAATACAACCATTAAATTATAAAATTAACGAATCAGAATACTTTGGGACAGAATAATATTGTTTCTCTCCTTTTTACTCTTTCTCTAAGAGTATACATGTGAATATATGTATTTATATATATTCATACATACATATATATACATATATACATACATATATTTATGTATGTATGTATTTCTCTCCTTTTTACTCTTTCTCTTTATCAGTATACATGTGAATTATCTCTATCCTTTTATCCATATTTATCAGAAGCATTCAACTTTCAGTGTAAATAAGTATTTAATTTTAGAAAAGTTAGAAAAATTTTATTCATTTTATTCTTTTCAAAAACAACCAACTACATACATTCAATTACTACAGTGTACAGATTCTCTTATTTGATTATATTTTTTTAATAGTTTTCAAAATCTTAGGATTTAAACCAAGAACAAAACAAATCAATGGACTAGGAAAAAGAAATTAAAGTGGGCCCTGCAGTTTTAGCTTCATCTCTCTCTCATTTTTTTTTTACTTTCTGTACCTATGAAAGTGAAAAAGTTAAAGTGAAAGTCTCTCAGTCGTGTCCAACTCTTTGCGACCCCATGGACTACACAGCCCATGGGATTCTCCAGGCCAGAATACGGGAGTGGGTAGCCTTTCCCTTCTCCAGGGCATCTTCCCAACCCAGGGATCAAACCCAGGTCTCCCTCATTGCAGGTGTATTCTTTACCAGCTGAGCCACAAGGGAATACTGAAGTAGGTAGCCTATCCCTTCTCCAGGGGATCTTCCTGACCCAGGAATCAAAACAGAGTCTCCTGCATTGCAGGCGGATTCTTTACCAACTGAGCTATGATGGAAGCCCTGTATCTACAGAAAAATACAATAATAATTGACTTTTACAATAACTTTGAGACAGTTCCAAATTCTACATAGTCTGTTAGAACAGAGTATTTATTATGGAAGTTCAAGTAAAATCCTTTTAAACCTACTGGTGCTAGTGTTCAATATTTTCAAGTTGCATTTCTTTGCTTCTTACTCAAATACTATGAAGAGGCCAATATTTACATAGTTTAAATGAATGAAAAAGATATGCCAGTGTTTCCCCAAATATGAATAAATTAAGATTTGTCATATATGAATAAATTAAGATTCCATAAGTGTTTTTAACTTTGTGAATCACTTAATCACACTTCACATTTTTTAGTAGTTTTTTTTCTGGTTATTAAAGACACATTACAAAAAGTATGAAAACTACATATTAGGATAAAGGAAGTGGGGCTTCCCTGGTAGCTCAGCTAGTAAAGAACGTGCCTGCAATGCAGGAGACCCCACTTTGATTTCTGGGTGGAGAAGATCCCCTGGAGAAGGGATAGGCTACCCACTCCAGTATTCTTGGGCTTCCCTGGTGGCTCAGACTGTAAAGAATCTGCCCACAATGTGGGAGACCTGGATTGGATCCCTGGGTTGGGAAGATTACCTGGAGGAGAGCATGGCAACCCACTCCAGTATTCTTGCCTGGAGAATCTCCATGGACAGAGGAGCCTGGCGGGCCACAGTCTGTGGGGTGGAAAAGAGTTGGACATGACTGAACGACAAAGCACTGCACAGGGGAAAGGAAAATTAAATGTCCCGTAATCAATATTGATTTTCCACTATAGACTGTAATAAAGATTTACTTTTTTAAGGTAATTAAGTACACGACTTAAAAAATTTAGTAATTTTTCCTTCTTAAAACACTCTAGGTTTAAGACTGCCCATGGAATTGGGAGGCAAAATCTGATGATTTTAACTAAATGTTGCAGCAGAACTTCTGAAAGGCAGTAAGTTATAAAATATAAAACAAAAGATAGCTGGAGTGAACTTTGAAGCACAAAAAATACATAATTTAAAATTGATTTCATACATGAAATCATGGAACAGAAACAACTAAAAAATTTTTGCTTGGGGTTCATAGGCACCAATGATCTTAATAGCAAACCTGCTTTACATGGGGATGTGTAAACATACAAATATGTTTGATTAAGATGCTAATTTTATCTTGAAAATTCTCCATTGTGTAAAACTTGTCAGAGTATTAATACATTATTTAGAATGTGTGACAGGGGGGATTGGCAAAAACTCATGAACCCTAAAGATGTGAGGAAAATGTTATTAAGCCTAAACTTCTCAAAGATATTAATTTCTTTGCCTAAATCGTTTCATTTGTAGCCATTAAATGAATATACAACATGGAGATATTTAATGAAACTCTCACAATTTTATAATTTTAGCACATTTTTTAACAAAACAAAATTAATTAAATACCAAAATGTTTTATTTCCATATTATTTCATAGTTTCTAAATTTTAATTGGAGTACTTTTGGGAGAATATCTGGAAGCAAACAGAACCCTCCAGTCCACCTCCCCCCAGTATAAAATGGATCAACTCATGATTACGACAGTAGACTCACAGACTCAGTGTCTGATACACATTCCTGAGCTGTTTCACAGATACTGTAACTGCCACCAGAGTACATGACATAGGCTGTTCCATCTTGAGTAGTGGTAAATCTATAGCTAACACAATTCTAACACAATTCTAAGAACTGCCCTCAAGAGAATGGGATTAACATTACCACTCAGAATGATCTATATAACTTTCTGGGCATCAAAATAATTGCAGCTTGCTCTGTCCATATATGTAACTGGGCAACTAAAATTGTCAGCAAAGAAATGCTACAGACCCGTGTTGACATCTTCCACTCTGAGAATATACACTGTATGTCAGTGTGAAGACATTATAGAAGATGGACCTTCAACTCCTAATCCCATAGAAACAGAATGAGGTTTGACAATGGGAAATTTAAAGCAGCTTTCTTGCCTCTTTCCTGTTTGCCCACTTCTGTCCCCCTCTAACCTCGAAAGAACCTAATTAACCTCTTTTCCTTTACAAAAAGAAGAATGAAGTAGTTAAAAAATGACTAGCTCTCTATCTCCAACACCTCCCTTAGCAATTCTGTATGTAGATCATGCAGGCAAGATAACATATGAAGAGTCAGCCAGCCTGTACGTAGTGGAGAATGATGCAGAACCCAACCTCCTGCCTCAGTGAATGATTCATTGAGATTCTTCCCCACTTTTCTCCTTTAAAAACTGTCATGGCAGAGCAGAATCTTCAGGATTGGTCTCTGGGCATTAGTTTACCTTCCTCCCAGATTGCAAACTTTTCTGATTAGAGCACCTTTCCTTTCTACCGACACTCTCAAATAATTGGCTTTTGAGTGGTGAGTGGCAGAACCTGAGTTCAGTAACATATATAATCCAGTTTGAAATTTTCAACTTGTAAGTTTCCAATTTGGGAGTAGGCCTTATGACTGAATAAAGCAATTTGATTTAGTAAGAAAGCCTTAGTGAGTTCAGGGAAGTTGTAGGAGCCTCACACTGGTAGAATTATTTAGCTGAAAACTGGGACAAGTTGCCTGCCCTCTTATCTTCTGGGAGAGGAAAGGGGATGAAAGTGAAAATGTGAAAGTGAAAGTCACTTAGTCATGTCCAGCTCTTTGAGACCCCAGGGACTATACAGTCGATGGAATTCTCCAGGCCAGAATACTATAGTGCCTAGCCTTTCCCTTCTTCAGGGGATCTTCCCAACCCAGTGATCGAACCCAGGTCTCCTGCATTGTGGGCAGATTCTTTACCACCTGAGCCACAAGAGAAGCCCAAGAATACTGGGCTGGGTAGCCTATCCCTTCTCCAGGGGATCTTCCTGACCCAGGAATCAAACCAGGGTATCCTGCATTGCAGGTGGATTCTTTACCAACTGAGCTATCAGGGAAGCCTTAAGAAGAAACGGAAGCCCTAAGGAGAACATCTCACTGACTTAAGAACACTCAGTGAGATGCCAAGCTACCAAGAGATGGAGTCTGGTGGCAAGGAGCTGTGACATGAGTATGGAGGAGATCAGGTGCTACCCACACTCCAGATCTTTTTTCTTGATGGTTTTTGGCTCCTAGTCAGTATTTTTCACATTGCTGTGCTTTTTTTGTTTGTTTGTTTTGTATTTTAATTTGTGCTAGCTCTTCTAGTGTCATTCAACACAAGTGTTGATTTTTGTGGATACCAGAGATAATCACTAAAGACCCATATAATTAAACTCAAAATCTACCAGATGGTTTACAGACAAGCAGTCAATTTTAAGGTAGAATTATAAAGTGAAAGAACTTTTAATAAGTGATATTAATATAGTGCTTTTCAGTTTACAATGGTCTTTCATGTTATCTCATTTGAATTTCAGCAGAGTTCTAAAAATCCTTCTCATATACAGAGGAATAAACTGAAGCTCAACAGAGGTAAATAAATTGCTGAAGGTATTAATTACAGTTAGTAGGAGCAACTTCCTCAGCTTGTAATGAACATATAGTAAATAGTTGCTAAAATCTTAATAAAAGTGGGGAAATATTTCTGATATTTCTGACAAGATTTCTGATTCCAAATCTTTACTATTACATTTGGTTTCATTTTTAGAAAAATATTTACACTTCTTTTATTTCTAAGACTGAACTTTACTGTTGGTGCACCAATAAAACTTTCTAATTCTTGTGATAAGATAGTTTCTAAAATTTTATGCTCAGATGCAACCTTAATATTATCATCTGAAGATTACAGCTTATTTTGGATTTCAGATCAGAGTCTTTAAGGTCTGTAGAGGGCACACCTACCCAGTGTTCAGTAAGGACGAGCTCTCAGCAATTCAGATTAGCTGAATTGTCCAGAGACAGAACTATGCCCAGAGCTGGACCAATCAGACACTCTTCTCCGGGACCCTTGAATATTTGAAATGAGAGATACAGACACCAGAAAACTTTGGCGGCTGAGGCCTGTTGATGGCAGTGGTCTAGGGAGCAGATTCCTGAGGATCTCAGAGCTGCCTTAGTTTCTGATGTGGTCATTCTTTCTTGGTTTTTGTGAGATATCCCAGTACCCAAACATGCTTTCTGGCCAAATTGCTATAATTAATTTTTGTTGATTGAAACCCAAAGAACCTGAATCAACAGAATATGGTAGAAAGTGCATTGAGTATGTAGGGTATCTGGG
The DNA here is from genome assembly GCF_002263795.3 of Bos taurus. Classification (NCBI taxonomy): domain Eukaryota; kingdom Metazoa; phylum Chordata; class Mammalia; order Artiodactyla; family Bovidae; genus Bos; species Bos taurus. The sequence goes on along the minus strand of NC_037328.1, from coordinate 35,952,099 downwards.
CTGAAGTATAGAATATCATTTCATATATGAAAGATGTTAAGAGTTGGGAAAGACTAACAAAACGGCCAGGCTTCAGCAATACGTGAATGGTGAACTTCCAGATGTTCAAGGTGGTTTTAGAAAAGGCAGAGGAATCACAGATCAAATTGCCAACATCCACTGGGTCATAGAAAAAGCAAGAGAGTTCCAGAAAAACATCTATTTCTGCTTTATTGACTATGCTAAAGCCTTTGACTGTGTGGATCACAATCAACTGTGGAAAATTCTGAAAGAGATGGGAATACCAGACCACCTGACCTGCCTCTTGAGAAACCTGTATGCAGGTCAGGAAGCAATAGTTAGAACTGGACATGGAACAACAGACTGGTTCCAAATAGGAAAAGGAGTACGTCAAGGCTGTATATTGTCACCCTGCTTATTTAACTTATATGCAGAGTACATCATGAGAAACACTGGACTGAAGAAGCACAAGCTGGAATCAAGATTGCCAGGAGAAATATCAATAACCTCAGATATGCAGATGACACCACCCTTATGGCAGAAAGTGAAGAGGAACTAAAAAGCCTCTTGATGAAAGTGAAAGTGGAGAGTCAAAAAGTTGGCTTAAAGCTCAACATACAGAAAACGAAGATCATGGCGTCTGGTCCCATCACTTCATGGCAAATAGATGGGGAAACAGTGGAAACAGTGTCACACTTTATTTTGGGGGGCTCCAAAAAAAGCTGCACATGGTGATTGCAGCCATGAAATTAAAAGATGCTTATTCCTTGGAAGGAAAGTTATGACCAACCTAGATAGCATGTTCAAAAGCAGAGACATTACTTTGCCAACAAAGGTCTGTCTAGTCAAGGCTATGGTTTTTCCAGTAGTCATGTATGGATGTGAGAGTTGGACTGTGAAGACAGCTGAGCGCCCAAAAATTGATGCTTTTGAACTGTGGTGTTGGAGAAGACTCTTGAGAGTCCCTTGGACTTCAAGGAGATCCAACCAGTCCATTCTAAAGGAGATCAGTCCTGGGGGTTCTTTGGAAGGAACAATGCTAAAGCTGAAACTCCAGTACTTTGGCCACCTCATTCGAAGAGCTGATTCATTGGAAAAGACTCTGATGCTGGGAGGGATTGGGGACAGGAGGAAAAGGGGACGACAGAGGATGAGATGGCTGGATGGCATCACCGACTCGATGGATGTGAGTTTGAGTGAACTCCGGGAGTTGGTGATGGACAGGGAGGCCTGGCGTGCTGCAATTCATGGGGTCGCAAAGAGTCGGACACGACTGATCGACTGAACTGAACTGAACAATAGGCAACCAGGGAGACTCTTCCCTGCCCTCTCTGACACCAGGTTGTCATTGACACATCAAAGTCAGAAACGGGAAGTTGCTCTGCCCTGATGCAAGACCACTGCATTTTCTCTACCAGTAAAGTACCAGGTGCCACACACTTTCTGTTCACGGCCATTGTTTACTGTTTTACTCACCACAGCCACCAACACTGTATGAATGGGAACCACCTGAACCATTGAACCTGCTTCTAGACCATAGCTGATTCCTGTTAGACTTGAGTTCTCACTCATCAAATCTAAATCCATCATGCCTCACATCCCTGTTCATCTCCAGTTGACAAGGCAATATAAAAAGTTAAGATGTTATTTTCTCTGAACTCACACACTAATCTTGCCAATAAAAATGGATGTGTTATCACATTATCACCAACAGAGCTGCTCTGAGAAGCTGTTGGACTCAGTTCTTTTTCACTCATAGCTTTCTCAGCAACAGGATTACATGGAAACTGATATGTTGCATCACACACAAAATGTATACTTCCTCTTGCTCTTTACAAAGTGAAAGTGAAGTCGCTCAGTTGTGTCTGACTCTTTGCGACCCCATGGACTGTAGCCTACCAGACTTCTCCATCCATGGAATTTTCTAGGCAAGAGTACTGGAGTGGGTTGCCATTTCCTTCTCCAGGGGATCTACCTAACCCAGGGATTGAACCTGGGTCTCCCTCATTGCAGGTAGATGCTTTACCGTCTGAGCTACCAGGGAATCACTCGCTCTTTACAATTTAGTGTTATCTTTTTCTTCTCCTGTTGAGTAGTGGCCTTGCCTGGTTTCTATGTTTATTATCTTTTAGGAGAGATGGTAAGCTGATAAAAGCCAAAGGGCATAAACAGAAGAATAAATGGACTGAAATGGAAACAGTGAGGAGAATCAAAACCTATGGAAAACAGTTCATTTTAGCAATGCTTCTAGTCAGTAGTAAGATTACATATGCACCCTGGCAAACAGCAGGATTTGTTTCTGGTATATGGATTGACTTCATACAAGTGAGTGGTATTCCTACAAGTGAAAATATTACTTTAGGGATACAAAAAATTAGATTTAATCATGAAATGTAAAAAAGTATATGGACAAGTGATCTTAAATCACTTAAAGTATTACTTAGAACTGCTGCTGCTGCTGCTAAGTCACTTCAGTCGTGTCCGACCCTGTGCGACCCCATAGACAGCAGCCCACCAGGCTCCCCTGTCCCTGGGATTCTCCAGGCAAGAACACTGGAGTGGGTTGCCATTTCCTTCTCCAATGCATGAAAGTGAAAAGTGAAAGTGAAGTGGCTCAGTCATGTCCGACTCTTAGCGACCCCATGGACTGCAGCCCACCAGGCTCCTCCGTCCATGGGATTTTCCAGGTAAGAGTGCTAGAACTGCTAGAGCCATTCAAATACAGCATATTCAATTCACAAATTTCATTATGTAGCCACCCTCCCACATATGTATAATTAATTAGAAGTAAATGAGGATTATATGAACTACTTATATGTGTGCATGCTCAGTCAATCTGTTATGTCCGACTCTTTGTGACCCCTATGGACTGTAACCTGGCAAGCACCTCTGTCTGTGGGATTATCCAGGCAAGAATACTGGAGTGGGTTGCCATTTCCTCCTCCAGGGAACTACTGATATAAGTACTACTAATATAAACACAATTTGTGGCATAAAAAGTGATTTTACAAAATAATTTATTAAGAAACTAGTAGAGATTATATATTTCATGATTACCTTTGATACAAAGTTTTTAAAACATGCTTTAAAATTAATGCAGTATAGAATGACCATCTGTAAAATTCTTTATATTAATGATATATTAATGTGCTGTCAGTTCACTGAAGACCTATTTGCTATTCACTGTTCCCTGTCTTAAATACTTGTGTATGCAGTATCTAGCACTGTGCTTTATACAGGGTAGGCATCAATGAACTTCTGTTGCATAATAAATTAGCAAATACAGTAATCCAGTCAAAAATGTTTGCAAATCCCAATTTGTATTTGTACAAATAGCACAAATGGTTGGAAAGGAGAAATCATTAAAAAAATTGCAGAAAAAAGGTTCATATTTGTTTCTGCCTTTTCTTATTTTTCTGGGCTCCAAAATCACTGCAGATGGTGACTGCAGCCATGAAATTAAAAGACGCTTACCCCTTGGAAGGAAAGTTATGACCAACCTAGATAGCATGTTCAAAAGCAAAGACATTACTTTGCCAACAAAGGTTCATCTAGTCAAGGCTATGGTTTTTCCTGTGGTCATGTATGGATGTGAGAGTTGGACTGTGAAGAAGGCTGAGTGCCGAAGAATTGATGCTTTTGAACTGTGGTGTTGGAGAAGACTCTTGAGAATCCCTTGGACTGCAAGGAGATCCAACCAGTCCGTTCTGAAGGAGATCAGCTCTGGGATTTCTTTGGAAGGAATGATGCTAAAGCTGAAACTCCAGTACTTTGGCCACCTCATGCGAAGAGTTGACTCAATGGAAAAGACTCTAATGCTGGGAGGGATTGGGGACAGGAGGAGAAGGGGACGACAGAGGATGAGATGGCTGGATGGCATCACTGACTCGATGGACGTGAGTCTGAGTGAACTCCGGGAGTTGGTGATGGACAGGGAGGCCTGGCGTGCTGCGATTCATGGGGTCGCAAAGAGTTGGACACGACTGAACGACTGATCTGATCTGATTCAAAGAACAATTACTTTTATAAAATGTGGCATTTGGGAGCCTGATTTTTCTATGAAACATTGTCTGGGTCTACTTTACATGCAATTCTTTTCACTGGTAACATTCAAAATATAAACTGCTAAGTGGATTTTTTAAATTTCAACAAACCATTTTCACAAGAGGAAGACGGATAAATATGTCCTGTAATAGATGAGAAGGATCTTGTGTTCCCTTTGTTTCATAGTCTTTTCTTACCCATACTACGAAATTATTGTCTTTTTATCATTCAGCTGTATTTTAGGCACTTGCTTTAACTATTAATTTATTTCCTTTGCAGGCCCACCAGTGATAATTTGCTCTTTTAAGAGTTTTAAAATATACCCATGGTACCCATTTTCTGCTTGACAGGACAGAACCCTTGCATCTGGGTAAGACTTCTGACTGCCATTCTTCTCTTTTATCTTCTAGTAAAAGCAATGACCGAATCTACTATTGCCCTCCTGGCTGTCACTTCACCCAGTTGTTGAATTTAACTCTAGGCCATTTAAACTAGCTTGCTTCATAGTAGATCCTGCAGGAAAATATTTAACTGAGTAATCTTCAGAATAGGAGACAGTAGTGCTAGGAAAATACATCTCTGGGAATTCCTTGGTGGTACAGTTGTTAAACTCAGCACAGGGCCTGGGTTTGATGCAATGTGGCAAAAAAAAAAAAAAAAAAAACAGAGGAAAAGTCTTTTGTTAGACAGCTATGGGTAATAACACTTTTCCTATGTGACACAAGATTTTTTTCCATTTCATAAAAGTGAGTAATATGAACCCCAAGTGAACATAGTCATAATGCATATTACTGGAGAGGTCAATGAATCTTCTCTATTTTAAAGATCTTTCACAGTATAAAATCAACTGGAAAATATGTGAGCAATATTTAAGTTGGGAGAATAAGAGAAAATAAATTAATGTTACCTCAATAATGACTTCCCTGGTGGCTCAGACAGTAAAGCGTCTGCCTACAATGCGGAAGACTGGGGTTCAATCCCTGGGTCTGGAAGATCTCCTGGAGAAGGAAATGGCAACCCACTCCAGTATTCTTGCCTGGAAAAATCCCATGGATGGAGGAGCGTGGGAGGCTACAGTCCATGGGGTCCCAAAGAGTCAGACACAACTAAGCGACTTCAGTTCACCTTTAATAATATATGTTCCATAATCTCTTTGAAATGTAATATGTAATAGGTGTTGTTGTTGTTTAGTTGCTAACTCATGTCTGACTCTTTGTGATTTCATGGACTATGGACTATGTGACTACCAGGCTCCTGTGTCTATGAGATTTCCCAGGCAAGAATACTGGAGTGGGTTGCCATTTCCTTCTCCAGGGGATCTTCTCGACCCAGGGATCAAACCCGCATCACCTCCATTGCAGGCAGATTCTTTACCACTGAGCCACCAGGGAAGCGGCAGTCTAAAATACAAGAGTTAATGAGAAATATTTTATCAAAGGAGGTCCACAGAATAGGGAACATGTAAATAAACTAATAATTAGAATGCTATCAGTGTTTTTCGATAAAGAGGAAAATAAAGGCTATTGCAGCATATAGGAGAGGCACCTACCTGAAGCTGTGCTGGTAAGTGTGAGGCAAGAAAAAGATATTGTTCTCTGAAAAGTTTCGCCTATATACATATCCTACTTTTATCTGCTGGCTGAGGTCAAGTATCTGGTTAATCTGAAGTTCCTGTTGAACTTGAGAGTCAGCAATGAGTTACCTGTAGGGAGGACCTTTTAAGGGAATTGTGTACATACCATCCAGAGCTCAACTACACACAGAAGATCTATCAATGCCAATTTAATCCACTTAGATACTCTCATTTCAGTAATGTCAAAGAAGTATGAATATGAATATCTGAAAGACTGTATTGTTGTATAATGCACTCATAAAAGCTCATGACTTAAAATGTAAAATGAATGTATGTGGTTTTTGAGAAATCAAAGAATATGTATTTCAAGTTAAAATTTTCACAACCTTCTGGAACTCGCCTTGCATACAAATTACATAAATATTAGTTACACATATTGCATTTGCTTTGTGTCAAATTACCAGCAAAAACTCAATTCTTATGATAAATTATAATCTCTTTACATGAAAGAGTATAAGTTAAAACCAATCAATATATACTTAAACACTAGGTATTCTGTCATTTTCTATTTTGATAGCAGCTGTTAACATAACAAAAAGAATTATGTCCTGATATGTTATACCGACTTAAACCTAGCATTAGATACCTTCTATTGGTAGGGCAATGGCACCCCACACCAGTACTCTTGCCTGGAAAATCCCATGGACGGAGGAGCCCGGTGGGCTGCAGTCCATGGGGTCGCTAAGAGTCGAATACGACTGAGCCACTTCACTTTCACTTTTCACTTTCATGCATTGGAGAAGGAAATGGCAACCCACTCCAGTGTTCTTGCCTGGAGAATCCCAGGGACGGGGGAGCCTGGTGGGCTGCTGTCTATGGGGTGGCACAGGGTCGGACATGACTGAAGTGACTTAGCAGCAGTAGCAGCAGCATGTCATACCGACTTAAACCTAGCATTAGATACCTTCTATTGGTGGGGTACCTTCAAACACGAAAGATAAACTTTTTTCAGAATAATAATGAAAAACTCAGTTGTGTACTTAATGCAAGATTTCCTCAAAGATCAAGTATTGAGCTATGGAAAATACTGTGTAAGATAGTAAATTAAAACCTAAGGAAATGTATAATCAGAAAACAAAGATGAGAAGCAGCAGGGAATGGTATCATTTCAATATGGAAGTGCCAAAAGGATTTGGAATCAAAAAAGGATCATTGAAGTATTGAGAAAAGAGAAAAATGTGTAACATTTAAGACAATAGTATTAATATGCATATGAAGGATGAGCAGGAATAGAAGTTAGATTTTAAGAAGTTAAAAATATTTATATAGAAAATTATTATAGCCAACATAGACTAGAATCTTTGGCAAGGAGTGTGGCACAGATCATAGTAGCCACAAAACATTCATCTCCCTCCTAATTCTACCTAAAAGATTGTACTTCCAGGCTGCATTTGCAGGTCAGTAAATTCACAGGACCAAGTTCTGGCCAATGAGATATAACAGTGTTGTGAGGGATTTCCTGGATAAACCATGAAGGCTGACTGAAGAAAGCTGGTTGGGCTTTCTTTTGTCATTTTTCCTTTTTCTCCAACTACAGGTCTGGGTGCCAGTGCAATGACTAAAGTTATAGTAGCTATCCTAGGCCAACATGGTGACCTTGAAGATAAAACCTTAAACTGAGAAAGGCAGAACAGAACAGACTCGAACCAGGATTCCTGAAGACACTATGGATCTTCCACACTGGACCTAGATTTCAAGCTCAGCTTCTTTTACATAAAAAAATAAACTCCTCCATGCTTAGGGAAATCTTTTTTTTTTTTTAATTTCTGTTTCATGCAGCTGAACTTAACCCTTTTGACAGAGACTGATTCTGTATCTCCAGGGCTCTTGAATTTCCTTTTATTTTTACTTTAGAAAAAAAAATTTTTTTTGGTTATGCCATGTGACATATAGGATCTTAATTCCCTGACCAGAGACTGGGAAATCCCCAGAGATCTTGAATTTCTATAGTGTCTACCACTAGTAGGCTTCTACAGGGAAAAAGAAAAGGAAAATATAATTTGATGCAATTAATCCTTTAAATATATCATATCAGTAAACTGTTCCACTTTTAAGTCAAGCAGATGAAGCATATCATGAATACCAATCTACTTGTTTTTTTTCCCCCCTGTTAGTGAATGTACACATGGTCTTGAAGAAAGTTCCTATATCTACAGACTGACCAGCAGTATTTTGAAGCAAACAAGCTAGGTTGCACTGTGGCTATGCATAAATGACAAAATTCCCATGTCTTAAAATAAAATTTATTGCTCTCTGTACATGGCAAAAACAGGTTCGTGATGGGCCCTTTTCCATGTAGTCACTCTACACTATATGAAAAGTTTGGTTTTTTGCAAGAAGCAAAGAATGAGTTGGATAGTTGGGCACCAGTATTTACTGCTGATGATACACATCTCCCTTCATATTTAATTGGTCAGAACTAGTTATATGACCATGATTAATTTCAAAGGAGGGAAGTATAGACTTCCTCAAATCCAGAAACAGAAGAGAACCAAATATTGCGAAACATGAATGGTATTTAATAGGCTACTAAAATGTAAAAGAATCTATGTGAAAACTTTTAATGCACAACAATAATGTTTTTACCTTTTGGTCACAAAATTTCACTATAATTAATTCAATTTCTTTAGAAAGATTTTCCACCAGAAAGAAAAAATAAGAGTTTCAGATGATAATGTCTATAAGACTAATCTCTCTTTGGCAGGTGTGAGGCAATTTGACTGTGATACAAGTCTCTTTGCTTGAGAAGATGAGACTAAATCTTAAAGATTAGCAAACACCCACATGTTCATTCATCCATTTATTTAGCAGACACAGATGGAGCATCTGTTAAGCACATTTCAGATAAAACCTTCTAAAATGAGGGCATAGTGAGAAAAGTTTAAGGGAAATGGGCATGATTCTAAATATTTTTAGAATTCTCTCTCAAAATATAATTTTTTAAGGAACATAGCAACTACATTATAGCCTCCAAATACTTTTAAGTTTTCAGATAGCTCTTGGAAATTTATTATATCATCATGATTAAAATACTTCTGTGACATTTATTCCAACTGGGGAATTTTAAAAAAGAATACATCTGAGTAAACAAATAAGATTTTTCCACGGATAAACTCTGAAGAAGACTTTCCTGACCAGCTGACACTAGCTAGCTGCATAAACATTTTGAAATAATATAATTATGTGGCTATTTTTCACTAGATTCAAGCATTTTAATTCGAATCATCAATCTAATTTATTTCCTTAAAATGGTATATATTGAGCTGCTCTAAATATTACTGAACCAGAATCTCTTATAAAATTTCATAGCAATATAAGGCAACATTTTTAAATAACTTGAGAAAAAAATCTATGATGGGAAGTATCTCAATAAGGAAGTTGCCAATTATGCGTTTATGTTCTCAATGTGTTGGTGCAACATTTTTGGATTTATTTTAAAAAGCATTTTCCCAAATTCTGGTTATTTATTTAGGATAGATGGCCCAAAATAAAAATATTAGTTCAAAATGTATAAACACAAATTTAAAAGAGTAAATTCAACATAGTTTCAAGCTGCTTCCAGAAACATACTAATTTACACTCCAATATACCACCAGTATATTAATAGCTCTTCATTTTAGTTTTAAAATCTTATAAAAGTTATTCTATTTCTTTGTTATTTTCCCACTGCTTTTATGCTGAAAAACTCTCTCTTCAGAAACCACAATATTTATTTATATTATATTCTAGTGATTATAATTTTGTTTTACTCTATTACTTTTCATCTATTAATAATTTACTATTTACTTTATCCATTCCTTCTTTCCTGCACAGCTTTAAATCTAGAATAGACCTTTCTCACAGTAGATATGATATAAATGTTTCTATTATAAATGATCAATACATTTTTTTTTACCTTTAAACATGAATGTGGTATGGCTTAACAGGATCTTCCAAATCAATTTTGTTTTAGACAACTGATTATTTTTTATTATAAAGCACAGTTACATTTTTTTATCGTGTTCAAACCATTTGATTAAGAATGTCATTAACTCTTCATCCTACTAATTAAAACTGTTAACAGTCCAGTTTGTCAAGTAATATTATCAGTAGACTGTCAACAGAAAAACATTTTTATTTCAAAACTGAATGTGAGAAAACAACTTTAGCATAGCATTCCTACAATGACTTGTTCAATAGCTATTATTTCTAGTTCCTGGAAAGTAGTTGCTTTTTAGAAAGCATACAGTTTGATATCAATACAGATACCAAAGGTCAGGTAAGTTTCATAAGACCCTATAAATAAACAGTTTCAATGAATGCTAGTGCTACCAAAAAAAATGCTTTTATGCAAAGGCCCATTTTATACTGTGCTTCTCTTCTCTTTCAATGAAATGTTGGTCCCAGACCCAGTTCTTGGATGTCTTTTCTCTCTATGTGTATTCATCCCTTGGTGATTCATTTTGTGTCTTTTTTTTTTCACCCTGCATGTATATGTCCTGATGACTTAAGTTTTTATCTCCAGATTTTTTCCTCAGGATTTCATACTTATACACAATTATTCACTCAATATCTCTCCGTGGATGTCTGATATACATCTCAAATTTAACATGTCCAAGTTCAAATTCCTATTTTTCTTTCTCCCCAAACTTGCTTGTCTTGTTGTCTTCTGTGTCTTAGTTAGTGGCAACTCTGTCCTTCTAGCTGCTCTAGATAAAACCCTAAGGCTCTCCTCAGCTCCTTGTGCTTTGTACTTACTACATCAGCAAATTCTATCGGTTCTAACTTTAAGATATATTCAGAAATGAACCCTCACTACATCCTCCATAACCTCTCCAGTCCACACCTCCATTATCTCCTGACCAGGTCAATGTTATAGTCTCATTGCTTTCCTTGCTTCAGCCCTTGTCACACTCATCAATCCAGGAGAGTGAGCCTGCTGCAACGTAAGTCCATCATCCCTCAATGATGCCCCTCCATCATTGCAACCTCCAATGACTCTCTACCTTAAGCAAAAGCTGAAGCCAGAACAATGTCAAAAAACCTGTCTATGTAGCCTAGTCTCTGACAACTCTCCCCACTCTCACCTACTTGGCACAAGCTACATGGGCCCCTTTGCTATTTTCTGGGCAGAGACAGGGAATACACCGCTTGCTTGCCCTGCCTTTAAGAATCCTTTCCCATACGTCTGCATAACTTAATTTCCATTGCCTCCTTCCAGTTTTGTTCAAATGGCATCCTCTAGGTGAGGCATTCCCTGACTCTGCTAAACTTAGGCTACTCCCCATCTTCCTTCTTTTTTTCTTTATACCATTTTTATCACCACTAAAATACTACACAATGAAGTTATTTATTTAAACTTATTTGAACTTATTTAAATAAATAAGTTATTTATTTTGCTTTATATATGCCTAGTGTCGCCTGGGAAATTCATAAATGGTATACTAATTCTTAATCCAAATATTTGTATTAGGCTATTTAAACTGTTTAAAAATTATAAAACAATTTACTTTTTCTCTATGAGCTTTCATTTTTATAAACAGTCAACCAAGTCCTTTGTAAATTAATAGGTAGTCAGCTGGTTTCCATTTTATTACAAGTAAAATAAAAACTAAGAAACTGGCTACCAACAACAGATAAGTGTAAACATTTTTTAAAAGCTGTGTTAATAAAAGAATTTTGGTAGTATTTGTAGTGATCAAAGAAAAGTACACCTAAAATATACCATGGTATATTAATGATATTGATGACATAAGAACTTGGGGCATTTCCTCCTTTATATCTGAGACTAGAAAATAAATTGTTTTGATTTTCTTAGTACATTACTTGGCTTGGCTAGCACTGTTAAATGGCAATGTTTACTTGTGATATTTATTAATTTTGATGAATGAAAAATTTATAAGGTTAAAGAGGACCATTCTGTCACAGAAAACTTAATGTCAGTACTTACTTTGGGGCATATTAAGTATATTCCATGTCTTGTTTCTTACAGCAAATCTTTTTACAATTTCAGATCAAGGGGCATAGTTCTCTTCTAAGAGACTGACCAGTTACCTTAGTAGGTAAAACAATGCAGAGTAAGCAAATATCTTGTCTGAGAAATAGCTGTTAAATCAAGCTTTCAAATATCCAAAGTTCATTTTTAAAAATATAATATGAATTTCCCTGAGTTATTAGTAAGCAACATTACTTATATGAATAACTTCAACAGGCAAATAATTATAACTCAGAAGAATGAATAAAAATATTTATTTATATAAATCAAAAGCACTTTTAAAAAAGGTAAATGGAAATAGTCTTCAAGAAAAAAAGAAGGTGATAAGCTATCATATCTTAGTATTAATACCAGCCAGCCTAGCACATGATAGGTAGTGATTTCATATTTTTAAATTAAAAATGAATTCATCTTCCTTATTAGATTAATTTTTTTCTAGTAAAAACTAAAGGAGTAGGAAATGGTTACCCACTCCAGTATTCTTGCCTCAAGAATTCCATGGACAGAGAAGTCTAGCAGGCTACAGTCCATGGGGCTGCAAAGAGTCGGACATGACTGAGTGACTAACACCTTCACTTTCTTCAGCGAAAATGGAAGTATTACCCAAGAAATGAACCGTGCTGCAATAACATACTACCTTAATCTTACTACTAGTTATTAGTAAACTACTGATTTAGCTTTATGACATGAGCCAATTTATTCCTACCCATTCTCTCTGTGTCTATAGGAAAAGCATCAGTATGAGTTAAAACCTCCAAAGGCTAAGCGACTTACCCAAGGCCTCAAGAGATTTCATATATCTGGGCCTCATTTTCTATATTTTAAAATGACAGTCTAGGACGAGAAGACGTAAGATGAATTTCAGGCTTCACCATTCCACAATTCTAACAGTGGACAATTATCCCATCTGATAAAGATCTGTATTCATCTTTCTTGGAGTTCTTTTTGCACTGTATTGTAATTTGGATTCTTTCACTTATATTATTTTTAGCTCATCTTGTTTTAATTTACTTTGTCTGAATTCTCCTTGCGACTGTGAGCACCTGGAAGTTAAGCACCATACCTGATGTGTTTATGTCCCCAGTGCTTGACACCTTACCTAGTACATGAGAGGTGTTAGTCAATGATCCACACTTGTAGAAAAGTGTGTTGGTTATGCTCTTACATTCTTTATGCCTTTTTTTTTTTCTGATCTTAAGTATACAAAATTCCATTAGAAAATTCTATTTTACTAGACATTTTAAGGAAGATGTCATCACTGCCCTAACACTCAGAGTAATAAAAGGAGTATGCTAAATGCAAGGCTCTTGATATTTTAAGTCTCTGGGTTGGCTAAAGATCATTACTAATTCTAAAAACCCAAGTATCCCATTAAGGAGAATGTAAGGAATATTCACCAATAATAATAACAACATAATATAATACAGTGATAACATAGTGGAAAATTTAAGTACTAGGCACACAAATATGTTGTCTTTAATTCTAGTAAATATACAAAACAATTAATTTAACACATAATAATGATGCATATAATTTTTTTCATGAATGATACTTATACACAAGTATAAACAGTTCATATGACTATAATAATTTTTTCTTCTTTAAAAATTTTTTTCCAGTGCATAAAATCAGTATCAGTGTTGATCATTTCTCTGATATTAAACATTTGGCTATGATGCATATTTCTGCATATTCCTCTCATTTAGAGAGCATAATCTTTGGTTTTACTTTAGAATAAACAGAGTTCCTTTTTCTCCAAGAGTCCCACTCTGTCTTGCTTACACCCATTCAGCTATGCATCCAGTCTATATTCATCAACTTTTTTCATCCATCTATTCTACCACTCATCATTCATACACTGATCTATCCATTCATTCATTCATTCATCAGCTAATCGTACAGCACTTAATCTGTGCAGGGCTTACAATTGTGAGGGGGACAGACATTTAATCCAATTGTAACATACCAGATAAGTATAATAAACAGTTTGCAAAAAAAGTATATGCATCAGAAAGTTGATTTGGAATAGACAGCAAAAATTTCCAGGAAGAGGTACTAATAAGAGTTTTGGGATGGTGTGGGAAGATAGATTGGAAGAGAAGAAATGAGATGTGCAGGAGTTTAAAAGAATATGAAGACTGCATAAAGCAAACTTGCTTCTGCAAGAGGCTGTAAGTATGTATTTGGTGCTGAGGTGCTGGGGGTGGGGGCAAGAAACAGGAGGTAACAGGAATTGAGGCTGGAAAAATGGGCACCATCAGATCACGAGGGGTTCTATAGGCCATATTAAGTACTACTGAGTTAAGGTATCTTCACAGGGCTGGTAAGAGTGAATGAGCTCAAAAAGACTAATATTTTCATGTGGTCACTATATCCACTAAGAAATTAAAAATTGTTTTCGGTTTTTACTTTCAAACAAAACTGAATCAACATTTCTATCTGACAACTGAACAGATATGTGATCTCTTTATTAATTGAAAAAGTTATTTAAAATGATGTGATCTCTTAATTGAAAAAGTTATTTAAAACAGAAGAGCTATTAAAAAAATTATCCTCAAATAGTTCACATATTAAATGAAGGGATTTAACTAGTAAAAATAAATCACCTAAACACAAAGCCAGTAAGACTGATTAACAATGGTTATTTGTCTGGAGGTGGATTATAGAGGACTTTTGTATTCTTGTTTATACATCCCGTGGCTTCCTTGATGGCCCAGTGGTAAAGAATCCATCTGCCAACACAGCAGATGTGAGTTTGATTCCTGGGTCAGGAAGATCCCGTGGAGAAGGAAATGGCAACCCACTCCAGTATTCTTGCCTGGGAAATCTTATAGACAGAGGAGCCTGGTGGGCTACAGTCCACATGGTTGCAAACCGTTGGACACAACTTAGTGCCTAAACAACAACAACAGTATTCATAACTTTATGTCAATAATAGTACATTGATTTATTTAATCAGAAAAAGCAAAATTGTTTTCAATTTGAGGAAAAGTTTGAAAAAATATTAATGACTTATAAAAATAAAATATTAAATTTTTAAAAGTTGAAACTTCAGCTTAATTAAATTTTAGAGAATTTAAATTTTCTTTATTGGACAAAAACATGTAGCCTTCCTTCATCAATTTCAGCAGCACTGCAAACACAAGGTCTCCTCTTATAGCTAAGCTATGATGCACTTAAACAGTTTTAATTAAAATTCACCTTAGCAAGCATTCAATATTATTTGCTATAGAAATAAGAACTCAGAAATCTAAAGACACAAAATAAATCCTTTGCTTAATTAAAATGGTAGTAAATATTCACAAATAATATGAACCGGTGCAGACAAACTAATTTAGATATAACTCTCATTAATTGGATCAATCAAAACTACTGTTAAGATTTCTTTCAGATGAAGACACTGTTTTTACAACATCTTTTCTAAAATAAATGTATAACAGACTGGAGAACAGATCAAATTTTAACATTATAATTTTTATGCCAAAAATATTTTTAATGTCATTTATAGAGTCTTTTTTTTTCTCACAATATTGTTTTGTTTTTTTTTTTAATTTTTTTTAATTAATGTTATTTTATTTTTAAACTTTACATAATTGTATTAGTTTTGCCAAATATCAAAATGAATCCACCACAGGTATACATGTGTTCCCCATCCTGAACCCTCCTCCCTCCTCCCTCCCCATACCATCCCTCTGGGTCGTCCCAGTGCACCAGCCCCAAGCAAATCGAAGTTAGGTAGATGCAATTTTAAATTTAAATCATTTAGTGTTCTTTCAGCTAAGGACTGAATAAAAACACAAAGAATGGCCTATCTTGGGTAATTTAACATAGTGATGTCTAGCACTGTGCCTGGCACATAAAAGGCAACCAGACAAAATGGTAGGTGGCTGGTAAATCCCTTCCCTGAAGCCTGATTAGGTTCCCGTTCCCGTCCCATGCTTCACAAGGATTTCCAGGCTGCTGCTATGACTACTAGCATAGGTATTATAGTTAATGGCTCTGGGGTGAAATACACTGGCGGGTTAAGACAGGTCATAGTTTAGTAGCACTGGCAGAAAGCATTCAGAGACTGAGAGGCCATCTGGTGTTCTCTAGCATTGTCCCAAAGTAGAGAAAATAAAAGATTTACAACAGTTTCTCTTTCCCATTTTAATTTTTTTTTTTTCTTCTAAAAGTAATCTCATTTTTATTTTTCAATTGGCCACTACATTGTTTTTTATTTTATTTTATTTTTAAACTTTACAATATTGTATTAGTTTTGCAACACAGGTGACATTTAAACCACTCTTCTAGTATACACATCTTTTGGAAGACATTCAATTCATCACGACTATAAATCACTTACTCATCACACCACCTCCCAGTGTTTCTCTCCCCCCACCTCTCTTTTTTGGTGTCAGTGCTATTAACCTATATCTTATCTGTACCACATTTTATGAACTGTTAGAAATTTTTAAAAATTATCAATGTCTCAAAATCATTCTAAGGAATTTTTTAAAATGATGAGTGAGTGAGTGAAAGTCACCAAGTCGTGTCCAACTCTTTGTGACCCCATGGACTATACAGTCCATGAAATTCTCCAGGCCAGAATACTGGAATAGGCAGCCATTCCCCTCTCCAGGGGAATCTTCCTAATCCAGGGATCAAACCCAGGTCTCCCACATTACAGGGAGATTCTTTATCAGCTGAGCCACAAGAGAAGCCCTTAAAATGATGAATGTTCATTAAATAAAACTCTTTTTATCTATAAGCACAATATGATATATTCACTCACTTAATCTGGAAAATAACAGGCAATTTGAAGATGATAGTTGAAAACTACAAAAAGAAGAAAACACATACTGGAATTTAATTCCATTTCTCCTATAAGCTGAATTTGTTATTAAGTTGATAAAATTCAAAGATGTATTTTGTATGGTAGGGAAATCAGTGCCAACAGTCAAAAAATGTTTTAACAGTAAAGGGTAGGAAATGACATTGTTGAAGTACCTACTCTGTGCTAGAGAAACAAACCTTGTTGTTTCTGTTTTATATATAGTAGTGTGTATATATTATTTCCAATCTCCTCTTGCTGCTAAGTCCCTGCAGTCGTATCTGACTCTGCGTGACCCTATAGACAGCAGCCCACCAGGCTCCCCGGTCCCTGGGATTCTTCAGGCAAGAACACTGGAGTGGGTTGCCATTTCCTTCTCCAATGCATGAAAGTGAAAAGTGAAAGTGAAGTCGCTCAGTCGTATTCGACTCGTATCGACCCCATGGACTGTAGCCTACCAGGCTCCTCCATCCATGGGATTTTCCAGGCAGGAGTACTGGAGTGGGGTGCCATTGCCTTCTCTGAATCTCCTCTTGCTGCTGCTGCTAAGTCGCGTCAGTTGTGTCCGACTCTGTGCGACCCCATAGACGGCAGCCAACCAGGCTCCCCTGTCCCTGGGATTCTCCAGGCAAGAACACTGGAGTGGGTTGCCATTTCCTTCTCCAATGCATGAAAGTGAAAAGTGAAAGTGAAATCACTCAGTCGTGTCCGACTCTTAGCCACCCCATGGACTGTAGCCTACCAGGCTCCTCCATCCACGGGATTCTCCAGGCAAGAGTACTGGAGTGAGGTGCCATTGCCTTCTCCTCTTGCTGCTGCTACTGCTCCTAAGTCGCTTCAGTCCTGTCCGACTCTGTGCGACCCCATAGACGGCAGCCCAGCAGGCTTCCCCGTCCCTGGGATTCTCCAGGCAAGAACACTGGAGTGGGTTGCCATTTCCTTCTCCAATACATGAAAGTGAAGTCGCTCAGTCGTGTCCGACTCTATCGACCCCATGGACTGCAGCCTACCAGGCTCCTCTGTCCATGGGATTTTCCAGGCAAGAGTAGTGGAGTGGGTTGCCATTTCCTTCTCCAGCCTTCTCCTCTTACTCAACCATAAAAAAAGAAATAATGGCATCTGTATAAACATGGATGGACCTAAACATTATCATACTAAGTGAAGTAAGCAAAACATAGAAAGACAAATATTATATGATATCACATATATGTGAAATCTAAGAAATGATATAAATAAACTTATTTACAAAATGAAAACAGACTCACAGTTAGAGGAAACAAACTTATGGTTACCAGAGAGGATAATGGGGGTGGGAGAGGGTGAAAAGAGATATAGTTTAGATATTTTTAACTTCTGGTTACCTATAAAGAAATCATTGCTAGCAAAGCCAAACCCCGTATCTATTTAATATTGAGTCTGTGCCCTTTCCACCACTGCTGCGTCGAAGCAGACAATCCCTTAGACTAAATACCTAATTCATCATTTTAAATCCATAGTAGTGAATAACGTATTAGTTACATTAATCGATCCTTAATTATGAGCCATGAACCAGGCAACATGCTAATAGGTGCTATTCACACTATTCTATTCTATTCTCTCAAAAATTCGTAGTTGTTGTTGTTCAGGTGCCAAGTCACGTCCAACTCTCTGCACCAACCATGAACACGTGTGTAGCCCTTCTAATGTGTTCCTGACTATTCTCAGCACTTCACACATATTCATCCAATCCCAGGTGGCAGTGATTACTTTATCCTCATTTTAGGGTTGAGTAAACTGAGGCAGAGAAGATTAAATTTCTTGGTAAACATAACCCAGCTAGCAAATGCAGAGAAGACACTCACAATCCAGAGAGTCTGATTTCAAAGTCTTTTCTCTTTATTTTCTTATGTTGAAGATGAGCAAACAACTCAGAAAAGTTAAGTAACCAGAAGATTATTCAGGGGTAAGTGGTCAAGGAAGGCCTGTAAGATAATGTATATATGAGACTATGATTTCAAGGAACTTTACAAACCTTTGTTTATACAACTGCATAATGAAATTAATGACACAACTTGTAATCATTTAGAATGAATATAATCTTTGTCTTGTTAGATACTATGCAGAGCATAATGTTCTCTAAATAATGTCCTGAAATGACTCAGAATGAGTGTCTTGAAAGTGTACTCGTTACTATCATGTACTGCAAAGCACTGATCCTAAAGGGTCATTGCAAGTGTCAGTTTTTGTATTAACATACAATTTATGTTAATAGGCTAAATGGTTCCAGGTCACTGTACTTGATAACTTCTTCCTGGTATAAAGTATTTTATGAGCCTCTGTGTGCTGTGCTGTGCTTAGTCGCACAGTTGTGTCTGACTCTTTGAACCCCAAGGACTGTAGCCCACCAGGCTTCTCTATGCATGTAAGCCTCCACATAAGAATATGGAAGAGGACAGCCATTCCCTTCTCCAAGAGATCTTGACACTGCACTTAAACCTAGCAGTCTTCTAATTTCATATGCTGGAGTGAAGGGTCAAAAAATAGACAATTGGTTGGCATTTCTCAAAGCTACAAAACTCTGGTGTCTAAGGATGTATTAGGATTCTTTGAGGATTTTTTTTTTAAAAGGAGATCTGATGGTGTGATCAATCACTGAGAGCCAGACATCCTGGAATGTGAAATCAAGTCAGCCTTAGGAATCATCACTATGAACAAAGCTAGTGGAGGTAATGGGATTCGAGTTGAGCTATTTCAAATCCTAAAAGATGATGCTGTATAAGTGCTGCACTCAGTATGTCAGCAAATGGAAAACTCAGCAGTGGCTGTAGGACTGGAAAAGGTCAGTTTTCATCCCAGTCCCAAGAAAGACAATGCCAAAGAATGTTCAAACTATTGCACAATTGCACTCATTTCACATGCTACCAAAGTAATGCTCAAAATCCTTAAAGATATGCTTCAACAGTATGTGAACTGAGAACTTCCAGATGCTCAAGCTGGATTTAGACAAGACAGAGGAATCAGAAATCAAATTACCAACAACCGCTGGATTATAGAAAAACCAAGAGAATTGCAGAAAAACATCTATTTCTGCCTCATTTACTATGTTAAAGCCTTTGTGTGGATCACAGCAAACTGTGGAAAATTCTTCAAGAGATGGGAATACCAAACCATGTTACCTGTCTCCTGAGAAATCTGTATGCTGGTCAAGAACCAACAGTTAGAACCAGACATGGAACAATGGACTGGTTCCAAATTGGGAAAGGAGTAAGTCAAGGCTGTATATATGTCACCCTGCTTATATGCAGAGTACATCATGTGAAATGCTGGGCTGGAAGAAGCACAAGCTGGAATCAAGACTGCCAGGAGAAATATCAATAACCTCAGATATGCAGATGACACCACCTGTATGGTAAAAAGCGAAGAGGAACCAAAGAGCCTCTTGATGAGGATGAAATAGGAGAGTGAAAAAGCCAGCTTAAAACTCAACATTCAGAAAACTAAGATCATGCCATCCAGTTCCATCACTTCATGACAAACAGATGCTGAAACAATGAAAACAGTGACAGACTATTTTTGGGGCTCCAAAATCTCTGCAGATGGTGACTGCAGCCATGAAATTAAAAGATACTTGCTCCTTGGAAGGAAAGCTATGAGCAACCTAGACAGTGGATTAATAAGCAGAGACATTACTTTGCCAACAAAGGTCCATCTAGTCAAAGCTATGGTTTTTCCAGTAGTCATGTATGCACGTGAGAGCTGGACTATAAAGAAAGCTGAGCACCAAAGAATTGATGCTTTTGAACTGTGGTGTTGGAGAAGATTTCTGAGAGTCCCTTGGACAGCAAGGAGACCAAATCAATCAATTGTAAAGAAAATCAACTCTGAATATTCATTGGAAGGACTGATGCTAAAGCTGAAGCTCCAATATTTGGCTGCCTGATGCAAAGACCTATGTTTGGAAAAGACCGTGATGCTGGAAAAGATTGAAGGCAGGAGGAGAAGAGGACAACAGAGGACGAGATGGTTGGATGGCATCACTGACTCAATGGACATGAGTTTGAGCAAGTTCTCGGAGTTGGGTGATGGACAGGGAAGCCTGGCGTGCTGCATTCGATGGGATCACAAAGAATCGGACACGACCGAGCAACTGAACTGACTGAACTGAACTAAGCAACTGAAAAACAACACCGAAATGAATCGCTCAAATTTATGCACTATGATTTCTGGGTATTATTATACATGAAATCTTTTTTTGAATGTGAACAGATACATGTATATACTAGAGTTAATGCTTGTGCTTCCTTGGTACCAACAATTTTGATTGTTTAGAAGTCTTTTTATCTTTCAATTATGCTTGGTAGGTTTTGGGTTCCAAATAAGTGACTTCCAGGCAAAAACATTATTAATGTTATACTGATAAATACATCACGGACTCCCTAGGTACATTGTTACTGGACTAGAAATAAAAGAGCATCTGGACCAAATCCTTTTATATTTTTAGCACTGTCTTTTACCAGTTAAGAAAATTTATCAGCTGTTTTTACAAATGTTTTTAATTCATACCATAAATATTCTTCTATATTTATAATCAATCATACTTAATATGGTCAAGAATTTCCAAGTTCATCAATGCTCCTGAATGTCTGGCATTGCCTAAATATGTTTTATAAATAATCTTAGTTAACCTGCTCAATTTATTTTTATACATTTTGATGACTTACTAGAATGTTATATAAAAGAGATTTAGATAATAATCTATTCAAATATATGGACTTTTCCTAGGTGGCATAGTAAAGAATCCACCTGCCAATGCAGGGATGCAAGTAGATGTGGGTTCAATCCCTGGGTTGGGAAGATCCCCTGGAGTAGGAAATGGCAACTGACTTCAGCATTCTTATCTGGAAAATTCCATGGATAGAGGAGCCTGGTAGACTATATAGTCCAGGGGGCCACAGCGTCAGACATGACTGAGCCCACAGCAGACACTGCTGCTGCTAAGTCGCTTCAATCGTGTCCGACTCTGTGCGACCCCATAGACAGCAGCCCACCAGGCTCCCCCGTCCCTGGGATTCTCCAGGCAAGAACACTGGAGTGGGTTGCCATTTCCTTCTCCAATGCATGAAAGTGAAAAGTGAAAGTGAAGTCGCTCAGTCGTGTCCGACTCTTAGCGACCCCATGGATTGCAGCCCACCAGGCTCCTCTGTCCATGGGATTTTCCAGGCAAGAGTACTAGAGTGGGGTGCCATTACCTTCTCCAACAGCAGACACACACACATTCAAATATGCAATGCCTGGACTGAAAATGTTTTTAATATTTAGTCCTATGCCATAAAATTTTTATATCACTGACACTGATCAACTAAAGGTTAGATTACTGTTTAGACAATATGTTAGTCACAAGTTTATACAAGCAACATGTCAATAAAACTATGTACCTCTACATTCAAGTGAAAAGAGTAAACTATTTTAAAAAGTTTTACAACTCTTTTATCAATTCTTTTTGCTTCAGTTCAGTTCAGTTCAGTCGCTCAGTCATGTCCAACTCTTTGTGACCCCATGAATTGCAGCACGCCAGGCCTCCCTGTCCATCACCAACTCCCGGAGTTCACTCAGACTCACGTCCATCGAGTCAGTGATGTCATCCAGCCATCTCATCCTCTGTCGTCCCCTTTTCCTCCTGCCCCCAATCCCTCCCAGCATGAGTCTTTTCCAATGAGTCAACTCTTCGAATGAGGTGGCCAAAGTACTGGGGTTTCAGCTTTAGCATCGTTCCTTCTAAAGAACACCCAGGACTGATCTCCTTTAGAATGGACTGGTTGGATCTCCTTGCAGTCCAAGGGACTCTCAAGAGGTCCAGATGAGTACTAACTGCTCTTCATTGGAGGGCAAATGAAAACCAAATAAAGTCCCCAAAATGTGCACAATAATACAATTTTGCTTTATTTTTAAAATGTTACATTTGAGTCTGTGTTGAGATGGTAGCTCAACAGGAAGATGATGTTGATTTAAAATGTCTGTTTTCCCCACCTCCTGGCATTCTACAGTAGCCAAAAAAGATGAATAACAAACAATGCTAATTGTAGTGTTGATAACTGAGTTTAAAAATTCCCCAAAATAATTATGTCTTGATGAACAGAACAAAGAACTTGAGACACATGGCATAATGATTAATTGGAGTCTGGAACAGGTAATTTTATGGGCATTCCTCCGTGGAAAAAAAAGCTAAATGGGTGACATATATTGAGAAGCAGCAATGGATTAGTAAAAATGACCTTAAGTGATGATGAGTCTGACTGGTAAGCAAGTAAAACATATAGAGGGTTCAGAAATCAACCAGGTAACAAGCAGATTATTTTCAGTTTGCATAGGGATACCAAGTCTCAACTCTTTTTAGACATTGAAATGCTATGTTTTTATAAGAAAGGACCATTATTAAAAATATGCTAACTAAATCATCCTGAAAGATGAACCCAGATTCCCATATGCTGGTATCTTTGCTTACTAACATCATAAATCCAGCCTGTTTTGCATTCTTCCATGTAGTCAGCAAATGACTCTCTATATCATTCATAGCAGTAGAAATGTTACATATTATTGAGAAAATAAGGAAGTAAGACATGTATTTATGTTAAATTTAGGAATAGGTTTTATAATCTGCATGGTAACTTGTGTGTGTTTTGTTCATTAACTGTGTAAATGTTGAAGATAATTTAACATTAGAGAATCTGTCATGTTGAATTTGTCATCTTAATGTAAATGTTTAAGAAAATGTGATTGATATTAAACTTATGGGTTTTAATTTGGGATTTTCAGGATTATTTATTTGGTATTAGAATTTTGATTTTAAGATGAAATAATAAAAGGTACACATTTTGTTCTTATGATTTTAAATTCATAACTGTAAGATAAGTTGTTTGTATACAATATATGTTTAACTATTTGATAGTTTAATATTCTAGAAATTTAGACTTCTTCTGTTAGTTGAAGTGTTAGTTGCTTAGTCGTGTTCAACCCTTGAGACCCGATGAACTGTAACCCACCAAGCTCTTCTATCCATGGGATTGTTCAGGCAAGAATACTTGAGTGAGTCGCCATTTCCTTCTCCAGGGGATCTTCCCAACCCAGGAATCGAACACACAACTCTTCTGTCTCCTGCAATGGCAGGCGGGTTCATTACCACGAGTGCCGCCTGGGAAGCCCTCTTACGTTTAAAGTGGTTAAATGTTAAATGTTTTAAAGATTCATAAACCTTTCTTGTTAGGTGTTTGAAATGATGGAGGGATTTGGATGAGTTAAAATTTGTAATCACAATCTAAAATGCCTAAGGAAACTGAATTAATCAGATTTATAAGTGATGCCAAATATTTAGGGGAAATTAATCTGTCAAACTTACAAGTCAATTGAGCATTGATTAAAGAATAAGGAAAAATTGCATGTTTTTCATTTTAACAAAAATATTAGAATTATAAGTGCATTTATCAGAATTTCTCTTTGCAGATTTAAGAACTGATTTAAACTGTAATTTTAATAAGTTGAATGCAAATTAAAATATGAAGAACTACAACCATTTTTTCTCCGAGTGAAGTCACTCAGTCATGTTTGACTCCTTGTGAGCCTATGGCCTGTAGCCCGCCAGGCTCCTCTGCCCATTGGGATTCTCCAGACAAGAATACTGGAATGGGTTGTCACTTCTTCTCCAGGGGATTTTCCCACTGAGAGATCAAACCCGGGTCTCCCACATTGGAGGCAGACTCCTTACCCCTCTGAACTACCAGGGAAGCCCCAGTGTATGTATGCACACATATTTTTCCTGGGCATTAAGAAATAATTGCGCTGAGGTATAGTGGGGGGAATACTTTCAGTAGGAACTCAGCTTAGTCCAAACACCGGCATTAGTACGTGAGAACTTTTTTTTAAAAAAAAAGTTCATTTTGGAGTAATTAGGAATAGTGAGAAGTGCTCTTCTCATCCCATATCATGTATTCATCTTTTCAGAGGATATATGATATCTATTATGGTTTTTCTAGTAGTAATGTATGGACGTGAGAGTTGGACCATGAAGAAGGCTTAGCATCAAAGCATTGATGCTTTCAAACTGCTGTGTTGGAGAAGACTCTTGAGAGTCCCTTGGACTGCAAGGAGATCAAACCAGTCAATCCTAAAGGAAATCAATCCTGAATATTCATTGGAAAGACTGATGCTGAAGCTGAAGCTCCAATACTTTGGCCACCTGATACCAAGAGCCAACTCATTAGAAAATACCCTGATGCTGAGAAAGATTGAAGGCAGGAGGAGAAGGGGACGACAAAGGACAAGATGGTTGGATGGCATCACCAATTCAATGGACATGAGTTTGGGCAGTCTCCAGGAGACAGTGAGGGACAAGGAGACCTGGCATGCTGTGGTCCATGGTGTCACAAAGAGTCGGACACATCTGAGCGACTAAACAACAACATCAAATGATATTTCTGGTAATATTAATTTTAATCACTAAGTTAAATAGTCTTTCCAAGTATGTCCACTGTGAAGTTACTATTTTTCCCTTTTGATATTGTATTCTAAATCCAGCCCCCACTCAACAGAAAGGGTGGCGACTAAGCTTCACCTCCTAGATTGGGTAGTTATCTACATATACAATTTGGAATCCTATAAAGATTTGTCTCTTCTCTTGCAGTTACTTATTAACTTCCGGAAAACTGCAACCTCCAAAATTATCTGTACTTGTTCCTTTAAAGGATTGCTAAGAAGACTTACAAGACCTTTTAGAACTAACACCCCCAAAAGATGTCCTTTTCATTATAGGGGACTGGAATGCAAAAGTAGGAAGTCAAGAAACACCTGCAGTAACAGGCAAATTTGGCCTTGGAGTACAGAACGAAGCAAGTCAAAGGCTAATAGAGTTTTGCCAAGAGAACACACTGGTCATAGCAAACACCCGCTTCCAAAAACATAAGAGAAGACTCTACACATGGACATAACCAGATGGCCAACACCAAAATCAGACTGATTATATTCTTTGCAGCCAAAGATGGAGAAGCTCTATACAGTCAGCAAAAACGAGACTGGGAGCGGACTGTGGCTCAGATCATGAATTCCTTATTGCCAAATTCAGACTGAAATTGAAGAAAGTAGGGAAAACCACTAGACCATTCACGTACGACCTAAAATCCCTTATGATTATACAGTGGAAGTGAGAAATAGATTTAAGGGACTAGATCTGATAGACAGAGTGCCTGATGAACTATGGACAGAGGTTCATGACATTGTACAGGAGACAGTGATCAAGACCATCCCCAAGAAAAAGAAATGCAAAAAAGGCAAAACAGCTGTCTGAGGAGGCCTTACAAATACCTGAGAAAAGAAGAGAAGTGAAATGCAAAGGAGAAAAGGAAATTATACCCATTTGAATGCAGAGTTCCCATGAATAGCAAGGAGAGATAAGAAAGCATTCCTCAGTGATCAGTGCAAAGAAATAGAGGGAAAAAAACAGAATGGGAAAGACTAGAGATCTCTTCAAGAAAATTAGAGATACCAAGGGAATATTTAATGGAAAGATGGGCTCAATAAAGGACAAAAATGGTATGGACCAAACAGAAGCAGAAGATATTAAGAAGAGGTGGCAAGAACACACAGAAGAACTGTACAGAAAAGATCTTCACGACCCAGATAATCACGATGGTGTGATCACTCACCTAGAGCCAGACATCCTGGAATGTGAAGTCAAGTGGGCTTTAGAAAGCATCACTACATACAAAGCTAGTGGAGGTGATGGAATTCCAGTTGAGCTATTTCAAATCTTAAAAGATGATGCTGTGAAAGTGTTGCACTCAATATGCCAGAAAATTTGGAAAACTCGGCAGTGGCCACAGGACTGGAAATGGTCAGTTTTCATTCCAATCACAAAGAAAAGCAATGCCAAACAATGCTCAAACCACCACACAATTGCCCTCATCTCACACGCCAGTAAAGTAATGCTCAAAATTCTCCAAGCCAGGCTTCAGCAGTACATGAACCGTGAACTTCCAGTTGTTGAAGCTGGTTTTAGAAAAAGCAGAGGAACCAGAGATCAAATTGCCAACATCTGCTGGATCATCAAGAAAGCAAGAGAGTTCTAGAAAAACATCTATTTCTGCTTTATTGACTATGTTAAAGCCTTCGACTGTGTGGATCACAACAAACTGTGGAAAATTCTTCAGGAGAGGGGAATACCAGACCACCTGCCTGCCTCCTGATAAATCTGTATTCAGGTCAGGAAGCAACAGTTAGAACTGGACATGGAACAATAGACTGGTTCCAAATAGGAAAAGGAGTACGTCAAGGCTGTATATTCTCACCCTGCTTATTTAACTTATATGCAGTGTACATCATGAGAAACGCATAAGCTGGAATCAAGATTGCCAGGAGAAATATCAATAACCTCAGATATGCAGATGACATCATCCTTATGGCAGAAAATGAAAAATAACTAACAGCTTCTTGATGAAAGTGAAAGAGGAAAGTGAAAAAGTTGGCTTAAAGCTCAACATTCAGAAAACTTAGATAATGGCATCTGGTCATATCACTTCATGGCAAATAGATGGGGAAACAGTAGAAACAGTGACAAACTTTATTTTAGGGGGCTCCAAAATCACTGCAGATGGTGACTGCAGCCATGAAATTAAAAGACGCTTACTCCTTGGAAGGAAACTTATGACCAACCTAGATAGCATATTAAAAAGCAGAGACATTACTTTGCCAACAAAGGTCCGTCTTGTCAAGGCTATGGTTTTTCCAGTAGTCATGTATGGATGTGAGAGGTGGACTATGAAGAAAGCTGATCGCTGAATAATTGATGCTTTTGAACTGTGGTGTTGGAGAAGACTCTTGAGAGTCCCTTGGACTGCAAAGAGATCCATCCAATCCATCCTAAAGGAGATCAGCCCTGGGTGTTCATTGGAAGGACTTATGTTGAAGTTGAAACTCCAATACTTTGGCCACCTGATGTGAAGAACTGACTCATTTGAAAAGACCCTGATGCTGGGAAAGATTGAAGGTAGGAGGAGAAGGGGACCACAGAGGGTGAGATGGTTGGATGGCATCACCGACTCAATGGACATGAGTTTGAATAAACTCCGGGAGTTGGTGATGGACAGGGAGCCCTGGCGTGTTGCGGTCCATGGAGTCGCAAAGAGTCAGACAGGACTGAGCAACTGAACTGAACTGAAGAGTATCCAAAATGGATATAAGTAGTAATGAGTTTTATGAAGATTTAAAATTTTAATCAATTATTTGCCCTCAGGTATGTTTGAGGTTGTTTTAAAGTATATATTTAAAATTAGGAATAAATCTTATTTAACTGTCTTAATATACTAAGTACCATCTTTAATTATTTTTGCTTCTGAGATGTCACAGAGACCAAACTCCTCATCAACTAAGACAGGATTTGCCTTATTGATTGGATAACACAAACTCTTTAAAAGGAGCATACTGGGTGTTATTTATGATTACATTATATTACCTGGGTCTCTGCCTGACAGTTCAGGATATAGGGTTCATAAAATGTAAGAACTACATATTCTTTTTTTTTAATGGAGGAGAAAGAAAGAGTGGTTTTATTACTTTGCCTGGTAAAGGGGGAACACAGGAGGCTAGACACTCAAGAACTGTGCACCGCCCCTGGCAGTGAATAGGGAGAGGTTACATAGTCAGGCAGGTTTGTGTGATAAGGATCAAAGCAGTAACAATCTTCATTCCTTCTGCAAAGTTTCAAAAGGGTGGGGTCGCCGACAAGATTAAGGTGTGTACAGAGTCTTAGGTGGTCCTCTCCTAAACTTGAGACTACATATATTCTAAATCTACCATTAAAATCACAAGATCATCTTTGTCATAATTGTCTTTTGATAATTTGATACAAGGAAATGTTAAGGAGACTTTAAACTATTTTATTATTTCAATGAAATCCAAGTTCTGTTTTTAACAGAGGTCCCTGGTATAAGACATGTGATCTAAATTCAAAGCTTATAATGTCTAAATCACAGTTAAATTATTAATCTCATTTTCATATCAGAAATTCACTTATCAGACTCAGCAGGCTGGCAATTACTCAGCACAATAGGTTTCCATTTATTAAATAATCAAATGGTAATTGTCAAACATCAAACATGGGCTCATTTAAAGGAAATAACAACCAATTTTGCTGTAGTATGGATTATTAAACAGGATAGCCTCATTTTTGAAGAACTTTTCAACTAACATTTTCCTTGTAGCATCTCAAGCCCAGATATATTTGATTTTTTTCACCTTCTACTCAATAAAAAACTTGAACTACTTTGGAGGAAAAAAGACAATTTTCTCTACTTAAAATGGTAACATTATATCTTTTATGTTTTAGAAATGCCAAAGTCTTTTTGGAACAACCTAAAATCTAAAAATGAAATAGTCTTCCATTACAATTGGGGAATAACATATTTTAGGATGAAAAATATGAATTTTTTTATACTGTAAATTTAGTCATTCTATCTCCTTTAGTTCCTTCTAAAATAATAGTAACTGTAGATGCTAATATTTCCTGAGTGCTTATTTTGTACTAAGTACTGTGTTAAACACTTTAAGCTCATTATCTCATTTAATCTTTAAAACATCCCTGAAGATTAACTACTTTTATTCTCCCATTTTATGTATGAAGACACTGATTTTTAAGGAATTTAGAAACCAAGAAGGAACAGACTGCAGAGTCTATGCTCATAGCTGGATGATGGCCTCTCAAGGATGTCCATACCCCAATCTTTGGAAACTATGAATATGTTTAAGTTACATGACAAAAGGGAACTAAGGTACCATACAGAAGTAAAGTTGCTAGTCATCTGACCTTAAAAAAGGAAAATTTTTCTGGATTATATGGATGGGTCCAATGTAGTCACAGGGTCCCAAAATGCAGAAGAAGGAACCAGTAGAGTCAGTTTCAGATGATGCATTATGAGAAGGACTAGACCAGCCATGGCTGGCTTTGAAAACAGAAATGGGCCATGAGCCAAAGAAAATCAGATTGGTTTCAAGATACTTAGAAAAAAGAAAAAAAAAGATGGGGTTGCTTGTATATTTTTGAGATTAATTGTTTGTCAGGCACAGGGATGAACCTGAGGGATGGGATGGTGAGGGAGGTGGGAGGAAAGTTCAGGATGGGGAACACATGTACACCCATGGCTGATTCATGTGAATGTATGGCAAAAACCACCAAAATATTGTAAAGTAATTAGCATCCAATTAAAATAAATAAATAAATAAATAAAAAGATGGGGGAGGGGGCTCCAGAAAGGAATGCAGTTTTGCTAACACCTCTGTTTTATGTCACTGAGAACCATTTCGGACTTCTGATGTCCAGAACTGTAAGACAAATTTGCATTGTTTAGCTCACTAGGCTTGTAGTCATGTTTTATACAAGGCATAGAAATCTAATATAGATTTTGGTACTGGAAGTATAGCGGTGCTGTAATAAATCCTTAAAATGTAGAAGTGACCTTGGATTTGGGCAATGGATTAAGCCTGGAAAAATTTTCAGGAAATGTCTAGATTACCTTGACAGCTGGTTAGTAAAAATATGGATGTTAATCACCTTGCTAAGACTCAGAAGGAAATAAGCAACATGTTATTGGAAACTGGAAAAAAAAGGGGATTACAGTGGCAGAAAACGTAAGTAGAATTGTGTTCTACAGTTATATAGAGAATAGAACTTGTAAATAATGAATTCAAATATTGAGTTGAGAAGATTTCCAGTCAAATGACCAAAGCTGTGGCCTGATTTCTTTTTGCTTCTTAGAGTAAAATGTGAGAGAACAGAGACACAACAATGACAAACTGTCATACAACAAGGATCAGGATTTGACGACTTGGGATATTCTCCATCCATCCAGATTGCAAGAGACACTAAAATTAAGACATTCACTGTCAGGAAAATGTGTTCTAGTAAAAAGAAAACAAGTGAGAGTGTAGCTAGACAATCTTTTGCTAATGCTTCCAAAAAGATTTAAAGGTCATGGAATTCATTCATGTAAAAGGTTCTTTAAAGAGATAGTGTATGATTCAGATCCTTTCAGCCCCTCATGCACGTGTGCATGCTTAATCATGTCCAACTCTTTGAGATCCCACCGACTGTAGCCCATCAGGCTTCTCTGTCTGTGGGATTTTTTTTCAGGAAGAATACTGGAGTGGGTTGCCATTTTCTCCTCCCGGGGATCTTCCTGACCCAGGGATTGAACCCATGTCCCTTGTCTCCTGCACTGGCAAGCAGATTCTTTACCACTGAGTCACTTGGGAATCCCTTTAGCCATCTCAGCAGAAGATAAAGTTAGAGGAAGATGACATGTAGAGAAGTCAGAAAAAACTGACATATTATGTATGAAAGAGTAACTTTCAATGATTCAGTTTACATCACAGATAATGAAAGCAAGAAGACAGTAGATCACCTTTGAAGTGATGGTTTCTAGGTAAGATATGTGGAGGAGCCTCTTGTCTTATGCAGTAAATTTGTGTGACACATAGGAGATCCATATGCACGCTAAGTTGCTTCAGTCATGTCCTTCTCTTTAGTGACCCTATGGAATCTAGCCCACCAGGTTCCTTTGTCCATGGGATTCTCCAGGCAAGAATACTGGAGTGGGTTGCCATGCCTTCCTCCAGGGAATCTTCCCGACCCAGGGATCCAATCTGTGTCTCTTAAGTCTCCTCCTGCAGGAGGGTTCTTTACCAATAGCGCCAACCATAACGTCCTTGGAAATTTTATAACAGCAGAAACACTATCAGTTTGAATTTTAAAACAACAGAGAGAGTACAAAATGTAAAAAATAAAGGAAGGCTATTGGACTTCCAAAACTCTATAGGCAAGATACAGGATGATAACACTACTCAGTTGCAAATACATACCTTTACAAAAGGAAGGATTACTCAGAGGATGGCACATTGATTCCAAAGGGTGCTGCTCTGTATCACAAAGGACCATCCCCCAGCATTGAAAACAAACAGAGCTTGCTTGTTTGGATTTCAAAATTGCCTGTGACTGGTGGTGTGCAGACCAAGAATGTTTTATCTATTGAAAATATTCTTAAAGAACAAAGTCAAGTTAAAGACATTTTCAGATAAAAGAAAACCAATAAAATTCATTGTAAGTAAACATGTACTACAGAAAAATGCTATAGGACATTCTTCTGGCAAATGGTAAAGTGAAGTCGCTCAGTCATGTCCGACTCTTTGTTGACCCCATGGACTGTAGCCTACCAGGCTCCTCCATCCATGGGATTTTCCAGACAAGAATACTTGAGTGGGTTGCCATTTCCTTCTCCAGAGGATCTTCCCCACCCAGGGATTGAACTTGGGTCTCCTGCATTTTAGGCAGACGCTTCACCTCCTGAGCCACCAAGGAAGTCTTAATGATACTTTTATCCTCTAGAAGGAATAAGGCATATCAGAAATGGTAAATTTTCTGGTAAATATAAGAAGCTTGCCCTTCCCTTCCTAATTTATTTAAAATATACATAGTTGATTAAAAGAAATTATAGCAATGAATTGTGGCAATGAATTATAGCAATGAATTTATAGCATATATAAATGTAATACATATGAAACACATAAAGGATGGAGGAGTAAATGAACCAACATGGTTATATGGCTTTGATGTTTTATGTTCAAAGATACTACATTAACTCCAAGAAGTACGTGAAAAGTTAAGGATGTAATTCCTAGAGCATTCATCTAAAAATAATTCAGAGGAAAAAAAAGTCAAAGTGTGCCTAAAAATACAGCAGATAAAAATGAAAATCAACAAAGGAAAACACAAATTTATTTAACTGGAAGAGCTATGGAAAGGAATTCACCATCTAATTTTCACAGTGCAATAGCAAAGAGTTATTTTTGTGTTTTCTAAAATATTTATGAGCTCTATGGCCTTAAACTTTAGCAAGAGAAATTTAAACCTGGTATAATAAAGACTGTAAGGCATGTTGAATATTGTTACCTTATATAAGTGCAGAAAATGGTTTGTGTACCTATACAGGTTAAAGTTAGTAATGGCTGCTGCTTCCGCTGCTGCTGCTAAGTCACTTCAGTCATGTCCGACTCTGTGTGACCCCATAGACGGCAGCCCACCAGGCTCCTGCGTCCATGGGATTCTCCAGGCAAGAGTACTGGAGTGGGTTGCCATTGGCTATTGCTATATTAATGGAAAGTTAGCCCTTTATAAAGGAAATGATTTTTCTTTTTTCTTCTAACTGGAGATTAAAGAAATATCATTTCTAAGCAGTAAAATTTTTCATCCTAACTTTGAGCTTTACTTTAAAATGTAATTATTTGGGCTTCATTCAAAATAGATATAGTATGCACAGTGATAAGAGTGAAAAATGTTCTTAATAAACCAAATTCCTAGTAAAACAAGTGAAGATATGTTCTCAATGTTTTGCCTACAAGCAAAAGCCAAAATTTTATATACTTTCTTAGGTACAATGGGTTCCAAATTGATGATACAATTTTACATGTAAGTCAAAGTAGTCACTCTGGCATTCTCGTCTGCAGTTATTTATTCAACTTCTCACATTTTTATGAGTCTAGAGGTTTCTGAGCACAACACTGAAATATTCCAATTATTATGCCATGTCCTTACTCAAAGAAACAACTGCTGAACTCTGATAGAGATAAATTCAATATTCTTCTCTGATTCTAAGCCTGGATCTTAACAAAACTGAAAAAAATACATGGTACAATTTGCTGTGTGTATTTATGACAACAGTGATGCTGAGAGGGGAAAGGTTAACATAAAATTCATTTAATAGGTTAGTTTATCAAAGTAACCAAGAATGACTTTGGATTCAGGAAATAAAAACTGATGGGGGTGGGGAGTGAACGCCAAAGAAGGAGGCATGTCTGAATACAGATGTGGCCTGATGTCAGAGTTTCATAGAGAAAGGACAGTGAAAGAATTCCTAGTGTTCTCCCAAAATTACAATTCAATGTATGTTATGCCTCAATTAAATAACAAAAACTGCCACCCAGTATTTCAGTGGCACTCATATATTTACACACTACGGAAGTACCCTGTACTTATTAACTGGTATAGTAAAATAAAAGCTATAGTTATTGGTTTCAATCTAGACAGTTGACTTCACAACTACCTACAATTCATAAATTTTTTTCCATTTTCACTTTAAAAAAATCATGTTACCTAAAAACATTATTTATGCAAAATTACATATTCAGATTAATTATGATACAGATTTCTAAGCAAAATTCCATATCTATGCAGTGCATTTTGAAATTTTCTAAGTTGTCTTTCACGTCAAGTATAACTTTGTATAAGTGGTCATGTCTCAAAGATTGCATCCTTAAGAACCATGTTTTTAGTGAAGATTATATGTTCAGACCTTTCTGTTTTTGTTATTGTTTTGTTATTTTTGTATTGTTTTGTTATTGTTGTTTTGTTATTTGTTGGGTTTGGAGTCTACAGCTTTCTAATGGATTATTAATGGGCCAAGGAATTAAAAATATTCATGATTTTGGTCTCTAGATAATAAAACACACATCAAGGTATCTATTTTTTTCTCAGTTATATTGAGGACTAGACTTGGAATTAAAAAAATGAAAATTGAGTATATATAATTCAGCATTTGTTGCTTTCACCAGAATAAGGCCTAGGCTGACTGCAATAAGCTAAAGCTTGGTGGTATGGGCCTACATAAATGCAACAAAAGAGAGGCAGAGTCATGGCAGGTTTCAAACATGCTCTAGTTTCTAGAAACCCTGTGCTTCTCATGTGCTTGTATATGGGATATCACATCTTCAGCAGCTTTTTTAGTTCATCAAGCACTGCTGAGCCATTCTCAGTATACCAGGTTTCTCCAAGGACATAAAAGCAATATAAATGCATTTCCTGAGATCATTATACTTTTGTTAATATGCTTTCACTGTGTGATTAGAAATCAAATTCTAAAATTTGATTTGGTAAATATTAAGTGCCTTATTATGGGCAAATCATGCAGGGTTGTTCAAAGATAAAGTGATATAATCTATCTCCTAGTAGCTTATCATACCAATGAGAACTGTTAAACAAGGTAGTAATATTAAGCCACTAGTTATAAAAGAATTTTAAAATCAGGATAATCAGAATTTTAAAATCAGGGAGATCTGGGTTCAACCTGGGTTGGGAAGATCCCCTGGAGAAGTGAAAGGCTACCCACTCCAGTATTCTGGCCCAGAGAATTCCATGAACTGTATAGTCCATGCGGTCACAAAGAGTTGGACACAACTGAGTGACTTTGACTTTCACTTTCTTTACCTTTGGGCTTCCCCTGTAGCTCAGATGGCAAAGAATCTGCCTGCAATGCAGAAGACCTGGGTTCAATCCCTGGGTCAGAAAGATCCCCTGGAGAAGGGAATGGCAACCCACTCCAGCATTCTTGCCTGGAGAATTCCATGGACAGTGAAGCCTGATGGGCTATAGTCCATGAGGTCTGCAAAGAGTCTGGACAGGACTAACACTTCCATGTTCACTTTTCTTTACCACTAGCTCCACCTAGTAAGCCATATATGGCAGCCATGTCTATTATATGTACTAATCAATCTAATCAAATAAATAAATATATATATATATATATATATGATGCTACTTTATGTACTACCAGCACATACCAATGAAATCAGTACAAACAATAGAACAGCATATAATTTACTTGCAAAATTAACCGTGCAGAAAACAATCACAGGAGTTAGAGAAAGAAGGGAGTCCTTCATGTTAAAGCACTCATTGATTTGGATAGCAGTTAAACAAATACAAAGTGAAGAAAGGACTGGTTTCTCTGATAGAACTACACACATGGTAGAACTACTTTCAAGAGTACTGCTTGTTAAGTTTCCTGGAGATCTTGTTATAATTCAGATTCTGATTTAGCAGGCCTGGGCTGGGGGCTAAGGTTCTACCTGTCTATCAACTTTCCAGGTAATGCCAATGGTGTTGGGCCCACCAGAGCAATTTACTTTAGAGCATACACTTCAGAGTAATTTACATCCCAGTCTATCTCTAGTCTACCTTAACCACAGAACAGATTCATGTAACTGTTTCACATATTAACAATGACATTCTTGAAGGCAGGAACATACCCTTTAGGAGTAAACATAAGAGTAATAAATGCAGTTATATTACAAATTAAGTTGTTATATGTAAGCCTCACGGTAAGTGAAAAGCTAAAATCTATGGTCAGTTCAGTTCAGTTCAGTGGCTTAGTCATGTCCAACTCTTTGAGACCCCATGGACTGCAGTATGCCAGGCTTCCCTGTCTATCACCAACTCCCAGAGCTTGCTCAAACTCACGTCCATTGAGTTGGTGATGTCATCCAACCATCTCATCCTCTGTTGTTCCCTTCTCTTCCCACCTTCAATATTCCCAGCATCAGGGTCTTTTCCAATCAGTCAGTTCTTTGCATCAGGTGCCCAAGCTGAAGTTTCAGCTTCAGCATCAGTCCTTCTAATTAATATTCAGGATTGATTTCCTTTAGCATGAACTGGTTGAATCTCCTTGCTGTCCAAGGGACTCTCAAGAGTCTTCTCCAACACCACAGTTCAAAAGCATCAATTCTTCAGCGTTCAGCTTTCTTTATAGTCCAGCTCTCACATCTATACATGACTGGAAAAACCATAGCTTTAACTAGACAGACCTATGTTGGCAAAGTAATGTCTCTGCTTTTTAATATGCTGTCTAGGTTAGCCATAGCTTTGCTTCCAGGGAGCAAGTGTCTTTTAATTTCATGGCTGCAGTCACCATCTGCAGTGATTTTGGAGCCCCCCAAAATAAAGTCTCTCACTCTTTCCATTGTTTCTCCATCTATTTGCCATGAAGTGATGGGACCAGATGCCATGATCTTAGTTTTCTGAATGTTGAATTTTAAGACAACTTTTTCACTCTCCTCTTTCACTTCCATCAAGAGGCTCTTTAGTTCTTCTTCACTTTCTGCCATAAGGGTGGAGTCATCTGCATATCTAAGATTATTGACATTTCTCTCGGCAATCTTGATTTCAGCTTGTGCTTCATCCAGTCCAGCATTTCTCATGATGTACTCTGCATATGAGTTAAATAAGTAGGGTAACAACATACAGCCTCGATGTACTCCTTTCCCAATTTGGAACCAGTTTGTTGTTCCATGTCCAGTGTTCTTGACCTGCATACAGATTTCTCAGGAGGCAGGTTAGGTGGTCTGGTATTCCTATATCTTGAAGAATTTTCCACAGTTTGTTGTGATCCACAAAGTCAAAGACTTTGACATAGTCAATAAACCAGAAGTAGATGTTTTTCTGGAACTCTCTTGTTTTTTCGATGATCCAACAGATGTTGGCAATTTGATCTCTGGTTCCTCTGCCTTTTCTAAATCCAGCTTGAACATCAGTAAGTTGGTTCATATACTGTTGAAGCCTGGCTTGGAGAATTTTGAACATTACTTTACTAGCATGTGAGATGAGTGCAATTGTGTAGTAGTTTGAGCATTCTTTGGCATTGCCTTTCTTTGGGATTGGAATGAAAACTGACCTTTTCCAGTCCTGTGGCCACTGTCACACAAAAGGTAATGAGAAAGGATCTAAGCGTACCACTAAAGAAAGTCATCAAACCACAAAGGAAGAGAGCAAGCAAAGAAAGGAATTAGGGATCTACAAAAAGAGCCAGAAAACATCAAACAGCAATAAGTACTACCTATCAATAATTACTTTAAATGTAAATGGACTAATTTCTTCAATCAGAAGAATGGCTGAATGAATTTAACAAGGGCCACTGTATGCTGCCTACAACAAATTCATTTCAGGTGAGAGGACTCAAAATGGATTAAAGACCTGAAACCATAAAACTCTTAGAAGAATTGTCAGTAAGCTCCTGCATGGACTTCCCTGGTGGTTCAGATGGTAAAGAATCTGCCTGCAATGCAGGAGACCTGGGTTTGATTCTGGGTTTGGGCAGATCCCCTGGAGAACGAAATGCTACCCACTCCAGTATTCTTGCCTGGAAAATCCCATGGACAGAGGAGCCTGGCGGGCTACGATTCATGGGGTCACAAAGAATCAGACATGACTAAAGTGACTGACACTTGCACTGGGCGAAGCTCCTTTATGTGAATTCTGGTGATGATTTTTTTGGATTTGACACCACAAGCAATGACAACAACAACAGTAGAAATTAATATGTGGGACTACATCAAACTAAAGCTTCTACACAGCAAAAGAAACCATCAACAAAATGAAAACACAATCTACTGAATGGGAGAAAATACTTGCAAAGTATTTATTTGATATGGTTCAAAATTGGGAAAGGAGTACATCAAGGCTGTATGTTGTCACCCTGCTTATTTAACTTGTATGCAGAGTACATCATGTGAAATGCTGGGCTGGATGAGTTACAAGCTGGAATCAAGATTGCCAGGAGAAATACCAGCAACCTTAGATATGCAGATGATAACACCCTAATGGTAGAAAGTGAAGAGGAACTAAAGAGCCTCTTGATGAAAGTGGAAAAGGAGAGTGAAAGAGCTGGCTTAAAATCCCACATTCAAAAAAAACTAAGATCATGGCATCCGATTCATCAATTTATGGCAAATAGATGGGGAAAAAGTGGAGAATGACAGGTTTTATTTTCTTTGGCTTCAAAATCACTGTGGACAGTGACTGCAGCCACGAATTTAAAGACTCTTGCTCCTTGGAAGAAAATCTATGACAAACCTAGACAGCGTATTAAAAAGTAGAGATATCACTTTGCTAACAAAGGTCTATGTAGTCAAAGCTATGGGTTTTCCATTAGTCATGTATGGATGTGAGAGTTGGACCATAAAGAAGGCTCAGTGCCGAAGAATTGATGCTTTCAAACGCAGAAACCCTTGAGAGTCCCAAGGAGATCAAACCAGTCAATTCTAAAGGAATCAATCCTGAATATTCGCTGGAAGGACTGATGCTGAAGCTTCAGTACTTTGGCCACTTGATATGCAGAGCCGACTCACTGGAAAAGACCCTGATCCTGGGAAAGGTGGAGGGCAGAAAGAGAAGGGGACAGCAGAGGATGAGATGGTTAGGTAGCATCACTGACTCAATGCACATGAATTTGAGCAAACTCCTGGAGATAGGGAAGGATATGATAGGGAAGGAGATAGGGAAGAGAAGCCTGGCATGCTGCAGTCCACGGGATCACAAAGAGTCAGACACAACTTAGCTACTGAAAAACGACAACAATCCCATATATGTTTAAAAACTCATACAAATCAATAGTAAAAAACTAAAGAATCCAATTTAAAAAGTGGACAGAGGATATGGATATACATTTTCCAAAGAAGACATACAGATGGCCAAAACGGATATGAAAACATGTTCACATCACTACCACTAGAGAAATGCATGTCAAAACCACAGTATCACCTATACATGTTATCATTCTAACATGTATCACCTAATACATGTTACAGTGGCTAGTATAAAAAAAAGAAATAATAAGTGTTGAAGGATATAGAGAAAAGAGAAGCCTTGTGCACTCTTGGGATTGTAAACTGGTGTAACCATTATAGAAAACAGTGTAAGTTTCCTCCACAATTAAAAAACAGGCCTGCCATATTATTCAGCAACTCTACTTCTAAGTATTTATCCAAACATAAAGTATACTAATCTGAAAACACACATATATCCCATGTTCACTTACCTCAGATTTGTGATTTTTGCAGCCTGGATATCCAAAGGAACTGGAATTGGTCTGACCCATTATAAACTGCTGACTTTTGTGGTAAAACATCTCTCTATCATTCTCACTAAACATATCACACTTGGTTTTAGTAGGAGAAAGTCTACATACAATGTCCCATTGCTGTATAAAATAGAATATTCATCCTTCCCAGATAAAATTAATTTTACAGGTGATTGCAGGTATTTGAAAGAACTGAAACTTCATCCAAGAGTATGGTATTTCAGGGTTCCAAAATACAAAGAATAACATTCAATAAAGTAAAATACATCTATAAGAAGTATGGATAGGCAAAGAGGTGAATTGACATGCAGCTGTTTCATGTTGGTAGAAAGAGAGGACTTAGAGGGAGCAAAACACAAAGGATACAGTTGTCTTCCTAGGCTAATCAAGGCAACATGCTGGCCTAGGGTGAAGTTTTTAGATCCATTCACAAGGTGAAGTTTTTAGATCCAGTCACAATACAGACAGGTCAGACTGAGCGGATGTCCATAACAGATCACAAGCCGCAATGAGCTGGGCCTATTCAGGCTTGGGTACAGCTTGAGGAACACACATTTTTACGGTGCTCTGTACATGATCCCAAGTGAAAGTTGTAAACTCACATTCTATATGTTATCAAGACTTTTATTAAGCCTTGGACTCCTTTATCCACAAAAAGCATTTTGAAAAATACTGAAAGTAATTAGACAAGGGACTGAGTTTGAGTTGGGAGAATAGAGAATGTTATGATACTTTTTCTCTTTTTACTACTGCATTCCTAACCAAAGGGGAAACTGAATAATGGCACACTTTACCATCTTTCTTTCCTCTTTTATTTACTTTATGACATTAGAAAATTTTAGTTTGATAATAAAACAATAGTGATATCATCATGTCTTATGGCAGGCAAAATAATAATCCTTAAAGATGTCCATGCTCTAATCCCCAGATCCTGCAAATATGTTACCTTATATGATACCAACAGCCTCTACAGATATGATTAAGAGTATAGATCTTAAGATGGGAATAGTATCCTGGATTATCTGACTGAATCCAGTTTAATAATATGATAAATATTCCCAACTGGGTCAGAAAGAAAAGACAGAAAAAGAAGGAGAATGTTGAAATGTGAGAAGGACTCAGGCTGCTGTTGCTAGCTCTGAAGACAGAGGAAGAGGAGCATGTGCCAAGGAATGTGGCTGGGCTCTAGAAGCTGGAAAAGACTAGAAAATATCTTCTTCCCCAAAGTCTTCAGGTGGAATAGAGCTCTGCCAACACTCCTTTTAGCCTAGTGT
Organism: Bos taurus; assembly: GCF_002263795.3. NCBI lineage: Eukaryota > Metazoa > Chordata > Mammalia > Artiodactyla > Bovidae > Bos > Bos taurus. Next base: position 35,911,661 of record NC_037328.1, on the reverse strand, counting down.
GGCTTGTATTGGACTTCTCTCTTGCCAAACTGTAAAATGACTGATTTGTATTATTTAGACTGCTACATTTGTGGTAATTTATTACAGCAGAGGGGCTTCTCTGGTGGCTCAGTGGTGAAGAATCTGCCTGCCAATGCAGGAGATGCAGATTCAACCCATGGGTTGGGAAGATCCCCTAGAAAATGAATGGCAACCCATTCTAGTATTCTCACCTGGATAATCCCATGGACAGAGGAATCTGGCGGGCTACACTTTATGGGGTCCCAGAAGAGTCAGACATGACTGAAGTGACTAGGCACGTAAGCATGATACATCAACAGCATAGAATATTAGGCTGCCGCTAAGAAGAGGGAAAAGCTCAGTTTTCATCCCAATTCCAAAGAAGGGCAGTGCTAAAGAATGTTCAAATTACCAGACAATTGTGCTCATTTCCCATGCTAGTAAGATTATGCTCAAAATCCTTCAAGCTAAGCTTTAGCAGTACTTGAATCGAGAAATTCCAGATGTACAAGCTGAGTTTATAAAAGGCAGAGGAACCAGAGATCAAATTGCCAACATTTGTTGGATCACAGAGAAAGCAAGGGAATTCTAGAAAAACATCTACTTTTGTTTCATTGACTACGTGAAAGCCTTTGACTATGTGGATCACAACAAACTGTGGAAAATTCTTAAAAAGATGGAAATACCAGACCATCACACCTGAGAAACCTGTATTTGGGTCAAGAAGCAACAGTTAGAACCTTACATGGAACAATTTATTGGTTCAAAATTGAGAAAAGAGTACAACAAGGCTGTATATTGTCACCTTGTTTATTTAACTTACATGCTGAGTACATCATGTGGAATGCTAGCCAGATGAGTTACAAGCTGGAATCAAGATTGCAGGGAGAAATATTAACAACCTCAGACATGCAGATGATATCATGCTAATGGTAGAAAGGAAAGAGGAACTAAAGAACCTCTTGATGAGTGAAAAAGCTGGCTTAAAACTCAACATTCAAAAAAATAAGATCATGGCATCCAGTCACATCACTTCATGGCAAATAGAAGGGGAAAAAGTCAAAGCAGTGACAGATTTTCCCTTCCTGTGCTCCAATCACTGCAGATGGTGACTGCGGCCATGAAATTAGGAGATACTTGCTTCTTGGAAGGAAGGCTATGATAAATCTAAAGAGCATATTAAAAAGCAAAGACATCACTTTGCCAACAAAGGTCTGTACAGTCAAAACTATGGTCTTTCCAGTAGTCATGTATGGATGTGAGATCTGGACCATAAAGAAAGCTTAGGGCTGAAGAATTGATGCTTTTGCAATGTGGTACTGGAGAAGACTCTTGAGAGTTGCTTGGACAGCAAGGCGATCAAACCAGTCAATCCTAAGGGAAATCAATCCTGAATACTCATTAGAAGGACTGATGCTGAAGATCCAATACTTTGTGCAAAAAGACCCTGATGCTGGGAAAGATTGAAGGCAAAAGGAGGAGGTGGCAAAGGATGAGATGGTTAAATAGCACCACTGATTCAATGGACATGAATCTGGGCGAACTTCAGGAGGTAGTGAGTGATGGGGGAGGCCTGGTATGTCACAGTCTATGGGTCACAAAGAGTCGGACACAACTTAGCAACTGAATAACAACAAGAGTGAATTCGCATGGTTGATTTTAAGACCCCACTGAAACAGTATTAAGCAATAATAGTTGCTGCTAAGTCGCTTCAGTGATGTCCGACTCTGTGCGACCCCAGAGACGGCAGCCCACCAGGCTCCCCCGTCCCTGGGATTCTCCAGGCAAGAACACTGTAGTGGCTTGCCATTTCCTTCTCCAATGCATGAAAGTGAAAAATGAAAGTGAAGTCACTCAGGTTGTCTACTTGAAAGTTATACAGTTGTGTTCGACTCCCAGCGACCCCATGGACTGCAGTCTACCAGGCTCCTCTGTCCATGGGATTTTCCACGCAAGAGTACTGGAGTGGGGTGCCATTGCCTTCTCCGATTAAGCAATAATAGTAAGATGCAAATAAGTGTATACGATATTGTATTTTTTAAAAGCAAATATTGATAAATCCCAAACATGTGGGTAATTACGTAAGTAAATTTTGACAGATTACTATCTCTAAATGAAAATGAATGCCTTGAAAATTACAGGATAAAGAGGAAGTTAATAAAGATAGCAATAAAAAACTGTATGGCATGCTTTCATCTCAGTCAAATCATACCTATGTAAATGATACATACATAAAAAAATCTGAACAGTAGACCTATCTGCTTGTCAGATGATCATGATACATTAACGGAAAAAGATCTGCAAAATGGTGGATGTAATAGTTTTGTTTTGTAAAACAGAAATTAAAAAACAAATATTTTTAAATGTTCAGTTTATATCAGCTATGAGAGAAATGTGGAAAGATGTACATTGGTAGGCAGGTAGAAATGGTTCACTTTGCATTTAAACATAACTTTTGCTTTTATTAATAGTTTTATTTTTGAGATTGCTCTTCAGTAACTGTAAATTACAACTACTTGTAGAAACTTTTGGCTTAATATTATCACACAATCTAATCAATTTCTGAGTTTTAGGAGAGGGAATTAAAAATGACCATAAATGAGGCACAAGCAGTAGTTCTTGGGAAAATTTCAAAAGTATGAGAATTATTTTAATTTTTTTAAGTTTTTAAGTTTCACAGGAATCTATAATTTCAAATAGTATTTATCAACCTCCCTTTTACCCTTATATATTTGCTATCATAATTAGTGGTATAATGGATTAAAATTTTCTTTCATGCCTTTTCAAATATATAATACAATTTTAAATAAAGAAGAGTTTTCATTGCCAGTTACTATCAAAATGATTGATTAATGAAGGGAATTTCAGAGATAAAGGCAAACCCTAGAGCAATATTTATAAGCTCACTTTGCCATTCAAAATGCTTTTAAAACTTATGCAAGACATGGCTTTAACTTCAGTTTATTCAATGTGAGGTTTCTTCTAGCCTCAAGGTGGATGTCATTGTGTAATGGTTAAGAGCACAGGCTTGCAATATTAAAAATTCTATAATCCTTAACACCTGTGTGACCTTGGAGACCTCACTTAACCTCCCTGATTCTCAGTTTCCTTATAGGGATGACAATGGTACCTACTCTACTATACTAATAATAACAGTACACAGGGATGATTTTAGTACCTTCTTTATGTGAAACTGTGAGGATAATAATAATCCATTGTTTATGCAAAATTTCAAAAAATTAACAGCATGACTCTTACACAAATATAAAATAAACATGTCAAAGATTTTATTCAACTAGTTGATTAATGACTAAATCAGTCAGATGACAAGGCTAATTCACCAGGATTTTGAGAAGCTGGGTATTTATAAGCATTTTGAAACATTATTAGTACAAGATTTTTAGGTAGGATAAAAAAACTCATCAATGTCCTATGGGATAATAAATCCATAACAGTTGGATTTATTTTTCTCCTGGACAGAAATTATTTCTATGTGTGTTAGAAAATAAATCTACAAGTTAATATGTAACTTTACTAAATCTTGACTTTTCATCAATAACAGTGAATTTAACAAAGCACATCTCTATTAAATAATTTAGAATTGGTCTGTTTAGATATTAAAAGCACTCACTCTTGCCTTACTCACATATCTAAAATAACTTTCTTAATACCATTTAATGGATAAGGACACTATGAAAATTAGTTATGTTTTTATCACTATTATGCATTTTACAGGTCAAAATGTTTTGTCATCCAATTAGGTTATCGTTTTTCTGTATCACAATGCTTGTCCACCATGTTAGCAAATTCCTTTCATATATATATATATATACATAAAAGACCATCTAAAGAGTATTTTGGAGATCACGTACTGTTCTTACTACTTGCAGGAACCAGAAGGATAACTACGGATTTATAACAAATATTGATTAAGTAACTGTTTCATTCATTCACTAGCATTTGAATGTGACTCTGAGGATACTACACTGAATAAAGACACAGTACTTTTCATGGAACTGTAGCTAATATTTATTTATATGTAATGTTTATTTAAAACTCATTTCGACTTCAAATCTCAATAAATATGCCATTAGCACTGACTCAAAAAGGAGCCTACAGCAAAGTATTTTTGTCAAGTCATATCACCTTTCACCGAGGAACTTCAATTATCTGGAGCAAGTTTATATAGTAACAGCTCTTCTAGTTCCACACATTTTTTTTTTAAACATTCAAAATATTTTTCTGTCTTTAAATAACCAAAATTTAGTGAGATGTCACTAAATGCTCATTAAGCAGATCTTATTAAATCTATTTTGCAGCTAATTTCAAGTTATTTAATAACTTTTTCAATAAAAGAATTTTTCTATAAAGTAAATATATCAGACATTAATAGATTTATGATGAAAAACCAGAGCATATATAATAAAATTATATCATTAAAATATATATCATTTATGTTATGGCCAAGAATATTCCTTTTCTGACAATACATCTATGTGCATATGCTGATAGACTCACTGGTATTCTTCACACTGCACTTCACTGAGTATAGGTATTTGTCATTATCTAAAAACATATATATATATAGGTGAATTTACACACAATGAAGGGATTTTACTTTATGCTATGGTTCTGAAGAAATCCATTGTACTTTTTCTCCCAACATTATATAAACAAAGTCATGTATGTTTTTGCGTATAATTTCAAGGGGCTCACAGACTCTCTAGGATTATATTTTAGTGCAACAAATATACTACAGAAGACTATGTCCATGTTAAAATCTGAATGCCCAGAGAGAATATAGTTTTTTATTCTCTGCCAAACTATTTTCAAGATTAAAAATTCATTTCCAAATTTAATGATGGTACTCAATTTATTTTGTAAATAAGACTAAAGATAAGTTTGCTTAAATTAGAGGCATACAATTAGATATGTGAGGTTAAAGGTTGTTTTTGGTTAAAAATTTTAAACAAGGAATAGTGGTTAGTTATTTCACTGAGATCATATTTACACTTCTATGGCTGATATTAATAATAGGTTTTAACTGAGATTATCAGTAATCTCTGAAGTATTTATGAATCGCATACACCTTGATTAAATAGTGAGGTCCAATCATTATTTTTACAATTTAAATAAGTGATGATTTCTCCACAGGAGGACTTGTGTATTACCGCCATGAGAATGACAGTGTATTCTGTGAGGCTGGTTTACTTGAAGCAACAGTGTAGTAATTACATGCTTTGCTAAGAGAAGGTAAGTGTGCAAACCTAGATGCAGCACTGCTCGGCCCCACTCAAACCAGTATGGAAGTGGGGATGTCATCAAGAGATCCCTAGGGAAACAGGAAATCCTAAGAGAATAACTGTAACAGGTCCAATTATGAAGGCATATCCTCCTTCTCAGGAATGGAGGATTTTGTCCTGTGCCAACTTTGGAGGATTAGGATTTTAATTTATTAGGAAAGGTGATGATTTTTTTTGGCACATCCAACAGCCACATTTCAGATTCTTCATGGTATGTAAAAATACAGAACATTATTTATCCTCTAAAAATTAGAAGTGAAAAATGAATATCCTTTTGCAAATAATTTTCACCCAACCAAAACATCAGCATTTGAAAACAAAATTTAAGCTTTATAAAAGGCAGAAGGAAGTGTTGTTGAGGCTGTAAGGATGCTTCCTACTGAACTGGCAAGCTGAGTGGTGAGCCTTTGCAAAGGGAGAGGCAAAACCAAAGACAGCAACAGGGCAGATCTTACTGACTTTTTAGTATTTGTTTGGAATGTTGATTTTGCACAACAAATAAATATTACTTGTCTACCTTTGAAACAAGACCACATCTGCAAATGGTTTTCCGTTGATAAGCCACATTTGAAAAATCCAGAATGGAAACAAAGTGGCTTTTTTGTTTGCTTTTGTTGCTGTTGTTGCTTGGGAAGAAATAGAGTTGATAAACTATGAAATAATTATTTGTATTGTTTGATCCAGAAAGTGGAATCAAAGTACTAACCTATATTTTCAACGACAACTCACACACTCAAAATGTTTTGTATTTAGCTCTTAGAAAGTCTATTTCTATTATAAATCCAAAATGAAGATTTAATTCATTTTAAATTTCAGGTATTAATATGAATCTTGTGGCTGATTCAAGTCCTTCGGTCTCTGACTTCACTCTGTTTCCCTTGCTCTGTACTTAGTGTCTAATTTATTATTGATCAATCTCTCCTCCATGGGGAAGGTGTCAAATAAAAAAAGAATCTACACAAATTAATTCTAAGCTCATAGCAATATTAAGAAGCTTCGTGGGAACAAAGGTTTATTGTGCTCCTTTAAAATAAAATTTTGGATTATCTGTAGATTTCAATTTTCCATTACCATTGTTACAGATAATTGAGTTGTATTTATACTAAACTGAATGTTATAAAATTCTTCTTAAAGTAATGGAAAAGGCCTAAAAATATTATCTTTCCCTAAGTATGAGATTAATATTTTTTAATACTTAACTAATCAAACTTAAATGACACTCTCAGTTCATGCTATGTCAGAGAGTACAAGTTCCCTACTTTATCAGCTACTTTACAAAGTAGGTTTTTAAAATTTGCATGTACACACTGAAGAATGTAGAGACATATGACAGCCTACTGGATTTCTTAAGGAATGAGCTGGAAATTACAGAAGGACCTGAAAATAAAGTAAATACTATCAGATCAGATCAGATCAGATCACTCGCTCAGTCGTGTCTGACTCTTTGCAACCCCATGAATCGCAGCACGCCAGGCCTCCCTGTCCATCACCAACTCCCGGAGTTCACTCAGACTCACGTCCATCGAGTCAGTGATGCCATCCAGCCATCTCATCCTCTGTCGTCCCCTTCTCCTCCTGCCCCCAACCCCTCCCAGCATCAGAGTCTTTTCCAATGAGTCAACTCTTCGCATGAGGTGGCCAAAGTACTGGAGTTTCAGCTTTAGCATCATTCCTGCCAAAGAAATCCAGGGCTGATCTCCTTCAGAGTGGACTGGTTGGATCTCCTTGCAGTCCAAGGGACTCTCAAGAGTCTTCTCCAACACCACAGTTCAAAAGCATCAATTCTTTGGCACTCAGCCTTCTTCACAGTCCAACTCTCACATCCATATATGACCACAGGAAAAACCATAGCCTTGACTAGACGAACCTTTGTTGGCAAAGTAATGTCTGTGCTTTTGAATATGCTATCTAGGTTGGTCATAACCTTCCTTCCAAGGAGTAAGCGTCTTTTAATTCTATGGCTGCAGTCACCGTCTACAGTGATTTTGGAGCCCCTCAAAACAAAGTCAGCCACTGTTTCCACTGTTTCTCCATCTATTTGCCGTGAAGTGATGGTACCAGATGCCATGATCTTAGTTTTCTGAATATTGAGCTTCAAGCCAACTTCTTCACTCTTCTTTTGCACTTTCACCAAGAGGCTCTTTAGTTCTTTGTTTTCTGCCATAAGGGTGGTGTCATCTGCATATTTGAGGTTACTGATATTTCTCCAAGCAATCTTGATTCCACCTTGTACTTCACCAGCCCAGCATTTCTCATGATGTACTCTGCATATAAGTTAAATGAGCACAGTGACAATATACAGCCTTGACATACTTCTTTTCCTATCTGGAACCAGTCTGTTGTTCCATGTCCAGTTCTAACTATTGCTTCCTGACCTGCATACAGATTTCTCAAGAGGCAGTTCAGGTGGTCTGGTATTCCCATCTCTTTCAGAATTTTCCACAGTTTTTTGTGATCCACACTGTCAAAGGCTTTGGCATAGTCAATAAAGAGTAGACTTAACTGCTAGATATTTAAATGTTCTATCTCTGACCTTTACACTGTATTGATTAAGTTCCGGTGCAGGAAACTGCAGGAGTTCATTAAGTTACCTTAGGAGAGAAGGAGACAGACCCTGGGACCTGGGAACATGTGATCCCTTTTGGCCTGGCTGTCTTGAGGTTAAATATTATATAATAACTAGATGCCAATTATTCCTACATCTCTTCATCCTTCTCAAAGTAAGGTGTTTATCTCAGGGCTATCATGGTAGGGATGTATTGGTTTGGCCACAAAGTTTGTTCAGGTCTTTCGTAATATCATATGGAAAAACCCAAATGAAATTTTTGGCCAACCCAATTATTTCTTGGCACCAAAAAGCAATACCAAAGAACACTGGGAATAAAAGGTGAGTTTACTTTGAAGGCTGTTGAAATTATGCTTCATTGCTTTCCAAGTTATTTAATAAAATGACTAAAGTATGATCCATTTTTCTAAGCTTTTTTTTTTTTAAATAGGGCTTTGAAATCTCAGTTTCATGCATGCTTAGTCACTCAGTCATCTCCCACTGTTTGCGACCCCATGTACTGTAGCCCACCAGGTTTCTCTGTCCATGGGATAATCCCAGCAAGAATACTGGATTGAGTTGCCATTCCCTCTTCCAGGGGATCTTCCCAACCCAGGAATCAAACCTGTGTCTCCTGCGTTTGTAGGCAGATTCTTTACCACTGAGCCACCTGGGAAGCTCTGAAATCTCAACTGCAGAATGTTAGTTTCATGCAAATGAGAAGTACACATACTGGAGTAATTGATTAGGTTTTAAAATCTTTGGTGCTTAGGTTATATGAAAATAATGTTTACATAAAAATCGTATTTGTTTATGATATAGAAAACAAAATGTATCCTATACATTTTATTCATGGTTTGACCAAGAAAATCTAAGAAAATTCTTTAAATAGGTAAGGGTAACAATAGAAACAATGATAATAACACCTTCCATTGTCCATCAATTAGCCATGGACCTTCAAACACATTCTAGGTGCTGTAGTAGTGTCAGCCATTCAAGGAATGTATATAATAGTGGGTAAGACAAACAGTGGGAGAAGGCAATGGCACCCCACTCCAGTATTGTTGCCCGGAAAATCCCATGGATGGAGGAGCCTGGTAGGCTGCAGTCCATGGGGTCGCTAAGAGTCAGACACGACTGAGCGACTTCACTTTCACTTTCCACTTTCATGCATTGGAGAAGGAAATGGCAACCCACTCCACTGTTCTTGCCTGGAGAATCCCATGGACGGAGAAGCCTGGTAGACTGCAGTCCATGGGGTCGCACAGAGTCAGACACGACTGAAGCAACTTAACAGCAGCAGCAGTAGCAGCAAGCTTATAGAGATATATCAAACCGAAATGGGAGCATTAAACCAGGAAAACTGACTTCCTGAGATGAGGCAAAGGTTGACAAAGTTTTATAGAGAACTCTACCTGAAAATATTAGATATTTACTGGACTTACAAGCAGAGAAGGGCATCCTAATTGGAGAGACTGGTCATGTAAGGCGCAGAGGAGGAAAAAAAACCCATAAACTTTACGAGGAAGACAAGCAGCTAAAGAGCATAAGTGTCAGAGCTGAGTTTTTAAAAATATGCAAGTACAGAAGGCTAAGAAATCTGTAGTTTTACTTATAACCTAGGGAGAGTCATTGACACATATTAAAATAAGCAAACTGCACAAAGAGAAATCGTTTCCAGCTGTTCTAGAATGAGGATTGCAGAAACATAAAAACAGGTTTCCTGATATAGAACTGTGTCTCATTCGGGTTCCCTTATCCTGGTTGAGGGAAATAAAAGAAATTCTTGCTACCCAAACAAATTCAGTATAAGAGGGCCAAGAAAACATGCAGGGTTTCTGCGGGTGTGTTCAGAGTAGCATGCAATGGGGCCTAGAAGTGGTAGGAGAATGCAAGATGAGAACTAACATATGGGGAGCATCCAACACATGTCATGAAATATCTTTTAGCCCACAGAATCTTATTGTTTTCATGGCAATCCTATGAAGTGTGAATTATCATCTCAAAGTTAAATATGGTTAAACTAAGTTCCAGAGAGGGGAACTTGCCCAAGATAATAGCAGTGTGCAGGCAGAGACAGGTTCTGAAACTCTGCCTATGTGGTATCACAATTTACAGTATCACAACTTATGCTCTTTTTTGTAGAATCTCCCACCTTAAGTAGCATCTCTCTGATTGAATATATAATAACTGGACAACCAACCACTCCCCAATCCTACTGCCTTCTGGATGTGATTCTGAGCTGACTGTTCTCTGGTTTTATGGGGAAGACGTGATGCAGTCAGAAGCCAGGTCAATACACCTCTGTGATGCCAGAAAGGGTTAATCTCTCAAAGAGGTCACAGTGTTAAAGAAAAGGGAATAGATCTAGAGATGGATCCAGAGATATTTTATAAGCAGAACTGAGAGGATAAGGTGACCCATTCAGCATATGAAGTGAAGGGGAGCTGAGCATTAAGGAATGACTCTTCTGACTTGGGAGTGAGACCGAAGAAGGTCCAATCAACCAACATATAAAACGTGGGAGGAGATACAAGCTCCATGATTAAGAAATCAAGTTTGGCCTGCAAACAATGAGACATACTTTAGTAATTATTCAAATGAATTCAGAAGAGAGAAACCAGGGATTTGCAATAGCATATTTAATACATTTCCTGGTAATTAATTTATGGCAGGCCCAGGCAAAGGAACACTATAGTAAACTATAAAATTCATTATCAATTAGGTCAGAACAACTCTGAGGACTATTATTCAAGATCACTTAAATATATCAAATACAATTTTAAGATCTGAAACTCTTTTTCCGGTGAGAGATATGCACATCACACTGGAAAGTTCATTTATTATGCTATAGTATGAAAAGCTATAAGGACAAATAAGACACTATGAAGAGTAGGAAAATGGATTTATTACCATGACATATTTTTATGTACTTTGGCTACTGCATAATTTGAGGTGATTTGGCATAATAATAGTTCTTATGATCAGTATCTTCAAGTTTGAACATTATTTTTGACTCTGAGAGGAAATACAAAATATGTTCTTAAACATAAAAATTCAGGAGTTAGGGAAGGATGTTTGGAGAGATGGATAGTTCAAATAAAAACAAAAAAATTTTTTCCTTGTCTTGTTTTGAGAGCTTTCATCCTTACAGAATTATCCTGAGTTGAAAATAGGTAGAATTTATTTCTTTGAATCAATATGACATTTTGGGCTCTCTGTATTCAAAAGAAATGCAAGAGTGTGTTTCATAGGTGAAGAATATGTTTATGAAAGCACACCTTAACACACTGACGGTCATGTGTAGCTGTCAATCTGGTTCCCATAATTCCAAGCCTGTTTCCATTGACAGATTTATACTATGACTATGGTTTAATTCATTCATGAGTACTATTGAGTATCTCCAACATATCAGGCAGCATCCTAGGTATGGACCTGGGAATAAAACTGAAAATGTCCTTTCCTAGGGGGAGAGACAAAAATAGATCAACAAATAAATACAATTTCCGTAGGGGTTTGTGCTATGATGAGTGAAAGATGAAAATGCATGTATTACATAGATGAGTTCGAAATGGTGGACAGGAAACCAATCATGTAGCATCTTACAGAGTATGATAAGGAATACATATTAGTATAGAACTGACAGGACTTGCTGATGATTTGGATAGGAGGTGAGTGGGGAAAAGAGGAGTTAAGAATGACACTCATAGTTTGGCCTTTGTTTTATGGTACGATAAGAAAGGGGCTTCCTTGGTGGCTCAGATGGTGAAGAATCTGCCTGCAATGCATGAGACCTGGGTTCGATCCCTGGGTTGGGAAGATCTCCTGGAGGAGTGCATGGCAATCCCTTCAGTATTCTTGACTGGAGAATCCCCATGGACAGCCTGGTGAGCTACAGCCCATAGGGTCACAAAGAGTTGGACATGACTGAAGTGACTTAGCATGCACGCAGGCACCGTAAGAAAAACAGGGAAGATATGGGAGGAACTTCGAGAACACGATTTGGAACATGGTAATTAGACACACAAAGAAGACATGTTTGTAGATAGATAGTGGGATGGATGTAGATAGAACATTCAAAGGAAGATGTGGCCAGAGCCATTTGAGATCTTAGTTTAGAGGTCACGGACAATTCAGTGCTGGGACTGTACATCTGGAAAACCATATGTAAATTTTTTTAAGCCATAAGAATAGTTGAGATAACCTGAGTATGGATAATGAAGGAAAAGGAGAGACTCCTTGAGCATCCCAAAGTCTTCAAGTCCTGAAAAAGAGGATGAGCTGCAAGGTTAGACTATGAATGGATCAGAGGGTCTTAAGGCAGAATACCTTTGCTTTAACTCAAACTGGCAACCCACTATGGCTTATAAACTGTTGACATCTTCTATCACAACTAAGAATCAGTGCACTGGAAAAACAAATATTTTAAAAGAAATGTTATGTAGAATGGGGACCACTGAGATTTCTAAATCTAGAATGAGAAATTAGTATAAGCAAAAATATTTTTCACAGATGGTAACATTATGGATATCCATTTGGGAAAAGAAAATGGCTCAATTATTAAACAGATACTTCGAGTTGTGGTACTGTAGCATACATGATATGGTATGCCATGCTACCTGTTCAAAAATATCAAAGTCCATATACATGGTAACACAATTATCTTATGGTTGCATTAATATTTTAAATAATAATGTTCACTTCTATACAACTTGAAACTTTAATCTTAATTTATCTACTTAAAAAATAATTGCAATATACGGTGGTGATTTAGTCACTAAGTCATGTCTGACTTTTGCGACCCCATGGACTGTTTCCCTCCAGGCTCCTCTGTCCATGGGATTTCCTGGGCAAGAATACTGAAGTGGGTTGCCATGCCTCCTCCAGATCTTCCCGATCCAGGGATCAAACCCAGGTGTACTACAGGCAGTTTCCTGCATTGCAGGCATATCCTTTACCAACTCCCCTTTACCAGGGAAGCGCACTGTAATATATAGTGGAACTATAACTTTGTCTGTATGTTCCAAGTCTCCTGCAACTGTGTTATCATACTTTCATAATTTAAAAAAGAAAAAAACCCTGAAATTTTATAAAACATTGTTTGATTAACCCAGAGGACTGTATAAGCCTGGAAGGTAAATATTATTTATCACCACTATGCTAATAAGCACACTGGGACTCAAAGAGACTAATTTGAATGATGTCATCTGGCTATTAGCTAGCACATATATGACCTGAACAAGGAACTTATAACTCCTAATCCACCACTTTCCCAAGATCACTATTTATTATATAGTTTGATTTCTTTTTAACACTTAGAATCAGAGGCATGTCTGTTGGCCGCACAAGTGGTGCGCTGCATGGGTAGCTATGAACTGAGCCCTCACACTGGGCAGTAAGCAGCCTGAGCAACACAAGCAGCAGCTATGATAAAAGTAACACTTTAACACTTAACTGAAAGGAGCAGGTCTTTCAGAAGCAGACACACAAAGCTCAGAAGCTAGAAAGGAAAAGGATACATTCTGAATCCATACAGTTCAGTTCAGTTCAGTTCAGTTCAGTGGCTCAGTCGTGTCTGACTCTTTGTGACCCCATGAACCACAGCATGCCAGGCCTCCCTGTCCATCACCAACTCCAAGTGGGAATAAAAATATCTCTGTATAGATGGCAACAAAGTCCAAAGACAACAAATGGGCGTGTGGAGTAAAGGCACTTGCAATCTGGAGAACATGGCTTTCAGAATGACTGACCAGAATCGTGGATGGGGGTGGCGGGTGTAGGCAGTAGGGGGAGAGTCAATAAAGAAAACCCAAAAATTAATAAATAAAATAAAACAATATACTTCAAATAGCCTCAGACACCTTGTGAGATAAGAGCTAAAACCAATTTGTTATTCCATCAGGGATAATTATTGTTTCTCCAAATAATAAAAAAGAAAAATTGGATTTGTCAAATGATTATTATCTGTTAAATCTAAAATTCCGTTGTTTTCTTATGATATTTGGTTTGTTTTTAATTTTCCATAAATATTTCTCTTAATTCACTTTTATCCTTAATTCATGTTCACTCCTTCAACTGTTCCCTTAGCAACTTTCTAAGTTCCTACCCTATCTTCTTCCAGTAGGTTCTTGGGCCTGTCCTTCCTTTAAACACTCCTTACCGTAAGCGAACCAATTAATCAGTGGTGCTGGGCTTTCCTGGAAACAGGGCTCATAGTGAGTTTCATCCCCGACCCCCTTCCCCATGTGACTTCTGCTTTAGTTCCTTGATTTACCACATTTTTTCCCCATTTTCTTCCCAGTTCTCAACTTCTTTTTCTTCATCATTTAAATATGAGTCATTGTATTGTGATAGATAGAATTATAGTACTGGTTTTTATCACGACTCTGCCTCCTTACATTCCTACTCTTGTGAGAAGTAAGGATCACAGTCAATTTAATCTCACTCTCTCTTCTTAGCCCCTCCTTAAAAAAAAAAAAAGAATGAAACATTATTTCTCTTCTATTCTTCTGAAATCTTTCCAGCCACTAGAAAACTTGGCTCTGAAGTATTGATATAGCCATAGTCCCTTCTTCCTCTCCCCTACCAATAACCACTTTTTAATTAAACATCAGATTTAGAAGTCAAAGAAAATAAAAAGCTGTGTGGGTATGTGAACACATAAATTGTAATAGGTGAGTTATAAAGTGCATACTAAATGGAGATACTTGGCAAGTTATTTTTGTAGTTAACATTTATCAATCTACCAGGCATTTGATTAGAGAACCAATTAGAGAATTGGAAGTAATTTAACTCTGACACTTGGGACAGTGGTTTCATTGAGCTGCTCCTGATGATTATTTACTCTACACAGGGGAAGAAGACGAGTGTTATCAATAATTCAAAGGCAATCACGAATACTTTGGGATTTGAGCTTTACAGGAAGATTATTTCTAGCAGGTGTGGGACATCAAGTTGCTAACATTTTAATGTAAGATTATTTCTAGCAGGTGTGGGACATCAAGTTGCTAACATTTAAAGTAAGCTAAATGGCATCCTATGCTTTGTGGAATTTAGAGTAGAACATTATAGGATTGCTGGCTGGGGTCAATTTCTTATGAAAAAAAAGGAACCCACACTATTGGTTTTATCTATTTCATAGTGTTGATAAGAGGATCAAAAGAGATAATATGCTTGAAAGTACTTTGAAAAATATAAATATTATATAAATGTAACTCATTATGAGTTCTTGTAATTCTTTATGATGACTTTTAAGAAAATAACACCATGCAGAAAACATGTGGATCTAATAATCCAATTAATGTTTTTTATAGATTTTAAACACTCTCTATGCACCAAAAGCATATATCATTCATTACTTAGTATCTTTAGGAAGAATAAAATGTTGAATAAAGCACCACTGGTACAAAATGCCAAATATTACTGAAGGCGTGGTATATTCATTGGCAGTCCTATTGTTCCTTGTCTAAATCAGTTAGTTAGGAAATTAGTGGACACTACCTTCAGTTGAAAAATAATTGGTTTATTTGAAATGTTTAAGGGGAAGCCAACACTGACTTTTTATTTAGTATTGTTTGAGATAAAATTAAAATTTCATGTCCCTGTTAATATTCAAATACAAAACATAATTAGGGTAATACATACTACTGCTGGGGTTAAATATGAAAATCTTAGTCACTTAGTTTTAGGCTCATTTCTCTCCCTTTAAGACAGAAAATTAGTAATATGAAAAATGAATTTATGAGATTGATTTTAGCCAAGTGTACCACTAGTAACTCCCAAGTTTATTACTTAACATTTACCTTCTGAATTTAAAGAATGTAAAAATATCATTTCATGAAGTGCTATTAAGTAATGACTCTAAAAACACATATTAGTACATTTCCAAATATCTAATTGCATCTTTGATGGTATGTGGCCACTGTTTTGCATATTTCTGAATATTTGGGGGATGGTAGTATACAACACATTCCATTCTCTGCATATGAGCATAAATCATGTTAAAATAGTTCATAATTCTAGGAAACCAGTGTTACTAAGATCTTCATTTGTCTATTTCTTTTGCTTTAAGGATTTAGGATTTAAACTTACTCCTTATTACTACTTTTCAAAGTTGGATTAAAATATTTCTATTGCTCAAAAAGAAACTCAAACATGCACATAAAATGTAAAAAAGTAAAATATTAAAGTGAAAAAAAAATTATATGTCAGCAATATCCTCGAAAAGAAGGTCAATACATTTGAGTTAAACTGTTCACATTCAATACTTTTTTCCTTATTTTAATAAAATCTATAGTATGTCAACAGTAAGCATGAACTTTGGTTGAAATATTAACTGATATTGAGTCATTTGGGGGAATTTATAAAGTATAAAACATTTTGCTTCATATTAGCTAATTATCTTTTACTATCCTATATACATTAAAAGTGTAAAATCTTATATGTTGGCATGATAGAGATACTGGTCAATTATAAAGTCTTTTTGTTAATAAATAATTCGTATCTCCCAATTTTATTTCTTTATGCAACTTACCAAATCCCAGCATGAATATAACAGAGCATAAGACATTTTTAAAAGGAACAGCATTATAATGATAATGCCAAGAAAAAAAAAAAGCAAAAGAAAAATTAATAAAGGAGAGTCTAATTAACATGAGGTAATTTTCTAAACTTCTCTTATCATTTCATAAATTTAGAAGATGCATACATGCAAACTAGATAAAAAATAAAACTACCCTATAATGATGAGCCAAAAGATAAAAATAATTGACACTGATACATAAAAATATTCAAGGGTGAAAAAAAAATCTTATGCCAATTGTATCAGCATTTAGAATACTTGACTTCCCTGGCGGCTCAGACAGTAAGGCATCTGCCTACAATGCAGGAAACCCAGGTTCCATCCCTGAGTTGGGAAGATCCTCTGGAGAAGGAAATGACACCCCACTCCAGTACTCTTGCCTGGAAAATCCCATGGATGGAGGAGCCTGGTAGGCTACAGTCCATGGGGTCACGAAGAGTCGGACACGACTGAGCAACTTCACTTTCACTTTCTTTTTTCTATGTGTCAGTTCGTGAGTAAATGAACATAACCATACAGTTTAGTGACAACTGATTAAAAAAACCTTGGCAATAAGCAGCGTATACCCCAAATGTTCATATCCCTTGACTAGCGATCCTTTTGGGGTTTCCCAGGTGGCACACTGGTAATTGGCGACACAGGTCTGATCCCTGGTAAGACCCTGGAGTAGAATATGGCAATCCACTCCAGTATTCTTGCCTGGAAAATCCCATAGACAGAGGAGCATGGCAGGCTACAGTCCATGGGGTCGCGGGGTCAAACATGACTGAGCACACTTCAGCAACCCTACTGCTGGGTATTTATCGCAAAGAAATAATTTAAATGAAGTAATATAGTATACACATGAGACAATTTACTGAATTGTTTATAACAGCAAAAAATTGGAAGAAAATTCTCTTTGTTGTTCTACACGTAAGAGGATGTTGAAGGATATTTTTTTCTGTTTCTTGGAATTTCAGGCCTAAGCTAAAGACAGAAGGCAATAAGAACCCAATAGTAAGTTTATAAATTTACCAACAAGGTTCTGGTTTTTGAAGCTAGACAAATTTCTATAGAGCTTACAGAAGAAGATCCCAAAGTTACTCTGTGCTACAGACTAAATTTTTATGTCCCCTCCTAGTTCATATTGTTGAAACCTAGCCCCTTGGGCTTCCCTCATAGCTCAGTTGGTAAAGAAGCTGCCTGCAAATGCAAGAGACCCTGGTTAGATTCCTGGGTCGGGAAGATCCCCTGGAGAAGGCGTAGGCTACCCACTCCAATATTCTTGGGCTACCCTTGTGGCTCAGCTGGTAAAGAATCCACCTGCAGTGCGGGAGATCTGGGTTCAATCCAGGGAAGATCCCCTGCAGAAGGGAAAGGCTACCCAAACCAGTATTCTGGCCTGGAGAATTTCATGGACTGTATAGCCCATGGGGTCGCAAAGAGTTAGACACGACTGAACGACTTTTACTTTCAGCCCCTGTGTGATGGTACTTGGAAGTGGGGTTTGGGGGAAGTTCCTTCATGAATGGGATTACTGCCTTTATAAAAGAGGCCCCAAAGAGATCCCTCCCCCTTTCCACCCTGTGAGGACACAAAACTAGGAGATGGTCATTTATGGACACAGAAGTGGTTCTCACCAGACACTGGATTCGTCAGCATTTTGATCTCAGACCTCCCAGCCTCCAGAACTCTGAGATAAAAATTTCTCACAGCCTGTCCATGGTATTTTATTACAGCAGTCCAAATTGACTAAGACACTCCATTATACTCGCCCCTCACACCTGTGTCTAGGGTAAGTCAAGTGATGTTCCCAGTGTGCAAAATTCAAAGGGGTACTTGCACAGCCCTGAGAATAAATGCTTCTTTATCCAGGCTTCTTTCATATAGGCTATAAGTTTGCCTTGTAGATGGTATTGTGGATCACAATAAACTGGAAAATTCTGAAAGAGATGGGAATACCAGACCACCTGACCTGTCTCTTGAAAAACCTGTATGCAGGTCAGGAAGCAACGGTTAAAACCAGACATGGAATAACAGACTGGTTCCAAATAGGAAAAGGAGTACGTCAAGGCTATATATTGTCACCCAGCTTATTTAACTTAAATGCAGAGTACATCATGAGAAACGCTAGGCTGGAGGAAGCACAAGCCAGAATCAAGATTGCCGAGAGAAAAATCAATAACCTCAGATACGCAGATGACACCACCCTTATGGCAGAAAGCGAAAAAGAACTAAAGAGCCTCCTGATGAAAGTGAAAGAGGAGAGTGAAAAAGTTGGCTCAAAGCTCAACATTATGAAAAGTAAAATCACGGCATCCGCTCCTATGACTTCATGGCAAATATATGGGGAAACAGTGGCTGACTTTATTTTTCTGGGCTTGAAAATCACTGCAGATGGTGATCACAGCCATGAAATTAAAAGACGCTTACTCCTTGGAAGGAAAGTTATGACCAACCTAGACAGCATATTAAAAAGCAGAGACATTACTTTGTCAACAAAGTTCTGTCTAGTCAAGGCTATGGTTTTTCCAGTAGTCATGTATGGATGTGAGAGTTGGACTATAAAGAAAGCTGAGCGCAGAAGAATTGATGCTTTTGACCTGTGGTATTGGAGAAGACTCTTGAGAGTCCCTTGGATTGCAAGGAGATCCAACCAGTCCATCCTAAAGGAGATCAGTCCTGGGTATTCATTGGAAGGACTGATGTTAAAGCTGAAACTCCAGTACTTTGGCCACCTAATGCAAAGAGCTGACGCATTTGAAAAGACCCTGATGTTGGGAAAGATTGAAGGCAGGAGGAGAAGGGTATGACAGAGGATAAGATGGTTAGATGGCATCACCAACTCAATGGACATAAGTTTGGGTAAACTCTGGGAGTTGGTGATGGACAGGGAGGTCTGGCATGCTGTGTGGTTCATGGGGTTGCAAAGAGTCAGACATGACTGAGCGACTGAACTGAACTGTAGATGGTATGTCTGTAGGTTACATAAAGGAGGAACACCACCACAAGAGAGAGACAGGGATAGATGAGTAGGGAATGGGGGACTGAAAGAGGCATGCAGTGGAAGAACCTACAAGTCCATTACTTGCCATGACAGGGCTGCAGGTCTCCTATGGATCAAGAGGAGGCCTGGGACGATATTTAGGTCCCCATCACCCTCTTCCACTGTTCCTCCTGCTGCCCAGGTCTTTCGGCTTCTAGATTTCCCTGAAGACTGTTCATGGAGTGGTACTGGCAGGATGGCTCAAATACAGCATCAGCTAGATTTCCCCTTGAAACTTAGGAAAATGCCACCTTCCTATGCTGAACTGTGGGTTTGACTCTTCACTGTCACCTTTCCACAGTCCTATCGCTTTGTACAAGGATTATTTTTAAATTTCCTATCAGAAACTCTCTGGTCTTTCTGACAGTTAGTATCAATACTGTCAATACTGAGAAAAAAATCTGGAGAGTTTTGTCATGTATGTATATGTTTAGTTCAGTTCTTTACAGATTCTCTGATTCACTCAGAGGGTTGTGTTACATCTTAGCAAGGTCTCCCTGTTGAGAGCTCTTTGACCACGAAGCAGACAAATATGTACAAAATTCCCAGCTATATTGCATCTATATAATTCTTCAGGAGAGCAACCAAGAATAAATCACAAGAACTCATTTTCTTTTTTAATAAGGGTGTCTCGTTGAGATCCTACAAAAGTAGAGTGCCATTTCTGAAGGTTATAAGACAGCTGCCACAGAATTTCTACTTGTCAATTTCATTTCTGACAAGACATATCTTTCTACTAGCTCTCCTGAATTTGACAGAACTATTCTTTATATAGCATGGCTTCATCAGTAACATGAGCAATAGTACCAACGTGGCATCTGCAAAACCATGAATGATGAATATTTTGACACATATTTAAACACTGTGGTAATCTTACCATTTGTCTTTAACTTTTAAAATTTAAACTTCTTTTATTTCACTTGGAGTACAGGCATCTGAAAAATTGTTGGAAGTAGAGGCCAAAGTACATTCCAGCAATGCATCTCATTTGTAAAACTGAACAGTCTGCAGAATGCCAAAAAGCACTGCTTAGCTCATATACAGAACAATAATAAAAGGTCCGAGCTCTAAGCAATTCAACAAGTGTAGCACTCCCAACTGGTACAGTTGCAAGAAGTCATAATGTTAGCTAGCTAAAATGCATACCATTCTCTGCAGCAATTTTGCAAGGGGGCTGGTAAGGACTTCTATCTGACTTTTAAAAATTGTCAGGTTTTTATTGCTTCCAATCCTGTTTATAACCATTCAGAAAATCATTATCACTATCAAAGATGCTTCTTTATCGACTATTTGTATATAACGATACATTATATATTACAGTTGACCCTTGAACAACACCAGTTTGAATTACACAAGTCCACTTATACATGGATTGTTTTCAATAGTAAATATTGAATTTGAATTACAATACCACACAATCCACATTTTGTTGAATCTGCAAATGCAGGACAGTGGATACAAAGGAATCATGGATACAAAGGAATCTTGATTGTGGAAGACTGACTATAAGTGATACACGGATTTCTGACTGCACAGAAGGTTAATAAAAATTCATGCACTGCATAGAGTAGATGGGTTAACTTCTGCCTCAGTGAAGACTTGGATTAAAAGCCTGAAATAATTACCTAGATGCCTGGCCTTGCATGTGTACTTAGTCATGTCTGAATCTTTGCAACTCTATGGACTGAAGTCCACCAGGGTCCTCAGCCCATGAGATTTCCCAGCAAGAATAATGGAGTGGATTTCCACTTACTTCTCCAGGGAATCTTCCTGACCCAGGGATGGAATCAGTATCTCCTACACTGGCAGGCAGATTCTTTATCAGCTGAGCTACCAGGGAAGCCCCTGAAGGACAATTCTGCATCTGTAGTAATCAATAGTTTCTAATTGTACCAACACCTTTAGTGTAGAGTAAGTTAAGAATTTTAATCAACAAACATTAAAGAACAGTAGGAATGTACATGTCCTACCATGTTACCTCCTTAAACAAAAGCTTTCAGTGTCTCTCTGGTAATAAGCTGTATAACCTCAGATCATCCATGTATAATTGGGCAGCAGTTTCCTCTTCTATAGTATGAGATGATGTTTTATTATTAGTATTGATTTGAGAATTAATAGAAACATAAAGTAGCTAATATAGTGTTTGCATCTTCAAATATGTTAATTATATAGGAAATAAAAGACAGCTCATAGTGCTTTTTAATATGGTACCAGGGGCTTCCCTGGTAGCTTAGCTGGTAAAGAATCCACCTGCAGTGCAGGGGATCCCAGTTCGATCCCTGGGTTGGGAAGATCCCCTGAAGGAGGGCATGGCAACTCACTCCAGTCTGGAGAATCCTCCAGAGGAGGCCAGCGAGTTACAGTCCATGGGGTCTCAAAGAGTTGGACACTGTTGAGCAACTAAGCATAGCACAGCACAAGTTACTTTTGCAGGCCTTCCTAGTGGCATTAGTGGTAAAGAACCTGCCTGCCAGTGCAGGAGACATAAGAGACACAGACCTGATCCCTGGTTCGAGAAGATACCCTTGAGAAGGAAATGGCAACCCACTCCAGTATTTTTGCTCGGGAAATCCCATGGACAGAGGAGCCTGGCAGGCTATAGTCCATGGGGCCGCAAAAAGTCAGACAAGACTGAAGTGACTTAGCATGCCCAAAAGCTACTTTTGCAGTGTATCTTCTGATCCTACCCTAGGTTTTTGTTGCTTTGGGAATATACTAGGTTAATCATTTTTAAAGAACTAAATTCTTAAACTTTTGTGTCAGCTCATGTTTTGTTTTGTTTTTTCCTGGGCTCCAGAATCACTACAGATGGGGACTGCAGCCACGAAATTAAAAGACGCTTACTCCTTGGAAGGAAAGTTATGACCAACCTAGATAGCATATTCAAAAGCACAGACATTACTTTGCCAACAAAGGTTCGTCTAGTCAAGGCTATGGTTTTTCCTGTGGTCATGTATGGATGTGAGAGTTGGACTGTGAAGAAGGCTGAGTGCCCAAGAAGCTTTTGAACTGTAGTGTTGGAAAGAGTCTTGAGAGTCCCTTGGACTGCAAGGAGACCCAACCAGTCCATCCTGAAGGAGATCAGCCCTGGGATTTCTTTGGAAGGAATGATGCTAAAGCTGAAACTCCAGTACTTTGGCCACCTCATGCGAAGAGTTGACTCATTGGAAAAGACTCTGATGCTGGGAGGGGTTGGGGGCAGGAGGAGAAGAGGACGACAGAGGATGAGATGGCTGGATGGCATCACTGACTCGATGGACGTGAGTCTGAGTGAACTCCAGGAGTTGGTGATAGACAGGGAGGCCTGGCGTGCTGCGATTCGTGGAGTCACAACGAGTCGGACATGACTGAGTGACTGATCTGATCTGATGTTTTTTTAGATTCACCCAAAATGTCTTAAACCTATTTCTATTCACACACTCCTGAAAACACCATTTTTGAGCATTTAAAAAACTGAAGTATAGTTGACTTACAATATTTTATTAGTTTCTAGGTTACAATACAGCAAAGTGATATTTATAAACATTCTTTTCAATTATGGCTATTACAAGATACTGAATATAGTTCCCTGTGCTATACTGTAGGACTTACTGTTTATTTTATACATAGTAGATCATATTCGGTAGTCCCAAACTGCTAACTTATACCCTCTTTCCCCTTTGGTAACCATAATTTTATTTTCTATGTCTGTAAGTCTGTTTCTGTTCTATAAATAAGTTCATTTTTATGGTATTATATTTTAGATTCCACATATAAGTGATATCACAGTATTTGTCTTCGTCTGACTTACTTCATTTAGTATGATAATCTCTAGGTCCATCCATGTTGCTGCAAATGGCATTATTTCATTCATTTTTATGGCCGAGTAACATTCCATTGTGTATATGTACCACATCTGTACCCATTCACCTGTTGATGGACATTTAGGCTGCTTTCATGTCTTGACTATTATAAATAGTGCTGCTATGAACACTGGGGTGCATGTATCTTTCCAAATCAGAGTCTTCTCAGATATATGCCCAGGAGTGCAACTGTTGGATCATACGGTTAACTCTTATTTTTCTGAACTTGGAAAACCTCTTACATATTTAAATGTCAGGCTTTTAAGCCTTCCCTGTTTATTATAGCCACAAGTTATTTTCTTCCATGAACTCTCATGACATCTTATTTCTACTATCTCTAAAACTGTATTTTTGTTACAAATTCCACAGGTTGGCCAACTCAATACCCCTTCCATATTTCTTGTCTCTTTTTTCACCACAGAGGCCACAAAATGATAAGCAATAACATCAACTCCTGAGATTATCTGTGTGTCACAGCCCCATAGCTTTTTCAAAGTTTTGTGCTTATTTTGACACTTCAAAGATAAAAAGGCAAACAAATGTAGTTAAGTTTTCCCAAATTCTGCCTGTGGTGTCTGAATTTCTCAGCAACACTTCCTCTTACAAGAGATCAATTTTCTGGTAGCTTTATAGGTGTGTTAACACTAGAGGCATTGTCATGTCCTTACTAAATGTACTGTATCAATTCTGACCTCATTTTACTCATTTCCAATGAATAACGACAGAAAGAAGGAAATGAGTTATATGAAAGATGAAGAAAAATATTATTATTTCTATACCAAACACAGTCTTTTTTATTGTATCTTATAATCATCACAATATGTATTGTGTTGTTCATTATTCAGAATTTTACAGACAAATATATTAAGGCTTAGATAAAGTACACAATTAAACCAAAATCACACATTAAGTGATATTGCTGAGAATCCAACCCATGAGTTTCTGGTCCTATGGTCTTAATCACTTTGAATCACACCACATTGCCTCATTCACTACTTTAAGTGTGAAAGTACATACCATCAGGCACAAGGCATTTTTTATTTTTACCAGTTAGATCTTATATATCCTGGTAACCATTTTTTTTTAATGTTCAAAAACTGTACCAGTAGCATGCTGGAGTTGGCTCCCACTGGCTCCTGAAAGCCTTGGGGCACATTTCTTCACAATTCTGTGTTCAGTGACTTCATGTTGGTAGTTTGAAACTGATCACATCAGGAGTATTTACACTATGAAAATTTGCAAACCCTACAAATCTGAGATTTGCTCTCCCTCCTCCAGCTGGCCGTTAAATATTTACCAGAACACCACTGGCTGGAATGCTTTCATTCAAATCTTCAAAAGCATCTTTTTAAAATTATAACATTAACCTTCTCCCTTTGCTTTTATATACCTTTCAGAGCTCAGTTTTCATCTGTTGACTTTTGAAATATCACTGTCATGTCCTTTATACTTCAATGACTTCCCACTATTACAAAATAAAATTCATCAAATTCCCTTTCCTCCTAATTTACTTACAGCCTTTCCTTGTCCCCTTTGAAAATTTCAGTTTCAGTGTACAGTTGTGCCAACTATCACATTCAAGTAGTTTGAGCACTTGTCTATAGAAATGGTTCTTTGCATGACAGAACTTTAATTGAATACCCTGAAAATAACTGAACTGCAAGGGAAGATATATAGGTAATCATTTAGAGAAGCCAATAAGCCAGAGTATTGGATAATTCCCGAGTTTATGACCATGGTTCACATAAAATTCAAAATATTTCCTAAGTGAAAGTCTAAGAAGTATGGAGTAGTCTTTCTGAACTATGAGAAAAAATAAGTTAATGAATTGTGTGAAATCAGGATTATATGCTAGTATCTAGTCTATGGTCAACAAGTACATAAAAAAGAGAGTCATATTATTCTGGAAAAAATAAGAGAAAATTTTAACATTTTTAAGTACTAAGAGCTGATAGAAGATCTATCTCAGATAAAGAGTTCATTATACACACATCTGGCAAAGTGTTTTTTAAAATTAATAATTCTTGTGCAAAGTTACTCTCTATTCTTCTTCACATGAAATATAAACTGAGTCAAAAGCCACAACTCAAGAAATTTATTTACCTGATTGCATATGATTCTTCACCCATTTGAGTTCATACTGAAATTATTTATAAATCAGTAAAGACGGAAATGGGCTTCCCTGGTAGTTCAGCTGATATAGAATCTGCCTGCAAAGCAGGAGACCCTGGTTTGATTCCTGGGTTGGGAAGACTACCCTGGAGAAGGAACAGGCTACCTGCTCCAGTATTCTTAGGCTTTCCTGGTGGCTCAGACTGTAAAGAATCTGCCTGCAATGTGGGAGACCTGAGTTAGATCCCTGGGTTGGGAAGATACCTTGGAGGAGGGCATGCCAACCCTTTCCAGTATTCTGGCCTGGAAAATCCCCATGGACAGAGGACACTGGAGGGTTACAGTCCATGGGGTCACAGAGTCAGACATGACTGAGCCAGTGAGCGACTAAGCACATCACAAAGATGGAAGTGACTGAGATATTGTTAGAAACTAGTGATACCTGACATCTTCCTGGCCAAAATATCAGGAGTTTCTCTTTGAGACAGTATAACTCAATCTGATTTAAAATCATAGAGAATGGAAATTTAACTATTTTAATTTGGCCATATTAAAAAAAAGAAACTGTTTATATGGGAGTAAGTAAAGATAACGTTGGCAGATGCAACCAGACACACTGTAAATGTGGGTTAAATAATCACAACAAAAGAAGGTTTGGGCGGGAATGGAAAGTATTATTCCTACACTTGTGGCCTGCTTGGACCCTGAGAGGCATGCTAACGTCCAGAAATATGTCATCTGGTCGAGCCTGGAACTGGGCACTGCTGAAGTTTATTGTGGCAAGGACAGTAACATCAAATGAAATGAAAGACAGCATTTTGATGAAAGAAGTTTCTTTGGGGACTGCCTGTCCCCACTGCTTTCTATCAGAAAACACAATCTTGGAAATGATAAGGAATTTAAAGAATGACCAATACCAATTTCTAGTTGATAGATATCAACTATCTGGTTATAATTCTAAAAAGAGTAAATAAAACAAGAAATTACCAATCAATGTCAAAAGACAATGACAAAATAGAGTAACTGACAGAAAGAAAAAATAAGAAAACACTGAAAATCGGTTCAGGTAAAATGAAACCTGATATTTATAGCAGCTAGTAAAAACATTACATAAATCCACCTATTAAAAAGGAAAAAGATCCAGGTAAGACTATCAAGAACAGGTAAAAATAAAAGCTAATAATATTTTGCTTACAGTGAAAGTTGCTCAGTTGTGTCCGACTCTTTGTGACCCCATGGATGAATTCTCCAGGACAGAATACTGGAACGGGTAGCCTTTCCCTTATCCAAGTGATCTTCCCAGCCGGGGATCAAACCCAGGTCTCTGGCATTGCGGGAGGATTCTTTACCAACTGAGCCACAAGGGAAGCCCTTTGCTTAAAATAAAACTCCAAATATAAAATGACTCAAGCCAACAAACATTCAGTTCAGTTCAATTCAGTCACTCAGTCTTGTCCAACTCTTTGCGACCCCATGGACTGCAGCACACCAGGCTTCCCTGTTCATCACCAACTCCTAGAGCCTACTCAAACTGATGTCCATTGTGTTGGTGATGCCATCCAACCATCTCATCCTCTGTTGTCCCCTTCTCCTCCTGCCCTCAGTCTTTCCCAGCATCAGAGTCTTTTCTAATCAGTTGGTTCTTCGCACCAGGTGGCCAAAGTACTAGAGTTTCAGCTTCAGCATCAGTCCTTCCAAAGAATATTCAGGACTGATTTCCTTTAGGATTGACTGGCTGGATCTCCTTGCTGTCCAAGGAACTCTCAAGAGTCTTTTCCAACACCACAGTTCAAAAACATCAATTCTTCAGTGCTCAGCTTTATTTATAGCCCAACTCTGACATCCATCCATACATGACTACTGGAAAAACCACAGCTTTGACTAGACAGACCTTTGTTGGCAAAGTAATGTCTCTGCTTTTTAATATGCTATCTAGTTTGGTCATAAATTTCCTTCCGAGGAGCAAATCTCTTTTAATTTCATGGCTGCAATCACCATCTGCAGTGATTTTGAAGCCCCCCAAAACAGTCTCTCACTGTTTCCATTATTTCCCCATCTATTTGCCATGAAGTGATGGCACCAGATGCCATGATCTTAGTTTTCTGAATGTTGAATTTTAAGCCAACTTTTTAACTCTCCTCTTTCACTTTCATCAAGAAGCTCTTTAGTTCTTCTTCACTTTCTCCCATAAGGGTGGTGTCATCTGCATATCTGGGGTTATTGATATTTCTCCCAGCAATCTTGATTCAAGTTTGTGCTTCATCCAGCCCAGCATTTCACATAATGTACAGTGTATATAGGTTAAATAAGCAGGATGACAATATACAGTCTTGACGCACTCCTTTCCTGATTTGAAACAAGTCTGTTGTTCCATGTTAGTTCTAACTGCTGCTTCTTGACCTGCATATAGATTCCTCAGGAGGCAGGTCAGGTGGTCTGGTATTCCCAACTCCTGAAGAATTTTACATAGTTTGTTGTGATCCACAGTCAAAGGGTTTGGAATAGTCAATAAAGCAAAAGTAGATGTTTTTCTGGAACTCTCTTGCTTTTTTGATGATCCAGCTGATGTTGGCAATTTGATCTCTGGTTCCTCTGCCTTTTCTAAATTCAGCTTAAACATCTGAAAGTTCATGGTTCACGTACTGTTGAAGCCTGGCTTGGAGAATTTTGAGCATTACTTTGCTAGTGCATGAGATGATAAAAAGTATAATAAGGCTAATATAAGACAAAATGAATTGAATTTTAAAAAAGATAAATGTCACATTGGAAAATTTGATGAATATATATCGT
Organism: Bos taurus; assembly: GCF_002263795.3. Lineage (NCBI taxonomy): Eukaryota > Metazoa > Chordata > Mammalia > Artiodactyla > Bovidae > Bos > Bos taurus. Next base: position 35,883,463 of record NC_037328.1, on the reverse strand, counting down.
GAAGTGACCAATAATCAAATACCACAATATACAAATAACCTTACATTGGCTATCCAACATGGAATCAATAAATGTGATAAAGGGAGATTATTAATGGATCTCTATAAATTAATAATAGATCAATCATATAAAATAACAAAAGAATATATATGTTGAACATAAGGATAATTTTAATATTGGACACAGCACATGATTCACTGTTTTTCAATTATGCAGTGTATTTTACAGAAATTAAACATTTGTAGACCAAAAAGCAAACTCTACTAAAGCATCTCAATATAAATCATCCTGGTTACACTTTCTGGCCACAATATAATGATAAAAATAAGCATCAAATGAAAATATTTGAATACAAAACCTCAAACCCTATCATTTATAACACGCTCTTCAAAATAACTGTTAAATCAAAGAGAAACATTTGAATTCATTGGTACACTATTTGGTTTGTACTATTGAGAATGATAAATAGTAATTCTAATGCAATAGCTCTATAATTATATTCTTTTGCTTTGCTTAGAATATGAAATAGACAAAATTTTAGATTCAGAGATTTTTTTGGCCATTTTAAACAGCCAACAGAATAAACTAAAAATACATTCATATTAATAAGAATTAAGCAAACTAAATAAAGACAAGCAAATAAAAACAAATGAGTGCTCTAGCTATAAGCACAAGGAGAAATATCCACAACTATAACCACAAAAAAGAAATAATTATGACTCATATTAATATTTCATATCATGAAATACCAAGTAAAGACCCAAATAAGAAATGTGTGGAACCCATAAGAAGGCAATTATAAAACTTTATTGACAAATATGAAAAAAGTCCTAAATAAATAAATATGAAAAAAGTCCTAAATAAATTGAGAGATACCATATTCCTCCATGGGAAATCCAGTCAGGCCTTTCACATTAATTTTTACTCAAAATTCTATTCCAATAAAAATCTTAACTTTTCTGATATCTCACAAAATTATGTTTACTGAAAGGGAACAAACATGAAAGAATAAAGAAAATTATGGAGAAGAGTGATTTTAAAAACTCTTGCCCTACAGCTGTTAAAATGTTTACAATAACTTAAAGTAGGACAGATATACTGCAACTATCAAGAAAGAAAAATGAAACAGTATTGATTACTGTAAACAGAAGCACCTAGTAGGTGAGAAATTTTACACTTCATACTTATGAGAACAGAACATGGTTTATGAGGTTTATGAGGACAAGACATGGTTTAGGACAATAGGCTAACTCTTCAGTAAGAAGATCAAGACAGAACTCATCACACATGATATACAAAAGTAAATTACAGCTTGATCAAAGAGCTACATAGAAGATAAATAAGATCATTATAATTGACAACTATCAACAAATACCCAACTGAGCTTGGGATGGAAAGTTGTAAGCTTACTTCTGGTTTCATGAAACCAAAACCAAATCAAAGTTTAAAAAAAAATGCTTAATCACATAAAATTTAAATGTATATGCCATCACACATTCAAAGACTATGACACCACCAGTTCAAAGACATCAACGAAGTGGAAAATTTGCAATATATGACAGATAAAGCTTTGGAAAACATAAACATGTCTATGGCAATATGAGCAAAAAACATTGGTAGTTAACTTAAAAAGGAGAAATTCAAATGACCATAAAATTTTTTAAATTATATTCCATTTTTTGTTGTTTTTTAATTGCTTAGTCATACCTGACTCTTTGTGACTCCATGGACTTTAGCCCACCAGGCTCCTCTGTCCATGGAATTCTCCAGGCAAGAATATAGGAGTGGGTAGCCATTCCCTTCTCCAGGGGATCTTCCCGACCATGGAGTAAACTCAGGTCTCCTTCACTGCAGGCAGTTTCTTTCTTTATCATCTGAGACACCAGAGGTAATCAAATAAATATATATCAACATGAATTGAGATATATAATATTGGCTATCAACTCCAGAAAAAATTTTTTTAATTTGACATAATGCTTGATTTCTGTAAGAATCTTGAGGTAGAATCATGGAGAATCTTTAAATGGGGCTTCCCTGATAGCTCAGTTGGAAAGAATCCACTTGCAATGCAGGAGACTCTGGTTCTATTCATGGGTCGGGAAGATCCCCTGAAAAAGGGATAGGCTACCCACTCCAGTATTCTTGGGCTCCCCTTGTGGCTCAACTGGTAAAGAATCCACCTGCAATGTGGGACACCTAGGTTGGATCCCTGGCTGGGGAAGATCCCCTGGATAAGGGAAAGGCTACCCACCCCAGTATTCTGGCCTGGAGAATTCCATGGACTGTATAATCCATGGGGTCACAAAAAGTAGGACTCGACTGAGCAACTTTCACTTTCACTTTATTCTTTAAATATTATAAATATAGGTTTTCAACAATGAGGAAAATGTTATAAGAATAAAATCACATTTTTATATTTAGAAACACCTGCAGGTAACAAGAAAGATAATATTTTAAATTTTTAAATTTTGCAATTCATTTTTGTTTTAAGCTAATGATGAAAATGGTTAAATTCATCTTAAAAATGAGTTCAGAGGGAGATGCAGTTTTTTTCTCAAATATTTTAGGGTTGAAGGCAACATATTCTATATTTGGATGATGATTGGACCAAGATTAAATGTGGATTTGTGTCCTCTAGTTCTATCACTGATGAGCCCCAAGCAATAGGACAAACTATTGGGAATCACCTCCCTCTTGACAAAATGGGGATAATCATTCCTGATAAGATGTGATGGAATGTAGTTACACATTGGAATACAGCTGTGAAAACTATCAAAAAGTTTGTTCTTAAGCCATTACGAGCGTACTCATGCAATTATGCATAGTTCAATCGGTCTATAAAGAATCCGCCAGCAATGCAGGAGATACAGAAGACGTGGGTTCAATCCCTCCTTCGGGAAGATTCCCATGGAAAAGGAAATGGCAACCTACTCCAGTATTACTGCTTGGGAAATCCCATGGACACAGGAGTCTGGCAGGCTTCAGTTCATAAGGTCACAAAGAGTCTGCCAAAACTGAGCAACTAAGCATGCATGCGCCATTTTGTTAATTATTTACTTAGTTTGTATGAAGGGCAGGGCATTACTACTTTTCATTTAGTCAGGTTCAATAACACCTTTGTATGCTAATCATCATTTCATTCACTCCAAAAGCTCTTACATCCTTACTGTTTTACTATGAAGCCCACATATCTATCTGTATCTTACATCAAATCAGATGTTTTTCTGAACAAACGTTCCAGCATGTGACACTGGTTTTCATTTGACCGTTAGTCACTGCATATTTACTATCCACAATTCTACATTGGTGTGGTGCATTTATGTACTTTTTTAAAAGTGCAACACTCTTTACAGCTTTTCTCCACTTCAGTCCTAAAGTAGCAGTGATATTCAGTGAAAACTTGCAAATACTTTTAGTGAAAGGGCATATTGGGGAAGTTATGGATAGAAAGGAAACTTACATAGATTACAGCTAAATCTTGGTCAACTTATTTAGGACAAAAATGCAGTCTGTCAAGATTTTAACCATTCATTTGAAAGCCCTTTCCGAGACTATGACTATGAAGGGAATAATAGTAGTTTCTCTCTTCTGATACCTTCCAGGTTGACGATGGCTGATTGAATCTAATCAGGTAACAGGGAAAAAGATCTACAGATGAATGTGAAACAAGATGGTTCTTTGAGAATTTAAAATCCAAGCTCCTTTTCTCAAAACAGAAAGGCTCCAAACTGTATATGGTCTAGTCTTTAGTTATGAAAGGTAAGAATAGAGTTCCAGTGCTTTTTTTCAACTAGAATAAAAAGACTCAAGGGTCTTTGCCTTGTCAAGCACAGCTGCCAAGATTCTAAAGAAAAGCTAAAAGATGCTTTGAATTCTTAGCACTGAATTGTAGTGGCTGCCCTGGATAATATGCAGACAGAATGTTGAAATGACCACTTTCCAAATCTGGAACTCATTATTTCAAGCACTATTTAATAAGACACTATGAAAATATGCAACTGATCTATACATTGTTACCTATACCACACATAACTAAGTCACCCTTGCTTATAAACTGAGCCAAATTAGTCTTTTCCTGAAATGATCTTAGCCCAGAAGTAGTCAGGAATTTTGCTTGCTATGATGAAGAAAACAAAATCATACTTTATATACTTTTAAAAATAACACAAATGCCTCAAAAAGCCAAGTACTGTAAGAATAAACAAAAACATAATTGTGAAATTAGGGCTTTTTATGGCTAGAGAATTTGCATATAACCTTGAATGACTTTAACATATATACTGGTTTCTACTTATATAAAACATCTATCTCAAAATAGATTTTATTTCATTTATTCTCATTACATGTATGTTAATAAACTGATATATATTAATTTAAAAGATGAATAAATAACACAGAGATGAAAGATTCCAATTTAACTGGAGCCAAAGATCACTGTATCTTAGATAAGGCTGAAAGTTAAGCATTTGCAAAAGATGGATGAGTATCAATAACTCTTGACTTAATTGAGAAAATTTTATTCAATATTAGTTGACATTGTCTTAAAATGAAAGGACTGAAAATGTAACCACATATTGTCCATTTAAAAAAAGAGAAATGACCTCAGCAATGTCAATTCATATTGCATAAAAAATTAAGGTAGTAGGATACTTAAGTGGGTTATTTGAGTGAGGTTATACAATTTTCTTCCCTTGAGATTTTATTATATAAGAAAAATAGCCATCTGTCTTAGAGATTGTGGGTACAGTAGATTAAGTTAAGAAGTTTCTCTGAGTTTTTTTTTCCTTTTAATTTTATGAGACAGTTTGAAAGAGTAAAATGCCATAAAGAGAACCACCACTGACTAGAGAAAAAGAAGTTTTTGAAGCAATTTTTTAAAAAATGACTCCCACCCAAGAGTATTTATGAAAAGTTTAGTGTCACAGCTTGTTGACAAATGTTCTTACCCCAGGAAATAGGAGTAAAAGAAGTTTCCCTTTGACACTCTTTGTACCAAGTACTATGGTTCATTTGGTCTGGAGAAACAGATGAAAAAGACTCAACTCTTGCTTCCAAGGACTCAGTGGTCTAATGGACAGGAGATACGTGTAAATAAATAAAATACAAGCAGCATGGGGACTTCCCTGGTAGTTAAGTGGTTAAGACTCCCCACTTCCACTACGACGGCAGGTTCAATTCCTGGCTTGGGAACTAAGATCACACATCCCAAATGCCATGTGATGAGGTCAAACAATTAAAAAAGAAAAAAACCAGCACGGTGAAGATAGCATGGAAGGGAGCGAAAGGGCCATAACTACTGCACAAGAGTGAGTTTTTTTTTGTTTTTTGTTTTTTTTGGCTAAGAATAGGCTCTGGAAAGGAAAACAAATAAACCTGCATTTGGTCAATTAAGAATTTAGTTAGATAGCCTGACAAACTCAATGGACATGAACTTGAGCAAACTCTGGAAGATACCGGAGGACAGGAAAGTCTGGTGTGCTGCAGTCCATGCAGTTGCAAAGAGTCAGACACAACTTAAGTGACTGAAAAACAACAATAACTAAGAATCTGGTAGGCAGAAGGGAGGATATTCAGAGCGAAGGGATGAACAGAGAAGAAAACCACACATGTCAGATAAGTGTGAGCCATTTCCTATTGCTGAAGCATAATAGCTGCAGGTGGACAAGGTGGAGTGGCAGGAAGTAAACAGGAGCAGAAATAAAAAAGAAGTTTGGGAAAGTGAGGTACATGGCTTGGCTTGTTCCCAGAAGGAAAAGGCAAGTGGTGTCCCCAAAGCATGGGATAGAACTAATCTCTAAAATTAATTTTGTGAGAATGTGGGACAAATGATTCACGGAGGTAAGGCTAGGTCCAGGGAAATGAGGTTGAAGGTTTTAAAAGAATCCAGGCCAGGCATATTGAGTTAAAGCAAATTAACAGATGATCAGGAAAACCGATTCAAGAGACCTATCAGACTGAATTTGAATGGGTATGGAGAAAAACTTTTTTTTTTTTAAACAAAAGAAACTGAATTTTTCTGACAGGATATGGAATATAACAGGCTTAGACTTCCTTGGTAGCTCAGATGGTAAAGAATCTGCCTACAATGCAGGAGACCTGGGTTTGATTCCTGGGTCAGGAAGATCCTGTGGAGAAGGAAATGGCAGCCCACTCCAGTATCCTTGCCTGGAGAATTCCATGGACAGAGAAACCTGGTGGGCTATATAGTCCTGGGGGTCACAAAGAGTCGGGCACGACTTAACAACTAACACTTTCACTTTTAGATATTTAAGGAAGGAAGAAGATGAATTTAACTAAGAACCTGTTGACAGGGCCTAAGGGTCATTTCTTTGTCAATACAGTGATCTCTAGTATCTGTAGTTTAATGGGGAGCTTTGGGCTGGATATACAGAAGAGAGGAATTTTCCCAGGTGCAAGTCCCATTTGTGCTACTCAACATTGCTTTACTTGTACTAGCTCATGGCATTAAATAATATTGTGTCACATAGTGAGGAACTGATTCCCCTTTTAATTTTCTTTCCCTTTGGAGTAATCCCTTGAGAGAGTTGATATTTGGTCAAAATTTGTTTTTAACTTTTGCTATTTCCCTTATGAGCTTCAGGTTCAAGGTTTTTAGCTGGCAATAAGCATCTGATTAAAACAGTATCATCATCATTTTTTGTCATGCTGCTGCTGCTAAGTCGCTTCAGTCATGTCCAACTCTGTGCGACCCCATAGACGGCAGCCCACCAGGCTCCTCTGTCCATGGGATTCTCCAGGCAAGAACACTGGAGTGGGTTGCCATATCCTCCTCCAATGCATGAAAGTGAAGTCAAAGTGAAGTCGCTCAGTCATGTCCGACTCATGGCGACCCCATGGGCTGCAGCCTACCAGGCTCCTCTGTCCATGGGATTTTCCAGGCAAGAGTACTGGAGTGGGGTGCCATTGCCTTCTCCATTTTTTGTCATAGTTCTTATTAAAATCATTTTGTCTCACAGGTAGCAATAATATTGATTTTGCACTAAAACAGTGATAAGAATTTAATTTTGTTTATTTATAATGTTTTATTTAAAATGTGATTCGATTTAAAGAGAAAGTATTTAAAAAAGAAACAGTGTGAAGGAACAGAAAAAATCATGAAGGTAGTACGTATTGTTAGGACTTGGATACAGGAAAAGATGACTGTTAATGGCCAATACTGAAACTGAGATTCATCCTCACATTTGGAAAAACTAGGATCCATCATCTTATTTGGGAGTAGCTAATGGATGAAATCTCAAAAACGACAGAATGATCTCTGTTCATTTCCAAGGCAAACCATTCAGTATCATGGTAATCCAAGTCTATGCCCCAACCAGTAATGCTGAAGAAGCTGAAGTCAAACGGTTCTATGAAGACATACAAGACCTGCTAGTACTAACATCCAAAAAAGATGTCCTTTTCATTATAGGGGACTGGAATGCAAAAGTTGTCAAGAAACACCTGGAGTAACAGGCAAATTTGGCCTTGGAGTCCAGAATGAAGCAGGGCAAAGGCTAATAGAGTTTTGCCAAGAGAACGCACTGGTCATAGCAAACACCCTCTTCCAACAACACAGGAGAAGACTCTACACATAGACATCACCAGATGGTCAACACAGAAATTAGACTGATTATATCCTTTGCAGCCAAAGATAGAGAAGCTCTATACAGTCAGCAAAAACAAGACCAGGAGGGGACTGTGGCTCAGATCATGAACTCCTTATTGCCAAATTCAGACTTAAATTGAAGAAATTGGGGGAAACCACTAGACCATTCAGGTATGACCTAAATCAAATCCCTTATGATTATACAGTGGAAGTGAGAAATAGATTTAAGGGACTAGATCTGATAGACAGAGTGCCTGATGAACTATGAACAGAGGTTCATGACATTGTACAGGAGACAGGGAACAAGACCATCTTCAAGAAAAAGAAATGCAAAAAAGCAAAATCGCTGTCTGAGGAGGCCTTACAAATAGCTGTGAAAAGAAGAGAAGCAAAAAGCAAAGGAAAAAAGGAAGGATATACCCATTTGAATGCAGAGTTCCAAAGAATAGCAAGGAGAGATAAGAAAGCTTTCCTTAGTGATCAATGCAAAGCAATAGAGGAAAACAATAGAATGGGAAAGACTTAAGAGATCTCCTTAAGAAAATTAGAGATACCAAGGGAACATTTCATGTAAAGATGGGCTCGATAAAGGACAGAAATGGTACGGACCTAACAGAAGCAGAAGATATTAAGAAGAGGTGGCAAGAATACACAGAAGAAGTGTACAAAAAAGATCTTCACGACCCAGATAATCACGATGGTGTGATCACTCACCTAGAGCCAGACATCCTGGAATGTGAAGTCAAGTGGGCCTTAGAAAGCATCACTACGAACAAAGCTAGTGGACGTGATGGAATTCCAGGTGAGCTATTTCAAATCCTGAAGGATGATGCTGTGAAAGTGCTGCACTCAATATGCCAGCAAATGTGGAAAACTTAGCAGGGTCCACAGTACTGGAAAAGTTCAGTTTTCATTCCAATCCCAAAGAAAGGCAATGCCAAAGAATGCTCAAACTACCACACAATTGCACTCATCTCACACGCTAGTAAAGTGATGCTCAAAATTCTCCAAGCCAGGCTTCAGCAATACGTGGACCGTGAACTTCCAGATATTCAAGCTGGTTTTAGTAAAGGCAGAGGAACCAGAGATCAAATTGCCAACATCTTCTGGATCATGGAAAAAAGCAAAAGAGTTCCAGAAAACCATCTATTTCTGCTTTATTGACTATGCCAAAGCCTTTGACTGTGTGGATCACAATAAACTGTGGAAAGAAATGGGAATATCAGACCACATGACCTGCCTTTTGAGAAACCTATATGCAGGTCAGGAAGCAACAGTTAGAACTGGACATGGAACAACAGACTGGTTCCAAATAGGAAATGGAGTATGTCAAGGCTGTATATTGTCACCCTGCTTATTTAACTTCTATGCAGAGTACATCATGAGAAACGCTGGGCTGGAGGAAGCACAAGCTGGAATCAAGATTGCCGGGAGAAATATCAATAACCTCAGATATGCAGATGACACCACCCTTATGGCAGAAAGTGAAGAAGAACTAAAGAGCCTCTTGATGAAAGTGAAAGAGGAGTGAAAAAGTTGGCTTAAAGCTCAACATTCAGAAAACGAAGATCTGGTCCCATTACTTCATGGCAAATAGATGGGGAAACAGTGGAAACAGTGGCTGACTTTATTTTTCGGGGCTACAAAATCACTGCCGATGGTGATTGTAGCCATGAAATTAAAAGACGCTTGCTCCTTTGAAGGAAAGTTATGACCAACCTAGAGAGCCTATTAAAAAGCAGAGACATTACTTTGCCAACAAAAGTCCATCTAGTCAAGGCTATGGTTTTTCCAATTGTCATGTATGGATATAAGAGTTGGACTATAAAGAAAGCTGAGCGCAGAAGAACTGATGCTTTTGAACTGTGGTATTGGAGAAGACTCTTGAGAATCCCTTGGACTGCAAGGAGATCCAACCAGTCCATCCTAAAGGAGATCAGTCCTTCGTGTTCATTGGAGGGATTGATGTTGAAGCTGAAACTCCAATACTTTGACCACCTGATGGGGAGAGCTGACTCATTTGGAAAGACTCTAATGCTGGGAAAGATTGAGGGCAGGAGGAGAAGAGGGCAAAAGAGGATGAGATGGTTGGATGGCATCACCGACATAATGGACATGGGTTTGGGTGGACTCCAGGAGTTGGTGATGGACAGGGAGGCCTGGTGTGCTGCGGTTCATGGGTCATAAAGAGTCAGACACGACTGAGCAACTGAAATGAACTGAACTGAATGAAATTATTTAATAAGAAGGTCCAGGAAGGATTCCTTTTTCCCATGTATGAGCTTCAGTGAGTCTCCTAATTGAGAAAAATTATTGCAAAGGTTTATACTTATGTGCAATTTTTTTTCTAGAAGGCAGTTGAGTAAAGAAGGAGTGAATAGGAGACTAAATATAGAAGGTACTCAGGAAAATTAGAGGGCTTTCTGTTTGCTTATTTTAAGTATGGACATGATATGATCTCAGTAATATACTTAAATGATGAAGTCATTAAATCAAGAAGAGGATAAAGTGGCAGGTGATAAAAGGAATGGTTTATGAAGCAAAGTTCAGATTGGAATGGGGCAGCTGTGGGACCCAGAGTAGAGAGGGAGGTCAGCAGGATTACACAACTGTGAGGAAGGGAAGCAAGTAAGCAGATAAATATGCAGAAGTTAGAGATAGTGAGGGACCTTCACTCCTGGGAGTCTCTGAATCCCCAGGAAAGAATTATCCTAAGAGTAAAGAGGAAAGAGACAGAGTTAGTTTTGAGAAGGGTGGCAAGGTGTGGTCCACCTGCTGGAAAGAACTAGAGAGGATGCCCCCCCCCCCGCCGCCAAAGAAACAGGTTAAAAAAAAAAAAGAACGTGATGAGAAGTTGAGTGTCCAAATGATATTAGAACTAAGACTTTACAGTAGCGTCTGTTAGAATAGTTTATACCACCATTCCAGGCAGCACTTAGCTTTCGGAATGCTGGAGACTGACCAAGGGACTGATTCAGATCTGAGGGTTTGTGCGCAAAGGTCCCTGTTCTGTTATGTTAGTTCCATCCTTGACTAGTTTCTGGAATTTCATCTCTACCAATTATTAAGGGGTTTTACTTCCACCATTGTCCTTTTTTTTTTTTTTTTTTTAAGAAATCAACATTAGACAGTAAAGAATTCTCCTGCAATGCAGGATACCACTGTTCAATCCCTGGGTCGGGAATATGGGAAGATCCCCCAGAGAATGGAATGGCCACCCCCTCCAGTATTCTTGCCTGGGGAATCTCATGGACAGAAGAGCCTAGAGGGCTACAGTCCATGGAGTTGTAAAGAGTTGGACACGACTGGGCATGCAGATGTATTTCTGTCTAGTTCAATCTCATTGGTCTAATTCCAACATTAAAGCTCCCATATTAAGAACAAATCTCCATGGTCTGCTCCAGCTACTTTTAATCCACTTCTTGAAGGACTTACTTTATACAGAGCATTCACTTCCTCACTTCCCATTCTTACTTCTGTACCATTATTATTTTAAAGTACAAATCATCTTTTAGATTTACGTATAGATTTAGTATTTTAAATAATTAACCTATGTGCACATAACTCAAAGGTATTGACGTCTATACAAGATTTAATCTCCCTTTCCTACTACCATTCACGCCCCCTGCCCCCTGTAGGTAAACACTATAATCCATTCCGTCAGTATACACTTTCCAAAAAATAGGCTCATTTTTATTCTTTAACAAATGATAACACAACATGCACATTGCATTATAACTTTTTCTTAATATACCTTGAAGATCTTTTCATATTAGTATATAGAATGCAGCCTTAATAATTCTAGCAACTATGTAATATTCCATTGAATGGATGTACATGGCTTATTTTGCTTGTTTTCCATTTATAAGTATTAACAGTTTTCAATTGTTTATTAATATAAAAAGCTTCAGGGAATACGTTTGAACGTATACTATTTGTTCAAAGTAAAAATATGTCCCTAAGATGTATCCTAGGATTGGAATCACTAGGTCACCAGTCTTTATTCAATCCTTATCAATCTTTTGTCACCATCATTTTAACTGAAATAACTCGTATCAAGGTCATAATTCCAAGGTAATTCTTTGTCTTCATATAATTTAACTCTTCCATAGCACTGAACGTAGTTAATCATCACTTCCTCCTGCTGAAATACTTTCTTTTCTCAGCTTCCAAGATATTATAGCCTTCTAGATTTCCCCCTATTTCACTGACTGCTACAACTCAGTTTCCTTTTCTAGCTCCTATTCTTTTGAGTGTCCATATTTTGAGCTGTTCTAGGGATCTTTTCTCAGTCTGATCTTTTAAATACATTCTCTCCTTAAATCATTTTTGTAAAGTCCCATTGTTTTAAATTCCAGCTATACACTGATGCCTGCACCTGAATATCTAATCAAAATGTGAGTGTCCGTCTCTCAGTCGTGTCCAACTGTTTTTGCCACCCCAGAGACTGTAACATGCCAGACTCCTTTGTCCATGGGATTCTCCAGGCAAGAATACTGGAGTGGGTGAATACAGGGGGTCTTCCTTACCCAGGGATTGAACCCAGGTCTTCTGCATTGCAGGTAGATTCTTTACTGTCTGAGCCCTTAGGGGAAGCCCCCAGAATATCCAATAGGTTGTTAAAAACTTAACTGCTTCTCCTTAATCTTCCCAAATCAGCTGGTGACAAATGCATTCTTCCACTTACTCTGGTCATAAATCTCAACATGAGCCTTGGTTTCTTTCCTTCTGTCAGCAACCACATCTAATCTTTCATCAAGTCTTGTCACCCTTACCTCCAAATGCATCCAGAATTCTGCCACTTCTCATCATTTCCATTGCTATCACTCTGGCTGAAGAATAGGCTAAGAAATTCTAATAGCTTCTTAATAACCTCCTTACCTCCCCCTCTTATCTTTCAAGAGATATCTTGACACAATAGTAAGAGGATCCTGGTAAAAGTTTCCCACTAGAACTTCCTTAATGATTTGCCATTATACAGACAAGAACACAGATACCCCATACCATGGGCTAACAGACAACATACTACTTTTGAGAGAAGGAAATACCACCAGGGAATGGCAGAAATTATCAGGTCAATACTGTCCTTCCTTTTTAATACTTGTATGTACTCAGTGATATAATTTTTGCCTATTTATGTCCATCCCTGGGCTCTAAAACTTTTCTCTTTATATTTGTCCAAGTTCAAGTACTAATTTCTGTTATAGATGCCAATTTCAAGTTTCCCTACAGTACTTCAAGTGTACTTCACTTTTAGAAAAGAAATTAGTATCTCTCACCTGTCTAAGGCTGAGGGAGTGGAAAGTGAGGTTTCTCACTTGACTGTGATACCAAGCACAGAGCTGTGGCTCTATATCAGATCAGTACCGAAGCCTCCTTAGGGCTCTCAGGACTCCACCACCTAAGGATTATTAGTGTTTTCTGTTAATAGCAACCAGGAAGTAACACTGCATCTCCTTTACTCTGCCTCAAACAGCATCCTTCCCACCTCTTAAACTAAAATTGAATAAAGAGAATCCTGCCATGGCTTTTCAAATATTATCATGTCCATGTTGTTTTACATCAGCCGTGTATTACTATTATACCAGAAGCTCAGCTCACCTCAGTCACTCAGATGTGTACGACTCCTTGCGACTCTATGGACTGCAGCACACCAGGCTTCCCTGTCCATCACCAACTCCTAGAGCTTACTCAAACTCATGTCCATCGAGTCGGTGATGCCATCCAACCATCTCATCCTTTGTCGTCCCCTTCTCCTCCTGCCCTCAATCTTTCCCAGCAAGTACCTTTCAAAAATCTTTGAAATAATTTCAGTAACAGTTAATCAAATTCAAAAGGACCACAATGAATAGATAAGAAAAAGATAAGAAAATTATGGAATTTAGAAAGATGGTAACGACAACCCTGTATGCGAGACAGCAAAAGAGACCCAGATGTATAGAACAGTCTTTTGGACTCTGTGGGAGAGGGAGGGGGGGATGATTTGGGAGAATGGCATTAAAACATGTATAATATCATATAAGAAACAAATCGCCAGTCCAGGTTCGATCCAGGATATAGGAAGCTTGGGGCTGGTGCACTAGGATGACCCAGAGGGATGGTATGGGGAGGGAGGTGGGAGGGGGGTTCAGGATGGGGAACACGTATACACCCGTGGTGGATGCATGTTGATGTATGGCAAATCCAATACAATACTGTAAAGTAAAAAAAAATAAAGAATTAAGTTATAAATTTACAAGTCTTTGAAAAGAGACAGGCACCCAATTTTAAATTAAAAAATTTTTAATTTCTTAAGAAATATGAATGTTGCAATATTTTTATCAGCATCTTTAAGTCTTTATAAAGTAGCTTAGTAATATATTTATGTATTTAAAACAATGAAAACACTGCCTTTACAAATGTGCTACTATTGCTTAATCCCAGTCATCTATAAAATTTGCCTGTGAGGTAAAGCAGCAAAAACTGAATTATTCTTTAAATCTCATTCCAACAGAGATCTTTATACATTGTTAAGAGAGAACAACCCCTTGATTCACCTTAAGCTCATCAGCTCTGCAATAAGTCTAAGTGGATGAAGCTTGACAAATGATTCACACTGACCAAAGGAGGTACAGGAAAATATACTCCCTTGGACGAAATAAATAAATAAGTTATTTTTCATATCTGGGAACTCTTCAGCTAATAATACAGGGGGCTGCCCCTGGTGGCTCAGCTGTAAAGAATCTGCCTGCAGTGCAGGAGACACAGATTCAATCCCTGGGTCAGGAAGATCCCCTGGGGAAGGAAATGGCAACCTGCTCCAGTATTCTTGCCTGGGAAATCGCATGGACAGAGCAGCCTGGTGGGCTACACTCTCTGGAGTAGCAAAAAGAGTTGCACACGACTTAGCGACTAAACTAGCAGCAAAGCTAGTACAGGTAGGTATAATAGTTGTTCTACAAACATCTGAGTTTAATGAACTATCTATCCAAAGCACAGAACACAACTTCGGATTGGAAACAGCAAATAACTACTTTCCTTATCAAGCCAGACCCTGTCACAGATCAGAAGGGGTGGAGGGGAGCAAGAAGGACACTTTCCTGAGATACACAAAGTGATGATACTTGAACCCGCCTATGTGTTTGAAGGAGAAAAGGAAAGACAAGGAGGAACAGCATCTTCGAGCCCAGAGGAAAGACAGAGTCTTGCTTAGGTTTGTTTTGGCTGTTGACACTCCCACTGCTTCAGTGAAAGCCAGCGCAGAGTCTCAGAGTCTAGTCCACCTCTCTCATCTAACACAGTGGGCAACTCAAACTTAAGGGTCATTCGATTGTTGATCAACAAACAAAATTTTAAAGATCTGGATGTAAATGGAACCAGGAGAAAACCATTTTGAATGTGCTTCATTTTACTGGCTTTAGGTATAGCACACCAAACTGCAACGATATAACAGCACAGATATTCCAGAAAAACTGAGGGGCGGGGAGGGTGATGCTTCCTGCTTATACGTCATCTGAAATGCTCATATAACAAATCAGCTTCACTGGATTACAACTGTCAAGGTGCCTGGGCCGTACTTTACATGCAGCAAAAGAAGTCTTCTCAAGGTTTCTTCCAAAGCGCATTTTCTGTTCTCACCTTATAGGGTCCACCTCTTGCATGCAAATAGAAATCACCCAAAACCCAAACACAGCACTGAGGCACCCAAAATGCTAATCTCTGGTTGTATTCTTCCTCCTCGTCTCCGTCTCTTCCATTTATTCCTTAACTTTCCGAGCACACGATGCGGCTCTCCCAGTTTTGGGAGGGGCAGGAGCCTTGAGGATGAACCCTCACTCCAACCTCCGTTTCACCTTTGCTCCTAAATCAGAAGGTGTCTTCCTTCGACGCGCAGGACCCACAGCAGCCATTCGTTAACCCGAAGTGGAAGCTCTCTCCCGCCCTTTTAGCTCGAGGGTTCCTACTCTCGGGAAATCAAGTAGAAAACTGCTGCTCCCCGCCCCACCCCCAGCCAACTACGCTTCCGCCCGGCTCCACACATCTCTCTAATTCCTTTCCCCAGTGTTCTCCCCAGATCCCCCCGAGGGATGTATTCGCGACTCTCCCGCCTGTCCTTCCAGGGCTGCATTCTGGCCCGAGCCCCTTCTCTCTCCACCACAACGCAGGAACGCTGGGAGCCTATCCCCGAGGTGGGGTGTCGCCGGCTCGGACCGCCACCCCTCACCCCAGCGACGGGGCCGGGCCCCCGCCTCCCAGCCTGGACCACCTTCTCCGCCTTGGCCCATCCCTGCTTCCCACAACTTCAGCCCGGCGGAGCAGAGGTTGTACACCGAGTGCGAAAGGGCGATTCTGAAATTCCAGAGCTGCTGCTTTTGCCCCAGAAGAACTGAAGGAAAGGAATTCGGCTACAGCTCCGCAAGGCTTCCCGGCCCTCCCGCCCAGGGCAGCCGCTGCCCGGGGCTCCCCCGCGCCCCTTCCCCACCTGCGCTCCGGCCGCGGGCACGGCGCGCTCTCCCGGGCTGAGCGCTGAGCCGCACACTCACCCGAGCGCTCGCCGCAGCAGTCCGGAGCAGGAAAGGTGTATCCCGGACCCCCCGGGTGGGGGTGGGGGAAGGACGCGCGGGAGGGCAAGGGCTGCGGCGCGGGACGCCGGCGGCCGCCGGGCGGAGGGCGGCGCGTCCCGGCTGCTCTCGGGCCCGCTGAGCTGGCTGCGCGCTGCGGGACTCTGGCTAAGCGCCGGGGCGGGTCCCGAGCGCGGGTGGGCGGACGCCCCGGGCTCTCTACCACCCGGAATACTCCTCTCCTGTTGCCCTCATCCCTTCCTTCCTTCCACACCCCTTTTCCATCTATCTTCTTTCACTTTTCCGCCTCCTCTCTCTTCTCTCTTCCTTTTCCTCCCTCCCTTTCCACTGATGCGTGGAGAAGGGCGGGGGAGGAAAAAAGTCCCGTCTCTTTAACTTGAGTGATACCCTTGCAGATCATCTGTTCATGGAATCTGGAAATGACGTGAATAACCTTTCTGAAACTATCTAAAACGTAACGACTTTAGTACCCCCCCCCCTTTTTTTTTTTTTTTTGCTTCTCCTTCCCAGTGGTTCTTTTTATCCTGTTGGGTGGCTAGGAAGGAGCTGAGGTCAGTTACGGAAAGCGAAGAGGGAGTAATAGAGGGCGGTCCTCTGAAGTGGGACTGAAAACCATCCACCGAGAGGACCCACAGATCTCTTTATCCACAATTTCACAAAGCAGGCATTTCCTGAATATAATTGAGATTGAGGTGGGAGAGGAGAAGGGAGGTAGGCAGGGTAATGGGACCAGGGTTTAGTTAAGGCTTTATTCCATGCTATCTGTAGTGGTTTACTCTCCAGATGCATTAGAATTCATCTCTAGTCTTATGACCTGGATTTGACCTTGAGAAAATAGTTGGCCTTTCCAGTTCCTGGCTTTAAATCTCTTCTTTAATCCAATGTCTTTGTAGCCCAGTAGACTGACTCCCTTCAGTTGCAGGCTATCAGAACTCCAAAGACCTGTGTTGACTTTGATCCTGGGCTGGAAAGATCCCCTGGCGGAGGAAATGGCAACGCACTCCAATATCTTTGCCTGGAAAATCCCGTGGACAGAGGAGCCTGATGGGCTATAGTCCATGGGGTTGCAAAGAGTGGGACATGACTGAGCAATTTAGCAAGCAGGGAAGCTTTAGTGCTTCTTGGTAATGTAACAGAGCAGGACCCTATGCGGCCTTCCCTCCGCTTGCCTCTTGTCTATAGAAAAATTTTAGCCTCCTAGGCCTTCCTCAAGTTCCAAAGAATAAATTTAATTGGAGCAGGAGAAAATGGAGAAGGAAAGGAAAACTGTTAAGCAAGACAGAATAATAATAGTTTAGCTATTAAACAAAGTCATGTACCTTTAGTTCCTCCTCAAGGGCCATGGATAATATTCTTTGAGCTGTTTGGCAGAGACTGAAACCTCCACCAAGTGAAAGAAGTTACTTGTATGCTGCCCATAAGCAGGTAGGCCTTGAATGAGTTGAGACCAGGTTGATGATGTTGACTCATTACCTGTCCACAAGCTGATCATACACTCCCCAGCCCCTGTCTTCACCTTGTCTTTAAAATCCTTTTCTTGGGACTTTGCTAGTGGTCCAGTGGTTAGGACTTGGAACTTTCATTGCAGTGGTCTGGGGTTCAATCCCTGGTAAGGGAACTAAGATCTGGCAAGTCATGCAGTGTGGCAAAAAAAAGTGAAAAGTGTTTCCCTGAAAGCCAACTAGGAATTCAGGTCTCTTGAGCATTAGCTGCCTGGACTCTATACTTGGTGCCCCAAAAGAAATGCTACACGTTCCCTCATCACAACCCAGTGCAGTAGATTGGCTTAACTGCATGTATGTGATGGAACCAAGTTTGGTTCCGTATCAGGAGGTGGCAGTTTTCCAGCATTAGACCAGGTCTCTAATGCCGATACAGTGGGACAGATATTTTGTACAGAGCACAAGTGGATCCACCCAGGACTGAGTTTACCCTGAATCCACTGTCTTAGGTCCTTTTTTTCCAGAAAGGAACTCCAGTCATTTAAAGCTTCTTTCTGCTCTCTCACCTCACAAAATTTTCTATCATCCAAAGATGATCTTCTGTAAATGTTTCTTATAGACTAAACGTGTATTTTCCAGCCAATCTTTCTTCTGTTGGTGAGCTCATGCTTGTTCTCTGACATCATATATTTAAATGAGATCCTGTATATAAAACACTAAAAATAATGCTTGGCATTTAGTACTCAAGAACTGTTAGCTGAACTATTATGGGTAATGACTTTGGGTTATCATTAACATTTATTTCATGTAAATTCTTAAACCTCATTAACCTTAAACGCCCATTTAATTCTTAAACCTCAATTCCCTGTGCCATGATTTGCATGATTCCCACCCTTATCTTACAGCTCTCCGACTATGTGGTTATGGCTACTCATTTAGGAAAGCATAGTGAAAATAATCCAAGAGGAAATCGAGATTTATGACCTTCCTAATGAACCAACCACAGTAATTTCCATAGGAGATACAACATTGACTACCCCAATTTTATACCTGTTGCCAGAGTAATTTGTAACAAATATTTGTAGATGACAGCCATGGAAAGAGTCCAAGTTTATACCACCTCAACCAACAGATTAGGAGTGTATCTAACTGCTGCACTGAGGGATGTTTCCAGGTGCCATGTTAGAACTTGTGCTGGGAAAGATTGAAGGCGGGAGGAGAATGGGACGACAGAGGATGAGATGGTTGGATGGCATCACTGACGCAATGGACATGAGTTTGAGTACGCTCCAGGAGTGGTTCATGGACAGGGAAGCCTGGTGTGCTGCAGTCCATGGGGTCACAAAGAGTTGGACACAACTGAGTGACTGAACTGAACTGAATTGGAGCTAATAATTCTGTAATACATTTGGGGGAGTAGAATATATTTAGTGAAGATGTATGAAAAGTGTCACCTGTGATGTGAAGAGGATGTCAGGTGCTTCTACTATTGCTACTTCAGCAAGCAAATTTGCTTAGGTATCAGTGATGAAAATGCACCTTGCAAGCTGCAACATGACATTGTGCTCTAAAGATACTCCATTTGCTATTCAGTACACAGATTCTTAATCCAGTAAAGACACAGTCACAGCATTCAACCAGGGTTACTCTGAGTAAGTAGAGGATGAGTAATTAGGATGCTTCTTTATATATCTTATTACATTTTAAAAGCCTGATTCTCAGAGAGAAAAAGACTAGAACCTCAGTTTTTAAGTTTACAGTTTTTAAGTCTTTTGTGTGAATTAAGTCATCACAAATTCTTTCAAAAGCTTAGTTGAAAGATCCAGAAAGTGTCAGTGCTTAAAGGTCTTGTTTATTTTTAATCTTAAATATGTAGGGATATGACATATATTAATAGATAAGACACTAATAATCTATTGCTTGATCTTTGGCCAGAAAGTTTTCATTAAATGGCACTATTTTGATAATAATATCTATCCTAGTGATGACTAAGTTGATGTTCTCTTGTTTCTTTCAATTAAGCTGACTGCACTAAGACAATTATAAAACTCAGCCATAAGGTGCAAAAATGAATGAAAAAGCTGGGAAGTTGTAAAAGAATGTAAATAGTGTAGAAGGACACAAGTAGTGCAGACCTAAATAATGTAACCTTGACTTAATGGCTATGTTTTCCTTGAATTATTTGGCTAACTACAGATTAACTTGACCTCATAAACCTCACAAGTAAGATCCACTGACTCATTCTATGACATTAAAAGGTCACTTTTTAAAGCATTATTTTAAGTAGCTTTTTTTTTTCTTTTGGAAAAAAGACTGCAGAGTAAAATGAAAATTCATAATGCAAAGTAAATCAATAAAATAAGCAACCTCTCCCTAAGTTTATGGGAAAGCATTTTATTTTTTTGTAATAATTCAGATTGACTTCATTCACTCATTAAATTCATCAGATGATTGCTCAGTTCTTTTGGAAGAAAGTCAAATACAAAGGTATGAAGAGATTGAATAAATATAATTTGATAATTCCATAATACATGAGATAACCCCTGTTACAAAATAATGATTATTTTCTTGTAGGTATAAGATATGCCTAAACTAATCTCTAGAGAATACTGTCATAACTAAACTATAAATGGGAAAATTGGTTTCATAATTTAGATCGGTTCTTTTATATAAATCATTAAAATTCCCATTCTAGCTAGCTAAATCCACGAATTATTTTCAAACATGGGCAAAATAATGAAGTGGATACTTCATCTTAACTACAAACTTCCAGGGGCAAAATGAAGAAGTGGATACCTCATTGAATTATTGAATCATTGAATTCAATGATTGAATTATTTTCAGACTACATCACTGAATTATTTTCAAACTACATCATTGAACTATTTTCAAACATTGGCAAAATGATGAAGTGGATACTTCACTTAACTACAAACTTCCAGGTCTGTCACTATGAAATCGTGAATTGGGCCACAGTTAGTTAATCTCTAAAACTGGATTGAGGAGTAGTGAGCAAAATACACACAAACACTTAAATGATATTCTTATCTGTTGCCACATTGTTCTTTGTTCTCACAACTGAAAGAATGGCAGCAAGGTGTTTTGCACACTATACTGTGTAATATAGCTGGGCAAAAATGTTGAAGAATATGTGATTGTAACAATGGATAGTTAGTAAGCCTATTATGATGAAAGGAAAAAACCCTGATGATCAAATTCATATAAACAGATATGAACAACATTAAACTACTGTATAATCAAACTCTAGCTAAAAACTTGCGTTATCTCAAGAAATAATGTCAATAAATTCATATTACTTAATACCTTTGATGATGTTTTGTTATAATTGTGTTTTACCTACAACCATTGTTTATATAAGTTTTAATATTTTCAATACCATTTAACAAATTCTCCTTTTTTCTGTATTTGGTAAGGCAACAGGAAAATTGCAGTTATCGCAGTTTTCTCTCTGCATTCATGAGTAAACTAGCCATAAAGATCATGAGGGAGACTTGCATTAGAATTGAACTAATTTGAGTCTGAATTTCACCTAGCCATTAACTAGTTTGGTAACTTAAAGAAGGTATCTAACTTTTTTTTCTAATTTCATCTTTCTAAAATTACATATGTAAATAATGCCAAATGTTTCTTTCTCCAATAGTTACCCTGAATATACTGGGACACGTATTATATGAACTTCTATTGAGAGGGTAAACAATTACACAACATGTAATCAAACTTATGTGAAGAAACCAAGGAAATCAGAACAAAATAATTAGGTTTTGACACAATGAAGTATTGTCAAGGTTGCAAATCATTTGATCAAAATCTTGTCAACACATACAAGCTAAATTTTAAAGCTATCTCATACAAATGTAATTTGCAACTAAACAGCTTCTGAATATCCAGATAGGGTGTCTTGCATGCCTTAGTACCAGTGAGTACTCAACCAATTGGAATATAAAATGGGAACATCCAAAAAATCAGTATGTACTTAAACAGTCTGTTTCTTGCCCTATGTCCTGTGGTTATTTCTACAGAGTTGTAGTTATAGAAACAATGTCAATGAAAATAAGGATGCCTTTGAAAAAAATCAACATAAACGCTACGCTTGAATCTTTGCCAGTGTTTAATAATATATATCAAACAGGCTTTACTGTTATTAATGGAAATTTACTAGGACAAAAAGTAGACTCCCAAGTGTTATAATGGAATAAAATTATCTCAAAACATTAATATTTAAGATTGATTAATTTGTGTCCTTGATGGAGAAAAAATTGTGATTATTTTTAAAATGATATGTTTATTACATCTTTATACTTTTGTTTCTTCTTATGAATGTGGAACTAGACTAACAACTTAGTAAAGCTTTTGATAAATTATTGCTTATTAAGGGCAGTCCCCACAGGATTTTAATATAATTTGTCCAAAGCTCTATGCCAGTTATGTAATGATTTAAAGTGTCATCATAGTCATAGTCCAAAGTTGAAAATGAGAGCCTAAAACAGAGCTTAATTAATTAAGCCTGTTATTGTATAAGAGGAGTCCTACTAAGTACATTGGATGAGTAGTTTTTTTGAAATAGGGCTCACCCATAAAGTTTTCAATTTTCAAATGTAAAACAGTTTCTCAATATTTTTTAATTTTAAAGTTTTCTTTATGTTTTAATTTAAAAACCAAACATATTATTAAGAGTAGTTATGTGGTGTTGTATAGCACACACTTCAAAGCCTGAGTTTTTGTTTTTGTAAATCTCTAGGATCAGCCTACCAACTCCAATTCCAGCCTGTACTTCGTTGTTCAGCCTTCTCCCTAGGACTCATCTCTCCTTTCTACCCTCTCCCTGTTTCTTTGCTCTTTCACTCACCCTAGTTTTATAGTTTAACCTTAGTCACAGTTTCTCATACCCTAGTTATAGTTTTTTTTAACAGCTTTTTTGAAATGCAAGTATTACATGAATTATATTAATTATTATATAAAGGAGAAATAATTTATATAAAGACCCTAGTATATGATATATAGAAAACATCTGGTATATAAAAATTCCCTATTAAATATTAGGCATTATACTTGTTTTAAGAACCTCGACTCCAGAGAACTCCTTGTCAAACATCATTTTAGTATTGCTTTTGCTTTTTGTTACATAGCACACACTCATTTATCATCAGGATTATTTGTACAATTAAATTTTCACTTCTTAGAGCTCCCCAACTTTCATTTGTTGCTTTAAACCCTCTTAGAGGTTCGTGTCATAAACTTATGCTTGTTATTTTTGATGAACTCTTTAAAATCTGCCTATCTAAATCTGGATGATATGTAAAATCTAGCCCAGTGCATCTTAAACTTTAAAATGTAACTAAGATTTATTATGGTGATGACTTTGTAGTGTGTCCAAAGATTGAATTATCATGTTGAAGACCTGCAACTAATATAATGTTATTTAAATACCAATTTTAGCTCAATTAAAAATGCATAGAAATCATTTAGTTAGAGATTTGTTCACTCTAACTAGATATGAGACCTAGCTAAAAATAGATTTTAATTCTGTCAGTTTGTCTAGGGTCTGATATCATAACTTTCTACCAAGTATAACAAAGTTGCTGTTGGTCACAGGACCACATTTTGTGTAACAAAGTAATCCTTTACCTTTGTGATTAACACTCTCACTTGCACTTACTCATTTATCCATAAAATATTTATTGAGGACCAGCTCTTTGTCAGTCATTTCACAAGTGACTATAATGCAATGATGAATAGAAATTAGTCCAAGAATTTCAAAAATATGAGTAAAATTACAACCAGAGACAGTGTATCTCTTCTAGGACAGTTTGTTTCTTCAGTATTTTTTATTCTATTCTATTTTTATTTTTAATTGAAGTATAATAGACCTGCATTACTATATTAGGTTCAGGTATACAACATATGATTTGACATTTGTATCATTACCAATTGATCACTACAGGGGAGCCTGGTGTGCTGTATGTAGTCTATGGGGTCATAAAGAGTTGGACATGTTTACTCGTTAATGGGAAGTTTCAACCTTTTAATCCCTTTCCCTATTTTGTGAAACCCCTATTTCCCTCCTCTTTGTTGACCACCAATTTGTTCTCTGTATCTATGAGTCTGTTTCTGTTTTGTTTTGTTTATTTATTTGCT
The DNA here is from genome assembly GCF_002263795.3 of Bos taurus. Lineage (NCBI taxonomy): Eukaryota > Metazoa > Chordata > Mammalia > Artiodactyla > Bovidae > Bos > Bos taurus. Next base: position 35,859,698 of record NC_037328.1, on the reverse strand, counting down.
CTGTTTTTTGGATTCCACAGATAAGTGAAATCATACAATGTTTGTATTTCTCTATCTGACTTATTTCACTTAGCATAATGCCCTATAGGTCCATCCATGTTGTTGAAAATGGCAAGATTTCATTTTTTATGGCTGAGAAATGTTCCACATTTTAAATATATATTAGATATATCATTTAAAATGTTCCACATTTTAAATATAGCAAAGGATAAATATATGCCTTTTGGCCTGTAACTTTTCTACTGTAGCTCAGATGGTAAAGAGTCCATCTGCAATGCAGGAGACCCGGGTTTGATCCCTGGGTCAGGAAGATCCTCTGGAAAAGGGAATGGCAACCTACTGCAGTATTCTTACCTGGAGAATCCCATGGATGGAGGAGCCTGGTGGGCTACAGTCCATGGGATCACAAAGAATCGAACACAACTGAGCAACTAACACTACAACTAGTCTTAGAGGTGCTCTTCTATCTGTAACTAGTTATTTTTATCTTGCTGCTTTTAAGGTTTTATTACCTTTTAGGTTGTCTCTTACTTTTGACATTTTAATTGTAATATGTCTTGGAGTGGGTCGCTTTTGATTCATTTTATTTGGGATTCTGAATCTTAAACTTGGATATCTATTTCCTTCATCAGATTAGCGAAGTTTTCAGCCACTCTTTTTACAAATAGTTTTCCTTTACCTTTTTCCCATTCTCCTCCCTCTGTGATCCATTAATATGAATGATAGTTTACTTGTTGTTCCAGAAGTCTCTTAAACTAGTCTGATTTCTAAAAATTCTTTTTCCTCTTTTCTCTTATGATTGGATGATCTTTACTACTCTATCTTTTGGATCACTGATTCATTTTTCCACATCTGTAGTCTATTGATTCCCTCTAAGGCATTTTTCATTTTACTTACCATATTCTTCAGCTTTGACTGATTTTTTTTGTATATCTTACATCCTTTTTTTTTGACATTCTGACTGAGTTCATGCAGTATTCTCCTGAGTTTGTTGAATATCTTTATGACTGTTACTTTAAACCCTTCATTTGGTAAGTTGCTTCTCTATTTCATTTAGTTATTTTCCTAAGTTTTGTCTTATTCTTTCATTTGAAAGGTGTTCACTTGTCTTCTCATTTTACCTAACTCTCTGTGTTTGTTTTTACGTCTAGGTTTATCAGTTACATCCCCAGTCTTGAAAGAATGGCCTTAAAAAGAAATTGTCCCTTGGAGTCCAGTGGCACAATGTCCCCTGGTCACCAGAGCTAGATGCTCCAGGAGTATTTCCTGTGGGGGCTGCATGCATCTTCTGACTGTGGTTGGGCCATGATTACTGCAGGTACATAGGCAGGCAGAGTCGATTCCCAGGCTTGCTGGCTGCGAGGATCAGTCACAGTAGCTGCCAGAATCCTAGTAAGCATCACTAACTAGCGAGACATGGCTCAACTGTGACTGCTGCAATGGCCCTAGTGGGGAGGGCTGGCCCCCCAGAGTAAGAGTCACCTTGGGGAGCTATTAGTGTTAGCTGGGGTGGCCTGCCAGATGTGGCAGGTGGGAGCTACTTTGGAGGGGCCAGCTGTAGTGGGCAAGTTGTGCAGGGTGGGTCCTCCGGGGATAGGTGGAATGGGTTGCTTTGTGTTAGCTAAGGTGAGGGAGAATGAAAGAAATGGTATCAGCCCACACCAGCTAGCTATGTGGAAGGAGAGTAAAAGAAAGTGGTGACACCATTGCTCCCATCCTCAGAGAAACTTCCACCAGATCCCTGTCCCTCTGCACGAGCCCTGAAATTAGTCCATCAGTCCTTCTCATATGGCCCAGGCACTGTATAAGCTTTTGCCTCTGATCTGTCCCTGGGGATGAGTGAGTTTGTGTACGAGTCCTTCAAGAGCCATGTTTCAGTCCTGGGCAGAAGCCCTGCTAGGTTTCCCAGGCTGGGGACCTGATGTGGGGCTCACAGTACCCGTTTCTTGGGGAGACATCCACAGTTGGGATAGCTCTCCCACTTGTGAGTTGCCACATTGGAGGTGTGGGTTCAGACTAGACCACGTCTCTGCCCCTCTTATGCATCTCAGATTGGTCTTTTCTTTATGTCTTTGGTTGTAGAATATCTGTCTGCCAGTGTTCAGTTACTCTCAGAGACAGTTGCCCTGTGTGTCGTTGTAGCTTTGGTGTGTCTGCAGGAGGTGGTGAGCTCAAGACCTTCCTACTCTGCCCCCTTGCTCTGGCTAGTTCCAGAACACTTGTCATTCCTTATCTCCCTATTCTTCCCAGCACACAATGCTGAGAACTGAAATTTGTTTTCCTTTGTCATAAAACTGACCCTTGATTTTAAAGAGCTAGCCCTGTTTGCTTTGTTTGTGCCACTCTCTGCATTTACTTTGCTTCTTCCTTTCTCCATTGTATTCTCTCATTTTCCTCTCCTAATGCGCGCTCTCTGTTCTCTCCCTGCTAACAACGATCCAGGTCTACTCAATGCATCTCTGTGCTGCGCCTTCCTCTACTAGATGCAATCACCACGTATTTTTCTCTTTGTACAGTGAAGGCAGCTGAGTATAGAGCATACCTTCCTGTCTTCTCATTCAAAATGAATATTTAACTGATCTTTGAAACAGAAAAATAATTAAAATAAGTATATTACTATTGTTTAAGACACTAATTATTAAATTTTAGAATAGCATATATGATAATATTAGAGCTTCTCTTGGGGCTCAGCTGGTAAAGAATCCACCCGCAATGCAGGAGACCTGGGTTCGATCCCTTGGTTGGGAGGATCCCCTGGAAAAGGGAAAGGCTACCCACTCCAGTATTCTGGCCTAGAGAATTCCATGGACTGAATACTCCATGCAGTCGCAAAGAGTCAGAAACATCTGAACGACTATCACATATGATAATATAAAAGTATTTGATGCTAAAACTTTAGAAAACATGATTATAACTTCACAAAAAATAGCTTTATTTCATTAGAATAAAATACATCAGTCTTTCTTTGACATTTGAATAAAATAACCTTCAGCCAACTTTCTGAATAAAACATTCAGAAATACCCTTACAAAGAGCCAAAAACAACACTGCTGCTGCTAAGTCGATTCAGTCGTGGCCAACTCTTTGCGACCTCATAGATGGCAGCCCACCAGGCTCCCCCATCCCTGGGATTCTCCAGGCAAGAACACTGGAGTGAGTTGCCATTTCCTTCTCCAATTCATGAAAGTGAAAAGTGAAAGTGAAGTCGCTCAGTCGTGTCCGACTCTTAGCACCCCATGGACTGCAGCCTACCAGGCTCCTCTGTCCATGGGATTTTCCAGGCAAGAGTACTGGAGTGGGGTGCCATTGCCTTCTCCGAAAAACAATACTAGTTTCCAGTAATTGAATATTACTAATTAGGTAAAAACATGGCCATGATATTTATTGTGTCATCCTTCATATAATAGCATGTAATTAAGAAAACATTTGATACACAGTTAGTAAAGCTGGCATCATAGGACCATATCTGTGATCAGCCATTTCAGATGGCTAGCACACATCATTTGAATGAAAATACTAACTTTTTTTCCTAGTCCGTGGCAACCACATATACAATTTCAGCTGATTTTAAGTAAATGTAAAACTGCAACACTTTTCCATTTCAGATAAAAGTTATTTGCAATTAACTTGAAGGCAAATAGTCTTATCTATGGCATTCACCAGCTGCAGCATAGCTCTGCTAGACTTCCTTCCCTGTTGAATGTTTGCCTTATGCATATTCGAATTTTATAGGCCAGTATATGTAGAAGCTTCCATAATTTCATATGCATAATAATTCATGCACAGCGAAAGCCAAGAACACCCATTTAATATGGAAAATTTTAAAAGTCATAATCTTGTCAGCCATTGGGCAAATCAAGGTAGTCAATGAAAATCTGTCCAACTGGTTTTTGGATTAACTTGAACTATCTACATATAAATTTGCTTGCATATCTGATGATCATAATGATAAACTTAGTCAAAAGACAGTCATATATTAATACTTTCCAAAAGTTTGTAGCATGGGTTAATCACTTGTCATTTTAGTTTGACCTTTGTCATCCATTTATACAGGTTTAAATATTAGTTTATTCTTCATTAAATATGAAGTTGGATACATTGTTTTCAAAGGTCTTATCCTGGTTTAATTTTTATGATTTCATTGAATTTGCCACTACTTAGCTGGTTTGTATGTGTACAGAGGCATGATATTTATGATGCTGTATGTTTCCTCCTACATATTTTCCTTGCATTAACATAACCTCTCACGAGGATGGCACAGTCCCCTCAGCCTAATGAGTTTTTTTCATGTGTAGTTGTGTTATGGATTATTGAATACTTTTCAATTTTTCTGTGTGTGTGTATAAAAAGTTAAAAATATCAGAAACATAACTGCAAAAATGGTAGCTTCTCATTTGAACCATCTACAAGGTTAGGTAAATTGTTTCCAGAAAGAAAATGTGCCTATAATTATCTATCAAAGGCTATCTGTCATGGAGTCTGGAAAATGGTGTGAAACTTTCTTTACCATTCCTATTGTGATTTTTTCTTCATTTGGTATGGGTAATCTAGGAGGCTCTTCTCTATCCAACCAATAACTCTTTTTTTTTTTTTTTTTGCCAAAAGCAGAAAGTTGAGAAGAGGGTTAGACAATAGAGAAAGGGTTTACAGGGAAAAGAAAATTCTTGCTTTCCTAATGCTATATAATACTATTTAAGAAGAGAGAAGCATTACTCTGAGTATTATCTGAAGAGCTTCTAAGGCCCCATTATAACTGAGTCTTTTTCATTTTATTTTTTTATCAAAGACAATTTAATCTAATCTTAGTTTTCATTTTGGACTTAGGAAAGTGAAAAGTGAATGTGAAGTCACTTAGTCGTGTCCGACTCTTTGTGACCCCATGGACTATAGCTTATCAGACTCCTCACTCCATGGAATTTTCCAGGCAAGAGTACTGGAGTGGGTTGCCATTTCCTTCTCCACAGGATCTTCCCGACCCAGGGATCAAACCCGAGTCTCCCGCATTGCAGGCAGACGCTTTACAGTCTGGGCCACCAGGGAAGCTCTTTGGACATAGGAAGACAGAGCTGAATCAACCTACACTTTTTATCTTTTCCAGGATGTTGGATGGTGCTGCATTTTACCGTTGGACCTCTAGCTGCTATCCAAACCTTGACAATCACTTGATAGCTTGTTTCTTCCATTTCCGTTCCTGCCTTTTCTCTTTTTTTCTCTTGCTTCTTCCTTGCCTCCTTCCCTTGTTCCTTCCTTCCTTCTTCTCAATTACTGTGGACATTTACTCTATTTTTTACCCTTAATACACTTAATAGGTAAATAACAACATCTCTCTTTGGAGAAAGGAAACTGCCTTTAAATTTCATAAGGTTTGGCAAAACTTAAAAACTTAAAAGATGAACAAACTAGGCCCCAAGTTAGCAAAAGGAAGAAATGACAAAGATCAGATTAATTTATGATGAAGGGGCCAAGAACAAGCAATGGAAGAAAAGGTAGTCTTTTCAATAAATGGTGTTGGGAAAACTGGACAGCAACAAGCAAAATAATAACTGGACCCCTGTCCTACCTCATATAGAAAACTCAACTCAAAATGGGTTAAAGACTTGAATGTAAAATGTGAAACCATGAAACTCCTAGAGGAAATCACAGGGAGAAAAATTCCTTGACTTTGGTCACGACAATGATTTTTAAGATTTGACACCAAAAGCAAAGGCAATAAATGCAAATATCAGCAAGCAGGACTCCACCAAACTAAAACCTTCTACACAGCAAAGAAACCATCAAAAAAATAAAAAGGAACCTTTGGATTGGGAGAAAATATTTGTAAATTGTATGTGATAAGGGGTTGATATCCAAAGTATGGGGTTTCCCTGTCTCAAACAGTAAAGAATCTGGCTGCAGTGCGGGAGACCTGGGTTTGATCCCTGGGTTGGGATGATCCCCTGGAGGAGGACATGGCAACCCCCTCAGTATTCTTGCCTGGAGAATCCCCATGGACAAAGGAGCCTGCTGGGCTACAGCCCATGGGGTTACAACGATTCAGACATGAATGAGCAACGAAGCATAGCATAGCATAGCATATACAAAGTATATAAAGAACTCATAAAAATCAATAGCAAAAAAACAATCTGATGAAGGAGTGGGCAGGGGAACTGAATAGATACTTTTCCAAAGAAGATATACAAATGGCTAATAGGTACATGAAAAGATGCTCAACATCATTAATCATCAAGGAAATGTTAATCAAAACCACAATGAGATGTCACCTCACAGCTATTAGAATGGTTATCATCACAAAAGACAAGAAATAATGAGAGAATACTGGTGAGAATGTGGAGAAAAGGGGATGTGTATTGTTGGGAATGTAAACTGGTACAGCCACTGTGGAAAACAGGAAGGAGTTTTCTCAAAAAGTTAAAAATGGCATTACCATAAGATCCATTCTCACATCTGGGTGTATAAATCTAAAGGAAATGAAAATAAAATCTCAAAGAGGTATATTGTACTCTTAAGCATTCGTTGCAGCATTGTTCACAATACCCAAGATATAGAAACAATGTAAATGTTCATTAATAGTTGAATGGGTAAAGAAGATGTTGTGTACATACACAATAGAATTTATTCGGCCATTAAAAAAATCCTGTCATTTATGACAACTTGAGTGGACTTTGAGGGCATAATGGTAAGTAAAATAAGTCAGACAGAGAAACACTATGATATTGCTTGTATGTTAAGTTGAGAAGAGCTGAACTCACATAAACAAGAGAGTAGAATAGTGGTTACCAGTGGTTGGGATGGGGAAAATGAGGAGATGTTGGTCAAAAAACAAAAATTCCAGTTATAAGTTGAATACGTTCTACAGATCTAACACGCAGCCCAGTTACTATAATTAATAATACTTAGTATAAAGAATGCCCAAACTACCGCACAGTTGCACTCACCTCACACGCTAGTAAAGTAATGCTCAAAATTCTCCAAGCCAGGCTTCAGCAATACATGAACCGTGAACTTCCAGATGTTCAAGCTGGTTTTAGAAAAGGCAGAGGAATCAGAGATCAAATTGCCAACATCCGCTGGATCATGGAAAAAGCAAGAGAGTTCCAGAAAACATCTATTTCTGCTTTATTGACTATGCCAAAGCCTTTGACTGTGTGGATCACAATAAACTGTGGAAAATTCTGGAAGAGATGGGAATACCAGACCACCTGACCTGCCTCTTGAAAAGCCTATATGCAGGTCAGGAAGCAACAATTAGAACTGGACATGGAACAACAGACTGGTTCCAAATAGGAAAAGGAGTATGTCAAGGCTGTATATTGTCACCCTACTTATTTAACTTATATGCAGAGTACATCATGGGAAATGCTGGGCTGGAGGAAGCACAAGCTGGAATCAAGATTGCCAGGAGAAATATCAATAACCTCAGATGTGCAGATGACACCACCATTAGGGCAGAAAGTGAAGAGGAACTAAAAGCCTCTTGATGAAAGTTAAATAGGAGAGTGAAAAAGTTGGCTTAAAGCTCAACATTCAGAAAACGAAGATCATGGCATCTGGTCCCATCACTTCATGGGCAATAGATGGGGAAACAGTGGAAACAGTGCCTGACTTTATTTTTGGGGGCTCCAAAATCACTGCAGATGGTGATTGCAGGCATGAAATTGGAAGACGCTTACTCCTTGGAAGAAGAGTTATGACCAACCTAGATACCATATTGAAAAGCAGAGACATTACATTGCCTACAAAGGTCCGTCTAGTCAAGGCTATGGTTTTTCCAGTGGCAATGTATGGATGTAAGTTTTGGACTGTGAAGACAGCTGAGTGCCAAAGAATTGATGCTTTTGAACTGTGGTGTTGGAGAAGACTCTTGAGACTCCTTGGACTGCAAGGAGATCCAACCAGTCCATTCTGAAGGAGATCAGCCCTGGGATTTCTTTGGAAGGAATGATGCTAAAGCTGAAACTCCAGTACTTTGGCCACCTCATGCGAAGAGTTGACTCCTTGGAAAAGACTCTGATGCTGGGAGGGATTGGGGCAGGAGGAGAAGGGGACGACAGAGGATGAGATGGCTGGATGGCATCACTGACTCGATGGACGTGAGTTGGGTGAACTCTTGGAGATGGTGATGGACAGGGAGGCCTGGCGTGCTGCGATTCATGTGGTTGCAAAGAGTTGTACACGACTGAGCAACTGAACTGAACTGAACCGAGTATATACTTGGGTGTTGCTAGGAGAGTATGTCTTTAAATATTCTCACACAAAAATGAAATGACAGTTACGTGATAGAGTGTGAACTAACACTATAGTGATAATCATTTTGCCATATATAAGTGTATCAAATCAACATGTTGCACAACTTATTCAGTGTTTTATGTCAACTCAATAAACCTGGAAATTAATTTAAAAAGAAAAGGAATTAAAAACATGAGAGGCTCACAGCTACATGATACATCATAAAACATCTACTATTCAGTATAATTTTAGTACTGAATGAGGTTATGGCATTCGATGTTTTTTGAAAATCAGTAATTTGCATATGTTTATACACCCATCCACAAATGTTTATTGGACATCTGCTGTATGTCAGTTATTATATCTATGGTAACAAAGTAATAAAAAAGTCACAATCCCAGCTCTTGAGGAGCTTATAATAAAACTATTAATATCTTTTTTTAAACTAGAAAATGTAAGAAAAAGTGAAATTGTATTCTGTGAATAATTTAAATAAGAGAGACTTTATTATGTACACAGGTAGACATTACTAGTTGTCTGTGAAAATCTCTCTCTTCCCTTTTTTGCTATAAGTGTTGTCTTATTTTGTTAGGAACAAGATGCACAGCCCTGGGCAATGCATAATGTTTGTTTAATCCAGTCCTTAGAATTCTGTCCTCTGTTTTCCTGATTTCTCTTGCATTATAGCATGCCAATGATACCAAAATGATAACACATGGACGGGTTTCTGCAAAGCTTTTCTTCTCTTGAAATAGGGAACACTAGAGGTCAGAATCAATTGTTCTCATTTTTTTCTGCACAGAAAGCAGACAGGTTGTGGACCTGAAGCAAACATATTGTGATCATATTTTGGGTTTCATGAGAAACACATTAACACGCTAAAGATGGTGCAGCAGAAAGGTAGAAAGAGCTATTCCTTGAGATGTTACTGAGGAGCTGAACTGACTATAGCCACCTTCTACCTTCCAATTTCTCATTATGTGAGAAAAATAAACCCTATTAGTGTAAGTCATTATCAACTAGGTTAACTGTCACAGTGGAACAAATTCTTTATAGATACACATATACAAAAGAGTCAATAGGGATGTAACAGACTAACGTAAATTAAAGCCAGCAGTACAGGACAAATTTTGTATTTCTAACATTCATGTGAATTAAGTGAGTCATTGGTAAGAGCTTGGAAATCATTGTCATATTAATTTTTGGTTTAATTGGGTTTGAAATGTGGTACAAAATGTCAAGAATTTATTTTTAATAGAGAGTATAATCTCTTCTGTAGAGATCAATGATGGTGGCTACACATTAACATTTTATTTCCTACTGTCCTTTCTTTCAGAACTAAAAATGAGTCTATCATCTAAGGATAAAGAAAGAACTTTGAAGGTATTGAAAGTCTCTCTGAAATAGAATTTTCAAAAGGACAACATTTTATTCTTGTTTACTGAATCATGAAATATGTTTCTTTGTTTATAAGATTAGAGACAATTTGGGAAGGAGACAGGGCAAGCATAGTGATTGCAGATGTGTGCTTAGTTGTATAAAAATAAATCTCCAATTAGTGTTTTTAATCCCATTCCTTCATAGAGAATATTGGTTATGTGAGTTATTAGGGAAAGTGAAAGTGTTAGTCTCTCAGTCATGTCTGACTGTTTGCAACCCCATGAACTGTAGCCCACCAGGCTCCTCTGTCCATGGAATTCTTCAGGTAAGAATACTGGAAAAGGTAGCCATTCCCTTCTCCAGGGACTCTTTTCAACACCGGAATTGAACCCAGGTCTCCTGCACTTAGGCAGATTCTTTACCATTTGAGCCAACAAGGAAACAGAGGAGTTACTAAAAAACCCTCACTTAACTAAAAACCAGTTCTGATTTTATTATCAATACAAAGAACCCTATGAAATGTCTACATTTATTTATGCTTTAGAGAAACTAGTAGTTTACAACATTAAGTAGTAGTGTTAATTCTGAGGTCCCATAACAGCAGTTTCTACATGTTTGAAAGAGTTAACTGCAAATAAGCTGTTAGCATTTGAAGGGCCTTTATTCAGTGAAAGTAGATGACAATTGTCCTGAGTGTAGGTTGAAGTCATATGGAGATGTTTGTATGTGTTATTTATAGCCATGATGGTAACAAAATCCATGAAGAACTCAAAAGAAAATCCCACTATAACATTGAAGTGTTTTATTTTATTTATGTTACTGATGCCTGAGGGCTCATGAAAACAAAGTGAGAACTAACTGAAGTTACTTGAAAATTTCTTTACCTTTGGAATGCAGTCTTTTTAAGTCAAGAATGTTCAGTTCAACTCTGGAAGCATTCTGTTAATAACACACACTTGTTAAGCATGTGATATATCCTAGACAGCGCTCTTCTCATTGGGCAAACAAGTGGTATACACCACTGCTGGTTGCATGGGACTCAGCTTATTGGGGAGAAAAACACTTAAAAATAAGCACACCAATAATACAGATATATGTGGATGGCTCTGTAAGATCACAGAGCAGAGTCCCTCACTGCATGGGGGAGTGAGTGGGGGCAAGGATGGCCAACAACTCTTCTGTTTTTCCATCTTCTGTCATATCCAAGGCTCACCTCTCCATCTGTGCTCTAGATTCAAACTCTCCTCACCTCTTCTAGGACCTTTTGAGCAACATTTGTTGTTTCCTTTCTCATCTATATTTTCAAATGTTTCTAAGTTCTTCCTCTCACAGTCTAAACATGCTCATTCTCATCTTAAAAATATTAAAGATGGCCTGTCATAGGCCACTCCCCAACAATTCCCAGCTTCACCAGCATGCTTCGCAACACTTCTGCCTGCTGTTGAAGACTTCACTTCCTTTCATTCCACTCATTTTCCCATACTTGTAATTCGGGTTCTGTTCTGACTGCTGCGCTGAAACTGCTTTGTCTACAGTGGGAAATGACCCATGTAGATGCCAAGCTCTGTGAGATATGCACTCTGGCTGCCTCCTGCATAGGGTACTGCAACCTGCACAACCTTACCTGGCACAGTGTCGGAGCAGTGATAAATGTCTGTGGATTGATGAGTGGTATCGTTTCTTTCCTCCTGCAGTATTTTCAACATCTTCTTCATTTTCTTTAGGCCGTTCTTGCCCTCCTTAGTTTCTGGTATGCCACTGTCTCTGTTCTCATATTGCTTTTCTGTACATTTCCTATACTTCCTCTACTGGATCAATATGAAATATTAGCTTTCTTTCTGAATTTTATGTTTTATTATTTTTTCTTCACACTCAATGTATTCCCCTAAAGCTGTTTGTAGTCCTCAAATTTATATTGCTATCAAAGATTACTTTGAGAATATCCAAGGCTTATTTGACACATCTGTTTTTACTTCCTATGTTTGCTCCTATCAACATAGTGAAATCTTCTTGAAAAATTATTCCACCTCCAGAATTTCCTGTAAAATAAGAAACAGTGTATCCTAGACTCAGAAATCTAGTAATCACTATAAAATAATCTTCTTTCCTCACCCTTCTCCCCAGGCCAAAAGACACTAAGTCTTGCAGGCTCTATCTTCTCATTATGTCTGATACCTGACTCTTGAATCTTTCATATTGAATAGCTTCTTATATGGCTACAAAAGTAGATTTTTAAGAGTTCCCTGAGCTCAGTCATGTGCTTCTTGAATTCTTTCTACACCTGTGTCTTAATGGTATTTCTAAAGTATAAAACTGGTGATATTACATTTCTAACTAAAATATTTCAACGGCTGCTTTAGGATACTGTATCAGAAAATTTAATACTATGAAAAGATTGTCATCACTAATCATCAGGGAAATGCAAGTCAAAACCACAATGAGATATCGCCTCACACATGTCAGAATGGCTGTCATCAAAAAGAATACAAATAACAAATGCTGGCAAGGATGCAGAGAAAAGGGAACTCTTGTGTACTGTCGGTGTGTATGTAAGTTGGTGCAGCCACTATGGAAGGCTGAAGTTTTCTTAAAAAACTAAAAATAGAAGTACCCTAAGACCCTATGCCAGAAATTCCACTCCTGAGTATATACCAGAGAAAATCCCAAAACACTAATTTTAAAAGATAAATTTACCTCAATATTCACAGCAGCATTATTTACAACTGCCAAGATATGGAACAACCTAAGTGCTGTCCTGTGAAGAAAGCTGAGCATTGAAGAATTGATGCTTTTGAACTGTGGTGTAAGACTCTTGAGAGTCCCTTGGACTGCAAGGAGATCCAACCAATCCATTCTAAAGGAGATCAGTCCTGGGTGTTCTTTGGAAGGACTGATGCTGAAGCTGAAACTCCAATACTTTGACCACCTGATGTGAAGAGTTGACTCATTGGAAAAGACTCTGATGCTGGGAGGGATTGGGGGCAGGAGGAGAAGGGGACGACAGAGGATGAGATGGCTGGATGGCATCACTGACTCGATGGACGTGAGTCTCAGTGAACTCTGGGAGTTGGTGATGGACAGGGAGGCCTGGCATGCTGAGATTCATGGGGTTGCAAAGAGTTGGACATGACTGAGCGACTGAACTTAACTGAATTGAATTGAAGTGTCCATCAACAGATAAATGGATAAAGAAAAAGTGCTAAACATATACACAATAGAATATTACTAGAATAAAATAAATAATAGAATAATAAAATAAATTAATAGAATAAAAAGAATGAAATTTTACTGTTAGCAAAAACATGATGCTAAGTGAAATGAGTCAGACAGAGAAAGGAAAAAAAAAAGCTATGATATCACTTATATGTGGAATCTAAAAAACTAAAACTAACTGGTGAATATAACAAAAAAAGAAGCAGACTCACAGGTATAGAGAACACACTAGTGGTTATCAGTGGGGAGAGGGAAGGTGGGAGGACATAGGAACAGAGGCCACAGAGGTGCAAACTATTAACCTACAAGGATATGTTGGACAACTTGGGGAATATAGCCAATATTTTATAATAACTTTAAATAGAATATAATCTTTAGAAATTGACACGATGGAGCAACTGAACTGAACTGATATAGTATACCTGTAACATACAGTATTATACATCAACTATACTTCAATAATAATAATGCTATTAAAACAGAGAAAATTTAATACTATGTCTAAAAGTAAATTAACTGGATCATCCAATCAAAATATAGGATGAGCCTCATGCATTTTTTCCCTGCTTTTCTTTTACTCTCCCCACCATTTCATTAGCTTCATTCTCTTTGTTCAGTTGCAAATGGGATAACTATCTTCTGTTCCCAGAAGAAGGGCAGTTCCAATCAGTTTTCACAACCATTTAAAAAAGGTCTTGAACTTCATGCTATTAATAACTGGGCCTTCTTTTAACAATTTATTTTGGACAAGGAATTGCAGCATGTTGACTGTAGAAAATTCTGAAAGAGATGGGAATACCAGACCACCTGACCTGTCTCTTGAAAAACCTGTACACAGGTCAGGAAGCAACAGTTAGAACCGGACATGGAACAACAGACTGGTTCCAAGTAGGACAAGGAGTATGTTAAGGCTGAATACTGTTACCATGCTTATTTAACATATATGCAGAGTACATCATGAGAAACACTGGACTGGAAGAAGCACAAGCTGGAATCAAGATTGCTGGGAGAAATATCAATAACCTCAGATATGCAGATGACACCACTCTTATGGCAGAAAGTGAAGAAGAACTAAGGAGCGTCTTGATGAAAGTGAAAGAGAAGAGTGAAAAAGTTGGCTTAAAGCTCAACATTCAGAAAAGAAGATCATAGCATCTGGTCCCATCACTTCATGGCAAATAGATGGGGAAATAGTGGAAACAGTGGCTGGCTTTATTTTTCTGGGCTGCAAAATCACTGCAGATGGTGACTGCAGCCATGAAATTAAAAGACGCTTACTCCTTGGAAAGAAAGTTATGACCAACCTAGATAGCATATTCAAAAGCAGAGACATTGCTTTGCCAACAAAGGTCCGTCTAGTCAAGGCTGTGGTTTTTCCTATGGTCATGTATGGATGTGAGAGTTGGACTATAAAGAAAGCTGAGTGCCGAAGAATTGATGCTTTTGAACTGTGGTGTTGGAGAAGACTCTTGAGAGTCCCTTGGACTGCAAGGAGATCCAACCAGTCCCTCCTAAAGGAGATTAGTCCTGGGTGTTCATTGGAAGGACTGATGTTCAAGCTGAAACTCCAATACTTTGACCACCTGTATGAAGAGCTGACTCACTTGAAAAGACTCTGATGCTGGGAGGGATTGGGGGCAGGAGGCGAAGGGGATGACAGAGGATGAGATGGCTGGATAGCATCACCAACTCGATGGACATGGGTTTGAAGGAACTCCGGGAGTTGGTGATGGACAGGGAGGCCTGGCGTGCTGTGGTTCATGGGGTCACAAAGAGTTGGGCATGACTGAGCGACTGAACTGAATTGATTCATTTAGGCCTTGGTTAGCATCTCTTGCTGAAACAACCACTATGGCAAGGGAAGTGGGAATACCGTGATAGCTGAGATCAATCACGGTCCACCCCTGAGTTTGGAGTGGGGTGATCCCACAAGTAGAGCAGCCACATAATGTGGATAGAGTGGGTGAGCATAAGACAGATGATCACTGTGCCCCAGAGATGACACAGTTCTTCTGTAAAGTGACCTTCTGGCCTATCCATTTTTATCTCTTGTGAAATGCTTGTCTGTATTGGGGTTTTATGCATACAGATCTGCTTGCCATTCTCTGAGCACACCAGTCAGTTTCCTGCATCTGTGTCTATACTCATCTGCTCTCTCTGTATGAAAGGGAAACTTCTATTTCTTGTTTAAAAATGGGTGAAGACCCTCACCTCTATGAAGCTATCTGTGATGCCACATTCCCTAGGAAGAATTTTTTAATTCCCTGTGGACTTCTTCCCCACCTTTACCACACACTCGCTGAATGGTATGGCGTTTATTTTTTATATGTTTGAATTTTTAGCCTTTTGAATCAGGGGAGTTTTCTCAGTTGCCTTGTAATCCTTAATACTTATACAATGTCTGGCAATAGATAAGGCTCATTAGAGTCAAGGACAAGAAATGCCACTTTCTCTAATAATTTAGGCAAAGGCATATTGCAAAGGGGAATATATTTTCCAGTGAAAACTTTTCTTTTTTTTAATTTATTTATTTAATTGGAGGATAATTACTTTATAATACTGTGATGGTTTTTGCCATAATCAACATGAATCAGCCACAGATATTCAAGTTTCAAAAGTATAGTTAGGATCTGGAAGAAAAGAACTTTCAGGTTAGGCAGTACACAGAAAAACATAAACATTTTTTGGCAAATAGAGACAAACATCAGTCTAAAATAGATGGAAATTGGAATGGATGGTTAGGAAAGTTCTGACTTCTCATTCTGTTTCTTGACTGTTTAGGCAAAGAAGCAGAAACCTTGGTAAATGTCCCAGAACCCAAGCTGGCAGCAAACTTTTTAGTAAAGGAGCAGTGCAGCAGACATTTCTCACTTGTGAGAATAAATAAATACCTTGCCTCTATCCCTGCTGGTACAATCTTCAGATTCTTTTTATCTAAATGCCATCATCTCCCTTGTCCCCATTATCAAATAAGCCATTAGTTCAGTTCAGTTCAGTCACTCAGTCGTGTCCGACTCTTTGCAACCCCATGAATCGCAGCACGCCAGGCCTCCCTGTCCACCACCAACTCCCGGAGTTCACTGAGACTCACGTCCATCGAGTCAGTGATACCATCCAGCCATCTCATCCTCTGTCGTCCCCTTCTCCTCCTGCCCCCAATCCCTCCCAGCATCAGAGTCTTTTCCAATGAGTCAATTCTTCGCGTGTGGTGGCCAAAGTACTGGAGTTTCAGCTTCAGCATCATTCCCTCTAAAGAAATCCCAGGGCTGATCTCCTTCAGAGTGGACTGGCTATTAGATCCTACTTATTCTTCCTTAGAAATGTCTCTCATGTTTGCACTTGACAAACAAAGCTTTACAAAGGAATAGTGAAGGTATAAAGGAGTCATTCTGCAGAGAAAGTAAATTATGAAAGGGAAGATGGATTTGGAAATGTCTTAGGAGCCACAAGTAAAGAACGTAGCCAGGACGCTGAGGTAGTGGTCAGACTTTAAAGGAAGGAATGTAATAAATGCCTTATTAATAACTTTCTCAATTCACTGAAACCCTTCCCTTACTTACATAAAGAGAATACTACCTTAGAATTTTTCCTAGGGAAAGTAATATATCCATTTTCTAGGATGTTTCAGAATTTTGGAAAGCTAGGAAGTTTAGAGCACTTCCTTTATGTTCTTATTGTCTTACTCCTTATTGAAATGCAGCTTCTATGCAAAACAAATAAAACTGCCATTACCAACACAATTGGCATATATATAAAATCACTCTCCAAATAGCCTTTAGTGAGTGTTCATATAGAAAACAAAGAAGGTAAAACATCAATCAGTTCCTTTTAAAATGTTTTTGGTTACATGCCTTCTTTGATATTTTAGGTGGATATCTTTCAGCAAAATGATAAGAAAATACCTTGAGCTTCCACAATTAAATCAGGTATTCTTTGCAGATATAAGGCTGAAAAATAATTTCAATATTTGCCTGAGACAAAGAAATAGTTCTACTTCATACAGATGGGGAACTGGGAAGACATAATTATAGTTCTCAGTGAAAAGTGAAAAGTAAAATGAAAGTTGCTCAGTCATGTCTGACTTTTTGAGACCCCATGGTCTATACAGTCCATGGAATTCTCCAGGCCAGAATACTGGAGTGGGTAGCCTTTCCCTTCTTTAGGGGATCTTCCAAACCCAGGGATTAAACCCAGGACTCACGCATTGCAGGGGGGTTATTGACCAGCAGAGCCACAAGGGTAGCCCAAGAATACTGGAGTGGGTAGCCTATCCCTTGTCCAGCAGATCTTCCCAACCCAGAAGTGGAACCTGGGTCTCCTGCATTGCAGGTGAATTCTTTACCAGCTGAGCTATCAGGGAAGCCCATAGTTCTCAACAAAGAAGATCAAATTTAAACTATTAAAATATAGGATTCCTTCAGTGACTCTACTTGACTAAGGAGTTGTGAACAACAGACTGCTTTGAGCTCTGAAAAAAAAGACACAACACACATGAAAAGATGCCGAACATTGCTAATCACTAGAGAAAAGCAAATTAAAACTATAATGAAGTATCATCTCACACCAGTCAGAATGGCCATATCATCAAAAAGCCCACAAATAATGCGAGAGAGGATGTGGAGGAAAAGGAACCTCCTACACTGTTGGTGGGAATGTAAATTGATGCAGCCACCATGAAGAGCAGTATGGAAGGCCCTTAGAAAACTAAAAACAGAACTACCATATGATACTGCAATGCTACGCCTGGGTATATATCCAGAGAAAACCATACTTCGAAAAGAATTATGCACCCTAACGTTGAGAGCAGTACTATTCACAATAGCCAAGACATGGAAGCAACCTAAATGCCCATTGACAGATGAACAGATGAAGATGTGGTATATGTATACAATGGAATATTACTAAGCCATAAAAAGATGAAATAATGCCATTTACAGCAACATGGATGGACCTAGTGACAATCACACTAAGTAAGCCAGGAAGAGAAAAACAAATAGTGTGATTTCACTTATAAATGGAATCTAAAAAAGTGATACAAATGAACTTATATACAAAACACAAACAGACCCACAGACATAGAAAACAAACTGATAGTTACCAAAGGGGAAGAGAGAGAGAAGCACAAATTAGGAATTTGGAATTAATGTATACACATTTACTATATATTGAATTATTACCAACAAGGACCTGCTGTATAGCACAGGGACTATGCTCAATTTCTGAATCACAATGTTGTGTGCCCGAAACTGACACAAGGTTGTAAATACACTACACTGCCTTTTTTGGAAAGAGACACTGCATAAGTAGAGATCATAAGCATCTATATAAGAAGAATATTATCTTATTATTATTTCAACAATAATATTTAACATCTTGATTAATTCAACATTAACATGGTCTATCCAAACCAAGACTGCCCTGTGCTAATAGGACAATCTCCATACAGGCAGCATCATTTAGATCATTTTGTCTCCTCTTTGTAAAGTCTATTTCCCTTTAGTATTTCAAGCTTCACTCCTATCAACATGCTCTTGAAACAGGAATTAAAGGAGATTTCATGTCATTGTGATCCGCAAAAGGATTCTCCATTCTCAATAGTCACTCCAATGTCGCTCTCTTGGCAATTAGATGTTTTGTTTTAGGAAACGTGATTATCTGCTTCTGAATGAATCTGAATAATAAAAAAGTAAACCATGAGAAAATGGGCTCATGATATAGTAGCACACAATATTCATCTTTTTTCCCAAAGCTCCAACACAGCCCCTAGGTTCTTGGATACACAACACAACATTCTTTGGTTGTGTATCTGAAAATAACTGCCAGAATATACTTCACACTTGAAAGAATTAATTTGTGAAAATCTGTGCATGGGGCCTGAGCTGGCAGTGAGCTGAAATAGTGCTTAGAGTACATTCACTTCACTGACAGGGACCCTTCAGAATGTCACATAGTCCTGATATCTTAGAGCTCTGCAAACAAGAATCCCATCATTTCCTGTATATATTTTAAAATACCTGGGTTAGTCTTCAATAAAGATGTGAAATGTGAACTGTTTCTATAAGAAAATTTACTAATATAGGAAATCTTATTAAAGGTATATTTAGATAGAGCCTTTAACCTAGGATAAACAAATTCTCTGTCTTACTTAATTTGCAGTTAAAAAATAAAACTTGACCAACTACTTTTCTAACTTTTTTAAAAAGGAAATTTATGTTTCTCAGATTTTGGAAGAGCCCACATGTCTGATTCTAAATCTAAAAATAATGATTTTAAGACTGTTCAGTATTTATAGCTCATAATAATATTTAATGACCATAATAGTAATCATGATTTATCAATAAATAGCTAAGTGTATTTGGAGTACTTTTTTAAAGAAGGTAAGAATATATGTAATACATTTTAAAAAGATGGCACTTTAAAATAGATCTCAAGACTTTTAAAAAGATACTTTAGCAATTTTACACCATGCTCAAAAGACATTTATTCTCTTAGAAATTTGTAGCACTATAATGATCATTTAGTTCAAACCCCTCATTTTTTTGAGTCTATAAGTTTAAGAAACTTGCTTAAGTTTACACTGACAAAGAGTGATGGCTCTCTGACATAAATCACAGCAAGATCCTCTATGACCCACCTCCCAGAGTAATGGAAAAAAAAGCAAAAATAAACAAATGGGACCAAATCAAACTTAAAATCTTTTGCACAATGAAGGAAACTATAAGCAAGGTGAAAAGGCAGCCTTAAGAATGGGAAAAAATAATAGCAAATGAAAAAACTGACAAAGAATTAAGCTCCAAAATATACAAGCAGCTCATGCAGCTCAATACCAGAAAAATAAATGACCCAATCAAAAAATGGGCCCAAGAAAAACAGACATTTCTCCTGTTCAGAAGAAATGTCTTCTTCTAAAGAAGACATACAGATGGCTAACAAACACATGAAAACATGCTCAACATCACTTATTATCAGAGAAATGCAAATAAAAACTGCAGTGAGGTACCATCTCATGCCGGTCAGAATGGCTGCCATCAAAAAGTGTGCAAACAATAAATGCTGGAAAGGGTGTGGAGAAAAGGGAACCTTCTTACACTGTTGGTGGGAATGCAAACTAGTACAGCCACTATGGAGAACAGTGTGGAGGTTCTTAAAAAATGGAAATAGAACTGCCATATAACCCAGCAATCCCACTGCTGGGCATACACCCCGAGGAAACCAGAATTGAAAGAGACACGTGTACCCCAGTGTTCATTGCAACACTGTTTACAATAGCTAGGACATGAAGCAACCTAGATGTCCATCAACAGATGAATGGATAAGAAAACTGTGGTACATATACACAATGGAGTATTACTCAGCTATAAAAAATAACACATTTGAGTCGGTTCTAATAAGGTGGATGAAACTGGAGCCTATTATACAGAGTGAAGTAAGTCAGAAAGAAAAACACCAATACAGTATATTAATGCGTATATGTGGAATTTAGAAAGATGGTAACGGCGACCCTATGTGAAAGATATCAAAAGAGAACAGATATAAAGAACAGTCTTTTGGACTCTGTGGGAGAAGGTGAGGATGGGATGATTTGAGAGAATAACATTGAAACATGTATATTACCATACGTGACATAGATGACCAGTGCAAGTTTGATGCATAAAGCAGAGCACTCAAAGCTGGTGCACTGGGACAACCCAGAGGGATGGGATGGGGAGGGGGGTGAGAGGGGGGTTCAGGACGGTGGGACCCATGTACACCCTTGGCTAATTCATGTTGATGCATGGCAAAAACCACCACAATATTGTAATTAGCCTCCAAGTAAAATAAATAAATGATTTTTAAAAAAAGAGTGATGGGACCTCAATTTATAACTAGATTCGAAGATTGCAAAGTCCAGTTTTTCTTTCAGCACATCACATAGTATTGGCAAGACTTTTTTTCTCGTTAGGAAAGTCAGAAGCTTAAAGTCTCAAACGATAAATGTCTAAAGAAAAATAACGAAAAAATATTTCAATTGTATCATTAAAAGTTTTAAGTGAAGCAAAGAAAAGAAAGGAACCATCATTTATTTGAGCCGGTGAATGTGCCAGAAGAATTCATGACCTTGTCAATTTGGGTAATATTTTTCACATTTTCAGAGGTAGAAAAACTTCAAAAGACTGAAGTGATCTGATTTTCTTAAGATCATTTCATTTTTAAGTGGCACATCTGGAATTATACCCATGTCTTTCAAAGAGACCATCTGATTGCCAAGCCTATACTCACAAAAGGACACAGTCAGTGGTGACTTATATTAGACTCTGCTGACTGGTTATGAGAAGATATGAACAACCCTACATCCGGCAGTTTAATCTTACAAATCTATACCATGTTTTCTAAAGGAATGATTCTCACTGGAGGTAAAACTGTCCCCTTGCTGCTGCTGCTGCTGCTGCTAAGTCGCTTCAGTCATGTCCAACTCTGTGCGTCCCCATAGACGGCAGCCCATCAGGCTCCCCCATCCCTGGGATTCTCCAGGCAAGAACACTGGAGTGGGTTGCCATTTCCTTCTCCAATGCATGAAAGTGAAAAGTCAAAGTGAAGTTGTTCAGTCGTGCCCGACTCTTAGCGACCCCATGGACTGCAGCCTACCAGGCTCCTCCATCCATGGGATTTTTCCAGGCAAGAGTACTGGAGTGGGGTGCCATTGCCTTCTCTGTACTCGTGAAACATGAGTCAGCTATCCCTCTGGGAAGCTCCTCTAAGTACTGAGGGTACCCATTTTGGGGAGATTGCCACAGTCTTCTGAAAGCTATATCAATTATAGAAGGATTCTCTTAGACACTGGAAGGAGAGAAAAAAGTTAATGGTGGCTTTTGTTTAAGAAGTGCCATGGAGAGGGAAGTAAACTTGGAAACAAAATGTTGTTTCTAATTGTAAGGATCCCTCAGTGAGACCTATGTTGGCCAGGAGACACAAGTTGACAGTGTCTCTCAGAGCGTGTCCCAGTCATATGATGTAGCTCCCAGAACACTCTGAATGGTTGAGTCTAATTCTTGGTTTTGGAGACACTCCCTAGAGGCAGTTTGGCTGATCTGTTTGGTTCTTGCATTCCATCAGTTGCCATCAGTTGCATGCCTTATGCATCTGGCTGCATAAGGCCAGATATCTGTGCCTTATGCAGCATTAGAGGAACAGCTACAAAAATAAGGGTAGGAATGATCCAGAAGACCGACAAGCATTTTATGAGGGATCTGTGGGATATGGGACCTTTCCTTCTATTTCCAATTGACTTCGTGCATGGTTAAGTGGAATAATGATTAAAGAATCGTCAAAGATCTCTGGTATGGATATAGAATCCAGGAGTCAGTTAAATTCAAGTTTCTCACAAACAGCTGGGAGACTGGTGATGGGGCACTATCTTTTACAGAGAAGCTTTCAAGGGCAATTCTGAAATACAAATGATCATAAGATCCCTCCCTCTCTCACACCTCCCAGGTCTAAGGTATTCCTTCCTAAGGTGCCAGGTTTGTTGCATTCTTTCTGCTACTCTAAAATCTATACATGCTGTCACAGTTTTTGAAAAGTCATCTTTTTTTTTTTTTTTTTTAAACCATCCTCTGCTATCATCTGAAGGGATCTGGTACAAGAGTGACAGGGTTTTAGGATTCTTATCAAGTCTTCAGAGACCCAGGAAACTCCCTATTTTAGCCTTGTGGGTTTGTTGTCTAGTGTGTTCAACCAAAGAGTCATTATTATTATGTTTAAAACTATGGACATTCAACGAGAGAATCCAGAGACTGGACCAGAATTCAGTTCAAATCCTCTAAGACTTCTTTTGGTTCAGCTGTAACTAGGAGAATGCACTACCTCTTCCAGTCTCAGTTTTCTGTTAAGGGAAAGAAAGAAGCCTAATGCTCAGGACTGGTCAGACTGGAGCCCCTAATTTTCAAAATAGGTCTACACATCCTTCCACAGCATTCATCCTGATCATTAGATGTTCATTTAATGACTAAACTGCCATAATCAGGTGTGTAGATTAGGAGGCAGGGAGGAAAGTAGACTGAGAAATCTTTTTGAGCTGGTGTTTAGAAAATTTTCCATTACTCAAAAATACTGGATGCCTGGGGATGGTGGGCAGTGTGGAAGAGCCATCAAATACCCATCAGGGCACTGTGGACATTGTCTAATGACTTGTGATTAAAGGAGCACCACAGTCAGACT
Organism: Bos taurus; assembly: GCF_002263795.3. Classification (NCBI taxonomy): domain Eukaryota; kingdom Metazoa; phylum Chordata; class Mammalia; order Artiodactyla; family Bovidae; genus Bos; species Bos taurus. The sequence goes on along the minus strand of NC_037328.1, from coordinate 35,836,682 downwards.
GCAAGCGGTCCAGAAAGTCAAGCACATAATAGAGATTAAGTTTTAAGGACCACAACAGGGTGACTGGAGTCAGTTGTCTGGGGGTGGGAAGCAATTCCATAACCTGAAAATGTGCTGACAGCACTGCTGCTGCTGCTGCTGCTTCTGCTAAGTCGCATCAGTCGTGTCTGACTCTGTGCGACCCCATAGATGACAGCCCATCAGGCTCCCCCGTCCCTGGGATTCTCCAGGCAAGAACACTGGAGTGGGTCACCAGTGCCTTCTCCGCTGACAACACTAAGGCACCATTAACTTCCTGGCTAAGGGGATCAGAGAGCTAATGTAATTAGTCTGTAAGGACTAGGTGGGGACCAAGTCCCAAAGAACTTGGTCTCTCCCACCTTGAGACAACAGGGCCATCTTCAGCAAGAGTCTGGCATGTGGTGGTAGCCTCTTCATTAGAAACAGAATCCTTTCCCCTGTGTCCAGGATATGATGGTGGGTGGATTGCCATATCTCACATAGTGATGAATCTATGCAGTGACTCTTGACAATCTGGGCAGCGCAGGCTCAATTAGCAGTACGAGTCCAGTTGGCCTCATTAGAGAATGAATCCTTTTTGAGGCCATCTGTACATGTGGCCCAGATAGTTTGATTTGAAGCCTCATTGTGATACTTCATGGCCCCAAAAAGTTGTCTTTAACCTAACAGTTTGTAGTTTTCCATGTGGCTGACCAAACCTCTAGGCTTTTTGCAACAGCTCAAAATCAGTGAAAATGTAACGGAGTTCATCATGAGAAGTATTTGTCTGAGCTATGAGAACAGTTTGAGATTTGCCCACAGTGGAGAATCAACATAGTGCTTTTCAGTCTGGCCCAGATGCTCTGAGACTGAACCTGCAGAAGCCCTGTCACACCACCACATTTCAGTTTGGCAGAGCTGTCAGTAAATGGGGCCATGCATTTTGGGGAATCTCAGCAGCAAGAGGATCCATTGAACAGGCGGCTTCTCTTCAGGCAGTGGAGAGGGGAATAAAGTACCCCTCACAGATCAGCTGGTACTTTCTCATGTAAAGCTAAGATTGCTGCTTAAATTGGATGAATATGCCATTTCTACTTGACGAGTAAGACTTTTTGAGTATGCTTTGTCTTGTTGGTCGTGGACTCTGAACTGACTCCAAATAGGGATGTTATATCAGAGGTTTATGAGGCCTTTCTGGATAAGTGTTTGGCTTCAGACCAAGGCCAATAGTATGCTAATGACTATTTATCAAAAATGCTATATTTAGGAGTTGTTTCAGGGCAACAATTTTAAAACCTTGAGAGGGAGCTCCAATGAGAGGCTACCTCCAATTGCTGGGAACTTCAATAGGCAAAGTGATATTTGTGGTTCAAAAGGGTCATTAGGATTGTCACACTCAAAGGTAGGAGGCATGTTGTATAATCTTCAGGAAAGTTTCCAATGGGACTTTTAATTAGGATACAGCTCAGAACAAGCTGATTTGTATTACGGTCAGTCACTGGAATCAAGTAGGAATTTCAAGTTGGGTACAATCTGCCTCAATGCCTAAAGAGTCCAAGAATAGTGTTGGGGCCTCTCTTTGGTGAGGGGGTGCCAAAGATAGCTGATCTGACATGCTGAAGGAATTGATGGTTGTGAACCCACACATAGCTCCAAGGCTCAGAACTTTATCCGGATTTAGCTACCGTCCCTTCCTTGAGTCAGAGGTGTTATTACACCAGGTAAATGAGCATTTATGTTTCTCCTCACTCCATCTGTGTGTGTGCCTGTGTGCTCCTCCTTAGATTTGGGGCCAGTTGGTTGTTACTTGACCTCAGTCCCATGATAGATTTTTTAAAAATTTGTGAATGCAAAGTTAGTCAACAGTTTTTTATTGTGAGCATGAGAGTGGTGTTTCTTCCTGCTCTCTACATTCTAGAGTAGAAAAAAAAGTCATATGAGTAGCTTCTGAGGAAGAAGCTAAGGAGAAAATAACTGTTCTCTCAATCATATCACAAACTAATTTTTAAATAAATATTTAAAAATTTCTTTCATCATTTTGAACATGAACTAGTGGCCCTGTGCTACTCAGTGAATTTAATTTTCCCTTTAACTCCAACTCTTATTCTTCAGTGCCACCTTTATATCCATAAACGTGTTAACTTTCACAGCTGTTCTAGATTTACTTCCTCTCTCCACCTATCCTGAGTAGATATGATCTACCTTATTACTAGTTTATATTTGTAGATGATATTGCAGGTCCACTTTATTTTTTGTTGAAGTATAATTGACTGACAGTATTACGTTAGTTTCAAGTGTAGCACACAGTGATTTGATATTTTTATACATTAAAAAATTATTACCACAGTAAGTCATCATCTGTCACCATACAAAGGTATTAAAATGTAAAATGTTCTTGACTATATTCCCTGTAATATATATGTATATGTAATACACAACACTGTGATGTTGTGTATTATATCCTTATGACATATTTATTTTATAACTGGGAATGTATTTCTTAATCACCATCTCTTTTTCACAAATACCCCAACCTCTCTGCTCTGGCAACCACTAGGTTATTCTCTGTATCTATGAGTATGTTTCTGTTTTGTAATGTTTGTGTGTTTTGTTTTCAAATTGCAAATATTAGTAAAATCACACAGTATTTGCCTTTCTCTGTCTGATTTATTTCACTTAGCATAATACTTTCTAGGTATATCTAGGTTTTTGCAAATGACCACACGTTATTTTTTATGGCTGAATAATATTCCATTGTGTTTTGTGTGTGTGTGTGTGTGTGTGTGTGTGTGTATCAGTTCAGTTCAGTTGCTCAGTTGTGTCCAACTCTGTGACCTCATGGACTGCAGCATGTCAGGCTTCCCTGTCCATTACCAGCTCCGGAGCTTGCTCAAACTCATGTCCATTGAGTCAGTGATGTCATCCAACCATCTCAAGCTACTTCTTTTTTAAAAGTCAGTTCATCTATCAGTGGACTCTTAGACTGCTTCTAAATCTTAACTATTGTAAATAATGCTGCAATAAACACAGAGGCATATATACATTTTCAAATTGGAGTTTTTATTTTTTTTTTCAGATCAATACCCAGAAGTGAAATTGCTCACTCATGTGGTAGTTTCTAATTTTAGTTTTTTGAGGAATCTCCATATGGTTTTCTATAGTGGTTGTACTATGTGCAATTTAAATTTCAGCTCGTGAAGCATCTACCTGCAATGCAGGAGACCCCAGTTTGATTCCTGGGAGGGGAAGTTCCCCTGGAGAAGGGATAGGCTACCCACTCCAGTATTCTTGGGCTTCCGTGGTGGCTTAGATGGTAAAGAATCTGCCTCCAGTGCAGGAGACCCAGGTTCGATCCCTGGGTTGGGAAGATCCCCTGGAGGAGGTAATGGCAATCACTATAGTATTCTTGCTTGGAGAATCCCCATGGACAGAGGAGCCTGACGGGCTACAGTCCATGGGGTCACAAAGAGTTGGACACAACTGAGTGAATAAGCACACACGGCAACAATGCAGGAGGGTTCCCTTTTCTCCACATCCTCGATAAAATGTATTCATTGTTTTTAAACAGTCATTTTGACAAGTGTGAAGTGATATCTCATTGTGGTTTAGATTTGCATTTCTCTGATGATTAATGATGCTGAGCATCTTTTCATGTCCCTATTGACCATCTATGTTTGCTTTGGAAAAATGTCTCTTCGGATTATACTACTAAGACAAGGTTCCCATGGTGCATTTCACCTGGGTCATCTTGGTGGAATGGCTGGAGCTTGGACAGGTACGCCAGGGATGCCTTAGAAGGACGACTGTAGCTGGCAGCCAGGGGTGCACTGGGACAACCTTAGCAGACTGGCTGGATCACCTATTTTCCTACTGGGTAATAAGATGGAGAGGGAAGAAAGCAATGGCATTCTCTGATTCTCCTAACCTCAGAGACAGTTTCAGCAGTTCTCCACTCAATTTGACAGATGCTCTAGGGTTAATAAATGGATTTTCTTCATGGATAATCTAGGTGCTTTCTAAACTGCTGTTTTGTTCACTGTGCCCCAGGGTGGGCAAGTCTGTACTTGGGCCTCTCAGGGTTATTCTTCCTTACTGCTGGCCACCAGACTGGGGGTGGAGTTCTCATGGACACTGTGTCTCCTTGTCTTCTCCCCATCCTTTTGTGGTCCTTTGGTCGTATGTTGGGCAGAAGCTGTTCGATCAGCTCTCAGTTCTTCCTCAGGAGGAACTGCTGGAAAGGTAGGTGTAGGTTCGTGTATCTGTGGGAAGAGGTAAGTTTTCAATCTTCTTATGCCTCCATCTTGGACCCTTCCTTTGACTTTTACATTAAGGTCTAATATAGAATTTTGTTTCTTCAGTTTGCCACTTGAATCAAAACCTGTGCTTTTAAAATTCGTGTAAAATCTTTAAAACATTTATTAATTTTGATCTCTTGTTTTTTTCTTTGAGTAGTTCAACAACATGTACAAATGTTTCTTATTCAACAGGACTCTTGTTCCAAGTGTTCTAGTTGAATCAACTAATTTTCAATTACTTCTACTTTATTTTGGTTTCTTCTTTCTTTTTAAAACTTAATGATTAATCTCATTTAGAAATTTTCATTCTAGATAGTGACTATTTCATTATTTATATCTAATGTGCATGTTTAGTCCATCTGGTATCACATTTTGAAGTCATTTTACTATACTTAAATATTTTCTAGTGTTTTCTATAAATATTGTATATAAAATCACTGTTACAGTTGATAAATAATGCATTTGTAATTTTATTCTTTAAATAACTTCAAGCCAATATTTTTTATTGGTATTTTCTAGTAATTGTTATACACCATGAATGGCTATTTATTTGCTTATCCTTCTTTTGGTTCTATGAATTGCATATGTTCTTTTTTTGTATGCAAGTGATATGCTTCATGTTGCTTTAATCAAGAATGATTAAACAAAATTACAGGGTTTTCATTTGACCTGTTCAACTTTTGAATTTGATGAGTTAGTTTTCTTCTCTTCATAAGAAATTAAATCTTCAGTAAATTAATCACTTGTAGTATCTTATATCGCAGACGGCAATGGCACCCCACTCCAGTACTCTTGCCTGGAAAATCCCATGGATGGAGGAGCCTGGTAGGCTATAGTCCATGGGGTCATGAAGAGTCATACACGACTTCGCAACTTCACTTTCACTTTTCACTTTCATGCATTGGAGAAGGAAATGGCAACACACTCCAGTGTTCTTGCCTGGAGAATCCCAGGGACAGGGGAGCCTGGTGGGCTGCCGTCTATGGGGTTGCACAAAGTGGGACACGACTGAAGCGACTTAGCAGCAGCAGTGTCTCATATGCTTAATTTAGGTTGGTTATGCTTAGATAAAAATAATCTTTTAAATTTTTTTAGCTTTTAAAATATGTAAACAAACTACCTCTATGAAGACTTTCCCCATTTTTTCCAGCTCTTTTTTGAGCTCCACTTTTGCATATTTTATCATGACTCTGACTTGAACTCTTGCTTAATTATCGAATAAAATTTAATTGTTTTCCAAGTATAAGAAACTAAGTATATTTAAGTCAAACTCTATTAAAGTGAAAAAAAAAATAAAATTATTTTCACATTTGTTTTCAAAAGATTTTTCTTGAAACTAAAATGTAAAATATCATTTATAAAAAACTAAAAAGTTAGCTCAAAATTATTTTAATAAAATTGAAAATTTTTAAGTGGTTTTGGATATTGATAAATTCTATTAAATATTTTTATAAAACTTTCTGCAAGTGTAGCATTCAATTCACACCTGATATTAAATGAAGTATCAAAATCACATTAAGTCTATACCCACATACATACTCATTTATGAGTAGTAAAATTTGTTTAACATAGTAAATTTATCCCAGCTACCTTCTTCAGCTGTTGAGGTTTTATGGACTAGTGGGAAATTCTTTGCTGTGTAAGAATTTTTGCATTCATGCTGACAGGAAGGAGTTGACTAGTCTTTATATTTTCTTTTTTTCCCATTTAAGTACTTCTGCTACTCACATCCTCTTCTCACTATTTCTGTGTCTACTGAAGCAGTCAGGCACACAATTTACAAACTTTCCCGGCATTTGGATGTAAGTTCAAGCCTGCACTGTTCAAGGGGCAACCATACATAAAAATAATATTAGCTTGTGAGCCGAAAACAATAGGCCCCATGATATAGATGGTCCATGAGCCATAGGTTTATAGTCTACTGCTTAGAATATTACATCTCTTCTTTCAAAGGTGAGACAATTGGAAAATCTAATGAGAAATAAAACTAATAAGAAAGTTTCATGTTAATTAAAACCATATTATTGAGACTTTTTTCTGAGAAAACTTGAAAGGGGTATTCAAAGGCCATTTACTGAAAGTGATTTTAAATTATAGTATGTAATAAAAGGTCAGTTTTCATTTCAATTCCAAAGAAAGGCAAAGCCAAAAAATATTCAGACTACCACACAATTGCACACACTCCACATGCTAGCCAAGTAATGCTCAAAATTCTCAAAGTGAGGCAAGAACTTCCAGATGTTCAAGGTGGATTTAGAAAAGGTAGAGGAACCAGAGATCAAATTGCCAACATCCATTGGATCATCAAAAAAGCAAGAGAATTCCAGGAAAACATCTATGTCTGCTTCGTTGACTATGCTAAAGCCTTTGACTGTGTGGATTACAACAAATTGTGGAAAATTCTTAAAGAGATGGGAATACCAGACAATCTTATCTGCCTCCTGAGAAGCCTGTATGCAGGTCAAGAAGCAACAGTTAGAACTGGGCTTGGAATAGCAGACTGGTTCAAAATTGGGAAAGGAGTACGTCAAGGCTGTATATTGTCACCCTGCTTATTTAACTTATATGCAGAGTACATCAAGTGAAAAGCCGGGCTGGATGAAGCACAAGCTGGAATCAAGATTAATGGGAGAAATATCAATAACCTCAGATATGAAGATGACACAACCCTTGTGGCAGATGGCAAAGAGCAACTAAAGAGCCTCTTGATGAAAGTGAAAGAGGAGAGTCAAAAAGTTGTCTTAAAACTCAACATTCAAAAAAATGAAGATCATAGAATCTGGTCCCATCACTTCATGGCCAATAGACAGGGAAACAATAGAAACAGTGACAGATTTTATTTTCTTGGTCTCCAAAATCACTGCAGATGGTGACTGCAGCCATGAAACTAAAGATTCTTGCCCCCTGGAAACAAAGCTATTACCAACCTAGACAGTATTAAGAAGCAGAGACGTAACTTTGCCGACAAAGCTCCATGTAGTCAAGGCTATGGTTTTTCCAGCAGTCATGCATGGATGTAAGAATTGGACAATAAAGAAGGCTCAGCATGGAAGGATTGTTGCTTTTAAACTGTGGTGTTGGAGAAGACTCTTGACAGTGCCTTGGACTGCAAGGAGATCAAACCAGTCAGGTCTAAAGGAAATCAATCCTTAATATTTATTGGAAGGACTGATGCTGAACCTCCAATACTATGGCCACCTGAAGTGAAGATCTGACTATTTAGAAAAGACCCTGATTCTGGGAAAGACTGAAGGTCAGAGGAGAAGCGGATGACAGAATATGAGATGGTTGGATGACATCACTGACTCAGTGGATATGGGTTTCAGCAAGCTCCGGCAGATGGTGAAGGACTGGGAAGCCTGGCATGCTGCAGTCCGTGGGGTCACAAAGAGTAGAACACGACTGAGCAACTGAACAACAATGTAATAATTATATTAGCTGTATTTCTGAGCACTTCACAGATTCTACTAGCTCAATCACCATGAAGTAGGAAAGCAATATGATTTTTCAGTTGAGAAAATGGAGGCAGAGAAAATTGTCACTTTCTTAATTCACATAATTAGTGACTGATGGTCATGGGATTCTAAAGAGGTAATTTCTCTCCCGAGTTCATGCTTTTAACTAATACTACATACTTTCTGTGGTAGCTTTGTAATGTGGCAAAATAGCTAAATCAAATTACATTTCTCAGAATTCCCTTCCATTTAGGAGGGTTGGAGGGAAGATTCTTGGGAAATTTGGAGGACAAAAGAGAAGCAACAGTCACTTTGTGGCTAACACCCACTGCTACTGATTTACAGATTCTCTCTGGTGGCCTGAATCAGCAGCTGGGCTTGAAACTGCTCTATCATTCCCCATATCCTTGTTCAACTTCTAGACAACTAGCCAAGGTATATGTATCTGGCTTTGTGGGAAACATTCTTGGTTTCTGTAGGATACCCTTACTACCACTGTTAAGTCAAAAGCTTGTGTGTTTCTGACCTTTCTCATGGAGTTCCACCTCATGTGGTGTGGGTTCCAGACTATTCTTGAACTACATTGTTTTAGATCCACGTTTATAACTGTCAGCTCTATGGACCAGAATTACTATTCCTCTGTTTCAAAGGAAACGTTCTTTTTTTCTGAAGTTATTTTTCCAAAGCCTATAATGTTGCATAGAATGATGTAATTTATTTAATTATTCTCTAATTGATGGGCTTTCAAGACGTACATTTTTTAATGTTTATAGAAACAGCTCTGTAAATTTATTCTTAAATATTAGTTTACATTTCTGAGTTGCTGGGCTCAAGGATAATGTGTATTCCCTAAAAAAGTTGTATCAATTTGGAATCCCACCAGTAAGGCATGAGATAATTTTTGTCCACATTAAATGCTGACTCATTTGTCAGCAATAAATGCAATTGTACTTTTATTTTTCTAAATTGATAACTGAAATATGTGCATTTGTTGCTTTAATTTGCATTTCCATGAATAATACCAAGCTTGAGCATCTTGACCTATGTTTATTCTTAGTTATTTTGGTTTCTGTTTCTTGAGTAGCCCTTTCTTTTTATAGATAAATCAGATTATCAGTTTAAATACTTCTTCTTAATATGGGTTGTTAAGATAGTATTCCTTAATATCTAACTACTTTGTTAATATTTTTCTATTTTTTCCATGAATTAATGAATCAAAAAACAAAAATGTGGGCCATCTACATACAATGGAATATTATTCTTTGGGTTATAAGATACATGGAATTGGGATGGCCAGAGCTTGTGCAATTTTATTTTTAATTTTTGTGAGGAACCGCTACATAGTTTTCATTATGGCTGCATCATTTATACTCTCACTAATGGTATATAATGTTTCTAATTTCTCCATATCCTTACCAATACATGAACCCTTGTTACTTTTTTGGGGGGAGAGGAGATAATAGCCATTATTGGGAAACATTTTTCTAAGGTAATTTAGGTGAGAAACTTGTTGGAAACTTTCCTTGTCTGTATTTCCAGGTCTTTTTCTCTTAGGCTTGTCAGATTTCCCAGAGAAAAATTTTCCAATATTTTGTGTGGAGACTAGTAGTTTGGCCATCAGATTTTTGGGTGTTGTATTGTAGAAAGGATATTTGGTACTCAGCACTTACCATTCAGAATGCATGTGTTCACTAATCCCCCTATTTTCAGTATAGAGACAGATCCCCAACAGTATCTAGTGTATTCTACCAGAAAGACTCTCCATTATATCCTCCTTAATGGAAATATTAAGGAGATCCTGGAGAATTCCATGGACAGAGGAACCTAGCAGGCTACAGTCCGTGGGGTTGCAAAGAGTTGGACACAACTGAGCAACTTCACTTTCTTTTCTTTTCTTTCTTTCTTAATGGAAATATATATCTAGTAAAAAGCAGTAGCGGTAAAGGAATTGGTGGGATAGGGCTTTATCCAGGAGTATAAAATGACACTCTAAATGCTACTCAAACAACTTTAACCCAATCCTCCTGACATTTCTGCTTCCTTGCCACCCTGCTTATAGAGGTATCTGGTGCTGTATGTCCATAAAACACTCGAACATTCTGTGGTATAAACTGCCCTATTTCTCAAACTTCACTTGCTGAATTAAGGTTCAGTTTTCTTGATATTCTGTATCTATCACCTGTTCTTTCATTAATCTTCTGTTGTATACTTTGCTGTTCTTCCATGCTTATTGGATAATGTCTTTAAAATACCTTTACTATAGGTTTATTGGATTTTCAGGAGGAAGTGACATTATATTGCCATTTAGTGCAAAAAATAAAAAAGTTCAATTTAAATGCCAGAGTTTTATCTGGGGAAATCTAGAGGACATTTGTTCCTTCCAAATTTACTCTGAAAAATGCCTGCTGCATGTTTCACAGAGTTGACTTTTATCTGTTTATGTATATACAGAGAGTGTGCTTTTTTTCACTTACTCTAAGCCCTTGGCCATCTCTAGTCATTGCCTCTGCATTTTGCCCATGCTGCTGCTGCTGCTAAGTCACTTCAGTCATGTCCAACTCTGTGCGACCCCATAGAGGGAAGCCCACCAGGCTCCTCCATCCCTGGGATTCTCCAGGCAAGAACACTGGAGTGGGTTGCCATTTCCTTCTCCAATGCGTGAAAGTGAAAAGTAAAAGTGAAGTCGCTCAGTCGTGTCTGACTCTTCGCGACCCCATGGACTGCAGCCACCAGGCTCTTCCGTCCATGGGATTTTCCAGGCAAGAGCACTGGAGTGGGTTGCCACTGCCTTCTCCAGCATTTTGCCCATACTGTGTCTTTAAATAGGACTGTGTTCTATCACCTTGTACGTAGAATATCTTCTGACTCAGCTTTGCAGGGCAAAAGAATCCCTCTTTGATCTAACAGAACTGACAGCGCTTTTCCTCTGTAAATCTTTAAAATATTCCTCCTGGTCACACAGTTCAGGGTGCTTCTAATTAATCATTTCATATTCAGGGTAACATGAGCTGTAAAATAAATCTAAATGCTCAGACTTCAGACATCAGTTTGAGGGAAACTGTGAAAGTTATATCAATATCTTTCAAATTATAGAATACAAGTGACAACTGACCCTCTCTTTTCATAAGAACATCTGTTTTGTATGTGTGTATATGTGTATGTACATACATTTCTGCCTAAGTGGGATAGTTTTCTTTCTACTTGTATGAACTTTTGGATAATGGTACAAATTTGTTGTTGTTGCTTTTTAAATCTGCTTATGTTAGACTCATGACATATCATGTCTGATACACACAAGCACAGGGCATGTACCATATCATTTTCATTTATATAAAATCTGCCTATGCTATCAGAAAAGTATAGGGGAAATTATGAGTAATTATTAAGATCTGTCTCTTTCAACAGTAAACTGGAAATGCTATAGCTTTTATTATTTAGATTTGTCTACTGATTCAGCTCCAGTTGAGTCCTATATAGTCCAGAGGAGTTGTAATAAAAGCTTTCCAAAAATTTTGATGCATAAGCATCAAAGTTTTGAGATCCTCTTAGCAAAGTGGCAAATCCAGGCAGAGAGGAGTCCTCCCAAGTTCTCTATGTAATTTAGAAATAAGCAATTTGTAGTGCTTTATCTACCTAGAGTCCCTGTTATCAGAAATCATACAACTCTTATTATTCTCATAGAGAATAACAGTTCTCTTCCTGCACACAAAATCTTCTGTGGGTTTGCTGATGGTATCTGGTGAGCGGCAGCTGTCCCTGCAGGTTTGTTGCACAGTCTGCAAAAGTAATGGAAGCACCTAACAGGAAACAGCTGTATTCTGTATTAATTGTGAGCTTTTCTGGTCATCGCAGAATAAGTGACTCGGGGAGGGAATGTGCTATGATCTATTTTCAAGTTGCTGAAATTCTCATAACATAAGGTGGAGGTAAGAACTAGTGAAATTTGAATTGCTATTAGAAATGTGCTATCATCTTTATGAATAGATTCAGGAAGTCCAGTTATGGTAAAGGAAGATATGGTTATCAGCTATAAGTACCTTTTTCCTTATGGTAGAAGCTTAGAACATTGATTTAATAATTTAATAATTATTTAATTATTATTAGGTTTAATAATTCTTTTCAGTTCTTTACATGAGAAACTATTGTTCTATAGAGTTTATAAATGTATTTTTTTCTATTAAGAGGATATCTGTTCTTTTATATAAATTTCATAATTGCCTGTGAATATTTATTAGAAGATTCTTCCTAGAATTATAGCAAGAAGAATGAAATATTGGGATATGTAACTTTGAAAGTTGTTTTCCCAGCATATAAAAGTTTAAGCATGAAGTGTTAAAAGATAGTAAGATAAGAAAATTACCAACTGCTTAACAGGGAATCTAATGAAATACTTGCAAAAATTTTACAGAGAAAACATTATTGGGAGAAATTAAAGTCTAAGTCCTTATAGTAGAGAATATGAAAGATGTAAAATCAACGTTCTAAGCTTCTACCATAAAAAGTTAGAAAAAGAAGGACCAAATAATCCTAAAGTAAGTAGAAGAAAAAAATTTGCAACTAATCCTACAAAAATTTTCACTGAGCAGCTGCTTGTGCAGCTATACTATTTAAATGTATATTTAAATACTGAGGCTATCTTTGGATGCACATAGTAGTCACTTCCTTCTCTCTCCTTCCCAAACAAATATAGCAGTTGTGACACCCTGAGGAAATCTGCTCCAAGTCTCCCAGTCTACATTACTCCAGGTGTGTAAATCAGAGGAGAACAGATAATAAAGACAAGAGAGAAGGTATTGAAGCATGACTTGTCTTTCTGCTTTATGTTTATCCTTTTTAACCTGTGTCAACTTCCATGGCATGCTTGATATATTTTTCTCCAGAATGTACCTCAAGAACATTATTACACTTCTTGTGTGTGTGTGTACTAACACAACTGCTTAGGCTAGGTTCATATTTGCTTGTGATCTTTCTTTTTTGAAATGGTCAATCTTTTAACTTTTATGAAATATAGTATAATTTATAAATAAGAAATTTGTAGTGATTTATCTACCTAGAGTCACCTGTTATCAGAAATTATAAGCTCTACATCCGACTAATAATTTGTCTGGGAAATTTTATAGATATTGTCTAATGCAATATGACAATGCAAATAAGAGGACTTTATGCACTAAAGTTTGATTTTTAATAACCAGACACATTATTTGCTGTCCAACTCAGTTTTTCAGTCTAACAAACATTTTCCTTCCTACCAATCTCCAAGCTAATTATCAGGAAGTGCCAGGACAGAGGTGATTAAGCAATTGTTTTCTCTCTATAAGGAATTATGATTATTTTATTCATTTTTATTAAAATATTAACAGTTCATTCTTTATGCTTTGCCTCTAACTTTTCCAAGGGAGTATATACATTACTTTTGAGATAAGGACAAAGTTTTGTAAAAAAGAAACAAAATGATGAAAAATTAGACTATTAAGTTCAAAACTCAATTGCTTTGGGTAGTTAGGATTCCAGAAATTCTATTTATTTCAGGAATACTTTACCAACAATAAAGACAGTGTTATTCAAAAGGTACTGGCTTACTGCTTAGTCTTGAAAGAGAAAGAGCATAAGAGAAAACAGGAAAACTGTTCAATCACTATATCACAACAGAAGTGCACTTAATTTTACTTAGTAAATAAATTCACTTAAATGATTTACCATGCTGTACTGCCACATTATTAGCATCAATTCTGTGGCCATTGTAAGCCCACCAGACAGATTCAGCATCTAGAATTTTCTTCTCTGCCCATCTTAGAATAGGCAAGCACTAAAGACTTTTCATAAAAGTTATGGGTTTAACATGTGAAAGAGAATGTTTTATAAAGGCAACAAAATATTAGCATTTAACACCAAGTCTCAGATGCTTTTAGTTTTCTGAGAGATGAATTTGAAGGAGTGGAAGAAAGTTATACTGGAAGGGCAGTGCATTTTTTATCATAGATAGGTAAACTGAAAGAAAAGTTAATGAAGAACCCCATTGTATGTGGTTGTAGGACACAGAGCATTTGAAGTACATTGCAAACCTCATGGTTGGTGACAGTGATGAGCAAATCTTCATTTTAAAAAGTGTGGAAAGCATACATAGAATATATTGTTTTTCAGCCTACTACATAGCTAAATGATCTATCATAGATACCGCAGTGGTGGAATCATAAGGTAATAATTAATGTCTATTATACCTTCTTACCTTATTATACCTGGCATGCTGAGGTCACAAAGAGTCAGACATGACTGAGAGATTGAACTGAACTGAACTGAACTGATACCTTCTTACAAAGGTATGCGAAAGTCAGGTTTATGTAGTAGACAGCAGAGTACACAATAGTGTATCTTATATTTTTATCCTCTCCAGTTCAGGCCAGCGTGTTCTAAAGGCCTTATTGTTTTAAATTTTTCACACATCCTAGACAATGACTATGGTATCATCTCTGGTAAACTCAAATCCTCTCTTGTGAGAGTCAATCTGATCATCTTCAAATAGAATGGGAGGAAGTAGTTCTCTCCTCAAACACAGACAGAGGAAGTCCCAGATACTTTGGATTATTTGTATTTTGTAAACCTGACCATTTAGGAGCATATAATTTTGCCACAAGTAAGTTGACATAACAACCCAATTAAAACTAACTGTGAAACTTTAACTACCTATGTGTCCCAACTATTTACACTGAATGAAACTCTTTCTGTTCAAGTTTTAGGCTACTTTTCTATGATCAGTCCGAGTCTATTTCTTATAAGATCATGCATTAGAGTTGTCGCTCTATTTCTAACCCCTATTTGACACTTCCAACCTCTAATTCCCATCCCCCTAGTTATCTGCCTCAGTCATGGCACCAATTTAATTTTCAATTTGCTGCTCTCCCTGGGTTTCTCTGCTAAGGGAATTCATTAGAAATGTAATTTGGCACTTGTTTATGATTTTTTTCCAATCAGTCTGATGTGGCTGACAGAGGTATTTCATCTGTACTGGCAATGTAAATCATTTGGAAAGTTTTTAAGCATCCTAAACAGACTTTTTTGTAATAGTAAAGCCATATTCCATTGGCAGAAAATCCTAATCAAAATTTCAATACCTGTTAGATAAGGTCCTGAGAATGTATGTCTGATTTCTAGGTTCAGTTCAGTTCAGTTGCTCAGTCGTGTCCGACTCTTTGCAACCCCATGAATCACAGCACGCCAGGCCTCCCTGTCCATCACAAACTCCTGGAGTTCACTCAGACTCACGTCTATCGAGTCAGTGATGCCATCCAGCCATCTCATTCTCTGTCGTCCCCTTCTCCTCCTGCCCCCAATCCCTCCCATCATCAGAGTCTTTTCCAATGAGTCAGCTCTTCGCATGAGGTGGCCAAAGTACTGGAGTTTCAGCTTTAGCATCATTCCTTCCAAAGAAATCCCAGGTCTGATCTCCTTCAGAATGGACTGGTTGGATCTCCTTGCAGTCCAAGGGAGTCTCAAGAGTCTTCTCCAACACCACAGTTCAAAAGCATCAATTCTTCAGTGCTCAGCTTTCTTCACAGTCCAACTCTCACATCCATACATGACCACTGGAAAAACCACAGCCTTGACTAGATGGACCTTTGTTGGCAAAGTGATGTCTCTGCTTTTGAATATGCTATCTAGGTTGGTCATAACTTTCCTTCCAAGGAGTAAGCGTCTTTTAATTTCATGGCTGCAATCACCATCTGCAGTGATTTTAGAGCCCAGAAAAATAAAGTCAGCCACTGTTTCCCCATCAATTTCTAGGTAGTAGGTTGATATTCCTGTGTTCATTTAATTCCACTTCATTTTTTCCTCATGGAGCATTACAGGGTAGTTGTTATTCTGGCAATTTTTAGGTAAAAAAAATCAGAGACACTGCACAAATTTTCCTTGAAAAGAACTAGATAATTTATAGAGATAAATGATGTCTGTGACAATCAAATACATTAAAATGAGTTTAGTTCAACTTCTCAGTTGTGAGTCTTAGCTAATGGAGATGACTGCAATTTGCAGAGCGATGAATACTTTTGGAGTAAAGAGAGCAGATTTTAAAAAAAGTTCCATTTAAGGATTTATCTATAGCAGACTAAATGTAGAGTAAAAGCTTGAGAATTGCTGATTTTCAAGATTGTGAGGTTAACTTAATAATGACAGGATCTGAGCCCTAATTTATGGATGTGTGAATTCTGCCTTCAACAAAGTAAACAAGTAGAGTAGCTTGAGCAGAGGAAAAAATTGTGAAATATATACTTTGATTGAATATTATTCATGATATCTGTAAAACAATATCTTTAAGTGTAATTTTATTTATATTATTCATGATCTATGTAGAACAATTTATCTTATGTGTAATTTTATCATTAGGCAGTGTCCTCACAGCTAAAGCCATGGTTCTCAAGCTTTACTTTGCAACAGATCACCTGAAAGCCTTGTTAAAATATATGGAGTATCAGTTCTCAGGTGGGGCAGATAATTTAAATTCCTAACAAGTACCTTTTTTTTTTTTTTTTTGCATGAGTTATATCCTCCACAACTCTCTGCTGCTGCTGCTGCTGCTAAGTTGCTTCAGTCGTGTCCGACTCTCTGTGACCCGATAGATGGCAGCCCACCAGGCTCCCCCGTCTCTGGGATTCTCCAGGCAAGAACACTGGAGTGGGTTGCCATTTCCTTCTCCAATGCATAAGAGTGAAAAGTGAAAGTGAAGTCTCTCAGTCGTGTCTGACTCTTTGCGACCCCATGGACTGCAGCCTACCAGGCTTCTCCGTCCATGGAATGTTCCAGGCAAGAGTAGTGGAGTGGGTTGCCATTGCCTTCTCCACCACAACTCTCTAGTCCTATGTTATTCCAATCTCCAAATTTTGAGAACATACAATGAATTTTATTTGGGTAAGTAGTATATTTTGAGAGCTTAGTAACCCAGTGAGCTTCCCGCATAGCTCAGTCAGTAAATCATCTGCCTGCAATGCAGGAGACCTGTGTTTGATTCCTGGGTGGGGAAGATGCCCTGGAGAAGAAAATGGCAACCCACTCCAGTATTCTTGCCTGGAGAATCCCATGGACAGAGGAGCCTGGCGGGCTACAGTCCATGGGGTGGCAAGAGTTGGACAAGACTTAGCGACTAAAACCACCACCACCACGAACATTTAAGGACTGTTGTTAGAATACTTGGAGTTTTATTTATTTATTTATTTTGTTTTCAGAGTTCTCTTAGAAGGGGATGACAAAGAATGAGATGGTTAGACAACATCAGCTCCTGGATGGACATAAATTGGAGTGAGCTCTGGGAGTTGGTGATAGACAAAAAACCCTGGCGTGCTGCAGTACACGGGGTTTCAAAGAGTCAGAAACGACTTAGTGACTGAACAACTACTGGAGAGATGCTGGTCTTGCTTGCCCTGGACTACACTCTGAGAACTACTTACTCCAAAAGTAGCTTTCACATTTGTACTCTTCTAGCATCTCTTATCTGACTGAATCTGCTTCATAATGAGGCAATTCAATACCTTTTATACTCTAAATATCCACTTTTTTTTTGACATTAGTTATATTCTCCACAACTCTCTAGTCCTATATTATTCCAATCTCCAACTTTTGAGAATGTTTGCTAGGATTTCTCAGTCATATGGCGAATTCATAAAATAACATTTATTCATTTAACAAGTATTGTTTGTTTGGTTTCCTAACATGTACCGAATATCATTTAGGCACTAAGGTATGTTCTGGGAAAAACAGATAAAGTATCTATATTCCCTGATTATATAGTTTAATAATGGTAAACAAGAAACAAACAAGTGAGTAAACAAAGTAATTTTAAGTACAGAGTGTGTTGAAATAGGGTGATGGAAATCAGGGAGATGCAGTGATGGGTATGGAATGTAGTATTTTAGAAGGTGATATTTTAAACTAACACTGAACTATAACAACACAACTTGTTCAGAATTTTAAAAAACACACAAAAAAGTTCTGGTTAGTCTTCTATTGGAAACATGTCTATTTTATTTTATTTTATTTTTATTTTTTATTTTTAATTTATTTAACTTTACAGTATTGTATTGGTTTTGCCATATATCAAAATGAATCTGCCACAGGTATACTTGTGTTCCCCATCCTAAACCCTCCTCCCTCCCCATACCATCCCTCTGGGTCGTCCCAGTGCGCCAGCCCCAAGCATCCAGTATCATGCATCGAACCTGGACTGGCAACTCGTTTCATATATGATATCATACATATTTCAATGCCATTCTCCCAAGTCATCCCACCCTCTCCCTCTCCCACAGAGTCCATAAGACTGTTCTATACATCAGTGTCTCTTTTGCTGTCTTGTATACAGGGTTATTGTTACCATCTTTCTAAATTCCATATATATGTGTTAGTATACTGTATTGGTGTTTTTCTTTCTGGCTTACTTCAGTCTGTATAATAGGCTCCAGTTTCATCCACCTCATTAGAACTGATTCAAATGTATTCTTTTTAATGGCTGAGTAATACTCCATTGTGTATATGTACCACTGCTTTCTTATCCATTTATCTGCTGATGGACATCTAGGTTGCTTCCATGTCCTGGCTATTATAAACAGTGCTGCGATGAACATTGGGGTACACGTGTCTCTTTCCCTTCTGGTTTCCTCAGTGTGTATGCCCAGCAGTGGGATTGCTGGATCATAAGGCAGTTCTATTTCCAGGTTTTAAAGGAATCTCCACACTGTTCTCCATAGTGGCTGTACTAGTTTGCATTCCCACCAACAGTGTAAGAGGCTTCCCTTTTCTCCACACCCTCTCCAGCATTTATTGCTTGTACACTTTTGGATCGCAGCCATTCTGACTGGCATGAAATGGTACCTCATAGTGGTTTTGATTTGCATTTCTTTGATAATGAGTGATGTTGAGCATCTTTTCATGTGTTTGTTAGCCATCTGTATGTCTTCTTTGGAGAAATGTCTATTTAGTTCTTTGGCCCATTTTTTGATTGCATCATTTATTTTTCTGGAATTGAGCTGTAGGAGTTGCTTGTATATTTTTGAGATTAGTTGTTTGTCAGTTGCTTCATTTGCTATTATTTTCTCCCATTCTGAAGGCTGTCTTTTCACCTTGCTTATAGTTTCCTTTGTTGTGCAGAAGCTTTTAAGTTTAATAGGTCCCATTTGTTTATTTTTGCTTTTATTTCCAATATTCTGGGAGGTGGGTCATAGAGGATCCTGCTGTGATGTATGTCGGAGAGTGTTTTGCCTATGTTCTCCTCTAGGAGTTTTATAGTTTCTGGTCTTACGTTTAGATCTTTAATCCATTTTGAGTTTATTTTTGTGTATGGTGTTAGAAAGTGCTCTAGTTTCATTCTTTTACAAGTGGTTGACCAGTTTTCCCAGCACCACTTGTTAAAGAGATTGTGTTTGCTGCTGCTAAGTCATTTCAGTCGTGTCCAACTCTGTGCGACCCCATAGATGGCAGCCCACCAGGCTCCCCCGTCCCTGGGATTCTCCAGGCAAAAACACGAGATTGTCTTTAATCCATTGTATATTCTTGCCTCCTTTGTCAAAGATAAGGTGTCCATATGTGCGTGGACTTATCTCTGGGCTTTCTATTTTGTTCCATTGATCTCTATTTCTGTCTTTGTGCCAGTACCATACTGTCTTGATGACTGTGGCTTTGTAGTAGAGCCTGAAGTCAGGTAGGTTGATTCCTCCAGTTCCATTCTTCTTTCTCAAGATTGCTTTGGCTATTCGGTGTTTTTTGTATTTCCATATAAATTGTGAAATTATTTGTTCTAGCTCTGTGAAGAATACTGTTGGTAGCTTGATAGGTATTGCATTGAATCTATAAATTGCTTTGGGTAGTATACTTATTTTCACTATATTGATTCTTCCAATCCATGAACATGGTATATTTCTCCATCTATTAGTGTCCTCTTTGAGTTCTTTCACCAGTGTTTTATAGTTTTCTATATATAGGTCTTTAGTTTCTTTAGGTAGATATATTCCTAAGTATTTTATTCTTTCCGTTGCAATGGTGAATGGAATTGTTTCCTTAATTTCTCTTTCTATTTTCTCATTATTAGTGTATAGGAATGCAAGGGATTTCTGTGTGTTGATTTTATATCCTGCAGCTTTACTATATTCATGGATTAGTTCTAGTAATTTTCTGGTGGAATCTTTAGGGTTTTCTATGTAGAGGATCATGTCATCTGCAAACAGTGAGAGTTGTACTTCTTTTCCAATTTGGATTCCTTTTATTTCTTTTTATGCTCTGATTGATGTGGCCAAAACTTCCAAAACTATTTTGAATAGTAATGGTGAAAGTGGGCACCCTTGTCTTCTTCCTGACTTTAGAGGAAATGCTTTCAGTTTTTCACCATTGAGGATAAAGTTTGCTGTGGGTTTGTCATATATACCTTTTATTATGTTAAGGTATGTTCCTTCTATTCTTGCTTTCTGGAGAGTTTTTACCATAAATGGATGTTGAATTTTGTCAGAGGCTTTCTCTGCGTCTATTGAGATAATCATATGGTTTTTATTTTTCAATTTGTTAATGTGGTGTATTACATTGATTGATTTTCAGATATTGAAGAATCCTTACATCCCTGGGATAAAGCCCACTTGGTCATGGGTATGATCTTTTTAATGTGTTGTTGGATTCTGATTGCTAGAATTTTGTTAAGGATTTTTGCATCTATGTTCATCAGTGATATTGGCCTGTGGTTTTCTTTTTTTGTGGGATCTTTGTCAGGTTTTGATATTAGGGTGATGGTGGCCTCATAGAATGAGTTTGGAAGTTTACCTTCCTCTGCAATTTTCTGGAAGAGTTTGAGTAGGATAGATGTTAGCTCTTCTCTAAATTTTTGGTAGAATGCAGCTGTGAAGCCATCTGGACCTGGGCTTTTGTTTGCTGGAAGATTTTTGATTACAGTTTCAATTTCCATGCTTGTGATGGGTCTGTTAAGATTTTCTATTTCTTCCTGGTCCAGTTTTGGAAAGTTGTACTTTTCTAAGAATTTGTCCATTTCTTCCATGTTGTCCATTTTATTGGCATATAATTGCTGATAGTAGTCTTTTATGATCCTTTGTATTTCTGTGTTGCCTGTTGTGATCTCTACATTTTCATTTCTAATTTTATTGATTTGATTTTTCTCCCTTTGTTTCTTGATGAGTCTGGCTAATGGTTTGTCAATTTTATTTATCCTTTCAAAGAACCAGCTTTTGGCTTTGTTGATTTTTGCTATGGTCTCTTTTGTTTCTTTTGCATTTATTTCTGCCCTAATTTTTAAGATTTCTTTCCTTCTACTAACCTTTGGGTTCTTCATTTCTTCCTTTTCTAGTTGCTTTAGTGTAGAGTTATATTATTTATTTGACTTTTTTCTTTTTTCTTGAGGTATGCCTGTATTGCTATGAACTTTCCCCTTAGGACTGCTTTTACAGTGTCCCACAGGTTTGGGGTTGTTGTGTTTTCATTTTCATTCGTTTCTATGCAAATTTTGATTTCTTTTTTTATTTCTTCTGTGATTTGTTGGTTATTCAGCAGTGTGTTGTTCAGCTTCCATATGTTGGAATTTTTAATAGTTTTTCTCCTGTAATTGAGGTCTAATTTTAGTGCATTGTGGTCAGAAAAGATGCTTGGAATGATTTCAATTTTTTTGAATTTACCAAGGCTAGATTTATGGCCCAGGATGTGATCTATCCTGGAGAAGGTTCCATGTGCGCTTGAGAAAAAGGTGAAATTCATTGTTTTTGGGTGAAATGTCCTATAGATATCAGTTAGGTCTAACTAGTCTAGTGTATCGTTTAAAGTTTGTGTTTCCTTGTTAATTTTCTGTTTAGTTGATCTATCCATAGGTGTGAGTGGGGTATTAAAGTCTCCCACTATTATTGTGTTATTGTTAATTTCTCCTTTCATACTTGTTAGTATTTGTCTTACGTACTGTGGTGCTCCCCTGTTGGGTGCATATATATTTATAATTGTTATATCTTCTTCTTGGATTGATCCTTTGATCATTATGTAGTGACCTTCTTTGCCTCTTTTCACAGCCTTTGTTTTAAAGTCTATTTTATCTGATATGAGTATTGCTACTCCTGCTTTCTTTTGGTCCCTATTTGCATGGAAAATCTTTTTCCAGCCCTTCACTTTCAGTCTGTATGTGTCCCCTGTTTTGAGGTGGGTCTCTTGTAGACAACATATGTAGGGGTCTTGTTTTTGTATCCATTCAGCCAGTCTTTGTCTTTTGGTTGGGGCATTCAACCCATTTACGTTTAAGGTAATTATTGATAAGTATGATCCCGTTGCCATTTACTTTATTGTTTTGGGTTCGAATTTATACACCCTTTTTGTGTTTCCTGTCTAGAGAATATCCTTTAGTATTTGTTGGAGAGCCGGTTTGGTGGTGCTGAATTCTCTCAGCTTTTGCTTGTCTGTAAAGCTTTTGATTTCTCCTTCATATTTGAATGAGATCCTTGCTGGGTACAATAGTCTGGGCTGTCGGTTATTTTCTTTCATCACTTTAAGTATGTCTTGCCATTCCCTCCTGGCTTGGAGAGTTTCTATTGAAAGATCAGCTGTTATCCTTATGGGAATTCCCTTGTGTGTTATTTGTTGTTTTTCCCTTGCTGCTTTTAATATTTGTTTTTGTGTTTGATCTTTGTTAATTTGATTAATATGTGTCTTGGGGTGTTTTGCCTTGGTTTTATCTTGTTTGGGACTCTCTGGGTTTCTTGGACTTGAATGATTATTTCCTTCCCCATTTTAGGGAAGTTTTCAACTATTATCTCCTCAAGTATTTTCTCATGGTCTTTCTTTTTGTGTTCTTCTTCTGGGACCCCTATGATTCGAATGTTGTAGCATTTAATATTGTCCTGGAGGTCTTTGAGATTGTCCTCATGTCTTTTAATTAGTTTTTTCTTTTCCTCTCTGATTCATTTATTTCTACCATTCTATCTTCTAATTCACTAATCCTATCTTCTGCCTCTGTTATTCTACTATTTGTTGCCTCGAGAGTGTTTTAAATTTCAATTATTGCATTATTCATTATATATTGACTCTTTTTTATTTCTTCAAGTCCTTGTTAAACCTTTCTTGCATCTTCTCAATCCTTGTCTCCAGGCTATTTATCTGTGATTCCATTTTGATTTCAAGATTTTGGATCAATTTCACTATCATTATTCGGAATTCTTTATCAGGTAGATTCCCTATCTCTTCCTCTTTTGTTTGGTTTGGTGGGCATTTATCCTGTTCCTTTACCTGCTGGGTATTCCTCTGTCTCTTCATCTTATTTAAATTGCTGAGTTTGGGGTGTCCTTTCTGTATTCTGGCAGTTTGTGGAGTTCTCTTTATTGTGGCGTTTCCTCACTGTGTGTGGTTTTGTACAGGTGGCTTGTCAAGGTTTCTTGGTTAGGGAAGCTTGTGTCGGTGTTCTGGTGGTGGAGCTGGATTTCTTCTCTCTCCTTTAGAAGACAATGGGTTGCTTTTCTGAGTGCCTGCTGTCCTCTGCTGACACTTAGAAGTTGTTTTGTGGAATTTACTCGGCGTTTAAATGTTCTTTTGATGAATTTGTGGGGGAGAAAGTGTTCTCCCCGTCCTATTCCTCAGCCATCTTAGCTCCTCTCTGTCTATTTTAAATTCTCTAAATTTCTCAGTTGTTCAGTCTTTACACTTTCCTCTTTACCCTTTCCAAATGCCTTGCTGTTCTATTTTGTTAAGAATAAAAGACCTCCACAGATACACAATCTTATTGGAAGTCCTCTGTGCCTTTTTCATTTGTATCTGCTACATGGAAAAGATGATCTATATCTTTGCTTATTTACTTCTGCTTTTCTCCCATTAGAGTGGGAGGATAAGCTGCCTTCCTTTCCATAGCTCGGCCAGTCACTGATCTTCCTGCCTCTTAAAATAGTACACCTCAAGTTTCTCTCTGAATTGTTTCCTTTTCATTCTCTCTCCTGTTTAGAAACACACTTAATCTCCTGTATCTTCTTATCTATCCATCATCTTAATCCATCTTGCCTTGAACTTGCTACATTTAGTTACCATTTTATCACTCTTTTCTCTAAAACATTTGGAAAATGTAGGAATGGAAAGTGAAAATTTGGGAGTCAAGAAGACCAGTGTTTAGAATGTTTCTTCTGGGACATGTTAGCTGTAGGAATTAAGGCAAGTTTCTATATTAAATTTCCTAAAACACATAAATGATTATATTTCTATTATTTTAAAATACTATCTAAATGTCCAGTGCCCTTAGTTTCAACCTTTGCTCTCTGATATCTATTTTTTTTTCTATTTTACGTCTTTTTTTTTTCTCATTCTCAAAAACTGATGGATCAAGTCACTATTCACTTCTATTTTATATTCTTATATTTCTCTGTCTTAGTTTATACTCAAATTATTCTTTTCCCAAGGATGTCTTTCCCATTAAATTCTAGTAGAACAAATTCTACCCACAGTTTGTTGTAAGCATAACGGCAACTTTTCCCTAAATTCAATTTCAGTCTTTCATCTGAAATTGTGTACCCTTCCGTGTTTTGATACTGGTGGTACTTATTTTGTAATTCCTTTTGGACTATCACCTTCTAGCTTTCACATATTTGTCTGGTTATTATAGATGACCAACATGAGTGTAGATTTCTAGAGGAAAGAGTATCTAATTCATCATTATAATCTTCCAAATACCTAGTACAATACCTATCATCCTCAAAGTGTAGGCCCTGGATGAATAGCATCAGCATCATTTGGTCATGGTTAGAAAGGCACTGCGGAGAAGGCAATGGCACCCCACTCCAGTACTCTTGCCTGGAAAATCCCATGGATGAGGAGCCTGGTAGGCGGCAGTCCATGGGGTCGCTAAGAGTTGGACACGACTGAGCGACTTTACTTTCACTTTTCACTTTCATGCATTGGAGAAGGAAATGGCAACCCACTCCAGTGTTCTTGCCTGGAGAATCCCAGGGACAGGGGATCCTGATGGGCTGTCGTCTATGGAGTCGCACAGAGTCAGACACGACTGACGCGAATTTGCAGCAGAAGGGCAGAGTCAGAAACTCTGTGGGTGGGCCCTAAAACTTGTATTTTAACAAGCTGTCCAGTTGATTCTGATACTGCCAAAATTTGGGACCCAGGCTTGTACACATTCAGCAAATACTTGTTGAATGGACGAATGGGTAAACAAAAGAATAAATGTAGTTGATTTTTAAATAAAACATATGACTGTTATATGATTATTTCTGCTGGGAAAGTACATACTGTTGAGATTTGGACATTAAATTATGAAACATCTTTGAGTTTATATTAGAACATATCTGATGTGCTGTACGTCTTAGCAATGTTTTTTTTTTTTTTTTTAATGCTGCTTTCCTCAATTCTGTCTCTTAATTCATACATTACTTATAACCCCTTAAAGTGTGACTGCTGAAACTTTTGTAAATGTTTACAAGTAAGTCACTGATTTTAATTTGCTGGTGAGATAAAGATATCCATAAGGGTCTCTTGAATTTTTTCAATAAAACAGAGCATTGTATAGTGCTTTGTGAAGTGATTGTGCATATGACTCATGTGAGGATCTTGTTAAAATGAAAGTTTGATTCAGCAGATCCAGGATGGTGTCTGAGACTTACTTGTAAGTCTCGTCCTGCTTATTGGTTCAGGGGCCATCTTATGTGGAGAATCATAATAGTGTCATGTGGTTTCCAATCTAACATGCCAATTAAAATCACTCTGTAGATGAGGAAGGGGCTTGAGGTTTGGGGCAGATTATTTATTCCCTGGGAACTTCACTTTATTCATCTGTGAACTAGAAATAATCTCTAGTATGATGCCTGACACACAGTAGGTACTCAATAAAAAGCAAATATTATTATTCAAAGAAAAATAAAGGCAAAATTTAAAAGGAGTATCAAAATATTATGGCTCCATCCAGTAGTCTACAGATTGGTATGCAACTGGTTAACTCTATTCCTGATGTGCTCACTGTGGAATGTGAGGGCAATAAAATTGATTTCTGCTGTCAACAGTTTATAGCTTCTGCAATTTCAGCTTGAGTATCTGCCATTGACCTGCAGCAGCTGAAATCACAGGTGCAACTTCCTGAAACCTGAGCCCTTCTTCTGGCACTTCCCTAGTTATCAGTTATTCTGGACAAAGAAAGCTGCAACCCATTGAAAGAAAACATTTTGATTTTTTTATTGTATATGTAAGAATATCTTTTCATACTGAGATTTATCTTGTTGCACATTAATGTCAGTAACTGAGATTTAAGCAAGTCTATTTTTAGATTTTTCATTAATATCAGGCATTAGTTGAATTTGGTGAATTTGGTGTACTTATATATACCAGTTAGCATACTATTGAAAAACGAGTTATTTAAATTATATAGCTTATTAAGGCAGACTTTCTTTTCAGTTTGTAAAATCAAAAGCAATAAATCTAATAGACTATTTTATTGTTCACTGCAGGAGAGTTACTACTCAAAAAGACAAATTTCTGAGTGAATGTCAAATTAGATCATATGTTAAGGAGCTCTTTTGGAACTTCTTTTGGGAATTATGGACACTTAAATGTAACAGATAAATACTCAGTTTAAACTACAGTGATTCATCAGAAAAAATATGCTTCAGATCCAAAAAAAAGTAGATTTATCCCCAAAGACTACTTTGAAAGACATTGTATTAAATATTTAAGGAAAGATGCATCATCTCATGTCATTATATTCCTTTATGAAAATTGGGAAAGAACAGGAAAGCAAATATAGATCTCTGGTTTTGGGGTGGGAGTAAGATTTAGAAACATGTTTAAAATGATTTTTCAGCTTGATATTTACAGTCCAAAATCTACCAATTATTGTGGAATACCTTGGCTGTGTTGAATTTTCCAGATTTTTATTGTGAGATTTGTTTTTTAATTACAATATTATCAGTAATTAAATCCTAGTGTTAGGTTTAATTAAAACATGTTCTGTAAGCATTTGGCTGAAGCTCAGCAACATTTCATAAGTCAGTAACTACCATATCTAGATTAAATAGAGTTAATTTATCACATTGATGGCAGATGAATTATCACCTTCAGATGGTAGGTCAGCAGATAACAGTTTTCAGATAGTAGGACAATTGGTCACATAAAAAAAATAGAGCACTTTTGCATAACTTACTGAAATGAAAAAAGGAATATCAAGTAAGATAATTTTATTTTCACTTTTAATGGTTTCACTTGACTTTAGGGACATGAGGATTAAAACAGGAGTTCAAAGTTTTTCTTTCATCACTGCCTCTCCTTTACTCTTGTCACTCATATTGCGAATATTTTTATTCTTTAGTTTTCCTATCTTCTAAACATGTTTTAAAATTAATTCTTAAGCTTTTCTGAAAGGGAATACATTTTAAAAAACAAGTTTTGAATGCCAATTATGTTTCTCTAAGATAAAGATCACTTGATTTTTACCTGTAAAAAAATTTATTCCATATTATTCCCTCGCTTTAAAAATTCTCTTTCTCTCTCACCCAATCTCTCTCTCTCTCCTCAATTGGATTTCTCTGTCATATACTTCCTATTTAGTTGAAGTGTGACCAGTCTAAGAGAAAGAGTATTTGGCCTTGATGTGAAGCAAATTTTAATAGTATCATAGAGTCCACTGTCAATTTATGGGACAGTATTTGAAACACTGGCCCTTCTTTTAGCTCTCTGCCACCCATGAGTGAGCCCACCAGCATTTAATGGGGCAAATTTAGCTTAGCCCAGCTAGGATCTGCACCTACATTCCCCTGAAGCTACAACCACGAAGTTTCAAGCCCATGCTCTTGACTATGAATGTGCTGTCAGAGACAGAGGTGGGTTCAGAAACTTATAGAATTTTGAAGGCCTCTTTTAAGGAAAAAGAATACAATTTATTTTTCCAAAAATATTACAGAAAGCATTTGACTATGGGAACATACTACTAGGGCCTCTTGTAAGGGACTGATACTAAGGAGCTTTTTGCAGGAAGTGGCTAGGACATATAAAAATTCCTGATTCCATAGAAAAAATAATTCCTGATTCAGAGAGAAAAATCCAAATGTTTTCTGATGGTCATGGTTAGCCAGCCTGATTCCATAAATATATTTTATGGATAGATATTTACTTATTCATCCATTAGTTCAATGTTCTGTCAATGAGAAGGCAAATGCCTCTCTAAGATTAGGTTGAATTATTTTGTAATTTTCACAAGCAGTTGCAATAGTGCCCTTTGAAAATGCTCAGCAAATGCCAGTATGTAGGCATATGACCAGTGGATTTTGCTTTTCCTTTTTTCTTATTTCATATGACCACATTTATTAGTTCTCAAAATATACGTTCAGTGGTATTAAGACAAGCTAAGAGGTTTAAAGTGAGGGCAGAGGAATATCTATATTCCAACTCTTAGTTTACCAAATGCTATCGCATTGGATTAGAGGATCACTTTATATGGGTACATCTTAACTATTTACATCTGCAGTGATTTTATTTCCAAATAAGGTCACATTTGAGGGTACTGGGGCTTAGGACTTCAAGATAGATTAGGGAAGGGGGGCATAACTCAAACTATAAAAGTAAGACATGCTTTTTGTAAGCTTTACTTATTTAATCTCTTTCACTTAAGCACACTGACTGATTTTGTAGATCTAATGAAAAGATGACTTAGATGGTTTATTCATAGACTAGATGGTTTAAACAATAGAAGTTAATTGTCTCACCGTTCTGGGGGTTGGAGGCCTAGGATCAAGGTGCTGGCAGGACTGGTTTCCTCTGAGGATCCCGGATGGACTTATAGATAGGCCCTCCAGATGCTTGTCCTCCCTTGCGGTCCTTCTGTGTGCACAAATCCCAGTACCTCCTTCACTTACAAGGACACCAGTCATATTGGGTCAGAGCCACTGCTATGGTCTCATTTAACCTAATTACCTCTTTAAACATTCTATCAATGGATAAAATTACATTCTAAGGTACCAAGTGTTAGGACTTCTGGGGGCACAAAATTGAGACCATAACAGATGGCCTACCATGTTTTTTTTTTTTTTTTTATTAAAACCTGCTCCTTGCCAGTGAAAATTTAATTTGGGTGTTATTTCAGTTAATATTCCACAATGTCAATTGTATTAGTTACACTAGGCATGAAACAGTCTTCTTGAGTACCTTTAGTGTACAAAGTTTACTGATTAAAATAAAGCATACAAAGATGAGATACATGATAATCCTTGATCTTAAAAATTTTTTAATGAAGTTAGGCGAAAAAAGGGAAAAGAAGACTGAATGAGACTGTTGAGTGAATAGATTTTTTTTTTCCTCAATGGGGTAGGAATGACATTGCTACTGACAGTGGTTGAGATAGATGTTAGGGTTGGAAACACAGAAAACTTTAAGGAAAAGGTAGCTTATAAGTGCACCTTGAAGGATATGTGGGGTTTAAATATGCAAAAATCATTTCTCAATGAAGCTAAATATATAAATACCCTCAATATGCAAAACAAAGCTAAAATTCTGTCTGTGATACCAACAGACCATGAAATAACTGTAAATATTTCAATAGAAAGACTATATAGTTGCTTATTTGTGTATCATTATGTGAAAATTGGGATCTATTGGATCAATCAATCGTAAAGGAAATCAGTCCCGAATATTCATTGGAAGGACTGATGCTGAAGCTGAAACTCCAATACTTTGGCCACCTGATGTGAAGAGCTGACTCATTTGAAAGACCCTGATGCTGGGAAAGATTGAAGTTGGGAGGAGAAGGGGGCGACAGAGGATGAGATGGTTGGATGGCATCACTGACTCAATGGACGTGAGTTTGAGCAAGTTCTGGGAGTTGGTTATGGACAGGGAAGCCTGGTGTGCTGCAACCCATGGGGTCGCACAGAGTCAGACACGACTGAGCAACTGAACTGAACTGAACCAATAACAACAGCAAATGTTTATTGAAAAAATTACAGTTTCTAACACTGTTCTGAGCACCTTGTAGTTTTCACATAGTTAGCTTTTACAATGATTATATCAAGTAGTAGTTATGATTATCCCCATTTTGCAGAATGTACACACACACACACACACATACAGACACACAGTTTCTTTTGTGTCATAGTGAACACCCTTCTGTATACACAGTGGTGTTTGTAGCTTAACAGGTTGGATAAATAATTTTTAACTGATTTATGAAGAAAATAAATGGTTGTCTCTGGACTGCAACCAAGATATTTACACTGCTATTTTGTCATAGATTTAAGTATGATCACAATAACTTTTCTTTTCTTTGGATCTTTATTTATCTTTTCTTAAGTAGGAAGCATTATAATGTGATGTTATTACTAATTATGGTGGTAGTTAAAGTCTACTCGGGGGAAAATTCTAATCTATTGAATGAGTAAATTTGTTCTACAATGTCTTCTAGTTGCAACAGGATGTTCTTTGTTCCTTAACCTAAACACTTTCCTGCTTTCAAAATGTTTTCCTAGGTGTTTGCCTACATATGGAATACTCTTTCTCAAATCTGCCTATTACTTTTACCACTGTTGCAAACATAATTGTCCGATAGCTGCCATGAATGTGCCAGGCACTGTCTGAAAAACCAGTGGGCTAGGCAGTGAGCTAAGCATTCCACAGATCTTATTTACTCCTAAGAATAAGTCTATGATGTAGATATTATCTTCATTTTACAAAACTAAAGCTTTAAACACCATGCATACTACTTACATCATCAAAACCTCCATTGAGTACCCACTTTCCCCATGAAACTTTCTAAATTCTTTCTTTTTTATGCTTTCATAATTCTTTGATCATAATATTTAAAACCAGATTCACATTTCACTTGTTATTCATGGAATGCCTTGACTTATGTTATTCCCCAAAAACATTTGGGAATAATCAAGACGAATATTGGATCAAAAATTATGCCCTGCTCTGTATTAAAATGTTTGTATTTTAACTATTTTGCTTAGATATCTAGGTAACAATGTAGTACCAGAGAAGGGCAAATAAAAAGAACTGGAGTGGAAAAGTTGCTATATGCTTATAGATAGATGATAAAGGATCTTTAGATTAGAATGAGAATGATGAAAGCTTTATTAAAAATAAAATGAAAATCCTCTAAGAAGAATAAATCTAATCTCTAAAGAGTATAATGAATATGCCTTTCAAAGTCAAGCCAACTAAAATGGAAATGCTAATTTGTGGAATAGGTTAATTAGTTTCTGGTTTTCCTAAAAAATGAAACAAGGAGAAATAATAAATGGAATTTAAAAGACTGTCAATCAAAAGAAGTTGGGATATGTATGATTCAAAATGTTGACTTCAGAAAGGAAAACTAGCCAGTCGTCTGTTTCCAAGAGTGTTCTTAATTGTAGGAAGAATATTTTCAAGTCTGCCTCAGTTGTGAGAGGTAAAGAGGCAAATAATGCATAATAAAAGAACAAATATTGCTTTCAAAGAAAAAAATCATACTCTAGAGGTAGATATATCTAATTACCTCTATCTCTAATTAATATGAGATCAAATCTGTATGACAATATCTATGTTTTTATAAAGAAATGATATTTATTATTTTTCTAAAAAAACTGAAAAAATTAGAACATAGTTTACTCTGGCAGTGTTATTTTAATTGCTTATTTTGACATCTTTTGAATGTATTCCTGCTGTTCTTCAGAATATTGTTTTTCACTTTTATAGTATTATATTCTTTATTATTCTTAAATATTTTGTTTAGCATCTCATAACTATAACTATTTAAATGTTTAAACACAATAAATTTTACTTTTATCTTTTTAATGATCACTTTAAATTTTTTTCATCTTTCTCCAAAAATAGTTAATAGTTTAATGTTCTAACTTTTCCTCAGCAACATAATTCTTAATTCCATAGTCATTTGTTGAAGTTCTAATTTTAGCAAGTTTTCATTAGATTGTTACTGTAGCTGTCATCAGAAAGACTTCTGTTAGCATTTTATTTGTCTTTTCTTTCTCTACAGTACTGAATGTTTAGCCTCTCTCTTCCGTATTCTTTGCAGAATGCCATTGGGCTCCTTTTCTGTTTTATTTTGTAATATTCAAATATGTTTGTGGGAGCAGGATACAATTGATAAATCATAAGTACATTTTAACTTTTGGAAATGTTAGAGTTTGTCTCATTATAGTCATGTAGCAGCATATTTAGTTTAAAATATGCTATATTTACACTCTGAGGTGCAGACTAAATACATATTTGAAGATTAAATGATTATTTAGAATGAAATATAAGTGTTATAAGCATGTCCTGGATAGAATTATTTTAATGTTCTATATTAATATTCAATATTTACTCATGGTACTTATTTTCTAGCCCATTGATTAACTGTTGTCACAAGTCACCTTCTATTAGTAATTATTTGGTTAGTGTAAATGTGTACTATTTCCCCCAGTGGGTGTCAACTTTCTTGAGAATACGTATGTTTATATGTCTTTTTATTCTCCACAGGGCATAGTAAACAATCTTGCAAATAGTAGGTGTTAATAACTATCAATTATTTGATTACATTTTTGTGAAGATCTTGTTCATTGTATTGATGGACATTGCTAAACAATTGGTTGTTCCCTGGCTATCTAGACCAGTAAGGCCTTCTATGTTCTTTTTTCATATGCCTGGCCTCCCTAGATTTTTTCTTTGATGGGAGTGAATTAGAAGGCACGGAAAAGCAGTCAGTTTGACTTTGAGGCCAACATACAGCCACTCTGATGAGGCAGAGAGCAAAATAAAACCTTCCAGCCTCTTTCCTCATAGTCTGCCAACTACTCACTTCACAGTAATGACATATTGGGAAAATGAAAAGCATTTTTTTGCTTGTGGACACTGAATGACAAAATATGACATGTTTGTGTGAAGAAGATGCCACCTCTGCATCAATAGTTTTGCAACTGTTAACTTGTAAGCTACATCCCCAATCTATCTGGCTTTCTTATTATAAAGAGTAGAGGCGGTGGTGGTGGTGGTGGTGGTGTAATCACTAAGTCATGTCTGATTCTTGCGACTCCATGTACTGTAGCCTGCCAGGCTCCTCTGTCCATGGGATTTCCCAGGCAAGAACACTGGAGGAGTAGGCTTTTCTAAAAACATCCTGTAAAAACTCAGTGAGATTCTAGCATCCAAAACAATATATGACTCATCCTATGCCCTGCCAAGTCCTTAATGTATGCCATATCTCCATCAATAAAGTAGTCTTTTGTGGATTATACAATGCTCTCAAGTGATTACTTCCTTTCCTGTTTAATTTTTTGAGAGTCAAGTTTTGAAAGAATTCAATCAATTATTACTTCATGCAGAAATCCTCCTTTTAATTGCAATTACTCATAGAAAAGATAGCATGGTAAACTGATAACATCAAACATACTGAAATGGAGAGAAAACAAAAACGTAAGGAGCAAAATTCAAACACCTTTTACAGAATTTTGCTTCAAGGCCAGACCCATTCAGAGTAAAAGAAATCCTTCTGCTCATACACAACTGAGAGTTCTTTTTCACTTCCAGCTTTCATCCATGCTCTTTGCATTGTTCGGATGCTTTCCCAGCCATTCCAACCTCATTTATCAAGTTAATATCTACATATCCATCAGCTCTCAGCCAGAATAGTACTTCTTGAGCACCAGCCTTCTGTTATTCTTTTTCATTGTACTCTGTAACTTTCCATTGTCTTGTGAATTCTGTAAAAATTTGAGGTCAGGATCATGTCTGTCTTGACCATTATGGTAATTCCTGCTCTGGCACAGTAACTGACAAAGCAGGGATAACACTAGGAAGGTTATAATGATCTGGCGTTGAATTCTATTTATTCTTGTGAAACCAGGTCAATCCACCCATATAATCACATTGCCAATCACAACTAGCACAATTTCAGATTTTAGACTAACTCTCCTGAACTTACTGTTGCTCATTTTCCCCAAGAGATATCAGGGTCATTACTTTACTCACTTACACTCTTCAAATGATTACTTCCTTTCCTGTTTTTATTTTTTGAGAGTCTAGGTTTGAAAGAATTCAATCAATCATTGCTTGTCACAGGTTTCTAGTTTTTCTCTGTATGATGATAGTATAGGATGTATAGACTCTCACAGAGGATATTATAATGATGCCCAAGCAAAGTCTGATTCACTAGAGTAAAAACTTGCTAACCCCCACCTCACAGGTAAACATCAAAGTGGTTTTCCTAGTGTTGAGCATGTACTTGAAAGTGAAAATGTTAGTTGCTCAGCTGTGTTCAACTCTTTGCAGCCCCATGGTCTGTAGCCCGCCAGGCTCTTCTGTCCATGGAATTCTCCAGGCAAGGATACCAGAGTGGTTGCCATCTCCAGGGGATCTTCCTGACCCAGGGATCAAACCCAGGTCTCTTGCATTATGGACAGACTCTTTACCCTTTGAACCACCAGGAAAGTTCTGAGCAGGTACATAAACAGATCTTTTTGTTTGGGGCACAGTTTCCAGAAAGGTGCAGATGGATTGAATGTGTATCCCTGTCCTCGCTGCAGCATTTCTGTTTGAAAAAAAAAAAAGCACGAGTTTCAGATAGTTGCAGGA
The DNA here is from genome assembly GCF_002263795.3 of Bos taurus. Classification (NCBI taxonomy): domain Eukaryota; kingdom Metazoa; phylum Chordata; class Mammalia; order Artiodactyla; family Bovidae; genus Bos; species Bos taurus. The sequence continues at coordinate 35,802,403 of NC_037328.1, read as the reverse complement.
TACAACAGGTTGCTGTATTTTCTTTGAGATGTTCCCGCCTTCCCTACCATTGCCTCAGGGAAGGTAGCCAGCCAGATTTTCTGTGCATTTACTGATAAATATATGGATTCTTAACCTACATCACTAAACACTTCAACCTACTTTAGGATTTAGATCCAAAGATGTATGATGAGAAAACAAAGATGACAAAAAAGAAATGAATATCAACCACAATCAGCGAATATAGTCTGTTGTGATTGATCCTTTAGTTATTTAAGGCAGGATTTATAATGATCTGAATAAAATTATCTCATATGCATGTTACTTAAACCACTGTCTTCTTTTTGGCTTTTTTTTTTTTTAATGAAACCTCTTATGACTAGATTCATGCAAAATATGAAACAAAAGTTACAACAAAACCTATAGCTTCAGTACCTGAACCAAATATTAAATCCTCAAAGAGGGAAATACTGCTCATAGAGAAATCTAACATAAATTTGAGGGCAGGTTGTCGGAGCACTGCTGTCACAACTGTCAGCTCACTACTGTCCATGGAGCCACTTCTATTAAAAATAATTATCTGTTCATGGAGGTGCAACATCCAAACAGGTTATAGATACTTTTATGTGATGTGGACAGATTTTAGAGTTATTTATCTTGACTCTTTTTAAGCCCCAAATAGTGCTGAGCTACTCACACTGTGATAGATATTATGTCTGGATATTTAAGATAAGAGTATTCCAAATTAGATGTCTTTCACATCCTTTTTTAATTATCTAAAAGTATAATCAATCTTCTGAAAATGTTACAGCTAAGCCCCAAAATAAAGTAACATTGCTGAAGTAGGCAAGATAGATTATTCAATTAATGTTCTGTTTTCCTTGGGTATGTGCAAGCATGCTCAGTTACACAGTTGTGTCAACTCTTTGTGATCCCATGGACTGTAGCCCACCAGTCTTCTCTGTCCATGGATTTCCCAGCCAAGAATGTTGGAGTGGGTACCATTTCTTCCTCCAGAAGCTCTTCCCCACCCAGATATTGAATCTGTGTCTTCTGTGTCTCCTGCATTGGCAGGTGGATCCTTTACCACTGAGCCACCTGGGAAGTCCTTTATTTGGATATAGCAATATTTAAATATAGCAAATGGCCTGTCATATTTTCAAATGTGTGTGTGTATAGTTTGTCTTTTCCTGTTTACTTGTAACTATATGATGTTATATGATGTTTCCTTATATGATGTCTGAATCTTTTGGACCATGACAGACAGAATATCAATAAAAATTTAATTACATCATTGCAAGTGGTGCCAGTTGGCTCAAACCATCAGATGTTCAGTTTGCTTCATGACAGTAGAAAAACAAAAGATACATTGTAATAATAGCTCAAAAATTGCATCATATACATGTTTTTGTCATTTTCTTGGGGCCTACAGACTGGCCTACATATGACTTCCCAATTCCTAATGTCATGTTCAATCTTTAAACACTTAAAACTTTAATTTTCCTGCAGAAATCCACACTTGAGGCTCAACATCTCAGTTCTCCAGCCTCTATCATGTTTTACTGACAATCAGGAGACAAATCAATCAATCAATCAACACAAATTATAACTTTTGGTATCAAGTGACAAGATACACCTAGGGATATGGTGGACACAATAGGAAAAAATAGAAGTTTGCACAATTTCTTTCAATAGAAAATCCAAACTAATTTTACCTACTGCTAGAAATTGAGGGGATCCTTTTTTAACATGGATCTTATCACTAGGATGCAGGATCTTGAATTAATGAAAACTGGTTTCTTTGCCATTTCAAGACAGTTAAAGCCAATTTCATAAGGAGTGTATTTTGTATCTGGGACAATCAATCTCTAAGTGCATAGAAAAGATAGATCTTAGGTTAGTTTCATGTACATAACAGATTTTTTTAGTTAGGATAAAATACATTAATGAATTTTTTGTTAAGCTATTTGAAGTTTAGTTTTAAAACTCTCTCTTTGCTAAGATTGTTTTATTTATTGTTTGGTGCTAAATAATCATTTAAAAGGAATTCAAAGTGAGAGCAATGTTTCTCTTCTAGTCATAGTATAGTTATTCTTAACATCTACCTACCACACATGTGAATTATACCCAAGAAAGAAAGAGTACGATAAGGGAGATTTCAGACTTGATTTATTTCTTCATGGAATTTATCATTAACAAATAATCTCTCACGTCCACACATGAACATACAACACTGTGCTAAATGCTATGAAGGAAAAGTAGATGGTGCTATCAGAACATATAAAGAAAGCCTGTTTAATCTGGGCAGGGATAGCTAGGATAAATGATATTTTAACTCAATAAAAAGTGATATTTAAATAGGACTCTGGAGAATGTGGCAAAAGGTGGGAAGAATTTTCATGTGGTGGGTACAGTGAACAGACCTTGAGCAGAAATGAAGAACAAGGATGGGTGTGGATCACTGAGATGGTCTGGGAAGCCAATGTGTGGCCAGATAGATCCTGGAGAGCCCAGGAGGCCATGTTAAGTATTTGAGACTTTGCCTATAGCTGTGGATGCCAGTGAACTGGAGAGTTAAATGACAAATATGCACCCTTAAAAAGAAAATACCTTACTTGGAAAAACAGTTGATAAAAATCTATGCTTACTCTTCTTCTTATTTTTACCTTTAAATTTATTTATTTGAAGCATAATTACTTTATAGAATTGTATTAGTTTCTGACAAACATCAATTTTAAAAAAATTGTGTAATTTACACTGATTCAAGTGTACAGCAAAGTGATTCAGTTATATATATAAACATAAATATATATGGCTTCCCTGGTGGCTCAGATGGTAAAGAACCTGCCTGCAATGCAGGAGACCTGGGTCCAATCCCTGGGTTGAGAACATACCCTGGAGAAGGGAACGGCTACCCACTCCATTATTCTTGTCTGGAAAATTCCCTGGACAGAGGAGCCTGGCAGGCTACAGTCCATGGGCTGGCAAAGAGTGTCATAGAAGTGAGCGGCTAACACTTTCACTTTCATGTATATATTCTTCTTAGATTTTTGTCCATTATAGGTTATTACAAGATATTGACTATAGTTTCCTATGGTGTACAGTAGGTCCTTGTTGTTTATTTTATATATAGTAGTGTGTATTTGTGGAGAAGGCAATGGCACCCCACTCCAGTACTCTTGCCTGGAAACTCCCATGGATGGAGGAGCCTGGTAGGCGGCAGTCCATGGGGTCGCTAAGAGTCGGACACGACTGAGTGATTTCCCTTTCAGTTTTCACTTTCATGCATTGGAGAAGGAAATGGCAACCCACTCCAGTGTTCTTGCCTGGAGAATCCCAGGGGTGGGGGAGCCTGGTGGGCTGCCGTCTATGGGGTCGCACAGAGTCGGACAGGACTTAGCAGCAGCAGCAGCAGTGTATATTTGTTAATCCCAAATTCCCAATTTATCCGTCCTCCCCTTTACCATTTGGTAATCATAACTTTTTGTTTTCTACATCTGTGTGACTATAATTCAGCCTTCTATGTGATTGATTTTATGCAAAAGCTGTTAAAAACCTGATTACTGGTACCTACAATCTCAGAGAAGCCAGGATCCTATTGGGCTGTGGAGAGTGATAAACTGAATTCCAAAAGCTCATGGGCCATTTGTTCCAAAACCAAACAAGTTGCAAAGATTGTGGTTATTTTTATCCCTAATCCGGCACTATTGTGATATTATGATATTAAAATCAAAGGCTGGTTGTGAATATCTGAAAATTCCATAAACAAAGTTAAAAGGTAGACAACAGACCAGGAGAAAATATTTTCAAGATTCAGTTAAAATGTCAACCATTTTTGCCAGCTTAAGGGAGTTTCATTCTTATATGCTTACTCTTCATATTTCCTCCTCCCAGCAATCTCAAGTCTGTACAATCCCGAAGTCTTGAACTATATTCTAGTACTATTGGGAGTTTTCAGAAATAAAGAGTCATTGAGGATGATCCTACTTTAATGATCTACACATTCACTGATGATAGAAAGCATTCACTGATGATAGAAAGGTCCCAGTACGAATCTAATCCTCTCAGTAGGTTGCATAGATGAGAAAAAGCTAATAATTGTAAGGCGTTCTCTTAAGAATCAGTTTTATCATCCTGGTGGTGGCAGAAACAGTGGAGTGGCTTATGGTGTTATAATCCTCAGGGTTATAACAAATAAAAGACAAAGAGAGTCTGTTTGACTCCTTAGCTTGATGGATGATCATCAATGGATAGCAAACGAGCAATTTGGCAAACAGGAAACAAAGGAATCTCAAGAAACATGTCTGGACTTGGAAATTGAAGGAATCTGGCCTAGAGTCAGGAGATGTTCGTGGGTAACATGCAAAGGATACCGGGCTTCTTTGATGGACCAGGGTAGGAAGACCTTAGCTCCTCTTGGATCTATAGACCTGCCCTGGCTTGGGTACCTGAAAGCATTATGATTTTTCTGACAGTAGTGTTTAACTTTTTCTGCTCAAACATGGTTCTCCCTTAAAGATCTTCCACATCTATTTTTTCTCTTCCATTTCTCTTTCTCCCCCACTCTCTTTTTAATCTATCATAGTTTATTTTTAATTTAATCTCCCACTTCTCTTCCCCATTATTCCTTTCCTTTCTTTTCTTTTTCTTAAATAAACATGATATGGAACAAAAGTGAGTAATTTACAACATTTGTTATATTTATGTTTTAAAAGTTTCATAATTTCTATACATTATTTATAATTTATCTGAAACTACAAATCACATAATTGAAATCACTGATAAATTGCTGTATTTGGGTAATATTTATTTTTATTATAAGTCAGTGTTCCTTGTTAGGAAAAACTAAAACAGAGATATTCTGCTGAAATCTAAAGAACAGAAGATGTGCTGTAACACCACTGTTGTTGTTTAGTTGCTAAGTTGTGTCCGACTCTTTTGCAACCCCATGAACTGTAGCTTACCAGGCTCCTCTGTCCATGGGATTTCCCAGGCAAGAAGACTGGAGTGGATTGTCATTTCCTACTCCAGGGGATCTTCCTGGGCCAGATGGAACCTGCTTCTTCTGCATTGGCAGGCGGATTCTTTACCACAGAGCCACCAGGAAAACCCTGTGATACCACATCACAGGGTAGCTAAAAACTCAGATTAACATTGTCTCCTATTTAGAGTGGATATTTTTAGTCATTGTCAGGTTAGTAGGTGAATGATAATATTGATTGATGAATCTTGAAAAGAAACAAGTTGACCAAGAGTTGTTAGGAAATTAATAGTAGTGCATACCTAAAGAAGTGCTGGGCTTAAGGTTTTACATGGATAATCCTCATTAAATCCTCATAATAGTTTTAGAAGAGAACTGGCATGTTGCAACTTTATCAGCTGTAAAACCGAAGTTAAAGGTCAAATTTATTGCTTTCCAAAGAGGCAGTTGAAGGGCTGGGATTCAAACGTAAGTAGTCTTACTCCAGAACTAAAACCGAACTTTGCTAACCTGGCTCAACCATCTCTTATTATTCCTACATCTGTAATGTAGCATCAACTCTGTAAAATAGTGACTGTTAGTAATTCACATACAGAAATATTTCAACTTAAAAATTAAATTGCACTTTCTTTGGATCACTATAATAGTTATGACTAAACAATCTTTCTCTATTTCACTTTATTTTATTAGCAATGAATAACATCTTTGTTCACAGATAAGAATATTGTAAAACAAAATTATAGCATAAAACATACTATTTAAAAAAATTAAAGCTATATTTATATATATTTAATATATATAAATAACATAAATATATTTATTTATGTATATTTATTTATTATTTATTTTAATATATATAATATAAATATATTTATGTATTTACTTGAGAATAAATAAAATTATTGAAAGCAAAGTAATGTTAAATTTGATTTTGCATCATCATGTTTCCTTGAAATTTTCTAAAAGATACAAAGTGGTTGTAAATCTTTTTTTAAAAAACATATTCATAGTGAGTATAGCATATATTTCCAGTAAGCAGAATCTGGTCTTGGTAATTTATTTGCTCATTTATTTTTTATTGTCCTACTTTTAGCATAAGGTGTGCTGTTAGTTTACATGATTGGTAAATTGTCAGGAAGGAGCCAGTTCTCATTCAGAACTTGCCAAATCATCAAATTGGCAATGGGCTTTTCAGGTTTCTAAAAGCTTCAGTACTTTGAGAATTGGCTACTATCCAAAGCCCCTGCAGAGGTTGAATTAGAGTAACCCATATGCCTGAGGGCTTCCTTGGTAACTCAGACAGTAAAGAATCTGCCTGCAATGCAGGAGACCTGGGTTTAATCCCTGGTTTAGGAAGATCCCCTAGAGAAGAAAATAGCAACCCACTCCAGTATATTGCCTGGAGAATTCCATGGACAAAGGAGCCTGGCAGGCTACAGTTCATGGGGTCACAAAGAGTTGGACACAACTGAGCGACTCACACAAACACATATACACATATACACACACACACGTCTGAAAAGAAACATAGGTTCTCCTGTGGAACAGTGTTATGAGCCTACGGGCCAAAAAAAGGTAGGATGTCTTTGATCTTTTACTCCTGGTCAGCAGGTACCCTGGTCTGGGATGGCTTATGCTGCTAGAAGACTGGGAGCACTCATTGCTATTCTGTTTGGGTTTTTTCCTCATCTCTAGACACCATCTTCTTTTTTGTGGTTTTCACATATCCACCATAATGTGGAAGAAGTATCAAGAGATAAAGGGAAATCATTAGATTCTAGGTAAGGTTATTTTGATTCTGATTCCTGTCAGGAATTTACTAACACTGATGAGCTGGTCCTATGGTTTCTTTGATTTCTGATTCTTGGTTACCATATTTATAAAATAGAGCTTGTAGGTGGAGCAAAAATAAATTATATATGCCTCACTATGAATCCTTCCTATGACTTAAAAATATCTGAGACACATAATAAAAAATAAACACGTAATAGTTCAGAATAGCAATTGAAAATTCATCTTACAAAAATGGAATGGTTCCTAGGATGAAGACTCCTTTGAAATACAAAGTAGTGCATAGGAGTAAGTGTAACAGAAAGGGGTGCATACGGCTATAGAATAAAAGAAAAGGAAAGGATCACAGAGGAATATTTTGCAAAATTGTGGATTTTTACAAGTGGGTAGGAAAAGTGATTTGAAGTAGATGAATCATTCCCTGTTTTTCTCACCAAATATATGGTTTGAAAGAAGCAATTTAAGCTTAAAATAAAGACTGTGTATGTAGCTTTGTCCCACATTCAATAGGATGACTTTGACAGGCAATGGCAGAATTTTTGGGGTCTATCTGATTGGATTCTGTCAATTTGACCATCTGGAAAAAATGGTGCTAACAGGCCTGTATAAGTGCTTGATCTTTTACCTCATTTCAAAATTATTTATTGAAATTTGGATTTATCCATCAATCTCCAATTATTTGGGTTAGCCCCAGTCAACAGCTTGAAGCAAAATAATACATCACTAAAGTGTGAGAACAACACATGGAACAACAGACTGGTCCCAAATAGGAAAAGGAATACGTCAAGGCTGTATATTGTCACCCTGTTTATTTAACTTATATGCAGAGTACATCATGAGAAACACTGGGCTGGAAGAAGCACAAGCTGGAATCAAGATTGCCAGGAGAAATATAACCTCAGATATGCAGATGACACCACCCTTATGGCAGAAAGTGAAGAGGAACTAAAAAGTCTCTTGATGAAAGTGAAAGTGGAGAGTGAAAAAGTTGGCTTAAAGCTCAACATTCAGAAAATGAAGATCATGGCATCTGGTCCCATCACTTCATAGGAAATAGATGGGGAAACAGTGGAAACAGCATCAGACTTTATTTTTTAGGGCTCCAAAATCCCTGCAGATGGTGACTGCAGCCATGAAATTAAAAGACACTTACTCCTTGGAAGGAAAGTTATGACCAACCTAGATAGCATATTGAAAAGCAGAGACATTACTTTGCCAACAAAGGTCCGTCTAGTCAAAGCTATGGTTTTTCCAGTGGTCATGTATGGATGTGAGAGTTGGACTGTGAAGAAGGCTGAGCGCCGAAGAATTGATGCTTTTGAAGTGTGGTGTTGGAGAAGACTCTTGAGAGTCCCTTGGACTGCCAGGAGATCCAACCAGTCCATTCTGAAGTAAATCAGCCCTGGGATTTCTTTGGAAGGAATGATGCTAAAGCTGAAACTCCAGTACTTTGGCCACCTCATGCGAAGAGTTGACTCATTGGAAAAGACTGATGCTGGGAGGGACTAGGGGCAGGAGGAGAAGGGGACGACAGAGGATGAGATGGCTGGATGGAATCAGTGACTCAACGGACTTAAGTCTGAGTGAACTCTGGGAGTTGGTGATGGACAGGGAGGCCTGGCATGCTGCAATTCATGGGGTCGCAAAGAATCAGACACAACTGAGCGACTGAACTGAACTGCACTGAACTGAAAGTATTAGAGAAAAGATAATACCAGGCATATATAAGCAGATGCTTTATAAATGTTGAGTGAATAAAAGGGTTAATCTAGTTTTAGATTAAATGAAGACTACGGAATATGGCTTGTTATAAAATATCTTTCTAGTGGTGACTTTTCTTAAGACAAGGTATAGTGAAAAATGTTATTCCTTCTAAAATGAACTTCTAGCCTTTTCCCCTTCTCTCTTTTTTTTTTAAAAAGATAAACAACTGTTTATTTGTCCACTTTTCTTCCATATTTTCTCATAGAAGAAGGAAGCAAAACATTTTAACATTGAACTCTGATGCACTATTAAATAACTCTTCACATCTAAATGTGCCCCCAACGTTTTGCTCTTATATTATTATATTTGTGCATTTATTTTTGATAAAAACATGATTTCAGAGTACAAAGCATTTTCTTAATGAGCTCAGAATGTCAATATATTAAAATTACAAAAGTAATTTCTGCCTAAATACTATGGTATTTTAGTAATGGAGAAAAATCACAATCTAACCACTGATGTATTAAAATCATACGTTGTTTTTCATGTTTCTAGGTTTATCTAAGACTCCTTGGAATTTGCACTATTGTAGTTCACTTATGGCATGATGCAAAAGGGGATAAATAAGACTGTTTCATTAGTTATTGTGTCCTAACAAAAATAAATAGGTAAATGATTACATCCTGTGCTTTGTGTGGGAGGCCAGAGTTTATATTTTTCTTTTCTAATTGGAGCACTAACCAGGCTAGAAAAAAATTATTTAGCATAATAATTTACAATAATCATGCAAGAAAGAATAATCTTTTACAGAGTGAAATAGATTCTGTAGACATTAATCGTGAAGCCAGCCTGGTCAATGCAACCACTCTCACTTTCCCTTATTTCTTGGGCCACCAGCAAACTGGACACCGTGGAATGGGGGCAGTGGGCTGAAGAGACAGAGGAACCCACGGGAAAGGGGTGAAGAAAGGGGAATGTTGACCAGCTGGACCCAGCTCCCTGGTGATGCTGGTGAGGGGGGAATCTGTGTTACGAGGAATAATTACGCTACTTTAACTAACATAACGGTTTTTATTTGATCAATCTCCTGCAAACATGGAGTAACACCACTGAGAGGCTATGAAAGTGAAAGGGATTTATTATGCTCACAGGTGTCAGAAGAGGGAGACGTAGGGTGTCACACAGGGAGACACAGGGAAGGAGCTCCCAGAGAGCTGAGAGAGAGTGGGGACCCCTTGGCAAGTACTGTAATGGAGGGCGGGGTCAGGGTGGAGGGTACAAGCAGAAGCAGCGAAGCAATTTCATGTGTGACTGGATGTCACTGGGTCATAGTCAGGGCAGGGCACGAAGGGGGACTTGTGGCAGGGACCAGCCTTATCACACTGGTGGACCTAGTCACCTGGATGGGTACTTATAGCCTGTTTGTGTAGATGTTGAGGTGTGAGGAAAATATGAAGTTTTGAAAATTTACAATCTATGGCTAGATTCTCTAGACTTTATTTTAAGATTTTAAGAAAAAGGCCCCAGTGCCTGTGAAAAATGGATGATAATTTCCCACCGAAAGTAGTTCTGTACAGGGTGATATAGGTCATTTGAGTTTGGAGAACAGAATGTTCTGCCTATAGCTCTGATCATCAAGTGTGACTGATGAATAAACTGTAGGATTTATTATCATAAATAATCAGAAAGACCCTCCCATATTTCAGATATTGAAGATATCTGAAGATATTTTATTACAGATATCATATTATAGATATCTTATTACAGATGTCATATCATATGATATCTGAAGATATCATATTACAGATATTGAGATACTGTAAAAGTTAAAAATTTTGAATGAGATAAGAATTTATTGGGAGACAATTTTCTATATATAGAAATGGAATGGAACTTTGAACCCAGGAAGGATAACTGAGATCTAGCATAACGCTACATCTCCTCCTTTTGCAAATGAGATAATTTATTTTTTTTTTCCAGTAGCCATGTATGGATGTGAGAGTTGGACCATAAAGAAGGCTGAGTGCTGAAGTATTGATGCTTTCAAATTGTGATGCTCTCAAAAGACTCTTGAGAGTCCTTTGAATAGCAATGATAACAAACCAGTCAATCCTATAGGAAATCAACCCCGAATATTCACTGGAAGGACTGATGCTGAAGCTGAACTCCAATACTTTGGCCACCTGATGCAATTTCTAAAGACCCTGATGCTGGGAAAGATTGAAGGTGGGAGGAGAAGGGGAAGACAGAGGATGAGATGGTTGGATGGCATCACCGACCCAATGGACAGGAGTTTGAATAGGCTCCTGGGGTTGGTGATGCACAAGGAAGCCTGGCGTGCTGCAATCCATGAGGTGGCAAAGAGTCAGACACAACTTAGTGACTAAACAACAACAATGTTTAGAGAAAAGGGCTATGACCTATTTTTTTTTTTTTTTTTAGTATTATCAGTCAGTTCAGTCATTCAGTCATGTCCTACTCTTTGCAACCCTATGGACTGCAGCATGCCAGGCCTCCCTCTCCATCACCAACTCCTGGAGTTTACTCAAACTCATGTCCATCGAGTCATTGATGCCATCCAACCATCTCATCCTCTGTTTCTCCATTCTCCTCCCACCTTCAATCTTTCCCAGCATCAGGGTCTTTTCCAATAAGTCAGTTCTTTGCATCAGGTGGCCAGAGTATTGGAGTTTCAGCATCAGCATCAGTCCTTCCAATGAATATTCAGGACTGATTTCCTTTAGGATTGACTGGCTGGATCTCCTTGCAGTCCAAGGGACTCTCAAGAGCCTTCTCCAACACCACAGGTCAAAAGCATCAATTCTTCGGCACTCAGCTTTCTCTGTAGTCCAACTCTCACATCCATATGTGACTACTGGAAAAACCATAGCTTTGAATAATGGACCTTTGTTGACAAAGTAACGTCTCTGTTTTTTAATATGCTGTCTAGTTTGGTCATAGCTTTTCTTCCAAGGAAGAAGCGTCTTTTAATTTCATAGCTGCAGTCACCATCAGCAGTGGTTTTGGAGCCCCCCCAAAAAGTCTCAGACTGATTCCATTATTTCCCCAAATATTTGTGATAAAGTGATGGGACTGGATGCCATGATCTTAGTTTTCTGAATGTTGATTTTTAAGCCAACTTTTTCACTCTCCTCTTTCACTTTCTTCAAGAAGCTCTTTAGTTCTTCTTCACTTTCTGCCATAAGGGTGGTTTCATCTGCATATGTGAAGTTATTGATATTTCTCCTGGAAATCTTGATTCCAGCTTGTGCTTCAATCCACTTTGGCATTTTGCATGATGTACTCTGCATATAAGTTAAATAAGCAGGATGACAGATATACAGTCTTGATGTACTCTTTTCCCAATTTGGAATCCAAGAATACACAGAAGAACTATACAAAAAAGATCTTCCCGACCCAGATAATCACGTTGGTATGATCACTTAGAGCCAGACATTCTGAAATGCGAAGTCAAATGGGCCTTAGGAAGCATCACTATGAACAAAGCTAATGGAGGTGATGGACTTCCCACTGAGCTATTTCAAATCCTAAAAGATGATTTTGTGAAAGATCTGCAGTCATTATGCCAGCAAATTTGGAAAACTCAGGACTGGAAAAGGTCAGTTTTCATTCCAATCCCAAAGAAACACAATGCCAAAGAATGCTCAAACTACTGCACAATTGCTATCATCTCACACACTAGTAAAGTAATGCTCAAAATTCTCCAAGCCAGGCTTCAACAGTTCATGAACCACGAACTTCCAGATGTTCAAGCTGGATTTAGAAAAGGCAGAGGAACCAAAGATCAAGTTGCCAACATCCGTTGGATCATTGAAAAAGCAAGAGAGTTCCAGAAAAACATCTACTTCTGCTTTATTGACTATGTTAAAGCCTTTGACTGTGTGGATCACAATAAACTGTGGAAAATTCTTCAAGAGATGGGAAAACCAGACCACCTGACCTGCCTCTTGAGAAACCTGTATTCAGGTCAGGAAGCTACAGTTAGAACTGGATGTAGAACCATAGACTGGTCCAAATCGAGAAAGGAGTATGTCAAGGCTGTGTCTTGTCACCCTGCTTATTTAACTTATATGCAGAGTACGTCATAAGAAATGCTGGGCTGGATGAAGCACAAGCTGGAATCAAGATTGCCAGGAGAAATATCAATAACCTCCGATATGCAGATGACACCACCCTTATGGCAGAAAGTGAAGAATAACTAAAGAGCCTCTTGATGAAAGTAAAAGAGGAGAGGGAAAAAGTTGGCTTAAAGCTCAACATTCAGAAAACAAAGATCATGGCATCCACTCCCATCACTTCATCACAAATAGATGGGGAAATAATGGAAACAGTGAGAGACTTTATTTTGGGGGGCTCCAAAATCACTGCAGATGGTGACTGCAGCTATGAAATTAAAAGACGCTTCCTCCTTGGAAGAAAAATTATGACCAATCTAGACAGCATATTAAAAAGCAGAGACATTACTTTGTCAACAAAGGTCCATCTAGTCAAAGCTATGGTTTTTCCAGTAGTCATGCATGTATGTGAGAGTTGGACTATAAAAAAGTTTAGCGCTGAAGAATTGATGCTTTTGACCTTTGGTATTGAAGAAGACTCTACTGCATGGAGAATCAACCAGTCCATCCTAAAGGAAATCAGTCCTGCATATTCATTGGAAGAACTGTTGCTGAAGCTGAAACTCCAGTACTTTGGCCACCTGATGTGAAGAATTGACTCATTTGAAAATACCCTGATGCTGGGAAAGATTGAAGGCGGGAGAAGGGGAGGACAGAGGATGAGATGGTCGGATGGCATCACTGACTGGATGGACATGCGTTTGAGTAAACTTCAGGAGTTGGTGATGGAAAGGAAGGCTTGCTATGCTGCAGCCCATGGGGTCACAAAGAGTGGGACATGACTTAGAGACTAAACTGAACTATTGTTCCATGTCCGGTTCTAACTGATGCTTCTTGACCTGCATACAGATTCTCAGGAGGCAGTTCAGGTGGTCTGGTATTGCCATCTCTTTAAGAATTTTCCACAGTTTGTTGTGATCCACACAGTCAAAGGCTTTGGCATAGTCAGTAAAGCAGAAGTAGATGTTTTTCTGGAACTCTTGTGCTTTTTCGATGATCTTACGGATGTTCATAGCAGTTGTTATCCTGTCAGGACGAGAATGGAACTTTTCTAGTGGCTTTTTTTTTTAACCACTTATGCACTGTATTTTGATTTTTTATTTTTAGTTTGAGCAAAATAACATGATAGTGAATTGCTGTTCTATCTAAAGTATTCTTTACGTATTTACTCTAAGATGTATACAAGTCTATGGTAAAGTTAGGCACTAAAGACTGAGCCTGCATTTTTTCCCCCAAGAAATAATAAAACCTGAAGATGTATTCCCTAGAGACCCTGCCTGAAGATAAAAGGCCCACAGCAACCAAAAGTGTCTTTAATTTCTTAGAGTCCTGAATTGGACATTAGCTTAGTGAATCTAACTTGATAGCACTTTTTAAAAAGTTTTCTCGTTTGTATTTTTGGTCTTTATCCCTAAAGAAAGAACAGATGCAGGACATGTTCAGGGTGATAACAGGAGATTGGGTACTATGTCTTTTTACCACTTCAATCCTCAGATATTCTTAAATTTAACAATTTTATTTATGTAAGAATAAAAACGGGTAAGTTGCAATTTCCCTAATTTTGCTGATTAGAAATATGCCAAAAAGGAGTTAAGTTGCCCTAACTAAACAGTAGTTCTGGAATTCAAATTTAGGGGTGTGGGCTCTAGAGATTGCACTTTTAAGTTCTACACTAAGTGCTGCATAAAAGGCCAAACCTACTGAAAGGTCAAAGCTATGTTTTTAGTGGTTCAATCTTCAGGATTTTATTCTAATTGACATGGTTTCTGTACCCCCACATCTCTCTCTTTGCCAGCTCTAAAGACCTATTTTAATAACACTTGTCTTCTAAAAATAATTCCCAGACCCAGTGTTAGTCTTGTGTAGCCCTGGTAGCTTGGCATCTGTTAAGCATACACATTATTTCCACTATAAACTTTATATTTGGATTCCAGATATCATACTCCTAACTCCTCCATTATTTTTCTCTACATCTGTGCTCTTCTGCTGCAGTACCTCATCCTTTTATCTTAGATCATTGCCACCAAACGTCTACTTGGATAGTTTTTATCTTTAAACTTTGCCAAATCCCCTTGGACACTGACTTATACTTATCTCATTGGATTTCCACTTTTAGTTCAAACCAACCCTGAGATCTCACACATATGTCTTCTGCCCTGTAGTGTCCACTATTTGGTCCATAACTTTTCTAACTAGTGAATTTACAGATGTAACAGCAAATGAACCCTAGATATTTATTGGAAGGACTGATGCTGAAGCTGAGGTTCCAATACTTTGGCCACCTGATGTGAACAACTGATTCATCAGAAAAGACCCTGATGCTGGAAAAGATTGAAGGCAGGAGGAGAAGGGGATGACAGAGGATGAGATGGTTGGATGAGATCAACAACTCAATGGACATGAGTTTGAGCAAACTCTGGAAGATGGTGAAGGACAGGAAAGCCCAGTGTGCTGCAATCCATGGGTTCACAAAATTCGGACACAATTGAGTGACTGGAAATCAAGAAAACAGCATCCTCTCTTACTAGTTTCGATTTCAGAAAATATTAGAAAGTATAGTCAGAAAGCTGAATGGTGAAAGGTTATGCCCCAAATGGATCTATTACATATTTTTAAAGGGATGAAATGTAAGTACTGTATAGTCAGATAAAATATTGATAAACACCAAACTCATATTAGAAAAATTAAGAAAGCCCTGATCTGCAGTTCCAAGTCAAAGTTTGCTTTTCTAAGAAACAAACCAATAGCAAACTAAAGAGATGTGGAGACGCAATTATTTGGTTTCTAGTGCTGACTCTTGTTTGTTGCACTTAATCCATCAAGAACAAATCTCTGAGTGTGACAGGACCAGAACTGAGCTCAGGCATTCTTAAGCAGAGTTGCAGTTTTGTTCCACCTGAAGAGCTTTTAAAAATACTGATGGCTGAGCCTCATTTCCAAAGATCCTGATTTAGTATATCTGAGATGAGACACAGACACTGGTATTTTATTTAAAAGATTCTAAGGTGAATGTGGGACTTCCCTGATAGCTCAGTTGGTAGAGAATCTGCCTGCAATTCAGGAAACCCTGGTTTGATTCCTGGGTTGGAAAGTTCCGTTGGAGAAGGGATAGGCTACCCACTTCAGTATTCTTGGGCTTCCCTTGTGGCTCAGCTGGTAAAGAATCTGCCTGCAATGCAGGAGACTTGGGTTTGATCCCTGGGTTGGGAAGATCTCCTGGAGAAGGAAGAGAAAGGCTACCCACTCCAGTATTCTGGCCTGGAGAAATCCATAAACTGTATCATCTATAGGATCACAAAGAGTCTGACACAACTGAGCGACTGTCACTTTATGGGGTACTAAGGTGGGCTTCCCTGGTAGCTCAGACAGTAAAGAGTCTGCCTGCAATGCAGGAGACCTGGGTTCGATCCCTGGGTCGGGAAGATCCCCTGGAGAAGGAAATGGCAACCCACTCCAGTATTCTTGCCTGGAGAATTCCATGGACAGAGGAGCCTGGTAGGCTACAGTCCATGGGATCACAGAGTCGGACACGACTGAGCGACTTCACTTCACTTCAAGGTGAATGTATTATTCAACTAGGAATGAGAACATGTAAGAACCCTTGGCAAAATAACTGAAAAAGTCCAGTGTGTTTTGTTCCCCCTATCTTTTCGTTCTCTCCTTTCTACGCATGTGGCAATCTGCCTACTGGGGTCTCAGAGTGCCAAGGGCTCCTGACACAGTTCTTTCTATGTTTGGCCACTTTTCTCTTGGAGGCTTTCTCATGTCATGGGCTTGCCTCTCTGCTCTTGTAAATGGCAGGAACTGCTTGCTGAACCAAGTTTTCTAAGAGGTGAATAGAAAATTGGGATTTAACATGATGATTAGTATTATAGAATATTTTTCTCTTCACCCTAAAGTGAAAGGCCTCTATCAAAACTGAGTAAATTTAAAGACAAAAATGATTATCTAGTGCTCTTCTATTCTCATGTCATAACTGGCTTCTTCTCTGTCTGTTCAAAAATCTGTCTCTGAAAGCTTGGAGTGAATGGGCTTATTTTTCCCAGAGGCCTCAATTGCTTCTACTGATACTAATAGCTGTGAAAAA
The DNA here is from genome assembly GCF_002263795.3 of Bos taurus. NCBI lineage: Eukaryota > Metazoa > Chordata > Mammalia > Artiodactyla > Bovidae > Bos > Bos taurus. The sequence goes on along the minus strand of NC_037328.1, from coordinate 35,785,725 downwards.
GTGACATGTTTCCTGTGCAGTTGGAGCCTCTGCAGTTGGATTTATTAGAAAGGCATATAAAAATGACAACAACAACAATGAAATAGTTAAACTGTGATTTGGAAAAATACTGAATGAAAATACACTTATTGTCCATATAAATGTTTTCCCTTTTGTCAAAGAAAGCCAGAAAATGTTTACAATGTGTAGGGCCTTGATTGAATTTTCAAAGTATGTGCCACTAGGCTTATTTTTGGAGACCTTAAAGATTGATATTTTAGGTATTGTTTTATTCTGATCACACTTGGGTACCTAACAAATTATCTTAGAATTCAATAGAAGATCTCTGTTAAGAATCAGTGCTATTGAAGCATCTAAGAGAAAATAAAACCTGCGAGGAGGGTGTTTGCTGTTTGTTTTTAAGCAAATAGAGATAATTTTGGCAAAGACTTCGTGGTCTAAGGATGAAACTGCGATAAGTAAGTTTGTCTATAAGAAAGTGTGTCTATGGTTCTGGGGAAAGATATTAGCTTCGTAAAGTATCAATTATTTCAACATTAAACTGATAAGAGATCATTATAATATTGACATTGTAGGAGATACTGTTAGTAAAATAGGCATTTAACTAGGAAAATTAAAACCTGGCAAAACATAACTACAAAGAATAGATGCTAAAAGAAATAAAGAGTCACTCTACAGTTGAATGAAAGATACAAAGACCTGGGAATGCAAAGGCTTGGCATAAGCTGGCTGTATGACCTTTAGCAAAATGACTTCTCTGCACTCTATTCTTTAAATGTGGCAGTGGAAAAAAATCATGTGTTAAAAATTTAAAGGTCTCTTAGGAAATTTAACAAAATATAAAAAATACTTTGAAGAGCATAAGAAATTTTCCAGCTTTCTTGTTAAACAGAAACTCAAAACTAAAACTACAATATATGTAGAAAACTTTTATTTAGTTAAATCCATAATCAGAGATCATAGCTTTTGTCTCTTTTCATAATTAAACAAAAAATGAAAAATAACCAAAGGATTTCAACTCAAGATTAGGAAAAGACAACAAATATAGTAAGATGTAAAGAAATAATCTAGGAGAAGAACTCATGAAATAGAATTTTAAATACAGTGCAGCAACACAATAACTATCTCTCTCCCTAGTGGAATTTGTGGATAGAAAAATGGATTCTTTTAGGAGTATCATACAGGAAAATCCATGAAAATTTTGATCAAAGAGTAAAGGAAAAACCTTAATATTAGGAAGGAGAAAAGAGATATGACCCTAGATATATAATAGAGTAACACAACAAAAAGGTAACAAATAAGTGTAGAAATATAAAAAATGGAAATAAATGACAAGTGCAATAACACATATTACAATTTACAAGACCTGGCCAAAACAATACTATGAGGGTAACCAGTAACTTTAATATCTATGGTAAGTCCTTTCCTGAAATAAAGAAGGGAAATACAGACAAATAGCTTCAAAGAATGTGCTCACAGTTAGAGAGCATGCTAAATTATACAAGAATGAATCATGTTCAGCTTTTCACACACACACACACACACACCCACCCCTCCTGGGTCCTACAGTGCTGATTCTCTGACAAGTTCTCTGATCCTGTGGACTTTGGAAATAAATTCTGTAGTTGCATAGGTTTGATGTTTCACCAACTCTACTACTCATCAGAAGTGCTGCTTTGAAGAAAATCTCAGAAATCATAATCACAGAACTAGGAAATAAGATTTCAGTCTTCTGGTACCCTATGTAAGAAGGCTTAAGTTATGGAATTAATGTATTAATGGATAATGTGAATTTCTTAACACTGTCAGTTTTCTTAATCTACAGGTGCAACCCTTGTGAATACCATGATAAACTTTGAGTACTTCCAGAATCATGGATTGAAAGATGAAGGAAAACAAGTAACAGAGAATTGATACCATTGGTGAACAGTTCTTTCTTAAAAAAAGAATGCCCTGAAATTTTGCTGAGAGGAAGAATCTGACAAATTATTTTATTTGCTCTTTCTTTGCCACTGTTCAAAACTGGATTCACTCTTTGAAGTAGTTTCCATTCAGATGTCAGCAGCAGCAAAATCCTCAAACTGCCATTACATTTGGTCACAGTCACATTTACTTTCAAGGACACAGGGTGAGTGATGTGAAAAACAATTTCCCTGGGGCCTAAACAGAGTTAGTTAGTATGAGAGTAAATGTTTAAGTGTATGGGGTGTTCCATGTTGGTGTGTGTGTGTGTTAGTTGCTCAGTTAAATCTGACTCTTTGTGATCCCATGGACTGTAGCTCACCAGTTTCCTCTGTCCATGGGATTCTCCAGCAAGAATACTGGAGCGGATTGCCATTCCCTTCTCCAGGGGGTCTTCCTGACCCAGGGATTGAACCCAGGTCTCCTGCATTGCAGGCAGATTCTTTACCGTCTGAGCCACCAGGGAAGCAGCTCTGTGTGCTGGTGTGGCGTGCCAATCCTGAGTTAGAGTCATTCATGCTCTTCAGCAAATTTACTTCTAGTGTATTTTTAGTACATGGAACCCCTAAATTACAAGGGTACAGAGAAGTGACCCTTCACACAAGTTCTAAGAGTTGTACTTGTTTAATATATATGACTTTGAGTAACTGAAAACGTCCAGTTGGAATATCCAGGAATCACCTAGCTAAACATGTGGATCTGGAACTAAAAAGAATTAGGAATTGTCCACATGCAAATGGTTATTGGACTAAACCATCTTTCTAGCCAGTCAGCTGTTTGAAGTTCTCATTACCAAGTTCACTGACCAGAGATTCTCACAGAGTGGGAGAAGTAGAAATTGAATGAGCCATGACAGCTTTATATCAAGGCTTTGTTTTATTGTTGACTAAAACATTTATCTGTCATAACGAAAATGGCAACCTAGTAGAAGAGGTAGGTATTTAGCATTGAAAAGGAGGAAAGTAAAATAAAGAGATAGTTTGGAATATTTAGGGAAGTTCTTCCTGAAAGAGTAATATGAAAACTGGTACTTAAAAATTTAGTAGAAATTTATCTAGGGGAAGGGAAGGGGTAACAGAAGACATTAAACTTGAGTTATTCAAGGGATAGAAAAAAGACATGGATAGATTGTAAAGGTTAGAGTGTAAGTAGGTTTTAAACTGAATATCTTGTGAGTTCTGGTAGGGATTTTAGAAACCATATTAAAGATGTTTGGAAGTTACCAAAGTATATTTGGGAATAAATGATAAGATTTGAATTTTAAAAATTTATACTCAAACTTATGTATTGAAAAGGGGTAAGAGTTAAGAACTAAAAATGATTAGAATGTTACTGAAGTAGAGAGAATATCATGTTTAGGATAAAAGTGTTGATAGTAAGAAGAGAGATAAGAGAATAGAATGAGCAAATTATTTATAAAATAGAATTGATAATGCAATGATTGGTTTAGAGGAAGATGTCAATATAGTGTCTGGCTTTTGGCGCAAGCTGTTCTGTGGATGGGGTTATCATTTACTAAGTAAGAGAGGAGAAGAAGGATAACTGATTTAGAAGTGTTTATGTAAGTGGAGATGCTTTTGAAACCTAAGTGAGGATGTCAGCAGGCATTTACACAAATGTTCTGGAGATGTAGAGAGAGAGGTCTTGACTAAAGATATAAATGTAATGATCAAGAGAAAAATTGGTTAAGAGGAAGATGTTCAAGATGATGCCTGGTCAACTCAGTCTCTGTTATGTTCATTGTACTATGTAGTCAGAAAAGTGCTGGAATATTTTTTATATTTTGTCTAGTTCTCATACATCTAGCTAATCCATCTAACTCTGATTTATTTAATATGTTTTGTTTCTGTTAATCGTACCCATAAAACATCCTTAAAATAGAGTATCACATGCTGATGCCTCTTACAAACACACTTAACAGTTTAACCTGATCATTTCTCTTTATTTTTACCTTTTCCTCCTGATTAGCACTAGCCATTATGTATTAGAAAAATAACCAAAATAATTAAAAGGCCAGTAGGAGTTAAAATGGGTTGATTTTAGTTTTATAGAAAATTATCATTATTTAAAATTTCATTTATTTGACAAGATAGGCAAAAATAATACTGAACTTAGAAGGAAGAAATAATAAGATATGCATTCATGAAACAATTAGATGACAGATTCAGCACTCAAAATCTAATGATTTGTTAAATGTCTTTTTTTTTAATATGCTTAGGTCTCTTAGAAAATTCTTTTTGCTATTTCTCTGTTTCACAAAAGGTAGTCATTTTGTATCTAATAAAGGGGAAAATCACATTGTTGTAAGACCCAGTGCTGTTATTATCTATTTTAAAATTACAGCCAAACTAGCTGAGAGATATTAAAAATAAATTATCAGCCTGTAATTACCACAGGTAGATATTGTGCTGTCACCAAAAAATAATGGGTGAATGGCAGATGAAATGCATATTTGATGAGGTGCTATTTGTAACCCAGAACATGGTTCCTGATAAATCGTAAACTGTATAATTAAGACAACAGAAATACGCACATTGAGATATAGGGTTGGTTAATATTCATCACAAGAGGATAGATGTTGTTTAGTTTATCATGCCTTTACTAAATAATTAAACTATTTCAGTTTTAAATAGCGCTCATATCTTTTAATGATGGCAATGGAGTATATGGTTCTGGATTCCACTTGTGAAAGTGGCTATAGGATTTTGTGCAGAAAGTATTTGTTGAGGCTTTAGGCTCAGACCAATTTCTCCAACATCCTTACCACCACAGTTCTTACCCTCCCATCACATGCATCATTTTAGATATCAGTTCTGCACCATGTAGGAGTAACTTGGAAGTTTTTCAGCTGTTTTTTTTTTTTTTTAACTCAAATTCTGATGGTATAATATCTCGTTTTAGAAAAAGAAAATGGTTCCAGCTTTTAGCAAGCATTTAAACATTCCAGTTTACATGTATTCCATTGTTATTAATTCAACAAACATCAATAAAGCCAAGGCCCAACTACATTTCCTATTCCAAGGGATTCACTGACAGGAGAGGAACGCCAATATGTGAATAATATGAGCACTTACAAATAATAGGTGTAAAAAGGCAGGTGAGCAAAATGATTGAGGAGCAGAGAAAGCAGGATTTAGGAGATAATCTTCACAGAGGTGGTTGATAGTCACTGAGGGTTTTTTCAGGGAGAGAGATTTTTAGGTAGAGAATACAATGATATGGAGGTGCAAAGCAGTGGTATGTGTGAGGTTTGCGAGTAGTTCAATAGGCCTAGTTGGCCAAGTTTGGGCAACTGACACAATATGAAGCTAGAGAGGTCATATGGGATACTATAAAAGCAATCTTATAAGGTGGTAAAGAATCTGCCTACAGTGTAGGAGACCAGCGTTCAATCCCTGAGTTGGGAAGATTCCCTGGAGAAGGGAATGGCTACCCACTCCAGTATTCTTGCCTGGAGAATTTCATGGACAGAGGAGCCTGATGGGCTATGGTCCACAGGGTCACAAAGAGTTGGACACGACTGAACAACTACCACTTTCTCTTTGACAGGGAGAATGCAGAGAAGTCAATATTGCATATGTTATTTGATCATCAAAAATTAAGTTAATGTTTTGGGGGAGATGTTTAAATGAGTTTTGAGGAGGCTTTGCAACATACAGTTAAATCAAAAAAGAGTCTTCTTTTTCCATGTAAATTAATCAAACTGTGTATGTGTATATGTGTGTCTTTGTGTGAGTGTATATGTATGCAAGGAGATCCAACCAGTCCATCCTAAAGGAAATCAGTCCTGGGTGTTCACTGGAAGGACTAATGTTGAAGCTGGAACTCCAATATTTTGGCCACCTGATGCAAAGAGCTGACTCATTTGAAAAGACCCTGATGTTGGGAAAGATTGAAGGCAGAAGGAGAAGGGGATGACAGAGGATGAGATGGTTAGATGGCATCACCAACTCAATGGACATGAGTTTGGGTAAACTCTGGGAGTTGGTGATGGACAGGGAGGCCTGGTGTGCTGTGGTTCATAGGGTCACAAAGAGTCGGACACGACTGAATGACTGAACTGAACTGATTGATATCAGTTATGAAAGCCAAAATGAACTATATATCCACGTCTATTCATACTGCAACTTGAATGAAAGTATTCAAGGTAGAATGTTTCTTTGAAAAGAAAATCTTGACAATTTCCATGACCTTAAAGTGCATTTTTTTTTTCTGTTTTCTCAACTTATTTCTGAAATAGCTATTTGCTATGGTGATTGTTTTATAATCAGTTCAGTATTGCCCATTTACTGTCACACAATCAATTGTTCCATGAATGACACGAGAAGAAGGAAATTCCTCTTAATTTACATAAATACTATCTAATACTTACTAATATCTGATATTCAATTCAGTTCAGTTCAGTTGCTCAGTCTTTGCAACCCCATGAATCGCAGCACAACAGGCCTCCCTGTCCATACCAACTCCCAGAGTTCACCCAAACTCATGTGCCTCAAGTCGGTGATGCCATCCTTTAACTTATATGCAGAGTACATTATGAGAAATGCTGGACTGGAAAAAACACAAACTGGAATCAAGATTGCCAGGAGAAATATCAATAACCTCAGATATGCAGATGACACCACCCTTATGGCAGAAAGTGAAGAGGAACTACAAAGCCTCTTGATGAAAGTGAAAGTAGAGAGTGAAAAAGTTGGCTTAAAGCTCAACATTCAGAAAATGAAGATCATGGCATCTGGTCCCATCACTTCATGGGAAATAGATGGGGAAACAGTGGAAACAATGTCAGACTTTATCTTTTTGGGCTCCAAAATCACTGCAGATGGTGATTGCAGCCATGAAATTAAAAGACGCTTACTCCTTGGAAGGAAAGTTATGACCAACCTAGATAGCATATTCAAAAGCAGAGACATTACTTTGCTAACAAAGGTTCATCTAGTCAAGGCTATGGTTTTTCCTGTGGTCATGTATGGATGTGAGAGTTTGACTGTGAAGAAGGCTGAGCGCCAAAGAATTGATGCTTTTGAACTGTGGTGTTGGAGAAGACTCTTGAGAGTCCCTTGGACTGCAAGGAGATCCAACCAGTCCATTCTAAAGGAGATCAGCCCTGGGATTTCTTCGGAAGGAATGATGCTAAAGCTGAAACTCCAGTACTTTGGCCACCTCATGTGAAGAGTTGATTCATTGGAAAAGACTCTGATGCTGGGAGGGATTGGGGGCAGGAGGAGAAGGGGACAACAGAGGATGAGATGGCTGGATGGCATCACTGACTCAATGCACGTGAGTCTGAGTGAACTCCGGGAGTTGGTGATGGACAGGGAGGCCTGGCATGCTGCAATTCATGGGGTTGAAAAGAGTCGGACACGACTGAGTGACTGATCTGATCTCATCTCATCTCATCCTCTGTTGTCCCCTTCTCTTCCTGTCTCCAATCCCTTCCAGCATCAGGATGTTTTCCAATGAGTTAACTCTTCACATGAAGTGGCCAAAGTATTGGAGTTTCAGCCTCAGCATCAGTCCTTCCAATGAACACCCAGGACTGCTCTCCTCAGAATGGACTGGTTGGATCTCCTTGCAGTCCAAGGGACTCTCAAGAGTCTTCTCCAACACCACAGTTCAAAAGCATCAATTCTTTGGCGCTCAGCCTTCTTCACAGTCCAACTCTCACATCCATACATGACCACTGGAAAAACCATAGCCTTGACTAGATGGACCTTTGTTGGCAAAGTAATGTCTCTGCTTTTGAATGTGCTATCTAGGTTGGTCATAACTTTCCTTCCAAAGAGTAAGCATCTTTCAATTTCATGGCTGCAATCACCATCTGCAGTGATTTTGGAGCCCACCCCCCCCCCAAAAAAAAGTCTGACACTGTTTCCATTGTTTCCCCATCTATTTCCCAAGAAGTGATGGGACCAGATGCCATGATCTTCGTTTTCTGAATGTTGAGCTTTAAGCCAACTTTTTCACTCTTCTCTCACTTTCATCAAGAGGCTTTTTAGTCCCTCTTCACTTTCTACCATAAGGGTGGTGTCATCTGCCTATCTGAGGTTATTGATATTTCTCCCAGCAGTCTTGATTCCAGCTTGTGCTACTTCCAGCCCAGCATTTCTCATGATGTACTCTGCATATAAGTTAAATAAGCAAGGTGACAATATACAGCCTTGGTGTACTCCTTTTCCTATTAGTATACAACTATTATCTTCTTTTAAAAAAGCAAACTAAATTGAACTGAATCTCCAAAAGATGCTGGTTACTCGTTTATTTCTTTCAAAACAGTTCTGAGGATGAAGACTTTACACCTAGTCACATATTTCTATAAATATTATATCATTTCATGACCAGCAAAGCCCATTAACAAATCTCAGAAAATAAGAACAGAATCTGGGTAATAAGCTCCAATACTCTGACCGCCTGATGTGAAGAGTTGACTCATTGGAAAAGACCCTGATGTTGGGAAAGATTGAGGGCAAGAGAAGAAGAGGGCAACAGAGGATGGGATGGTTGGATGATATCACCGATTCAATGGACATTAATCTGAGCAAACACCAGGAGACAGTGAAGGACAGGGAAGCCTGGCGTGCTTCAGTCCACAGGGTTACAAAGAGCTGCACACAACTTAGTGATTGAACAACAACAATAAAATAAAGTCTAACGTTTTTCTTCTCCTGTGTGTTTAGTCTAGTTTCACTTGCTCATAGGGTGCCACGTGTGCAGAGAGCTCACATTGGACCCTTCAAGCCAGAGTTCCTTTGTGAAAGAAACAGCTAACCTGACACCTCAGCTCAGACCATGTGCAGAAGCCACAAGCACAGCAGAGCAATTCAAGTTGGTGGTGATGGGATGGGCTGTGTGCAGAGACGCGGCACCTGGCACAGTGATCTGGAGCATGAACAGCACAGCTACATGGGCTCGGCAAGAACCCCTGCACTCCCACTGATGAGATCCTTATAAAGCAGCCCTGACTATGGCCTATTGGGCGAATGTGTGCTGTGTGTGCCCTAGAGCGTGAGCTTGCACCTCTTGACTCTCTGATTAGAGATTAAATCTGTCCTTTGCTTCTGAACCCAAGTCAGTCTCCTTTTATAGATAAAAGTAACACCAGGGAGAAGAATACTTGTTGCAAACAGACTTGGGAGGGTTGGCAACAATTTCATACCATAAAAAAGGAATCGAGGGCTTCCCTAGTGGCTCAGTGGTAAAAAATCTGCCTGCCAATGCAGGAGATGCTGGTTTGGCCCCTGGGTCAGGAAGATCCCCTGGAGAAGGAAATGGCAGCCCACTCTAGTATTCTTTATTCTTGCCTGGAAAATTCCATGAACAGAAGAGCCAGGAGGCTTATAGTCTGGATTGAAAAGGAGTTGGACACAGTGACTAAACAACAACAACATAGGAGAATTGATATCTTGTTCTTTCATATGTACCACTTTATTATAACATCTATAAAGGAGCGTTACATAATTAATGTGTTAAGACTTTGCACTTTAGATTACCGTGGGAATAGTTTTGTAATCAGCTTAGAAATTTGATCTTTTTAGAACATTTTAGCTTTTATAAACCAACCTTAGTTTTAAAATTCAGGAAGTGAATATATGTATATCAATATATTTCATAAAACTATACACATAAAGACAGTTAGATAATATATATCATTTTTAAGCCAAAAGTAATTTTTCTCTTTCATTTTTAGTTATATCAAGTGTTAATTATTCTTTTGAATATATGCAAGAGTATATAGAGAAAATTCAAATCATAACATTAAACATAAAAACCTGCTGGCTTTAGAATACATGAATATATCTTTCTCAATATTCTAATTTCATTATTTCTTGTATGACCACATAAGAAAAACACTGGCTTTATTTCTTTTAAGTGATACAATATTAAATTTCCAGTTTTCTAGGATCTTACCAAACTTAGACTCCTCTGGTTTCTTGTTTAAACTCAAAGTTGAAAAATGAAATATTTTTGTAAAGAATTTTTTCAGTGTACTTGGTATGCTTTTGAAGTTCTCTCCAGGTCTGCAGACTACTAGTTATAACACAGCAGTTGCTTGCATTTATCTTTAACAGGTAACAGCAGGTTGGCAAGAGCTTTGAGGAAAAGAAGAAAAAAAGAACTTTTATATTTAAATAGCCAAATAAAACAATAAAATGCACTAAGTAATTCTGTAGTGTAGATCTTGACATCAAAAGATAGCTCTTTCTCTTTCTTTTGTTTCCATAAATATTCCTGGGATGTGGGGAATAAAAGAATTTAATCTTTCTCTTTTCAGCCTTTATTCTCTCCCTCAAATCTTTTTTTGTGACATCAAATGGTCTTTTAAGTGGTGTCCATAGTTATGTGTTGAAGAAACAGTCCAATTTATGGCATGAATTCCACAAAGAATAATTTTATTTTCAATTATTTCTTATAGAGATGCCATATTTGAGAACAGGAGGTTTATTTATTACATCCTGTGTATTATGGTTTTGAAGAACTCTCCCCCTAGGAAGCAAGTAATTATAGAAGTGAGTAATCTTCTGTTTCTAGAAAAGTTTAAGAGAAGCCACTAAATTATTTCAGAGTAAACAGGAAATGTACTTTTATATCTACAAATTTTGTTTCTCTCCTCCAAAACCAGTATCAGTGGGGAGAACACAAACTTTCTTGATAAAAATTAAATAAATTATACTCTAATACAATAATATTATTAAAAAACAGATACTTCTCAAATCTTGAAACTTATTCAATTTTTTAGGGATTAAAATTTTTTCTCTGCACAAAAACAGGTCCTGTTATATGTTTCTATGGTTAAATATCTTCAATGCTTTCTTTTGGTCTTTTAGGCGAGGAGAGGAAGAATAATGCTTATTTTAATCTTTCTTTTTCTATCTTATAGAGTGTAACATTTATAAAACCCTAGTATATAGTAGATATAATAGTCTTATTAGCTTCCAAAATTTCTCAAACAAGTTATGGGTACTTTTGTGGTAAAAAGAGATTGAGAAAAGAGACATAAGGAGAGAGACCGAAACAGAAAAAGGAAGATGCTATGCATCTGCAATTATAAATTCACATCTTAGTGAATTTCTTCTTCTTGATACATGTGGATCTACCCCCATTTGTGTCAAACTTCCATAATGTGTTTTAACCATTAATCTATTAATAGTCAATTAACAATTTTCTTTTCAGCAATAAGAAATAGTGCAAGATGGCAAAACTAATACAATTATGTAAAGTTTAAAAATAAAATAAAATTAAAAAATAAAAATAAACAACTTTACAGAAAAAAATAAATAAATAAAATAAAATAAGCCAAAAAAAAAAAAAAAAGAAATAGTGCAATAAATATTCTTCTGTTGGAATAAACGCACATTTCTCAGTCTCCCACTCAAAATGTCTCATGCTAGCCCCCATATCTTTACCAGCTTGTTTCCCTGTTCACTTACGCACACCAAATGTTCTAGTTAAACTGATTTAATCACAAAATAATTGTTCACATTCTACACTTTCAGTTCATTGCTTGCACCAAATACTCACATTGATCTGGGATGGCCTCACATTCATTTCTTCATTTACTCAAACTTGTGCATTTGTCAAGTTCTACCTCTCTTTCGACCAGCAGTGATTGCTTCCTCTTCTATAACACATAGATACCATGCATGGCTCAGTTATGTAAGATATCTTGTGTTAGTTTAAGTGTGTAAATGTATTATATTTTTCTTTCTGGCTATAGACACTTTTGGAGAAGGCAATGGCACCCCACTCCAGTACTCTTGCCTGGAAAATCCCATGGACGGAGGAGCCTGGTAGGCTGCAGTCCATGGGGTCGCTAGGAGTCGGACACGACTGAGCGACTTCACTTTCACTTTTCACTTTCATGCATTGGAGAAGGAAATGGCAACCCACTCCAGTGTTCTTGCCTGGAGAATCCCAGGGATGGAGGAGCCTGGTGGGCTGCCATCTCTGGGGTCGCACAGAGTGGGACACGACTGAAACGACTTAGCAGCAGCAGCAGCAGCATAGACACTTTAAAGACTTTCGATTATTCCTTGAGTTTCTAGCATAATTGCATATTTTCCTAATCATGGGAGACACTCTAAATAATAAAAACTTGAGAGTAATGATTCCGAGATTTCTTTCTTAGTAGCAGTGTTAACATTCTTAGAAAGTGAACAACCCACAGGTATCAACAAATCAGAATTGAGGGCTGACTATGAAAGTGTCACTGGCTTAGTTGTATTTGACTCTTTGGGACCCCATGGACTGTATCCCACCAGGCTTCTCTGTCCATGGAATTTTCCAGGCAAGAAGACTGGAGTGGGTTGTCATTACCTGACTCCAGGGCATCCTCCCGACCCAGGGATCCAACCCCGGTATGCCGCATTGTGGGCAGACTCTTTACCATCTGAGCCACCAGGGAAGCTCAAATACAGAAGTGCTGGGGAAAATGCCTGCAGCTCTCCTGAAGTATCAGATGTTTCTCTTTTAGTTGTTTGATTATGGAGAGATCAGATGCTGCAAGGAAGAACCTTGGCAATTGTGGTCTTTAGGAAGATACTTGAGGACCTATGACACTGATTACATAATTAAAAAGCCAGAATGAAACTATTTCAACATTTTAACAATAGGCCATGCAGGTGATGGAGGGGGTCATCACAAGGGCATTACCGCAGGTTAACCCTGACGTGGGAATTAGTGGTTCCTCCTGCTTCCCAGTCTTTGTCGTTCGTGCTCCTTTCTGCTCCTGGCTTCCCTGGTGCTGCTGCTGCTGCTAAGTCACTTCAGTCGTGTCTGACTCTGTGCGACCCCATAGACGGCCGCCCACTAGGCTCCACCATCCCTGGGATTCTCCAGGTAAGAACACTGGAGTGGGGTGCCATTGCCTTCTCCACCTGGCTTCCCTAGCAGGAACCATTTCAAACAACACAAGTCATAGAGGAGAACATAGGCAAAACACTATCTGACATACATCACAGCAGGATCCTCTATGACCCGCCTCCCAAAATATTGGAAATAAAAGCAAAAATAAACAAATGGAACCTAATTAAACTTAAAAGCTTCTGCACCACAAAGGAAACTATAAGCAAGGTGAAAGCCTTCAGAATGGGAGAAAATAGTAGCAAATGAAGCAACTGACAAATAACTAATCTCAAAAATATACAAGCAACTCCTACAGCTCAACTCCAGAAAAATAAACGACCCAATCAAAAAATAGTCCAAAGAACTAAATAGACATTTATCCAAAGATGGCTAACAAACACATGAAAAGATGCTCAGCATCACTCATTATCAGAGAAATGCAAATCAAAACCACTATGAGGTACCATTTCACACCAGTCAGAATGGCTGTGATCCAAAAGTCTACAAGCAATAAATGCTGGAGAGGGTGTGGAGAAAAGGGAACCCTCTTACACTGTTGGTGGGAATGCAAACTAGTACAGCCACTATGGAGAACAGTGTGGAGATTCCTTAAAAAACTGGAAATAGAACTGCCTTATGACCCAGCAATCCCACTGCTGGGCATGCACATTGAGGAAACCAGAAGGGAAAGAGACATGTGTACCCCAATGTGCATCGCGGCACTGTTTATAATAGCCAGGACATGGAACCCCAACCTAGATGCCCATCAGCAGATGAATGGATAAGAAAGCGGTGGTACATATACACAATGGAGTATTACTCAGCCATTAAAAAGAATACATTTGAATCAGTTCTAATGAGGTGGATGAAACTGGAGCCTATTATACAAAATGAAGTAAGCCAGAAAGAAAAACACCAATATAGTATCAGTTCAGTTCAGTTCAGTCACTCAGTCGTGTCCGACTCTTTGTGACCCCATGAACTGCAGCACGCCAGGTCTCTCTGTCCATCACCAACTCCCGGAGTCCACTCAGACTCACATCCATCGAGTCAGTGATGCCCTCCAGCCATCTCATCCTCTGTCGTCCCCTTCTCCTTCTGCCCCCAATCCCTCCCACCATCAGAGTCTTTTCCAATGAGTCAACTCTTCACATGAGGTGGCCAAAGTACTGGAGTTTCAGCTTTAGCATCATTCCTTCCAAAGAAATCCCAGGGCTGATCTCCTTCATAATGGACTGGTTGGATCTCCTTACAGTCCAAGGGACTCTCAAGAGTCTTCTCCAACACCACAGTTCAAATGCATCAATACGGAGCTCAGCTTTCTTCACAGTCAAACTCTCACATCCATACATGACCACAGGAAAAACCATAGCCTTGACTAGACGGACCTTTGTTGGCAAAGTAATGTCTCTGCTTTTGAATATGCTATCTAGGTTGGTCATAACTTTCCTTCCAAGGAGTAAGCGTCTTTTAATTTCATGGCTGCAGTCACCATCTGCAGTGATTTTGGAGCCCCCAAAAATAAAGTCTGACACTGTTTCCACTGTTTCCCCATCTATATAGTATACTAATGCATATATATGGAATTTAGAAAGATGGTAACGATAACCCTGTATGCAAGACAGCAAAAGAGACACAGATGTATGGAATAGTCTTTTGGACTCTGTGGGAGGGGGCGAGGGTGGGATGATTTGAGAGAATGGCATTGAAACATGTATAATATCATGTGTGAGACAAATCGCCAGTCCAGGTTTGATGCATGATACTGGATGCTTGGGGCTGGTGCACTGAGACGACCCAGAGGGATGGTATGGGGAGGGAGGAGGGAGGGGGGTTCAGGATGGGGAGCACGTGTATACCTGTGGGGGATTCATGTTGATTTATGGCAAAACCACTACAATATTGTAAAGTAATTAACCTCCAATTGAAATAAATAAACTTATATATAAAAAAAACACTGCAAGGCTTGAAAGAGGAAATAAAGTGTTACTGAGACTATCTGGGCTGTACTGCATGTGACTGAACCCCATTAAGTCATCTTTATAAACTCCTAAGATTCTGGGGAGTGGATGCAGAGAGCCACTGTTTTGAGGTGCCCAAGTAAGAAAGTTGCTGGTTAAAACTGCCACCCACAAGTCTGGATTGATTGACATCTACCTTCTGTCTCTTCTTGCCCTCTGTACAGGGGATCCTGTTTGGGACTTCACTCATGGAACTCTCGTCATTTTGAACCAACAACAGGTTACTAATGTGGGAATGTTAGGCTTGTTAACTCAGACTTCAGAAATAGAGCATATTTGGGGTTTGTGAGGGCTACAGTCTGGGAGACACAGATTCAAGAAGCACTTGAATTGTCTTCTGACGGACTACAAAATGAAGGGGCTTATGATGGCAGAAAAGTGGCAAGCCACCATTAGTTACAAGGGTTGTTCGTGAAGAATTGTTTGGAGCTGGCAAGAAATAAGGGTGATTGTTAAGAAAGTATTGTTTGGGGTCCAAGATGGTTGCATAGTTACAGGTTATAAGGCCTATAAGACCTTGATACCATAAGGTAGCAGCTGGCAGGTGTTTTTCTGAATATAACTGATGGTGTCCTTGGGTCTGGTATGGTTTATACAAAGTGCAGGTTCTCAATAGTCCAAGGGTATGTCTGAGACCAGATCCTCAATGGCCACTCAACTCCATTTTTGTTTGTCTGAACTTTTATTACTCCATTGTAATTTCAAGTTGTCCTCAATTCTAGTTTTGTTCTGTAAAATTCACTAAGAACTGATGGAGGCAGACATAGAGGTATGAGAGATATTTGGTTTATTGAAAGATGAATAGGACTTGACCATTAAACAAGGAAAAAGAATAGCAGATGGTGCTGTGTTTTATTCCAAGTTGAAAACCCACGAGTAAGAGTCTGTGATTCTTGAGAAACAGTGTAAACGTCTGTTTACGTGGAAACAATGGGAATCAGAGACTGTTGGAAATTACTGGAAGGCATTATAGACAGATGTATATGTAATAAAGAATAATTTGGATTTCCACCTATGAGTATGGAACTCTAGGAATTTTAAACGAAGTCAGGATGAAATGGGTGGATTTGTGTTTTGAAAAGTGTTCAGTGAAGCAGATTTTTTTTTCAATATTAAATACTACAATACTTCACAGTTTGGAGTTTGTTGTATCTGTGGATGTAAAACTGTGGATATGGAGAGCCAGATATAAGTTACATATGGGTTTCCCACTGTGCAGAAGGTGGACACCCCTAAACCCAGAATTGTTCAATGGTCAACTGTAATGGAGGTGTGTGTTCCTATGTAAATTTTTATATTGGGAATCTCAGTTGCTCACAGACTTTCTGTGTAAAATAACATTGAGATAGTAACTGCTATGCTGAAGGTATTTTATTTTGGGTGTGGTCTACACTACTGATTTAATTGATAATATCTGTTTCTGACCATTTCCTAATTAGGGTTGAAAAATAAAACAGTCATTGCTAATTGAGCATACAAAAATGATACAGGTGCAAAATATTTTTGTTCAAGAAATAACATATTGGTAAAATGAGTAAATATTACCAGGTCTGGCTGACAAATTAAAGAGAAATTCATAAGTAAAACTTTCGGGCTGAATGGTGACCTTCCCACAACCATGAAAAGTGAAAGAAAACGTTGGTTGCTAGGTCATGTCTTACTCTTTGCAGCCCCATGGAATGTAGCCTGCCAGTCTCCTCTATCCATGGAATTCTCCAAGCAAGAAAACTGGAGTGGGTAGCCATTCCCTTCTCCAGGGGATCTTTCTGACCCAGGGATTGAACCTTAGTCTCCTGTATTGGCAGGTGGATTCTTTACCATCTGGGCCACCAGGGAAGCCCATATCTGTGTTCTATTTCCTGGAACTTGTGAATAAAAAAGAGATCTTTGTACATATAGTTAAGGATTTTGAGTTGAGGGTGTAAGGAGATTCTGTGTTATGCAGATGAACCCTCAATCCAATGATATGGATTCTTATAAGAAATGTACTCTGAGGAGGAGGCCATGTGATCACAGAGACAAATATTGAAATGATGTGGCTGCAAATCAAGGAATATGAACTGCTACTAGAAACTTAAAGAGAGGCAAGGAAAGAATTCCCCCTGTATCCCCTGAGGGAGTGCAGCCCTGCCAACACCTTCATTTCACACTTTTGGCTTCCACAGCTGAGATAATAAGTTTGTGTTTTTTAAGTGACCAAGTTTGTAGTAATTCATTATAGCAGCCATAAAAAATAATGTGCTAAGCTTTTTAGATAAATGTTTAAATATCTGTGGCCAAGATAGCAGTTGAAAAAGTATCACATGGGCAGTAGAAAAACCAGAGCGATTTGAACAAATAAGGATCATTCACATATTATCTAAAGAATTACTATGACACATGTGTAATTGTCTTATGATCTCACTTAAGCTGGCTGTGAGTGAAAGACAGTTTCTGCTACTGGGGGTTTTCCTTTTATGTCCTAACAGTGTGGTTCCTGTATTGCTGAGAGATGGGCTGAGGGGTCATGAGGGAATTTTCAGGAACAGGAATTCTCTAAAACAAACAAAGATTATGCTGAAGTATTTATGAAAGTTTGGCACGAAAAAGCACGTGAATAGTCAGGTTATGAAAATAGGTCTAACATTCAAAGTAAATAAACATGCATTTTACATTTGGTTTCATTTTTGTGAAATCATCTTTGCCAAGCAATAGCACAGTGAATTGAGCCTAATGAGTTGTTACTATTGGACCCGATCTTTTCAGTTCTAAATTCAGTATGATTTGTTTATTTTTTGGGTACTGTTCAGACAGTATCTCATAAATCTTTCTTTTGAGACATTTTTAAAATTATTGTATTAGTTTCCTAGGGCTGCTATTACAAATGACCACAAAACGATTGGCTTAAAACGACAGAAAAGTGTTCTTCCACAGTCTGGGAGCTACAGATCTGAAATTATGGTGTTGGCAGGGCTGTGTTTTTCTGAAAGTTCTGATGGAGAAATTATCCATCTCTCTCTTAGTTTCTGGTGGTTGCCAGCAATCCTTTGTGTTACTGTATGTACATGCATCACTGCAAAGTCTGCCTCCGTTCTTGCATGATGTTTTCCCTGTGTCTCTATGTTCAAATTTTCCTCTTCTTTTTTTTTTAATCAAGACATGAGTTCTTAGATTAAGTTTTACCTTTATCCAATATGACTTCTTATTAACTTGATTATATCTGCAAAGACTCTATTTATAAATATATTGATCAGCGTTCTCCAGAGAAGCAGAGCCAATGGGACTTATGTGTTTATATTTATTTTAAGGAGTTGGTCCATGTGATTATGCCTGGCAAGTCCAAAAGTTACAGGGTGGGTCAGCAGGTTGCAGACCAGGGAAGGGCTGATGCTGTAGTTATAAAGTTGAAGTTGTTTGCTGACAGAATTTCCTCTTATTTAGGGAGAGTTCAGACTCTCTTTAAAAAAAAAAAAATTCTAGCTGTCAACTGATTAGATGAGGCCCACCCTAAATCTCGAGGGTATCTACTTAAACTCTACTAATTTAAATGATATGCTCATCCAAAAATACTCTCTTAAGGAATATCCAGAATAATGTTTAACTGAATATCTAAGGCTGTGATCTAGTGAAGTTGTCATATAAAATTAACTGTTAAAACAAAGTCATATTCATAGTACCAAGAGTTGTGACTTGCCTGTATCTTTTTTGGGGCCATAATTCAACCTAAAATACTTCTGTTCATATATATGTAATTTTAATAACTTTCTTAAATATTTTCTTTTTTGCATAATACTGCTCCTTTCTTATAGTTGGAAATATAGGAATAAGACTAAACCATGTGTAAAAGTCCTGAATTTACAAAAGACAATTTAAATGTTCTGATTATTTTAGACTGATGTGCAATCAAGTTTTAGTTTTTTGCATGGGAAGAAAATATTCTCTTGCTATGTCTATGTCATCATTATAACCCTGTTGGCTTATAATTCAGTCATTTTCTCCATAGTGATATCCACACTGCTTTTATTTGTGATCAGGGTTTTATTTATTTATTTATTTTGTTTCATTCATTGAACTAATGATTATTTGTTACTGGGGAAAGGAAAGGCATATATGGGCCTTGCTCTCATGATAAAAATAAACAGGAAATAAACAAATTGATAATGTTATCAGAGGTAGCAATTTAGAACCAGGGAAGAATAAAAAGTGTGGGTTGATAGAGAATGAATTGAGGTGGGAGTGCTTACAGCAATATTAGATTGTGATACCTGGAAATCTTCTCTGAAATGAAGACTGACATTTCAATTGAAAAATGATTTGACAGGAAGGAACCACTGACCTGAATGTTAGGGACAGAATCTTTGGATAGAAGGACTTACAACTGGAAAAGTCCTAAAGACAGAATAAGCTTGGTGAGCACATGAGACAGAAGAACAGCAAGTGTGGCTGGGACTTAGTGAGAGAAGGGGAGAAGTCTGAGATCAAGATCCATCCAACCGTCTCATCCTCTGTTGTCCCCTTCTCCTCCCGCCTTCAATCTTTCCCAGCATCAGGGTCTTTTCAAATGAGTCAATTCTTCATATCAGGTGGCCAAAGTATTGGAATCCTTCCAATGAATATTCAGGACTGATTTCCTTTAGGATGGACTGGTTGGATGTCCTTGCAGTCCAAGGGACTCAAGGGACTGAGTCCAAGGGTAGGTGAAGGTAGGTCTTTTTCCCACAGTGAACTCTCTATACACTTAATGATATGTCAACTGTAAATCTTTCAGCAGTACCATTTATAGACTTTGCTTCACCCATTGACAATATAAAAGTGTACCTGAGGTTGGGGGTGATCATTTGCATATCAGTGTCTGAAGATTAATTGTCATTTACCAATATTTTAGGTTTGACTAAAAGTATATTTTATCTGTTTTTCTAATAGGAAAAAAAGTAATAAAATGTGTAATTTACCCTAAAGGACAGACTTAGAATAATGGTTTTATCTTCTTAAGTGTCAGTTTGAACAAGAATCATCTAATCCAAGACATGGTCCAGTAAGCTGAATGTAAATTGTTTGAGATATGAAGGTGTTAATTAGTTCAGAAAATGTTGACCTTTCCCAAATGTCCTTTTTGTGTTTTTTATCAGTTTTCTCTGAGAGAAACTGATAGAATTATGAATTTCTCAGTAGAATATAATATTAGCTGTGGGGTACTTTTCATTAATATTTTTGAGTAAGTAAATCTTTCTCCCATCCCTCCCACCAGCCAACCCGTAGTAGAGGGCCATGAATATAATGGAAACGTTTATAGCCATGTTTAATTTAGACTATTAGCTTGTATAATTTTTAGTTTACTTGTTAATAGAGACCATTAATAACCTTTCTTTATGCTTTGATATAATAGGATTAGTAATCTCAGTAAAAAATGATTAGAACTTTGAAAAGTTCTCACATGTGTTTCATTTATCATTGTAATACAACAAACTATGATTTAATAGCTTAAAACAACATTGTTGTTATGCTCACAGATTCTGTGGTCAGAAATTTGAACAGGGCATTGCCCGAAAGACTGGTGTTTGCTTCACAATGACTGGGGCTGGGGAGACCCAAAGTCTGGGGATGAATCTATAACAAAAGGTGAAATCATCCAAAGACTTGTTCAATTACAAAATTAGCACCTGAGCTGGGTGACTGGTCATCTAGGACTATTGTCTAGAGTGGAAGTCTAGGCATTATTTAAGTTAAAAATGCATATATCCTATGCCATAGGGATCCCATTTTAACTGTGTCTTGAGTAATTTTTTGAAGACTCTATATATAGGGATGCTCACTATGACATTGTTTTGATAATCCAGAGCACATGACTTCCAAGCCAGGCAAGAGCTTATATGAGCCAGACTTGGAATGCTGCACAGCATCACCTCTTCCCAACTATATTTGTCTATGCTATTATAAATCTTTCCAGATGAAAGGGGAAGGCAAGTAGACACTAACAGTTGGTAGGGGATTTACAGTGTACTGTAAAAGGGCATAAGGGCATATGGGAAGGGAGATAACATGATTGCTATCTGAAGAAAAGGCAATCTGATACAACATATAGAATATTTATTTTTTATTTTATTTTTTAATTTAATTTAATTTTTTAAAAAACTTTACAATATTGAATTGGTTTTGCCTAATATCGAAATGAATCCGCCACAGGTATACATGTGTTCCCCATCCTGAACCCTCCTCCCTCCTCCCTCCCCATACCATCCCTCTGGGTTGTCCCAGTCACCAGCCCCAAGCATCCAGTATCGTGCATCGAACCTGGACTGGCGACTCGTTTCATACATGATACTATACATGTTTCAATGCCATTCTCCCAAATCTTCCCACCCTCTCCCTCTCCCACAGAGTCCATAAGACTGTTCTATACATCAGTGTCTCTTTTGCTGTCTCGTATACAGGGTTATTGTTACCATCTTTCTAAATTCCATATATATGCGTTAGTATACTGTATTGGTGTTTTTCTTTCTGGCTTACTTCACTCTGTATAATAGGCTCCAGTTTCATCCACCTCATTAGAACTGATTCAAATGTATTCTTTTTAATGGCTGAGTAATACTCCATTGTGTATATGTACCACTGCTTTCTTATCCATTCATCTGCTGATGGACATCTTGGTTGCTTCCATGTCCTGGCTATTATAAACAGTCCTGTGATGAACATTGGAGTACACGTGTCTCTTTCCCTTCTGGTTTCCTCAGTGTGTATGCCCAGCGGTGGGATTGCTGGATCATAAGGCAGTTCTATTTCCAGTTTTTTAAGGAATCTCCACACTGTGCTCCATAGTAGCTGTACTAGTTTCCATTCCCACCAACAGTGTAAGAGGGCTCCCTTTCCTCCACACCCTCTCCAGCATTTATTGCTTGTAGACTTTTGGATCACAGCCATTCTGACTGGTGTGAAATGGTACCTCATAGTGGTTTTGATTTGCATTTCTCTGATAATGAGTGATGCTGAGCATCTTTTCATGTGTTTGTTAGCCATCTGTATGTCTTCTTTGGAGAAATGTCTATTTAGTTCTTTGGCCCATTTTTTGATTGGGTCATTTATTTTTCTGGAATTGAGCTGTAGGAGTTGCTTGTATATTTTTGAGATTAGTTGTTTGTCAGTTGCTTCATTTGCTATTATTTTCTCCCATTCTGAAGGCTGCCTTTTCACCTTGCTAATAGTTTCCTTTGTTGTGCAGAAGCTTTTAAGTTTAATAAGGTCCCATTTGTTTATTTTTGCTTTTATTTCCAATATTCTGGGAGGTGGGTCATAGAGGATCCTGCTGTGATGTATGTCGGAGACTGTTTTGCCTATGTTCTCTTCTAGGAGTTTTATAGTTTCTGGTCTTACGTTTAGATCTTTAATCCATTTTGAGTTTATTTTTGTGTATGGTGTTAGAAAGTGGTCTAGTTTCATTCTTTTACAAGTGGTTGACCAGTTTTCCCAGCACCACTTGTTAAAGAGATTGTCTTTAATCCATTGTATATTCTTGCCTCCTTTGTCGAAGATAAGGTGTCCATATGTGTGTGGATTTATCTCTGGGCTTTCTGTTTTGTTCCATTGATCTATATTTCTGTCTTTGTGCCAGTACCATACTGTCTTGATGACTGTGGCTTTGTAGTAGAGCCTGAAGTCAGGTAGGTTGATTCCTCCAGTTCCATTCTTCTTTCTCAAGATAGCTTTGGCTATTCGAGGTTTTTTGTATTTCCTTACAAATTGTGAAATTATTTGTTCTAGCTCTGTGAAGAATACTGTTGGTAGCTTGATAGGGATTGCATTGAATCTATAAATTGCTTTGGGTAGTATACTCATTTTCACTATATTGATTCTTCCAATCCATGAACATGGTATATTTCTCCATCTATTAGTGTCCTCTTTGAGTTCTTTCACCAGTGTTTTCTAGTTTTCTATATATAGGTCTTTAGTTTCTTTAGGTAGATATATTCCTAAGTATTTTATTCTTTCCATTGCAATGGTGAATGGAATTGTTTCCTTAATTTCGCTTTCTATTTTCTCATTATTAATATATAGGAATGCAAGGGATTTCTGTGTGTTGATTTTATATCCTGCAACTTTACTATAATCATTGATTAGCTCTAGTAATTTTCTGGTGGAGTCTTTAGGGTTTTCTATGTAGAGGATCACGTCATCTGCAAATAGTGAGAGTTTTACTTCTTTTCCAATTTGGATTCCTTTTATTTCTTTTTCTGCTCTGATTGCTGTGGCCAAAACTTCCAAAACTATGAGATACAACATATAGAATATTTAGCACAGGGTTTTTAATATGTAAGAAGCACTTAATGATAATTATCATTAGTATTTCAAGATAATAGTAGTTATAAAATATTCTTTAGTATATTTTGGACTATAGTCCAACTTAAGCTTTTTAATTATTCATGTCGTTATAATAAGAGCTTTTCATGTAAAAAAAAAAACCTCAGATTCTAGAAGGAAATTTAAATTGTGTTTTCAGTTGGTGAGAAAATGTAATCCATTTATTGAAATGTAATATTAGACTTAATTATGGATGAAGCACAAGCTGGAATCAAGATTAATGGGAGAAATATCAATAACCTCAGATATGCAGATGACACCACCCTTATGGCAGAAAGTGAAGAGGAACTAAGGCGCCTCTTGATGAAAGTGAAAGAGGAGAGTGAAAAAGTTGGCTTAAAGCTCAACATTCAGAAAACGAAGATCATGGCATCTGGTCCCATCACTTCATGGGAAATAGATGGGGAAACAGTGGAAACAGTGGCTGACTTTGTTTTTTTGGGCTCCAAAATCATTGCAGATGGTGATTGCAGCCATGAAATTAAAAGACACTTACTCCTTGGAAGGAAAGTTATGACCAACCTAGACAGCATATTCAAAAGCAGAGACATTACTTTGCCAACAAAGGTCTGTCTAGTCAAGGCTATGTTTCTTTCCAGTAGTCATGTATGGATACGAGAGTTGGACTATGAAGAAAGCTGAGTGCTGAAGAATTGATGTTTTGGACCTGTGGTGTTGGAGAGACTCTTGAGAGTCCCATGGACTGCAAGGAAATCCAACCAGTCCATCCTAAAGGAAATCAGTCCTGAATATTCACTGGAAGGACTGATGTTGAAGCTGAAACTCCAATACTTTGGCCACCTGATGCAAAGAGCTGACTCATTTGAAAAAACCCTGATTCTGGGAAAGATTGAAGGTGGGAAGATAAAGGGATAACAGAGGATGAGATGATTGGATGGCATCACTGACTCAATGGACATGAGTTTGAGTAAACTCTGGGAGTTGGTGATGGACAGGGAGGCCTGGCATGCTGCAGTCCATGGGGTTGCAATGAGTCAGACATGACTGAATGATTGAACTGACTGACTGATTATCTCTACAATTATTAGAGCAGCTTCACATTTTGACAAGGGAAGTTCCAAAAGCATCACGTGGCAGTTTGACCACTGGAAAAAAACTTTAATAAACTTAACATGGAATTTGTGGACATAACATGTAAAATGAAGGGGGCTCTCAAACTAATCAGTTATTTGTTCCTTTGATAGCGATCAGGTTTTTTTTCACATGAGAACATTAAAAATAAAATGGTATAATCTTTATAAAAATTAAGTTAAATGTATGAACTGATTGAAAGAACTAAGATTAATGACTTAAAACAATTTATATTACTAGATTACACAAGTAAAAGCTTAAATATTGTGAATTAATGAGTTGACCTTTGACTAGGATAAAGTTTAAATGGAGGTTGACTTCATAAAGCTATTTGGCAATATTTAATTAATTTTAAAATGAATTAAGATATATCTTAAATAAGTCTCACAAGGAACACATGTAGGGATGCTTTATACTGTATTTATTTATAATAGAAAAAAATGAAAATAATTCAGTGCCTTATTGGTGAGGGAGTATATTAAAAAATTAGTCTCTTCATTTGGTGAGATGTTAACCTAGATTTTAAAATAAATACATTTGATAAATGTGTGTTGAGTATTTAAAACAGATTGAATATAAAAGGCTATTTGTAGAAAAATATTTACAGTAAAATCAATTACCTAATTTTTGCCTTATATCTGATACAACAGTATTTGTTACTATGGAAGTAAACATGTAACACAGATGTACAAACCTCTTTGCATGGAAATCTAAATTTTGTTAATGTTCATATAGGAGAAAGAGAAGGAATAGACTACAGAGAAAAAATCGAGGTTACAACTGCACCTGTAATTGTAAAAACATTTTGATTAGTCTGACAAAAGTTAATCTTTATTTTGTCTGGCTAGCACACCAATATTGTTATATTATCTATTATAATTTTCTGTTTTAAAAGTGAAAAGTGGTATTGACTCAGGGGGAAAATTATGCTACAATCACTGATATCTTAAAAATTAGGCATCCTTATGATTATAACTCCAGCTGGAGAACTTTCTTTTGATATGATGAATTTGAGTCCTTTTTTAACGGTATTGATAATTTTTAAATTACTGTTTTATGTCTATTTTTTTAAAAAATTGAAAAATAGGTAAACTAGCACAACTCTGTTTTCTTAATTTGCTATCTAAAGAATTTCTGTGTAACTGTATGTCAAAGCTCTGTACTTCACAGTTTTACAATAAAAGGCATATAATAAACTTGTCCCTGAAGACACAGATAAGAAAAATGAATCAGGAAAATAAAGAAAGATTATATGGGGAGAAGGTAATGGCACCCTACTCCAGTACTCTTGCCTGGAAAATCCCATGGACGGAGGAGCCTGGTGGACTGCAGACCATGGGGTCGCTAAGAGTCAGACACAACTGAGCGACTTCACTTTCACTTTTCACTTTCATGCATTGGAGAAGGAAATGGCAACCCACTGCAGTGTTCTTGCCTGGAGAATCCCAGGGACGGGGGAGCCTGGTGGGCTTCCATCTTTGGGGTCGCACAGATTCGGACACAACTGAAGCAACTTAGCAGCAGCTTGTATTCTTTAGTTGTGATTCTTTAGTTATTAGAAGCATGAAATATGTAAACCTCTTTGGATTCTGTTTGAAAGGTACATATATATGTGAGTTTTCCAATAAAATTATTTCTGCTTTGCAAGTTTGACAAGATTTTGGCATGTTTGGGGTCATCTCATACTCTGTGTGTATCAGCCTTCATCCTCTGAATCAGTGCTTCTCCAAAGGTCACCCACAGACTGTTAACCAGTTGGTATGTGTTACCAGTCCGCAGTGGGATAAGGCGCTTGTATCAGTGTAAATCAATCATATCATAGACATTATTTATTTCAGTTATTTAAAAAATATATTATGAGTTTTTCAAAGAAGGAAGCAGTGCATTTACTTCCATTCTGATACTGAAATGGACTAACTTGGATTAGTAGGAAAAAAAGAAGCAGAAGTTGCAGCAAGGATAAAATTTTCATACTTTGTTTGGGAAAAGGACATCCAGGGCAGTGAGGATAGGGTGAAGGGAAGTGAGGCAAAGAAAGAAGCAATGTAAGCAATGTAGCCATGAGCTATCAGGCCATTTGGCCCTGTTCATAAGGAGCGCTGAAGGGATATGGTTGGTCCACAGCACTTTCTTAGAAGAGTTACAAGGAGACACATATAGCATAGTGGGAAAATAGATTTTATAATTATTTATTGAAATAAACTTTCAATATGGAAGAATATTAAGACTCTAAAATGATGACTATTTTTAGAATTTCTTCAATGTTAATAAATAATAAAGTTTCACATCATGTTTATTATATCCCTAAATTTTCCTTTAGTATGGTAGGGGACCATGTTGGTAGGGGTCCATTAGCTTGTTAGGAGTGTTGGTTGCTAATGACTCATAGCTGCTGCCTTCTCTAGAGAATTTCTCTTGGCAGAATGGGAGCTTCCTTGCCCAGAAGGTTATGTGCCCTTTCATACAACCAGTGACTGGCACGGAGATATAGATGGTAGTTCCCTTGCCTCAAGGTAGAGTCAATTCTGTGTCATAATTTATGTGCCAGAGGCTACAGGGGATCAGCCTGAAGCTGGACACCAGCTGAAATTCATCCTCGCTTAGCTCCTTCCCCAGCTGTGTCTGCTTCCTTCGTTCCCTTTCTCCTGTGAGCACTGCCACCATCAATCACGTGTGCCCAAATCTCTCTCAGCTTCTGCTTCCAGGAACATCAGCCTAAGTCATGACGTTGGAAGAACTGATTGAGAGAACTTTTGAAATAGGAATCACCAGAAATGGTTTATTGATGGGATATTGAGGGGTGATTTGATTTACAAATGGCCCTAACATTACGAGACAGTGCTTACGAGGCTTCTATGGAGAAAAACATTAGAAAAGGGAGTAGATGACAATTTTAGATAGCCTGCATTTGAGATAATGAGGAGTCAAATGGAAAAAGCAGAATAGAATATTTAGCATTTAGATCTCCAAATCTGCAATTTAGATCAGTAAATAGAACTAAAACTGATTAGGAAGGAAGTGAATTTGAAGAGATAAAAACATAATTCTCAAGGAAAAATCTTTAAGAACAGAGGGCAAATGAATGCACATTTATAAATAGAAGAGGGCAAATGTTTTTACTAAAGGAATTCTTGTGAAATGCATATCTGTTTTTCAGATAGTGAGTTTTATTTGAACTTTTGAATTGAAAGCCCATGTACTTATATAAAGTTGGGCTTCCCTGATAGCTCAGTTGGTAAAGAATCTGCCTGAAATGCAGGAGACCCTGATTCAATTCCTAGGTCAGGAAGATCCTCTGGAGAAGGGATAGGCTACTCACTCTAGTATTCTTAGCCTTCCCTTGTAGCTCAGCTGGTAAAGAATCTGCCTGCAATGTGGGAGACCTGAATTCGATCCCTGAATTGGGAAAATCCCCTGGAGAAAGGAAAGACTTCCTACTCCAATATTCTGGCCTGTAGAATTCCATGGACTGTATAGTCCAGGGGGTCACAAAGAGTCAGACAAGACTGAGTGACTTTCACTTACACAAAGTCTACTTTCTATTTGTAAAATAAATTTGATTTCAGCTTTTAAATCCGTGTAAAACCATTGGGTTAAGCCCTTATTGATCATAGAGCCTTGAAAGTATTTTAAATGTAAATTTTAAGTTTAAAATCCTTTATAAGTTTTTCAATTTTAGTTTTGGTTTCTGAAATACAATATTATCACTTTTGAGATTTAACTAAGTTTGGATAAAAGATTAAGTAGATGAAGCAGAGTCTCCCAGGCCTCATCCATCTTAGTCAATGGTGCTCACAGCATAGGCTGCCTCCACAAACATCAGAGAATTACCTCAAAATGCCCACCCTGTGCAAAATGTTCTGATCTTTTCCTCAAGGTCTGCTTGAATGTTAAAATATATATATATATATATTTTCTTCTAAAATAAAAACTAAATACTTTATGTCCCTTCTTGCTGGAAAACTTGCTTTATATGTGTCATTTCTTTAGCTGCTTAAAATGGTTCCACTCAGATTTCAAATTTCTATATCTAAGACATGGACAATAGTGCTTTTTCAATATAGCATGATAAAATGAGCAAGTATAACTTGTTATAAGAATAATGTGAAATTACGGTATAATCATTGGATTCCTCTAAAGGAATGTCTGTCAAATCTGATAAATTATTAAATTCAATAAAAAGACAAAAATTCGCTGGGCACTATAATATCAAGTGGCATACCACAGTAGATAAAAGAATCATGGTAATAAAGCACTATGGTCTTTACATGAATTTCTTATTAGAATTTAAAATGAATATGAGAGGCAGTGAGTTATTAACACTATAATTAAGAGTCAAATAAGGGAAAATCCGAATTTGGGAAAGTTAAAATGAACTTTAATATTTTCCCTATATTTTTTATTCCTATTTCTTAAATAGTCTTACCAGGAAAGCTTCCTAACAAAATAAAATCACTAGGTGAGCAAATTATATGAACTCCTCTCTCCTTGTAGTAGATGAATAGAAGGAAATCAAGTTGTTACAGGTTGTTGTTCTGATATATATGTGTTGAAGGTATGATGCACAGAGGAGTGTAGACTACAGTCTCTACTATAGGAAGACTATGGAATCAGCTTTTAATTCCTGCTATGGAGAGAAATACATGAGTTATTAGTTCTTTTTAATTTATTTCAGCTTAATCTCCTAAATGATGATTCCAGTATACTTGTTCCTTGAAGGTTAAATTTTCCATGTCAGTATTTCCAGAGGTCAAGATACTTTTTCTCTCTCTGTGTTAAATGTCTATGCATATTATAGCACAGTTTTCAGCACTGGCCACAGGACTGGAAAAGGTCAGTTTTCATTCCAGTACCAAATAAAGGAAATGCCAAAGAATGTTCAAACTCTTGCACAATTGCACTCATGTCACATGCTAGCAAAGTAATGCTCAAAATTCTCCAATCCAGGTTTCAAAACTACATGAATCGATAACTTCTGGATATTCAAGCTGGTTTTAGAAAAGGCAGAGGAGCCAGAGATCAAACTGTCAATATCCGCTGGATCATTGAAAAAGCAAGAGTTCCAGAAAAACATCTACTTCTGCTTTATTGACTACGCCAAAGCATTTGACTGTGTGGATCACAACAAATTGTGGAAAATTCTTAAAGAGATAGAAATACCAGACCACCTGACCTACTCACTGAGAAATCTCTATGCAGGTCAAGAAGCAACAGGTAGAATTGGACAACTGGTACCAAACCAGGAAAGGAGTACCACAAGAATGTATACTGTCACCCTGCTTATTTAACTTCTATGCAGAGTATATCATGTGGAATACCAGGCTGGATGAAGCACAAGCTGGAGTCAAGATTGCCGGGAGAAATATCAATAACCTCAGATATGAAGATGATACCATCCTTATGGCAGAAAGTGAAGAACTAAAGAGGATCTTGATGAAAGTGAAAGAGGAGAATGGAAAAGTTGGCTTAAAACTCAACATTCAGAAGACTAAGATCATGGTATCTGGTCCCATCTTTTCATGGCAAATAGATGAGGAAACAGTGGAAACAGTGACAGACTTTATTTTCTGGGGCTCCAAAATCACTACAGCCATGAAATTAAAAGATGCTTGCTCCTTGGAAGAAAAGCTATGACCAACCTAGACAGCATGTTAAAAAGCAGAGACATTACTTTGCTAGCAAATGTCTGTCTATTCAAGGCTATGGCTTTTCCAGTAGTCATGTATGGATGTGAGAGTTGGACTATAAAGAAAGCTTCAGGTCAGTTCAGTTCAATAGCTCAGTCATGTCAGACTCTTTGTGACCCCATGAATTGCAGCATGCCAGGCCTCCCTGTCCGTCACCAACTCCTGGAGTTCACTCAAACTCATGTCCATCGAGTCAGTGATGCCATCCAGCCATCTTATCCTCTGTCGTCCCCTTCTCCTCCTGCCCCCAATACCTCCCACCATCAGAGTCTTTTCCAGTGCGTCAACTCTTTGCATGAGGTGGCCAAAGTACTGGACTTTCAGCTTTAGCATCATTCCTTCCAAAGAACACCCAGGGCTAATCTTCAGAATGGACTGGTTGGATCTCCTTGCAGTCCAAGGGACTCTCAAGAGTCTTCTCTAACACCACAGTTCAAAAGCATCAATTCTTTGGTGCTCAGCTTTCTTCACAGTCCAACTCTCACATCCATACATGACTACTGGAAAAACCATAGCCTTGAGTAGACGGACCTTTGTTGGCAAAGTAATGTCTCTGCTTTTGAATATGCTATCTAGGTTGGTCATAACTTTCCTTTCAAGGAGTAAGCGTCTTTTAATTTCATGGCTGCAATCACCATCTGCTTAGCGCCAAAGAATTGATGCCTTTGAACTGTGGTGTTGGAGAAGACTCTTGAGAGTCCCTTGGCCTACAATGAGACCAAACCAGTCAATCCTAAAGGAAATCAGTCCTGAATATTCATTGGAAGGACTGATGCTGAAGCTGAAGCTCCAGTACTTTTGGCCACCTGATGCAAAGAGCTGACTCATTAGAAAAGGCCCTGATGTTGGGAAAGATTGAAGGCAAGAGGAGAAGGGGATGACAGAAGATGATATGGTTGGATGTATCACCGACTAGATGGACATGAATTTGAGCAAGGTCTGGGAGTTAGTGATGGACAGACAAGCCTGGTGTGCTGCAGTCTAAGGGTCAGAAAGAGTCAGACACGACAGCAATTCAACTGAACTGGGATAAGGTGCTCTGATTCCAAATTCTATTTTTCTTTAATAAAAGTAGTGATCTGATAAAGTATTTTATTTCTTAACAACTTTTTTTCCAGAACAAATACTGCCGTATACTAGTGAGTTAAATGGATTTAGTAAGTTTAACAGTGATTCATGTGTCTGCTTTTGCCTTAAAGTTATAACTTTGTCTGTTTCCACATAAAAGACAAAAAGAAATGTAAAATTTGTAGAGAAAGTGAATATTTTTATTAACTTGTACTTTTAATAATATACTTATCTAAGTATGAAGTATCCAATCATGTAAGAAGACAGTACTCAGAGCAAAAAACCTTGCTTTAGCTAGAGTTGTCAGGGGTGACAGAAAAAGGGAAACCCCAACCCAGTGAGTCAGAGAGATGCATAGGAGAAATGCATAGAAACTTGGAGGCAGGTGACAATCGAAGTAACTCTTCATCAATTCTAATTCCCAGCTGACTTGGTTATAAAAAAAATGTGTTCTTTGGGTATAAGAGAATCAAAGACAAATCAAAGGCCAGAAGCTGGTTCAAGGATTTAGCTTTTGACTACCTCATTTCATTTGAGGTTACTCTGGCCTAACCTGAAACCCAACAGAGAGCTTTTTCTATGAGCTCTAAGATCAAGACCAGCCATATTCTTGATTTGAAAGTTTGCATGCTTTAAGAGAAAGTTCATCCTGTACACTTATAATAACTTTTGATACAAATGGAAACTCATTAGCAATCTTAGAATTAATACAAATTGTTTGCTTGCTTAGAAAATGTGGTTTAATAAAGGACTGAAAAAATGTCTTTGCTAATCACAGAAGGCTGAAAAGTGTTTTTATTGTCCTGGGCGGGATCCCCGATTAGGACTTCTCTAATTAGATGGTGAAATGGAATCTGAGAGGAAAGGACTTAAATGACTCACTGAAGAATTTTTAGGACAGAATTACAGGTTGACCAAGGTCATAACATGTATAGTGTAATTTTTGTTTTTTTTGGTTTAGATGAAATATATAAGAATCTTTAACTCCAGGATTTTCTTTTAAAGCAATAATCATTGACATCTTTGCAACCAGGAAAGCTGAATTTTAATGTAATAAAATGTGAACCCAAATTTCATTCATCATGCCTTTTATACCCCTTAGAATGGCATGTAATGAACCAGTGGTTTAGTGTAACATATGTGAATATGAGAGTTTTTCCTCTACAGGGAGAGCAATATATGCACATGTTAAAGAGATTTATTAAGCTCAGTTTCTGTAAATTAGCATACTAGACAGTGCTACCAAGCACACGACTGATAAGCTACTACAATTATTTTAGCTTCGATTTTGAAAGTGCCAAGAGCGTACACAATATCTAAGCAAGTTGGATGAATATCTTTTACCTTAAATTCTATTTCAACATTTGATTGGAAAATATTATCTAAAAGGCAGCTATCAGTTTTGTGTTATACTTTTTAAAGTGAATGTTTAAGTCTTGAATAAAAATGGGGTAGTCAGGGAAAATGATAGGTGAATTCATAAGTAGGCAAGGAGGAACTCTAGAAATGTCTAAACTCAAAAAAAAAAAAATCAGTTTTTATAAGGCCATGATGACATAGCTCAGACAGGAATCGAGTCTTAAAACATATTATTTTCCACTGAAACTAAATACAAGGAAGCTATCAGGGAAAAGGCTATTCAACGATGTTGCCTTTTCCTGCTTTCCAACAATTTCACATTCCTTTTTATTTCTGCAACATCAGCTGTATTTCAGTTAGGAAAGCTCAGTTTCAGTAAGGACCAGAAGAGTATGCAGTAATCATTTATTGTCCTATCATTTAGCATAAGCAGCTGTTTGCAGGAAGCTGCCCTCAGCAGGAAATCCCTTTGTCTTGGCACTTTCAGTTCAGTTCAGTTCAGTCGCTCAGTTGTGTCTGACTCTGCAACCCCATGGACTGCAGCACACCAAGCTTCCCTGCTGATCACCAACTTGCAGGCCTTGCTCAAACTCATGTACATTGAGTCAGTGATATCATCCAACCATCTCATTCTCCGTCGTCCCCTTCTCCTCCCGCCTTCAATCTTTCCCAGCATCAGGGTCTTCTCTTTAGTCAGCTCTTCACATAAGGTGGCCAAAGTATTGGAGCTTCAGCATCAGTCCTTCCAATGAATATTCAGGACTGATTTCCTTTAGGATGGACTGGCTTGATCTCCTTGAAGTCCAAGGGACTCTCAAGAATCTTCTCCAACACCACAGGTCAAAAGCATCAATTCTTCAGGGCTAAACTTTCTTTATAGTCCAACTCTCACATCCATACATGACTACTAGAAAAACCATAGCTTTGACTAGACAGACCTTAGTTGGCTAAGTAATGTCTCTACTTTTTAATATGCTGTGTAGGTTGGTCCTAGCTTTTCTCCCAAGAGCAAGCGTCTTTTAATTTTGTCTTTTTAATTTCACCATCTGCAGTGATTTTGGAGCCCAGAAAAATAACGTCTCTCACTGTTTCTGCTGTTTCCCCATCTATTTGTGATGAAGTGATTGGACTGGAATGCTTTGATCTTAGTTTTATGAATGTTGAATTTTAAGCCAACTTTTTCACTCTCCTCTTTCATCAAGAAGCTCTTTAGTTCTTCTTTATTTTCTGCCATTAGGGTGTTGTCATCTGCATATCTGAGGTTATTGATATTTCTCCTGGCAATCTTGACTGCAGCGTGTGCTTCATGCAGCCCTGAATTTTGCATGATGTACTCTGCATATAAGTTAAATAAGCAGGGTGACAATACACAGCCTTGACGTATTCCTTTCCTGATTTGGAACCAGTCTGTTCTTCCATGTCTGGTTCTAACTGTTGCTTCTTGACCTGCATACAGGTTTCTCAAGAGGCAGGTCAGGTGGTCTGGTATTCCCATCTCTTGAAGAATTTTCCACATTTTGTTGTGATCCACAGTCAAAGGCTGTGGTGTAGTCAATAAAGCAAAAGTAGATGTTTTTCTGAAACTCTCTTGCTTTTTCTATCATCCAACGGATGGTTCCTTTAGCAGAGAGCTATATTGCAACTCACCTTAAACCAGGCACTCTCATGCCCTACTCATGGATCTAGCACAACTTTCACATCTTTTGATCACACAATACCTCGCTTGACTTGTTTGTTCTTTCCATAGATAAAAGAAGTAGAAATGAAGAATAAATAATTTACAGATAACCATACCTCTTTTACTAAAGCTTCCCTTTTAATAATCTCATGTAGAAACTGTGTGAACAAGATAGCCTGTAAAGAAAAACCGCAAGAAGTCCACAAGCCTGCACACAGTGAGGGGATGGCGATGACTCTGAATTATCTCAATGATTAACTGAAATTATTTACCATTTTTTCCTTTAAAAGATTTCATGACTGAGCAGAATCTTGGGAGTTGCTATTTTTGGGGACTCTGAGTTCACAATCTCCCCAGATTTCCAGCATTCTGATAAAAAGAAACTTTCCTTTCTCCCAACAATACATCTCATGTATTTATTTTGAGCAGCCAGACCTGAGTTTGGTAACATTAGGGGAAAAGTTCTTGCAAATTTTCAAAATTACCTTTTCTATTGTAATTTATACTAACACCTAACAAAGAAACAACCCATTAAATTCAGCAACAACTACTATGCAGTAGCAAATTGAATGGCTAAAGCCTATTCCTTTCCTTTGCTTCAAAACCTCTCTGATCCCCTATAAGGCTTCCCCAGTGACTCAGAGGTAAAGGATCTGCCTGAATGCAGGAGATGCAGGCAATCCAGGTTTGATCCCTGGGTCAGGTGGATCCCTTGCAGGAAGGTATGGCAGCTGACTCCAGTATTCTTGCTGAGAAAATCCCATGGACAGAGGAGCCTGAAAGGCGTACAGTCCATGGGGGTCTCAAAGAGTTAGACATGACTGAAGTGACGAGCAGTCACTTAGTTGCAAGGGGATCTTCTTAGTTGCAAGGAGAGCTCTTGGTTGTTTTTGTCCTAAGTCTAGTTAATCTCTTATCTATAAATACCAATGAACCTATGCAGTTCTAGCTTTGTATTAATAATTTATTAGTCCACTCTTGGAGAAGGCAATGGCACCCCACTCCAGTACTCTTGCCTGGAAAATCCCATGGACGGAGGAGCCTGATTGGCTGCAGTCCATGGGGTCGCGACTGAGCGACTTCACTTTCACTTTTGACTTTCATGCATTGGAGAAGGAAATGGCAACCCACTCCAATGTTCTTGCCTGGAGCATCCCAGGGACGGCGGAGCCTGGTGGGCTGCCATCTATGGGGTCGCACAGAGTCGGACACAACTGAAGTGACTTAGCAGCAGCAGCAGCAGCAGTCCATTCTTGTATGGGACTAAAGTAACAATAGCTCGAGTATATTTTCTACTTGATGAGATAATGTTTCTAAAAGTTATGGTTGCTTAGTTTAGTGTAAATATTTATTTCCCCCATCGAAATAAACAACTATATTAGATCCCAAAGTTTATAAGTTATATAAATGAATAACTAGTGTAGTATCAAGGAGAAAAGTAATTTTTTCCAGCAAATATATTTTTGAGCAACTGATACATGCTAATTACTATTACAGGTAGACAATGTACATGTACTGCTAATGAAGTAGCAAACAAAACAGACCAAAAAAAATTACTATGTATTATACACATGAAGCTTACAATCAAAGTTACTTGTAGTGTCGTGTACACATATATTACTCATAGTGGCCCCTGTTCAACCTCACCTCCCCCTAAAACATGCATACTGGATTAGGAATCTTTTGTCCTTGATCCCAAGGCATCTTGGAATGTACTCAATGCACTTACCAAATTGGACTAAACTTGTTGATGTCTTCTACACTAGACTTTGTGGATAAGAATAATTTCTTACTCATCTCTATTTCTCCACTGCATAGTTCAGCATCTAGAATAAAGGGTTCCTTAAAGTTTTAATTGAAAGAACGATCCCACATGTTTAACAGCTCATAGTTACTGCTCAATTACCTGACATTCTAAAAATCACTAAAATTCTGATGCCTCCTCTAGGAACTTTACCATCTCCAGTCATGTGAAGCAGTCTAATATTTGTTGTTTTAACTTAGAATCCTCATTATACAATTTTTATGAGATTTTCTCATAAAAATGATTTCTTAGAGAATATCAGTCATAAACATTTTTTATGAACTATTAGTGTTATCTAATCTTTAGCTAGCTAGATATCTCTGAATACCATATGCATGCATGTGTGCATGTTCAGTCCTGTCTGACTCTTTGCAACCCCATGGACTGTAGCCTGCCAGGCTCCTCTGTCCATGGAATTTTCCAGGCAGAATACTGGAATGGATTACCATTTCCTCCATGGGATCTTCTTGACCCTGAGATCAAACCTGTGTCTCCTGCATTGGCAGGTGGCTTCATTACCACTGAGCCACCTCCATAAATCACAGGGTTTAGTAACTCCTTCTGATGCTCCTGGGATGCTAAAATCTCTGCTGTTCCCACATTCACATTGAATACTATAGCAATTCAAATCTACCTTATTTTGTAATATTGAAAACATGAAAAATTAAGTTAATAGTTAAGACTATACATGTGTGCTAAGTCACTTCAGTTGTGTCCTACTCTGTACGACCCTATGGACTATATAGCCTGCCAGGCTCCTCTGTTCATGGAATTTTCCAGGCAAGAAAACTGGAGTGGGTTACCATTTCTTCCTCCAGATCCTCCTGACCCAGGGTTTGAACCCATGTCTCTTAAGTCTCCTGCATTGGCAGTCAGGCTGTTTACCACTAGCACCACCTGGAAGCCTAATTAAGACAATAAACAAAGTGAAATATAAAATATTAAGAAACAATTGAGACTCCATCCTTGATGAAATGAGTGAAGTTAAATGGAAATGACAAAAAAAAAAAGATTTTTGTAATATTTACCTGTTCTTTTAAAATAGGAAGATCAACGTGTAGTTAGTTATAGAATTCTTGTACAAGGGCTTGCATTTTCACGTAATGGGCTTCAAATGCTCTCATAATTTTACATTAAACACAGAAGATATAAATAAATTAGCAAAATATTGTAAAACATTAAAGACTGTTAAGCTAAACAAACAAAGACAATCTTCCAGGCAGTAAGCCTGAGGGAAAGAATCTCGTTTGAACTTCAGTTTTAAAAGACTCTGGTAACCTCAGATGCAGCCACATAAAGAATTATATTCTGTGCGTGACTCAGGGATCAACAGATGAAAGCGTAAAACTAATTTTAAGCAAAATTGGCTTAAACTAACCAATACTAAACTAACTTAAACTAACCAACACTAAACCAAGACTTAAAGTGTGGTTTTGTTTGTGATAGCTTTCTGTCCTCTATCAGTCTGCAGGTCCCTTTCTTTAATTCATTTTTGTTGAATTGTTGAACCCCTTTCCAAGGACTATGTTATTTATCTTGATGTCTTTAATGTTTCCCACTTTTAACTTTTATTGCCTCATTGAAAGGCATTAACAAATAAAAGCACACCAGAAACTGACTTCCTGAAGACTGAGACGGTGAAAAAACAGCTTCCAAGAGAAAAATGGGGATGATTTCTCCTAGGAAGAGAGGGTTTGAAAATCGCTGACAAATAAACAGGACGTTTTCACAGAAAAATTAGGGTGCCCTAAAGTGGTCCCTAAGAAAGAACTATTAATAGAATCAGAGTAAACAGTGGAAGAGAAAACCTCCACATGGACTACAGGTGCCTTCATACTTGGTGTGATTTTAGAAATATCTGGTCATTTCTTGAAATTTTATTTTTGAATATTTGAATCAAAATTACTATGCTGAAGAGACTACTGTGCTCTCAGTTTTGCCTCGTCTAGTCTCTGCAGTTGGGCAAGATGCTGAATCTTTAAAAAGTCATGTTTTCCCCATATATGTTGTAAAATGGTGTAATCATAGTAGCTATATTATAATAAGATTGAGGAATAAAAATTTTATGTGTTCTTCATGGCACAGTGCATGGTATACAGTGACTATTCCATAAGTATTTTATTTATAATTATAAACTTTATAAGAAAAAATTATTTTATATAGCTAAACCTAGTGATTCCCTGATAGCTCAGTTGGTAAAGAATCCGCCTGCAATGCAGGAGACCCCGTTCCATTCCTGGGTCAGGAAGATCCACTGGAGAAGGGATAGGCTACCCACTCCAGTATTGGGCTTCCCTGGTGGCTCAGCTGGTAAAGAATCTGCCTGCAATGCAGGAAACCTGGGTTCAATCCCTGAGTTGGGAAGATCCCCTGGAGAAGGTAAAAGCTACGTACTCCAGTATTCTTGCCTGGGTCTCAAAGAGTGAGACATGACTGAGCAACTTTCATTTTCACTAATGATTAAGGCACGTCATTATGCTGTGCCTGTTAAGCTAAACCCTCACAGTTTACTGGACCTGGAGACAAGAGCTTACAAAGATTTCAGTTAAAAACTTTGTTCTCTAGTTCCTTGTTTGCAAGGCTCAAGACATCTTTCTATACAATTAAAATTTTCTAACATCTGATTGGGTCTCAATTGAGTTTATATACAAAAATGTTTACTGTATTTTGGATCTTCTATTAAAATCAAATATTAATTTTAATATTTAAATTATATGTATAGAATGTAAAAGCTAACATGCTATTTTCTTCATTAATTATACTGCATATCATATATATCAACATCAGAAAGGAAAAATTTGTGACGTAAATTAAAATTAACTAACTATAATGATGAGAATAGGCAAAAGTTTATCCATAAGAACGGTAAAAATGTAAAAGTGATGGTATACAAAAGTACAATATGATATATAAAGTTGTATGTGCACAAGGAAACCAAAACCCAAGAATAATCCAATATTATTATTTTCTTTTTATGAGATATACTTTGAACTTATCCAGCTTCTAACTCTGGATTTCTGGGGCACCAGGCCCTTCATCTTTCCCCCCCAAAATATTTTATCCAACTGAAAACTTCCCTGGGGCCACCTTAAAGCAATCAGATATTGTTGACAAGAATTTTTTTCCCTGAGTCTGTGTTTTACTTGGGATAAGTCTGAACCAGTTTTAACAGCCAAAAGCATTTCTCTGTTTCACATTTTTCTCTGACAGTAGATGAGAAACTGTCCCACTTTCCCAAGTCCAAATACTCAGAGTATCTGGACTTGTTATTTTTTCTTTCACGTCTACTTGATAATGGGTGATTCTGTTCTGTGTTTGTCAATTGTGAAAATAGCAATCCATACTAGTAATATTCTATTTTCAACTTCTTTGCCCAAAATCAAAATTTCATCAAGTGCATTTTCTGCCTTCCAAACTGGGATAGGGAAGACTCATACTTTATTATAGTGAAAGTGTTAGTCATTTCAGTCATGTCTAACTCTGTGTTGCCCCTATGGACTGTAGCCTGCCGGGCTGCTCTGTCCATAGGATTATCCAGACAAGAACACTGGAGTAGGTAGCCATTCCATTCTCCAGGGGATCTTCCTGACCCAGGGATCAAACCCAGGTCTCCTGCACTGCAGAAAGATTGTTAATCTGAGCCACCAGGGAAGCTATTTTTCCCATATACTCCAAATACAGCCTGCAACCCAGTACCAGGTGTGTGTGTAAGTGTGTATTTAATAGCAAAATTCCAATGTTAGGTATCAGTTCTATGGTTTTTGGTGTGGTGATAAACAGCTCCCAGGTGTGTGTGTGTTTATATTTAATAGAAAAATTCCATTGTTAGATATCAATCCTATGGTTTTTGCTGCCGTGAAAAACAACTCCAAAATATCAAGGTCTTTTAAACATGAACATTTATTTCTTGCTTTCCCTATATGAGGATTGAGGTTAGCTTTACATATCTTCTCATTCAAAAGTCCATGCTACAGCAGCAGCCCCCTATTTTGGTTAAGCTGTTGTCATGGAAGAAGACAGAAGCTAAAGAGATTGAACTGAACATGAAATTATTTGCAAAACCTCTATTCAAAAGGATGTGACATATATTTCTTGATCACATTTTATTGGTTAAAGCAGTTTGACAGTGGGTAGCAGAAATTTATGCAAATACAAGATGGGATATGAATACTTGGAAACAGTAATGTAATCTTACTCCATCATGTAAATTTTTCTGTGTCGTGAGAAATGTTTTCGTAGGTCTCCAGACAGTAATGCTAGAGAGATAAATACATTGAGTGGGATGTGGGCCAATCAGATTTGTAAGTTACAGGTTGAAATACTTTAGATATCTTTGTGCTAAGTATTATAGGTAGATTAAGTACTGGGTACTATTTCTTAACCACTTTTTAAGACTGAGAGTAGAAAAACAACTTTACAAGCAATTTTATTAGCTTCCAGAGCCTGATTAGACAATTTGTTTCTCTCTCTCTCTTTTTTTTCTTCTGCAGTTGTCAGGCACTTAAAAAAAAAAAAAAAAAAAAACCAAAACAGAGGTAAACACAGGTATAGTCTTTCTGGAATGGGAAAAAAATGGGGAGAGAATATAATATTATAATAACAACTCTAAAGGATCTGTTAAATAAAAATATTTACTGTTGCTGTATCTAATGGCCACATGCATGTTATAATATGTGATCTTGGTTTTGTAACACAAAGTACAACTCTTCTGGATGATGTGAAGATAATTCTCTAGACTGTGCAAATATGTACAGGAAAGAGGATATACTTGCACTTGCTTTCTAGTGATTAGGCATCAAGAAAGTTGAACCGTCTCTGCAACTTTTATTGTTCCTTTCTACTCCTAGTTAGTATTGCTTCAATTCAATTTGAAGAATTGGCATTTTCTGGATTTGATCTTAGGAACTGTTAATGCTTAATGTCTAGTTCAACATCTGCTGGGTCATGGAAAAAGCAAGAGAGTTCCAGAAAAACATCTATTTCTGCTTTATTGACTATGCCAAAGCCTTTGACTGTGTGGATCACAATAAACTGGAAATTATGAAAGAGATGGGAATACCAGACCACCTGGCCTGCCTCTTGAGAAACCTATACGCAGGTCAGGAAGCAACAGTTAGAACTGGACATGGAACAACAGACTGGTTCCAAATAGGAAAAGGAGTACATCAAGGCTGTATATTGTCACCCTGCTTATTTAACTCATATGCAGAGTACATCATGAGAAACGCTGGGCTGGAAGAAGCACAAGCTGGAATCAAGATTGCTGGGAGAAATATCAATAACCTCAGATATGCAGATGACACCACCCTTATGGCAGAAAGTGAAGAGAAACTAAAAAGCCTCTTGATGAAAGTGAAAGAGGAGATTGAAAAAGTTGGCTTAAAGCTCAACATTCAGAAAACGAAGATCATGGCATCTGGTCCCATTACTTCATGGGAAATAGTGGAAACCGTATCAGACTTTATTTTTGGGGGCTCCAAAATCAGTGCAGATGGTGACTGCACCCACGAAATTAAAAGATGCTTACTCCTTGGAAGGAAAGTTATGACCAACCTAGATAGCTTATTCAAAAGCAGAGACATTACTTAGCCAACAAAGGTCCATCTAGTCAAGGCTATGGTTTTTCCTGTGGTCATGTATGAATGTGAAAGTTGGACTATGAAGAAAGCTGAGCACTGAAGAATTGATGCTTTTGAACTGTGGTGTTGGAGAAGACTCTTGAGAGTCCCTTGGACTGCAAGGAGATCCAACAGTCCATTCTGAAGATTAGCCCTGGGTGCTCTTTGGAAGGAATGATGCTAAAGCTGAAACTCCAGTACTTTGGCCACCTCGTGTGAAGAGTTGACTCATTGGAAAAGACTCTGATGCTGGGAGGGATTGAGGGCAGGAGGAGAAGGGGACGACAGAGGATGAGATGGCTGGAGGGCATCACCGACTCGATGGACAAGAGTTTGGGTGAACTCCGGGACTTAGTGATGGACAGGGAGGCCTGGCATGCTGCAATTCATGGGGTCACAAAGAGTCGGACACGACTGAGCAACTGAACTGAACTGAACTGAACTGAATGTTTAATGTTTGTTTGGAAACATCATCTCTGCTCTGAAGGTTAATTAAGAAGATAGATAAATTAAATGTATACCTATAATAAATTCAGTTGTGTTAAAAGCCTTTGCTTAGGAAAATGAATAAATGTGCTGCCTGCTTAATAAGGTTTTGAATGAAAAACATTCTGATCATCAATTACCTTTTGAAGTAGATGAACTGACTTTTGTGTTACTCATTAAAATGGCACTTTACCTGCCCTAAAATCTTATTCCTTATACTTTCTATACTCTCTTCTTCCTGTCTATTTTAATAATCATTTTTGATGTGACTTCTTATTCTAACAAGAAAAAATAACCTTAGAAACAAATGGAAGATTTTTCACTTGTTAGTTGAGAATCAGAAATTCCTTTTCTAATTCTTACTCCTTTCTTCTTTTATTCTTGGAATAGGTCAATGAATTGTATCTGCTCTTTCCTGTGAGAAAGAGTTATAGATTTGTAATGCTTTGTAGGTACACTTTAATTTTCTATTTTTAAGTATTTCCTTTTGATAAAGTGACAAAATGAGAGCAGAAATGGTATAAAATTAATATTTCTTAAGATACAGTTTAGACCATAACCACATGATTCTTCTTGGTTTTGGTTTGAAGTTAATTACTTTTATGGTAATTTCTCTTTGCAGTGTGGAGAAATGTTGCCCTGTAATTTTTTTGTAATTTGTTTTGATCATAAGAAAAACTGATCTCCACACTGTAAGTCAAGGGCTGATGTCAGCATCTCCAGTAATAATTGAATAATTCTTTAGTTTTAAAAATTGGTAATGCCTGAGTGAGATCTGAACCTAGCTAGAGTAAATTAGAAGCTTCATTGTTAAAAAAACATTATTTTCAGTATGTGTATGATTTCTGGTTGAAGGTATATATATCTTGAGAGAAAATTAAAGAAAATGCCAAATATGATGCAAATTCCCCTCACAGCCAGTATGAATGCAAGATGTATTAAATTAAGATAAAAAATATTGGCATGAAATGCAGACATGAGCTTAGAACTCAGATTAGATCAAAGAAAATATAATATTCCTTAATGAGCCAGATTCTGTCAAACCATGGTTGCTCCCTAGTAGAAAATATGAAGCTTATTAACCAACTGCAGTAACTCTCAGGCTTCTGAGAGGGCTTACTTTAAATTCATGACTTGGGTTGAATTCAGAAAACAACATTAAAAATCTGGATCACCTGTTATTCAATGTGAAAATACTTTTCAGTTTCACTTCAGTGGGAACTCTAAATGTAATTTTATCTCCATGACTGACCAACTCCATAATTTATGTGGAACCAAGCTGGAGTTCTATTTTAACTTGTACTGACTTTACAGAATAATGCTTTGAAAACACTGGCTTCAGAATGTGACAATAATAGTCTTCTGACATTGTATGTACAACTTACAATTATCCCACACTTGTTGTACCTCCATACATAATTTTGCACAGAGATTTATGTGAAGAGTGGAAAACTCTTAGTGTTATTTGGCTTTCTGTAAGAGCATTGCTTTTTACCAATATTGGTTAAGATACCTGAAAGGTAGAAGTTACCAATATTGGTTAAGATACCTGAAAGGTAGAAGGTTAAATGAAATGCCCTTTAGATAAAGGTAGAAAGAGAAAACCTATACAGAAAATTGGTTACAGAGTTTTGACATAGTCAGATATGAACTAGTTAGGACAACACATTCCTTGAACGTCTCTTGTCAGAGATGAAATACACTGGAGTCATAAAATTGGGTCTAATTTAGGATTTTGTTGATTAAGTTTAAGCTCTGTGACTACTGATATAGTTATAAAATAGCTCTAATCTTTTTCTATTTTTGTTCTTTGATTATTTTAAAAATTTATTTATTTTTAATTGAAAGATAATTGCTTTACAATATTGCATTGGTTTCTGCCATACTTCAACATGAGTCAGTAATAGGTGTACATATGTCCCACCCTCTTGAACCTCTTTCCTACCTCCCACCAATTCCCACCCCTCTAGGTTGTTACAGAGCCCTGGTTTGAGTTCCCTGAGTCATTCAGCAAACTCCCATTGTCTAAAATAAATCTTAAAAAATTAAAAGACAGTTGTTCCTTGGAAGAAAAGCTATGATCAAACTACACAGCATATTAAAAAGTAGAGACATTACTTTGTCAACAAAGGCCCATTTAGTCAAAGCTATGATTTTTCCAGTAGTGTATGGATGTGAGAGTTGGACTATAAAGAAAGCTGAGCGCTAAA
This sequence comes from Bos taurus, assembly GCF_002263795.3. Classification (NCBI taxonomy): domain Eukaryota; kingdom Metazoa; phylum Chordata; class Mammalia; order Artiodactyla; family Bovidae; genus Bos; species Bos taurus. Next base: position 35,741,567 of record NC_037328.1, on the reverse strand, counting down.
GAATTGATGCTTTTGACCTGTGGTGTTGGAGAAGACTCTTGAGAGTCCCTTGGATTGCAAGGAGATCAAGCCAGTCCATCCTAAAGGAAATCAGTCCTGAATATTCATTGGAAGGACTGATGCTGAAGCTCCAATGCTTTGGCCACCTTATGTGAAGAGCTGACTCATTAGAAAAGACCCTGATGCTGGGAAAGATTGAAGGCGGGAGGAGAAGGGGACAACAGTGGATGAGATGGTTGGATGGCATCACTAACTTGATGTACATGAGTTTGAGCAAGGTCTGGGGGTTGGTGATGAACAGGGAAGCCTGGCGTGCTGCAGTCCATGGGGTCACAAAGACCTGGACACAATTGAGCGACTGAAATGAACAGTTTGTTTTGATCCACACAGTCAAAGGCTTTAGTGTAGTCACACCTGAGCCAGACCTGCCTATGAGTGTGTGAGTGTCTCCTTGTGGAGGCACAGATCAGCAGTGGCCTGCCGTGGGGACAGGGACTCTGGCCACAGCAAACCTGGATTACCCAGTGTGTGGCATAAGCCCACTTCAAGGAGGTCATCATTAGCCCCGCCATAGAGCTGACATGCAGACGACCCACAAACTGCAGAACAATTATACCAAAGAGATTCTTTCACTGTTAAGAAAGTTCTAGGACCCACAACAGATTTTCTAACTTGAGGATCCAGCAAAGGGACTGAAAACCCCCCATGGAATTTGACTTTGGAAGCCAGTGGGATTTGATTACAGAACTTCCAAGTTAAAGTGAAAGTGTAAGTCACTCAGTCATGTCTGACTCTTTGTGACCCCATGGACTTTATAGTCCATGGAATTCTCCAGGTCAGAATACTGGAGTGGGTAGCCTTTCCCTTCTCCCAACCAAGGGATTGAACCCAGGTCTCCTGCATTGCTGGTGGATTCTTTACCAGATGAGCCTCAAGGGAAGCCCTTGTCCTAGAATTTTCAAAGGACTGGGGAAACAGACTCTTGGAGGGCACAAACAAAACCTTGTGCACACCAGGAGCCAAGAGAAAAGAGCAGTGACCCCATAAGAGACTGACCTAGACTTGCCAGTGAGTGTGTAGGAATTTAGGGGGAGGCATGGGTGGAGAGTTTGGCCTCAGGCCAAACAACAGGGAAGGAACACAGCCCTGCCCATCAACATAAAATTAGATTAAAGATTACTGAGCATGGCCCCACCCATCAGAATAAGAGGCATTTTCCCCTGTCGTCTCTCCCATCAGGAAGCTTCCATTAGCCTCTTATACTTATCCATCAGAAGGGTAGACAGAATGAAAACCACAATCACAGAAAACTAACCAAACTGATCACATGGACCACAGCCTTGTCTAACTCAATGAAACTGTGCACCATGCCATTTAGGGCCACCCAAGACAGAAGGGTCTACTTATTGGAAAAGACCCTGATTCTGGGAAAGATGGAAGGCAAGAAGAGAGGAGGACAGCAGAGGTTGAGATGGTTGGATGGCATCACTGATTTAATGGACATGAATTTGAGCAAACTCTGGGAGTTGGTCAAGGACAGGGAAGTCTGGCATACTGCATGCAGTCCATGGGGTCACAAAGAGTCGGACACAACCTGGTGACTGAACAACAACAGCGCCGTTGTCTGCTTGTGTAGAAGTAAATGATTTCTTCTTCTGAACTCCATCAGAGTTTATGTTCTTTGTAGTCTGTTTTGTACTTGGTGCCTTCTTTTTTGTTGTTGTCCTATACTATTTAAGCCATCCTTGTTAGTATGCTGCTACTGCTGCTGCTGCTAAGTTGCTTCAGTCCTGTCTGACTCTGTGCGACCCCATAGATGGCAGCCCACCAGGCTCTGCCGTCCCTGGGATTCTCCAGGGCAACACTGGAGTGGGTTGCCATTTCCTTCTCCAATGCATGAAAGTGAAAAGTGAAAGTGAAGTCGCTCAATCGTGTCCTACTCTTCACGACCCCATGGACTGCAACCTACCAGGCTCCTCCGTCATGGGATTTTCCAGGCAAGAGTACTGGAGTGGGGTGCCATTGCCTTCTCCCGCCTTGTTAGTATAGTGGTGACTATTCCTGCCTGTCACACAGGAGACTGGGATTTGATTTCCAGACAGGAAGGCAACACACCCTTTGGGCTCACCCTGTTGGCTCAGTAAAAAAAATTTGCCTGCAGTGCGAAAGAAGTAGGATACTCCTGTTGCATCTCTGGGTTGAGAAGATCCCATACAGAGGGGAATGGCCACCCACTCCAGTATTCTTGCCTGGAGAATTCCATGGACAGAGGAGCCTGGTGGGCTACAGACCATGGGATTGCAAAGAGTTGAACACAGCTGAGCGACTAACACACATATGATTTAAATATTTATTTCTGTCTAAATTTCAATATATTTATCATATAATTAGACATATAATCCTTAATTAGAATACATATTTTGTGATATATCTTAATATTTTTAAAAGAATTGTATATCATTATAGCCCCTAAATCCTGGCATCATCATGCATTGCTCATTGCAAGTACTCAGCAAATTTTCTTAACCCTGAATTGTACTTACAACTTACTGTTTTTCATAATGATTAGTATCTTTCCAGAAAATTAAAGTAAACATTGAAGAAAATAACTAATTAATTTATTAATTCATTCTTACAGCAAATGATACTGAGTTCTAAGTGCAGGAATCTAGGATAAAAACACTGAATAGCTAAGAAAATTTTTCTCATGAAATTTAGAGTAAGGCTTCTTTCATGTGCTTATGAATCACCTGGAGATCTTGTTAAAATGCTGATTCTGATTCAATACTTCTGAGATACAACCTGAGCTGTCTGTATTTCTAATAAGTATCCAGGTAGTGCTGATACTCCTGGTCTGGTCCTAGGAACATTTAATGAGTAACAAGCACTAAACTCTCCATAGCTGAACACCTTGCTGAACACTTAATACTGGATCACTTCTCTCTCATTCAGTCTCTCCTGAGAGAGGGGGATCTTGATTTGAAACACCCTTACATACTAGCCCAGAAGAAGTGAACTTATCAGTGTGACACTTGGCCAAGTGAGGTTTGTATGGGAAAGAGGCTTGCTTGTAGGATGTCAGTTCTCTTATAAACTCTTAACAAGTATGCTCACCCAAATTCCACTGAGGAGAGCTTAGTCAGAGAGTACCACCATGTTGCCTCTCAACACAAAGAGTCTTCTCCATTAGTGGGCTTTAGCTCTACTCCCAGAATTTATTGCATTATGATTATGTGATAGAAACATGTTCTGTAATAGTACCCATTTCTGATGTGTTAGGGCTTGGGGTCTGAGTGAATATAGATAATGGTGCTCTACTGTCCTAGTTCAGCTTTTGATTTCTCTCACCTTTAAAAAGGCACAAGAATGTGAGTTATTGATAGAATTACATGAAGTGATTTTCTAATTATGTTAAATTGTATACACTTCTACTTATCTCTAATTTAGATTGTCCACAGCAGCCCAGTAATTTTATTAAATAATTTACATCAAGCATACATGGAATCATATTTAACATCTACAGTTTTCACATCTAACCTCTTATTAACTTCAGATGAAGTGACAATTCCACACTGTCTTCTCAAGCCACTTCCAATATTTCCCATTCCCTACTTATGTTATTAGCTTTGGAATATTCCTTATGTCCTAATTTTTCAACCATTTCTCATATGGGAGCTTCTCAGTATGATTTTCTAATAATTCCTTATTATCTTGACCAATATTTTTATTGCCCCTGCCCTACCATGCCCTTGAGAAGTGACAGTTCTAGAACAGATTTCTATTCTTTATTTTTTTTTGCCAATTTTATAATATCCTACAAATCAAGATTAAATGAAAAATTATATTGCTGTCATAGTTTCAAGTTACTTTTGGCAGTGAGCTCCGGGTGACTCATGCTCAGTAAGTAGCACTGTGACCATGAAATATGCATGGTTCCATCATTATCATACAGGATAAGAAGTTTACAATGCCACAGAAGGACACAAGACACACAGTAACCATGATGATCTGACTGGATTTATGAACCATGGGTCTTGTGATTTCCTAATTCAGGGGCTAAAGAAGAATATTACTGGAGATGCTTCTTGTATTATAAAGCCATGAGTAAACTCTAGTTTATATGAGTCAACTAGAAAACTAATTAGCTACCTCTTCATCCTTTTCTTTCAGAGTTTACTGCACAACTCAGTTGCTTTTTATTTTATTTTCCATTGATGAATTTTTCTTATGGCCCTTTAAAAATAAATAGGCTTTAAAAATTACCATCAATTTTTAAGCTTCAGTATACATCACCCATTTAGTCTCTCTCATATTTCTCTAATGTTTCTCAGAAAAGTTGTTATAATAGTCTTGGATTTAGTCTTAGGAAAGCACTACTTATTATAATTTACCCAAAGACTTTAAAATAATCTTTAAGTGACTGATGCAAATGAATCTAAACAAAAATGTTCTTTCCCACCCAGGCACCTTATTGAGTCTTACAATGTTCATAATATGAGGACATTTGTAGAAGGAGTTAAGGAAGATTCCTGAGCCAGGACTTTATATATATATACATGTGTGTATATATATATATACGGTATATCTGGTAACTCTGGTTTAAATTTCTGAAGGAGCCTCTGTGTTGTTTTCCACAGTAGCTGCACCAATTTACATTCGCACTGTCAGTGTAGGAGGGCTGCCTTTTCTCCACACCCTTTCCAGTATTTTCTTTTTGTAGACATTTTGATGATGGACATTCTGACTGGTATGAGGTGATAACTCATTTTAGTTTTGATTTGCATTTCTCTAATAACTAGTGATATTGAACATATTTTCATTTACCTGTTAAAAAAAGTGAAAGTGAGGTTGCTCAGTTGTGTCCGACTCTTTGCGACACCATGGACTGTAGCCCACCAGGCTCCTCCATCCATGGAATTTTCCAGGCAAGAGTACTGGAGTGGGTTGCCATTTCCTTCTCCAGGAGATCTTCCTGATCCAGGGATCGAACCCAGGTCTCCCACATTGCAGGCAGACACTTTACCGTCTGAGCCACCAGGGAAGCTATCTATATATTTTCTTTGGAAAAATATCTATTTAGGCCTTGTACCCATTTTTTGATCTTTTTTTTTTTTAAATATTGAGTTGTATGAGCTGCTTGTATATTTTAGAAAGTAATCCCTTATCAGTTGCATCAGTTGCAAATATTTCCTCTCAGTCTGTAGTTGTCTTTTCATTTTGTTTATGGTTTTCTTTGCTGTGTTTAAGCTTTTGAGTTTGATTAGGTCCCATTTAAAAAATTTTTGCTTTTATTTCTTTTACCTTGGAATACTGGTAAAGATCCATATTTTAAAATTTACTTTTTAGGATTTTCCTAGTGGTGCAGTTGCTTAGACTCCAGGTTCCCAGTGCAGGGGAAGAGGGCTCCATCCCTGGTCAGAGAACTAGATCCCACAAGTCACCACTGAGACTTTGTAGTCTATCTCGACAACTGAAATATCCGGAATGCTGCAACTAAAGGTCCTGCATGCCACCACTAAGACCCAGTGCAGCTAAATAAATAGATAAATATTTTTTTTAAGTTTCATTAAAATTTACTTTTTAAATTGCTATTTTATTTTCTCCTGAAAAATTCCTTTATATTTCTTTAAAAAATTCTTTTGCTCTTTTCTCTGGATTTTAAAAACTTGATTCCTTTCCCCTCAATCTTTCTAATAAATGCAGCAATTACAAAATCCATATCTTTACATACATGAACTCTAGACTAAGGACTCTTGGTGCTACTTCAGCAATATTCTTTTAAGGGTTTATTTATAGTGTGCTCATCATTGATTTCTATTATAAATAATTGTTGCATTTGTTTTCTAGGGCTGCATTATCAAAGTACCACAGACTGGGTGGCTTAAACTACCAGAAACTTACTGTCTCATAGTTCCAGAACCTAGAAATCCAAAATGAAGGTGCTGGCAGGGTTGATTCCTTCTGATAGACTCTCTGAGTGAAGGCCTCTTTCTTTGGCTTATAATTGGCCGTCTCCCTGTTTCTCTTCCCCTGGTCTTGCCCCTGGGGCTTCTCAGGTGGTGCTAGTGGTAAAGAACCCAACCTGTCATTGTAGTGATTGGGAAGATCCCCTGGAATAGGAGACGGTAACCTGCTCCAGTATTCTTGTTTGGGAAATTTCATGGACAGAGGAGCCTGATGGGCTTCAGCCTATGGGCCACAAAGAGTCGGAGGTGACTTAGCACACACAGAGGCTTCTCTCTATGGATGTGTCTCCAAATTTTCCCATTTTTGTAAGGCATTTTGTTAGATTGGACTTCCCTGGTGGCTCAGATGCTAAAGAATCTGCCTGCAATGCAGGAGACCTGGGTTGGAAAGATCCCCTGGAGAAGGGCAGAGAAGCCTGGCAGGCTACAGTCCATGGGCTTGCAAATATTGGACATGACTAAGTGACTTTCACTTCACTTGTTAGATTGGACTAGAGACCTACACTCTTCCAGTGAAGACTTCATCTTCACCTAACTAATTACATCTGCAATGATGGTATTTTCAAATAGGGTCACATTTTAAAACACTGAAGTTTAGAACTACAATGTATGAGTTTGGGGAAACACAGTTCCAGTTATTAATCTTGTGATATAAGAACCCCACTATTGTGTATGTGCTTAAGTAGCTTTACTCCAGAAGGGGAATAACTGGGGTATAAGGAATGTTGTGTTGTTATTGCTGTAAGTAAGTAAAAAAAAAGTACGCCTTGATGTAGGAATTTCATGTTTTCATTCAGCTTAATATAAATAGATATCCATTAACATATATCAATTGTATGTTTTATGAATGCTACTGTGAAAATGCAAAATTCAGTTGAATAAATTTAAAGATCTAATTGGCTTTATTCAATGATTCATAAATTGAGTATTATCCCTTCTAGAAAATAGAAAGGAGCTCCAAAGAACTGTACAAGTGGAAGACTTTGATAGGCAGAAATGGATGAAGGACAAGGAAAAAGTGCATTGTTTCAGGCAAGGTGACCTTCCTTTAGGGGACAAAAAGGATATATCAGTATATTATTTCACTGGTGCTTACCAGAAAATTCCAGACTGACAAGTTAAGATTACATTTCTGGGGGAAGTTAACAGGGCAGTTAGGCTAGGTATTGCCTTGGGTCTGATGATATGGATTTAGCATAAGTGACTCCATTTGGGCCTGTTGTCTCTTTTAATACTACTTTGTAGGGAGATTTCTTAGAATGTATAAGAGATAAAACAAAGTTTTAATATTCAAAAAATGAAATGCCGTTTTCTTGGGAAAAAAAGCTAGATGTTCTTGAATAATCCTTTTCATAGTTTTATTTTCCTGTGTTGTCCTATTAAGCAATTACCTGCTGATAAATCTTATTTAATTTAGTTTTTCCCCCTTTCATACCACCCTCTGCTATCAGCTCTACATATGTTTTGTCATAAATCTGTTAAAGGGCAAGCACATAAATAGTTTTGGCTTTTGAATATTAAATGTCATTGCTTTAGATTCTGGTTTGACAAAGGAACCTACATCTTTTTTTAAATGCTATTTTTCTCTATGCTTAAGATGTTGCAATATCTTAGATGAAGACCAAATCTTTCATAAATGCTTTTCTACAGTAGGTCAGGATAACAACTGTTTCAGTATCCAAGCCACTAATACAGTTTTGGCATCACTTTTAAGAGAAAGGGAAGAACAAAAATCAGCTGCATGACTGAAACAATATGGGTAAACTCAGAGAAATAATGAACTCCTTCCCTTGAAGGGTACTTTCTTGAAAAAATAAAAATTACCTGCAGAAATGGTTTAAAGACATTTGGAAAGCTGCCCCTTTGATTAGAAAAGAGTTCCATCTGAGGTTTCTGATTCTGTATTGTCTAGAGGAGAAATTGGAGGCATCGAGCCTAAGTGTTGCTATTATGCAATATTACATGTAGTGAAGTCACTCACTGAGGTGCTCTCCAAGTTTCAGATAGTGCAGTTTCCAATGCCTGCTAATGAAGACTTTCCAAACAAGTAGGTACACTTTTGCTGAGAATGGAAAATGTTGGAGGTTAGACGATTGTGACTTGTGCTTATAATTTGTTATAGTTTTACACTGAAATTGAACTATATTACCTAAAAAAAAAAATGAGAAATCATGAAGAATTAGTGAAATAGAAAGCCTTATATATTTCCCTAAGGATTTAGTAGCTTGAAGTAGTACGCGCTAAAATCATGGAGACACATTTTATTACAAACTTGGTAATTATATATAACTAGAAATTTGCTCTTATGATGCTAATGTTAGTTAGAACTTTTAGGTCAGATCAGTTGATTGAGGTGGAAAAGAACACAGTTCTTTGCGATACAGTTTAGTCTTAGTTTTTTGAAGTGAGATACAATTCAGTCTTTGTCACTTGTTCTGTGTCCTTGGACAAATTACTCAACCTTCCTAAATCTCAATTTCATCGTCTTTAAAATAAGAACAATACCTATATTTGGCTTAAGACATTTGTTACATTTAAATAAAGTAAAATAGATTATTTAGATTATTATTATTATGTGCATTATTTAGCCCAGTGGCTGGCACATACTAAACATTCAACTAATTAGCTTTATTATTACTAACCCTAAACTGGAAAAAGAGTTAGCTAAAGATATAAAAGTCCTTTACAATTTAGTCCATAAATATTTGTTATAGGTCAGGCATTGTTACAGGTGCTCAGGAGAAAATGATAAGTAAGACAGAGAGGATCCTTGTCTTCAAGGAGTTTCATATTAGTGGATGTGAAGAGGTGGGTATAGAAAAAGACAGTAAACTAGTATGAGATGAAGTAAAACAATTTGCATTATGAAAAACATGGATAAAGAGATAGAAAGGGACTATAGTGCTAATACTGTTTTAAGAGATATCATGTGACTTGATACTTAAGAGGTATCATGTGACATCAAGGAGAAGGGACAATGAGTACAAAGTAAGATGCTTGTGAGCTTGTCATCACTTTAAGAGCTGTAAAGGCCAGTTACCTGGAGCAGAGTAATATGGAAGGTGAGGGAGTCATGAAAGGTACATAATGATCATTAGGTGGGGATGTGTCACAGAAAATTTTGGAGACCATCATCATTAAGGAATTGTTGAGGAATTATTGATTAAGAAATCAATAAACTTGTTGATTTTGTCACTGAAAGATTTTAAGCAAGAAAGTGACATGACCCAGATCACATTTTAGAAATGTCTTCCTGACTCAGAAGGTGATGGATTTAGGGCAGCAAGAATTAAAGCTAGCAGAGCAGTCAGGAGGTGATTAAAGCAGTCGTCGATACTTCTATGGGGAATAAGGTGAACTTGAGTTAGGATTTTGCACTAAGATTACTAAAAAGGTGAGATTTAGAATTTATTTTTCAGTTAGAGGCAACAGGATGAATTGGATGGAAGGTATGAACAAAAAAGATAAACAATAACGACATTAGGTTTTGTCTGTCTAAGCAAACAAAGAGGTGGACTCGTATTTTCTTTCTTGACTAAGTAGAATAGATTATTTAGACTATAAGTAAGGATATATTAATAGTAATGTGCATACAGAGAAAAACAACTTCAAACCAAGAAGGAACCAACCAAGTTATTATGAGTTTAACATTTTAATGCAGAAATGCTACATTCTAAGAAAGCCCTGAAATGTTTGGTTTGATATATTCTTAGTATTTTGAGTGACTTTCTCCAGCATATGCATCTTCATTTATTGGCATTCTAGACTGCATTCCCATCTCCTTGGAAAATGAAGATGATGAAGGATATTTTTGGTTGATCTATTCTGCTCAGGAAATGTTTGCCTTAGTTATTTGTGTAACATGTGAAAAATTGTTTAAAGTGTAGTGAGAAATAGGAATGTGAAGTAGAAATATAACTTTAGTGTTGGAGTTTTAAAAGATTATTATAAAATCTGTCAGCCTACTATTCAATAATGTTTTATCACATCTTTATGAGCTTTCTAAAAATTAAAAAAATTAAAAATAGCCTTCTTCCCCCATAAAACAAACAAATGAAGGTTTCCTAAATTTAAATATAAAGCCAGTAAACAAAAAGGCAGAAACTGTAAAGTGCTGTATTTCTTTTGGCTGAAGTCAGAGGGATTTGAAGTATGGAAGGGACTGAACTCACCATTGTTAGAGGGGTGGCCACATGGAAAGCAAGAGAGGACTTCAGGCAAACTCTAGGGGAGAAGACTACCCTCCTCTGCACCCCTGTATCCAGCAGACAACCAGCCAGGAGCAGGGCCTCAGTGACATAAACATAAGTAACTAAATCTAGGGAACAAGTTGAATGAACTTGGAGGTAGATGTATTCCTAGAGCCTTCAGCAATCTTGCTGACATCTTCATTTTGCCTTTGTTGCTGGTGGTGGTGAATTGCTAAGTGGTGTACGACTCTGCGACCCCATGGATTTTAGCATGCCAGGCTATTCTGTCCTCCACTATCTCCCAGAGTTTGCTCAGATAAATGTGCATTGAATCGGTGGTGCTATCTAACCATCTCATCCTCTGCTGCCCTCTTCTCGTTTTCTCTTCAGTCTTTTCCAGCATTAGGGTCTTTTCCAAAAAATTGGTGCTTTGCATCAGGTGGTCAGAGTATTGGAGCTTCAGCATCAGTCCTTCCAGTGAATATTCAAGGTTCATTTCCTTTAGGACTGACTGATTTGATCTCCTTGCTGTCCAAGGGCCGCTCAAGAGTCTTCTCTATCACCACAATTTGAAAGCATCAGTTCTTGGGCTTTGTGATACTTTAAACATGAAAGATAAAAAAGGAAAAAAAAAGTTAAAAAAAAGGAAAGTTTAAAAAAGAAAAAAAAGTTAAAAAAAAAAGAAAAGCAATGCCAAAGAATGCTGTAACTACTGCACAATTCCACTCATCTCACACGCTAGTAAAGTAATGCTCAAAATTCTCCAAGACAGGCTTCAGCAATACGTGAACCGTGAACTTCCAGATGTTCAAGCTGGTTTTAGAAAAGGCAGAGGAACCAGATTTCAAATTGTCAACATCCTCTGGATCATGGAAAAAGCAAGAGAGTTCCAGAAAAACATCTATTTCTGCTTTATTGACTATGCCAAAGCCTTTGACTGTGTGGATCACAATAAACTGTGGAAATTATGAAAGAGATGGGCATACCAGACCACTTGACCTGCCTCTTGAGAAACCTGTATGCAGGTCAGGAAGCAACAGTTAGAACTGGACATGGAACAATAGACTGGTTCCAAATAGGGAAAGGAGTACATCAAGGTTGTGTATTGTCACCGTGCTTATTTAACATATGCAGAGTACATCATGAGAAACGCTGGGCTGGAAGAAGCACAAGCTGGAATCAAGATTGCCGGGAGAAATATCAATAACCTCAGATATGCAGATGACACCACCCTTATGGCAGAAAGTGAAGAGGAACTCAAAAGCCTCTTGATGAAAGTGAAAGAGAAGAGTGAAAAAGTTGGCTTAAAGCTCAACATTCAGAAAACGAAGATCATGGTATCTGGTCCCATCACTTCATGGGAAGTAGATGGGGAAACAGTAGAAACAGTGTCAGACTTTATCTTTTTGGGCTCCAAAATCAGTGCAGATGGTGACTGCAGCCATGAAATTAAAAGATGCTTACTCCTTGGAAGGAAAATTATGACCAACCTACATAGCTTATTCAAAAGCAGAGACATTACTTTGCCAACAAAGGTTCATCTAGTCAAGGCTATGGTTTTTCCTGTGGTCATGTATGGATGCAAGAGTTGGACTGTGAAGAAAGCTGAGTGCCGAAGAATTGATGCTTTTGAACTGTGGTGTTGGACAAGACTCTTGAGAGTCCCTTGGACTGCAAGGAAATCCAACCAGTCCATCCTAAAGGAAATCAGTTGATTGGAAGGACTGATGTTGAAGCTGAAACTCCAATACTTTGGCCACCTCATGGGAAGAGTTGACTCATTGGAAAAGACTCTGATGCTGGGAGGGATTGGGGGTAGGAGGAAAAGGGGACGACAGAGGATGAGATGGTTGGATGGCATCACCGACTCGATGGACATGAGTTTGAGTGAACTCCGGGAGATGGTGATGGACAGGGAGGCCTGGAGTGCTGCGATTCATGGGGTCACAAAGAGTCAGACACCACTGAGCGACTGAACTGAACTGAAATAGGAGACACAGTTAAATTACATTGTACTTAGATTGCTGATGAACAGAATTGTGAGATACAGGAGTTGGTGTAAACCTAAATATGTGGAAATTTGTTATGATAGCAACAGAAAATTAAGTTGTTAAAAAAAAACCAAGTTGTTAAACTTGTTGAAGAAGGGCAGCCAGACCAAATTGAAGTCACTTGTGCTAAACCGGAAGTCAGCAAACCAAGACTTAATACCTAACCTGATTGCAGTTTCAACTACTCTCAGAAATGTAATCTTAAATCAGTCCATCTGGAATTTCCTGGACAGCACCAGTGATGTAATAGATCTGATTACCTCTTTCATCTCCCTAATATAGACACTTTGCCTTCCTGTTACTGCCCCATTCTGTCTACAAAATGTCTCCCATTTTGTACAGCTCCTCAGAGCTCCTTTATGTTTGCTAGATGGTGTGCTGTCTGAATCATGACTCATTTAATAAAGCCATTTGATTTTAAATTCACTCAGTTGAATTTTGTTTCTCAACAGACTGGTGAACAAAGAAGTGAAGAGTAACACAAAAGAGAGGAAAGACAATCCTCAATATTTGTTTATATAAAATTACTATATATAATGTATACTATTGATTATATGAAATGGTTTACCTTCCCTGTAATTTTAAAAACAGGATTTTGAAGTGAAGAAAAAAATAATTATTTTCCAGGAAGAATTACGCTTCATTTCAAGATAGCTAGGTGGCTCAGACGGTAAAACGTCTGTCTAAAATGCAGGAGACCTGGGTTTTATCCCTGGGTCTGGGAGATTCCCTGGAGAAGGAAATAACAACCCACTCCAGTACTCTTGCCTAGAAAATCCCATGGACGGAGGAGCCTGATGTCCAAGGGGTCACAAAGAGTCGGACATGACTGAGAGACTTCACTTTCACTTTCAGAGCAACTTTCACTTGGAAAATTAAAAAAAAAATTTTTGGCTATACTATTTCATTAAAAAAAGCTAAAACTTTTTTAAAAGCTTAAAACTTAAAATTAAAAGATTTTTAGATTCCAAAGAAATAGTACAATTGTTTTATTGATCTTGGAAGATTATGTGATTTTATCAGAGCAACTAGAAGAGATTTCTGGACTATTTCATCTATATTACTTTGACCCTTGGCAAGTCACCTAACATCTCTGTGCCATATCTTTTTTATCTGAGACTATGAATGTTAATGGAAGCTACCTCATAAAGTTATTATATGAGTTAAATGAATAGGGAATCAATTAGAATTATAGACTGATAGAACAAAGTTTAATACTGTTTCATTTAATGGTATATTCTGTATGAAATGTGGGCTATTAGATATAAATGTATTGGGCTTTCCTGGTGGCTCAGAGGGTAAAGAATTTGCCTGCAATGTGGGAGACCTGGGTTCGGTCCCTGGGTTGGGAAGATCCCCCTGGAGAAAGGAATGGCTACCCACTCCAGTATTCTGGCCTGGAGAATTGCATGGACACAGGAGCCTGGCAAGCTACAGTCCATGGGGTCACAAAGATTTGGACATGACTAAGCGACTTCCACTTTCTTTCATAGATACATATCCCTAAAACCTACTTGCATGAGAAAAACTCACGTGTTTATTTGTAGCTACTGTTTCAAATAAATGACCTATCTTTCAAGTCCTCTCCAGCTCTCTTGTATCTTAGACATCCTTATTGTCTCTATTTCCTGTTGTTATGATAGATTATTAATCTTCACAAAGCTGCTCTGTTGCAAGACCACCAATAGAAGTCCATAAATAAAAATATTGTATCCCCTAGTTTATTGCATTATGGGAGAAATGCCTATATTGAAATAAACTACCTTGTAAACTGGGGTGCATGAGCCATATCTTATTCAGCTTGAAAAGATGTTGACAGCAGTTCCTGGGGCGTATTACAAGTACTTAATCAACTCTCAATAAAAATATAATGTTTGACCTCCTTGGCATGAAAATTTATTTTTGTCAAGAGAATTTAACTTTCTTATTAGATTTTTCTGGTTCTTCTTCCTAGCTCTAAGTTTCTAATTCTAGGTAGTATTTATTGAGTCTTGATCATGCTTCTCTGAATTCTGAATGCTTCACCTATTAACTAATTTTATTATAAAGTATTCAGGCTCTTTTCCAGCTATGTGCTTTCCTTGTAGCCTTGAAATATCTTTACTAACCTTGAACATTCCCTGCATTGCAATTTTTTTTTTTTGGCTAAGATGAGAGAACTCTTTATTCTTTCCTAAGATAGTTCATGATCTGGTTGAACTTCTAGCCTCGGCTCTAATATCATCAGATCTGTCATTAGCCTTATAATGATCTTTTCCCATTAGAGGAGACAGAATTTGACTAATTCATTCCCTTCATCTAAGCGTGAATTTACCAGAGGAGAAAATGGAAAGAGAAATAAAGAGATGTGATGTTATGAACATCATTGTCTATTTGAATAATTACTACCTGAGTTAAGTGTCTTCTCAGATGTGGCTCAAAGATGGACAGCTGTATCAGGAAGTTCTTTATAACACTAAGAAGTGTCTGTTGAAAGCACTAAATGCACTTCTTTCTGACAAACAAGGGAAGTTGAATCAGTTGACCCCAGGCAATTACCATTCACATCTCTGTGATTCAGCAACTTTGTTTGAATGGCTAGAGGAGTGTTAAATTACCAGTTTTATGCAGCTGCCCTCCCTGCCAATTCCGTGGCAAGACAATGTGTAACCTCAGTTATTGCAAGCAATCTTCTGGGTCTATAAAGTGAGTTAGAGTGCTGCATGGAACAGCCAGTTTAAATTATAGTTATGGTTCATCTTTGGGCTGTATTACTCACCTAAATAAAATTGGCTGCACAAACAAACGCTATTTATAATGTGTATGTTTGTTTTCTTTTCACTTTTTTCATACATCTTTCTTGGGGAGTTAAGTAAAGATTTTCTTTAAAATTAGCATTGAGTTACTCAGGCAGTAGGATCTGGGCCTCTACTCAAAATAATGTCCCCAGGTTCTTTACGTCAAATGCTTCATTGTTTTTGATAACTTTGTCCTTGAGGTAACAGTTCTGACCTCATTATTTACCTATGTTCTTGGTTTCTTTTCTAAGACCAAGCAGAAGTAAATAATAGGGGCCCAGTGAGACAGAGGTGACTAAGTGTTTCTCTTCTTCTTGAACTGCTAGAACTACCACTGGTCTCTCCAGAGTTTGAGCTGAGTTGTCCAGCTGAAGACTCTTGTTTTTCAGATTCTCTTGCATCCTGGTGTGCTTTATCAGGTTGAAAGCCAATGGAAAGTGAGCACAAACCATTGTGACCATTTCCAGTTCTTGGCCTCAAGATATTGAGGACATAGGTGGAAGAGCACATATAGGCACATAGAAGCCTCCCCAGAAACATAGACTCTTAACTTTGAGACTATTTGTGGGAAATAAATAAATTTCTATCTCAAGTTACTGTCATTTGGGGATATCTTTGTTACAGAAACTAACAATTTACCTTCAGCTATATAGACTACATACACTTCCCAGGTGGTGCTAGTGGTAAAGAACCTGTCTGCCAATGCAGTAAACACAAGAGACACAGGTTCAATCCTTGGGTCAGGAAGATCCCCTTGAGGAGCGCCTGGCAGTTGACTCCAGTATTCTTGCCTGGAGAATCCCATGGACAGAGGAGCCTGGCAGGCTATAGTCCATAAGGTTGCAAAGAGTCCGACACGACTGAAATGACTGAACACACACACATACAGACTGTTGCTCAATTGCTACTTTGGATAATAACTTCAATTTAGTTGTATAAAAACTGTGCTTGATTTAGAGATAGAATGTAATTGTTGGTTAACACAACATTAGACTGAGACACAGGAGACCATGGCTCAAGTTTAGGTTTGCAACCAGTGTGAACTTGAGCAAATTATTTAGCTAAGCTTATTTATGATAATTATCACTATCAAATATTACATAATAATATACCAAGCATTTACTTACTTGTTTATTGTCTACAGTCCATGGAATTCTCCAGGCAAGAATACTGGAGTGGGTAGCCATTCCCTTCTGCAGGGGATCTTCCCAACCCAGGGATCAAACCCAGGTCTCCCACATTGCAGATGGATTCTTTACCAGCTGAGCTACCAGGGAAACCCTCACAAAATGTAGACTGCACAAATACAATTCATTTAAATACTTGTTAAAACAAATAGCTTATCTCTGGCACATAAAATAGGCTTAGAATAGTGTCTATGCAATAAATATTTGTTAAATTAGTTGAACTTTTCTGGTCCTCTCTATACAATATAAAAGTTGGATAAAATAATCTCTTAGGACTTTTCTAACATTTTATGACAATTAGTTTTAATAAAAATATGGGAATTCTGTCACTCATTATGATCTTATCAGTATAAAAATTAATTATGAATTTACATTATCATTCAGCAAATAGCTAATATGTAATAGACACTCAACAAAGTCCTGGGAATAAAAGGGTCTGGGTGATAATACTGTTCAGGTTAAAAGGATGGGCGGAATTAAGGCAAGGTGGTGATAGGCTATGAAATATTAATAATTAGCCTATTGCCTGGGATTAAGATGCAATGTATTAATACTATGATAAAGTATGATAAGTTTTAGAGACATGTAGAAAGTGCTGTGAGAACAGAAGGGAGAAATGTAACCTTTTGTTTTCAGTGAATAAAATGAGAAAGATTAGAGGTATTTAAACTATTCTGTGCCTTCAAAGAAGAATTCTCTAGACAAAGACATTGAGAAAGTTATTTTGGACAGAGAGATTGATATAAATGACGTATACTCCAAAAATAACATGTAACTTCTTTGGCTAGGGTACACAGTGAAAAGAGTAGAAATATATGGATGAGGAACAGATTTTGATGACAAAGAAATCTGACCTCATTTGTACTAGCCTGTTTTTCTCCCACTCCCATTATGATAAATATTTTAGAAAAATTACTGTGGCAGCAGTGGTTCTGTAAGTGGGAAAACAAAAGCAGGAGTGACAAGGAGACTTAGGGGATGTGAAAGAGGTGCTGTAGGGAATTAGTCAGACAGGGCTGGTCAATGAAGAGCAAATGGTCACATACATGTAAATGGTCCTAAGTTGATCATATTTTTAATGGTTAATGAAGAGCAAATGGTCACATACATATAGATGGTCCTAAGTTGATCATATTTTTAATGGTCAATGAAGAGCAAATGGTCACATACATATAGATGGTCCTAAGTTGATCATATTTTTAAAAATAGTCTACAGAACTTCTGTCATATTCTAAAAGGTTAAGCCATGGAGTGTTTAACTTCCACATATTAACATAATCTCAGTTAAAATCTTTAAAATACAATTTAAATATATAACCACTGAATTAAGTAGGAATGAGGACAGGTGGCATATTACTTTATTAAAATATTTTCATTTTTTTTCTCTTTTCTTTTTACCTAGGTTTTAATCATAGAGGGAAATTTGTCCCCAAAACTCTTATTTTTTCATCCAGTGTGTCTAGACATGTCAAGAAACCTGAGAAAAATTGATTGCTTGAGGAAGGCAGGGTGAGAACAGGCTGTTTTAATTTCTTCTGATCTTTTTCTCTAGACACCTAGATTGGCACAGGAAGATTGCAGAATTCCTCTGAAGAGATGAAGTATCTTCCTATAGAGGGAAGAATAATAATATGAAGGAACTGCTATCAGTACATGGAAAACTAGAAACTGTTAAAAAAAAAAAAGCCATGATTTTTCTAAAGTAAAAGAGGAATAGAGCATAGGACTAATTCTTTAGAAATCTGTATTGTTTTAATTTTCTCTCTCCAGGTCTGGAGATTTGGGCAAAGTGGGAAGGCTTCCAGTCTTCTGCATACTTAAAGGTGCTAAAATCTATCTAATGAATTGGTATAGGAAAATTCAATATTTCCCCATTGTATGCTCTAGAAGATCTGTCACGGTAAACAGTATTTTTTCACCTTCTGAATAATGGTTCTTTGAAGTTTAGGAGGAGAAACCCTTTGTCTTTAAAATGAGGTGATACTTTAAGAACAAGTTACTTTAACAGCACTCTACTGCTAATAGAAGGGTTGATATTAAAATGATGCCTTTCTCACAAAAATAACTTGGTCAGTAACATTTCAAGGGCCTTAGAAAAAAAGTAAGAGCAGCTATTTTAATGTTATAAAGGAAACTTAAAATTTTATATTTTGAGCATTCTGAGCATTCAGAAAGAGATACTAGGGTAGCATGTGGTTTTTTTTATCCTGAAAATTTAAAAAACACAATTGCTCTTTCATTAGATTGTAAAATCGCAGAAGTGTGATCATGTTTATATACCTTGTCACTAGCCTAACCCTGTCTCTACATAAACCTCTTCTGTGTTTTCCCGGTCAGATGTCTTTCAGCCTGTGCATAAATAACTCCAGTGATTAGTGCTGGGGCCTTCCTGAAGTCTCAAATGCAGACTCTTAGAAGCTTTCCTTTATTTTGGTTCACAGTATGTCTTCTACTAATTACATTTAGGTCTTTTTTTGTCATTTTGATCACACAGCATAATGCTCTGTCCATTTTTCTTTCAACTTTTCCACGTGTGGTGTGGTTGGTTACTCCTCTCTTGATTTGTTTTGTTTGGTTACTGTTATCTAACATAATGGTGTGTGTTTAATAACATGATGAAGTCTTTTTTAGAATTTAATGTAATACTATAAGATTGATTTGGTAATATATTGAGCAGAATAATTACTGCCTCAATTCTAGACATTTTATTAAGACAGGCTAAAACTGAATTCACTTCTATAGAGGTTATATATGGATATTTACATATCTTTCGTTCAATCAAAAGCTAACAACTTTTCTCATTAATATTTATAAACCATGTCCCTCCTCTTCCTCCACCTAATTCCCTTTTGATACTTACATAGTTGTTTGCGAGACCTCAAAGTGCCGTCTTATTCCACTGTTATCTTTGGCCTTGTCACAGTATTTTAATCTTTTTGATTAATCTGTCTTTTAACCTTTCTATTGTGTAAACTGAAATGTAACATTTCAAAAGTTCAGGATTTGCTTTCATCATGTCATTAGTTGTAGTCATTTTTAAACTTAAGGTTGAAGACCCTAAAAAGTCGCTTGAAAATAATTCTGACTGGGACATAAATCAAAAGAAATGGCAAATGATTTAGAAGCACTTTTAAAGAAAATCGATAATAATGCTTCTTGGAGTTTTGCTAAGTTGTAAAGATCATCTGCTGTGCTAATAATAATGGTAACTACAGTATGAGGATGGTTAATGTTAGATCATTCAAATACCCTTTGGAAAGCTTCAAATACAGGAAAAGCCTAAAAGAAATGAATGAAAAGGAAAACTATGTAATCGTTTTCAGACTAATGAGAGGTGCTGGTTTGAATTGCTACCCTAGGAAACTACTGTCATAGAAGCAATTATGTTCTGTGCCTTCATCTTTGCACATGTTCCTTCCTGAAATAATTGCATCCATTACACAGCTGGGATTGGATGGTAACACAGTTTCCATCCTGATTTCTTTCAGAGCCTCCTTCATGACATAGGCACATTTGGGAAACACTCAAAAGGTGTTTGACTCATAGGAGATCTAAAACTTCATATTCTCTAATTACACACTTCGTTAATGAGCCTCTGAGTAAACAACCATGCTTAAATATTTTTTTAAAAAAAGTTTGCTTTGAAATGTTTCATTAGTACCATGCATCTCATAAAAAGTAAAAAATATCGCTAAATTTAAAGCGGAAGAAGCGTTATTTTGTCTTTGCATCATATGCTTGTGATTGGAAATCATCAATGAGTTCATGTGCACTCTAATCACCTGGTGAATTAAAACATACTGGTCCCCAGGCTCTTCCCCAGACCGATTAAGTCACACTTTCCAGAGCAGTGGATGTCATGTTTGAAGGAGGGAGCTTTTAAAACTCCCAGTGCCAGGGCCACATTTCAAACCAGTTAAACCAATTAAATCAGAATCTCTGAAGGATGGAATTTAGATATCATAATTTTTAGTCTTCCAGATAATTCCAATGTCCAGACAAGTCTGAGAATGTGTAGGTGTAGGTCCCATATATTTGACTGTTTAAAAAGACCTCTATGCTATGTACTAGGTTGCTTCAGTCATGTCTGACTCTTTGCAACCCCATGGACTGTAGCCCACCAGGCTCCTACATCCATGGGATTCTCCAGGCAAGAATACTGGAGTCAGTTGCTGTTTCCTTCTCTAGGGGATCTTCCCAACCCAGGAATCAAACCTGCGTCTCTTATGTCTCCTGCGTTGGCAGTTGGGCTCTTTATCAAGCTCTCCAGAGCATACTGAATTCAGGTCATCTTGTGAATCACTGATGTGAAGAAGAACTACCCCAGGATTTCCATGGTGGTCCAGTGGTTAAGACTCCATGCTTCCATTCCAGGGGGCCAGGGTTTAATTCTTGGTCAGGAAACTAAGATTCCGTGGCCTAAAACAAAAAATAAATAAGGAGAAGAAAAACTACCCCAAACAAGCAAATTGTCTAACCTGAGGCACTTAAATAGTCTTAAGAAGGACTAGAAAGTCTGATTTCTGGGTCCAATGTTCTTCCCATTCCACCTACCTTACAAAATTTCTAAATTCTACCAATATTATAAAATATTTTGTGCCAATATTTTTAGGGGTCTTCCCAGGTGGCACAGTGGTAAAGAATCTTCCTGCCAATGCAGGAGACCCGGGTTCCATTCCTGGATCCAGAGGATCCCCTGGAGAAGGAATGGTCACCCACTCCAGTATTCTTGCCTGGAGACTTCCATGGACAAGCTCCTATGTCCATGAGATTCTCCAGGCAAGAATAGACCATTAAAGTAGAAGACATGAAATTATTTACTAAGCCTTTGACAAAGTTAAAAATATTTTTAAGGTGAGCATGTGAGGGTGTTCAAGTATTTGCCAAATGAGTGGAATTTTGAGTTTACCTAGGAAGAGGAGGTCTCTGGGGCCTTGTCTAAACATTGCACTGTGGAGAGTCATCTGTTGGTTCAGTCATCTAACATTTCCATCACATCAGTGTGGTTCATCCCAAATTATATGATACATGAAATGACAGATTTACCAAAAGAGAGAGAGAGAGAGAGAGTCAGTCTTTTACGTGTATTAGTTTTGTAGGGCTGGTGTAACAAGGTACAACGAAATGGTGACTTAAACAAGAGAAACTGATTTTCTTTCTTTCTTTCTTTCTTTTTTATTTTTAAACTTTACATAATTGTATTAGTTTTGCCAAATATCAAAATGAATCTGCCACAGGTATACATGTGTTCCCCATCCTGAACCCTCCTCCCTCCTCCCTCCCCATACCATCCCTCTGGGTCGTCCCAGTGCACTAGCCCCAAGCATCCAGTATCATGCATCGAACCTGGACTGGCATCTCGTTTCATACATGATATTTTACATGTTTCAATGCCATTCTCCCAAATCTTCCCACCCTCTCCCTCTCCCACAGAGTCCATAAGACTGTTCTATACATCAGTGTCTCTTTTGCTGTCTCGTACACAGGGTTATTGTTACCATCTTTCTAAATTCCATATATATGTGTTATTACACTGTATTGGTGTTTTTCCTTCTGGCTTACTTCACTCTGTATAATAGGCTCCAGTTTCATCCACCTCATTAGAACTGATTCAAATGTTTTCTTTTTAATGGCTGAGTTGTGTATATGTACCACTCCATTGTGTATATGTACCACTGCTTTCTTATCCATTCATCTGCTGATGGGCATCTAGGTTGCTTCCATGTCCTGGCTATTATAAACAGTGCTGCGATGAACATTGGGGTACACGTGTCTCTTTCCCTTCTGGTTTCCTCAGTGTGTATGCCCAGCAGTGGGATTGCTGGGTCATAAGGCAGTTCTATTTCCAGTTTTTTAAGGAATCTCCACACTGTTCTCCATAGTGGCTGTACTAGTTTGCATTCCCACCAACAGTGTAAGAGGGTTCCCTTTTCTCCACACCCTCTCCAGCATTTATTATTTGTAGACTTTTGGATCGCAGCCATTCTGACTGGTGTGAAATGGTACCTCATAGTGGTTTTGATTTGCATTTCTCTGATAATGAGTGATGTTGAGCATCTTTTCATGTGTTTGTTAGCCCTCTGTATGTCTTCTTTGGTATAGTACTGGCACAAAGACAGAAATATAGATCAATGGAACAAAATAGAAAGCCCAGAGATAAATCCACGCACATATGGACACCTTATGTTTGACAAAGGAGGCAAGAATATACAATGGATTAAAGACAATCTCTTTAACAAGTGGTGCTGGGAAATCTGGTCAGCCACTTGTAAAAGAATGAAACTAGATCACTTTCTAACACCATACACAAAAATAAACTCAAAATGGATTAAAGATCTAAACGTAAGACCAGAAACTATAAAACTCCTAGAGGAGAACATAGGCAAAACACTCTCTGACATACATCACAGCAGGATCCTCTATGACCCACCTCCCAGAATATTGGAAATAAAAGCAAAAATAAACAAATGGGACCTAATTAACCTTAAAAGCTTCTGCACATCA
This sequence comes from Bos taurus, assembly GCF_002263795.3. Classification (NCBI taxonomy): domain Eukaryota; kingdom Metazoa; phylum Chordata; class Mammalia; order Artiodactyla; family Bovidae; genus Bos; species Bos taurus. The sequence continues at coordinate 35,718,892 of NC_037328.1, read as the reverse complement.
AAGGAAACTATTAGCAAGGTGAAGAGACAGCCTTCAGAATGGGAGAAAATAATAGCAAATGAAGCAACTGACAAACAACTAATCTTCAAAATATACAAGCAACTCCTACAGCTCAACTCCAGAAAAATAAATGACCCAATCAAAAAATGGGCCAAAGAAACTGATTTTCTTACAACCCTGGGGAGGCTAGAAATCTGAGGTCAAGATGTTGTCAAAGTGTTGAGGTATCTCTCTTGGCTTCTGGTTTGCCACCTTTTCCCTGTATCTTCAGATGGTCTTCTGTACATGTACACATCTGTGTCCTAATTTCTTACAGGGACACCAGTGAGATTGGGCTAGGTCCCACCCTAAGGACCTCATTTTAACTACCTCTTTAAAGACCCTGTCTAAGCACAGTCCTATTCTGAGGTACAAGGAGTTAGTACTTCAACATATGAATTTGAGGAGGACACAGTTCAGTCCATAGTACATAGAAAGAACACTATTCAAGCACACTTAAATGTCTGCTGTTCAAAACACAGAACACTGCTATCAGCTACATCTGGAATGTACATTTGGATCACAGAAGGATCAAAAAAAATACAACTTCAAGGTGATTGGCATTGTTAACGTAGGATAATCGTGTTATCTTTCTGCTTGAAAAGTAGTACTCACACAAATGTGTATCAAAATGTATTTCCAAGTCTAGATAATTGTCTGTCAATTCACTATATATCCTGACACTCAAAAGTTTTTCTTTGGATGTTTTTGACTAACCAGCCTCTTCATTCTATGTGAAAACTCAACAGTTTTAACTCAATAGCCCAAACTAAAAAACACAAAATATCAATGAACCTATTTGCAGGGAAGGAATAGGGATGCCAACATAGCAAACAGACTTGTGGATACAGTTGGGGAAGGAAAAGGTGGGGAAGAATTAAGAGAGTAGCATCAAAACACGTACATTACCATGTGGAAAACAGATAGCTGATGGGAAGTCGTTGTATTACACAGGGAGCTCAATCTGGGGCTCTGTGACAACCGAGAGGGGTGGACTGGGGTAGAGGGTGGGAGAGAGGTTCAAGAGGGAGGAGGTATATATATACATATAACTGATTCATGCTGTCGTATGGCAGAAATCAACACAATGTTGTAAATAAATAATCTTCCAATTAAAAATAAACTAAAAAATTAAATACACAGCTTAAAACAAAGCAACACAATTTGAGAAGATTTTAAGGATTATGCTTTACTAACATGATTCATGTATGTTTGTTACAGATGTGTGCATGAGCTTTCTTAGCATTCTGACATTAGAAACTATAGAAAAACATGGATGATTCAAGGAGGCGGATGGCCAGCACTGAGATAAGTGGAAAATCCTCAGTGTGATTTTTATAAACTAGAGCTGTGAGGGCCTCATGCTATTTGAAAACCATAACATATGGTAAATCCACAGTGATTTGTGTTTTTCACAACTTGTAAATGACAACACATAGCAGGATTTTATATTAGAAAATAATTTTAAAAATCTTTTAAAATGTATTCTTTAATAAATTTTTAAAGTATCTTTTTTTAGTTTAAAAAGATTTGGGTCTAATGTATTTGCAACAGAAAGTACTGACTATAAGAGCACAGTTTTAACAAATGTTTATACCAAAGTAACCATAGCTTTACAAGGATACAGAATGTTCATCCTAGAGAGCTTTCCATGTCCTTTCCAAGTATATTACATTGAATCATCTTTTCTCCTAGTTCCAATAAAATTTTCCTCTTTCTTTCCAGCCTTCACTAATACTGTCTTCTAGACCTTTCTGCTTCTGTCTGCTACCCAGTGTCAAAAACCATGACAGAATTATGCTTGCAGTAGTGATTTTAGCTTAATCACTAAATAGAGTTTTGCCCATTTTTTTTTTTGAAACGACATATAAATGTGGTAATATAGTATGAATGCTATAGTGACTGATTTCTTTTGCTCAATGTAGTATTTGTGAGATTCATCCAATTTTTTCACATGTATACTTATTTTTGCTCTTATTACACTGTAGTATCTTACTGTATAACATCAATTACTCATTTTTATGATGAACATTTAGTGTGTTTTTAGCTTGGGGCTGTTATAATTTCTATGAAGACTTTTCGACTTACTTTTGGCAAAATTTTGTCCTTATTTCTCTCAGAGATATACTTGCTGTTGTTCAGTCACTCATTCATCTCTGACTCTTTGTGACCCCATGGACTGCAGCATGCCAGGCTTCTGTGTCCTTCACCATCTCCCAGAGTTTGCTCAAATTCATGTTCATTGAGTAGGTGATGCCATCCAACCATCTCATCCTCTGTTGTCCCCTTCTCCTCCTGCCTTCAATCTTTCCCAGCATCAGGGTCTTTTCAAATGAGTCAGTTCCTTGCATCAGTGGTCATAGTATTGGAGTTTCAGCTTCAGCATCAGTCCTTCCAATGAATATTAAGGATTGATTTCCTTTAAGATGGACTGGTTGGATCTCCTTGCAGTCCAAGGGTCTCTCAAGAGTCTTCTCCAAAGACTCTTTAAACCACAGTTTAAAAGCATCAGTTCTTCAGGCTCTACTACAAAGCCACAGTTATCAAGACAGTGTGGTACTGGCACAAAGACAGAAATATTGATCAATGGAATAAAATAGAAAGCCCAGAGATAAATCCACGCACATATGGACACCTTATCTTCGACAAAGGAGGCAAGAATATACAATGGATTAAAGACAACCTCTTTAACAAGTGGTGCTGGGAAATCTGGTCAACCACTTGTAAAAGAATGAAACTAGACCACTTTCTAACACCATACACAAAAATAAACTCAAAATGGATTAAAGATCTCAACATAAGACCAGAAACTATAAAACTCCTAGAGGAGAACATAGGCAAAACACTCTCCGACATACATCACAGCAGGATCCTCTATGACCCACCTCCCAGAATATTGGAAATAAAAGCAAAAATAAACAAATGGGACCTAATTAACCTTAAAAGCTTCTGCACATCAAAGGAAACTATTAGCAAGGTGAAAAGACAGCCTTCAGAATGGGAGAAAATAATAGCAAATGAAGCAACCGACAAACAACTAATCTCAAAAATATACAAGCAACTCCTACAGCTCAACTCCAGAAAAATAAACGACCCAATCAAAAAATGGGCCAAAGAACTAAATAGACATTTCTCCAAAAAAGACATACAGATGGCTAACAAACACATGAAAAGATGCTCAACATCACTCATTATCAGAGAAATGCAAATCAAAACCACTATGAGGTACCATTTCACACCAGTCAGAATGGCTGCGATCCAAAAGTCTACAAATAATAAATGCTGGAGAGGGTGTGGAGAAAAGGGAACCCTCTTACACTGTTGGTGGGAATGCAAACTAGTACAGCCACTATGGAGAACAGTGTGGAGATTCCTTAAAAAACTGGAAATAGAACTGCCTTATGATCCAGCAATCCCACTGCTGGGCATACACACTGAGGAAACCAGAAGGGAAAGAGACACGTGTACCCCAATGTTCATCGCAGCACTGTTTATAATAGCCAAGACATGGAAGCAACCTAGATGTCCATCAGCGGATGAATGGATAGGAAAGCTGTGGTACATATACACAATGGAGTATTACTCAGCCATTAAAAAGAATACATTTGAATCAGTTCTAATGAGGTGGATGAAACTGGAGCCTATTGTACAGAGTGAAGTAAGCCAGAAGGAAAAACATAAATACAGTATACTAACGCATATATATGGAATTTAGAAAGATGGTAACAATAACCTGGTGTACGAGACAGCTAAAGAGACACTGATGTATAGAACAGTCTTATGGACTCTGTGGGAGAGGGAGAGGGTGGGAAGATTTGGGAGAATGGCAATGAAACATATAAAATATCATGTAGGAAACGAGTTGCCAGTCCAGGTTCGATGCATGATGCTGGATGCTTGGGGCTAGTGCACTGGGACGGCCCAGAGGGATGGTATGGGGAGGGAGGAGGGAGGAGGGTTCGGGATGGGGAGCGCATGTATACCTGTGGCGGATTCATTTTGATATTTGGCAAAACTAATACAATTATGTAAAGTTTAAAAATAAAATAAAATTGGAAGAAAAAAATAAAATAAAATAAAAGTATATACAATGAAAAAAAAAAAAAAAAAGCATCAGTTCTTCTGCGCTCAGCTTTCTTTATAGTTCATCTCTCACATCCGTGACTACTAGAAAAGCCGTAGCTTTGACTAGACGGACTTTTGTTAGCAAAGTAATGTCTCTGCTTTTTAATATGCTGTCTAGGTTGGTCATAGCTTTGCTTTCAGGGAGCAAGTGTCTTTTAATTTAATGGCTGCAGTCACCATCTGCACTGATTTTGTAGCCCCCCCAAAATAAAGTCTCTCACTCTTCCCACTGTTTCCCCATCTATTTGTGATGAAGTGATGGGACCGGACGTCATGATCTTAGTTTTCTGAATGTTGAGCTTTAAGCCAACTTTTCCACTCTCCTCTTTCAGTTTCATCAAGAGGCTCTTTAGTTCTTCCTCGCTTTCTGCCATAAGGGTGGTGTCATCTGCATATCTGAGGTTATTGATATTTCTCCCAGCAATCTTGATTCCAGCTTGTGCTTCATCCAGCCCAGCATTTCTCATGATGTACTCTGCATATAAATTAAATAAGAAGGGTGACAATATACCACCTTGACATACTCCTTTTCCTATTTGGAACCAGTCTGTTGTTCCATGTCCAGTACCAACTGTTGCTTCCTGACCTGCATATAGGTTTCTCAAGAAGCAGGACAGGTGGTCTGGTATTCCCATCTCTTTCAGAATTTTCCACAGTTTGTTGTGATCCACATAGTCAAAGGCTTTGGTGTGAACAACAAAACAGAAGCATTAAATAATTAAATATTTTACCATATTTAAATTGTTCTATTTTCTCTTTGTGCATCTGTAATAATAATCACTGAATTTCTTTTATGAAAATTTTCAGTGATATGGTGATATAATAGTTTGACTCTTATCTTGGCACATATGCCAAACTGGACTGTTTTATTAAAGTGGCCTAGAGAGCCTCATTAATTAATCCTCTCTCTTTAGAGACAATATAAACTAATAATGTATATGTTAATAGAATAGGGATTTAAACAAATAAAAATTTTTGATAAACTTTTATATACATATTTAATTTAAACTTAACAATGCCCCTGAAGATGATATTATTTTCTTTTGCTAGAAAAGGAAACAAAACCCCAGATTTTATAGAGATTTTAGTTGCTAAAGTTCATAGCAATTTAATAACATATGTGGAACTTAAATCTATCTTTTCTAGCTACAGATCCAAAGCTCTCTTGTCTCTCTATAAATAGTAAGCATATATTAAAGCATGAATTCTATTATTTTCAAAGCATAATGGTAATTTTAGGATTGAAATAAATCATATTTATTAGAGTATATTAAATGTTTTTATATAATTTAGAATATAGCTTTAAAATAAGATCCTTGTATAAATTTAGTATTATATTCCAGAATTCATTGTTTGAAATGCACTGAATTTGTTTGTAGTAAAACTAGCATCTTATTATAGGAATAAGTTTTTAAAAATGGTATTTTTGAGCCAAAAGGATTTTTCACATGTATTTTTATTCTAATTTGGTTGTCAATAAAAATATACTGGAGAAATCAGAATTGCTCTATAGTCTGGTGCTCTGTGATTTTAGGCATGTTCTCTAGTATCTTTGAATGAATAATGAAGCTTTTAGAGGAAATTTCTTCCTGTTATTATACTAAATTGCATTGTCTTGCTAGAATGCTCACTTGGTCTGTAGAAACAATTCTAGACTAGCAAATCCACTGTTTTTCTTTTTTTAAGCTTAGGTACACCAATACTGATAGTATATACTACTTGGATTGTTTCTTCATAATCATCTATGAAAATATATAAGCATCATATCATTGAGGCTAGAAAAATGGTTTAACTTATTTGACGTATTTTAAGTTTTAAAAGGCATCATGTCAAAATAGACTGGCAGTCAGAAACCATAGATTCCCAGCTTACATCTGAAGCTGAAAAATCATTGCAGATCTCATTTTTTTAACTGTAAAATAAAAGATTTACATTAACTGGAGCTCAAAGGTCTTAAAGCTCTAAAAATGTGTGTACTCATTTTATGTATGGTTTTCCTTGTTTTTTTTTTTGTTTGTTTGTTTTTTAAATCATGGTGACTCTGTCTGCTATTGCAGTTCTTATTTTGAAATAGGGGTTTTATTTTTTTCCTTTTTTAAATGAGAGGGAAATACTTTTTGCAGATTATGTCATGCTCAGTTGATTAAAAACTGATGCTTGGGCTGTATATTATGATACTAAATCAGAGTCCTTGTTTTAGGTTCTTCTGGACAGAGGCTTTATATTGCTTTTGAATAGAATGCCATTCTTTTAGAAGGCTTGCTAGAATCCTCTCCCTTTGAAGAACAGCCCTTTATAGCTCTCCAGTCTTCATTTCCTCCCAATACTTTCAATGAGATTTTCATTTCATATCTCATTTGCCTTGTATATTTGAATAGTGCATGTTTTAAAGATGATTTCACAAAACTAAGCTTTACTGAGAGTTTTTTCACTTAGTATCTTTCAGAGGTCATTTAAAAATTTTCCGTCATAGTTGCACCTCATAAGCAATCACTGGCTTGTAGTGAGGGTTCAAAATGGTTTTTTTTAGTTGAATTGACCTCAGTTGAATTACGAAGAAATAAGATAAATGAGTTTGTAAAATATAAATGTTCATTTGTTTTAGCACTATCTTTGGAAAGACCATCCTTTTCCTTCAATTACCTAGGCACTTTTATGGAAATAAATTGACCATATTTGTGTGAATATCTTCTTTTTGAAAGTGCTTATTCCATTTTGTGTTTTCATTCTTCATCTATTACTTTGTAGAAATTCTTTATATATTGTGAATATAAATCTTTCACTGAACATATGAAAATATTTAACTCTCTGTTGATTTTTCACTATTTTAGTGATGTCTTTTCATGAGTGAGTTCCTCATTTTAGTAAAGTTCAATTTATCACTTGTCTTCTTTGTGTTTAGTGCCTTTTGTGATCTGTTTAGAAATCTCTGCCCAACCTAAAGTTAAGAGTATGTCCTTTTATTTTTCTGAAGCTTTATCATTTACTTTTACATTTATGTGTACAATCTATGTACAGTTGCTTTCTGTATCATTTAGGCATCAACATTCATTTTTTCCTCCATATGGATATCCATTAGTACAAAAGAGTTTATTCTTAAGCCCTCTTTTTCTCACTTGTGTGTAATTGCACATTTGTTATTAATTAGGTAAACATATCTCTGTGAATCATTCTGGACTCTCAATTTTGTTTCAGTTTTCTATTTTTTTTATCATTGTTTTAATTACAGCTTATATAAAACCTTTGACATATGATAGGTTAAAGTGTTAGTTGCAACAGTCATGTCCAACTCTTTGTGACTGCATGGACTGTTGCCTGCCAGGCTCCTCTGTCCATGAAATTTTCCAGGTAAGAATACTGGAGTAGGTAGCCATTCCCTTCTCCAGGGGATTTTCCCAACCCAGGGATCAAACCCAGGTCTCCTGCATTGCAGGCGGATTCTTTACTACCAAGCCATGATAGGATAAGCCCTCAATTTTATTATTCAAGATTGTCTTGGCCATTCTTGGCCCTTAGTTATATAAATTTTGAAATCGAATAGTTTATTTTAACTGTAATATAGCTTAGTATTAGCTTTAATAATAATTAAGCTGGCTTATTCAAATCTCCACACTAGACAGGTTAAAAGTCTACTATTTTGCATGACAAATTATTTTAAAATACCAATGTGACCTGTTCCAATTATTTGAATCTAAACAGAGTCTTTTAAAAATATCAGTAAGAAAGTGATTTTATGTTCTTTAGTCATTGGAAAGTGGTACTAAATTTGCCAACCTTCCCTGACATCAAAGTGGTAAAAATAAAACATCAACAAAAATCTGTAAAGCAAAAAGAGAGAATATAGTTTCAGCAAAGATAAAATGTCTCATGCTCCTGAGCATGGTAGTTTTCAACCCTATGGTACTTGAGAGAAGTTCCTCAGGTGGGTGGAAGTGAAGGGCATGTGTTTTCTAGAGCAGAGTCCCTACTGCCCATCTGTGAGAGGCAGTCAGGGAGACACCTCAGCTCAAGGTGTTGTTATGAAGTGAACAAGCTGGAGCATTGTTGATAATTTTATATTTGTTTATGGTCTTTCTTGGTGACAGAGGATTTTCATCTTGCTTCCCATCCTTTGCCTGTAGATAACTACTTCCAATTTTATTCAGTTAGTATTAAAGTTGTTTTTAATACATAATAAACAGTTTTTCAAAGGAGTCTGTGTCAAGCCTCTCAATAGTATAAGCTTCATTGTGGAAGAAAATGTATTGAGACAAACACATTCTTATCAATCTTATAAGAGGTGGGAGTTTTTGAAATGATGGTTTAAAAAAAAATCCAGATTCTACAAAGAATATTTAAATGATTCCTTAATAGTAAGAAATAGCCTGTTGTTGTTCAGTTGCATCCAATTCTTTGCGACCTTATGGACTACAACATGCCAGGCTTCCCTGTCCTTCACTATCTCCAGGAACCTGCTCAAACTCATGTCCATTGAGTTAGTGATGCCATCCAAATGTCTAATCCTGTGTTTCCCCCTTCTCCTCCTGCCCTCAATCTTTCCCAGCATCAGGGTCTTTTCCAATGAATTGGCTCTTCACATCAGGTGGCCAAAGTATCAGAGCTTCAACTTCAGCATCGTCGGAGCTTCAGCTTCACCATGTTGGAGCTTTAACTTCAACATCAGCATTGGAAGAACTCCAGTCCTTCCAATGAATATTCAAGATTGCTTTCCTTTAGGATTGACTGGTTGGATCTCCTTGCAGTCCAAGAGACTCTCAAGAGTCTTCTCCTACACCACAGTTCACAAGCATCAGTTCCTCAGCACTCAGCCTTCTTATGGTCCAAATCTCATATCCATACATGACTACTGGAAAACCATAGCTTTGACTATATGAACCTTTGTGGCAAAGTGATGTCTCTGCTCTTTAATACACTATCTATGTTTGTCATAGCTTTTCTTTCGAGGAGCAAATGTCTTTTAATTTCATGGCTACTGTCACTGTCCTCAGTGATTTTGGAGCCCAAGAAAATGAAATCTGCCACTGTTTCCACTTTTCCCCCATCTGTATACCATAAAGTGATAGGACTGTATGTCATGGTCTTAGTTTTCTGAATGTTGAGTTTTAAGCCAGCTTTTTCATTTTCCTCTTTCACCTTCATCAATTCCATTTCTGACTGCTTCCTATTATACCTAAAAGAAATTCTTGAACAATTTATAAATTATATCAAAATACACAGAAAATTTCAAATTTGAAGATGTGGAGGATTTTCATATCAACTATTAGTAAAGCCCGTTATGTTGTATTCAGAATTGACTTAATGTATTTTTACCTATTTAAAAAAAAATTAGTCTCAGGTGTACAACATTGTGATTCAATTTTTTTTTTACAGATTATGCCCATTAAAATTACAATATGGTGCTGCTGCTGCTGCTAAGTCGCTTCAGTCATGTCCAACTCTGTGCGACCCCATGGACTGCAGCCTACCAGGTTTCTCCATCCATGGGATTTTCCAGGCAAGAGTACTGGAGTGGGGTGCCATTGTCTTCTCCTAAATTACAATATAATAGCTTTAATTCTCTGCACTATACAGTATATCCTTTATTTTATACACAGTAGTTTGTATTTCTTAATTCCATATTCCTGATTTGCCCTTCTCCCCCTTTCCCTGTTTTTTCAGCTTTATTTATTGACCTTTCTTATCCACCATGTACTGTGTCTGTATTTCTGCTTCATTTAAAGCTCTCAGTTTAGTGATTTCTGAAGTGGTTCATGATCAGCTCTAGATCAGATCATCATGAGATTTGAAGATGTAAAAGCAGTGGTTTCCCTCCTACAATGAAGTGTTTCTCCCATAAAGAAGTGGGTGAACTTATTCTTTATCCACTCTGGGATTATTATAATGAGTTGGTCTATTAGGCTGTCAATAAACTAAAAATATTTATAAATAGCATGAAATGAAAGAATGTCACCGTTTTTATTTGTTGTTGTTGTTATATCATCTTTTTTTTTTGGACAAAATATATCAGAACTATGATTATATTTGTTTAGTTCTAGATGTTCTAAGGGTATAGGTTGGCAATCCCAGATGCCTCAAAATATGAATTGTGGGTGTTCTCTTTCAAATAAAAAAATATTGTCTTTGATGTTATTTTTATTTGGTGAGTTGTTAAGAATACAGCAGAAATCTGATTTGTTTTGCAGTTGATACTTTACTTAATATTTTAAGGATTTTCCAATTTTTTCCCATTCAGATGATATCTTTTTTGGTAGTTTTTGTAGTATTATTATATAAGTAGGTAGCAAATAATCAAGGTACAGAATTTTAAAGTATGTGTACTGAATATTACAGCTTCTCTCTTTCCCCTGTCCCTCACACTCAATTTTCAGCAGATATAATCACTACTTTTCTGTTATTTCTAAAGATTTTAAGAGCATCTGTACATAAATGGATTAATACATATAAAATAGATATAGATATATTTTTTCACCAGTGATTGAATAGTATATATGCTGTTCTGCACCTTGCCTTACTTCATTTAATAATGTATCTTGGATTATTTTTCATATTTATACCTGTAGATTTTCTTTAATACTTTTAATGATGACATAGTGTTCCCTTATATGAGGTTACATTAAATATCTTTACCCAGGGTTTTAGCCAATTGGACATTAAGATGATTTCCAATACTTTATATAACAAATCATGTTACAGTGAAGATATTTCTACATTAATTTCTTTATACACATACCTGTTCCAGTTACCCACCCACCATTCATATGTAGCTGTATCTCCTTCACACATCCTTTCCAGCATAGCATCAAATTTTTTTTGTCTTTGCTAACTTAATAAGTGAAAATAAAGTCTTTCATGGTCTTAATTTGCATGGGTGTTAACCTGAATGGGGCTTCCCTGGTGGCTCAGAGGGTAAAGCATCTGCCTGCAATGCAGGAGACCTGGGTTCGATTCCTGGGTCAGGAAGATCCCCTGGAGAAGGAAATGGCAACCCACTCCAGTACTCTTGCCTGGAAAATCCCGTGGACAGAGAAGCCTGGTAGACAGCAGTCCCTGGGATTGCAAAGAGTCGGACACGTCTTCACTTTCACTTTCACTTAATCTAAATGAGGTTCAGTTTTTCTTTCTACGTTTGAATCATTTGTATTTACTTCGTTAAGCAAGTATAGAGTCTAATAACCAACTGAACATATCACTCAATTTAAACTGTCCCTTCTATAGGTAGGAACTTCTCTGCTCTGGGAAGCACCCTACTTTATTTTTTACTCCTTTTTAATCAGCCCTTAAATTGCATCTGGTTATTCTAGAACTGGGATAGAGAAACACAGGCAAGACAAAGACCAGGAAAATCTTACCTTCATTGTGCCACTTGAATCTTTTGCTGGGGTCTGTTAAGTATGACAATGCCAACACTGACTCTTTTGCTTATAGGATATTTTTGTGGGTTTCCCTGGAGATTTGCCTACTGGGAATCTGTGAGCATAGCTTCTTTGATGAGGGCCATGCTGTCTTTGCTTGGCTACTTTTTACTCCAATCCAGTCTCTGGAATTCCTCAAATCAACCCACTGTTGGGGGCTCTTTGCCTTACCAAGTGGTTATGTTAGATTGTCTGCTTTTTAAGATGACTCAAAGTGGGTCTTTTGATGAGTTCATGACTCCTCTCACAGCATCACATATTTTGATGTTGATGAACATGTAGGGAATTCCCAAAGCAGCCCTTTCTTTGTGTCCAGACTTTGGTCAGTTTTTTTTTTTTTCTTTTGATTTATCATGGCAACTGTTTTACTCCAGTTATTGGCTGGTTCCTTTCATTTTACCCGTGTTGAAGAGATACCAAAATTCCATCCCAACAACTTTGCCCAAAGAAAATTCTCTATCAGACTCTTTAGCCCCGGACTTGCAGTTTTTTCACTTAATGCAACTTAGAAATGAGTAATGCGCGGGCAGAATTTGCTTCATAATCTCTGTAATGTCTTAGATTTTAGGATATTTGGGATTCTGTATATTGCTTTCAGTCTTTTGGATATCAGCCCAAACTTGAAGAAAGCAGTAACAGTCACAGCATCTTATTACACACATATGATACAACAAATCCCCAAATCCCAGCAACACATGGTTCTCTCTTTTTCTGATTTCCCCAAAGCACGATAATTCATCCTAAGAAGGGAAATAATAATAAAAAAAACTAAAATAATGCATATTTATAACAGGAACCAATCTAAGCATTTAAAATATATTTAACCTCATTTAATTCTCACAGATACTCTATGAGGTAGGTACTGTTATCTTTATTTTATATATCAGGAAACTGAGTATGAAAGAGATTAAGTAATTTGTTCAGAATTACACATCTAATTATTACTGAGCCCAGATTTTGAAAAAAAGTCTGTTTACTGAGTCTATGATCTTAATTATTACATTATACTGATTTCCATTAAAATCTTATTTGTTTCCAGGGAAACAAAATGAAATATAAGTAAAAAGTACCTTCATTTCCTATTTGGAACCAGTCTGTTGTTCCATGTCCAGTTCTAACTGTTGCTTCCTGACCTGCATACAGGTTTCTCAAGGGGCAGATCAGGTGGTCTGGTATTCCCATCTCTTTCAGAATTTTCCACAGTTTATTGTGATCCACACAGTCAAAGGCTTTGGCATAGTCAATAAAGCAGAAATAGATGTTTTTCTGGAACTCTCTTGCTTTTTCCATGATCCAGCGGATGTTGGCAATTTGATCTCTGGTTCCTCTGCCTTTTCTAAAACCAGCTTGAACATCAGGAAGTTCAAGGTTCACATATTCCTGAAGCCTGGCTTGGAGAATTTTGAGCATTACTTTACTAGCATGTGAGATGAGTGCAATTGTGCAGTAGTTTGAGCATTCTTTGGCATTGCCTTTCTTTGGGATTGGAATGAAAACTGACCTTTCCCACTCCTGTGGCCACTGCTGAGTTTTCCAAATTTGCTGGCTGTATATTGTCACCCTGTTTATTTAACTTATATGCAGAGTACATCATGAGAAACGCTGGGCCAGAAGAAGCACAAGCTGCAATCAAGATTGCCGGGAGAAATATCAATAACCTCAGATATGCAGATGACACCACCTTTATGGCAGAAAGTGAAGAGGAACTCAAAAGCCTCTTGATGAAAGTGAAAGTGGAGAGTGAAAAAGTTGGCTTAAAGCTCAACATTCAGAAAATGAAGATCATGGCATCCGGTCCCATCACTTCATGGGAAATAGATGGGCAAACAGTGGAAACAGTGTCAGACTTTATTTTTCTGGGCTCCAAAATCACTACAGATGGTGACTGCAGCCATGAAATTAAAAGACGTTTACTCCTTGGAAGGAAAGTTATGACCAACCTAGATAGCATATTCAGAAGCAGAGACATTACTTTGCCAACAAACATTCGTCTAGTCAAGGCTATGGTTTTTCCTGTGGTCATGTATGGATGTGAGAGTTGGACTGTGAAGAAGGCTGAGCACCAAAGAATTGATGCTTTTGAACTGTGGTGTTGGAGAAGACTCTTGAGAGTCCCTTGGACTGTAAGGAGATCCAACCAGTCCATTCTGAAGGAGATCAGCCCTGGGATTTCTTTGGAGGGAATGATGCTGAAGCTGAAACTCCAGTACTTTGGCCACCTCATGGGAGGGTTGACTCATTGGAAAAGACCCTGTTGCTGGGAGGTATTGGGGGCAGGAGGAGAAGGGGACAATAGAGGATGAGATGGCTGGATGGTATCACTGACTCGATGGACGTGGGTCTGGGTGAACTCCGGGAGTTGGTGATGGACAGGGAGGCCTGGCGTGCTGCAATTCATGGGGTCGCAGAGAGTCGGATACGACTGAGTGACTGATCTGATCTGATCTGACCTTCATTTCTGGTTGACTTCACATCTTTTGTTGGCTACTGAACTATTCTTGATGTGCAGACTCAAATTTGTTTAATTGGTAATTTTCAAATTATGCTAGAATTGAAAGACACCTAAGAGGAAATTTTATTTAAAACTCAAGAATTCCAGTTAAAGATTATTTAGAATAAACTAGCAGCTCAACTTATGAAACAAAGTGGGGTTGACAATTCTTGATTAAAAATGTAGCAAAGGACAACCAAAAGTACATATTATAAATATTGACATATCAATACTTGAAATCAATGAAAATGACTGTAGAGAAGAGAAAAAAAATGGAAAAAATTTTATTTGAATATTCATAATTTGAAGCTCCAAAGTTCCTCTCCACCTTCTCTTTTCTTATTTTTTCTGTCTTATTTTTCAGTGTTTAAAAACAACCAATAATAAGTTTGTATTCAAAAGTAGAAAGAGAAAATAATCATGGGATGTATCTTCCTTTTTAAAACAATAATTCGAAGAGTTTATATAGGCAATTCAGAATGAAGTGTCTTTGGATGATCTCATCTCGAATTTAGCTTTGATCCTAATGATATTTTTATTGAGTTAATAAATAAACATTTTAATATCAGAACTAGGCTAAATTAATACTTTTTCATCTGGAAAGTATTTTCTAAAATAGGCTATATTTAACAAATTTAATTGCTTCATTTCCTGTGTGGTCAATTTAAATTACTCCCCATTTTTTCCCATTTTAATTTAACTGCAATTATTTTCATAAAATATATTATTTTTGTGTAATTGTTTCAAGGAAACTGGAAATCTATCAACTCTCTTGATCACATTTTATTGCTCATGTTTCTGTTATTGGAAACTTTCTTTAAGCTCATTATTCCACCAAGTCCAAGATTCCTGGCTCAGTCTGACAAATGTATGCCAAAAGATTAGATTTTTCTTCAATTTTTAGGTGGTTGCAAATTTGCCATGTGCAACTTTAGATGTTGTCAACTTCATATGTCATTGATTATTTTTGTAAGATATAAGTTGTAAAGGTCTCCATTAACAGACTTATGTAAACAATAAACTTTACTTCCTGTTCCATAAATCAATTTACTTTCTAACTCTAATACCTATTCCTCAGCCAGGAGAAAACTTCCTCTCAATTACTCCTGACACTTTGTTCTCTGTAAAATTGTATTTCCTCTGTATAACACATGCAATTGTATCAGGTGTATCTTATTCTCAGTAGCAGGTTCACTTAAGTTGGTAAAATGCCTGAGTCCAGTCCTCATGACTCTTCACATATTTCTTTTGATATTTTAGAACAGAGATGATCAGTGAGGTTTCCTGCCTTTCTTCCCATCTATGTATACACAATGCAAGCATTTCTCTTTGATATCTGTCTACTCATCTTCCTTGAGGTGTTGATGGCAAATAGAGCACAGATTCCCTTGCTCTGATAATATCGGGACATCTCTTGACTTCACTGCTTGAAGTTTTTGTTTTAATCTTTGGGGCAATAATCCCACTTACTTTCCTGTTTTGCCAAGAAACACAGTCTTTGCCCAGAGATCCCTTTCATTCATTTATAATTATTATTTTTAACACCTAAATTCTTCTTAGGGTTTAGGGCAGATAAAAACAAACACTTTAGCCCACTTCTACATTATATTCTCCTACAAATTTCCCAAGGTACTGAAATAAGGGTTGGACTTCTTGCTTGAGTAAGACCCAAACAAAAACAATAATAACAACCACTGCTCCCAAAACCAGAAGAAAATAGGAGGAAAAGTATTTCAAAATATTATAAAGCCATGTTAGTGTATTATAAAATCACATTAGTGTAATATTTATGTGATCAATTGCCAAATTTCCACATGCTATAGAATGTTATACTAATAGAATGTGATACTTCAGTCAGGTTATTTTTGAAATATATAGTAAAATTTCCCTTGGGATGTTTCAGCTGCTGTGAGCTTTAGTTTGTATTCATTTTTTTCAGCAGTAGTATTAAATTAATTGCTGTGAAAGGCTCAAAGTATGGTTTTATTTTAGTAAGAAACTGAGGACATTCCTAGAACAGAGGTTTGTTAGATAAGTTTTGAGCAAGGTGAAAATTATTGGTTTCTGGCAAGTTGTGTATTCATTATACTGGGGAAAAGTTATGTTTAACAGGACAATTGTTGGCTTATATCCATGTTTCTCCTTGTTTTGTGTTTTATTTTTTTTAGAGAGAAAAAGAAACAAATTTACAGATTTGTGAGGACATCTAGGAGGTCAGAGGTGCAAAATTAAAGCCTTTATTCATTTTCCTCTGAAACAGGAACAATTATGATGATTTGATGTACCCCTGACTGATTCAACACAACTCCCATCCACCCAGCTTCATGAGAGGGGAAATTCACCAGGCACATGGGTAGAGTACAAGGGTCTAGATGACCTAAAAGAGAACTTATTTACAGTTTGTGTGTTCCTGATCTAGGGAGCTTATCCTGGCTCAATCTGTGTGTGTTTTGAAGTGAAAGTTTAGCAGGAAGTGTTACATAGATTCCTGTGTGTATAAAAATATAATCTGTGTCACCCGGGGCTCAAGGCCAAGATTATTAGGACTCAGCAATTATTAAACATAATAATAAATGTAATATTAAACATAATAACCCAAGACGATAGAATTCCTCTTTTCCTACCTTACACTAGTGTGGGGGCATGTCACAACAGTAGACAAAAGAGACTGCGGAATTGAATCAACATGCTTCCCAGGTATTGGAGGAGGAAATGGCAACCCACTCCGGTGTTCTTGCCTGGAGAATCCCATGGACAGAGGAGCCTGATGGGCTGCGGTCTATGGGGTCTCACAGAGTCGGACACGACTGAAGCGACATAGCAGCAGTAGCAGCAGCTTCCCAGGTAGTCTAGTGGTAAAGAACCTGCCTGCCAATGCAGGAGAGATAAGAGACACGGGTTCAATCCCTGGGCCAGGAAGATCTCCTGGAGAAGGGCATGGCAACCCACTCCAGTATTCTTGCTTGGAGAATCCCATGGACACTGGCGCCTGGCAGGCTACAATCCAGAAGGTCACAAAGAGTTGGACATGACAGAAGCGACTTAGTTTGTGGCAACAAAAGCCACAACAGAGCAGCAACTGGCCTGCCAAATGTGCCCAGACTTTTCTATTTTCTTTCCAAGATGTGATTGGCACTGACTCATTCTTGTTTTGGATAAGTGAAGCCTTATAAAATTCTTGGATTTTCCCCAGTGGTAAAACATTCTGCCTTAGAAATAGAGAAATAGGGAAATGGGTCTTACAGTTGACCTTACAATTAAAGTTATTTTTACCAGCAAATGTGTTTATTTGGGAATGGCAGAGGAATTACTTGGACATGGCAAACCACTGGCAGATCTGCAAAACACAGGAGAGGAATGAGGAAGGAGTTGGGAGGGGCTGCTTTAATGGAAAGTCCATTGCAGGAAAGTGAGTTTCTCCTTGGCACTTTTGGCGATTTCTAATTAGCTGGGCTGTTGATGGGCAAAGAGAAAAGTCTTCCTTCCTCCTGCTGGGGTAGTATAGTAAGCTTCTTCCTCCCCAGAATTGTAAAATAAGCTACAGTGAATGGTGTGTGTGTGTGTGTGTGTGTGTGTGTGTGTGTATGTGAGAGAGAAAGAGAAAGAGAGAGAGTGCTTTCCCTTCAGGGCTTCCTGATTTCATTTTAAATGAGGTTTTCCTTTATTGATTTTCACAAAATTAAATATTAAAGATGAATTTTAGCCAACAGTGTATTGAAGAAAAATATCAGAGGATTGACACCACTATTTGATATCATGATTTTCTATAAACTACTGCAACTAAGACTGTGGTCTTGTTGAAAGAATAAACAAATAGATTAATGGAGGAGAACAAAGCTTCCAGATATAGACACACAAGAAGATAGTCAACTAATCTTTCACAAAAAGCAAAGGTGATGCAATGGAGAAAGGATAGTTTCAATGAATGCTGTTAGAAGAAGTAGATGTCCTTATATAAAAAATAAATCTAAACACAAACCTTTCACAAAAACTAACTCCAAATGGATCATAGACTTTATGTGTAAAACACTAAACTATACAGCTTACAGAAAATAACTTAGGGAAAATCTAGGTGGTGGTGGTCTTGAGTTTGGCAATGAGTTTTTAGACACACTTAAAGCACAGTCTATGAAAGAAAAAACTGAAGGTTGTACTTCATCCAAATTAAAATCTTCTGATCTGTAAAAGATACTGCTCAGAGAATGAAAAGATAAGCCACAGACTGGGAGAAAATACTTGCAAAAGACATATTTGATGAAGGATCAGAATATACAAAGAATTCTTAACACTGAACAATAAGAAAATAAGAAACCCAATTTAAAATTGACAGATCTGAATCTTTGCCAGAGAAGATATATAGATGGAAGATAAGCAAATGAAAAGATAGTCCACATCATATGTTATTCAGTCAGTCAGTTCAGTTGCTCAGTCGTGTCTGACTCTTTGCAACCCCATGAATCACAGCACGCCAGGCCTCCCTGTCCATCACCAACTCCTGGAGTTCACTCAAACTCACGTCCATCGAGTCGGTGATGCCATCCAGCCATCTCATCCTCTGTCATCCCCTTCTCCTCCTGCCCCCAATCCCTCCCAGCAACAGGGTCTTTTCCAATGAGTCAACCCTTCGCATGAGGTGGCTCAAGTACTGGAGTCTCAGCTTTAGCATCATTCCTTCCAAAGAAATCCCAGGGCTGATCTCCTTCGGAGTGGACTGGTTGGATCTCCTTGCAGTCCAAGGGACTCTCAAGAGGCTTCTCCAACACCACAGTTCAAAAGTATTGATTCTTCGGTGCTCAGCTTTCTTCACAGTCCAACTCTCACATCCATACATGACTACTGGAAAAACCATAGCCTTGACTAGATGGACCTTTGTTGGCTAAGTAATGTCTCTGCTTTTGAATATGCTGTCTAGGTTGGTCATAATTTTCCTTCCAAGGAGTAAGCGTCTTTTAATTTCATGGCTGCAATCACCATCTGCAGTCATTTTGGAGCCCCAAAAAATAAAGTCTGACACTGTTTCCACTGTTTCCCCATCTATTTCCCATGAAGTGATGGGACCGGATGCCATGATCTTCGTTTTCTGAATGTTGAGCGTTAAGCCAGCTTTTTCACTCTCCTCTTTCACTTTCATCAAGAGGCTTTTGAGTTCCTCTTCACTTTCTGCCATAAGGGTGGTGTCATCTGCATATCTGAGGTTATTGACATTTCTCCCATTAATCTTGATTCCAGCTTGTGCTTCTTCCAGCCCAGCGTTTCTCATGATGTACTCTGCATATAAGTTAAATAAGCAGGGTGACAATATACACTCCTTTCACTATTTGGAACCAGTCTGTTGTTCCATGTCCAGTTCTAACTGTTGCTTCCTGACATGCATACAGGTTTCTCAAGAGGCAGGTCAGGTGGTCTGCTATTCCCATCTCTTGAAGAATTTTCTACAGTTTATTGCGATCCACACAGTCAAAGGCTTTGGCATAGTCAATAAAGCAGAAATAGATGTTTTTCTGGAACTCTCTTGCTTTTTCCATGATCCAGCAGATGTTGGGAATTTGATCTCTGGTTCCTCTGCCTTTTCTAAAACCAGCTTGAACATTATTAGGGGACTGCAAATTAAGCAACAATGTGATACTGGAACTACCTATTAGAGTGGCAAGAATCCCAAGCACCAACACCACCAAATGCTGACAAGAATCTAGAGCAACAGGAGCTCTCATTTATTGCTGGTGGGAATGCTGTATGTTTCTTTGGAATTCTCTGTCCTTTCTGATAAATTTTTCTTGAGTATAAAACTGCTCTAGAAAATAATTAATTAAAAATTTTAAATCTCTGTAAAACAAACTGGTAAAATATGCTATGTAATTTATGTGCAAGTAAGAAAACGAATGCACAAAAAAGTGTAGTAACTTATCAGTGGTCACTTTTTTTTTGAGGCTAAGCCGGCCCTGAAGACTTTGTCCTGGTTCAGATAATTAGTCATCAACCTCATTTCTATCACCTGTCTCTACACAAATAACCTCTGCTTTATACTGTGTCATTCTGTTTTGTCATATTATCATTTTCTCATTTAAAAAATATTCAAATATTTATAAGCATAATCAGTCCAGTTCAGTTACTCAGTCATGTCTGACTCTTTGCAACCCCATGGGCTGTAGCACAGTAGGCCTCCTTGTCCATCATCAACTCCCGAGTCCATGTCCCATGTCCAAACCCATGTCCATCGAGTTTCAATCTATCCCAGCATCAGGGTCAAGTCTTTACTAAAATGTTAGAAGTTATATGGAGAGGCAAAATAACAGATCAAATGTAAAACAGAAAAATGGCATATTTAATTTTCATACTTTTAAAAGTCTCAAGCCACTTGTTGCTGGGATTTTTTATTCAGCCCATTATCTTTGGAAGAATCCAACTTTATATTATTTTTTGACATTTCACTTGTTCTTCAATCATTTCTTTCCTTTCCTTTTTCCTCAATGAAAAGTTCTAAGAGAAAAAAAAATGAGAGGCTGAAAAATATTACCCAGTATTTCTTTTATGTTATCATGTAAAATATCCCAATTATTTCTATTCTATTCTTTTGGCTTTCCCTACCAAGTAACCTCAGCATGCCAGTCACTAGCCTGACACTCATCAATTTATTAACACCCCACCAAAGAAACATTACTCTCCAAAGAGGAATATTAATGGTTCTCCTGAGCCACACTATATAGATAGTTCCATTTTGCATTTCCATAATACTCTCAAAATTAATGTCAACATGCATAACATATAAGTTCTGTTTAGACCTGTTGAATAAAAAAACTACTTCTTACCAGATATGTAACTTAGGGCACATTACATGAATTTTGGTAATTTCCTTTTTTTATCTGTAAAATGTATATGATAATGGTCCTTAATAAGGTTATTGTGAAAAATAAGTGAGTTAATATATGAAAATATATGAAATATATGAATATATGAAATATATGTGAATATGTGAAATTTATGAAATGAGTTAATATATGAAATATATGACTCATTTGAAAAGACCCTGATGCTGGGAAAGATTGAGGGCAGGAGGAGAAGGGGACGACAGAGGAGGAGATGGTGGTATAGCATCACCAGCTCAATGGACATGGGTTTGGGTGGACTCTGGGAGTTGGGATGGACAGGGAGGCCTGGCATGCTGCGGTTTGTGGGGTCGCAGAGAGTCAGACATGACTGAGTGACTGAACTGAACTGCATATATGAAATAAACTCAGAACAAAGTATCAATGTTTTAATACAGTGTGGCTTTATTAATTTCACATATTAGAGACATAAAAATCTCTAAATTTAAAATATGCTTAATGTTGCAATTATTTCATGGGAATTCTCTCATCTTGAACCTATTCCCACAAATATTCAAATTATCCATATATCAGCAAATTATACTTTATACTTACCATGCTAATACAATTGTCCATCACAGAAGACTGCTTACTATAGATGATCCTGATGATCAAAACTAGTGAGTTCTGTCCTCACAAAAGCAACCACATAGAA
Organism: Bos taurus; assembly: GCF_002263795.3. NCBI lineage: Eukaryota > Metazoa > Chordata > Mammalia > Artiodactyla > Bovidae > Bos > Bos taurus. Next base: position 35,697,307 of record NC_037328.1, on the reverse strand, counting down.
TCTAGAATTAGTCCCATTCCATCCAAATGAGGTAAAGTATTAAGACAAAGATAATCACCCCATTTTGGAGGAAAAATGTGCTAGGAGCTGAGAAATAAAGTGGATTAAGAATTTGATTCTGTCTTTTAAGAATTACCAGGCAATCCTAAATCATATATATGTATGTATATATATATGTATGCATATATATCCATATCTGTATCTCTCTGTGTATATATAATATAAATAAATATATTTAAAGGTCTGTGATCCTTTTAAAGTAGACTCTGAAAGTGCTTGGAAAGCAGAAAATATAAACATAAATCTTTTTCAGATAAATGTTTTCATGAGGGCAGGTACTTTCATAGGAGAGAGTCCCACAGTCCCAAAGTCATTGCAAAAGTACACTTCAACCTGTATTTGAATGGCCCACAGGAGCCCGTTCATATTAGTGCTCAACAATATAGGAGGATTTTGGCATCTTACATTTTTGTGGCACCCATAGTAAAGAGCACCTCTGGATATTTTCTCATTGTTTAATACTTTTAGAAACAAAGACAGCATTTTTTTTTAAATCGTAAATTACCTGATGTCGTATATGCAACAATCTAGCTTCCTTCCAAAGCTAGTAATACAGGAGAAAAGGAAAAGAGCAGGAAAATTGCAGAAATGCCCTAAAATAATTAGCTAGATCAGAATCAGACCTGGGATACGCCTGAATCACTTGGGAAAACTTGTTAAAATACAGATGACAGGACTCCATATGTTGAGATTCTATTTCGGTAAGTCTGTGATGGGCCAGATATTCACGTTTAATAAGCTCTTCTGATGATCCTAAAGCATACTGAAATTTGAATTCCCCTGAATAAGGCTAGCAGAAGGAACAAAAGGAAGGTCTGTATGTAGGCCTTTGGGAGTCAGGCCTTAAACTCAAATTCCTAAAGGTGTGAATGGCAAGGAGGGAGAAGCTGTTCATTCTTCTTTGTTTAAATTACTTGATTTTAATATTAGTTTCTAAAACCTTGTATGTATTAACATTTTGGTTAATTAAGGCAATTAAACTTGTTTCTATCAAAGTGACTAAGGATTAATTTATCTATCTATGTACTGAAAGTGAAAGTCATTCATTCACGTCTGATTCTTTATGATGCTATGGACTGTAGCCTGCCAGGAAATTTTCCAGGCAAGAATATTGGAGTGGGTAGCCATTCCCTTTTCCAGGGGATCTTCCTGACCCAGGAATAGAACCAGGATCTCCTGCATTGCAGGTGGATGCTTTTACTGTCTGAGCCACCAGGGAAGCACATTACATACAAATATGCAGTGATATTCTCAACACAATTATTTTGAATTTGCTCAAGAAAGTTAGGAAATTAAGAAAAAAAGATCAGCAGTTACCCAAGCTAAATACGTATATTATTTCCAAAGACACTGGTTTAATTGTTTGTGCTGCTTCATACCACACTGCTGCTGCTGCTGCTAAGTCGCTTCAGTTGTGTCCGAATCTATGTGACCCCAGGGACAGCAGCCCACCAGGCTCCCCTGTCCCTGGGATTCTCCAGGCAAGAACACTGGAGTGGGTTGCCATTTCCTTCTCCAATGCATGAAAGTGAAAAGTGAAAGTGAAGTTGCTCAGTCGTGTCCTACTCTTCGCAACCCCATGGACTGCAGCCTACCAGGCTCCTCCATCCATGGGATTTTCCAGGCAAGAGTACTGGAGTTGGTTGCCATTGCCTTCTCCGCACTATGTAATGATAAAAACAAATAAGATCAAATAGAATAAACAAATAAAGAAATATGAAGAAATACTGACTTCTACAGAAACTAACCTAAAACATTATAAAGCAAGGTCTTCAAAACAAGGGGACAATAAAGGATCATGAACAAATATTTAACAATTATGGAAGTTTTATCATAAACTATTTTACAACATCTCTTACAGTGTATACTGAAATAAATTCCAGATATGTTAAACAAATGTGATATCTTAAAACTATAAAAAGTCGAACAGAATATTTTATTTCACCAGTTGATGAATATCTTTGTTTATCTGAAGAAAGTAGAAATGGCAAGAAAAAAATGATAGACATAAACATATACATTCATATATAACACTAAAAATTGAACTACTGTAATAGCTTAGAAAAAGTTGTATTTCCATTTCCACATAATGGCTAAGTGGCTCCAACAAATAAAGAGCTAAATAAGATTTATAAGAAAAAAGGCAAGATACTAATAAATGAAGAACCCAAAGTTGTAAAAAGAGATTTACACAGAAGAAAACACAAAACAAATCAATTTTGTTTATTTATGTACTTCCAATTTTTATGCTACTCTGCACTGAAAAAGATTTGTAGAAGAAAAAGTAAAGAAACAGATAGGAAATATTCATTCTCTTTAGTAATTAAATCATGAGTTTAATTATAATTTTATTTTTATTTTATTTTTTGTTTGTTTTTTAATTTTTATTTTATTTTTTAACTTTACAATATTGTATTGGTTTTGCCATATATCAAAATATAATTTTAATCTCACTAAGTTACATGAAATCTTTTCTTAAAAGAAACCTATTACCAATACAAGTCCACTTTGCAATTAATGACTATAATTTATAGTGGTAATGCTATTATAGTTGACACTATCTTTTGGAAAGCAATATGACAGCAGATAAATAATATGAAATATAAACATAGACATACAGTTGAATGAATAGTAAGTTTAGCTCTTAGTTAGCAATATAATTTCAAAAAGAAAAATAATATTTGATGGAGGATTTTCATCACAGTATAATCTTTCATTTCAGCTAAGATAACACTTCTTAATTTCTTATTTCTATTTAATTATTTTTATCCAGAATAGTATAAATGAGTTGGTAAATTTAAATAAATAAAATAATATTCTGAAGTTTCTCATAAAATAATTATTGAAACTAGGGAAAACCAAAAAATTCTGAAATGATATCAAATATAACAGTATAAATTAGAATGTCTATCTATTGCATTTCTTGAAAAATCATTCATTGGAAACAGATTGGACATTGGGAATTCTCTGGCAGTCAGTGGGTAGGACTCTGGGCTTTCACTGCTGAAGGCTTAGTTCAGTTCAGTCACTCAGTCATGTCCGACTCTTTGCAACACCATGGAGTGCAGCACCCCAGGCTTCCTTGTCCATCGCCAACTCCAGAGTTTGCTCAAACTCATGGCCATCAAGTCATTGATGCTATCTAACCATCTCATCCTCTGTCATCCCCTTCTCCTCCTGCCTTCAATCTTTCCCAGCTGAGGGCTAAGGTTCAATCATTCTTGGTCAGGGATAAGCCTTGTGGTGTGGCCAAAAAAAAAAAAAAAAATGGAAATCACAGATTAGACAATGCATTTGAGATTCATTCATTCATGTTATGTGAATCAGTAGTTCATTCCTTCTTATTAGTATTCAAATGTATAGATGTATCAGAGATTGTTTATACATTCACCAGTTGAGGGATATTTGGGTACAGGTTTTCATGTAGTGAAAGCAACCATACTTAAAAGGCTACATACTATAGGCTTCTACATGTGACATTTTGGAAAGAGAGAAATCTATTGTGACAGAAATCAGATTTGTGGTTGGGTTAGCAAGGGCTGGAGAGAAGAATGGATTTCAAAGGGGTGAATAATTCATTTCCTAGGGCTGCTGTAACAACTTACTATATACTAGGTTATTTAAAACATATTAATGTTATAAGTGCTTTTGGTGAATTTCTCAGATGGAAATGAGAAATGTGTTATTAGACATCGGGGAAAAAAGATGATTTTTGTTATTAAGTGACAGAATACTTGGCTAAATTGTGTTCTGACTTTGGGAATTAGAATTTGTAAAGTGATGAATTTGGATACTTAGATAAGAAGGTATCTAAGCAAAGGGTCGAAAGCATGGCCCAATTTTTCCTTGCTGCTTATGGTAGAATTAAAGAGAAATGGAGGTAAAGTAAGGAAGGAACTGTTAAACTAAAGTGAACCAGCAATTGATGATTTGGAAAATTCTCAGCCTATCCATATTGTTAAAGATGAGAAGTTTGCCCTGGAGAGAAGTTTGCCCCAGGTTGGACCACATGCAGAATCTCATCTATACTTGATTTAGATGAGTTAGAAGATGAGACTAGGGACTTACTGAATTTATCATATTTAGATGAGGTTTTGGATTTAGAGTTGATGCTAGAATGAGGTTAGATTTTGGGGAATGTTAGGAGTGGGTGAATACATTTTGCATGTGAGAAAGAAAAGAATTTGGGGGGACCAGAGAGAAGACCACCATTGGTTAAACTGTGTTCTCCAACAAAATATGTTCAAGTTCTACTCCCTGATGTCTATGAAAGGGACCTTGTTTAGAAACAGTCTTTGAAGATGTAATCTATTTCAGATTCGATCATTCTGAGTTACCGTAGGTCCTAACTCCAACGACTGGTGTCTTTATGAGAGAGTGAGAAATTTTTGATACACAGATGCACAGGGAGAATCACATGTGAAGATAAAGGTAAAGATTATAGTGATGCACCCACAAGCTAGAGTGCCAGGGATTGCTAACAGAAGCTACAAGAGAAGCATGAAACAATTCCTTCAGAAGAACCAGTTTTATTGACACTTTGTTTTGGACCTCTAGCCACCAGGACTGTTCAGTTCAGTTCAGTTCAGTTCAGTTGCTCAGTCGTGTCTGACTCTTTGTGACCCCATGAATCACAGCACACCAGGCCTCCCTGTCCATCACCAACTCCCGGAGTTCACTCAAACTCATGTCCATTGAGTTGGTGATGCCATCCAGCCATCTCATCCTCCGTTGTCACCTTCTCCTCCTGCCACCAATCCCTCCCAGCAACAGGGTCTTTTCCAGTGAGTCAACTCTTCACATGAGGTGGCCAAAGTATTGGAATTTCAGCTTTGCATCAGTCCTTCCAAAGAACACCCAGGGCTGATCTCCTTCAGAATGGACTGGTTGGATCTCCTTGCAGTCCAAGGGACTCTCAAGAGTCTTCTCCAACACCACTGTTCAAAAGCATCAATTCTTCGGCACTCAGCTTTCTTCACAGTCCAACTCTCACATCCATACATAACCACTGGAAAAACCATTGCTTTGACTAGACGGACCTTTGTTGGCAAAGTAATGTCTCTGCTTTTGAATATGCCATCTAGGTTGGTCATAATTTTCCTTCCAAGGAGCAAGTGTCTTTTAATTTCATGGCTGCAATCACCATCTGCAGTGATTTTGGAGCCCCAAAAAATAAAGTCTGACACTGTTTCTACTGTTTCCCCATCTATTTCCCATGAAGTGATGGGACCAAATGCCATGATCTTAGTTTTCTGAATGTTGAGCTTTAAGCCAACTTTTCACTGTCCTCTTTCACTTTCACCAAGAGGCTTTTTCGTTCCTCTTCACTATCTGCCATAAGGGTGGTGTCATCTGCATATTTGAGGTTATTGATATTTCTCCCAGCAAACTTGATTCCAGTTTGTGCTTCTTCCAGCCCAGTGTTTCTCATGATGTACTCTGCATATAAGTTAAATAAGTAGGGTGACAATATACAGCCTTGATGTACTCCTTTTCCTATTTGGAACCAGTCTGTTCTATGTCCAGTTCTAACTGTTGCTTCCTGACCTGCATACAGGTTTCTCAAGAGGGAGGTCAGGTGGTCTGGTAGTCCCATCTCTTTCAGAATTTTCCACAGTTTATTGTGATCCACACAGTCAAGGCTTTGGCATAGTCAGTAGAGCAGAAATAGATGTTTTTCTGGAACTCTCTCGCTTTTTCCATGATCCAGCGGATGTTGGCAATTTGATCTCTGGTTCCTTTGCCTTTTCTAAAACCAGCTTGAACATCTGGAAGTTCACGGTTCACGTACTGCTGAAGCCTGGCTTGGAGAATGTTGAGCATTACTTTACTAGTATGTGAGATGAGTGCAACTATGTGGTAGTTGGAGCATTATTTGGCATTACCTTTCTTTGGTATTGGAATGAAAACGGACCTTTTCCAGTCCTGTGGCCACTGCTGAGTTTTCCAAATTTGCTGGCATATTGAGTGCAGCACTTTCACAGCATCATCTTTCAGGATTTGAAATAGCTCAACTGAAATTCCATCACCTCCACTAGCTTTGTTCATAGTGATGCTTTCTACGGCCCACTTGACTTCACATTCCAGGATGTCTGGCTCTAACTGAGTGATCACACCATCATGATTATCTGGGTCGTGAAGCTCTTTTTTGTACAGTTCTGTGTATTCTTGCTAACTCTTTTTAATATCTTCTGCTTCTATTAGGTCCATTCCATTTCTGTCTTTTATAGAGCCCATCTTTGCATGAAATGTTCCCTTGGTATCTCTAATTTTCTTGAAGATATCTCTAGTCTTTCCCATTCCAGAGTGTAGGAGAATAAATTTCTGTTGTTCTAAGCTACAAAATTTATGACAATATTTTGTAATTTATGGTCATTTGAAATCTCTAGGAAATTAATCCAGAAAATGAGAAAAAAAAAATTGGGAGTGATAGGCCTGTTCTAGATCTTGAGTTCAATGTTCATCAGACAATTATATCCATGTATCAAAACTATTGGGCACGAAAAAAGTGAATATTCCTGATGTAAATTTAAAAGATGAATTTTAAAACACATTGAAAGAAACTGTCAGGAAACAATGGAAAAGCATGAGGAAAGGAAATTAGACATGAAATTGGGGTACACTGAACTTGGGGTAACTTGAATAGTGTGTGTCTAGTTATTGGTGAGGTTATGTCTATGACTTGTTTTGTGGCATATTAGTCATTATTATGGTCAACTGCCATAGCTCTGTTCTAAAGTGAAAATGTAGATGCAAATTGTATGCTTGTATCAAAGTATTATGAGAAATTCAAATTAATAAGTAAATATTTAAAAAAGCATAAAATTAAAATGAACTACTTCTTACATTCAATCTTAATTTCTTTACAGTTTTCCAAAAATCCTGAGGGGATGAATAAATGTATTCATAAATAAATAAATTGAAGCTGGTAATATAGTTTTTAAGATTACTTTTTTTCATTTTCGAGAAAACTGTATTATAGGACATTAGCAGAAAGATAGAAAATGTAGAGTAAGTCATAGCCCGTGGCTGTATTGGTAAGATTCTGGGTTAGTAATATTTTGCCTTTCCATTTGAATGGCTACTAGTTCCAAATAATTTTTTTTCACTTAGAGGACAGTGCCAATGAAGCCACAGCCTATAAAGAATCTATTAAAGAATTCTATCTTATTGTTCCATGAAAGATATTTCAAGCCATATGCATCCTCTTTTGAACTGGAAAAGCATGATAGACAGTTGGAATCTTTGAGGCTTAAATATACTTCATCACAAGTATCTCCTGGTTCTGTTGACCTGGTCTCTTCTTTAAACAGGTGCCTGATGCAGTAAGGAGAAACTGGAGAAACAGTGGACGTGTGTGTGCATATTTCAATGGTTTTGATAGTCTAGATATATGATATGACTAATGTATATTCTACTGGTCAAAATTGGCTCCCTGCTCTTTGTCTTTGCTCTTTTACACATAACTTTTGGGTAGATGGTCAACTTTATAAGGATAACTGCTGAGACTACATTTAGCTCATACTTCTGAGTTCTAATGTCTTATATCCATTGTATTCAACCAAATGGATAGTTAAAGAAGTCTAGGTGTCATTTCTGGCTCAACATGTCTAAACTAGGAATATCAATTTATTATTTCGTATTCTCTGCTCCTTCCTCTACAAATGGATGTTTTGACTTCTCCCTTTTCTTTTCTCATATCTCACCACAGAGAATCCATTGTATAATTTTATCAGTTGTATTGGCACTTTCTACCATTCATTCTTTTCTTGCTCTCCCTACTGCAACTAGACAAATCCTGTTCCTTATAATATTATTATACAATAAAAAAGAGATGTCTTTGCTCCTTTTTCATCCCTATCCCTACTTATGTATTTCTTCCAATTCATTATATACGTTGAAACATTTAATTACATATTCATAGAAATATAATTAATGGCCATGCTAATTTGAAAGCATAATAAATAAATAAATATATTTGACATAATAATAAGCCAAGGTAAATAAAAGTTACATACATGTATGTTTTTAAATAATAACATTAAAAATCCTTCAAAAATGATTCTGTTACTCTTTTGCACTAAAATGTTTTCATGAGGAAAAATGTGAAAAAATCCTTACCATAATGGTGCATTTATTTTATAGCTTTTAATAAGTGAATGGGGAAATTCAATAACAACATTTAACACTATGTAGAGAATATTCATTGGAAGGACTGGTGCTACTGACTCATTAGAAAAGACCCTGATTGTGGGAAAGGTTGAAGATGGGAGGAGAAGGGGACGACAGAGGATGTAATGGTTGGATGGCATCACTGACTCAATGGATATGAGTTTGAGTAAGCTCTGGGAGTTGGCGATGGACAGGGAGACCTGGCATGCTGTAGTCCATGGTGTCACAAAGAGTCAGACATGACTGAGTGACTGAACTGAACTGAGAGAATATTTAATACTACGGCACTGGAAGAGCTGGAGGGAAGTGAGAGCATGAGTGAGGTCTGTTTTTCCAGTCTCCACACTTTTTTCTGCCTTAAATGTGTGGCCACCCCAGAAGATCTTCCACAGTGTAAATGCTGAGGTTTTGCTCATTAAAATCTTTTCAGAATAAGAAAGTAAACTGTCATGACTTTGGAGACAGATGGCTTTTAGCTAACAATTAAATTTCTCTTGTTGCTCTTTTTATTTTTAAAATTTTACCTTGAGTCAATGGTAGCAATTTGTTTTTCTAGAAAATTGCCCATTGAAATAATTGTTTGAATTTATTGATATAAAATTTTAACTACATAAAAGATTTAAATATTTATTTTTTAACTCTGTCCCTTTTTTATTCTACTGTTGAGTCTCTTCTCTTTTTAATTAATTAAAAAAAATCTTGCTTGGTTTTTAGAGATTAGTTAATTCAATTATTAGCCTCTTTAAAAACCATTTGCCATTGTAAAATAGATGACCAGTGCAAGTTTGATGCATGAAACAGGGCACTCAAAGCTGGTGCTCTGGGACAATCCAGAGGGATGGGGTGGAAAGGGAGGTGGGAGGGGAGTTCAGGATGAGGGGGACACATGTGCACCCACGGCTGTTTCATGTTAGTATATGGCAGTAACCACCATAATATTGTAAAGTAATTAGCCTCCAATTAAAATAAATAAAAAAAGTTTTTCTTCAACTGTGTTGTTGAGATTCTCTGATCTTAACTCCTCACTCAATAATTTCTGCTTTTATTTTTTATTTCCTCCTCTCTACTCTCAAAAATGGAATTTATTCCATTATTGATTTATAATCTGACTCTATTATATGTCCTTTTATTTCGAACATTTCTTGCATTTTAATACCCTGAATACCATTTATTTTTAAGTACAATATTAGTTTTGTTCAAGTTTATTTTAAGTAAAACTTCAAGTTTTGTTATTTTTATTGTCATTTAATTTCAAACATTCTGTGATTTCCTTTTTGGGTTTTCTTTTTACCAATAAAATACCTAACATGGAAGGCTCCATGGTGTAGGGGAACAGAGGCTGGGCCCTGGCACCACACTGCTGTGTTCAGTCCATCCCTATGCTTACTAAACCTGAGAACATAGGCAAGTTAATTATCAGCGCTGTGTACTGTTCTCTCTTCTAAAAATGTGCATAAAAAGTAATGGCCTCACGCAGTTGTTATGAGGACTAAGTGAAGGGATGTCTGACCAGCACCTTGAACTGTATGCTGCTTCTTAAACTCTAGAGCCCTCAGTTTATCTCAGGATGAAATGAGCTGTTTTTCAACCTTTCTTATTTATCCATAGGTAGCATTTTGGAGAGTATTTGCAATATTTTAAAAATATATTTGAATAGGGCTACTCAGAAGAGAACCTCTAGCTGTGTCCTCCTGCTTCAAGACCATTTATCTACTTTAATATCTTCTGGCTTTGCCTTTTTGTCTTTTTCTTTCCCATGATGACATTGTCGTTTTTCACTCAGTTGTGTCCAACTCCTTGTGAGCCCATGCCAGGCTGCATGCCAGGCTGCAGCATGCCAGGCTTCCCTTCCTTCACTGTCTCTCTGAGTTTGCTCAAACTCATGGTGACATACTTTGTTCTAAAAACACATGCTTATATTAGTTTTGCCAAATATCAAAATGAATCCGCCACAGGTATACATGTATTCCCCATTCCTGAACCCATAATCAATCAATGCAAAAAAAAATAAATAAAAAATTAAAAAAAAATAAAAATAAAAACACATGCATGTGCACACATACACTTTAAAATATTTAATCTATAACTTCTGTTTTTGAAACAGAGAAGATCCTCAAAGCAAAATTAAATTCTTATTGGAAGTCCACAAAAACCAATGTTAGAATGTCAATGTATGGCAAAAAACCACAATATTGTAAAGTAATTAGCCTCCAACTAAAATAAATTAAAAAAAGCAAAGAGGTGATTGAATAAATGAATGAAGGAATTAAAAAAAAGAGTATTATCCTTACCTTCCTGAGAATTTTCTGACTCCCCACAGAAATGACAGGTGATAGCCAGGAAAGTTTGGTATATGTGTTTAAAGACATTATGCTTTTATAGAAAACAGTGCTCAAGTGAGACTACCTATTTCTCAAACTTAGAGTTGTCAATATGCATTCAGAATGGTTGCTTAAAAATTAGACATAGGTGAGATTTGCCTTTATAAGTGACAAAAATATGACTTTCAACTAAACAATTGTAGTTTTTACAAAAATTTATTTTCAAAGGGTTAAAAACCATGGTTGCTATTTACAGTCATACAGATATTTAAAAATATTTTAACAAAAACCAAAAATATTCATGGCACTCAGGTTGCAATGAAAATATACCCATGAGACAGGCAGAAATAACCTCAATATGAAAACACCTAAAAGTGATACTTGGCAGGTTTATCATCAGTTATAACAACATTAGATTTTTTCTCTCACATCAGAACTAAGGTGATGGCATTGTGTATTTTTAAAATGAAAGGCTGAAAGCTTATGAGAGCAAAAAACAAAAATGAATGTTGTCTATCTTAAGATATATTCTATTTTGTGAGAGATGGAACTAAATCTAGAATCAACAATCCTGATTGATTGATAGAAAAATATCAATTTTGGGGGAGATGGGATGATAGGTTTGGTGGTTCATCTTTTAGTATCAGTCAGTCAGTTCAGTCACTGTCTGACTCTTTGAGGCCCCATGGACTGCAGCACACCAGGCTTCCCTGTCCATCACCAACTCCTGGAGCTTGCTCAAACTCGTGTCCATTGAGTTGGTGATGCCATTCAACCATCTCATCCTCTGTCGTCCCTTTCTCCTCCCGTCTTCAGTCTTTCCTCAGAGTCTTCTCCAACACCACAGTTCAAAAGCATCACTTCTTCGGTGCTCAGCTTTCTTTATAGTCCAACTTGTACATCCATACATGACTACTGGAAAAACCAAAGCTTTGAGAAGATGGACCTTTGTTGGAAAAGTAATGTCTCTGCTTTTTAATATGCTGTCTAGGTTGGTCATAGCTTTTCTTCCAAGGAGCAAGCCTCTTTTAATTTCATGGCTGCAGTCACCATCTGCAGTGATTTTGGAGCCCCCCCAAATAAAGTCTCTCACTGTTTCCATTGTTTCCCCATCTATTTACCATGAAGTGATGGGACCAGATGCCATGATCTTAATTTTCTGAATGTTGAACTTTAAGACAGCTTTTTCACTCTCTTTTTTCACTTTCATCGAGAGGCTCTTTGGTTCTTATTTTGTGTCATAAGGGTAGTGTCCTTTTAATAAACAGGAGAATTAATTTTCATATATTTTAAAAGTATTGCATGTTCTCTCCAAAATGCTACCTATGAACAAATAAAAAGGTGGAAAGCAGCTAGTTCCATCCTGAGACAATTGGAGGGTACTAGAGTTTAAGAAGCAGGGTACAGAGGCTGAGCAGATGAAGTTGTTCTCTTTTGCTCTTTTCTTCCCAACACTGGAAAGTTGAGGATGTCATGGGAAATCTGGATCTTAGCCTGGACTTGAAGGGACTTTCCTGGTGGCTCAGATGGTAAAGCGTCTTCCTGCAGTGCGGGAGTGAAAATGAAGTGAAGTCACTCAGTAGTGTCCAACTCTTTGCGACCCCATGACTGTAGCCTATCAAGCTCCTCCGTTCATGGGATTTTCCAGGCAAGAGTGCTGGAGTGGATTGCCATTTCCTTTTCCAGGGGATCTCCCCAACCCAGGAATCAAACCCGGGCTTCCCGCATTGCAAGCAGACGCTTTACTGTCTGAGCCGCGGGAGACCTGGATTCAATTCCTGGGTGGGGAAGATCTCCTGGAGAAGGAAATGGCAACCCACTCCACTATTCTTGCCTGGAAAATCCCATGGACAGTGGAACCTGGTAGGCTATAGTCCATGGGGTTGCAAAAAGTCAGACACGACTGAGCAACTTCACTTTCACTTTCACTGGACTTGAAAGGAACAAGTTCAATTTTGATATCTTATCTTAAAAGTTGGCACAAAAACTTGGCTGAACCATGTGGGATGTAGGCTTGGAGCAGATCATAGTATAGACAGAATAGCCCTCCTTGAACATGTTCTTCAATTATGGTCCCTTTAAAAAGTGTTTAGAAATTATGTACTGTTGAGAGTTAAACTGTGGCTAAAAAAATCTTCAAGGAAGCAGTGTGAACATTCAGTTAAAACAGAAGAAGTCAAACAGTGAAACATTATGAAAGTAATGAAGATGCAATGCTGTTTTATCTGCTTATTCTTCTTTCAACCAAAAATGCAGGTTCATCCCACAGAAAGTACTCTCTCCAGCCTCAGTTAGAATCTGTCTAGGCCACTCATTGCCACACTGATTGCTTTCAAGATCTTTTTTTTTTTTAAATTTTATTTTATTTTTAAACTTTACAATATTGTATTGGTTTCGCCAAATATCGAAATGAATCCGCCACAGGTATACATGTGTTCCCCATCCTGAACCCTCCTCCCTCCTCCCTCCCCATACCATCCCTCTGGGTCGTCCCAGTGCACCAGCCCCAAGCATCCAGTATTGTGCATCGAATCTGGACTGGAGACTCGTTTCATATATGATATTATACATACTTCAATGCCATTCTCCCAAATCATCCCACCCTCTCCCTCTCCCTCTCCCACAGAGTCCATAAGACTGCTCTATACATCAGTGTCTCCTTTGCTGTCTCGTATACAGGGTTATTGTTACCATCTTTCTAAATTCCATATATATGCGTTAGTATACTGTATTGGTGTTTTTCTTTCTGGCTTACTTCACTTTGTATAATAGGCTCCAGTTTCATCCACCTCATTAGAACTGATTCAAATGTATTCTTTTTAACAGCTGAGTAATACTCCATTGTGTATATGTACCACTGCTTTCTTATCCATTCATCTGCTGATGGACATCTAGGTTGCTTCCATGTCTTGGCTATTATAAACAGTGCTGTGATGAATATTGGGGTACATGTGTCTCTTTCCCTTCTGGTTTCCTCGGTGTGTATGCCCAGCGGTGGGATTGCTGGATCATAAGGCACTTCTATTTCCAGTTTTTTAAAGAATCTCCACACTGTTCTCCATAGTGGCTGTACTAGTTTGCATTCCCACCAACAGTGTAAGAGGGTTCCTTTTTCTCCACACCCTCTCCAGCATTTATTGCTTGTAGACTTTTGGATCACAGCCATTCTGACTGGCGTGAAATGGTACCTCATAGTGGTTTTGATCTGCATTTCTCTGATAATGAGTGATGTTGAGCATCTTTTCATGTGTTTGTTAGCCATCTGTATGTCTTCTTTGGAGAAATGTCTATTTAGTTCTTTGGCCCATTTTTTGATTGGGTCATTTATTTTTCTGGAGTTGAGCTGTAGGAGTTGCTTGTATATTTTTGAGATTAGTTGTTTGTCTGTTGCTTCATTTGCTATTATTTTCTCCCATTCTGAAGGCTGTCTTTTCACCTTGCTTATAGTTTCCTTTTTTGTGCAGAAGCTTTTAAGTTTAATGAGGTCCCATTTGTTTATTTTTGCTTTTATTTCCAATATTCTTGGAGGTGAGTCATAGAGGATCCTGCTGTGATGTATGTCGGAGAGTGTTTTGCCTATGTTCTCCTCTAGGAGTTTTATAGTTTCTGGGCTTACATTTAGATCTTTAATCCATTTTGAGTTTATTTTTGTGTATGGTGTTAGAAAGTGCTCTAGTTTCATTCTTTTACAAGTGGTTGACCAGTTTTCCCAGCACCACTTGTTAAAGAGCTTGTTTTTAATCCATTGTATATTCTTGCTTACTTTGTCAAAGATAAGGTGTCCATATGTGTGTGGATTTATCTCTGGGCTTTCTATTTTGTTCCACTGATCTTGATTTAATATATTTCCTTATTATCTTCCTCTTACCTCTTTCTGAATTTGTCCCTCATTTCCACTTTTTCCTTTTTTCCATTTTCACTGACCCACCTTCAATCTCAACCAGCATTTCAACACACTAACATTTGGTGTTTTGCTAATTTTCTCCAACCCTATCTAGATCTATCCTCTCACACTGAATTTTCTTTTGTCTCCTCAAGCCCACTTACATCCTTAGCCTCTGTGATTAGAGTAGAACTAAATCCTAGTTTAACTCTCTAAAGCAATCCAAAATAAGATGAACTCATTCAAGTCTTTGCATTTAAAAGGGACTGCTGCTGCTGCTGCTGAGTCGCTTCAGTCACGTCCAACTCTGTGCGACCCCGTAGACGGCGGCCCACCAGGCTCCCCCGTCCCTGGGATTCTCCAGGCAAGAACACTGGAGTGGGTTGCCATTTCCTTCTCCAATGCATAAAAGTGAAGAGTGAAAATGAAATCGCTCAGTCGTGTCCTATTCTTCGCGACCCCATGGACTGCAGCCCACCAGGCTCCTCCGTCCATGGGGTTTTCCAGGCAAGAGTACTGGAGTGGGGTGCCATCGCCTTCTCCATTAAAAGGGACTAATATCACTCAAATAATGGATATTGCAATGTTCTTATGAAGTATGTATGGTGAACTTATAAAATCAACCATGTAAGCCCACATCCCTATCCTCACTCTTCATCTCCAAATTTGGAACTCACAAGTCTCAGTAAATCAAAGCATTGTAAAGTAGAAATTGAGAATCACAATTTCATTAATTTTGATGAACTATAATTCAGAATTTATTCCAGCTCATCAAATCAACCTTCAATTTATAAATTCTTTACTAAAATATCGATAATACAGTTTAAGCTAAGTTATTCCTTTTTGTTTTTAAATAAATTTTCATTTATAAGTGACTTTGTAGAGGACAAGCATTCAGCAAGTTTAAAAAAAAACAAAAAAGTTCTTTTTAAAATACTGGTTCAAACTATATTATGATCACAACTACTCCCTTTGAAACATAACTACAAAATCTCAAAGAGAACCAAATATTAGCTGGCCTCAAAAAAGAAAACTACACTATATATCATAATAGCATTTCATGGGAAATAGATAGGGAAACATTGGAAACAGTGTCAGACTTTATTTTTTGGGGCTGCAAAATCACTGCAGATGGTGACTGCAGCCATGAAATTAAAAGATGCTCACTCCTTGGAAGAAAGGTTATGACCAACCTAGATAGCATATTCAAAAGCAGAGACATTACTTTGCCAACAAAGGTCCATCTAGTCAAGGCTATGGTTTTTCCAGTGGTCATGTATGGATGTGAGAGTTGGACTGTGAAAAAAGCTGAGCACCAAAGAATTGATGCTTTTGAACTGTGGTGTTGGAGAAGACTCTTGAAAGTCCCTTGGGCTGCAAGGATATCCAACCAGTCCATTCTGAAGGAGATCAGCCAGGGGTGTTCTTTGGAAGGAATGATGCTAAAGCTGAAACTCCAGTACTTTGATCACCTCATGCAAAGAGTTGACTCACTGGAAAAGACTCTGATGCTGGGAGGGATTGGGGAAAGGAGGTAAAGGGGACAACAGAGGACAAGATGGCTGGATGGCATCACTGAGTCGATGGACATGAGTCTGAGTGAACTCTGGGAGTTGGTGATGGACAGAGAGGCCTGGCGTGCTGTGATTCATGGGGTTGCAAAGAGTCAGACATGACTGAGTGACTGAACTGAACTGAAAGTGAGGGAGGCTTCCTTGGTGGCTCAGTTGGTAAAGAATCTGTCTGCAATGCAAGAGACCTGGGTTTGATCCCTGCGTCAGGAACATCCCCTGGAGAAGGGAATGGCATTCCACTCTAATATTCTTGCCAGGAGAATTCCATAGACAGAGGAGCCTGGTGGGCTACAGTTCATGGGATCCCAAAGAGTCCAACAGGACTGAGCAATTAATGCTTTCTTTCACTTTGAAAGTGAGAGAAAGAATCTGACCTGAAAGTAGAGTAGGACAAAGAGAATTTGTTTTCCCACTAAGTTAGAGAAAAGTTTGAAGAAATATTTAAGAAGTGTTATGAAACTTGTGAAGACTTCACAATCTTCATTTTTTATTTGCATTTCAGAAAACTAGTAATACCTTCCATATGTATAACAATATTTTGTGGGTCATGGAACAAAAACCTTATGTGACAAAATAAAGGAAAATACATTATTATGGAAAAGAAAAAAATTACTTGTGACAATAACATTAAGAAATTTTATTGTGTTATGCAATTAAGTTAATGAAACCCAACAATGCAGCAAATTGACTACATTAATCTCTTCCAACTTATTGCCCTCATTTTCTTTTTTAACATTCGGAGACAACTTATGTTGTTAAGAGTGACAAGTTCAGGAGACATCTATTTAAATCCTTTGGAAACTTAAGATAGACAGAATGGTGGCAGTAAAAAGCATTTAATTAAGAGTCAGAATTCCTGGCTTCTCATTAAGAATCTTAATGTCCTATATACTCTGAACCATCAGAATAACTTGGTGTTTAATTACAATAATACTTCTCATAAACAGTGAATTTCCCTCAGCTTTTCAGGTTTACTGGAGAAGTAAATGGCAACCACTGCAGTATTCTTGCCTGGAAAATCTCATGGACGAGGAGCCTGGCAGGCTACAATCCATGGGGTCACAAAGAGTCGGACACGACTGAAAGACTTCACTTTTCAGGTTTACTGTAGTATATTCTAATTTCCCTTCTGTGTATCTTTTACTCAACTATAAAAGTATTTATTGGAGAGCAAACAAGTTTACAGGCATGACTCGTTAGTTGCAATCAAAAAGAGAAAAATAGAACCAGGAATTAAAAAAACCAGCAAAGCTGAAGAATGAGTAAAATTACAGGATTTTCTAGTGATATGATCTTGAGAGAATAAAAGATGCTGAAAAACATATGAACATGATCCTTAGAACTGCACTCATACAGCTATTAGGAGAGAAGCAGGACAACGTGTAGGAGAGAGTGACAGAGTCAGGCCGAAGTCCCAAGTGCTTGGAGCATGTTGGTATGAAATCCTTGTGGGTGATGTGAATGGAAATGCAGTTTTGAAAGTCTATATGTAATAATGTCTATCTGACTGGCTTCCATGAAGATTGCTCAGAGCTTTTGCCCTTTAAAGCACTCCAATTATTATTTACCTCTAGAGATGATGGTTGAATGCTGGAGTTAGGTAAAATAATCTCAAATCATTGTATCAGGAAAGCGTTGAGAATGTGGGCAGATTTCTCCGTATCTCTCTTTCCCAACTTCACTCTCTTGACTTTCTCTCATACACACAAATAATTACATACTTCTTAATATTTCTACCACAAGCAACAAAGCAAGAAATACTATAAAAATCTCATGAAAAATGGAAAAATTTAGGTGTTCAGTAAATAAGAATTCCATTATTATAAAGTACATCTTTTATTAATTTGCTTATTTATTTATAAATCATCTATTCCTCAAAGGAATTGAAGTGGCTACTTTAGGATATGTTGATGGTTCCTTTATTTAGTGTGCTATGGTCATTGTTTTATTTTTGTTACAGTTTTTAAAAGCATAATTTTCTAATTGCTTCACTCCTCAGATTCCAAGTCTTTTTTTTTTAAAAACAAGATCTGAAGTATTTTAATTGCATAAAGATTTTAGAAATGTATCCCGCGTTAGCAACAGAATACTCCTTGTGGCAATGTTGCTACCAAAGTAATTGACACATCAAGTGTGAAACACTCCCTCTTGTTAGATCTGAAAACAGAAATTCCGATGTAAAAGCTTTATTTCTTGAGAAGAAGGCTCTTCTGCTATAGGACTGACTTCTCACCCAGTGTAGAGCGTATCTGAAGCAGATCTCCTTTGCCATCAGTAGGCAGCACAGCCCTATGACAAAAAGCACTGGAGTGGGAGGCAGAATGCCAGTAAAGCACTATGGAGATACAGTAGGTAATAGTGCTTGAAAAAGGTGTGTAATTATTCCAAAACTTTCAAATACCTGTTTTTATATACATTTAGAAGTTGATATAAAATATGAAGGAAAAAAAGACTATGGGAGTTGGTCACTTTCTTGACTGACAGTGCTTCTAAGATTTTTTATTGCATTCCTTCCTTAGTCTTGTATTGTCTAACAAACTAACAAGGAAACCATTTGAAAATAGCTTTGATTGATAATCTAACAGTTTTGATGACAAGCAAACATTTTCCACTTTGTCAAATTCCTGATCAAAGAAGCTTTGGTTGTTTTGCAATTCATAAAAAGCAATGTCATCAAGTGCCCATGTTGAGCCTAAGTACAGTATCTCAATAAGGGGAACCAGCGTTCCTTTGGAGAAAGTGCTGATTTGGGGGCTGGGCAGGACATGTGCAAGATGAGATGGTAATACGTCACACCAAATAGCAAGGGACTGCTCAAAATGCTCATATTAAAAGGCTCTCACTGACTAAAAATCAGACAATTAGATAATCAAAAAAGATAATAACCACAAAAGATTGTATCACTTCAAATATATTTAGATCTGTGGGTTTATAATGGTACTAAAATATTAACTAATAGCTCAAAACTAGACCATGTCAGTGAACTAATCCATTATTTTGAAAACTGGCACAAGGAGAATCAAATATGTCTGAATGGCTGCTAACATCACAGAGAGAAAACCAGATATTATGTGTCTCAGGGTGAAAGACGATTACCTTACCTTTTAAGTAGTCTCATAAAAATAAAGAAAATAAAAACCGAGGCAAGTTTGATGCAGTCAATGAAATCCAGACTATAGGCGATTTCAAAGGGCACATTCCTCTTTCTTCAACACATAAATTTCATGGGGGAGGAAAGAGATGGAGAATATGACACTAGATTAGAAGAAAATTAATCAGTTGCCGTACGTGGACCATAGGTTTATGCTGATTACATGAAATATCATGGATGCAGACATCGCCCATGGTTCCTGGCACATAGAGAATGCTCCACAATTATTATTTCTTCATAGAGAAGGAAGTCTCTCCTCTGTTTTTACCTTTGGAGGTATTAAAAGATAACAATGTAAAATATTTTAAGCTAATTGGTAGAACATATTATTTTGAAGGGTGTATTTCTTGACTTTTCACTAAATTCTGTTTTCAGTTCTTAACATTTTTGAAGCATCGATATTGTTACAGATAGATAACTTCCTGAATTTAGCAATAGAGAAGGTCACTTTTCTCTTAGCAATCTGAAAGGAGTGTGAGAATGAAAAACATCTGACTTTTCCTGCCTTGTTTATTATGACATTTATTGAAGAAACTATTTTAAATCTTGGAATTTTCCCAGTGTCACTTTCCATTTTGTTGTAATATTCAACTTCCTATAAATAACAGCTTTCAATATTATCCACTGGTGACACTGATTATTTTTGCTAGGACTTTGGTTACTTGCTTTTCTCTTTTAAACTTGTTCATAACTGATTTATCTTGAGTATTGGAAAAATTTTTCATTGTTAGTGTTTCCAAAAGAATAGGAAAAAGGGCTTATGCTAGAGTCACAATATAGTTCAATTAGTAGGAAATAAAACTCATGATGACATCCTTAGAATATATATGGTCTTCCAGGTAGAATATAATTAGTCAAAATAGACAAGGGAAGCAGAGGTAGACAAGTTTTAGTTCTTAAAATGTTATTTTTAGCAAAGCTGGTGTAAGAATTCTTTCAGATGCTTCTTGGTGACCTAGATATTTTAAACACATATTTGAAACATACTGTAAGTGTGTGTGGCATGGAATGGATTACTATTCCTTTCTTCAGGGGATCTTTCTGACCCAGGGATTGAATCTGCGTCTCCAGCGCTGCAGGTAGATTCTTTACCATCGGTGCTACCAGGGAAGCCCCATATATATACATATAGAACAAGTATGAAGAAAGTTAACCAGGTGCTCTGACTGTCATAGTAGTTGACATTGGCGTTTATTCTGCTGACTACTTGAATTCCCTGATAATTTGAGGGAATGTCCTGTGTGCAGTGTTCGGTGGGATGCTGAGCCTGACTTTCCTCTATTAACAGCAAAGGGGGTTGGGCGTTTCCTCTCCCCACCCACTGGCACTGGTTAACTGATGCTTCCACTGAGACTTTGCATTTGGAGTGAATAAAATCAAGATATCATGACAGCTGAGGACTACTCACTGTGGCCACGGCAGAGTCACAACACAGGGATGAAGATGGCACACATCAATGCTGATACGGTGTCAGCAGTGGGTCAGGAAGTAGCATCTAGGGCTCAGGATACTTAAAGTAGTGTCTTAACCACACTGTTCTTGTGGTATAACATTGACTGCTTCTCTGCTGCCTAGCCTTCTGTGTTAGTCTGGGTTTTCTAGGTGAATAGAAAAAGGACTTCTAACCTCCAGAAGTGTGAGAATAAATTTTTTTTGTGTAACTACTAGTTTGTGGTACTTTTTTTTACAGCAACCCTAGAAAACTAATACAAAACCTTTATCACTTTTACAATCAGGTTTGTTTAGCAGTAATTGTATCTGGTTTGCTTTGGAAAAATAGTTCTTGGCTTTATCAGATTCTTTTATAAAAGCAAATATCACTCGCTTTTACTATCCTGAAATAAAATTCGTAGATAATACAATCCACCTACATAATTTCATAAAATACCAATTATTTTATTCCAATATTTTATGTACCAGAATTATACAATATCATGTCTTTAGAACCATCTAATTGGTAAGATTAATTTATAATAATTTTATTAACTTATAATAAAGTAATAAATGTTTCAATATTTAAATATCTTAGCAAGACTTCAGTAGAAGATGTAGAGAAGTAGTCAGATGTTTATACCAGAAGTGAAACATGCACAGGTTTTTGTTGTTTGTTATTAATGATTCAAATACCCTGGGTAGCATTACAGTATATGTTATGATTTTCTGAAATAGTTAACAACATTTGTTGCTTTCCAAAAATTAAAATAATTATTTTATTTTGTTTCCATGATAATTTCATCATTTACTTAATGATGCCATGCTAAGTTATCAAAACTCAGGTTAATGATCAATTCTTTTTGGAATCATTAACAACATTCAATCATAATTATTCCTTCCTTGCTGCTACTGCTGCTGCTAAGTCGCTTCAGCCGTGTCCGACTCTGTGCGACCCCATAGACGGCGGCCCACCAGGCTCCCCAGTCCCTGGGATTCCCCAGGCAAGAACACTGGAGAGGGTTGCCATTTCCTTCAATGCATGAAAGGGAAAAGTGAAAGTGAAGTCGTTCAGTCACGTCCGACTCTTAGCGACTCCACGGACTGCAGCCTACCAGGCTCCTCGGTCCATAGGATTTTCCAGGCAAGGGTACTGGAGTGGGGTGCCATTGCCTTCTCCAGTTTATATTTCCCTATATCTGTACCTGTCCATTTTTATACATGGATATTCAGGTATATGAGCAGCCTGATGCTGGAAGTGCTTTAGTAAGAAGGTGCCAAGTGCTTTTGGTTCTGTAAGAGTGAGAAGATCCGATCACAGCAATTGCGGCAGGCACTTCCTAGATATTGGAGATGGGCAGGGGGCAGGTCTGTGATGAGGACACTTCATTTACCTGAATGGGCTTTGGCTGGGATTACTCAGCTCTGGGGCCCCTCAACTCTAGGGTCCCCTTCAAAGTGCATTGGTAGGAAAAGGCTGTGGAACATTAAACATCTGTAACCACAAAAGTAAAACAAAACCAAGTCAATTTGCTAACTATGGTGTTTAACTAGAGAGAAAATGAGCTGAACAGTGGGTTAGGGTTTGTGAGGGAGCAGATACCTAACATTATTCTTCAGCTCTCCTGAGTTTGTTTTGTTCCCTGGAAAATAGCAGTGTTTGTGAATTTTGTGGTGATTTAGTCATCTCTGAAAGGAAATGGCAACCCACTCCAGTGTTCTTGCCTGGAGAATCCCAGGGATGGTGGAGCCTGGTGGGCTGCCGTCTATGGGGTTGCACAGAGTTGGACACGACTGAGGTGACTTAGCAGCAGCAGCAGTCATCTCTGAAAGTTGTGATATCTGAGGCTCCTTCATGTCAGAGGATTGCTTTGATATCTAGCAGGATATGTCTATCACACCTGGATTTGGATAAAGGAACTGAGAAAATGACTTTGAGCGGTCAGGCCTCCCTGGTCTCCTTTTCAAGATCACTTTTTACCAAAATGAGCTCCCCAATGTTGCAGAATTGTCAACACCATTGTGTATGCTATCCTTAGACCAGGATTACCATTTGAGTGATGGGTCAAGAACAGTTTCTGTAAAAAGAACAGCCTCATCCCTGAAATAGAACCACATCAGGTAGACATTTCTCCCTCTCTTGATCATTGTTAACTGTAAGGAGAAATAAGGAAAGATGGCTTTAACACATAAAATGAAGGTTAGAAATGAACTTTGGTGAAGTTGGATAAGACTTACAGGAATACCAGAGGGTGAGAGCCCTAGATCTGACCAAGATGTGTATTTTTCCCTTAAATTATCAAGAGCCCTGATTTGTTTAAATACTTGTAAATTCTAGTTCTCTTCTTTCTCTCTGTGTTTCTACTAGCGTGGGTGCTTGCTCAGTCACTTCAAACGTGTTCAACTCTTTGGAACCTCATAAACTGTAGCCCTCCAAGGTTCCTCTGTCCCTGGAGTTTTCCAGGCAAGAATATTGGAGTGGATTGCTATTTCCTACTCCCAGAGATCTTACCGACCCAGGGATTGAACTTGCGCCTCCTGTGTCTCCTGCACTGGCAGGGAGATCCCTTACCATTGTGCAACCTAGGAAGCCTTCCATTACTTAATTTTTTTTTTTTTTTTTTTTGAGTAAGGAAGTCATTTTGATTTAGTCTATATAATACACTGGCTTATTCTTTTCCTTTTAATTGTTTAAAGATTTGTGTAACTTTTAAAATTATGAGCACCTATGTACAGTGTGTTTAATTAAGAGATAATATTTAAGTAAGAGATAATATTTATTGAGTACTTGGTATGCAGAATTACTGTGGTGAGTCCTTCATATAAGCCATCTCATTTAATTCTCATCAAAATGGACAAGATAAAACTTAGAGTGTTTAAGAACTTGCTTTTAGCAATATTAGTGGTAGAATGAGAACTAAGATTTATTCAATTCCGAAACACATATGTGAATGCATGTAAGTCACTTCAGTCATGTTAGACTCTTTGCAACCTTATGGATTTAGCCCACCAGGCTCCTCTGTCCATGAAATTCTCCAGGCAAGAATACAGGAGCGGGTTGCCATGCCCTCCTCCAGAGGATCTTCCCGACTCAGGGATGGAATCCGTGCATCCTGCAGCTTCTGGATTGCAGGTGGATTCTTTACTGCTGAGCCGTTGGGAAGCCCCTCTGAAGCCCATACTTAAAGCCATTTATATTGTATGTACTGGTTCCTTGAGCTGAGGCAGTGTCATGACTTGAAAGAATGAGAATGAAGTTTTAGGATGGTGTACAAGTCTTAAGCCTACTATTATTTAATTCTGTGCCTTTAATGTCTTCATAAAATGATGGGATTCTATGGTTTTCAAACTGCATTCATGAAAGCCATAGAATTTGGCAGTTCTTTAGGGAGGGGTAAAGGATGAAATGGGCTGACAATTGGGCTCCAGAACTTGTAACTACTTTATAGATTGAGATTTCAAATAAAAGTTGGTTCTTCTGCTTAAAGACACTTGAAATTATGAGATAATTGGCAAAGTATCATCCTGATTTAATCTGTGATTTATGATTGTAAAATAGTCTTATATGTCTTAGATAAATACTGTTGAACTGATGTTTTTTGATTTCCTTTAATGTGTTGGCTTCTCTATGTGAGGTTTCTGATACTATCAACTTCAGAAAGTTTATTTGACTCATCTTTCATGAGATAAAACATGGTTTTTATGAAAGAAGCTTAAGCCTTAATACAGGAAGCCAAGACACTGACTTAATCAGTTCATACACTGAAAGCTTCAGCCACATTTTTTTTTTGTAAATGTTTGCTAAAAGAGATCAGAGAAATTGCATTTAGTAAGTAATTTTTCTTTTATTAACTTTCTGGTTATTGAGTTAACAATTAAGGAAAAAATAAGCATCACTTAAAACTGATTTTGACCGTTAAGGTTAATTTTGGGCTTCCCTAGTGGTTCAGATGGTAAAGAATCTGCCTATTTCAGTTCAGTTCAGTTCAATTCAGTCGCTCAGTCGTGTCCGACCCTTTGCGACCCCATGAACTGCAGCATGCCAGGCCTCTCTGTCCATCACCAACTCCCGGAGTCAACCCAAACCCATGTCCATTGAGTCAGTGATGCCATCCAACCATCTCATCCTCTGTCGTCCCCTTCTCCTCCTGCCCTCAATCTTTCCCACCATCAGGGTCTTTTCCATTGAGTCAACTCTTTGCATCAGGTGGCCAAAGTATTGGAGTTTCAGCTTCAACATCAGTCCTTCCAATGAACACCCAGGACTTATCTCCTTTAGGATGGATTGGTTGGATCTCCTTGCAGGACAAGGGACTCTCAAGAGTCTTCTCCAATACCACAGTTCAAAAGCATCCATTCTTCAGCACTCAGTTTTCTTTATAGTCCAATTCTCACATCCATACATGACCACTGGAAAAACCATAGCCTTGACTAGATGGACCTTTGTTGACAAAGTAATGTCTCTGCTTTTTAATATGCTGTCTAGGTTGGTCATAACTTTCTGCCTATTTAAAAAGATTTAAAGTTATTTGATGTTTTAAGACTCCGTAAGTTTTGACATATTAATGAATAGTTTTTTAGACCAATAAAACAATAACTAAAGCAATAAAAGGAATCAAGCACTGATGCTAATATGATTTGAATGCCAGCTCAGATGAATTTGCATCCATATTTTTTGATAGTTGTACATTTTAACATAATTTGCTTTGTGAGTGACTAAAAGTTTGCATTTTCTTTGAAAAGTGAAAATAAATCTATAGAAACACTTCTTGGTTTTGCCAGAAATCCAGTTCTGATACAATTTGCATGTGTGCTAAGTCACTTCAGTGGTGTCCGACTCTTTGCGACTCTATGGATTGTAACCCGCCGGTCTCCTCTGACCATGGGATTCTCCAGGCAAGAATACTGGAGTGGATTGCCATGCCCTCCTACAAGGGATCCTCCTGAGCCAGGTTTTGAACCCCCATCTCTAGTGCCTCCTGCACTGGCAGGCAGGTTCTTTACCACTAGCCCACCTGGGAAGCTCTGATACAATTTAGGAACAGCTATACATTTAAAGAATTCAGCATTATTTTAGGAGAGACTGTTTTCCAGCAAAGAAATTGTTACTAAGCTCAAACAAAGTTTTCAAAATCATTCAAGTCTTTAAACTACAGAGTTTTAAAATCAAATATTTTGTGAGGCATATATGATTTCTGGAGGGATATCTAACATTTTCCAGCCCATAAAACAGGAACAAGAAAGAATGCATCCTTATCAAGTCAATTCCTATTTTATTTTATAGGATTTAGTAATTCACAAACATTTTAACAGTATTTTATTCATATTTTCTCTTTAAAAATAAAAAAAATTAAGAAAGTAAATGAAAAATATAGCAATAAATTTAACTTAGAGAAAACTTTACTAATTTGAAAAGCAAAGGATCGATAAATCCATGTCTCCACACTAGAAGCAGATATTTAATTTTATCTTCAAGATAGAAATGCTGATGAGGTAGAATAACTCTTATTATTAAAAAACGTTATTTCATAATTCATCATGCCAATAAAAAATGATGGAGCTCATTTAAAAATCTGTGCTTTCGATCAGTAAGAGGTATTAGATTCCCAAAAAGGTAAAGTATCATTACTTGGTATCTAGCTTAGCATTATTAGAAAACTGAGCAGCAATGACTAATAATATTGTTGTTTATTTTATTCACCCATTTTTCATTTTAGTATGCTTTGTGTCCTGAAAATTTTTCAATTGTATCATCAGATTTATTCCACTGCTTTTAAAAATCATAATATAATTCATTACTCTCATATCACCAGAATCTCTTTTATTAATATTTTTGGTTTTAACCAGTGCCAGAAATTATCACTGGAATTGAAAATAGCTAGAGTTCCTTAATGTGAACCTTGGGTATCTCAGTTCAGTTCAGTTCAGTCGCTCAGTCGTGTCCGACTCTTTGCAACTCCATGAATCGCAGCACACCAGGCCTCCCTGTCCATCACTAACTCTCCGGGGTTCACTCAAACTCACGTCCATCGAGTTGGTGATGCCATCCAGCCATCTCATCCTCTGTCGTCCCCTTCTCCTCCTGCCCCTAATCCCTCCCAGCATCAGAGTCTTTTCCAATGAGTCAACTCTTCGCATGAGGTGGCCAAAGTACTGGAGTCTCAGCTTTAGCATCAGTCCTTTCAAAGAACACCCAGGGCTGATATCTCAGTTTTTAATAAAAAAATATGGCATGTACAAATTTGATATAAAATGTAAACTCCAAAAAGTAATATAATTTATAATTAATGTTAGTAAAAGGATTAAGGACAAAACAAAAAATAAAATGATAATACTATCTATATTTTAAGATATAAGTTTTTTATTCATTATTTTTGCTATTAAATGAATTGTTTCAGGCATTCTGAAATATTAATTCACTTAAAAAATATTTACTATCTGCTACGAACAAGGCAGTGTTCTATTCATATTTCAGAAAATTGTGATTTATTATAAATTCATCTAAGTAAAATTTCATGCTGCTTAACATCTGTTAAGCAATGTCATTTAAATGATGCCAAAACTATTTCTGTTGTGCTTAATATCTTATATATAATTGTTTATAGAAGAGTTGAGTTTGAAGCAATTTTAAATTTAAATAAGGTCAAATTTATCAGTCTTTATATTCCTCCCCAAGTGTTTTAAAACCCTCTCTTGTGATGCTTTCATATTTTATTATTATTTCATATTCTTTATCATTTTTAGTACTTTTCTTTCACCTTGATATTTAATTAGCCAGGTAAATCATCATTAGTATTGTTATTATTACCATTTTAAATTATTGTTATTACTTTTATTGTCAATCCTTATTTAGATGTACACAAATTTTATTCATTTCTTTATCATCATCATTTCTTAACTATCACTGTTTTCTTCAGGAAATTAATCCATGATGAAATATTAATATATACCTTCATAGTGGCTCAGACGGTAAAGTGTCTGCCTACAATGCAGGAGACCCAGGTTCAATTCCTGGGTTGGGAAGACCCCCTGGAGAAGGAAATTGCAACCACTCCAGTACTCTTGCTTGGAAAATCCCATGGACAGAGGAACCTGGTAGGCTACAGTCCACAGGGTTGCAAAGAGTCAGACACAACTGAACGACTTCACTTCAGTTCACATCATAGTTCCTTTAGTAGAGATTAGTGCATTTAAACTTTGTTAAAAATTACCTTCTTTACATTATTCTTTAATCATATTTAAGCTGAATATAGACTATTTTGCTGAATTATTTTTCCTATACACTTTGAAGGTATTATTTCATTATTTTCGGTGTGTGTGTGTGTGTGTTAGTCACTCGGTTGTGTCTGACTCTTTGCAACCCTACGGACTGTAGCCCGCCAGGCTCTTCTGTCCAAGGAATTCTCCAGGTAAGAATACTGGAGTGGGTTGCCAGTTCCTTCTCCAGGGGATCTCTGGACCCAGGGACTGAACCCACATCACCTACATTGCAGGCAGATTCTTTACCAGTTGTCAAGCTGCTGTTTCTGTTTTGGTGATTTCTCTCTTCTCCGCATATAGATTGTAAGGTTTTCCTGTATCTTTGATCCTGCATTTCAACTACATTCATGTAGTATGGATTTGTTTTTATTTTTCTGTCTAGGACTTGTTCTTTTGCAAGCTAAATATTTGTTTTTTTCAATTCTAGAAAACTCTATAAGTATTATTTTTTACATACTTTTCTTTATTCTTCTTCTAGAACATCAATAAAATGTACTTTGGAATTCTCCTATCTTCCAAGTGTCTCACTAGCTCTTTCACCTATTCTTTCTTTTTTTTTTTTTGCTTCTTTTCTGGATATTTTTCTTACTTTTATCTGTCAGTTCACTAATTCTTTCTCTAGTGATATAAAATCACTGTTCCTCTTAGGAATATAATGGGAACCTACTTAATAAGCAGGATTTTTATATATTAATACAAGTTATACATAAAGATATTAATCATGTGATGCTTTACAAGTTTTAAGAAACTACTGTGTTTCCTGTCCATTTTGTTTCTAAGTAAGATTTTTACTCTGTAATTAACAAAATGTAATTTAAAAATAAAAGCTGTATTTACTTAAATTTCTCAGTATCTTTTTTCATTATCATTTTAAATGATTATGAGATCCAACTTGGTTATCTTAAGATTTTTTTTTTATTGTATGTGTGATAGAATGCCAAGGCCTCAATAAAGACATTTAAGAGATTAAGAGAAATATAATTAGTTACCATTTTCAACTTTCTACCTCTTTAAATATTTTGATGGAGGGAGAAGAATTGTGTCAGTATGAGTATGAGATATGTAAAGAAATTGAAATGCTAGTAGGCCTGGTGAGTTATGTTAAGATTTGATTATTTGATTCAAAGAGTCACATGGAAACACTTAAGTTAGGCAAGGCAATTGCATATTGATATCTGGAAAGATCATTTAGAATTCATTGTGGAAAATAGGTGATAAAGTTTGATGACTAAAGGCCGGAAAATTGATTTTATATAGAAAGTTTTACATAGGAAGTAATTACACAGATTTCGTGATGGAATAGTTGTATGGATGATGGAAGAGTCAAGGTTCATGGCACAGGTAACACTAGACAAGGGTCGAGCCTGGACAAGGAACATCCAGTCTTCAGCAAGATAAACATGGACTGTCAGTGGGATAGCTAGGTGGGATGTCCAGTTATAGGTTTGAAGTTCAGGAGAAAGCTTTGCCCTAAGACAAAAAGCAGTGGGGACTGGTGAAACCCAGGAGCTAGTGGTATACAGAAAATTATAAGTGTTTCAAGAAAGACAGATTAATTAACATTATTTCAAGATATAGAAAGTAAACCAGATAAGATTGAGGGATGTTTAAGAGGCTACAACAAAATCATGTGAAATCATTTTCAGGAAATAAAGAAATTATGGCACTTACATTAAGTAGAATATAATGAAACTTGTAATATGTGGCCTTCATATATCAAGTTTGAAATACAAAAATATTAAAAGCAAAAAAGTGACATGTACAGTAAGGTGTTATTCATATGAATTGTTATAAAATATGTCATTAATATTGCATGCTGTTATAAACACAGATATACATATACATATATATGAGAAATTTAAAAAAAGACCAGTAGATTACACATAACTTCAAGGTATTGGGTCCTTCTAAAGAGAGGGAGACAGTAATGGGTGTATTAGGTATGACTTTTAACCACTGGTGGCTCAGATGGTAAAGCGTCTGCCCGCAATGTGGAAGACCCAGGTTCAAGCCCTGGGTTGGGAAGATTCCTTGGAGAAGGAAATGGCAGCCCACTCCAGTATTCTTGCCTGGAGAATCCCATGGACAGAGGACCCTGATAGGCTACAGTCCATGGGATCGCAAAGAGTCGGACACGACTGAGCGACTTCACTTTCACTTTAACCACATTTGTAAAATTTTACTTTCTTTAACCAAAAAAAAAGTGATCTAAAGCAAAGAACAACAAAATATAAGCACACATTAACTCTTGATGATAAGGGAGACTTATTGTTTAAATTCTTTGTATGTTTGAAATATGTCTTAATTTTCTAAAACAATTAGATTTGTACTGCATTTATGCAACATGCATAGATAAGAAATATAGTCAAATTTTAGTAGGGGTCAAGTTTTCTGGATATTTAAGAAACCCACACTTGAGTGTGAGGAGTGAGCAATAGAAGCAGCACATATGTAAGATTATTTCATAAATGGTTATATTAGCCAAAATCCAATTAATTCTCAAATATAAGGAGACTACAGTTATACAATTTTCATTCAGCCACAATTTGTGGTCATCTTTACCAAACAAGCTGGCATATGTGGTTACAGTCATAGCTAATCTCAGCCTATTAAAAATATTTCAAATTGGAAAATGAGACACTGTGTATTAATTTGAGTCTTCTGCTTACTGTTGTTCTTTAACAATGATACTTAATTATGGACACAGACATTCCTTTGCCATTAATAATGTGCATAATGTGCTAGATATATAACTTCTTTTTATAAAGAGGTTTCATCATTTAAATTCATGGAATAGTCAAATAAAGCCCGAGTTTAAAAATAAATAATACTGACTTAGTAGAGAAATGTACTCTCTCATAGCATTTCTATTTTTACTTTAAATGGTTGAAGAAAAGAGTTATGTATTTTTCCAGAGATACCAAATACATTTTTATTTATCTATGGTGCATATATTAAACCTCCATTTCCTATTAGCTGTTTTAAAACCATCCTTATTTTTTTTTCTTGCTTTTTTTTAAAATTTTATTTTATTTTTAAACTTTACAATACTGTATTGGTTCTGCCAAATATCAAAATGAATCCGCCACAGGTATACCTGTGTTCCCCATCCTGAACCCTCCACCCTCTTCCCTCCCCATACCATCACTCTGGGTCGTCCCAGTGCACCAGCCCCAAGCATCCAGTATTGTGCATCGAATCTGGACTGGCGACTCGTTTCATATATGATATTATACATATTTCAATGCCATTCTCCCAAATCATCCCACCCTCTCCCTCTCCCACAGAGTCCAAAAGACTGTTCTATACATCAGTGTCTCTTTTGCTGTCTCGTATACAGGGTTATCGTTGCCATCTTTCTAAATTCCATATATATGCGTTAGTATACTGTATTGGTGTTTTTCTTTCTGGCTTACTTCACTCTGTATAATAGGCTCCAGTTTCATCCACCTCATTAGAACTGATTCAAATGTATTCTTTTTAATGGCTGAATAATACTCCATTGTGTATATGTACCAAAAAAAAAAAAACCCACAGCAGCAAACAAGCAAAACACATCTAAAACAAGGATCACCAAACTTTGCCCACAAGCCAAATTCTGTCTGCCACCTGTTTTGTAAATAAAATTTTATTGGAATACAATAAATAAATAAATAAATAAATAAAACCATCCTTAATTGCCATAATCCAGTTTATCAAAAGTTTAAAAGATTTGTCAAAAATGAAAAAAAATTCTAAATATTTCCCAGATATTGAGATCATAGTCCTTGAGTTCACTGTCTCAGAAGAAAAACAATAACATACTACCATCATAAATTGGAGAAGGAAATGGCAGCCCACTTCAGTATTCTTGCCTGGAGCACGGGCAGAGGAGCCTGGCTGGTGTAGCTTGCATCCATGGGGTCGCAAGAATCAGACAACACTTAGTGACTAAACCACCACCACCACCATAAATCAAAAGAACTTCCTTCAGAGAATTTAACCCTAGATTCTCTAAGAATTATTTGTATCAGCATACATGGGCCAATTGTAACAGCCAAGTTATGCCAGTATAAAGCCTGTAAATGATCTATGCTTATTTGCATCAAGATTTGATTACAGTTGTAACAGTTCTTTCTTAAGATAATAGCAGAACTGAAAATCTCACAGGGAGAACACATGCCTCCTGGATGGGACTGTCAGAGTAATTTTAGATATCTTTTGATTTTGAATTTTGATCTCCCAGGGTTCAATCCTTGTCTGTTTTGAATCCTGGTGGACTATGAAATTTGATATGTTCCAATGTGAAAATAATGAAGTCAAGTTCAAGGTCACCAATAGGCATTGTTACTTACAGAAAATAGTAACAGCTTGTTCTGACCAAGGAATAGTCAAGTGAGACAAAAAATTATTCTCATAACTTTTCTGTAAGTTGGAGCACAGCTTTATTAAGATTGTCTATATTTATTTACGGAGAAGGAAATGACAGACCACTCCAGTACCCTTGCCTGGAAAATTCCATCGACAGAGGAGTCTGGCGGGCTATAGTCCATAGGGTCACAAAGAGTCAGACATGGCTGAGTACAAACACACACATATTTATCTCAGGCAGGCCTCTTAAATTTGAAACCATTGTGTTTTTAATCAACTGTTCCCCATGTGATATTAATTTTTGAAAATCTTAAAACTGAGAAGGTCATGTTTTTCCCATCTGCTGTGAATCACCAGAGATCGGTTCCATCTTAGAAATTTCACTCTTCAAAATGAACCCGCTTTCAGTGACACACAGTCTCTATTTGGAAAACAAAATTAATTGCAAAGCACCAATTTGTCTTGGATATGCATTATCTGTGTTTATTACTGTCCTAGAAAATTGTGTTACAATTTCCCTTTAATTATCTTCCTGAGGATACACCTCACTTCCTGATGACAAGTGGAAGATGTCCAAATGACTACCAGCCTTATTTATGATATGTTACTTATTCAGAAGCTTTAGTAACTGTTCATGGTCACTGAATGTTTATTAACTTGTGTTTCAAATTGTGACATTTACCTAATCTGGCCCATAAAATATTATAGTATATCATATATATGTGAAATTCGATGAATTGATTTTGATGGCTTCATAAGATTATTTTGTTTTGGAAAAATGTTTTATTATTGGCTTCTAATCTGTGTAAATAACTAATCTGTACATAAAACATATACACAGAGATATGGAAGGAATCAGGCTACAATGTTTCAATTATTATAGGAGGTATTATAAGGAAGTAATTATATGATTGGTTAAGAAAGAGGTCTCCATAGGACCCTGAAGGCTTTTCTGCATGGAAGACAATAATTATTGAAGCATTGGTATGGGAAGAAGAAAAATGATATGATATTTAAAGGAAAAAATGTAAGAATTTCTCCTTTGATAAGGTAGAGATTTTGCATATGACTGCAAGTTTTGAGAGTAAGTGGAACGTGTGGACACATATTTGAGATAGGCCAGAGGCCAACAGAGCTCTTTTTAAATATCCAACCATATTCCATTGGCTTGACTGTGTTATTACATGTTCTGTGATCAAAGAGAAGCCCAGGCAGAACTGAAGCCACATCTGCAGGAGTCATAAGCAAGATTTAGTCATGCACATGAGGAAGGTGACATTTTATTATCACTTTCATATACCAAATTGATTTATGGGGCAAGCACTCAATAAATGTTAGCTGTTACTATCCTTGGTGATGTGATTGAAAAGAAATTTCTGGAGCAAGTGCAGCTGTTGGATGCTTCCAGCAGGGGGAAGCAGACCCCTTCACAGTGAGGATGGCTGATAAAGGTGTCCATTTGCAACTGGAAAGTACAAGGGAATTGGTTTGGCGGCATCCCAGGATCATCTTTACCCATCGTTTTAGTCTCCCCTCTTCTGTAGGCATTTATTTCTTCAACTTGCATTTCTTTAGTTAAATCTGATGGAGGCAGTAAATACTTTAGGAACAGCATATGAATGTACATTATGTATTTTATACACTGATAAATTACTCCAGTGCAGTCTTATCAAGTATCAATTAAGGATATCTACTCGTTTTGAGTTTGGAATCTAGAACCACAGACTACTTTGCAGGCATCCTCCAAATCTGAGCTTAGCCGCAGACAAGCTGGAGATGCAAACATAATATTGACACCCTCACAACTGTGCCACTCCTGCTCAGCCGTGGCTATGTCCTTGACTTTGTCTTCTTCAGTTCAAGGAGAAAAGCTGGGAAAGTTCACTTAATATTTATTTTTTCAGAAGTATAAGCTCATGGTTAAGCCCACCCAGACAAGTGGGGCTGCTGATATCCACATGCCCTTGTTTCTCCAATTGTTGGAGTTTTCTCCAAGGTAAGGTGAGATTAGCCAGGATTGCTGGGTTTCTCCTACAAACTCAACGTCATCATCTGACATGTCAACTTGGACATGACAGTGTGCTTAGAATTCTGGATAAATAAATATTGTTGGCACGTCATGGAATCATGACGGACTCATAGCACATAATTCTAACCCTTGAATTTGTAGCTTTGTAGTTGTCCAGGTACTTTTCTGGGAACAATGTCTACCATGAGTTCTTTATTACATTATTATGGATAATGTTGTAATTGTTTAGTTTGCTTATTTGTAATTTTTGTGTGCTTATTTGTAATGTTAGTTTCATAATCTTATTTGGAAAGCAAACAAAAAATTAATAATAGGAACATTGGGGGGTTGGACATGCTATCAATATAGAGTTTTAAGTTTTGTGTATTTGTGTGTGTGAGTGTGTGTGGGGTGGTGGGGGAGGGAGGGAGGGGGGAATCTCTTTGGATACTATGAAATTCAAGATTTTTAAAGATTGCAACAATGGTTAGTGGAACCCAGAGGACCGAGGGGAGGTAGAATGTCCACGTCTGGCAGGGGAGTAGGCCAGAGAAACCCAAAGATGCAGGGATGCTGCATGGCAATACACACAGGGAATCACAGTGGAGCAGGCAGAGGAGGTTCCAGATGGGAGATGCAGGGCCATTGTGTGTGTTTACTCCTGGTATTGCCCAGCATCTGGTCTTTGTGTGTATTGCCCTTTGGTCTGTACAGTATAGGATCCCCTGGATTACATACGGTAGTACTGGACATGGCAAGTGACAAAAAGTAACTCAAGAAAATCCTAAAACAATATTTTTGAGAATTACATGACTTCACGTGTGACAAGAGTCTGAAATATTTAGTTTGGGTAGCAAAAGGAAGGATGACCACAGAACACTAGAAATTTCAGAGTGGTGAGACAACTTTTTAGTTTTAAAAAAAGTTTCACTAAGAACTTGTTAGTTGCTCAGTCATGCCGATTCTTTTGTGACCCCATGGACTGTGTCCGCCAGGTTTCCTGGTCCATGGGGTTTCCCAGGCAAAAATACTGCAGTGGGTAGCCCTTCCCTTTTCCATGGGATCTTCCTGACCCAGGGCTCAAACCCATGTCTCCAGCATTGGCAGGCAGATTATCACTGAACCACCAGGTAATCCCAACTTTGCTCTTATCCTAGCAACTAAGTGTTTTTCCCTGTATGCTTACCTTGTGATTTTGCATTCAGAAATGATCTGTATTTCTCATTCCCTTAATGAACAAATCTGTTAGTTTTACTCTTCCTGCTGTCTCTGGCTTTCTATATTATATTTCTTTTACTGTTCCCTTGAAATAATTCTTACCTTTCCCTTCTTATACCCTCACGGCTGAGCCTCCTTCAAGTCAGTGTTGTACCCAATCCCATACTTTAATCACATTAAATATAGAAAATATATTATCATAAAATGCACAAAGAGATATGTACTTTTAATATCCACTTATTATCCACTTACCATTAGGAATGGCAGGAAAGTCACTCTTCCCTGAGTGGTAATCTCTTTGATGTAAATTTTACTCTCTTCCACATTAAATGGGCTTCTCTGGTAGCTCAGTTGGTAAAGGATCCACCTGCGATGCAGGACACTGCCTGCAATGCAGGCAACTGGGGTCTGGAAGATCCCTAGGTCAGGAAGATCCCCTGGAGAAGGAATGGCAGCTCATTCCAGTATTCTTGCCTGAGCAATCCTGTGGATAGAGGAGCCTGGCTGGCTACTGTCCATGGGGTCGCAAGAGTTGAACCTGACTTAGGGACTAAAACACCACCACCACATTATTAATCAATGGTAAAATCAGGACTACCTTTTTCCCCATTGATGGTAGTTTAAGAGAATTATGCTTCTGCTCCTCAACTAATATATCAGTCTATGTGATGTATTTGGAAAGGAGCTGAAAATGCCAAAATCTATGTGAAATGATTTGCATTTATATAGTTGACAGTATTTGACAGGCTGTTTTACTAAGCCCTGTATGTTTTATTACCCAGAAGGGACAATACATTAGCAGATTACATTTTCCTGATATAATATGTGTTTCTGAATTGTTGAGCTCTTACTCAACCTTTAAGCCATTGCTGAGGCACCCTCTCCTCCATGAAGGCAGAAGATTGCTTCCTTCTTCAGTAAATGGACTTCTGTGCTTATATGTCCTCTCATGGCTAATAGCGTCTGTTTTGGAAATGTTTACTCTACCTCCATAAATGGCTTTTGAGCAGTGATCTGAGGTTCCTCATCACAACCACCAGCCAACAACTGACAGGAAAAAGCTGGCAATAAATGTTTTCTGAATTGGACTGAGTAGGAGAAAAGTTAAGGGAGAAGCAGTTAGGGAGCATTTCCTCTGTGCCGATCCTCTACTTCCGCAGGTGGTTATCTTTTAAACTTTCCCACAATCCTCTATCAATTTTGTTAAGAGAGCAACGTCCAGAATGACTCAGAGGGAGAAGAGTTGAAATTTGTCTTTCATTACCCAGCATATCTTGTTTCCTAGTATATTCCAAATGATTCCTCCACTGAAATCAATTAATATTTGTATCTCAGCTGACTCAGAGTAAATATCATTACAAGTAGACAAGAGAAGTGGGTGGTAAAGGCATTTTAAAATTTATAGGAAAAGATTATGGCCACTTTACTCATAAGAAAGCAGATACTGGCCATTTTTACATAGATATTTTATTACTGGATTGAAAATTATAGAAGTGATTACTTAAAAAAATACTCAGTAAATGATTCTCTTATTTAGCTTAAAATATTTGGAATCACTATTAACACTGGTTTGTGAGAGGAAGGTTGTAAAATGTACTGTAGCTAGAGTTAACAACAGAAAAAGTACATTATGACCTTCCCTAAATGAGGGCTGCTACTACCATTCCCTAGTATCTCAGTTTTTGAAACTGTTTCAAAACCCCCATATTTTCTTAAAACCAGAGTGGATAATTATTATAGAATTTTAGATAGGTGTGTGTGTATACATACATATATGTGTATGTATATATAAAACAATAGTGAAAATATTTAGAAAATCTAGCAATGTGATGAAATGGAAGTTGGTTGTGTATAGAAGTAGACACTTGCCATTTATGGCTACTCAGAATTTTTTGAATCTTTTTTTTTCATATTTTGATTGTTCCCATATTCTCATAGTTAATTACCCTTCCCAAGATAATAACATAAAATGAAAGATGAATAATTTAGGTCTCACAAAACAGACATAAGCATACAAGAGCTGGAATTGAAGTTGAGCTTCATGGGGCATTAGTGGGACTTGTTTCTTGCTACTGGCATGGGTGGAGGCAGGAGCTGGGTTCCTCTGTGCTCTGCAGCAGCATTCTCTCTCTTAGCAGGCCAATTATGCAATGATGTTTGGGAAATTATTTCTGAAATTTCACCTATTATTCTTCCTATAGTACTGTGAGGTTTTAAATAGCCTTTAAGAAATTCATTGGTACTCAGATAGAATTGATTATTCTCTTGTCTGCAAATAGGGGACATATGTCTTATTTTATCAAAAATTTTTTTCTCTTCTATTTTGGCTGTGCTATGAGGCTTGAGAGATCTTAGTTCCCTGACCAGGACAAAACCTTCACCCTCAGCAGTGAAATCTGAGTCCTAACCACTGGATTGACAGGGAATTCCTTCATGTGTCTTATTCTAAAATATTAAATCTGATGCCTTCATATACCCAGAAACTTATACTTAGCTTCACTTACAGTGACTCTTGAAAAACGTTTGTTGATGACAATAATAGCATTTGCCAAAATATGATTTAATGAGCCTTATTGCTTAAAATTTGTGTTTACCTTTTTTATTTTTTTCTGTAAGAATGTAAATACTCTGTACTTAAATACAGTAGATATTTATATTGTTAGTAAAAAGAAGATTCATGCATCATGAGGGATATTTTAAAATTCTAACTTCAAAACTTACCTTTGCCAAGAAATTTGGTTTCTGAAACTCCTGTAAGGATAAATATATATATAAGCCAAATCTTTCTTTTCTATATCTCTTTTGGAACTAGTTCAGAAACATTTCTGCAGCCAAATATATCTGTCAGTTTCTTCTCTATAAAAGGCAAAATTTGTGGATTTCACCAAATCATTGCACAGTAAAAAGAAAGAAAATTGAGTAATATGAAGTATAAAAATGTTCTTTTATCAATTCAGTGCTCCAAGTGTTCTTTGTCTTCAGTCTTGCATATCTACTTTAAAGAAAGATTTACTGTTTAAACTTTTCTGTATACTATAACATATAAGAATGAGAGATGATATGACAGAATCGATATTTAATTTAAAACATCACTCATCTTGCTATCCAACAGCTTGAAATATTTCCTTTGCTGCTTTATTAGAATCATAAGGAGTTTAAGTCTCATCAGTTTATAAGTATGCTTGAAACATCCCCCTGACACATTCTCATCACTGACCCATGTTTGACCTTTTTAAATTATTCCTTCTTCATTTGCTTTTATACTGGTATAATGAACATCTCTGATACTTTCTGGCTATAGTTTATATTTTTCATATTTATGCAATATGCACTCTTTGTAGAATACCAAGCTACTATGGGATATGAAACCAAAACAAGCAGTCTAGCTTTAGTAAGTGACTTGGAGTCTTTTATACGGAAAGAATGCACTCACCATTAAAGAAAAATTTCTTATAAAGAATACTTGCCAGCATAGCAATTCTGATACAGTTATTGCTTTTGCAAATTAGAGCTACTAGAAGGTTAGAAGAACATTAAATTAGCAGATGAGTTTTTGGAAACCAAGGCTAAAGTAAATTGTATAAGTCATGGATGCTCTACTCTTTGTATTTTAGCATGATGTGCTTTTAATAGATGGCACATAAATTCAAGCCAACAAAAGAATAGTATTAATAGACGAATACCCTGCTGCTCACTCATCCCCAGGTATGCTGAAGGTACAGATCATTCTTTAGAAACTTTAACTGGTATAGCAGGTAGGGGAGCTAGAACAAGAACAAAGCTATTAATAAATCTCCTTCAAACAAGTACATTATAAAGAATTCTTACGACCTCATACTTCCCTTCTAGAATTAAGCATTGTGTTATAATTCTATGAATATATTGTCTATTCTTATTTTTGTATATGTCCCATTAAGTCATCCTCGAAATATATATAAATAATTGTGAGCTTTTCTTGAGCTAGAAGGTTTTTTTTATGATTGTTTTACAATATTGGTTTGATTTCTATCATACATCAACATGAATTAACCATAGGTGTACATGTATCCCCTCCCTCTTGAGTCTCCCTCCCACCTTCTGCCCATTCCCTCTAGATTATTAAAGAGCACCAGTTTGAGTTTCCTGAGTCATACAGCAAATTCCCACTGGCTATCTATTTACAAACATTAATGTATATACATCCATGCTACTCTCTCCGTTTATGTCCCACTCTCCCTCTTCTTCCCCACCCTTGTCTGTTCTCTATTTCTGTGTCTCCATTGCTGCTCTGTAGACAGATTCTTCAGTACCATCTTTCTTGTTGTTGTGTCTGACTCTTTGTGACCCCATGGACTGCAGCACACCAGGCTTCCCTGTCCATCACCAACTCCCGGAGCTTGCTCAAACTCATGTCTATTAAGTTGGTGCTGTTAACCATCTCATCCTCTGTTGTCCCCTTCTCCTCCTGCCTTCATTCTTTCCTAGCATCAGAGTTTTTTCTAATGAGTTGGCTTGGGACTTCAGCTTCAGCACCAGTCCTTCCAATGCACATTCAGGGTTGATTTCCTTTAGTATTGACTGATTTGATCTTCTTTCACTCCAAGGGACTCTCAAGACTCTTCTCCAACACCACAGTTCAGAAGCATCAGTTCTTCTTGCTCTGCCTTATTTATCATCCAACTCTCACATCTACAGTATCCTCCTAGATTCCATGAAAGTGAAAGTGAAAGTTGCTCAGTCATGTTTAACTCTTTGCAACCCATGGACTGTAGCTTGTCAGGCTCCTCTGTCCATGGAATTCTCCAAGCAAGAATACTGGAGCGGATAGCTATTCCCTTCTCTGGGTAATCTTCCCAACCCAGGGATCAAACCCAGGTCTTCCACACTGCAAGCAGATTCTTTTGTATGTGTTACTATATGGTATTTATTTTTCTCTTTTTATGGGAGATCTGATGAGGTTGGAATGATGCTAGGTTTAGATGGTTTTAATATTTGGAGTGTTGTTTTTGGTGAAAATTGGGTGGCGAATTACAGATAGGACAAGAAGCCAGTGTTGGGGGTGTTCATGGTAATAACCAGCTGAGACATACAGTAATGGCAAATGCTTTAAAAGAAAGTATAGACATATGTGATGCTTTTCAAAGGTGAATCAAAGGTAGACAAGCATCATTTTTTATTTTTCTATTATATTCCTACATTAGTCTTCTAGGGCTGCCATAACAAAATTCCCCCAGATCATGTGGCTTAAACAACAGAAATTTATTTTCTTCCAGCTTTAGAGGCTGGAAGTCCAAGATAAGGTGTCAGCAAATTTGTTTTCTCCTGAGGCCCCTTCCTTGGCTTGAGGATGGTGCCTTCTTCTTACTTCCTCACTCAGCCTTTTCTCTGTGCTCATGCACTCCTACTGTTTCTTCTGTGTGCTTGTATTTCATTTACTTATTAAGACATGAGAGATGGGGGTTCAGTTCCTGGGTAGGGAAGATCTCCTGGAGTAGGAAGTGGCAACCACTCCAGTATTCTTGCCTGGAAGATTCCATGTACAGAGGAAACTGGCAGGCTACAGTCCATGGGGTCAAAAAGTGTCGGACACAACTGCGTGACTAAGCACAGCACAGCACAGCAAGGTTGAGTTAGATCTTAAAATCAAGCCTAAATGGGCTGGTTTTAACTTATTGTTTTAAGGTCCTATCTCCAAAAATACATAGTCACACTCTGAGGTATTGGGGTTTGGAGTTCACAGAATTTTAGAGGGACACAGTCAAGCCCATGGTGATCCCTTTACTTGAAATGTAATCATCACCCAGACATACTATGAACACTATATACCAAATTATAAAACCTCTTTTCCTCAACAAGCCAATGTTTTATTGCCTTGTCACTCATAAAATATATTCTCTCTATTTTTCTCTGCCATAATTTTACTCATCCTTCAAGACTTCACTGTGTCTTTTGGGGACATTTTTAATCCATCTGGCTAGAAGTGATCTCTGCCTTTGGCCTCCATTTGTCTTTTTTTTTTTGTCACACCCTATTAGTACTTTTATCAAATGACACCTTCTATCAAAATTGATATGTGCCTTATTTCTTTTTTCATATTATATTTTATAGAATCCGGTCTTATTTGTTTTGAAATCCCTGCACTACACAGTGTGATGTCTTGTTTATGGTGGATACTAAATATGCTTTGTTGACTATTTAAGACTTAATGATGTAAAAAGATTGGTTATATTTTTTACTCTAATCTGTTAGCATTTTCCTAATATTTTCAACTTTATTCAAAGAGGATTTA
Organism: Bos taurus; assembly: GCF_002263795.3. Classification (NCBI taxonomy): domain Eukaryota; kingdom Metazoa; phylum Chordata; class Mammalia; order Artiodactyla; family Bovidae; genus Bos; species Bos taurus. The sequence goes on along the minus strand of NC_037328.1, from coordinate 35,655,611 downwards.
CCACAAAAATCCTTCAAAACTCATGGTGCCATTTTAATGACTGCCTTATTTAGCATATTTCATGCATCTTGGACATGATAGGTAGGCAGACAAAAACAGCAGCGAAGACAGAGATTAGCAAACTCAATCTAATTAGTTTATAGAGAACACAAATGATTATTTATTGGAAATAATATAGTTTTCCTGTTTTGATGGCATTCTTAGAATGGGTAAAGAGTACTATGGATGTATAATATATGTAATATGGAGTAAACACCCCAGGAAATGGAACATTCATCAACAATCTATATTAGGAGAATAAAAGTGGTGGGTAAAATATTGCAGGACTTTATTTTCTATTTAGGAAAAGTGGAAGAAAGTGAAGTCGCTCAGTCGTGTCTGACTCTTTGCAACCCCATGAACTGTAGCCTACCAGGATCCTCAGTCCATGGGATTTTCCAGGCAAGAATACTGGTTTGGGTTGCCATTTCCTTCTTCAGGGAATCTTCCCGACCCAGGGATCAAACCTGGGTCTCCCACATTGTAGACAGATGCTTTACCAACTGAGCTGCCAGGGAAGCCCAATATTTATTTAAGCTCCTTTTTTAGGGGGGAGGATAGGCAAGAATACTGGAGTGGGTTGCCATTGCCTTCTCCAGAAGATCTTCCCGACCCCGGAATTGAACCAGGGTCTCCTGCGTTGTAGGCAGATGCTTTACCATCTGAGCCAAATTTATACTCAACCTTTAAACAACTCAGATCATGGCATTCAGTCCCATCCTTCATGGCAAATAGAAGGGGAAAAAAGTGGAAGTAGTGACAGATTTTCTTTTCTTGGGCTCCAAAATCACTGTGAAGGGTAACTGCAGCTATGGAATTAAAAGATGCTTGCTCTTTGGTAGGAAAGCTATGATAAACCTAGAGACTGCATTAAAAAGCAAAGATATCACTTTGCTGACAAAGGTCAATATAATCAAAGCCATGGTTTTTCCAGTAGTCATGTACAGATGTGAGAATTGGATCATAAGGAAGGCTGAGCGCTGAAGAATTGATGCTTTTGAACTGTGGTGTTGGAGAAGACTCTTGAGAGCTCCTTGGACTGCAAGGAGATCCAACCAGTCAATCCTATAAGAAATCAACCATGAATATTCATTGGAAGGGCTAATGCTGAAGCTGAAGTTCCAGTTCTTTGGCCAACTGCTGCAAAGAGGTGACTCACTGGAAGAGAACCTGGTGCTAGGAAAGATTGAAGGCAAAAGAAGAAGAGGGTGGCAGAGGATGAGATAGATGGCATCATCAACTCAATGGACATGAATTTGAGCAAACTCTGGAAGATAATGAAGGACAGGGAAGCCTGATGTGTGGCAGTCATGGGTTTTCAAAGAGTCAGACATGACTTAGCAACTGAACAACAATAGCAACAACAACAATAGGAAATTATAGACCAGGAACCACAAAAAATGTGCAGCATTCTTATGTTTTTTTTATTTGGAGTTTATTATTTCCCTGTAGAGACTTATAGCAAAATCATTAATTTGAAAAAAAGTCTGTGTCTTTGGGAATAGCAATTAAGAGTTGTAATGTGATGGAAAGAGTGCTTTGGAAAGTGCAACTGTTTCCCCAGCTATGTTTTACGGGAAATGAGAGATCTAAGCTCTTGAGAAGAAGTAAAATAAGATGTAAAATTTGCGGGCTCACTCTTTGATTCAGAAAAGATAAGAAGAGGGACTTCTGGAGTGATATACTCTGTGATGCCACATACAGGGTTCCCAGAGATGGGAGTTTTTGATTCTGCTTTGTTTTCCCTTATGGTGTGTAAAAGAAGGAGCTTTTCATATTTCCTAGTTTCTGACAACCCATCCAGGAGGCCAGTCTTTGAACTCCTACACATCCATTCCCACAGATTCTAAATTTATCTAGAGCACATTTTGTCTCTAAACTCAGAACAGATGGAGAAGGATGCTGTCTAAGAAAAGCAGAAATGACAGAATTACATGCTGGTTTGAATGTTCTTCATTAAGATCATTTATTGTGTTAATGCTGTGACTACATCCTCTTCCTACATGGATAAATGACTGCTGGCTTAAGTGTGGCCAGAAGAGATGAGCAATATTATTACATTTTTTTCCTGGTCAGTGAGAAAGTAAAAGATAAACATGGAAAGAGGATAGAAGGTTGGGGGAATTAAAGAAAGGTCTTTCCCTGAAAAGTCATATTCAGTAGTTTAGGTGGGGCAAAAAGTGATCTGGGGAAATGCATATAGGAATCTATATATTTAAACTCAGATCTTATAGAGCAGATGAATGGGAAGAACATTACCAAAATTTTCTTTCTTCTTTGAGGTCATGATGATTAAAAAACAAAATTATACCAAAAACATAGGAGTAGGTGTAGAAATGATACATTGACATTCATTGAAATAAGAAATAAAGAAAAAATGATAAGGTATATTTGTAAGGAAATTCTGAGGAATATATCTAGGCTAGATCAGGGTTTACTTCTGAAATTGAAAACTACAAGTGGTAAATTTAATGGCTGGTCAGTTGTCTTGAATTCAAAGATAAATGTGGAAACTTATGAATGTGTTGAGTCATAAATGGATGGCTGTCATAAATTCTAAATTCCCAGAATATCCTGCATGTCCCTTGAAATGCCATCTTAGTATTTGTGGATATACTGTATTGAATTAGTAGAAATTCAGGGTACATTTTTATTAACATTAAAATAAAGTATAACTTTTTCATAAAGTTGTAAATAAAGTATAAATCTTGATTTTGTGTGTTTTGCACCTTGCATGGAAACGTTTGCAAATATGGGATAAAACTAGTCATGGCCATTCCAGATCTGGTCTTAGATCAGTGAGTGCTTCTCCAGCTTGAATGTGATACTAGTCACCTGGGGAATTTGGGTAAAATCTGGTTTCTGATTCACTAAGTCTAGGATGGATTTCTGAATTTCTAATAAGTTCCCAGATGATGTTGTTGTTACTGGTTGAAAAACCACACTTTAAAGAGCAGGGCCTCAGGTGACTAAAGATTCTCCCCACCCACACACTTGAATCAAATATTTTCCTAATGAGTTTCAACACAAAAATTTTAATCAATTATTTTTGGAGAATATTTGAAAAATTAAAAGTCCTTAAAGCTGTGACAGAGACAATATGTGAAATATGGTTTATATTTTTATTTGTATAAATATGACCACAGGACATCAGAGAAGAAAAATCAATAGACACTAGATACATATATGAACACAGTTTAATTTTGTATTTAAAATATATAATTGTTTTGATTTAATGTTAATCCTTTAAGTTAGTATCTCAGTCTTCCTCTCAGATGTCTATGTGAGCATTTAGCAGAGTTCCTGCCATTTTGAGTACTACATAAACATTTTCTAAATGAATGAATGAGAAAAAGGGTAATATACTTAGAAGTTTATTCTTCATGGCAATAACATATTATAATTAGTTCTTTAAATATTTGTAACCAATATGTTTATCTTTGGGAAGAGGACTTATCAACTCTTCATATTTTTCTATTTGCCTTGGATCCATTTTATATAACACCAGGTATTATGATTTGAGTAAAGGAATTATGTCCTATTCTTTGTCTCCAGTACTGTTTCAGAAACCATCATATAGAGATTCACTGGGACAAAAAAGTCCCAAAAGTTTTAGGAGAAGCTGGTATCACTATAACTAGTGATACTAGTCGTATCATAACTATGTTGACCTTTTATGAAATAAATGTTGATTTTTTATGAAAAAAAAATTCCCACTCTGAAAAATGGGAGGTTTAATAAAGAGGGGCAAGGAGACATTAAAAGAAGATGGTGGCAGAAGTGTTGATAAGAGAGATCACAGAATATGAGAACAAATTATGTGAGATAAGAAATGATCTTAAGTGGTGAATTATACTTTAAAATATTGCCTAGAGCCAGACCTAATTCTTTTCCTTTTAAAAAAGCAAACATTTGAGCATGAATCTTCTGTTTTCTTTATCTCAAAGTTAAATCTCTCTTGCGTTTGGATTCCAGAGAACACTCAGATTTTCTCTACCCTCTGAAACCCCTCACCACAGTGCGCTGATTAACTTCAGTTTCGATGCGATGCTGTGCACTACATTTGCACCACAGTGCTTATTATTAGTTGTCTCATCAGGAAAAATGTGTGGGTTAATATGATAATTTATGTGGGAAAAAAAACCCAACTGATTATAAACCAGAAAACTTAGTTTTTGTTCTCAGCATCTCCCTTCTTTCTGTGTGACCTTGTGGAAGACGTTTAATGTTTCTTGGTTTCAGAATGACAGTAGGTGGACTGCACCAGCCTCTCTGATTTTGAACTTTTAAGTTTTGATCTTGTGAAGTGTTTTTTGATAATCTCATTTAAAGTAATTAAAATAAACATAGAATGCAAACCACAGACATTTGGTGTTGTCAGTTTCTGTTAAAAGAAAGCTTTCATTTGATTTGAATATATATTTGACATAATCAACCTTATGTTTCAACGCAGTGCCCTTGAAAACACTGAGTTTCTAATGAAATGGAAACTGATTCTGTATCATGTGTTTAGCATAAGTGTATTTTAAAAAGCCATGAAATTTATATACATGATGTGTTTTTATTCTTGAGCTTCTGAAGTAAATATTAAGTCAGTTTAATTTTAGTGTATAAAGGTGTCAACATTTTCTGTGATGGAAATATTTGGACATAATTTTCAAAGTCTATGAGAAATTAATTCTCTCTTTATATCTATATACATACATCCATATGTGTGTATATATGTATTCTTTGTTTCAGTATAGATACTTAAGCCATTAAGAGAAAACTCAGACTGAAATCATGTAATTACATGATTTTTCAGCATAATCTGTCAATGAATTGAGGCTAAATTCTAGTTCACAGGGAGATTCAAGAGGGAGGAGACAAATGCACACCTATGGTTAATTCATGTTGATGTATGACAAATCAAACCAATACTGTAAACCAATCATTAATCAATTAAAATAAATATAAAAATAATATCCTTCTGAATATAAAAGCTAAATAAATCCAATATAATTTTCAAATAGTGCTACAAATATGTTTTTCCCCAATTAGAAAAGGAAATGCTACACACTCGGAAAAAAATCCAAGAATATCAAATATGTTAAGCTAAGAGGCAAAAATTCACCCTTATTAGGATTGTCTTGAATTATCCCTGATGCTCCATGGTTCTAAAGAAGACAATCAAGAAGAATTTATTACTGTAGCTGTCTTTTGGCAATGATTATTACAATTTGTTCAATGTAAAACTATCTCAAATGTTAGAAATAGGAATTATAAAAGATATACATAGCACAGTGTTAATTGAAGGAGTCATAATAAAACTGAATGACAAGATGCTTTAATGTACAATTATAATCTACGATATACATGTGTCTTGGGAATAAAAGAAATCCTAGGTAATTTTAGCTAGTTAAATATATGACATGAGTTATCACAACATATGTCTCTATATTAACTCAGCTATCATAAGTGCACATAAATGATAGGGTTGTTTCAAGAGTCTCAACAAAAATTAACAGGAATTTGGTGAGTTAATAGCACACATTATTTTTTCAAGGGCTACTTTAAAGACATGATGCAATATGTAGTTCTTATTAATTAATGGGTATCTCCTAAAATAGAGATGTTAGAAAGTCTGTCTGCAATTTGGGAGACCTGAGTTCTATCCCTGTGTTGAAAGGATCCCCTAGAGAAGGGAATGGCAACCCACTCCAGTATTCTTGCCTGGAGAATTCCATAGAGAGAGGAGCCTGGCAGGGTACAGTCTATGGGGTCGCATAGAGTCAGACATGACTAACCAACTAGCACTTTCACTTTCAAAACATGAGGAATAGTAGCTGTTAAAATTAACTACTAGTCTAAAATATTAGAATATTTACAAAATCAATCCATATAATTAGTGATTTTTCAAAAAACGTTTCACATTACATTGTATCTTTTATAGCCAGACTCCTTCAAAATTTATGTAAGCTCAGTGTATAACTTCTGGTGGATTATTCTAAGTTATACAATTCGAAGGGTTTTCTCTAGTTCTTTGTGATCTCAGAACTCCATTAGGGCTTTCATTTTATTCACCAGTCTTTGATCCAGGTCCAATTTTGATTTATTTTTCTCAAGAAGCTCTACAGAGTTTCAGAAATTTAAGTAATGATCATTTTATTTAGTTGACTATTTCTGATGTCTGGTTTTTAGTAAAAATTTAATAACAATTACCATCCTCACAAAAATTAGGTATGCAGGTGAGCCTAGGTGTTCTCATAATGGAGACAATTAAAGATCTGAAAAACCAAGATTAACGGTTTTCAAAAACCTATGATGGATGATCTAAATAATTTACTTGAATCTTTCAAAAATAAATAATCACCTTAAGTGGTGTTTGTAAATCCTTTTGTCATTTGTTTAACTAAAAGTCATTCTATTCCGAATGTCATTTCTGCCGTTTGTTTCACCCTGTTGATACACTTTTAGTAATAAGATTTTACTTTATCAAAATATAATTAGAAGTTTCTTTTGGATTTAATTAATTTACAGATAAAAATTGGAAGAATTCTTGATGGTGCTCTAATGGTTAAAAGTTCCATTTTCTTGGGCATATTTGGAACATGAACATTTGGATTACGAAAATTAAATATACTTTTACCTTCTTTCTATTTCAAAATCAGACAGAAAAGTAATGCAAACCTAAGGTTTTTTGCAGTGAACTCTTAATGATTCATTTAGGAAATAGTCATCTGTCTCGAAAAGAATTGCTAGTTGTTTTCTCTTCTAAAAGATAAGAATTTCCCAAGGGGAGATAAGAAACTAGACTTTCCTTTCAAAATAGTCAGGACCACATAGACTTGAGCCACTGAGGTATGTGGTTGAGGGTGAGTTGGGGATTTGAATTTCAAAATTCCAACATAACTTGCCTTGTTGGGGAGGGCATATTATGGGCTTGAAGTGTGTTAGAAGGTTTCGGGGGAACTGGTGATTCTACTGAAAATCTACCCCCACTAATGGGGATTGCCTCTTGGGCTGGGTTCTGATAAATAACACACAGAATTCTCAGATCCTGGAACACTATGGAAGTTCAAACCCTTCTCCCCAAACAGTCTCAACTGTTCGACCCCTCATCATCAAGCTGTTGATAGATTATAATGAGTTAGTATAAGCTGAATAAAAAGCCATCAAAAATAATTTTCTAATAAATGGAATAGATTTAGAATAGTTTGCTAATCTCTAATCCTAAATGGGTGATTCTATCCAAAGAGCTGCTTGTCTCACTGATACCTAGAATCATGTTACCTGGGTAGAATTCCCTCTTATTTCATGATTCAGGTAACAATTTTAGATGATTCTACCTCAAAGGAACACACTACGTTTAATATGTAATTTATTTTAGCAGATCAATATCAGGTCTATTTTTTAGAGCAGCTTTGGCAGAAAGAGGAGGAAGAGAGAAAGACCACTTTCTGTCAGGGAAGAGAAGGAACAGGGAAGCATCATCTAGATGTTTAAGTAACAAAATGGGGTATCATTCTTGCTTAGGGTCTCCTTACACCACAAGGGACTCTACTCAGCACCCTAATAACAGATTTAACACTATGATGCATTAGCAAATGATGATGCTTTAATGCAATAGCAAGAGTTGCAAGAGCAATTTTTTTTTGTTTTTAACTGGATAATTGTTTTACATTGTGTTTGTTTCTGCCATACAACAGTATGAGTTAGCCATAGGTATATATATATGTTCTCTCCCTCTTGAACCTCCCTTCCACCTGTCTAGGTTGTCACAGAGCACTGAGTTGAGCTCCTATTGTCTGACACAGCAAATTCCCACTGGTTATCTATTTTACCTATGGTAATATATATGTTTCCATGCTACTCTCCCAATTCGTCCCTCCCTCTCCTTCCCCTGCTGTGTCCACACGGTTGTTCTCTATGTCTGCATCTCTATTCAGTTCAGTTCAGTTCTGTTCAGTCGCTCAGTCATGTCTGACTCTTTGTGACCCCATGAATTGCAGCAGGCCAGGCTTTCCTGTCCATCACCAACTCCCGGAGTTCACTCAAACTCATGTCCAACGAGTTGCTGATGCCATCCAGCCATCTCATCCTTTGTCGTCCCCTTATCCTCCTGCCCCCAATCCCTCCCAGCATTAGAGTCTTTTCCAATGAGTCAACTCTTCGCATGAGGTGGCCATAGTACTGGAGTTTCAGCTTCAGCAGCATTGCTTCCAAAGAACACCCAGGACTGATCTCCTTTAGAATGGACTGGTTGGATCTCTTTGCAGTCCAAGGGACTCTCAAGAGTCTTCCCCAACACCACAGTTCAAAAGCATCAATTCTTTGGCTCTCAGCTTTCTTCACAGTCCAACTCTCACATCCATACTTGACTACTGGAAAAACCATAGCCTTGACTAGATGGACCTTTGTTGGCAAAGTAATGTCTCTGCTTTTGAATATGCTATCATAACTTTCCTTCCAAGGAGTAAGCGTCTTTTAATTGCTGCCCCACAAATAGGTTCATCAGTATCATTTCTCTAGATTCCATATATATTTGTTAATATACAACATTTGTTTTTCTCTTTCTGACTTACTTCACTCTGTATAACAGGCATAGGTTCATCCACATCACTAGAACTGACTCGAATTCATTTCTTTTTATGGCTAAGTAATATTCCATTGTGTATATGTACCACAGCTTCTTTATCCATTCATCTGTCAATGAACATCTAGGTTGGTTATTGGAAATAGTGTCAATATCAAAACTTAATAGGCTCTCTCAGGATCATGGATATTTGTCCCAAGTTCACCAACCACCTCATGCCTCCTTTCTTTCTCTCACTCCCAGTCTAAAGTCATTTCTCTGGTCCTCAGTCTTTCTGATTTGCTCTCCCCTTACATTATATACTCAGTTAAGTCATATGCTTTTAGCATCCTTGCCCCACTCAGGAATCATCAATTATCACTTCTCCAGGAAGCATCAAATGTCATTTAAAAATGTGTTTTGGATCTCTAATATTGCAGTTTATGTTTCATCAAAATTTCTGTTTAACAAAAATGGACTCTATGTGGAGGAAGGAGGTTGGATAAGGCAATAAAGGCTATTGCTAAAGAAAATAGTTTTAGGTGGGTGTATTTATTTATCCTTATTATTAAACCTTCATCACTTTGCTTCTAGCAGGGAGGAACAGAGAGAGGGAAAGGGATCTGTGCTTCTGCATCACCAAGGTGGAATGGATTTTATATTCTTTAAATGTTTGCCCATTAATGTTTGAATACACAATATTTTGAAGTTCAGAAGTATCACCATTTGTTTTTATTGTGATAGTTCTCTTCATGGCATGCAATGTACAGATTTTTATTATGTTTTGTTTTTAGTTTTACTCATGAAAAATGTGACATTACACTTAAAAAAATAGATCCAAAAAGATTTCAGAGTTTTGGAAGCTGGTTTAATGTATTTTTAATTTTAATTTCTGTCACCTTTCCAATAGCTATATTTTCTTTGCTTTCTGTAGGGTCTTTGGAATGTGAGGGTGTGGACACATTGTAATAGGTATATGGCAGATTTTCATCCAAAGTCCTTCTTTCTTGTGTAACACTTAATCCAGTCATCAGATGATAGAAAATGCTATTTAACACCTAATTGACTACAGCCAATTTTGCCTCTAAGGCAATGGCATAATTTCATGGTATACTAAATTTGTTAGAGTTACAAAACTCTCTTTTGCTGTGAGATGTTTTAATGTTATATTAGGTTGTTGAGCATTGTAATTCAGGAAGACATAAGGACATGATCCCAAACCAAGGCTCAACTGACCTATACAAAATGTTTATGATTGATGATTTACCTTTCTGAGTTAATCTTTTGATTTCTAAAACACAGTGAGTATCGATGATAGTCACGCCTCCATGTGCCACTCACCTTGAAGCTCTGACACTAACCTGAAAGCTGCTGCTGCTGCTGCTAAGTCTCTTCAGTCGTGTCCGACTCTGTGCGACCCCATAGAAGGCAACCCACGAGGCTCCCCCATCCCTGGGATTCTCCAGGCAAGAACACTGGAGTGAGTTGCCATTTCCTTCTCCAATGCATGAAAGTGAAAAGTGAAAGTGAAGTCGTTCAGTCATGTCCGACCCTCAGCGACCCCATGGACTGCAGCCTACCAGGCTCCTCTGTCCATGGGATTTTCCAGGCAAGAGTACTGGAGTGGGGTGCCATTGCCTTCTCCAACCTGAAAGCTACTTGAGTAAGTTACAGTGAAGAGTGAAGTACCATTTCAGCTGCATCTACTTCACCACTGAGGAGATCCTTCAGCATCTGTTCATCACACTCTCCAGCTAGTAACTAATGTAATGCAAAATTTAATCTATCTTTTGCTTTCTTATTTTCATTTTCCTTTTTATTGAAACTGGAAATTGTGAAATAATACCTTTTAAGATGTAAATGGATTAATTTTCCAGTTCCCCTCAACCAAGTTTCACTACTAAAAATAAATACTCTCAATTTACTTAACAGATGATTCTTCCAGAACTGAAAACAAGCAAAGAATTTTCCAGTCAATGATCAGATTGAGCTGAATATAATACCCCACACCCTCCTGCTCTGTACTTTCATTTCCTAAAATTTGTTTAGGATTTTAGGTGGGGAAGGACATGTCTCAGAAGATACTGAAGAAAGCATGAAGACTTTGAGAAAGTTCTGGATGTGCCAGTAACATCCTTTCTGGGTATTTTAAGGTGTATCTTAGGCAAGCTTTTAGGTTTTTAGTGCACATTAAAAAAGACATTAACCTATGTGAGTAAGTTTGCTTTGAGGAGCACCACACACTTACATTAATTGAAAATGATTAAAGAATTACATGATAAAATAATACTAAGAAAGTAGATAAAATTTCCATCATAAGTCTTCTAGCTGAACAACAGCAGCTCTTAAATCAACCCCAGCAACTTTCCCCTTTTTGTAGTTCACAGTCCTAAGTTGTAAGCCTATGGTGTTTGCTTTTATAAGCTTTTAGAGTGATTTACTCAAGTTTAATTATTCTTCACTCTAGGAGTTCAGTGTTACCACCAATCCGTAGCCGGCTTAAGTGTTCCATGCAGTGTTACATGAGTTGGGAGAGAGGATTATGCATTCTTTCATTGAAGATGAACACAGCACAAATGATTTAATTATTGTGACCATCACTTTGTAGTGTTACATCACCTGTAGTGGCTGTTCCCAAATTATAAGCTTTCTTTGTGTCATTTAATTAGCTGATTAATCTTAGTTTGTAAATATCCATGTCATTATTTTGGCACTGAACTATAAAGAAAACATCATTGTCATTTGGCTGCACCATAGATTTCATATTGAAGAAGATAAAAACTAACTGGAATCCAACTGAGAGAGTTTCCCACTTTGAAGAAAAGGAGTGCCAGTTCACCTCCGTAAAACTCTCTGCCCTACACAGATCAAACAAGGGTTTTTTCTTCCCACAAAATACACTTCTGGTCCTGGAGTCTTCCACCAAAATTTAATCTAATAGTGCTTGGAACCAACAGATGGAACCAAACTTCCATCTAATAGTGCTCCTCATTTTATCAGCCACATTGTGCTGTGTTGAACTAAGTTGAATTCGTCGTGACTCTGTGTGACCCCATAGACTGTAGCCTGCCAGGCTCCTCTGTCCATGGGATTCCCCAGGCAAAGAATACTAGAGTGGGTTGCATGCCCTCCTGCAGGGGATCTTCCTGACCCAGTGATTGAAACCCTGTCTCATGTCTCTTGCATTGGCAGGTGGGTTTTTTTTGTTTTTTGTTTTACCACTAATGCCATTGAGAAGGCCCACTTTGGAGGTGGCTAATGTCATAAAGTTACCAAGTACAATAAAAATGTTCTAATTATTATAGTATTAAAGCTCTTGGATAGCAATCAAAATTTTTGAAAATCTGCATCTCTACATCTATATATATTTATTTATTTGTGTAGTGTGTAGTCTTCAATTCCTGTCATAAAAGTATATTATAATAAAATAAGAATTTATAGATTTATACCTTAAATTAAAAACGTGATCATTTCTGGAGACTTCATCAAAAATATCTCTTATTTTACTTGTAAGATTTAATGGTAATTTTCAAAACTTCTTTTCTTCCTTATCTTCTATTGGAGAATGGTTTTTAACTCAACAATGTTAAGATTTTATGTCATATTTTATTCCTTCAAGTTATTTTGATCACAACTATTATCTAAATATATTACTTCAGCCTAGTAGACCTATTTGAACTCCAAAGTGAGAGAGAAAATCCTAGAAATTCTTTTAGTAGAGGAAGAAATGAAAGGCAGATTTTAGTCCTAAACATCTCTTTAACTTCATCCCAAAGTACAGTAGGGATTTAGCTGACAGAACTGTAATGAAGATTCTATGGGGATACACTTTAGAAATAATTTTGTGCCAAGTAGATAATGAATGAAGAGAAATTCGTAATTATTCTTGTGCCTGGTATATAATAAAGATTTATACACTATTGCTATGTGGTTGTTGGTGGTAGTATTTTTCTTGTACACAACTTATGGAAATGTATTCTCCATTTTCCTGGGATAGCTTCCTTCCAAGACTCCTCCTTGTTTTTTATGCAAATAGATCACTAGATATCTTTTTCACTGGACAATAGAACCTTGGAAAGGAATCAATTTACATCCTCAAACTAAAACACTTGATAGATCAGTCAGCTTCTCAGTATCCCCATTTCCCTTCTGTAAAACAGGAATTCAAGTATGGGATAGGCCAAAAAAGTTCTTTTGGGTTTTTCCATAAGATGTTTTAGGAAAATCCAAACTAACTTTTTGGCCAACCCAATAATTGCCTTCTCATAAGATATTATGCTGAAGAATTGCTTGTTGTTTTCACATTTTTTTCTTTTATGTGAATCCAATAATTATTTTCTGAATAATTTGCCAGGTTATGGACTCGGCAATAGAAATAAGGAATAAACTCAGTGTTTACCTGCAAATGGGGTACAGGTATGAAAGCCACTTGGGAGTTACAATGTTCTGTTAATGTGAAGTAAAGTAATAATGTAGAAAAAGGAGTATCTTAGTGATTATAACCTCAAATATCTTGAATATGGTGGTTAATTTTAAATTTTAATTTAAAAATCAGTTAATAATTTATCATGCAGAATTACCTGAATTAATTTTCTATGAATACATATTTTTTAAGTGGAAAGAGTATGTGGAACAGGGTTTTACTCTGAAGTGTTTTGTATAATTTATATTTTAATAAAATAATAATATTCATGTCATAAAGTAATTTAAATTTGGCATATATATTTAAATAAGCTCTGGATATGAATATTTTAAATTTCTAATAACACATTAATTAGTTTTTTATGAGAAAGCATGATCATTTAAAGATATAAGCTACTTCTAAAATTTAGTTAGGACTCTAAAGTTGCTTTCAGTCTCCTGTAGAATGAATCACAAATTAAATATTTTGAATTTCTAATGCCCCATGAATGTTCTATAAAAGAAAAGTCTAGGATGCTACTCTTAGTTATACAGCCCTATTGTTAGCTCTTTGGACATACATTTTGCTAATTTGCACAAAAGTTTTCTTTTTTAATTTACAAAGTAAACATAACAGTCAAGATATCTATTTAATTCCCTAGCATATTTAGGGCATAGTTCTGTGCTAGATTATATCATTTGGAATACATTCAACCATGGAATTACACTGAAGCTTAGACAAAATGACTCAAACTAAAATCATGACTCTTAAAGCTTAATATTTTAACATTAGTATTAAAATTATATTTAACAAATTAATAGCCAGTGGAATTTGTATCACAAAGCCCTGTTATATGTTCCCACAGATACATGTAGTAGTGCATGGTCTCCCTTGAAATTGCAATATACACTGCATCCTATAAGTGGTAACTTCTTACATGATGAATTCACAACCCTTCTGGCTATATACGTTCAAAATTTACCTAAAGAGAGAAGAGCCTGTATGCAGACTTATTGGTTCATTAAAGATAGTATTTTGGAAAGGATGTTAACAAGATAGGCGATACGAACAGCTGTGAAAAGAAGAGAAGCAAAAAGCAAAGGAGAAAAGTAAAGATATAAACATCTGAATGCAGAGTTCCAAAGAATAGCAAGAAGAAATAAGAAAGCCTTCTTCAGCGATCAACGCAAAGAAATAGAGGAAAACAACAGAATGGGAAAGACTAGAGATCTCTTCAAGAAAATCAGAGATACCAAAGGAACATTTCATGCAAAGATGAGCTCGATAAAGGACAGAAATGGTATGGACCTAACAGAAGCAGAAGATATTAAGAAGAGATGGCAAGAATACACAGAAGAACTGTACAAAAAAGATATTCATGACCCAGATAATCACGATGGTGTGATCACTGACCTAGAGCCAGACATCCTGGAATGCGAAGTCAAGTGGGCCTTAGAAAGCATCACTATGAGCAAAGCTAGTGGAGGTGATGGAATTCCAGTTGAGCTATTCCAAATCCTGAAAGATGATGCTGTGAAAGTGCTGCACTCAATATGCCAGCAAATTTGGAAAACTCAGCAGTGGCCACAGGACTGGAAAAGGTCCGTTTTCATTCCAATCCCAGAGAAAGGCAATGTCAAAGAATGCTCAAACTACCACACAATTGCACTCATCTCACATGCTAGTAAAGTAATGCTCAAAATTCTCCAAGCCAGGCTTCAGCAATATGGGAACCGTGAACTTCCAGATGTTCAAGCTGGTTTTAGAAAAGGCAGAGGAACCAGAGATCAAATTGCCAACATCCGCTGGATCATGGAAAAAGCCAGAGAGTTCCAGAAAAACATCTATTTCTGCTTTATTGACTATGCCAAAGCCTTTGACTGTGTGGATCACAATAAACTGTGGAAAATTCTGAAAGAGATGGGAATACCAGACCACCTGACCTGCCTCTTGAGAAATCTGTATGCAGGTCAGGAAGCAACAGTTAGAACTGGACATGGAACAACAGACTGGTTCCAAATAGGAAAAGGAGTATGTCAAGGCTGTATATTGTCACCCTGCCTATTTAACTTATATGCAGAGTACATCATGAGAAACACTGGACTGGAAGAAACACAAGCTGGAATCAAGATTGCCGGGAGAAATATCAATAACCTCAGATATGCAGATGACACCACCCTTATGGCAGAAAGTGAAGAGGAACTCAAAAGCCTCTTGATGAAAGTGAAAGAGGAGAGTGAAAAAGTTGGCTTAAAGCTCAACATTCAGAAAACGAAGATCATGGTATCCGGTCCCACCACTTCATGGGAAATAGATGGGGAAACAGTGGAAGCAGTGTCAGACTTTATTTTTCTGGGCTCCAATATCACTACAGATGGTGACTGCAGCCATGAAATTAAAAGACGCTTACTCCTTGGAAGGAAAGTTATGACCAACCTAGATGGCATATTCAAAAGCAGAGACATTACTTTGCCAACAAAGGTCCGTCTAGTCAAGGCTATTGTTTTTCCTGTGGTCATGTATGGATGTGAGAGTTGGACTATGAAGAAGGCTGAGTGCCGAGAATTGATGCTTTTCAACTGTGGTGTTGGAGAAGACGCTTGAGAGTCCTTGGATTGCAAGGAGATCCAACCAGTCCATTCTGAAGGAGATCAGCTCTGGGATTTCTTTGGAGGAAATGATGCTGAAGCTGCAACTCCAGTACTTTGGCCACCTCATGTGAAGAGTTGACTCATTGGAAAAGACTCTGATGCTGGGAGGGATTGGGGGCAGGAGAAGGGGACGACAGAGGATGAGATGGCTGGATGGTATCACTGACTCGATGGACGTGAGTCTGAGTGAACTCCGGGAGTTGGTGATGGACAGGGAGGCCTGGCGTGCTGCGATTCATGGGGTTGCAAAGAGTTGGACACGACTGAGCAACTGGTCTGATATGAACGCTATTTAATAAATCATAATAAGATTTAAATTTTAAGTAATAATTTAGTGACTTGGTTTACTTTTAAACTTGGGGGTGAACAATATTGATCTAGAGCAGTTTATGATTTTAATACTAGTATTTCTACTGAAATGAAACTTGGGTAGATAAATGACATATCAAGCATTTTTAGGTATTGAAAAGTTATCTTGTCCAAGTTCCCTTTGTGAATCTTCTTCAGCCTCACACCCTTTCAGTGAAATACAAGCCAAGTTTGTGATAAGAGAAAGCCAAACAATAACGACCCATAGATTTAAATCTTTTGCAAATTGCAAACTTACTTTTCCACTTGAAGATTTCATTCCTATTGACATTTGTAAAAATGCCTGTTTTTAATTAAATCCAATTTGGTCAACATTTGTTGAGAATATACTATATCCTTAGTGCTGAGAGGAGAAAAATGACATCTAAAATAAGGCTAGTTAAGGGGATAATGATGCCCTTATATGACTATAATTCCCACATCCGTCTTAAACTTGTAGATAATTCTGAACCATTTTCTGTTTTTGCCTTGAACTATTTTATTCTTTAAAGGGCACAATCTTTTCCTCAGCCTTCAATTTGACAGTCATTCCTGGAGCCATAGTCATTCATGTCATTCATAGTCATTCATTTGTAGACCCTGACTGTCTTTTTTACTTTTCCTTTGTTCATTTGTTTCTTCCATAGGTATTTTATTTTTTAAAACTGGGTTGTGTTGGATAGAAAAATACCTTGCAAAACGTAATTTCAAAAATATACAGAGGAAAGCCTATTATCACATCAATTTTGTTGGGTTAGACATCTGGATAGAGTTTCATACCTATAAAAAGTTCTTTATGAAAGTATAATGTATCTGTATGCTTTGTGTTTTATGCTCACACCACTTATCAGAGAAAATAGAAATATTATTAATTTGCCTTTGTTTCTAAATCATATGATGATCTTTATTCAAATTGCAAAAGAAAGAATCACTGGAATATTTAAACAGTTGTTTTAAAGCATAACAATAACAAAGAAAGTCTTCAAAATTTAATCATTACAGTTCAGTCTAGCAGTCATGCATTTGGATTCTCTTTTGCCATAATTTGAAATTGACCTTAATGGTTATGGATATTCCTAAAATTAAAAACATGTGATGCAGAGTGGCTGTTCTACAGAATTTCTGTTAACTCTTTGTAGGTACTCTGTAGGTTCATGAAAATGAAACTGGGTCAGAATTAATTAAAGTTTAGAATTGTTTCTCATGTCTGTATTACACTCTCGCCAGTACTTTATTCTCTGTAGAAAATTATTCTGATAAGGTGAGCAAGTTTTTCAACAAATGTAAGTTGTGACTTCTAAATTATTGATGAATAATTACTAATAAAATTACTTTCATATGTCTTAGGTATTTTTTACTCTCATCTGAGTAATGTGGGATTTATGTTTTGCTATACTATACTATATATAGCATACTATATACTATGCTATACTATTTGCTATACTATAATATAGCAAATAGTATATTAGTTTATTAGTATGTTAGTCATGAAATTAAAATATGCTTGCTCCTTAGAAGAAAAGTTATGACTAACCTAGAGAGCAGAGACATTATGATTAACCTAAAAAGCAGAGACATTACTGTGCCAACAAAGGTCCATCCAGTCAAAGCTATGGTTTTTCCAGTAGTCATGTGTGGATGTGAGGGTTGGACTATAAAGAAAGCTGAGTGCTGAAGAATTGATGCTTTTGAACTATGGTGTTGGAGAAAACTCTCGACAGTCCCTTCTACTGCAAGGAGATTAAACCAGTCAGTCCTCAAGAAAGTCAACCCTGAATATTTGTTGGAAGGACTGATGCTGAGGCTGAGACTCCAATACTTTGGCCACCTGATGCGAAGAACTGACTTATTTGAAAAGATCCTAATGCTGGGAAAGATTGAAGGCAGGAGGAGAAGGGGACAACAGAGGATGAGATGGTTGGATGACATCACTGACTCCATGGACATGAGTTTGAGCAAGGTCTGGGAGTTGGTGATGGACAGGGAAGCCTGGCATGCTGCAGTCTATGGGGTCACAAAGAGTCAGACACGACTGAGCAACTGAACTGAAACTAATATAGTAAATATTAGTATAGTAAGAGCATCATAAGTTAGAATATAAGATAGCATTTTCAGAAATATAAAATGCTCAGTAACTTCCCAGGTGGCACTAGTGGTAAAGAACAAGCCTGCCAATGCTGGAGACATAAGACATGCTGGTTTGATTCCTGGGTCAGGAAGGGCCCTGGTGGAGGGCATAGCAAGCCACTGCAGTATTCTTGCCTGGAGAATCCCAAGGACAGAGGAGCCTGGCATGCTACAGACCAGAGGGGGCAAAGAAATACAACTGAAGCAACTTAGCATGCATGTATGACCATGAACCTGTTCCCAACTAGTTTTATTAAACATTAATTTTAAAAATCATTGTACAGTCATGCTCCATGGCCAACACCAGTTTGTCCCTTGTTGCTATTTATGGCACATTTACAGTGTGAGCTTTCACGTTCACAAAGATTACTCCAAGGCAAATTATATACTGAAGTTTCCTTCCACACCATGTGGCTTTTTGAAGTTAGAAAGAATCATCACTATTTCTACACAAATTCCCATGTACAAATTCTTGGCTCTGCTATTACCAGTAGTTGTTTTGAGACATAAACCAAGAAGGTGAAGTTGTGGTGCTGGCCAAGCCAGCTTTTCCAATGCTTCTTTACATCATATAGAAATGACTTCAAAGTATATCATGGACATTTTGTTTTTTCCAACATAGGAATATTTTTAAAAAGTATCAGTGACATCTTGCTTTCCCTAAACATTATACCAGCAAAGCAAAACATGATTTTGAGTTTCTAGATACAGTTCTAGAATTTATGTGGTATGTGTGTGTGTGTATGTGTGTGTGTGTGTATAAAATATCTATATATGTGCTAGTAGTAGGGCTTCCCTGGTGGCTTAGCAGTAAAAAAATCTGTCTGCAATGCAGGAGACATGGGAGACATAGTTTGATCAATCCCCGGGTTGGGAAGATCCAACCCAAGATGCTGGAGGAGGGCATGGCAACCCTCTCCTATATTCTTGCCTGGAGAATTCCGTGGAAAAAGGAGCCTTGCAGGAACAGTCCATAGGTTTGCGAAGAGTCAGACATGACTGAAGTGACTTAGCATGGGTGCAGGCACTAGTAGTAGCCATTATACCAGTCCTCTGACAAACCTGAAGAACAGTAATTCAGAAAAGTACATCATAAGTTTGAAACAAGTGGATAGAACAAAGAGTTATGGCATTATTATAAGAATTTAAATGTTTTGCAAATATTAATTTGGTAAAGATAGCATTAATTTTGTTGGATTATTCAAAAAAATTCTTATAGGAGAATCTAATTCACAGATTAATAAAATATTAGAAATAAGACCAAAGACAGATATGGTCTAATCTGACTTTCACAGTTTACAGATGAGCAAAACAGGACCAAATCATGTAATGTATCACACACAGAGGACATTTGACCTTGTCTTTGAAGCTAGTTCTTTGCTTTTACTGGTCTATAGCTACCTCTTAAAATTTCTGCAATGCCGACATTAAAGAGCTTCTGACTCCCAGGTCAGTGCTCTTTAAATGACGCATTGACCAGGGGGTATGGTTTAAACAGATAAATATGAGGAACATGGTAAAGAAAAAAAGTAGACAACTTTGGGAACATCATAAAAGATGAAAATAGGAAAGTGTCAGATGAGTCTGTAGTATTTATATAAATAAAAAATAGACTAGAATGAAAAAAATGTGTACCAGAGTGTTGAAAAGGAGAAAGATCTATCATAATTGTGAAGGATCAAGTTATAGAGCTTAAGTTCATGGGCAAAGATAATCCAAATTTTTTCAAGTGGGAGAGTGAGGTGGAAAATGTGATTTGCAAATGATAGTTTGAAAATGATGTTCATGAAGTTGGAGAAATAAAAAGCTGTGGAGTATAATTAGCTCAGGCTACTGTGTAATCTAAGCATGAGGCAATAACATCTCTACTAATATATGTTAAAGAGAAATCAGCCCATGACAATGTAATGGTTGTGTTAAGGAAGTATGGGAGCCAAGTATCACCAATGCTTCTGAGCTTTAATTCATGAATTCTTTTTTTTTTTTTTAATTTTATTTTATTTTTAAACTTTACATAACTGTATTAGTTTTGCCAAATATCAAAATGAATCCATCAAGGAACTAAACTACAATTTAAGAATATGAAATCAGAAAAGGGAATTGGGGTTTTATTGGAGTGGGTAGTAAAGGCGGAGGAGATCAGTTTAGTTCTAGAAATAGTAATCTTGAGAAAATGGAGGTCGAATCTTAAGTTAAAGGGGCTTCCCTGGTGGCTCAGACAGTAGAGAATCATCCTGCATTGAGGGAGATCTGGGTTCAATCCCTGGGTTGGGAAGATTCCCTGGAGAAAGGAATTGTAATCCATTTCAGTATTCTTGCCTGGGAAACCCCATGGACAGAGGAGTCTAGTTGGCTAGAGTCCATGGGGTCCCAAAGAGTTGGAGAGGACAGAGTGACTAACAATGCTAAGTAAATACAAAGTGCGTGCATGTGTGCCCTGTTGCTTCAGTCACATCTGACTTTTTCCAACCATGTGAACAGATGTATTAATAGCACAATTAACTTCCAGAAAATTTAAAGATAAAAGTTGCCATTTACCCCTAAATTTGTTTGTTGAGAGTTCTAAACTTAGATACCTTTTGATTCCAAAGGGTAAGTCTAGACATTTGTGATTAATTGTATACATCAATTTGTTTCAGTTCAGTTCAGTCACTCAGTCGTGTCCGACTCTTCGCGACCCCATGAATCACAGCACGCCAGGCCTCCCTGTCCATCACCAACTCCCGGAGTTCACTCAGACTCACATCCATCGAGTCAGTGATGCCATCCAGCCATCTCATCCTCTGTCGTCTCCTTCTCCTCCTGCCCGTAATCCCTCCCAGCATCAGAGTCTTTTCCAATGAGTCAACTCTTCCCATGAGGTAGCCAAAGTACTGGAGTTTCAGCTTTAGCATCATTGCTTCCAAAGAAATCCCAGGGCTGATCTCCTTCAGAATGGACTGGTTGGATCTCCTTGCAGTCCAAGGGACTCTCAACAGTCTTCTCCAACACCACAGCTCAAAAGCATCAATTCTTCGGCGCTCAGCCTTCTTCATAGTCCAACTCTCACATCCATACATGACCACAGGAAAAACCATAGCCTTGACTAGACGGACCTTTGTTGGCAAAGTAATGTCTCTGCTTTTGAATATACTATCTAGGTTAGTCATAACTTTCCTTCCAAGAAGTAAGCGTTTTAATTTCATGGCTGCAGTCACCATCTGCAGTGATTTTGGAGCCCAGAAAAATAAAGTCTGACACTGTTGCCACTGTTTCCCCATCTATTTCCCATGAAGTGGTGGGACCGGATGCCATGATCTTCGTTTTCTGAATGTTGAGCTTTAAGCCAACTTTTTCACTCTCCACTTTCACTTTCATCAAGAGGCCTTTGAGTTCCTCTTCACTTTCTGCCATAAGGGTGGTGTCATCTGCATATCTGAGGTTATTGATATTTCTCCCGGCAATCTTGATTCCAGCTTGTGTTTCTTCCAGGCCAGCGTTTCTCTTGATGTACTCTGCATATAAGTTAAATAGGCAGGGTGATAATATACAGCCTTGATGTACTTCTTTTCCTATTGGAACCAGTCTGTTGTTCCATGTCCAGTTCTAACTGTTGCTTCCTGACCTGCATACAGGTTTCTCAAGAGGCAGATCAGGTGGTCTGGTATTCCCATCTCTTTCAGAATTTTCCACAGTTTACTGTGATCCACACAGTCAAAGGCTTTGGCATAGTCAATAAAGCAGAAATAGATATTTTTCTGGAACTCTCTTGCTTTTTCCATGATGCAGCGGATGTTGGCAATTTGATCTCTGGTTCCTCTGCCTTTTCTAAAACCAGCTTGGACATCTGGAAGTTCACGGTTCACATATTGCTGCCCGGCTTGGAGAATTTTGAGCATTACTTTACTAGCATGTGAGATGAGTGCAACTGTGCGGTAGTTTGAGCATTCTTTGACATTGCCTTTCCTTGGATTGGAATGAAAACTGACCTTTTCCAGTCCTATGGCCACTGCTGAGTTTTCCAAATTTGCTGGCATATTGAATGCAGCACTTTCACAGCATCACCTTTCAGGATTTGAAATAGCTCAACTGGAATTCCATCACCTCCACTAGCTTTGTTCGTAGTGATGCTTTCTAAGGCCCACTTGACTTCACATTCCAGGATGTCTGGCTCTAGGTCAGTGATCACACCATCGTGATTATCTGGGTTGTGAAAATCTTTTTTGTACAGTTCTTCTGTGTATTCTTGCCACCTCTTCTTAATATATTCTGCTTCTGTTAAGTCCATACCATTTCTGTCCTTTATCGAGCCCATCTTTGCATGAAATGTCCCCTTGGTATCTCTGATTTTCTTGAAGAGATCTCTAGTCTTTCCCATTCTGTTGTTTTCCTCTATTTCTTTGCATTGATCATTTGCTGCATAAGAAATGTCTGTATTTCCTTATATTAGCCAAAGCAGAGTCATTTTACAGAATCTGATGGGAGCATCTTTCATTTAGTCTTTTCCAGAATATCAGTTATCTTTATTTTCTACATTAAATTTGTTTCTTCCTCTTTTTCTAAACAATATGTTTATTCCTACATCTGTATCTTTTTCAAATATTCAACCTTTTCTGTAATTTCTCTTATTATTTTGCCATACTCAGATTATGCCTCAATATAGGAAATCCCTTATGCAAATCACTATTTGAGTAAATTTGCTTGTGTTCTGCTTCTTTTCCAAAAAGTAAAAGAAAAAAAAAAGAGAGAGAGAAACACATCTTAATGTATCCCAGGTTCCTAGGCACATGGAAGGTCTGGCTTAAGTCCTTCGGAGATTATTTCCTGAAAAGCTCACTAACAGTTAAAACTTTAAAAAGTAATATAAGTTCATGATGCAATAATAGCCAAATATTAGTACAATGTAAAATTTACAATATATTTCACATATATTTCCTCATTAGTAATTCACAACAGATTGAAGTAGATTGGTTATAAGGAATCTAGATTCCAGAGAAGCTATTTAGCAAATTACTCATGACCATACCACATTGGAAAAGCTCAAGACACAAACTTGCAACTAGTAGAGAAATATGTTCTAGAGGCCTAATACACAGCAGAGTGACTATAGACAACATACTGTACTATAAACATCAAAGTTTTTAAAAGAACAATCCTTAATTGTTCCCATCACATACAAAAAACAATTAAAAAGTGACACAATAGAGATGTTAACCAAAGCTATAATAGTAGTCATATTGCAATATATAAATGTATCAAATCAAAGCATAGCACACCTTAAACTTAATGTTATATATCAATTACTTTTCATTAAAAATTTTTCAAAACTTTGTTTTCTGAAGCTATTTGCTGGGCATTAATGAACAGTACCTATGTAACACTTTATAATTTGTAGTTTGGAATAATTTGAAGTACTTTATCCTCCCAAAGCTTAGTATGCTTTTTTTCTATCAACATATATTGGAATAGAAATAAAAATTCCTATTCCAAATGTTTCTTTGTTGGGGGCTAGTTAGGATAGGGTGCCTTAGAATTATTTAAATAGTATTCATATATTCATAGCTTCTAAATCTGAAATGTAAATCCTAGATTTGCTCCCAAAATTTAGGATTCAAGAACCATGATATAAAAGTACTCACTGTTGTTAGCACTGGGAGCTGATTCCTGTGACAGTAGTTTGACAATCCCACTTATTCACTAAAACAATATTTCAGTCAATGACAAGAGAAGTATTTTTTTGTCATTAAATTTTTATTTTTATAGAATACACCTCTGGAAAGTTTAATTAGTAATTTTGGAGTCTTTATGCAATTTTCAAAGATTTAACAATCACTATTCCCTTTCTCCCGGAGAAGGCAATGGCACCCCACTCCAGTACTCTTGCCTGGAAAATCCCATGGACCAAGGAGCCTGGTAGGCTGCAGTCCATGGGGTCGCTAAGAGTCCGACACGACTGAACGACTTCACTTTCACTTTTCACTTTCATGCATTGGAGAAGGATATGGCAACCCAGTCCACTGTTCTTGCCTGGAGAATCCCAGGGACAGGGGAGCCTGGTGGGGTGCTGTCTATGGGGTCGCACAGAGTCGGACACGACTCAATGACTTAGCAGCATTCCCTTTCTCCAAAATGTATCTTAAGTTTTGTGACAGATGTTTAGTAGAAGAAATACAAGGAATAACAAGTAATGTAGTCTTTGTCGAGGGCATCAAAACATTTCATCCCTTGCCAAAATGATGCAGAATACATTTGCATGAATAAATGCTAAATACTCTGCCATGAAATGACTTTGATTTGGCTAATGCTGTCATTTTTTCCCCATGAAACTTAGATTGAAAGTGAAAGTGAAACTCACTCAGTTGTATCAGACTCTTTGCAACTCCATGAACTATCCAGTTCATGGAATAATCCTGGCAAGAATGCTGCAGTGGGTAGCCTTTCTGTTCTCCAGGGGATCTTCCCAACCCAGGGATTGAACTAGCCAACCAAATCCCCATTTCCTGAATTACTGCTCTCTCTGTTACTTGGTTTCTTTATTACCTGTATGAATTTTTACACAGAGTCATTCAAATTACTTTGGTTCATATTTTAATTTGTTTTATTTTAAAATTTACATGACAAAAACAGTTGGGGGTGACTAAAATAAACTTAATTTTTGTTTAAAAATTTTTTTCAATACATTTGGATATAAAATAGTAGTATTGTTATTCAAAAACAAGAAACAAGGCTCAGAGATAATGTCCTTCTTCAACAGGTAAAAGAAAAAAAAACTACGCTTTATCTTAAGTATTGTATATTAATCTCCTCTCTGTCAGATGACTTCAAAAATGCATAGAGATACAAATTTAATATTTGTAGGATGTAGAAAAAGCAATTATCTTTCAAAGATAAAGATATTTCTAGTAATAAAATGATTAATTTGTATGTGGAAATCATCAAAATACAAATCAATGCTTGAACTTTGATCATAAATTTTATACAATTACTATTTCAACAGAAAATTGGATTAAAGATTTACTGAGCATGGCTCCACCCATTAGAACAAGTTCCCCCCTCAGTCAGTCTGTCCCATCAGGAAGCTTTCATAAGCCTCTTAACCTTATCCATCAGAGGGCAGACAGAATGAAAACCACAATCACAGAAAGCTAATCAAGCTGATTACATGGACCACAGTCTTGTCTAACTCAATGAAACTATGAGCCATGCTGTGTAGGATCACCCAAGATTGACAGGTCATGGTGGAGAGTTCTGACAAAACATGGTCCACTGGAGAAGGGAATGGTAAACCACTTCCGTATTCTTGCCTTGAAAGCCCATGAACAGCATGAAATAGCAAAATGATAGGACACTGAAAGATGAACTCCCCAGGTCGGTAGGTGCCCAGTATGCTACTGGAGATCAGTCTAGAAATAACTCCAGAAAGAATAAAGAGACAGAGCCAAAGCAAAAACAACACCCAGTTGTGGATGTGACTGGTGATGGAAGTAAAGTCTGATCCTTACAGGATCAGAGCAATTTTTCATATGAACCAGGAAATTTAGGCCCATGAATCAGGCAAATAGGAAGTGGTCAAACAGAAGATGGCAAGAGTGAACATCAACATTTTAAGAATCAGCAAACTAAAATGGACTGGAATGGGTGAGTTAAATTCAGATGACCATTATATCTTCTACTGTGGGCAAAAATCCCTTAGAAGAAATAGTAAGCCATCATAGTCAACAAAAGAGTCTGAAGTGCAGTAACTGGATGCAATCTCAAAAACGACAGAATGATCTCTGTTCATTTCTAAGGCAAACCATTCAATATCATAGTAATCCAAGTCTATGCCCTGAGCAATGATGCTGAAGAAGTTGAAGTTGAATGGTTCTATGAACACCTACAAGACCATCTACAACTAACACCCCCAAAAGATGTCTTTTTCACTATAGGGGACTGGAATACAAAAGTAGGAAGTCAAGAGATACCTGGAGTAACAGGCACATTTGGTCTTGGAGTACAGAATGAAGCAGGGCAAAGGCTGATAGAGTTTTGCCAAGAGAATGAACTGGTCATAGCAAACACCCTATTCCAACAACACAAGAGAAGACTCTATACATGGACATCACCAGACGGCCAACACTGAAATCAGACTGATTATATTCTTTGCAGCCAAAGATGGAGAAGCTCTATACAGTCAGCAAAAACAAGACTGGGAGCTGACTGTGGCTCAGATCATGAACTCCTTATTGCCAAATTCAGACTTAAATTGAAGAAAGTAGGGAAAACCACTAGACCATTCAGGTATGATCCAAATCAAATCCCTTATGATTCTACAGTGGAAGTTACCAATAGTAACACAGGATTATATCTGATAGACAGAGTGCCTGAAGAACTATGGGTGGAGTTTCATGACACTGCACAGGAGGCAGGGATCAAGACCATCCTCAAGAAAAAGTAAGGCAAAAAGGCAAAATGGTTTCCTGAGGAGACCTTACAAATAGCTGAGAAAAGGAGAGAAGCTAAAGGCAAAGGAGAAAAGGAGAGACAGACCCATTTGAATGCAGAGTGCCAAAGAATAACAAGGAGAAATAAGAAAACATTCCTCAGTGATCAATGCAAAGGAATAGAGAAAAACCACAGAATGGGAAAGGCTAGAGATCTCTTCAAGAAAATCAGAGATACTAAGGGAATATTTCATGCAAAGATGGACACAATAAAGGACAGAAATGGTATGGACCTAACAGAAGCAGAAGATATTAAGAAAAGGTGGCAAGAATACACAGAAGAATACAAAAGAATACAAAAAAGATCTTCATAACCCAGATAACCATGATGGTGTGATCACTCACCTAGAGCCAGACATTCTGGAATGCAGAGTCACGAGGACCTTAGGAAGCATCAGTACAAACAAAGCTAGTGGAGGTGATAAAATTCCAGTTGAGCTATTTCAAATCTTAAAAGATGATGCTGTGAAAGTGCTGCACCCAATCTGTCAGCAAATTTGAAAAACTTAGCAGTGGCTGCAGGACTGGAAATGGTCAGTTTTCATTCTAATTCCAAAGAAGGGCAATGCCAAAGAATGTTTAAACTACTGCACAATTGCTCTCATCTCACATGCTAGTAAAGTTATGCTCAAAATTCTCCAAGTCAGGCTTCAACAGTACATGAACCATGAACTTTCAGATGTTTAAGCTGGATTTAGAAAAGGCAAAGGAACCAAAGATCAAATTGTCAGCATCTGTTGGATCATCAAAAAGCAAGAGAGTTCCAGAAAAACATCAACTTCTGCTTTATTAACTATGGCAATGCCTTTGACTGTATGGATCATAACAAACTGAAAAATTCTGAAAGAGATGGGAATATGAGACTGCCTTGCCTGCCTCTTGAGAAATCTGTATGTCAGTCAAGAAACAACAGTTAGAACTGGACATGGTACAACAGACTGGTTCTAAGTCGGGAAAGGAGTACGTCAAGACTGTATATTGTCACCCCGCTTATTTAACTTATATGCAGAGTACATCATGCGAAATGCCAGGCTGGATGAAGCACAAGCTGGAATCAAGGTTTCTTGGAGAAATATCAATAACCTCAGATATGTAGATGACACCACCCTTATGGCAGAAAGTGAAGAACTAAAGAGCCTCTTGATGAAAGTGAAAGAGGAGAATGAAAAAGTTGGCTTAAAGCTCAACATTCAGAAAACTAAGATCATGGCATCTGGTCCCATAACTTCATGGCAAATAGATGGGGAAACAATGGAAACAGTGACAGACTTTACTTTTTGGGGCTCCAAAATCACTGCAGTTGTTGACTGCAGCCCTAAAGTTTTTACACTTGCTCCTTGGAGGAAAACGTCTTTACACTTGCTCCTTGGAGGAAAACGTATGACCAGCCTAGATGGCATATTAAAAAGCAGAGACATTACTTTGGCAACAAAGGTCTGTCTTGTGAAAGCTATGGTTTTTCTAATAGTATGGTATGGCTTTGTGAGTTGGACTATAAAGAAAGCTGAGAATTGAAGAATTGATGCTTTTGAACTGTGGTGTTGAAGACTCTTGAGAGTCTCTTGGACTCCAAGAAGATCCAACCAGTCAATCCTAAATGAAATTAGTCCTGAAAATTCATTGGAAGGAATGATGCTGAAGCTGAAACTTCAATACTTTGGCTACCTAATGCAAAGAATTGATTCACTGGAAAAGACCCTGATTCTTGGGAAGATTGAAGGTGGGAGGAGAAGGGGATGACAGAGGATGAGATGGTTGGATGGCATCACCGACTTGACGGACATGAGTTTGAGCAAGCTCCGCGAATTTCTGATGGACAGGGAAACTGGCGTGCTGCAGTCCATGGGGTCACAAAGAGTCAGACATGACTGAGTGACTGAACTGAACTGAACTATTTCATTAATGTGTAATCCTGGAGTGATTCTCATATCTGTAAATATTATTTTAAGTTATAGTAAAGAACAACATTTTAAACTGGAATTATAAAATAGATTTAGTGATTATGGAATTTATCAAAATTTATAAATACAAATCCATAAACAACATAATGTCTACTCCTTGAATGTTATTATATCTCCAGATGCCTATATATTTTTGCTAAAACTCTGAGATTAT
Source organism: Bos taurus (assembly GCF_002263795.3). Taxonomy (NCBI): domain Eukaryota; kingdom Metazoa; phylum Chordata; class Mammalia; order Artiodactyla; family Bovidae; genus Bos; species Bos taurus. The sequence goes on along the minus strand of NC_037328.1, from coordinate 35,626,913 downwards.
TATTCTGATCTTACAAAAAATTTAGTATCAAAGAATTGATACAATTCAAATATAAAATTTATAGTTACAAGTTAAGATAAAGTTGATTTGATCTCTGGTTTGATCAAGATCCTGAAAGCATTATTGCTACCAGTTAGTAAGTTAGTTACTATAATCTCATGACAGCGAGTGAATGAAAGCGTTAAATGAAAGCATCAGATCACTGACTCGGTGGACATGAATTTGAGCAAACTCTGGGAAATAGTGAAGGATCTGGAAGCCTGGTGTACTGCAGTCCATGGATCACAAAGAATCGGACACGACTGAGTGACTGAACAACAATAACACAGAGCACCTGTGAGAGGGATTCCTCAGTCTGGGTTATCTAATCTAGATGAGCATTTGTCATTACAGTTTAATGCAGCCCACAAATACAAGCTAACATGTTATTTTAAATTTTCTAGTGGCCACATTAAGAAAAACTATAAAGTAGTGGGTAAAGTTAAGTATTTTCTTTTTTCTAGTGTATATAATCAAACCAACACTATCAATATAGATTAATAATGAGATATAGATTATAATGAGATATCTTACTTTATATTTTCTTACTAAGTATTCCTAACACAGTATATATTTCACAATTATAGCACAGATTAGTCTACCTAATTTTAATTTAAAAGCCATATGTTGTTAATGACTACCATATTGGACACTGCATATTTAAACAGCTCTCCCAACCAGCCAGCTATATCACTCCTGTATCATGACGGATTCATGGACCGTATGCCCTGTTCACTGGGACAATGGGCCACTATCCCTGGTGTCTTGAATTATTTTATACCTACTTAATGCTTTGATAGAAGTTACACCCTGCCTGTTTCATCAACATATTTGGGACACTGAGCCTGACTCCCTCACTTTTTCTCTTCCTTTACCCAGATCTCTGTCCAACACAGAAATCTTCTCATTTCCTTCCTGGCATCATAGGGGCTCCTTTCCATCACATTCTGAATTCTATCCTCCAGTGTGGTCTGATGGACCTTCAGGGTTACAAGTTCTGGATTTTTACTTGCTTATATGACTGTAAGGAATTAAGGAATTAAGGAAATACATTTCTCTCTCAAAAATACCTGACTATTAAGATGATGGGGATTAAAAAAACCATTATGATAATCCTCCTTTCTCTTTGCATTCTAATTTAACCATCTCAGTCTTTTCTGAGGTAAATAGATGCATCTGGACAGTGGTGTGCTGATAGTTAACAACTTGCGCTTTTTTTTTTTTTTAGCAGGGGGGATTGTGTTGATTTGTAGCGATTACCTATTTCTGTTGCTTCAAAACCATGCTCCCCAGCTGAGCTGACATGAGATGATTATTAAGTCAGAGATGAAAAGGTATGAGAAATCTCATAAATATTTGTACCATACAGATATAGTCATAGTCAATACACTTCAGAACATAAATATTAGTAAAATGTAGAAAAATAGTTATGGAGAAGGTAATGGCACCCCACTCCAGTACTCTTGCCTGGAAAATCCCATGGATGGAGGAGCCTGGTGGGCTGCGGTCCATGGGGTCGCTAAGAGTCGGACACGACTGAACGACTTCACTTTCAATTTTCACTTTCATGCATTGGAGAAGGAAAGGGCAACCCACTCCAGTGTTCTTGCCTGGAGAATCCTGGGGATGGGGGAGCCTGGTGGGCTGCCGTCTATGGGGTCGCGCAGAGTCAGACACGACTGAAGCGACTTAGCAGCAGCAGCAGCAGCAGTAAAATAATTAAGAAGGAGAAGTTTTGAGTACTCATTACCTTGTTTTTAATATAATTTATTTAGATACAGATTTATATAATTTAATTTTTAACAACCAACAGTTTGCAAGATTTCTGAAAATTTAACCATGGTCTCCTGCAAGCCAGTACAAATCAGTGCTGGCACACCACTTGCTTTGAATCACTAGAGGAAAGAGATGTTTAAAGAAATGTAAATGCTGCAATGAATATGGAAAAGCAAATATCTCCTACAGATACTGATTATAATTCTTTTGAACTATATACCCAGAAGTGGAATTGCTGGATAATATGGTAGCTCTGTTTTTAATTTTTAGGGGAAACTCCATTACTTTTTTTCCATAGAGATTGTACCATTTTATATTCCCACAAACAGTGTACAAAGATTCTAATTTATCCATATCTTCACCAACACTTACCATCTTCTGTTTTGTTGATAACAACCATCCTAACGTATATGAAGCAACATCTTTTTTTTTTGAGGCAATATCTTATTGTAGTAATAATTTGCATTTTACTGTTGAATAATAGTGTTGACCATTTATACATCTTTGGAGAAATATCATTTCAAGTTTTTAAAGATAAGACTGTTTGGGTTTTTCTTTTTTTGCTACTGAGTTATAAGAATTCATTTTATCAGATATATGCTTGCATATATTTTCTCCCATTCTCTACCTTCTTTTCCTTCTGTTGATTATTTCCTTTGCCATACAGAAGCTCTTTAGTTTGATGTAGTCTCACTTGTTAATGTTTGTATTTATGTCTATGCTTTTAGTGTCATATCTAACAAATCATTGCCAAGAGTGATGTCAAGAAGATTTCTGCATATATTTTCTTCTAAGAATTTTATAGTTTCATGTCCCATGTTTAAGACTTTAGTTCATTTTGAGTTGATTTTTCCTCCATTGTATGTTCTTGGCACTTGTCAAAAATCAGTTGACCATATATGCACAGGTTAATTTTTGGATTTTCTATCCTATTTCACTGGTCTATTTATCTGTCTTACACTGGTACCATACTATTTAATTACTGTAGCTCTAACTTATTTCAAAATCAGTAAGTGTGATGCCTCCAGCTTTGTTCTTATTTCTCATGATCAATTTGGCTATTCTGCGTCTTTTGTGATTTTGTGTGAATTAGAGGATTGTTTTTCATATTCACGTAAAAACTGACACTGAAATTTTGATTGCTTTGGGTGGTATGGACATTTAACAATATTAAGTCTTCCAATCCATGGACATGGGATGGCTTTACATTTGTCTGTGTCTCTTTTCATTTCTTTCATCAACATTTTGTAGTTTTCACTATACAAATCCCATGTTGAATAGAATTGGTGAAAGGGACATTCTTTGTCTTGTTCTTGATCTTGGAAGAAGAGTTTTCAATTTTTCACTGTTGAGTGTACTGTTTCCTGTGGGCTTGTCCTTGCGGTTGTTGTTCAGTTGCTAAGTCATGTCTGACGCTTTGTGGGTCCATTTCTTCTATACCTAGTTTGTTGAATGTTTTAAAGTGTTTTTGTTATAAAAATGTATTGAACTTCTTCAAACATTTTTTCTGCATGTATTGAGGTGATTACGAGATCTTTATCCTTCATTATGTTTCTATAATGTACCACACTTATGGATTTCTGTATGTTGAACCATCCTTGCATTCCAGGGATAAATCTCACTTGGTCATGCTTTAGACCATAACTGTAACTTGGCTCTAAGTTAGATAATACAGTTTGTTAAAATACTACTCGGAGTTAAAATTTACTCTGGTTCTAGCGTAGATAAAGTCTATAGAAGTGTGAAAGAAACTCATATCTTCTGGAAGCAACACTGTGTCAAAACATCTTTAGGGCCCATCAGTTCATGATTTCAAGTTAGGTCTTGCAATGTATTATTTAACTAGTTAACAGAGCTGAGCCTCAGGTTCTTCTCTATGGATATAAACAATTCCTGAATGGTGGCTGTAAGTGTAAAACAAATTAAATCATGAAACATTTGAGTGCTATTGTCATGAAGTTGATGAAAATCCCTATTTTTCACTTGAGCAGAAAGCACTAACATACTGAAACATTTGTACAGAACTCACAGGCAATAAATTTACTGAATAATGAAAAATATGGTATTTGCCCCATAGAGTATAATTGTGCACATCAAAAAAATGTTTTAGTTTTGTGAAAAAATGATTCTTTTAATGCACTTTTGAATTGAGTTTGCTAGTATTTTGTTGAGGATTTTTGTTTCTATGCTCATCAGGAATATTAGTCTATAATTTTTTTCCTTCTATTATCTTTGTCTGGCTTTGAATTCAGTGTAATGTTGGTCTCATAAAATGAGTTGAAAGCATTCCTTCCTCTTCATTTTTTTGCAGGAATTTGAGAATTGGCATTAATTATTTTAATTTTTGGTAGAATTTAGTAGTGAAGCCATTTGGTCCTGGGCTTTTTTTGTTGGAAAGTTTTTGATTACTGATTTAATATCCTTACTAGTAAATAGTCTTGGAGAAGGCAATGGCAACCCACTCCAGTACTCTTGCCTGGAAAATCCCATGGACAGAGGAGCCTGGTAGGCTGCAGTCCATGAGGTCGCTAATAGTCGGGCAAGACTGAGCGATTTCACTTTCATTTTCACTTTCATGCATTGGAGAAGGAAATGGCAACCCACTCCAGTATTCTTGGCTGGAAAATCCCAGGGACAGAGGATCCTGGTGGGCTACCATCTATGGGGTCGTACAGAGTTGGACACGACTGAAGAGACTTAGCAGCAGCAGCAGTAAATAGTCTAAGGTTTTTAATTTCTTCATTATTCAGTCTTGGTAGATCGTATGTATCTAGGGCTTTTCCCATTTCTTCTGGGTTATTCAACTTTTTAGGACATATAGAATTGAAAATAACCCAACATCCATTGACAGAAGAATAGATTTAAAAAAGGTGGCATATACATATGTGTGTGTTAGTCACTCAGTCATCTGAATCTTTATGACCCCATGGACTGTAGGTTGCCAGGATCATCTGTCCATGGAATTCTCCAGGCAAGAATACTAGAGTGGGTTGCCATGCCCTCCTCCAGGGGATCTTCCTGACCCAGGAATGGAACCAGCATCTCTTTTGCCTCCTGCATTGTAGGCAGATTCTTTACCATCTGAGCAGCTAGGGAAGTCCAACATATACATATAATAGAATGTTATTCAGCCTTTAAAAAGAAGGAGCTCATGACATATGTGAAAATGTAGATAAACATGGGAAATACTTATGCTAAGTGAAATAAACTGTTACAGAAAGACAAATGGTACAAATACTCTTTATACGAATATCTAAAATAGACTCACAGAAGCAGAAAATATAGTAGTGGTTGCCATGAGACAGGTTTGGTGGAGGGTACAGGTAACTGAGGTACAGGTACAGGTACAGGTACAGGTAACTGAGAGAGTTAATTCTTAGGTGGGTTGATAAGGAGTCCAGGGCCCTCAAGGAGGAGAAAGGGGTCCAGGGCTCACAAGCACGAGAAAAGGACAAATTTTTTTTCTACATTCCTTCATGTTAGTACATAATACATTTTTTCCCTAAGCTCTGAGTTGTTATGACAGCAATCTATTTTGCCCAAGACTAACTTTTTTAAGCCCTAATGATTAACGACAAAATAACTCATCTTGCTCTAGGGTATGTTTTTTTCCTTAAGCTCTTATTAATGGCTTTATTCATGGCAAATACATGGTGAAACAGTGGAAACAGTGCCTGATTTTATTTTGGGGGGCTCCTAATCACTGTAGATGGTGATTGCTGCCATGAAATTAGAAGATGCTTACTACTTGGAAGGAAAGTATGATCAACCTAGACAGCATGTTAAAAAGCAGAGACATTACTTTGTCAACAAAGGTCCGTCTAGTCAAGGCTATGGTTTTTCCAGTGGCCATGTACGGATGTGAGAGTTGGACTGTGAGGAAGGCTGAGTGCCAAAGAATTGATGCTTTTGAACTATAGTGTTGGAGAAGACTTCTGAGAGTCCCTTGAACTGCAAGGAGATGCAACCAGTCCATCCTAAACGAGATCAGTCCTGGGTGTTCATTGGAAGGACTGATGTTGAAGCTGAAACTCCAATACTTTGGCCACTTGATGCAAAGAGCTGACTCATTTGAAAAGATCTTAATGCTGGGAAAGATTGAGAGCAGGAAGAGAAGGGAATGACAGAGGATGAGATTGTTGGATGGCATCACTGACTCAATGGACATGGGTTTGGGTGAACTCTGGGAGTTGGTGATGGACAGGGAGGCCTGACGTGCTGCGGTTCATGGGGTCACAAAGAGTCTGACAGGACTGAGCCACTGAACTGAACTGAACTGAATGGTTACATAATAACACTGTATCTTGCTTGGGACATCTTTCTTCTTCTTAACAGGAACCTTCTGACTAATCTTGTTACATATGTTGTGGGAATGGGTCTGGTAAGACCTTTCTATTGTTAGTAACTAATTGGAAAAATATATAAAGCCTTGATAAGACTAGGAGTGGTGGCTGCACAGTGCAGGAGCAGCAGCTGTATGGCGAAGGAGCAGCGAAGAGACTCCCCATGTCCAGGGTCAGGAACGGAGGCTGTGAGGAGATACCCCACATCCAAGGTAAGGAGCTGTGGCTTTGCTTTTATGGAGCAGCCATGAAGAGATACCCCACGTCTAAGGTAAGAGAAACCTGAGTAAGATGGTAGGTGCTAAGAGAGGGCATCAGAGGGCAGACAAACTAAAACCACAGTCACAGACTACTAGCCAATCTGATCACACGGACCACAGTCTTGTCTAACGCAATGAAACTAAGCCATGCCATGTGGGGCCACTCAAGATGGATGGGTCATGGTGGAGAGGTCTTACAGACTGTGGTCCACTGGAGAAGGAAATGGCAAACCACTTCAGTATTCTTGCCTTGAGAACCCCCTGAACAGTATGAAAATGCAAAAAGATAAGACACTGAAAGATGAACACCCCAGGTTGGTAGGTGCCTAATATGCTACTGGAGATCAGTGGAGAAATAACTCCAGAAAGAATGAAGGGATGGAACCAAAGCAAAAACAACACCCAGTTGTGGATGTACTGGTGATAGAAGTAAGGTCTGAAGTTGTAAAGAGCAATATTGCATAGGAACCTGGAATGTTAGGTCTATGAATCAAGGCAAATTGGAAGTAGTCAAACAGGAGATGGCAAGAGTAAACATCAATATTCTAGGAATCAGCGAACTAAAATGAACTGCAATGGGTCAATTTAATTCAGATTACCATTATATCTACTACTGTGGGCAGGAATCACTTAGAAGAAATGGAGTAGCCATCACAGTCAACAAGAGTCTGAAATTCAGTACTTTGATGCAATCTCAAAAACAACAGAATGATCTCTGTTCGTTTCCAAGGCAAACAATTCAATATCATGGTAATCCAAGTCTATGCCCTGACCAGTAACGCTGAAGAAGCTGAATGGTTTTATGAAGACCTACAAGACCATCTACAACTAACACCCCCAAAAAGATGTCCTTTTCACTATAGGGGACTGGAATACAAAAGTAGGAAGTCAAGAGATACCTGGAGTAACAGGCAAATTTGGCCTTGGAGTACAGAATGAAGCAGGGCAAAGGCTGATAGAGTTTTGCCAAGAGAATGCACTGGTCATAGCAAACACCCTATTCCAGCGACACAAGAGAAGACTCTACACATGGACATCACCAGATGACCAACACCGAAATCAGATTGATTATTTCTTTGCAGCCAAAGATGCAGAAGCTCTATACATTCAGCAAAAACAAGACTGGGAGCTGACTGTGGCTCAGATCCTGAACTCCTTATTGCCAAATTCAGACTTAAATTGAAGAAAGTAGGGAAAACCACTAGACCATTCAGGTATGATCCAAATTAAATCCCTTATGATTATACAGTGGAAGTGAGAAATAGATTTAAGGGCCTAGATCTGATAGACAGAGTGCCTGATTAACTACGGATGGAGGTTTGTGACATTGTACAGGAGACAGGGATCAAGATCATTCCCATGGAAAAGAAATGCGAAACAGCAAAATGGCTGTCTGAGGAAGCCTTACAAGTAGCTGTGAAAAGAAGAGAAGCAAAAAGCAAAGGAGAAAAGGAAAGATATACTCATTTGAATGCAGAGTTCCAAAGAATAGCAAGGAGAGATAAGAAAGATTTCCTCAGAGATCGATGCAAAGAAATAGAGGAAAATAATAGAATGGGAAAGACTGGAGATCTCCTCAAGAAAATTAGAGATACCAAGGGAACATTTCATGGAAAGATGGACTCAATAAAGGACAGAAATGGTATGGACCTGACAGAAGCAGAAGATATTAAGAAAAGGTGGCAAGAATACACAGAAATGTACAAAAAAGATCTTCAGGACCCAGATAATCACGATGGTGTGATCACTCACCTAGAGCCAGACATCCTGGAATGTGAAGTCAAGTGGGCCTTAAGAACCATCACTACGAACAAAGCTAGAGGAGGTGATGGAATTCCAGTTGAGCTATTTCAAATCCTGAAAGATGATGCTGTGAAAGTACTGCACACAATATGTCAGCAAATTTGGAAAACTCAGCAATGGCCACAGGACTGGAAATGCTCAGTTTTCACTTCAATCCCAAAGAAAGGCTACACAAAAGAATTCCCAATCTACTGCATAATTGCACTCATCTCACACGCTAGTAAAGAAATGCTCAAAATTCTCCAAGCCAGGCTTCAGCTATACATGAACCATGAACTTCAAGATATTCAAGCTGGTTTTAGAAAAGGCAGAGGAACCAGAGATCAAATTGCCAACATCTGCTGGTTCATTGAAAAAGCAAGAGAGTTACAGAAAAGCATCTATTTCTGCTTTATTGACTATGCCAAAGTCTTTGACTGTGTGGATCACAACAAACTGTGGAAAATTCAAGAGATGGGAATATCAGACTTCCAGACCTGCCTCTTGAGAAACCTGTATGCAGGTCAGGAAGCAACAGTTATAACGATATGGAACAACAGACGGGTTCCAAATAGGTAAAGGAGTATGTCAAGGCTGTATATTGTCACCCTGATTATTTAACTTATATGCAGAGTACATCATTAGAAAGGCTGAGCTAGAAGAAGCACAAGCTGAAATCAAGGTTGCCGGGAGAAATATCAGTAACCTCAGATACACAGATGACACCACCCTTATGGCAGAAAGTGAAGAAGAACTAAAGAGCCTCTTGATTAAAGTGAAAGAAGAGAGTGAAAAAGTTGGCTTAAAATTCAACATTCACAAAACTAAGATCATGGCATCCAGTCCCATCAGTTCATGGCAAATAAATGAGTAAACAGTGGCAACAGTGGCTGACTTTATTTTTTTGGGCTCCAAAATCACTGCAGATGGTGATTGCTGCCATGAAATTAGAAGACACTTACTCCTTGGAAGGGAAGTTATGACCAACCTAGACAGCATATTAAAAAGCAGAGACATTACTTCGTCAACAAATGTCCTTCTAGTCAAGGTTATGGTTTTTCCAGCCATCATATATGGATGTGAGAGTGGGACTATAAAGAAAGCTTAGCACCGAAGAACTGATGCCTTTGAACCATGGTGTTGGAGAAGACTCTTGAGAGTCATTTGGACTGCAAGGTGATCCACCCAGTCCATCCTAAAGGAGATCAATCCTGAGTGTTCATTGGAAGGACTGATGTTGAAGGTGAAACTCCAATACTTTGGCCACCTGCTGCAGAGAGCTGACTCATTTGAAAAGACCCTGATGCTGGGAAGATGCCAGGAGGAGACTGGGATGACAGAGGATGAGATGGTTGGATGGCATCACGGACTCAATGGACCTGGGTTTGGGTGAACTCCGGGAGTTGGTGATGGACAGGGAGGCCTGGCGTGCTGTGGTTCATGGGGTTGCAAAGAGTCCGACATGACTGAGCAACTGAACTGAACTGATAAGACTAGTAGGTGGAACACTTCTGATATCTATGTCAGAAGCTTTCTATGTCCCCTTTATACTTTTTAAAAACTCTGCTTACCTCATAGCTCAGCTGGTAAAGAATCTGCCAGCAATGCGGGAGACCCTGGCTTGATTCCTGGGTCAGGAAGATGCCCTCGAGAAGAGATAGGCTACCCACTCCAGTATTCTTGACTGGAGAATCCCCATGGACAGAAGAGCCTGGTGCACTACAGTCTCTGGGGTCGCAAAGAGTCAGACAAGACTGACTAAGGGCAGCACACAGCACAAAATTCTGCTACACAAAAGCTCTGTGTGATCAAGCCTCATCTCTGGTCCCAAAGTTAATTCTCTTCTTTGGAGATCATGAATCTGACACCATTTACTGTGAGCTATCATTAGTGTTTAATGAGCCAATGAGCATAAAATTTCAGTTATGTATTTGAAGGAAGATCTATCTTAATGTTATATATCTTTACCACGAAGACAAACAGAACACAAAGGAACACAAGGAAACAGAGGTGTAGGATATGAATTATCTAGACAGTGGTGTTGCATCATAGCTGTTAGCATATGTCCAAACTCATCAATTTGTACACTTAAGTCTGTACAGTTCTTTGTCTATCAGTAATATCTCAATCAAACAGCTAAAAGCTGCGAATGAAAAAAACTCATTAATGTATTTGGAAAGATGTAATCACGACTGAGTGACTGAACTGAACTGAATCCCCATTACACACGCACCAAATTAGACAAGATAGGTTGTTAAAATGATCCTTGTCATTAAAGTTTGTTCTGTCTCTAGTGTTGAAGAGGCCTGAAAAAATTGTGAAAGCACCTTATATCTCCTGAAAGCAACAATATGGAAAAAAACTTTAGAGTCCATCAGTTCATAATTTTAAGTCTTACAATCTATTATTAGGTGATTTAACAGAGCTGAGTCTCAGGTTTCTCTCTGTAAAACAAATATAAATAGTTCATGAACAATGCCTATGAAGACAAAACAAGTTTAATCTTAAAAAGTGAGAGTTGCTGTTATTGTGAAATTGTTGAATATCTCTATGTTTCACTTGAACAAAATGGTCACAAAAAGTACTAACACGAACACAGTGAAACTCATGTTTTACGGAACTCATAAATGAAGCTTAAATATTCCCCAATGACTATGAGGCAGTCTTTTGCTAATTGATGTCCAATTGAAAATGATGAATTTATTCTCCTATATTATCTTTAACTTCACAAAATTAAGGTACAGCATGGTACCTTAATCTCATGTTCCTAAAGGGTGCCCCTCCCAAGATGTTTAATGATGAAAACTTCATTAATCAACATCCAAGTTGATTTTCCATTAAAGTTTTCTGTATAATACATATCAAGCAATACATTTACCAAATAATAAACAGCATGATGTTTGTCACACAGAATATAACTGTGCATTTCAAAAGCTTCTTTGCCTTGGTGAAAACATTTCTTAACTGTAATTTTGATAAATGTTTTCTTTAGCTCCGTAGTTTCTGAAACATGAAATGTTAAAAATTGCCTGAGAGAAGATTCTAGAATATAAACTTTAAAAATTATGTCCAATATTCCTTCTTTCCTCTTCACGGGTATTAGAGATTAGTGGTTTGTATCTGAGGTCATGGACACCAGTGTAAAGACACCATGTTTAGCTTCCTTTCGTCTCCAGAGCAGACCATGTGACAGACTTCTAGCTGTTAGGATTGAAAGAGAAGTTTTATGTGGTATCTCTGGGAACCTTCTTTATTTAATTTTAATTAAAAAACTTTTTTTAAAATTAGAGGATAATTGCTTTACAATGTTGTGTTGGTTTCTACTGTACAGCAATGTGAATCAGCCATAATTATATATATATAACCCGCTCCTCTTGAGCTTCCTCCCACCCCCCCCCATCCCACCCCTCTAGGTTGTCACAGAGCCCCAGGCTGGACTCCCTGTGTTGTATAGCAGCTTCCCACTAGCTGTTTTACACGTGATAGTGTATATATGTCAAAGCTACTTTCTCGATTACCGTCTCTTTCCTTTGCTGTTCCACAAGTCCTTTCTCTACATCTACGTCTCCATTTCTTCCCTGTAAATCGGTTTGTCAGTCCTGCATTTCTAGATTCTATATATATATGCATTAACATATGATACTTTTCTCTTTCTGACTTACTTCTCTCTGTGTAACAGACTCTAGTAGGAACCTTCTTTAAAAGGAAGCCGCACATAACTGGCAGTTTTTTCTTCCCTTGTTCTCTCTTACTTTGAAGATCCAGAAACCACCAACTTGGGTCATAGGAACAAAGGCCACCCTTATAGGAACGAGAAAACTTGAACTGGAAGGAGACAAACTCTTTGAGAAAAGAGTTGACTTATGGGTTCTAAAATGATTACATTATGATAGAATATTACTTATTCAGGCAGAAAGGAACTTCTGTAATTAAAGCACTGCTATAATTTAAATTGTTAGTCTACTCTTTCCTTATTTTAGGTAACGCAGCAGGTGTATGATATTAACTCTTTTCTACTTTTTATCTGTTTTAATCTTTTTATATATCTTGTTTTTATCTTGAACATTTCATTTCATTATTTTGTGCACTTAGCTACCTACAAAGTAATTTTTATTTTACTTATATTGTTAAAAACTACACTAAAATAAAACTTTGCATTTATTGGTACTGTTACTTATGTTTATTTTTTTAACAATGCAATTAATTATTTAAATATTCTTAAGTGAAATGTTTATTTTTGCTTTTTAAAGATATTGACATTTGTATCTTCATATGTATCACACACAGTGATTTAAATGATACACTATTCCACTTGGGAATAGTTACTTACCAATAGTTAGTTCTATCATTTTCATTCCGTAAATGAATTTCCCAAGAATGGCATGACAGTAAAGATGGTTATTATACTGTATTCTCACAAAGAGGAAAACTTAATAATTAAATTATGTTTTATATTTTGAAATTTGTACTTGCGAAATTAAGACAATTTTAATAAAGACTTAAGTTAAAACTGAAGCCAACTGTAAGATAACCACTAACATCAAGTCAGAAGAAAAAAAACAGACTCTTCTCATTTAGAGCATTAAATAATCAATGTTAGATGAAAACAAAACAGGAGAGAGTCTGCAGAGCAGATATTTTGGAAATTTTGTTTAGTTTCTGACCTGATCAGATAATATTTGTAAACAGGGATAAAGAAAGTTAAAGAGTAGCAACAAAATGAAGTTGTTGCTCTTTAGTTGCTCAGTTGTGTTCGACTCTTTGTGACTCCCATGGAGTGTGGCCCACCAGGCTCCTCTGTCCATGAGATTATCCTGGCAAGAATACTGGAGTGGGTAGCCATTTTGTTCTCCAAAAGTGAAGTTAGTCGTTTGGTAAATGGGGCTTGAATTGAAGAAGTTAACATTTTTGAATTGCTTTTTTTTTTTTTTTACTTTGGCATTTTACCACCATTGAGTGGGAGTATAGAAAAGCATCTTTCCACTCTATATTTTCTGGCTACCTCTTGTGAAATCAAGAGGTAGCCAGAAAATATAGGACAAAGTAGCAGCTCCATCTGTTAGCCTTCTTCATAAAATAAAATGTGAATACACAGGACTGAGTATCTGAGGAGTGGTAATAATATTTGAGCATGATATCCAGAAAAAAACTTGTATGGAACATTACTAAATATTATTTTTAGAGTTTTATGAGTAACATACCATCTTATAAATATTTCTTATTACTCTCAAGCAATATTTCTCTAAGAATATCTTTCTCTTTTTCTTGGTCAAAGAAATATGTTGCATGTTTTGGATCAGTTTTGAATCTTGTGGAAGGTGTAAATTCCATATCTACAGATAGAATATCGATTGCTTCAATGTACTTATCAATATGTCATGAATAAAGCTGTATTATTTTGAATATTTTATTGTTTAATCTAGAATTATACACCATTTGTTGTAATAAATATTTAGCTATATATTCACTATAGTTGATTTGCAAAAGAAATAATACATTAACCTGGTATTGGTATTGAGAGCTCTGGTGAGCTACGGATATAATTGCCATTGAAATATAAATCACCAAGGGAAGGGAAGGGAAAGTCGCTCAGTCGTGTCCAACTCTTTGAGACCCATGGACTATGCAGTCCATGGAATTCTCCAGGCTAGAATACTGGAGTGGGTAGCCTTTCCCTTCTCCAGGGGATCTTCTCAACCCAGGGAGGAAACCCAGGTCTCCCACATTGCAGGCAGATTCTTTATCAGCTGAGCCACAAGAGAAGTCCAATAATACTGGGGTGGGTAGCCTATCCCTTCACCAGCGGATCTTCCCAACCCAGGAATCGAGCCGGGGTCTCCTACATTGCAGGTGAATTCTTTACCAACTGATCTATGAGGGAAGCCCATAAATCACCAAGGAGATTTGCAGACAAAATGAGACCTTAATTACCATTTTAAAAGAAAGGACATACTATCAGCAGTTCAGTTCAGTTGCTCAGCCATGTCCGACTCTTTGCGACCCCATGGACTGCAGCATTCCAAGCTTCCCTGTCCATCACCAACTCCTAGAGTTTACTCAAACATGTCCACTGAGTCGGCGATGCTATTCAACCATCTCATCCTCTGTAGACCCCTTCTCCTCCTGCCTTCAATCTTTCCAAGCATCAGGGTCTTTTCAAATGAGTCAGCTCTTTGCATCAGGTGGTCAAAGTATTGGAGTTTCAGCTTCAGCATCAGTTCTTCCAATGAATATTCAGGACTTATTTCCTTTAGGATGGACTGGTTGTATCTCCTTGCAGTAAGGGACTCTCAAGAGTCTTCTCCAACACCATCGTTCAAAAGCATCAATTCTTCGGTGCTCAGCTTTCCTTATAGTCCAACTCTCACATCCCAACCACTGGAAAAACCATAGCTTTGATGAGATGGATCTTTGTTGGCAAAGTAATATCTCACTTTTTAATAAGCTGTCTAGGTTGGTCTTGATTGGAAATTGGTAGGCAGGCACTTAGACAAAGGGCTAAGAGGAGTGAAAACAACCTCAAAGAAATAAAATATATTTTTCCTGTTAGTATATCTCATGAATTTTTATGTCCTCATAGAGAAAAATGAAAATTTTCAATTCCTAACGGGTATGAAAAGACCCAGGACAATGGACACAGTAGAATCTGTAGTTGACATGCAGATAGGATTGGCCAATTTTAATCTTAGGAGGAGGGCAACATTTTATACCTAGAGAAAAAAAAAATCTATTATCAAAATAATAGCATGTATGGGGAAATGCATTATAAAATTAAATACTGTGGATTTGGACCTAGCCTCCATTTCTCCTATTAATTAAGCACATTTAATTTTAATTTCTTCACTATTTCTGTGCTACTATTTCTACCCGGTCTGATCTTTCTTATTCTTTCTCTACAACATTTCATACCTACTGGCCTCATTTTTACCTATGGGCTAGCGGAAGTTGATAAAATTGTAGGTATGGCTACCACCAGATAAATGCCAGATTTCTATGAGTTCTAGTGTGTTTTCTTCCTTCCTTTAAGTAAAAATGAAAAAGTGTTAATGAAGCACTTCAGGGGAAAGAATAAAGAAACAAAAGACTTATTAGTAAAGAGACAGTGAGGTGAAACAAAAATAGAAAAGCTGGAAATGATGCTATTTCAGTTCAACTAACACTTTCTGAATACCTAGACTGGAATGATACTGTTCTAAGTACTAGCACTCTAAAGATTTCTGCCCTCAAGGAGTTATAAATTGAGTGAAAAGGAGAGATATAGTTTTTTTAAAAAAAATGTTAAATACGAAGAAGTAAGCATCATGAGAACTGGAGGAATGAATATATAAAAAGAACTGATGTACACAGGATTTCCTGTGTGTACACAAAGGTGATTCAGAAAAATTTCCCTGACAGGGAATAATCTAGCTGAATCTTAATGGAAGAGTACTAGTCAATGGAAAAGAATTTGGAAAGAACCAGGGGAAGGATGTTTCAGGCAGAGTAATATAAATAACTGAGAAGAAAAAAAGAAGCGAAAGGCAGAGAAGAAAGGGAAAGATATACTCAACTGAATGTAGAGTTCCAAAGAACAGTAAAGAGAGATAAAAAGGCCTTCTTAAACGAACAATGCAAAGTGTGGTCTTCTTTACAGACCGGGGCCTGGTGGACTGGAGTCAATGAAAAGAAAGAGGGAAAAGGAGAGAGAGAGAGAGCAGTATCTCTCGGGTTATGTTGAAAACCAATAAAGCCCATGCACAGGACTTGTACCGCTCACAAAGTCACAGGGCATCCTCTCAAGGAGGTCTTGAAAGCCCGGGAGAGAAAGTGAGCTTGGTAGGTTTCCACACTCCGACGAGAATGGAGACAGAAAAAAGGACGTGGGGGACGCAGGTCTCTCGTGGAGCAAGGGTATTTTATTATCAGAAATGCAGGCTTATATATCTTTAGTAAAATGATTACTCACCTATTACAAAGAATGAAATTCCATCAGTTGCAACAAAATGGATAGTCTAATACATACAAGGTCGCTGACACTGAAAAGAGTCACTGAAGGGAGTTACTGAAAGGAATCCAAGCAGGTACCCTTTCCCATGATCTTCGTCCTGAGAACTGCGTGCAGCTCTACTCATTCCCAGAATAGGAACTGATAAGGAAAAGAGAATCCTTGAGAAATGGCACACGAAGGAAGAAAAGTGCAACATACTGGATTCCTTAAAGTTAAATGTCCCTGACAGTCCCCTCTTTTTTATTTTTTCATAATTGGGGGTAACTATAGATACTTTAGTGAAAAAGGTCCTGACCGAATGAGTTTGTTTAGTTTGAACAATTTTAGTTGAAAGGCATCGGTACAATACACATATAACCATTAGGACAATTATTAGCATTACAATTTCAGATCCAATACTATGTATAATGCTTTGCAACCATCTTTGAGGGTCTGTCCTGGATAATTAATCAGCTAGTTGTTCAGCTAAGGTTTCCAGATTGTTGGAAGAGGGTAGACTCTTAGAGAAAGCTTCAAAGATTTCTTTTTGTAATAATTGTACATTTAAGGAAGCATTATCATGTAAGTCTTGCAAATAAAATTTGATTTATTTCCAATTGTAGGCACTATAGTTAAACTGAACAGGGGTAATATAAAATTAAGTAGAATCTCAGTCTCATTTTAGTATAACTTATTTTTGTAAATCTATTAATTGATCTCCAACCCATTGGTGGCTATTTTTATTTTCTGTATTTTATCTTGAACTTCCTCATTTATCTGAGCCTGAGTGGTCCACATAATATGAACATCTTTAGTCCAATTTTGGATAAAATTGTGTGTTTTGAATTGAGGTTTGTACAGAAATGCTGGCAACAGCAGCAGTAGTGCAAATGGCTATCAATCCCAAAATGCCAAGAATTAACAATGCAATGAATCGTTTAGATGGTAGAAGTAATTTAGTAAGTAACTGGGAAACAAGTCCGGTCATGGGATCTTCCTCCCAGGGTCGTTGGAGATCTATTGGCAACCATAGGTTATGTCGAGATTGAAGAATCAGAAGGGATTCATTTTTTATAGACATGGGGGAGTTAACACAAGTATATAGTTTGCAATTTATACACATTATAGAATGTAAAGTCTTATTAAATTGCAAGTTTTCTATAGCTACAACAAAAGGAAGGGGAACACAAGCTTGTATGAAATACAAATGATTATAATGAAAGGAATAATGACTAGAACCATGATTAGTCTTTGTGAAATATCCAGTCCAAGTTACAAGTTCTTTGGTGCTCGCAGCAGGCTTCCAAATGTCCCATTGTTCAGGCCCAATCCATTTATTGAGGACAATTTCAGGCTGAGGGGGTGCCATTTCACTGTCAAGCCAGCCAAGAAGTCCTTTGTCATGGTAATGTTCCATCATAATATTGGTAATCTTCTATGCTACTTGAGTAGCATAATGACATACAGTGCTGTTAATACCATCTGAACAGTCAGACAACCACGTACCATGGGGTCCCCAATGGACAATGGTGTAATTGGCCACAAACAATCATTTTCCTGATTTGACTTGACATCTGTCTCAACGAACATGAGTATATTTAAACTTTTTATAAGTAAACCCTTTGCATAATGTTTCTTGTCCTTTTCCTAGAGTTTTAGTAGTGTTGATATGGTTCTCATAAAAAGAAAAGGCAGTAAATAATCTAAGCAATGTCCGAAAGTCCTTTTTTGGAGGCAGGTCGAAGGCCCAAGTTTGTTGGCTAACGTTTATCCATAATTCTGCTGGGCCTGTGCATAAAGGAAGGATTTCATAACCTAGAAAAATATTAATTAGTGAATTATGAAATGAAATCTTTATGAAATCCTTCCTTCTTCCTCAGGGTGTGAGGGCCCCTCCAGGCTCCAAGGAGGAGGTATATGTATTGAGTCATTGGTAGATACGATTGGTCCTCTCTCTGTCCATTCTACAACCTGTAGTAAAGAGGGTTTGGGTATATAAGCCCAGTAAGTATGATTCATTAATTTAGCTTGAGCAGGGGAAGCAAAAGCAAGCAAAGCAAGCATAGCAACAAAAGTATTTTCTGGATTCCGAGGCATTCCCTGTTGAGAAACCAGATTTTCAGCTTGATTAGTAAGAATTTTTATCTGTCCCCAAGTAAGGAGATTATAAGGTTGATGATGTTGAGCGTGGTGTTTTTTGGAAATTTTAAAGCCGCCACTGCTTGTACTGGAATCTCCTTCTCCTGGGGATTTCACTGTTTCTTCTCTATCTTGAACACTGGTGGCTCCCCTGGGGTGGATCTTCCAAAGAGGAAGCCAAGTGAGTTCATTGGATTCATCTGGAGAAATACAAGCTTACCTCTTTCTCTGTAATATTAATTTTCCAGATTTCCATTGTTTAGTCAACCCGTCTTGATACCAAATGGGCAGAGGAGGGGAAGTATCCTTCAATGCCTTGAAATGTTTTTATGCTTTTGTAAAAATTTTTTTTTTGTGGTAAGTTTAATAAATTTAAAACAAATAAAGCTGTATTAACAATAGTTATAGGATTAAAGAATATATTGTGTTCAGTCAGTTCAGTTCAGTTCAGTCACTCAGTTGTGTCTGACTCTTTGAGACCCCATGAATTGCAGCACGCCAGGCCTCCCTGTCCATCACCAACTCCCAGAATTCACTCAAACTCATGTCCATCGAGTTGATGATACCATCCAGCCATCTTATCCTCTGTCGTCCCCTTCTCCTCCTGCCCCCAATCCCTCCCAGCATTTGAGTCTTCTCCAATGAGTCAACTCTTTGCATGAGGTGGCCAAAGTATTGGAGTTTCAGCTTTAGCATCATTCCTTCCAAAGAAATCCCAGGGCTGATCTCCTTTAGAATGGACTGGTTGGATCTCCTTGCAGTCCAAGGGACTCTCAAGAGTCTTCTCCAACACCACAGTTCAAAAGCATCAATTCCTCAGCACTCAGCTTTCTTAACAGTCCAACTCTCACATCCATACATGACCACTGGAAAAACCATAGCCTTGACTAGATGGACCTTTGTTGGCAAAGTGATGTCTCTGCTTTTGAATATGCTATCTAGGTTGGTCATAACTTTCCTTCCAAGGAGTAAGCGTCTTTTAATTTCATGGCTGCAGTCACCATCTGCAGTGATTTTGGACCCCCCAAAATAAAGTCTGACACTGTTCCCACTGTTTCCCCATCTATTTCCCATGAAGTGATGCAACCAGATGCCATGATCTTCGTTTTCTGAATGTTGAGCCTTCAGCCAACTTTTTCACTCTCCTCTTTCACTTTCATCAAGAGGCTTTTTAGTTCCTCTTCACTTTCTGCCATAAGGGTGGTGTCATCTGCATATCTGAGGTTATTGATCTTTCTCCCAGCAAAATTGATTCCAGCTTGTGCTTCTTCCAGTCCAGCATTTCTCATGATGTACTCTGCATAGAAGTTAAATAAGCAGGGTGACAATATACAGCCTTGACGTACTCCTTTACCTGTTTGGAACCAGTCTGTTGCTCCATATCTAGTTCTAACTGTTGCTTCCTGACCTGCATATAGGTTATATTGTGTTGGAATCTAGTAAAGTCTGCTCTGGATAAGGAAGATAGAAGTGTTCCTATGTATTCCCCCTTTTTTTATTTTTTCATTTGTAGTTTAAGTGTGTGATGTGCTCGTTTAATTATGTCCTGTGCTTGTGGATTGTAAGGAATGTCTGTAATATGTTTAATAGAAAAAGATTGTAAAATTTGTTTGAATTGTCTAGAAGTATGGCAGGGCCATTGTCTGTTTTTATAGAACTAGGAGTTCCCATTATAGCAAAACAAGTTAGTAAATGATTTATAACGTGTTGTGTAGTTTCACCTTGAAGAGGTGTGGCCCAGATAAAAGAAGAGTTTGTGTCGATACAGACATGTAAGAAAGAAGATGGAGCGAATTCAGGGCAATGAGTCACATCCATTTGCCATAACTTGTTAGGTTGTAATCTTCGAGGATTGGTACCTTCTGCAATGGGTCAAAGTTGTAAGGGTTTACAAGTAGAGCAATTATTAATGATTTCTTTAGCTTGGCGGTATGGAATTTTTTACATATGGAGTAAGGAGCCAGCATTATTGTGTAATAAAGCAAGTTGTTTTTTGGGAGTAGCAAAGGAAACAAGTTTATCAGCTTGTTCATTACCATGAGTCATAGGGCCGGGAAGGCAAGAATGTATTCAAATATGAGTAATATAAATGGGAGAAGTGCATTTTCTAATAATAGATTGCAGTTCAAAAAAAAGTTGTTGAATAGCAGGTTGATTGGAGTTTATAGTGGAGGTTTCTATATTTTTTAATACAAAAACTAAATATAAGGAATCAGAGACTATATTAATGGGGTAGGATGTAAGTAAATAACTTCAATGCGAGCATATAATTCATATTGTTGAGCAGAATGAAATTTAGTATAAAAATTTTTATATTCTTTAAGAGAGCAGAATGAGGCTTTGGCGTCTTGGGTCCCATCTATAGAAAACATCAGCTTGAGGTATAGGTTGTGAGCTGACAATGTGGGAGATAATAAATTCAGTATTTTTGAAGAAATTTTAGAGCTTGTCAGAAGGATAATGAAATGAAATTTCTCCAAAATATTTTAGAAAGGCTATTGGAAATCAATAGAGGTTTGTAATGCATTTTCAAATTGAGATTTATTAATATATATAACAATTTTATGAGGATCAGAGCCAATTAATGTCTTAGTTCTATTTCTTCTACTGGTAACAAATAAAACGATTAAATCAAGATAGGGTGTAAGTGATTTTGTCCCTCTAAAATGTGTATAGATCTATTTTATTAGGTGTTAAGGTTGGGCAAGAAGTCCTATGGGGGAATGGAGAGAGGGGAGTATGGATAATTTTAGAGGTAAATCAAGGCTAATTTGTGTAAAAAATTGCTGTTGTAAAATATTTTGTATTAGCTGTAAAAAGAAGAGAAGTGAAAATCAAAGGAGAAAAGGAAAGATATAAGCATCTGAATGCACAGTTGCAAAGAATAGCAAGGAGAGATAAGAAAGCCTTCCTCCGCGATCAATACAAAGAAATAGAGGAAAACAACAGAATGGGAAAGACTAGAGATTTCTTCAAGAAAATTAGAGATACCAAGGGAACATTTCATGCAAAGATGGGCTCAATAAAGGACAGAAATGGTATGGACCTAACAGAAGCAGAAGACATTAAGAAGAGGTGGCAAGAATACCCAGAAGAACTGTACAGAAAAGATCTTCATGACCAAGATAATCATGATAGTGTGGTAACTCACCTAGAGCCAGACATCCTGAAATGTGAAGTCAAGTGGGCCTTAGAAAGCATCACTACGAACAAAGCTAGTGGGGATGACGGAATTCCAGTTGAGCTATTTCAAATCCTCAAAGATGATGCTGTAAAAGTGCTGCACTCAGTATGCAGGCAAATTTGGAAAACTCAGCAGTGGTCACAGGACTGGAAAAGGTCAGTTTTCATTGCAATCCCAAAGAAAGGCAATGCCAAAGAATGCTCAAACTACCGCACAATTGCACTCATCTCACACACTAGTTAAGTAATGCTCAACATTCTCCAAGACAGGCTTCAGCAATACATGAACCATGAACTTCCAAATGTTCAAGTTGGTTTTAGAAAAGGCAGAGGAACCAGAGATCCAATTGCCAACATCTGCTGGATCATCGAAAAAGCAAGAGACTTCCAGAAAAACATCTATTTCTGCTTTATTGACTATGCCAAAGCCTTTGACTGTGTGGATCACAATAAATGGTGGAAAATTCTTAAAGAGATGGGCATACCAGACCACCTGAACTGCCTCTTGAGAAACCTATATACAGGTTGGGAAGCAACAGTTAAAACTGGACATGGAACAACAGACTGGTTCCAAATAGGAAAAGGAGTACGTCAAGGCTGTATATTGTCACCCTGCTTATTTAACTTCTATGCAGAGTACATCATGAGAAATGCTGGACTGGAAGAAACACAAGCTGGAATCAAGATTGCTGGGAGAAAGATCAATAACCTCAGATATGCAGATGACACCACCCTTATGGCAGAAAGTGAAGAGGAACTAAAAAGCCTCTTGATAAAAGTGAAAGAGGAGAGTGAAAAAGTTGGCTGAAGGCTCAACATTCAGAAAACGAAGATCATGGCATCTGGTTGCATCACTTCATGGGAAATAGTTGAGGAAACAGTGTCAGACTTTGTTTTTTTGGGCTCCAAAATCACTGCAGATGGTGACTGCAGCCATGAAATTAAAAGACAGTTACTTCTTGGAAGGAAAGTTATGACCAATCTAGATAGCATATTCAAAAGCAGAGACATTACTTTGCCAACAAAGGTCCGTCTAGTCAAGGCTATGGTTTTTCCAGTGGTCATGTATGGATGTGAGAGTTGGACTGTGAATAAGGCTGAGTGCCGAAGAATTGATGCTTTTGAACTGTGGTGTTGGCGAAGACTCTTGAGAGTCCCTTGGACTGCAAGGAGATCCAACCAGTCCATTCTAAAGGAGATCAGCCCTGGGATTTCTTTGGAAGGAATGATGCTAAAGCTGAAACTCCAGTACTTTGGCCACCTCATGCGAAGAGTTGACTCATTGGAAAAGACTCTGATGCTGGGAGGGATTGGGGGCAGGAGGAGAAGGGGACGACAGAGGATGAGATGGCTGGATGGCATCACTGACTCCATAGACATGAGTCTGAGTGAACTCCAGGAGTTGGTGATGGACAGGGAGGCCTGGCATGCTGCGATTCATGGGGTTGCAAAGAGTCAGACACGACTGAGCGAATGAACTGAACTAACTGATAGTATAAGTAAATACCTTATTATTAGATTAAGGGGTGCATCTATCACATAAGGTTGTAATGTTGTAGGCTGGCCTTCTGGTCTTTCACAAGGGTAAATTTGAATGTTTCAATAGACTTCTTGTATTTTGGTTTGAGAAATTTCTTTAATTTAGTAAGAAATTTTCTGTACAGGCCAAGATTTAGGCCATAAGTGTTTGGAAATACTAGTGATATTGGATCTGGTATTGAGGAGATTAGAAAATCTTTTATCATTAATTTTGATATTTATATTTGGCTGGGCATATTCAGATACCAGTGATGTCCACAAAGAGTGTTTTTGATCTGTATTTCCTAATTAATTTGTGTGTATATCGTTAGAAGAATTAATAGAAATATAAGGTAAAATAAATAATTGGGCAATTTTGTCTCTTTTCTTGAATTGCCATAGTATCTGAGATGACATGATAATTTGAATTTCTCCCTTATAATCTTAATCAATTATTCCAGGGTGAACAGTAATTTCCTCAGAAGTCAAGCTAGATTAGTCAAGTAAAAGGCCAAAGGTTTGTGGAGGTAGGGGTCCGAAAAGTCCAGCAGGTGTTCTAGAAGGGATTGTTTGAGGGGAAAATGGAGTTTGCCCCTGTTTTTTTGTTGAAGGGGACCTGGAGAGTCCCCTGTTTGAAGTTTTTCAAAATAAGTTTTCTCTCATATCATATTTAGATTGACAGTCTTTGGCCCAATGTATCCCCTTATGGCAGCGAAGGTAGATTTTTGGAAATTTTTTATTTTTAAATTTTTTATTAATTTTAATTTTTTTTGCATGTTTCTTAGGGCAATCCTTTTTCAAATGGGTCTTATCCCCATAGGCAAAGTATCCTTCATTTCCCTTTTTAAAAGCAGCAGCCATTGTTTTAGCTAACATTTGTATTTTATGTGTCTCAGACCCTAGATTGCGGCAAGCCTTCAAGTAATCGATAACAGTCCTGGTCTCACTTATTGGAGTGATAGCCCTTTGACATTCTTGATTTGCATTCTCATATGTAAGCAGTTTTTCTAGTTGTATTTTGGTTTCTTGGTTTCTCTAGTTGTATTTGGTTTCTAATTACACTATGGGAAGTAGTAGTTTCTAGTCTAGCTAGAAAATCAGCATAGGCTTTATTAGGCCCTTTCCCAAGACATATATTTTGAGATAACTTTGGCGCAAGATTAGTCAGGGAGAACAGGTTCTAAACAACGTCTCTGGGCAAGATGTACTGTCACTGTGTAATCAGGGGTGCAAGTATTGAGATACAAGTTCCCAGGCAAGATTTGTTACAATTATAATCATTAACATAGACCCTAAGAAAAGCATTTATATGAGTAAGACATTGTGCTGTGTAATTATTAGTTCTGGACCTAAAGAAAGGTCAGTTTTCTGGCAAGATACATTGTTGTACAAGGCTTAAGGAAAGCATGAGTGAGAATGTTTGCTTTCTCTTTATAGGGCCTTGGACTGTCTGCTTAAGCTTTAACTCTTTCATTTCCTCCTGCTTTTAGAAGAATATGGTTGTCAGGGAAAGGGGTGGAGAAATCATTTTGTAACTTTTTCCTGTTGGAAAGTGGTGTAGACCCTAACATGTTGAGGCAATATATTTTCTTTATCCTCATACTGAGGATCTTTGATCTAGGGGCCCCAAGTAATAGTTGGAAAAGCCTATGGCAATCATGGGAGCTTGAGTAATTATTTGTAACTTAAATGCCTCAAACCTCTTAGATATAAAAGTCATTATATAGTTGCAGATATAAAAAGCAAACAGCAAGAATAAGATGACTACAATTATTACTGTCAAAATAGTTTTCCACCATTTGGAGATAAGCCTCTATTTGCTGGTGTGAAACTGAAAGTCTTTAAACTTTAAATAAATGATGAAGTAAAGTAGAAAAATGGTGGGGCTTTCCAGCCGTTTGTCCCATAAACCCTCACTTACATGACCTCAGTAGGTCCCAGTCACTCTGTCCAGAATACCATGAATTCCAGGTCCCTGTTTGGGTACACGTGCAGTCTTTACAGACCGGGGCCTGGTGGACCAGAGTTGATGGAAAGAAAGAGGGACAAAGAGAGAGAGAGCAGTATCTCTCGGGTTACGTGGAAAACCAATAAATCCCATGTACAGGACTTGTACTGCTCACGAAGTCACAGGGCGTCCTCTCAAGGAGGTCTTGAAAGCCCAGGCAAGAAAGTGAGCTCGGTAGGTTTCCACACTCCGACAAGAATGAAGACAGAAAGAAAGACGTGGGGGACCCAGGTCTCTCGTGGAGCAAGGGTATTTTATTATCAGAAATGCAGGCTTATATATCTTTAGTAAAATGATTACTCAGCTATTACAAAGAATGAAATTCCATCAGTTGCAACAAAATGGATAGTCTAATACATATAGGGTCGCTAATGCTGAAAAGAGTCACTGAAGGGAGTTACTGAAAGGAATCCAAGCAGGTACCCTTTCCCATGATCTCCGTCCTGAGAACTGCGTGCAGCTCTACTCATTCCCAGAATAGGAACTGATAAGGAAAAGAGAATCCTTGAGAAATGGCACGCAAAGGAAGAAAAGTGCAATGTATTGGATTCCTTAAAGTTAAACGTCCCTGACACAAAGAAATAGAGGAAAACAACAGATTTGAGAAAGACTAGAGATCTCTTCAAGAAAAATGTCAAGGGAAAATTTCAAGCAAAAATGGGCATGATAAAGGACAGAAATGGTGAGGACCTAACAGAAGCAGAAAAGATTAAGAAGAGGTGACAAGGATACACAGAACTATGCAAATGAAGGTGTTAATGACCCAGATAACCACGTTGGTGGGTCATTCACTTAGAGCCCGACATCCTAGAGTGCGACATCAAGTGGACCTTAGGAAGCATCACTACAAAAAAAGCTAGTGGAGGTGATGGGGTTGTAGCTGAATTATTTAAATTCTTAAAAGATGATGCTGTTAAAGTGCCACACTCAATTTGTCAGAAAATTTGGAAAAATAAGCAGTGGCCACAGCATTGGAAAATGTCAGGTTTCATTCCAATCCCTAAGATGGGCAATGCCAAGTAATGTTCAAACTATAATATGTTCCCTGCATTTCACATACTAGCAAGGTTATTATCAAAATCCTTCAAGCTAGTCTTCAGCAGTATGTCAACTGAGAACTTCCAGATGGACAAGTTAGATTTAGAAAGGGAAAAAGAACCAGAGATCAAATTGCCAACATTTGTTGGATCATGGAGAAAGCAAGAGAGTTCCAGAAAAAACTTCTGCTTCATTGACTACACTAAAGCCTTTGACTGTGTGGATCACAACAAACTGTGGAAAATTCTTAAAGAGATGGGAGTACCACGCCACCTTACCTGTCTCCTGAGAAACCTGTTTGCAAGTCAAGAAACAGCAGTTAGAACTGTCTAACAACTATTAGAATTGAGGCAGACTAATTGAATGGACATGAATTTGAGCAAACTCCAGAATATAGTGGAGGACAGAGGAGACTGGCATGCTGCAGTCCATGGGGTCACAAAGAGTTGGACATGACTTAGTGACTGAACAACAGCAATAGTAGAATAATGAGAGAATAAATCTGAGGGAAATAATTCTGGAGTTGGGGAAATTAGTGAGGAGATATTGGAGTAAGCAAGATAAAAATAAGGACCAGAACGAAGGTCGTCTTACTTTGAATAAAGAAGACATATTGGATTTGAGAAATATTTTGGAACTATAATTATATAGCCTTAGGAATTGATTGTTGTGTACAATAAGGAGCAGACATCTAGAATGACTTATTTACATTGCATAACAGTGTGAAGAGTAGTGCCAATATGTGAGGTGAGATTCAGAATGTAAAATTCTGGCAGTTAAGATGAGGTGAACTCTTTTAAAAGGAAACATCTGGAGAATGTCCAGAAATATATGTCAGTTTATAAAATACAAAGTATATATAAAATACAAAATCCAGGTGCTGAATTAGAATTATACATATGTAGATATGAACATTACTAGTATATAATCCTGATTAAAATATGATAGCAAATACAATCACCCAGAAAATAAAGGTAGATTAAAATATGAAAATTCAATGAATAAAAATTAGTCATAGAAATCAGTAATACATAATGAGAGAGTGAAGAAAGAAGTTCACAAAGAAAACAAATCAGAAAAAAGATCCAAGGAATTTTGAGAAGAATCAGGAAATTGACATGTCACAGAAAAAAACGGAGTAGTTTTCCAGAAGTCAGAAATGATCAATACTGTGAAATAATTAATGAGATCACTGTAGGAGGAAGACTGAAAAATGTCCAGTAGATACAGAAATATGAAGGTTAGTGGTGACAGTTGCCTGAGGAGTTTCAATTAATGACTGGAGTGTGTCAGGAATGAATTGGAAATGAGGAGAACTAATACTCTATTTTCAAGACCGTTGGCTAAGACAGAAATGTGCTTAATGATACGAAGTTCTTGTGTATAGAATAGGTTCTGGAAGGAGACTTTACTAAAGCTCCTGAACTCAATTTTATAATAGTCACAACCATTTTCATCTTATGAGCTAAATATTTTCATGTTAATGAACTATATGTTTTCATATGAATTTTGCTATGAAACAATATAGCAGTCTTCCAAAGTATTACTCTAATTTGCTATTTGCCATATTTATAATAGAATCAGCTCATTTGTAAAAGTTTAAGTGATAAAGTACTTAACTTTAGATAGCCCCTTAAATATGTGGATGTTTACTTTTATTATTTAGCACATTAAATGTCCAAGACTGGTATGACTTCAATAACGATGTTTATTATGCTGTATATACACAAAGTGTAAAGATTAAGGATGTAGTAATTCACTCATGGTTCATATTTGCTGATTTAGCCTTATAAAAAATATGTAAAGAGCATTACAAAAGCATACTTTAAATTGATATAGAAGAAAATAAGGACATTATTAGTTGCATAAATACCAGTTTATAAAATACAAAGTATATATAAAATACAAAATCCAGGTGCAAATAATAAAATAATTTTATTCATAATATTATTTAGTTGATTTTGGAACGTGAGGAAGCAAGAGATAAACTGCTTGTTTAAACAGAGAACACATTTTAGAAATGATATAGAATGTATGCCCTTGTCTATGCAACATGTATAAAAGTGGATAGAAAATTTACAAGAGGAGAGCAAAAATTATTCTTAGAGATTTTGGTAAATAAGTTTTAAAGAAATAAACACTTTTTGATTTACCTTCCACTGTTTTTGTCATTTGATAGCCCCCACTGCATTTAGAAAGCATCTGTGCAGTCTGAATTTTCTGGTTATCATTTATAAATTTAACCAAATTGCCCTCAAAAATTCTGAAGTTTTCCTTGGGTCCTTCACAGTATAGAAAAAGAGCCAAATCCTTATTTTATTCACATCTTCTTTAGGTTATAAACGTTATTTCACAAAACAACATCATTGTCTTAAAACATGCAACCATAGTGTATAAACCGTTTTGAGGTTTTTCTAATATCTGGTTCTCTTCTGCTTCCATGAACAGAAAAGGTAGCTCTTCTCCGGTATCATCCTGGTAGGTGGTAGCTCCTGGTGGTAGCACCCTGGTGGTAGCACCACCCTGGTAGGTAGACAGGACCTGACTAATTCTGGGCTATGAAATAAGGGCAGGCTGTTGTCTGTCACTTCTTTGCTGGCACAGTGAAGAACTCATGAACAATTTTCCCGTGTCTTTCTCTGCAGTGGTGATTGTGAAGGAGACAAATTAAGATGATGGGTCCATAACATGGAAGTACCCTGAATCAATGTTGCTGCATGAGGACTCCTATCCTGAGGCTGTCCAGACCTGCTGCTGACTTTGTGTGAATAAATAAACATTAGATGCGTTGAGTCACTGAGTTTTGGAGATTATTTTTCATTGAGAACAACCTACCCTATCTTGACCAAATAACATTCAGAGTGTCCTTTGAATCTAAAGCAAGACCTGTCACCCAATTACCTTTTTCCTTGGGTTAGTATCTCCGAAGGAGAGTTGGAAAAGAAAAAGAGAGGAGGGAGAAAGTGAGTGGAATGGAGCCAAATGAGATGTTAATAAAATCCCCAAGACCATTTAATGGACTACAAACATCCATCAGGTTCTTTATAGTTAGAATAAAATTAAATATATTTCTTCTTGCCCTCTCCAACTCATGAAGAAATAACTTGATGTAGTTGTTAAAGACAGTTCCTTACTCAGGTCTAATGAGGTAGCTGTCTGACATTTTGACTCTCATAGTTTGGATTCTTTTGATTACTTGTCCATTGTCAAAAACAAAAAAAGTAATAACTCACTGCATTTCCTTTATCAGCAAATTTTTGCTCTATGAGTTTTCCTGTAAGTGAAGATACGCATCATTACATATCCTTCCTCTTATATCCTATATCCTTATATCCCATCATCCTATATCCTTCCTCTTCCTACATCTTGCTTTCAATGCTGCATCTGGGTATTCTACCAAGTATTCTAGTTTTCTCATTATATCCTTTCACTTGATTTTAATTACAGAATAAATCATGGAAGAGTACTGTTTTGGGGACATCAAATGATTCTACCACCTATAACATATAAACTTACCATCTTCCTCCTGAGTTTCACAATAGCCTCAGACTGTAAGAATTTTTCCTAGGTTGTCCTGAGCTATACTGTGCAAGTGTGGACCAACACATACGTGTGCTTCTACATATGTTTAACCCTGGATATGACAGTGAGTGGAAGGACAGAAGATTTTCTGTAAGGATTGAGGAAAGCTAGCAATCTAGAATTCTACTAAAGAGTGAAATTTCATTTTGTAAAGGTACTGACAAAAAGTAATAAAATAAGATGAGAAACACATATACACATAAAAAGCAGTCTGGCAATCCTGTTATGATCTGCTCTGTGTCCAGTTGGAGGGTTTTGAGTAGTGAAACAGTATTAGCTGATTAGCACAATGAGGTATTCTTCTATAGAAAGAACCTCCTTAAAGAGATTAAGCTAACATAATTCTTTAGGATAATTAACTTTACCTATTTAAAAAAAAATTGTTCCTAACCAAAATGTCATTCCAGTTCCAGAAAATGTACTTGGGCGTATTGGTATCATCTCCCTGTTAACTCAGGTAACACAACATTCCTGACTGTTCCAAGAATTTTTGGCATTTTACTTTTGGCTCTCACTACGGTAGTGCAGCCCAGCAATCTGTTCACTCTTCCAGGACTGTTGCTTTGCTTTGCATCTGTTATTCAGACCCTATCAGTGGGTCCTTGGGATGTTGCCTGCGTGCTGATGATCATAAACAGGCCTGGCCTTTGATGTGCTATTTATCATTTATATTTAGGTGGTATTGCGAATGGACTGGGCCCCCCTTGCTGTGCTGTGTTTTGCCTTCATCCATTAGCGGGTATCACAGCGAACATTCCTTCACTCTGGGAGAGAGTTATAGATGTGCCAAACCCCATCATCCTCTCTGTGTTTTATGAAGCATGTTGGGACCAGATGGTATTCTAAACAGAGCTTTAGAAAGAGTCTTTCAGCACGTTGTGTTTCAGGAGGTATTTCCCCCTCTTCTGATGAAGGGGTGACTTCTTATGGGAGTGATGAGCCTCTTGTTCTTTGTTTTTCTTCTTTATCTAGACTCCTGAGACATTTTCATAAAGAGAAGCAAATGAAAATTTTACCTACTCCAAATCTTGAAACATAATGTATAAACAATAGTTATATTCAAAATGTTTTTATATGTCTTTTTAGTTTTACATTAATAATAATTCCTAATATATGATAGAAAAATTATCTCCATTTTAAGGCGGGAAATCTGAGAATCAGAAAGATTAAATTCCTTGACTTCTGTCACAAAGAAAATCCATGATAGAGCTAATCTGATAATCTCAATTTTGCTATTTTATTTCCTACTCTTTTCAAAGTATTTATTAATGGCTTCTATGTCAAGATCCAGATTATAACCATTTATCAAGAAATGAAATTGCTAAGAGGGAGAATATGTAAATTTACTTCCATTTTATTTTTCCAAACCAAGAATAAGATACATGTAAAAATTTATAGTATTTTGATGAGGAGTGAATAATTAATAACCTGGATATCAGTTCCCAATACCTGCTAAAGAATACACAGAAAAATAATTTTATCATATCTATGTATAGCTTGCTGGAGAAGGCAATGGCACCCCACTCCAGTACTCTTGCCTGGAAAATCCCATGGACGAAGAAGCGTGGTGGGCTACAGTCCATGGGGACACAGAGAGTCAGACACGACTGAGCGACTTCACTTTCACTTTTCACTTTCATGCATTGGAGAAGGAAATGGCAACCCACTTCAGTGTTCTTGCCCGGAGAATCCCAGGGACGGGGGGAGCCTGGTGGGCTGCCGTCTATGGGTTCACACAGAGTCGGACACGACTGACGTGACTTAGCAGCAGCAGCATGTATAGCTTGCACTATATATCCAAAGGAAAATACTTGTATCCAACCAATTTTGTTCATTTGGTGGGTTTTTCTCAAAACAAGTAACAGATTTAATGATAACCTACTTATCATTAAATCCTTTGACCAAGATCTAATTGATGGACTTCTAGACACTAATTTTTAATTTAGTTGGTAGATTTTGTTATCTCCCTTTCCTAGACTATTTAACACTAAAAGTTTTATTTTTGCTCTCTATATTGGGAATCTGTATTTCTTCTCATGGCCAAAGATATTAAAGAGGTTTATGTCAATACTTTTAAAACTCACAAGTTCTTTTCGCTTCCTTGGATCTGATTTAACTAAAATGATTAAAATTGTGTTTGTTTTTTTCCAGTTTACCCTCAGGAAGAATAAATACATTCTGTAATTAAAACCCTAAATACAATACAAAAATACAATAATGTGTTTTTGTAATTCCAACCTTAATTAACTGAAATATAAAATATCATAAAAGGGTAATCATTATACAATAGATATTTAAAATTCCACTGAATATTCACAAAAAATAAGGGGATTGTTTTAAAAGTGAAAATTTCTAGAAAAGTTTTGGAAATATTTTACATCTTTTTCAGTGAGTTTATATTGTAATTATACTCTATTTAACATAAAATGTTGCTTTCCAACTTTATATTGAACATGTTTTGAAATGTTCCAATTACAAATAATATGTAAAGTTTTTAAGTTAAATGGGGAAAAGAGGACCTGTAAAGAGTCTCCTATTTTTAGATCTAGAATTGAGGATTCATTGTGAGGGATCTAAATTAGGCTATATATAGGAATAATTATCTAAGATGCAAGTTTGCTTTCATTATTTGCCCACCTTTAAAGTTTATTTTTTCTCTTGTAAGAATTGCATGTAACTACAAATATCAGAGCTGCCAATCCCTCAGATACCCTTTAGGTGGCACACTATCAAGGACAAGACAGCCTTGTTGGACAATGACTGTTCTCAGTCCTATATTTTCTTTTCACCATATATTCAATCAATTTTTGTTAAAGAAGAAAGCTATATTTTAAAGTGATGGATAAAGGACACAGTAGGTGTTAAAACCCAGTGATATGTAGTTTCATGGGCAGGATCTTAACTAAAACTCAATTCCTAATAGCATACTTGCAGCAAAGTTGCAACATTGGCATTTCTCTCTTCAAGTTATATTTTCTAGACCTTTTTTAAACTGCATATCTCCTTATAACAATTTTAAATAAGATTGTAATACAATATGACCCTACAATGACTTAAGGTCAGGAAGAGATAGCTGTAATTACTTCTATGAATTTATATATATATATAGCATAGTTCAGTTCAGTCACTCAGTCGTGTCTGACTCTTTGCGACCCCAAGAATCGCAGCACGCCAGGCCTCCCTATCCATCACCAACTCCCAGAGTTCACCCAGACTCACGTCCATCGAGTCAGTGATGCCATCCAGCCATCTCATCCTCTGTCGTCCCCTTCTCCTCCTGCCCCCAATCCCTCCCAACGTCAGAGTCATTTCCAATGAGTCAACAATTCACATGAGGTGGCCAAAGTATTGGAGTTTCAGCTTTAGCATCATTCCTTCCAAAGAAATCCCAGGGCTGATCTCATTTAGAATGGACTGGTTGGATCTCCTTGCAGTCCAAGGGACTCTCAAGAGTCTTCTCCAACACCACAGTTCAAAAGCATCAATTCTTTGGCATTCACCTTTCTTCACAGTTCAATTCTCACATCCATACTTGACCACTGGAAAAAGCATAGCCTTGACTAGACAGACCTTTGTTGGCAAAGTAATGTCTCTGCTTTGCAATATACTATCTAGGTTGGTCATAACTTTCCTTCCAAGAAGTAACCCTCTTTTAATTTCATGGCTGCAGTCACCATCTGCAGTGATTTTATAGCCCCCCAAAATAAAGTCTGACACTGTTTCCCCATCTATTTCCCATGAAGTGATGGGACCGGATGCCATGATCTTCGTTTTCTGAATGTTGAGCCTTCAGCCAACTTTTTCACTCTCCTCTTTCACTTTTATCAAGAGGCTTTTGAGTTCCTCTTCACTTTCTGCCATAAGGGTGGTGTCATCTGCATATCTGAGGTTATTGATATTTCTCCCAGCAACCTTGATTCCAGCTTGTGCTTCTTCCAGTCCAGTGTTTCTCATGATGTACTCTGCATAGAAATTAAATAAGCAGGGTGACAATATACAGCCTTGATGTACTCCTTTTCCTATTGGGAACCAGTCTGTTGTTCCATGTCCAGTTCTAACTGTTGCTTCCTGACCTGCATACAAATTTCTCAAGAGGCAGATCAGGTGGTCTGGTATTCCCATCTCTTTCAGAATTTTCCACAGTTTATTGTGATCCACACAGTCAAAGGCTTTGGCATAGTCAATAAAGCAGAAATAGATGTTTTTCTGGAACTCTCTGGCTTTTTCCATGATCCAGCAGATGTTGGCAATTTGATCTCTGGTTCCTCTGCCTTTTCTAAAACCAGCTTGAACATCAGGAAGTTCACGGTTCACATATTGCTAAAGCCTGGCTTGGAGAATTTTGAGCATTACTTTACTAGTGTGTGAGATGAGTGCAATTGTGTGGTAGTTTGAACATTCTTTGACATTGCCTTTCTTTGGGATTGCAATGAAAACTGACCTTTTCCAGTCCTGTGGCCACTGCTGAGTTTTCCAAATTTGCTGACATATTGAGTGCAGCACTTTCACAGCATCATCTTTCAGGATTTGAAAAAGCTCAACTGGAATTCCATCACCTCCACTGGCTTTGTTCTTGGTGATGCTTTCTAAGGCCCACTTGACTTCACATTCCAGGATGTCTGGCTCTAGGTCAGTGATCACACCATCATGATTATCTGGGTCGTGAAGATCTTTTTTGTACAGTTCTTCTGTGTATTCTTGCCACCTCTTCTTAATATCTTCTGCTTCTGTTAGGTCCATGCCATTTCTGTCCTTTATCGAGCCCATCTTTGCGTAAAATGTTCCCTTGGTATCTCTAATTTTCTTGAAAAGATCTCTAGTCTTTCCCATTCTGTTGTTTTCCTCTATTTCTTTGCATATATAGCATAAGTACATAAATATTTGGTTTTAGCTTAGTGGGGTCATACCCTTAATCAACAAAAGTTTATTGTGGACTTGCAGCATTCTAGTCTCTGTGAAGCCTAGAATCCAGTGAGCTTCATGATAGCAAATGACTTCTCATACTTCATTTATATTATACTTCATATAGGGCTTACTTGGTGGCTAGGACAGTAAAGAATCCTCATGTAATGCAGGAGACACAGGTTTGATCTCTGGATCAGAAAGATCCCCTGGAGAAGGGAATGGCTACTCTTTCTGGCATTCTTGCCTGGAGGATTCCATGGACAGAAGAGCCTGGCAGGCTGCACAGTTCATGGCGGGGAATGGGCGAGAGGTGTCACAAAGTGTCAGACATGACTGAGCTACTAACGTACTTCACATAATAGACACACTTTTCGTGTGTTGCCCATAAACTTCTGGTTTGGCAAGTGGTCTACCACATGGCATTTGCAATTTGTGACTCTGCCAGTCCTTATTTCTAGGAGGTCCTTTGCATGTAGTCAGGCAGATAAAAAAAAATAGTACATACAAAAGTCCTATTAGCTGCGTGTAGCTCCTATCCTGGAAGTGATGCATATTATTTCTGGTCATATACATTTGGCAAAAGCAGCTGCATACTGGGATTCTGGGAAATAAGAAACTTGTCACAACTCACCTTAGAACAATGGCTAGTCATAAATAGATGTCAATGTAGTGGATGTGAGAGCTGGGCCATAAAGAAGGCTGAATGCCAAAGAATTGATGCTTTTGAACTGTGGTGTTGGAGAAGACTCTTGAGAATCCCTTGGACTGCAAGGAGATCAAACTAGTCAATACTAAAGGAAATCAATCCTGAATATTCATTAGAAGAACTGATGCTAAAACTGAATCTCCAATACTTTGACCACCTAATGTGAAGAGCTGACTCATTAGAAAAGACCCTGATGCTGGGAAAGATTGAAGGCAGGAGGAGAAGCAGACAACAGAGGATGCGATGGTTGGATGGCATCACTGATTAAATGAACATGAGTTTGAGCAAGCTCCAGGAGTTGATGAAGGACAGAGTAGCCTGGTGTGTGCAGTCCATGGGATTGCAGTCAGACATGACTGAGCGACTGAACAATAGCAACAACAATGTATGGTAAGGATTAGACTGTGTGATTTGAAAAATGGAAACAGTTGTGGAACATAATGGAAATAAATTATGAAAACATATGAATGAGATAATCTTGAGACACATGTAAAACTTACCTTTCAAAATTGTCACTGTCTTCATATTTAATTTCTCATCAGGGTATATGTTTGTGAAGATTTTAGGGTTATAAGCAATAGAAATCATCTAAAGTTTGCTTTAAAACAAGGCTTACTTTTGAGAGTTTAAGAATGTGTTTCAAAACCAAAGCTCAGAAATGTAGTAATGTGGGAAAGACACTGGGACCAGGGACGGATAAATTTTGAAGGTTTTATTGCTCTCTTATCTCTAATGCTTTCAGCACATCTCTGTCACCTTTTTTTGCTGGAGACTCAATCTCAACTTCTTGGTGCACAGGCGGTTGCAAGTTGCTTATGCTACCATTCTCAGATTTATGCCTTCTACATTCTGGAGTTAGTCTTTTTTAATCTCAATCCAAATTTCTAGAAGATAGCACCTGATTAACCCCATTTAGCTTTATACCTCTAGACTAAACCAGTGTAGGATGACCCATGATATAAATCTACACTGAGTCATTGTATCTGAAATGCACCTTGGTGATCTTTGCCTTATGGGAGGCAGCTCAAGAAAGGAACTAAAAGGTTTGCAGTTATCTAATATAAGAACTAGATTGATGAATATGAAGTACAGGATGCATAGATGCAAGTGGGAATAGATGAAAATGAGATGTGTGTGTTTGAGGCAATTATAGAAAGACAATGCCACACTAAGCAAAGGTATGAGGGCATGATCAGAGTGATGACTTGGAAAGATCATTATAAAGGCACTGAAGAAGCTGAATTGGAATGAAAAAGTGTTCTAAAATTCTGCTCAGTAATTGCCCTAGTTGGAAGCGTTTAGGGAGGAACAGTGACTTTAAAATGTGATCTGGATATGGCAACTCAATACAGTTTTCCTTTCATTTGTACCTTTTTGGCATAAAAAATAGGTTTCCATCATTTTTGGAGGTTTACTTAACCACATATATTAATTACTGCATTTGAAAAATATGCCACAGTGAATAATATTTATAGTAAATTTGCTGGTTATTTTAGTGAATAAAATATTTTTCATAGCAATTTTTACAATATAAGCATTTACCTTGTTAAACAAATGGTTCTTTACCTAAACTTTCATTATTTTATTTTCTGACATTTCTAGGACATTCAAGACATTTCATACTTTAAAATTTAAAAGTTTAGGAACCATAGGAATATGGACATAAATCATATGTTTAGTTCTTAAAAATTCAAAATACATAAAATTTGTATCTGGCATTTCATTGAGGTAGAGTGTACTTTTTCCTACTAGGGATAATGAAACTGTTATAGAGATAACATTTCCAAAATATTTAACCTGTATTCTTTAAATTTCCCTATAAACTATGTTTCTGTTTAGCTTTTCCATCATGAAGTCAAAACCATATACTTCCTCACCTCAAGGAAGGAGAAGGCAAGAAAAAGGAGCCATAGTGCAGTTCTTGGGCTTCCCCGGTGGCTCAGACAGTAAAGAATTTGCCTACAATGCAGGGGACCTAGGTGGGGAAGATCCCCTGGAGGAGGGCATGGCAAACCACTCTAGTGTTCTTGCCTGGAGAATCCCCATGGGCAGAGGAGCCTGGCAGGCTACTACAAAGAGTTGGACATGACTGAACGACTAAGCATAGCACAGTGCAGTTCTTATTTGGGGACATCTGAAATTTAAAATCCCTATCTGTGTACTAATTTAGTTATTAAGCTAATATAGTCACTTAAATAAGTTTATTTTAAAGGAGAAGACTCTTTGATGGCTCTTTGTATTTAGCCTAAATCCAAACACAAACTGCTCACTTTTGCTGTTGTCATTTAGTTGCCAAGTCATGCCTGACTCTTTTGTGATCCTATGGATTATAACCTGTCAGGGTCCTCTGTCCATGGGATTTCCCAGGCAAGAATGCTGGAGTGGCTTGCCATTTCCTTCTCCAGGGGATCTTCCCAGACCAGGGATCAAACTCATGTCTTCAGCATTGGCAGCAGAATATTTACCACTGAGCCACCAGAGAAGCCCAAACCCTTCACTATGAACCATAAACTTTGGTATAAGACAGTCTCCCATGGGATGATTTCATTCATAAATGTGAAGTCAGGACTACCACAAAGATCAAAAGACAAACAAAACAATAGCAACAACAAAAAGCATCTCTTCCACCAGGAAGAATAGAGCCAAGGGAAGAACAGGAGATGGAATTGGGCTGTTGGATTACATTGGTCCTGAACCTCCCACTTTATTTATATTTCCAGTTGTATAAGTTATTGAGGTTCCTTAGTGTTTGAGCCAATTTCAGTTGGCTGTTTTGTTACCCGCAGTCAATTTTACACTGATTACTCCTGTCTCCTAATTGCATTTCAAGCTAAAGCAACATTAAATATGTATTTTAGGTATTTCAATGTGATTGAAATTCCTGTAGAGAACTTGTGTAATAAATCTACTCTCAAATAAAATTATTTCATAATCACATTTCGTATTCCACATCTGGTAGATGATTTGATCCATCACACAGAATCCCCTTGAGGAGTGAGGATTTCCCTCCCTATCCACACTCTATGTGCTGAGAGTGCTCCTTGCAGTTCCCTAGGGGATTCCCTCACCTCAGAAGATCCACTTCTCTCTAGTTATGCCCTCTTTCAGGACAGCCATTATATAATAATTGACTAAGATAAGGCTGTAAAGTGCTGACCTCCCCAGGTGTTGCAGTGGTAAAGAATCTGCCTGCCAATGTAGGAGACACAGGTTTGATCCGTGGGTCAGGACAATCCCCTAGAGGAGGAGATGGCACTCCACTCCAGTATTCTTGCCTGGGATATCCCATGGACAGAGGAGCCTGGCAGGCTACAGTCCACGGTGGGGCAAAGAGTCGGACAAGACTGAAAGACTGAGCACGCGTGCACTTAAAGTGCTGGCCCCCCTGCTCGAACTTAGATCAACTCTGAAGGATCATCTTAAATTCAGACTCCCCTGTTGGTTTCAGGAGGCTTCTGTTAAGACTGCACATTACTTTGTATAAAACAGATAACTAATAAGGACCTACTGTATAGCACAGGGAACTCTTCTCAATACTCTGTAATGACCTACATGGAAAAAAATCTAAAAAAGAGTGGTTATAAGTATAGTATAACTGATTCACTTTGCTGTACAGCAGAAACTAACACAACATTGGACATCTACTGTACTCCAAAAAAAGAAAAAGACTGCTTCAGAATTCAAGTTCCCCCTTATCCATGCAGGCTGCACTCCATTCCCATCCTTTCTCTTCCACAGATGTTAATCCCAAGAGCACTCTGCCATAAAGCTTTCCACGGCTAAACTCAGCACAAGAGTATTTTCCAGGGAACCTGAACTGAAGTACAGGATAACAGTTTCATAGAATCAAAAATGGTTACAATATGCATTAATATGCAATATTTGTATTTCTCTTTCTGACTGACTTCACTCATATATGTGGAATCTAGAAAAATGGTACAGATGAACCTATTTCCAGGGCAGGAATAGAGACACAGCCTTAGAGAGAACAGACATGTGGGTGCAGCAGGCGGAAGGGGAGGGTGGGACGAGTTGGGAGATTAGGATTAACAAACATACAGTACTGTGTGTAAAATAGACAGTTAGTGGGAATCTGCTGTAGAGCAAAGGAAGCTCAACCTCGTGCTTTGTGATGACCTAGATGGGTGGGATGGTAAGGGAGAGAGACCCAAGAGGGAAAGGATATATGTACACATATACCTGATTCACTTAACTGTACAGCAGAAACTAATACAACATTGTAAAGCAATGATACTCCAATTAAAAAATAAATGGTTACCTTGAGGATTAATCCCCTAATACTGGAAAAGCACAATACCTTTTGAAAACCTGAATTCTTACATTGTTGATTAACTTGTAATTTATTAAAATGAATGCCTGTTTGCTCTGCCCTGGGGACTCCTCAAAACATCCTCAAGTTGTGTTGATTAACAGGCTGTCATCACGAAGTGTTCAAAGTTATACAACTTTATTTCTATGTATTGAAATTTCAAAAAAGAAACAGTAAGAGTTTTGGATTTTTTATTTTAATATCCTCAATTTTAGACAACCTAAAAGCCCTGCTGCTGCTGCTGCTAAGTCGCTTCAGTCGTTTTCGACTCTGTGCAACCCCATAGATGGCAGCCCACCCAGGCTCTGCCATCCCTGGGATTCTCCAGGCAAGAACACTGGAGTGGGTTGCCATTTCCTTCTCCAATGCATGAAAGTGAAGTCGCTCAGTCATGCCCTACCCTCAGCGACCCCATGGACTGCAGCCTTCCAGGCTCCTCCGTCCACGGGATTTTCCAGGCAAGAGCACTGGAGTGGGGTGCCATTGCCTTCTCCTAAAGTGATCTTATTTTTCAATGTTAAGGTTGGAAGTTCCCATGCTGAAGATAGTCTTTTACCTTCCAGACTTTGGGGACTCAATTTGTAGTCTGTATTCTAACAGTTATTTATCTACATTGTTATTACAAGGTCACCTCTTCACTATACCCATCACTTCCTTATGTTTAATCAAAATCTCTTCAGTCTCTCTACACATCAGTTATTTGCTGTACTTTTGTTTCCCTTTCAGTTTCCCCTTTTTTTCTCTGTTTGCTCTCCTGGGGCAATAATTTATAAGAATGAATATAAGGTGATGGACAGGGAGGCCTGGCGTGCTGCGATTCATGGGGTCGCGAAGAGTCGGACACAACTAAGCGACTGAACTGAAGGTATCATATAATATCCACAGACACTCACTGCTGCCTGGAATACAGATCAATATCTTTAAAATGGCTAATAATAGAATTTCTTCTCAAACACAAGTAATACTGCAATTTCCTGGATCACATAAAGGTGAATTTGAACTTGTCAAGTTTGTGTGTGTTGTATTCAGTAATTAAAACTATGCTTAAACAGATGAATCAATGCCAACACAAATCATATAATATGCCTTAGGAAGGCTAATTTTGAGTCAGTGTTACCAACCCATAGAAAACAGGTGCAGGCCTAATGTGCCTGCATAAGTCTTATATCTCTAATGGAAAAAATCAGCTCATTCTTGATTCTACTTTGACCAGGAAACTGGCAACTTATTTTTCCTGTTGCTATTTGCATTTCTCAGACTTCCAGGCCATCGTTACCCCGTACACTGCTTGCACTGAACTTTGAAAACTATAAAGGGAATGACACTGTTTAAAGGGAAATAGTTTTATGACACATGAGGGAGAAAATATGACTAAGATAAACCCTAACTTTTGGCAATATTTACATATAGGGATAATTGTGAACAGACAATTTTCAGTCTTCTCTTTCTAATCCCATTTTCTCTTTTTTCAGAGACTGAAAGAGCACAATTAGTCTAGGTCCTAAATTATGAGGACATAGTATCTGACTAAACACATGTTGTCTATGATGTTAGAGTCTTAATTTGCTCTCTAATCATCATTAGTCTTTGAAAAGGCATGCCTTAGAAAAGAAATGACCCAAAGGCTTAACTGCTAATAGCAAAATCATGGGCATCAATGAATGATTTATATTGGTTTGGAGAGCTGTTAAAATCCCAAATACTCTAAATTGGTATTCTTTTTCCTTGGCAATATGATGCTTTTAGAGATTAGCAGGCAATGGCATCCCACTCCAGTACTCTTGCCTGGAGAATCCCATGGATGGAGGAACCTGGTAGGCTGCAGTCCATGGGGTCGCTAAGAGACACGAATGAGCGACTTCACTTTCACTTTTCACTTTCCTGCATTGGAGAAGGCACTTTCCTGCATTGGAGAAGGAAATGGCAACCCACTCCAGTGTTCTTGCCTGGAGAATCCCAGGGGCGGGGGAGCCTGGTGGGCTGACGTCTATGGGGTCACACAGAGTCGGACACGACTGAAGTGACTTAGCAGCAGCAGAGATTAGCCGAGTAAAAATGTTCTTTTGCCTTCTAGATCTTCATATGATTCAAAGATAAATTTAGAAACTTTGGCATGTACTGAACTATAAACAAGAGATTTGTCAGTTAGTCTTAATTTCCAGAGATAAGAGTGTGAAAAACTTTCAATCTCTATAAACTAATATTGGCTTTTAGAGTCCACATTAGTTCACTGAAAGATGACTAAAACAATATTTTCTCCAGATGAAACTCATATTTTACAGCTCCTACAGCATCTCTAATAACATTGGAAATGAAAGTTCATGAAAACTTAATAAAATGCATATTAAAATATTAGAAGAATGACATATTAATCCAATGCAAAAATGTGAAGAGTCTTTACCAGAGAATGAACTGAGGTGGTAAAGGTTTCAGGAAGATATCTATGTTTCAGAAAATGAAACATGGAAGTGAGCATCACATAATAGCTGATAAGTGAGTCATAAGCTAATTCTTAGAGTTACCCTTTCTTATTGAAACATAATTCATACCAGTTCTTCTTAAATTCTGGACTTCCCTTGTGGCTCAGGTGGTAAAGAACCTGACTGCAATGTGGGAGACCCGGGTTCGATCCCTGGATTGGGAAGATCCCCTGGAGAAGGGAAAGGTTACCCACTCCAATATTCTGGGCTGGAGAGTCCCACACACTGTATAGTCCATGGGGTCGCAAAGAGTTGGACATGACTAAACCACTTTCACACTGAAAACCGGACCTTTATAATCATGCCCAGGAATGGCATCATCAGATGGTTACCATGAGTATGAGACTGGAATCACAAGAAGCTATTTATAACCTCATTGCTGCTGAGGGAACCCTCCCATGAGTACTTGTACCAGGGAATGCTTTGCCACTAAATAAACTAAAATTTATTTCAAGACAGGTTAATAAATTTGTCTCTAAATAAATTAAAATAACCAAGCACAATGGGTGATTATTATGGAGACAAATAACTTCTTCCAACATTTAATTTGATGGATGGTAGTGAAACTCATCATGAAAATTTTAATATGTGTTGAGCATCCTCTTAGCTCTAGTTAGATTAATGACAAAAAACAAAAGTGGAGAAGTGTCCTTCAGTATTGAAGAGAAAAGAGATTTCAAGGTGCCTTAGGATATACATGGACTTAATTTTGTGAATGATAGAGATAAGACAGTTCACTGAAAAACGTTTAATATCAAAAAACTGTAGGTTTAAGTGCATTTGAATTGATATGTTTCCCCTAAAGACCTCTCCTGGAAATATCACTTTTGGACATTACCTTCAAGAATAAGAAAGGGAAAGA
Organism: Bos taurus; assembly: GCF_002263795.3. Lineage (NCBI taxonomy): Eukaryota > Metazoa > Chordata > Mammalia > Artiodactyla > Bovidae > Bos > Bos taurus. The sequence continues at coordinate 35,583,996 of NC_037328.1, read as the reverse complement.
GGAAGAGTAGGGAAAGCTGTGTTCTTTGTTTGCCTATTCTTTAGAAAGTAGTTTCAGAATTACCAATCCATTGAAAGTAATGCATCAGCTTGATTCATTATGATGAGATAGTGTTAATTTTCCTCCGGCTTTATTGAGCTATAAATGATATATAACCTTCTGTAAATTTAACACAACACATTGATTTGATCCACTTACACATTGCATTCTGGGAGATGGTGAAGGACAAGGAAGTCTGGCATGCTGCAATCCATAGGGTTGCAAAGAGTTGGACACAACTGAGCGATTGAACTACAGAAACATCAACAATACATTACAATGTGATTATCACCATGGCGGTATTAGTCAACACCTGCATCATATCACATAATTACCAGTTCTTTGGTGCAGTGAGAACATTTCAGTTCTACTCTCTTAGCAACTTTGGAGTATATAATACATATTGTTAACTATAATCACAATAATGTGCATAAGATCACTGATTCTCCTAAATGAAACTTTGTATCCTTGACCATTTCTCCTACCCTTCAGTGCCTGGTGATCACTATTCTACTCTGTGCACTGTCGGTGGAAATGTCAATTGGTAGAGACATTACAGAAAGCAATATAGAGATTCCTCAAAAAATTAAAACTAGAACAACCATATGATCCAGCAGTCCCACTTCTGGACATATATCCAGAGGAAAGAAAAACAAGACATCAGTGAGAAATCTGCACTTCCATGTTATTGACAATCGCCAGGATAAGCAAACAACCTAAGTAGCTGTCAATGGATGAAAGGATAAAAAATATGTATATGTGGACTTCCCAGGTAGCACTAGTGGTAAAGAACCCTCCTGGCAATGCATGAGACATAAGAGACACAGGTTCAATCCCTGGGTCGGGAAGATCCCCTGGAGGAGGGCATAGCAACCCACTCCAGTATTCTTGCCTGGACAGCGGACCTGACTGAAGGGACTTAGCACGTACACACACACATATGTATACACAATGGAATATTTTCAGTTATAAGAATGAAAGTAATATCGCTTTTCTGTGACAACATGGATGAATCTCGAGGGCATTATGTTATGTGAAATAAGTCAGACAGAGAAATACACAGACCATATGGTATTTATATCTGGAATTTTAAAAAGTGAACTCACTGAGTGAGTTTATTTTTTTTTAAAAAGTGTGAAAATTTAAATGAGCTTGGGAAAGTAAATGATATACAATTCTTTTTGACTTATTAGTATCATTTTAAAATTAATATCTGATTCATCACGTAGTTTTAGTTTTATGGACAAAAACATTTTGAAAAAATCTAGAATATAACGTATATTTTCAGTGCCCTTTCCCCTTCTAACAGATAATATCTGTAATCTAGACTAGAACAATAGACAGGTTTGGTGTTACTTTTGTTCTTTCTCTCATTTTCAAGGAGGGAGGCTTACCGGTAGCTTCGCAGGTCTTTCTCAGGAACCTCTGGTTCTCTTGATTGTTACAAGGTGTTTAAAGCCATCTTCTGCACACTATCTGGAACCTCTCATTTCCTAAAACCAATCTCCTCCCTCCATTGCCAGAATTAATACCAACTTTGCAGGCACAAGTACATTTTTGACTGAAGACAAAGGAGAGTTTCCTTCCTGTAGGAGGAAAGATGTTAAATGTTCAGCCTCCAGGACTTTCCCTTGTGTCTCAGAAGATTATTCCCAAGGAGAGGGCCTCCTATAGGCATGTCCTTCATTCCAAGCTACAGGTTTGAGCATCCTGCTCCCTACCCTTAGTAAGTGATCTTTGTCTTCACATAATCTTATTCAAAATGCCATATCCCTCCCTACCTCTTGCAATGAAGGAAAATTCTACTTTTCCTTAAGAGAATATGTCTTTATAAATTCTTTACCATAATCTCCCCACTCAAAGTAAAGCCAAATATTAGTGGTAACGGTTAATGGCTATGCCATGAATCTCTTCTTTCTCAGTGGTTCTCAATCTGGTTATACATCTAAATAACCTGGAGAAGATTTTAAAAATATTTATGCACCAGCACCAAAGTCACCCTCCCCCAAAACTATTTTTTATTTTAATTTTTTAAAATTAATTTTTATTGGAGTATAGTTGCTTTAAAATGTTAGTTTCTACTGTAAAGCAAAGTGAATCAGCTACACGTATACATATATCCTGTCTTTTTAAAATTTCCTTCCTAAAAACTTTTATTTGATTGGTGTTATGGGTGTTGGGAGAACACAGTTATAAATGTAGTTCACCAACTACAACCACATGGTCAGTTGCAGAAACAAAGACTAAGAGTTATGAGTATTCTTTCCTTATTTTGATATGTTTGTATATAATGATGATTAGTTTTATGTGTCAGCTTGGTTAGGCCATGTTGCCCAGATATGTTATAAAATATCCTGGATGTTTCTATGAGGGTGTTTTTAGATGATGTTAACATTTAAATCATTGCATGTGGAGTAAAGCAGATTACCCTCTGTGATGAAGATGAGTCTTATCCAGTCAGTTGAAGGCCTGAGTAGCACAAAAGTCTGATCTACCCTAAGCAAGAGAAAATCCTGCAGGAAACAGTCTTCAAACTTGAACTATCAGATTGGCTCTTTGGTCTACAGACTTGAATTGCAGTAATGGCTCTTTCCTGGGTCTCCAGCCTGTCAGCTCACCATGCAGTTTTATACTCTCAAGCTTCAATTGTGATTTGAACCAATTCCCTAAAGTAAATCTTTTTCTCTTTCTTTATGTATCAAATTGGTGTTCTGTTTCTCTGGAGAACTCTATCACAGATTTTGGGAGTGTGAAGTGAGGTGCTGCTGTAACAAATATAAAGGAAATTTGAAAATGGCTTTGGAACTGGGTAATGGTTGCAGGCTGAATGAGTTTTGAGGTGCATGCTAAAAAAGCCTACACTGCCTTGAAGAAACTATTATTAGAAATATGGTGAGATGTTGGTGAGATCTCAGAGATGAGGAACATATTATTGGAAAGTTGAGGAAAGGGAATCCTTGCTATAAAATGCAAAAACTTGGCTAATTGGTGTTCTACTGTTTTGTAGGAAGTAGAAGTCAAAAGTGATGAATTTGGATATTTATCTGAGGAGATTTCTTAGTAAAGTATTAAAGGTATAGCCTGGTTTCTCCTTGCAGCTCATTATAAAATGCAAGAGAAGAGATACATTAAGGAAACTTGTTTGGTTAAAAAAAAAAAAAATAGAACTTGAAGATTTGGAAAATTACCAGCTTATCCATATTGTAAAAACATGAGGAAATGCTCTGGAGAGAACACCCAGGGTGTGGCTGGAAACCCATTTGAAAAAGAGATTACGGATATGATTCACAGATCTAAGCAGGCATCTCAGCAGAAGCCAGGAATAGAGGTGAGGTTACATTGGCAGGAATACTCCCAACCTGGGAACAATGACATTGCAAAATGGAGACCTCTGTACTTGTGGGGCAGTAGAGCTGTCCAGCATGTATTGTCTTGGGAGGAAAAGGGAAGGATGATCCTGAAGCCTGAAGAGATAGGCAGAGAAGCTGCTCCCACCACTGGTCCAAAGGCTACAGGTCCAGGGGACAAGGCTCTTACCATCTTGGTTTCAGTGCGTTAGTCACTTGCCGCCCAGTGACAAGTGACAAGGCTGTGCAGGGCTCAGAGGCAAAGTCAGAACCTGAGGCCAAAGGGATTCAAGAAGGGGTATCAACTCAGTGGGCCCAGAGGTCAGATAATTGTGCCAAAGAGGATAATTCTAGAGCTTTAAAGACAGAGGGGAAGGAGAGGGTGGAATGAATGGAGAGTAGCATTGACATATATACACTGCCATGTTAAACAGGGAGCCCAGCCTGGTGCTCTATGATGACCTGGAAGAATGAGAGGGAGGCTCAAGGTGGAGAGGATATATGTATATGTATAGCATGAGGAGAAGGGGACGACAGAGGATGAGATGGCTGCATGGCATCACTGACTTGATGGACATGAGTTTGGGTGAACTCCGGGAGTTGGTGATGGACAGGGAGGCCTGGCGTGCTGCGATTCATGGGGTCGCAAAGAGTCGGACACGACTGAGCAACTGATCTGATCTGATAGCTGATTCACGCTGTTGTATAGCGGAAACCAGTGCAACATTATAAAACAATTATCCTCTAATTTAAAAAAAAATCCATACAATGGAGTACTATGCAGCTGTTCCTCTGTAGAAGTATTACAGCTATAAAAAGCAATAATGGAATTCAAACATCACCATTTTGCACTTCTAAAAATGAAAGGTTCTAAACAATGATCATAAATGACTGTTAACACTACAAAAAGAGAAAAAAATCAGACATTATATGCCTCCTCATGGAAGCTTATGAAACGGTTAGGAAAATATCAAAATCCAAAATGTGGGAAACTATATAGTAGAGATGACTTGATTTTCTTCAAGAAATAAATTGTAAGGAAAAACAGAGAAAGGGAAAGGAAAACATATAGATTCAAAAATATTAAAGATTCAGATCATGTTTAAAGTTTTAGAAACAGGTGGTGACGATGGTAGTACTACATTGTGAATGTTATAATGCCACTGAACTGTACACTTAAGTGGTTAAAATCATGAATTTTACATTACACATTTTTTACCACAGTGAACTTTCTTAAAATTAAAAAAAGTCTATTGGAACTTGCCTTGCTTGGTTTTGGACTTGCTTGGTGTATCCCCTTTTTTCTTTCTGATTCTCCCTTTGGAATGAGAAAGTCTGTCTTATGCTTGTTTCACCATTGTATTTTTTTTTTTTTCTGTTTTGTTTTCTTTTTTTTTTTTAGATTTATTTATTATAATTGGAGGCTAATTACTTTACAATATTGGGTGGTTTTTGCCATACATTGACATGAATCAGCCAATTTTATAAGCATATAATTTGTCTGATTTCACAGGTTCACAAAGAGAAATTTTGCCCTGGGATGAATCATACTTTGAGTTTCACACATACATGATTTAGTTGATATTTAGGTGTAAGTTTGGATTGCTGTTGATGGAATGTGATTGTATTTAGAGTAAAGGCCTCTGAAGAGGAAATTTAAGATTTTTAAGCAAAGTCACATGGGTGGAATGCTCATCTAATAGGACTTACAAAAGGAAGAGACACCAGGAGTGTGCATGCATGCAGAAAGAAACACGTAAGGGCACAGCCAGGTGCAAGTCAAAGGAAGTGGCCTCAGGAGAAATCACAGCTGCTAACACCTTGATCTTGCACTTCTAAACCCTGGAAATTACTGGGAACATACATTAGTGTAGTTTAATTTTCCCAGTCTGTGTTTTTCGCTATGGCATCTTAGAAGATTACCAGTAGCATCAGCATCACTTGGGGACTTGCTGGAAAGGCAGATTCTACTGGATTATAAACTGCATGGGCTGGATCTCAGCATTCTGTAGTCTTGCACATCTTCTGAGTGACACTGACTGACACAAATAAAGTTTGAGAAGCACTGGAGTTGTCTGCTCAGGTTGCCATCATGAAAACCACAGAATGGATGGCTTACACAGCATGAACTCACTTTCTCACAGTTCTGAAGGCTAGAAATCCAGGATCAGTTGGACTGCCAGAATGATCAGTTTCTGGTGAAGCCTCTTTCCTTGGCTTGTAGCTTGTCCACCTTTTCTCTGTGTGCTCACATGGCCTTTTTCTCAACAGATGCACAGAGAGTGACCTAAATGCTCCTTCCTCCTCTTATAAGGATACCAATCCTATTAAATCAGGGCCTACCCATATGACCTCATTCAATCCAAAGGACGTCCCCAGTGGCCCCATCTCCAAATACCATCACACCGTGAGGGAGAGAACCTCAACATATGAGTTTTGGTAGGGACACAGTTCAGTCCATAACAACCACTGGCCTAGGGAATGATTGTAGAAAAACAAGCCTTCCAAACCTGAGCCTTGGGGGCACTTCATATTTAGATATGGAAATAGTGAAAAGGAGCATCCAGATAGACAGAAGAGGGGTAGCTAGTGAGGGAATAGGAACATCACTAGAGTCTGGGTCTTGGAAAGCCAAGTAACTTATGTGTAACAAGGAGGAGAGAATGATGCATTTGGAAACAATGGTACTGACAGATCAAGGAAAGTGAGACCTGAGAATGGACCACTGGGTTTCACAATGCAGGCTCATTATTGGTCTTGGCAAAAGCAGTCTAATTGGATGATGGAGGCTAATGCCTAACTGGAATGGGTTAGAGAGAAATAGGAGGAGAAGGATTACAGATATAACATGCAGACATTTTCTTTAAGAAAGGGGAGCAGAGAAACAGGCTGATAGTTGGAAGAAGATGTAGGATTATGAGAGTTTTATTTTTAAGAGAAGTTACACCATGTCTGTTTTCTGATAGAAATAATTCTGGAAGACAAAAAACAAAATGTTTCAAGTGAGAGAGGACAGAATTTCTAGAAGGATAGCCTTGTGCAGATGGGATGAAATGGGGACTGATGAACAACTGCAGCTACTGGTCTTCACAGCATGCAACAGAGCAAGGAAAGGAATATTTATAATCAATAGAGAAGTTAGACTTTCACAACATAGTCAAGAAGTGAAGTTGCTCAGTCATGTACAACTCTTTGAGATCCCATGGACTATAGCCTACCAGGCTCCTCCATCCATGGCATTTTCCAGGCAAGAGTACTGAAGTGCCATTTCCTTCTCCAGGGGATCTTCCCAACCTGGGGCTAGAACCCGGGTCTCCTACATTGTGGGCAGACACTTTACTTTCTGAGCCACCAGGGAAACCCTTAACATAGTCAAGTGTTGGCCTTTTCATGTTCTGATTGCCACTAGATTGACTGGTCCTTAAATATTATAAAAGATCAGTTTATATATTTAAAAACTTGCCAGTGGTTTGTGAAATTTAATGCTGAATTCCTCTTGTTATGAGATACATATACATCTTATGATTACATTCTGTTTGAACACTGCAAATGGACATAACATATGTGCATATGGGAAATGTAATTTGCTTGCTGAAGAATAATTTTAAACTAGAGAAGCAGTCAACTTAGTGAGTCAAAAGTAGATTGCCAAATCAGTCAACAGATTTGGAGATACTATCTGGAAATTTCTTCGCTGGGGTTATGTGGCTTCAGCTTTTTTGTTAATTTAGTTTTAGTTTTATAGCTAGCAATATTAAATTTTACCCTTGAATTTTGTTTGTCTTTAAAACCCTAATAAGAAAAAGGAAAATGTTCATTCAAGGGCAAAAGAAACAACTCTGATGAGCCTGTTTACTGGGAGAGAACAGTCAATATTTTGTTGCAGCACATTTCTTATATTTCATTTTGAAGGTTTTATGATGCTTTTAACATGGACCAGAGAACATACACCACTGCAAAATAAAATCCTTCATAGTATATATTTCCCTTTGGTAATATCCCTTTACACATATGTTGCTCAATGGCTATCATTAAGTATTAGCAGATGTAAAATGTACTCTCCTTTCCCTTTCTCTTTCCCCTTCCTCTTTTAATTAGTTCTAAACTCATAAGGAGGAAAAGGGGACGACAGAGGATGAGATGGCTGGATGGCATCACCGACTCGACGGACGTAAGTTTGAGTGAACTCTGGGAGTTGGTGATGGACAGAGAGGCCTGGCGTGCTGCGATTCATGGGGTCGCAAAGAGTCAGACACGACTGAGCAACTGAACTGAACTGAACTGAAACTCATATTTAAATTGATAGAGGTGCTGTTCTGTGCCAAGTTGCTTCAGCTGTGTCTGACTCTGTGTGACCCAATGGACTGTAGCCCGCCATGGGATTCTCCAGGCAAGAATACTGGAGTGGGTGGCCATGCCTTCCTCCAGGGGATCTTCCTGACACATGGATCGAACCCATGTCTCTTTTGTCTCCTGTATTGGCAGATGGGGTCTTTACCACTATTGCCACCTGGGAAGCCCAAATTGATAGATATGGGGCTGCCACTGACCCAAGAAGAAGCTGACACAGAAGGAACCAGTAAACCAGTCAGCTAATTCTTTCCATTTAATATTGAAATCAAAGTCGACATTTAAGGCAGAAAATTTGGGACAAATAAGATTTTTCTCTAAGAGAGAAAGAAAGAAAAAGAGAAACTTCAGGGTAGAACTGAATAAGAGTTAGGAGTATTAGATGATTATAAATGGTTCTAAGAAAGAGCTAGCGGGACCTATCACCTACCTAGCTGTGCTTAGCTCCAAGAGAAGAGCACATCAAGTGGGTGTCTGAGAGGAGACCTGGATCCCTGGGAAATGGTGGCCTTCTTTAGCTTTCTTGTGCCTTCATGAACGTAGAACTAGCTATGTGCTGAGTTCAGGCAGAAAGTTCCTACATAAATCCCCAGATTTCCTGTGTTTGCAGTGTATGGGAAAAGAGCATCAGACTCTTTTTCTGAGGGGATGATGATTCAGTGGACACAAAAGGGCCTCATAGTTGTCATAAGATGATAGTGTGGCAACAAGCAGCGTGGGACATTCTGATATTGAGCAGGTGAGATAAAACGGCTCACTAGACACCAGTGTGAAGGGGTGATGAGGGCCAAGAGTCAGCCGGCCCAGGTATGTCTCTCAGACACCAATAAGAAAAGACACTAACCAAAGAAAAAATATCTCTCTCTGCTCCCTTGACTATATGTAAGAATCCCACCCCACTAGGACTTAGATCATAACCATTGGAGGGGAGGAAGGAGGAAGTAGAGAAACACTTATTTGACTGAGTTGAGAGTTGAAATGAGGGTGTTTACTCATAAATGACAAAAATGGTTTTCTGTTATTGGGGAGAAAGGGTGTTAAGATTAAATTCAGTTATTGAAAAATAAGTAATGCTTATAGTCTTTGTATATATAAGTATATGTCTTATGATTTCACACCCCAGTGTGAAACAGTGGAAACAATGGTAGACTTTATTTTTGGGGGCTCCAAAATCACTGCAGATGGTGACTGCAGCCATAAAATTTAAGACACTTGCTCCTTGGAAGGAAAGTTATGACCAACCTAGACAGCATATTAAAAATCAGAGATATTACTCAGCCAACAAAGGTCCATCTAGTCAAAGCTATGGTTTTGCCAGTAGTCATTCATGGATGTGAGAGTTGGACTGTGAAGAAAGCTGAGCGCAAAAGAATTAATGCTTTTGAACTGTGGTGTTGAAGACTCTGGAGAGTCCCTTGGCCTGGAAGGAGATCAAACCAGTCAATCCTAAAGGAAATCAGTACTTAATATCATTGGAATGAATGATGCTGAAGCTGAAGCTCTAATACTTTGGCCACCTCATGTGAATAACTGACTCATTTGAAAAGACCCTGATGCTGGGAAAGATTGAAGGCAGAAGGAGAAGGGGACGACAGAGGATGAGATGGTTAGACAGCATCACTGACTCGATGGACATGAGCAAGCACTGGGAGTTGGTGATGGACAGGGAAGCCTGGCGTGCTACAATCCATGGGGTTGCAAAGAATTGGACATGACTGAGTAACTGAATTGAACTGAACTGAACTGATTGAACACCTTTAAACTGTATGTGGTCTATTTGACAAACCATTTGAGTTAAAAAGGTCAGTTAATTTTCCAGCTGTTTCATCTGTTTAATCCCTTTCTACTTCCTGAAATTTCACAAATAATCCAATTCTCAAAGTAACACTGATTTGTTTGGGTATAATTAGACATACCTATGTGCCTATTTCTAATCCTGTGGGGGATCCCAACCCCTTCCTAATATTTCCAAAGGGGCTTGGTGGAGGTAGGCTCAGATTATATTTTTCCAGGTCATCTCTTGCTCAAATTTCCTGCTTCGGTTAGCACAACTATTTTCTCAACTAATGCAATTTTGTTTTTTTAGTATGTCAGGTTTTCATTGAAGTCATAGAAAGTACTTAAAGCAATTAAAGCACAGCACAGTACAGGCAGTAACTTTAAATATGAGATGTTCCATCTGTTTATGTCCTGATGTCCTGATGTGAACTTTTCCCTTAGAGTTCTATTTTATTGTTGTCCTACTACCTTTCCACACCCCCCTTTTTTAGCCATGCCCCATGGCATGTGAGATCTTAGTTCCCTGACTAAGGATTGAACCCGTGCCACCTGCAGTGGCAGCTTGGAGTCTTAACCACTGGACTGCCAGGGAAGTTCCTTGTGGCCTACTATTCACTATCTTTTCACAGTCTTTCCCCGTAGCTCTCCATTCTGAATCCTATATTTCTATAACTCACTATTCACACACTTAGTATTTCTGAATCAATTTTTATCTATTCATTTGGATGTGTGATACCATGTAAACATACCAATGATATATTTATTCATCTAAAATAATTAGAGCTCAACTTAATACCACAAATTTAACTTGTGTAATTCCATGATTTTTAAATTTAAAAATTATGACCTCCTAGCTTAAGTAATTTTACCAGTTGACTTCTAAAAAGTCCTGGGAAAAAAGAATCATTACTCAATTAACTTTAAAAAAGTATTTCAATTTCCATTGAGTTTAAATATATATGGAATACAAAGAGATCACTTTATATATTTGCATACAAATATTGTCATTTTCATTAGCTATTTCCAAGGGTTAAATTCTGAAGCATAAAATTCCAATCTTTCTGCATCTCCTATAATACCAACTTAGAAGGCCCTATAATCTTCTTCCCCCCATCCATCTATGAGAAAGCTCTTTTTCAAAGCTCAAGGAAGTGCCACATCTTTGGTGAATCACTATAAATCACAATGTCCCAAACATTTGGGGTACATGTATGTGCAGTACATGTATGTGTAGTACAAACATAATTTTGTTCTCTAAATATTCTCCTGGGTGTGAACTCTTGTGTAACCATGCTATAGCTTAAATTTTTAATAGGTGCTTTTTAAGTTGTAGTTGCCTACACATAAAACCAAGAACATGATATGCACTCCGTAGATTTTTTTTTTTTATAAATTTCATCAAACATTAGTTATAGCATACTGCAATTTCGCCAATGTTCAAAGACTAAAACTCCAACCTATACTTAGAAAGATTACATACATACATTTTTGCTTGGTAAGATAGTTTTTTTTTTGCCTTTTTTTGGGTATAATTTATACAGAGTCAAATGCTCAGATACTAAGTTTCGTGAGTTCTGACAACCTATGCCTCATACAATCTATGCCCTTGCCCCTAAAAAGATATATACTTCCATCACTCCAGCTAATTCCCTTATGCACTCCCCATAGGGGCAACTCCTATTCTTATTTTTATCACCATATATTACCTTGGCTTTCCTAGAATATCAAACACAGAGAATTATACCGTATGTATGTTTCATGTCTGCCTTCTCTCACACAGCATAATGTGTTTTGAGATTCACCCCTGTTGTTGTAACAGAAATTTGTTCTGTTTTACTTCTGAGGAATATCTCATCATGTAAATGTACCACACTTTGCTTCTCCATTTTCTTATTGATGGTCATTTGGGTTTTCCAGTTTGGGACTATTAAGAATAAAGCTCCTGAGGATAATTTTTGTACATCATTTTGGACACATGCAATTTTGTTTGGTTGTTTTTTGTCTAAGATATCCTAGATATCTCTACAGAGGAATTGCTGAGGCATAGTATGGATATGAGTTTAACTCTATAAGAAACCACTAAGCAAACCGGTGTTTGTAAAATGGTTATCATCTTGCATTGTTAAAGCAATGTTAGGGATTTGAGGTGTTCAGTATCTTTGCCGTGTTGTTTAACTTAGCCACTCTTAAGTGTGTACCAGTATCTCACTGTGGTTTGAGTCTGCATTTTCCTAATGAATAATCCTGTTTGGGGGCTTCCCTTGTGACTCAGTGGTAAAGAATCTGCCTGCCAATGCAGGAGATGTGGATTCACTCCCTGGGTTGGGAAGATCCCCTGGAGAAGGAAATGGCAACCCACTTCAGTGTTCTTGCCTGGGAAATTCCATGGACAGAGGAGCCTGGTGGGCTACAGTCCATAGGGTTGCAAAAGTGTTGGATACAACTTAGCAACTAAACGACAACAACAATCCTATTTTCATAAACTTGCCGCTCATTTTCACATGTTTTCATTTCATATGTATATGACAATTTAGATATCCTCTTGTAAAAAATGTGTTCAAGTCTTTTGCCATTTTTCGGTTGACTTGGGTTTCTTTTCTCACTGACTTATGTGAATGTTTGCACTTTCTAAAGACAAGTCTTTGCTTAGACAGATGTTTTCCAAATGTTTCGTCACACTTGCTGAGTTGGCTTTTCACTCTGCTAATGTGTTTTTTGATAAACAGAACTTCTTAATTTTAATACAGTTAAATTTATCATTCTATTCGTTGATAGTTTGTGTTTTTGTCTCTTTTCAAGAATTTTTGTTTGCAGTTCTGAAGGGAGTCTCCTGTGTCTTACTCTAATATATACACATATATATATTTGCTTATTGTCCACTTAGATCAGCAATCCATCTGGGATTGATTTTTTGATAAAGGGTTATGAAGAAGTCAAGACCAGTTGTTTTCCATATGGATATCCAATTGTCCCAGCACTATTTGTTGAAAGGTTATCATTTCTCCTCCAAACTTTACCGACATCTTGCCATAAATTAGGTGACGGTACATATGTGGCTCTTTCTGGACTTGCCTTTCTATCTTGTTGGTTATTTTCTCTCTTCTTTTACTATTTTAAACACTATTGCTTTCTCATAGGTCTTTGAAATATCTGGTGGTAGAAGTCTTTCTTGAAATGTATGCTTGCCTTGAATATTCTTATCTTTTATATTTCTTTGTGAATTTTTAGAATTATTACTGTTGATTAAAAAAAATGAACATAAATTTTCTAGGACCTTCATTAGAATTGCATTGAATCTAGACATTAATTTGAAGAAAATTGACATCTTTACATTATTGAGTCTTCCAGTCCATGAACAGAATCAATTAACTATAGCTCCGCTAATGCTATGTTACAACAATCCCAAAATTTAGTGGTTTAAAATAAGACTGTCAATTACTGTTACAGATGTGGTTCCGGGCAGGGCTGTGGTGACTGGAATGAGTCATCACCACATGATTCTGCTCCACCTGCCTCTCATTCTGCTGAAACAGGTAGGTAGACCAGGACATAGCCTTCTCCTGGCAATGGTAGAAGTGCAAGAATGCAAGGGTAATTGCACAAGTCTGTTTCAAGCTACTGCTTGAAATTCATCAGCTAAAATTGTATTTACACAAATAAGTCATTTGGCTGAGTCCAGAGCCTAGGGTAGAAACATTAAACTTCTCCAGCTTTGGTGGGGGTACAGCACGTACATAACAAAATGTTTCAGCATCAGGTTGGTTGAGTAACTGAGTTTTCATCTAGGAAATACATCAGTCTAGGCAAGCTAGGATTCCTGTTTTTATGACTAAGATTTGGTTTTGTCAAAGCTGCAAAATCCTTGGTGTACTAGAATGTTCCAACATTCTTTTTAGACCCCCATCATAGCCCTGAATGTTTATTTCATAAATAGAAAGAGTTCATGTTTCCCCAGTTCTGCTTTAATTCATTTTATCTTTTAAAAGGTAAATTTCAAGCATTTCCAACCTAGTTTGCTTCTGTCTGCTTGCCCTCTTTTTCTAGCTACAGTCAAACTAGAATTTTTAAATTGTTAAAATTGGCTGAGCAATCTGGAATCTGTAGGACTTCTCCATTTCCTGTCTACCTCCAGTCTGATTTCAATGCTCATTCAAGTCATTCATATAAAAAAATAATCATTGTCGCATTGTTTCTGATAGCAAAATTACAAAATGCAGACTCTTATTTTTCACACTACGAAATATTATTTGGCAATAGAAATTAACAAATATTATCTACATATGTCAACATGTATAAATGTGAAAAATAAAATATTGAATAAAATAGCAACTGCAAAAGAATACACTGAGTATGATGCCATTTATATACATTGAAGAAGTGTAAAACAGTAATCTATCATCTTGTGAATGGAAGTTAAATAGACAGGCAGGTGTGCAAACAACACTCACCAACTCCAGGGGCTGAAAGCATTGGCTGTTTCTTTAATGTTTTTAGTTTTAAAACCACATGAATAAGAAACAAACAAGACAGTGTTAACATCTCTTAGATCACAGGGACCAGTAGATACGTGGGTATTTTTCATAAATTTGTATTTTCTCTTGGTTTGAAATATTTAATTGAGGGACTAAAATTTTGAAAAATAAACATTTAAGACATAATTCTATGATTGTACTTCACCTCCTTTCTTCAAATGCTCACTACTTGTTTTAACATTAACCCCTAGATGGTCATTGATGTTTTGTTTATATATCTTTAACTTGGAGCTCCCTTTATAGCCAGAAGATGATGGTGCACTGAGTATTCTTTATGGAGAGCAGGATAGTATGACATTAAAAACTCTCAAATATTCTGTTGATGTGCCTCTTCCAGGAATGGACATGTAAGAACACTAGAGCTATCTCAGAGTCTGAATCTGAGTAGGACATGAAGTATTGTTTCTGACTGACATATACTTGGTTTGTCAGTGAATATTTTATGGTTGGATGCAGAGTACTAAATTTTTTTCATAATTTGCAAGCATATAATGCATAGCTAAACAGATTTGGGGCTTGAATTCTCAGTGAATGCTGGCAAGTCTTTTCATGAGTAGATGGAAGCTTGATTCAGTATGATCTACAATGAGAAGGTGCTGTTCCACGGAGATTTGCTGTTTTGTGTTTTGTCTAGCTCCTTTCCCACTGTAGTCTCCCCTCTACCAGATTTTAAATTTGCTTCCTGACAACAAGGCAATTATTGGGTTAAGACCTGATGACTTTTATAGAAGGCTTTCAAATACGATGTGGAATAAATCCATAGATAAATAAACAAATGATTTAAAATACCCTCTGTATTATTAGTGTCAAATATTGTTTGTGTTGAATATTATTTATTATAAAAAGGTTATTTAAATAATGTGAAATGAATATTTAAATGAGATTTTATCCATTATTTTATTACCATAGCACACAAGTATATGTAGAGCCATATACCTTAGGTTGGAGAAGGCAATGGCACCGCACTCCAGTACTCTTGCCTGGAAAATCCCATTTTCCAGGACAGAGGAGCCTGGTGAGCTGCAGTCCATGGGGTCGCGAAGAGTCGGATATGACTGAGCAACTTCACTTTCACTTTTCACTTTAATGCATTGGAGAAGGAAATGGCAACCCACTCCAGTGTTCTTGCTTGGAGAATCCAAGGGGCAGGAGAGCCTGGTGGGCTGACGTCTATGGGGTCACACAGAGTCGGACACGACTGAAGTGACTTAGCAGCATACCTTAGGTACACACACATTCTATAGAGCAACAACTGTAGTGAATGTTTTATATTTTGCAAGATTTATTTACTATCCTGCTTCATAGGCTCTTAAAGTATATTTTAATGTGTCATTTTTTATTCTACTGATTGACTAGGTTGGCTAAAATCTGACTTGGTTACTCATTCTCCAACTCTTAATTCTCTTTTTCAATTACATGCATTTTTACTTTTAAATATAGTAGTAGTTCATCAATATGAAATTCTAAGCTAATTTTATGTAAGTAAAATTTTCTAAATATCTGAGGCATATGCATTTTAGTACCCACATTTTTTGGCATTTTATCTATATTAAAATAGTTTTAAAATGTTCTATGCTCTTTGATGCATCCTCAAAGTGAGGATAATGAACATATTTTGTTGATAAATTTCCATGATCTTTTAAGGAGCAATAATTGCACTGCATAGATTAGTAATTCTGTTCTGCATTTTAATTTTCACCTCACTCTGCCTGTGTCAGTTTACTTTTGATGAGATTTTTGCTAACTCTATCCAAGGCTGAATGTTTCTTCTTCTATTTTCTTCTAATTTACTTTGGGTTGAAGAAACAGATAAAAAATCTTATCATGACTATACATTAGTAAGTGTGCATATGGCACCATTTGAAGAAAGCTTAAGAAACAGATATCACAAGATATTTGTCACTTTTTTTTGGATTACCTTTTTGACTCTCTTGTTCAGATACTGCTTTAAAAGAGCCCCAAAGAAGTGAGTTGCATGCACTGATACAAGTTTTTGAAATACACATTTTTAAAAATTGCATAGATTCCTGATTCAAGTTGCCTTTTAATAATTATTATACATGAACAAGCAGTGTGCACAGCTAAACAGTAACATTCCTACCGTTAGAAAAAATCTTTATAGAAAAATTAACAAGATGATATTTGACAAGACTCTAGGTGCTGTGGTATTAAAAACCCAAATAGTATTCTCACATGGTTATTTCCAAGGAAATGCATCACACACTGTGATTGTAAAATGCTCTTCAAATTGGCTACAGCCTACATTAGATGCATTTCCCTCTGTCCTTGCCCTGACAATTCTAAAAGTGAGATAGCATCAACATAAATATTTCTACCACATCAAGCCACCAGCTTGATTACATCTTCAGTTCAGTTCAGTCGCTCAGTCCTGTCCAACTCTTTGAGACGCTATGGACTGTAGCACGACAGGCTTCCCTGTCCATCACCAACTCCCAGAGCTTACTCAAATTCATGTCCATTGAGTCCGTGATGCCATCCAACCATCTCATCCTCTATCGTCCCCTTCTCCTCCAACTTCAGTCTTTCCCAGCATCAGGGTCTTTTCAAATGAGTCAGTTCTTTGCATCAGGTGGCCAAAGTATTGGAGCTTCAGCTTTAGCATCATTCCTTCCAATGAATACTCAGGACTGATCTCCTTTAGGATGGACTGGTTGGATCTCCTTGCTGTCCAAGGGACTCTCAAGAATCTTCTCCAACACCACAGTTCAGAAGCATCAATTATTCAGTGCTCAGCTTTCTTTATAGTCCAACTCTCACATCCATACATAACTACTGGAAAAATCATAGCTTAGACTATATACCTTTGTTGGCAAAGTAATGTCTCTGCTTTTTAATATGCTATCTAGGTTGGTCATAGCTTTTCTTCCAAGGAGCAAGCATCTTTTAACTTCATGGCTGCAGTCACCATCTGGAGTGATTTTGGAGGTCAAGAAAATAAAATCTCTCACTGTTTCCATTGTTTCCCTGTCTATTTGCCATAAAGTGATGGGACCAGATGCCATGATCTTAGTTTTTTCAATGTTGAGTTTTAAGCCAACTTTTTCACTCTCCTCTTTCACTTTCATCAAGAGGCTCTTTAGTTCTTCTTTGCTTTCTGCCATAAGTGTGGTGTCATTTGCATATCTGAGGTTACTGTTATTTCTTCTGACAATCTTGATTCCAGCTGTGCTTCATCCAGTCCGGGATTTTTCATGATGTACTATGCATATAAGTTAAATAAGCAGGGTGACAAGATGCAGCCTTACATACTCCTTTCCCAATCTGAAACCAGTCTGTTGTTCCATGTCCAGTTCTAACTGTTGCTTCTTGACCTGCACAGAGCTTTCGCAGGAGGCAGGTCAGGTGGTCTGGTATTCCCATCTCTTGAAGAATTTTCCACAGTTTGTTGTGATCTACACAGTCAAAGGCTTTGGCATAGTCAATAAAGTAGAAGTATATGTTTTTCTGGAACTCTTGGTTTTTCGGTGACGCAACAGATTTTGGCAATTTGATTTCTGGTTCCTCTGCCTTTTCTAAATCCAGCCTGAACATCTGGAAGTTCATGGTTCATGTAATGTTGAAGCCTGGCTTGGAGAATTTTGAGCATTACTTTGTTAACATGTAAGAAGACTGCAATTGTGTCACAGTTTGAGCATTCTTTACACCTTGGCTTTAGCAAAATGGAAAGTATTCTTCAAAATCATTTAATATAATAAAAGTCTGATTTTATGGATTGGAAAACATGATTGGAAGGGATATAAATAAGAATTTTTCTGATAAAAATCCAGAAACATTAATGTGTTTTCTTTCTTTTTTTTTTTTCTATATTTATTCAATTATTTTATGCAGTGTCTTTCATTTGCTATTAAGCAGAATGGGTAGGCTGTGATTCTATGGTTTGGAAAATCAGACAGATTCCCTTGATAAACTATGACACCTTATATTTGTTTGAAGTTGAAAATATTTTTGAATTATAATTTAGAATGCTCAAAAAGTTTTGAAAAATTAAAAAAAAATGGGGGAAGGAAATATGTGAGTAGAAAGCCTTGAATGCATTATCATCTCAAAGGCATAAGGAAGTAATTATTCTGGATATGGCTACAGAAGGTCTTCCACCAAAAAAGGGCTTTTGCTTAGACTGCACCTGGAGGATAAGAATGAGGAAGGAATTCAGTTTGCTCTCCCAGATGTTCCAAATGAACACACAGCTTTGAAACTGGCTTCTTTATATTTGAACACTTGTCTTATGACCCAAAAACTGGAGAATCAAGAAAAAGGGAGCAAAGAACAGTCTTGTACCACTCAGCTCTGGCTCAAATTGCCAACATTCATTGGATCATATAAAAATCAAAGGAATTACAGAAAAACATCTAATTCTGCTTCATTGATTATGCTAAAGCCATTGACTGTGTGGATCACAACAAACTGTGAAAAATTCTTACAGAGATGGGAATACCAGACCACCTTACCTGTCTCCTGAGAAACCTGTATGCAGGTCAAGAAGCAACAGACCCAGACATGAAACAAAAGACTGATTCAAAACTGGGAAAGGAGTATGTCAAGGCTGTATATTGTCACCCTGTTTATTTAACTTTTGTGTGTGTGTGTGTGTGTAGCAGAGTTTTATTAAAGTATAAAAAGGGACAACTTATTTAACTTTTATGCAGAGTACATCATGCGAAATCCTGGGCAGGATGAATCACAGGCTGAAATCAAGATTTCCAGGAGAAATATCAACAACCTCATATACAAATAATGCCACTCTAATGGCAGAAAGTGAAGAGGAACTAGAGCCTCTTGATGAAGGTGAAAGAAGAGAGTGAAAAAGCTGGCTTAAAACTCAACATTCAAAAAACTAAGGTCATGGCATCTGGTCCTATCACTTCATGGCAAATAGATGGGAGAAAAGTGGAAAGAGTGACAGATTTTATTTTCTTGGGCTCCAAAATCACTGCAGATGGTGACTGCAGCCATTAAATTAAAAGACACTTGCTCTTGGAAGAAAAGCTATGACAAACCTACACAGTATATTAAAAAGCAGAAACATCACTTTGCTCACAAGTTCCATATAGTCAAAACTATGGTATTTTCAGTAGTTCTGTACAGATGTGAAGGTTGGACCATAAAGAAGGCTGAGCACTGAAAATTATGCTTTTGAATTGTGGTGCTGGGAAAGAAACTCTTGAGAGTCCCTTGGACTACAAGGAGATCAAACCAGTCAACCCTAAAGATAACACTGAATATTCATTGGAATGACTGCTACTGAAGCTAAAGCTTGAATACATTGGCCACTGATGTGAAAAGCCAACTCATTGGAAAAGACCCTGATGCTGGAAAAGATTGAGGGCAAGAGGAGAAGGGGGCGACAGAGGATGAGATGGTTGGATGGCATCATCAACTCAATGGACATGAATTTGAGCAAACTCTGGGAGGTAGTGGAGGACAGAGGAGCCTGGCTGCAATCCATGGGGGTAAAATTGGTAGCATGCAATGCTAAGGAAGGTACAGTGAAATTGTATGTCTGACAGGAGGCAATACCTTTTGATAGCAATATTACAATTGATTTAATGAGCTCAAACCAAACTTTACACCATTTGAACCTCTCTACTTCTGGAAATGCTGTCAAAGAAAAGCTCAGGTATAAAAGAAAAAAAAATACTTATAAGAACATGTTCATTTAGGGAATATTCATTAAAGAATCAGTTCAGTTCAGTTGCTCAGACATGTGCAACTCTGCGTCCACATGTACTTCAGCATGCCAAGCTTTCCCTGTCCAATACCAACTCCCAGAGCTTGCTCAAATTCATGTCCATGGAGTCAGTGATGCCATCCCACCATCTCATCCTCTGTCGTTCCCTTCTCCTCCTGCCTTCAATCTTTCCCAGCCTCAGGATCTTTTTCCAATGAGTCAGTTCTTCCCATCTGGTGGGCAAAGTATTGGAGCTTCAGCTTCAGCATCAGTCCTTCCATTGAATATTCAGGACTGATTTCCTTTAGGATTGATTGGATTGATCTCCTTGCTCTCTAAGGGACTCTCAAGCATCTTCTCCAACACCACAGTTCAAAAGCAGCAATTCTTTGGTGCTCAGGCTTCTTTATGGTCCACCTTTCACATCCATGATGACTACTGGAAAAACCATAGCTTTGACTAGACAGACCTTTGTTGACAAAGTAATGTCTCTGCATTTTAATATGCTGTCTAGGTTGGTCATAGCTTTTCTTCCAAAGAACAACTGTCTTTTAATTTCATGACTGCAGTCACCATCGGCAGTGATTTTGGAGTTCAAGAAAATATAGTTTGTCACTATTTCCCATTGTTTCCCCATCTATTTGCCATGAAGTGAAGGGAGCGGATGCCATGATCTTTGTTTTTTGAATGTTAAGTTTTAAGCCAACTTTTCCACTCTCCTCTTTCACTTTCACCAAGAGGATGTTTATTTCTTCTTTACTTTCTGCCATAAGGGTGGTGTCATCTTCATATGAACCTCATCTTCATATCTGAGGTTATTGATATTTCTCCCAGCAATCTTGATTCCAGCTTGTGCTTCATCCAGCCCAGCATTTCACATGATGCATATAAGTTAAATAAGCAGGGTGACAATATACATCCTTGTGGTACTCCTTTCTTAATTTGGAAGCAGTCTCCTGTTCCATGTCTGATTCTAACTGTTGCTTCTTCACCTGCATACAGGTTTCTCAGGAGACAGGGTAAGGTGGTCTGGTATTCCCATCTCTTGAAGAATTTTCCACAGTTTGTTGTGATCCACACAGTCAAAGGCTTTGGCATAGTCAATAAAGCAGAAATAGATGTTTTTCTGGAACTCTCTTGCTTTTTTGATGGCCCAGCAGATGTTGGCAATTTGATCTCTGGTTCCTCTGCCTTTTCTAAACGCAGCTTGAACATCTGGAATTTCTCAGTTCACCTACTGTTGAAGCCTGACTTGGAGAATTTTGAGCATTACTTTGCTAGCATGTGAGATGAATGCAATTGTCTGGTAGTTTGAACATTCTTTGGCATTGCTGGCTTCCCTGGTAGCTCAGCTGGGTAAAGAATCTTCCCGCAATGCAGGAGGCCCTGGTTCAATTTCTGGGTCATGAAGATCCCCTGGAGAAGGGATAGGCTACCCACTCCAGTGTTTTTGGTCTTCCCTGGTGGCTGAGGTGGTAAAGAATCCACGTGTAATGCAGGAGACATGGTTTCAGTCCCTGGGTTGGGAAGATCCCCTGGAGAAGGGAAAGGCTACCCACTCCAGTATTCTGGCCTGGAGGATTCTATGGATTGTTTAGTCCAAGAGGTCTCAAAGAGTCTGACATGACTGAGTGACTTTTACTTTCACTTTTCTTTGGGATTGGAATAAAAACTGACCTTTTCCAGTCCCGTGGCCACTGCTGAGTTTTCCAAATTTGCTGGCATATTGAGTGCAGCACTTTCACAGCATCATCATAGAATAGATACAATTAACTTAAATATACAGTAAAAGGGTAATGTTTAATTATATTAAGGTCTGTAAAGCATGAGATATTAAAATAATTATGAAAGCATCACAGTGATATGAAGATTATAAGTACAATCTGAGAATTTTTAAAGTTAAGCTTCTCATTCTCTTCTGTTCAGCTATCCATTGCCATTAGAATCAACTGATTCACAATCTGTAGTCATTGGATTCTCCTTCATTTCTTACTGTGCACTGATGGCAGCCATTTAAATGCTCAAAACTTAGATTCCAAAGAGTCAGTTTATGTCAGTTAATCCTACGTAAAAAGTTCTTTTCCCATTTTTTTTAATATTACCTGGATTAAAAAAAAAAATCATACCAGATGCCCTTCACATTTGAAGCACAAATAAAAGCAAATATATTTTGTATATAGCCTTAGCAAACAATGTTAATTTGCTTATGGCTGTGCATAAGAATGTTAAACATGAATCAAAACATAAAAACAAGTAAATTTTAAGTAGCACCAGTACTGGAAATCTAAAAAATAAAAATTATCCTCACTAAAGAATGCATAAGGAATTTTTTAATTTCCCTTTGTGCTTTGTGCTTCCTGAGAAATGAGGAAAGACAAGGAAGGCTGTTTGTCAATGAACTGCATGTACCATGATGAGAAAACCCTGCTCATCTAACAACTTAGAATGGTTTAGCTCCTGGTTACTAAACCTGTCTCACAAGCAAAATAAATTAGGTGTGCAAATAATAATCAGAATCCTGCTTCTAATGATATGTCTTAAAAATAAGTAAGCTAGAAAATAATAGAACATTTAAAAAATCTTTCATAATGTTAGTTCTACTAGCCGTGGGGAGATGGACCAAGGTATTACCGACCTAATGCTGGAATAAAGGGTAAAATGGGGAACTGATAAACAGGAACTTTCAACTAAATTGGATGTCACCCTGAGACCTCACTTACCCTCTTGACTTTCTACTGAACACTCCAGATATACAAAAATAAACAAGCCATAGTAGAGGTAAAACAAAACTTATCTGTCACTGGAGGTCACCTCCTCTTCACAAAGAACCCCTGGTACAGAGAATTATGTTTGGGGATCAACTCTTGATGCCACTGCAACCTCCTCTGCCCACGCTGTCTAATAGATATGTCTTTTTACTTTTCAAGGAGTGACATTTTATGTTTAAACAAATGGGAATGCTAAAAAAGTGAGCTAAGCATTTTCCCTGCCCTTAATTCCTCAAATTATTGAAAGATGTGTTTTGTGTCTGAAATAGCTTTCTCTTTGCTCTATCATATTCCCAATTAGATTGTAATTTTTTCCCCTCTAATTCCAAGTTAGACGTACATAGGGACAGCTGCTAATCCGAAAACAGTTATCACCATCTGGCTGAGGTGAACTGTAAAACCCTATTCAAGATTTTCTTGTGTGAGTTCACAGCTTTGTTGAGCTGCTGAACACCGTGCCTCCCTAGACATTTTTTTTAAGACATTTTATTAAATGTGAAAATAACCTCCATTTAAAAAGCCACTTAGATGTATTTTTTGTTACTTACATTCAAATAAATACCATCTGATTAATGAACTCTATTCTAAAAAAGTGTAAAAAAAGTTTTCCCATTATTTCCAGGTCTTATATTGAAAAGATCTTGCCGTTCAAAGTACTCCAAGCCTGTATGATTCCCACTGGAAGAGGTCCAACAGGAGGAAATGGCATTTTTCGAAGCCAGATATTTTAGATATCATCAATAAATATGCATTAGGAAAACATTGAGATTGTGGCAATACTTAGTCATAATAAAGCACAAGGTCACCACCCTCAGCTTTTATAAGTTGATGAAAGCCTGAGGGAGCACAAAGCAAATTGGTATTTTATGCACAAGATTGCAGGCAATCAAAGAGCCTGTAAATGTGGATGAGAGCCAGGAAAATCTGGATGCAATCTAGTTAGCATAGAAGGTGCTGCTTAGAATTCTCAAGGGTGGAGAGATGGGGGAAGAAAAATATGTTTATAAGATAAAAGTGTTTTTCTTGGAGGAAGTTCACTGTGAAATGCCAGTGCCATAATGATGGACACCACAGGCTGGAGAAGATATTGCTTGGAATTAATGTTTTTTAAAAAATCAAAAGATTATTTTATGAAATGAATGAAATATAAAGCAAATAAAAAGGATTGTAGTTTGGATTCTTTGTATATTCATTCATGACAAATTCAAAGATCCTGAGACTATTGCAGGAGTCTTTGAAATAATCTATATTACATGTTTTCAAAGTAAAAATAATTAAAACTCTCCATTAGAATAAGTAGGTCTAGAGGAAATAGCACAGTGTTTAAACTATCATCCTTATAATCAACTAAATCTTAATGTATTAAGCATCTGGACTTTTTTGCTCCACCGGACAAGAAAAAAATAGAGCTAAAGTATTAGGAAAGGAAAATGAACTGATACGTAAGGATGTCAGTGGTACCATATGTTTATGTCAACAAGATGAAATTCTACATGGAGTTAGTGGAATAGCAGAAATAGTCACATCTTTAAGTTTCTTCTATTCCTAATGCTGATTAACTTACTATTCTTTTAATTGCATTGGACAGTTGCAATGTAATTGCAACTAATTGTTGCAGTATCAAAAATACTAAGAAAAAAGTTTTTTAAAATTGCAAAAATTTTTGAAAGAGTATCAGTCCTGCAGTTTACATGGGATATTGCACGCATGATGTAACTGTGCCATTGTGCTAGCACAAAGCATGGGAAATCTTGTGACCATAATTTGACAAATCAAAAAAAAAAAAACCACAATTTACTATATCTTTTAAAAATCCTTATCTCCATGTAAATTTTAAACTGAATGATGAATACAAAGCTTTTATTAAGACTATTTAAAATTAATCTGAGTGATGAAATTTACAAATAAATTACTATGAATATTGTTAGACATTCTTTGGTATTATTTTAATTATAAACTCTAGTAGAATGTATCATCATGAAGAAATGGCAGCTGTGAAAAATTTCAGTGGATTAAAATTGAAATCTATAACAAACTGAGTTGATAAATGAAAGTTGTAGAAAAATGTAAACTTGAAGACAATTTAAATATGAAGCAACAGGAAATACCTTTTTTCTTTTCTTTTATGGAAAAAGGTTCAATGCTTTTATGTGCTAAGTCAGTAACAAATACCATTTAACCTTTTTTTCTCTAACATCAATTTTAATTACAAAATAAACTACATTAATCATGGAGAAATTTATAATAAGAATAAGTCAAAGGAAAAAAGAAATCCCATCATTCAGAGAGAACAGCTATATAATACTGATATTTACTCTATTTCCTATTTTATTTATATTGTTCAAAACAAAATATTTCAATCATTAATAAACTGTTGGATCTTTCTTATGTATGTTTTGTACATATGCTTCAGAAGAACTTTTTCTATAATATATCATCCATATATCCTTTTGTAACCAAACCTAGGTTCTGCTGCTTGTCACTCATAAGCCAATGATTTCAGAGGCAAATGTCTATAGAAAGGAAAGATGCTTTAATCATAAATGCCAGCAGGCTGAGGAGATAGATGGAGGACTTGTGTCCAGAGATCAGATTCTAGTCAGCCATGATAGCTTTTAAAGGGAAAACTTGGGGAGGAGGGAGAATCTCAGTGAATCATCAAGGCATGAGGCTGGGTTTTGCATCATTTTCCACTGAGTGCAAACTGGCTGATTCTCTCTGCAGACGTCTTGCCTGTGTGATCTGCCTGCATGACTGCTAAGGGGGCTGTTGAGGGTAGAGAGCTAGTCTTACCTCTCTTTATCTAGGGTAAGAATCTACAGGTTAGACATGGCCTAATGTACATTCAGTGGAGAAGGAAATGGCAACCCACTCCAGTACTCTTGCTTGGAATATCCCATGGACGGAGGAGCCTGGGTAGGCTACAGTCCGTGGGGTCGCGAAGAGTCAGACACTGACTGAGCAACTTCACTTTCACTTTTCACTTTCATGCATTAGAGAAGGAAATGGCAACCCACTCCAGTGTTTTTGCCTGGAGAATCCCAGGGATGGAGGAGCTTGGCGGGCTGCCATCTATGGGGTTGGACGGAGTTGGACACGACTGAAGTGACTTAGCAGTAGCAATGTACATTCAGGAGAGCATAAGTCAGGAGTTAGCTTCTTTCTTTGTTTTAACTTTTTATATTATATTAGAGTATAGTTGGGCTTCCCTGATAGCTCAGTTGGTAAAGAAAACATTACAAGTTAGTCGCACAGTCATGTCCGACTCTTTGCGATTCCATAGACTTCAGCCTGTCCCCTTCCTCTGTCCCTGGAATTCTCCAAGCAAGGATACTGGAGTGGGTGGCCATTTCCTTCTCCAGGTTGCCACTTCCTTCCCCAGGTTTCCGTTTCCTTCTCCAGGGATCTTCCCGACCTGGGGATGGAACCCAGATCTCCTGCATTGAAGGCAAATTCTTTACCAGCTGAGCCACAAGAACTCTGCAGTTGGTAAAGAATCCACCTGCAATGTGGGAAACCTCAGTTTGATCCCTGGGCTGGGAAGATCTGCTGCAGAAGGGAAAGGTTACCCACTCCAGTATTCTGGCCTGGAGAATTCCATGGACTAGTCCATGGGATCGCAAAGAGTCGGACACGACTGAGTGACTTTCACACACAGACTATAGCCAATGACAAATGTTGTGATAGTTTTAGGTGCACAGCAAAGCGACTCAGCCATACGTAAACACGTATACATTCTCCCTCAAACTTCCCTCCCATTCACAGGGTGGCACATAACATTAAGCAGAGTTCCTTGCGCTATACAGTAGGGCCTTGTTGGTTATACTTTTAAATATGGCAGTGTGTACATGTTGATACCAAACTTCATAACTATCCCTTCCCCCATGCTTCTCTTCTGGTAACCATAAATCCATTCTCTGAGTCTGTAAGTCTGCTTCTGTTTTGTAAATAAGTTCGTTTGTATCATTTTTTGTCTACATATAATGGATATCATACAATGCTTCTCTTTCTCTTTCTGACTTATTCCACTAGAAGTTAGTGTCCATTTCTTAGTGATCTTATTCCTATAATTAGACTCTTTTAAGGTTAGAGGGGAACAGAAACAGGCAAACAGGAAAAAGGTAAAGAGCTTCTTTCACTTCCCCACCATCAAACATCATTCTGCTTCTGGGGGATTAGGGATGAATTCTATCTTCTGTAACTTCTTTATGCTGACATAGGGTGTCATATTCCCAGAGTGATGTATGTCAACTCGGGTTGACATAGCATCTCTTTGCTGACAATTTTAGCTTCCCACTTTACATACATGGGCAGAACAAGGTACAATTATTTTGATGCACACAAAGATATAGATTACAATCAGTAATGTTAATCCCATTCTCTTGAGGCTCATTCTTAGAATTGTACTAGCCATAGACTTAGCACAGCCCAAGACGGAGCAGCTTATGTCATGGCTACAATGTGGTCTTCATATAGTTATCATTTTTTCCTCTAGTGGCTGTTATAGTATATTTAAAACAAGTCAGGAATGTTTATCAGACACTGAGTCTGTGACTCTTTTGTCCTAATCATTAATTTCTCAGTTTTGTGCTTGGGGGAGAGCCTGCAGGGTTCTGCTTGGTTCTACTTTAGTACTCTTATTATGTTATTTTTACATTTAAATCTTAAATTCAAAATATTTTTATATGAATAGGATAAGGATCTAATATTTTCTCCCAAATAGTTACATGAGTTTCTATGTCATTTACTTTGCCACATTATGGATTGGTTTATATAAGTATACTTTGATTTATTTCAGGGCTTTCTGTCATTTCCATTGATCAGAGATTAGTACAACTTTGCTTTAATATTTCAATAATACACTTAGTATTTGGTATTAGGTGGGGCTTCCTTGGTTGCTCAGTGGTAAAGAATCTGCCTGAAATGCAAGAGATGTGGATTTGATTCCTGGCTGGGGAAGATGCCCTGGAGAAGGAAATGGCAACCTGCTCCAGTGTTCTTGCCTGGGAAATCCCATGGACAGAGGAGCCTGGAGAGCTATAGTCAATGGGGTCGCAAGAGTTGGACAGGACTTAGTAACTAAACCACTATCACCACTAGTAGGAGAAAATGCTTTACATTCTCTTCAATCAAAACAAAAAATTCAGGTTATTTAACAAATTTTGTTAGAAAATATCTCTTGTGCAGATTTGGAATCGCAAAATTGAGAGATTTGACAGAAGACAAATTACAAGTTTTATTGTAGTAGCATTGCTGTTAAGAACAATGGGCATTTAGCATTGTCTTCATCAAGTCCATGACTGAAAATCCATGAAAGGATTTCCCTGGTGGTCCATTGATTAAGAATCCATCTGCCAATGCAGAGGACATGGGTTTGATCCCTGGTCAGGGAAAATTCCACATACTTCAAGACAACTAAGCCTGGGTGCCACAGCTGCTGAAGCCTGCATGCCTTATAGCCTGTGCTGTGCAGCAAGAGAAGCCACTCTATTGAGAAGCCCACAAACCCCAACTGGAGAGTGATCCCCGCTCACGGCAACTAGGGAAAGCTCGTGCACAGCAACAAAGACCCAGAGCAGCCAAAATAAATATATAAGTAAATAATAGTAATAAAAGAAAATCCATGAAAGATCCACACTCATGGAACTGGATAAAATACTTTATCAGCTAAATGCATTTTTTTTAAGTGACAGAATGTCTTTAGTATCCGGTAACATAAGGTGACTTTTAGTAGAAGGTAACTAAAACATCTTCAGGAAAATATTTGGAGATGTATTAAGAGGGATACTGAGGAAGACTAGTCCATTGAAGAGTTCCAGTAGTGATGTGGAAGCCATGTTCAAGGAGGATCTGAATGCATTGTTATCACTCTGACCCATGCTCTCAGAATCTCAATTCTTCTAGAATGCTTGGACTACCATGAGGCTAACTGCCATCATAGCCCCTACATCTATGATGGAGCACAGCTCCAAATTGGTATACATGTATAGTGTTGGTGTATATAAGTTCTTCAGTCAGTAAGTCAAAAGCGTTGTGTATTTTCTGCTTGCACAGAATTCCTAAAAATAAAGTACTTGGACATTAGTAAAGCATAGATTTTATTATTATATTGTTACTTGAGCTGAAAAATTCCATTCTGCCACCCAATTTTCTATAACATGGTATTATATACCAAGGTGATTCATCAGCATTATAATAAATTGTAGTATTTGACTATAGGAAAAAACTCAACATTAATTCTGATTGTACTAAATGTTTTCTCTACATAATATTTTAGAATAATTTCTACTAACTCACCAAATGAAAAATAAAATAGCTTACTACTTTATAAGGGTAAAATTTCTGGTTAAAAAAAAAAGAAGGAAAAAATATGAATAAAACTGTTTTATAAGCTATATTTTAGTGTTGGCCTGCATTTAAGAATCATGGAAAAAATATGAATAAAACTGTTTTATAAGCTATATTTTAGTGTTGGCCTGCATTTAAGAATCATAGATAGTGTTAATCAACAGAGGCTAGGAAAGGAAAAATAAAATGAATAATAGAAATTCTGAGAAGACAGGAGAAATTGTTGAATATATGCTTAAATATATGTTTACTGTTTATCTTATTTTCATGTAAATTATTCTATAAATTTCAGTTGAGGATTAAGTACCTGTTCTTTCATTTTAAAGCTGCTTACAATTCCCTTACTTTATTTTCATTCAACCTACATGTATCATCACAAGACAGACTAAAACTTTCTCCTGCAAGTAACACCTCCATGGTGTGTATGACATCGTGGTCTCACCCCAGCCAAGCCCATATTAATGGGTGAGGCTTGGACAGCCATAGTTCTCCCTGTGCTGTGCTTAGTCACTCATTTGTGTCCCACTCTTTGCAACCTCATGCTCTGTAGCCTATCAGGCTCCTCTGTCCATGGGGATTCTCCAGTTAAGAATACTGGAGTTGGTTTCCATGTCCTCCTCCAGGGGATCTTCCCAACCCAGGGATCAAACCCAGGTCTCCTGCATTGCAGGCAGGTTCTTTACTGTCTGAGCCACCAGGGAAGTCCATAGTTCTCCCAGCCATAGTTAATTAAAATAGAAGTGAACAGTTTCTCCAGGGTGCAAATGAAATCCTCATTTTCAAAGTAATATCTGGGCAGATGGAACAGCAGCTAAAGCTAGAAGAATGCAGGATCCATGAAGTAGACTCTGTGACAACTTATGAGTTACCTCAAGTTATGAGAATTCACGAGTTAGCCTAGTGTATAAGGGTTGATTAGTTAGCTTAAGTTATGAGTGTGTTACATCAAAAGGAAGAAGAAACTATGAGAAAGTGAGGAAGCCAGCACCTCAATGTGGGAGAAGAAAACACAGACAATCATAGGTAGATTGATGCATTGTCTTAATTCTAGAATGATTCTATTTCCACTGTCCTGACCTTAATTCAACCCTGTTTTTGATTCTCATGAAATCATCTCTTCCTCCAACTAAATTCTGTAAGTGGGGATTTGATCAGTCAATCTGGAGCAGCTGCCCATTCAACAAATATTGTGATAACAGGACCTTTGCAACAAACCAAAAACAAAAACATCTTTTTTTTCTTAAAAATGACAAGTTCTTAGATAAAATAGCTGGAGAGAATGCCTGCAAACTCAAATAGCACTTCTGGATGTGTTTAAAAGAAACTTTGCCATAGAAAACCAGTTTTTACTTGCTTTTACACAAAGAAAATATACCACCAAAGTGGCAAGTTACTGTAGAAAGATTCAGTAGAAATGTTAAGAGTCCCATGTTAGCCATTCACAGTTAAATGTGATAGCCAGAAACTAAATGTAAGAGAGGTTGTGAATACAAAAGATAATTTTGAGTCTATATTAAAGAAGTATGTTTGTGATTACTTTACATATTGATAAAAGGAAGCATTCTTCTTTTAAAATTTTATTTTTTTCTTTTCAGCTGTGCTTGGTCTTCATTGCTGCATGCAGGCTTTTCTCCAGCTGCAGCAAGCAGTGGCTACTCTGTACTTCGAGTGTGTAGGCTTCTCAATGCAGTGACTTCTCTTATTGTGGAACACAGACTCTGGAGTACATGGGCTCAGTATTTGCTTATCACTGGCTCCAGAGCACAGGTTCAATAGTTGTGGTGCACAGGTTTATTTGATCCGTGGCATGTGGAATCTTCCTGGACCAGGGATCGAACCCATGTCTCCTGCATTGTCAGGCAGCTTCTTTTTCCCTGGGCCACCAGGGAAGCCCAGAAGCTTTCTTTAACCTGAAAGTTGATCATGTATCTTTTTTTTTCAAGCTTTAAATTTGTTTCCAGATTTATCTTTACTAGTATACTAAATGGCAGTACTCTTGCCTGGAAAATCCCATGGACCAAGGAGCCTGGTGGGCTGCAGTCCATGGGGTCACTAAGAGTCGGACACGACTAAGCGACTTCACTTTCACTTTTCACTTTCATGCATTGGAGAAGGAAATGACAACCCACTCCAGTGTTCTTGCCTGGAGAATCCCAGGGACGGGGGAGCCTGGAGGGCTGCCGTCTACCGGGTCACACAGAGTTGGACACGACTGAAGTGACTTAGCAGTAGCAGTATACTAAAAGCTTTCCCAGAGTAAGATCCTTAATTTGTTCATTATTATATCATTAATATTATTAACCACCTATGGTATAGTAGTGATTAATCAGAAAATGGTCTGGATGAATGAACTGAATTCTTAAAGTCCTTCAAGGTGTTTTGTAGGTCCACATCTTCCTTGGGGATTCCCTAATTCTGTTAAGTCATAGCCAACTGTTTCTTCTCTAAATTATTATTAGTCTGAACCTCAGATGTAATCATAAATGGACATTTGTTTAATTATGTTATTAAGTTTCAATTTTCTACCAATGAAATTGTTAGAACCTTAAGAAAAGGGATCACGTCATAATTTCTTGATTGTTCTTAATTGATTGAAACTCTAATTGGGAACATTCAGTGAATGCTATGCCTCTATCCAACCTTTCCTAATTTCCTCAGGCTAAGCACAACAAAATATTTGCTTACTAGTTGCCAAATCACTTAGATTAAAATTATATTCCTATTTTCTTGGCTCATTTTTATCTCCTTGAGGATGGATATTTTATTAGAAAGCACTTCATAATGCCCAAGGGAAGAAATGTGCCTGGACTTTAGGAATAACTGGAATTAAGGCTGCTAAACGCTTCCACAAAGAAATCTTTTCATGTCCTGGCTATTATAAACAATGCTGTGATGAACATTGGGGTACGTGTGTCTCTTTCAGCAGATGAATGGATAAGAAAGTTGTGGTACATATATACAATGGAGTATTACTCAGCCATTAAAAAGAATACATTTGAATCAGTTCTAATGAGGTGGAGAAACTGGAGTCTATTATACAGAGTGAAGTAAGCCAGAAAGAAAAACACCAATACAGTATCAGATCAGATCAGATCAGTCGCTCAGTCGTGTCCGACTCTTTGCGACCCCATGAATCGCAGCAGGCCTCCCTGTCCATCACCAACTCCCGGAGTTCACTCAGACTCATGTCCATCGAGTCAGTGATGACATCCAGCCATCTCATCCTCTGTCGTCCCTTTCTCCTCCTGCCCCCAATCCCTTCCAGCATCAGAGTCTTTTCCAGTGAGTCAACTCTTCACATGAGGTGGCCGAAGTACCGGAATTTCAGCTTTAGCGTCATTCCTTCCAAAGAAATCCCAGGGCTGATCTCCTTCAGAATGGACTGGTTGGATCTCCTTCAGTCCAAGGGACTCTCAAGAGTCTTCTCCAACACCACAGTTCAAAAGCGTCAATTCTTTGGCACTCAGCCTTATTCACAGTCCAATTCTCACATCCATACATGACCACAGGAAAAACCATAGCCTTGACTAGATGGACCTTTGTTGGCAAAGTAATGTCTCTGCTTTTGAATATGCTATCTAGGTTGGTCATAACTTTCCTTCCAAGGAGTAAGTGCCTTTTAATTTCATGGTTGCAGTCACCATCTGCAGTGATTTTGGAGCCCAAAAAGATAAAGTCTGACACTGTTTCCACTGTTTCCCCAACTATTTCCCATGAAGTGATGCAACCAGATGCCATGATCTTTGTTTTCTGAATGTTGAGCTTTAAGCCAACTTTTTCACTCTCCTCTTTCACTTTCATCAAGAGGCTTTTGAGTTCCTCTTCACTTTCTGCCATAAGGGTGGTGTCATCTGCATATCTGAGGTTATTGATATTTCTCCCGGCAATCTTGATTCCAGCTTGTGTTTCTTCCAGTCCAGCATTTCTCATGATGTACTCTGCATACAGGTTAAATAAACAAGGTGACAATATGCAGCCTTGACGAACTCCTTTTCCTATTTGGAACCAGTCTGTTGTTCCATGTCCAGTTCTAACTGTTACTTCCTGACCTGCATACAAATTTCTCAAGAGGCAGATCAGGTGGTCTGGTATTTCCATCTCTTTCAGAATTGTCCACAGTTTATTGTGATCCACACAGTCAAAGGCTTTGGTATAGTCAATAAAGCAGAAATAGATGTTTTTCTGGAACTCTCTGGCTTTTTTCATGATCCAGCGGATGTTGGCAATTTGATCTCTGGTTCCTCTGCCTTTTCTAAAACCAGCTTGAACATCAGGAAGTTCACGGTTCACACATTGCTGAAGCTTGGCTTGGAGAATTTTGAGCATTACTTTCCTAGCGTGTGAGATAAGTGCAATTATACTAACGCATATATGTGCAATTTAGAAAGATGGTAACAATAACCTTGTATACAAGGCAGCAGAAGAGACACTGATGTATAGAACAGTCTTTTAGACTCTGTGGGAGAGGGAGAGGATGGAATGATTTGGGAGAATGGCACTGAAACACATATAATACCATATATGAAACGAGTCACCAGTCCAGGTTCGATGCACGATACTGGATGCTTGGGGCTGGTGCACTGGGACGACCCAGAGGGATGGTACGGGGAGGGAGGAGGGAGGAGGGTTCAGGATGGGGAACACGTGTGTACCTGTGGCGGATTCATGTTGATATATGGCAAAATCAATACAATATTGTAAAGTTAAAAAATAAAAAAAAATTAAATTAAATTAAAAAAAAAGAAATCTTTCCAAATGTCAATTTATCTTATCCTGATGCTTTCTGAGTATCTTTTCCCCTTTAGATTGTCTCCTTCTGCCCTCACTCTGCTCTAATCTACATGGTACAAATTTGGCTCTGAAAATCTCTGGAACTTTAAATCTTATGATTCCAGTTACACAGAATTTGATTGAGTTTCCAGCCTAATATTCCCAAGGAAAGGGTACACTGTCCCCAGTCAATCTTATTGGTTCAATCTCCTATGGACTGAGGGCATTGGCATACTGTGACATGACTGCTTCCTCTGGAAATTTTTTCTAAAAGTAAGGAACACTGCTGAGCTAAAGATAGGGAAAAAAAAAATATTTTTCCTCCAACTAGATTTTACATGTTATCCAGTACATTGTCTCACTTATTATCATCAAAGGCAATAGTCTAAAAGTGATCTTTGTTCTTTCTTACTCATTTTAGTTTCTTTGTCTCCTTCCAGTTTTTAATGTTTTAAATTTCTCATTTCCTTAACAATATAAAACGTAGTAAAGTAGTATGAACTACTGTGATTTCACCTAATTTTGCTTTGTTGTGTCCGACTCTTTGTGACCCCGTGGACTGTAGCCCACAAGGCTCCTCTGTTCATGGGATTTTCCAGGCAAGAGTACTAGAGTGGGTTGCCATTTCCTTCTCCAGAGGATCTTCCCGACCCAGGGATCTAACCCAGTCTCCCGCATTGTAAGCAAGAGGCTTTACCGTCTGAGCCACCAGGGAAGTCCTATATTTCTATTAATGATTTTCAAATATATAAAAATTTTCAGTAGATTTTATATTAAAATAAAAATATTTGTAGATCAATGTGTAGAAACTACTCACAATATTTATACCAATGTATAAACTTGAAAAGATGAAATTTTAAGAAAGAAAAACTAAATATAATCACACCCTCCAAAATGATCACAAAACTATCTGCAGTTAACACATTATTGACTAGGGTTTTTTGCAGAAACTAACACTTGTGGTGTTAATACTTTTCTAGGCAAGAATGTGTTAACATACATAGGGTAGTGTCATCTATTGACAAGGATTTTTTTTTCCTCATTGATTTTTCTATAAAAGGAGAAATTTTGTACTAGTTCAAATGGATTCCAACCTAATGTAATCCCCAAACCAAAAACTAAGATTTCTCAATTTGCCTATTTCCTTTTATATTTTTATATGTGTTTAGAATAATTGAACAGATATTTGTGTTCAGTCTGAATTTTAGAGGGAAGAAAAGATGAGCCAAAATAAAGCAACACAGAGGGGGAAAAAAAAGAGGCTTTTATGAAAAAGGAAATGCATCATGAACATAATCAGTAGCTGAACAGCTGAAGGAAGTAAGAGACACGTGCTGAGGTGGCAAAATCAATCACTGGCACAATTTGTGGATTTTTATTTTTTCCTTTTCCACTTATTAATTGGTTCTGACTCACCACCCAGCTGAGACTACAAAGAAGCAAGGAGGAATTTTCTATTTCTTTTATAAATCAAAATTTCATTGTTTGGGTGGAGGAGGAAATGTACTTTTAACTATTGATAAACTTTAATTAGTTCTGAAGCACAGTAATCAGAGTGATATAAACATGAAAAGTATCCAGCACTTCCGCCATGCTCAGGTAATGACTTTGCTTCCTGTCTCACTGAGAAAACAGAAGCAATCAGAAGAGGAAATACACAGGTTCCTGCCATTCAAGCAGTCACCTACATCCAATGTCCCCATGTATTTTGCTTCCCCCCATCCCTGGTATACTGGATTGGATAAAATCTCTGTATTACAAATAAACTAAACATTACTTAGATACTAGATACTATTCTTTCCAGGCCACTCAAGGACATTCCTCTAGCAGCTCTTTCTTCTCTGCTGCATCATCAGTTTTTCTTTCCTACACAACCATTCCCCTCAGTATTCAAATGAATTTTTACATACCCTTTCCTATTACCCACATCCTCCTTCAGCTCCTGTTCCCTTTCTCTGCTTCTCAAATAGTATATGGAGAAGAAAATGGCACCCCACTCCAGTACTCTTGCCTGGCAAATCCCATGGACGGAGGAGCCTGGTGGGCTGCAGTCCATGGGGTCACAAAGAGTTGGACACGACTGACTGAGCGACTTCACTTTCACTTCTCACTTTCATGCATTGGAGAAGGAAATGGCAACCCACTCCAGTGTTCTTGCCTGGAGAATCCCAGGGACAGGGGAGCCTGGTGGGCTGCCGTCTATGGGGTCGCGCAGAGTAGGACACGACTGTAGTGATTTAGCAGCAGCAGCAGTGAATAATAGGGCAGCTACTAGCCAG
Organism: Bos taurus; assembly: GCF_002263795.3. NCBI lineage: Eukaryota > Metazoa > Chordata > Mammalia > Artiodactyla > Bovidae > Bos > Bos taurus. Next base: position 35,548,095 of record NC_037328.1, on the reverse strand, counting down.
ATGTGGTTCTTGAGATTTTGAAATATGGCTAATAAAAATTGATTGCCCTGTAAGGGTAAAAAAAGAACATCAGATTTAAAAGACACAAGATAAAAAAGGATATAAAATGTCTCAATAACTTTTGTATCGATTACATGTTAAGATGGGTTAAATAAAATTATCAGTAAATTAAATTTCACTGGTTTTTCCTTTTGTTCTTAATATGGCGACTAGAAAAATATAAAATAGTAAACATAGAGATATCTATTGGAAAGCATTGACATGGGTTCCAAAATCACTGTGGATGGTGACTGCAGCCATGGAATTAAAAGACACTTGCTCCTTGGAAAGAAAGATTGACAAACCTAGACAGCATATTAGAAAGCAGAAACATCACTTTGCCAACAGAGGTTCATATAGTCAAAGCTGTGTTTTTTTCTAGTACTCTTGTACAGAAGTAAGAGTTGGACCATAAAGAAGGCTGAACACCGAAGAACTGATGCTTTCAAACTGTAGTGCTGGAGAAGACTCTTGAGAGTCCCTTGGACTATAAGGAGATCAAACTAGTCAATCTTAAAGGAAATCAACTCTGACTATTCATTGGAAAGACTGATGGTGAAGTTGAAGCTCCAACACTTTGGTCACCTAATGCAAAGAGCCGACTTATTAGGAAAGACTCTGATGCTGGGAAAGATTGAGGGCAGAAGAAGGGGACAGCAGGTGATGAGACAGTTAGATAGCATCACAGACTCGATGGACAGAATTAGAGCAAACTCTGGGAAATAGTGGAGAACAGAGGAGCCTGTGTGCTGCAAAACATCAGACACGACATAGCAACGGAAGAACCACCACCACCACTCTGTTCTAAGCAGCAGTCAATAATTCTTTTATCTGCATTTCTGAAATGTAAAAGTTCTAAAAAACATTTAAAAATAATTTGGTAAAAACTCATTTGTTGGCAAAATATGACCTGAAGTTATTTATAGAACTATTAGGGGAAGCACACTGATTGAAACCGCCCACCCTGGCCAGGCACCATAGTAACCATTTGCATGAGTTGTTTTATGACAGGAGATCCTGATAAGGAATATGGAACTAATAAGCCACCACCAACTGGAAGAGTTCCGGAAAGGAGACACCGCGTGTCCGTCCACTTTCCAGAATCCCTCTCGCTAGCATCCATCTTGGCTGAGCGAAGCGTCAGCCACCAGGAAAGACTCTGAATTAGAATGATTGGCCAAAGACCACCCGGAAACTAATCCTATCACCATAAAACCCGAGACTTCGAGCCATGTGGCAGAGCAGTTCTCCTGGGTTCCCTTACCCAGGGCTCTCCACCCGGGTGCCCTTTCCCAATAAAATCTCTTGCTTTGTCAGCACATGTGTCTCCTAAGACAATTCATTTCTGAGTGTTAGACAAGAGCCCAGTTTTGGGCCCTGGGAGGGGTCCTCCTTCCTGCAACAGAGCTACTTGTTAGAGGCTTCTGTTCTAGAACTCTATGGGAATGTTGCATCACACAGGCCTATAACTAAACAACAAACACAAAAATAACATCTTATACAATCTGGAGCCAGCTATCCTTTCAAAACTCAGAATCTTATAAGGGTTATATGCTTGTATACAGTTTATTATATAAACCCCACAGTCTGGAGAGGCACTCTACAATCATTGTCTTAATTGCTGAAGCAAATGTATGGATATTCACTCTAAGTGGAATAATTAAAGACTATTAATAGTATCTCAGTTTATTTATATAGTATAGTATATTTATTTATATAGTAAAAAATAATTTATATAGTTTATATAGTATCTCAGTTTATTTATATAGTATAGTATATTTATTTATATAGTAAAAAATAATTTATATAGTTTATATAGTATCTCAGTTTATTATATAGTAATTTTTATTACTATATAAATTAGTGGTAAATTAGTTAATGGTGTAAATGATTTTATATTGCCTTTTTAAAATAAAATCAAACTTCAAGCATATACAATTTTAAGCTCAGCTAAATCGTTGCACCTATACATGTAAGAAATGACCATTAAATCTGCTAGTTTGAGAATCTCAGAAAAAATGTGTACTACTTTTGTTATCATTTTGTGGGATCTGGACCTCTGAATAGATGTCAAAAAAGCGATCCTTCAAAGATGAACTATGACTTAGCCTTTAAAAAAAGCAAAACAGTTTTGTTGAGATATTCACAAATGCACAATTCACTTATTCAAAATTGAATGGTGAGAGTAGCATGGAAACATACACTGCTGCTGTTGCTGCTGCTAAGTCTCTTCAGTCGTGTCCGACTCTGTGCGACCCCAGAGACGGCAGCCCACCAGGCTTCCCCGTCCCTGGAATTCTCCAGGCAAGAACACTGGAGTGGGTTGCCATTTCCTTCTCCAATGCATGAAAGTGAAAGTTGAAAGTGAAGTCACTCAGTCGTGTCCAACTCTTAGCAACCCCATGGACTGCAGCCCATCAGGCTCCTCTGTCCACAGGATTTTCCAGGCAAGAGTACTGGAGTGGGGTGCCATTGCCTTCTCCGGGAAACATAAACTACCATATGTAAAATAGATAGCCTGTGGGCATTTGCAGTATGACTCAGGGAGCTTCAACTGGCACACTATCATAACCTAGAGGGCTGGGATGGGGTGGAAGATGGGCGGGAGGTTCAAGAGGGAGGGGTATATGTATACACGTGACTGATTCATGCTACTGTCTGGAAGAAACCAACACAATACTGTAAAGGAATTGTCCTTCAATTAAAAATAAATAAATTTTAAAAATAAAAATAAAATGTATAATTCAATGTGAATTTTTATATATTCACAGATAGATACAATCATCATCACAGTCCATTTTATAACATTTTCATCATGTCAGGAAGAAACTTTGAACACGTTAGCTATCACCCCTAAATCCCCATCTCACCTAAACCCTAAACCCTAAACAAACATAAATTTACTTTTGTCTGTGTAGATTTCTCTAGTCTTGATTTTCCTATGAATGGGATAATATAGTATGTGGTCTTTTGTGATTGGCTTCTTTCATAGCATATTTTCAAGGACTATAACTTTTTAGAACCTTTTTTCAGTGTCGTCTGGGCTATTAACATGGGTATGTTTCCAAGCAGCTTTTCTTTAATTGTGTCAACTGCTCTGACCTCTTGTGTTTTGCTCAAGGCCAGCAATTAACTGATAACACAGTTTCACCATATCATCCAGAGAAATTTTTTTTCACAAAGTCAGCATCATCTTCTCAATTATCCACCTGCTTCACTATATTTAAAACTATTTCAGCAATATTCCATCCTATAATTTTCCCTTGAAGGAATGCATAATAGGCACATCATTGTTAATGTTCAGCATTTCTCCGATGCTGAGCTGTCTCTGGCTTAATTGCACTTTCCCTGACTCATATTTGGTAAACTAATAAGATTTAATGTAGTCTTTTTAACAGTATCAAGAAATGCTTTACAGTCTTCAGCTGCATGCTTGTTTTGAAGTTTCCGCAATGTCCTTTCTTTCTAGCCTCTAACTATTGGCATATGCCTCATTTTCAATTTCTCTGTTACCTACAGAGGTATCTTAGCTATTTCAAACTCTTCATGGTGTCATCAATTACAAAACTGTAAGATAAAGCATCAGTGAATTGCATCATCACCTATGGCTAAGAGGAATCTAAGGCATAATTCATGCCTCATGTCAAGTCAAATTCTGCTAACAAAATAACTTTGGCTGCAAGATTACCAAATGTTGAGTTTACAGAGTTTTCTTTTTGGATGATAATGAGTAAGGGGTAATGAAAACTGAATATCACGTGTACTAAGTAGTCTTTGTAAAAATGCAAATAATTCTGGATCTCAGAATGCATCTAGCCCCAAGATATTCAAGTAATCAACTGGTTTGGTGTCATGGACTATAAATGTCAGGTTAAGTTGTTTGAGAGGTTGTGATATCCAACAAAACTTGGATCTGCTTACCTATGTGCAGTAAAGCCAGTCTACTGATGAAAGTGCAGCATTTATTTCAGGACACTCAGCAAGGCATCCAGGTGGCTAGTGCTTAAAAGGCTCAAACTTTCTGAAAAGAAAGACACAGTGAGGGAAGGGAATTGTGGGGTGTGTGATCAGCTCATGGATGTTCTTCTGATTGTTTGGTGGTAAGGTAATCAGGAGTCAACGTCATCAACCCTCTGGTTCCAACCAGTCTGGGGTCTACTTCATTGTATGCAGTATATAGTTAACTTCTTCCACCCAGTGGGGATTTCAATATCTGCAAAACATTTCAAAGGACATGGCTCAGAATATTGTCTACAGACTTTGAGAAGAAACTAAAAGCCCTTGATTTTGTTTAATTGACTTTGATTATAATTTTGTCTTGTTTGACAATTTCCTTTCTTTCTGTTTTTTTCTCAATTTTCTAATTAAATTTACTTGTTGGGACTTGGGGAAGTTCTAGGAGGCTAAAGTTTCTCTACAGACAAGAGGCAGGTGGAAGACATGGTCAGGGGTTTTCCTCTAGGAAGGTCCCAAAGGGTCCTGCTTGGTTACATTTGTACCAATCTTCCACATCCTGACTAGTATATCCTTACTGCCTGTACTATCAATTACTGAAACAGAGGTGTTAAAATCTTCAACTAAATTTGTATATTTATTGGTTATCAGGTGTATGTATGTTTAGGATTCTAATAACTTCTTGATTAATTGATTTTTAATTGATGTATAGTTTACATATAACATTGTATAGACTTAAGGTGTACAACATGTTGGTTTGATATATTTATATATTGCAGTAGAAATACCATGATAGCTTTACTAGCATCTCTGTCACCTTACATAATTATCATTTCTTTCTTTGTGATAAGAACATTTAAAATCCACTTTCTTAAAAAGCTTAAAATATATAATACAGTATTATTGATTATAATCACTATGCTGTGCCACTTTATCAGTATGAAAGGGCCCTCTTTATTTCTAGTAATGATCTTTTTTGAACTCTACTGGGTCTGATAGTAACATAACTTATATAAGCTTTATTATGTTTAATGTTTTCCTGATATATCTTGTACACAATATATCTTCAAAACACACATTTGCACAAGTAAAAATACATCAGGAATCTTGCCCAGGGTCACCTGCAGCCAAGGCAAATAGGTAGGAGAACTTTCCTTTTTACTTTATATGCTGCTGTTTAGTCTCTAAGTTGAGTTCTACTCTTTGTGACCCCACAGACTGTAGCCCTCCAGGCTCAGAGATTTTTTCATCAATTTTCCATTTAAAAATAGAATACTGGAGTACGTTGCCATTTCTATCTCCAAGTTTACTCTATACACTTATATGTTATTTGATTTTTTAAAAATGAGTGCTGGCTACTTTATAAGTATACAATACAAGATAAGAGAAGACAAAACAAAATGAAAGAAAACAAAACCTGGGTCTTAGTGTATACAGTATCCCTTGTAAACAGCATAGAGTTGTAGCTTTCTTTTTAATCCAGCCTGACAGTTTCTACCTTTTGATTAGATTTAAAAATTTTTTTATTTATTTATTTTTGGCCATGCTGGGTCTTTGTTGCTGCACAGGCTTTTCTCTAATTGTAGCAGGTAGGGGCTATGCTCTAGTTGTGGTGTGCGGGCTTCTCATTGAGGTGACTTCTCTTGTTGCTGAGCATGGGCCCTAGGGCACATGGGCTTCAATAGTTGAGGCTTCCAGGCTCTAGAGCACAGGCTCAATAGTTGTGGGCTTAGTTGCTCTGCTACACGTGGGATCTCCCGGGATCAGTGATCGGATCCATGTCTCTTGCATTGGCAGTCAGATTCTTCCCTGGTAGGGAAGCCTCTGATTGGATTTTTTGATCCAATTACCTTTTTGATGTTTGTTTTTCACTTGTGCCTTTTGTTTCCCTTTGTTACTCCTTTCCATTCTTCTGAAATGATCAAATATTTTAGTATTATATCTTATCTCCTGCATTAATTCTTTAAGCCTTCTTACTTTTAGCTAAATATCTCTAGGAATTCCAATATGCATCTTTAAAATAATTTATTCTATTTCAAATTAGTATTATACTATTTCATGCATAATATAATACACTTACAAAAATATAACTATATTTAAACTTCCTATTTTTTGTGCTCTTGCTATAATTTATTTTTCTTCCATTTATGTTAGAGATGTTGTAAACTTTTCTGTAACTTTTCTTTGAGAAATCAACTGCCTTTTAAAGTATAAAATGCAGTATTATTGATTATAATCAATAATTATAGATTGATTTAAAAAGAAAGATTTTATTTTATCCATTTACTTCACATTTCAAGGACTCTGGGCTTCCCTGGTAGTTCTGATGGTAAAGAATCTGCCTGCAGTACACAAGACCAAGGTTCAACACCAGGGTTGGGAAGATCCCCTGGAGAGAAGGGAATGGATCCTCACTCCAATATTCTTGCTTGGAAAATTCCATGGACAAGAGCCTGGAAGACTACAGTTCATGGAGTCACAAAGAGTTGGACATGACTAAGGGACTAACACTTTCTGCTTTCTTATAAATCTGAGTTTCCATCTGGTTTCATTTTCTTCAACCTAAATAAGCTTATCTACTGATAATAAAATCTCCCAGCTTTATTTATCTGAAAGTGTTTTTACTTTACCTTCTAAGATATTTTCCAATATATTTTCATGACGGATAGAATTTTTAGGTTGGAAGGTACTTTACTTTTTCATTGGGCGTTTTAAAGGAGCCATGTCATTATTTTCTAACCTCAGCTATTTCTGATATGAAGTCAGTTGCCATTCTTATATTGTTGTTTACCATATCTAGCTGTTTTTAATATTCATTTCTTTACCTCTGGATTTCTGCAGTTGGATGGATGGGCCTACTATGGTTTTATTTATATTTATCCTATCTGTAGTTGACTGGGCTTCCTGAATTTGTAGGTTACTTTCTGTAAACAAATTTGGAAAATTTTTAGACAATTTTTTTTCTTCAAAATATTCCTCACAGTGCTTTGATATAGTGAAATTAATTGACATATCTTTAAGACTACAGATCCTTTTTCAGGATCTGTAGTGTTGTATTAATATGCTATAAAAAGAGTATAATTAAATTTTTATTTTAGAAGTGTAACTTTTCAGTTCTGATATCCATTTAGTTTTTTTTTAAATACAGTTTCCAAAAGATCTTGAAATTACCCATCTCATCACCCATTATACACATTTTGTCTTTCAGAATCTAAATATTCATCTCAGTTATTTTTCTGACTATCAATTTTTGGGGGGGTAACTGTCAGATCTTTGGTTGTAGGAAAGATAATTGATTGCTGGCCCTGCCCAGTATACTCTGAAACTCATTACCTTGTCCACACTGAGGGCACAGGTCCTATGAAAACTCTATTAGCTGAAGAAGAGTGAAAAGACCAAAATTGATTTATAGACAAGTTGAATTTTACATAGTTCCAAAGTTAAAATAAGTAGGCATTGAATCTAGCCATATTCGAGGTCATCTGTGAAAGACCATGAAGAGTAAAATATCTTCCTAATGGGTAGAGCTACAAGGGCAAACCTAGTTATCCACTTCAACTGAAGCATAAGTGGGACAATATGAGGGTACATACAGATGCCTGATTAGGTGCTTCAAAATAAAAGAACTAGAAGATTGGAGACAAGATTGGAGACAAGATGGTATGGAGTAGAGACATGCGAATGGAATGACTGGTAAGGCTCATGAAAAGTGAAGATTTTTGTATCACATGTTAATATCCACCAAAAAGCACCCACTGCTGTAGAAGCACAAAACAATGATACAGATTAGTTGATAGAAGCAAATCTTTATCATTGACTCAAACTGGCATGATGGGCACTTACATGAAATGCCATGGTAGTATATACAGAGGCTATTATGAGCCCAAAACCATGGACTCTTACTATGTGCTTCCAACTACTTATGCCTTGAATGTCCAATATGTCAGCAACAGAGACCAATACTGAACCCAATTTATGATGTAATTCCTCAAGGACACCAACTGGCCACTTAGTGGCAATTCAAATGCATCAAACTCCTTCTGTCCTGGAAAGACAGGCAGCTTATCCTCAAAGAAATAGATACTTATTCCAAGTATGTGTTGTTTTGTGACCATGGGATCCACTGATTATAATGTATATATCATCATCTGGCCTCATAGAATGCTAGAACTGGCTATTAATGGTATAGGTAAAGCACCAGCTGAATAACAATATGAAAAGATGGGATGTCATCCTTCAGAAAGCATTGGATAAGATGCTTCAGTGTGACTCTATGTCCTTAGTAGGGTAATACATGATTTCAGATGTATTATAACAAAGATATGAGAACAAAAATAGTCCTTACTACTGTCACTCCCTGTACTTCTCCCTGGGAAATTTGTGCTTCTCATCCTTATTATTTTGGGCTCTGCAGGCTTAGGGATTCTGTTTCCAAAGAGAGTGTACTCTTGCCAAGCAACATAATGATATAGTTAACTTTAGACAGGTTGATAAGGAGTCCAAGATCCCTTAAGTAAAAGTAAAAGTTGTTCAGTCATGTCCGAATTTATGACACTAAGAACTATACAGCCTGTGGAATTCTCCAGGCCAGAATACTGGAGTGGATAGCGTTTCCCTTCTCCAGGGAATCTTCCCAACCTAGGGATCGAACCTAGGTTTCCTGCATTGCAGGCGGATTCTTTACCAGCTGAGCCATAAGGGAAGCCCCCTTAAGAAGGAGGTATACATTCTTTGCCTGTAAGAAACAATATATCTTGATCAAGAATATGTTTTTCCTTAGGCTCTGTGCTAATGATTATATAACAACAATGTATTTGCTCGAGGACATGTTTCACCTTCTTAACAGGAATATATTCCTTCTGAATAATCTTACATCTTTGTTATCTCAATATGTATGTTGTGGAAGCAGGTGGAGGTGATAGAATTCCAGCTGTGCTATTTCAAATCCTAAAAGATTATGCTATAAAAATTGTGCACTCAGTATGCCAGCAAATTTGGAAAACTCAGCAGTGGTCACAGGACTGGAAAAGGTCAGTTTTCATTCCAATCCCAAAGAAGGGCAATGCCAAAGAATGTTCAAACTACCTCACAATTGCACTCATCTCACACGCTAGTAAAGTAATGCTCAAAATTCTCCAAGCCAGGTTTCAACAGTATGTGAACAAAGAACTTCCCGATGACCAAGTTGGATTTGGAAAAGGCAGAGGAACCAGAGATCAAATTGTTAACATCCCGTAGATTGTAGGCAAAGCAAGAGAATTCCAGAAAAATATCTACTTCTGCTTCATTGACTACGCTAAAGCATTTGACTCTGTGTATCACAACCAAATATGAAAAATTCTGAAAGAGATGGGAATACCAGACCACCTTCCCTGCCTTCTGAAAACTCTGCATGCAGGTCAAGAAGCAACAGTTAGAACTGGACATGGAATAGCAGACTGGTTCCAAAGTGGGAAAGAAGTACATCAAGGCTGTATATTGTCACCCTGCTTGTTTAACTTGCATACAGAGTACATCATGCGAAATGCCGGGCTGGATGAAGCACAAGTTGGAATCAAGATTGCCGGGAGAAATATCAATAACCTCAGATATGCAGATGACACCATCCTTATGGCAGAAAGCAAAAAGGAACTAAAGAGCCTCTTGATGAAGGTGAAGGGAGAGTGAAAAAGCTGGCTTAAAACTCAACCTTCAGGACACTAAGATCATAACATTTGGTCCCATCATTTCATGGCAAATAGATGGGAAAACAATGGAAGCAGTGACAGACTTTATTTTCTTGGGCTCCAAAATCACCTCAGTATTGACTGCAGCCACAAAATTAAAAGATGCTTGCTCCTTGGCAGAAAAGTTATGACCAAACTAGACAGCATATTAAAAAGCAGAGACATTACTTTGCCAACAAAGGTCCATCTAGTCAAGGCTACGGTTTTTCCAGTAGTCATGTATGGATGTGAGAGTTGGACTACAAAGAAAGCTGAGAGCTGAATAATTGATGCTTCTGAACTGTGGTGAGAAGACTCTTGGGAGTCCCTTGGACTGCAAGGAGATCCAACCAGTCCATCCTAAAGGAGATTGGTCCTGAGTGTTCATTGGTAAGACTGATGTTGAAGCTGAAACTCCAATAGTTTGGCCACCTGATTCGAAGAACTGACTCATTTGAAAAGACCCTGATGCTGGGAAAGATTGAAGGCAGGAGGAGAAGGGGATGACAGAGGATGAGGTGGTTGGATGGCATCACTAACTCAATGGAGATGAGTTTGAGTAAACTCCAGGATTTGGTGATGGACAGGGAGGCCTGGCATGCTGCAGTCCGTGGGGTCACAAAGAGTTGGACAAGACTGAGCAACTGAACTGAACTGATCTGAGGGTACTTTGGATTTCTTGAACTCAGGAACCAACGGATACAAAGAGAAGTGACCATAATGTTAGAGGTAGAAGTAAACCTGATTGATGGGAAGAAGTGAGACTGCTTTTATACAAGAAAAAACAAACAAAAAAAGAAAGTGTGAACCATAGGTGATTCAGTTGCATGCATTTTGGCACTGCTTTGATTTTCAAGTGTGTTGAAGTGGATAACAGAGTATTTATTGAGTCTCTCTAATTTGGCAGGACTTGAACTCAAAACTCTGTTACCCTTATGTTGAAGGGTGGGTAGCTAAAATCTCTCCTAATCACCATTAACTTTACACCTGTAGCTTCCTACTGGGCTCCTTGGAAAAGGTTTAGAGCTAGCAAAGAATTTGAGGGGATTTCATATGCAGATTTCCTGACTCCTTGGTTTCTTTCTCTCTCTAAGATTGTGTCCTTCAATTTTTTGTCATTTTGGCAAAATCCCTCTCTGAACATTTTGTGTGTGCTCAGTTGCTTCCTTAACGTCCGACTCTTTGCGACCCCATGGACTGTAGCCCATCAAGCTCCTCTGTGTATGGGATTCTCCAGGCAAGAATACTGGAGCGAGTTGCTATGCCCTTCTCCAGGGGATCTTCTTAACCCAGGGATTGAACCCTCATCTTGTTGTTGTTTTTTCATGTCTCCTGCATTGGCAGGCAGGTTCTTTACCTCTACTGCCCCCTGGGAAGGCCCCTCTGAACGTTATGCTCTGCATAATCAAATCAATAAAAGTTTAGCTTTCTGGTTAAACTTTATTAGCTGGTGCTGATGCAAGCGAAAGTTAAAGAAAGCGAAGTCACTCAGTCATGTCCGACTCTTTGTGACCCCATGGACTGTAGCCTACCACCCTCCTCCGTCTATGGGACTTTCCAGGGAAGAACACTGGAATGGGTTGCCATTTCCTTCTCCAGGGGATCTTCCCAACCCAGGGATCAAACCCGGGTCTCCCACTTTGTAGGCAGACGCTTTATGGTCTGAACCACCAGGGAAGTCCAACTGATGAGAGTACTTAGATAAAAATCTCTCTCATTGGGTCTCTCTCATTTCCAAGGTGAGATTCTCTCCAGTTTCTGCCTGATTTTGCTGGTTTTCCAGTGTTTTCAGTATATCTTTGTATTATCTTCAGAGTTAAATATTGTTATTCATTATGAGTGGGAGGGTTAGTCCAATGACAGGGATTCCACAATTACTAGAAGCCAGAACTAGAATCCTCAATTAGCTTTTTAACAACAACAAAAAATCCTAGGGCATTGTTTTGGCTTGTCTTTTATTTAATCAATGTCTTAATAGTATAGACTTTTTGCCTCATAGCAGGTGCTCAATAAATATTTTACAAATTAACAACTGTGATTGGATATTCAAGGATCATGAAGCAATTCTTTTAAAAGTCTCAAACATGAATGAGAGATCAAAGCAAGACAAATAAGAGACAGAGGGAACAATACAGGGTGCCACGAGATAAAGGGAGATATTGTATCTATGAAACAAAAATGATATAAATATGGAACGAGTGGATAACAGTAAGATGATTTAAAAAAAAGCTCTTGGAAATTTAAGAATATAGATAAAAATATTTTATCATTATTGTTGGAAAATAAACTAAAAGACATATCCTAAAAATAGAATTAAAGGATGATTTTAAAAATAGGAAACAAAGATGGCACATTTACCTGATTAACTCAGAAGATCCAGCAGCTTACTAAGTGGTAGGATAAAGATCAGTGTAAGCAAAAGTGAAGACAGAGAACATAGAGAAGAAAATATCAAAAATAAAAGTATAAGTATATTGCTTGGTACTAAATGATGCAAGACTCTATATTTAGTGAGCTAAATTATGTCTGGAACAATAAATTGGGGGAAGCTGACATAAACCAAGGAGAATCATGAGGTAATTTAGAAAGCAAGCATTAAAAAAATAAAAATCTTAGATCTTCAAAGAGAAAAAAAAAAATAGTTCATATACATCAGCTTAGTAGTCCAAATAGCAATGAAGGTCTTACCAGCCAAACTAAAAGAAGAATACAATAATAGAAGAATTATTTTAAAAATATAAGTGAAATTATTTTCAACTTAGAATTCTATACTTATCAATCAGTCAAGTATAAAGATAGAGTAAAGCAAATTCCAAATATGTGATGATTGAAGGATGTTAATTTTTTAATGTTCTCTTTATTAAGAATTTATTGAATAGCATGGACCATAAAATGGGGCGTGATCGTGATTTGGCGTGGGGCAAAGATGATGGCAGTGGAGCAGATAGTAAAAATAACCAGTTGAATTGGAGCTAAAGGAAAGAAAGCCCTAGGAATAATGATTCCAAGAAGAGAAATGGAGTTGGGAAGATGGAACTTATAAATAAAAGTTTAGATAGGCAGGTGGCAAGGGATTTTGAGATTTGGAAAACTAATAATGGGTACATTAACATGTCAAATGAAAAATTGAGCAATAATTAATTGTAGGGGAGAAAATTTAAAGGTACACAAAAAGGAGGTGTAGGTATAATTTATTCCTGGCTCAAAAGTAAGAAAAATATATTGGAAAAGACAGGAGAATCAAGTTATCATGTTTTAAGATGAAAAATCAGAAGATAATGCCTAAAATACTTTTGCCAAGGTGTACCAATGCAAACATAAAAGGGAAAGTAGCCATACAAGTTGAGAATGGGTGATGCTGGTAAGCAGTATTTTGGACAAAGTGGAAAGCTATAAGATGTTGCTACCTTCACACAATACATTCTTTAGCAGTATTTTATTTTCATAGTGTATTACTATGATAACATTTTTATTTTTAAATAAATATTCTAAAATTTCAAGAGAGGTGGAGAAAAAGATTTGATGAATATGGAAGGGAAAATCTATGGAGAGGCAGTGAAGATTCAAGCCTGATAGTTATAGATTTTTTTTTAATATTACTTTAAATATTTTTACTCTCACTATGCATAATAAAGACACAAGTTCTAAAGCTCTTTTGTTTCCATTGTATAGTTGTTTTCTAAAAGGTGGTAAAATTCTTGTGAGAATGCAGAAAACAAACTGAACGCTTCAGAATATTTTTCTTTATTCCCCCTAATGTTATGGCTACATAAAATACAGCTGGGAAACATACTTTATACTTTGGTGGTTTTAGTCACTAAGTCATGTCCAACTCTTGTGACCCCATGGACTGGAGCCCACCAGGCTCCTGTGTCCATGAGATTTTCCAGGCAAGAATACTGGAGTAGGTTGTCATTTCCTTCTCCAGGAGTTATAGATTTTTATTGTGAAATAGAGGAACATCAAGTTGGAGGAGATATAGAAACTTTCCTTGCAGAGATGAACTTTATTCTATAGCTTGTGGTGGTCAGTGACCATTTCTGATCAGAGAAGTTGTTTAGTTTCTAAGCAGTGCTGTGAAATAAGAATAAACTGTAATTAGGTGAAGGGTCATGAATGTAAGGACTAGATTTGGGTTTGGGGAAAAAAAAAAAAAAGAAATAGGTCTCAGAAGGAATACCCACCAGACAAGATTTGGATAATTGATGGATTATTAAATCTGAAGAAAGCATGAGGATAAAGATGTGATATATCTATATCTACATCTACAATAGAATAATAGTCATAAAAAGAATGAAATAATGCCATTTGCAACAACATGGATGGACCTAGAGATTATCATAATAAGTGAAGTGAATCAGACAGAAGACAAATACCATATGAGATCATTTGTATGTGGAATCTAAATTACAATACAGAAGAACTTATTTACAAAACAGAAGCAGACTCACAGACATAGAAAGCAAATATATGGGAGGGAGGAGCCAAGATGGCGGAGGAGTAGGACGGGGAGAACACTTTCTCCCCCACAAATTCATCAAAAGAGCATTTAAAAGTTGAGTAAATTACACAAAACAACTTCTGAATGCCGGCAGAGGACATCAGGCACCCAGAAAAGCAACCCAACTCTTCGAAAGGAGGTATTTTCACTACAACTCTTTAGAACCATAGCTTCGGGAGGAGCCAAGATGGCGGAGGAGTAGGACAGGGAGAACACTTTCTCCCCCACAAATTCATCAAAAGAGCATTTAAACGTCGAGTAAATTCCACAAAACAACTTATGAATGCTGGCAGAGGACACCAGGCACCCAGAAAAGCAACCCACTCTTCGAAAGGAGAGAGAAGAAATACAGCTCCACCCACCAGAACACAGACACAAGCTTCCCTAACCAGGAAACCTTGACAAGCCACCTGTACAAACCCACACACAGTGAGGAAACGCCACAATAAAGAGAACTCCACAAACTGCCAGAATACAGAAAGGACACCCCAAACTCAGCAATTTAAACAAGATGAAGAGACAGAGGAATACTCAGCAGATAAAGGAACAGGATAAATGCCCACCAAATCAAACAAAAGAGGAAGAGATAGGGAATCTACCTGATAAAGAATTCTGAATAATGATAGTGAAATTGACCCAAAATCTTGAAACTAAAATGGAATCACAGATAAATAGCTTGGAGACAAGGATTGAGAAGATGCAAGAAAGGTTTAACAAGGACCTAGAAGAAATAAAAAAGAGTCAATATATAATGAATAATGCAATAAATGAAATTAAAAACACTCTGGAGGCAACAAATAGTAGAATAACAGAGGCAGAAGATAGGATTAGTGAATTAGAAGATAGAATGGTAGAAATAAATGAATCAGAGAGGATAAAAGAAAAACAAATTAAAAGAAATGAGGACAATCTCAGAGACCTCCAGGACAATATTAAACGCTACAACATTCGAATCACAGGGGTTCCAGAAGAAGAAGACAAAAAGAAAGACCATGAGAAAATACTTGAGGAGATAATAGTGGAAAACTTCCCTAAAATGGGGAAGGAAATAATCACCCAAGTCCAAGAAACCCAGAGAGTCCCAAACAGGATAAACCCAAGGAGAAACACCCCAAGACACATATTAATCAAATTAACAAAGATCAAACACAAAGAACAAATATTAAAAGCAGCAAGGGAAAAACAACAAATAACACACAAGGGAATTCCCATAAGGATAACAGCTGATCTTTCAATAGAAACTCTTCAAGCCAGGAGGGAATGGCAAGACATACTTAAAATGATGAAAGAAAATAACCTACAGCCCAGATTATTGTACCCAGCAAGGATCTCATTCAAGTATGAAGGAGAAATCAAAAGCTTTTCAGACAAGCAAAAGCTGAGAGAATTCTGCACCACCAAACCAGCTCTCCAACAAATACTAAAGGATATTCTCTAGATAGGAAACACAAAAACAGTGTATAAACTCGAACCCAAAACAATAAAGTAAATGGCAACGGGATCATACTTATCAGTAATTACCTTAAACGTAAATGGGTTGAATGCCCCAACCAAAAGACAAAGACTGGCTGAATGGATACAAAAACAAGACCCCTACATATGTTGTCTACAAGAGACCCACCTCAAAACAGGGGACACATACAGACTGAAAGTGAAAGGCTGGAAAAAGATTTTCCATGCAAATAGGGACCAAAAGAAAGCAGGAGTAGCAATACTCATATCAGATAAAATAGACTTTAAAACAAAGGCTGTGAAAAGAGACAAAGAAGGCCACTACATAATGATCAAAGGATCAATCCAAGAAGAAGATATAA
The DNA here is from genome assembly GCF_002263795.3 of Bos taurus. NCBI lineage: Eukaryota > Metazoa > Chordata > Mammalia > Artiodactyla > Bovidae > Bos > Bos taurus. Next base: position 35,532,082 of record NC_037328.1, on the reverse strand, counting down.
CAATTATAAATATATATGCACCCAACACGGGAGCACCACAGTACGTAAGACAAATGCTAACAAGTATGAAAGGAGAAATTAACAATAACACAATAATAGTGGGAGACTTTAATACCCCACTTACACCTATGGATAGATCAACTAAACAGAAAATTAACAAGGAAACACAAACTTTAAACGATACAATAGACCAGTTAGACCTAATTGATGTCTATAGGACATTTCATCCCAAAACACTGAATTTCACCTTTTTCTCAAGCGCACATGGAACCTTCTCCAGGATAGATCACATCCTGGGCCATAAAGCTAGCCTTGGTAAATTCAAAAAAATAGAAATCATCCCAAGCATTTTTTCTGACCACAATGCAGTAAGATTGGATCTCAATTACAGGAGAAAAACTATTAAAAATTCCAACATATGGAGGCTGAACAACACGCTGCTAAATAACCAACAAATCACAGAAGAAATCAAAAAAGAAATCAAAATTTGCATAGAAACGAATGAAAATGAAAACACAACAACCCAAAACCTGTGGGACATGGTAAAAGCAGTCCTAAGGGGAAAGTTCATAGCAATACAGGCACACCTCAAGAAACAAGAAAAAAGTCAAATAAATAACCTAACTCTACACCTAAAGCAACTAGAAAAGGAAGAAATGAAGAACCCCAGGGTTAGTAGAAGGAAAGAAATCTTAAAAATTAGAGCAGAAATAAATCCAAAAGAAACAAAAGAGACCATAGCAAAAATCAACAAAACCAAAAGCTGGTTCTTTGAAAGGATAAATAAAATTGACAAACCATTAGCCAGACTCATCAAGAAACAAAGGGAGAAAAATCAAATCAACAAAATTAGAAACGAAAATGGAGAGATCACAGAAATACAAAGGATCATAAGAGACTACTATCAACAATTATATGCCAATAAAATGGACAACGTGGAAGAAATGGACAAATTCTTAGAAAAGTACAACTTTCCAAAACTCGACCAGGAAGAAATAGAAAATCTTAACAGACCCATCACAAGCACGGAAATTGAAACTGTAATCAAAAATCTTCCAGCAAACAAAAGCCCCGGTCCAGATGGCTTCACAGCTGAATTCTACCAAAAATTTAGAGAAGAGCTGACACCTATCCTGCTCAAACTCTTCCAAAAAATTGCAGAGGAAGGTAAACTTCCAAACTCATTCTATGAGGCCACCATCACCCTAATACCAAAACCTGACAAAGATGCCACAAAAAAAGAAAACTACAGGCCAATATCACTGATGAACATAGATGCAAAAATCCTTAACAAAATTCTAGCAATCAGAATCCAACAACACATTAAAAAGATCGTACACCATGATCAAGTGGGCTTTATCCCAGGGATACAAGGATTCTTCAATATCCGCAAATCAATCAATGTAATACACCACATTAACAAATTGAAAAATAAAAACCATATGATTATCTCAATAGATGCAGAGAAAGCCTTTGACAAAATTCAACATCCATTTATGATAAAAACTCTCCAGAAAGCAGGAATAGAAGGAACATACCTCAACATAATAAAAGCTATATATGACAAACCCACAGCAAACATTATCCTCAATGGTGAAAAATTGAAAGCATTTCCTCTAAAGTCAGGAACAAGACAAGGGTGCCCACTTTCACCATTACTATTGAACATAGTTTTGGAAGTTTTGGCCACAGCAATCAGAGCAGAAAAAGAAATAAAAGGAATCCAAATTGGAAAAGAAGAAGTAAAACTCTCACTGTTTGCAGATGACATGATCCTCTACATAGAAAACCCTAAAGATTCCACCAGAAAATTACTAGAAATAATCAATGACTATAGTAAAGTTGCAGGATATAAAATCAACACACAGAAATCCCTTGCATTCCTATACACTAATAATGAGAAAACAGAGAGAGAAATTAAGGAAACAATTCCATTCACCATTGCAACGAAAAGAATAAAATACTTAGGAATATATCTACCTAAAGAAACTAAAGACCTATATATAGAAAACTATAAAACACTGGTGAAAGAAATCAAAGAGGACACTAATAGATGGAGAAATATACCATGTTCATGGATTGGAAGAATCAATATAGTGAAAATGAGTATACTACCCAAAGCAATTTATAGATTCAACGCAATCCCTATCAAGCTACCAACAGTATTCTTCACAGAGCTAGAACAAATAATTTCACAATTTGTATGGAAAAACAAAAAACCTCGAATAGCCAAAGTGATCTTGAGAAAGAAGAATGGAACTGGAGGAATCAACCTACCTGACTTCAGGCTCTACTACAAAGCCACAGTTATCAAGACAGTATGGTACTGGCACAAAGACAGAAATATAGATCAATGGAATAAAATAGAAAGCCCAGAGATAAATCCACGCACATATGGATACCTTATCTTTGACAAAGGAGGCAAGAATATACAATGGATTAAAGACAATCTCTTTAACAAGTGGTGCTGGGAAATCTGGTCAACCACTTGTAAAAGAATGAAACCAGAACACTTTCTAACACCATACACAAAAATAAACTCAAAATGGATTAAAGATCTAAACATAAGACCAGAAACTATAAAACTCCTAGAGGAGAACATAGGCAAAACACTCTCTGACATACATCACAGCAGGATCCTCTATGACCCACCTCCCAGAATATTGGAAATAAAAGCAAAAATAAACAAATGGGACCTAATTAACCTTAAAAGCTTCTGCACATCAAAGGAAACTATCAGCAAGGTGAAAAGGCAGCCTTCAGAATGGGAGAAAATAATAGCAAATGAAGCAACTGACAAACAACTAATCTCAAAAATATACAAGCAACTCCTACAGCTCAACTCCAGAAAAATAAATGACCCAATCGAAAAATGGGCCAAAGAACTAAATAGACATTTCTCCAAAGAAGACATACAGATGGCTAACAAACACATGAAAAGATGCTCAACATCACTCATCATCAGAGAAATGCAAATCAAAAACACTATGAGGTACCATTTCACACCAGTCAGAATGGCTGCGATCCAAAAGTCTACAAATAATAAGTGCTGGAGAGGGTGTGGAGAAAAGGGAACCCTCTTACACTGTTGGTGGGAATGCAAACTAGTACAGCCACTATGGAGAACAGTGTGGAGATTCCTTAAAAAACTGGAAATAGAACTGCCTTATGATCCAGCAATCCCACTGCTGGGCATACACACTGAGGAAACCAGAAGGGAAAGAGACACGTGTACCTCAATGTTCATCGCAGCACTGTTCATAATAGCCAGGACATGGAAGCAACCTAGATGTCCATCAGCAGATGAATGGATAAGAAAGCAGTGGTACATATACACAATGGAGTATTACTCAGCCATTAAAAAGAATACATTTGAATCAGTTCTAATGAGGTGGATGAAACTGGAGCCTATTATACAGAGTGAAGTAAGCCAGAAGGAAAAACATAAATACAGTATACTAACGCATATATATGGAATTTAGGAAGATGGTAACAATAACCCGGTGTACAAGACAGCAAAAGAGACAGTGATGTATAGAACAGTCTTATGGACTCTGTGGGAGAGGGAGAGGGTGGGAAGATTTGGGAGAATGACATCGAAACATGTAAAATATCATGTAAGAAAGGAGTTGCCAGTCCAGGTTCGATACACGATACTGGATGCTTGGGGCTAGTGCACTGGGACGACCAAGAGGTATGGTATGGGAAGGGAGGAGGGAGGAGGGTTCAGGATGGGGAACATATGTATACCTGTGGCGGATTCATTTTGATATTTGGCAAAACTAATACAATTATGTAAAGTTTAAAAATAAAATAAAATTTAAAAAAAAAAAAAAAAGAAAGCAAATATATGGTTACAAAAGGGGATAAATTAGGAATTTGGGATTAGCAGAAAGAAACTACTATATATAAAATAGATAAGCAACAAGGCCTTCCATACAGCACGGGGAACCATATTCAATACCTTGTAATAAATGGTAATGGAAAAGAATATATATATATATGTGTGTATATACGTATATATGTATGTGTGTGTGTGTGTATATATATATATATATATATATATATATATATATATATATATATGAGAAGGGCATGGCAACCCACTCCAATGTTCATGCCTGGAGAATCCCATGGACAGAGGAGCCTAGTGGGCTATAATCTGTGGTATTGCAAAGAGACTGGGACACAATTCAGCAACTAAACAGAAACATATGTATATATAAATGTGTCTGACTCTTTGCTTAGCCTGCCAGGCTCCTTTGTCCATTGGATTTTCCAAGGAAGAACAATGGAGTGGGTTGCCATTTTCTTCTCCAGTATCTATATCTGTATCTATATCTATATAAAACTGAATCACTTTGCTGTACACCAGAAACTAGCATAACATTGTAAATAAATCAACTATGCTTCAATAAAAAGAAGAAGAAGAAAAAAAGAAAACAGACAAAGAAAAGTTGGAAATCTACATCTGAAGCAAAAATACAGATATATGTATGTCATATATACATACACAAAAAGCAGCCAATTTGGGGTACAGCAGGTTTATTTTTGCATTTTTAGAGTATGGGGAAAGCTGATGGAAATCTATTCAAAGAAGTATTTATTTGAACAGCTATATATTAAACTCATAAGGTGACTTTTAATATAACAACTTCATTGGAAGTTATGTTTTAAAAATGCATTAAAAATATTGAAGAGTCCTCCACAAATGTAAAAGGTGTCACCTTTAAAGAAAAGAACATCCTAAAAAGGCATTTCATTGTTAAGAGAAATAGAGTACCTTTAAACCAATAGAAAATGAGCTGAATTTACCCACTAAGTGAATCTGTAGACATGAGGAGCTAAATGGAGCCGCTGATGCTCCATACTATCTCAGGCCCATCAAATGCTATAGGCACAGATAACCTGAAGATATCAGAGATCTCTCTTTTTCAAAGTGAGGTAAAAGAGTATCCGATTGTTTACCCGGAGATGAGGAGTGTAATGAAATCTGATATGCTTTTTCTTTTTTTAAGACAGATTAGTCTATTTAAATTCCTCAAGGGCACCCTAAATAAAACAGAAAAGCGTGGCAACAATAGCTATTTATCCTCATAAAGTAAAGGTATTTCTGAAAAGTGAATAATACATGATAGCAAAAAAAAAAAAGCATACAAAAGATGTAAAGCAAATGAAAATGGATTTTTCAATAATTGCCTGAAAGAACACCGAGGAAGGAAATAGTATGTAATATTGAAGTCAGACTTGCTCAAGGCTCCTGTACTCTCAGGTTACTTGAAGATACAGAATGATTTTCAGAAGGAAAACAAAAACAATAGCTGTGTAAACGACCTCACTAGTACTAGGGATATGTATGTAAACAAACAAAAAGAAATTTTTCAAAGAAAAGGCAAAAGCTATAAGCACGTGTTAGTTGCTCAGTCATGTCCCACTCGTTGTGACCCCTTGGACTGTAGCCCACCAGGTTCCTCTGTCCATGGAATTCTCTAGGCAAGAATACTGAAGTGGGTTGCCATTTCCTTCTCCAGGGGGTCTTCCTGACCCACAGATCCAACACTAAAAGAATTGAGGCAGATTCTTTACTGTCTGAGCTACCAGGGAAGCTCATATGCAAAATATAAACAGGCATCCTCTGTTGGCAGCTAAAGCATTTCATAGAGTAGGCATTACAAATTTTTCATTAAGGGATGGCTTTCTACTAAGTCTTACATCATTTTTAAGGGCATTATCATTGCTAAGATTGTACTTTTTTTTCTGTTCAAAAGGACATTTCTGGTCCTGTTACCATCTGTGAGTGCATTCAGCTCAAACAAAGAAGTCTCATGTAAAATAATTAGATTTATGTCTCATACTAACCATATACCTGGAATTCAATAAAATATTGTTTTGACATTTTCAAATTGCAAACGAGACAATATACAAAAAAGGAAAAGTAGTAAAGTGGTAAACATAAAGCCCTAGAAAGGAATAAGCACCATATGTCTTTTATGTTGATCTTATTGTCCAGAACAGAGTTATTTTTCTAATTGATAATAATACCCAAGGCAATAAATAATATCATGGAAAAAAATTAAAATGATAAAGCACTATTCAAATAAAAGGTGTTAGTGATCTACCAGCCCATAGGTAATTTGCTTAGGAAAACCAGCCTATGATTTTCTGTTCTAAACAAACCAGTAAATATTCAATCAATTTTAAGTGCTATGACACAGAAAGACAGCTAGTAGGCCTATTTTGAAGGGTCTTTCTTCATACATCTCAGAAGAGTGACTAACACTTAGGAAACGTGCCAAAAGAAATAAAGTCTCACTCAGAGAACTCAGTTCCTTCCTGTTGAGCTACACTTAGAGCCACCGTCAAATTTAATGCTGGTATACAGAATACAGAGCTCTGAATCTGAAAGTGAATCATACAATATGCAAGACAAGAAATCAGAAAGTCTCAATTTAACAGTTCATTCAGTATCGGGAGCAATAAAGATCAAAATCAAGAGAGACAAAGGAAACAATTCAGGCAAAAGTTTACTGATTCCTAATGTTTTTGAATACTTTGGCAATGAAAGACCAAATCATGTAAGTACAAAAAAGAAACCACTGAAGGATTTAAAGCAAGGAAGGTTGATTGACAAAGAAACTTACTTCTGCTTTGGGGACTATAGGTTGAAAGTGAGAGAGTGAGAAAGGGAAAGATTCTGTTAAAGTAAACCGGATGAAAACGATAATGGTCCTCCCACTCTACTGGCTATTCTTTTTCGTTCTCTTTCCTTGCTTCCTCCACTTAGCTCTGTCCCTTAATTTTGAGGATTCAGAGCTCAGCCTTTCTTCTTTCTACCTACATTCACTTTTTGGTGGTCAAGTCCCAAGGCTTTCACTATCAAATATTTCCCAGTAATTTGCAAATGTCTCCCTTTCACCCAAACTTTAGGCTCAGGTGCCTACTTGATAGTTTTGCTTGGATGTCTAACAAATGCCTCACACCCAAATGTTAGAACTCCCAGACTCTTTCTTCTATGTGTTCCACTTACATTTCAGTAGATGGTAAATCCAAACGTTCAATTGCTCAAGTGAAACTATAAAGTCACTTTTGATTTCTCTCTTGTCTCAACCCACATTGCATCTCTTAGAAAATCCTGTTGGCTATACTTTCAAAAATATCCAAAATCTGAGGATTTCTCACAACATTGTTAACACTTTCCTCTGAGGTAGTATAATCTTTGCTTGGATATAGTATGATGGTTTCCTAACGTGTCTCCCTGCATAGCCTATTTTCAGCCCAGCAACCAGTATTTGTAAATATAAATCAGCATCATATCATGATTCTGCTCAAAACCTCATAAGAACTCTCCATTTTACTCCACAGCTGGAGACCTAATGCCACAAAGCTATAACCCCTGGTGAATATAGACTGGGTCAGTTTTAATATTGGTTAGTATTAGCTGCTACCTAATAAGTTACACAGAAACTTAGATTTAAACAATGAACGTTTATTATCTCAAAGTTTCTATAGATCAGGGCTGTAATTGGGACATTTCTGTAGATCAGGTAGCTTAGCTGGGGCATTCTGGCTGAAAGTATCTCTTGGTATTGTTGCTAAGTTTTCAGCTGTGTTTGTGGTCTCACTTGAGGAGCTGAGCAAGGACCCATTCCCAAAATCAGGCTAATGGATAGAGTATTCACTTCCTTGCACATGGGCTTCATGTATTCATGTCATGTCATCTGTCTTCCTAAGAGGAAGTGATTAAAGAGAAAGGGAGCATGCAAGAGTTCCCCTGACAGAAGCTTCAGTCTTTTATAAGACTTTCCTAATCTTGGAAGTGACATGCCATTATTTCCATTATATTCTATAGACTAGAAGCAAGTCACTAAATCACAATGAAAGAGAGGAGAATTAAGCTCCATTTCTTGAGTACCAAGCTGCCCAGGTGGGAGTCTCAGCCTCAATGAAATCATTGTTTTGTCCACTGGTGGAAGTATTCCTGCTTTTGAAAGGATTACTTCTAGATCAGCCAAGTTTAAAGTAGCAGGGGCAGGAAATAAAGTACGGTCGTGGATCACTAGGGGTAACAGTGAGAGGAGTCAGTCCCATTTCCATCTTTTGACTCTGAGCTTGCGAATGCTGACTATGCATTTAGGTCTTTGATTCTATTACTATGCCTTTTCATATGAAAGATTTAAGCATCCTCAGATTTTGGTATCCTCAAGGGTCCTGGAACCAATCCCCCATGGATACCAAGGGACAATTGTATATACAGATTTTATTTTCTGTTTTAGATACATGAATAAATACCTACATGCTGATAGACATTATTTAGATGAAATCCCTTTCTTCTTTACAAATAAATTCTGTAATAACCTATATTTGAAAAAATCTGAAAAATAATGTATATATATATATATATATGTCTTAGTATATATGTATATGCTACATGTTAAGTCACTTCAGTTGTGTCCAACTCTTTGTAACTCTATAGACTATAGTCTTCCAGGCTCCTCTGTCCATGGCATTCTCCAGGCAAGAACGGGAGTAGGTAACTATTCCCTTCTCCAGGGAATTTTCCTGACCCAGGGATAGAACCTATGTCTCTTATGTCTCCTGATTTGGCAGGCAGGTTCTTTACCACTAGCGCCACCTGGAAAGTCTCACATATGCATATATATCAGTATATACGTAAAACTGATCCACTTTGCTGTACACCTGAAATTAACATGGCATTGTAAATCAACTGAACTCCAATGAAAATGAAAAAAAAAAGATTATTTGTGGCACATTTTTGTTTTCATTCAACAAGTATGTGATGAGTGCCTTCCTAGTACCAGGCACTATGCTAGAGGCAGGAGTAGAGGAGTGAGGGAACAGTTAAATGATGGATCGGACAGCCGGCCTCAGCCTTAGTGAACCTTAATTTAGCTGGGACGAATAGAAGCAAATTTGCAAGCTACAGTGATAAATGGTGATCACAAAATCTTGGCTTCCTGCCACCAGGAGCACAGATGTAGCCACAGCTTCCTTCCCCTTTGAAAATAATGATCTCACATAAAAAGAGCTCATGTTTTCAAGATAAAGGTAGAATAATATATTTGAGATAATATGAAAGGAAGGTCAGGCTGGCATAATGGATTAGATGACAGAGAGACCTGTATTCCAGAAAAATTTTCTCTTTTAATCTCAGTCTTTTTTTTTTATTGATAAAATATGATCTTAAGTTTTTGAAATTTCCTTTCTGATGAAATTTTGTGGCTATGGAAACATGAAATGAATTAGTAAAGAATTGGATTCAGATATTATATTGTTTTCTATTGCTGCCATTTATAAATTACCACAAATTTAGTGACCTTAAGCAGCGCAAATATATTTTACATTTCTGTAAGTCAGTAGTCTAATAATATAGGTCTCACTGGGCTAAAATCATGATGTTAGCTAAGCTGACTTCCCTTCTATAGGCTCGAGGAGATAATCTGTTTCCCTGCCTTTTCCAGCTGTTAGAAAACTGTCTCATTTTTATGCGTATAATTAAAATAAAATGCCTTTCCATGAACAAAAGAAAACAGCACTGAGATGTTAAATCCTCCTCATGCTGACAGCTCCCTCTAACCGCAGCTGGAAAAGGTCCTTCATGTTTAAGGACTCAGTGATTCCACTGGATCTATATTAGATATTCCAGATGAACTCCTTATCTCAAGGTCTTTAACCTTAGTCATATCTTCAAATTCTCTTTTGTCTTATAAGGTAAGCTGTTTACAGGTTCTAAAGATTAGGGTGTGGACATCTAAGGGACTATTATTTCTCCTCATAAATATTTGTAAAATAAATATTTAAATTCTGCTGTCAATTGATCAGTGCATACATAAATACAGAGGAATTTTAAACCAACTTCCCCAGAATGCATAGCACCTGTGATAGGCTAATAGTAGTTCCCTCAAATATGTCCACAACCTAATTAGTTAACTCTCATTTGGACATCTACTCCATGTGACCTTGACAATGAGTTTGTACCACATGTCCAGACATCTATTTTTTTTTAATTGAAATATAGTTAATTGACAATGTAGTGTTAGTTTCAGGCTTACAGCAAAGTGACTCTGAAGTATGTGTGTATGTGTATGCTGCTACTGCTAAGTCGCTTCAGTCGTGTCCGACTCTGCGACCCCATAGACGGAAGCCCACGAGGCTCCCCCATCCCTGGGATTCTCAAGGCAATCACACTGGAGTGGGTTGCCATTTCCTTCTCCAATGCATGAAAGTGAAAAGTGAAAGTGAAGTCGCTCAGTCCTGTCCAAATCTTTGTGACCCCATGGACTGCAGCCTTCCAGGCTCCTCCGTCCATGGGATTCTCCAGGCAGGAGTACTGGAGTGGGGTGCCATTGCCTTCTCTGGTGTGCATGTATGCTGCTAAGTCACTTTAGTCGTGTCCGACTCTGTGCGAACACATAGACTGCAGCCCAACAGGCTCCCACATCTCTGGGATTCTCCAGGCAAGAACACTGGAGTGGGTTGCCATTTCCTTCTCCAATGCATGAAAGTGAAAAGTGAAAGTGAAGTCGCTCAGTCGTGTCCGACCCTTAGCACGGACTGCAGCCTTCCAGGCTCCTCCGTCCATGGGATTCTCCAGGCAAGAGTACTGGAGTGGGATGCCATTGCTTTCTCCGGGTGTGCATGTATACATATACTTATATATGTATATATATTCTTTTTCAGATTCTTTTCCCCTTATACATACTTATAAAAATTGAGTTTAGTTTCCTATGCTATACAGTAGGTCCTTGTTGTTTCCCAACCTCCTAATTTATTCCTCCCCTTCTTTCCCCAGACATTTATTTCTGACAGAACTCTAATATGATTACATCAAAAGAGGAGAAGATAAAGATAATATTTCCTGATTTGTATGTATTAGAAGCATTCATTGTTTGGATTGGCCGTCAGTTACACTATACCGTAAGTTACCAAATCTACCGGTTCCTTCTAACTGTGAAACTATTAAATTTCTTTCAGAATTTTAAGTTATCATCTAGTGATTCTAGTCCATGGACTTGTGTCCAAATAGAAGGACATTTAAACACTACATGCCATATGAGCACACAAAATAGATCAAATTTCAGGGATGCTAATTGCTATAAGCATCATATATCAATGCTTTGATTTGAGGGAAGCAATAAAAATATTAATCTATTCCCTTATAAAACTGAAAGCAAGTTGGTTAGAGTGCAATTATTTGAGAGAAAGTGATATGTATGTCAGGCCCAAAAGTACTGACATATTTTAAGCAGTTAATAAATGAAAATAGATTCATTCATTTTCAATTATTTGATCAAATACAACTATATAAAGGGCAATAATTCTTTATTTTAAAAAAAAGGAACATTTTTCCTTTCCAGAGATCAGATCTCAATTGAAATTTGCCTAAAATCATGTAGTTTGAGTTTATTAAGTTTCATCCAACTTTTGAGAGAAGTGGAGGCATACATAAATTAACTACTTTCTCTTAATCTTCTGAATCTTGAGGTATATAGCATTTTTAAAACTAAAGTATTTAAAACTAAATCTGATATTTAACTTCTCTGGTAATGTAATTAAAATAAATTAAACAAAACAAATATTTATTAAAGTTCTACTACAAAATAAAGAAGCTTTGGGAGTTTCCTGGCAGTTCAGCAGTTTGGACTTTGCGCTTCCACTTCAGGGGTACAGGTTCAACCCCTGGTCTCTGGTTTGGGAACTAAGTCCCTCAAGCCAAGCAGTGGGGTCAAAAAATAATAATAATAATAATAATAAAAGACAAACTTACCTCACCACTAATTTGCTAATTTGAAAGAATAGCAAACTGTTGTATTATGTTTCACATTTAGGATCCAAAATTAAGTATGTGTATATGCTACTAGTTTTACTAATAATAAAGTGCTCTATCAAACTCTATAATCTTCTCCACTCCGCAAGATGAATGGAGAAAACATGGTGATATTGACCATAAAAACAATTCGGTTGTACTTGAAGCATAACTGTCTGTAATTCTGAGGATGAATGGATGCCATATGCAAGGTGAATTCCAGAAGCCAACCCTGGATGAATATTTTTTTTTAATATAAATTTATTTATTTTAATTGGAGGTTAATCAGTTCTAATGAGGTGGATGGAACTAGAGCCTTTATACAGAGTGAAGTAAGCCAGAAAGAAAAACACCGATACAGTGCACTAATGCATATATATGGAATTTAGAAAGATGGTAACAATAACCCTGTAAGTGAGACAGCAAAAGAGACACAGATGTATAGAACAGTCTTTTGGACTCTGTGGGAGAGGGCGAGGGTGGGATGATTTGGGAGAATGGGATTGAAACATGTATAATATCATATATGAAACGAATTGGATGAATGTTTTGAATCTGCTTTGTTTCTGAATCCTAATGCCTCATGGAAGGTAGTCTTTAGGCCCTCCTTTTTGTGTAGAATATGAAGAAAGCAGAAGAGCAAATTCCTTTCATCTCCTTTCAGCTACCTAGAACCATTTCTAAGCACAGTTCCATATTTGTATAGTTTGGTCAGAAACCAAATATTGATATGAAATAAAATCTAGCTTTTCATAGTCAATATGGCCCCTGTATGATCCTCCATATGCCTTCTAGCTTCAGGGTAAATATACTTTGTCCTGGAGAAGGTAAAAGTCATGTGCAAGGCCATTACCATTGAGGAGGTTCGCCTGGCTGTGACCACTGTAACTTTCAGTCTGTTAAGGTCCCAACATTAGAAGTAGCCCCCTAAAACTTTTCAATTCAATGCTTATAGGGTTGTCAATTAAGATGATTCATTTTGATATTTGGCAAAACTAATACAATTATGTAAAGTTTAAAAATAAAATAAAATTAAACAAAAAAAGATGAGAAATTTGGGTGAGAAAATTGAAGCTATAACTATTCCTGATATTCAGATAATTCTAATCTATTGTCCCAGGAAATGAAAATAAATGAACATGTTAAGTTATGAAGCATTATTGCTTGTTGGCTTTAATTTTTCCATTTGGCTGATAGATCAGTTGCTCTGAGATTGGAAGTTCAATTCTAAAAATAAGAGTTAATTATTTGGAAAACTATCCTGAAGAGTATTGTCAAAGATAATACAAATGATGTATTAGTAGAGAAAAACATAACCTTTCTTCTAAATCTGACTTTCTAACATGCTCTGTCCTTCTTGAAGAAAGACTTCTAAAATACAAAATATACTTTAAGAAGAATTTAGAAATCCAGTTTTAAGCTGATTAATTATATTTGTAGAAATATTATAAAAGGAATATTTCCTAGTCTTTTTCAAGCAAACATCTATATATATAACTTTTGAAATATAACTTCCCATTGATATTTTTAAAGTCAGTTTTGAAGATTTTAAGCAAAATGCAAATATTTAGACATGACAAAAATACTATATTAGGAAAAGTGCTTTGATATGTAACAAACTGCAAAAGCTCAGAAGCCTTTAGCCAACAAAAGAGGCATGATGAGTGACAATTAAAGGATACATTTATAATTAAGAAATGTACTTTAGAAAAATATTCACAACTTCACCCAACTTGATATTTCAGACTCAATTTTTTAATACTTCTGCAAAAATGCAGTGAAATTCTTATGTAAAGATCTACCCTTTTTTTTTTTAATTGAATATATTCAGTTTTCTTTTTTACTTTTAGAGCAACTTACAGTTGGGGAGAACTTTTGACCAAATGAACCATGACTCAGTGCTGTGCTGGTGCTTGGCCTCTTTGTCCTTGGAATCACTCCTCATGCTTCTTCTGCTCTGTTGGTTTCCACATTCCACCCCACTGCCACTGAACAGAAAAGCATTTTCTATTCATAGGTTCCAGAGTCAGATGCCTTCTGGCAGTATTTCGCCTTTGGGAAGAACTGAAAGGAATCTCCTAGCATGGGCAGAATCTACTGCAAAGACATATTTTTGTTGTTGTTATTTGTCTTTTAAAATTTTGTTTATATATTTGTTTATTTATTTATGGCTGTGTTGGGTCTTTGTTCTGTGTGAGGGCTTTTCCCTAGTTGTGATGACCGGGGGCTGCTCTAGTTTCGGCGCACGGGCTTCTTGTAGTCACTTCTCTTGTGGTCCATGGGCTCTAGGGCACCCAAGCTTCAGTAGTTGCAGCATGTGGGCTCAGAGGTTGTGGCTCCTGGACTCTAGAGCACAGGCTCAATAGTTGTGTTGTATGTACTTGGTTTCTCTGCAGCATGTGGGATATTCCTGGACCTTCCTGGATCTTCCTGGATCAAACACATATCTCCTGCATTGGCAGGTGGATTCTTTACCACTGAGCCACCAGGGAAACACAAGGAATATATTTTTAGTTTCAAGTCCCTTAGAACAGGTTCACCTTGTTTCAAATTCTCCCTCTAGTGCTGACTCCTTTTGGAGAAGGCAATGGCACCCCACTCCAGTACTCTTGCCTGGAAAATCCCATGGACAGAGGAGCCTGGTAGGCTGCAGTCCGTGGGGTCGCTAAGAGTCAGACACAACCTAGCAACTTCACTTTCACTTTTCACTTTCATGCATTGGAGAAGGAAATGGCAACCCACTCCAGTGTTCTTGCCTGGAGAATCCCAGGGACGGGGTAGCCTGGTGGCCTGCCATCTATGGGATCACATAGAGTTGGACACGACTGAAGTGACTTAGCATAGCATAGCGTAGTGCTGATTCCTTGGTACAAATAATAAAACCTTTTCCCTTTCTCCTCTAGCCCTATGTCTTAGAGATGGTCATGGTTTCCAGATAGCTTCCTGGTGCGTTACCATTCCTTCTTTCCTTAGATTTTTATCATTTGTGTACCAAATTCTTGCACTACGTTCACTGTTTACTCTGGTGTAAATACTTGCAGTGTTTTTTATAATTCCTGATTAGTATTTAACTGTGTTCTGTAACTAGAACTGTTCATTGTCTACACACTATAACATGGAATTTCTAAGGACTCCTTTGGATGAAGAGAGGGTTCTAAGTCCACATAAAATCTTTAAAATTCTCAAGCTAAGTGCAAAATCCAAGTTCCCTAGGTCCTTAATATCTTCCAGTCTCTATCCCTAACCTGATCTGCCATTTTAATTCCTTGTTTCTGTCCAAAGTGAACTCTAGGAACTCTAGCCATATGCTTTCCTGTGATCATACATTTATTGATACCATTGTCTCTTACTGAATACTGTACATTTCAACTGTACATCTAGAAATCTAATCCAAAGTTCATGACCCTGAACAAACATAGGAGATTCTCATTATTTGCAGATTTTATATTTGGAAATTTGCCTACCCTCTAAGCATAGTATCATGTCTCCATATTTTTTGGTGTGTGTGGTTTTTCTGGGGGTGGGGGTGGGGGTGATTTCACTTTCTAAAATAGCCCCCAAGTGCAGTGTTAAAGGGCTGTCTGGTATTTCTAATTGCAAGAAAGTTGGGATGTGACTTATGGAGAAAATATATGGATAAGTTTTGTTCAGTAGTGAGTTTTATGCTGTTGACCATGAGTTCAGTGTTAATGAATCAACAATAGAACAGGTCCACCTAGTTAGAATTCCTAAGTATCATTGACATTTATACCCTATCATGTGTAAAATAGATAAATAGTGGGAAGCTACTGTATAACACAAGGAGCCTAGCCTGGTGCTCTGTGATGAATAGAGGGGTGGGATGGGAGTGGGGAGGAAGGTTTAAGAGGGAGGGTATTAATTATGTCTGATTTGCATTGTTATATGGCAGAAACCAACACAACATAATAAAGCAATTATCCTCCAACTTGAAAAAGAGAAGATTCTTACATATTAAATAATATGTCTTTAAACAGAAATACACATAAAACAGTTATCCTGATAAAACTGTTGTGACCAGATATTCAGGTTCAGTATTCTCCTAGAAGCAGTGGTTTGATATTTGCAAATTCAGTATTCATAGTGACTTCATTGAACATAATTAAACATGAATAATGAGAAGCCACTCTACTTCCCTTTCTGGGAAGCTACCTCTGATAACCCTTCCTTCCAACTTTCCCTTTATCCAAAACTCCTTCCCCTCTTCTGACTAAGTGATGCTTAAATATTGAAGGTGGATAACAGAACTGTCTCTTAGAGTTTTTGAAGAGAACAAATTCAAAGAGGCAAAACAAGCCATGAATAAGTAGGTAATCAAAGTCAGTAAGCCAGAAAGAAAGGACAAGTAGTGTGTCAAATAATGGAACCACAATGGAGTATTGAAAACTTTCATTTACAGCCAGAAGTAAGGAAAGCTCAGAGAAAATAATAAGCAAGGGCATTTTGGAAAAAGTCTTCAAGTAGTATTATGGAGTTTAGTAGATTTTATGTGCTCTTGATAAAATTTTTGAGAAACATTGGATGCATTAAAAGTATCAGAGATTATGTACCTTTATTATGTTTTTAATGACCATATTATATGCTAACTATACTGTAAGCTCAGGATATGAGAATGATTCATTTGTGTTAACGTTTAGTAATCTCCCACACAGTATTCACTATAAATATTTCTTGAATAAGTACATGCAAGAATAGATTGTTATATACTCCATTATATAAAGGACCTAAGAGAAGCAGAAGGTATTAAGAAGAGGTGGCAAGAATACACAGAAGAACTGTAAAAAAAGATCTTCACGACCCAGATAATCAAGATGGTATGTATTATCACTCACCTAGAGCCAGACATCCTGGAATGCAAAGGTGAGTGGGCCTTAGGAAGCATCACTACGAACAAAGCTAATGGAGGTGATGGAATTCCAGTTGAGCTATTTCAAATCCTGAAAGATGATTCTGTAAAAATGGTGCACTAAATATGCCAGCAAATTTGGAAAACTCAGCAGTGGCCACAGGACTGGAAAAGGTCAGTTTTCATTGCAATCCCAAAGAAAGGCAATGACAAAGAATGTTCAAACTACTGCACAATTGCACTCATCTCACACCCTAGTAAAGTAATGTTCAAAATTCTCTAAGTCAGGCTTCAACAGTATGTGAACTGTGAAATTCCAGATGTTCAAGCTGGATTTAGAAAAGGCAGAGGAACCAGAGATCAAAATGCAAACGTCTGTTGGACCATTGAAAAAGCAAGAGAGTTCCAGAAAAACATCTACTTCTCCTTTATTGACTAAGCCAAAACCTTTGACTGTGTGGATAACAACAAAATGTGGAAAATTCCTCAAGAGATGGGAATACCAGACCACCTGACCTGCCTCCTGAGAAATCTGTATGCAGTTCAGGAAGCAACAGTTAGAACTGGACATGGAACAACAGCTGGTTCCAAATAGGAAAAGGCTGTATATTGTCACCCTGCTTATTTAACTTATATGCAGAGTACATCATGCTAAATGCTGGACTGGATGAAGCACAAGCTGGAATCAAGATTGCCCAGAGAAATATCAAAAACCTCAGCTATGCAGATGACACCACCCTTATGGCAGAAAGCAAGGAAGAAATAAAGAGCCTCTTCATGAAAATGAAAGAGGAGAGTGAAAAATTTGGCTTAAAACTCAACATTAAAAAAACTAAGATCATGGCATTGGGTCCCATCACTTCTTGGCAAGTAGATGGGGAAACAATGGAAACAGTAACAGACTTTATTTTCTTGGACTCTAAATTAATTGCAGATGGTGACTGCAGGCATGAAATTAGAAGATGCTTACTCCTGGGAAGAAAAGCTTTGACCAACCTAGACAGCATATTAAAAAGCAGAGACATTACTTTGCCAACAAAGGTCAATCTAGTCAAAGTTATGGTTTTCCCAGTAGTCATGTATGGATGTGAGAGTTGGACTATAAAGAAAGCTGAATGCTGGAGAATCCATGCTTTTGAACTGGGGTGTTAGAGAAAACTCTTGAGAGTCCCTTGGTCCTTAAGGAGATCCAACCAATCAATCATAAAGGAAATCAGTCCTGAGTATTCATTGGAAGGAATGATGCTGAAGCTGAAACTGCAATACTTTGGCCACCTGATGCAAAGAACTGACTCACTGGAAAAGACCCTGATGCTGGGAAAGATTGAAGGCAGGAGAAGGCGATGACAGAGGATGAGATGGTTGGATGGCATCACCACCGACTCAATGGACATGAGTTTGAGCAAGCTCTGGAAGTTGGTGATGGACAGGGAAGCCTGGCATGCTGCAGTCTATAGGGTCGTAAAGAGTTAGACATGACTGAGTGATTGAACTGAACGTATGCTCCATTAATGTAAAAGCCTTTACTAGTTAACAATCTGATTATCAGAACAATTTTTTATTGCTTAAGATTCACTTGCATAGCTGTGGCTGCTTTCTTTTAATTTTTGAAAAGCTCAACAAACTCCTTGTTTTATCTAACATAAATCAAGTGTAATGTCACCAGTATAAGTACTAAATAACTTGCAGTTATTTTTACAGGAAGTTTAGCAAATATCAGTTCAGTTCAGTTCAGTCACTCAGTCGTGTCCGACTCTTTGAGACCCCATGAATCGCAGCACGCCAGGCCTCCCTATCCATCACCAACTCCCTGAGTTCACTCAGACTCATAGCCATCAAATCAGTGATGCCATCCAGCCATCTCATCCTCTGCCGTCCCCTTCTCCTCCTGCCCCCAATCCCTCCCAGCATCAGAGTCTTTTCCAATGAGTCAACTCTTCGCATGAGGTGGCCAGAGTACTGGAGTTTCAGCTTTAGCATCATTCCTTCCAAAGAAATCCCAGGGCTGATCTCCTTCAGAATGGACTGGTTAGATCTCCTTGCAGTCCAAGGGACTCTCAAGAGTCTTCTCCAACACCACAGTTCAAAAGCATCAATTCTTCGGCGCTCAGCCTTCTTCACAGTCCAACTCTCACATCCATACATGACCACAGGAAAAACCATAGCCTTGACTAGACGGACCTTTGTTGGCAAAGTAATGTCTCTGTTTTTGAATATGCTATCAAAATATAGGTTTGGATATATGTCCAAAATCTTGGTTGGACATAACTTTCCTCCCATGGAGTAAGCGTCTTTTAATTTCATGGCTGCAGTCACCATCTGCAGTGATTTTGGAGCCCCCAAAAATAAAGTCTGACACTGTTTCCACTGTTTCCCATCTATTTCCCATGAAGTGACAGGACCAGATGCCATGATCTTTGTTTTCTGAATGTTGAGCTTTAAGCCAACTTTTTCACTCTCCACTCTCACCTTTATCAAGAGGCTTTTTAGTTCCTCTTCACTTTCTGCCATAAGGGTGGTATCATCTACATATCTGAGGTTATTGATATTTCTCCCGGCAATCTAAAGCTTATTAAATTAGTTATTTTTATTAAATCATGCTTTAGAATTTTGAGTTTAAAGTTTAAGAAATGAACTTTAAAGAACTAACATGTTTATAAGGAAATGATAATCTTTCTGTTGGTGATTGCCATTACTGCATATATGTACCTATCACATTTTCTTAAAAGCTTTTTGGCTTTAGAAAAAGCACTAAGTGTAGATTAAATTTTAACCCAAAGTGATTTTTAATAAGAAAGTGATAGCCTTGCTTCTTCATCTCATGTAATGTAATAGTAACTTGAATTTAATCTGCTCCTCTTAATTTTTTTTTTTCTAACATATAAAGAACTTTTCCTAAATGTTTGGTCCAATAAATTATGTATTATCTTTCAGACATTTTTCTGGGAAGAAGGATGCCAGATTGACTTGAAAACAATAATTTTCAGAGGTATATGGAATTGACATATATAATTTCTCATTCTTCCTTTACTTGGAAGAAATAACTCCTAATGAAAAGTTATGTAATTCCATCTGCTCATTTTAGTTTCCAATTTTGTTGGTAGAAAACGATAAGTTGGAAATTAGTCATCTTACAAATCAATATCTTTATATATTGCTACCATTTTCCTGGTCTAAATGATGTGGCTTTCTACAAAAGAAAATCTACAAGTCATGTTCAAAAGCTTTATTCTAGTATTCTCCTGGTTTCAAAAACTATGATTGGATCTTTTTTCAATTCTGACTTTAATAGGCCCTTTCCATGAAATTGCTAGACTCAATAGCATAGAAAGAAAAAGCTTGATCAAGGAGAACTTTTGATATTCCCTGTAAAGCTCCATTGTATCTTATTGCTACTTAAATTTCCTGAGGGATGAAATGGATTGTGGGTGATGATCTGGAGAGATGTTAGAGCTAAAAATAGATCTTTTTCCATTATAGCTTAGCAAGACATGATTTTATTTGGTGTTTCTATCAGGACAAACTATTTGTAGTTTTACTTTTAGCAGACATATGTAGTTTAGCCATATTCTGTCCCATTGTACAATATTGTCAGATATTTCATTGAATCATGTTTCCTTAATTCTGGTAATGCATCTAAATGGCCTGAACAAAGGCTTTTGTTCATTGCAGATGAAGATGGGATTATTTAGTAAATAAGAGTAGTTCATCAAATTACTTGAATGTAGAGACTCAAATCTCACATGATAACAAGAGGTTTAGCTATCTCACACACACACACACACACACATGACTTCATTGTTCTTAATATCTCTTTTATGATTCTAGCAAATAATAATTTTTCTCAGGACAAGGAGATAACTGCCTTTTTCCCCACTTCCCACCCAATAACTTAGAAATAAGGGGGACAGAGTTGACTTTTGAGGCATGAACAAAAAAACCTTAGACATGTAATAAAGGAAGACTCAAACCATGGAAATAAGCATCAGTCTAACCCCGCATCAGTTAGGGATGTGTTGAAAGACAGGGAACCAGGAAGAGATAGTAGAATGAGTGAGCTACAATGCGGTGGCATAGATGAGTCACTGGCTGCAGTGGTGTTGAGCCTGCAGCAGTGCCCGAGGACACAGTAATCTAAATGACAAGAGAGGACTTCTTGTGGAGGAGCAGGATATTTCAGCAGGTTTCATTCTGGCCTTGATAAGTAGCCCACAAATCAATCTATTTACCTTTGTTTAAATTCTATGCTAAATGTAAGCAGATTCTCAGGCACCTTGCGTAAGAAAAAGAAGTCCTGTGTTCTAGATAATAGATGTGAGAAGTCCAGTGACTAGAAAGCTGTAGTTTCCATCATCAATTAATAAAGACAACGATAGGTGTTAAAGAAATAACTCGTGAAGCTGGAGCCTCCCAGGCTCCCTTCTCGCACGGTTGCCTGTTGGGTTTACGATGGTGGAAGACCTGCTGGGAGACCAAGAGAGCAGGATGAAGCTGGGCTATCCCTCTCCTTGGTTCTATATTTTGGGGTCTCTGGCAGCAGCTGCATTTCTTCATGTTCCCATTGGACAGGCTTTACTGCTTCCAGCTTCCATGGGGTGACCTCAGCCCTGAACCATAACTCACCTCTTCCCTGTGACCTTCTGATCTAGGGGTGATAGTGGAACCCTGCTGTCCATAAACTCTGTGTCGTTCCAGAGTCTCTCCATCTGAGTGCTCAGGACCTCCACCAAAGAGCATATCCTAAACCCTGACTGATCTAATTAATACCTGTGTGTGTACATGTGTTGTCATTGCCAAGTTGTGTCTGACTCTTTTGCGACCCCATGGACTGTAGCCCACCAGGCTCCTCTGTACATGGGTTTTTCCAGGCAAGAATACTGGAGTGGGTTGCCATTTCCTTCTCCAGAGGATTTTCCCTACTCAGGGATAGAACCCACATCTCCTGCACTGGCAGGGGGATTCTTTACAACTGAGTCACTAGGGAAGCCCTGATCCAGTGCTTAAGAAAGTACAAGCCTCTAGATTTGAGCCCCACACCCACATCCACAGACTTGTTGAATCTGATTTCATCTTCTCCTGTCTAATTATAATAGCGTCCCTTCCCCAATAATGGCAAATTCCCCCACATGCCCTTTCTGCTTTTCTCCATTGCTTATTTCTTTAGTTTTAACTTTTTAATTATGCATATAGTTCATAGATACAATTAGATTCTAGCAGAATCATCTTTCTAAAAGCCCTTTTCTTGACTTCAAATTCCTACCCAGGACTGCTTCTATTTCTTTCTTTCTTAGGAAATCTAATCCAAATGTTGTCTAAATTGACATCGTCCACATCTTCACCTTGCAGTCTTTTTCAAGCTAACTTCAATCCTCATCACTCTACCTGAAACCTGTTGTCAAATTGGACCATCTTTAAAGTATGAAAACAAGTAAAACCTTTTCCATCCTCATTTTCATTGCCTTTCAGATAACTTTTGACAAAGAGCCAGCATTTCCTTCTGAAAGCTCTGATCTCTCCCGAACTTTAATATTCCACACTCTTCTGGGTTTCTTGTTTGTTTCATTGCCGGTTTCAACATCTCCATCTCATTTCCTGGCTCTCTCTCTTCAATTTAACCTCAAAGTTCAGGACTTCCTAAGTGCTTAGAACTGATCCCCTAAACATCTCTGACCTCATTTACTCACTGGGTGATTTAATCTTTTTATGGCTTTGAGAAGCATCTCTGTAGTGAAGGTTCCTAAAATTTTAACTTAGTTAAACTTCCATAAACTTTTCTGAGATTCATATCCATTTTCTAATTGAAATCTCTACCTAGATGTTTCATGGGTATCCTATAGTTAAGCTGTACCAATTTAAATCTCCATTTTCCCAGTGTTTGGTGTCTTACTTACCTCATGAAATTAGATCAATACAGGCCTAGTAGCCCTTGCAAGAACTCTGGGAGACATATTCCAATCTGTTAGCAATGTAAGTAACTTTCCTAATAATTTTATTTACTTTAGGCTGTACTATGTCTTTGTTGCTGTGCAGGCTTTTCTCTAGTGAGGGGAAGCAGGGGCTAGTCTCTAGTTGTGGTGCTCTAGCTTCTCACTGCAGTTGCTTCTCTTGTTGCAGAGCAGGGGCTCTGGGGCTCATGGGCTCAGTCATTGTGGTTTCTGGGGTCTAGAGCATGGGTTCAATAGTTGCAGCATAGGGGCTTAGTTGTTCCACTGCATGTGGGATCTTCCTGGACCAGAGATTGAACCCATGTCTCCTGCATTGGCAGGCAGATTCTTTACCACTAGCACCACCTGGAAGCACCATAAGTTCAGTTCAGTTCAGTCACTCAGTCGTGTCCAACTCTTTGAAACCCCAGGGGTTGAAGCACGCCAGGCTTCCCTGTCCATCAACTCCTGGAGCTTCCTCAAACTCATGTCCATCGAGTCAGTGATGCCATCCATCCATCTCATCCTCTGTTGTCCCCTTCTCCTCTCGCCTTCAACCTTTCCCAGCATCAGGGTCTTTTCCAATGAGTCAGTTCTTTGTATCAGGTAGCCAAAGTATTGGAGTTTCAGCTTCAGCATCAGTCCTTCCAATGAACATTCAGGACTGGTTTCCTTTAGGATGGACTGGTTGTATCTCCTTCCAGGCCAAGTGACTCTGAAGCGTCTTCTCCAACACCACAGTTCAGAAGCATCAATTCTTCGGTGCTCGGCTATCTTGATAGTCGAACTCTCATATCCTTATGTGACTGCTGGAAAAACCATAGCTTCGACTAGACGCACCTTTGTCGGCAAAGTAGTGTCTCTGCTTTTTAATATGCTGTCTAGGTTGGTCATAGCTTTTCTTCCAAGGAGCAAGCATCTTTTAATTTCATGTCTGCAATCACCATCTGCAATGATTTTGAAGTCCCCCAAAATAAAGTCTCTCACTATTTCCATTATTTCCCCATCTATTTGCCATGAAGTGATGGGACCAGATGCCATGATCTTAGTTTCCTGAATGCTGAGCTTTAAGTCAGCTTTTTCCACTCTCCTCTTTCACTTTCATCAAGGGGCTCTTTAGTTCTTCTTCACTTTCTGCCATAAGGGTGGTATCATCTGCATATCTGAGGTTATTGATATTTCTCTCTTCAATCTTGATTCCAGCTTGTGCTTCATCCAGCTTGGCATTTCACATGATGTACTTTGCATGTAAGTGAAATAATCAGGGTGACAATATACAGCCTTAACATACTCCTTTCCCAATTTGTAACCA
The DNA here is from genome assembly GCF_002263795.3 of Bos taurus. Taxonomy (NCBI): domain Eukaryota; kingdom Metazoa; phylum Chordata; class Mammalia; order Artiodactyla; family Bovidae; genus Bos; species Bos taurus. The sequence continues at coordinate 35,508,158 of NC_037328.1, read as the reverse complement.
GTTCACTGTTCCATATCTGGTTCTAACTCTTGCTTCTTCACCTGCATACAGATTTCTCAGGAGGCAGGTCAGGTGATCTGGTGTTCCCATCTCTTGAAGAATTTTCCACATTTTGTTGTGATCCACATGGTCAAAGGCTTTGGCTTAGTCATAAAGGAGAAGCAGATGTTATTCTGGAGCTCTCTTGCTTTTTCGATGATCTAGCAGGTGTTGCCAATTTGATCTCTGGTTCCTCTGCCTTTTCTAAATCCACTTTGAAAATCCTGAAGTTTGTGGTTCATGTACTGTTGAAGCCTGGGTTGGAGAATTTTGAGCATTACTTTGCTAGCATGTAAGATGAGTGCATTTGTGTGGTGGTTTGAGCATTCTTTGTCATTGCCTTTCTTTGGGATTGGAATGAAAACTGACATTTTCCAGTCCTGTGGCCACTGCTGAGTTTTCCAAATTTGCTGGCATATTGAGTGTAGCACTCTCGCAGAATCATCTTTTAGGATTTGAAATAGTTCAGCTGGAATTCCATCACCTCCACTAGCTTTGTTTGTACTGATGCTTCCTAAGGCCTGCTTGACTTCACGTTCCAGGATGTACGGCTCCACTGCTGGGCTAGGGGGACATCCCTGTATCAAACTTCTTGAATGGCCTGTCCAGTTTCCAGGGACCCCAGGGTCCACAGCAGTCACTGGTGCTTGGATCACCTTGCCAGACTATGGAGCAAGCAGTGGGGGAATGCTTATTTCCTACTGCTCCTTGGCCAGGTAGCATCCTGGTTCACACCCTGTGTGTCCCTGAACTCCAATTCCCAGGAACTCCTGGGGCATCCCCACACTATTTACTAGGGGTGGAGGGCACCAAAGATTGATGAGAAATGTAGTCTGTGAAACACTCAGAACCTCATGTTGCTGTGTAAAGATCTTGGCCCCCTCTCCTGAAGGTATTAAATGCATATTTTTATGTGCTATGCACCATGTTATGTTCATTACAAATATTAATTATTTAATCCACATAAGTATATACTATTATTTATTCCATTTTTGTGGATGAGGAACCTGCAGCAGAGAAAGCTTAGGTGATATACTGAAGTACATAAAGCTAGTGAGTGAGGTAGCCTGGATTTTAGGACAAGACCATCCAGTTTCTGAGCTCAAGTTTATAACCATTACAGTGTGTCTCAAATTATAATAAAATTATAAGTAACACATTTATTGTATGGCCAATGTATGCATGCCTGCTAAGTTACTTCAGTTGTGTCTGACCCTGTGCGACCCCATAGACAGCAGCCCACCAGGCTCCTCTGTCCCTGGGATTCTCCAGGCAAGAATACTGGAGTGGGTTGCCATTTCCTTCTCCAGGGCCATGCATCAGTTCAGTTCAGTCGCTCAGTAGTGTCCGACTCTTTGCGACCCCATGAATCACAGCATGGCAGGCCTCCCTGCCCATCACCAAATCCTGGAGTTCACCCAAGCTCATGTGCATTTAGTCGGTGATGCCATCCAGCCATCTCATCCTCTGTCGTCCCCGTCTCCTCCTGCCCACAATCCCTTCCAGCATCAGGGTCTTTTCCAATGAGTCAACTCTTCACATGAGGTGGCCAAAGTATTGGAGTTTCAGACTCGGCATCAGTCCTTCCAATGAACACCCAGGACTGGTCTCGTTTAGGATGGACTGGTTGGATCTCCTTGTAGTCCAAGGGACTCTCAAGAGTCTTCTCCAGCACCACAGTTCAAAAACATCAATTCTTCAGTGCTCAGCTTTCTTCACAGGCCATGCATAGTCCTGCTTTAAATATACTAAGTTTTTTATGAGAGTCTATTGTTATACTGATTTTATAGAATAGGAAATGCACGGAAGTTAAATAATTTGTCAAAAGCCAGTAACACAGAGAACCAGAATGTAACACTGGCTACTCTGGCTCCAGAGACTTTGCTTTTAATTACTACAACATACTTACTCTCAATTGTCCCATGCTTTCTACAGAATGAAATAAATTCTGGCTTTTTTTTCAAGGTAGAAGAACAAAACCATGCTAAAATTCTTAGAAAGGGAGGCAGAATGTATAACTTGTTAGGAAGCTAGGATGACAGTATGACAGTCAAAATCTTCCAAGTTGGAGGAGCTCAGGCTACAGAGTGCAGGGAGATGTTTAAGATTGTTATTATGGTGCTTGAGTCCAGCCAGTTGAAAAATGTAGACCTCACAAGAGGAGAACTCACTATTAATTCCTCCAGCAAGCTAGCTAAACTTTACTGTTAAGCAGAAAGCAAGCAGAATGTCTTTTTAATTCTTATGGGAATGATATGGATATGGCAGTCAGACATATGTCAAATGTATAGCCTCTTTTTATAAGAATCAAAGAGGTAAAAGGGGGCATCTATATTGTTAAACTAATCTGCATGTGATCTGAGATTAAGACCTAGGTCTTCTGGTGGTATTCAGTGAAAGTAAAGATGTTAATTGCTCAATTGTATCTGACTCTTTGTGACCCCAAGGACTGTAGCCTGCCAGCCTCCTCTGTCCATGGAATTCTCCAGGCAAGAATACTAGAGTGGGTACCCATTCATTTCTCCAGGGAATCTTCCCAACCCAAGGACTGAACCCAGGTCTCATGCATTGCATGCAGATTCTTTACCATGTGAGTCACTATGGAAACCCTCAAGTGACCTTATTATACCATGTAGTCCTTCCACTCGTTCCTCATAGGAGTTTTCATAATATGCCAAGAAATAAGGCAGTAGGCTTGACAGAAACAAACAAACAAAATACATGAAAAAAGCAATACTAGTTGTCAAGAAACAAGGGAATTGATATCTGGTGATCATCTTACCAAGGAGAACATTTAAAAGGTTAAACGTAGATCTTGAGGGATAATCTTTTAAAATATGTTTATGTAATTTGGAGGGAAAGAGGAAGAAAGTAGTGATAGGATTGACTTTTGCTTTTTAAAAATTCTCTTTGCATTCTATTTATTTCCAAAATATTTTAAACTGGGGTACTGAAAAGGGCTCCCAAAGACATTTCTGCAATTATAAAAATATATAATATGTAGGACCAGCTCATTTAGCTACTATTTAGATATATCATGAGAGACATGTACTGCAGAGAACTTCCAATAGAAGTATCAGTTGTACTAGAATCTGATATAAAAAGATCAATATTTAAGTAAAAAATCTTAAGAAATATCCCTGTACATAGAATACACTGTCACTGAATTTTAATAAAAGGTACATTTGTTCTCAATGTTTAATTTTTCCATTGCTATATACTGTGAATGTTAAAAGAATAGAATTCATGGAATCAGAATTAGATGCAGAGGCCCTGTGCAAGGATGGATTGAATCGGAACTATCACAGATGCATCAGATCAGATCAGATCAGTCGCTCAGTCGTGTCCAACTCTTTGCGACCCCATGAATCACAGCACGCCAGGCCTCCCTGTCCATCACCAACTCCTAGAGTTCACCCACATTCATGTGCATTGAGTCGGTGATGCCATCCAGCCATCTCATCCTCTGTCGTCCCCTTCTCCTCCTGCCCCCAATCCCTCCCAGCATCAGAGTCTTTTCCAATGAGTCAACTCTTTGCACGAGGTGGCCAAAGTACTGGAGTTTCAGCTTTAGCATCATTCCCTTCAAAGAAATCCCAGGGCTGATCTCCTTCAGAATGGACTGGTTGGATCTCCTTGCAGTCCAAGGGACTCTCAAGAGTCTTCTCCAACACCACACTTCAAAAGCATCAATTCTTCGGCGCTCAGCCTTCTTCACAGTCCAACTCTCACATCCATACATGACCACTGGAAAAACCATAGCCTTGACTAGACGAACCTTTGTTGGCAAAGTAATGTCTCTGCTTTTGAATATGCTATCTAGGTTGGTCATAACTTTCCTTCCAAGGAGTAAGCGTCTTTTAATTTCATGGCTGCAGTCACCATCTGTAGTGATTTTGGAGCCAAAAAAAAATAAAGTCTGACACTGTTTCCCCTGTTTCCCCATCTATTTCCCATGCAGTGATGGGACTGGATGCCATGATCTTTGTTTTCTGAATGTTGAGCTTTAAGCCAACTTTTTCACTCTCTACTCTCACCTTCATCAAGAGGCTTTTTAGTTTCTCTTCACTTTCTGCCATAAGGGTGGTGTCATCTGCATATCTGAGGTTATTGATATTTCTCCCAGCAATCTTGATTCCAGCTTGTGCTTCTTCCAGTCCAGCGTTTCTCATGATGTACTCTGCATATAAGTTAAACAAACAGGGTGACAATATACAGCCTTGACATACTCCTTTTCCTATTTGGAACCAGTCTGTTGTTCCATGTCCAGTTCTAACTGTTGCTTCCTGACCTGCATACAAATTTCTCAAGAGGCAGATCAGGTGGTCTGGTATTCCCATCTCTTTCAGAATTTTCCACAGTTTATTGTGATTCACACAGTCAAAGGCTTTGGCATAGTCAATAAAGCAGAAATAGATGCTTTTCTGGAACTCTCTTGCTTTTTCCATGATCCAGCAGATGTTGGCAATTTGATCTCTGGTTCCTCTGCATTTTCTAAAACCAGCTTGAATATCTGGAAGTTCAAGGTTCAAGTACTGCTGAAGCCTGGCTTGGAGAATTTTGAGCATTACTTTACTAGCATGTGAGATGAGTGCAATTGTGTGGTAGTTTGAGCATTCTTTGGCATTGCCTTTCTTTGGGATTGGAATGAAAACGACCTTTTCCAGTCCTGTGGCCACTGCTGAGTTTTCCAAATTTGCTGGCATATTGAGGGCAGCACTTTCACAGTATCATCTTTCAGGATTTGAAATAGCTCAACTGGAATTCCATCACCTCCACTAGCTTTGTTCATAGTGATGCTTTTTAAGGCCCACTTGACTTCACATTCCAGGATGTCTGGCTCTAGGTCAGTGATCACACCATCGTGATTATCTGGGTCGTGAAGATCTTTTTTGTACAGTTCTTTTGTGTATTCTTGCCATCTCTTCTTAATATCTTCTGCTTCTGTGAGGTCCATACCATTTCTGTCCTTTATCAAGCCCGTCTTTGCATGAAATATTCCTTTGGTATCTCTGATTTTCTTGAAGAGATCTCTAGTCTTTCCCATTCTGTTGTTTTCCTCTATTTCTTTGCATTGATCGCTGAAGAAGGCTTTCTTATCTCTTCTTGCTATTCTTTGGAACTCTGCATTCAGATATTTATATCTTTCCTTTTCTCCTTTGCTTTTCACTTCTCTTCTTTTCACAGCTATTTATAAGCATAAATTTAATGAATGATTTTATGACTATTGTTGTCATATTTCCTAAAAAATACTGAGAAGAGTGCTAGTGCAGGAGAAGAGTCATTTGTCAAAAATTCTTGGATTGAAACAAAGAAAGATACTGTTTGGTATCACTTATACTTGGAATCCAAAAAAGAGCAGGGGCTGATTTTAAAGAAACAGTGAATGAAGTGGGGATTTCCATGTAGGGGCTGCTGGGGAGAGGAGGAAACGGGGAGATGTATTCAAGGGTAAGAACTTTCTTTTGTAAAGTGAGTAAGTTCTAAGGATCTACTGTACAGCATGATGGCTATAAAATAATACCATAATGTATACTTGAAGGTAACTGAGAGTAGATTTTTTTGTTCTCACCACACAAAACACACACAAACACAGAAAGAGTTAACTGTGAGATGGTGGATGTGCTATTTATCTTGATCTTGGTAATCATTTCCCAATGTATTTATATATCAAATCATGTCAATTATTTCTCAGTATACCAGAGGAAAAAATAAGATGATATTAAAAAAAGTTCTTCAGCCATATGTTTTTCAGAATTCATAACCTGTTTTATTTGAGAAATATAATATGAAGCATATTTCAAATATTGCATAACCCTCCCCAAAGAGTTTGGGGTTACCCTGCAATCAATCATATCGAAATTTACAGTAAGTGGAAAGATAGACTATAAAGAGTCTATTGTCAGATTAAGTTCAATCAGGTCAGGTTTTGCCCTTCCAATGTATGTTGATGTAACTCTTGGCTTTCTGATATTTTGGTTTTCAAAATTGCACAGCAAGCTTTGTGGTCTTAGCCGGGAGCATCGTGGTGATTAAGAGTGCCATCTAGTGGCAGCACGTTGATCTGCATACAAATAAATATTTGCTCTCTTAAGGCAAAAGGTGAAGAGGAACTCAAGAGCTTCTTGATGAAAGTGAAAGACGAGAGTGAAAAAGTTGGCTTAAAACTCAACATTCATGAAACTAAGGCCACGGCATATGGTCCCATCACTTCATGGCAGATAGATGGGGAAACAATGGAAACAGTGAGAGACTATTTTCTTGGGCTCCAAAATCACTGCAGATGGTGTGACTGCAGCCATGAAATTAATAGACGCTTGCTCCAATTAATAGAAGAATAGCTGTGACCAACCTAGACAGCATATTAAAAAGCAGAAACATTACTTTGCCAAGGTCCGTCTAGTTGAAGCTATGATTTTTCCAGTAGTCACATATGGATGTGAGAATTGGACTATCAAGAATAGCTGAGCACCGAAGAACCGTTGCTTTTGAATTGTGGTGTTGGAGAAGATTCTTGAAAGTCCCTTGGCCTGCAAGGAGATCCAACCAGTCAATCCTAAAGCAAGTCAGTCCTGAATATTCATTGGAAGGACTGATGCTGAAGCTGAAGCTCAAATACTTTGGCCACCTGATGGGAAGAACTGACTCATTGGAAAAGACCTTGATGATGGGAAAGATTGAAGGCGGGAGGAGAAGGGGATGACAGAGGGTGAGATAATTGGATGGTATCACAGACTCAATGGACATGAGTTTGAGCAAGCTTCAGGAGTTGGTGATGGACAAGGAAGCCTGGCGTGCTGCAGTCCATGGGGTTGCAAAGAGTTGGACACGACTGAAAGCCTGAACTGAATTGATTGTTTAAAATGCTGGTAAAACTTAAATTTAATCATGTAATTGCTCAAATATTTTGTGTCTATGGATATAAAAATAGATAAGAAATTTTCTTCTCCATAGAAAATTTCTGAGTCTACTATTGGATAAGATCAAATACATTATGATGAGTGAAATGGAACGGACTCACAGAGGAGAGAAGTCCTTAGATGAAGTCCAAGATTTTGTGGAAGAGTAGACACCTGACTGAGTTCTATAAAGAGGAAAAGGGATAAAGTCATTTCCCCAAAGGAAAGTCACAGAAGACAACAAAGGCACAAAAATAAAATTGATCCAGGAATTGATTTAAGATGAAGTTAGTCAGGCCCAGGGGAATGATTCATGATTCATATATAGTAACATCCTGAATGTCAAATGGTAAGCATGTTTGCGTATTTCTATTATTGAGTATTCTATTTAGCTTAATTTTATTGTTATTTATTATCAACACTTAATAGAAAACAAAATAAAGCCACATATTCTATTCTATATGTATCAGTCACAGAATTTTTGGAAATAAAAAATTATTTAGAAATAATAAAAGTAATAATTTAAACAATTAATTGCAACCATTGCTATAAACTTTAAAATAATGGTCAATAATCTAGGTATGAGTATAAAAGGGGTTTAAATAAGAGAGATACCCAGATTCTTACATCACAACAAATCACCATCAATTCCTCTTTTGAAAAAATATGGTAAATTGTTATTTCATAATTTGTCTTATAACTACCCTTCCTTTTTTCCATTTTATTTGCTACCATTCTTGTTGAATCCCATTTTTGTTATGATATTAGATGCTCTGGCCCATGTTCCCCAAATAATAGCTTTATTTTCCATTTTTAGTATTTTCCATATTTTATTTCTTTTTCTTTTTGAGAATCTCTCAGGTTCTCATGGAACTTTGATTGCTTTAGTTAGGACTGTGCATGCGTCAAACCAGAATGATTCAGACCCATTAGAATACAATGGCTCTTTATTAAGATAAAACAGGATTTACCATACTCCATTCTCTAGGTGTTAGATCCCTGGGTTGGGAAGATTCCCTGGAGAAGGGAACAGCTACCCACTCCAGTATCCTTGCCTGGAGAACTCAATGGACAGAGGAGCCTGGCGGGCTACAGTCATTGGGGTTGCAAAGAGTCAGACACAACTGAGCGACTTTCACTTCACTTCACATTCTCTAGATATGGTCAGGCTACCTCTATGTGGACACTCTCATTCACAGACACACACACACACACACAGCAAACAAATGCAATTTTAATTTGATTGAACAATATTCACACTTATTAATGCATTACAGTCTGATATTTTCTAATCTAATTCTCCTTTTTCTTTTATTTTTACTTGTTTTTAAAATGCTATCACAGCCCTCTCTGTTGATTTCATAATACGTTAATAGATCTTGACTTGGGAAATATTCCTCCAAAAGAAATGAAAATTTTCTTTCAGGTTCTAGAGAGAGAGATCAGAAAGAGGATTTCTTAAAGGAAATAAATCTTGACACTGGCGTTGAAGGATGGCTGAGAACTGGTTGTACAGAGTAGGGCAGCATCACCAAAAAGACTAAATTTTAAAGACATATGGATTACTTTGTAAAGTCAAACAGCTAACAATATTTGGCATATAGTAGATTTTTAATAAATACTTGAATGAACAAATGGATGTTCAAATGTTTAATTTTAAATAAGACTTAATAAAAGTGATAGAGAAAATTAAAATATACATACCTCCAGTGGCTCAGTGATAAAGAATCCACTGCCAAGCAAGAGATTCTGGTTTGACCCTGGATTGGGAAGATCCCCTGGAGGAGGAAATGGCAACCCACTCCAGTGTTCTTGCCTAGGAAGTCCCATGGAGAGAGGAGCCTGGTGGGCTAAAGTCCATGGGATCACAAAAGAATCAGATGTAGCGACTAAACAACAAAACTCCAAATGTAGATATTTCAGTTCAATTAAAAATATGTTTTTGTCTAGCCTAATTACAACTTCTATGTAGGTACGTCTATGATATGCTTTTCACAAACTATGAAATCAGTGAAAAGAGAGAATTGGAAAGAAGCATAAATCTTAAAAACTCAAAAGAGAAAAGCAAACTTTGCCTGACTCAAATCTTGAGAAGGATTAGGAAGAATGAAAATACTCTAAAAAAAGAGTAAGTCAGTTGCACTTCACTCTCCTTATTGACAGACCATTAAAATCTTAATAAAATGGATCCTTTCCAATGACCTTGAGGAAAGAGTTCTTCCTAAATAAGGGCATTTTTATATCATGGCATGAGAATTTTTGACAATCCTAGGGTTTTAGCTAAAAATGTTTCTTTTATTATTAGTTTTCACTGCCTTGTCTAACAATGAATTCAAAATGACATCAAGATTTGGAATTTGATTACATTTCCACTATGGATCCTGGGCAGACTTTTCTGGTGATTAGTGGGATATCAAATTGAAGATTGCTGATATGGTTCTTAATTTGGGGCGTATATCTCAAATATGTTCTGTTCCTACTTCTGCCATAACTAAGTCAAATGACTCAAAATATTTCATCCATTTTACTAGCATGTTTCACCCATTTTCTGCATATTGAAGTTCTAATTATGCTTCAAACCAGTTTAATAAGAGATTCATGAAGCCCTTTTTGCAGAGCATCTCTAGGCTTTTGCGACAGCTTTCAAATCGCTCTCTCTTCCTTCCGTGTTCTTACACTCAACTCTATCTTCTTCCAAACCAGTAAAATCTGTCCTCTAGAGAGTAAGGATTAAGGGATGAACACTAAGGAGTATCCAATTTAAAAGCAGAAAAAAGACAGGAAGAGCCAGGATAGTGGGATCGATAGAAACCTAATGGGAAACCAAGGATTGATACATAATCCGGGCGGGGAAGACACAATACAGCGTGTGATACCAAAAACCCTGTGCACCTTAGATGCCCAAAGGGTAGTAGGCTCAACAGAAAAATGGGAATTGAAGCCAGACTGCAGGGAGATGAGGGATGTCTCTTCATACCCAGCACACTTCCTTGGCACTGGTCTTTCTATCCTGCCATGTTCTGTTTTGTTAATAGTTGCCTGTTCATAGTCTCTCTCTATGAGATATGAATGCTTTATGAAAAGTCCACTTTTTTTCACCTTCTTACCCCTTGTGTGTGACAGTACATACGTATTTCATTTATTTGGATTTCTGTTAACTTCAAATCACTTCTTTATTAATTTGTTCTCACGCACTTGTGTGCTGTGCTGTGTCGCTTCAGTCATGTCCGACTCTCTGTGACCCCATGGATGGTAGCCCGTCAGGCTTCTCTCTCCATGTCATTCTCCAGCCAAGAATACCGGAGTGGGTTGCCATGCCTTCCTCCACGTGATCTTCCTGACCCTACGATCAAACCTGTGTCTCTTATTTCTCCTGCATTGGCAGGTGAGTTCTTTTCCCCTGTTAATAATCATAGCACCCAAGAAGCTGAATAGGGCTGTGCCAGTGAGAGCAAGAACATAGGATCTTCAGCACAGCTTAGAGGCTGTAGCAGCTCTATCAGAGGTCTGTAGTTCCTTTTGCTTACCCCTGAGGCCATGTGCCTCATTGTAAGTACACTGAAACATCAAAGAATATTTTTTACCACATCTGCCATTGCTCTTTAGTTTTGATTAAGATGATTTCTTTGTGGAACTAACAAAACTACAAATTTAGCCAGTATTTTAAGATCTTATAAACTTTTAATTTCCATCCATCAAAGAGGGGATGCAATGTTATCTAACTCTTCAATATTTGAGAAAAAATTATAAAAATTTTAGTTGGAAAAACTAAATATAAGTTGGCTAAAAGTCTAATAAAGCTGGCAGTAAAAATATTTGACAAAGCATCTATTTTTGAGTTGGAAGAAATAAATTGTAGCTATCCAAGTGAAAGTTGCTCAGTCGTGTCCAACTCTTTGTGACCCCATGGACTGTATAGTCCATGGAATTCTCCAGGCCAGAATACTGGAGTGGGTACCCTTTCCCTTCTCCAGGGGTTCTTCCCAACACTGGGATCAAACCCAGGTCTACTGCAATGCAGACGGATTCTTTACCAGCTGAGCCACAAGGGAACCCCATAGTTATCCAAAGCCGTGAGTTAAGTAGAAAAAAGAAGGAAGCAAAGGAAATTAAAGGTAGATAGGCCAGACTGGGAGAAAAATAATGGTTTTAGATAAGTTAGTCTTTTCCAGTTTCTTCAATAAACAATTTTTATAAAGAGGGATACAGGCTTCATGAATGTTCCCTCTCAAATATTTTATAACAACTAAAACAAGTTCTGAAAGTATATTCCCTTTAGATACCAAGCTGTCCCTTTTTTCCCTTCCTGCATGAGGTTGTATAACATTGCTGATTAATAACAAAGATGCAATTTTATTAGCCTTTTTACTGCTCCTGCTTATTTCTCATCTTGGTAAAGTGGGATATGATTCATTTCCTGGTCACATTCTTTAACATCCATTAATGTTTAACATCGTGTCATTGCCTTGATTGTTGGGTTACAGGATCCTGATGTTTTTTGTTTTTTACTTCTTCTGCTTTTCCCTTCGGTGAAGTTTCTGTGTACTATAGCCTGCCACTTATCTTTTTATATTCTTTGCCAAGTAAAAATCACATAGCTTGCTACTACCCTTCTCATTTTCTTTGAATTGTTACCCTTTTATTGACCCTTTCATCCTACTTTATATTGATTTTACAGCGTTTTTTATTGTTTTCCTTACAGCTTTTATTTTTGTTTCTATACATGCAAGAATATTACTGGGCCCACTTTTCATCAATCTAGTGACAGTCCATTCAGTAATTCAACAAAGCCTCTGCTGACTATGGCTTTTATAATTCAAAAATTTTATCATCTTCTGAATATGTTTTTTTTCCATGAATTTGGCTTAAATTCCTTTTGTCACATATTAATATTTTAAGAAATAGCTATCTTCTTACCAGTGTTTAAGTCTTTGTGTATTCAATAATCTTGCCTGAATTCTTTTCCCATTTTCCATGCTTTTATTAAATTATAAAACAAAAATTATATATTCATATAAAAATCATGGCCTTCTTCTAGTGGAAGATATAGATATGTTTGTCTCAGAATATCATAAAAAAATCTCTAAAACTACAGAATCTATTAATAGAAATCAGATAGCTAATAGGCAGCTGATCTATAACTCAAAATCAATTTTTGAGACTAAAAATGTAGCTAATTATAAAAACAAATAGTTACCCATACTATTAATTTAAAAATTATTGAAGGAATTAAAACCCATTCTTTTCAATCCTTCCAATTCCACTTTCTTAGATTACAGCTGGTAAGAGTTGTATAACCTTGTCCACTTACTCTACTTATACAGATATGCCAATATGCATATCAATACACATATCTATTTATACAAATCTTTCTTTCCATACACATGTATGGGTATAATTGCTGTTGTTCAGTCACTAAGTTGTGTCCAAGTCATGTCCAAATTGTGTCCAACTTTTTGCAACCTCATGGACTGCAGCACACGAGGCTCCTCTGTCCTCCACTATCTCCTGGAGTTTGCTCACATTCATATCCATTGAGTTGGCGGTGCTATCTAACCATCTCTTCCTCTGCTGCCTCCTTTTGCCTTCAATCTTTCCAAGCATCTGGGTCTTTTCCAATGAGTCAGCTCTTTGCATCTGGTGGCCAAAGTCTTGGAGCTTCAGCAACAGTCCTTCCAATGAATATTCAGGGTTGATTTCCTTTAGGATTTACTATTTCGATCTCCTTGCTGTCCAAAGGACTCTCAAAGAGTCTTCTCTAATACCACAATTCAAAAGCATCAGTCCTTTGGTGTTCAGCTCTTACATCCACACATGACTACTAGAAAAAACTGTAGTTTTGACTATATGGACCTTTGTCAGCAAAGTTATGTCTCTGCTTTTTAATATGCTTTCTAGGTTTGATATAGCTTTCCTTTCAAGGAGCAAGTGCCTTTTATTTTCATGGCTAAAGTTACCATCTACAATGATTTTAGAGCCCAAGAAAATAAAATTTGTCACTGCTTCCACTTTTTCCCTTTCTATTTGCCATGAAGTGATGAGACCAGATGCCATGATCTTACTTTTTGAATATTGAGTTTCAAGCCAGCTTTTTCACTCTCCTCTTTCACCTTCATCAAGAGGCTCTTTAGTTCCTCTTCACTTTCTGCCATTAGAGTGGTATCATCTGCATTACCTGAGATTGTTAGTATTTCTCCCAGCAATCTTGATTCCAGCTTGTGAGTCACCCAGCTTGGCATATATTTATATATATTTCTTATTATATATCAGCATGTAACTTTTTTTACTTAAAAGTGGTTTATTCCATACGGTATATTTCCTTTAAAAAGATACACAGTGCACTGATGATACATTGGATTGTTTCAAGTATTTGCTAATACAAACAATATTACATTAAATTCATATATATATATATGTACAGGTCTGTGTGTATGTCTATATATACCTACCAATAATCATGCATAATATGCTACTGTTAATGAATTACAATAGGAACTATTGGATCATGAGATATGTATTTTTACATTTCTATCTTTCTTCCCAATATTTTCTGATTTTAGAAATAAATATACATGTAATTTTTTGATTCCCAAATCACATTCTCACTCACTAAACTCAAAATACATTAAGAATTTTCACCAACTTTGTCCCCATATTGATTTATGCTAACTCCTCTCTCTTTTTATAGGAATTTTAATATCATCCACACTTTATTGATTTTTGCAGCAATGGCCTTGGCATAGTACCTGCATGTTAAAATCCAATCCTATTTCTTCTCACCTTCTATTACCATTAATGTAATATTGTCAAAGAAAGCCATGCCCACCCTTGGTTTATCTGTTAGTCTCTGTTCTCCATTTTTTTCACATTTATCCTTCATTTTTACTCACTTATGTTTGCTCAAGAATGATTCTCATTCAGCTAAGAATTACATGAACAGTTTTGTTTCTTTAATTTCCTTCATCTATCTGCACAGAGACCACAATTGCCCTTGGCAGCCTGTGTCCATGTTTAATCAACCATTTAGTGAAGAAGGCATTTGGAAAATGAAGGTTATAATTAAGCGTTTCACTTTACCTGCAGTGGCTTTGATTACACTGGGCCTTTGGCCAAGTCACCTCTATGACCTTGCTTTTTGGCAGTAATAAGAAGGTAATGTCTGTGAAACAGAAATAAAACTGTTGCTTTCCCTCAGCTCCCTTGAAAACTCAGACCTGTAAACCATTCAGATGAAGCTTAAAGTCTTACAAAAGAGAAAAGGAAAACTGTCTGTGGAACTTGATAAGCTTCAGATCAATATATGTCCTTTTTGAAAAAACTGCACATATTTTATTTTCCACCAACTTTGGATTTTATATCTTATAAACAAACTAAAAACATTTCTTATGGGTTCACCTTAATGGATTTTAGTTCTAATGCTGAGGACTATGGATTTACTTTCAAAGTCCACACTCTCTGCAGTGTTATTTTTTTCTCTTAACACATTCACCATTTTGACCCAGATTATCAGTGGAAGTACTCTCTGCTTGAGCAAGAATGCAAACAATTTTTCAATTTTTTTATCATATGTATGTTACCTTGCCACCTGCACACCTGTGATTTACAGTACTTGACTCCCACTTTAATCAAGAACACAAAATGTTTGAACTCCAGATAGTCATTGAGGGATTAACTGTCCTATTTGATAAATGTGGGAGCCCTCGATTCAAAACCAAGTTAGGAGCCAAGTTTATTTCTGCACTAGATAAAACAAAATGCATAAAGTAGCCATCTCTTTGATTTTCTAAGCTTCATATATAAACATAACTGCAAAGCTATCCACTGAGATTATTCACTTGTATTGCCCTACAAATGACTTCAATAAATGGTAATTTAAATAATGCAATGTAAAGAGGCAGTCATCTAAGAAAATATTTCTGCATCTTCTACCAAAATACTCTCATTTCTATCTGACCCAAAGCATATTGTTTTACCTTGCTAAGACACAAATTTCTAGGGGGTAAAATTAAAGTCTTAGATGACACAGTTTTAAAATTTTCTAATGTTCTACTTCTATTATTTTATAATGTCATATATTACAGAAGCTCTATTCAGACTGAGAAAATGGGAAAATTTGTATATTCTAAAAAAGTGAATGCTTCCTTTAATTAGAAAATAGTTAGAAAATCACCCATTGTGCTTTCTCTCCCCATTGACAGCTACAAAACTCTCAATCAAATTTTATGTTCAGTTGTGATGGTTTCCTTTTCCCAGTTTCCTGGCATAATATCTACCAGCTCTTTTCTTGGCTTAATTTTTTTTTAACATAAACTTTGCCTACAGTATATGTATTTTACTCTCATCACCTCAGATCTTTTGGGACTTAGATGCAACATAAATATGTATAAACCTATTTTCACTTTGACCATCCAGCTAAAACTGTTTGATATTTTAAAGTTTTTTAATTGAATATTTCTGCACAGACTTTTAAATAAATCTTTCACCTGATTAAAAAGTTCTATATTTTTAATATAAAAGTTTTGGATAATTCAAAAAAGTACACAAAAGAAAATTTAAATTATCCATAATTTTTGTGATTTGTTTGGTTGTTAAAAATACATAAACCTACTCAAACAAGCTAAAGCCATGAGAGGCACTGTGCACATATACAGGGGCTATCATGAAACTAGAATAAGAAAAGACAGATGAAGCTTAAAAGGGAAGAATAAGGAGCTATAGGGGTCTCATTTCCCCTTTCTTTTGGTCAGCTTTATCTCCTTTCACTAAATTTGGCCTTGCTGCTTTGGTATACATTCCCAGGTGGCAACAGTGGTAAATAATCTGCCTGCCAGTGCTGAAGACACAAGAGACAAAGGTTCAATCCTTGGATTGGGAAGATCCCCAGAAAAGGAAGTAGCTATGCAATCCGATATCCTTGCCTGGAAAATTGCATGGATAGAGGAGCCTGGTGGGCTACAGTCTATGGGGCTGCAAAGAGTTGGACACGACTGAATGACTGAGCACATATGTAGGTAGTTAAAAAAATAACTGAACCAGTCTTGGTTTTATCATGAATTCTGGTTTCAAATTCCCAAGGACAGAGGAATTATTACTTAGTTTGGGTCAAGAGCCTACCAACAGATATATCTAAAACCCAGATCTTCAAAAGCAGCTGTAGTTAATAGATTTCAAAGAACAGGCTGTGGGAGATCCAACTAATTTGCCAGAGATAATGAGAATCTCCAGTCTCCTTACTATACAAGTCACTGTTTTATCTATATTTTTCCAAATTTAGTTTCTATGGTCACTTTATGAATATAAGTGATATTTAAGGTTTAAATCCTATAATGTTCATTTAACTGTAGCATAAACATTTTATTTTCTTGTTACTAAAAAGAACCCCCAAACCACATTTTAGGGCACACAGTTTTCTGTTACTTCATAGCAAGTAGGGCTTCCCTGATAGCTCAGTTGGTAAAGAATCTGCCTGCAATGCAGGAGACCCCAGGTTAGATCCCTGGGTCAGGAAAATCTGCTGAAAGGATAGGATATACATTCCAGTATTCTTGGACTTCCCTTGTAGCTCAGCTGGTAAAGAATCCGCCTACAATGTGGGAGATCTGGGTTCCTTTTAATACAAAAATATACACATAACTATACAAATTTCTGCCAGGAAAAAAAGCAAAAACAAAAAACACAGGCCTGTCAGGAATGTAATTACAATTCACACAAAAATCAGAATGGCAAAAATGTTTCCAGCATTTGTGAAAGAGAAATAATTTCCTAAATACAAAAAGTTTTATTTTATTTTTTGATACGCACCATTTAAAAATCTTTATTGAACTTGTCGCACTATTGCTTCTGTTCCATGTTTTGGTTTCTCGGCCACAAGTCATGGAGGATTTTACTCCCAGACCAGGCATCAAACCCATACTGCCTGCACCAGAAGGCAAAGTCTTCAACACTGGACCACCACAGAGGTCCCCCCAAAGAGCATTTTTAGTAGAATATGAAAAGACTAACCGAGAAATGAACAGTACACTAAAGGAAGTCAGTTTCAGTCATATTTAAATAATGAAAAATTTTAAAATGAGATTTTGCCATTTACTTGTTATAGTGGCAAATATTGAATAATCTGAATGTATTGTTTTCTATTGCTGTTGTGGCAAATTGTCATAAACTGAGTACAAACACCCTCTTCCAACAACACAAGAGAAGACTCTACACATGGACATCACCAGATGGTCAACACTGAAATCAGATTGATTATATTCTTTGCAGCCAAAGATGGAGAAGTTCTATACAGTCAGCAAAAACAAGACCAGGAGCTGACTGTGGCTCAGACCATGAACTCCTTATTGCCAAATTCAGACTGAAATTGAAGAAAGTAGGGAAAACCATTAGACCATTCAGGTATGACCTAAACCAAATCCCTTATGATTATACAGTGGAAGTGAGAAATAGATTTAAGGGCCTAGATCTGATAGATAAGAGTGCCTGATGAACTATGGAATGAGGTTCGTGACATTGTACAGGAGACAGGGATCAAGACCATCCCCATGGAAAAGAAATGCAAAAAAGCAAAATGGCTGTCTGGGGAGGCCTTACAAATAGCTGTGAAAAGAAGACTCTGAATTAGAATGATTGGCCAAAGACCACCCGGAAACTAATCCCATCACCATAAAACCCAAGACTGTGAGCCATGTGGCAGAGCACTTCTCCTGGATTCCCTTACCCTACTGCTCTCCACCCGGGTGCCCTTTCCCAATAAAATCTCTTGCTTTGTCAGTACATGTGTCTCCTTGGACAATTCATTTCTGAGTGTTAAACAAGAGCCCAATTTCAGGCCCTGGAAGGGGTCCCCCTTCCTGCAACATAACCACCTGTACCTCACCCCTGTGGACTTGGTGGGGGCAAAGGGAAGAAGCACTGATGCAAACATAAAGCTTATCTTGCTTGCTGTACCTTGAGTAAAAAAGTCCTTTGTCCCCAACCCCAGTGGCTGTGCCTTCTGCTAATGACCATGAAACTGCAGGTTCAGTTGTTAGTTTCCAAGTGTAGTAAAACCCCTTCATGGCTCTTTGACACAAAATTTGATTAAAATAAGATACACAAAATTGTAATCTAAGTTATATAAAAATTGACTTTATAAATAAATTTAACATTTGACATAAATGAAATACCCTGAATGATCAAATTGTCCCTTAAGAGAGAAAAAGGAAGCTTTTAGCATCCAAGCGATTGTTGGTATCCCCAAAGAGGTTCACTTAAAATAGTCTCTGACATACAGTAGCGTGTTTTTGTTTTAATGTGTCAGAAACCAACATCCCCAACTATTAGCATTATATTGTGAAAAAAACTATGTAGAAGTAGAATATAATATATCAATAGACATTTGAAGTGGTGTTAGAGAAGACTCTTGAGAGTCCCTTGGACTGCAAGGAGATCCAACCAGTCCATTCTGAAGGAGATCAGCCCTAGGATTTCTTTGGAAGGAATGATGCTAAAGCTGAAACTCCAGTACTTTGGCCACCTCATGCAAAGAGTTGACTCATTGGAAAAGACTCTGATGCTGGGAGGGATTGGGGGCAGGAGGAGAAGGGGACGACAGAGAATGAGATGGCTGGATGACATCACCGACTCAACGGACATGAGTTTGAGTGAACTCCAGGAGTTGGTGATGGACAGGGAGGCCTGGAGTGCTGCAATTCATGGGGTCGCAAAGAGTCGGACACAACTGAGTGACTGAATATAAGAAGCATCGAAATTTCATGTATTTCTACAAAAAAGACAATTCAGATTTTGGGGGGGAGTTCTAGTAAGAGATTCTTAAAGACTAAAGGAAAATAGTCATTTAACAAAAAACTATTACAGAAACATTAAATAAGAAACAAACTTCTTATTATTGACATCTTTTTTTTTTTTTGAATGATTTACATACTTTGTATATTGAAAATGCTTTCTGCTTTTATGACCAGTAGTAACATCCAGGGGTTGAGAGTATTAAAATTAAGTGGTCTCATTTACAATCTGCTTCCTTCTTCATCCATTTTACAAATTCTCAAGAGCCTACTTAGGACATTTTTCACTTGGCTGGTACCAATCTGAGAAAAATTGGAACAGTTTCTTTTTCTCTGCAGGGCCAAAGAGACTTTAAGCAGGGCTGCTCTGAATCTTAGTTTAAAATTTCCTCAGATAATAAGGATGAGAAATTGTTTGTGTTCTTGTACGTGGGGGCAAATAGCTGTCTGCAGTCACTGATTGAGCTGCAGTCACCTCTCTTTCTCTTCAATTTCTACTTTGTTCAGTCAGATCATCTCACTTCCTTGGTCCAAAGCCCCGCACTGGAAGATGGTCAGAGTCCTACAAATCTTAAATCACTCACATGGTCCTACATGACCTGGCCACTTAGCTCTGTCTTCACTTCCATTTTCCCAAAAAGCAAGCCTGAAAAAATGCTTACAAGCAAGAAGTTTACTTGGGAAAGTGATTCCAGTGAAGCTGAGAGAGAGAACTAGAGGCAGCAAAATGGAGAAGCATGACCAAGGGTGTATTATGAAGGTGGTTTTCTCTGTGGGCAATGGCAGCTACATCCTGCCAGGCTCCTTTGAGGTCACAGGTCCTCTGTGCCTGCATGTGATAGGGGAAGATTTATTCATCAGCAGTCACAGCCCATTAGTCATGGGCTGCTCCAGGGGGTGATACCTTGGCAGTTCGTGGTGTATTCAGGAGCCAACAGAGCAAAGAAGGGCCTACTGGTGTCCTCCAACCAGGTAGCTCTCGGTGCACAGTGATACGTGCCCTACTTGCTCAGCTGAAGCAGCAATGGCCAGAGCTACAGAGGGACAAGACCAAGAAGATGTAAGTATTCATGGCACTCACCCACCCTGCCACCCACACAACCCCTCTCTGAGCTCCTTTCTGCTATTTTCCCTTTCTTTGGCAGTCCTTCACCAAACCAGGCACCACCTGTCTTAAGGCATATTTGCTTTAACTTTTCTGTCTGTGTGAAATGCTATTTCCCTAGGTTTCTTCAAGTCGTTGTTCAAATTGCATTTCTAAAGGACAGATACTGACTGCTCTCATGAAAATCACAACAGTGCCCTTCCCCCTCTGCCCTACACCCCAAAGTGTTGAAAAAAATTAATAAACAGACATCACACATCCTGTATCCGTAGCAGAGCCCAACAGAAAGAAAGGCTCCTTGGACTCTGTCAGTGAAAAGTCACAGCCTCTTGGTGTGTTACAGCCCTCCCAATTGCCCTTTCCCCTTTAGAGAAGTCTTATTCCTTTGTGAGGAGAGGACTTGCAAACTCTGATTTGCAATTCTCGGCTGATTTTGAATGGGGCTTCCCTGGTGGCTCAGATGATTAGAGAGTCCACCCGCATTGCAGGAAATCTGGATTCGGTCCCTGAATCGGGAAGATTCCCTGGAGCAGAGAAAGACTTCCCACTCCAGTATTTTTGCTTGGAGAATTCTGTGGATAGAAAAGTCAGTTGGGCTACAGTTCATGGGGTCACAAAGAGTCAGACACGACTGAGCAACTAACACACACACACACACACACACACTGATTTTGAATGCATCCATCTTTGCTGGAGAAATATCTGTCAGTCTGTTTGTTTCAAGTCAACACTCTCAAATCTTCACAGCTTTGATCTCTCACAAACTCAATCCCTGAACCTTTCTGTTTTTTCATCTCTTGGCAATTATTACCTTTAAATTTACCTTCTCCCTTATTAATTGTGTTTATCATTTATAACCTGTCCTCCCATCCCTATCTATAGAATTGAAGAAGGAATTCATAGGGCCTGGACTCCATCTTAGGCCTGTTCATGCTGATCATGCTCGGCCACCTTTCCAATGGACTCTGAACTCTGTGTTTAGTGCCTATGAAAACAACAACAGAAGGATAAGATCTCCTCCAGACAGGGGGACCTTGAAGATCGAATCTAGGTTACTCATCGCCTAAGAGAAAACATACACTAATCACCCTTTCCTCCAGACAGGCCATAAATTTTTCTGTATCTTTCGGAGTGTAACCTCAGGCTTATTGATTATTGGCTAATTGTTTGACTGTTTGAGCACATGAGCACATAGCACGTGAATGATGGGGTTATCGGGATTGTATTTTCCTTGGTTTATGTAAGTCTCAAGGGATTTGGGGTGGTGGGTTCAGACACGTGCACATGGGGTATAAAAGATTTTCCCAAATGCTGGTTGGGGTCCTTGGCTAAGAGGAGACTCTGCCTTGGGCCCGCCGGTGTAATAAACTGCACTCCACTATCTGCATTGTCCTTCTGAGTGAGTTTTTTCCTGGAACGCATAGCTGCAACAGAATGGGAGCTCTTTGGGGATCTTTGACTTGTTAAATGATAAACATTTTAAACAGTCTTTGAGGGCAAATTCTGTCTTTTTGTTTCATATGTTTTGATTCAGATAATTCAGTGCAGATCAGTTCAGTTCAGTCGCTCAGTCGTGTCCTACTCTTTGCGACCCCATGAATTGCAACACGCCAGGCCTCCCTGTCCATCACCAACTCCCGGAGTTCACCCAGACTTACATCCATCGAGTCAGTGATGCCATCCAGCCATCTCATCCTCTGCCGTCCCCTTCTTCTCCTACCCCAAATTCCCCCCAGCATCAAAGTCTCCCAATGAGTTAACTCAGATAATTACTCAGGTTCAAAAACTGGAAATCAAGGAACAAAAGGGCTTACCTTTTTGCATTAACTATTATATGTTAATGCTCTTAGAGGAGGTAATCAAAGTGCTCAAGATTAGAAAATGCTAATGCTTAAATTTAAAGCAAATTGCACTTTTATGAATCTTCTAATGGCACCAAGTGCAAATCTCTTGCAATTTAAGTCATTTTCTCCTTATTATAAACCATAGGTCACTTGATGAATATTTAATGTTAAAAAGGTAGTCTAATAGTCTAATAATAGCTAATAATAGTCTAATAATAGCTAATCAACAGCTGTAAGGAAATAGTATTATAAATTTTATTATTGAAACATCATTTAACAAAGTTAGAAATTTCTCACTCATTTTTATTCACCTGCTAAACAGTAAAAGCTTCCATAAAGCCTCTTATCTTTATCCATCAGAGGGCACACAGTGAAAACTACAATCACAGAAAGCTAATCAGATTGGTCACATGGACCACAGCCTTGTCTAATTCAATGAAACAATGAGCCATGCCATGTAGGCCACCCAAGATGGACAGGACATGGTGCAGAGTTCTGACAAAAGTGTCATTTCTTAAGCGCTCAGCTTTCTTTATAGTCCAAATCTCACATCCATACATGGCTACTGGAAAAACCATAGCTTTGACTAGATGGACCTTTGTTGGCAAGTAATGTCTCTGCTTTTTAATATGCTGTCTAGATTGGTCACAGCTTTTCTTCCAAGGAGCAAGCGTCTATTAATTTCATGGCTGTAGTCACCATCTGCAGTAATTTTGGAGCCCAAGAAAATAAAGCCTGTCACTGTTTCCATTGCTTCCCCATCTATTTGCCATGAAGTGATGGGATCAGACGCCATGATATTAGTTTTCTGAATGTTGAGTTTTAAGCCAACTTTTTCACTCTCCTCTTTCACTTTCATGAAGAGGCTCTTTAGGTTCTTCTTCGCTTTCTGCCGTAAGTGGGGTGCCATCTGCATATCTGAGGTTATTGATATTTCTCCTGGCAATCTTGATTCCAGCTTGTGCTTCATCCAGTCTAGCATTTCTCATGATGTACTCTGCATATAAGTTAAATAAGCAGGTTGACAATATACAGCCTTGACGTACTCCTTTCCCAATTTGGAATTGGTGTGTTGTTCCATGTCCAGTTCTAACTGTTGCTACTTGACCTACATACAGATTTCTCAGGGGGCAGGTCAGGTGGTCTGGTATTCCCGTCTCTTGAAGAATTTTCCACAAAATTCCTTGTGATCCACACAGTTAAAGGCTTTGATGTAGTCAATAAAGCAGAAGTAGATGTTTTCTGGAACTCTCTTGCTTTTTCAATGGTCCAACAGATGTTTGTCTTTTGATTTCTGGTTCCTCTGCCTTTTCTAAATTCAGCTTGAACATTTGGAAGTTCACAGTTCAATACTGTTGAAGCCTGGCTTGGAGAATTTTGAGCACTACTTTGCTAGCTGTTCAGTTCAGTTCAGTTCAGTTCAGTCGCTCAGTCGTGTCTGACTCTTCACGACCCCATGAATCGCAGCACACCAGGCCTCCCTGTCGATCACCAACTCCCGGAGTTCACTCAGACTCATGTCCATTGAGTCAGTGATGCCATCCAACCATGTCATCCTCTGTCGTCCCCTTCTCCTCCTGCCCCCAATCCCTCCCAGCATCAGAGTCATTTCCAGTGAGTGTCAACAGTTCACATGAGGTGGCCAAAGTACTGGAGTTTCAGCTTTAGCATCATTCCTTCCAAAGAAATCCCAGGGCTGATCTCCTTCAGAATGGACTGGTTGGATCTCCTTGCAGTCCAAGGGACTCTCAAGAGTCTTCTCCAACA
Organism: Bos taurus; assembly: GCF_002263795.3. Classification (NCBI taxonomy): domain Eukaryota; kingdom Metazoa; phylum Chordata; class Mammalia; order Artiodactyla; family Bovidae; genus Bos; species Bos taurus. The sequence goes on along the minus strand of NC_037328.1, from coordinate 35,484,724 downwards.
CCACAGGTCAAAAGCATCAATTCTTCAGCGCTCAGCTTTCTTCACAGTCCAACTCTCACATCCATACCTGACCACAGGAAAAACCATAGCTTTGACTAGATGGACCTTTGTTGGCAAAGTAATGTCTCTGCTTTTTGAATATGCTATCTAGGTTGGTCATAACTTTTCTTCCAAGGAGTAAGTGTATTTTAATTTCATGGCTGCAGTCACCATCTGCAGTGATTTTGGAGCCCCCAAAAATAAAGTCTGACACTGTTTCCACTGTTTCCCCATCTATTTCCCATGAAGTGATGGGACCGGATGCCATGATCTTCGTTTTCTGAATGTTGAGTTTTAAGCCAACTTTTCCACTCTCCTCTTTCACCTTCATCAAGAGTCTTTTTAGTTTCTCTTCACTTTCTGCCATAAGGGTGGTGTCATCTGCATATCTGAAGTTATTGATATTTCTCCTGGCAATCTCGATTCCAGCTTGTGCTTCTTCCAGCCCAGCGTTTCTCATGATGTACTCTGCATATAAGTTAAATAAGCAGGGTGACAATATACAGCCTTGATAAGTGCTATTGTGCATTAGTGTGAACATTCTTTGGCATTGCCTTACTTTGGAGTTGGAATGAAAACTGACATTTTCCAGTCCTGTGGCCACTGCTGAGTTTTCCAAATTTGCTGTCATATTGAGTGCAGCACTTTCATGGCATCATTTTTTAGGATTTGAAATAGCTCAACTGGAATTCCATCACCTCCACTAGCATTGTTTGTAGTGAGGCTTCCTAAGGCCCTATTGACTCCACTTTCCAGGATGTCTGGCTCTAGGTGAGTGATCACACGATCATGGTTATCTGGGTCATGAAGATCTTTTTTGTACAGTTCTTCTGGTTATTCTTGCTACCTTTTCTTAGTATCTTCTGCTTCTTTAGGTCCATACAATTTCTGTCCTTTATTGTGCCCATCTTTGCATGAAATGTTCCCTTGGTATCTCAAATTTTCTTGAAGAGATGAAGCAAAGTTAGAAAAAAAATGTGCACCATTTGAGACACACTAGCAAATTGAACTCCAGAATGTACTCACAGAGATTAATTAACACACCAGATTGTCTTCATTATAGCCAACATTGCTTTTTTTTTGTTTTTTAAGTTTGCTGATTTAGTAGTTAAAGTAAAAACTGACCTCACAATGACGAGCATTCTCTCTTACACCTGCTGCTTTTTGATATGATGTTCTGTACTTTTCCCAAATTATTTTGTCAAAAAGTAAGTGGAAGCCTCCTATTGTTTGTGTACATTTCTCATTTGAAACAAGAATTATTGTTCAATTATATCATCATCCATTGAGAATAGTCCTCTGAGCAATTTATAACCAGGGAGTCCTCATTATCTGTAAAAGCCGTTTGTAATCAATTTAGTTAAATGCTTCAGTGAAGCTGAAAGAATTGCCTCCTAAATATTTATCATGATTACACGCCAAGAGTATAATGTATACATAGCTAAAGCATGAGTTTCAGAATAACAACTCTGAGCAGACCTGTCTCTCTAAATCTTAGCATCAATCAGTCAGTGATGACCACAAATTTAATTAGTATCAGTTGATATTGACTAAATAATATAAACAGTAAATTACAATGATTCAATTTTGAGTAATGAGTAGCGGAAGTTTTCTCTCCTTCCAAATCATAAAGTGCAAAGTTAAGCCCATGTGATTTACAGCTGAAACCACTTTCCTATTAGTTCAACATTTAAATAGTTTTTCATGACTGCTCCTGTTTATCTCTGTATGCCTATGATACAAGTATATGTTGGGAGACAGGCAAAGTGTGTCTCAGAATTTTTCTACCCTATGCCTATAGAAAATCTGAATAATCTTGATCTCTCTTTTGAATTCTATATTCAATTACCTAGTGGCTGTTCTTAAGAGAATTAAATTCCAAATATTCAAAGTTGAATTTTCATCTTTCCACTCACAACTTTGCTTATGCCTAGTATTCCCTATCTCACTGAGTGGCTTCACCATCTTCCTAACTGCTTAATTCAGAACCCAGAAGAATGATACAAAAAAGATCTTCATGACCCAGATAACCATGATGGTGAGATCCCTCACCTAGAGCCAGACATCCTGGAGTTTGAAGTCAGGTAAGACTTAGGAAGCATTACTATGAACAAAGCTAGTGGAGGTGATGAAATCCCAGTTGAGCTATTTCAAATCCTAAAAGATGATGCTGTGAAAGTGTTGTACTCAATATGCCAGCAAATTTGGAAAACTCAGCAGTGGTCCCAGGACTGGAAAAGGTCAGTTTTCATTCCAATCCCTAAGAAATGCAATGCAAAAAAAAAAAAAAAAAAAATGTTCAGACTACCACACAATTTTACATATCTCACATGTTAGCAAAGTAATGCTCAAAATTCTCTAACCTAGGCAGTACATGAATTGAGAACTTCCAGATGTCCAAGCTGGATTTAGAAAAGGCAGAGGAACAAGAGATCAAATTGCCAAGGTCCATTGGATCATAGAAAAAGCAAGAGAGTTCCAGAAAAACATCTACTGCTGCATTGACTACGCTAAAGCCTTTGTCTGTGTGGATCACAACAAACTGGAAAATTCTTCAAGAGATGGGAATACCAGACTACCTGACCTGCCTCCTGAGAAATCTGTATGCAGGTCAGGAAGCAACAGTTAGAACCCGACATGGAACAGCAGACTGGTTCCAAACTGGGAAAGAAGTACGTCAAGGCTGTATATTGCCACCTTGCTTATTTAATGTATATTCAGAGTACATTATGTGAAATGTTGGGCTGGATGAAGCACAAGCTGGAATCAAGATTGCCAGGAATGATTTTGATAACCTCAGATACAGATGACACCATCCTTATGACAGAAAGTGAAGAACTAAAGAGCCTCTTGATGAAAGTGAAGGAAGAGAGTGAAAAAGTTGGCTTAAAATTCAGCATTCAGAAAGCTAAGATCATGGTATCCGGTCCCATTAGTTCATGGCAAATATATGGGGAAACAATGGAAACAGTAACAGACTTTATTTTCTTGGGCTCCAAAATCACTGCAGATGGTGACTTCAGCTTTGAAACTAAAAGATGCTTACTCCTTGGAAGAAAAACTATGACCAACCTAGACAGCATATTAAAAAGCAGAGACCTCACTTTGCCAACAAATGTCCATCTAATAAAAGCTATGGTTTTTCCAGTAGTCATATATGGATGTGAGTTTGGATTGTAAGAAAGGCACTGAAGAATTGATGCTTTCACACTGTGGTACTGGAGAAGACTCTTGAGAGTCTCTTTGATAGGAAGGAGATCAAATCAGTCAATCCTAAAGAAAATCAACCCTGAATATTCATTGGAAGGACTGATGCTAAAGCTGAATTCTCAATATTTTGGCCACCTGATGCTAAGAGCCAACTCATTGGAAAAGACCCTGATACTGGGAAAGATTGAAGGCAGGAGGAGAAGGGGACGACAGAGGACGAGATGGTTGGATGACATCACCAATTCAATGGACATGAGTTTGAGCAAACTCTGGGAGATAGTGAAGGATAGGGAAATCTGCTGAAGTCCATGTAGTCCTAAAGAGTTGGACATGACTGAGTGACTGAACAACAACAAGGAACCCAGAAGTACATGATGTCCTCCACCATTTATTTAGAATCTAAAGTTTCTAGGCCAGTACTTAACATTCTTTAATGTGTATACAAATCACTGAGATCTTGTTTGGCTACTAATTGAGGTAGTTCTTAGGAATTCTGCATTTTTAATAAGCTCCAAAAAGATGCCAAAGAGTCTGGTCCACAGACTATAATTGGAGTAGCAAGATGCTAGGAAATCTAGGAGCTAAGATGCTATGGTGACCTGAGGTCATGGTCTCAAGTAGCTTATACTGTAATAAAAGGAGACAGAAAATGAACAGATATACAGAAAAAATAGGCATTGTGAAAAAAAATAAGACGTAAATAGGCATAGTATAAAGGGAGAAGAGAGTGCTAGTTAAGCTATTTAATAGTGTGGTCAGGATGAACCTTTCTGATAAAGTGACATTTGAACCCTTGCATGAGAAGCAAAAGTAGAAAAAAGGATTCCAGATTGAAGTTGTTTATCTCCTTTTCCCCATCCCTACAGCCTGAGTTCTAACTTTGGGCCATTGCAGAGGGCCTCTTTCCACTTAAACTAGTCTCTGACCCATTCTCTACACTGCTTTCAGAATGATCTTTAAAAGCATAAGTTCAGTCAAGTCATCTTCTGAAAGTTCCTAGTGGCTTGCATTGTGCACACTATAAAATATGATTAAACACTCTGTGAACCTCACTGCATTAGCTTCCTCTTTCCAGTGCTATCATGGTGAAGTAAATAGTGGCTGAGCATTCTTAATGTATAATACATTCCTTTCAGCTTTTAAATAACTGCTTGCTGTATCATTGCCATTTTTTAGATCCTTGCTGAATCTTTTAATGCATTGTTAAAATGCTCAAGTAAGCAAGAAACATTCTTCCCATCCTCAATTTCTGTTTTTATGGAGAAAATGTAGGCTTTTTCAACTCTGAATGTTTGCAAAAAAAAAAGTACTTTTTTTTTTTTTATTACTGTAGTATAGTTGATTTACAATGCTGCATTAGTTTCAGGCAACATATGGGGAAAAAGTACAGCAAGATACGGGAAAAATTTTTTAAATGGATATATGTACATGTATAGCAAAGATGGCCTTTTATATTTCAGATTTTAATTTCTCCTACAAATGGTGGGCAATAAATTTAGAACTTCCTTAAACATGTGCAAATTCCCAAGATCCCTATTTGCTATGAGAAAACATGTTGACTTGGTTTTAGTAAGCTAGAAGTATACATTTTCCCCAAAAATGAAAATTTAAAGAAGTGCCAACTCTGCATACTTGATTTATCCTTTTAAAAGTATTGTCTCATTTGCTCTTTTTCTTGTGCATCACCTACCTGATGGACATGAGTTTGAGCAAGCTCCAGGAGTTGGTGATGGACAGGAAGCCTGGTGTGCTGTAGTCCATGGGGTCGCAAAGAGTCTGACACAATTTAGCGACTGAACTGAACTGATCTGTGATTAACTAATGGAGTTATAGCCCTAGTAACCAAAAAGAGAATTGGTGATTGCATACATTCTCAGAATCTTAATGAGAATAAAGGCATGCCAAGTCTATGTTGAGAGCTACTTATCAATTCATAGATGCTTATCTCCTCACATAAAGGAGAAGTTATTCTACAAGAAAAACCTGTACCAAGATGAGAGCTTTGAAAAAAACTGAGGCCCTTATAATCCAAGGTAGTTCCTGTACATATCCAGTTGGATGTTAATCTAAAGCCATTTCATGTAGGATGCTGGTCAAGTTAAAGAAAGTCAGGATTCTCTTTCTTTTGTGGCTTTCTTATGACTTGGCAATTTGAACATATGACACTAAGTATACTCTCACAGAACACAGGGTTGGGAACATTTGAATTGTATAATGCAAGGCTTAGAAGCTCAAAGGTTCATGTGGTTCAGCCTAGTCTCTCTTCTTAGGAAAATTCCACGGAATAGCAAGACAAACTATGAAGGAAGTGAACTTCTACTTCAAATACCCTAGGCCTAGAATTTGGGGCCCTTTCCCTGCCTCCATTGTATTCTTTCCTATTCAAATTCCCAGAAATGTTCTGACACTACAGTTGAAATAAAGTTTCAATTGTTTTGGAAAACTTACTGGCATAGAACAAAAATGATATATTGTTTTCATGATTTTTTGGATTGTCTGGGTTCAACTGGATGGTTCTTCAGGTCTAGAAAGTATCAGCTGAGGTAATTTATGTATCTGCCTTCCACTGAGAATTGGGCTGTAAGGGGATAGTTCAGGCGGTCTCAGTTACATGTCTCAGAGAAGGCAATGGCACCCCACTCCAGTACTCTTGCCTGGAAAATCCCATGGATGGAGGAGCCTGGTGGGCTGCAGTCCCTGGGGTCGGGAAGAGTCAGACACAACTGAATGCCTTCACTTTCACTTTTCACTTTCATGCATTGGAGAAGGAAATGGCAACCCACTCCAGTGTTCTTGCCTGGAGAATCCCAGGGACAGGGGAGCCTGGTGGGCTGCCGTCTATGGATCGCACAGAGTCAGACACGACTGAAGTGACTTAGCAGCAGCAGCAGCAGCAGTTACATGTCTGGTACCTCAGCTGAGGTGGGTGGATGAAACTGCTTGAGTTTAACTGGTCTTTTCTTCCCAACAAGATTCAGCTTCTAACATGGGGCTCAGCTTTCCAAACAGCAAAAGTGAAAGCTATCAGGTCTATTTTTGGCTTGTCCCAGACTGATATAGGGTCACTGTGCCACATTCTTTGGGTCAAAACAAATCGCATGGCAACATATATTAAAGAAAGGGGATATTAACTCTATTTCAGGATGAGAACAGCATACATGTGCAGGAGTGGAAGTTATTTCTGCTGCCCATTTTTGGAAATAATTTACCAAATAGAATCTTTTTCTATAATTCTATTCAATTTCAACTTTATTTATAAATTGTGAAATCAAAGTATTACTGTCCTCCCTTAAAGAAATTCCAAACCTTATCAAATTAGCAGAATTTTTTAGCGATAGTAGATACTCCCTGGAACCATCTAATCAAGATATAGATTTTATAGACCATATTTTTGTTTCCCATAATTTACATGTTGAAGTTCTAACTCCCATTATGGTGGTGTTTAGAGGTGAGGTCTTTGGGAGGTAATCAGGTTTAGATGAGGTAATGAGGATGGAGCTTCCACAATGGATCAGAGTCTTTATAATAATAAGAAAAAAGAAGACCAGAGCTTGTTTTCTCTTCCATGTAAGGACAGAGAAAAGGCATTTGTCTTCAAGTCACAAAGAGGACTGTCACAGAAACCAAATCTGTTGACACCTTGATCTTGGACTTCCCAGTCCCCAAATTGTGAGAAGTAAACATGTCATTTAAGTCAGTCAGTCTATAAATTTCCTTATAGGAGTAAGGGTGACTAACATAGTAGGCAAAGCTAATTCTTTATCTAGAAAAATACTCAGGACTTTCCCCACTAACAGTTCCACTTTGCATTATTTATGTATAAAATCTAAGTGACTTATCACTATCAAATTTCAGTAGCAGGCATCATGATTTTTTCATAATCTAGAAATAAATAGATTAGATTTATAATAGATTAGAAATAAATAGATCAATTTATGCTGAGGTCAATAAAAATAAAGTTTTGGGCTCATGCAGAATATCTTCATGTATTACAGAGCTATCACTGAAATTCAGATTATACATTATAATAAACATAATATGTAATAATATTAAAATTATGTTTATTCTTGTTGTTCACGGACCTATGGGGCTACCAGGGCAGCTCTGATTCAGGGTGTGGGTCAGCTGGGCTATAGAGGGGGTTCCCGTGTTCTCCGTGGGTTTCATTCTAGGACCAGCAGGTATCCAAGGCATATGCTTCTTAGAGAGCTAATAAGGGCATTAGAAAGCAAGCAGAAGTGCACAATATTTGTTAAGACCTGGTAAGACCTGGAGAAGGGAATGGCCATGCACTCCAGTATTCTTGCCTGGAGAATTCCATGGACAGAAGAGCCTGGTTGGCTATAGATCATGGGGTTGCAAAGAGTCGGATACGACTGGAGTGAAGTAGCATGCATGGCAAGACAAACCATACTGCACTTGCTGAAACAAGTCAAAACTAACATGCATGGGAGAGGGCACTGTATTTCACAGACTCAAGGTCCCTGCAAGGTCATATGCAGAGGAGAGAACTAAAGAATAGCAAACAGTATTCCCATGTACTCACAGCAGGACAAATCCCATAGATTGACCAAATCTGTGGACACACGTGGAGTGGCATATATAGTACGTAATGAGTTAAAGATAGATGATCTTGAATCATCTAGAAAACATTGCATAATGTTCAATAATTTTAGTTCTTTAGCAAATCAAAATGTTTTTAAAACATTTTAACACCAAAAACGATTGTCTCTAATTTCACCAAACAATTATTTTTTTTGTTATGATGCCATATAATTGATACTATTGTATTTAATTAAAAACTCCTTCTAGTATCCTATTTAAGACTATAATTCCTATACTCCATAATCATATTGTTCAGAGTTTTCTCTATATTCACACTAAAACTGTAGTAGAGCTGAACTTTAAAAAAAGAGATACTTTCTTAATTTTAATTTTATCTAAGGAAATTCTAGAAATATATTCTAAAATAAGGAAAGCATAAGCATTCAAAACTGCCCATACTTCTACTCCACCATACTGAAACAACATTTAATATGCTTTTAACATGTTTCTTTTCCTTTGAACTTGTAACTATTGGAGAAAATCATCAAGAAGACCTGACTGCCTTCTGATGCTTGACTGTGACCTGGGGAATTGAGTCTCCTCACCTGCTCCTTGTCCTTGGATTGTAAGTTCTGTCCGCATTCCTGTCTTGGAGTTGCTTTTGGGACATAGCCATGAAAGAGCAATATGTTGTTGAAGCCATCTGGATGGTTTATGTGACCGAATCCAGTATTTAGACCTCTGTATAAACTTTTATATACAGATTCTGATTGGCAAGTGCCAAGATATACTCGTCTTGCACCGGCCCAAAACAAACCTCTTCTGTTCGTCAGTTCCCTTGCTTATTAAACCTGACACCTACAAGTCTAAAATGATCTGCCTGTTTCTTCTGTCTCTACTTGCCTCCCGTGTGTAGGGGCCAGTTCCCACCTGGGGAACTCCCAAGGTTGTCAACCAGGAGTAACAGAACAACATTTTCAAAGATTGTAGCCATAACTTTCACTCTAATAATAATTCATTTTCAGTTCAGTTCAGTTCAGTCGCTCAGTCGTGTCCGACTCTGCGACCCCATGAATCGCAGCACGCCAGGCCTCCCTGTCCATCACAAACTCCCAGAGTTCACTGAGACTCATGTCCATCGAGTTGGTGATGTCATCCAGCCATCTCATCCTCTGTCATCCCCTTCTCCTCCTGCCCCCAATCTCTCCCAGCATCAGAGTCTTTTTCAATGAGTCAACTCTTCGCATGAGGTGGCCAAAGTACTGGAGTTTCAGCTTTAGCATCATTCCTTCCAAAGAAATCCCAGGGCTGATCTCCTTCAGAATGGACTGGTTGGATCTCCTTGCAGTCCAAGGGACTCTCAAGAGTCTTCTCCAACACCACAGGTCAAAAGCATCAATTCTTCGGCGCTCAGCCTTCTTCACAGTCCAACTCTCACATCCATACATGACCACAGGAAAAACCATAGCCTTGACTAGACGGACCTTTGTTGGCAAAGTAATGTCTCTGCTTTTGAATATGCTATCTAGGTTGGTCATAACTTTCCTTCCAAGGAGTAAGTGTCTTTTAATTTCATGACTGCAGTCACCATCTGCAGTGATTTTGGAGCCCCCAAAAATAAGTCTGACACTGTTTCCACTGTTTCCCCATCTATTTCCCATGAAGTGATGGGACTGGATGCCATGATCTTCGTTTTCTGAATGTTGAGCTTTAAGCCAACTTTTTCACTCTCCACTTTCACTTTCATCAAGAGGCTTTTGAGTTTCTCTTCACTTTCTGCCATAAGGGTGGTGTCATCTGCATATCTGAGATTATTGATATTTCTCCCGGTAATCTTGATTCCAGCTTGTGTTTCTTACATATTACCAAACTTATTAATGTTCTTAACAATTGTGGTTCATGAAATTAAAACACATGAATTAAGTTGGAAATACATACTACTGTTCTCTCTAGCCCCTTGTCTCTTTTGATGTGCTAGGATACAATACAGTTAAGCTTTCTAGTTGGCTCTAGTGGTAAAGAACCTGCCTGCCAATGCAGGAGACATAAGAGATGGGGGTTCGATCCCTGGGTTAGGAAGCCTCCCTGGAGGAGGGCACAGCAACCCACTGCAGTATTCTTGCCTAGAGAATCCCATGGACAGAGGAGCCTGGAGGGCTACAGTCCATAAGGTCACAAAGATTCTGACATGACTGAAGCAACTTAGCACACGTGCCTAGGTTCAGGAATACCTGGTTTTGTGCTTCACTTTATTGTGCTTTGCAGATCCTGAGGGCTTTTTTTTTTCTTCAGGTTTTTTCATGTTTGTGGCAACACTTACTTCAAGCAAGTACATCAGCACCATTTTTCCAACAGCATTTGCTCACTTCATGTTTCTGTGTCACATTTTGGTAATTCCCCAGATATTGCAAGCTTTTCCATTATTATTATATTTGCTATGGTGATCTGTAATCTGTGACCTTTGATTTTATGACTGTAATTGTTTTGGGGAGCCATGATCCATGCCACCCATATAAGACAGTGAACTTAACCAGTAAATGTTGTGTGAGTTCTAACTACTCTACCAACTAGCCATTCCTCCATCTTTCTACCTCTCCTTGGGCCTCCCTATTCCCTGAGATAGAACAATATTAAAATTGGGCCAATTAACAACCATAAAATGGCCTCTAGGTAATCAAGTGAAAGGAACAGTCACACACCCCTCACTTTCAATCAAAAGCCAGAAATGATTAAGCTTAGTGAGAAAGACGTGGAAAGCAAAGATAGACCAAAAGTTGGCCTCTTGTACCAAAGAGTTAGCCAATTTATGAATGCAAAGAAAAAGTTCTTGAAGGAAATTAGAAGTGCTACTCTAGTGATCACATAAATGATAAGAAAGCAAAACAGCCTTCTTACAGACATGGAGAAAGTTTTAGTTGTTTGGATAGAAGATCAAACCAGCCTCAACTTTCCCTTAAGTCAAAGCTTAATTCAGAGAAGGTCTTAACTCTATTTCTGTTAAGACTGTGAAGGTGGAGCAGAAGAAAAGTCTGAAGCTCCCCGAGTTTAGTCCATGAGATTTAAGGAAAGAAGACATCGCCATAACATAAAAGTACAAGGTGAAGCAGCAAGTGCTAATGTAGAAGTTAAAGCATGTTATCTGGAAGATCTAGCTAAGATAGTTAGTGCTACGCTCCAACAGTAGAGAATCTGCCTGAAATGTGGGAAACCCATGTTGGATCCCTGGGTAGGGAATATCCCCTGGAGAAGGGCAAGGCAACCCACTCCAGGATTCTTGCTTGGAGAATCCCATAGACAGAGGAGCCTGGCAGGCTACAGCCCATGGGGTTGCAAAGAATGGGACACAACTGAGTGACTAACGCTTTCACTTTCACTTTCAAAAAATAGATTTTCTATGTATACAAAACAGCCTTGTATTGGAAGAAGATGCCATTCTAGTTCTCTCAAGAGAAGTCAGTGCCTGATTTCAAAGTATCAAAAGACAGGTTAACTGTCCTGTTTGGGGCTAATGCAGCTGGTGACTTGAAGTTGAAGCCAATGCTCACTTAACATTGTGAAAATCCTAGTGTCCTTAAGAATTGTGCTAAATCTACTCTGTCTGTGCTCTATACACGAAACCACAAAGCCTGAATGACAGCACATCTGCTTATAATATAGCCTGCTAAATATTTTAATCCCAAATTTGAGACCTATTGCTCAGAAAAGAAGATTCCTTTCCAAATATTACTGCACATTGACAATGCACCTGGTCACCCAAGAGCTCTGATGGAGATGTTCAAGATTAATGTCATTTTTATCCTTGCTAGCAAAGCATCCATTCTGCAACCATAGATCAAAGAGTAATTTTGACTTTTGAATCTTATTATTTAAGAAGTATATTTTATAGGTTTATAGCTGCCATATGTAGTGATTTATCTGATGAATTTAGGCCAGAGTAAATTGACAACCTTCTGGAAAGGATTTACCATTCCAGATGCTTTTAGAACACTTGTGATTCATGGGAAGAGGCCAAAATATCAACATTAATAGGAGTTTGAAAGAAATTGATTCCAACTTTGATGGATGACTTTGAGGGATGCAAGACTTTAGTGGAGGAAGTAACTGCAGATGTGGTGGAAACCGCAGGAGAACTAAAATTAGAAATGGAGCCTGGTGATGTGACTGAATTGATGCAATCGCATGATAGAACTTGAACAAGGAGTTGTTTCTTCTAGATTAGCAAAGAAAGTGGTTTCTTGAGACGAAATCTGCTCTTGGTAAAGATGCTGTGAAGACTGTGGAAATAGCATCACAGGGCTTAGAATATGAAATAAACTTTGTTGATATCACAGTCACTCCACTTAGAAAATGCCACAGCCATTCCAACCTTTACCAGCCATCATTAATCAGTCATCAGCCATCAACATCAAGGGAAGACCCACCACCAGCAAAAAAGATTATGACTTGCTCAAGATTTAGATGATGCTTAGCATTTTTAAGCAATAAAGTATTTTAAAATTAAGATATGTGTATTTTTAGACATAATGTTATCACACATTTAACAGACTACAGAATAAGGTAAACATAACTTTTATATGCACTGAAATTTAATTAAAAAGCAATTTACTTTATTAACAATATTTGTTTTATTGCAGTGGTCTAGAACTGAACCTGAGACTTCCCTGGTGGCTCAGACGCTAAAGCGTCTGCCTACAATGCGGGAGACCTAGGTTGGATCCCTGGGTCGGGAAGATCCTCTGGAGAAGGAAATGGCAACCCACTCCAGTACTCTTGCCTAGAAAATCCCATGGATGGAAGAGCCTAGTAGGCTACAGTCCGTGGGGTCGCAAAGAGTCGGACACAGCTGAGCGACTTCCCCTCACCTCTTCACCTCAGAACTGAACCAGCGATTATCTCTGAGGTATGGTTGTATTTAAAAATTAGGGCAAATTGTATGACAAGTTCTATTAATATTATTTAAACTATTTCATTGAATTTAAAAGCCATTCATTTTGAAAGGGGAAAAAGAGAAATTTAGTTACAAGTTAAAGGTTTTTATAGTCACAATGCAATAATTATATTTCTATAAAATATATTCATGTATTATTCCTTATAAATTGGACATGAATTTATATTGTAAGTTGAAATACCAACAAATGCCCCCAAACTATATATTAACATATTAATGATAAAACTATAGTAAGTTCCGAATACATGTACCCATATCAAAATCATTCAAGCTATTTATTTTCTTTGGAATTTTCTTCCCTTATCTTGCCAAAATTGTGAATCTTATTAGTGATGAACAAGTTTATTTTTCACCTTTAAAATTGTTATTGATAATAAATGTTAGTCACTCAGTCATGTCTGACTCTGCGACCCCATGGACTATAACCTGCCAGGGTCCTCTATTCATGGAATTCTCCAGGCAATAACACTGGAGTTGGTAGCCATTCCTTTCTCCAAGGGATCTTCCTGAACCAGAGATTGAACCCAGCTCTCCCACACTGCAGGCAGATTCTTTACCATCTGAGCCGACAGGGATGGGTCTTCCCTGGTGGCTTAGATAGTTATTGATAATAAAACCTCTAAATTTACTTACCTTAAATAATTCTTTCATTCTCTGAATTCTTAGAGTGTTTATTGACTATGACTGCTCTTTGAAATTTAGCTGATGTTGATTTGTATTTTAGTTATCTTTTATAGGGGCTTCTCTGGTGGCTCAGACAGTAAAGAATCTGCCCACAATGTGGAAGCCCGGGTACAGTCCCTGGATCAGGAAGATCCGGTGGAGAAGGGAATGGCAACCCACTCCAGTACTCTTGCATGGGAAATTCCATGGACAGAGGAGCCTGGTGGACTACAGTCCATGGGGTCACAAAGAGTCAGACACGACTGAGTGATTAACACCCACTTACTCATCTTTTATGTGTTATATCTCTCCCAAAAGATCATAAACTCTTGGATCTTGGGAACTGACTCTTATAACTGTGTCCCCTGGGCCTCACATGGTATCCAGTTGTGATTATTGGAAGTCAGAGGAATTCACTACGGAGTAATGGATTTTGAAGTTTCATTAAATTGTATGATGATTGATAAGGAGAAATCACAAATACACATATACATACTTTATTGTTGTACTTTTGTTTATGTAATTTCTTCAAGTAATTTGAGGGGGGAAAGATAAATAAAATGCGTATTTTAGAGCTAGTTTGGTAAATTCTCTAAAGGGTCAGATAATAAATATTTTAGATTTTGCCAGCTATATTATCTCTGTTGCAACTGCTCAGCTCAGCTGTTAAGTGTGAGAACATCCACAGACCTTGCACAAATAAATGAGCAGAGCTATTTTTCAATGAAACTACATTAACCAAAGCAGGTGGTAGAATAGATTCTTCTGCCTAACCTGGTGTGTGGTTCTAGAGTGTTGACCAGGATATATTAAACCAAAAAAACATAAATCTTGTTTCATTTGTACTTAGCACTTCCCTGTTGGCTCAGCTGGTAAAGAATCTGCCTGGAATGTAGGAGACCTGAGTTAGATCCCTGGGTCTGGAAGATCCCCTGGAGAAGGAAATGGCAACCCATTCCAGTATTCTTGCCTGGAGAATTCCATGAACAAAGGAGCCTGGTGAGCTACAGTCCACAGTGTCACAAAGAGTTGGACAAGACTGAGCAACTACCACTTCACTTCACTTAGGTCTATGGACTATATTAACCAGTGTTCACATGCTAAGGCCTCACATGAGTTTTTCTCACATGCTCCCTCATATTCAGCAAAGTTTATGCTAGCAAATAAGTCTAATGCTGGCTTTGGAATTGCAACTTGAAAATACCTTGTGGTGCAGCATAACTTTTCTTTGTTTTAAAAGTATACTCCCTCATGAACCTGTGGTTTTGTGGTAAGATTGTTTATATAAAATAATAAAATAAGTCCTATTGAGAATTGAAACAGCCAATTGATATTTACTCCTGATTCAGAGTTCATTTTAATCATTAAATATAATTTTTTATTATGCTTCATGGAAAATAAATAGAGGAACAATGGAAACAGTGACAAACTTTATTTTCTTGGGCTCCAAAATCACAAGTTCCAGGTGGCCCTAGTGATAAACAACCCATCTGCCAATGCAGGAGACATAAGAGATGCGGGTTTGATCCCTGGGTCAGGAAGATCCCCTGGAAAAGGAAATGGCAACCCACTTCAGTATTCTTGCCTGGGGAATCACATGGACATAGAAGCCTGGTGGGATACAGTCCGTAGAGTCGCAAAGAGTCGGACGCAACTGAAGCGACTTAGCATGCAGCATGCATGGTTTTTCCAGTAGTCATGTATGGATGTGAGAATTGAACCATAAATAAGGCTGAGTGCCAAAGAATTGATGTGTTTGAACTGTGGCATTGGAGAAGGCTCTTGAGAGCCCCTTGGACTGCAAGGAGATCAAGTCAATCCTAAAGGAAATCAATCTTGAATATTCATTGGAAAGACTGATGCTGAAGCTGAAGCTCCAATACTTTGGCCACCTGATGCAAAGAGCCAATTCATTGGAAAAGATCTTGCTGCTGGGAAAGATTGAAGGCAGGAGGAGAAGGGGATGACAGAGGATGAGATGGTTGGATGGCATCACTGACTCGATGGACATGAGTTTGAGCAGACTCAGGGAGACAGTGAAGGACAGGGAAGCCTGGCGTGCTGCAGTCCATGGGGTTACAAAGAGTCAGACATGACTGAGGGACTGAAAAACATCATTTTTTTAAATTAATTAATAAGTACATTTGGGAATCTATTAAACAAATATCACTTTAAGGGTTATTCCAGGCACCAGGAAAACGATACAACTATCTCCCTCCATCCTGTTTGTCTTAGAAGGACATTTGATGTGCATCCATTGTTCGTCTCTCTCTGATGTGGCTCCAGATTTTCTTCAGAAAAGATTACAGTTAGACAATCATCTGTTTAATTCAAAACATACTGAGTTTGTCCAAAGTTAAGCTTTGGCATTTATTTACAGTTATTATTTTAAAAAATAGTATTAGTCTTGTTTTTGAGAAAAGTTTGTTTTCCGGACAGTAGTCAATAGCTCCAGGTAAATTTTAATAATTTCTGTTTGCTTGGCTCTTGATGTGTGATACTGCCACCTGCTGGTATATTTGAAGAAATGTCAGTATCATGAATAAAAGCAATTACATGTGGAACATAGTGTAAAAATGCGTTCAGTTCAGTTGCTGAGTCATGTCTGACTCTTTGCGACCCCATGGACTGCAGCATGCCAGGCTTCCCTGTCCATCACCAACTCCTGGAACTTACTCAAAATCATGTCCATCGAGCCGGTGATGCCATCCTACCATCTCATCCTCTGTCATCTCTCCTTGCCTTGAATCTTTCCCAGCATCAGGGTCTTTTCAAATGAATCAGCTCTTCGCATCAGGTGGCCAAAGTATTGGAGCTTCAGCTTCAGCATCAGTCCTTCCTATGAATATTCAGGACTGATTTCCTTTAGGATTGACTGGTTGGGTCTCCTTGAAGTCCAAGGGACTCTCAAGAGTCTTCTCCATCACCAGGGTTCAAAAGCATCAGTTCTTCGGTGCTCAGCTTTCTTTATACTCCCACTCTCACATCCATACATGACTACTGGAAAAACCACAGCTTTGACTAGACTGACCTTTTTTGGCAAAGTCATGTCTCTGCTTTTTATATGCATTAGGAGAAACTGCTGCTGCTGCTGCTGCTAAGTCGCTTCAGTCCTGTCCAACTCTGTGCAACCCCATGGATGGCAGCCCACCAGGCTCCCCCGTCCCTGGGATTCTCCAGGCAAGAACTTTAAAATGCATTAGGAGAAACTAGAAATGCTTTTTAAAAATGCATTAGGAGGAGCTAGAAAATTGAATAATTATGAATACTAACTTGAGGTATGTAAAGTTAATTCACCTAGTTAGTATGTATTTTATTTTTCAGAGGCTCACTATTAAATGCAGTGAAATTCTCTATCTTAGACCTTTAGCAAAGTTTTTTATAACTGTAAAACTTTCTAAATTTCTTCATGAGTAGTTTCCAACTTTAGTTACTAAAATTGTTTTCATTCAGATTTTTTGCTTTGAAATTTTTAAAATATTTCTCTATACTTCTCAGCTTTCTCAAACAGAACATTGAGAACATAATTTAGCCGATGCTTACTCATCAATAGCAAGCATGCCCTCAATCAACTTTCCACTCTATTTCCCAAGTCAACTGATGAGCAATCATTGCCTGCCAGTCAGAGTATTTCATGATACTAGCCACTCTCCTTCCCTTCAATTTTCTTTTTATAACCTCTTATATTCATGGAAACTACCTATCCACTGAACAACTGCTTTTAAAATAAAAATCTTAAACAATCAGAATGGAAGTATTAGTGTCAGAATGCAAAAAAAGAAAAAAAAAAGGTTCAATAGTAGAGTATTTGTAGGAGAAGAGAAGACAGATCTCTACCTTAGAAAGTTTTCATCTTTTCTTTTTTTTTGTAATAGATGAAGGAACCAAAAGTTTTAGCACCATGTGTTCAATCTCAGTGCATGCTAAGTCACTCTCTGTGACCCTATGGACTCTAGCCCACCAGGTTCCTATGTCCATGGGATTCTCCAGGCCAGAATACTCGAGTGGGTGGCCATTTCCTTCTCCAGGGGATCTTCCTGACCCAGGGATCTTCTCCTGTATTGCAGGCAGATTCTGTACTGCTGAGCCAGCGGGGAAGCCCATTCACTCTTAATAACTGATGCCAACTTTCATCTCCCCATTCCTTCAACATCTTTCCAACAACAGTTAACTGCTCTTTTCTTGGGGCAGAAAAATAGAGGAAAAACCCACAGATCAGATTCACCCTGAAGGTCAAATAATGTAGCAGACAAGTTTATATAAATGTAGTTTCCTCACATCAACTTTCTGAGCATTTCTAGAACCCTCTCTGGTAACGATTCTGCATTTAGTATCCATGCCTTTATCCTGCTCTCCAGTTATACAGTGACCTTCACTAAATATCCACTACTGGAATATTCACTGTCTCCATTAATGCAGCCATCAGTATGTCATTACCTTCCTTGGACTTTGCTACATGGCTTCCAATAATTTTTTTTTTACTCCATTTTTGGGGATTTGTTTTAGCTGCTCCCTGAGGCTTGAGGGATCTTAGTGCCATGAGCAGGGGTTGAATGGCCCCCCTACCCCCACCCCCAGTGCGGTGGAAGCATGGAGTCTTAACTGTACTGCCAGGAAAGTCTCCTACTCCATTTTTAATAGTAAAATTTTAAGTGCTTTTGCCATAAGCTACCTTAAACTCCTTTAAAAATAGCCTAGGTATAAAGAGTAAACATAGTCAATAAATAAATACCTGTTGTAG
The DNA here is from genome assembly GCF_002263795.3 of Bos taurus. NCBI lineage: Eukaryota > Metazoa > Chordata > Mammalia > Artiodactyla > Bovidae > Bos > Bos taurus. The sequence goes on along the minus strand of NC_037328.1, from coordinate 35,466,578 downwards.
GCTTTTATTTCCCCTGAAGACCTTTTCCTGAAAAATGATCATTAGGACTAGTGAATTAATAAGTTCCTGGCTAAGGCTTTGCGTGGTTGACCCTTTTCAAAACACTTGCATAAACCAAAAGGAGTTAAATGAATGTGAGTTCTTTACCTACTTGATATGTTAGTAGCAGGTTTTGGGTAAGAAACAAGGTCTTGTGAAAGTTCACAATTGTTTTTAGAACCCCAAATCAGAGCTGACTCTACAGGAATTTAACAGTGAAGTTGCCAGGCCTAACCTCATCTTGGTTTCTATTATCATCACAGCCCATTTTGACAAAACAAACAAGCAGAATTTTGAAACTTCCATAGACTTGCTAATGTAAACCAAATCTAATGTGATTTCTACAGGAAAAAATATTTAACACTTTGTAATTCTTACACAAAGCATTAAATCTACCAAAATGTAGCTAAGCCATGCATCATCACCTATCACTGTGGAGAGACACGGCTTGACCTGAAGAGAGAATACTGTGTATTGATTTAAAGCATTAATTTCCTTTGGAGGAGAAAACTCACACTCTTATCCTGTGTTGCTTTATCATTAAATGGTGGTCAATGCTGGCCATCTGCTTGATGAGCAACAGGAAAAGTGACTAATTCTATTTGATGTTAATTTGTTGAGGAATTGAGTTGGCACGTCATTGAGAAAGCCTTCTTTCATTTCCTAAACAACTTATCTCTTTATGTAAGTTTTCTAATAGTACTTTTTCTGTCTCTAAAGAACCATTTTAAAAGACAGGTTTAGTCTCAAGTAAAAGGTTCAGTGTATCCCATTACATTTAAAATTCTAAACCTGTCCTTGGCAACTGTCTAGCCTATCCTTGACAGGACACAATGTACAATTGTGTCATGAAAAATCACTCTGTCGGAGTAAATTGGATACCTTTGAAGATGTGTGGGCTACCAAAACTAGCAGAATGAGATTTAGTAAAAATGAATACTGATTTATCAAGAAGTGCCTGCCTATCTGCAAAAGGTTATTTACTATAAGGAGATGATGACAGATTTTCTGCTTGTGTGTTATTAATGCTTATTGTGAGTAACTAGTAGTCATGGACTTCCTACTTCAAAGGTAGGAAGGTTAAGTGCAAGAGTGCCTATAGAACTGAATGTCCAGTCAACATCCTGATGGCCAAATGCCAAAACTTGGGACCTCCCAAATCACACTAAGTTTTTCCCAAATCATAAAAGTCCTATGCTAGGAAATACAAAGACTCAATTGTTGGCCCATTTGCCTACCTAAGCTGGATCAATGCTGGTATACTTTACCATTGTGGATGCTGATTTGGTATGTGAAGTTTTAACACCAACTTACCATGGAGATTATAGGTAAATATCCGTTCAGTTCAGTTGCTCAGTCCTTTCTGACTCTATGTGACTCCATGGACTGTAGCACACCACGCTTTCCTGTCCATCACCAGCTCCTGGAGCTTGTTCAAACTCATGTTCATCAAGTTGGTAATGCCATCCAACCATCTCATCCTCTGTCATCCCCTCCTCCTCCTACCTTCACTCTTTCCCAGCATCAGGGTCTTTTCAAATGAGTCAGTTCTTAGCATCAGGTGCCAAACTACTGGAGTTTCAGCTTCAGCATCAGTCCTTCCAACGAACATTCAGGACTGATTTCCTTTAGGATGGACTGGCTTGATCTCCTTGCAGTCCAAGGGACTCTCAAGAGTCTTCTCCATCACCATAGTTCAAAAGCATCAGTTCTTCAGTGCTCAGCTTTGTTTATGGTCCAACTCTCACATTCATACATGACTACTGAAAAAACCATAGCTTTGACTAGATGAACCTTTGTTGGCAAAGAAATGTCTCTGCTTTTTAATAAGCTGTCTATGTTGCTCATAGCTTTTCTTCTAAGGAGCAAACATCTTTTACTTCCACAGCTATAGTCACCATCTGCAATGATTTTTGAGCCCAAGAAAATAGTCTCTCACTGTTTCCATTGTTTTCCATCTATTTGTCATGAAATGATAGGACTGGATGCCATGATCTTAGTTTTCTAAATGTTGAGTTTTAAGCCAGATTTTTCACTCTCCTCTTTCACTTTCATCAAGAGGCTCTTTAGTTCTTCACTTTCTGTCATAAGGATGGTGTCATCTGCATATCTGAGGTTATTGATATTTCTCCCGGCAATCTTGCTTCCAGCTTGTGCTTCATCCAGTCCAGCGTTTCTCATGATGTACTCTGCATGTAAGTTAAATAAGCAGGGTGACAATATACAGCCTTGACATACTCCTTTCCTGATTTTGAACCAGTCCATTGTTTCATGTCCAATCCTAATTGTTGCTTCTTGACCTACATACAGATTTCTTAGGAGGCAGGTCAGGTAGTCTAGTATTCCCATCTCTTGAAGAATTTTCAGTTTGTTGTGATCCACACGGTTAAAGGTTTTGGTGTAGTCAATAAAGCAAAAGTAGATGTTTTTCTGGAACTCTCTTGCTTTTTCTGTGATCCACCGGGTGTTGGCAATTTGATCTCTGGTTCCTCTGCCTTTTCTAAAACCAGCTTGAACATCCGGAAGTTCATGGTTCACGCAAATATAGAGCCCACCAAACTTAAAAGCAATGAATGACATTGTGGTAAGCAACCCTTGACTTTGAAATGATGTATTTTCTCAAGTGTTCAAATCAAGTTGTTTGCAGCTTAAAACTGCCAGCTCACCTAGGTAGACATTCACATGATGTTTTATGGATTATGTTTACCAAGAATGGCAGTATTTAAGCAATTTTCTTATTCATAATTACTTTTAAAAACATTTTGATGGAATATTTACAAGATGGAGAAATGTGACAGTGTTAATCTGTTCTTCCCTCAAGCAATAACTGTGCAGTCTATAAAAAAAGCCTATCCTCTTTCTGACATCTGTGTCCACGAAAGGGACCTTTCCTGAGTTGCATTTGACTTGGTAATGCTTTAGCAACATTTGCAGTTTGAGAGGAAATTGCAAAAATGTCTCAAGTAACCATATAGATGACTTGAGTCATACCTTAGGGAAGATGATAAAAAATTAGCTTTGGCTGGTGCTTCATTCTAAGCACATATTTGTAAGATCAGATTGTAGGATGATATGGTAACATTGGTGGCAGTTTTTTTTTTTTTATTTCAAATCCTTTTTCACAGTAGTATTTTGGCTTAAGCTTGTTTTATCATAAATGCCTTGTTCTATTGTAAGATTTACAACTCTCCAGATGTGATATGACATAAGACATTGACAAATAGAGGAAACAATCACATATCTGATCATCTGGAATACGTCACTATCATTGTCAGGGTATGGGCTTCCCAGGTGATGCTAGTGGTAAAGAACCCGCCTGCCAGTGCAGAAGACAAAGAGACCCGGGTTTGATCCCTGTGTCAGGAAGATCCCCTGGAGAAGGGCATGGCAACCCACTCCAGTATTCTTGCCTGGAGAATCCCATGGACAGAGGACCCTGTCAGGCTACAGTCCAAGGGGTCTCAGAGTCAGGCAAGACTGAAGTGACTTAGGATGCATGCATGCTGCTGCTGGTTAGTCCCTTCAGTTGTGTCCGACTCTCTGTGACCCCATGGGCTGCAGGCCGCCAGGCTCCTCCGTCCATGGGATTCTCCAGGCAAGAATACAGGAGTGGGTTACCATGCCCTTCTCCATGGGATCTTCCTGACCCAGGGACTGACACAGGCCTCCCACATTGTAAGAGGATTTTTTACCATCTGAGCCACCAGGGAAGCTACAACCTAGCCAAAATGACATAGAAAAATAACCATCACAGTACCTAATGGAATTAATTTCTCTTTATTACCATTTTTTCTATTAATTTCTCCAAAGCTTGAGTGAAATGACAAAATAGTATCTCATAAGGGGAGGTTGCTACTTTTGAAAAGTTGCTACACTTCATTTTTTGTTAAAATGAAATTGCTTTCCTTAAATAATAATTATTTTACTTGATTTTTGTTTAAAAAACTTGTTTGGGCAGAAGTGAAAAATAGAAAACAATAAATGCTCTGAAAATGGAACGGCTAATCTAAAAGACACCATTGTGGAAAGAAGAGTCTGTTTTTAACAGGTTGCAAAAATAGAAACTTTAAAAGAGCAGTTATTCAAATGAAGGACCTGAACTGGTCAGTGGCATGACTTTTAGAACAAATACACTGGTTTTTTTTCCTAATCTATTTATTTGTTTTTATTATTGGGGCAGTAGAGATTTGGGAATATTTGGTTAGACCAAATGTTGAGAAATATGTAAGTTTGTTTCACACTCTAAATAAGAACTAATTCCTACATGGCACAGATGGCATTCTTTACACCTGCTCTGCATTATCATGATGGTTTGATTCAACAAGCATTCTGAAAATATGTGCATGCCCCAGGATTCACCTCTGCAAAGTCTCTGAGACAAATATTGTGAGCTTTTATTAATATCCCAGGATGGTATATCAACTTACTGTTAGAATACTTGTAAAAGAATATTTCTGATACTATCAAGTATTGCTGATCTTATTTGTGATGCCAATTGTCTTGCTGGTCACATTGTCCTCACTGTTCACTGAATCCATGGTAGGCAAAGGGGGAGCCAAGAGGCTACGAGGAGACTCCAGGAGCTGTAGGAACTGCAGACAAGTTTATTCTCTCCTGGCTGGCACAGCAGCCATAGCAGTATTCTCTCCTAGCTGACGCATCAACTATAGTAGCAGACATGCTGTATTCTCTCCTCTCATGGTTGACCCAATGGACACAGCAGCAGTGATGAGCAGTAAAATTCCACCACTTTCTAGGTGGAGCTCACAAATGCATACCACGCACAATCCCAGCCCATGACCTGGCAAGTACCTCCTGACGCACATGCGCAGTGCTACAAATGAACTCGGCTGTGACACGGTCATTATTTACAAAGGCTTCCCTGGTGGCTCAGTCGGTAAAGAATCCACCTGCAATGCAGGAGACCTTGGTTCGATCTCTGGGGTTGGGTAGATCCCCCCAAAAAGGAAATGGCAACTCACTCCAGTATTCCTGCCTGGAGAATCCCCATGGACAGAGGAGCCTGGTGAGAGGCAGTCCAGGGGATTGCAAAGAGCGGACACAACTGAGTACAGCACAGCACAGGGGCGAGAGAGCCTGAACAACACATCTGGGCTAACATGCTCGCTCCCCACGTATCACAACTGAAAACAACGAACAGACTCAAACTACCAATTTTCCTTTCACCCTCATTGAAACCTCATCTGTCCAATTTTCTGTCTTTCATTATGCCGATGCTGCAACCAAATAGTTTGGTATTAACGAGTGTGACAATTAACATCTATAGACACTTTTAAAAACAACAACAAAACTGTGGTACTAGGGTAGAACGCTCCTTCTGAAATGTCTTCTCAAACTGAGTTTATCATCTAAGGAATCTGATGATTTCTCAGAGGTCTCACTCAGTACAGTTCAGTTCAGTTCAGTTCAGTCCCTCCGTTGTGTCCGACTCTTTTCGACCCCATGAATTACAGCACACCAGGCCTCCCTGTCCATCACCAGCTCCCGGAGTTCACCCAAACTCATGTCACTGAGTCGGTGATTCCATCCAGCCATCTCATCCTCTGTCGTCCCCTTTTCCTCCTGCCCCCAATCCCTCCCAGCATCGGAGTCTTTTCCAATGAGTCAGTTCTTTGCATGAGGTGGCCCAAGTATTGGAGTTTCAGCTTTAGCATCAGTGCTTCCAAAGAACACCCAGGACTGATCTCCTTTAGGATGGACTGGTTGGATCTCCTTGCAGTCCAAGGGACTCTCAAGAGTCTTCTCCAACACCACAGTTCAAAAGCATCAATTCTTTGGTGCTTAGCTTTCTTCACAGTCCAACTCTCACATCCATACATGACTACTGGAAAAACCATAGCCTTGACTAGACGGACCTTTGTTGGCAAAGTAATGTCTTTGCTTTTGAATATCCTATCTGTGTTGGTCATAACTTTCCTTCCAAGAAGTAGCGTCTTTTAATTTCATGGCTGCAATCACCATCTGCAGTGATTTTGGACTGGATAACTTCAAAAGTCCCCTCTGGATTTAATGTTCCTAAGCAATATTAACATGATTGTGCCTGTCAGATATTTTTAATAGTTCCTTCCTGAATGTCAGCCTTCAAGATTAGTTATATTTGTATCATTGGAGAGGGAAGATTGATGAAATTACTTATATAATAATATTGACAGTGTTTGATATTCTTTCATATTAGTCTCTTCAGATCAAAATTAAGAGGCCAAAAAATGAATAATTGAAAGGCCCCCAAAATTACAAATAAACAATCAAATAATCAATAAACATCCTCATTAATGATGAAAAAAAAATCAAAGAGCAATAATCAGATACTGTATTCTTTCCATCTCTCTGTATTTATTGTTCTATACTTTAAGAGTATGTTGAAAACTTCACACACATAAATAGCTAGTCAGAGAGTAAATTTAAAAGGTCTTTATGAATTCATTTTGTAATACACATCTTAACTCTTAAAATATTCCTATTTTTTGAAGAATTCGTTTTCATTTTCCTAACAATTCATTTTTAGTAGTCTAGCTGAAGGAAGCAATCATAGATATTAGCAAATATTTACATACAAAATTTTAATTGCAGCATTAAGTATAATATTGAAATTGCTTTAAATGTTCAATAATTATTGACAGACAAGTTAATAATGAGGAAACATGATGTAGACATTTGATATGTTTTTCAGACTTCATTTTAAGAAATAGAGAAATGCTCATAGTGTTACATAAAAAATGATACAAATATGTAGTGACAGAAATTATTAACCAAGTTCTATTTGACTGACTAAACAGATATATCTTAATGTTTTTCATGCCTCTCCTGTCTTGGTCTTTCCTTTATTACAAGGGAAATGTCATTTGGGAAAGTAGAGGCTATGAGACAGGAGACTGGAATGGAAGAAGTTAAAAATAGCTTTTCTGATCACCAGAGAAGGAGCCTACCATTAAGATGGTTACTATTGCTCCCAACAATGCCAGATCATATGCTCTAACTAAGCACCTAACTTCAATCCTGAACAGAGAAGAAAAAAACCAGTGTGAAAGCATTAGGCAAGTTGCATCAATTATATATACATATAAAAAATGTATGTATAATAATAAATATATATATTACAACTATGGAGAAAATAAGTTTAGGTCTTTAGTTTCTTTAATCAAAATCTTCCTTTACCCTTAACATTTTGTTTGCTAATAATGATATTTACTTTTACTTGTCAATAAACCATATATATATACCACACACACATATATATATTACACACACACGCACACACACACACACACATGTGTATATATAAAATCTATGCTATCTTTCTCACCAGGGATGAAAGTATACCTGTCTAAGAGATAGGAGAGTTGTGTTGTAGAGGTGGTCTTCATTAAGGATGTGTGAAACTCTGAAATTACTGGACAAATGAAATAGATTATAATTAAAAACTGATGTACATTTACATAAAGTTACATCTCAAACACTAAATGCAATAAAAATTTACATAGGCAAGTCTTGATAATAGTTCAGTTCAGTTCCATCGCACAGTTGCATCTGACTTTTTGTGACCCTGTGAACCACAGCACGCCAGGCCTCCCTGCCATCACCAACTCCTGGAGTTTACCCAAACTCATGTCCATTGAATCAGTGATGCCATCCAACCATCTCATCATCTGTCGTCCCCTTCTCCTCCTGCCCTCAATCTTTCCCTGCATCAGGGTCTTTTCCAATGAGTCAGTTCTTCGCATCAGGTGACCAAAGTATTGGAGTTTCAGCTTCAACATTGTTCCTTCCAATGAACACTCAGGACTGATCGCCTTTAGGATGGACTGGTTGGATCTCCTTGCAGTCCAGGGGACTCTCAAGAGTCTTCTCCAACATCAAAGTTCAAAAGCATCAATTCTTCGGCACTCAGCTTTCTTTATAGTCCAACTCTTACATCCATACACAACTACTGGAAAAACCATAGCCTCGACTAGATGGACTTTGTTGGCAAAGTAATGTCTCTGCTTTTCAATGTGCTGTCTAGGTTGGTCATAACTTTCCTTCCAAGGAGTATGTGTCTTTTATTTTCATGGCTGAAGTCACCATCTGTAGTGATTTTGGAGCCCAAAAAAATAAAGTCAGCCACTGTTGCCCCATCTATTTGCCATGAAGTGATGGGACCGGATGCCATGATCTTAGTTTTCTCAATGTTGAGTTTTAAGCCAACTTTTTGACTCTCCTCTTTCACTTTCATCAAGAGGCTCTTTAGTTCTTCTTCACTTTCTGCCGTAAGAGTGGTGTTATCTGCATATCTAAGGTTGATAATGGTTAGGTTGCTTTTATTTTGTTCCCATTAAGCTTTAGAAGGTGAAGATCATTGCCCTCCTCCATGCATCACCTGTGTTCTTAGCAGTCATGAGCTGTGCCACCAGGGTGCCCAAATTAAGTGTTCCTGCCATTTAATCGTAAAATCCAAGTCAGTATATGCCTGATATACGTCTACTTGGACTTCTGTTCTAAATATTTCTGACAGGTTATGGTTATGACGGTCCATAATTATGTTTCTTCAACCATGCCAGAGATGCCTCATATAGAGCACTCTATCCCAGTTTATTCAGTTCATACCTGTTACCCAGGATAATTTTTAATAGAATCCATTTTACTTCTAAAGGCTGTCCATATTTGGATGATAAGTTATATGATCACCTTAATCATAACAAAAGGGACTATTTTAATAAACAGATAACTAGTTGTTATCATCAAAGACTTGTCAGTGGAGGTAATTACCAGGACATAAGAAAGATGTGGTCAGTAACATAATGTAAAACAAGTATTAAAATCTTTTATGTAGAACTAGTCTTGATATTGGCTTAGTGTTAGAAATTGAATTGTTCAATGCATTATGATGATTTTTTAATTCTATTTTTTGTGACATTAAATTTTTGAAGCTTGATTTCCTCATCTTTAACTAAGACTAATAGCTTTATACTAATTTCCCCCAATGAATTGTATAGTTTAGTAAACTGTTCATCTTAAGTTCATTGGAAGAGAAAATATGTAACATTATTTTCAAAGACTTGCCTCTTTCTGTCACATCTACTTTGGTTACTTTTATTTTTTAATTAATGCATCTCATTCTTTGTACTTCCATGAAGCATTATAACTTATTCTGTATCTTCCTAAGAAGCCTAATTTCCTACTAGCCAAAGGGGTTAAGTTAGAATTTTTTAAACTTCCTATGAAATTATTCATTTCATTTTCAAATATAATCTTTTAGATTTTAATGCTAAATATTAATTGAACAGAGTGTAGATGTTCTTTCTCTCCAAGCTATGCATTCAGTAAATAGGATAATACAGCATCACAAATGCACATTTAAAACCACCAGCCAGCATCTAGCTCCTTCCAATGCAATGAATGAGGCCAGGAGTAGGTAGAAACAGACATGATTCTTACTTATCTCAAAGGTGTAATTTAGAAAACATAGAAAAACTTTCATTCTAAAGAAAAAAATACATATGAAGAGATTTTTAAAGAGTTGTATGAAAGTAATATTCTTTTAAGTCTTTTTAAAAAAAATATTCAACAAGCTCCACCTCCTCTCCACATCCCAGACTATTTCTTTGCTTATTTACTTGGATAAAGTTACATTCGGGTTTTTTAAAAAGAATCAGTGTTTGAACATGCTAGTGTAATTAGGATATTGCCCAAGTGGCCATGAAGACATGTGAGAGGGCAGTCCCCATTGCTCCCTGCATTTCCTCCAACATCTTCTGCAGCTTTTCTCATTTGGTCTTCAGTTCAATTCAGTTCAGTTCAGTCGCTCAGTCGTGTCTGACTCTTTGTGTCACATCCATACATGACCACAGAAAAAACCATAGCCTTGACTAGACGGACCTTTGTTGACAAAGTAATGTCTCTGCTTTTGAATATGCTATCTAGGTTGGTCATAACTTTCCTTCCAAGGAACAAGCGTCTTTTAATTTCATGGCTGCAGTCACCATCTGCAGTGATTTTGGAGCCCAGAAAAATAAAGTCTGACACTGTTTCCACTGTTTCCTGCCGGGGTCCAGCCCCGGTGGATCCAGGGAATTCGAAGCGGGGACAGTGTCGGCGAGGATCAGGAAACAATTGCTTAATTAAACGTTAATTAAGGATATAAAGAGTGGTGAAATAAGGATAGCTCAGTGAGGAAATTCAGTGGAGAAAAGAGGCTAAATAATTCAGCCAGAAGGTGAGAGAAAGAACGACATGGGGAGATCAAGCTTAGGTGAACAAGGCCCGCACTTTATTTTCCAAAGTAGTTTTTATACCTTAAGATATGCATAGAGGATAGTGGGGGAAGGGGTAGAGTCATGCAGTAAGCCAGGCTTTCTTCCTGCAAATTTATCATATGCAAAAGTTTAGGTGATTTGCATCATCTTCTGGCCCGGAGGCCTGTTAACATTTTAAGACCCTTTCTTCAGAAAACTTATTTTTCTCTAAAGGTGGTTAGTCAGGCGCCACCCTCCAAAAGCATTAGATAAAGTTGCATTCCTACAGAGCAAAGGTGTGGTGGGCTATAACAAGACAAAGAATTAACTCAAGGGTCCAAGGTTACAAACACTGCCAGGGACACAGCAGGTAAGGGATATGGAGACTTAGCAGCAAACATTGGCCCAACAAGTGAAAGACCCTTCACCAATACAATTTCTAATCAATCTTTTACAGCTCAAAGGAATCTGTATTTAGACAGTTTAGAACATCTCATGCCTCTCACAGTTGGGAGGCTCTGAGCAATCACATGTGGCTGGAAAAACCTATTCAGGCAGGCTAGAGGACTTCCAAAGGAGTTTGTAGGTTGAAACACTATCACACCCAGGAACTTTATTAACTGGAGATATAAGTTAACTCTTTTTTCAGAGAGAGGTAGTGGGGGACAGCCCCCCGTAAAGTCAGAGGTGTAGGCAAGAGCACAAAGCAGAAAGTAGGCAGACTCTGGTTTTGGGGGTAGATGCACGAGAATTTCCAGGGGGACTCCTGAGGCTCGATCCCTGCCTTTGCGTATGCCGAGCCTCCTTCCTCATGACCTTGGCCATGGGCCGAGCTCCTGCTCCCTGCAGTTTCCCCGTCTATTTCCCATGAAGTGATGGGACCAGATGCCATGATCTTCGTTTTCTGAATGTTGAGCTTTAAGCCAACTTTTCCACTCTCCACTTTCACTTTCATCAAGAGGCTTTTTAGTTCCTCTTCACTTTCTGCCATAAGGGTGGTATCATCTGCATATCTGAGGTTATTGATATTTCTCCCGGCAATCTTGATTCCAGCTTGTGTTTCCTCCAGTCCAGCGTTCCTCATGATGTACTCTGCATATAAGTTAAATAAGCAGGGTGACAATATACAGCCTTGACGTACTCCTTTTCCTATTTGGAACCAGTCTGTTGTTCCATGTCCAGTTCTAACTGATGCTTCCTGACCTGCATACAGATTTATCAAGAGGCAGGTCAGGTAGTCTGGTATTCCCATCTCTTTCAGAATTTTCCACAGTTTATTGTGATCCACACAGTCAAAGGCTTTGGCATAGTCAATAATGCAGAAATATATGTTTTTCTGGAACTCTCTCACTTTTTCCATGATCCAGCAGATGTTGGCAATTTGATCTCTGGTTCCTCTGCCTTTTCTAAATCCAGCTTGAACATCTGGAAGTTCACGGTTCAAGTACTGCTGAAACCTGGCTTGGAGAATTTTGAGCATTACTTTACTAGCATGTGAGATGAGTGCAATTGTGTGGTAGTTTGAGCATTCTTTGGCATTGCCTTTCTTTGGGATTGTAATGAAAACTGACCTTTTCCAGTCCTGTGGCCACTGCTGAGTTTTCCAAATTTGCTGACATATTGAGTGCAGCACTTTCACAGCATCATCTTTCAGGATTTGAAAGAGTTCAACTGGAATTCCATCACCTCCCCTAGCTTTGTTCGTAGTGATGTTTTCTAAGGCCCACTTGACTTCACATTCCAGGATGTCTGGCTCTAGGTCAGTGATCACACCATAGTGATTATCTGGGTCGTGAAGATCTTTTTTGTACAGTTCTGTGTATTCTTATCATCTCTTCTTAATATCTTCTGCTTCTGCTAGGTCCATACCATTTCTGTCCTTTATCAAGCCCATCTTTGCATGAAATGTTCTCTTGGTATCTCTAATTTTCTTGAAGAGATCTCTAGTTTTTCCCATTCTGTTGTTTTCCTCTATTTCTTTGCATTGATTGCTGAGGAAGGCTTTCTTATCTCTTCTTGCTATTCTTTGGAACTCTGCATTCAGATATTTATATCTTTCCTTTTCTCCTTTGCTTTTCGCTTCTCTTCTTTTCACAGCTATTTGTAAGGCCTCCCCAGACAGCCATTTTGCTTTTTTGTATTTCTTTTCCATGGGGATGGTCTTGATCCCTGTCTCCTGTACAATGTCACGAACCTCATTCCATAGTTCATCAGGCATTCTATCTATCAGATCTAGGCCCTTAAATATATTTCTCACTTCCATTTGGTCTTAGAGTTCTGCTATCCTAATTGCCTTTCCTCCAGTTCAATTACTGCTCATTTTTAATGCTGGATTTCAGCCATATATAACTTTCATAATGACTTCAACTTGAACAAGATTTTCTTTTCACAGTCTCCATTGAGTAAGTCTTAGAATTTAGGCTGAAATACTTTTTGAAGAATTTGTATTGTTCTTCTTCCATTTTCCATCTTTTCTAACATTTCTTCAGGTACTTCCATGACTTTTATGGCAAGGTTTTGTGGATTATGTTTCCAAAACTCTAAGCACTTGAGGGAAGGGAGAGGTGAGCCTTCAAAGTCTTCAGGCCAAGAGAATAGAGTGGTGTTGGTATTGAAGAGGGGACTTGCAGACAAGTCTCTGGTAGGAGCCAAGGACATCAGGAAGGATACACAGAAGTGCTTGAAGAGGTTCAGTTCATATCCAGAGCTCTGCGCCAAAGATTTCTGTTTCTCAGTAATGGCATAAGTGTAACAGTGAAGGCTTGAAGTAACCATATAGGTTGGAACAAAACATATCTACACAGTAACCAGTGTGATTGGATGATCACATCTTCAGGGACTAAGGACCTCTGAAAAACAGAGGGGGTGAGGATTTTTAAGAATGTGTTAAATTACATTCTTTCCAGCCTTATGAGATGGGATCTTTGAGTTTAAAAGGACCCTACTTATAGAAATGATCAATTACAGTCTTTCTTGTACAGCTGAATTTCTGAATGGAAATGTATTGTTTTGTTTGAAATTGTTTTCAGTTCAGTTCAGTTCAGTTCAGTCACTCAGTCGTGTCCGACTCTTTGCGACCCCATGAATCTCAGCACGCCAGGCCTCCCTGTCCATCACCATCTCCTGGAGTTCACTCAAACTCACATCCATCGAGTCACTGATGCCATCTAGCCATGTCATCCTCTGTCGTCCCCTTCTCCTCCTGCCCCCAATCCCTCCCAGCATCAGGGTCTTCTCCAATGAGTCAACTCTTCACATCAGATGGCCAAAGTATTGGAGTTCAGCTTCAGCATCAGTCCTTCCAATGAACACCCAGGACTGATCTCTTTTAGGATGGACTGGTTGGATCTCCTTGCAGTCCAAGGGACTCTCAAGAGTCTTCTCCAACACCACAGTTCAAAAGCATCAATTCTTCGGCGCTCAGCTTTCTTCACAGTCCAACTCTCACATCCATACATGACTACTGGAAAAACCATAGCCTTGACTAGACAGACCTTTGTTAGCAAAGTAATGTCTCTGAAATTGTTTTATAGAGCCCTATTTGGGAAGAAATTGTGCCTTATCGTGATTCTTCACATTAAAGTAGAGCTAATGGGAAGCAGTTTCTAACAAATTCCTTGATGCTTTAAGTCTCATCCTGAGGAAGAAAGTACACCAGCTTTAGAGTTCAGACACCTGGGTGGTAATCCAGGTCTGCCATTTCCTCATTGTGAGAACTTGATGACACTATTTAAACTCTTTGGACCTGCTGTGTTTGATCTCTTGTACTGTGTTACATGGATAAGGTCAAATCTCAGATCCCTTCCCCACAAATGTATTTTTTCCAACTTCTACTAGGTGGTGTGGATGGGGAGAGAAGTCTTTTAGAAGAAGTAACTCATTGAAGTTTTGTTCTGGCAGGTGATTGCTGTTTTTGATTGAACTTACTTTGCCTTGTAGATGCTCCATTCCCAATGTCATAGGTACTGTTCTTCCTGGAAGTAGCAGGCAAGTGTCTCCCAGATCATGCCACCTTCAAATGCACAAGGTGGAGGTGGGTCCTTGTGGTGAGAGTAGAGAGGAAAGGAAACATGGAACAGGGATGGCACAAAGATTTCTAGGCTCCCATCCTGATTCTCTATGTGGTTTGCTTTTTATGAATATCCTTACCTACACCAATTACCACTCAGTGTCTTTACTTTCTTCTACTCCAAACTTTTTTTTTTTCCTCCCCAGGATTTTTTAATTGGATTTGAACTTCTCTTAAAAAGTCTGAATTTCTGCTTTCTATTTCTAATCTCTCTTTCACTCTAAGTGATCCAGTTTTATATTGGATAACGCCTGATTTTTCTTGCCCAACATCCTTATTTTCTTTAATTAAACTTCAATATTTCTTTGGATGGCTATACCTTCTGTTCATTGTGTAAATATATGTATTGGATTGGCCAAAACAGTCCTTAAATTTTTCCTGTAAGATGTTATGGAAAAAACCAAATGAACTTTTTGGCCAACCCAATAGTTTAGTGTGGCCCCTAAACCCAGGGTCCCAACTATTATGAAGCCAAACATTCACTTTACCATAATAGCAACACAAGTCTGGTATAGTATCAACAACATATTTATCCTTGTTTGTTTCTATTATCTTGAGATTTGTTTTCTCTTTCTTTCTTATTTCTCTTCCTTCCTTCTTTCTCTCTCTCAATCTTTAGTTACATATGTTTAAAAAACCCTTATATAGCATTTCCATTTGTTGCAGAAATTTTTCTGGGTTGCTGCTGCCGCTGCTAAGTTGCTACAATCATGTCCGACTCTGTGACCCCATAGATGGCAGCCCACCAGGCTCCCCCGTCCCTGGGATTCTCCAGGCAAGAACACTGGAGTGGGTTGCCATTTCCTTCTCCAACGCATGAAAGTGAAAAGTGAAAGTGAAGTCAGTCATGTCTGTCTCTTAGCGACCCCATGCACTGAAGCCTGCCAGGCTCCTCTGTTTATGGGATTTTCCAGGCAAAAGAGTACTGGAGTGGAGTGCCATTGCCTTCTCCATTTCTGGGTTGAGTACCATTTTTTTCAGAACTGAAAGTATTCAAATTAGTGTATTTATGATGATTTGGATATACAGACTTTTATATATGCATGGAAAGATAAATCTGAATATCTTTTAAAAATCCTTTTATTTTTTCTTTAAATTTTCTATCATGAGATAAAATAATCACCTATATATTCTACTTGTAAGACTACATTTTTAAAAATAATAGGCACTTTAGTCCATGTTTACTAACTTGGTATATGATTCAGAGTGAAGCTTTTTTTTCCAACATATTTTTCAAAAGTGAGCCATGTCACAGAGTCATTTATTAAATAACGTTTTATTTCCCTACTGATTTGTAAAAGTATCTAACATCAGAAACAAAATTTTCATCTTGATACTTGATTATATTATATATAAATGATTTTGAAATTGTTAATAGAATTAGACAAATTATTATAAATATAAAATATTAAAGATATTTTATCAGAAAATAATTATGTTATAATGTTTTTAGGGTAAAAATCTTACCTTCTTTTTTATTTTTCAAAGTGTTACAAGTGACCTTTTACAGGTGATGGGTATTGAGTTGAATATGCTGATGAAATCACTTGGTTTGAGAAATGTTTGATTAAAAAAATGAAACCTTAAACTACCAACTGTGTTTGAACAGATGATGTTTTTCTGCCTAATGCACCAATATTCATTAAACAGATATATGTGTCCAAAGTTCAGGTATGAATAAAAATGAAATGGATTTTCTCTGTTGCTTACATGTTAATCTCCATTAGGTCATCATTTCTCAATACCTTTATGATTTGTACTTTGTTCTTCAATATAAAATAGCAATTAAAATATTACAAAGCTTCTGTGAACTCCGAAGATCTTTTGTTCTCATTACTAACCATTTTTAAACTGGAATTCTGTACTTAGTTAACTTTGCAAATTTGCGCAACTGGCTAATTCTAGGATCGTGTTCTATTCCTATTTTCATCCTTCTTATTTCCCTAAAATTTCTATCTAGATTATGGATATTAGCTACTAGTAGAGGATATACTAAGAATAATTTTAAAAGACAAAATTCTTTGTAATATTTTACATTATGCTTACTATATCATAATTAAGTGAATCATATGATGTGATGTACTTATCTTTTATATTAATATTTACCAAATGTGAAGAATGACCAGAATTCCCTACTATATATGCCTCATGTGTCTGTTTCTACCTAGATTCTCCCATTATACAAGCAGATCTTTTAAACACATAGTATATCATTAACCCTCTCTGGTCCATCCATCTCCCTTCCCCTAACTCTCTCTTCCTTACCATCCCCTTCACCTTTCCCCTCACCCTCTCCAACCTATTTGACCCCTTGGAAAATATATAAAGTTAAAGTAAGACAAGTAAGAAGCATGTTTATTCCACTGTATATCAACTAGTCAATACATTTGTATTAAAGGTAAATCTATTTTGCAAAATAATTGTCATGTATTTTTTATGTCTTGTATGTATTATCAATATTTTTATCACTCATCATTCATGACTTTTCAATCATTGATTCAATCTTTCATTATAAATATAATGATCATATTCAGTTTAATGTACAATGTATTTTTAAGTGATCTTATTTCATAGAGTGAAATAATTAGGTGATTCTGACCATATTTAATTTATGATTCCATTAAAACTCACTTTTTAATTTTCAAAGATCCTAACAATATCAGTGTCATTGGTTTTATCACTTTTATTGGTTTTATTTATTTTATGTGGTCAAATTTATAGTCATAAACAATCCAGGTCAGTTATTATTTTACTGTGATTCATTATTTATCATGATTTAAAATGCAAAATTTAGCTGATCTGGCTTTAAAAAATTCTGTCAAAACACTTTGTTTATACTTTACATGTTCTCTGAGAACCGTGGGAAGAACAGCTTTATCCTCAGAGATAGCTCCTTTCTTTAATGTACAACAGAGTGGTTTTCATTTGCAGAATCAGTCTGGGGCACGGCAGGTGTCTCAGTGAAAGAAATTCTAATTTTATTTACCCTTTATGAAACCTTCATTTTTCGTAATTAAACTTCTAGGTTCCTGTCAAGAGTCATGTAATTATTTTCATTTTTATTCAGAGATCTAAGACCTAGGCAGCTAATAAGTCATAAAAAGATATGTGTATATCCATACATACATATGACACACACATATACGGTCAATTGCTATTTTTCAGGGCATAGGAAAGAATTCTATAAATTGTTTTAATCTGTTGTCTCCATTTTCCCCTGAAGAAACAAGTGTGTTTTACTTTCTTAGTAAGAAGCCTAGTAAAGAATTGAAATTACCTCCACAGACTTGTTCAATTACTACATTGAAAGGGTTCTTGTACTTGATGAAAATATATGAAGGGATGAAGATCAAGTACAAATCAGAATATTTGGATATTTCTGTGATAGTAACACTAAAAAATATATAAAGGAAATATTTTCAACCAAAAAAATTTAAATAGAAAATTTATATTTAATAATCTATATATCTGACAATATTGGGAAAATATAGAGCAGAGAGCAACATAAAGTCACTTGGATATTATAAAACTACAGTCATTTAAATAACTTATGATGGGAAAACATACTTCAAAGCACAGCACAAATGGGTCACAAAGTATAATAAACAATAATTGAATCTGAATTCAAATTAGAAAAAAGTCTTATTATGTACCGTACAAGAATGTTTTATCCTAATAATTGGGCTCAAAGCAGTACTATGTGCCTTTGGGCCAAGAGAGGCCATCAGACATGGAGGTTTCTCAGTAAATTTACTTAGTTCTCCCACATTCACCAAGCCATTCAGTTTTCCCCCATTTTAATCATTAATTGAAAGATTTAGCCACATCTGATTTAGAATAGTACAGATTTATGAAAGTTTTGAAAACACTTTATCTGCTCATGACATTACTGCCTGATAAGTTGTTTTTATTTTTCAGTTGCTAAGTCATGTATGACTCTTTGCGACCCCATGAACTGCAGCATGCCAGGCTTCACTGTCCTCCACTATCTGATAAATAGAAAATATAAAAGCAGCATAAACATGGTAGTAAAAAAAAAATAAAAAAAACAAGGATAAGCATAAGAGGAGATGGTATAGTTGACATTTCAGGCCAGGCAGTCTTAAAGCAGCACATAGTATGAATTTATTTTTTGAAAGCCTTCTAATTTTTCACTATGATCTGTAATATCTTGCTTACATTCACTTTTACGAACATTTTTCTTCCAGTTTTATTGAAATATAATTGACATACAGCACTTTTTAAGTTTAAGGTGTACAGTATAATGATTTTACTATTTATATGCACTGTTAAATAATTACCACATTGACATTACGGAAGCATTTTTTTAGCAAATGTTGTGAATTACACATAAATGACTGGATTTTTCAGTTGACATATGTCAGCCCCCCTCAAAAACAGCACAGAACACTGAGGTTATCCCAAATAATCAAAGGGAGCCTTTGATCTCTATCAGAGGAAATGAAACACCTTGCCCTCTGCTACTTTGCACTCCTGTTTACCTTGTCCTCCCTTTACAATCCCTACAATAGATTATCTTGTGTCATGAACTAAGCCGCAGCCAGATGATGATAATTCAATAATCTCACTGCAGTAACTAAGGGAAGCATTTGCTTCTTTCATCTTCAGAGATGCCTAAATGAAAAAAAGGAGTCAGACTTACTCGGCACAGTATCAATGAATTTGTTGTGCTCTATATACATTTCTTGTTACACCACATGATATCCTTGTGTCACCCAATAAGGCTACTAAGGAGCTAATCTTTTTTTTTTTTTTTTTTAACACCGTGAGTATAAGGAATAATAATATAACTTCTACTTTAGGTTCAAATAGCAAACATGTCTCATGAAAGATTTACTCACTCTAAAATGCACAAGCATCGTGTGTTAATGCAGTATAATTAAACTCAGAGCAAAGAGATTTTTTTCAACTAAATTAATTCAAGCACAGCAGTCCGTTGTTGAGACTAGACTTCCTCTGGTTTAAGTGAGTGAGGCAAATAATAAATCTACCCATAAGCTGTAGTACAACAGGGATACTACCCTTGTGGGCGAGCATCATTCCTAAGTCAGTGTCTCACCTTGACGTTTATTTTCCTTAAGTACCCAGTTTACCCTTTAGACAGCATTAAGAAAGCATTCATCTTCAGCAAGGCTGCAAGTCATTGACATTATCTCTTCCTTGGGCAATAAAGAACCTTGATTTCTAGATATGAAAGGATTTAAGTGAGAATAAACTGCATAATGCACACATTTGTTGCTGCTTTCACTATCAATAAAGAGCTAAATATGACATGCATGATGGATGCATGTTTTGAATAATGTCTGCTTCCAATGTAACAGAGTTTCTTTTCAAGCCATATGGCTGTATAATCTTTTCTTTAAAAACTGCTTTGAGTAAAATTTATCATCTTTTTGAGTTGTGGGAATACTATACTTTATTGTCACTTAGACCAACTGAATAAATTAATTTAGATTCATTTTCATATCCTGATGGGAATCCCCTGTCTTAACTCCTTTTTATCTCTGCTCTCAATAAATCTCCCTCTGTATATATTATATATATATATATATATATACACATATGTGTATATATACATACATATATATATGTGTATATAACATATCTACAAATTCTAATTAGTTCAAAGTGACTTAAATTACAAGTTGGTAAAGAATGAATATTAACACCAATTGAACACGTTATTGAATAGGGTTAACTTATTTAGCAGTGCCAGTCCTTATCCAACAAGAAATAATATTTATATTAGTCATGTAGTATACTGGTAATATGGGACTTCCCAGGTGGCGCTAGTTGTAGAAAACCCACCTGCCAATGCAGGAGACATAAGAGACATGGGTTTGATCCCTGGGTCAGGAAGATCCCCTGGAGGAGGGTATGGGAACCCACTCCAGTACTCTTGCCTAGAGAATCTCATGGACAGAGGAGGCTGGTAGGCTACAGTCCACAGGGTCACACAGAGTCAGACATGACTTAGCACGCACACATGCACATGCTGGTAATATACTATAATAATAAACCCAATATAGGAGAGATCCACATATTAAAAAGATGAGAACACTGTGTCTTATAGAGAATTAGCTCTTTTCCAATGTTTTCTCCCTGAAGTCATGTGACAAGTAAAAATCTGAATATAGAGATACACAACTAGAGATATGGAACTAGAGTTCGATAAGTCTCAAAATCATTATACCTTTTCCTTATACAATAAAAGGCAGTATTGCTTCTGCTGCTAAGTCGCTTCAGTCGTCTCCGACTCTGTGCGACCCCATAGACGGCAGTCCGCCAGGCTCCCCCGTCCCTGGGATCCTCCAGGCAAGAACACTGGAGTGGGTTGCCATTTCCTTCTCCAATGCATGAAAGTGAAAAGTGAAAGTGAAGTCACTCAGTCGTGTCTGACTCTTAGCGACCCCATGGACTGCAGCCTACCAGGCTCCTCCGTCCATGGGATTTTCCAGGCAAGAGTACTGGAGTGAGGTGCCATTGCCTTCTCCGAAAGGCAGTATTATGTAGCTTCAAATGAAGGGCTTGGATTTCTATATCAGCTCTACTACTTATAGTATGACTTTTGGTAAGTCTTCACCCTCTCTATTCCTCATTTCCCAGTCTGTGAAATGTTGCCTAGCTAACTGCATTAATGTGAGAATCAAATGAAGTAATATCCATACAGCACATAGGCTTAATACACATAAATATTTATTAGTTTAAAATTCATTGGTTAATGATTATTAACATTTATTGAGAACTTATTACCTGCCTGGCATTGTCTTAAGTAAAATGAATATTAGTATTATTTCCATTTTGCAGAAAAGGTAAACTGAGACACTGTAAGGTGATGTTACTTCCTGTCATTAAACAGATATTAAGGTGTCAATCTTGAGTTCAAGGCCAAAGAGTTTGCCTCTAATATATATCTACTGAGTTGGCCAAAAAGTTCCTTTGGTTTTTAAATAAAAATAAAAGGCATTTTTCATTTTCATGAAGAACTTTATTATTTTTAAATTGATTTATTTTTGATTGAAGGATAGTGAAAGTCGCTCAGTTGTGTCCAACTCTTTGTGACCCCATGGGCTGCAGCCTGCCAGGCTCCTCTGTCCATGGAATTCTCCAGGCAAGAATACTGGAGTGGGTTGCCATTTCCTTCTCCAAATTGAAGGATAATTGCTTTAAAATATTGTGTTGGTTTCTGCCATACATCAGCATGAATCAGTCATAGATATAAATACATCTCTTCCCTCTTGAACCTTCCTCACACCCTATTCCACCCCTCTAGGTTGTCACAGAGCTCTGGTTTGAATTCCTTGAGTCATACAGCAAATTCCCACTGGCTATCTATTTTACATGAGTTAATCTATATGTTTTCATGCTATTCTTTCCATTCATCCCACCCTCTCTTTCCCTACCTGTGCCCAAAAGTCTGTTTTCTATGTTTATGCCCCGCAAATAAGTTCATCAGTATCATATTTCTAGATTCTATATACATACATTAATATACAATATTGTTTTTCCCTTTCTAACTTACTTCACTCTGTATAATAGATTCTAGGTTCATCTACCTCATTAGAACTGACTCAAATGTGTTCCTTGTTGTGGTTGAGTAATATTCCATCATATATGGCTTCTTTATAGCTTCTTTATCTATTCATCTGTCAATGGACATCTAGGTTGCTTCCATGTCCTGGCTATTGTAAATAGTGCTGGAATGAACACTGGGGTACATGTGTCACTTTAACTTATTATTTTCTCGGTGTATATGCCCAATAGTGGGATTGTTGGATCATATGATATTTTTTCCCCTAGCTTTTTAAAGGAAACTCCATACTGTCTTCCATAGTGTCTGTTTCAATTTACATTCCCACCAACATTGCAGGACATCAAAGATGACATAAATAGATGGAGACATTCCATGTTCCTGGGTTGGAAGAATGAATATTGTGAAAATGACTATACTACCAAATACAAAGGTCATTAGGTCATGTCCAATTCTTTGTGATTCCATGAACTGCAGTACATGAGGTTTCCCTGTCCTTCACTATTTACTGGAGTTTTCTCAAACTCATGTCCATTGAGTTGGTGATGACATCCAACAATCTCATCCTCTGTTGCCCCTTTATCCTCCTGTCCTCAATCTTTCCCAGAATCAGAGTCTTTTCCAGTGAGTCAGCTCTTCACATCAGGTGGCCAAGTACTGGAGCTTCAGATTCAGCATCAGTCCTTCCAATGAATATTCAGGGTTGATATCCTTTATGACTGACTGGTTTGATCTCCTTGCAGTCCAAGGGACTCTCAGGTGTCTTCCCCATCACCAGAGTTTGAAAGCATCAGTTCTTTGGCATTCAGCCTTTTTTATGATCTAACTCTTACATCCATACGTGACTGCTGGAAAAACCATAGCTCTGACCGCACAGGCCTTTGTTAGCAAATTGATGTCTCTGCTTTTGGGGAAAAGGAATAAAAAATGATGTCTGTGGTTTTTAATATGCTGTCTAAATTTGTCATAGCTTTCCAATGGTATTTTTCACAGAACTAGAACAAAAAATTTCACAATTCATTTGGAAATACAAAAGACCATGAATAGCCAAAGCAATCTTGAGAAAGAAGAATGGAGCAGGTGGAAACAACCTTCCTGACTTCAGACTATACTGCAAAGCTACAGTCATCAATACAGTATGGTACTAGCACAAAAAAGGAGGTCTAGACCAATGGAACAAGATAGAAAGCACATAGATAAACCCATGCCCTATGGGCACCTTATCTTTGACAAAGGAGGAAAGATATACAATGGAGAAAAGATAATATTTTCAATATTATGGTGTTGTGAAAACTGGACAGCTATGTGTAAAATAATGAAATTAGAACAATTCTTAACACCATACACAAAGATAAAATGAATTAAAAGCCTAAATTTAAGATCAGAAACTCTTACAGGAAAACATAGGCAGAATACTGTATGCCATAAATCACAGCAAAATCCTATATGACCCACCTCCTAGAGTAATGGAAACAAAAACAAAAATAAACAAGTGGGACCTAATTAAACTTAAGAACTTTTGCACAGCAAAGAAAACTATAAACAAGGTGATAAGACAGTCCTCAGAATGGAAGAAAATAATAGCAAATGAAACAACTGACAAAGAACTACTTTCCAAAATACACAAGCACTTCATTCAACTCAATACCAGAAAAACAAACAACCAAACAAAAAGTGAGAAGACCTAAACTGACATTTCTCCAAAGAAGACATACAGATGGCTAATAAACACATGAAAAGATGCTCAACATGGCTCATTATTAGAGAGATGCAAATCAAAACTACATGAGATATCACCTCACACTGGTCAGAATGGCCATCATCAAAAAATCTACAAACGATGACTGGTGAGAGGGTGTGGAGAAAAATGAAGAACTTTACTGAACAACATATTTACTAATCGAAAGAAATTTTGGCCAACCCAATTCATGCTGAATGACTACTACATTTCTCAACTCATGCAAAAATGTAGAGAAGTAAGAAAACAAAGATGTGAAACCAGAAAAAATTTATTTAAATTCTATTACCTGGAAGTAAATAGATTTAAATATTATTTCCTAATAGCATTTTTTCTAGGTTTATATATTTTTGTCAAAATGTGATTATTTTGTCAAAACTTAATGTATTTTTAAAAATAACTGTTTACTTAATTGAAGAGAAGCCACAGAATGACCCAAACTAAAAAATATGCCTGACCTAAGTATCTACTCTATTTTATTACCTTAATTTGAAGTGAATTTTTCTTATCTACCTGATAGTTTTCAAACTGTGTTGTAGTTTTCATTTGTATCTAAGCAATTATAAATGAACTCTATGGCAACATTATTTACAATGGCCAAGATATGGAAGCAACTTGCGTGTACATAATTAGATGAATGAATAATGTATGGTATCTGTATATAGTCAAATACTACTCAGCCATAAGAAAGAATGAAATCTTGTCATCTGTGACATGAATGGACCAAGACTGTATTATTCTAAGTGAAATAAGACATGCAGAGAGAGACACATACTGTATGATTTCATTTATATATGAAAGTTAAAAAACAAAACATATGAACAGAACTAAGCAGAAACAGAGTCATAATACAGAAAACAAACAAGTGGTTACCAGAAGGGAGGTGAGTGGAGGGAGGAGAGAAATAGGTGAGGGAGATTAGGAGGTACAAAGTTCAGTTACAAAGTAAGTCATGGGTATTTAATATATAGTATGGGAAATATAGTCAATATTATGTAATATTTTGTATGGTAACAGATGACAACCAGATTTATCAACGTGATCATTTTGAAATGCATAGAAATATCAAATCACTATGTTGTATACCAGGAACTAACATAGTGTTGTAGGTCAATTATACTTCAAAAGC